>NW_027362782.1:15057500-20057500 GCF_046119375.1 Phyllobates terribilis
AATTCTGCTGACGTTTAAAAATGCTTCGGAACTCTTCCATTGTTCTCGGCATTCCGCTGACGTTTAAAAATGCTTCGGAACTCTTCAATTGTTCTCGGAATTCTGCTGAACTTTTAAAAATGCTTCGGAACTCTTCCATTGTTCTCGGAATTCCGCTGACGTTTAAAAATGCTTCGGAACTCTTCCATTGTTCTCAGAATTCTGCTGACGTTTAAAAATGCTTCTGAACTCTTCCATTGTTCTCGGAATTCCGTTGAAGTTTAAAAATGCTTCGAAACTCTTCCATTGTTCTCGGAATTCTGCTGAAGTTTAAAAATGCTTCAGAACTCTTCCATTGTTCTCGGAATTCCGCTGACGTTTAAAAATGCTTCGGAACTCTTCCATTGTTCTCGGAATTCCGTTGAAGTTTAAAAATGCTTCGAAACTCTTCCATTGTTCTCGGAATTCCGCTGACATTTAAAAATGCTTCGGAAATCTTGTATTGTTCTCGGCATTCCGCTGACATATAAAAATGCTTCGGAAATCTTGTATTGTTCTCGGCATTCCGCTGACGTTTAAAAATGCTTCGGAACTCTTCAATTGTTCTCGGAATTCTGCTGAACTTTTAAAATGCTATGGAACTCTTCCATTGCTCTCGGAATTCGGGTGAAGTTTAAAAATGCTTCGGAACTCTTCTATTGTTCTCGGAATTCCGCTGAAGTTTAAAAATGCTTAAAATCTCTTCCATTGTTCTCGTAATTCTGCTCATGTTTAAAAATGCTTCGGAACTCTTTCATTGTTCTCGTAATTCCGCTGAAGTTTAAAAATGCTTCGGAACTCTTCCATTGTTCTCGGAATTCCGATGACGTTTTAAAATGCTTCGGTACTCTTCCATTGTTCTCGGAATTCCGCTGACAATTAAAAATGCTTCGGAACTCTTCCATTGTTCTAGGAATTCTGCTGAAGTCTAAAAATTCATCTGAACTCTTCCATTATTCTCGGAATTCATGTGAATTTTAAAAATGCTTCGGAACTCTTCTATTGTTCTCGGAATTCCGCTGAAGTTTAAAAATGCTTAAAATCTCTTACATTGTTCTCGGAATTCCGCTGACGTTTAAAAATGCTTCGGAAATCTTCCATTGTTTTCAAAATTCCGCTGACGCTTAAAAATGCTTCAGAACTCTTCCATTGTTCTCGGAATTCTGTTGAAGTTTAAAAATGCTTCGAAACTCTTCCATTGTTCTCGGAATTCCGATGACGTTTAAAAATGCTTCACAACTCTTCCATTGTTCTCGGAATTCCGCTGACGTTTAATAATGCTTCGCAACTCTTTCATTGTTCTCGGAATTCCGCTGACGTTTAAAAATGCTTCGGAACTCTTCCATTGTTCTCGTAATTCCGTTGAAGTTTAAAAATGCTTCGAAACTCTTCCATTGTTCTCAGAATTCTGCTGAAGTTTAAAAATGCTTCAGAACTCTTCCATTGTTCTCGGAATTCCGCTGACGTTTAATAATGCTTCGCAACTCTTTCATTGTTCTCGGAATTCCGCTGAAATTTAAAAATGCTTCAGAACTCTTCCTTTGTTCTCGGAATTCCGCTGACATATAAAAATGCTTCGGAAATCTTGCATTGTTCTCGGCATTCCGCTGACATTTAAAAATGCTTCAGAACTCTTCAATTGTTCTCGGAATTCTGCTGAACTTTTAAAATGCTTTGGAACTCTTCCATTGCTCTCAGAATTCTGCTGAAGTTTAAAAATGCTTCAGAACTCTTACATTGTTCTCGGAATTCTGCTGACGTTTAAAAATGCTTCGGAACTCTTCCATTGTTCTCGAAATTCCGTTGAAGTTTAAAAATGCTTCGGAACTCTTCCATTGTTCTCGGAATTCTGCTGAAGTTTAAAAATGCTTCAAAACTCTTCCATTGTTCTCAGAATTCCGCTGACGATTAAAAATGCTTCGGTACTCTTCCATTGTTCTCGGAATTCTGCTGACGTTTAAAAATGCTTCGGAACTCTTCCATTGTTCTCGGCATTCCGCTGACGTTTAAAAATGCTTCGGAACTCTTCAATTGTTCTCGGAATTCTGCTGAACTTTTAAAAATGCTTCGGAACTCTTCCATTGTTCTCGGAATTCCGCTGACGTTTAAAAATGCTTCGGAACTCTTCCATTGTTCTTGGAATTCTGCTGAAGTTTTAAAATGCTTCGGTACTCTTCCATTGTTCTCCAAATTCCGCTGAAGTTTAAAAATGCTTCGGAACCCTTCCATTTTTCTCGGAATTCTGCTGACATTTAAAAATGCTTCGGAAATGTTCCATTGTTTTCAAAATTCCGCTGACTCTTAAAAATGCTTCAGAACTCTTCCATTGTTCTCGGAATTCCGCTGACGTTTAAAAATGCTTCGGAACTCTTCCATTGTTCTCGGAATTCCGCTGACGTTTAAAAATGCTTCGGAACTCTTCCATTGTTCTTGGAATTCTGCTGAAGTTTTAAAATGCTTCGGTACTCTTCCATTGTTCTCGGAATTCTGCTGACGCTTAAAAATGCTTCGGAACTCTTCCATTTTTCTCGGAATTCCGCTGACGTTTAAAAATGCTTCGGAACTCTTCCATTGTTCTCGGAATTCCGCTGACATATAAAAATGCTTCGGAAATCTTGCATTGTTCTCGGAATTCCGCTGACGTTTAAAAATGCTTCGGAACTCTTCCATTGTTCTCGGAATTCCGCTGACGTTTAAAAATGCTTCGGAACTCTTCCATTGTTCTTGGAATTCTGCTGAAGTTTTAAAATGCTTCGGTACTCTTCCATTGTTCTCGGAATTCTGCTGACGCTTAAAAATGCTTCGGAACTCTTCCATTGTTCTCGGAATTCCGCTGACGTTTAAAAATGCTTCGGAACTCTTCCATTGTTCTCGGAATTCCGCTGACATATAAAAATGCTTCGGAAATCTTGCATTGTTCTCGGAATTCCGCTGACGTTTAAAAATGCTTCGGAACTCTTCCATTGTTCTCGGAATTCCGATGACGTTTTAAAATGCTTCGGTACTCTTCCATTGTTCTCGGAATTCCGCTGACGTTTAAAAATTCTTCGGAACTCTTCCATTATTCTCGCAATTCGTGTGAATTTTAAAAATGCTTCGGAACTTTTCTATTGTTCTCGGAATTCCGCTGAAGTTTAAAAATGCTTAAAATCTCTTACATTGTTCTCGGAATTCTGCTGAAGTTTAAAAATGCTTCGGAACTCTTCCATTGTTCTCAGAATTCCGCTGACGTTTAAAAATGCTTCGGAAATCTTCCATTGTTTTCAAAATTCCGCTGACGTTTAAAAATGCTTCAGAACTTTTCCATTGTTCTCAGAATTCTGCTGACGTTTAAAAATGCTTCGGAACTCTTCCATTGTTCTCGGCATTCCGCTGACGTTTAAAAATGCTTCGGAACTCTTCAATTGTTCTCGGAATTCTGCTGAACTTTTAAAAATGCTTCGGAACTCTTCCATTGTTCTCGGAATTCCGCTGACGTTTAAAAATGCTTCGGAACTCTTCCATTGTTCTCAGAATTCTGCTGACGTTTAAAAATGCTTCTGAACTCTTCCATTGTTCTCGGAATTCCGTTGAAGTTTAAAAATGCTTCGAAACTCTTCCATTGTTCTCGGAATTCTGCTGAAGTTTAAAAATGCTTCAGAACTCTTCCATTGTTCTCGGAATTCCGCTGACGTTTAAAAATGCTTCGGAACTCTTCCATTGTTCTCGGAATTCCGTTGAAGTTTAAAAATGCTTCGAAACTCTTCCATTGTTCTCGGAATTCCGCTGACATTTAAAAATGCTTCGGAAATCTTGTATTGTTCTCGGCATTCCGCTGACATATAAAAATGCTTCGGAAATCTTGTATTGTTCTCGGCATTCCGCTGACGTTTAAAAATGCTTCGGAACTCTTCAATTGTTCTCGGAATTCTGCTGAACTTTTAAAATGCTATGGAACTCTTCCATTGCTCTCGGAATTCGGGTGAAGTTTAAAAATGCTTCGGAACTCTTCTATTGTTCTCGGAATTCCGCTGAAGTTTAAAAATGCTTAAAATCTCTTCCATTGTTCTCGTAATTCTGCTCATGTTTAAAAATGCTTCGGAACTCTTTCATTGTTCTCGTAATTCCGCTGAAGTTTAAAAATGCTTCGGAACTCTTCCATTGTTCTCGGAATTCCGATGACGTTTTAAAATGCTTCGGTACTCTTCCATTGTTCTCGGAATTCCGCTGACAATTAAAAATGCTTCGGAACTCTTCCATTGTTCTAGGAATTCTGCTGAAGTCTAAAAATTCATCTGAACTCTTCCATTATTCTCGGAATTCATGTGAATTTTAAAAATGCTTCGGAACTCTTCTATTGTTCTCGGAATTCCGCTGAAGTTTAAAAATGCTTAAAATCTCTTACATTGTTCTCGGAATTCCGCTGACGTTTAAAAATGCTTCGGAAATCTTCCATTGTTTTCAAAATTCCGCTGACGCTTAAAAATGCTTCAGAACTCTTCCATTGTTCTCGGAATTCTGTTGAAGTTTAAAAATGCTTCGAAACTCTTCCATTGTTCTCGGAATTCCGATGACGTTTAAAAATGCTTCACAACTCTTCCATTGTTCTCGGAATTCCGCTGACGTTTAATAATGCTTCGCAACTCTTTCATTGTTCTCGGAATTCCGCTGACGTTTAAAAATGCTTCGGAACTCTTCCATTGTTCTCGTAATTCCGTTGAAGTTTAAAAATGCTTCGAAACTCTTCCATTGTTCTCAGAATTCTGCTGAAGTTTAAAAATGCTTCAGAACTCTTCCATTGTTCTCGGAATTCCGCTGACGTTTAATAATGCTTCGCAACTCTTTCATTGTTCTCGGAATTCCGCTGAAATTTAAAAATGCTTCAGAACTCTTCCTTTGTTCTCGGAATTCCGCTGACATATAAAAATGCTTCGGAAATCTTGCATTGTTCTCGGCATTCCGCTGACATTTAAAAATGCTTCAGAACTCTTCAATTGTTCTCGGAATTCTGCTGAACTTTTAAAATGCTTTGGAACTCTTCCATTGCTCTCAGAATTCTGCTGAAGTTTAAAAATGCTTCAGAACTCTTACATTGTTCTCGGAATTCTGCTGACGTTTAAAAATGCTTCGGAACTCTTCCATTGTTCTCGAAATTCCGTTGAAGTTTAAAAATGCTTCGGAACTCTTCCATTGTTCTCGGAATTCTGCTGAAGTTTAAAAATGCTTCAAAACTCTTCCATTGTTCTCAGAATTCCGCTGACGATTAAAAATGCTTCGGTACTCTTCCATTGTTCTCGGAATTCTGCTGACGTTTAAAAATGCTTCGGAACTCTTCCATTGTTCTCGGCATTCCGCTGACGTTTAAAAATGCTTCGGAACTCTTCAATTGTTCTCGGAATTCTGCTGAACTTTTAAAAATGCTTCGGAACTCTTCCATTGTTCTCGGAATTCCGCTGACGTTTAAAAATGCTTCGGAACTCTTCCATTGTTCTTGGAATTCTGCTGAAGTTTTAAAATGCTTCGGTACTCTTCCATTGTTCTCCAAATTCCGCTGAAGTTTAAAAATGCTTCGGAACCCTTCCATTTTTCTCGGAATTCTGCTGACATTTAAAAATGCTTCGGAAATGTTCCATTGTTTTCAAAATTCCGCTGACTCTTAAAAATGCTTCAGAACTCTTCCATTGTTCTCGGAATTCCGCTGACGTTTAAAAATGCTTCGGAACTCTTCCATTGTTCTCGGAATTCCGCTGACGTTTAAAAATGCTTCGGAACTCTTCCATTGTTCTTGGAATTCTGCTGAAGTTTTAAAATGCTTCGGTACTCTTCCATTGTTCTCGGAATTCTGCTGACGCTTAAAAATGCTTCGGAACTCTTCCATTTTTCTCGGAATTCCGCTGACGTTTAAAAATGCTTCGGAACTCTTCCATTGTTCTCGGAATTCCGCTGACATATAAAAATGCTTCGGAAATCTTGCATTGTTCTCGGAATTCCGCTGACGTTTAAAAATGCTTCGGAACTCTTCCATTGTTCTCGGAATTCCGATGACGTTTTAAAATGCTTCGGTACTCTTCCATTGTTCTCGGAATTCCGCTGACGTTTAAAAATTCTTCGGAACTCTTCCATTATTCTCGCAATTCGTGTGAATTTTAAAAATGCTTCGGAACTTTTCTATTGTTCTCGGAATTCCGCTGAAGTTTAAAAATGCTTAAAATCTCTTACATTGTTCTCGGAATTCCGCTGAAGTTTAAAAATGCTTCGGAACTCTTCCATTGTTCTCGGAATTCTGCTGAAGTTTAAAAATGCTTCAGAACTCTTCCATTGTTCTCAGAATTCCGCTGACGTTTAAAAATGCTTCGGAAATCTTCCATTGTTTTCAAAATTCCGCTGACGTTTAAAAATGCTTCAGAACTTTTCCATTGCTCTCAGAATTCTGCTGATGTTTAAAAATGCTTCGGAACTCTTCCATTGTTCTCGGCATTCCGCTGACGTTTAAAAATGCTTCGGAACTCTTCAATTGTTCTCGGAATTCTGCTGAACTTTTAAAAATGCTTCGGAACTCTTCCATTGTTCTCGGAATTCCGCTGACGTTTAAAAATGCTTCGGAACTCTTCCATTGTTCTCAGAATTCTGCTGACGTTTAAAAATGCTTCTGAACTCTTCCATTGTTCTCGGAATTCCGTTGAAGTTTAAAAATGCTTCGAAACTCTTCCATTGTTCTCGGAATTCTGCTGAAGTTTAAAAATGCTTCAGAACTCTTCCATTGTTCTCGGAATTCCGCTGACGTTTAAAAATGCTTCGGAACTCTTCCATTGTTCTCGGAATTCCGTTGAAGTTTAAAAATGCTTCGAAACTCTTCCATTGTTCTCGGAATTCCGCTGACATTTAAAAATGCTTCGGAAATCTTGTATTGTTCTCGGCATTCCGCTGACATATAAAAATGCTTCGGAAATCTTGTATTGTTCTCGGCATTCCGCTGACGTTTAAAAATGCTTCGGAACTCTTCAATTGTTCTCGGAATTCTGCTGAACTTTTAAAATGCTATGGAACTCTTCCATTGCTCTCGGAATTCGGGTGAAGTTTAAAAATGCTTCGGAACTCTTCTATTGTTCTCGGAATTCCGCTGAAGTTTAAAAATGCTTAAAATCTCTTCCATTGTTCTCGTAATTCTGCTCATGTTTAAAAATGCTTCGGAACTCTTTCATTGTTCTCGTAATTCCGCTGAAGTTTAAAAATGCTTCGGAACTCTTCCATTGTTCTCGGAATTCCGATGACGTTTTAAAATGCTTCGGTACTCTTCCATTGTTCTCGGAATTCCGCTGACAATTAAAAATGCTTCGGAACTCTTCCATTGTTCTAGGAATTCTGCTGAAGTCTAAAAATTCATCTGAACTCTTCCATTATTCTCGGAATTCATGTGAATTTTAAAAATGCTTCGGAACTCTTCTATTGTTCTCGGAATTCCGCTGAAGTTTAAAAATGCTTAAAATCTCTTACATTGTTCTCGGAATTCCGCTGACGTTTAAAAATGCTTCGGAAATCTTCCATTGTTTTCAAAATTCCGCTGACGCTTAAAAATGCTTCAGAACTCTTCCATTGTTCTCGGAATTCTGTTGAAGTTTAAAAATGCTTCGAAACTCTTCCATTGTTCTCGGAATTCCGATGACGTTTAAAAATGCTTCACAACTCTTCCATTGTTCTCGGAATTCCGCTGACGTTTAATAATGCTTCGCAACTCTTTCATTGTTCTCGGAATTCCGCTGACGTTTAAAAATGCTTCGGAACTCTTCCATTGTTCTCGTAATTCCGTTGAAGTTTAAAAATGCTTCGAAACTCTTCCATTGTTCTCAGAATTCTGCTGAAGTTTAAAAATGCTTCAGAACTCTTCCATTGTTCTCGGAATTCCGCTGACGTTTAATAATGCTTCGCAACTCTTTCATTGTTCTCGGAATTCCGCTGAAATTTAAAAATGCTTCAGAACTCTTCCATTGTTCTCAGAATTCCGCTGACGTTTAAAAATGCTTCGGTACTCTTCCTTTGTTCTCGGAATTCCGCTGACATATAAAAATGCTTCGGAAATCTTGCATTGTTCTCGGCATTCCGCTGACATTTAAAAATGCTTCAGAACTCTTCAATTGTTCTCGGAATTCTGCTGAACTTTTAAAATGCTTTGGAACTCTTCCATTGCTCTCAGAATTCTGCTGAAGTTTAAAAATGCTTCAGAACTCTTACATTGTTCTCGGAATTCTGCTGACGTTTAAAAATGCTTCGGAACTCTTCCATTGTTCTCGAAATTCCGTTGAAGTTTAAAAATGCTTCGGAACTCTTCCATTGTTCTCGGAATTCTGCTGAAGTTTAAAAATGCTTCAAAACTCTTCCATTGTTCTCAGAATTCCGCTGACGATTAAAAATGCTTCGGTACTCTTCCATTGTTCTCGGAATTCTGCTGACGTTTAAAAATGCTTCGGAACTCTTCCATTGTTCTCGGCATTCCGCTGACGTTTAAAAATGCTTCGGAACTCTTCAATTGTTCTCGGAATTCTGCTGAACTTTTAAAAATGCTTCGGAACTCTTCCATTGTTCTCGGAATTCCGCTGACGTTTAAAAATGCTTCGGAACTCTTCCATTGTTCTTGGAATTCTGCTGAAGTTTTAAAATGCTTCGGTACTCTTCCATTGTTCTCCAAATTCCGCTGAAGTTTAAAAATGCTTCGGAACCCTTCCATTTTTCTCGGAATTCTGCTGACATTTAAAAATGCTTCGGAAATGTTCCATTGTTTTCAAAATTCCGCTGACTCTTAAAAATGCTTCAGAACTCTTCCATTGTTCTCGGAATTCCGCTGACGTTTAAAAATGCTTCGGAACTCTTCCATTGTTCTCGGAATTCCGCTGACGTTTAAAAATGCTTCGGAACTCTTCCATTGTTCTTGGAATTCTGCTGAAGTTTTAAAATGCTTCGGTACTCTTCCATTGTTCTCGGAATTCTGCTGACGCTTAAAAATGCTTCGGAACTCTTCCATTGTTCTCGGAATTCCGCTGACGTTTAAAAATGCTTCGGAACTCTTCCATTGTTCTCGGAATTCCGCTGACATATAAAAATGCTTCGGAAATCTTGCATTGTTCTCGGAATTCCGCTGACGTTTAAAAATGCTTCGGAACTCTTCCATTGTTCTCGGAATTCCGATGACGTTTTAAAATGCTTCGGTACTCTTCCATTGTTCTCGGAATTCCGCTGACGTTTAAAAATTCTTCGGAACTCTTCCATTATTCTCGCAATTCGTGTGAATTTTAAAAATGCTTCGGAACTTTTCTATTGTTCTCGGAATTCCGCTGAAGTTTAAAAATGCTTAAAATCTCTTACATTGTTCTCGGAATTCCGCTGAAGTTTAAAAATGCTTCGGAACTCTTCCATTGTTCTCGGAATTCTGCTGAAGTTTAAAAATGCTTCAGAACTCTTCCATTGTTCTCAGAATTCCGCTGACGTTTAAAAATGCTTCGGAAATCTTCCATTGTTTTCAAAATTCCGCTGACGTTTAAAAATGCTTCAGAACTTTTCCATTGTTCTCAGAATTCTGCTGACGTTTAAAAATGCTTCGGAACTCTTCCATTGTTCTCGGCATTCCGCTGACGTTTAAAAATGCTTCGGAACTCTTCAATTGTTCTCGGAATTCTGCTGAACTTTTAAAAATGCTTCGGAACTCTTCCATTGTTCTCGGAATTCCGCTGACGTTTAAAAATGCTTCGGAACTCTTCCATTGTTCTCAGAATTCTGCTGACGTTTAAAAATGCTTCTGAACTCTTCCATTGTTCTCGGAATTCCGTTGAAGTTTAAAAATGCTTCGAAACTCTTCCATTGTTCTCGGAATTCTGCTGAAGTTTAAAAATGCTTCAGAACTCTTCCATTGTTCTCGGAATTCCGCTGACGTTTAAAAATGCTTCGGAACTCTTCCATTGTTCTCGGAATTCCGTTGAAGTTTAAAAATGCTTCGAAACTCTTCCATTGTTCTCGGAATTCCGCTGACATTTAAAAATGCTTCGGAAATCTTGTATTGTTCTCGGCATTCCGCTGACATATAAAAATGCTTCGGAAATCTTGTATTGTTCTCGGCATTCCGCTGACGTTTAAAAATGCTTCGGAACTCTTCAATTGTTCTCGGAATTCTGCTGAACTTTTAAAATGCTATGGAACTCATCCATTGCTCTCGGAATTCGGGTGAAGTTTAAAAATGCTTCGGAACTCTTCTATTGTTCTCGGAATTCCGCTGAAGTTTAAAAATGCTTAAAATCTCTTCCATTGTTCTCGTAATTCTGCTCATGTTTAAAAATGCTTCGGAACTCTTTCATTGTTCTCGTAATTCCGCTGAAGTTTAAAAATGCTTCGGAACTCTTCCATTGTTCTCGGAATTCCGATGACGTTTTAAAATGCTTCGGTACTCTTCCATTGTTCTCGGAATTCCGCTGACAATTAAAAATGCTTCGGAACTCTTCCATTGTTCTAGGAATTCTGCTGAAGTCTAAAAATTCATCTGAACTCTTCCATTATTCTCGGAATTCATGTGAATTTTAAAAATGCTTCGGAACTCTTCTATTGTTCTCGGAATTCCGCTGAAGTTTAAAAATGCTTAAAATCTCTTACATTGTTCTCGGAATTCCGCTGACGTTTAAAAATGCTTCGGAAATCTTCCATTGTTTTCAAAATTCCGCTGACGCTTAAAAATGCTTCAGAACTCTTCCATTGTTCTCGGAATTCTGTTGAAGTTTAAAAATGCTTCGAAACTCTTCCATTGTTCTCGGAATTCCGATGACGTTTAAAAATGCTTCACAACTCTTCCATTGTTCTCGGAATTCCGCTGACGTTTAATAATGCTTCGCAACTCTTTCATTGTTCTCGGAATTCCGCTGACGTTTAAAAATGCTTCGGAACTCTTCCATTGTTCTCGTAATTCCGTTGAAGTTTAAAAATGCTTCGAAACTCTTCCATTGTTCTCAGAATTCTGCTGAAGTTTAAAAATGCTTCAGAACTCTTCCATTGTTCTCGGAATTCCGCTGACGTTTAATAATGCTTCGCAACTCTTTCATTGTTCTCGGAATTCCGCTGAAATTTAAAAATGCTTCAGAACTCTTCCATTGTTCTCAGAATTCCGCTGACGTTTAAAAATGCTTCGGTACTCTTCCTTTGTTCTCGGAATTCCGCTGACATATAAAAATGCTTCGGAAATCTTGCATTGTTCTCGGCATTCCGCTGACATTTAAAAATGCTTCAGAACTCTTCAATTGTTCTCGGAATTCTGCTGAACTTTTAAAATGCTTTGGAACTCTTCCATTGCTCTCAGAATTCTGCTGAAGTTTAAAAATGCTTCAGAACTCTTACATTGTTCTCGGAATTCTGCTGACGTTTAAAAATGCTTCGGAACTCTTCCATTGTTCTCGAAATTCCGTTGAAGTTTAAAAATGCTTCGGAACTCTTCCATTGTTCTCGGAATTCTGCTGAAGTTTAAAAATGCTTCAAAACTCTTCCATTGTTCTCAGAATTCCGCTGACGATTAAAAATGCTTCGGTACTCTTCCATTGTTCTCGGAATTCTGCTGACGTTTAAAAATGCTTCGGAACTCTTCCATTGTTCTCGGCATTCCGCTGACGTTTAAAAATGCTTCGGAACTCTTCAATTGTTCTCGGAATTCTGCTGAACTTTTAAAAATGCTTCGGAACTCTTCCATTGTTCTCGGAATTCCGCTGACGTTTAAAAATGCTTCGGAACTCTTCCATTGTTCTTGGAATTCTGCTGAAGTTTTAAAATGCTTCGGTACTCTTCCATTGTTCTCCAAATTCCGCTGAAGTTTAAAAATGCTTCGGAACCCTTCCATTTTTCTCGGAATTCTGCTGACATTTAAAAATGCTTCGGAAATGTTCCATTGTTTTCAAAATTCCGCTGACTCTTAAAAATGCTTCAGAACTCTTCCATTGTTCTCGGAATTCCGCTGACGTTTAAAAATGCTTCGGAACTCTTCCATTGTTCTCGGAATTCCGCTGACGTTTAAAAATGCTTCGGAACTCTTCCATTGTTCTTGGAATTCTGCTGAAGTTTTAAAATGCTTCGGTACTCTTCCATTGTTCTCGGAATTCTGCTGACGCTTAAAAATGCTTCGGAACTCTTCCATTGTTCTCGGAATTCCGCTGACGTTTAAAAATGCTTCGGAACTCTTCCATTGTTCTCGGAATTCCGCTGACATATAAAAATGCTTCGGAAATCTTGCATTGTTCTCGGAATTCCGCTGACGTTTAAAAATGCTTCGGAACTCTTCCATTGTTCTCGGAATTCCGATGACGTTTTAAAATGCTTCGGTACTCTTCCATTGTTCTCGGAATTCCGCTGACGTTTAAAAATTCTTCGGAACTCTTCCATTATTCTCGCAATTCGTGTGAATTTTAAAAATGCTTCGGAACTTTTCTATTGTTCTCGGAATTCCGCTGAAGTTTAAAAATGCTTAAAATCTCTTACATTGTTCTCGGAATTCCGCTGAAGTTTAAAAATGCTTCGGAACTCTTCCATTGTTCTCGGAATTCTGCTGAAGTTTAAAAATGCTTCAGAACTCTTCCATTGTTCTCAGAATTCCGCTGACGTTTAAAAATGCTTCGGAAATCTTCCATTGTTTTCAAAATTCCGCTGACGTTTAAAAATGCTTCAGAACTTTTCCATTGTTCTCAGAATTCTGCTGACGTTTAAAAATGCTTCGGAACTCTTCCATTGTTCTCGGCATTCCGCTGACGTTTAAAAATGCTTCGGAACTCTTCAATTGTTCTCGGAATTCTGCTGAACTTTTAAAAATGCTTCGGAACTCTTCCATTGTTCTCGGAATTCCGCTGACGTTTAAAAATGCTTCGGAACTCTTCCATTGTTCTCAGAATTCTGCTGACGTTTAAAAATGCTTCTGAACTCTTCCATTGTTCTCGGAATTCCGTTGAAGTTTAAAAATGCTTCGAAACTCTTCCATTGTTCTCGGAATTCTGCTGAAGTTTAAAAATGCTTCAGAACTCTTCCATTGTTCTCGGAATTCCGCTGACGTTTAAAAATGCTTCGGAACTCTTCCATTGTTCTCGGAATTCCGTTGAAGTTTAAAAATGCTTCGAAACTCTTCCATTGTTCTCGGAATTCCGCTGACATTTAAAAATGCTTCGGAAATCTTGTATTGTTCTCGGCATTCCGCTGACATATAAAAATGCTTCGGAAATCTTGTATTGTTCTCGGCATTCCGCTGACGTTTAAAAATGCTTCGGAACTCTTCAATTGTTCTCGGAATTCTGCTGAACTTTTAAAATGCTATGGAACTCTTCCATTGCTCTCGGAATTCGGGTGAAGTTTAAAAATGCTTCGGAACTCTTCTATTGTTCTCGGAATTCCGCTGAAGTTTAAAAATGCTTAAAATCTCTTCCATTGTTCTCGTAATTCTGCTCATGTTTAAAAATGCTTCGGAACTCTTTCATTGTTCTCGTAATTCCGCTGAAGTTTAAAAATGCTTCGGAACTCTTCCATTGTTCTCGGAATTCCGATGACGTTTTAAAATGCTTCGGTACTCTTCCATTGTTCTCGGAATTCCGCTGACAATTAAAAATGCTTCGGAACTCTTCCATTGTTCTAGGAATTCTGCTGAAGTCTAAAAATTCATCTGAACTCTTCCATTATTCTCGGAATTCATGTGAATTTTAAAAATGCTTCGGAACTCTTCTATTGTTCTCGGAATTCCGCTGAAGTTTAAAAATGCTTAAAATCTCTTACATTGTTCTCGGAATTCCGCTGACGTTTAAAAATGCTTCGGAAATCTTCCATTGTTTTCAAAATTCCGCTGACGCTTAAAAATGCTTCAGAACTCTTCCATTGTTCTCGGAATTCTGTTGAAGTTTAAAAATGCTTCGAAACTCTTCCATTGTTCTCGGAATTCCGATGACGTTTAAAAATGCTTCACAACTCTTCCATTGTTCTCGGAATTCCGCTGACGTTTAATAATGCTTCGCAACTCTTTCATTGTTCTCGGAATTCCGCTGACGTTTAAAAATGCTTCGGAACTCTTCCATTGTTCTCGTAATTCCGTTGAAGTTTAAAAATGCTTCGAAACTCTTCCATTGTTCTCAGAATTCTGCTGAAGTTTAAAAATGCTTCAGAACTCTTCCATTGTTCTCGGAATTCCGCTGACGTTTAAAAATTCTTCGGAACTCTTCCATTATTCTCGCAATTCGTGTGAATTTTAAAAATGCTTCGGAACTTTTCTATTGTTCTCGGAATTCCGCTGAAGTTTAAAAATGCTTAAAATCTCTTACATTGTTCTCGGAATTCCGCTGAAGTTTAAAAATGCTTCGGAACTCTTCCATTGTTCTCGGAATTCTGCTGAAGTTTAAAAATGCTTCAGAACTCTTCCATTGTTCTCAGAATTCCGCTGACGTTTAAAAATGCTTCGGAAATCTTCCATTGTTTTCAAAATTCCGCTGACGTTTAAAAATGCTTCAGAACTTTTCCATTGTTCTCAGAATTCTGCTGACGTTTAAAAATGCTTCGGAACTCTTCCATTGTTCTCGGCATTCCGCTGACGTTTAAAAATGCTTCGGAACTCTTCCATTGTTCTCGGAATTCCGATGACGTTTTAAAATGCTTCGGTACTCTTCCATTGTTCTCGGAATTCCGCTGACAATTAAAAATGCTTCGGAACTCTTCCATTGTTCTAGGAATTCTGCTGAAGTCTAAAAATTCATCTGAACTCTTCCATTATTCTCGGAATTCATGTGAATTTTAAAAATGCTTCGGAACTCTTCTATTGTTCTCGGCATTCCGCTGAAGTTTAAAAATGCTTCGGAACCCTTCCATTTTTCTCGGAATTCTGCTGACATTTAAAAATGCTTCGGAAATCTTCCATTGTTTTCAAAATTCCGCTGACTCTTAAAAATGCTTCAGAACTCTTCCATTGTTCTCGGAATTCCGCTGACGTTTAAAAATGCTTCGGAACTCTTCCATTGTTCTCGGAATTCCGCTGACGTTTAAAAATGCTTCGGAACTCTTCCATTGTTCTTGGAATTCTGCTGAAGTTTTAAAATGCTTCGGTACTCTTCCATTGTTCTCGGAATTCTGCTGACGCTTAAAAATGCTTCGGAACTCTTCCATTGTTCTCGGAATTCCGCTGACGTTTAAAAATGCTTCGGAACTCTTCCATTGTTCTCGGAATTCCGCTGACATATAAAAATGCTTCGGAAATCTTGCATTGTTCTCGGAATTCCGCTGACGTTTAAAAATGCTTCGGAACTCTTCCATTGTTCTTGGAATTCCGATGACGTTTTAAAATGCTTCGGTACTCTTCCATTGTTCTCGGAATTCCGCTGACGTTTAAAAATTCTTCGGAACTCTTCCATTATTCTCGCAATTCGTGCGAATTTTAAAAATGCTTCGGAACTTTTCTATTGTTCTCGGAATTCCGCTGAAGTTTAAAAATGCTTAAAATCTCTTACATTGTTCTCGGAATTCCGCTGAAGTTTAAAAATGCTTCGGAACTCTTCCATTGTTCTCGGAATTCTGCTGAAGTTTAAAAATGCTTCAGAACTCTTCCATTGTTCTCAGAATTCCGCTGACGTTTAAAAATGCTTCGGAAATCTTCCATTGTTTTCAAAATTCCGCTGACGTTTAAAAATGCTTCGGAACTTTTCCATTGTTCTCAGAATTCTGCTGACGTTTAAAAATGCTTCGGAACTCTTCCATTGTTCTCGGCATTCCGCTGACGTTTAAAAATGCTTCGGAACTCTTCAATTGTTCTCGGAATTCTGCTGAACTTTTAAAAATGCTTCGGAACTCTTCCATTGTTCTCGGAATTCCGCTGACGTTTAAAAATGCTTCGGAACTCTTCCATTGTTCTCAGAATTCTGCTGACGTTTAAAAATGCTTCTGAACTCTTCCATTGTTCTCGGAATTCCGTTGAAGTTTAAAAATGCTTCGAAACTCTTCCATTATTCTCGGAATTCTGCTGAAGTTTAAAAATGCTTCAGAACTCTTCCATTGTTCTCGGAATTCCGCTGACGTTTAAAAATGCTTCGGAACTCTTCCATTGTTCTCGGAATTCCCTTGAAGTTTAAAAATGCTTCGAAACTCTTCCATTGTTCTCAGAATTCCGCTGACATTTAAAAATGCTTCGGAAATCTTGTATTGTTCTCGGCATTCCGCTGACATATAAAAATGCTTCGGAAATCTTGTATTGTTCTCGGCATTCCGCTGACGTTTAAAAATGCTTCGGAACTCTTCAATTGTTCTCGGAATTCTGCTGAACTTTTAAAATGCTATGGAACTCTTCCATTGCTCTCGGAATTCGGGTGAAGTTTAAAAATGCTTCGGAACTCTTCTATTGTTCTCGGAATTCCGCTGAAGTTTAAAAATGCTTAAAATCTCTTCCATTGTTCTCGTAATTCTGCTCATGTTTAAAAATGCTTCGGAACTCTTTCATTGTTCTCGTAATTCCGCTGAAGTTTAAAAATGCTTCGGAACTCTTCCATTGTTCTCGGAATTCCGATGACGTTTTAAAATGCTTCGGTACTCTTCCATTGTTCTCGGAATTCCGCTGACAATTAAAAATGCTTCGGAACTCTTCCATTGTTCTAGGAATTCTGCTGAAGTCTAAAAATTCATCTGAACTCTTCCATTATTCTCGGAATTCATGTGAATTTTAAAAATGCTTCGGAACTCTTCTATTGTTCTCGGAATTCCGCTGAAGTTTAAAAATGCTTAAAATCTCTTACATTGTTCTCGGAATTCCGCTGAAGTTTAAAAATGCTTCGTAACTCTTCCATTGTTCTCGGAATTCTGTTGAAGTTTAAAAATGCTTCAGAACTCTTCCATTGTTCTCAGAATTCCGCTGACGTTTAAAAATGCTTCGGAAATCTTCCATTGTTCTCGGAATTCCGATGACGTTTAAAAATGCTTCACAACTCTTCCATTGTTCTCGGAATTCCGCTGACTTTTAAAAATGCTTCGGAACTCTTCCATTGTTCTCCAAATTCCGCTGAAGTTTAAAAATGCTTCGGAACCCTTCCATTGTTCTCGGAATTCTGCTGAAGTTTAAAAATGCTTCGGAACTCTTCCATTGTTCTCAGAATTCCGCTGACGTTTAAAAATGCTTCGGAAATCTTCCATTGTTTTCAAAATTCCGCTGACGCTTAAAAATGCTTCAGAACTCTTCCATTGTTCTCGGAATTCTGTTGAAGTTTAAAAATGCTTCGAAACTCTTCCATTGTTCTCGGAATTCCGATGACGTTTAAAAATGCTTCAGAACTCTTCCATTGTTCTCGGAATTCCGCTGACGTTTAATAATGCTTCGCAACTCTTTCATTGTTCTCGGAATTCCGCTGAAATTTAAAAATGCTTCAGAACTCTTCCATTGTTCTCGGAATTCCGCTGACGTTTAATAATGCTTCGGTACTCTTCCTTTGTTCTCGGAATTCCGCTGACATATAAAAATGCTTCGGAAATCTTGCATTGTTCTCGGCATTCCGCTGACATTTAAAAATGCTTCAGAACTCTTCAATTGTTCTCGGAATTCTGCTGAACTTTTAAAATGCTTTGGAACTCTTCCATTGCTCTCAGAATTCTGCTGAAGTTTAAAAATGCTTCAGAACTCTTACATTGTTCTCGGAATTCTGCTGACGTTTAAAAATGCTTCGGAACTCTTCCATTGTTCTCGAAATTCCGTTGAAGTTTAAAAATGCTTCGGAACTCTTCCATTGTTCTCGGAATTCTGCTGAAGTTTAAAAATGCTTCGAAACTCTTCCATTGTTCTCAGAATTCCGCTGACGTTTAAAAATGCTTCGGTACTCTTCCATTGTTCTCGGAATTCTGCTGACGTTTAAAAATGCTTCGGAACTCTTCCATTGTTCTCGGCATTCCGCTGACGTTTAAAAATGCTTCGGAACTCTTCAATTGTTCTCGGAATTCTGCTGAACTTTTAAAAATGCTTCGGAACTCTTCCATTGTTCTCGGAATTCCGCTGACGTTTAAAAATGCTTCGGAACTCTTCCATTGTTCTTGGAATTCTGCTGAAGTTTTAAAATGCTTCGGTACTCTTCCATTGTTCTCCAAATTCCGCTGAAGTTTAAAAATGCTTCGGAACCCTTCCATTTTTCTCGGAATTCTGCTGACATTTAAAAATGCTTCGGAAATGTTCCATTGTTTTCAAAATTCCGCTGACTCTTAAAAATGCTTCAGAACTCTTCCATTGTTCTCGGAATTCCGCTGACGTTTAAAAATGCTTCGGAACTCTTCCATTGTTCTCGGAATTCCGCTGACGTTTAAAAATGCTTCGGAACTCTTCCATTGTTCTTGGAATTCTGCTGAAGTTTTAAAATGCTTCGGTACTCTTCCATTGTTCTCGGAATTCTGCTGACGCTTAAAAATGCTTCGGAACTCTTCCATTGTTCTCGGAATTCCGCTGACGTTTAAAAATGCTTCGGAACTCTTCCATTGTTCTCGGAATTCCGCTGACATATAAAAATGCTTCGGAAATCTTGCATTGTTCTCGGAATTCCGCTGACGTTTAAAAATGCTTCGGAACTCTTCCATTGTTCTCGGAATTCCGATGACGTTTTAAAATGCTTCGGTACTCTTCCATTGTTCTCGGAATTCCGCTGACGTTTAAAAATTCTTCGGAACTCTTCCATTATTCTCGCAATTCGTGTGAATTTTAAAAATGCTTCGGAACTTTTCTATTGTTCTCGGAATTCCGCTGAAGTTTAAAAATGCTTAAAATCTCTTACATTGTTCTCGGAATTCTGCTGAAGTTTAAAAATGCTTCGGAACTCTTCCATTGTTCTCAGAATTCCGCTGACGTTTAAAAATGCTTCGGAAATCTTCCATTGTTTTCAAAATTCCGCTGACGTTTAAAAATGCTTCAGAACTTTTCCATTGTTCTCAGAATTCTGCTGACGTTTAAAAATGCTTCGGAACTCTTCCATTGTTCTCGGCATTCCGCTGACGTTTAAAAATGCTTCGGAACTCTTCAATTGTTCTCGGAATTCTGCTGAACTTTTCAAAATGCTTCGGAACTCTTCCATTGTTCTCGGAATTCCGCTGACGTTTAAAAATGCTTCGGAACTCTTCCATTGTTCTCAGAATTCTGCTGACGTTTAAAAATGCTTCTGAACTCTTCCATTGTTCTCGGAATTCCGTTGAAGTTTAAAAATGCTTCGAAACTCTTCCATTGTTCTCGGAATTCCGCTGACATTTAAAAATGCTTCGGAAATCTTGTATTGTTCTCGGCATTCCGCTGACATATAAAAATGCTTCGGAAATCTTGTATTGTTCTCGGCATTCCGCTGACGTTTAAAAATGCTTCGGAACTCTTCAATTGTTCTCGGAATTCTGCTGAACTTTTAAAATGCTATGGAACTCTTCCATTGCTCTCGGAATTCGGGTGAAGTTTAAAAATGCTTCGGAACTCTTCTATTGTTCTCGGAATTCCGCTGAAGTTTAAAAATGCTTAAAATCTCTTCCATTGTTCTCGTAATTCTGCTCATGTTTAAAAATGCTTCGGAACTCTTTCATTGTTCTCGTAATTCCGCTGAAGTTTAAAAATGCTTCGGAACTCTTCCATTGTTCTCGGAATTCCGATGACGTTTTAAAATGCTTCGGTACTCTTCCATTGTTCTCGGAATTCCGCTGACAATTAAAAATGCTTCGGAACTCTTCCATTGTTCTAGGAATTCTGCTGAAGTCTAAAAATTCATCTGAACTCTTCCATTATTCTCGGAATTCATGTGAATTTTAAAAATGCTTCGGAACTCTTCTATTGTTCTCGGAATTCCGCTGAAGTTTAAAAATGCTTAAAATCTCTTACATTGTTCTCGGAATTCCGCTGACGTTTAAAAATGCTTCGGAAATCTTCCATTGTTTTCAAAATTCCGCTGACGCTTAAAAATGCTTCAGAACTCTTCCATTGTTCTCGGAATTCTGTTGAAGTTTAAAAATGCTTCGAAACTCTTCCATTGTTCTCGGAATTCCGATGACGTTTAAAAATGCTTCACAACTCTTCCATTGTTCTCGGAATTCCGCTGACGTTTAATAATGCTTCGCAACTCTTTCATTGTTCTCGGAATTCCGCTGACGTTTAAAAATGCTTCGGAACTCTTCCATTGTTCTCGTAATTCCGTTGAAGTTTAAAAATGCTTCGAAACTCTTCCATTGTTCTCAGAATTCTGCTGAAGTTTAAAAATGCTTCAGAACTCTTCCATTGTTCTCGGAATTCCGCTGACGTTTAATAATGCTTCGCAACTCTTTCATTGTTCTCGGAATTCCGCTGAAATTTAAAAATGCTTCAGAACTCTTCCTTTGTTCTCGGAATTCCGCTGACATATAAAAATGCTTCGGAAATCTTGCATTGTTCTCGGCATTCCGCTGACATTTAAAAATGCTTCAGAACTCTTCAATTGTTCTCGGAATTCTGCTGAACTTTTAAAATGCTTTGGAACTCTTCCATTGCTCTCAGAATTCTGCTGAAGTTTAAAAATGCTTCAGAACTCTTACATTGTTCTCGGAATTCTGCTGACGTTTAAAAATGCTTCAGAACTCTTCCATTGTTCTCGGAATTCTGTTGAAGTTTAAAAATGCTTCGAAACTCTTCCATTGTTCTCGGAATTCCGATGACGTTTAAAAATGCTTCAGAACTCTTCCATTGTTCTCGGAATTCCGCTGACGTTTAATAATGCTTCGCAACTCTTTCATTGTTCTCGGAATTCCGCTGAAATTTAAAAATGCTTCAGAACTCTTCCATTGTTCTCGGAATTCCGCTGACGTTTAATAATGCTTCGGTACTCTTCCTTTGTTCTCGGAATTCCGCTGACATATAAAAATGCTTCGGAAATCTTGCATTGTTCTCGGCATTCCGCTGACATTTAAAAATGCTTCAGAACTCTTCAATTGTTCTCGGAATTCTGCTGAACTTTTAAAATGCTTTGGAACTCTTCCATTGCTCTCAGAATTCTGCTGAAGTTTAAAAATGCTTCAGAACTCTTACATTGTTCTCGGAATTCTGCTGACGTTTAAAAATGCTTCGGAACTCT
Source organism: Phyllobates terribilis (assembly GCF_046119375.1). Lineage (NCBI taxonomy): Eukaryota > Metazoa > Chordata > Amphibia > Anura > Dendrobatidae > Phyllobates > Phyllobates terribilis. The sequence continues at coordinate 15,078,569 of NW_027362782.1, forward strand.
TCCATTGTTCTCGAAATTCCGTTGAAGTTTAAAAATGCTTCGGAACTCTTCCATTGTTCTCGGAATTCTGCTGAAGTTTAAAAATGCTTCGAAACTCTTCCATTGTTCTCAGAATTCCGCTGACGTTTAAAAATGCTTCGGTACTCTTCCATTGTTCTCGGAATTCTGCTGACGTTTAAAAATGCTTCGGAACTCTTCCATTGTTCTCGGCATTCCGCTGACGTTTAAAAATGCTTCGGAACTCTTCAATTGTTCTCGGAATTCTGCTGAACTTTTAAAAATGCTTCGGAACTCTTCCATTGTTCTCGGAATTCCGCTGACGTTTAAAAATGCTTCGGAACTCTTCCATTGTTCTTGGAATTCTGCTGAAGTTTTAAAATGCTTCGGTACTCTTCCATTGTTCTCCAAATTCCGCTGAAGTTTAAAAATGCTTCGGAACCCTTCCATTTTTCTCGGAATTCTGCTGACATTTAAAAATGCTTCGGAAATGTTCCATTGTTTTCAAAATTCCGCTGACTCTTAAAAATGCTTCAGAACTCTTCCATTGTTCTCGGAATTCCGCTGACGTTTAAAAATGCTTCGGAACTCTTCCATTGTTCTCGGAATTCCGCTGACGTTTAAAAATGCTTCGGAACTCTTCCATTGTTCTTGGAATTCTGCTGAAGTTTTAAAATGCTTCGGTACTCTTCCATTGTTCTCGGAATTCTGCTGACGCTTAAAAATGCTTCGGAACTCTTCCATTGTTCTCGGAATTCCGCTGACGTTTAAAAATGCTTCGGAACTCTTCCATTGTTCTCGGAATTCCGCTGACATATAAAAATGCTTCGGAAATCTTGCATTGTTCTCGGAATTCCGCTGACGTTTAAAAATGCTTCGGAACTCTTCCATTGTTCTCGGAATTCCGATGACGTTTTAAAATGCTTCGGTACTCTTCCATTGTTCTCGGAATTCCGCTGACGTTTAAAAATTCTTCGGAACTCTTCCATTATTCTCGCAATTCGTGTGAATTTTAAAAATGCTTCGGAACTTTTCTATTGTTCTCGGAATTCCGCTGAAGTTTAAAAATGCTTAAAATCTCTTACATTGTTCTCGGAATTCTGCTGAAGTTTAAAAATGCTTCGGAACTCTTCCATTGTTCTCAGAATTCCGCTGACGTTTAAAAATGCTTCGGAAATCTTCCATTGTTTTCAAAATTCCGCTGACGTTTAAAAATGCTTCAGAACTTTTCCATTGTTCTCAGAATTCTGCTGACGTTTAAAAATGCTTCGGAACTCTTCCATTGTTCTCGGCATTCCGCTGACGTTTAAAAATGCTTCGGAACTCTTCAATTGTTCTCGGAATTCTGCTGAACTTTTCAAAATGCTTCGGAACTCTTCCATTGTTCTCGGAATTCCGCTGACGTTTAAAAATGCTTCGGAACTCTTCCATTGTTCTCAGAATTCTGCTGACGTTTAAAAATGCTTCTGAACTCTTCCATTGTTCTCGGAATTCCGTTGAAGTTTAAAAATGCTTCGAAACTCTTCCATTGTTCTCGGAATTCCGCTGACATTTAAAAATGCTTCGGAAATCTTGTATTGTTCTCGGCATTCCGCTGACATATAAAAATGCTTCGGAAATCTTGTATTGTTCTCGGCATTCCGCTGACGTTTAAAAATGCTTCGGAACTCTTCAATTGTTCTCGGAATTCTGCTGAACTTTTAAAATGCTATGGAACTCTTCCATTGCTCTCGGAATTCGGGTGAAGTTTAAAAATGCTTCGGAACTCTTCTATTGTTCTCGGAATTCCGCTGAAGTTTAAAAATGCTTAAAATCTCTTCCATTGTTCTCGTAATTCTGCTCATGTTTAAAAATGCTTCGGAACTCTTTCATTGTTCTCGTAATTCCGCTGAAGTTTAAAAATGCTTCGGAACTCTTCCATTGTTCTCGGAATTCCGATGACGTTTTAAAATGCTTCGGTACTCTTCCATTGTTCTCGGAATTCCGCTGACAATTAAAAATGCTTCGGAACTCTTCCATTGTTCTAGGAATTCTGCTGAAGTCTAAAAATTCATCTGAACTCTTCCATTATTCTCGGAATTCATGTGAATTTTAAAAATGCTTCGGAACTCTTCTATTGTTCTCGGAATTCCGCTGAAGTTTAAAAATGCTTAAAATCTCTTACATTGTTCTCGGAATTCCGCTGACGTTTAAAAATGCTTCGGAAATCTTCCATTGTTTTCAAAATTCCGCTGACGCTTAAAAATGCTTCAGAACTCTTCCATTGTTCTCGGAATTCTGTTGAAGTTTAAAAATGCTTCGAAACTCTTCCATTGTTCTCGGAATTCCGATGACGTTTAAAAATGCTTCACAACTCTTCCATTGTTCTCGGAATTCCGCTGACGTTTAATAATGCTTCGCAACTCTTTCATTGTTCTCGGAATTCCGCTGACGTTTAAAAATGCTTCGGAACTCTTCCATTGTTCTCGTAATTCCGTTGAAGTTTAAAAATGCTTCGAAACTCTTCCATTGTTCTCAGAATTCTGCTGAAGTTTAAAAATGCTTCAGAACTCTTCCATTGTTCTCGGAATTCCGCTGACGTTTAATAATGCTTCGCAACTCTTTCATTGTTCTCGGAATTCCGCTGAAATTTAAAAATGCTTCAGAACTCTTCCTTTGTTCTCGGAATTCCGCTGACATATAAAAATGCTTCGGAAATCTTGCATTGTTCTCGGCATTCCGCTGACATTTAAAAATGCTTCAGAACTCTTCAATTGTTCTCGGAATTCTGCTGAACTTTTAAAATGCTTTGGAACTCTTCCATTGCTCTCAGAATTCTGCTGAAGTTTAAAAATGCTTCAGAACTCTTACATTGTTCTCGGAATTCTGCTGACCTTTAAAAATGCTTCGGAACTCTTCCATTGTTCTCGAAATTCCGTTGAAGTTTAAAAATGCTTCGGAACTCTTCCATTGTTCTCGGAATTCTGCTGAAGTTTAAAAATGCTTCAAAACTCTTCCATTGTTCTCAGAATTCCGCTGACGATTAAAAATGCTTCGGTACTCTTCCATTGTTCTCGGAATTCTGCTGACGTTTAAAAATGCTTCGGAACTCTTCCATTGTTCTCGGCATTCCGCTGACGTTTAAAAATGCTTCGGAACTCTTCAATTGTTCTCGGAATTCTGCTGAACTTTTAAAAATGCTTCGGAACTCTTCCATTGTTCTCGGAATTCCGCTGACGTTTAAAAATGCTTCGGAACTCTTCCATTGTTCTTGGAATTCTGCTGAAGTTTTAAAATGCTTCGGTACTCTTCCATTGTTCTCCAAATTCCGCTGAAGTTTAAAAATGCTTCGGAACCCTTCCATTTTTCTCGGAATTCTGCTGACATTTAAAAATGCTTCGGAAATGTTCCATTGTTTTCAAAATTCCGCTGACTCTTAAAAATGCTTCAGAACTCTTCCATTGTTCTCGGAATTCCGCTGACGTTTAAAAATGCTTCGGAACTCTTCCATTGTTCTCGGAATTCCGCTGACGTTTAAAAATGCTTCGGAACTCTTCCATTGTTCTTGGAATTCTGCTGAAGTTTTAAAATGCTTCGGTACTCTTCCATTGTTCTCGGAATTCTGCTGACGCTTAAAAATGCTTCGGAACTCTTCCATTGTTCTCGGAATTCCGCTGACGTTTAAAAATGCTTCGGAACTCTTCCATTGTTCTCGGAATTCCGCTGACATATAAAAATGCTTCGGAAATCTTGCATTGTTCTCGGAATTCCGCTGACGTTTAAAAATGCTTCGGAACTCTTCCATTGTTCTCGGAATTCCGATGACGTTTTAAAATGCTTCGGTACTCTTCCATTGTTCTCGGAATTCCGCTGACGTTTAAAAATTCTTCGGAACTCTTCCATTATTCTCGCAATTCGTGTGAATTTTAAAAATGCTTCGGAACTTTTCTATTGTTCTCGGAATTCCGCTGAAGTTTAAAAATGCTTAAAATCTCTTACATTGTTCTCGGAATTCCGCTGAAGTTTAAAAATGCTTCGGAACTCTTCCATTGTTCTCGGAATTCTGCTGAAGTTTAAAAATGCTTCAGAACTCTTCCATTGTTCTCAGAATTCCGCTGACGTTTAAAAATGCTTCGGAAATCTTCCATTGTTTTCAAAATTCCGCTGACGTTTAAAAATGCTTCAGAACTTTTCCATTGTTCTCAGAATTCTGCTGACGTTTAAAAATGCTTCGGAACTCTTCCATTGTTCTCGGCATTCCGCTGACGTTTAAAAATGCTTCGGAACTCTTCAATTGTTCTCGGAATTCTGCTGAACTTTTAAAAATGCTTCGGAACTCTTCCATTGTTCTCGGAATTCCGCTGACGTTTAAAAATGCTTCGGAACTCTTCCATTGTTCTCAGAATTCTGCTGACGTTTAAAAATGCTTCTGAACTCTTCCATTGTTCTCGGAATTCCGTTGAAGTTTAAAAATGCTTCGAAACTCTTCCATTGTTCTCGGAATTCTGCTGAAGTTTAAAAATGCTTCAGAACTCTTCCATTGTTCTCGGAATTCCGCTGACGTTTAAAAATGCTTCGGAACTCTTCCATTGTTCTCGGAATTCCGTTGAAGTTTAAAAATGCTTCGAAACTCTTCCATTGTTCTCGGAATTCCGCTGACATTTAAAAATGCTTCGGAAATCTTGTATTGTTCTCGGCATTCCGCTGACATATAAAAATGCTTCGGAAATCTTGTATTGTTCTCGGCATTCCGCTGACGTTTAAAAATGCTTCGGAACTCTTCAATTGTTCTCGGAATTCTGCTGAACTTTTAAAATGCTATGGAACTCTTCCATTGCTCTCGGAATTCGGGTGAAGTTTAAAAATGCTTCGGAACTCTTCTATTGTTCTCGGAATTCCGCTGAAGTTTAAAAATGCTTAAAATCTCTTCCATTGTTCTCGTAATTCTGCTCATGTTTAAAAATGCTTCGGAACTCTTTCATTGTTCTCGTAATTCCGCTGAAGTTTAAAAATGCTTCGGAACTCTTCCATTGTTCTCGGAATTCCGATGACGTTTTAAAATGCTTCGGTACTCTTCCATTGTTCTCGGAATTCCGCTGACAATTAAAAATGCTTCGGAACTCTTCCATTGTTCTAGGAATTCTGCTGAAGTCTAAAAATTCATCTGAACTCTTCCATTATTCTCGGAATTCATGTGAATTTTAAAAATGCTTCGGAACTCTTCTATTGTTCTCGGAATTCCGCTGAAGTTTAAAAATGCTTAAAATCTCTTACATTGTTCTCGGAATTCCGCTGACGTTTAAAAATGCTTCGGAAATCTTCCATTGTTTTCAAAATTCCGCTGACGCTTAAAAATGCTTCAGAACTCTTCCATTGTTCTCGGAATTCTGTTGAAGTTTAAAAATGCTTCGAAACTCTTCCATTGTTCTCGGAATTCCGATGACGTTTAAAAATGCTTCACAACTCTTCCATTGTTCTCGGAATTCCGCTGACGTTTAATAATGCTTCGCAACTCTTTCATTGTTCTCGGAATTCCGCTGACGTTTAAAAATGCTTCGGAACTCTTCCCTTGTTCTCGTAATTCCGTTGAAGTTTAAAAATGCTTCGAAACTCTTCCATTGTTCTCAGAATTCTGCTGAAGTTTAAAAATGCTTCAGAACTCTTCCATTGTTCTCGGAATTCCGCTGACGTTTAATAATGCTTCGCAACTCTTTCATTGTTCTCGGAATTCCGCTGAAATTTAAAAATGCTTCAGAACTCTTCCATTGTTCTCAGAATTCCGCTGACGTTTAAAAATGCTTCGGTACTCTTCCTTTGTTCTCGGAATTCCGCTGACATATAAAAATGCTTCGGAAATCTTGCATTGTTCTCGGCATTCCGCTGACATTTAAAAATGCTTCAGAACTCTTCAATTGTTCTCGGAATTCTGCTGAACTTTTAAAATGCTTTGGAACTCTTCCATTGCTCTCAGAATTCTGCTGAAGTTTAAAAATGCTTCAGAACTCTTACATTGTTCTCGGAATTCTGCTGACGTTTAAAAATGCTTCGGAACTCTTCCATTGTTCTCGAAATTCCGTTGAAGTTTAAAAATGCTTCGGAACTCTTCCATTGTTCTCGGAATTCTGCTGAAGTTTAAAAATGCTTCAAAACTCTTCCATTGTTCTCAGAATTCCGCTGACGATTAAAAATGCTTCGGTACTCTTCCATTGTTCTCGGAATTCTGCTGACGTTTAAAAATGCTTCGGAACTCTTCCATTGTTCTCGGCATTCCGCTGACGTTTAAAAATGCTTCGGAACTCTTCAATTGTTCTCGGAATTCTGCTGAACTTTTAAAAATGCTTCGGAACTCTTCCATTGTTCTCGGAATTCCGCTGACGTTTAAAAATGCTTCGGAACTCTTCCATTGTTCTTGGAATTCTGCTGAAGTTTTAAAATGCTTTGGTACTCTTCCATTGTTCTCCAAATTCCGCTGAAGTTTAAAAATGCTTCGGAACCCTTCCATTTTTCTCGGAATTCTGCTGACATTTAAAAATGCTTCGGAAATGTTCCATTGTTTTCAAAATTCCGCTGACTCTTAAAAATGCTTCAGAACTCTTCCATTGTTCTCGGAATTCCGCTGACGTTTAAAAATGCTTCGGAACTCTTCCATTGTTCTCGGAATTCCGCTGACGTTTAAAAATGCTTCGGAACTCTTCCATTGTTCTTGGAATTCTGCTGAAGTTTTAAAATGCTTCGGTACTCTTCCATTGTTCTCGGAATTCTGCTGACGCTTAAAAATGCTTCGGAACTCTTCCATTGTTCTCGGAATTCCGCTGACGTTTAAAAATGCTTCGGAACTCTTCCATTGTTCTCGGAATTCCGCTGACATATAAAAATGCTTCGGAAATCTTGCATTGTTCTCGGAATTCCGCTGACGTTTAAAAATGCTTCGGAACTCTTCCATTGTTCTCGGAATTCCGATGACGTTTTAAAATGCTTCGGTACTCTTCCATTGTTCTCGGAATTCCGCTGACGTTTAAAAATTCTTCGGAACTCTTCCATTATTCTCGCAATTCGTGTGAATTTTAAAAATGCTTCGGAACTTTTCTATTGTTCTCGGAATTCCGCTGAAGTTTAAAAATGCTTAAAATCTCTTACATTGTTCTCGGAATTCCGCTGAAGTTTAAAAATGCTTCGGAACTCTTCCATTGTTCTCGGAATTCTGCTGAAGTTTAAAAATGCTTCAGAACTCTTCCATTGTTCTCAGAATTCCGCTGACGTTTAAAAATGCTTCGGAAATCTTCCATTGTTTTCAAAATTCCGCTGACGTTTAAAAATGCTTCAGAACTTTTCCATTGTTCTCAGAATTCTGCTGACGTTTAAAAATGCTTCGGAACTCTTCCATTGTTCTCGGCATTCCGCTGACGTTTAAAAATGCTTCGGAACTCTTCAATTGTTCTCGGAATTCTGCTGAACTTTTAAAAATGCTTCGGAACTCTTCCATTGTTCTCGGAATTCCGCTGACGTTTAAAAATGCTTCGGAACTCTTCCATTGTTCTCAGAATTCTGCTGACGTTTAAAAATGCTTCTGAACTCTTCCATTGTTCTCGGAATTCCGTTGAAGTTTAAAAATGCTTCGAAACTCTTCCATTGTTCTCGGAATTCTGCTGAAGTTTAAAAATGCTTCAGAACTCTTCCATTGTTCTCGGAATTCCGCTGACGTTTAAAAATGCTTCGGAACTCTTCCATTGTTCTCGGAATTCCGTTGAAGTTTAAAAATGCTTCGAAACTCTTCCATTGTTCTCGGAATTCCGCTGACATTTAAAAATGCTTCGGAAATCTTGTATTGTTCTCGGCATTCCGCTGACATATAAAAATGCTTCGGAAATCTTGTATTGTTCTCGGCATTCCGCTGACGTTTAAAAATGCTTCGGAACTCTTCAATTGTTCTCGGAATTCTGCTGAACTTTTAAAATGCTATGGAACTCTTCCATTGCTCTCGGAATTCGGGTGAAGTTTAAAAATGCTTCGGAACTCTTCTATTGTTCTCGGAATTCCGCTGAAGTTTAAAAATGCTTAAAATCTCTTCCATTGTTCTCGTAATTCTGCTCATGTTTAAAAATGCTTCGGAACTCTTTCATTGTTCTCGTAATTCCGCTGAAGTTTAAAAATGCTTCGGAACTCTTCCATTGTTCTCGGAATTCCGATGACGTTTTAAAATGCTTCGGTACTCTTCCATTGTTCTCGGAATTCCGCTGACAATTAAAAATGCTTCGGAACTCTTCCATTGTTCTAGGAATTCTGCTGAAGTCTAAAAATTCATCTGAACTCTTCCATTATTCTCGGAATTCATGTGAATTTTAAAAATGCTTCGGAACTCTTCTATTGTTCTCGGAATTCCGCTGAAGTTTAAAAATGCTTAAAATCTCTTACATTGTTCTCGGAATTCCGCTGACGTTTAAAAATGCTTCGGAAATCTTCCATTGTTTTCAAAATTCCGCTGACGCTTAAAAATGCTTCAGAACTCTTCCATTGTTCTCGGAATTCTGTTGAAGTTTAAAAATGCTTCGAAACTCTTCCATTGTTCTCGGAATTCCGATGACGTTTAAAAATGCTTCACAACTCTTCCATTGTTCTCGGAATTCCGCTGACGTTTAATAATGCTTCGCAACTCTTTCATTGTTCTCGGAATTCCGCTGACGTTTAAAAATGCTTCGGAACTCTTCCATTGTTCTCGTAATTCCGTTGAAGTTTAAAAATGCTTCGAAACTCTTCCATTGTTCTCAGAATTCTGCTGAAGTTTAAAAATGCTTCAGAACTCTTCCTTTGTTCTCGGAATTCCGCTGACATATAAAAATGCTTCGGAAATCTTGCATTGTTCTCGGCATTCCGCTGACATTTAAAAATGCTTCAGAACTCTTCAATTGTTCTCGGAATTCTGCTGAACTTTTAAAATGCTTTGGAACTCTTCCATTGCTCTCAGAATTCTGCTGAAGTTTAAAAATGCTTCAGAACTCTTACATTGTTCTCGGAATTCTGCTGACGTTTAAAAATGCTTCGGAACTCTTCCATTGTTCTCGAAATTCCGTTGAAGTTTAAAAATGCTTCGGAACTCTTCCATTGTTCTCGGAATTCTGCTGAAGTTTAAAAATGCTTCAAAACTCTTCCATTGTTCTCAGAATTCCGCTGACGATTAAAAATGCTTCGGTACTCTTCCATTGTTCTCGGAATTCTGCTGACGTTTAAAAATGCTTCGGAACTCTTCCATTGTTCTCGGCATTCCGCTGACGTTTAAAAATGCTTCGGAACTCTTCAATTGTTCTCGGAATTCTGCTGAACTTTTAAAAATGCTTCGGAACTCTTCCATTGTTCTCGGAATTCCGCTGACGTTTAAAAATGCTTCGGAACTCTTCCATTGTTCTTGGAATTCTGCTGAAGTTTTAAAATGCTTCGGTACTCTTCCATTGTTCTCCAAATTCCGCTGAAGTTTAAAAATGCTTCGGAACCCTTCCATTTTTCTCGGAATTCTGCTGACATTTAAAAATGCTTCGGAAATGTTCCATTGTTTTCAAAATTCCGCTGACTCTTAAAAATGCTTCAGAACTCTTCCATTGTTCTCGGGATTCCGCTGACGTTTAAAAATGCTTCGGAACTCTTCCATTGTTCTCGGAATTCCGCTGACGTTTAAAAATGCTTCGGAACTCTTCCATTGTTCTTGGAATTCTGCTGAAGTTTTAAAATGCTTCGGTACTCTTCCATTGTTCTCGGAATTCTGCTGACGCTTAAAAATGCTTCGGAACTCTTCCATTGTTCTCGGAATTCCGCTGACGTTTAAAAATGCTTCGGAACTCTTCCATTGTTCTCGGAATTCCGCTGACATATAAAAATGCTTCGGAAATCTTGCATTGTTCTCGGAATTCCGCTGACGTTTAAAAATGCTTCGGAACTCTTCCATTGTTCTCGGAATTCCGATGACGTTTTAAAATGCTTCGGTACTCTTCCATTGTTCTCGGAATTCCGCTGACGTTTAAAAATTCTTCGGAACTCTTCCATTATTCTCGCAATTCGTGTGAATTTTAAAAATGCTTCGGAACTTTTCTATTGTTCTCGGAATTCCGCTGAAGTTTAAAAATGCTTAAAATCTCTTACATTGTTCTCGGAATTCCGCTGAAGTTTAAAAATGCTTCGGAACTCTTCCATTGTTCTCGGAATTCTGCTGAAGTTTAAAAATGCTTCAGAACTCTTCCATTGTTCTCAGAATTCCGCTGACGTTTAAAAATGCTTCGGAAATCTTCCATTGTTTTCAAAATTCCGCTGACGTTTAAAAATGCTTCAGAACTTTTCCATTGTTCTCAGAATTCTGCTGACGTTTAAAAATGCTTCGGAACTCTTCCATTGTTCTCGGCATTCCGCTGACGTTTAAAAATGCTTCGGAACTCTTCAATTGTTCTCGGAATTCTGCTGAACTTTTAAAAATGCTTCGGAACTCTTCCATTGTTCTCGGAATTCCGCTGACGTTTAAAAATGCTTCGGAACTCTTCCATTGTTCTCAGAATTCTGCTGACGTTTAAAAATGCTTCTGAACTCTTCCATTGTTCTCGGAATTCCGTTGAAGTTTAAAAATGCTTCGAAACTCTTCCATTGTTCTCGGAATTCTGCTGAAGTTTAAAAATGCTTCAGAACTCTTCCATTGTTCTCGGAATTCCGCTGACGTTTAAAAATGCTTCGGAACTCTTCCATTGTTCTCGGAATTCCGTTGAAGTTTAAAAATGCTTCGAAACTCTTCCATTGTTCTCGGAATTCCGCTGACATTTAAAAATGCTTCGGAAATCTTGTATTGTTCTCGGCATTCCGCTGACATATAAAAATGCTTCGGAAATCTTGTATTGTTCTCGGCATTCCGCTGACGTTTAAAAATGCTTCGGAACTCTTCAATTGTTCTCGGAATTCTGCTGAACTTTTAAAATGCTATGGAACTCTTCCATTGCTCTCGGAATTCGGGTGAAGTTTAAAAATGCTTCGGAACTCTTCTATTGTTCTCGGAATTCCGCTGAAGTTTAAAAATGCTTAAAATCTCTTCCATTGTTCTCGTAATTCTGCTCATGTTTAAAAATGCTTCGGAACTCTTTCATTGTTCTCGTAATTCCGCTGAAGTTTAAAAATGCTTCGGAACTCTTCCATTGTTCTCGGAATTCCGATGACGTTTTAAAATGCTTCGGTACTCTTCCATTGTTCTCGGAATTCCGCTGACAATTAAAAATGCTTCGGAACTCTTCCATTGTTCTAGGAATTCTGCTGAAGTCTAAAAATTCATCTGAACTCTTCCATTATTCTCGGAATTCATGTGAATTTTAAAAATGCTTCGGAACTCTTCTATTGTTCTCGGAATTCCGCTGAAGTTTAAAAATGCTTAAAATCTCTTACATTGTTCTCGGAATTCCGCTGACGTTTAAAAATGCTTCGGAAATCTTCCATTGTTTTCAAAATTCCGCTGACGCTTAAAAATGCTTCAGAACTCTTCCATTGTTCTCGGAATTCTGTTGAAGTTTAAAAATGCTTCGAAACTCTTCCATTGTTCTCGGAATTCCGATGACGTTTAAAAATGCTTCACAACTCTTCCATTGTTCTCGGAATTCCGCTGACGTTTAATAATGCTTCGCAACTCTTTCATTGTTCTCGGAATTCCGCTGACGTTTAAAAATGCTTCGGAACTCTTCCCTTGTTCTCGTAATTCCGTTGAAGTTTAAAAATGCTTCGAAACTCTTCCATTGTTCTCAGAATTCTGCTGAAGTTTAAAAATGCTTCAGAACTCTTCCATTGTTCTCGGAATTCCGCTGACGTTTAATAATGCTTCGCAACTCTTTCATTGTTCTCGGAATTCCGCTGAAATTTAAAAATGCTTCAGAACTCTTCCATTGTTCTCAGAATTCCGCTGACGTTTAAAAATGCTTCGGTACTCTTCCTTTGTTCTCGGAATTCCGCTGACATATAAAAATGCTTCGGAAATCTTGCATTGTTCTCGGCATTCCGCTGACATTTAAAAATGCTTCAGAACTCTTCAATTGTTCTCGGAATTCTGCTGAACTTTTAAAATGCTTTGGAACTCTTCCATTGCTCTCAGAATTCTGCTGAAGTTTAAAAATGCTTCAGAACTCTTACATTGTTCTCGGAATTCTGCTGACGTTTAAAAATGCTTCGGAACTCTTCCATTGTTCTCGAAATTCCGTTGAAGTTTAAAAATGCTTCGGAACTCTTCCATTGTTCTCGGAATTCTGCTGAAGTTTAAAAATGCTTCAAAACTCTTCCATTGTTCTCAGAATTCCGCTGACGATTAAAAATGCTTCGGTACTCTTCCATTGTTCTCGGAATTCTGCTGACGTTTAAAAATGCTTCGGAACTCTTCCATTGTTCTCGGCATTCCGCTGACGTTTAAAAATGCTTCGGAACTCTTCAATTGTTCTCGGAATTCTGCTGAACTTTTTAAAATGCTTCGGAACTCTTCCATTGTTCTCGGAATTCCGCTGACGTTTAAAAATGCTTCGGAACTCTTCCATTGTTCTTGGAATTCTGCTGAAGTTTTAAAATGCTTCGGTACTCTTCCATTGTTCTCCAAATTCCGCTGAAGTTTAAAAATGCTTCGGAACCCTTCCATTTTTCTCGGAATTCTGCTGACATTTAAAAATGCTTCGGAAATGTTCCATTGTTTTCAAAATTCCGCTGACTCTTAAAAATGCTTCAGAACTCTTCCATTGTTCTCGGAATTCCGCTGACGTTTAAAAATGCTTCGGAACTCTTCCATTGTTCTCGGAATTCCGCTGACGTTTAAAAATGCTTCGGAACTCTTCCATTGTTCTTGGAATTCTGCTGAAGTTTTAAAATGCTTCGGTACTCTTCCATTGTTCTCGGAATTCTGCTGACGCTTAAAAATGCTTCGGAACTCTTCCATTGTTCTCGGAATTCCGCTGACGTTTAAAAATGCTTCGGAACTCTTCCATTGTTCTCGGAATTCCGCTGACATATAAAAATGCTTCGGAAATCTTGCATTGTTCTCGGAATTCCGCTGACGTTTAAAAATGCTTCGGAACTCTTCCATTGTTCTCGGAATTCCGATGACGTTTTAAAATGCTTCGGTACTCTTCCATTGTTCTCGGAATTCCGCTGACGTTTAAAAATTCTTCGGAACTCTTCCATTATTCTCGCAATTCGTGTGAATTTTAAAAATGCTTCGGAACTTTTCTATTGTTCTCGGAATTCCGCTGAAGTTTAAAAATGCTTAAAATCTCTTACATTGTTCTCGGAATTCCGCTGAAGTTTAAAAATGCTTCGGAACTCTTCCATTGTTCTCGGAATTCTGCTGAAGTTTAAAAATGCTTCAGAACTCTTCCATTGTTCTCAGAATTCCGCTGACGTTTAAAAATGCTTCGGAAATCTTCCATTGTTTTCAAAATTCCGCTGACGTTTAAAAATGCTTCAGAACTTTTCCATTGTTCTCAGAATTCTGCTGACGTTTAAAAATGCTTCGGAACTCTTCCATTGTTCTCGGCATTCCGCTGACGTTTAAAAATGCTTCGGAACTCTTCAATTGTTCTCGGAATTCTGCTGAACTTTTAAAAATGCTTCGGAACTCTTCCATTGTTCTCGGAATTCCGCTGACGTTTAAAAATGCTTCGGAACTCTTCCATTGTTCTCAGAATTCTGCTGACGTTTAAAAATGCTTCTGAACTCTTCCATTGTTCTCGGAATTCCGTTGAAGTTTAAAAATGCTTCGAAACTCTTCCATTGTTCTCGGAATTCTGCTGAAGTTTAAAAATGCTTCAGAACTCTTCCATTGTTCTCGGAATTCCGCTGACGTTTAAAAATGCTTCGGAACTCTTCCATTGTTCTCGGAATTCCGTTGAAGTTTAAAAATGCTTCGAAACTCTTCCATTGTTCTCGGAATTCCGCTGACATTTAAAAATGCTTCGGAAATCTTGTATTGTTCTCGGCATTCCGCTGACATATAAAAATGCTTCGGAAATCTTGTATTGTTCTCGGCATTCCGCTGACGTTTAAAAATGCTTCGGAACTCTTCAATTGTTCTCGGAATTCTGCTGAACTTTTAAAATGCTATGGAACTCTTCCATTGCTCTCGGAATTCGGGTGAAGTTTAAAAATGCTTCGGAACTCTTCTATTGTTCTCGGAATTCCGCTGAAGTTTAAAAATGCTTAAAATCTCTTCCATTGTTCTCGTAATTCTGCTCATGTTTAAAAATGCTTCGGAACTCTTTCATTGTTCTCGTAATTCCGCTGAAGTTTAAAAATGCTTCGGAACTCTTCCATTGTTCTCGGAATTCCGATGACGTTTTAAAATGCTTCGGTACTCTTCCATTGTTCTCGGAATTCCGCTGACAATTAAAAATGCTTCGGAACTCTTCCATTGTTCTAGGAATTCTGCTGAAGTCTAAAAATTCATCTGAACTCTTCCATTATTCTCGGAATTCATGTGAATTTTAAAAATGCTTCGGAACTCTTCTATTGTTCTCGGAATTCCGCTGAAGTTTAAAAATGCTTAAAATCTCTTACATTGTTCTCGGAATTCCGCTGACGTTTAAAAATGCTTCGGAAATCTTCCATTGTTTTCAAAATTCCGCTGACGCTTAAAAATGCTTCAGAACTCTTCCATTGTTCTCGGAATTCTGTTGAAGTTTAAAAATGCTTCGAAACTCTTCCATTGTTCTCGGAATTCCGATGACGTTTAAAAATGCTTCACAACTCTTCCATTGTTCTCGGAATTCCGCTGACGTTTAATAATGCTTCGCAACTCTTTCATTGTTCTCGGAATTCCGCTGACGTTTAAAAATGCTTCGGAACTCTTCCATTGTTCTCGTAATTCCGTTGAAGTTTAAAAATGCTTCGAAACTCTTCCATTGTTCTCAGAATTCTGCTGAAGTTTAAAAATGCTTCAGAACTCTTCCATTGTTCTCGGAATTCCGCTGACGTTTAATAATGCTTCGCAACTCTTTCATTGTTCTCGGAATTCCGCTGAAATTTAAAAATGCTTCAGAACTCTTCCATTGTTCTCAGAATTCCGCTGACGTTTAAAAATGCTTCGGTACTCTTCCTTTGTTCTCGGAATTCCGCTGACATATAAAAATGCTTCGGAAATCTTGCATTGTTCTCGGCATTCCGCTGACATTTAAAAATGCTTCAGAACTCTTCAATTGTTCTCGGAATTCTGCTGAACTTTTAAAATGCTTTGGAACTCTTCCATTGCTCTCAGAATTCTGCTGAAGTTTAAAAATGCTTCAGAACTCTTACATTGTTCTCGGAATTCTGCTGACGTTTAAAAATGCTTCGGAACTCTTCCATTGTTCTCGAAATTCCGTTGAAGTTTAAAAATGCTTCGGAACTCTTCCATTGTTCTCGGAATTCTGCTGAAGTTTAAAAATGCTTCAAAACTCTTCCATTGTTCTCAGAATTCCGCTGACGATTAAAAATGCTTCGGTACTCTTCCATTGTTCTCGGAATTCTGCTGACGTTTAAAAATGCTTCGGAACTCTTCCATTGTTCTCGGCATTCCGCTGACGTTTAAAAATGCTTCGGAACTCTTCAATTGTTCTCGGAATTCTGCTGAACTTTTAAAAATGCTTCGGAACTCTTCCATTGTTCTCGGAATTCCGCTGACGTTTAAAAATGCTTCGGAACTCTTCCATTGTTCTTGGAATTCTGCTGAAGTTTTAAAATGCTTCGGTACTCTTCCATTGTTCTCCAAATTCCGCTGAAGTTTAAAAATGCTTCGGAACCCTTCCATTTTTCTCGGAATTCTGCTGACATTTAAAAATGCTTCGGAAATGTTCCATTGTTTTCAAAATTCCGCTGACTCTTAAAAATGCTTCAGAACTCTTCCATTGTTCTCGGAATTCCGCTGACGTTTAAAAATGCTTCGGAACTCTTCCATTGTTCTCGGAATTCCGCTGACGTTTAAAAATGCTTCGGAACTCTTCCATTGTTCTTGGAATTCTGCTGAAGTTTTAAAATGCTTCGGTACTCTTCCATTGTTCTCGGAATTCTGCTGACGCTTAAAAATGCTTCGGAACTCTTCCATTGTTCTCGGAATTCCGCTGACGTTTAAAAATGCTTCGGAACTCTTCCATTGTTCTCGGAATTCCGCTGACATATAAAAATGCTTCGGAAATCTTGCATTGTTCTCGGAATTCCGCTGACGTTTAAAAATGCTTCGGAACTCTTCCATTGTTCTCGGAATTCCGATGACGTTTTAAAATGCTTCGGTACTCTTCCATTGTTCTCGGAATTCCGCTGACGTTTAAAAATTCTTCGGAACTCTTCCATTATTCTCGCAATTCGTGTGAATTTTAAAAATGCTTCGGAACTTTTCTATTGTTCTCGGAATTCCGCTGAAGTTTAAAAATGCTTAAAATCTCTTACATTGTTCTCGGAATTCCGCTGAAGTTTAAAAATGCTTCGGAACTCTTCCATTGTTCTCGGAATTCTGCTGAAGTTTAAAAATGCTTCAGAACTCTTCCATTGTTCTCAGAATTCCGCTGACGTTTAAAAATGCTTCGGAAATCTTCCATTGTTTTCAAAATCCGCTGACGTTTAAAAATGCTTCAGAACTTTTCCATTGTTCTCAGAATTCTGCTGACGTTTAAAAATGCTTCGGAACTCTTCCATTGTTCTCGGCATTCCGCTGACGTTTAAAAATGCTTCGGAACTCTTCAATTGTTCTCGGAATTCTGCTGAACTTTTAAAAATGCTTCGGAACTCTTCCATTGTTCTCGGAATTCCGCTGACGTTTAAAAATGCTTCGGAACTCTTCCATTGTTCTCAGAATTCTGCTGACGTTTAAAAATGCTTCTGAACTCTTCCATTGTTCTCGGAATTCCGTTGAAGTTTAAAAATGCTTCGAAACTCTTCCATTGTTCTCGGAATTCTGCTGAAGTTTAAAAATGCTTCAGAACTCTTCCATTGTTCTCGGAATTCCGCTGACGTTTAAAAATGCTTCGGAACTCTTCCATTGTTCTCGGAATTCCGTTGAAGTTTAAAAATGCTTCGAAACTCTTCCATTGTTCTCGGAATTCCGCTGACATTTAAAAATGCTTCGGAAATCTTGTATTGTTCTCGGCATTCCGCTGACATATAAAAATGCTTCGGAAATCTTGTATTGTTCTCGGCATTCCGCTGACGTTTAAAAATGCTTCGGAACTCTTCAATTGTTCTCGGAATTCTGCTGAACTTTTAAAATGCTATGGAACTCTTCCATTGCTCTCGGAATTCGGGTGAAGTTTAAAAATGCTTCGGAACTCTTCTATTGTTCTCGGAATTCCGCTGAAGTTTAAAAATGCTTAAAATCTCTTCCATTGTTCTCGTAATTCTGCTCATGTTTAAAAATGCTTCGGAACTCTTTCATTGTTCTCGTAATTCCGCTGAAGTTTAAAAATGCTTCGGAACTCTTCCATTGTTCTCGGAATTCCGATGACGTTTTAAAATGCTTCGGTACTCTTCCATTGTTCTCGGAATTCCGCTGACAATTAAAAATGCTTCGGAACTCTTCCATTGTTCTAGGAATTCTGCTGAAGTCTAAAAATTCATCTGAACTCTTCCATTATTCTCGGAATTCATGTGAATTTTAAAAATGCTTCGGAACTCTTCTATTGTTCTCGGAATTCCGCTGAAGTTTAAAAATGCTTAAAATCTCTTACATTGTTCTCGGAATTCCGCTGACGTTTAAAAATGCTTCGGAAATCTTCCATTGTTTTCAAAATTCCGCTGACGCTTAAAAATGCTTCAGAACTCTTCCATTGTTCTCGGAATTCTGTTGAAGTTTAAAAATGCTTCGAAACTCTTCCATTGTTCTCGGAATTCCGATGACGTTTAAAAATGCTTCACAACTCTTCCATTGTTCTCGGAATTCCGCTGACGTTTAATAATGCTTCGCAACTCTTTCATTGTTCTCGGAATTCCGCTGACGTTTAAAAATGCTTCGGAACTCTTCCATTGTTCTCGTAATTCCGTTGAAGTTTAAAAATGCTTCGAAACTCTTCCATTGTTCTCAGAATTCTGCTGAAGTTTAAAAATGCTTCAGAACTCTTCCATTGTTCTCGGAATTCCGCTGACGTTTAAAAATTCTTCGGAACTCTTCCATTATTCTCGCAATTCGTGTGAATTTTAAAAATGCTTCGGAACTTTTCTATTGTTCTCGGAATTCCGCTGAAGTTTAAAAATGCTTAAAATCTCTTACATTGTTCTCGGAATTCCGCTGAAGTTTAAAAATGCTTCGGAACTCTTCCATTGTTCTCGGAATTCTGCTGAAGTTTAAAAATGCTTCAGAACTCTTCCATTGTTCTCAGAATTCCGCTGACGTTTAAAAATGCTTCGGAAATCTTCCATTGTTTTCAAAATTCCGCTGACGTTTAAAAATGCTTCAGAACTTTTCCATTGTTCTCAGAATTCTGCTGACGTTTAAAAATGCTTCGGAACTCTTCCATTGTTCTCGGCATTCCGCTGACGTTTAAAAATGCTTCGGAACTCTTCAATTGTTCTCGGAATTCTGCTGAACTTTTAAAAATGCTTCGGAACTCTTCCATTGTTCTCGGAATTCCGCTGACGTTTAAAAATGCTTCGGAACTCTTCCATTGTTCTCAGAATTCTGCTGACGTTTAAAAATGCTTCTGAACTCTTCCATTGTTCTCGGAATTCCGTTGAAGTTTAAAAATGCTTCGAAACTCTTCCATTGTTCTCGGAATTCTGCTGAAGTTTAAAAATGCTTCAGAACTCTTCCATTGTTCTCGGAATTCCGCTGACGTTTAAAAATGCTTCGGAACTCTTCCATTGTTCTCGGAATTCCGTTGAAGTTTAAAAATGCTTCGAAACTCTTCCATTGTTCTCGGAATTCCGCTGACATTTAAAAATGCTTCGGAAATCTTGTATTGTTCTCGGCATTCCGCTGACATATAAAAATGCTTCGGAAATCTTGTATTGTTCTCGGCATTCCGCTGACGTTTAAAAATGCTTCGGAACTCTTCAATTGTTCTCGGAATTCTGCTGAACTTTTAAAATGCTATGGAACTCTTCCATTGCTCTCGGAATTCGGGTGAAGTTTAAAAATGCTTCGGAACTCTTCTATTGTTCTCGGAATTCCGCTGAAGTTTAAAAATGCTTAAAATCTCTTCCATTGTTCTCGTAATTCTGCTCATGTTTAAAAATGCTTCGGAACTCTTTCATTGTTCTCGTAATTCCGCTGAAGTTTAAAAATGCTTCGGAACTCTTCCATTGTTCTCGGAATTCCGATGACGTTTTAAAATGCTTCGGTACTCTTCCATTGTTCTCGGAATTCCGCTGACAATTAAAAATGCTTCGGAACTCTTCCATTGTTCTAGGAATTCTGCTGAAGTCTAAAAATTCATCTGAACTCTTCCATTATTCTCGGAATTCATGTGAATTTTAAAAATGCTTCGGAACTCTTCTATTGTTCTCGGAATTCCGCTGAAGTTTAAAAATGCTTAAAATCTCTTACATTGTTCTCGGAATTCCGCTGACGTTTAAAAATGCTTCGGAAATCTTCCATTGTTTTCAAAATTCCGCTGACGCTTAAAAATGCTTCAGAACTCTTCCATTGTTCTCGGAATTCTGTTGAAGTTTAAAAATGCTTCGAAACTCTTCCATTGTTCTCGGAATTCCGATGACGTTTAAAAATGCTTCACAACTCTTCCATTGTTCTCGGAATTCCGCTGACGTTTAATAATGCTTCGCAACTCTTTCATTGTTCTCGGAATTCCGCTGACGTTTAAAAATGCTTCGGAACTCTTCCATTGTTCTCGTAATTCCGTTGAAGTTTAAAAATGCTTCGAAACTCTTCCATTGTTCTCAGAATTCTGCTGAAGTTTAAAAATGCTTCAGAACTCTTCCATTGTTCTCGGAATTCCGCTGACGTTTAATAATGCTTCGCAACTCTTTCATTGTTCTCGGAATTCCGCTGAAATTTAAAAATGCTTCAGAACTCTTCCATTGTTCTCAGAATTCCGCTGACGTTTAAAAATGCTTCGGTACTCTTCCTTTGTTCTCGGAATTCCGCTGACATATAAAAATGCTTCGGAAATCTTGCATTGTTCTCGGCATTCCGCTGACATTTAAAAATGCTTCAGAACTCTTCAATTGTTCTCGGAATTCTGCTGAACTTTTAAAATGCTTTGGAACTCTTCCATTGCTCTCAGAATTCTGCTGAAGTTTAAAAATGCTTCAGAACTCTTACATTGTTCTCGGAATTCTGCTGACGTTTAAAAATGCTTCGGAACTCTTCCATTGTTCTCGAAATTCCGTTGAAGTTTAAAAATGCTTCGGAACTCTTCCATTGTTCTCGGAATTCTGCTGAAGTTTAAAAATGCTTCAAAACTCTTCCATTGTTCTCAGAATTCCGCTGACGATTAAAAATGCTTCGGTACTCTTCCATTGTTCTCGGAATTCTGCTGACGTTTAAAAATGCTTCGGAACTCTTCCATTGTTCTCGGCATTCCGCTGACGTTTAAAAATGCTTCGGAACTCTTCAATTGTTCTCGGAATTCTGCTGAACTTTTAAAAATGCTTCGGAACTCTTCCATTGTTCTCGGAATTCCGCTGACGTTTAAAAATGCTTCGGAACTCTTCCATTGTTCTTGGAATTCTGCTGAAGTTTTAAAATGCTTCGGTACTCTTCCATTGTTCTCCAAATTCCGCTGAAGTTTAAAAATGCTTCGGAACCCTTCCATTTTTCTCGGAATTCTGCTGACATTTAAAAATGCTTCGGAAATGTTCCATTGTTTTCAAAATTCCGCTGACTCTTAAAAATGCTTCAGAACTCTTCCATTGTTCTCGGAATTCCGCTGACGTTTAAAAATGCTTCGGAACTCTTCCATTGTTCTCGGAATTCCGCTGACGTTTAAAAATGCTTCGGAACTCTTCCATTGTTCTTGGAATTCTGCTGAAGTTTTAAAATGCTTCGGTACTCTTCCATTGTTCTCGGAATTCTGCTGACGCTTAAAAACGCTTCGGAACTCTTCCATTGTTCTCGGAATTCCGCTGACGTTTAAAAATGCTTCGGAACTCTTCCATTGTTCTCGGAATTCCGCTGACATATAAAAATGCTTCGGAAATCTTGCATTGTTCTCGGAATTCCGCTGACGTTTAAAAATGCTTCGGAACTCTTCCATTGTTCTCGGAATTCCGATGACGTTTTAAAATGCTTCGGTACTCTTCCATTGTTCTCGGAATTCCGCTGACGTTTAAAAATTCTTCGGAACTCTTCCATTATTCTCGCAATTCGTGTGAATTTTAAAAATGCTTCGGAACTTTTCTATTGTTCTCGGAATTCCGCTGAAGTTTAAAAATGCTTAAAATCTCTTACATTGTTCTCGGAATTCCGCTGAAGTTTAAAAATGCTTCGGAACTCTTCCATTGTTCTCGGAATTCTGCTGAAGTTTAAAAATGCTTCAGAACTCTTCCATTGTTCTCAGAATTCCGCTGACGTTTAAAAATGCTTCGGAAATCTTCCATTGTTTTCAAAATTCCGCTGACGTTTAAAAATGCTTCAGAACTTTTCCATTGTTCTCAGAATTCTGCTGACGTTTAAAAATGCTTCGGAACTCTTCCATTGTTCTCGGCATTCCGCTGACGTTTAAAAATGCTTCGGAACTCTTCAATTGTTCTCGGAATTCTGCTGAACTTTTAAAAATGCTTCGGAACTCTTCCATTGTTCTCGGAATTCCGCTGACGTTTAAAAATGCTTCGGAACTCTTCCATTGTTCTCAGAATTCTGCTGACGTTTAAAAATGCTTCTGAACTCTTCCATTGTTCTCGGAATTCCGTTGAAGTTTAAAAATGCTTCGAAACTCTTCCATTGTTCTCGGAATTCTGCTGAAGTTTAAAAATGCTTCAGAACTCTTCCATTGTTCTCGGAATTCCGCTGACGTTTAAAAATGCTTCGGAACTCTTCCATTGTTCTCGGAATTCCGTTGAAGTTTAAAAATGCTTCGAAACTCTTCCATTGTTCTCGGAATTCCGCTGACATTTAAAAATGCTTCGGAAATCTTGTATTGTTCTCGGCATTCCGCTGACATATAAAAATGCTTCGGAAATCTTGTATTGTTCTCGGCATTCCGCTGACGTTTAAAAATGCTTCGGAACTCTTCAATTGTTCTCGGAATTCTGCTGAACTTTTAAAATGCTATGGAACTCTTCCATTGCTCTCGGAATTCGGGTGAAGTTTAAAAATGCTTCGGAACTCTTCTATTGTTCTCGGAATTCCGCTGAAGTTTAAAAATGCTTAAAATCTCTTCCATTGTTCTCGTAATTCTGCTCATGTTTAAAAATGCTTCGGAACTCTTCCATTGTTCTCGTAATTCCGCTGAAGTTTAAAAATGCTTCGGAACTCTTCCATTGTTCTCGGAATTCCGATGACGTTTTAAAATGCTTCGGTACTCTTCCATTGTTCTCGGAATTCCGCTGACAATTAAAAATGCTTCGGAACTCTTCCATTGTTCTAGGAATTCTGCTGAAGTCTAAAAATTCATCTGAACTCTTCCATTATTCTCGGAATTCATGTGAATTTTAAAAATGCTTCGGAACTCTTCTATTGTTCTCGGAATTCCGCTGAAGTTTAAAAATGCTTAAAATCTCTTACATTGTTCTCGGAATTCCGCTGACGTTTAAAAATGCTTCGGAAATCTTCCATTGTTTTCAAAATTCCGCTGACGCTTAAAAATGCTTCAGAACTCTTCCATTGTTCTCGGAATTCTGTTGAAGTTTAAAAATGCTTCGAAACTCTTCCATTGTTCTCGGAATTCCGATGACGTTTAAAAATGCTTCACAACTCTTCCATTGTTCTCGGAATTCCGCTGACGTTTAATAATGCTTCGCAACTCTTTCATTGTTCTCGGAATTCCGCTGACGTTTAAAAATGCTTCGGAACTCTTCCATTGTTCTCGTAATTCCGTTGAAGTTTAAAAATGCTTCGAAACTCTTCCATTGTTCTCAGAATTCTGCTGAAGTTTAAAAATGCTTCAGAACTCTTCCATTGTTCTCGGAATTCCGCTGACGTTTAATAATGCTTCGCAACTCTTTCATTGTTCTCGGAATTCCGCTGAAATTTAAAAATGCTTCAGAACTCTTCCATTGTTCTCAGAATTCCGCTGACGTTTAAAAATGCTTCGGTACTCTTCCTTTGTTCTCGGAATTCCGCTGACATATAAAAATGCTTCGGAAATCTTGCATTGTTCTCGGCATTCCGCTGACATTTAAAAATGCTTCAGAACTCTTCAATTGTTCTCGGAATTCTGCTGAACTTTTAAAATGCTTTGGAACTCTTCCATTGCTCTCAGAATTCTGCTGAAG
This sequence comes from Phyllobates terribilis, assembly GCF_046119375.1. Lineage (NCBI taxonomy): Eukaryota > Metazoa > Chordata > Amphibia > Anura > Dendrobatidae > Phyllobates > Phyllobates terribilis. Next base: position 15,101,885 of record NW_027362782.1, read on the forward strand.
TTTAAAAATGCTTCAGAACTCTTACATTGTTCTCGGAATTCTGCTGACGTTTAAAAATGCTTCGGAACTCTTCCATTGTTCTCGAAATTCCGTTGAAGTTTAAAAATGCTTCGGAACTCTTCCATTGTTCTCGGAATTCTGCTGAAGTTTAAAAATGCTTCAAAACTCTTCCATTGTTCTCAGAATTCCGCTGACGATTAAAAATGCTTCGGTACTCTTCCATTGTTCTCGGAATTCTGCTGACGTTTAAAAATGCTTCGGAACTCTTCCATTGTTCTCGGCATTCCGCTGACGTTTAAAAATGCTTCGGAACTCTTCAATTGTTCTCGGAATTCTGCTGAACTTTTAAAAATGCTTCGGAACTCTTCCATTGTTCTCGGAATTCCGCTGACGTTTAAAAATGCTTCGGAACTCTTCCATTGTTCTTGGAATTCTGCTGAAGTTTTAAAATGCTTTGGTACTCTTCCATTGTTCTCCAAATTCCGCTGAAGTTTAAAAATGCTTCGGAACCCTTCCATTTTTCTCGGAATTCTGCTGACATTTAAAAATGCTTCGGAAATGTTCCATTGTTTTCAAAATTCCGCTGACTCTTAAAAATGCTTCAGAACTCTTCCATTGTTCTCGGAATTCCGCTGACGTTTAAAAATGCTTCGGAACTCTTCCATTGTTCTCGGAATTCCGCTGACGTTTAAAAATGCTTCGGAACTCTTCCATTGTTCTTGGAATTCTGCTGAAGTTTTAAAATGCTTCGGTACTCTTCCATTGTTCTCGGAATTCTGCTGACGCTTAAAAATGCTTCGGAACTCTTCCATTGTTCTCGGAATTCCGCTGACGTTTAAAAATGCTTCGGAACTCTTCCATTGTTCTCGGAATTCCGCTGACATATAAAAATGCTTCGGAAATCTTGCATTGTTCTCGGAATTCCGCTGACGTTTAAAAATGCTTCGGAACTCTTCCATTGTTCTCGGAATTCCGATGACGTTTTAAAATGCTTCGGTACTCTTCCATTGTTCTCGGAATTCCGCTGACGTTTAAAAATTCTTCGGAACTCTTCCATTATTCTCGCAATTCGTGTGAATTTTAAAAATGCTTCGGAACTTTTCTATTGTTCTCGGAATTCCGCTGAAGTTTAAAAATGCTTAAAATCTCTTACATTGTTCTCGGAATTCCGCTGAAGTTTAAAAATGCTTCGGAACTCTTCCATTGTTCTCGGAATTCTGCTGAAGTTTAAAAATGCTTCAGAACTCTTCCATTGTTCTCAGAATTCCGCTGACGTTTAAAAATGCTTCGGAAATCTTCCATTGTTTTCAAAATTCCGCTGACGTTTAAAAATGCTTCAGAACTTTTCCATTGTTCTCAGAATTCTGCTGACGTTTAAAAATGCTTCGGAACTCTTCCATTGTTCTCGGCATTCCGCTGACGTTTAAAAATGCTTCGGAACTCTTCAATTGTTCTCGGAATTCTGCTGAACTTTTAAAAATGCTTCGGAACTCTTCCATTGTTCTCGGAATTCCGCTGACGTTTAAAAATGCTTCGGAACTCTTCCATTGTTCTCAGAATTCTGCTGACGTTTAAAAATGCTTCTGAACTCTTCCATTGTTCTCGGAATTCCGTTGAAGTTTAAAAATGCTTCGAAACTCTTCCATTGTTCTCGGAATTCTGCTGAAGTTTAAAAATGCTTCAGAACTCTTCCATTGTTCTCGGAATTCCGCTGACGTTTAAAAATGCTTCGGAACTCTTCCATTGTTCTCGGAATTCCGTTGAAGTTTAAAAATGCTTCGAAACTCTTCCATTGTTCTCGGAATTCCGCTGACATTTAAAAATGCTTCGGAAATCTGGTATTGTTCTCGGCATTCCGCTGACATATAAAAATGCTTCGGAAATCTTGTATTGTTCTCGGCATTCCGCTGACGTTTAAAAATGCTTCGGAACTCTTCAATTGTTCTCGGAATTCTGCTGAACTTTTAAAATGCTATGGAACTCTTCCATTGCTCTCGGAATTCGGGTGAAGTTTAAAAATGCTTCGGAACTCTTCTATTGTTCTCGGAATTCCGCTGAAGTTTAAAAATGCTTAAAATCTCTTCCATTGTTCTCGTAATTCTGCTCATGTTTAAAAATGCTTCGGAACTCTTTCATTGTTCTCGTAATTCCGCTGAAGTTTAAAAATGCTTCGGAACTCTTCCATTGTTCTCGGAATTCCGATGACGTTTTAAAATGCTTCGGTACTCTTCCATTGTTCTCGGAATTCCGCTGACAATTAAAAATGCTTCGGAACTCTTCCATTGTTCTAGGAATTCTGCTGAAGTCTAAAAATTCATCTGAACTCTTCCATTATTCTCGGAATTCATGTGAATTTTAAAAATGCTTCGGAACTCTTCTATTGTTCTCGGAATTCCGCTGAAGTTTAAAAATGCTTAAAATCTCTTACATTGTTCTCGGAATTCCGCTGACGTTTAAAAATGCTTCGGAAATCTTCCATTGTTTTCAAAATTCCGCTGACGCTTAAAAATGCTTCAGAACTCTTCCATTGTTCTCGGAATTCTGTTGAAGTTTAAAAATGCTTCGAAACTCTTCCATTGTTCTCGGAATTCCGATGACGTTTAAAAATGCTTCACAACTCTTCCATTGTTCTCGGAATTCCGCTGACGTTTAATAATGCTTCGCAACTCTTTCATTGTTCTCGGAATTCCGCTGACGTTTAAAAATGCTTCGGAACTCTTCCATTGTTCTCGTAATTCCGTTGAAGTTTAAAAATGCTTCGAAACTCTTCCATTGTTCTCAGAATTCTGCTGAAGTTTAAAAATGCTTCAGAACTCTTCCATTGTTCTCGGAATTCCGCTGACGTTTAAAAATTCTTCGGAACTCTTCCATTATTCTCGCAATTCGTGTGAATTTTAAAAATGCTTCGGAACTTTTCTATTGTTCTCGGAATTTCGCTGAAGTTTAAAAATGCTTAAAATCTCTTACATTGTTCTCGGAATTCCGCTGAAGTTTAAAAATGCTTCGGAACTCTTCCATTGTTCTCGGAATTCTGCTGAAGTTTAAAAATGCTTCAGAACTCTTCCATTGTTCTCAGAATTCCGCTGACGTTTAAAAATGCTTCGGAAATCTTCCATTGTTTTCAAAATTCCGCTGACGTTTAAAAATGCTTCAGAACTTTTCCATTGTTCTCAGAATTCTGCTGACGTTTAAAAATGCTTCGGAACTCTTCCATTGTTCTCGGCATTCCGCTGACGTTTAAAAATGCTTCGGAACTCTTCAATTGTTCTCGGAATTCTGCTGAACTTTTAAAAATGCTTCGGAACTCTTCCATTGTTCTCGGAATTCCGCTGACGTTTAAAAATGCTTCGGAACTCTTCCATTGTTCTCAGAATTCTGCTGACGTTTAAAAATGCTTCTGAACTCTTCCATTGTTCTCGGAATTCCGTTGAAGTTTAAAAATGCTTCGAAACTCTTCCATTGTTCTCGGAATTCTGCTGAAGTTTAAAAATGCTTCAGAACTCTTCCATTGTTCTCGGAATTCCGCTGACGTTTAAAAATGCTTCGGAACTCTTCCATTGTTCTCGGAATTCCGTTGAAGTTTAAAAATGCTTCGAAACTCTTCCATTGTTCTCGGAATTCCGCTGACATTTAAAAATGCTTCGGAAATCTTGTATTGTTCTCGGCATTCCGCTGACATATAAAAATGCTTCGGAAATCTTGTATTGTTCTCGGCATTCCGCTGACGTTTAAAAATGCTTCGGAACTCTTCAATTGTTCTCGGAATTCTGCTGAACTTTTAAAATGCTATGGAACTCTTCCATTGCTCTCGGAATTCGGGTGAAGTTTAAAAATGCTTCGGAACTCTTCTATTGTTCTCGGAATTCCGCTGAAGTTTAAAAATGCTTAAAATCTCTTCCATTGTTCTCGTAATTCTGCTCATGTTTAAAAATGCTTCGGAACTCTTCCATTGTTCTCGTAATTCCGCTGAAGTTTAAAAATGCTTCGGAACTCTTCCATTGTTCTCGGAATTCCGATGACGTTTTAAAATGCTTCGGTACTCTTCCATTGTTCTCGGAATTCCGCTGACAATTAAAAATGCTTCGGAACTCTTCCATTGTTCTAGGAATTCTGCTGAAGTCTAAAAATTCATCTGAACTCTTCCATTATTCTCGGAATTCATGTGAATTTTAAAAATGCTTCGGAACTCTTCTATTGTTCTCGGAATTCCGCTGAAGTTTAAAAATGCTTAAAATCTCTTACATTGTTCTCGGAATTCCGCTGACGTTTAAAAATGCTTCGGAAATCTTCCATTGTTTTCAAAATTCCGCTGACGCTTAAAAATGCTTCAGAACTCTTCCATTGTTCTCGGAATTCTGTTGAAGTTTAAAAATGCTTCGAAACTCTTCCATTGTTCTCGGAATTCCGATGACGTTTAAAAATGCTTCACAACTCTTCCATTGTTCTCGGAATTCCGCTGACGTTTAATAATGCTTCGCAACTCTTTCATTGTTCTCGGAATTCCGCTGACGTTTAAAAATGCTTCGGAACTCTTCCATTGTTCTCGTAATTCCGTTGAAGTTTAAAAATGCTTCGAAACTCTTCCATTGTTCTCAGAATTCTGCTGAAGTTTAAAAATGCTTCAGAACTCTTCCATTGTTCTCGGAATTCCGCTGACGTTTAAAAATTCTTCGGAACTCTTCCATTATTCTCGCAATTCGTGTGAATTTTAAAAATGCTTCGGAACTTTTCTATTGTTCTCGGAATTTCGCTGAAGTTTAAAAATGCTTAAAATCTCTTACATTGTTCTCGGAATTCCGCTGAAGTTTAAAAATGCTTCGGAACTCTTCCATTGTTCTCGGAATTCTGCTGAAGTTTAAAAATGCTTCAGAACTCTTCCATTGTTCTCAGAATTCCGCTGACGTTTAAAAATGCTTCGGAAATCTTCCATTGTTTTCAAAATTCCGCTGACGTTTAAAAATGCTTCAGAACTTTTCCATTGTTCTCAGAATTCTGCTGACGTTTAAAAATGCTTCGGAACTCTTCCATTGTTCTCGGAATTCCGCTGACGTTTAAAAATGCTTCGGAAATCTTCCATTGTTTTCAAAATTCCGCTGACGCTTAAAAATGCTTCAGAACTCTTCCATTGTTCTCGGAATTCTGTTGAAGTTTAAAAATGCTTCGAAACTCTTCCATTGTTCTCGGAATTCCGATGACGTTTAAAAATGCTTCACAACTCTTCCATTGTTCTCGGAATTCCGCTGACGTTTAATAATGCTTCGCAACTCTTTCATTGTTCTCGGAATTCCGCTGACGTTTAAAAATGCTTCGGAACTCTTCCATTGTTCTCGTAATTCCGTTGAAGTTTAAAAATGCTTCGAAACTCTTCCATTGTTCTCAGAATTCTGCTGAAGTTTAAAAATGCTTCAGAACTCTTCCATTGTTCTCGGAATTCCGCTGACGTTTAATAATGCTTCGCAACTCTTTCATTGTTCTCGGAATTCCGCTGAAATTTAAAAATGCTTCAGAACTCTTCCATTGTTCTCAGAATTCCGCTGACGTTTAAAAATGCTTCGGTACTCTTCCTTTGTTCTCGGAATTCCGCTGACATATAAAAATGCTTCGGAAATCTTGCATTGTTCTCGGCATTCCGCTGACATTTAAAAATGCTTCAGAACTCTTCAATTGTTCTCGGAATTCTGCTGAACTTTTAAAATGCTTTGGAACTCTTCCATTGCTCTCAGAATTCTGCTGAAGTTTAAAAATGCTTCAGAACTCTTACATTGTTCTCGGAATTCTGCTGACGTTTAAAAATGCTTCGGAACTCTTCCATTGTTCTCGAAATTCCGTTGAAGTTTAAAAATGCTTCGGAACTCTTCCATTGTTCTCGGAATTCTGCTGAAGTTTAAAAATGCTTCAAAACTCTTCCATTGTTCTCAGAATTCCGCTGACGATTAAAAATGCTTCGGTACTCTTCCATTGTTCTCGGAATTCTGCTGACGTTTAAAAATGCTTCGGAACTCTTCCATTGTTCTCGGCATTCCGCTGACGTTTAAAAATGCTTCGGAACTCTTCAATTGTTCTCGGAATTCTGCTGAACTTTTAAAAATGCTTCGGAACTCTTCCATTGTTCTCGGAATTCCGCTGACGTTTAAAAATGCTTCGGAACTCTTCCATTGTTCTTGGAATTCTGCTGAAGTTTTAAAATGCTTCGGTACTCTTCCATTGTTCTCCAAATTCCGCTGAAGTTTAAAAATGCTTCGGAACCCTTCCATTTTTCTCGGAATTCTGCTGACATTTAAAAATGCTTCGGAAATGTTCCATTGTTTTCAAAATTCCGCTGACTCTTAAAAATGCTTCAGAACTCTTCCATTGTTCTCGGAATTCCGCTGACGTTTAAAAATGCTTCGGAACTCTTCCATTGTTCTCGGAATTCCGCTGACGTTTAAAAATGCTTCAGAACTCTTCCATTGTTCTTGGAATTCTGCTGAAGTTTTAAAATGCTTCGGTACTCTTCCATTGTTCTCGGAATTCTGCTGACGCTTAAAAATGCTTCGGAACTCTTCCATTGTTCTCGGAATTCCGCTGACGTTTAAAAATGCTTCGGAACTCTTCCATTGTTCTCGGAATTCCGCTGACATATAAAAATGCTTCGGAAATCTTGCATTGTTCTCGGAATTCCGCTGACGTTTAAAAATGCTTCGGAACTCTTCCATTGTTCTCGGAATTCCGATGACGTTTTAAAATGCTTCGGTACTCTTCCATTGTTCTCGGAATTCCGCTGACGTTTAAAAATTCTTCGGAACTCTTCCATTATTCTCGCAATTCGTGTGAATTTTAAAAATGCTTCGGAACTTTTCTATTGTTCTCGGAATTCCGCTGAAGTTTAAAAATGCTTAAAATCTCTTACATTGTTCTCGGAATTCCGCTGAAGTTTAAAAATGCTTCGGAACTCTTCCATTGTTCTCGGAATTCTGCTGAAGTTTAAAAATGCTTCAGAACTCTTCCATTGTTCTCAGAATTCCGCTGACGTTTAAAAATGCTTCGGAAATCTTCCATTGTTTTCAAAATTCCGCTGACGTTTAAAAATGCTTCAGAACTTTTCCATTGTTCTCAGAATTCTGCTGACGTTTAAAAATGCTTCGGAACTCTTCCATTGTTCTCGGCATTCCGCTGACGTTTAAAAATGCTTCGGAACTCTTCAATTGTTCTCGGAATTCTGCTGAACTTTTAAAAATGCTTCGGAACTCTTCCATTGTTCTCGGAATTCCGCTGACGTTTAAAAATGCTTCGGAACTCTTCCATTGTTCTCAGAATTCTGCTGACGTTTAAAAATGCTTCTGAACTCTTCCATTGTTCTCGGAATTCCGTTGAAGTTTAAAAATGCTTCGAAACTCTTCCATTGTTCTCGGAATTCTGCTGAAGTTTAAAAATGCTTCAGAACTCTTCCATTGTTCTCGGAATTCCGCTGACGTTTAAAAATGCTTCGGAACTCTTCCATTGTTCTCGGAATTCCGTTGAAGTTTAAAAATGCTTCGAAACTCTTCCATTGTTCTCGGAATTCCGCTGACATTTAAAAATGCTTCGGAAATCTTGTATTGTTCTCGGCATTCCGCTGACATATAAAAATGCTTCGGAAATCTTGTATTGTTCTCGGCATTCCGCTGACGTTTAAAAATGCTTCGGAACTCTTCAATTGTTCTCGGAATTCTGCTGAACTTTTAAAATGCTATGGAACTCTTCCATTGCTCTCGGAATTCGGGTGAAGTTTAAAAATGCTTCGGAACTCTTCTATTGTTCTCGGAATTCCGCTGAAGTTTAAAAATGCTTAAAATCTCTTCCATTGTTCTCGTAATTCTGCTCATGTTTAAAAATGCTTCGGAACTCTTCCATTGTTCTCGTAATTCCGCTGAAGTTTAAAAATGCTTCGGAACTCTTCCATTGTTCTCGGAATTCCGATGACGTTTTAAAATGCTTCGGTACTCTTCCATTGTTCTCGGAATTCCGCTGACAATTAAAAATGCTTCGGAACTCTTCCATTGTTCTAGGAATTCTGCTGAAGTCTAAAAATTCATCTGAACTCTTCCATTATTCTCGGAATTCATGTGAATTTTAAAAATGCTTCGGAACTCTTCTATTGTTCTCGGAATTCCGCTGAAGTTTAAAAATGCTTAAAATCTCTTACATTGTTCTCGGAATTCCGCTGACGTTTAAAAATGCTTCGGAAATCTTCCATTGTTTTCAAAATTCCGCTGACGCTTAAAAATGCTTCAGAACTCTTCCATTGTTCTCGGAATTCTGTTGAAGTTTAAAAATGCTTCGAAACTCTTCCATTGTTCTCGGAATTCCGATGACGTTTAAAAATGCTTCACAACTCTTCCATTGTTCTCGGAATTCCGCTGACGTTTAATAATGCTTCGCAACTCTTTCATTGTTCTCGGAATTCCGCTGACGTTTAAAAATGCTTCGGAACTCTTCCATTGTTCTCGTAATTCCGTTGAAGTTTAAAAATGCTTCGAAACTCTTCCATTGTTCTCAGAATTCTGCTGAAGTTTAAAAATGCTTCAGAACTCTTCCATTGTTCTCGGAATTCCGCTGACGTTTAATAATGCTTCGCAACTCTTTCATTGTTCTCGGAATTCCGCTGAAATTTAAAAATGCTTCAGAACTCTTCCATTGTTCTCAGAATTCCGCTGACGTTTAAAAATGCTTCGGTACTCTTCCTTTGTTCTCGGAATTCCGCTGACATATAAAAATGCTTCGGAAATCTTGCATTGTTCTCGGCATTCCGCTGACATTTAAAAATGCTTCAGAACTCTTCAATTGTTCTCGGAATTCTGCTGAACTTTTAAAATGCTTTGGAACTCTTCCATTGCTCTCAGAATTCTGCTGAAGTTTAAAAATGCTTCAGAACTCTTACATTGTTCTCGGAATTCTGCTGACGTTTAAAAATGCTTCGGAACTCTTCCATTGTTCTCGAAATTCCGTTGAAGTTTAAAAATGCTTCGGAACTCTTCCATTGTTCTCGGAATTCTGCTGAAGTTTAAAAATGCTTCAAAACTCTTCCATTGTTCTCAGAATTCCGCTGACGATTAAAAATGCTTCGGTACTCTTCCATTGTTCTCGGAATTCTGCTGACGTTTAAAAATGCTTCGGAACTCTTCCATTGTTCTCGGCATTCCGCTGACGTTTAAAAATGCTTCGGAACTCTTCAATTGTTCTCGGAATTCTGCTGAACTTTTAAAAATGCTTCGGAACTCTTCCATTGTTCTCGGAATTCCGCTGACGTTTAAAAATGCTTCGGAACTCTTCCATTGTTCTTGGAATTCTGCTGAAGTTTTAAAATGCTTTGGTACTCTTCCATTGTTCTCCAAATTCCGCTGAAGTTTAAAAATGCTTCGGAACCCTTCCATTTTTCTCGGAATTCTGCTGACATTTAAAAATGCTTCGGAAATGTTCCATTGTTTTCAAAATTCCGCTGACTCTTAAAAATGCTTCAGAACTCTTCCATTGTTCTCGGAATTCCGCTGACATTTAAAAATGCTTCGGAACTCTTCCATTGTTCTCGGAATTCCGCTGACGTTTAAAAATGCTTCGGAACTCTTCCATTGTTCTTGGAATTCTGCTGAAGTTTTAAAATGCTTCGGTACTCTTCCATTGTTCTCGGAATTCTGCTGACGCTTAAAAATGCTTCGGAACTCTTCCATTGTTCTCGGAATTCCGCTGACGTTTAAAAATGCTTCGGAACTCTTCCATTGTTCTCGGAATTCCGCTGACATATAAAAATGCTTCGGAAATCTTGCATTGTTCTCGGAATTCCGCTGACGTTTAAAAATGCTTCGGAACTCTTCCATTGTTCTCGGAATTCCGATGACGTTTTAAAATGCTTCGGTACTCTTCCATTGTTCTCGGAATTCCGCTGACGTTTAAAAATTCTTCGGAACTCTTCCATTATTCTCGCAATTCGTGTGAATTTTAAAAATGCTTCGGAACTTTTCTATTGTTCTCGGAATTCCGCTGAAGTTTAAAAATGCTTAAAATCTCTTACATTGTTCTCGGAATTCCGCTGAAGTTTAAAAATGCTTCGGAACTCTTCCATTGTTCTCGGAATTCTGCTGAAGTTTAAAAATGCTTCAGAACTCTTCCATTGTTCTCAGAATTCCGCTGACGTTTAAAAATGCTTCGGAAATCTTCCATTGTTTTCAAAATTCCGCTGACGTTTAAAAATGCTTCAGAACTTTTCCATTGTTCTCAGAATTCTGCTGACGTTTAAAAATGCTTCGGAACTCTTCCATTGTTCTCGGCATTCCGCTGACGTTTAAAAATGCTTCGGAACTCTTCAATTGTTCTCGGAATTCTGCTGAACTTTTAAAAATGCTTCGGAACTCTTCCATTGTTCTCGGAATTCCGCTGACGTTTAAAAATGCTTCGGAACTCTTCCATTGTTCTCAGAATTCTGCTGACGTTTAAAAATGCTTCTGAACTCTTCCATTGTTCTCGGAATTCCGTTGAAGTTTAAAAATGCTTCGAAACTCTTCCATTGTTCTCGGAATTCTGCTGAAGTTTAAAAATGCTTCAGAACTCTTCCATTGTTCTCGGAATTCCGCTGACGTTTAAAAATGCTTCGGAACTCTTCCATTGTTCTCGGAATTCCGTTGAAGTTTAAAAATGCTTCGAAACTCTTCCATTGTTCTCGGAATTCCGCTGACATTTAAAAATGCTTCGGAAATCTTGTATTGTTCTCGGCATTCCGCTGACATATAAAAATGCTTCGGAAATCTTGTATTGTTCTCGGCATTCCGCTGACGTTTAAAAATGCTTCGGAACTCTTCAATTGTTCTCGGAATTCTGCTGAACTTTTAAAATGCTATGGAACTCTTCCATTGCTCTCGGAATTCGGGTGAAGTTTAAAAATGCTTCGGAACTCTTCTATTGTTCTCGGAATTCCGCTGAAGTTTAAAAATGCTTAAAATCTCTTCCATTGTTCTCGTAATTCTGCTCATGTTTAAAAATGCTTCGGAACTCTTTCATTGTTCTCGTAATTCCGCTGAAGTTTAAAAATGCTTCGGAACTCTTCCATTGTTCTCGGAATTCCGATGACGTTTTAAAATGCTTCGGTACTCTTCCATTGTTCTCGGAATTCCGCTGACAATTAAAAATGCTTCGGAACTCTTCCATTGTTCTAGGAATTCTGCTGAAGTCTAAAAATTCATCTGAACTCTTCCATTATTCTCGGAATTCATGTGAATTTTAAAAATGCTTCGGAACTCTTCTATTGTTCTCGGAATTCCGCTGAAGTTTAAAAATGCTTAAAATCTCTTACATTGTTCTCGGAATTCCGCTGACGTTTAAAAATGCTTCGGAAATCTTCCATTGTTTTCAAAATTCCGCTGACGCTTAAAAATGCTTCAGAACTCTTCCATTGTTCTCGGAATTCTGTTGAAGTTTAAAAATGCTTCGAAACTCTTCCATTGTTCTCGGAATTCCGATGACGTTTAAAAATGCTTCACAACTCTTCCATTGTTCTCGGAATTCCGCTGACGTTTAATAATGCTTCGCAACTCTTTCATTGTTCTCGGAATTCCGCTGATGTTTAAAAATGCTTCGGAACTCTTCCATTGTTCTCGTAATTCCGTTGAAGTTTAAAAATGCTTCGAAACTCTTCCATTGTTCTCAGAATTCTGCTGAAGTTTAAAAATGCTTCAGAACTCTTCCATTGTTCTCGGAATTCCGCTGACGTTTAAAAATTCTTCGGAACTCTTCCATTATTCTCGCAATTCGTGTGAATTTTAAAAATGCTTCGGAACTTTTCTATTGTTCTCGGAATTTCGCTGAAGTTTAAAAATGCTTAAAATCTCTTACATTGTTCTCGGAATTCCGCTGAAGTTTAAAAATGCTTCGGAACTCTTCCATTGTTCTCGGAATTCTGCTGAAGTTTAAAAATGCTTCAGAACTCTTCCATTGTTCTCAGAATTCCGCTGACGTTTAAAAATGCTTCGGAAATCTTCCATTGTTTTCAAAATTCCGCTGACGTTTAAAAATGCTTCAGAACTTTTCCATTGTTCTCAGAATTCTGCTGACGTTTAAAAATGCTTCGGAACTCTTCCATTGTTCTCGGCATTCCGCTGACGTTTAAAAATGCTTCGGAACTCTTCAATTGTTCTCGGAATTCTGCTGAACTTTTAAAAATGCTTCGGAACTCTTCCATTGTTCTCGGAATTCCGCTGACGTTTAAAAATGCTTCGGAACTCTTCCATTGTTCTCAGAATTCTGCTGACGTTTAAAAATGCTTCTGAACTCTTCCATTGTTCTCGGAATTCCGTTGAAGTTTAAAAATGCTTCGAAACTCTTCCATTGTTCTCGGAATTCTGCTGAAGTTTAAAAATGCTTCAGAACTCTTCCATTGTTCTCGGAATTCCGCTGACGTTTAAAAATGCTTCGGAACTCTTCCATTGTTCTCGGAATTCCGTTGAAGTTTAAAAATGCTTCGAAACTCTTCCATTGTTCTCGGAATTCCGCTGACATTTAAAAATGCTTCGGAAATCTTGTATTGTTCTCGGCATTCCGCTGACATATAAAAATGCTTCGGAAATCTTGTATTGTTCTCGGCATTCCGCTGACGTTTAAAAATGCTTCGGAACTCTTCAATTGTTCTCGGAATTCTGCTGAACTTTTAAAATGCTATGGAACTCTTCCATTGCTCTCGGAATTCGGGTGAAGTTTAAAAATGCTTCGGAACTCTTCTATTGTTCTCGGAATTCCGCTGAAGTTTAAAAATGCTTAAAATCTCTTCCATTGTTCTCGTAATTCTGCTCATGTTTAAAAATGCTTCGGAACTCTTTCATTGTTCTCGTAATTCCGCTGAAGTTTAAAAATGCTTCGGAACTCTTCCATTGTTCTCGGAATTCCGATGACGTTTTAAAATGCTTCGGTACTCTTCCATTGTTCTCGGAATTCCGCTGACAATTAAAAATGCTTCGGAACTCTTCCATTGTTCTAGGAATTCTGCTGAAGTCTAAAAATTCATCTGAACTCTTCCATTATTCTCGGAATTCATGTGAATTTTAAAAATGCTTCGGAACTCTTCTATTGTTCTCGGAATTCCGCTGAAGTTTAAAAATGCTTAAAATCTCTTACATTGTTCTCGGAATTCCGCTGACGTTTAAAAATGCTTCGGAAATCTTCCATTGTTTTCAAAATTCCGCTGACGCTTAAAAATGCTTCAGAACTCTTCCATTGTTCTCGGAATTCTGCTGAACTTTTAAAATGCTTTGGAACTCTTCCATTGCTCTCAGAATTCTGCTGAAGTTTAAAAATGCTTCAGAACTCTTACATTGTTCTCGGAATTCTGCTGACGTTTAAAAATGCTTCGGAACTCTTCCATTGTTCTCGAAATTCCGTTGAAGTTTAAAAATGCTTCGGAACTCTTCCATTGTTCTCGGAATTCTGCTGAAGTTTAAAAATGCTTCAAAACTCTTCCATTGTTCTCAGAATTCCGCTGACGATTAAAAATGCTTCGGTACTCTTCCATTGTTCTCGGAATTCTGCTGACGTTTAAAAATGCTTCGGAACTCTTCCATTGTTCTCGGCATTCCGCTGACGTTTAAAAATGCTTCGGAACTCTTCAATTGTTCTCGGAATTCTGCTGAACTTTTAAAAATGCTTCGGAACTCTTCCATTGTTCTCGGAATTCCGCTGACGTTTAAAAATGCTTCGGAACTCTTCCATTGTTCTTGGAATTCTGCTGAAGTTTTAAAATGCTTCGGTACTCTTCCATTGTTCTCCAAATTCCGCTGAAGTTTAAAAATGCTTCGGAACCCTTCCATTTTTCTCGGAATTCTGCTGACATTTAAAAATGCTTCGGAAATGTTCCATTGTTTTCAAAATTCCGCTGACTCTTAAAAATGCTTCAGAACTCTTCCATTGTTCTCGGAATTCCGCTGACGTTTAAAAATGCTTCGGAACTCTTCCATTGTTCTCGGAATTCCGCTGACGTTTAAAAATGCTTCGGAACTCTTCCATTGTTCTTGGAATTCTGCTGAAGTTTTAAAATGCTTCGGTACTCTTCCATTGTTCTCGGAATTCTGCTGACGCTTAAAAATGCTTCGGAACTCTTCCATTGTTCTCGGAATTCCGCTGACGTTTAAAAATGCTTCGGAACTCTTCCATTGTTCTCGGAATTCCGCTGACATATAAAAATGCTTCGGAAATCTTGCATTGTTCTCGGAATTCCGCTGACGTTTAAAAATGCTTCGGAACTCTTCCATTGTTCTCGGAATTCCGATGACGTTTTAAAATGCTTCGGTACTCTTCCATTGTTCTCGGAATTCCGCTGACGTTTAAAAATTCTTCGGAACTCTTCCATTATTCTCGCAATTCGTGTGAATTTTAAAAATGCTTCGGAACTTTTCTATTGTTCTCGGAATTCCGCTGAAGTTTAAAAATGCTTAAAATCTCTTACATTGTTCTCGGAATTCCGCTGAAGTTTAAAAATGCTTCGGAACTCTTCCATTGTTCTCGGAATTCTGCTGAAGTTTAAAAATGCTTCAGAACTCTTCCATTGTTCTCAGAATTCCGCTGACGTTTAAAAATGCTTCGGAAATCTTCCATTGTTTTCAAAATTCCGCTGACGTTTAAAAATGCTTCAGAACTTTTCCATTGTTCTCAGAATTCTGCTGACGTTTAAAAATGCTTCGGAACTCTTCCATTGTTCTCGGCATTCCGCTGACGTTTAAAAATGCTTCGGAACTCTTCAATTGTTCTCGGAATTCTGCTGAACTTTTAAAAATGCTTCGGAACTCTTCCATTGTTCTCGGAATTCCGCTGACGTTTAAAAATGCTTCGGAACTCTTCCATTGTTCTCAGAATTCTGCTGACGTTTAAAAATGCTTCTGAACTCTTCCATTGTTCTCGGAATTCCGTTGAAGTTTAAAAATGCTTCGAAACTCTTCCATTGTTCTCGGAATTCTGCTGAAGTTTAAAAATGCTTCAGAACTCTTCCATTGTTCTCGGAATTCCGCTGACGTTTAAAAATGCTTCGGAACTCTTCCATTGTTCTCGGAATTCCGTTGAAGTTTAAAAATGCTTCGAAACTCTTCCATTGTTCTCGGAATTCCGCTGACATTTAAAAATGCTTCGGAAATCTTGTATTGTTCTCGGCATTCCGCTGACATATAAAAATGCTTCGGAAATCTTGTATTGTTCTCGGCATTCCGCTGACGTTTAAAAATGCTTCGGAACTCTTCAATTGTTCTCGGAATTCTGCTGAACTTTTAAAATGCTATGGAACTCTTCCATTGCTCTCGGAATTCGGGTGAAGTTTAAAAATGCTTCGGAACTCTTCTATTGTTCTCGGAATTCCGCTGAAGTTTAAAAATGCTTAAAATCTCTTCCATTGTTCTCGTAATTCTGCTCATGTTTAAAAATGCTTCGGAACTCTTCCATTGTTCTCGTAATTCCGCTGAAGTTTAAAAATGCTTCGGAACTCTTCCATTGTTCTCGGAATTCCGATGACGTTTTAAAATGCTTCGGTACTCTTCCATTGTTCTCGGAATTCCGCTGACAATTAAAAATGCTTCGGAACTCTTCCATTGTTCTAGGAATTCTGCTGAAGTCTAAAAATTCATCTGAACTCTTCCATTATTCTCGGAATTCATGTGAATTTTAAAAATGCTTCGGAACTCTTCTATTGTTCTCGGAATTCCGCTGAAGTTTAAAAATGCTTAAAATCTCTTACATTGTTCTCGGAATTCCGCTGACGTTTAAAAATGCTTCGGAAATCTTCCATTGTTTTCAAAATTCCGCTGACGCTTAAAAATGCTTCAGAACTCTTCCATTGTTCTCGGAATTCTGTTGAAGTTTAAAAATGCTTCGAAACTCTTCCATTGTTCTCGGAATTCCGATGACGTTTAAAAATGCTTCACAACTCTTCCATTGTTCTCGGAATTCCGCTGACGTTTAATAATGCTTCGCAACTCTTTCATTGTTCTCGGAATTCCGCTGACGTTTAAAAATGCTTCGGAACTCTTCCATTGTTCTCGTAATTCCGTTGAAGTTTAAAAATGCTTCGAAACTCTTCCATTGTTCTCAGAATTCTGCTGAAGTTTAAAAATGCTTCAGAACTCTTCCATTGTTCTCGGAATTCCGCTGACGTTTAATAATGCTTCGCAACTCTTTCATTGTTCTCGGAATTCCGCTGAAATTTAAAAATGCTTCAGAACTCTTCCATTGTTCTCAGAATTCCGCTGACGTTTAAAAATGCTTCGGTACTCTTCCTTTGTTCTCGGAATTCCGCTGACATATAAAAATGCTTCGGAAATCTTGCATTGTTCTCGGCATTCCGCTGACATTTAAAAATGCTTCAGAAGTCTTCAATTGTTCTCGGAATTCTGCTGAACTTTTAAAATGCTTTGGAACTCTTCCATTGCTCTCAGAATTCTGCTGAAGTTTAAAAATGCTTCAGAACTCTTACATTGTTCTCGGAATTCTGCTGACGTTTAAAAATGCTTCGGAACTCTTCCATTGTTCTCGAAATTCCGTTGAAGTTTAAAAATGCTTCGGAACTCTTCCATTGTTCTCGGAATTCTGCTGAAGTTTAAAAATGCTTCAAAACTCTTCCATTGTTCTCAGAATTCCGCTGACGATTAAAAATGCTTCGGTACTCTTCCATTGTTCTCGGAATTCTGCTGACGTTTAAAAATGCTTCGGAACTCTTCCATTGTTCTCGGCATTCCGCTGACGTTTAAAAATGCTTCGGAACTCTTCAATTGTTCTCGGAATTCTGCTGAACTTTTAAAAATGCTTCGGAACTCTTCCATTGTTCTCGGAATTCCGCTGACGTTTAAAAATGCTTCGGAACTCTTCCATTGTTCTTGGAATTCTGCTGAAGTTTTAAAATGCTTTGGTACTCTTCCATTGTTCTCCAAATTCCGCTGAAGTTTAAAAATGCTTCGGAACCCTTCCATTTTTCTCGGAATTCTGCTGACATTTAAAAATGCTTCGGAAATGTTCCATTGTTTTCAAAATTCCGCTGACTCTTAAAAATGCTTCAGAACTCTTCCATTGTTCTCGGAATTCCGCTGACGTTTAAAAATGCTTCGGAACTCTTCCATTGTTCTCGGAATTCCGCTGACGTTTAAAAATGCTTCGGAACTCTTCCATTGTTCTTGGAATTCTGCTGAAGTTTTAAAATGCTTCGGTACTCTTCCATTGTTCTCGGAATTCTGCTGACGCTTAAAAATGCTTCGGAACTCTTCCATTGTTCTCGGAATTCCGCTGACGTTTAAAAATGCTTCGGAACTCTTCCATTGTTCTCGGAATTCCGCTGACATATAAAAATGCTTCGGAAATCTTGCATTGTTCTCGGAATTCCGCTGACGTTTAAAAATGCTTCGGAACTCTTCCATTGTTCTCGGAATTCCGATGACGTTTTAAAATGCTTCGGTACTCTTCCATTGTTCTCGGAATTCCGCTGACGTTTAAAAATTCTTCGGAACTCTTCCATTATTCTCGCAATTCGTGTGAATTTTAAAAATGCTTCGGAACTTTTCTATTGTTCTCGGAATTCCGCTGAAGTTTAAAAATGCTTAAAATCTCTTACATTGTTCTCGGAATTCCGCTGAAGTTTAAAAATGCTTCGGAACTCTTCCATTGTTCTCGGAATTCTGCTGAAGTTTAAAAATGCTTCAGAACTCTTCCATTGTTCTCAGAATTCCGCTGACGTTTAAAAATGCTTCGGAAATCTTCCATTGTTTTCAAAATTCCGCTGACGTTTAAAAATGCTTCAGAACTTTTCCATTGTTCTCAGAATTCTGCTGACGTTTAAAAATGCTTCGGAACTCTTCCATTGTTCTCGGCATTCCGCTGACGTTTAAAAATGCTTCGGAACTCTTCAATTGTTCTCGGAATTCTGCTGAACTTTTAAAAATGCTTCGGAACTCTTCCATTGTTCTCGGAATTCCGCTGACGTTTAAAAATGCTTCGGAACTCTTCCATTGTTCTCAGAATTCTGCTGACGTTTAAAAATGCTTCTGAACTCTTCCATTGTTCTCGGAATTCCGTTGAAGTTTAAAAATGCTTCGAAACTCTTCCATTGTTCTCGGAATTCTGCTGAAGTTTAAAAATGCTTCAGAACTCTTCCATTGTTCTCGGAATTCCGCTGACGTTTAAAAATGCTTCGGAACTCTTCCATTGTTCTCGGAATTCCGTTGAAGTTTAAAAATGCTTCGAAACTCTTCCATTGTTCTCGGAATTCCGCTGACATTTAAAAATGCTTCGGAAATCTTGTATTGTTCTCGGCATTCCGCTGACATATAAAAATGCTTCGGAAATCTTGTATTGTTCTCGGCATTCCGCTGACGTTTAAAAATGCTTCGGAACTCTTCAATTGTTCTCGGAATTCTGCTGAACTTTTAAAATGCTATGGAACTCTTCCATTGCTCTCGGAATTCGGGTGAAGTTTAAAAATGCTTCGGAACTCTTCTATTGTTCTCGGAATTCCGCTGAAGTTTAAAAATGCTTAAAATCTCTTCCATTGTTCTCGTAATTCTGCTCATGTTTAAAAATGCTTCGGAACTCTTCCATTGTTCTCGTAATTCCGCTGAAGTTTAAAAATGCTTCGGAACTCTTCCATTGTTCTCGGAATTCCGATGACGTTTTAAAATGCTTCGGTACTCTTCCATTGTTCTCGGAATTCCGCTGACAATTAAAAATGCTTCGGAACTCTTCCATTGTTCTAGGAATTCTGCTGAAGTCTAAAAATTCATCTGAACTCTTCCATTATTCTCGGAATTCATGTGAATTTTAAAAATGCTTCGGAACTCTTCTATTGTTCTCGGAATTCCGCTGAAGTTTAAAAATGCTTAAAATCTCTTACATTGTTCTCGGAATTCCGCTGACGTTTAAAAATGCTTCGGAAATCTTCCATTGTTTTCAAAATTCCGCTGACGCTTAAAAATGCTTCAGAACTCTTCCATTGTTCTCGGAATTCTGTTGAAGTTTAAAAATGCTTCGAAACTCTTCCATTGTTCTCGGAATTCCGATGACGTTTAAAAATGCTTCACAACTCTTCCATTGTTCTCGGAATTCCGCTGACGTTTAATAATGCTTCGCAACTCTTTCATTGTTCTCGGAATTCCGCTGACGTTTAAAAATGCTTCGGAACTCTTCCATTGTTCTCGTAATTCCGTTGAAGTTTAAAAATGCTTCGAAACTCTTCCATTGTTCTCAGAATTCTGCTGAAGTTTAAAAATGCTTCAGAACTCTTCCATTGTTCTCGGAATTCCGCTGACGTTTAATAATGCTTCGCAACTCTTTCATTGTTCTCGGAATTCCGCTGAAATTTAAAAATGCTTCAGAACTCTTCCATTGTTCTCAGAATTCCGCTGACGTTTAAAAATGCTTCGGTACTCTTCCTTTGTTCTCGGAATTCCGCTGACATATAAAAATGCTTCGGAAATCTTGCATTGTTCTCGGCATTCCGCTGACATTTAAAAATGCTTCAGAAGTCTTCAATTGTTCTCGGAATTCTGCTGAACTTTTAAAATGCTTTGGAACTCTTCCATTGCTCTCAGAATTCTGCTGAAGTTTAAAAATGCTTCAGAACTCTTACATTGTTCTCGGAATTCTGCTGACGTTTAAAAATGCTTCGGAACTCTTCCATTGTTCTCGAAATTCCGTTGAAGTTTAAAAATGCTTCGGAACTCTTCCATTGTTCTCGGAATTCTGCTGAAGTTTAAAAATGCTTCAAAACTCTTCCATTGTTCTCAGAATTCCGCTGACGATTAAAAATGCTTCGGTACTCTTCCATTGTTCTCGGAATTCTGCTGACGTTTAAAAATGCTTCGGAACTCTTCCATTGTTCTCGGCATTCCGCTGACGTTTAAAAATGCTTCGGAACTCTTCAATTGTTCTCGGAATTCTGCTGAACTTTTAAAAATGCTTCGGAACTCTTCCATTGTTCTCGGAATTCCGCTGACGTTTAAAAATGCTTCGGAACTCTTCCATTGTTCTTGGAATTCTGCTGAAGTTTTAAAATGCTTTGGTACTCTTCCATTGTTCTCCAAATTCCGCTGAAGTTTAAAAATGCTTCGGAACCCTTCCATTTTTCTCGGAATTCTGCTGACATTTAAAAATGCTTCGGAAATGTTCCATTGTTTTCAAAATTCCGCTGACTCTTAAAAATGCTTCAGAACTCTTCCATTGTTCTCGGAATTCCGCTGACGTTTAAAAATGCTTCGGAACTCTTCCATTGTTCTCGGAATTCCGCTGACGTTTAAAAATGCTTCGGAACTCTTCCATTGTTCTTGGAATTCTGCTGAAGTTTTAAAATGCTTCGGTACTCTTCCATTGTTCTCGGAATTCTGCTGACGCTTAAAAATGCTTCGGAACTCTTCCATTGTTCTCGGAATTCCGCTGACGTTTAAAAATGCTTCGGAACTCTTCCATTGTTCTCGGAATTCCGCTGACATATAAAAATGCTTCGGAAATCTTGCATTGTTCTCGGAATTCCGCTGACGTTTAAAAATGCTTCGGAACTCTTCCATTGTTCTCGGAATTCCGATGACGTTTTAAAATGCTTCGGTACTCTTCCATTGTTCTCGGAATTCCGCTGACGTTTAAAAATTCTTCGGAACTCTTCCATTATTCTCGCAATTCGTGTGAATTTTAAAAATGCTTCGGAACTTTTCTATTGTTCTCGGAATTCCGCTGAAGTTTAAAAATGCTTAAAATCTCTTACATTGTTCTCGGAATTCCGCTGAAGTTTAAAAATGCTTCGGAACTCTTCCATTGTTCTCGGAATTCTGCTGAAGTTTAAAAATGCTTCAGAACTCTTCCATTGTTCTCAGAATTCCGCTGACGTTTAAAAATGCTTCGGAAATCTTCCATTGTTTTCAAAATTCCGCTGACGTTTAAAAATGCTTCAGAACTTTTCCATTGTTCTCAGAATTCTGCTGACGTTTAAAAATGCTTCGGAACTCTTCCATTGTTCTCGGCATTCCGCTGACGTTTAAAAATGCTTCGGAACTCTTCAATTGTTCTCGGAATTCTGCTGAACTTTTAAAAATGCTTCGGAACTCTTCCATTGTTCTCGGAATTCCGCTGACGTTTAAAAATGCTTCGGAACTCTTCCATTGTTCTCAGAATTCTGCTGACGTTTAAAAATGCTTCTGAACTCTTCCATTGTTCTCGGAATTCCGTTGAAGTTTAAAAATGCTTCGAAACTCTTCCATTGTTCTCGGAATTCTGCTGAAGTTTAAAAATGCTTCAGAACTCTTCCATTGTTCTCGGAATTCCGCTGACGTTTAAAAATGCTTCGGAACTCTTCCATTGTTCTCGGAATTCCGTTGAAGTTTAAAAATGCTTCGAAACTCTTCCATTGTTCTCGGAATTCCGCTGACATTTAAAAATGCTTCGGAAATCTTGTATTGTTCTCGGCATTCCGCTGACATATAAAAATGCTTCGGAAATCTTGTATTGTTCTCGGCATTCCGCTGACGTTTAAAAATGCTTCGGAACTCTTCAATTGTTCTCGGAATTCTGCTGAACTTTTAAAATGCTATGGAACTCTTCCATTGCTCTCGGAATTCGGGTGAAGTTTAAAAATGCTTCGGAACTCTTCTATTGTTCTCGGAATTCCGCTGAAGTTTAAAAATGCTTAAAATCTCTTCCATTGTTCTCGTAATTCTGCTCATGTTTAAAAATGCTTCGGAACTCTTTCATTGTTCTCGTAATTCCGCTGAAGTTTAAAAATGCTTCGGAACTCTTCCATTGTTCTCGGAATTCCGATGACGTTTTAAAATGCTTCGGTACTCTTCCATTGTTCTCGGAATTCCGCTGACAATTAAAAATGCTTCGGAACTCTTCCATTGTTCTAGGAATTCTGCTGAAGTCTAAAAATTCATCTGAACTCTTCCATTATTCTCGGAATTCATGTGAATTTTAAAAATGCTTCGGAACTCTTCTATTGTTCTCGGAATTCCGCTGAAGTTTAAAAATGCTTAAAATCTCTTACATTGTTCTCGGAATTCCGCTGACGTTTAAAAATGCTTCGGAAATCTTCCATTGTTTTCAAAATTCCGCTGACGCTTAAAAATGCTTCAGAACTCTTCCATTGTTCTCGGAATTCTGTTGAAGTTTAAAAATGCTTCGAAACTCTTCCATTGTTCTCGGAATTCCGATGACGTTTAAAAATGCTTCACAACTCTTCCACTGTTCTCGGAATTCCGCTGACGTTTAATAATGCTTCGCAACTCTTTCATTGTTCTCGGAATTCCGCTGACGTTTAAAAATGCTTCGGAACTCTTCCATTGTTCTCGTAATTCCGTTGAAGTTTAAAAATGCTTCGAAACTCTTCCATTGTTCTCAGAATTCTGCTGAAGTTTAAAAATGCTTCAGAACTCTTCCATTGTTCTCGGAATTCCGCTGACGTTTAATAATGCTTCGCAACTCTTTCATTGTTCTCGGAATTCCGCTGAAATTTAAAAATGCTTCAGAACTCTTCCATTGTTCTCAGAATTCCGCTGACGTTTAAAAATGCTTCGGTACTCTTCCTTTGTTCTCGGAATTCCGCTGACATATAAAAATGCTTCGGAAATCTTGCATTGTTCTCGGCATTCCGCTGACATTTAAAAATGCTTCAGAACTCTTCAATTGTTCTCGGAATTCTGCTGAACTTTTAAAATGCTTTGGAACTCTTCCATTGCTCTCAGAATTCTGCTGAAGTTTAAAAATGCTTCAGAACTCTTACATTGTTCTCGGAATTCTGCTGACGTTTAAAAATGCTTCGGAACTCTTCCATTGTTCTCGAAATTCCGTTGAAGTTTAAAAATGCTTCGGAACTCTTCCATTGTTCTCGGAATTCTGCTGAAGTTTAAAAATGCTTCAAAACTCTTCCATTGTTCTCAGAATTCCGCTGACGATTAAAAATGCTTCGGTACTCTTCCATTGTTCTCGGAATTCTGCTGACGTTTAAAAATGCTTCGGAACTCTTCCATTGTTCTCGGCATTCCGCTGACGTTTAAAAATGCTTCGGAACTCTTCAATTGTTCTCGGAATTCTGCTGAACTTTTAAAAATGCTTCGGAACTCTTCCATTGTTCTCGGAATTCCGCTGACGTTTAAAAATGCTTCGGAACTCTTCCATTGTTCTTGGAATTCTGCTGAAGTTTTAAAATGCTTCGGTACTCTTCCATTGTTCTCCAAATTCCGCTGAAGTTTAAAAATGCTTCGGAACCCTTCCATTTTTCTCGGAATTCTGCTGACATTTAAAAATGCTTCGGAAATGTTCCATTGTTTTCAAAATTCCGCTGACTCTTAAAAATGCTTCAGAACTCTTCCATTGTTCTCGGAATTCCGCTGACGTTTAAAAATGCTTCGGAACTCTTCCATTGTTCTCGGAATTCCGCTGACGTTTAAAAATGCTTCGGAACTCTTCCATTGTTCTTGGAATTCTGCTGAAGTTTTAAAATGCTTCGGTACTCTTCCATTGTTCTCGGAATTCTGCTGACGCTTAAAAATGCTTCGGAACTCTTCCATTGTTCTCGGAATTCCGCTGACGTTTAAAAATGCTTCGGAACTCTTCCATTGTTCTCGGAATTCCGCTGACATATAAAAATGCTTCGGAAATCTTGCATTGTTCTCGGAATTCCGCTGACGTTTAAAAATGCTTCGGAACTCTTCCATTGTTCTCGGAATTCCGATGACGTTTTAAAATGCTTCGGTACTCTTCCATTGTTCTCGGAATTCCGCTGACGTTTAAAAATTCTTCGGAACTCTTCCATTATTCTCGCAATTCGTGTGAATTTTAAAAATGCTTCGGAACTTTTCTATTGTTCTCGGAATTCCGCTGAAGTTTAAAAATGCTTAAAATCTCTTACATTGTTCTCGGAATTCCGCTGAAGTTTAAAAATGCTTCGGAACTCTTCCATTGTTCTCGGAATTCTGCTGAAGTTTAAAAATGCTTCAGAACTCTTCCATTGTTCTCAGAATTCCGCTGACGTTTAAAAATGCTTCGGAAATCTTCCATTGTTTTCAAAATTCCGCTGACGTTTAAAAATGCTTCAGAACTTTTCCATTGTTCTCAGAATTCTGCTGACGTTTAAAAATGCTTCGGAACTCTTCCATTGTTCTCGGCATTCCGCTGACGTTTAAAAATGCTTCGGAACTCTTCAATTGTTCTCGGAATTCTGCTGAACTTTTAAAAATGCTTCGGAACTCTTCCATTGTTCTCGGAATTCCGCTGACGTTTAAAAATGCTTCGGAACTCTTCCATTGTTCTCAGAATTCTGCTGACGTTTAAAAATGCTTCTGAACTCTTCCATTGTTCTCGGAATTCCGTTGAAGTTTAAAAATGCTTCAAAACTCTTCCATTGTTCTCGGAATTCTGCTGAAGTTTAAAAATGCTTCAGAACTCTTCCATTGTTCTCGGAATTCCGCTGACGTTTAAAAATGCTTCGGAACTCTTCCATTGTTCTCGGAATTCCGTTGAAGTTTAAAAATGCTTCGAAACTCTTCCATTGTTCTCGGAATTCCGCTGACATTTAAAAATGCTTCGGAAATCTTGTATTGTTCTCGGCATTCCGCTGACATATAAAAATGCTTCGGAAATCTTGTATTGTTCTCGGCATTCCGCTGACGTTTAAAAATGCTTCGGAACTCTTCAATTGTTCTCGGAATTCTGCTGAACTTTTAAAATGCTATGGAACTCTTCCATTGCTCTCGGAATTCGGGTGAAGTTTAAAAATGCTTCGGAACTCTTCTATTGTTCTCGGAATTCCGCTGAAGTTTAAAAATGCTTAAAATCTCTTCCATTGTTCTCGTAATTCTGCTCATGTTTAAAAATGCTTCGGAACTCTTCCATTGTTCTCGTAATTCCGCTGAAGTTTAAAAATGCTTCGGAACTCTTCCATTGTTCTCGGAATTCCGATGACGTTTTAAAATGCTTCGGTACTCTTCCATTGTTCTCGGAATTCCGCTGACAATTAAAAATGCTTCGGAACTCTTCCATTGTTCTAGGAATTCTGCTGAAGTCTAAAAATTCATCTGAACTCTTCCATTATTCTCGGAATTCATGTGAATTTTAAAAATGCTTCGGAACTCTTCTATTGTTCTCGGAATTCCGCTGAAGTTTAAAAATGCTTAAAATCTCTTACATTGTTCTCGGAATTCCGCTGACGTTTAAAAATGCTTCGGAAATCTTCCATTGTTTTCAAAATTCCGCTGACGCTTAAAAATGCTTCAGAACTCTTCCATTGTTCTCGGAATTCTGTTGAAGTTTAAAAATGCTTCGAAACTCTTCCATTGTTCTCGGAATTCCGATGACGTTTAAAAATGCTTCACAACTCTTCCATTGTTCTCGGAATTCCGCTGACGTTTAATAATGCTTCGCAACTCTTTCATTGTTCTCGGAATTCCGCTGACGTTTAAAAATGCTTCGGAACTCTTCCATTGTTCTCGTAATTCCGTTGAAGTTTAAAAATGCTTCGAAACTCTTCCATTGTTCTCAGAATTCTGCTGAAGTTTAAAAATGCTTCAGAACTCTTCCATTGTTCTCGGAATTCCGCTGACGTTTAATAATGCTTCGCAACTCTTTCATTGTTCTCGGAATTCCGCTGAAATTTAAAAATGCTTCAGAACTCTTCCATTGTTCTCAGAATTCTGCTGACGTTTAAAAATGCTTCGGTACTCTTCCTTTGTTCTCGGAATTCCGCTGACATATAAAAATGCTTCGGAAATCTTGCATTGTTCTCGGCATTCCGCTGACATTTAAAAATGCTTCAGAACTCTTCAATTGTTCTCGGAATTCTGCTGAACTTTTAAAATGCTTTGGAACTCTTCCATTGCTCTCAGAATTCTGCTGAAGTTTAAAAATGCTTCAGAACTCTTACATTGTTCTCGGAATTCTGCTGACGTTTAAAAATGCTTCGGAACTCTTCCATTGTTCTCGAAATTCCGTTGAAGTTTAAAAATGCTTCGGAACTCTTCCATTGTTCTCGGAATTCTGCTGAAGTTTAAAAATGCTTCAAAACTCTTCCATTGTTCTCAGAATTCCGCTGACGATTAAAAATGCTTCGGTACTCTTCCATTGTTCTCGGAATTCTGCTGACGTTTAAAAATGCTTCGGAACTCTTCCATTGTTCTCGGCATTCCGCTGACGTTTAAAAATGCTTTGGAACTCTTCAATTGTTCTCGGAATTCTGCTGAACTTTTAAAAATGCTTCGGAACTCTTCCATTGTTCTCGGAATTCCGCTGACGTTTAAAAATGCTTCGGAACTCTTCCATTGTTCTTGGAATTCTGCTGAAGTTTTAAAATGCTTTGGTACTCTTCCATTGTTCTCCAAATTCCGCTGAAGTTTAAAAATGCTTCGGAACCCTTCCATTTTTCTCGGAATTCTGCTGACATTTAAAAATGCTTCGGAAATGTTCCATTGTTTTCAAAATTCCGCTGACTCTTAAAAATGCTTCAGAACTCTTCCATTGTTCTCGGAATTCCGCTGACGTTTAAAAATGCTTCGGAACTCTTCCATTGTTCTCGGAATTCCGCTGACGTTTAAAAATGCTTCGGAACTCTTCCATTGTTCTTGGAATTCTGCTGAAGTTTTAAAATGCTTCGGTACTCTTCCATTGTTCTCGGAATTCTGCTGACGCTTAAAAATGCTTCGGAACTCTTCCATTGTTCTCGGAATTCCGCTGACGTTTAAAAATGCTTCGGAACTCTTCCATTGTTCTCGGAATTCCGCTGACATATAAAAATGCTTCGGAAATCTTGCATTGTTCTCGGAATTCCGCTGACGTTTAAAAATGCTTCGGAACTCTTCCATTGTTCTCGGAATTCCGATGACGTTTTAAAATGCTTCGGTACTCTTCCATTGTTCTCGGAATTCCGCTGACGTTTAAAAATTCTTCGGAACTCTTCCATTATTCTCGCAATTCGTGTGAATTTTAAAAATGCTTCGGAACTTTTCTATTGTTCTCGGAATTCCGCTGAAGTTTAAAAATGCTTAAAATCTCTTACATTGTTCTCGGAATTCCGCTGAAGTTTAAAAATGCTTCGGAACTCTTCCATTGTTCTCGGAATTCTGCTGAAGTTTAAAAATGCTTCAGAACTCTTCCATTGTTCTCAGAATTCCGCTGACGTTTAAAAATGCTTCGGAACTCTTCAATTGTTCTCGGAATTCTGCTGAACTTTTAAAAATGCTTCGGAACTCTTCCATTGTTCTCGGAATTCCGCTGACGTTTAAAAATGCTTCGGAACTCTTCCATTGTTCTCAGAATTCTGCTGACGTTTAAAAATGCTTCTGAACTCTTCCATTGTTCTCGGAATTCCGTTGAAGTTTAAAAATGCTTCGAAACTCTTCCATTGTTCTCGGAATTCTGCTGAAGTTTAAAAATGCTTCAGAACTCTTCCATTGTTCTCGGAATTCCGCTGACGTTTAAAAATGCTTCGGAACTCTTCCATTGTTCTCGGAATTCCGTTGAAGTTTAAAAATGCTTCGAAACTCTTCCATTGTTCTCGGAATTCCGCTGACATTTAAAAATGCTTCGGAAATCTTGTATTGTTCTCGGCATTCCGCTGACATATAAAAATGCTTCGGAAATCTTGTATTGTTCTCGGCATTCCGCTGACGTTTAAAAATGCTTCGGAACTCTTCAATTGTTCTCGGAATTCTGCTGAACTTTTAAAATGCTATGGAACTCTTCCATTGCTCTCGGAATTCGGGTGAAGTTTAAAAATGCTTCGGAACTCTTCTATTGTTCTCGGAATTCCGCTGAAGTTTAAAAATGCTTAAAATCTCTTCCATTGTTCTCGTAATTCTGCTCATGTTTAAAAATGCTTCGGAACTCTTTCATTGTTCTCGTAATTCCGCTGAAGTTTAAAAATGCTTCGGAACTCTTCCATTGTTCTCGGAATTCCGATGACGTTTTAAAATGCTTCGGTACTCTTCCATTGTTCTCGGAATTCCGCTGACAATTAAAAATGCTTCGGAACTCTTCCATTGTTCTAGGAATTCTGCTGAAGTCTAAAAATTCATCTGAACTCTTCCATTATTCTCGGAATTCATGTGAATTTTAAAAATGCTTCGGAACTCTTCTATTGTTCTCGGAATTCCGCTGAAGTTTAAAAATGCTTAAAATCTCTTACATTGTTCTCGGAATTCCGCTGACGTTTAAAAATGCTTCGGAAATCTTCCATTGTTTTCAAAATTCCGCTGACGCTTAAAAATGCTTCAGAACTCTTCCATTGTTCTCGGAATTCTGTTGAAGTTTAAAAATGCTTCGAAACTCTTCCATTGTTCTCGGAATTCCGATGACGTTTAAAAATGCTTCACAACTCTTCCATTGTTCTCGGAATTCCGCTGACGTTTAATAATGCTTCGCAACTCTTTCATTGTTCTCGGAATTCCGCTGACGTTTAAAAATGCTTCGGAACTCTTCCATTGTTCTCGTAATTCCGTTGAAGTTTAAAAATGCTTCGAAACTCTTCCATTGTTCTCAGAATTCTGCTGAAGTTTAAAAATGCTTCAGAACTCTTCCATTGTTCTCGGAATTCCGCTGACGTTTAATAATGCTTCGCAACTCTTTCATTGTTCTCGGAATTCCGCTGAAATTTAAAAATGCTTCAGAACTCTTCCATTGTTCTCAGAATTCCGCTGACGTTTAAAAATGCTTCGGTACTCTTCCTTTGTTCTCGGAATTCCGCTGACATATAAAAATGCTTCGGAAATCTTGCATTGTTCTCGGCATTCCGCTGACATTTAAAAATGCTTCAGAACTCTTCAATTGTTCTCGGAATTCTGCTGAACTTTTAAAATGCTTTGGAACTCTTCCATTGCTCTCAGAATTCTGCTGAAGTTTAAAAATGCTTCAGAACTCTTACATTGTTCTCGGAATTCTGCTGACGTTTAAAAATGCTTCGGAACTCTTCCATTGTTCTCGAAATTCCGTTGAAGTTTAAAAATGCTTCGGAACTCTTCCATTGTTCTCGGAATTCTGCTGAAGTTTAAAAATGCTTCAAAACTCTTCCATTGTTCTCAGAATTCCGCTGACGATTAAAAATGCTTCGGTACTCTTCCATTGTTCTCGGAATTCTGCTGACGTTTAAAAATGCTTCGGAACTCTTCCATTGTTCTCGGCATTCCGCTGACGTTTAAAAATGCTTCGGAACTCTTCAATTGTTCTCGGAATTCTGCTGAACTTTTAAAAATGCTTCGGAACTCTTCCATTGTTCTCGGAATTCCGCTGACGTTTAAAAATGCTTCGGAACTCTTCCATTGTTCTTGGAATTCTGCTGAAGTTTTAAAATGCTTCGGTACTCTTCCATTGTTCTCCAAATTCCGCTGAAGTTTAAAAATGCTTCGGAACCCTTCCATTTTTCTCGGAATTCTGCTGACATTTAAAAATGCTTCGGAAATGTTCCATTGTTTTCAAAATTCCGCTGACTCTTAAAAATGCTTCAGAACTCTTCCATTGTTCTCGGAATTCCGCTGACGTTTAAAAATGCTTCGGAACTCTTCCATTGTTCTCGGAATTCCGCTGACGTTTAAAAATGCTTCGGAACTCTTCCATTGTTCTTGGAATTCTGCTGAAGTTTTAAAATGCTTCGGTACTCTTCCATTGTTCTCGGAATTCTGCTGACGCTTAAAAATGCTTCGGAACTCTTCCATTGTTCTCGGAATTCCGCTGACGTTTAAAAATGCTTCGGAACTCTTCCATTGTTCTCGGAATTCCGCTGACATATAAAAATGCTTCGGAAATCTTGCATTGTTCTCGGAATTCCGCTGACGTTTAAAAATGCTTCGGAACTCTTCCATTGTTCTCGGAATTCCGATGACGTTTTAAAATGCTTCGGTACTCTTCCATTGTTCTCGGAATTCCGCTGACGTTTAAAAATTCTTCGGAACTCTTCCATTATTCTCGCAATTCGTGTGAATTTTAAAAATGCTTCGGAACTTTTCTATTGTTCTCGGAATTCCGCTGAAGTTTAAAAATGCTTAAAATCTCTTACATTGTTCTCGGAATTCCGCTGAAGTTTAAAAATGCTTCGGAACTCTTCCATTGTTCTCGGAATTCTGCTGAAGTTTAAAAATGCTTCAGAACTCTTCCATTGTTCTCAGAATTCCGCTGACGTTTAAAAATGCTTCGGAAATCTTCCATTGTTTTCAAAATTCCGCTGACGTTTAAAAATGCTTCAGAACTTTTCCATTGTTCTCAGAATTCTGCTGACGTTTAAAAATGCTTCGGAACTCTTCCATTGTTCTCGGCATTCCGCTGACGTTTAAAAATGCTTCGGAACTCTTCAATTGTTCTCGGAATTCTGCTGAACTTTTAAAAATGCTTCGGAACTCTTCCATTGTTCTCGGAATTCCGCTGACGTTTAAAAATGCTTCGGAACTCTTCCATTGTTCTCAGAATTCTGCTGACGTTTAAAAATGCTTCTGAACTCTTCCATTGTTCTCGGAATTCCGTTGAAGTTTAAAAATGCTTCGAAACTCTTCCATTGTTCTCGGAATTCTGCTGAAGTTTAAAAATGCTTCAGAACTCTTCCATTGTTCTCGGAATTCCGCTGACGTTTAAAAATGCTTCGGAACTCTTCCATTGTTCTCGGAATTCCGTTGAAGTTTAAAAATGCTTCGAAACTCTTCCATTGTTCTCGGAATTCCGCTGACATTTAAAAATGCTTCGGAAATCTTGTATTGTTCTCGGCATTCCGCTGACATATAAAAATGCTTCGGAAATCTTGTATTGTTCTCGGCATTCCGCTGACGTTTAAAAATGCTTCGGAACTCTTCAATTGTTCTCGGAATTCTGCTGAACTTTTAAAATGCTATGGAACTCTTCCATTGCTCTCGGAATTCGGGTGAAGTTTAAAAATGCTTCGGAACTCTTCTATTGTTCTCGGAATTCCGCTGAAGTTTAAAAATGCTTAAAATCTCTTCCATTGTTCTCGTAATTCTGCTCATGTTTAAAAATGCTTCGGAACTCTTTCATTGTTCTCGTAATTCCGCTGAAGTTTAAAAATGCTTCGGAACTCTTCCATTGTTCTCGGAATTCCGATGACGTTTTAAAATGCTTCGGTACTCTTCCATTGTTCTCGGAATTCCGCTGACAATTAAAAATGCTTCGGAACTCTTCCATTGTTCTAGGAATTCTGCTGAAGTCTAAAAATTCATCTGAACTCTTCCATTATTCTCGGAATTCATGTGAATTTTAAAAATGCTTCGGAACTCTTCTATTGTTCTCGGAATTCCGCTGAAGTTTAAAAATGCTTAAAATCTCTTACATTGTTCTCGGAATTCCGCTGACGTTTAAAAATGCTTCGGAAATCTTCCATTGTTTTCAAAATTCCGCTGACGCTTAAAAATGCTTCAGAACTCTTCCATTGTTCTCGGAATTCTGTTGAAGTTTAAAAATGCTTTGAAACTCTTCCATTGTTCTCGGAATTCCGATGACGTTTAAAAATGCTTCACAACTCTTCCATTGTTCTCGGAATTCCGCTGACGTTTAATAATGCTTCGCAACTCTTTCATTGTTCTCGGAATTCCGCTGACGTTTAAAAATGCTTCGGAACTCTTCCATTGTTCTCGTAATTCCGTTGAAGTTTAAAAATGCTTCGAAACTCTTCCATTGTTCTCAGAATTCTGCTGAAGTTTAAAAATGCTTCAGAACTCTTCCATTGTTCTCGGAATTCCGCTGACGTTTAAAAATTCTTCGGAACTCTTCCATTATTCTCGCAATTCGTGTGAATTTTAAAAATGCTTCGGAACTTTTCTATTGTTCTCGGAATTCCGCTGAAGTTTAAAAATGCTTAAAATCTCTTACATTGTTCTCGGAATTCCGCTGAAGTTTAAAAATGCTTCGGAACTCTTCCATTGTTCTCGGAATTCTGCTGAAGTTTAAAAATGCTTCAGAACTCTTCCATTGTTCTCAGAATTCCGCTGACGTTTAAAAATGCTTCGGAAATCTTCCATTGTTTTCAAAATTCCGCTGACGTTTAAAAATGCTTCAGAACTTTTCCATTGTTCTCAGAATTCTGCTGACGTTTAAAAATGCTTCGGAACTCTTCCATTGTTCTCGGCATTCCGCTGACGTTTAAAAATGCTTCAGAACTCTTCAATTGTTCTCGGAATTCTGCTGAACTTTTAAAAATGCTTCGGAACTCTTCCATTGTTCTCGGAATTCCGCTGACGTTTAAAAATGCTTCGGAACTCTTCCATTGTTCTCAGAATTCTGCTGACGTTTAAAAATGCTTCTGAACTCTTCCATTGTTCTCGGAATTCCGTTGAAGTTTAAAAATGCTTCGAAACTCTTCCATTGTTCTCGGAATTCTGCTGAAGTTTAAAAATGCTTCAGAACTCTTCCATTGTTCTCGGAATTCCGCTGACGTTTAAAAATGCTTCGGAACTCTTCCATTGTTCTCGGAATTCCGTTGAAGTTTAAAAATGCTTCGAAACTCTTCCATTGTTCTCGGAATTCCGCTGACATTTAAAAATGCTTCGGAAATCTTGTATTGTTCTCGGCATTCCGCTGACATATAAAAATGCTTCGGAAATCTTGTATTGTTCTCGGCATTCCGCTGACGTTTAAAAATGCTTCGGAACTCTTCAATTGTTCTCGGAATTCTGCTGAACTTTTAAAATGCTATGGAACTCTTCCATTGCTCTCGGAATTCGGGTGAAGTTTAAAAATGCTTCGGAACTCTTCTATTGTTCTCGGAATTCCGCTGAAGTTTAAAAATGCTTAAAATCTCTTCCATTGTTCTCGTAATTCTGCTCATGTTTAAAAATGCTTCGGAACTCTTTCATTGTTCTCGTAATTCCGCTGAAGTTTAAAAATGCTTCGGAACTCTTCCATTGTTCTCGGAATTCCGATGACGTTTTAAAATGCTTCGGTACTCTTCCATTGTTCTCGGAATTCCGCTGACAATTAAAAATGCTTCGGAACTCTTCCATTGTTCTAGGAATTCTGCTGAAGTCTAAAAATTCATCTGAACTCTTCCATTATTCTCGGAATTCATGTGAATTTTAAAAATGCTTCGGAACTCTTCTATTGTTCTCGGAATTCCGCTGAAGTTTAAAAATGCTTAAAATCTCTTACATTGTTCTCGGAATTCCGCTGACGTTTAAAAATGCTTCGGAAATCTTCCATTGTTTTCAAAATTCCGCTGACGCTTAAAAATGCTTCAGAACTCTTCCATTGTTCTCGGAATTCTGTTGAAGTTTAAAAATGCTTCGAAACTCTTCCATTGTTCTCGGAATTCCGATGACGTTTAAAAATGCTTCACAACTCTTCCATTGTTCTCGGAATTCCGCTGACGTTTAATAATGCTTCGCAACTCTTTCATTGTTCTCGGAATTCCGCTGACGTTTAAAAATGCTTCGGAACTCTTCCATTGTTCTCGTAATTCCGTTGAAGTTTAAAAATGCTTCGAAACTCTTCCATTGTTCTCAGAATTCTGCTGAAGTTTAAAAATGCTTCAGAACTCTTCCATTGTTCTCGGAATTCCGCTGACGTTTAATAATGCTTCGCAACTCTTTCATTGTTCTCGGAATTCCGCTGAAATTTAAAAATGCTTCAGAACTCTTCCATTGTTCTCAGAATTCCGCTGACGTTTAAAAATGCTTCGGTACTCTTCCTTTGTTCTCGGAATTCCGCTGACATATAAAAATGCTTCGGAAATCTTGCATTGTTCTCGGCATTCCGCTGACATTTAAAAATGCTTCAGAACTCTTCAATTGTTCTCGGAATTCTGCTGAACTTTTAAAATGCTTTGGAACTCTTCCATTGCTCTCAGAATTCTGCTGAAGTTTAAAAATGCTTCAGAACTCTTACATTGTTCTCGGAATTCTGCTGACGTTTAAAAATGCTTCGGAACTCTTCCATTGTTCTCGAAATTCCGTTGAAGTTTAAAAATGCTTCGGAACTCTTCCATTGTTCTCGGAATTCTGCTGAAGTTTAAAAATGCTTCAAAACTCTTCCATTGTTCTCAGAATTCCGCTGACGATTAAAAATGCTTCGGTACTCTTCCATTGTTCTCGGAATTCTGCTGACGTTTAAAAATGCTTCGGAACTCTTCCATTGTTCTCGGCATTCCGCTGACGTTTAAAAATGCTTCGGAACTCTTCAATTGTTCTCGGAATTCTGCTGAACTTTTAAAAATGCTTCGGAACTCTTCCATTGTTCTCGGAATTCCGCTGACGTTTAAAAATGCTTCGGAACTCTTCCATTGTTCTTGGAATTCTGCTGAAGTTTTAAAATGCTTCGGTACTCTTCCATTGTTCTCCAAATTCCGCTGAAGTTTAAAAATGCTTCGGAACCCTTCCATTTTTCTCGGAATTCTGCTGACATTTAAAAATGCTTCGGAAATGTTCCATTGTTTTCAAAATTCCGCTGACTCTTAAAAATGCTTCAGAACTCTTCCATTGTTCTCGGAATTCCGCTGACGTTTAAAAATGCTTCGGAACTCTTCCATTGTTCTCGGAATTCCGCTGACGTTTAAAAATGCTTCGGAACTCTTCCATTGTTCTCGGAATTCCGATGACGTTTTAAAATTCTTCGGAACTCTTCCATTATTCTCGCAATTCGTGTGAATTTTAAAAATGCTTCGGAACTTTTCTATTGTTCTCGGAATTCCGCTGAAGTTTAAAAATGCTTAAAATCTCTTACATTGTTCTCGGAATTCCGCTGAAGTTTAAAAATGCTTCGGAACTCTTCCATTGTTCTCGGAATTCTGCTGAAGTTTAAAAATGCTTCAGAACTCTTCCATTGTTCTCAGAATTCCGCTGACGTTTAAAAATGCTTCGGAAATCTTCCATTGTTTTCAAAATTCCGCTGACGTTTAAAAATGCTTCAGAACTTTTCCATTGTTCTCAGAATTCTGCTGACGTTTAAAAATGCTTCGGAACTCTTCCATTGTTCTCGGCATTCCGCTGACGTTTAAAAATGCTTCGGAACTCTTCAATTGTTCTCGGAATTCTGCTGAACTTTTAAAAATGCTTCGGAACTCTTCCATTGTTCTCGGAATTCCGCTGACGTTTAAAAATGCTTCGGAACTCTTCCATTGTTCTCAGAATTCTGCTGACGTTTAAAAATGCTTCTGAACTCTTCCATTGTTCTCGGAATTCCGTTGAAGTTTAAAAATGCTTCGAAACTCTTCCATTGTTCTCGGAATTCTGCTGAAGTTTAAAAATGCTTCAGAACTCTTCCATTGTTCTCGGAATTCCGCTGACGTTTAAAAATGCTTCGGAACTCTTCCATTGTTCTCGGAATTCCGTTGAAGTTTAAAAATGCTTCGAAACTCTTCCATTGTTCTCGGAATTCCGCTGACATTTAAAAATGCTTCGGAAATCTTGTATTGTTCTCGGCATTCCGCTGACATATAAAAATGCTTCGGAAATCTTGTATTGTTCTCGGCATTCCGCTGACGTTTAAAAATGCTTCGGAACTCTTCAATTGTTCTCGGAATTCTGCTGAACTTTTAAAATGCTATGGAACTCTTCCATTGCTCTCGGAATTCGGGTGAAGTTTAAAAATGCTTCGGAACTCTTCTATTGTTCTCGGAATTCCGCTGAAGTTTAAAAATGCTTAAAATCTCTTCCATTGTTCTCGTAATTCTGCTCATGTTTAAAAATGCTTCGGAACTCTTCCATTGTTCTCGTAATTCCGCTGAAGTTTAAAAATGCTTCGGAACTCTTCCATTGTTCTCGGAATTCCGATGACGTTTTAAAATGCTTCGGTACTCTTCCATTGTTCTCGGAATTCCGCTGACAATTAAAAATGCTTCGGAACTCTTCCATTGTTCTAGGAATTCTGCTGAAGTCTAAAAATTCATCTGAACTCTTCCATTATTCTCGGAATTCATGTGAATTTTAAAAATGCTTCGGAACTCTTCTATTGTTCTCGGAATTCCGCTGAAGTTTAAAAATGCTTAAAATCTCTTACATTGTTCTCGGAATTCCGCTGACGTTTAAAAATGCTTCGGAAATCTTCCATTGTTTTCAAAATTCCGCTGACGCTTAAAAATGCTTCAGAACTCTTCCATTGTTCTCGGAATTCTGTTGAAGTTTAAAAATGCTTCGAAACTCTTCCATTGTTCTCGGAATTCCGATGACGTTTAAAAATGCTTCACAACTCTTCCATTGTTCTCGGAATTCCGCTGACGTTTAATAATGCTTCGCAACTCTTTCATTGTTCTCGGAATTCCGCTGACGTTTAAAAATGCTTCGGAACTCTTCCATTGTTCTCGTAATTCCGTTGAAGTTTAAAAATGCTTCGAAACTCTTCCATTGTTCTCAGAATTCTGCTGAAGTTTAAAAATGCTTCAGAACTCTTCCATTGTTCTCGGAATTCCGCTGACGTTTAATAATGCTTCGCAACTCTTTCATTGTTCTCGGAATTCCGCTGAAATTTAAAAATGCTTCAGAACTCTTCCATTGTTCTCAGAATTCCGCTGACGTTTAAAAATGCTTCGGTACTCTTCCTTTGTTCTCGGAATTCCGCTGACATATAAAAATGCTTCGGAAATCTTGCATTGTTCTCGGCATTCCGCTGACATTTAAAAATGCTTCAGAACTCTTCAATTGTTCTCGGAATTCTGCTGAACTTTTAAAATGCTTTGGAACTCTTCCATTGCTCTCAGAATTCTGCTGAAGTTTAAAAATGCTTCAGAACTCTTACATTGTTCTCGGAATTCTGCTGACGTTTAAAAATGCTTCGGAACTCTTCCATTGTTCTCGAAATTCCGTTGAAGTTTAAAAATGCTTCGGAACTCTTCCATTGTTCTCGGAATTCTGCTGAAGTTTAAAAATGCTTCAAAACTCTTCCATTGTTCTCAGAATTCCGCTGACGATTAAAAATGCTTCGGTACTCTTCCATTGTTCTCGGAATTCTGCTGACGTTTAAAAATGCTTCGGAACTCTTCCATTGTTCTCGGCATTCCGCTGACGTTTAAAAATGCTTCGGAACTCTTCAATTGTTCTCGGAATTCTGCTGAACTTTTAAAAATGCTTCGGAACTCTTCCATTGTTCTCGGAATTCCGCTGACGTTTAAAAATGCTTCGGAACTCTTCCATTGTTCTTGGAATTCTGCTGAAGTTTTAAAATGCTTCGGTACTCTTCCATTGTTCTCCAAATTCCGCTGAAGTTTAAAAATGCTTCGGAACCCTTCCATTTTTCTCGGAATTCTGCTGACATTTAAAAATGCTTCGGAAATGTTCCATTGTTTTCAAAATTCCGCTGACTCTTAAAAATGCTTCAGAACTCTTCCATTGTTCTCGGAATTCCGCTGACGTTTAAAAATGCTTCGGAACTCTTCCATTGTTCTCGGAATTCCGCTGACGTTTAAAAATGCTTCGGAACTCTTCCATTGTTCTTGGAATTCTGCTGAAGTTTTAAAATGCTTCGGTACTCTTCCATTGTTCTCGGAATTCTGCTGACGCTTAAAAATGCTTCGGAACTCTTCCATTGTTCTCGGAATTCCGCTGACGTTTAAAAATGCTTCGGAACTCTTCCATTGTTCTCGGAATTCCGCTGACATATAAAAATGCTTCGGAAATCTTGCATTGTTCTCGGAATTCCGCTGACGTTTAAAAATGCTTCGGAACTCTTCCATTGTTCTCGGAATTCCGATGACGTTTTAAAATGCTTCGGTACTCTTCCATTGTTCTCGGAATTCCGCTGACGTTTAAAAATTCTTCGGAACTCTTCCATTATTCTCGCAATTCGTGTGAATTTTAAAAATGCTTCGGAACTTTTCTATTGTTCTCGGAATTCCGCTGAAGTTTAAAAATGCTTAAAATCTCTTACATTGTTCTCGGAATTCCGCTGAAGTTTAAAAATGCTTCGGAACTCTTCCATTGTTCTCGGAATTCTGCTGAAGTTTAAAAATGCTTCAGAACTCTTCCATTGTTCTCAGAATTCCGCTGACGTTTAAAAATGCTTCGGAAATCTTCCATTGTTTTCAAAATTCCGCTGACGTTTAAAAATGCTTCAGAACTTTTCCATTGTTCTCAGAATTCTGCTGACGTTTAAAAATGCTTCGGAACTCTTCCATTGTTCTCGGCATTCCGCTGACGTTTAAAAATGCTTCGGAACTCTTCAATTGTTCTCGGAATTCTGCTGAACTTTTAAAAATGCTTCGGAACTCTTCCATTGTTCTCGGAATTCCGCTGACGTTTAAAAATGCTTCGGAACTCTTCCATTGTTCTCAGAATTCTGCTGACGTTTAAAAATGCTTCTGAACTCTTCCATTGTTCTCGGAATTCCGTTGAAGTTTAAAAATGCTTCGAAACTCTTCCATTGTTCTCGGAATTCTGCTGAAGTTTAAAAATGCTTCAGAACTCTTCCATTGTTCTCGGAATTCCGCTGACGTTTAAAAATGCTTCGGAACTCTTCCATTGTTCTCGGAATTCCGTTGAAGTTTAAAAATGCTTCGAAACTCTTCCATTGTTCTCGGAATTCCGCTGACATTTAAAAATGCTTCGGAAATCTTGTATTGTTCTCGGCATTCCGCTGACATATAAAAATGCTTCGGAAATCTTGTATTGTTCTCGGCATTCCGCTGACGTTTAAAAATGCTTCGGAACTCTTCAATTGTTCTCGGAATTCTGCTGAACTTTTAAAATGCTATGGAACTCTTCCATTGCTCTCGGAATTCGGGTGAAGTTTAAAAATGCTTCGGAACTCTTCTATTGTTCTCGGAATTCCGCTGAAGTTTAAAAATGCTTAAAATCTCTTCCATTGTTCTCGTAATTCTGCTCATGTTTAAAAATGCTTCGGAACTCTTTCATTGTTCTCGTAATTCCGCTGAAGTTTAAAAATGCTTCGGAACTCTTCCATTGTTCTCGGAATTCCGATGACGTTTTAAAATGCTTCGGTACTCTTCCATTGTTCTCGGAATTCCGCTGACAATTAAAAATGCTTCGGAACTCTTCCATTGTTCTAGGAATTCTGCTGAAGTCTAAAAATTCATCTGAACTCTTCCATTATTCTCGGAATTCATGTGAATTTTATAAATGCTTCGGAACTCTTCTATTGTTCTCGGAATTCCGCTGAAGTTTAAAAATGCTTAAAATCTCTTACATTGTTCTCGGAATTCCGCTGACGTTTAGAAATGCTTCGGAAATCTTCCATTGTTTTCAAAATTCCGCTGACGCTTAAAAATGCTTCAGAACTCTTCCATTGTTCTCGGAATTCTGTTGAAGTTTAAAAATGCTTCGAAACTCTTCCATTGTTCTCGGAATTCCGATGACGTTTAAAAATGCTTCACAACTCTTCCATTGTTCTCGGAATTCCGCTGACGTTTAATAATGCTTCGCAACTCTTTCATTGTTCTCGGAATTCCGCTGACGTTTAAAAATGCTTCGGAACTCTTCCATTGTTCTCGTAATTCCGTTGAAGTTTAAAAATGCTTCGAAACTCTTCCATTGTTCTCAGAATTCTGCTGAAGTTTAAAAATGCTTCAGAACTCTTCCATTGTTCTCGGAATTCCGCTGACGTTTAATAATGCTTCGCAACTCTTTCATTGTTCTCGGAATTCCGCTGAAATTTAAAAATGCTTCAGAACTCTTCCATTGTTCTCAGAATTCCGCTGACGTTTAAAAATGCTTCGGTACTCTTCCTTTGTTCTCGGAATTCCGCTGACATATAAAAATGCTTCGGAAATCTTGCATTGTTCTCGGCATTCCGCTGACATTTAAAAATGCTTCAGAACTCTTCAATTGTTCTCGGAATTCTGCTGAACTTTTAAAATGCTTTGGAACTCTTCCATTGCTCTCAGAATTCTGCTGAAGTTTAAAAATGCTTCAGAACTCTTACATTGTTCTCGGAATTCTGCTGACGTTTAAAAATGCTTCGGAACTCTTCCATTGTTCTCGAAATTCCGTTGAAGTTTAAAAATGCTTCGGAACTCTTCCATTGTTCTCGGAATTCTGCTGAAGTTTAAAAATGCTTCAAAACTCTTCCATTGTTCTCAGAATTCCGCTGACGATTAAAAATGCTTCGGTACTCTTCCATTGTTCTCGGAATTCTGCTGACGTTTAAAAATGCTTCGGAACTCTTCCATTGTTCTCGGCATTCCGCTGACGTTTAAAAATGCTTCGGAACTCTTCAATTGTTCTCGGAATTCTGCTGAACTTTTAAAAATGCTTCGGAACTCTTCCATTGTTCTCGGAATTCCGCTGACGTTTAAAAATGCTTCGGAACTCTTCCATTGTTCTTGGAATTCTGCTGAAGTTTTAAAATGCTTCGGTACTCTTCCATTGTTCTCCAAATTCCGCTGA
Organism: Phyllobates terribilis; assembly: GCF_046119375.1. NCBI lineage: Eukaryota > Metazoa > Chordata > Amphibia > Anura > Dendrobatidae > Phyllobates > Phyllobates terribilis. The sequence continues at coordinate 15,142,138 of NW_027362782.1, forward strand.
AGTTTAAAAATGCTTCGGAACCCTTCCATTTTTCTCGGAATTCTGCTGACATTTAAAAATGCTTCGGAAATGTTCCATTGTTTTCAAAATTCCGCTGACTCTTAAAAATGCTTCAGAACTCTTCCATTGTTCTCGGAATTCCGCTGACGTTTAAAAATGCTTCGGAACTCTTCCATTGTTCTCGGAATTCCGCTGACGTTTAAAAATGCTTCGGAACTCTTCCATTGTTCTTGGAATTCTGCTGAAGTTTTAAAATGCTTCGGTACTCTTCCATTGTTCTCGGAATTCTGCTGACGCTTAAAAATGCTTCGGAACTCTTCCATTGTTCTCGGAATTCCGCTGACGTTTAAAAATGCTTCGGAACTCTTCCATTGTTCTCGGAATTCCGCTGACATATAAAAATGCTTCGGAAATCTTGCATTGTTCTCGGAATTCCGCTGACGTTTAAAAATGCTTCGGAACTCTTCCATTGTTCTCGGAATTCCGATGACGTTTTAAAATGCTTCGGTACTCTTCCATTGTTCTCGGAATTCCGCTGACGTTTAAAAATTCTTCGGAACTCTTCCATTATTCTCGCAATTCGTGTGAATTTTAAAAATGCTTCGGAACTTTTCTATTGTTCTCGGAATTCCGCTGAAGTTTAAAAATGCTTAAAATCTCTTACATTGTTCTCGGAATTCCGCTGAAGTTTAAAAATGCTTCGGAACTCTTCCATTGTTCTCGGAATTCTGCTGAAGTTTAAAAATGCTTCAGAACTCTTCCATTGTTCTCAGAATTCCGCTGACGTTTAAAAATGCTTCGGAAATCTTCCATTGTTTTCAAAATTCCGCTGACGTTTAAAAATGCTTCAGAACTTTTCCATTGTTCTCAGAATTCTGCTGACGTTTAAAAATGCTTCGGAACTCTTCCATTGTTCTCGGCATTCCGCTGACGTTTAAAAATGCTTCGGAACTCTTCAATTGTTCTCGGAATTCTGCTGAACTTTTAAAAATGCTTCGGAACTCTTCCATTGTTCTCGGAATTCCGCTGACGTTTAAAAATGCTTCGGAACTCTTCCATTGTTCTCAGAATTCTGCTGACGTTTAAAAATGCTTCTGAACTCTTCCATTGTTCTCGGAATTCCGTTGAAGTTTAAAAATGCTTCGAAACTCTTCCATTGTTCTCGGAATTCTGCTGAAGTTTAAAAATGCTTCAGAACTCTTCCATTGTTCTCGGAATTCCGCTGACGTTTAAAAATGCTTCGGAACTCTTCCATTGTTCTCGGAATTCCGTTGAAGTTTAAAAATGCTTCGAAACTCTTCCATTGTTCTCGGAATTCCGCTGACATTTAAAAATGCTTCGGAAATCTTGTATTGTTCTCGGCATTCCGCTGACATATAAAAATGCTTCGGAAATCTTGTATTGTTCTCGGCATTCCGCTGACGTTTAAAAATGCTTCGGAACTCTTCAATTGTTCTCGGAATTCTGCTGAACTTTTAAAATGCTATGGAACTCTTCCATTGCTCTCGGAATTCGGGTGAAGTTTAAAAATGCTTCGGAACTCTTCTATTGTTCTCGGAATTCCGCTGAAGTTTAAAAATGCTTAAAATCTCTTCCATTGTTCTCGTAATTCTGCTCATGTTTAAAAATGCTTCGGAACTCTTTCATTGTTCTCGTAATTCCGCTGAAGTTTAAAAATGCTTCGGAACTCTTCCATTGTTCTCGGAATTCCGATGACGTTTTAAAATGCTTCGGTACTCTTCCATTGTTCTCGGAATTCCGCTGACAATTAAAAATGCTTCGGAACTCTTCCATTGTTCTAGGAATTCTGCTGAAGTCTAAAAATTCATCTGAACTCTTCCATTATTCTCGGAATTCATGTGAATTTTAAAAATGCTTCGGAACTCTTCTATTGTTCTCGGAATTCCGCTGAAGTTTAAAAATGCTTAAAATCTCTTACATTGTTCTCGGAATTCCGCTGACGTTTAAAAATGCTTCGGAAATCTTCCATTGTTTTCAAAATTCCGCTGACGCTTAAAAATGCTTCAGAACTCTTCCATTGTTCTCGGAATTCTGTTGAAGTTTAAAAATGCTTCGAAACTCTTCCATTGTTCTCGGAATTCCGATGACGTTTAAAAATGCTTCACAACTCTTCCATTGTTCTCGGAATTCCGCTGACGTTTAATAATGCTTCGCAACTCTTTCATTGTTCTCGGAATTCCGCTGACGTTTAAAAATGCTTCGGAACTCTTCCATTGTTCTCGTAATTCCGTTGAAGTTTAAAAATGCTTCGAAACTCTTCCATTGTTCTCAGAATTCTGCTGAAGTTTAAAAATGCTTCAGAACTCTTCCATTGTTCTCGGAATTCCGCTGACGTTTAATAATGCTTCGCAACTCTTTCATTGTTCTCGGAATTCCGCTGAAATTTAAAAATGCTTCAGAACTCTTCCATTGTTCTCAGAATTCCGCTGACGTTTAAAAATGCTTCGGTACTCTTCCTTTGTTCTCGGAATTCCGCTGACATATAAAAATGCTTCGGAAATCTTGCATTGTTCTCGGCATTCCGCTGACATTTAAAAATGCTTCAGAACTCTTCAATTGTTCTCGGAATTCTGCTGAACTTTTAAAATGCTTTGGAACTCTTCCATTGCTCTCAGAATTCTGCTGAAGTTTAAAAATGCTTCAGAACTCTTACATTGTTCTCGGAATTCTGCTGACGTTTAAAAATGCTTCGGAACTCTTCCATTGTTCTCGAAATTCCGTTGAAGTTTAAAAATGCTTCGGAACTCTTCCATTGTTCTCGGAATTCTGCTGAAGTTTAAAAATGCTTCAAAACTCTTCCATTGTTCTCAGAATTCCGCTGACGATTAAAAATGCTTCGGTACTCTTCCATTGTTCTCGGAATTCTGCTGACGTTTAAAAATGCTTCGGAACTCTTCCATTGTTCTCGGCATTCCGCTGACGTTTAAAAATGCTTCGGAACTCTTCAATTGTTCTCGGAATTCTGCTGAACTTTTAAAAATGCTTCGGAACTCTTCCATTGTTCTCGGAATTCCGCTGACGTTTAAAAATGCTTCGGAACTCTTCCATTGTTCTTGGAATTCTGCTGAAGTTTTAAAATGCTTCGGTACTCTTCCATTGTTCTCCAAATTCCGCTGAAGTTTAAAAATGCTTCGGAACCCTTCCATTTTTCTCGGAATTCTGCTGACATTTAAAAATGCTTCGGAAATGTTCCATTGTTTTCAAAATTCCGCTGACTCTTAAAAATGCTTCAGAACTCTTCCATTGTTCTCGGAATTCCGCTGACGTTTAAAAATGCTTCGGAACTCTTCCATTGTTCTCGGAATTCCGCTGACGTTTAAAAATGCTTCGGAACTCTTCCATTGTTCTTGGAATTCTGCTGAAGTTTTAAAATGCTTCGGTACTCTTCCATTGTTCTCGGAATTCTGCTGACGCTTAAAAATGCTTCGGAACTCTTCCATTGTTCTCGGAATTCCGCTGACGTTTAAAAATGCTTCGGAACTCTTCCATTGTTCTCGGAATTCCGCTGACATATAAAAATGCTTCGGAAATCTTGCATTGTTCTCGGAATTCCGCTGACGTTTAAAAATGCTTCGGAACTCTTCCATTGTTCTCGGAATTCCGATGACGTTTTAAAATGCTTCGGTACTCTTCCATTGTTCTCGGAATTCCGCTGACGTTTAAAAATTCTTCGGAACTCTTCCATTATTCTCGCAATTCGTGTGAATTTTAAAAATGCTTCGGAACTTTTCTATTGTTCTCGGAATTCCGCTGAAGTTTAAAAATGCTTAAAATCTCTTACATTGTTCTCGGAATTCCGCTGAAGTTTAAAAATGCTTCGGAACTCTTCCATTGTTCTCGGAATTCTGCTGAAGTTTAAAAATGCTTCAGAACTCTTCCATTGTTCTCAGAATTCCGCTGACGTTTAAAAATGCTTCGGAAATCTTCCATTGTTTTCAAAATTCCGCTGACGTTTAAAAATGCTTCAGAACTTTTCCATTGTTCTCAGAATTCTGCTGACGTTTAAAAATGCTTCGGAACTCTTCCATTGTTCTCGGCATTCCGCTGACGTTTAAAAATGCTTCGGAACTCTTCAATTGTTCTCGGAATTCTGCTGAACTTTTAAAAATGCTTCGGAACTCTTCCATTGTTCTCGGAATTCCGCTGACGTTTAAAAATGCTTCGGAACTCTTCCATTGTTCTCAGAATTCTGCTGACGTTTAAAAATGCTTCTGAACTCTTCCATTGTTCTCGGAATTCCGTTGAAGTTTAAAAATGCTTCGAAACTCTTCCATTGTTCTCGGAATTCTGCTGAAGTTTAAAAATGCTTCAGAACTCTTCCATTGTTCTCGGAATTCCGCTGACGTTTAAAAATGCTTCGGAACTCTTCCATTGTTCTCGGAATTCCGTTGAAGTTTAAAAATGCTTCGAAACTCTTCCATTGTTCTCGGAATTCCGCTGACATTTAAAAATGCTTCGGAAATCTTGTATTGTTCTCGGCATTCCGCTGACATATAAAAATGCTTCGGAAATCTTGTATTGTTCTCGGCATTCCGCTGACGTTTAAAAATGCTTCGGAACTCTTCAATTGTTCTCGGAATTCTGCTGAACTTTTAAAATGCTATGGAACTCTTCCATTGCTCTCGGAATTCGGGTGAAGTTTAAAAATGCTTCGGAACTCTTCTATTGTTCTCGGAATTCCGATGAAGTTTAAAAATGCTTAAAATCTCTTCCATTGTTCTCGTAATTCTGCTCATGTTTAAAAATGCTTCGGAACTCTTTCATTGTTCTCGTAATTCCGCTGAAGTTTAAAAATGCTTCGGAACTCTTCCATTGTTCTCGGAATTCCGATGACGTTTTAAAATGCTTCGGTACTCTTCCATTGTTCTCGGAATTCCGCTGACAATTAAAAATGCTTCGGAACTCTTCCATTGTTCTAGGAATTCTGCTGAAGTCTAAAAATTCATCTGAACTCTTCCATTATTCTCGGAATTCATGTGAATTTTAAAAATGCTTCGGAACTCTTCTATTGTTCTCGGAATTCCGCTGAAGTTTAAAAATGCTTAAAATCTCTTACATTGTTCTCGGAATTCCGCTGACGTTTAAAAATGCTTCGGAAATCTTCCATTGTTTTCAAAATTCCGCTGACGCTTAAAAATGCTTCAGAACTCTTCCATTGTTCTCGGAATTCTGTTGAAGTTTAAAAATGCTTCGAAACTCTTCCATTGTTCTCGGAATTCCGATGACGTTTAAAAATGCTTCACAACTCTTCCATTGTTCTCGGAATTCCGCTGACGTTTAATAATGCTTCGCAACTCTTTCATTGTTCTCGGAATTCCGCTGACGTTTAAAAATGCTTCGGAACTCTTCCATTGTTCTCGTAATTCCGTTGAAGTTTAAAAATGCTTCGAAACTCTTCCATTGTTCTCAGAATTCTGCTGAAGTTTAAAAATGCTTCAGAACTCTTCCATTGTTCTCGGAATTCCGCTGACGTTTAATAATGCTTCGCAACTCTTTCATTGTTCTCGGAATTCCGCTGAAATTTAAAAATGCTTCAGAACTCTTCCATTGTTCTCAGAATTCCGCTGACGTTTAAAAATGCTTCGGTACTCTTCCTTTGTTCTCGGAATTCCGCTGACATATAAAAATGCTTCGGAAATCTTGCATTGTTCTCGGCATTCCGCTGACATTTAAAAATGCTTCAGAACTCTTCAATTGTTCTCGGAATTCTGCTGAACTTTTAAAATGCTTTGGAACTCTTCCATTGCTCTCAGAATTCTGCTGAAGTTTAAAAATGCTTCAGAACTCTTACATTGTTCTCGGAATTCTGCTGACGTTTAAAAATGCTTCGGAACTCTTCCATTGTTCTCGAAATTCCGTTGAAGTTTAAAAATGCTTCGGAACTCTTCCATTGTTCTCGGAATTCTGCTGAAGTTTAAAAATGCTTCAAAACTCTTCCATTGTTCTCAGAATTCCGCTGACGATTAAAAATGCTTCGGTACTCTTCCATTGTTCTCGGAATTCTGCTGACGTTTAAAAATGCTTCGGAACTCTTCCATTGTTCTCGGCATTCCGCTGACGTTTAAAAATGCTTCGGAACTCTTCAATTGTTCTCGGAATTCTGCTGAACTTTTAAAAATGCTTCGGAACTCTTCCATTGTTCTCGGAATTCCGCTGACGTTTAAAAATGCTTCGGAACTCTTCCATTGTTCTTGGAATTCTGCTGAAGTTTTAAAATGCTTCGGTACTCTTCCATTGTTCTCCAAATTCCGCTGAAGTTTAAAAATGCTTCGGAACCCTTCCATTTTTCTCGGAATTCTGCTGACATTTAAAAATGCTTCGGAAATGTTCCATTGTTTTCAAAATTCCGCTGACTCTTAAAAATGCTTCAGAACTCTTCCATTGTTCTCGGAATTCCGCTGACGTTTAAAAATGCTTCGGAACTCTTCCATTGTTCTCGGAATTCCGCTGACGTTTAAAAATGCTTCGGAACTCTTCCATTGTTCTTGGAATTCTGCTGAAGTTTTAAAATGCTTCGGTACTCTTCCATTGTTCTCGGAATTCTGCTGACGCTTAAAAATGCTTCGGAACTCTTCCATTGTTCTCGGAATTCCGCTGACGTTTAAAAATGCTTCGGAACTCTTCCATTGTTCTCGGAATTCCGCTGACATATAAAAATGCTTCGGAAATCTTGCATTGTTCTCGGAATTCCGCTGACGTTTAAAAATGCTTCGGAACTCTTCCATTGTTCTCGGAATTCCGATGACGTTTTAAAATGCTTCGGTACTCTTCCATTGTTCTCGGAATTCCGCTGACGTTTAAAAATTCTTCGGAACTCTTCCATTATTCTCGCAATTCGTGTGAATTTTAAAAATGCTTCGGAACTTTTCTATTGTTCTCGGAATTCCGCTGAAGTTTAAAAATGCTTAAAATCTCTTACATTGTTCTCGGAATTCCGCTGAAGTTTAAAAATGCTTCGGAACTCTTCCATTGTTCTCGGAATTCTGCTGAAGTTTAAAAATGCTTCAGAACTCTTCCATTGTTCTCAGAATTCCGCTGACGTTTAAAAATGCTTCGGAAATCTTCCATTGTTTTCAAAATTCCGCTGACGTTTAAAAATGCTTCAGAACTTTTCCATTGTTCTCAGAATTCTGCTGACGTTTAAAAATGCTTCGGAACTCTTCCATTGTTCTCGGCATTCCGCTGACGTTTAAAAATGCTTCGGAACTCTTCAATTGTTCTCGGAATTCTGCTGAACTTTTAAAAATGCTTCGGAACTCTTCCATTGTTCTCGGAATTCCGCTGACGTTTAAAAATGCTTCGGAACTCTTCCATTGTTCTCAGAATTCTGCTGACGTTTAAAAATGCTTCTGAACTCTTCCATTGTTCTCGGAATTCCGTTGAAGTTTAAAAATGCTTCGAAACTCTTCCATTGTTCTCGGAATTCTGCTGAAGTTTAAAAATGCTTCAGAACTCTTCCATTGTTCTCGGAATTCCGCTGACGTTTAAAAATGCTTCGGAACTCTTCCATTGTTCTCGGAATTCCGTTGAAGTTTAAAAATGCTTCGAAACTCTTCCATTGTTCTCGGAATTCCGCTGACATTTAAAAATGCTTCGGAAATCTTGTATTGTTCTCGGCATTCCGCTGACATATAAAAATGCTTCGGAAATCTTGTATTGTTCTCGGCATTCCGCTGACGTTTAAAAATGCTTCGGAACTCTTCAATTGTTCTCGGAATTCTGCTGAACTTTTAAAATGCTATGGAACTCTTCCATTGCTCTCGGAATTCGGGTGAAGTTTAAAAATGCTTCGGAACTCTTCTATTGTTCTCGGAATTCCGCTGAAGTTTAAAAATGCTTAAAATCTCTTCCATTGTTCTCGTAATTCTGCTCATGTTTAAAAATGCTTCGGAACTCTTTCATTGTTCTCGTAATTCCGCTGAAGTTTAAAAATGCTTCGGAACTCTTCCATTGTTCTCGGAATTCCGATGACGTTTTAAAATGCTTCGGTACTCTTCCATTGTTCTCGGAATTCCGCTGACAATTAAAAATGCTTCGGAACTCTTCCATTGTTCTAGGAATTCTGCTGAAGTCTAAAAATTCATCTGAACTCTTCCATTATTCTCGGAATTCATGTGAATTTTAAAAATGCTTCGGAACTCTTCTATTGTTCTCGGAATTCCGCTGAAGTTTAAAAATGCTTAAAATCTCTTACATTGTTCTCGGAATTCCGCTGACGTTTAAAAATGCTTCGGAAATCTTCCATTGTTTTCAAAATTCCGCTGACGCTTAAAAATGCTTCAGAACTCTTCCATTGTTCTCGGAATTCTGTTGAAGTTTAAAAATGCTTCGAAACTCTTCCATTGTTCTCGGAATTCCGATGACGTTTAAAAATGCTTCACAACTCTTCCATTGTTCTCGGAATTCCGCTGACGTTTAATAATGCTTCGCAACTCTTTCATTGTTCTCGGAATTCCGCTGACGTTTAAAAATGCTTCGGAACTCTTCCATTGTTCTCGTAATTCCGTTGAAGTTTAAAAATGCTTCGAAACTCTTCCATTGTTCTCAGAATTCTGCTGAAGTTTAAAAATGCTTCAGAACTCTTCCATTGTTCTCGGAATTCCGCTGACGTTTAATAATGCTTCGCAACTCTTTCATTGTTCTCGGAATTCCGCTGAAATTTAAAAATGCTTCAGAACTCTTCCATTGTTCTCAGAATTCCGCTGACGTTTAAAAATGCTTCGGTACTCTTCCTTTGTTCTCGGAATTCCGCTGACATATAAAAATGCTTCGGAAATCTTGCATTGTTCTCGGCATTCCGCTGACATTTAAAAATGCTTCAGAACTCTTCAATTGTTCTCGGAATTCTGCTGAACTTTTAAAATGCTTTGGAACTCTTCCATTGCTCTCAGAATTCTGCTGAAGTTTAAAAATGCTTCAGAACTCTTACATTGTTCTCGGAATTCTGCTGACGTTTAAAAATGCTTCGGAACTCTTCCATTGTTCTCGAAATTCCGTTGAAGTTTAAAAATGCTTCGGAACTCTTCCATTGTTCTCGGAATTCTGCTGAAGTTTAAAAATGCTTCAAAACTCTTCCATTGTTCTCAGAATTCCGCTGACGATTAAAAATGCTTCGGTACTCTTCCATTGTTCTCGGAATTCTGCTGACGTTTAAAAATGCTTCGGAACTCTTCCATTGTTCTCGGCATTCCGCTGACGTTTAAAAATGCTTCGGAACTCTTCAATTGTTCTCGGAATTCTGCTGAACTTTTAAAAATGCTTCGGAACTCTTCCATTGTTCTCGGAATTCCGCTGACGTTTAAAAATGCTTCGGAACTCTTCCATTGTTCTTGGAATTCTGCTGAAGTTTTAAAATGCTTCGGTACTCTTCCATTGTTCTCCAAATTCCGCTGAAGTTTAAAAATGCTTCGGAACCCTTCCATTTTTCTCGGAATTCTGCTGACATTTAAAAATGCTTCGGAAATGTTCCATTGTTTTCAAAATTCCGCTGACTCTTAAAAATGCTTCAGAACTCTTCCATTGTTCTCGGAATTCCGCTGACGTTTAAAAATGCTTCGGAACTCTTCCATTGTTCTCGGAATTCCGCTGACGTTTAAAAATGCTTCGGAACTCTTCCATTGTTCTTGGAATTCTGCTGAAGTTTTAAAATGCTTCGGTACTCTTCCATTGTTCTCGGAATTCTGCTGACGCTTAAAAATGCTTCGGAACTCTTCCATTGTTCTCGGAATTCCGCTGACGTTTAAAAATGCTTCGGAACTCTTCCATTGTTCTCGGAATTCCGCTGACATATAAAAATGCTTCGGAAATCTTGCATTGTTCTCGGAATTCCGCTGACGTTTAAAAATGCTTCGGAACTCTTCCATTGTTCTCGGAATTCCGATGACGTTTTAAAATGCTTCGGTACTCTTCCATTGTTCTCGGAATTCCGCTGACGTTTAAAAATTCTTCGGAACTCTTCCATTATTCTCGCAATTCGTGTGAATTTTAAAAATGCTTCGGAACTTTTCTATTGTTCTCGGAATTCCGCTGAAGTTTAAAAATGCTTAAAATCTCTTACATTGTTCTCGGAATTCCGCTGAAGTTTAAAAATGCTTCGGAACTCTTCCATTGTTCTCGGAATTCTGCTGAAGTTTAAAAATGCTTCAGAACTCTTCCATTGTTCTCAGAATTCCGCTGACGTTTAAAAATGCTTCGGAAATCTTCCATTGTTTTCAAAATTCCGCTGACGTTTAAAAATGCTTCAGAACTTTTCCATTGTTCTCAGAATTCTGCTGACGTTTAAAAATGCTTCGGAACTCTTCCATTGTTCTCGGCATTCCGCTGACGTTTAAAAATGCTTCGGAACTCTTCAATTGTTCTCGGAATTCTGCTGAACTTTTAAAAATGCTTCGGAACTCTTCCATTGTTCTCGGAATTCCGCTGACGTTTAAAAATGCTTCGGAACTCTTCCATTGTTCTCAGAATTCTGCTGACGTTTAAAAATGCTTCTGAACTCTTCCATTGTTCTCGGAATTCCGTTGAAGTTTAAAAATGCTTCGAAACTCTTCCATTGTTCTCGGAATTCTGCTGAAGTTTAAAAATGCTTCAGAACTCTTCCATTGTTCTCGGAATTCCGCTGACGTTTAAAAATGCTTCGGAACTCTTCCATTGTTCTCGGAATTCCGTTGAAGTTTAAAAATGCTTCGAAACTCTTCCATTGTTCTCGGAATTCCGCTGACATTTAAAAATGCTTCGGAAATCTTGTATTGTTCTCGGCATTCCGCTGACATATAAAAATGCTTCGGAAATCTTGTATTGTTCTCGGCATTCCGCTGACGTTTAAAAATGCTTCGGAACTCTTCAATTGTTCTCGGAATTCTGCTGAACTTTTAAAATGCTATGGAACTCTTCCATTGCTCTCGGAATTCGGGTGAAGTTTAAAAATGCTTCGGAACTCTTCTATTGTTCTCGGAATTCCGCTGAAGTTTAAAAATGCTTAAAATCTCTTCCATTGTTCTCGTAATTCTGCTCATGTTTAAAAATGCTTCGGAACTCTTTCATTGTTCTCGTAATTCCGCTGAAGTTTAAAAATGCTTCGGAACTCTTCCATTGTTCTCGGAATTCCGATGACGTTTTAAAATGCTTCGGTACTCTTCCATTGTTCTCGGAATTCCGCTGACAATTAAAAATGCTTCGGAACTCTTCCATTGTTCTAGGAATTCTGCTGAAGTCTAAAAATTCATCTGAACTCTTCCATTATTCTCGGAATTCATGTGAATTTTAAAAATGCTTCGGAACTCTTCTATTGTTCTCGGAATTCCGCTGAAGTTTAAAAATGCTTAAAATCTCTTACATTGTTCTCGGAATTCCGCTGACGTTTAAAAATGCTTCGGAAATCTTCCATTGTTTTCAAAATTCCGCTGACGCTTAAAAATGCTTCAGAACTCTTCCATTGTTCTCGGAATTCTGTTGAAGTTTAAAAATGCTTCGAAACTCTTCCATTGTTCTCGGAATTCCGATGACGTTTAAAAATGCTTCACAACTCTTCCATTGTTCTCGGAATTCCGCTGACGTTTAATAATGCTTCGCAACTCTTTCATTGTTCTCGGAATTCCGCTGACGTTTAAAAATGCTTCGGAACTCTTCCATTGTTCTCGTAATTCCGTTGAAGTTTAAAAATGCTTCGAAACTCTTCCATTGTTCTCAGAATTCTGCTGAAGTTTAAAAATGCTTCAGAACTCTTCCATTGTTCTCGGAATTCCGCTGACGTTTAATAATGCTTCGCAACTCTTTCATTGTTCTCGGAATTCCGCTGAAATTTAAAAATGCTTCAGAACTCTTCCATTGTTCTCAGAATTCCGCTGACGTTTAAAAATGCTTCGGTACTCTTCCTTTGTTCTCGGAATTCCGCTGACATATAAAAATGCTTCGGAAATCTTGCATTGTTCTCGGCATTCCGCTGACATTTAAAAATGCTTCAGAACTCTTCAATTGTTCTCGGAATTCTGCTGAACTTTTAAAATGCTTTGGAACTCTTCCATTGCTCTCAGAATTCTGCTGAAGTTTAAAAATGCTTCAGAACTCTTACATTGTTCTCGGAATTCTGCTGACGTTTAAAAATGCTTCGGAACTCTTCCATTGTTCTCGAAATTCCGTTGAAGTTTAAAAATGCTTCGGAACTCTTCCATTGTTCTCGGAATTCTGCTGAAGTTTAAAAATGCTTCAAAACTCTTCCATTGTTCTCAGAATTCCGCTGACGATTAAAAATGCTTCGGTACTCTTCCATTGTTCTCGGAATTCTGCTGACGTTTAAAAATGCTTCGGAACTCTTCCATTGTTCTCGGCATTCCGCTGACGTTTAAAAATGCTTCGGAACTCTTCAATTGTTCTCGGAATTCTGCTGAACTTTTAAAAATGCTTCGGAACTCTTCCATTGTTCTCGGAATTCCGCTGACGTTTAAAAATGCTTCGGAACTCTTCCATTGTTCTTGGAATTCTGCTGAAGTTTTAAAATGCTTCGGTACTCTTCCATTGTTCTCCAAATTCCGCTGAAGTTTAAAAATGCTTCGGAACCCTTCCATTTTTCTCGGAATTCTGCTGACATTTAAAAATGCTTCGGAAATGTTCCATTGTTTTCAAAATTCCGCTGACTCTTAAAAATGCTTCAGAACTCTTCCATTGTTCTCGGAATTCCGCTGACGTTTAAAAATGCTTCGGAACTCTTCCATTGTTCTCGGAATTCCGCTGACGTTTAAAAATGCTTCGGAACTCTTCCATTGTTCTTGGAATTCTGCTGAAGTTTTAAAATGCTTCGGTACTCTTCCATTGTTCTCGGAATTCTGCTGACGCTTAAAAATGCTTCGGAACTCTTCCATTGTTCTCGGAATTCCGCTGACGTTTAAAAATGCTTCGGAACTCTTCCATTGTTCTCGGAATTCCGCTGACATATAAAAATGCTTCGGAAATCTTGCATTGTTCTCGGAATTCCGCTGACGTTTAAAAATGCTTCGGAACTCTTCCATTGTTCTCGGAATTCCGATGACGTTTTAAAATGCTTCGGTACTCTTCCATTGTTCTCGGAATTCCGCTGACGTTTAAAAATTCTTCGGAACTCTTCCATTATTCTCGCAATTCGTGTGAATTTTAAAAATGCTTCGGAACTTTTCTATTGTTCTCGGAATTCCGCTGAAGTTTAAAAATGCTTAAAATCTCTTACATTGTTCTCGGAATTCCGCTGAAGTTTAAAAATGCTTCGGAACTCTTCCATTGTTCTCGGAATTCTGCTGAAGTTTAAAAATGCTTCAGAACTCTTCCATTGTTCTCAGAATTCCGCTGACGTTTAAAAATGCTTCGGAAATCTTCCATTGTTTTCAAAATTCCGCTGACGTTTAAAAATGCTTCAGAACTTTTCCATTGTTCTCAGAATTCTGCTGACGTTTAAAAATGCTTCGGAACTCTTCCATTGTTCTCGGCATTCCGCTGACGTTTAAAAATGCTTCGGAACTCTTCAATTGTTCTCGGAATTCTGCTGAACTTTTAAAAATGCTTCGGAACTCTTCCATTGTTCTCGGAATTCCGCTGACGTTTAAAAATGCTTCGGAACTCTTCCATTGTTCTCAGAATTCTGCTGACGTTTAAAAATGCTTCTGAACTCTTCCATTGTTCTCGGAATTCCGTTGAAGTTTAAAAATGCTTCGAAACTCTTCCATTGTTCTCGGAATTCTGCTGAAGTTTAAAAATGCTTCAGAACTCTTCCATTGTTCTCGGAATTCCGCTGACGTTTAAAAATGCTTCGGAACTCTTCCATTGTTCTCGGAATTCCGTTGAAGTTTAAAAATGCTTCGAAACTCTTCCATTGTTCTCGGAATTCCGCTGACATTTAAAAATGCTTCGGAAATCTTGTATTGTTCTCGGCATTCCGCTGACATATAAAAATGCTTCGGAAATCTTGTATTGTTCTCGGCATTCCGCTGACGTTTAAAAATGCTTCGGAACTCTTCAATTGTTCTCGGAATTCTGCTGAACTTTTAAAATGCTATGGAACTCTTCCATTGCTCTCGGAATTCGGGTGAAGTTTAAAAATGCTTCGGAACTCTTCTATTGTTCTCGGAATTCCGCTGAAGTTTAAAAATGCTTAAAATCTCTTCCATTGTTCTCGTAATTCTGCTCATGTTTAAAAATGCTTCGGAACTCTTCCATTGTTCTCGTAATTCCGCTGAAGTTTAAAAATGCTTCGGAACTCTTCCATTGTTCTCGGAATTCCGATGACGTTTTAAAATGCTTCGGTACTCTTCCATTGTTCTCGGAATTCCGCTGACAATTAAAAATGCTTCGGAACTCTTCCATTGTTCTAGGAATTCTGCTGAAGTCTAAAAATTCATCTGAACTCTTCCATTATTCTCGGAATTCATGTGAATTTTAAAAATGCTTCGGAACTCTTCTATTGTTCTCGGAATTCCGCTGAAGTTTAAAAATGCTTAAAATCTCTTACATTGTTCTCGGAATTCCGCTGACGTTTAAAAATGCTTCGGAAATCTTCCATTGTTTTCAAAATTCCGCTGACGCTTAAAAATGCTTCAGAACTCTTCCATTGTTCTCGGAATTCTGTTGAAGTTTAAAAATGCTTCGAAACTCTTCCATTGTTCTCGGAATTCCGATGACGTTTAAAAATGCTTCACAACTCTTCCATTGTTCTCGGAATTCCGCTGACGTTTAATAATGCTTCGCAACTCTTTCATTGTTCTCGGAATTCCGCTGACGTTTAAAAATGCTTCGGAACTCTTCCATTGTTCTCGTAATTCCGTTGAAGTTTAAAAATGCTTCGAAACTCTTCCATTGTTCTCAGAATTCTGCTGAAGTTTAAAAATGCTTCAGAACTCTTCCATTGTTCTCGAAATTCCGCTGACGTTTAATAATGCTTCGCAACTCTTTCATTGTTCTCGGAATTCCGCTGAAATTTAAAAATGCTTCAGAACTCTTCCATTGTTCTCAGAATTCCGCTGACGTTTAAAAATGCTTCGGTACTCTTCCTTTGTTCTCGGAATTCCGCTGACATATAAAAATGCTTCGGAAATCTTGCATTGTTCTCGGCATTCCGCTGACATTTAAAAATGCTTCAGAACTCTTCAATTGTTCTCGGAATTCTGCTGAACTTTTAAAATGCTTCGGAACTCTTCCATTGCTCTCAGAATTCTGCTGAAGTTTAAAAATGCTTCAGAACTCTTACATTGTTCTCGGAATTCTGCTGACGTTTAAAAATGCTTCGGAACTCTTCCATTGTTCTCGAAATTCCGTTGAAGTTTAAAAATGCTTCGGAACTCTTCCATTGTTCTCGGAATTCTGCTGAAGTTTAAAAATGCTTCAAAACTCTTCCATTGTTCTCAGAATTCCGCTGACGATTAAAAATGCTTCGGTACTCTTCCATTGTTCTCGGAATTCTGCTGACGTTTAAAAATGCTTCGGAACTCTTCCATTGTTCTCGGCATTCCGCTGACGTTTAAAAATGCTTCGGAACTCTTCAATTGTTCTCGGAATTCTGCTGAACTTTTAAAAATGCTTCGGAACTCTTCCATTGTTCTCGGAATTCCGCTGACGTTTAAAAATGCTTCGGAACTCTTCCATTGTTCTTGGAATTCTGCTGAAGTTTTAAAATGCTTCGGTACTCTTCCATTGTTCTCCAAATTCCGCTGAAGTTTAAAAATGCTTCGGAACCCTTCCATTTTTCTCGGAATTCTGCTGACATTTAAAAATGCTTCGGAAATGTTCCATTGTTTTCAAAATTCCGCTGACTCTTAAAAATGCTTCAGAACTCTTCCATTGTTCTCGGAATTCCGCTGACGTTTAAAAATGCTTCGGAACTCTTCCATTGTTCTCGGAATTCCGCTGACGTTTAAAAATGCTTCGGAACTCTTCCATTGTTCTTGGAATTCTGCTGAAGTTTTAAAATGCTTCGGTACTCTTCCATTGTTCTCGGAATTCTGCTGACGCTTAAAAATGCTTCGGAACTCTTCCATTGTTCTCGGAATTCCGCTGACGTTTAAAAATGCTTCGGAACTCTTCCATTGTTCTCGGAATTCCGCTGACATATAAAAATGCTTCGGAAATCTTGCATTGTTCTCGGAATTCCGCTGACGTTTAAAAATGCTTCGGAACTCTTCCATTGTTCTCGGAATTCCGATGACGTTTTAAAATGCTTCGGTACTCTTCCATTGTTCTCGGAATTCCGCTGACGTTTAAAAATTCTTCGGAACTCTTCCATTATTCTCGCAATTCGTGTGAATTTTAAAAATGCTTCGGAACTTTTCTATTGTTCTCGGAATTCCGCTGAAGTTTAAAAATGCTTAAAATCTCTTACATTGTTCTCGGAATTCCGCTGAAGTTTAAAAATGCTTCGGAACTCTTCCATTGTTCTCGGAATTCTGCTGAAGTTTAAAAATGCTTCAGAACTCTTCCATTGTTCTCAGAATTCCGCTGACGTTTAAAAATGCTTCGGAAATCTTCCATTGTTTTCAAAATTCCGCTGACGTTTAAAAATGCTTCGGAACTCTTCCATTGTTCTCGGCATTCCGCTGACGTTTAAAAATGCTTCGGAACTCTTCAATTGTTCTCGGAATTCTGCTGAACTTTTAAAAATGCTTCGGAACTCTTCCATTGTTCTCGGAATTCCGCTGACGTTTAAAAATGCTTCGGAACTCTTCCATTGTTCTCAGAATTCTGCTGACGTTTAAAAATGCTTCTGAACTCTTCCATTGTTCTCGGAATTCCGTTGAAGTTTAAAAATGCTTCGAAACTCTTCCATTGTTCTCGGAATTCTGCTGAAGTTTAAAAATGCTTCAGAACTCTTCCATTGTTCTCGGAATTCCGCTGACGTTTAAAAATGCTTCGGAACTCTTCCATTGTTCTCGGAATTCCGTTGAAGTTTAAAAATGCTTCGAAACTCTTCCATTGTTCTCGGAATTCCGCTGACATTTAAAAATGCTTCGGAAATCTTGTATTGTTCTCGGCATTCCGCTGACATATAAAAATGCTTCGGAAATCTTGTATTGTTCTCGGCATTCCGCTGACGTTTAAAAATGCTTCGGAACTCTTCAATTGTTCTCGGAATTCTGCTGAACTTTTAAAATGCTATGGAACTCTTCCATTGCTCTCGGAATTCGGGTGAAGTTTAAAAATGCTTCGGAACTCTTCTATTGTTCTCGGAATTCCGCTGAAGTTTAAAAATGCTTAAAATCTCTTCCATTGTTCTCGTAATTCTGCTCATGTTTAAAAATGCTTCGGAACTCTTTCATTGTTCTCGTAATTCCGCTGAAGTTTAAAAATGCTTCGGAACTCTTCCATTGTTCTCGGAATTCCGATGACGTTTTAAAATGCTTCGGTACTCTTCCATTGTTCTCGGAATTCCGCTGACAATTAAAAATGCTTCGGAACTCTTCCATTGTTCTAGGAATTCTGCTGAAGTCTAAAAATTCATCTGAACTCTTCCATTATTCTCGGAATTCATGTGAATTTTAAAAATGCTTCGGAACTCTTCTATTGTTCTCGGAATTCCGCTGAAGTTTAAAAATGCTTAAAATCTCTTACATTGTTCTCGGAATTCCGCTGACGTTTAAAAATGCTTCGGAAATCTTCCATTGTTTTCAAAATTCCGCTGACGCTTAAAAATGCTTCAGAACTCTTCCATTGTTCTCGGAATTCTGTTGAAGTTTAAAAATGCTTCGAAACTCTTCCATTGTTCTCGGAATTCCGATGACGTTTAAAAATGCTTCACAACTCTTCCATTGTTCTCGGAATTCCGCTGACGTTTAATAATGCTTCGCAACTCTTTCATTGTTCTCGGAATTCCGCTGACGTTTAAAAATGCTTCGGAACTCTTCCATTGTTCTCGTAATTCCGTTGAAGTTTAAAAATGCTTCGAAACTCTTCCATTGTTCTCAGAATTCTGCTGAAGTTTAAAAATGCTTCAGAACTCTTCCATTGTTCTCGGAATTCCGCTGACGTTTAATAATGCTTCGCAACTCTTTCATTGTTCTCGGAATTCCGCTGAAATTTAAAAATGCTTCAGAACTCTTCCATTGTTCTCAGAATTCCGCTGACGTTTAAAAATGCTTCGGTACTCTTCCTTTGTTCTCGGAATTCCGCTGACATATAAAAATGCTTCGGAAATCTTGCATTGTTCTCGGCATTCCGCTGACATTTAAAAATGCTTCAGAACTCTTCAATTGTTCTCGGAATTCTGCTGAACTTTTAAAATGCTTTGGAACTCTTCCATTGCTCTCAGAATTCTGCTGAAGTTTAAAAATGCTTCAGAACTCTTACATTGTTCTCGGAATTCTGCTGACGTTTAAAAATGCTTCGGAACTCTTCCATTGTTCTCGAAATTCCGTTGAAGTTTAAAAATGCTTCGGAACTCTTCCATTGTTCTCGGAATTCTGCTGAAGTTTAAAAATGCTTCAAAACTCTTCCATTGTTCTCAGAATTCCGCTGACGATTAAAAATGCTTCGGTACTCTTCCATTGTTCTCGGAATTCTGCTGACGTTTAAAAATGCTTCGGAACTCTTCCATTGTTCTCGGCATTCCGCTGACGTTTAAAAATGATTCGGAACTCTTCAATTGTTCTCGGAATTCTGCTGAACTTTTAAAAATGCTTCGGAACTCTTCCATTGTTCTCGGAATTCCGCTGACGTTTAAAAATGCTTCGGAACTCTTCCATTGTTCTTGGAATTCTGCTGAAGTTTTAAAATGCTTCGGTACTCTTCCATTGTTCTCCAAATTCCGCTGAAGTTTAAAAATGCTTCGGAACCCTTCCATTTTTCTCGGAATTCTGCTGACATTTAAAAATGCTTCGGAAATGTTCCATTGTTTTCAAAATTCCGCTGACTCTTAAAAATGCTTCAGAACTCTTCCATTGTTCTCGGAATTCCGCTGACGTTTAAAAATGCTTCGGAACTCTTCCATTGTTCTCGGAATTCCGCTGACGTTTAAAAATGCTTCGGAACTCTTCCATTGTTCTTGGAATTCTGCTGAAGTTTTAAAATGCTTCGGTACTCTTCCATTGTTCTCGGAATTCCGATGACGTTTTAAAATGCTTCGGTACTCTTCCATTGTTCTCGGAATTCCGCTGACGTTTAAAAATTCTTCGGAACTCTTCCATTATTCTCGCAATTCGTGTGAATTTTAAAAATGCTTCGGAACTTTTCTATTGTTCTCGGAATTCCGCTGAAGTTTAAAAATGCTTAAAATCTCTTACATTGTTCTCGGAATTCCGCTGAAGTTTAAAAATGCTTCGGAACTCTTCCATTGTTCTCGGAATTCCGCTGACGTTTAAAAATGCTTCGGAACTCTTCCATTGTTCTTGGAATTCTGCTGAAGTTTTAAAATGCTTCGGTACTCTTCCATTGTTCTCGGAATTCTGCTGACGCTTAAAAATGCTTCGGAACTCTTCCATTGTTCTCGGAATTCCGATGACGTTTTAAAATGCTTCGGTACTCTTCCATTGTTCTCGGAATTCCGCTGACGTTTAAAAATTCTTCGGAACTCTTCCATTATTCTCGCAATTCGTGCGAATTTTAAAAATGCTTCGGAACTTTTCTATTGTTCTCGGAATTCCGCTGAAGTTTAAAAATGCTTAAAATCTCTTACATTGTTCTCGGAATTCCGCTGAAGTTTAAAAATGCTTCGGAACTCTTCCATTGTTCTCGGAATTCTGCTGAAGTTTAAAAATGCTTCAGAACTCTTCCATTGTTCTCAGAATTCCGCTGACGTTTAAAAATGCTTCGGAAATCTTCCATTGTTTTCAAAATTCCGCTGACGTTTAAAAATGCTTCAGAACTTTTCCATTGTTCTCAGAATTCTGCTGACGTTTAAAAATGCTTCGGAACTCTTCCATTGTTCTCGGCATTCCGCTGACGTTTAAAAATGCTTCGGAACTCTTCCATTGTTCTCGGAATTCTGCTGAACTTTTAAAAATGCTTCGGAACTCTTCCATTGTTCTCGGAATTCCGCTGACGTTTAAAAATGCTTCGGAACTCTTCCATTGTTCTCAGAATTCTGCTGACGTTTAAAAATGCTTCTGAACTCTTCCATTGTTCTCGGAATTCCGTTGAAGTTTAAAAATGCTTCGAAACTCTTCCATTGTTCTCGGAATTCTGCTGAAGTTTAAAAATGCTTCAGAACTCTTCCATTGTTCTCGGAATTCCGCTGACGTTTAAAAATGCTTCGGAACTCTTCCATTGTTCTCGGAATTCCGTTGAAGTTTAAAAATGCTTCGAAACTCTTCCATTGTTCTCGGAATTCCGCTGACATTTAAAAATGCTTCGGAAATCTTGTATTGTTCTCGGCATTCCGCTGACATATAAAAATGCTTCGGAAATCTTGTATTGTTCTCGGCATTCCGCTGACGTTTAAAAATGCTTCGGAACTCTTCAATTGTTCTCGGAATTCTGCTGAACTTTTAAAATGCTATGGAACTCTTCCATTGCTCTCGGAATTCGGGTGAAGTTTAAAAATGCTTCGGAACTCTTCTATTGTTCTCGGAATTCCGCTGAAGTTTAAAAATGCTTAAAATCTCTTCCATTGTTCTCGTAATTCTGCTCATGTTTAAAAATGCTTCGGAACTCTTTCATTGTTCTCGTAATTCCGCTGAAGTTTTAAAATGCTTCGGAACTCTTCCATTGTTCTCGGAATTCCGATGACGTTTTAAAATGCTTCGGTACTCTTCCATTGTTCTCGGAATTCCGCTGACAATTAAAAATGCTTCGGAACTCTTCCATTGTTCTAGGAATTCTGCTGAAGTCTAAAAATTCATCTGAACTCTTCCATTATTCTCGGAATTCATGTGAATTTTAAAAATGCTTCGGAACTCTTCTATTGTTCTCGGAATTCCGCTGAAGTTTAAAAATGCTTAAAATCTCTTACATTGTTCTCGGAATTCCGCTGACGTTTAAAAATGCTTCGGAAATCTTCCATTGTTTTCAAAATTCCGCTGACGCTTAAAAATGCTTCAGAACTCTTCCATTGTTCTCGGAATTCTGTTGAAGTTTAAAAATGCTTCGAAACTCTTCCATTGTTCTCGGAATTCCGATGACGTTTAAAAATGCTTCACAACTCTTCCATTGTTCTCGGAATTCCGCTGACGTTTAATAATGCTTCGCAACTCTTTCATTGTTCTCGGAATTCCGCTGACGTTTAAAAATGCTTCGGAACTCTTCCATTGTTCTCGTAATTCCGTTGAAGTTTAAAAATGCTTCGAAACTCTTCCATTGTTCTCAGAATTCTGCTGAAGTTTAAAAATGCTTCAGAACTCTTCCATTGTTCTCGGAATTCCGCTGACGTTTAATAATGCTTCGCAACTCTTTCATTGTTCTCGGAATTCCGCTGAAATTTAAAAATGCTTCAGAACTCTTCCATTGTTCTCAGAATTCCGCTGACGTTTAAAAATGCTTCGGTACTCTTCCTTTGTTCTCGGAATTCCGCTGACATATAAAAATGCTTCGGAAATCTTGCATTGTTCTCGGCATTCCGCTGACATTTAAAAATGCTTCAGAACTCTTCAATTGTTCTCGGAATTCTGCTGAACTTTTAAAATGCTTTGGAACTCTTCCATTGCTCTCAGAATTCTGCTGAAGTTTAAAAATGCTTCAAAACTCTTCCATTGTTCTCAGAATTCCGCTGACGATTAAAAATGCTTCGGTACTCTTCCATTGTTCTCGGAATTCTGCTGACGTTTAAAAATGCTTCGGAACTCTTCCATTGTTCTCGGCATTCCGCTGACGTTTAAAAATGCTTCGGAACTCTTCAATTGTTCTCGGAATTCTGCTGAACTTTTAAAAATGCTTCGGAACTCTTCCATTGTTCTCGGAATTCCGCTGACGTTTAAAAATGCTTCGGAACTCTTCCATTGTTCTTGGAATTCTGCTGAAGTTTTAAAATGCTTCGGTACTCTTCCATTGTTCTCCAAATTCCGCTGAAGTTTAAAAATGCTTCGGAACCCTTCCATTTTTCTCGGAATTCTGCTGACATTTAAAAATGCTTCGGAAATGTTCCATTGTTTTCAAAATTCCGCTGACTCTTAAAAATGCTTCAGAACTCTTCCATTGTTCTCGGAATTCCGCTGACGTTTAAAAATGCTTCGGAACTCTTCCATTGTTCTCTGAATTCCGCTGACTTTTAAAAATGCTTCGGAACTCTTCCATTGTTCTCCAAATTCCGCTGAAGTTTAAAAATGCTTCGGAACCCTTCCATTGTTCTCGGAATTCTGCTGAAGTTTAAAAATGCTTCGGAACTCTTCCATTGTTCTCAGAATTCCGCTGACGTTTAAAAATGCTTCGGAAATCTTCCATTGTTTTCAAAATTCCGCTGACGCTTAAAAATGCTTCAGAACTCTTCCATTGTTCTCGGAATTCTGTTGAAGTTTAAAAATGCTTCGAAACTCTTCCATTGTTCTCGGAATTCCGATGACGTTTAAAAATGCTTCACAACTCTTCCATTGTTCTCGGAATTCCGCTGACGTTTAATAATGCTTCGCAACTCTTTCATTGTTCTCGGAATTCCGCTGACGTTTAAAAATGCTTCGGAACTCTTCCATTGTTCTCGTAATTCCGTTGAAGTTTAAAAATGCTTCGAAACTCTTCCATTGTTCTCAGAATTCTGCTGAAGTTTAAAAATGCTTCAGAACTCTTCCATTGTTCTCGGAATTCCGCTGACGTTTAATAATGCTTCGCAACTCTTTCATTGTTCTCGGAATTCCGCTGAAATTTAAAAATGCTTCAGAACTCTTCCATTGTTCTCAGAATTCCGCTGACGTTTAAAAATGCTTCGGTACTCTTCCTTTGTTCTCGGAATTCCGCTGACATATAAAAATGCTTCGGAAATCTTGCATTGTTCTCGGCATTCCGCTGACATTTAAAAATGCTTCAGAACTCTTCAATTGTTCTCGGAATTCTGCTGAACTTTTAAAATGCTTTGGAACTCTTCCATTGCTCTCAGAATTCTGCTGAAGTTTAAAAATGCTTCAGAACTCTTACATTGTTCTCGGAATTCTGCTGACGTTTAAAAATGCTTCGGAACTCTTCCATTGTTCTCGAAATTCCGTTGAAGTTTAAAAATGCTTCGGAACTCTTCCATTGTTCTCGGAATTCTGCTGAAGTTTAAAAATGCTTCGAAACTCTTCCATTGTTCTCAGAATTCCGCTGACGTTTAAAAATGCTTCGGTACTCTTCCATTGTTCTCGGAATTCTGCTGACGTTTAAAAATGCTTCGGAACTCTTCCATTGTTCTCGGCATTCCGCTGACGTTTAAAAATGCTTCGGAACTCTTCAATTGTTCTCGGAATTCTGCTGAACTTTTAAAAATGCTTCGGAACTCTTCCATTGTTCTCGGAATTCCGCTGACGTTTAAAAATGCTTCGGAACTCTTCCATTGTTCTTGGAATTCTGCTGAAGTTTTAAAATGCTTCGGTACTCTTCCATTGTTCTCCAAATTCCGCTGAAGTTTAAAAATGCTTCGGAACCCTTCCATTGTTCTCGGAATTCCGCTGACGTTTAAAAATGCTTCGGAACTCTTCCATTGTTCTCGGAATTCCGCTGACGTTTAAAAATGCTTCGGAACTCTTCCATTGTTCTTGGAATTCTGCTGAAGTTTTAAAATGCTTCGGTACTCTTCCATTGTTCTCGGAATTCCGATGACGTTTTAAAATGCTTCGGTACTCTTCCATTGTTCTCGGAATTCCGCTGACGTTTAAAAATTCTTCGGAACTCTTCCATTATTCTCGCAATTCGTGTGAATTTTAAAAATGCTTCGGAACTTTTCTATTGTTCTCGGAATTCCGCTGAAGTTTAAAAATGCTTAAAATCTCTTACATTGTTCTCGGAATTCCGCTGAAGTTTAAAAATGCTTCGGAACTCTTCCATTGTTCTCGGAATTCCGCTGACGTTTAAAAATGCTTCGGAACTCTTCCATTGTTCTTGGAATTCTGCTGAAGTTTTAAAATGCTTCGGTACTCTTCCATTGTTCTCGGAATTCTGCTGACGCTTAAAAATGCTTCGGAACTCTTCCATTGTTCTCGGAATTCCGATGACGTTTTAAAATGCTTCGGTACTCTTCCATTGTTCTCGGAATTCCGCTGACGTTTAAAAATTCTTCGGAACTCTTCCATTATTCTCGCAATTCGTGCGAATTTTAAAAATGCTTCGGAACTTTTCTATTGTTCTCGGAATTCCGCTGAAGTTTAAAAATGCTTAAAATCTCTTACATTGTTCTCGGAATTCCGCTGAAGTTTAAAAATGCTTCGGAACCCTTCCATTGTTCTCGGAATTCTGTTGAAGTTTAAAAATGCTTCGAAACTCTTCCATTGTTCTCGGAATTCCGCTGACGTTTAATAATGCTTCGCAACTCTTTCATTGTTCTCGGAATTCCGCTGACGTTTAAAAATGCTTCGGAACTCTTCCATTGTTCTCGTAATTCCGTTGAAGTTTAAAAATGCTTCGAAACTCTTCCATTGTTCTCAGAATTCTGCTGAAGTTTAAAAATGCTTCAGAACTCTTCCATTGTTCTCAGAATTCCGCTGACGTTTAAAAATGCTTCGGAAATCTTCCATTGTTTTCAAAATTCCGCTGACGTTTAAAAATGCTTCAGAACTTTTCCATTGTTCTCAGAATTCTGCTGACGTTTAAAAATGCTTCGGAACTCTTCCATTGTTCTCGGCATTCCGCTGACGTTTAAAAATGCTTCGGAACTCTTCAATTGTTCTCGGAATTCTGCTGAACTTTTAAAAATGCTTCGGAACTCTTCCATTGTTCTCGGAATTCCGCTGACGTTTAAAAATGCTTCGGAACTCTTCCATTGTTCTCAGAATTCTGCTGACGTTTAAAAATGCTTCTGAACTCTTCCATTGTTCTCGGAATTCCGTTGAAGTTTAAAAATGCTTCGATACTCTTCCATTGTTCTCGGAATTCTGCTGAAGTTTAAAAATGCTTCAGAACTCTTCCATTGTTCTCGGAATTCCGCTGACGTTTAAAAATGCTTCGGAACTCTTCCATTGCTCTCGGAATTCCGTTGAAGTTTAAAAATGCTTCGAAACTCTTCCATTGTTCTCGGAATTCCGCTGACATTTAAAAATGCTTCGGAAATCTTGTATTGTTCTCGGCATTCCGCTGACATATAAAAATGCTTCGGAAATCTTGTATTGTTCTCGGCATTCCGCTGACGTTTAAAAATGCTTCGGAACTCTTCAATTGTTCTCGGAATTCTGCTGAACTTTTAAAATGCTATGGAACTCTTCCATTGCTCTCGGAATTCGGGTGAAGTTTAAAAATGCTTCGGAACTCTTCTATTGTTCTCGGAATTCCGCTGAAGTTTAAAAATGCTTAAAATCTCTTCCATTGTTCTCGTAATTCTGCTCATGTTTAAAAATGCTTCGGAACTCTTTCATTGTTCTCGTAATTCCGCTGAAGTTTAAAAATGCTTCGGAACTCTTTCATTGTTCTCGGAATTCCGATGACGTTTTAAAATGCTTCGGTACTCTTCCATTGTTCTCGGAATTCCGCTGACAATTAAAAATGCTTCGGAACTCTTCCATTGTTCTAGGAATTCTGCTGAAGTCTAAAAATTCATCTGAACTCTTCCATTATTCTCGGAATTCATGTGAATTTTAAAAATGCTTCGGAACTCTTCTATTGTTCTCGGAATTCCGCTGAAGTTTAAAAATGCTTAAAATCTCTTACATTGTTCTCGGAATTCCGCTGAAGTTTAAAAATGCTTCGGAACTCTTCCATTGTTCTCGGAATTCTGTTGAAGTTTAAAAATGCTTCAGAACTCTTCCATTGTTCTCAGAATTCCGCTGACGTTTAAAAATGCTTCGGAAATCTTCCATTGTTCTCGGAATTCCGATGACGTTTAAAAATGCTTCACAACTCTTCCATTGTTCTCGGAATTCCGCTGACTTTTAAAAATGCTTCGGAACTCTTCCATTGTTCTCCAAATTCCGCTGAAGTTTAAAAATGCTTCGGAACCCTTCCATTGTTCTCGGAATTCTGCTGAAGTTTAAAAATGCTTCGGAACTCTTCCATTGTTCTCAGAATTCCGCTGACGTTTAAAAATGCTTCGGAAATCTTCCATTGTTTTCAAAATTCCGCTGACGCTTAAAAATGCTTCAGAACTCTTCCATTGTTCTCGGAATTCTGTTGAAGTTTAAAAATGCTTCGAAACTCTTCCATTGTTCTCGGAATTCCGCTGACGTTTAATAATGCTTCGCAACTCTTTCATTGTTCTCGGAATTCCGCTGACGTTTAAAAATGCTTCGGAACTCTTCCATTGTTCTCGTAATTCCGTTGAAGTTTAAAAATGCTTCGAAACTCTTCCATTGTTCTCAGAATTCTGCTGAAGTTTAAAAATGCTTCAGAACTCTTCCATTGTTCTCGGAATTCCGCTGACGTTTAATAATGCTTCGCAACTCATTCATTGTTCTCGGAATTCCGCTGAAATTTAAAAATGCTTCAGAACTCTTCCATTGTTCTCAGAATTCCGCTGACGTTTAAAAATGCTTCGGTACTCTTCCTTTGTTCTCGGAATTCCGCTGACATATAAAAATGCTTCGGAAATCTTGCATTGTTCTCGGCATTCCGTTGACATTTAAAAATGCTTCAGAACTCTTCAATTGTTCTCGGAATTCTGCTGAACTTTTAAAATGCTTTGGAACTCTTCCATTGCTCTCAGAATTCTGCTGAAGTTTAAAAATGCTTCAGAACTCTTACATTGTTCTCGGAATTCTGCTGAACTTTTAAAATGCTATGGAACTCTTCCATTGCTCTCGGAATTCAGGTGAAGTTTAAAAATGCTTCGGAACTCTTCTATTGTTCTCGGAATTCCGCTGAAGTATAAAAATGCTTAAAATCTCTTCCATTGTTCTCGTAATTCTGCTCATGTTTAAAAATGCTTCGGAACTCTTCCATTGTTCTCGTAATTCCGCTGAAGTTTAAAAATGCTTCGGAACTCTTCCATTGTTCTCGGAATTCCGATGACGTTTTAAAATGCTTCGGTACTCTTCCATTGTTCTCGGAATTCCGCTGACAATTAAAAATGCTTCGGAACTCTTCCATTGTTCTAGGAATTCTGCTGAAGTCTAAAAATTCATCTGAACTCTTCCATTATTCTCGGAATTCATGTGAATTTTAAAAATGCTTCGGAACTCTTCTATTGTTCTCGGAATTCCGCTGAAGTTTAAAAATGCTTAAAATCTCTTACATTGTTCTCGGAATTCCGCTGAAGTTTAAAAATGCTTCAGAACTCTTCCATTGTTCTCGGAATTCTGCTGAAGTTTAAAAATGCTTCAGAACTCTTCCATTGTTCTCAGAATTCCGCTGACGTTTAACAATGCTTCGGAAATCTTCCATTGTTCTCGGAATTCCGCTGACTTTTAAAAATGCTTCGGAACTCTTCCATTGTTCTCCAAATTCCGCTGAAGTTTAAAAATGCTTCGGAACCCTTCCATTGTTCTCGGAATTCTGCTGAAGTTTAAAAATGCTTCGGAACTCTTCCATTGTTCTCAGAATTCCGCTGACGTTTAAAAATGCTTCGGAAATCTTCCATTGTTTTCAAAATTCCGCTGACGCTTAAAAATGCTTCAGAACTCTTCCATTGTTCTCGGAATTCCGATGACGTTTAAAAATGCTTCACAACTCTTCCATTGTTCTTGGAATTCTGCTGAAGTTTTAAAATGCTTCGGTACTCTTCCATTGTTCTCCAAATTCCGCTGAAGTTTAAAAATGCTTCGGAACCCTTCCATTTTTCTCGGAATTCTGCTGACATTTAAAAATGCTTCGGAAATCTTCCATTGTTTTCAAAATTCCGCTGACTCTTAAAAATGCTTCAGAACTCTTACATTGTTCTCGGAATTCCGCTGACGTTTAAAAATGCTTCGGAACTCTTCCATTGTTCTCGGAATTCCGCTGACGTTTAAAAATGCTTCGGTATTCTTCCATTGTTCTCGGAATTCTGCTGACGCTTAAAAATGCTTCGGAACTCTTCCATTGTTCTCGGAATTCCGCTGACGTTTAAAAATTCTTCGGAACTCTTCCATTATTCTCGCAATTCGTGTGAATTTTAAAAATGCTTCGGAACTTTTCTATTGTTCTCGGAATTCCGCTGAAGTTTAAAAATGCTTAAAATCTCTTACATTGTTCTCGGAATTCCGCTGAAGTTTAAAAATGCTTCGGAACTCTTCCATTGTTCTCGGAATTCCGTTGAAGTTTAAAAATGCTTCGAAACTCTTCCATTGTTCTCGGAATTCCGCTGACATTTAAAAATGCTTCGGAAATCTTCCATTGTTTCAAAATTCCGCTGACGCTTAAAAATGCTTCAGAACTCTTCCATTGTTATCGGAATTCCGTTGAAGTTTAAAAATGCTTCGAAACTCTTCCATTGTTCTCGGAATTCCGATGACGTTTAAAAATGCTTCACAACTCTTCCAATGTTCTCGGAATTCCGCTGACGTTTAATAATGCTTCGCAACTCTTTCATTGTTCTCGGAATTCCGCTGACGTTTAAAAATGCTTCGGAACTCTTCCATTGTTCTCGGAATTCGGTTAAAGTTTAAAAATGCTTCGAAACTCTTCCATTGTTCTCAGAATTCTGCTGAAGTTTAAAAATGCTTCAGAACTCTTCAATTGTTCTCGGAATTCTGCTGAACTTTTAAAATGCTTTGGAACTCTTCCATTGCTCTCAGAATTCTGCTGAAGTTTAAAAATGCTTCAGAACTCTTACATTGTTCTCGGAATTCTGCTGACGTTTAAAAATGCTTCGGAACTCTTCCATTGTTCTCGAAATTCCGTTGAAGTTTAAAAATGCTTCGGAACTCTTCCATTGTTCTCGGAATTCTGCTGAAGTTTAAAAATGCTTCGAAACTCTTCCATTGTTCTCAGAATTCCGCTGACGTTTAAAAATGCTTCGGTACTCTTCCATTGTTCTCGGAATTCTGCTGACGTTTAAAAATGCTTCGGAACTCTTCCATTGTTCTCGGCATTCCGCTGACGTTTAAAAATGCTTCGGAACTCTTCAATTGTTCTCGGAATTCTGCTGAACTTTTAAAAATGCTTCGGAACTCTTCCATTGTTCTCGGAATTCCGCTGACGTTTAAAAATGCTTCGGAACTCTTCCATTGTTCTTGGAATTCTGCTGAAGTTTTAAAATGCTTCGGTACTCTTCCATTGTTCTCCAAATTCCGCTGAAGTTTAAAAATGCTTCGGAACCCTTCCATTGTTCTCGGAATTCCGCTGACGTTTAAAAATGCTTCGGAACTCTTCCATTGTTCTCGGAATTCCGCTGACGTTTAAAAATGCTTCGGAACTCTTCCATTGTTCTTGGAATTCTGCTGAAGTTTTAAAATGCTTCGGTACTCTTCCATTGTTCTCGGAATTCCGATGACGTTTTAAAATGCTTCGGTACTCTTCCATTGTTCTCGGAATTCCGCTGACGTTTAAAAATTCTTCGGAACTCTTCCATTATTCTCGCAATTCGTGTGAATTTTAAAAATGCTTCGGAACTTTTCTATTGTTCTCGGAATTCCGCTGAAGTTTAAAAATGCTTAAAATCTCTTACATTGTTCTCGGAATTCCGCTGAAGTTTAAAAATGCTTCGGAACTCTTCCATTGTTCTCGGAATTCCGCTGACGTTTAAAAATGCTTCGGAACTCTTCCATTGTTCTTGGAATTCTGCTGAAGTTTTAAAATGCTTCGGTACTCTTCCATTGTTCTCGGAATTCTGCTGACGCTTAAAAATGCTTCGGAACTCTTCCATTGTTCTCGGAATTCCGATGACGTTTTAAAATGCTTCGGTACTCTTCCATTGTTCTCGGAATTCCGCTGACGTTTAAAAATTCTTCGGAACTCTTCCATTATTCTCGCAATTCGTGCGAATTTTAAAAATGCTTCGGAACTTTTCTATTGTTCTCGGAATTCCGCTGAAGTTTAAAAATGCTTAAAATCTCTTACATTGTTCTCGGAATTCCGCTGAAGTTTAAAAATGCTTCGGAACCCTTCCATTGTTCTCGGAATTCTGTTGAAGTTTAAAAATGCTTCGAAACTCTTCCATTGTTCTCGGAATTCCGCTGACGTTTAATAATGCTTCGCAACTCTTTCATTGTTCTCGGAATTCCGCTGACGTTTAAAAATGCTTCGGAACTCTTCCATTGTTCTCGTAATTCCGTTGAAGTTTAAAAATGCTTCGAAACTCTTCCATTGTTCTCAGAATTCTGCTGAAGTTTAAAAATGCTTCAGAACTCTTCCATTGTTCTCAGAATTCCGCTGACGTTTAAAAATGCTTCGGAAATCTTCCATTGTTTTCAAAATTCCGCTGACGTTTAAAAATGCTTCAGAACTTTTCCATTGTTCTCAGAATTCTGCTGACGTTTAAAAATGCTTCGGAACTCTTCCATTGTTCTCGGCATTCCGCTGACGTTTAAAAATGCTTCGGAACTCTTCAATTGTTCTCGGAATTCTGCTGAACTTTTAAAAATGCTTCGGAACTCTTCCATTGTTCTCGGAATTCCGCTGACGTTTAAAAATGCTTCGGAACTCTTCCATTGTTCTCAGAATTCTGCTGACGTTTAAAAATGCTTCTGAACTCTTCCATTGTTCTCGGAATTCCGTTGAAGTTTAAAAATGCTTCGATACTCTTCCATTGTTCTCGGAATTCTGCTGAAGTTTAAAAATGCTTCAGAACTCTTCCATTGTTCTCGGAATTCCGCTGACGTTTAAAAATGCTTCGGAACTCTTCCATTGCTCTCGGAATTCCGTTGAAGTTTAAAAATGCTTCGAAACTCTTCCATTGTTCTCGGAATTCCGCTGACATTTAAAAATGCTTCGGAAATCTTGTATTGTTCTCGGCATTCCGCTGACATATAAAAATGCTTCGGAAATCTTGTATTGTTCTCGGCATTCCGCTGACGTTTAAAAATGCTTCGGAACTCTTCAATTGTTCTCGGAATTCTGCTGAACTTTTAAAATGCTATGGAACTCTTCCATTGCTCTCGGAATTCGGGTGAAGTTTAAAAATGCTTCGGAACTCTTCTATTGTTCTCGGAATTCCGCTGAAGTTTAAAAATGCTTAAAATCTCTTCCATTGTTCTCGTAATTCTGCTCATGTTTAAAAATGCTTCGGAACTCTTTCATTGTTCTCGTAATTCCGCTGAAGTTTAAAAATGCTTCGGAACTCTTTCATTGTTCTCGGAATTCCGATGACGTTTTAAAATGCTTCGGTACTCTTCCATTGTTCTCGGAATTCCGCTGACAATTAAAAATGCTTCGGAACTCTTCCATTGTTCTAGGAATTCTGCTGAAGTCTAAAAATTCATCTGAACTCTTCCATTATTCTCGGAATTCATGTGAATTTTAAAAATGCTTCGGAACTCTTCTATTGTTCTCGGAATTCCGCTGAAGTTTAAAAATGCTTAAAATCTCTTACATTGTTCTCGGAATTCCGCTGAAGTTTAAAAATGCTTCGGAACTCTTCCATTGTTCTCGGAATTCTGTTGAAGTTTAAAAATGCTTCAGAACTCTTCCATTGTTCTCAGAATTCCGCTGACGTTTAAAAATGCTTCGGAAATCTTCCATTGTTCTCGGAATTCCGATGACGTTTAAAAATGCTTCACAACTCTTCCATTGTTCTCGGAATTCCGCTGACTTTTAAAAATGCTTCGGAACTCTTCCATTGTTCTCCAAATTCCGCTGAAGTTTAAAAATGCTTCGGAACCCTTCCATTGTTCTCGGAATTCTGCTGAAGTTTAAAAATGCTTCGGAACTCTTCCATTGTTCTCAGAATTCCGCTGACGTTTAAAAATGCTTCGGAAATCTTCCATTGTTTTCAAAATTCCGCTGACGCTTAAAAATGCTTCAGAACTCTTCCATTGTTCTCGGAATTCTGTTGAAGTTTAAAAATGCTTCGAAACTCTTCCATTGTTCTCGGAATTCCGCTGACGTTTAATAATGCTTCGCAACTCTTTCATTGTTCTCGGAATTCCGCTGACGTTTAAAAATGCTTCGGAACTCTTCCATTGTTCTCGTAATTCCGTTGAAGTTTAAAAATGCTTCGAAACTCTTCCATTGTTCTCAGAATTCTGCTGAAGTTTAAAAATGCTTCAGAACTCTTCCATTGTTCTCGGAATTCCGCTGACGTTTAATAATGCTTCGCAACTCATTCATTGTTCTCGGAATTCCGCTGAAATTTAAAAATGCTTCAGAACTCTTCCATTGTTCTCAGAATTCCGCTGACGTTTAAAAATGCTTCGGTACTCTTCCTTTGTTCTCGGAATTCCGCTGACATATAAAAATGCTTCGGAAATCTTGCATTGTTCTCGGCATTCCGTTGACATTTAAAAATGCTTCAGAACTCTTCAATTGTTCTCGGAATTCTGCTGAACTTTTAAAATGCTTTGGAACTCTTCCATTGCTCTCAGAATTCTGCTGAAGTTTAAAAATGCTTCAGAACTCTTACATTGTTCTCGGAATTCTGCTGAACTTTTAAAATGCTATGGAACTCTTCCATTGCTCTCGGAATTCAGGTGAAGTTTAAAAATGCTTCGGAACTCTTCTATTGTTCTCGGAATTCCGCTGAAGTATAAAAATGCTTAAAATCTCTTCCATTGTTCTCGTAATTCTGCTCATGTTTAAAAATGCTTCGGAACTCTTCCATTGTTCTCGTAATTCCGCTGAAGTTTAAAAATGCTTCGGAACTCTTCCATTGTTCTCGGAATTCCGATGACGTTTTAAAATGCTTCGGTACTCTTCCATTGTTCTCGGAATTCCGCTGACAATTAAAAATGCTTCGGAACTCTTCCATTGTTCTAGGAATTCTGCTGAAGTCTAAAAATTCATCTGAACTCTTCCATTATTCTCGGAATTCATGTGAATTTTAAAAATGCTTCGGAACTCTTCTATTGTTCTCGGAATTCCGCTGAAGTTTAAAAATGCTTAAAATCTCTTACATTGTTCTCGGAATTCCGCTGAAGTTTAAAAATGCTTCAGAACTCTTCCATTGTTCTCGGAATTCTGCTGAAGTTTAAAAATGCTTCAGAACTCTTCCATTGTTCTCAGAATTCCGCTGACGTTTAACAATGCTTCGGAAATCTTCCATTGTTCTCGGAATTCCGCTGACTTTTAAAAATGCTTCGGAACTCTTCCATTGTTCTCCAAATTCCGCTGAAGTTTAAAAATGCTTCGGAACCCTTCCATTGTTCTCGGAATTCTGCTGAAGTTTAAAAATGCTTCGGAACTCTTCCATTGTTCTCAGAATTCCGCTGACGTTTAAAAATGCTTCGGAAATCTTCCATTGTTTTCAAAATTCCGCTGACGCTTAAAAATGCTTCAGAACTCTTCCATTGTTCTCGGAATTCCGATGACGTTTAAAAATGCTTCACAACTCTTCCATTGTTCTTGGAATTCTGCTGAAGTTTTAAAATGCTTCGGTACTCTTCCATTGTTCTCCAAATTCCGCTGAAGTTTAAAAATGCTTCGGAACCCTTCCATTTTTCTCGGAATTCTGCTGACATTTAAAAATGCTTCGGAAATCTTCCATTGTTTTCAAAATTCCGCTGACTCTTAAAAATGCTTCAGAACTCTTACATTGTTCTCGGAATTCCGCTGACGTTTAAAAATGCTTCGGAACTCTTCCATTGTTCTCGGAATTCCGCTGACGTTTAAAAATGCTTCGGTATTCTTCCATTGTTCTCGGAATTCTGCTGACGCTTAAAAATGCTTCGGAACTCTTCCATTGTTCTCGGAATTCCGCTGACGTTTAAAAATTCTTCGGAACTCTTCCATTATTCTCGCAATTCGTGTGAATTTTAAAAATGCTTCGGAACTTTTCTATTGTTCTCGGAATTCCGCTGAAGTTTAAAAATGCTTAAAATCTCTTACATTGTTCTCGGAATTCCGCTGAAGTTTAAAAATGCTTCGGAACTCTTCCATTGTTCTCGGAATTCCGTTGAAGTTTAAAAATGCTTCGAAACTCTTCCATTGTTCTCGGAATTCCGCTGACATTTAAAAATGCTTCGGAAATCTTCCATTGTTTCAAAATTCCGCTGACGCTTAAAAATGCTTCAGAACTCTTCCATTGTTATCGGAATTCCGTTGAAGTTTAAAAATGCTTCGAAACTCTTCCATTGTTCTCGGAATTCCGATGACGTTTAAAAATGCTTCACAACTCTTCCAATGTTCTCGGAATTCCGCTGACGTTTAATAATGCTTCGCAACTCTTTCATTGTTCTCGGAATTCCGCTGACGTTTAAAAATGCTTCGGAACTCTTCCATTGTTCTCGGAATTCGGTTAAAGTTTAAAAATGCTTCGAAACTCTTCCATTGTTCTCAGAATTCTGCTGAAGTTTAAAAATGCTTCAGAACTCTTCCATTGTTCTCGGAATTCCGCTGACGTTTAATAATGCTTCGCAACTCTTTCATTGTTCTCGGAATTCCGCTGAAATTTAAAAATGCTTCAGAACTCTTCCATTGTTCTCAGAATTCCGCTGACGTTTAAAAATGCTTCGGTACTCTTCCTTTGTTCTCGGAATTCCGCTGACATATAAAAATGCTTCGGAAATCTTGCATTGTTCTCGGCATTCCGCTGACGTTTAAAAATGCTTCGGAACTCTTCAATTGTTCACGGAATTCTGCTGAACTTTTAAAATGCTTTGGAACTCTTCCATTGCTCTCAGAATTCTGCTGAAGTTTAAAAATGCTTCAGAACTCTTACATTGTTCTCGGAATTCTGCTGACGTTTAAAAATGCTTCGGAACTCTTCCATTGTTCTCGAAATTCCGTTGAAGTTTAAAAATGCTTCGGAACTCTTCCATTGTTATCGGAATTCTGCTGAAGTTTAAAAATGCTTCGAAACTCTTCCATTGTTCTCAGAATTCCGCTGACGCTTAAAAATGCTTCGGTACTCTTCCATTGTTCTCGGAATTCTGCTGACGTTTAAAAATGCTTCGGAACTCTTCCATTGTTCTCGGAATTCCGTTGAAGTTTAAAAATGCTTCGAAACTCTTCCATTGTTCTCGGAATTCCGATGACGTTTAAAAATGCTTCACAACTCTTCCAATGTTCTCGGAATTCCGCTGACGTTTAATAATGCTTCGCAACTCTTTCATTGTTCTCGGAATTCCGCTGACGTTTAAAAATGCTTCGGAACTCTTCCATTGTTCTCGGAATTCGGTTAAAGTTTAAAAATGCTTCGAAACTCTTCCATTGTTCTCAGAATTCTGCTGAAGTTTAAAAATGCTTCAGAACTCTTCCATTGTTCTCGGAATTCCGCTGACGTTTAATAATGCTTCGCAACTCTTTCATTGTTCTCGGAATTCCGCTGAAATTTAAAAATGCTTCAGAACTCTTCCATTGTTCTCAGAATTCCGCTGACGTTTAAAAATGCTTCGGTACTCTTCCTTTGTTCTCGGAATTCCGCTGACATATAAAAATGCTTCGGAAATCTTGCATTGTTCTCGGCATTCCGCTGACGTTTAAAAATGCTTCGGAACTCTTCAATTGTTCACGGAATTCTGCTGAACTTTTAAAATGCTTTGGAACTCTTCCATTGCTCTCAGAATTCTGCTGAAGTTTAAAAATGCTTCAGAACTCTTACATTGTTCTCGGAATTCTGCTGACGTTTAAAAATGCTTCAGAACTCTTCCATTGTTCTAGGAATTCTGCTGAAGTTTAAAAATTCATGTGAACTCTTCCATTATTCTCGGAATTCGTGTGAATTTTAAAAATGCTTCGGAACTTTTCTATTGTTCTCGGAATTCCGCTGAAGTTTAAAAATGCTTAAAATCTCTTATATTGTTCTCGGAATTCCGCTGAAGTTTAAAAATGCTTCGGAACTCTTCCATTGTTCTCGGAATTCTGCTGAAGTTTAAAAATGCTTCAGAACTCTTCCATTGTTCTCAGAATTCCGCTGACGTTCAAAAATGCTTCGGAAATCTTCCATTGTTTTCAAAATTCCGCTGACGTTTAAAAATGCTTCAGAACTTTTCCATTGTTCTCAGAATTCTGCTGACGTTTAAAAATGCTTCGGAACTCTTCCATTGTTCTCGGAATTCCGCTGACGTTTAAAAATGCTTCTGAACTCTTCCATTGTTCTCAGAATTCTGCTGACGTTTAAAAATGCTTCGGAACCCTTCCATTTTTCTCGGAATTCTGCTGACATTTAAAAATGCTTCGGAAATCTTCCATTGTTTTCAAAATTCCGCTGACTCTTAAAAATGCTTCAGAACTCTTCCATTGTTCTCGGAATTCCGCTGACGTTTAAAAATGCTTCGGAACTCTTCCATTGTTCTCGGAATTCCGCTGACGTTTAAAAATGCTTCGGAACTCTTCCATTGTTCTAGGAATTCTGCTGAAGTTTAAAAATTCATGTGAACTCTTCCATTATTCTCGGAATTCGTGTGAATTTTAAAAATGCTTCGGAACTTTTCTATTGTTCTCGGAATTCCGCTGAAGTTTAAAAATGCTTAAAATCTCTTATATTGTTCTCGGAATTCCGCTGAAGTTTAAAAATGCTTCGGTACTCTTCCATTGTTCTCGGAATTCCGCTGACATTTAAAAATGCTTCGGAAATCTTCCATTGTTTTCAAAATTCCGCTGACGTTTAAAAATGCTTCAGAACTCTTCCATTGTTCTCAGAATTCCGCTGACATTTAAAAATGCTTCGGAACTCTTCCATTGTTCTCGGAATTCCGCTGACGTTTAAAAATTGTTCGGTACTCTTCCATTGTTCTCGGAATTCCGCTGACATATAAAAATGCTTCGGAAATCTTGTATTGTTCTCGGAATTCCGCTGAAGTTTAAAAATGCTTAAAATCTCTTCCATTGTTCTCGTAATTCTGCTCATGTTTAAAAATGCTTCGGAACTCTTCCATTGTTCTCGTAATTCCGCTGAAGTTTAAAAATGCTTCACAACTCTTCCATTGTTCTCGGAATTCCGCTGACGTTTAATAATGCTTCGCAACTCTTTCATTGTTCTCGGAATTCCGCTGACGTTTAAAAATGCTTCGGAACTCTTCCATTGTTCTCGGAATTCCGTTGAAGTTTAAAAATGCTTTGAAACTCTTCCATTGTTCTCAGAATTCTGCTGAAGTTTAAAAATGCTTCAGAACTCTTCCATTGTTCTCGGAATTCCGCTGACGTTTAATAATGCTTCGCAACTCTTTCATTGTTCTCGGAATTCCGCTGAAATTTAAAAATGCTTCGGTACTCTTCCTTTGTTCTCGGAATTCCGCTGACATATAAAAATGCTTCGGAAATCTTGCATTGTTCTCGGCATTCCGCTGACGTTTAAAAATGCTTCGGAACTCTTCAATTGTTCTCGGAATTCTGCTGAACTTTTAAAATGCTTTGGAACTCTTCCATTGCTCTCAGAATTCTGCTGAAGTTTAAAAATGCTTCAGAACTCTTACATTGTTCTCGGAATTCTGCTGAAGTTTAAAAATGCTTCGAAACTCTTCCATTGTTCTCAGAATTCCGCTGACGTTTAAAAATGCTTCGGTACTCTTCCATTGTTTTCGGAATTCTGCTGAAGTTTAAAAATGCTTCGGAACTCTTCCATTGTTCTCGGAATTCCGATGACGTTTTAAAATGCTTCGGTACTCTTCCATTGTTCTCGGAATTCCGCTGACGTTTAAAAATTCTTCGGAACTCTTCCATTGTTCTCAGAATTCCACTGAAGTTTAAAAATGCTTCGGAACTCTTCCATTGTTCTAGGAATTCTGCTGAAGTTTAAAAATTCATGTGAACTCTTCCATTATTCTCGGAATTCGTGTGAATTTTAAAAATGCTTCGGAACTTTTCTATTGTTCTCGGAATTCCGCTGAAGTTTAAAAATGCTTAAAATCTCTTATATTGTTCTCGGAATTCCGCTGAAGTTTAAAAATGCTTCGGAACTCTTCCATTGTTCTCGGAATTCTGCTGAAGTTTAAAAATGCTTCAGAACTCTTCCATTGTTCTCAGAATTCCGCTGACGTTCAAAAATGCTTCGGAAATCTTCCATTGTTTTCAAAATTCCGCTGACGTTTAAAAATGCTTCAGAACTTTTCCATTGTTCTCAGAATTCTGCTGACGTTTAAAAATGCTTCGGAACTCTTCCATTGTTCTCGGAATTCCGCTGACGTTTAAAAATGCTTCTGAACTCTTCCATTGTTCTCGGAATTCCGTTGAAGTTTAAAAATGCTTCGAAACTCTTCCACTGTTCTCGGAATTCTGCTGAAGTTTAAAAATGCTTCAGAACTCTTCCATTGTTCTCGGAATTTCGCTGACGTTTAATTATGCTTCTCAACTCTTTCCTTGTTCTCGGAATTCCGCTGACGTTTAAAAATGCTTCGGAACTCTTCCATTGTTCTCGGAATTCCGTTGAAGTTTAAAAATGCTTCGAAACTCTTCCATTATTCTCGGAATTCGTGTGAATTTTAAAAATGCTTCGGAACTTTTCTATTGTTCTCGGAATTCCGCTGAAGTTTAAAAATGCTTAAAATCTCTTATATTGTTCTCGGAATTCCGCTGAAGTTTAAAAATGCTTCGGAACTCTTCCATTGTTCTCGGAATTCTGCTGAAGATTAAAAATGCTTCAGAACTCTTCCATTGTTCTCAGAATTCCGCTGACGTTCAAAAATGCTTCGGAAATCTTCCATTGTTTTCAAAATTCCGCTGACGTTTAAAAATGCTTCAGAACTTTTCCATTGTTCTCAGAATTCTGCTGACGTTTAAAAATGCTTCGGAACTCTTCCATTGTTCTCGGAATTCCGCTGACGTTTAAAAATGCTTCGGAACTCTTCCATTGTTCTCGGAATTCCGTTGTAGTTTAAAAATGCTTCGGAACCCTTCCATTGTTCTCGGAATTCTGCTGAAGTTTAAAAATGCTTCGGAACTCTTCCATTGTTCTCAGAATTCCGCTGACGTTTAAAAATGCTTCGGAAATCTTCCATTGTTTTCAAAATTCCGCTGACGCTTAAAAATGCTTCAGAACTCTTCCATTGTTCTCGGAATTCCGTTGAAGTTTAAAAATGCTTCGAAACTCTTCCATTGTTCTCAGAATTCTGCTGACGTTTAAAAATGCTTCGGAACTCTTCCATTGTTCTCGGAATTCCGCTGACGATTAAAAATGCTTCGGAACTCTTCCATTGTTCTCGGAATTCCGTTGAAGTTTAAAAATGCTTCGAAACTCTTCCATTGTTCTCAGAATTCTGCTGAAGTTTAAAAATGCTTCAGAACTCTTCCATTGTTCTCGGAATTCCGCTGACGTTTAATAATGCTTCGCAACTCTTTCATTGTTCTCGGAATTCCGCTGAAATTTAAAAATGCTTCAGAACTCTTCCATTGTTCTCAGAATTCCGCTGACGTTTAAAAATGCTTCGGTACTCTTCCTTTGTTCTCGGAATTCCGCTGACATATAAAAATGCTTCGGAAATCTTGCATTGTTCTCGGCATTCCGCTGACGTTTAAAAATGCTTCGGAACTCTTCAATTGTTCTCGGAATTCTGCTGAACTTTTAAAATGCTTTGGAACTCTTCCATTGCTCTGAGAATTCTGCTGAAGTTTAAAAATGCTTCAGAACTCTTACATTGTTCTCGGAATTCTGCTGACGTTTAAAAATGCTTCGGAACTCTTCCATTGTTCTCGAAATTCCATTGAAGTTTAAAAATGCTTCGGAACTCTTCCATTGTTCTCAGAATTCTGCTGAAGTTTAAAAATGCTTCGAAACTCTTCCATTGTTCTCAGAATTCCGCTGACGTTTAAAAATGCTTCGGTACTCTTCCATGGTTCTCGGAATTCTGCTGACGTTTAAAAATGCTTCGGAACTCTTCCATTGTTCTCGGAATTCCGATGACGTTTTAAAATGCTTCGGTACTCTTCCATTGTTCTCGGAATTCCGCTGACGTTTAAAAATTCTTCGGAACTCTTCCATTGTTCTCGGAATTCCACTGAAGTTTAAAAATGCTTCGGAACTCGTCCATTGTTCTAGGAATTCTGCTGAAGTTTAATAATGCTTCGCAACTCTTTCCTTGTTCTCGGAATTCCGCTGACGTTTAAAAATGCTTCGGTACTCTTCCATTGTTCTCGGAATTCCGCTGACATTTAAAAATGCTTCGGAAATCTTCCATTGTTTTCAAAATTCCGCTGACGTTTAAAAATGCTTCAGAACTCTTCCATTGTTCTCAGAATTCCGCTGACGTTTAAAAATTGTTCGGTACTCTTCCATTGTTCTCGGAATTCCGCTGACATATAAAAATGCTTCGGAAATCTTGTATTGTTCTCGGAATTCCGCTGAAGTTTAAAAATGCTTCGAAACTCTTAAACTGTTCTCGGAATTCTGCTGAAGTTTAAAAATGCTTCAGAACTCTTCCATTGTTCTCGGAATTTCGCTGACGTTTAATAATGCTTCGCAACTCTTTCCTTGTTCTCGGAATTCCGCTGACGTTTAAAAATGCTTCGGTACTCTTCCATTGTTCTCGGAATTCCGCTGACATTTAAAAATGCTTCGGAAATCTTCCATTGTTTTCAAAATTCCGCTGACGTTTAAAAATGCTTCAGAACTCTTCCATTGTTCTCGGAATTCCGCTGACGTTTAAAAATTGTTCGGTACTCTTCCATTGTTCTCGGAATTCCGCTGACATATAAAAATGCTTCAGAAATCTTGTATTGTTCTCGGAATTCCGCTGAAGTTTAAAAATGCTTAAAATCTCTTCCATTGTTCTCGTAATTCTGCTCATGTTTAAAAATGCTTCGGAACTCTTCCATTGTTCTCGTAATTCCGCTGACGTTTAAAAATGCTTCTGAACTCTTCCATTGTTCTCGGAATTCCGTTGTAGTTTAAAAATGCTTCGGAACCCTTCCATTGTTCTCGGAATTCTGCTGAAGTTTAAAAATGCTTCGGAACTCTTCCATTGTTCTCAGAATTCCGCTGACGTTTAAAAATGCTTCGGAAATCTTCCATTGTTTTCAAAATTCCGCTGACGCTTAAAAATGCTTCAGAACTCTTCCATTGTTCTCGGAATTCCGTTGAAGTTTAAAAATGCTTCGAAACTCTTCCATTGTTCTCGGAATTCCGATGACGTTTAAAAATGCTTCACAACTCTTCCATTGTTCTCGGAATTCCGCTGACGTTTAATAATGATTCGCAACTCTTTCATTGTTCTCGGAAT
The DNA here is from genome assembly GCF_046119375.1 of Phyllobates terribilis. NCBI lineage: Eukaryota > Metazoa > Chordata > Amphibia > Anura > Dendrobatidae > Phyllobates > Phyllobates terribilis. The sequence goes on from NW_027362782.1 coordinate 15,183,306, forward strand.
TCCGCTGACGATTAAAAATGCTTCGGAACTCTTCCATTGTTCTCGGAATTCCGTTGAAGTTTAAAAATGCTTCGAAACTCTTCCATTGTTCTCAGAATTCTGCTGAAGTTTAAAAATGCTTCAGATCTCTTCCATTGTTCTCGGAATTCCGCTGACGTTTAATAATGCTTCCAAATCTTTCATTGTTCTCGGAATTCCGCTGAAATTTAAAAATGCTTCAGAACTCTTCCATTGTTCTCAGAATTCCGCTGACGTTTAAAAATGCTTCGGAACTCTTCAATTGTTCACGGAATTCTGCTGAACTTTTAAAATGCTTTGGAACTCTTCCATTGCTCTCAGAATTCTGCTGAAGTTTAAAAATGCTTCAGAACTCTTACATTGTTCTCGGAATTCTGCTGACGTTTAAAAATGCTTCAGAACTCTTCCATTGTTCTAGGAATTCTGCTGAAGTTTAAAAATTCATGTGAACTCTTCCATTATTCTCGGAATTCGTGTGAATTTTAAAAATGCTTCGGAACTTTTCTATTGTTCTCGGAATTCCGCTGAAGTTTAAAAATGCTTAAAATCTCTTATATTGTTCTCGGAATTCCGCTGAAGTTTAAAAATGCTTCGGAACTCTTCCATTGTTCTCGGAATTCTGCTGAAGTTTAAAAATGCTTCAGAACTCTTCCATTGTTCTCAGAATTCCGCTGACGTTCAAAAATGCTTCGGAAATCTTCCATTGTTTTCAAAATTCCGCTGACGTTTAAAAATGCTTCAGAACTTTTCCATTGTTCTCAGAATTCTGCTGACGTTTAAAAATGCTTCGGAACTCTTCCATTGTTCTCGGAATTCCGCTGACGTTTAAAAATGCTTCTGAACTCTTCCATTGTTCTCAGAATTCTGCTGACGTTTAAAAATGCTTCGGAACCCTTCCATTTTTCTCGGAATTCTGCTGACATTTAAAAATGCTTCGGAAATCTTCCATTGTTTTCAAAATTCCGCTGACTCTTAAAAATGCTTCAGAACTCTTCCATTGTTCTCGGAATTCCGCTGACGTTTAAAAATGCTTCGGAACTCTTCCATTGTTCTCGGAATTCCGCTGACGTTTAAAAATGCTTCGGAACTCTTCCATTGTTCTAGGAATTCTGCTGAAGTTTAAAAATTCATGTGAACTCTTCCATTATTCTCGGAATTCGTGTGAATTTTAAAAATGCTTCGGAACTTTTCTATTGTTCTCGGAATTCCGCTGAAGTTTAAAAATGCTTAAAATCTCTTATATTGTTCTCGGAATTCCGCTGAAGTTTAAAAATGCTTCGGTACTCTTCCATTGTTCTCGGAATTCCGCTGACATTTAAAAATGCTTCGGAAATCTTCCATTGTTTTCAAAATTCCGCTGACGTTTAAAAATGCTTCAGAACTCTTCCATTGTTCTCAGAATTCCGCTGACATTTAAAAATGCTTCGGAACTCTTCCATTGTTCTCGGAATTCCGCTGACGTTTAAAAATTGTTCGGTACTCTTCCATTGTTCTCGGAATTCCGCTGACATATAAAAATGCTTCGGAAATCTTGTATTGTTCTCGGAATTCCGCTGAAGTTTAAAAATGCTTAAAATCTCTTCCATTGTTCTCGTAATTCTGCTCATGTTTAAAAATGCTTCGGAACTCTTCCATTGTTCTCGTAATTCCGCTGAAGTTTAAAAATGCTTCACAACTCTTCCATTGTTCTCGGAATTCCGCTGACGTTTAATAATGCTTCGCAACTCTTTCATTGTTCTCGGAATTCCGCTGACGTTTAAAAATGCTTCGGAACTCTTCCATTGTTCTCGGAATTCCGTTGAAGTTTAAAAATGCTTTGAAACTCTTCCATTGTTCTCAGAATTCTGCTGAAGTTTAAAAATGCTTCAGAACTCTTCCATTGTTCTCGGAATTCCGCTGACGTTTAATAATGCTTCGCAACTCTTTCATTGTTCTCGGAATTCCGCTGAAATTTAAAAATGCTTCGGTACTCTTCCTTTGTTCTCGGAATTCCGCTGACATATAAAAATGCTTCGGAAATCTTGCATTGTTCTCGGCATTCCGCTGACGTTTAAAAATGCTTCGGAACTCTTCAATTGTTCTCGGAATTCTGCTGAACTTTTAAAATGCTTTGGAACTCTTCCATTGCTCTCAGAATTCTGCTGAAGTTTAAAAATGCTTCAGAACTCTTACATTGTTCTCGGAATTCTGCTGAAGTTTAAAAATGCTTCGAAACTCTTCCATTGTTCTCAGAATTCCGCTGACGTTTAAAAATGCTTCGGTACTCTTCCATTGTTTTCGGAATTCTGCTGAAGTTTAAAAATGCTTCGGAACTCTTCCATTGTTCTCGGAATTCCGATGACGTTTTAAAATGCTTCGGTACTCTTCCATTGTTCTCGGAATTCCGCTGACGTTTAAAAATTCTTCGGAACTCTTCCATTGTTCTCAGAATTCCACTGAAGTTTAAAAATGCTTCGGAACTCTTCCATTGTTCTAGGAATTCTGCTGAAGTTTAAAAATTCATGTGAACTCTTCCATTATTCTCGGAATTCGTGTGAATTTTAAAAATGCTTCGGAACTTTTCTATTGTTCTCGGAATTCCGCTGAAGTTTAAAAATGCTTAAAATCTCTTATATTGTTCTCGGAATTCCGCTGAAGTTTAAAAATGCTTCGGAACTCTTCCATTGTTCTCGGAATTCTGCTGAAGTTTAAAAATGCTTCAGAACTCTTCCATTGTTCTCAGAATTCCGCTGACGTTCAAAAATGCTTCGGAAATCTTCCATTGTTTTCAAAATTCCGCTGACGTTTAAAAATGCTTCAGAACTTTTCCATTGTTCTCAGAATTCTGCTGACGTTTAAAAATGCTTCGGAACTCTTCCATTGTTCTCGGAATTCCGCTGACGTTTAAAAAAGCTTCTGAACTCTTCCATTGTTCTCGGAATTCCGTTGAAGTTTAAAAATGCTTCGAAACTCTTCCACTGTTCTCGGAATTCTGCTGAAGTTTAAAAATGCTTCAGAACTCTTCCATTGTTCTCGGAATTTCGCTGACGTTTAATTATGCTTCTCAACTCTTTCCTTGTTCTCGGAATTCCGCTGACGTTTAAAAATGCTTCGGAACTCTTCCATTGTTCTCGGAATTCCGTTGAAGTTTAAAAATGCTTCGAAACTCTTCCATTATTCTCGGAATTCCTGTGAATTTTAAAAATGCTTCGGAACTTTTCTATTGTTCTCGGAATTCCGCTGAAGTTTAAAAATGCTTAAAATCTCTTATATTGTTCTCGGAATTCCGCTGAAGTTTAAAAATGCTTCGGAACTCTTCCATTGTTCTCGGAATTCTGCTGAAGATTAAAAATGCTTCAGAACTCTTCCATTGTTCTCAGAATTCCGCTGACGTTCAAAAATGCTTCGGAAATCTTCCATTGTTTTCAAAATTCCGCTGACGTTTAAAAATGCTTCAGAACTTTTCCATTGTTCTCAGAATTCTGCTGACGTTTAAAAATGCTTCGGAACTCTTCCATTGTTCTCGGAATTCCGCTGACGTTTAAAAATGCTTCGGAACTCTTCCATTGTTCTCGGAATTCCGTTGTAGTTTAAAAATGCTTCGGAACCCTTCCATTGTTCTCGGAATTCTGCTGAAGTTTAAAAATGCTTCGGAACTCTTCCATTGTTCTCAGAATTCCGCTGACGTTTAAAAATGCTTCGGAAATCTTCCATTGTTTTCAAAATTCCGCTGACGCTTAAAAATGCTTCAGAACTCTTCCATTGTTCTCGGAATTCCGTTGAAGTTTAAAAATGCTTCGAAACTCTTCCATTGTTCTCAGAATTCTGCTGACGTTTAAAAATGCTTCGGAACTCTTCCATTGTTCTCGGAATTCCGCTGACGATTAAAAATGCTTCGGAACTCTTCCATTGTTCTCGGAATTCCGTTGAAGTTTAAAAATGCTTCGAAACTCTTCCATTGTTCTCAGAATTCTGCTGAAGTTTAAAAATGCTTCAGAACTCTTCCATTGTTCTCGGAATTCCGCTGACGTTTAATAATGCTTCGCAACTCTTTCATTGTTCTCGGAATTCCGCTGAAATTTAAAAATGCTTCAGAACTCTTCCATTGTTCTCAGAATTCCGCTGACGTTTAAAAATGCTTCGGTACTCTTCCTTTGTTCTCGGAATTCCGCTGACATATAAAAATGCTTCGGAAATCTTGCATTGTTCTCGGCATTCCGCTGACGTTTAAAAATGCTTCGGAACTCTTCAATTGTTCTCGGAATTCTGCTGAACTTTTAAAATGCTTTGGAACTCTTCCATTGCTCTGAGAATTCTGCTGAAGTTTAAAAATGCTTCAGAACTCTTACATTGTTCTCGGAATTCTGCTGACGTTTAAAAATGCTTCGGAACTCTTCCATTGTTCTCGAAATTCCATTGAAGTTTAAAAATGCTTCGGAACTCTTCCATTGTTCTCAGAATTCTGCTGAAGTTTAAAAATGCTTCGAAACTCTTCCATTGTTCTCAGAATTCCGCTGACGTTTAAAAATGCTTCGGTACTCTTCCATGGTTCTCGGAATTCTGCTGACGTTTAAAAATGCTTCGGAACTCTTCCATTGTTCTCGGAATTCCGATGACGTTTTAAAATGCTTCGGTACTCTTCCATTGTTCTCGGAATTCCGCTGACGTTTAAAAATTCTTCGGAACTCTTCCATTGTTCTCGGAATTCCACTGAAGTTTAAAAATGCTTCGGAACTCGTCCATTGTTCTAGGAATTCTGCTGAAGTTTAATAATGCTTCGCAACTCTTTCCTTGTTCTCGGAATTCCGCTGACGTTTAAAAATGCTTCGGTACTCTTCCATTGTTCTCGGAATTCCGCTGACATTTAAAAATGCTTCGGAAATCTTCCATTGTTTTCAAAATTCCGCTGACGTTTAAAAATGCTTCAGAACTCTTCCATTGTTCTCAGAATTCCGCTGACGTTTAAAAATTGTTCGGTACTCTTCCATTGTTCTCGGAATTCCGCTGACATATAAAAATGCTTCGGAAATCTTGTATTGTTCTCGGAATTCCGCTGAAGTTTAAAAATGCTTCGAAACTCTTAAACTGTTCTCGGAATTCTGCTGAAGTTTAAAAATGCTTCAGAACTCTTCCATTGTTCTCGGAATTTCGCTGACGTTTAATAATGCTTCGCAACTCTTTCCTTGTTCTCGGAATTCCGCTGACGTTTAAAAATGCTTCGGTACTCTTCCATTGTTCTCGGAATTCCGCTGACATTTAAAAATGCTTCGGAAATCTTCCATTGTTTTCAAAATTCCGCTGACGTTTAAAAATGCTTCAGAACTCTTCCATTGTTCTCGGAATTCCGCTGACGTTTAAAAATTGTTCGGTACTCTTCCATTGTTCTCGGAATTCCGCTGACATATAAAAATGCTTCAGAAATCTTGTATTGTTCTCGGAATTCCGCTGAAGTTTAAAAATGCTTAAAATCTCTTCCATTGTTCTCGTAATTCTGCTCATGTTTAAAAATGCTTCGGAACTCTTCCATTGTTCTCGTAATTCCGCTGACGTTTAAAAATGCTTCTGAACTCTTCCATTGTTCTCGGAATTCCGTTGTAGTTTAAAAATGCTTCGGAACCCTTCCATTGTTCTCGGAATTCTGCTGAAGTTTAAAAATGCTTCGGAACTCTTCCATTGTTCTCAGAATTCCGCTGACGTTTAAAAATGCTTCGGAAATCTTCCATTGTTTTCAAAATTCCGCTGACGCTTAAAAATGCTTCAGAACTCTTCCATTGTTCTCGGAATTCCGTTGAAGTTTAAAAATGCTTCGAAACTCTTCCATTGTTCTCGGAATTCCGATGACGTTTAAAAATGCTTCACAACTCTTCCATTGTTCTCGGAATTCCGCTGACGTTTAATAATGATTCGCAACTCTTTCATTGTTCTCGGAATTCCGCTGACGATTAAAAATGCTTCGGAACTCTTCCATTGTTCTCGGAATTCCGTTGAAGTTTAAAAATGCTTCGAAACTCTTCCATTGTTCTCGGAATTCCGCTGACGTTTAATAATGCTTCCAACTCTTTCATTGTTCTCGGAATTCCGCTGAAATTTAAAAATGCTTCAGAACTCTTCCATTGTTCTCAGAATTCCGCTGACGTTTAAAAATGCTTCGGTACTCTTCCATTGTTCTCGGAATTCCGCTGACGTTTAATAATGCTTCCAACTCTTTCATTGTTCTCGGAATTCCGCTGAAATTTAAAAATGCTTCAGAACTCTTCCTTTGTTCTCGGAATTCCGCTGACATATAAAAATGCTTCGGAAATCTTGCATTGTTCTCGGCATTCCGCTGACGTTTAAAAATGCTTCGGAACTCTTCAATTGTTCTCGGAATTCTGCTGAACTTTTAAAATGCTTTGGAACTCTTCCATTGCTCTGAGAATTCTGCTGAAGTTTAAAAATGCTTCAGAACTCTTACATTGTTCTCGGAATTCTGCTGACGTTTAAAAATGCTTCGGAACTCTTCCATTGTTCTCGAAATTCCATTGAAGTTTAAAAATGCTTCGGAACTCTTCCATTGTTCTCGGAATTCTGCTGAAGTTTAAAAATGCTTCGAAACTCTTCCATTGTTCTCAGAATTCTGCTGACGTTTAAAAATGCTTCGGAACTCTTCCATTGTTCTCGGAATTCCGATGACGTTTTAAAATGCTTCGGTACTCTTCCATTGTTCTCGGAATTCCGCTGACGTTTAAAAATTCTTCGGAACTCTTCCATTGTTCTCGGAATTCCACTGAAGTTTAAAAATGCTTCGGAACTCGTCCATTGTTCTAGGAATTCTGCTGAAGTTTAAAAATTCATGTGAACTCTTCCATTGTTCTCGAAATTCCATTGAAGTTTAAAAATGCTTCGGAACTCTTCCATTGTTCTCGGAATTCTGCTGAAGTTTAAAAATGCTTCGAAACTCTTCCATTGTTCTCAGAATTCTGCTGACGTTTAAAAATGCTTCGGAACTCTTCCATTGTTCTCAGAATTCCGCTGACGTTCAAAAATGCTTCGGAAATCTTCCATTGTTTTCAAAATTCCGCTGACGTTTAAAAATGCTTCAGAACTTTTCCATTGTTCTCAGAATTCTGCTGACGTTTAAAAATGCTTCGGAACTCTTCCATTGTTCTCGGAATTCCGCTGACGTTTAAAAATGCTTCTGAACTCTTCCATTGTTCTCGGAATTCCGTTGAAGTTTAAAAATGCTTCGAAACTCTTAAACTGTTCTCGGAATTCTGCTGAAGTTTAAAAATGCTTCAGAACTCTTCCATTGTTCTCGGAATTTCGCTGACGTTTAATAATGCTTCGCAACTCTTTCCTTGTTCTCGGAATTCCGCTGACGTTTAAAAATGCTTCGGTACTCTTCCATTGTTCTCGGAATTCCGCTGACATTTAAAAATGCTTCGGAAATCTTCCATTGTTTTCAAAATTCCGCTGACGTTTAAAAATGCTTCAGAACTCTTCCATTGTTCTCGGAATTCCGCTGACGTTTAAAAATTGTTCGGTACTCTTCCATTGTTCTCGGAATTCCGCTGACATATAAAAATGCTTCGGAAATCTTGTATTGTTCTCGGAATTCCGCTGAAGTTTAAAAATGCTTAAAATCTCTTCCATTGTTCTCGTAATTCTGCTCATGTTTAAAAATGCTTCGGAACTCTTCCATTGTTCTCGTAATTCCGCTGAAGTTTAAAAATGCTTCACAACTCTTCCATTGTTCTCGGAATTCCGCTGACGTTTAATAATGCTTCGCAACTCTTTCATTGTTCTCGGAATTCCGCTGACGTTTAAAAATGCTTTGGAACTCTTCCATTGTTCTCGGAATTCCGTTGAAGTTTAAAAATGCTTCGAAACTCTTCCATTGTTCTCAGAATTCTGCTGAAGTTTAAAAATGCTTCAGAACTCTTCCATTGTTCTCGGAATTCCGCTGACGTTTAATAATGCTTCGCAACTCTTTCATTGTTCTCGGAATTCCGCTGAAATTTAAAAATGCTTCGGTACTCTTCCTTTGTTCTCGGAATTCCGCTGACATATAAAAATGCTTCGGAAATCTTGCATTGTTCTCGGCATTCCGCTGACGTTTAAAAATGCTTCGCAACTCTTCAATTGTTCTCGGAATTCTGCTGAACTTTTAAAATGCTTTGGAACTCTTCCATTGCTCTCAGAATTCTGCTGAAGTTTAAAAATGCTTCAGAACTCTTACATTGTTCTCGGAATTCTGCTGACGTTTAAAAATGCTTCGGAACTCTTCCATTGTTCTCGAAATTCCGTTGAAGTTTAAAAATGCTTCGGAACTCTTCCATTGTTCTCGGAATTCCGCTGACGTTTAAAAATTCTTCGGAACTCTTACATTGTTCTCGGAATTCCACTGAAGTTTAAAAATGCTTCGGAACTCTTCCATTGTTCTAGGAATTCTGCTGAAGTTTAAAAATTCATGTGAACTCTTCCATTATTCTCGGAATTCGTGTGAATTTTAAAAATGCTTCGGAACTTTTCTATTGTTCTCGGAATTCCGCTGAAGTTTAAAAATGCTTAAAATCTCTTATATTGTTCTCGGAATTCCGCTGAAGTTTAAAAATGCTTCGGAACTCTTCCATTGTTCTCGGAATTCTGCTGAAGTTTAAAAATGCTTCAGAACTCTTCCATTGTTCTCAGAATTCCGCTGACGTTCAAAAATGCTTCGGAAATCTTCCATTGTTTTCAAAATTCCGCTGACATTTAAAAATGCTTCAGAACTTTTCCATTGTTCTCAGAATTCTGCTGACGTTTAAAAATGCTTCGGAACTCTTCCATTGTTCTCGGAATTCCGTTGAAGATTAAAAATGCTTCGAAACTCTTCCACTGTTCTCGGAATTCTGCTGAAGTTTAAAAATGCTTCAGAACTCTTCCATTGTTCTCGGAATTTCGCTGACGTTTAATAATGCTTCGCAACTCTTTCCTTGTTCTCGGAATTCCGCTGACGTTTAAAAATGCTTCGGAACTCTTCCATTGTTCTCGGAATTCCGTTGACGTTTAAAAATGCTTCGAAACTCTTCCATTATTCTCGGAATTCGTGTGAATTTTAAAAATGCTTCGGAACTTTTCTATTGTTCTCGGAATTCCGCTGAAGTTTAAAAATGCTTACAATCTCTTATATTGTTCTCGGAATTCCGCTGAAGTTTAAAAATGCTTCGGAACTCTTCCATTGTTCTCGGAATTCTGCTGAAGTTTAAAAATGCTTCAGAACTCTTCCATTGTTCTCAGAATTCCGCTGACGTTCAAAAATGCTTCGTAAATCTTCCATTGTTTTCAAAATTCCGCTGACGTTTAAAAATGCTTCAGAACTTTTCCATTGTTCTCAGAATTCTGCTGACGTTTAAAAATGCTTCGGAACTCTTCCATTGTTCTCGGAATTCCGCTGCCGTTTAAAAATGCTTCTGAACTCTTCCATTGTTCTCGGAATTCCGTTGAAGTTTAAAAATGCTTCGAAACTCTTCCACTGTTCTCGGAATTCTGCTGAAGTTTAAAAATGCTTCAGAACTCTTCCATTGTTCTCGGAATTTCGCTGACGTTTAATAATGCTTCGCAACTCTTTCCTTGTTCTCGGAATTCCGCTGAAGTTTAAAAATGCTTAAAATCTCTTCCATTGTTCTCAGAATTCTGCTGACGCTTAAAAATGCTTCGCAACTCTTTCATTGTTCTCGGAATTCCGCTGACGTTTAAAAATGCTTTGGAACTCTTCCATTGTTCTCGGAATTCCGTTGAAGTTTAAAAATGCTTCGAAACTCTTCCATTGTTCTCAGAATTCTGCTGAAGTTTAAAAATGCTTCAGAACTCTTCCATTGTTCTCGGAATTCCGCTGACGTTTAATAATGCTTCGCAACTCTTTCAATGTTCTCGGAATTCCGCTGAAATTTAAAAATGCTTCGGTACTCTTCCTTTGTTCTCGGAATTCCGCTGACATATAAAAATGCTTCGGAAATCTTGCATTGTTCTCGGCATTCCGCTGACGTTTAAAAATGCTTCGCAACTCTTCAATTGTTCTCGGAATTCTGCTGAACTTTTAAAATGCTTTGGAACTCTTCCATTGCTCTCAGAATTCTGCTGAAGTTTAAAAATGCTTCAGAACTCTTACATTGTTCTCGGAATTCTGCTGACGTTTAAAAATGCTTCGGAACTCTTCCATTGTTCTCGAAATTCCGTTGAAGTTTAAAAATGCTTCGGAACTCTTCCATTGTTCTCGGAATTCCGCTGACGTTTAAAAATTCTTCGGAACTCTTACATTGTTCTCGGAATTCCACTGAAGTTTAAAAATGCTTCGGAACTCTTCCATTGTTCTAGGAATTCTGCTGAAGTTTAAAAATTCATGTGAACTCTTCCATTATTCTCGGAATTCGTGTGAATTTTAAAAATGCTTCGGAACTTTTCTATTGTTCTCGGAATTCCGCTGAAGTTTAAAAATGCTTAAAATCTCTTATATTGTTCTCGGAATTCCGCTGAAGTTTAAAAATGCTTCGGAACTCTTCCATTGTTCTCGGAATTCTGCTGAAGTTTAAAAATGCTTCAGAACTCTTCCATTGTTCTCAGAATTCCGCTGACGTTCAAAAATGCTTCGGAAATCTTCCATTGTTTTCAAAATTCCGCTGACATTTAAAAATGCTTCAGAACTTTTCCATTGTTCTCAGAATTCTGCTGACGTTTAAAAATGCTTCGGAACTCTTCCATTGTTCTCGGAATTCCGTTGAAGATTAAAAATGCTTCGAAACTCTTCCACTGTTCTCGGAATTCTGCTGAAGTTTAAAAATGCTTCAGAACTCTTCCATTGTTCTCGGAATTTCGCTGACGTTTAATAATGCTTCGCAACTCTTTCCTTGTTCTCGGAATTCCGCTGACGTTTAAAAATGCTTCGGAACTCTTCCATTGTTCTCGGAATTCCGTTGACGTTTAAAAATGCTTCGAAACTCTTCCATTATTCTCGGAATTCGTGTGAATTTTAAAAATGCTTCGGAACTTTTCTATTGTTCTCGGAATTCCGCTGAAGTTTAAAAATGCTTACAATCTCTTATATTGTTCTCGGAATTCCGCTGAAGTTTAAAAATGCTTCGGAACTCTTCCATTGTTCTCGGAATTCTGCTGAAGTTTAAAAATGCTTCAGAACTCTTCCATTGTTCTCAGAATTCCGCTGACGTTCAAAAATGCTTCGTAAATCTTCCATTGTTTTCAAAATTCCGCTGACGTTTAAAAATGCTTCAGAACTTTTCCATTGTTCTCAGAATTCTGCTGACGTTTAAAAATGCTTCGGAACTCTTCCATTGTTCTCGGAATTCCGCTGCCGTTTAAAAATGCTTCTGAACTCTTCCATTGTTCTCGGAATTCCGTTGAAGTTTAAAAATGCTTCGAAACTCTTCCACTGTTCTCGGAATTCTGCTGAAGTTTAAAAATGCTTCAGAACTCTTCCATTGTTCTCGGAATTTCGCTGACGTTTAATAATGCTTCGCAACTCTTTCCTTGTTCTCGGAATTCCGCTGAAGTTTAAAAATGCTTAAAATCTCTTCCATTGTTCTCGTAATTCTGCTCATGTTTAAAAATGCTTCTGAACTCTTCCATTGTTCTCGGAATTCTGCTGAAGTTTAAAAATGCTTCAGAACTCTTCCATTATTCTCAGAATTCCGCTGACATTTAAAAATGCTTCGGAACTCTTCCATTGTTCTCGGAATTCCGCTGACGTTTAAAAATTGTTCGGTACTCTTCCATTGTTCTCGGAATTCCGCTGACATATAAAAATGTTTCGGAAATCTTGTATTGTTCTCGGAATTCCGCTGAAGTTTAAAAATGCTTAAAATCTCTTCCATTGTTCTCGTAATTCTGCTCATGTTTAAAAATGCTTCGGAACTCTTCTATTGTTCTCGGAATTCCGCTGAAGTTTAAAAATGCTTAAAATCTCTTCCATTGTTCTCGTAATTCTGCTCATGTTTAAAAATGCTTCGGAACTCTTCCATTGTTCTCGTAATTCCGCTGAAGTTTAAAAAAGCTTCGGAACTCTTCCATTGTTCTCGGAATTCCGATGACGTTTTAAAATGCTTCGGTACTCTTCCATTGTTCTCGGAATTCCGCTGACAATTAAAAATGCTTCGGAACTCTTCCATTGTTCTCGGAATTCCGTTGAAGTTTAAAAATGCTTCGAAACTCTTCCATTGTTCTCAGAATTCTGCTGAAGGTTAAAAATGCTTCAGAACTCTTCCATTGTTCTCGGAATTCCGCTGACGTTTAATAATGCTTCGCAACTCTTTCATTGTTCTCGGAATTCCGCTGAAATTTAAAAATGCTTCGGAACTCTTCCATTGTTCTCAGAATTCCGCTGACGTTTAAAAATGCTTCGGTACTCTTCCTTTGTTCTCGGAATTCCGCTGACATATAAAAATGCTTCGGAAATCTTGCATTGTTCTCGGCATTCCGCTGACGTTTAAAAATGCTTCGGAACTCTTCAATTGTTCTCGGAATTCCGCTGACGTTTAATAATGCTTCGCAACTCTTTCATTGTTCTCGGAATTCCGCTGACGTTTAAAAATGCTTCGGTACTCTTCCTTTGTTCTCGGAATTCCACTGACATATAAAAATGCTTCGCAACTCTTTCATTGTTCTCGGAATTCCGTTGAAGTTTAAAAATGCTTCGAAACTCTTCCATTGTTCTCAGAATTCTGCTGAAGTTTAAAAATGCTTCAGAACTCTTCCATTGTTCTCGGAATTCTGCTCATGTTTAAAAATGCTTCGGAACTCTTCTATTGTTCTCGGAATTCCGCTGAAGTTTAAAAATGCTTAAAATCTCTTCCATTGTTCTCGTAATTCTGCTCATGTTTAAAAATGCTTCGGAACTCTTCCATTGTTCTCGTAATTCCGCTGAAGTTTAAAAAAGCTTCGGAACTCTTCCATTGTTCTCGGAATTCCGATGACGTTTTAAAATGCTTCGGTACTCTTCCATTGTTCTCGGAATTCCGCTGACAATTAAAAATGCTTCGGAACTCTTCCATTGTTCTCGGAATTCCGTTGAAGTTTAAAAATGCTTCGAAACTCTTCCATTGTTCTCAGAATTCTGCTGAAGGTTAAAAATGCTTCAGAACTCTTCCATTGTTCTCGGAATTCCGCTGACGTTTAATAATGCTTCGCAACTCTTTCATTGTTCTCGGAATTCCGCTGAAATTTAAAAATGCTTCGGAACTCTTCCATTGTTCTCAGAATTCCGCTGACGTTTAAAAATGCTTCGGTACTCTTCCTTTGTTCTCGGAATTCCGCTGACATATAAAAATGCTTCGGAAATCTTGCATTGTTCTCGGCATTCCGCTGACGTTTAAAAATGCTTCGGAACTCTTCAATTGTTCTCGGAATTCCGCTGACGTTTAATAATGCTTCGCAACTCTTTCATTGTTCTCGGAATTCCGCTGACGTTTAAAAATGCTTCGGTACTCTTCCTTTGTTCTCGGAATTCCACTGACATATAAAAATGCTTCGCAACTCTTTCATTGTTCTCGGAATTCCGTTGAAGTTTAAAAATGCTTCGAAACTCTTCCATTGTTCTCAGAATTCTGCTGAAGTTTAAAAATGCTTCAGAACTCTTCCATTGTTCTCGGAATTCCGCTGACGTTTAATAATGCTTCGCAACTCTTTCATTGTTCTCGGAATTCCGCTGAAATTTAAAAATGCTTCAGAACTCTTCCATTGTTCTCAGAATTCCGCTGACGTTTAAAAATGCTTCGGTACTCTTCCTTTGTTCTCGGAATTCCGCTGACATATAAAAATGCTTCGGAAATCTTGCATTGTTCTCGGCATTCCGCTGACGTTTAAAAATGCTTCGGAACTCTTCAATTGTTCTCGGAATTATGCTGAACTTTTAAAATGCTTTGGAACTCTTCCATTGCTCTCAGAATTCTGCTGAAGTTTAAAAATGCTTCAGAACTCTTACATTGTTCTCGGAATTCTGCTGACGTTTAAAAATGCTTCGGAACTCTTCCATTGTTCTCGAAATTCCGTTGAAGTTTAAAAATGCTTCGGAACTCTTCCATTGTTCTCGGAATTCTGCTGAAGTTTAAAAATGCTTCGGAACCCTTCCATTGTTCTCAGAATTCCGCTGACGTTTAAAAATGCTTCGGTACTCTTCCATTGTTCTCGGAATTCTTCTGACGTTTAAAAATGCTTCGGAACTCTTCCATTGTTCTCGGAATTCCGATGACGTTTTAAAATGCTTCGGTACTCTTCCATTGTTCTCGGAATTCCGCTGACGTTTAAAAATTCTTCGGAACTCTTCCATTGTTCTCGGAATTCCACTGAAGTTTAAAAATGCTTCGGAACTCTTCCATTGTTCTAGGAATTCTGCTGAAGTTTAAAAATTCATGTGAACTCTTCCATTATTCTCGGAATTCGTGTGAATTTTAAAAATGCTTCGGAACCTTTCTATTGTTCTCGGAATTCCGCTGAAGTTTAAAAATGCTTAAAATCTCTTATATTGTTCTCGGAATTCTGCTGAAGTTTAAAAATGCTTCGGAACTCTTCCATTGTTCTCGGAATTCTGCTGAAGTTTAAAAATGCTTCAGAACTCTTCCATTGTTCTCAGAATTCCGCTGACGTTCAAAAATGCTTCGGAAATCTTCCATTGTTTTCAAAATTCCGCTGACGTTTAAAAATGCTTCAGAACTTTTCCATTGTTCTCAGAATTCTGCTGACGTTTAAAAATGCTTCGGAACTCTTCCATTGTTCTCGGAATTCCGCTGACGTTTAAAAATGCTTCTGAACTCTTCCATTGTTCTCGGAATTCCGTTGAAGTTTAAAAATGCTTCGAAACTCTTCCACTGTTCTCGGAATTCTGCTGAAGTTTAAAAATGCTTCAGAACTCTTCCATTGTTCTCGGAATTTCGCTGACGTTTAATAATGCTTCGCAACTCTTTCCTTGTTCTCGGAATTCCGCTGACGTTTAAAAATGCTTCGGTACTCTTCCATTGTTCTCGGAATTCCGCTGACATTTAAAAATGCTTCGGAAATCTTCCATTGTTTTCAAAATTCCGCTGACGTTTAAAAATGCTTCAGAACTCTTCCATTGTTCTCAGAATTCCGCTGACATTTAAAAATGCTTCGGAACTCTTCCATTGTTCTCGGAATTCCGCTGACGTTTAAAAATTGTTCGGTACTCTTCCATTGTTCTCGGAATTCCGCTGACATATAAAAATGCTTCGGAAATCTTGTATTGTTCTCGGAATTCCGCTGAAGTTTAAAAATGCTTAAAATCTCTTCCATTGTTCTCGTAATTCTGCTCATGTTTAAAAATGCTTCGGAACTCTTCCATTGTTCTCGTAATTCCGCTGAAGTTTAAAAATGCTTCACAACTCTTCCATTGTTCTCGGAATTCCGCTGACGTTTAATAATGCTTCGCAACTCTTTCATTGTTCTCGGAATTCCGCTGACGTTTAAAAATGCTTCGGAACTCTTCCATTGTTCTCGGAATTCCGTTGAAGTTTAAAAATGCTTCGAAACTCTTCCATTGTTCTCAGAATTCTGCTGAAGTTTAAAAATGCTTCAGAACTCTTCCATTGTTCTCGGAATTCCGCTGACGTTTAATAATGCTTCGCAACTCTTTCATTGTTCTCGGAATTCCGCTGAAATTTAAAAATGCTTCGGTACTCTTCCTTTGTTCTCGGAATTCCGCTGACATATAAAAATGCTTCGGAAATCTTGCATTGTTCTCGGCATTCCGCTGACGTTTAAAAATGCTTCGCAACTCTTCAATTGTTCTCGGAATTCTGCTGAACTTTTAAAATGCTTTGGAACTCTTCCATTGCTCTCAGAATTCTGCTGAAGTTTAAAAATGCTTCAGAACTCTTCCATTGTTCTTGGAATTCTGCTGAAGTTTAAAAATGCTTCAGAACTCTTCCATTGTTCTCAGAATTCCGCTGACGTTCAAAAATGCTTCGGAAATCTTCCATTGTTTTCAAAATTCCGCTGACGTTTAAAAATGCTTCAGAACTTTTCCATTGTTCTCAGAATTCTGCTGACGTTTAAAAATGCTTCGGAACTCTTCCATTGTTCTCGGAATTCCGCTGACATTTAAAAATGCTTCTGAACTCTTCCATTGTTCTCGGAATTCCGTTGAAGTTTAAAAATGCTTCGAAACTCTTCCACTGTTCTCGGAATTCTGCTGAAGTTTAAAAATGCTTCAGAACTCTTCCATTGTTCTCGGAATTTCGCTGACGTTTAATAATGCTTCGCAACTCTTTCCTTGTTCTCGGAATTCCGCTGACATTTAAAAATGCTTCGGTACTCTTCCATTGTTCTCGGAATTCCGCTGACATTTAAAAATGCTTCGGAAATCTTCCATTGTTTTCAAAATTCCGCTGACGTTTAAAAATGCTTCAGAACTCTTCCATTGTTCTCAGAATTCCGCTGACATTTAAAAATGCTTCGGAACTCTTCCATTGTTCTCGGAATTCCGCTGACGTTTAAAAATTGTTCGGTACTCTTCCATTGTTCTCGGAATTCCGCTGACATATAAAAATGCTTCGGAAATCTTGTATTGTTCTCGGAATTCCGCTGAAGTTTAAAAATGCTTAAAATCTCTTCCATTGTTCTCGTAATTCTGCTCATGTTTAAAAATGCTTCGGAACTCTTCCATTGTTCTCGTAATTCCGCTGAAGTTTAAAAATGCTTCACAACTCTTCCATTGTTCTCGGAATTCCGCTGACGTTTAATAATGCTTCGCAACTCTTTCATTGTTCTCGGAATTCCGCTGACGTTTAAAAATGCTTCGGAACTCTTCCATTGTTCTCGGAATTCCGTTGAAGTTTAAAAATGCTTCGAAACTCTTCCATTGTTCTCAGAATTCTGCTGAAGTTTAAAAATGCTTCAGAACTCTTCCATTGTTCTCAGAATTCTGCTGAAGTTTAAAAATGCTTCAGAACTCTTCCATTGTTCTCGGAATTCCGCTGACGTTTAATAATGCTTCGCAACTCTTTCATTGTTCTCGGAATTCCGCTGAAATTTAAAAATGCTTCGGTACTCTTCCGTTGTTCTCGGAATTCCGCTGACGTTTAAAAATGCTACGGAAATCTTCCATTGTTTTCAAAATTCCGCTGACGTTTAAAAATGCTTCAGAACTCTTCCATTGTTCTCGGAATTCCGCTGACGTTTAATAATGCTTCGCAACTCTTTCATTGTTCTCGGAATTCTGCTCATGTTTAAAAATGCTTCTGAACTCTTCCATTGTTCTCGGAATTCCGTTGAAGTTTAAAAATGCTTCGAAACTCTTCCACTGTTCTCGGAATTCTGCTGAAGTTTAAAAATGCTTCAGAACTCTTCCATTATTCTCAGAATTCCGCTGACATTTAAAAATGCTTCGGAACTCTTCCATTGTTCTCGGAATTCCGCTGACGTTTAAAAATTGTTCGGTACTCTTCCATTGTTCTCGGAATTCCGCTGACATATAAAAATGCTTCGGAAATCTTGTATTGTTCTCGGAATTCCGCTGAAGTTTAAAAATGCTTAAAATCTCTTCCATTGTTCTCGTAATTCTGCTCATGTTTAAAAATGCTTCGGAACTCTTCTATTGTTCTCGGAATTCCGCTGAAGTTTAAAAATGCTTAAAATCTCTTCCATTGTTCTCGTAATTCTGCTCATGTTTAAAAATGCTTCGGAACTCTTCCATTGTTCTCGTAATTCCGCTGAAGTTTAAAAAAGCTTCGGAACTCTTCCATTGTTCTCGGAATTCCGATGACGTTTTAAAATGCTTCGGTACTCTTCCATTGTTCTCGGAATTCCGCTGACAATTAAAAATGCTTCGGAACCCTTCCATTGTTCTCAGAATTCCGCTGACGTTTAAAAATGCTTCGGTACTCTTCCATTGTTCTCGGAATTCTTCTGACGTTTAAAAATGCTTCGGAACTCTTCCATTGTTCTCGGAATTCCGATGACGTTTTAAAATGCTTCGGTACTCTTCCATTGTTCTCGGAATTCCGCTGACGTTTAAAAATTCTTCGGAACTCTTCCATTGTTCTCGGAATTCCACTGAAGTTTAAAAATGCTTCGGAACTCTTCCATTGTTCTAGGAATTCTGCTGAAGTTTAAAAATTCATGTGAACTCTTCCATTATTCTCGGAATTCGTGTGAATTTTAAAAATGCTTCGGAACCTTTCTATTGTTCTCGGAATTCCGCTGAAGTTTAAAAATGCTTAAAATCTCTTATATTGTTCTCGGAATTCTGCTGAAGTTTAAAAATGCTTCGGAACTCTTCCATTGTTCTCGGAATTCTGCTGAAGTTTAAAAATGCTTCAGAACTCTTCCATTGTTCTCAGAATTCCGCTGACGTTCAAAAATGCTTCGGAAATCTTCCATTGTTTTCAAAATTCCGCTGACGTTTAAAAATGCTTCAGAACTTTTCCATTGTTCTCAGAATTCTGCTGACGTTTAAAAATGCTTCGGAACTCTTCCATTGTTCTCGGAATTCCGCTGACGTTTAAAAATGCTTCTGAACTCTTCCATTGTTCTCGGAATTCCGTTGAAGTTTAAAAATGCTTCGAAACTCTTCCACTGTTCTCGGAATTCTGCTGAAGTTTAAAAATGCTTCAGAACTCTTCCATTGTTCTCGGAATTTCGCTGACGTTTAATAATGCTTCGCAACTCTTTCCTTGTTCTCGGAATTCCGCTGACGTTTAAAAATGCTTCGGTACTCTTCCATTGTTCTCGGAATTCCGCTGACATTTAAAAATGCTTCGGAAATCTTCCATTGTTTTCAAAATTCCGCTGACGTTTAAAAATGCTTCAGAACTCTTCCATTGTTCTCAGAATTCCGCTGACATTTAAAAATGCTTCGGAACTCTTCCATTGTTCTCGGAATTCCGCTGACGTTTAAAAATTGTTCGGTACTCTTCCATTGTTCTCGGAATTCCGCTGACATATAAAAATGCTTCGGAAATCTTGTATTGTTCTCGGAATTCCGCTGAAGTTTAAAAATGCTTAAAATCTCTTCCATTGTTCTCGTAATTCTGCTCATGTTTAAAAATGCTTCGGAACTCTTCCATTGTTCTCGTAATTCCGCTGAAGTTTAAAAATGCTTCACAACTCTTCCATTGTTCTCGGAATTCCGCTGACGTTTAATAATGCTTCGCAACTCTTTCATTGTTCTCGGAATTCCGCTGACGTTTAAAAATGCTTCGGAACTCTTCCATTGTTCTCGGAATTCCGTTGAAGTTTAAAAATGCTTCGAAACTCTTCCATTGTTCTCAGAATTCTGCTGAAGTTTAAAAATGCTTCAGAACTCTTCCATTGTTCTCGGAATTCCGCTGACGTTTAATAATGCTTCGCAACTCTTTCATTGTTCTCGGAATTCCGCTGAAATTTAAAAATGCTTCGGTACTCTTCCTTTGTTCTCGGAATTCCGCTGACATATAAAAATGCTTCGGAAATCTTGCATTGTTCTCGGCATTCCGCTGACGTTTAAAAATGCTTCGCAACTCTTCAATTGTTCTCGGAATTCTGCTGAACTTTTAAAATGCTTTGGAACTCTTCCATTGCTCTCAGAATTCTGCTGAAGTTTAAAAATGCTTCAGAACTCTTCCATTGTTCTTGGAATTCTGCTGAAGTTTAAAAATGCTTCAGAACTCTTCCATTGTTCTCAGAATTCCGCTGACGTTCAAAAATGCTTCGGAAATCTTCCATTGTTTTCAAAATTCCGCTGACGTTTAAAAATGCTTCAGAACTTTTCCATTGTTCTCAGAATTCTGCTGACGTTTAAAAATGCTTCGGAACTCTTCCATTGTTCTCGGAATTCCGCTGACATTTAAAAATGCTTCTGAACTCTTCCATTGTTCTCGGAATTCCGTTGAAGTTTAAAAATGCTTCGAAACTCTTCCACTGTTCTCGGAATTCTGCTGAAGTTTAAAAATGCTTCAGAACTCTTCCATTGTTCTCGGAATTTCGCTGACGTTTAATAATGCTTCGCAACTCTTTCCTTGTTCTCGGAATTCCGCTGACGTTTAAAAATGCTTCGGTACTCTTCCATTGTTCTCGGAATTCCGCTGACATTTAAAAATGCTTCGGAAATCTTCCATTGTTTTCAAAATTCCGCTGACGTTTAAAAATGCTTCAGAACTCTTCCATTGTTCTCAGAATTCCGCTGACATTTAAAAATGCTTCGGAACTCTTCCATTGTTCTCGGAATTCCGCTGACGTTTAAAAATTGTTCGGTACTCTTCCATTGTTCTCGGAATTCCGCTGACATATAAAAATGCTTCGGAAATCTTGTATTGTTCTCGGAATTCCGCTGAAGTTTAAAAATGCTTAAAATCTCTTCCATTGTTCTCGTAATTCTGCTCATGTTTAAAAATGCTTCGGAACTCTTCCATTGTTCTCGTAATTCCGCTGAAGTTTAAAAATGCTTCACAACTCTTCCATTGTTCTCGGAATTCCGCTGACGTTTAATAATGCTTCGCAACTCTTTCATTGTTCTCGGAATTCCGCTGACGTTTAAAAATGCTTCGGAACTCTTCCATTGTTCTCGGAATTCCGTTGAAGTTTAAAAATGCTTCGAAACTCTTCCATTGTTCTCAGAATTCTGCTGAAGTTTAAAAATGCTTCAGAACTCTTCCATTGTTCTCAGAATTCTGCTGAAGTTTAAAAATGCTTCAGAACTCTTCCATTGTTCTCGGAATTCCGCTGACGTTTAATAATGCTTCGCAACTCTTTCATTGTTCTCGGAATTCCGCTGAAATTTAAAAATGCTTCGGTACTCTTCCGTTGTTCTCGGAATTCCGCTGACGTTTAAAAATGCTACGGAAATCTTCCATTGTTTTCAAAATTCCGCTGACGTTTAAAAATGCTTCAGAACTCTTCCATTGTTCTCGGAATTCCGCTGACGTTTAATAATGCTTCGCAACTCTTTCATTGTTCTCGGAATTCTGCTCATGTTTAAAAATGCTTCTGAACTCTTCCATTGTTCTCGGAATTCCGTTGAAGTTTAAAAATGCTTCGAAACTCTTCCACTGTTCTCGGAATTCTGCTGAAGTTTAAAAATGCTTCAGAACTCTTCCATTATTCTCAGAATTCCGCTGACATTTAAAAATGCTTCGGAACTCTTCCATTGTTCTCGGAATTCCGCTGACGTTTAAAAATTGTTCGGTACTCTTCCATTGTTCTCGGAATTCCGCTGACATATAAAAATGCTTCGGAAATCTTGTATTGTTCTCGGAATTCCGCTGAAGTTTAAAAATGCTTAAAATCTCTTCCATTGTTCTCGTAATTCTGCTCATGTTTAAAAATGCTTCGGAACTCTTCTATTGTTCTCGGAATTCCGCTGAAGTTTAAAAATGCTTAAAATCTCTTCCATTGTTCTCGTAATTCTGCTCATGTTTAAAAATGCTTCGGAACTCTTCCATTGTTCTCGTAATTCCGCTGAAGTTTAAAAAAGCTTCGGAACTCTTCCATTGTTCTCGGAATTCCGATGACGTTTTAAAATGCTTCGGTACTCTTCCATTGTTCTCGGAATTCCGCTGACAATTAAAAATGCTTCGGAACTCTTCCATTGTTCTCGGAATTCCGTTGAAGTTTAAAAATGCTTCGAAACTCTTCCATTGTTCTCAGAATTCTGCTGAAGGTTAAAAATGCTTCAGAACTCTTCCATTGTTCTCGGAATTCCGCTGACGTTTAATAATGCTTCGCAACTCTTTCATTGTTCTCGGAATTCCGCTGAAATTTAAAAATGCTTCGGAACTCTTCCATTGTTCTCAGAATTCCGCTGACGTTTAAAAATGCTTCGGTACTCTTCCTTTGTTCTCGGAATTCCGCTGACATATAAAAATGCTTCGGAAATCTTGCATTGTTCTCGGCATTCCGCTGACGTTTAAAAATGCTTCGGAACTCTTCAATTGTTCTCGGAATTCCGCTGACGTTTAATAATGCTTCGCAACTCTTTCATTGTTCTCGGAATTCCGCTGACGTTTAAAAATGCTTCGGTACTCTTCCTTTGTTCTCGGAATTCCACTGACATATAAAAATGCTTCGCAACTCTTTCATTGTTCTCGGAATTCCGTTGAAGTTTAAAAATGCTTCGAAACTCTTCCATTGTTCTCAGAATTCTGCTGAAGTTTAAAAATGCTTCAGAACTCTTCCATTGTTCTCGGAATTCTGCTCATGTTTAAAAATGCTTCGGAACTCTTCTATTGTTCTCGGAATTCCGCTGAAGTTTAAAAATGCTTAAAATCTCTTCCATTGTTCTCGTAATTCTGCTCATGTTTAAAAATGCTTCGGAACTCTTCCATTGTTCTCGTATTTCCGCTGAAGTTTAAAAAAGCTTCGGAACTCTTCCATTGTTCTCGGAATTCCGATGACGTTTTAAAATGCTTCGGTACTCTTCCATTGTTCTCGGAATTCCGCTGACAATTAAAAATGCTTCGGAACTCTTCCATTGTTCTCGGAATTCCGTTGAAGTTTAAAAATGCTTCGAAACTCTTCCATTGTTCTCAGAATTCTGCTGAAGGTTAAAAATGCTTCAGAACTCTTCCATTGTTCTCGGAATTCCGCTGACGTTTAATAATGCTTCGCAACTCTTTCATTGTTCTCGGAATTCCGCTGAAATTTAAAAATGCTTCGGAACTCTTCCATTGTTCTCAGAATTCCGCTGACGTTTAAAAATGCTTCGGTACTCTTCCTTTGTTCTCGGAATTCCGCTGACATATAAAAATGCTTCGGAAATCTTGCATTGTTCTCGGCATTCCGCTGACGTTTAAAAATGCTTCGGAACTCTTCAATTGTTCTCGGAATTCCGCTGACGTTTAATAATGCTTCGCAACTCTTTCATTGTTCTCGGAATTCCGCTGACGTTTAAAAATGCTTCGGTACTCTTCCTTTGTTCTCGGAATTCCACTGACATATAAAAATGCTTCGCAACTCTTTCATTGTTCTCGGAATTCCGTTGAAGTTTAAAAATGCTTCGAAACTCTTCCATTGTTCTCAGAATTCTGCTGAAGTTTAAAAATGCTTCAGAACTCTTCCATTGTTCTCGGAATTCCGCTGACGTTTAATAATGCTTCGCAACTCTTTCATTGTTCTCGGAATTCCGCTGAAATTTAAAAATGCTTCAGAACTCTTCCATTGTTCTCAGAATTCCGCTGACGTTTAAAAATGCTTCGGTACTCTTCCTTTGTTCTCGGAATTCCGCTGACATATAAAAATGCTTCGGAAATCTTGCATTGTTCTCGGCATTCCGCTGACGTTTAAAAATGCTTCGGAACTCTTCTATTGTTCTCGGAATTATGCTGAACTTTTAAAATGCTTTGGAACTCTTCCATTGCTCTCAGAATTCTGCTGAAGTTTAAAAATGCTTCAGAACTCTTACATTGTTCTCGGAATTCTGCTGACGTTTAAAAATGCTTCGGAACTCTTCCATTGTTCTCGAAATTCCGTTGAAGTTTAAAAATGCTTCGGAACTCTTCCATTGTTCTCGGAATTCTGCTGAAGTTTAAAAATGCTTCGGAACCCTTCCATTGTTCTCAGAATTCCGCTGACGTTTAAAAATGCTTCGGTACTCTTCCATTGTTCTCGGAATTCTTCTGACGTTTAAAAATGCTTCGGAACTCTTCCATTGTTCTCGGAATTCCGATGACGTTTTAAAATGCTTCGGTACTCTTCCATTGTTCTCGGAATTCCGCTGACGTTTAAAAATTCTTCGGAACTCTTCCATTGTTCTCGGAATTCCACTGAAGTTTAAAAATGCTTCGGAACTCTTCCATTGTTCTAGGAATTCTGCTGAAGTTTAAAAATTCATGTGAACTCTTCCATTATTCTCGGAATTCGTGTGAATTTTAAAAATGCTTCGGAACCTTTCTATTGTTCTCGGAATTCCGCTGAAGTTTAAAAATGCTTAAAATCTCTTATATTGTTCTCGGAATTCTGCTGAAGTTTAAAAATGCTTCGGAACTCTTCCATTGTTCTCGGAATTCTGCTGAAGTTTAAAAATGCTTCAGAACTCTTCCATTGTTCTCAGAATTCCGCTGACGTTCAAAAATGCTTCGGAAATCTTCCATTGTTTTCAAAATTCCGCTGACGTTTAAAAATGCTTCAGAACTTTTCCATTGTTCTCAGAATTCTGCTGACGTTTAAAAATGCTTCGGAACTCTTCCATTGTTCTCGGAATTCCGCTGACGTTTAAAAATGCTTCTGAACTCTTCCATTGTTCTCGGAATTCCGTTGAAGTTTAAAAATGCTTCGAAACTCTTCCACTGTTCTCGGAATTCTGCTGAAGTTTAAAAATGCTTCAGAACTCTTCCATTGTTCTCGGAATTCCGCTGACGTTTAAAAATGCTTCGGTACTCTTCCATTGTTCTCGGAATTCCGCTGACATTTAAAAATGCTTCGGAAATCTTCCATTGTTTTCAAAATTCCGCTGACGTTTAAAAATGCTTCAGAACTCTTCCATTGTTCTCAGAATTCCGCTGACATTTAAAAATGCTTCGGAACTCTTCCATTGTTCTCGGAATTCCGCTGACGTTTAAAAATTGTTCGGTACTCTTCCATTGTTCTCGGAATTCCGCTGACATATAAAAATGCTTCGGAAATCTTGTATTGTTCTCGGAATTCCGCTGAAGTTTAAAAATGCTTAAAATCTCTTCCATTGTTCTCGTAATTCTGCTCATGTTTAAAAATGCTTCGGAACTCTTCCATTGTTCTCGTAATTCCGCTGAAGTTTAAAAATGCTTCACAACTCTTCCATTGTTCTCGGAATTCCGCTGACGTTTAATAATGCTTCGCAACTCTTTCATTGTTCTCGGAATTCCGCTGACGTTTAAAAATGCTTCGGAACTCTTCCATTGTTCTCGGAATTCCGTTGAAGTTTAAAAATGCTTCGAAACTCTTCCATTGTTCTCAGAATTCTGCTGAAGTTTAAAAATGCTTCAGAACTCTTCCATTGTTCTCGGAATTCCGCTGACGTTTAATAATGCTTCGCAACTCTTTCATTGTTCTCGGAATTCCGCTGAAATTTAAAAATGCTTCGGTACTCTTCCTTTGTTCTCGGAATTCCGCTGACATATAAAAATGCTTCGGAAATCTTGCATTGTTCTCGGCATTCCGCTGACGTTTAAAAATGCTTCGCAACTCTTCAATTGTTCTCGGAATTCTGCTGAACTTTTAAAATGCTTTGGAACTCTTCCATTGCTCTCAGAATTCTGCTGAAGTTTAAAAATGCTTCAGAACTCTTCCATTGTTCTTGGAATTCTGCTGAAGTTTAAAAATGCTTCAGAACTCTTCCATTGTTCTCAGAATTCCGCTGACGTTCAAAAATGCTTTGGAAATCTTCCATTGTTTTCAAAATTCCGCTGACGTTTAAAAATGCTTCAGAACTTTTCCATTGTTCTCAGAATTCTGCTGACGTTTAAAAATGCTTCGGAACTCTTCCATTGTTCTCGGAATTCCGCTGACGTTTAAAAATGCTTCTGAACTCTTCCATTGTTCTCGGAATTCCGTTGAAGTTTAAAAATGCTTCGAAACTCTTCCACTGTTCTCGGAATTCTGCTGAAGTTTAAAAATGCTTCAGAACTCTTCCATTGTTCTCGGAATTTCGCTGACGTTTAATAATGCTTCGCAACTCTTTCCTTGTTCTCGGAATTCCGCTGACATATAAAAATGCTTCGGAAATCTTGCATTGTTCTCGGCATTCCGCTGACGTTTAAAAATGCTTCGCAACTCTTCAATTGTTCTCGGAATTCTGCTGAACTTTTAAAATGCTTTGGAACTCTTCCATTGCTCTCAGAATTCTGCTGAAGTTTAAAAATGCTTCAGAACTCTTCCATTGTTCTTGGAATTCTGCTGAAGTTTAAAAATGCTTCAGAACTCTTCCATTGTTCTCAGAATTCCGCTGACGTTCAAAAATGCTTCGGAAATCTTCCATTGTTTTCAAAATTCCGCTGACGTTTAAAAATGCTTCAGAACTTTTCCATTGTTCTCAGAATTCTGCTGACGTTTAAAAATGCTTCGGAACTCTTCCATTGTTCTCGGAATTCCGCTGACGTTTAAAAATGCTTCTGAACTCTTCCATTGTTCTCGGAATTCCGTTGAAGTTTAAAAATGCTTCGAAACTCTTCCACTGTTCTCGGAATTCTGCTGAAGTTTAAAAATGCTTCAGAACTCTTCCATTGTTCTCGGAATTTCGCTGACGTTTAATAATGCTTCGCAACTCTTTCCTTGTTCTCGGAATTCCGCTGACGTTTAAAAATGCTTCGGTACTCTTCCATTGTTCTCGGAATTCCGCTGACATTTAAAAATGCTTCGGAAATCTTCCATTGTTTTCAAAATTCCGCTGACGTTTAAAAATGCTTCAGAACTCTTCCATTGTTCTCAGAATTCCGCTGACATTTAAAAATGCTTCGGAACTCTTCCATTGTTCTCGGAATTCCGCTGACGTTTAAAAATTGTTCGGTACTCTTCCATTGTTCTCGGAATTCCGCTGACATATAAAAATGCTTCGGAAATCTTGTATTGTTCTCGGAATTCCGCTGAAGTTTAAAAATGCTTAAAATCTCTTCCATTGTTCTCGTAATTCTGCTCATGTTTAAAAATGCTTCGGAACTCTTCCATTGTTCTCGTAATTCCGCTGAAGTTTAAAAATGCTTCACAACTCTTCCATTGTTCTCGGAATTCCGCTGACGTTTAATAATGCTTCGCAACTCTTTCATTGTTCTCGGAATTCCGCTGACGTTTAAAAATGCTTCGGAACTCTTCCATTGTTCTCGGAATTCCGTTGAAGTTTAAAAATGCTTCGAAACTCTTCCATTGTTCTCAGAATTCTGCTGAAGTTTAAAAATGCTTCAGAACTCTTCCATTGTTCTCAGAATTCTGCTGAAGTTTAAAAATGCTTCAGAACTCTTCCATTGTTCTCGGAATTCCGCTGACGTTTAATAATGCTTCGCAACTCTTTCATTGTTCTCGGAATTCCGCTGAAATTTAAAAATGCTTCGGTACTCTTCCGTTGTTCTCGGAATTCCGCTGACGTTTAAAAATGCTACGGAAATCTTCCATTGTTTTCAAAATTCCGCTGACGTTTAAAAATGCTTCAGAACTCTTCCATTGTTCTCGGAATTCCGCTGACGTTTAATAATGCTTCGCAACTCTTTCATTGTTCTCGGAATTCTGCTCATGTTTAAAAATGCTTCTGAACTCTTCCATTGTTCTCGGAATTCCGTTGAAGTTTAAAAATGCTTCGAAACTCTTCCACTGTTCTCGGAATTCTGCTGAAGTTTAAAAATGCTTCAGAACTCTTCCATTATTCTCAGAATTCCGCTGACATTTAAAAATGCTTCGGAACTCTTCCATTGTTCTCGGAATTCCGCTGACGTTTAAAAATTGTTCGGTACTCTTCCATTGTTGTCGGAATTCCGCTGACATATAAAAATGCTTCGGAAATCTTGTATTGTTCTCGGAATTCCGCTGAAGTTTAAAAATGCTTAAAATCTCTTCCATTGTTCTCGTAATTCTGCTCATGTTTAAAAATGCTTCGGAACTCTTCTATTGTTCTCGGAATTCCGCTGAAGTTTAAAAATGCTTAAAATCTCTTCCATTGTTCTCGTAATTCTGCTCATGTTTAAAAATGCTTCGGAACTCTTCCATTGTTCTCGTCATTCCGCTGAAGTTTAAAAAAGCTTCGGAACTCTTCCATTGTTCTCGGAATTCCGATGACGTTTTAAAATGCTTCGGTACTCTTCCATTGTTCTCGGAATTCCGCTGACAATTAAAAATGCTTCGGAACTCTTCCATTGTTCTCGGAATTCCGTTGAAGTTTAAAAATGCTTCGAAACTCTTCCATTGTTCTCAGAATTCTGCTGAAGGTTAAAAATGCTTCAGAACTCTTCCATTGTTCTCGGAATTCCGCTGACGTTTAATAATGCTTCGCAACTCTTTCATTGTTCTCGGAATTCCGCTGAAATTTAAAAATGCTTCGGAACTCTTCCATTGTTCTCAGAATTCCGCTGACGTTTAAAAATGCTTCGGTACTCTTCCTTTGTTCTCAGAATTCCGCTGACATATAAAAATGCTTCGGAAATCTTGCATTGTTCTCGGCATTCCGCTGACGTTTAAAAATGCTTCGGAACTCTTCAATTGTTCTCGGAATTCCGCTGACGTTTAATAATGCTTCGCAACTCTTTCATTGTTCTCGGAATTCCGCTGACGTTTAAAAATGCTTCGGTACTCTTCCTTTGTTCTCGGAATTCCACTGACATATAAAAATGCTTCGCAACTCTTTCATTGTTCTCGGAATTCCGTTGAAGTTTAAAAATGCTTCGAAACTCTTCCATTGTTCTCAGAATTCTGCTGAAGTTTAAAAATGCTTCAGAACTCTTCCATTGTTCTCGGAATTCCGCTGACGTTTAATAATGCTTCGCAACTCTTTCATTGTTCTCGGAATTCCGCTGAAATTTAAAAATGCTTCAGAACTCTTCCATTGTTCTCAGAATTCCGCTGACGTTTAAAAATGCTTCGGTACTCTTCCTTTGTTCTCGGAATTCCGCTGACATATAAAAATGCTTCGGAAATCTTGCATTGTTCTCGGCATTCCGCTGACGTTTAAAAATGCTTCGGAACTCTTCAATTGTTCTCGGAATTATGCTGAACTTTTAAAATGCTTTGGAACTCTTCCATTGCTCTCAGAATTCTGCTGAAGTTTAAAAATGCTTCAGAACTCTTACATTGTTCTCGGAATTCTGCTGACGTTTAAAAATGCTTCGGAACTCTTCCATTGTTCTCGAAATTCCGTTGAAGTTTAAAAATGCTTCGGAACTCTTCCATTGTTCTCGGAATTCTGCTGAAGTTTAAAAATGCTTCGGAACCCTTCCATTGTTCTCAGAATTCCGCTGACGTTTAAAAATGCTTCGGTACTCTTCCATTGTTCTCGGAATTCTTCTGACGTTTAAAAATGCTTCGGAACTCTTCCATTGTTCTCGGAATTCCGATGACGTTTTAAAATGCTTCGGTACTCTTCCATTGTTCTCGGAATTCCGCTGACGTTTAAAAATTCTTCGGAACTCTTCCATTGTTCTCGGAATTCCACTGAAGTTTAAAAATGCTTCGGAACTCTTCCATTGTTCTAGGAATTCTGCTGAAGTTTAAAAATTCATGTGAACTCTTCCATTATTCTAGGAATTCGTGTGAATTTTAAAAATGCTTCGGAACCTTTCTATTGTTCTCGGAATTCCGCTGAAGTTTAAAAATGCTTAAAATCTCTTATATTGTTCTCGGAATTCTGCTGAAGTTTAAAAATGCTTCGGAACTCTTCCATTGTTCTCGGAATTCTGCTGAAGTTTAAAAATGCTTCAGAACTCTTCCATTGTTCTCAGAATTCCGCTGACGTTCAAAAATGCTTCGGAAATCTTCCATTGTTTTCAAAATTCCGCTGACGTTTAAAAATGCTTCAGAACTTTTCCATTGTTCTCAGAATTCTGCTGACGTTTAAAAATGCTTCGGAACTCTTCCATTGTTCTCGGAATTCCGCTGACGTTTAAAAATGCTTCTGAACTCTTCCATTGTTCTCGGAATTCCGTTGAAGTTTAAAAATGCTTCGAAACTCTTCCACTGTTCTCGGAATTCTGCTGAAGTTTAAAAATGCTTCAGAACTCTTCCATTGTTCTCGGAATTTCGCTGACGTTTAATAATGCTTCGCAACTCTTTCCTTGTTCTCGGAATTCCGCTGACGTTTAAAAATGCTTCGGTACTCTTCCATTGTTCTCGGAATTCCGCTGACATTTAAAAATGCTTCGGAAATCTTCCATTGTTTTCAAAATTCCGCTGACGTTTAAAAATGCTTCAGAACTCTTCCATTGTTCTCAGAATTCCGCTGACATTTAAAAATGCTTCGGAACTCTTCCATTGTTCTCGGAATTCCGCTGACGTTTAAAAATTGTTCGGTACTCTTCCATTGTTCTCGGAATTCCGCTGACATATAAAAATGCTTCGGAAATCTTGTATTGTTCTCGGAATTCCGCTGAAGTTTAAAAATGCTTAAAATCTCTTCCATTGTTCTCGTAATTCTGCTCATGTTTAAAAATGCTTCGGAACTCTTCCATTGTTCTCGTAATTCCGCTGAAGTTTAAAAATGCTTCACAACTCTTCCATTGTTCTCGGAATTCCGCTGACGTTTAATAATGCTTTGCAACTCTTTCATTGTTCTCGGAATTCCGCTGACGTTTAAAAATGCTTCGGAACTCTTCCATTGTTCTCGGAATTCCGTTGAAGTTTAAAAATGCTTCGAAACTCTTCCATTGTTCTCAGAATTCTGCTGAAGTTTAAAAATGCTTCAGAACTCTTCCATTGTTCTCAGAATTCTGCTGAAGTTTAAAAATGCTTCAGAACTCTTCCATTGTTCTCGGAATTCCGCTGACGTTTAATAATGCTTCGCAACTCTTTCATTGTTCTCGGAATTCCGCTGAAATTTAAAAATGCTTCGGTACTCTTCCGTTGTTCTCGGAATTCCGCTGACATATAAAAATGCTTCGGAAATCTTGCATTGTTCTCGGCATTCCGCTGACGTTTAAAAATGCTTCGCAACTCTTCAATTGTTCTCGGAATTCTGCTGAACTTTTAAAATGCTTTGGAACTCTTCCATTGCTCTCAGAGTTCTGCTGAAGTTTAAAAATGCTTCAGAACTCTTACATTGTTCTCGGAATTCTGCTGACGTTTAAAAATGCTTCGGAACTCTTCCATTGTTCTCAAAATTCCGTTGAAGTTTAAAAATGCTTCGGAACTCTTCCATTGTTCTCGGAATTCCGCTGAAGTTTAAAAATGCTTCGAAACTCTTCCATTGTTCTCAGAATTCCGCTGACGTTTAAAAATGCTTCGGTACTCTTCCATTTTTCTCGGAATTCTGCTGACGTTTAAAAATGCTTCGGAACTCTTCCATTGTTCTCGGAATTCCGATGACGTTTTAAAATGCTTCGGTACTCTTCCATTGTTCTCGGAATTCCACTGAAGTTTAAAAATGCTTCGGAACTCTTCCATTGTTCTAGGAATTCTGCTGAAGTTTAAAAATTCATGTGAACTCTTCCATTATTCTCGGAATTCGTGTGAATTTTAAAAATGCTTCGGAACTTTTCTATTGTTCTCGGAATTCCGCTGAAGTTTAAAAATGCTTAAAATCTCTTATATTGTTCTCGGAATTCCGCTGAAGTTTAAAAATGCTTCGGAACTCTTCCATTGTTCTCGGAATTCTGCTGAAGTTTAAAAATGCTCAGGAACTCTTCCATTGTTCTCAGAATTCCGCTGACGTTCAAAAATGCTTCGGAAATCTTCCATTGTTTTCAAAATTCCGCTGACATTTAAAAATGCTTCAGAACTTTTCCATTGTTCTCAGAATTCTGCTGACGTTTAAAAATGCTTCGGAACTCTTCCATTGTTCTCGGAATTCCGCTGACGTTTAAAAATGCTTCTGAACTCTTCCATTGTTCTCGGATATCCGTTGAAGTTTAAAAATGCTTCGAAACTCTTCCACTGTTCTCGGAATTCTGCTGAAGTTTAAAAATGCTTCAGAACTCTTCCATTGTTCTCGGAATTTCGCTGACGTTTAATAATGCTTCGCAACTCTTTCCTTGTTCTCGGAATTCCGCTGACGTTTAAAAATGCTTCGGAACTCTTCCATTGTTCTCGGAATTCCGTTGAAGTTTAAAAATGCTTCGAAACTCTTCAATTGTTCTCGGAATTCTGCTGAACTTTTAAAATGCTTTGGAACTCTTCCATTGTTCTCGGAATTCTGCTGAAGTTTAAAAATGCTTCGGAACTCTTCCATTGTTCTCAGAATTCCGCTGACGTTTAAAAATGCTTCGATACTCTTCCATTGTTCTCGGAATTCTTGTGACGTTTAAAAATGCTTCGGAACTCTTCCATTGTTCTTGGAATTCCGATGACGTTTTAAAATGCTTCGGTACTCTTCCATTGTTCTCGGAATTCCGCTGACGTTTAAAAATTCTTCGGAACTCTTCCATTGTTCTCGGAATTCCACTGAAGTTTAAAAATGCTTCAGAACTCTTCCATTGTTCTCGGAATTTCGCTGACGTTTAATAATGCTTCGCAACTCTTTCCTTGTTCTCGGAATTCCGCTGACATTTAAAAATGCTTCGGAACTCTTCCATTGTTCTCGGAATTCCGTTGAAGTTTAAAAATGCATCGAAACTCTTCCATTGTTCTCGGAATTCCGCTGACATTTAAAAATGCTTCGGAAATCTTCCATTGTTTTCAAAATTCCGCTGACGTTTAAAAATGCTTCAGAACTCTTCCATTGTTCTCAGAATTCCGCTGACATTTAAAAATGCTTCGGAACTCTTCCATTGTTCTCGGAATTCCGCTGACGTTTAAAAATTGTTCGGTACTCTTCCATTGTTCTCGGAATTCCGCTGACATATAAAAATGCTTCGGAAATCTTGTATTGTTCTCGGAATTCCGCTGAAGTTTAAAAATGCTTAAAATCTCTTCCATTGTTCTCGTAATTCTGCTCATGTTTAAAAATGCTTCGGAACTCTTCTATTGTTCTCGGAATTCCGCTGAAGTTTAAAAATGCTTAAAATCTCTTCCATTGTTCTCGTAATTCTGCTCATGTTTAAAAATGCTTCGGAACTCTTCCATTGTTCTCGGAATTCCGCTGACAATTAAAAATGCTTCGGAACTCTTCCATTGTTCTCGGAATTCCGTTGAAGTTTAAAAATGCTTCGAAACTCTTCCATTGTTCTCAGAATTCTGCTGAAGGTTAAAAATGCTTCAGAACTCTTCCATTGTTCTCGGAATTCCGCTGACGTTTAATAATGCTTCGCAACTCTTTCATTGTTCTCGGAATTCCGCTGAAATTTAAAAATGCTTCGGAACTCTTCCATTGTTCTCAGAATTCCGCTGACGTTTAAAAATGCTTCGGTACTCTTCCTTTGTTCTCGGAATTCCGCTGACATATAAAAATGCTTCGGAAATCTTGCATTGTTCTCGGCATTCCGCTGACGTTTAAAAATGCTTCGGAACTCTTCAATTGTTCTCGGAATTCCGCTGACGTTTAATAATGCTTCGCAACTCTTTCATTGTTCTCGGAATTCCGCTGACGTTTAAAAATGCTTCGGTACTCTTCCTTTGTTCTCGGAATTCCACTGACATATAAAAATGCTTCGCAACTCTTTCATTGTTCTCGGAATTCCGTTGAAGTTTAAAAATGCTTCGAAACTCTTCCATTGTTCTCAGAATTCTGCTGAAGTTTAAAAATGCTTCAGAACTCTTCCATTGTTCTCGGAATTCCGCTGACGTTTAATAATGCTTCGCAACTCTTTCATTGTTCTCGGAATTCCGCTGAAATTTAAAAATGCTTCAGAACTCTTCCATTGTTCTCAGAATTCCGCTGACGTTTAAAAATGCTTCGGTACTCTTCCTTTGTTCTCGGAATTCCGCTGACATATAAAAATGCTTCGGAAATCTTGCATTGTTCTCGGCATTCCGCTGACGTTTAAAAATGCTTCGGAACTCTTCAATTGTTCTCGGAATTATGCTGAACTTTTAAAATGCTTTGGAACTCTTCCATTGCTCTCAGAATTCTGCTGAAGTTTAAAAATGCTTCAGAACTCTTACATTGTTCTCGGAATTCTGCTGACGTTTAAAAATGCTTCGGAACTCTTCCATTGTTCTCGAAATTCCGTTGAAGTTTAAAAATGCTTCGGAACTCTTCCATTGTTCTCGGAATTCTGCTGAAGTTTAAAAATGCTTCGGAACCCTTCCATTGTTCTCAGAATTCCGCTGACGTTTAAAAATGCTTCGGTACTCTTCCATTGTTCTCGGAATTCTTCTGACGTTTAAAAATGCTTCGGAACTCTTCCATTGTTCTCGGAATTCCGATGACGTTTTAAATTGCTTCGGTACTCTTCCATTGTTCTCGGAATTCCGCTGACGTTTAAAAATTCTTCGGAACTCTTCCATTGTTCTCGGAATTCCACTGAAGTTTAAAAATGCTTCGGAACTCTTCCATTGTTCTAGGAATTCTGCTGAAGTTTAAAAATTCATGTGAACTCTTCCATTATTCTAGGAATTCGTGTGAATTTTAAAAATGCTTCGGAACCTTTCTATTGTTCTCGG
Organism: Phyllobates terribilis; assembly: GCF_046119375.1. Taxonomy (NCBI): domain Eukaryota; kingdom Metazoa; phylum Chordata; class Amphibia; order Anura; family Dendrobatidae; genus Phyllobates; species Phyllobates terribilis. The sequence continues at coordinate 15,217,404 of NW_027362782.1, forward strand.
AATTCCGCTGAAGTTTAAAAATGCTTAAAATCTCTTATATTGTTCTCGGAATTCTGCTGAAGTTTAAAAATGCTTCGGAACTCTTCCATTGTTCTCGGAATTCTGCTGAAGTTTAAAAATGCTTCAGAACTCTTCCATTGTTCTCAGAATTCCGCTGACGTTCAAAAATGCTTCGGAAATCTTCCATTGTTTTCAAAATTCCGCTGACGTTTAAAAATGCTTCAGAACTTTTCCATTGTTCTCAGAATTCTGCTGACGTTTAAAAATGCTTCGGAACTCTTCCATTGTTCTCGGAATTCCGCTGACGTTTAAAAATGCTTCTGAACTCTTCCATTGTTCTCGGAATTCCGTTGAAGTTTAAAAATGCTTCGAAACTCTTCCACTGTTCTCGGAATTCTGCTGAAGTTTAAAAATGCTTCAGAACTCTTCCATTGTTCTCGGAATTTCGCTGACGTTTAATAATGCTTCGCAACTCTTTCCTTGTTCTCGGAATTCCGCTGACGTTTAAAAATGCTTCGGTACTCTTCCATTGTTCTCGGAATTCCACTGACATATAAAAATGCTTCAGAAATCTTCCATTGTTTTCAAAATTCCGCTGACGTTTAAAAATGCTTCAGAACTCTTCCATTGTTCTCAGAATTCCGCTGACATTTAAAAATGCTTCGGAACTCTTCCATTGTTCTCGGAATTCCGCTGACGTTTAAAAATTGTTCGGTACTCTTCCATTGTTCTCGGAATTCCGCTGACATATAAAAATGCTTCGGAAATCTTGTATTGTTCTCGGAATTCCGCTGAAGTTTAAAAATGCTTAAAATCTCTTCCATTGTTCTCGTAATTCTGCTCATGTTTAAAAATGCTTCGGAACTCTTCCATTGTTCTCGTAATTCCGCTGAAGTTTAAAAATGCTTCACAACTCTTCCATTGTTCTCGGAATTCCGCTGACGTTTAATAATGCTTCGCAACTCTTTCATTGTTCTCGGAATTCCGCTGACGTTTAAAAATGCTTCGGAACTCTTCCATTGTTCTCGGAATTCCGTTGAAGTTTAAAAATGCTTCGAAACTCTTCCATTGTTCTCAGAATTCTGCTGAAGTTTAAAAATGCTTCAGAACTCTTCCATTGTTCTCGGAATTCCGCTGACGTTTAATAATGCTTCGCAACTCTTTCATTGTTCTCGGAATTCCGCTGAAATTTAAAAATGCTTCGGTACTCTTCCTTTGTTCTCGGAATTCCGCTGACATATAAAAATGCTTCGGAAATCTTGCATTGTTCTCGGCATTCCGCTGACGTTTAAAAATGCTTCGCAACTCTTCAATTGTTCTCGGAATTCTGCTGAACTTTTAAAATGCTTTGGAACTCTTCCATTGCTCTCAGAATTCTGCTGAAGTTTAAAAATGCTTCAGAACTCTTCCATTGTTCTTGGAATTCTGCTGAAGTTTAAAAATGCTTCAGAACTCTTCCATTGTTCTCAGAATTCCGCTGACGTTCAAAAATGCTTCGGAAATCTTCCATTGTTTTCAAAATTCCGCTGACGTTTAAAAATGCTTCAGAACTTTTCCATTGTTCTCAGAATTCTGCTGACGTTTAAAAATGCTTCGGAACTCTTCCATTGTTCTCGGAATTCCGCTGACGTTTAAAAATGCTTCTGAACTCTTCCATTGTTCTCGGAATTCCGTTGAAGTTTAAAAATGCTTCGAAACTCTTCCACTGTTCTCGGAATTCTGCTGAAGTTTAAAAATGCTTCAGAACTCTTCCATTGTTCTCGGAATTTCGCTGACGTTTAATAATGCTTCGCAACTCTTTCCTTGTTCTCGGAATTCCGCTGACGTTTAAAAATGCTTCGGTACTCTTCCATTGTTCTCGGAATTCCGCTGACATTTAAAAATGCTTCGGAAATCTTCCATTGTTTTCAAAATTCCGCTGACGTTTAAAAATGCTTCAGAACTCTTCCATTGTTCTCAGAATTCCGCTGACATTTAAAAATGCTTCGGAACTCTTCCATTGTTCTCGGAATTCCGCTGACGTTTAAAAATTGTTCGGTACTCTTCCATTGTTCTCGGAATTCCGCTGACATATAAAAATGCTTCGGAAATCTTGTATTGTTCTCGGAATTCCGCTGAAGTTTAAAAATGCTTAAAATCTCTTCCATTGTTCTCGTAATTCTGCTCATGTTTAAAAATGCTTCGGAACTCTTCCATTGTTCTCGTAATTCCGCTGAAGTTTAAAAATGCTTCACAACTCTTCCATTGTTCTCGGAATTCCGCTGACGTTTAATAATGCTTCGCAACTCTTTCATTGTTCTCGGAATTCCGCTGATGTTTAAAAATGCTTCGGAACTCTTCCATTGTTCTCGGAATTCCGTTGAAGTTTAAAAATGCTTCGAAACTCTTCCATTGTTCTCAGAATTCTGCTGAAGTTTAAAAATGCTTCAGAACTCTTCCATTGTTCTCAGAATTCTGCTGAAGTTTAAAAATGCTTCAGAACTCTTCCATTGTTCTCGGAATTCCGCTGACGTTTAATAATGCTTCGCAACTCTTTCATTGTTCTCGGAATTCCGCTGAAATTTAAAAATGCTTCGGTACTCTTCCGTTGTTCTCGGAATTCCGCTGACATATAAAAATGCTTCGGAAATCTTGCATTGTTCTCGGCATTCCGCTGACGTTTAAAAATGCTTCGCAACTCTTCAATTGTTCTCGGAATTCTGCTGAACTTTTAAAATGCTTTGGAACTCTTCCATTGCTCTCAGAGTTCTGCTGAAGTTTAAAAATGCTTCAGAACTCTTACATTGTTCTCGGAATTCTGCTGACGTTTAAAAATGCTTCGGAACTCTTCCATTGTTCTCAAAATTCCGTTGAAGTTTAAAAATGCTTCGGAACTCTTCCATTGTTCTCGGAATTCCGCTGAAGTTTAAAAATGCTTCGAAACTCTTCCATTGTTCTCAGAATTCCGCTGACGTTTAAAAATGCTTCGGTACTCTTCCATTTTTCTCGGAATTCTGCTGACGTTTAAAAATGCTTCGGAACTCTTCCATTGTTCTCGGAATTCCGATGACGTTTTAAAATGCTTCGGTACTCTTCCATTGTTCTCGGAATTCCACTGAAGTTTAAAAATGCTTCGGAACTCTTCCATTGTTCTAGGAATTCTGCTGAAGTTTAAAAATTCATGTGAACTCTTCCATTATTCTCGGAATTCGTGTGAATTTTAAAAATGCTTCGGAACTTTTCTATTGTTCTCGGAATTCCGCTGAAGTTTAAAAATGCTTAAAATCTCTTATATTGTTCTCGGAATTCCGCTGAAGTTTAAAAATGCTTCGGAACTCTTCCATTGTTCTCGGAATTCTGCTGAAGTTTAAAAATGCTCAGGAACTCTTCCATTGTTCTCAGAATTCCGCTGACGTTCAAAAATGCTTCGGAAATCTTCCATTGTTTTCAAAATTCCGCTGACATTTAAAAATGCTTCAGAACTTTTCCATTGTTCTCAGAATTCTGCTGACGTTTAAAAATGCTTCGGAACTCTTCCATTGTTCTCGGAATTCCGCTGACGTTTAAAAATGCTTCTGAACTCTTCCATTGTTCTCGGATATCCGTTGAAGTTTAAAAATGCTTCGAAACTCTTCCACTGTTCTCGGAATTCTGCTGAAGTTTAAAAATGCTTCAGAACTCTTCCATTGTTCTCGGAATTTCGCTGACGTTTAATAATGCTTCGCAACTCTTTCCTTGTTCTCGGAATTCCGCTGACGTTTAAAAATGCTTCGGAACTCTTCCATTGTTCTCGGAATTCCGTTGAAGTTTAAAAATGCTTCGAAACTCTTCAATTGTTCTCGGAATTCTGCTGAACTTTTAAAATGCTTTGGAACTCTTCCATTGTTCTCGGAATTCTGCTGAAGTTTAAAAATGCTTCGGAACTCTTCCATTGTTCTCGGAATTCTTGTGACGTTTAAAAATGCTTCGGAACTCTTCCATTGTTCTTGGAATTCCGATGACGTTTTAAAATGCTTCGGTACTCTTCCATTGTTCTCGGAATTCCGCTGACGTTTAAAAATTCTTCGGAACTCTTCCATTGTTCTCGGAATTCCACTGAAGTTTAAAAATGCTTCAGAACTCTTCCATTGTTCTCGGAATTTCGCTGACGTTTAATAATGCTTCGCAACTCTTTCCTTGTTCTCGGAATTCCGCTGACATTTAAAAATGCTTCGGAACTCTTCCATTGTTCTCGGAATTCCGTTGAAGTTTAAAAATGCATCGAAACTCTTCCATTGTTCTCGGAATTCCGCTGACATTTAAAAATGCTTCGGAAATCTTCCATTGTTTTCAAAATTCCGCTGACGTTTAAAAATGCTTCAGAACTCTTCCATTGTTCTCAGAATTCCGCTGACATTTAAAAATGCTTCGGAACTCTTCCATTGTTCTCGGAATTCCGCTGACGTTTAAAAATTGTTCGGTACTCTTCCATTGTTCTCGGAATTCCGCTGACATATAAAAATGCTTCGGAAATCTTGTATTGTTCTCGGAATTCCGCTGAAGTTTAAAAATGCTTAAAATCTCTTCCATTGTTCTCGTAATTCTGCTCATGTTTAAAAATGCTTCGGAACTCTTCTATTGTTCTCGGAATTCCGCTGAAGTTTAAAAATGCTTAAAATCTCTTCCATTGTTCTCGTAATTCTGCTCATGTTTAAAAATGCTTCGGAACTCTTCCATTGTTCTCGGAATTCCGCTGACAATTAAAAATGCTTCGGAACTCTTCCATTGTTCTCGGAATTCCGTTGAAGTTTAAAAATGCTTCGAAACTCTTCCATTGTTCTCAGAATTCTGCTGAAGTTTAAAAATGCTTCAGAACTCTTCCATTGTTCTCGGAATTCCGCTGACGTTTAATAATGCTTCGCAACTCTTTCATTGTTCTCGGAATTCCGCTGAAATTTAAAAATGCTTCAGAACTCTTCCATTGTTCTCAGAATTCCGCTGACGTTTAAAAATGCTTTGGAACTCTTCCATTGCTCTCAGAATTCTGCTGAAGTTTAAAAATGCTTCAGAACTCTTACATTGTTCTCGGAATTCTGCTGACGTTTAAAAATGCTTCGGAACTCTTCCATTGTTCTCGAAATTCCGTTGAAGTTTAAAAATGCTTCGGAACTCTTCCATTGTTCTCGGAATTCTGCTGAAGTTTAAAAATGCTTCGGAACTCTTCCATTGTTCTTGGAATTCCGATGACGTTTTAAAATGCTTCGGTACTCTTCCATTGTTCTCGGAATTCCGCTGACGTTTAAAAATTCTTCGGAACTCTTCCATTGTTCTCGGAATTCCACTGAAGTTTAAAAATGCTTCAGAACTCTTCCATTGTTCTCGGAATTTCGCTGACGTTTAATAATGCTTTGCAACTCTTTCCTTGTTCTCGGAATTCCGCTGACGTTTAAAAATGCTTCGGAACTCTTCCATTGTTCTCGGAATTCCGTTGAAGTTTAAAAATGCTTTGAAACTCTTCCATTGTTCTCGGAATTCCGCTGACATTTAAAAATGCTTCGGAACTCTTCCATTGTTCTCGGAATTCCGCTGACGTTTAAAAATTGTTCGGTACTCTTCCATTGTTCTCGGAATTCCGCTGACATATAAAAATGCTTCGGAAATCTTGTATTGTTCTCGGAATTCCGCTGAAGTTTAAAAATGCTTAAAATCTCTTCCATTGTTCTCGTAATTCTGCTCATGTTTAAAAATGCTTCGGAACTCTTCTATTGTTCTCGGAATTCCGCTGAAGTTTAAAAATGCTTAAAATCTCTTCCATTGTTCTCGTAATTCTGCTCATGTTTAAAAATGCTTCGGAACTCTTCCATTGTTCTCGTAATTCCGCTGAAGTTTAAAAATGCTTCGGAACTCTTCCATTGTTCTCGGAATTCCGATGACGTTTTAAAATGCTTCGGAACTCTTCCATTGTTCTCGGAATTCCGATGACGTTTTAAAATGCTTCGGTACTCTTCCATTGTTCTCGGAATTCCGCTGACAATGAAAAATGCTTCGGAACTCTTCCATTGTTCTCGGAATTCCGTTGAAGTTTAAAAATGCTTTGAAACTCTTCCATTGTTCTCAGAATTCTGCTGAAGTTTAAAAATGCTTCAGAACTCTTCCATTGTTCTCGGAATTCCGCTGACGTTTAATAATGCTTCGCAACTCTTTCATTGTTCTCGGAATTCCGCTGAAATTTAAAAATGCTTCGGAACTCTTCCATTGTTCTCAGAATTCCGCTGACGTTTAAAAATGCTTCGGTACTCTTCCTTTGTTCTCGGAATTCCGCTGACATATAAAAATGCTTCGGAAATCTTGCATTGTTCTCGGCATTCCGCTGACGTTTAAAAATGCTTCGGAACTCTTCAATTGTTCTCGGAATTCCGCTGACGTTTAATAATGCTTCGCAACTCTTTCATTGTTCTCGGAATTCCGCTGACGTTTAAAAATGCTTCGGTACTCTTCCTTTGTTCTCGGAATTCCACTGACATATAAAAATGCTTCGCAACTCTTTCATTGTTCTCGGAATTCCGCTGACGTTTAAAAATGCTTCGGAACTCTTCCATTGTTCTCGGAATTCCGTTGAAGTTTAAAAATGCTTCGGTACTCTTCCTTTGTTCTCGGAATTCCACTGACATATAAAAATGCTTCGCAACTCTTTCATTGTTCTCGGAATTCCGCTGACGTTTAAAAATGCTTCGGAACTCTTCCATTGTTCTCGGAATTCCGTTGAAGTTTAAAAATGCTTCGAAACTCTTCCATTGTTCTCAGAATTCTGCTGAAGTTTAAAAATGCTTCAGAACTCTTCCATTGTTCTCGGAATTCCGCTGACGTTTAATAATGCTTCGCAACTCTTTCATTTTTCTCGGAATTCCGCTGAAATTTAAAAATGCTTCAGAACTCTTCCATTGTTCTCAGAATTCCGCTGACGTTTAAAAATGCTTCGGTACTCTTCCTTTGTTCTCGGAATTCCGCTGACATATAAAAATGCTTCGGAAATCTTGCATTGTTCTCGGCATTCCGCTGACGTTTAAAAATGCTTCGAAACTCTTCCATTGTTCTCAGAATTCTGCTGAAGTTTAAAAATGCTTCAGAACTCTTCCATTGTTCTCGGAATTCCGCTGACGTTTAATAATGCTTCGCAACTCTTTCATTGTTCTCGGAATTCCGCTGAAATTTAAAAATGCTTCGGAACTCTTCCATTGTTCTCGAAATTCCGTTGAAGTTTAAAAATGCTTCGGAACTCTTCCATTGTTCTCGGAATTCTGCTGAAGTTTAAAAATGCTTCGGAACTCTTCCATTGTTCTCAGAATTCCGCTGACGTTTAAAAATGCTTCGGTACTCTTCCATTGTTCTCGGAATTCTTCTGACGTTTAAAAATGCTTCGGAACTCTTCCATTGTTCTCGGAATTCCGATGACGTTTTAAAATGCTTCGGTACTCTTCCATTGTTCTCGGAATTCCGCTGACGTTTAAAAATTCTTCGGAACTCTTCCATTGTTCTCGGAATTCCACTGAAGTTTAAAAATGCTTCGGAACTCTTCCATTGTTCTAGGAATTCTGCTGAAGTTTAAAAATTCATGTGAACTCTTCCATTATTCTCGGAATTCGTGTGAATTTTAAAAATGCTTCGGAACTTTTCTATTGTTCTCGGAATTCCGCTGAAGTTTAAAAATGCTTAAAATCTCTTACATTGTTCTCGGAATTCCGCTGAAGTTTGAAAATGCTTCGGAACTCTTCCATTGTTCTCGGAATTCTGCTGAAGTTTAACAATGCTTCAGAACTCTTCCATTGTTCTCAGAATTCCGCTGACGTTCAAAAATGCTTCGGAAATCTTCCATTGTTTTCAAAATTCCGCTGACGTTTAAAAATGCTTCAGAACTTTTCCATTGTTCTCCGAGTTCTGCTGACGTTTAAAAATGCTTCGGAACTCTTCCATTGTTCTCAGAATTCCGCTGACGTTTAAAAATGCTTCTGAACTCTTCCATTGTTCTCGGAATTCCGTTGAAGTTTAAAAATGCTTCGGAACTTTTCTATTGTTCTCGGAATTCCGCTGAAGTTTAAAAATGCTTAAAATCTCTTACATTGTTCTCGGAATTCCGCTGAAGTTTAAAAATGCTTCGGAACTCTTCCATTGTTCTCAGAATTCCGCTGACGTTTAAAAATGCTTCGATACTCTTCCATTGTTCTCGGAATTCTTCTGACGTTTAAAAATGCTTCGGAACTCTTCCATTGTTCTTGGAATTCCGATGACGTTTTAAAATGCTTCGGTACTCTTCTATTGTTCTCGGAATTCCGCTGACGTTTAAAAATTCTTCGGAACTCTTCCATTGTTCTCGGAATTCCACTGAAGTTTAAAAATGCTTCAGAACTCTTCCATTGTTCTCGGAATTTCGCTGACGTTTAATAATGCTTCGCAACTCTTTCCTTGTTCTCGGAATTCCGCTGACATTTAAAAATGCTTCGGAACTCTTCCATTGTTCTCGGAATTCCGTTGAAGTTTAAAAATGCTTCGAAACTCTTCCATTGTTCTCGGAATTCCGCTGACATTTAAAAATGCTTCGGAAATCTTCCATTGTTTTCAAAATTCCGCTGACGTTTAAAAATGCTTCAGAACTCTTCCATTGTTCTCAGAATTCCGCTGACATTTAAAAATGCTTCGGAACTCTTCCATTGTTCTCGGAATTCCGCTGACGTTTAAAAATTGTTCGGTACTCTTCCATTGTTCTCGGAATTCCGCTGACATATAAAAATGCTTCGGAAATCTTGTATTGTTCTCGGAATTCCGCTGAAGTTTAAAAATGCTTAAAATCTCTTCCATTGTTCTCGTAATTCTGCTCATGTTTAAAAATGATTCGGAACTCTTCTATTGTTCTCGGAATTCCGCTGAAGTTTAAAAATGCTTAAAATCTCTTCCATTGTTCTCGTAATTCTGCTCATGTTTAAAAATGCTTCGGAACTCTTCCATTGTTCTCGTAATTCCGCTGAAGTTTAAAAATGCTTCGGAACTCTTCCATTGTTCTCGGAATTCCGATGACGTTTTAAAATGCTTCGGTACTCTTCCATTGTTCTCGGAATTCCGCTGACAATTAAAAATGCTTCGGAACTCTTCCATTGTTCTCGGAATTCCGTTGAAGTTTAAAAATGCTTCGAAACTCTTCCATTGTTCTCAGAATTCTGCTGAAGTTTAAAAATGCTTCAGAACTCTTCCATTGTTCTCGGAATTCCGCTGACGTTTAATAATGCTTCGCAACTCTTTCATTGTTCTCGGAATTCCGCTGAAATTTAAAAATGCTTCGGAACTCTTCCATTGTTCTCAGAATTCCGCTGACGTTTAAAAATGCTTCGGTACTCTTCCTTTGCTCTCGGAATTCCGCTGACATATAAAAATGCTTCGGAAATCTTGCATTGTTCTCGGCATTCCGCTGACGTTTAAAAATGCTTCGGAACTCTTCAATTGTTCTCGGAATTCCGCTGATGTTTAATAATGCTTCGCAACTCTTTCATTGTTCTCGGAATTCCGCTGACGTTTAAAAATGCTTCGGAACTCTTCCATTGTTCTCGGAATTCCGTTGAAGTTTAAAAATGCTTCGAAACTCTTCCATTGTTCTCAGAATTCTGCTGAAGTTTAAAAATGCTTCAGAACTCTTCCATTGTTCTCGGAATTCCGCTGACGTTTAATAATGCTTCGCAACTCTTTCATTGTTCTCGGAATTCCGCTGAAATTTAAAAATGCTTCAGAACTCTTCCATTGTTCTCAGAATTCCGCTGACATTTAAAAATGCTTCGGTACTCTTCCTTTGTTCTCGGAATTCCGCTGACATATAAAAATGCTTCGGAAATCTTGCATTGTTCTCGGCATTCCGCTGACGTTTAAAAATGCTTCGGAACTCTTCAATTGTTCTCGGAATTCTGCTGAACTTTTAAAATGCTTTGGAACTGTTCCATTGCTCTCAGAATTCTGCTGAAGTTTAAAAATGCTTCAGAACTCTTACATTGTTCTCGGAATTCTGCTGACGTTTAAAAATGCTTCGGAACTCTTCCATTGTTCTTGAAATTCCATTGAAGTTTAAAAATGCTTCGGAACTCTTCCATTGTTCTCGGAATTCTGCTGAAGTTTAAAAATGCTTCGGAACTCTTCCATTGTTCTCAGAATTCCGCTGACGTTTAAAAATGCTTCGATACTCTTCCATTGTTCTCGGAATTCTTCTGACGTTTAAAAATGCTTCGGAACTCTTCCATTGTTCTTGGAATTCCGATGACGTTTTAAAATGCTTCGGTACTCTTCCATTGTTCTCGGAATTCCGCTGACGTTTAAAAATTCTTCGGAACTCATCCATTGTTCTCGGAATTCCACTGAAGTTTAAAAATGCTTCAGAACTCTTCCATTGTTCTCGGAATTTCGCTGACGTTTAATAATGCTTCGCAACTCTTTCCTTGATCTCGGAATTCCGCTGACGTTTAAAAATGCTTCGGAACTCTTCCATTGTTCTCGGAATTCTGTTGAAGTTTAAAAATGCTTTGAAACTCTTCCATTGTTCTCGGAATTCCGCTGACATTTAAAAATGCTTCGGAACTCTTCCATTGTTCTCGGAATTCCGCTGACGTTTAAAAATTGTTCGGTACTCTTCCATTGTTCTCGGAATTCCGCTGACATATAAAAATGCTTCGGAAATCTTGTATTGTTCTCGGAATTCCGCTGAAGTTTAAAAATGCTTAAAATCTCTTCCATTGTTCTCGTAATTCTGCTCATGTTTAAAAATGCTTCGGAACTCTTCTATTGTTCTCAGAATTCCGCTGAAGTTTAAAAATGCTTCAGAACTCTTACATTGTTCTCGGAATTCTGCTGACGTTTAAAAATGCTTCGGAACTCTTCTATTGTTCTCGGAATTCTGCTGAAGTTTAAAAATGCTTCAGAACTCTTACATTGTTCTCGGAATTCTGCTGACGTTTAAAAATGCTTCGGAACTCTTCCATTGTTCTCGAAATTCCGTTGAAGTTTAAAAATGCTTCGGAACTCTTCCATTGTTCTCGGAATTCTGCTGAAGTTTAAAAATGCTTCGGAACTCTTCCATTGTTCTCAGAATTCCGCTGACGTTTAAAAATGCTTCGGTACTCTTCCATTGTTCTCGGAATTCTTCTGACGTTTAAAAATGCTTCGGAACTCTTCCATTGTTCTAGGAATTCTGTTGAAGTTTAAAAATTCATGTGAACTCTTCCATTATTCTCGGAATTCGTGTGAATTTTAAAAATGCTTCGGAACTTTTCTATTGTTCTCGGAATTCCGCTGAAGTTTAAAAATGCTTAAAATCTCTTACATTGTTCTCGGAATTCCGCTGAAGTTTAAAAATGCTTCGGAACTCTTTCATTGTTCTCGGAATTCTGCTGAAGTTTAAAAATGCTTCAGAACTCTTCCATTGTTCTCGGAATTTCGCTGACGTTTAATAATGCTTCGCAACTCTTTCCTTGTTCTCGGAATTCCGCTGACGTTTAAAAATGCTTCGGTACTCTTCCATTGTTCTCGGAATTCCGCTGACATTTAAAAATGCTTCGGAAATCTTCCATTGTTTTCAAAATTCCGCTGACGTTTAAAAATGCTTCAGAACTTTTCCATTGTTCTCCGAGTTCTGCTGACGTTTAAAAATGCTTCGGAACTCTTCCATTGTTCTCGGAATTCCGCTGACGTTTAAAAATGCTTCTGAACTCTTCCATTGTTCTCGGAATTCCGTTGAAGTTTAAAAATGCTTCGAAACTCTTCCACTGTTCTCGGAATTCTGCTGAAGTTTAAAAATGCTTCAGAACTCTTCCATTGTTCTCGGAATTTCGCTGACGTTTAATAATGCTTCGCAACTCTTTCCTTGTTCTCGGAATTCCGCTGACGTTTAAAAATGCTTCGGTACTCTTCCATTGTTCTCGGAATTCCGCTGACATTTAAAAATGCTTCGGAAATCTTCCATTGTTTTCAAAATTCCGCTGACGTTTAAAAATGCTTCAGAACTCTTCCATTGTTCTCAGAATTCCGCTGACATTTAAAAATGCTTCGGAACTCTTCCATTGTTCTCGGAATTCCGCTGACGTTTAAAAATTGTTCGGTACTCTTCCATTGTTCTCGGAATTCCGCTGACATATAAAAATGCTTCGGAAATCTTGTATTGTTCTCGGAATTCCGCTGAAGTTTAAAAATGCTTAAAATCTCTTCCATTGTTCTCGTAATTCTGCTCATGTTTAAAAATGCTTCGGAACTCTTCCATTGTTCTCGTAATTCCGCTGAAGTTTAAAAATGCTTCACAACTCTTCCATTGTTCTCGGAATTCCGCTGACGTTTAATAATGCTTCGCAACTCTTTCATTGTTCTCGGAATTCCGCTGACGTTTAAAAATGCTTCGGAACTCTTCCATTGTTCTCGGAATTCCGTTGAAGTTTAAAAATGCTTCGAAACTCTTCCATTGTTCTCAGAATTCTGCTGAAGTTTAAAAATGCTTCAGAACTCTTCCATTGTTCTCGGAATTCCGCTGACGTTTAATAATGCTTCGCAACTCTTTCATTGTTCTCGGAATTCCGCTGAAATTTAAAAATGCTTCGGTACTCTTCCTTTGTTCTCGGAATTCCGCTGACATATAAAAATGCTTCGGAAATCTTGCATTGTTCTCGGCATTCCGCTGACGTTTAAAAATGCTTCGCAACTCTTCAATTGTTCTCGGAATTCTGCTGAACTTTTAAAATGCTTTGGAACTCTTCCATTGCTCTCAGAATTCTGCTGAAGTTTAAAAATGCTTCAGAACTCTTCCATTGTTCTTGGAATTCTGCTGAAGTTTAAAAATGCTTCAGAACTCTTCCATTGTTCTCAGAATTCCGCTGACGTTCAAAAATGCTTCGGAAATCTTCCATTGTTTTCAAAATTCCGCTGACGTTTAAAAATGCTTCAGAACTTTTCCATTGTTCTCAGAATTCTGCTGACGTTTAAAAATGCTTCGGAACTCTTCCATTGTTCTCGGAATTCCGCTGACGTTTAAAAATGCTTCTGAACTCTTCCATTGTTCTCGGAATTCCGTTGAAGTTTAAAAATGCTTCGAAACTCTTCCACTGTTCTCGGAATTCTGCTGAAGTTTAAAAATGCTTCAGAACTCTTCCATTGTTCTCGGAATTTCGCTGACGTTTAATAATGCTTCGCAACTCTTTCCTTGTTCTCGGAATTCCGCTGACGTTTAAAAATGCTTCGGTACTCTTCCATTGTTCTCGGAATTCCGCTGACATTTAAAAATGCTTCGGAAATCTTCCATTGTTTTCAAAATTCCGCTGACGTTTAAAAATGCTTCAGAACTCTTCCATTGTTCTCAGAATTCCGCTGACATTTAAAAATGCTTCGGAACTCTTCCATTGTTCTCGGAATTCCGCTGACGTTTAAAAATTGTTCGGTACTCTTCCATTGTTCTCGGAATTCCGCTGACATATAAAAATGCTTCGGAAATCTTGTATTGTTCTCGGAATTCCGCTGAAGTTTAAAAATGCTTAAAATCTCTTCCATTGTTCTCGTAATTCTGCTCATGTTTAAAAATGCTTCGGAACTCTTCCATTGTTCTCGTAATTCCGCTGAAGTTTAAAAATGCTTCACAACTCTTCCATTGTTCTCGGAATTCCGCTGACGTTTAATAATGCTTCGCAACTCTTTCATTGTTCTCGGAATTCCGCTGATGTTTAAAAATGCTTCGGAACTCTTCCATTGTTCTCGGAATTCCGTTGAAGTTTAAAAATGCTTCGAAACTCTTCCATTGTTCTCAGAATTCTGCTGAAGTTTAAAAATGCTTCAGAACTCTTCCATTGTTCTCAGAATTCTGCTGAAGTTTAAAAATGCTTCAGAACTCTTCCATTGTTCTCGGAATTCCGCTGACGTTTAATAATGCTTCGCAACTCTTTCATTGTTCTCGGAATTCCGCTGAAATTTAAAAATGCTTCGGTACTCTTCCGTTGTTCTCGGAATTCCGCTGACATATAAAAATGCTTCGGAAATCTTGCATTGTTCTCGGCATTCCGCTGACGTTTAAAAATGCTTCGCAACTCTTCAATTGTTCTCGGAATTCTGCTGAACTTTTAAAATGCTTTGGAACTCTTCCATTGCTCTCAGAGTTCTGCTGAAGTTTAAAAATGCTTCAGAACTCTTACATTGTTCTCGGAATTCTGCTGACGTTTAAAAATGCTTCGGAACTCTTCCATTGTTCTCAAAATTCCGTTGAAGTTTAAAAATGCTTCGGAACTCTTCCATTGTTCTCGGAATTCCGCTGAAGTTTAAAAATGCTTCGAAACTCTTCCATTGTTCTCAGAATTCCGCTGACGTTTAAAAATGCTTCGGTACTCTTCCATTTTTCTCGGAATTCTGCTGACGTTTAAAAATGCTTCGGAACTCTTCCATTGTTCTCGGAATTCCGATGACGTTTTAAAATGCTTCGGTACTCTTCCATTGTTCTCGGAATTCCACTGAAGTTTAAAAATGCTTCGGAACTCTTCCATTGTTCTAGGAATTCTGCTGAAGTTTAAAAATTCATGTGAACTCTTCCATTATTCTCGGAATTCGTGTGAATTTTAAAAATGCTTCGGAACTTTTCTATTGTTCTCGGAATTCCGCTGAAGTTTAAAAATGCTTAAAATCTCTTATATTGTTCTCGGAATTCCGCTGAAGTTTAAAAATGCTTCGGAACTCTTCCATTGTTCTCGGAATTCTGCTGAAGTTTAAAAATGCTCAGGAACTCTTCCATTGTTCTCAGAATTCCGCTGACGTTCAAAAATGCTTCGGAAATCTTCCATTGTTTTCAAAATTCCGCTGACATTTAAAAATGCTTCAGAACTTTTCCATTGTTCTCAGAATTCTGCTGACGTTTAAAAATGCTTCGGAACTCTTCCATTGTTCTCGGAATTCCGCTGACGTTTAAAAATGCTTCTGAACTCTTCCATTGTTCTCGGATATCCGTTGAAGTTTAAAAATGCTTCGAAACTCTTCCACTGTTCTCGGAATTCTGCTGAAGTTTAAAAATGCTTCAGAACTCTTCCATTGTTCTCGGAATTTCGCTGACGTTTAATAATGCTTCGCAACTCTTTCCTTGTTCTCGGAATTCCGCTGACGTTTAAAAATGCTTCGGAACTCTTCCATTGTTCTCGGAATTCCGTTGAAGTTTAAAAATGCTTCGAAACTCTTCAATTGTTCTCGGAATTCTGCTGAACTTTTAAAATGCTTTGGAACTCTTCCATTGTTCTCGGAATTCTGCTGAAGTTTAAAAATGCTTCGGAACTCTTCCATTGTTCTCGGAATTCTTGTGACGTTTAAAAATGCTTCGGAACTCTTCCATTGTTCTTGGAATTCCGATGACGTTTTAAAATGCTTCGGTACTCTTCCATTGTTCTCGGAATTCCGCTGACGTTTAAAAATTCTTCGGAACTCTTCCATTGTTCTCGGAATTCCACTGAAGTTTAAAAATGCTTCAGAACTCTTCCATTGTTCTCGGAATTTCGCTGACGTTTAATAATGCTTCGCAACTCTTTCCTTGTTCTCGGAATTCCGCTGACATTTAAAAATGCTTCGGAACTCTTCCATTGTTCTCGGAATTCCGTTGAAGTTTAAAAATGCATCGAAACTCTTCCATTGTTCTCGGAATTCCGCTGACATTTAAAAATGCTTCGGAAATCTTCCATTGTTTTCAAAATTCCGCTGACGTTTAAAAATGCTTCAGAACTCTTCCATTGTTCTCAGAATTCCGCTGACATTTAAAAATGCTTCGGAACTCTTCCATTGTTCTCGGAATTCCGCTGACGTTTAAAAATTGTTCGGTACTCTTCCATTGTTCTCGGAATTCCGCTGACATATAAAAATGCTTCGGAAATCTTGTATTGTTCTCGGAATTCCGCTGAAGTTTAAAAATGCTTAAAATCTCTTCCATTGTTCTCGTAATTCTGCTCATGTTTAAAAATGCTTCGGAACTCTTCTATTGTTCTCGGAATTCCGCTGAAGTTTAAAAATGCTTAAAATCTCTTCCATTGTTCTCGTAATTCTGCTCATGTTTAAAAATGCTTCGGAACTCTTCCATTGTTCTCGGAATTCCGCTGACAATTAAAAATGCTTCGGAACTCTTCCATTGTTCTCGGAATTCCGTTGAAGTTTAAAAATGCTTCGAAACTCTTCCATTGTTCTCAGAATTCTGCTGAAGTTTAAAAATGCTTCAGAACTCTTCCATTGTTCTCGGAATTCCGCTGACGTTTAATAATGCTTCGCAACTCTTTCATTGTTCTCGGAATTCCGCTGAAATTTAAAAATGCTTCAGAACTCTTCCATTGTTCTCAGAATTCCGCTGACGTTTAAAAATGCTTTGGAACTCTTCCATTGCTCTCAGAATTCTGCTGAAGTTTAAAAATGCTTCAGAACTCTTACATTGTTCTCGGAATTCTGCTGACGTTTAAAAATGCTTCGGAACTCTTCCATTGTTCTCGAAATTCCGTTGAAGTTTAAAAATGCTTCGGAACTCTTCCATTGTTCTCGGAATTCTGCTGAAGTTTAAAAATGCTTCGGAACTCTTCCATTGTTCTTGGAATTCCGATGACGTTTTAAAATGCTTCGGTACTCTTCCATTGTTCTCGGAATTCCGCTGACGTTTAAAAATTCTTCGGAACTCTTCCATTGTTCTCGGAATTCCACTGAAGTTTAAAAATGCTTCAGAACTCTTCCATTGTTCTCGGAATTTCGCTGACGTTTAATAATGCTTTGCAACTCTTTCCTTGTTCTCGGAATTCCGCTGACGTTTAAAAATGCTTCGGAACTCTTCCATTGTTCTCGGAATTCCGTTGAAGTTTAAAAATGCTTTGAAACTCTTCCATTGTTCTCGGAATTCCGCTGACATTTAAAAATGCTTCGGAACTCTTCCATTGTTCTCGGAATTCCGCTGACGTTTAAAAATTGTTCGGTACTCTTCCATTGTTCTCGGAATTCCGCTGACATATAAAAATGCTTCGGAAATCTTGTATTGTTCTCGGAATTCCGCTGAAGTTTAAAAATGCTTAAAATCTCTTCCATTGTTCTCGTAATTCTGCTCATGTTTAAAAATGCTTCGGAACTCTTCTATTGTTCTCGGAATTCCGCTGAAGTTTAAAAATGCTTAAAATCTCTTCCATTGTTCTCGTAATTCTGCTCATGTTTAAAAATGCTTCGGAACTCTTCCATTGTTCTCGTAATTCCGCTGAAGTTTAAAAATGCTTCGGAACTCTTCCATTGTTCTCGGAATTCCGATGACGTTTTAAAATGCTTCGGAACTCTTCCATTGTTCTCGGAATTCCGATGACGTTTTAAAATGCTTCGGTACTCTTCCATTGTTCTCGGAATTCCGCTGACAATGAAAAATGCTTCGGAACTCTTCCATTGTTCTCGGAATTCCGTTGAAGTTTAAAAATGCTTTGAAACTCTTCCATTGTTCTCAGAATTCTGCTGAAGTTTAAAAATGCTTCAGAACTCTTCCATTGTTCTCGGAATTCCGCTGACGTTTAATAATGCTTCGCAACTCTTTCATTGTTCTCGGAATTCCGCTGAAATTTAAAAATGCTTCGGAACTCTTCCATTGTTCTCAGAATTCCGCTGACGTTTAAAAATGCTTCGGTACTCTTCCTTTGTTCTCGGAATTCCGCTGACATATAAAAATGCTTCGGAAATCTTGCATTGTTCTCGGCATTCCGCTGACGTTTAAAAATGCTTCGGAACTCTTCAATTGTTCTCGGAATTCCGCTGACGTTTAATAATGCTTCGCAACTCTTTCATTGTTCTCGGAATTCCGCTGACGTTTAAAAATGCTTCGGTACTCTTCCTTTGTTCTCGGAATTCCACTGACATATAAAAATGCTTCGCAACTCTTTCATTGTTCTCGGAATTCCGCTGACGTTTAAAAATGCTTCGGAACTCTTCCATTGTTCTCGGAATTCCGTTGAAGTTTAAAAATGCTTCGGTACTCTTCCTTTGTTCTCGGAATTCCACTGACATATAAAAATGCTTCGCAACTCTTTCATTGTTCTCGGAATTCCGCTGACGTTTAAAAATGCTTCGGAACTCTTCCATTGTTCTCGGAATTCCGTTGAAGTTTAAAAATGCTTCGAAACTCTTCCATTGTTCTCAGAATTCTGCTGAAGTTTAAAAATGCTTCAGAACTCTTCCATTGTTCTCGGAATTCCGCTGACGTTTAATAATGCTTCGCAACTCTTTCATTTTTCTCGGAATTCCGCTGAAATTTAAAAATGCTTCAGAACTCTTCCATTGTTCTCAGAATTCCGCTGACGTTTAAAAATGCTTCGGTACTCTTCCTTTGTTCTCGGAATTCCGCTGACATATAAAAATGCTTCGGAAATCTTGCATTGTTCTCGGCATTCCGCTGACGTTTAAAAATGCTTCGAAACTCTTCCATTGTTCTCAGAATTCTGCTGAAGTTTAAAAATGCTTCAGAACTCTTCCATTGTTCTCGGAATTCCGCTGACGTTTAATAATGCTTCGCAACTCTTTCATTGTTCTCGGAATTCCGCTGAAATTTAAAAATGCTTCGGAACTCTTCCATTGTTCTCGAAATTCCGTTGAAGTTTAAAAATGCTTCGGAACTCTTCCATTGTTCTCGGAATTCTGCTGAAGTTTAAAAATGCTTCGGAACTCTTCCATTGTTCTCAGAATTCCGCTGACGTTTAAAAATGCTTCGGTACTCTTCCATTGTTCTCGGAATTCTTCTGACGTTTAAAAATGCTTCGGAACTCTTCCATTGTTCTCGGAATTCCGATGACGTTTTAAAATGCTTCGGTACTCTTCCATTGTTCTCGGAATTCCGCTGACGTTTAAAAATTCTTCGGAACTCTTCCATTGTTCTCGGAATTCCACTGAAGTTTAAAAATGCTTCGGAACTCTTCCATTGTTCTAGGAATTCTGCTGAAGTTTAAAAATTCATGTGAACTCTTCCATTATTCTCGGAATTCGTGTGAATTTTAAAAATGCTTCGGAACTTTTCTATTGTTCTCGGAATTCCGCTGAAGTTTAAAAATGCTTAAAATCTCTTACATTGTTCTCGGAATTCCGCTGAAGTTTGAAAATGCTTCGGAACTCTTCCATTGTTCTCGGAATTCTGCTGAAGTTTAACAATGCTTCAGAACTCTTCCATTGTTCTCAGAATTCCGCTGACGTTCAAAAATGCTTCGGAAATCTTCCATTGTTTTCAAAATTCCGCTGACGTTTAAAAATGCTTCAGAACTTTTCCATTGTTCTCCGAGTTCTGCTGACGTTTAAAAATGCTTCGGAACTCTTCCATTGTTCTCAGAATTCCGCTGACGTTTAAAAATGCTTCTGAACTCTTCCATTGTTCTCGGAATTCCGTTGAAGTTTAAAAATGCTTCGGAACTTTTCTATTGTTCTCGGAATTCCGCTGAAGTTTAAAAATGCTTAAAATCTCTTACATTGTTCTCGGAATTCCGCTGAAGTTTAAAAATGCTTCGGAACTCTTCCATTGTTCTCAGAATTCCGCTGACGTTTAAAAATGCTTCGATACTCTTCCATTGTTCTCGGAATTCTTCTGACGTTTAAAAATGCTTCGGAACTCTTCCATTGTTCTTGGAATTCCGATGACGTTTTAAAATGCTTCGGTACTCTTCTATTGTTCTCGGAATTCCGCTGACGTTTAAAAATTCTTCGGAACTCTTCCATTGTTCTCGGAATTCCACTGAAGTTTAAAAATGCTTCAGAACTCTTCCATTGTTCTCGGAATTTCGCTGACGTTTAATAATGCTTCGCAACTCTTTCCTTGTTCTCGGAATTCCGCTGACATTTAAAAATGCTTCGGAACTCTTCCATTGTTCTCGGAATTCCGTTGAAGTTTAAAAATGCTTCGAAACTCTTCCATTGTTCTCGGAATTCCGCTGACATTTAAAAATGCTTCGGAAATCTTCCATTGTTTTCAAAATTCCGCTGACGTTTAAAAATGCTTCAGAACTCTTCCATTGTTCTCAGAATTCCGCTGACATTTAAAAATGCTTCGGAACTCTTCCATTGTTCTCGGAATTCCGCTGACGTTTAAAAATTGTTCGGTACTCTTCCATTGTTCTCGGAATTCCGCTGACATATAAAAATGCTTCGGAAATCTTGTATTGTTCTCGGAATTCCGCTGAAGTTTAAAAATGCTTAAAATCTCTTCCATTGTTCTCGTAATTCTGCTCATGTTTAAAAATGATTCGGAACTCTTCTATTGTTCTCGGAATTCCGCTGAAGTTTAAAAATGCTTAAAATCTCTTCCATTGTTCTCGTAATTCTGCTCATGTTTAAAAATGCTTCGGAACTCTTCCATTGTTCTCGTAATTCCGCTGAAGTTTAAAAATGCTTCGGAACTCTTCCATTGTTCTCGGAATTCCGATGACGTTTTAAAATGCTTCGGTACTCTTCCATTGTTCTCGGAATTCCGCTGACAATTAAAAATGCTTCGGAACTCTTCCATTGTTCTCGGAATTCCGTTGAAGTTTAAAAATGCTTCGAAACTCTTCCATTGTTCTCAGAATTCTGCTGAAGTTTAAAAATGCTTCAGAACTCTTCCATTGTTCTCGGAATTCCGCTGACGTTTAATAATGCTTCGCAACTCTTTCATTGTTCTCGGAATTCCGCTGAAATTTAAAAATGCTTCGGAACTCTTCCATTGTTCTCAGAATTCCGCTGACGTTTAAAAATGCTTCGGTACTCTTCCTTTGCTCTCGGAATTCCGCTGACATATAAAAATGCTTCGGAAATCTTGCATTGTTCTCGGCATTCCGCTGACGTTTAAAAATGCTTCGGAACTCTTCAATTGTTCTCGGAATTCCGCTGATGTTTAATAATGCTTCGCAACTCTTTCATTGTTCTCGGAATTCCGCTGACGTTTAAAAATGCTTCGGAACTCTTCCATTGTTCTCGGAATTCCGTTGAAGTTTAAAAATGCTTCGAAACTCTTCCATTGTTCTCAGAATTCTGCTGAAGTTTAAAAATGCTTCAGAACTCTTCCATTGTTCTCGGAATTCCGCTGACGTTTAATAATGCTTCGCAACTCTTTCATTGTTCTCGGAATTCCGCTGAAATTTAAAAATGCTTCAGAACTCTTCCATTGTTCTCAGAATTCCGCTGACATTTAAAAATGCTTCGGTACTCTTCCTTTGTTCTCGGAATTCCGCTGACATATAAAAATGCTTCGGAAATCTTGCATTGTTCTCGGCATTCCGCTGACGTTTAAAAATGCTTCGGAACTCTTCAATTGTTCTCGGAATTCTGCTGAACTTTTAAAATGCTTTGGAACTGTTCCATTGCTCTCAGAATTCTGCTGAAGTTTAAAAATGCTTCAGAACTCTTACATTGTTCTCGGAATTCTGCTGACGTTTAAAAATGCTTCGGAACTCTTCCATTGTTCTTGAAATTCCATTGAAGTTTAAAAATGCTTCGGAACTCTTCCATTGTTCTCGGAATTCTGCTGAAGTTTAAAAATGCTTCGGAACTCTTCCATTGTTCTCAGAATTCCGCTGACGTTTAAAAATGCTTCGATACTCTTCCATTGTTCTCGGAATTCTTCTGACGTTTAAAAATGCTTCGGAACTCTTCCATTGTTCTTGGAATTCCGATGACGTTTTAAAATGCTTCGGTACTCTTCCATTGTTCTCGGAATTCCGCTGACGTTTAAAAATTCTTCGGAACTCATCCATTGTTCTCGGAATTCCACTGAAGTTTAAAAATGCTTCAGAACTCTTCCATTGTTCTCGGAATTTCGCTGACGTTTAATAATGCTTCGCAACTCTTTCCTTGATCTCGGAATTCCGCTGACGTTTAAAAATGCTTCGGAACTCTTCCATTGTTCTCGGAATTCTGTTGAAGTTTAAAAATGCTTTGAAACTCTTCCATTGTTCTCGGAATTCCGCTGACATTTAAAAATGCTTCGGAACTCTTCCATTGTTCTCGGAATTCCGCTGACGTTTAAAAATTGTTCGGTACTCTTCCATTGTTCTCGGAATTCCGCTGACATATAAAAATGCTTCGGAAATCTTGTATTGTTCTCGGAATTCCGCTGAAGTTTAAAAATGCTTAAAATCTCTTCCATTGTTCTCGTAATTCTGCTCATGTTTAAAAATGCTTCGGAACTCTTCTATTGTTCTCAGAATTCCGCTGAAGTTTAAAAATGCTTCAGAACTCTTACATTGTTCTCGGAATTCTGCTGACGTTTAAAAATGCTTCGGAACTCTTCTATTGTTCTCGGAATTCTGCTGAAGTTTAAAAATGCTTCAGAACTCTTACATTGTTCTCGGAATTCTGCTGACGTTTAAAAATGCTTCGGAACTCTTCCATTGTTCTCGAAATTCCGTTGAAGTTTAAAAATGCTTCGGAACTCTTCCATTGTTCTCGGAATTCTGCTGAAGTTTAAAAATGCTTCGGAACTCTTCCATTGTTCTCAGAATTCCGCTGACGTTTAAAAATGCTTCGGTACTCTTCCATTGTTCTCGGAATTCTTCTGACGTTTAAAAATGCTTCGGAACTCTTCCATTGTTCTAGGAATTCTGTTGAAGTTTAAAAATTCATGTGAACTCTTCCATTATTCTCGGAATTCGTGTGAATTTTAAAAATGCTTCGGAACTTTTCTATTGTTCTCGGAATTCCGCTGAAGTTTAAAAATGCTTAAAATCTCTTACATTGTTCTCGGAATTCCGCTGAAGTTTAAAAATGCTTCGGAACTCTTTCATTGTTCTCGGAATTCTGCTGAAGTTTAAAAATGCTTCAGAACTCTTCCATTGTTCTCGGAATTTCGCTGACGTTTAATAATGCTTCGCAACTCTTTCCTTGTTCTCGGAATTCCGCTGACGTTTAAAAATGCTTCGGTACTCTTCCATTGTTCTCGGAATTCCGCTGACATTTAAAAATGCTTCGGAAATCTTCCATTGTTTTCAAAATTCCGCTGACGTTTAAAAATGCTTCAGAACTTTTCCATTGTTCTCCGAGTTCTGCTGACGTTTAAAAATGCTTCGGAACTCTTCCATTGTTCTCGGAATTCCGCTGACGTTTAAAAATGCTTCTGAACTCTTCCATTGTTCTCGGAATTCCGTTGAAGTTTAAAAATGCTTCGAAACTCTTCCACTGTTCTCGGAATTCTGCTGAAGTTTAAAAATGCTTCAGAACTCTTCCATTGTTCTCGGAATTTCGCTGACGTTTAATAATGCTTCGCAACTCTTTCCTTGTTCTCGGAATTCCGCTGACGTTTAAAAATGCTTCGGTACTCTTCCATTGTTCTCGGAATTCCGCTGACATTTAAAAATGCTTCGGAAATCTTCCATTGTTTTCAAAATTCCGCTGACGTTTAAAAATGCTTCAGAACTCTTCCATTGTTCTCAGAATTCCGCTGACATTTAAAAATGCTTCGGAACTCTTCCATTGTTCTCGGAATTCCGCTGACGTTTAAAAATTGTTCGGTACTCTTCCATTGTTCTCGGAATTCCGCTGACATATAAAAATGCTTCGGAAATCTTGTATTGTTCTCGGAATTCCGCTGAAGTTTAAAAATGCTTAAAATCTCTTCCATTGTTCTCGTAATTCTGCTCATGTTTAAAAATGCTTCGGAACTCTTCCATTGTTCTCGTAATTCCGCTGAAGTTTAAAAATGCTTCACAACTCTTCCATTGTTCTCGGAATTCCGCTGACGTTTAATAATGCTTCGCAACTCTTTCATTGTTCTCGGAATTCCGCTGACGTTTAAAAATGCTTCGGAACTCTTCCATTGTTCTCGGAATTCCATTGAAGTTTAAAAATGCTTCGAAACTCTTCCATTGTTCTCAGAATTCTGCTGAAGTTTAAAAATGCTTCAGAACTCTTCCATTGTTCTCGGAATTCCGCTGACGTTTAATAATGCTTCGCAACTCTTTCATTGTTCTCGGAATTCCGCTGAAATTTAAAAATGCTTCGGTACTCTTCCTTTGTTCTCGGAATTCCGCTGACATATAAAAATGCTTCGGAAATCTTGCATTGTTCTCGGCATTCCGCTGACGTTTAAAAATGCTTCGCAACTCTTCAATTGTTCTCGGAATTCTGCTGAACTTTTAAAATGCTTTGGAACTCTTCCATTGCTCTCAGAATTCTGCTGAAGTTTAAAAATGCTTCAGAACTCTTCCATTGTTCTTGGAATTCTGCTGAAGTTTAAAAATGCTTCAGAACTCTTCCATTGTTCTCAGAATTCCGCTGACGTTCAAAAATGCTTCGGAAATCTTCCATTGTTTTCAAAATTCCGCTGACGTTTAAAAATGCTTCAGAACTTTTCCATTGTTCTCAGAATTCTGCTGACGTTTAAAAATGCTTCGGAACTCTTCCATTGTTCTCGGAATTCCGCTGACGTTTAAAAATGCTTCTGAACTCTTCCATTGTTCTCGGAATTCCGTTGAAGTTTAAAAATGCTTCGAAACTCTTCCACTGTTCTCGGAATTCTGCTGAAGTTTAAAAATGCTTCAGAACTCTTCCATTGTTCTCGGAATTTCGCTGACGTTTAATAATGCTTCGCAACTCTTTCCTTGTTCTCGGAATTCCGCTGACGTTTAAAAATGCTTCGGTACTCTTCCATTGTTCTCGGAATTCCGCTGACATTTAAAAATGCTTCGGAAATCTTCCATTGTTTTCAAAATTCCGCTGACGTTTAAAAATGCTTCAGAACTCTTCCATTGTTCTCAGAATTCCGCTGACATTTAAAAATGCTTCGGAACTCTTCCATTGTTCTCGGAATTCCGCTGACGTTTAAAAATTGTTCGGTACTCTTCCATTGTTCTCGGAATTCCGCTGACATATAAAAATGCTTCGGAAATCTTGTATTGTTCTCGGAATTCCGCTGAAGTTTAAAAATGCTTAAAATCTCTTCCATTGTTCTCGTAATTCTGCTCATGTTTAAAAATGCTTCGGAACTCTTCCATTGTTCTCGTAATTCCGCTGAAGTTTAAAAATGCTTCACAACTCTTCCATTGTTCTCGGAATTCCGCTGACGTTTAATAATGCTTCGCAACTCTTTCATTGTTCTCGGAATTCCGCTGACGTTTAAAAATGCTTCGGAACTCTTCCATTGTTCTCGGAATTCCGTTGAAGTTTAAAAATGCTTCGAAACTCTTCCATTGTTCTCAGAATTCTGCTGAAGTTTAAAAATGCTTCAGAACTCTTCCATTGTTCTCAGAATTCTGCTGAAGTTTAAAAATGCTTCAGAACTCTTCCATTGTTCTCGGAATTCCGCTGACGTTTAATAATGCTTCGCAACTCTTTCATTGTTCTCGGAATTCCGCTGAAATTTAAAAATGCTTCGGTACTCTTCCGTTGTTCTCGGAATTCCGCTGACATATAAAAATGCTTCGGAAATCTTGCATTGTTCTCGGCATTCCGCTGACGTTTAAAAATGCTTCGCAACTCTTCAATTGTTCTCGGAATTCTGCTGAACTTTTAAAATGCTTTGGAACTCTTCCATTGCTCTCAGAGTTCTGCTGAAGTTTAAAAATGCTTCAGAACTCTTACATTGTTCTCGGAATTCTGCTGACGTTTAAAAATGCTTCGGAACTCTTCCATTGTTCTCAAAATTCCGTTGAAGTTTAAAAATGCTTCGGAACTCTTCCATTGTTCTCGGAATTCCGCTGAAGTTTAAAAATGCTTCGAAACTCTTCCATTGTTCTCAGAATTCCGCTGACGTTTAAAAATGCTTCGGTACTCTTCCATTTTTCTCGGAATTCTGCTGACGTTTAAAAATGCTTTGGAACTCTTCTATTGTTCTCGGAATTCCGATGACGTTTTAAAATGCTTCGGTACTCTTCCATTGTTCTCGGAATTCCACTGAAGTTTAAAAATGCTTCGGAACTCTTCCATTGTTCTAGGAATTCTGCTGAAGTTTAAAAATTCATGTGAACTCTTCCATTATTCTCGGAATTCGTGTGAATTTTAAAAATGCTTCGGAACTTTTCTATTGTTCTCGGAATTCCGCTGAAGTTTAAAAATGCTTAAAATCTCTTATATTGTTCTCGGAATTCCGCTGAAGTTTAAAAATGCTTCGGAACTCTTCCATTGTTCTCGGAATTCTGCTGAAGTTTAAAAATGCTCAGGAACTCTTCCATTGTTCTCAGAATTCCGCTGACGTTCAAAAATGCTTCGGAAATCTTCCATTGTTTTCAAAATTCCGCTGACATTTAAAAATGCTTCAGAACTTTTCCATTGTTCTCAGAATTCTGCTGACGTTTAAAAATGCTTCGGAACTCTTCCATTGTTCTCGGAATTCCGCTGACGTTTAAAAATGCTTCTGAACTCTTCCATTGTTCTCGGATATCCGTTGAAGTTTAAAAATGCTTCGAAACTCTTCCACTGTTCTCGGAATTCTGCTGAAGTTTAAAAATGCTTCAGAACTCTTCCATTGTTCTCGGAATTTCGCTGACGTTTAATAATGCTTCGCAACTCTTTCCTTGTTCACGGAATTCCGCTGACGTTTAAAAATGCTTCGGAACTCTTCCATTGTTCTCGGAATTCCGTTGAAGTTTAAAAATGCTTCGAAACTCTTCAATTGTTCTCGGAATTCTGCTGAACTTTTAAAATGCTTTGGAACTCTTCCATTGTTCTCGGAATTCTGCTGAAGTTTAAAAATGCTTCGGAACTCTTCCATTGTTCTCAGAATTCCGCTGACGTTTAAAAATGCTTCGATACTCTTCCATTGTTCTCGGAATTCTTCTGACGTTTAAAAATGCTTCGGAACTCTTCCATTGTTCTTGGAATTCCGATGACGTTTTAAAATGCTTCGGTACTCTTCCATTGTTCTCGGAATTCCGCTGACGTTTAAAAATTCTTCGGAACTCTTCCATTGTTCTCGGAATTCCACTGAAGTTTAAAAATGCTTCAGAACTCTTCCATTGTTCTCGGAATTTCGCTGACGTTTAATAATGCTTCGCAACTCTTTCCTTGTTCTCGGAATTCCGCTGACATTTAAAAATGCTTTGGAACTCTTCCATTGTTCTCGGAATTCCGTTGAAGTTTAAAAATGCATCGAAACTCTTCCATTGTTCTCGGAATTCCGCTGACATTTAAAAATGCTTCGGAAATCTTCCATTGTTTTCAAAATTCCGCTGACGTTTAAAAATGCTTCAGAACTCTTCCATTGTTCTCAGAATTCCGCTGACATTTAAAAATGCTTCGGAACTCTTCCATTGTTCTCGGAATTCCGCTGACGTTTAAAAATTGTTCGGTACTCTTCCATTGTTCTCGGAATTCCGCTGACATATAAAAATGCTTCGGAAATCTTGTATTGTTCTCGGAATTCCGCTGAAGTTTAAAAATGCTTAAAATCTCTTCCATTGTTCTCGTAATTCTGCTCATGTTTAAAAATGCTTCGGAACTCTTCTATTGTTCTCGGAATTCCGCTGAAGTTTAAAAATGCTTAAAATCTCTTCCATTGTTCTCGTAATTCTGCTCATGTTTAAAAATGCTTCGGAACTCTTCCATTGTTCTCGGAATTCCGCTGACAATTAAAAATGCTTCGGAACTCTTCCATTGTTCTCGGAATTCCGTTGAAGTTTAAAAATGCTTCGAAACTCTTCCATTGTTCTCAGAATTCTGCTGAAGTTTAAAAATGCTTCAGAACTCTTCCATTGTTCTCGGAATTCCGCTGACGTTTAATAATGCTTCGCAACTCTTTCATTGTTCTCGGAATTCCGCTGAAATTTAAAAATGCTTCAGAACTCTTCCATTGTTCTCAGAATTCCGCTGACGTTTAAAAATGCTTCGGTACTCTTCCTTTGTTCTCAGAATTCCGCTGACATATAAAAATGCTTCGGAAATCTTGCATTGTTCTCGGCATTCCGCTGACGTTTAAAAATGCTTCGGAACTCTTCAATTGTTCTCGGAATTCTGCTGAACTTTTAAAATGCTTTGGAACTCTTCCATTGCTCTCAGAATTCTGCTGAAGTTTAAAAATGCTTCAGAACTCTTACATTGTTCTCGGAATTCTGCTGACGTTTAAAAATGCTTCGGAACTCTTCCATTGTTCTCGAAATTCCGTTGAAGTTTAAAAATGCTTCGGAACTCTTCCATTGTTCTCGGAATTCTGCTGAAGTTTAAAAATGCTTCGGAACTCTTCCATTGTTCTTGGAATTCCGATGACGTTTTAAAATGCTTCGGTACTCTTCCATTGTTCTCGGAATTCCGCTGACGTTTAAAAATTCTTCGGAACTCTTCCATTGTTCTCGGAATTCCACTGAAGTTTAAAAATGCTTCAGAACTCTTCCATTGTTCTCGGAATTTCGCTGACGTTTAATAATGCTTCGCAACTCTTTCCTTGTTCTCGGAATTCCGCTGACGTTTAAAAATGCTTCGGAACTCTTCCATTGTTCTCGGAATTCCGTTGAAGTTTAAAAATGCTTTGAAACTCTTCCATTGTTCTCGGAATTCCGCTGACATTTAAAAATGCTTCGGAACTCTTCCATTGTTCTCGGAATTCCGCTGACGTTTAAAAATTGTTCGGTACTCTTCCATTGTTCTCGGAATTCCGCTGACATATAAAAATGCTTCGGAAATCTTGTATTGTTCTCGGAATTCCGCTGAAGTTTAAAAATGCTTAAAATCTCTTCCATTGTTCTCGTAATTCTGCTCATGTTTAAAAATGCTTCGGAACTCTTCTATTGTTCTCGGAATTCCGCTGAAGTTTAAAAATGCTTAAAATCTCTTCCATTGTTCTCGTAATTCTGCTCATGTTTAAAAATGCTTCGGAACTCTTCCATTGTTCTCGTAATTCCGCTGAAGTTTAAAAATGCTTCGGAACTCTTCCATTGTTCTCGGAATTCCGATGACGTTTTAAAATGCTTCGGAACTCTTCCATTGTTCTCGGAATTCCGATGACGTTTTAAAATGCTTCGGTACTCTTCCATTGTTCTCGGAATTCCGCTGACAATGAAAAATGCTTCGGAACTCTTCCATTGTTCTCGGAATTCCGTTGAAGTTTAAAAATGCTTTGAAACTCTTCCATTGTTCTCAGAATTCTGCTGAAGTTTAAAAATGCTTCAGAACTCTTCCATTGTTCTCGGAATTCCGCTGACGTTTAATAATGCTTCGCAACTCTTTCATTGTTCTCGGAATTCCGCTGAAATTTAAAAATGCTTCGGAACTCTTCCATTGTTCTCAGAATTCCGCTGACGTTTAAAAATGCTTCGGTACTCTTCCTTTGTTCTCGGAATTCCGCTGACATATAAAAATGCTTCGGAAATCTTGCATTGTTCTCGGCATTCCGCTGACGTTTAAAAATGCTTCGGAACTCTTCAATTGTTCTCGGAATTCCGCTGACGTTTAATAATGCTTCGCAACTCTTTCATTGTTCTCGGAATTCCGCTGACGTTTAAAAATGCTTCGGAACTCTTCCATTGTTCTCGGAATTCCGTTGAAGTTTAAAAATGCTTCGAAACTCTTCAATTGTTCTCGGAATTCTGCTGAACTTTTAAAATGCTTTGGAACTCTTCCATTGTTCTCGGAATTCTGCTGAAGTTTAAAAATGCTTCGGAACTCTTCCATTGTTCTCAGAATTCCGCTGACGTTTAAAAATGCTTCGATACTCTTCCATTGTTCTCGGAATTCTTCTGACGTTTAAAAATGCTTCGGAACTCTTCCATTGTTCTTGGAATTCCGATGACGTTTTAAAATGCTTCGGTACTCTTCCATTGTTCTCGGAATTCCGCTGACGTTTAAAAATTCTTCGGAACTCTTCCATTGTTCTCGGAATTCCACTGAAGTTTAAAAATGCTTCAGAACTCTTCCATTGTTCTCGGAATTTCGCTGACGTTTAATAATGCTTCGCAACTCTTTCCTTGTTCTCGGAATTCCGCTGACATTTAAAAATGCTTTGGAACTCTTCCATTGTTCTCGGAATTCCGTTGAAGTTTAAAAATGCATCGAAACTCTTCCATTGTTCTCGGAATTCCGCTGACATTTAAAAATGCTTCGGAAATCTTCCATTGTTTTCAAAATTCCGCTGACGTTTAAAAATGCTTCAGAACTCTTCCATTGTTCTCAGAATTCCGCTGACATATAAAAATGCTTCGCAACTCTTTCATTGTTCTCGGAATTCCGCTGACGTTTAAAAATGCTTCGGAACTCTTCCATTGTTCTCGGAATTCCGTTGAAGTTTAAAAATGCTTCGGTACTCTTCCTTTGTTCTCGGAATTCCACTGACATATAAAAATGCTTCGCAACTCTTTCATTGTTCTCGGAATTCCGCTGACGTTTAAAAATGCTTCGGAACTCTTCCATTGTTCTCGGAATTCCGTTGAAGTTTAAAAATGCTTCGAAACTCTTCCATTGTTCTCAGAATTCTGCTGAAGTTTAAAAATGCTTCAGAACTCTTCCATTGTTCTCGGAATTCCGCTGACGTTTAATAATGCTTCGCAACTCTTTCATTGTTCTCGGAATTCCGCTGAAATTTAAAAATGCTTCAGAACTCTTCCATTGTTCTCAGAATTCCGCTGACGTTTAAAAATGCTTCGGTACTCTTCCTTTGTTCTCGGAATTCCGCTGACATATAAAAATGCTTCGGAAATCTTGCATTGTTCTCGGCATTCCGCTGACGTTTAAAAATGCTTCGAAACTCTTCCATTGTTCTCAGAATTCTGCTGAAGTTTAAAAATGCTTCAGAACTCTTCCATTGTTCTCGGAATTCCGCTGACGTTTAATAATGCTTCGCAACTCTTTCATTGTTCTCGGAATTCCGCTGAAATTTAAAAATGCTTCGGAACTCTTCCATTGTTCTCGAAATTCCGTTGAAGTTTAAAAATGCTTCGGAACTCTTCCATTGTTCTCGGAATTCTGCTGAAGTTTAAAAATGCTTCGGAACTCTTCCATTGTTCTCAGAATTCCGCTGACGTTTAAAAATGCTTCGGTACTCTTCCATTGTTCTCGGAATTCTTCTGACGTTTAAAAATGCTTCGGAACTCTTCCATTGTTCTCGGAATTCCGATGACGTTTTAAAATGCTTCGGTACTCTTCCATTGTTCTCGGAATTCCGCTGACGTTTAAAAATTCTTCGGAACTCTTCCATTGTTCTCGGAATTCCACTGAAGTTTAAAAATGCTTCGGAACTCTTCCATTGTTCTAGGAATTCTGCTGAAGTTTAAAAATTCATGTGAACTCTTCCATTATTCTCGGAATTCGTGTGAATTTTAAAAATGCTTCGGAACTTTTCTATTGTTCTCGGAATTCCGCTGAAGTTTAAAAATGCTTAAAATCTCTTACATTGTTCTCGGAATTCCGCTGAAGTTTGAAAATGCTTCGGAACTCTTCCATTGTTCTCGGAATTCTGCTGAAGTTTAACAATGCTTCAGAACTCTTCCATTGTTCTCAGAATTCCGCTGACGTTCAAAAATGCTTCGGAAATCTTCCATTGTTTTCAAAATTCCGCTGACGTTTAAAAATGCTTCAGAACTTTTCCATTGTTCTCCGAGTTCTGCTGACGTTTAAAAATGCTTCGGAACTCTTCCATTGTTCTCAGAATTCCGCTGACGTTTAAAAATGCTTCTGAACTCTTCCATTGTTCTCGGAATTCCGTTGAAGTTTAAAAATGCTTCGGAACTTTTCTATTGTTCTCGGAATTCCGCTGAAGTTTAAAAATGCTTAAAATCTCTTACATTGTTCTCGGAATTCCGCTGAAGTTTAAAAATGCTTCGGAACTCTTCCATTGTTCTCGGAATTCTGCTGAAGTTTAAAAATGCTTCGGAACTCTTCCATTGTTCTCAGAATTCCGCTGACGTTTAAAAATGCTTCGATACTCTTCCATTGTTCTCGGAATTCTTCTGACGTTTAAAAATGCTTCGGAACTCTTCCATTGTTCTTGGAATTCCGATGACGTTTTAAAATGCTTCGGTACTCTTCTATTGTTCTCGGAATTCCGCTGACGTTTAAAAATTCTTCGGAACTCTTCCATTGTTCTCGGAATTCCACTGAAGTTTAAAAATGCTTCAGAACTCTTCCATTGTTCTCAGAATTCCGCTGACGTTTAAAAATGCTTCGGAAATCTTCCATTGTTTTCAAAATTCCGCTGACGTTTAAAAATGCTTCAGAACTCTTCCATTGTTCTCAGAATTCCGCTGACATTTAAAAATGCTTCGGAACTCTTCCATTGTTCTCGGAATTCCGCTGACGTTTAAAAATTGTTCGGTACTCTTCCATTGTTCTCGGAATTCCGCTGACATATAAAAATGCTTCGGAAATCTTGTATTGTTCTCGGAATTCCGCTGAAGTTTAAAAATGCTTCGGAACTCTTCCATTGTTCTCGGAATTCCGATGACGTTTTAAAATGCTTCGGTACTCTTCCATTGTTCTCGGAATTCCGCTGACAATTAAAAATGCTTAAAATCTCTTCCATTGTTCTCGTAATTCTGCTCATGTTTAAAAATGATTCGGAACTCTTCTATTGTTCTCGGAATTCCGCTGAAGTTTAAAAATGCTTAAAATCTCTTCCATTGTTCTCGTAATTCTGCTCATGTTTAAAAATGCTTCGGAACTCTTCCATTGTTCTCGTAATTCCGCTGAAGTTTAAAAATGCTTCGGTACTCTTCCATTGTTCTCGGAATTCTTCTGACGTTTAAAAATGCTTCGGAACTCTTCCATTGTTCTAGGAATTCTGTTGAAGTTTAAAAATTCATGTGAACTCTTCCATTATTCTCGGAATTCGTGTGAATTTTAAAAATGCTTCGGAACTTTTCTATTGTTCTCGGAATTCCGCTGAAGTTTAAAAATGCTTAAAATCTCTTACATTGTTCTCGGAATTCCGCTGAAGTTTAAAAATGCTTCGGAACTCTTTCATTGTTCTCGGAATTCTGCTGAAGTTTAAAAATGCTTCAGAACTCTTCCATTGTTCTCGGAATTTCGCTGACGTTTAATAATGCTTCGCAACTCTTTCCTTGTTCTCGGAATTCCGCTGACGTTTAAAAATGCTTCGGTACTCTTCCATTGTTCTCGGAATTCCGCTGACATTTAAAAATGCTTCGGAAATCTTCCATTGTTTTCAAAATTCCGCTGACGTTTAAAAATGCTTCAGAACTTTTCCATTGTTCTCCGAGTTCTGCTGACGTTTAAAAATGCTTCGGAACTCTTCCATTGTTCTCGGAATTCCGCTGACGTTTA
Organism: Phyllobates terribilis; assembly: GCF_046119375.1. Lineage (NCBI taxonomy): Eukaryota > Metazoa > Chordata > Amphibia > Anura > Dendrobatidae > Phyllobates > Phyllobates terribilis. Next base: position 15,250,545 of record NW_027362782.1, read on the forward strand.
AAAATGCTTCTGAACTCTTCCATTGTTCTCGGAATTCCGTTGAAGTTTAAAAATGCTTCGAAACTCTTCCACTGTTCTCGGAATTCTGCTGAAGTTTAAAAATGCTTCAGAACTCTTCCATTGTTCTCGGAATTTCGCTGACGTTTAATAATGCTTCGCAACTCTTTCCTTGTTCTCGGAATTCCGCTGACGTTTAAAAATGCTTCGGTACTCTTCCATTGTTCTCGGAATTCCGCTGACATTTAAAAATGCTTCGGAAATCTTCCATTGTTTTCAAAATTCCGCTGACGTTTAAAAATGCTTCAGAACTCTTCCATTGTTCTCAGAATTCCGCTGACATTTAAAAATGCTTCGGAACTCTTCCATTGTTCTCGGAATTCCGCTGACGTTTAAAAATTGTTCGGTACTCTTCCATTGTTCTCGGAATTCCGCTGACATATAAAAATGCTTCGGAAATCTTGTATTGTTCTCGGAATTCCGCTGAAGTTTAAAAATGCTTAAAATCTCTTCCATTGTTCTCGTAATTCTGCTCATGTTTAAAAATGCTTCGGAACTCTTCCATTGTTCTCGTAATTCCGCTGAAGTTTAAAAATGCTTCACAACTCTTCCATTGTTCTCGGAATTCCGCTGACGTTTAATAATGCTTCGCAACTCTTTCATTGTTCTCGGAATTCCGCTGACGTTTAAAAATGCTTCGGAACTCTTCCATTGTTCTCGGAATTCCGTTGAAGTTTAAAAATGCTTCGAAACTCTTCCATTGTTCTCAGAATTCTGCTGAAGTTTAAAAATGCTTCAGAACTCTTCCATTGTTCTCGGAATTCCGCTGACGTTTAATAATGCTTCGCAACTCTTTCATTGTTCTCGGAATTCCGCTGAAATTTAAAAATGCTTCGGTACTCTTCCTTTGTTCTCGGAATTCCGCTGACATATAAAAATGCTTCGGAAATCTTGCATTGTTCTCGGCATTCCGCTGACGTTTAAAAATGCTTCGCAACTCTTCAATTGTTCTCGGAATTCTGCTGAACTTTTAAAATGCTTTGGAACTCTTCCATTGCTCTCAGAATTCTGCTGAAGTTTAAAAATGCTTCAGAACTCTTCCATTGTTCTTGGAATTCTGCTGAAGTTTAAAAATGCTTCAGAACTCTTCCATTGTTCTCAGAATTCCGCTGACGTTCAAAAATGCTTCGGAAATCTTCCATTGTTTTCAAAATTCCGCTGACGTTTAAAAATGCTTCAGAACTTTTCCATTGTTCTCAGAATTCTGCTGACGTTTAAAAATGCTTCGGAACTCTTCCATTGTTCTCGGAATTCCGCTGACGTTTAAAAATGCTTCTGAACTCTTCCATTGTTCTCGGAATTCCGTTGAAGTTTAAAAATGCTTCGAAACTCTTCCACTGTTCTCGGAATTCTGCTGAAGTTTAAAAATGCTTCAGAACTCTTCCATTGTTCTCGGAATTTCGCTGACGTTTAATAATGCTTCGCAACTCTTTCCTTGTTCTCGGAATTCCGCTGACGTTTAAAAATGCTTCGGTACTCTTCCATTGTTCTCGGAATTCCGCTGACATTTAAAAATGCTTCGGAAATCTTCCATTGTTTTCAAAATTCCGCTGACGTTTAAAAATGCTTCAGAACTCTTCCATTGTTCTCAGAATTCCGCTGACATTTAAAAATGCTTCGGAACTCTTCCATTGTTCTCGGAATTCCGCTGACGTTTAAAAATTGTTCGGTACTCTTCCATTGTTCTCGGAATTCCGCTGACATATAAAAATGCTTCGGAAATCTTGTATTGTTCTCGGAATTCCGCTGAAGTTTAAAAATGCTTAAAATCTCTTCCATTGTTCTCGTAATTCTGCTCATGTTTAAAAATGCTTCGGAACTCTTCCATTGTTCTCGTAATTCCGCTGAAGTTTAAAAATGCTTCACAACTCTTCCATTGTTCTCGGAATTCCGCTGACGTTTAATAATGCTTCGCAACTCTTTCATTGTTCTCGGAATTCCGCTGACGTTTAAAAATGCTTCGGAACTCTTCCATTGTTCTCGGAATTCCGTTGAAGTTTAAAAATGCTTCGAAACTCTTCCATTGTTCTCAGAATTCTGCTGAAGTTTAAAAATGCTTCAGAACTCTTCCATTGTTCTCAGAATTCTGCTGAAGTTTAAAAATGCTTCAGAACTCTTCCATTGTTCTCGGAATTCCGCTGACGTTTAATAATGCTTCGCAACTCTTTCATTGTTCTCGGAATTCCGCTGAAATTTAAAAATGCTTCGGTACTCTTCCGTTGTTCTCGGAATTCCGCTGACATATAAAAATGCTTCGGAAATCTTGCATTGTTCTCGGCATTCCGCTGACGTTTAAAAATGCTTCGCAACTCTTCAATTGTTCTCGGAATTCTGCTGAACTTTTAAAATGCTTTGGAACTCTTCCATTGCTCTCAGAGTTCTGCTGAAGTTTAAAAATGCTTCAGAACTCTTACATTGTTCTCGGAATTCTGCTGACGTTTAAAAATGCTTCGGAACTCTTCCATTGTTCTCAAAATTCCGTTGAAGTTTAAAAATGCTTCGGAACTCTTCCATTGTTCTCGGAATTCCGCTGAAGTTTAAAAATGCTTCGAAACTCTTCCATTGTTCTCAGAATTCCGCTGACGTTTAAAAATGCTTCGGTACTCTTCCATTTTTCTCGGAATTCTGCTGACGTTTAAAAATGCTTTGGAACTCTTCTATTGTTCTCGGAATTCCGATGACGTTTTAAAATGCTTCGGTACTCTTCCATTGTTCTCGGAATTCCACTGAAGTTTAAAAATGCTTCGGAACTCTTCCATTGTTCTAGGAATTCTGCTGAAGTTTAAAAATTCATGTGAACTCTTCCATTATTCTCGGAATTCGTGTGAATTTTAAAAATGCTTCGGAACTTTTCTATTGTTCTCGGAATTCCGCTGAAGTTTAAAAATGCTTAAAATCTCTTATATTGTTCTCGGAATTCCGCTGAAGTTTAAAAATGCTTCGGAACTCTTCCATTGTTCTCGGAATTCTGCTGAAGTTTAAAAATGCTCAGGAACTCTTCCATTGTTCTCAGAATTCCGCTGACGTTCAAAAATGCTTCGGAAATCTTCCATTGTTTTCAAAATTCCGCTGACATTTAAAAATGCTTCAGAACTTTTCCATTGTTCTCAGAATTCTGCTGACGTTTAAAAATGCTTCGGAACTCTTCCATTGTTCTCGGAATTCCGCTGACGTTTAAAAATGCTTCTGAACTCTTCCATTGTTCTCGGATATCCGTTGAAGTTTAAAAATGCTTCGAAACTCTTCCACTGTTCTCGGAATTCTGCTGAAGTTTAAAAATGCTTCAGAACTCTTCCATTGTTCTCGGAATTTCGCTGACGTTTAATAATGCTTCGCAACTCTTTCCTTGTTCACGGAATTCCGCTGACGTTTAAAAATGCTTCGGAACTCTTCCATTGTTCTCGGAATTCCGTTGAAGTTTAAAAATGCTTCGAAACTCTTCAATTGTTCTCGGAATTCTGCTGAACTTTTAAAATGCTTTGGAACTCTTCCATTGTTCTCGGAATTCTGCTGAAGTTTAAAAATGCTTCGGAACTCTTCCATTGTTCTCAGAATTCCGCTGACGTTTAAAAATGCTTCGATACTCTTCCATTGTTCTCGGAATTCTTCTGACGTTTAAAAATGCTTCGGAACTCTTCCATTGTTCTTGGAATTCCGATGACGTTTTAAAATGCTTCGGTACTCTTCCATTGTTCTCGGAATTCCGCTGACGTTTAAAAATTCTTCGGAACTCTTCCATTGTTCTCGGAATTCCACTGAAGTTTAAAAATGCTTCAGAACTCTTCCATTGTTCTCGGAATTTCGCTGACGTTTAATAATGCTTCGCAACTCTTTCCTTGTTCTCGGAATTCCGCTGACATTTAAAAATGCTTTGGAACTCTTCCATTGTTCTCGGAATTCCGTTGAAGTTTAAAAATGCATCGAAACTCTTCCATTGTTCTCGGAATTCCGCTGACATTTAAAAATGCTTCGGAAATCTTCCATTGTTTTCAAAATTCCGCTGACGTTTAAAAATGCTTCAGAACTCTTCCATTGTTCTCAGAATTCCGCTGACATTTAAAAATGCTTCGGAACTCTTCCATTGTTCTCGGAATTCCGCTGACGTTTAAAAATTGTTCGGTACTCTTCCATTGTTCTCGGAATTCCGCTGACATATAAAAATGCTTCGGAAATCTTGTATTGTTCTCGGAATTCCGCTGAAGTTTAAAAATGCTTAAAATCTCTTCCATTGTTCTCGTAATTCTGCTCATGTTTAAAAATGCTTCGGAACTCTTCTATTGTTCTCGGAATTCCGCTGAAGTTTAAAAATGCTTAAAATCTCTTCCATTGTTCTCGTAATTCTGCTCATGTTTAAAAATGCTTCGGAACTCTTCCATTGTTCTCGGAATTCCGCTGACAATTAAAAATGCTTCGGAACTCTTCCATTGTTCTCGGAATTCCGTTGAAGTTTAAAAATGCTTCGAAACTCTTCCATTGTTCTCAGAATTCTGCTGAAGTTTAAAAATGCTTCAGAACTCTTCCATTGTTCTCGGAATTCCGCTGACGTTTAATAATGCTTCGCAACTCTTTCATTGTTCTCGGAATTCCGCTGAAATTTAAAAATGCTTCAGAACTCTTCCATTGTTCTCAGAATTCCGCTGACGTTTAAAAATGCTTCGGTACTCTTCCTTTGTTCTCAGAATTCCGCTGACATATAAAAATGCTTCGGAAATCTTGCATTGTTCTCGGCATTCCGCTGACGTTTAAAAATGCTTCGGAACTCTTCAATTGTTTTCGGAATTCTGCTGAACTTTTAAAATGCTTTGGAACTCTTCCATTGCTCTCAGAATTCTGCTGAAGTTTAAAAATGCTTCAGAACTCTTACATTGTTCTCGGAATTCTGCTGACGTTTAAAAATGCTTCGGAACTCTTCCATTGTTCTCGAAATTCCGTTGAAGTTTAAAAATGCTTCGGAACTCTTCCATTGTTCTCGGAATTCTGCTGAAGTTTAAAAATGCTTCGGAACTCTTCCATTGTTCTTGGAATTCCGATGACGTTTTAAAATGCTTCGGTACTCTTCCATTGTTCTCGGAATTCCGCTGACGTTTAAAAATTCTTCGGAACTCTTCCATTGTTCTCGGAATTCCACTGAAGTTTAAAAATGCTTCAGAACTCTTCCATTGTTCTCGGAATTTCGCTGACGTTTAATAATGCTTCGCAACTCTTTCCTTGTTCTCGGAATTCCGCTGACGTTTAAAAATGCTTCGGAACTCTTCCATTGTTCTCGGAATTCCGTTGAAGTTTAAAAATGCTTTGAAACTCTTCCATTGTTCTCGGAATTCCGCTGACATTTAAAAATGCTTCGGAACTCTTCCATTGTTCTCGGAATTCCGCTGACGTTTAAAAATTGTTCGGTACTCTTCCATTGTTCTCGGAATTCCGCTGACATATAAAAATGCTTCGGAAATCTTGTATTGTTCTCGGAATTCCGCTGAAGTTTAAAAATGCTTAAAATCTCTTCCATTGTTCTCGTAATTCTGCTCATGTTTAAAAATGCTTCGGAACTCTTCTATTGTTCTCGGAATTCCGCTGAAGTTTAAAAATGCTTAAAATCTCTTCCATTGTTCTCGTAATTCTGCTCATGTTTAAAAATGCTTCGGAACTCTTCCATTGTTCTCGTAATTCCGCTGAAGTTTAAAAATGCTTCGGAACTCTTCCATTGTTCTCGGAATTCCGATGACGTTTTAAAATGCTTCGGAACTCTTCCATTGTTCTCGGAATTCCGATGACGTTTTAAAATGCTTCGGTACTCTTCCATTGTTCTCGGAATTCCGCTGACAATGAAAAATGCTTCGGAACTCTTCCATTGTTCTCGGAATTCCGTTGAAGTTTAAAAATGCTTTGAAACTCTTCCATTGTTCTCAGAATTCTGCTGAAGTTTAAAAATGCTTCAGAACTCTTCCATTGTTCTCGGAATTCCGCTGACGTTTAATAATGCTTCGCAACTCTTTCATTGTTCTCGGAATTCCGCTGAAATTTAAAAATGCTTCGGAACTCTTCCATTGTTCTCAGAATTCCGCTGACGTTTAAAAATGCTTCGGTACTCTTCCTTTGTTCTCGGAATTCCGCTGACATATAAAAATGCTTCGGAAATCTTGCATTGTTCTCGGCATTCCGCTGACGTTTAAAAATGCTTCGGAACTCTTCAATTGTTCTCGGAATTCCGCTGACGTTTAATAATGCTTCGCAACTCTTTCATTGTTCTCGGAATTCCGCTGACGTTTAAAAATGCTTCGGAACTCTTCCATTGTTCTCGGAATTCCGTTGAAGTTTAAAAATGCTTCGAAACTCTTCAATTGTTCTCGGAATTCTGCTGAACTTTTAAAATGCTTTGGAACTCTTCCATTGTTCTCGGAATTCTGCTGAAGTTTAAAAATGCTTCGGAACTCTTCCATTGTTCTCAGAATTCCGCTGACGTTTAAAAATGCTTCGATACTCTTCCATTGTTCTCGGAATTCTTCTGACGTTTAAAAATGCTTCGGAACTCTTCCATTGTTCTTGGAATTCCGATGACGTTTTAAAATGCTTCGGTACTCTTCCATTGTTCTCGGAATTCCGCTGACGTTTAAAAATTCTTCGGAACTCTTCCATTGTTCTCGGAATTCCACTGAAGTTTAAAAATGCTTCAGAACTCTTCCATTGTTCTCGGAATTTCGCTGACGTTTAATAATGCTTCGCAACTCTTTCCTTGTTCTCGGAATTCCGCTGACATTTAAAAATGCTTTGGAACTCTTCCATTGTTCTCGGAATTCCGTTGAAGTTTAAAAATGCATCGAAACTCTTCCATTGTTCTCGGAATTCCGCTGACATTTAAAAATGCTTCGGAAATCTTCCATTGTTTTCAAAATTCCGCTGACGTTTAAAAATGCTTCAGAACTCTTCCATTGTTCTCAGAATTCCGCTGACATATAAAAATGCTTCGCAACTCTTTCATTGTTCTCGGAATTCCGCTGACGTTTAAAAATGCTTCGGAACTCTTCCATTGTTCTCGGAATTCCGTTGAAGTTTAAAAATGCTTCGGTACTCTTCCTTTGTTCTCGGAATTCCACTGACATATAAAAATGCTTCGCAACTCTTTCATTGTTCTCGGAATTCCGCTGACGTTTAAAAATGCTTCGGAACTCTTCCATTGTTCTCGGAATTCCGTTGAAGTTTAAAAATGCTTCGAAACTCTTCCATTGTTCTCAGAATTCTGCTGAAGTTTAAAAATGCTTCAGAACTCTTCCATTGTTCTCGGAATTCCGCTGACGTTTAATAATGCTTCGCAACTCTTTCATTGTTCTCGGAATTCCGCTGAAATTTAAAAATGCTTCAGAACTCTTCCATTGTTCTCAGAATTCCGCTGACGTTTAAAAATGCTTCGGTACTCTTCCTTTGTTCTCGGAATTCCGCTGACATATAAAAATGCTTCGGAAATCTTGCATTGTTCTCGGCATTCCGCTGACGTTTAAAAATGCTTCGAAACTCTTCCATTGTTCTCAGAATTCTGCTGAAGTTTAAAAATGCTTCAGAACTCTTCCATTGTTCTCGGAATTCCGCTGACGTTTAATAATGCTTCGCAACTCTTTCTTTGTTCTCGGAATTCCGCTGAAATTTAAAAATGCTTCGGAACTCTTCCATTGTTCTCGAAATTCCGTTGAAGTTTAAAAATGCTTCGGAACTCTTCCATTGTTCTCGGAATTCTGCTGAAGTTTAAAAATGCTTCGGAACTCTTCCATTGTTCTCAGAATTCCGCTGACGTTTAAAAATGCTTCGGTACTCTTCCATTGTTCTCGGAATTCTTCTGACGTTTAAAAATGCTTCGGAACTCTTCCATTGTTCTCGGAATTCCGATGACGTTTTAAAATGCTTCGGTACTCTTCCATTGTTCTCGGAATTCCGCTGACGTTTAAAAATTCTTCGGAACTCTTCCATTGTTCTCGGAATTCCACTGAAGTTTAAAAATGCTTCGGAACTCTTCCATTGTTCTAGGAATTCTGCTGAAGTTTAAAAATTCATGTGAACTCTTCCATTATTCTCGGAATTCGTGTGAATTTTAAAAATGCTTCGGAACTTTTCTATTGTTCTCGGAATTCCGCTGAAGTTTAAAAATGCTTAAAATCTCTTACATTGTTCTCGGAATTCCGCTGAAGTTTGAAAATGCTTCGGAACTCTTCCATTGTTCTCGGAATTCTGCTGAAGTTTAACAATGCTTCAGAACTCTTCCATTGTTCTCAGAATTCCGCTGACGTTCAAAAATGCTTCGGAAATCTTCCATTGTTTTCAAAATTCCGCTGACGTTTAAAAATGCTTCAGAACTTTTCCATTGTTCTCCGAGTTCTGCTGACGTTTAAAAATGCTTCGGAACTCTTCCATTGTTCTCAGAATTCCGCTGACGTTTAAAAATGCTTCTGAACTCTTCCATTGTTCTCGGAATTCCGTTGAAGTTTAAAAATGCTTCGGAACTTTTCTATTGTTCTCGGAATTCCGCTGAAGTTTAAAAATGCTTAAAATCTCTTACATTGTTCTCGGAATTCCGCTGAAGTTTAAAAATGCTTCGGAACTCTTCCATTGTTCTCGGAATTCTGCTGAAGTTTAAAAATGCTTCGGAACTCTTCCATTGTTCTCAGAATTCCGCTGACGTTTAAAAATGCTTCGATACTCTTCCATTGTTCTCGGAATTCTTCTGACGTTTAAAAATGCTTCGGAACTCTTCCATTGTTCTTGGAATTCCGATGACGTTTTAAAATGCTTCGGTACTCTTCTATTGTTCTCGGAATTCCGCTGACGTTTAAAAATTCTTCGGAACTCTTCCATTGTTCTCGGAATTCCACTGAAGTTTAAAAATGCTTCAGAACTCTTCCATTGTTCTCAGAATTCCGCTGACGTTTAAAAATGCTTCGGAAATCTTCCATTGTTTTCAAAATTCCGCTGACGTTTAAAAATGCTTCAGAACTCTTCCATTGTTCTCAGAATTCCGCTGACATTTAAAAATGCTTCGGAACTCTTCCATTGTTCTCGGAATTCCGCTGACGTTTAAAAATTGTTCGGTACTCTTCCATTGTTCTCGGAATTCCGCTGACATATAAAAATGCTTCGGAAATCTTGTATTGTTCTCGGAATTCCGCTGAAGTTTAAAAATGCTTCGGAACTCTTCCATTGTTCTCGGAATTCCGATGACGTTTTAAAATGCTTCGGTACTCTTCCATTGTTCTCGGAATTCCGCTGACAATTAAAAATGCTTAAAATCTCTTCCATTGTTCTCGTAATTCTGCTCATGTTTAAAAATGATTCGGAACTCTTCTATTGTTCTCGGAATTCCGCTGAAGTTTAAAAATGCTTAAAATCTCTTCCATTGTTCTCGTAATTCTGCTCATGTTTAAAAATGCTTCGGAACTCTTCCATTGTTCTCGTAATTCCGCTGAAGTTTAAAAATGCTTCGGAACTCTTCCATTGTTCTCGGAATTCCGATGACGTTTTAAAATGCTTCGGTACTCTTCCATTGTTCTCGGAATTCCGCTGACAATTAAAAATGCTTCAGAACTCTTCCATTGTTCTCGGAATTCCGCTGACGTTTAATAATGCTTCGCAACTCTTTCATTGTTCTCGGAATTCCGCTGAAATTTAAAAATGCTTCGGAACTCTTCCATTGTTCTCAGAATTCCGCTGACGTTTAAAAATGCTTCGGTACTCTTCCTTTGCTCTCGGAATTCCGCTGACATATAAAAATGCTTCGGAAATCTTGCATTGTTCTCGGCATTCCGCTGACGTTTAAAAATGCTTCGGAACTCTTCAATTGTTCTCGGAATTCCGCTGATGTTTAATAATGCTTCGCAACTCTTTCATTGTTCTCGGAATTCCGCTGACGTTTAAAAATGCTTCGGAACTCTTCCATTGTTCTCGGAATTCCGTTGAAGTTTAAAAATGCTTCGAAACTCTTCCATTGTTCTCAGAATTCTGCTGAAGTTTAAAAATGCTTCAGAACTCTTCCATTGTTCTCGGAATTCCGCTGACGTTTAATAATGCTTCGCAACTCTTTCATTGTTCTCGGAATTCCGCTGAAATTTAAAAATGCTTCAGAACTCTTCCATTGTTCTCAGAATTCCGCTGACGTTTAAAAATGCTTCGGTACTCTTCCTTTGTTCTCGGAATTCCGCTGACATATAAAAATGCTTCGGAAATCTTGCATTGTTCTCGGCATTCCGCTGACGTTTAAAAATGCTTCGGAACTCTTCAATTGTTCTCGGAATTCTGCTGAACTTTTAAAATGCTTTGGAACTGTTCCATTGCTCTCAGAATTCTGCTGAAGTTTAAAAATGCTTCAGAACTCTTACATTGTTCTCGGAATTCTGCTGACGTTTAAAAATGCTTCGGAACTCTTCCATTGTTCTTGAAATTCCATTGAAGTTTAAAAATGCTTCGGAACTCTTCCATTGTTCTCGGAATTCTGCTGAAGTTTAAAAATGCTTCGGAACTCTTCCATTGTTCTCAGAATTCCGCTGACGTTTAAAAATGCTTCGATACTCTTCCATTGTTCTCGGAATTCTTCTGACGTTTAAAAATGCTTCGGAACTCTTCCATTGTTCTTGGAATTCCGATGACGTTTTAAAATGCTTCGGTACTCTTCCATTGTTCTCGGAATTCCGCTGACGTTTAAAAATTCTTCGGAACTCATCCATTGTTCTCGGAATTCCACTGAAGTTTAAAAATGCTTCAGAACTCTTCCATTGTTCTCGGAATTTCGCTGACGTTTAATAATGCTTCGCAACTCTTTCCTTGTTCTCGGAATTCCGCTGACGTTTAAAAATGCTTCGGAACTCTTCCATTGTTCTCGGAATTCTGTTGAAGTTTAAAAATGCTTTGAAACTCTTCCATTGTTCTCGGAATTCCGCTGACATTTAAAAATGCTTCGGAACTCTTCCATTGTTCTCGGAATTCCGCTGACGTTTAAAAATTGTTCGGTACTCTTCCATTGTTCTCGGAATTCCGCTGACATATAAAAATGCTTCGGAAATCTTGTATTGTTCTCGGAATTCCGCTGAAGTTTAAAAATGCTTAAAATCTCTTCCATTGTTCTCGTAATTCTGCTCATGTTTAAAAATGCTTCGGAACTCTTCTATTGTTCTCGGAATTCCGCTGAAGTTTAAAAATGCTTCAGAACTCTTACATTGTTCTCGGAATTCTGCTGACGTTTAAAAATGCTTCGGAACTCTTCTATTGTTCTCGGAATTCTGCTGAAGTTTAAAAATGCTTCAGAACTCTTACATTGTTCTCGGAATTCTGCTGACGTTTAAAAATGCTTCGGAACTCTTCCATTGTTCTCGAAATTCCGTTGAAGTTTAAAAATGCTTCGGAACTCTTCCATTGTTCTCGGAATTCTGCTGAAGTTTAAAAATGCTTCGGAACTCTTCCATTGTTCTCAGAATTCCGCTGACGTTTAAAAATGCTTCGGTACTCTTCCATTGTTCTCGGAATTCTTCTGACGTTTAAAAATGCTTCGGAACTCTTCCATTGTTCTAGGAATTCTGCTGAAGTTTAAAAATTCATGTGAACTCTTCCATTATTCTCGGAATTCGTGTGAATTTTAAAAATGCTTCGGAACTTTTCTATTGTTCTCGGAATTCCGCTGAAGTTTAAAAATGCTTAAAATCTCTTACATTGTTCTCGGAATTCCGCTGAAGTTTAAAAATGCTTCGGAACTCTTCCATTGTTCTCGGAATTCTGCTGAAGTTTAAAAATGCTTCAGAACTCTTCCATTGTTCTCGGAATTTCGCTGACGTTTAATAATGCTTCGCAACTCTTTCCTTGTTCTCGGAATTCCGCTGACGTTTAAAAATGCTTCGGTACTCTTCCATTGTTCTCGGAATTCCGCTGACATTTAAAAATGCTTCGGAAATCTTCCATTGTTTTCAAAATTCCGCTGACGTTTAAAAATGCTTCAGAACTTTTCCATTGTTCTCCGAGTTCTGCTGACGTTTAAAAATGCTTCGGAACTCTTCCATTGTTCTCAGAATTCCGCTGACGTTTAAAAATGCTTCTGAACTCTTCCATTGTTCTCGGAATTCCGTTGAAGTTTAAAAATGCTTCGAAACTCTTCCATTGTTCTCGGAATTCTGCTGAAGTTTAAAAATGCTTCAGAACTCTTCCATTGTTCTCGGAATTTCGCTGACGTTTAATAATGCTTCGCAACTCTTTCCTTGTTCTCGGAATTCCGCTGACGTTTAAAAATGCTTCGGAACTCTTCCATTGTTCTCGGAATTCCGTTGAAGTTTAAAAATGCTTCAAAACTCTTCCATTGTTCTCGGAATTCAGCTGACATATAAAAATGCTTCGGAAATCTTGTATTGTTCTCGGCATTCCGCTGACATTTAAAAATGCTTCGGAACTCTTCTATTGTTCTCGGAATTCCGCTGAAGTTTAAAAATGCTTAAAATCTCTTCCATTGTTCTCGTAATTCTGCTCATGTTTAAAAATGCTTCGGAACTCTTCCATTGTTCTCGTAATTCCGCTGAAGTTTAAAAATGCTTCGGAACTCTTCCATTGGTCTCGGAATTCCGATGACGTTTTAAAATGCTTCGGTACTCTTCCATTGTTCTCGGAATTCCGCTGACAATTAAAAATGCTTCGGAACTCTTCCATTGTTCTCGGAATTCCACTGAAGTTTAAAAATGCTTCACAACTCTTCCATTGTTCTCGGAATTCCGCTGACGTTTAATAATGCTTCGCAACTCTTTCATTGTTCTCGGAATTCCGCTGACGTTTAAAAATGCTTCGGAACTCTTCCATTGTTCTCGGAATTTCGTTGAAGTTTAAAAATGCTTCGAAACTCTTCCATTGTTCTCGGAATTCTGCTGAAGTTTAAAAATGCTTCGGAACTCTTTCATTGTTCTCAGAATTCCGCTGACATTTAAAAATGCTTTGGTACTCTTCCATTGTTCTCGGAATTCCGCTGACATATAAAAATGCTTCGGAAATCTTGCATTGTTCTCGGCATTCCGCTGACGTTTAAAAATGCTTCGGAACTCTTCAATTGTTCTCGGAATTCTGCTGAACTTTTAAAATGCTTTGGAACTCTTCCATTGCTCTCGGAATTCTGCTGAAGTTTAAAAATGCTTCAGAACTCTTACATTGTTCTCGGAATTCTGCTGAAGTTTAAAAATGCTTCGGTACTCTTCCATTGTTCTCGAAATTCCGCTGACATATAAAAATGCTTCGGAAATCTTGCATTGTTCTCGGCATTCCGCTGACGTTTAAAAATGCTTCGGAACTCTTCCATTGTTTTCAAAATTCCGCTGACGTTTAAAAATGCTTCAGAACTATTAAATTGTTCTCGGAATTCCGCTGACGTTTAAAAATGCTTTGCAACTCTTCCATTGTTCTCAGAATTCCGCTGAAGTTTAAAAATGCTTCAGAATTCTTCAATTGTTCTCGGAATTCTGCTGAACTTTTAAAATGCTTTGGAACTCTTCCATTGCTCTCGGAATTCTGCTGAAGTTTAAAAATGCTTCGGAACTCTTCCATTGTTCTCGGAATTCTGCTGAAGTTTAAAAATGCTTCGGAACTCTTCCATTATTCTCGGAATTCCGTTGAAGTTTAAAAATGCTTCGAAACTCTTCCATTGTTCTCGGAATTCTGCTGAACTTTTAAAATGCTTTGGAACTCTTCCATTGCTCTCGGAATTCTGCTGAAGTTTAAAAATGCTTCGGAACTCTTCCATTGTTCTCGGAATTCTGCTGAAGTTTAAAAATGCTTCGGAACTCTTCCATTGTTCTCGGAATTCCGTTGAAGTTTAAAAATGCTTCGAAACTCTTCCATTGTTCTCGGAATTCTGCTGAAGTTTAAAAATGCTTCGGAACTCTTCCATTGTTCTCAGAATTCCGCTAACGTTTAAAAATGCTTCGGAAATCTTCCATTGTTTTCAAAATTCCGCTGACGCTTAAAAATGCTTCAGAACTCTTCCATTGTTCTCGGAATTCCGCTGACGTTTAATAATGCTTCGCAACTCTTTCATTGTACTCGGAATTCCGCTAACGTTTAAAAATGCTTCGGAACTCTTCCATTGTTCTCGGAATTCCGTTGAAGTTTAAAAATGCTTCGGAACTCTTCAATTGTTCTCGGAATTCTGCTGAAGTTTAAAAATGCTTCAGAACTCTTCCATTGTTCTCGGAATTCTGCTGTAGTTTAAAAATGCTTCGGAACCTTTCATTGTTCTCAGAATTCCGCTGACGTTTAAAAATGCTTCGGAACTCTTCAATTGTTCTCGGAATTCTGCTGAACTTTTAAAATGCTTTGGAACTCTTCCATTGCTCTCTGAATTCTGCTGAAGTTTAAAAATGCTTCGGAACTCTTCCATTGTTCTCGGAATTCTGCTGAAGTTTAAAAATGTTTAGGAACTCTTCCATTGTTCTCAGAATTCCGCTGACGTTTAAAAATGCTTCGGAAATCTTCCATTGTTTTCAAAATTCCGCTGACATATAAAAATGCTTCGGAAATCTTGCATTGTTCTCGGCATTCCGCTGACGTTTAAAAATGCTTCAGAATTCCTCAATTGTTCTCGGAATTCTGCTGAACTTTTAAAACGCTTTGGAACTCTTCCATTGCTCTCGGAATTCTGCTGAAGTTTAAAAATGCTTCGGAACTCTTCCATTGTTCTCGGAATTCCGTTGAAGTTTAAAAATGCTTCGAAACTCTTCCATTGTTCTCGGAATTCTGCTGAAGTTTAAAAATGCTTCAGAACTCTTCCATTGTTCTCGGAATTCCGCTGACGTTTAATAATGCTTCGCAACTCTTTCATTGTTCTCGGAATTCCGCTGACGTTTAAAAATGCTTCGGAACTCTTCCATTGTTCTCGGAATTATGTTGAAGTTTAAAAATGCTTCGAAACCCTTCCATTGTTCTCGGAATTCTGCTGAAGTTTAAAAATGCTTCGGAACTCTTTCATTGTTCTCAGAATTCCGCTGACATTTAAAAATGCTTTGGTACTCTTCCATTGTTCTTGGAATTCCGCTGACATATAAAAATGCTTCGAAAATCTTGCATTGTTCTCGGCATTCCGCTGACGTTTAAAAATGCTTCGGAACTCTTCAATTGTTCTCGGAATTCTGCTGAACTTTTAAAATGCTTTGGAACTCTTCCATTGCTCTCGGAATTCTGCTGAAGTTTAAAAATGCTTCAGAACTCTTACATTGTTCTCGGAATTCTGCTGAAGTTTAAAAATGCTTCGGTACTCTTCCATTGTTCTCGGAAGTCCGCTGACATATAAAAATGCTTCGGAAATCTTGCATTGTTCTCGGCATTCCGCTGACGTTTAAAAATGCTTCGGAACTCTTCCATTGTTCTCAGAATTCCGCTGACGTTTAAAAATGCTTCGGAAATCTTCCATTGTTTTCAAAATTCCGCTGACGTTTAAAAATGCTTCAGAACTCTTCCATTGTTCTCGGAATTCCGCTGACGTTTAAAAATGCTTTGGAACTCTTCCATTGTTCTTGGAATTCTGCTGAAGTTTAAAAATGCTTCGGAACTCTTCCATTGTTCTCAGAATTCCGCTGACGTTTAAAAATGCTTCGGTACTCTTCCATTGTTCTCGGAATTCCACTGACATATAAAAATACTTCGGAAATCTTGCATTGTTCTCGGCATTCCGCTGACGTTTAAAAATGCTTCGGAACTCTTCAATTGTTCTCGGAATTCTGCTGAACTTTTAAAATGCTTTGGAACTCTTCTATTGCTCTCGGAATTCTGCTGAAGTTTAAAAATGCTTCGGAACTCTTCCATTGTTCTCGGAATTCTGCTGAAGTTTAAAAATGCTTCAGAACTCTTCCATTGTTCTCGGAATTTCGCTGACGTTTAATAATGCTTCGCAACTCTTTCCTTGTTCTCGGAATTCCGCTGACGTTTAAAAATGCTTCGGTACTCTTCCATTGTTCTCGGAATTCCGCTGACATTTAAAAATGCTTCGGAAATCTTCCATTGTTTTCAAAATTCCGCTGACGTTTAAGAATGCTTCAGAACTTTTCCATTGTTCTCCGAGTTCTGCTGACGTTTAAAAATGCTTCGGAACTCTTCCATTGTTCTCAGAATTCCGCTGACGTTTAAAAATGCTTCTGAACTCTTCCATTGTTCTCGGAATTCCGTTGAAGTTTAAAAATGCTTCAGAACTCTTCCATTGTTCTCGGAATTTCGCTGACGTTTAATAATGCTTCGCAACTCTTTCCTTGTTCTCGGAATTCCGCTGACGTTTAAAAATGCTTCGGAACTCTTCCATTGTTCTCGGAATTCCGTTGAAGTTTAAAAATGCTTCAAAACTCTTCCATTGTTCTCGGAATTCAGCTGACATATAAAAATGCTTCGGAAATCTTGCATTGTTCTCAGCATTCCGCTGACGTTTAAAAATGCTTCGGAACTCTTCCATTGTTCTCAGAATTCCGCTGACGTTTAAAAATGCTTCGGAAATCTTCCATTGTTTTCAAAATTCCGCTGACGTTTAAAAATGCTTCAGAACTCTTCCATTGTTCTCGGAATTCTGCTGTAGTTTAAAAATGCTTCGGAACTCTTCCATTGTTCTCAGAATTCCGCTGACGTTTAAAAATGCTTCGGAAATCTTCCATTGTTTTCAAAATTCCGCTGACGTTTAAAAATGCTTCAGAACTCTTCCATTGTTCTCGGAATTCCGCTGACGTTTTAAAATGCTTCGGTACTCTTCCATTGTTCTCGGAATTCCGCTGACATATAAAAATGCTTCGGAAATCTTGCATTGTTCTCGGCATTCCGCTGACGTTTAAAAATGCTTCGGAACTCTTCCATTGTTCTCAGAATTCCACTGATGTTTAAAAATGCATCGGAAATCTTCCATAGTTTTCAAAATTCCGCTGACGTTTAAAAATGCTTCAGAACTCTTCCATTGTTCTCGGAATTCCGCTGATGTTTAAAAATGCTTTGGAACTCTTCCATTATTCTCGGAAATCTGCTGAAGTTTAAAAATGCTTCGGAACTCTTCCATTGTTCTCAGAATTCCGCTGACGTTTAATAATGCTTCGCAACTTTTTCATTGTTCTCGGAATTCCGCTGACGGTTAAAAATGCTTCGGAACTCTTCAATTGTTCTCGGAATTCTGTTGAACTTTTAAAATGCTTTGGAACTCTTCCATTGCTCTCGGAATTCTGCTGAAGTTTAAAAATGCTTCAGAACTCTTACATTGTTCTCGGAATTCTGCTGACGTTTAAAAATTCTTCGGAACTCTACCATTGTTCTCGGAATTCCGTTGAAGTTTAAAAATGCTTCGAAACTCTTCCATTGTTCTCGGAATTCTGCTGAAGTTTAAAAATGCTTCGGAACTCTTCCATTGTTCTCGGAATTCCGCTGACGTTTAATAATGCTTCGCAACGCTTTCATTGTTCTCGGAATTCCACTGACGTTTAAAAATGCTTCGGAACTCTTCCATTGGTCTCGGAATTCCGATGACGTTTTAAAATGCTTCGGTACTCTTCCATTGTTCTCGGAATTCCGCTGACAATTAAAAATGCTTCGAAACTCTTCCATTGTTCTCGGAATTCTGCTGAAGTTTAAAAATGCTTCGGAACTCTTCCATTGTTCTCGGAATTCCGCTGACGTTTAATAATGCTTCGCAACTCTTTCATTGTTCTCGGAATTCCACTGACGTTTAAAAATGCTTCGGAACTCTTCCATTGTTCTCGGAATTCCGTTGAAGTTTAAAAATGCTTCGAAACTCTTCCATTGTTCTCAGAATTCTGCTGAAGTTTAAAAATGCTTCAGAACTCTTCCATTGTTCTCGGAATTCCGCTGACGTTTAAAAATGCTTCGGAACTCTTCCATTGTTCTCGGAATTTCGTTGAAGTTTAAAAATGCTTCGAAACTCTTCCATTGTTCTCGGAATTCTGCTGAAGTTTAAAAATGCTTCAGAACTCTTACATTGTTCTCGGAATTCTGCTGACGTTTACAAATGCTTCGGAACTCTTCCATTGTTCTCTGAATTCCGCTGACGTTTAAAAATGCTTCGGTACTCTTCCTTTGTTCTCGGAATTCCGCTGACATATAAAAATGCTTCGGAAATCTTGCATTGTTCTCGGCATTCCGCTGACGTTTAAAAATGCTTCGGAACTCTTCAATTGTTCTCGGAATTCTGCCGAACTTTTAAAATGCTTTGGAACTCTTCCATTGCTCTCGGAATTCTGCTGAAGTTTAAAAATGCTTCAGAACTCTTCCATTGTTCTCGGAATTCTGCTGTAGTTTAAAAATGCTTCGGAACTCTTCCATTGTTCTCAGAATTCCGCTGACGTTTAAAAATGCTTCGGAAATCTTCCATTGTTTTCAAAATTCCGCTGACGTTTAAAAATGCTTCAGAACTCTTCCATTGTTCTCGGAATTCCGCTGACGTTTTAAAATGCTTCGGTACTCTTCCATTGTTCTCGGAATTCCGCTGACATATAAAAATGCTTCGGAAATCTTGCATTGTTCTCGGCATTCCGCTGACGTTTAAAAATGCTTCGGAACTCTTCCATTGTTCTCAGAATTCCGCTGATGTTTAAAAATGCATCGGAAATCTTCCATAGTTTTCAAAATTCCGCTGACGTTTAAAAATGCTTCAGAACTCTTCCATTGTTCTCGGAATTCCGCTGACGTTTAAAAATGCTTTGGAACTCTTCCATTATTCTCGGAAATCTGCTGAAGTTTAAAAATGCTTCGGAACTCTTCCATTGTTCTCAGAATTCCGCTGACGTTTAATAATGCTTCGCAACTTTTTCATTGTTCTCGGAATTCCGCTGACGGTTAAAAATGCTTCGGAACTCTTCAATTGTTCTCGGAATTCTGTTGAACTTTTAAAATGCTTTGGAACTCTTCCATTGCTCTCGGAATTCTGCTGAAGTTTAAAAATGCTTCAGAACTCTTACATTGTTCTCGGAATTCTGCTGACGTTTAAAAATGCTTCGGAACTCTACCATTGTTCTCGGAATTCCGTTGAAGTTTAATAATGCTTCGAAACTCTTCCATTGTTCTCGGAATTCTGCTGAAGTTTAAAAATGCTTCGGAACTCTTCCATTGTTCTCGGAATTCCGCTGACAATTAAAAATGCTTCGAAACTCTTCCATTGTTCTCGGAATTCCACTGAAGTTTAAAAATGCTTCACAACTCTTCCATTGTTCTCGGAATTCCGCTGACGTTTAATAATGCTTCGCAACTCTTTCATTGTTCTCGGAATTCCGCTGACGTTTAAAAATGCTTCGGAACTCTTCCATTGTTCTCGGAATTCCGTTGAAGTTTAAAAATGCTTCGAAACTCTTCCATTGTTCTCAGTATTCTGCTGAAGTTTAAAAATGCTTCAGAACTCTTCCATTGTTCTCGGAATTCCGCTGACGTTTAAAAATGCTTCGGAACTCTTCCATTGTTCTCGGAATTTCGTTGAAGTTTAAAAATGCTTCGAAACTCTTCCATTGTTCTCGGAATTCTGCTGAAGTTTAAAAATGCTTCGGAACTCTTTCATTGTTCTCAGAATTCCGCTGACATTTAAAAATGCTTTGGTACTCTTCCATTTTTCTCGGAATTCCGCTGACATATAAAAATGCTTCGGAAATCTTGCATTGTTCTCGGCATTCCGCTGACGTTTAAAAATGCTTCGGAACTCTTCAATTGTTCTTGGAATTCTGCTGAACTTTTAAAATGCTTTGGAACTCTTCCATTGCTCTCGGAATTCTGCTGAAGTTTAAAACTGCTTCGGTACTCTTCCATTGTTCTCGAAATTCCGCTGACATATAAAAATGCTTCGGAAATCTTGCATTGTTCTCGGCATTCCGCTGACGTTTAAAAATGCTTCGGAACTCTTCCATTGTTTTCAAAATTCCGCTGACGTTTAAAAATGCTTCAGAACTATTAAATTGTTCTCGGAATTCTGCTGACGTTTAAAAATGCTTTGCAACTCTTCCATTGTTCTCAGAATTCCGCTGAAGTTTAAAAATGCTTCAGAATTCTTCCATTGTTCTCGGAATTCCGTTGAAGTTTAAAAATGCTTCGAAACTCTTCCATTGTTCTCGGAATTCTGCTGAAGTTTAAAAATGCTTCGGAACTCTTCCATTGTTCTCAGAATTCCGCTAACGTTTAAAAATGCTTCGGAAATCTTCCATTGTTTTCAAAATTCCGCTGACGCTTAAAAATGCTTCAGAACTCTTCCATTGTTCTCGGAATTCCGCTGACGTTTAATAATGCTTCGCAACTCTTTCATTGTACTCGGAATTCCGCTAACGTTTAAAAATGCTTCGTAACTCTTCCATTGTTCTCGGAATTCCGTTGAAGTTGAAAAATGCTTCGAAACTCTTCCATTGTTCTGGGAATTCTGCTGAAGTTTAAAAATGCTTCAGAACTCTTCCATTGTTCTCGGAATTCCGCTGACGTTTAATAATGCTTCGCAACTCTTTCATTGTTCTCGGAATTCCGCTGATGTTTAAAAATGCTTCGGTACTCTTCCTTTGTTCTCGGAATTCCGCTGACATATAAAAATGCTTTGGAAATCTTGCATTGTTCTCGGCATTCCGCTGACGTTTAAAAATGCTTCGGAACTCTTCAATTGTTCTCGGAATTCTGCTGAAGTTTAAAAATGCTTCAGAACTCTTCCATTGTTCTCGGAATTCTGCTGTAGTTTAAAAATGCTTCGGAACTCTTCCATTGTTCTCAGAATTCCGCTGACGTTTAAAAATGCTTCGGTACTCTTCCATTGTTCTCGGAATTCCACTGACATATAAAAATACTTCGGAAATCTTGCATTGTTCTCGGCATTCCGCTGACGTTTAAAAATGCTTCGGAACTCTTCAATTGTTCTCGGAATTCTGCTGAACTTTTAAAATGCTTTGGAACTCTTCCATTGCTCTCGGAATTCTGCTGAAGTTTAAAAATGCTTCGGAACTCTTCCATTGTTCTCGGAATTCTGCTGAAGTTTAAAAATGTTTTGGAACTCTTCCATTGTTCACAGAATTCCGCTGACGTTTAAAAATGCTTCGGAAATCTTCCATTGTTTTCAAAATTCCGCTGACATATAAAAATGCTTCGGAAATCTTGCATTGTTCTCGGCATTCCACTGACGTTTAAAAATGTTTCAGAATTCTTCAATTGTTCTCGGAATTCTGCTGAACTTTTAAAATGCTTTGGAACTCTTCTATTGCTCTCGGAATTCTGCTGAAGTTTAAAAATGCTTCGGAACTCTTCCATTGTTCTCGGAATTCTGCTGAAGTTTAAAAATGCTTCGGAACTCTTCCATTGTTCTCGGAATTCCGTTGAAGTTTAAAAATGCTTCGAAACTCTTCCATTGTTCTCGGAATTCTGCTGAAGTTTAAAAATGCTTCGGAACTCTTCCATTGTTCTCGGAATTCCGTTGAAGTTTAAAAATGCTTCGAAACTCTTCCATTGTACTCGGAATTCCGCTAACGTTTAAAAATGCTTCGGAACTCTTCCATTGTTCTCGGAATTCCGTTGAAGTTTAAAAATGCTTCACAACTCTTCCATTGTTCTCGGAATTCCGCTGACTTTTAAAAATACTTCGAAACTCTTCCATTGTTCTCCAAATTCCGCTGAAGTTTAAAAATGCTTCGGAACCCTTCCATTGTTCTCGGAATTCTGCTGAAGTTTAAAAATGCTTCGGAACTCTTCCATTGTTCTCAGAATTCTGCTGACGTTTAAAAATGCTTCGGAACTCTTCCATTGTTCTCGGAATTCCGCTGAAGTTTAAAAATGCTTCGGACCTCTTCCATTGTTCTAGGAATTCTGCTGAAGTCTAAAAATTCATCTGAACTCTTCCATTATTCTCGGAATTCGTGTGAATTTTAAAAATGCTTCGGAACTCTTCTATTGTTCTCGGAATTCCGCTGAAGTTTAAAAATGCTTAAAATCTCTTACATTGTACTCGGAATTCCGCTGAAGTTTAAAAATGCTTCGGAACTCTTCCATTGCTCTCGGAATTCTGCTGAAGTTTAAAAATGCTTCAGAACTCTTACATTGTTCTCGGAATTCTGCTGACGTTTACAAATGCTTCGGAACTCTTCCATTGTTCTCTGAATTCCGCTGACGTTTAAAAATGCTTCGGTACTCTTCCTTTGTTCTCGGAATTCCGCTGACATATAAAAATGCTTCGGAAATCTTGCATTGTTCTCGGCATTCCGCTGACGTTTAAAAATGCTTCGGAACTCTTCAATTGTTCTCGGAATTCTGCCGAACTTTTAAAATGCTTTGGAACTCTTCCATTGCTCTCGGAATTCTGCTGAAGTTTAAAAATGCTTCAGAACTCTTCCATTGTTCTCGGAATTCTGCTGTAGTTTAAAAATGCTTCGGAACTCTTCCATTGTTCTCAGAATTCCGCTGACGTTTAAAAATGCTTCGGAAATCTTCCATTGTTTTCAAAATTCCGCTGACGTTTAAAAATGCTTCAGAACTCTTCCATTGTTCTCGGAATTCCGCTGACGTTTTAAAATGCTTCGGTACTCTTCCATTGTTCTCGGAATTCCGCTGACATATAAAAATGCTTCGGAAATCTTGCATTGTTCTCGGCATTCCGCTGACGTTTAAAAATGCTTCGGAACTCTTCCATTGTTCTCAGAATTCCGCTGATGTTTAAAAATGCATCGGAAATCTTCCATAGTTTTCAAAATTCCGCTGACGTTTAAAAATGCTTCAGAACTCTTCCATTGTTCTCGGAATTCCGCTGACGTTTAAAAATGCTTTGGAACTCTTCCATTGCTCTCGGAATTCTGCTGAAGTTTAAAAATGCTTCGGAACTCTTCCATTGTTCTCGGAATTCTGCTGAAGTTTAAAAATGTTTTGGAACTCTTCCATTGTTCACAGAATTCCGCTGACGTTTAAAAATGCTTCGGAAATCTTCCATTGTTTTCAAAATTCCGCTGACATATAAAAATGCTTCGGAAATCTTGCATTGTTCTCGGCATTCCGCTGACGTTTAAAAATGTTTCAGAATTCTTCAATTGTTCTCGGAATTCTGCTGAACTTTTAAAATGCTTTGGAACTCTTCTATTGCTCTCGGAATTCTGCTGAAGTTTAAAAATGCTTCGGAACTCTTCCATTGTTCTCGGAATTCTGCTGAAGTTTAAAAATGCTTCGGAACTCTTCCATTGTTCTCGGAATTCCGTTGAAGTTTAAAAATGCTTCGAAACTCTTCCATTGTTCTCGGAATTCTGCTGAAGTTTAAAAATGCTTCGGAACTCTTCCATTGTTCTCGGAATTCCGTTGAAGTTTAAAAATGCTTCGAAACTCTTCCATTGTACTCGGAATTCCGCTAACGTTTAAAAATGCTTCGGAACTCTTCCATTGTTCTCGGAATTCCGTTGAAGTTTAAAAATGCTTCACAACTCTTCCATTGTTCTCGGAATTCCGCTGACTTTTAAAAATACTTCGAAACTCTTCCATTGTTCTCCAAATTCCGCTGAAGTTTAAAAATGCTTCGGAACCCTTCCATTGTTCTCGGAATTCTGCTGAAGTTTAAAAATGCTTCGGAACTCTTCCATTGTTTTCAGAATTCTGCTGACGTTTAAAAATGCTTCGGAACTCTTCCATTGTTCTCGGAATTCCGCTGAAGTTTAAAAATGCTTCGGACCTCTTCCATTGTTCTAGGAATTCTGCTGAAGTCTAAAAATTCATCTGAACTCTTCCATTATTCTCGGAATTCGTGTGAATTTTAAAAATGCTTCGGAACTCTTCTATTGTTCTCGGAATTCCGCTGAAGTTTAAAAATGCTTAAAATCTCTTACATTGTACTCGGAATTCCGCTGAAGTTTAAAAATGCTTCGGAACTCTTCCATTGCTCTCGGAATTCTGCTGAAGTTTAAAAATGCTTCAGAACTCTTACATTGTTCTCGGAATTCTGCTGACGTTTACAAATGCTTCGGAACTCTTCCATTGTTCTCTGAATTCCGCTGACGTTTAAAAATGCTTCGGTACTCTTCCTTTGTTCTCGGAATTCCGCTGACATATAAAAATGCTTCGGAAATCTTGCATTGTTCTCGGCATTCCGCTGACGTTTAAAAATGCTTCGGAACTCTTCAATTGTTCTCGGAATTCTGCCGAACTTTTAAAATGCTTTGGAACTCTTCCATTGCTCTCGGAATTCTGCTGAAGTTTAAAAATGCTTCAGAACTCTTCCATTGTTCTCGGAATTCTGCTGTAGTTTAAAAATGCTTCGGAACTCTTCCATTGTTCTCAGAATTCCGCTGACGTTTAAAAATGCTTCGGAAATCTTCCATTGTTTTCAAAATTCCGCTGACGTTTAAAAATGCTTCAGAACTCTTCCATTGTTCTCGGAATTCCGCTGACGTTTTAAAATGCTTCGGTACTCTTCCATTGTTCTCGGAATTCCGCTGACATATAAAAATGCTTCGGAAATCTTGCATTGTTCTCGGCATTCCGCTGACGTTTAAAAATGCTTCGGAACTCTTCCATTGTTCTCAGAATTCCACTGATGTTTAAAAATGCATCGGAAATCTTCCATAGTTTTCAAAATTCCGCTGACGTTTAAAAATGCTTCAGAACTCTTCCATTGTTCTCGGAATTCCGCTGATGTTTAAAAATGCTTTGGAACTCTTCCATTATTCTCGGAAATCTGCTGAAGTTTAAAAATGCTTCGGAACTCTTCCATTGTTCTCAGAATTCCGCTGACGTTTAATAATGCTTCGCAACTTTTTCATTGTTCTCGGAATTCCGCTGACGGTTAAAAATGCTTCGGAACTCTTCAATTGTTCTCGGAATTCTGTTGAACTTTTAAAATGCTTTGGAACTCTTCCATTGCTCTTGGAATTCTGCTGAAGTTTAAAAATGCTTCAGAACTCTTACATTGTTCTCGGAATTCTGCTGACGTTTAAAAATTCTTCGGAACTCTACCATTGTTCTCGGAATTCCGTTGAAGTTTAAAAATGCTTCGAAACTCTTCCATTGTTCTCGGAATTCTGCTGAAGTTTAAAAATGCTTCGGAACTCTTCCATTGTTCTCGGAATTCCGCTGACGTTTAATAATGCTTCGCAACTCTTTCATTGTTCTCGGAATTCCACTGACGTTTAAAAATGCTTCGGAACTCTTCCATTGGTCTCGGAATTCCGATGACGTTTTAAAATGCTTCGGTACTCTTCCATTGTTCTCGGAATTCCGCTGACAATTAAAAATGCTTCGAAACTCTTCCATTGTTCTCGGAATTCTGCTGAAGTTTAAAAATGCTTCGGAACTCTTCCATTGTTCTCGGAATTCCGCTGACGTTTAATAATGCTTCGCAACTCTTTCATTGTTCTCTGAATTCCACTGACGTTTAAAAATGCTTCGGAACTCTTCCATTGTTCTCGGAATTCCGTTGAAGTTTAAAAATGCTTCGAAACTCTTCCATTGTTCTCAGAATTCTGCTGAAGTTTAAAAATGCTTCAGAACTCTTCCATTGTTCTCGGAATTCCGCTGACGTTTAAAAATGCTTCGAAACTCTTCCATTGTTCTCGGAATTCTGCTGAAGTTTAAAAATGCTTCGGAACTCTTCCATTGTTCTCGGAATTCCGTTGAAGTTTAAAAATGCTTCGAAACTCTTCCATTGTACTCGGAATTCCGCTAACGTTTAAAAATGCTTCGGAACTCTTCCATTGTTCTCGGAATTCCGTTGAAGTTTAAAAATGCTTCACAACTCTTCCATTGTTCTCGGAATTCCGCTGACTTTTAAAAATACTTCGAAACTCTTCCATTGTTCTCCAAATTCCGCTGAAGTTTAAAAATGCTTCGGAACCCTTCCATTGTTCTCGGAATTCTGCTGAAGTTTAAAAATGCTTCGGAACTCTTCCATTGTTTTCAGAATTCTGCTGACGTTTAAAAATGCTTCGGAACTCTTCCATTGTTCTCGGAATTCCGCTGAAGTTTAAAAATGCTTCGGACCTCTTCCATTGTTCTAGGAATTCTGCTGAAGTCTAAAAATTCATCTGAACTCTTCCATTATTCTCGGAATTCGTGTGAATTTTAAAAATGCTTCGGAACTCTTCTATTGTTCTCGGAATTCCGCTGAAGTTTAAAAATGCTTAAAATCTCTTACATTGTACTCGGAATTCCGCTGAAGTTTAAAAATGCTTCGGAACTCTTCCATTGCTCTCGGAATTCTGCTGAAGTTTAAAAATGCTTCAGAACTCTTACATTGTTCTCGGAATTCTGCTGACGTTTACAAATGCTTCGGAACTCTTCCATTGTTCTCTGAATTCCGCTGACGTTTAAAAATGCTTCGGTACTCTTCCTTTGTTCTCGGAATTCCGCTGACATATAAAAATGCTTCGGAAATCTTGCATTGTTCTCGGCATTCCGCTGACGTTTAAAAATGCTTCGGAACTCTTCAATTGTTCTCGGAATTCTGCCGAACTTTTAAAATGCTTTGGAACTCTTCCATTGCTCTCGGAATTCTGCTGAAGTTTAAAAATGCTTCAGAACTCTTCCATTGTTCTCGGAATTCTGCTGTAGTTTAAAAATGCTTCGGAACTCTTCCATTGTTCTCAGAATTCCGCTGACGTTTAAAAATGCTTCGGAAATCTTCCATTGTTTTCAAAATTCCGCTGACGTTTAAAAATGCTTCAGAACTCTTCCATTGTTCTCGGAATTCCGCTGACGTTTTAAAATGCTTCGGTACTCTTCCATTGTTCTCGGAATTCCGCTGACATATAAAAATGCTTCGGAAATCTTGCATTGTTCTCGGCATTCCGCTGACGTTTAAAAATGCTTCGGAACTCTTCCATTGTTCTCAGAATTCCACTGATGTTTAAAAATGCATCGGAAATCTTCCATAGTTTTCAAAATTCCGCTGACGTTTAAAAATGCTTCAGAACTCTTCCATTGTTCTCGGAATTCCGCTGATGTTTAAAAATGCTTTGGAACTCTTCCATTATTCTCGGAAATCTGCTGAAGTTTAAAATGCTTCGGAACTCTTCCATTGTTCTCAGAATTCCGCTGACGTTTAATAATGCTTCGCAACTTTTTCATTGTTCTCGGAATTCCGCTGACGGTTAAAAATGCTTCGGAACTCTTCAATTGTTCTCGGAATTCTGTTGAACTTTTAAAATGCTTTGGAACTCTTCCATTGCTCTTGGAATTCTGCTGAAGTTTAAAAATGCTTCAGAACTCTTACATTGTTCTCGGAATTCTGCTGACGTTTAAAAATTCTTCGGAACTCTACCATTGTTCTCGGAATTCCGTTGAAGTTTAAAAATGCTTCGAAACTCTTCCATTGTTCTCGGAATTCTGCTGAAGTTTAAAAATGCTTCGGAACTCTTCCATTGTTCTCGGAATTCCGCTGACGTTTAATAATGCTTCGCAACTCTTTCATTGTTCTCGGAATTCCACTGACGTTTAAAAATGCTTCGGAACTCTTCCATTGGTCTCGGAATTCCGATGACGTTTTAAAATGCTTCGGTACTCTTCCATTGTTCTCGGAATTCCGCTGACAATTAAAAATGCTTCGAAACTCTTCCATTGTTCTCGGAATTCTGCTGAAGTTTAAAAATGCTTCGGAACTCTTCCATTGTTCTCGGAATTCCGCTGACGTTTAATAATGCTTCGCAACTCTTTCATTGTTCTCGGAATTCCACTGACGTTTAAAAATGCTTCGGAACTCTTCCATTGTTCTCGGAATTCCGTTGAAGTTTAAAAATGCTTCGAAACTCTTCCATTGTTCTCAGAATTCTGCTGAAGTTTAAAAATGCTTCAGAACTCTTCCATTGTTCTCGGAATTCCGCTGACGTTTAAAAATGCTTCGGAACTCTTCCATTGTTCTCGGAATTTCGTTGAAGTTTAAAAATGCTTCGAAACTCTTCCATTGTTCTCGGAATTCTGCTGAAGTTTAAAAATGCTTCAGAACTCTTACATTGTTCTCGGAATTCTGCTGACGTTTACAAATGCTTCGGAACTCTTCCATTGTTCTCTGAATTCCGCTGACGTTTAAAAATGCTTCGGTACTCTTCCTTTGTTCTCGGAATTCCGCTGACATATAAAAATGCTTCGGAAATCTTGCATTGTTCTCGGCATTCCGCTGACGTTTAAAAATGCTTCGGAACTCTTCAATTGTTCTCGGAATTCTGCCGAACTTTTAAAATGCTTTGGAACTCTTCCATTGCTCTCGGAATTCTGCTGAAGTTTAAAAATGCTTCAGAACTCTTCCATTGTTCTCGGAATTCTGCTGTAGTTTAAAAATGCTTCGGAACTCTTCCATTGTTCTCAGAATTCCGCTGACGTTTAAAAATGCTTCGGAAATCTTCCATTGTTTTCAAAATTCCGCTGACGTTTAAAAATGCTTCAGAACTCTTCCATTGTTCTCAGAATTCTGCTGAAGTTTAAAAATGCTTCAGAACTCTTCCATTGTTCTCGGAATTCCGCTGACGTTTAAAAATGCTTCGGAACTCTTCCATTGTTCTCGGAATTTCGTTGAAGTTTAAAAATGCTTCGAAACTCTTCCATTGTTCTCGGAATTCTGCTGAAGTTTAAAAATGCTTCGGAACTCTTTCATTGTTCTCAGAATTCCGCTGACATTTAAAAATGCTTTGGTACTCTTCCATTTTTCTCGGAATTCCGCTGACATATAAAAATGCTTCGGAAATCTTGCATTGTTCTCGGCATTCCGCTGACGTTTAAAAATGCTTCGGAACTCTTCAATTGTTCTTGGAATTCTGCTGAACTTTTAAAATGCTTTGGAACTCTTCCATTGCTCTCGGAATTCTGCTGAAGTTTAAAAATGCTTCAGAACTCTTACATTGTTCTCGGAATTCTGCTGAAGTTTAAAAATGCTTCGGTACTCTTCCATTGTTCTCGAAATTCCGCTGACATATAAAAATGCTTCGGAAATCTTGCATTGTTCTCGGCATTCCGCTGACGTTTAAAAATGCTTCGGAACTCTTCCATTGTTTTCAAAATTCCGCTGACGTTTAAAAATGCTTCAGAACTATTAAATTGTTCTCGGAATTCCGCTGACGTTTAAAAATGCTTTGCAACTCTTCCATTGTTCTCAGAATTCCGCTGAAGTTTAAAAATGCTTCAGAATTCTTCCATTGTTCTCGGAATTCCGTTGAAGTTTAAAAATGCTTCGAAACTCTTCCATTGTTCTCGGAATTCTGCTGAAGTTTAAAAATGCTTCGGAACTCTTCCACTGTTCTCAGAATTCCGCTAACGTTTAAAAATGCTTCGGAAATCTTCCATTGTTTTCAAAATTCCGCTGACGCTTAAAAATGCTTCAGAACTCTTCCATTGTTCTCGGAATTCCGCTGACGTTTAATAATGCTTCGCAACTCTTTCATTGTACTCGGAATTCCGCTAACGTTTAAAAATGCTTCGGAACTCTTCCATTGTTCTCGGAATTCCGTTGAAGTTTAAAAATGCTTCGGAACTCTTCCATTGTTCTCGTAATTCCGTTGAAGTTTAAAAATGCTTCGAAACTCTTCCATTGTTCTGGGAATTCTGCTGAAGTTTAAAAATGCTTCAGAACTCTTCCATTGTTCTCGGAATTCCGCTGACGTTTAATAATGCTTCGCAACTCTTTCATTGTTCTCGGAATTCCGCTGATGTTTAAAAATGCTTCGGTACTCTTCCTTTGTTCTCGGAATTCCGCTGACATATAAAAATGCTTTGGAAATCTTGCATTGTTCTCGGCATTCCGCTGACGTTTAAAAATGCTTCGGAACTCTTCAATTGTTCTCGGAATTCTGCTGAAGTTTAAAAATGCTTCGGAACTCTTCCATTGTTCTCGGAATTCCGTTGAAGTTTAAAAATGCTTCGAAACCCTTCCATTGTTCTCGGAATTCTGCTGAAGTTTAAAAATGCTTCGGAACTCTTCCATTGTTCTCAGAATTCCGCTGACGTTTAATAATGCTTCGCAACTTTTTCATTGTTCTCGGAATTCCGCTGACGGTTAAAAATGCTTCGGAACTCTTCAATTGTTCTCGGAATTCTGTTGAACTTTTAAAATGCTTTGGAACTCTTCCATTGCTCTCGGAATTCTGCTGAAGTTTAAAAATGCTTCAGAACTCTTACATTGTTCTCGGAATTCTGCTGACGTTTAAAAATGCTTCGGAACTCTACCATTGTTCTCGGAATTCCGTTGAAGTTTAATAATGCTTCGAAACTCTTCCATTGTTCTCGGAATTCTGCTGAAGTTTAAAAATGCTTCGGAACTCTTCCATTGTTCTCGGAATTCCGCTGACAATTAAAAATGCTTCGAAACTCTTCCATTGTTCTCGGAATTCCACTGAAGTTTAAAAATGCTTCACAACTCTTCCATTGTTCTCGGAATTCCGCTGACGTTTAATAATGCTTCGCAACTCTTTCATTGTTCTCGGAATTCCGCTGACGTTTAAAAATGCTTCGGAACTCTTCCATTGTTCTCGGAATTCCGCTGACATATAAAAATGCTTCGGAAATCTTGCATTGTTCTCGGCATTCCGCTGACGTTTAAAAATGCTTCGGAACTCTTCAATTGTTCTCGGAATTCTGCCGAACTTTTAAAATGCTTTGGAACTCTTCCATTGCTCTCGGAATTCTGCTGAAGTTTAAAAATGCTTCAGAACTCTTCCATTGTTCTCGGAATTCTGCTGTAGTTTAAAAATGCTTCGGAACTCTTCCATTGTTCTCAGAATTCCGCTGACGTTTAAAAATGCTTCGGAAATCTTCCATTGTTTTCAAAATTCCGCTGACGTTTAAAAATGCTTCAGAACTCTTCCATTGTTCTCGGAATTCCGCTGACGTTTTAAAATGCTTCGGTACTCTTCCATTGTTCTCGGAATTCCGCTGACATATAAAAATGCTTCGGAAATCTTGCATTGTTCTCGGCATTCCGCTGACGTTTAAAAATGCTTCGGAACTCTTCCATTGTTCTCAGAATTCCGCTGATGTTTAAAAATGCATCGGAAATCTTCCATAGTTTTCAAAATTCCGCTGACGTTTAAAAATGCTTCAGAACTCTTCCATTGTTCTCGGAATTCCGCTGACGTTTAAAAATGCTTTGGAACTCTTCCATTATTCTCGGAAATCTGCTGAAGTTTAAAAATGCTTCGGAACTCTTCCATTGTTCTCAGAATTCCGCTGACGTTTAATAATGCTTCGCAACTTTTTCATTGTTCTCGGAATTCCGCTAACGGTTAAAAATGCTTCGGAACTCTTCAATTGTTCTCGGAATTCTGTTGAACTTTTAAAATGCTTTGGAACTCTTCCATTGCTCTCGGAATTCTGCTGAAGTTTAAAAATGCTTCAGAACTCTTACATTGTTCTCGGAATTCTGCTGACGTTTAAAAATGCTTCGGAACTCTACCATTGTTCTCGGAATTCCGTTGAAGTTTAATAATGCTTCGAAACTCTTCCATTGTTCTCGGAATTCTGCTGAAGTTTAAAAATGCTTCGGAACTCTTCCATTGTTCTCGGAATTCCGCTGACAATTAAAAATGCTTCGAAACTCTTCCATTGTTCTCGGAATTCCACTGAAGTTTAAAAATGCTTCAGAACTCTTCCATTGTTCTCGGAATTCCGCTGACGTTTAAAAATGCTTCGGAACTCTTCCATTGTTCTCGGAATTTCGTTGAAGTTTAAAAATGCTTCGAAACTCTTCCATTGTTCTCGGAATTCTGCTGAAGTTTAAAAATGCTTCGGAACTCTTTCATTGTTCTCAGAATTCCGCTGACATTTAAAAATGCTTTGGTACTCTTCCATTTTTCTCGGAATTCCGCTGACATATAAAAATGCTTCGGAAATCTTGCATTGTTCTCGGCATTCCGCTGACGTTTAAAAATGCTTCGGAACTCTTCAATTGTTCTTGGAATTCTGCTGAACTTTTAAAATGCTTTGGAACTCTTCCATTGCTCTCGGAATTCTGCTGAAGTTTAAAAATGCTTCAGAACTCTTACATTGTTCTCGGAATTCTGCTGAAGTTTAAAAATGCTTCGGTACTCTTCCATTGTTCTCGAAATTCCGCTGACATATAAAAATGCTTCGGAAATCTTGCATTGTTCTCGGCATTCCGCTGACGTTTAAAAATGCTTCGGAACTCTTCCATTGTTTTCAAAATTCCGCTGACGTTTAAAAATGCTTCAGAACTATTAAATTGTTCTCGGAATTCCGCTGACGTTTAAAAATGCTTTGCAACTCTTCCATTGTTCTCAGAATTCCGCTGAAGTTTAAAAATGCTTCAGAATTCTTCCATTGTTCTCGGAATTCCGTTGAAGTTTAAAAATGCTTCGAAACTCTTCCATTGTTCTCGGAATTCTGCTGAAGTTTAAAAATGCTTCGGAACTCTTCCATTGTTCTCAGAATTCCGCTAACGTTTAAAAATGCTTCGGAAATCTTCCATTGTTTTCAAAATTCCGCTGACGCTTAAAAATGCTTCAGAACTCTTCCATTGTTCTCGGAATTCCGCTGACGTTTAATAATGCTTCGCAACTCTTTCATTGTACTCGGAATTCCGCTAACGTTTAAAAATGCTTCGGAACTCTTCCATTGTTCTCGGAATTCCGTTGAAGTTTAAAAATGCTTCGAAACTCTTCCATTGTTCTGGGAATTCTGCTGAAGTTTAAAAATGCTTCAGAACTCTTCCATTGTTCTCGGAATTCCGCTGACGTTTAATAATGCTTCGCAACTCTTTCATTGTTCTCGGAATTCCGCTGATGTTTAAAAATGCTTCGGTACTCTTCCTTTGTTCTCGGAATTCCGCTGACATATAAAAATGCTTTGGAAATCTTGCATTGTTCTCGGAATTCTGCTGAAGTTTAAAAATGCTTCGGAACTCTTCCATTGTTCTCGGAATTCCGTTGAAGTTTAAAAATGCTTCGAAACTCTTCCATTGTTCTCGGAATTCTGCTGAAGTTTAAAAATGCTTCAGAACTCTTCCATTGTTCTCGGAATTCCGCTGACGTTTAATAATGCTTCGCAACTCTTTCATTGTTCTCGGTATTCCGCTGACGTTTAAAAATGCTTCGGAACTCTTCCATTGTTCTCGGAATTCCGTTGAAGTTTAAAAATGCTTCGAAACCCTTCCATTGTTCTCGGAATTCTGCTGAAGTTTAAAAATGCTTCGGAACTCTTCCATTGTTCTCAGAATTCCGCTGACGTTTAATAATGCTTCGCAACTTTTTCATTGTTCTCGGAATTCCGCTGACGGTTAAAAATGCTTCGGAACTCTTCAATTGTTCTCGGAATTCTGTTGAACTTTTAAAATGCTTTGGAACTCTTCCATTGCTCTTGGAATTCTGCTGAAGTTTAAAAATGCTTCAGAACTCTTACATTGTTCTCGGAATTCTGCTGACGTTTAAAAATTCTTCGGAACTCTACCATTGTTCTCGGAATTCCGTTGAAGTTTAAAAATGCTTCGAAACTCTTCCATTGTTCTCGGAATTCTGCTGAAGTTTAAAAATGCTTCGGAACTCTTCCATTGTTCTCGGAATTCCGCTGACGTTTAATAATGCTTCGCAACTCTTTCATTGTTCTCGGAATTCCACTGACGTTTAAAAATGCTTCGGAACTCTTCCATTGGTCTCGGAATTCCGATGACGTTTTAAAATGCTTCGGTACTCTTCCATTGTTCTCGGAATTCCGCTGACAATTAAAAATGCTTCGAAACTCTTCCATTGTTCTCGGAATTCTGCTGAAGTTTAAAAATGCTTCAGAACTCTTCCATTGTTCTCGGAATTCCGCTGACGTTTAAAAATGCTTCGAAACTCTTCCATTGTTCTCGGAATTCTGCTGAAGTTTAAAAATGCTTCGGAACTCTTCCATTGTTCTCGGAATTCCGTTGAAGTTTAAAAATGCTTCGAAACTCTTCCATTGTACTCGGAATTCCGCTAACGTTTAAAAATGCTTCGGAACTCTTCCATTGTTCTCGGAATTCCGTTGAAGTTTAAAAATGCTTCACAACTCTTCCATTGTTCTCGGAATTCCGCTGACTTTTAAAAATACTTCGAAACTCTTCCATTGTTCTCCAAATTCCGCTGAAGTTTAAAAATGCTTCGGAACCCTTCCATTGTTCTCGGAATTCTGCTGAAGTTTAAAAATGCTTCGGAACTCTTCCATTGTTTTCAGAATTCTGCTGACGTTTAAAAATGCTTCGGAACTCTTCCATTGTTCTCGGAATTCCGCTGAAGTTTAAAAATGCTTCGGACCTCTTCCATTGTTCTAGGAATTCTGCTGAAGTCTAAAAATTCATCTGAACTCTTCCATTATTCTCGGAATTCGTGTGAATTTTAAAAATGCTTCGGAACTCTTCTATTGTTCTCGGAATTCCGCTGAAGTTTAAAAATGCTTAAAATCTCTTACATTGTACTCGGAATTCCGCTGAAGTTTAAAAATGCTTCGGAACTCTTCCATTGCTCTCGGAATTCTGCTGAAGTTTAAAAATGCTTCAGAACTCTTACATTGTTCTCGGAATTCTGCTGACGTTTACAAATGCTTCGGAACTCTTCCATTGTTCTCGGAATTCCGCTGACGTTTAAAAATGCTTCGGAACTCTTCCATTGTTCTCGGAATTTCGTTGAAGTTTAAAAATGCTTCGAAACTCTTCCATTGTTCTCGGAATTCTGCTGAAGTTTAAAAATGCTTCAGAACTCTTACATTGTTCTCGGAATTCTGCTGACGTTTACAAATGCTTCGGAACTCTTCCATTGTTCTCTGAATTCCGCTGACGTTTAAAAATGCTTCGGTACTCTTCCTTTGTTCTCGGAATTCCGCTGACATATAAAAATGCTTCGGAAATCTTGCATTGTTCTCGGCATTCCGCTGACGTTTAAAAATGCTTCGGAACTCTTCAATTGTTCTCGGAATTCTGCCGAACTTTTAAAATGCTTTGGAACTCTTCCATTGCTCTCGGAATTCTGCTGAAGTTTAAAAATGCTTCAGAACTCTTCCATTGTTCTCGGAATTCTGCTGTAGTTTAAAAATGCTTCGGAACTCTTCCATTGTTCTCAGAATTCCGCTGACGTTTAAAAATGCTTCGGAAATCTTCCATTGTTTTCAAAATTCCGCTGACGTTTAAAAATGCTTCAGAACTCTTCCATTGTTCTCGGAATTCCGCTGACGTTTTAAAATGCTTCGGTACTCTTCCATTGTTCTCGGAATTCCGCTGACATATAAAAATGCTTCGGAAATCTTGCATTGTTCTCGGCATTCCGCTGACGTTTAAAAATGCTTCGGAACTCTTCCATTGTTCTCAGAATTCCGCTGATGTTTAAAAATGCATCGGAAATCTTCCATAGTTTTCAAAATTCCGCTGACGTTTAAAAATGCTTCAGAACTCTTCCATTGTTCTCGGAATTCCGCTGACGTTTAAAAATGCTTTGGAACTCTTCCATTATTCTCGGAAATCTGCTGAAGTTTAAAAATGCTTCGGAACTCTTCCATTGTTCTCAGAATTCCGCTGACGTTTAATAATGCTTCGCAACTTTTTCATTGTTCTCGGAATTCCGCTGACGGTTAAAAATGCTTCGGAACTCTTCAATTGTTCTCGGAATTCTGTTGAACTTTTAAAATGCTTTGGAACTCTTCCATTGTTCTCGGAATTCTGCTGAAGTTTAAAAATGCTTCGGAACTCTTCCATTGTTCTCGGAATTCCGCTGACAATTAAAAATGCTTCGAAACTCTTCCATTGTTCTCGGAATTCCACTGAAGTTTAAAAATGCTTCACAACTCTTCCATTGTTCTCGGAATTCCGCTGACGTTTAATAATGCTTCGCAACTCTTTCATTGTTCTCGGAATTCCGCTGACGTTTAAAAATGCTTCGGAACTCTTCCATTGTTCTCGGAATTCCGTTGAAGTTTAAAAATGCTTCGAAACTCTTCCATTGTTCTCAGAATTCTGCTGAAGTTTAAAAATGCTTCAGAACTCTTCCATTGTTCTCGGAATTCCGCTGACGTTTAAAAATGCTTCGGAACTCTTCCATTGTTCTCGGAATTTCGTTGAAGTTTAAAAATGCTTCGAAACTCTTCCATTGTTCTCGGAATTCTGCTGAAGTTTAAAAATGCTTCGGAACTCTTTCATTGTTCTCAGAATTCCGCTGACATTTAAAAATGCTTTGGTACTCTTCCATTTTTCTCGGAATTCCGCTGACATATAAAAATGCTTCGGAAATCTTGCATTGTTCTCGGCATTCCGCTGACGTTTAAAAATGCTTCGGAACTCTTCAATTGTTCTTGGAATTCTGCTGAACTTTTAAAATGCTTTGGAACTCTTCCATTGCTCTCGGAATTCTGCTGAAGTTTAAAAATGCTTCAGAACTCTTACATTGTTCTCGGAATTCTGCTGAAGTTTAAAAATGCTTCGGTACTCTTCCATTGTTCTCGAAATTCCGCTGACATATAAAAATGCTTCGGAAATCTTGCATTGTTCTCGGCATTCCGCTGACGTTTAAAAATGCTTCGGAACTCTTCCATTGTTTTCAAAATTCCGCTGACGTTTAAAAATGCTTCAGAACTATTAAATTGTTCTCGGAATTCCGCTGACGTTTAAAAATGCTTTGCAACTCTTCCATTGTTCTCAGAATTCCGCTGAAGTTTAAAAATGCTTCAGAATTCTTCCATTGTTCTCGGAATTCCGTTGAAGTTTAAAAATGCTTCGAAACTCTTCCATTGTTCTCGGAATTCTGCTGAAGTTTAAAAATGCTTCGGAACTCTTCCACTGTTCTCAGAATTCCGCTAACGTTTAAAAATGCTTCGGAAATCTTCCATTGTTTTCAAAATTCCGCTGACGCTTAAAAATGCTTCAGAACTCTTCCATTGTTCTCGGAATTCCGCTGACGTTTAATAATGCTTCGCAACTCTTTCATTGTACTCGGAATTCCGCTAACGTTTAAAAATGCTTCGGAACTCTTCCATTGTTCTCGGAATTCCGTTGAAGTTTAAAAATGCTTCGGAACTCTTCCATTGTTCTCGGAATTCCGTTGAAGTTTAAAAATGCTTCGAAACTCTTCCATTGTTCTGGGAATTCTGCTGAAGTTTAAAAATGCTTCAGAACTCTTCCATTGTTCTCGGAATTCCGCTGACGTTTAATAATGCTTCGCAACTCTTTCATTGTTCTCGGAATTCCGCTGATGTTTAAAAATGCTTCGGTACTCTTCCTTTGTTCTCGGAATTCCGCTGACATATAAAAATGCTTTGGAAATCTTGCATTGTTCTCGGCATTCCGCTGACGTTTAAAAATGCTTCGGAACTCTTCAATTGTTCTCGGAATTCTGCTGAAGTTTAAAAATGCTTCAGAACTCTTCCATTGTTCTCGGAATTCTGCTGTAGTTTAAAAATGCTTCGGAACTCTTCCATTGTTCTCAGAATTCCGCTGACGTTTAAAAATGCTTCAGAATTCTTCAATTGTTCTCGGAATTCTGCTGAACTTTTAAAATGCTTTGGAACTCTTCCATTGCTCTCGGAATTCTGCTGAAGTTTAAAAATGCTTCGGAACTCTTCCATTGTTCTCGGAATTCCGTTGAAGTTTAAAAATGCTTCGAAACTCTTCCATTGTTCTCGGAATTCTGCTGAAGTTTAAAAATGCTTCAGAACTCTTCCATTGTTCTCGGAATTCCGCTGACGTTTAATAATGCTTCGCAACTCTTTCATTGTTCTCGGAATTCCGCTGACGTTTAAAAATGCTTCGGAACTCTTCCATTGTTCTCGGAATTCCGTTGAAGTTTAAAAATGCTTCGAAACCCTTCCATTGTTCTCGGAATTCTGCTGAAGTTTAAAAATGCTTCGGAACTCTTCCATTGTTCTCAGAATTCCGCTGACGTTTAATAATGCTTCGCAACTTTTTCATTGTTCTCGGAATTCCGCTGACGGTTAAAAATGCTTCGGAACTCTTCAATTGTTCTCGGAATTCTGTTGAACTTTTAAAATGCTTTGGAACTCTTCCATTGCTCTCGGAATTCTGCTGAAGTTTAAAAATGCTTCAGAACTCTTACATTGTTCTCGGAATTCTGCTGACGTTTAAAAATGCTTCGGAACTCTACCATTGTTCTCGGAATTCCGTTGAAGTTTAATAATGCTTCGAAACTCTTCCATTGTTCTCGGAATTCTGCTGAAGTTTAAAAATGCTTCGGAACTCTTCCATTGTTCTCGGAATTCCGCTGACAATTAAAAATGCTTCGAAACTCTTCCATTGTTCTCGGAATTCCACTGAAGTTTAAAAATGCTTCACAACTCTTCCATTGTTCTCGGAATTCCGCTGACGTTTAATAATGCTTCGCAACTCTTTCATTGTTCTCGGAATTCCGCTGACGTTTAAAAATGCTTCGGAACTCTTCCATTGTTCTCGGAATTCCGCTGACATATAAAAATGCTTCGGAAATCTTGCATTGTTCTCGGCATTCCGCTGACGTTTAAAAATGCTTCGGAACTCTTCAATTGTTCTCGGAATTCTGCCGAACTTTTAAAATGCTTTGGAACTCTTCCATTGCTCTCGGAATTCTGCTGAAGTTTAAAAATGCTTCAGAACTCTTCCATTGTTCTCGGAATTCTGCTGTAGTTTAAAAATGCTTCGGAACTCTTCCATTGTTCTCAGAATTCCGCTGACGTTTAAAAATGCTTCGGAAATCTTCCATTGTTTTCAAAATTCCGCTGACGTTTAAAAATGCTTCAGAACTCTTCCATTGTTCTCGGAATTCCGCTGACGTTTTAAAATGCTTCGGTACTCTTCCATTGTTCTCGGAATTCTGCTGACATATAAAAATGCTTCGGAAATCTTGCATTGTTCTCGGCATTCCGCTGACGTTTAAAAATGCTTCGGAACTCTTCCATTGTTCTCAGAATTCCGCTGATGTTTAAAAATGCATCGGAAATCTTCCATAGTTTTCAAAATTCCGCTGACGTTTAAAAATGCTTCAGAACTCTTCCATTGTTCTCGGAATTCCGCTGACGTTTAAAAATGCTTTGGAACTCTTCCATTATTCTCGGAAATCTGCTGAAGTTTAAAAATGCTTCGGAACTCTTCCATTGTTCTCAGAATTCCGCTGACGTTTAATAATGCTTCGCAACTTTTTCATTGTTCTCGGAATTCCGCTAACGGTTAAAAATGCTTCGGAACTCTTCAATTGTTCTCGGAATTCTGTTGAACTTTTAAAATGCTTTGGAACTCTTCCATTGCTCTCGGAATTCTGCTGAAGTTTAAAAATGCTTCAGAACTCTTACATTGTTCTCGGAATTCTGCTGACGTTTAAAAATGCTTCGGAACTCTACCATTGTTCTCGGAATTCCGTTGAAGTTTAATAATGCTTCGAAACTCTTCCATTGTTCTCGGAATTCTGCTGAAGTTTAAAAATGCTTCGGAACTCTTCCATTGTTCTCGGAATTCCGCTGACAATTAAAAATGCTTCGAAACTCTTCCATTGTTCTCGGAATTCCACTGAAGTTTAAAAATGCTTCAGAACTCTTCCATTGTTCTCGGAATTCCGCTGACGTTTAAAAATGCTTCGGAACTCTTCCATTGTTCTCGGAATTTCGTTGAAGTTTAAAAATGCTTCGAAACTCTTCCATTGTTCTCGGAATTCTGCTGAAGTTTAAAAATGCTTCGGAACTCTTTCATTGTTCTCAGAATTCCGCTGACATTTAAAAATGCTTTGGTACTCTTCCATTTTTCTCGGAATTCCGCTGACATATAAAAATGCTTCGGAAATCTTGCATTGTTCTCGGCATTCCGCTGACGTTTAAAAATGCTTCGGAACTCTTCAATTGTTCTTGGAATTCTGCTGAACTTTTAAAATGCTTTGGAACTCTTCCATTGCTCTCGGAATTCTGCTGAAGTTTAAAAATGCTTCAGAACTCTTACATTGTTCTCGGAATTCTGCTGAAGTTTAAAAATGCTTCGGTACTCTTCCATTGTTCTCGAAATTCCGCTGACATATAAAAATGCTTCGGAAATCTTGCATTGTTCTCGGCATTCCGCTGACGTTTAAAAATGCTTCGGAACTCTTCCATTGTTTTCAAAATTCCGCTGACGTTTAAAAATGCTTCAGAACTATTAAATTGTTCTCGGAATTCCGCTGACGTTTAAAAATGCTTTGCAACTCTTCCATTGTTCTCAGAATTCCGCTGAAGTTTAAAAATGCTTCAGAATTCTTCCATTGTTCTCGGAATTCCGTTGAAGTTTAAAAATGCTTCGAAACTCTTCCATTGTTCTCGGAATTCTGCTGAAGTTTAAAAATGCTTCGGAACTCTTCCATTGTTCTCAGAATTCCGCTAACGTTTAAAAATGCTTCGGAAATCTTCCATTGTTTTCAAAATTCCGCTGACGCTTAAAAATGCTTCAGAACTCTTCCATTGTTCTCGGAATTCCGCTGACGTTTAATAATGCTTCGCAACTCTTTCATTGTACTCGGAATTCCGCTAACGTTTAAAAATGCTTCGGAACTCTTCCATTGTTCTCGGAATTCCGTTGAAGTTTAAAAATGCTTCGAAACTCTTCCATTGTTCTGGGAATTCTGCTGAAGTTTAAAAATGCTTCAGAACTCTTCCATTGTTCTCGGAATTCCGCTGACGTTTAATAATGCTTCGCAACTCTTTCATTGTTCTCGGAATTCCGCTGATGTTTAAAAATGCTTCGGTACTCTTCCTTTGTTCTCGGAATTCCGCTGACATATAAAAATGCTTTGGAAATCTTGCATTGTTCTCGGCATTCCGCTGACGTTTAAAAATGCTTCGGAACTCTTCAATTGTTCTCGGAATTCTGCTGAAGTTTAAAAATGCTTCAGAACTCTTCCATTGTTCTCGGAATTCTGCTGTAGTTTAAAAATGCTTCGGAACTCTTCCATTGTTCTCAGAATTCCGCTGACGTTTAAAAATGCTTCAGAATTCTTCAATTGTTCTGGGAATTCTGCTGAACTTTTAAAATGCTTTGGAACTCTTCCATTGCTCTCGGAATTCTGCTGAAGTTTAAAAATGCTTCGGAACTCTTCCATTGTTCTCGGAATTCCGTTGAAGTTTAAAAATGCTTCGAAACTCTTCCATTGTTCTCGGAATTCTGCTGAAGTTTAAAAATGCTTCAGAACTCTTCCATTGTTCTCGGAATTCCGCTGACGTTTAATAATGCTTCGCAACTCTTTCATTGTTCTCGGTATTCCGCTGACGTTTAAAAATGCTTCGGAACTCTTCCATTGTTCTCGGAATTCCGTTGAAGTTTAAAAATGCTTCGAAACCCTTCCATTGTTCTCGGAATTCTGCTGAAGTTTAAAAATGCTTCGGAACTCTTCCATTGTTCTCAGAATTCCGCTGACGTTTAATAATGCTTCGCAACTTTTTCATTGTTCTCGGAATTCCGCTGACGGTTAAAAATGCTTCGGAACTCTTCAATTGTTCTCGGAATTCTGTTGAACTTTTAAAATGCTTTGGAACTCTTCCATTGCTCTTGGAATTCTGCTGAAGTTTAAAAATGCTTCAGAACTCTTACATTGTTCTCGGAATTCTGCTGACGTTTAAAAATTCTTCGGAACTCTACCATTGTTCTCGGAATTCCGTTGAAGTTTAAAAATGCTTCGAAACTCTTCCATTGTTCTCGGAATTCTGCTGAAGTTTAAAAATGCTTCGGAACTCTTCCATTGTTCTCGGAATTCCGCTGACGTTTAATAATGCTTCGCAACTCTTTCATTGTTCTCGGAATTCCACTGACGTTTAAAAATGCTTCGGAACTCTTCCATTGGTCTCGGAATTCCGATGACGTTTTAAAATGCTTCGGTACTCTTCCATTGTTCTCGGAATTCCGCTGACAATTAAAAATGCTTCGAAACTCTTCCATTGTTCTCGGAATTCTGCTGAAGTTTAAAAATGCTTCGGAACTCTTCCATTGTTCTCGGAATTCCGCTGACGTTTAATAATGCTTCGCAACTCTTTCATTGTTCTCTGAATTCCACTGACGTTTAAAAATGCTTCGGAACTCTTCCATTGTTCTCGGAATTCCGTTGAAGTTTAAAAATGCTTCGAAACTCTTCCATTGTTCTCAGAATTCTGCTGAAGTTTAAAAATGCTTCAGAACTCTTCCATTGTTCTCGGAATTCCGCTGACGTTTAAAAATGCTTCGAAACTCTTCCATTGTTCTCGGAATTCTGCTGAAGTTTAAAAATGCTTCGGAACTCTTCCATTGTTCTCGGAATTCCGTTGAAGTTTAAAAATGCTTCGAAACTCTTCCATTGTACTCGGAATTCCGCTAACGTTTAAAAATGCTTCGGAACTCTTCCATTGTTCTCGGAATTCCGTTGAAGTTTAAAAATGCTTCACAACTCTTCCATTGTTCTCGGAATTCCGCTGACTTTTAAAAATACTTCGAAACTCTTCCATTGTTCTCCAAATTCCGCTGAAGTTTAAAAATGCTTCGGAACCCTTCCATTGTTCTCGGAATTCTGCTGAAGTTTAAAAATGCTTCGGAACTCTTCCATTGTTTTCAGAATTCTGCTGACGTTTAAAAATGCTTCGGAACTCTTCCATTGTTCTCGGAATTCCGCTGAAGTTTAAAAATGCTTCGGACCTCTTCCATTGTTCTAGGAATTCTGCTGAAGTCTAAAAATTCATCTGAACTCTTCCATTATTCTCGGAATTCGTGTGAATTTTAAAAATGCTTCGGAACTCTTCTATTGTTCTCGGAATTCCGCTGAAGTTTAAAAATGCTTAAAATCTCTTACATTGTACTCGGAATTCCGCTGAAGTTTAAAAATGCTTCGGAACTCTTCCATTGCTCTCGGAATTCTGCTGAAGTTTAAAAATGCTTCAGAACTCTTACATTGTTCTCGGAATTCTGCTGACGTTTACAAATGCTTCGGAACTCTTCCATTGTTCTCTGAATTCCGCTGACGTTTAAAAATGCTTCGGTACTCTTCCTTTGTTCTCGGAATTCCGCTGACATATAAAAATGCTTCGGAAATCTTGCATTGTTCTCGGCATTCCGCTGACGTTTAAAAATGCTTCGGAACTCTTCAATTGTTCTCGGAATTCTGCCGAACTTTTAAAATGCTTTGGAACTCTTCCATTGCTCTCGGAATTCTGCTGAAGTTTAAAAATGCTTCAGAACTCTTCCATTGTTCTCGGAATTCTGCTGTAGTTTAAAAATGCTTCGGAACTCTTCCATTGTTCTCAGAATTCCGCTGACGTTTAAAAATGCTTCGGAAATCTTCCATTGTTTTCAAAATTCCGCTGACGTTTAAAAATGCTTCAGAACTCTTCCATTGTTCTCGGAATTCCGCTGACGTTTTAAAATGCT
The DNA here is from genome assembly GCF_046119375.1 of Phyllobates terribilis. NCBI lineage: Eukaryota > Metazoa > Chordata > Amphibia > Anura > Dendrobatidae > Phyllobates > Phyllobates terribilis. Next base: position 15,293,818 of record NW_027362782.1, read on the forward strand.
TCGGTACTCTTCCATTGTTCTCGGAATTCCGCTGACATATAAAAATGCTTCGGAAATCTTGCATTGTTCTCGGCATTCCGCTGACGTTTAAAAATGCTTCGGAACTCTTCCATTGTTCTCAGAATTCCACTGATGTTTAAAAATGCATCGGAAATCTTCCATAGTTTTCAAAATTCCGCTGACGTTTAAAAATGCTTCAGAACTCTTCCATTGTTCTCGGAATTCCGCTGATGTTTAAAAATGCTTTGGAACTCTTCCATTATTCTCGGAAATCTGCTGAAGTTTAAAAATGCTTCGGAACTCTTCCATTGTTCTCAGAATTCCGCTGACGTTTAATAATGCTTCGCAACTTTTTCATTGTTCTCGGAATTCCGCTGACGGTTAAAAATGCTTCGGAACTCTTCAATTGTTCTCGGAATTCTGTTGAACTTTTAAAATGCTTTGGAACTCTTCCATTGCTCTTGGAATTCTGCTGAAGTTTAAAAATGCTTCAGAACTCTTACATTGTTCTCGGAATTCTGCTGACGTTTAAAAATTCTTCGGAACTCTACCATTGTTCTCGGAATTCCGTTGAAGTTTAAAAATGCTTCGAAACTCTTCCATTGTTCTCGGAATTCTGCTGAAGTTTAAAAATGCTTCGGAACTCTTCCATTGTTCTCGGAATTCCGCTGACGTTTAATAATGCTTCGCAACTCTTTCATTGTTCTCGGAATTCCACTGACGTTTAAAAATGCTTCGGAACTCTTCCATTGGTCTCGGAATTCCGATGACGTTTTAAAATGCTTCGGTACTCTTCCATTGTTCTCGGAATTCCGCTGACAATTAAAAATGCTTCGAAACTCTTCCATTGTTCTCGGAATTCTGCTGAAGTTTAAAAATGCTTCGGAACTCTTCCATTGTTCTCGGAATTCCGCTGACGTTTAATAATGCTTCGCAACTCTTTCATTGTTCTCGGAATTCCACTGACGTTTAAAAATGCTTCGGAACTCTTCCATTGTTCTCGGAATTCCGTTGAAGTTTAAAAATGCTTCGAAACTCTTCCATTGTTCTCAGAATTCTGCTGAAGTTTAAAAATGCTTCAGAACTCTTCCATTGTTCTCGGAATTCCGCTGACGTTTAAAAATGCTTCGGAACTCTTCCATTGTTCTCGGAATTTCGTTGAAGTTTAAAAATGCTTCGAAACTCTTCCATTGTTCTCGGAATTCTGCTGAAGTTTAAAAATGCTTCAGAACTCTTACATTGTTCTCGGAATTCTGCTGACGTTTACAAATGCTTCGGAACTCTTCCATTGTTCTCTGAATTCCGCTGACGTTTAAAAATGCTTCGGTACTCTTCCTTTGTTCTCGGAATTCCGCTGACATATAAAAATGCTTCGGAAATCTTGCATTGTTCTCGGCATTCCGCTGACGTTTAAAAATGCTTCGGAACTCTTCAATTGTTCTCGGAATTCTGCCGAACTTTTAAAATGCTTTGGAACTCTTCCATTGCTCTCGGAATTCTGCTGAAGTTTAAAAATGCTTCAGAACTCTTCCATTGTTCTCGGAATTCTGCTGTAGTTTAAAAATGCTTCGGAACTCTTCCATTGTTCTCAGAATTCCGCTGACGTTTAAAAATGCTTCGGAAATCTTTCATTGTTTTCAAAATTCCGCTGACGTTTAAAAATGCTTCAGAACTCTTCCATTGTTCTCGGAATTCCGCTGACGTTTTAAAATGCTTCGGTACTCTTCCATTGTTCTCGGAATTCCGCTGACATATAAAAATGCTTCGGAAATCTTGCATTGTTCTCGGCATTCCGCTGACGTTTAAAAATGCTTCGGAACTCTTCCATTGTTCTCAGAATTCCGCTGATGTTTAAAAATGCATCGGAAATCTTCCATAGTTTTCAAAATTCCGCTGACGTTTAAAAATGCTTCAGAACTCTTCCATTGTTCTCGGAATTCCGCTGACGTTTAAAAATACTTTGGAACTCTTCCATTATTCTCGGAAATCTGCTGAAGTTTAAAAATGCTTCGGAACTCTTCCATTGTTCTCAGAATTCCGCTGACGTTTAATAATGCTTCGCAACTTTTTCATTGTTCTCGGAATTCCGCTGACGGTTAAAAATGCTTCGGAACTCTTCAATTGTTCTCGGAATTCTGTTGAACTTTTAAAATGCTTTGGAACTCTTCCATTGCTCTCGGAATTCTGCTGAAGTTTAAAAATGCTTCAGAACTCTTACATTGTTCTCGGAATTCTGCTGACGTTTAAAAATGCTTCGGAACTCTACCATTGTTCTCGGAATTCCGTTGAAGTTTAATAATGCTTCGAAACTCTTCCATTGTTCTCGGAATTCTGCTGAAGTTTAAAAATGCTTCGGAACTCTTCCATTGTTCTCGGAATTCCGCTGACAATTAAAAATGCTTCGGAAATCTTCCATTGTTTTCAAAATTCCGCTGACGTTTAAAAATGCTTCAGAACTCTTCCATTGTTCTCGGAATTCCGCTGACGTTTTAAAATGCTTCGGTACTCTTCCATTGTTCTCGGAATTCCGCTGACATATAAAAATGCTTCGGAAATCTTGCATTGTTCTCGGCATTCCGCTGACGTTTAAAAATGCTTCGGAACTCTTCCATTGTTCTCAGAATTCCGCTGATGTTTAAAAATGCATCGGAAATCTTCCATAGTTTTCAAAATTCCGCTGACGTTTAAAAATGCTTCAGAACTCTTCCATTGTTCTCGGAATTCCGCTGACGTTTAAAAATGCTTTGGAACTCTTCCATTATTCTCGGAAATCTGCTGAAGTTTAAAAATGCTTCGGAACTCTTCCATTGTTCTCAGAATTCCGCTGACGTTTAATAATGCTTCGCAACTTTTTCATTGTTCTCGGAATTCCGCTGACGGTTAAAAATGCTTCGGAACTCTTCAATTGTTCTCGGAATTCTGTTGAACTTTTAAAATGCTTTGGAACTCTTCCATTGCTCTCGGAATTCTGCTGAAGTTTAAAAATGCTTCAGAACTCTTACATTGTTCTCGGAATTCTGCTGACGTTTAAAAATGCTTCGGAACTCTACCATTGTTCTCGGAATTCCGTTGAAGTTTAATAATGCTTCGAAACTCTTCCATTGTTCTCGGAATTCTGCTGAAGTTTAAAAATGCTTCGGAACTCTTCCATTGTTCTCGGAATTCCGCTGACAATTAAAAATGCTTCGAAACTCTTCCATTGTTCTCGGAATTCCACTGAAGTTTAAAAATGCTTCACAACTCTTCCATTGTTCTCGGAATTCCGCTGACGTTTAATAATGCTTCGCAACTCTTTCATTGTTCTCGGAATTCCGCTGACGTTTAAAAATGCTTCGGAACTCTTCCATTGTTCTCGGAATTCCGTTGAAGTTTAAAAATGCTTCGAAACTCTTCCATTGTTCTCAGAATTCTGCTGAAGTTTAAAAATGCTTCAGAACTCTTCCATTGTTCTCGGAATTCCGCTGACGTTTAAAAATGCTTCGGAACTCTTCCATTGTTCTCGGAATTTCGTTGAAGTTTAAAAATGCTTCGAAACTCTTCCATTGTTCTCGGAATTCTGCTGAAGTTTAAAAATGCTTCGGAACTCTTTCATTGTTCTCAGAATTCCGCTGACATTTAAAAATGCTTTGGTACTCTTCCATTTTTCTCGGAATTCCGCTGACATATAAAAATGCTTCGGAAATCTTGCATTGTTCTCGGCATTCCGCTGACGTTTAAAAATGCTTCGGAACTCTTCAATTGTTCTTGGAATTCTGCTGAACTTTTAAAATGCTTTGGAACTCTTCCATTGCTCTCGGAATTCTGCTGAAGTTTAAAAATGCTTCAGAACTCTTACATTGTTCTCGGAATTCTGCTGAAGTTTAAAAATGCTTCGGTACTCTTCCATTGTTCTCGAAATTCCGCTGACATATAAAAATGCTTCGGAAATCTTGCATTGTTCTCGGCATTCCGCTGACGTTTAAAAATGCTTCGGAACTCTTCCATTGTTTTCAAAATTCCGCTGACGTTTAAAAATGCTTCAGAACTATTAAATTGTTCTCGGAATTCCGCTGAAGTTTAAAAATGCTTCGGAACTCTTCCATTGTTCTCAGAATTCCGCTAACGTTTAAAAATGCTTCGGAAATCTTCCATTGTTTTCAAAATTCCGCTGACGCTTAAAAATGCTTCAGAACTCTTCCATTGTTCTCGGAATTCCGCTGACGTTTAATAATGCTTCGCAACTCTTTCATTGTACTCGGAATTCCGCTAACGTTTAAAAATGCTTCGGAACTCTTCCATTGTTCTCGGAATTCCGTTGAAGTTTAAAAATGCTTCGAAACTCTTCCATTGTTCTGGGAATTCTGCTGAAGTTTAAAAATGCTTCAGAACTCTTCCATTGTTCTCGGAATTCCGCTGACGTTTAATAATGCTTCGCAACTCTTTCATTGTTCTCGGAATTCCGCTGATGTTTAAAAATGCTTCGGTACTCTTCCTTTGTTCTCGGAATTCCGCTGACATATAAAAATGCTTTGGAAATCTTGCATTGTTCTCGGCATTCCGCTGACGTTTAAAAATGCTTCGGAACTCTTCAATTGTTCTCGGAATTCTGCTGAAGTTTAAAAATGCTTCAGAACTCTTCCATTGTTCTCGGAATTCTGCTGTAGTTTAAAAATGCTTCGGAACTCTTCCATTGTTCTCAGAATTCCGCTGACGTTTAAAAATGCTTCAGAATTCTTCAATTGTTCTCGGAATTCTGCTGAACTTTTAAAATGCTTTGGAACTCTTCCATTGCTCTCGGAATTCTGCTGAAGTTTAAAAATGCTTCGGAACTCTTCCATTGTTCTCGGAATTCCGTTGAAGTTTAAAAATGCTTCGGAACTCTTCCATTGTTCTCGGAATTCCGCTGACGTTTAATAATGCTTCGCAACTCTTTCATTGTTCTCGGAATTCCACTGACGTTTAAAAATGCTTCGGAACTCTTCCATTGGTCTCGGAATTCCGATGACGTTTTAAAATGCTTCGGTACTCTTCCATTGTTCTCGGAATTCCGCTGACAATTAAAAATGCTTCGAAACTCTTCCATTGTTCTCGGAATTCTGCTGAAGTTTAAAAATGCTTCGGAACTCTTCCATTGTTCTCGGAATTCCGCTGACGTTTAATAATGCTTCGCAACTCTTTCATTGTTCTCTGAATTCCACTGACGTTTAAAAATGCTTCGGAACTCTTCCATTGTTCTCGGAATTCCGTTGAAGTTTAAAAATGCTTCGAAACTCTTCCATTGTTCTCAGAATTCTGCTGAAGTTTAAAAATGCTTCAGAACTCTTCCATTGTTCTCGGAATTCCGCTGACGTTTAAAAATGCTTCGAAACTCTTCCATTGTTCTCGGAATTCTGCTGAAGTTTAAAAATGCTTCGGAACTCTTCCATTGTTCTCGGAATTCCGTTGAAGTTTAAAAATGCTTCGAAACTCTTCCATTGTACTCGGAATTCCGCTAACGTTTAAAAATGCTTCGGAACTCTTCCATTGTTCTCGGAATTCCGTTGAAGTTTAAAAATGCTTCACAACTCTTCCATTGTTCTCGGAATTCCGCTGACTTTTAAAAATACTTCGAAACTCTTCCATTGTTCTCCAAATTCCGCTGAAGTTTAAAAATGCTTCGGAACCCTTCCATTGTTCTCGGAATTCTGCTGAAGTTTAAAAATGCTTCGGAACTCTTCCATTGTTTTCAGAATTCTGCTGACGTTTAAAAATGCTTCGGAACTCTTCCATTGTTCTCGGAATTCCGCTGAAGTTTAAAAATGCTTCGGACCTCTTCCATTGTTCTAGGAATTCTGCTGAAGTCTAAAAATTCATCTGAACTCTTCCATTATTCTCGGAATTCGTGTGAATTTTAAAAATGCTTCGGAACTCTTCTATTGTTCTCGGAATTCCGCTGAAGTTTAAAAATGCTTAAAATCTCTTACATTGTACTCGGAATTCCGCTGAAGTTTAAAAATGCTTCGGAACTCTTCCATTGCTCTCGGAATTCTGCTGAAGTTTAAAAATGCTTCAGAACTCTTACATTGTTCTCGGAATTCTGCTGACGTTTACAAATGCTTCGGAACTCTTCCATTGTTCTCTGAATTCCGCTGACGTTTAAAAATGCTTCGGTACTCTTCCTTTGTTCTCGGAATTCCGCTGACATATAAAAATGCTTCGGAAATCTTGCATTGTTCTCGGCATTCCGCTGACGTTTAAAAATGCTTCGGAACTCTTCAATTGTTCTCGGAATTCTGCCGAACTTTTAAAATGCTTTGGAACTCTTCCATTGCTCTCGGAATTCTGCTGAAGTTTAAAAATGCTTCAGAACTCTTCCATTGTTCTCGGAATTCTGCTGTAGTTTAAAAATGCTTCGGAACTCTTCCATTGTTCTCAGAATTCCGCTGACGTTTAAAAATGCTTCGGAAATCTTCCATTGTTTTCAAAATTCCGCTGACGTTTAAAAATGCTTCAGAACTCTTCCATTGTTCTCGGAATTCCGCTGACGTTTTAAAATGCTTCGGTACTCTTCCATTGTTCTCGGAATTCCGCTGACATATAAAAATGCTTCGGAAATCTTGCATTGTTCTCGGCATTCCGCTGACGTTTAAAAATGCTTCGGAACTCTTCCATTGTTCTCAGAATTCCACTGATGTTTAAAAATGCATCGGAAATCTTCCATAGTTTTCAAAATTCCGCTGACGTTTAAAAATGCTTCAGAACTCTTCCATTGTTCTCGGAATTCCGCTGATGTTTAAAAATGCTTTGGAACTCTTCCATTATTCTCGGAAATCTGCTGAAGTTTAAAAATGCTTCGGAACTCTTCCATTGTTCTCAGAATTCCGCTGACGTTTAATAATGCTTCGCAACTTTTTCATTGTTCTCGGAATTCCGCTGACGGTTAAAAATGCTTCGGAACTCTTCAATTGTTCTCGGAATTCTGTTGAACTTTTAAAATGCTTTGGAACTCTTCCATTGCTCTTGGAATTCTGCTGAAGTTTAAAAATGCTTCAGAACTCTTACATTGTTCTCGGAATTCTGCTGACGTTTAAAAATTCTTCGGAACTCTACCATTGTTCTCGGAATTCCGTTGAAGTTTAAAAATGCTTCGAAACTCTTCCATTGTTCTCGGAATTCTGCTGAAGTTTAAAAATGCTTCGGAACTCTTCCATTGTTCTCGGAATTCCGCTGACGTTTAATAATGCTTCGCAACTCTTTCATTGTTCTCGGAATTCCACTGACGTTTAAAAATGCTTCGGAACTCTTCCATTGGTCTCGGAATTCCGATGACGTTTTAAAATGCTTCGGTACTCTTCCATTGTTCTCGGAATTCCGCTGACAATTAAAAATGCTTCGAAACTCTTCCATTGTTCTCGGAATTCTGCTGAAGTTTAAAAATGCTTCGGAACTCTTCCATTGTTCTCGGAATTCCGCTGACGTTTAATAATGCTTCGCAACTCTTTCATTGTTCTCGGAATTCCACTGACGTTTAAAAATGCTTCGGAACTCTTCCATTGTTCTCGGAATTCCGTTGAAGTTTAAAAATGCTTCGAAACTCTTCCATTGTTCTCAGAATTCTGCTGAAGTTTAAAAATGCTTCAGAACTCTTCCATTGTTCTCGGAATTCCGCTGACGTTTAAAAATGCTTCGGAACTCTTCCATTGTTCTCGGAATTTCGTTGAAGTTTAAAAATGCTTCGAAACTCTTCCATTGTTCTCGGAATTCTGCTGAAGTTTAAAAATGCTTCAGAACTCTTACATTGTTCTCGGAATTCTGCTGACGTTTACAAATGCTTCGGAACTCTTCCATTGTTCTCTGAATTCCGCTGACGTTTAAAAATGCTTCGGTACTCTTCCTTTGTTCTCGGAATTCCGCTGACATATAAAAATGCTTCGGAAATCTTGCATTGTTCTCGGCATTCCGCTGACGTTTAAAAATGCTTCGGAACTCTTCAATTGTTCTCGGAATTCTGCCGAACTTTTAAAATGCTTTGGAACTCTTCCATTGCTCTCGGAATTCTGCTGAAGTTTAAAAATGCTTCAGAACTCTTCCATTGTTCTCGGAATTCTGCTGTAGTTTAAAAATGCTTCGGAACTCTTCCATTGTTCTCAGAATTCCGCTGACGTTTAAAAATGCTTCGGAAATCTTTCATTGTTTTCAAAATTCCGCTGACGTTTAAAAATGCTTCAGAACTCTTCCATTGTTCTCGGAATTCCGCTGACGTTTTAAAATGCTTCGGTACTCTTCCATTGTTCTCGGAATTCCGCTGACATATAAAAATGCTTCGGAAATCTTGCATTGTTCTCGGCATTCCGCTGACGTTTAAAAATGCTTCGGAACTCTTCCATTGTTCTCAGAATTCCGCTGATGTTTAAAAATGCATCGGAAATCTTCCATAGTTTTCAAAATTCCGCTGACGTTTAAAAATGCTTCAGAACTCTTCCATTGTTCTCGGAATTCCGCTGACGTTTAAAAATGCTTTGGAACTCTTCCATTATTCTCGGAAATCTGCTGAAGTTTAAAAATGCTTCGGAACTCTTCCATTGTTCTCAGAATTCCGCTGACGTTTAATAATGCTTCGCAACTTTTTCATTGTTCTCGGAATTCCGCTGACGGTTAAAAATGCTTCGGAACTCTTCAATTGTTCTCGGAATTCTGTTGAACTTTTAAAATGCTTTGGAACTCTTCCATTGCTCTCGGAATTCTGCTGAAGTTTAAAAATGCTTCAGAACTCTTACATTGTTCTCGGAATTCTGCTGACGTTTAAAAATGCTTCGGAACTCTACCATTGTTCTCGGAATTCCGTTGAAGTTTAATAATGCTTCGAAACTCTTCCATTGTTCTCGGAATTCTGCTGAAGTTTAAAAATGCTTCGGAACTCTTCCATTGTTCTCGGAATTCCGCTGACAATTAAAAATGCTTCGGAAATCTTCCATTGTTTTCAAAATTCCGCTGACGTTTAAAAATGCTTCAGAACTCTTCCATTGTTCTCGGAATTCCGCTGACGTTTTAAAATGCTTCGGTACTCTTCCATTGTTCTCGGAATTCCGCTGACATATAAAAATGCTTCGGAAATCTTGCATTGTTCTCGGCATTCCGCTGACGTTTAAAAATGCTTCGGAACTCTTCCATTGTTCTCAGAATTCCGCTGATGTTTAAAAATGCATCGGAAATCTTCCATAGTTTTCAAAATTCCGCTGACGTTTAAAAATGCTTCAGAACTCTTCCATTGTTCTCGGAATTCCGCTGACGTTTAAAAATGCTTTGGAACTCTTCCATTATTCTCGGAAATCTGCTGAAGTTTAAAAATGCTTCGGAACTCTTCCATTGTTCTCAGAATTCCGCTGACGTTTAATAATGCTTCGCAACTTTTTCATTGTTCTCGGAATTCCGCTGACGGTTAAAAATGCTTCGGAACTCTTCAATTGTTCTCGGAATTCTGTTGAACTTTTAAAATGCTTTGGAACTCTTCCATTGCTCTCGGAATTCTGCTGAAGTTTAAAAATGCTTCAGAACTCTTACATTGTTCTCGGAATTCTGCTGACGTTTAAAAATGCTTCGGAACTCTACCATTGTTCTCGGAATTCCGTTGAAGTTTAATAATGCTTCGAAACTCTTCCATTGTTCTCGGAATTCTGCTGAAGTTTAAAAATGCTTCGGAACTCTTCCATTGTTCTCGGAATTCCGCTGACAATTAAAAATGCTTCGAAACTCTTCCATTGTTCTCGGAATTCCACTGAAGTTTAAAAATGCTTCACAACTCTTCCATTGTTCTCGGAATTCCGCTGACGTTTAATAATGCTTCGCAACTCTTTCATTGTTCTCGGAATTCCGCTGACGTTTAAAAATGCTTCGGAACTCTTCCATTGTTCTCGGAATTCCGTTGAAGTTTAAAAATGCTTCGAAACTCTTCCATTGTTCTCAGAATTCTGCTGAAGTTTAAAAATGCTTCAGAACTCTTCCATTGTTCTCGGAATTCCGCTGACGTTTAAAAATGCTTCGGAACTCTTCCATTGTTCTCGGAATTTCGTTGAAGTTTAAAAATGCTTCGAAACTCTTCCATTGTTCTCGGAATTCTGCTGAAGTTTAAAAATGCTTCGGAACTCTTTCATTGTTCTCAGAATTCCGCTGACATTTAAAAATGCTTTGGTACTCTTCCATTTTTCTCGGAATTCCGCTGACATATAAAAATGCTTCGGAAATCTTGCATTGTTCTCGGCATTCCGCTGACGTTTAAAAATGCTTCGGAACTCTTCAATTGTTCTTGGAATTCTGCTGAACTTTTAAAATGCTTTGGAACTCTTCCATTGCTCTCGGAATTCTGCTGAAGTTTAAAAATGCTTCAGAACTCTTACATTGTTCTCGGAATTCTGCTGAAGTTTAAAAATGCTTCGGTACTCTTCCATTGTTCTCGAAATTCCGCTGACATATAAAAATGCTTCGGAAATCTTGCATTGTTCTCGGCATTCCGCTGACGTTTAAAAATGCTTCGGAACTCTTCCATTGTTTTCAAAATTCCGCTGACGTTTAAAAATGCTTCAGAACTATTAAATTGTTCTCGGAATTCCGCTGAAGTTTAAAAATGCTTCGGAACTCTTCCATTGTTCTCAGAATTCCGCTAACGTTTAAAAATGCTTCGGAAATCTTCCATTGTTTTCAAAATTCCGCTGACGCTTAAAAATGCTTCAGAACTCTTCCATTGTTCTCGGAATTCCGCTGACGTTTAATAATGCTTCGCAACTCTTTCATTGTACTCGGAATTCCGCTAACGTTTAAAAATGCTTCGGAACTCTTCCATTGTTCTCGGAATTCCGTTGAAGTTTAAAAATGCTTCGAAACTCTTCCATTGTTCTGGGAATTCTGCTGAAGTTTAAAAATGCTTCAGAACTCTTCCATTGTTCTCGGAATTCCGCTGACGTTTAATAATGCTTCGCAACTCTTTCATTGTTCTCGGAATTCCGCTGATGTTTAAAAATGCTTCGGTACTCTTCCTTTGTTCTCGGAATTCCGCTGACATATAAAAATGCTTTGGAAATCTTGCATTGTTCTCGGCATTCCGCTGACGTTTAAAAATGCTTCGGAACTCTTCAATTGTTCTCGGAATTCTGCTGAAGTTTAAAAATGCTTCAGAACTCTTCCATTGTTCTCGGAATTCTGCTGTAGTTTAAAAATGCTTCGGAACTCTTCCATTGTTCTCAGAATTCCGCTGACGTTTAAAAATGCTTCAGAATTCTTCAATTGTTCTCGGAATTCTGCTGAACTTTTAAAATGCTTTGGAACTCTTCCATTGCTCTCGGAATTCTGCTGAAGTTTAAAAATGCTTCGGAACTCTTCCATTGTTCTCGGAATTCCGTTGAAGTTTAAAAATGCTTCGAAACTCTTCCATTGTTCTCGGAATTCTGCTGAAGTTTAAAAATGCTTCAGAACTCTTCCATTGTTCTCGGAATTCCGCTGACGTTTAATAATGCTTCGCAACTCTTTCATTGTTCTCGGAATTCCGCTGACGTTTAAAAATGCTTCGGAACTCTTCCATTGTTCTCGGAATTCCGTTGAAGTTTAAAAATGCTTCGAAACCCTTCCATTGTTCTCGGAATTCTGCTGAAGTTTAAAAATGCTTCGGAACTCTTCCATTGTTCTCAGAATTCCGCTGACGTTTAATAATGCTTCGCAACTTTTTCATTGTTCTCGGAATTCCGCTGACGGTTAAAAATGCTTCGGAACTCTTCAATTGTTCTCGGAATTCTGTTGAACTTTTAAAATGCTTTGGAACTCTTCCATTGCTCTCGGAATTCTGCTGAAGTTTAAAAATGCTTCAGAACTCTTACATTGTTCTCGGAATTCTGCTGACGTTTAAAAATGCTTCGGAACTCTACCATTGTTCTCGGAATTCCGTTGAAGTTTAATAATGCTTCGAAACTCTTCCATTGTTCTCGGAATTCTGCTGAAGTTTAAAAATGCTTCGGAATTCTTCCATTGTTCTCGGAATTCCGCTGACAATTAAAAATGCTTCGAAACTCTTCCATTGTTCTCGGAATTCCACTGAAGTTTAAAAATGCTTCACAACTCTTCCATTGTTCTCGGAATTCCGCTGACGTTTAATAATGCTTCGCAACTCTTTCATTGTTCTCGGAATTCCGCTGACGTTTAAAAATGCTTCGGAACTCTTCCATTGTTCTCGGAATTCCGCTGACATATAAAAATGCTTCGGAAATCTTGCATTGTTCTCGGCATTCCGCTGACGTTTAAAAATGCTTCGGAACTCTTCAATTGTTCTCGGAATTCTGCCGAACTTTTAAAATGCTTTGGAACTCTTCCATTGCTCTCGGAATTCTGCTGAAGTTTAAAAATGCTTCAGAACTCTTCCATTGTTCTCGGAATTCTGCTGTAGTTTAAAAATGCTTCGGAACTCTTCCATTGTTCTCAGAATTCCGCTGACGTTTAAAAATGCTTCGGAAATCTTCCATTGTTTTCAAAATTCCGCTGACGTTTAAAAATGCTTCAGAACTCTTCCATTGTTCTCGGAATTCCGCTGACGTTTTAAAATGCTTCGGTACTCTTCCATTGTTCTCGGAATTCCGCTGACATATAAAAATGCTTCGGAAATCTTGCATTGTTCTCGGCATTCCGCTGACGTTTAAAAATGCTTCGGAACTCTTCCATTGTTCTCAGAATTCCGCTGATGTTTAAAAATGCATCGGAAATCTTCCATAGTTTTCAAAATTCCGCTGACGTTTAAAAATGCTTCAGAACTCTTCCATTGTTCTCGGAATTCCGCTGACGTTTAAAAATGCTTTGGAACTCTTCCATTATTCTCGGAAATCTGCTGAAGTTTAAAAATGCTTCGGAACTCTTCCATTGTTCTCAGAATTCCGCTGACGTTTAATAATGCTTCGCAACTTTTTCATTGTTCTCGGAATTCCGCTGACGGTTAAAAATGCTTCGGAACTCTTCAATTGTTCTCGGAATTCTGTTGAACTTTTAAAATGCTTTGGAACTCTTCCATTGCTCTCGGAATTCTGCTGAAGTTTAAAAATGCTTCAGAACTCTTACATTGTTCTCGGAATTCTGCTGACGTTTAAAAATGCTTCGGAACTCTACCATTGTTCTAGGAATTCCGTTGAAGTTTAATAATGCTTCGAAACTCTTCCATTGTTCTCGGAATTCTGCTGAAGTTTAAAAATGCTTCGGAACTCTTCCATTGTTCTCGGAATTCCGCTGACAATTAAAAATGCTTCGAAACTCTTCCATTGTTCTCGGAATTCCACTGAAGTTTAAAAATGCTTCACAACTCTTCCATTGTTCTCGGAATTCCGCTGACGTTTAATAATGCTTCGCAACTCTTTCATTGTTCTCGGAATTCCGCTGACGTTTAAAAATGCTTCGGAACTCTTCCATTGTTCTCGGAATTCCGTTGAAGTTTAAAAATGCTTCGAAACTCTTCCATTGTTCTCAGAATTCTGCTGAAGTTTAAAAATGCTTCAGAACTCTTCCATTGTTCTCGGAATTCCGCTGACGTTTAAAAATGCTTCGGAACTCTTCCATTGTTCTCGGAATTTCGTTGAAGTTTAAAAATGCTTCGAAACTCTTCCATTGTTCTCGGAATTCTGCTGAAGTTTAAAAATGCTTCGGAACTCTTTCATTGTTCTCAGAATTCCGCTGACATTTAAAAATGCTTTGGTACTCTTCCATTTTTCTCGGAATTCCGCTGACATATAAAAATGCTTCGGAAATCTTGCATTGTTCTCGGCATTCCGCTGACGTTTAAAAATGCTTCGGAACTCTTCAATTGTTCTTGGAATTCTGCTGAACTTTTAAAATGCTTTGGAACTCTTCCATTGCTCTCGGAATTCTGCTGAAGTTTAAAAATGCTTCAGAACTCTTACATTGTTCTCGGAATTCTGCTGAAGTTTAAAAATGCTTCGGTACTCTTCCATTGTTCTCGAAATTCCGCTGACATATAAAAATGCTTCGGAAATCTTGCATTGTTCTCGGCATTCCGCTGACGTTTAAAAATGCTTCGGAACTCTTCCATTGTTTTCAAAATTCCGCTGACGTTTAAAAATGCTTCAGAACTATTAAATTGTTCTCGGAATTCCGCTGACGTTTAAAAATGCTTTGCAACTCTTCCATTGTTCTCAGAATTCCGCTGAAGTTTAAAAATGCTTCAGAATTCTTCCATTGTTCTCGGAATTCCGTTGAAGTTTAAAAATGCTTCGAAACTCTTCCATTGTTCTCGGAATTCTGCTGAAGTTTAAAAATGCTTCGGAACTCTTCCATTGTTCTCAGAATTCCGCTAACGTTTAAAAATGCTTCGGAAATCTTCCATTGTTTTCAAAATTCCGCTGACGCTTAAAAATGCTTCAGAACTCTTCCATTGTTCTCGGAATTCCGCTGACGTTTAATAATGCTTCGCAACTCTTTCATTGTACTCGGAATTCCGCTAACGTTTAAAAATGCTTCGGAACTCTTCCATTGTTCTCGGAATTCCGTTGAAGTTTAAAAATGCTTCGAAACTCTTCCATTGTTCTGGGAATTCTGCTGAAGTTTAAAAATGCTTCAGAACTCTTCCATTGTTCTCGGAATTCCGCTGACGTTTAATAATGCTTCGCAACTCTTTCATTGTTCTCGGAATTCCGCTGATGTTTAAAAATGCTTCGGTACTCTTCCTTTGTTCTCGGAATTCCGCTGACATATAAAAATGCTTTGGAAATCTTGCATTGTTCTCGGCATTCCGCTGACGTTTAAAAATGCTTCGGAACTCTTCAATTGTTCTCGGAATTCTGCTGAAGTTTAAAAATGCTTCAGAACTCTTCCATTGTTCTCGGAATTCTGCTGTAGTTTAAAAATGCTTCGGAACTCTTCCATTGTTCTCAGAATTCCGCTGACGTTTAAAAATGCTTCAGAATTCTTCAATTGTTCTCGGAATTCTGCTGAACTTTTAAAATGCTTTGGAACTCTTCCATTGCTCTCGGAATTCTGCTGAAGTTTAAAAATGCTTCGGAACTCTTCCATTGTTCTCGGAATTCCGTTGAAGTTTAAAAATGCTTCGAAACTCTTCCATTGTTCTCGGAATTCTGCTGAAGTTTAAAAATGCTTCAGAACTCTTCCATTGTTCTCGGAATTCCGCTGACGTTTAATAATGCTTTGCAACTCTTTCATTGTTCTCGGTATTCCGCTGACGTTTAAAAATGCTTCGGAACTCTTCCATTGTTCTCGGAATTCCGTTGAAGTTTAAAAATGCTTCGAAACCCTTCCATTGTTCTCGGAATTCTGCTGAAGTTTAAAAATGCTTCGGAACTCTTCCATTGTTCTCAGAATTCCGCTGACGTTTAATAATGCTTCGCAACTTTTTCATTGTTCTCGGAATTCCGCTGACGGTTAAAAATGCTTCGGAACTCTTCAATTGTTCTCGGAATTCTGTTGAACTTTTAAAATGCTTTGGAACTCTTCCATTGCTCTCGGAATTCTGCTGAAGTTTAAAAATGCTTCAGAACTCTTACATTGTTCTCGGAATTCTGCTGACGTTTAAAAATGCTTCGGAACTCTACCATTGTTCTCGGAATTCCGTTGAAGTTTAATAATGCTTCGAAACTCTTCCATTGTTCTCGGAATTCTGCTGAAGTTTAAAAATGCTTCGGAACTCTTCCATTGTTCTCGGAATTCCGCTGACAATTAAAAATGCTTCGAAACTCTTCCATTGTTCTCGGAATTCCACTGAAGTTTAAAAATGCTTCACAACTCTTCCATTGTTCTCGGAATTCCGCTGACGTTTAATAATGCTTCGCAACTCTTTCATTGTTCTCGGAATTCCGCTGACGTTTAAAAATGCTTCGGAACTCTTCCATTGTTCTCGGAATTCCGTTGAAGTTTAAAAATGCTTCGAAACTCTTCCATTGTTCTCAGAATTCTGCTGAAGTTTAAAAATGCTTCAGAACTCTTCCATTGTTCTCGGAATTCCGCTGACGTTTAAAAATGCTTCGGAACTCTTCCATTGTTCTCGGAATTTCGTTGAAGTTTAAAAATGCTTCGAAACTCTTCCATTGTTCTCGGAATTCTGCTGAAGTTTAAAAATGCTTCGGAACTCTTTCATTGTTCTCAGAATTCCGCTGACATTTAAAAATGCTTTGGTACTCTTCCATTTTTCTCGGAATTCCGCTGACATATAAAAATGCTTCGGAAATCTTGCATTGTTCTCGGCATTCCGCTGACGTTTAAAAATGCTTCGGAACTCTTCAATTGTTCTTGGAATTCTGCTGAACTTTTAAAATGCTTTGGAACTCTTCCATTGCTCTCGGAATTCTGCTGAAGTTTAAAAATGCTTCAGAACTCTTACATTGTTCTCGGAATTCTGCTGAAGTTTAAAAATGCTTCGGTACTCTTCCATTGTTCTCGAAATTCCGCTGACATATAAAAATGCTTCGGAAATCTTGCATTGTTCTCGGCATTCCGCTGACGTTTAAAAATGCTTCGGAACTCTTCCATTGTTTTCAAAATTCCGCTGACGTTTAAAAATGCTTCAGAACTATTAAATTGTTCTCGGAATTCCGCTGACGTTTAAAAATGCTTTGCAACTCTTCCATTGTTCTCAGAATTCCGCTGAAGTTTAAAAATGCTTCAGAATTCTTCCATTGTTCTCGGAATTCCGTTGAAGTTTAAAAATGCTTCGAAACTCTTCCATTGTTCTCGGAATTCTGCTGAAGTTTAAAAATGCTTCGGAACTCTTCCATTGTTCTCAGAATTCCGCTAACGTTTAAAAATGCTTCGGAAATCTTCCATTGTTTTCAAAATTCCGCTGACGCTTAAAAATGCTTCAGAACTCTTCCATTGTTCTCGGAATTCCGCTGACGTTTAATAATGCTTCGCAACTCTTTCATTGTACTCGGAATTCCGCTAACGTTTAAAAATGCTTCGGAACTCTTCCATTGTTCTCGGAATTCCGTTGAAGTTTAAAAATGCTTCGAAACTCTTCCATTGTTCTGGGAATTCTGCTGAAGTATAAAAATGCTTCAGAACTCTTCCATTGTTCTCGGAATTCCGCTGACGTTTAATAATGCTTCGCAACTCTTTCATTGTTCTCGGAATTCCGCTGATGTTTAAAAATGCTTCGGTACTCTTCCTTTGTTCTCGGAATTCCGCTGACATATAAAAATGCTTTGGAAATCTTGCATTGTTCTCGGCATTCCGCTGACGTTTAAAAATGCTTCGGAACTCTTCAATTGTTCTCGGAATTCTGCTGAAGTTTAAAAATGCTTCAGAACTCTTCCATTGTTCTCGGAATTCTGCTGTAGTTTAAAAATGCTTCGGAACTCTTCCATTGTTCTCAGAATTCCGCTGACGTTTAAAAATGCTTCAGAATTCTTCAATTGTTCTCGGAATTCTGCTGAACTTTTAAAATGCTTTGGAACTCTTCCATTGCTCTCGGAATTCTGCTGAAGTTTAAAAATGCTTCGGAACTCTTCCATTGTTCTCGGAATTCCGTTGAAGTTTAAAAATGCTTCGAAACTCTTCCATTGTTCTCGGAATTCTGCTGAAGTTTAAAAATGCTTCAGAACTCTTCCATTGTTCTCGGAATTCCGCTGACGTTTAATAATGCTTCGCAACTCTTTCATTGTTCTCGGAATTCCGCTGACGTTTAAAAATGCTTCGGAACTCTTCCATTGTTCTCGGAATTCCGTTGAAGTTTAAAAATGCTTCGAAACCCTTCCATTGTTCTCGGAATTCTGCTGAAGTTTAAAAATGCTTCGGAACTCTTTCATTGTTCTCAGAATTCCGCTGACATTTAAAAATGCTTTGGTACTCTTCCATTGTTCTCGGAATTCCGCTGACATATAAAAATGCTTCGAAAATCTTGCATTGTTCTCGGCATTCCGCTGACGTTTAAAAATGCTTCGGAACTCTTCAATTGTTCTCGGAATTCTGCTGAACTTTTAAAATGCTTTGGAACTCTTCCATTGCTCTCGGAATTCTGCTGAAGTTTAAAAATGCTTCAGAACTCTTACATTGTTCTCGGAATTCTGCTGAAGTTTAAAAATGCTTCGGTACTCTTCCATTGTTCTCGGAAGTCCGCTGACATATAAAAATGCTTCGGAACTCTTCCATTGTTCTCGGAATTCCGCTGACGTTTAAAAATTGTTCGGTACTCTTCCATTGTTCTCGGAATTCCGCTGACATATAAAAATGCTTCGGAAATCTTGTATTGTTCTCGGAATTCCGCTGAAGTTTAAAAATGCTTAAAATCTCTTCCATTGTTCTCGTAATTCTGCTCATGTTTAAAAATGCTTCGGAACTCTTCTATTGTTCTCGGAATTCCGCTGAAGTTTAAAAATGCTTAAAATCTCTTCCATTGTTCTCGTAATTCTGCTCATGTTTAAAAATGCTTCGGAACTCTTCCATTGTTCTCGTAATTCCGCTGAAGTTTAAAAATGCTTCGGAACTCTTCCATTGTTCTCGGAATTCCGATGACGTTTTAAAATGCTTCGGTACTCTTCCATTGTTCTCGGAATTCCGCTGACAATTAAAAATGCTTCGGAACTCTTCCATTGTTCTCGGAATTCCGTTGAAGTTTAAAAATGCTTCGAAACTCTTCCATTGTTCTCAGAATTCTGCTGAAGTTTAAAAATGCTTCAGAACTCTTCCATTGTTCTCGGAATTCCGCTGACGTTTAATATTGCTTCGCAACTCTTTCATTGTTCTCGGAATTCCGCTGAAATTTAAAAATGCTTCGGAACTCTTCCATTGTTCTCTGAATTCCGCTGACGTTTAAAAATGCTTCGGTACTCTTCCTTTGTTCTCGGAATTCCGCTGACATATAAAAATGCTTCGGAAATCTTGCATTGTTCTCGGCATTCCGCTGACGTTTAAAAATGCTTCGGAACTCTTCAATTGTTCTCGGAATTCTGCCGAACTTTTAAAATGCTTTGGAACTCTTCCATTGCTCTCGGAATTCTGCTGAAGTTTAAAAATGCTTCAGAACTCTTCCATTGTTCTCGGAATTCTGCTGTAGTTTAAAAATGCTTCGGAACTCTTCCATTGTTCTCAGAATTCCGCTGACGTTTAAAAATGCTTCGGAAATCTTCCATTGTTTTCAAAATTCCGCTGACGTTTAAAAATGCTTCAGAACTCTTCCATTGTTCTCGGAATTCCGCTGACGTTTTAAAATGCTTCGGTACTCTTCCATTGTTCTCGGAATTCCGCTGACATATAAAAATGCTTCGGAAATCTTGCATTGTTCTCGGCATTCCGCTGACGTTTAAAAATGTTTCGGAACTCTTCCATTGTTCTCAGAATTCCGCTGATGTTTAAAAATGCATCGGAAATCTTCCATAGTTTTCAAAATTCCGCTGACGTTTAAAAATGCTTCAGAACTCTTCCATTGTTCTCGGAATTCCGCTGACGTTTAAAAATGCTTTGGAACTCTTCCATTGCTCTCGGAATTCTGCTGAAGTTTAAAAATGCTTCGGAACTCTTCCATTGTTCTCGGAATTCTGCTGAAGTTTAAAAATGTTTTGGAACTCTTCCATTGTTCACAGAATTCCGCTGACGTTTAAAAATGCTTCGGAAATCTTCCATTGTTTTCAAAATTCCGCTGACATATAAAAATGCTTCGGAAATCTTGCATTGTTCTCGGCATTCCGCTGACGTTTAAAAATGTTTCAGAATTCTTCAATTGTTCTCGGAATTCTGCTGAACTTTTAAAATGCTTTGGAACTCTTCTATTGCTCTCGGAATTCTGCTGAAGTTTAAAAATGCTTCGGAACTCTTCCATTGTTCTCGGAATTCTGCTGAAGTTTAAAAATGCTTCGGAACTCTTCCATTGTTCTCGGAATTCCGTTGAAGTTTAAAAATGCTTCGAAACTCTTCCATTGTTCTCGGAATTCTGCTGAAGTTTAA
Organism: Phyllobates terribilis; assembly: GCF_046119375.1. Classification (NCBI taxonomy): domain Eukaryota; kingdom Metazoa; phylum Chordata; class Amphibia; order Anura; family Dendrobatidae; genus Phyllobates; species Phyllobates terribilis. The sequence goes on from NW_027362782.1 coordinate 15,313,705, forward strand.
AAATGCTTCGGAACTCTTCCATTGTTCTCGGAATTCCGTTGAAGTTTAAAAATGCTTCGAAACTCTTCCATTGTACTCGGAATTCCGCTAACGTTTAAAAATGCTTCGGAACTCTTCCATTGTTCTCGGAATTCCGTTGAAGTTTAAAAATGCTTCACAACTCACAACAATTCACAACAATTCACAACAATTGTTCTCGGAATTCCGCTGACTTTTAAAAATACTTCGAAACTCTTCCATTGTTCTCCAAATTCCGCTGAAGTTTAAAAATGCTTCGGAACCCTTCCATTGTTCTCGGAATTCTGCTGAAGTTTAAAAATGCTTCGGAACTCTTCCATTGTTTTCAGAATTCTGCTGACGTTTAAAAGTGCTTCGGAACTCTTCCATTGTTCTCGGAATTCCGCTGAAGTTTAAAAATGCTTCGGACCTCTTCCATTGTTCTAGGAATTCTGCTGAAGTCTAAAAATTCATCTGAACTCTTCCATTATTCTCGGAATTCGTGTGAATTTTAAAAATGCTTCGGAACTCTTCCATTGTTCTCAGAATTCCGCTGACGTTTAATAATGCTTCGCAACTTTTTCATTGTTCTCGGAATTCCGCTGACGGTTAAAAATGCTTCGGAACTCTTCAATTGTTCTCGGAATTCTGTTGAACTTTTAAAATGCTTTGGAACTCTTCCATTGCTCTTGGAATTCTGCTGAAGTTTAAAAATGCTTCAGAACTCTTACATTGTTCTCGGAATTCTGCTGACGTTTAAAAATTCTTCGGAACTCTACCATTGTTCTCGGAATTCCGTTGAAGTTTAAAAATGCTTCGAAACTCTTCCATTGTTCTCGGAATTCTGCTGAAGTTTAAAAATGCTTCGGAACTCTTCCATTGTTCTCGGAATTCCGCTGACGTTTAATAATGCTTCGCAACTCTTTCATTGTTCTCGGAATTCCACTGACGTTTAAAAATGCTTCGGAACTCTTCCATTGGTCTCGGAATTCCGATGACGTTTTAAAATGCTTCGGTACTCTTCCATTGTTCTCGGAATTCCGCTGACAATTAAAAATGCTTCGAAACTCTTCCATTGTTCTCGGAATTCTGCTGAAGTTTAAAAATGCTTCGGAACTCTTCCATTGTTCTCGGAATTCCGCTGACGTTTAATAATGCTTCGCAACTCTTTCATTGTTCTCGGAATTCCACTGACGTTTAAAAATGCTTCGGAACTCTTCCATTGTTCTCGGAATTCCGTTGAAGTTTAAAAATGCTTCGAAACTCTTCCATTGTTCTCAGAATTCTGCTGAAGTTTAAAAATGCTTCAGAACTCTTCCATTGTTCTCGGAATTCCGCTGACGTTTAAAAATGCTTCGAAACTCTTCCATTGTTCTCGGAATTCTGCTGAAGTTTAAAAATGCTTCGGAACTCTTCCATTGTTCTCGGAATTCCGTTGAAGTTTAAAAATGCTTCGAAACTCTTCCATTGTACTCGGAATTCCGCTAACGTTTAAAAATGCTTCGGAACTCTTCCATTGTTCTCGGAATTCCGTTGAAGTTTAAAAATGCTTCACAACTCTTCCATTGTTCTCGGAATTCCGCTGACTTTTAAAAATACTTCGAAACTCTTCCATTGTTCTCCAAATTCCGCTGAAGTTTAAAAATGCTTCGGAACCCTTCCATTGTTCTCGGAATTCTGCTGAAGTTTAAAAATGCTTCGGAACTCTTCCATTGTTTTCAGAATTCTGCTGACGTTTAAAAATGCTTCGGAACTCTTCCATTGTTCTCGGAATTCCGCTGAAGTTTAAAAATGCTTCGGACCTCTTCCATTGTTCTAGGAATTCTGCTGAAGTCTAAAAATTCATCTGAACTCTTCCATTATTCTCGGAATTCGTGTGAATTTTAAAAATGCTTCGGAACTCTTCTATTGTTCTCGGAATTCCGCTGAAGTTTAAAAATGCTTAAAATCTCTTACATTGTACTCGGAATTCCGCTGAAGTTTAAAAATGCTTCGGAACTCTTCCATTGCTCTCGGAATTCTGCTGAAGTTTAAAAATGCTTCAGAACTCTTACATTGTTCTCGGAATTCTGCTGACGTTTACAAATGCTTCGGAACTCTTCCATTGTTCTCTGAATTCCGCTGACGTTTAAAAATGCTTCGGTACTCTTCCTTTGTTCTCGGAATTCCGCTGACATATAAAAATGCTTCGGAAATCTTGCATTGTTCTCGGCATTCCGCTGACGTTTAAAAATGCTTCGGAACTCTTCAATTGTTCTCGGAATTCTGCCGAACTTTTAAAATGCTTTGGAACTCTTCCATTGCTCTCGGAATTCTGCTGAAGTTTAAAAATGCTTCAGAACTCTTCCATTGTTCTCGGAATTCTGCTGTAGTTTAAAAATGCTTCGGAACTCTTCCATTGTTCTCAGAATTCCGCTGACGTTTAAAAATGCTTCGGAAATCTTCCATTGTTTTCAAAATTCCGCTGACGTTTAAAAATGCTTCAGAACTCTTCCATTGTTCTCGGAATTCCGCTGACGTTTTAAAATGCTTCGGTACTCTTCCATTGTTCTCGGAATTCCGCTGACATATAAAAATGCTTCGGAAATCTTGCATTGTTCTCGGCATTCCGCTGACGTTTAAAAATGCTTCGGAACTCTTCCATTGTTCTCAGAATTCCACTGATGTTTAAAAATGCATCGGAAATCTTCCATAGTTTTCAAAATTCCGCTGACGTTTAAAAATGCTTCAGAACTCTTCCATTGTTCTCGGAATTCCGCTGATGTTTAAAAATGCTTTGGAACTCTTCCATTATTCTCGGAAATCTGCTGAAGTTTAAAAATGCTTCGGAACTCTTCCATTGTTCTCAGAATTCCGCTGACGTTTAATAATGCTTCGCAACTTTTTCATTGTTCTCGGAATTCCGCTGACGGTTAAAAATGCTTCGGAACTCTTCAATTGTTCTCGGAATTCTGTTGAACTTTTAAAATGCTTTGGAACTCTTCCATTGCTCTTGGAATTCTGCTGAAGTTTAAAAATGCTTCAGAACTCTTACATTGTTCTCGGAATTCTGCTGACGTTTAAAAATTCTTCGGAACTCTACCATTGTTCTCGGAATTCCGTTGAAGTTTAAAAATGCTTCGAAACTCTTCCATTGTTCTCGGAATTCTGCTGAAGTTTAAAAATGCTTCGGAACTCTTCCATTGTTCTCGGAATTCCGCTGACGTTTAATAATGCTTCGCAACTCTTTCATTGTTCTCGGAATTCCACTGACGTTTAAAAATGCTTCGGAACTCTTCCATTGGTCTCGGAATTCCGATGACGTTTTAAAATGCTTCGGTACTCTTCCATTGTTCTCGGAATTCCGCTGACAATTAAAAATGCTTCGAAACTCTTCCATTGTTCTCGGAATTCTGCTGAAGTTTAAAAATGCTTCGGAACTCTTCCATTGTTCTCGGAATTCCGCTGACGTTTAATAATGCTTCGCAACTCTTTCATTGTTCTCGGAATTCCACTGACGTTTAAAAATGCTTCGGAACTCTTCCATTGTTCTCGGAATTCCGTTGAAGTTTAAAAATGCTTCGAAACTCTTCCATTGTTCTCAGAATTCTGCTGAAGTTTAAAAATGCTTCAGAACTCTTCCATTGTTCTCGGAATTCCGCTGACGTTTAAAAATGCTTCGGAACTCTTCCATTGTTCTCGGAATTTCGTTGAAGTTTAAAAATGCTTCGAAACTCTTCCATTGTTCTCGGAATTCTGCTGAAGTTTAAAAATGCTTCAGAACTCTTACATTGTTCTCGGAATTCTGCTGACGTTTACAAATGCTTCGGAACTCTTCCATTGTTCTCTGAATTCCGCTGACGTCTAAAAATGCTTCGGTACTCTTCCTTTGTTCTCGGAATTCCGCTGACATATAAAAATGCTTCGGAAATCTTGCATTGTTCTCGGCATTCCGCTGACGTTTAAAAATGCTTCAGAACTCTTCCATTGTTCTCGGAATTCTGCTGTAGTTTAAAAATGCTTCGGAACTCTTCCATTGTTCTCAGAATTCCGCTGACGTTTAAAAATGCTTCGGAAATCTTCCATTGTTTTCAAAATTCCGCTGACGTTTAAAAATGCTTCAGAACTCTTCCATTGTTCTCGGAATTCCGCTGACGTTTTAAAATGCTTCGGTACTCTTCCATTGTTCTCGGAATTCCGCTGACATATAAAAATGCTTCGGAAATCTTGCATTGTTCTCGGCATTCCGCTGACGTTTAAAAATGCTTCGGAACTCTTCCATTGTTCTCAGAATTCCGCTGATGTTTAAAAATGCATCGGAAATCTTCCATAGTTTTCAAAATTCCGCTGACGTTTAAAAATGCTTCAGAACTCTTCCATTGTTCTCGGAATTCCGCTGACGTTTAAAAATGCTTTGGAACTCTTCCATTATTCTCGGAAATCTGCTGAAGTTTAAAAATGCTTCGGAACTCTTCCATTGTTCTCAGAATTCCGCTGACGTTTAATAATGCTTCGCAACTTTTTCATTGTTCTCGGAATTCCGCTGACGGTTAAAAATGCTTCGGAACTCTTCAATTGTTCTCGGAATTCTGTTGAACTTTTAAAATGCTTTGGAACTCTTCCATTGCTCTCGGAATTCTGCTGAAGTTTAAAAATGCTTCAGAACTCTTACATTGTTCTCGGAATTCTGCTGACGTTTAAAAATGCTTCGGAACTCTACCATTGTTCTCGGAATTCCGTTGAAGTTTAATAATGCTTCGAAACTCTTCCATTGTTCTCGGAATTCTGCTGAAGTTTAAAAATGCTTCGGAACTCTTCCATTGTTCTCGGAATTCCGCTGACAATTAAAAATGCTTCGAAACTCTTCCATTGTTCTCGGAATTCCACTGAAGTTTAAAAATGCTTCACAACTCTTCCATTGTTCTCGGAATTCCGCTGACGTTTAATAATGCTTCGCAACTCTTTCATTGTTCTCGGAATTCCGCTGACGTTTAAAAATGCTTCGGAACTCTTCCATTGTTCTCGGAATTCCGTTGAAGTTTAAAAATGCTTCGAAACTCTTCCATTGTTCTCAGAATTCTGCTGAAGTTTAAAAATGCTTCAGAACTCTTCCATTGTTCTCGGAATTCCGCTGACGTTTAATAATGCTTCGCAACTCTTTCATTGTTCTCGGAATTCCGCTGACGTTTAAAAATGCTTCGGAACTCTTCCATTGTTCTCGGAATTTCGTTGAAGTTTAAAAATGCTTCGAAACTCTTCCATTGTTCTCGGAATTCTGCTGAAGTTTAAAAATGCTTCGGAACTCTTTCATTGTTCTCAGAATTCCGCTGACATTTAAAAATGCTTTGGTACTCTTCCATTTTTCTCGGAATTCCGCTGACATATAAAAATGCTTCGGAAATCTTGCATTGTTCTCGGCATTCCGCTGACGTTTAAAAATGCTTCGGAACTCTTCAATTGTTCTTGGAATTCTGCTGAACTTTTAAAATGCTTTGGAACTCTTCCATTGCTCTCGGAATTCTGCTGAAGTTTAAAAATGCTTCAGAACTCTTACATTGTTCTCGGAATTCTGCTGAAGTTTAAAAATGCTTCGGTACTCTTCCATTGTTCTCGAAATTCCGCTGACATATAAAAATGCTTCGGAAATCTTGCATTGTTCTCGACATTCCGCTGACGTTTAAAAATGCTTCGGAACTCTTCCATTGTTTTCAAAATTCCGCTGACGTTTAAAAATGCTTCAGAACTATTAAATTGTTCTCGGAATTCCGCTGACGTTTAAAAATGCTTTGCAACTCTTCCATTGTTCTCAAAATTCCGCTGAAGTTTAAAAATGCTTCAGAATTCTTCCATTGTTCTCGGAATTCCGTTGAAGTTTAAAAATGCTTCGAAACTCTTCCATTGTTCTCGGAATTCTGCTGAAGTTTAAAAATGCTTCGGAACTCTTCCATTGTTCTCAGAATTCCGCTAACGTTTAAAAATGCTTCGGAAATCTTCCATTGTTTTCAAAATTCCGCTGACGCTTAAAAATGCTTCAGAACTCTTCCATTGTTCTCGGAATTCCGCTGACGTTTAATAATGCTTCGCAACTCTTTCATTGTACTCGGAATTCCGCTAACGTTTAAAAATGCTTCGGAACTCTTCCATTGTTCTCGGAATTCCGTTGAAGTTTAAAAATGCTTCGAAACTCTTCCATTGTTCTGGGAATTCTGCTGAAGTTTAAAAATGCTTCAGAACTCTTCCATTGTTCTCGGAATTCCGCTGACGTTTAATAATGCTTCGCAACTCTTTCATTGTTCTCGGAATTCCGCTGATGTTTAAAAATGCTTCGGTACTCTTCCTTTGTTCTCGGAATTCCGCTGACATATAAAAATGCTTTGGAAATCTTGCATTGTTCTCGGCATTCCGCTGACGTTTAAAAATGCTTCGGAACTCTTCAATTGTTCTCGGAATTCTGCTGAAGTTTAAAAATGCTTCAGAACTCTTCCATTGTTCTCAGAATTCTGCTGTAGTTTAAAAATGCTTCGGAACTCTTCCATTGTTCTCAGAATTCCGCTGACGTTTAAAAATGCTTCAGAATTCTTCAATTGTTCTCGGAATTCTGCTGAACTTTTAAAATGCTTTGGAACTCTTCCATTGCTCTCGGAATTCTGCTGAAGTTTAAAAATGCTTCGGAACTCTTCCATTGTTCTCGGAATTCCGTTGAAGTTTAAAAATGCTTCGAAACTCTTCCATTGTTCTCGGAATTCTGCTGAAGTTTAAAAATGCTTCAGAACTCTTCCATTGTTCTCGGAATTCCGCTGACGTTTAATAATGCTTCGCAACTCTTTCATTGTTCTCGGAATTCCGCTGACGTTTAAAAATGCTTCGGAACTCTTCCATTGTTCTCGGAATTCCGTTGAAGTTTAAAAATGCTTCGAAACCCTTCCATTGTTCTCGGAATTCTGCTGAAGTTTAAAAATGCTTCGGAACTCTTTCATTGTTCTCAGAATTCCGCTGACATTTAAAAATGCTTTGGTACTCTTCCATTGTTCTCGGAATTCCGCTGACATATAAAAATGCTTCGAAAATCTTGCATTGTTCTCGGCATTCCGCTGACGTTTAAAAATGCTTCGGAACTCTTCAATTGTTCTCGGAATTCTGCTGAACTTTTAAAATGCTTTGGAACTCTTCCATTGCTCTCGGAATTCTGCTGAAGTTTAAAAATGCTTCAGAACTCTTACATTGTTCTCGGAATTCTGCTGAAGTTTAAAAATGCTTCGGTACTCTTCCATTGTTCTCAGAAGTCCGCTGACATATAAAAATGCTTCGGAACTCTTCCATTGTTCTCGGAATTCCGCTGACGTTTAAAAATTGTTCGGTACTCTTCCATTGTTCTCGGAATTCCGCTGACATATAAAAATGCTTCGGAAATCTTGTATTGTTCTCGGAATTCCGCTGAAGTTTAAAAATGCTTAAAATCTCTTCCATTGTTCTCGTAATTCTGCTCATGTTTAAAAATGCTTCGGAACTCTTCTATTGTTCTCGGAATTCCGCTGAAGTTTAAAAATGCTTAAAATCTCTTCCATTGTTCTCGTAATTCTGCTCATGTTTAAAAATGCTTCGGAACTCTTCCATTGTTCTCGTAATTCCGCTGAAGTTTAAAAATGCTTCGGAACTCTTCCATTGTTCTCGGAATTCCGATGACGTTTTAAAATGCTTCGGTACTCTTCCATTGTTCTCGGAATTCCGCTGACAATTAAAAATGCTTCGGAACTCTTCCATTGTTCTCGGAATTCCGTTGAAGTTTAAAAATGCTTCGAAACTCTTCCATTGTTCTCAGAATTCTGCTGAAGTTTAAAAATGCTTCAGAACTCTTCCATTGTTCTCGGAATTCCGCTGACGTTTAATAATGCTTCGCAACTCTTTCATTGTTCTCGGAGTTCCGCTGAAATTTAAAAATGCTTCAGAACTCTTCCATTGTTCTCAGAATTCCGCTGACGTTTAAAAATGCTTCGGTACTCTTCCTTTGTTCTCGGAATTCCGCTGACATATAAAAATGCTTCGGAAATCTTGCATTGTTCTCGGCATTCCGCTGACGTTTAAAAATGCTTCGGAACTCTTCAATTGTTCTCGGAATTCTGCTGAACTTTTTAAATGCTGTGGAACTCTTCCATTGCTCTCAGAATTCTGCTGAAGTTTAAAAATGCTTCAGAACTCTTACATTGTTCTCGGAATTCTGCTGACGTTTAAAAATGCTTCGGAACTCTTCCATTGTTCTCGAAATTCCGTTGAAGTTTAAAAATGCTTCGGAACTCTTTCATTGTTCTCGGAATTCTGCTGAAGTTTAAAAATGCTTCGGAACTCTTCCATTGTTCTCAGAATTCCGCTGACATTTAAAAATGCTTCGGTACTCTTCCATTGTTCTCGGAATTCTTCTGACGTTTAAAAATGCTTCGGAACTCTTCCATTGTTCTCGGAATTCCGATGACGTTTTAAAATGCTTCGGTACTCTTCCATTGTTCTCGGAATTCCGCTGACGTTTAAAAATTCTTCGGAACTCTTCCATTGTTCTCGGAATTCCACTGAAGTTTAAAAATGCTTCGGAACTCTTCCATTGTTCTAGGAATTCTGCTGAAGTTTAAAAATTCATGTGAACTCTTCCATTATTCTCGGAATTCGTGTGAATTTTAAAAATGCTTCGGAACTTTTCTATTGTTCTCGGAATTCCGCTGAAGTTTAAAAATGCTTAAAATCTCTTACATTGTTCTCGGAATTCCGCTGAAGTTTAAAAATGCTTCGGAACTCTTCCATTGTTCTCGGAATTCTGCTGAAGTTTAACAATGCTTCAGAACTCTTCCATTGTTCTCAGAATTCCGCTGACGTTCAAAAATGCTTCGGAAATCTTCCATTGTTTTCAAAATTCCGCTGACGTTTAAAAATGCTTCAGAACTTTTCCATTGTTCTCCGAGTTCTGCTGACGTTTAAAAATGCTTCAGAACTCTTACATTGTTCTCGGAATTCTGCTGACGTTTAAAAATGCTTCGGAACTCTTCCATTGTTCTCGAAATTCCGTTGAAGTTTAAAAATGCTTCGGAACTCTTCCATTGTTCTCGGAATTCTGCTGAAGTTTAAAAATGCTTCGGAACTCTTCCATTGTTCTCAGAATTCCGCTGACGTTTAAAAATGCTTCGGTACTCTTCCATTGTTCTCGGAATTCTTCTGACGTTTAAAAATGCTTCGGAACTCTTCCATTGTTCTCGGAATTCCGATGACGTTTTAAAATGCTTCGGTACTCTTCCATTGTTCTCGGAATTCCGCTGACGTTTAAAAATTCTTCGGAACTCTTCCATTGTTCTCGGAATTCCACTGAAGTTTAAAAATGCTTCGGAACTCTTCCATTGTTCTAGGAATTCTGCTGAAGTTTAAAAATTCATGTGAACTCTTCCATTATTCTCGGAATTCGTGTGAATTTTAAAAATGCTTCGGAACTTTTCTATTGTTCTCGGAATTCCGCTGAAGTTTAAAAATGCTTAAAATCTCTTACATTGTTCTCGGAATTCCGCTGAAGTTTAAAAATGCTTCGGAACTCTTCCATTGTTCTCGGAATTCTGCTGAAGTTTAACAATGCTTCAGAACTCTTCCATTGTTCTCAGAATTCCGCTGACGTTCAAAAATGCTTCGGAAATCTTCCATTGTTTTCAAAATTCCGCTGACATTTAAAAATGCTTCAGAACTTTTCCATTGTTCTCCGAGTTCTGCTGACGTTTAAAAATGCTTCGGAACTCTTCCATTGTTCTCAGAATTCCGCTGACGTTTAAAAATGCTTCTGAACTCTTCCATTGTTCTCGGAATTCCGTTGAAGTTTAAAAATGCTTCGGAACTTTTCTATTGTTCTCGGAATTCCGCTGAAGTTTAAAAATGCTTAAAATCTCTTACATTGTTCTCGGAATTCCGCTGAAGTTTAAAAATGCTTCGGAACTCTTCCATTGTTCTCGGAATTCTGCTGAAGTTTAAAAATGCTTCGGAACTCTTCCATTGTTCTCAGAATTCCGCTGACGTTTAAAAATGCTTCGATACTCTTCCATTGTTCTCGGAATTCTTCTGACGTTTAAAAATGCTTCGGAACTCTTCCATTGTTCTTGGAATTCCGATGACGTTTTAAAATGCTTCGGTACTCTTCCATTGTTCTCGGAATTTCGCTGACGTTTAATAATGCTTCGCAACTCTTTCCTTGTTCTCGGAATTCCGCTGACATTTAAAAATGCTTCGGAAATCTTCCATTGTTCTCGGAATTCCGTTGAAGTTTAAAAATGCTTCGAAACTCTTCCATTGTTCTCGGAATTCCGCTGACATTTAAAAATGCTTCGGAAATCTTCCATTGTTTTCAAAATTCCGCTGACGTTTAAAAATGCTTCAGAACTCTTCCATTGTTCTCAGAATTCCGCTGACATTTAAAAATGCTTCGGAACTCTTCCATTGTTCTCGGAATTCCGCTGACGTTTAAAAATTGTTCGGTACTCTTCCATTGTTCTCGGAATTCCGCTGACATATAAAAATGCTTCGGAAATCTTGTATTGTTCTCGGAATTCCGCTGAAGTTTAAAAATGCTTAAAATCTCTTCCATTGTTCTCGTAATTCTGCTCATGTTTAAAAATGATTCGGAACTCTTCTATTGTTCTCGGAATTCCGCTGAAGTTTAAAAATGCTTAAAATCTCTTCCATTGTTCTCGTAATTCTGCTCATGTTTAAAAATGCTTCGGAACTCTTCCATTGTTCTCGTAATTCCGCTGAAGTTTAAAAATGCTTCGGAACTCTTCCATTGTTCTCGGAATTCCGATGACGTTTTAAAATGCTTCGGTACTCTTCCATTGTTCTCGGAATTCCGCTGACAATTAAAAATGCTTCGGAACTCTTCCATTGTTCTCGGAATTCCGTTGAAGTTTAAAAATGCTTCGAAACTCTTCCATTGTTCTCAGAATTCTGCTGAAGTTTAAAAATGCTTCAGAACTCTTCCATTGTTCTCGGAATTCCGCTGACGTTTAATAATGCTTCGCAACTCTTTCATTGTTCTTGGAATTCCGCTGAAATTTAAAAATGCTTCGGAACTCTTCCATTGTTCTCAGAATTCCGCTGACGTTTAAAAATGCTTCGGTACTCTTCCTTTGCTCTCGGAATTCCGCTGACATATAAAAATGCTTCGGAAATCTTGCATTGTTCTCGGCATTCCGCTGACGTTTAAAAATGCTTCGGAACTCTTCAATTGTTCTCGGAATTCCGCTGACGTTTCATAATGCTTCGCAACTCTTTCATTGTTCTCGGAATTCCGCTGACGTTTAAAAATGCTTCGGAACTCTTCCATTGTTCTCGGAATTCCGTTGAAGTTTAAAAATGCTTCGAAACTCTTCCATTGTTCTCAGAATTCTGCTGAAGTTTAAAAATGCTTCAGAACTCTTCCATTGTTCTCGGAATTCCGCTGACGTTTAATAATGCTTCGCAACTCTTTCATTGTTCTCGGAATTCCGCTGAAATTTAAAAATGCTTCAGAACTCTTCCATTGTTCTCAGAATTCCGCTGACGTTTAAAAATGCTTCGGTACTCTTCCTTTGTTCTCGGAATTCCGCTGACATATAAAAATGCTTCGGAAATCTTGCATTGTTCTCGGCATTCCGCTGACGTTTAAAAATGCTTCGGAACTCTTCAATTGTTCTCGGAATTCTGCAGAACTTTTAAAATGCTTTGGAACTCTTCCATTGCTCTCAGAATTCTGCTGAAGTTTAAAAATGCTTCAGAACTCTTACATTGTTCTCGGAATTCTGCTGACGTTTAAAAATGCTTCGGAACTCTTCCATTGTTCTTGAAATTCCGTTGAAGTTTAAAAATGCTTCGGAACTCTTACATTGTTCTCGGAATTCTGCTGAAGTTTAAAAATGCTTCGGAACTCTTCCATTGTTCTCAGAATTCCGCTGACGTTTAAATATGCTTCGATACTCTTCCATTGTTCTCGGAATTCTTCTGACGTTTAAAAATGCTTCGGAACTCTTCCATTGTTCTTGGAATTCCGATGACGTTTTAAAATGCTTCGGTACTCTTCCATTGTTCTCGGAATTCCGCTGACGTTTAAAAATTCTTCGGAACTCTTCCATTGTTCTCGGAATTCCACTGAAGTTTAAAAATGCTTCAGAACTCTTCCATTGTTCTCGGAATTTCGCTGACGTTTAATAATGCTTCGCAACTCTTTCCTTGTTCTCGGAATTCCGCTGACGTTTAAAAATGCTTCGGAACTCTTCCATTGTTCTCGGAATTCCGTTGAAGTTTAAAAATGCTTTGAAACTCTTCCATTGTTCTCGGAATTCCGCTGACATTTAAAAATGCTTCGGAACTCTTCCATTGTTCTCGGAATTCCGCTGACGTTTAAAAATTGTTCGGTACTCTTCCATTGTTCTCGGAATTCCGCTGACATATAAAAATGCTTCGGAAATCTTGTATTGTTCTCGGAATTCCGCTGAAGTTTAAAAATGCTTAAAATCTCTTCCATTGTTCTCGTAATTCTGCTCATGTTTAAAAATGCTTCGGAACTCTTCTATTGTTCTCGGAATTCCGCTGAAGTTTAAAAATGCTTCAGAACTCTTACATTGTTCTCGGAATTCTGCTGACGTTTAAAAATGCTTCGGAACTCTTCCATTGTTCTCGAAATTCCGTTGAAGTTTAAAAATGCTTCGGAACTCTTCCATTGTTCTCGGAATTCTGCTGAAGTTTAAAAATGCTTCGGAACTCTTCCATTGTTCTCAGAATTCCGCTGACGTTTAAAAATGCTTCGGTACTCTTCCATTGTTCTCGGAATTCTTCTGACGTTTAAAAATGCTTCGGAACTCTTCCATTGTTCTCGGAATTCCGATGACGTTTTAAAATGCTTCGGTACTCTTCCATTGTTCTCGGAATTCCGCTGACGTTTAAAAATTCTTCGGAACTCTTCCATTGTTCTCGGAATTCCACTGAAGTTTAAAAATGCTTCGGAACTCTTCCATTGTTCTAGGAATTCTGCTGAAGTTTAAAAATTCATGTGAACTCTTCCATTATTCTCGGAATTCGCGTGAATTTTAAAAATGCTTCGGAACTTTTCTATTGTTCTCGGAATTCCGCTGAAGTTTAAAAATGCTTAAAATCTCTTACATTGTTCTCGGAATTCCGCTGAAGTTTAAAAATGCTTCGGAACTCTTCCATTGTTCTCGGAATTCTGCTGAAGTTTAACAATGCTTCAGAACTCTTCCATTGTTCTCAGAATTCCGCTGACGTTCAAAAATGCTTCGGAAATCTTCCATTGTTTTCAAAATTCCGCTGACGTTTAAAAATGCTTCAGAACTTTTCCATTGTTCTCCGAGTTCTGCTGACGTTTAAAAATGCTTCGGAACTCTTCCATTGTTCTCAGAATTCCGCTGACGTTTAAAAATGCTTCTGAACTCTTCCATTGTTCTCGGAATTCCGTTGAAGTTTAAAAATGCTTCGGAACTTTTCTATTGTTCTCGGAATTCCGCTGAAGTTTAAAAATGCTTAAAATCTCTTACATTGTTCTCGGAATTCCGCTGAAGTTTAAAAATGCTTCGGAACTCTTCCATTGTTCTCGGAATTCTGCTGAAGTTTAAAAATGCTTCGGAACTCTTCCATTGTTCTCAGAATTCCGCTGACGTTTAAAAATGCTTCGATACTCTTCCATTGTTCTCGGAATTCTTCTGACGTTTAAAAATGCTTCGGAACTCTTCCATTGTTCTTGGAATTCCGATGACGTTTTAAAATGCTTCGGTACTCTTCCATTGTTCTCGGAATTTCGCTGACGTTTAATAATGCTTCGCAACTCTTTCCTTGTTCTCGGAATTCCGCTGACATTTAAAAATGCTTCGGAAATCTTCCATTGTTCTCGGAATTCCGTTGAAGTTTAAAAATGCTTCGAAACTCTTCCATTGTTCTCGGAATTCCGCTGATATTTAAAAATGCTTCGGAAATCTTCCATTGTTTTCAAAATTCCGCTGACGTTTAAAAATGCTTCAGAACTCTTCCATTGTTCTCAGAATTCCGCTGACATTTAAAAATGCTTCGGAACTCTTCCATTGTTCTCGGAATTCCGCTGACGTTTAAAAATTGTTCGGTACTCTTCCATTGTTCTCGGAATTCCGCTGACATATAAAAATGCTTCGGAAATCTTGTATTGTTCTCGGAATTCCGCTGAAGTTTAAAAATGCTTAAAATCTCTTCCATTGTTCTCGTAATTCTGCTCATGTTTAAAAATGATTCGGAACTCTTCTATTGTTCTCGGAATTCCGCTGAAGTTTAAAAATGCTTAAAATCTCTTCCATTGTTCTCGTAATTCTGCTCATGTTTAAAAATGCTTCGGAACTCTTCCATTGTTCTCGTAATTCCGCTGAAGTTTAAAAATGCTTCGGAACTCTTCCATTGTTCTCGGAATTCCGATGACGTTTTAAAATGCTTCGGTACTCTTCCATTGTTCTCGGAATTCCGCTGACAATTAAAAATGCTTCGGAACTCTTCCATTGTTCTCGGAATTCCGTTGAAGTTTAAAAATGCTTCGAAACTCTTCCATTGTTCTCAGAATTCTGCTGAAGTTTAAAAATGCTTCAGAACTCTTCCATTGTTCTCGGAATTCCGCTGACGTTTAATAATGCTTCGCAACTCTTTCATTGTTCTCGGAATTCCGCTGAAATTTAAAAATGCTTCGGAACTCTTCCATTGTTCTCAGAATTCCGCTGACGTTTAAAAATGCTTCGGTACTCTTCCTTTGCTCTCGGAATTCCGCTGACATATAAAAATGCTTCGGAAATCTTGCATTGTTCTCGGCATTCCGCTGACGTTTAAAAATGCTTCGGAACTCTTCAATTGTTCTCGGAATTCCGCTGACGTTTAATAATGCTTCGCAACTCTTTCATTGTTCTCGGAATTCCGCTGACGTTTAAAAATGCTTCGGAACTCTTCCATTGTTCTCGGAATTCCGTTGAAGTTTAAAAATGCTTCGAAACTCTTCCATTGTTCTCAGAATTCTGCTGAAGTTTAAAAATGCTTCAGAACTCTTCCATTGTTCTCGGAATTCCGCTGACGTTTAATAATGCTTCGCAACTCTTTCATTGTTCTCGGAATTCCGCTGAAATTTAAAAATGCTTCAGAACTCTTCCATTGTTCTCAGAATTCCGCTGACGTTTAAAAATGCTTCGGTACTCTTCCTTTGTTCTCGGAATTCCGCTGACATATAAAAATGCTTCGGAAATCTTGCATTGTTCTCGGCATTCCGCTGACGTTTAAAAATGCTTCGGAACTCTTCAATTGTTCTCGGAATTCTGCTGAACTTTTAAAATGCTTTGGAACTCTTCCATTGCTCTCAGAATTCTGCTGAAGTTTAAAAATGCTTCAGAACTCTTACATTGTTCTCGGAATTCTGCTGACGTTTAAAAATGCTTAAAATCTCTTACATTGTTCTCGGAATTCCGCTGAAGTTTAAAAATGCTTTGGAACTCTTCCATTGTTCTCGGAATTCTGCTGAAGTTTAACAATGCTTCAGAACTCTTCCATTGTTCTCGGAATTTCGCTGACGTTTAATAATGCTTCGCAACTCTTTCCTTGTTCTCGGAATTCCGCTGACGTTTAAAAATGCTTCGGAACTCTTCCATTGTTCTCGGAATTCCGTTGAAGTTTAAAAATGCTTTGAAACTCTTCCATTGTTCTCGGAATTCCGCTGACATTTAAAAATGCTTCGGAACTCTTCCATTGTTCTCGGAATTCCGCTGACGTTTAAAAATTGTTCGGTACTCTTCCATTGTTCTCGGAATTCCGCTGACATATAAAAATGCTTCGGAAATCTTGTATTGTTCTCGGAATTCCGCTGAAGTTTAAAAATGCTTAAAATCTCTTCCATTGTTCTCGTAATTCTGCTCATGTTTAAAAATGCTTCGGAACTCTTCTATTGTTCTCGGAATTCCGCTGAAGTTTAAAAATGCTTCAGAACTCTTACATTGTTCTCGGAATTCTGCTGACGTTTAAAAATGCTTCGGAACTCTTCTATTGTTCTCGGAATTCTGCTGAAGTTTAAAAATGCTTCAGAACTCTTACATTGTTCTCGGAATTCTGCTGACGTTTAAAAATGCTTCGGAACTCTTCCATTGTTCTCGAAATTCCGTTGAAGTTTAAAAATGCTTCGGAACTCTTCCATTGTTCTCGGAATTCTGCTGAAGTTTAAAAATGCTTCGGAACTCTTCCATTGTTCTCAGAATTCCGCTGACGTTTAAAAATGCTTCGGTACTCTTCCATTGTTCTCGGAATTCTTCTGACGTTTAAAAATGCTTCGGAACTCTTCCATTGTTCTAGGAATTCTGCTGAAGTTTAAAAATTCATGTGAACTCTTCCATTATTCTCGGAATTCGTGTGAATTTTAAAAATGCTTCGGAACTTTTCTATTGTTCTCGGAATTCCGCTGAAGTTTAAAAATGCTTAAAATCTCTTACATTGTTCTCGGAATTCCGCTGAAGTTTAAAAATGCTTTGGAACTCTTCCATTGTTCTCGGAATTCTGCTGAAGTTTAACAATGCTTCAGAACTCTTCCATTGTTCTCAGAATTCCGCTGACGTTCAAAAATGCTTCGGAAATCTTCCATTGTTTTCAAAATTCCGCTGACGTTTAAAAATGCTTCAGAACTTTTCCATTGTTCTCCGAGTTCTGCTGACGTTTAAAAATGCTTCGGAACTCTTCCATTGTTCTCAGAATTCCGCTGACGTTTAAAAATGCTTCTGAACTCTTCCATTGTTCTCGGAATTCCGTTGAAGTTTAAAAATGCTTCGAAACTCTTCCATTGTTCTCGGAATTCTGCTGAAGTTTAAAAATGCTTCAGAACTCTTCCATTGTTCTCGGAATTTCGCTGACGTTTAATAATGCTTCGCAACTCTTTCCTTGTTCTCGGAATTCCGCTGACGTTTAAAAATGCTTCGGAACTCTTCCATTGTTCTCGGAATTCCGTTGAAGTTTAAAAATGCTTCAAAACTCTTCCATTGTTATCGGAATTCAGCTGACATATAAAAATGCTTCGGAAATCTTGTATTGTTCTCGGCATTCCGCTGACGTTTAAAAATGCTTCGGAACTCTTCAATTGTTCTCGGAATTCTGCTGAACTTTTAAAATGCTATGGAACTCTTCCATTGCTCTCGGAATTCGGGTGAAGTTTAAAAATGCTTCGGAACTCTTCTATTGTTCTCGGAATTCCGCTGAAGTTTAAAAATGCTTAAAATCTCTTCCATTGTTCTCGTAATTCTGCTCATGTTTAAAAATGCTTCGGAACTCTTCCATTGTTCTCGTAATTCCGCTGAAGTTTAAAAATGCTTCGGAACTCTTCCATTGGTCTCGGAATTCCGATGACGTTTTAAAATGCTTCGGTACTCTTCCATTGTTCTCGGAATTCCGCTGACAATTAAAAATGCTTCGGAACTCTTCCATTGTTCACGGAATTCCACTGAAGTTTAAAAATGCTTCACAACTCTTCCATTGTTCTCGGAATTCCGCTGACGTTTAATAATGCTTCGCAACTCTTTCATTGTTCTCGGAATTCCGCTGACGTTTAAAAATGCTTCGGAACTCTTCCATTGTTCTCGGAATTCCGTTGAAGTTTAAAAATGCTTCGAAACTCTTCCATTGTTCTCAGAATTCTGCTGAAGTTTAAAAATGCTTCAGAACTCTTCCATTGTTCTCGGAATTCCGCTGACGTTTAAAAATGCTTCGGAACTCTTCCATTGTTCTCGGAATTTCGTTGAAGTTTAAAAATGCTTCGAAACTCTTCCATTGTTCTCGGAATTCTGCTGAAGTTTAAAAATGCTTCGGAACTCTTTCATTGTTCTCAGAATTCCGCTGACATTTAAAAATGCTTTGGTACTCTTCCATTGTTCTCGGAATTCCGCTGACATATAAAAATGCTTCGGAAATCTTGCATTGTTCTCGGCATTCCGCTGACGTTTAAAAATGCTTCGGAACTCTTCAATTGTTCTCGGAATTCTGCTGAACTTTTAAAATGCTTTGGAACTCTTCCATTGCTCTCGGAATTCTGCTGAAGTTTAAAAATGCTTCAGAACTCTTACATTGTTCTCGGAATTCTGCTGAAGTTTAAAAATGCTTCGGTACTCTTCCATTGTTCTCGAAATTCCGCTGACATATAAAAATGCTTCGGAAATCTTGCATTGTTCTCGGCATTCCGCTGACGTTTAAAAATGCTTCGGAACTCTTCCATTGTTTTCAAAATTCCGCTGACGTTTAAAAATGCTTCAGAACTATTAAATTGTTCTCGGAATTCCGCTGACGTTTAAAAATGCTTTGCAACTCTTCCATTGTTCTCAGAATTCCGCTGAAGTTTAAAAATGCTTCAGAATTCTTCAATTGTTCTCGGAATTCTGCTGAACTTTTAAAATGCTTTGGAACTCTTCCATTGCTCTCGGAATTCTGCTGAAGTTTAAAAATGCTTCGGAACTCTTCCATTGTTCTCGGAATTCTGCTGAAGTTTAAAAATGCTTCGGAACTCTTCCATTGTTCTCGGAATTCCGTTGAAGTTTAAAAATGCTTCGAAACTCTTCCATTGTTCTCGGAATTCTGCTGAAGTTTAAAAATGCTTCGGAACTCTTCCATTGTTCTCAGAATTCCGCTAACGTTTAAAAATGCTTCGGAAATCTTCCATTGTTTTCAAAATTCCGCTGACGCTTAAAAATGCTTCAGAACTCTTCCATTGTTCTCGGAATTCCGCTGACGTTTAATAATGCTTCGCAACTCTTTCATTGTACTCGGAATTCCGCTAACGTTTAAAAATGCTTCGGAAATCTTCCATTGTTCTCGGAATTCCGTTGAAGTTTAAAAATGCTTCGAAACTCTTCCATTGTTCTGGGAATTCTGCTGAAGTTTAAAAATGCTTCAGAACTCTTCCATTGTTCTCGTAATTCCGCTGACGTTTAATAATGCTTCGCAACTCTTTCATTGTTCTCGGAATTCCGCTGATGTTTAAAAATGCTTCAGTACTCTTCCTTTGTTCTGGGAATTCCGTTGACATATAAAAATGCTTTGGAAATCTTGCATTGTTCTCGGCATTCCGCTGACGTTTAAAAATGCTTCGGAACTCTTCCATTGTTCTCAGAATTCCGCTGACGTTTAAAAATGCTTCTGAACTCTTCCATTGTTCTCGGAATTCCGTTGAAGTTTAAAAATGCTTCGAAACTCTTCCATTGTTCTCGGAATTCTGCTGAAGTTTAAAAATGCTTCAGAACTCTTCCATTGTTCTCGGAATTTCGCTGACGTTTAATAATGCTTCGCAACTCTTTCCTTGTTCTCGGAATTCCGCTGACGTTTAAAAATGCTTCGGAACTCTTCCATTGTTCTCGGAATTCCGTTGAAGTTTAAAAATGCTTCAAAACTCTTCCATTGTTCTCGGAATTCAGCTGACATATAAAAATGCTTCGGAAATCTTGTATTGTTCTCGGCATTCCGCTGACGTTTAAAAATGCTTCGGAACTCTTCAATTGTTCTCGGAATTCTGCTGAACTTTTAAAATGCTATGGAACTCTTCCATTGCTCTCGGAATTCGGGTGAAGTTTAAAAATGCTTCGGAACTCTTCTATTGTTCTCGGAATTCCGCTGAAGTTTAAAAATGCTTAAAATCTCTTCCATTGTTCTCGTAATTCTGCTCATGTTTAAAAATGCTTCGGAACTCTTCCATTGTTCTCGTAATTCCGCTGAAGTTTAAAAATGCTTCGGAACTCTTCCATTGGTCTCGGAATTCCGATGACGTTTTAAAATGCTTCGGTACTCTTCCATTGTTCTCGGAATTCCGCTGACAATTAAAAATGCTTCGGAACTCTTCCATTGTTCTCGGAATTCCACTGAAGTTTAAAAATGCTTCACAACTCTTCCATTGTTCTCGGAATTCCGCTGACGTTTAATAATGCTTCGCAACTCTTTCATTGTTCTCGGAATTCCGCTGACGTTTAAAAATGCTTCGGAACTCTTCCATTGTTCTCGGAATTCCGTTGAAGTTTAAAAATGCTTCGAAACTCTTCCATTGTTCTCAGAATTCTGCTGAAGTTTAAAAATGCTTCAGAACTCTTCCATTGTTCTCGGAATTCCGCTGACGTTTAAAAATGCTTCGGAACTCTTCCATTGTTCTCGGAATTTCGTTGAAGTTTAAAAATGCTTCGAAACTCTTCCATTGTTCTCGGAATTCTGCTGAAGTTTAAAAATGCTTCGGAACTCTTTCATTGTTCTCAGAATTCCGCTGACATTTAAAAATGCTTTGGTACTCTTCCATTGTTCTCGGAATTCCGCTGACATATAAAAATGCTTCGGAAATCTTGCATTGTTCTCGGCATTCCGCTGACGTTTAAAAATGCTTCGGAACTCTTCAATTGTTCTCGGAATTCTGCTGAACTTTTAAAATGCTTTGGAACTCTTCCATTGCTCTCGGAATTCTGCTGAAGTTTAAAAATGCTTCAGAACTCTTACATTGTTCTCGGAATTCTGCTGAACTTTTAAAATGCTTCGGAACTCTTCCATTGTTCTCAGAATTCCGCTGACGTTTAAAAATGCTTCGGAACTCTTCAATTGTTCTCGGAATTCTGCTGAACTTTTAAAATGCTTCGGAACTCTTCCATTGTTCTCGGAATTCTGCTGAAGTTTAAAAATGTTTTGGAACTCTTCCATTGTTCACAGAATTCCGCTGACGTTTAAAAATGCTTCGGAAATCTTCCATTGTTTTCAAAATTCCGCTGACATATAAAAATGCTTCGGAAATCTTGCATTGTTCTCGGCATTCCGCTGACGTTTAAAAATGTTTCAGAATTCTTCAATTGTTCTCGGAATTCTGCTGAACTTTTAAAATGCTTTGGAACTCTTCTATTGCTCTCGGAATTCTGCTGAAGTTTAAAAATGCTTCGGAACTCTTCCATTGTTCTCGGAATTCTGCTGAAGTTTAAAAATGCTTCGGAACTCTTCCATTGTTCTCGGAATTCCGTTGAAGTTTAAAAATGCTTCGAAACTCTTCCATTGTTCTCGGAATTCTGCTGAAGTTTAAAAATGCTTCGGAACTCTTCCATTGTTCTCAGAATTCCGCTAACGTTTAAAAATGCTTCGGAAATCTTCCATTGTTTTCAAAATTCCGCTGACGCTTAAAAATGCTTCAGAACTCTTCCATTGTTCTCGGAATTCCGCTGACGTTTAATAATGCTTCGCAACTCTTTCATTGTAATCGGAATTCCGCTAACGTTTAAAAATGCTTCGGAAATCTTCCATTGTTCTCGGAATTCCGTTGAAGTTTAAAAATGCTTCGAAACTCTTCCATTGTTCTGGGAATTCTGCTGAAGTTTAAAAATGCTTCAGAACTCTTCCATTGTTCTCGTAATTCCGCTGACGTTTAATAATGCTTCGCAACTCTTTCATTGTTCTCGGAATTCCGCTGATGTTTAAAAATGCTTCAGTACTCTTCCTTTGTTCTGGGAATTCCGTTGACATATAAAAATGCTTTGGAAATCTTGCATTGTTCTCGGCATTCCGCTGACGTTTAAAAATGCTTCGGAACTCTTCCATTGTTCTCAGAATTCCGCTGACGTTTAAAAATGCTTCTGAACTCTTCCATTGTTCTCGGAATTCCGTTGAAGTTTAAAAATGCTTCGAAACTCTTCCATTGTTCTCGGAATTCTGCTGAAGTTTAAAAATGCTTCAGAACTCTTCCATTGTTCTCGGAATTTCGCTGACGTTTAATAATGCTTCGCAACTCTTTCCTTGTTCTCGGAATTCCGCTGACGTTTAAAAATGCTTCGGAACTCTTCCATTGTTCTCGGAATTCCGTTGAAGTTTAAAAATGCTTCAAAACTCTTCCATTGTTCTCGGAATTCAGCTGACATATAAAAATGCTTCGGAAATCTTGTATTGTTCTCGGCATTCCGCTGACGTTTAAAAATGCTTCGGAACTCTTCAATTGTTCTCGGAATTCTGCTGAACTTTTAAAATGCTATGGAACTCTTCCATTGCTCTCGGAATTCGGGTGAAGTTTAAAAATGCTTCGGAACTCTTCTATTGTTCTCGGAATTCCGCTGAAGTTTAAAAATGCTTAAAATCTCTTCCATTGTTCTCGTAATTCTGCTCATGTTTAAAAATGCTTCGGAACTCTTCCATTGTTCTCGTAATTCCGCTGAAGTTTAAAAATGCTTCGGAACTCTTCCATTGGTCTCGGAATTCCGATGACGTTTTAAAATGCTTCGGTACTCTTCCATTGTTCTCGGAATTCCGCTGACAATTAAAAATGCTTCGGAACTCTTCCATTGTTCTCGGAATTCCACTGAAGTTTAAAAATGCTTCACAACTCTTCCATTGTTCTCGGAATTCCGCTGACGTTTAATAATGCTTCGCAACTCTTTCATTGTTCTCGGAATTCCGCTGACGTTTAAAAATGCTTCGGAACTCTTCCATTGTTCTCGGAATTCCGTTGAAGTTTAAAAATGCTTCGAAACTCTTCCATTGTTCTCAGAATTCTGCTGAAGTTTAAAAATGCTTCAGAACTCTTCCATTGTTCTTGGAATTCCGCTGACGTTTAAAAATGCTTCGGAACTCTTCCATTGTTCTCGGAATTTCGTTGAAGTTTAAAAATGCTTCGAAACTCTTCCATTGTTCTCGGAATTCTGCTGAAGTTTAAAAATGCTTCGGAACTCTTTCATTGTTCTCAGAATTCCGCTGACATTTAAAAATGCTTTGGTACTCTTCCATTGTTCTCGGAATTCCGCTGACATATAAAAATGCTTCGGAAATCTTGCATTGTTCTCGGCATTCCGATGACGTTTAAAAATGCTTCGGAACTCTTCAATTGTTCTCGGAATTCTGCTGAACTTTTAAAATGCTTTGGAACTCTTCCATTGCTCTCGGAATTCTGCTGAAGTTTAAAAATGCTTCAGAACTCTTACATTGTTCTCGGAATTCTGCTGAAGTTTAAAAATGCTTCGGTACTCTTCCATTGTTCTCGAAATTCCGCTGACATATAAAAATGCTTCGGAAATCTTGCATTGTTCTCGGCATTCCGCTGACGTTTAAAAATGCTTCGGAACTCTTCCATTGTTTTCAAAATTCCGCTGACGTTTAAAAATGCTTCAGAACTATTAAATTGTTCTCGGAATTCCGCTGACGTTTAAAAATGCTTTGCAACTCTTCCATTGTTCTCAGAATTCCGCTGAAGTTTAAAAATGCTTCAGAATTCTTCAATTGTTCTCGGAATTCTGCTGAACTTTTAAAATGCTTTGGAACTCTTCCATTGCTCTCGGAATTCTGCTGAAGTTTAAAAATGCTTCGGAACTCTTCCATTGTTCTCGGAATTCTGCTGAAGTTTAAAAATGCTTCGGAACTCTTCCATTGTTCTCGGAATTCCGTTGAAGTTTAAAAATGCTTCGAAACTCTTCCATTGTTCTCGGAATTCTGCTGAAGTTTAAAAATGCTTCGGAACTCTTCCATTCTTCTCAGAATTCCGCTAACGTTTAAAAATGCTTCGGAAATCTTCCATTGTTTTCAAAATTCCGCTGACGCTTAAAAATGCTTCAGAACTCTTCCATTGTTCTCGGAATTCCGCTGACGTTTAATAATGCTTCGCAACTCTTTCATTGTACTCGGAATTCCGCTAACGTTTAAAAATGCTTCGGAACTCTTCCATTGTTCTCGGAATTCCGTTGAAGTTTAAAAATGCTTCGAAACTCTTCCATTGTTCTGGGAATTCTGCTGAAGTTTAAAAATGCTTCAGAACTCTTCCATTGTTCTCGGAATTCCGCTGACGTTTAATAATGCTTCGCAACTCTTTCATTGTTCTCGGAATTCCGCTGATGTTTAAAAATGCTTCAGTACTCTTCCTTTGTTCTGGGAATTCCGTTGACATATAAAAATGCTTTGGAAATCTTGCATTGTTCTCGGCATTCCGCTGACATTTAAAAATGCTTCGGAACTCTTCAATTGTTCTCGGAATTCTGCTGAAGTTTAAAAATGCTTCAGAACTCTTCCATTGTTCTCGGAATTCTGCTGTAGTTTAAAAATGCTTCGGAACTCTTCCATTGTTCTCAGAATTCCGCTGACGTTTAAAAATGCTTCGGAACTCTTCAATTGTTCTCGGAATTCTGCTGAACTTTTAAAATGCTTTGGAACTCTTCCATTGCTCTCTGAATTCTGCTGAAGTTTAAAAATGCTTCGGAACTCTTCCATTGTTCTCGGAATTCTGCTGAAGTTTAAAAATGTTTTGGAACTCTTCCATTGTTCTCAGAATTCCGCTGACGTTTAAAAATGCTTCGGAAATCTTCCATTGTTTTCAAAATTCCGCTGACATATAAAAATGCTTCGGAAATCTTGCATTGTTCTCGGCATTCCGCTGACGTTTAAAAATGCTTCAGAATTCCTCAATTGTTCTCGGAATTCTGCTGAAGTTTAAAAATGCTTCGGAACTCTTCCATTGTTCTCGGAATTCCGTTGAAGTTTAAAAATGCTTCGAAACTCTTCCATTGTTCTCGGAATTCTGCTGAAGTTTAAAAATGCTACAGAACTCTTCCATTGTTCTCGGAATTCCGCTGACGTTTAATAATGCTTCGCAACTCTTTCATTGTTCTCGGAATTCCGCTGACGTTTAAAAATGCTTCGGAACTCTTCCATTGTTCTCGGAATTCCGTTGAAGTTTAAAAATGCTTCGAAACCCTTCCATTGTTCTCGGAATTCTGCTGAAGTTTAAAAATGCTTCGGAACTCTTTCATTGTTCTCAGAATTCCGCTGACATTTAAAAATGCTTTGGTACTCTTCCATTGTTCTTGGAATTCCGCTGACATATAAAAATGCTTCGAAAATCTTGCATTGTTCTCGGCATTCCGCTGACGTTTAAAAATGCTTCGGAACTCTTCCATTGTTCTCAGAATTCCGCTGACGTTTAAAAATGCTTCGGAAATCTTCCATTGTTTTCAAAATTCCGCTGACGTTTAAAAATGCTTCAGAACTCTTCCATTGTTCTCAGAATTCCGCTGACGTTTAAAAATGCTTTGGAACTCTTCCATTGTTCTTGGAATTCTGCTGAAGTTTAAAAATGCTTCGGAACTCTTCCATTGTTCTCAGAATTCCGCTGACGTTTAAAAATGCTTCGGTACTCTTCCATTGTTCTCGGAATTCCACTGACATATAAAAATACTTCGGAAATCTTGCATTGTTCTCGGCATTCCGCTGACGTTTAAAAATGCTTCGGAACTCTTCAATTGTTCTCGGAATTCTGCTGAACTTTTAAAATGCTTTGGAACTCTTCCATTGCTCTCGGAATTCTGCTGAAGTTTAAAAATGCTTCGGAACTCTTCCATTGTTCTCGGAATTCTGCTGAAGTTTAAAAATGTTTTGGAACTCTTCCATTGTTCACAGAATTCCGCTGACGTTTAAAAATGCTTCGGAAATCTTCCATTGTTTTCAAAATTCCGCTGACATATAAAAATGCTTCGGAAATCTTGCATTGTTCTCGGCATTCCGCTGACGTTTAAAAATGTTTCAGAATTCTTCAATTGTTCTCGGAATTCTGCTGAACTTTTAAAATGCTTTGGAACTCTTCTATTGCTCTCGGAATTCTGCTGAAGTTTAAAAATGCTTCGGAACTCTTCCATTGTTCTCGGAATTCTGCTGAAGTTTAAAAATGCTTCGGAACTCTTCCATTGTTCTCGGAATTCCGTTGAAGTTTAAAAATGCTTCGAAACTCTTCCATTGTTCTCGGAATTCTGCTGAAGTTTAAAAATGCTTCGGAACTCTTCCATTGTTCTCGGAATTCCGTTGAAGTTTAAAAATGCTTCGAAACTCTTCCATTGTACTCGGAATTCCGCTAACGTTTAAAAATGCTTCGGAACTCTTCCATTGTTCTCGGAATTCCGTTGAAGTTTAAAAATGCTTCACAACTCTTCCATTGTTCTCGGAATTCCGCTGACTTTTAAAAATACGTCGAAACTCTTCCATTGTTCTCCAAATTCCGCTGAAGTTTAAAAATGCTTCGGAACCCTTCCATTGTTCTCGGAATTCTGCTGAAGTTTAAAAATGCTTCGGACCTCTTCCATTGTTCTAGGAATTCTGCTGAAGTCTAAAAATTCATCTGAACTCTTCCATTATTCTCGGAATTCGTGTGAATTTTAAAAATGCTTCGGAACTCTTCTATTGTTCTCGGAATTCCGCTGAAGTTTAAAAATGCTTAAAATCTCTTACATTGTACTCGGAATTCCGCTGAAGTTTAAAAATGCTTCGGAACTCTTCCATTGCTCTCGGAATTCTGCTGAAGTTTAAAAATGCTTCAGAACTCTTACATTGTTCTCGGAATTCTGCTGACGTTTACAAATGCTTCGGAACTCTTCCATTGTTCTCTGAATTCCGCTGACGTTTAAAAATGCTTCGGTACTCTTCCTTTGTTCTCGGAATTCCGCTGACATATAAAAATGCTTCGGAAATCTTGCATTGTTCTCGGCATTCCGCTGACGTTTAAAAATGCTTCGGAACTCTTCAATTGTTCTCGGAATTCTGCCGAACTTTTAAAATGCTTTGGAACTCTTCCATTGCTCTCGGAATTCTGCTGAAGTTTAAAAATGCTTCAGAACTCTTCCATTGTTCTCGGAATTCTGCTGTAGTTTAAAAATGCTTCGGAACTCTTCCATTGTTCTCAGAATTCCGCTGACGTTTAAAAATGCTTCGGAAATCTTCCATTGTTTTCAAAATTCCGCTGACGTTTAAAAATGCTTCAGAACTCTTCCATTGTTCTCGGAATTCCGCTGACGTTTTAAAATGCTTCGGTACTCTTCCATTGTTCTCGGAATTCCGCTGACATATAAAAATGCTTCGGAAATCTTGCATTGTTCTCGGCATTCCGCTGACGTTTAAAAATGCTTCGGAACTCTTCCATTGTTCTCAGAATTCCGCTGATGTTTAAAAATGCATCGGAAATCTTCCATAGTTTTCAAAATTCCGCTGACGTTTAAAAATGCTTCAGAACTCTTCCATTGTTCTCGGAATTCCGCTGACATTTAAAAATGCTTTGGAACTCTTCCATTATTCTCGGAAATCTGCTGAAGTTTAAAAATGCTTCGGAACTCTTCCATTGTTCTCAGAATTCCGCTGACGTTTAATAATGCTTCGCAACTTTTTCATTGTTCTCGGAATTCCGCTGACGGTTAAAAATGCTTCGGAACTCTTCAATTGTTCTCGGAATTCTGTTGAACTTTTAAAATGCTTTGGAACTCTTCCATTGCTCTTGGAATTCTGCTGAAGTTTAAAAATGCTTCAGAACTCTTACATTGTTCTCGGAATTCTGCTGACGTTTAAAAATTCTTCGGAACTCTACCATTGTTCTCGGAATTCCGTTGAAGTTTAAAAATGCTTCGAAACTCTTCCATTGTTCTCGGAATTCTGCTGAAGTTTAAAAATGCTTCGGAACTCTTCCATTGTTCTCGGAATTCCGCTGACGTTTAATAATGCTTCGCAACTCTTTCATTGTTCTCGGAATTCCACTGACGTTTAAAAATGCTTCGGAACTCTTCCATTGGTCTCGGAATTCCGATGACGTTTTAAAATGCTTCGGTACTCTTCCATTGTTCTCGGAATTCCGCTGACAATTAAAAATGCTTCGAAACTCTTCCATTGTTCTCGGAATTCCACTGAAGTTTAAAAATGCTTCACAACTCTTCCATTGTTCTCGGAATTCCGCTGACGTTTAATAATGCTTCGCAACTCTTTCATTGTTCTCGGAATTCCGCTGACGTTTAAAAATGCTTCGCAACTCTTTCATTGTTCTCGGAATTCCGCTGAAATTTAAAAATGCTTCGGAACTCTTCCATTGTTCTCAGAATTCCGCTGACGTTTAAAAATGCTTCGGTACTCTTCCTTTGCTCTCGGAATTCCGCTGACATATAAAAATGCTTCGGAAATCTTGCATTGTTCTCGGCATTCCGCTGACGTTTAAAAATGCTTCGGAACTCTTCAATTGTTCTCGGAATTCCGCTGACGTTTAATAATGCTTCGCAACTCTTTCATTGTTCTCGGAATTCCGCTGACGTTTAAAAATGCTTCGGAACTCTTCCATTGTTCTCGGAATTCCGTTGAAGTTTAAAAATGCTTCGAAACTCTTCCATTGTTCTCAGAATTCTGCTGAAGTTTAAAAATGCTTCAGAACTCTTCCATTGTTCTCGGAATTCCGCTGACGTTTAATAATGCTTCGCAACTCTTTCATTGTTCTCGGAATTCCGCTGAAATTTAAAAATGCTTCAGAACTCTTCCATTGTTCTCAGAATTCCGCTGACGTTTAAAAATGCTTCGGTACTCTTCCTTTGTTCTCGGAATTCCGCTGACATATAAAAATGCTTCGGAAATCTTGCATTGTTCTCGGCATTCCGCTGACGTTTAAAAATGCTTCGGAACTCTTCAATTGTTCTCGGAATTCTGCTGAACTTTTAAAATGCTTTGGAACTCTTCCATTGCTCTCAGAATTCCGCTGACGTTCAAAAATGCTTCGGAAATCTTCCATTGTTTTCAAAATTCCGCTGACGTTTAAAAATGCTTCAGAACTTTTCCATTGTTCTCCGAGTTCTGCTGACGTTTAAAAATGCTTCAGAACTCTTACATTGTTCTCGGAATTCTGCTGACGTTTAAAAATGCTTCGGAACTCTTCCATTGTTCTCGAAATTCCGTTGAAGTTTAAAAATGCTTCGGAACTCTTCCATTGTTCTCGGAATTCTGCTGAAGTTTAAAAATGCTTCGGAACTCTTCCATTGTTCTCAGAATTCCGCTGACGTTTAAAAATGCTTCGGTACTCTTCCATTGTTCTCGGAATTCTTCTGACGTTTAAAAATGCTTCGGAACTCTTCCATTGTTCTCGGAATTCCGATGACGTTTTAAAATGCTTCGGTACTCTTCCATTGTTCTCGGAATTCCGCTGACGTTTAAAAATTCTTCGGAACTCTTCCATTGTTCTCGGAATTCCACTGAAGTTTAAAAATGCTTCGGAACTCTTCCATTGTTCTAGGAATTCTGCTGAAGTTTAAAAATTCATGTGAACTCTTCCATTATTCTCGGAATTCGTGTGAATTTTAAAAATGCTTCGGAACTTTTCTATTGTTCTCGGAATTCCGCTGAAGTTTAAAAATGCTTAAAATCTCTTACATTGTTCTCGGAATTCCGCTGAAGTTTAAAAATGCTTTGGAACTCTTCCATTGTTCTCGGAATTCTGCTGAAGTTTAACAATGCTTCAGAACTCTTCCATTGTTCTCGGAATTTCGCTGACGTTTAATAATGCTTCGCAACTCTTTCCTTGTTCTCGGAATTCCGCTGACGTTTAAAAATGCTTCGGAACTCTTCCATTGTTCTCGGAATTCCGTTGAAGTTTAAAAATGCTTTGAAACTCTTCCATTGTTCTCGGAATTCCGCTGACATTTAAAAATGCTTCGGAACTCTTCCATTGTTCTCGGAATTCCGCTGACGTTTAAAAATTGTTCGGTACTCTTCCATTGTTCTCGGAATTCCGCTGACATATAAAAATGCTTCGGAAATCTTGTATTGTTCTCGGAATTCCGCTGAAGTTTAAAAATGCTTAAAATCTCTTCCATTGTTCTCGTAATTCTGCTCATGTTTAAAAATGCTTCGGAACTCTTCTATTGTTCTCGGAATTCCGCTGAAGTTTAAAAATGCTTCAGAACTCTTACATTGTTCTCGGAATTCTGCTGACGTTTAAAAATGCTTCGGAACTCTTCTATTGTTCTCGGAATTCTGCTGAAGTTTAAAAATGCTTCAGAACTCTTACATTGTTCTCGGAATTCTGCTGACGTTTAAAAATGCTTCGGAACTCTTCCATTGTTCTCGAAATTCCGTTGAAGTTTAAAAATGCTTCGGAACTCTTCCATTGTTCTCGGAATTCTGCTGAAGTTTAAAAATGCTTCGGAACTCTTCCATTGTTCTCAGAATTCCGCTGACGTTTAAAAATGCTTCGGTACTCTTCCATTGTTCTCGGAATTCTTCTGACGTTTAAAAATGCTTCGGAACTCTTCCATTGTTCTAGGAATTCTGCTGAAGTTTAAAAATTCATGTGAACTCTTCCATTATTCTCGGAATTCGTGTGAATTTTAAAAATGCTTCGGAACTTTTCTATTGTTCTCGGAATTCCGCTGAAGTTTAAAAATGCTTAAAATCTCTTACATTGTTCTCGGAATTCCGCTGAAGTTTAAAAATGCTTTGGAACTCTTCCATTGTTCTCGGAATTCTGCTGAAGTTTAACAATGCTTCAGAACTCTTCCATTGTTCTCAGAATTCCGCTGACGTTCAAAAATGCTTCGGAAATCTTCCATTGTTTTCAAAATTCCGCTGACGTTTAAAAATGCTTCAGAACTTTTCCATTGTTCTCCGAGTTCTGCTGACGTTTAAAAATGCTTCGGAACTCTTCCATTGTTCTCAGAATTCCGCTGACGTTTAAAAATGCTTCTGAACTCTTCCATTGTTCTCGGAATTCCGTTGAAGTTTAAAAATGCTTCGAAACTCTTCCATTGTTCTCGGAATTCTGCTGAAGTTTAAAAATGCTTCAGAACTCTTCCATTGTTCTCGGAATTTCGCTGACGTTTAATAATGCTTCGCAACTCTTTCCTTGTTCTCGGAATTCCGCTGACGTTTAAAAATGCTTCGGAACTCTTCCATTGTTCTCGGAATTCCGTTGAAGTTTAAAAATGCTTCAAAACTCTTCCATTGTTCTCGGAATTCAGCTGACATATAAAAATGCTTCGGAAATCTTGTATTGTTCTCGGCATTCCGCTGACGTTTAAAAATGCTTCGGAACTCTTCAATTGTTCTCGGAATTCTGCTGAACTTTTAAAATGCTATGGAACTCTTCCATTGCTCTCGGAATTCGGGTGAAGTTTAAAAATGCTTCGGAACTCTTCTATTGTTCTCGGAATTCCGCTGAAGTTTAAAAATGCTTAAAATCTCTTCCATTGTTCTCGTAATTCTGCTCATGTTTAAAAATGCTTCGGAACTCTTCCATTGTTCTCGTAATTCCGCTGAAGTTTAAAAATGCTTCGGAACTCTTCCATTGGTCTCGGAATTCCGATGACATTTTAAAATGCTTCGGTACTCTTCCATTGTTCTCGGAATTCCGCTGACAATTAAAAATGCTTCGGAACTCTTCCATTGTTCTCGGAATTCCACTGAAGTTTAAAAATGCTTCACAACTCTTCCATTGTTCTCGGAATTCCGCTGACGTTTAATAATGCTTCGCAACTCTTTCATTGTTCTCGGAATTCCGCTGACGTTTAAAAATGCTTCGGAACTCTTCCATTGTTCTCGGAATTCCGTTGAAGTTTAAAAATGCTTCGAAACTCTTCCATTGTTCTCAGAATTCTGCTGAAGTTTAAAAATGCTTCAGAACTCTTCCATTGTTCTCGGAATTCCGCTGACGTTTAAAAATGCTTCGGAACTCTTCCATTGTTCTCGGAATTTCGTTGAAGTTTAAAAATGCTTTGAAACTCTTCCATTGTTCTCGGAATTCTGCTGAAGTTTAAAAATGCTTCGGAACTCTTTCATTGTTCTCAGAATTCCGCTGACATTTAAAAATGCTTTGGTACTCTTCCATTGTTCTCGGAATTCCGCTGACATATAAAAATGCTTCGGAAATCTTGCATTGTTCTCGGCATTCCGCTGACGTTTAAAAATGCTTCGGAACTCTTCAATTGTTCTCGGAATTCTGCTGAACTTTTAAAATGCTTTGGAACTCTTCCATTGCTCTCGGAATTCTGCTGAAGTTTAAAAATGCTTCAGAACTCTTACATTGTTCTCGGAATTCTGCTGAAGTTTAAAAATGCTTCGGTACTCTTCCATTGTTCTCGAAATTCCGCTGACATATAAAAATGCTTCGGAAATCTTGCATTGTTCTCGGCATTCCGCTGACGTTTAAAAATGCTTCGGAACTCTTCCATTGTTTTCAAAATTCCGCTGACGTTTAAAAATGCTTCAGAACTATTAAATTGTTCTCGGAATTCCGCTGACGTTTAAAAATGCTTTGCAACTCTTCCATTGTTCTCAGAATTCCGCTGAAGTTTAAAAATGCTTCAGAATTCTTCAATTGTTCTCGGAATTCTGCTGAACTTTTAAAATGCTTTGGAACTCTTCCATTGCTCTCGGAATTCTGCTGAAGTTTAAAAATGCTTCGGAACTCTTCCATTGTTCTCGGAATTCTGCTGAAGTTTAAAAATGCTTCGGAACTCTTCCATTGTTCTCGGAATTCCGTTGAAGTTTAAAAATGCTTCGAAACTCTTCCATTGTTCTCGGAATTCTGCTGAAGTTTAAAAATGCTTCGGAACTCTTCCATTGTTCTCAGAATTCCGCTAACGTTTAAAAATGCTTCGGAAATCTTCCATTGTTTTCAAAATTCCGCTGACGCTTAAAAATGCTTCAGAACTCTTCCATTGTTCTCGGAATTCCGCTGACGTTTAATAATGCTTCGCAACTCTTTCATTGTACTCGGAATTCCGCTAACGTTTAAAAATGCTTCGGAACTCTTCCATTGTTCTCGGAATTCCGTTGAAGTTTAAAAATGCTTCGAAACTCTTCCATTGTTCTGGGAATTCTGCTGAAGTTTAAAAATGCTTCAGAACTCTTCCATTGTTCTCGGAATTCCGCTGATGTTTAAAAATGCTTCAGTACTCTTCCTTTGTTCTGGGAATTCCGTTGACATATAAAAATGCTTTGGAAATCTTGCATTGTTCTCGGCATTCCGCTGACGTTTAAAAATGCTTCGGAACTCTTCAATTGTTCTCGGAATTCTGCTGAAGTTTAAAAATGCTTCAGAACTCTTCCATTGTTCTTGGAATTCTGCTGTAGTTTAAAAATGCTTCGGAACTCTTCCATTGTTCTCAGAATTCCGCTGACGTTTAAAAATGCTTCGGAACTCTTCAATTGTTCTCGGAATTCTGCTGAACTTTTAAAATGCTTTGGAACTCTTCCATTGCTCTCTGAATTCTGCTGAAGTTTAAAAATGCTTCGGAACTCTTCCATTGTTCTCGGAATTCTGCTGAAGTTTAAAAATGTTTTGGAACTCTTCCATTGTTCTCAGAATTCCGCTGACGTTTAAAAATGCTTCGGAAATCTTCCATTGTTTTCAAAATTCCGCTGACATATAAAAATGCTTCGGAAATCTTGCATTGTTCTCGGCATTCCGCTGACGTTTAAAAATGCTTCAGAATTCCTCAATTGTTCTCGGAATTCTGCTGAACTTTTAAAATGCTTTGGAACTCTTCCATTGCTCTCGGAATTCTGCTGAAGTTTAAAAATGCTTCGGAACTCTTCCATTGTTCTCGGAATTCCGTTGAAGTTTAAAAATGCTTCGAAACTCTTCCATTGTTCTCGGAATTCTGCTGAAGTTTAAAAATGCTTCAGAACTCTTCCATTGTTCTCGGAATTCCGCTGACGTTTAATAATGCTTCGCAACTCTTTCATTGTTCTCGGAATTCCGCTGACGTTTAAAAATGCTTCGGAACTCTTCCATTGTTCTCGGAATTCCGTTGAAGTTTAAAAATGCTTCGAAACCCTTCCATTGTTCTCGGAATTCTGCTGAAGTTTAAAAATGCTTCGGAACTCTTTCATTGTTCTCAGAATTCCGCTGACATTTAAAAATGCTTTGGTACTCTTCCATTGTTCTTGGAATTCCGCTGACATATAAAAATGCTTCGAAAATCTTGCATTGTTCTCGGCATTCCGCTGACGTTTAAAAATGCTTCGGAACTCTTCCATTGTTCTCAGAATTCCGCTGACGTTTAAAAATGCTTCGGAAATCTTCCATTGTTTTCAAAATTCCGCTGACGTTTAAAAATGCTTCAGAACTCTTCCATTGTTCTCAGAATTCCGCTGACGTTTAAAAATGCTTTGGAACTCTTCCATTGTTCTCAGAATTCCGCTGACGTTTAAAAATGCTTCGGTACTCTTCCATTGTTCTCGGAATTCCACTGACATATAAAAATACTTCGGAAATCTTGCATTGTTCTCGGCATTCCGCTGACGTTTAAAAATGCTTCGGAACTCTTCAATTGTTCTCGGAATTCTGCTGAACTTTTAAAATGCTTTGGAACTCTTCCATTGCTCTCGGAATTCTGCTGAAGTTTAAAAATGCTTCGGAACTCTTCCATTGTTCTCGGAATTCTGCTGAAGTTTAAAAATGTTTTGGAACTCTTCCATTGTTCACAGAATTCCGCTGACGTTTAAAAATGCTTCGGAAATCTTCCATTGTTTTCAAAATTCCGCTGACATATAAAAATGCTTCGGAAATCTTGCATTGTTCTCGGCATTCCGCTGACGTTTAAAAATGTTTCAGAATTCTTCAATTGTTCTCGGAATTCTGCTGAACTTTTAAAATGCTTTGGAACTCTTCTATTGCTCTCGGAATTCTGCTGAAGTTTAAAAATGCTTCGGAACTCTTCCATTGTTCTCGGAATTCTGCTGAAGTTTAAAAATGCTTCGGAACTCTTCCATTGTTCTCGGAATTCCGTTGAAGTTTAAAAATGCTTCGAAACTCTTCCATTGTACTCGGAATTCCGCTAACGTTTAAAAATGCTTCGTAACTCTTCCATTGTTCTCGGAATTCCGTTGAAGTTTAAAAATGCTTCACAACTCTTCCATTGTTCTCGGAATTCCGCTGACTTTTAAAAATACGTCGAAACTCTTCCATTGTTCTCCAAATTCCGCTGAAGTTTAAAAATGCTTCGGAACCCTTCCATTGTTCTCGGAATTCTGCTGAAGTTTAAAAATGCTTCGGACCTCTTCCATTGTTCTAGGAATTCTGCTGAAGTCTAAAAATTCATCTGAACTCTTCCATTATTCTCGGAATTCGTGTGAATTTTAAAAATGCTTCGGAACTCTTCTATTGTTCTCGGAATTCCGCTGAAGTTTAAAAATGCTTAAAATCTCTTACATTGTACTCGGAATTCCGCTGAAGTTTAAAAATGCTTCGGAACTCTTCCATTGCTCTCGGAATTCTGCTGAAGTTTAAAAATGCTTCAGAACTCTTACATTGTTCTCGGAATTCTGCTGACGTTTACAAATGCTTCGGAACTCTTCCATTGTTCTCTGAATTCCGCTGACGTTTAAAAATGCTTCGGTACTCTTCCTTTGTTCTCGGAATTCCGCTGACATATAAAAATGCTTCGGAAATCTTGCATTGTTCTCGGCATTCCGCTGACGTTTAAAAATGCTTCGGAACTCTTCAATTGTTCTCGGAATTCTGCCGAACTTTTAAAATGCTTTGGAACTCTTCCATTGCTCTCGGAATTCTGCTGAAGTTTAAAAATGCTTCAGAACTCTTCCATTGTTCTCGGAATTCTGCTGTAGTTTAAAAATGCTTCGGAACTCTTCCATTGTTCTCAGAATTCCGCTGACGTTTAAAAATGCTTCGGAAATCTTCCATTGTTTTCAAAATTCCGCTGACGTTTAAAAATGCTTCAGAACTCTTCCATTGTTCTCGGAATTCCGCTGACGTTTTAAAATGCTTCGGTACTCTTCCATTGTTCTCGGAATTCCGCTGACATATAAAAATGCTTCGGAAATCTTGCATTGTTCTCGGCATTCCGCTGACGTTTAAAAATGCTTCGGAACTCTTCCATTGTTCTCAGAATTCCGCTGATGTTTAAAAATGCATCGGAAATCTTCCATAGTTTTCAAAATTCCGCTGACGTTTAAAAATGCTTCAGAACTCTTCCATTGTTCTCGGAATTCCGCTGACATTTAAAAATGCTTTGGAACTCTTCCATTATTCTCGGAAATCTGCTGAAGTTTAAAAATGCTTCGGAACTCTTCCATTGTTCTCAGAATTCCGCTGACGTTTAATAATGCTTCGCAACTTTTTCATTGTTCTCGGAATTCCGCTGACGGTTAAAAATGCTTCGGAACTCTTCAATTGTTCTCGGAATTCTGTTGAACTTTTAAAATGCTTTGGAACTCTTCCATTGCTCTTGGAATTCTGCTGAAGTTTAAAAATGCTTCAGAACTCTTACATTGTTCTCGGAATTCTGCTGACGTTTAAAAATTCTTCGGAACTCTACCATTGTTCTCGGAATTCCGTTGAAGTTTAAAAATGCTTCGAAACTCTTCCATTGTTCTCGGAATTCTGCTGAAGTTTAAAAATGCTTCGGAACTCTTCCATTGTTCTCGGAATTCCGCTGACGTTTAATAATGCTTCGCAACTCTTTCATTGTTCTCGGAATTCCACTGACGTTTAAAAATGCTTCGGAACTCTTCCATTGGTCTCGGAATTCCGATGACGTTTTAAAATGCTTCGGTACTCTTCCATTGTTCTCGGAATTCCGCTGACAATTAAAAATGCTTCGAAACTCTTCCATTGTTCTCGGAATTCCACTGAAGTTTAAAAATGCTTCACAACTCTTCCATTGTTCTCGGAATTCCGCTGACGTTTAATAATGCTTCGCAACTCTTTCATTGTTCTCGGAATTCCGCTGACGTTTAAAAATGCTTCGCAACTCTTTCATTGTTCTCGGAATTCCGCTGAAATTTAAAAATGCTTCGGAACTCTTCCATTGTTCTCAGAATTCCGCTGACGTTTAAAAATGCTTCGGTACTCTTCCTTTGCTCTCGGAATTCCGCTGACATATAAAAATGCTTCGGAAATCTTGCATTGTTCTCGGCATTCCGCTGACGTTTAAAAATGCTTCGGAACTCTTCAATTGTTCTCGGAATTCCGCTGACGTTTAATAATGCTTCGCAACTCTTTCATTGTTCTCGGAATTCCGCTGACGTTTAAAAATGCTTCGGAACTCTTCCATTGTTCTCGGAATTCCGTTGAAGTTTAAAAATGCTTCGAAACTCTTCCATTGTTCTCAGAATTCTGCTGAAGTTTAAAAATGCTTCAGAACTCTTCCATTGTTCTCGGAATTCCGCTGACGTTTAATAATGCTTCGCAACTCTTTCATTGTTCTCGGAATTCCGCTGAAATTTAAAAATGCTTCAGAACTCTTCCATTGTTCTCAGAATTCCGCTGACGTTTAAAAATGCTTCGGTACTCTTCCTTTGTTCTCGGAATTCCGCTGACATATAAAAATGCTTCGGAAATCTTGCATTGTTCTCGGCATTCCGCTGACGTTTAAAAATGCTTCGGAACTCTTCAATTGTTCTCGGAATTCTGCTGAACTTTTAAAATGCTTTGGAACTCTTCCATTGCTCTCAGAATTCCGCTGACGTTCAAAAATGCTTCGGAAATCTTCCATTGTTTTCAAAATTCCGCTGACGTTTAAAAATGCTTCAGAACTTTTCCATTGTTCTCCGAGTTCTGCTGACGTTTAAAAATGCTTCAGAACTCTTACATTGTTCTCGGAATTCTGCTGACGTTTAAAAATGCTTCGGAACTCTTCCATTGTTCTCAGAATTCCGCTGACGTTTAAAAATGCTTCGGTACTCTTCCATTGTTCTCGGAATTCTTCTGACGTTTAAAAATGCTTCGGAACTCTTCCATTGTTCTCGGAATTCCGATGACGTTTTAAAATGCTTCGGTACTCTTCCATTGTTCTCGGAATTCCGCTGACGTTTAAAAATTCTTCGGAACTCTTCCATTGTTCTCGGAATTCCACTGAAGTTTAAAAATGCTTCGGAACTCTTCCATTGTTCTAGGAATTCTGCTGAAGTTTAAAAATTCATGTGAACTCTTCCATTATTCTCGGAATTCGTGTGAATTTTAAAAATGCTTCGGAACTTTTCTATTGTTCTCGGAATTCCGCTGAAGTTTAAAAATGCTTAAAATCTCTTACATTGTTCTCGGAATTCCGCTGAAGTTTAAAAATGCTTTGGAACTCTTCCATTGTTCTCGGAATTCTGCTGAAGTTTAACAATGCTTCAGAACTCTTCCATTGTTCTCGGAATTTCGCTGACGTTTAATAATGCTTCGCAACTCTTTCCTTGTTCTCGGAATTCCGCTGACGTTTAAAAATGCTTCGAACTCTTCCATTGTTCTCGGAATTCCGTTGAAGTTTAAAAATGCTTTGAAACTCTTCCATTGTTCTCGGAATTCCGCTGACATTTAAAAATGCTTCGGAACTCTTCCATTGTTCTCGGAATTCCGCTGACGTTTAAAAATTGTTCGGTACTCTTCCATTGTTCTCGGAATTCCGCTGACATATAAAAATGCTTCGGAAATCTTGTATTGTTCTCGGAATTCCGCTGAAGTTTAAAAATGCTTAAAATCTCTTCCATTGTTCTCGTAATTCTGCTCATGTTTAAAAATGCTTCGGAACTCTTCTATTGTTCTCGGAATTCCGCTGAAGTTTAAAAATGCTTCAGAACTCTTACATTGTTCTCGGAATTCTGCTGACGTTTAAAAATGCTTCGGAACTCTTCTATTGTTCTCGGAATTCTGCTGAAGTTTAAAAATGCTTCAGAACTCTTACATTGTTCTCGGAATTCTGCTGACGTTTAAAAATGCTTCGGAACTCTTCCATTGTTCTCGAAATTCCGTTGAAGTTTAAAAATGCTTCGGAACTCTTCCATTGTTCTCGGAATTCTGCTGAAGTTTAAAAATGCTTCGGAACTCTTCCATTGTTCTCAGAATTCCGCTGACGTTTAAAAATGCTTCGGTACTCTTCCATTGTTCTCGGAATTCTTCTGACGTTTAAAAATGCTTCGGAACTCTTCCATTGTTCTAGGAATTCTGCTGAAGTTTAAAAATTCATGTGAACTCTTCCATTATTCTCGGAATTCGTGTGAATTTTAAAAATGCTTCGGAACTTTTCTATTGTTCTCGGAATTCCGCTGAAGTTTAAAAATGCTTAAAATCTCTTACATTGTTCTCGGAATTCCGCTGAAGTTTAAAAATGCTTTGGAACTCTTCCATTGTTCTCGGAATTCTGCTGAAGTTTAACAATGCTTCAGAACTCTTCCATTGTTCTCAGAATTCCGCTGACGTTCAAAAATGCTTCGGAAATCTTCCATTGTTTTCAAAATTCCGCTGACGTTTAAAAATGCTTCAGAACTTTTCCATTGTTCTCCGAGTTCTGCTGACGTTTAAAAATGCTTCGGAACTCTTCCATTGTTCTCAGAATTCCGCTGACGTTTAAAAATGCTTCTGAACTCTTCCATTGTTCTCGGAATTCCGTTGAAGTTTAAAAATGCTTCGAAACTCTTCCATTGTTCTCGGAATTCTGCTGAAGTTTAAAAATGCTTCAGAACTCTTCCATTGTTCTCGGAATTTCGCTGACGTTTAATAATGCTTCGCAACTCTTTCCTTGTTCTCGGAATTCCGCTGACGTTTAAAAATGCTTCGGAACTCTTCCATTGTTCTCGGAATTCAGCTGACATATAAAAATGCTTCGGAAATCTTGTATTGTTCTCGGCATTCCGCTGACGTTTAAAAATGCTTCGGAACTCTTCAATTGTTCTCGGAATTCTGCTGAACTTTTAAAATGCTATGGAACTCTTCCATTGCTCTCGGAATTCGGGTGAAGTTTAAAAATGCTTCGGAACTCTTCTATTGTTCTCGGAATTCCGCTGAAGTTTAAAAATGCTTAAAATCTCTTCCATTGTTCTCGTAATTCTGCTCATGTTTAAAAATGCTTCGGAACTCTTCCATTGTTCTCGTAATTCCGCTGAAGTTTAAAAATGCTTCGGAACTCTTCCATTGGTCTCGGAATTCCGATGACGTTTTAAAATGCTTCGGTACTCTTCCATTGTTCTCGGAATTCCGCTGACAATTAAAAATGCTTCGGTACTCTTCCATTGTTCTCGGAATTCCACTGAAGTTTAAAAATGCTTCACAACTCTTCCATTGTTCTCGGAATTCCGCTGACGTTTAATAATGCTTCGCAACTCTTTCATTGTTCTCGGAATTCCGCTGACGTTTAAAAATGCTTCGGAACTCTTCCATTGTTCTCGGAATTCCGTTGAAGTTTAAAAATGCTTCGAAACTCTTCCATTGTTCTCAGAATTCTGCTGAAGTTTAAAAATGCTTCAGAACTCTTCCATTGTTCTCGGAATTCCGCTGACGTTTAAAAATGCTTCGGAACTCTTCCATTGTTCTCGGAATTTCGTTGAAGTTTAAAAATGCTTTGAAACTCTTCCATTGTTCTCGGAATTCTGCTGAAGTTTAAAAATGCTTCGGAACTCTTTCATTGTTCTCAGAATTCCGCTGACATTTAAAAATGCTTTGGTACTCTTCCATTGTTCTCGGAATTCCGCTGACATATAAAAATGCTTCGGAAATCTTGCATTGTTCTCGGCATTCCGCTGACGTTTAAAAATGCTTCGGAACTCTTCAATTGTTCTCGGAATTCTGCTGAACTTTTAAAATGCTTTGGAACTCTTCCATTGCTCTCGGAATTCTGCTGAAGTTTAAAAATGCTTCAGAACTCTTACATTGTTCTCGGAATTCTGCTGAAGTTTAAAAATGCTTCGGTACTCTTCCATTGTTCTCGAAATTCCGCTGACATATAAAAATGCTTCGGAAATCTTGCATTGTTCTCGGCATTCCGCTGACGTTTAAAAATGCTTCGGAACTCTTCCATTGTTTTCAAAATTCCGCTGACGTTTAAAAATGCTTCAGAACTATTAAATTGTTCTCGGAATTCCGCTGACGTTTAAAAATGCTTTGCAACTCTTCCATTGTTCTCAGAATTCCGCTGAAGTTTAAAAATGCTTCAGAATTCTTCAATTGTTCTCGGAATTCTGCTGAACTTTTAAAATGCTTTGGAACTCTTCCATTGCTCTCGGAATTCTGCTGAAGTTTAAAAATGCTTCGGAACTCTTCCATTGTTCTCGGAATTCTGCTGAAGTTTAAAAATGCTTCGGAACTCTTCCATTGTTCTCGGAATTCCGTTGAAGTTTAAAAATGCTTCGAAACTCTTCCATTGTTCTCGGAATTCTGCTGAAGTTTAAAAATGCTTCGGAACTCTTCCATTGTTCTCAGAATTCCGCTAACGTTTAAAAATGCTTCGGAAATCTTCCATTGTTTTCAAAATTCCGCTGACGCTTAAAAATGCTTCAGAACTCTTCCATTGTTCTCGGAATTCCGCTGACGTTTAATAATGCTTCGCAACTCTTTCATTGTACTCGGAATTCCGCTAACGTTTAAAAATGCTTCGGAACTCTTCCATTGTTCTCGGAATTCCGTTGAAGTTTAAAAATGCTTCGAAACTCTTCCATTGTTCTGGGAATTCTGCTGAAGTTTAAAAATGCTTCAGAACTCTTCCATTGTTCTCGGAATTCCGCTGACGTTTAATAATGCTTCGCAACTCTTTCATTGTTCTCGGAATTCCGCTGATGTTTAAAAATGCTTC
Organism: Phyllobates terribilis; assembly: GCF_046119375.1. Taxonomy (NCBI): domain Eukaryota; kingdom Metazoa; phylum Chordata; class Amphibia; order Anura; family Dendrobatidae; genus Phyllobates; species Phyllobates terribilis. The sequence continues at coordinate 15,354,993 of NW_027362782.1, forward strand.
AGTACTCTTCCTTTGTTCTGGGAATTCCGTTGACATATAAAAATGCTTTGGAAATCTTGCATTGTTCTCGGCATTCCGCTGACGTTTAAAAATGCTTCGGAACTCTTCAATTGTTCTCGGAATTCTGCTGAAGTTTAAAAATGCTTCAGAACTCTTCCATTGTTCTTGGAATTCTGCTGTAGTTTAAAAATGCTTCGGAACTCTTCCATTGTTCTCAGAATTCCGCTGACGTTTAAAAATGCTTCGGAACTCTTCAATTGTTCTCGGAATTCTGCTGAACTTTTAAAATGCTTTGGAACTCTTCCATTGCTCTCTGAATTCTGCTGAAGTTTAAAAATGCTTCGGAACTCTTCCATTGTTCTCGGAATTCTGCTGAAGTTTAAAAATGTTTTGGAACTCTTCCATTGTTCTCAGAATTCCGCTGACGTTTAAAAATGCTTCAGAAATCTTCCATTGTTTTCAAAATTCCGCTGACATATAAAAATGCTTCGGAAATCTTGCATTGTTCTCGGCATTCCGCTGACGTTTAAAAATGCTTCAGAATTCCTCAATTGTTCTCGGAATTCTGCTGAACTTTTAAAATGCTTTGGAACTCTTCCATTGCTCTCGGAATTCTGCTGAAGTTTAAAAATGCTTCGGAACTCTTCCATTGTTCTCGGAATTCCGTTGAAGTTTAAAAATGCTTCGAAACTCTTCCATTGTTCTCGGAATTCTGCTGAAGTTTAAAAATGCTTCAGAACTCTTCCATTGTTCTCGGAATTCCGCTGACGTTTAATAATGCTTCGCAACTCTTTCATTGTTCTCGGAATTCCGCTGACGTTTAAAAATGCTTCGGAACTCTTCCATTGTTCTCGGAATTCCGTTGAAGTTTAAAAATGCTTCGAAACCCTTCCATTGTTCTCGGAATTCTGCTGAAGTTTAAAAATGCTTCGGAACTCTTTCATTGTTCTCAGAATTCCGCTGACATTTAAAAATGCTTTGGTACTCTTCCATTGTTCTTGGAATTCCGCTGACATATAAAAATGCTTCGAAAATCTTGCATTGTTCTCGGCATTCCGCTGACGTTTAAAAATGCTTCGGAACTCTTCAATTGTTCTCGGAATTCTGCTGAACTTTTAAAATGCTTTGGAACTCTTCCATTGCTCTCGGAATTCTGCTGAAGTTTAAAAATGCTTCAGAACTCTTACATTGTTCTCGGAATTCTGCTGAAGTTTAAAAATGCTTCGGTACTCTTCCATTGTTCTCGGAAGTCCGCTGACATATAAAAATGCTTCGGAAATCTTGCATTGTTCTCGGCATTCCGCTGACGTTTAAAAATGCTTCGGAACTCTTCCATTATTCTCAGAATTCCGCTGACGTTTAAAAATGCTTCGGAAATCTTCCATTGTTTTCAAAATTCCGCTGACGTTTAAAAATGCTTCAGAACTCTTCCATTGTTCTCGGAATTCCGCTGACGTTTAAAAATGCTTTGGAACTCTTCCATTGTTCTTGGAATTCTGCTGAAGTTTAAAAATGCTTCGGAACTCTTCCATTGTTCTCAGAATTCCGCTGACGTTTAAAAATGCTTCGGTACTCTTCCATTGTTCTCGGAATTCCACTGACATATAAAAATACTTCGGAAATCTTGCATTGTTCTCGGCATTCCGCTGACGTTTAAAAATGCTTCGGAACTCTTCAATTGTTCTCGGAATTCTGCTGAACTTTTAAAATGCTTTGGAACTCTTCCATTGCTCTCGGAATTCTGCTGAAGTTTAAAAATGCTTCGGAACTCTTCCATTGTTCTCGGAATTCTGCTGAAGTTTAAAAATGTTTTGGAACTCTTCCATTGTTCACAGAATTCCGCTGACGTTTAAAAATGCTTCGGAAATCTTCCATTGTTTTCAAAATTCCGCTGACATATAAAAATGCTTCGGAAATCTTGCATTGTTCTCGGCATTCCGCTGACGTTTAAAAATGTTTCAGAATTCTTCAATTGTTCTCGGAATTCTGCTGAACTTTTAAAATGCTTTGGAACTCTTCTATTGCTCTCGGAATTCTGCTGAAGTTTAAAAATGCTTCGGAACTCTTCCATTGTTCTCGGAATTCTGCTGAAGTTTAAAAATGCTTCGGAACTCTTCCATTGTTCTCGGAATTCCGTTGAAGTTTAAAAATGCTTCGAAACTCTTCTATTGTTCTCGGAATTCTGCTGAAGTTTAAAAATGCTTCGGAACTCTTCCATTGTTCTCGGAATTCCGTTGAAGTTTAAAAATGCTTCGAAACTCTTCCATTGTACTCGGAATTCCGCTAACGTTTAAAAATGCTTCGGAACTCTTCCATTGTTCTCGGAATTCCGTTGAAGTTTAAAAATGCTTCACAACTCTTCCATTGTTCTCGGAATTCCGCTGACTTTTAAAAATACTTTGAAACTCTTCCATTGTTCTCCAAATTCCGCTGAAGTTTAAAAATGCTTCGGAACCCTTCCATTGTTCTCGGAATTCTGCTGAAGTTTAAAAATGCTTCGGAACTCTTCCATTGTTCTCAGAATTCTGCTGACGTTTAAAAATGCTTCGGAACTCTTCCATTGTTCTCGGAATTCCGCTGAAGTTTAATAATGCTTCGGACCTCTTCCATTGTTCTAGGAATTCTGCTGAAGTCTAAAAATTCATCTGAACTCTTCCATTATTCTCGGAATTCGTGTGAATTTTAAAAATGCTTCGGAACTCTTCTATTGTTCTCGGAATTCCGCTGAAGTTTAAAAATGCTTAAAATCTCTTACATTGTACTCGGAATTCCGCTGAAGTTTAAAAATGCTTCGGAACTCTTCCATTGCTCTCGGAATTCTGCTGAAGTTTAAAAATGCTTCAGAACTCTTACATTGTTCTCGGAATTCTGCTGACGTTTACAAATGCTTCGGAACTCTTCCATTGTTCTCTGAATTCCGCTGACGTTTAAAAATGCTTCGGTACTCTTCCTTTGTTCTCGGAATTCCGCTGACATATAAAAATGCTTCGGAAATCTTGCATTGTTCTCGGCATTCCGCTGACGTTTAAAAATGCTTCGGAACTCTTCAATTGTTCTCGGAATTCTGCCGAACTTTTAAAATGCTTTGGAACTCTTCCATTGCTCTCGGAATTCTGCTGAAGTTTAAAAATGCTTCAGAACTCTTCCATTGTTCTCGGAATTCTGCTGTAGTTTAAAAATGCTTCGGAACTCTTCCATTGTTCTCGGAATTCCGCTGACGTTTAAAAATGCTTCGGTACTCTTCCATTGTTCTCGGAATTCCGCTGACATATAAAAATGCTTCGGAAATCTTGCATTGTTCTCGGCATTCCGCTGACGTTTAAAAATGCTTCGGAACTCTTCCATTGTTCTCAGAATTCCGCTGATGTTTAAAAATGCATCGGAAATCTTCCATAGTTTTCAAAATTCCGCTGACGTTTAAAAATGCTTCAGAACTCTTCCATTGTTCTCGGAATTCCGCTGACGTTTAAAAATGCTTTGGAACTCTTCCATTATTCTCGGAAATCTGCTGAAGTTTAAAAATGCTTCGGAACTCTTCCATTGTTCTCAGAATTCCGCTGACGTTTAATAATGCTTCGCAACTTTTTCATTGTTCTCGGAATTCCGCTGACGGTTAAAAATGCTTCGGAACTCTTCAATTGTTCTCGGAATTCTGTTGAACTTTTAAAATGCTTTGGAACTCTTCCATTGCTCTCGGAATTCTGCTGAAGTTTAAAAATGCTTCAGAACTCTTACATTGTTCTCGGAATTCTGCTGACGTTTAAAAATTCTTCGGAACTCTACCATTGTTCTCGGAATTCCGTTGAAGTTTAAAAATGCTTCGAAACTCTTCCATTGTTCTCGGAATTCTGCTGAAGTTTAAAAATGCTTCGGAACTCTTCCATTGTTCTCGGAATTCCGCTGACGTTTAATAATGCTTCGCAACTCTTTCATTGTTCTCGGAATTCCACTGACGTTTAAAAATGCTTCGGAACTCTTCCATTGGTCTCGGAATTCCGATGACGTTTTAAAATGCTTCGGTACTCTTCCATTGTTCTCGGAATTCCGCTGACAATTAAAAATGCTTCGAAACTCTTCCATTGTTCTCGGAATTCCACTGAAGTTTAAAAATGCTTCAGAACTCTTCCATTGTTCTCGGAATTCCGCTGACGTTTAAAAATGCTTCGGAACTCTTCCATTGTTCTCGGAATTTCGTTGAAGTTTAAAAATGCTTCGAAACTCTTCCATTGTTCTCGGAATTCTGCTGAAGTTTAAAAATGCTTCAGAACTCTTACATTGTTCTCGGAATTCTGCTGACGTTTACAAATGCTTCGGAACTCTTCCATTGTTCTCTGAATTCCGCTGACGTTTAAAAATGCTTCGGTACTCTTCCTTTGTTCTGGGAATTCCGCTGACATATAAAAATGCTTCGGAAATCTTGCATTGTTCTCGGCATTCCGCTGACGTTTAAAAATGCTTCGGAACTCTTCAATTGTTCTCGGAATTCTGCCGAACTTTTAAAATGCTTTGGAACTCTTCCATTGCTCTCGGAATTCTGCTGAAGTTTAAAAATGCTTCAGAACTCTTCCATTGTTCTCGGAATTCTGCTGTAGTTTAAAAATGCTTCGGAACTCTTCCATTGTTCTCAGAATTCCGCTGACGTTTAAAAATGCTTCGGAAATCTTCCATTGTTTTCAAAATTCCGCTGACGTTTAAAAATGCTTCAGAACTCTTCCATTGTTCTCGGAATTCCGCTGACGTTTTAAAATGCTTCGGTACTCTTCCATTGTTCTCGGAATTCCGCTGACATATAAAAATGCTTCGGAAATCTTGCATTGTTCTCGGCATTCCGCTGACGTTTAAAAATGCTTCGGAACTCTTCCATTGTTCTCAGAATTCCGCTGATGTTTAAAAATGCATCGGAAATCTTCCATAGTTTTCAAAATTCCGCTGACGTTTAAAAATGCTTCAGAACTCTTCCATTGTTCTCGGAATTCCGCTGACGTTTAAAAATGCTTTGGAACTCTTCCATTATTCTCGGAAATCTGCTGAAGTTTAAAAATGCTTCGGAACTCTTCCATTGTTCTCAGAATTCCGCTGACGTTTAATAATGCTTCGCAACTTTTTCATTGTTCTCGGAATTCCGCTGACGGTTAAAAATGCTTCGGAACTCTTCAATTGTTCTCGGAATTCTGTTGAACTTTTAAAATGCTTTGGAACTCTTCCATTGCTCTCGGAATTCTGCTGAAGTTTAAAAATGCTTCAGAACTCTTACATTGTTCTCGGAATTCTGCTGACGTTTAAAAATGCTTCAGAACTCTTACATTGTTCTCGGAATTCTGCTGACGTTTAAAAATGCTTCGGAACTCTACCATTGTTCTCGGAATTCCGTTGAAGTTTAAAAATGCTTCGAAACTCTTCCATTGTTCTCGGAATTCTGCTGAAGTTTAAAAATGCTTCGGAACTCTTCCATTGTTCTCGGAATTCCGCTGACAATTAAAAATGCTTCGAAACTTTTCCATTGTTCTCGGAATTCCACTGAAGTTTAAAAATGCTTCACAACTCTTCCATTGTTCTCGGAATTCCGCTGACGTTTAATAATGCTTCGCAACTCTTTCATTGTTCTCGTAATTCCGCTGACGTTTAAAAATGCTTCGGAACTCTTCCATTGTTCTCGGAATTCCGTTGAAGTTTAAAAATGCATCGAAACTCTTCCATTGTTCTCAGAATTCTGCTGAAGTTTAAAAATGCTTCAGAACTCTTCCATTGTTCTCGGAATTCCGCTGACGTTTAAAAATGCTTCGGAACTCTTCCATTGTTCTCGGAATTTCGTTGAAGTTTAAAAATGCTTCGAAACTCTTCCATTGTTCTCGGAATTCTGCTGAAGTTTAAAAATGCTTCGGAACTCTTTCATTGTTCTCAGAATTCCGCTGACATTTAAAAATGCTTTGGTACTCTTCCATTGTTCTCGGAATTCCGCTGACATATAAAAATGCTTCGGAAATCTTGCATTGTTCTCGGCATTCCGCTGACGTTTAAAAATGCTTCGGAACTCTTCCATTGTTTTCAAAATTCCGCTGACGTTTAAAAATGCTTCAGAACTATTAAATTGTTCTCGGAATTCCGCTGAAGTTTAAAAATGCTTCAGAATTCTTCCATTGTTCTCGGAATTCCGTTGAAGTTTAAAAATGCTTCGAAACTCTTCCATTGTTCTCGGAATTCTGCTGAAGTTTAAAAATGCTTCGGAACTCTTCCATTGTTCTCAGAATTCCGCTAACGTTTAAAAATGCTTCAGAAATCTTCCATTGTTTTCAAAATTCCGCTGACGCTTAAAAATGCTTCAGAACTCTTCCATTGTTCTCGGAATTCCGCTGACGTTTAATAATGCTTCGCAACTCTTTCATTGTACTCGGAATTCCGCTAACGTTTAAAAATGCTTCGGAACTCTTCCATTGTTCTCGGAATTCCGTTGAAGTTTAAAAATACTTCGAAACTCTTCCATTGTTCTGGGAATTCTGCTGAAGTTTAAAAATGCTTCAGAACTCTTCCATTGTTCTCGGAATTCCGCTGACGTTTAATAATGCTTCGCAACTCTTTCATTGTTCTCGGAATTCCGCTGATGTTTAAAAATGCTTCGGTACTCTTCCTTTGTTCTCGGAATTCCGCTGACATATAAAAATGCTTTGGAAATCTTGCATTGTTCTCGGCATTCCGCTGACGTTTAAAAATGCTTCGGAACTCTTCAATTGTTCTCGGAATTCTGCTGAAGTTTAAAAATGCTTCAGAACTCTTCCATTGTTCTCGGAATTCTGCTGTAGTTTAAAAATGCTTCGGAACTCTTCCATTGTTCTCAGAATTCCGCTGACGTTTAAAAATGCTTCGGAACTCTTCAATTGTTCTCGGAATTCTGCTGAACTTTTAAAATGCTTTGGAACTCTTCCATTGCTCTCTGAATTCTGCTGAAGTTTAAAAATGCTTCGGAACTCTTCCATTGTTCTCGGAATTCTGCTGAAGTTTAAAAATGTTTTGGAACTCTTCCATTGTTCTCAGAATTCCGCTGACGTTTAAAAATGCTTCGGAAATCTTCCATTGTTTTCAAAATTCCGCTGACATATAAAAATGCTTTGGAAATCTTGCATTGTTCTCGGCATTCCGCTGACGTTTAAAAATGCTTCAGAATTCTTCAATTGTTCTCGGAATTCTGCTGAACTTTTAAAATGCTTTGGAACTCTTCCATTGCTCTCGGAATTCTGCTGAAGTTTAAAAATGCTTCGGAACTCTTCCATTGTTCTCGGAATTCCGTTGAAGTTTAAAAATGCTTCGAAACTCTTCCATTGTTCTCGGAATTCTGCTGAAGTTTAAAAATGCTTCAGAACTCTTCCATTGTTCTCGGAATTCCGCTGACGTTTAATAATGCTTCGCAACTCTTTCATTGTTCTCGGAATTCCGCTGACGTTTAAAAATGCTTCGGAACTCTTCCATTGTTCTCGGAATTCCGTTGAAGTTTAAAAATGCTTCGAAACCCTTCCATTGTTCTCGGAATTCTGCTGACGTTTACAAATGCTTCGGAACTCTTCCATTGTTCTCTGAATTCCGCTGACGTTTAAAAATGCTTCGGTACTCTTCCTTTGTTCTGGGAATTCCGCTGACATATAAAAATGCTTCGGAAATCTTGCATTGTTCTCGGCATTCCGCTGACGTTTAAAAATGCTTCGGAACTCTTCAATTGTTCTCGGAATTCTGCCGAACTTTTAAAATGCTTTGGAACTCTTCCATTGCTCTCGGAATTCTGCTGAAGTTTAAAAATGCTTCAGAACTCTTCCATTGTTCTCGGAATTCTGCTGTAGTTTAAAAATGCTTCGGAACTCTTCCATTGTTCTCAGAATTCCGCTGACGTTTAAAAATGCTTCGGAAATCTTCCATTGTTTTCAAAATTCCGCTGACGTTTAAAAATGCTTCAGAACTCTTCCATTGTTCTCGGAATTCCGCTGACGTTTTAAAATGCTTCGGTACTCTTCCATTGTTCTCGGAATTCCGCTGACATATAAAAATGCTTCGGAAATCTTGCATTGTTCTCGGCATTCCGCTGACGTTTAAAAATGCTTCGGAACTCTTCCATTGTTCTCAGAATTCCGCTGATGTTTAAAAATGCATCGGAAATCTTCCATAGTTTTCAAAATTCCGCTGACGTTTAAAAATGCTTCAGAACTCTTCCATTGTTCTCGGAATTCCGCTGACGTTTAAAAATGCTTTGGAACTCTTCCATTATTCTCGGAAATCTGCTGAAGTTTAAAAATGCTTCGGAACTCTTCCATTGTTCTCAGAATTCCGCTGACGTTTAATAATGCTTCGCAACTTTTTCATTGTTCTCGGAATTCCGCTGACGGTTAAAAATGCTTCGGAACTCTTCAATTGTTCTCGGAATTCTGTTGAACTTTTAAAATGCTTTGGAACTCTTCCATTGCTCTCGGAATTCTGCTGAAGTTTAAAAATGCTTCAGAACTCTTACATTGTTCTCGGAATTCTGCTGACGTTTAAAAATGCTTCAGAACTCTTACATTGTTCTCGGAATTCTGCTGACATTTAAAAATGCTTCGGAACTCTTCCATTGTTCTCGGAATTCCGCTGACAATTAAAAATGCTTCGAAACTTTTCCATTGTTCTCGGAATTCCACTGAAGTTTAAAAATGCTTCACAACTCTTCCATTGTTCTCGGAATTCCGCTGACGTTTAATAATGCTTCGCAACTCTTTCATTGTTCTCGTAATTCCGCTGACGTTTAAAAATGCTTCGGAACTCTTCCATTGTTCTCGGAATTCCGTTGAAGTTTAAAAATGCATCGAAACTCTTCCATTGTTCTCAGAATTCTGCTGAAGTTTAAAAATGCTTCAGAACTCTTCCATTGTTCTCGGAATTCCGCTGACGTTTAAAAATGCTTCGGAACTCTTCCATTGTTCTCGGAATTTCGTTGAAGTTTAAAAATGCTTCGAAACTCTTCCATTGTTCTCGGAATTCTGCTGAAGTTTAAAAATGCTTCGGAACTCTTTCATTGTTCTCAGAATTCCGCTGACATTTAAAAATGCTTTGGTACTCTTCCATTGTTCTCGGAATTCCGCTGACATATAAAAATGCTTCGGAAATCTTGCATTGTTCTCGGCATTCCGCTGACGTTTAAAAATGCTTCGGAACTCTTCCATTGTTTTCAAAATTCCGCTGACGTTTAAAAATGCTTCAGAACTATTAAATTGTTCTCGGAATTCCGCTGAAGTTTAAAAATGCTTCAGAATTCTTCCATTGTTCTCGGAATTCCGTTGAAGTTTAAAAATGCTTCGAAACTCTTCCATTGTTCTCGGAATTCTGCTGAAGTTTAAAAATGCTTCGGAACTCTTCCATTGTTCTCAGAATTCCGCTAACGTTTAAAAATGCTTCAGAAATCTTCCATTGTTTTCAAAATTCCGCTGACGCTTAAAAATGCTTCAGAACTCTTCCATTGTTCTCGGAATTCCGCTGACGTTTAATAATGCTTCGCAACTCTTTCATTGTACTCGGAATTCCGCTAACGTTTAAAAATGCTTCGGAACTCTTCCATTGTTCTCGGAATTCCGTTGAAGTTTAAAAATACTTCGAAACTCTTCCATTGTTCTGGGAATTCTGCTGAAGTTTAAAAATGCTTCAGAACTCTTCCATTGTTCTCGGAATTCCGCTGACGTTTAATAATGCTTCGCAACTCTTTCATTGTTCTCGGAATTCCGCTGATGTTTAAAAATGCTTCGGTACTCTTCCTTTGTTCTCGGAATTCCGCTGACATATAAAAATGCTTTGGAAATCTTGCATTGTTCTCGGCATTCCGCTGACGTTTAAAAATGCTTCGGAACTCTTCAATTGTTCTCGGAATTCTGCTGAAGTTTAAAAATGCTTCAGAACTCTTCCATTGTTCTCGGAATTCTGCTGTAGTTTAAAAATGCTTCGGAACTCTTCCATTGTTCTCAGAATTCCGCTGACGTTTAAAAATGCTTCGGAACTCTTCAATTGTTCTCGGAATTCTGCTGAACTTTTAAAATGCTTTGGAACTCTTCCATTGCTCTCTGAATTCTGCTGAAGTTTAAAAATGCTTCGGAACTCTTCCATTGTTCTCGGAATTCTGCTGAAGTTTAAAAATGTTTTGGAACTCTTCCATTGTTCTCAGAATTCCGCTGACGTTTAAAAATGCTTCGGAAATCTTCCATTGTTTTCAAAATTCCGCTGACATATAAAAATGCTTTGGAAATCTTGCATTGTTCTCGGCATTCCGCTGACGTTTAAAAATGCTTCAGAATTCTTCAATTGTTCTCGGAATTCTGCTGAACTTTTAAAATGCTTTGGAACTCTTCCATTGCTCTCGGAATTCTGCTGAAGTTTAAAAATGCTTCGGAACTCTTCCATTGTTCTCGGAATTCCGTTGAAGTTTAAAAATGCTTCGAAACTCTTCCATTGTTCTCGGAATTCTGCTGAAGTTTAAAAATGCTTCAGAACTCTTCCATTGTTCTCGGAATTCCGCTGACGTTTAATAATGCTTCGCAACTCTTTCATTGTTCTCGGAATTCCGCTGACGTTTAAAAATGCTTCGGAACTCTTCCATTGTTCTCGGAATTCCGTTGAAGTTTAAAAATGCTTCGAAACCCTTCCATTGTTCTCGGAATTCTGCTGAAGTTTAAAAATGCTTCGGAACTCTTTCATTGTTCTCAGAATTCCGCTGACATTTAAAAATGCTTTGGTACTCTTCCATTGTTCTCGGAATTCCGCTGACATATAAAAATGCTTCGAAAATCTTGCATTGTTCTCGGCATTCCGCTGACGTTTAAAAATGCTTCGGAACTCTTCAATTGTTCTCGGAATTCTGCTGAACTTTTAAAATGCTTTGGAACTCTTCCATTGCTCTCGGAATTCTGCTGAAGTTTAAAAATGCTTCAGAACTCTTACATTGTTCTCGGAATTCTGCTGAAGTTTAAAAATGCTTCGGTACTCTTCCATTGTTCTCGGAAGTCCGCTGACATATAAAAATGCTTCGGAAATCTTGCATTGTTCTCGGCATTCCGCTGACGTTTAAAAATGCTTCGGAACTCTTCCATTGTTCTCAGAATTCCGCTGACGTTTAAAAATGCTTCGGAAATCTTCCATTGTTATCAAAATTCCGCTGACGTTTAAAAATGCTTCAGAACTCTTCCATTGTTCTCGGAATTCCGCTGACGTTTAAAAATGCTTTGGAACTCTTCCATTGTTCTTGGAATTCTGCTGAAGTTTAAAAATGCTTCGGAACTCTTCCATTGTTCTCAGAATTCCGCTGACGTTTAAAAATGCTTCGGTACTCTTCCATTGTTCTCGGAATTCCACTGACATATAAAAATGCTTCGGAAATCTTGCATTGTTCTCGGCATTCCGCTGACGTTTAAAAATGCTTCAGAACTCTTCAATTGTTCTCGGAATTCTGCTGAACTTTTAAAATGCTTTGGAACTCTTCCATTGCTCTCGGAATTCTGCTGAAGTTTAAAAATGCTTCGGAACTCTTCCATTGATCTCGGAATTCTGCTGAAGTTTAAAAATGTTTTGGAACTCTTCCATTGTTCTCAGAATTCCGCTGACGTTTAAAAATGCTTCGGAAATCTTCCATTGTTTTCAAAATTCCGCTGACATATAAAAATGCTTCGGAAATCTTGCATTGTTCTCGGCATTCCGCTGACGTTTAAAAATGTTTCAGAATTCTTCAATTGTTCTCGGAATTCTGCTGAACTTTTAAAATGCTTTGGAACTCTTCTATTGCTCTCGGAATTCTGCTGAAGTTTAAAAATGCTTCGGAACTCTTCCATTGTTCTCGGAATTCTGCTGAAGTTTAAAAATGCTTCGGAACTCTTCCATTGTTCTCGGAATTCCGTTGAAGTTTAAAAATGCTTCGAAACTCTTCCATTGTTCTCGGAATTCTGCTGAAGTTTAAAAATGCTTCGGAACTCTTCCATTGTTCTCGGAATTCCGTTGAAGTTTAAAAATGCTTCGAAACTCTTCCATTGTACTCGGAATTCCGCTAACGTTTAAAAATGCTTCGGAACTCTTCCATTGTTCTCGGAATTCCGTTGAAGTTTAAAAATGCTTCACAACTCTTCCATTGTTCTCGGAATTCCGCTGACTTTTAAAAATACTTCTAAACTCTTCCATTGTTCTCCAAATTCCGCTGAAGTTTAAAAATGCTTCGGAACCCTTCCATTGTTCTCGGAATTCTGCTGAAGTTTAAAAATGCTTCGGAACTCTTCCATTGTTCTCAGAATTCTGCTGACGTTTAAAAATGCTTCGGAACTCTTCCATTGTTCTCGGAATTCCGTTGAAGTTTAAAAATGCTTCGAAACTCTTCCATTGTTCTCGGAATTCTGCTGAAGTTTAAAAATGCTTCAGAACTCTTCCATTGTTCTCGGAATTCCGCTGACGTTTAATAATGCTTCGCAACTCTTTCATTGTTCTCGGAATTCCGCTGACGTTTAAAAATGCTTCGGAACTCTTCCATTGTTCTCGGAATTCCGTTGAAGTTTAAAAATGCTTCGAAACCCTTCCATTGTTCTCGGAATTCTGCTGAAGTTTAAAAATGCTTCGGAACTCTTTCATTGTTCTCAGAATTCCGCTGACATTTAAAAATGCTTTGGTACTCTTCCATTGTTCTCGGAATTCCGCTGACATATAAAAATGCTTCGAAAATCTTGCATTGTTCTCGGCATTCCGCTGACGTTTAAAAATGCTTCGGAACTCTTCAATTGTTCTCGGAATTCTGCTGAACTTTTAAAATGCTTTGGAACTCTTCCATTGCTCTCGGAATTCTGCTGAAGTTTAAAAATGCTTCAGAACTCTTACATTGTTCTCGGAATTCTGCTGAAGTTTAAAAATGCTTCGGTACTCTTCCATTGTTCTCGGAAGTCCGCTGACATATAAAAATGCTTCGGAAATCTTGCATTGTTCTCGGCATTCCGCTGACGTTTAAAAATGCTTCGGAACTCTTCCATTGTTCTCAGAATTCCGCTGACGTTTAAAAATGCTTCGGAAATCTTCCATTGTTATCAAAATTCCGCTGACGTTTAAAAATGCTTCAGAACTCTTCCATTGTTCTCGGAATTCCGCTGACGTTTAAAAATGCTTTGGAACTCTTCCATTGTTCTTGGAATTCTGCTGAAGTTTAAAAATGCTTCGGAACTCTTCCATTGTTCTCAGAATTCCGCTGACGTTTAAAAATGCTTCGGTACTCTTCCATTGTTCTCGGAATTCCACTGACATATAAAAATGCTTCGGAAATCTTGCATTGTTCTCGGCATTCCGCTGACGTTTAAAAATGCTTCAGAACTCTTCAATTGTTCTCGGAATTCTGCTGAACTTTTAAAATGCTTTGGAACTCTTCCATTGCTCTCGGAATTCTGCTGAAGTTTAAAAATGCTTCGGAACTCTTCCATTGTTCTCGGAATTCTGCTGAAGTTTAAAAATGTTTTGGAACTCTTCCATTGTTCTCAGAATTCCGCTGACGTTTAAAAATGCTTCGGAAATCTTCCATTGTTTTCAAAATTCCGCTGACATATAAAAATGCTTCGGAAATCTTGCATTGTTCTCGGCATTCCGCTGACGTTTAAAAATGTTTCAGAATTCTTCAATTGTTCTCGGAATTCTGCTGAACTTTTAAAATGCTTTGGAACTCTTCTATTGCTCTCGGAATTCTGCTGAAGTTTAAAAATGCTTCGGAACTCTTCCATTGTTCTCGGAATTCTGCTGAAGTTTAAAAATGCTTCGGAACTCTTCCATTGTTCTCGGAATTCCGTTGAAGTTTAAAAATGCTTCGAAACTCTTCCATTGTTCTCGGAATTCTGCTGAAGTTTAAAAATGCTTCGGAACTCTTCCATTGTTCTCGGAATTCCGTTGAAGTTTAAAAATGCTTCGAAACTCTTCCATTGTACTCGGAATTCCGCTAACGTTTAAAAATGCTTCGGAACTCTTCCATTGTTCTCGGAATTCCGTTGAAGTTTAAAAATGCTTCACAACTCTTCCATTGTTCTCGGAATTCCGCTGACTTTTAAAAATACTTCTAAACTCTTCCATTGTTCTCCAAATTCCGCTGAAGTTTAAAAATGCTTCGGAACCCTTCCATTGTTCTCGGAATTCTGCTGAAGTTTAAAAATGCTTCGGAACTCTTCCATTGTTCTCAGAATTCTGCTGACGTTTAAAAATGCTTCGGAACTCTTCCATTGTTCTCGGAATTCCGCTGAAGTTTAAAAATGCTTCGGACCTCTTCCATTGTTCTAGGAATTCTGCTGAAGTCTAAAAATTCATCTGAACTCTTCCATTATTCTCGGAATTCGTGTGAATTTTAAAAATGCTTCGGAACTCTTCTATTGTTCTCGGAATTCCGCTGAAGTTTAAAAATGCTTAAAATCTCTTACATTGTACTCGGAATTCCGCTGAAGTTTAAAAATGCTTCGGAACTCTTCCATTGCTCTCGGAATTCTGCTGAAGTTTAAAAATGCTTCAGAACTCTTACATTGTTCTCGGAATTCTGCTGACGTTTAAAAATGCTTCGGAACTCTTCCATTGTTCTCTGAATTCCGCTGACGTTTAAAAATGCTTCGGTACTCTTCCTTTGTTCTCGGAATTCCGCTGACATATAAAAATGCTTCGGAAATCTTGCATTGTTCTCGGCATTCCGCTGACGTTTAAAAATGCTTCGGAACTCTTCAATTGTTCTCGGAATTCTGCCGAACTTTTAAAATGCTTTGGAACTCTTCCATTGCTCTCGGAATTCTGATGAAGTTTAAAAATGCTTCAGAACTCTTCCATTGTTCTCGGAATTCTGCTGTAGTTTAAAAATGCTTCGGAACTCTTCCATTGTTCTCAGAATTCCGCTGACGTTTAAAAATGCTTCGGAAATCTTCCATTGTTTTCAAAATTCCGCTGACGTTTAAAAATGCTTCGGTACTCTTCCATTGTTCTCGGAATTCCGCTGACATATAAAAATGCTTCGGAAATCTTGCATTGTTCTCGGCATTCCGCTGACGTTTAAAAATGCTTCGGAACTCTTCCATTGTTCTCAGAATTCCGCTGACGTTTAAAAATGCATCGGAAATCTTCCATTGTTCTCAGAATTCCGCTGAAGTTTAAAAATGCTTCGGACCTCTTCCATTGTTCTAGGAATTCTGCTGAAGTTTAAAAATTCATCTGAACTCTTCCATTATTCTCGGAATTCGTGTGAATTTTAAAAATGCTTCGGAACTCTTCTATTGTTCTCGGAATTCCGCTGAAGTTTAAAAATGCTTAAAATCTCTTACATTGTACTCGGAAATCCGCTGAAGTTTAAAAATGCTTCGGAACTCTTCCTTTGCTCTCGGAATTCTGCTGAAGTTTAAAAATGCTTCAGAACTCTTACATTGTTCTCGGAATTCTGCTGACGTTTAAAAATGCTTCGGAACTCTTCCATTGTTCTCGGAATTCCGTTGAAGTTTAAAAATGCTTCGAAACTCTTCCATTGTTCTGGGAATTCTGCTGAAGTTTAAAAATGCTTCAGAACTCTTCCATTGTTCTCGGAATTCCGCTGACGTTTAATAATGCTTCGCAACTCTTTCATTGTTCTCGGAATTCCGCTGATGTTTAAAAATGCTTCGGAACTCTTCCATTGTTCTCGGAATTCCGTTGAAGTTTAAAAATGCTTCGAAACTCTTCCATTGTTCTCGGAATTCTGCTGAAGTTTAAAAATGCTTCGGAACTCTTCCATTGTTCTCAGAATTCCGCTAACGTTTAAAAATGCTTCGGAAATCTTCCATTGTTTTCAAAATTCCGCTGACGCTTAAAAATGCTTCAGAACTCTTCCATTGTTCTCGGAATTCCGCTGACGTTTAATAATGCTTCGCAACTCTTTCATTGTACTCGGAATTCCGCTAACGTTTAAAAATACTTCGGAACTCTTCCATTGTTCTCGGAATTCCGTTGAAGTTTAAAAATGCTTCGAAACTCTTCCATTGTTCTCGGAATTCTGCTGAAGTTTAAAAATGCTTCGGAACTCTTCCATTGTTCTCAGAATTCCGCTAACGTTTAAAAATGCTTCGGAAATCTTCCATTGTTTTCAAAATTCCGCTGACGCTTACAAATGCTTCAGAACTCTTCCATTGTTCTCGGAATTCCGCTGACTTTTAAAAATACTTTGAAACTCTTCCATTGTTCTCCAAATTCCGCTGAAGTTTAAAAATGCTTCGGAACTCTTCCATTGTTCTCGGAATTCCGCTGACGTTTAAAAATGCTTCACAACTCTTCCATTGTTCTCGTAATTCCGCTGACTTTTAAAAATACTTCGAAACTCTTCCATTGTTCTCCAAATTCCGCTGAAGTTTAAAAATGCTTCGGAACCCTTCCATTGTTCTCGGAGTTCTGCTGAAGTTTAAAAATGCTTCGGAACTCTTTCATTGTTCTCAGATTTCTGCTGACGTTTAAAAATGCTTCGGAACTCTTCCATTGTTCTCGGAATTCCGCTGAAGTTTAAAAATGCTTCGGACCTCTTCCATTGTTCTAGGAATTCTGCTGAAGTCTAAAAATTCATCTGAACTCTTCCATTATTCTCGGAATTCGTGTGAATTTTAAAAATGCTTCGGAACTCTTCTATTGTTCTCGGAATTCCGCTGAAGTTTAAAAATGCTTAAAATCTCTTACATTGTACTCGGAATTCCGCTGAAGTTTAAAAATGCTTCGGAACTCTTCCATTGCTCTCGGAATTCTGCTGAAGTTTAAAAATGCTTCAGAACTCTTACATTGTTCTCGGAATTCTGCTGACGTTTAAAAATGCTTCGGAACTCTTCCATTGTTCTCTGAATTCCGCTGACGTTTAAAAATGCTTCGGTACTCTTCCTTTGTTCTCGGAATTCCGCTGACATATAAAAATGCTTCGGAAATCTTGCATTGTTCTCGGCATTCCGCTGACGTTTAAAAATGCTTCGGAACTCTTCAATTGTTCTCGGAATTCTGCCGAACTTTTAAAATGCTTTGGAACTCTTCCATTGCTCTCGGAATTCTGCTGAAGTTTAAAAATGCTTCAGAACTCTTCCATTGTTCTCGGAATTCTGCTGTAGTTTAAAAATGCTACGGAACTCTTCCATTGTTCTCAGAATTCCGCTGACGTTTAAAAATGCTTTGGAAATCTTCCATTGTTTTCAAAATTCCGCTGACGTTTAAAAATGCTTCAGAACTCTTCCATTGTTCTCGGAATTCCGCTGACGTTTTAAAATGCTTCGGTACTCTTCCATTGTTCTCGGAATTCTGCTGAAGTTTAAAAATGCTTCGGAACTCTTCCATTGTTCTCAGAATTCCGCTAACGTTTAAAAATGCTTCAGAAATCTTCCATTGTTTTCAAAATTCCGCTGACGCTTAAATATGCTTCAGAACTCTTCCATTGTTCTCGGAATTCCGCTGACGTTTAATAATGCTTCGCAACTCTTTCATTGTACTCGGAATTCCGCTAACGTTTAAAAATGCTTCGGAACTCTTCCATTGTTCTCGGAATTCCGTTGAAGTTTAAAAATGCTTCGAAACTCTTCCATTGTTCTGGGAATTCTGCTGAAGTTTAAAAATGCTTCAGAACTCTTCCATTGTTCTCGGAATTCTGCTGAAGTTTAAAAATGCTTCGGAACTCTTCCATTGTTCTCGGAATTCCGCTGACATATAAAAATGCTTCGGAAATCTTGCATTGTTCTCGGCATTCCGCTGACGTTTAAAAATGCTTCGGAACTCTTCAATTGTTCTCGGAATTCTGCTGAACTTTTAAAATGCTTTGGAACTCTTCCATTGCTCTCGCAATTCTGCTGACGTTTAAAAATGCTTCGGAACTCTTCCATTGTTCTCGGAATTCTGTTGACGTTTAAAAATGCTTCGGAACTCTTCCATTGTTCTCGGAATTCCGCTGACTTTTAAAAATACTTCGAAACTCTTCCATTGTTCTCCAAATTCCGCTGAAGTTTAAAAATGCTTCGGAACCCTTCCATTGTTCTCGGAATTCTGCTGAAGTTTAAAAATGTTTCGGAACTCTTCCATTGTTCTCAGAATTCCGCTGAAGTTTAAAAATGCTTCGGACCTCTTCCATTGTTCTAGGAATTCTGCTGAAGTTTAAAAATTCATCTGAACTCTTCCATTATTCTCGGAATTCGTGTGAATTTTAAAAATGCTTCGGAACTCTTCTATTGTTCTCGGAATTCCGCTGAAGTTTAAAAATGCTTAAAATCTCTTACATTGTACTCGGAAATCCGCTGAAGTTTAAAAATGCTTCGGAACTCTTCCATTGCTCTCGGAATTCTGCTGAAGTTTAAAAATGCTTCAGAACTCTTACATTGTTCTCGGAATTCTGCTGACGTTTAAAAATGCTTCGGAACTCTTCCATTGTTCTCGGAATTCCGTTGAAGTTTAAAAATGCTTCGAAACTCTTCCTTTGTTCTGGGAATTCTGCTGAAGTTTAAAAATGCTTCAGAACTCTTCCATTGTTCTCGGAATTCCGCTGACGTTTAATAATGCTTCGCAACTCTTTCATTGTTCTCGGAATTCCGCTGATGTTTAAAAATGCTTCGGAACTCTTCCATTGTTCTCGGAATTCCGTTGAAGTTTAAAAATGCTTCGAAACTCTTCCATTGTTCTCGGAATTCTGCTGAAGTTTAAAAATGCTTCGGAACTCTTCCATTGTTCTCAGAATTCCGCTAACGTTTAAAAATGCTTCGGAAATCTTCCATTGTTTTCAAAATTCCGCTGACGCTTAAAAATGCTTCAGAACTCTTCCATTGTTCTCGGAATTCCGCTGACGTTTAATAATGCTTCGCAACTCTTTCATTGTACTCGGAATTCCGCTAACGTTTAAAAATGCTTCGGAACTCTTCCATTGTTCTCGGAATTCCGTTGAAGTTTAAAAATGCTTCGAAACTCTTCCATTGTTCTCGGAATTCTGCTGAAGTTTAAAAATGCTTCGGAACTCTTCCATTGTTCTCAGAATTCCGCTAACGTTTAAAAATGCTTCGGAAATCTTCCATTGTTTTCAAAATTCCGCTGACGCTTACAAATGCTTCAGAACTTTTCCATTGTTCTCGGAATTCCGCTGACTTTTAAAAATACTTCGAAACTCTTCCATTGTTCTCCAAATTCCGCTGAAGTTTAAAAATGCTTCGGAACTCTTCCATTGTTCTCGGAATTCCGCTGACGTTTAAAAATGCTTCACAACTCTTCCATTGTTCTCGGAATTCCGCTGACTTTTAAAAATACTTCGAAACTCTTCCATTGTTCTCCAAATTCCGCTGACGTTTAAAAATGCTTCGGAACCCTTCCATTGTTCTGGGAATTCTGCTGAAGTTTAAAAATGCTTCGGAACTCTTCCATTGTTCTCAGAATTCCGCTGACGTTTAAAAATGCTTCGGTACTCTTCCATTGTTCTCGCAATTCCACTGACATATAAAAATGCTTCGGAAATCTTGCATTGTTCTCGGCATTCCGCTGACGTTTAAAAATGCTTCGGAACTCTTCAATTGTTCTCGGAATTCTGCTGAAGTTTAAAATGCTTTGGAACTCTTCCATTGCTCTCGGAATTCTGCTGAAGTTTAAAAATGCTTCGGAACTCTTCCATTGCTCTCGGAATTCTGCTGAAGTTTAAAAATGCTTCAGAACTCTTACATTGTTCTCGGAATTCTGCTGACGTTTAAAAATGCTTCGGAACTCTTCCATTGTTCTCTGAATTCCGCTGACGTTTAAAAATGCTTCGGTACTCTTCCTTTGTTCTCGGAATTCCGCTGACATATAAAAATGCTTCGGAAATCTTGCATTGTTCTCGGCATTCCGCTGACGTTTAAAAATGCTTCGGAACTCTTCAATTGTTCTCGGAATTCTGCCGAACTTTTAAAATGCTTTGGAACTCTTCCATTGCTCTCGGAATTCTGCTGAAGTTTAAAAATGCTTCAGAACTCTTCCATTGTTCTCGGAATTCTGCTGTAGTTTAAAAATGCTTCGGAACTCTTCCATTGTTCTCAGAATTCCGCTGACGTTTAAAAATGCTTCGGAAATCTTCCATTGTTTTCAAAATTCCGCTGACGTTTAAAAATGCTTCGGTACTCTTCCATTGTTCTCGGAATTCCGCTGACATATAAAAATGCTTCGGAAATCTTGCATTGTTCTCGGCATTCCGCTGACGTTTAAAAATGCTTCGGAACTCTTCCATTGTTCTCAGAATTCCGCTGACGTTTAAAAATGCATCGGAAATCTTCCATTGTTCTCAGAATTCCGCTGAAGTTTAAAAATGCTTCGGACCTCTTCCATTGTTCTAGGAATTCTGCTGAAGTTTAAAAATTCATCTGAACTCTTCCATTATTCTCGGAATTCGTGTGAATTTTAAAAATGCTTCGGAACTCCTCTATTGTTCTCGGAATTCCGCTGAAGTTTAAAAATGCTTAAAATCTCTTACATTGTACTCGGAAATCCGCTGAAGTTTAAAAATGCTTCGGAACTCTTCCTTTGCTCTCGGAATTCTGCTGAAGTTTAAAAATGCTTCAGAACTCTTACATTGTTCTCGGAATTCTGCTGACGTTTAAAAATGCTTCGGAACTCTTCCATTGTTCTCGGAATTCCGTTGAAGTTTAAAAATGCTTCGAAACTCTTCCATTGTTCTGGGAATTCTGCTGAAGTTTAAAAATGCTTCAGAACTCTTCCATTGTTCTCGGAATTCCGCTGACGTTTAATAATGCTTCGCAACTCTTTCATTGTTCTCGGAATTCCGCTGATGTTTAAAAATGCTTCGGAACTCTTCCATTGTTCTCGGAATTCCGTTGAAGTTTAAAAATGCTTCGAAACTCTTCCATTGTTCTCGGAATTCTGCTGAAGTTTAAAAATGCTTCGGAACTCTTCCATTGTTCTCAGAATTCCGCTAACGTTTAAAAATGCTTCGGAAATCTTCCATTGTTTTCAAAATTCCGCTGACGCTTAAAAATGCTTCAGAACTCTTCCATTGTTCTCGGAATTCCGCTGACGTTTAATAATGCTTCGCAACTCTTTCATTGTACTCGGAATTCCGCTAACGTTTAAAAATACTTCGGAACTCTTCCATTGTTCTCGGAATTCCGTTGAAGTTTAAAAATGCTTCGAAACTCTTCCATTGTTCTCGGAATTCTGCTGAAGTTTAAAAATGCTTCGGAACTCTTCCATTTTTCTCAGAATTCCGCTAACGTTTAAAAATGCTTCGGAAATCTTCCATTGTTTTCAAAATTCCGCTGACGCTTACAAATGCTTCAGAACTCTTCCATTGTTCTCGGAATTCCGCTGACTTTTAAAAATACTTCGAAACTCTTCCATTGTTCTCCAAATTCCGCTGAAGTTTAAAAATGCTTCGGAACTCTTCCATTGTTCTCGGAATTCCGCTGACGTTTAAAAATGCTTCACAACTCTTCCATTGTTCTCGGAATTCCGCTGACTTTTAAAAATACTTCGAAACTCTTCCATTGTTCTCCAAATTCCGCTGAAGTTTAAAAATGCTTCGGAACCCTTCCATTGTTCTCGGAGTTCTGCTGAAGTTTAAAAATGCTTCGGAACTCTTTCATTGTTCTCAGAATTCTGCTGACGTTTAAAAATGCTTCGGAACTCTTCCATTGTTCTCGGAATTCCGCTGAAGTTTAAAAATGCTTCGGACCTCTTCCATTGTTCTAGGAATTCTGCTGAAGTCTAAAAATTCATCTGAACTCTTCCATTATTCTCGGAATTCGTGTGAATTTTAAAAATGCTTCGGAACTCTTCTATTGTTCTCGGAATTCCGCTGAAGTTTAAAAATGCTTAAAATCTCTTACATTGTACTCGGAATTCCGCTGAAGTTTAAAAATGCTTCGGAACTCTTCCATTGCTCTCGGAATTCTGCTGAAGTTTAAAAATGCTTCAGAACTCTTACATTGTTCTCGGAATTCTGCTGACGTTTAAAAATGCTTCGGAACTCTTCCATTGTTCTCTGAATTCCGCTGACGTTTAAAAATGCTTCGGTACTCTTCCTTTGTTCTCGGAATTCCGCTGACATATAAAAATGCTTCGGAAATCTTGCATTGTTCTCGGCATTCCGCTGACGTTTAAAAATGCTTCGGAACTCTTCAATTGTTCTCGGAATTCTGCCGAACTTTTAAAATGCTTTGGAACTCTTCCATTGCTCTCGGAATTCTGCTGAAGTTTAAAAATGCTTCAGAACTCTTCCATTGTTCTCGGAATTCTGCTGTAGTTTAAAAATGCTACGGAACTCTTCCATTGTTCTCAGAATTCCGCTGACGTTTAAAAATGCTTTGGAAATCTTCCATTGTTTTCAAAATTCCGCTGACGTTTAAAAATGCTTCAGAACTCTTCCATTGTTCTCGGAATTCCGCTGACGTTTTAAAATGCTTCGGTACTCTTCCATTGTTCTCGGAATTCTGCTGAAGTTTAAAAATGCTTCGGAACTCTTCCATTGTTCTCAGAATTCCGCTAACGTTTAAAAATGCTTCAGAAATCTTCCATTGTTTTCAAAATTCCGCTGACGCTTAAATATGCTTCAGAACTCTTCCATTGTTCTCGGAATTCCGCTGACGTTTAATAATGCTTCGCAACTCTTTCATTGTACTCGGAATTCCGCTAACGTTTAAAAATGCTTCGGAACTCTTCCATTGTTCTCGGAATTCCGTTGAAGTTTAAAAATGCTTCGAAACTCTTCCATTGTTCTGGGAATTCTGCTGAAGTTTAAAAATGCTTCAGAACTCTTCCATTGTTCTCGGAATTCTGCTGAAGTTTAAAAATGCTTCGGAACTCTTCCATTGTTCTCGGAATTCCGCTGACATATAAAAATGCTTCGGAAATCTTGCATTGTTCTCGGCATTCCGCTGACGTTTAAAAATGCTTCGGAACTCTTCAATTGTTCTCGGAATTCTGCTGAACTTTTAAAATGCTTTGGAACTCTTCCATTGCTCTCGCAATTCTGCTGACGTTTAAAAATGCTTCGGAACTCTTCCATTGTTCTCGGAATTCTGTTGACGTTTAAAAATGCTTCGGAACTCTTCCATTGTTCTCGGAATTCCGCTGACTTTTAAAAATACTTCGAAACTCTTCCATTGTTCTCCAAATTCCGCTGAAGTTTAAAAATGCTTCGGAACCCTTCCATTGTTCTCGGAATTCTGCTGAAGTTTAAAAATGTTTCGGAACTCTTCCATTGTTCTCAGAATTCCGCTGAAGTTTAAAAATGCTTCGGACCTCTTCCATTGTTCTAGGAATTCTGCTGAAGTTTAAAAATTCATCTGAACTCTTCCATTATTCTCGGAATTCGTGTGAATTTTAAAAATGCTTCGGAACTCTTCTATTGTTCTCGGAATTCCGCTGAAGTTTAAAAATGCTTAAAATCTCTTACATTGTACTCGGAAATCCGCTGAAGTTTAAAAATGCTTCGGAACTCTTCCATTGCTCTCGGAATTCTGCTGAAGTTTAAAAATGCTTCAGAACTCTTACATTGTTCTCGGAATTCTGCTGACGTTTAAAAATGCTTCGGAACTCTTCCATTGTTCTCGGAATTCCGTTGAAGTTTAAAAATGCTTCGAAACTCTTCCTTTGTTCTGGGAATTCCGCTGATGTTTAAAAATGCTTCGGAACTCTTCCATTGTTCTCGGAATTCCGTTGAAGTTTAAAAATGCTTCGAAACTCTTCCATTGTTCTCGGAATTCTGCTGAAGTTTAAAAATGCTTCGGAACTCTTCCATTGTTCTCAGAATTCCGCTAACGTTTAAAAATGCTTCGGAAATCTTCCATTGTTTTCAAAATTCCGCTGACGCTTAAAAATGCTTCAGAACTCTTCCATTGTTCTCGGAATTCCGCTGACGTTTAATAATGCTTCGCAACTCTTTCATTGTACTCGGAATTCCGCTAACGTTTAAAAATGCTTCGGAACTCTTCCATTGTTCTCGGAATTCCGTTGAAGTTTAAAAATGCTTCGAAACTCTTCCATTGTTCTCGGAATTCTGCTGAAGTTTAAAAATGCTTCGGAACTCTTCCATTGTTCTCAGAATTCCGCTAACGTTTAAAAATGCTTCGGAAATCTTCCATTGTTTTCAAAATTCCGCTGACGCTTACAAATGCTTCAGAACTTTTCCATTGTTCTCGGAATTCCGCTGACTTTTAAAAATACTTCGAAACTCTTCCATTGTTCTCCAAATTCCGCTGAAGTTTAAAAATGCTTCGGAACTCTTCCATTGTTCTCGGAATTCCGCTGACGTTTAAAAATGCTTCACAACTCTTCCATTGTTCTCGGAATTCCGCTGACTTTTAAAAATACTTCGAAACTCTTCCATTGTTCTCCAAATTCCGCTGAAGTTTAAAAATGCTTCGGAACCCTTCCATTGTTCTGGGAATTCTGCTGAAGTTTAAAAATGCTTCGGAACTCTTCCATTGTTCTCAGAATTCCGCTGACGTTTAAAAATGCTTCGGTACTCTTCCATTGTTCTCGCAATTCCACTGACATATAAAAATGCTTCGGAAATCTTGCATTGTTCTCGGCATTCCGCTGACGTTTAAAAATGCTTCGGAACTCTTCAATTGTTCTCGGAATTCTGCTGAAGTTTAAAATGCTTTGGAACTCTTCCATTGCTCTCGGAATTCTGCTGAAGTTTAAAAATGCTTCGGAACTCTTCCATTGTTCTTGGAATTCTGCTGAAGTTTAAAAATGTTTTGGAACTCTTCCATTGTTCTCAGAATTCCGCTGACGTTAAAAAATGCTTCGGAAATCTTCCATTGTTTTCAAAATTCCGCTGACATATAAAAATGCTTCGGAAATCTTGCATTGTTCTCGGCATTCCGCTGACGTTTAAAAATGCTTCAGAATTCTTCAATTGTTCTCGGAATTCTGCTGAACTTTTAAAATGCTTTGGAACTCTTCCATTGCTCTCGGAATTCTGCTGAAGTTTAAAAATGCTTCGGAACTCTTCCATTGTTCTCGGAATTCCGTTGAAGTTTAAAAATGCTTCGAAACTCTTCCATTGTTCTCGGAATTCTGCTGAAGTTTAAAAATGCTTCGGAACTCTTCCATTGTTCTCAGAATTCCGCTAACATTTAAAAATGCTTCAGAAATCTTCCATTGTTTTCAAAATTCCGCTGACGCTTAAATATGCTTCAGAACTCTTCCATTGTTCTCGGAATTCCGCTGACGTTTAATAATGCTTCGCAACTCTTTCATTGTACTCGGAATTCCGCTAACGTTTAAAAATGCTTCGGAACTCTTCCATTGTTCTCGGAATTCCGTTGAAGTTTAAAAATGCTTCGAAACTCTTCCATTGTTCTGGGAATTCTGCTGAAGTTTAAAAATGCTTCAGAACTCTTCCATTGTTCTCGGAATTCCGCTGATGTTTAAACATGCTTCGGAACTCATCCATTGTTCTCGGATTTCTGTTGAAGTTTAAAAATGCTTCTAAACTCTTCCATTGTTCTCGGAATTCTGCTGAAGTTTAAAAATGCTTCGGAACTCTTCCATTGTTCTCGGAATTCCGCTGACATATAAAAATGCTTCGGAAATCTTGCATTGTTCTCGGCATTCCGCTGACGTTTAAAAATGCTTCGGAACTCTTCAATTGTTCTCGGAATTCTGCTGAAGTTTAAAAATGCTTCAGAACTCTTACATTGTTCTCGGAATTCTGCTGACGTTTAAAAATGCTTCGGAACTCTACCATTGTTCTCGGAATTCCGTTGAAGTTTAAAAATGCTTCGAAACTCTTCCATTGTTCTCGGAATTCTGCTGAAGTTTAAAAATGCTTCGGAACTCTTCCATTGTTCTCGGAATTCCGCTGACGTTTAATAATGCTTCGCAACTCTTTCATTGTTCTCGGAATTCCACTGACGTTTAAAAATGCTTCAGAACGCTTCCATTGTTCTCGGAATTCCGTTGAAGTTTAAAAATGCTTCGAAACTCTTCCATTGTTCTCGGAATTCTGCTGAAGTTTAAAAATGCTTCGGAACTCTTTCATTGTTCTCAGAATTCCGCTGACATTTAAAAATGCTTTGGTACTCTTCCATTGTTCTCGGAATTCCGCTGACATATAAAAATGCTTCGGAAATCTTGCATTGTTCTCGGCATTCCGCTGACGTTTAAAAATGCTTCGGAACTCTTCAATTGTTCTCGGAATTCTGCTGAACTTTTAAAATGCTTTGGAACTCTTCCATTGCTCTCGGAATTCTGCTGAAGTTTAAAAATGCTTCAGAACTCTTACATTGTTCTCGGAATTCTGCTGAAGTTTAAAAATGCTTCGGAACTCTTCCATTGTTCTCAGAATTCCGCTAACGTTTAAAAATGCTTCGGAAATCTTCCATTGTTTTCAAAATTCCGCTGACGCTTAAAAATGCTTCAGAACTCTTCCATTGTTCTCGGAATTCCGCTGACGTTTAATAATGCTTCGCAACTCTTTCATTGTACTCGGAATTCCGCTAACGTTTAAAAATGCTTCGGAACTCTTCCATTGTTCTCGGAATTCCGTTGAAGTTTAAAAATGCTTCGAAACTCTTCCATTGTTCTCGGAATTCTGCTGAAGTTTAAAAATGCTTCGGAACTCTTCCATTGTTCTCAGAATTCCGCTAACGTTTAAAAATGCTTCGGAAATCTTCCATTGTTTTCAAAATTCCGCTGACGCTTACAAATGCTTCAGAACTTTTCCATTGTTCTCGGAATTCCGCTGACTTTTAAAAATACTTCGAAACTCTTCCATTGTTCTCCAAATTCCGCTGAAGTTTAAAAATGCTTCGGAACTCTTCCATTGTTCTCGGAATTCCGCTGACGTTTAAAAATGCTTCACAACTCTTCCATTGTTCTCGGAATTCCGCTGACTTTTAAAAATACTTCGAAACTCTTCCATTGTTCTCCAAATTCCGCTGAAGTTTAAAAATGCTTCGGAACCCTTCCATTGTTCTGGGAATTCTGCTGAAGTTTAAAAATGCTTCGGAACTCTTCCATTGTTCTCAGAATTCCGCTGACGTTTAAAAATGCTTCGGTACTCTTCCATTGTTCTCGCAATTCCACTGACATATAAAAATGCTTCGGAAATCTTGCATTGTTCTCGGCATTCCGCTGACGTTTAAAAATGCTTCGGAACTCTTCAATTGTTCTCGGAATTCTGCTGAAGTTTAAAATGCTTTGGAACTCTTCCATTGCTCTCGGAATTCTGCTGAAGTTTAAAAATGCTTCGGAACTCTTCCATTGTTCTTGGAATTCTGCTGAAGTTTAAAAATGTTTTGGAACTCTTCCATTGTTCTCAGAATTCCGCTGACGTTAAAAAATGCTTCGGAAATCTTCCATTGTTTTCAAAATTCCGCTGACATATAAAAATGCTTCGGAAATCTTGCATTGTTCTCGGCATTCCGCTGACGTTTAAAAATGCTTCAGAATTCTTCAATTGTTCTCGGAATTCTGCTGAACTTTTAAAATGCTTTGGAACTCTTCCATTGCTCTCGGAATTCTGCTGAAGTTTAAAAATGCTTCGGAACTCTTCCATTGTTCTCGGAATTCCGTTGAAGTTTAAAAATGCTTCGAAACTCTTCCATTGTTCTCGGAATTCTGCTGAAGTTTAAAAATGCTTCGGAACTCTTCCATTGTTCTCAGAATTCCGCTAACATTTAAAAATGCTTCAGAAATCTTCCATTGTTTTCAAAATTCCGCTGACGCTTAAATATGCTTCAGAACTCTTCCATTGTTCTCGGAATTCCGCTGACGTTTAATAATGCTTCGCAACTCTTTCATTGTACTCGGAATTCCGCTAACGTTTAAAAATGCTTCGGAACTCTTCCATTGTTCTCGGAATTCCGTTGAAGTTTAAAAATGCTTCGAAACTCTTCCATTGTTCTGGGAATTCTGCTGAAGTTTAAAAATGCTTCAGAACTCTTCCATTGTTCTCGGAATTCCGCTGATGTTTAAACATGCTTCGGAACTCATCCATTGTTCTCGGATTTCTGTTGAAGTTTAAAAATGCTTCTAAACTCTTCCATTGTTCTCGGAATTCTGCTGAAGTTTAAAAATGCTTCGGAACTCTTCCATTGTTCTCGGAATTCCGCTGACATATAAAAATGCTTCGGAAATCTTGCATTGTTCTCGGCATTCCGCTGACGTTTAAAAATGCTTCGGAACTCTTCAATTGTTCTCGGAATTCTGCTGAAGTTTAAAAATGCTTCAGAACTCTTACATTGTTCTCGGAATTCTGCTGACGTTTAAAAATGCTTCGGAACTCTACCATTGTTCTCGGAATTCCGTTGAAGTTTAAAAATGCTTCGAAACTCTTCCATTGTTCTCGGAATTCTGCTGAAGTTTAAAAATGCTTCGGAACTCTTCCATTGTTCTCGGAATTCCGCTGACGTTTAATAATGCTTCGCAACTCTTTCATTGTTCTCGGAATTCCACTGACGTTTAAAAATGCTTCAGAACGCTTCCATTGTTCTCGGAATTCCGTTGAAGTTTAAAAATGCTTCGAAACTCTTCCATTGTTCTCGGAATTCTGCTGAAGTTTAAAAATGCTTCGGAACTCTTTCATTGTTCTCAGAATTCCGCTGACATTTAAAAATGCTTTGGTACTCTTCCATTGTTCTCGGAATTCCGCTGACATATAAAAATGCTTCGGAAATCTTGCATTGTTCTCGGCATTCCGCTGACGTTTAAAAATGCTTCGGAACTCTTCAATTGTTCTCGGAATTCTGCTGAACTTTTAAAATGCTTTGGAACTCTTCCATTGCTCTCGGAATTCTGCTGAAGTTTAAAAATGCTTCAGAACTCTTACATTGTTCTCGGAATTCTGCTGAAGTTTAAAAATGCTTCGGTACTCTTCCATTGTTCTCGGAATTCCGCTGACATATAAAAATGCTTCGGAAATCTTGCATTGTTCTCGGCATTCCGCTGACGTTTAAAAATGCTTCGGAACTCTTCCATTGTTCTCGGCATTCCGCTGACGTTTAAAAATGCTTCGGAAATCTTCCATTGTTTTCAAAATTCCGCTGACATTTAAAAATGCTTCAGAACTCTTCCATTGTTCTCGGAATTCCGCTGACATTTAAAAATGCTTTGGAACTCTTCCATTGTTCTTGGAATTCTGCTGAAGTTTAAAAATGCTTCGGAACTCTTCCATTGTTCTCAGAATTCCGCTGACGTTTAAAAATGCTTCGGTACTCTTCCATTGTTCTCGGAATTCCACTGACATATAAAAATGCTTCGGAAATCTGGCATTGTTCTCGGCATTCCGCTGACGTTTAAAAATGCTTCGGAACTCTTCAATTGTTCTCGGAATTCTGCTGAAGTTTAAAATGCTTTGGAACTCTTCCATTGCTCTCGGAATTCTGCTGAAGTTTAAAAATGCTTCGGAACTCTTCCATTGTTCTCGGAATTCTGCTGAAGTTTAAAAATGTTTTGGAACTCTTCCATTGTTCTCAGAATTCCGCTGACGTTTAAAAATGCTTCGGAAATCTTCCATTGTTTTCAAAATTCCGCTGACATATAAAAATGCTTCGGAAATCTTGCATTGTTCTCGGCATTCCGCTGACGTTTAAAAATGCTTCAGAATTCTTCAATTGTTCTCGGAATTCTGCTGAACTTTTAAAATGCTTTGGAACTCTTCCATTGCTCTCGGAATTCTGCTGAAGTTTAAAAATGCTTCGGAACTCTTCCATTGTTCTCGGAATTCCGTTGAAGTTTAAAAATGCTTCGAAACTCTTCCATTGTTCTCGGAATTCTGCTGAAGTTTAAAAATTCTTCGGAACTCTTCCATTGTTCTCAGAATTCCGCTAACATTTAAAAATGCTTCAGAAATCTTCCATTGTTTTCAAAATTCCGCTGACGCTTAAATATGCTTCAGAACTCTTCCATTGTTCTCGGAATTCCGCTGACGTTTAATAATGCTTCGCAACTCTTTCATTGTACTCGGAATTCCGCTAACGTTTAAAAATGCTTCGGAACTCTTCCATTGTTCTCGGAATTCCGTTGAAGTTTAAAAATGCTTCGAAACTCTTCCATTGTTCTGGGAATTCTGCTGAAGTTTAAAAATGCTTCAGAACTCTTCCATTGTTCTCGGAATTCCGCTGATGTTTAAACATGCTTCGGAACTCATCCATTGTTCTCGGATTTCTGTTGAAGTTTAAAAATGCTTCTAAACTCTTCCATTGTTCTCGGAATTCTGCTGAAGTTTAAAAATGCTTCGGAACTCTTCCATTGTTCTCGGAATTCCGCTGACATATAAAAATGCTTCGGAAATCTTGCATTGTTCTCGGCATTCCGCTGACGTTTAAAAATGCTTCGGAACTCTTCAATTGTTCTCGGAATTCTGCTGAACTTTTAAAATGCTTTGGAACTCTTCCATTGCTCTCGCAATTCTGCTGACGTTTAAAAATGCTTCGGAACTCTTCAATTGTTCTCGGAATTCTGTTGAACTTTTAAAATGCTTTGGAACTCTTCCATTGCTCTCGGAATTCTGCTGAAGTTTAAATATGCTTCAGAACTCTTCCATTGTTCTCGGAATTCCGCTGACGTTTAATAATGCTTCGCAACTCTTTCATTGTACTCGGAATTCCGCTAACGTTTAAAAATGCTTCGGAACTCTTCCATTGTTCTCGGAATTCCGTTGAAGTTTAAAAATGCTTCGAAACTCTTCCATTGTTCTGGGAATTCTGCTGAAGTTTAAAAATGCTTCAGAACTCTTCCATTGTTCTCGGAATTCCGCTGATGTTTAAACATGCTTCGGAACTCATCCATTGTTCTCGGATTTCTGTTGAAGTTTAAAAATGCTTCTAAACTCTTCCATTGTTCTCGGAATTCTGCTGAAGTTTAAAAATGCTTCGGAACTCTTCCATTGTTCTCGGAATTCCGCTGACATATAAAAATGCTTTGGAAATCTTGCATTGTTCTCGGCATTCCGCTGACGTTTAAAAATGCTTCGGAACTCTTCAATTGTTCTCGGAATTCTGCTGAACTTTTAAAATGCTTTGGAACTCTTCCATTGCTCTCGCAATTCTGCTGACGTTTAAAAATGCTTCGGAACTCTTCAATTGTTCTCGGAATTCTGTTGAACTTTTAAAATGCTTTGGAACTCTTCCATTGCTCTCGGAATTCTGCTGAAGTTTAAAAATGCTTCAGAACTCTTACATTGTTCTCGGAATTCTGCTGACGTTTAAAAATGCTTCGGAAATCTTCCATTGTTTTCAAAATTCCGCTGACATATAAAAATGCTTCGGAAATCTTGCATTGTTCTCGGCATTCCGCTGACGTTTAAAAATGCTTCAGAATTCTTCAATTGTTCTCGGAATTCTGCTGAACTTTTAAAATGCTTTGGAACTCTTCCATTGCTCTCGGAATTCTGCTGAAGTTTAAAAATGCTTCGGAACTCTTCCATTGTTCTCGGAATTCCGTTGAAGTTTAAAAATGCTTCGAAACTCTTCCATTGTTCTCGGAATTCTGCTGAAGTTTAAAAATGCTTCGGAACTCTTCCATTGTTCTCAGAATTCCGCTAACATTTAAAAATGCTTCAGAAATCTTCCATTGTTTTCAAAATTCCGCTGACGTTTAAAAATGCTTCAGAACGCTTCCATTGTTCTCGGAATTCCGTTGAAGTTTAAAAATGCTTCGAAACTCTTCCATTGTTCTCGGAATTCTGCTGAAGTTTAAAAATGCTTCGGAACTCTTTCATTGTTCTCAGAATTCCGCTGACATTTAAAAATGCTTTGGTACTCTTCCATTGTTCTCGGAATTCCGCTGACATATAAAAATGCTTCGGAAATCTTGCATTGTTCTCGGCATACCGCTGACGTTTAAAAATGCTTCGGAACTCTTCCATTGTTCTCGGCATTCCGCTGACGTTTAAAAATGCTTCGGAACTCTTCAATTGTTCTCGGAATTCTGCTGAACTTTTAAAATGCTTTGGAACTCTTCCATTGCTCTCGGAATTCTGCTGAAGTTTAAAAATGCTTCAGAACTCTTACATTGTTCTCGGAATTCTGCTGAAGTTTAAAAATGCTTCGGTACTCTTCCATTGTTCTCGGAATTCCGCTGACATATAAAAATGCTTCGGAAATCTTGCATTGTTCTCGGCATACCGCTGACGTTTAAAAATGCTTCGGAACTCTTCCATTGTTCTCGGCATTCCGCTGACGTTTAAAAATGCTTCGGAAATCTTCCATTGTTTTCAAAATTCCGCTGACGTTTAAAAATGCTTCAGAACTCTTCCATTGTTCTCGGAATTCCGCTGACATTTAAAAATGCTTTGGAACTCTTCCATTGTTCTTGGAATTCTGCTGAAGTTTAAAAATGCTTCGGAACTCTTCCATTGTTCTCAGAATTCCGCTGACGTTTAAAAATGCTTCGGTACTCTTCCATTGTTCTCGGAATTCCACTGACATATAAAAATGCTTCGGAAATCTGGCATTGTTCTCGGCATTCCGCTGACGTTTAAAAATGCTTCGGAACTCTTCAATTGTTCTCGGAATTCTGCTGAAGTTTAAAATGCTTTGGAACTCTTCCATTGCTCTCGGAATTCTGCTGAAGTTTAAAAATGCTTCGGAACTCTTCCATTGTTCTCGGAATTCTGCTGAAGTTTAAAAATGTTTTGGAACTCTTCCATTGTTCTCAGAATTCCGCTGACGTTTAAAAATGCTTCGGAAATCTTCCATTGTTTTCAAAATTCCGCTGACATATAAAAATGCTTCGGAAATCTTGCATTGTTCTCGGCATTCCGCTGACGTTTAAAAATGCTTCAGAATTCTTCAATTGTTCTCGGAATTCTGCTGAACTTTTAAAATGCTTTGGAACTCTTCCATTGCTCTCGGAATTCTGCTGAAGTTTAAAAATGCTTCGGAACTCTTCCATTGTTCTCGGAATTCCGTTGAAGTTTAAAAATGCTTCGAAACTCTTCCATTGTTCTCGGAATTCTGCTGAAGTTTAAAAATGCTTCGGAACACTTCCATTGTTCTCAGAATTCCGCTAACGTTTAAAAATGCTTCAGAAATCTTCCATTGTTTTCAAAATTCCGCTGACGCTTAAATATGCTTCAGAACTCTTCCAAAGTTCTCGGAATTCCGCTGACGTTTAATAATGCTTCGCAACTCTTTCATTGTACTCGGAATTCCGCTAACGTTTAAAAATGCTTCGGAACTCTTCCATTGTTCTCGGAATTCCGTTGAAGTTTAAAAATGCTTCGAAACTCTTCCATTGTTCTGGGAATTCTGCTGAAGTTTAAAAATGCTTCAGAACTCTTCCATTGTTCTCGGAATTCCGCTGATGTTTAAACATGCTTCGGAACTCTTCCATTGTTCTCGGAATTCTGTTGAAGTTTAAAAATGCTTCTAAACTCTTCCATTGTTCTCGGAATTCTGCTGAAGTTTAAAAATGCTTCGGAACTCTTCCATTGTTCTCGGAATTCCGCTGACATATAAAAATGCTTCGGAACTCTTCCATTGTTCTCGGAATTCCGCTGACGTTTAAAAATGCTTCACAACTCTTCCATTGTTCTCGGAATTCCGCTGACTTTTAAAAATACTTCGAAACTCTTCCATTGTTCTCCAAATTCCGCTGAAGTTTAAAAATGCTTCGGAACCCTTCCATTGTTCTCGGAATTCTGCTGAAGTTTAAAAATGTTTCGGAACTCTTCCATTGTTCTCAGAATTCCGCTGAAGTTTAAAAATGCTTCGGACCTCTTCCATTGTTCTAGGAATTCTGCTGAAGTTTAAAAATTCATCTGAACTCTTCCATTATTCTCGGAATTCGTGTGAATTTTAAAAATGCTTCGGAACTCTTCTATTGTTCTCGGAATTCCGCTGAAGTTTAAAAATGCTTAAAATCTCTTACATTGTACTCGGAAATCCGCTGAAGTTTAAAAATGCTTCGGAACTCTTCCTTTGCTCTCAGAATTCTGCTGAAGTTTAAAAATGCTTCAGAACTCTTACATTGTTCTCGGAATTCTGCTGACGTTTAAAAATGCTTCGGAACTCTTCCATTGTTCTCGGAATTCCGTTGAAGTTTAAAAATGCTTCGAAACTCTTCCATTGTTCTCGGAATTCTGCTGAAGTTTAAAAATGCTTCGGAACTCTTCCATTGTTCTCAGAATTCCGCTAACGTTTAAAAATGCTTCGGAAATCTTCCATTGTTTTCAAAATTCCGCTGACGCTTAAAAATGCTTCAGAACTCTTCCATTGTTCTCGGAATTCCGCTGACGTTTAATAATGCTTCGCAACTCTTTCATTGTACTCGGAATTCCGCTAACGTTTAAAAATGCTTCGGAACTCTTCCATTGTTCTCGGAATTCCGTTGAAGTTTAAAAATGCTTCGAAACTCTTCCATTGTTCTCGGAATTCTGCTGAAGTTTAAAAATGCTTCGGAACTCTTCCATTGTTCTCAGAATTCCGCTAACGTTTAAAAATGCTTCGGAAATCTTCCATTGTTTTCAAAATTCCGCTGACGCTTACAAATGCTTCAGAACTCTTCCATTGTTCTCGGAATTCCGCTGACTTTTAAAAATACTTCGAAACTCTTCATTGTTCTCCAAATTCCGCTGAAGTTTAAAAATGCTTCGGAACTCTTCCATTGTTCTCGGAATTCCGCTGACGTTTAAAAATACTTCACAACTCTTCCATTGTTCTCGGAATTCCGCTGACTTTTAAAAATACTTCGAAACTCTTCCTTTGTTCTCCAAATTCCGCTGAAGTTTAAAAATGCTTCGGAACCCTTCCATTGTTCTCGGAGTTCTGCTGAAGTTTAAAAATGCTTCGGAACTCTTTCATTGTTCTCAGAATTCTGCTGACGTTTAAAAATGCTTCGGAACTCTTCCATTGTTCTCGGAATTCCGCTGAAGTTTAAAAATGCTTCGGACCTCTTCCATTGTTCTAGGAATTCTGCTGAAGTCTAAAAATTCATCTGAACTCTTCCATTATTCTCGGAATTCGTGTGAATTTTAAAAATGCTTCGGAACTCTTCTATTGTTCTCGGAATTCCGCTGAAGTTTAAAAATGCTTAAAATCTCTTACATTGTACTCGGAATTCCGCTGAAGTTTAAAAATGCTTCGGAACTCTTCCATTGCTCTCGGAATTCTGCTGAAGTTTAAAAATGCTTCAGAACTCTTACATTGTTCTCGGAATTCTGCTGACGTTTAAAAATGCTTCGGAACTCTTCCATTGTTCTCTGAATTCCACTGACATTTAAAAATGCTTCGGTACTCTTCCTTTGTTCTCGGAATTCCGCTGACATATAAAAATGCTTCGGAAATCTTGCATTGTTCTCGGCATTCCGCTGACGTTTAAAAATGCTTCGGAACTCTTCAATTGTTCTCGGAATTCTGCCGAACTTTTAAAATGCTTTGGAACTCTTCCATTGCTCTCGGAATTCTGCTGAAGTTTAAAAATGCTTCAGAACTCTTCCATTGTTCTCGGAATTCTGCTGTAGTTTAAAAATGCTACGGAACTCTTCCATTGTTCTCAGAATTCCGCTGACGTTTAAAAATGCTTTGGAAATCTTCCATTGTTTTCAAAATTCCGCTGACGTTTAAAAATGCTTCAGAACTCTTCCATTGTTCTCGGAATTCCGCTGACGTTTTAAAATGCTTCGGTACTCTTCCATTGTTCTCGGAATTCTGCTGAAGTTTAAAAATGCTTCGGAACTCTTCCATTGTTCTCAGAATTCCGCTAACGTTTAAAAATGCTTCAGAAATCTTCCATTGTTTTCAAAATTCCGCTGACGCTTAAATATGCTTCAGAACTCTTCCATTGTTCTCGGAATTCCGCTGACGTTTAATAATGCTTCGCAACTCTTTCATTGTACTCGGAATTCCGCTAACGTTTAAAAATGCTTCGGAACTCTTCCATTGTTCTCGGAATTCCGTTGAAGTTTAAAAATGCTTCGAAACTCTTCCATTGTTCTGGGAATTCTGCTGAAGTTTAAAAATGCTTCGGAACTCTTCCATTGTTCTCGGAATTCCGCTGACATATAAAAATGCTTCGGAAATCTTGCATTGTTCTCGGCATTCCGCTGACGTTTAAAAATGCTTCGGAACTCTTCAATTGTTCTCGGAATTCTGCTGAAGTTTAAAATGCTTTGGAACTCTTCCATTGCTCTCGGAATTCTGCTGAAGTTTAAAAATGCTTCGGAACTCTTCCATTGTTCTTGGAATTCTGCTGAAGTTTAAAAATGTTTTGGAACTCTTCCATTGTTCTCAGAATTCCGCTGACGTTTAAAAATGCTTCGGAAATCTTCCATTGTTTTCAAAATTCCGCTGACATATAAAAATGCTTCGGAAATCTTGCATTGT
Source organism: Phyllobates terribilis (assembly GCF_046119375.1). Classification (NCBI taxonomy): domain Eukaryota; kingdom Metazoa; phylum Chordata; class Amphibia; order Anura; family Dendrobatidae; genus Phyllobates; species Phyllobates terribilis. The sequence continues at coordinate 15,391,262 of NW_027362782.1, forward strand.
TCTCGGCATTCCGCTGACGTTTAAAAATGCTTCAGAATTCTTCAATTGTTCTCGGAATTCTGCTGAACTTTTAAAATGCTTTGGAACTCTTCCATTGCTCTCGGAATTCTGCTGAAGTTTAAAAATGCTTCGGAACTCTTCCATTGTTCTCGGAATTCCGTTGAAGTTTAAAAATGCTTCGAAACTCTTCCATTGTTCTCGGAATTCTGCTGAAGTTTAAAAATGCTTCGGAACTCTTCCATTGTTCTCAGAATTCCGCTAACATTTAAAAATGCTTCAGAAATCTTCCATTGTTTTCAAAATTCCGCTGACGCTTAAATATGCTTCAGAACTCTTCCATTGTTCTCGGAATTCCGCTGACGTTTAATAATGCTTCGCAACTCTTTCATTGTACTCGGAATTCCGCTAACGTTTAAAAATGCTTCGGAACTCTTCCATTGTTCTCGGAATTCCGTTGAAGTTTAAAAATGCTTCGAAACTCTTCCATTGTTCTGGGAATTCTGCTGAAGTTTAAAAATGCTTCAGAACTCTTCCATTGTTCTCGGAATTCCGCTGATGTTTAAACATGCTTCGGAACTCATCCATTGTTCTCGGATTTCTGTTGAAGTTTAAAAATGCTTCTAAACTCTTCCATTGTTCTCGGAATTCTGCTGAAGTTTAAAAATGCTTCGGAACTCTTCCATTGTTCTCGGAATTCCACTGACATATAAAAATGCTTCGGAAATCTTGCATTGTTCTCGGCATTCCGCTGACGTTTAAAAATGCTTCGGAACTCTTCATTTGTTCTCGGAATTCTGCTGAACTTTTAAAATGCTTTGGAACTCTTCCATTGCTCTCGCAATTCTGCTGACGTTTAAAAATGCTTCGGAACTCTTCCATTGTTCTCGGAATTCTGTTGACGTTTAAAAATGCTTCGGAACTCTTCCATTGTTCTCGGAATTCCGCTGACTTTTAAAAATACTTCGAAACTCTTCCATTGTTCTCCAAATTCCGCTGAAGTTTAAAAATGCTTCGGAACCCTTCCATTGTTCTCGGAATTCTGCTGAAGTTTAAAAATGTTTCGGAACTCTTCCATTGTTCTCAGAATTCCGCTGAAGTTTAAAAATGCTTCGGACCTCTTCCATTGTTCTAGGAATTCTGCTGAAGTTTAAAAATTCATCTGAACTCTTCCATTATTCTCGGAATTCGTGTGAATTTTAAAAATGCTTCGGAACTCTTCTATTGTTCTCGGAATTCCGCTGAAGTTTAAAAATGCTTAAAATCTCTTACATTGTACTCGGAAATCCGCTGAAGTTTAAAAATGCTTCGGAACTCTTCCATTGCTCTCGGAATTCTGCTGAAGTTTAAAAATGCTTCAGAACTCTTACATTGTTCTCGGAATTCTGCTGACGTTTAAAAATGCTTCGGTACTCTTCCTTTGTTCTCGGAATTCCGCTGACATATAAAAATGCTTCGGTACTCTTCCTTTGTTCTCGGAATTCCGCTGACATATAAAAATGCTTCGGAAATCTTGCATTGTTCTCGGCATTCCGCTGACGTTTAAAAATGCTTCGGAACTTTTCAATTGTTCTCGGAATTCTGCCGAACTTTTAAAATGCTTTGGAACTCTTCCATTGCTCTCGGAATTCTGCTGAAGTTTAAAAATGCTTCAGAACTCTTCCATTGTTCTCGGAATTCTGCTGTAGTTTAAAAATGCTTCGGAACTCTTCCATTGTTCTCAGAATTCCGCTGACGTTTAAAAATGCTTCGGAAATCTTCCATTGTTTTCAAAATTCCGCTGACGTTTAAAAATGCTTCAGAACTCTTCCATTGTTCTCGGAATTCCGCTGACTTTTAAAAATACTTCGAAACTCTTCCATTGTTCTACAAATTCTGCTGAAGTTTAAAAATGCTTCGGAACTCTTCCATTGTTCTCGGAATTCCGCTGACGTTTAAAAATGCTTCACAACTCTTCCATTGTTCTCGGAATTCCGCTGACTTTTAAAAATACTTCGAAACTCTTTCATTGTTCTCCAAATTCCGCTGAAGTTTAAAAATGCTTCGGAACCCTTCCATTGTTCTAGGAATTCTGCTGAAGTTTAAAAATGCTTCGGAACTCTTCCATTGTTCTAGGAATTCTGCTGAAGTTTAAAAATTCATCTGAACTCTTCCATTATTCTCGGAATTCGTGTGAATTTTAAAAATGCTTCGGAACTCTTCTATTGTTCTCGGAATTCCGCTGAAGTTTAAAAATGCTTAAAATCTCTTACATTGTACTCGGAAATCCGCTGAAGTTTAAAAATGCTTCGGAACTCTTCCATTGCTCTCGGAATTCTGCTGAAGTTTAAAAATGCTTCAGAACTCTTACATTGTTCTCGGAATTCTGCTGACGTTTAAAAATGCTTCGGTACTCTTCCTTTGTTCTCGGAATTCCGCTGACATATAAAAATGCTTCGGTACTCTTCCTTTGTTCTCGGAATTCCGCTGACATATAAAAATGCTTCGGAAATCTTGCATTGTTCTCGGCATTCCGCTGACGTTTAAAAATGCTTCGGAACTTTTCAATTGTTCTCGGAATTCTGCCGAACTTTTAAAATGCTTTGGAACTCTTCCATTGCTCTCGGAATTCTGCTGAAGTTTAAAAATGCTTCAGAACTCTTCCATTGTTCTCGGAATTCTGCTGTAGTTTAAAAATGCTTCGGAACTCTTCCATTGTTCTCAGAATTCCGCTGACGTTTAAAAATGCTTCGGAAATCTTCCATTGTTTTCAAAATTCCGCTGACGTTTAAAAATGCTTCAGAACTCTTCCATTGTTCTCGGAATTCCGCTGACTTTTAAAAATACTTCGAAACTCTTCCATTGTTCTACAAATTCTGCTGAAGTTTAAAAATGCTTCGGAACTCTTCCATTGTTCTCGGAATTCCGCTGACGTTTAAAAATGCTTCACAACTCTTCCATTGTTCTCGGAATTCCGCTTACTTTTAAAAATACTTCGAAACTCTTTCATTGTTCTCCAAATTCCGCTGAAGTTTAAAAATGCTTCGGAACCCTTCCATTGTTCTCGGAATTCTGCTGAAGTTTAAAAATGCTTCGGAACTCTTCCATTGTTCTCAGAATTCTGCTGACGTTTAAAAATGCTTCGGAACTCTTCCATTGTTCTCGGAATTCCGCTGAAGTTTAAAAATGCTTCGGACCTCTTCCATTGTTCTAGGAATTCTGCTGAAGTCTAAAAATTCATCTGAACTCTTCCATTATTCTCGGAATTCGTGTGAATTTTAAAAATGCTTCGGAACTCTTCTATTGTTTTCGGAATTCCGCTGAAGTTTAAAAATACTTAAAATCTCTTACATTGTACTCGGAATTCCGCTGAAGTTTAAAAATGCTTCGGAACTCTTCCATTGCTCTCGGAATTCTGCTGAAGTTTAAAAATGCTTCAGAACTCTTACATTGTTCTCGGAATTCTGCTGACGTTTAAAAATGCTTCGGAACTCTTCCATTGTTCTCTGAATTCCGCTGACGTTTAAAAATGCTTCGGTACTCTTCCTTTGTTCTCGGAATTCCGCTGACATATAAAAATGCTTCGGAAATCTTGCATTGTTCTCGGCATTCCGCTGACGTTTAAAAATGCTTCGGAACTCTTCAATTGTTCTCGGAATTCTGCCGAACTTTTAAAATGCTTTGGAACTCTTCCATTGCTCTCGGAATTCTGCTGAAGTTTAAAAATGCTTCAGAACTCTTCCATTGTTCTCGGAATTCTGCTGTAGTTTAAAAATGCTTCGGAACTCTTCCATTGTTCTCAGAATTCCGCTGACGTTTAAAAATGCTTCGGAAATCTTCCATTGTTTTCAAAATTCCGCTGACGTTTAAAAATGCTTCAGAACTCTTCCATTGTTCTCGGAATTCCGCTGACGTTTTAAAATGCTTCGGTACTCTTCCATTGTTCTCGGAATTCCGCTGACATATAAAAATGCTTCGGAAATCTTGCATTGTTCTCGGCATTCCGCTGACGTTTAAAAATGCTTTGGAACTCTTCCATTGTTCTCAGAATTCCGCTGACGTTTAAAAATGCTTCGGAAATCTTCCATAGTTTTCAAAATTCCGCTGACGTTTAAAAATGCTTCAGAACTCTTCCATTGTTCTCGGAATTCCGCTGACGTTTAAAAATGCTTTGGAACTCTTCCATTATTCTCGGAAATCTGCTGAAGTTTAAAAATGCTTCGGAACTCTTCCATTGTTCTCAGAATTCCGCTGAAGTTTAGAAATGCTTCGGTACTCTTCCATTGTTCTCGGAATTCCGCTGACATATAAAAATGCTTCGGAAATCTTGCATTGTTCTCGGCATTCCGCTGACGTTTAAAAATGCTTCGGAACTCTTCAATTGTTCTCGGAATTCTGCTGAACTTTTAAAATGCTTTGGAACTCTTCCATTGCTCTCGGAATTCTGCTGAAGTTTAAAAATGCTTCAGAACTCTTCCATTGTTTTCGGAATTCTGCTGAAGTTTAAAAATGCTTCGGAACTCTTCCATTGTTCTCAGAATTCCACTGACGTTTAAAAATGCTTCGGAAATCTTCCATTGTTTTCAAAATTCCGCTGACGCTTAAAAATGCTTCAGAACTCTTCCATTGTTCTCGGAATTCCGCTGACGTTTAATAATGCTTCGCAACTTTTTCATTGTTCTCGGAATTCCGCTGACGGTTAAAAATGCTTCGGAACTCTTCAATTGTTCTCGGAATTCTGTTGAACTTTTAAAATGCTTTGGAACTCTTCCATTACTCTCGGAATTCTGCTGAAGTTTAAAAATGCTTCAGAACTCTTACATTGTTCTCGGAATTCTGCTGACGTTTAAAAATGCTTCGGAACTCTACCATTGTTCTCGGAATTCCGTTGAAGTTTAAAAATGCTTCGAAACTCTTCCATTGTTCTCGGAATTCTGCTGAAGTTTAAAAATGCTTCGGAACTCTTCCATTGTTCTCGGAATTCCGCTGACGTTTAATAATGCTTCGCAACTCTTTCATTGTTCTCGGAATTCCACTGACGTTTAAAAATGCTTCGGAACGCTTCCATTGTTCTCGGAATTCCGTTGAAGTTTAAAAATGCTTCGAAACTCTTCCATTGTTCTCGGAATTCTGCTGAAGTTTAAAAATGCTTTGGAACTCTTTCATTGTTCTCAGAATTCCGCTGACATTTAAAAATGCTTTGGTACTCTTCCATTGTTCTCGGAATTCCGCTGACATATAAAAATGCTTCGGAAATCTTGCATTGTTCTCGGCATTCCGCTGACGTTTAAAAATGCTTCGGAACTCTTCAATTGTTCTCGGAATTCTGCTGAACTTTTAAAATGCTTTGGAACTCTTCCATTGCTCTCGGAATTCTGCTGAAGTTTAAAAATGCTTCAGAACTCTTACATTGTTCTCGGAATTCTGCTGAAGTTTAAAAATGCTTCGGAACTCTTCCATTGTTCTCAGAATTCCGCTAACGTTTAAAAATGCTTCAGAAATCTTCCATTGTTTTCAAAATTCCGCTGACGCTTAAATATGCTTCAGAACTCTTCCATTGTTCTCGGAATTCCGCTGACGTTTAATAATGCTTCGCAACTCTTTCATTGTACTCGGAATTCCGCTAACGTTTAAAAATGCTTCGGAACTCTTCCATTGTTCTCGGAATTCCGTTGAAGTTTAAAAATGCTTCGAAACTCTTCCATTGTTCTGGGAATTCTGCTGAAGTTTAAAAATGCTTCGGAACTCTTCCATTGTTCTCGGAATTCCGCTGACATATAAAAATGCTTCGGAAATCTTGCATTGTTCTCGGCATTCCGCTGACGTTTAAAAATGCTTCGGAACTCTTCAATTGTTCTCGGAATTCTGCTGAACTTTTAAAATGCTTTGGAACTCTTCCATTGCTCTCGCAATTCTGCTGACGTTTAAAAATGCTTCGGAACTCTTCCATTGTTCTCGGAATTCTGTTGACGTTTAAAAATGCTTCGGAACTCTTCCATTGTTCTCGGAATTCCGCTGACTTTTAAAAATACTTCGAAACTCTTCCATTGTTCTCCAAATTCCGCTGAAGTTTAAAAATGCTTCGGAACCCTTCCATTGTTCTCGGAATTCTGCTGAAGTTTAAAAATGTTTCGGAACTCTTCCATTGTTCTCAGAATTCCGCTGAAGTTTAAAAATGCTTCGGACCTCTTCCATTGTTCTAGGAATTCTGCTGAAGTTTAAAAATTCATCTGAACTCTTCCATTATTCTCGGAATTCGTGTGAATTTTAAAAATGCTTCGGAACTCTTCTATTGTTCTCGGAATTCCGCTGAAGTTTAAAAATGCTTAAAATCTCTTACATTGTACTCGGAAATCCGCTGAAGTTTAAAAATGCTTCGGAACTCTTCCATTGCTCTCGGAATTCCGCTGACGTTTAATAATGCTTCGCAACTCTTTCATTGTTCTCGGAATTCCGCTGATGTTTAAAAATGCTTCGGAACTCTTCCATTGTTCTCGGAATTCCGTTGAAGTTTAAAAATGCTTCGAAACTCATCCATTGTTCTCGGAATTCTGCTGAAGTTTAAAAATGCTTCGGAACTCTTCCATTGTTCTCAGAATTCCGCTAACGTTTAAAAATGCTTCGGAAATCTTCCATTGTTTTCAAAATTCCGCTGACGCTTAAAAATGCTTCAGAACTCTTCCATTGTTCTCGGAATTCCGCTGACGTTTAATAATGCTTCGCAACTCTTTCATTGTACTCGGAATTCCGCTAACGTTTAAAAATGCTTCGGAACTCTTCCATTGTTCTCGGAATTCCGTTGAAGTTTAAAAATGCTTCGAAACTCTTCCATTGTTCTCGGAATTCTGCTGAAGTTTAAAAATGCTTCAGAACTCTTCCATTGTTCTCAGAATTCCGCTAACGTTTAAAAATGCTTCGGAAATCTTCCATTGTTTTCAAAATTCCGCTGACGCTTACAAATGCTTCAGAACTTTTCCATTGTTCTCGGAATTCCGCTGACTTTTAAAAATACTTCGAAACTCTTCCATTGTTCTCCAAATTCCGCTGAAGTTTAAAAATGCTTCGGAACTCTTCCATTGTTCTCGGAATTCCGCTGACGTTTAAAAATGCTTCGGTACTCTTCCATTGTTCTGGGAATTCTGCTGAAGTTTAAAAATGCTTCGGAACTCTTCCATTGTTCTCAGAATTCCGCTGACGTTTAAAAATGCTTCGGTACTCTTCCATTGTTCTCGCAATTCCACTGACATATAAAAATGCTTCGGAAATCTTGCATTGTTCTCGGCATTCCGCTGACGTTTAAAAATGCTTCGGAACTCTTCAATTGTTCTCGGAATTCTGCTGAAGTTTAAAATGCTTTGGAACTCTTCCATTGCTCTCGGAATTCTGCTGAAGTTTAAAAATGCTTCGGAACTCTTCCATTGTTCTCGGAATTCCGTTGAAGTTTAAAAATGCTTCGAAACTCTTCCATTGTTCTCGGAATTCTGCTGAAGTTTAAAAATGCTTCGGAACTCTTCCATTGTTCTCAGAATTCCGCTAACATTTAAAAATGCTTCAGAAATCTTCCATTGTTTTCAAAATTCCGCTGACGCTTAAATATGCTTCAGAACTCTTCCATTGTTCTCGGAATTCCGCTGACGTTTAATAATGCTTCGCAACTCTTTCATTGTACTCGGAATTCCGCTAACGTTTAAAAATGCTTCGGAACTCTTCCATTGTTCTCGGAATTCCGTTGAAGTTTAAAAATGCTTCGAAACTCTTCCATTGTTCTGGGAATTCTGCTGAAGTTTAAAAATGCTTCAGAACTCTTCCATTGTTCTCGGAATTCCGCTGATGTTTAAACATGCTTCGGAACTCATCCATTGTTCTCGGATTTCTGTTGAAGTTTAAAAATGCTTCTAAACTCTTCCATTGTTCTCGGAATTCTGCTGAAGTTTAAAAATGCTTCGGAACTCTTCCATTGTTCTCGGAATTCCGCTGACATATAAAAATGCTTCGGAAATCTTGCATTGTTCTCGGCATTCCGCTGACGTTTAAAAATGCTTCGGAACTCTTCAATTGTTCTCGGAATTCTGCTGAACTTTTAAAATGCTTTGGAACTCTTCCATTGCTCTCGCAATTCTGCTGACGTTTAAAAATGCTTCGGAACTCTTCCATTGTTCTCGGAATTCTGTTGACGTTTAAAAATGCTTCGGAACTCTTCCATTGTTCTCGGAATTCCGCTGAAGTTTAAAAATGCTTCGGACCTCTTCCATTGTTCTAGGAATTCTGCTGAAGTTTAAAAATTCATCTGAACTCTTCCATTATTCTCGGAATTCCGCTGAAGTTTAAAAATGCTTCGGACCTCTTCCATTGTTCTAGGAATTCTGCTGAAGTCTAAAAATTCATCTGAACTCTTCCATTATTCTCGGAATTCGTGTGAATTTTAAAAATGCTTCGGAACTCTTCTATTGTTCTCGGAATTCCGCTGAAGTTTAAAAATGCTTAAAATCTCTTACATTGTACTCGGAATTCCGCTGAAGTTTAAAAATGCTTCGGAACTCTTCCATTGCTCTCGGAATTCTGCTGAAGTTTAAAAATGCTTCAGAACTCTTACATTGTTCTCGGAATTCTGCTGACGTTTAAAAATGCTTCGGAACTCTTCCATTGTTCTCGGAATTCCGCTGAAGTTTAAAAATGCTTCGGACCTCTTCCATTGTTCTAGGAATTCTGCTGAAGTCTAAAAATTCATCTGAACTCTTCCATTATTCTCGGAATTCGTGTGAATTTTAAAAATGCTTCGGAACTCTTCTATTGTTCTCGGAATTCCGCTGAAGTTTAAAAATGCTTAAAATCTCTTACATTGTACTCGGAATTCCGCTGAAGTTTAAAAATGCTTCGGAACTCTTCCATTGCTCTCGGAATTCTGCTGAAGTTTAAAAATGCTTCAGAACTCTTACATTGTTCTCGGAATTCTGCTGACGTTTAAAAATGCTTCGGAACTCTTCCATTGTTCTCTGGATTCCGCTGACGTTTAAAAATGCTTCGGTACTCTTCCTTTGTTCTCGGAATTCCGCTGACATATAAAAATGCTTCGGTACTCTTCCTTTGTTCTCGGAATTCCGCTGACATATAAAAATGCTTCGGAAATCTTGCATTGTTCTCGGCATTCCGCTGACGTTTAAAAATGCTTCGGAACTTTTCAATTGTTCTCGGAATTCTGCCGAACTTTTAAAATGCTTTGGAACTCTTCCATTGCTCTCGGAATTCTGCTGAAGTTTAAAAATGCTTCAGAACTCTTCCATTGTTCTCGGAATTCTGCTGTAGTTTAAAAATGCTTCGGAACTCTTCCATTGTTCTCAGAATTCCGCTGACGTTTAAAAATGCTTCGGAAATCTTCCATTGTTTTCAAAATTCCGCTGACGTTTAAAAATGCTTCAGAACTCTTCCATTGTTCTCGGAATTCCGCTGACTTTTAAAAATACTTCGAAACTCTTCCATTGTTCTACAAATTCTGCTGAAGTTTAAAAATGCTTCGGAACTCTTCCATTGTTCTCGGAATTCCGCTGACGTTTAAAAATGCTTCACAACTCTTCCATTGTTCTCGGAATTCCGCTGACTTTTAAAAATACTTCGAAACTCTTTCATTGTTCTCCAAATTCCGCTGAAGTTTAAAAATGCTTCGGAACCCTTCCATTGTTCTCGGAATTCTGCTGAAGTTTAAAAATGCTTCGGAACTCTTCCATTGTTCTCAGAATTCTGCGGACGTTTAAAAATGCTTCGGAACTCTTCCATTGTTCTCGGAATTCCGCTGAAGTTTAAAAATGCTTCGGACCTCTTCCATTGTTCTAGGAATTCTGCTGAAGTCTAAAAATTCATCTGAACTCTTCCATTATTCTCGGAATTCTGCTGAAGTCTAAAAATTCATCTGAACTCTTCCATTATTCTCGGAATTCGTGTGAATTTTAAAAATGCTTCGGAACTCTTCTATTGTTTTCGGAATTCCGCTGAAGTTTAAAAATACTTAAAATCTCTTACATTGTACTCGGAATTCCGCTGAAGTTTAAAAATGCTTCGGAACTCTTCCATTGCTCTCGGAATTCTGCTGAAGTTTAAAAATGCTTCAGAACTCTTACATTGTTCTCGGAATTCTGCTGACGTTTAAAAATGCTTCGGAACTCTTCCATTGTTCTCTGAATTCCGCTGACGTTTAAAAATGCTTCGGTACTCTTCCTTTGTTCTCGGAATTCCGCTGACATATAAAAATGCTTCGGAAATCTTGCATTGTTCTCGGCATTCCGCTGACGTTTAAAAATGCTTCGGAACTCTTCAATTGTTCTCGGAATTCTGCCGAACTTTTAAAATGCTTTGGAACTCTTCCATTGCTCTCGGAATTCTGCTGAAGTTTAAAAATGCTTCAGAACTCTTCCATTGTTCTCGGAATTCTGCTGTAGTTTAAAAATGCTTCGGAACTCTTCCATTGTTCTCAGAATTCCGCTGACGTTTAAAAATGCTTCGGAAATCTTCCATTGTTTTCAAAATTCCGCTGACGTTTAAAAATGCTTCAGAACTCTTCCATTGTTCTCGGAATTCCGCTGACGTTTTAAAATGCTTCGGTACTCTTCCATTGTTCTCGGAATTCCGCTGACATATAAAAATGCTTCGGAAATCTTGCATTGTTCTCGGCATTCCGCTGACGTTTAAAAATGCTTTGGAACTCTTCCATTGTTCTCAGAATTCCGCTGACGTTTAAAAATGCTTCGGAAATCTTCCATAGTTTTCAAAATTCCGCTGACGTTTAAAAATGCTTCAGAACTCTTCCATTGTTCTCGGAATTCCGCTGACGTTTAAAAATGCTTTGGAACTCTTCCATTATTCTCGGAAATCTGCTGAAGTTTAAAAATGCTTCGGAACTCTTCCATTGTTCTCAGAATTCCGCTGAAGTTTAGAAATGCTTCGGTACTCTTCCATTGTTCTCGGAATTCCGCTGACATATAAAAATGCTTCGGAAATCTTGCATTGTTCTCGGCATTCCGCTGACGTTTAAAAATGCTTCGGAACTCTTCAATTGTTCTCGGAATTCTGCTGAACTTTTAAAATGCTTTGGAACTCTTCCATTGCTCTCGGAATTCTGCTGAAGTTTAAAAATGCTTCAGAACACTTCCATTGTTTTCGGAATTCTGCTGAAGTTTAAAAATGCTTCGGAACTCTTCCATTGTTCTCAGAATTCCACTGACGTTTAAAAATGCTTCGGAAATCTTCCATTGTTTTCAAAATTCCGCTGACGCTTAAAAATGCTTCAGAACTCTTCCATTGTTCTCGGAATTCCGCTGACGTTTAATAATGCTTCGCAACTTTTTCATTGTTCTCGGAATTCCGCTGACGGTTAAAAATGCTTCGGAACTCTTCAATTGTTCTCGGAATTCTGTTGAACTTTTAAAATGCTTTGGAACTCTTCCATTGCTCTCGGAATTCTGCTGAAGTTTAAAAATGCTTCAGAACTCTTACATTGTTCTCGGAATTCTGCTGACGTTTAAAAATGCTTCGGAACTCTACCATTGTTCTCGGAATTCCGTTGAAGTTTAAAAATGCTTCGAAACTCTTCCATTGTTCTCGGAATTCTGCTGAAGTTTAAAAATGCTTCGGAACTCTTCCATTGTTCTCGGAATTCCGCTGACGTTTAATAATGCTTCGCAACTCTTTCATTGTTCTCGGAATTCCACTGACGTTTAAAAATGCTTCGGAACGCTTCCATTGTTCTCGGAATTCCGTTGAAGTTTAAAAATGCTTCGAAACTCTTCCATTGTTCTCGGAATTCTGCTGAAGTTTAAAAATGCTTTGGAACTCTTTCATTGTTCTCAGAATTCCGCTGACATTTAAAAATGCTTTGGTACTCTTCCATTGTTCTCGGAATTCCGCTGACATATAAAAATGCTTCGGAAATCTTGCATTGTTCTCGGCATTCCGCTGACGTTTAAAAATGCTTCGGAACTCTTCAATTGTTCTCGGAATTCTGCTGAACTTTTAAAATGCTTTGGAACTCTTCCATTGCTCTCGGAATTCTGCTGAAGTTTAAAAATGCTTCAGAACTCTTACATTGTTCTCGGAATTCTGCTGAAGTTTAAAAATGCTTCGGTACTCTTCCATTGTTCTCGGAATTCCGCTGACATACAAAAATGCTTCGGAAATCTTGCATTGTTCTCGGCATTCCGCTGACGTTTAAAAATGCTTTGGAACTCTTCCATTGTTCTCAGAATTCCGCTGACGTTTAAAAATGCTTCGGAAATCTTCCATTGTTTTCAAAATTCCGCTGACGTTTAAAAATGCTTCAGAACTCTTCCATTGTTCTCGGAATTCCGCTGACGTTTAAAAATGCTTTGGAACTCTTCCATTGTTCTTGGAATTCTGCTGAAGTTTAAAAATGCTTCGGAACTCTTCCATTGTTCTCAGAATTCCGCTGACGTTTAAAAATGCTTCGGTACTCTTCCATTGTTCTCGGAATTCCACTGACATATAAAAATGCTTCGGAAATCTGGCATTGTTCTCGGCATTCCGCTGACGTTTAAAAATGCTTCGGAACTCTTCCATTGTTCTCAGAATTCTGCTGACGTTTAAAAATGCTTCGGAACTCTTCCATTGTTCTCGGAATTCCGCTGAAGTTTAAAAATGCTTCGGACCTCTTCCATTGTTCTAGGAATTCTGCTGAAGTCTAAAAATTCATCTGAACTCTTCCATTATTCTCGGAATTCGTGTGAATTTTAAAAATGCTTCGGAACTCTTCTATTGTTCTCGGAATTCCGCTGAAGTTTAAAAATGCTTAAAATCTCTTACATTGTACTCGGAATTCCGCTGAAGTTTAAAAATGCTTCGGAACTCTTCCATTGCTCTCGGAATTCTGCTGAAGTTTAAAAATGCTTCAGAACTCTTACATTGTTCTCGGAATTCTGCTGACGTTTAAAAATGCTTCGGAACTCTTCCATTATTCTCTGAATTCCGCTGACGTTTAAAAATGCTTCGGTACTCTTCCTTTGTTCTCGGAATTCCGCTGACATATAAAAATGCTTCGGAAATCTTGCATTGTTCTCGGCATTCCGCTGACGTTTAAAAATGCTTCGGAACTCTTCAGTTGTTCTCGGAATTCTGCCGAACTTTTAAAATGCTTTGGAACTCTTCCATTGCTCTCGGAATTCTGCTGAAGTTTAAAAATGCTTCAGAACTCTTCCATTGTTCTCGGAATTCTGCTGTAGTTTAAAAATGCTACGGAACTCTTCCATTGTTCTCAGAATTCCGCTGACGTTTAAAAATGCTTTGGAAATCTTCCATTGTTTTCAAAATTCCGCTGACGTTTAAAAATGCTTCAGAACTCTTCCATTGTTCTCGGAATTCCGCTGACGTTTTAAAATGCTTCGGTACTCTTCCATTGTTCTCGGAATTCTGCTGAAGTTTAAAAATGCTTCGGAACTCTTCCATTGTTCTCAGAATTCCGCTAACGTTTAAAAATGCTTCAGAAATCTTCCATTGTTTTCAAAATTCCGCTGACGCTTAAATATGCTTCAGAACTCTTCCATTGTTCTCGGCATTCCGCTGACGTTTAAAAATGCTTCGGAACTCTTCAATTGTTCTCGGAATTCTGCCGAACTTTTAAAATGCTTTGGAACTCTTCCATTGCTCTCGGAATTCTGCTGAAGTTTAAAAATGCTTCAGAACTCTTCCATTGTTCTCGGAATTCTGCTGTAGTTTAAAAATGCTTCGGAACTCTTCCATTGTTCTCAGAATTCCGCTGACGTTTAAAAATGCTTCGGAAATCTTCCATTGTTTTCAAAATTCCGCTGACGTTTAAAAATGCTTCAGAACTCTTCCATTGTTCTCGGAATTCCGCTGACGTTTAATAATGCTTCGCAACTCTTTCATTGTACTCGGAATTCCGCTAACGTTTAAAAATGCTTCGGAACTCTTCCATTGTTCTCGGAATTCCGTTGAAGTTTAAAAATGCTTCGAAACTCTTCCATTGTTCTGGGAATTCTGCTGAAGTTTAAAAATGCTTCAGAACTCTTCCATTGTTCTCGGAATTCCGCTGATGTTTAAACATGCTTCGGAACTCATCCATTGTTCTCGGAATTCCGCTGAAGTTTAAAAATGCTTAAAATCTCTTACATTGTACTCGGAATTCCGCTGAAGTTTAAAAATGCTTCGGAACTCTTCCATTGCTCTCGGAATTCTGCTGAAGTTTAAAAATGCTTCAGAACTCTTACATTGTTCTCGGAATTCTGCTGACGTTTAAAAATGCTTCGGAACTCTTCCATTGTTCTCGGAATTCCGCTGAAGTTTAAAAATGCTTCGGACCTCTTCCATTGTTCTAGGAATTCTGCTGAAGTCTAAAAATTCATCTGAACTCTTCCATTATTCTCGGAATTCGTGTGAATTTTAAAAATGCTTCGGAACTCTTCTATTGTTCTCGGAATTCCGCTGAAGTTTAAAAATGCTTAAAATCTCTTACATTGTACTCGGAATTCCGCTGAAGTTTAAAAATGCTTCGGAACTCTTCCATTGCTCTCGGAATTCTGCTGAAGTTTAAAAATGCTTCAGAACTCTTACATTGTTCTCGGAATTCTGCTGACGTTTAAAAATGCTTCGGAACTCTTCCATTGTTCTCTGGATTCCGCTGACGTTTAAAAATGCTTCGGTACTCTTCCTTTGTTCTCGGAATTCCGCTGACATATAAAAATGCTTCGGTACTCTTCCTTTGTTCTCGGAATTCCGCTGACATATAAAAATGCTTCGGAAATCTTGCATTGTTCTCGGCATTCCGCTGACGTTTAAAAATGCTTCGGAACTTTTCAATTGTTCTCGGAATTCTGCCGAACTTTTAAAATGCTTTGGAACTCTTCCATTGCTCTCGGAATTCTGCTGAAGTTTAAAAATGCTTCAGAACTCTTCCATTGTTCTCGGAATTCTGCTGTAGTTTAAAAATGCTTCGGAACTCTTCCATTGTTCTCAGAATTCCGCTGACGTTTAAAAATGCTTCGGAAATCTTCCATTGTTTTCAAAATTCCGCTGACGTTTAAAAATGCTTCAGAACTCTTCCATTGTTCTCGGAATTCCGCTGACTTTTAAAAATACTTCGAAACTCTTCCATTGTTCTACAAATTCTGCTGAAGTTTAAAAATGCTTCGGAACTCTTCCATTGTTCTCGGAATTCCGCTGACGTTTAAAAATGCTTCACAACTCTTCCATTGTTCTCGGAATTCCGCTGACTTTTAAAAATACTTCGAAACTCTTTCATTGTTCTCCAAATTCCGCTGAAGTTTAAAAATGCTTCGGAACCCTTCCATTGTTCTCGGAATTCTGCTGAAGTTTAAAAATGCTTCGGAACTCTTCCATTGTTCTCAGAATTCTGCGGACGTTTAAAAATGCTTCGGAACTCTTCCATTGTTCTCGGAATTCCGCTGAAGTTTAAAAATGCTTCGGACCTCTTCCATTGTTCTAGGAATTCTGCTGAAGTCTAAAAATTCATCTGAACTCTTCCATTATTCTCGGAATTCTGCTGAAGTCTAAAAATTCATCTGAACTCTTCCATTATTCTCGGAATTCGTGTGAATTTTAAAAATGCTTCGGAACTCTTCTATTGTTTTCGGAATTCCGCTGAAGTTTAAAAATACTTAAAATCTCTTACATTGTACTCGGAATTCCGCTGAAGTTTAAAAATGCTTCGGAACTCTTCCATTGCTCTCGGAATTCTGCTGAAGTTTAAAAATGCTTCAGAACTCTTACATTGTTCTCGGAATTCTGCTGACGTTTAAAAATGCTTCGGAACTCTTCCATTGTTCTCTGAATTCCGCTGACGTTTAAAAATGCTTCGGTACTCTTCCTTTGTTCTCGGAATTCCGCTGACATATAAAAATGCTTCGGAAATCTTGCATTGTTCTCGGCATTCTGCTGACGTTTAAAAATGCTTCGGAACTCTTCAATTGTTCTCGGAATTCTGCCGAACTTTTAAAATGCTTTGGAACTCTTCCATTGCTCTCGGAATTCTGCTGAAGTTTAAAAATGCTTCAGAACTCTTCCATTGTTCTCGGAATTCTGCTGTAGTTTAAAAATGCTTCGGAACTCTTCCATTGTTCTCAGAATTCCGCTGACGTTTAAAAATGCTTCGGAAATCTTCCATTGTTTTCAAAATTCCGCTGACGTTTAAAAATGCTTCAGAACTCTTCCATTGTTCTCGGAATTCCGCTGACGTTTTAAAATGCTTCGGTACTCTTCCATTGTTCTCGGAATTCCGCTGACATATAAAAATGCTTCGGAAATCTTGCATTGTTCTCGGCATTCCGCTGACGTTTAAAAATGCTTTGGAACTCTTCCATTGTTCTCAGAATTCCGCTGACGTTTAAAAATGCTTCGGAAATCTTCCATAGTTTTCAAAATTCCGCTGACGTTTAAAAATGCTTCAGAACTCTTCCATTGTTCTCGGAATTCCGCTGACGTTTAAAAATGCTTTGGAACTCTTCCATTA
Organism: Phyllobates terribilis; assembly: GCF_046119375.1. NCBI lineage: Eukaryota > Metazoa > Chordata > Amphibia > Anura > Dendrobatidae > Phyllobates > Phyllobates terribilis. The sequence continues at coordinate 15,407,724 of NW_027362782.1, forward strand.
TTCTCGGAAATCTGCTGAAGTTTAAAAATGCTTCGGAACTCTTCCATTGTTCTCAGAATTCCGCTGAAGTTTAGAAATGCTTCGGTACTCTTCCATTGTTCTCGGAATTCCGCTGACATATAAAAATGCTTCGGAAATCTTGCATTGTTCTCGGCATTCCGCTGACGTTTAAAAATGCTTCGGAACTCTTCAATTGTTCTCGGAATTCTGCTGAACTTTTAAAATGCTTTGGAACTCTTCCATTGCTCTCGGAATTCTGCTGAAGTTTAAAAATGCTTCAGAACTCTTCCATTGTTTTCGGAATTCTGCTGAAGTTTAAAAATGCTTCGGAACTCTTCCATTGTTCTCAGAATTCCACTGACGTTTAAAAATGCTTCGGAAATCTTCCATTGTTTTCAAAATTCCGCTGACGCTTAAAAATGCTTCAGAACTCTTCCATTGTTCTCGGAATTCCGCTGACGTTTAATAATGCTTCGCAACTTTTTCATTGTTCTCGGAATTCCGCTGACGGTTAAAAATGCTTCGGAACTCTTCAATTGTTCTCGGAATTCTGTTGAACTTTTAAAATGCTTTGGAACTCTTCCATTGCTCTCGGAATTCTGCTGAAGTTTAAAAATGCTTCAGAACTCTTACATTGTTCTCGGAATTCTGCTGACGTTTAAAAATGCTTCGGAACTCTACCATTGTTCTCGGAATTCCGTTGAAGTTTAAAAATGCTTCGAAACTCTTCCATTGTTCTCGGAATTCTGCTGAAGTTTAAAAATGCTTCGGAACTCTTCCATTGTTCTCGGAATTCCGCTGACGTTTAATAATGCTTCGCAACTCTTTCATTGTTCTCGGAATTCCACTGACGTTTAAAAATGCTTCGGAACGCTTCCATTGTTCTCGGAATTCCGTTGAAGTTTAAAAATGCTTCGAAACTCTTCCATTGTTCTCGGAATTCTGCTGAAGTTTAAAAATGCTTTGGAACTCTTTCATTGTTCTCAGAATTCCGCTGACATTTAAAAATGCTTTGGTACTCTTCCATTGTTCTCGGAATTCCGCTGACATATAAAAATGCTTCGGAAATCTTGCATTGTTCTCGGCATTCCGCTGACGTTTAAAAATGCTTCGGAACTCTTCAATTGTTCTCGGAATTCTGCTGAACTTTTAAAATGCTTTGGAACTCTTCCATTGCTCTCGGAATTCTGCTGAAGTTTAAAAATGCTTCAGAACTCTTACATTGTTCTCGGAATTCTGCTGAAGTTTAAAAATGCTTCGGTACTCTTCCATTGTTCTCGGAATTCCGCTGACATACAAAAATGCTTCGGAAATCTTGCATTGTTCTCGGCATTCCGCTGACGTTTAAAAATGCTTTGGAACTCTTCCATTGTTCTCAGAATTCCGCTGACGTTTAAAAATGCTTCGGAAATCTTCCATTGTTTTCAAAATTCCGCTGACGTTTAAAAATGCTTCAGAACTCTTCCATTGTTCTCGGAATTCCGCTGACGTTTAAAAATGCTTTGGAACTCTTCCATTGTTCTTGGAATTCTGCTGAAGTTTAAAAATGCTTCGGAACTCTTCCATTGTTCTCAGAATTCCGCTGACGTTTAAAAATGCTTCGGTACTCTTCCATTGTTCTCGGAATTCCACTGACATATAAAAATGCTTCGGAAATCTGGCATTGTTCTCGGCATTCCGCTGACGTTTAAAAATGCTTCGGAACTCTTCCATTGTTCTCAGAATTCTGCTGACGTTTAAAAATGCTTCGGAACTCTTCCATTGTTCTCGGAATTCCGCTGAAGTTTAAAAATGCTTCGGACCTCTTCCATTGTTCTAGGAATTCTGCTGAAGTCTAAAAATTCATCTGAACTCTTCCATTATTCTCGGAATTCGTGTGAATTTTAAAAATGCTTCGGAACTCTTCTATTGTTCTCGGAATTCCGCTGAAGTTTAAAAATGCTTAAAATCTCTTACATTGTACTCGGAATTCCGCTGAAGTTTAAAAATGCTTCGGAACTCTTCCATTGCTCTCGGAATTCTGCTGAAGTTTAAAAATGCTTCAGAACTCTTACATTGTTCTCGGAATTCTGCTGACGTTTAAAAATGCTTCGGAACTCTTCCATTATTCTCTGAATTCCGCTGACGTTTAAAAATGCTTCGGTACTCTTCCTTTGTTCTCGGAATTCCGCTGACATATAAAAATGCTTCGGAAATCTTGCATTGTTCTCGGCATTCCGCTGACGTTTAAAAATGCTTCGGAACTCTTCAGTTGTTCTCGGAATTCTGCCGAACTTTTAAAATGCTTTGGAACTCTTCCATTGCTCTCGGAATTCTGCTGAAGTTTAAAAATGCTTCAGAACTCTTCCATTGTTCTCGGAATTCTGCTGTAGTTTAAAAATGCTACGGAACTCTTCCATTGTTCTCAGAATTCCGCTGACGTTTAAAAATGCTTTGGAAATCTTCCATTGTTTTCAAAATTCCGCTGACGTTTAAAAATGCTTCAGAACTCTTCCATTGTTCTCGGAATTCCGCTGACGTTTTAAAATGCTTCGGTACTCTTCCATTGTTCTCGGAATTCTGCTGAAGTTTAAAAATGCTTCGGAACTCTTCCATTGTTCTCAGAATTCCGCTAACGTTTAAAAATGCTTCAGAAATCTTCCATTGTTTTCAAAATTCCGCTGACGCTTAAATATGCTTCAGAACTCTTCCATTGTTCTCGGCATTCCGCTGACGTTTAAAAATGCTTCGGAACTCTTCAATTGTTCTCGGAATTCTGCCGAACTTTTAAAATGCTTTGGAACTCTTCCATTGCTCTCGGAATTCTGCTGAAGTTTAAAAATGCTTCAGAACTCTTCCATTGTTCTCGGAATTCTGCTGTAGTTTAAAAATGCTTCGGAACTCTTCCATTGTTCTCAGAATTCCGCTGACGTTTAAAAATGCTTCGGAAATCTTCCATTGTTTTCAAAATTCCGCTGACGTTTAAAAATGCTTCAGAACTCTTCCATTGTTCTCGGAATTCCGCTGACGTTTAATAATGCTTCGCAACTCTTTCATTGTACTCGGAATTCCGCTAACGTTTAAAAATGCTTCGGAACTCTTCCATTGTTCTCGGAATTCCGTTGAAGTTTAAAAATGCTTCGAAACTCTTCCATTGTTCTGGGAATTCTGCTGAAGTTTAAAAATGCTTCAGAACTCTTCCATTGTTCTCGGAATTCCGCTGATGTTTAAACATGCTTCGGAACTCATCCATTGTTCTCGGAATTCTGTTGAAGTTTAAAAATGCTTCTAAACTCTTCCATTGTTCTCGGAATTCTGCTGAAGTTTAAAAATGCTTCGGAACTCTTCCATTGTTCTCGGAATTCCGCTGACATATAAAAATGCTTCGGAAATCTTGCATTGTTCTCGGCATTCCGCTGACGTTTAAAAATGCTTCGGAACTCTTCAATTGTTCTCGGAATTCTGCTGAACTTTTAAAATGCTTTGGAACTCTTCCATTGCTCTCGCAATTCTGCTGACGTTTAAAAATGCTTCGGAACTCTTCCATTGTTCTCGGAATTCTGTTGACGTTTAAAAATGCTTCGGAACTCTTCCATTGTTCTCGGAATTCCGCTGACGTTTAAAAATGCTTCACAACTCTTCCATTGTTCTCGGAATTCCGCTGACTTTTAAAAATACTTCGAAACTCTTCCATTGTTCTCCAAATTCCGCTGAAGTTTAAAAATGCTTCGGAACCCTTCCATTGTTCTCGGAATTCTGCTGAAGTTTAAAAATGTTTCGGAACTCTTCCATTGTTCTCAGAATTCCGCTGAAGTTTAAAAATGCTTCGGACCTCTTCTATTGTTCTAGGAATTCTGCTGAAGTTTAAAAATTCATCTGAACTCTTCCATTATTCTCGGAATTCGTGTGAATTTTAAAAATGCTTCGGAACTCTTCTATTGTTCTCGGAATTCCGCTGAAGTTTAAAAATGCTTAAAATCTCTTACATTGTACTCGGAAATCCGCTGAAGTTTAAAAATGCTTCGGAACTCTTCCATTGCTCTCGGAATTCTGCTGAAGTTTAAAAATGCTTCAGAACTCTTACATTGTTCTCGGAATTCTGCTGACGTTTAAAAATGCTTCGGTACTCTTCCTTTGTTCTCGGAATTCCGCTGACATATAAAAATGCTTCGGTACTCTTCCTTTGTTCTCGGAATTCCGCTGACATATAAAAATGCTTCGGAAATCTTGCATTGTTCTCGGCATTCCGCTGACGTTTAAAAATGCTTCAGAACTCTTCCATTGTTCTCGGAATTCCGCTGACTTTTAAAAATACTTCGAAACTCTTCCATTGTTCTCCAAATTCTGCTGAAGTTTAAAAATGCTTCGGAACTCTTCCATTGTTCTCGGAATTCCGCTGACGTTTAAAAATGCTTCACAACTCTTCCATTGTTCTCGGAATTCCGCTGACTTTTAAAAATACTTTGAAACTCTTCCATTGTTCTCCAAATTCCGCTGAAGTTTAAAAATGCTTCGGAACCCTTCCATTGTTCTCGGAATTCTGCTGAAGTTTAAAAATGCTTCGGAACTCTTCCATTGTTCTCAGAATTCTGCTGACGTTTAAAAATGCTTCGGAACTCTTCCATTGTTCTCGGAATTCCGCTGAAGTTTAAAAATGCTTCGGACCTCTTCCATTGTTCTAGGAATTCTGCTGAAGTCTAAAAATTCATCTGAACTCTTCCATTATTCTCGGAATTCGTGTGAATTTTAAAAATGCTTCGGAACTCTTCTATTGTTCTCGGAATTCCGCTGAAGTTTAAAAATGCTTTAAATCTCTTACATTGTACTCGGAATTCCGCTGAAGTTTAAAAATGCTTCGGAACTCTTCCATTGCTCTCGGAATTCTGCTGAAGTTTAAAAATGCTTCAGAACTCTTACATTGTTCTCGGAATTCTGCTGACGTTTAAAAATGCTTCGGAACTCTTCCATTGTTCTCGGAATTCCGCTGAAGTTTAAAAATGCTTCGGACCTCTTCCATTGTTCTAGGAATTCTGCTGAAGTCTAAAAATTCATCTGAACTCTTCCATTATTCTCGGAATTCGTGTGAATTTTAAAAATGCTTCGGAACTCTTCTATTGTTCTCGGAATTCCGCTGAAGTTTAAAAATGCTTAAAATCTCTTACATTGTACTCGGAATTCCGCTGAAGTTTAAAAATGCTTCGGAACTCTTCCATTGCTCTCGGAATTCTGCTGAAGTTTAAAAATGCTTCAGAACTCTTACATTGTTCTCGGAATTCTGCTGACGTTTAAAAATGCTTCGGAACTCTTCCATTGTTCTCTGGATTCCGCTGACGTTTAAAAATGCTTCGGTACTCTTCCTTTGTTCTCGGAATTCCGCTGACATATAAAAATGCTTCGGTACTCTTCCTTTGTTCTCGGAATTCCGCTGACATATAAAAATGCTTCGGAAATCTTGCATTGTTCTCGGCATTCCGCTGACGTTTAAAAATGCTTCGGAACTTTTCAATTGTTCTCGGAATTCTGCCGAACTTTTAAAATGCTTTGGAACTCTTCCATTGCTCTCGGAATTCTGCTGAAGTTTAAAAATGCTTCAGAACTCTTCCATTGTTCTCGGAATTCTGCTGTAGTTTAAAAATGCTTCGGAACTCTTCCATTGTTCTCAGAATTCCGCTGACGTTTAAAAATGCTTCGGAAATCTTCCATTGTTTTCAAAATTCCGCTGACGTTTAAAAATGCTTCAGAACTCTTCCATTGTTCTCGGAATTCCGCTGACTTTTAAAAATACTTCGAAACTCTTCCATTGTTCTACAAATTCTGCTGAAGTTTAAAAATGCTTCGGAACTCTTCCATTGTTCTCGGAATTCCGCTGACGTTTAAAAATGCTTCACAACTCTTCCATTGTTCTCGGAATTCCGCTGACTTTTAAAAATACTTCGAAACTCTTTCATTGTTCTCCAAATTCCGCTGAAGTTTAAAAATGCTTCGGAACCCTTCCATTGTTCTCGGAATTCTGCTGAAGTTTAAAAATGCTTCGGAACTCTTCCATTGTTCTCAGAATTCTGCGGACGTTTAAAAATGCTTCGGAACTCTTCCATTGTTCTCGGAATTCCGCTGAAGTTTAAAAATGCTTCGGACCTCTTCCATTGTTCTAGGAATTCTGCTGAAGTCTAAAAATTCATCTGAACTCTTCCATTATTCTCGGAATTCTGCTGAAGTCTAAAAATTCATCTGAACTCTTCCATTATTCTCGGAATTCGTGTGAATTTTAAAAATGCTTCGGAACTCTTCTATTGTTTTCGGAATTCCGCTGAAGTTTAAAAATACTTAAAATCTCTTACATTGTACTCGGAATTCCGCTGAAGTTTAAAAATGCTTCGGAACTCTTCCATTGCTCTCGGAATTCTGCTGAAGTTTAAAAATGCTTCAGAACTCTTACATTGTTCTCGGAATTCTGCTGACGTTTAAAAATGCTTCGGAACTCTTCCATTGTTCTCTGAATTCCGCTGACGTTTAAAAATGCTTCGGTACTCTTCCTTTGTTCTCGGAATTCCGCTGACATATAAAAATGCTTCGGAAATCTTGCATTGTTCTCGGCATTCCGCTGACGTTTAAAAATGCTTCGGAACTCTTCAATTGTTCTCGGAATTCTGCCGAACTTTTAAAATGCTTTGGAACTCTTCCATTGCTCTCGGAATTCTGCTGAAGTTTAAAAATGCTTCAGAACTCTTCCATTGTTCTCGGAATTCTGCTGTAGTTTAAAAATGCTTCGGAACTCTTCCATTGTTCTCAGAATTCCGCTGACGTTTAAAAATGCTTCGGAAATCTTCCATTGTTTTCAAAATTCCGCTGACGTTTAAAAATGCTTCAGAACTCTTCCATTGTTCTCGGAATTCCGCTGACGTTTTAAAATGCTTCGGTACTCTTCCATTGTTCTCGGAATTCCGCTGACATATAAAAATGCTTCGGAAATCTTGCATTGTTCTCGGCATTCCGCTGACGTTTAAAAATGCTTTGGAACTCTTCCATTGTTCTCAGAATTCCGCTGACGTTTAAAAATGCTTCGGAAATCTTCCATAGTTTTCAAAATTCCGCTGACGTTTAAAAATGCTTCAGAACTCTTCCATTGTTCTCGGAATTCCGCTGACGTTTAAAAATGCTTTGGAACTCTTCCATTATTCTCGGAAATCTGCTGAAGTTTAAAAATGCTTCGGAACTCTTCCATTGTTCTCAGAATTCCGCTGAAGTTTAGAAATGCTTCGGTACTCTTCCATTGTTCTCGGAATTCCGCTGACATATAAAAATGCTTCGGAAATCTTGCATTGTTCTCGGCATTCCGCTGACGTTTAAAAATGCTTCGGAACTCTTCAATTGTTCTCGGAATTCTGCTGAACTTTTAAAATGCTTTGGAACTCTTCCATTGCTCTCGGAATTCTGCTGAAGTTTAAAAATGCTTCAGAACTCTTCCATTGTTTTCGGAATTCTGCTGAAGTTTAAAAATGCTTCGGAACTCTTCCATTGTTCTCAGAATTCCACTGACGTTTAAAAATGCTTCGGAAATCTTCCATTGTTTTCAAAATTCCGCTGACGCTTAAAAATGCTTCAGAACTCTTCCATTGTTCTCGGAATTCCGCTGACGTTTAATAATGCTTCGCAACTTTTTCATTGTTCTCGGAATTCCGCTGACGGTTAAAAATGCTTCGGAACTCTTCAATTGTTCTCGGAATTCTGTTGAACTTTTAAAATGCTTTGGAACTCTTCCATTGCTCTCGGAATTCTGCTGAAGTTTAAAAATGCTTCAGAACTCTTACATTGTTCTCGGAATTCTGCTGACGTTTAAAAATGCTTCGGAACTCTACCATTGTTCTCGGAATTCCGTTGAAGTTTAAAAATGCTTCGAAACTCTTCCATTGTTCTCGGAATTCTGCTGAAGTTTAAAAATGCTTCGGAACTCTTCCATTGTTCTCGGAATTCCGCTGACGTTTAATAATGCTTCGCAACTCTTTCATTGTTCTCGGAATTCCACTGACGTTTAAAAATGCTTCGGAACGCTTCCATTGTTCTCGGAATTCCGTTGAAGTTTAAAAATGCTTCGAAACTCTTCCATTGTTCTCGGAATTCTGCTGAAGTTTAAAAATGCTTTGGAACTCTTTCATTGTTCTCAGAATTCCGCTGACATTTAAAAATGCTTTGGTACTCTTCCATTGTTCTCGGAATTCCGCTGACATATAAAAATGCTTCGGAAATCTTGCATTGTTCTCGGCATTCCGCTGACGTTTAAAAATGCTTCGGAACTCTTCAATTGTTCTCGGAATTCTGCTGAACTTTTAAAATGCTTTGGAACTCTTCCATTGCTCTCGGAATTCTGCTGAAGTTTAAAAATGCTTCAGAACTCTTACATTGTTCTCGGAATTCTGCTGAAGTTTAAAAATGCTTCGGTACTCTTCCATTGTTCTCGGAATTCCGCTGACATACAAAAATGCTTCGGAAATCTTGCATTGTTCTCGGCATTCCGCTGACGTTTAAAAATGCTTTGGAACTCTTCCATTGTTCTCAGAATTCCGCTGACGTTTAAAAATGCTTCGGAAATCTTCCATTGTTTTCAAAATTCCGCTGACGTTTAAAAATGCTTCAGAACTCTTCCATTGTTCTCGGAATTCCGCTGACGTTTAAAAATGCTTTGGAACTCTTCCATTGTTCTTGGAATTCTGCTGAAGTTTAAAAATGCTTCGGAACTCTTCCATTGTTCTCAGAATTCCGCTGACGTTTAAAAATGCTTCGGTACTCTTCCATTGTTCTCGGAATTCCACTGACATATAAAAATGCTTCGGAAATCTGGCATTGTTCTCGGCATTCCGCTGACGTTTAAAAATGCTTCGGAACTCTTCCATTGTTCTCAGAATTCTGCTGACGTTTAAAAATGCTTCGGAACTCTTCCATTGTTCTCGGAATTCCGCTGAAGTTTAAATATGCTTCGGACCTCTTCCATTGTTCTAGGAATTCTGCTGAAGTCTAAAAATTCATCTGAACTCTTCCATTATTCTCGGAATTCGTGTGAATTTTAAAAATGCTTCGGAACTCTTCTATTGTTCTCGGAATTCCGCTGAAGTTTAAAAATGCTTAAAATCTCTTACATTGTACTCGGAATTCCGCTGAAGTTTAAAAATGCTTCGGAACTCTTCCATTGCTCTCGGAATTCTGCTGAAGTTTAAAAATGCTTCAGAACTCTTACATTGTTCTCGGAATTCTGCTGACGTTTAAAAATGCTTCGGAACTCTTCCATTATTCTCTGAATTCCGCTGACGTTTAAAAATGCTTCGGTACTCTTCCTTTGTTCTCGGAATTCCGCTGACATATAAAAATGCTTCGGAAATCTTGCATTGTTCTCGGCATTCCGCTGACGTTTAAAAATGCTTCGGAACTCTTCAGTTGTTCTCGGAATTCTGCCGAACTTTTAAAATGCTTTGGAACTCTTCCATTGCTCTCGGAATTCTGCTGAAGTTTAAAAATGCTTCAGAACTCTTCCATTGTTCTCGGAATTCTGCTGTAGTTTAAAAATGCTACGGAACTCTTCCATTGTTCTCAGAATTCCGCTGACGTTTAAAAATGCTTTGGAAATCTTCCATTGTTTTCAAAATTCCGCTGACGTTTAAAAATGCTTCAGAACTCTTCCATTGTTCTCGGAATTCCGCTGACGTTTTAAAATGCTTCGGTACTCTTCCATTGTTCTCGGAATTCTGCTGAAGTTTAAAAATGCTTCGGAACTCTTCCATTGTTCTCAGAATTCCGCTAACGTTTAAAAATGCTTCAGAAATCTTCCATTGTTTTCAAAATTCCGCTGACGCTTAAATATGCTTCAGAACTCTTCCATTGTTCTCGGCATTCTGCTGACGTTTAAAAATGCTTCGGAACTCTTCAATTGTTCTCGGAATTCTGCCGAACTTTTAAAATGCTTTGGAACTCTTCCATTGCTCTCGGAATTCTGCTGAAGTTTAAAAATGCTTCAGAACTCTTCCATTGTTCTCGGAATTCTGCTGTAGTTTAAAAATGCTTCGGAACTCTTCCATTGTTCTCAGAATTCCGCTGACGTTTAAAAATGCTTCGGAAATCTTCCATTGTTTTCAAAATTCCGCTGACGTTTAAAAATGCTTCAGAACTCTTCCATTGTTCTCGGAATTCCGCTGACGTTTTAAAATGCTTCGGTACTCTTCCATTGTTCTCGGAATTCCGCTGACATATAAAAATGCTTCGGAAATCTTGCATTGTTCTCGGCATTCCGCTGACGTTTAAAAATGCTTCGGAACTCTTCCATTGTTCTCAGAATTCCGCTGACGTTTAAAAATGCTTCGGAAATCTTCCATAGTTTTCAAAATTCCGCTGACGTTTAAAAATGCTTCAGAACTCTTCCATTGTTCTCGGAATTCCGCTGACGTTTAAAAATGCTTTGGAAATCTTCCATTATTCTCGGAAATCTGCTGAAGTTTAAAAATGCTTCGGAACTCTTCCATTGTTCTCAGAATTCCGCTGAAGTTTAAAAATGCTTCGGTACTCTTCCATTGTTCTCGGAATTCCGTTGAAGTTTAAAAATGCTTCGAAACTCTTCCATTGTTCTCGGAATTCTGCTGAAGTTTAAAAATGCTTTGGAACTCTTTCATTGTTCTCAGAATTCCGCTGACATTTAAAAATGCTTTGGTACTCTTCCATTGTTCTCGGAATTCCGCTGACATATAAAAATGCTTCGGAAATCTTGCATTGTTCTCGGCATTCCGCTGACGTTTAAAAATGCTTCGGAACTCTTCAATTGCTCTCGGAATTCTGCTGAACTTTTAAAATGCTTTGGAACTCTTCCATTGCTCTCGGAATTCTGCTGAAGTTTAAAAATGCTTCAGAACTCTTACATTGTTCTCGGAATTCTGCTGAAGTTTAAAAATGCTTCGGTACTCTTCCATTGTTCTCGGAATTCCGCTGACATACAAAAATGCTTCGGAAATCTTGCATTGTTCTCGGCATTCCGCTGACGTTTAAAAATGCTTCGGAACTCTTCCATTGTTCTCAGAATTCCGCTGACGTTTAAAAATGCTTCGGAAATCTTCCATTGTTTTCAAAATTCCGCTGACGTTTAAAAATGCTTCAGAACTCTTCCATTGTTCTCGGAATTCCGCTGACGTTTAAAAATGCTTTGGAACTCTTCCATTGTTCTTGGAATTCTGCTGAAGTTTAAAAATGCTTCGGAACTCTTCCATTGTTCTCAGAATTCCGCTGACGTTTAAAAATGCTTCGGTACTCTTCCATTGTTCTCGGAATTCCACTGACATATAAAAATGCTTCGGAAATCTGGCATTGTTCTCGGCATTCCGCTGACGTTTAAAAATGCTTCGGAACTCTTCCATTGTTCTCAGAATTCTGCTGACGTTTAAAAATGCTTCGGAACTCTTCCATTGTTCTCGGAATTCCGCTGAAGTTTAAAAATGCTTCGGACCTCTTCCATTGTTCTAGGAATTCTGCTGAAGTCTAAAAATTCATCTGAACTCTTCCATTATTCTCGGAATTCGTGTGAATTTTAAAAATGCTTCGGAACTCTTCTATTGTTCTCGGAATTCCGCTGACATACAAAAATGCTTCGGAAATCTTGCATTGTTCTCGGCATTCCGCTGACGTTTAAAAATGCTTCGGAACTCTTCCATTGTTCTCAGAATTCCGCTGACGTTTAAAAATGCTTCGGAAATCTTCCATTGTTTTCAAAATTCCGCTGACGTTTAAAAATGCTTCAGAACTCTTCCATTGTTCTCGGAATTCCGCTGACGTTTAAAAATGCTTTGGAACTCTTCCATTGTTCTTGGAATTCTGCTGAAGTTTAAAAATGCTTCGGAACTCTTCCATTGTTCTCAGAATTCCGCTGACGTTTAAAAATGCTTCGGTACTCTTCCATTGTTCTCGGAATTCCACTGACATATAAAAATGCTTCGGAAATCTGGCATTGTTCTCGGCATTCCGCTGACGTTTAAAAATGCTTCGGAACTCTTCCATTGTTCTCAGAATTCTGCTGACGTTTAAAAATGCTTCGGAACTCTTCCATTGTTCTCGGAATTCCGCTGAAGTTTAAAAATGCTTCGGACCTCTTCCATTGTTCTAGGAATTCTGCTGAAGTCTAAAAATTCATCTGAACTCTTCCATTATTCTCGGAATTCGTGTGAATTTTAAAAATGCTTCGGAACTCTTCTATTGTTCTCGGAATTCCGCTGAAGTTTAAAAATGCTTAAAATCTCTTACATTGTACTCGGAATTCCGCTGAAGTTTAAAAATGCTTCGGAACTCTTCCATTGCTCTCGGAATTCTGCTGAAGTTTAAAAATGCTTCAGAACTCTTACATTGTTCTCGGAATTCTGCTGACGTTTAAAAATGCTTCGGAACTCTTCCATTATTCTCTGAATTCCGCTGACGTTTAAAAATGCTTCGGTACTCTTCCTTTGTTCTCGGAATTCCGCTGACATATAAAAATGCTTCGGAAATCTTGCATTGTTCTCGGCATTCCGCTGACGTTTAAAAATGCTTCGGAACTCTTCAATTGTTCTCGGAATTCTGCCGAACTTTTAAAATGCTTTGGAACTCTTCCATTGCTCTCGGAATTCTGCTGAAGTTTAAAAATGCTTCAGAACTCTTCCATTGTTCTCGGAATTCTGCTGTAGTTTAAAAATGCTACGGAACTCTTCCATTGTTCTCAGAATTCCGCTGACGTTTAAAAATGCTTTGGAAATCTTCCATTGTTTTCAAAATTCCGCTGACGTTTAAAAATGCTTCAGAACTCTTCCATTGTTCTCGGAATTCCGCTGACGTTTTAAAATGCTTCGGTACTCTTCCATTGTTCTCGGAATTCTGCTGAAGTTTAAAAATGCTTCGGAACTCTTCCATTGTTCTCGGAATTCCGCTGACGTTTAATAATGCTTCGCAACTCTTTCATTGTACTCGGAATTCCGCTAACGTTTAAAAATGCTTCGGAACTCTTCCATTGTTCTCGGAATTCCGTTGAAGTTTAAAAATGCTTCGAAACTCTTCCATTGTTCTGGGAATTCTGCTGAAGTTTAAAAATGCTTCAGAACTCTTCCATTGTTCTCGGAATTCCGCTGATGTTTAAACATGCTTCGGAACTCATCCATTGTTCTCGGAATTCTGTTGAAGTTTAAAAATGCTTCTAAACTCTTCCATTGTTCTCGGAATTCTGCTGAAGTTTAAAAATGCTTCGGAACTCTTCCATTGTTCTCGGAATTCCGCTGACATATAAAAATGCTTCGGAAATCTTGCATTGTTCTCGGCATTCCGCTGACGTTTAAAAATGCTTCGGAACTCTTCAATTGTTCTCGGAATTCTGCTGAACTTTTAAAATGCTTTGGAACTCTTCCATTGCTCTCGCAATTCTGCTGACGTTTAAAAATGCTTCGGAACTCTTCCATTGTTCTCGGAATTCTGTTGACGTTTAAAAATGCTTCGGAACTCTTCCATTGTTCTCGGAATTCCGCTGACGTTTAAAAATGCTTCACAACTCTTCCATTGTTCTCGGAATTCCGCTGACTTTTAAAAATACTTCGAAACTCTTCCATTGTTCTCCAAATTCCGCTGAAGTTTAAAAATGCTTCGGAACCCTTCCATTGTTCTCGGAATTCTGCTGAAGTTTAAAAATGTTTCGGAACTCTTCCATTGTTCTCAGAATTCCGCTGAAGTTTAAAAATGCTTCGGACCTCTTCTATTGTTCTAGGAATTCTGCTGAAGTTTAAAAATTCATCTGAACTCTTCCATTATTCTCGGAATTCGTGTGAATTTTAAAAATGCTTCGGAACTCTTCTATTGTTCTCGGAATTCCGCTGAAGTTTAAAAATGCTTAAAATCTCTTACATTGTACTCGGAAATCCGCTGAAGTTTAAAAATGCTTCGGAACTCTTCCATTGCTCTCGGAATTCTGCTGAAGTTTAAAAATGCTTCAGAACTCTTACATTGTTCTCGGAATTCTGCTGACGTTTAAAAATGCTTCGGTACTCTTCCTTTGTTCTCGGAATTCCGCTGACATATAAAAATGCTTCGGTACTCTTCCTTTGTTCTCGGAATTCCGCTGACATATAAAAATGCTTTGGAAATCTTGCATTGTTCTCGGCATTCCGCTGACGTTTAAAAATGCTTCAGAACTCTTCCATTGTTCTCGGAATTCCGCTGACTTTTAAAAATACTTCGAAACTCTTCCATTGTTCTCCAAATTCTGCTGAAGTTTAAAAATGCTTCGGAACTCTTCCATTGTTCTCGGAATTCCGCTGACGTTTAAAAATGCTTCACAACTCTTCCATTGTTCTCGGAATTCCGCTGACTTTTAAAAATACTTCGAAACTCTTCCATTGTTCTCCAAATTCCGCTGAAGTTTAAAAATGCTTCGGAACCCTTCCATTGTTCTCGGAATTCTGCTGAAGTTTAAAAATGCTTCGGAACTCTTCCATTGTTCTCAGAATTCCGCTGACGTTTAAAAATGCTTCGGAAATCTTCCATTGTTTTCAAAATTCCGCTGACGTTTAAAAATGCTTCAGAACTCTTCCATTGTTCTCGGAATTCCGCTGACTTTTAAAAATACTTCGAAACTCTTCCATTGTTCTCCAAATTCTGCTGAAGTTTAAAAATGCTTCGGAACTCTTCCATTGTTCTCGGAATTCCGCTGACGTTTAAAAATGCTTCACAACTCTTCCATTGTTCTCGGAATTCCGCTGACTTTTAAAAATACTTCGAAACTCTTCCATTGTTCTCCAAATTCCGCTGAAGTTTAAAAATGCTTCGGAACCCTTCCATTGTTCTCGGAATTCTGCTGAAGTTTAAAAATGCTTCGGAACTCTTCCATTGTTCTCAGAATTCTGCTGACGTTTAAAAATGCTTCGGAACTCTTCCATTGTTTTCAAAATTCCGCTGACGTTTAAAAATGCTTCAGAACTCTTCCATTGTTCTCGGAATTCCGCTGACGTTTAAAAATGCTTTGGAACTCTTCCATTGTTCTTGGAATTCTGCTGAAGTTTAAAAATGCTTCGGAACTCTTCCATTGTTCTCAGAATTCCGCTGACGTTTAAAAATGCTTCGGTACTCTTCCATTGTTCTCAGAATTCCACTGACATATAAAAATGCTTCGGAAATCTGGCATTGTTCTCGGCATTCCGCTGACGTTTAAAAATGCTTCGGAACTCTTCCATTGTTCTCAGAATTCTGCTGACGTTTAAAAATGCTTCGGAACTCTTCCATTGTTCTCGGAATTCCGCTGAAGTTTAAAAATGCTTCGGACCTCTTCCATTGTTCTAGGAATTCTGCTGAAGTCTAAAAATTCATCTGAACTCTTCCATTATTCTCGGAATTCGTGTGAATTTTAAAAATGCTTCGGAACTCTTCTATTGTTCTCGGAATTCCGCTGAAGTTTAAAAATGCTTAAAATCTCTTACATTGTACTCGGAATTCCGCTGAAGTTTAAAAATGCTTCGGAACTCTTCCATTGCTCTCGGAATTCTGCTGAAGTTTAAAAATGCTTCAGAACTCTTACATTGTTCTCGGAATTCTGCTGACGTTTAAAAATGCTTCGGAACTCTTCCATTATTCTCTGAATTCCGCTGACGTTTAAAAATGCTTCGGTACTCTTCCTTTGTTCTCGGAATTCCGCTGACATATAAAAATGCTTCGGAAATCTTGCATTGTTCTCGGCATTCCGCTGACGTTTAAAAATGCTTCGGAACTCTTCAATTGTTCTCGGAATTCTGCCGAACTTTTAAAATGCTTTGGAACTCTTCCATTGCTCTCGGAATTCTGCTGAAGTTTAAAAATGCTTCAGAACTCTTCCATTGTTCTCGGAATTCTGCTGTAGTTTAAAAATGCTACGGAACTCTTCCATTGTTCTCAGAATTCCGCTGACGTTTAAAAATGCTTTGGAAATCTTCCATTGTTTTCAAAATTCCGCTGACGTTTAAAAATGCTTCAGAACTCTTCCATTGTTCTCGGAATTCCGCTGACGTTTTAAAATGCTTCGGTACTCTTCCATTGTTCTCGGAATTCTGCTGAAGTTTAAAAATGCTTCGGAACTCTTCCATTGTTCTCAGAATTCCGCTAACGTTTAAAAATGCTTCAGAAATCTTCCATTGTTTTCAAAATTCCGCTGACGCTTAAATATGCTTCAGAACTCTTCCATTGTTCTCGGAATTCCGCTGACGTTTAATAATGCTTCGCAAC
The DNA here is from genome assembly GCF_046119375.1 of Phyllobates terribilis. Lineage (NCBI taxonomy): Eukaryota > Metazoa > Chordata > Amphibia > Anura > Dendrobatidae > Phyllobates > Phyllobates terribilis. The sequence goes on from NW_027362782.1 coordinate 15,423,933, forward strand.
TCTTTCATTGTACTCGGAATTCCGCTAACGTTTAAAAATGCTTCGGAACTCTTCCATTGTTCTCGGAATTCCGTTGAAGTTTAAAAATGCTTCGAAACTCTTCCATTGTTCTGGGAATTCTGCTGAAGTTTAAAAATGCTTCAGAACTCTTCCATTGTTCTCGGAATTCCGCTGATGTTTAAACATGCTTCGGAACTCATCCATTGTTCTCGGAATTCTGTTGAAGTTTAAAAATGCTTCTAAACTCTTCCATTGTTCTCGGAATTCTGCTGAAGTTTAAAAATGCTTCGGAACTCTTCCATTGTTCTCGGAATTCCGCTGACATATAAAAATGCTTCGGAAATCTTGCATTGTTCTCGGCATTCCGCTGACGTTTAAAAATGCTTCGGAACTCTTCAATTGTTCTCGGAATTCTGCTGAACTTTTAAAATGCTTTGGAACTCTTCCATTGCTCTCGCAATTCTGCTGACGTTTAAAAATGCTTCGGAACTCTTCCATTGTTCTCGGAATTCTGTTGACGTTTAAAAATGCTTCGGAACTCTTCCATTGTTCTCGGAATTCCGCTGACGTTTAAAAATGCTTCACAACTCTTCCATTGTTCTCGGAATTCCGCTGACTTTTAAAAATACTTCGAAACTCTTCCATTGTTCTCCAAATTCCGCTGAAGTTTAAAAATGCTTCGGAACCCTTCCATTGTTCTCGGAATTCTGCTGAAGTTTAAAAATGTTTCGGAACTCTTCCATTGTTCTCAGAATTCCGCTGAAGTTTAAAAATGCTTCGGACCTCTTCTATTGTTCTAGGAATTCTGCTGAAGTTTAAAAATTCATCTGAACTCTTCCATTATTCTCGGAATTCGTGTGAATTTTAAAAATGCTTCGGAACTCTTCTATTGTTCTCGGAATTCCGCTGAAGTTTAAAAATGCTTAAAATCTCTTACATTGTACTCGGAAATCCGCTGAAGTTTAAAAATGCTTCGGAACTCTTCCATTGCTCTCGGAATTCTGCTGAAGTTTAAAAATGCTTCAGAACTCTTACATTGTTCTCGGAATTCTGCTGACGTTTAAAAATGCTTCGGTACTCTTCCTTTGTTCTCGGAATTCCGCTGACATATAAAAATGCTTCGGTACTCTTCCTTTGTTCTCGGAATTCCGCTGACATATAAAAATGCTTCGGAAATCTTGCATTGTTCTCGGCATTCCGCTGACGTTTAAAAATGCTTCAGAACTCTTCCATTGTTCTCGGAATTCCGCTGACTTTTAAAAATACTTCGAAACTCTTCCATTGTTCTCCAAATTCTGCTGAAGTTTAAAAATGCTTCGGAACTCTTCCATTGTTCTCGGAATTCCGCTGACGTTTAAAAATGCTTCACAACTCTTCCATTGTTCTCGGAATTCCGCTGACTTTTAAAAATACTTCGAAACTCTTCCATTGTTCTCCAAATTCCGCTGAAGTTTAAAAATGCTTCGGAACCCTTCCATTGTTCTCGGAATTCTGCTGAAGTTTAAAAATGCTTCGGAACTCTTCCATTGTTCTCAGAATTCCGCTGACGTTTAAAAATGCTTCGGAAATCTTCCATTGTTTTCAAAATTCCGCTGACGTTTAAAAATGCTTCAGAACTCTTCCATTGTTCTCGGAATTCCGCTGACTTTTAAAAATACTTCGAAACTCTTCCATTGTTCTCCAAATTCTGCTGAAGTTTAAAAATGCTTCGGAACTCTTCCATTGTTCTCGGAATTCCGCTGACGTTTAAAAATGCTTCACAACTCTTCCATTGTTCTCGGAATTCCGCTGACTTTTAAAAATACTTCGAAACTCTTCCATTGTTCTCCAAATTCCGCTGAAGTTTAAAAATGCTTCGGAACCCTTCCATTGTTCTCGGAATTCTGCTGAAGTTTAAAAATGCTTCGGAACTCTTCCATTGTTCTCAGAATTCTGCTGACGTTTAAAAATGCTTCGGAACTCTTCCATTGTTCTCGGAATTCCGCTGAAGTTTAAAAATGCTTCGGACCTCTTCCATTGTTCTAGGAATTCTGCTGAAGTCTAAAAATTCATCTGAACTCTTCCATTATTCTCGGAATTCGTGTGAATTTTAAAAATGCTTCGGAACTCTTCTATTGTTCTCGGAATTCCGCTGAAGTTTAAAAATGCTTAAAATCTCTTACATTGTACTCGGAATTCCGCTGAAGTTTAAAAATGCTTCGGAACTCTTCCATTGCTCTCGGAATTCTGCTGAAGTTTAAAAATGCTTCAGAACTCTTACATTGTTCTCGGAATTCTGCTGACGTTTAAAAATGCTTCGGAACTCTTCCATTGTTCTCGGAATTCCGCTGAAGTTTAAAAATGCTTCGGACCTCTTCCATTGTTCTAGGAATTCTGCTGAAGTCTAAAAATTCATCTGAACTCTTCCATTATTCTCGGAATTCGTGTGAATTTTAAAAATGCTTCGGAACTCTTCTATTGTTCTCGGAATTCCGCTGAAGTTTAAAAATGCTTAAAATCTCTTACATTGTACTCGGAATTCCGCTGAAGTTTAAAAATGCTTCGGAACTCTTCCATTGCTCTCGGAATTCTGCTGAAGTTTAAAAATGCTTCAGAACTCTTACATTGTTCTCGGAATTCTGCTGACGTTTAAAAATGCTTCGGAACTCTTCCATTGTTCTCTGGATTCCGCTGACGTTTAAAAATGCTTCGGTACTCTTCCTTTGTTCTCGGAATTCCGCTGACATATAAAAATGCTTCGGAAATCTTGCATTGTTCTCGGCATTCCGCTGACGTTTAAAAATGCTTCGGAACTCTTCAATTGTTCTCGGAATTCTGCCGAACTTTTAAAATGCTTTGGAACTCTTCCATTGCTCTCGGAATTCTGCTGAAGTTTAAAAATGCTTCAGAACTCTTCCATTGTTCTCGGAATTCTGCTGTAGTTTAAAAATGCTTCGGAACTCTTCCATTGTTCTCAGAATTCCGCTGACGTTTAAAAATGCTTCGGAAATCTTCCATTGTTTTCAAAATTCTGCTGACGTTTAAAAATGCTTCAGAACTCTTCCATTGTTCTCGGAATTCCGCTGACGTTTTAAAATGCTTCGGTACTCTTCCATTGTTCTCGGAATTCCGCTGACATATAAAAATGCTTCGGAAATCTTGCATTGTTCTCGGCATTCCGCTGACGTTTAAAAATGCTTCGGAACTCTTCCATTGTTCTCAGAATTCCGCTGACGTTTAAAAATGCTTCGGAAATCTTCCATAGTTTTCAAAATTCCGCTGACGTTTAAAAATGCTTCAGAACTCTTCCATTGTTCTCGGAATTCCGCTGACGTTTAAAAATGCTTTGGAACTCTTCCATTATTCTCGGAAATCTGCTGAAGTTTAAAAATGCTTCGGAACTCTTCCATTGTTCTCAGAATTCCGCTGAAGTTTAAAAATGCTTCGGTACTCTTCCATTGTTCTCGGAATTCCGCTGACATATAAAAATGCTTCGGAAATCTTGCATTGTTCTCGGCATTCCGCTGACGTTTAAAAATGCTTCGGAACTCTTCAATTGTTCTCGGAATTCTGCTGAACTTTTAAAATGCTTTGGAACTCTTCCATTGCTCTCGGAATTCTGCTGAAGTTTAAAAATGCTTCAGAACTCTTCCATTGTTTTCGGAATTCTGCTGAAGTTTAAAAATGCTTCGGAACTCTTCCATTGTTCTCAGAATTCCACTGACGTTTAAAAATGCTTCGGAAATCTTCCATTGTTTTCAAAATTCCGCTGACGCTTAAAAATGCTTCAGAACTCTTCCATTGTTCTCGGAATTCCGCTGACGTTTAATAATGCTTCGCAACTTTTTCATTGTTCTCGGAATTCAGCTGACGGTTAAAAATGCTTCGGAACTCTTCAATTGTTCTCGGAATTCTGTTGAACTTTTAAAATGCTTTGGAACTCTTCCATTGCTCTCGGAATTCTGCTGAAGTTTAAAAATGCTTCAGAACTCTTACATTGTTCTCGGAATTCTGCTGACGTTTAAAAATGCTTCGGAACTCTACCATTGTTCTCGGAATTCCGTTGAAGTTTAAAAATGCTTCGAAACTCTTCCATTGTTCTCGGCATTCCGCTGACGTTTAAAAATGCTTCGGAACTCTTCCATTGTTCTCAGAATTCCGCTGACGTTTAAAAATGCTTCGGAAATCTTCCATTGTTTTCAAAATTCCGCTGACGTTTAAAAATGCTTCAGAACTCTTCCATTGTTCTCGGAATTCCGCTGACGTTTAAAAATGCTTTGGAACTCTTCCATTGTTCTTGGAATTCTGCTGAAGTTTAGAAATGCTTCGGAACTCTTCCATTGTTCTCAGAATTCCGCTGACGTTTAAAAATGCTTCGGTACTCTTCCATTGTTCTCGGAATTCCACTGACATATAAAAATGCTTCGGAAATCTGGCATTGTTCTCGGCATTCCGCTGACGTTTAAAAATGCTTCGGAACTCTTCCATTGTTCTCAGAATTCTGCTGACGTTTAAAAATGCTTCGGAACTCTTCCATTGTTCTCGGAATTCCGCTGAAGTTTAAAAATGCTTCGGACCTCTTCCATTGTTCTAGGAATTCTGCTGAAGTCTAAAAATTCATCTGAACTCTTCCATTATTCTCGGAATTCGTGTGAATTTTAAAAATGCTTCGGAACTCTTCCATTGCTCTCGGAATTCTGCTGAAGTTTAAAAATGCTTCAGAACTCTTACATTGTCCTCGGAATTCTGCTGACGTTTAAAAATGCTTCGGAACTCTTCCATTGTTCTCTGAATTCCGCTGACGTTTAAAAATGCTTCGGTACTCTTCCTTTGTTCTCGGAATTCCGCTGACATATAAAAATGCTTCGGAAATCTTGCATTGTTCTCGGCATTCCGCTGACGTTTAAAAATGCTTCGGAACTCTTCCATTGCTCTCGGAATTCTGCTGAAGTTTAAAAATGCTTCAGAACTCTTACATTGTTCTCAGAATTCCGCTGACGTTTAAAAATGCTTCGGAAATCTTCCATAGTTTTCAAAATTCCGCTGACGTTTAAAAATGCTTCAGAACTCTTCCATTGTTCTCGGAATTCCGCTGACGTTTAAAAATGCTTTGGAACTCTTCCATTATTCTCGGAAATCTGCTGAAGTTTAAAAATGCTTCGGAACTCTTCCATTGTTCTCAGAATTCCGCTGAAGTTTAAAAATGCTTCGGTACTCTTCCATTGTTCTCGGAATTCCGCTGACATATAAAAATGCTTCGGAAATCTTGCATTGTTCTCGGCATTCCGCTGACGTTTAAAAATGCTTCGGAACTCTTCAATTGTTCTCGGAATTCTGCTGAACTTTTAAAATGCTTTGGAACTCTTCCATTGCTCTCGGAATTCTGCTGAAGTTTAAAAATGCTTCAGAACTCTTCCATTGTTTTCGGAATTCTGCTGAAGTTTAAAAATGCTTCGGAACTCTTCCATTGTTCTCAGAATTCCACTGACGTTTAAAAATGCTTCGGAAATCTTCCATTGTTTTCAAAATTCCGCTGACGCTTAAAAATGCTTCAGAACTCTTCCATTGTTCTCGGAATTCCGCTGACGTTTAATAATGCTTCGCAACTTTTTCATTGTTCTCGGAATTCAGCTGACGGTTAAAAATGCTTCGGAACTCGTCAATTGTTCTCGGAATTCTGTTGAACTTTTAAAATGCTTTGGAACTCTTCCATTGCTCTCAGAATTCCGTTGAAGTTTAAAAATGCTTCGAAACTCTTCCATTGTTCTCGGAATTCTGCTGAAGTTTAAAAATGCTTCAGAACTCTTACATTGTTCTCGGAATTCTGCTGACGTTTAAAAATGCTTCGGAACTCTACCATTGTTCTCGGAATTCCGTTGAAGTTTAAAAATGCTTCGAAACTCTTCCATTGTTCTCGGAATTCTGCTGAAGTTTAAAAATGCTTCGGAACTCTTCCATTGTTCTCGGAATTCCGCTGACGTTTAATAATGCTTCGCAACTCTTTCATTGTTCTCGGAATTCCACTGACGTTTAAAAATGCTTCGGAACGCTTCCATTGTTCTCGGAATTCCGTTGAAGTTTAAAAATGCTTCGAAACTCTTCCATTGTTCTCGGAATTCTGCTGAAGTTTAAAAATGCTTTGGAACTCTTTCATTGTTCTCAGAATTCCGCTGACATTTAAAAATGCTTTGGTACTCTTCCATTGTTCTCGGAATTCCGCTGACATATAAAAATGCTTCGGAAATCTTGCATTGTTCTCGGCATTCCGCTGACGTTTAAAAATGCTTCGGAACTCTTCAATTGTTCTCGGAATTCTGCTGAACTTTTAAAATGCTTTGGAACTCTTCCATTGCTCTCGGAATTCTGCTGAAGTTTAAAAATGCTTCAGAACTCTTACATTGTTCTCGGAATTCTGCTGAAGTTTAAAAATGCTTCGGTACTCTTCCATTGTTCTCGGAATTCCGCTGACATATAAAAATGCTTCGGAAATCTTGCATTGTTCTCGGCATTCCGCTGACGTTTAAAAATGCTTCGGAACTCTTCCATTGTTCTCAGAATTCCGCTGACGTTTAAAAATGCTTCGGAAATCTTCCATTGTTTTCAAAATTCCGCTGACGTTTAAAAATGCTTCAGAACTCTTCCATTGTTCTCGGAATTCCACTGACGTTTAAAAATGCTTTGGAACTCTTCCATTGTTCTCGGAATTCCACTGACATATAAAAATGCTTCGGAAATCTGGCATTGTTCTCGGCATTCCGCTGACGTTTAAAAATGCTTCGGAACTCTTCCATTGTTCTCAGAATTCTGCTGACGTTTAAAAATGCTTCGGAACTCTTCCATTGTTCTCGGAATTCCGCTGAAGTTTAAAAATGCTTCGGACCTCTTCCATTGTTCTAGGAATTCTGCTGAAGTCTAAAAATTCATCTGAACTCTTCCATTATTCTCGGAATTCGTGTGAATTTTAAAAATGCTTCGGAACTCTTCCATTGCTCTCGGAATTCTGCTGAAGTTTAAAAATGCTTCAGAACTCTTACATTGTTCTCGGAATTCTGCTGACGTTTAAAAATGCTTCGGAACTCTTCCATTGTTCTCTGAATTCCGCTGACGTTTAAAAATGCTTCGGTACTCTTCCTTTGTTCTCGGAATTCCGCTGACATATAAAAATGCTTCGGAAATCTTGCATTGTTCTCGGCATTCCGCTGACGTTTAAAAATGCTTCGGAACTCTTCAATTGTTCTCGGAATTCTGCCGAACTTTTAAAATGCTTTGGAACTCTTCCATTGCTCTCGGAATTCTGCTGAAGTTTAAAAATGCTTCAGAACTCTTCCATTGTTCTCGGAATTCTGCTGTAGTTTAAAAATGCTACGGAACTCTTCCATTGTTCTCAGAATTCCGCTGACGTTTAAAAATGCTTTGGAAATCTTCCATTGTTTTCAAAATTCCGCTGACGTTTAAAAATGCTTCAGAACTCTTCCATTGTTCTCGGAATTCCGCTGACGTTTTAAAATGCTTCGGTACTCTTCCATTGTTCTCGGAATTCTGCTGAAGTTTAAAAATGCTTCGGAACTCTTCCATTGTTCTCAGAATTCCGCTGACGTTTAAAAATGCTTTGGAAATCTTCCATTGTTTTCAAAATTCCGCTGACGTTTAAAAATGCTTCAGAACTCTTCCATTGTTCTCGGAATTCCGCTGAAGTTTTAAAATGCTTCGGTACTCTTCCATTGTTCTCGGAATTCTGCTGAAGTTTAAAAATGCTTCGAAACTCTTCCATTGTTCTGGGAATTCTGATGAAGTTTAAAAATGCTTCAGAACTCTTCCATTGTTCTCGGAATTCCGCTGATGTTTAAACATGCTTCGGAACTCTTCCATTGTTCTCGGAATTCTGTTGAAGTTTAAAAATGCTTCTAAACTCTTCCATTGTTCTCGGAATTCTGCTGAAGTTTAAAAATGCTTCGGAACTCTTCCATTGTTCTCGGAATTCCGCTGACATATAAAAATGCTTCGGAAATCTTGCATTGTTCTCGGCATTCCGCTGACGTTTAAAAATGCTTCGGAACTCTTCAATTGTTCTCGGAATTCTGCTGAACTTTTAAAATGCTTTGGAACTCTTCCATTGCTCTCGCAATTCTGCTGACGTTTAAAAATGCTTCGGAACTCTTCCATTGTTCTCGGAATTCTGTTGACGTTTAAAAATGCTTCGGAACTCTTCCATTGTTCTCGGAATTCCGCTGACGTTTAAAAATGCTTCACAACTCTTCCATTGTTCTCGGAATTCCGCTGACTTTTAAAAATACTTCGAAACTCTTCCATTGTTCTCCAAATTCCGCTGAAGTTTAAAAATGCTTCGGAACCCTTCCATTGTTCTCGGAATTCTGCTGAAGTTTAAAAATGTTTCGGAACTCTTCCATTGTTCTCAGAATTCCGCTGAAGTTTAAAAATGCTTCGGACCTCTTCCATTGTTCTAGGAATTCTGCTGAAGTTTAAAAATTCATCTGAACTCTTCCATTATTCTCGGAATTCGTGTGAATTTTAAAAATGCTTCGGAACTCTTCTATTGTTCTCGGAATTCCGCTGAAGTTCAAAAATGCTTAAAATCTCTTACATTGTACTCGGAAATCCGCTGAAGTTTAAAAATGCTTCGGAACTCTTACATTGTTCTCAGAATTCCGCTAACGTTTAAAAATGCTTCGGAACTCTTCCATTGTTCTCGGAATTCCGTTGAAGTTTAAAAATGCTTTGAAACTCTTCCATTGTTCTCGGAATTCTGCTGAAGTTTAAAAATGCTTCGGAACTCTTCCATTGTTCTCAGAATTCCGCTAACGTTTAAAAATGCTTCGGAAATCTTCCATTGTTTTCAAAATTCCGCTGACGCTTACAAATGCTTCAGAACTTTTCCATTGTTCTCGGAATTCCGCTGACTTTTAAAAATACTTCGAAACTCTTCCATTGTTCTCCAAATTCCGCTGAAGTTTAAAAATGCTTCGGAACTCTTCCATTGTTCTCGGAATTCCGCTGACGTTTAAAAATGCTTCACAACACTTCCATTGTTCTCGGAATTCCGCTGACTTTTAAAAATACTTCGAAACTCTTCCATTGTTCTCCAAATTCCGCTGAAGTTTAAAAATGCTTCGGAACCCTTCCATTGTTCTCGGAATTCTGCTGAAGTTTAAAAATGCTTCGGAACTCTTCCATTGTTCTCAGAATTCTGCTGACGTTTAAAAATGCTTCGGAACTCTTCCATTGTTCTCGGAATTCCGCTGAAGTTTAAAAATGCTTTGGACCTCTTCCATTGTTCTAGGAATTCTGCTGAAGTCTAAAAATTCATCTGAACTCTTCCATTATTCTCGGAATTCGTGTGAATTTTAAAAATGCTTCGGAACTCTTCTATTGTTCTCGGAATTCCGCTGAAGTTTAAAAATGCTTAAAATCTCTTACATTGTACTCGGAATTCCGCTGAAGTTTAAAAATGCTTCGGAACTCTTCCATTGCTCTCGGAATTCTGCTGAAGTTTAAAAATGCTTCAGAACGCTTACATTGTTCTCGGAATTCTGCTGACGTTTAAAAATGCTTCGGAATTCTTCCATTGTTCTCTGAATTCCGCTGACGTTTAAAAATGCTTCGGTACTCTTCCTTTGTTCTCGGAATTCCGCTGACATATAAAAATGCTTCGGAAATCTTGCATTGTTCTCGGCATTCCGCTGACGTTTAAAAATGCTTCGGAACTCTTCAATTGTTCTCGGAATTCTGCCGAACTTTTAAAATGCTTTGGAACTCTTCCATTGCTCTCGGAATTCTGCTGAAGTTTAAAAATGCTTCGGAACTCTTCCATTGTTCTCAGAATTCCGCTGACGTTTAAAAATGCTTTGGAAATCTTCCATTGTTTTCAAAATTCCGCTGACGTTTAAAAATGCTTCAGAACTCTTCCATTGTTCTCGGAATTCCGCTGACGTTTTAAAATGCTTCGGTACTCTTCCATTGTTCTCGGAATTCCGCTGACATATAAAAATGCTTCGGAAATCTTGCATTGTTCTCGGCATTCCGCTGACATTTAAAAATGCTTCGGAACTCTTCCATTGTTCTCAGAATTCCGCTGACGTTTAAAAATGCTTCGGAAATCTTCCATAGTTTTCAAAATTCCGCTGAAGTTTAAAAATGCTTCAGAACTCTTCCATTGTTCTCGGAATTCCGCTGACGTTTAAAAATGCTTTGGAACTCTTCCATTATTCTCGGAAATCTGCTGTAGTTTAAAAATGCTACGGAACTCTTCCATTGTTCTCAGAATTCCGCTGACGTTTAAAAATGCTTTGGAAATCTTCCATTGTTTTCAAAATTCCGCTGACGTTTAAAAATGCTTCAGAACTCTTCCATTGTTCTCGGAATTCCGCTGACGTTTAAAAATGCTTCAGAACTCTTCCATTGTTCTCAGAATTCCGCTAACGTTTAAAAATGCTTCAGAAATCTTCCATTGTTTTCAAAATTCCGCTGACGCTTAAATATGCTTCAGAACTCTTCAATTGTTCTCGGAATTCCGCTGACGTTTAATAATGCTTCGCAACTCTTTCATTGTACTCGGAATTCCGCTAAAGTTTAAAAATGCTTCGGAACTCTTCCATTGTTCTCGGAATTCCGTTGAAGTTTAAAAATGCTTCGAAACTCTTCCATTGTTCTGGGAATTCTGATGAAGTTTAAAAATGCTTCAGAACTCTTCCATTGTTCTCGGAATTCCGCTGATGTTTAAACATGCTTCGGAACTCTTCCATTGTTCTCGGAATTCTGTTGAAGTTTAAAAATGCTTCTAAACTCTTCCATTGTTCTCGGAATTCTGCTGAAGTTTAAAAATGCTTCGGAACTCTTCCATTGTTCTCGGAATTCCGCTGACATATAAAAATGCTTCGGAAATCTTGCATTGTTCTCGGCATTCCGCTGACGTTTAAAAATGCTTCGGAACTCTTCAATTGTTCTCGGAATTCTGCTGAACTTTTAAAATGCTTTGGAACTCTTCCATTGCTCTCGCAATTCTGCTGACGTTTAAAAATGCTTCGGAACTCTTCCATTGTTCTCGGAATTCTGTTGACGTTTAAAAATGCTTCGGAACTCTTCCATTGTTCTCGGAATTCCGCTGACGTTTAAAAATGCTTCACAACTCTTCCATTGTTCTCGGAATTCCGCTGACTTTTAAAAATACTTCGAAACTCTTCCATTGTTCTCCAAATTCCGCTGAAGTTTAAAAATGCTTCGGAACCCTTCCATTGTTCTCGGAATTCTGCTGAAGTTTAAAAATGTTTCGGAACTCTTCCATTGTTCTCAGAATTCCGCTGAAGTTTAAAAATGCTTCGGACCTCTTCCATTGTTCTAGGAATTCTGCTGAAGTTTAAAAATTCATCTGAACTCTTCCATTATTCTCGGAATTCGTGTGAATTTTAAAAATGCTTCGGAACTCTTCTATTGTTCTCGGAATTCCGCTGAAGTTTAAAAATGCTTAAAATCTCTTACATTGTACTCGGAAATCCGCTGAAGTTTAAAAATGCTTCGGAACTCTTACATTGTTCTCAGAATTCCGCTAACGTTTAAAAATGCTTCGGAACTCTTCCATTGTTCTCGGAATTCCGTTGAAGTTTAAAAATGCTTTGAAACTCTTCCATTGTTCTCGGAATTCTGCTGAAGTTTAAAAATGCTTCGGAACTCTTCCATTGTTCTCAGAATTCCGCTAACGTTTAAAAATGCTTCGGAAATCTTCCATTGTTTTCAAAATTCCGCTGACGCTTACAAATGCTTCAGAACTTTTCCATTGTTCTCGGAATTCCGCTGACTTTTAAAAATACTTCGAAACTCTTCCATTGTTCTCCAAATTCCGCTGAAGTTTAAAAATGCTTCGGAACTCTTCCATTGTTCTCGGAATTCCGCTGACGTTTAAAAATGCTTCACAACTCTTCCATTGTTCTCGGAATTCCGCTGACTTTTAAAAATACTTCGAAACTCTTCCATTGTTCTCCAAATTCCGCTGAAGTTTAAAAATGCTTCGGAACCCTTCCATTGTTCTCGGAATTCTGCTGAAGTTTAAAAATGCTTCGGAACTCTTCCATTGTTCTCAGAATTCTGCTGACGTTTAAAAATGCTTCGGAACTCTTCCATTGTTCTCGGAATTCCGCTGAAGTTTAAAAATGCTTTGGACCTCTTCCATTGTTCTAGGAATTCTGCTGAAGTCTAAAAATTCATCTGAACTCTTCCATTATTCTCGGAATTCGTGTGAATTTTAAAAATGCTTCGGAACTCTTCTATTGTTCTCGGAATTCCGCTGAAGTTTAAAAATGCTTAAAATCTCTTACATTGTACTCGGAATTCCGCTGAAGTTTAAAAATGCTTCGGAACTCTTCCATTGCTCTCGGAATTCTGCTGAAGTTTAAAAATGCTTCAGAACGCTTACATTGTTCTCGGAATTCTGCTGACGTTTAAAAATGCTTCGGAATTCTTCCATTGTTCTCTGAATTCCGCTGACGTTTAAAAATGCTTCGGTACTCTTCCTTTGTTCTCGGAATTCCGCTGACATATAAAAATGCTTCGGAAATCTTGCATTGTTCTCGGCATTCCGCTGACGTTTAAAAATGCTTCGGAACTCTTCAATTGTTCTCGGAATTCTGCCGAACTTTTAAAATGCTTTGGAACTCTTCCATTGCTCTCGGAATTCTGCTGAAGTTTAAAAATGCTTCGGAACTCTTCCATTGTTCTCAGAATTCCGCTGACGTTTAAAAATGCTTTGGAAATCTTCCATTGTTTTCAAAATTCCGCTGACGTTTAAAAATGCTTCAGAACTCTTCCATTGTTCTCGGAATTCCGCTGACGTTTTAAAATGCTTCGGTACTCTTCCATTGTTCTCGGAATTCCGCTGACATATAAAAATGCTTCGGAAATCTTGCATTGTTCTCGGCATTCCGCTGACATTTAAAAATGCTTCGGAACTCTTCCATTGTTCTCAGAATTCCGCTGACGTTTAAAAATGCTTCGGAAATCTTCCATAGTTTTCAAAATTCCGCTGAAGTTTAAAAATGCTTCAGAACTCTTCCATTGTTCTCGGAATTCCGCTGACGTTTAAAAATGCTTTGGAACTCTTCCATTATTCTCGGAAATCTGCTGAAGTTTAAAAATGCTTCGGAACTCTTCCATTGTTCTCAGAATTCCGCTGAAGTTTAAAAATGCTTCGGTACTCTTCCATTGTTCTCGGAATTCTGCTGACATATAAAAATGCTTCGGAAATCTTGCATTGTTCTCGGCATTCCGCTGACGTTTAAAAATGCTTCGGAACTCTTCAATTGTTCTCGGAATTCTGCTGAACTTTTAAAATGCTTTGGAACTCTTCCATTGCTCTCGGAATTCTGCTGAAGTTTAAAAATGCTTCAGAACTCTTACATTGTTCTCGGAATTCTGCTGAAGTTTAAAAATGCTTCGGTACTCTTCCATTGTTCTCGGAATTCCGCTGACATATAAAAATGCTTCGGAAATCTTGCATTGTTCTCGGCATTCCGCTGACGTTTAAAAATGCTTCGGAACTCTTCCATTGTTCTCAGAATTCCGCTGACGTTTAAAAATGCTTCGGAAATCTTCCATTGTTTTCAAAATTCCGCTGACGTTTAAAAATGCTTCAGAACTCTTCCATTGTTCTCGGAATTCCGCTGACGTTTAAAAATGCTTTGGAACTCTTCCATTGTTCTTGGAATTCTGCTGAAGTTTAAAAATGCTTCGGAACTCTTCCATTGTTCTCAGAATTCCGCTGACGTTTAAAAATGCTTCGGTACTCTTCCATTGTTCTCGGAATTCCACTGACATATAAAAATGCTTCGGAAATCTGGCATTGTTCTCGGCATTCCGCTGACGTTTAAAAATGCTTCGGAACTCTTCCATTGTTCTCAGAATTCTGCTGACGTTTAAAAATGCTTCGGAACTCTTCCATTGTTCTCGGAATTCCGCTGAAGTTTAAAAATGCTTCGGACCTCTTCCATTGTTCTAGGAATTCTGCTGAAGTCTAAAAATTCATCTGAACTCTTCCATTATTCTCGGAATTCGTGTGAATTTTAAAAATGCTTCGGAACTCTTCCATTGCTCTCGGAATTCTGCTGAAGTTTAAAAATGCTTCAGAACTCTTACATTGTTCTCGGAATTCTGCTGACGTTTAAAAATGCTTCGGAACTCTTCCATTGTTCTCTGAATTCCGCTGACGTTTAAAAATGCTTCGGTACTCTTCCTTTGTTCTCGGAATTCCGCTGACATATAAAAATGCTTCGGAAATCTTGCATTGTTCTCGGCATTCCGCTGACGTTTAAAAATGCTTCGGAACTCTTAAATTGTTCTCGGAATTCTGCCGAACTTTTAAAATGCTTTGGAACTCTTCCATTGCTCTCGGAATTCTGCTAAAGTTTAAAAATGCTTCAGAACTCTTCCATTGTTCTCGGAATTCTGCTGTAGTTTAAAAATGCTACGGAACTCTTCCATTGTTCTCAGAATTCCGCTGACGTTTAAAAATGCTTTGGAAATCTTCCATTGTTTTCAAAATTCCGCTGACGTTTAAAAATGCTTCAGAACTCTTCCATTGTTCTCGGAATTCCGCTGACGTTTTAAAATGCTTCGGTACTCTTCCATTGTTCTCGGAATTCTGCTGAAGTTTAAAAATGCTTCGGAACTCTTCCATTGTTCTCAGAATTCCGCTAACGTTTAAAAATGCTTCAGAAATCTTCCATTGTTTTCAAAATTCCGCTGACGCTTAAATATGCTTCAGAACTCTTCCATTGTTCTCGGAATTCCGCTGACGTTTAATAATGCTTCGCAACTCTTTCATTGTACTCGGAATTCCGCTAACGTTTAAAAATGCTTCGGAACTCTTCCATTGTTCTCGGAATTCCGTTGAAGTTTAAAAATGCTTCGAAACTCTTCCATTGTTCTGGGAATTCTGCTGAAGTTTAAAAATGCTTCAGAACTCTTCCATTGTTCTCGGAATTCCGCTGACGTTTTAAAATGCTTCGGTACTCTTCCATTGTTCTCGGAATTCCGCTGACATATAAAAATGCTTCGGAAATCTTGCATTGTTCTCGGCATTCCGCTGACGTTTAAAAATGCTTCGGAACTCTTCCATTGTTCTCAGAATTCCGCTGACGTTTAAAAATGCTTCGGAAATCTTCCATAGTTTTCAAAATTCCGCTGACGTTTAAAAATGCTTCAGAACTCTTCCATTGTTCTCGGAATTCCGCTGACGTTTAAAAATGCTTTGGAACTCTTCCATTATTCTCGGAAATCTGCTGAAGTTTAAAAATGCTTCGGAACTCTTCCATTGTTCTCAGAATTCCGCTGAAGTTTAAAAATGCTTCGGTACTCTTCCATTGTTCTCGGAATTCCGCTGACATATAAAAATGCTTCGGAAATCTTGCATTGTTCTCGGCATTCCGCTGACGTTTAAAAATGCTTCGGAACTCTTCAATTGTTCTCGGAATTCTGCTGAACTTTTAAAATGCTTTGGAACTCTTCCATTGCTCTCGGAATTCTGCTGAAGTTTAAAAATGCTTCAGAACTCTTCCATTGTTTTCGGAATTCTGCTGAAGTTTAAAAATGCTTCGGAACTCTTCCATTGTTCTCAGAATTCCACTGACATTTAAAAATGCTTCGAAACTCTTCCATTGTTCTGGGAATTCTGATGAAGTTTAAAAATGCTTCAGAACTCTTCCATTGTTCTCGGAATTCCGCTGATGTTTAAACATGCTTCGGAACTCTTCCATTGTTCTCGGAATTCTGTTGAAGTTTAAAAATGCTTCTAAACTCTTCCATTGTTCTCGGAATTCTGCTGAAGTTTAAAAATGCTTCGGAACTCTTCCATTGTTCTCGGAATTCCGCTGACATATAAAAATGCTTCGGAAATCTTGCATTGTTCTCGGCATTCCGCTGACGTTTAAAAATGCTTCGGAACTCTTCAATTGTTCTCGGAATTCTGCTGAACTTTTAAAATGCTTTGGAACTCTTCCATTGCTCTCGCAATTCTGCTGACGTTTAAAAATGCTTCGGAACTCTTCCATTGTTCTCGGAATTCTGTTGACGTTTAAAAATGCTTCGGAACTCTTCCATTGTTCTCGGAATTCCGCTGACGTTTAAAAATGCTTCACAACTCTTCCATTGTTCTCGGAATTCCGCTGACTTTTAAAAATACTTCGAAACTCTTCCATTGTTCTCCAAATTCCGCTGAAGTTTAAAAATGCTTCGGAACCCTTCCATTGTTCTCGGAATTCTGCTGAAGTTTAAAAATGTTTCGGAACTCTTCCATTGTTCTCAGAATTCCGCTGAAGTTTAAAAATGCTTCGGACCTCTTCCATTGTTCTAGGAATTCTGCTGAAGTTTAAAAATTCATCTGAACTCTTCCATTATTCTCGGAATTCGTGTGAATTTTAAAAATGCTTCGGAACTCTTCTATTGTTCTCGGAATTCCGCTGAAGTTCAAAAATGCTTAAAATCTCTTACATTGTACTCGGAAATCCGCTGAAGTTTAAAAATGCTTCGGAACTCTTACATTGTTCTCAGAATTCCGCTAACGTTTAAAAATGCTTCGGAACTCTTCCATTGTTCTCGGAATTCCGTTGAAGTTTAAAAATGCTTTGAAACTCTTCCATTGTTCTCGGAATTCTGCTGAAGTTTAAAAATGCTTCGGAACTCTTCCATTGTTCTCAGAATTCCGCTAACGTTTAAAAATGCTTCGGAAATCTTCCATTGTTTTCAAAATTCCGCTGACGCTTACAAATGCTTCAGAACTTTTCCATTGTTCTCGGAATTCCGCTGACTTTTAAAAATACTTCGAAACTCTTCCATTGTTCTCCAAATTCCGCTGAAGTTTAAAAATGCTTCGGAACTCTTCCATTGTTCTCGGAATTCCGCTGACGTTTAAAAATGCTTCACAACTCTTCCATTGTTCTCGGAATTCCGCTGACTTTTAAAAATACTTCGAAACTCTTCCATTGTTCTCCAAATTCCGCTGAAGTTTAAAAATGCTTCGGAACCCTTCCATTGTTCTCGGAATTCTGCTGAAGTTTAAAAATGCTTCGGAACTCTTCCATTGTTCTCAGAATTCTGCTGACGTTTAAAAATGCTTCGGAACTCTTCCATTGTTCTCGGAATTCCGCTGAAGTTTAAAAATGCTTTGGACCTCTTCCATTGTTCTAGGAATTCTGCTGAAGTCTAAAAATTCATCTGAACTCTTCCATTATTCTCGGAATTCGTGTGAATTTTAAAAATGCTTCGGAACTCTTCTATTGTTCTCGGAATTCCGCTGAAGTTTAAAAATGCTTAAAATCTCTTACATTGTACTCGGAATTCCGCTGAAGTTTAAAAATGCTTCGGAACTCTTCCATTGCTCTCGGAATTCTGCTGAAGTTTAAAAATGCTTCAGAACGCTTACATTGTTCTCGGAATTCTGCTGACGTTTAAAAATGCTTCGGAATTCTTCCATTGTTCTCTGAATTCCGCTGACGTTTAAAAATGCTTCGGTACTCTTCCTTTGTTCTCGGAATTCCGCTGACATATAAAAATGCTTCGGAAATCTTGCATTGTTCTCGGCATTCCGCTGACGTTTAAAAATGCTTCGGAACTCTTCAATTGTTCTCGGAATTCTGCCGAACTTTTAAAATGCTTTGGAACTCTTCCATTGCTCTCGGAATTCTGCTGAAGTTTAAAAATGCTTCGGAACTCTTCCATTGTTCTCAGAATTCCGCTGACGTTTAAAAATGCTTTGGAAATCTTCCATTGTTTTCAAAATTCCGCTGACGTTTAAAAATGCTTCAGAACTCTTCCATTGTTCTCGGAATTCCGCTGACGTTTTAAAATGCTTCGGTACTCTTCCATTGTTCTCGGAATTCCGCTGACATATAAAAATGCTTCGGAAATCTTGCATTGTTCTCGGCATTCCGCTGACATTTAAAAATGCTTCGGAACTCTTCCATTGTTCTCAGAATTCCGCTGACGTTTAAAAATGCTTCGGAAATCTTCCATAGTTTTCAAAATTCCGCTGAAGTTTAAAAATGCTTCAGAACTCTTCCATTGTTCTCGGAATTCCGCTGACGTTTAAAAATGCTTTGGAACTCTTCCATTATTCTCGGAAATCTGCTGTAGTTTAAAAATGCTACGGAACTCTTCCATTGTTCTCAGAATTCCGCTGACGTTTAAAAATGCTTTGGAAATCTTCCATTGTTTTCAAAATTCCGCTGACGTTTAAAAATGCTTCAGAACTCTTCCATTGTTCTCGGAATTCCGCTGACGTTTAAAAATGCTTCAGAACTCTTCCATTGTTCTCAGAATTCCGCTAACGTTTAAAAATGCTTCAGAAATCTTCCATTGTTTTCAAAATTCCGCTGACGCTTAAATATGCTTCAGAACTCTTCAATTGTTCTCGGAATTCCGCTGACGTTTAATAATGCTTCGCAACTCTTTCATTGTACTCGGAATTCCGCTAAAGTTTAAAAATGCTTCGGAACTCTTCCATTGTTCTCGGAATTCCGTTGAAGTTTAAAAATGCTTCGAAACTCTTCCATTGTTCTGGGAATTCTGATGAAGTTTAAAAATGCTTCAGAACTCTTCCATTGTTCTCGGAATTCCGCTGATGTTTAAACATGCTTCGGAACTCTTCCATTGTTCTCGGAATTCTGTTGAAGTTTAAAAATGCTTCTAAACTCTTCCATTGTTCTCGGAATTCTGCTGAAGTTTAAAAATGCTTCGGAAGTCTTCCATTGTTCTCGGAATTCCGCTGACATATAAAAATGCTTCGGAAATCTTGCATTGTTCTCGGCATTCCGCTGACGTTTAAAAATGCTTCGGAACTCTTCAATTGTTCTCGGAATTCTGCTGAACTTTTAAAATGCTTTGGAACTCTTCCATTGCTCTCGCAATTCTGCTGACGTTTAAAAATGCTTCGGAACTCTTCCATTGTTCTCGGAATTCTGTTGACGTTTAAAAATGCTTCGGAACTCTTCCATTGTTCTCGGAATTCCGCTGACGTTTAAAAATGCTTCACAACTCTTCCATTGTTCTCGGAATTCCGCTGACTTTTAAAAATACTTCGAAACTCTTCCATTGTTCTCCAAATTCCGCTGAAGTTTAAAAATGCTTCGGAACCCTTCCATTGTTCTCGGAATTCTGCTGAAGTTTAAAAATGTTTCGGAACTCTTCCATTGTTCTCAGAATTCCGCTGAAGTTTAAAAATGCTTCGGACCTCTTCCATTGTTCTAGGAATTCTGCTGAAGTTTAAAAATTCATCTGAACTCTTCCATTATTCTCGGAATTCGTGTGAATTTTAAAAATGCTTCGGAACTCTTCTATTGTTCTCGGAATTCCGCTGAAGTTTAAAAATGCTTAAAATCTCTTACATTGTACTCGGAAATCCGCTGAAGTTTAAAAATGCTTCGGAACTCTTACATTGTTCTCAGAATTCCGCTAACGTTTAAAAATGCTTCGGAACTCTTCCATTGTTCTCGGAATTCCGTTGAAGTTTAAAAATGCTTTGAAACTCTTCCATTGTTCTCGGAATTCTGCTGAAGTTTAAAAATGCTTCGGAACTCTTCCATTGTTCTCAGAATTCCGCTAACGTTTAAAAATGCTTCGGAAATCTTCCATTGTTTTCAAAATTCCGCTGACGCTTACAAATGCTTCAGAACTTTTCCATTGTTCTCGGAATTCCGCTGACTTTTAAAAATACTTCGAAACTCTTCCATTGTTCTCCAAATTCCGCTGAAGTTTAAAAATGCTTCGGAACTCTTCCATTGTTCTCGGAATTCCGCTGACGTTTAAAAATGCTTCACAACTCTTCCATTGTTCTCGGAATTCCGCTGACTTTTAAAAATACTTCGAAACTCTTCCATTGTTCTCCAAATTCCGCTGAAGTTTAAAAATGCTTCGGAACCCTTCCATTGTTCTCGGAATTCTGCTGAAGTTTAAAAATGCTTCGGAACTCTTCCATTGTTCTCAGAATTCTGCTGACGTTTAAAAATGCTTCGGAACTCTTCCATTGTTCTCGGAATTCCGCTGAAGTTTAAAAATGCTTTGGACCTCTTCCATTGTTCTAGGAATTCTGCTGAAGTCTAAAAATTCATCTGAACTCTTCCATTATTCTCGGAATTCGTGTGAATTTTAAAAATGCTTCGGAACTCTTCTATTGTTCTCGGAATTCCGCTGAAGTTTAAAAATGCTTAAAATCTCTTACATTGTACTCGGAATTCCGCTGAAGTTTAAAAATGCTTCGGAACTCTTCCATTGCTCTCGGAATTCTGCTGAAGTTTAAAAATGCTTCAGAACGCTTACATTGTTCTCGGAATTCTGCTGACGTTTAAAAATGCTTCGGAATTCTTCCATTGTTCTCTGAATTCCGCTGACGTTTAAAAATGCTTCGGTACTCTTCCTTTGTTCTCGGAATTCCGCTGACATATAAAAATGCTTCGGAAATCTTGCATTGTTCTCGGCATTCCGCTGACGTTTAAAAATGCTTCGGAACTCTTCAATTGTTCTCGGAATTCTGCCGAACTTTTAAAATGCTTTGGAACTCTTCCATTGCTCTCGGAATTCTGCTGAAGTTTAAAAATGCTTCGGAACTCTTCCATTGTTCTCAGAATTCCGCTGACGTTTAAAAATGCTTTGGAAATCTTCCATTGTTTTCAAAATTCCGCTGACGTTTAAAAATGCTTCAGAACTCTTCCATTGTTCTCGGAATTCCGCTGACGTTTTAAAATGCTTCGGTACTCTTCCATTGTTCTCGGAATTCCGCTGACATATAAAAATGCTTCGGAAATCTTGCATTGTTCTCGGCATTCCGCTGACATTTAAAAATGCTTCGGAACTCTTCCATTGTTCTCAGAATTCCGCTGACGTTTAAAAATGCTTCGGAAATCTTCCATAGTTTTCAAAATTCCGCTGAAGTTTAAAAATGCTTCAGAACTCTTCCATTGTTCTCGGAATTCCGCTGACGTTTAAAAATGCTTTGGAACTCTTCCATTATTCTCGGAAATCTGCTGAAGTTTAAAAATGCTTCGGAACTCTTCCATTGTTCTCAGAATTCCGCTGAAGTTTAAAAATGCTTCGGTACTCTTCCATTGTTCTCGGAATTCTGCTGACATATAAAAATGCTTCGGAAATCTTGCATTGTTCTCGGCATTCCGCTGACGTTTAAAAATGCTTCGGAACTCTTCAATTGTTCTCGGAATTCTGCTGAACTTTTAAAATGCTTTGGAACTCTTCCATTGCTCTCGGAATTCTGCTGAAGTTTAAAAATGCTTCAGAACTCTTACATTGTTCTCGGAATTCTGCTGAAGTTTAAAAATGCTTCGGTACTCTTCCATTGTTCTCGGAATTCCGCTGACATATAAAAATGCTTCGGAAATCTTGCATTGTTCTCGGCATTCCGCTGACGTTTAAAAATGCTTCGGAACTCTTCCATTGTTCTCAGAATTCCGCTGACGTTTAAAAATGCTTCGGAAATCTTCCATTGTTTTCAAAATTCCGCTGACGTTTAAAAATGCTTCAGAACTCTTCCATTGTTCTCGGAATTCCGCTGACGTTTAAAAATGCTTTGGAACTCTTCCATTGTTCTTGGAATTCTGCTGAAGTTTAAAAATGCTTCGGAACTCTTCCATTGTTCTCAGAATTCCGCTGACGTTTAAAAATGCTTCGGTACTCTTCCATTGTTCTCGGAATTCCACTGACATATAAAAATGCTTCGGAAATCTGGCATTGTTCTCGGCATTCCGCTGACGTTTAAAAATGCTTCGGAACTCTTCCATTGTTCTCAGAATTCTGCTGACGTTTAAAAATGCTTCGGAACTCTTCCATTGTTCTCGGAATTCCGCTGAAGTTTAAAAATGCTTCGGACCTCTTCCATTGTTCTAGGAATTCTGCTGAAGTCTAAAAATTCATCTGAACTCTTCCATTATTCTCGGAATTCGTGTGAATTTTAAAAATGCTTCGGAACTCTTCCATTGCTCTCGGAATTCTGCTGAAGTTTAAAAATGCTTCAGAACTCTTACATTGTTCTCGGAATTCTGCTGACGTTTAAAAATGCTTCGGAACTCTTCCATTGTTCTCTGAATTCCGCTGACGTTTAAAAATGCTTCGGTACTCTTCCTTTGTTCTCGGAATTCCGCTGACATATAAAAATGCTTCGGAAATCTTGCATTGTTCTCGGCATTCCGCTGACGTTTAAAAATGCTTCGGAACTCTTAAATTGTTCTCGGAATTCTGCCGAACTTTTAAAATGCTTTGGAACTCTTCCATTGCTCTCGGAATTCTGCTGAAGTTTAAAAATGCTTCAGAACTCTTCCATTGTTCTCGGAATTCTGCTGTAGTTTAAAAATGCTACGGAACTCTTCCATTGTTCTCAGAATTCCGCTGACGTTTAAAAATGCTTTGGAAATCTTCCATTGTTTTCAAAATTCCGCTGACGTTTAAAAATGCTTCAGAACTCTTCCATTGTTCTCGGAATTCCGCTGACGTTTTAAAATGCTTCGGTACTCTTCCATTGTTCTCGGAATTCTGCTGAAGTTTAAAAATGCTTCGGAACTCTTCCATTGTTCTCAGAATTCCGCTAACGTTTAAAAATGCTTCAGAAATCTTCCATTGTTTTCAAAATTCCGCTGACGCTTAAATATGCTTCAGAACTCTTCCATTGTTCTCGGAATTCCGCTGACGTTTAATAATGCTTCGCAACTCTTTCATTGTACTCGGAATTCCGCTAACGTTTAAAAATGCTTCGGAACTCTTCCATTGTTCTCGGAATTCCGTTGAAGTTTAAAAATGCTTCGAAACTCTTCCATTGTTCTGGGAATTCTGCTGAAGTTTAAAAATGCTTCAGAACTCTTCCATTGTTCTCGGAATTCCGCTGACGTTTTAAAATGCTTCGGTACTCTTCCATTGTTCTCGGAATTCCGCTGACATATAAAAATGCTTCGGAAATCTTGCATTGTTCTCGGCATTCCGCTGACGTTTAAAAATGCTTCGGAACTCTTCCATTGTTCTCAGAATTCCGCTGACGTTTAAAAATGCTTCGGAAATCTTCCATAGTTTTCAAAATTCCGCTGACGTTTAAAAATGCTTCAGAACTCTTCCATTGTTCTCGGAATTCCGCTGACGTTTAAAAATGCTTTGGAACTCTTCCATTATTCTCGGAAATCTGCTGAAGTTTAAAAATGCTTCGGAACTCTTCCATTGTTCTCAGAATTCCGCTGAAGTTTAAAAATGCTTCGGTACTCTTCCATTGTTCTCGGAATTCCGCTGACATATAAAAATGCTTCGGAAATCTTGCATTGTTCTCGGCATTCCGCTGACGTTTAAAAATGCTTCGGAACTCTTCAATTGTTCTCGGAATTCTGCTGAACTTTTAAAATGCTTTGGAACTCTTCCATTGCTCTCGGAATTCTGCTGAAGTTTAAAGATGCTTCAGAACTCTTCCATTGTTTTCGGAATTCTGCTGAAGTTTAAAAATGCTTCGGAACTCTTCCATTGTTCTCAGAATTCCACTGACATTTAAAAATGCTTCGGAAATCTTCCATTGTTTTCAAAATTCCGCTGACGCTTAAAAATGCTTCAGAACTCTTCCATTGTTCTCGGAATTCCGCTGACGTTTAATAATGCTTCGCAACTTTTTCATTGTTCTCGGAATTCAGCTGACGGTTAAAAATGCTTCGGAACTCTTCAATTGTTCTCGGAATTCTGTTGAACTTTTAAAATGCTTTGGAACTCTTCCATTGCTCTCGGAATTCTGCTGAAGTTTAAAAATGCTTCAGAACTCTTACATTGTTCTCGGAATTCTGCTGACGTTTAAAAATGCTTCGGAACTCTACCATTGTTCTCGGAATTCCGTTGAAGTTTAAAAATGCTTCGAAACTCTTCCATTGTTCTCGGAATTCTGCTGAAGTTTAAAAATGCTTCGGAACTCTTCCATTGTTCTCGGAATTCTGCTGAAGTTTAAAAATGCTTCAGAACTCTTACATTGTTCTCGGAATTCCGCTGACATATAAAAATGCTTCGGAAATCTTGCATTGTTCTCGGCATTCCGCTGACGTTTAAAAATGCTTCGGAACTCTTCCATTGTTCTCAGAATTCCGCTGACGTTTAAAAATGCTTCGGAAATCTTCCATTGTTTTCAAAATTCCGCTGACGTTTAAAAATGCTTCAGAACTCTTCCATTGTTCTCGGAATTCCGCTGACGTTTAAAAATGCTTTGGAACTCTTCCATTGTTCTTGGAATTCTGCTGAAGTTTAAAAATGCTTCGGAACTCTTCCATTGTTCTCAGAATTCCGCTGACGTTTAAAAATGCTTCGGTACTCTTCCATTGTTCTCGGAATTCCACTGACATATAAAAATGCTTCGGAAATCTGGCATTGTTCTCGGCATTCCGCTGACGTTTAAAAATGCTTCGGAACTCTTCCATTGTTCTCAGAATTCTGCTGACGTTTAAAAATGCTTCGGAACTCTTCCATTGTTCTCGGAATTCCGCTGAAGTTTAAAAATGCTTCGGACCTCTTCCATTGTTCTAGGAATTCTGCTGAAGTCTAAAAATTCATCTGAACTCTTCCATTATTCTCGGAATTCGTGTGAATTTTAAAAATGCTTCGGAACTCTTCCATTGCTCTCGGAATTCTGCTGAAGTTTAAAAATGCTTCAGAACTCTTACATTGTTCTCGGAATTCTGCTGACGTTTAAAAATGCTTCGGAACTCTTCCATTGTTCTCTGAATTCCGCTGACGTTTAAAAATGCTTCGGTACTCTTCCTTTGTTCTCGGAATTCCGCTGACATATAAAAATGCTTCGGAAATCTTGCATTGTTCTCGGCATTCCGCTGACGTTTAAAAATGCTTCGGAACTCTTAAATTGTTCTCGGAATTCTGCCGAACTTTTAAAATGCTTTGGAACTCTTCCATTGCTCTCGGAATTCTGCTGAAGTTTAAAAATGCTTCAGAACTCTTCCATTGTTCTCGGAATTCTGCTGTAGTTTAAAAATGCTACGGAACTCTTCCATTGTTCTCAGAATTCCGCTGACGTTTAAAAATGCTTTGGAAATCTTCCATTGTTTTCAAAATTCCGCTGACGTTTAAAAATGCTTCAGAACTCTTCCATTGTTCTCGGAATTCCGCTGACGTTTTAAAATGCTTCGGTACTCTTCCATTGTTCTCGGAATTCTGCTGAAGTTTAAAAATGCTTCGGAACTCTTCCATTGTTCTCAGAATTCCGCTAACGTTTAAAAATGCTTCAGAAATCTTCCATTGTTTTCAAAATTCCGCTGACGCTTAAATATGCTTCAGAACTCTTCCATTGTTCTCGGAATTCCGCTGACGTTTAATAATGCTTCGCAACTCTTTCATTGTACTCGGAATTCCGCTAACGTTTAAAAATGCTTCGGAACTCTTCCATTGTTCTCGGAATTCCGTTGAAGTTTAAAAATGCTTCGAAACTCTTCCATTGTTCTGGGAATTCTGCTGAAGTTTAAAAATGCTTCAGAACTCTTCCATTGTTCTCGGAATTCCGCTGACGTTTTAAAATGCTTCGGTACTCTTCCATTGTTCTCGGAATTCCGCTGACATATAAAAATGCTTCGGAAATCTTGCATTGTTCTCGGCATTCCGCTGACGTTTAAAAATGCTTCGGAACTCTTCCATTGTTCTCAGAATTCCGCTGACGTTTAAAAATGCTTCGGAAATCTTCCATAGTTTTCAAAATTCCGCTGACGTTTAAAAATGCTTCAGAACTCTTCCATTGTTCTCGGAATTCCGCTGACGTTTAAAAATGCTTTGGAACTCTTCCATTGTTCTTGGAATTCTGCTGAAGTTTAAAAATGCTTCGGAACTCTTCCATTGTTCTCAGAATTCCGCTGACGTTTAAAAATGCTTCGGTACTCTTCCATTGTTCTCGGAATTCCACTGACATATAAAAATGCTTCGGAAATCTGGCATTGTTCTCGGCATTCCGCTGACGTTTAAAAATGCTTCGGAACTCTTCCATTGTTCTCAGAATTCTGCTGACGTTTAAAAATGCTTCGGAACTCTTCCATTGTTCTCGGAATTCCGCTGAAGTTTAAAAATGCTTCGGACCTCTTCCATTGTTCTAGGAATTCTGCTGAAGTCTAAAAATTCATCTGAACTCTTCCATTATTCTCGGAATTCGTGTGAATTTTAAAAATGCTTCGGAACTCTTCCATTGCTCTCGGAATTCTGCTGAAGTTTAAAAATGCTTCAGAACTCTTACATTGTTCTCGGAATTCTGCTGACGTTTAAAAATGCTTCGGAACTCTTCCATTGTTCTCTGAATTCCGCTGACGTTTAAAAATGCTTCGGTACTCTTCCTTTGTTCTCGGAATTCCGCTGACATATAAAAATGCTTCGGAAATCTTGCATTGTTCTCGGCATTCCGCTGACGTTTAAAAATGCTTCGGAACTCTTAAATTGTTCTCGGAATTCTGCCGAACTTTTAAAATGCTTTGGAACTCTTCCATTGCTCTCGGAATTCTGCTGAAGTTTAAAAATGCTTCAGAACTCTTCCATTGTTCTCGGAATTCTGCTGTAGTTTAAAAATGCTACGGAACTCTTCCATTGTTCTCAGAATTCCGCTGACGTTTAAAAATGCTTTGGAAATCTTCCATTGTTTTCAAAATTCCGCTGACGTTTAAAAATGCTTCAGAACTCTTCCATTGTTCTCGGAATTCCGCTGACGTTTTAAAATGCTTCGGTACTCTTCCATTGTTCTCGGAATTCTGCTGAAGTTTAAAAATGCTTCGGAACTCTTCCATTGTTCTCAGAATTCCGCTAACGTTTAAAAATGCTTCAGAAATCTTCCATTGTTTTCAAAATTCCGCTGACGCTTAAATATGCTTCAGAACTCTTCCATTGTTCTCGGAATTCCGCTGACGTTTAATAATGCTTCGCAACTCTTTCATTGTACTCGGAATTCCGCTAACGTTTAAAAATGCTTCGGAACTCTTCCATTGTTCTCGGAATTCCGTTGAAGTTTAAAAATGCTTCGAAACTCTTCCATTGTTCTGGGAATTCTGCTGAAGTTTAAAAATGCTTCAGAACTCTTCCATTGTTCTCGGAATTCCGCTGACGTTTTAAAATGCTTCGGTACTCTTCCATTGTTCTCGGAATTCCGCTGACATATAAAAATGCTTCGGAAATCTTGCATTGTTCTCGGCATTCCGCTGACGTTTAAAAATGCTTCGGAACTCTTCCATTGTTCTCAGAATTCCGCTGACGTTTAAAAATGCTTCGGAAATCTTCCATAGTTTTCAAAATTCCGCTGACGTTTAAAAATGCTTCAGAACTCTTCCATTGTTCTCGGAATTCCGCTGACGTTTAAAAATGCTTTGGAACTCTTCCATTATTCTCGGAAATCTGCTGAAGTTTAAAAATGCTTCGGAACTCTTCCATTGTTCTCAGAATTCCGCTGAAGTTTAAAAATGCTTCGGTACTCTTCCATTGTTCTCGGAATTCCGCTGACATATAAAAATGCTTCGGAAATCTTGCATTGTTCTCGGCATTCCGCTGACGTTTAAAAATGCTTCGGAACTCTTCAATTGTTCTCGGAATTCTGCTGAACTTTTAAAATGCTTCGGAACTCTTCCATTGTTCTCAGAATTCCGCTGACGTTTAAAAATGCTTCGGTACTCTTCCATTGTTCTCGGAATTCCACTGACATATAAAAATGCTTCGGAAATCTGGCATTGTTCTCGGCATTCCGCTGACGTTTAAAAATGCTTCGGAACTCTTCCATTGTTCTCAGAATTCTGCTGACGTTTAAAAATGCTTCGGAACTCTTCCATTGTTCTCGGAATTCCGCTGAAGTTTAAAAATGCTTCGGACCTCTTCCATTGTTCTAGGAATTCTGCTGAAGTCTAAAAATTCATCTGAACTCTTCCATTATTCTCGGAATTCGTGTGAATTTTAAAAATGCTTCGGAACTCTTCCATTGCTCTCGGAATTCTGCTGAAGTTTAAAAATGCTTCAGAACTCTTACATTGTTCTCGGAATTCTGCTGACGTTTAAAAATGCTTCGGAACTCTTCCATTGTTCTCTGAATTCCGCTGACGTTTAAAAATGCTTCGGTACTCTTCCTTTGTTCTCGGAATTCCGCTGACATATAAAAATGCTTCGGAAATCTTGCATTGTTCTCGGCATTCCGCTGACGTTTAAAAATGCTTCGGAACTCTTAAATTGTTCTCGGAATTCTGCCGAACTTTTAAAATGCTTTGGAACTCTTCCATTGCTCTCGGAATTCTGCTGAAGTTTAAAAATGCTTCAGAACTCTTCCATTGTTCTCGGAATTCTGCTGTAGTTTAAAAATGCTACGGAACTCTTCCATTGTTCTCAGAATTCCGCTGACGTTTAAAAATGCTTTGGAAATCTTCCATTGTTTTCAAAATTCCGCTGACGTTTAAAAATGCTTCAGAACTCTTCCATTGTTCTCGGAATTCCGCTGACGTTTTAAAATGCTTCGGTACTCTTCCATTGTTCTCGGAATTCTGCTGAAGTTTAAAAATGCTTCGGAACTCTTCCATTGTTCTCAGAATTCCGCTAACGTTTAAAAATGCTTCAGAAATCTTCCATTGTTTTCAAAATTCCGCTGACGCTTAAATATGCTTCAGAACTCTTCCATTGTTCTCGGAATTCCGCTGACGTTTAATAATGCTTCGCAACTCTTTCATTGTACTCGGAATTCCGCTAACGTTTAAAAATGCTTCGGAACTCTTCCATTGTTCTCGGAATTCCGTTGAAGTTTAAAAATGCTTCGAAACTCTTCCATTGTTCTGGGAATTCTGCTGAAGTTTAAAAATGCTTCAGAACTCTTCCATTGTTCTCGGAATTCCGCTGACGTTTTAAAATGCTTCGGTACTCTTCCATTGTTCTCGGAATTCCGCTGACATATAAAAATGCTTCGGAAATCTTGCATTGTTCTCGGCATTCCGCTGACGTTTAAAAATGCTTCGGAACTCTTCCATTGTTCTCAGAATTCCGCTGACGTTTAAAAATGCTTCGGAAATCTTCCATAGTTTTCAAAATTCCGCTGACGTTTAAAAATGCTTCAGAACTCTTCCATTGTTCTCGGAATTCCGCTGACGTTTAAAAATGCTTTGGAACTCTTCCATTATTCTCGGAAATCTGCTGAAGTTTAAAAATGCTTCGGAACTCTTCCATTGTTCTCAGAATTCCGCTGAAGTTTAAAAATGCTTCGGTACTCTTCCATTGTTCTCGGAATTCCGCTGACATATAAAAATGCTTCGGAAATCTTGCATTGTTCTCGGCATTCCGCTGACGTTTAAAAATGCTTCGGAACTCTTCAATTGTTCTCGGAATTCTGCTGAACTTTTAAAATGCTTTGGAACTCTTCCATTGCTCTCGGAATTCTGCTGAAGTTTAAAAATGCTTCAGAACTCTTCCATTGTTTTCGGAATTCTGCTGAAGTTTAAAAATGCTTCGGAACTCTTCCATTGTTCTCAGAATTCCACTGACATTTAAAAATGCTTCGGAAATCTTCCATTGTTTTCAAAATTCCGCTGACGCTTAAAAATGCTTCAGAACTCTTCCATTGTTCTCGGAATTCCGCTGACGTTTAATAATGCTTCGCAACTTTTTCATTGTTCTCGGAATTCAGCTGACGGTTAAAAATGCTTCGGAACTCTTCAATTGTTCTCGGAATTCTGTTGAACTTTTAAAATGCTTTGGAACTCTTCCATTGCTCTCGGAATTCTGCTGAAGTTTAAAAATGCTTCAGAACTCTTACATTGTTCTCGGAATTCTGCTGACGTTTAAAAATGCTTCGGAACTCTACCATTGTTCTCGGAATTCCGTTGAAGTTTAAAAATGCTTCGAAACTCTTCCATTGTTCTCGGAATTCTGCTGAAGTTTAAAAATGCTTCGGAACTCTTCCATTGTTCTCGGAATTCTGCTGAAGTTTAAAAATGCTTCAGAACTCTTACATTGTTCTCGGAATTCCGCTGACATATAAAAATGCTTCGGAAATCTTGCATTGTTCTCGGCATTCCGCTGACGTTTAAAAATGCTTCGGAACTCTTCCATTGTTCTCAGAATTCCGCTGACGTTTAAAAATGCTTCGGAAATCTTCCATTGTTTTCAAAATTCCGCTGACGTTTAAAAATGCTTCAGAACTCTTCCATTGTTCTCGGAATTCCGCTGACGTTTAAAAATGCTTTGGAACTCTTCCATTGTTCTTGGAATTCTGCTGAAGTTTAAAAATGCTTCGGAACTCTTCCATTGTTCTCAGAATTCCGCTGACGTTTAAAAATGCTTCGGTACTCTTCCATTGTTCTCGGAATTCCACTGACATATAAAAATGCTTCGGAAATCTGGCATTGTTCTCGGCATTCCGCTGACGTTTAAAAATGCTTCGGAACTCTTCCATTGTTCTCAGAATTCTGCTGACGTTTAAAAATGCTTCGGAACTCTTCCATTGTTCTCGGAATTCCGCTGAAGTTTAAAAATGCTTCGGACCTCTTCCATTGTTCTAGGAATTCTGCTGAAGTCTAAAAATTCATCTGAACTCTTCCATTATTCTCGGAATTCGTGTGAATTTTAAAAATGCTTCGGAACTCTTCCATTGCTCTCGGAATTCTGCTGAAGTTTAAAAATGCTTCAGAACTCTTACATTGTTCTCGGAATTCTGCTGACGTTTAAAAATGCTTCGGAACTCTTCCATTGTTCTCTGAATTCCGCTGACGTTTAAAAATGCTTCGGTACTCTTCCTTTGTTCTCGGAATTCCGCTGACATATAAAAATGCTTCGGAAATCTTGCATTGTTCTCGGCATTCCGCTGACGTTTAAAAATGCTTCGGAACTCTTAAATTGTTCTCGGAATTCTGCCGAACTTTTAAAATGCTTTGGAACTCTTCCATTGCTCTCGGAATTCTGCTGAAGTTTAAAAATGCTTCAGAACTCTTCCATTGTTCTCGGAATTCTGCTGTAGTTTAAAAATGCTACGGAACTCTTCCATTGTTCTCAGAATTCCGCTGACGTTTAAAAATGCTTTGGAAATCTTCCATTGTTTTCAAAATTCCGCTGACGTTTAAAAATGCTTCAGAACTCTTCCATTGTTCTCGGAATTCCGCTGACGTTTTAAAATGCTTCGGTACTCTTCCATTGTTCTCGGAATTCTGCTGAAGTTTAAAAATGCTTCGGAACTCTTCCATTGTTCTCAGAATTCCGCTAACGTTTAAAAATGCTTCAGAAATCTTCCATTGTTTTCAAAATTCCGCTGACGCTTAAATATGCTTCAGAACTCTTCCATTGTTCTCGGAATTCCGCTGACGTTTAATAATGCTTCGCAACTCTTTCATTGTACTCGGAATTCCGCTAACGTTTAAAAATGCTTCGGAACTCTTCCATTGTTCTCGGAATTCCGTTGAAGTTTAAAAATGCTTCGAAACTCTTCCATTGTTCTGGGAATTCTGCTGAAGTTTAAAAATGCTTCAGAACTCTTCCATTGTTCTCGGAATTCCGCTGACGTTTTAAAATGCTTCGGTACTCTTCCATTGTTCTCGGAATTCCGCTGACATATAAAAATGCTTCGGAAATCTTGCATTGTTCTCGGCATTCCGCTGACGTTTAAAAATGCTTCGGAACTCTTCCATTGTTCTCAGAATTCCGCTGACGTTTAAAAATGCTTCGGAAATCTTCCATAGTTTTCAAAATTCCGCTGACGTTTAAAAATGCTTCAGAACTCTTCCATTGTTCTCGGAATTCCGCTGACGTTTAAAAATGCTTTGGAACTCTTCCATTGTTCTTGGAATTCTGCTGAAGTTTAAAAATGCTTCGGAACTCTTCCATTGTTCTCAGAATTCCGCTGACGTTTAAAAATGCTTCGGTACTCTTCCATTGTTCTCGGAATTCCACTGACATATAAAAATGCTTCGGAAATCTGGCATTGTTCTCGGCATTCCGCTGACGTTTAAAAATGCTTCGGAACTCTTCCATTGTTCTCAGAATTCTGCTGACGTTTAAAAATGCTTCGGAACTCTTCCATTGTTCTCGGAATTCCGCTGAAGTTTAAAAATGCTTCGGACCTCTTCCATTGTTCTAGGAATTCTGCTGAAGTCTAAAAATTCATCTGAACTCTTCCATTATTCTCGGAATTCGTGTGAATTTTAAAAATGCTTCGGAACTCTTCCATTGCTCTCGGAATTCTGCTGAAGTTTAAAAATGCTTCAGAACTCTTACATTGTTCTCGGAATTCTGCTGACGTTTAAAAATGCTTCGGAACTCTTCCATTGTTCTCTGAATTCCGCTGACGTTTAAAAATGCTTCGGTACTCTTCCTTTGTTCTCGGAATTCCGCTGACATATAAAAATGCTTCGGAAATCTTGCATTGTTCTCGGCATTCCGCTGACGTTTAAAAATGCTTCGGAACTCTTAAATTGTTCTCGGAATTCTGCCGAACTTTTAAAATGCTTTGGAACTCTTCCATTGCTCTCGGAATTCTGCTGAAGTTTAAAAATGCTTCAGAACTCTTCCATTGTTCTCGGAATTCTGCTGTAGTTTAAAAATGCTACGGAACTCTTCCATTGTTCTCAGAATTCCGCTGACGTTTAAAAATGCTTTGGAAATCTTCCATTGTTTTCAAAATTCCGCTGACGTTTAAAAATGCTTCAGAACTCTTCCATTGTTCTCGGAATTCCGCTGACGTTTTAAAATGCTTCGGTACTCTTCCATTGTTCTCGGAATTCTGCTGAAGTTTAAAAATGCTTCGGAACTCTTCCATTGTTCTCAGAATTCCGCTAACGTTTAAAAATGCTTCAGAAATCTTCCATTGTTTTCAAAATTCCGCTGACGCTTAAATATGCTTCAGAACTCTTCCATTGTTCTCGGAATTCCGCTGACGTTTAATAATGCTTCGCAACTCTTTCATTGTACTCGGAATTCCGCTAACGTTTAAAAATGCTTCGGAACTCTTCCATTGTTCTCGGAATTCCATTGAAGTTTAAAAATGCTTCGAAACTCTTCCATTGTTCTGGGAATTCTGCTGAAGTTTAAAAATGCTTCAGAACTCTTCCATTGTTCTCGGAATTCCGCTGACGTTTTAAAATGCTTCGGTACTCTTCCATTGTTCTCGGAATTCCGCTGACATATAAAAATGCTTCGGAAATCTTGCATTGTTCTCGGCATTCCGCTGACGTTTAAAAATGCTTCGGAACTCTTCCATTGTTCTCAGAATTCCGCTGACGTTTAAAAATGCTTCGGAAATCTTCCATAGTTTTCAAAATTCCGCTGACGTTTAAAAATGCTTCAGAACTCTTCCATTGTTCTCGGAATTCCGCTGACGTTTAAAAATGCTTTGGAACTCTTCCATTATTCTCGGAAATCTGCTGAAGTTTAAAAATGCTTCGGAACTCTTCCATTGTTCTCAGAATTCCGCTGAAGTTTAAAAATGCTTCGGTACTCTTCCATTGTTCTCGGAATTCCGCTGACATATAAAAATGCTTCGGAAATCTTGCATTGTTCTCGGCATTCCGCTGACGTTTAAAAATGCTTCGGAACTCTTCAATTGTTCTCGGAATTCTGCTGAACTTTTAAAATGCTTTGGAACTCTTCCATTGCTCTCGGAATTCTGCTGAAGTTTAAAAATGCTTCAGAACTCTTCCATTGTTTTCGGAATTCTGCTGAAGTTTAAAAATGCTTCGGAACTCTTCCATTGTTCTCAGAATTCCACTGACGTTTAAAAATGCTTCGGAAATCTTCCATTGTTTTCAAAATTCCGCTGACGCTTAAAAATGCTTCAGAACTCTTCCATTGTTCTCGGAATTCCGCTGACGTTTAATAATGCTTCGCAACTTTTTCATTGTTCTCGGAATTCAGCTGACGGTTAAAAATGCTTCGGAACTCTTCAATTGTTCTCGGAATTCTGTTGAACTTTTAAAATGCTTTGGAACTCTTCCATTGCTCTCGGAATTCTGCTGAAGTTTAAAAATGCTTCAGAACTCTTACATTGTTCTCGGAGTTCTGCTGACGTTT
Source organism: Phyllobates terribilis (assembly GCF_046119375.1). Taxonomy (NCBI): domain Eukaryota; kingdom Metazoa; phylum Chordata; class Amphibia; order Anura; family Dendrobatidae; genus Phyllobates; species Phyllobates terribilis. The sequence goes on from NW_027362782.1 coordinate 15,457,923, forward strand.
AAAAATGCTTCGGAACTCTACCATTGTTCTCGGAATTCCGTTGAAGTTTAAAAATGCTTCGAAACTCTTCCATTGTTCTCGGAATTCTGCTGAAGTTTAAAAATGCTTCGGAACTCTTCCATTGTTCTCGGAATTCTGCTGAAGTTTAAAAATGCTTCAGAACTCTTACATTGTTCTCGGAATTCTGCTGACGTTTAAAAATGCTTCGGAACTCTACCATTGTTCTCGGAATTCCGTTGAAGTTTAAAAATGCTTCGAAACTCTTCCATTGTTCTCGGAATTCTGCTGAAGTTTAAAAATGCTTCGGAACTCTTCCATTGTTCTCGGAATTCCGCTGACGTTTAATAATGCTTCGCAACTCTTTCATTGTTCTCGGAATTCCACTGACGTTTAAAAATGCTTCGGAACGCTTCCATTGTTCTCGGAATTCCGTTGAAGTTTAAAAATGCTTCGAAACTCTTCCATTGTTCTCGGAATTCTGCTGAAGTTTAAAAATGCTTTGGAACTCTTTCATTGTTCTCAGAAATCCGCTGACATTTAAAAATGCTTTGGTACTCTTCCATTGTTCTCGGAATTCCGCTGACATATAAAAATGCTTCGGAAATCTTGCATTGTTCTCGGCATTCCGCTGACGTTTAAAAATGCTTCGGAACTCTTCAATTGTTCTCGGAATTCTGCTGAACTTTTAAAATGCTTTGGAACTCTTCCATAGCTCTCGGAATTCTGCTGAAGTTTAAAAATGCTTCAGAACTCTTACATTGTTCTCGGAATTCTGCTGAAGTTTAAAAATGCTTCGGTACTCTTCCATTGTTCTCGGAATTCCGCTGACATATAAAAATGCTTCGGAAATCTTGCATTGTTCTCGGCATTCCGCTGACGTTTAAAAATGCTTCGGAACTCTTCCATTGTTCTCAGAATTCCGCTGACGTTTAAAAATGCTTCAGAACTCTTCCATTGTTCTCGGAATTCCGCTGACGTTTAAAAATGCTTTGGAACTCTTCCATTGTTCTTGGAATTCTGCTGAAGTTTAGAAATGCTTCGGAACTCTTCCATTGTTCTCAGAATTCCGCTGACGTTTAAAAATGCTTCGGTACTCTTCCATTGTTCTCGGAATTCCACTGACATATAAAAATGCTTCGGAAATCTGGCATTGTTCTCGGCATTCCGCTGACGTTTAAAAATGCTTCGGAACTCTTCCATTGTTCTCAGAATTCTGCTGACGTTTAAAAATGCTTCGGAACTCTTCCATTGTTCTCGGAATTCCGCTGAAGTTTAAAAATGCTTCGGACCTCTTCCATTGTTCTAGGAATTCTGCTGAAGTCTAAAAATTCATCTGAACTCTTCCATTATTCTCGGAATTCGTGTGAATTTTAAAAATGCTTCGGAACTCTTCCATTGCTCTCGGAATTCTGCTGAAGTTTAAAAATGCTTCAGAACTCTTACATTGTCCTCGGAATTCTGCTGACGTTTAAAAATGCTTCGGAACTCTTCCATTGTTCTCTGAATTCCGCTGACGTTTAAAAATGCTTCGGTACTCTTCCTTTGTTCTCGGAATTCCGCTGACATATAAAAATGCTTCGGAAATCTTGCATTGTTCTCGGCATTCCGCTGACGTTTAAAAATGCTTCGGAACTCTTCCATTGCTCTCGGAATTCTGCTGAAGTTTAAAAATGCTTCAGAACTCTTACATTGTTCTCAGAATTCCGCTGACGTTTAAAAATGCTTCGGAAATCTTCCATAGTTTTCAAAATTCCGCTGACGTTTAAAAATGCTTCAGAACTCTTCCATTGTTCTCGGAATTCCGCTGACGTTTAAAAATGCTTTGGAACTCTTCCATTATTCTCGGAAATCTGCTGAAGTTTAAAAATGCTTCGGAACTCTTCCATTGTTCTCAGAATTCCGCTGAAGTTTAAAAATGCTTCGGTACTCTTCCATTGTTCTCGGAATTCCGCTGACATATAAAAATGCTTCGGAAATCTTGCATTGTTCTCGGCATTCCGCTGACGTTTAAAAATGCTTCGGAACTCTTCAATTGTTCTCGGAATTCTGCTGAACTTTTAAAATGCTTTGGAACTCTTCCATTGCTCTCGGAATTCTGCTGAAGTTTAAAAATGCTTCAGAACTCTTCCATTGTTTTCGGAATTCTGCTGAAGTTTAAAAATGCTTCAGAACTCTTCCATTGTTTTCGGAATTCTGCTGACGTTTAATAATGCTTCGCAACTCTTTCATTGTACTCGGAATTCCGCTAACGTTTAAAAATGCTTCGGAACTCTTCCATTGTTCTCGGAATTCCGTTGAAGTTTAAAAATGCTTCGAAACTCTTCCATTGTTCTGGGAATTCTGCTGAAGTTTAAAAATGCTTCAGAACTCTTCCATTGTTCTCGGAATTCCGCTGACGTTTTAAAATGCTTCGGTACTCTTCCATTGTTCTCGGAATTCCGCTGACATATAAAAATGCTTCGGAAATCTTGCATTGTTCTCGGCATTCCGCTGACGTTTAAAAATGCTTCGGAACTCTTCCATTGTTCTCAGAATTCCGCTGACGTTTAAAAATGCTTCGGAAATCTTCCATAGTTTTCAAAATTCCGCTGACGTTTAAAAATGCTTCAGAACTCTTCCATTGTTCTCGGAATTCCGCTGACGTTTAAAAATGCTTTGGAACTCTTCCATTGTTCTTGGAATTCTGCTGAAGTTTAAAAATGCTTCGGAACTCTTCCATTGTTCTCAGAATTCCGCTGACGTTTAAAAATGCTTCGGTACTCTTCCATTGTTCTCGGAATTCCACTGACATATAAAAATGCTTCGGAAATCTGGCATTGTTCTCGGCATTCCGCTGACGTTTAAAAATGCTTCGGAACTCTTCCATTGTTCTCAGAATTCTGCTGACGTTTAAAAATGCTTCGGAACTCTTCCATTGTTCTCGGAATTCCGCTGAAGTTTAAAAATGCTTCGGACCTCTTCCATTGTTCTAGGAATTCTGCTGAAGTCTAAAAATTCATCTGAACTCTTCCATTATTCTCGGAATTCGTGTGAATTTTAAAAATGCTTCGGAACTCTTCCATTGCTCTCGGAATTCTGCTGAAGTTTAAAAATGCTTCAGAACTCTTACATTGTTCTCGGAATTCTGCTGACGTTTAAAAATGCTTCGGAACTCTTCCATTGTTCTCTGAATTCCGCTGACGTTTAAAAATGCTTCGGTACTCTTCCTTTGTTCTCGGAATTCCGCTGACATATAAAAATGCTTCGGAAATCTTGCATTGTTCTCGGCATTCCGCTGACGTTTAAAAATGCTTCGGAACTCTTAAATTGTTCTCGGAATTCTGCCGAACTTTTAAAATGCTTTGGAACTCTTCCATTGCTCTCGGAATTCTGCTGAAGTTTAAAAATGCTTCAGAACTCTTCCATTGTTCTCGGAATTCTGCTGTAGTTTAAAAATGCTACGGAACTCTTCCATTGTTCTCAGAATTCCGCTGACGTTTAAAAATGCTTTGGAAATCTTCCATTGTTTTCAAAATTCCGCTGACGTTTAAAAATGCTTCAGAACTCTTCCATTGTTCTCGGAATTCCGCTGACGTTTTAAAATGCTTCGGTACTCTTCCATTGTTCTCGGAATTCTGCTGAAGTTTAAAAATGCTTCGGAACTCTTCCATTGTTCTCAGAATTCCGCTAACGTTTAAAAATGCTTCAGAAATCTTCCATTGTTTTCAAAATTCCGCTGACGCTTAAATATGCTTCAGAACTCTTCCATTGTTCTCGGAATTCCGCTGACGTTTAATAATGCTTCGCAACTCTTTCATTGTACTCGGAATTCCGCTAACGTTTAAAAATGCTTCGGAACTCTTCCATTGTTCTCGGAATTCCGTTGAAGTTTAAAAATGCTTCGAAACTCTTCCATTGTTCTGGGAATTCTGCTGAAGTTTAAAAATGCTTCAGAACTCTTCCATTGTTCTCGGAATTCCGCTGACGTTTTAAAATGCTTCGGTACTCTTCCATTGTTCTCGGAATTCCGCTGACATATAAAAATGCTTCGGAAATCTTGCATTGTTCTCGGCATTCCGCTGACGTTTAAAAATGCTTCGGAACTCTTCCATTGTTCTCAGAATTCCGCTGACGTTTAAAAATGCTTCGGAAATCTTCCATAGTTTTCAAAATTCCGCTGACGTTTAAAAATGCTTCAGAACTCTTCCATTGTTCTCGGAATTCCGCTGACGTTTAAAAATGCTTTGGAACTCTTCCATTATTCTCGGAAATCTGCTGAAGTTTAAAAATGCTTCGGAACTCTTCCATTGTTCTCAGAATTCCGCTGAAGTTTAAAAATGCTTCGGTACTCTTCCATTGTTCTCGGAATTCCGCTGACATATAAAAATGCTTCGGAAATCTTGCATTGTTCTCGGCATTCCGCTGACGTTTAAAAATGCTTCGGAACTCTTCAATTGTTCTCGGAATTCTGCTGAACTTTTAAAATGCTTTGGAACTCTTCCATTGCTCTCGGAATTCTGCTGAAGTTTAAAAATGCTTCAGAACTCTTCCATTGTTTTCGGAATTCTGCTGAAGTTTAAAAATGCTTCGGAACTCTTCCATTGTTCTCAGAATTCCACTGACGTTTAAAAATGCTTCGGAAATCTTCCATTGTTTTCAAAATTCCGCTGACGCTTAAAAATGCTTCAGAACTCTTCCATTGTTCTCGGAATTCCGCTGACGTTTAATAATGCTTCGCAACTTTTTCATTGTTCTCGGAATTCAGCTGACGGTTAAAAATGCTTCGGAACTCTTCAATTGTTCTCGGAATTCTGTTGAACTTTTAAAATGCTTTGGAACTCTTCCATTGCTCTCGGAATTCTGCTGAAGTTTAAAAATGCTTCAGAACTCTTACATTGTTCTCGGAGTTCTGCTGACGTTTAAAAATGCTTCGGAACTCTACCATTGTTCTCGGAATTCCGTTGAAGTTTAAAAATGCTTCGAAACTCTTCCATTGTTCTCGGAATTCTGCTGAAGTTTAAAAATGCTTCGGAACTCTTCCATTGTTCTCGGAATTCTGCTGAAGTTTAAAAATGCTTCAGAACTCTTACATTGTTCTCGGAATTCTGCTGACGTTTAAAAATGCTTCGGAACTCTACCATTGTTCTCGGAATTCCGTTGAAGTTTAAAAATGCTTCGAAACTCTTCCATTGTTCTCGGAATTCTGCTGAAGTTTAAAAATGCTTCGGAACTCTTCCATTGTTCTCGGAATTCCGCTGACGTTTAATAATGCTTCGCAACTCTTTCATTGTTCTCGGAATTCCACTGACGTTTAAAAATGCTTCGGAACGCTTCCATTGTTCTCGGAATTCCGTTGAAGTTTAAAAATGCTTCGAAACTCTTCCATTGTTCTCGGAATTCTGCTGAAGTTTAAAAATGCTTTGGAACTCTTTCATTGTTCTCAGAAATCCGCTGACATTTAAAAATGCTTTGGTACTCTTCCATTGTTCTCGGAATTCCGCTGACATATAAAAATGCTTCGGAAATCTTGCATTGTTCTCGGCATTCCGCTGACGTTTAAAAATGCTTCGGAACTCTTCAATTGTTCTCGGAATTCTGCTGAACTTTTAAAATGCTTTGGAACTCTTCCATAGCTCTCGGAATTCTGCTGAAGTTTAAAAATGCTTCAGAACTCTTACATTGTTCTCGGAATTCTGCTGAAGTTTAAAAATGCTTCGGTACTCTTCCATTGTTCTCGGAATTCCGCTGACATATAAAAATGCTTCGGAAATCTTGCATTGTTCTCGGCATTCCGCTGACGTTTAAAAATGCTTCGGAACTCTTCCATTGTTCTCAGAATTCCGCTGACGTTTAAAAATGCTTCAGAACTCTTCCATTGTTCTCGGAATTCCGCTGACGTTTAAAAATGCTTTGGAACTCTTCCATTGTTCTTGGAATTCTGCTGAAGTTTAGAAATGCTTCGGAACTCTTCCATTGTTCTCAGAATTCCGCTGACGTTTAAAAATGCTTCGGTACTCTTCCATTGTTCTCGGAATTCCACTGACATATAAAAATGCTTCGGAAATCTGGCATTGTTCTCGGCATTCCGCTGACGTTTAAAAATGCTTCGGAACTCTTCCATTGTTCTCAGAATTCTGCTGACGTTTAAAAATGCTTCGGAACTCTTCCATTGTTCTCGGAATTCCGCTGAAGTTTAAAAATGCTTCGGACCTCTTCCATTGTTCTAGGAATTCTGCTGAAGTCTAAAAATTCATCTGAACTCTTCCATTATTCTCGGAATTCGTGTGAATTTTAAAAATGCTTCGGAACTCTTCCATTGCTCTCGGAATTCTGCTGAAGTTTAAAAATGCTTCAGAACTCTTACATTGTCCTCGGAATTCTGCTGACGTTTAAAAATGCTTCGGAACTCTTCCATTGTTCTCTGAATTCCGCTGACGTTTAAAAATGCTTCGGTACTCTTCCTTTGTTCTCGGAATTCCGCTGACATATAAAAATGCTTCGGAAATCTTGCATTGTTCTCGGCATTCCGCTGACGTTTAAAAATGCTTCGGAACTCTTCCATTGCTCTCGGAATTCTGCTGAAGTTTAAAAATGCTTCAGAACTCTTACATTGTTCTCAGAATTCCGCTGACGTTTAAAAATGCTTCGGAAATCTTCCATAGTTTTCAAAATTCCGCTGACGTTTAAAAATGCTTCAGAACTCTTCCATTGTTCTCGGAATTCCGCTGACGTTTAAAAATGCTTTGGAACTCTTCCATTATTCTCGGAAATCTGCTGAAGTTTAAAAATGCTTCGGAACTCTTCCATTGTTCTCAGAATTCCGCTGAAGTTTAAAAATGCTTCGGTACTCTTCCATTGTTCTCGGAATTCCGCTGACATATAAAAATGCTTCGGAAATCTTGCATTGTTCTCGGCATTCCGCTGACGTTTAAAAATGCTTCGGAACTCTTCAATTGTTCTCGGAATTCTGCTGAACTTTTAAAATGCTTTGGAACTCTTCCATTGCTCTCGGAATTCTGCTGAAGTTTAAAAATGCTTCAGAACTCTTCCATTGTTTTCGGAATTCTGCTGAAGTTTAAAAATGCTTCGGAACTCTTCCATTGTTCTCAGAATTCCACTGACGTTTAAAAATGCTTCGGAAATCTTCCATTGTTTTCAAAATTCCGCTGACGCTTAAAAATGCTTCAGAACTCTTCCATTGTTCTCGGAATTCCGCTGACGTTTAATAATGCTTCGCAACTTTTTCATTGTTCTCGGAATTCAGCTGACGGTTAAAAATGCTTCGGAACTCTTCAATTGTTCTCGGAATTCTGTTGAACTTTTAAAATGCTTTGGAACTCTTCCATTGCTCTCGGAATTCTGCTGAAGTTTAAAAATGCTTCAGAACTCTTACATTGTTCTCGGAATTCTGCTGACGTTTAAAAATGCTTCGGAACTCTACCATTGTTCTCGGAATTCCGTTGAAGTTTAAAAATGCTTCGAAACTCTTCCATTGTTCTCGGAATTCTGCTGAAGTTTAAAAATGCTTCGGAACTCTTCCATTGTTCTCGGAATTCCGCTGACGTTTAATAATGCTTCGCAACTCTTTCATTGTTCTCGGAATTCCACTGACGTTTAAAAATGCTTCGGAACGCTTCCATTGTTCTCGGAATTCCGTTGAAGTTTAAAAATGCTTCGAAACTCTTCCATTGTTCTCGGAATTCTGCTGAAGTTTAAAAATGCTTTGGAACTCTTTCATTGTTCTCAGAATTCCGCTGACATTTAAAAATGCTTTGGTACTCTTCCATTGTTCTCGGAATTCCGCTGACATATAAAAATGCTTCGGAAATCTTGCATTGTTCTCGGCATTCCGCTGACGTTTAAAAATGCTTCGGAACTCTTCAATTGTTCTCGGAATTCTGCTGAACTTTTAAAATGCTTTGGAACTCTTCCATTGCTCTCGGAATTCTGCTGAAGTTTAAAAATGCTTCAGAACTCTTACATTGTTCTCGGAATTCTGCTGAAGTTTAAAAATGCTTCGGTACTCTTCCATTGTTCTCGGAATTCCGCTGACATATAAAAATGCTTCGGAAATCTTGCATTGTTCTCGGCATTCCGCTGACGTTTAAAAATGCTTCGGAACTCTTCCATTGTTCTCAGAATTCCGCTGACGTTTAAAAATGCTTCGGAAATCTTCCATTGTTTTCAAAATTCCGCTGACGTTTAAAAATGCTTCAGAACTCTTCCATTGTTCTCGGAATTCCGCTGACGTTTAAAAATGCTTTGGAACTCTTCCATTGTTCTTGGAATTCTGCTGAAGTTTAGAAATGCTTCGGAACTCTTCCATTGTTCTCAGAATTCCGCTGACGTTTAAAAATGCTTCGGTACTCTTCCATTGTTCTCGGAATTCCACTGACATATAAAAATGCTTCGGAAATCTGGCATTGTTCTCGGCATTCCGCTGACGTTTAAAAATGCTTCGGAACTCTTCCATTGTTCTCAGAATTCTGCTGACGTTTAAAAATGCTTCGGAACTCTTCCATTGTTCTCGGAATTCCGCTGAAGTTTAAAAATGCTTCGGACCTCTTCCATTGTTCTAGGAATTCTGCTGAAGTCTAAAAATTCATCTGAACTCTTCCATTATTCTCGGAATTCGTGTGAATTTTAAAAATGCTTCGGAACTCTTCCATTGCTCTCGGAATTCTGCTGAAGTTTAAAAATGCTTCAGAACTCTTACATTGTTCTCGGAATTCTGCTGACGTTTAAAAATGCTTCGGAACTCTTCCATTGTTCTCTGAATTCCGCTGACGTTTAAAAATGCTTCGGTACTCTTCCTTTGTTCTCGGAATTCCGCTGACATATAAAAATGCTTCGGAAATCTTGCATTGTTCTCGGCATTCCGCTGACGTTTAAAAATGCTTCGGAACTCTTCAATTGTTCTCGGAATTCTGCCGAACTTTTAAAATGCTTTGGAACTCTTCCATTGCTCTCGGAATTCTGCTGAAGTTTAAAAATGCTTCAGAACTCTTCCATTGTTCTCGGAATTCTGCTGTAGTTTAAAAATGCTACGGAACTCTTCCATTGTTCTCAGAATTCCGCTGACGTTTAAAAATGCTTTGGAAATCTTCCATTGTTTTCAAAATTCCGCTGACGTTTAAAAATGCTTCAGAACTCTTCCATTGTTCTCGGAATTCCGCTGACGTTTTAAAATGCTTCGGTACTCTTCCATTGTTCTCGGAATTCTGCTGAAGTTTAAAAATGCTTCGGAACTCTTCCATTGTTCTCAGAATTCCGCTAACGTTTAAAAATGCTTCAGAAATCTTCCATTGTTTTCAAAATTCCGCTGACGCTTAAATATGCTTCAGAACTCTTCCATTGTTCTCGGAATTCCGCTGACGTTTAATAATGCTTCGCAACTCTTTCATTGTACTCGGAATTCCGCTAACGTTTAAAAATGCTTCGGAACTCTTCCATTGTTCTCGGAATTCCGTTGAAGTTTAAAAATGCTTCGAAACTCTTCCATTGTTCTGGGAATTCTGCTGAAGTTTAAAAATGCTTCAGAACTCTTCCATTGTTCTCGGAATTCCGCTGATGTTTAAACATGCTTCGGAACTCTTCCATTGTTCTCGGAATTCTGTTGAAGTTTAAAAATGCTTCTAAACTCTTCCATTGTTCTCGGAATTTTGCTGAAGTTTAAAAATGCTTCGGAACTCTTCCATTGTTCTCGGAATTCCGCTGACATATAAAAATGCTTCGGAAATCTTGCATTGTTCTCGGCATTCCGCTGACGTTTAAAAATGCTTCGGAACTCTTCAATTGTTCTCGGAATTCTGCTGAACTTTTAAAATGCTTTGGAACTCTTCCATTGCTCTCGCAATTCTGCTGACGTTTAAAAATGCTTCGGAACTCTTCCATTGTTCTCGGAATTCTGTTGACGTTTAAAAATGCTTCGGAACTCTTCCATTGTTCTCGGAATTCCGCTGACGTTTAAAAATGCTTCACAACTCTTCCATTGTTCTCGGAATTCCGCTGACTTTTAAAAATACTTCGAAACTCTTCCATTGTTCTCCAAATTCCGCTGAAGTTTAAAAATGCTTCGGAACCCTTCCATTGTTCTCGGAATTCTGCTGAAGTTTAAAAATGTTTCGGAACTCTTCCATTGTTCTCAGAATTCCGCTGAAGTTTAAAAATGCTTCGGACCTCTTCCATTGTTCTAGGAATTCTGCTGAAGTTTAAAAATTCATCTGAACTCTTCCATTATTCTCGGAATTCGTGTGAATTTTAAAAATGCTTCGGAACTCTTCTATTGTTCTCGGAATTCCGCTGAAGTTTAAAAATGCTTAAAATCTCTTACATTGTACTCGGAAATCCGCTGAAGTTTAAAAATGCTTCGGAACTCTTCCATTGCTCTCGGAATTCTGCTGAAGTTTAAAAATGCTTCAGAACTCTTACATTGTTCTCAGAATTCCGCTAACGTTTAAAAATGCTTCGGAAATCTTCCATTGTTTTCAAAATTCCGCTGACGCTTAAAAATGCTTCAGAACTCTTCCATTGTTCTCGGAATTCCGCTGACGTTTAATAATGCTTCGCAACTCTTTCATTGTACTCGGAATTCCGCTAACGTTTAAAAATGCTTCGGAACTCTTCCATTGTTCTCGGAATTCCGTTGAAGTTTAAAAATGCTTTGAAACTCTTCCATTGTTCTCGGAATTCTGCTGAAGTTTAAAAATGCTTCGGAACTCTTCCATTGTTCTCAGAATTCCGCTAACGTTTAAAAATGCTTCGGAAATCTTCCATTGTTTTCAAAATTCCGCTGACGCTTACAAATGCTTCAGAACTTTTCCATTGTTCTCGGAATTCCGCTGACTTTTAAAAATACTTCGAAACTCTTCCATTGTTCTCCAAATTCCGCTGAAGTTTAAAAATGCTTCGGAACTCTTCCATTGTTCTCGGAATTCCGCTGACGTTTAAAAATGCTTCACAACTCTTCCATTGTTCTCGGAATTCCGCTGACTTTTAAAAATACTTCGAAACTCTTCCATTGTTCTCCAAATTCCGCTGAAGTTTAAAAATGCTTCGGAACCCTTCCATTGTTCTCGGAATTCTGCTGAAGTTTAAAAATGCTTCGGAACTCTTCCATTGTTCTCAGAATTCTGCTGACGTTTAAAAATGCTTCGGAACTCTTCCATTGTTCTCGGAATTCCGCTGAAGTTTAAAAATGCTTTGGACCTCTTCCATTGTTCTAGGAATTCTGCTGAAGTCTAAAAATTCATCTGAACTCTTCCATTATTCTCGGAATTCGTGTGAATTTTAAAAATGCTTCGGAACTCTTCTATTGTTCTCGGAATTCCGCTGAAGTTTAAAAATGCTTAAAATCTCTTACATTGTACTCGGAATTCCGCTGAAGTTTAAAAATGCTTCGGAACTCTTCCATTGCTCTCGGAATTCTGCTGAAGTTTAAAAATGCTTCAGAACTCTTACATTGTTCTCGGAATTCTGCTGACGTTTAAAAATGCTTCGGAATTCTTCCATTGTTCTCTGAATTCCGCTGACGTTTAAAAATGCTTCGGTACTCTTCCTTTGTTCTCGGCATTCCGCTGACGTTTAAAAATGCTTCGGAACTCTTCAATTGTTCTCGGAATTCTGCCGAACTTTTAAAATGCTTTGGAACTCTTCCATTGCTCTCGGAATTCTGCTGAAGTTTAAAAATGCTTCAGAACTCTTCCATTGTTCTCGGAATTCTGCTGTAGTTTAAAAATGCTTCGGAACTCTTCCATTGTTCTCAGAATTCCGCTGACGTTTAAAAATGCTTTGGAAATCTTCCATTGTTTTCAAAATTCCGCTGACGTTTAAAAATGCTTCAGAACTCTTCCATTGTTCTCGGAATTCCGCTGACGTTTTAAAATGCTTCGGTACTCTTCCATTGTTCTCGGAATTCCGCTGACATATAAAAATGCTTCGGAAATCTTGCATTGTTCTCGGCATTCCGCTGACATTTAAAAATGCTTCGGAACTCTTCCATTGTTCTCAGAATTACGCTGACGTTTAAAAATGCTTCGGAAATCTTCCATAGTTTTCAAAATTCCGCTGAAGTTTAAAAATGTTTCAGAACTCTTCCATTGTTCTCGGAATTCCGCTGACGTTTAAAAATGCTTTGGAACTCTTCCATTATTCTCGGAAATCTGCTGAAGTTTAAAAATGCTTCGGAACTCTTCCATTGTTCTCAGAATTCCGCTGAAGTTTAAAAATGCTTCGGTACTCTTCCATTGTTCTCGGAATTCCGCTGACATATAAAAATGCTTCGGAAATCTTGCATTGTTCTCGGCATTCCGCTGACGTTTAAAAATGCTTCGGAACTCTTCAATTGTTCTCGGAATTCTGCTGAACTTTTAAAATGCTTTGGAACTCTTCCATTGCTCTCGGAATTCTGCTGAAGTTTAAAAATGCTTCAGAACTCTTCCATTGTTTTCGGAATTCTGCTGAAGTTTAAAAATGCTTCGGAACTCTTCCATTGTTCTCAGAATTCCACTGACGTTTAAAAATGCTTCGGAAATCTTCCATTGTTTTCAAAATTCCGCTGACGCTTAAAAATGCTTCAGAACTCTTCCATTGTTCTCGGAATTCCGCTGACGTTTAATAATGCTTCGCAACTTTTTCATTGTTCTTGGAATTCCGCTGACGGTTAAAAATGCTTCGGAACTGTTCAATTGTTCTCGGAATTCTGTTGAACTTTTAAAATGCTTTGGAACTCTTCCATTGCTCTCGGAATTCTGCTGAAGTTTAAAAATGCTTCAGAACTCTTACATTGTTCTCGGAATTCTGCTGACGTTTAAAAATGCTTCGGAACTCTACCATTGTTCTCGGAATTCCGTTGAAGTTTAAAAATGCTTCGAAACTCTTCCATTGTTCTCGGAATTCTGCTGAAGTTTAAAAATGCTTCGGAACTCTTCCATTGTTCTCGGAATTCCGCTGACGTTTAATAATGCTTCGCAACTCTTTCATTGTTCTAGGAATTCCACTGACGTTTAAAAATGCTTCGGAACGCTTCCATTGTTCTCGGAATTCCGTTGAAGTTTAAAAATGCTTCGAAACTCTTCCATTGTTCTCGGAATTCTGCTGAAGTTTAAAAATGCTTTGGAACTCTTTCATTGTTCTCAGAATTCCGCTGACATTTAAAAATGCTTTGGTACTCTTCCATTGTTCTCGGAATTCCGCTGACATATAAAAATGCTTCGGAAATCTTGCATTGTTCTCGGCATTCCGCTGACGTTTAAAAATGCTTCGGAACTCTTCAATTGTTCTCGGAACTCTGCTGAACTTTTAAAATGCTTTGGAACTCTTCCATTATTCTCGGAAATCTGCTGTAGTTTAAAAATGCTACGGAACTCTTCCATTGTTCTCAGAATTCCGCTGACGTTTAAAAATGCTTTGGAAATCTTCCATTGTTTTCAAAATTCCGCTGACGTTTAAAAATGCTTCAGAACTCTTCCATTGTTCTCGGAATTCCGCTGACGTTTAAAAATGCTTCAGAACTCTTCCATTGTTCTCAGAATTCCGCTAACGTTTAAAAATGCTTCAGAAATCTTCCATTGTTTTCAAAATTCCGCTGACGCTTAAATATGCTTCAGAACTCTTCAATTGTTCTCGGAATTCCGCTGACGTTTAATAATGCTTCGCAACTCTTTCATTGTACTCGGAATTCCGCTAAAGTTTAAAAATGCTTCGGAACTCTTCCATTGTTCTCGGAATTCCGTTGAAGTTTAAAAATGCTTCGAAACTCTTCCATTGTTCTGGGAATTCTGATGAAGTTTAAAAATGCTTCAGAACTCTTCCATTGTTCTCGGAATTCCGCTGATGTTTAAACATGCTTCGGAACTCTTCCATTGTTCTCGGAATTCTGTTGAAGTTTAAAAATGCTTCTAAACTCTTCCATTGTTCTCGGAATTCTGCTGAAGTTTAAAAATGCTTCGGAACTCTTCCATTGTTCTCGGAATTCCGCTGACATATAAAAATGCTTCGGAAATCTTGCATTGTTCTCGGCATTCCGCTGACGTTTAAAAATGCTTCGGAACTCTTCAATTGTTCTCGGAATTCTGCTGAACTTTTAAAATGCTTTGGAACTCTTCCATTGCTCTCGCAATTCTGCTGACGTTTAAAAATGCTTCGGAACTCTTCCATTGTTCTCGGAATTCTGTTGACGTTTAAAAATGCTTCGGAACTCTTCCATTGTTCTCGGAATTCCGCTGACGTTTAAAAATGCTTCACAACTCTTCCATTGTTCTCGGAATTCCGCTGACTTTTAAAAATACTTCGAAACTCTTCCATTGTTCTCCAAATTCCGCTGAAGTTTAAAAATGCTTCGGAACCCTTCCATTGTTCTCGGAATTCTGCTGAAGTTTAAAAATGTTTCGGAACTCTTCCATTGTTCTCAGAATTCCGCTGAAGTTTAAAAATGCTTCGGACCTCTTCCATTGTTCTAGGAATTCTGCTGAAGTTTAAAAATTCATCTGAACTCTTCCATTATTCTCGGAATTCGTGTGAATTTTAAAAATGCTTCGGAACTCTTCTATTGTTCTCGGAATTCCGCTGAAGTTTAAAAATGCTTAAAATCTCTTACATTGTACTCGGAAATCCGCTGAAGTTTAAAAATGCTTCGGAACTCTTACATTGTTCTCAGAATTCCGCTAACGTTTAAAAATGCTTCGGAACTCTTCCATTGTTCTCGGAATTCCGTTGAAGTTTAAAAATGCTTTGAAACTCTTCCATTGTTCTCGGAATTCTGCTGAAGTTTAAAAATGCTTCGGAACTCTTCCATTGTTCTCAGAATTCCGCTAACGTTTAAAAATGCTTCGGAAATCTTCCATTGTTTTCAAAATTCCGCTGACGCTTACAAATGCTTCAGAACTTTTCCATTGTTCTCGGAATTCCGCTGACTTTTAAAAATACTTCGAAACTCTTCCATTGTTCTCCAAATTCCGCTGAAGTTTAAAAATGCTTCGGAACTCTTCCATTGTTCTCGGAATTCCGCTGACGTTTAAAAATGCTTCACAACTCTTCCATTGTTCTCGGAATTCCGCTGACTTTTAAAAATACTTCGAAACTCTTCCATTGTTCTCCAAATTCCGCTGAAGTTTAAAAATGCTTCGGAACCCTTCCATTGTTCTCGGAATTCTGCTGAAGTTTAAAAATGCTTCGGAACTCTTCCATTGTTCTCAGAATTCTGCTGACGTTTAAAAATGCTTCGGAACTCTTCCATTGTTCTCGGAATTCCGCTGAAGTTTAAAAATGCTTTGGACCTCTTCCATTGTTCTAGGAATTCTGCTGAAGTCTAAAAATTCATCTGAACTCTTCCATTATTCTCGGAATTCGTGTGAATTTTAAAAATGCTTCGGAACTCTTCTATTGTTCTCGGAATTCCGCTGAAGTTTAAAAATGCTTAAAATCTCTTACATTGTACTCGGAATTCCGCTGAAGTTTAAAAATGCTTCGGAACTCTTCCATTGCTCTCGGAATTCTGCTGAAGTTTAAAAATGCTTCAGAACGCTTACATTGTTCTCGGAATTCTGCTGACGTTTAAAAATGCTTCGGAATTCTTCCATTGTTCTCTGAATTCCGCTGACGTTTAAAAATGCTTCGGTACTCTTCCTTTGTTCTCGGAATTCCGCTGACATATAAAAATGCTTCGGAAATCTTGCATTGTTCTCGGCATTCCGCTGACGTTTAAAAATGCTTCGGAACTCTTCAATTGTTCTCGGAATTCTGCCGAACTTTTAAAATGCTTTGGAACTCTTCCATTGCTCTCGGAATTCTGCTGAAGTTTAAAAATGCTTCGGAACTCTTCCATTGTTCTCAGAATTCCGCTGACGTTTAAAAATGCTTTGGAAATCTTCCATTGTTTTCAAAATTCCGCTGACGTTTAAAAATGCTTCAGAACTCTTCCATTGTTCTCGGAATTCCGCTGACGTTTTAAAATGCTTCGGTACTCTTCCATTGTTCTCGGAATTCCGCTGACATATAAAAATGCTTCGGAAATCTTGCATTGTTCTCGGCATTCCGCTGACATTTAAAAATGCTTCGGAACTCTTCCATTGTTCTCAGAATTCCGCTGACGTTTAAAAATGCTTCGGAAATCTTCCATAGTTTTCAAAATTCCGCTGAAGTTTAAAAATGCTTCAGAACTCTTCCATTGTTCTCGGAATTCCGCTGACGTTTAAAAATGCTTTGGAACTCTTCCATTATTCTCGGAAATCTGCTGAAGTTTAAAAATGCTTCGGAACTCTTCCATTGTTCTCAGAATTCCGCTGAAGTTTAAAAATGCTTCGGTACTCTTCCATTGTTCTCGGAATTCTGCTGACATATAAAAATGCTTCGGAAATCTTGCATTGTTCTCGGCATTCCGCTGACGTTTAAAAATGCTTCGGAACTCTTCAATTGTTCTCGGAATTCTGCTGAACTTTTAAAATGCTTTGGAACTCTTCCATTGCTCTCGGAATTCTGCTGAAGTTTAAAAATGCTTCAGAACTCTTACATTGTTCTCGGAATTCTGCTGAAGTTTAAAAATGCTTCGGTACTCTTCCATTGTTCTCGGAATTCCGCTGACATATAAAAATGCTTCGGAAATCTTGCATTGTTCTCGGCATTCCGCTGACGTTTAAAAATGCTTCGGAACTCTTCCATTGTTCTCAGAATTCCGCTGACGTTTAAAAATGCTTCGGAAATCTTCCATTGTTTTCAAAATTCCGCTGACGTTTAAAAATGCTTCAGAACTCTTCCATTGTTCTCGGAATTCCGCTGACGTTTAAAAATGCTTTGGAACTCTTCCATTGTTCTTGGAATTCTGCTGAAGTTTAAAAATGCTTCGGAACTCTTCCATTGTTCTCAGAATTCCGCTGACGTTTAAAAATGCTTCGGTACTCTTCCATTGTTCTCGGAATTCCACTGACATATAAAAATGCTTCGGAAATCTGGCATTGTTCTCGGCATTCCGCTGACGTTTAAAAATGCTTCGGAACTCTTCCATTGTTCTCAGAATTCTGCTGACGTTTAAAAATGCTTCGGAACTCTTCCATTGTTCTCGGAATTCCGCTGAAGTTTAAAAATGCTTCGGACCTCTTCCATTGTTCTAGGAATTCTGCTGAAGTCTAAAAATTCATCTGAACTCTTCCATTATTCTCGGAATTCGTGTGAATTTTAAAAATGCTTCGGAACTCTTCCATTGCTCTCGGAATTCTGCTGAAGTTTAAAAATGCTTCAGAACTCTTACATTGTTCTCGGAATTCTGCTGACGTTTAAAAATGCTTCGGAACTCTTCCATTGTTCTCTGAATTCCGCTGACGTTTAAAAATGCTTCGGTACTCTTCCTTTGTTCTCGGAATTCCGCTGACATATAAAAATGCTTCGGAAATCTTGCATTGTTCTCGGCATTCCGCTGACGTTTAAAAATGCTTCGGAACTCTTAAATTGTTCTCGGAATTCTGCCGAACTTTTAAAATGCTTTGGAACTCTTCCATTGCTCTCGGAATTCTGCTGAAGTTTAAAAATGCTTCAGAACTCTTCCATTGTTCTCGGAATTCTGCTGTAGTTTAAAAATGCTACGGAACTCTTCCATTGTTCTCAGAATTCCGCTGACGTTTAAAAATGCTTTGGAAATCTTCCATTGTTTTCAAAATTCCGCTGACGTTTAAAAATGCTTCAGAACTCTTCCATTGTTCTCGGAATTCCGCTGACGTTTTAAAATGCTTCGGTACTCTTCCATTGTTCTCGGAATTCTGCTGAAGTTTAAAAATGCTTCGGAACTCTTCCATTGTTCTCAGAATTCCGCTAACGTTTAAAAATGCTTCAGAAATCTTCCATTGTTTTCAAAATTCCGCTGACGCTTAAATATGCTTCAGAACTCTTCCATTGTTCTCGGAATTCCGCTGACGTTTAATAATGCTTCGCAACTCTTTCATTGTACTCGGAATTCCGCTAACGTTTAAAAATGCTTCGGAACTCTTCCATTGTTCTCGGAATTCCGTTGAAGTTTAAAAATGCTTCGAAACTCTTCCATTGTTCTGGGAATTCTGCTGAAGTTTAAAAATGCTTCAGAACTCTTCCATTGTTCTCGGAATTCCGCTGACGTTTTAAAATGCTTCGGTACTCTTCCATTGTTCTCGGAATTCCGCTGACATATAAAAATGCTTCGGAAATCTTGCATTGTTCTCGGCATTCCGCTGACGTTTAAAAATGCTTCGGAACTCTTCCATTGTTCTCAGAATTCCGCTGACGTTTAAAAATGCTTCGGAAATCTTCCATAGTTTTCAAAATTCCGCTGACGTTTAAAAATGCTTCAGAACTCTTCCATTGTTCTCGGAATTCCGCTGACGTTTAAAAATGCTTTGGAACTCTTCCATTATTCTCGGAAATCTGCTGAAGTTTAAAAATGCTTCGGAACTCTTCCATTGTTCTCAGAATTCCGCTGAAGTTTAAAAATGCTTCGGTACTCTTCCATTGTTCTCGGAATTCCGCTGACATATAAAAATGCTTCGGAAATCTTGCATTGTTCTCGGCATTCCGCTGACGTTTAAAAATGCTTCGGAACTCTTCAATTGTTCTCGGAATTCTGCTGAACTTTTAAAATGCTTTGGAACTCTTCCATTGCTCTCGGAATTCTGCTGAAGTTTAAAAATGCTTCAGAACTCTTCCATTGTTTTCGGAATTCTGCTGAAGTTTAAAAATGCTTCGGAACTCTTCCATTGTTCTCAGAATTCCACTGACGTTTAAAAATGCTTCGGAAATCTTCCATTGTTTTCAAAATTCCGCTGACGCTTAAAAATGCTTCAGAACTCTTCCATTGTTCTCGGAATTCCGCTGACGTTTAATAATGCTTCGCAACTTTTTCATTGTTCTCGGAATTCAGCTGACGGTTAAAAATGCTTCGGAACTCTTCAATTGTTCTCGGAATTCTGTTGAACTTTTAAAATGCTTTGGAACTCTTCCATTGCTCTCGGAATTCTGCTGAAGTTTAAAAATGCTTCAGAACTCTTACATTGTTCTCGGAATTCTGCTGACGTTTAAAAATGCTTCGGAACTCTACCATTGTTCTCGGAATTCCGTTGAAGTTTAAAAATGCTTCGAAACTCTTCCATTGTTCTCGGAATTCTGCTGAAGTTTAAAAATGCTTCGGAACTCTTCCATTGTTCTCGGAATTCTGCTGAAGTTTAAAAATGCTTCAGAACTCTTACATTGTTCTCGGAATTCTGCTGACGTTTAAAAATGCTTCGGAACTCTACCATTGTTCTCGGAATTCCGTTGAAGTTTAAAAATGCTTCGAAACTCTTCCATTGTTCTCGGAATTCTGCTGAAGTTTAAAAATGCTTCGGAACTCTTCCATTGTTCTCGGAATTCCGCTGACGTTTAATAATGCTTCGCAACTCTTTCATTGTTCTCGGAATTCCACTGACGTTTAAAAATGCTTCGGAACGCTTCCATTGTTCTCGGAATTCCGTTGAAGTTTAAAAATGCTTCGAAACTCTTCCATTGTTCTCGGAATTCTGCTGAAGTTTAAAAATGCTTTGGAACTCTTTCATTGTTCTCAGAAATCCGCTGACATTTAAAAATGCTTTGGTACTCTTCCATTGTTCTCGGAATTCCGCTGACATATAAAAATGCTTCGGAAATCTTGCATTGTTCTCGGCATTCCGCTGACGTTTAAAAATGCTTCGGAACTCTTCAATTGTTCTCGGAATTCTGCTGAACTTTTAAAATGCTTTGGAACTCTTCCATAGCTCTCGGAATTCTGCTGAAGTTTAAAAATGCTTCAGAACTCTTACATTGTTCTCGGAATTCTGCTGAAGTTTAAAAATGCTTCGGTACTCTTCCATTGTTCTCGGAATTCCGCTGACATATAAAAATGCTTCGGAAATCTTGCATTGTTCTCGGCATTCCGCTGACGTTTAAAAATGCTTCGGAACTCTTCCATTGTTCTCAGAATTCCGCTGACGTTTAAAAATGCTTCAGAACTCTTCCATTGTTCTCGGAATTCCGCTGACGTTTAAAAATGCTTTGGAACTCTTCCATTGTTCTTGGAATTCTGCTGAAGTTTAGAAATGCTTCGGAACTCTTCCATTGTTCTCAGAATTCCGCTGACGTTTAAAAATGCTTCGGTACTCTTCCATTGTTCTCGGAATTCCACTGACATATAAAAATGCTTCGGAAATCTGGCATTGTTCTCGGCATTCCGCTGACGTTTAAAAATGCTTCGGAACTCTTCCATTGTTCTCAGAATTCTGCTGACGTTTAAAAATGCTTCGGAACTCTTCCATTGTTCTCGGAATTCCGCTGAAGTTTAAAAATGCTTCGGACCTTTTCCATTGTTCTAGGAATTCTGCTGAAGTCTAAAAATTCATCTGAACTCTTCCATTATTCTCGGAATTCGTGTGAATTTTAAAAATGCTTCGGAACTCTTCCATTGCTCTCGGAATTCTGCTGAAGTTTAAAAATGCTTCAGAACTCTTACATTGTCCTCGGAATTCTGCTGACGTTTAAAAATGCTTCGGAACTCTTCCATTGTTCTCTGAATTCCGCTGACGTTTAAAAATGCTTCGGTACTCTTCCTTTGTTCTCGGAATTCCGCTGACATATAAAAATGCTTCGGAAATCTTGCATTGTTCTCGGCATTCCGCTGACGTTTAAAAATGCTTCGGAACTCTTCCATTGCTCTCGGAATTCTGCTGAAGTTTAAAAATGCTTCAGAACTCTTACATTGTTCTCAGAATTCCGCTGACGTTTAAAAATGCTTCGGAAATCTTCCATAGTTTTCAAAATTCCGCTGACGTTTAAAAATGCTTCAGAACTCTTCCATTGTTCTCGGAATTCCGCTGACGTTTAAAAATGCTTTGGAACTCTTCCATTATTCTCGGAAATCTGCTGAAGTTTAAAAATGCTTCGGAACTCTTCCATTGTTCTCAGAATTCCGCTGAAGTTTAAAAATGCTTCGGTACTCTTCCATTGTTCTCGGAATTCCGCTGACATATAAAAATGCTTCGGAAATCTTGCATTGTTCTCGGCATTCCGCTGACGTTTAAAAATGCTTCGGAACTCTTCAATTGTTCTCGGAATTCTGCTGAACTTTTAAAATGCTTTGGAACTCTTCCATTGCTCTCGGAATTCTGCTGAAGTTTAAAAATGCTTCAGAACTCTTCCATTGTTTTCGGAATTCTGCTGAAGTTTAAAAATGCTTCGGAACTCTTCCATTGTTCTCAGAATTCCACTGACGTTTAAAAATGCTTCGGAAATCTTCCATTGTTTTCAAAATTCCGCTGACGCTTAAAAATGCTTCAGAACTCTTCCATTGTTCTCGGAATTCCGCTGACGTTTAATAATGCTTCGCAACTTTTTCATTGTTCTCGGAATTCAGCTGACGGTTAAAAATGCTTCGGAACTCTTCAATTGTTCTCGGAATTCTGTTGAACTTTTAAAATGCTTTGGAACTCTTCCATTGCTCTCGGAATTCTGCTGAAGTTTAAAAATGCTTCAGAACTCTTACATTGTTCTCGGAATTCTGCTGACGTTTAAAAATGCTTCGGAACTCTACCATTGTTCTCGGAATTCCGTTGAAGTTTAAAAATGCTTCGAAACTCTTCCATTGTTCTCGGAATTCTGCTGAAGTTTAAAAATGCTTCGGAACTCTTCCATTGTTCTCGGAATTCCGCTGACGTTTAATAATGCTTCGCAACTCTTTCATTGTTCTCGGAATTCCACTGACGTTTAAAAATGCTTCGGAACGCTTCCATTGTTCTCGGAATTCCGTTGAAGTTTAAAAATGCTTCGAAACTCTTCCATTGTTCTCGGAATTCTGCTGAAGTTTAAAAATGCTTTGGAACTCTTTCATTGTTCTCAGAATTCCGCTGACATTTAAAAATGCTTTGGTACTCTTCCATTGTTCTCGGAATTCCGCTGACATATAAAAATGCTTCGGAAATCTTGCATTGTTCTCGGCATTCCGCTGACGTTTAAAAATGCTTCGGAACTCTTCAATTGTTCTCGGAATTCTGCTGAACTTTTAAAATGCTTTGGAACTCTTCCATTGCTCTCGGAATTCTGCTGAAGTTTAAAAATGCTTCAGAACTCTTACATTGTTCTCGGAATTCTGCTGAAGTTTAAAAATGCTTCGGTACTCTTCCATTGTTCTCGGAATTCCGCTGACATATAAAAATGCTTCGGAAATCTTGCATTGTTCTCGGCATTCCGCTGACGTTTAAAAATGCTTCGGAACTCTTCCATTGTTCTCAGAATTCCGCTGACGTTTAAAAATGCTTCGGAAATCTTCCATTGTTTTCAAAATTCCGCTGACGTTTAAAAATGCTTCAGAACTCTTCCATTGTTCTCGGAATTCCGCTGACGTTTAAAAATGCTTTGGAACTCTTCCATTGTTCTTGGAATTCTGCTGAAGTTTAGAAATGCTTCGGAACTCTTCCATTGTTCTCAGAATTCCGCTGACGTTTAAAAATGCTTCGGTACTCTTCCATTGTTCTCGGAATTCCACTGACATATAAAAATGCTTCGGAAATCTGGCATTGTTCTCGGCATTCCGCTGACGTTTAAAAATGCTTCGGAACTCTTCCATTGTTCTCAGAATTCTGCTGACGTTTAAAAATGCTTCGGAACTCTTCCATTGTTCTCGGAATTCCGCTGAAGTTTAAAAATGCTTCGGACCTCTTCCATTGTTCTAGGAATTCTGCTGAAGTCTAAAAATTCATCTGAACTCTTCCATTATTCTCGGAATTCGTGTGAATTTTAAAAATGCTTCGGAACTCTTCCATTGCTCTCGGAATTCTGCTGAAGTTTAAAAATGCTTCAGAACTCTTACATTGTTCTCGGAATTCTGCTGACGTTTAAAAATGCTTCGGAACTCTTCCATTGTTCTCTGAATTCCGCTGACGTTTAAAAATGCTTCGGTACTCTTCCTTTGTTCTCGGAATTCCGCTGACATATAAAAATGCTTCGGAAATCTTGCATTGTTCTCGGCATTCCGCTGACGTTTAAAAATGCTTCGGAACTCTTCAATTGTTCTCGGAATTCTGCCGAACTTTTAAAATGCTTTGGAACTCTTCCATTGCTCTCGGAATTCTGCTGAAGTTTAAAAATGCTTCAGAACTCTTCCATTGTTCTCGGAATTCTGCTGTAGTTTAAAAATGCTACGGAACTCTTCCATTGTTCTCAGAATTCCGCTGACGTTTAAAAATGCTTTGGAAATCTTCCATTGTTTTCAAAATTCCGCTGACGTTTAAAAATGCTTCAGAACTCTTCCATTGTTCTCGGAATTCCGCTGACGTTTTAAAATGCTTCGGTACTCTTCCATTGTTCTCGGAATTCTGCTGAAGTTTAAAAATGCTTCGGAACTCTTCCATTGTTCTCAGAATTCCGCTAACGTTTAAAAATGCTTCAGAAATCTTCCATTGTTTTCAAAATTCCGCTGACGCTTAAATATGCTTCAGAACTCTTCCATTGTTCTCGGAATTCCGCTGACGTTTAATAATGCTTCGCAACTCTTTCATTGTACTCGGAATTCCGCTAACGTTTAAAAATGCTTCGGAACTCTTCCATTGTTCTCGGAATTCCGTTGAAGTTTAAAAATGCTTCGAAACTCTTCCATTGTTCTGGGAATTCTGCTGAAGTTTAAAAATGCTTCAGAACTCTTCCATTGTTCTCGGAATTCCGCTGATGTTTAAACATGCTTCGGAACTCTTCCATTGTTCTCGGAATTCTGTTGAAGTTTAAAAATGCTTCTAAACTCTTCCATTGTTCTCGGAATTTTGCTGAAGTTTAAAAATGCTTCGGAACTCTTCCATTGTTCTCGGAATTCCGCTGACATATAAAAATGCTTCGGAAATCTTGCATTGTTCTCGGCATTCCGCTGACGTTTAAAAATGCTTCGGAACTCTTCAATTGTTCTCGGAATTCTGCTGAACTTTTAAAATGCTTTGGAACTCTTCCATTGCTCTCGCAATTCTGCTGACGTTTAAAAATGCTTCGGAACTCTTCCATTGTTCTCGGAATTCTGTTGACGTTTAAAAATGCTTCGGAACTCTTCCATTGTTCTCGGAATTCCGCTGACGTTTAAAAATGCTTCACAACTCTTCCATTGTTCTCGGAATTCCGCTGACTTTTAAAAATACTTCGAAACTCTTCCATTGTTCTCCAAATTCCGCTGAAGTTTAAAAATGCTTCGGAACCCTTCCATTGTTCTCGGAATTCTGCTGAAGTTTAAAAATGTTTCGGAACTCTTCCATTGTTCTCAGAATTCCGCTGAAGTTTAAAAATGCTTCGGACCTCTTCCATTGTTCTAGGAATTCTGCTGAAGTTTAAAAATTCATCTGAACTCTTCCATTATTCTCGGAATTCGTGTGAATTTTAAAAATGCTTCGGAACTCTTCTATTGTTCTCGGAATTCCGCTGAAGTTTAAAAATGCTTAAAATCTCTTACATTGTACTCGGAAATCCGCTGAAGTTTAAAAATGCTTCGGAACTCTTCCATTGCTCTCGGAATTCTGCTGAAGTTTAAAAATGCTTCAGAACTCTTACATTGTTCTCAGAATTCCGCTAACGTTTAAAAATGCTTCGGAAATCTTCCATTGTTTTCAAAATTCCGCTGACGCTTAAAAATGCTTCAGAACTCTTCCATTGTTCTCGGAATTCCGCTGACGTTTAATAATGCTTCGCAACTCTTTCATTGTACTCGGAATTCCGCTAACGTTTAAAAATGCTTCGGAACTCTTCCATTGTTCTCGGAATTCCGTTGAAGTTTAAAAATGCTTTGAAACTCTTCCATTGTTCTCGGAATTCTGCTGAAGTTTAAAAATGCTTCGGAACTCTTCCATTGTTCTCAGAATTCCGCTAACGTTTAAAAATGATTCGGAAATCTTCCATTGTTTTCAAAATTCCGCTGACGCTTACAAATGCTTCAGAACTTTTCCATTGTTCTCGGAATTCCGCTGACTTTTAAAAATACTTCGAAACTCTTCCATTGTTCTCCAAATTCCGCTGAAGTTTAAAAATGCTTCGGAACTCTTCCATTGTTCTCGGAATTCCGCTGACGTTTAAAAATGCTTCACAACTCTTCCATTGTTCTCGGAATTCCGCTGACTTTTAAAAATACTTCGAAACTCTTCCATTGTTCTCCAAATTCCGCTGAAGTTTAAAAATGCTTCGGAACCCTTCCATTGTTCTCGGAATTCTGCTGAAGTTTAAAAATGCTTCGGAACTCTTCCATTGTTCTCAGAATTCTGCTGACGTTTAAAAATGCTTCGGAACTCTTCCATTGTTCTCGGAATTCCGCTGAAGTTTAAAAATGCTTTGGACCTCTTCCATTGTTCTAGGAATTCTGCTGAAGTCTAAAAATTCATCTGAACTCTTCCATTATTCTCGGAATTCGTGTGAATTTTAAAAATGCTTCGGAACTCTTCTATTGTTCTCGGAATTCCGCTGAAGTTTAAAAATGCTTAAAATCTCTTACATTGTACTCGGAATTCCGCTGAAGTTTAAAAATGCTTCGGAACTCTTCCATTGCTCTCGGAATTCTGCTGAAGTTTAAAAATGCTTCAGAACTCTTACATTGTTCTCGGAATTCTGCTGACGTTTAAAAATGCTTCGGAATTCTTCCATTGTTCTCTGAATTCCGCTGACGTTTAAAAATGCTTCGGTACTCTTCCTTTGTTCTCGGCATTCCGCTGACGTTTAAAAATGCTTCGGAACTCTTCAATTGTTCTCGGAATTCTGCCGAACTTTTAAAATGCTTTGGAACTCTTCCATTGCTCTCGGAATTCTGCTGAAGTTTAAAAATGCTTCAGAACTCTTCCATTGTTCTCGGAATTCTGCTGTAGTTTAAAAATGCTTCGGAACTCTTCCATTGTTCTCAGAATTCCGCTGACGTTTAAAAATGCTTTGGAAATCTTCCATTGTTTTCAAAATTCCGCTGACGTTTAAAAATGCTTCAGAACTCTTCCATTGTTCTCGGAATTCCGCTGACGTTTTAAAATGCTTCGGTACTCTTCCATTGTTCTCGGAATTCCGCTGACATATAAAAATGCTTCGGAAATCTTGCATTGTTCTCGGCATTCCGCTGACATTTAAAAATGCTTCGGAACTCTTCCATTGTTCTCAGAATTCCGCTGACGTTTAAAAATGCTTCGGAAATCTTCCATAGTTTTCAAAATTCCGCTGAAGTTTAAAAATGTTTCAGAACTCTTCCATTGTTCTCGGAATTCCGCTGACGTTTAAAAATGCTTTGGAACTCTTCCATTATTCTCGGAAATCTGCTGAAGTTTAAAAATGCTTCGGAACTCTTCCATTGTTCTCAGAATTCCGCTGAAGTTTAAAAATGCTTCGGTACTCTTCCATTGTTCTCGGAATTCCGCTGACATATAAAAATGCTTCGGAAATCTTGCATTGTTCTCGGCATTCCGCTGACGTTTAAAAATGCTTCGGAACTCTTCAATTGTTCTCGGAATTCTGCTGAACTTTTAAAATGCTTTGGAACTCTTCCATTGCTCTCGGAATTCTGCTGAAGTTTAAAAATGCTTCAGAACTCTTCCATTGTTTTCGGAATTCTGCTGAAGTTTAAAAATGCTTCGGAACTCTTCCATTGTTCTCAGAATTCCACTGACGTTTAAAAATGCTTCGGAAATCTTCCATTGTTTTCAAAATTCCGCTGACGCTTAAAAATGCTTCAGAACTCTTCCATTGTTCTCGGAATTCCGCTGACGTTTAATAATGCTTCGCAACTTTTTCATTGTTCTTGGAATTCCGCTGACGGTTAAAAATGCTTCGGAACTGTTCAATTGTTCTCGGAATTCTGTTGAACTTTTAAAATGCTTTGGAACTCTTCCATTGCTCTCGGAATTCTGCTGAAGTTTAAAAATGCTTCAGAACTCTTACATTGTTCTCGGAATTCTGCTGACGTTTAAAAATGCTTCGGAACTCTACCATTGTTCTCGGAATTCCGTTGAAGTTTAAAAATGCTTCGAAACTCTTCCATTGTTCTCGGAATTCTGCTGAAGTTTAAAAATGCTTCGGAACTCTTCCATTGTTCTCGGAATTCCGCTGACGTTTAATAATGCTTCGCAACTCTTTCATTGTTCTAGGAATTCCACTGACGTTTAAAAATGCTTCGGAACGCTTCCATTGTTCTCGGAATTCCGTTGAAGTTTAAAAATGCTTCGAAACTCTTCCATTGTTCTCGGAATTCTGCTGAAGTTTAAAAATGCTTTGGAACTCTTTCATTGTTCTCAGAATTCCGCTGACATTTAAAAATGCTTTGGTACTCTTCCATTGTTCTCGGAATTCCGCTGACATATAAAAATGCTTCGGAAATCTTGCATTGTTCTCGGCATTCCGCTGACGTTTAAAAATGCTTCGGAACTCTTCAATTGTTCTCGGAACTCTGCTGAACTTTTAAAATGCTTTGGAACTCTTCCATTGCTCTCGGAATTCTGCTGAAGTTTAAAAATGCTTCAGAACTCTTACATTGTTCTCGGAATTCTGCTGAAGTTTAAAAATGCTTCGGTACTCTTCCATTGTTCTCGGAATTCCGCTGACATATAAAAATGCTTCGGAAATCTTGCATTGTTCTCGGCATTCCGCTGACGTTTAAAAATGCTTCGGAACTCTTCCATTGTTCTCAGAATTCCGCTGACGTTTAAAAATGCTTCGGAACTCTTCCATTGTTCTCGGAATTCCGCTGACGTTTAAAAATGCTTTGGAACTCTTCCATTGTTCTTGGAATTCTGCTGAAGTTTAAAAATGCTTCGGAACTCTTCCATTGTTCTCAGAATTCCGCTGAAGTTTAAAAATGCTTCGGTACTCTTCCATTGTTCTCGGAATTCCGCTGACATATAAAAATGCTTCGGAAATCTTGCATTGTTCTCGGCATTCCGCTGACGTTTAAAAATGCTTCGGAACTCTTCAATTGTTCTCGGAATTCTGCTGAACTTTTAAAATGCTTTGGAACTCTTCCATTGCTCTCGGAATTCTGCTGAAGTTTAAAAATGCTTCAGAACTCTTCCATTGTTTTCGGAATTCTGCTGAAGTTTAAAAATGCTTCGGAACTCTTCCATTGTTCTCAGAATTCCACTGACGTTTAAAAATGCTTCGGAAATCTTCCATTGTTTTCAAAATTCCGCTGACGCTTAAAAATGCTTCAGAACTCTTCCATTGTTCTCGGAATTCCGCTGACGTTTAATAATGCTTCGCAACTTTTTCATTGTTCTCGGAATTCAGCTGACGGTTAAAAATGCTTCGGAACTCTTCAATTGTTCTCGGAATTCTGTTGAACTTTTAAAATGCTTTGGAACTCTTCCATTGCTCTCGGAATTCTGCTGAAGTTTAAAAATGCTTCAGAACTCTTACATTGTTCTCGGAATTCTGCTGACGTTTAAAAATGCTTCGGAACTCTACCATTGTTCTCGGAATTCCGTTGAAGTTTAAAAATGCTTCGAAACTCTTCCATTGTTCTCGGAATTCTGCTGAAGTTTAAAAATGCTTCGGAACTCTTCCATTGTTCTCGGAATTCCGCTGACGTTTAATAATGCTTCGCAACTCTTTCATTGTTCTCGGAATTCCACTGACGTTTAAAAATGCTTCGGAACGCTTCCATTGTTCTCGGAATTCCGTTGAAGTTTAAAAATGCTTCGAAACTCTTCCATTGTTCTCGGAATTCTGCTGAAGTTTAAAAATGCTTTGGAACTCTTTCATTGTTCTCAGAATTCCGCTGACATTTAAAAATGCTTCGGTACTCTTCCATTGTTCTCGGAATTCCGCTGACATATAAAAATGCTTCGGAAATCTTGCATTGTTCTCGGCATTCCGCTGACGTTTAAAAATGCTTCGGAACTCTTCCATTGTTCTCAGAATTCCGCTGACGTTTAAAAATGCTTCGGAAATCTTCCATTGTTTTCAAAATTCCGCTGACGTTTAAAAATGCTTCAGAACTCTTCCATTGTTCTCGGAATTCCGCTGACGTTTAAAAATGCTTTGGAACTCTTCCATTGTTCTTGGAATTCTGCTGAAGTTTAGAAATGCTTCGGAACTCTTCCATTGTTCTCAGAATTCCGCTGACGTTTAAAAATGCTTCGGTACTCTTCCATTGTTCTCGGAATTCCACTGACATATAAAAATGCTTCGGAAATCTGGCATTGTTCTCGGCATTCCGCTGACGTTTAAAAATGCTTCGGAACTCTTCTATTGTTCTCAGAATTCTGCTGACGTTTAAAAATGCTTCGGAACTCTTCCATTGTTCTCGGAATTCCGCTGAAGTTTAAAAATGCTTCGGACCTCTTCCATTGTTCTAGGAATTCTGCTGAAGTCTAAAAATTCATCTGAACTCTTCCATTATTCTCGGAATTCGTGTGAATTTTAAAAATGCTTCGGAACTCTTCCATTGCTCTCGGAATTCTGCTGAAGTTTAAAAATGCTTCAGAACTCTTACATTGTTCTCGGAATTCTGCTGACGTTTAAAAATGCTTCGGAACTCTTCCATTGTTCTCTGAATTCCGCTGACGTTTAAAAATGCTTCGGTACTCTTCCTTTGTTCTCGGAATTCCGCTGACATATAAAAATGCTTCGGAAATCTTGCATTGTTCTCGGCATTCCGCTGACGTTTAAAAATGCTTCGGAACTCTTCAATTGTTCTCGGAATTCTGCCGAACTTTTAAAATGCTTTGGAACTCTTCCATTGCTCTCGGAATTCTGCTGAAGTTTAAAAATGCTTCAGAACTCTTCCATTGTTCTCGGAATTCTGCTGTAGTTTAAAAATGCTACGGAACTCTTCCATTGTTCTCAGAATTCCGCTGACGTTTAAAAATGCTTTGGAAATCTTCCATTGTTTTCAAAATTCCGCTGACGTTTAAAAATGCTTCAGAACTCTTCCATTGTTCTCGGAATTCCGCTGACGTTTTAAAATGCTTCGGTACTCTTCCATTGTTCTCGGAATTCTGCTGAAGTTTAAAAATGCTTCGGAACTCTTCCATTGTTCTCAGAATTCCGCTAACGTTTAAAAATGCTTCAGAAATCTTCCATTGTTTTCAAAATTCCGCTGACGCTTAAATATGCTTCAGAACTCTTCCATTGTTCTCGGAATTCCGCTGACGTTTAATAATGCTTCGCAACTCTTTCATTGTACTCGGAATTCCGCTAACGTTTAAAAATGCTTCGGAACTCTTCCATTGTTCTCGGAATTCCGTTGAAGTTTAAAAATACTTCGAAACTCTTCCATTGTTCTGGGAATTCTGCTGAAGTTTAAAAATGCTTCAGAACTCTTCCATTGTTCTCGGAATTCCGCTGATGTTTAAACATGCTTCGGAACTCTTCCATTGTTCTCGGAATTCTGTTGAAGTTTAAAAATGCTTCTAAACTCTTCCATTGTTCTCGGAATTTTGCTGAAGTTTAAAAATGCTTCGGAACTCTTCCATTGTTCTCGGAATTCCGCTGACATATAAAAATGCTTCGGAAATCTTGCATTGTTCTCGGCATTCCGCTGACGTTTAAAAATGCTTCGGAACTCTTCCATTGCTCTCGGAATTCTGCTGAAGTTTAAAAATGCTTCAGAACTCTTACATTGTTCTCGGAATTCTGCTGACGTTTAAAAATGCTTCGGAACTCTTCCATTGTTCTCTGAATTCCGCTGACGTTTAAAAATGCTTCGGTACTCTTCCTTTGTTCTCGGAATTCCGCTGACATATAAAAATGCTTCGGAAATCTTGCATTGTTCTCGGCATTCCGCTGACGTTTAAAAATGCTTCGGAACTCTTCAATTGTTCTCGGAATTCTGCCGAACTTTTAAAATGCTTTGGAACTCTTCCATTGCTCTCGGAATTCTGCTGAAGTTTAAAAATGCTTCAGAACTCTTCCATTGTTCTCGGAATTCTGCTGTAGTTTAAAAATGCTACGGAACTCTTCCATTGTTCTCAGAATTCCGCTGACGTTTAAAAATGCTTTGGAAATCTTCCATTGTTTTCAAAATTCCGCTGACGTTTAAAAATGCTTCAGAACTCTTCCATTGTTCTCGGAATTCCGCTGACGTTTTAAAATGCTTCGGTACTCTTCCATTGTTCTCGGAATTCTGCTGAAGTTTAAAAATGCTTCGGAACTCTTCCATTGTTCTCAGAATTCCGCTAACGTTTAAAAATGCTTCAGAAATCTTCCATTGTTTTCAAAATTCCGCTGACGCTTAAATATGCTTCAGAACTCTTCCATTGTTCTCGGAATTCCGCTGACGTTTAATAATGCTTCGCAACTCTTTCATTGTACTCGGAATTCCGCTAACGTTTAAAAATGCTTCGGAACTCTTCCATTGTTCTCGGAATTCCGTTGAAGTTTAAAAATGCTTCGAAACTCTTCCATTGTTCTGGGAATTCTGCTGAAGTTTAAAAATGCTTCAGAACTCTTCCATTGTTCTCGGAATTCCGCTGATGTTTAAACATGCTTCGGAACTCTTCCATTGTTCTCGGAATTCTGTTGAAGTTTAAAAATGCTTCTAAACTCTTCCATTGTTCTCGGAATTTTGCTGAAGTTTAAAAATGCTTCGGAACTCTTCCATTGTTCTCGGAATTCCGCTGACATATAAAAATGCTTCGGAAATCTTGCATTGTTCTCGGCATTCCGCTGACGTTTAAAAATGCTTCGGAACTCTTCAATTGTTCTCGGAATTCTGCTGAACTTTTAAAATGCTTTGGAACTCTTCCATTGCTCTCGCAATTCTGCTGACGTTTAAAAATGCTTCGGAACTCTTCCATTGTTCTCGGAATTCTGTTGACGTTTAAAAATGCTTCGGAACTCTTCCATTGTTCTCGGAATTCCGCTGACGTTTAAAAATGCTTCACAACTCTTCCATTGTTCTCGGAATTCCGCTGACTTTTAAAAATACTTCGAAACTCTTCCATTGTTCTCCAAATTCCGCTGAAGTTTAAAAATGCTTCGGAACCCTTCCATTGTTCTCGGAATTCTGCTGAAGTTTAAAAATGTTTCGGAACTCTTCCATTGTTCTCAGAATTCCGCTGAAGTTTAAAAATGCTTCGGACCTCTTCCATTGTTCTAGGAATTCTGCTGAAGTTTAAAAATTCATCTGAACTCTTCCATTATTCTCGGAATTCGTGTGAATTTTAAAAATGCTTCGGAACTCTTCTATTGTTCTCGGAATTCCGCTGAAGTTTAAAAATGCTTAAAATCTCTTACATTGTACTCGGAAATCCGCTGAAGTTTAAAAATGCTTCGGAACTCTTCCAT
Source organism: Phyllobates terribilis (assembly GCF_046119375.1). Classification (NCBI taxonomy): domain Eukaryota; kingdom Metazoa; phylum Chordata; class Amphibia; order Anura; family Dendrobatidae; genus Phyllobates; species Phyllobates terribilis. The sequence goes on from NW_027362782.1 coordinate 15,490,140, forward strand.
TGCTCTCGGAATTCTGCTGAAGTTTAAAAATGCTTCAGAACTCTTACATTGTTCTCAGAATTCCGCTAACGTTTAAAAATGCTTCGGAAATCTTCCATTGTTTTCAAAATTCCGCTGACGCTTAAAAATGCTTCAGAACTCTTCCATTGTTCTCGGAATTCCGCTGACGTTTAATAATGCTTCGCAACTCTTTCATTGTACTCGGAATTCCGCTAACGTTTAAAAATGCTTCGGAACTCTTCCATTGTTCTCGGAATTCCGTTGAAGTTTAAAAATGCTTTGAAACTCTTCCATTGTTCTCGGAATTCTGCTGAAGTTTAAAAATGCTTCGGAACTCTTCCATTGTTCTCAGAATTCCGCTAACGTTTAAAAATGCTTCGGAAATCTTCCATTGTTTTCAAAATTCCGCTGACGCTTACAAATGCTTCAGAACTTTTCCATTGTTCTCGGAATTCCGCTGACTTTTAAAAATACTTCGAAACTCTTCCATTGTTCTCCAAATTCCGCTGAAGTTTAAAAATGCTTCGGAACTCTTCCATTGTTCTCGGAATTCCGCTGACGTTTAAAAATGCTTCACAACTCTTCCATTGTTCTCGGAATTCCGCTGACTTTTAAAAATACTTCGAAACTCTTCCATTGTTCTCCAAATTCCGCTGAAGTTTAAAAATGCTTCGGAACCCTTCCATTGTTCTCGGAATTCTGCTGAAGTTTAAAAATGCTTCGGAACTCTTCCATTGTTCTCAGAATTCTGCTGACGTTTAAAAATGCTTCGGAACTCTTCCATTGTTCTCGGAATTCCGCTGAAGTTTAAAAATGCTTTGGACCTCTTCCATTGTTCTAGGAATTCTGCTGAAGTCTAAAAATTCATCTGAACTCTTCCATTATTCTCGGAATTCGTGTGAATTTTAAAAATGCTTCGGAACTCTTCTATTGTTCTCGGAATTCCGCTGAAGTTTAAAAATGCTTAAAATCTCTTACATTGTACTCGGAATTCCGCTGAAGTTTAAAAATGCTTCGGAACTCTTCCATTGCTCTCGGAATTCTGCTGAAGTTTAAAAATGCTTCAGAACTCTTACATTGTTCTCGGAATTCTGCTGACGTTTAAAAATGCTTCGGAATTCTTCCATTGTTCTCTGAATTCCGCTGACGTTTAAAAATGCTTCGGTACTCTTCCTTTGTTCTCGGCATTCCGCTGACGTTTAAAAATGCTTCGGAACTCTTCAATTGTTCTCGGAATTCTGCCGAACTTTTAAAATGCTTTGGAACTCTTCCATTGCTCTCGGAATTCTGCTGAAGTTTAAAAATGCTTCAGAACTCTTCCATTGTTCTCGGAATTCTGCTGTAGTTTAAAAATGCTTCGGAACTCTTCCATTGTTCTCAGAATTCCGCTGACGTTTAAAAATGCTTTGGAAATCTTCCATTGTTTTCAAAATTCCGCTGACGTTTAAAAATGCTTCAGAACTCTTCCATTGTTCTCGGAATTCCGCTGACGTTTTAAAATGCTTCGGTACTCTTCCATTGTTCTCGGAATTCCGCTGACATATAAAAATGCTTCGGAAATCTTGCATTGTTCTCGGCATTCCGCTGACATTTAAAAATGCTTCGGAACTCTTCCATTGTTCTCAGAATTCCGCTGACGTTTAAAAATGCTTCGGAAATCTTCCATAGTTTTCAAAATTCCGCTGAAGTTTAAAAATGTTTCAGAACTCTTCCATTGTTCTCGGAATTCCGCTGACGTTTAAAAATGCTTTGGAACTCTTCCATTATTCTCGGAAATCTGCTGAAGTTTAAAAATGCTTCGGAACTCTTCCATTGTTCTCAGAATTCCGCTGAAGTTTAAAAATGCTTCGGTACTCTTCCATTGTTCTCGGAATTCCGCTGACATATAAAAATGCTTCGGAAATCTTGCATTGTTCTCGGCATTCCGCTGACGTTTAAAAATGCTTCGGAACTCTTCAATTGTTCTCGGAATTCTGCTGAACTTTTAAAATGCTTTGGAACTCTTCCATTGCTCTCGGAATTCTGCTGAAGTTTAAAAATGCTTCAGAACTCTTCCATTGTTTTCGGAATTCTGCTGAAGTTTAAAAATGCTTCGGAACTCTTCCATTGTTCTCAGAATTCCACTGACGTTTAAAAATGCTTCGGAAATCTTCCATTGTTTTCAAAATTCCGCTGACGCTTAAAAATGCTTCAGAACTCTTCCATTGTTCTCGGAATTCCGCTGACGTTTAATAATGCTTCGCAACTTTTTCATTGTTCTTGGAATTCCGCTGACGGTTAAAAATGCTTCGGAACTGTTCAATTGTTCTCGGAATTCTGTTGAACTTTTAAAATGCTTTGGAACTCTTCCATTGCTCTCGGAATTCTGCTGAAGTTTAAAAATGCTTCAGAACTCTTACATTGTTCTCGGAATTCTGCTGACGTTTAAAAATGCTTCGGAACTCTACCATTGTTCTCGGAATTCCGTTGAAGTTTAAAAATGCTTCGAAACTCTTCCATTGTTCTCGGAATTCTGCTGAAGTTTAAAAATGCTTCGGAACTCTTCCATTGTTCTCGGAATTCCGCTGACGTTTAATAATGCTTCGCAACTCTTTCATTGTTCTAGGAATTCCACTGACGTTTAAAAATGCTTCGGAACGCTTCCATTGTTCTCGGAATTCCGTTGAAGTTTAAAAATGCTTCGAAACTCTTCCATTGTTCTCGGAATTCTGCTGAAGTTTAAAAATGCTTTGGAACTCTTTCATTGTTCTCAGAATTCCGCTGACATTTAAAAATGCTTTGGTACTCTTCCATTGTTCTCGGAATTCCGCTGACATACAGTTATATGAAAAAGTTTGGGCACCCCTATTAATCTTAAGCTTAATGTTTTATAAAAATTGGTGTTTTTGCAACAGCTATTTCAGTTGGATATATGTAATAACTGTTGGACACAGTAATGTTTCTGCCTTGAAATGAGGTTTATTGTACTAACAGAAAATGTGCAATCTGCATTTAAACAAAATTTGCCAGGTGCATAAGTATGGGCACCCTTATCATTTTCTTGTTTTAAATACTCCTACCTACTTTTTACTGACTTACTAAAGCACTTTTTTTGGTTTTGTAACCTCATTGAGCTTTAAACTTCATAGCCAGGTGTATGCAATCATGAGAAAAGCTACTTAAAGTGGCCACTTGCAAGTTGTTCTCCTGTTTGAATCTCCTCTGAAGAGTGGCATCATGCGCTCCTCAAAACAACTGTCAAATGATCTGAAAATAAAGGTTATTCAAAATATTTGTTCAGGGGAAGGATACAAAAAGCTGTCTCAGAGATTTAACCTGTCAGTTTCCACTGTGAGGAACATAGTAAGGAAATGGAAGAACACAGGGACAGTTCTTGTTAAGGCCAGAAGTGGCAGGCCAAGAAAAACATCAGAAAGGCAGAGAAGAAGAATGGTGAGATCAGTCAAGGACAATCCTCAGACCACCTCCAGAGAGCTGCAGCATCAACTTGCTGCAGATGGTGTCACTGTGCATCGGTCAACTATACAACGCACTTTGCACAAGGAGAAGCTGTATGGGAGAGTGATGCAAAAGAAGCCGTTTCTGCAAGCACGCCACAAACAGAGTCGGCTGAGGTATGCAAAAGCACATTTGGAGAAGCCAATTTCTTTTTGGAAGAAGGTCCTGTGGATTGATGAAACCAAGATTGAGTTGTTTGGTCATACAAAAAGGTGTTATGCATGGCGGCAAAAAAACACAGCATTCCAAGAAAAACACTTGCTACCCACAGTAAAATTTGGTGGAGGTTCCATCATGCTTTGGGGCTGTGTGGCCAATGCCGGCACCGGGAATCTTGTTAAAGTTGAGGGACGCATGGATTCTACTCAGTATCAGCAGATTCTTGACGATAATGTTCAAGAATCAGTGATAAAGTTGAAGTTACGCAGGGGATGGATCTTTCAGCAAGACAATGATCCAAAACATCGCTCCAAATCTACTCAGGCATTCATGCAGAGGAACAATTACAATGTTCTGGAATGGCCATCCCAGTCCCCAGACCTGAATATCATTGAACATCTGTGGGATCATTTGAAGAGGGCTGTCCATGCTCGGCGACCATCAAACTTTACTGAACTGGAATTGTTTTGTAAAGAGGAATGGTCAAAAATACCTTAATCCAGGATCCAGGAACTCATTAAAAGCTACAGGAAGCGACTAGAGGCTGTTATTTTTGCAAAAGGAGGATCTACTAAATATTAATGTCACTTTTCTGGTGAGGTGCCCATACTTATGCACCTGTCAAATTTTGTTTGAATGCAGATTGCACATTTTCTGTTAGTACAATAAACCTCATTTCAAGGCAGAAACATTACTGTGTCCAACAGTTATTACATATATCAAACTGAAATAGCTGCTGCAAAAACACCAATTTTTATAAAACATTAAGCTTAAGATTAATAGGGGTGCCCAAACTTTTTCATATGACTGTATAAAAATGCTTCGGAAATCTTGCATTGTTCTCGGCATTCCGCTGACGTTTAAAAATGCTTCGGAACTCTTCAATTGTTCTCGGAACTCTGCTGAACTTTTAAAATGCTTTGGAACTCTTCCATTGCTCTCGGAATTCTGCTGAAGTTTAAAAATGCTTCAGAACTCTTACATTGTTCTCGGAATTCTGCTGAAGTTTAAAAATGCTTCGGTACTCTTCCATTGTTCTCGGAATTCCGCTGACATATAAAAATGCTTCGGAAATCTTGCATTGTTCTCGGCATTCCGCTGACGTTTAAAAATGCTTCGGAACTCTTCCATTGTTCTCAGAATTCCGCTGACGTTTAAAAATGCTTCGGAACTCTTCCATTGTTCTCGGAATTCCGCTGACGTTTAAAAATGCTTTGGAACTCTTCCATTGTTCTTGGAATTCTGCTGAAGTTTAAAAATGCTTCGGAACTCTTCCATTGTTCTCAGAATTCCGCTGAAGTTTAAAAATGCTTCGGTACTCTTCCATTGTTCTCGGAATTCCGCTGACATATAAAAATGCTTCGGAAATCTTGCATTGTTCTCGGCATTCCGCTGACGTTTAAAAATGCTTCGGAACTCTTCAATTGTTCTCGGAATTCTGCTGAACTTTTAAAATGCTTTGGAACTCTTCCATTGCTCTCGGAATTCTGCTGAAGTTTAAAAATGCTTCAGAACTCTTCCATTGTTTTCGGAATTCTGCTGAAGTTTAAAAATGCTTCGGAACTCTTCCATTGTTCTCAGAATTCCACTGACGTTTAAAAATGCTTCGGAAATCTTCCATTGTTTTCAAAATTCCGCTGACGCTTAAAAATGCTTCAGAACTCTTCCATTGTTCTCGGAATTCCGCTGACGTTTAATAATGCTTCGCAACTTTTTCATTGTTCTCGGAATTCAGCTGACGGTTAAAAATGCTTCGGAACTCTTCAATTGTTCTCGGAATTCTGTTGAACTTTTAAAATGCTTTGGAACTCTTCCATTGCTCTCGGAATTCTGCTGAAGTTTAAAAATGCTTCAGAACTCTTACATTGTTCTCGGAATTCTGCTGACGTTTAAAAATGCTTCGGAACTCTACCATTGTTCTCGGAATTCCGTTGAAGTTTAAAAATGCTTCGAAACTCTTCCATTGTTCTCGGAATTCTGCTGAAGTTTAAAAATGCTTCGGAACTCTTTCATTGTTCTCGGAATTCTGCTGAAGTTTAAAAATGCTTTGGAACTCTTTCATTGTTCTCAGAATTCCGCTGACATTTAAAAATGCTTCGGTACTCTTCCATTGTTCTCGGAATTCCGCTGACATATAAAAATGCTTCGGAAATCTTGCATTGTTCTCGGCATTCCGCTGACGTTTAAAAATGCTTCGGAACTCTTCCATTGTTCTCAGAATTCCGCTGACGTTTAAAAATGCTTCGGAAATCTTCCATTGTTTTCAAAATTCCGCTGACGTTTAAAAATGCTTCAGAACTCTTCCATTGTTCTCGGAATTCCGCTGACGTTTAAAAATGCTTTGGAACTCTTCCATTGTTCTTGGAATTCTGCTGAAGTTTAGAAATGCTTCGGAACTCTTCCATTGTTCTCAGAATTCCGCTGACGTTTAAAAATGCTTCGGTACTCTTCCATTGTTCTCGGAATTCCACTGACATATAAAAATGCTTCGGAAATCTGGCATTGTTCTCGGCATTCCGCTGACGTTTAAAAATGCTTCGGAACTCTTCTATTGTTCTCAGAATTCTGCTGACGTTTAAAAATGCTTCGGAACTCTTCCATTGTTCTCGGAATTCCGCTGAAGTTTAAAAATGCTTCGGACCTCTTCCATTGTTCTAGGAATTCTGCTGAAGTCTAAAAATTCATCTGAACTCTTCCATTATTCTCGGAATTCGTGTGAATTTTAAAAATGCTTCGGAACTCTTCCATTGCTCTCGGAATTCTGCTGAAGTTTAAAAATGCTTCAGAACTCTTACATTGTTCTCGGAATTCTGCTGACGTTTAAAAATGCTTCGGAACTCTTCCATTGTTCTCTGAATTCCGCTGACGTTTAAAAATGCTTCGGTACTCTTCCTTTGTTCTCGGAATTCCGCTGACATATAAAAATGCTTCGGAAATCTTGCATTGTTCTCGGCATTCCGCTGACGTTTAAAAATGCTTCGGAACTCTTCAATTGTTCTCGGAATTCTGCCGAACTTTTAAAATGCTTTGGAACTCTTCCATTGCTCTCGGAATTCTGCTGAAGTTTAAAAATGCTTCAGAACTCTTCCATTGTTCTCGGAATTCTGCTGTAGTTTAAAAATGCTACGGAACTCTTCCATTGTTCTCAGAATTCCGCTGACGTTTAAAAATGCTTTGGAAATCTTCCATTGTTTTCAAAATTCCGCTGACGTTTAAAAATGCTTCAGAACTCTTCCATTGTTCTCGGAATTCCGCTGACGTTTTAAAATGCTTCGGTACTCTTCCATTGTTCTCGGAATTCTGCTGAAGTTTAAAAATGCTTCGGAACTCTTCCATTGTTCTCAGAATTCCGCTAACGTTTAAAAATGCTTCAGAAATCTTCCATTGTTTTCAAAATTCCGCTGACGCTTAAATATGCTTCAGAACTCTTCCATTGTTCTCGGAATTCCGCTGACGTTTAATAATGCTTCGCAACTCTTTCATTGTACTCGGAATTCCGCTAACGTTTAAAAATGCTTCGGAACTCTTCCATTGTTCTCGGAATTCCGTTGAAGTTTAAAAATACTTCGAAACTCTTCCATTGTTCTGGGAATTCTGCTGAAGTTTAAAAATGCTTCAGAACTCTTCCATTGTTCTCGGAATTCCGCTGATGTTTAAACATGCTTCGGAACTCTTCCATTGTTCTCGGAATTCTGTTGAAGTTTAAAAATGCTTCTAAACTCTTCCATTGTTCTCGGAATTTTGCTGAAGTTTAAAAATGCTTCGGAACTCTTCCATTGTTCTCGGAATTCCGCTGACATATAAAAATGCTTCGGAAATCTTGCATTGTTCTCGGCATTCCGCTGACGTTTAAAAATGCTTCGGAACTCTTCAATTGTTCTCGGAATTCTGCTGAACTTTTAAAATGCTTTGGAACTCTTCCATTGCTCTCGCAATTCTGCTGACGTTTAAAAATGCTTCGGAACTCTTCCATTGTTCTCGGAATTCTGTTGACGTTTAAAAATGCTTCGGAACTCTTCCATTGTTCTCGGAATTCCGCTGACGTTTAAAAATGCTTCACAACTCTTCCATTGTTCTCGGAATTCCGCTGACTTTTAAAAATACTTCGAAACTCTTCCATTGTTCTCCAAATTCCGCTGAAGTTTAAAAATGCTTCGGAACCCTTCCATTGTTCTCGGAATTCTGCTGAAGTTTAAAAATGTTTCGGAACTCTTCCATTGTTCTCAGAATTCCGCTGAAGTTTAAAAATGCTTCGGACCTCTTCCATTGTTCTAGGAATTCTGCTGAAGTTTAGAAATTCATCTGAACTCTTCCATTATTCTCGGAATTCGTGTGAATTTTAAAAATGCTTCGGAACTCTTCTACTGTTCTCGGAATTCCGCTGAAGTTTAAAAATGCTTAAAATCTCTTACATTGTACTCGGAAATCCGCTGAAGTTTAAAAATGCTTCGGAACTCTTCCATTGCTCTCGGAATTCTGCTGAAGTTTAAAAATGCTTCAGAACTCTTACATTGTTCTCAGAATTCCGCTAACGTTTAAAAATGCTTCGGAAATCTTCCATTGTTTTCAAAATTCCGCTGACGCTTAAAAATGCTTCAGAACTCTTCCATTGTTCTCGGAATTCCGCTGACGTTTAATAATGCTTCGCAACTCTTTCATTGTACTCGGAATTCCGCTAACGTTTAAAAATGCTTCGGAACTCTTCCATTGTTCTCGGAATTCCGTTGAAGTTTAAAAATGCTTTGAAACTCTTCCATTGTTCTCGGAATTCTGCTGAAGTTTAAAAATGCTTCGGAACTCTTCCATTGTTCTCAGAATTCCGCTAACGTTTAAAAATGCTTCGGAAATCTTCCATTGTTTTCAAAATTCCGCTGACGCTTACAAATGCTTCAGAACTTTTCCATTGTTCTCGGAATTCCGCTGACTTTTAAAAATACTTCGAAACTCTTCCATTGTTCTCCAAATTCCGCTGAAGTTTAAAAATGCTTCGGAACTCTTCCATTGTTCTCGGAATTCCGCTGACGTTTAAAAATGCTTCACAACTCTTCCATTGTTCTCGGAATTCCGCTGACTTTTAAAAATACTTCGAAACTCTTCCATTGTTCTCCAAATTCCGCTGAAGTTTAAAAATGCTTCGGAACCCTTCCATTGTTCTCGGAATTCTGCTGAAGTTTAAAAATGCTTCGGAACTCTTCCATTGTTCTCAGAATTCTGCTGACGTTTAAAAATGCTTCGGAACTCTTCCATTGTTCTCGGAATTCCGCTGAAGTTTAAAAATGCTTTGGACCTCTTCCATTGTTCTAGGAATTCTGCTGAAGTCTAAAAATTCATCTGAACTCTTCCATTATTCTCGGAATTCGTGTGAATTTTAAAAATGCTTCGGAACTCTTCTATTGTTCTCGGAATTCCGCTGAAGTTTAAAAATGCTTAAAATCTCTTACATTGTACTCGGAATTCCGCTGAAGTTTAAAAATGCTTCGGAACTCTTCCATTGCTCTCGGAATTCTGCTGAAGTTTAAAAATGCTTCAGAACTCTTACATTGTTCTCGGAATTCTGCTGACGTTTAAAAATGCTTCGGAATTCTTCCATTGTTCTCTGAATTCCGCTGACGTTTAAAAATGCTTCGGTACTCTTCCTTTGTTCTCGGCATTCCGCTGACGTTTAAAAATGCTTCGGAACTCTTCAATTGTTCTCGGAATTCTGCCGAACTTTTAAAATGCTTTGGAACTCTTCCATTGCTCTCGGAATTCTGCTGAAGTTTAAAAATGCTTCAGAACTCTTCCATTGTTCTCGGAATTCTGCTGTAGTTTAAAAATGCTTCGGAACTCTTCCATTGTTCTCAGAATTCCGCTGACGTTTAAAAATGCTTTGGAAATCTTCCATTGTTTTCAAAATTCCGCTGACGTTTAAAAATGCTTCAGAACTCTTCCATTGTTCTCGGAATTCCGCTGACGTTTTAAAATGCTTCGGTACTCTTCCATTGTTCTCGGAATTCCGCTGACATATAAAAATGCTTCGGAAATCTTGCATTGTTCTCGGCATTCCGCTGACATTTAAAAATGCTTCGGAACTCTTCCATTGTTCTCAGAATTCCGCTGACGTTTAAAAATGCTTCGGAAATCTTCCATAGTTTTCAAAATTCCGCTGAAGTTTAAAAATGTTTCAGAACTCTTCCATTGTTCTCGGAATTCCGCTGACGTTTAAAAATGCTTTGGAACTCTTCCATTATTCTCGGAAATCTGCTGAAGTTTAAAAATGCTTCGGAACTCTTCCATTGTTCTCAGAATTCCGCTGAACTTTAAAAATGCTTCGGTACTCTTCCATTGTTCTCGGAATTCCGCTGACATATAAAAATGCTTCGGAAATCTTGCATTGTTCTCGGCATTCCGCTGACGTTTAAAAATGCTTCGGAACTCTTCAATTGTTCTCGGAATTCTGCTGAACTTTTAAAATGCTTTGGAACTCTTCCATTGCTCTCGGAATTCTGCTGAAGTTTAAAAATGCTTCAGAACTCTTCCATTGTTTTCGGAATTCTGCTGAAGTTTAAAAATGCTTCGGAACTCTTCCATTGTTCTCAGAATTCCACTGACGTTTAAAAATGCTTCGGAAATCTTCCATTGTTTTCAAAATTCCGCTGACGCTTAAAAATGCTTCAGAACTCTTCCATTGTTCTCGGAATTCCGCTGACGTTTAATAATGCTTCGCAACTTTTTCATTGTTCTTGGAATTCCGCTGACGGTTAAAAATGCTTCGGAACTGTTCAATTGTTCTCGGAATTCTGTTGAACTTTTAAAATGCTTTGGAACTCTTCCATTGCTCTCGGAATTCTGCTGAAGTTTAAAAATGCTTCAGAACTCTTACATTGTTCTCGGAATTCTGCTGACGTTTAAAAATGCTTCGGAACTCTACCATTGTTCTCGGAATTCCGTTGAAGTTTAAAAATGCTTCGAAACTCTTCCATTGTTCTCGGAATTCTGCTGAAGTTTAAAAATGCTTCGGAACTCTTCCATTGTTCTCGGAATTCCGCTGACGTTTAATAATGCTTCGCAACTCTTTCATTGTTCTCGGAATTCCACTGACGTTTAAAAATGCTTCGGAACGCTTCCATTGTTCTCGGAATTCCGTTGAAGTTTAAAAATGCTTCGAAACTCTTCCATTGTTCTCGGAATTCTGCTGAAGTTTAAAAATGCTTTGGAACTCTTTCATTGTTCTCAGAATTCCGCTGACATTTAAAAATGCTTTGGTACTCTTCCATTGTTCTCGGAATTCCGCTGACATATAAAAATGCTTCGGAAATCTTGCATTGTTCTCGGCATTCCGCTGACGTTTAAAAATGCTTCGGAACTCTTCAATTGTTCTCGGAACTCTGCTGAACTTTTAAAATGCTTTGGAACTCTTCCATTGCTCTCGGAATTCTGCTGAAGTTTAAAAATGCTTCAGAACTCTTACATTGTTCTCGGAATTCTGCTGAAGTTTAAAAATGCTTCGGTACTCTTCCATTGTTCTCGGAATTCCGCTGACATATAAAAATGCTTCGGAAATCTTGCATTGTTCTCGGCATTCCGCTGACGTTTAAAAATGCTTCGGAACTCTTCCATTGTTCTCAGAATTCCGCTGACGTTTAAAAATGCTTCGGAAATCTTCCATTGTTTTCAAAATTCCGCTGACGTTTAAAAATGCTTCAGAACTCTTCCATTGTTCTCGGAATTCCGCTGACGTTTAAAAATGCTTTGGAACTCTTCCATTGTTCTTGGAATTCTGCTGAAGTTTAAAAATGCTTCGGAACTCTTCCATTGTTCTCAGAATTCCGCTGACGTTTAAAAATGCTTCGGTACTCTTCCATTGTTCTCGGAATTCCACTGACATATAAAAATGCTTCGGAAATCTGGCATTGTTCTCGGCATTCCGCTGACGTTTAAAAATGCTTCGGAACTCTTCCATTGTTCTCAGAATTCTGCTGACGTTTAAAAATGCTTCGGAACTCTTCCATTGTTCTCGGAATTCCGCTGAAGTTTAAAAATGCTTCGGACCTCTTCCATTGTTCTAGGAATTCTGCTGAAGTCTAAAAATTCATCTGAACTCTTCCATTATTCTCGGAATTCGTGTGAATTTTAAAAATGCTTCGGAACTCTTCCATTGCTCTCGGAATTCTGCTGAAGTTTAAAAATGCTTCAGAACTCTTACATTGTTCTCGGAATTCTGCTGACGTTTAAAAATGCTTCGGAACTCTTCCATTGTTCTCTGAATTCCGCTGACGTTTAAAAATGCTTCGGTACTCTTCCTTTGTTCTCGGAATTCCGCTGACATATAAAAATGCTTCGGAACTCTTCCATTGTTCTCTGAATTCCGCTGACGTTTAAAAATGCTTCGGTACTCTTCCTTTGTTCTCGGAATTCCGCTGACATATAAAAATGCTTCGGAACTCTTCAATTGTTCTCGGAATTCTGCCGAACTTTTAAAATGCTTTGGAACTCTTCCATTGCTCTCGGAATTCTGCTGAAGTTTAAAAATGCTTCAGAACTCTTCCATTGTTCTCGGAATTCTGCTGTAGTTTAAAAATGCTTCGGAACTCTTCCATTGTTCTCAGAATTCCGCTGACGTTTAAAAATGCTTTGGAAATCTTCCATTGTTTTCAAAATTCCGCTGACGTTTAAAAATGCTTCAGAACTCTTCCATTGTTCTCGGAATTCCGCTGACGTTTTAAAATGCTTCGGTACTCTTCCATTGTTCTCGGAATTCCGCTGACATATAAAAATGCTTCGGAAATCTTGCATTGTTCTCGGCATTCCGCTGACATTTAAAAATGCTTCGGAACTCTTCCATTGTTCTCAGAATTCCGCTGACGTTTAAAAATGCTTCGGAAATCTTCCATAGTTTTCAAAATTCCGCTGAAGTTTAAAAATGTTTCAGAACTCTTCCATTGTTCTCGGAATTCCGCTGACGTTTAAAAATGCTTTGGAACTCTTCCATTATTCTCGGAAATCTGCTGAAGTTTAAAAATGCTTCGGAACTCTTCCATTGTTCTCAGAATTCCGCTGAACTTTAAAAATGCTTCGGTACTCTTCCATTGTTCTCGGAATTCCGCTGACATATAAAAATGCTTCGGAAATCTTGCATTGTTCTCGGCATTCCGCTGACGTTTAAAAATGCTTCGGAACTCTTCAATTGTTCTCGGAATTCTGCTGAACTTTTAAAATGCTTTGGAACTCTTCCATTGCTCTCGGAATTCTGCTGAAGTTTAAAAATGCTTCAGAACTCTTCCATTGTTTTCGGAATTCTGCTGAAGTTTAAAAATGCTTCGGAACTCTTCCATTGTTCTCAGAATTCCACTGACGTTTAAAAATGCTTCGGAAATCTTCCATTGTTTTCAAAATTCCGCTGACGCTTAAAAATGCTTCAGAACTCTTCCATTGTTCTCGGAATTCCGCTGACGTTTAATAATGCTTCGCAACTTTTTCATTGTTCTTGGAATTCCGCTGACGGTTAAAAATGCTTCGGAACTGTTCAATTGTTCTCGGAATTCTGTTGAACTTTTAAAATGCTTTGGAACTCTTCCATTGCTCTCGGAATTCTGCTGAAGTTTAAAAATGCTTCAGAACTCTTACATTGTTCTCGGAATTCTGCTGACGTTTAAAAATGCTTCGGAACTCTACCATTGTTCTCGGAATTCCGTTGAAGTTTAAAAATGCTTCGAAACTCTTCCATTGTTCTCGGAATTCTGCTGAAGTTTAAAAATGCTTCGGAACTCTTCCATTGTTCTCGGAATTCCGCTGACGTTTAATAATGCTTCGCAACTCTTTCATTGTTCTCGGAATTCCACTGACGTTTAAAAATGCTTCGGAACGCTTCCATTGTTCTCGGAATTCCGTTGAAGTTTAAAAATGCTTCGAAACTCTTCCATTGTTCTCGGAATTCTGCTGAAGTTTAAAAATGCTTTGGAACTCTTTCATTGTTCTCAGAATTCCGCTGACATTTAAAAATGCTTTGGTACTCTTCCATTGTTCTCGGAATTCCGCTGACATATAAAAATGCTTCGGAAATCTTGCATTGTTCTCGGCATTCCGCTGACGTTTAAAAATGCTTCGGAACTCTTCAATTGTTCTCGGAACTCTGCTGAACTTTTAAAATGCTTTGGAACTCTTCCATTGCTCTCGGAATTCTGCTGAAGTTTAAAAATGCTTCAGAACTCTTACATTGTTCTCGGAATTCTGCTGAAGTTTAAAAATGCTTCGGTACTCTTCCATTGTTCTCGGAATTCCGCTGACATATAAAAATGCTTCGGAAATCTTGCATTGTTCTCGGCATTCCGCTGACGTTTAAAAATGCTTCGGAACTCTTCCATTGTTCTCAGAATTCCGCTGACGTTTAAAAATGCTTCGGAAATCTTCCATTGTTTTCAAAATTCCGCTGACGTTTAAAAATGCTTCAGAACTCTTCCATTGTTCTCGGAATTCCGCTGACGTTTAAAAATGCTTTGGAACTCTTCCATTGTTCTTGGAATTCTGCTGAAGTTTAAAAATGCTTCGGAACTCTTCCATTGTTCTCAGAATTCCGCTGACGTTTAAAAATGCTTCGGTACTCTTCCATTGTTCTCGGAATTCCACTGACATATAAAAATGCTTCGGAAATCTGGCATTGTTCTCGGCATTCCGCTGACGTTTAAAAATGCTTCGGAACTCTTCCATTGTTCTCAGAATTCTGCTGACGTTTAAAAATGCTTCGGAACTCTTCCATTGTTCTCGGAATTCCGCTGAAGTTTAAAAATGCTTCGGACCTCTTCCATTGTTCTAGGAATTCTGCTGAAGTCTAAAAATTCATCTGAACTCTTCCATTATTCTCGGAATTCGTGTGAATTTTAAAAATGCTTCGGAACTCTTCCATTGCTCTCGGAATTCTGCTGAAGTTTAAAAATGCTTCAGAACTCTTACATTGTTCTCGGAATTCTGCTGACGTTTAAAAATGCTTCGGAACTCTTCCATTGTTCTCTGAATTCCGCTGACGTTTAAAAATGCTTCGGTACTCTTCCTTTGTTCTCGGAATTCCGCTGACATATAAAAATGCTTCGGAACTCTTCCATTGTTCTCTGAATTCCGCTGACGTTTAAAAATGCTTCGGTACTCTTCCTTTGTTCTCGGAATTCCGCTGACATATAAAAATGCTTCGGAAATCTTGCATTGTTCTCGGCATTCCGCTGACGTTTAAAAATGCTTCGGAACTCTTCAATTGTTCTCGGAATTCTGCCGAACTTTTAAAATGCTTTGGAACTCTTCCATTGCTCTCGGAATTCTGCTGAAGTTTAAAAATGCTTCAGAACTCTTCCATTGTTCTCGGAATTCTGCTGTAGTTTAAAAATGCTACGGAACTCTTCCATTGTTCTCAGAATTCCGCTGACGTTTAAAAATGCTTTGGAAATCTTCCATTGTTTTCAAAATTCCGCTGACGTTTAAAAATGCTTCAGAACTCTTCCATTGTTCTCAGAATTCCGCTAACGTTTAAAAATGCTTCAGAAATCTTCCATTGTTTTCAAAATTCCGCTGACGCTTAAATATGCTTCAGAACTCTTCAATTGTTCTCGGAATTCCGCTGACGTTTAATAATGCTTCGCAACTCTTTCATTGTACTCGGAATTCCGCTAAAGTTTAAAAATGCTTCGGAACTCTTCCATTGTTCTCGGAATTCCGTTGAAGTTTAAAAATGCTTCGAAACTCTTCCATTGTTCTGGGAATTCTGATGAAGTTTAAAAATGCTTCAGAACTCTTCCATTGTTCTCGGAATTCCGCTGATGTTTAAACATGCTTCGGAACTCTTCCATTGTTCTCGGAATTCTGTTGAAGTTTAAAAATGCTTCTAAACTCTTCCATTGTTCTCGGAATTCTGCTGAAGTTTAAAAATGCTTCGGAACTCTTCCATTGTTCTCGGAATTCCGCTGACATATAAAAATGCTTCGGAAATCTTGCATTGTTCTCGGCATTCCGCTGACGTTTAAAAATGCTTCGGAACTCTTCAATTGTTCTCGGAATTCTGCTGAACTTTTAAAATGCTTTGGAACTCTTCCATTGCTCTCGCAATTCTGCTGACGTTTAAAAATGCTTCGGAACTCTTCCATTGTTCTCGGAATTCTGTTGACGTTTAAAAATGCTTCGGAACTCTTCCATTGTTCTCGGAATTCCGCTGACGTTTAAAAATGCTTAAAATCTCTTACATTGTACTCGGAAATCCGCTGAAGTTTAAAAATGCTTCGGACCTCTTCCATTGTTCTAGGAATTCTGCTGAAGTTTAAAAATTCATCTGAACTCTTAAATTATTCTCGGAATTCGTGTGAATTTTAAAAATGCTTCGGAACTCTTCTATTGTTCTCGGAATTCCGCTGAAGTTTAAAAATGCTTAAAATCTCTTACATTGTACTCGGAAATCCGCTGAAGTTTAAAAATGCTTCGGAACTCTTCCATTGCTCTCGGAATTCTGCTGAAGTTTAAAAATGCTTCAGAACTCTTACATTGTTCTCAGAATTCCGCTAACGTTTAAAAATGCTTCGGAAATCTTCCATTGTTTTCAAAATTCCGCTGACGCTTAAAAATGCTTCAGAACTCTTCCATTGTTCTCGGAATTCCGCTGACGTTTAATAATGCTTCGCAACTCTTTCATTGTACTCGGAATTCCGCTAACGTTTAAAAATGCTTCGGAACTCTTCCATTGTTCTCGGAATTCCGTTGAAGTTTAAAAATGCTTTGAAACTCTTCCATTGTTCTCGGAATTCTGCTGAAGTTTAAAAATGCTTCGGAACTCTTCCATTGTTCTCAGAATTCCGCTAACGTTTAAAAATGCTTCGGAAATCTTCCATTGTTTTCAAAATTCCGCTGACGCTTACAAATGCTTCAGAACTTTTCCATTGTTCTCGGAATTCCGCTGACTTTTAAAAATACTTCGAAACTCTTCCATTGTTCTCCAAATTCCGCTGAAGTTTAAAAATGCTTCGGAACTCTTCCATTGTTCTCGGAATTCCGCTGACGTTTAAAAATGCTTCACAACTCTTCCATTGTTCTCGGAATTCCGCTGACTTTTAAAAATACTTCGAAACTCTTCCATTGTTCTCCAAATTCCGCTGAAGTTTAAAAATGCTTCGGAACCCTTCCATTGTTCTCGGAATTCTGCTGAAGTTTAAAAATGCTTCGGAACTCTTCCATTGTTCTCAGAATTCTGCTGACGTTTAAAAATGCTTCGGAACTCTTCCATTGTTCTCGGAATTCCGCTGAAGTTTAAAAATGCTTCAGAACTCTTCCATTGTTCTCGGAATTCTGCTGTAGTTTAAAAATGCTTCGGAACTCTTCCATTGTTCTCAGAATTCCGCTGACGTTTAAAAATGCTTTGGAAATCTTCCATTGTTTTCAAAATTCCGCTGACGTTTAAAAATGCTTCAGAACTCTTCCATTGTTCTCGGAATTCCGCTGACGTTTTAAAATGCTTCGGTACTCTTCCATTGTTCTCGGAATTCCGCTGACATATAAAAATGCTTCGGAAATCTTGCATTGTTCTCGGCATTCCGCTGACATTTAAAAATGCTTCGGAACTCTTCCATTGTTCTCAGAATTCCGCTGACGTTTAAAAATGCTTCGGACCTCTTCCATTGTTCTAGGAATTCTGCTGAAGTTTAGAAATTCATCTGAACTCTTCCATTATTCTCGGAATTCGTGTGAATTTTAAAAATGCTTCGGAACTCTTCTATTGTTCTCGGAATTCCGCTGAAGTTTAAAAATGCTTAAAATCTCTTACATTGTACTCGGAAATCCGCTGAAGTTTAAAAATGCTTCGGAACTCTTCCATTGCTCTCGGAATTCTGCTGAAGTTTAAAAATGCTTCAGAACTCTTACATTGTTCTCAGAATTCCGCTAACGTTTAAAAATGCTTCGGAAATCTTCCATTGTTTTCAAAATTCCGCTGACGCTTAAAAATGCTTCAGAACTCTTCCATTGTTCTCGGAATTCCGCTGACGTTTAATAATGCTTCGCAACTCTTTCATTGTACTCGGAATTCCGCTAACGTTTAAAAATGCTTCGGAACTCTTCCATTGTTCTCGGAATTCCGTTGAAGTTTAAAAATGCTTTGAAACTCTTCCATTGTTCTCGGAATTCTGCTGAAGTTTAAAAATGCTTCGGAACTCTTCCATTGTTCTCAGAATTCCGCTAACGTTTAAAAATGCTTCGGAAATCTTCCATTGTTTTCAAAATTCCGCTGACGCTTACAAATGCTTCAGAAATTTTCCATTGTTCTCGGAATTCCGCTGACTTTTAAAAATACTTCGAAACTCTTCCATTGTTCTCCAAATTCCGCTGAAGTTTAAAAATGCTTCGGAACTCTTCCATTGTTCTCGGAATTCCGCTGACGTTTAAAAATGCTTCACAACTCTTCCATTGTTCTCGGAATTCCGCTGACTTTTAAAAATACTTCGAAACTCTTCCATTGTTCTCCAAATTCCGCTGAAGTTTAAAAATGCTTCGGAACCCTTCCATTGTTCTCGGAATTCTGCTGAAGTTTAAAAATGCTTCGGAACTCTTCCATTGTTCTCAGAATTCTGCTGACGTTTAAAAATGCTTCGGAACTCTTCCATTGTTCTCGGAATTCCGCTGAAGTTTAAAAATGCTTTGGACCTCTTCCATTGTTCTAGGAATTCTGCTGAAGTCTAAAAATTCATCTGAACTCTTCCATTATTCTCGGAATTCGTGTGAATTTTAAAAATGCTTCGGAACTCTTCTATTGTTCTCGGAATTCCGCTGAAGTTTAAAAATGCTTAAAATCTCTTACATTGTACTCGGAATTCCGCTGAAGTTTAAAAATGCTTCGGAACTCTTCCATTGCTCTCGGAATTCTGCTGAAGTTTAAAAATGCTTCAGAACTCTTACATTGTTCTCGGAATTCTGCTGACGTTTAAAAATGCTTCGGAATTCTTCCATTGTTCTCTGAATTCCGCTGACGTTTAAAAATGCTTCGGTACTCTTCCTTTGTTCTCGGCATTCCGCTGACGTTTAAAAATGCTTCGGAACTCTTCAATTGTTCTCGGAATTCTGCCGAACTTTTAAAATGCTTTGGAACTCTTCCATTGCTCTCGGAATTCTGCTGAAGTTTAAAAATGCTTCAGAACTCTTCCATTGTTCTCGGAATTCTGCTGTAGTTTAAAAATGCTTCGGAACTCTTCCATTGTTCTCAGAATTCCGCTGACGTTTAAAAATGCTTTGGAAATCTTCCATTGTTTTCAAAATTCCGCTGACGTTTAAAAATGCTTCAGAACTCTTCCATTGTTCTCGGAATTCCGCTGACGTTTTAAAATGCTTCGGTACTCTTCCATTGTTCTCGGAATTCCGCTGACATATAAAAATGCTTCGGAAATCTTGCATTGTTCTCGGCATTCCGCTGACATTTAAAAATGCTTCGGAACTCTTCCATTGTTCTCAGAATTCCGCTGACGTTTAAAAATGCTTCGGAAATCTTCCATAGTTTTCAAAATTCCGCTGAAGTTTAAAAATGTTTCAGAACTCTTCCATTGTTCTCGGAATTCCGCTGACGTTTAAAAATGCTTTGGAACTCTTCCATTATTCTCGGAAATCTGCTGAAGTTTAAAAATGCTTCGGAACTCTTCCATTGTTCTCAGAATTCCGCTGAACTTTAAAAATGCTTCGGTACTCTTCCATTGTTCTCGGAATTCCGCTGACATATAAAAATGCTTCGGAAATCTTGCATTGTTCTCGGCATTCCGCTGACGTTTAAAAATGCTTCGGAACTCTTCAATTGTTCTCGGAATTCTGCTGAACTTTTAAAATGCTTTGGAACTCTTCCATTGCTCTCGGAATTCTGCTGAAGTTTAAAAATGCTTCAGAACTCTTCCATTGTTTTCGGAATTCTGCTGAAGTTTAAAAATGCTTCGGAACTCTTCCATTGTTCTCAGAATTCCACTGACGTTTAAAAATGCTTCGGAAATCTTCCATTGTTTTCAAAATTCCGCTGACGCTTAAAAATGCTTCAGAACTCTTCCATTGTTCTCGGAATTCCGCTGACGTTTAATAATGCTTCGCAACTTTTTCATTGTTCTTGGAATTCCGCTGACGGTTAAAAATGCTTCGGAACTGTTCAATTGTTCTCGGAATTCTGTTGAACTTTTAAAATGCTTTGGAACTCTTCCATTGCTCTCGGAATTCTGCTGAAGTTTAAAAATGCTTCAGAACTCTTACATTGTTCTCGGAATTCTGCTGACGTTTAAAAATGCTTCGGAACTCTACCATTGTTCTCGGAATTCCGTTGAAGTTTAAAAATGCTTCGAAACTCTTCCATTGTTCTCGGAATTCTGCTGAAGTTTAAAAATGCTTCGGAACTCTTCCATTGTTCTCGGAATTCCGCTGACGTTTAATAATGCTTCGCAACTCTTTCATTGTTCTCGGAATTCCACTGACGTTTAAAAATGCTTCGGAACGCTTCCATTGTTCTCGGAATTCCGTTGAAGTTTAAAAATGCTTCGAAACTCTTCCATTGTTCTCGGAATTCTGCTGAAGTTTAAAAATGCTTTGGAACTCTTTCATTGTTCTCAGAATTCCGCTGACATTTAAAAATGCTTTGGTACTCTTCCATTGTTCTCGGAATTCCGCTGACATATAAAAATGCTTCGGAAATCTTGCATTGTTCTCGGCATTCCGCTGACGTTTAAAAATGCTTCGGAACTCTTCAATTGTTCTCGGAACTCTGCTGAACTTTTAAAATGCTTTGGAACTCTTCCATTGCTCTCGGAATTCCGCTGACGTTTAAAAATGCTTTGGAACTCTTCCATTGTTCTTGGAATTCTGCTGAAGTTTAAAAATGCTTCGGAACTCTTCCATTGTTCTCAGAATTCCGCTGACGTTTAAAAATGCTTCGGTACTCTTCCATTGTTCTCGGAATTCCACTGACATATAAAAATGCTTCGGAAATCTGGCATTGTTCTCGGCATTCCGCTGACGTTTAAAAATGCTTCGGAACTCTTCCATTGTTCTCAGAATTCTGCTGACGTTTAAAAATGCTTCGGAACTCTTCCATTGTTCTCGGAATTCCGCTGAAGTTTAAAAATGCTTCGGACCTCTTCCATTGTTCTAGGAATTCTGCTGAAGTCTAAAAATTCATCTGAACTCTTCCATTATTCTCGGAATTCGTGTGAATTTTAAAAATGCTTCGGAACTCTTCCATTGCTCTCGGAATTCTGCTGAAGTTTAAAAATGCTTCAGAACTCTTACATTGTTCTCGGAATTCTGCTGACGTTTAAAAATGCTTCGGAACTCTTCCATTGTTCTCTGAATTCCGCTGACGTTTAAAAATGCTTCGGTACTCTTCCTTTGTTCTCGGAATTCCGCTGACATATAAAAATGCTTCGGAACTCTTCCATTGTTCTCTGAATTCCGCTGACGTTTAAAAATGCTTCGGTACTCTTCCTTTGTTCTCGGAATTCCGCTGACATATAAAAATGCTTCGGAAATCTTGCATTGTTCTCGGCATTCCGCTGACGTTTAAAAATGCTTCGGAACTCTTCAATTGTTCTCGGAATTCTGCCGAACTTTTAAAATGCTTTGGAACTCTTCCATTGCTCTCGGAATTCTGCTGAAGTTTAAAAATGCTTCAGAACTCTTCCATTGTTCTCGGAATTCTGCTGTAGTTTAAAAATGCTACGGAACTCTTCCATTGTTCTCAGAATTCCGCTGACGTTTAAAAATGCTTTGGAAATCTTCCATTGTTTTCAAAATTCCGCTGACGTTTAAAAATGCTTCAGAACTCTTCCATTGTTCTCAGAATTCCGCTAACGTTTAAAAATGCTTCAGAAATCTTCCATTGTTTTCAAAATTCCGCTGACGCTTAAATATGCTTCAGAACTCTTCAATTGTTCTCGGAATTCCGCTGACGTTTAATAATGCTTCGCAACTCTTTCATTGTACTCGGAATTCCGCTAAAGTTTAAAAATGCTTCGGAACTCTTCCATTGTTCTCGGAATTCCGTTGAAGTTTAAAAATGCTTCGAAACTCTTCCATTGTTCTGGGAATTCTGATGAAGTTTAAAAATGCTTCAGAACTCTTCCATTGTTCTCGGAATTCCGCTGATGTTTAAACATGCTTCGGAACTCTTCCATTGTTCTCGGAATTCTGTTGAAGTTTAAAAATGCTTCTAAACTCTTCCATTGTTCTCGGAATTCTGCTGAAGTTTAAAAATGCTTCGGAACTCTTCCATTGTTCTCGGAATTCCGCTGACATATAAAAATGCTTCGGAAATCTTGCATTGTTCTCGGCATTCCGCTGACGTTTAAAAATGCTTCGGAACTCTTCAATTGTTCTCGGAATTCTGCTGAACTTTTAAAATGCTTTGGAACTCTTCCATTGCTCTCGCAATTCTGCTGACGTTTAAAAATGCTTCGGAACTCTTCCATTGTTCTCGGAATTCTGTTGACGTTTAAAAATGCTTCGGAACTCTTCCATTGTTCTCGGAATTCCGCTGACGTTTAAAAATGCTTCACAACTCTTCCATTGTTCTCGGAATTCCGCTGACTTTTAAAAATACTTCGAAACTCTTCCATTGTTCTCCAAATTCCGCTGAAGTTTAAAAATGCTTCGGAACCCTTCCATTGTTCTCGGAATTCTGCTGAAGTTTAAAAATGTTTCGGAACTCTTCCATTGTTCTCGGAATTCCGCTGAAGTTTAAAAATGCTTAAAATCTCTTACATTGTACTCGGAAATCCGCTGAAGTTTAAAAATGCTTCGGAACTCTTCCATTGCTCTCGGAATTCTGCTGAAGTTTAAAAATGCTTCAGAACTCTTACATTGTTCTCAGAATTCCGCTAACGTTTAAAAATGCTTCGGAAATCTTCCATTGTTTTCAAAATTCCGCTGACGCTTAAAAATGCTTCAGAACTCTTCCATTGTTCTCGGAATTCCGCTGACGTTTAATAATGCTTCGCAACTCTTTCATTGTACTCGGAATTCCGCTAACGTTTAAAAATGCTTCGGAACTCTTCCATTGTTCTCGGAATTCCGTTGAAGTTTAAAAATGCTTTGAAACTCTTCCATTGTTCTCGGAATTCTGCTGAAGTTTAAAAATGCTTCGGAACTCTTCCATTGTTCTCAGAATTCCGCTAACGTTTAAAAATGCTTCGGAAATCTTCCATTGTTTTCAAAATTCCGCTGACGCTTACAAATGCTTCAGAACTTTTCCATTGTTCTCGGAATTCCGCTGACTTTTAAAAATACTTCGAAACTCTTCCATTGTTCTCCAAATTCCGCTGAAGTTTAAAAATGCTTCGGAACTCTTCCATTGTTCTCGGAATTCCGCTGACGTTTAAAAATGCTTCACAACTCTTCCATTGTTCTCGGAATTCCGCTGACTTTTAAAAATACTTCGAAACTCTTCCATTGTTCTCCAAATTCCGCTGAAGTTTAAAAATGCTTCGGAACCCTTCCATTGTTCTCGGAATTCTGCTGAAGTTTAAAAATGCTTCGGAACTCTTCCATTGTTCTCAGAATTCTGCTGACGTTTAAAAATGCTTCGGAACTCTTCCATTGTTCTCGGAATTCCGCTGAAGTTTAAAAATGCTTCAGAACTCTTCCATTGTTCTCGGAATTCTGCTGTAGTTTAAAAATGCTTCGGAACTCTTCCATTGTTCTCAGAATTCCGCTGACGTTTAAAAATGCTTTGGAAATCTTCCATTGTTTTCAAAATTCCGCTGACGTTTAAAAATGCTTCAGAACTCTTCCATTGTTCTCGGAATTCCGCTGACGTTTTAAAATGCTTCGGTACTCTTCCATTGTTCTCGGAATTCCGCTGACATATAAAAATGCTTCGGAAATCTTGCATTGTTCTCGGCATTCCGCTGACATTTAAAAATGCTTCGGAACTCTTCCATTGCTCTCAGAATTCCGCTGACGTTTAAAAATGCTTCGGAAATCTTCCATAGTTTTCAAAATTCCGCTGAAGTTTAAAAATGCTTCAGAACTCTTCCATTGTTCTCGGAATTCCGCTGACGTTTAAAAATGCTTTGGAACTCTTCCATTATTCTCGGAAATCTGCTGAAGTTTAAAAATGCTTCGGAACTCTTCCATTGTTCTCAGAATTCCGCTGAAGTTTAAAAATGCTTCGGTACTCTTCCATTGTTCTCGGAATTCCGCTGACATATAAAAATGCTTCGGAAATCTTGCATTGTTCTCGGCATTCCGCTGACGTTTAAAAATGCTTCGGAACTCTTCAATTGTTCTCGGAATTCTGCTGAACTTTTAAAATGCTTTGGAACTCTTCCATTGCTCTCGGAATTCTGCTGAAGTTTAAAAATGCTTCAGAACTCTTCCATTGTTTTCGGAATTCTGCTGAAGTTTAAAAATGCTTCGGAACTCTTCCATTGTTCTCAGAATTCCACTGACGTTTAAAAATGCTTCGGAAATCTTCCATTGTTTTCAAAATTCCGCTGACGCTTAAAAATGCTTCAGAACTCTTCCATTGTTCTCGGAATTCCGCTGACGTTTAATAATGCTTCGCAACTTTTTCATTGTTCTTGGAATTCCGCTGACGGTTAAAAATGCTTCGGAACTGTTCAATTGTTCTCGGAATTCTGTTGAACTTTTAAAATGCTTTGGAACTCTTCCATTGCTCTCGGAATTCTGCTGAAGTTTAAAAATGCTTCAGAACTCTTACATTGTTCTCGGAATTCTGCTGACGTTTAAAAATGCTTCGGAACTCTACCATTGTTCTCGGAATTCCGTTGAAGTTTAAAAATGCTTCGAAACTCTTCCATTGTTCTCGGAATTCTGCTGAAGTTTAAAAATGCTTCGGAACTCTTCCATTGTTCTCGGAATTCCGCTGACGTTTAATAATGCTTCGCAACTCTTTCATTGTTCTCGGAATTCCACTGACGTTTAAAAATGCTTCGGAACGCTTCCATTGTTCTCGGAATTCCGTTGAAGTTTAAAAATGCTTCGAAACTCTTCCATTGTTCTCGGAATTCTGCTGAAGTTTAAAAATGCTTTGGAACTCTTTCATTGTTCTCAGAATTCCGCTGACATTTAAAAATGCTTTGGTACTCTTCCATTGTTCTCGGAATTCCGCTGACATATAAAAATGCTTCGGAAATCTTGCATTGTTCTCGGCATTCCGCTGACGTTTAAAAATGCTTCGGAACTCTTCAATTGTTCTCGGAACTCTGCTGAACTTTTAAAATGCTTTGGAACTCTTCCATTGCTCTCGGAATTCTGCTGAAGTTTAAAAATGCTTCAGAACTCTTACATTGTTCTCGGAATTCTGCTGAAGTTTAAAAATGCTTCGGTACTCTTCCATTGTTCTCGGAATTCCGCTGACATATAAAAATGCTTCGGAAATCTTGCATTGTTCTCGGCATTCCGCTGACGTTTAAAAATGCTTCGGAACTCTTCCATTGTTCTCAGAATTCCGCTGACGTTTAAAAATGCTTCGGAAATCTTCCATTGTTTTCAAAATTCCGCTGACGTTTAAAAATGCTTCAGAACTCTTCCATTGTTCTCGGAATTCCGCTGACGTTTAAAAATGCTTTGGAACTCTTCCATTGTTCTTGGAATTCTGCTGAAGTTTAAAAATGCTTCGGAACTCTTCCATTGTTCTCAGAATTCCGCTGACGTTTAAAAATGCTTCGGTACTCTTCCATTGTTCTCGGAATTCCACTGACATATAAAAATGCTTCGGAAATCTGGCATTGTTCTCGGCATTCCGCTGACGTTTAAAAATGCTTCGGAACTCTTCCATTGTTCTCAGAATTCTGCTGACGTTTAAAAATGCTTCGGAACTCTTCCATTGTTCTCGGAATTCCGCTGAAGTTTAAAAATGCTTCGGACCTCTTCCATTGTTCTAGGAATTCTGCTGAAGTCTAAAAATTCATCTGAACTCTTCCATTATTCTCGGAATTCGTGTGAATTTTAAAAATGCTTCGGAACTCTTCCATTGCTCTCGGAATTCTGCTGAAGTTTAAAAATGCTTCAGAACTCTTACATTGTTCTCGGAATTCTGCTGACGTTTAAAAATGCTTCGGAACTCTTCCATTGTTCTCTGAATTCCGCTGACGTTTAAAAATGCTTCGGTACTCTTCCTTTGTTCTCGGAATTCCGCTGACATATAAAAATGCTTCGGAACTCTTCCATTGTTCTCTGAATTCCGCTGACGTTTAAAAATGCTTCGGTACTCTTCCTTTGTTCTCGGAATTCCGCTGACATATAAAAATGCTTCGGAAATCTTGCATTGTTCTCGGCATTCCGCTGACGTTTAAAAATGCTTCGGAACTCTTCAATTGTTCTCGGAATTCTGCCGAACTTTTAAAATGCTTTGGAACTCTTCCATCGCTCTCGGAATTCTGCTGAAGTTTAAAAATGCTTCAGAACTCTTCCATTGTTCTCGGAATTCTGCTGTAGTTTAAAAATGCTACGGAACTCTTCCATTGTTCTCAGAATTCCGCTGACGTTTAAAAATGCTTTGGAAATCTTCCATTGTTTTCAAAATTCCGCTGACGTTTAAAAATGCTTCAGAACTCTTCCATTGTTCTCGGAATTCCGCTGACGTTTAAAAATGCTTCAGAACTCTTCCATTGTTCTCAGAATTCCGCTAACGTTTAAAAATGCTTCAGAAATCTTCCATTGTTTTCAAAATTCCGCTGACGCTTAAATATGCTTCAGAACTCTTCAATTGTTCTCGGAATTCCGCTGACGTTTAATAATGCTTCGCAACTCTTTCATTGTACTCGGAATTCCGCTAAAGTTTAAAAATGCTTCGGAACTCTTCCATTGTTCTCGGAATTCCGTTGAAGTTTAAAAATGCTTCGAAACTCTTCCATTGTTCTGGGAATTCTGATGAAGTTTAAAAATGCTTCGGAACTCTTCCATTGTTCTCAGAATTCCGCTGAAGTTTAAAAATGCTTCGGACCTCTTCCATTGTTCTAGGAATTCTGCTGAAGTTTAAAAATTCATCTGAACTCTTCCATTATTCTCGGAATTCGTGTGAATTTTAAAAATGCTTCGGAACTCTTCTATTGTTCTCGGAATTCCGCTGAAGTTTAAAAATGCTTAAAATCTCTTACATTGTACTCGGAAATCCGCTGAAGTTTAAAAATGCTTCGGAACTCTTACATTGTTCTCAGAATTCCGCTAACGTTTAAAAATGCTTCGGAAATCTTCCATTGTTTTCAAAATTCCGCTGACGCTTACAAATGCTTCAGAACTTTTCCATTGTTCTCGGAATTCCGCTGACTTTTAAAAATACTTCGAAACTCTTCCATTGTTCTCCAAATTCCGCTGAAGTTTAAAAATGCTTCGGAACTCTTCCATTGTTCTCGGAATTCCGCTGACGTTTAAAAATGCTTCACAACTCTTCCATTGTTCTCGGAATTCCGCTGACTTTTAAAAATACTTCGAAACTCTTCCATTGTTCTCCAAATTCCGCTGAAGTTTAAAAATGCTTCGGAACCCTTCCATTGTTCTCGGAATTCTGCTGAAGTTTAAAAATGCTTCGGAACTCTTCCATTGTTCTCAGAATTCTGCTGACGTTTAAAAATGCTTCGGAACTCTTCCATTGTTCTCGGAATTCCGCTGAAGTTTAAAAATGCTTTGGACCTCTTCCATTGTTCTAGGAATTCTGCTGAAGTCTAAAAATTCATCTGAACTCTTCCATTATTCTCGGAATTCGTGTGAATTTTAAAAATGCTTCGGAACTCTTCTATTGTTCTCGGAATTCCGCTGAAGTTTAAAAATGCTTAAAATCTCTTACATTGTACTCGGAATTCCGCTGAAGTTTAAAAATGCTTCGGAACTCTTCCATTGCTCTCGGAATTCTGCTGAAGTTTAAAAATGCTTCAGAACTCTTACATTGTTCTCGGAATTCTGCTGACGTTTAAAAATGCTTCGGAATTCTTCCATTGTTCTCTGAATTCCGCTGACGTTTAAAAATGCTTTGGTACTCTTCCTTTGTTCTCAGCATTCCGCTGACGTTTAAAAATGCTTCGGAACTCTTCAATTGTTCTCGGAATTCTGCCGAACTTTTAAAATGCTTTGGAACTCTTCCATTGCTCTCGGAATTCTGCTGAAGTTTAAAAATGCTTCAGAACTCTTCCATTGTTCTCGGAATTCTGCTGTAGTTTAAAAATGCTTCGGAACTCTTCCATTGTTCTCAGAATTCCGCTGACGTTTAAAAATGCTTTGGAAATCTTCCATTGTTTTCAAAATTCCGCTGACGTTTAAAAATGCTTCAGAACTCTTCCATTGTTCTCGGAATTCCGCTGACGTTTTAAAATGCTTCGGTACTCTTCCATTGTTCTCGGAATTCCGCTGACATATAAAAATGCTTCGGAAATCTTGCATTGTTCTCGGCATTCCGCTGACATTTAAAAATGCTTCGGAACTCTTCCATTGTTCTCAGAATTCCGCTGACGTTTAAAAATGCTTCGGAAATCTTCCATAGTTTTCAAAATTCCGCTGAAGTTTAAAAATGCTTCAGAACTCTTCCATTGTTCTCGGAATTCCGCTGACGTTTAAAAATGCTTTGGAACTCTTCCATTATTCTCGGAAATCTGCTGAAGTTTAAAAATGCTTCGGAACTCTTCCATTGTTCTCAGAATTCCGCTGAAGTTTAAAAATGCTTCGGTACTCTTCCATTGTTCTCGGAATTCCGCTGACATATAAAAATGCTTCGGAAATCTTGCATTGTTCTCGGCATTCCGCTGACGTTTAAAAATGCTTCGGAACTCTTCAATTGTTCTCGGAATTCTGCTGAACTTTTAAAATGCTTTGGAACTCTTCCATTGCTCTCGGAATTCTGCTGAAGTTTAAAAATGCTTCAGAACTCTTCCATTGTTTTCGGAATTCTGCTGAAGTTTAAAAATGCTTCGGAACTCTTCCATTGTTCTCAGAATTCCACTGACGTTTAAAAATGCTTCGGAAATCTTCCATTGTTTTCAAAATTCCGCTGACGCTTAAAAATGCTTCAGAACTCTTCCATTGTTCTCGGAATTCCGCTGACGTTTAATAATGCTTCGCAACTTTTTCATTGTTCTTGGAATTCCGCTGACGGTTAAAAATGCTTCGGAACTGTTCAATTGTTCTCGGAATTCTGTTGAACTTTTAAAATGCTTTGGAACTCTTCCATTGCTCTCGGAATTCTGCTGAAGTTTAAAAATGCTTCAGAACTCTTACATTGTTCTCGGAATTCTGCTGACGTTTAAAAATGCTTCGGAACTCTACCATTGTTCTCGGAATTCCGTTGAAGTTTAAAAATGCTTCGAAACTCTTCCATTGTTCTCGGAATTCTGCTGAAGTTTAAAAATGCTTCGGAACTCTTCCATTGTTCTCGGAATTCCGCTGACGTTTAATAATGCTTCGCAACTCTTTCATTGTTCTCGGAATTCCACTGACGTTTAAAAATGCTTCGGAACGCTTCCATTGTTCTCGGAATTCCGTTGAAGTTTAAAAATGCTTCGAAACTCTTCCATTGTTCTCGGAATTCTGCTGAAGTTTAAAAATGCTTTGGAACTCTTTCATTGTTCTCAGAATTCCGCTGACATTTAAAAATGCTTTGGTACTCTTCCATTGTTCTCGGAATTCCGCTGACATATAAAAATGCTTCGGAAATCTTGCATTGTTCTCGGCATTCCGCTGACGTTTAAAAATGCTTCGGAACTCTTCAATTGTTCTCGGAACTCTGCTGAACTTTTAAAATGCTTTGGAACTCTTCCATTGCTCTCGGAATTCTGCTGAAGTTTAAAAATGCTTCAGAACTCTTACATTGTTCTCGGAATTCTGCTGAAGTTTAAAAATGCTTCGGTACTCTTCCATTGTTCTCGGAATTCCAATGACATATAAAAATGCTTCGGAAATCTTGCATTGTTCTCGGCATTCCGCTGACGTTTAAAAATGCTTCGGAACTCTTCCATTGTTCTCAGAATTCCGCTGACGTTTAAAAATGCTTCGGAAATCTTCCATTGTTTTCAAAATTCCGCTGACGTTTAAAAATGCTTCAGAACTCTTCCATTGTTCTCGGAATTCCGCTGACGTTTAAAAATGCTTTGGAACTCTTCCATTGTTCTTGGAATTCTGCTGAAGTTTAAAAATGCTTCGGAACTCTTCCATTGTTCTCAGAATTCCGCTGACGTTTAAAAATGCTTCGGTACTCTTCCATTGTTCTCGGAATTCCACTGACATATAAAAATGCTTCGGAAATCTGGCATTGTTCTCGGCATTCCGCTGACGTTTAAAAATGCTTCGTAACTCTTCCATTGTTCTCAGAATTCTGCTGACGTTTAAAAATGCTTCGGAACTCTTCCATTGTTCTCGGAATTCCGCTGAAGTTTAAAAATGCTTCGGACCTCTTCCATTGTTCTAGGAATTCTGCTGAAGTCTAAAAATTCATCTGAACTCTTCCATTATTCTCGGAATTCGTGTGAATTTTAAAAATGCTTCGGAACTCTTCCATTGCTCTCGGAATTCTGCTGAAGTTTAAAAATGCTTCAGAACTCTTACATTGTTCTCGGAATTCTGCTGACGTTTAAAAATGCTTCGGAACTCTTCCATTGTTCTCTGAATTCCGCTGACGTTTAAAAATGCTTCGGTACTCTTCCTTTGTTCTCGGAATTCCGCTGACATATAAAAATGCTTCGGAACTCTTCCATTGTTCTCTGAATTCCGCTGACGTTTAAAAATGCTTCGGTACTCTTCCTTTGTTCTCGGAATTCCGCTGACATATAAAAATGCTTCGGAAATCTTGCATTGTTCTCGGCATTCCGCTGACGTTTAAAAATGCTTCGGA
This sequence comes from Phyllobates terribilis, assembly GCF_046119375.1. Taxonomy (NCBI): domain Eukaryota; kingdom Metazoa; phylum Chordata; class Amphibia; order Anura; family Dendrobatidae; genus Phyllobates; species Phyllobates terribilis. The sequence continues at coordinate 15,520,594 of NW_027362782.1, forward strand.
ACTCTTCAATTGTTCTCGGAATTCTGCCGAACTTTTAAAATGCTTTGGAACTCTTCCATTGCTCTCGGAATTCTGCTGAAGTTTAAAAATGCTTCAGAACTCTTCCATTGTTCTCGGAATTCTGCTGTAGTTTAAAAATGCTACGGAACTCTTCCATTGTTCTCAGAATTCCGCTGACGTTTAAAAATGCTTTGGAAATCTTCCATTGTTTTCAAAATTCCGCTGACGTTTAAAAATGCTTCAGAACTCTTCCATTGTTCTCGGAATTCCGCTGACGTTTAAAAATGCTTCAGAACTCTTCCATTGTTCTCAGAATTCCGCTAACGTTTAAAAATGCTTCAGAAATCTTCCATTGTTTTCAAAATTCCGCTGACGCTTAAATATGCTTCAGAACTCTTCAATTGTTCTCGGAATTCCGCTGACGTTTAATAATGCTTCGTAACTCTTTCATTGTACTCGGAATTCCGCTAAAGTTTAAAAATGCTTCGGAACTCTTCCATTGTTCTCGGAATTCCGTTGAAGTTTAAAAATGCTTCGAAACTCTTCCATTGTTCTGGGAATTCTGATGAAGTTTAAAAATGCTTCAGAACTCTTCCATTGTTCTCGGAATTCCGCTGATGTTTAAACATGCTTCGGAACTCTTCCATTGTTCTCGGAATTCTGTTGAAGTTTAAAAATGCTTCTAAACTCTTCCATTGTTCTCGGAATTCTGCTGAAGTTTAAAAATGCTTCGGAACTCTTCCATTGTTCTCGGAATTCCGCTGACATATAAAAATGCTTCGGAAATCTTGCATTGTTCTCGGCATTCCGCTGACGTTTAAAAATGCTTCGGAACTCTTCAATTGTTCTCGGAATTCTGCTGAACTTTTAAAATGCTTTGGAACTCTTCCATTGCTCTCGCAATTCTGCTGACGTTTAAAAATGCTTCGGAACTCTTCCATTGTTCTCGGAATTCTGTTGACGTTTAAAAATGCTTCGGAACTCTTCCATTGTTCTCGGAATTCCGCTGACGTTTAAAAATGCTTCACAACTCTTCCATTGTTCTCGGAATTCCGCTGACTTTTAAAAATACTTCGAAACTCTTCCATTGTTCTCCAAATTCCGCTGAAGTTTAAAAATGCTTCGGAACCCTTCCATTGTTCTCGGAATTCTGCTGAAGTTTAAAAATGTTTCGGAACTCTTCCATTGTTCTCAGAATTCCGCTGAAGTTTAAAAATGCTTCGGACCTCTTCCATTGTTCTAGGAATTCTGCTGAAGTTTAAAAATTCATCTGAACTCTTCCATTATTCTCGGAATTCGTGTGAATTTTAAAAATGCTTCGGAACTCTTCTATTGTTCTCGGAATTCCGCTGAAGTTTAAAAATGCTTAAAATCTCTTACATTGTACTCGGAAATCCGCTGAAGTTTAAAAATGCTTCGGAACTCTTACATTGTTCTCAGAATTCCGCTAACGTTTAAAAATGCTTCGGAAATCTTCCATTGTTTTCAAAATTCCGCTGACGCTTAAAAATGCTTCAGAACTCTTCCATTGTTCTCGGAATTCCGCTGACGTTTAATAATGCTTCGCAACTCTTTCATTGTACTCGGAATTCCGCTAACGTTTAAAAATGCTTCGGAACTCTTCCATTGTTCTCGGAATTCCGTTGAAGTTTAAAAATGCTTTGAAACTCTTCCATTGTTCTCGGAATTCTGCTGAAGTTTAAAAATGCTTCGGAACTCTTCCATTGTTCTCAGAATTCCGCTAACGTTTAAAAATGCTTCGGAAATCTTCCATTGTTTTCAAAATTCCGCTGACGCTTACAAATGCTTCAGAACTTTTCCATTGTTCTCGGAATTCCGCTGACTTTTAAAAATACTTCGAAACTCTTCCATTGTTCTCCAAATTCCGCTGAAGTTTAAAAATGCTTCGGAACTCTTCCATTGTTCTCGGAATTCCGCTGACGTTTAAAAATGCTTCACAACTCTTCCATTGTTCTCGGAATTCCGCTGACTTTTAAAAATACTTCGAAACTCTTCCATTGTTCTCCAAATTCCGCTGAAGTTTAAAAATGCTTCGGAACCCTTCCATTGTTCTCGGAATTCTGCTGAAGTTTAAAAATGCTTCGGAACTCTTCCATTGTTCTCAGAATTCTGCTGACGTTTAAAAATGCTTCGGAACTCTTCCATTGTTCTCGGAATTCCGCTGAAGTTTAAAAATGCTTTGGACCTCTTCCATTGTTCTAGGAATTCTGCTGAAGTCTAAAAATTCATCTGAACTCTTCCATTATTCTCGGAATTCGTGTGAATTTTAAAAATGCTTCGGAACTCTTCTATTGTTCTCGGAATTCCGCTGAAGTTTAAAAATGCTTAAAATCTCTTACATTGTACTCGGAATTCCGCTGAAGTTTAAAAATGCTTCGGAACTCTTCCATTGCTCTCGGAATTCTGCTGAAGTTTAAAAATGCTTCAGAACTCTTACATTGTTCTCGGAATTCTGCTGACGTTTAAAAATGCTTCGGAATTCTTCCATTGTTCTCTGAATTCCGCTGACGTTTAAAAATGCTTCGGTACTCTTCCTTTGTTCTCGGAATTCCGCTGACATATAAAAATGCTTCGGAAATCTTGCATTGTTCTCGGCATTCCGCTGACGTTTAAAAATGCTTCGGAACTCTTCAATTGTTCTCGGAATTCTGCCGAACTTTTAAAATGCTTTGGAACTCTTCCATTGCTCTCGGAATTCTGCTGAAGTTTAAAAATGCTTCGGAACTCTTCCATTGTTCTCAGAATTCCGCTGACGTTTAAAAATGCTTTGGAAATCTTCCATTGTTTTCAAAATTCCGCTGACGTTTAAAAATGCTTCAGAACTCTTCCATTGTTCTCGGAATTCCGCTGACGTTTTAAAATGCTTCGGTACTCTTCCATTGTTCTCGGAATTCCGCTGACATATAAAAATGCTTCGGAAATCTTGCATTGTTCTCGGCATTCCGCTGACATTTAAAAATGCTTCGGAACTCTTCCATTGTTCTCAGAATTCCGCTGACGTTTAAAAATGCTTCGGAAATCTTCCATAGTTTTCAAAATTCCGCTGAAGTTTAAAAATGCTTCAGAACTCTTCCATTGTTCTCGGAATTCCGCTGACGTTTAAAAATGCTTTGGAACTCTTCCATTATTCTCGGAAATCTGCTGAAGTTTAAAAATGCTTCGGAACTCTTCCATTGTTCTCAGAATTCCGCTGAAGTTTAAAAATGCTTCGGTACTCTTCCATTGTTCTCGGAATTCCGCTGACATATAAAAATGCTTCGGAAATCTTGCATTGTTCTCGGCATTCCGCTGACGTTTAAAAATGCTTCGGAACTCTTCAATTGTTCTCGGAATTCTGCTGAACTTTTAAAATGCTTTGGAACTCTTCCATTGCTCTCGGAATTCTGCTGAAGTTTAAAAATGCTTCAGAACTCTTACATTGTTCTCGGAATTCTGCTGAAGTTTAAAAATGCTTCGGTACTCTTCCATTGTTCTCGGAATTCCGCTGACATATAAAAATGCTTCGGAAATCTTGCATTGTTCTCGGCATTCCGCTGACGTTTAAAAATGCTTCGGAACTCTTCCATTGTTCTCAGAATTCCGCTGACGTTTAAAAATGCTTCGGAAATCTTCCATTGTTTTCAAAATTCCGCTGACGTTTAAAAATGCTTCAGAACTCTTCCATTGTTCTCGGAATTCCGCTGACGTTTAAAAATGCTTTGGAACTCTTCCATTGTTCTTGGAATTCTGCTGAAGTTTAAAAATGCTTCGGAACTCTTCCATTGTTCTCAGAATTCCGCTGACGTTTAAAAATGCTTCGGTACTCTTCCATTGTTCTCGGAATTCCACTGACATATAAAAATGCTTCGGAAATCTGGCATTGTTCTCGGCATTCCGCTGACGTTTAAAAATGCTTCGGAACTCTTCCATTGTTCTCAGAATTCTGCTGACGTTTAAAAATGCTTCGGAACTCTTCCATTGTTCTCGGAATTCCGCTGAAGTTTAAAAATGCTTCGGACCTCTTCCATTGTTCTAGGAATTCTGCTGAAGTCTAAAAATTCATCTGAACTCTTCCATTATTCTCGGAATTCGTGTGAATTTTAAAAATGCTTCGGAACTCTTCCATTGCTCTCGGAATTCTACTGAAGTTTAAAAATGCTTCAGAACTCTTACATTGTTCTCGGAATTCTGCTGACGTTTAAAAATGCTTCGGAACTCTTCCATTGTTCTCTGAATTCCGCTGACGTTTAAAAATGCTTCGGTACTCTTCCTTTGTTCTCGGAATTCCGCTGACATATAAAAATGCTTCGGAAATCTTGCATTGTTCTCGGCATTCCGCTGACGTTTAAAAATGCTTCGGAACTCTTCAATTGTTCTCGGAATTCTGCCGAACTTTTAAAATGCTTTGGAACTCTTCCATTGCTCTCGGAATTCTGCTGAAGTTTAAAAATGCTTCAGAACTCTTCCATTGTTCTCGGAATTCTGCTGTAGTTTAAAAATGCTACGGAACTCTTCCATTGTTCTCAGAATTCCGCTGACGTTTAAAAATGCTTTGGAAATCTTCCATTGTTTTCAAAATTCCGCTGACGTTTAAAAATGCTTCAGAACTCTTCCATTGTTCTCGGAATTCCGCTGACGTTTTAAAATGCTTCGGTACTCTTCCATTGTTCTCGGAATTCTGCTGAAGTTTAAAAATGCTTCGGAACTCTTCCATTGTTCTCAGAATTCCGCTAACGTTTAAAAATGCTTCAGAAATCTTCCATTGTTTTCAAAATTCCGCTGACGCTTAAATATGCTTCAGAACTCTTCCATTGTTCTCGGAATTCCGCTGACGTTTAATAATGCTTCGCAACTCTTTCATTGTACTCGGAATTCCGCTAACGTTTAAAAATGCTTCGGAACTCTTCCATTGTTCTCGGAATTCCGTTGAAGTTTAAAAATGCTTCGAAACTCTTCCATTGTTCTGGGAATTCTGCTGAAGTTTAAAAATGCTTCAGAACTCTTCCATTGTTCTCGGAATTCCGCTGATGTTTAAACATGCTTCGGAACTCTTCCATTGTTCTCGGAATTCTGTTGAAGTTTAAAAATGCTTCTAAACTCTTCCATTGTTCTCGGAATTCTGCTGAAGTTTAAAAATGCTTCGGAACTCTTCCATTGTTCTCGGAATTCCGCTGACATATAAAAATGCTTCGGAAATCTTGCATTGTTCTCGGCATTCCGCTGACGTTTAAAAATGCTTCGGAACTCTTCAATTGTTCTCGGAATTCTGCTGAACTTTTAAAATGCTTTGGAACTCTTCCATTGCTCTCGCAATTCTGCTGACGTTTAAAAATGCTTCGGAACTCTTCCATTGTTCTCGGAATTCTGTTGACGTTTAAAAATGCTTCGGAACTCTTCCATTGTTCTCGGAATTCCGCTGACGTTTAAAAATGCTTCACAACTCTTCCATTGTTCTCGGAATTCCGCTGACTTTTAAAAATACTTCGAAACTCTTCCATTGTTCTCCAAATTCCGCTGAAGTTTAAAAATGCTTCGGAACCCTTCCATTGTTCTCGGAATTCTGCTGAAGTTTAAAAATGTTTCGGAACTCTTCCATTGTTCTCAGAATTCCGCTGAAGTTTAAAAATGCTTCGGACCTCTTCCATTGTTCTAGGAATTCTGCTGAAGTTTAAAAATTCATCTGAACTCTTCCATTATTCTCGGAATTCGTGTGAATTTTAAAAATGCTTCGGAACTCTTCTATTGTTCTCGGAATTCCGCTGAAGTTTAAAAATGCTTAAAATCTCTTACATTGTACTCGGAAATCCGCTGAAGTTTAAAAATGCTTCGGAACTCTTCCATTGCTCTCGGAATTCTGCTGAAGTTTAAAAATGCTTCAGAACTCTTACATTGTTCTCAGAATTCCGCTAACGTTTAAAAATGCTTCGGAAATCTTCCATTGTTTTCAAAATTCCGCTGACGCTTAAAAATGCTTCAGAACTCTTCCATTGTTCTCGGAATTCCGCTGACGTTTAATAATGCTTCGCAACTCTTTCATTGTACTCGGAATTCCGCTAACGTTTAAAAATGCTTCGGAACTCTTCCATTGTTCTCGGAATTCCGTTGAAGTTTAAAAATGCTTTGAAACTCTTCCATTGTTCTCGGAATTCTGCTGAAGTTTAAAAATGCTTCGGAACTCTTCCATTGTTCTCAGAATTCCGCTAACGTTTAAAAATGCTTCGGAAATCTTCCATTGTTTTCAAAATTCCGCTGACGCTTACAAATGCTTCAGAACTTTTCCATTGTTCTCGGAATTCCGCTGACTTTTAAAAATACTTCGAAACTCTTCCATTGTTCTCCAAATTCCGCTGAAGTTTAAAAATGCTTCGGAACTCTTCCATTGTTCTCAGAATTCTGCTGACGTTTAAAAATGCTTCGGAACTCTTCCATTGTTCTCGGAATTCCGCTGAAGTTTAAAAATGCTTTGGACCTCTTCCATTGTTCTAGGAATTCTGCTGAAGTCTAAAAATTCATCTGAACTCTTCCATTATTCTCGGAATTCGTGTGAATTTTAAAAATGCTTCTGAACTCTTCTATTGTTCTCGGAATTCCGCTGAAGTTTAAAAATGCTTAAAATCTCTTACATTGTACTCGGAATTCCGCTGAAGTTTAAAAATGCTTCGGAACTCTTCCATTGCTCTCGGAATTCTGCTGAAGTTTAAAAATGCTTCAGAACTCTTACATTGTTCTCGGAATTCTGCTGACGTTTAAAAATGCTTCGGAATTCTTCCATTGTTCTCTGAATTCCGCTGACGTTTAAAAATGCTTCGGTACTCTTCCTTTGTTCTCGGAATTCCGCTGACATATAAAAATGCTTCGGAAATCTTGCATTGTTCTCGGCATTCCGCTGACGTTTAAAAATGCTTCGGAACTCTTCAATTGTTCTCGGAATTCTGCCGAACTTTTAAAATGCTTTGGAACTCTTCCATTGCTCTCGGAATTCTGCTGAAGTTTAAAAATGCTTCGGAACTCTTCCATTGTTCTCAGAATTCCGCTGACGTTTAAAAATGCTTTGGAAATCTTCCATTGTTTTCAAAATTCCGCTGACGTTTAAAAATGCTTCAGAACTCTTCCATTGTTCTCGGAATTCCGCTGACGTTTTAAAATGCTTCGGTACTCTTCCATTGTTCTCGGAATTCCGCTGACATATAAAAATGCTTCGGAAATCTTGCATTGTTCTCGGCATTCCGCTGACATTTAAAAATGCTTCGGAACTCTTCCATTGTTCTCAGAATTCCGCTGACGTTTAAAAATGCTTCGGAAATCTTCCATAGTTTTCAAAATTCCGCTGAAGTTTAAAAATGCTTCAGAACTCTTCCATTGTTCTCGGAATTCCGCTGACGTTTAAAAATGCTTTGGAACTCTTCCATTATTCTCGGAAATCTGCTGAAGTTTAAAAATGCTTCGGAACTCTTCCATTGTTCTCAGAATTCCGCTGAAGTTTAAAAATGCTTCGGTACTCTTCCATTGTTCTCGGAATTCCGCTGACATATAAAAATGCTTCGGAAATCTTGCATTGTTCTCGGCATTCCGCTGACGTTTAAAAATGCTTCGGAACTCTTCAATTGTTCTCGGAATTCTGCTGAACTTTTAAAATGCTTTGGAACTCTTCCATTGCTCTCGGAATTCTGCTGAAGTTTAAAAATGCTTCAGAACTCTTACATTGTTCTCGGAATTCTGCTGAAGTTTAAAAATGCTTCGGTACTCTTCCATTGTTCTCGGAATTCCGCTGACATATAAAAATGCTTCGGAAATCTTGCATTGTTCTCGGCATTCCGCTGACGTTTAAAAATGCTTCGGAACTCTTCCATTGTTCTCAGAATTCCGCTGACGTTTAAAAATGCTTCGGAAATCTTCCATTGTTTTCAAAATTCCGCTGACGTTTAAAAATGCTTCAGAACTCTTCCATTGTTCTCGGAATTCCGCTGACGTTTAAAAATGCTTTGGAACTCTTCCATTGTTCTTGGAATTCTGCTGAAGTTTAAAAATGCTTCGGAACTCTTCCATTGTTCTCAGAATTCCGCTGACGTTTAAAAATGCTTCGGTACTCTTCCATTGTTCTCGGAATTCCACTGACATATAAAAATGCTTCGGAAATCTGGCATTGTTCTCGGCATTCCGCTGACGTTTAAAAATGCTTCGGAACTCTTCCATTGTTCTCAGAATTCTGCTGACGTTTAAAAATGCTTCGGAACTCTTCCATTGTTCTCGGAATTCCGCTGAAGTTTAAAAATGCTTCGGACCTCTTCCATTGTTCTAGGAATTCTGCTGAAGTCTAAAAATTCATCTGAACTCTTCCATTATTCTCGGAATTCGTGTGAATTTTAAAAATGCTTCGGAACTCTTCCATTGCTCTCGGAATTCTACTGAAGTTTAAAAATGCTTCAGAACTCTTACATTGTTCTCGGAATTCTGCTGACGTTTAAAAATGCTTCGGAACTCTTCCATTGTTCTCTGAATTCCGCTGACGTTTAAAAATGCTTCGGTACTCTTCCTTTGTTCTCGGAATTCCGCTGACATATAAAAATGCTTCGGAAATCTTGCATTGTTCTCGGCATTCCGCTGACGTTTAAAAATGCTTCGGAACTCTTCAATTGTTCTCGGAATTCTGCCGAACTTTTAAAATGCTTTGGAACTCTTCCATTGCTCTCGGAATTCTGCTGAAGTTTAAAAATGCTTCAGAACTCTTCCATTGTTCTCGGAATTCTGCTGTAGTTTAAAAATGCTACGGAACTCTTCCATTGTTCTCAGAATTCCGCTGACGTTTAAAAATGCTTTGGAAATCTTCCATTGTTTTCAAAATTCCGCTGACGTTTAAAAATGCTTCAGAACTCTTCCATTGTTCTCGGAATTCCGCTGACGTTTTAAAATGCTTCGGTACTCTTCCATTGTTCTCGGAATTCTGCTGAAGTTTAAAAATGCTTCGGAACTCTTCCATTGTTCTCAGAATTCCGCTAACGTTTAAAAATGCTTCAGAAATCTTCCATTGTTTTCAAAATTCCGCTGACGCTTAAATATGCTTCAGAACTCTTCCATTGTTCTCGGAATTCCGCTGACGTTTAATAATGCTTCGCAACTCTTTCATTGTACTCGGAATTCCGCTAACGTTTAAAAATGCTTCAGAACTCTTCCATTGTTCTCGGAATTCCGCTGATGTTTAAACATGCTTCGGAACTCTTCCATTGTTCTCGGAATTCTGTTGAAGTTTAAAAATGCTTCTAAACTCTTCCATTGTTCTCGGAATTCTGCTGAAGTTTAAAAATGCTTCGGAACTCTTCCATTGTTCTCGGAATTCCGCTGACATATAAAAATGCTTCGGAAATCTTGCATTGTTCTCGGCATTCCGCTGACGTTTAAAAATGCTTCGGAACTCTTCAATTGTTCTCGGAATTCTGCTGAACTTTTAAAATGCTTTGGAACTCTTCCATTGCTCTCGCAATTCTGCTGACGTTTAAAAATGCTTCGGAACTCTTCCATTGTTCTCGGAATTCTGTTGACGTTTAAAAATGCTTCGGAACTCTTCCATTGTTCTCGGAATTCCGCTGACGTTTAAAAATGCTTCACAACTCTTCCATTGTTCTCGGAATTCCGCTGACTTTTAAAAATACTTCGAAACTCTTCCATTGTTCTCCAAATTCCGCTGAAGTTTAAAAATGCTTCGGAACCCTTCCATTGTTCTCGGAATTCTGCTGAAGTTTAAAAATGTTTCGGAACTCTTCCATTGTTCTCAGAATTCCGCTGAAGTTTAAAAATGCTTCGGACCTCTTCCATTGTTCTAGGAATTCTGCTGAAGTTTAAAAATTCATCTGAACTCTTCCATTATTCTCGGAATTCGTGTGAATTTTAAAAATGCTTCGGAACTCTTCTATTGTTCTCGGAATTCCGCTGAAGTTTAAAAATGCTTAAAATCTCTTACATTGTACTCGGAAATCCGCTGAAGTTTAAAAATGCTTCGGAACTCTTCCATTGCTCTCGGAATTCTGCTGAAGTTTAAAAATGCTTCAGAACTCTTACATTGTTCTCAGAATTCCGCTAACGTTTAAAAATGCTTCGGAAATCTTCCATTGTTTTCAAAATTCCGCTGACGCTTAAAAATGCTTCAGAACTCTTCCATTGTTCTCGGAATTCCGCTGACGTTTAATAATGCTTCGCAACTCTTTCATTGTACTCGGAATTCCGCTAACGTTTAAAAATGCTTCGGAACTCTTCCATTGTTCTCGGAATTCCGTTGAAGTTTAAAAATGCTTTGAAACTCTTCCATTGTTCTCGGAATTCTGCTGAAGTTTAAAAATGCTTCGGAACTCTTCCATTGTTCTCAGAATTCCGCTAACGTTTAAAAATGCTTCGGAAATCTTCCATTGTTTTCAAAATTCCGCTGACGCTTACAAATGCTTCAGAACTTTTCCATTGTTCTCGGAATTCCGCTGACTTTTAAAAATACTTCGAAACTCTTCCATTGTTCTCCAAATTCCGCTGAAGTTTAAAAATGCTTCGGAACTCTTCCATTGTTCTCAGAATTCTGCTGACGTTTAAAAATGCTTCGGAACTCTTCCATTGTTCTCGGAATTCCGCTGAAGTTTAAAAATGCTTTGGACCTCTTCCATTGTTCTAGGAATTCTGCTGAAGTCTAAAAATTCATCTGAACTCTTCCATTATTCTCGGAATTCGTGTGAATTTTAAAAATGCTTCTGAACTCTTCTATTGTTCTCGGAATTCCGCTGAAGTTTAAAAATGCTTAAAATCTCTTACATTGTACTCGGAATTCCGCTGAAGTTTAAAAATGCTTCGGAACTCTTCCATTGCTCTCGGAATTCTGCTGAAGTTTAAAAATGCTTCAGAACTCTTACATTGTTCTCGGAATTCTGCTGACGTTTAAAAATGCTTCGGAATTCTTCCATTGTTCTCTGAATTCCGCTGACGTTTAAAAATGCTTCGGTACTCTTCCTTTGTTCTCGGAATTCCGCTGACATATAAAAATGCTTCGGAAATCTTGCATTGTTCTCGGCATTCCGCTGACGTTTAAAAATGCTTCGGAACTCTTCAATTGTTCTCGGAATTCTGCCGAACTTTTAAAATGCTTTGGAACTCTTCCATTGCTCTCGGAATTCTGCTGAAGTTTAAAAATGCTTCAGAACTCTTCCATTGTTCTCGGAATTCTGCTGTAGTTTAAAAATGCTTCGGAACTCTTCCATTGTTCTCAGAATTCCGCTGACGTTTAAAAATGCTTTGGAAATCTTCCATTGTTTTCAAAATTCCGCTGACGTTTAAAAATGCTTCAGAACTCTTCCATTGTTCTCGGAATTCCGCTGACGTTTTAAAATGCTTCGGTACTCTTCCATTGTTCTCGGAATTCCGCTGACATATAAAAATGCTTCGGAAATCTTGCATTGTTCTCGGCATTCCGCTGACATTTAAAAATGCTTCGGAACTCTTCCATTGTTCTCAGAATTCCGCTGACGTTTAAAAATGCTTCGGAAATCTTCCATAGTTTTCAAAATTCCGCTGAAGTTTAAAAATGCTTCAGAACTCTTCCATTGTTCTCGGAATTCCGCTGACGTTTAAAAATGCTTTGGAACTCTTCCATTATTCTCGGAAATCTGCTGAAGTTTAAAAATGCTTCGGAACTCTTCCATTGTTCTCAGAATTCCGCTGAAGTTTAAAAATGCTTCGGTACTCTTCCATTGTTCTCGGAATTCCGCTGACATATAAAAATGCTTCGGAAATCTTGCATTGTTCTCGGCATTCCGCTGACGTTTAAAAATGCTTCGGAACTCTTCAATTGTTCTCGGAATTCTGCTGAACTTTTAAAATGCTTTGGAACTCTTCCATTGCTCTCGGAATTCTGCTGAAGTTTAAAAATGCTTCAGAACTCTTCCATTGTTTTCGGAATTCTGCTGAAGTTTAAAAATGCTTCGGAACTCTTCCATTGTTCTCAGAATTCCACTGACGTTTAAAAATGCTTCGGAAATCTTCCATTGTTTTCAAAATTCTGCTGACGCTTAAAAATGCTTCAGAACTCTTCCATTGTTCTCGGAATTCCGCTGACGTTTAATAATGCTTCGCAACTTTTTCATTGTTCTTGGAATTCCGCTGACGGTTAAAAATGCTTCGGAACTGTTCAATTGTTCTCGGAATTCTGTTGAACTTTTAAAATGCTTTGGAACTCTTCCATTGCTCTCGGAATTCTGCTGAAGTTTAAAAATGCTTCAGAACTCTTACATTGTTCTCGGAATTCTGCTGACGTTTAATAATGCTTCGCAACTCTTTCATTGTTCTCGGAATTCCACTGACGTTTAAAAATGCTTCGGAACGCTTCCATTGTTCTCGGAATTCTGCTGAAGTTTAAAAATGCTTCGAAACTCTTCCATTGTTCTCGGAATTCTGCTGAAGTTTAAAAATGCTTCGGAACTCTTTCATTGTTCTCAGAATTCCGCTGACATTTAAAAATGCTTTGGTACTCTTCCATTGTTCTCGGAATTCTGCTGAACTTTTAAAATGCTTTGAAACTCTTCCATTGCTCTCGGAATTCTGCTGAAGTTTAAAAATGCTTCAGAACTCTTACATTGTTCTCGGAATTCTGCTGAAGTTTAAAAATGCTTCGGTACTCTTCCATTGTTCTCGGAATTCCGCTGACATATAAAAATGCTTCGGAAATCTTGCATTGTTCTCGGCATTCCACTGACATTTAAAAATGCTTCGGAACTCTTCCATTGTTCTCAGAATTCCGCTGACGTTTAAAAATGCTTCGGAAATCTTCCATTGTTTTCAAAATTCCGCTGACGTTTAAAAATGCTTCAGAACTCTTCCATTGTTCTCGGAATTCCGCTGACGTTTAAAAATGCTTTGGAACTCTTCCATTGTTCTTGGAATTCTGCTGAAGTTTAAAAATGCTTCGGAACTCTTCCATTGTTCTCAGAATTCCGCTGACGTTTAAAAATGCTTTGGTACTCTTCCATTGTTCTCGCAATTCCACTGACATATAAAAATGCTTCGGAAATCTTGCATTGTTCTCGGCATTCCGCTGACGTTTAAAAATTCTTCGGAACTCTTCAATTGTTCTCGGAATACTGCTGAAGTTTAAAATGCTTTGGAACTCTTCCATTGCTCTCGGAATTCTGCTGAAGTTTAAAAATGCTTCGGAACTCTTCCATTGTTCTTGGAATTCTGCTGAAGTTTAAAAATGTTTTGGAACTCTTCCATTGTTCTCAGAATTCCGCTGACGTTTAAAAATGCTTCGGAAATCTTCCATTGTTTTCAAAATTCCGCTGACATATAAAAATGCTTCGGAAATCTTGCATTGTTCTCGGCATTCCGCTGACGTTTAAAAATGCTTCAGAATTCTTCAATTGTTCTCGGAATTCTGCTGAACTTTTAAAATGCTTTGGAACTCTTCCATTGCTCTCGGAATTCTGCTGAAGTTTAAAAATGCTTCGGAACTCTTCCATTGTTCTCGGAATTCCGCTGACGTTTAAAAATGCTTCACAACTCTTCCATTGTTCTCGGAATTCCGCTGACTTTTAAAAATACTTCGAAACTCTTCCATTGTTCTCCAAATTCCGCTGAAGTTTAAAAATGCTTCGGAACCCTTCCATTGTTCTCGGAATTCTGCTGAAGTTTAAAAATGCTTCGGAACTCTTCCATTGTTCTCAGAATTCTGCTGACGTTTAAAAATGCTTCGGAACTCTTCCATTGTTCTCGGAATTCTGTTGAACTTTTAAAATGCTTTGGAACTCTTCCATTGCTCTCGGAATTCTGCTGAAGTTTAAAAATGCTTCAGAACTCTTACATTGTTCTCAGAATTCTGCTGACGTTTAAAAATGCTTCGGAACTCTACCATTGTTCTCGGAATTCCGTTGAAGTTTAAAAATGCTTCGAAACTCTTCCATTGTTCTCGGAATTCTGCTGAAGTTTAAAAATGCTTCGGAACTCTTCCATTGTTCTCGGAATTCCGCTGACGTTTAATAATGCTTCGCAACTCTTTCATTGTTCTCGGAATTCCACTGACGTTTAAAAATGCTTCGGAACGCTTCCATTGTTCTCGGAATTCCGTTGAAGTTTAAAATAGCTTCGAAACTCTTCCATTGTTCTCGGAATTCTGCTGAAGTTTAAAAATGCTTCGGAACTCTTTCATTGTTCTCAGAATTCCGCTGACATTTAAAAATGCTTTGGTACTCTTCCATTGTTCTCGGAATTCCGCTGACATATAAAAATGCTTCGGAAATCTTGCATTGTTCTCGGCATTCCGCTGACGTTTAAAAATGCTTCGGAACTCTTCAATTGTTCTCGGAATTCTGCTGAACTTTTAAAATGCTTTGAAACTCTTCCATTGCTCTCGGAATTCTGCTGAAGTTTAAAAATGCTTCAGAACTCTTACATTGTTCTCGGAATTCTGCTGAAGTTTAAAAATGCTTCGGTACTCTTCCATTGTTCTCGGAATTCCGCTGACATATAAAAATGCTTCGGAAATCTTGCATTGTTCTCGGCATTCCACTGACATTTAAAAATGCTTCGGAACTCTTCCATTGTTCTCAGAATTCCGCTGACGTTTAAAAATGCTTCGGAAATCTTCCATTGTTTTCAAAATTCCGCTGACGTTTAAAAATGCTTCAGAACTCTTCCATTGTTCTCGGAATTCCGCTGACGTTTAAAAATGCTTTGGAACTCTTCCATTGCTCTCGGAATTCTGCTGAAGTTTAAAAATGCTTCGGAACTCTTCCATTGTTCTTGGAATTCTGCTGAAGTTTAAAAATGTTTTGGAACTCTTCCATTGTTCTCAGAATTCCGCTGACGTTTAAAAATGCTTCGGAAATCTTCCATTGTTTTCAAAATTCCGCTGACATATAAAAATGCTTCGGAAATCTTGCATTGTTCTCGGCATTCCGCTGACGTTTAAAAATGCTTCAGAATTCTTCAATTGTTCTCGGAATTCTGCTGAACTTTTAAAATGCTTTGGAACTCTTCCATTGCTCTCGGAATTCTGCTGAAGTTTAAAAATGCTTCGGAACTCTTCCATTGTTCTCGGAATTCCGTTGAAGTTTAAAAATGCTTCGAAACTCTTCCATTGTTCTCGGAATTCTGCTGAAGTTTAAAAATGCTTCGGAACTCTTCCATTGTTCTCAGAATTCCGCTAACATTTAAAAATGCTTCAGAAATCTTCCATTGTTTTCAAAATTCCGCTGACGCTTAAATATGCTTCAGAACTCTTCCATTGTTCTCGGAATTCCGCTGACGTTTAATAATGCTTCGCAACTCTTTCATTGTACTCGGAATTCCGTTGAAGTTTAAAAATGCTTCGAAACTCTTCCATTGTTCTGGGAATTCCGTTGAAGTTTAAAAATGCTTCTAAACTCTTCCATTGTTCTCGGAATTCTGCTGAAGTTTAAAAATGCTTCGGAACTCTTCCATTGTTCTCGGAATTCCGCTGACATATAAAAATGCTTCGGAAATCTTGCATTGTTCTCGGCATTCCGCTGACGTTTAAAAATGCTTCGGAACTCTTCAATTGTTCTCGGAATTCTGCTGAACTTTTAAAATGCTTTGGAACTCTTCCATTGCTCTCGCAATTCTGCTGACGTTTAAAAATGCTTCGGAACTCTTCCATTGTTCTCGGAATTCTGTTGACGTTTAAAAATGCTTCGGAACTCTTCCATTGTTCTCGGAATTCCGCTGACGTTTAAAAATGCTTCACAACTCTTCCATTGTTCTCGGAATTCCGCTGACTTTTAAAAATACTTCGAAACTCTTCCATTGTTCTCCAAATTCCGCTGAAGTTTAAAAATGCTTCGGAACCCTTCCATTGTTCTCGGAATTCTGCTGAAGTTTAAAAATGTTTCGGAACTCTTCCATTGTTCTCAGCATTCCGCTGAAGTTTAAAAATGCTTCGGACCTCTTCCATTGTTATAGGAATTCTGCTGAAGTTTAAAAATTCATCTGAACTCTTCCATTATTCTCGGAATTCGTGTGAATTTTAAAAATGCTTCGGAACTCTTCTATTGTTCTCGGAATTCCGCTGAAGTTTAAAAATGCTTAAAATCTCTTACATTGTACTCGGAAATCCGCTGAAGTTTAAAAATGCTTCGGAACTCTTCCATTGCTCTCGGAATTCTGCTGAAGTTTAAAAATGCTTCAGAACTCTTACATTGTTCTCGGAATTCTGCTGACGTTTAAAAATGCTTCGGTACTCTTCCTTTGTTCTCGGAATTCCGCTGACATATAAAAATGCTTCGGTACTCTTCCTTTGTTCTCGGAATTCCGCTGACATATAAAAATGCTTCGGAAATCTTGCATTGTTCTCGGCATTCCGCTGACGTTTAAAAATGCTTCGGAACTTTTCAATTGTTTTCGGAATTCTGCCGAACTTTTAAAATGCTTTGGAACTCTTCCATTGCTCTCGGAATTCTGCTGAAGTTTAAAAATGCTTCAGAACTCTTCCATTGTTCTCGGAATTCTGCTGTAGTTTAAAAATGCTTCGGAACTCTTCCATTGTTCTCAGAATTCCGCTGACGTTTAAAAATGCTTCGGAAATTTTCCATTGTTTTCAAAATTCCGCTGACGTTTAAAAATGCTTCAGAACTCTTCCATTGTTCTCGGAATTCCGCTGACTTTTAAAAATACTTCGAAACTCTTCCATTGTTCTCCAAATTCTGCTGAAGTTTAAAAATGCTTCGGAACTCTTCCATTGTTCTCGGAATTCCGCTGACGTTTAAAAATGCTTCACAACTCTTCCATTGTTCTCGGAATTCCGCTGACTTTTAAAAATACTTCGAAACTCTTCCATTGTTCTCCAAATTCCGCTGAAGTTTAAAAATGCTTCGGAACCCTTCCATTGTTCTCGGAATTCTGCTGAAGTTTAAAAATGCTTCGGAACTCTTCCATTGTTCTCAGAATTCTGCTGACGTTTAAAAATGCTTCGGAACTCTTCCATTGTTCTCGGAATTCCGCTGAAGTTTAAAAATGCTTCGGACCTCTTCCATTGTTCTAGGAATTCTGCTGAAGTCTAAAAATTCATCTGAACTCTTCCATTATTCTCGGAATTCGTGTGAATTTTAAAAATGCTTCGGAACTCTTCTATTGTTCTCGGAATTCCGCTGAAGTTTAAAAATGCTTAAAATCTCTTACATTGTACTCGGAATTCCGCTGAAGTTTAAAAATGCTTCGGAACTCTTCCATTGCTCTCGGAATTCTGCTGAAGTTTAAAAATGCTTCGGTACTCTTCCTTTGTTCTCGGAATTCCGCTGACATATAAAAATGCTTCGGAAATCTTGCATTGTTCTCGGCATTCCGCTGACGTTTAAAAATGCTTCGGAACTCTTCAATTGTTCTCGGAATTCTGCCGAACTTTTAAAATGCTTTGGAACTCTTCCATTGCTCTCGGAATTCTGCTGAAGTTTAAAAATGCTTCAGAACTCTTCCATTGTTCTCGGAATTCTGCTGTAGTTTAAAAATGCTTCGGAACTCTTCCATTGTTCTCAGAATTCCGCTGACGTTTAAAAATGCTTCGGAAATCTTCCATTGTTTTCAAAATTCCGCTGACGTTTAAAAATGCTTCAGAACTCTTCCATTGTTCTCGGAATTCCGCTGACGTTTTAAAATGCTTCGGTACTCTTCCATTGTTCTCGGAATTCCGCTGACATATAAAAATGCTTCGGAAATCTTGCATTGTTCTCGGCATTCCGCTGACATTTAAAAATGCTTCGGAACTCTTCCATTGTTCTCAGAATTCCGCTGACGTTTAAAAATGCTTCGGAAATCTTCCATAGTTTTCAAAATTCCGCTGACGTTTAAAAATGCTTCAGAACTCTTCCATTGTTCTCGGAATTCCGCTGACGTTTAAAAATGCTTTGGAACTCTTCCATTATTCTCGGAAATCTGCTGAAGTTTAAAAATGCTTCGGAACTCTTCCATTGTTCTCAGAATTCCGCTGAAGTTTAAAAATGCTTCGGTACTCTTCCATTGTTCTCGGAATTCCGCTGACATATAAAAATGCTTCGGAAATCTTGCATTGTTCTCGGAATTCCGCTGACGTTTAAAAATGCTTTGGAACTCTTCCATTATTCTCGGAAATCTGCTGAAGTTTAAAAATGCTTCGGAACTCTTCCATTGTTCTCGGAATTCTGCTGAACTTTTAAAATGCTTTGGAACTCTTCCATTGCTCTCGGAATTCTGCTGAAGTTTAAAAATGCTTCAGAACTCTTCCATTGTTTTCGGAATTCTGCTGAAGTTTAAAAATGCTTCGGAACTCTTCCATTGTTCTCAGAATTCCACTGACGTTTAAAAATGCTTCGGAAATCTTCCATTGTTTTCAAAATTCCGCTGACGCTTAAAAATGCTTCAGAACTCTTCCATTGTTCTCGGAATTCCGCTGACGTTTAATAATGCTTCGCAACTTTTTCATTGTTCTCGGAATTCCGCTGACGGTTAAAAATGCTTCGGAACTCTTCAATTGTTCTCGGAATTCTGCTGAACTTTTAAAATGCTTTGGAACTCTTCCATTGTTCTCGGAATTCCGTTGAAGTTTAAAAATGCTTCGAAACTCTTCCATTGTTCTCGGAATTCTGCTGAAGTTTAAAAATGCTTCGGAACTCTTCCATTGTTCTCAGAATTCCGCTAACGTTTAAAAATGCTTCAGAAATCTTCCATTGTTTTCAAAATTCCGCTGACGCTTAAATATGCTTCAGAACTCTTCCAAAGTTCTCGGAATTCCGCTGACGTTTAATAATGCTTCGCAACTCTTTCATTGTACTCGGAATTCCGCTAACGTTTAAAAATGCTTCGGAACTCTTCCATTGTTCTCAGAATTCCGTTGAAGTTTAAAAATGCTTCGAAACTCTTCCATTGTTCTGGGAATTCTGCTGAAGTTTAAAAATGCTTCAGAACTCTTCCATTGTTCTCGGAATTCCGCTGATGTTTAAACATGCTTCGGAACTCTTCCATTGTTCTCGGAATTCTGTTGAAGTTTAAAAATGCTTCTAAACTCTTCCATTGTTCTCGGAATTCTGCTGAAGTTTAAAAATGCTTCGGAACTCTTCCATTGTTCTCGGAATTCCGCTGACATATAAAAATGCTTCGGAAATCTTGCATTGTTCTCGGCATTCCGCTGACGTTTAAAAATGCTTCGGAACTCTTCAATTGTTCTCGGAATTCTGCTGAACTTTTAATATGCTTTGGAACTCTTCCATTGCTCTCGCAATTCTGCTG
The DNA here is from genome assembly GCF_046119375.1 of Phyllobates terribilis. NCBI lineage: Eukaryota > Metazoa > Chordata > Amphibia > Anura > Dendrobatidae > Phyllobates > Phyllobates terribilis. Next base: position 15,539,830 of record NW_027362782.1, read on the forward strand.
ACGTTTAAAAATGCTTCGGAACTCTTCCATTGTTCTCGGAATTCTGTTGATGTTTAAAAATGCTTCGGAACTCTTCCATTGTTCTCGGAATTCCGCTGACGTTTAAAAATGCTTCACAACTCTTCCATTGTTCTCGGAATTCCGCTGACTTTTAAAAATACTTCGAAACTCTTCCATTGTTCTCCAAATTCCGCTGAAGTTTAAAAATGCTTCGGAACCCTTCCATTGTTCTCGGAATTCTGCTGAAGTTTAAAAATGTTTCGGAACTCTTCCATTGTTCTCAGAATTCCGCTGAAGTTTAAAAATGCTTCGGACCTCTTCCATTGTTCTAGGAATTCTGCTGAAGTTTATAAATTCATCTGAACTCTTCCATTATTCTCGGAATTCGTGTGAATTTTAAAAATGCTTCGGAACTCTTCTATTGTTCTCGGAATTCCGCTGAAGTTTAAAAATGCTTAAAATCTCTTACATTGTACTCGGAAATCCGCTGAAGTTTAAAAATGCTTCGGAACTCTTCCATTGCTCTCGGAATTCTGCTGAAGTTTAAAAATGCTTCAGAACTCTTACATTGTTCTCGGAATTCTGCTGACGTTTAAAAATGCTTCGGAACTCTTCCATTATTCTTGGAATTCTGGTGAAGTTTAAAAATGCTTCGAAACTCTTCCATTGTTCTGGGAATTCTGCTGAAGTTTAAAAATGCTTCAGAACTCTTCCATTGTTCTCGGAATTCCGCTGACGTTTAATAATGCTTCGCAACTCTTTCATTGTTCTCGGAATTCCGCTGATGTTTAAAAATGCTTCGGAACTCTTCCATTGTTCTCGGAATTCCGTTGAAGTTTAAAAATGCTTCGAAACTCTTCCATTGTTCTCGGAATTCTGCTGAAGTTTAAAAATGCTTCGGAACTCTTCCATTGTTCTCAGAATTCCGCTAACGTTTAAAAATGCTTCGGAAATCTTCCATTGTTTTCAAAATTCCGCTGACGCTTAAAAATGCTTCAGAACTCTTCCATTGTTCTCGGAATTCCGCTGACGTTTAATAATGCTTCGCAACTCTTTCATTGTACTCGGAATTCCGCTAACGTTTAAAAATGCTTCGGAACTCTTCCATTGTTCTCGGAATTCCGTTGAAGTTTAAAAATGCTTCGAAACTCTTCCATTGTTCTCGGAATTCTGCTGAAGTTTAAAAATGCTTCGGCACTCTTCCATTGTTCTCAGAATTCCGCTAACGTTTAAAAATGCTTCGGAAATCTTCCATTGTTTTCAAAATTCCGCTGACGCTTACAAATGCTTCAGAACTCTTCCATTGTTCTCGGAATTCCGCTGACTTTTAAAAATACTTCGAAACTCTTCCATTGTTCTCCAAATTCCGCTGAAGTTTAAAAATGCTTCGGAACTCTTCCATTGTTCTCGGAATTCCGCTGACGTTTAAAAATGCTTCACAACTCTTCCATTGTTCTCGGAATTCCGCTGACTTTTAAAAATACTTCGAAACTCTTCCATTGTTCTCCAAATTCCGCTGAAGTTTAAAAATGCTTCGGAACCCTTCCATTGTTCTCGGAATTCTGCTGAAGTTTAAAAATGCTTCGGAACTCTTCCATTGTTCTCAGAATTCTGCTGACGTTTAAAAATGCTTCGGAACTCTTCCATTGTTCTCGGAATTCCGCTGAAGTTTAAAAATGCTTCGGACCTCTTCCATTGTTCTAGGAATTCTGCTGAAGTCTAAAAATTCATCTGAACTCTTCCATTATTCTCGGAATTCGTGTGAATTTTAAAAATGCTTCGGAACTCTTCTATTGTTCTCGGAATTCCGCTGAAGTTTAAAAATGCTTAAAATCTCTTACATTGTACTCGGAATTCCGCTGAAGTTTAAAAATGCTTCGGAACTCTTCCATTGCTCTCGGAATTCTGCTGAAGTTTAAAAATGCTTCAGAACTCTTACATTGTTCTCGGAATTCTGCTGACGTTTAAAAATGCTTCGGAACTCTTCCATTGTTCTCTGAATTCCGCTGACGTTTAAAAATGCTTCGGTACTCTTCCTTTGTTCTCGGAATTCCGCTGACATATAAAAATGCTTCGGAAATCTTGCATTGTTCTCGGCATTCCGCTGACGTTTAAAAATGCTTCGGAACTCTTCAATTGTTCTCGGAATTCTGCCGAACTTTTAAAATGCTTTGGAACTCTTCCATTGCTCTCGGAATTCTGCTGAAGTTTAAAAATGCTTCAGAACTCTTCCATTGTTCTCGGAATTCTGCTGTAGTTTAAAAATGCTACGGAACTCTTCCATTGTTCTCAGAATTCCGCTGACGTTTAAAAATGCTTTGGAAATCTTCCATTGTTTTCAAAATTCCGCTGACGTTTAAAAATGCTTCAGAACTCTTCCATTGTTCTCGGAATTCCGCTGACGTTTTAAAATGCTTCGGTACTCTTCCATTGTTCTCGGAATTCTGCTGAAGTTTAAAAATGCTTCGGAACTCTTCCATTGTTCTCAGAATTCCGCTAACGTTTAAAAATGCTTCAGAAATCTTCCATTGTTTTCAAAATTCCGCTGACGCTTAAATATGCTTCAGAACTCTTCCATTGTTCTCGGAATTCCGCTGACGTTTAATAATGCTTCGCAACTCTTTCATTGTACTCGGAATTCCGCTAACGTTTAAAAATGCTTCGGAACTCTTCCATTGTTGTCGGAATTCCGTTGAAGTTTAAAAATGCTTCGAAACTCTTCCATTGTTCTGGGAATTCTGCTGAAGTTTAAAAATGCTTCAGAACTCTTCCATTGTTCTCGGAATTCCGCTGATGTTTAAACATGCTTCGGAACTCTTCCATTGTTCTCGGAATTCTGTTGAAGTTTAAAAATGCTTCTAAACTCTTCCATTGTTCTCGGAATTCTGCTGAAGTTTAAAAATGCTTCGGAACTCTTCCATTGTTCTCGGAATTCCGCTGACATATAAAAATGCTTCGGAAATCTTGCATTGTTCTCGGCATTCCGCTGACGTTTAAAAATGCTTCGGAACTCTTCAATTGTTCTCGGAATTCTGCTGAACTTTTAAAATGCTTTGGAACTCTTCCATTGCTCTCGCAATTCTGCTGACGTTTAAAAATGCTTCGGAACTCTTCCATTGTTCTCGGAATTCTGTTGACGTTTAAAAATGCTTCGGAACTCTTTCATTGTTCTCGGAATTCCGCTGACGTTTAAAAATGCTTCACAACTCTTCCATTGTTCTCGGAATTCCGCTGACGTTTAAAAATGTTTCGGAACTCTTCCATTGTTCTCGGAATTCCGCTGACGTTTAAAAATGCTTCACAACTCTTCCATTGTTCTCGGAATTCCGCTGACTTTTAAAAATACTTCGAAACTCTTCCATTGTTCTCCAAATTCCGCTGAAGTTTAAAAATGCTTCGGAACCCTTCCATTGTTCTCGGAATTCTGCTGAAGTTTAAAAATGTTTCGGAACTCTTCCATTGTTCTCAGAATTCCGCTGAAGTTTAAAAATGCTTCGGACCTCTTCCATTGTTCTAGGAATTCTGCTGAAGTTTATAAATTCATCTGAACTCTTCCATTATTCTCGGAATTCGTGTGAATTTTAAAAATGCTTCGGAACTCTTCTATTGTTCTCGGAATTCCGCTGAAGTTTAAAAATGCTTAAAATCTCTTACATTGTACTCGGAAATCCGCTGAAGTTTAAAAATGCTTCGGAACTCTTCCATTGCTCTCGGAATTCTGCTGAAGTTTAAAAATGCTTCAGAACTCTTACATTGTTCTCGGAATTCTGCTGACGTTTAAAAATGCTTCGGAACTCTTCCATTATTCTTGGAATTCTGGTGAAGTTTAAAAATGCTTCGAAACTCTACCATTGTTCTGGGAATTCTGCTGAAGTTTAAAAATGCTTTGGAACTCTTCCATTGCTCTCGGAATTCTGCTGAAGTTTAAAAATGCTTCAGAACTCTTACATTGTTCTCGGAATTCTGCTGAAGTTTAAAAATGCTTCGGTACTCTTCCATTGTTCTCGGAATTCCGCTGACATATAAAAATGCTTCGGAAATCTTGCATTGTTCTCGGCATTCCGCTGACGTTTAAAAATGCTTCGGAACTCTTCCATTGTTCTCAGAATTCCGCTGACGTTTAAAAATGCTTCGGAAATCTTCCATTGTTTTCAAAATTCCGCTGACGTTTAAAAATGCTTCAGAACTCTTCCAGTGTTCTCGGAATTCCGCTGACGTTTAAAAATGCTTTGGAACTCTTCCATTGTTCTTGGAATTCTGCTGAAGTTTAAAAATGCTTCGGAACTCTTCCATTGTTCTCAGAATTCCGCTGACGTTTAAAAATGCTTCGGTACTCTTCCATTGTTCTCGGAATTCCACTGACATATAAAAATGCTTCGGAAATCTGGCATTGTTCTCGGCATTCCGCTGACGTTTAAAAATGCTTCGGAACTCTTCCATTGTTCTCAGAATTCTGCTGACGTTTAAAAATGCTTCGGAACTCTTCCATTGTTCTCGGAATTCCGCTGAAGTTTAAAAATGCTTCGGACCTCTTCCATTGTTCTAGGAATTCTGCTGAAGTCTAAAAATTCATCTGAACTCTTCCATTATTCTCGGAATTCGTGTGAATTTTAAAAATGCTTCGGAACTCTTCCATTGCTCTCGGAATTCTACTGAAGTTTAAAAATGCTTCAGAACTCTTACATTGTTCTCGGAATTCTGCTGACGTTTAAAAATGCTTCGGAACTCTTCCATTGTTCTCTGAATTCCGCTGACGTTTAAAAATGCTTCGGTACTCTTCCTTTGTTCTCGGAATTCCGCTGACATATAAAAATGCTTCGGAAATCTTGCATTGTTCTCGGCATTCCGCTGACGTTTAAAAATGCTTCGGAACTCTTCAATTGTTCTCGGAATTCTGCCGAACTTTTAAAATGCTTTGGAACTCTTCCATTGCTCTCGGAATTCTGCTGAAGTTTAAAAATGCTTCAGAACTCTTCCATTGTTCTCGGAATTCTGCTGTAGTTTAAAAATGCTACGGAACTCTTCCATTGTTCTCAGAATTCCGCTGACGTTTAAAAATGCTTTGGAAATCTTCCATTGTTTTCAAAATTCCGCTGACGTTTAAAAATGCTTCAGAACTCTTCCATTGTTCTCGGAATTCCGCTGACGTTTTAAAATGCTTCGGTACTCTTCCATTGTTCTCGGAATTCTGCTGAAGTTTAAAAATGCTTCGGAACTCTTCCATTGTTCTCAGAATTCCGCTAACGTTTAAAAATGCTTCAGAAATCTTCCATTGTTTTCAAAATTCCGCTGACGCTTAAATATGCTTCAGAACTCTTCCATTGTTCTCGGAATTCCGCTGACGTTTAATAATGCTTCGCAACTCTTTCATTGTACTCGGAATTCCGCTAACGTTTAAAAATGCTTCGGAACTCTTCCATTGTTCTCGGAATTCCGTTGAAGTTTAAAAATGCTTCGAAACTCTTCCATTGTTCTGGGAATTCTGCTGAAGTTTAAAAATGCTTCAGAACTCTTCCATTGTTCTCGGAATTCCGCTGATGTTTAAACATGCTTCGGAACTCTTCCATTGTTCTCGGAATTCTGTTGAAGTTTAAAAATGCTTCTAAACTCTTCCATTGTTCTCGGAATTCTGCTGAAGTTTAAAAATGCTTCGGAACTCTTCCATTGTTCTCGGAATTCCGCTGACATATAAAAATGCTTCGGAAATCTTGCATTGTTCTCGGCATTCCGCTGACGTTTAAAAATGCTTCGGAACTCTTCAATTGTTCTCGGAATTCTGCTGAACTTTTAAAATGCTTTGGAACTCTTCCATTGCTCTCGCAATTCTGCTGACGTTTAAAAATGCTTCGGAACTCTTCCATTGTTCTCGGAATTCTGTTGACGTTTAAAAATGCTTCGGAACTCTTCCATTGTTCTCGGAATTCCGCTGACGTTTAAAAATGCTTCACAACTCTTCCATTGTTCTCGGAATTCCGCTGACTTTTAAAAATACTTCGAAACTCTTCCATTGTTCTCCAAATTCCGCTGAAGTTTAAAAATGCTTCGGAACCCTTCCATTGTTCTCGGAATTCTGCTGAAGTTTAAAAATGTTTCGGAACTCTTCCATTGTTCTCAGAATTCCGCTGAAGTTTAAAAATGCTTCGGACCTCTTCCATTGTTCTAGGAATTCTGCTGAAGTTTAAAAATTCATCTGAACTCTTCCATTATTCTCGGAATTCGTGTGAATTTTAAAAATGCTTCGGAACTCTTCTATTGTTCTCGGAATTCCGCTGAAGTTTAAAAATGCTTAAAATCTCTTACATTGTACTCGGAAATCCGCTGAAGTTTAAAAATGCTTCGGAACTCTTCCATTGCTCTCGGAATTCTGCTGAAGTTTAAAAATGCTTCAGAACTCTTACATTGTTCTCAGAATTCCGCTAACGTTTAAAAATGCTTCGGAAATCTTCCATTGTTTTCAAAATTCCGCTGACGCTTAAAAATGCTTCAGAACTCTTCCATTGTTCTCGGAATTCCGCTGACGTTTAATAATGCTTCGCAACTCTTTCATTGTACTCGGAATTCCGCTAACGTTTAAAAATGCTTCGGAACTCTTCCATTGTTCTCGGAATTCCGTTGAAGTTTAAAAATGCTTTGAAACTCTTCCATTGTTCTCGGAATTCTGCTGAAGTTTAAAAATGCTTCGGAACTCTTCCATTGTTCTCAGAATTCCGCTAACGTTTAAAAATGCTTCGGAAATCTTCCATTGTTTTCAAAATTCCGCTGACGCTTACAAATGCTTCAGAACTTTTCCATTGTTCTCGGAATTCCGCTGACTTTTAAAAATACTTCGAAACTCTTCCATTGTTCTCCAAATTCCGCTGAAGTTTAAAAATGCTTCGGAACTCTTCCATTGTTCTCAGAATTCTGCTGACGTTTAAAAATGCTTCGGAACTCTTCCATTGTTCTCGGAATTCCGCTGAAGTTTAAAAATGCTTTGGACCTCTTCCATTGTTCTAGGAATTCTGCTGAAGTCTAAAAATTCATCTGAACTCTTCCATTATTCTCGGAATTCGTGTGAATTTTAAAAATGCTTCTGAACTCTTCTATTGTTCTCGGAATTCCGCTGAAGTTTAAAAATGCTTAAAATCTCTTACATTGTACTCGGAATTCCGCTGAAGTTTAAAAATGCTTCGGAACTCTTCCATTGCTCTCGGAATTCTGCTGAAGTTTAAAAATGCTTCAGAACTCTTACATTGTTCTCGGAATTCCGCTGACGTTTAAAAATGCTTCGGTACTCTTCCTTTGTTCTCGGAATTCCGCTGACATATAAAAATGCTTCGGAAATCTTGCATTGTTCTCGGCATTCCGCTGACGTTTAAAAATGCTTCGGAACTCTTCAATTGTTCTCGGAATTCTGCCGAACTTTTAAAATGCTTTGGAACTCTTCCATTGCTCTCGGAATTCTGCTGAAGTTTAAAAATGCTTCAGAACTCTTCCATTGTTCTCGGAATTCTGCTGTAGTTTAAAAATGCTTCGGAACTCTTCCATTGTTCTCAGAATTCCGCTGACGTTTAAAAATGCTTTGGAAATCTTCCATTGTTTTCAAAATTCCGCTGACGTTTAAAAATGCTTCAGAACTCTTCCATTGTTCTCGGAATTCCGCTGACGTTTTAAAATGCTTCGGTACTCTTCCATTGTTCTCGGAATTCCGCTGACATATAAAAATGCTTCGGAAATCTTGCATTGTTCTCGGCATTCCGCTGACATTTAAAAATGCTTCGGAACTCTTCCATTGTTCTCAGAATTCCGCTGACGTTTAAAAATGCTTCGGAAATCTTCCATAGTTTTCAAAATTCCGCTGAAGTTTAAAAATGCTTCAGAACTCTTCCATTGTTCTCGGAATTCCGCTGACGTTTAAAAATGCTTTGGAACTCTTCCATTATTCTCGGAAATCTGCTGAAGTTTAAAAATGCTTCGGAACTCTTCCATTGTTCTCAGAATTCCGCTGAAGTTTAAAAATGCTTCGGTACTCTTCCATTGTTCTCGGAATTCCGCTGACATATAAAAATGCTTCGGAAATCTTGCATTGTTCTCGGCATTCCGCTGACGTTTAAAAATGCTTCGGAACTCTTCAATTGTTCTCGGAATTCTGCTGAACTTTTAAAATGCTTTGGAACTCTTCCATTGCTCTCGGAATTCTGCTGAAGTTTAAAAATGCTTCAGAACTCTTCCATTGTTTTCGGAATTCTGCTGAAGTTTAAAAATGCTTCGGAACTCTTCCATTGTTCTCAGAATTCCACTGACGTTTAAAAATGCTTCGGAAATCTTCCATTGTTTTCAAAATTCTGCTGACGCTTAAAAATGCTTCAGAACTCTTCCATTGTTCTCGGAATTCCGCTGACGTTTAATAATGCTTCGCAACTTTTTCATTGTTCTTGGAATTCCGCTGACGGTTAAAAATGCTTCGGAACTGTTCAATTGTTCTCGGAATTCTGTTGAACTTTTAAAATGCTTTGGAACTCTTCCATTGCTCTCGGAATTCTGCTGAAGTTTAAAAATGCTTCAGAACTCTTACATTGTTCTCGGAATTCTGCTGACGTTTAATAATGCTTCGCAACTCTTTCATTGTTCTCGGAATTCCACTGACGTTTAAAAATGCTTCGGAACGCTTCCATTGTTCTCGGAATTCTGCTGAAGTTTAAAAATGCTTCGAAACTCTTCCATTGTTCTCGGAATTCTGCTGAAGTTTAAAAATGCTTCGGAACTCTTTCATTGTTCTCAGAATTCCGCTGACATTTAAAAATGCTTTGGTACTCTTCCATTGTTCTCGGAATTCTGCTGAACTTTTAAAATGCTTTGAAACTCTTCCATTGCTCTCGGAATTCTGCTGAAGTTTAAAAATGCTTCAGAACTCTTACATTGTTCTCGGAATTCTGCTGAAGTTTAAAAATGCTTCGGTACTCTTCCATTGTTCTCGGAATTCCGCTGACATATAAAAATGCTTCGGAAATCTTGCATTGTTCTCGGCATTCCACTGACATTTAAAAATGCTTCGGAACTCTTCCATTGTTCTCAGAATTCCGCTGACGTTTAAAAATGCTTCGGAAATCTTCCATTGTTTTCAAAATTCCGCTGACGTTTAAAAATGCTTCAGAACTCTTCCATTGTTCTCGGAATTCCGCTGACGTTTAAAAATGCTTTGGAACTCTTCCATTGTTCTTGGAATTCTGCTGAAGTTTAAAAATGCTTCGGAACTCTTCCATTGTTCTCAGAATTCCGCTGACGTTTAAAAATGCTTTGGTACTCTTCCATTGTTCTCGCAATTCCACTGACATATAAAAATGCTTCGGAAATCTTGCATTGTTCTCGGCATTCCGCTGACGTTTAAAAATTCTTCGGAACTCTTCAATTGTTCTCGGAATACTGCTGAAGTTTAAAATGCTTTGGAACTCTTCCATTGCTCTCGGAATTCTGCTGAAGTTTAAAAATGCTTCGGAACTCTTCCATTGTTCTTGGAATTCTGCTGAAGTTTAAAAATGTTTTGGAACTCTTCCATTGTTCTCAGAATTCCGCTGACGTTTAAAAATGCTTCGGAAATCTTCCATTGTTTTCAAAATTCCGCTGACATATAAAAATGCTTCGGAAATCTTGCATTGTTCTCGGCATTCCGCTGACGTTTAAAAATGCTTCAGAATTCTTCAATTGTTCTCGGAATTCTGCTGAACTTTTAAAATGCTTTGGAACTCTTCCATTGCTCTCGGAATTCTGCTGAAGTTTAAAAATGCTTCGGAACTCTTCCATTGTTCTCGGAATTCCGCTGACGTTTAAAAATGCTTCACAACTCTTCCATTGTTCTCGGAATTCCGCTGACTTTTAAAAATACTTCGAAACTCTTCCATTGTTCTCCAAATTCCGCTGAAGTTTAAAAATGCTTCGGAACCCTTCCATTGTTCTCGGAATTCTGCTGAAGTTTAAAAATGCTTCGGAACTCTTCCATTGTTCTCAGAATTCTGCTGACGTTTAAAAATGCTTCGGAACTCTTCCATTGTTCTCGGAATTCTGTTGAACTTTTAAAATGCTTTGGAACTCTTCCATTGCTCTCGGAATTCTGCTGAAGTTTAAAAATGCTTCAGAACTCTTACATTGTTCTCAGAATTCTGCTGACGTTTAAAAATGCTTCGGAACTCTACCATTGTTCTCGGAATTCCGTTGAAGTTTAAAAATGCTTCGAAACTCTTCCATTGTTCTCGGAATTCTGCTGAAGTTTAAAAATGCTTCGGAACTCTTCCATTGTTCTCGGAATTCCGCTGACGTTTAATAATGCTTCGCAACTCTTTCATTGTTCTCGGAATTCCACTGACGTTTAAAAATGCTTCGGAACGCTTCCATTGTTCTCGGAATTCCGTTGAAGTTTAAAATAGCTTCGAAACTCTTCCATTGTTCTCGGAATTCTGCTGAAGTTTAAAAATGCTTCGGAACTCTTTCATTGTTCTCAGAATTCCGCTGACATTTAAAAATGCTTTGGTACTCTTCCATTGTTCTCGGAATTCCGCTGACATATAAAAATGCTTCGGAAATCTTGCATTGTTCTCGGCATTCCGCTGACGTTTAAAAATGCTTCGGAACTCTTCAATTGTTCTCGGAATTCTGCTGAACTTTTAAAATGCTTTGAAACTCTTCCATTGCTCTCGGAATTCTGCTGAAGTTTAAAAATGCTTCAGAACTCTTACATTGTTCTCGGAATTCTGCTGAAGTTTAAAAATGCTTCGGTACTCTTCCATTGTTCTCGGAATTCCGCTGACATATAAAAATGCTTCGGAAATCTTGCATTGTTCTCGGCATTCCACTGACATTTAAAAATGCTTCGGAACTCTTCCATTGTTCTCAGAATTCCGCTAACGTTTAAAAATGCTTCGGAAATCTTCCATTGTTTTCAAAATTCCGCTGACGTTTAAAAATGCTTCAGAACTCTTCCATTGTTCTCGGAATTCCGCTGACGTTTAAAAATGCTTTGGAACTCTTCCATTGTTCTTGGAATTCTGCTGAAGTTTAAAAATGCTTCGGAACTCTTCCATTGTTCTCAGAATTCCGCTGACGTTTAAAAATGCTTCGGTACTCTTCCATTGTTCTCGCAATTCCACTGACATATAAAAATGCTTCGGAAATCTTGCATTGTTCTCGGCATTCCGCTGACGTTTAAAAATTCTTCGGAACTCTTCAATTGTTCTCGGAATTCTGCTGAAGTTTAAAATGCTTTGGAACTCTTCCATTGCTCTCGGAATTCTGCTGAAGTTTAAAAATGCTTCGGAACTCTTCCATTGTTCTTGGAATTCTGCTGAAGTTTAAAAATGTTTTGGAACTCTTCCATTGTTCTCAGAATTCCGCTGACGTTTAAAAATGCTTCGGAAATCTTCCATTGTTTTCAAAATTCCGCTGACATATAAAAATGCTTCGGAAATCTTGCATTGTTCTCGGCATTCCGCTGACGTTTAAAAATGCTTCAGAATTCTTCAATTGTTCTCGGAATTCTGCTGAACTTTTAAAATGCTTTGGAACTCTTCCATTGCTCTCGGAATTCTGCTGAAGTTTAAAAATGCTTCGGAACTCTTCCATTGTTCTCGGAATTCCGTTGAAGTTTAAAAATGCTTCGAAACTCTTCCATTGTTCTCGGAATTCTGCTGAAGTTTAAAAATGCTTCGGAACTCTTCCATTGTTCTCAGAATTCCGCTAACATTTAAAAATGCTTCAGAAATCTTCCATTGTTTTCAAAATTCCGCTGACGCTTAAATATGCTTCAGAACTCTTCCATTGTTCTCGGAATTCCGCTGACGTTTAATAATGCTTCGCAACTCTTTCATTGTACTCGGAATTCCGTTGAAGTTTAAAAATGCTTCGAAACTCTTCCATTGTTCTGGGAATTCCGTTGAAGTTTAAAAATGCTTCTAAACTCTTCCATTGTTCTCGGAATTCTGCTGAAGTTTAAAAATGCTTCGGAACTCTTCCATTGTTCTCGGAATTCCGCTGACATATAAAAATGCTTCGGAAATCTTGCATTGTTCTCGGCATTCCGCTGACGTTTAAAAATGCTTCGGAACTCTTCAATTGTTCTCGGAATTCTGCTGAACTTTTAAAATGCTTTGGAACTCTTCCATTGCTCTCGCAATTCTGCTGACGTTTAAAAATGCTTCGGAACTCTTCCATTGTTCTCGGAATTCTGTTGACGTTTAAAAATGCTTCGGAACTCTTCCATTGTTCTCGGAATTCCGCTGACGTTTAAAAATGCTTCACAACTCTTCCATTGTTCTCGGAATTCCGCTGACTTTTAAAAATACTTCGAAACTCTTCCATTGTTCTCCAAATTCCGCTGAAGTTTAAAAATGCTTCGGAACCCTTCCATTGTTCTCGGAATTCTGCTGAAGTTTAAAAATGTTTCGGAACTCTTCCATTGTTCTCAGCATTCCGCTGAAGTTTAAAAATGCTTCGGACCTCTTCCATTGTTATAGGAATTCTGCTGAAGTTTAAAAATTCATCTGAACTCTTCCATTATTCTCGGAATTCGTGTGAATTTTAAAAATGCTTCGGAACTCTTCTATTGTTCTCGGAATTCCGCTGAAGTTTAAAAATGCTTAAAATCTCTTACATTGTACTCGGAAATCCGCTGAAGTTTAAAAATGCTTCGGAACTCTTCCATTGCTCTCGGAATTCTGCTGAAGTTTAAAAATGCTTCAGAACTCTTACATTGTTCTCGGAATTCTGCTGACGTTTAAAAATGCTTCGGTACTCTTCCTTTGTTCTCGGAATTCCGCTGACATATAAAAATGCTTCGGTACTCTTCCTTTGTTCTCGGAATTCCGCTGACATATAAAAATGCTTCGGAAATCTTGCATTGTTCTCGGCATTCCGCTGACGTTTAAAAATGCTTCGGAACTTTTCAATTGTTTTCGGAATTCTGCCGAACTTTTAAAATGCTTTGGAACTCTTCCATTGCTCTCGGAATTCTGCTGAAGTTTAAAAATGCTTCAGAACTCTTCCATTGTTCTCGGAATTCTGCTGTAGTTTAAAAATGCTTCGGAACTCTTCCATTGTTCTCAGAATTCCGCTGACGTTTAAAAATGCTTCGGAAATTTTCCATTGTTTTCAAAATTCCGCTGACGTTTAAAAATGCTTCAGAACTCTTCCATTGTTCTCGGAATTCCGCTGACTTTTAAAAATACTTCGAAACTCTTCCATTGTTCTCCAAATTCTGCTGAAGTTTAAAAATGCTTCGGAACTCTTCCATTGTTCTCGGAATTCCGCTGACGTTTAAAAATGCTTCACAACTCTTCCATTGTTCTCGGAATTCCGCTGACTTTTAAAAATACTTCGAAACTCTTCCATTGTTCTCCAAATTCCGCTGAAGTTTAAAAATGCTTCGGAACCCTTCCATTGTTCTCGGAATTCTGCTGAAGTTTAAAAATGCTTCGGAACTCTTCCATTGTTCTCAGAATTCTGCTGACGTTTAAAAATGCTTCGGAACTCTTCCATTGTTCTCGGAATTCCGCTGAAGTTTAAAAATGCTTCGGACCTCTTCCATTGTTCTAGGAATTCTGCTGAAGTCTAAAAATTCATCTGAACTCTTCCATTATTCTCGGAATTCGTGTGAATTTTAAAAATGCTTCGGAACTCTTCTATTGTTCTCGGAATTCCGCTGAAGTTTAAAAATGCTTAAAATCTCTTACATTGTACTCGGAAATCCGCTGAAGTTTAAAAATGCTTCGGAACTCTTCCATTGCTCTCGGAATTCTGCTGAAGTTTAAAAATGCTTCAGAACTCTTACATTGTTCTCGGAATTCTGCTGACGTTTAAAAATGCTTCGGTACTCTTCCTTTGTTCTCGGAATTCCGCTGACATATAAAAATGCTTCGGTACTCTTCCTTTGTTCTCGGAATTCCGCTGACATATAAAAATGCTTCGGAAATCTTGCATTGTTCTCGGCATTCCGCTGACGTTTAAAAATGCTTCGGAACTTTTCAATTGTTTTCGGAATTCTGCCGAACTTTTAAAATGCTTTGGAACTCTTCCATTGCTCTCGGAATTCTGCTGAAGTTTAAAAATGCTTCAGAACTCTTCCATTGTTCTCGGAATTCTGCTGTAGTTTAAAAATGCTTCGGAACTCTTCCATTGTTCTCAGAATTCCGCTGACGTTTAAAAATGCTTCGGAAATTTTCCATTGTTTTCAAAATTCCGCTGACGTTTAAAAATGCTTCAGAACTCTTCCATTGTTCTCGGAATTCCGCTGACTTTTAAAAATACTTCGAAACTCTTCCATTGTTCTCCAAATTCTGCTGAAGTTTAAAAATGCTTCGGAACTCTTCCATTGTTCTCGGAATTCCGCTGACGTTTAAAAATGCTTCACAACTCTTCCATTGTTCTCGGAATTCCGCTGACTTTTAAAAATACTTCGAAACTCTTCCATTGTTCTCCAAATTCCGCTGAAGTTTAAAAATGCTTCGGAACCCTTCCATTGTTCTCGGAATTCTGCTGAAGTTTAAAAATGCTTCGGAACTCTTCCATTGTTCTCAGAATTCTGCTGACGTTTAAAAATGCTTCGGAACTCTTCCATTGTTCTCGGAATTCCGCTGAAGTTTAAAAATGCTTCGGACCTCTTCCATTGTTCTAGGAATTCTGCTGAAGTCTAAAAATTCATCTGAACTCTTCCATTATTCTCGGAATTCGTGTGAATTTTAAAAATGCTTCGGAACTCTTCTATTGTTCTCGGAATTCCGCTGAAGTTTAAAAATGCTTAAAATCTCTTACATTGTACTCGGAATTCCGCTGAAGTTTAAAAATGCTTCGGAACTCTTCCATTGCTCTCGGAATTCTGCTGAAGTTTAAAAATGCTTCGGTACTCTTCCTTTGTTCTCGGAATTCCGCTGACATATAAAAATGCTTCGGAAATCTTGCATTGTTCTCGGCATTCCGCTGACGTTTAAAAATGCTTCGGAACTCTTCAATTGTTCTCGGAATTCTGCCGAACTTTTAAAATGCTTTGGAACTCTTCCATTGCTCTCGGAATTCTGCTGAAGTTTAAAAATGCTTCAGAACTCTTCCATTGTTCTCGGAATTCTGCTGTAGTTTAAAAATGCTTCGGAACTCTTCCATTGTTCTCAGAATTCCGCTGACGTTTAAAAATGCTTCGGAAATCTTCCATTGTTTTCAAAATTCCGCTGACGTTTAAAAATGCTTCAGAACTCTTCCATTGTTCTCGGAATTCCGCTGACGTTTTAAAATGCTTCGGTACTCTTCCATTGTTCTCGGAATTCCGCTGACATATAAAAATGCTTCGGAAATCTTGCATTGTTCTCGGCATTCCGCTGACATTTAAAAATGCTTCGGAACTCTTCCATTGTTCTCAGAATTCCGCTGACGTTTAAAAATGCTTCGGAAATCTTCCATAGTTTTCAAAATTCCGCTGACGTTTAAAAATGCTTCAGAACTCTTCCATTGTTCTCGGAATTCCGCTGACGTTTAAAAATGCTTTGGAACTCTTCCATTATTCTCGGAAATCTGCTGAAGTTTAAAAATGCTTCGGAACTCTTCCATTGTTCTCAGAATTCCGCTGAAGTTTAAAAATGCTTCGGTACTCTTCCATTGTTCTCGGAATTCCGCTGACATATAAAAATGCTTCGGAAATCTTGCATTGTTCTCGGAATTCCGCTGACGTTTAAAAATGCTTTGGAACTCTTCCATTATTCTCGGAAATCTGCTGAAGTTTAAAAATGCTTCGGAACTCTTCCATTGTTCTCGGAATTCTGCTGAACTTTTAAAATGCTTTGGAACTCTTCCATTGCTCTCGGAATTCTGCTGAAGTTTAAAAATGCTTCAGAACTCTTCCATTGTTTTCGGAATTCTGCTGAAGTTTAAAAATGCTTCGGAACTCTTCCATTGTTCTCAGAATTCCACTGACGTTTAAAAATGCTTCGGAAATCTTCCATTGTTTTCAAAATTCCGCTGACGCTTAAAAATGCTTCAGAACTCTTCCATTGTTCTCGGAATTCCGCTGACGTTTAATAATGCTTCGCAACTTTTTCATTGTTCTCGGAATTCCGCTGACGGTTAAAAATGCTTCGGAACTCTTCAATTGTTCTCGGAATTCTGCTGAACTTTTAAAATGCTTTGGAACTCTTCCATTGTTCTCGGAATTCCGTTGAAGTTTAAAAATGCTTCGAAACTCTTCCATTGTTCTCGGAATTCTGCTGAAGTTTAAAAATGCTTCGGAACTCTTCCATTGTTCTCAGAATTCCGCTAACGTTTAAAAATGCTTCAGAAATCTTCCATTGTTTTCAAAATTCCGCTGACGCTTAAATATGCTTCAGAACTCTTCCAAAGTTCTCGGAATTCCGCTGACGTTTAATAATGCTTCGCAACTCTTTCATTGTACTCGGAATTCCGCTAACGTTTAAAAATGCTTCGGAACTCTTCCATTGTTCTCAGAATTCCGTTGAAGTTTAAAAATGCTTCGAAACTCTTCCATTGTTCTGGGAATTCTGCTGAAGTTTAAAAATGCTTCAGAACTCTTCCATTGTTCTCGGAATTCCGCTGATGTTTAAACATGCTTCGGAACTCTTCCATTGTTCTCGGAATTCTGTTGAAGTTTAAAAATGCTTCTAAACTCTTCCATTGTTCTCGGAATTCTGCTGAAGTTTAAAAATGCTTCGGAACTCTTCCATTGTTCTCGGAATTCCGCTGACATATAAAAATGCTTCGGAAATCTTGCATTGTTCTCGGCATTCCGCTGACGTTTAAAAATGCTTCGGAACTCTTCAATTGTTCTCGGAATTCTGCTGAACTTTTAATATGCTTTGGAACTCTTCCATTGCTCTCGCAATTCTGCTGACGTTTAAAAATGCTTCGGAACTCTTCCATTGTTCTCGGAATTCTGTTGATGTTTAAAAATGCTTCGGAACTCTTCCATTGTTCTCGGAATTCCGCTGACGTTTAAAAATGCTTCACAACTCTTCCATTGTTCTCGGAATTCCGCTGACTTTTAAAAATACTTCGAAACTCTTCCATTGTTCTCCAAATTCCGCTGAAGTTTAAAAATGCTTCGGAACCCTTCCATTGTTCTCGGAATTCTGCTGAAGTTTAAAAATGTTTCGGAACTCTTCCATTGTTCTCAGAATTCCGCTGAAGTTTAAAAATGCTTCGGACCTCTTCCATTGTTCTAGGAATTCTGCTGAAGTTTATAAATTCATCTGAACTCTTCCATTATTCTCGGAATTCGTGTGAATTTTAAAAATGCTTCGGAACTCTTCTATTGTTCTCGGAATTCCGCTGAAGTTTAAAAATGCTTAAAATCTCTTACATTGTACTCGGAAATCCGCTGAAGTTTAAAAATGCTTCGGAACTCTTCCATTGCTCTCGGAATTCTGCTGAAGTTTAAAAATGCTTCAGAACTCTTACATTGTTCTCGGAATTCTGCTGACGTTTAAAAATGCTTCGGAACTCTTCCATTATTCTTGGAATTCTGGTGAAGTTTAAAAATGCTTCGAAACTCTTCCATTGTTCTGGGAATTCTGCTGAAGTTTAAAAATGCTTCAGAACTCTTCCATTGTTCTCGGAATTCCGCTGACGTTTAATAATGCTTCGCAACTCTTTCATTGTTCTCGGAATTCCGCTGATGTTTAAAAATGCTTCGGAACTCTTCCATTGTTCTCGGAATTCCGTTGAAGTTTAAAAATGCTTCGAAACTCTTCCATTGTTCTCGGAATTCTGCTGAAGTTTAAAAATGCTTCGGAACTCTTCCATTGTTCTCAGAATTCCGCTAACGTTTAAAAATGCTTCGGAAATCTTCCATTGTTTTCAAAATTCCGCTGACGCTTAAAAATGCTTCAGAACTCTTCCATTGTTCTCGGAATTCCGCTGACGTTTAATAATGCTTCGCAACTCTTTCATTGTACTCGGAATTCCGCTAACGTTTAAAAATGCTTCGGAACTCTTCCATTGTTCTCGGAATTCCGTTGAAGTTTAAAAATGCTTCGAAACTCTTCCATTGTTCTCGGAATTCTGCTGAAGTTTAAAAATGCTTCGGCACTCTTCCATTGTTCTCAGAATTCCGCTAACGTTTAAAAATGCTTCGGAAATCTTCCATTGTTTTCAAAATTCCGCTGACGCTTACAAATGCTTCAGAACTCTTCCATTGTTCTCGGAATTCCGCTGACTTTTAAAAATACTTCGAAACTCTTCCATTGTTCTCCAAATTCCGCTGAAGTTTAAAAATGCTTCGGAACTCTTCCATTGTTCTCGGAATTCCGCTGACGTTTAAAAATGCTTCACAACTCTTCCATTGTTCTCGGAATTCCGCTGACTTTTAAAAATACTTCGAAACTCTTCCATTGTTCTCCAAATTCCGCTGAAGTTTAAAAATGCTTCGGAACCCTTCCATTGTTCTCGGAATTCTGCTGAAGTTTAAAAATGCTTCGGAACTCTTCCATTGTTCTCAGAATTCTGCTGACGTTTAAAAATGCTTCGGAACTCTTCCATTGTTCTCGGAATTCCGCTGAAGTTTAAAAATGCTTCGGACCTCTTCCATTGTTCTAGGAATTCTGCTGAAGTCTAAAAATTCATCTGAACTCTTCCATTATTCTCGGAATTCGTGTGAATTTTAAAAATGCTTCGGAACTCTTCTATTGTTCTCGGAATTCCGCTGAAGTTTAAAAATGCTTAAAATCTCTTACATTGTACTCGGAATTCCGCTGAAGTTTAAAAATGCTTCGGAACTCTTCCATTGCTCTCGGAATTCTGCTGAAGTTTAAAAATGCTTCAGAACTCTTACATTGTTCTCGGAATTCTGCTGACGTTTAAAAATGCTTCGGAACTCTTCCATTGTTCTCTGAATTCCGCTGACGTTTAAAAATGCTTCGGTACTCTTCCTTTGTTCTCGGAATTCCGCTGACATATAAAAATGCTTCGGAAATCTTGCATTGTTCTCGGCATTCCGCTGACGTTTAAAAATGCTTCGGAACTCTTCAATTGTTCTCGGAATTCTGCCGAACTTTTAAAATGCTTTGGAACTCTTCCATTGCTCTCGGAATTCTGCTGAAGTTTAAAAATGCTTCAGAACTCTTCCATTGTTCTCGGAATTCTGCTGTAGTTTAAAAATGCTACGGAACTCTTCCATTGTTCTCAGAATTCCGCTGACGTTTAAAAATGCTTTGGAAATCTTCCATTGTTTTCAAAATTCCGCTGACGTTTAAAAATGCTTCAGAACTCTTCCATTGTTCTCGGAATTCCGCTGACGTTTTAAAATGCTTCGGTACTCTTCCATTGTTCTCGGAATTCTGCTGAAGTTTAAAAATGCTTCGGAACTCTTCCATTGTTCTCCGAATTCCGCTAACGTTTAAAAATGCTTCAGAAATCTTCCATTGTTTTCAAAATTCCGCTGACGCTTAAATATGCTTCAGAACTCTTCCATTGTTCTCGGAATTCCGCTGACGTTTAATAATGCTTCGCAACTCTTTCATTGTACTCGGAATTCCGCTAACGTTTAAAAATGCTTCGGAACTCTTCCATTGTTGTCGGAATTCCGTTGAAGTTTAAAAATGCTTCGAAACTCTTCCATTGTTCTGGGAATTCTGCTGAAGTTTAAAAATGCTTCAGAACTCTTCCATTGTTCTCGGAATTCCGCTGATGTTTAAACATGCTTCGGAACTCTTCCATTGTTCTCGGAATTCTGTTGAAGTTTAAAAATGCTTCTAAACTCTTCCATTGTTCTCGGAATTCTGCTGAAGTTTAAAAATGCTTCGGAACTCTTCCATTGTTCTCGGAATTCCGCTGACATATAAAAATGCTTCGGAAATCTTGCATTGTTCTCGGCATTCCGCTGACGTTTAAAAATGCTTCGGAACTCTTCAATTGTTCTCGGAATTCTGCTGAACTTTTAAAATGCTTTGGAACTCTTCCATTGCTCTCGCAATTCTGCTGACGTTTAAAAATGCTTCGGAACTCTTCCATTGTTCTCGGAATTCTGTTGACGTTTAAAAATGCTTCGGAACTCTTTCATTGTTCTCGGAATTCCGCTGACGTTTAAAAATGCTTCACAACTCTTCCATTGTTCTCGGAATTCCGCTGACGTTTAAAAATGTTTCGGAACTCTTCCATTGTTCTCGGAATTCCGCTGACGTTTAAAAATGCTTCACAACTCTTCCATTGTTCTCGGAATTCCGCTGACTTTTAAAAATACTTCGAAACTCTTCCATTGTTCTCCAAATTCCGCTGAAGTTTAAAAATGCTTCGGAACCCTTCCATTGTTCTCGGAATTCTGCTGAAGTTTAAAAATGTTTCGGAACTCTTCCATTGTTCTCAGAATTCCGCTGAAGTTTAAAAATGCTTCGGACCTCTTCCATTGTTCTAGGAATTCTGCTGAAGTTTATAAATTCATCTGAACTCTTCCATTATTCTCGGAATTCGTGTGAATTTTAAAAATGCTTCGGAACTCTTCTATTGTTCTCGGAATTCCGCTGAAGTTTAAAAATGCTTAAAATCTCTTACATTGTACTCGGAAATCCGCTGAAGTTTAAAAATGCTTCGGAACTCTTCCATTGCTCTCGGAATTCTGCTGAAGTTTAAAAATGCTTCAGAACTCTTACATTGTTCTCGGAATTCTGCTGACGTTTAAAAATG
This sequence comes from Phyllobates terribilis, assembly GCF_046119375.1. Lineage (NCBI taxonomy): Eukaryota > Metazoa > Chordata > Amphibia > Anura > Dendrobatidae > Phyllobates > Phyllobates terribilis. The sequence goes on from NW_027362782.1 coordinate 15,560,470, forward strand.
CTTCGGAACTCTTCCATTATTCTTGGAATTCTGGTGAAGTTTAAAAATGCTTCGAAACTCTTCCATTGTTCTGGGAATTCTGCTGAAGTTTAAAAATGCTTCAGAACTCTTCCATTGTTCTCGGAATTCCGCTGACGTTTAATAATGCTTCGCAACTCTTTCATTGTTCTCGGAATTCCGCTGATGTTTAAAAATGCTTCGGAACTCTTCCATTGTTCTCGGAATTCCGTTGAAGTTTAAAAATGCTTCGAAACTCTTCCATTGTTCTCGGAATTCTGCTGAAGTTTAAAAATGCTTCGGAACTCTTCCATTGTTCTCAGAATTCTGCTGACGTTTAAAAATGCTTCGGAACTCTTCCATTGTTCTCGGAATTCCGTTGAAGTTTAAAAATGCTTCGAAACTCTTCCATTGTTCTCGGAATTCTGCTGAAGTTTAAAAATGCTTCGGAACTCTTCCATTGTTCTCAGAATTCCGCTAACGTTTAAAAATGCTTCGGAAATCTTCCATTGTTTTCAAAATTCCGCTGACGCTTAAAAATGCTTCAGAACTCTTCCATTGTTCTCGGAATTCCGCTGACGTTTAATAATGCTTCGCAACTCTTTCATTGTACTCGGAATTCCGCTAACGTTTAAAAATGCTTCGGAACTCTTCCATTGTTCTCGGAATTCCGTTGAAGTTTAAAAATGCTTCGAAACTCTTCCATTGTTCTCGGAATTCTGCTGAAGTTTAAAAATGCTTCGGCACTCTTCCATTGTTCTCAGAATTCCGCTAACGTTTAAAAATGCTTCGGAAATCTTCCATTGTTTTCAAAATTCCGCTGACGCTTACAAATGCTTCAGAACTCTTCCATTGTTCTCGGAATTCCGCTGACTTTTAAAAATACTTCGAAACTCTTCCATTGTTCTCCAAATTCCGCTGAAGTTTAAAAATGCTTCGGAACTCTTCCATTGTTCTCGGAATTCCGCTGACGTTTAAAAATGCTTCACAACTCTTCCATTGTTCTCGGAATTCCGCTGACTTTTAAAAATACTTCGAAACTCTTCCATTGTTCTCCAAATTCCGCTGAAGTTTAAAAATGCTTCGGAACCCTTCCATTGTTCTCGGAATTCTGCTGAAGTTTAAAAATGCTTCGGAACTCTTCCATTGTTCTCAGAATTCTGCTGACGTTTAAAAATGCTTCGGAACTCTTCCATTGTTCTCGGAATTCCGCTGAAGTTTAAAAATGCTTCGGACCTCTTCCATTGTTCTAGGAATTCTGCTGAAGTCTAAAAATTCATCTGAACTCTTCCATTATTCTCGGAATTCGTGTGAATTTTAAAAATGCTTCGGAACTCTTCTATTGTTCTCGGAATTCCGCTGAAGTTTAAAAATGCTTAAAATCTCTTACATTGTACTCGGAATTCCGCTGAAGTTTAAAAATGCTTCGGAACTCTTCCATTGCTCTCGGAATTCTGCTGAAGTTTAAAAATGCTTCAGAACTCTTACATTGTTCTCGGAATTCTGCTGACGTTTAAAAATGCTTCGGAACTCTTCCATTGTTCTCTGAATTCCGCTGACGTTTAAAAATGCTTCGGTACTCTTCCTTTGTTCTCGGAATTCCGCTGACATATAAAAATGCTTCGGAAATCTTGCATTGTTCTCGGCATTCCGCTGACGTTTAAAAATGCTTCGGAACTCTTCAATTGTTCTCGGAATTCTGCCGAACTTTTAAAATGCTTTGGAACTCTTCCATTGCTCTCGGAATTCTGCTGAAGTTTAAAAATGCTTCAGAACTCTTCCATTGTTCTCGGAATTCTGCTGTAGTTTAAAAATGCTACGGAACTCTTCCATTGTTCTCAGAATTCCGCTGACGTTTAAAAATGCTTTGGAAATCTTCCATTGTTTTCAAAATTCCGCTGACGTTTAAAAATGCTTCAGAACTCTTCCATTGTTCTCGGAATTCCGCTGACGTTTTAAAATGCTTCGGTACTCTTCCATTGTTCTCGGAATTCTGCTGAAGTTTAAAAATGCTTCGGAACTCTTCCATTGTTCTCAGAATTCCGCTAACGTTTAAAAATGCTTCAGAAATCTTCCATTGTTTTCAAAATTCCGCTGACGCTTAAATATGCTTCAGAACTCTTCCATTGTTCTCGGAATTCCGCTGACGTTTAATAATGCTTCGCAACTCTTTCATTGTACTCGGAATTCCGCTAACGTTTAAAAATGCTTCGGAACTCTTCCATTGTTGTCGGAATTCCGTTGAAGTTTAAAAATGCTTCGAAACTCTTCCATTGTTCTGGGAATTCTGCTGAAGTTTAAAAATGCTTCAGAACTCTTCCATTGTTCTCGGAATTCCGCTGATGTTTAAACATGCTTCGGAACTCTTCCATTGTTCTCGGAATTCTGTTGAAGTTTAAAAATGCTTCTAAACTCTTCCATTGTTCTCGGAATTCTGCTGAAGTTTAAAAATGCTTCGGAACTCTTCCATTGTTCTCGGAATTCCGCTGACATATAAAAATGCTTCGGAAATCTTGCATTGTTCTCGGCATTCCGCTGACGTTTAAAAATGCTTCGGAACTCTTCAATTGTTCTCGGAATTCTGCTGAACTTTTAAAATGCTTTGGAACTCTTCCATTGCTCTCGCAATTCTGCTGACGTTTAAAAATGCTTCGGAACTCTTCCATTGTTCTCGGAATTCTGTTGACGTTTAAAAATGCTTCGGAACTCTTTCATTGCTCTCGGAATTCCGCTGACGTTTAAAAATGCTTCACAACTCTTCCATTGTTCTCGGAATTCCGCTGACGTTTAAAAATGTTTCGGAACTCTTCCATTGTTCTCGGAATTCCGCTGACGTTTAAAAATGCTTCACAACTCTTCCATTGTTCTCGGAATTCCGCTGACTTTTAAAAATACTTCGAAACTCTTCCATTGTTCTCCAAATTCCGCTGAAGTTTAAAAATGCTTCGGAACCCTTCCATTGTTCTCGGAATTCTGCTGAAGTTTAAAAATGTTTCGGAACTCTTCCATTGTTCTCAGAATTCCGCTGAAGTTTAAAAATGCTTCGGACCTCTTCCATTGTTCTAGGAATTCTGCTGAAGTTTATAAATTCATCTGAACTCTTCCATTATTCTCGGAATTCGTGTGAATTTTAAAAATGCTTCGGAACTCTTCTATTGTTCTCGGAATTCCGCTGAAGTTTAAAAATGCTTAAAATCTCTTACATTGTACTCGGAAATCCGCTGAAGTTTAAAAATGCTTCGGAACTCTTCCATTGCTCTCGGAATTCTGCTGAAGTTTAAAAATGCTTCAGAACTCTTACATTGTTCTCGGAATTCTGCTGACGTTTAAAAATGCTTCGGAACTCTTCCATTATTCTTGGAATTCTGGTGAAGTTTAAAAATGCTTCGAAACTCTTCCATTGTTCTGGGAATTCTGCTGAAGTTTAAAAATGCTTCAGAACTCTTCCATTGTTCTCGGAATTCCGCTGACGTTTAATAATGCTTCGCAACTCTTTCATTGTTCTCGGAATTCCGCTGATGTTTAAAAATGCTTCGGAACTCTTCCATTGTTCTCGGAATTCCGTTGAAGTTTAAAAATGCTTCGAAACTCTTCCATTGTTCTCGGAATTCTGCTGAAGTTTAAAAATGCTTCGGAACTCTTCCATTGTTCTCAGAATTCCGCTAACGTTTAAAAATGCTTCGGAAATCTTCCATTGTTTTCAAAATTCCGCTGACGCTTAAAAATGCTTCAGAACTCTTCCATTGTTCTCGGAATTCCGCTGACGTTTAATAATGCTTCGCAACTCTTTCATTGTACTCGGAATTCCGCTAACGTTTAAAAATGCTTCGGAACTCTTCCATTGTTCTCGGAATTCCGTTGAAGTTTAAAAATGCTTCGAAACTCTTCCATTGTTCTCGGAATTCTGCTGAAGTTTAAAAATGCTTCGGCACTCTTCCATTGTTCTCAGAATTCCGCTAACGTTTAAAAATGCTTCGGAAATCTTCCATTGTTTTCAAAATTCCGCTGACGCTTACAAATGCTTCAGAACTCTTCCATTGTTCTCGGAATTCCGCTGACTTTTAAAAATACTTCGAAACTCTTCCATTGTTCTCCAAATTCCGCTGAAGTTTAAAAATGCTTCGGAACTCTTCCATTGTTCTCGGAATTCCGCTGACGTTTAAAAATGCTTCACAACTCTTCCATTGTTCTCGGAATTCCGCTGACTTTTAAAAATACTTCGAAACTCTTCCATTGTTCTCCAAATTCCGCTGAAGTTTAAAAATGCTTCGGAACCCTTCCATTGTTCTCGGAATTCTGCTGAAGTTTAAAAATGCTTCGGAACTCTTCCATTGTTCTCAGAATTCTGCTGACGTTTAAAAATGCTTCGGAACTCTTCCATTGTTCTCGGAATTCCGCTGAAGTTTAAAAATGCTTCGGACCTCTTCCATTGTTCTAGGAATTCTGCTGAAGTCTAAAAATTCATCTGAACTCTTCCATTATTCTCGGAATTCGTGTGAATTTTAAAAATGCTTCGGAACTCTTCTATTGTTCTCGGAATTCCGCTGAAGTTTAAAAATGCTTAAAATCTCTTACATTGTACTCGGAATTCCGCTGAAGTTTAAAAATGCTTCGGAACTCTTCCATTGCTCTCGGAATTCTGCTGAAGTTTAAAAATGCTTCAGAACTCTTACATTGTTCTCGGAATTCTGCTGACGTTTAAAAATGCTTCGGAACTCTTCCATTGTTCTCTGAATTCCGCTGACGTTTAAAAATGCTTCGGTACTCTTCCTTTGTTCTCGGAATTCCGCTGACATATAAAAATGCTTCGGAAATCTTGCATTGTTCTCGGCATTCCGCTGACGTTTAAAAATGCTTCGGAACTCTTCAATTGTTCTCGGAATTCTGCCGAACTTTTAAAATGCTTTGGAACTCTTCCATTGCTCTCGGAATTCTGCTGAAGTTTAAAAATGCTTCAGAACTCTTCCATTGTTCTCGGAATTCTGCTGTAGTTTAAAAATGCTACGGAACTCTTCCATTGTTCTCAGAATTCCGCTGACGTTTAAAAATGCTTTGGAAATCTTCCATTGTTTTCAAAATTCCGCTGACGTTTAAAAATGCTTCAGAACTCTTCCATTGTTCTCGGAATTCCGCTGACGTTTTAAAATGCTTCGGTACTCTTCCATTGTTCTCGGAATTCTGCTGAAGTTTAAAAATGCTTCGGAACTCTTCCATTGTTCTCAGAATTCCGCTAACGTTTAAAAATGCTTCAGAAATCTTCCATTGTTTTCAAAATTCCGCTGACGCTTAAATATGCTTCAGAACTCTTCCATTGTTCTCGGAATTCCGCTGACGTTTAATAATGCTTCGCAACTCTTTCATTGTACTCGGAATTCCGCTAACGTTTAAAAATGCTTCGGAACTCTTCCATTGTTGTCGGAATTCCGTTGAAGTTTAAAAATGCTTCGAAACTCTTCCATTGTTCTGGGAATTCTGCTGAAGTTTAAAAATGCTTCAGAACTCTTCCATTGTTCTCGGAATTCCGCTGATGTTTAAACATGCTTCGGAACTCTTCCATTGTTCTCGGAATTCTGTTGAAGTTTAAAAATGCTTCTAAACTCTTCCATTGTTCTCGGAATTCTGCTGAAGTTTAAAAATGCTTCGGAACTCTTCCATTGTTCTCGGAATTCCGCTGACATATAAAAATGCTTCGGAAATCTTGCATTGTTCTCGGCATTCCGCTGACGTTTAAAAATGCTTCGGAACTCTTCAATTGTTCTCGGAATTCTGCTGAACTTTTAAAATGCTTTGGAACTCTTCCATTGCTCTCGCAATTCTGCTGACGTTTAAAAATGCTTCGGAACTCTTCCATTGTTCTCGGAATTCTGTTGACGTTTAAAAATGCTTCGGAACTCTTTCATTGCTCTCGGAATTCCGCTGACGTTTAAAAATGCTTCACAACTCTTCCATTGTTCTCGGAATTCCGCTGACGTTTAAAAATGTTTCGGAACTCTTCCATTGTTCTCGGAATTCCGCTGACGTTTAAAAATGCTTCACAACTCTTCCATTGTTCTCGGAATTCCGCTGACGTTTAAAAATGCTTCGGACCTCTTCCATTGTTCTAGGAATTCTGCTGAAGTTTAAAAATTCATCTGAACTCTTCCATTATTCTCGGAATTCGTGTGAATTTTAAAAATGCTTCGGAACTCTTCTATTGTTCTCGGAATTCCGCTGAAGTTTAAAAATGCTTAAAATCTCTTACATTGTACTCGGAATTCCGCTGAAGTTTAAAAATGCTTCGGAACTCTTCCATTGTTCTCAGAATTCCGCTGACGTTTAAAAATGCTTTGGAAATCTTCCATTGTTTTCAAAATTCCGCTGACATTTAAAAATGCTTCAGAACTCTTCCATTGTTCTCGGAATTCCGCTGACGTTTTAAAATGCTTCGGTACTCTTCCATTGTTCTCGGAATTCCGCTGACATATAAAAATGCTTCGGAAATCTTGCATTGTTCTCGGCATTCCGCTGACGTTTAAAAATGCTTCGGAACTCTTCCATTGTTCTCAGAATTCCGCTGACGTTTAAAAATGCTTCGGAAATCTTCCATAGTTTTCAAAATTCCGCTGAAGTTTAAAAATGCTTCAGAACTCTTCCATTGTTCTCGGAATTCCGCTGACGTTTAAAAATGCTTTGGAACTCTTCCATTATTCTCGGAAATCTGCTGAAGTTTAAAAATGCTTCGAAACTCTTCCATTGTTCTGGGAATTCTGCTGAAGTTTAAAAATGCTTCAGAACTCTTCCATTGTTCTCGGAATTCCGCTGACGTTTAATAATGCTTCGCAACTCTTTCATTGTTCTCGGAATTCCGCTGATGTTTAAAAATGCTTCGGAACTCTTCCATTGTTCTCGGAATTCCGTTGAAGTTTAAAAATGCTTCGAAACTCTTCCATTGTTCTCGGAATTCTGCTGAAGTTTAAAAATGCTTCGGAACTCTTCCATTGTTCTCAGAATTCCGCTAACGTTTAAAAATGCTTCGGAAATCTTCCATTGTTTTCAAAATTCCGCTGACGCTTAAAAATGCTTCAGAACTCTTCCATTGTTCTCGGAATTCCGCTGACGTTTAATAATGCTTCGCAACTCTTTCATTGTACTCGGAATTCCGCTAACGTTTAAAAATGCTTCGGAACTCTTCCATTGTTCTCGGAATTCCGTTGAAGTTTAAAAATGCTTCGAAACTCTTCCATTGTTCTCGGAATTCTGCTGAAGTTTAAAAATGCTTCGGCACTCTTCCATTGTTCTCAGAATTCCGCTAACGTTTATAAATGCTTCGGAAATCTTCCATTGTTTTCAAAATTCCGCTGACGCTTACAAATGCTTCAGAACTCTTCCATTGTTCTCGGAATTCCGCTGACTTTTAAAAATACTTCGAAACTCTTCCATTGTTCTCCAAATTCCGCTGAAGTTTAAAAATGCTTCGGAACTCTTCCATTGTTCTCGGAATTCCGCTGACGTTTAAAAATGCTTCACAACTCTTCCATTGTTCTCGGAATTCCGCTGACTTTTAAAAATACTTCGAAACTCTTCCATTGTTCTCCAAATTCCGCTGAAGTTTAAAAATGCTTCGGAACCCTTCCATTGTTCTCGGAATTCTGCTGAAGTTTAAAAATGCTTCGGAACTCTTCCATTGTTCTCAGAATTCTGCTGACGTTTAAAAATGCTTCGGAACTCTTCCATTGTTCTCGGAATTCCGCTGAAGTTTAAAAATGCTTCGGACCTCTTCCATTGTTCTAGGAATTCTGCTGAAGTCTAAAAATTCATCTGAACTCTTACATTATTCTCGGAATTCGTGTGAATTTTAAAAATGCTTCGGAACTCTTCTATTGTTCTCGGAATTCCGCTGAAGTTTAAAAATGCTTAAAATCTCTTACATTGTACTCGGAATTCCGCTGAAGTTTAAAAATGCTTCGGAACTCTTCCATTGCTCTCGGAATTCTGCTGAAGTTTAAAAATGCTTCAGAACTCTTACATTGTTCTCAGAATTCTGCTGACGTTTAAAAATGCTTCGGAACTCTTCCATTGTTCTCTGAATTCCGCTGACGTTTAAAAATGCTTCGGTACTCTTCCTTTGTTCTCGGAATTCCGCTGACATATAAAAATGCTTCGGAAATCTTGCATTGTTCTCGGCATTCCGCTGACGTTTAAAAATGCTTCGGAACTCTTCAATTGTTCTCGGAATTCTGCCGAACTTTTAAAATGCTTTGGAACTCTTCCATTGCTCTCGGAATTCTGCTGAAGTTTAAAAATGCTTCAGAACTCTTCCATTGTTCTCGGAATTCTGCTGTAGTTTAAAAATGCTACGGAACTCTTCCATTGTTCTCAGATTTCCGCTGACGTTTAAAAATGCTTTGGAAATCTTCCATTGTTTTCAAAATTCCGCTGACGTTTAAAAATGCTTCAGAACTCTTCCATTGTTCTCGGAATTCCGCTGACGTTTTAAAATGCTTCGGTACTCTTCCATTGTTCTCGGAATTCTGCTGAAGTTTAAAAATGCTTCGGAACTCTTCCATTGTTCTCAGAATTCCGCTAACGTTTAAAAATGCTTCAGAAATCTTCCATTGTTTTCAAAATTCCGCTGACGCTTAAATATGCTTCAGAACTCTTCCATTGTTCTCGGAATTCCGCTGACGTTTAATAATGCTTCGCAACTCTTTCATTGTACTCGGAATTCCGCTAACGTTTAAAAATGCTTCGGAACTCTTCCATTGTTCTCGGAATTCCGTTGAAGTTTAAAAATGCTTCGAAACTCTTCCATTGTTCTGGGAATTCTGCTGAAGTTTAAAAATGCTTCAGAACTCTTCCATTGTTCTCGGAATTCCGCTGATGTTTAAACATGCTTCGGAACTCTTCCATTGTTCTCGGAATTCTGTTGAAGTTTAAAAATGCTTCTAAACTCTTCCATTGTTCTCGGAATTCTGCTGAAGTTTAAAAATGCTTCGGAACTCTTCCATTGTTCTCGGAATTCCGCTGACATATAAAAATGCTTCGGAAATCTTGCATTGTTCTCGGCATTCCGCTGACGTTTAAAAATGCTTCGGAACTCTTCAATTGTTCTCGGAATTCTGCTGAACTTTTAAAATGCTTTGGAACTCTTCCATTGCTCTCGCAATTCTGCTGACGTTTAAAAATGCTTCGGAACTCTTCCATTGTTCTCGGAATTCTGTTGACGTTTAAAAATGCTTCGGAACTCTTCCATTGTTCTCGGAATTCCGCTGACGTTTAAAAATGCTTCACAACTCTTCCATTGTTCTCGGAATTCCGCTGACGTTTAAAAATGTTTCGGAACTCTTCCATTGTTCTCGGAATTCCGCTGACGTTTAAAAATGCTTCACAACTCTTCCATTGTTCTCGGAATTCCGCTGACGTTTAAAAATGCTTCGGACCTCTTCCATTGTTCTAGGAATTCTGCTGAAGTTTAAAAATTCATCTGAACTCTTCCATTATTCTCGGAATTCGTGTGAATTTTAAAAATGCTTCGGAACTCTTCCATTGTTCTCGGAATTCCGCTGAAGTTTAAAAATGCTTAAAATCTCTTACATTGTACTCGGAATTCCACTGAAGTTTAAAAATGCTTCGGAACTCTTCCATTGTTCTCAGAATTCCGCTGACGTTTAAAAATGCTTTGGAAATCTTCCATTGTTTTCAAAATTCCGCTGACATTTAAAAATGCTTCAGAACTCTTCCATTGTTCTCGGAATTCCGCTGACGTTTTAAAATGCTTCGGTACTCTTCCATTGTTCTCGGAATTCCGCTGACATATAAAAATGCTTCGGAAATCTTGCATTGTTCTCGGCATTCCGCTGACGTTTAAAAATGCTTCGGAACTCTTCCATTGTTCTCAGAATTCCGCTGACGTTTAAAAATGCTTCGGAAATCTTCCATAGTTTTCAAAATTCCGCTGAAGTTTAAAAATGCTTCAGAACTCTTCCATTGTTCTCGGAATTCCGCTGACGTTTAAAAATGCTTTGGAACTCTTCCATTATTCTCGGAAATCTGCTGAAGTTTAAAAATGCTTCGGAACTCTTCCATTGTTCTCAGAATTCCGCTGAAGTTTAAAAATGCTTCGGTACTCTTCCATTGTTCTCGGAATTCCGCTGACATATAAAAATGCTTCGGAAATCTTGCATTGTTCTCGGCATTCCGCTGACGTTTAAAAATGCTTCGGAACTCTTCAATTGTTCTCGGAATTCTGCTGAACTTTTAAAATGCTTTGGAACTCTTCCATTGCTCTCGGAATTCTGCTGAAGTTTAAAAATGCTTCAGAACTCTTCCATTGTTTTCGGAATTCTGCTGAAGTTTAAAAATGCTTCGGAACTCTTCCATTGTTCTCAGAATTCCACTGACGTTTAAAAATGCTTCGGAAATCTTCCATTGTTTTCAAAATTCCGCTGACGCTTAAAAATGCTTCAGAACTCTTCCATTGTTCTCGGAATTCCGCTGACGTTTAATAATGCTTCGCAACTTTTTCATTGTTCTTGGAATTCCGCTGACGGTTAAAAATGCTTCGGAACTCTTCAATTGTTCTCGGAATTCTGTTGAACTTTTAAAATGCTTTGGAACTCTTCCATTGCTCTCGGAATTCTGCTGAAGTTTAAAAATGCTTCAGAACTCTTACATTGTTCTCGGAATTCTGCTGACGTTTAAAAATGCTTCGGAACTCTACCATTGTTCTCGGAATTCCGTTGAAGTTTAAAAATGCTTCGAAACTCTTCCATTGTTCTCGGAATTCTGCTGAAGTTTAAAAATGCTTCGGAACTCTTCCATTGTTCTCGGAATTCCGCTGACGTTTAATAATGCTTCGCAACGCTTTCATTGTTCTCGGAATTCCACTGACGTTTAAAAATGCTTCGGAACGCTTCCATTGTTCTCGGAATTCCGTTGAAGTTTAAAAATGCTTCGAAACTCTTCCATTGTTCTCGGAATTCTGCTGAAGTTTAAAAATGCTTCGGAACTCTTTCATTGTTCTCAGAATTCCGCTGACATTTAAAAATGCTTTGGTACTCTTCCATTGTTCTCGGAATTCCGCTGACATATAAAAATGCTTCGGAAATCTTGCATTGTTCTCGGCATTCCGCTGACGTTTAAAAATGCTTCGGAACTCTTCAATTGTTCTCGGAATTCTGCTGAACTTTTAAAATGCTTTGGAACTCTTCCATTGCTCTCGGAATTCTGCTGAAGTTTAAAAATGCTTCAGAACTCTTACATTGTTCTCGGAATTCTGCTGAAGTTTAAAAATGCTTCGGTACTCTTCCATTGTTCTCGGAATTCCGCTGACATATAAAAATGCTTCGGAAATCTTGCATTGTTCTCGGCATTCCACTGACGTTTAAAAATGCTTCGGAACTCTTCCATTGTTCTCAGAATTCCGCTGACGTTTAAAAATGCTTCGGAAATCTTCCATTGTTTTCAAAATTCCGCTGACGTTTAAAAATGCTTCAGAACTCTTCCATTGTTCTCGGAATTCCGCTGACGTTTAAAAATGCTTTGGAACTCTTCCATTGTTCTTGGAATTCTGCTGAAGTTTAAAAATGCTTCGGAACTCTTCCATTGTTCTCAGAATTCCGCTGACGTTTAAAAATGCTTCGGTACTCTTCCATTGTTCTCGCAATTCCACTGACATATAAAAATGCTTCGGAAATCTTGCATTGTTCTCGGCATTCCGCTGACGTTTAAAAATGCTTCGGAACTCTTCAATTGTTCTCGGAATTCTGCTGAAGTTTAAAATGCTTTGGAACTCTTCCATTGCTCTCGGAATTCTGCTGAAGTTTAAAAATGCTTCGGAACTCTTCCATTGTTCTTGGAATTCTGCTGAAGTTTAAAAATGTTTTGGAACTCTTCCATTGTTCTCAGAATTCCGCTGACGTTTAAAAATGCTTCGGAAATCTTCCATTGTTTTCAAAATTCCGCTGACATATAAAAATGCTTCGGAAATCTTGCACTGTTCTCGGCATTCCGCTGACGTTTAAAAATGCTTCAGAACTCTTCCATTGTTCTCGGAATTCTGCTGTAGTTTAAAAATGCTACGGAACTCTTCCATTGTTCTCAGATTTCCGCTGACGTTTAAAAATGCTTTGGAAATCTTCCATTGTTTTCAAAATTCCGCTGACGTTTAAAAATGCTTCAGAACTCTTCCATTGTTCTCGGAATTCCGCTGACGTTTTAAAATGCTTCGGTACTCTTCCATTGTTCTCGGAATTCTGCTGAAGTTTAAAAATGCTTCGGAACTCTTCCATTGTTCTCAGAATTCCGCTAACGTTTAAAAATGCTTCAGAAATCTTCCATTGTTTTCAAAATTCCGCTGACGCTTAAATATGCTTCAGAACTCTTCCATTGTTCTCGGAATTCCGCTGACGTTTAATAATGCTTCGCAACTCTTTCATTGTACTCGGAATTCCGCTAACGTTTAAAAATGCTTCGGAACTCTTCCATTGTTCTCGGAATTCCGTTGAAGTTTAAAAATGCTTCGAAACTCTTCCATTGTTCTGGGAATTCTGCTGAAGTTTAAAAATGCTTCAGAACTCTTCCATTGTTCTCGGAATTCCGCTGATGTTTAAACATGCTTCGGAACTCTTCCATTGTTCTCGGAATTCTGTTGAAGTTTAAAAATGCTTCTAAACTCTTCCATTGTTCTCGGAATTCTGCTGAAGTTTAAAAATGCTTCGGAACTCTTCCATTGTTCTCGGAATTCCGCTGACATATAAAAATGCTTCGGAAATCTTGCATTGTTCTCGGCATTCCGCTGACGTTTAAAAATGCTTCGGAACTCTTCAATTGTTCTCGGAATTCTGCTGAACTTTTAAAATGCTTTGGAACTCTTCCATTGCTCTCGCAATTCTGCTGACGTTTAAAAATGCTTCGGAACTCTTCCATTGTTCTCGGAATTCTGTTGACGTTTAAAAATGCTTCGGAACTCTTCCATTGTTCTCGGAATTCCGCTGACGTTTAAAAATGCTTCACAACTCTTCCATTGTTCTCGGAATTCCGCTGACGTTTAAAAATGTTTCGGAACTCTTCCATTGTTCTCGGAATTCCGCTGATGTTTAAAAATGCTTCACAACTCTTCCATTGTTCTCGGAATTCCGCTGACGTTTAAAAATGCTTCGGACCTCTTCCATTGTTCTAGGAATTCTGCTGAAGTTTAAAAATTCATCTGAACTCTTCCATTATTCTCGGAATTCGTGTGAATTTTAAAAATGCTTCGGAACTCTTCTATTGTTCTCGGAATTCCGCTGAAGTTTAAAAATGCTTAAAATCTCTTACATTGTACTCGGAATTCCGCTGAAGTTTAAAAATGCTTCGGAACTCTTCCATTGTTCTCAGAATTCCGCTGACGTTTAAAAATGCTTTGGAAATCTTCCATTGTTTTCAAAATTCCGCTGACATTTAAAAATGCTTCAGAACTCTTCCATTGTTCTCGGAATTCCGCTGACGTTTTAAAATGCTTCGGTACTCTTCCATTGTTCTCGGAATTCCGCTGACATATAAAAATGCTTCGGAAATCTTGCATTGTTCTCGGCATTCCGCTGACGTTTAAAAATGCTTCGGAACTCTTCCATTGTTCTCAGAATTCCGCTGACGTTTAAAAATGCTTCGGAAATCTTCCATAGTTTTCAAAATTCCGCTGAAGTTTAAAAATGCTTCAGAACTCTTCCATTGTTCTCGGAATTCCGCTGACGTTTAAAAATGCTTTGGAACTCTTCCATTATTCTCGGAAATCTGCTGAAGTTTAAAAATGCTTCGGAACTCTTCCATTGTTCTCAGAATTCCGCTGAAGTTTAAAAATGCTTCGGTACTCTTCCATTGTTCTCGGAATTCCGCTGACATATAAAAATGCTTCGGAAATCTTGCATTGTTCTCGGCATTCCGCTGACGTTTAAAAATGCTTCGGAACTCTTCAATTGTTCTCGGAATTCTGCTGAACTTTTAAAATGCTTTGGAACTCTTCCATTGCTCTCGGAATTCTGCTGAAGTTTAAAAATGCTTCAGAACTCTTCCATTGTTTTCGGAATTCTGCTGAAGTTTAAAAATGCTTCGGAACTCTTCCATTGTTCTCAGAATTCCACTGACGTTTAAAAATGCTTCGGAAATCTTCCATTGTTTTCAAAATTCCGCTGACGCTTAAAAATGCTTCAGAACTCTTCCATTGTTCTCGGAATTCCGCTGACGTTTAATAATGCTTCGCAACTTTTTCATTGTTCTTGGAATTCCGCTGACGGTTAAAAATGCTTCGGAACTCTTCAATTGTTCTCGGAATTCTGTTGAACTTTTAAAATGCTTTGGAACTCTTCCATTGCTCTCGGAATTCTGCTGAAGTTTAAAAATGCTTCAGAACTCTTACATTGTTCTCGGAATTCTGCTGACGTTTAAAAATGCTTCGGAACTCTACCATTGTTCTCGGAATTCCGTTGAAGTTTAAAAATGCTTCGAAACTCTTCCATTGTTCTCGGAATTCTGCTGAAGTTTAAAAATGCTTCGGAACTCTTCCATTGTTCTCGGAATTCCGCTGACGTTTAATAATGCTTCGCAACGCTTTCATTGTTCTCGGAATTCCACTGACGTTTAAAAATGCTTCGGAACGCTTCCATTGTTCTCGGAATTCCGTTGAAGTTTAAAAATGCTTCGAAACTCTTCCATTGTTCTCGGAATTCTGCTGAAGTTTAAAAATGCTTCGGAACTCTTTCATTGTTCTCAGAATTCCGCTGACATTTAAAAATGCTTTGGTACTCTTCCATTGTTCTCGGAATTCCGCTGACATATAAAAATGCTTCGGAAATCTTGCATTGTTCTCGGCATTCCGCTGACGTTTAAAAATGCTTCGGAACTCTTCAATTGTTCTCGGAATTCTGCTGAACTTTTAAAATGCTTTGGAACTCTTCCATTGCTCTCGGAATTCTGCTGAAGTTTAAAAATGCTTCAGAACTCTTACATTGTTCTCGGAATTCTGCTGAAGTTTAAAAATGCTTCGGTACTCTTCCATTGTTCTCGGAATTCCGCTGACATATAAAAATGCTTCGGAAATCTTGCATTGTTCTCGGCATTCCACTGACGTTTAAAAATGCTTCGGAACTCTTCCATTGTTCTCAGAATTCCGCTGACGTTTAAAAATGCTTCGGAAATCTTCCATTGTTTTCAAAATTCCGCTGACGTTTAAAAATGCTTCAGAACTCTTCCATTGTTCTCGGAATTCCGCTGACGTTTAAAAATGCTTTGGAACTCTTCCATTGTTCTTGGAATTCTGCTGAAGTTTAAAAATGCTTCGGAACTCTTCCATTGTTCTCAGAATTCCGCTGACGTTTAAAAATGCTTCGGTACTCTTCCATTGTTCTCGCAATTCCACTGACATATAAAAATGCTTCGGAAATCTTGCATTGTTCTCGGCATTCCGCTGACGTTTAAAAATGCTTCGGAACTCTTCAATTGTTCTCGGAATTCTGCTGAAGTTTAAAATGCTTTGGAACTCTTCCATTGCTCTCGGAATTCTGCTGAAGTTTAAAAATGCTTCGGAACTCTTCCATTGTTCTTGGAATTCTGCTGAAGTTTAAAAATGTTTTGGAACTCTTCCATTGTTCTCAGAATTCCGCTGACGTTTAAAAATGCTTCGGAAATCTTCCATTGTTTTCAAAATTCCGCTGACATATAAAAATGCTTCGGAAATCTTGCACTGTTCTCGGCATTCCGCTGACGTTTAAAAATGCTTCAGAATTCTTCAATTGTTCTCGGAATTCTGCTGAACTTTTAAAATGCTTTGGAACTCTTCCATTGCTCTCGGAATTCTGCTGAAGTTTAAAAATGCTTCGGAACTCTTCCATTGTTCTCGGAATTCCGTTGAAGTTTAAAAATGCTTCGAAACTCTTCCATTGTTCTCGGAATTCTGCTGAAGTTTAAAAATGCTTCGGAACTCTTCCATTGTTCTCAGAATTCCGCTAACATTTAAAAATGCTTCAGAAATCTTCCATTGTTTTCAAAATTCCGCTGACGCTTAAATATGCTTCAGAACTCTTCCATTGTTCTCGGAATTCCGCTGACGTTTAATAATGCTTCGCAACTCTTTCATTGTACTCGGAATTCCGCTAACGTTTAAAAATGCTTCGGAACTCTTCCATTGTTCTCGGAATTCCGTTGAAGTTTAAAAATGCTTCGAAACTCTTCCATTGTTCTGGGAATTCTGCTGAAGTTTAAAAATGCTTCAGAACTCTTCCATTGTTCTCGGAATTCCGCTGATGTTTAAACATGCTTCGGAACTCATCCATTGTTCTCGGAATTCTGTTGAAGTTTAAAAATGCTTCTAAACTCTTCCATTGTTCTCGGAATTCTGCTGAAGTTTAAAAATGCTTCGGAACTCTTCCATTGTTCTCGGAATTCCGCTGACATATAAAAATGCTTCGGAAATCTTGCATTGTTCTCGGCATTCCGCTGACGTTTAAAAATGCTTCGGAACTCTTCAATTGTTCTCGGAATTCTGCTGAACTTTTAAAATGCTTTGGAACTCTTCCATTGCTCTCGCAATTCTGCTGACGTTTAAAAATGCTTCGGAACTCTTCCATTGTTCTCGGAATTCTGTTGACGTTTAAAAATGCTTCGGAACTCTTCCATTGTTCTCGGAATTCCGCTGACGTTTAAAAATGCTTCACAACTCTTCCATTGTTCTCGGAATTCCGCTGACTTTTAAAAATACTTCGAAACTCTTCCATTGTTCTCCAAATTCCGCTGAAGTTTAAAAATGCTTCGGAACCCTTCCATTGTTTTCGGAATTCTGCTGAAGTTTAAAAATGTTTCGGAACTCTTCCATTGTTCTCGGAATTCCGCTGAAGTTTAAAAATGCTTAAAATCTCTTACATTGTACTCGGAAATCCGCTGAAGTTTAAAAATGCTTCGGAACTCTTCCATTGCTCTCGGAATTCTGCTGAAGTTTAAAAATGCTTCAGAACTCTTACATTGTTCTCGGAATTCTGCTGACGTTTAAAAATGCTTCGGTACTCTTCCTTTGTTCTCGGAATTCCGCTGACATATAAAAATGCTTCGGTACTCTTCCTTTGTTCTCGGAATTCCGCTGACATATAAAAATGCTTCGGAAATCTTGCATTGTTCTCGGCATTCCGCTGACGTTTAAAAATGCTTCGGAACTTTTCAATTGTTCTCGGAATTCTGCCGAACTTTTAAAATGCTTTGGAACTCTTCCATTGCTCTCGGAATTCTGCTGACGTTTAAAAATGCTTCAGAACTCTTCCATTGTTCTCGGAATTCCGCTGACGTTTTAAAATGCTTCGGTACTCTTCCATTGTTTTCGGAATTCCGTTGAAGTTTAAAAATGATTCGAAACTCTTCCATTGTTCTCGGAATTCCGTTGAAGTTTAAAAATGCTTCGAAACTCTTCCATTGTTCTCGGAATTCTGCTGAAGTTTAAAAATGCTTCGGAACTCTTTCATTGTTCTCAGAATTCCGCTGACATTTAAAAATGCTTTGGTACTCTTACATTGTTCTCGGAATTCCGCTGACATATAAAAATGCTTCGGAAATCTTGCATTGTTCTCGGCATTCCGCTGACGTTTAAAAATGCTTTGGAACTCTTCAATTGTTCTCGGAATTCTGCTGAACTTTTAAAATGCTTTGGAACTCTTCCATTGCTCTCGGAATTCTGCTGAAGTTTAAAAATGCTTCAGAACTCTTACATTGTTCTCGGAATTCTGCTGAAGTTTAAAAATGCTTCGGTACTCTTCCATTGTTCTCGGAATTCCGCTGACATATAAAAATGCTTCGGAAATCTTGCATTGTTCTCGGCATTCCGCTGACGTTTAAAAATGCTTCGGAACTCTTCCATTGTTCTCAGAATTCCGCTGACGTTTAAAAATGCTTCGGAAATCTTCCATTGTTTTCAAAATTCCGCTGACGTTTAAAAATGTTTCAGAACTCTTCCATTGTTCTCGGAATTCCGCTGACGTTTAAAAATGCTTTGGAACTCTACCATTGTTCTTGGAATTCTGCTGAAGTTTAAAAATGCTTCGGAACTCTTCCATTGTTCTCAGAATTCCGCTGACGTTTAAAAATGCTTCGGTACTCTTCCATTGTTCTCGGAATTCCACTGACATATAAAAATGCTTCGGAAATCTTGCATTGTTCTCGGCATTCCGCTGACGTTTAAAAATGCTTCGGAACTCTTCAATTGTTCTCGGAATTCTGCTGAACTTTTAAAATGCTTCGGAACTCTTCCATTGCTCTCGGAATTCTGCTGAAGTTTAAAAATGCTTCGGAACTCTTCCATTGTTCTCGGAATTCTGCTGAAGTTTAAAAATGTTTTGGAACTCTTCCATTGTTCTCAGAATTCCGCTGACGTTTAAAAATGCTTCGGAAATCTTCCATTGTTTTCAAAATTCCGCTGACATATAAAAATGCTTCGGAAATCTTGCATTGTTCTTGGCATTCCGCTGACGTTTAAAAATGCTTCAGAATTCTTCAATTGTTCTCGGAATTCTGCTGAACTTTTAAAATGCTTTGGAACTCTTCCATTGCTCTCGGAATTCTGCTGAAGTTTAAAAATGCTTCGGAACTCTTCCATTGTTTTCAAAATTCCGCTGACGCTTAAAAATGCTTCAGAACTCTTCCATTGTTCTCGGAATTACGCTGACGTTTAATAATGCTTCGCAACTCTTTCATTGTACTCGGAATTCCGCTAACGTTTAAAAATGCTTCGGAACTCTTCCATTGTTCTCGGAATTCCGTTGAAGTTTAAAAATGCTTCAGAACTCTTCCATTGTTCTCGGAATTCCGCTGACGTTTAATAATGCTTCGCAACTCTTTCATTGTTCTCGGAATTCCGCTGATGTTTAAAAATGCTTCGGAACTCTTCCATTGTTCTCGGAATTCTGTTGAAGTTTAAAAATGCTTCTAAACTCTTCCATTGTTCTCGGAATTCTGCTGAAGTTTAAAAATGCTTCGGAACTCTTCCATTGTTCTCGGAATTCCGCTGACATATAAAAATGCTTCGGAAATCTTGCATTGTTCTCGGCATTCCGCTGACGTTTAAAAATGCTTCGGAACTCTTCAATTGTTCTCGGAATTCTGCTGAACTTTTAAAATGCTTTGGAACTCTTCCATTGCTCTCGCAATTCTGCTGACGTTTAAAAATGCTTCGGAACTCTTCCATTGTTCTCGGAATTCTGCTGACGTTTAAAAATTCATCTGAACTCTTCCATTATTCTCGGAATTCGTGTGAATTTTAAAAATGCTTCGGAACTCTTCTATTGTTCTCGGAATTCCGCTGAAGTTTAAAAATGCTTAAAATCTCTTACATTGTACTCGGAATTCCGCTGAAGTTTAAAAATGCTTCGGAACTCTTCCATTGCTCTCGGAATTCTGCTGAAGTTTAAAAATGCTTCAGAACTCTTACATTGTTCTCGGAATTCTGCTGACGTTTAAAAATGCTTCGGAACTCTTCCATTGTTCTCTGAATTCCGCTGACGTTTAAAAATGCTTCGGAACTCTTCCATTGTTCTCGGAATTCCGCTGACATATAAAAATGCTTCGGAAATCTTGCATTGTTCTCGGCATTCCGCTGACGTTTAAAAATGCTTCGGAACTCTTCAATTGTTCTCGGAATTCTGCTGAACTTTTAAAATGCTTTGGAACTCTTCCATTGCTCTCGCAATTCTGCTGACGTTTAAAAATGCTTCGGAACTCTTCCATTGTTCTCGGAATTCTGCTGACGTTTAACAATGCTTCGGAACTCTTCCATTGTTCTCGGAATTCCGCTGAAGGTTAAAAATGCTTCGGACCTCTTCCATTGTTCTAGGAATTCTGCTGAAGTTTAAAAATTCATCTGAACTCTTCCATTATTCTCGGAATTCGTGTGAATTTTAAAAATGCTTCGGAACTCTTCTATTGTTCTCGGAATTCCGCTGAAGTTTAAAAATGCTTAAAATCTCTTACATTGTACTCGGAATTCCGCTGAAGTTTAAAAATGCTTCGGAACTCTTCCATTGCTCTCGGAATTCTGCTGAAGTTTAAAAATGCTTCAGAACTCTTACATTGTTCTCGGAATTCTGCTGACGTTTAAAAATGCTTCGGAACTCTTCCATTGTTCTCTGAATTCCGCTGACGTTTAAAAATGCTTCGGTACTCTTCCTTTGTTCTCGGAATTCCGCTGACATATAAAAATGCTTCGGAAATCTTGCATTGTTCTCGGCATTCTGCTGACGTTTAAAAATGCTTCGGAACTCTTCAATTGTTCTCGGAATTCTGCCGAACTTTAAAATGCTTTGGAACTCTTCCATTGCTCTCGGAATTCTGCTGAAGTTTAAAAATGCTTCAGAACTCTTCCATTGTTCTCGGAATTCTGCTGTAGTTTAAAAATGCTTCGGAACTCTTCCATTGTTCTCAGAATTCCGCTGACGTTTAAAAATGCTTCGGAACTCTTCCATTGCTCTCGGAATTCTGCTGAAGTTTAAAAATGCTTCAGAACTCTAACATTGTTCTCGGAATTCTGCTGAAGTTTAAAAATGCTTCGGTACACTTCCATTGTTCTCGGAATTCCGCTGACATATAAAAATGCTTCGGAAATCTTGCATTGTTCTCGGCATTCCGCTGACGTTTAAAAATGCTTCGGAACTCTTCCATTGTTCTCAGAATTCCGCTGACGTTTAAAAATGCTTCGGAAATCTTCCATTGTTTTCAAAATTCCGCTGACGTTTAAAAATGCTTCAAAACTCTTCCATTGTTCTCGGAATTCCGCTGACGTTTAAAAATGCTTTGGAACTCTTCCATTGTTCTTGGAATTCTGCTGAAGTTTAAAAATGCTTCGGAACTCTTCAATTGTTCTCGGAATTCTGCTGAACTTTTAAAATGCTTTGGAACTCTTCCATTGTTTTCAAAATTCCGCTGACGCTTAAATATGCTTCAGAACTCTTCCATTGTTCTCGGAATTCCGCTGACGTTTAATAATGCTTCGCAACTCTTTCATTGTACTCGGAATTCCGCTAACGTTTAAAAATGCTTCGGAACTCTTCCATTGTTCTCGGAATTCCGTTGAAGTTTAAAAATGCTTCGAAACTCTTCCATTGTTCTGGGAATTCTGCTGAAGTTTAAAAATGCTTCAGAACTCTTCCATTGTTCTCGGAATTCCGCTGATGTTTAAAAATGCTTCGGAACTCTTCCATTGTTCTCGGAATTCTGTTGAAGTTTAAAAATGCTTCTAAACTCTTCCATTGTTCTCGGAATTCTGCTGAAGTTTAAAAATGCTTCGGAACTCTTCCATTGTTCTCGAAATTCCGCTGACATATAAAAATGCTTCGGAAATCTTGCATTGTTCTCGGCATTCCACTGACGTTTAAAAATGCTTCGGAACTCTTCAATTGTTCTCGGAATTCTGCTGAACTTTTAAAATGCTTTGGAACTCTTCCATTGCTCTCGCAATTCTGCTGACGTTTAAAAATACTTCGGAACTCTTCCATTGTTCTCGGAATTCTGTTGACGTTTAAAAATGCTTCGGAACTCTTCCATTGTTCTCGGAATTCCGCTGACATATAAAAATGCTTCGGAAATCTTGCATTGTTCTCGGCATTCCGCTGACGTTTAAAAATGCTTCGGAACTTTTTAATTGTTCTCGGAATTCTGCCGAACTTTTAAAATGCTTTGGAACACTTCCATTGCTCTCGGAATTCTGCTGAAGTTTAAAAATGCTTCAGAACTCTTCCATTGTTCTCGGAATTCTGCTGTAGTTTAAAAATGCTTCGGAACTCTTCCATTGTTCTCAGAATTCCGCTGACATTTAAAATTGCTTCGGAAATCTTCCATTGTTTTCAAAATTCCGCTAACGTTTAAAAATGCTTCAGAACTCTTCCATTGTTCTCGGAATTCCGCTGACGTTTTAAAATGCTTCGGTACTCTTCCATTGTTCTCGGAATTCCGCTGACGTTTAATAATGCTTCGCAACTTTTTCATTGTTCTCGGAATTCCGCTGACGGTTAAAAATGCTTCGGAACTCTTCAATTGTTCTCGGAATTCTGTTGAACTTTTAAAATGCTTTGGAACTCTTCCATTGCTCTCGGAATTCTGCTGAAGTTTAAAAATGCTTCAGAACTCTTACATTGTTCTCGGAATTCTGCTGACGTTTAAAAATGCTTCGGAACTCTACCATTGTTCTCGGAATTCCGTTGAAGTTTAAAAATGCTTCGAAACTCTTCCATTGTTCTCGGAATTCTGCTGAAGTTTAAAAATGCTTCGGAACTCTTCCATTGTTCTCGGAATTCCGCTGACATATAAAAATGCTTCGGAAATTTTGCATTGTTCTCGGCATTCCGCTGACGTTTAAAAATGCTTCGGAACTCTTCAATTGTTCTCGGAATTCTGCTGAACTTTTAAAATGCTTCGGAACTCTTCCATTGCTCTCGGAATTCTGCTGAAGTTTAAAAATGCTTCAGAACTCTTACATTGTTCTCGGAATTCTGCTGACGTTTAAAAATGCTTCGGAACTCTTCCATTGTTCTCTGAATTCCGCTGACGTTTAAAAATGCTTCGGTACTCTTCCTTTGTTCTCGGAATTCCGCTGACATATAAAAATGCTTCGGAAATCTTGCATTGTTCTCGGCATTCCGCTGACGTTTAAAAATGCTTCGGAACTCTTCAATTGTTCTCGGAATTCTGCTGAACTTTTAAAATGCTTTGGAACTCTTCCATTGCTCTCGGAATTCTGCTGAAGTTTAAAAATGCTTCAGAACTCTTACATTGTTCTCGGAATTCTGCTGAAGTTTAAAAATGCTTCGGTACTCTTCCATTGTTCTCGGAATTCCGCTGACATATAAAAATGCTTCGGAAATCTTGCATTGTTCTCGGCATTCCGCTGACGTTTAAAAATGCTTCGGAACTCTTCCATTGTTCTCAGAATTCCGCTGACGTTTAAAAATGCTTCGGAAATCTTCCATTGTTTTCAAAATTCCGCTGACGTTTAAAAATGCTTCAGAACTCTTCCATTGTTCTCGGAATTCCGCTGACGTTTAAAAATGCTTTGGAACTCTTCCATTGTTCTTGGAATTCTGCTGAAGTTTAAAAATGCTTCGGAACTCTTCCATTGTTCTCAGAATTCCGCTGACGTTTAAAAATGCTTCGGTACTCTTCCATTGTTCTCGGAATTCCACTGACATATAAAAATGCTTCGGAAATCTTGCATTGTTCTCGGCATTCCGCTGACGTTTAAAAATGCTTCGGAACTCTTCAATTGTTCTCGGAATTCTGCTGAACTTTTAAAATGCTTTGGAACTCTTCCATTGCTCTCGGAATTCTGCTGAAGTTTAAAAATGCTTCGGAACTCTTCCATTGTTCTCGGAATTCTGCTGAAGTTTAAAAATGTTTTGGAACTCTTCCATTGTTCTCAGAATTCCGCTGACGTTTAAAAATGCTTCGGAAATCTTCCATTGTTTTCAAAATTCCGCTGACATATAAAAATGCTTCGGAAATCTTGCATTGTTCTCGGCATTCCGCTGACGTTTAAAAATGCTTCAGAATTCTTCAATTGTTCTCGGAATTCTGCTGAACTTTTAAAATGCTTTGGAACTCTTCCATTGCTCTCGGAATTCTGCTGAAGTTTAAAAATGCTTCGGAACTCTTCCATTGTTCTCAGAATTCCGCTAACGTTTAAAAATGCTTCGGAAATGTTCCATTGTTTTCAAAATTCCGCTGACGCTTAAAAATGCTTCAGAACTCTTCCATTGTTCTTGGAATTCTGTTGAAGTTTCAAAATGCTTCTAAACTCTTCCATTGTTCTCGGAATTCTGCTGAAGTTTAAAAATGCTTCGGAACTCTTCCATTGTTCTCGGAATTCCGCTGACATATAAAAATGCTTCGGAAATCTTGCATTGTTCTCGGCATTCCGCTGACGTTTAAAAATGCTTCGGAACTCTTCCATTGTTCTCGGAATTCTGCTGACGTTTAAAAATGCTTCGGAACTCTTCCATTGTTCTCAGAATTCCGCTGACGTTTAAAAATGCTTCACAACTCTTCCATTGTTCTCGGAATTCCGCTGACTTTTAAAAATACTTCGAAACTCTTCCATTGTTCTCTAAATTCCGCTGAAGTTTAAAAATGCTTCGGAACCCTTCCATTGTTCTCGGAATTCTGCTGAAGTTTAAAAATGCTTCGGAACTCTTCCATTGTTCTCAGAATTCCGCTGAAGTTTAAAAATGCTTCGGAACTCTTCCATTGTTCACGGAATTCCGCTGAAGTTTAAAAATTCATCTGAACTCTTCCATTATTCTCGGAATTCGTGTGAATTTTAAAAATGCTTCGGAACTCTTCTATTGTTCTCGGAATTCCGCTGAAGTTTAAAAATGCTTAAAATCTCTTACATTGTACTCGGAAATCCGCTGAAGTTTAAAAATGCTTCGGAACTCTTCCATTGCTCTCGGAATTCTGCTGAAGTTTAAAAATGCTTCAGAACTCTTACATTGTTCTCGGAATTCTGCTGACGTTTAAAAATGCTTCGGAACTCTTCCATTGTTCTCTGAATTCCGCTGACGTTTAAAAATGCTTCGGTACTCTTCCTTTGTTCTCGGAATTCCGCTGACATATAAAAATGCTTCGGAAATCTTGCATTGTTCTCGGCATTCCGCTGACGTTTAAAAATGCTTCGGAACTCTTCAATTGTTCTCGGAATTCTGCTGAACTTTTAAAATGCTTTGGAACTCTTCCATTGCTCTCGGAATTCTGCTGAAGTTTAAAAATGCTTCAGAACTCTTACATTGTTCTCGGAATTCTGCTGAAGTTTAAAAATGCTTCGGTACTCTTCCATTGTTCTCGGAATTCCGCTGACATATAAAAATGCTTCGGAAATCTTGCATTGTTCTCGGCATTCCGCTGACGTTTAAAAATGCTTCGGAACTCTTCCATTGTTCTCAGAATTCCGCTGACGTTTAAAAATGCTTCGGAAATCTTCCATTGTTTTCAAAATTCCGCTGACGTTTAAAAATGCTTCAGAACTCTTCCATTGTTCTCGGAATTCCGCTGACGTTTAAAAATGCTTTGGAACTCTTCCATTGTTCTTGGAATTCTGCTGAAGTTTAAAAATGCTTCGGAACTCTTCCATTGTTCTCAGAATTCCGCTGACGTTTAAAAATGCTTCGGTACTCTTCCATTGTTCTCGGAATTCCACTGACATATAAAAATGCTTCGGAAATCTTGCATTGTTCTCGGCATTCCGCTGACATTTAAAAATGCTTCGGAACTCTTCAATTGTTCTCGGAATTCTGCTGAACTTTTAAAATGCTTTGGAACTCTTCCATTGCTCTCGGAATTCTGCTGAAGTTTAAAAATGCTTCGGAACTCTTCCATTGTTCTCGGAATTCTGCTGAAGTTTAAAAATGTTTTGGAACTCTTCCATTGTTCTCAGAATTCCGCTGACGTTTAAAAATGCTTCGGAAATCTTCCATTGTTTTCAAAATTCCGCTGACATATAAAAATGCTTCGGAAATCTTGCATTGTTCTCGGCATTCCGCTGACGTTTAAAAATGCTTCAGAATTCTTCAATTGTTCTCGGAATTCTGCTGAACTTTTAAAATGCTTTGGAACTCTTCCATTGCTCTCGGAATTCTGCTGAAGTTTAAAAATGCTTCGGAACTCTTCCATTGTTCTCGGAATTCCGTTGAAGTTTAAAAATGCTTCAAAACTCTTCCATTGTTCTCGGAATTCTGCTGAAGTTTAAAAATGCTTCGGAACTCTTCCATTGTTCTCGGAATTCTGCTGAAGTTTAAAAATGCTTCGGAACTCTTCCATTGTTCTCAGAATTCCGCTAACGTTTAAAAATGCTTCGGAAATGTTCCATTGTTTTCAAAATTCCGCTGACGCTTAAAAATGCTTCAGAACTCTTCCATTGTTCTTGGAATTCTGTTGAAGTTTAAAAATGCTTTGGAACTCTTCCATTGCTCTCGCAATTCTGCTGACGTTTAAAAATGCTTCGGAACTCTTCCATTGTTCTCGGAATTCTGCTGACGTTTAAAAATGCTTCGGAACTCTTCCATTGTTCTCAGAATTCCGCTGACGTTTAAAAATGCTTCACAACTCTTCCATTGTTCTCGGAATTCCGCTGACTTTTAAAAATACTTCGAAACTCTTCCATTGTTCTCCAAATTCCGCTGAAGTTTAAAAATGCTTCGGAACCCTTCCATTGTTCTCGGAATTCTGCTGAAGTTTAAAAATGCTTCGGAACTCTTCCATTGTTCTCAGAATTCCGCTGAAGTTTAAAAATGCTTCGGAACTCTTCCATTGTTCTCGGAATTCCGCTGAAGTTTAAAAATTCATCTGAACTCTTCCATTATTCTCGGAATTCATGTGAATTTTAAAAATGCTTCGGAACTCTTCTATTGTTCTCGGAATTCCGCTGAAGTTTAAAAATGCTTAAAATCTCTTACATTGTACTCGGAAATCCGCTGAAGTTTAAAAATGCTTCGGAACTCTTCCATTGCTCTCGGAATTCTGCTGAAGTTTAAAAATGCTTCAGAACTCTTACATTGTTCTCGGAATTCAGCTGACGTTTAAAAATGCTTCGGAACTCTTCCATTGTTCTCTGAATTCCGCTGACGTTTAAAAATGCTTCGGTACTCTTCCTTTGTTCTCGGAATTCCGCTGACATATAAAAATGCTTCGGAAATCTTGCATTGTTCTCGGCATTCCGCTGACGTTTAAAAATGCTTCGGAACTTTTCAATTGTTATCGGAATTCTGCCGAACTTTTAAAATGCTTTGGAACTCTTCCATTGCTCTCGGAATTCTGCTGAAGTTTAAAAATGCTTCAGAACTCTTCCATTGTTCTCGGAATTCTGCTGTAGTTTAAAAATGCTTCGGAACTCTTCCATTGTTCTCAGAATTCCGCTGACGTTTAAAATTGCTTCGGAAATCTTCAATTGTTCTCGGAATTCTGTTGAACTTTTAAAATGCTTTGGAACTCTTCCATTGCTCTCGGAATTCTGCTGAAGTTTAAAAATGCTTCAGAACTCTTACATTGTTCTCGGAATTCTGCTGACGTTTAAAAATGCTTCGGAACTCTTCCATTGTTCTCTGAATTCCGCTGACGTTTAAAAATGCTTCGGTACTCTTCCTTTGTTCTCGGAATTCCGCTGACATATAAAAATGCTTCGGAAATCTTGCATTGTTCTCGGCATTCCGCTGACGTTTAAAAATGCTTCGGAACTCTTCAATTGTTCTCGGAATTCTGCTGAACTTTTAAAATGCTTTGGAACTCTTCCATTGCTCTCGGAATTCTGCTGAAGTTTAAAAATGCTTCAGAACTCTTACATTGTTCTCGGAATTCTGCTGAAGTTTAAAAATGCTTCGGTACTCTTCCATTGTTCTCGGAATTCCGCTGACATATAAAAATGCTTCGGAAATCTTGCATTGTTCTCGGCATTCCGCTGACGTTTAAAAATGCTTCGGAACTCTTCCATTGTTCTCAGAATTCCGCTGACGTTTAAAAATGCTTCGGAAATCTTCCATTGTTTTCAAAATTCCGCTGACGTTTAAAAATGCTTCAGAACTCTTCCATTGTTCTCGGAATTCCGCTGACGTTTAAAAATGCTTTGGAACTCTTCCATTGTTCTTGGAATTCTGCTGAAGTTTAAAAATGCTTCGGAACTCTTCCATTGTTCTCAGAATTCCGCTGACGTTTAAAAATGCTTCGGTACTCTTCCATTGTTCTCGGAATTCCACTGACATATAAAAATGCTTCGGAAATCTTGCATTGTTCTCGGCATTCCGCTGACATTTAAAAATGCTTCGGAACTCTTCAATTATTCTCGGAATTCTGCTGAACTTTTAAAATGCTTTGGAACTCTTCCATTGCTCTCGGAATTCTGCTGAAGTTTAAAAATGCTTCGGAACTCTTCCATTGTTCTCGGAATTCTGCTGAAGTTTAAAAATGTTTTGGAACTCTTCCATTGTTCTCAGAATTCCGCTGACGTTTAAAAATGCTTCGGAAATCTTCCATTGTTTTCAAAATTCCGCTGACATATAAAAATGCTTAGGAAATCTTGCATTGTTCTCGGCATTCCGCTGACGTTTAAAAATGCTTCAGAATTCTTCAATTGTTCTCGGAATTCTGCTGAACTTTTAAAATGCTTTGGAACTCTTCCATTGCTCTCGGAATTCTGCTGAAGTTTAAAAATGCTTCGGAACTCTTCCATTGTTCTCGGAATTCCGTTGAAGTTTAAAAATGCTTCAAAACTCTTCCATTGTTCTCGGAATTCTGCTGAAGTTTAAAAATGCTTCGGAACTCTTCCATTGTTCTCGGAATTCTGCTGAAGTTTAAAAATGCTTCGGAACTCTTCCATTGTTCTCAGAATTCCGCTAACGTTTAAAAATGCTTCGGAAATGTTCCATTGTTTTCAAAATTCCGCTGACGCTTAAAAATACTTCAGAACTCTTCCATTGTTCTTGGAATTCTGTTGAAGTTTAAAAATGCTTTGGAACTCTTCCATTGCTCTCGCAATTCTGCTGACGTTTAAAAATGCTTCGGAACTCTTCCATTGTTCTCGGAATTCTGCTGACGTTTAAAAATGCTTCGGAACTCTTCCATTGTTCTCGGAATTCCGCTGACATATAAAAATGCTTCGGAAATCTTGCATTGTTCTCGGCATTCCGCTGACGTTTAAAAATGCTTCGGAACTCTTCCATTGTTCTCAGAATTCCGCTGACGTTTAAAAATGCTTCGGAAATCTTCCAATGTTTTCAAAATTCCGCTGACGTTTAAAAATGCTTCAGAACTCTTCCATTGTTCTCGGAATTCCGCTGACGTTTAAAAATGCTTTGGAACTCTTCCATTGTTCTTGGAATTCTGCTGAAGTTTAAAAATGCTTCGGAACTCTTCCATTGTTCTCAGAATTCCGCTGAAGTTTAAAAATGCTTCGGTACTCTTCCATTGTTCTCGGAATTCCGCTGACATATAAAAATGCTTCGGAAATCTTGCATTGTTCTCGGCATTCCGCTGACGTTTAAAAATGCTTCGGAACTCTTCAATTGTTCTCGGAATTCTGCTGAACTTTTAAAATGCTTTGGAACTCTTCCATTGTTTTCAAAATTCCGCTGACGCTT
Source organism: Phyllobates terribilis (assembly GCF_046119375.1). Classification (NCBI taxonomy): domain Eukaryota; kingdom Metazoa; phylum Chordata; class Amphibia; order Anura; family Dendrobatidae; genus Phyllobates; species Phyllobates terribilis. The sequence continues at coordinate 15,589,566 of NW_027362782.1, forward strand.
AAATATGCTTCAGAACTCTTCCATTGTTCTCGGAATTCCGCTGACGTTTAATAATGCTTCGCAACTCTTTCATTGTACTCGGAATTCCGCTAACGTTTAAAAATGCTTCGGAACTCTTCCATTGTTCTCGGAATTCCGTTGAAGTTTAAAAATGCTTCGAAACTCTTCCATTGTTCTGGGAATTCTGCTGAAGTTTAAAAATGCTTCAGAACTCTTCCATTGTTCTCGGAATTCCGCTGATGTTTAAAAATGCTTCGGAACTCTTCCATTGTTCTCGGAATTCTGTTGAAGTTTAAAAATGCTTCTAAACTCTTCCATTGTTCTCGGAATTCTGCTGAAGTTTAAAAATGCTTCGGAACTCTTCCATTCTTCTCGAAATTCCGCTGACATATAAAAATGCTTCGGAAATCTTGCATTGTTCTCGGCATTCCACTGACGTTTAAAAATGCTTCGGAACTCTTCAATTGTTCTTGGAATTCTGCTGAACTTTTAAAATGCTTTGGAACTCTTCCATTGCTCTCGGAATTCTGCTGAAGTTTAAAAATGCTTCGGAACTCTTCCATTGTTCTCGGAATTCCGTTGAAGTTTAAAAATGCTTCAAAACTCTTCCATTGTTCTCGGAATTCTGCTGAAGTTTAAAAATGCTTCAGAACTCTAACATTGTTCTCGGAATTCTGCTGAAGTTTAAAAATGCTTCGGTACTCTTCCATTGTTCTCGGAATTCCGCTGACATATAAAAATGCTTCGGAAATCTTGCATTGTTCTCGGCATTCCGCTGACATTTAAAAATGCTTCGGAACTCTTCCATTGTTCTCAGAATTCCGCTGACGTTTAAAAATGCTTCGGAAATCTTCCAATGTTTTCAAAATTCCGCTGACGTTTAAAAATGCTTCAGAACTCTTCCATTGTTCTCGGAATTCCGCTGACGTTTAAAAATGCTTTGGAACTCTTCCATTGTTCTTGGAATTCTGCTGAAGTTTAAAAATGCTTCGGAACTCTTCCATTGTTCTCAGAATTCCGCTGAAGTTTAAAAATGCTTCGGTACTCTTCCATTGTTCTCGGAATTCCGCTGACATATAAAAATGCTTCGGAAATCTTGCATTGTTCTCGGCATTCCGCTGACGTTTAAAAATGCTTCGGAACTCTTCAATTGTTCTCGGAATTCTGCTGAACTTTTAAAATGCTTTGGAACTCTTCCATTGTTTTCAAAATTCCGCTGACGCTTAAATATGCTTCAGAACTCTTCCATTGTTCTCGGAATTCCGCTGACGTTTAATAATGCTTCGCAACTCTTTCATTGTACTCGGAATTCCGCTAACGTTTAAAAATGCTTCGGAACTCTTCCATTGTTCTCGGAATTCCGTTGAAGTTTAAAAATGCTTCGAAACTCTTCCATTGTTCTGGGAATTCTGCTGAAGTTTAAAAATGCTTCAGAACTCTTCCATTGTTCTCGGAATTCCGCTGATGTTTAAAAATGCTTCGGAACTCTTCCATTGTTCTCGGAATTCTGTTGAAGTTTAAAAATGCTTCTAAACTCTTCCATTGTTCTCGGAATTCTGCTGAAGTTTAAAAATGCTTCGGAACTCTTCCATTCTTCTCGAAATTCCGCTGACATATAAAAATGCTTCGGAAATCTTGCATTGTTCTCGGCATTCCACTGACGTTTAAAAATGCTTCGGAACTCTTCAATTGTTCTTGGAATTCTGCTGAACTTTTAAAATGCTTTGGAACTCTTCCATTGCTCTCGCAATTCTGCTGACGTTTAAAAATACTTCGGAACTCTTCCATTGTTCTCGGAATTCTGTTGACGTTTAAAAATGCTTCGGAACTCTTCCATTGTTCTCGGAATTCCGCTGACATATAAAAATGCTTCGGAAATCTTGCATTGTTCTCGGCATTCCGCTGACGTTTAAAAATGCTTCGGAACTTTTCAATTGTTCTCGGAATTCTGCCGAACTTTTAAAATGCTTTGGAACTCTTCCATTGCTCTCGGAATTCTGCTGAAGTTTAAAAATGCTTCAGAACTCTTCCATTGTTCTCGGAATTCTGCTGTAGTTTAAAAATGCTTCGGAACTCTTCCATTGTTCTCAGAATTCCGCTGACGTTTAAAATTGCTTCGGAAATCTTCCATTGTTTTCAAAATTCCGCTAACGTTTAAAAATGCTTCAGAACTCTTCCATTGTTCTCGGAATTCCGCTGACGTTTTAAAATGCTTCGGTACTCTTCCATTGTTCTCGGAATTCCGCCGACGTTTAATAATGCTTCGCAACTTTTTCATTGTTCTCGGAATTCCGCTGACGGTTAAAAATGCTTCGGAACTCTTCAATTGTTCTCGGAATTCTGTTGAACTTTTAAAATGCTTTGGAACTCTTCCATTGCTCTCGGAATTCTGCTGAAGTTTAAAAATGCTTCAGAACTCTTACATTGTTCTCGGAATTCTGCTGACGTTTAAAAATGCTTCGGAACTCTACCATTGTTCTCGGAATTCCGTTGAAGTTTAAAAATGCTTCGAAACTCTTCCATTGTTCTCGGAATTCTGCTGAAGTTTAAAAATGCTTCGGAACTCTTCCATTGTTCTCGGAATTCCGCTGACGTTTAATAATGCTTAGCAACTCTTTCATTGTTCTCGGAATTCCACTGACGTTTAAAAATGCTTCGGAACTCTTCCATTGTTCTCGGAATTCCGTTGAAGTTTAAAAATGCTTCGAAACTCTTCCATTGTTCTCGGAATTCTGCTGAAGTTTAAAAATGCTTCGGAACTCTTTCATTGTTCTCAGAATTCCGCTGACATTTAAAAATGCTTTGGTACTCTTCCATTGTTCTCGGAATTCCGCTGACATATAAAAATGCTTCGGAAATTTTGCATTGTTCTCGGCATTCCGCTGACGTTTAAAAATGCTTCGGAACTCTTCAATTGTTCTCGGAATTCTGCTGAACTTTTAAAATGCTTCGGAACTCTTCCATTGCTCTCGGAATTCTGCTGAAGTTTAAAAATGCTTCAGAACTCTTACATTGTTCTCGGAATTCTGCTGACGTTTAAAAATGCTTCGGAACTCTTCCATTGTTCTCTGAATTCCGCTGACGTTTAAAAATGCTTCGGTACTCTTCCTTTGTTCTCGGAATTCCGCTGACATATAAAAATGCTTCGGAAATCTTGCATTGTTCTCGGCATTCCGCTGACGTTTAAAAATGCTTCGGAACTCTTCAATTGTTCTCGGAATTCTGCTGAACTTTTAAAATGCTTTGGAACTCTTCCATTGCTCTCGGAATTCTGCTGAAGTTTAAAAATGCTTCAGAACTCTTACATTGTTCTCGGAATTCTGCTGAAGTTTAAAAATGCTTCGGTACTCTTCCATTGTTCTCGGAATTCCGCTGACATATAAAAATGCTTCGGAAATCTTGCATTGTTCTCGGCATTCCGCTGACGTTTAAAAATGCTTCGGAAATCTTCGATTGTTCTCAGAATTCCGCTGACGTTTAAAAATGCTTCGGAAATCTTCCATTGTTTTCAAAATTCCGCTGACGTTTAAAAATGCTTCAGAACTCTTCCATTGTTCTCGGAATTCCGCTGACGTTTAAAAATGCTTTGGAACTCTTCCATTGTTCTTGGAATTCTGCTGAAGTTTAAAAATGCTTCGGAACTCTTCCATTGTTCTCAGAATTCCGCTGACGTTTAAAAATGCTTCGGTACTCTTCCATTGTTCTCGGAATTCCACTGACATATAAAAATGCTTCGGAAATCTTGCATTGTTCTCGGCATTCCGCTGACGTTTAAAAATGCTTCGGAACTCTTCAATTGTTCTCGGAATTCTGCTGAACTTTTAAAATGCTTTGGAACTCTTCCATTGCTCTCGGAATTCTGCTGAAGTTTAAAAATGCTTCGGAACTCTTCCATTGTTCTCGGAATTCTGCTGAAGTTTAAAAATGTTTTGGAACTCTTCCATTGTTCTCAGAATTCCGCTGACGTTTAAAAATGCTTCGGAAATCTTCCATTGTTTTCAAAATTCCGCTGACATATAAAAATGCTTCGGAAATCTTGCATTGTTCTCGGCATTCCGCTGACGTTTAAAAATGCTTCAGAATTCTTCAATTGTTCTCGGAATTCTGCTGAACTTTTAAAATGCTTTGGAACTCTTCCATTGCTCTCGGAATTCTGCTGAAGTTTAAAAATGCTTCGGAACTCTTCCATTGTTCTCAGAATTCCGCTAACGTTTAAAAATGCTTCGGAAATGTTCCATTGTTTTCAAAATTCCGCTGACGCTTAAAAATGCTTCAGAACTCTTCCATTGTTCTTGGAATTCTGTTGAAGTTTAAAAATGCTTCTAAACTCTTCCATTGTTCTCGGAATTCTGCTAAAGTTTAAAAATGCTTCGGAACTCTTCCATTGTTCTCGGAATTCCGCTGACATATAAAAATGCTTCGGGAATCTTGCATTGTTCTCGGCATTCCGCTGACGTTTAAAAATGCTTCGGAACTCTTCAATTGTTCTCGGAATTCTGCTGAACTTTTAAAATGCTTTGGAACTCTTCCATTGCTCTCGCAATTCTGCTGACGTTTAAAAATGCTTCGGAACTCTTCCATTGTTCTCGGAATTCTGCTGACGTTTAAAAATGCTTCGGAACTCTTCCATTGTTCTCAGAATTCCGCTGACGTTTAAAAATGCTTCACAACTCTTCCATTGTTCTCGGAATTCCGCTGACTTTTAAAAATACTTCGAAACTCTTCCATTGTTCTCCAAATTCCGCTGAAGTTTAAAAATGCTTCGGAACCCTTCCATTGTTCTCGGAATTCTGCTGAAGTTTAAAAATGCTTCGGAACTCTTCCATTGTTCTCAGAATTCCGCTGAAGTTTAAAAATGCTTCGGAACTCTTCCATTGTTCTCGGAATTCCGCTGAAGTTTAAAAATTCATCTGAACTCTTCCATTATTCTCGGAATTCGTGTGAATTTTAAAAATGCTTCGGAACTCTTCTATTGTTCTCGGAATTCCGCTGAAGTTTAAAAATGCTTAAAATCTCTTACATTGTACTCGGAAATCCGCTGAAGTTTAAAAATGCTTCGGAACTCTTCCATTGCTCTCGGAATTCTGCTGAAGTTTAAAAATGCTTCAGAACTCTTACATTGTTCTCGGAATTCTGCTGACGTTTAAAAATGCTTCGGAACTCTTCCATTGTTCTCTGAATTCCGCTGACGTTTAAAAATGCTTCGGTACTCTTCCTTTGTTCTCGGAATTCCGCTGACATATAAAAATGCTTCGGAAATCTTGCATTGTTCTCGGCATTCCGCTGACGTTTAAAAATGCTTCGGAACTTTTCAATTGTTCTCGGAATTCTGACGAACTTTTAAAATGCTTTGGAACTCTTCCATTGCTCTCGGAATTCTGCTGAAGTTTAAAAATGCTTCAGAACTCTTCCATTGTTCTCGGAATTCTGCTGTAGTTTAAAAATGCTTCGGAACTCTTCCATTGTTCTCAGAATTCCGCTGACGTTTAAAATTGCTTCGGAAATCTTCCATTGTTTTCAAAATTCCGCTGACGTTTAAAAATGCTTCAGAACTCTTCCATTGTTCTCGGAATTCCGCTGACGTTTTAAAATGCTTCGGTACTCTTCCATTGTTCTCGGAATTCTGCTGACGTTTAATAATGCTTCGCAACTTTTTCATTGTTCTCGGAATTCCGCTGACGGTTAAAAATGCTTCGGAACTCTTCAATTGTTCTCGGAATGCTGTTGAACTTTTAAAATGCTTTGGAACTCTTCCATTGCTCTCGGAATTCTGCTGAAGTTTAAAAATGCTTCAGAACTCTTACATTGTTCTCGGAATTCTGCTGAAGTTTAAAAATGCTTCGGAACTCTTCCATTGTTCTCGGAATTCCGTTGAAGTTTAAAAATGCTTCGAAACTCTTCCATTGTTCTCGGAATTCTGCTGAAGTTTAAAAATGCTTCGGAACTCTTTCATTGTTCTCAGAATTCCGCTGACATTTAAAAATGCTTTGGTACTCTTCCATTGTTCTCGGAATTCCGCTGACATATAAAAATGCTTCGGAAATCTTGCATTGTTCTCGGCATTCCGCTGACGTTTAAAAATGCTTCGGAACTCTTCAATTGTTCTCGGAATTCTGCTGAACTTTTAAAATGCTTCGGAACTCTTCCATTGCTCTCGGAATTCTGCTGAAGTTTAAAAATGCTTCAGAACTCTTACATTGTTCTCGGAATTCTGCTGACGTTTAAAAATGCTTCGGAACTCTTCCATTGTTCTCTGAATTCCGCTGACGTTTAAAAATGCTTCGGTACTCTTCCTTTGTTCTCGGAATTCCGCTGACATATAAAAATGCTTCGGAAATCTTGCATTGTTCTCGGCATTCCGCTGACGTTTAAAAATGCTTCGGAACTCTTCAATTGTTCTCGGAATTCTGCTGAAGTTTAAAAATGCTTCAGAACTCTTACATTGTTCTCGGAATTCTGCTGAAGTTTAAAAATGCTTCGGTACTCTTCCATTGTTCTCGGAATTCCGCTGACATATAAAAATGCTTCGGAAATCTTGCATTGTTCTCGGCATTCCGCTGACGTTTAAAAATGCTTCGGAAATCTTCCATTGTTTTCAAAATTCCGCTGACGTTTAAACATGCTTCAGAACTCTTCCATTGTTCTCGGAATTCCGCTGACGTTTAAAAATGCTTTGGAACTCTTCCATTGTTCTTGGAATTCTGCTGAAGTTTAAAAATGCTTCGGAACTCTTCCATTGTTCTCAGAATTCCGCTGACGTTTAAAAATGCTTCGGTACTCTTCCATTGTTCTCGGAATTCCACTGACATATAAAAATGCTTCGGAAATCTTGCATTGTTCTCGGCATTCCGCTGACGTTTAAAAATGCTTCAGAATTCTTCAATTGTTCTCGGAATTCTGCTGAACTTTTAAAATGCTTTGGAACTCTTCCATTGCTCTCGGAATTCTGCTGAAGTTTAAAAATGCTTCGGAACTCTTCCATTGTTCTCGGAATTCCGTTGAAGTTTAAAAATGCTTCAAAACTCTTCCATTGTTCTCGGAATTCTGCAGAAGTTTAAAAATGCTTCGGAACTCTTCCATTGTTCTCGGAATTCTGCTGAAGTTTAAAAATGCTTCGGAACTCTTCCATTGTTCTCAGAATTCCGCTAACGTTTAAAAATGCTTCGGAAATGTTCCATTGTTTTCAAAATTCCGCTGACGCTTAAAAATGCTTCAGAACTCTTCCATTGTTCTTGGAATTCTGTTGAAGTTTAAAAATGCTTCTAAACTCTTCCATTGTTCTCGGAATTCTGCTGAAGTTTAAAAATGCTTCGGAACTCTTCCATTGTTCTCGAAATTCCGCTGACATATAAAAATGCTTCGGAAATCTTGCATTGTTCTCGGCATTCCGCTGACGTTTAAAAATGCTTCGGAACTCTTCAATTGTTCTCGGAATTCTGCTGAACTTTTAAAATGCTTTGGAACTCTTCCATTGCTCTCGCAATTCTGCTGACGTTTAAAAATGCTTCGGAACTCTTCCATTGTTCTCGGAATTCTGCTGACGTTTAAAAATGCTTCGGAACTCTTCCATTGTTCTCAGAATTCCGCTGACGTTTAAAAATGCTTCACAACTCTTCCATTGTTCTCGGAATTCCGCTGACTTTTAAAAATACTTCGAAACTCTTCCATTGTTCTCCAAATTCCGCTGAAGTTTAAAAATGCTTCGGAACCCTTCCATTGTTCTCGGAATTCTGCTGAAGTTTAAAAATGCTTCGGAACTCTTCCATTATTCTCGGAATTCGTGTGAATTTTAAAAATGCTTCAGAACTCTTCTATTGTTCTCGGAATTCCGCTGAAGTTTAAAAATGCTTAAAATCTCTTACATTGTACTCGGAAATCCGCTGAAGTTTAAAAATGCTTCGGAACTCTTCCATTGCTCTCGGAATTCTGCTGAAGTTTAAAAATGCTTCAGAACTCTTACATTGTTCTCGGAATTCAGCTGACGTTTAAAAATGCTTCGGAACTCTTCCATTGTTCTCTGAATTCCGCTGACGTTTAAAAATGCTTCGGTACTCTTCCTTTGTTCTCGGAATTCCGCTGACATATAAAAATGCTTCGGAAATCTTGCATTGTTCTCGGCATTCCGCTGACGTTTAAAAATGCTTCGGAACTTTTCAATTGTTCTCGGAATTCTGCCGAACTTTTAAAATGCTTTGGAACTCTTCCATTGCTCTCGGAATTCTGCTGAAGTTTAAAAATGCTTCAGAACTCTTCCATTGTTCTCGGAATTCTGCTGTAGTTTAAAAATGCTTCGGAACTCTTCCATTGTTCTCAGAATTCCGCTGACGTTTAAAATTGCTTCGGAAATCTTCCATTGTTTTCAAAATTCCGCTGACGTTTAAAAATGCTTCAGAACTCTTCCATTGTTCTCGGAATTCCGCTGACGTTTTAAAATGCTTCGGTACTCTTCCATTGTTCTCGGAATTCTGCTGACGTTTAATAATGCTTCGCAACTTTTTCATTGTTCTCGGAATTCCGCTGACGGTTAAAAATGCTTCGGAACTCTTCAATTGTTCTCGGAATTCTGTTGAACTTTTAAAATGCTTTGGAACTCTTCCATTGCTCTCGGAATTCTGCTGAAGTTTAAAAATGCTTCAGAACTCTTACATTGTTCTCGGAATTCTGCTGACGTTTAAAAATGCTTCGGAACTCTACCATTGTTCTCGGAATTCCGTTGAAGTTTAAAAATGCTTCGAAACTCTTCCATTGTTCTCGGAATTCTGCTGAAGTTTAAAAATGCTTCGGAACTCTTCCATTGTTCTCGGAATTCCGCTGACGTTTAATAATGCTTGGCAACTCTTTCATTGTTCTCGGAATTCCACTGACGTTTAAAAATGCTTCGGAACTCTTCCATTGTTGTCGGAATTCCGTTGAAGTTTAAAAATGCTTCGAAACTCTTCCATTGTTCTCGGAATTCTGCTGAAGTTTAAAAATGCTTCGGAACTCTTTCATTGTTCTCAGAATTCCGCTGACATTTAAAAATGCTTTGGTACTCTTCCATTGTTCTCGGAATTCCGCTGACATATAAAAATGCTTCGGAAATCTTGCATTGTTCTCGGCATTCCGCTGACGTTTAAAAATGCTTCGGAACTCTTCAATTGTTCTCGGAATTCTGCTGAACTTTTAAAATGCTTTGGAACTCTTCCATTGCTCTCGGAATTCTGCTGAAGTTTAAAAATGCTTCAGAACTCTTACATTGTTCTCGGAATTCTGCTGAAGTTTAAAAATGCTTCGGTACTCTTCCATTGTTCTCGGAATTCCGCTGACATATAAAAATGCTTTGGAAATCCTGCATTGTTCTCGGCATTCCGCTGACGTTTAAAAATGCTTCGGAACTCTTCCATTGTTCTCAGAATTCCGCTGACGTTTAAAAATGCTTAGGAAATCTTCCATTGTTTTCAAAATTCCGCTGACGTTTAAAAATGCTTCAGAACTCTTCCATTGTTCTCGGAATTCCGCTGACGTTTAAAAATGCTTTGGAACTCTTCCATTGTTCTTGGAATTCTGCTGAAGTTTAAAAATGCTTCGGAACTCTTCCATTGTTCTCGGAATTCTGCTGTAGTTTAAAAATGCTTCGGAACTCTTCCATTGTTCTCAGAATTCCGCTGACGTTTAAAATTGCTTCGGAAATCTTCCATTGTTTTCAAAATTCCGCTGACGTTTAAAAATGCTTCAGAACTCTTCCATTGTTCTCGGAATTCCGCTGACGTTTTAAAATGCTTCGGTACTCTTCCATTGTTCTCGGAATTCTGCTGACGTTTAATAATGCTTCGCAACTTTTTCATTGTTCTCGGAATTCCGCTGACGGTTAAAAATGCTTCGGAACTCTTCAATTGTTCTCGGAATTCTGTTGAACTTTTAAAATGCTTTGGAACTCTTCCATTGCTCTCGGAATTCTGCTGAAGTTTAAAAATGCTTCAGAACTCTTACATTGTTCTCGGAATTCTGCTGACGTTTAAAAATGCTTCGGAACTCTACCATTGTTCTCGGAATTCCGTTGAAGTTTAAAAATGCTTCGAAACTCTTCCATTGTTCTCGGAATTCTGCTGAAGTTTAAAAATGCTTCGGAACTCTTCCATTGTTCTCGGAATTCCGCTGACGTTTAATAATGCTTGGCAACTCTTTCATTGTTCTCGGAATTCCACTGACGTTTAAAAATGCTTCGGAACTCTTCCATTGTTCTCGGAATTCCGTTGAAGTTTAAAAATGCTTCGAAACTCTTCCATTGTTCTCGGAATTCTGCTGAAGTTTAAAAATGCTTCGGAACTCTTTCATTGTTCTCAGAATTCCGCTGACATTTAAAAATGCTTTGGTACTCTTCCATTGTTCTCGGAATTCCGCTGACATATAAAAATGCTTCGGAAATCTTGCATTGTTCTCGGCATTCCGCTGACGTTTAAAAATGCTTCGGAACTCTTCAATTGTTCTCGGAATTCTGCTGAACTTTTAAAATGCTTTGGAACTCTTCCATTGCTCTCGGAATTCTGCTGAAGTTTAAAAATGCTTCAGAACTCTTACATTGTTCTCGGAATTCTGCTGAAGTTTAAAAATGCTTCGGTACTCTTCCATTGTTCTCGGAATTCCGCTGACATATAAAAATGCTTTGGAAATCCTGCATTGTTCTCGGCATTCCGCTGACGTTTAAAAATGCTTCGGAACTCTTCCATTGTTCTCAGAATTCCGCTGACGTTTAAAAATGCTTAGGAAATCTTCCATTGTTTTCAAAATTCCGCTGACGTTTAAAAATGCTTCAGAACTCTTCCATTGTTCTCGGAATTCCGCTGACGTTTAAAAATGCTTTGGAACTCTTCCATTGTTCTTGGAATTCTGCTGAAGTTTAAAAATGCTTCGGAACTCTTCCATTGTTCTCAGAATTCCGCTGACGTTTAAAAATGCTTCGGTACTCTTCCATTGTTCTCGGAATTCCACTGACATATAAAAATGCTTCGGAAATCTTGCATTGTTCTCGGCATTCCGCTGACGTTTAAAAATGCTTCGGAACTCTTCAATTGTTCTCGGAATTCTGCTGAACTTTTAAAATGCTTTGGAACTCTTCCATTGCTCTCGGAATTCTGCTGAAGTTTAAAAATGCTTCGGAACTCTTCCATTGTTCTCGGAATTCTGCTGAAGTTTAAAAATGTTTTGGAACTCTTCCATTGTTCTCAGAATTCCGCTGACGTTTAAAAATGCTTCGGAAATCTTGCATTGTTCTCGGCATTCCGCTGACGTTTAAAAATGCTTCGGAACTCTTCAATTGTTCTCGGAATTCTGCTGAACTTTTAAAATGCTTTGGAACTCTTCCATTGCTCTCGGAATTCTGCTGAAGTTTAAAAATGCTTCGGAACTCTTCCATTGTTCTCGGAATTCTGCTGAAGTTTAAAAATGTTTTGGAACTCTTCCATTGTTCTCAGAATTCCGCTGACGTTTAAAAATGCTTCGGAAATCTTCCATTGTTTTCAAAATTCCGCTGACATACAAAAATGCTTCGGAAATCTTGCATTGTTCTCGGCATTCCGCTGACGTTTAAAAATGCTTCAGAATTCTTCAATTGTTCTCGGAATTCTGCTGAACTTTTAAAATGCTTTGGAACTCTTCCATTGCTCTCGGAATTCTGCTGAAGTTTAAAAATGCTTCGGAACTCTTCCATTGTTCTCGGAATTCCGTTGAAGTTTAAAAATGCTTCGAAACTCTTCCATTGTTCTCGGAATTCTGCTGAAGTTTAAAAATGCTTCGGAACTCTTCCATTATTCTCAGAATTCCGCTAACGTTTAAAAATGCTTTGGAAATCTTCCATTGTTTTCAAAATTCCGCTGACGCTTAAAAATGCTTCAGAACTCTTCCATTGTTCTCTGAATTCCGCTGACGTTTAATAATGCTTCGCAACTCTTTCATTGTACTCGGAATTCCGCTAACGTTTAAAAATGCTTCGGAAATCTTCCATTGTTTTCAAAATTCCGCTGATGTTTAAAAATGCTTCAGAACTCTTCCATTGTTCTCGGAATTCCGCTGACGTTTAAAAATGCTTTGGAACTCTTCCATTGTTCTTGGAATTCTGCTGAAGTTAAAAATGCTTCGGAACTCTTCCATTGTTCTCAGAATTCCGCTGACGTTTAAAAATGCTGCGGTACTCTTCCATTGTTCTCGGAATTCCACTGACATATAAAAATGCTTCGGAAATCTTGCATTGTTCTCGGCATTCCGCTGACGTTTAAAAATGCTTCGGAACTCTTCAATTGTTCTCGGAATTCTGCTGAACTTTTAAAATGCTTTGGAACTCTTCCATTGCTCTCGGAATTCTGCTGAAGTTTAAAAATGCTTCGGAACTCTTCCATTGTTCTCGGAATTCTGCTGAAGTTTAAAAATGTTTTGGAACTCTTCCATTGTTCTCAGAATTGCGCTGACGTTTAAAAATGCTTCGGAAATCTTCCATTGTTTTCAAAATTCCGCTGACATACAAAAATGCTTCGGAAATCTTGCATTGTTCTCGGCATTCCGCTGACGTTTAAAAATGCTTCAGAATTCTTCAATTGTTCTCGGATTTCTGCTGAACTTTTAAAATGCTTTGGAACTCTTCCATTGCTCTCGGAATTCTGCTGAAGTTTAAAAATGCTTCGGAACTCTTCCATTGTTCTCGGAATTCCGTTGAAGTTTAAAAATGCTTCGAAACTCTTCCATTGTTCTCGGAATTCTGCTGAAGTTTAAAAATGCTTCGGAACTCTTCCATTAATCTCAGAATTCCGCTAACGTTTAAAAATGCTTCGGAAATCTTCCATTGTTTTCAAAATTCCGCTGACGCTTAAAAATGCTTCAGAACTCTTCCATTGTTCTCTGAATTCCGCTGACGTTTAATAATGCTTCGCAACTCTTTCATTGTACTCGGAATTCCGCTAACGTTTAAAAATGCTTCGGAACTCTTCCATTGTTCTCGGAATTCCGTTGAAGTTTAAAAATGCTTCGAAACTCTTCCATTGTTCTGGGAATTCTGCTGAAGTTTAAAAATGCTTAGGAAATCTTCCATTGTTTTCAAAATTCTGCTGAAGTTTAAAAATGCTTCGGAACTCTTCCATTGTTCTCGGAATTCCGCTGACATATAAAAATGCTTCGGAAATCTTGCATTGTTCTCGGCATTCCGCTGAAGTTTAAAAATGCTTCGGACCTCTTCCATTGTTCTAGGAATTCTGCTGAAGTTTAAAAATTCATCTGAACTCTTCCATTATTCTCGGAATTCGTGTGAATTTTAAAAATGCTTCGGAACTCTTCTATTGTTCTCGGAATTCCGCTGAAGTTTAAAAATGCTTCGGAACTCTTCCATTGCTCTCGGAATTCTGCTGAAGTTTAAAAATGCTTCGGAACTCTTCCATTGTTCTCAGAATTCCGCTGACGTTTAAAAATGCTTAGGAAATCTTCCATTGTTTTCAAAATTCTGCTGAAGTTTAAAAATGCTTCGGAACTCTTCCATTGTTCTCGGAATTCCGCTGACATATAAAAATGCTTCGGAACTCTTCCATTGTTCTCGGAATTCCGTTGAAGTTTAAAAATGCTTCGAAACTCTTCCATTGTTCTGGGAATTTTGCTGAAGTTTAAAAATGCTTCAGAACTCTTCCATTGTTCTCGGAATTCCGCTGACGTTTAATAATGCTTCGCAACTCTTTCATTGTTCTCGGAATTCCGCTGATGTTTAAAAATGCTTCGGAACTCTTCCATTGTTCTCGGAATTCTGTTGAAGTTTAAAAATGCTTCTAAACTCTTCCATTGTTCTCGGAATTCTGCTGAAGTTTAAAAATGCTTCGGAACTCTTCCATTGTTCTCGGAATTCCGCTGACATATAAAAATGCTTCGGAAATCTTGCATTGTTCTCGGCATTCCGCTGACGTTTAAAAATGCTTCGGAACTCTTCAATTGCTCTCGGAATTCTGCTGAACTTTTAAAATGCTTTGGAACTCTTCCATTGCTCTCGCAATTCTGCTGACGTTTAAAAATGCTTCGGAACTCTTCCATTGTTCTCGGAATTCTGCTGACGTTTAAAAATGCTTCGGAACTCTTCCATTGTTCTCGGAATTCCGCTGACGTTTAAAAATGCTTCACAACTCTTCCATTGTTCTCGGAATTCCGCTGACTTTTAAAAATACTTCGAAACTCTTCCATTGTTCTCCAAATTCCGCTGAAGTTTAAAAATGCTTCGGAACCCTTCCATTGTTCTCGGAATTCTGCTGAAGTTTAAAAATGCTTCGGAACTCTTCCATTGTTCTCAGAATTCTGCTGACGTTTAAAAATGCTTCGGAACTCTTCCATTGTTCTCGGAATTCCGCTGAAGTTTAAAAATGCTTAAAATCTCTTACATTGTACTCGGAATTCCGCTGAAGTTTAAAAATGCTTCGGAACTCTTCCATTGCTCTCGGAATTCTGCTGAAGTTTAAAAATGCTTCAGAACTCTTACATTGTTCTCGGAATTCTGCTGACGTTTAAAAATGCTTCGGAACTCTTCCATTGTTCTCTGAATTCCGCTGACGTTTAAAAATGCTTCGGTACTCTTCCTTTGTTCTCGGAATTCCGCTGACATATAAAAATGCTTCGGAAATCTTGCATTGTTCTCGGCATTCCGCTGACGTTTAAAAATGCTTCGGAACTCTTCCATTGTTCTCAAAATTCCGCTGACGTTTAAAAATGCTTCGGAAATCTTCCATTGTTTTCAAAATTCCGCTGATGTTTAAAAATGCTTCAGAACTCTTCCATTGTTCTCGGAATTCCGCTGACGTTTAAAAATGCTTCGGAACCCTTCCATTGTTCTCGGAATTCTGCTGAAGTTTAAAAATGCTTCGGAACTCTTCCATTGTTCTCAGAATTCTGCTGACGTTTAAAAATGCTTCGGAACTCTTCCATTGTTCTCGGAATTCCGCTGAAGTTTAAAAATGCTTCAGACCTCTTCCATTGTTCTAGGAATTCTGCTGAAGTTTAAAAATTCATCTGAACTCTTCCATTATTCTCGGAATTCGTGTGAATTTTAAAAATGCTTCGGAACTCTTCTATTGTTCTCGGAATTCCGCTGAAGTTTAAAAATGCTTAAAATCTCTTACATTGTACTCGGAATTCCGCTGAAGTTTAAAAATGCTTCGGAACTCTTCCATTGCTCTCGGAATTCTGCTGAAGTTTAAAAATGCTTCAGAACTCTTACATTGTTCTCGGAATTCTGCTGACGTTTAAAAATGCTTCGGAACTCTTCCATTGTTCTCTGAATTCCGCTGACGTTTAAAAATGCTTCGGTACTCTTCCTTTGTTCTCGGAATTCCGCTGACATATAAAAATGCTTCGGAAATCTTGCATTGTTCTCGGCATTCCGCTGACGTTTAAAAATGCTTCGGAAATCTTCCATTGTTTTCAAAATTCCGCTGATGTTTAAAAATGCTTCAGAACTCTTCCATTGTTCTCGGAATTCCGCTGACGTTTAAAAATGCTTTGGAACTCTTCCATTGTTCTTGGAATTCTGCTGAAGTTAAAAATGCTTCGGAACTCTCCCATTGTTCTCAGAATTCCGCTGACGTTTAAAAATGCTTCGGTACTCTTCCATTGTTCTCGGAATTCCACTGACATATAAAAATGCTTCGGAAATCTTGCATTGTTCTCGGCATTCCGCTGACGTTTAAAAATGCTTCGGAACTCTTCAATTGTTCTCGGAATTCTGCTGAACTTTTAAAATGCTTTGGAACTCTTCCATTGCTCTCGGAATTCTGCTGAAGTTTAAAAATGCTTCGGAACTCTTCCATTGTTCTCGGAATTCTGCTGAAGTTTAAAAATGTTTTGGAACTCTTCCATTGTTCTCAGAATTCCGCTGACGTTTAAAAATGCTTCGGAAATCTTCCATTGTTTTCAAAATTCCGCTGACGTTTAAAAATGCTTCAGAACTCTTCCATTGTTCTCGGAATTCCGCTGACGTTTTAAAATGCTTCGGTACTCTTCTATTGTTCTCGGAATTCCGCTGACATATAAAAATGCTTCGGAAATCTTGCATTGTTCTCGGCATTCCGCTGACGTTTAAAAATGCTTCGGAACTCTTCCATTGTTCTCAGAATTCCGCTGACGTTTAAAAATGCTTCGGAAATCTTCCATTGTTTTCAAAATTCCGCTGACGTTTAAAAATGCTTCAGAACTCTTCCATTGTTCTCGGAATTCCGCTGACGTTTAAAAATGCTATGGAACTCTTGCATTGTTCTCGGCATTCCGCTGACGTTTAAAAATGCTTCGGAACTCTTCAATTGTTCTCGGAATTCTGCCGAACTTTTAAAATGCTTTGTAACTCTTCCATTGCTCTCGGAATTCTGCTGAAGTTTAAAAATGCTTCAGAACTCTTCCATTGTTCTCGGAATTCTGCTGTAGTTTAAAAATGCTTCGGAACTCTTCCATTGTTCTCAGAATTCCGCTGACGTTTTAAAATGCTTCGGTACTCTTCCATTGTTCTCGGAATTCCGCTGACATATAAAAATGCTTCGGAAATCTTGCATTGTTCTCGGCATTCCGCTGACGTTTAGAAATGCTTCGGAACTCTTCCATTGTTCTCAGAATTCCGCTGATGTTTAAAAATGCTTCGGAAATCTTCCATTGTTTTCAAAATTCCGCTGACGTTTAAAAATGCTTCAGAACTCTTCCATTGTTCTCGGAATTCCGCTGACGTTTAAAAATGCTTTGGAACTCTTCCATTATTCTCGGAATTCTGCTGAAGTTTAAAAATGCTTCGGAACTCTTCCATTGTTCTCAGAATTCCGCTGACGTTTAAAAATGCTTCGGTACTCTTCCATTGTTCTCGGAATTCCGTTGAAGTTTAAAAATGCTTCGGAACTCTTTCATTGTTCTCAGAATTCCGCTGACATTTAAAAATGCTTTGGTACTCTTCCATTGTTCTCTGAATTCCGCTGACATATAAAAATGCTTCGGAAATCTTGCATTGTTCTCGGCATTCCGCTGACGTTTAAAAATGCTTCGGAACTCTTCAATTGTTCTCGGAATTCTGCTGAACTTTTAAAATGCTTTGGAACTCTTCCATTGCTCTCGGAATTCTGCTGAAGTTTAAAAATGCTTCAGAACTCTTACATTGTTCTCGGAATTCTGCTGAAGTTTAAAAATGCTTCGGTACTCTTCCATTGTTCTCGGAATTCCGCTGACATATAAAAATGCTTCGGAAATCTTGCATTGTTCTCGGCATTCCACTGACGTTTAAAAATGCTTCGGAACTCTTCCATTGTTCTCAAAATTCCGCTGACGTTTAAAAATGCTTCGGAAATCTTCCATTGTTTTCAAAATTCCGCTGATGTTTAAAAATGCTTCAGAACTCTTCCATTGTTCTCGGAATTCCGCTGACGTTTAAAAATGCTTTGGAACTCTTCCATTGTTCTTGGAATTCTGCTGAAGTTAAAAATGCTTCGGAAATCTTGCATTGTTCTCGGCATTCCGCTGACGTTTAAAAATGCTTCGGAACTCTTCAATTGTTCTCGGAATTCTGCTGAACTTTTAAAATGCTTTGGAACTCTTCCATTGCTCTCGGAATTCTGCTGAAGTTTAAAAATGCTTCGGAACTCTTCCATTGCTCTCGGAATTCTGCTGAAGTTTAAAAATGCTTCGGAACTCTTCCATTGTTCTCAGAATTCCGCTGACGTTTAAAAATGCTTAGGAAATCTTCCATTGTTTTCAAAATTCTGCTGAAGTTTAAAAATGCTTCGGAACTCTTCCATTGTTCTCGGAATTCCGCTGACATATAAAAATGCTTCGGAACTCTTCCATTCTTCTCTGAATTCCGCTGACATTTAAAAATGCTTCGGTACTCTTCCTTTGTTCTCGGAATTCCGCTGACATATAAAAATGCTTCGGAAATCTTGCACTGTTCTCGGCATTCCGCTGACGTTTAAAAATGCTTCGGAACTCTTCAATTGTTCTCGGAATTCTGCCGAACTTTTAAAATGCTTTGGAACTCTTCCATTGCTCTCGGAATTCTGCTGAAGTTTAAAAATGCTTCAGAACTCTTCCATTGTTCTCGGAATTCTGCTGTAGTTTAAAAATGCTTCGGAACTCTTCCATTGTTCTCAGAATTCCGCTGATGTTTAAAAATGCTTCGGAAATCTTCCATTGTTTTCAAAATTCCGCTGACGTTTAAAAATGCTTCAGAACTCTTCCATTGTTCTCGGAATTCCGCTGACGTTTAAAAATGCTTTGGAACTCTTCCATTATTCTCGGAATTCTGCTGAAGTTTAAAAATGCTTCGGAACTCTTCCATTGTTCTCAGAATTCCGCTGACGTTTAAAAATGCTTCGGTACTCTTCCATTGTTCTCGGAATTCCGTTGAAGTTTAAAAATGCTTCGAAACTCTTCCATTGTTCTCGGAATTCCGTTGAAGTTTAAAAATGCTTCGAAACTCTTCCATTGTTCTCGGAATTCTGCTGAAGTTTAAAAATGCTTCGGAACTCTTTCATTGTTCTCAGAATTCCGCTGACATTTAAAAATGCTTTGGTACTCTTCCATTGTTCTCTGAATTCCGCTGACATATAAAAATGCTTCGGAAATCTTGCATTGTTCTCGGCATTCCGCTGACGTTTAAAAATGCTTCAGAACTCTTCAATTGTTCTCGGAATTCTGCTGAACTTTTAAAATGCTTTGGAACTCTTCCATTGCTCTCGGAATTCTGCTGAAGTTTAAAAATGCTTCAGAACTCTTACATTGTTCTCGGAATTCTGCTGAAGTTTAAAAATGCTTCGGTACTCTTCCATTGTTCTCGGAATTCCGCTGACATATAAAAATGCTTTGGAAATCTTGCATTGTTCTCGGCATTCCGCTGACGTTTAAAAATGCTTCGGAACTCTTCCATTGTTCTCAGAATTCCGCTGACGTTTAAAAATGCTTCGGAAATCTTCCATTGTTTTCAAAATTCCGCTGATGTTTAAAAATGCTTCAGAACTCTTCCATTGTTCTCGGAATTCCGCTGACGTTTAAAAATGCTTTGGAACTCTTCCATTGTTCTTGGAATTCTGCTGAAGTTAAAAATGCTTCGGAACTCTTCCATTGTTCTCAGAATTCCGCTGATGTTTAAAAATGCTTCGGTACTCTTCCATTGTTCTCGGAATTCCACTGACATATAAAAATGCTTCGGAAATCTTGCATTGTTCTCGGCATTCCGCTGACGTTTAAAAATGCTTCGGAACTCTTCAATTGTTCTCGGAATTCTGCTGAAGTTTAAAAATGCTTCGGAACTCTTCCATTGTTCTCGGAATTCCGTTGAAGTTTAAAAATGCTTCGAAACTCTTCCATTGTTCTCGGAATTCTGCTGAAGTTTAAAAATGCTTCGGAACTCTTCCATTGTTCTCAGAATTCCGCTAACGTTTAAAAATGCTTCGGAAATCTTCCATTGTTTTCAAAATTCCGCTGACGCTTAAAAATGCTTCAGAATTCTTCAATTGTTCTCTGAATTCCGCTGACGTTTAATAATGCTTCGCAACTCTTTCATTGTACTCGGAATTCCGCTAACGTTTAAAAATGCTTCGGAACTCTTCCATTGTTCTCGGAATTCCGTTGAAGTTTAAAAATGCTTCGAAACTCTTCCATTGTTCTGGGAATTCTGCTGAAGTTTAAAAATGCTTCAGAACTCTTCCATTGTTCTCGGAATTCCGCTGACGTTTAATAATGCTTCGCAACTCTTTTATTGTTCTCGGAATTCCGCTGATGCTTAAAAATGCTTCGGAACTCTTCCATTGTTCTCGGAATTCTGCTGAAGTTTAAAAATGCTTCGGAACTCTTCCATTGTTCTCGGAATTCCGCTGACATATAAAAATGCTTCGGAAATCTTGCATTGTTCTCGGCATTCCGCTGACGTTTAAAAATGCTTCGGAACTCTTCAATTGTTCTCGGAATTCTGCTGAACTTTTAAAATGCTTTGGAACTCTTCCATTGCTCTCGCAATTCTGCTGATGTTTAAAAATGCTTCGGATCTCTTCCATTGTTCTCGGAATTCTGCTGATGTTTAAAAATGCTTCGGAACTCTTCCATTGTTCTCGGAATTCCGCTGACGTTTAAAAATGCTTCACAACTCTTCCATTGTTCTCGGAATTCCGCTGACTTTTAAAAATACTTCGAAACTCTTCCATTGTTCTCCAAATTCCGCTGAAGTTTAAAAATGCTTCGGAACCCTTCCATTGTTCTCGGAATTCTGCTGACGTTTAAAAATGCTTCGAAACTCTTCCATTGTTCTCTGAATTCCGCTGACGTTTAAAAATGCTTCGGTACTCTTCCTTTGTTCTCGGAATTCCGCTGACATATAAAAATGCTTCGGAAATCTTGCATTGTTCTCGGCATTCCGCTGACGTTTAAAAATGCTTCGGAACTCTTCAATTGTTCTCGGAATTCTGCCAAACTTTTAAAATGCTTTGGAACTCTTCCATTGCTCTCGGAATTCTGCTGAAGTTTAAAAATGCTTCAGAACTCTTCCATTGTTCTCGGAATTCCGCTGACGTTTTAAAATGCTTCGGTACTCTTCCATTGTTCTCGGAATTCCGCTGACATATAAAAATGCTTCGGAAATCTTGCATTGTTCTCGGCATTCCGCTGACGTTTAAAAATGCTTCGGAACTCTTCAATTGTTCTCGGAATTCTGCTGAACTTTTAAAATGCTTTGGAACTCTTCCATTGCTCTCGCAATTCTGCTGACGTTTAAAAATGCTTCGGAACTCTTCCATTGTTCTCGGAATTCTGCTGACGTTTAAAAATGCTTCGGAACTCTTCCATTGTTCTCGGAATTCCGCTGACGTTTAAAAATGCTTCACAACTCTTCCATTGTTCTCGGAATTCCGCTGACTTTTAAAAATACTTCGAAACTCTTCCATTGTTCTCCAAATTCCGCTGAAGTTTAAAAATGCTTCGGAACCCTTCCAATGTTCTCGGAATTCTGCTGAAGTTTAAAAATGCTTCGGAACTCTTCCATTGTTCTCAGAATTCTGCTGACGTTTAAAAATGCTTCGGAACTCTTCCATTGTTCTCGGAATTCCGCTGAAGTTTAAAAATGCTTCAGACCTCTTCCATTGTTCTAGGAATTCTGCTGAAGTTTAAAAATTCATCTGAACTCTTCCATTATTCTCGGAATTCGTGTGAATTTTAAAAATGCTTCGGAACTCTTCTATTGTTCTCGGAATTCCGCTGAAGTTTAAAAATGCTTAAAATCTCTTACATTGTACTCGGAATTCCGCTGAAGTTTAAAAATGCTTCGGAACTCTTCCATTGCTCTCGGAATTCTGCTGAAGTTTAAAAATGCTTCAGAACTCTTACATTGTTCTCGGAATTCTGCTGACGTTTAAAAATGCTTCGGAACTCTTCCATTGTTCTCTGAATTCCGCTGACGTTTAAAAATGCTTCGGTACTCTTCCTTTGTTCTCGGAATTCCGCTGACATATAAAAATGCTTCGGAAATCTTGCATTGTTCTCGGCATTCCGCTGACGTTTAAAAATGCTACGGAACTCTTCCATTGTTCTCAAAATTCCGCTGACGTTTAAAAATGCTTAGGAAATCTTCCATTGTTTTCAAAATTCCGCTGACGTTTAAAAATGCTTTGGAACTCTTCCATTGTTCTTGGAATTCTGCTGAAGTTAAAAATGCTTCGGAACTCTTCCATTGTTCTCAGAATTCCGCTGACGTTTAAAAATGCTTCGGTACTCTTCCATTGTTCTCGGAATTCCACTGACATATAAAAATGCTTCGGAAATCTTGCATTGTTCTCGGCATTCCGCTGACGTTTAAAAATGCTTCGGAACTCTTCAATTGTTCTCGGAATTCTGCTGAACTTTTAAAATGCTTTGGAACTCTTCCATTGCTCTCGGAATTCTGCTGAAGTTTAAAAATGCTTCGGAACTCTTCCATTGTTCTCGGAATTCTGCTGAAGTTTAAAAATGTTTTGGAACTCTTCCATTGTTCTCAGAATTCCGCTGACGTTTAAAAATGCTTCGGAAATCTTCCATTGTTTTCAAAATTCCGCTGACGTTTAAAAATGCTTCAGAACTCTTCCATTGTTCTCGGAATTCCGCTGACGTTTTAAAATGCTTCGGTACTCTTCCATTGTTCTCGGAATTCCGCTGACATATAAAAATGCTTCGGAAATCTTGCATTGTTCTCGGCATTCCGCTGACGTTTAAAAATGCTTCGGAACTCTTCCATTGTTCTCAGAATTCCGCTGACGTTTAAAAATGCTTCGGAAATCTTCCATTGTTTTCAAAATTCCGCTGACGTTTAAAAATGCTTCAGAACTCTTCCATTGTTCTCGGAATTCCGCTGACGTTTAAAAATGCTATGGAACTCTTGCATTGTTCTCGGCATTCCGCTGACGTTTAAAAATGCTTCGGAACTCTTCAATTGTTCTCGGAATTCTGCCGAACTTTTAAAATGCTTTGTAACTCTTCCATTGCTCTCGGAATTCTGCTGAAGTTTAAAAATGCTTCAGAACTCTTCCATTGTTCTCGGAATTCTGCTGTAGTTTAAAAATGCTTCGGAACTCTTCCATTGTTCTCAGAATTCCGCTGACGTTTAAAAATGCTTCGGAAATCTTCCATTGTTTTCAAAATTCCGCTGACGTTTAAAAATGCTTCAGAACTCTTCCATTGTTCTCAGAATTCCGCTGACGTTTTAAAATGCTTCGGTACTCTTCCATTGTTCTCGGAATTCCGCTGACATATAAAAATGCTTCGGAAATCTTGCATTGTTCTCGGCATTCCGCTGACGTTTAGAAATGCTTCGGAACTCTTCCATTGTTCTCAGAATTCCGCTGATGTTTAAAAATGCTTCGGAAATCTTCCATTGTTTTCAAAATTCCGCTGACGTTTAAAAATGCTTCAGAACTCTTCCATTGTTCTCGGAATTCCGCTGACGTTTAAAAATGCTTTGGAACTCTTCCATTATTCTCGGAATTCTGCTGAAGTTTAAAAATGCTTCGGAACTCTTCCATTGTTCTCAGAATTCCGCTGACGTTTAAAAATGCTTCGGTACTCTTCCATTGTTCTCGGAATTCCGTTGAAGTTTAAAAATGCTTCGAAACTCTTCCATTGTTCTCGGAATTCCGTTGAAGTTTAAAAATGCTTCGGAACTCTTTCATTGTTCTCAGAATTCCGCTGACATTTAAAAATGCTTTGGTACTCTTCCATTGTTCTCTGAATTCCGCTGACATATAAAAATGCTTCGGAAATCTTGCATTGTTCTCGGCATTCCGCTGACGTTTAAAAATGCTTCGGAACTCTTCAATTGTTCTCGGAATTCTGCTGAACTTTTAAAATGCTTTGGAACTCTTCCATTGCTCTCGGAATTCTGCTGAAGTTTAAAAATGCTTCAGAACTCTTACATTGTTCTCGGAATTCTGCTGAAGTTTAAAAATGCTTCGGTACTCTTCCATTGTTCTCGGAATTCCGCTGACATATAAAAATGCTTCGGAAATCTTGCATTGTTCTCGGCATTCCGCTGACGTTTAAAAATGCTTCGGAACTCTTCCATTGTTCTCAAAATTCCGCTGACGTTTAAAAATGCTTCGGAAATCTTCCATTGCTTTCAAAATTCCGCTGATGTTTAAAAATGCTTCAGAACTCTTCCATTGTTCTCGGAATTCCGCTGACGTTTAAAAATGCTTTGGAACTCTTCCATTGTTCTTGGAATTCTGCTGAAGTTAAAAATGCTTCGGAAATCTTGCATTGTTCTCGGCATTCCGCTGACGTTTAAAAATGCTTCGGAACTCTTCAATTGTTCTCGGAATTCTGCTGAACTTTTAAAATGCTTTGGAACTCTTCCATTGCTCTCGGAATTCTGCTGAAGTTTAAAAATGCTTCAGAACTCTTACATTGTTCTCGGAATTCTGCTGAAGTTTAAAAATGCTTCGGTACTCTTCCATTGTTCTCGGAATTCCGCTGACATATAAAAATGCTTCGGAAATCTTGCATTGTTCTCGGCATTCCGCTGACGTTTAAAAATGCTTCGGAACTCTTCCATTGTTCTCAAAATTCCGCTGACGTTTAAAAATGCTTCGGAAATCTTCCATTGTTTTCAAAATTCCGCTGATGTTTAAAAATGCTTCAGAACTCTTCCATTGTTCTCGGAATTCCGCTGACGTTTAAAAATGCTTTGGAACTCTTCCATTGTTCTTGGAATTCTGCTGAAGTTAAAAATGCTTCGGAAATCTTGCATTGTTCTCGGCATTCCGCTGACGTTTAAAAATGCTTCGGAACTCTTCAATTGTTCTCGGAATTCTGCTGAACTTTTAAAATGCTTTGGAACTCTTCCATTGCTCTCGGAATTCTGCTGAAGTTTAAAAATGCTTCGGAACTCTTCCATTGCTCTCGGAATTCTGCTGAAGTTTAAAAATGCTTCGGAACTCTTCCATTGTTCTCAGAATTCCGCTGACGTTTAAAAATGCTTAGGAAATCTTCCATTGTTTTCAAAATTCTGCTGAAGTTTAAAAATGCTTCGGAACTCTTCCATTGTTCTCGGAATTCCGCTGACATATAAAAATGCTTCGGAACTCTTCCATTCTTCTCTGAATTCCGCTGACATTTAAAAATGCTTCGGTACTCTTCCTTTGTTCTCGGAATTCCGCTGACATATAAAAATGCTTCGGAAATCTTGCACTGTTCTCGGCATTCCGCTGACGTTTAAAAATGCTTCGGAACTCTTCAATTGTTCTCGGAATTCTGCCGAACTTTTAAAATGCTTTGGAACTCTTCCATTGCTCTCGGAATTCTGCTGAAGTTTAAAAATGCTTCAGAACTCTTCCATTGTTCTCGGAATTCTGCTGTAGTTTAAAAATGCTTCGGAACTCTTCCATTGTTCTCAGAATTCCGCTGATGTTTAAAAATGCTTCGGAAATCTTCCATTGTTTTCAAAATTCCGCTGACGTTTAAAAATGCTTCAGAACTCTTCCATTGTTCTCGGAATTCCGCTGACGTTTAAAAATGCTTTGGAACTCTTCCATTATTCTCGGAATTCTGCTGAAGTTTAAAAATGCCTCGGAACTCTTCCATTGTTCTCAGAATTCCGCTGACGTTTAAAAATGCTTCGGTACTCTTCCATTGTTCTCGGAATTCCGTTGAAGTTTAAAAATGCTTCGAAACTCTTCCATTGTTCTCGGAATTCCGTTGAAGTTTAAAAATGCTTCGAAACTCTTCCATTGTTCTCGGAATTCTGCTGAAGTTTAAAAATGCTTCGGAACTCTTTCATTGTTCTCAGAATTCCGCTGACATTTAAAAATGCTTTGGTACTCTTCCATTGTTCTCTGAATTCCGCTGACATATAAAAATGCTTCGGAAATCTTGCATTGTTCTCGGCATTCCGCTGACGTTTAAAAATGCTTCGGAACTCTTCAATTGTTCTCGGAATTCTGCTGAACTTTTAAAATGCTTTGGAACTCTTCCATTGCTCTCGGAATTCTGCTGAAGTTTAAAAATGCTTCAGAACTCTTACATTGTTCTCGGAATTCTGCTGAAGTTTAAAAATGCTTCGGTACTCTTCCATTGTTCTCGGAATTCCGCTGACATATAAAAATGCTTCGGAAATCTTGCATTGTTCTCGGCATTCCGCTGACGTTTAAAAATGCTTCGGAACTCTTCCATTGTTCTCAGAATTCCGCTGACGTTTAAAAATGCTTCGGAAATCTTCCATTGTTTTCAAAATTCCGCTGATGTTTAAAAATGCTTCAGAACTCTTCCATTGTTCTCGGAATTCCGCTGACGTTTAAAAATGCTTTGGAACTCTTCCATTGTTCTTGGAATTCTGCTGAAGTTAAAAATGCTTCGGAACTCTTCCATTGTTCTCAGAATTCCGCTGATGTTTAAAAATGCTTCGGTACTCTTCCATTGTTCTCGGAATTCCACTGACATATAAAAATGCTTCGGAAATCTTGCATTGTTCTCGGCATTCCGCTGACGTTTAAAAATGTTTCGGAACTCTTCAATTGTTCTCGGAATTCTGCTGAAGTTTAAAAATGCTTCGGAACTCTTCCATTGTTCTCGGAATTCCGTTGAAGTTTAAAAATGCTTCGAAACTCTTCCATTGTTCTCGGAATTCTGCTGAAGTTTAAAAATGCTTCGGAACTCTTCCATTGTTCTCAGAATTCCGCTAACGTTTAAAAATGCTTCGGAAATCTTCCATTGTTTTCAAAATTCCGCTGACGCTTAAAAATGCTTCAGAATTCTTCAATTGTTCTCTGAATTCCGCTGACGTTTAATAATGCTTCGCAACTCTTTCATTGTACTCGGAATTCCGCTAACGTTTAAAAATGCTTCGGAACTCTTCCATTGTTCTCGGAATTCCGTTGAAGTTTAAAAATGCTTCGAAACTCTTCCATTGTTCTGGGAATTCTGCTGAAGTTTAAAAATGCTTCAGAACTCTTCCATTGTTCTCGGAATTCCGCTGACGTTTAATAATGCTTCGCAACTCTTTTATTGTTCTCGGAATTCCGCTGATGCTTAAAAATGCTTCGGAACTCTTCCATTGTTCTCGGAATTCTGCTGAAGTTTAAAAATGCTTCGGAACTCTTCCATTGTTCTCGGAATTCCGCTGACATATAAAAATGCTTCGGAAATCTTGCATTGTTCTCGGCATTCCGCTGACGTTTAAAAATGCTTCGGAACTCTTCAATTGTTCTCGGAATTCTGCTGAACTTTTAAAATGCTTTGGAACTCTTCCATTGCTCTCGCAATTCTGCTGATGTTTAAAAATGCTTCGGATCTCTTCCATTGTTCTCGGAATTCTGCTGATGTTTAAAAATGCTTCGGAACTCTTCCATTGTTCTCGGAATTCCGCTGACGTTTAAAAATGCTTCACAACTCTTCCATTGTTCTCGGAATTCCGCTGACTTTTAAAAATACTTCGAAACTCTTCCATTGTTCTCCAAATTCCGCTGAAGTTTAAAAATGCTTCGGAACCCTTCCATTGTTCTCGGAATTCTGCTGACGTTTAAAAATGCTTCGAAACTCTTCCATTGTTCTCTGAATTCCGCTGACGTTTAAAAATGCTTCGGTACTCTTCCTTTGTTCTCGGAATTCCGCTGACATATAAAAATGCTTCGGAAATCTTGCATTGTTCTCGGCATTCCGCTGACGTTTAAAAATGCTTCGGAACTCTTCAATTGTTCTCGGAATTCTGCCAAACTTTTAAAATGCTTTGGAACTCTTCCATTGCTCTCGGAATTCTGCTGAAGTTTAAAAATGCTTCAGAACTCTTCCATTGTTCTCGGAATTCCGCTGACGTTTTAAAATGCTTCGGTACTCTTCCATTGTTCTCGGAATTCCGCTGACATATAAAAATGCTTCGGAAATCTTGCATTGTTCTCGGCATTCCGCTGACGTTTAAAAATGCTTCGGAACTCTTCAATTGTTCTCGGAATTCTGCTGAACTTTTAAAATGCTTTGGAACTCTTCCATTGCTCTCGCAATTCTGCTGACGTTTAAAAATGCTTCGGAACTCTTCCATTGTTCTCGGAATTCTGCTGACGTTTAAAAATGCTTCGGAACTCTTCCATTGTTCTCGGAATTCCGCTGACGTTTAAAAATGCTTCACAACTCTTCCATTGTTCTCGGAATTCCGCTGACTTTTAAAAATACTTCGAAACTCTTCCATTGTTCTCCAAATTCCGCTGAAGTTTAAAAATGCTTCGGAACCCTTCCAATGTTCTCGGAATTCTGCTGAAGTTTAAAAATGCTTCGGAACTCTTCCATTGTTCTCAGAATTCTGCTGACGTTTAAAAATGCTTCGGAACTCTTCCATTGTTCTCGGAATTCCGCTGAAGTTTAAAAATGCTTCAGACCTCTTCCATTGTTCTAGGAATTCTGATGAAGTTTAAAAATTCATCTGAACTCTTCCATTATTCTCGGAATTCGTGTGAATTTTAAAAATGCTTCGGAACTCTTCTATTGTTCTCGGAATTCCGCTGAAGTTTAAAAATGCTTAAAATCTCTTACATTGTACTCGGAATTCCGCTGAAGTTTAAAAATGCTTCGGAACTCTTCCATTGCTCTCGGAATTCTGCTGAAGTTTAAAAATGCTTCAGAACTCTTACATTGTTCTCGGAATTCTGCTGACGTTTAAAAATGCTTCGGAACTCTTCCATTGTTCTCTGAATTCCGCTGACGTTTAAAAATGCTTCGGTACTCTTCCTTTGTTCTCGGAATTCCGCTGACATATAAAAATGCTTCGGAAATCTTGCATTGTTCTCGGCATTCCGCTGACGTTTAAAAATGCTTCGGAACTCTTCCATTGTTCTCAAAATTCCGCTGACGTTTAAAAATGCTTAGGAAATCTTCCATTGTTTTCAAAATTCCGCTGACGTTTAAAAATGCTTTGGAACTCTTCCATTGTTCTTGGAATTCTGCTGAAGTTAAAAATGCTTCGGAACTCTTCCATTGTTCTCAGAATTCCGCTGACGTTTAAAAATGCTTCGGTACTCTTCCATTGTTCTCGGAATTCCACTGACATATAAAAATGCTTCGGAAATCTTGCATTGTTCTCGGCATTCCGCTGACGTTTAAAAATGCTTCGGAACTCTTCAATTGTTCTCGGAATTCTGCTGAACTTTTAAAATGCTTTGGAACTCTTCCATTGCTCTGGGAATTCTGCTGAAGTTTAAAAATGCTTCGGAACTCTTCCATTGTTCTCGGAATTCTGCTGAAGTTTAAAAATGTTTTGGAACTCTTCCATTGTTCTCAGAATTCCGCTGACGTTTAAAAATGCTTCGGAAATCTTCCATTGTTTTCAAAATTCCGCTGACGTTTAAAAATGCTTCAGAACTCTTCCATTGTTCTCGGAATTCCGCTGACGTTTTAAAATGCTTCGGTACTCTTCCATTGTTCTCGGAATTCCGCTGCCATATAAAAATGCTTCGGAAATCTTGCATTGTTCTCGGCATTCCGCTGACGTTTAAAAATGCTTCGGAACTCTTCCATTGTTCTCAGAATTCCGCTGACGTTTAAAAATGCTTCGGAAATCTTCCATTGTTTTCAAAATTCCGCTGACGTTTAAAAATGCTTCAGAACTCTTCCATTGTTCTCGGAATTCCGCTGACGTTTAAAAATGCTATGGAACTCTTGCATTGTTCTCGGCATTCCGCTGACGTTTAAAAATGCTTCGGAACTCTTCAATTGTTCTCGGAATTCTGCCGAACTTTTAAAATGCTTTGTAACTCTTCCATTGCTCTCGGAATTCTGCTGAAGTTTAAAAATGCTTCAGAACTCTTCCATTGTTCTCGGAATTCTGCTGTAGTTTAAAAATGCTTCGGAACTCTTCCATTGTTCTCAGAATTCCGCTGACGTTTAAAAATGCTTCGGAAATCTTCCATTGTTTTCAAAATTCCGCTGACGTTTAAAAATGCTTCAGAACTCTTCCATTGTTCTCAGAATTCCGCTGACGTTTTAAAATGCTTCGGTACTCTTCCATTGTTCTCGGAATTCCGTTGAAGTTTAAAAATGCTTCGAAACTCTTCCATTGTTCTCGGAATTCCGTTGAAGTTTAAAAATGCTTCGGAACTCTTTCATTGTTCTCAGAATTCCGCTGACATTTAAAAATGCTTTGGTACTCTTCCATTGTTCTCTGAATTCCGCTGACATATAAAAATGCTTCGGAAATCTTGCATTGTTCTCGGCATTCCGCTGACGTTTAAAAATGCTTCGGAACTCTTCAATTGTTCTCGGAATTCTGCTGAACTTTTAAAATGCTTTGGAACTCTTCCATTGCTCTCGGAATTCTGCTGAAGTTTAAAAATGCTTCAGAACTCTTACATTGTTCTCGGAATTCTGCTGAAGTTTAAAAATGCTTCGGTACTCTTCCATTGTTCTCGGAATTCCGCTGACATATAAAAATGCTTCGGAAATCTTGCATTGTTCTCGGCATTCCGCTGACGTTTAAAAATGCTTCGGAACTCTTCCATTGTTCTCAAAATTCCGCTGACGTTTAAAAATGCTTCGGAAATCTTCCATTGCTTTCAAAATTCCGCTGATGTTTAAAAATGCTTCAGAACTCTTCCATTGTTCTCGGAATTCCGCTGACGTTTAAAAATGCTTTGGAACTCTTCCATTGTTCTTGGAATTCTGCTGAAGTTAAAAATGCTTCGGAAATCTTGCATTGTTCTCGGCATTCCGCTGACGTTTAAAAATGCTTCGGAACTCTTCAATTGTTCTCGGAATTCTGCTGAACTTTTAAAATGCTTTGGAACTCTTCCATTGCTCTCGGAATTCTGCTGAAGTTTAAAAATGCTTCGGAACTCTTCCATTGTTCTCGGAATTCTGCTGAAGTTTAAAAATGTTTTGGAACTCTTCCATTGTTCTCAGAATTCCGCTGACGTTTAAAAATGCTTCGGAAATCTTCCATTGTTTTCAAAATTCCGCTGACATATAAAAATGCTTCGGAAATCTTGCATTGATCTCGGCATTCCGCTGACGTTTAAAAATGCTTCAGAATTCTTCAATTGTTCTCGGAATTCTGCTGAACTTTTAAAATGCTTTGGAACTCTTCCATTGCTCTCGGAATTCTGCTGAAGTTTAAAAATGCTTCGGAACTCTTCCATTGTTCTCGGAATTCCGTTGAAGTTTAAAAATGCTTCGAAACTCTTCCATTGTTCTCGGAATTCTGCAGAAGTTTAAAAATGCTTCGGAACTCTTCCATTGTTCTCAGAATTCCGCTAACGTTTAAAAATGCTTCGGAAATCTTCCATTGTTTTCAAAATTCCGCTGACGCTTAAAAATGCTTCAGAACTCTTCCATTGTTCTCTGAATTCCGCTGACGTTTAATAATGCTTCGCAACTCTTTCATTGTACTCGGAATTCCGCTAACGTTTAAAAATGGTTCGGAACTCTTCCATTGTTCTCGGAAATCCGTTGAAGTTTAAAAATGCTTCGAAACTCTTCCATTGTTCTGGGAATTCTGCTGAAGTTTAAAAATGCTTCAGAACTCTTCCATTGTTCTCGGAATTCCGCTGACGTTTAATAATGCTTCGCAACTCTTTCATTGTTCTCGGAATTCTGCTGACTTTTAAAAATACTTCGAAACTCTTCCATTGTTCTCCAAATTCCGCTGAAGTTTAAAAATGCTTTGGAACCCTTCCATTGTTCTCGGAATTCTGCTGAAGTTTAAAAATGCTTCGGAACTCTTCCATTGTTCTCAGAATTCTGCTGACGTTTAAAAATGCTTCGGAACTCTTCCATTGTTCTCGGAATTCCGCTGAAGTTTAAAAATGCTTCGGACCTCTTCCATTGTTCTAGGAATTCTGCTGAAGTTTAAAAATTCATCTGAACTCTTCCATTATTCTCGGAATTCGTGTGAATTTTAAAAATGCTTCGGAACTCTTCTATTGTTCTCGGAATTCCGCTGAAGTTTAAAAATTCTTAAAATCTCTTACATTGTACTCGAAATTCCGCTGAAGTTTAAAAATGCTTCGGAACTCTTCCATTGCTCTCGGAATTCTGCTGAAGTTTAAAAATGCTTCAGTACTCTTACATTGTTCTCGGAATTCTGCTGACGTTTAAAAATGCTTCGGAACTCTTCCATTGTTCTCTGAATTCCGCTGATGTTTAAAAATGCTTCGGTACTCTTCCTTTGTTCTCGGAATTCCGCTGACATATAAAAATGCTTCGGAAATCTTGCACTGTTCTCGGCATTCCGCTGACGTTTAAAAATGCTTCGGAACTCTTCAATTGTTCTCGGAATTCTGCCGAACTTTTAAAATGCTTTGGAACTCTTCCATTGCTCTCGGAATTCTGCTGAAGTTTAAAAATGCTTCAGAACTCTTCCATTGTTCTCGGAATTCTGCTGAAGTTTAAAAATGCTTCGGTACTCTTCCATTGTTCTCGGAATTCCGCTGACATATAAAAATGCTTCGGAAATCTTGCATTGTTCTCGGCATTCCGCTGACGTTTAAAAATGCTTCGGAACTCTTCCATTGTTCTCAAAATTCCGCTGACGTTTAAAAATGCTTCGGAAATCTTCCATTGTTTTCAAAATTCCGCTGATGTTTAAAAATGCTTCAGAACTCTTCCATTGTTCTCGGAATTCCGCTGACGTTTAAAAATGCTTTGGAACTCTTCCATTGTTCTTGGAATTCTGCTGAAGTTAAAAATGCTTCGGAAATCTTGCATTGTTCTCGGCATTCCGCTGACGTTTAAAAATGCTTCGGAACTCTTCAATTGTTCTCGGAATTCTGCTGAACTTTTAAAATGCTTTGGAACTCTTCCATTGCTCTCGGAATTCTGCTGAAGTTTAAAAATGCTTCGGAACTCTTCCATTGCTCTCGGAATTCTGCTGAAGTTTAAAAATGCTTCGGAACTCTTCCATTGTTCTCAGAATTCCGCTGACGTTTAAAAATGCTTAGGAAATCTTCCATTGTTTTCAAAATTCTGCTGAAGTTTAAAAATGCTTCGGAACTCTTCCATTGTTCTCGGAATTCCGCTGACATATAAAAATGCTTCGGAACTCTTCCATTCTTCTCTGAATTCCGCTGACATTTAAAAATGCTTCGGTACTCTTCCTTTGTTCTCGGAATTCCGCTGACATATAAAAATGCTTCGGAAATCTTGCACTGTTCTCGGCATTCCGCTGACGTTTAAAAATGCTTCGGAACTCTTCAATTGTTCTCGGAATTCTGCCGAACTTTTAAAATGCTTTGGAACTCTTCCATTGCTCTCGGAATTCTGCTGAAGTTTAAAAATGCTTCAGAACTCTTCCATTGTTCTCGGAATTCTGCTGTAGTTTAAAAATGCTTCGGAACTCTTCCATTGTTCTCAGAATTCCGCTGATGTTTAAAAATGCTTCGGAAATCTTCCATTGTTTTCAAAATTCCGCTGACGTTTAAAAATGCTTCAGAACTCTTCCATTGTTCTCGGAATTCCGCTGACGTTTAAAAATGCTTTGGAACTCTTCCATTATTCTCGGAATTCTGCTGAAGTTTAAAAATGCCTCGGAACTCTTCCATTGTTCTCAGAATTCCGCTGACGTTTAAAAATGCTTCGGTACTCTTCCATTGTTCTCGGAATTCCGTTGAAGTTTAAAAATGCTTCGAAACTCTTCCATTGTTCTCGGAATTCCGTTGAAGTTTAAAAATGCTTCGAAACTCTTCCATTGTTCTCGGAATTCTGCTGAAGTTTAAAAATGCTTCGGAACTCTTTCATTGTTCTCAGAATTCCGCTGACATTTAAAAATGCTTTGGTACTCTTCCATTGTTCTCTGAATTCCGCTGACATATAAAAATGCTTCGGAAATCTTGCATTGTTCTCGGCATTCCGCTGACGTTTAAAAATGCTTCGGAACTCTTCAATTGTTCTCGGAATTCTGCTGAACTTTTAAAATGCTTTGGAACTCTTCCATTGCTCTCGGAATTCTGCTGAAGTTTAAAAATGCTTCAGAACTCTTACATTGTTCTCGGAATTCTGCTGAAGTTTAAAAATGCTTCGGTACTCTTCCATTGTTCTCGGAATTCCGCTGACATATAAAAATGCTTCGGAAATCTTGCATTGTTCTCGGCATTCCGCTGACGTTTAAAAATGCTTCGGAACTCTTCCATTGTTCTCAGAATTCCGCTGACGTTTAAAAATGCTTCGGAAATCTTCCATTGTTTTCAAAATTCCGCTGATGTTTAAAAATGCTTCAGAACTCTTCCATTGTTCTCGGAATTCCGCTGACGTTTAAAAATGCTTTGGAACTCTTCCATTGTTCTTGGAATTCTGCTGAAGTTAAAAATGCTTCGGAACTCTTCCATTGTTCTCAGAATTCCGCTGATGTTTAAAAATGCTTCGGTACTCTTCCATTGTTCTCGGAATTCCACTGACATATAAAAATGCTTCGGAAATCTTGCATTGTTCTCGGCATTCCGCTGACGTTTAAAAATGCTTCGGAACTCTTCAATTGTTCTCGGAATTCTGCTGAAGTTTAAAAATGCTTCGGAACTCTTCCATTGTTCTCGGAATTCCGTTGAAGTTTAAAAATGCTTCGAAACTCTTCCATTGTTCTCGGAATTCTGCTGAAGTTTAAAAATGCTTCGGAACTCTTCCATTGTTCTCAGAATTCCGCTAACGTTTAAAAATGCTTCGGAAATCTTCCATTGTTTTCAAAATTCCGCTGACGCTTAAAAATGCTTCAGAATTCTTCAATTGTTCTCTGAATTCCGCTGACGTTTAATAATGCTTCGCAACTCTTTCATTGTACTCGGAATTCCGCTAACGTTTAAAAATGCTTCGGAACTCTTCCATTGTTCTCGGAATTCCGTTGAAGTTTAAAAATGCTTCGAAACTCTTCCATTGTTCTGGGAATTCTGCTGAAGTTTAAAAATGCTTCAGAACTCTTCCATTGTTCTCGGAATTCCGCTGACGTTTAATAATGCTTCGCAACTCTTTTATTGTTCTCGGAATTCCGCTGATGCTTAAAAATGCTTCGGAACTCTTCCATTGTTCTCGGAATTCTGCTGAAGTTTAAAAATGCTTCGGAACTCTTCCATTGTTCTCGGAATTCCGCTGACATATAAAAATGCTTCGGAAATCTTGCATTGTTCTCGGCATTCCGCTGACGTTTAAAAATGCTTCGGAACTCTTCAATTGTTCTCGGAATTCTGCTGAACTTTTAAAATGCTTTGGAACTCTTCCATTGCTCTCGCAATTCTGCTGATGTTTAAAAATGCTTCGGATCTCTTCCATTGTTCTCGGAATTCTGCTGATGTTTAAAAATGCTTCGGAACTCTTCCATTGTTCTCGGAATTCCGCTGACGTTTAAAAATGCTTCACAACTCTTCCATTGTTCTCGGAATTCCGCTGACTTTTAAAAATACTTCGAAACTCTTCCATTGTTCTCCAAATTCCGCTGAAGTTTAAAAATGCTTCGGAACCCTTCCATTGTTCTCGGAATTCTGCTGACGTTTAAAAATGCTTCGAAACTCTTCCATTGTTCTCTGAATTCCGCTGACGTTTAAAAATGCTTCGGTACTCTTCCTTTGTTCTCGGAATTCCGCTGACATATAAAAATGCTTCGGAAATCTTGCATTGTTCTCGGCATTCCGCTGACGTTTAAAAATGCTTCGGAACTCTTCAATTGTTCTCGGAATTCTGCCAAACTTTTAAAATGCTTTGGAACTCTTCCATTGCTCTCGGAATTCTGCTGAAGTTTAAAAATGCTTCAGAACTCTTCCATTGTTCTCGGAATTCCGCTGACGTTTTAAAATGCTTCGGTACTCTTCCATTGTTCTCGGAATTCCGCTGACATATAAAAATGCTTCGGAAATCTTGCATTGTTCTCGGCATTCCGCTGACGTTTAAAAATGCTTCGGAACTCTTCAATTGTTCTCGGAATTCTGCTGAACTTTTAAAATGCTTTGGAACTCTTCCATTGCTCTCGCAATTCTGCTGACGTTTAAAAATGCTTCGGAACTCTTCCATTGTTCTCGGAATTCTGCTGACGTTTAAAAATGCTTCGGAACTCTTCCATTGTTCTCGGAATTCCGCTGACGTTTAAAAATGCTTCACAACTCTTCCATTGTTCTCGGAATTCCGCTGACTTTTAAAAATACTTCGAAACTCTTCCATTGTTCTCCAAATTCCGCTGAAGTTTAAAAATGCTTCGGAACCCTTCCAATGTTCTCGGAATTCTGCTGAAGTTTAAAAATGCTTCGGAACTCTTCCATTGTTCTCAGAATTCTGCTGACGTTTAAAAATGCTTCGGAACTCTTCCATTGTTCTCGGAATTCCGCTGAAGTTTAAAAATGCTTCAGACCTCTTCCATTGTTCTAGGAATTCTGATGAAGTTTAAAAATTCATCTGAACTCTTCCATTATTCTCGGAATTCGTGTGAATTTTAAAAATGCTTCGGAACTCTTCTATTGTTCTCGGAATTCCGCTGAAGTTTAAAAATGCTTAAAATCTCTTACATTGTACTCGGAATTCCGCTGAAGTTTAAAAATGCTTCGGAACTCTTCCATTGCTCTCGGAATTCTGCTGAAGTTTAAAAATGCTTCAGAACTCTTACATTGTTCTCGGAATTCTGCTGACGTTTAAAAATGCTTCGGAACTCTTCCATTGTTCTCTGAATTCCGCTGACGTTTAAAAATGCTTCGGTACTCTTCCTTTGTTCTCGGAATTCCGCTGACATATAAAAATGCTTCGGAAATCTTGCATTGTTCTCGGCATTCCGCTGACGTTTAAAAATGCTTCGGAACTCTTCCATTGTTCTCAAAATTCCGCTGACGTTTAAAAATGCTTAGGAAATCTTCCATTGTTTTCAAAATTCCGCTGACGTTTAAAAATGCTTTGGAACTCTTCCATTGTTCTTGGAATTCTGCTGAAGTTAAAAATGCTTCGGAACTCTTCCATTGTTCTCAGAATTCCGCTGACGTTTAAAAATGCTTCGGTACTCTTCCATTGTTCTCGGAATTCCACTGACATATAAAAATGCTTCGGAAATCTTGCATTGTTCTCGGCATTCCGCTGACGTTTAAAAATGCTTCGGAACTCTTCAATTGTTCTCGGAATTCTGCTGAACTTTTAAAATGCTTTGGAACTCTTCCATTGCTCTGGGAATTCTGCTGAAGTTTAAAAATGCTTCGGAACTCTTCCATTGTTCTCGGAATTCTGCTGAAGTTTAAAAATGTTTTGGAACTCTTCCATTGTTCTCAGAATTCCGCTGACGTTTAAAAATGCTTCGGAAATCTTCCATTGTTTTCAAAATTCCGCTGACGTTTAAAAATGCTTCAGAACTCTTCCATTGTTCTCGGAATTCCGCTGACGTTTTAAAATGCTTCGGTACTCTTCCATTGTTCTCGGAATTCCGCTGCCATATAAAAATGCTTCGGAAATCTTGCATTGTTCTCGGCATTCCGCTGACGTTTAAAAATGCTTCGGAACTCTTCCATTGTTCTCAGAATTCCGCTGACGTTTAAAAATGCTTCGGAAATCTTCCATTGTTTTCAAAATTCCGCTGACGTTTAAAAATGCTTCAGAACTCTTCCATTGTTCTCGGAATTCCGCTGACGTTTAAAAATGCTATGGAACTCTTGCATTGTTCTCGGCATTCCGCTGACGTTTAAAAATGCTTCGGAACTCTTCAATTGTTCTCGGAATTCTGCCGAACTTTTAAAATGCTTTGTAACTCTTCCATTGCTCTCGGAATTCTGCTGAAGTTTAAAAATGCTTCAGAACTCTTCCATTGTTCTCGGAATTCTGCTGTAGTTTAAAAATGCTTCGGAACTCTTCCATTGTTCTCAGAATTCCGCTGACGTTTAAAAATGCTTCGGAAATCTTCCATTGTTTTCAAAATTCCGCTGACGTTTAAAAATGCTTCAGAACTCTTCCATTGTTCTCAGAATTCCGCTGACGTTTTAAAATGCTTCGGTACTCTTCCATTGTTCTCGGAATTCCGTTGAAGTTTAAAAATGCTTCGAAACTCTTCCATTGTTCTCGGAATTCCGTTGAAGTTTAAAAATGCTTCGGAACTCTTTCATTGTTCTCAGAATTCCGCTGACATTTAAAAATGCTTTGGTACTCTTCCATTGTTCTCTGAATTCCGCTGACATATAAAAATGCTTCGGAAATCTTGCATTGTTCTCGGCATTCCGCTGACGTTTAAAAATGCTTCGGAACTCTTCAATTGTTCTCGGAATTCTGCTGAACTTTTAAAATGCTTTGGAACTCTTCCATTGCTCTCGGAATTCTGCTGAAGTTTAAAAATGCTTCAGAACTCTTACATTGTTCTCGGAATTCTGCTGAAGTTTAAAAATGCTTCGGTACTCTTCCATTGTTCTCGGAATTCCGCTGACATATAAAAATGCTTCGGAAATCTTGCATTGTTCTCGGCATTCCGCTGACGTTTAAAAATGCTTCGGAACTCTTCCATTGTTCTCAAAATTCCGCTGACGTTTAAAAATGCTTCGGAAATCTTCCATTGCTTTCAAAATTCCGCTGATGTTTAAAAATGCTTCAGAACTCTTCCATTGTTCTCGGAATTCCGCTGACGTTTAAAAATGCTTTGGAACTCTTCCATTGTTCTTGGAATTCTGCTGAAGTTAAAAATGCTTCGGAAATCTTGCATTGTTCTCGGCATTCCGCTGACGTTTAAAAATGCTTCGGAACTCTTCAATTGTTCTCGGAATTCTGCTGAACTTTTAAAATGCTTTGGAACTCTTCCATTGCTCTCGGAATTCTGCTGAAGTTTAAAAATGCTTCGGAACTCTTCCATTGTTCTCGGAATTCTGCTGAAGTTTAAAAATGTTTTGGAACTCTTCCATTGTTCTCAGAATTCCGCTGACGTTTAAAAATGCTTCGGAAATCTTCCATTGTTTTCAAAATTCCGCTGACATATAAAAATGCTTCGGAAATCTTGCATTGATCTCGGCATTCCGCTGACGTTTAAAAATGCTTCAGAATTCTTCAATTGTTCTCGGAATTCTGCTGAACTTTTAAAATGCTTTGGAACTCTTCCATTGCTCTCGGAATTCTGCTGAAGTTTAAAAATGCTTCGGAACTCTTCCATTGTTCTCGGAATTCCGTTGAAGTTTAAAAATGCTTCGAAACTCTTCCATTGT
The DNA here is from genome assembly GCF_046119375.1 of Phyllobates terribilis. Classification (NCBI taxonomy): domain Eukaryota; kingdom Metazoa; phylum Chordata; class Amphibia; order Anura; family Dendrobatidae; genus Phyllobates; species Phyllobates terribilis. The sequence continues at coordinate 15,628,142 of NW_027362782.1, forward strand.
TCTCGGAATTCTGCAGAAGTTTAAAAATGCTTCGGAACTCTTCCATTGTTCTCAGAATTCCGCTAACGTTTAAAAATGCTTCGGAAATCTTCCATTGTTTTCAAAATTCCGCTGACGCTTAAAAATGCTTCAGAACTCTTCCATTGTTCTCTGAATTCCGCTGACGTTTAATAATGCTTCGCAACTCTTTCATTGTACTCGGAATTCCGCTAACGTTTAAAAATGGTTCGGAACTCTTCCATTGTTCTCGGAAATCCGTTGAAGTTTAAAAATGCTTCGAAACTCTTCCATTGTTCTGGGAATTCTGCTGAAGTTTAAAAATGCTTCAGAACTCTTCCATTGTTCTCGGAATTCCGCTGACGTTTAATAATGCTTCGCAACTCTTTCATTGTTCTCGGAATTCTGCTGACTTTTAAAAATACTTCGAAACTCTTCCATTGTTCTCCAAATTCCGCTGAAGTTTAAAAATGCTTTGGAACCCTTCCATTGTTCTCGGAATTCTGCTGAAGTTTAAAAATGCTTCGGAACTCTTCCATTGTTCTCAGAATTCTGCTGACGTTTAAAAATGCTTCGGAACTCTTCCATTGTTCTCGGAATTCCGCTGAAGTTTAAAAATGCTTCGGACCTCTTCCATTGTTCTAGGAATTCTGCTGAAGTTTAAAAATTCATCTGAACTCTTCCATTATTCTCGGAATTCGTGTGAATTTTAAAAATGCTTCGGAACTCTTCTATTGTTCTCGGAATTCCGCTGAAGTTTAAAAATTCTTAAAATCTCTTACATTGTACTCGAAATTCCGCTGAAGTTTAAAAATGCTTCGGAACTCTTCCATTGCTCTCGGAATTCTGCTGAAGTTTAAAAATGCTTCAGTACTCTTACATTGTTCTCGGAATTCTGCTGACGTTTAAAAATGCTTCGGAACTCTTCCATTGTTCTCTGAATTCCGCTGATGTTTAAAAATGCTTCGGTACTCTTCCTTTGTTCTCGGAATTCCGCTGACATATAAAAATGCTTCGGAAATCTTGCACTGTTCTCGGCATTCCGCTGACGTTTAAAAATGCTTCGGAACTCTTCAATTGTTCTCGGAATTCTGCCGAACTTTTAAAATGCTTTGGAACTCTTCCATTGCTCTCGGAATTCTGCTGAAGTTTAAAAATGCTTCAGAACTCTTCCATTGTTCTCGGAATTCTGCTGAAGTTTAAAAATGTTTTGGAACTCTTCCATTGTTCTCAGAATTCCGCTGACGTTTAAAAATGCTTCGGAAATCTTCCATTGTTTTCAAAATTCCGCTGACATATAAAAATGCTTCGGAAATCTTGCATTGTTCTCGGCATTCCGCTGACGTTTAAAAATGCTTCAGAATTCTTCAATTGTTCTCGGAATTCTGCTGAACTTTTAAAATGCTTTGAAACTCTTCCATTGCTCTCGGAATTCTGCTGAAGTTTAAAAATGCTTCGGAACTCTTCCATTGTTCTCGGAATTCCGTTGAAGTTTAAAAATGCTTCGAAACTCTTCCATTGTTCTCGGAATTCTGCTGAAGTTTAAAAATGCTTCGGAACTCTTCCATTGTTCTCAGAATTCCGCTAACGTTTAAAAATGCTTCGGAAATCTTCCATTGTTTTCAAAATTCCGCTGACGCTTAAAAATGCTTCAGAACTCTTCCATTGTTCTCTGAATTCCGCTGACGTTTAATAATGCTTCGCAACTCTTTCATTGTACTCGGAATTCCGCTAACGTTTAAAAATGCTTCGGAACTCTTCCATTGTTCTCGGAATTCCGTTGAAGTTTAAAAATGCTTCGAAACTCTTCCATTGTTCTGGGAATTCTGCTGAAGTTTAAAAATGCTTCAGAACTCTTCCATTGTTCTCGGAATTCCGCTGACGTTTAATAATGCTTCGCAACTCTTTTATTGTTCTCGGAATTCCGCTGATGCTTAAAAATGCTTCGGAACTCTTCCATTGTTCTCGGAATTCTGCTGAAGTTTAAAAATGCTTCGGAACTCTTCCATTGTTCTCGGAATTCCGCTGACATATAAAAATGCTTCGGAAATCTTGCATTGTTCTCGGCATTCCGCTGACGTTTAAAAATGCTTCGGAACTCTTCAATTGTTCTCGGAATTCTGCTGAACTTTTAAAATGCTTTGGAACTCTTCCATTGCTCTCGCAATTCTGCTGATGTTTAAAAATGCTTCGGATCTCTTCCATTGTTCTCGGAATTCTGCTGATGTTTAAAAATGCTTCGGAACTCTTCCATTGTTCTCGGAATTCCGCTGACGTTTAAAAATGCTTCACAACTCTTCCATTGTTCTCGGAATTCCGCTGACTTTTAAAAATACTTCGAAACTCTTCCATTGTTCTCCAAATTCCGCTGAAGTTTAAAAATGCTTCGGAACCCTTCCATTGTTCTCGGAATTCCGCTGACGTTTAAAAATGCTATGGAACTCTTGCATTGTTCTCGGCATTCCGCTGACGTTTAAAAATGCTTCGGAACTCTTCAATTGTTCTCGGAATTCTGCCGAACTTTTAAAATGCTTTGTAACTCTTCCATTGCTCTCGGAATTCTGCTGAAGTTTAAAAATGCTTCAGAACTCTTCCATTGTTCTCGGAATTCTGCTGAAGTTTAAAAATGCTTCGGAACTCTTCCATTGTTCTCAGAATTCTGCTGACGTTTAAAAATGCTTCGGAACTCTTCCATTGTTCTCGGAATTCCGCTGAAGTTTAAAAATGCTTCGGACCTCTTCCATTGTTCTAGGAATTCTGCTGAAGTTTAAAAATTCATCTGAACTCTTCCATTATTCTCGGAATTCGTGTGAATTTTAAAAATGCTTCGGAACTCTTCTATTGTTCTCGGAATTCCGCTGAAGTTTAAAAATTCTTAAAATCTCTTACATTGTACTCGAAATTCCGCTGAAGTTTAAAAATGCTTCGGAACTCTTCCATTGCTCTCGGAATTCTGCTGAAGTTTAAAAATGCTTCAGTACTCTTACATTGTTCTCGGAATTCTGCTGACGTTTAAAAATGCTTCGGAACTCTTCCATTGTTCTCTGAATTCCGCTGATGTTTAAAAATGCTTCGGTACTCTTCCTTTGTTCTCGGAATTCCGCTGACATATAAAAATGCTTCGGAAATCTTGCACTGTTCTCGGCATTCCGCTGACGTTTAAAAATGCTTCGGAACTCTTCAATTGTTCTCGGAATTCTGCCGAACTTTTAAAATGCTTTGGAACTCTTCCATTGCTCTCGGAATTCTGCTGAAGTTTAAAAATGCTTCAGAACTCTTCCATTGTTCTCGGAATTCTGCTGAAGTTTAAAAATGTTTTGGAACTCTTCCATTGTTCTCAGAATTCCGCTGACGTTTAAAAATGCTTCGGAAATCTTCCATTGTTTTCAAAATTCCGCTGACATATAAAAATGCTTCGGAAATCTTGCATTGTTCTCGGCATTCCGCTGACGTTTAAAAATGCTTCAGAATTCTTCAATTGTTCTCGGAATTCTGCTGAACTTTTAAAATGCTTTGAAACTCTTCCATTGCTCTCGGAATTCTGCTGAAGTTTAAAAATGCTTCGGAACTCTTCCATTGTTCTCGGAATTCCGTTGAAGTTTAAAAATGCTTCGAAACTCTTCCATTGTTCTCGGAATTCTGCTGAAGTTTAAAAATGCTTCGGAACTCTTCCATTGTTCTCAGAATTCCGCTAACGTTTAAAAATGCTTCGGAAATCTTCCATTGTTTTCAAAATTCCGCTGACGCTTAAAAATGCTTCAGAACTCTTCCATTGTTCTCTGAATTCCGCTGACGTTTAATAATGCTTCGCAACTCTTTCATTGTACTCGGAATTCCGCTAACGTTTAAAAATGCTTCGGAACTCTTCCATTGTTCTCGGAATTCCGTTGAAGTTTAAAAATGCTTCGAAACTCTTCCATTGTTCTGGGAATTCTGCTGAAGTTTAAAAATGCTTCAGAACTCTTCCATTGTTCTCGGAATTCCGCTGACGTTTAATAATGCTTCGCAACTCTTTTATTGTTCTCGGAATTCCGCTGATGCTTAAAAATGCTTCGGAACTCTTCCATTGTTCTCGGAATTCTGCTGAAGTTTAAAAATGCTTCGGAACTCTTCCATTGTTCTCGGAATTCCGCTGACATATAAAAATGCTTCGGAAATCTTGCATTGTTCTCGGCATTCCGCTGACGTTTAAAAATGCTTCGGAACTCTTCAATTGTTCTCGGAATTCTGCTGAACTTTTAAAATGCTTTGGAACTCTTCCATTGCTCTCGCAATTCTGCTGATGTTTAAAAATGCTTCGGATCTCTTCCATTGTTCTCGGAATTCTGCTGATGTTTAAAAATGCTTCGGAACTCTTCCATTGTTCTCGGAATTCCGCTGACGTTTAAAAATGCTTCACAACTCTTCCATTGTTCTCGGAATTCCGCTGACTTTTAAAAATACTTCGAAACTCTTCCATTGTTCTCCAAATTCCGCTGAAGTTTAAAAATGCTTCGGAACCCTTCCATTGTTCTCGGAATTCCGCTGACGTTTAAAAATGCTATGGAACTCTTGCATTGTTCTCGGCATTCCGCTGACGTTTAAAAATGCTTCGGAACTCTTCAATTGTTCTCGGAATTCTGCCGAACTTTTAAAATGCTTTGTAACTCTTCCATTGCTCTCGGAATTCTGCTGAAGTTTAAAAATGCTTCAGAACTCTTCCATTGTTCTCGGAATTCTGCTGTAGTTTAAAAATGCTTCGGAACTCTTCCATTGTTCTCAGAATTCCGCTGACGTTTAAAAATGCTTCGGAAATCTTCCATTGTTTTCAAAATTCCGCTGACGTTTAAAAATGCTTCAGAACTCTTCCATTGTTCTCAGAATTCCGCTGACGTTTTAAAATGCTTCGGTACTCTTCCATTGTTCTCGGAATTCCGTTGAAGTTTAAAAATGCTTCGAAACTCTTCCATTGTTCTCGGAATTCCGTTGAAGTTTAAAAATGCTTCGGAACTCTTTCATTGTTCTCAGAATTCCGCTGACATTTAAAAATGCTTTGGTACTCTTCCATTGTTCTCTGAATTCCGCTGACATATAAAAATGCTTCGGAAATCTTGCATTGTTCTCGGCATTCCGCTGACGTTTAAAAATGCTTCGGAACTCTTCAATTGTTCTCGGAATTCTGCTGAACTTTTAAAATGCTTTGGAACTCTTCCATTGCTCTCGGAATTCTGCTGAAGTTTAAAAATGCTTCAGAACTCTTACATTGTTCTCGGAATTCTGCTGAAGTTTAAAAATGCTTCGGTACTCTTCCATTGTTCTCGGAATTCCGCTGACATATAAAAATGCTTCGGAAATCTTGCATTGTTCTCGGCATTCCGCTGACGTTTAAAAATGCTTCGGAACTCTTCCATTGTTCTCAAAATTCCGCTGACGTTTAAAAATGCTTCGGAAATCTTCCATTGCTTTCAAAATTCCGCTGATGTTTAAAAATGCTTCAGAACTCTTCCATTGTTCTCGGAATTCCGCTGACGTTTAAAAATGCTTTGGAACTCTTCCATTGTTCTTGGAATTCTGCTGAAGTTAAAAATGCTTCGGAAATCTTGCATTGTTCTCGGCATTCCGCTGACGTTTAAAAATGCTTCGGAACTCTTCAATTGTTCTCGGAATTCTGCTGAACTTTTAAAATGCTTTGGAACTCTTCCATTGCTCTCGGAATTCTGCTGAAGTTTAAAAATGCTTCGGAACTCTTCCATTGTTCTCGGAATTCTGCTGAAGTTTAAAAATGTTTTGGAACTCTTCCATTGTTCTCAGAATTCCGCTGACGTTTAAAAATGCTTCGGAAATCTTCCATTGTTTTCAAAATTCCGCTGACATATAAAAATGCTTCGGAAATCTTGCATTGATCTCGGCATTCCGCTGACGTTTAAAAATGCTTCAGAATTCTTCAATTGTTCTCGGAATTCTGCTGAACTTTTAAAATGCTTTGGAACTCTTCCATTGCTCTCGGAATTCTGCTGAAGTTTAAAAATGCTTCGGAACTCTTCCATTGTTCTCGGAATTCCGTTGAAGTTTAAAAATGCTTCGAAACTCTTCCATTGTTCTCGGAATTCTGCAGAAGTTTAAAAATGCTTCGGAACTCTTCCATTGTTCTCAGAATTCCGCTAACGTTTAAAAATGCTTCGGAAATCTTCCATTGTTTTCAAAATTCCGCTGACGCTTAAAAATGCTTCAGAACTCTTCCATTGTTCTCTGAATTCCGCTGACGTTTAATAATGCTTCGCAACTCTTTCATTGTACTCGGAATTCCGCTAACGTTTAAAAATGGTTCGGAACTCTTCCATTGTTCTCGGAAATCCGTTGAAGTTTAAAAATGCTTCGAAACTCTTCCATTGTTCTGGGAATTCTGCTGAAGTTTAAAAATGCTTCAGAACTCTTCCATTGTTCTCGGAATTCCGCTGACGTTTAATAATGCTTCGCAACTCTTTCATTGTTCTCGGAATTCTGCTGACTTTTAAAAATACTTCGAAACTCTTCCATTGTTCTCCAAATTCCGCTGAAGTTTAAAAATGCTTTGGAACCCTTCCATTGTTCTCGGAATTCTGCTGAAGTTTAAAAATGCTTCGGAACTCTTCCATTGTTCTCAGAATTCTGCTGACGTTTAAAAATGCTTCGGAACTCTTCCATTGTTCTCGGAATTCCGCTGAAGTTTAAAAATGCTTCGGACCTCTTCCATTGTTCTAGGAATTCTGCTGAAGTTTAAAAATTCATCTGAACTCTTCCATTATTCTCGGAATTCGTGTGAATTTTAAAAATGCTTCGGAACTCTTCTATTGTTCTCGGAATTCCGCTGAAGTTTAAAAATTCTTAAAATCTCTTACATTGTACTCGAAATTCCGCTGAAGTTTAAAAATGCTTCGGAACTCTTCCATTGCTCTCGGAATTCTGCTGAAGTTTAAAAATGCTTCAGTACTCTTACATTGTTCTCGGAATTCTGCTGACGTTTAAAAATGCTTCGGAACTCTTCCATTGTTCTCTGAATTCCGCTGATGTTTAAAAATGCTTCGGTACTCTTCCTTTGTTCTCGGAATTCCGCTGACATATAAAAATGCTTCGGAAATCTTGCACTGTTCTCGGCATTCCGCTGACGTTTAAAAATGCTTCGGAACTCTTCAATTGTTCTCGGAATTCTGCCGAACTTTTAAAATGCTTTGGAACTCTTCCATTGCTCTCGGAATTCTGCTGAAGTTTAAAAATGCTTCAGAACTCTTCCATTGTTCTCGGAATTCTGCTGAAGTTTAAAAATGTTTTGGAACTCTTCCATTGTTCTCAGAATTCCGCTGACGTTTAAAAATGCTTCGGAAATCTTCCATTGTTTTCAAAATTCCGCTGACATATAAAAATGCTTCGGAAATCTTGCATTGTTCTCGGCATTCCGCTGACGTTTAAAAATGCTTCAGAATTCTTCAATTGTTCTCGGAATTCTGCTGAACTTTTAAAATGCTTTGAAACTCTTCCATTGCTCTCGGAATTCTGCTGAAGTTTAAAAATGCTTCGGAACTCTTCCATTGTTCTCGGAATTCCGTTGAAGTTTAAAAATGCTTCGAAACTCTTCCATTGTTCTCGGAATTCTGCTGAAGTTTAAAAATGCTTCGGAACTCTTCCATTGTTCTCAGAATTCCGCTAACGTTTAAAAATGCTTCGGAAATCTTCCATTGTTTTCAAAATTCCGCTGACGCTTAAAAATGCTTCAGAACTCTTCCATTGTTCTCTGAATTCCGCTGACGTTTAATAATGCTTCGCAACTCTTTCATTGTACTCGGAATTCCGCTAACGTTTAAAAATGCTTCGGAACTCTTCCATTGTTCTCGGAATTCCGTTGAAGTTTAAAAATGCTTCGAAACTCTTCCATTGTTCTGGGAATTCTGCTGAAGTTTAAAAATGCTTCAGAACTCTTCCATTGTTCTCGGAATTCCGCTGACGTTTAATAATGCTTCGCAACTCTTTTATTGTTCTCGGAATTCCGCTGATGCTTAAAAATGCTTCGGAACTCTTCCATTGTTCTCGGAATTCTGCTGAAGTTTAAAAATGCTTCGGAACTCTTCCATTGTTCTCGGAATTCCGCTGACATATAAAAATGCTTCGGAAATCTTGCATTGTTCTCGGCATTCCGCTGACGTTTAAAAATGCTTCGGAACTCTTCAATTGTTCTCGGAATTCTGCTGAACTTTTAAAATGCTTTGGAACTCTTCCATTGCTCTCGCAATTCTGCTGATGTTTAAAAATGCTTCGGATCTCTTCCATTGTTCTCGGAATTCTGCTGATGTTTAAAAATGCTTCGGAACTCTTCCATTGTTCTCGGAATTCCGCTGACGTTTAAAAATGCTTCACAACTCTTCCATTGTTCTCGGAATTCCGCTGACTTTTAAAAATACTTCGAAACTCTTCCATTGTTCTCCAAATTCCGCTGAAGTTTAAAAATGCTTCGGAACCCTTCCATTGTTCTCGGAATTCTGCTGACGTTTAAAAATGCTTCGAAACTCTTCCATTGTTCTCTGAATTCCGCTGACGTTTAAAAATGCTTCGGTACTCTTCCTTTGTTCTCGGAATTCCGCTGACATATAAAAATGCTTCGGAAATCTTGCATTGTTCTCGGCATTCCGCTGACGTTTAAAAATGCTTCGGAACTCTTCAATTGTTCTCGGAATTCTGCCAAACTTTTAAAATGCTTTGGAACTCTTCCATTGCTCTCGGAATTCTGCTGAAGTTTAAAAATGCTTCAGAACTCTTCCATTGTTCTCGGAATTCCGCTGACGTTTTAAAATGCTTCGGTACTCTTCCATTGTTCTCGGAATTCCGCTGACATATAAAAATGCTTCGGAAATCTTGCATTGTTCTCGGCATTCCGCTGACGTTTAAAAATGCTTCGGAACTCTTCAATTGTTCTCGGAATTCTGCTGAACTTTTAAAATGCTTTGGAACTCTTCCATTGCTCTCGCAATTCTGCTGACGTTTAAAAATGCTTCGGAACTCTTCCATTGTTCTCGGAATTCTGCTGACGTTTAAAAATGCTTCGGAACTCTTCCATTGTTCTCGGAATTCCGCTGACGTTTAAAAATGCTTCACAACTCTTCCATTGTTCTCGGAATTCCGCTGACTTTTAAAAATACTTCGAAACTCTTCCATTGTTCTCCAAATTCCGCTGAAGTTTAAAAATGCTTCGGAACCCTTCCAATGTTCTCGGAATTCTGCTGAAGTTTAAAAATGCTTCGGAACTCTTCCATTGTTCTCAGAATTCTGCTGACGTTTAAAAATGCTTCGGAACTCTTCCATTGTTCTCGGAATTCCGCTGAAGTTTAAAAATGCTTCAGACCTCTTCCATTGTTCTAGGAATTCTGCTGAAGTTTAAAAATTCATCTGAACTCTTCCATTATTCTCGGAATTCGTGTGAATTTTAAAAATGCTTCGGAACTCTTCTATTGTTCTCGGAATTCCGCTGAAGTTTAAAAATGCTTAAAATCTCTTACATTGTACTCGGAATTCCGCTGAAGTTTAAAAATGCTTCGGAACTCTTCCATTGCTCTCGGAATTCTGCTGAAGTTTAAAAATGCTTCAGAACTCTTACATTGTTCTCGGAATTCTGCTGACGTTTAAAAATGCTTCGGAACTCTTCCATTGTTCTCTGAATTCCGCTGACGTTTAAAAATGCTTCGGTACTCTTCCTTTGTTCTCGGAATTCCGCTGACATATAAAAATGCTTCGGAAATCTTGCATTGTTCTCGGCATTCCGCTGACGTTTAAAAATGCTTCGGAACTCTTCCATTGTTCTCAAAATTCCGCTGACGTTTAAAAATGCTTAGGAAATCTTCCATTGTTTTCAAAATTCCGCTGACGTTTAAAAATGCTTTGGAACTCTTCCATTGTTCTTGGAATTCTGCTGAAGTTAAAAATGCTTCGGAACTCTTCCATTGTTCTCAGAATTCCGCTGACGTTTAAAAATGCTTCGGTACTCTTCCATTGTTCTCGGAATTCCACTGACATATAAAAATGCTTCGGAAATCTTGCATTGTTCTCGGCATTCCGCTGACGTTTAAAAATGCTTCGGAACTCTTCAATTGTTCTCGGAATTCTGCTGAACTTTTAAAATGCTTTGGAACTCTTCCATTGCTCTGGGAATTCTGCTGAAGTTTAAAAATGCTTCGGAACTCTTCCATTGTTCTCGGAATTCTGCTGAAGTTTAAAAATGTTTTGGAACTCTTCCATTGTTCTCAGAATTCCGCTGACGTTTAAAAATGCTTCGGAAATCTTCCATTGTTTTCAAAATTCCGCTGACGTTTAAAAATGCTTCAGAACTCTTCCATTGTTCTCGGAATTCCGCTGACGTTTTAAAATGCTTCGGTACTCTTCCATTGTTCTCGGAATTCCGCTGCCATATAAAAATGCTTCGGAAATCTTGCATTGTTCTCGGCATTCCGCTGACGTTTAAAAATGCTTCGGAACTCTTCCATTGTTCTCAGAATTCCGCTGACATTTAAAAATGCTTCGGAAATCTTCCATTGTTTTCAAAATTCCGCTGACGTTTAAAAATGCTTCAGAACTCTTCCATTGTTCTCGGAATTCCGCTGACGTTTAAAAATGCTATGGAACTCTTGCATTGTTCTCGGCATTCCGCTGACGTTTAAAAATGCTTCGGAACTCTTCAATTGTTCTCGGAATTCTGCCGAACTTTTAAAATGCTTTGTAACTCTTCCATTGCTCTCGGAATTCTGCTGAAGTTTAAAAATGCTTCAGAACTCTTCCATTGTTCTCGGAATTCTGCTGTAGTTTAAAAATGCTTCGGAACTCTTCCATTGTTCTCAGAATTCCGCTGACGTTTAAAAATGCTTCGGAAATCTTCCATTGTTTTCAAAATTCCGCTGACGTTTAAAAATGCTTCAGAACTCTTCCATTGTTCTCAGAATTCCGCTGACGTTTTAAAATGCTTCGGTACTCTTCCATTGTTCTCGGAATTCCGTTGAAGTTTAAAAATGCTTCGAAACTCTTCCATTGTTCTCGGAATTCCGTTGAAGTTTAAAAATGCTTCGGAACTCTTTCATTGTTCTCAGAATTCCGCTGACATTTAAAAATGCTTTGGTACTCTTCCATTGTTCTCTGAATTCCGCTGACATATAAAAATGCTTCGGAAATCTTGCATTGTTCTCGGCATTCCGCTGACGTTTAAAAATGCTTCGGAACTCTTCAATTGTTCTCGGAATTCTGCTGAACTTTTAAAATGCTTTGGAACTCTTCCATTGCTCTCGGAATTCTGCTGAAGTTTAAAAATGCTTCAGAACTCTTACATTGTTCTCGGAATTCTGCTGAAGTTTAAAAATGCTTCGGTACTCTTCCATTGTTCTCGGAATTCCGCTGACATATAAAAATGCTTCGGAAATCTTGCATTGTTCTCGGCATTCCGCTGACGTTTAAAAATGCTTCGGAACTCTTCCATTGTTCTCAAAATTCCGCTGACGTTTAAAAATGCTTCGGAAATCTTCCATTGCTTTCAAAATTCCGCTGATGTTTAAAAATGCTTCAGAACTCTTCCATTGTTCTCGGAATTCCGCTGACGTTTAAAAATGCTTTGGAACTCTTCCATTGTTCTTGGAATTCTGCTGAAGTTAAAAATGCTTCGGAAATCTTGCATTGTTCTCGGCATTCCGCTGACGTTTAAAAATGCTTCGGAACTCTTCAATTGTTCTCGGAATTCTGCTGAACTTTTAAAATGCTTTGGAACTCTTCCATTGCTCTCGGAATTCTGCTGAAGTTTAAAAATGCTTCGGAACTCTTCCATTGTTCTCGGAATTCTGCTGAAGTTTAAAAATGTTTTGGAACTCTTCCATTGTTCTCAGAATTCCGCTGACGTTTAAAAATGCTTCGGAAATCTTCCATTGTTTTCAAAATTCCGCTGACATATAAAAATGCTTCGGAAATCTTGCATTGATCTCGGCATTCCGCTGACGTTTAAAAATGCTTCAGAATTCTTCAATTGTTCTCGGAATTCTGCTGAACTTTTAAAATGCTTTGGAACTCTTCCATTGCTCTCGGAATTCTGCTGAAGTTTAAAAATGCTTCGGAACTCTTCCATTGTTCTCGGAATTCCGTTGAAGTTTAAAAATGCTTCGAAACTCTTCCATTGTTCTCGGAATTCTGCAGAAGTTTAAAAATGCTTCGGAACTCTTCCATTGTTCTCAGAATTCCGCTAACGTTTAAAAATGCTTCGGAAATCTTCCATTGTTTTCAAAATTCCGCTGACGCTTAAAAATGCTTCAGAACTCTTCCATTGTTCTCTGAATTCCGCTGACGTTTAATAATGCTTCGCAACTCTTTCATTGTACTCGGAATTCCGCTAACGTTTAAAAATGGTTCGGAACTCTTCCATTGTTCTCGGAAATCCGTTGAAGTTTAAAAATGCTTCGAAACTCTTCCATTGTTCTGGGAATTCTGCTGAAGTTTAAAAATGCTTCAGAACTCTTCCATTGTTCTCGGAATTCCGCTGACGTTTAATAATGCTTCGCAACTCTTTCATTGTTCTCGGAATTCTGCTGACTTTTAAAAATACTTCGAAACTCTTCCATTGTTCTCCAAATTCCGCTGAAGTTTAAAAATGCTTCGGAACCCTTCCATTGTTCTCGGAATTCTGCTGAAGTTTAAAAATGCTTCGGAACTCTTCCATTGTTCTCAGAATTCTGCTGACGTTTAAAAATGCTTCGGAACTCTTCCATTGTTCTCGGAATTCCGCTGAAGTTTAAAAATGCTTCGGACCTCTTCCATTGTTCTAGGAATTCTGCTGAAGTTTAAAAATTCATCTGAACTCTTCCATTATTCTCGGAATTCGTGTGAATTTTAAAAATGCTTCGGAACTCTTCTATTGTTCTCGGAATTCCGCTGAAGTTTAAAAATTCTTAAAATCTCTTACATTGTACTCGAAATTCCGCTGAAGTTTAAAAATGCTTCGGAACTCTTCCATTGCTCTCGGAATTCTGCTGAAGTTTAAAAATGCTTCAGTACTCTTACATTGTTCTCGGAATTCTGCTGACGTTTAAAAATGCTTCGGAACTCTTCCATTGTTCTCTGAATTCCGCTGATGTTTAAAAATGCTTCGGTACTCTTCCTTTGTTCTCGGAATTCCGCTGACATATAAAAATGCTTCGGAAATCTTGCACTGTTCTCGGCATTCCGCTGACGTTTAAAAATGCTTCGGAACTCTTCAATTGTTCTCGGAATTCTGCCGAACTTTTAAAATGCTTTGGAACTCTTCCATTGCTCTCGGAATTCTGCTGAAGTTTAAAAATGCTTCAGAACTCTTCCATTGTTCTCGGAATTCTGCTGAAGTTTAAAAATGTTTTGGAACTCTTCCATTGTTCTCAGAATTCCGCTGACGTTTAAAAATGCTTCGGAAATCTTCCATTGTTTTCAAAATTCCGCTGACATATAAAAATGCTTCGGAAATCTTGCATTGTTCTCGGCATTCCGCTGACGTTTAAAAATGCTTCAGAATTCTTCAATTGTTCTCGGAATTCTGCTGAACTTTTAAAATGCTTTGAAACTCTTCCATTGCTCTCGGAATTCTGCTGAAGTTTAAAAATGCTTCGGAACTCTTCCATTGTTCTCGGAATTCCGTTGAAGTTTAAAAATGCTTCGAAACTCTTCCATTGTTCTCGGAATTCTGCTGAAGTTTAAAAATGCTTCGGAACTCTTCCATTGTTCTCAGAATTCCGCTAACGTTTAAAAATGCTTCGGAAATCTTCCATTGTTTTCAAAATTCCGCTGACGCTTAAAAATGCTTCAGAACTCTTCCATTGTTCTCTGAATTCCGCTGACGTTTAATAATGCTTCGCAACTCTTTCATTGTACTCGGAATTCCGCTAACGTTTAAAAATGCTTCGGAACTCTTCCATTGTTCTCGGAATTCCGTTGAAGTTTAAAAATGCTTCGAAACTCTTCCATTGTTCTGGGAATTCTGCTGAAGTTTAAAAATGCTTCAGAACTCTTCCATTGTTCTCGGAATTCCGCTGACGTTTAATAATGCTTCGCAACTCTTTTATTGTTCTCGGAATTCCGCTGATGCTTAAAAATGCTTCGGAACTCTTCCATTGTTCTCGGAATTCTGCTGAAGTTTAAAAATGCTTCGGAACTCTTCCATTGTTCTCGGAATTCCGCTGACATATAAAAATGCTTCGGAAATCTTGCATTGTTCTCGGCATTCCGCTGACGTTTAAAAATGCTTCGGAACTCTTCAATTGTTCTCGGAATTCTGCTGAACTTTTAAAATGCTTTGGAACTCTTCCATTGCTCTCGCAATTCTGCTGATGTTTAAAAATGCTTCGGATCTCTTCCATTGTTCTCGGAATTCTGCTGATGTTTAAAAATGCTTCGGAACTCTTCCATTGTTCTCGGAATTCCGCTGACTTTTAAAAATACTTCGAAACTCTTCCATTGTTCTCCAAATTCCGCTGAAGTTTAAAAATGCTTCGGAACCCTTCCATTGTTCTCGGAATTCTGCTGACGTTTAAAAATGCTTCGAAACTCTTCCATTGTTCTCTGAATTCCGCTGACGTTTAAAAATGCTTCGGTACTCTTCCTTTGTTCTCGGAATTCCGCTGACATATAAAAATGCTTCGGAAATCTTGCATTGTTCTCGGCATTCCGCTGACGTTTAAAAATGCTTCGGAACTCTTCAATTGTTCTCGGAATTCTGCCAAACTTTTAAAATGCTTTGGAACTCTTCCATTGCTCTCGGAATTCTGCTGAAGTTTAAAAATGCTTCAGAACTCTTCCATTGTTCTCGGAATTCCGCTGACGTTTTAAAATGCTTCGGTACTCTTCCATTGTTCTCGGAATTCCGCTGACATATAAAAATGCTTCGGAAATCTTGCATTGTTCTCGGCATTCCGCTCACGTTTAAAAATGCTTCGGAACTCTTCCATTGTTTTCAAAATTCCGCTGACGTTTAAAAATGCTTCAGAACTCTTCCATTGTTCTCAGAATTCCGCTGACGTTTAAAAATGCTTCGGTACTCTTCCATTGTTCTCGGAATTCCGTTGAAGTTTAAAAATGCTTCGAAACTCTTCCATTGTTCTCGGAATTCTGCTGACGTTTAAAAATGCTTCGGTACTCTTCCATTGTTCTCGGAATTCCGTTGAAGTTTAAAAATGCTTCGAAACTCTTCCATTGTTCTCGGAATTCTGCTGACGTTTAAAAATGCTTCGGTACTCTTCCTTTGTTCTCGGAATTCCGCTGACATATAAAAATGCTTCGGAAATCTTGCATTGTTCTCGGCATTCCGCTGACGTTTAAAAATGCTTCGGAACTCTTCCATTGTTCTCAAAATTCCGCTGACGTTTAAAAATGCTTAGGAAATCTTCCATTGTTTTCAAAATTCCGCTGACGTTTAAAAATGCTTTGGAACTCTTCCATTGTTCTTGGAATTCTGCTGAAGTTAAAAATGCTTCGGAACTCTTCCATTGTTCTCAGAATTCCGCTGACGTTTAAAAATGCTTCGGTACTCTTCCATTGTTCTCGGAATTCCACTGACATATAAAAATGCTTCGGAAATCTTGCATTGTTCTCGGCATTCCGCTGACGTTTAAAAATGCTTCGGAACTCTTCAATTGTTCTCGGAATTCTGCTGAACTTTTAAAATGCTTTGGAACTCTTCCATTGCTCTCGGAATTCTGCTGAAGTTTAAAAATGCTTCGGAACTCTTCCATTGTTCTCGGAATTCTGCTGAAGTTTAAAAATGTTTTGGAACTCTTCCATTGTTCTCAGAATTCCGCTGACGTTTAAAAATGCTTCGGAAATCTTCCATTGTTTTCAAAATTCCGCTGACGTTTAAAAATGCTTCAGAACTCTTCCATTGTTCTCGGAATTCCGCTGACGTTTTAAAATGCTTCGGTACTCTTCCATTGTTCTCGGAATTCCGCTGACATATAAAAATGCTTCGGAAATCTTGCATTGTTCTCGGCATTCCGCTGACGTTTAAAAATGCTTCGGAACTCTTCCAGTGTTCTCAGAATTCCGCTGACGTTTAAAAATGCTTCGGAAATCTTCCATTGTTTTCAAAATTCCGCTGACGTTTAAAAATGCTTCAGAACTCTTCCATTGTTCTCGGAATTCCGCTGACGTTTAAAAATGCTATGGAACTCTTGCATTGTTCTCGGCATTCCGCTGACGTTTAAAAATGCTTCGGAACTCTTCAATTGTTCTCGGAATTCTGCCGAACTTTTAAAATGCTTTGTAACTCTTCCATTGCTCTCGGAATTCTGCTGAAGTTTAAAAATGCTTCAGAACTCTTCCATTGTTCTCGGAATTCTGCTGTAGTTTAAAAATGCTTCGGAACTCTTCCATTGTTCTCAGAATTCCGCTGACGTTTAAAAATGCTTCGGAAATCTTCCATTGTTTTCAAAATTCCGCTGACGTTTAAAAATGCTTCAGAACTCTTCCATTGTTCTCAGAATTCCGCTGACGTTTTAAAATGCTTCGGTACTCTTCCATTGTTCTCGGAATTCCGCTGACATATAAAAATGCTTCGGAAATCTTGCATTGTTCTCGGCATTCCGCTGACGTTTAGAAATGCTTCGGAACTCTTCCATTGTTCTCAGAATTCCGCTGATGTTTAAAAATGCTTCGGAAATCTTCCATTGTTTTCAAAATTCCGCTGACGTTTAAAAATGCTTCAGAACTCTTCCATTGTTCTCGGAATTCCGCTGACGTTTAAAAATGCTTTGGAACTCTTCCATTATTCTCGGAATTCTGCTGAAGTTTAAAAATGCTTCGGAACTCTTCCATTGTTCTCAGAATTCCGCTGACGTTTAAAAATGCTTCGGTACTCTTCCATTGTTCTCGGAATTCCGTTGAAGTTTAAAAATGCTTCGAAACTCTTCCATTGTTCTCGGAATTCCGTTGAAGTTTAAAAATGCTTCGGAACTCTTTCATTGTTCTCAGAATTCCGCTGACATTTAAAAATGCTTTGGTACTCTTCCATTGTTCTCTGAATTCCGCTGACATATAAAAATGCTTCGGAAATCTTGCATTGTTCTCGGCATTCCGCTGACGTTTAAAAATGCTTCGGAACTCTTCAATTGTTCTCGGAATTCTGCTGAACTTTTAAAATGCTTTGGAACTCTTCCATTGCTCTCGGAATTCTGCTGAAGTTTAAAAATGCTTCAGAACTCTTACATTGTTCTCGGAATTCTGCTGAAGTTTAAAAATGCTTCGGTACTCTTCCATTGTTCTCGGAATTCCGCTGACATATAAAAATGCTTCGGAAATCTTGCATTGTTCTCGGCATTCCGCTGACGTTTAAAAATGCTTCGGAACTCTTCCATTGTTCTCAAAATTCCGCTGACGTTTAAAAATGCTTCGGAAATCTTCCATTGCTTTCAAAATTCCGCTGATGTTTAAAAATGCTTCAGAACTCTTCCATTGTTCTCGGAATTCCGCTGACGTTTAAAAATGCTTTGGAACTCTTCCATTGTTCTTGGAATTCTGCTGAAGTTAAAAATGCTTCGGAAATCTTGCATTGTTCTCGGCATTCCGCTGACGTTTAAAAATGCTTCGGAACTCTTCAATTGTTCTCGGAATTCTGCTGAACTTTTAAAATGCTTTGGAACTCTTCCATTGCTCTCGGAATTCTGCTGAAGTTTAAAAATGCTTCGGAACTCTTCCATTGTTCTCGGAATTCTGCTGAAGTTTAAAAATGTTTTGGAACTCTTCCATTGTTCTCAGAATTCCGCTGACGTTTAAAAATGCTTCGGAAATCTTCCATTGTTTTCAAAATTCCGCTGACATATAAAAATGCTTCGGAAATCTTGCATTGATCTCGGCATTCCGCTGACGTTTAAAAATGCTTCAGAATTCTTCAATTGTTCTCGGAATTCTGCTGAACTTTTAAAATGCTTTGGAACTCTTCCATTGCTCTCGGAATTCTGCTGAAGTTTAAAAATGCTTCGGAACTCTTCCATTGTTCTCGGAATTCCGTTGAAGTTTAAAAATGCTTCGAAACTCTTCCATTGTTCTCGGAATTCTGCAGAAGTTTAAAAATGCTTCGGAACTCTTCCATTGTTCTCAGAATTCCGCTAACGTTTAAAAATGCTTCGGAAATCTTCCATTGTTTTCAAAATTCCGCTGACGCTTAAAAATGCTTCAGAACTCTTCCATTGTTCTCTGAATTCCGCTGACGTTTAATAATGCTTCGCAACTCTTTCATTGTACTCGGAATTCCGCTAACGTTTAAAAATGGTTCGGAACTCTTCCATTGTTCTCGGAAATCCGTTGAAGTTTAAAAATGCTTCGAAACCCTTCCATTGTTCTGGGAATTCTGCTGAAGTTTAAAAATGCTTCAGAACTCTTCCATTGTTCTCGGAATTCCGCTGACGTTTAATAATGCTTCGCAACTCTTTCATTGTTCTCGGAATTCCGCTGACTTTTAAAAATACTTCGAAACTCTTCCATTGTTCTCCAAATTCCGCTGAAGTTTAAAAATGCTTCGGAACCCTTCCATTGTTCTCGGAATTCTGCTGAAGTTTAAAAATGCTTCGGAACTCTTCCATTGTTCTCAGAATTCTGCTGACGTTTAAAAATGCTTCGGAACTCTTCCATTGTTCTCGGAATTCCGCTGAAGTTTAAAAATGCTTCGGACCTCTTCCATTGTTCTAGGAATTCTGCTGAAGTTTAAAAATTCATCTGAACTCTTCCATTATTCTCGGAATTCGTGTGAATTTTAAAAATGCTTCGGAACTCTTCTATTGTTCTCGGAATTCCGCTGAAGTTTAAAAATTCTTAAAATCTCTTACATTGTACTCGAAATTCCGCTGAAGTTTAAAAATGCTTCGGAACTCTTCCATTGCTCTCGGAATTCTGCTGAAGTTTAAAAATGCTTCAGTACTCTTACATTGTTCTCGGAATTCTGCTGACGTTTAAAAATGCTTCGGAACTCTTCCATTGTTCTCTGAATTCCGCTGATGTTTAAAAATGCTTCGGTACTCTTCCTTTGTTCTCGGAATTCCGCTGACATATAAAAATGCTTCGGAAATCTTGCACTGTTCTCGGCATTCCGCTGACGTTTAAAAATGCTTCGGAACTCTTCAATTGTTCTCGGAATTCTGCCGAACTTTTAAAATGCTTTGGAACTCTTCCATTGCTCTCGGAATTCTGCTGAAGTTTAAAAATGCTTCAGAACTCTTCCATTGTTCTCGGAATTCTGCTGAAGTTTAAAAATGTTTTGGAACTCTTCCATTGTTCTCAGAATTCCGCTGACGTTTAAAAATGCTTCGGAAATCTTCCATTGTTTTCAAAATTCCGCTGACATATAAAAATGCTTCGGAAATCTTGCATTGTTCTCGGCATTCCGCTGACGTTTAAAAATGCTTCAGAATTCTTCAATTGTTCTCGGAATTCTGCTGAACTTTTAAAATGCTTTGAAACTCTTCCATTGCTCTCGGAATTCTGCTGAAGTTTAAAAATGCTTCGGAACTCTTCCATTGTTCTCGGAATTCCGTTGAAGTTTAAAAATGCTTCGAAACTCTTCCATTGTTCTCGGAATTCTGCTGAAGTTTAAAAATGCTTCGGAACTCTTCCATTGTTCTCAGAATTCCGCTAACGTTTAAAAATGCTTCGGAAATCTTCCATTGTTTTCAAAATTCCGCTGACGCTTAAAAATGCTTCAGAACTCTTCCATTGTTCTCTGAATTCCGCTGACGTTTAATAATGCTTCGCAACTCTTTCATTGTACTCGGAATTCCGCTAACGTTTAAAAATGCTTCGGAACTCTTCCATTGTTCTCGGAATTCCGTTGAAGTTTAAAAATGCTTCGAAACTCTTCCATTGTTCTGGGAATTCTGCTGAAGTTTAAAAATGCTTCAGAACTCTTCCATTGTTCTCGGAATTCCGCTGACGTTTAATAATGCTTCGCAACTCTTTTATTGTTCTCGGAATTCCGCTGATGCTTAAAAATGCTTCGGAACTCTTCCATTGTTCTCGGAATTCTGCTGAAGTTTAAAAATGCTTCGGAACTCTTCCATTGTTCTCGGAATTCCGCTGACATATAAAAATGCTTCGGAAATCTTGCATTGTTCTTGGCATTCCGCTGACGTTTAAAAATGCTTCGGAACTCTTCAATTGTTCTCGGAATTCTGCTGAACTTTTAAAATGCTTTGGAACTCTTCCATTGCTCTCGCAATTCTGCTGATGTTTAAAAATGCTTCGGATCTCTTCCATTGTTCTCGGAATTCTGCTGATGTTTAAAAATGCTTCGGAACTCTTCCATTGTTCTCGGAATTCCGCTGACGTTTAAAAATGCTTCACAACTCTTCCATTGTTCTCGGAATTCCGCTGACTTTTAAAAATACTTCGAAACTCTTCCATTGTTCTCCAAATTCCGCTGAAGTTTAAAAATGCTTCGGAACCCTTCCATTGTTCTCGGAATTCTGCTGACGTTTAAAAATGCTTCGAAACTCTTCCATTGTTCTCTGAATTCCGCTGACGTTTAAAAATGCTTCGGTACTCTTCCTTTGTTCTCGGAATTCCGCTGACATATAAAAATGCTTCGGAAATCTTGCATTGTTCTCGGCATTCCGCTGACGTTTAAAAATGCTTCGGAACTCTTCAATTGTTCTCGGAATTCTGCCAAACTTTTAAAATGCTTTGGAACTCTTCCATTGCTCTCGGAATTCTGCTGAAGTTTAAAAATGCTTCAGAACTCTTCCATTGTTCTCGGAATTCCGCTGACGTTTTAAAATGCTTCGGTACTCTTCCATTGTTCTCGGAATTCCGCTGACATATAAAAATGCTTCGGAAATCTTGCATTGTTCTCGGCATTCCGCTCACGTTTAAAAATGCTTCGGAACTCTTCCATTGTTTTCAAAATTCCGCTGACGTTTAAAAATGCTTCAGAACTCTTCCATTGTTCTCGGAATTCCGCTGACGTTTAAAAATGCTTCAGAACTCTTCCATTGTTCTCGGAATTCCGCTGACGTTTAATAATGCTTCGCAACTCTTTCATTGTACTCGGAATTCCGCTAACGTTTAAAAATGCTTCGGAACTCTTCCATTGTTCTCGGAATTCCGTTGAAGTTTAAAAATGCTTCGAAACTCTTCCATTGTTCTCGGAATTCTGCTGAAGTTTAAAAATGCTTCGGAACTCTTCCATTGTTCTCGGAATTCCGCTGACATATAAAAATGCTTCGGAAATCTTGCATTGTTCTCGGCATTCCGCTGACGTTTAAAAATGCTTCAGAACTCTTCAATTGTTCTCGGAATTCTGCTGAACTTTTAAAATGCTTTGGAACTCTTCCATTGCTCTCGCAATTCTGCTGACGTTTAAAAATGCTTCGGAACTCTTCCATTGTTCTCGGAATTCTGCTGACGTTTAAAAATGCTTCGGAACTCTTCCATTGTTCTCGGAATTCCGCTGACGTTTAAAAATGCTTCACAACTCTTCCATTGTTCTCGGAATTCCGCTGACTTTTAAAAATACTTCGAAACTCTTCCATTGTTCTCCAAATTCCGCTGAAGTTTAAAAATGCTTCGGAACCCTTCCATTGTTCTCGGAATTCTGCTGAAGTTTAAAAATGCTTCGGAACTCTTCCATTGTTCTCAGAATTCTGCTGACGTTTAAAAATGCTTCGGAACTCTTCCATTGTTCTCGGAATTCCGCTGAAGTTTAAAAATGCTTCAGACCTCTTCCATTGTTCTAGGAATTCTGCTGAAGTTTAAAAATTCATCTGAACTCTTCCATTATTCTCGGAATTCGTGTGAATTTTAAAAATGCTTCGGAACTCTTCTATTGTTCTCGGAATTCCGATGAAGTTTAAAAATGCTTAAAATCTCTTACATTGTACTCGGAATTCCGCTGAAGTTTAAAAATGCTTCGGAACTCTTCCATTGCTCTCGGAATTCTGCTGAAGTTTAAAAATGCTTCAGAACTCTTACATTGTTCTCGGAATTCTGCTGACGTTTAAAAATGCTTCGGAACTCTTCCATTGTTCTCTGAATTCCGCTGACGTTTAAAAATGCTTCGGTACTCTTCCTTTGTTCTCGGAATTCCGCTGACATATAAAAATGCTTCGGAAATCTTGCATTGTTCTCGGCATTCCGCTGACGTTTAAAAATGCTTCGGAACTCTTCCATTGTTCTCAAAATTCCGCTGACGTTTAAAAATGCTTCGGAAATCTTCCATTGTTTTCAAAATTCCGCTGACGTTTAAAAATGCTTTGGAACTCTTCCATTGTTCTTGGAATTCTGCTGAAGTTAAAAATGCTTCGGAACTCTTCCATTGTTCTCAGAATTCCGCTGACGTTTAAAAATGCTTCGGTACTCTTCCATTGTTCTCGGAATTCCACTGACATATAAAAATGCTTCGGAAATCTTGCATTGTTCTCGGCATTCCGCTGACGTTTAAAAATGCTTCGGAACTCTTCAATTGTTCTCGGAATTCTGCTGAACTTTTAAAATGCTTTGGAACTCTTCCATTGCTCTCGGAATTCTGCTGAAGTTTAAAAATGCTTCGGAACTCTTCCATTGTTCTCAGAATTCCGCTGACGTTTAAAAATGCTTCGGAAATCTTCCATTGTTTTCAAAATTCCGCTGACGTTTAAAAATGCTTCAGAACTCTTCCATTGTTCTCGGAATTCCGCTGACGTTTTAAAATGCTTCGGTACTCTTCCATTGTTCTCGGAATTCCGCTGACATATAAAAATGCTTCGGAAATCTTGCATTGTTCTCGGCATTCCGCTGACGTTTAAAAATGCTTCGGAACTCTTCCATTGTTCTCAGAATTCCGCTGACGTTTAAAAATGCTTCGGAAATCTTCCATTGTTTTCAAAATTCCGCTGACGTTTAAAAATGCTTCAGAACTCTTCCATTGTTCTCGGAATTCCGCTGACGTTTAAAAATGCTATGGAACTCTTGCATTGTTCTCGGCATTCCGCTGACGTTTAAAAATGCTTCGGAACTCTTCAATTGTTCTCGGAATTCTGCCGAACTTTTAAAATGCTTTGTAACTCTTCCATTGCTCTCGGAATTCTGCTGAAGTTTAAAAATGCTTCAGAACTCTTCCATTGTTCTCGGAATTCTGCTGTAGTTTAAAAATGCTTCGGAACTCTTCCATTGTTCTCAGAATTCCGCTGACGTTTAAAAATGCTTCGGAAATCTTCCATTGTTTTCAAAATTCCGCTGACGTTTAAAAATGCTTCAGAACTCTTCCATTGTTCTCAGAATTCCGCTGACGTTTTAAAATGCTTCGGTACTCTTCCATTGTTCTCGGAATTCCGCTGACATATAAAAATGCTTCGGAAATCTTGCATTGTTCTCGGCATTCCGCTGACGTTTAGAAATGCTTCGGAACTCTTCCATTGTTCTCAGAATTCCGCTGATGTTTAAAAATGCTTCAGAAAACTTCCATTGTTTTCAAAATTCCGCTGACGTTTAAAAATGCTTCAGAACTCTTCCATTGTTCTCGGAATTCCGCTGACGTTTAAAAATGCTTTGGAACTCTTCCATTATTCTCGGAATTCTGCTGAAGTTTAAAAATGCTTCGGAACTCTTCCATTGTTCTCAGAATTCCGCTGACGTTTAAAAATGCTTCGGTACTCTTCCATTGTTCTCGGAATTCCGTTGAAGTTTAAAAATGCTTCGAAACTCTTCCATTGTTCTCGGAATTCCGTTGAAGTTTAAAAATGCTTCGGAACTCTTTCATTGTTTTCAGAATTCCGCTGACATTTAAAAATGCTTTGGTACTCTTCCATTGTTCTCTGAATTCCGCTGACATATAAAAATGCTTCGGAAATCTTGCATTGTTCTCGGCATTCCGCTGACGTTTAAAAATGCTTCGGAACTCTTCAATTGTTCTCGGAATTCTGCTGAACTTTTAAAATGCTTTGGAACTCTTCCATTGCTCTCGGAATTCTGCTGAAGTTTAAAAATGCTTCAGAACTCTTACATTGTTCTCGGAATTCTGCTGAAGTTTAAAAATGCTTCGGTACTCTTCCATTGTTCTCGGAATTCCGCTGACATATAAAAATGCTTCGGAAATCTTGCATTGTTCTCGGCATTCCGCTGACGTTTAAAAATGCTTCGGAACTCTTCCATTGTTCTCCAAATTCCGCTGAAGTTTAAAAATGCTTCGGAACCCTTCCATTGTTCTCGGAATTCTGCTGAAGTTTAAAAATGCTTCGGAACTCTTCCATTGTTCTCAGAATTCTGCTGACGTTTAAAAATGCTTCGGAACTCTTCCATTGTTCTCGGAATTCCGCTGAAGTTTAAAAATGCTTCGGACCTCTTCCATTGTTCTAGGAATTCTGCTGAAGTTTAAAAATTCATCTGAACTCTTCCATTATTCTCGGAATTCGTGTGAATTTTAAAAATGCTTCGGAACTCTTCTATTGTTCTCGGAATTCCGCTGAAGTTTAAAAATTCTTAAAATCTCTTACATTGTACTCGAAATTCCGCTGAAGTTTAAAAATGCTTCGGAACTCTTCCATTGCTCTCGGAATTCTGCTGAAGTTTAAAAATGCTTCAGTACTCTTACATTGTTCTCGGAATTCTGCTGACGTTTAAAAATGCTTCGGAACTCTTCCATTGTTCTCTGAATTCCGCTGATGTTTAAAAATGCTTCGGTACTCTTCCTTTGTTCTCGGAATTCCGCTGACATATAAAAATGCTTCGGAAATCTTGCACTGTTCTCGGCATTCCGCTGACGTTTAAAAATGCTTCGGAACTCTTCAATTGTTCTCGGAATTCTGCCGAACTTTTAAAATGCTTTGGAACTCTTCCATTGCTCTCGGAATTCTGCTGAAGTTTAAAAATGCTTCAGAACTCTTCCATTGTTCTCGGAATTCTGCTGTAGTTTAAAAATGCTTCGGAACTCTTCCATTGTTCTCAGAATTCCGCTGACGTTTAAAAATGCTTCGGAAATCTTCCATTGTTTTCAAAATTCCGCTGACGTTTAAAAATGCTTCAGAACTCTTCCTTTGTTCTCGGAATTCCGCTGACGTTTAAAAATGCTTTGGAACTCTTCCATTATTCTCGGAATTCTGCTGAAGTTTAAAAATGCTTCGGAACTCTTCCATTGTTCTCAGAATTCCGCTGACGTTTAAAAATGCTTCTTTACTCTTCCATTGTTCTCGGAATTCCGCTGACATATAAAAATGCTTCGGAAATCTTGCATTGTTCTCGGCATTCCGCTGACGTTTAAAAATGCTTCGGAAATCTTCCATTGTTTTCAAAATTCCGCTGACGTTTAAAAATGCTTCAGAACTCTTCCTTTGTTCTCGGAATTCCGCTGACGTTTAAAAATGCTTTGGAACTCTTCCATTATTCTCGGAATTCTGCTGAAGTTTAAAAATGCTTCGGAACTCTTCCATTGTTCTCAGAATTCCGCTGACGTTTAAAAATGCTTCTTTACTCTTCCATTGTTCTCGGAATTCCGCTGACATATAAAAATGCTTCGGAAATCTTGCATTGTTCTCGGCATTCCGCTGACGTTTAAAAATGCTTCGGAACTCGTCAATTGTTCTCGGAATTCTGCTGAACTTTTAAAATGCTTTGAAACTCTTCCATTGCTCTCGGAATTCTGCTGAAGTTTAAAAATGCTTCAGAACTCTTCCATTGTTTTCGGAATTCTGCTGAAGTTTAAAAATGTTTCGGAACTCTTCCATTGTTCTCAGAATTCCACTGACGTTTAAAAATGCTTCGGAAATCTTCCATTGTTTTCAAAATTCCGCTGACGCTTAAAAATGCTTCAGAACTCTTCCATTGTTCTCGGAATTCCGCTGACGTTTAATAATGCTTCACAACTTTTTCATTGTTCTCGGAATTCCGCTGACGGTTAAAAATGCTTCGGAACTCTTCCATTGTTCTCGGAATTCCGTTGAAGTTTAAAAATGCTTCGAAACTCTTCCATTGTTCTCAGAATTCCGCTAACGTTTAAAAATGCTTCTTTACTCTTCCATTGTTCTCGGAATTCCGCTGACATATAAAAATGCTTTGGAAATCTTGCATTGTTCTCGGCATTCCGCTGACGTTTAAAAATGCTTCGGAACTCTTCAATTGTTCTCGGAATTCTGCTGAACTTTTAAAATGCTTTGGAACTCTTCCATTGCTCTCGGAATTCTGCTGAAGTTTAAAAATGCTTCAGAACTCTTACATTGTTCTCGGAATTCTGCTGAAGTTTAAAAATGCTTCGGTACTCTTCCATTGTTCTCGGAATTCCGCTGACATATAAAAATGCTTCGGAAATCTTGCATTGTTCTCGGCATTCCGCTGACGTTTAAAAATGCTTCGGAACTCTTCCATTGTTCTCAGAATTCCGCTGACGTTTAAAAATGCTTAGGAAATCTTCCATTGTTTTCAAAATTCCGCTGACGTTTAAAAATGCTTCGATACTCTTCCATTGTTCTCGGAATTCCACTGACATATAAAAATGCTTCGGAAATCTTGCATTGTTCTCGGCATTCCGCTGACGTTTAAAAATGCTTCGGAACTCTTCAATTGTTCTCGGAATTCTGCTGAACTTTTAAAATGCTTTGGAACTCTTCCATTGCTCTCGGAATTCTGCTGAAGTTTAAAAATGCTTCGGAACTCTTCCATTGTTCTCGGAATTCTGCTGAAGTTTAAAAATGTTTTGGAACTCTTCCATTGTTCTCAGAATTCCGCTGACGTTTAAAAATGCTTCGGAAATCTTCCATTGTTTTCAAAATTCCGCTGACATATAAAAATGCTTCGGAAATCTTGCATTGTTCTCGGCATTCCGCTGACGTTTAAAAATGCTTCAGATTCCTTCAATTGTTCTCGGAATTCTGCTGAACTTTTAAAATGCTTTGGAACTCTTCCATTGCTCTCGGAATTCTGCTGAAGTTTAAAAATGCTTCGGAACTCTTCCATTGTTCTCGGAATTCTGCTGAAGTTTAAAAATGCTTCGGAACTCTTCCATTGTTCTCGGAATTCCGTTGAAGTTTAAAAATGCTTCGAAACTCTTCCATTGTTCTCAGAATTCTGCTGAAGTTTAAAAATGCTTCGGAACTCTTCCATTGTTCTCAGAATTCCGCTAACGTTTAAAAATGCTTCGGAAATCTTCCATTGTTTTCAAAATTCCGCTGACGCTTAAAAATGCTTCAGAACTCTTCCATTGTTCTCGGAATTCCGCTGACGTTTAATAATGCTTCGCAACTCTTTCATTGTACTCGGAATTCCGCTAACGTTTAAAAATGGTTCGGAACTCTTCCATTGTTCTCGGAATTCCGCTGAAGTTTAAAAATGCTTCGGACCTCTTCCATTGTTCTAGGAATTCTGCTGAAGTTTAAAAATTCATCTGAACTCTTCCATTATTCTCGGAATTCGTGTGAATTTTAAAAATGCTTCGGAACTCTTCTATTGTTCTCGGAATTCCGCTGAAGTTTAAAAATTCTTAAAATCTCTTACATTGTACTCGAAATTCCGCTGAAGTTTAAAAATGCTTCGGAACTCTTCCATTGCTCTCGGAATTCTGCTGAAGTTTAAAAATGCTTCAGTACTCTTACATTGTTCTCGGAATTCTGCTGACGTTTAAAAATGCTTCGGAACTCTTCCATTGTTCTCTGAATTCCGCTGATGTTTAAAAATGCTTCGGTACTCTTCCTTTGTTCTCGGAATTCCGCTGACATATAAAAATGCTTCGGAAATCTTGCACTGTTCTCGGCATTCCGCTGACGTTTAAAAATGCTTCGGAACTCTTCAATTGTTCTCGGAATTCTGCCGAACTTTTAAAATGCTTTGGAACTCTTCCATTGCTCTCGGAATTCTGCTGAAGTTTAAAAATGCTTCAGAACTCTTCCATTGTTCTCGGAATTCTGCTGTAGTTTAAAAATGCTTCGGAACTCTTCCATTGTTCTCAGAATTCCGCTGACGTTTAAAAATGCTTCGGAAATCTTCCATTGTTTTCAAAATTCCGCTGACGTTTAAAAATGCTTCAGAACTCTTCCTTTGTTCTCGGAATTCCGCTGACGTTTAAAAATGCTTTGGAACTCTTCCATTATTCTCGGAATTCTGCTGAAGTTTAAAAATGCTTCGGAACTCTTCCATTGTTCTCAGAATTCCGCTGACGTTTAAAAATGCTTCTTTACTCTTCCATTGTTCTCGGAATTCCGCTGACATATAAAAATGCTTCGGAAATCTTGCATTGTTCTCGGCATTCCGCTGACGTTTAAAAATGCTTCGGAACTCGTCAATTGTTCTCGGAATTCTGCTGAACTTTTAAAATGCTTTGAAACTCTTCCATTGCTCTCGGAATTCTGCAGAAGTTTAAAAATGCTTCGGAACTCTTCCATTGTTCTCAGAATTCCGCTAACGTTTAAAAATGCTTCGGAAATCTTCCATTGTTTTCAAAATTCCGCTGACGCTTAAAAATGCTTCAGAACTCTTCCATTGTTCTCTGAATTCCGCTGACGTTTAATAATGCTTCGCAACTCTTTCATTGTACTCGGAATTCCGCTAACGTTTAAAAATGGTTCGGAACTCTTCCATTGTTCTCGGAAATCCGTTGAAGTTTAAAAATGCTTCGAAACTCTTCCATTGTTCTGGGAATTCTGCTGAAGTTTAAAAATGCTTCAGAACTCTTTCATTGTTCTCGGAATTCCGCTGACGTTTAATAATGATTCGCAACTCTTTCATTGTTCTCGGAATTCCGCTGACTTTTAAAAATACTTCGAAACTCTTCCATTGTTCTCCAAATTCCGCTGAAGTTTAAAAATGCTTCGGAACCCTTCCATTGTTCTCGGAATTCTGCTGAAGTTTAAAAATGCTTCGGAACTCTTCCATTGTTCTCAGAATTCTGCTGACGTTTAAAAATGCTTCGGAACTCTTCCATTGTTCTCGGAATTCCGCTGAAGTTTAAAAATGCTTCGGACCTCTTCCATTGTTCTAGGAATTCTGCTGAAGTTTAAAAATTCATCTGAACTCTTCCATTATTCTCGGAATTCGTGTGAATTTTAAAAATGCTTCGGAACTCTTCTATTGTTCTCGGAATTCCGCTGAAGTTTAAAAATTCTTAAAATCTCTTACATTGTACTCGAAATTCCGCTGAAGTTTAAAAATGCTTCGGAACTCTTCCATTGCTCTCGGAATTCTGCTGAAGTTTAAAAATGCTTCAGTACTCTTACATTGTTCTCGGAATTCTGCTGACGTTTAAAAATGCTTCGGAACTCTTCCATTGTTCTCTGAATTCCGCTGATGTTTAAAAATGCTTCGGTACTCTTCCTTTGTTCTCGGAATTCCGCTGACATATAAAAATGCTTCGGAAATCTTGCACTGTTCTCGGCATTCCGCTGACGTTTAAAAATGCTTCGGAACTCTTCAATTGTTCTCGGAATTCTGCCGAACTTTTAAAATGCTTTGGAACTCTTCCATTGCTCTCGGAATTCTGCTGAAGTTTAAAAATGCTTCAGAACTCTTCCATTGTTCTCGGAATTCTGCTGTAGTTTAAAAATGCTTCGGAACTCTTCCATTGTTCTCAGAATTCCGCTGACGTTTAAAAATGCTTCGGAAATCTTCCATTGTTTTCAAAATTCCGCTGACGTTTAAAAATGCTTCAGAACTCTTCCTTTGTTCTCGGAATTCCGCTGACGTTTAAAAATGCTTTGGAACTCTTCCATTATTCTCGGAATTCTGCTGAAGTTTAAAAATGCTTCGGAACTCTTCCATTGTTCTCAGAATTCCGCTGACGTTTAAAAATGCTTCTTTACTCTTCCATTGTTCTCGGAATTCCGCTGACATATAAAAATGCTTCGGAAATCTTGCATTGTTCTCGGCATTCCGCTGACGTTTAAAAATGCTTCGGAACTCGTCAATTGTTCTCGGAATTCTGCTGAACTTTTAAAATGCTTTGAAACTCTTCCATTGCTCTCGGAATTCTGCTGAAGTTTAAAAATGCTTCAGAACTCTTCCATTGTTTTCGGAATTCTGCTGAAGTTTAAAAATGTTTCGGAACTCTTCCATTGTTCTCAGAATTCCACTGACGTTTAAAAATGCTTCGGAAATCTTCCATTGTTTTCAAAATTCCGCTGACGCTTAAAAATGCTTCAGAACTCTTCCATTGTTCTCGGAATTCCGCTGACGTTTAATAATGCTTCACAACTTTTTCATTGTTCTCGGAATTCCGCTGACGGTTAAAAATGCTTCGGAACTCTTCCATTGTTCTCGGAATTCCGTTGAAGTTTAAAAATGCTTCGAAACTCTTCCATTGTTCTCAGAATTCCGCTAACGTTTAAAAATGCTTCTTTACTCTTCCATTGTTCTCGGAATTCCGCTGACATATAAAAATGCTTCGGAAATCTTGCATTGTTCTCGGCATTCCGCTGACGTTTAAAAATGCTTCGGAACTCTTCAATTGTTCTCGGAATTCTGCTGAACTTTTAAAATGCTTTGGAACTCTTCCATTGCTCTCGGAATTCTGCTGAAGTTTAAAAATGCTTCAGAACTCTTACATTGTTCTCGGAATTCTGCTGAAGTTTAAAAATGCTTCGGTACTCTTCCATTGTTCTCGGAATTCCGCTGACATATAAAAATGCTTCGGAAATCTTGCATTGTTCTCGGCATTCCGCTGACGTTTAAAAATGCTTCGGAACTCTTCCATTGTTCTCAGAATTCCGCTGACGTTTAAAAATGCTTAGGAAATCTTCCATTGTTTTCAAAATTCCGCTGACGTTTAAAAATGCTTCAGAACTCTTCCATTGTTCTCGGAATTCCGCTGACGTTTAAAAATGCTTTGGAACTCTTCCATTGTTCTTGGAATTCTGCTGAAGTTTAAAAATGCTTCGGAACTCTTCCATTGTTCTCAGAATTCCGCTGACGTTTAAAAATGCTTCGATACTCTTCCATTGTTCTCGGAATTCCACTGACATATAAAAATGCTTCGGAAATCTTGCATTGTTCTCGGCATTCCGCTGACGTTTAAAAATGCTTCGGAACTCTTCAATTGTTCTCGGAATTCTGCTGAACTTTTAAAATGCTTTGGAACTCTTCCATTGCTCTCGGAATTCTGCTGAAGTTTAAAAATGCTTCGGAACTCTTCCATTGTTCTCGGAATTCTGCTGAAGTTTAAAAATGTTTTGGAACTCTTCCATTGTTCTCAGAATTCCGCTGACGTTTAAAAATGCTTCGGAAATCTTCCATTGTTTTCAAAATTCCGCTGACATATAAAAATGCTTCGGAAATCTTGCATTGTTCTCGGCATTCCGCTGACGTTTAAAAATGCTTCAGATTCCTTCAATTGTTCTCGGAATTCTGCAGAGCATTTAAAATGCTTTGGAACTCTTCCATTGCTCTCGGAATTCTGCTGAAGTTTAAAAATGCTTCGGAACTCTTCCATTGTTCTCGGAATTCTGCTGAAGTTTAAAAATGCTTCGGAACTCTTCCATTGTTCTCGGAATTCCGTTGAAGTTTAAAAATGCTTCGAAACTCTTCCATTGTTCTCGGAATTCTGCTGAAGTTTAAAAATGCTTCGGAACTCTTCCATTGTTCTCAGAATTCCGCTAACGTTTAAAAATGCCTCGGAAATCTTCCATTGTTTTCAAAATTCCGCTGACGCTTAAAAATGCTTCAGAACTCTTCCATTGTTCTCGGAATTCCGCTGACGTTTAATAATGCTTCGCAACTCTTTCATTGTACTCGGAATTCCGCTAACGTTTAAAAATGGTTCGGAACTCTTCCATTGTTCTCGGAATTCCGTTGAAGTTTAAAAATGCTTCGAAACTCTTCCATTGTTCTGGGAATTCTGCTGAAGTTTAAAAATGCTTCAGAACTCTTCCATTGTTCTCGGAATTCCGCTGATGTTTAATAATGCTTCGCAACTCTTTCATTGTTCTCGGAATTCCGCTGATGTTTAAAAATGCTTCGGAACTCTTCCATTGTTCTCGGAATTCTGTTGAAGTTTAAAAATGCTTCTAAACTCTTCCATTGTTCTCGGAATTCTGCAGAAGTTTAAAAATGCTTCGGAACTCTTCCATTGTTCTCGGAATTCCGCTGACATATAAAAATGCTTCGGAAATCTTGCATTGTTCTCGGCATTCCGCTGACGTTTAAAAATGCTTCGGAACTCTTCAATTGTTCTCGGAATTCTGCTGAACTTTTAAAATGCTTTGGAACTCTTCCATTGTTCTCGGAATTCCGCTGACGTTTAAAAATGCTTCACAACTCTTCCATTGTTCTCGGAATTCCGCTGACTTTTAAAAATACTTCGAAACTCTTCCATTGTTCTCCAAATTCCGCTGAAGTTTAAAAATGCTTCGGAACCCTTCCATTGTTCTCGGAATTCTGCTGACGTTTAAAAATGCTTCGAAACTCTTCCATTGTTCTCTGAATTCCGCTGACGTTTAAAAATGCTTCGGTACTCTTCCTTTGTTCTCGGAATTCCGCTGACATATAAAAATGCTTCGGAAATCTTGCATTGTTCTCGGCATTCCGCTGACGTTTAAAAATGCTTCGGAACTCTTCAATTGTTCTCGGAATTCTGCCAAACTTTTAAAATGCTTTGGAACTCTTCCATTGCTCTCGGAATTCTGCTGAAGTTTAAAAATGCTTCAGAACTCTTCCATTGTTCTCGGAATTCCGCTGACGTTTTAAAATGCTTCGGTACTCTTCCATTGTTCTCGGAATTCCGCTGACATATAAAAATGCTTCGGAAATCTTGCATTGTTCTCGGCATTCCGCTTACGTTTAAAAATGCTTCGGAACTCTTCAATTGTTCTCGGAATTCTGCTGAACTTTTAAAATGCTTTGGAACTCTTCCAATGCTCTCGCAATTCTGCTGACGTTTAAAAATGCTTCGGAACTCTTCCATTGTTCTCGGAATTCTGCTGACGTTTAAAAATGCTTCGGAACTCTTCCATTGTTCTCGGAATTCCGCTGACGTTTAAAAATGCTTCACAACTCTTCCATTGTTCTCGGAATTCCGCTGACTTTTAAAAATACTTCGAAACTCTTCCATTGTTCTCCAAATTCCGCTGAAGTTTAAAAATGCTTCGGAACCCTTCCATTGTTCTCGGAATTCTGCTGAAGTTTAAAAATGCTTCGGAACTCTTCCATTGTTCTCAGAATTCTGCTGACGTTTAAAAATGCTTCGGAACTCTTCCATTGTTCTCGGAATTCCGCTGAAGTTTAAAAATGCTTCAGACCTCTTCCATTGTTCTAGGAATTCTGCTGAAGTTTAAAAATTCATCTGAACTCTTCCATTATTCTCGGAATTCGTGTGAATTTTAAAAATGCTTCGGAACTCTTCTATTGTTCTCGGAATTCCGCTGAAGTTTAAAAATGCTTAAAATCTCTTACATTGTACTCGGAATTCCGCTGACGTTTAAAAATGCTTCGGAACTCTTCCATTGCTCTCGGAATTCTGCTGAAGTTTAAAAATGCTTCAGAACTCTTACATTGTTCTCGGAATTCTGCTGACGTTTAAAAATGCTTCGGAACTCTTCCATTGTTCTTGGAATTCTGCTGAAGTTTAAAAATGCTTCGGAACTCTTCCATTGTTCTCAGAATTCCGCTGACGTTTAAAAATGCTTCGATACTCTTCCATTGTTCTCGGAATTCCACTGACATATAAAAATGCTTCGGAAATCTTGCATTGTTCTCGGCATTCCGCTGACGTTTAAAAATGCTTCGGAACTCTTCAATTGTTCTCGGAATTCTGCTGAACTTTTAAAATGCTTTGGAACTCTTCCATTGCTCTCGGAATTCTGCTGAAGTTTAAAAATGCTTCGGAACTCTTCCATTGTTCTCGGAATTCTGCTGAAGTTTAAAAATGTTTTGGAACTCTTCCATTGTTCTCAGAATTCCGCTGACGTTTAAAAATGCTTCGGAAATCTTCCATTGTTTTCAAAATTCCGCTGACATATAAAAATGCTTCGGAAATCTTGCATTGTTCTCGGCATTCCGCTGACGTTTAAAAATGCTTCAGATTCCTTCAATTGTTCTCGGAATTCTGCTGAACTTTTAAAATGCTTTGGAACTCTTCCATTGCTCTCGGAATTCTGCTGAAGTTTAAAAATGCTTCGGAACTCTTCCATTGTTCTCGGAATTCTGCTGAAGTTTAAAAATGCTTCGGAACTCTTCCATTGTTCTCGGAATTCCGTTGAAGTTTAAAAATGCTTTGAAACTCTTCCATTGTTCTCGGAATTCTGCTGAAGTTTAAAAATGCTTCGGAACTCTTCCATTGTTCTCAGAATTCCGCTAACGTTTAAAAATGCTTCGGAAATCTTCCATTGTTTTCAAAATTCCGCTGACGCTTAAAAATGCTTCAGAACTCTTCCATTGTTCTCGGAATTCCGCTGACGTTTAATAATGCTTTGCAACTCTTTCATTGTACTCGGAATTCCGCTAACGTTTAAAAATGGTTCGGAACTCTTCCATTGTTCTCGGAATTCCGTTGAAGTTTAAAAATGCTTCGAAACTCTTCCATTGTTCTGGGAATTCTGCTGAAGTTTAAAAATGCTTCAGAACTCTTCCATTGTTCTCGGAATTCCGCTGATGTTTAATAATGCTTCGCAACTCTTTAATTGTTCTCGGAATTCCGCTGATGTTTAAAAATGCTTCGGAACTCTTCCATTGTTCTCGGAATTCTGTTGAAGTTTAAAAATGCTTCTAAACTCTTCCATTGTTCTCGGAATTCTGCAGAAGTTTAAAAATGCTTCGGAACTCTTCCATTGTTCTCGGAATTCCGCTGACATATAAAAATGCTTCGGAAATCTTGCATTGTTCTCGGCATTCCGCTGACGTTTAAAAATGCTTCGGAACTCTTCAATTGTTCTCGGAATTCTGCTGAACTTTTAAAATGCTTTGGAACTCTTCCATTGCTCTCGCAATTCTGCTGACGTTTAAAAATGCTTCGGAACTCTTCCATTGTTCTCGGAATTCTGCTGACGTTTAAAAATGCTTCGGAACTCTTCCATTGTTCTCGGAATTCCGCTGACGTTTAAAAATGCTTCACAACTCTTCCATTGTTCTCGGAATTTCGCTGACTTTTAAAAATACTTCGAAACTCTTCCATTGTTCTCCAAATTCCGCTGAAGTTTAAAAATGCTTCGGAACCCTTCCATTGTTCTCGGAATTCTGCTGACGTTTAAAAATGCTTCGAAACTCTTCCATTGTTCTCTGAATTCCGCTGACGTTTAAAAATGCTTCGGTACTCTTCCTTTGTTCTCGGAATTCCGCTGACATATAAAAATGCTTCGGAAATCTTGCATTGTTCTCGGCATTCCGCTGACGTTTAAAAATGCTTCGGAACTCTTCAATTGTTCTCGGAATTCTGCCAAACTTTTAAAATGCTTTGGAACTCTTCCATTGCTCTCGGAATTCTGCTGAAGTTTAAAAATGCTTCAGAACTCTTCCATTGTTCTCGGAATTCCGCTGACGTTTTAAAATGCTTCGGTACTCTTCCATTGTTCTCGGAATTCCGCTGACATATAAAAATGCTTCGGAAATCTTGCATTGTTCTCGGCATTCCGCTCACGTTTAAAAATGCTTCGGAACTCTTCCATTGCTCTCGGAATTCCGCTGACGTTTAAAAATGCTTCAGAACTCTTCCATTGTTCTCGGAATTCCGCTGACGTTTAATAATGCTTCGCAACTCTTTCATTGTACTCGGAATTCCGCTAACGTTTAAAAATGCTTCGGAACTCTTCCATTGTTCTCGGAATTCCGTTGAAGTTTAAAAATGCTTCGAAACTCTTCCATTGTTCTGGGAATTCTGCTGAAGTTTAAAAATGCTTCAGAACTCTTCCATTGTTCTCGGAATTCCGCTGACGTTTATTAATGCTTCGCAACTCTTTCATTGTTCTCGGAATTCCGCTGATGTTTAAAAAT
Organism: Phyllobates terribilis; assembly: GCF_046119375.1. Classification (NCBI taxonomy): domain Eukaryota; kingdom Metazoa; phylum Chordata; class Amphibia; order Anura; family Dendrobatidae; genus Phyllobates; species Phyllobates terribilis. Next base: position 15,663,983 of record NW_027362782.1, read on the forward strand.
GCTTCGGAACTCTTCCATTGTTCTCGGAATTCTGTTGAAGTTTAAAAATGCTTCTAAACTCTTCCATTGTTCTCGGAATTCTGCTGAAGTTTAAAAATGCTTCGGAACTCTTCCATTGTTCTCGGAATTCCGCTGACATATAAAAATGCTTCGGAAATCTTGCATTGTTCTCGGCATTCCGCTGACGTTTAAAAATGCTTCGGAACTCTTCAATTGTTCTCGGAATTCTGCTGAACTTTTAAAATGCTTTGGAACTCTTCCAATGCTCTCGCAATTCTGCTGACGTTTAAAAATGCTTCGGAACTCTTCCATTGTTCTCGGAATTCTGCTGACGTTTAAAAATGCTTCGGAACTCTTCCATTGTTCTCGGAATTCCGCTGACGTTTAAAAATGCTTCACAACTCTTCCATTGTTCTCGGAATTCCGCTGACTTTTAAAAATACTTCGAAACTCTTCCATTGTTCTCCAAATTCCGCTGAAGTTTAAAAATGCTTCGGAACCCTTCCATTGTTCTCGGAATTCTGCTAAAGTTTAAAAATGCTTCGGAACTCTTCCATTGTTCTCAGAATTCTGCTGACGTTTAAAAATGCTTCGGAACTCTTCCATTGTTCTCGGAATTCCGCTGAAGTTTAAAAATGCTTCAGACCTCTTCCATTGTTCTAGGAATTCTGCTGAAGTTTAAAAATTCATCTGAACTCTTCCATTATTCTCGGAATTCGTGTGAATTTTAAAAATGCTTCGGAACTCTTCTATTGTTCTCGGAATTCCGCTGAAGTTTAAAAATGCTTAAAATCTCTTACATTGTACTCGGAATTCCGCTGAAGTTTAAAAATGCTTCGGAACTCTTCCATTGCTCTCGGAATTCTGCTGAAGTTTAAAAATGCTTCAGAACTCTTACATTGTTCTCGGAATTCTGCTGACGTTTAAAAATGCTTCGGAACTCTTCCATTGTTCTCTGAATTCCGCTGACGTTTAAAAATGCTTCGGTACTCTTCCTTTGTTCTCGGAATTCCGCTGACATATAAAAATGCATCGGAAATCTTGCATTGTTCTCGGCATTCCGCTGACGTTTAAAAATGCTTCGGAACTCTTCCATTGTTCTCAGAATTCCGCTGATGTTTAAAAATGCTTCGGAAATCTTCCATTGTTTTCAAAATTCCGCTGACGTTTAAAAATGCTTCAGAACTCTTCCATTGTTCTCGGAATTCCGCTGACGTTTAAAAATGCTTTGGAACTCTTCCATTATTCTCGGAATTCTGCTGAAGTTTAAAAATGCTTCGGAACTCTTCCATTGTTCTCAGAATTCCGCTGACGTTTAAAAATGCTTCTTTACTCTTCCATTGTTCTCGGAATTCCGCTGACATATAAAAATGCTTCGGAAATCTTGCATTGTTCTCGGCATTCCGCTGACGTTTAAAAATGCTTCGGAACTCGTCAATTGTTCTCGGAATTCTGCTGAACTTTTAAAATGCTTTGAAACTCTTCCATTGCTCTCGGAATTCTGCTGAAGTTTAAAAATGCTTCAGAACTCTTCCATTGTTTTCGGAATTCTGCTGAAGTTTAAAAATGCTTCGGAACTCTTCCATTGTTCTCAGAATTCCACTGACGCTTAAAAATGCTTCAGAACTCTTCCATTGTTCTCGGAATTCCGCTGACGTTTAATAATGCTTCGCAACTTTTTCATTGTACTCGGAATTCCGCTAACGTTTAAAAATGCTTCGGAACTCTTCCATTGTTCTCGGAATTCCGTTGAAGTTTAAAAATGCTTCTTTACTCTTCCATTGTTCTCGGAATTCCGCTGACATATAAAAATGCTTCGGAAATCTTGCATTGTTCTCGGCATTCCGCTGACGTTTAAAAATGCTTCGGAACTCGTCAATTGTTCTCGGAATTCTGCTGAACTTTTAAAATGCTTTGGAACTCTTCCATTGCTCTCGGAATTCTGCTGAAGTTTAAAAATGCTTCAGAACTCTTACATTGTTCTCGGAATTCTGCTGAAGTTTAAAAATGCTTCGATACTCTTCCATTGTTCTCGGAATTCCGCTGACATATAAAAATGCTTCGGAAATCTTGCATTGTTCTCGGCATTCCGCTGACGTTTAAAAATGCTTCAGAACTCTTCCATTGTTCTCAGAATTCCGCTGACGTTTAAAAATGCTTAGGAAATCTTCAATTGTTTTCAAAATTCCGCTGACGCTTAAAAATGCTTCAGAACTCTTCCATTGTTCTCGGAATTCCGCTGACGTTTAATAATGCTTCGCAACTCTTTCATTGTACTCGGAATTCCGCTAACGTTTAAAAATGCTTCGGAACTCTTCCATTGTTCTCGGAATTCCGTTGAAGTTTAAAAATGCTTCGAAACTCTTCCATTGTTCTGGGAATTCTGCTGAAGTTTAAAAATGCTTCAGAACTCTTCCATTGTTCTCGGAATTCCGCTGACGTTTAATAATGCTTCGCAACTCTTTCATTGTTCTCGGAATTCCGCTGATGTTTAAAAATGCTTCGGAACTCTTCCATTGTTCTCGGAATTCTGTTGAAGTTTAAAAATGCTTCTAAACTCTTCCATTGTTCTCGGAATTCTGCAGAAGTTTAAAAATGCTTCGGAACTCTTCCATTGTTCTCGGAATTCCGCTGACATATAAAAATGCTTCGGAAATCTTGCATTGTTCTCGGCATTCCGCTGACGTTTAAAAATGCTTCGGAACTCTTCCATTGTTCTCCAAATTCCGCTGAAGTTTAAAAATGCTTCGGAACTCTTCCAATGTTCTCAGAATTCCGCTGACGTTTAAAAATGCTTCGGAACTCTTCCATTGTTCTCCAAATTCTGCTGAAGTTTAAAAATGCTTCGGAACTCTTCCATTGTTCTCGGAATTCCGCTGACGTTTAAAAATGCTTCACAACTCTTCCATTGTTCTCGGAATTCCGCTGACTTTTAAAAATACTTCGAAACTCTTCCATTGTTCTCCAAATTCCGCTGAAGTTTAAAAATGCTTCGGAACTCTTCCATTGTTCTCAGAATTCCGCTGACGTTTAAAAATGCTTAGGAAATCTTCCATTGTTTTCAAAATTCCGCTGACGTTTAAAAATGCTTCAGAACTCTTCCATTGTTCTCGGAATTCCGCTGACGTTTAAAAATGCTTTGGAACTCTTCCATTGTTCTTGGAATTCTGCTGAAGTTTAAAAATGCTTCGGAACTCTTCCATTGTTCTCAGAATTCCGCTGACGTTTAAAAATGCTTCGATACTCTTCCATTGTTCTCGGAATTCCACTGACATATAAAAATGTTTCGGAAATCTTGCATTGTTCTCGGCATTCCGCTGACGTTTAAAAATGCTTCGGAACTCTTCAATTGTTCTCGGAATTCTGCTGAACTTTTAAAATGCTTTGGAACTCTTCCATTGCTCTCGGAATTCTGCTGAAGTTTAAAAATGCTTCGGAACTCTTCCATTGTTCTCGGAATTCTGCTGAAGTTTAAAAATGTTTTGGAACTCTTCCATTGTTCTCAAAATTCCGCTGACGTTTAAAAATGCTTCGGAAATCTTGCATTGTTCTCGGCATTCCTCTGACGTTTAAAAATGCTTCAGATTCCTTCAATTGCTCTCGGAATTCTGCTGAACTTTTAAAATGCTTTGGAACTCTTCCATTGCTCTCGGAATTCTGCTGAAGTTTAAAAATGCTTCGGAACTCTTCCATTGTTCTCGGAATTCTGCTGAAGTTTAAAAATGCTTCGGAACTCTTCCATTGTTCTCGGAATTCCGTTGAAGTTTAAAAATGCTTCGAAACTCTTCCATTGTTCTCGGAATTCTGCTGAAGTTTAAAAATGCTTCGGAACTCTTCCATTGTTCTCAGAATTCCGCTAACGTTTAAAAATGCTTCGGAAATCTTCCATTGTTTTCAAAATTCCGCTGACGCTTAAAAATGCTTCAGAACTCTTCCATTGTTCTCGGAATTCCGCTGACGTTTAATAATGCTTCGCAACTCTTTCATTGTACTCGGAATTCCGCTAACGTTTAAAAATGCTTCGGAACTCTTCCATTGTTCTCGGAATTCCGTTGAAGTTTAAAAATGCTTCGAAACTCTTCCATTGTTCTGGGAATTCTGCTGAAGTTTAAAAATGCTTCAGAACTCTTCCATTGTTCTCGGAATTCCGCTGACGTTTTAAAATGCTTCGGTACTCTTCCATTGTTCTCGGAATTCCGCTGACATAAAAATGCTTCGGAAATCTTGCATTGTTCTCGGCATTCCGCTCACGTTTAAAAATGCTTCGGAACTCTTCCATTGTTTTCAAAATTCCGCTGACGTTTAAAAATGCTTCAGAACTCTTCCATTGTTCTCGGAATTCCGCTGACGTTTAAAAATGCTTCAGAACTCTTCCATTGTTCTCGGAATTCCGCTGACGTTTAATAATGCTTCGCAACTCTTTCATTGTACTCGGAATTCCGCTAACGTTTTAAAATGCTTCGGAACTCTTCCATTGTTCTCGGAATTCCGTTGAAGTTTAAAAATGCTTCGAAACTCTTCCATTGTTCTGGGAATTCTGCTGAAGTTTAAAAATGCTTCAGAACTCTTCCATTGTTCTCGGAATTCCGCTGACGTTTAATAATGCTTCGCAACTCTTTCATTGTTCTCGGAATTCCGCTGATGTTTAAAAATGCTTCGGAACTCTTCCATTGTTCTCGGAATTCCGCTGACATATAAAAATGCTTCGGAAATCTTGCATTGTTCTCGGCATTCCGCTGACGTTTAAAAATGCTTCGGAACTCTTCAATTGTTCTCGGAATTCTGCTGAACTTTTAAAATGCTTTGGAACTCTTCCAATGCTCTCGCAATTCTGCTGACGTTTAAAAATGCTTCGGAACTCTTCCATTGTTCTCGGAATTCCGCTGACGTTTAAAAATGCTTCACAACTCTTCCATTGTTCTCGGAATTCCGCTGACTTTTAAAAATACTTCGAAACTCTTCCATTGTTCTCCAAATTCCGCTGAAGTTTAAAAATGCTTCGGAACCCTTCCATTGTTCTCGGAATTCTGCTGAAGTTTAAAAATGCTTCGGAACTCTTCCATTGTTCTCAGAATTCTGCTGACGTTTAAAAATGCTTCGGAACTCTTCCATTGTTCTCGGAATTCCGCTGAAGTTTAAAAATGCTTCAGACCTCTTCCATTTTTCTAGGAATTCTGCTGAAGTTTAAAAATTCATCTGAACTCTTCCATTATTCTCGGAATTCGTGTGAATTTTAAAAATGCTTTGGAACTCTTCTATTGTTCTCGGAATTCCGCTGAAGTTTAAAAATGCTTAAAATCTCTTACATTGTACTCGGAATTCCGCTGAAGTTTAAAAATGCTTCGGAACTCTTCCATTGCTCTCGGAATTCTGCTGAAGTTTAAAAATGCTTCAGAACTCTTCCATTGTTCTCGGAATTCCGCTGACGTTTAATAATGCTTCGCAACTTTTTCATTGTTCTCGGAATTCTGCTGATGGTTAAAAATGCTTCGGAACTCTTCCATTGTTCTCGGAATTCCGTTGAAGTTTAAAAATGCTTCGAAACTCTTCCATTGTTCTCGGAATTCTGCTGAAGTTTAAAAATGCTTCGGAACTCTTTCATTGCTCTCAGAATTCCGCTGACATTTAAAAATGCTTTGGTACTCTTCCATTGTTCTCGGAATTCCGCTGACATATAAAAATGCTTCGGAAATCTTGCATTGTTCTCGGCATTCCGCTGACGTTTAAAAATGCTTCGGAACTCTTCAATTGTTCTCGGAATTCTGCTGAACTTTTAAAATGCTTTGGAACTCTTCCATTGCTCTCGGAATTCTGCTGAAGTTTAAAAATGCTTCAGAACTCTTACATTGTTCTCGGAATTCTGCTGAAGTTTAAAAATGCTTCGATACTCTTCCATTGTTCTCGGAATTCCGCTGACATATAAAAATGCTTCGGAAATCTTGCATTGTTCTCGGCATTCCGCTGACGTTTAAAAATGCTTCAGAACTCTTCCATTGTTCTCAGAATTCCGCTGACGTTTAAAAATGCTTAGGAAATCTTCAATTGTTTTCAAAATTCCGCTGACGCTTAAAAATGCTTCAGAACTCTTCCATTGTTCTCGGAATTCCGCTGACGTTTAATAATGCTTCGCAACTCTTTCATTGTACTCGGAATTCCTCTAACGTTTAAAAATGCTTCGGAACTCTTCCATTGTTCTCGGAATTCCGTTGAAGTTTAAAAATGCTTCGAAACTCTTCCATTGTTCTGGGAATTCTGCTGAAGTTTAAAAATGCTTCAGAACTCTTCCATTGTTCTCGGAATTCCGCTGACGTTTAATAATGCTTCGCAACTCTTTCATTGTTCTCGGAATTCCGCTGATGTTTAAAAATGCTTCGGAACTCTTCCATTGTTCTCGGAATTCTGTTGAAGTTTAAAAATGCTTCTAAACTCTTCCATTGTTCTCGGAATTCTGCAGAAGTTTAAAAATGCTTCGGAACTCTTCCATTGTTCTCGGAATTCCGCTGACATATAAAAATGCTTCGGAAATCTTGCATTGTTCTCGGCATTCCGCTGACGTTTAAAAATGCTTCGGAACTCTTCCATTGTTCTCCAAATTCCGCTGAAGTTTAAAAATGCTTCGGAACTCTTCCAATGTTCTCAGAATTCCGCTGACGTTTAAAAATGCTTCGGAACTCTTCCATTGTTCTCCAAATTCCGCTGAAGTTTAAAAATGCTTCGGAACTCTTCCATTGTTCTCGGAATTCCGCTGACGTTTAAAAATGCTTCACAACTCTTCCATTGTTCTCGGAATTCCGCTGACTTTTAAAAATACTTCGAAACTCTTCCATTGTTCTCCAAATTCCGCTGAAGTTTAAAAATGCTTCGGAACTCTTCCATTGTTCTCAGAATTCCGCTGACGTTTAAAAATGCTTAGGAAATCTTCCATTGTTTTCAAAATTCCGCTGACGTTTAAAAATGCTTCAGAACTCTTCCATTGTTCTCGGAATTCCGCTGACGTTTAAAAATGCTTTGGAACTCTTCCATTGTTCTTGGAATTCTGCTGAAGTTTAAAAATGCTTCGGAACTCTTCCATTGTTCTCAGAATTCCGCTGACGTTTAAAAATGCTTCGATACTCTTCCATTGTTCTCGGAATTCCACTGACATATAAAAATGCTTCGGAAATCTTGCATTGTTCTCGGCATTCCGCTGACGTTTAAAAATGCTTCGGAACTCTTCAATTGTTCTCGGAATTCTGCTGAACTTTTAAAATGCTTTGGAACTCTTCCATTGCTCTCGGAATTCTGCTGAAGTTTAAAAATGCTTCGGAACTCTTCCATTGTTCTCGGAATTCTGCTGAAGTTTAAAAATGTTTTGGAACTCTTCCATTGTTCTCAAAATTCCGCTGACGTTTAAAAATGCTTCGGAAATCTTGCATTGTTCTCGGCATTCCTCTGACGTTTAAAAATGCTTCAGATTCCTTCAATTGCTCTCGGAATTCTGCTGAACTTTTAAAATGCTTTGGAACTCTTCCATTGCTCTCGGAATTCTGCTGAAGTTTAAAAATGCTTCGGAACTCTTCCATTGTTCTCGGAATTCTGCTGAAGTTTAAAAATGCTTCGGAACTCTTCCATTGTTCTCGGAATTCCGTTGAAGTTTAAAAATGCTTCGAAACTCTTCCATTGTTCTCGGAATTCTGCTGAAGTTTAAAAATGCTTCGGAACTCTTCCATTGTTCTCAGAATTCCGCTAACGTTTAAAAATGCTTCGGAAATCTTCCATTGTTTTCAAAATTCCGCTGACGCTTAAAAATGCTTCAGAACTCTTCCATTGTTCTCGGAATTCCGCTGACGTTTAATAATGCTTCGCAACTCTTTCATTGTACTCGGAATTCCGCTAACGTTTAAAAATGCTTCGGAACTCTTCCATTGTTCTCGGAATTCCGTTGAAGTTTAAAAATGCTTCGAAACTCTTCCATTGTTCTGGGAATTCTGCTGAAGTTTAAAAATGCTTCAGAACTCTTCCATTGTTCTCGGAATTCCGCTGACGTTTTAAAATGCTTCGGTACTCTTCCATTGTTCTCGGAATTCCGCTGACATAAAAATGCTTCGGAAATCTTGCATTGTTCTCGGCATTCCGCTCACGTTTAAAAATGCTTCGGAACTCTTCCATTGTTTTCAAAATTCCGCTGACGTTTAAAAATGCTTCAGAACTCTTCCATTGTTCTCGGAATTCCGCTGACGTTTAAAAATGCTTCAGAACTCTTCCATTGTTCTCGGAATTCCGCTGACGTTTAATAATGCTTCGCAACTCTTTCATTGTACTCGGAATTCCGCTAACGTTTAAAAATGCTTCGGAACTCTTCCATTGTTCTCGGAATTCCGTTGAAGTTTAAAAATGCTTCGAAACTCTTCCATTGTTCTGGGAATTCTGCTGAAGTTTAAAAATGCTTCAGAACTCTTCCATTGTTCTCGGAATTCCGCTGACGTTTAATAATGCTTCGCAACTCTTTCATTGTTCTCGGAATTCCGCTGATGTTTAAAAATGCTTCGGAACTCTTCCATTGTTCTCGGAATTCTGTTGAAGTTTAAAAATGCTTCTAAACTCTTCCATTGTTCTCGGAATTCTGCTGAAGTTTAAAAATGCTTCGGAACTCTTCCATTGTTCTCGGAATTCCGCTGACATATAAAAATGCTTCGGAAATCTTGCATTGTTCTCGGCATTCCGCTGACGTTTAAAAATGCTTCGGAACTCTTCAATTGTTCTCGGAATTCTGCTGAACTTTTAAAATGCTTTGGAACTCTTCCAATGCTCTCGCAATTCTGCTGACGTTTAAAAATGCTTCGGAACTCTTCCATTGTTCTCGGAATTCTGCTGACGTTTAAAAATGCTTCGGAACTCTTCCATTGTTCTCGGAATTCCGCTGACGTTTAAAAATGCTTCACAACTCTTCCATTGTTCTCGGAATTCCGCTGACTTTTAAAAATACTTCGAAACTCTTCCATTGTTCTCCAAATTCCGCTGAAGTTTAAAAATGCTTCGGAACCCTTCCATTGTTCTCGGAATTCTGCTGAAGTTTAAAAATGCTTCGGAACTCTTCCATTGTTCTCAGAATTCTGCTGACGTTTAAAAATGCTTCGGAACTCTTCCATTGTTCTCGGAATTCCGCTGAAGTTTAAAAATGCTTCAGACCTCTTCCATTGTTCTAGGAATTCTGCTGAAGTTTAAAAATTCATCTGAACTCTTCCATTATTCTCGGAATTCGTGTGAATTTTAAAAATGCTTCGGAACTCTTCTATTGTTCTCGGAATTCCGCTGAAGTTTAAAAATGCTTAAAATCTCTTACATTGTACTCGGAATTCCGCTGAAGTTTAAAAATGCTTCGGAACTCTTCCATTGCTCTCGGAATTCTGCTGAAGTTTAAAAATGCTTCAGAACTCTTACATTGTTCTCGGAATTCTGCTGACGTTTAAAAATGCTTCGGAACTCTTCCATTGTTCTCTGAATTCCGCTGACGTTTAAAAATGCTTCGGTACTCTTCCTTTGTTCTCGGAATTCCGCTGACATATAAAAATGCTTCGGAAATCTTGCATTGTTCTCGGCATTCCGCTGACGTTTAAAAATGCTTCGGAACTCTTCAATTGTTCTCGGAATTCTGCCGAACTTTTTAAATGCTTTGGAACTCTTCCATTGCTCTCGGAATTCTGCTGAAGTTTAAAAATGCTTCAGAACTCTTCCATTGTTCTCGGAATTCTGCTGTAGTTCAAAAATGCTTCGGAACTCTTCCATTGTTCTCAGAATTCCGCTGACGTTTAAAAATGCTTCGGAAATCTTCCATTCTTTTCAAAATTCCGCTGACGTTTAAAAATGCTTCAGAACTCTTCCATTGTTCTCGGAATTCCGCTGACGTTTTAAAATGCTTCGGTACTCTTCCATTGTTCTCGGAATTCCGCTGACATATAAAAATGCTTCGGAAATCTTGCATTGTTCTCGGCATTCCGCTGACGTTTAAAAATGCTTCGGAACTCTTCCATTGTTCTCAGAATTCCGCTGATGTTTAAAAATGCTTCGGAAATCTTCCATTGTTTTCAAAATTCCGCTGACGTTTAAAAATGCTTCAGAACTCTTCCATTGTTCTCGGAATTCCGCTGACGTTTAAAAATGCTTTGGAACTCTTCCATTATTCTCGGAATTCTGCTGAAGTTTAAAAATGCTTCGGAACTCTTCCATTGTTCTCAGAATTCCGCTGACGTTTAAAAATGCTTCTTTACTCTTCCATTGTTCTCGGAATTCCGCTGACATATAAAAATGCTTCGGAAATCTTGCATTGTTCTCGGCATTCCGCTGACGTTTAAAAATGCTTCGGAACTCGTCAATTGTTCTCGGAATTCTGCTGAACTTTTAAAATGCTTTGGAACTCTTCCATTGCTCTCGGAATTCTGCTGAAGTTTAAAAATGCTTCAGAACTCTTCCATTGTTTTCGGAATTCTGCTGAAGTTTAAAAATGCTTCGGAACTCTTCCATTGTTCTCAGAATTCCACTGACGCTTAAAAATGCTTCAGAACTCTTCCATTGTTCTCGGAATTCCGCTGACGTTTAATAATGCTTCGCAACTTTTTCATTGTTCTCGGAATTCTGCTGATGGTTAAAAATGCTTCGGAACTCTTCCATTGTTCTCGGAATTCCGTTGAAGTTTAAAAATGCTTCGAAACTCTTCCATTGTTCTCGGAATTCTGCTGAAGTTTAAAAATGCTTCGGAACTCTTTCATTGTTCTCAGAATTCCGCTGACATTTAAAAATGCTTTGGTACTCTTCCATTGTTCTCGGAATTCCGCTGACATATAAAAATGCTTCGGAAATCTTGCATTGTTCTCGGCATTCCGCTGACGTTTAAAAATGCTTCGGAACTCTTCAATTGTTCTCGGAATTCTGCTGAACTTTTAAAATGCTTTGGAACTCTTCCATTGCTCTCGGAATTCTGCTGAAGTTTAAAAATGCTTCAGAACTCTTACATTGTTCTCGGAATTCTGCTGAAGTTTAAAAATGCTTCGGTACTCTTCCATTGTTCTCGGAATTCCGCTGACATATAAAAATGCTTCGGAAATCTTGCATTGTTCTCGGCATTCCGCTGACGTTTAAAAATGCTTCAGAACTCTTCCATTGTTCTCAGAATTCCGCTGACGTTTACAAATGCTTAGGAAATCTTCAATTGTTTTCAAAATTCCGCTGACGCTTAAAAATGCTTCAGAACTCTTCCATTGTTCTCGGAATTCCGCTGACGTTTAATAATGCTTCGCAACTCTTTCATTGTACTCGGAATTCCGCTAACGTTTAAAAATGCTTCGGAACTCTTCCATTGTTCTCGGAATTCCGTTGAAGTTTAAAAATGCTTCGAAACTCTTCCATTGTTCTGGGAATTCTGCTGAAGTTTAAAAATGCTTCAGAACTCTTCCATTGTTCTCGGAATTCCGCTGACGTTTAATAATGCTTCGCAACTCTTTCATTGTTCTCGGAATTCCGCTGATGTTTAAAAATGCTTCGGAACTCTTCCATTGTTCTCGGAATTCTGTTGAAGTTTAAAAATGCTTCTAAACTCTTCCATTGTTCTCGGAATTCTGCAGAAGTTTAAAAATGCTTCGGAACTCTTCCATTGTTCTCGGAATTCCGCTGACATATAAAAATGCTTCGGAAATCTTGCATTGTTCTCGGCATTCCGCTGACGTTTAAAAATGCTTCGGAACTCTTCCATTGTTCTCCAAATTCCGCTGAAGTTTAAAAATGCTTCGGAACTCTTCCAATGTTCTCAGAATTCCGCTGACGTTTAAAAATGCTTCGGAACTCTTCCATTGTTCTCCAAATTCCGCTGAAGTTTAAAAATGCTTCGGAACTCTTCCATTGTTCTCGGAATTCCGCTGACGTTTAAAAATGCTTCACAACTCTTCCATTGTTCTCGGAATTCCGCTGACTTTTAAAAATACTTCGAAACTCTTCCATTGTTCTCCAAATTCCGCTGAAGTTTAAAAATGCTTCGGAACTCTTCCATTGTTCTCAGAATTCCGCTGACGTTTAAAAATGCTTAGGAAATCTTCCATTGTTTTCAAAATTCCGCTGACGTTTAAAAATGCTTCAGAACTCTTCCATTGTTCTCGGAATTCCGCTGACGTTTAAAAATGCTTTGGAACTCTTCCATTGTTCTTGGAATTCTGCTGAAGTTTAAAAATGCTTCGGAACTCTTCCATTGTTCTCAGAATTCCGCTGACGTTTAAAAATGCTTCGATACTCTTCCATTGTTCTCGGAATTCCACTGACATATAAAAATGCTTCGGAAATCTTGCATTGTTCTCGGCATTCCGCTGACGTTTAAAAATGCTTCGGAACTCTTCAATTGTTCTCGGAATTCTGCTGAACTTTTAAAATGCTTTGGAACTCTTCCATTGCTCTCGGAATTCTGCTGAAGTTTAAAAATGCTTCGGAACTCTTCCATTGTTCTCGGAATTCTGCTGAAGTTTAAAAATGTTTTGGAACTCTTCCATTGTTCTCAAAATTCCGCTGACGTTTAAAAATGCTTCGGAAATCTTGCATTGTTCTCGGCATTCCTCTGACGTTTAAAAATGCTTCAGATTCCTTCAATTGCTCTCGGAATTCTGCTGAACTTTTAAAATGCTTTGGAACTTTTCCATTGCTCTCGGAATTCTGCTGAAGTTTAAAAATGCTTCGGAACTCTTCCATTGTTCTCGGAATTCTGCTGAAGTTTAAAAATGCTTCGGAACTCTTCCATTGTTCTCGGAATTCCGTTGAAGTTTAAAAATGCTTCGAAACTCTTCCATTGTTCTCTAAATTCTGCTGAAGTTTAAAAATGCTTCGGAACTCTTCCATTGTTCTCAGAATTCCGCTAACGTTTAAAAATGCTTCGGAAATCTTCCATTGTTTTCAAAATTCCGCTGACGCTTAAAAATGCTTCAGAACTCTTCCATTGTTCTCGGAATTCCGCTGACGTTTAATAATGCTTCGCAACTCTTTCATTGTACTCGGAATTCCGCTAACGTTTAAAAATGCTTCGGAACTCTTCCATTGTTCTCGGAATTCCGTTGAAGTTTAAAAATGCTTCGAAACTCTTCCATTGTTCTGGGAATTCTGCTGAAGTTTAAAAATGCTTCAGAACTCTTCCATTGTTCTCGGAATTCCGTTGACGTTTAATAATGCTTCGCAACTTTTTCATTGTTCTCGGAATTCTGCTGATGGTTAAAAATGCTTCGGAACTCTTCCATTGTTCTCGGAATTCCGTTGAAGTTTAAAAATGCTTCGAAACTCTTCCATTGTTCTCGGAATTCTGCTGAAGTTTAAAAATGCTTCGGAACTCTTTCATTGTTCTCAGAATTCCGCTGACATTTAAAAATGCTTTGGTACTCTTCCATTGTTCTCGGAATTCCGCTGACATATAAAAATGCTTCGGAAATCTTGCATTGTTCTCGGCATTCCGCTGACGTTTAAAAATGCTTCGGAACTCTTCAATTGTTCTCGGAATTCTGCTGAACTTTTAAAATGCTTTGGAACTCTTCCATTGCTCTCGGAATTCTGCTGAAGTTTAAAAATGCTTCAGAACTCTTACATTGTTCTCGGAATTCTGCTGAAGTTTAAAATTGCTTCGGTACTCTTCCATTGCTCTCGGAATTCCGCTGACATATAAAAATGCTTCGGAAATCTTGCATTGTTCTCGGCATTCCGCTGACGTTTAAAAATGCTTCGGAACTCTTCCATTGTTCTCAGAATTCCGCTGACGTTTAAAAATGCTTAGGAAATCTTCAATTGTTTTCAAAATTCCGCTGACGTTTAAAAATGCTTCAGAACTCTTCCATTGTTCTCGGAATTCCGCTGACGTTTAAAAATGCTTTGGAACTCTTCCATTGTTCTTGGAATTCTGCTGAAGTTTAAAAATGCTTCGGAACTCTTCCATTGTTCTCGGAGTTCCACTGACATATAAAAATGCTTCGGAAATCTTGCATTGTTCTCGGCATTCCGCTGACGTTTAAAAATGCTTCGGAACTCTTCAATTGTTCTCGGAATTCTGCTGAACTTTTAAAATGCTTTGGAACTCTTCCATTGCTCTCGGAATTCTGCTGAAGTTTAAAAATGCTTCGGAACTCTTCCATTGTTCTCGGAATTCTGCTGAAGTTTAAAAATGTTTTGGAACTCTTCCATTGTTCTCAGAATTCCGCTGACGTTTAAAAATGCTTCGGAAATCTTCCATTGTTTTCAAAATTCCGCTGACATATAAAAATGCTTCGGAAATCTTGCATTGTTCTCGGCATTCCGCTGACGTTTAAAAATGCTTCAGATTCCTTCAATTGTTCTCGGAATTCTGCTGAACTTTTAAAATGCTTTGGAACTCTTCCATTGCTCTCGGAATTCTGCTGAAGTTTAAAAATGCTTCGGAACTCTTCCATTGTTCTCGGAATTCTGCTGAAGTTTAAAAATGCTTCGGAACTCTTCCATTGTTCTCGGAATTCCGTTGAAGTTTAAAAATGCTTCGAAACTCTTCCATTGTTCTCGGAATTCTGCTGAAGTTTAAAAATGCTTCGGAACTCTTCCATTGTTCTCGGAATTCCGCTGACATATAAAAATGCTTCGGAAATCTTGCATTGTTCTCGGCATTCCGCTGACGTTTAAAAATGCTTCGGAACTCTTCGATTGTTCTCGGAATTCTGCTGAACTTTTAAAATGCTATGGAACTTTTCCATTGCTCTCGCAATTCTGCTGACGTTTAAAAATGCTTCGGAACTCTTCCATTGTTCTCGGAATTCTGCTGACGTTTAAAAATGCTTCGGAACTCTTCCATTGTTCTCCAAATTCCGCTGAAGTTTAAAAATGCTTCGGAACTCTTCCATTGTTCTCAGAATTCCGCTGACGTTTAAAAATGCTTCGGAACTCTTCCATTGTTCTCCAAATTCCGCTGAAGTTTAAAAATGCTTCGGAACTCTTCCATTGTTCTCGGAATTCCGCTGACGTTTAAAAATGCTTCACAACTCTTCCATTGTTCTCGGAATTCCGCTGACTTTTAAAAATACTTCGAAACTCTTCCATTGTTCTCCAAATTCCGCTGAAGTTTAAAAATGCTTCGGAACTCTTCCATTGTTCTCAGAATTCCGCTGACGTTTAAAAATGCTTCGATACTCTTCCATTGTTCTCGGAATTCCACTGACATATAAAAATGCTTCGGAAATCTTGCATTGTTCTCGGCATTCCGCTGACGTTTAAAAATGCTTCGGAACTCTTCAATTGTTCTCGGAATTCTGCTGAACTTTTAAAATGCTTTGGAACTCTTCCATTGCTCTCGGAATTCTGCTGAAGTTTAAAAATGCTTCGGAACTCTTCCATTGTTCTCGGAATTCTGCTGAAGTTTAAAAATGTTTTGGAACTCTTCCATTGTTCTCAAAATTCCGCTGACGTTTAAAAATGCTTCGGAAATCTTCCATTGTTTTCAAAATTCCGCTGACATATAAAAATGCTTCGGAAATCTTGCATTGTTCTCGGCATTCCGCTGACGTTTAAAAATTCTTCAGATTCCTTCAATTGTTCTCGGAATTCTGCTGAACTTTTAAAATGCTTTGGAACTCTTCCATTGCTCTCGGAATTCTGCTGAAGTTTAAAAATGCTTCGGAACTCTTCCATTGTTCTCGGAATTCTGCTGAAGTTTAAAAATGCTTCAGAACTCTTCCATTGTTCTCGGAATTCCGTTGAAGTTTAAAAATGCTTCGAAACTCTTCCATTGTTCTCGGAATTCTGCTGAAGTTTAAAAATGCTTCGGAACTCTTCCATTGTTCTCAGAATTCCGCTAACGTGTAAAAATGCTTTGGAAATCTTCCATTGTTTTCAAAATTCCGCTGACGCTTAAAAATGCTTCGGAACTCTTCCATTGTTCTCAGAATTCCACTGACGTTTAAAAATGCTTCGGAAATCTTCCATTGTTTTCAAAATTCCGCTGACGCTTAAAAATGCTTCAGAACTCTTCCATTGTTCTCGGAATTCCGCTGACGTTTAATAATGCTTCGCAACTTTTTCATTGTTCTCGGAATTCCGCTGACGGTTAAAAATGCTTCGGAACTCTTCCA
This sequence comes from Phyllobates terribilis, assembly GCF_046119375.1. Classification (NCBI taxonomy): domain Eukaryota; kingdom Metazoa; phylum Chordata; class Amphibia; order Anura; family Dendrobatidae; genus Phyllobates; species Phyllobates terribilis. The sequence goes on from NW_027362782.1 coordinate 15,680,068, forward strand.
TTGTTCTCGGAATTCTGTTGAAGTTTAAAAATGCTTCGAAACTCTTCCATTGTTCTCGGAATTCCGCTGACGTTTAATAATGCTTCGCAACTCTTCCATTGTTCTCGGAATTCCGCTGAGGTTTAATAATGCTTCGCAACTCTTTCATTGTTCTCGGAATTCCGCTGACGTTTAAAAATGCTTCGGAACTCTTCCATTGTTCTCGGAATTCCGTTGAAGTTTAAAAATGCTTCGAAACTCTTCCATTGTTCTCGGAATTCTGCTGAAGTTTAAAAATGCTTCGGAACTCTTCCATTGTTCTCGGAATTCCGCTGACATATAAAAATGCTTCGAAAATCTTGCATTGTTCTCGGCATTCTGTTGAACTTTTAAAATGCTTTGGAACTCTACCATTGTTCTCGGAATTCCGTTGAAGTTTAAAAATGCTTCGAAACTCTTCCATTGTTCTCGGAATTCTGCTGAAGTTTAAAAATGCTTCGGAACTCTTCCATTGTTCTCGAAATTCCACTGACGTTTAAAAATGCTTCGGAACTCTTCCATTGTTCTCGGAATTCCGTTGAAGTTTAAAAATGCTTCGAAACTCTTCCATTGTTCTCGGAATTCTGCTGAAGTTTAAAAATGCTTCGAAACTCTTCCATTGTTCTCGGAATTCTGCTGAAGTTTAAAAATGCTTTGGAACTCTTCCATTGCTCTCGGAATTCTGCTGAAGTTTAAAAATGCTTCAGAACTCTTACATTGTTCTCGGAATTCTGCTGAAGTTTAAAAATGCTTCGGAACTCTTCCATTGTTCTCGGAATTCTGCTGACGTTTAAAAATGCTTCGGAACTCTTCCATTGTTCTCCAAATTCCGCTGAAGTTTAAAAATGCTTCGGAACTCTTCCAATGTTCTCAGAATTCCGCTGACGTTTAAAAATGCTTCGGAACTCTTCCATTGTTCTCCAAATTCCGCTGAAGTTTAAAAATGCTTCGGAACTCTTCCATTGTTCTCGGAATTCCGCTGACGTTTAAAAATGCTTCACAACTCTTCCATTGTTCTCGGAATTCCGCTGACTTTTAAAAATACTTCGGAACTCTTCCATTGTTCTCCAAATTCCGCTGAAGTTTAAAAATGCTTAGGAAATCTTCCATTGTTTTCAAAATTCCGCTGACGTTTAAAAATGCTTCAGAACTCTTCCATTGTTCTCGGAATTCCGCTGACGTTTAAAAATGCTTAGGAAATCTTCCATTGTTTTCAAAATTCCGCTGACGTTTAAAAATGCTTCAGAACTCTTCCATTGTTCTCGGAATTCCGCTGACGTTTAAAAATGCTTTGGAACTCTTCCATTGTTCTTGGAATTCTGCTGAAGTTTAAAAATGCTTCGGAACTCTTCCATTGTTCTCAGAATTCCGCTGACGTTTAAAAATGCTTCGATACTCTTCCATTGTTCTCGGAATTCCACTGACATATAAAAATGCTTCGGAAATCTTGCATTGTTCTCGGCATTCCGCTGACGTTTAAAAATGCTTCGGAACTCTTCAATTGTTCTCGGAATTCTGCTGAACTTTTAAAATGCTTTGGAACTCTTACATTGCTCTCGGAATTCTGCTGAAGTTTAAAAATGCTTCGGAACTCTTCCATTGTTCTCGGAATTCTGCTGAAGTTTAAAAATGTTTTGGAACTCTTCCATTGTTCTCAAAATTCCGCTGACGTTTAAAAATGCTTCGGAAATCTTCCATTGTTTTCAAAATTCCGCTGACATATAAAAATGCTTCGGAAATCTTGCATTGTTCTCGGCATTCCGCTGACGTTTAAAAATGCTTCAGATTCCTTCAATTGTTCTCGGAATTCTGCTGAACTTTTAAAATGCTTTGGAACTCTTCCATTGCTCTCGGAATTCTGCTGAAGTTTAAAAATGCTTCGGAACTCTTCCATTGTTCTCGGAATTCCGTTGACGTTTAATAATGCTTCGCAACTTTTTCATTGTTCTCGGAATTCTGCTGATGGTTAAAAATGCTTCGGAACTCTTCCATTGTTCTCGGAATTCCGTTGAAGTTTAAAAATGCTTCGAAACTCTTCCATTGTTCTCGGAATTCTGCTGAAGTTTAAAAATGCTTCGGAACTCTTTCATTGTTCTCAGAATTCCGCTGACATTTAAAAATGCTTTGGTACTCTTCCATTGTTCTCGGAATTCCGCTGACATATAAAAATGCTTCGGAAATCTTGCATTGTTCTCGGCATTCCGCTGACGTTTAAAAATGCTTCGGAACTCTTCAATTGTTCTCGGAATTCTGCTGAACTTTTAAAATGCTTTGGAACTCTTCCATTGCTCTCGGAATTCTGCTGAAGTTTAAAAATGCTTCAGAACTCTTACATTGTTCTCGGAATTCTGCTGAAGTTTAAAATTGCTTCGGTACTCTTCCATTGTTCTCGGAATTCCGCTGACATATAAAAATGCTTCGGAAATCTTGCATTGTTCTCGGCATTCCGCTGACGTTTAAAAATGCTTCGGAACTCTTCCATTGTTCTCAGAATTCCGCTGACGTTTAAAAATGCTTAGGAAATCTTCAATTGTTTTCAAAATTCCGCTGACGTTTAAAAATGCTTCAGAACTCTTCCATTGTTCTCGGAATTCCGCTGACGTTTAAAAATGCTTTGGAACTCTTCCATTGTTCTTGGAATTCTGCTGAAGTTTAAAAATGCTTCGGAACTCTTCCATTGTTCTCGGAGTTCCACTGACATATAAAAATGCTTCGGAAATCTTGCATTGTTCTCGGCATTCCGCTGACGTTTAAAAATGCTTCGGAACTCTTCAATTGTTCTCGGAATTCTGCTGAACTTTTAAAATGCTTTGGAACTCTTCCATTGCTCTCGGAATTCTGCTGAAGTTTAAAAATGCTTCGGAACTCTTCCATTGTTCTCGGAATTCTGCTGAAGTTTAAAAATGTTTTGGAACTCTTCCATTGTTCTCAGAATTCCGCTGACGTTTAAAAATGCTTCGGAAATCTTCCATTGTTTTCAAAATTCCGCTGACGTTTAAAAATGCTTCAGATTCCTTCAATTGTTCTCGGAATTCTGCTGAACTTTTAAAATGCTTTGGAACTCTTCCATTGCTCTCGGAATTCTGCTGAAGTTTAAAAATGCTTCGGAACTCTTCCATTGTTCTCGGAATTCTGCTGAAGTTTAAAAATGCTTCGGAACTCTTCCATTGTTCTCGGAATTCCGTTGAAGTTTAAAAATGCTTCGAAACTCTTCCATTGTTCTCGGAATTCTGCTGAAGTTTAAAAATGCTTCGGAACTCTTCCATTGTTCTCGGAATTCCGCTGACATATAAAAATGCTTCGGAAATCTTGCATTGTTCTCGGCATTCCGCTGACGTTTAAAAATGCTTCGGAACTCTTCAATTGTTCTCGGAATTCTGCTGAACTTTTAAAATGCTTTGGAACTTTTCCATTGCTCTCGCAATTCTGCTGACGTTTAAAAATGCTTCGGAACTCTTCCATTGTTCTCGGAATTCTGCTGACGTTTAAAAATGCTTCGGAACTCTTCCATTGTTCTCCAAATTCCGCTGAAGTTTAAAAATGCTTCGGAACTCTTCCATTGTTCTCAGAATTCCGCTGACGTTTAAAAATGCTTCGGAACTCTTCCATTGTTCTCCAAATTCCGCTGAAGTTTAAAAATGCTTCGGAACTCTTCCATTGTTCTCGGAATTCCGCTGACGTTTAAAAATGCTTCACAACTCTTCCATTGTTCTCGGAATTCCGCTGACTTTTAAAAATACTTCGAAACTCTTCCATTGTTCTCCAAATTCCGCTGAAGTTTAAAAATGCTTCGGAACTCTTCCATTGTTCTCAGAATTCCGCTGACGTTTAAAAATGCTTCGATACTCTTCCATTGTTCTCGGAATTCCACTGACATATAAAAATGCTTCGGAAATCTTGCATTGTTCTCGGCATTCCGCTGACGTTTAAAAATGCTTCGGAACTCTTCAATTGTTCTCGGAATTCTGCTGAACTTTTAAAATGCTTTGGAACTCTTCCATTGCTCTCGGAATTCTGCTGAAGTTTAAAAATGCTTCGGAACTCTTCCATTGTTCTCGGAATTCTGCTGAAGTTTAAAAATGTTTTGGAACTCTTCCATTGTTCTCAAAATTCCGCTGACGTTTAAAAATGCTTCGGAAATCTTCCATTGTTTTCAAAATTCCGCTGACATATAAAAATGCTTCGGAAATCTTGCATTGTTCTCGGCATTCCGCTGACGTTTAAAAATGCTTCAGATTCCTCCAATTGTTCTCGGAATTCTGCTGAACTTTTAAAATGCTTTGGAACTCTTCCATTGCTCTCGGAATTCTGCTGAAGTTTAAAAATGCTTCGGAACTCTTCCATTGTTCTCGGAATTCTGCTGAAGTTTAAAAATGCTTCGGAACTCTTCCATTGTTCTCGGAATTCCGTTGAAGTTTAAAAATGCTTCGAAACTCTTCCATTGTTCTCGGAATTCTGCTGAAGTTTAAAAATGCTTCGGAACTCTTCCATTGTTCTCAGAATTCCGCTAACGTGTAAAAATGCTTTGGAAATCTTCCATTGTTTTCAAAATTCCGCTGACGCTTAAAAATGCTTCGGAACTCTTCCATTGTTCTCAGAATTCCACTGACGTTTAAAAATGCTTCGGAAATCTTCCATTGTTTTCAAAATTCCGCTGACGCTTAAAAATGCTTCAGAACTCTTCCATTGTTCTCGGAATTCCGCTGACGTTTAATAATGCTTCGCAACTTTTTCATTGTTCTCGGAATTCCGCTGACGGTTAAAAATGCTTCGGAACTCTTCCATTGTTCTCGGAATTCTGTTGAAGTTTAAAAATGCTTCGAAACTCTTCCATTGTTCTCGGAATTCCGCTGACGTTTAATAATGCTTCGCAACTCTTCCATTGTTCTCGGAATTCCGCTGACGTTTAATAATGCTTCGCAACTCTTTCATTGTTCTCGGAATTCCGCTGACGTTTAAAAATGCTTCGGAACTCTTCCATTGTTCTCGGAATTCCGTTGAAGTTTAAAAATGCTTCGAAACTCTTCCATTGTTCTCGGAATTCTGCTGAAGTTTAAAAATGCTTCGGAACTCTTCCATTGTTCTCGGAATTCCGCTGACATATAAAAATGCTTCGAAAATCTTGCATTGTTCTCGGCATTCTGTTGAACTTTTAAAATGCTTTGGAACTCTACCATTGTTCTCGGAATTCCGTTGAAGTTTAAAAATGCTTCGAAACTCTTCCATTGTTCTCGGAATTCTGCTGAAGTTTAAAAATGCTTCGGAACTCTTCCATTGTTCTCGGAATTCCGTTGAAGTTTAAAAATGCTTCGAAACTCTTCCATTGTTCTCGGAATTCTGCTGAAGTTTAAAAATGCTTCGGAACTCTTCCATTGTTCTCGGAATTCTGCTGACATATAAAAATGCTTCGGAAATCTTGCATTGTTCTCGGCATTCCGCTGACATTTAAAAATGCTTCGGAACTCTTCAATTGTTCTCGGAATTCTGCTGAACTTTTAAAATGCTTTGGAACTTTTCCATTGCTCTCGCAATTCTGCTGACGTTTAAAAATGCTTCGGAACTCTTCCATTGTTCTCGGAATTCTGCTGACGTTTAAAAATGCTTCGGAACTCTTCCATTGTTCTCCAAATTCCGCTGAAGTTTAAAAATGCTTCGGAACTCTTCCAATGTTCTCAGAATTCCGCTGACGTTTAAAAATGCTTCGGAACTCTTCCATTGTTCTCCAAATTCCGCTGAAGTTTAAAAATGCTTCGGAACTCTTCCATTGTTCTCGGAATTCCGCTGACGTTTAAAAATGCTTCACAACTCTTCCATTGTTCTCGGAATTCCGCTGACTTTTAAAAATACTTCGAAACTCTTTCATTGTTCTCCAAATTCCGCTGAAGTTTAAAAATGCTTCGGAACTCTTCCATTGTTCTCAGAATTCCGCTGACGTTTAAAAATGCTTAGGAAAATTTTCCATTGTTTTCAAAATTCCGCTGACGTTTAAAAATGCTTCAGAACTCTTCCATTGTTCTCGGAATTCCGCTGACGTTTAAAAATGCTTTGGAACTCTTCCATTGTTCTTGGAATTCTGCTGAAGTTTAAAAATGCTTCGGAACTCTTCCATTGTTCTCAGAATTCCGCTGACGTTTAAAAATGCTTCGATACTCTTCCATTGTTCTCGGAATTCCACTGACATATAAAAATGCTTCGGAAATCTTGCATTGTTCTCGGCATTCCGCTGACGTTTAAAAATGCTTCGGAACTCTTCAATTGTTCTCGGAATTCTGCTGAACTTTTAAAATGCTTTGGAACTCTTCCATTGCTCTCGGAATTCTGCTGAAGTTTAAAAATGCTTCGGAACTCTTCCATTGTTCTCGGAATTCTGCTGAAGTTTAAAAATGTTTTGGAACTCTTCCATTGTTCTCAAAATTCCGCTGACGTTTAAAAATGCTTCGGAAATCTTCCATTGTTTTCAAAATTCCGCTGACATATAAAAATGCTTCGGAAATCTTGCATTGTTCTCGGCATTCCGCTGACGTTTAAAAATGCTTCAGATTCCTTCAATTGTTCTCGGAATTCTGCTGAACTTTTAAAATGCTTTGGAACTCTTCCATTGCTCTCGGAATTCTGCTGAAGTTTAAAAATGCTTCGGAACTCTTCCATTGTTCTCGGAATTCTGCTGAAGTTTAAAAATGCTTCGGAACTCTTCCATTGTTCTCGGAATTCCGTTGAAGTTTAAAAATGCTTCGAAACTCTTCCATTGTTCTCGGAATTCTGCTGAAGTTTAAAAATGCTTCGGAACTCTTCCATTGTTCTCAGAATTCCGCTAACGTGTAAAAATGCTTCGGAAATCTTCCATTGTTTTCAAAATTCCGCTGACGCTTAAAAATGCTTCAGAACTCTTCCATTGTTCTCGGAATTCCGCTGACGTTTAATAATGCTTCGCAACTCTTTCATTGTACTCGGAATTCCGCTAACGTTTAAAAATGCTTCGGAACTCTTCCATTGTTCTCGGAATTCCGTTGAAGTTTAAAAATGCTTCGAAACTCTTCCATTGTTCTGGGAATTCTGCTGAAGTTTAAAAATGCTTCAGAACTCTTCCATTGTTCTCGGAATTCCGCTGACGTTTAATAATGCTTCGCAACTCTTTCATTGTTCTCGGAATTCCGCTGATGTTTAAAAATGCTTCGGAACTCTTCCATTGTTCTCGGAATTCTGTTGAAGTTTAAAAATGCTTCTAAACTCTTCCATTGTTCTCGGAATTCTGCAGAAGTTTAAAAATGCTTCGGAACTCTTCCATTGTTCTCGGAATTCCGCTGACATATAAAAATGCTTCGGAAATCTTGCATTGTTCTCGGCATTCCGCTGACGTTTAAAAATGCTTCGGAACTCTTCCATTGTTCTCGGAATTCTGCTGAACTTTTAAAATGCTTTGGAACTCTTCCATTGCTCTCGCAATTCTGCTGACGTTTAAAAATGCTTCGGAACTCTTCCATTGTTCTCGGAATTCTGCTGACGTTTAAAAATGCTTCGGAACTCTTCCATTGTTCTCGGAATTCCGCTGACGTTTAAAAATGCTTCACAACTCTTCCATTGTTCTCGGAATTCCGCTGACTTTTAAAAATACTTCGAAACTCTTCCATTGTTCTCCAAATTCCGCTGAAGTTTAAAAATGCTTCGGAACTCTTCCATTGTTCTCAGAATTCCGCTGACGTTTAAAAATGCTTAGGAAATCTTCCATTGTTTTCAAAATTCCGCTGACGTTTAAAAATGCTTCAGAACTCTTCCATTGTTCTCGGAATTCCGCTGATGTTTAAAAATGCTTTGGATCTCTTCCATTGTTCTTGGAATTCTGCTGAAGTTTAAAAATGCTTCGGAACTCTTCCATTGTTCTCAGAATTCCGCTGACGTTTAAAAATGCTTCGATACTCTTCCATTGTTCTCGGAATTCCACTGACATATAAAAATGCTTCGGAAATCTTGCATTGTTCTCGGCATTCCGCTGACGTTTAAAAATGCTTCGGAACTCTTCCATTGTTCTCAGAATTCCGCTGACGTTTTAAAATGCTTCAGAACTCTTCCATTGTTCTCGGAATTCCGCTGACGTTTTAAAATGCTTCGGTACTCTTCCATTGTTCTCGGAATTCCGCTGACATATAAAAATGCTTCGGAAATCTTGCATTGTTCTCGGCATTCCGCTGACGTTTAAAAATGCTTCGGAACTCTTCCATTGTTCTCAGAATTCCGCTGACATTTAAAAATGCTTCGGAAATCTTCCATTGTTTTCAAAATTCCGCTGACGTTTAAAAATGCTTCAGAACTCTTCCATTGTTCTCGGAATTCCGCTGACGTTTAAAAATGCTTTGGAACTCTTCTATTATTCTCGGAATTCTGCTGACGTTTAATAATGCTTCAGAACTCTTCCATTGTTCTCGGAATTCCGCTGACGTTTAATAATGCTTCGCAACTTTTTCATTGTTCTCGGAATTCCGCTGACGGTTAAAAATGCTTCGGAACTCTTCCATTGTTCTCGGAATTCTGTTGAAGTTTAAAAATGCTTCGAAACTCTTCCATTGTTCTCGGAATTCTGCTGAAGTTTAAAAATGCTTCAGAACTCTTCCATTGTTCTCGGAATTCCGCTGACGTTTAATAATGCTTCGCAACTCTTTCATTGTTCTCGGAATTCCGCTGACGTTTAAAAATGCTTCGGAACTCTTCCATTGTTCTCGGAATTCCGTTGAAGTTTAAAAATGCTTCGAAACTCTTCCATTGTTCTCGGAATTCTGCTGAAGTTTAAAAATGCTTCGGAACTCTTTCATTGTTCTCAGAATTCCGCTGACATTTAAAAATGCTTTGGTACTCTTCCATTGTTCTCGGAATTCCGCTGACATATAAAAATGCTTCGGAAATCTTGCATTGTTCTCGGCATTCCGCTGACGTTTAAAAATGCTTCGGAACTCTTCAATTGTTCTCGGAATTCTGCTGAACTTTTAAAATGCTTTGGAACTCTTCCATTGCTCTCGGAATTCTGCTGAAGTTTAAAAATGCTTCAGAACTCTTCCATTGTTCTCGGAATTCCGCTGACATATAAAAATGCTTCGGAAATCTTGCATTGTTCTCGGCATTCCGCTGACGTTTAAAAATGCTTCGGAACTCTTCCATTGTTCTCAGAATTCCGCTGACGTTTAAAAATGCTTAGGAAATCTTCCATTGTTTTCAAAATTCCGCTGACGTTTAAAAATGCTTCAGAACTCTTCCATTGTTCTCGGAATTCCGCTGACGTTTAAAAATGCTTCGGAACTCTTCCATTGTTCTCGGAATTCCGTTGAAGTTTAAAAATGCTTCGAAACTCTTCCATTGTTCTCGGAATTCTGCTGAAGTTTAAAAATGCTTCGGAACTCTTCCATTGTTCTCAGAATTCCGCTAACGTTTAAAAATGCTTCGGAAATCTTCCATTGTTTTCAAAATTCCGCTGACGCTTAAAAATGCTTCAGAACTCTTCCATTGTTCTCGGAATTCCGCTGACATATAAAAATGCTTCGGAAATCTTGCATTGTTCTCGGCATTCCGCTGACGTTTAAAAATGCTTCGGAACTCTTCAATTGTTCTCGGAATTCTGCTGAACTTTTAAAATGCTTTGGAACTCTTCCATTGCTCTCGCAATTCTGCTGACGTTTAAAAATGCTTCGGAACTCTTCCATTGTTCTCGGAATTCTGCTGACGTTTAAAAATGCTTCGGAACTCTTCCATTGTTCTCGGAATTCCGCTGACGTTTAAAAATGCTTCGGAACTCTTCCATTGTTCTCAGAATTCTGCTGACGTTTAAAAATGCTTCGGAACTCTTCCATTGTTCTCGGAATTCCGCTGAAGTTTAAAAATGCTTCGGAACTCTTCCATTGTTCTCGGAATTCTGTTGAAGTTTAAAAATGCTTCTAAACTCTTCCATTGTTCTCGGAATTCTGCAGAAGTTTAAAAATGCTTCGGAACTCTTCCATTGTTCTCGGAATTCCGCTGACATATAAAAATGCTTCGGAAATCTTGCATTGTTCTCGGCATTCCGCTGACGTTTAAAAATGCTTCGGAACTCTTCCATTGTTCTCGGAATTCTGCTGAACTTTTAAAATGCTTTGGAACTCTTCCATTGCTCTCGCAATTCTGCTGACGTTTAAAAATGCTTTGGAACTCTTCCATTGTTCTCGGAATTCTGCTGACGTTTAAAAATGCTTCGGAACTCTTCCATTGTTCTCGGAATTCCGCTGACGTTTAAAAATGCTTAGGAAATCTTCCATTGTTTTCAAAATTCCGCTGACGTTTAAAAATGCTTCAGAACTCTTCCATTGTTCTCGGAATTCCGCTGATGTTTAAAAATGCTTTGGATCTCTTCCATTGTTCTTGGAATTCTGCTGAAGTTTAAAAATGCTTCGGAACTCTTCCATTGTTCTCAGAATTCCGCTGACGTTTAAAAATGCTTCGATACTCTTCCATTGTTCTCGGAATTCCACTGACATATAAAAATGCTTCGGAAATCTTGCATTGTTCTCGGCATTCCGCTGACGTTTAAAAATGCTTCGGAACTCTTCCATTGTTCTCAGAATTCCGCTGACGTTTTAAAATGCTTCAGAACTCTTCCATTGTTCTCGGAATTCCGCTGACGTTTTAAAATGCTTCGGTACTCTTCCATTGTTCTCGGAATTCCGCTGACATATAAAAATGCTTCGGAAATCTTGCATTGTTCTCGGCATTCCGCTGACGTTTAAAAATGCTTCGGAACTCTTCCATTGTTCTCAGAATTCCGCTGACGTTTAAAAATGCTTCGGAAATCTTCCATTGTTTTCAAAATTCCGCTGACGTTTAAAAATGCTTCAGAACTCTTCCATTGTTCTCGGAATTCCGCTGACGTTTAAAAATGCTTTGGAACTCTTCCATTATTCTCGGAATTCTGCTGAAGTTTAAAAATGCTTCGGAACTCTTCCATTGTTCTCAGAATTCCGCTGACGTTTAAAAATGCTTCGGTACTCTTCCATTGTTCTCGGAATTCCGCTGACATATAAAAATGATTCGGAAATCTTGCATTGTTCTCGGCATTCCGCTGACGTTTAAAAATGCTTCGGAACTCGTCAATTGTTCTCGGAATTCTGCTGAACTTTTAAAATGCTTTGGAACTCTTCCATTGCTCTCGGAATTCTGCTGAAGATTAAAAATGCTTCAGAACTCTTCCATTGTTTTCGGAATTCTGCTGAAGTTTAAAAATGCTTCGGAACTCTTCCATTGTTCTCAGAATTCCACTGACGTTTAAAAATGCTTCGGAAATCTTCCATTGTTTTCAAAATTCCGCTGACGCTTAAAAATGCTTCAGAACTCTTCCATTGTTCTCGGAATTCCGCTGACGTTTAATAATGCTTCGCAACTTTTTCATTGTTCTCGGAATTCCGCTGACGGTTAAAAATGCTTCGGAACTCTTCCATTGTTCTCGGAATTCTGTTGAAGTTTAAAAATGCTTCGAAACTCTTCCATTGTTCTCGGAATTCTGCTGAAGTTTAAAAATGCTTCAGAACTCTTCCATTGTTCTCGGAATTCCGCTGACGTTTAATAATGCTTCGCAACTCTTTCATTGTTCTCGGAATTCCGCTGATGTTTAAAAATGCTTCGGAACTCTTCCATTGTTCTCGGAATTCTGTTGAAGTTTAAAAATGCTTCGAAACTCTTCCATTGTTCTCGGAATTCTGCTGAAGTTTAAAAATGCTTCGGAACTCTTTCATTGTTCTCAGAATTCCGCTGACATTTAAAAATGCTTTGGTACTCTTCCATTGTTCTCGGAATTCCGCTGACATATAAAAATGCTTCGGAAATCTTGCATTGTTCTCGTCATTCCGCTGACGTTTAAAAATGCTTCGGAACTCTTCAATTGTTCTCGGAATTCTGCTGAACTTTTAAAATGCTTTGGAACTCTTCCATTGCTCTCGGAATTCTGCTGAAGTTTAAAAATGCTTCAGAACTCTTACATTGTTCTCGGAATTCTGCTGAAGTTTAAAAATGCTTCGGTACTCTTCCATTGTTCTCGGAATTCCGCTGACATATAAAAATGCTTCGGAAATCTTGCATTGTTCTCGGCATTCCGCTGACGTTTAAAAATGCTTCGGAACTCTTCCATTGTTCTCAGAATTCCGCTGACGTTTAAAAATGCTTAGGAAATCTTCCATTGTTTTCAAAATTCCGCTGACGTTTAAAAATGCTTCAGAACTCTTCCATTGTTCTCGGAATTCCGCTGACGTTTAAAAATGCTTCAGAACTCTTCCATTGTTCTCGGAATTCCGCTGATGTTTAAAAATGCTTTGGATCTCTTCCATTGTTCTTGGAATTCTGCTGAAGTTTAAAAATGCTTCGGAACTCTTCCATTGTTCTCAGAATTCCGCTGACGTTTAAAAATGCTTCGATACTCTTCCATTGTTCTCGGAATTCCACTGACATATAAAAATGCTTCGGAAATCTTGCATTGTTCTCGGCATTCCGCTGAAGTTTAAAAATGCTTCAGAACTCTTCCATTGTTCTCGGAATTCCGCTGACGTTTAATAATGCTTCGCAACTCTTTCATTGTTCTCGGAATTCCGCTGATGTTTAAAAATGCTTCGGAACTCTTCCATTGTTCTCGGAATTCTGTTGAAGTTTAAAAATGCTTCTAAACTCTTCCATTGTTCTCGGAATTCTGCAGAAGTTTAAAAATGCTTCGGAACTCTTCCATTGTTCTCGGAATTCCGCTGACATATAAAAATGCTTCGGAAATCTTGCATTGTTCTCGGCATTCCGCTGACGTTTAAAAATGCTTCGGAACTCTTCCATTGTTCTCGGAATTCTGCTGACGTTTAAAAATGCTTCGGAACTCTTCCATTGTTCTCGGAATTCCGCTGACGTTTAAAAATGCTTAGGAAATCTTCCATTGTTTTCAAAATTCCGCTGACGTTTAAAAATGCTTCAGAACTCTTCCATTGTTCTCGGAATTCCGCTGATGTTTAAAAATGCTTTGGATCTCTTCCATTGTTCTTGGAATTCTGCTGAAGTTTAAAAATGCTTCGGAACTCTTCCATTGTTCTCAGAATTCCGCTGACGTTTAAAAATGCTTCGATACTCTTCCATTGTTCTCGGAATTCCACTGACATATAAAAATGCTTCGGAAATCTTGCATTGTTCTCGGCATTCCGCTGACGTTTAAAAATGCTTCGGAACTCTTCCATTGTTCTCAGAATTCCGCTGACGTTTTAAAATGCTTCAGAACTCTTCCATTGTTCTCGGAATTCCGCTGACGTTTTAAAATGCTTCGGTACTCTTCCATTGTTCTCGGAATTCCGCTGACATATAAAAATGCTTCGGAAATCTTGCATTGTTCTCGGCATTCCGCTGACGTTTAAAAATGCTTCGGAACTCTTCCATTGTTCTCAGAATTCCGCTGACGTTTAAAAATGCTTCGGAAATCTTCCATTGTTTTCAAAATTCCGCTGACGTTTAAAAATGCTTCAGAACTCTTCCATTGTTCTCGGAATTCCGCTGACGTTTAAAAATGCTTTGGAACTCTTCCATTATTCTCGGAATTCTGCTGAAGTTTAAAAATGCTTCGGAACTCTTCCATTGTTCTCAGAATTCCGCTGACGTTTAAAAATGCTTCGGTACTCTTCCATTGTTCTCGGAATTCCGCTGACATATAAAAATGCTTCGGAAATCTTGCATTGTTCTCGGCATTCCGCTGACGTTTAAAAATGCTTCGGAACTCGTCAATTGTTCTCGGAATTCTGCTGAACTTTTAAAATGCTTTGGAACTCTTCCATTGCTCTCGGAATTCTGCTGAAGTTTAAAAATGCTTCAGAACTCTTCCATTGTTTTCGGAATTCTGCTGAAGTTTAAAAATGCTTCGGAACTCTTCCATTGTTCTCAGAATTCCACTGACGTTTAAAAATGCTTCGGAAATCTTCCATTGTTTTCAAAATTCCGCTGACGCTTAAAAATGCTTCAGAACTCTTCCATTGTTCTCGGAATTCCGCTGACGTTTAATAATGCTTCGCAACTTTTTCATTGTTCTCGGAATTCCGCTGACGGTTAAAAATGCTTCGGAACTCTTCCATTGTTCTCGGAATTCTGTTGAAGTTTAAAAATGCTTCGAAACTCTTCCATTGTTCTCGGAATTCTGCTGAAGTTTAAAAATGCTTCAGAACTCTTCCATTGTTCTCGGAATTCCGCTGACGTTTAATAATGCTTCGCAACTCTTTCATTGTTCTCGGAATTCCGCTGATGTTTAAAAATGCTTCGGAACTCTTCCATTGTTCTCGGAATTCTGTTGAAGTTTAAAAATGCTTCGAAACTCTTCCATTGTTCTCGGAATTCTGCTGAAGTTTAAAAATGCTTCGGAACTCTTTCATTGTTCTCAGAATTCCGCTGACATTTAAAAATGCTTTGGTACTCTTCCATTGTTCTCGGAATTCCGCTGACATATAAAAATGCTTCGGAAATCTTGCATTGTTCTCGTCATTCCGCTGACGTTTAAAAATGCTTCGGAACTCTTCAATTGTTCTCGGAATTCTGCTGAACTTTTAAAATGCTTTGGAACTCTTCCATTGCTCTCGGAATTCTGCTGAAGTTTAAAAATGCTTCAGAACTCTTACATTGTTCTCGGAATTCTGCTGAAGTTTAAAAATGCTTCGGTACTCTTCCATTGTTCTCGGAATTCCGCTGACATATAAAAATGCTTCGGAAATCTTGCATTGTTCTCGGCATTCCGCTGACGTTTAAAAATGCTTCGGAACTCTTCCATTGTTCTCAGAATTCCGCTGACGTTTAAAAATGCTTAGGAAATCTTCCATTGTTTTCAAAATTCCGCTGACGTTTAAAAATGCTTCAGAACTCTTCCATTGTTCTCGGAATTCCGCTGACGTTTAAAAATGCTTCAGAACTCTTCCATTGTTCTCGGAATTCCGCTGATGTTTAAAAATGCTTTGGATCTCTTCCATTGTTCTTGGAATTCTGCTGAAGTTTAAAAATGCTTCGGAACTCTTCCATTGTTCTCAGAATTCCGCTGACGTTTAAAAATGCTTCGATACTCTTCCATTGTTCTCGGAATTCCACTGACATATAAAAATGCTTCGGAAATCTTGCATTGTTCTCGGCATTCCGCTGACGTTTAAAAATGCTTCGGAACTCTTCCATTGTTCTCAGAATTCCGCTGACGTTTTAAAATGCTTCAGAACTCTTCCATTGTTCTCGGAATTCCGCTGACATATAAAAATGCTTCGGAAATCTTGCATTGTTCTCGGCATTCCGCTGACGTTTAAAAATGCTTCGGAACTCTTCCATTGTTCTCAGAATTCCGCTGACATTTAAAAATGCTTCGGAAATCTTCCATTGTTTTCAAAATTCCGCTGACGTTTAAAAATGCTTCAGAACTCTTCCATTGTTCTCGGAATTCCGCTGACGTTTAAAAATGCTTTGGAACTCTTCCATTATTCTCGGAATTCTGCTGACGTTTAATAATGCTTCAGAACTCTTCCATTGTTCTCGGAATTCCGCTGACGTTTAATAATGCTTCGCAACTTTTTCATTGTTCTCGGAATTCCGCTGACGGTTAAAAATGCTTCGGAACTCTTCCATTGTTCTCGGAATTCTGTTGAAGTTTAAAAATGCTTCGAAACTCTTCCATTGTTCTCGGAATTCTGCTGAAGTTTAAAAATGCTTCAGAACTCTTCCATTGTTCTCGGAATTCCGCTGATGTTTAATAATGCTTCGCAACTCTTTCATTGTTCTCGGAATTCCGCTGACGTTTAAAAATGCTTCGGAACTCTTCCATTGTTCTCGGAATTCCGTTGAAGTTTAAAAATGCTTCGAAACTCTTCCATTGTTCTCGGAATTCTGCTGAAGTTTAAAAATGCTTCGGAACTCTTTCATTGTTCTCAGAATTCCGCTGACATTTAAAAATGCTTTGGTACTCTTCCATTGTTCTCGGAATTCCGCTGACATATAAAAATGCTTCGGAAATCTTGCATTGTTCTCGGCATTCCGCTGACGTTTAAAAATGCTTCGGAACTCTTCAATTGTTCTCGGAATTCTGCTGAACTTTTAAAATGCTTTGGAACTCTTCCATTGCTCTCGGAATTCTGCTGAAGTTTAAAAATGCTTCAGAACTCTTACATTGTTCTCGGAATTCTGCTGAAGTTTAAAAATGCTTCGGTACTCTTCCATTGTTCTCGGAATTCCGCTGACATATAAAAATGCTTCGGAAATCTTGCATTGTTCTCGGCATTCCGCTGACGTTTAAAAATGCTTCGGAACTCTTCCATTGTTCTCAGAATTCCGCTGACGTTTAAAAATGCTTAGGAAATCTTCCATTGTTTTCAAAATTCCGCTGACGTTTAAAAATGCTTCAGAACTCTTCCATTGTTCTCGGAATTCCGCTGACGTTTAAAAATGCTTCGGAACTCTTCCATTGTTCTCGGAATTCCGTTGAAGTTTAAAAATGCTTCGAAACTCTTCCATTGTTCTCGGAATTCTGCTGAAGTTTAAAAATGCTTCGGAACTCTTCCATTGTTCTCAGAATTCCGCTAACGTTTAAAAATGCTTCGGAAATCTTCCATTGTTTTCAAAATTCCGCTGACGCTTAAAAATGCTTCAGAACTCTTCCATTGTTCTCGGAATTCCGCTGACATATAAAAATGCTTCGGAAATCTTGCATTGTTCTCGGCATTCCGCTGACGTTTAAAAATGCTTCGGAACTCTTCAATTGTTCTCGGAATTCTGCTGAACTTTTAAAATGCTTTGGAACTCTTCCATTGCTCTCGCAATTCTGCTGACGTTTAAAAATGCTTCGGAACTCTTCCATTGTTCTCGGAATTCTGCTGACGTTTAAAAATGCTTCGGAACTCTTCCATTGTTCTCGGAATTCCGCTGACGTTTAAAAATGCTTCGGAACTCTTCCATTGTTCTCAGAATTCTGCTGACGTTTAAAAATGCTTCGGAACTCTTCCATTGTTCTCGGAATTCCGCTGAAGTTTAAAAATGCTTCGGACCTCTTCCATTGTTCTAGGAATTCTGCTGAAGTCTAAAAATTCATCTGAACTCTTCCATTATTCTCGGAATTCGTGTGAATTTTAAAAATGCTTCGGAACTCTTCAATTGTTCTCGGAATTCTGCTGAACTTTTAAAATGCTTTGGAACTCTTCCATTGCTCTCGCAATTCTGCTGACGTTTAAAAATGCTTCAGAACTATTCCATTGTTCTCAGAATTCTGCTGACGTTTAAAAATGCTTCGGAACTCTTCCATTGTTCTCGGAATTCCGCTGACGTTTAATAATGCTTCGCAACTCTTTCATTGTTCTCGGAATTCCACTGACGTTTAAAAATGCTTCGGAACTCATCCATTGTTCTC
The DNA here is from genome assembly GCF_046119375.1 of Phyllobates terribilis. Classification (NCBI taxonomy): domain Eukaryota; kingdom Metazoa; phylum Chordata; class Amphibia; order Anura; family Dendrobatidae; genus Phyllobates; species Phyllobates terribilis. Next base: position 15,697,472 of record NW_027362782.1, read on the forward strand.
GGAATTCCGTTGAAGTTTAAAAATGCTTCGAAACTCTTCCATTGTTCTCGGAATTCCGCTGACATATAAAAATGCTTCGGAAATCTTGCATTGTTTTCAAAATTCCGCTGACGTTTAAAAATGCTTCAGAACTCTTACATTGTTCTCGGAATTCTGCTGACGTTTAAAAATGCTTCGGAACTCTTCCATTGTTCTCGGAATTCTGCTGACGTTTAAAAATGCTTCGGAACTCTTCCATTGTTCTCGGAATTCTGCTGAAGTTTAAAAATGCTTCGGAACTCTTCCATTGTTCTCAGAATTCCGCTAACGTGTAAAAATGCTTCGGAAATCTTCCATTGTTTTCAAAATTCCGCTGACGCTTAAAAATGCTTCAGAACTCTTCCATTGTTCTCGGAATTCCGCTGACGTTTAATAATGCTTCGCAACTCTTTCATTGTACTCGGAATTCCGCTAACGTTTAAAAATGCTTCGGAACTCTTCCATTGTTCTCGGAATTCCGTTGAAGTTTAAAAATGCTTCGAAACTCTTCCATTGTTCTGGGAATTCTGCTGAAGTTTAAAAATGCTTCAGAACTCTTCCATTGTTCTCGGAATTCCGCTGACGTTTAATAATGCTTCGCAACTCTTTCATTGTTCTCGGAATTCCGCTGATGTTTAAAAATGCTTCGGAACTCTTCCATTGTTCTCGGAATTCTGTTGAAGTTTAAAAATGCTTCTAAACTCTTCCATTGTTCTCGGAATTCTGCAGAAGTTTAAAAATGCTTCGGAACTCTTCCATTGTTCTCGGAATTCCGCTGACATATAAAAATGCTTCGGAAATCTTGCATTGTTCTCGGCATTCCGCTGACGTTTAAAAATGCTTCGGAACTCTTCCATTGTTCTCGGAATTCTGCTGAACTTTTAAAATGCTTTGGAACTCTTCCATTGCTCTCGCAATTCTGCTGACGTTTAAAAATGCTTCGGAACTCTTCCATTGTTCTCGGAATTCTGCTGACGTTTAAAAATGCTTCGGAACTCTTCCATTGTTCTCGGAATTCCGCTGACGTTTAAAAATGCTTAGGAAATCTTCCATTGTTTTCAAAATTCCGCTGACGTTTAAAAATGCTTCAGAACTCTTCCATTGTTCTCGGAATTCCGCTGATGTTTAAAAATGCTTTGGATCTCTTCCATTGTTCTTGGAATTCTGCTGAAGTTTAAAAATGCTTCGGAACTCTTCCATTGTTCTCAGAATTCCGCTGACGTTTAAAAATGCTTCGATACTCTTCCATTGTTCTCGGAATTCCACTGACATATAAAAATGCTTCGGAAATCTTGCATTGTTCTCGGCATTCCGCTGACGTTTAAAAATGCTTCGGAACTCTTCCATTGTTCTCAGAATTCCGCTGACGTTTTAAAATGCTTCAGAACTCTTCCATTGTTCTCGGAATTCCGCTGACGTTTTAAAATGCTTCGGTACTCTTCCATTGTTCTCGGAATTCCGCTGACATATAAAAATGCTTCGGAAATCTTGCATTGTTCTCGGCATTCCGCTGACGTTTAAAAATGCTTCGGAACTCTTCCATTGTTCTCAGAATTCCGCTGACGTTTAAAAATGCTTCGGAAATCTTCCATTGTTTTCAAAATTCCGCTGACGTTTAAAAATGCTTCAGAACTCTTCCATTGTTCTCGGAATTCCGCTGACGTTTAAAAATGCTTTGGAACTCTTCCATTATTCTCGGAATTCTGCTGAAGTTTAAAAATGCTTCGGAACTCTTCCATTGTTCTCAGAATTCCGCTGACGTTTAAAAATGCTTCGGTACTCTTCCATTGTTCTCGGAATTCCGCTGACATATAAAAATGCTTCGGAAATCTTGCATTGTTCTCGGCATTCCGCTGACGTTTAAAAATGCTTCGGAACTCGTCAATTGTTCTCGGAATTCTGCTGAACTTTTAAAATGCTTTGGAACTCTTCCATTGCTCTCGGAATTCTGCTGAAGTTTAAAAATGCTTCAGAACTCTTCCATTGTTTTCGGAATTCTGCTGAAGTTTAAAAATGCTTCGGAACTCTTCCATTGTTCTCAGAATTCCACTGACGTTTAAAAATGCTTCGGAAATCTTCCATTGTTTTCAAAATTCCGCTGACGCTTAAAAATGCTTCAGAACTCTTCCATTGTTCTCGGAATTCCGCTGACGTTTAATAATGCTTCGCAACTTTTTCATTGTTCTCGGAATTCCGCTGACGGTTAAAAATGCTTCGGAACTCTTCCATTGTTCTCGGAATTCTGTTGAAGTTTAAAAATGCTTCGAAACTCTTCCATTGTTCTCGGAATTCTGCTGAAGTTTAAAAATGCTTCAGAACTCTTCCATTGTTCTCGGAATTCCGCTGACGTTTAATAATGCTTCGCAACTCTTTCATTGTTCTCGGAATTCCGCTGATGTTTAAAAATGCTTCGGAACTCTTCCATTGTTCTCGGAATTCTGTTGAAGTTTAAAAATGCTTCGAAACTCTTCCATTGTTCTCGGAATTCTGCTGAAGTTTAAAAATGCTTCGGAACTCTTTCATTGTTCTCAGAATTCCGCTGACATTTAAAAATGCTTTGGTACTCTTCCATTGTTCTCGGAATTCCGCTGACATATAAAAATGCTTCGGAAATCTTGCATTGTTCTCGTCATTCCGCTGACGTTTAAAAATGCTTCGGAACTCTTCAATTGTTCTCGGAATTCTGCTGAACTTTTAAAATGCTTTGGAACTCTTCCATTGCTCTCGGAATTCTGCTGAAGTTTAAAAATGCTTCAGAACTCTTACATTGTTCTCGGAATTCTGCTGAAGTTTAAAAATGCTTCGGTACTCTTCCATTGTTCTCGGAATTCCGCTGACATATAAAAATGCTTCGGAAATCTTGCATTGTTCTCGGCATTCCGCTGACGTTTAAAAATGATTCGGAACTCTTCCATTGTTCTCAGAATTCCGCTGACGTTTAAAAATGCTTAGGAAATCTTCCATTGTTTTCAAAATTCCGCTGACGTTTAAAAATGCTTCAGAACTCTTCCATTGTTCTCGGAATTCCGCTGACGTTTAAAAATGCTTCGGAACTCTTCCATTGTTCTCGGAATTCCGTTGAAGTTTAAAAATGCTTCGAAACTCTTCCATTGTTCTCGGAATTCTGCTGAAGTTTAAAAATGCTTCGGAACTCTTCCATTGTTCTCAGAATTCCGCTAACGTTTAAAAATGCTTCGGAAATCTTCCATTGTTTTCAAAATTCCGCTGACGCTTAAAAATGCTTCAGAACTCTTCCATTGTTCTCGGAATTCCGCTGACATATAAAAATGCTTCGGAAATCTTGCATTGTTCTCGGCATTCCGCTGACGTTTAAAAATGCTTCGGAACTCTTCAATTGTTCTCGGAATTCTGCTGAACTTTTAAAATGCTTTGGAACTCTTCCATTGCTCTCGCAATTCTGCTGACGTTTAAAAATGCTTCGGAACTCTTCCATTGTTCTCGGAATTCTGCTGACGTTTAAAAATGCTTCGGAACTCTTCCATTGTTCTCGGAATTCCGCTGACGTTTAAAAATGCTTCGGAACTCTTCCATTGTTCTCAGAATTCTGCTGACGTTTAAAAATGCTTCGGAACTCTTCCATTGTTCTCGGAATTCCGCTGAAGTTTAAAAATGCTTCGGACCTCTTCCATTGTTCTAGGAATTCTGCTGAAGTCTAAAAATTCATCTGAACTCTTCCATTATTCTCGGAATTCGTGTGAATTTTAAAAATGCTTCGGAACTCTTCAATTGTTCTCGGAATTCTGCTGAACTTTTAAAATGCTTTGGAACTCTTCCATTGCTCTCGCAATTCTGCTGACGTTTAAAAATGCTTCAGAACTATTCCATTGTTCTCAGAATTCTGCTGACGTTTAAAAATGCTTCGGAACTCTTCCATTGTTCTCGGAATTCCGCTGACGTTTAATAATGCTTCGCAACTCTTTCATTGTTCTCGGAATTCCACTGACGTTTAAAAATGCTTCGGAACTCATCCATTGTTCTCGGAATTCCGTTGAAGTTTAAAAATGCTTCGAAACTCTTCCATTGTTCTCGGAATTCCGCTGACATATAAAAATGCTTCGGAAATCTTGCATTGTTTTCAAAATTCCGCTGACGTTTAAAAATGCTTCAGAACTCTTACATTGTTCTCGGAATTCTGCTGACGTTTAAAAATGCTTCGGAACTCTTCCATTGTTCTCGGAATTCTGCTGAAGTTTAAAAATGCTACGTAACTCTTCCATTGTTCTCAGAATTCCGCTGACGTTTAAAAATGCTTCGGAAATCTTCCATTGTTTTCAAAATTCCGCTGACGTTTAAAAATGCTTCAGAACTCTTCCATTGTTCTTGGAATTCCGCTGACGTGTAATAATGCTTCGCAACTCTTTCATTGTTCTCGGAATTCTGCTGAACTTTTAAAATGCTTTGGAACTCTTCCATTGCTCTCGGAATTCCGTTGAAGTTTAAAAATGCTTCGAAACTCTTCCATTGTTCTCGGAATTCTGCTGAAGTTTAAAAATGCTTCGTAACTCTTCCATTGTTCTCGGAATTCCGCTGACGTTTAATAATGCTTCGCAACTCTTTCATTGTTCTCGGAATTCCGCTGATGTTTAGAAATGCTTCGGAACTCTTCCATTGTTCTCGTAATTCTGTTGAAGTTTAAAAATGCTTCTAAACTCTTCCATTGTTCTCGGAATTCCGCTGACATATAAAAATGCTTCGGAAATCTTGCATTGTTCTCGGCATTCCGCTGACGTTTAAAAATGCTTCGGAACTCTTCAATTGTTCTCGGAATTCTGCTGAACTTTTAAAATGCTTTGGAACTCTTCCATTGCTCTCGCAATTCTGCTGACGTTTAAAAATGCTTCAGAACTCTTCCATTGTTCTCGGAATTCTGCTGACGTTTAAAAATGCTTCGGAACTCTTCCATTGTTCTCGGAATTCGTGTGAATTTTAAAAATGCTTCGGAACTCTTCAATTGTTCTCGGAATTCTGCTGAACTTTTAAAATGCTTTGGAACTCTTCCATTGCTCTCGGAATTCTGCTGAAGTTTAAAAATGCTTCGGAACTCTTCCATTGTTCTCGGAATTCTGCTGAAGTTTAAAAATGTTTTGGAACTCTTCCATTGTTCTCAGAATTCCGCTGACGTTTAAAAATGCTTCGGAAATCTTCCATTGTTTTCAAAATTCCACTGACATATAAAAATGCTTCGGAAAACTTGCATTGTTCTCGGCATTCCGCTGACGTTTAAAAATGCTTCAGATTCCTTCCATTGTTCTCGGAATTCCGCTGACGTTTAATAATGCTTCGCAACTCTTTCATTGTACTCGGAATTCCGCTGAAGTTTAAAAATGCTTCAGAACTCTTCCATTGTTCTCGGAATTCCGCTGACATATAAAAATGCTTCGGAAATCTTGCATTGTTCTCGGCATTCCGCTGACGTTTAAAAATGCTTCGGAACTCTTCAATTGTTCTCGGAATTCTGCTGAACTTTTAAAATGCTTTGGAACTCTTCCATTGCTCTCGCAATTCTGCTGACGTTTAAAAATGCTTAGGAACTCTTCCATTGTTCTCGGAATTCTGCTGACGTTTAAAAATGCTTCGGAACTCTTCCATTGTTCTCGGAATTCCGCTGACGTTTAAAAATGCTTGACAACTCTTCCATTGTTCTCAGAATTCCGCTGACTTTTAAAAATACTTCGAAACTCTTCCATTGTTCTCCAAATTCCGCTGAAGTTTAAAAATGCTTCGGAACCCTTCCATTGTTCTCGGAATTCTGCTGAAGTTTAAAAATGCTTCGGAACTCTTCCATTGTTCTCAGAATTCTGCTGACGTTTAAAAATGCTTCGGAACTCTTCCATTGTTCTCGGAATTCCGCTGAAGTTTAAAAATGCTTCGGACCTCTTCCATTGTTCTAGGAATTCCGCTGAAGTCTAAAAATTCATCTGAACTCTTCCATTATTCTCGGAATTCGTGTGAATTTTAAAAATGCTTCGGAACTCTTCTAATGTTCTCGGAATTCCGCTGAAGTTTAAAAATGCTTGAAATCTCTTACATTGTACTCGGAATTCCGCTGAAGTTTAAAAATGCTTCGGATCTCTTCCATTGTTCTCGGAATTCTGCTGAAGTTTAAAAATGCTTCAGAACTCTTCCATTGTTCTCAGAATTCCGCTGACGTTTAAAAATGCTTCGGAAATCTTCCATTGTTTTCAAAATTCCGCTGACGTTTAAAAATGCTTCACAACTCTTCCATTGTTCTCGGAATTCCGCTGACGTTTAAAAATGCTTCACAACTCTTCCATTGTTCTCGGAATTCCGCTGACTTTTAAAAATGCTTTGGAAATCTTCCATTGTTTTCAAAATTCCGCTGACGCTTAAAAATGCTTCAGAACTCTTCCATTGTTCTCGGAATTCTGCTGACGTTTAATAATGCTTCGCAACTCTTTCATTGTTCTCGGAATTCCACTGACGTTTAAAAATGCTTCGGAACTCATCCATTGTTCTCGGAATTCCGTTGAAGTTTAAAAATGCTTCGAAACTCTTCCATTGTTCTCGGAATTCCGCTGACATATAAAAATGCTTCGGAAATCTTGCATTGTTTTCAAAATTCCGCTGACGTTTAAAAATGCTTCAGAACTCTTACATTGTTCTCGGAATTCTGCTGACGTTTAAAAATGCTTCGGAACTCTTCCATTGTTCTCGGAATTCTGCTGAAGTTTAAAAATGCTACGTAACTCTTCCATTGTTCTCGGAATTCCGCTGACATATAAAAATGCTTCGGAAATCTTGCATTGTTTTCAAAATTCCGCTGACGTTTAAAAATGCTTCAGAACTCTTACATTGTTCTCGGAATTCTGCTGACGTTTAAAAATGCTTCGGAACTCTTCCATTGTTCTCGGAATTCTGCTGAAGTTTAAAAATGCTACGTAACTCTTCCATTGTTCTCAGAATTCCGCTGACGTTTAAAAATGCTTCGGAAATCTTCCATTGTTTTCAAAATTCCGCTGACGTTTAAAAATGCTTCAGAACTCTTCCATTGTTCTCGGAATTCCGCTGACGTTTAATAATGCTTCGCAACTCTTTCATTGTACTCGGAATTCCGCTAACGTTTAAAAATGCTTCAGAATTCTTCAATTGTTCTCGGAATTCTGCTGAACTTTTAAAATGCTTTGGAACTCTTCCATTGCTCTCGGAATTCTGCTGAAGTTTAAAAATGCTTCGGAACTCTTCCATTGTTTTCGGAATTCTGCTGAAGTTTAAAAATGCTTCGGAACTCTTCCATTGTTCTCGGAATTCCGTTGAAGTTTAAAAATGCTTCGAAACTCTTCCATTGTTCTCGGAATTCCGCTGACATATAAAAATGCTTCGGAAATCTTGCATTGTTTTCAAAATTCCGCTGACGTTTAAAAATGCTTCAGAACTCTTACATTGTTCTCGGAATTCTGCTGACGTTTAAAAATGCTTCGGAACTCTTCCATTGTTCTCGGAATTCTGCTGAAGTTTAAAAATGCTACGTAACTCTTCCATTGTTCTCAGAATTCCGCTGACGTTTAAAAATGCTTCGGAAATCTTCCATTGTTTTCAAAATTCCGCTGACGTTTAAAAATGCTTCAGAACTCTTCCATTGTTCTTGGAATTCCGCTGACGTGTAATAATGCTTCGCAACTCTTTCATTGTTCTCGGAATTCTGCTGAACTTTTAAAATGCTTTGGAACTCTTCCATTGCTCTCGGAATTCTGCTGAAGTTTAAAAATGCTTCGGAACTCTTCCATTGTTCTCGGAATTCGGCTGAAGTTTAAAAATGCTTCGGAACTCTTCCATTGTTCTCGGAATTCCGTTGAAGTTTAAAAATGCTTCGAAACTCTTCCATTGTTCTCGGAATTCTGCTGAAGTTTAAAAATGCTTCGTAACTCTTCCATTGTTCTCAGAATTCCGCTAACGTTTAAAAATGCTTCGAAACTCTTCCATTGTTCTGGGAATTCTGCTGAAGTTTAAAAATGCTTCAGAACTCTTCCATTGTTCTCGGAATTCCGCTGACGTTTAATAATGCTTCGCAACTCTTTCATTGTTCTCGGAATTCCGCTGATGTTTAGAAATGCTTCGGAACTCTTCCATTGTTCTCGTAATTCTGTTGAAGTTTAAAAATGCTTCTAAACTCTTCCATTGTTCTCGGAATTCCGCTGACATATAAAAATGCTTCGGAAATCTTGCATTGTTCTCGGCATTCCGCTGACGTTTAAAAATGCTTCGGAACTCTTCAATTGTTCTCGGAATTCTGCTGAACTTTTAAAATGCTTTGGAACTCTTCCATTGCTCTCGCAATTCTGCTGACGTTTAAAAATGCTTCGGAACTCTTCCATTGTTCTCGGAATTCTGCTGACGTTTAAAAATGCTTCGGAACTCTTCCATTGTTCTCGGAATTCGTGTGAATTTTAAAAATGCTTCGGAACTCTTCAATTGTTCTCGGAATTCTGCTGAACTTTTAAAATGCTTTGGAACTCTTCCATTGCTCTCGGAATTCTGCTGAAGTTTAAAAATGCTTCGGAACTCTTCCATTGTTCTCGGAATTCTGCTGAAGTTTAAAAATGTTTTGGAACTCTTCCATTGTTCTCAGAATTCCGCTGACGTTTAAAAATGCTTCGGAAATCTTCCATTGTTTTCAAAATTCCACTGACATATAAAAATGCTTCGGAAATCTTGCATTGTTCTCGGCATTCCGCTGACGTTTAAAAATGCTTCAGATTCCTTCAATTGTTCTCGGAATTCTGCTGAACTTTTAAAATGCTTTGGAACTCTTCCATTGCTCTCGGAATTCTGCTGAAGTTTAAAAATGCTTCGGAACTCTTCCATTGTTCTCGGAATTCTGCTGAAGTTTAAAAATGCTTCGGAACTCTTCCATTGTTCTCGGAATTCCGTTGAAGTTTAAAAATGCTTCGAAACTCTTCCATTGTTCTCGGAATTCTGCTGAAGTTTAAAAATGCTTCGGAACTCTTCCATTGTTCTCAGAATTCCGCTAACGTTTAAAAATGCTTCGGAAATCTTCCATTGTTTTCAAAATTCCGCTGACGCTTAAAAATGCTTCAGAACTCTTCCATTGTTCTCGGAATTCCGCTGACGTTTAATAATGCTTCGCAACTCTTTCATTGTACTCGGAATTCCGCTGAAGTTTAAAAATGCTTCAGAACTCTTCCATTGTTCTCGGAATTCCGCTGACATATAAAAATGCTTCGGAAATCTTGCATTGTTCTCGGCATTCCGCTGACGTTTAAAAATGCTTCGGAACTCTTCAATTGTTCTCGGAATTCTGCTGAACTTTTAAAATGCTTTGGAACTCTTCCATTGCTCTCGCAATTCTGCTGACGTTTAAAAATGCTTCGGAACTCTTCCATTGTTCTCGGAATTCTGCTGACGTTTAAAAATGCTTCGGAACTCTTCCATTGTTCTCGGAATTCCGCTGACGTTTAAAAATGCTTGACAACTCTTCCATTGTTCTCAGAATTCCGCTGACTTTTAAAAATACTTCGAAACTCTTCCATTGTTCTCCAAATTCCGCTGAAGTTTAAAAATGCTTCGGAACCCTTCCATTGTTCTCGGAATTCTGCTGAAGTTTAAAAATGCTTCGGAACTCTTCCATTGTTCTCAGAATTCTGCTGACGTTTAAAAATGCTTCGGAACTCTTCCATTGTTCTCGGAATTCCGCTGAAGTTTAAAAATGCTTCGGACCTCTTCCATTGTTCTAGGAATTCTGCTGAAGTCTAAAAATTCATCTGAACTCTTCCATTATTCTCGGAATTCGTGTGACTTTTAAAAATGCTTCGGAACTCTTCTATTGTTCTCGGAATTCCGCTGAAGTTTAAAAATGCTTGAAATCTCTTACATTGTACTCGGAATTCCGCTGAAGTTTAAAAATGCTTCGGATCTCTTCCATTGTTCTCGGAATTCTGCTGAAGTTTAAAAATGCTTCAGAACTCTTCCATTGTTCTCAGAATTCCGCTGACGTTTAAAAATGCTTCGGAAATCTTCCATTGTTTTCAAAATTCCGCTGACGTTTAAAAATGCTTCACAACTCTTCCATTGTTCTCGGAATTCCGCTGACGTTTAAAAATGCTTCACAACTCTTCCATTGTTCTCGGAATTCCGCTGACTTTTAAAAATGCTTTGGAAATCTTCCATTGTTTTCAAAATTCCGCTGACGCTTAAAAATGCTTCAGAACTCTTCCATTGTTCTCGGAATTCTGCTGACGTTTAATAATGCTTCGCAACTCTTTCATTGTTCTCGGAATTCCACTGACGTTTAAAAATGCTTCGGAACTCATCCATTGTTCTCGGAATTCCGTTGAAGTTTAAAAATGCTTCGAAACTCTTCCATTGTTCTCGGAATTCCGCTGACATATAAAAATGCTTCGGAAATCTTGCATTGTTTTCAAAATTCCGCTGACGTTTAAAAATGCTTCAGAACTCTTACATTGTTCTCGGAATTCTGCTGACGTTTAAAAATGCTTCGGAACTCTTCCATTGTTCTCGGAATTCTGCTGAAGTTTAAAAATGCTACGTAACTCTTCCATTGTTCTCAGAATTCCGCTGACGTTTAAAAATGCTTCGGAAATCTTCCATTGTTTTCAAAATTCCGCTGACGTTTAAAAATGCTTCAGAACTCTTCCATTGTTCTCGGAATTCCGCTGACGTTTAATAATGCTTCGCAACTCTTTCATTGTACTCGGAATTCCGCTAACGTTTAAAAATGCTTCAGAATTCTTCAATTGTTCTCGGAATTCTGCTGAACTTTTAAAATGCTTTGGAACTCTTCCATTGCTCTCGGAATTCTGCTGAAGTTTAAAAATGCTTCGGAACTCTTCCATTGTTTTCGGAATTCTGCTGAAGTTTAAAAATGCTTCGGAACTCTTCCATTGTTCTCGGAATTCCGTTGAAGTTTAAAAATGCTTCGAAACTCTTCCATTGTTCTCGGAATTCTGCTGAAGTTTAAAAATGCTTCGGAACTCTTCCATTGTTCTCAGAATTCCACTAACGTTTAAAAATGCTTCGAAACTCTTCCATTGTTCTGGGAATTCTGCTGAAGTTTAAAAATGCTTCAGAACTCTTCCATTGTTCTCGGAATTCCACTGACGTTTAATAATGCTTCGCAACTCTTTCATTGTTCTCGGAAATTCCGCTGATGTTTAGAAATGCTTTGGAACTCTTCCATTGTTCTCGTAATTCTGTTGAAGTTTAAAAATGCTTCTAAACTCTTCCATTGTTCTCGGAATTCCGCTGACATATAAAAATGCTTCGGAAATCTTGCATTGTTCTCGGCATTCCGCTGACGTTTAAAAATGCTTCGGAACTCTTCAATTGTTCTCGGAATTCTGCTGAACTTTTAAAATGCTTTGGAACTCTTCCATTGCTCTCGCAATTCTGCTGACGTTTAAAAATGCTTCGGAACTCTTCCATTGTTCTCGGAAATCTGCTGACGTTTAAAAATGCTTCGGAACTCTTCCATTGTTCTCGGAATTCGTGTGAATTTTAAAAATGCTTCGGAACTCTTCTATTGTTCTCGGAATTCCGCTGAAGTTTAAAAATGCTTAAAATCTCTTACATTGTACTCGGAATTCCGCTGAAGTTTAAAAATGCTTCGGAACTCTTCCATTGTTCTCGGAATTCTGCTGAAGTTTAAAAATGCTTCAGAACTCTTCCATTGTTCTCAGAATTCCGCTGACGTTTAAAAATGCTTCACAACTCTTCCATTGTTCTCGGAATTCCGCTGACTTTTAAAAATGCTTCGGAAATCTTCCATTGTTTTCAAAATTCCGCTGACGCTTAAAAATGCTTCAGAACTCTTCCATTGTTCTCGGAATTCTGCTGACGTTTAAAAATGCTTCGGAACTCTTCCATTGTTCTCAGAATTCAGCTGAAGTTTAAAAATGCTTCGGAACTCTTCCATTGTTCTCGGAATTCTGCTGAAGTTTAAAAATGCTACGTAACTCTTCCATTGTTCTCAGAATTCCGCTGACGTTTAAAAATGCTTTGGAACTCTTCCATTGCTCTCGGAATTCTGCTGAAGTTTAAAAATGCTTCGGAACTCTTCCATTGTTCTCGGAATTCTGTTGAAGTTTAAAAATGCTTCGGAACTCTTCCATTGTTCTCGGAATTCCGTTGAAGTTTAAAAATACTTCGAAACTCTTCCATTGTTCTCGGAATTCTGCTGAAGTTTAAAAATGCTTCGGAACTCTTCCATTGTTCTCAGAATTCCGCTGACGTTTAAAAATGCTTCGGAACTCTTCAATTGTTCTCGGAATTCTGCTGAACTTTTAAAATGCTTTGGAACTCTTCCATTGCTCTCGCAATTCTGCTGACGTTAAAAATGCTTCGGAACTCTTCCATTGTTCTCGGAATTCTGCTGACGTTTAAAAATGCTTCGGAACTCATCCATTGTTCTCGGAATTCCGCTGACGTTTAAAAATGCTTCACAACTCTTCCATTGTACTCGGAATTCCGCTGACTTTTAAAAATACTTCGAAACTCTTCTATTGTTCTCCAAATTCCGCTGAAGTTTAAAAATGCTTCGGAACCCTTCCATTGTTCTCGGAATTCTGCTGAAGTTTAAAAATGCTTCGGAACTCTTCCATTGTTCTCAGAATTCTGCTGACGTTTAAAAATGCTTTGGAACTCTTCCATTGTTCTCGGAATTCCGCTGAAGTTTAAAAATGCTTCGGACCTCTTCCATTGTTCTATGAATTCTGCTGAAGTCTAAAAATTCATCTGAACTCTTCCATTATTCTCGGAATTCGTGTGAATTTTAAAAATGCTTCGGAACTCTTCTATTGTTCTCGGAATTCCGCTGAAGTTTAAAAATGCTTAAAATCTCTTACATTGTTCTCGGAATTCCGCTGAAGTTTAAAAATGCTTCGGAACTCTTCCATTGTTCTCGGAATTCTGCTGAAGTTTAAAAATGCTTCAGAACTCTTCCATTGTTCTCAGAATTCCGCTGACGTTTAAAAATGCTTCGGAAATCTTCCATTGTTTTCAAAATTCCGCTGACGTTTAAAAATGCTTCAGAACTATTCCATTGTTCTCAGAATTCTGCTGACGTTTAAAAATGCTTCACAACTCTTCCATTGTTCTCGGAATTCCGCTGACTTTTAAAAATGCTTCCGAAATCTTCCATTGTTTTCAAAATTCCGCTGACGCTTAAAAATGCTTCAGAACTCTTCCATTGTTCTCGGAATTCCGCTGACGTTTAATAATGCTTCGCAACTCTTTCATTGTACTCGGAATTCCGCTAACGTTTAAAAATGCTTCAGAATTCTTCAATTGTTCTCGGAATTCTGCTGAACTTTTAAAATGCTTTGGAACTCTTCCATTGCTCTCGGAATTCTGCTGAAGTTTAAAAATGCTTCGGAACTCTTCCATTGTTTTCGGAATTCTGCTGAAGTTTAAAAATGCTTCGGAACTCTTCCATTGTTCTCGGAATTCCGTTGAAGTTTAAAAATGCTTCGAAACTCTTCCATTGTTCTCGGAATTCCGCTGACATATAAAAATGCTTCGGAAATCTTGCATTGTTTTCAAAATTCCGCTGACGTTTAAAAATGCTTCAGAACTCTTACATTGTTCTCGGAATTCTGCTGACGTTTAAAAATGCTTCGGAACTCTTCCATTGTTCTCGGAATTCTGCTGAAGTTTAAAAATGCTACGTAACTCTTCCATTGTTCTCAGAATTCCGCTGACGTTTAAAAATGCTTCGGAAATCTTCCATTGTTTTCAAAATTCCGCTGACGTTTAAAAATGCTTCAGAACTCTTCCATTGTTCTTGGAATTCCGCTGACGTGTAATAATGCTTCGCAACTCTTTCATTGTTCTCGGAATTCTGCTGAACTTTTAAAATGCTTTGGAACTCTTCCATTGCTCTCGGAATTCTGCTGAAGTTTAAAAATGCTTCGGAACTCTTCCATTGTTCTCGGAATTCGGCTGAAGTTTAAAAATGCTTCGGAACTCTTCCATTGTTCTCGGAATTCCGTTGAAGTTTAAAAATGCTTCGAAACTCTTCCATTGTTCTCGGAATTCTGCTGAAGTTTAAAAATGCTTCGTAACTCTTCCATTGTTCTCAGAATTCCGCTAACGTTTAAAAATGCTTCGAAACTCTTCCATTGTTCTGGGAATTCTGCTGAAGTTTAAAAATGCTTCAGAACTCTTCCATTGTTCTCGGAATTCCGCTGACGTTTAATAATGCTTCGCAACTCTTTCATTGTTCTCGGAATTCCGCTGATGTTTAGAAATGCTTCGGAACTCTTCCATTGTTCTCGTAATTCTGTTGAAGTTTAAAAATGCTTCTAAACTCTTCCATTGTTCTCGGAATTCCGCTGACATATAAAAATGCTTCGGAAATCTTGCATTGTTCTCGGCATTCCGCTGACGTTTAAAAATGCTTCGGAACTCTTCAATTGTTCTCGGAATTCTGCTGAACTTTTAAAATGCTTTGGAACTCTTCTATTGCTCTCGGAATTCTGCTGAAGTTTAAAAATGCTTCGGAACTCTTCCATTGTTCTCGGAATTCTGCTGAAGTTTAAAAATGTTTTGGAACTCTTCCATTGTTCTCAGAATTCCGCTGACGTTTAAAAATGCTTCGGAAATCTTCCATTGTTTTCAAAATTCCACTGACATATAAAAATGCTTCGGAAATCTTGCATTGTTCTCGGCATTCCGCTGACGTTTAAAAATGCTTCAGATTCCTTCAATTGTTCTCGGAATTCTGCTGAACTTTTAAAATGCTTTGGAACTCTTCCATTGCTCTCGGAATTCTGCTGAAGTTTAAAAATGCTTCGGAACTCTTCCATTGTTCTCGGAATTCTGCTGAAGTTTAAAAATGCTTCGGAACTCTTCCATTGTTCTCGGAATTCCGTTGAAGTTTAAAAATGCTTCGAAACTCTTCCATTGTTCTCGGAATTCTGCTGAAGTTTAAAAATGCTTCGGAACTCTTCCATTGTTCTCAGAATTCCGCTAACGTTTAAAAATGCTTCGGAAATCTTCCATTGTTTTCAAAATTCCGCTGACGCTTAAAAATGCTTCAGAACTCTTCCATTGTTCTCGGAATTCCGCTGACGTTTAATAATGCTTCGCAACTCTTTCATTGTACTCGGAATTCCGCTGAAGTTTAAAAATGCTTCAGAACTCTTCCATTGTTCTCGGAATTCCGCTGAAGTTTAAAAATGCTTCGGACCTCTTCCATTGTTCTAGGAATTCTGCTGAAGTCTAAAAATTCATCTGAACTCTTCCATTATTCTCGGAATTCGTGTGACTTTTAAAAATGCTTCGGAACTCTTCTATTGTTCTCGGAATTCCGCTGAAGTTTAAAAATGCTTGAAATCTCTTACATTGTACTCGGAATTCCGCTGAAGTTTAAAAATGCTTCGGATCTCTTCCATTGTTCTCGGAATTCTGCTGAAGTTTAAAAATGCTTCAGAACTCTTCCATTGTTCTCAGAATTCCGCTGACGTTTAAAAATGCTTCGGAAATCTTCCATTGTTTTCAAAATTCCGCTGACGTTTAAAAATGCTTCACAACTCTTCCATTGTTCTCGGAATTCCGCTGACGTTTAAAAATGCTTCACAACTCTTCCATTGTTCTCGGAATTCCGCTGACTTTTAAAAATGCTTTGGAAATCTTCCATTGTTTTCAAAATTCCGCTGACGCTTAAAAATGCTTCAGAACTCTTCCATTGTTCTCGGAATTCTGCTGACGTTTAATAATGCTTCGCAACTCTTTCATTGTTCTCGGAATTCCACTGACGTTTAAAAATGCTTCGGAACTCATCCATTGTTCTCGGAATTCCGTTGAAGTTTAAAAATGCTTCGAAACTCTTCCATTGTTCTCGGAATTCCGCTGACATATAAAAATGCTTCGGAAATCTTGCATTGTTTTCAAAATTCCACTGACGTTTAAAAATGCTTCAGAACTCTTACATTGTTCTCGGAATTCTGCTGACGTTTAAAAATGCTTCGGAACTCTTCCATTGTTCTCGGAATTCTGCTGAAGTTTAAAAATGCTACGTAACTCTTCCATTGTTCTCAGAATTCCGCTGACGTTTAAAAATGCTTCGGAAATCTTCCATTGTTTTCAAAATTCCGCTGACGTTTAAAAATGCTTCAGAACTCTTCCATTGTTCTCGGAATTCCGCTGACGTTTAATAATGCTTCGCAACTCTTTCATTGTACTCGGAATTCCGCTAACGTTTAAAAATGCTTCAGAATTCTTCAATTGTTCTCGGAATTCTGCTGAACTTTTAAAATGCTTTGGAACTCTTCCATTGCTCTCGGAATTCTGCTGAAGTTTAAAAATGCTTCGGAACTCTTCCATTGTTTTCGGAATTCTGCTGAAGTTTAAAAATGCTTCGGAACTCTTCCATTGTTCTCGGAATTCCGTTGAAGTTTAAAAATGCTTCGAAACTCTTCCATTGTTCTCGGAATTCTGCTGAAGTTTAAAAATGCTTCGGAACTCTTCCATTGTTCTCAGAATTCCACTAACGTTTAAAAATGCTTCGAAACTCTTCCATTGTTCTGGGAATTCTGCTGAAGTTTAAAAATGCTTCAGAACTCTTCCATTGTTCTCGGAATTCCACTGACGTTTAATAATGCTTCGCAACTCTTTCATTGTTCTCGGAAATTCCGCTGATGTTTAGAAATGCTTTGGAACTCTTCCATTGTTCTCGTAATTCTGTTGAAGTTTAAAAATGCTTCTAAACTCTTCCATTGTTCTCGGAATTCCGCTGACATATAAAAATGCTTCGGAAATCTTGCATTGTTCTCGGCATTCCGCTGACGTTTAAAAATGCTTCGGAACTCTTCAATTGTTCTCGGAATTCTGCTGAACTTTTAAAATGCTTTGGAACTCTTCCATTGCTCTCGCAATTCTGCTGACGTTTAAAAATGCTTCGGAACTCTTCCATTGTTCTCGGAAATCTGCTGACGTTTAAAAATGCTTCGGAACTCTTCCATTGTTCTCGGAATTCGTGTGAATTTTAAAAATGCTTCGGAACTCTTCTATTGTTCTCGGAATTCCGCTGAAGTTTAAAAATGCTTAAAATCTCTTACATTGTACTCGGAATTCCGCTGAAGTTTAAAAATGCTTCGGAACTCTTCCATTGTTCTCGGAATTCTGCTGAAGTTTAAAAATGCTTCAGAACTCTTCCATTGTTCTCAGAATTCCGCTGACGTTTAAAAATGCTTCACAACTCTTTCATTGTTCTCGGAATTCCGCTGACTTTTAAAAATGCTTCGGAAATCTTCCATTGTTTTCAAAATTCCGCTGACGCTTAAAAATGCTTCAGAACTCTTCCATTGTTCTCGGAATTCTGCTGACGTTTAATAATGCTTCGCAACTCTTTCATTGTTCTCGGAATTCCACTGACGTTTAAAAATGCTTCGGAACTCATCCATTGTTCTCGAAATTCCGTTGAAGTTTAAAAATGCTTCGAAACTCTTCCATTGTTCTCGGAATTCTGCTGACATATAAAAATGCTTCGGAAATCTTGCATTGTTCTCGGCATTCCGCTGACGTTTAAAAATGCTTCGGAACTCTTCCATTGCTCTCGGAATTCTGCTGAAGTTTAAAAATGTTTCAGAACTCTTACATTGTTCTCGGAATTCTGCTGACGTTTAAAAATGCTTCGGAACTCTTCCATTGTTCTCAGAATTCAGCTGAAGTTTAAAAATGCTTCGGAACTCTTCCATTGTTCTCGGAATTCTGCTGAAGTTTAAAAATGCTACGTAACTCTTCCATTGTTCTCAGAATTCCGCTGACGTTTAAAAATGCTTTGGAACTCTTCCATTGCTCTCGGAATTCTGCTGAAGTTTAAAAATGCTTCGGAACTCTTCCATTGTTCTCGGAATTCTGCTGAAGTTTAAAAATGCTTCGGAACTCTTCCATTGTTCTCGGAATTCCGTTGAAGTTTAAAAATACTTCGAAACTCTTCCATTGTTCTCGGAATTCTGCTGAAGTTTAAAAATGCTTCGGAACTCTTCCATTGTTCTCAGAATTCCGCTGACGTTTAAAAATGCTTCGGAACTCTTCTATTGTTCTCGGAATTCTGCTGAACTTTTAAAATGCTTTGGAACTCTTCCATTGCTCTCGCAATTCTGCTGACGTTAAAAATGCTTCGGAACTCTTCCATTGTTCTCGGAATTCTGCTGACGTTTAAAAATGCTTCGGAACTCTTCCATTGTTCTCGGAATTCCGCTGACGTTTAAAAATGCTTCACAACTCTTCCATTGTACTCGGAATTCCGCTGACTTTTAAAAATACTTCGAAACTCTTCTATTGTTCTCCAAATTCCGCTGAAGTTTAAAAATGCTTCGGAACCCTTCCATTGTTCTCGGAATTCTGCTGAAGTTTAAAAATGCTTCGGAACTCTTCCATTGTTCTCAGAATTCTGCTGACGTTTAAAAATGCTTTGGAACTCTTCCATTGTTCTCGGAATTCCGCTGAAGTTTAAAAATGCTTCGGACCTCTTCCATTGTTCTATGAATTCTGCTGAAGTCTAAAAATTCATCTGAACTCTTCCATTATTCTCGGAATTCGTGTGAATTTTAAAAATGCTTCGGAACTCTTCTATTGTTCTCGGAATTCCGCTGAAGTTTAAAAATGCTTAAAATCTCTTACATTGTTCTCGGAATTCCGCTGAAGTTTAAAAATGCTTCGGAACTCTTCCATTGTTCTCGGAATTCTGCTGAAGTTTAAAAATGCTTCAGAACTCTTCCATTGTTCTCAGAATTCCGCTGACGTTTAAAAATGCTTCGGAAATCTTCCATTGTTTTCAAAATTCCGCTGACGTTTAAAAATGCTTCAGAACTATTCCATTGTTCTCAGAATTCTGCTGACGTTTAAAAATGCTTCACAACTCTTCCATTGTTCTCGGAATTCCGCTGACTTTTAAAAATGCTTCCGAAATCTTCCATTGTTTTCAAAATTCCGCTGACGCTTAAAAATGCTTCAGAACTCTTCCATTGTTCTCGGAATTCTGCTGAAGTTTAAAAATGCTTCAGAACTCTTACATTGTTCTCGGAATTCTGCTGACGTTTAAAAATGCTTCGGAACTCTTCCATTGTTCTCTGAATTCCGCTGACGTTTAAAAATGCTTCGGTACTCTTCCTTTGTTCTCGGAATTCCGCTGACATATAAAAATGCTTCGGAAATCTTGCATTGTTCTCGGCATTCCGCTGACATTTAAAAATGCTTCGGAACTCTTCAATTGTTCTCGGAATTCTGCCGAACTTTTAAAATGCTTTGGAACTCTTCCATTGTTCTCGGAATTCTGCTGTAGTTTAAAAATGCTTCGGAACTCTTCCATTGTTCTCGGAATTCCGCTGACGTTTAAAAATGCTTCAGAAATCTTCCATTGTTTTCAAAATTCCGCTGACGTTTAAAAATGCTTCAGAACTCTTCCATTGTTCTCGGAATTCCGCTGACGTTTTAAAGTGCTTCGGTACTCTTCCATTGTTCTCGGAATTCCGCTGACATATAAAAATGCTTCGGAAATCTTGCATTGTTCTCGGCATTCCGCTGACGTTTAAAAATGCTTCGGAACTCTTCCATTGTTCTCAGAATTCCGCTGACGTTTAAAAATGCTTCGGAAATCTTCCATTGTTTTCAAAATTCCGCTGACGTTTAAAAATGCTTCAGAACTCTTCCATTGTTCTCGGAATTCCGCTGACGTTTAAAAATGCTTTGGAACTCTTCCATTATTCTCGGAATTCTGCTGAAGTTTAAAAATGCTTCGGAACTCTTCCATTGTTCTCAGAATTCCGCTGACGTTTAAAAATGCTTCGGTACTCTTCCATTGTTCTCGGAATTCCGCTGACATATAAAAATGCTTCGGAAATCTTGCATTGTTCTCGGCATTCCGCTGACGTTTAAAAATGCTTCGGAACTCTTCAATTGTTCTCGGAATTCTGCTGAACTTTTAAAATGCTTTGGAACTCTTCCATTGCTCTCGGAATTCTGCTGAAGTTTAAAAATGCTTCAGAACTCTTCCATTGTTTTCGGAATTCTGCTGAAGTTTAAAAATGCTTCGGAACTCTTCCATTGTTCTCAGAATTCCACTGACATTTAAAAATGCTTCGGAAATCTTCCATTGTTTTCAAAATTCCGCTGACGCTTAAAAATGCTTCAGAACTCTTCCATTGTTCTCGGAATTCCGCTGACGTTTAATAATGCTTCGCAACTTTTTCATTGTTCTCGGAATACCGCTGACAGTTAAAAATGCTTCGGAACTCTTCCATTGTTCTCGGAATTCCGTTGAAGTTTAAAAATGCTTCGAAACTCTTCCATTGTTCTCGGAATTCTGCTGAAGTTTAAAAATGCTTCAGAACTCTTCCATTGTTCTCGGAATTCCGCTGACGTTTAATAATGCTTCGCAACTCTTTCATTGTTCTCAGAATTCCGCTGACGTTTAAAAATGCTTCGAAACTCTTCCATTGTTCTCGGAATTCTGCTGAAGTTTAAAAATGCTTCGGAACTCTTCCATTGTTCTCGGAATTCCGCTGACATATAAAAATGCTTTGAAAATCTTGCATTGTTCTCGGCATTCCGCTGACGTTTAAAATTGCTTCGGAACTCTTCAATTGTTCTCGGAATTCTGTTGAACTTTTAAATTGCTTTGGAGCTCTTCCATTGCTCTCGGAATTCTGCTGAAGTTTAAAAATGCTTCAGAACTCTTACATTGTTCTCGGAATTCTGCTGACGTTTAAAAATGCTTCGGAACTCTACCATTGTTCTCGGAATTCCGTTGAAGTTTAAAAATGCTTCGAAACTCTTCCATTGTTCTCGGAATTCTGCTGAAGTTTAAAAATGCTTCGGAACTCTTCCAATGTTCTCGGAATTCCGCTGACATAAAAATGCTTTGAAAATCTTGCATTGTTCTCGGCATTCCGCTGACGTTTAAAATTGCTTCGGAACTCTTCAATTGTTCTCGGAATTCTGTTGAACTTTTAAAATGCTTTGGAACTCTTCCATTGCTCTCGGAATTCTGCTGAAGTTTAAAAATGCTTCAGAACTCTTACATTGTTCTCGGAATTCTGCTGACGTTTAAAAATGCTTCGGAACTCTACCATTGTTCTCGGAATTCCGTTGAAGTTTAAAAATGCTTCATAACTCTTCCATTGTTCTCGGAATTCTGCTGAAGTTTAAAAATGCTTCGGAACTCTTCCATTGTTCTCGGAATTCCGCTGACGTTTAATAATGCTTCGCAACTCTTTCATTGTTCTCGGAATTCCACTGACGTTTAAAAATGCTTCGGAAATCTTCCATTGTTTTCAAAATTCCGCTGACGCTTAAAAATGCTTCAGAACTCTTCCATTGTTCTCGGAATTCCGCTGACGTTTAATAATGCTTCGCAACTCTTTCATTGTTCTCGGAATTCCGCTAACGTTTAAAAATGCTTCAGAACTCTTCCATTGTTCTCGGAATTCCGCTGACGTTTAATAATGCTTCGCAACTCTTTCATTGTTCTCGGAATTCCGCTGATGTTTAAAAATGCATCGGAACTCTTCCATTGTTCTCGGAATTCTGTTGAAGTTTAAAAATGCTTCTAAACTCTTCCATTGTTCTCGGAATTCCGCTGACATATAAAAATGCTTCGGAAATCTTGCATTGTTCTCGGCATTCCGCTGACGTTTAAAAATGCTTCGGAACTCTTCCATTGTTCTCGGAATTCTGCTGAAGTTTAAAAATGCTTCAGAACTCTTCCATTGTTCTCAGAATTCCGCTGACGTTTAAAAATGCTTCGGAAATCTTCCATTGTTTTCAAAATTCCGCTGACGTTTAAAAATGCTTCAGAACTATTCCATTGTTCTCAGAATTCTGCTGACGTTTAAAAATGCTTCGGAACTCTTCCATTGTTCTCGGAATTCCGCTGACGTTTAAAAATGCTTCACAACTCTTCCATTGTTCACGGAATTCCACTGACGTTTAAAAATGCTTCACAACTCTTCCATTGTTCTCGGAATTCCGCTGACTTTTAAAAATGCTTCGGAAATCTTCCATTGTTTTCAAAATTCCGCTGACGCTTAAAAATGCTTCAGAACTCTTCCATTGTTCTCGGAATTCTGCTGAAGTTTAAAAATGCTTCAGAACTCTTACATTGTTCTCGGAATTCTGCTGACGTTTAAAAATGCCTCGGAACTCTTCCATTGTTCTCTGAATTCCGCTGACGTTTAAAAATGCTTCGGTACTCTTCCTTTGTTCTCGGAATTCCGCTGACATATAAAAATGCTTCGGAAATCTTGCATTGTTCTCGGCATTCCGCTGACGTTTAAAAATGCTTCGGAACTCTTCAATTGTTCTCGGAATTCTGCCGAACTTTTAAAATGCTTTGGAACTCTTCCATTGCTCTCGGAATTCTGCTGAAGTTTAAAAATGCTTCAGAACTCTTCCATTGTTCTCGGAATTCTGCTGTAGTTTAAAAATGCTTCGGAACTCTTCCATTGTTCTCGGAATTCCGCTGACGTTTAAAAATGCTTCGGAAATCTTCCATTGTTTTCAAAATTCCGCTGACGTTTAAAAATGCTTCAGAACTCTTCCATTGTTCTCGGAATTCCGCTGACATATAAAAATGCTTCGGAAATCTTGCATTGTTCTCGGCATTCCGCTGACATTTAAAAATGCTTCGGAAATCTTCCATTGATATCAAAATTCCGCTGACGCTTAAAAATGCTTCAGAACTCTTCCATTGTTCTCGGAATTCCGCTGACGTTTAATAATGCTTCGCAACTTTTTCATTGTTCTCGGAATTCCGCTGACAGTTAAAAATGCTTCGGAACTCTTCCATTGTTCTCGGAATTCCGTTGAAGTTTAAAAATGCTTCGAAACTCTTCCATTGTTCTCGGAATTCTGCTGAAGTTTAAAAATGCTTCAGAACTCTTCCATTGTTCTCGGAATTCCGCTGACGTTTAATAATGCTTCGCAACTCTTTCATTGTTCTCGGAATTCCGCTGACGTTTAAAAATGCTTCGAAACTCTTCCATTGTTCTCGGAATTCAGCTGAAGTTTAAAAATGCTTCGGAACTCTTCCATTGTTCTCGGAATTCCGCTGACATATAAAAATGCTTTGAAAATCTTGCATTGTTCTCGGCATTCCGCTGACGTTTAAAATTGCTTCGGAACTCTTCAATTGTTCTCGGAATTCTGTTGAACTTTTAAATTGCTTTGGAGCTCTTCCATTGCTCTCGGAATTCTGCTGAAGTTTAAAAATGCTTCAGAACTCTTACATTGTTCTCGGAATTCTGCTGACGTTTAAAAATGCTTCGGAACTCTACCATTGTTCTCGGAATTCCGTTGAAGTTTAAAAATGCTTCGAAACTCTTCCATTGTTCTCGGAATTCTGCTGAAGTTTAAAAATGCTTCGGAACTCTTCCATTGTTCTCGGAATTCCGCTGACGTTTAATAATGCTTCGCAACTCTTTCATTGTTCTCGGAATTCAACTGACGTTTAAAAATGCTTCGGAAATCTTCCATTGTTTTCAAAATTCCGCTGACGCTTAAAAATGCTTCAGAACTCTTCCATTGTTCTCGGAATTCCGCTGACGTTTAATAATGCTTCGCAACTCTTTCATTGTACTCGGAATTCCGCTAACGTTTAAAAATGCTTCAGAACTCTTCCATTGTTCTCGGAATTCCGCTGACGTTTAATAATGCTTCGCAACTCTTTCATTGTTCTCGGAATTCCGCTGATGTTTAAAAATGCTTCGGAACTCTTCCATTGTTCTCGGAATTCTGTTGAAGTTTAAAAATGCTTCGAAACTCTTCCATTGTTCTCAGAATTCCGCTGACGTTTAAAAATGCTTCGGAAATCTTCCATTGTTTTCAAAATTCCGCTGACGTTTAAAAATGCTTCAGAACTATTCCATTGTTCTCAGAATTCTGCTGACATATAAAAATGCTTCGGAACTCTTCCATTGTTCTCGGAATTCCGCTGACGTTTAAAAATGCTTCACAACTCTTCCATTGTTCTCGGAATTCCGCTGACGTTTAAAAATGCTTCACAACTCTTCCATTGTTCTCGGAATTCCGCTGACTTTTAAAAATGCTTCGGAAATCTTCCATTGTTTTCAAAATTCCGCTGACGCTTAAAAATGCTTCAGAACTCTTCCATTGTTCTCGGAATTCTGCTGAAGTTTAAAAATGCTACAGAACTCTTACATTGTTCTCGGAATTCTGCTGACGTTTAAAAATGCTTCGGAACTCTTCCATTGTTCTCTGAATTCCGCTGATGTTTAAAAATGCTTCGGTACTCTTCCTTTGTTCTCGGAATTCCGCTGACATATAAAAATGCTTCGGAAATCTTGCATTGTTCTCGGCATTCCGCTGACGTTTAAAAATGCTTCGGAACTCTTCCATTGTTCTCGGAATTCTGCTGACGTTTAAAAATGCTTCGGAACTCTTCCATTGTTCTCAGAATTCGTGTGAATTTTAAAAATGCTTCGGAACTCTTCTATTGTTCTCGGAATTCCGCTGAAGTTTAAAAATGCTTAAAATCTCTTACATTGTACTCGGAATTCCGCTGAAGTTTAAAAATGCTTCACAACTCTTCCATTGTTCTCGGAATTCCGCTGACGTTTAAAAATGCTTCACAACTCTTCCATTGTTCTCGGAATTCCGCTGACTTTTAAAAATGCTTCGGAAATCTTCCATTGTTTTCAAAATTCCGCTGACGCTTAAAAATGCTTCAGAACTCTTCCATTGTTCTCGGAATTCTGCTGACGTTTAATAATGCTTCGCAACTCTTTCATTGTTCTCGAAATTCCACTGACGTTTAAAAATGCTTCGGAACTCATCCATTGTTCTCGGAATTCCGTTGAAGTTTAAAAATGCTTCGAAACTCTTCCATTGTTCTCGGAATTCTGCTGACATATAAAAATGCTTCGGAAATCTTGCATTGTTCTCGGCATTCCGCTGACGTTTAAAAATGCTTCGGAACTCTTCCATTGCTCTCGGAATTCTGCTGAAGTTTAAAAATGTTTCAGAACTCTTACATTGTTCTCGGAATTCTGCTGACGTTTAAAAATGCTTCGGAACTCTTCCATTGTTCTCAGAATTCAGCTGAAGTTTAAAAATGCTTCGGAACTCTTCCATTGTTCTCGGAATTCTGCTGAAGTTTAAAAATGCTACGTAACTCTTCCATTGTTCTCAGAATTCCGCTGACGTTTAAAAATGCTTTGGAACTCTTCCATTGCTCTCGGAATTCTGCTGAAGTTTAAAAATGCTTCGGAACTCTTCCATTGTTCTCGGAATTCTGCTGAAGTTTAAAAATGCTTCGGAACTCTTCCATTGTTCTCGGAATTCCGTTGAAGTTTAAAAATACTTCGAAACTCTTCCATTGTTCTCGGAATTCTGCTGAAGTTTAAAAATGCTTCGGAACTCTTCCATTGTTCTCAGAATTCCGCTAACGTTTAAAAATGCTTCGGAAATCTTCCATTGTTTTCAAAATTCCGCTGACGCTTAAAAATGCTTCAGAACTCTTCCATTGTTCTCGGAATTCCGCTGACGTTTAATAATGCTTCGCAACTCTTTCATTGTACTCGGAATTCCGCTAACGTTTAAAAATGCTTCGGAACTCTTCCATTGTTCTCGGAATTCCGTTGAAGTTTAAAAATGCTTCGAAACTCTTCCATTGTTCTGGGAATTCTGCTGAAGTTTAAAAATGCTTCAGAACTCTTCCATTGTTCTCGGAATTCCGCTGACGTTTAATAATGCTTCGCAACTCTTTCATTGTTCTCGGAATTCCGCTGATGTTTAAAAATGCTTCGGAACTCTTCCATTGTTCTCGGAATTCTGTTGAAGTTTAAAAATGCTTCTAAACTCTTCCATTGTTCTCGGAATTCCGCTGACATATAAAAATGCTTCGGAAATCTTGCATTGTTCTCGGCATTCCGCTGACATTTAAAAATGCTTCGGAACTCTTCAATTGTTCTCGGAATTCTGCCGAACTTTTAAAATGCTTTGGAACTCTTCCATTGTTCTCGGAATTCTGCTGTAGTTTAAAAATGCTTCGGAACTCTTCCATTGTTCTCGGAATTCCGCTGACGTTTAAAAATGCTTCGGAAATCTTCCATTGTTTTCAAAATTCCGCTGGCGTTTAAAAATGCTTCAGAACTCTTCCATTGTTCTCGGAATTCCGCTGACGTTTTAAAATGCTTCGGTACTCTTCCATTGTTCTCGGAATTCCGCTGACATATAAAAATGCTTCGGAAATCTTGCATTGTTCTCGGCATTCCGCTGATGTTTAAAAATGCTTCGGAACTCTTCCATTGTTCTCAGAATTCCGCTGACGTTTAAAAATGCTTCGGAAATCTTCCATTGTTTTCAAAATTCCGCTGACGTTTAAAAATGCTTCAGAACTCTTCCATTGTTCTCGGAATTCCGCTGACGTTTAAAAATGCTTTGGAACTCTTCCATTATTCTCGGAATTCTGCTGAAGTTTAAAAATGCTTCGGAACTCTTCCATTGTTCTCAGAATTCCGCTGACGTTTAAAAATGCTTCGGTACTCTTCCATTGTTCTCGGAATTCCGCTGACATATAAAAATGCTTCGGAAATCTTGCATTGTTCTCGGCATTCCGCTGACGTTTAAAAATGCTTCGGAACTCTTCAATTGTTCTCGGAATTCTGCTGAACTTTTAAAATGCTTTGGAACTCTTCCATTGCTCTCGGAATTCTGCTGAAGTTTAAAAATGCTTCAGAACTCTTCCATTGTTTTCGGAATTCTGCTGAAGTTTAAAAATGCTTTGGAACTCTTCCATTGTTCTCAGAATTCCACTGACGTTTAAAAATGCTTCGGAAATCTTCCATTGTTTTCAAAATTCCGCTGACGCTTAAAAATGCTTCAGAACTCTTCCATTGTTCTCGGAATTCCGCTGACATTTAATAATGCTTCGCAACTTTTTCATTGTTCTCGGAATTCCGCTGACGGTTAAAAATGCTTCGGAACTCTTCAATTGTTCTCGGAATTCTGTTGAACTTTTAAAATGCTTTGGAACTCTTCCATTGCTCTCGGAATTCTGCTGAAGTTTAAAAATGCTTCAGAACTCTTACATTGTTCTCGGAATTCTGCTGACGTTTAAAAATGCTTCGGAACTCTACCATTGTTCTCGGAATTCCGTTGAAGTTTAAAAATGCTTCATAACTCTTCCATTGTTCTCGGAATTCTGCTGAAGTTTAAAAATGCTTCGGAACTCTTCCATTGTTCTCGGAATTCCGCTGACGTTTAATAATGCTTCGCAACTCTTTCATTGTTCTCGGAATTCCACTGACGTTTAAAAATGCTTCGGAAATCTTCCATTGTTTTCAAAATTCCGCTGACGCTTAAAAATGCTTCAGAACTCTTCCATTGTTCTCGGAATTCCGCTGACGTTTAATAATGCTTTGCAACTCTTTCATTGTACTCGGAATTCCGCTAACGTTTAAAAATGCTTCAGAACTCTTCCATTGTTCTCGGAATTCCGCTGACGTTTAATAATGCTTCGCAACTCTTTCATTGTTCTCGGAATTCCGCTGATGTTTAAAAATGCTTCGGAACTCTTCCATTGTTCTCGGAATTCTGTTGAAGTTTAAAAATGCTTCTAAACTCTTCCATTGTTCTCGGAATTCCGCTGACATATAAAAATGCTTCGGAAATCTTGCATTGTTCTCGGCATTCCGCTGACGTTTAAAAATGCTTCGGAACTCTTCCATTGTTCTCGGAATTCTGCTGAAGTTTAAAAATGCTTCAGAACTCTTCCATTGTTCTCAGAATTCCGCTGACGTTTAAAAATGCTTCGGAAATCTTGCATTGTTTTCAAAATTCCGCTGACGTTTAAAAATGCTTCAGAACTATTCCATTGTTCTCAGAATTCTGCTGACGTTTAAAAATGCTTCGGAACTCTTCCATTGTTCTCGGAATTCCGCTGACGTTTAAAAATGCTTCACAACTCTTCCATTGTTCACGGAATTCCACTGACGTTTAAAAATGCTTCACAACTCTTCCATTGTTCTCGGAATTCCGCTGACTTTTAAAAATGCTTCGGAAATCTTCCATTGTTTTCAAAATTCCGCTGACGCTTAAAAATGCTTCAGAACTCTTCCATTGTTCTCGGAATTCAGCTGAAGTTTAAAAATGCTTCAGAACTCTTACATTGTTCTCGGAATTCTGCTGACGTTTAAAAATGCCTCGGAACTCTTCCATTGTTCTCTGAATTCCGCTGACGTTTAAAAATGCTTCGGTACTCTTCCTTTGTTCTCGGAATTCCGCTGACATATAAAAATGCTTCGGAAATCTTGCATTGTTCTCGGCATTCCGCTGACGTTTAAAAATGCTTCAGAACTCTTACATTGTTCTCGGAATTCTGTTGAAGTTTAAAAATGCTTCGAAACTCTTCCATTGTTCTCAGAATTCCGCTGACGTTTAAAAATGCTTCGGAAATCTTCCATTGTTTTCAAAATTCCGCTGACGTTTAAAAATGCTTCAGAACTATTCCATTGTTCTCAGAATTCTGCTGACATATAAAAATGCTTCGGAACTCTTCCATTGTTCTCGGAATTCCGCTGACGTTTAAAAATGCTTCACAACTCTTCCATTGTTCTCGGAATTCCGCTGACGTTTAAAAATGCTTCGGAACTCTTCCATTGTTCTCGGAATTCCGCTGACTTTTAAAAATGCTTCGGAAATCTTCCATTGTTTTCAAAATTCCGCTGACGTTTAAAAATGCTTCAGAACTCTTCCATTGTTCTCGGAATTCCGCTGACATATAAAAATGCTTCGGAAATCTTGCATTGTTCTCGGCATTCCGCTGACATTTAAAAATGCTTCGGAAATCTTCCATTGATATCAAAATTCCGCTGACGCTTAAAAATGCTTCAGAACTCTTCCATTGTTCTCGGAATTCCGCTGACGTTTAATAATGCTTCGCAACTTTTTCATTGTTCTCGGAATTCCGCTGACAGTTAAAAATGCTTCGGAACTCTTCCATTGTTCTCGGAATTCCGTTGAAGTTTAAAAATGCTTCGAAACTCTTCCATTGTTCTCGGAATTCTGCTGAAGTTTAAAAATGCTTCAGAACTCTTCCATTGTTCTCGGAATTCCGCTGACGTTTAATAATGCTTCGCAACTCTTTCATTGTTCTCGGAATTCCGCTGACGTTTAAAAATGCTTCGAAACTCTTCCATTGTTCTCGGAATTCAGCTGAAGTTTAAAAATGCTTCGGAACTCTTCCATTGTTCTCGGAATTCCGCTGACATATAAAAATGCTTTGAAAATCTTGCATTGTTCTCGGCATTCCGCTGACGTTTAAAATTGCTTCGGAACTCTTCAATTGTTCTCGTAATTCTGTTGAACTTTTAAATTGCTTTGGAGCTCTTCCATTGCTCTCGGAATTCTGCTGAAGTTTAAAAATGCTTCAGAACTCTTACATTGTTCTCGGAATTCTGCTGACGTTTAAAAATGCTTCGGAACTCTACCATTGTTCTCGGAATTCCGTTGAAGTTTAAAAATGCTTCGAAACTCTTCCATTGTTCTCGGAATTCTGCTGAAGTTTAAAAATGCTTCGGAACTCTTCCATTGTTCTCGGAATTCCGCTGACGTTTAATAATGCTTCGCAACTCTTTCATTGTTCTCGGAATTCAACTGACGTTTAAAAATGCTTCGGAAATCTTCCATTGTTTTCAAAATTCCGCTGACGCTTAAAAATGCTTCAGAACTCTTCCATTGTTCTCGGAATTCCGCTGACGTTTAATAATGCTTCGCAACTCTTTCATTGTACTCGGAATTCCGCTAACGTTTAAAAATGCTTCAGAACTCTTCCATTGTTCTCGGAATTCCGCTGACGTTTAATAATGCTTCGCAACTCTTTCATTGTTCTCGGAATTCCGCTGATGTTTAAAAATGCTTCGGAACTCTTCCATTGTTCTCGGAATTCTGTTGAAGTTTAAAAATGCTTCGAAACTCTTCCATTGTTCTCAGAATTCCGCTGACGTTTAAAAATGCTTCGGAAATCTTCCATTGTTTTCAAAATTCCGCTGACGTTTAAAAATGCTTCAGAACTATTCCATTGTTCTCAGAATTCTGCTGACATATAAAAATGCTTCGGAACTCTTCCATTGTTCTCGGAATTCCGCTGACGTTTAAAAATGCTTCACAACTCTTCCATTGTTCTCGGAATTCCGCTGACGTTTAAAAATGCTTCACAACTCTTCCATTGTTCTCGGAATTCCGCTGACTTTTAAAAATGCTTCGGAAATCTTCCATTGTTTTCAAAATTCCGCTGACGCTTAAAAATGCTTCAGAACTCTTCCATTGTTCTCGGAATTCTGCTGACGTTTAATAATGCTTCGCAACTCTTTCATTGTTCTCGAAATTCCACTGACGTTTAAAAATGCTTCGGAACTCATCCATTGTTCTCGGAATTCCGTTGAAGTTTAAAAATGCTTCGAAACTCTTCCATTGTTCTCGGAATTCTGCTGACATATAAAAATGCTTCGGAAATCTTGCATTGTTCTCGGCATTCCGCTGACGTTTAAAAATGCTTCGGAACTCTTCCATTGCTCTCGGAATTCTGCTGAAGTTTAAAAATGTTTCAGAACTCTTACATTGTTCTCGGAATTCTGCTGACGTTTAAAAATGCTTCGGAACTCTTCCATTGTTCTCAGAATTCAGCTGAAGTTTAAAAATGCTTCGGAACTCTTCCATTGTTCTCGGAATTCTGCTGAAGTTTAAAAATGCTACGTAACTCTTCCATTGTTCTCAGAATTCCGCTGACGTTTAAAAATGCTTTGGAACTCTTCCATTGCTCTCGGAATTCTGCTGAAGTTTAAAAATGCTTCGGAACTCTTCCATTGTTCTCGGAATTCTGCTGAAGTTTAAAAATGCTTCGGAACTCTTCCATTGTTCTCGGAATTCCGTTGAAGTTTAAAAATACTTCGAAACTCTTCCATTGTTCTCGGAATTCTGCTGAAGTTTAAAAATGCTTCGGAACTCTTCCATTGTTCTCAGAATTCCGCTAACGTTTAAAAATGCTTCGGAAATCTTCCATTGTTTTCAAAATTCCGCTGACGCTTAAAAATGCTTCAGAACTCTTCCATTGTTCTCGGAATTCCGCTGACGTTTAATAATGCTTCGCAACTCTTTCATTGTACTCGGAATTCCGCTAACGTTTAAAAATGCTTCGGAACTCTTCCATTGTTCTCGGAATTCCGTTGAAGTTTAAAAATGCTTCGAAACTCTTCCATTGTTCTGGGAATTCTGCTGAAGTTTAAAAATGCTTCAGAACTCTTCCATTGTTCTCGGAATTCCGCTGACGTTTAATAATGCTTCGCAACTCTTTCATTGTTCTCGGAATTCCGCTGATGTTTAAAAATGCTTCGGAACTCTTCCATTGTTCTCGGAATTCTGTTGAAGTTTAAAAATGCTTCTAAACTCTTCCATTGTTCTCGGAATTCCGCTGACATATAAAAATGCTTCGGAAATCTTGCATTGTTCTCGGCATTCCGCTGACATTTAAAAATGCTTCGGAACTCTTCAATTGTTCTCGGAATTCTGCCGAACTTTTAAAATGCTTTGGAACTCTTCCATTGTTCTCGGAATTCTGCTGTAGTTTAAAAATGCTTCGGAACTCTTCCATTGTTCTCGGAATTCCGCTGACGTTTAAAAATGCTTCGGAAATCTTCCATTGTTTTCAAAATTCCGCTGGCGTTTAAAAATGCTTCAGAACTCTTCCATTGTTCTCGGAATTCCGCTGACGTTTTAAAATGCTTCGGTACTCTTCCATTGTTCTCGGAATTCCGCTGACATATAAAAATGCTTCGGAAATCTTGCATTGTTCTCGGCATTCCGCTGACGTTTAAAAATGCTTCGGAACTCTTCCATTGTTCTCAGAATTCCGCTGACGTTTAAAAATGCTTCGGAAATCTTCCATTGTTTTCAAAATTCCGCTGACGTTTAAAAATGCTTCAGAACTCTTCCATTGTTCTCGGAATTCCGCTGACGTTTAAAAATGCTTTGGAACTCTTCCATTATTCTCGGAATTCTGCTGAAGTTTAAAAATGCTTCGGAACTCTTCCATTGTTCTCAGAATTCCGCTGACGTTTAAAAATGCTTCGGTACTCTTCCATTGTTCTCGGAATTCCGCTGACATATAAAAATGCTTCGGAAATCTTGCATTGTTCTCGGCATTCCGCTGACGTTTAAAAATGCTTCGGAACTCTTCAATTGTTCTCGGAATTCTGCTGAACTTTTAAAATGCTTTGGAACTCTTCCATTGCTCTCGGAATTCTGCTGAAGTTTAAAAATGCTTCAGAACTCTTCCATTGTTTTCGGAATTCTGCTGAAGTTTAAAAATGCTTTGGAACTCTTCCATTGTTCTCAGAATTCCACTGACGTTTAAAAATGCTTCGGAAATCTTCCATTGTTTTCAAAATTCCGCTGACGCTTAAAAATGCTTCAGAACTCTTCCATTGTTCTCGGAATTCCGCTGACATTTAATAATGCTTCGCAACTTTTTCATTGTTCTCGGAATTCCGCTGACGGTTAAAAATGCTTCGGAACTCTTCAATTGTTCTCGGAATTCTGTTGAACTTTTAAAATGCTTTGGAACTCTTCCATTGCTCTCGGAATTCTGCTGAAGTTTAAAAATGCTTCAGAACTCTTACATTGTTCTCGGAATTCTGCTGACGTTTAAAAATGCTTCGGAACTCTACCATTGTTCTCGGAATTCCGTTGAAGTTTAAAAATGCTTCATAACTCTTCCATTGTTCTCGGAATTCTGCTGAAGTTTAAAAATGCTTCGGAACTCTTCCATTGTTCTCGGAATTCCGCTGACGTTTAATAATGCTTCGCAACTCTTTCATTGTTCTCGGAATTCCACTGACGTTTAAAAATGCTTCGGAAATCTTCCATTGTTTTCAAAATTCCGCTGACGCTTAAAAATGCTTCAGAACTCTTCCATTGTTCTCGGAATTCCGCTGACGTTTAATAATGCTTTGCAACTCTTTCATTGTACTCGGAATTCCGCTAACGTTTAAAAATGCTTCAGAACTCTTCCATTGTTCTCGGAATTCCGCTGACGTTTAATAATGCTTCGCAACTCTTTCATTGTTCTCGGAATTCCGCTGATGTTTAAAAATGCTTCGGAACTCTTCCATTGTTCTCGGAATTCTGTTGAAGTTTAAAAATGCTTCTAAACTCTTCCATTGTTCTCGGAATTCCGCTGACATATAAAAATGCTTCGGAAATCTTGCATTGTTCTCGGCATTCCGCTGACGTTTAAAAATGCTTCGGAACTCTTCCATTGTTCTCGGAATTCTGCTGAAGTTTAAAAATGCTTCAGAACTCTTCCATTGTTCTCAGAATTCCGCTGACGTTTAAAAATGCTTCGGAAATCTTGCATTGTTTTCAAAATTCCGCTGACGTTTAAAAATGCTTCAGAACTATTCCATTGTTCTCAGAATTCTGCTGACGTTTAAAAATGCTTCGGAACTCTTCCATTGTTCTCGGAATTCCGCTGACGTTTAAAAATGCTTCACAACTCTTCCATTGTTCACGGAATTCCACTGACGTTTAAAAATGCTTCACAACTCTTCCATTGTTCTCGGAATTCCGCTGACTTTTAAAAATGCTTCGGAAATCTTCCATTGTTTTCAAAATTCCGCTGACGCTTAAAAATGCTTCAGAACTCTTCCATTGTTCTCGGAATTCAGCTGAAGTTTAAAAATGCTTCAGAACTCTTACATTGTTCTCGGAATTCTGCTGACGTTTAAAAATGCCTCGGAACTCTTCCATTGTTCTCTGAATTCCGCTGACGTTTAAAAATGCTTCGGTACTCTTCCTTTGTTCTCGGAATTCCGCTGACATATAAAAATGCTTCGGAAATCTTGCATTGTTCTCGGCATTCCGCTGACGTTTAAAAATGCTTCAGAACTCTTACATTGTTCTCGGAATTCTGTTGAAGTTTAAAAATGCTTCGAAACTCTTCCATTGTTCTCAGAATTCCGCTGACGTTTAAAAATGCTTCGGAAATCTTCCATTGTTTTCAAAATTCCGCTGACGTTTAAAAATGCTTCAGAACTATTCCATTGTTCTCAGAATTCTGCTGACATATAAAAATGCTTCGGAACTCTTCCATTGTTCTCGGAATTCCGCTGACGTTTAAAAATGCTTCACAACTCTTCCATTGTTCTCGGAATTCCGCTGACGTTTAAAAATGCTTCACAACTCTTCGATTGTTCTCGGAATTCCGCTGACTTTTAAAAATGCTTCGGAAATCTTCCATTGTTTTCAAAATTCCGCTGACGCTTAAAAATGCTTCAGAACTCTTCCATTGTTCTCGGAATTCTGCTGAAGTTTAAAAATGCTACAGAACTCTTACATTGTTCTCGGAATTCTGCTGACGTTTAAAAATGCTTCGGAACTCTTCCATTGTTCTCTGAATTCCGCTGATGTTTAAAAATGCTTCGGTACTCTTCCTTTGTTCTCGGAATTCCGCTGACATATAAAAATGCTTCGGAAATCTTGCATTGTTCTCGGCATTCCGCTGACGTTTAAAAATGCTTCGGAACTCTTCCATTGTTCTCGGAATTCTGCTGACGTTTAAAAATGCTTCGGAACTCTTCCATTGTTCTCAGAATTCGTGTGAATTTTAAAAATGCTTCGGAACTCTTCTATTGTTCTCGGAATTCCGCTGAAGTTTAAAAATGCTTAAAATCTCTTACATTGTACTCGGAATTCCGCTGAAGTTTAAAAATGCTTCGGAACTCTTCCATTGTTCTCGGAATTCTGCTGAAGTTTAAAAATGCTTCAGAACTCTTCCATTGTTCTCAGAATTCCGCTGACGTTTAAAAATGCTTCGGAAATCTTCCATTGTTTTCAAAATTCCGCTGACGTTTAAAAATGCTTCAGAACTATTCCATTGTTCTCGGAATTCTGCTGACGTTTAATAATGCTTCGCAACTCTTTCATTGTTCTCGGAATTCCACTGACGTTTAAAAATGCTTCGGAACTCATCCATTGTTCTCGGAATTCCGTTGAAGTTTAAAAATGCTTCGAAACTCTTCCATTGTTCTCGGAATTCTGCTGACATATAAAAATGCTTCGGAAATCTTGCATTGTTCTCGGCATTCCGCTGACGTTTAAAAATGCTTCGGAACTCTTCCATTGCTCTCGGAATTCTGCTGAAGTTTAAAAATGTTTCAGAACTCTTACATTGTTCTCGGAATTCTGCTGACGTTTAAAAATGCTTCGGAACTCTTCCATTGTTCTCAGAATTCAGCTGAAGTTTAAAAATGCTTCGGAACTCTTCCATTGTTCTCGGAATTCTGCTGAAGTTTAAAAATGCTACGTAACTCTTCCATTGTTCTCAGAATTCCGCTGACGTTTAAAAATGCTTTGGAACTCTTCCATTGCTCTCGGAATTCTGCTGAAGTTTAAAAATGCTTCGGAACTCTTCCATTGTTCTCGGAATTCTGCTGAAGTTTAAAAATGCTTCGGAACTCTTCCATTGTTCTCGGAATTCCGTTGAAGTTTAAAAATACTTCGAAACTCTTCCATTGTTCTCGGAATTCTGCTGAAGTTTAAAAATGCTTCGGAACTCTTCCATTGTTCTCAGAATTCCGCTAACGTTTAAAAATGCTTCGGAAATCTTCCATTGTTTTCAAAATTCCGCTGACGCTTAAAAATGCTTCAGAACTCTTCCATTGTTCTCGGAATTCCGCTGACGTTTAATAATGCTTCGCAACTCTTTCATTGTACTCGGAATTCCGCTAACGTTTAAAAATGCTTCGGAACTCTTCCATTGTTCTCGGAATTCCGTTGAAGTTTAAAAATGCTTCGAAACTCTTCCATTGTTCTGGGAATTCTGCTGAAGTTTAAAAATGCTTCAGAACTCTTCCATTGTTCTCGGAATTCCGCTGACGTTTAATAATGCTTCGCAACTCTTTCATTGTTCTCGGAATTCCGCTGATGTTTAAAAATGCTTCGGAACTCTTCCATTGTTCTCGGAATTCTGTTGAAGTTTAAAAATGCTTCTAAACTCTTCCATTGTTCTCGGAATTCCGCTGACATATAAAAATGCTTCGGAAATCTTGCATTGTTCTCGGCATTCCGCTGACATTTAAAAATGCTTCGGAACTCTTCAATTGTTCTCGGAATTCTGCCGAACTTTTAAAATGCTTTGGAACTCTTCCATTGTTCTGGGAATTCTGCTGACGTTTAATAATGCTTCGCAACTCTTTCATTGTTCTCGGAATTCCACTGACGTTTAAAAATGCTTCGGAACTCATCCATTGTTCTTGGAATTCCGTTGAAGTTTAAAAATGCTTCGAAACTCTTCCATTGTTCTCGGAATTCTGCTGACATATAAAAATGCTTCGGAAATCTTGCATTGTTCTCGGCATTCCGCTGACGTTTAAAAATGCTTCGGAACTCTTCCATTGCTCTCGGAATTCTGCTGAAGTTTAAAAATGTTTCAGAACTCTTACATTGTTCTCGGAATTCTGCTGACGTTTAAAAATGCTTCGGAACTCTTCCATTGTTCTCAGAATTCAGCTGAAGTTTAAAAATGCTTCGGAACTCTTCCATTGTTCTCGGAATTCTGCTGAAGTTTAAAAATGCTACGTAACTCTTCCATTGTTCTCAGAATTCCGCTGACGTTTAAAAATGCTTTGGAACTCTTCCATTGCTCTCGGAATTCTGCTGAAGTTTA
Organism: Phyllobates terribilis; assembly: GCF_046119375.1. Taxonomy (NCBI): domain Eukaryota; kingdom Metazoa; phylum Chordata; class Amphibia; order Anura; family Dendrobatidae; genus Phyllobates; species Phyllobates terribilis. The sequence continues at coordinate 15,734,190 of NW_027362782.1, forward strand.
AAAATGCTTCGGAACTCTTCCATTGTTCTCGGAATTCTGCTGAAGTTTAAAAATGCTTCGGAACTCTTCCATTGTTCTCGGAATTCCGTTGAAGTTTAAAAATACTTCGAAACTCTTCCATTGTTCTCGGAATTCTGCTGAAGTTTAAAAATGCTTCGGAACTCTTCCATTGTTCTCAGAATTCCGCTAACGTTTAAAAATGCTTCGGAAATCTTCCATTGTTTTCAAAATTCCGCTGACGCTTAAAAATGCTTCAGAACTCTTCCATTGTTCTCGGAATTCCGCTGACGTTTAATAATGCTTCGCAACTCTTTCATTGTACTCGGAATTCCGCTAACGTTTAAAAATGCTTCGGAACTCTTCCATTGTTCTCGGAATTCCGTTGAAGTTTAAAAATGCTTCGAAACTCTTCCATTGTTCTGGGAATTCTGCTGAAGTTTAAAAATGCTTCAGAACTCTTCCATTGTTCTCGGAATTCCGCTGACGTTTAATAATGCTTCGCAACTCTTTCATTGTTCTCGGAATTCCGCTGATGTTTAAAAATGCTTCGGAACTCTTCCATTGTTCTCGGAATTCTGTTGAAGTTTAAAAATGCTTCTAAACTCTTCCATTGTTCTCGGAATTCCGCTGACATATAAAAATGCTTCGGAAATCTTGCATTGTTCTCGGCATTCCGCTGACATTTAAAAATGCTTCGGAACTCTTCAATTGTTCTCGGAATTCTGCCGAACTTTTAAAATGCTTTGGAACTCTTCCATTGTTCTCGGAATTCTGCTGTAGTTTAAAAATGCTTCGGAACTCTTCCATTGTTCTCGGAATTCCGCTGACGTTTAAAAATGCTTCGGAAATCTTCCATTGTTTTCAAAATTCCGCTGGCGTTTAAAAATGCTTCAGAACTCTTCCATTGTTCTCGGAATTCCGCTGACGTTTTAAAATGCTTCGGTACTCTTCCATTGTTCTCGGAATTCCGCTGACATATAAAAATGCTTCGGAAATCTTGCATTGTTCTCGGCATTCCGCTGACGTTTAAAAATGCTTCGGAACTCTTCCATTGTTCTCAGAATTCCGCTGACGTTTAAAAATGCTTCGGAAATCTTCCATTGTTTTCAAAATTCCGCTGACGTTTAAAAATGCTTCAGAACTCTTCCATTGTTCTCGGAATTCCGCTGACGTTTAAAAATGCTTTGGAACTCTTCCATTATTCTCGGAATTCTGCTGAAGTTTAAAAATGCTTCGGAACTCTTCCATTGTTCTCAGAATTCCGCTGACGTTTAAAAATGCTTCGGTACTCTTCCATTGTTCTCGGAATTCCGCTGACATATAAAAATGCTTCGGAAATCTTGCATTGTTCTCGGCATTCCGCTGACGTTTAAAAATGCTTCGGAACTCTTCAATTGTTCTCGGAATTCTGCTGAACTTTTAAAATGCTTTGGAACTCTTCCATTGCTCTCGGAATTCTGCTGAAGTTTAAAAATGCTTCAGAACTCTTCCATTGTTTTCGGAATTCTGCTGAAGTTTAAAAATGCTTTGGAACTCTTCCATTGTTCTCAGATTTCCACTGACGTTTAAAAATGCTTCGGAAATCTTCCATTGTTTTCAAAACTCCGCTGACGCTTAAAAATGCTTCAGAACTCTTCCATTGTTCTCGGAATTCCGCTGACATTTAATAATGCTTCGCAACTTTTTCATTGTTCTCGGAATTCCGCTGACGGTTAAAAATGCTTCGGAACTCTTCAATTGTTCTCGGAATTCTGTTGAACTTTTAAAATGCTTTGGAACTCTTCCATTGCTCTCGGAATTCTGCTGAAGTTTAAAAATGCTTCAGAACTCTTACATTGTTCTCGGAATTCTGCTGACGTTTAAAAATGCTTCGGAACTCTACCATTGTTCTCGGAATTCCGTTGAAGTTTAAAAATGCTTCATAACTCTTCCATTGTTCTCGGAATTCTGCTGAAGTTTAAAAATGCTTCGGAACTCTTCCATTGTTCTCGGAATTCTGCTGACGTTTAATAATGCTTCGCAACTCTTTCATTGTTCTCGGAATTCCACTGACGTTTAAAAATGCTTCGGAAATCTTCCATTGTTTTCAAAATTCCGCTGACGCTTAAAAATGCTTCAGAACTCTTCCATTGTTCTCGGAATTCCGCTGACGTTTAATAATGCTTTGCAACTCTTTCATTGTACTCGGAATTCCGCTAACGTTTAAAAATGCTTCAGAACTCTTCCATTGTTCTCGGAATTCCGCTGACGTTTAATAATGCTTCGCAACTCTTTCATTGTTCTCGGAATTCCGCTGATGTTTAAAAATGCTTCGGAACTCTTCCATTGTTCTCGGAATTCTGTTGAAGTTTAAAAATGCTTCTAAACTCTTCCATTGTTCTCGGAATTCCGCTGACATATAAAAATGCTTCGGAAATCTTGCATTGTTCTCGGCATTCCGCTGACGTTTAAAAATGCTTCGGAACTCTTCCATTGTTCTCGGAATTCTGCTGAAGTTTAAAAATGCTTCAGAACTCTTCCATTGTTCTCAGAATTCCGCTGACGTTTAAAAATGCTTCGGAAATCTTGCATTGTTTTCAAAATTCCGCTGACGTTTAAAAATGCTTCAGAACTATTCCATTGTTCTCAGAATTCTGCTGACGTTTAAAAATGCTTCGGAACTCTTCCATTGTTCTCGGAATTCCGCTGACGTTTAAAAATGCTTCACAACTCTTCCATTGTTCACGGAATTCCACTGACGTTTAAAAATGCTTCACAACTCTTCCATTGTTCTCGGAATTCCGCTGACTTTTAAAAATGCTTCGGAAATCTTCCATTGTTTTCAAAATTCCGCTGACGCTTAAAAATGCTTCAGAACTCTTCCATTGTTCTCGGAATTCAGCTGAAGTTTAAAAATGCTTCAGAACTCTTACATTGTTCTCGGAATTCTGCTGACGTTTAAAAATGCCTCGGAACTCTTCCATTGTTCTCTGAATTCCGCTGACGTTTAAAAATGCTTCGGTACTCTTCCTTTGTTCTCGGAATTCCGCTGACATATAAAAATGCTTCGGAAATCTTGCATTGTTCTCGGCATTCCGCTGACGTTTAAAAATGCTTCAGAACTCTTACATTGTTCTCGGAATTCTGTTGAAGTTTAAAAATGCTTCGAAACTCTTCCATTGTTCTCAGAATTCCGCTGACGTTTAAAAATGCTTCGGAAATCTTCCATTGTTTTCAAAATTCCGCTGACGTTTAAAAATGCTTCAGAACTATTCCATTGTTCTCAGAATTCTGCTGAGATATAAAAATGATTCGGAACTCTTCCATTGTTCTCGGAATTCCGCTGACGTTTAAAAATGCTTCACAACTCTTCCATTGTTCTCGGAATTCCGCTGACGTTTAAAAATGCTTCACAACTCTTCCATTGTTCTCGGAATTCCGCTGACTTTTAAAAATGCTTCGGAAATCTTCCATTGTTTTCAAAATTCCGCTGACGCTTAAAAATGCTTCAGAACTCTTCCATTGTTCTCGGAATTCTGCTGAAGTTTAAAAATGCTACAGAACTCTTACATTGTTCTCGGAATTCTGCTGACGTTTAAAAATGCTTAAAATCTCTTACATTGTACTCGGAATTCCGCTGAAGTTTAAAAATGCTTCGGAACTCTTCCATTGTTCTCGGAATTCTGCTGAAGTTTAAAAATGCTTCAGAACTCTTCCATTGTTCTCAGAATTCCGCTGACGTTTAAAAATGCTTCGGAAATCTTCCATTGTTTTCAAAATTCCGCTGACGTTTAAAAATGCTTCAGAACTATTCCATTGTTCTCGGAATTCTGCTGACGTTTAATAATGCTTCGCAACTCTTTCATTGTTCTCGGAATTCCACTGACGTTTAAAAATGCTTCGGAACTCATCCATTGTTCTCGGAATTCCGTTGAAGTTTAAAAATGCTTCGAAACTCTTCCATTGTTCTCGGAATTCTGCTGACATATAAAAATGCTTCGGAAATCTTGCATTGTTCTCGGCATTCCGCTGACGTTTAAAAATGCTTCGGAACTCTTCAATTGTTCTCGGAATTCTGCCGAACTTTTAAAATGCTTTGGAACTCTTCCATTGTTCTCGGAATTCTGCTGTAGTTTAAAAATGCTTCGGAACTCTTCCATTGTTCTCGGAATTCCGCTGACGTTTAAAAATGCTTCGGAAATCTTCCATTGTTTTCAAAATTCCGCTGGCGTTTAAAAATGCTTCAGAACTCTTCCATTGTTCTCGGAATTCCGCTGACGTTTTAAAATGCTTCGGTACTCTTCCATTGTTCTCGGAATTCCGCTGACATATAAAAATGCTTCGGAAATCTTGCATTGTTCTCGGCATTCCGCTGACGTTTAAAAATGCTTCGGAACTCTTCCATTGTTCTCAGAATTCCGCTGACGTTTAAAAATGCTTCGGAAATCTTCCATTGTTTTCAAAATTCCGCTGACGTTTAAAAATGCTTCAGAACTCTTCCATTGTTCTCGGAATTCCGCTGACGTTTAAAAATGCTTTGGAACTCTTCCATTATTCTCGGAATTCTGCTGAAGTTTAAAAATGCTTCGGAACTCTTCCATTGTTCTCAGAATTCCGCTGACGTTTAAAAATGCTTCGGTACTCTTCCATTGTTCTCGGAATTCCGCTGACATATAAAAATGCTTCGGAAATCTTGCATTGTTCTCGGCATTCCGCTGACGTTTAAAAATGCTTCGGAACTCTTCAATTGTTCTCGGAATTCTGCTGAACTTTTAAAATGCTTTGGAACTCTTCCATTGCTCTCGGAATTCTGCTGAAGTTTAAAAATGCTTCAGAACTCTTCCATTGTTTTCGGAATTCTGCTGAAGTTTAAAAATGCTTTGGAACTCTTCCATTGTTCTCAGAATTCCACTGACGTTTAAAAATGCTTCGGAAATCTTCCATTGTTTTCAAAATTCCGCTGACGCTTAAAAATGCTTCAGAACTCTTCCATTGTTCTCGGAATTCCGCTGACATTTAATAATGCTTCGCAACTTTTTCATTGTTCTCGGAATTCCGCTGACGGTTAAAAATGCTTCGGAACTCTTCAATTGTTCTCGGAATTCTGTTGAACTTTTAAAATGCTTTGGAACTCTTCCATTGCTCTCGGAATTCTGCTGAAGTTTAAAAATGCTTCAGAACTCTTACATTGTTCTCGGAATTCTGCTGACGTTTAAAAATGCTTCGGAACTCTACCATTGTTCTCGGAATTCCGTTGAAGTTTAAAAATGCTTCATAACTCTTCCATTGTTCTCGGAATTCTGCTGAAGTTTAAAAATGCTTCGGAACTCTTCCATTGTTCTCGGAATTCCGCTGACGTTTAATAATGCTTCGCAACTCTTTCATTGTTCTCGGAATTCCACTGACGTTTAAAAATGCTTCGGAAATCTTCCATTGTTTTCAAAATTCCGCTGACGCTTAAAAATGCTTCAGAACTCTTCCATTGTTCTCGGAATTCCGCTGACGTTTAATAATGCTTTGCAACTCTTTCATTGTACTCGGAATTCCGCTAACGTTTAAAAATGCTTCAGAACTCTTCCATTGTTCTCGGAATTCCGCTGACGTTTAATAATGCTTCGCAACTCTTTCATTGTTCTCGGAATTCCGCTGATGTTTAAAAATGCTTCGGAACTCTTCCATTGTTCTCGGAATTCTGTTGAAGTTTAAAAATGCTTCTAAACTCTTCCATTGTTCTCGGAATTCCGCTGACATATAAAAATGCTTCGGAAATCTTGCATTGTTCTCGGCATTCCGCTGACGTTTAAAAATGCTTCGGAACTCTTCCATTGTTCTCGGAATTCTGCTGAAGTTTAAAAATGCTTCAGAACTCTTCCATTGTTCTCAGAATTCCGCTGACGTTTAAAAATGCTTCGGAAATCTTGCATTGTTTTCAAAATTCCGCTGACGTTTAAAAATGCTTCAGAACTATTCCATTGTTCTCAGAATTCTGCTGACGTTTAAAAATGCTTCGGAACTCTTCCATTGTTCTCGGAATTCCGCTGACGTTTAAAAATGCTTCACAACTCTTCCATTGTTCACGGAATTCCACTGACGTTTAAAAATGCTTCACAACTCTTCCATTGTTCTCGGAATTCCGCTGACTTTTAAAAATGCTTCGGAAATCTTCCATTGTTTTCAAAATTCCGCTGACGCTTAAAAATGCTTCAGAACTCTTCCATTGTTCTCGGAATTCAGCTGAAGTTTAAAAATGCTTCAGAACTCTTACATTGTTCTCGGAATTCTGCTGACGTTTAAAAATGCCTCGGAACTCTTCCATTGTTCTCTGAATTCCGCTGACGTTTAAAAATGCTTCGGTACTCTTCCTTTGTTCTCGGAATTCCGCTGACATATAAAAATGCTTCGGAAATCTTGCATTGTTCTCGGCATTCCGCTGACGTTTAAAAATGCTTCAGAACTCTTACATTGTTCTCGGAATTCTGTTGAAGTTTAAAAATGCTTCGAAACTCTTCCATTGTTCTCAGAATTCCGCTGACGTTTAAAAATGCTTCGGAAATCTTCCATTGTTTTCAAAATTCCGCTGACGTTTAAAAATGCTTCAGAACTATTCCATTGTTCTCAGAATTCTGCTGAGATATAAAAATGCTTCGGAACTCTTCCATTGTTCTCGGAATTCCGCTGACGTTTAAAAATGCTTCACAACTCTTCCATTGTTCTCGGAATTCCGCTGACGTTTAAAAATGCTTCACAACTCTTCCATTGTTCTCGGAATTCCGCTGACTTTTAAAAATGCTTCGGAAATCTTCCATTGTTTTCAAAATTCCGCTGACGCTTAAAAATGCTTCAGAACTCTTCCATTGTTCTCGGAATTCTGCTGAAATTTAAAAATGCTACAGAACTCTTACATTGTTCTCGGAATTCTGCTGACGTTTAAAAATGCTTCGGAACTCTTCCATTGTTCTCTGAATTCCGCTGATGTTTAAAAATGCTTCGGTACTCTTCCTTTGTTCTCGGAATTCCGCTGACATATAAAAATGCTTCGGAAATCTTGCATTGTTCTCGGCATTCCGCTGACGTTTAAAAATGCTTCGGAACTCTTCCATTGTTCTCGGAATTCTGCTGATGTTTAAAAATGCTTCGGAACTCTTCCATTGTTCTCAGAATTCGTGTGAATTTTAAAAATGCTTCGGAACTCTTCTATTGTTCTCGGAATTCCGCTGAAGTTTAAAAATGCTTAAAATCTCTTACATTGTACTCGGAATTCCGCTGAAGTTTAAAAATGCTTCGGAACTCTTCCATTGTTCTCGGAATTCTGCTGAAGTTTAAAAATGCTTCAGAACTCTTCCATTGTTCTCAGAATTCCGCTGACGTTTAAAAATGCTTCGGAAATCTTCCATTGTTTTCAAAATTCCGCTGACGTTTAAAAATGCTTCAGAACTATTCCATTGTTCTCGGAATTCTGCTGACGTTTAATAATGCTTCGCAACTCTTTCATTGTTCTCGGAATTCCACTGACGTTTAAAAATGCTTCGGAACTCATCCATTGTTCTCGGAATTCCGTTGAAGTTTAAAAATGCTTCGAAACTCTTCCATTGTTCTCGGAATTCTGCTGACATATAAAAATGCTTCGGAAATCTTGCATTGTTCTCGGCATTCCGCTGACGTTTAAAAATGCTTCGGAACTCTTCCATTGCTCTCGGAATTCTGCTGAAGTTTAAAAATGTTTCAGAACTCTTACATTGTTCTCGGAATTCTGCTGACGTTTAAAAATGCTTCGGAACTCTTCCATTGTTCTCAGAATTCAGCTGAAGTTTAAAAATGCTTCGGAACTCTTCCATTGTTCTCGGAATTCTGCTGAAGTTTAAAAATGCTACGTAACTCTTCCATTGTTCTCAGAATTCCGCTGACGTTTAAAAATGCTTTGGAACTCTTCCATTGCTCTCGGAATTCTGCTGAAGTTTAAAAATGCTTCGGAACTCTTCCATTGTTCTCGGAATTCTGCTGAAGTTTAAAAATGCTTCGGAACTCTTCCATTGTTCTCGGAATTCCGTTGAAGTTTAAAAATACTTCGAAACTCTTCCATTGTTCTCGGAATTCTGCTGAAGTTTAAAAATGCTTTGGAACTCTTCCATTGTTCTCAGAATTCCGCTAACGTTTAAAAATGCTTCGGAAATCTTCCATTGTTTTCAAAATTCCGCTGACGCTTAAAAATGCTTCAGAACTCTTCCATTGTTCTCGGAATTCCGCTGACGTTTAATAATGCTTCGCAACTCTTTCATTGTACTCGGAATTCCGCTAACGTTTAAAAATGCTTCGGAACTCTTCCATTGTTCTCGGAATTCCGTTGAAGTTTAAAAATGCTTCGAAACTCTTCCATTGTTCTGGGAATTCTGCTGAAGTTTAAAAATGCTTCAGAACTCTTCCATTGTTCTCGGAATTCCGCTGACGTTTAATAATGCTTCGCAACTCTTTCATTGTTCTCGGAATTCCGCTGATGTTTAAAAATGCTTCGGAACTCTTCCATTGTTCTCGGAATTCTGTTGAAGTTTAAAAATGCTTCTAAACTCTTCCATTGTTCTCGGAATTCCGCTGACATATAAAAATGCTTCGGAAATCTTGCATTGTTCTCGGCATTCCGCTGACATTTAAAAATGCTTCGGAACTCTTCAATTGTTCTCGGAATTCTGCCGAACTTTTAAAATGCTTTGGAACTCTTCCATTGTTCTCGGAATTCTGCTGTAGTTTAAAAATGCTTCGGAACTCTTCCATTGTTCTCGGAATTCTGCTGAAGTTTAAAAATGCTTCGGAACTCTTCCATTGTTCTCGGAATTCCGTTGAAGTTTAAAAATACTTCGAAACTCTTCCATTGTTCTCGGAATTCTGCTGAAGTTTAAAAATGCTTCGGAACTCTTCCATTGTTCTCGGAATTCCGTTGAAGTTTAAAAATACTTCGAAACTCTTCCATTGTTCTCGGAATTCTGCTGAAGTTTAAAAATGCTTCGGAACTCTTCCATTGTTCTCAGAATTCCGCTAACGTTTAAAAATGCTTCGGAAATCTTCCATTGTTTTCAAAATTCCGCTGACGCTTAAAAATGCTTCAGAACTCTTCCATTGTTCTCGGAATTCCGCTGACGTTTAATAATGCTTCGCAACTCTTTCATTGTACTCGGAATTCCGCTAACGTTTAAAAATGCTTCGGAACTCTTCCATTGTTCTCGGAATTCCGTTGAAGTTTAAAAATGCTTCGAAACTCTTCCATTGTTCTGGGAATTCTGCTGAAGTTTAAAAATGCTTCAGAACTCTTCCATTGTTCTCGGAATTCCGCTGACGTTTAATAATGCTTCGCAACTCTTTCATTGTTCTCGGAATTCCGCTGATGTTTAAAAATGCTTCGGAACTCTTCCATTGTTCTCGGAATTCTGTTGAAGTTTAAAAATGCTTCTAAACTCTTCCATTGTTCTCGGAATTCCGCTGACATATAAAAATGCTTCGGAAATCTTGCATTGTTCTCGGCATTCCGCTGACATTTAAAAATGCTTCGGAACTCTTCAATTGTTCTCGGAATTCTGCCGAACTTTTAAAATGCTTTGGAACTCTTCCATTGTTCTCGGAATTCTGCTGTAGTTTAAAAATGCTTCGGAACTCTTCCATTGTTCTCGGAATTCCGCTGACGTTTAAAAATGCTTCGGAAATCTTCCATTGTTTTCAAAATTCCGCTGGCGTTTAAAAATGCTTCAGAACTCTTCCATTGTTCTCGGAATTCCGCTGACGTTTTAAAATGCTTCGGTACTCTTCCATTGTTCTCGGAATTCCGCTGATATATAAAAATGCTTCGGAAATCTTGCATTGTTCTCGGCATTCCGCTGACGTTTAAAAATGCTTCGGAACTCTTCCATTGTTCTCAGAATTCCGCTGACGTTTAAAAATGCTTCGGAAATCTTCCATTGTTTTCAAAATTCCGCTGACGTTTAAAAATGCTTCAGAACTCTTCCATTGTTCTCGGAATTCCGCTGACGTTTAAAAATGCTTTGGAACTCTTCCATTATTCTCGGAATTCTGCTGAAGTTTAAAAATGCTTCGGAACTCTTCCATTGTTCTCAGAATTCCGCTGACGTTTAAAAATGCTTCGGTACTCTTCCATTGTTCTCGGAATTCCGCTGACGTTTAAAAATGCTTCGGAACTCTTCAATTGTTCTCGGAATTCTGCTGAACTTTTAAAATGCTTTGGAACTCTTCCATTGCTCTCGGAATTCTGCTGAAGTTTAAAAATGCTTCAGAACTCTTCCATTGTTTTCGGAATTCTGCTGAAGTTTAAAAATGCTTTGGAACTCTTCCATTGTTCTCAGAATTCCACTGACGTTTAAAAATGCTTCGGAAATCTTCCATTGTTTTCAAAATTCCGCTGACGCTTAAAAATGCTTCAGAACTCTTCCATTGTTCTCGGAATTCCGCTGACATTTAATAATGCTTCGCAACTTTTTCATTGTTCTCGGAATTCCGCTGACGGTTAAAAATGCTTCGGAACTCTTCAATTGTTCTCGGAATTCTGTTGAACTTTTAAAATGCTTTGGAACTCTTCCATTGCTCTCGGAATTCTGCTGAAGTTTAAAAATGCTTCAGAACTCTTACATTGTTCTCGGAATTCTGCTGACGTTTAAAAATGCTTCGGAACTCTACCATTGTTCTCGGAATTCCGTTGAAGTTTAAAAATGCTTCATAACTCTTCCATTGTTCTCGGAATTCTGCTGAAGTTTAAAAATGCTTCGGAACTCTTCCATTGTTCTCGGAATTCCGCTGACGTTTAATAATGCTTCGCAACTCTTTCATTGTTCTCGGAATTCCACTGACGTTTAAAAATGCTTCGGAAATCTTCCATTGTTTTCAAAATTCCGCTGACGCTTAAAAATGCTTCAGAACTCTTCCATTGTTCTCGGAATTCCGCTGACGTTTAATAATGCTTTGCAACTCTTTCATTGTACTCGTAATTCCGCTAACGTTTAAAAATGCTTCAGAACTCTTCCATTGTTCTCGGAATTCCGCTGACGTTTAATAATGCGTCGCAACTCTTTCATTGTTCTCGGAATTCCGCTGATGTTTAAAAATGCTTCGGAACTCTTCCATTGTTCTCGGAATTCTGTTGAAGTTTAAAAATGCTTCTAAACTCTTCCATTGTTCTCGGAATTCCGCTGACATATAAAAATGCTTCGGAAATCTTGCATTGTTCTCGGCATTCCGCTGACGTTTAAAAATGCTTCGGAACTCTTCCATTGTTCTCGGAATTCTGCTGAAGTTTAAAAATGCTTCAGAACTCTTCCATTGTTCTCAGAATTCCGCTGACGTTTAAAAATGCTTCGGAAATCTTGCATTGTTTTCAAAATTCCGCTGACGTTTAAAAATGCTTCAGAACTATTCCATTGTTCTCAGAATTCTGCTGACGTTTAAAAATGCTTCGGAACTCTTCCATTGTTCTCGGAATTCCGCTGACGTTTAAAAATGCTTCACAACTCTTCCATTGTTCACGGAATTCCACTGACGTTTAAAAATGCTTCACAACTCTTCCATTGTTCTCGGAATTCCGCTGACTTTTAAAAATGCTTCGGAAATCTTCCATTGTTTTCAAAATTCCGCTGACGCTTAAAAATGCTTCAGAACTCTTCCATTGTTTTCAAAATTCCGCTGACGCTTAAAAATGCTTCAGAACTCTTCCATTGTTCTCGGAATTCCGCTGACGTTTAATAATGCTTCGCAACTCTTTCATTGTACTCGGAATTCCGCTAACGTTTAAAAATGCTTCGGAACTCTTCCATTGTTCTCGGAATTCCGTTGAAGTTTAAAAATGCTTCGAAACTCTTCCATTGTTCTGGGAATTCTGCTGAAGTTTAAAAATGCTTCAGAACTCTTCCATTGTTCTCGGAATTCCGCTGACGTTTAATAATGCTTCGCAACTCTTTCATTGTTCTCGGAATTCCGCTGATGTTTAAAAATGCTTCGGAACTCTTCCATTGTTCTCGGAATTCTGTTGAAGTTTAAAAATGCTTCTAAACTCTTCCATTGTTCTCGGAATTCCGCTGACATATAAAAATGCTTCGGAAATCTTGCATTGTTCTCGGCATTCCGCTGACATTTAAAAATGCTTCGGAACTCTTCAATTGTTCTCGGAATTCTGCCGAACTTTTAAAATGCTTTGGAACTCTTCCATTGTTCTCGGAATTCTGCTGTAGTTTAAAAATGCTTCGGAACTCTTCCATTGTTCTCGGAATTCCGCTGACGTTTAAAAATGCTTCGGAAATCTTCCATTGTTTTCAAAATTCCGCTGGCGTTTAAAAATGCTTCAGAACTCTTCCATTGTTCTCGGAATTCCGCTGACGTTTTAAAATGCTTCGGTACTCTTCCATTGTTCTCGGAATTCCGCTGACATATAAAAATGCTTCGGAAATCTTGCATTGTTCTCGGCATTCCGCTGACGTTTAAAAATGCTTCGGAACTCTTCCATTGTTCTCAGAATTCCGCTGACGTTTAAAAATGCTTCGGAAATCTTCCATTGTTTTCAAAATTCCGCTGACGTTTAAAAATGCTTCAGAACTCTTCCATTGTTCTCGGAATTCCGCTGACGTTTAAAAATGCTTTGGAACTCTTCCATTATTCTCGGAATTCTGCTGAAGTTTAAAAATGCTTCGGAACTCTTCCATTGTTCTCAGAATTCCGCTGACGTTTAAAAATGCTTCGGTACTCTTCCATTGTTCTCGGAATTCCGCTGACATATAAAAATGCTTCGGAAATCTTGCATTGTTCTCGGCATTCCGCTGACGTTTAAAAATGCTTCGGAACTCTTCAATTGTTCTCGGAATTCTGCTGAACTTTTAAAATGCTTTGGAACTCTTCCATTGCTCTCGGAATTCTGCTGAAGTTTAAAAATGCTTCAGAACTCTTCCATTGTTTTCGGAATTCTGCTGAAGTTTAAAAATGCTTTGGAACTCTTCCATTGTTCTCAGAATTCCACTGACGTTTAAAAATGCTTCGGAAATCTTCCATTGTTTTCAAAATTCCGCTGACGCTTAAAAATGCTTCAGAACTCTTCCATTGTTCTCGGAATTCCGCTGACATTTAATAATGCTTCGCAACTTTTTCATTGTTCTCGGAATTCCGCTGACGGTTAAAAATGCTTCGGAACTCTTCAATTGTTCTCGGAATTCTGTTGAACTTTTAAAATGCTTTGGAACTCTTCCATTGCTCTCGGAATTCTGCTGAAGTTTAAAAATGCTTCAGAACTCTTACATTGTTCTCGGAATTCTGCTGACGTTTAAAAATGCTTCGGAACTCTACCATTGTTCTCGGAATTCCGTTGAAGTTTAAAAATGCTTCATAACTCTTCCATTGTTCTCGGAATTCTGCTGAAGTTTAAAAATGCTTCGGAACTCTTCCATTGTTCTCGGAATTCCGCTGACGTTTAATAATGCTTCGCAACTCTTTCATTGTTCTCGGAATTCCACTGACGTTTAAAAATGCTTCGGAAATCTTCCATTGTTTTCAAAATTCCGCTGACGCTTAAAAATGCTTCAGAACTCTTCCATTGTTCTCGGAATTCCGCTGACATATAAAAATGCTTCGGAAATCTTGCATTGTTCTCGGCATTCCGCTGACGTTTAAAAATGCTTCGGAACTCTTCCATTGTTCTCGGAATTCTGCTGAAGTTTAAAAATGCTTCAGAACTCTTCCATTGTTCTCAGAATTCCGCTGACGTTTAAAAATGCTTCGGAAATCTTGCATTGTTTTCAAAATTCCGCTGACGTTTAAAAATGCTTCAGAACTATTCCATTGTTCTCAGAATTCTGCTGACGTTTAAAAATGCTTCGGAACTCTTCCATTGTTCTCGGAATTCCGCTGACGTTTAAAAATGCTTCACAACTCTTCCATTGTTCTCGGAATTCCGCTGACGTTTAAAAATGCTTCACAACTCTTCCATTGTTCTCGGAATTCCGCTGACTTTTAAAAATGCTTCGGAAATCTTCCATTGTTTTCAAAATTCCGCTGACGCTTAAAAATGCTTCAGAACTCTTCCATTGTTCTCGGAATTCTGCTGAAGTTTAAAAATGCTACAGAACTCTTACATTGTTCTCGGAATTCTGCTGACGTTTAAAAATGCTTCGGAACTCTTCCATTGTTCTCTGAATTCCGCTGATGTTTAAAAATGCTTCGGTACTCTTCCTTTGTTCTCGGAATTCCGCTGACATATAAAAATGCTTCGGAAATCTTGCATTGTTCTCGGCATTCCGCTGACGTTTAAAAATGCTTCGGAACTCTTCCATTGTTCTCGGAATTCTGCTGACGTTTAAAAATGCTTCGGAACTCTTCCATTGTTCTCAGAATTCGTGTGAATTTTAAAAATGCTTCGGAACTCTTCTATTGTTCTCGGAATTCCGCTGAAGTTTAAAAATGCTTAAAATCTCTTACATTGTACTCGGAATTCCGCTGAAGTTTAAAAATGCTTCGGAACTCTTCCATTGTTCTCGGAATTCTGCTGAAGTTTAAAAATGCTTCAGAACTCTTCCATTGTTCTCAGAATTCCGCTGACGTTTAAAAATGCTTCGGAAATCTTCCATTGTTTTCAAAATTCCGCTGACGTTTAAAAATGCTTCAGAACTATTCCATTGTTCTCGGAATTCTGCTGACGTTTAATAATGCTTCGCAACTCTTTCATTGTTCTCGGAATTCCACTGACGTTTAAAAATGCTTCGGAACTCATCCATTGTTCTCGGAATTCCGTTGAAGTTTAAAAATGCTTCGAAACTCTTCCATTGTTCTCGGAATTCTGCTGACATATAAAAATGCTTCGGAAATCTTGCATTGTTCTCGGCATTCCGCTGACGTTTAAAAATGCTTCGGAACTCTTCCATTGCTCTCGGAATTCTGCTGAAGTTTAAAAATGTTTCAGAACTCTTACATTGTTCTCGGAATTCTGCTGACGTTTAAAAATGCTTCGGAACTCTTCCATTGTTCTCAGAATTCAGCTGAAGTTTAAAAATGCTTCGGAACTCTTCCATTGTTCTCGGAATTCTGCTGAAGTTTAAAAATGCTACGTAACTCTTCCATTGTTCTCAGAATTCCGCTGACGTTTAAAAATGCTTTGGAACTCTTCCATTGCTCTCGGAATTCTGCTGAAGTTTAAAAATGCTTCGGAACTCTTCCATTGTTCTCGGAATTCTGCTGAAGTTTAAAAATGCTTCGGAACTCTTCCATTGTTCTCGGAATTCCGTTGAAGTTTAAAAATACTTCGAAACTCTTCCATTGTTCTCGGAATTCTGCTGAAGTTTAAAAATGCTTCGGAACTCTTCCATTGTTCTCAGAATTCCGCTAACGTTTAAAAATGCTTCGGAAATCTTCCATTGTTTTCAAAATTCCGCTGACGCTTAAAAATGCTTCAGAACTCTTCCATTGTTCTCGGAATTCCGCTGACGTTTAATAATGCTTCGCAACTCTTTCATTGTACTCGGAATTCCGCTAACGTTTAAAAATGCTTCGGAACTCTTCCATTGTTCTCGGAATTCCGTTGAAGTTTAAAAATGCTTCGAAACTCTTCCATTGTTCTGGGAATTCTGCTGAAGTTTAAAAATGCTTCAGAACTCTTCCATTGTTCTCGGAATTCCGCTGACGTTTAATAATGCTTCGCAACTCTTTCATTGTTCTCGGAATTCCGCTGATGTTTAAAAATGCTTCGGAACTCTTCCATTGTTCTCGGAATTCTGTTGAAGTTTAAAAATGCTTCTAAACTCTTCCATTGTTCTCGGAATTCCGCTGACATATAAAAATGCTTCGGAAATCTTGCATTGTTCTCGGCATTCCGCTGACATTTAAAAATGCTTCGGAACTCTTCAATTGTTCTCGGAATTCTGCCGAACTTTTAAAATGCTTTGGAACTCTTCCATTGTTCTCGGAATTCTGCTGTAGTTTAAAAATGCTTCGGAACTCTTCCATTGTTCTCGGAATTCCGCTGACGTTTAAAAATGCTTCGGAAATCTTCCATTGTTTTCAAAATTCCGCTGGCGTTTAAAAATGCTTCAGAACTCTTCCATTGTTCTCGGAATTCCGCTGACGTTTTAAAATGCTTCGGTACTCTTCCATTGTTCTCGGAATTCCGCTGACATATAAAAATGCTTCGGAAATCTTGCATTGTTCTCGGCATTCCGCTGACGTTTAAAAATGCTTCGGAACTCTTCCATTGTTCTCAGAATTCCGCTGACGTTTAAAAATGCTTCGGAAATCTTCCATTGTTTTCAAAATTCCGCTGACGTTTAAAAATGCTTCAGAACTCTTCCATTGTTCTCGGAATTCCGCTGACGTTTAAAAATGCTTTGGAACTCTTCCATTATTCTCGGAATTCTGCTGAAGTTTAAAAATGCTTCGGAACTCTTCCATTGTTCTCAGAATTCCGCTGACGTTTAAAAATGCTTCGGTACTCTTCCATTGTTCTCGGAATTCCGCTGACATATAAAAATGCTTCGGAAATCTTGCATTGTTCTCGGCATTCCGCTGACGTTTAAAAATGCTTCGGAACTCTTCAATTGTTCTCGGAATTCTGCTGAACTTTTAAAATGCTTTGGAACTCTTCCATTGCTCTCGGAATTCTGCTGAAGTTTAAAAATGCTTCAGAACTCTTCCATTGTTTTCGGAATTCTGCTGAAGTTTAAAAATGCTTTGGAACTCTTCCATTGTTCTCAGAATTCCACTGACGTTTAAAAATGCTTCGGAAATCTTCCATTGTTTTCAAAATTCCGCTGACGCTTAAAAATGCTTCAGAACTCTTCCATTGTTCTCGGAATTCCGCTGACATTTAATAATGCTTCGCAACTTTTTCATTGTTCTCGGAATTCCGCTGACGGTTAAAAATGCTTCGGAACTCTTCAATTGTTCTCGGAATTCTGTTGAACTTTTAAAATGCTTTGGAACTCTTCCATTGCTCTCGGAATTCTGCTGAAGTTTAAAAATGCTTCAGAACTCTTACATTGTTCTCGGAATTCTGCTGACGTTTAAAAATGCTTCGGAACTCTACCATTGTTCTCGGAATTCCGTTGAAGTTTAAAAATGCTTCATAACTCTTCCATTGTTCTCGGAATTCTGCTGAAGTTTAAAAATGCTTCGGAACTCTTCCATTGTTCTCGGAATTCCGCTGACGTTTAATAATGCTTCGCAACTCTTTCATTGTTCTCGGAATTCCACTGACGTTTAAAAATGCTTCGGAAATCTTCCATTGTTTTCAAAATTCCGCTGACGCTTAAAAATGCTTCAGAACTCTTCCATTGTTCTCGGAATTCCGCTGACGTTTAATAATGCTTTGCAACTCTTTCATTGTACTCGGAATTCCGCTAACGTTTAAAAATGCTTCAGAACTCTTCCATTGTTCTCGGAATTCCGCTGACGTTTAATAATGCTTCGCAACTCTTTCATTGTTCTCGGAATTCCGCTGATGTTTAAAAATGCTTCGGAACTCTTCCATTGTTCTCGGAATTCTGTTGAAGTTTAAAAATGCTTCTAAACTCTTCCATTGTTCTCGGAATTCCGCTGACATATAAAAATGCTTCGGAAATCTTGCATTGTTCTCGGCATTCCGCTGACGTTTAAAAATGCTTCGGAACTCTTCCATTGTTCTCGGAATTCTGCTGAAGTTTAAAAATGCTTCAGAACTCTTCCATTGTTCTCAGAATTCCGCTGACGTTTAAAAATGCTTCGGAAATCTTGCATTGTTTTCAAAATTCCGCTGACGTTTAAAAATGCTTCAGAACTATTCCATTGTTCTCAGAATTCTGCTGACGTTTAAAAATGCTTCGGAACTCTTCCATTGTTCTCGGAATTCCGCTGACGTTTAAAAATGCTTCACAACTCTTCCATTGTTCACGGAATTCCACTGACGTTTAAAAATGCTTCACAACTCTTCCATTGTTCTCGGAATTCCGCTGACTTTTAAAAATGCTTCGGAAATCTTCCATTGTTTTCAAAATTCCGCTGACGCTTAAAAATGCTTCAGAACTCTTCCATTGTTTTCAAAATTCCGCTGACGCTTAAAAATGCTTCAGAACTCTTCCATTGTTCTCGGAATTCCGCTGACGTTTAATAATGCTTCGCAACTCTTTCATTGTACTCGGAATTCCGCTAACGTTTAAAAATGCTTCGGAACTCTTCCATTGTTCTCGGAATTCCGTTGAAGTTTAAAAATGCTTCGAAACTCTTCCATTGTTCTGGGAATTCTGCTGAAGTTTAAAAATGCTTCAGAACTCTTCCATTGTTCTCGGAATTCCGCTGACGTTTAATAATGCTTCGCAACTCTTTCATTGTTCTCGGAATTCCGCTGATGTTTAAAAATGCTTCGGAACTCTTCCATTGTTCTCGGAATTCTGTTGAAGTTTAAAAATGCTTCTAAACTCTTCCATTGTTCTCGGAATTCCGCTGACATATAAAAATGCTTCGGAAATCTTGCATTGTTCTCGGCATTCCGCTGACATTTAAAAATGCTTCGGAACTCTTCAATTGTTCTCGGAATTCTGCCGAACTTTTAAAATGCTTTGGAACTCTTCCATTGTTCTCGGAATTCTGCTGTAGTTTAAAAATGCTTCGGAACTCTTCCATTGTTCTCGGAATTCCGCTGACGTTTAAAAATGCTTCGGAAATCTTCCATTGTTTTCAAAATTCCGCTGGCGTTTAAAAATGCTTCAGAACTCTTCCATTGTTCTCGGAATTCCGCTGACGTTTTAAAATGCTTCGGTACTCTTCCATTGTTCTCGGAATTCCGCTGACATATAAAAATGCTTCGGAAATCTTGCATTGTTCTCGGCATTCCGCTGACGTTTAAAAATGCTTCGGAACTCTTCCATTGTTCTCAGAATTCCGCTGACGTTTAAAAATGCTTCGGAAATCTTCCATTGTTTTCAAAATTCCGCTGACGTTTAAAAATGCTTCAGAACTCTTCCATTGTTCTCGGAATTCCGCTGACGTTTAAAAATGCTTTGGAACTCTTCCATTATTCTCGGAATTCTGCTGAAGTTTAAAAATGCTTCGGAACTCTTCCATTGTTCTCAGAATTCCGCTGACGTTTAAAAATGCTTCGGTACTCTTCCATTGTTCTCGGAATTCCGCTGACATATAAAAATGCTTCGGAAATCTTGCATTGTTCTCGGAATTCCGCTGACGTTTAATAATGCTTCGCAACTCTTTCATTGTACTCGGAATTCCGCTAACGTTTAAAAATGCTTCAGAACTCTTCCATTGTTCTCGGAATTCCGCTGACGTTTAATAATGCTTCGCAACTCTTTCATTGTTCTCGGAATTCCGCTGATGTTTAAAAATGCTTCGGAACTCTTCCATTGTTCTCGGAATTCTGTTGAAGTTTAAAAATGCTTCTAAACTCTTCCATTGTTCTCGGAATTCCGCTGACATATAAAAATGCTTCGGAAATCTTGCATTGTTCTCGGCATTCCGCTGACGTTTAAAAATGCTTCGGAACTCTTCCATTGTTCTCGGAATTCTGCTGAAGTTTAAAAATGCTTCAGAACTCTTCCATTGTTCTCAGAATTCCGCTGACGTTTAAAAATGCTTCGGAAATCTTGCATTGTTTTCAAAATTCCGCTGACGTTTAAAAATGCTTCAGAACTATTCCATTGTTCTCAGAATTCTGCTGACGTTTAAAAATGCTTCGGAACTCTTCCATTGTTCTCGGAATTCCGCTGACGTTTAAAAATGCTTCACAACTCTTCCATTGTTCACGGAATTCCACTGACGTTTAAAAATGCTTCACAACTCTTCCATTGTTCTCGGAATTCCGCTGACTTTTAAAAATGCTTCGGAAATCTTCCATTGTTTTCAAAATTCCGCTGACGCTTAAAAATGCTTCAGAACTCTTCCATTGTTCTCGGAATTCCGTTGAAGTTTAAAAATGCTTCATAACTCTTCCATTGTTCTCGGAATTCTGCTGAAGTTTAAAAATGCTTCGGAACTCTTCCATTGTTCTCGGAATTCCGCTGACGTTTAATAATGCTTCGCAACTCTTTCATTGTTCTCGGAATTCCACTGACGTTTAAAAATGCTTCGGAAATCTTCCATTGTTTTCAAAATTCCGCTGACGCTTAAAAATGCTTCAGAACTCTTCCATTGTTCTCGGAATTCCGCTGACATATAAAAATGCTTCGGAAATCTTGCATTGTTCTCGGCATTCCGCTGACGTTTAAAAATGCTTCGGAACTCTTCCATTGTTCTCGGAATTCTGCTGAAGTTTAAAAATGCTTCAGAACTCTTCCATTGTTCTCAGAATTCCGCTGACGTTTAAAAATGCTTCGGAAATCTTGCATTGTTTTCAAAATTCCGCTGACGTTTAAAAATGCTTCAGAACTATTCCATTGTTCTCAGAATTCTGCTGACGTTTAAAAATGCTTCGGAACTCTTCCATTGTTCTCGGAATTCCGCTGACGTTTAAAAATGCTTCACAACTCTTCCATTGTTCTCGGAATTCCGCTGACGTTTAAAAATGCTTCACAACTCTTCCATTGTTCTCGGAATTCCGCTGACTTTTAAAAATGCTTCGGAAATCTTCCATTGTTTTCAAAATTCCGCTGACGCTTAAAAATGCTTCAGAACTCTTCCATTGTTCTCGGAATTCTGCTGAAGTTTAAAAATGCTACAGAACTCTTACATTGTTCTCGGAATTCTGCTGACGTTTAAAAATGCTTCGGAACTCTTCCATTGTTCTCTGAATTCCGCTGATGTTTAAAAATGCTTCGGTACTCTTCCTTTGTTCTCGGAATTCCGCTGACATATAAAAATGCTTCGGAAATCTTGCATTGTTCTCGGCATTCCGCTGACGTTTAAAAATGCTTCGGAACTCTTCCATTGTTCTCGGAATTCTGCTGACGTTTAAAAATGCTTCGGAACTCTTCCATTGTTCTCAGAATTCGTGTGAATTTTAAAAATGCTTCGGAACTCTTCTATTGTTCTCGGAATTCCGCTGAAGTTTAAAAATGCTTAAAATCTCTTACATTGTACTCGGAATTCCGCTGAAGTTTAAAAATGCTTCGGAACTCTTCCATTGTTCTCGGAATTCTGCTGAAGTTTAAAAATGCTTCAGAACTCTTCCATTGTTCTCAGAATTCCGCTGACGTTTAAAAATGCTTCGGAAATCTTCCATTGTTTTCAAAATTCCGCTGACGTTTAAAAATGCTTCAGAACTATTCCATTGTTCTCGGAATTCTGCTGACGTTTAATAATGCTTCGCAACTCTTTCATTGTTCTCGGAATTCCACTGACGTTTAAAAATGCTTCGGAACTCATCCATTGTTCTCGGAATTCCGTTGAAGTTTAAAAATGCTTCGAAACTCTTCCATTGTTCTCGGAATTCTGCTGACATATAAAAATGCTTCGGAAATCTTGCATTGTTCTCGGCATTCCGCTGACGTTTAAAAATGCTTCGGAACTCTTCCATTGCTCTCGGAATTCTGCTGAAGTTTAAAAATGTTTCAGAACTCTTACATTGTTCTCGGAATTCTGCTGACGTTTAAAAATGCTTCGGAACTCTTCCATTGTTCTCAGAATTCAGCTGAAGTTTAAAAATGCTTCGGAACTCTTCCATTGTTCTCGGAATTCTGCTGAAGTTTAAAAATGCTACGTAACTCTTCCATTGTTCTCAGAATTCCGCTGACGTTTAAAAATGCTTTGGAACTCTTCCATTGCTCTCGGAATTCTGCTGAAGTTTAAAAATGCTTCGGAACTCTTCCATTGTTCTCGGAATTCTGCTGAAGTTTAAAAATGCTTCGGAACTCTTCCATTGTTCTCGGAATTCCGTTGAAGTTTAAAAATACTTCGAAACTCTTCCATTGTTCTCGGAATTCTGCTGAAGTTTAAAAATGCTTCGGAACTCTTCCATTGTTCTCAGAATTCCGCTAACGTTTAAAAATGCTTCGGAAATCTTCCATTGTTTTCAAAATTCCGCTGACGCTTAAAAATGCTTCAGAACTCTTCCATTGTTCTCGGAATTCCGCTGACGTTTAATAATGCTTCGCAACTCTTTCATTGTACTCGGAATTCCGCTAACGTTTAAAAATGCTTCGGAACTCTTCCATTGTTCTCGGAATTCCGTTGAAGTTTAAAAATGCTTCGAAACTCTTCCATTGTTCTGGGAATTCTGCTGAAGTTTAAAAATGCTTCAGAACTCTTCCATTGTTCTCGGAATTCCGCTGACGTTTAATAATGCTTCGCAACTCTTTCATTGTTCTCGGAATTCCGCTGATGTTTAAAAATGCTTCGGAACTCTTCCATTGTTCTCGGAATTCTGTTGAAGTTTAAAAATGCTTCTAAACTCTTCCATTGTTCTCGGAATTCCGCTGACATATAAAAATGCTTCGGAAATCTTGCATTGTTCTCGGCATTCCGCTGACATTTAAAAATGCTTCGGAACTCTTCAATTGTTCTCGGAATTCTGCCGAACTTTTAAAATGCTTTGGAACTCTTCCATTGTTCTCGGAATTCTGCTGTAGTTTAAAAATGCTTCGGAACTCTTCCATTGTTCTCGGAATTCCGCTGACGTTTAAAAATGCTTCGGAAATCTTCCATTGTTTTCAAAATTCCGCTGGCGTTTAAAAATGCTTCAGAACTCTTCCATTGTTCTCGGAATTCCGCTGACGTTTTAAAATGCTTCGGTACTCTTCCATTGTTCTCGGAATTCCGCTGACATATAAAAATGCTTCGGAAATCTTGCATTGTTCTCGGCATTCCGCTGACGTTTAAAAATGCTTCGGAACTCTTCCATTGTTCTCAGAATTCCGCTGACGTTTAAAAATGCTTCGGAAATCTTCCATTGTTTTCAAAATTCCGCTGACGTTTAAAAATGCTTCAGAACTATTCCATTGTTCTCAGAATTCTGCTGACGTTTAAAAATGCTTCGGAACTCTTCCATTGTTCTCGGAATTCCGCTGACGTTTAAAAATGCTTCACAACTCTTCCATTGTTCACGGAATTCCACTGACGTTTAAAAATGCTTCACAACTCTTCCATTGTTCTCGGAATTCCGCTGACTTTTAAAAATGCTTCGGAAATCTTCCATTGTTTTCAAAATTCCGCTGACGCTTAAAAATGCTTCAGAACTCTTCCATTGTTCTCGGAATTCCGTTGAAGTTTAAAAATGCTTCATAACTCTTCCATTGTTCTCGGAATTCTGCTGAAGTTTAAAAATGCTTCGGAACTCTTCCATTGTTCTCGGAATTCCGCTGACGTTTAATAATGCTTCGCAACTCTTTCATTGTTCTCGGAATTCCACTGACGTTTAAAAATGCTTCGGAAATCTTCCATTGTTTTCAAAATTCCGCTGACGCTTAAAAATGCTTCAGAACTCTTCCATTGTTCTCGGAATTCCGCTGACATATAAAAATGCTTCGGAAATCTTGCATTGTTCTCGGCATTCCGCTGACGTTTAAAAATGCTTCGGAACTCTTCCATTGTTCTCGGAATTCTGCTGAAGTTTAAAAATGCTTCAGAACTCTTCCATTGTTCTCAGAATTCCGCTGACGTTTAAAAATGCTTCGGAAATCTTGCATTGTTTTCAAAATTCCGCTGACGTTTAAAAATGCTTCAGAACTATTCCATTGTTCTCAGAATTCTGCTGACGTTTAAAAATGCTTCGGAACTCTTCCATTGTTCTCGGAATTCCGCTGACGTTTAAAAATGCTTCACAACTCTTCCATTGTTCTCGGAATTCCGCTGACGTTTAAAAATGCTTCACAACTCTTCCATTGTTCTCGGAATTCCGCTGACTTTTAAAAATGCTTCGGAAATCTTCCATTGTTTTCAAAATTCCGCTGACGCTTAAAAATGCTTCAGAACTCTTCCATTGTTCTCGGAATTCTGCTGAAGTTTAAAAATGCTACAGAACTCTTACATTGTTCTCGGAATTCTGCTGACGTTTAAAAATGCTTCGGAACTCTTCCATTGTTCTCTGAATTCCGCTGATGTTTAAAAATGCTTCGGTACTCTTCCTTTGTTCTCGGAATTCCGCTGACATATAAAAATGCTTCGGAAATCTTGCATTGTTCTCGGCATTCCGCTGACGTTTAAAAATGCTTCGGAACTCTTCCATTGTTCTCGGAATTCTGCTGACGTTTAAAAATGCTTCGGAACTCTTCCATTGTTCTCAGAATTCGTGTGAATTTTAAAAATGCTTCGGAACTCTTCTATTGTTCTCGGAATTCCGCTGAAGTTTAAAAATGCTTAAAATCTCTTACATTGTACTCGGAATTCCGCTGAAGTTTAAAAATGCTTCGGAACTCTTCCATTGTTCTCGGAATTCTGCTGAAGTTTAAAAATGCTTCAGAACTCTTCCATTGTTCTCAGAATTCCGCTGACGTTTAAAAATGCTTCGGAAATCTTCCATTGTTTTCAAAATTCCGCTGACGTTTAAAAATGCTTCAGAACTATTCCATTGTTCTCGGAATTCTGCTGACGTTTAATAATGCTTCGCAACTCTTTCATTGTTCTCGGAATTCCACTGACGTTTAAAAATGCTTCGGAACTCATCCATTGTTCTCGGAATTCCGTTGAAGTTTAAAAATGCTTCGAAACTCTTCCATTGTTCTCGGAATTCTGCTGACATATAAAAATGCTTCGGAAATCTTGCATTGTTCTCGGCATTCCGCTGACGTTTAAAAATGCTTCGGAACTCTTCCATTGCTCTCGGAATTCTGCTGAAGTTTAAAAATGTTTCAGAACTCTTACATTGTTCTCGGAATTCTGCTGACGTTTAAAAATGCTTCGGAACTCTTCCATTGTTCTCAGAATTCAGCTGAAGTTTAAAAATGCTTCGGAACTCTTCCATTGTTCTCGGAATTCTGCTGAAGTTTAAAAATGCTACGTAACTCTTCCATTGTTCTCAGAATTCCGCTGACGTTTAAAAATGCTTTGGAACTCTTCCATTGCTCTCGGAATTCTGCTGAAGTTTAAAAATGCTTCGGAACTCTTCCATTGTTCTCGGAATTCTGCTGAAGTTTAAAAATGCTTCGGAACTCTTCCATTGTTCTCGGAATTCCGTTGAAGTTTAAAAATACTTCGAAACTCTTCCATTGTTCTCGGAATTCTGCTGAAGTTTAAAAATGCTTCGGAACTCTTCCATTGTTCTCAGAATTCCGCTAACGTTTAAAAATGCTTCGGAAATCTTCCATTGTTTTCAAAATTCCGCTGACGCTTAAAAATGCTTCAGAACTCTTCCATTGTTCTCGGAATTCCGCTGACGTTTAATAATGCTTCGCAACTCTTTCATTGTACTCGGAATTCCGCTAACGTTTAAAAATGCTTCGGAACTCTTCCATTGTTCTCGGAATTCCGTTGAAGTTTAAAAATGCTTCGAAACTCTTCCATTGTTCTGGGAATTCTGCTGAAGTTTAAAAATGCTTCAGAACTCTTCCATTGTTCTCGGAATTCCGCTGACGTTTAATAATGCTTCGCAACTCTTTCATTGTTCTCGGAATTCCGCTGATGTTTAAAAATGCTTCGGAACTCTTCCATTGTTCTCGGAATTCTGTTGAAGTTTAAAAATGCTTCTAAACTCTTCCATTGTTCTCGGAATTCCGCTGACATATAAAAATGCTTCGGAAATCTTGCATTGTTCTCGGCATT
Source organism: Phyllobates terribilis (assembly GCF_046119375.1). Classification (NCBI taxonomy): domain Eukaryota; kingdom Metazoa; phylum Chordata; class Amphibia; order Anura; family Dendrobatidae; genus Phyllobates; species Phyllobates terribilis. The sequence continues at coordinate 15,759,804 of NW_027362782.1, forward strand.
CCGCTGACATTTAAAAATGCTTCGGAACTCTTCAATTGTTCTCGGAATTCTGCCGAACTTTTAAAATGCTTTGGAACTCTTCCATTGTTCTCGGAATTCTGCTGTAGTTTAAAAATGCTTCGGAACTCTTCCATTGTTCTCGGAATTCCGCTGACGTTTAAAAATGCTTCGGAAATCTTCCATTGTTTTCAAAATTCCGCTGGCGTTTAAAAATGCTTCAGAACTCTTCCATTGTTCTCGGAATTCCGCTGACGTTTTAAAATGCTTCGGTACTCTTCCATTGTTCTCGGAATTCCGCTGACATATAAAAATGCTTCGGAAATCTTGCATTGTTCTCGGCATTCCGCTGACGTTTAAAAATGCTTCGGAACTCTTCCATTGTTCTCAGAATTCCGCTGACGTTTAAAAATGCTTCGGAAATCTTCCATTGTTTTCAAAATTCCGCTGACGTTTAAAAATGCTTCAGAACTCTTCCATTGTTCTCGGAATTCCGCTGACGTTTAAAAATGCTTTGGAACTCTTCCATTATTCTCGGAATTCTGCTGAAGTTTAAAAATGCTTCGGAACTCTTCCATTGTTCTCAGAATTCCGCTGACGTTTAAAAATGCTTCGGTACTCTTCCATTGTTCTCGGAATTCCGCTGACATATAAAAATGCTTCGGAAATCTTGCATTGTTCTCGGCATTCCGCTGACGTTTAAAAATGCTTCGGAACTCTTCAATTGTTCTCGGAATTCTGCTGAACTTTTAAAATGCTTTGGAACTCTTCCATTGCTCTCGGAATTCTGCTGAAGTTTAAAAATGCTTCAGAACTCTTCCATTGTTTTCGGAATTCTGCTGAAGTTTAAAAATGCTTTGGAACTCTTCCATTGTTCTCAGAATTCCACTGACGTTTAAAAATGCTTCGGAAATCTTCCATTGTTTTCAAAATTCCGCTGACGCTTAAAAATGCTTCAGAACTCTTCCATTGTTCTCGGAATTCCGCTGACATTTAATAATGCTTCGCAACTTTTTCATTGTTCTCGGAATTCCGCTGACGGTTAAAAATGCTTCGGAACTCTTCAATTGTTCTCGGAATTCTGTTGAACTTTTAAAATGCTTTGGAACTCTTCCATTGCTCTCGGAATTCTGCTGAAGTTTAAAAATGCTTCAGAACTCTTACATTGTTCTCGGAATTCTGCTGACGTTTAAAAATGCTTCGGAACTCTACCATTGTTCTCGGAATTCCGTTGAAGTTTAAAAATGCTTCATAACTCTTCCATTGTTCTCGGAATTCTGCTGAAGTTTAAAAATGCTTCGGAACTCTTCCATTGTTCTCGGAATTCCGCTGACGTTTAATAATGCTTCGCAACTCTTTCATTGTTCTCGGAATTCCACTGACGTTTAAAAATGCTTCGGAAATCTTCCATTGTTTTCAAAATTCCGCTGACGCTTAAAAATGCTTCAGAACTCTTCCATTGTTCTCGGAATTCCGCTGACGTTTAATAATGCTTTGCAACTCTTTCATTGTACTCGGAATTCCGCTAACGTTTAAAAATGCTTCAGAACTCTTCCATTGTTCTCGGAATTCCGCTGACGTTTAATAATGCTTCGCAACTCTTTCATTGTTCTCGGAATTCCGCTGATGTTTAAAAATGCTTCGGAACTCTTCCATTGTTCTCGGAATTCTGTTGAAGTTTAAAAATGCTTCTAAACTCTTCCATTGTTCTCGGAATTCCGCTGACATATAAAAATGCTTCGGAAATCTTGCATTGTTCTCGGCATTCCGCTGACGTTTAAAAATGCTTCGGAACTCTTCCATTGTTCTCGGAATTCTGCTGAAGTTTAAAAATGCTTCAGAACTCTTCCATTGTTCTCAGAATTCCGCTGACGTTTAAAAATGCTTCGGAAATCTTGCATTGTTTTCAAAATTCCGCTGACGTTTAAAAATGCTTCAGAACTATTCCATTGTTCTCAGAATTCTGCTGACGTTTAAAAATGCTTCGGAACTCTTCCATTGTTCTCGGAATTCCGCTGACGTTTAAAAATGCTTCACAACTCTTCCATTGTTCACGGAATTCCACTGACGTTTAAAAATGCTTCACAACTCTTCCATTGTTCTCGGAATTCCGCTGACTTTTAAAAATGCTTCGGAAATCTTCCATTGTTTTCAAAATTCCGCTGACGCTTAAAAATGCTTCAGAACTCTTCCATTGTTTTCAAAATTCCGCTGACGCTTAAAAATGCTTCAGAACTCTTCCATTGTTCTCGGAATTCCGCTGACGTTTAATAATGCTTCGCAACTCTTTCATTGTACTCGGAATTCCGCTAACGTTTAAAAATGCTTCGGAACTCTTCCATTGTTCTCGGAATTCCGTTGAAGTTTAAAAATGCTTCGAAACTCTTCCATTGTTCTGGGAATTCTGCTGAAGTTTAAAAATGCTTCAGAACTCTTCCATTGTTCTCGGAATTCCGCTGACGTTTAATAATGCTTCGCAACTCTTTCATTGTTCTCGGAATTCCGCTGATGTTTAAAAATGCTTCGGAACTCTTCCATTGTTCTCGGAATTCCGCTGACGTTTAAAAATGCTTCGGAAATCTTCCATTGTTTTCAAAATTCCGCTGGCGTTTAAAAATGCTTCAGAACTCTTCCATTGTTCTCGGAATTCCGCTGACGTTTTAAAATGCTTCGGTACTCTTCCATTGTTCTCGGAATTCCGCTGACATATAAAAATGCTTCGGAAATCTTGCATTGTTCTCGGCATTCCGCTGACGTTTAAAAATGCTTCGGAACTCTTCCATTGTTCTCAGAATTCCGCTGACGTTTAAAAATGCTTCGGAAATCTTCCATTGTTTTCAAAATTCCGCTGACGTTTAAAAATGCTTCAGAACTCTTCCATTGTTCTCGGAATTCCGCTGAAGTTTAAAAATGCTTCGGAACTCTTCCATTGTTCTCAGAATTCCGCTGACGTTTAAAAATGCTTCGGTACTCTTCCATTGTTCTCGGAATTCCGCTGACATATAAAAATGCTTCGGAAATCTTGCATTGTTCTCGGCATTCCGCTGACGTTTAAAAATGCTTCGGAACTCTTCAATTGTTTTCGGAATTCTGCTGAAGTTTAAAAATGCTTTGGAACTCTTCCATTGTTCTCAGAATTCCACTGACGTTTAAAAATGCTTCGGAAATCTTCCATTGTTTTCAAAATTCCGCTGACGCTTAAAAATGCTACAGAACTCTTCCATTGTTCTCGGAATTCCGCTGACATTTAATAATGCTTCGCAACTTTTTCATTGTTCTCGGAATTCCGCTGACGGTTAAAAATGCTTCGGAACTCTTCAATTGTTCTCGGAATTCTGTTGAACTTTTAAAATGCTTTGGAACTCTTCCATTGCTCTCGGAATTCTGCTGAAGTTTAAAAATGCTTCAGAACTCTTACATTGTTCTCGGAATTCTGCTGACGTTTAAAAATGCTTCGGAACTCTACCATTGTTCTCGGAATTCCGTTGAAGTTTAAAAATGCTTCATAACTCTTCCATTGTTCTCGGAATTCTGCTGAAGTTTAAAAATGCTTCGGAACTCTTCCATTGTTCTCGGAATTCCGCTGACGTTTAATAATGCTTCGCAACTCTTTCATTGTTCTCGGAATTCCACTGACGTTTAAAAATGCTTCGGAAATCTTCCATTGTTTTCAAAATTCCGCTGACGCTTAAAAATGCTTCAGAACTCTTCCATTGTTCTCGGAATTCCGCTGACGTTTAATAATGCTTTGCAACTCTTTCATTGTACTCGGAATTCCGCTAACGTTTAAAAATGCTTCAGAACTCTTCCATTGTTCTCGGAATTCCGCTGACGTTTAATAATGCTTCGCAACTCTTTCATTGTTCTCGGAATTCCGCTGATGTTTAAAAATGCTTCGGAACTCTTCCATTGTTCTCGGAATTCTGTTGAAGTTTAAAAATGCTTCTAAACTCTTCCATTGTTCTCGGAATTCCGCTGACATATAAAAATGCTTCGGAAATCTTGCATTGTTCTCGGCATTCCGCTGACGTTTAAAAATGCTTCGGAACTCTTCCATTGTTCTCGGAATTCTGCTGAAGTTTAAAAATGCTTCAGAACTCTTCCATTGTTCTCAGAATTCCGCTGACGTTTAAAAATGCTTCGGAAATCTTGCATTGTTTTCAAAATTCCGCTGACGTTTAAAAATGCTTCAGAACTATTCCATTGTTCTCAGAATTCTGCTGACGTTTAAAAATGCTTCGGAACTCTTCCATTGTTCTCGGAATTCCGCTGACGTTTAAAAATGCTTCACAACTCTTCCATTGTTCACGGAATTCCACTGACGTTTAAAAATGCTTCACAACTCTTCCATTGTTCTCGGAATTCCGCTGACTTTTAAAAATGCTTCGGAAATCTTCCATTGTTTTCAAAATTCCGCTGACGCTTAAAAATGCTTCAGAACTCTTCCATTGTTCTCGGAATTCAGCTGAAGTTTAAAAATGCTTCAGAACTCTTACATTGTTCTCGGAATTCTGCTGACGTTTAAAAATGCCTCGGAACTCTTCCATTGTTCTCTGAATTCCGCTGACGTTTAAAAATGCTTCGGTACTCTTCCTTTGTTCTCGGAATTCCGCTGACATATAAAAATGCTTCGGAAATCTTGCATTGTTCTCGGCATTCCGCTGACGTTTAAAAATGCTTCGGAACTCTTCAATTGTTCTCGGAATTCTGCCGAACTTTTAAAATGCTTTGGAACTCTTCCATTGCTCTCGGAATTCTGCTGAAGTTTAAAAATGCTTCAGAACTCTTCCATTGTTCTCGGAATTCTGCTGTAGTTTAAAAATGCTTCGGAACTCTTCCATTGTTCTCGGAATTCCGCTGACGTTTAAAAATGCTTCGGAAATCTTCCATTGTTTTCAAAATTCCGCTGACGTTTAAAAATGCTTCAGAACTCTTCCATTGTTCTCGGAATTCCGCTGACATATAAAAATTCTTCGGAAATCTTGCATTGTTCTCGGCATTCCGCTGACATTTAAAAATGCTTCGGAAATCTTCCATTGATATCAAAATTCCGCTGACGCTTAAAAATGCTTCAGAACTCTTCCATTGTTCTCGGAATTCCGCTGACGTTTAATAATGCTTCGCAACTTTTTCATTGTTCTCGGAATTCCGCTGACAGTTAAAAATGCTTCGGAACTCTTCCATTGTTCTCGGAATTCCGTTGAAGTTTAAAAATGCTTCGAAACTCTTCCATTGTTCTCGGAATTCTGCTGAAGTTTAAAAATGCTTCAGAACTCTTCCATTGTTCTCGGAATTCCGCTGACGTTTAATAATGCTTTGCAACTCTTTCATTGTTCTCGTAATTCCGCTGACGTTTAAAAATGCTTCGAAACTCTTCCATTGTTCTCGGAATTCTGCTGAAGTTTAAAAATGCTTCGGAACTCTTCCATTGTTCTCGGAATTCCGCTGACATATAAAAATGTTTTGAAAATCTTGCATTGTTCTCGGCATTCCGCTGACGTTTAAAATTGCTTCGGAACTCTTCAATTGTTCTCGGAATTCTGTTGAACTTTTAAATTGCTTTGGAACTCTTCCATTGCTCTCGGAATTCTGCTGAAGTTTAAAAATGCTTCAGAACTCTTACTTTGTTCTCGGAATTCTGCTGACGTTTAAAAATGCTTCAGAACTCTTCCATTGTTCTCGGAATTCCGCTGACGTTTAAAAATGCTTCACAACTCTTCCATTGTTCTCGGAATTCCGCTGACGTTTAAAAATGCTTCACAACTCTTCCATTGTTCTCGGAATTCCGCTGACTTTTAAAAATGCTTCGGAAATCTTCCATTGTTTTCAAAATTCCGCTGACGCTTAAAAATGCTTCAGAACTCTTCCATTGTTCTCGGAATTCAGCTGACGTTTAATAATGCTTCGCAACTCTTTCATTGTTCTCGGAATTCCACTGACGTTTAAAAATGCTTCGGAACTCATCCATTGTTCTCGGAATTCCGTTGAAGTTTAAAAATGCTTCGAAACTCTTCCATTGTTCTCGGAATTCTGCTGACATATAAAAATGCTTGGGAAATCTTGCATTGTTCTCGGCATTCCGCTGATGTTTAAAAATGCTTCGGAACTCTTCCATTGCTCTCGGAATTCTGCTGAAGTTTAAAAATGTTTCAGAACTCTTACATTGTTCTCGGAATTCTGCTGACGTTTAAAAATGCTTCGGAACTCTTCCATTGTTCTCAGAATTCAGCTGAAGTTTAAAAATGCTTCGGAACTCTTCCATTGTTCTCGGAATTCTGCTGAAGTTTAAAAATGCTACGTAACTCTTCCATTGTTCTCAGAATTCCGCTGACGTTTAAAAATGCTTTGGAACTCTTCCATTGCTCTCGGAATTCTGCTGAAGTTTAAAAATGCTTCGGAACTCTTCCATTGTTCTCGGAATTCTGCTGAAGTTTAAAAATGCTTCGGAACTCTTCCATTGTTCTCGGAATTCCGTTGAAGTTTAAAAATACTTCGAAACTCTTCCATTGTTCTCGGAATTCTGCTGAAGTTTAAAAATGCTTCGGAACTCTTCCATTGTTCTCAGAATTCCGCTAACGTTTAAAAATGCTTCAGAAATCTTCCATTGTTTTCAAAATTCCGCTGACGCTTAAAAATGCTTCAGAACTCTTCCATTGTTCTCGGAATTCCGCTGACGTTTAATAATGCTTCGCAACTCTTTCATTGTACTCGGAATTCCGCTAACGTTTAAAAATGCTTCGGAACTCTTCCATTGTTCTCGGAATTCCGTTGAAGTTTAAAAATGCTTCGAAACTCTTCCATTGTTCTGGGAATTCTGCTGAAGTTTAAAAATGCTTCAGAACTCTTCCATTGTTCTCGGAATTCCGCTGACGTTTAATAATGCTTCGCAACTCTTTCATTGTTCTCGGAATTCCGCTGATGTTTAAAAATGCTTCGGAACTCTTCCATTGTTCTCGGAATTCTGTTGAAGTTTAAAAATGCTTCTAAACTCTTCCATTGTTCTCTGAATTCCTCTGATGTTTAAAAATGCTTCGGTACTCTTCCTTTGTTCTCGGAATTCCGCTGACATATAAAAATGCTTCGGAAATCTTGCATTGTTCTCGGCATTCCGCTGACGTTTAAAAATGCTTCGGAACTCTTCCATTGTTCTCGGAATTCTGCTGACGTTTAAAAATGCTTCGGAACTCTTCCATTGTTCTCAGAATTCGTGTGAATTTTAAAAATGCTTCGGAACTCTTCTATTGTTCTCGGAATTCTGCTGAAGTTTAAAAATGCTTCAGAACTCTTCCATTGTTCTCAGAATTCCGCTGACGTTTAAAAATGCTTCGGAAATCTTCCATTGTTTTCAAAATTCCGCTGACGTTTAAAAATGCTTCAGAACTATTCCATTGTTCTCAGAATTCTGCTGACGTTTAAAAATGCTTCAGAACTCTTCCATTGTTCTCGGAATTCCGCTGACGTTTAAAAATGCTTCACAACTCTTCCATTGTTCTCGGAATTCCGCTGACGTTTAAAAATGCTTCACAACTCTTCCATTGTTCTCGGAATTCCGCTGACTTTTAAAAATGCTTCGGAAATCTTCCATTGTTTTCAAAATTCCGCTGACGCTTAAAAATGCTTCAGAACTCTTCCATTGTTCTCGGAATTCTGCTGACGTTTAATAATGCTTCGCAACTCTTTCATTGTTCTCGGAATTCCACTGACGTTTAAAAATGCTTCGGAACTCATCCATTGTTCTCGGAATTCCGTTGAAGTTTAAAAATGCTTCGAAACTCTTCCATTGTTCTCGGAATTCTGCTGACATATAAAAATGCTTCGGAAATCTTGCATTGTTCTCGGCATTCCGCTGACGTTTAAAAATGCTTCGGAACTCTTCCATTGCTCTCGGAATTCTGCTGAAGTTTAAAAATGTTTCAGAACTCTTACATTGTTCTCAGAATTCTGCTGACGTTTAAAAATGCTTCGGAACTCTTCCATTGTTCTCAGAATTCAGCTGAAGTTTAAAAATGCTTCGGAACTCTTCCATTGTTCTCGGAATTCTGCTGAAGTTTAAAAATGCTACGTAACTCTTCCATTGTTCTCAGAATTCCGCTGACGTTTAAAAATGCTTTGGAACTCTTCCATTGCTCTCGGAATTCTGCTGAAGTTTAAAAATGCTTCGGAACTCTTCCATTGTTCTCGGAATTCTGCTGAAGTTTAAAAATGCTTCGGAACTCTTCCATTGTTCTCGGAATTCCGTTGAAGTTTAAAAATACTTCGAAACTCTTCCATTGTTCTCGGAATTCTGCTGAAGTTTAAAAATGCTTCGGAACTCTTCCATTGTTCTCAGAATTCCGCTAACGTTTAAAAATGCTTCGGAAATCTTCCATTGTTTTCAAAATTCCGCTGACGCTTAAAAATGCTTCAGAACTCTTCCATTGTTCTCGGAATTCCGCTGACGTTTAATAATGCTTCGCAACTCTTTCATTGTACTCGGAATTCCGCTAACGTTTAAAAATGCTTCGGAACTCTTCCATTGTTCTCGGAATTCCGTTGAAGTTTAAAAATGCTTCGAAACTCTTCCATTGTTCTGGGAATTCTGCTGAAGTTTAAAAATGCTTCAGAACTCTTCCATTGTTCTCGGAATTCCGCTGACGTTTAATAATGCTTCGCAACTCTTTCATTGTTCTCGGAATTCCGCTGATGTTTAAAAATGCTTCGGAACTCTTCCATTGTTCTCGGAATTCTGTTGAAGTTTAAAAATGCTTCTAAACTCTTCCATTGTTCTCGGAATTCCGCTGACATATAAAAATGCTTCGGAAATCTTGCATTGTTCTCGGCATTCCGCTGACATTTAAAAATGCTTCGGAACTCTTCAATTGTTCTCGGAATTCTGCCGAACTTTTAAAATGCTTTGGAACTCTTCCATTGTTCTCGGAATTCTGCTGTAGTTTAAAAATGCTTCGGAACTCTTCCATTGTTCTCGGAATTCCGCTGACGTTTAAAAATGCTTCGGAAATCTTCCATTGTTTTCAAAATTCCGCTGGCGTTTAAAAATGCTTCAGAACTCTTCCATTGTTCTCGGAATTCCGCTGACGTTTTAAAATGCTTCGGTACTCTTCCATTGTTCTCGGAATTCCGCTGACATATAAAAATGCTTCGGAAATCTTGCATTGTTCTCGGCATTCCGCTGACGTTTAAAAATGCTTCGGAACTCTTCCATTGTTCTCAGAATTCCGCTGACGTTTAAAAATGCTTCGGAAATCTTCCATTGTTTTCAAAATTCCGCTGACGTTTAAAAATGCTTCAGAACTCTTCCATTGTTCTCGGAATTCCGCTGACGTTTAAAAATGCTTTGGAACTCTTCCATTATTCTCGGAATTCTGCTGAAGTTTAAAAATGCTTCGGAACTCTTCCATTGTTCTCAGAATTCCGCTGACGTTTAAAAATGCTTCGGTACTCTTCCATTGTTCTCGGAATTCCGCTGACATATAAAAATGCTTCGGAAATCTTGCATTGTTCTCGGCATTCCGCTGACGTTTAAAAATGCTTCGGAACTCTTCAATTGTTCTCGGAATTCTGCTGAACTTTTAAAATGCTTTGGAACTCTTCCATTGCTCTCGGAATTCTGCTGAAGTTTAAAAATGCTTCAGAACTCTTCCATTGTTTTCGGAATTCTGCTGAAGTTTAAAAATGCTTTGGAACTCTTCCATTGTTCTCAGAATTCCACTGACGTTTAAAAATGCTTCGGAAATCTTCCATTGTTTTCAAAATTCCGCTGACGCTTAAAAATGCTTCAGAACTCTTCCATTGTTCTCGGAATTCCGCTGACATTTAATAATGCTTCGCAACTTTTTCATTGTTCTCGGAATTCCGCTGACGGTTAAAAATGCTTCGGAACTCTTCAATTGTTCTCGGAATTCTGTTGAACTTTTAAAATGCTTTGGAACTCTTCCATTGCTCTCGGAATTCTGCTGAAGTTTAAAAATGCTTCAGAACTCTTACATTGTTCTCGGAATTCTGCTGACGTTTAAAAATGCTTCGGAACTCTACCATTGTTCTCGGAATTCCGTTGAAGTTTAAAAATGCTTCATAACTCTTCCATTGTTCTCGGAATTCTGCTGAAGTTTAAAAATGCTTCGGAACTCTTCCATTGTTCTCGGAATTCCGCTGACGTTTAATAATGCTTCGCAACTCTTTCATTGTTCTCGGAATTCCACTGACGTTTAAAAATGCTTCGGAAATCTTCCATTGTTTTCAAAATTCCGCTGACGCTTAAAAATGCTTCAGAACTCTTCCATTGTTCTCGGAATTCCGCTGACGTTTAATAATGCTTTGCAACTCTTTCATTGTACTCGGAATTCCGCTAACGTTTAAAAATGCTTCAGAACTCTTCCATTGTTCTCGGAATTCCGCTGACGTTTAATAATGCTTCGCAACTCTTTCATTGTTCTCGGAATTCCGCTGATGTTTAAAAATGCTTCGGAACTCTTCCATTGTTCTCGGAATTCTGTTGAAGTTTAAAAATGCTTCTAAACTCTTCCATTGTTCTCGGAATTCCGCTGACATATAAAAATGCTTCGGAAATCTTGCATTGTTCTCGGCATTCCGCTGACGTTTAAAAATGCTTCGGAACTCTTCCATTGTTCTCGGAATTCTGCTGAAGTTTAAAAATGCTTCAGAACTCTTCCATTGTTCTCAGAATTCCGCTGACGTTTAAAAATGCTTCGGAAATCTTGCATTGTTTTCAAAATTCCGCTGACGTTTAAAAATGCTTCAGAACTATTCCATTGTTCTCAGAATTCTGCTGACGTTTAAAAATGCTTCGGAACTCTTCCATTGTTCTCGGAATTCCGCTGACGTTTAAAAATGCTTCACAACTCTTCCATTGTTCACGGAATTCCACTGACGTTTAAAAATGCTTCACAACTCTTCCATTGTTCTCGGAATTCCGCTGACTTTTAAAAATGCTTCGGAAATCTTCCATTGTTTTCAAAATTCCGCTGACGCTTAAAAATGCTTCAGAACTCTTCCATTGTTCTCGGAATTCAGCTGAAGTTTAAAAATGCTTCAGAAGTCTTACATTGTTCTCGGAATTCTGCTGACGTTTAAAAATGCCTCGGAACTCTTCCATTGTTCTCTGAATTCCGCTGACGTTTAAAAATGCTTCGGTACTCTTCCTTTGTTCTCGGAATTCCGCTGACATATAAAAATGCTTCGGAAATCTTGCATTGTTCTCGGCATTCCGCTGACGTTTAAAAATGCTTCAGAACTCTTACATTGTTCTCGGAATTCTGTTGAAGTTTAAAAATGCTTCGAAACTCTTCCATTGTTCTCAGAATTCCGCTGACGTTTAAAAATGCTTCGGAAATCTTCCATTGTTTTCAAAATTCCGCTGACGTTTAAAAATGCTTCAGAACTATTCCATTGTTCTCAGAATTCTGCTGACATATAAAAATGCTTCGGAACTCTTCCATTGTTCTCGGAATTCCGCTGACGTTTAAAAATGCTTCACAACTCTTCCATTGTTCTCGGAATTCCGCTGACGTTTAAAAATGCTTCACAACTCTTCCATTGTTCTCGGAATTCCGCTGACGTTTAAAAATGCTTCACAACTCTTCCATTGTTCTCGGAATTCCGCTGACTTTTAAAAATGCTTCGGAAATCTTCCATTGTTTTCAAAATTCCGCTGACGCTTAAAAATGCTTCAGAACTCTTCCATTGTTCTCGGAATTCTGCTGAAGTTTAAAAATGCTACAGAACTCTTACATTGTTCTCGGAATTCTGCTGACGTTTAAAAATGCTTCGGAACTCTTCCATTGTTCTCTGAATTCCGCTGATGTTTAAAAATGCTTCGGTACTCTTCCTTTGTTCTCGGCATTCCGCTGACGTTTAAAAATGCTTCGGAACTCTTCCATTGTTCTCGGAATTCTGCTGACGTTTAAAAATGCTTCGGAACTCTTCCATTGTTCTCAGAATTCGTGTGAATTTTAAAAATGCTTCGGAACTCTTCTATTGTTCTCGGAATTCCGCTGAAGTTTAAAAATGCTTAAAATCTCTTACATTGTACTCGGAATTCCGCTGAAGTTTAAAAATGCTTCGGAACTCTTCCATTGCTCTCGGAATTCTGCTGAAGTTTAAAAATGCTTCGGAACTCTTCCATTGTTCTCGGAATTCTGCTGAAGTTTAAAAATGCTTCGGAACTCTTCCATTGTTCTCGGAATTCCGTTGAAGTTTAAAAATACTTCGAAACTCTTCCATTGTTCTCAGAATTCGTGTGAATTTTAAAAATGCTTCGGAACTCTTCTATTGTTCTCGGAATTCCGCTGAAGTTTAAAAATGCTTAAAATCTCTTACATTGTACTCGGAATTCCGCTGAAGTTTAAAAATGCTTCGGTACTCTTCCTTTGTTCTCGGAATTCCGCTGACATATAAAAATGCTTCGGAAATCTTGCATTGTTCTCGGCATTCCGCTGACGTTTAAAAATGCTTCGGAACTCTTCCATTGTTCTCGGAATTCTGCTGACGTTTAAAAATGCTTCGGAACTCTTCCATTGTTCTCAGAATTCGTGTGAATTTTAAAAATGCTTCGGAACTCTTCTATTGTTCTCGGAATTCTGCTGAAGTTTAAAAATGCTTCAGAACTCTTCCATTGTTCTCAGAATTCCGCTGACGTTTAAAAATGCTTCGGAAATCTTCCATTGTTTTCAAAATTCCGCTGACGTTTAAAAATGCTTCAGAACTATTCCATTGTTCTCAGAATTCTGCTGACGTTTAAAAATGCTTCAGAACTCTTCCATTGTTCTCGGAATTCCGCTGACGTTTAAAAATGCTTCACAACTCTTCCATTGTTCTCGGAATTCCGCTGACGTTTAAAAATGCTTCACAACTCTTCCATTGTTCTCGGAATTCCGCTGACTTTTAAAAATGCTTCGGAAATCTTCCATTGTTTTCAAAATTCCGCTGACGCTTAAAAATGCTTCAGAACTCTTCCATTGTTCTCGGAATTCTGCTGACGTTTAATAATGCTTCGCAACTCTTTCATTGTTCTCGGAATTCCACTGACGTTTAAAAATGCTTCGGAACTCATCCATTGTTCTCGGAATTCCGTTGAAGTTTAAAAATGCTTCGAAACTCTTCCATTGTTCTCGGAATTCTGCTGACATATAAAAATGCTTCGGAAATCTTGCATTGTTCTCGGCATTCCGCTGACGTTTAAAAATGCTTCGGAACTCTTCCATTGCTCTCGGAATTCTGCTGAAGTTTAAAAATGTTTCAGAACTCTTACATTGTTCTCAGAATTCTGCTGACGTTTAAAAATGCTTCGGAACTCTTCCATTGTTCTCAGAATTCAGCTGAAGTTTAAAAATGCTTCGGAACTCTTCCATTGTTCTCGGAATTCTGCTGAAGTTTAAAAATGCTACGTAACTCTTCCATTGTTCTCAGAATTCCGCTGACGTTTAAAAATGCTTCAGAACTATTCCATTGTTCTCAGAATTCTGCTGACATATAAAAATGCTTCGGAACTCTTCCATTGTTCTCGGAATTCCGCTGACGTTTAAAAATGCTTCACAACTCTTCCATTGTTCTCGGAATTCCGCTGACGTTTAAAAATGCTTCACAACTCTTCCATTGTTCTCGGAATTCCGCTGACTTTTAAAAATGCTTCGGAAATCTTCCATTGTTTTCAAAATTCCGCTGACGCTTAAAAATGCTTCAGAACTCTTCCATTGTTCTCGGAATTCTGCTGAAGTTTAAAAATGCTACAGAACTCTTACATTGTTCTCGGAATTCTGCTGACGTTTAAAAATGCTTCGGAACTCTTCCATTGTTCTCTGAATTCCGCTGATGTTTAAAAATGCTTCGGTACTCTTCCTTTGTTCTCGGCATTCCGCTGACGTTTAAAAATGCTTCGGAACTCTTCCATTGTTCTCGGAATTCTGCTGACGTTTAAAAATGCTTCGGAACTCTTCCATTGTTCTCAGAATTCGTGTGAATTTTAAAAATGCTTCGGAACTCTTCTATTGTTCTCGGAATTCCGCTGAAGTTTAAAAATGCTTAAAATCTCTTACATTGTACTCGGAATTCCGCTGAAGTTTAAAAATGCTTCGGAACTCTTCCATTGCTCTCGGAATTCTGCTGAAGTTTAAAAATGCTTCGGAACTCTTCCATTGTTCTCGGAATTCTGCTGAAGTTTAAAAATGCTTCGGAACTCTTCCATTGTTCTCGGAATTCCGTTGAAGTTTAAAAATACTTCGAAACTCTTCCATTGTTCTCGGAATTCTGCTGAAGTTTAAAAATGCTTCGGAACTCTTCCATTGTTCTCAGAATTCCGCTAACGTTTAAAAATGCTTCAGAAATCTTCCATTGTTTTCAAAATTCCGCTGACGCTTAAAAATGCTTCAGAACTCTTCCATTGTTCTCGGAATTCCGCTGACGTTTAATAATGCTTCGCAACTCTTTCATTGTACTCGGAATTCCGCTAACGTTTAAAAATGCTTCGGAACTCTTCCATTGTTCTCGGAATTCCGTTGAAGTTTAAAAATGCTTCGAAACTCTTCCATTGTTCTGGGAATTCTGCTGAAGTTTAAAAATGCTTCAGAACTCTTCCATTGTTCTCGGAATTCCGCTGACGTTTAATAATGCTTCGCAACTCTTTCATTGTTCTCGGAATTCCGCTGATGTTTAAAAATGCTTCGGAACTCTTCCATTGTTCTCGGAATTCTGTTGAAGTTTAAAAATGCTTCTAAACTCTTCCATTGTTCTCTGAATTCCTCTGATGTTTAAAAATGCTTCGGTACTCTTCCTTTGTTCTCGGAATTCCGCTGACATATAAAAATGCTTCGGAAATCTTGCATTGTTCTCGGCATTCCGCTGACGTTTAAAAATGCTTCGGAACTCTTCCATTGTTCTCGGAATTCTGCTGACGTTTAAAAATGCTTCGGAACTCTTCCATTGTTCTCAGAATTCGTGTGAATTTTAAAAATGCTTCGGAACTCTTCTATTGTTCTCGGAATTCTGCTGAAGTTTAAAAATGCTTCAGAACTCTTCCATTGTTCTCAGAATTCCGCTGACGTTTAAAAATGCTTCGGAAATCTTCCATTGTTTTCAAAATTCCGCTGACGTTTAAAAATGCTTCAGAACTATTCCATTGTTCTCAGAATTCTGCTGACGTTTAAAAATGCTTCAGAACTCTTCCATTGTTCTCGGAATTCCGCTGACGTTTAAAAATGCTTCACAACTCTTCCATTGTTCTCGGAATTCCGCTGACGTTTAAAAATGCTTCACAACTCTTCCATTGTTCTCGGAATTCCGCTGACTTTTAAAAATGCTTCGGAAATCTTCCATTGTTTTCAAAATTCCGCTGACGCTTAAAAATGCTTCAGAACTCTTCCATTGTTCTCGGAATTCTGCTGACGTTTAATAATGCTTCGCAACTCTTTCATTGTTCTCGGAATTCCACTGACGTTTAAAAATGCTTCGGAACTCATCCATTGTTCTCGGAATTCCGTTGAAGTTTAAAAATGCTTCGAAACTCTTCCATTGTTCTCGGAATTCTGCTGACATATAAAAATGCTTCGGAAATCTTGCATTGTTCTCGGCATTCCGCTGACGTTTAAAAATGCTTCGGAACTCTTCCATTGCTCTCGGAATTCTGCTGAAGTTTAAAAATGTTTCAGAACTCTTACATTGTTCTCAGAATTCTGCTGACGTTTAAAAATGCTTCGGAACTCTTCCATTGTTCTCAGAATTCAGCTGAAGTTTAAAAATGCTTCGGAACTCTTCCATTGTTCTCGGAATTCTGCTGAAGTTTAAAAATGCTACGTAACTCTTCCATTGTTCTCAGAATTCCGCTGACGTTTAAAAATGCTTCAGAACTATTCCATTGTTCTCAGAATTCTGCTGACATATAAAAATGCTTCGGAACTCTTCCATTGTTCTCGGAATTCCGCTGACGTTTAAAAATGCTTCACAACTCTTCCATTGTTCTCGGAATTCCGCTGACGTTTAAAAATGCTTCACAACTCTTCCATTGTTCTCGGAATTCCGCTGACTTTTAAAAATGCTTCGGAAATCTTCCATTGTTTTCAAAATTCCGCTGACGCTTAAAAATGCTTCAGAACTCTTCCATTGTTCTCGGAATTCTGCTGAAGTTTAAAAATGCTACAGAACTCTTACATTGTTCTCGGAATTCTGCTGACGTTTAAAAATGCTTCGGAACTCTTCCATTGTTCTCTGAATTCCGCTGATGTTTAAAAATGCTTCGGTACTCTTCCTTTGTTCTCGGCATTCCGCTGACGTTTAAAAATGCTTCGGAACTCTTCCATTGTTCTCGGAATTCTGCTGACGTTTAAAAATGCTTCGGAACTCTTCCATTGTTCTCAGAATTCGTGTGAATTTTAAAAATGCTTCGGAACTCTTCTATTGTTCTCGGAATTCCGCTGAAGTTTAAAAATGCTTAAAATCTCTTACATTGTACTCGGAATTCCGCTGAAGTTTAAAAATGCTTCGGAACTCTTCCATTGCTCTCGGAATTCTGCTGAAGTTTAAAAATGCTTCGGAACTCTTCCATTGTTCTCGGAATTCTGCTGAAGTTTAAAAATGCTTCGGAACTCTTCCATTGTTCTCGGAATTCCGTTGAAGTTTAAAAATACTTCGAAACTCTTCCATTGTTCTCGGAATTCTGCTGAAGTTTAAAAATGCTTCGGAACTCTTCCATTGTTCTCAGAATTCCGCTAACGTTTAAAAATGCTTCAGAAATCTTCCATTGTTTTCAAAATTCCGCTGACGCTTAAAAATGCTTCAGAACTCTTCCATTGTTCTCGGAATTCCGCTGACGTTTAATAATGCTTCGCAACTCTTTCATTGTACTCGGAATTCCGCTAACGTTTAAAAATGCTTCGGAACTCTTCCATTGTTCTCGGAATTCCGTTGAAGTTTAAAAATGCTTCGAAACTCTTCCATTGTTCTGGGAATTCTGCTGAAGTTTAAAAATGCTTCAGAACTCTTCCATTGTTCTCGGAATTCCGCTGACGTTTAATAATGCTTCGCAACTCTTTCATTGTTCTCGGAATTCCGCTGATGTTTAAAAATGCTTCGGAACTCTTCCATTGTTCTCGGAATTCTGTTGAAGTTTAAAAATGCTTCTAAACTCTTCCATTGTTCTCTGAATTCCTCTGATGTTTAAAAATGCTTCGGTACTCTTCCTTTGTTCTCGGAATTCCGCTGACATATAAAAATGCTTCGGAAATCTTGCATTGTTCTCGGCATTCCGCTGACGTTTAAAAATGCTTCGGAACTCTTCCATTGTTCTCGGAATTCTGCTGACGTTTAAAAATGCTTCGGAACTCTTCCATTGTTCTCAGAATTCGTGTGAATTTTAAAAATGCTTCGGAACTCTTCTATTGTTCTCGGAATTCTGCTGAAGTTTAAAAATGCTTCAGAACTCTTCCATTGTTCTCAGAATTCCGCTGACGTTTAAAAATGCTTCGGAAATCTTCCATTGTTTTCAAAATTCCGCTGACGTTTAAAAATGCTTCAGAACTATTCCATTGTTCTCAGAATTCTGCTGACGTTTAAAAATGCTTCAGAACTCTTCCATTGTTCTCGGAATTCCGCTGACGTTTAAAAATGCTTCACAACTCTTCCATTGTTCTCGGAATTCCGCTGACGTTTAAAAATGCTTCACAACTCTTCCATTGTTCTCGGAATTCCGCTGACTTTTAAAAATGCTTCGGAAATCTTCCATTGTTTTCAAAATTCCGCTGACGCTTAAAAATGCTTCAGAACTCTTCCATTGTTCTCGGAATTCTGCTGACGTTTAATAATGCTTCGCAACTCTTTCATTGTTCTCGGAATTCCACTGACGTTTAAAAATGCTTCGGAACTCATCCATTGTTCTCGGAATTCCGTTGAAGTTTAAAAATGCTTCGAAACTCTTCCATTGTTCTCGGAATTCTGCTGACATATAAAAATGCTTCGGAAATCTTGCATTGTTCTCGGCATTCCGCTGACGTTTAAAAATGCTTCGGAACTCTTCCATTGCTCTCGGAATTCTGCTGAAGTTTAAAAATGTTTCAGAACTCTTACATTGTTCTCAGAATTCTGCTGACGTTTAAAAATGCTTCGGAACTCTTCCATTGTTCTCAGAATTCAGCTGAAGTTTAAAAATGCTTCGGAACTCTTCCATTGTTCTCGGAATTCTGCTGAAGTTTAAAAATGCTACGTAACTCTTCCATTGTTCTCAGAATTCCGCTGACGTTTAAAAATGCTTTGGAACTCTTCCATTGCTCTCGGAATTCTGCTGAAGTTTAAAAATGCTTCGGAACTCTTCCATTGTTCTCGGAATTCTGCTGAAGTTTAAAAATGCTTCGGAACTCTTCCATTGTTCTCGGAATTCCGTTGAAGTTTAAAAATACTTCGAAACTCTTCCATTGTTCTCGGAATTCTGCTGAAGTTTAAAAATGCTTCGGAACTCTTCCATTGTTCTCAGAATTCCGCTAACGTTTAAAAATGCTTCGGAAATCTTCCATTGTTTTCAAAATTCCGCTGACGCTTAAAAATGCTTCAGAACTCTTCCATTGTTCTCGGAATTCCGCTGACGTTTAATAATGCTTCGCAACTCTTTCATTGTACTCGGAATTCCGCTAACGTTTAAAAATGCTTCGGAACTCTTCCATTGTTCTCGGAATTCCGTTGAAGTTTAAAAATGCTTCGAAACTCTTCCATTGTTCTGGGAATTCTGCTGAAGTTTAAAAATGCTTCAGAACTCTTCCATTGTTCTCGGAATTCCGCTGACGTTTAATAATGCTTCGCAACTCTTTCATTGTTCTCGGAATTCCGCTGATGTTTAAAAATGCTTCGGAACTCTTCCATTGTTCTCGGAATTCTGTTGAAGTTTAAAAATGCTTCTAAACTCTTCCATTGTTCTCGGAATTCCGCTGACATATAAAAATGCTTCGGAAATCTTGCATTGTTCTCGGCATTCCGCTGACATTTAAAAATGCTTCGGAACTCTTCAATTGTTCTCGGAATTCTGCCGAACTTTTAAAATGCTTTGGAACTCTTCCATTGTTCTCGGAATTCTGCTGTAGTTTAAAAATGCTTCGGAACTCTTCCATTGTTCTCGGAATTCCGCTGACGTTTAAAAATGCTTCGGAAATCTTCCATTGTTTTCAAAATTCCGCTGGCGTTTAAAAATGCTTCAGAACTCTTCCATTGTTCTCGGAATTCCGCTGACGTTTTAAAATGCTTCGGTACTCTTCCATTGTTCTCGGAATTCCGCTGACATATAAAAATGCTTCGGAAATCTTGCATTGTTCTCGGCATTCCGCTGACGTTTAAAAATGCTTCGGAACTCTTCCATTGTTCTCAGAATTCCGCTGACGTTTAAAAATGCTTCGGAAATCTTCCATTGTTTTCAAAATTCCGCTGACGTTTAAAAATGCTTCAGAACTCTTCCATTGTTCTCGGAATTCCGCTGACGTTTAAAAATGCTTTGGAACTCTTCCATTATTCTCGGAATTCTGCTGAAGTTTAAAAATGCTTCGGAACTCTTCCATTGTTCTCAGAATTCCGCTGACGTTTAAAAATGCTTCGGTACTCTTCCATTGTTCTCGGAATTCCGCTGACATATAAAAATGCTTCGGAAATCTTGCATTGTTCTCGG
The DNA here is from genome assembly GCF_046119375.1 of Phyllobates terribilis. NCBI lineage: Eukaryota > Metazoa > Chordata > Amphibia > Anura > Dendrobatidae > Phyllobates > Phyllobates terribilis. Next base: position 15,779,449 of record NW_027362782.1, read on the forward strand.
CATTCCGCTGACGTTTAAAAATGCTTCGGAACTCTTCAATTGTTCTCGGAATTCTGCTGAACTTTTAAAATGCTTTGGAACTCTTCCATTGCTCTCGGAATTCTGCTGAAGTTTAAAAATGCTTCAGAACTCTTCCATTGTTTTCGGAATTCTGCTGAAGTTTAAAAATGCTTTGGAACTCTTCCATTGTTCTCAGAATTCCACTGACGTTTAAAAATGCTTCGGAAATCTTCCATTGTTTTCAAAATTCCGCTGACGCTTAAAAATGCTTCAGAACTCTTCCATTGTTCTCGGAATTCCGCTGACATTTAATAATGCTTCGCAACTTTTTCATTGTTCTCGGAATTCCGCTGACGGTTAAAAATGCTTCGGAACTCTTCAATTGTTCTCGGAATTCTGTTGAACTTTTAAAATGCTTTGGAACTCTTCCATTGCTCTCGGAATTCTGCTGAAGTTTAATAATGCTTCGCAACTCTTTCATTGTTCTCGGAATTCCGCTGATGTTTAAAAATGCTTCGGAACTCTTCCATTGTTCTCGGAATTCTGTTGAAGTTTAAAAATGCTTCTAAACTCTTCCATTGTTCTCGGAATTCCGCTGACATATAAAAATGCTTCGGAAATCTTGCATTGTTCTCGGCATTCCGCTGACGTTTAAAAATGCTTCGGAACTCTTCCATTGTTCTCGGAATTCTGCTGAAGTTTAAAAATGCTTCAGAACTCTTCCATTGTTCTCAGAATTCCGCTGACGTTTAAAAATGCTTCGGAAATCTTGCATTGTTTTCAAAATTCCGCTGACGTTTAAAAATGCTTCAGAACTATTCCATTGTTCTCAGAATTCTGCTGACGTTTAAAAATGCTTCGGAACTCTTCCATTGTTCTCGGAATTCCGCTGACGTTTAAAAATGCTTCACAACTCTTCCATTGTTCACGGAATTCCACTGACGTTTAAAAATGCTTCACAACTCTTCCATTGTTCTCGGAATTCCGCTGACTTTTAAAAATGCTTCGGAAATCTTCCATTGTTTTCAAAATTCCGCTGACGCTTAAAAATGCTTCAGAACTCTTCCATTGTTCTCGGAATTCAGCTGAAGTTTAAAAATGCTTCAGAAGTCTTACATTGTTCTCGGAATTCTGCTGACGTTTAAAAATGCCTCGGAACTCTTCCATTGTTCTCTGAATTCCGCTGACGTTTAAAAATGCTTCGGTACTCTTCCTTTGTTCTCGGAATTCCGCTGACATATAAAAATGCTTCGGAAATCTTGCATTGTTCTCGGCATTCCGCTGACGTTTAAAAATGCTTCAGAACTCTTACATTGTTCTCGGAATTCTGTTGAAGTTTAAAAATGCTTCGAAACTCTTCCATTGTTCTCAGAATTCCGCTGACGTTTAAAAATGCTTCGGAAATCTTCCATTGTTTTCAAAATTCCGCTGACGTTTAAAAATGCTTCAGAACTATTCCATTGTTCTCAGAATTCTGCTGACATATAAAAATGCTTCGGAACTCTTCCATTGTTCTCGGAATTCCGCTGACGTTTAAAAATGCTTCACAACTCTTCCATTGTTCTCGGAATTCCGCTGACGTTTAAAAATGCTTCACAACTCTTCCATTGTTCTCGGAATTCCGCTGACTTTTAAAAATGCTTCGGAAATCTTCCATTGTTTTCAAAATTCCGCTGACGCTTAAAAATGCTTCAGAACTCTTCCATTGTTCTCGGAATTCTGCTGAAGTTTAAAAATGCTACAGAACTCTTACATTGTTCTCGGAATTCTGCTGACGTTTAAAAATGCTTCGGAACTCTTCCATTGTTCTCTGAATTCCGCTGATGTTTAAAAATGCTTCGGTACTCTTCCTTTGTTCTCGGCATTCCGCTGACGTTTAAAAATGCTTCGGAACTCTTCCATTGTTCTCGGAATTCTGCTGACGTTTAAAAATGCTTCGGAACTCTTCCATTGTTCTCAGAATTCGTGTGAATTTTAAAAATGCTTCGGAACTCTTCTATTGTTCTCGGAATTCCGCTGAAGTTTAAAAATGCTTAAAATCTCTTACATTGTACTCGGAATTCCGCTGAAGTTTAAAAATGCTTCGGAACTCTTCCATTGTTCTCGGAATTCTGCTGAAGTTTAAAAATGCTTCAGAACTCTTCCATTGTTCTCAGAATTCCGCTGACGTTTAAAAATGCTTCGGAAATCTTCCATTGTTTTCAAAATTCCGCTGACGTTTAAAAATGCTTCAGAACTATTCCATTGTTCTCAGAATTCTGCTGACGTTTAAAAATGCTTCAGAACTCTTCCATTGTTCTCGGAATTCCGCTGACGTTTAAAAATGCTTCACAACTCTTCCATTGTTCTCGGAATTCCGCTGACGTTTAAAAATGCTTCACAACTCTTCCATTGTTCTCGGAATTCCGCTGACTTTTAAAAATGCTTCGGAAATCTTCCATTGTTTTCAAAATTCCGCTGACGCTTAAAAATGCTTCAGAACTCTTCCATTGTTCTCGGAATTCTGCTGACGTTTAATAATGCTTCGCAACTCTTTCATTGTTCTCGGAATTCCACTGACGTTTAAAAATGCTTCGGAACTCATCCATTGTTCTCGGAATTCCGTTGAAGTTTAAAAATGCTTCGAAACTCTTCCATTGTTCTCGGAATTCTGCTGACATATAAAAATGCTTCGGAAATCTTGCATTGTTCTCGGCATTCCGCTGACGTTTAAAAATGCTTCGGAACTCTTCCATTGCTCTCGGAATTCTGCTGAAGTTTAAAAATGTTTCAGAACTCTTACATTGTTCTCGGAATTCTGCTGACGTTTAAAAATGCTTCGGAACTCTTCCATTGTTCTCAGAATTCAGCTGAAGTTTAAAAATGCTTCGGAACTCTTCCATTGTTCTCGGAATTCTGCTGAAGTTTAAAAATGCTACGTAACTCTTCCATTGTTCTCAGAATTCCGCTGACGTTTAAAAATGCTTTGGAACTCTTCCATTGCTCTCGGAATTCTGCTGAAGTTTAAAAATGCTTCAGAACTCTTCCATTGTTCTCGGAATTCTGCTGAAGTTTAAAAATGCTTCGGAACTCTTCCATTGTTCTCAGAATTCCGCTAACGTTTAAAAATGCTTCGGAAATCTTCCATTGTTTTCAAAATTCCGCTGACGCTTAAAAATGCTTCAGAACTCTTCCATTGTTCTCGGAATTCCGCTGACGTTTAATAATGCTTCGCAACTCTTTCATTGTACTCGGAATTCCGCTAACGTTTAAAAATGCTTCGGAACTCTTCCATTGTTCTCGGAATTCCGTTGAAGTTTAAAAATGCTTCGAAACTCTTCCATTGTTCTGGGAATTCTGCTGAAGTTTAAAAATGCTTCAGAACTCTTCCATTGTTCTCGGAATTCCGCTGACGTTTAATAATGCTTCGCAACTCTTTCATTGTTCTCGGAATTCCGCTGATGTTTAAAAATGCTTCGGAACTCTTCCATTGTTCTCGGAATTCTGTTGAAGTTTAAAAATGCTTCTAAACTCTTCCATTGTTCTCGGAATTCCGCTGACATATAAAAATGCTTCGGAAATCTTGCATTGTTCTCGGCATTCCGCTGACATTTAAAAATGCTTCGGAACTCTTCAATTGTTCTCGGAATTCTGCCGAACTTTTAAAATGCTTTGGAACTCTTCCATTGTTCTCGGAATTCTGCTGTAGTTTAAAAATGCTTCGGAACTCTTCCATTGTTCTCGGAATTCCGCTGACGTTTAAAAATGCTTTGGAAATCTTCCATTGTTTTCAAAATTCCGCTGGCGTTTAAAAATGCTTCAGAACTCTTCCATTGTTCTCGGAATTCCGCTGACGTTTTAAAATGCTTCGGTACTCTTCCATTGTTCTCGGAATTCCGCTGACATATAAAAATGCTTCGGAAATCTTGCATTGTTCTCGGCATTCCGCTGACGTTTAAAAATGCTTCGGAACTCTTCCATTGTTCTCAGAATTCCGCTGACGTTTAAAAATGCTTCGGAAATCTTCCATTGTTTTCAAAATTCCGCTGACGTTTAAAAATGCTTCAGAACTCTTCCATTGTTCTCGGAATTCCGCTGACGTTTAAAAATGCTTTGGAACTCTTCCATTATTCTCGGAATTCTGCTGAAGTTTAAAAATGCTTCGGAACTCTTCCATTGTTCTCAGAATTCCGCTGACGTTTAAAAATGCTTCGGTACTCTTCCATTGTTCTCGGAATTCCGCTGACATATAAAAATGCTTCGGAAATCTTGCATTGTTCTCGGCATTCCGCTGACGTTTAAAAATGCTTCGGAACTCTTCAATTGTTCTCGGAATTCTGCTGAACTTTTAAAATGCTTTGGAACTCTTCCATTGCTCTCGGAATTCTGCTGAAGTTTAAAAATGCTTCAGAACTCTTCCATTGTTTTCGGAATTCTGCTGAAGTTTAAAAATGCTTTGGAACTCTTCCATTGTTCTCAGAATTCCACTGACGTTTAAAAATGCTTCGGAAATCTTCCATTGTTTTCAAAATTCCGCTGACGCTTAAAAATGCTTCAGAACTCTTCCATTGTTCTCGGAATTCCGCTGACATTTAATAATGCTTCGCAACTTTTTCATTGTTCTCGGAATTCCGCTGACGGTTAAAAATGCTTCGGAACTCTTCAATTGTTCTCGGAATTCTGTTGAACTTTTAAAATGCTTTGGAACTCTTCCATTGCTCTCGGAATTCTGCTGAAGTTTAAAAATGCTTCAGAACTCTTACATTGTTCTCGGAATTCTGCTGACGTTTAAAAATGCTTCGGAACTCTACCATTGTTCTCGGAATTCCGTTGAAGTTTAAAAATGCTTCATAACTCTTCCATTGTTCTCGGAATTCTGCTGAAGTTTAAAAATGCTTCGGAACTCTTCCATTGTTCTCGGAATTCCGCTGACGTTTAATAATGCTTCGCAACTCTTTCATTGTTCTCGGAATTCCACTGACGTTTAAAAATGCTTCGGAAATCTTCCATTGTTTTCAAAATTCCGCTGACGCTTAAAAATGCTTCAGAACTCTTCCATTGTTCTCGGAATTCCGCTGACGTTTAATAATGCTTTGCAACTCTTTCATTGTACTCGGAATTCCGCTAACGTTTAAAAATGCTTCAGAACTCTTCCATTGTTCTCGGAATTCCGCTGACGTTTAATAATGCTTCGCAACTCTTTCATTGTTCTCGGAATTCCGCTGATGTTTAAAAATGCTTCGGAACTCTTCCATTGTTCTCGGAATTCTGTTGAAGTTTAAAAATGCTTCTAAACTCTTCCATTGTTCTCGGAATTCCGCTGACATATAAAAATGCTTCGGAAATCTTGCATTGTTCTCGGCATTCCGCTGACGTTTAAAAATGCTTCGGAACTCTTCCATTGTTCTCGGAATTCTGCTGAAGTTTAAAAATGCTTCAGAACTCTTCCATTGTTCTCAGAATTCCGCTGACGTTTAAAAATGCTTCGGAAATCTTGCATTGTTTTCAAAATTCCGCTGACGTTTAAAAATGCTTCAGAACTATTCCATTGTTCTCAGAATTCTGCTGACGTTTAAAAATGCTTCGGAACTCTTCCATTGTTCTCGGAATTCCGCTGACGTTTAAAAATGCTTCACAACTCTTCCATTGTTCACGGAATTCCACTGACGTTTAAAAATGCTTCACAACTCTTCCATTGTTCTCGGAATTCCGCTGACTTTTAAAAATGCTTCGGAAATCTTCCATTGTTTTCAAAATTCCGCTGACGCTTAAAAATGCTTCAGAACTCTTCCATTGTTCTCGGAATTCAGCTGAAGTTTAAAAATGCTTCAGAACTCTTACATTGTTCTCGGAATTCTGCTGACGTTTAAAAATGCCTCGGAACTCTTCCATTGTTCTCTGAATTCCGCTGACGTTTAAAAATGCTTCGGTACTCTTCCTTTGTTCTCGGAATTCCGCTGACATATAAAAATGCTTCGGAAATCTTGCATTGTTCTCGGCATTCCGCTGACGTTTAAAAATGCTTCGGAACTCTTCAATTAATCTCGGAATTCTGCCGAACTTTTAAAATGCTTTGGAACTCTTCCATTGCTCTCGGAATTCTGCTGAAGTTTAAAAATGCTTCAGAACTCTTCCATTGTTCTCGGAATTCTGCTGTAGTTTAAAAATGCTTCGGAACTCTTCCATTGTTCTCGGAATTCCGCTGACGTTTAAAAATGCTTCGGAAATCTTCCATTGTTTTCAAAATTCCGCTGACGTTTAAAAATGCTTCAGAACTCTTCCATTGTTCTCGGAATTCCGCTGACATATAAAAATGCTTCGGAAATCTTGCATTGTTCTCGGCATTCCGCTGACATTTAAAAATGCTTCGGAAATCTTCCATTGATATCAAAATTCCGCTGACGCTTAAAAATGCTTCAGAACTCTTCCATTGTTCTCGGAATTCCGCTGACGTTTAATAATGCTTCGCAACTTTTTCATTGTTCTCGGAATTCCGCTGACAGTTAAAAATGCTTCGGAACTCTTCCATTGTTCTCGGAATTCCGTTGAAGTTTAAAAATGCTTCGAAACTCTTCCATTGTTCTCGGAATTCTGCTGAAGTTTAAAAATGCTTCAGAACTCTTCCATTGTTCTCGGAATTCCGCTGACGTTTAATAATGCTTCGCAACTCTTTCATTGTTCTCGTAATTCCGCTGACGTTTAAAAATGCTTCGAAACTCTTCCATTGTTCTCGGAATTATGCTGAAGTTTAAAAATGCTTCGGAACTCTTCCATTGTTCTCGGAATTCCACTGACATATAAAAATGCTTTGAAAATCTTGCATTGTTCTCGGCATTCCGCTGACGTTTAAAATTGCTTCGGAACTCTTCAATTGTTCTCGGAATTCTGTTGAACTTTTAAATTGCTTTGGAACTCTTCCATTGCTCTCGGAATTCTGCTGAAGTTTAAAAATGCTTCAGAACTCTTACTTTGTTCTCGGAATTCTGCTGACGTTTAAAAATGCTTCAGAACTCTTCCATTGTTCTCGGAATTCCGCTGACGTTTAAAAATGCTTCACAACTCTTCCATTGTTCTCGGAATTCCGCTGACGTTTAAAAATGCTTCACAACTCTTCCATTGTTCTCGGAATTCCGCTGACTTTTAAAAATGCTTCGGAAATCTTCCATTGTTTTCAAAATTCCGCTGACGCTTAAAAATGCTTCAGAACTCTTCCATTGTTCTCGGAATTCTGCTGACGTTTAATAATGCTTCGCAACTCTTTCATTGTTCTCGGAATTCCACTGACGTTTAAAAATGCTTCGGAACTCATCCATTGTTCTCGGAATTCCGTTGAAGTTTAAAAATGCTTCGAAACTCTTCCATTGTTCTCGGAATTCTGCTGACATATAAAAATGCTTCGGAAATCTTGCATTGTTCTCGGCATTCCGCTGACGTTTAAAAATGCTTCGGAACTCTTCCATTGCTCTCGGAATTCTGCTGAAGTTTAAAAATGTTTCAGAACTCTTACATTGTTCTCGGAATTCTGCTGACGTTTAAAAATGCTTCGGAACTCTTCCATTGTTCTCGGAATTCCGCTGACGTTTAATAATGCTTCGCAACTCTTTCATTGTTCTCGGAATTCCGCTGATGTTTAAAAATGCTTCGGAACTCTTCCATTGTTCTCGGAATTCTGTTGAAGTTTAAAAATGCTTCTAAACTCTTCCATTGTTCTCGGAATTCCGCTGACATATAAAAATGCTTCGGAAATCTTGCATTGTTCTCGGCATTCCGCTGACATTTAAAAATGCTTCGGAACTCTTCAATTGTTCTCGGAATTCTGCCGAACTTTTAAAATGCTTTGGAACTCTTCCATTGTTCTCGGAATTCTGCTGTAGTTTAAAAATGCTTCGGAACTCTTCCATTGTACTCGGAATTCCGCTGACGTTTAAAAATGCTTCGGAAATCTTCCATTGTTTTCAAAATTCCGCTGGCGTTTAAAAATGCTTCAGAACTCTTCCATTGTTCTCGGAATTCCGCTGACGTTTTAAAATGCTTCGGTACTCTTCCATTGTTCTCGGAATTCCGCTGACATATAAAAATGCTTCGGAAATCTTGCATTGTTCTCGCCATTCCGCTGACGTTTAAAAATGCTTCGGAACTCTTCCATTGTTCTCAGAATTCCGCTGACGTTTAAAAATGCTTCGGAAATCTTCCATTGTTTTCAAAATTCCGCTGACGTTTAAAAATGCTTCAGAACTCTTCCATTGTTCTCGGAATTCCGCTGACGTTTAAAAATGCTTTGGAACTCATCCATTATTCTCGGAATTCTGCTGAAGTTTAAAAATGCTTCGGAACTCTTCCATTGTTCTCAGAATTCCGCTGACGTTTAAAAATGCTTCGGTACTCTTCCATTGTTCTCGGAATTCCGCTGACATATAAAAATGCTTCGGAAATCTTGCATTGTTCTCGGCATTCCGCTGACGTTTAAAAATGCTTCGGAACTCTTCAATTGTTCTCGGAATTCTGCTGAACTTTTAAAATGCTTTGGAACTCTTCCATTGCTCTCGGAATTCTGCTGAAGTTTAAAAATGCTTCAGAACTCTTCCATTGTTTTCGGAATTCTGCTGAAGTTTAAAAACGCTTCGGAACTCTTCCATTGTTCTCAGAATTCCACTGACGTTTAAAAATGCTTCGGAAATCTTCCATTGTTTTCAAAATTCCGCTGACGCTTAAAAATGCTTCAGAACTCTTCCATTGTTCTCGGAATTCCGCTGACGTTTAATAATGCTTCGCAACTTTTTCATTGTTCTCGGAATTCCGCTGACGGTTAAAAATGCTTCGGAACTCTTCCATTGTTCTCGGAATTCCGTTGAAGTTTAAAAATGCTTCGAAACTCTTCCATTGTTCTCGGAATTCTGCTGACGTTTAAAAATGCTTCGGAACTCTTCCATTGTTCTCGGAATTCCGTTGAAGTTTAAAAATGCTTCGAAACTCTTCCATTGTTCTCGGAATTCTGCTGAAGTTTAAAAATGCTTCGGAACTCTTCCATTGTTCTCGGAATTCCGCTGACATATAAAAATGCTTTGAAAATCTTGCATTGTTCTCGGCATTCCGCTGACGTTTAAAATTGCTTCGGAACTCTTCAATTGTTCTCGGAATTCTGTTGAACTTTTAAAATGCTTTGGAACTCTTCCATTGCTCTCGGAATTCTGCTGAAGTTTAAAAATGCTTCAGAACTCTTACATTGTTCTCGGAATTCTGCTGACGTTTAAAAATGCTTCGGAACTCTACCATTGTTCTCGGAATTCCGTTGAAGTTTAAAAATGCTTCATAACTCTTCCATTGTTCTCGGAATTCTGCTGAAGTTTAAAAATGCTTCGGAACTCTTCCATTGTTCTCGGAATTCCGCTGACGTTTAATAATGCTTCGCAACTCTTTCATTGTTCTCGGAATTCCACTGACGTTTAAAAATGCTTCGGAAATCTTCCATTGTTTTCAAAATTCCGCTGACGCTTAAAAATGCTTCAGAACTCTTCCATTGTTCTCGGAATTCCGCTGACGTTTAATAATGCTTTGCAACTCTTTCATTGTACTCGGAAATCCGCTAACGTTTAAAAATGCTTCAGAACTCTTCCATTGTTCTCGGAATTCCGCTGACGTTTAATAATGCTTCGCAACTCTTTCATTGTTCTCGGAATTCCGCTGATGTTTAAAAATGCTTCGGAACTCTTCCATTGTTCTCGGAATTCTGTTGAAGTTTAAAAATGCTTCTAAACTCTTCCATTGTTCTCGGAATTCCGCTGACATATAAAAATGCTTCGGAAATCTTGCATTGTTCTCGGCATTCCGCTGACGTTTAAAAATGCTTCGGAACTCTTCCATTGTTCTCGGAATTCTGCTGAAGTTTAAAAATGCTTCAGAACTCTTCCATTGTTCTCAGAATTCCGCTGACGTTTAAAAATGCTTCGGAAATCTTCCATTGTTTTCAAAATTCCGCTGACGTTTAAAAATGCTTCAGAACTATTCCATTGTTCTCAGAATTCTGCTGACGTTTAAAAATGCTTCGGAACTCTTCCATTGTTCTCGGAATTCCGCTGACGTTTAAAAATGCTTCACAACTCTTCCATTGTTCACGGAATTCCACTGACGTTTAAAAATGCTTCACAACTCTTCCATTGTTCTCGGAATTCCGCTGACTTTTAAAAATGCTTCGGAAATCTTCCATTGTTTTCAAAATTCCGCTGACGCTTAAAAATGCTTCAGAACTCTTCCATTGTTCTCGGAATTCTGCTGAAGTTTAAAAATGTTTCAGAACTCTTACATTGTTCTCGGAATTCTGCTGACGTTTAAAAATGCCTCGGAACTCTTCCATTGTTCTCTGAATTCCGCTGACGTTTAAAAATGCTTCGGTACTCTTCCTTTGTTCTCGGAATTCCGCTGACATATAAAAATGCTTCGGAAATCTTGCATTGTTCTCGGCATTCCGCTGACGTTTAAAAATGCTTCGGAACTCTTCAATTGTTCTCGGAATTCTGCCGAACTTTTAAAATGCTTTGGAACTCTTCCATTGCTCTCGGAATTCTGCTGAAGTTTAAAAATGCTTCAGAACTCTTCCATTGTTCTCGGAATTCTGCTGTAGTTTAAAAATGCTTCGGAACTCTTCCATTGTTCTCGGAATTCCGCTGACGTTTAAAAATGCTTCGGAAATCTTCCATTGTTTTCAAAATTCCGCTGACGTTTAAAAATGCTTCAGAACTCTTCCATTGTTCTCGGAATTCCGCTGACATATAAAAATGCTTCGGAAATCTTGCATTGTTCTCGGCATTCCGCTGACATTTAAAAATGCTTCGGAAATCTTCCATTGATATCAAAATTCCGCTGACGCTTAAAAATGCTTCAGAACTCTTCCATTGTTCTCGGAATTCCGCTGACGTTTAATAATGCTTCGCAACTTTTTCATTGTTCTCGGAATTCCGCTGACGTTTAAAAATGCTTCACAACTCTTCCATTGTTCTCGGAATTCCGCTGACGTTTAATAATGCTTCGCAACTCTTTCATTGTTCTCGGAATTCCGCTGATGTTTAAAAATGCTTCGGAACTCTTCCATTGTTCTCGGAATTCTGTTGAAGTTTAAAAATGCTTCTAAACTCTTCCATTGTTCTCGGAATTCCGCTGACATATAAAAATGCTTCGGAAATCTTGCATTGTTCTCGGCATTCCGCTGACATTTAAAAATGCTTCGGAACTCTTCAATTGTTCTCGGAATTCTGCCGAACTTTTAAAATGCTTTGGAACTCTTCCATTGTTCTCGGAATTCTGCTGTAGTTTAAAAATGCTTCGGAACTCTTCCATTGTACTCGGAATTCCGCTGACGTTTAAAAATGCTTCGGAAATCTTCCATTGTTTTCAAAATTCCGCTGGCGTTTAAAAATGCTTCAGAACTCTTCCATTGTTCTCGGAATTCCGCTGACGTTTTAAAATGCTTCGGTACTCTTCCATTGTTCTCGGAATTCCGCTGACATATAAAAATGCTTCGGAAATCTTGCATTGTTCTCGGCATTCCGCTGACGTTTAAAAATGCTTCGGAACTCTTCCATTGTTCTCAGAATTCCGCTGACGTTTAAAAATGCTTCGGAAATCTTCCATTGTTTTCAAAATTCCGCTGACGTTTAAAAATGCTTCAGAACTCTTCCATTGTTCTCGGAATTCCGCTGACGTTTAAAAATGCTTTGGAACTCTTCCATTATTCTCGGAATTCTGCTGAAGTTTAAAAATGCTTCGGAACTCTTCCATTGTTCTCAGAATTCCGCTGACGTTTAAAAATGCTTCGGTACTCTTCCATTGTTCTCGGAATTCCGCTGACATATAAAAATGCTTCGGAAATCTTGCATTGTTCTCGGCATTCCGCTGACGTTTAAAAATGCTTCGGAACTCTTCAATTGTTCTCGGAATTCTGCTGAACTTTTAAAATGCTTTGGAACTCTTCCATTGCTCTCGGAATTCTGCTGAAGTTTAAAAATGCTTCAGAACTCTTCCATTGTTTTCGGAATTCTGCTGAAGTTTAAAAACGCTTCGGAACTCTTCCATTGTTCTCAGAATTCCACTGACGTTTAAAAATGCTTCGGAAATCTTCCATTGTTTTCAAAATTCCGCTGACGCTTAAAAATGCTTCAGAACTCTTCCATTGTTCTCGGAATTCCGCTGACGTTTAATAATGCTTCGCAACTTTTTCATTGTTCTCAGAATTCCGCTGACGGTTAAAAATGCTTCGGAACTCTTCCATTGTTCTCGGAATTCCGTTGAAGTTTAAAAATGCTTCGAAACTCTTCCATTGTTCTCGGAATTCTGCTGACGTTTAAAAATGCTTCGGAACTCTTCCATTGTTCTCGGAATTCCGTTGAAGTTTAAAAATGCTTCGAAACTCTTCCATTGTTCTCGGAATTCTGCTGAAGTTTAAAAATGCTTCGGAACTCTTCCATTGTTCTCGGAATTCCGCTGACATATAAAAATGCTTTGAAAATCTTGCATTGTTCTCGGCATTCCGCTGACGTTTAAAATTGCTTCGGAACTCTTCAATTGTTCTCGGAATTCTGTTGAACTTTTAAAATGCTTTGGAACTCTTCCATTGCTTTCGGAATTCTGCTGAAGTTTAAAAATGCTTCAGAACTCTTACATTGTTCTCGGAATTCTGCTGACGTTTAAAAATGCTTCGGAACTCTACCATTGTTCTCGGAATTCCGTTGAAGTTTAAAAATGCTTCATAACTCTTCCATTGTTCTCGGAATTCTGCTGAAGTTTAAAAATGCTTCGGAACTCTTCCATTGTTCTCGGAATTCCGCTGACGTTTAATAATGCTTCGCAACTCTTTCATTGTTCTCGGAATTCCACTGACGTTTAAAAATGCTTCGGAAATCTTCCATTGTTTTCAAAATTCCGCTGACGCTTAAAAATGCTTCAGAACTCTTCCATTGTTCTCGGAATTCCGCTGACGTTTAATAATGCTTTGCAACTCTTTCATTGTACTCGGAAATCCGCTAACGTTTAAAAATGCTTCAGAACTCTTCCATTGTTCTCGGAATTCCGCTGACGTTTAATAATGCTTCGCAACTCTTTCATTGTTCTCGGCATTCCGCTGACGTTTAAAAATGCTTCGGAACTCTTCCATTGTTCTCGGAATTCTGCTGAAGTTTAAAAATGCTTCAGAACTCTTCCATTGTTCTCAGAATTCCGCTGACGTTTAAAAATGCTTCGGAAATCTTCCATTGTTTTCAAAATTCCGCTGACGTTTAAAAATGCTTCAGAACTATTCCATTGTTCTCAGAATTCTGCTGACGTTTAAAAATGCTTCGGAACTCTTCCATTGTTCTCGGAATTCCGCTGACGTTTAAAAATGCTTCACAACTCTTCCATTGTTCACGGAATTCCACTGACGTTTAAAAATGCTTCACAACTCTTCCATTGTTCTCGGAATTCCGCTGACTTTTAAAAATGCTTCGGAAATCTTCCATTGTTTTCAAAATTCCGCTGACGCTTAAAAATGCTTCAGAACTCTTCCATTGTTCTCGGAATTCTGCTGAAGTTTAAAAATGCTTCAGAACTCTTACATTGTTCTCGGAATTCTGCTGACGTTTAAAAATGCCTCGGAACTCTTCCATTGTTCTCTGAATTCCGCTGACGTTTAAAAATGCTTCGGTACTCTTCCTTTGTTCTCGGAATTCCGCTGACATATAAAAATGCTTCGGAAATCTTGCATTGTTCTCGGCATTCCGCTGACGTTTAAAAATGCTTCGGAACTCTTCAATTGTTCTCGGAATTCTGCCGAACTTTTAAAATGCTTTGGAACTCTTCCATTGCTCTCGGAATTCTGCTGAAGTTTAAAAATGCTTCAGAACTCTTCCATTGTTCTCGGAATTCTGCTGTAGTTTAAAAATGATTCGTAACTCTTCCATTGTTCTCGGAATTCCGCTGACGTTTAAAAATGCTTCGGAAATCTTCCATTGTTTTCAAAATTCCGCTGACGTTTAAAAATGCTTCAGAACTCTTCCATTGTTCTCGGAATTCCGCTGACATATAAAAATGCTTCGGAAATCTTGCATTGTTCTCGGCATTCCGCTGACATTTAAAAATGCTTCGGAAATCTTCCATTGATATCAAAATTCCGCTGACGCTTAAAAATGCTTCAGAACTCTTCCATTGTTCTCGGAATTCCGCTGACGTTTAATAATGCTTCGCAACTTTTTCATTGTTCTCGGAATTCCGCTGACGTTTAAAAATGCTTCACAACTCTTCCATTGTTCTCGGAATTCCGCTGACGTTTAAAAATGCTTCACAACTCTTCCATTGTTCTCGGAATTCCGCTGACTTTTAAAAATGCTTCGGAAATCTTCCATTGTTTTCAAAATTCCGCTGACGCTTAAAAATGCTTCAGAACTCTTCCATTGTTCTCGGAATTCTGCTGAAGTTTAAAAATGCTACAGAACTCTTACATTGTTCTCGGAATTCTGCTGACGTTTAAAAATGCTTCGGAACTCTTCCATTGTTCTCTGAATTCCGCTGATGTTTAAAAATGCTTCGGTACTCTTCCTTTGTTCTCGGAATTCCGTTGACATATAAAAATGCTTCGGAAATCTTGCATTGTTCTCGGCATTCCGCTGACGTTTAAAAATGCTTCGGAACTCTTCCATTGTTCTCGGAATTCTGCTGACGTTTAAAAATGCTTCGGAACTCTTCCATTGTTCTCGGAATTCGTGTGAATTTTAAAAATGCTTCGGAACTCTTCTATTGTTCTCGGAATTCCGCTGAAATTTAAAAATGCTTAAAATCTCTTACATTGTACTCGGAATTCCGCTGAAGTTTAAAAATGCTTCGGAACTCTTCCATTGTTCTCGGAATTCTGCTGAAGTTTAAAAATGCTCCAGAACTCTTCCATTGTTCTCAGAATTCCGCTGACGTTTAAAAATGCTTTGGAAATCTTCCATTGTTTTCAAAATTCCGCTGACGTTTAAAAATGCTTCAGAACTATTCCATTGTTCTCAGAATTCTGCTGACGTTTAAAAATGTTTCAGAACTCTTCCATTGTTCTCGGAATTCCGCTGACGTTTAAAAATGCTTCGGAACTCTTCAATTGTTCTCGGAATTCTGCTGAACTTTTAAAATGCTTTGGAACTCTTCCATTGCTCTCGGAATTCTGCTGAAGTTTAAAAATGCTTCAGAACTCTTCCATTGTTTACGGAATTCTGCTGAAGTTTAAAAATGCTTCGGAACTCTTCCATTGTTCTCAGAATTCCACTGACGTTTAAAAATGCTTCGGAAATCTTCCATTGTTTTCAAAATTCCGCTGACGCTTAAAAATGCTTCAGAACTCTTCCATTGTTCTCGGAATTCCGTTGAAGTTTAAAAATGCTTCGAAACTCTTCCATTGTTCTCGGAATTCTGCTGACGTTTAAAAATGCTTCGGAACTCTTCCATTGTTCTCGGAATTCCGTTGAAGTTTAAAAATGCTTCGAAACTCTTCCATTGTTCTCGGAATTCTGCTGAAGTTTAAAAATGCTTCGGAACTCTTCCATTGTTCTCGGAATTCCGCTGACATATAAAAATGCTTTGAAAATCTTGCATTGTTCTCGGCATTCCGCTGACGTTTAAAATTGCTTCGGAACTCTTCAATTGTTCTCGGAATTCTGTTGAACTTTTAAAATGCTTTGGAACTCTTCCATTGCTCTCGGAATTCTGCTGAAGTTTAAAAATGCTTCAGAACTCTTACATTGTTCTCGGAATTCTGCTGACGTTTAAAAATGCTTCGGAACTCTACCATTGTTCTCGGAATTCCGTTGAAGTTTAAAAATGCTTCATAACTCTTCCATTGTTCTCGGAATTCTGCTGAAGTTTAAAAATGCTTCGGAACTCTTCCATTGTTCTCGGAATTCCGCTGACGTTTAATAATGCTTCGCAACTCTTTCATTGTTCTCGGAATTCCACTGACGTTTAAAAATGCTTCGGAAATCTTCCATTGTTTTCAAAATTCCGCTGACGCTTAAAAATGCTTCAGAACTCTTCCATTGTTCTCGGAATTCCGCTGACGTTTAATAATGCTTTGCAACTCTTTCATTGTACTCGGAATTCCGCTAACGTTTAAAAATGCTACAGAACTCTTCCATTGTTCTCGGAATTCCGCTGACGTTTAATAATGCTTCGCAACTCTTTCATTGTTCTCGGAATTCCGCTGATGTTTAAAAATGCTTCGGAACTCTTCCATTGTTCTCGGAATTCTGTTGAAGTTTAAAAATGCTTCTAAACTCTTCCATTGTTCTCGGAATTCCGCTGACATATAAAAATGCTTCGGAAATCTTGCATTGTTCTCGGCATTCCGCTGACGTTTAAAAATGCTTCGGAACTCTTCCATTGTTCTCGGAATTCTGCTGAAGTTTAAAAATGCTTCAGAACTCTTCCATTGTTCTCAGAATTCCGCTGACGTTTAAAAATGCTTCGGAAATCTTCCATTGTTTTCAAAATTCCGCTGACGTTTAAAAATGCTTCAGAACTATTCCATTGTTCTCAGAATTCTGCTGACGTTTAAAAATGCTTCGGAACTCTTCCATTGTTCTCGGAATTCCGCTGACGTTTAAAAATGCTTCACAACTCTTCCATTGTTCACGGAATTCCACTGACGTTTAAAAATGCTTCACAACTCTTCCATTGTTCTCGGAATTCCGCTGACTTTTAAAAATGCTTCGGAAATCTTCCATTGTTTTCAAAATTCCGCTGACGCTTAAAAATGCTTCAGAACTCTTCCATTGTTCTCGGAATTCTGCTGAAGTTTAAAAATGCTTCAGAACTCTTACATTGTTCTCGGAATTCTGCTGACGTTTAAAAATGCCTCGGAACTCTTCCATTGTTCTCTGAATTCCGCTGACGTTTAAAAATGCTTCGGTACTCTTCCTTTGTTCTCGGAATTCCGCTGACATATAAAAATGCTTCGGAAATCTTGCATTGTTCTCGGCATTCCGCTGACGTTTAAAAATGCTTCGGAACTCTTCAATTGTTCTCGGAATTCTGCCGAACTTTTAAAATGCTTTGGAACTCTTCCATTGCTCTCGGAATTCTGCTGAAGTTTAAAAATGCTTCAGAACTCTTCCATTGTTCTCGGAATTCCGCTGACGTTTAAAAATGCTTCGGAAATCTTCCATTGTTTTCAAAATTCCGCTGACGTTTAAAAATGCTTCAGAACTCTTCCATTGTTCTCGGAATTCCGCTGACATATAAAAATGCTTCGGAAATCTTGCATTGTTCTCGGCATTCCGCTGACATTTAAAAATGCTTCGGAAATCTTCCATTGATATCAAAATTCCGCTGACGCTTAAAAATGCTTCAGAACTCTTCCATTGTTCTCGGAATTCCGCTGACGTTTAATAATGCTTCGCAACTTTTTCATTGTTCTCGGAATTCCGCTGACAGTTAAAAATGCTTCGGAACTCTTCCATTGTTCTCGGAATTCCGTTGAAGTTTAAAAATGCTTCGAAACTCTTCCATTGTTCTCGGAATTCTGCTGAAGTTTAAAAATGCTTCAGAACTCTTCCATTGTTCTCGGAATTCCGCTGACGTTTAATAATGCTTCGCAACTCTTTCATTGTTCTCGTAATTCCGCTGACGTTTAAAAATGCTTCGAAACTCTTCCATTGTTCTCGGAATTCTGCTGAAGTTTAAAAATGCTTCGGAACTCTTCCATTGTTCTCGGAATTCCGCTGACATATAAAAATGCTTTGAAAATCTTGCATTGTTCTCGGCATTCCGCTGACGTTTAAAATTGCTTCGGAACTCTTCAATTGTTCTCGGAATTCTGTTGAACTTTTAAATTGCTTTGGAACTCTTCCATTGCTCTCGGAATTCTGCTGAAGTTTAAAAATGCTTCAGAACTCTTACTTTGTTCTCGGAATTCTGCTGACGTTTAAAAATGCTTCGGAACTCTACCATTGTTTACGGAATTCTGCTGAAGTTTAAAAATGCTTCGGAACTCTTCCATTGTTCTCAGAATTCCACTGACGTTTAAAAATGCTTCGGAAATCTTCCATTGTTTTCAAAATTCCGCTGACGCTTAAAAATGCTTCAGAACTCTTCCATTGTTCTCGGAATTCCGCTGACGTTTAATAAAGCTTCGCAACTTTTTCATTGTTCTCGGAATTCCGCTGACGGTTAAAAATGCTTCGGAACTCTTCCATTGTTCTCGGAATTCCGTTGAAGTTTAAAAATGCTTCGAAACTCTTCCATTGTTCTCGGAATTCTGCTGACGTTTAAAAATGCTTCGGAACTCTTCCATTGTTCTCGGAATTCCGTTGAAGCTTAAAAATGCTTCGAAACTCTTCCATTGTTCTCGGAATTCTGCTGAAGTTTAAAAATGCTTCGGAACTCTTCCATTGTTCTCGGAATTCCGCTGACATATAAAAATGCTTTGAAAATCTTGCATTGTTCTCGGCATTCCGCTGACGTTTAAAATTGCTTCGGAACTCTTCAATTGTTCTCGGAATTCTGTTGAACTTTTAAAATGCTTTGGAACTCTTCCATTGCTCTCGGAATTCTGCTGAAGTTTAAAAATGCTTCAGAACTCTTACATTGTTCTCGGAATTCTGCTGACGTTTAAAAATGCTTCGGAACTCTACCATTGTTCTCGGAATTCCGTTGAAGTTTAAAAATGCTTCATAACTCTTCCATTGTTCTCGGAATTCTGCTGAAGTTTAAAAATGCTTCGGAACTCTTCCATTGTTCTCGGAATTCCGCTGACGTTTAATAATGCTTCGCAACTCTTTCATTGTTCTCGGAATTCCACTGACGTTTAAAAATGCTTCGGAAATCTTCCATTGTTTTCAAAATTCCGCTGACGCTTAAAAATGCTTCAGAACTCTTCCATTGTTCTCGGAATTCCGCTGACGTTTAATAATGCTTTGCAACTCTTTCATTGTACTCGGAATTCCGCTAACGTTTAAAAATGCTACAGAACTCTTCCATTGTTCTCGGAATTCCGCTGACGTTTAATAATGCTTCGCAACTCTTTCATTGTTCTCGGAATTCCGCTGATGTTTAAAAATGCTTCGGAACTCTTCCATTGTTCTCGGAATTCTGTTGAAGTTTAAAAATGCTTCTAAACTCTTCCATTGTTCTCGGAATTCCGCTGACATATAAAAATGCTTCGGAAATCTTGCATTGTTCTCGGCATTCCGCTGACGTTTAAAAATGCTTCGGAACTCTTCCATTGTTCTCGGAATTCTGCTGAAGTTTAAAAATGCTTCAGAACTCTTCCATTGTTCTCAGAATTCCGCTGACGTTTAAAAATGCTTCGGAAATCTTCCATTGTTTTCAAAATTCCGCTGACGTTTAAAAATGCTTCAGAACTATTCCATTGTTCTCAGAATTCTGCTGACGTTTAAAAATGCTTCGGAACTCTTCCATTGTTCTCGGAATTCCGCTGACGTTTAAAAATGCTTCACAACTCTTCCATTGTTCACGGAATTCCACTGACGTTTAAAAATGCTTCACAACTCTTCCATTGTTCTCGGAATTCCGCTGACTTTTAAAAATGCTTCGGAAATCTTCCATTGTTTTCAAAATTCCGCTGACGCTTAAAAATGCTTCAGAACTCTTCCATTGTTCTCGGAATTCTGCTGAAGTTTAAAAATGCTTCAGAACTCTTACATTGTTCTCGGAATTCTGCTGACGTTTAAAAATGCCTCGGAACTCTTCCATTGTTCTCTGAATTCCGCTGACGTTTAAAAATGCTTCGGTACTCTTCCTTTGTTCTCGGAATTCCGCTGACATATAAAAATACTTCGGAAATCTTGCATTGTTCTCGGCATTCCGCTGACATTTAAAAATGCTTCGGAAATCTTCCATTGATATCAAAATTCCGCTGACGCTTAAAAATGCTTCAGAACTCTTCCATTGTTCTCGGAATTCCGCTGACGTTTAATAATGCTTCGCAACTTTTTCATTGTTCTCGGAATTCCGCTGACAGTTAAAAATGCTTCGGAACTCTTCCATTGTTCTCGGAATTCCGTTGAAGTTTAAAAATGCTTCGAAACTCTTCCATTGTTCTCGGAATTCTGCTGAAGTTTAAAAATGCTTCAGAACTCTTCCATTGTTCTCGGAATTCCGCTGACGTTTAATAATGCTTCGCAACTCTTTCATTGTTCTCGTAATTCCGCTGACGTTTAAAAATGCTTCGAAACTCTTCCATTGTTCTCGGAATTCTGCTGAAGTTTAAAAATGCTTCGGAACTCTTCCATTGTTCTCGGAATTCCGCTGACATATAAAAATGCTTTGAAAATCTTGCATTGTTCTCGGCATTCCGCTGACGTTTAAAATTGCTTCGGAACTCTTCAATTGTTCTCGGAATTCTGTTGAACTTTTAAATTGCTTGGGAACTCTTCCATTGCTCTCGGAATTCTGCTGAAGTTTAAAAATGCTTCAGAACTCTTACTTTGTTCTCGGAATTCTGCTGACGTTTAAAAATGCTTCGGAACTCTACCATTGTTTACGGAATTCTGCTGAAGTTTAAAAATGCTTCGGAACTCTTCCATTGTTCTCAGAATTCCACTGACGTTTAAAAATGCTTCGGAAATCTTCCATTGTTTTCAAAATTCCGCTGACGCTTAAAAATGCTTCAGAACTCTTCCATTGTTCTCGGAATTCCGCTGACGTTTAATAAAGCTTCGCAACTTTTTCATTGTTCTCGGAATTCCGCTGACGGTTAAAAATGCTTCGGAACTCTTCCATTGTTCTCGGAATTCCGTTGAAGTTTAAAAATGCTTCGAAACTCTTCCATTGTTCTCGGAATTCTGCTGACGTTTAAAAATGCTTCGGAACTCTTCCATTGTTCTCGGAATTCCGTTGAAGCTTAAAAATGCTTCGAAACTCTTCCATTGTTCTCGGAATTCTGCTGAAGTTTAAAAATGCTTCGGAACTCTTCCATTGTTCTCGGAATTCCGCTGACATATAAAAATGCTTTGAAAATCTTGCATTGTTCTCGGCATTCCGCTGACGTTTAAAATTGCTTCGGAACTCTTCAATTGTTCTCGGAATTCTGTTGAACTTTTAAAATGCTTTGGAACTCTTCCATTGCTCTCGGAATTCTGCTGAAGTTTAAAAATGCTTCAGAACTCTTACATTGTTCTCGGAATTCTGCTGACGTTTAAAAATGCTTCGGAACTCTACCATTGTTCTCGGAATTCCGTTGAAGTTTAAAAATGCTTCATAACTCTTCCATTGTTCTCGGAATTCTGCTGAAGTTTAAAAATGCTTCGGAACTCTTCCATTGTTCTCGGAATTCCGCTGACGTTTAATAATGCTTCGCAACTCTTTCATTGTTCTCGGAATTCCACTGACGTTTAAAAATGCTTCGGAAATCTTCCATTGTTTTCAAAATTCCGCTGACGCTTAAAAATGCTTCAGAACTCTTCCATTGTTCTCGGAATTCCGCTGACGTTTAATAATGCTTTGCAACTCTTTCATTGTACTCGGAATTCCGCTAACGTTTAAAAATGCTACAGAACTCTTAAATTGTTCTCGGAATTCCGCTGACGTTTAATAATGCTTCGCAACTCTTTCATTGTTCTCGGAATTCCGCTGATGTTTAAAAATGCTTCGGAACTCTTCCATTGTTCTCGGAATTCTGTTGAAGTTTAAAAATGCTTCTAAACTCTTCCATTGTTCTCGGAATTCCGCTGACATATAAAAATGCTTCGGAAATCTTGCATTGTTCTCGGCATTCCGCTGACGTTTAAAAATGCTTCGGAACTCT
The DNA here is from genome assembly GCF_046119375.1 of Phyllobates terribilis. Taxonomy (NCBI): domain Eukaryota; kingdom Metazoa; phylum Chordata; class Amphibia; order Anura; family Dendrobatidae; genus Phyllobates; species Phyllobates terribilis. The sequence continues at coordinate 15,801,191 of NW_027362782.1, forward strand.
TCCATTGTTCTCGGAATTCTGCTGAAGTTTAAAAATGCTTCAGAACTCTTCCATTGTTCTCAGAATTCCGCTGACGTTTAAAAATGCTTCGGAAATCTTCCATTGTTTTCAAAATTCCGCTGACGTTTAAAAATGCTTCAGAACTATTCCATTGTTCTCAGAATTCTGCTGACGTTTAAAAATGCTTCGGAACTCTTCCATTGTTCTCGGAATTCCGCTGACGTTTAAAAATGCTTCACAACTCTTCCATTGTTCACGGAATTCCACTGACGTTTAAAAATGCTTCACAACTCTTCCATTGTTCTCGGAATTCCGCTGACTTTTAAAAATGCTTCGGAAATCTTCCATTGTTTTCAAAATTCCGCTGACGCTTAAAAATGCTTCAGAACTCTTCCATTGTTCTCGGAATTCTGCTGAAGTTTAAAAATGCTTCAGAACTCTTACATTGTTCTCGGAATTCTGCTGACGTTTAAAAATGCCTCGGAACTCTTCCATTGTTCTCTGAATTCCGCTGACGTTTAAAAATGCTTCGGTACTCTTCCTTTGTTCTCGGAATTCCGCTGACATACAAAAATGCTTCGGAAATCTTGCATTGTTCTCGGCATTCCGCTGACGTTTAAAAATGCTTCGGAACTCTTCAATTGTTCTCGGAATTCTGCCGAACTTTTAAAATGCTTTGGAACTCTTCCATTGCTCTCGGAATTCTGCTGAAGTTTAAAAATGCTTCAGAACTCTTCCATTGTTCTCGGAATTCTGCTGTAGTTTAAAAATGCTTCGGAACTCTTCCATTGTTCTCGGAATTCCGCTGACGTTTAAAAATGCTTCGGAAATCTTCCATTGTTTTCAAAATTCCGCTGACGTTTAAAAATGCTTCAGAACTCTTCCATTGTTCTCGGAATTCCGCTGACATATAAAAATGCTTCGGAAATCTTGCATTGTTCTCGGCATTCCGCTGACATTTAAAAATGCTTCGGAAATCTTCCATTGATATCAAAATTCCGCTGACGCTTAAAAATGCTTCAGAACTCTTCCATTGTTCTCGGAATTCCGCTGACGTTTAATAATGCTTCGCAACTTTTTCATTGTTCTCGGAATTCCGCTGACAGTTAAAAATGCTTCGGAACTCTTCCATTGTTCTCGGAATTCCGTTGAAGTTTAAAAATGCTTCGAAACTCTTCCATTGTTCTCGGAATTCTGCTGAAGTTTAAAAATGCTTCAGAACTCTTCCATTGTTCTCGGAATTCCGCTGACGTTTAATAATGCTTCGCAACTCTTTCATTGTTCTCGTAATTCCGCTGACGTTTAAAAATGCTTCGAAACTCTTCCATTGTTCTCGGAATTCTGCTGAAGTTTAAAAATGCTTCGGAACTCTTCCATTGTTCTCGGAATTCCGCTGACATATAAAAATGCTTTGAAAATCTTGCATTGTTCTCGGCATTCCGCTGACGTTTAAAATTGCTTCGGAACTCTTCAATTGTTCTCGGAATTCTGTTGAACTTTTAAATTGCTTTGGAACTCTTCCATTGCTCTCGGAATTCTGCTGAAGTTTAAAAATGCTTCAGAACTCTTACTTTGTTCTCGGAATTCTGCTGACGTTTAAAAATGCTTCGGAACTCTACCATTGTTCTCGGAATTCCGCTGAAGTTTAAAAATGCTTAAAATCTCTTACATTGTACTCGGAATTCCGCTGAAGTTTAAAAATGCTTCGGAACTCTTCCATTGCTCTCGGAATTCTGCTGAAGTTTAAAAATGCTTCAGAACTCTTACATTGTTCTCGGAATTCTGCTGACGTTTAAAAATGCTTCGGAACTCTTCCATTGTTCTCAGAATTCCGCTGAAGTTTAAAAATGCTTCGGTACTCTTCCATTGTTCTCGGAATTCCGCTGACATATAAAAATGCTTCGGAAATCTTGCATTGTTCTCGGCATTCCGCTGACGTTTAAAAATGCTTCGGAACTCTTCAATTGTTCTCGGAATTCTGCTGAACTTTTAAAATGCTTTGGAACTCTTCCATTGCTCTCGGAATTCTGCTGAAGTTTAAAAATGCTTCAGAACTCTTCCATTGTTTTCGGAATTCTGCTGAAGTTTAAAAATGCTTCGGAACTCTTCCATTGTTCTCAGAATTCCACTGACGTTTAAAAATGCTTCGGAAATCTTCCATTGTTTTCAAAATTCCGCTGACGCTTAAAAATGCTTCAGAACTCTTCCATTGTTCTCGGAATTCCGCTGACGTTTAATAATGCTTCGCAACTTTTTCATTGTTCTCGGAATTCCGCTGACGGTTAAAAATGCTTCGGAACTCTTCAATTGTTCTCGGAATTCTGTTGAACTTTTAAAATGCTTTGGAACTCTTCCATTGCTCTCGGAATTCTGCTGAAGTTTAAAAATGCTTCAGAACTCTTACATTGTTCTCGGAATTCTGCTGACGTTTAAAAATGCTTCGGAACTCTACCATTGTTCTCGGAATTCCGTTGAAGTTTAAAAATGCTTCGAAACTCTTCCATTGTTCTCGGAATTCTGCTGAAGTTTAAAAATGCTTCGGAACTCTTCCATTGTTCTCGGAATTCCGCTGACGTTTAATAATGCTTCGCAACTCTTTCATTGTTCTCGGAATTCCACTGACGTTTAAAAATGCTTCGGAACGCTTCCATTGTTCTCGGAATTCCGTTGAAGTTTAAAAATGCTTCGAAACTCTTCCATTGTTCTCGGAATTCTGCTGAAGTTTAAAAATGCTTCGGAACTCTTTCATTGTTCTCAGAATTCCGCTGACATTTAAAAATGCTTTGGTACTCTTCCATTGTTCTCGGAATTCCGCTGACATATAAAAATGCTTCGGAAATCTTGCATTGTTCTCGGCATTCCGCTGACGTTTAAAAATGCTTCGGAACTCTTCCATTGTTCTCGGAATTCTGCTGAAGTTTAAAAATGCTTCAGAACTCTTCCATTGTTCTCAGAATTCCGCTGACGTTTAAAAATGCTTCGGAAATCTTCCATTGTTTTCAAAATTCCGCTGACGTTTAAAAATGCTTCAGAACTATTCCATTGTTCTCAGAATTCTGCTGACGTTTAAAAATGCTTCGGAACTCTTCCATTGTTCTCGGAATTCCGCTGACGTTTAAAAATGCTTCACAACTCTTCCATTGTTCTCGGAATTCCGCTGACGTTTAAAAATGCTTCACAACTCTTCCATTGTTCTCGGAATTCCGCTGACTTTTAAAAATGCTTCGGAAATCTTCCATTGTTTTCAAAATTCCGCTGACGCTTAAAAATGCTTCAGAACTCTTCCATTGTTCTCGGAATTCTGCTGAAGTTTAAAAATGCTACAGAACTCTTACATTGTTCTCGGAATTCTGCTGACGTTTAAAAATGCTTCGGAACTCTTCCATTGTTCTCTGAATTCCGCTGATGTTTAAAAATGCTTCGGTACTCTTCCTTTGTTCTCGGAATTCCGCTGACATATAAAAATGCTTCGGAAATCTTGCATTGTTCTCGGCATTCCGCTGACGTTTAAAAATGCTTCGGAACTCTTCCATTGTTCTCGGAATTCTGCTGACGTTTAAAAATGCTTCGGAACTCTTCCATTGTTCTCGGAATTCGTGTGAATTTTAAAAATGCTTCGGAACTCTTCTATTGTTCTCGGAATTCCGCTGAAATTTAAAAATGCTTAAAATCTCTTACATTGTACTCGGAATTCCGCTGAAGTTTAAAAATGCTTCGGAACTCTTCCATTGCTCTCGGAATTCTGCTGAAGTTTAAAAATGCTTCAGAACTCTTCCATTGTTCTCGGAATTCTGCTGTAGTTTAAAAATGCTTCGGAACTCTTCCATTGTTCTCGGAATTCCGCTGACGTTTAAAAATGCTTCGGAAATCTTCCATTGTTTTCAAAATTCCGCTGACGTTTAAAAATGCTTCAGAACTCTTCCATTGTTCTCGGAATTCCGCTGACATATAAAAATGCTTCGGAAATCTTGCATTGTTCTCGGCATTCCGCTGACATTTAAAAATGCTTCGGAAATCTTCCATTGATATCAAAATTCCGCTGACGCTTAAAAATGCTTCAGAACTCTTCCATTGTTCTCGGAATTCCGCTGACGTTTAATAATGCTTCGCAACTTTTTCATTGTTCTCGGAATTCCGCTGACAGTTAAAAATGCTTCGGAACTCTTCCATTGTTCTCGGAATTCCGTTGAAGTTTAAAAATGCTTCGAAACTCTTCCATTGTTCTCGGAATTCTGCTGAAGTTTAAAAATGCTTCAGAACTCTTCCATTGTTCTCGGAATTCCGCTGACGTTTAATAATGCTTCGCAACTCTTTCATTGTTCTCGTAATTCCGCTGACGTTTAAAAATGCTTCGAAACTCTTCCATTGTTCTCGGAATTCTGCTGAAGTTTAAAAATGCTTCGGAACTCTTCCATTGTTCTCGGAATTCCGCTGACATATAAAAATGCTTTGAAAATCTTGCATTGTTCTCGGCATTCCGCTGACGTTTAAAATTGCTTCGGAACTCTTCAATTGTTCTCGGAATTCTGTTGAACTTTTAAATTGCTTTGGAACTCTTCCATTGCTCTCGGAATTCTGCTGAAGTTTAAAAATGCTTCAGAACTCTTACTTTGTTCTCGGAATTCTGCTGACGTTTAAAAATGCTTCGGAACTCTACCATTGTTCTCGGAATTCCGCTGAAGTTTAAAAATGCTTAAAATCTCTTACATTGTACTCGGAATTCCGCTGAAGTTTAAAAATGCTTCGGAACTCTTCCATTGCTCTCGGAATTCTGCTGAAGTTTAAAAATGCTTCAGAACTCTTACATTGTTCTCGGAATTCTGCTGACGTTTAAAAATGCTTCGGAACTCTTCCATTGTTCTCAGAATTCTGCTGACGTTTAAAAATGCTTCGGAACTCTTCCATTGTTCTCGGAATTCCGCTGACTTTTAAAAATGCTTCGGAAATCTTCCATTGTTTTCAAAATTCCGCTGACGCTTAAAAATGCTTCAGAACTCTTCCATTGTTCTCGGAATTCTGCTGAAGTTTAAAAATGCTACAGAACTCTTACATTGTTCTCGGAATTCTGCTGACGTTTAAAAATGCTTCGGAACTCTTCCATTGTTCTCTGAATTCCGCTGATGTTTAAAAATGCTTCGGTACTCTTCCTTTGTTCTCGGAATTCCGCTGACATATAAAAATGCTTCGGAAATCTTGCATTGTTCTCGGCATTCCGCTGACGTTTAAAAATGCTTCGGAACTCTTCCATTGTTCTCGGAATTCTGCTGACGTTTAAAAATGCTTCGGAACTCTTCCATTGTTCTCGGAATTCGTGTGAATTTTAAAAATGCTTCGGAACTCTTCTATTGTTCTCGGAATTCCGCTGAAATTTAAAAATGCTTAAAATCTCTTACATTGTACTCGGAATTCCGCTGAAGTTTAAAAATGCTTCGGAACTCTTCCATTGCTCTCGGAATTCTGCTGAAGTTTAAAAATGCTTCAGAACTCTTCCATTGTTCTCGGAATTCTGCTGTAGTTTAAAAATGCTTCGGAACTCTTCCATTGTTCTCGGAATTCCGCTGACGTTTAAAAATGCTTCGGAAATCTTCCATTGTTTTCAAAATTCCGCTGACGTTTAAAAATGCTTCAGAACTCTTCCATTGTTCTCGGAATTCCGCTGACATATAAAAATGCTTCGGAAATCTTGCATTGTTCTCGGCATTCCGCTGACATTTAAAAATGCTTCGGAAATCTTCCATTGATATCAAAATTCCGCTGACGCTTAAAAATGCTTCAGAACTCTTCCATTGTTCTCGGAATTCTGCTGACGTTTAATAATGCTTCGCAACTTTTTCATTGTTCTCGGAATTCCGCTGACAGTTAAAAATGCTTCGGAACTCTTCCATTGTTCTCGGAATTCCGTTGAAGTTTAAAAATGCTTCGAAACTCTTCCATTGTTCTCGGAATTCTGCTGAAGTTTAAAAATGCTTCAGAACTCTTCCATTGTTCTCGGAATTCCGCTGACGTTTAATAATGCTTCGCAACTCTTTCATTGTTCTCGTAATTCCGCTGACGTTTAAAAATGCTTCGAAACTCTTCCATTGTTCTCGGAATTCTGCTGAAGTTTAAAAATGCTTCGGAACTCTTCCATTGTTCTCGGAATTCCGCTGAAGTTTAAAAATGCTTAAAATCTCTTACATTGTACTCGGAATTCCGCTGAAGTTTAAAAATGCTTCGGAACTCTTCCATTGCTCTCGGAATTCTGCTGAAGTTTAAAAATGCTTCAGAACTCTTACATTGTTCTCGGAATTCTGCTGACGTTTAAAAATGCTTCGGAACTCTTCCATTGTTCTCAGAATTCCGCTGAAGTTTAAAAATGCTTCGGTACTCTTCCATTGTTCTCGGAATTCCGCTGACATATAAAAATGCTTCGGAAATCTTGCATTGTTCTCGGCATTCCGCTGACGTTTAAAAATGCTTCGGAACTCTTCAATTGTTCTCGGAATTCTGCTGAACTTTTAAAATGCTTTGGAACTCTTCCATTGCTCTCGGAATTCTGCTGAAGTTTAAAAATGCTTCAGAACTCTTCCATTGTTTTCGGAATTCTGCTGAAGTTTAAAAATGCTTCGCAACTCTTTCATTGTTCTCGGAATTCCACTGACGTTTAAAAATGCTTCGGAACTCATCCATTGTTCTCGGAATTCCGTTGAAGTTTAAAAATGCTTCGAAACTCTTCCATTGTTCTCGGAATTCTGCTGACATATAAAAATGCTTCGGAAATCTTGCATTGTTCTCGGCATTCCGCTGACGTCTAAAAATGCTTCGGAACTCTTCCATTGCTCTCGGAATTCTGCTGAAGTTTAAAAATGTTTCAGAACTCTTACATTGTTCTCGGAATTCTGCTGACGTTTAAAAATGCTTCGGAACTCTTCCATTGTTCTCAGAATTCAGCTGAAGTTTAAAAATGCTTCGGAACTCTTCCATTGTTCTCGGAATTCTGCTGAAGTTTAAAAATGCTACGTAACTCTTCCATTGTTCTCAGAATTCCGCTGACGTTTAAAAATGCTTTGGAACTCTTCCATTGCTCTCGGAATTCTGCTGAAGTTTAAAAATGCTTCGGAACTCTTCCATTGTTCTCGGAATTCTGCTGAAGTTTAAAAATGCTTCGGAACTCTTCCATTGTTCTCGGAATTCCGTTGAAGTTTAAAAATACTTCGAAACTCTTCCATTGTTCTCAGAATTCAGCTGAAGTTTAAAAATGCTTCGGAACTCTTCCATTGTTCTCGGAATTCTGCTGAAGTTTAAAAATGCTACGTAACTCTTCCATTGTTCTCAGAATTCCGCTGACGTTTAAAAATGCTTCAGAACTCTTACTTTGTTCTCGGAATTCTGCTGACGTTTAAAAATGCTTCGGAACTCTACCATTGTTCTCGGAATTCCGCTGAAGTTTAAAAATGCTTAAAATCTCTTACATTGTACTCGGAATTCCGCTGAAGTTTAAAAATGCTTCGGAACTCTTCCATTGCTCTCGGAATTCTGCTGAAGTTTAAAAATGCTTCAGAACTCTTACATTGTTCTCGGAATTCTGCTGACGTTTAAAAATGCTTCGGAACTCTTCCATTGTTCTCAGAATTCTGCTGACGTTTAAAAATGCTTCGGAACTCTTCCATTGTTCTCGGAATTCCGCTGACTTTTAAAAATGCTTCGGAAATCTTCCATTGTTTTCAAAATTCCGCTGACGCTTAAAAATGCTTCAGAACTCTTCCATTGTTCTCGGAATTCTGCTGAAGTTTAAAAATGCTACAGAACTCTTACATTGTTCTCGGAATTCTGCTGACGTTTAAAAATGCTTCGGAACTCTTCCATTGTTCTCTGAATTCCGCTGATGTTTAAAAATGCTTCGGTACTCTTCCTTTGTTCTCGGAATTCCGCTGACATATAAAAATGCTTCGGAAATCTTGCATTGTTCTCGGCATTCCGCTGACGTTTAAAAATGCTTCGGAACTCTTCCATTGTTCTCGGAATTCTGCTGACGTTTAAAAATGCTTCGGAACTCTTCCATTGTTCTCGGAATTCGTGTGAATTTTAAAAATGCTTCGGAACTCTTCTATTGTTCTCGGAATTCCGCTGAAATTTAAAAATGCTTAAAATCTCTTACATTGTACTCGGAATTCCGCTGAAGTTTAAAAATGCTTCGGAACTCTTCCATTGCTCTCGGAATTCTGCTGAAGTTTAAAAATGCTTCAGAACTCTTCCATTGTTCTCGGAATTCTGCTGTAGTTTAAAAATGCTTCGGAACTCTTCCATTGTTCTCGGAATTCCGCTGACGTTTAAAAATGCTTCGGAAATCTTCCATTGTTTTCAAAATTCCGCTGACGTTTAAAAATGCTTCAGAACTCTTCCATTGTTCTCGGAATTCCGCTGACATATAAAAATGCTTCGGAAATCTTGCATTGTTCTCGGCATTCCGCTGACATTTAAAAATGCTTCGGAAATCTTCCATTGATATCAAAATTCCGCTGACGCTTAAAAATGCTTCAGAACTCTTCCATTGTTCTCGGAATTCTGCTGACGTTTAATAATGCTTCGCAACTTTTTCATTGTTCTCGGAATTCCGCTGACAGTTAAAAATGCTTCGGAACTCTTCCATTGTTCTCGGAATTCCGTTGAAGTTTAAAAATGCTTCGAAACTCTTCCATTGTTCTCGGAATTCTGCTGAAGTTTAAAAATGCTTCAGAACTCTTCCATTGTTCTCGGAATTCCGCTGACGTTTAATAATGCTTCGCAACTCTTTCATTGTTCTCGTAATTCCGCTGACGTTTAAAAATGCTTCGAAACTCTTCCATTGTTCTCGGAATTCTGCTGAAGTTTAAAAATGCTTCGGAACTCTTCCATTGTTCTCGGAATTCCGCTGAAGTTTAAAAATGCTTAAAATCTCTTACATTGTACTCGGAATTCCGCTGAAGTTTAAAAATGCTTCGGAACTCTTCCATTGCTCTCGGAATTCTGCTGAAGTTTAAAAATGCTTCAGAACTCTTACATTGTTCTCGGAATTCTGCTGACGTTTAAAAATGCTTCGGAACTCTTCCATTGTTCTCAGAATTCCGCTGAAGTTTAAAAATGCTTCGGTACTCTTCCATTGTTCTCGGAATTCCGCTGACATATAAAAATGCTTCGGAAATCTTGCATTGTTCTCGGCATTCCGCTGACGTTTAAAAATGCTTCGGAACTCTTCAATTGTTCTCGGAATTCTGCTGAACTTTTAAAATGCTTTGGAACTCTTCCATTGCTCTCGGAATTCTGCTGAAGTTTAAAAATGCTTCAGAACTCTTCCATTGTTTTCGGAATTCTGCTGAAGTTTAAAAATGCTTCGCAACTCTTTCATTGTTCTCGGAATTCCACTGACGTTTAAAAATGCTTCGGAACTCATCCATTGTTCTCGGAATTCCGTTGAAGTTTAAAAATGCTTCGAAACTCTTCCATTGTTCTCGGAATTCTGCTGACATATAAAAATGCTTCGGAAATCTTGCATTGTTCTCGGCATTCCGCTGACGTCTAAAAATGCTTCGGAACTCTTCCATTGCTCTCGGAATTCTGCTGAAGTTTAAAAATGTTTCAGAACTCTTACATTGTTCTCGGAATTCTGCTGACGTTTAAAAATGCTTCGGAACTCTTCCATTGTTCTCAGAATTCAGCTGAAGTTTAAAAATGCTTCGGAACTCTTCCATTGTTCTCGGAATTCTGCTGAAGTTTAAAAATGCTACGTAACTCTTCCATTGTTCTCAGAATTCCGCTGACGTTTAAAAATGCTTTGGAACTCTTCCATTGCTCTCGGAATTCTGCTGAAGTTTAAAAATGCTTCGGAACTCTTCCATTGTTCTCGGAATTCTGCTGAAGTTTAAAAATGCTTCGGAACTCTTCCATTGTTCTCGGAATTCCGTTGAAGTTTAAAAATACTTCGAAACTCTTCCATTGTTCTCGGAATTCTGCTGAAGTTTAAAAATGCTTCGGAACTCTTCCATTGTTCTCAGAATTCCGCTAACGTTTAAAAATGCTTCGGAAATCTTCCATTGTTTTCAAAATTCCGCTGACGCTTAAAAATGCTTCAGAACTCTTCCATTGTTCTCGGAATTCCGCTGACGTTTAATAATGCTTCGCAACTTTTTCATTGTTCTCGGAATTCCGCTGACGGTTAAAAATGCTTCGGAACTCTTCCATTGTTCTCGGAATTCCGTTGAAGTTTAAAAATGCTTCGAAACTCTTCCATTGTTCTCGGAATTCTGCTGACGTTTAAAAATGCTTCGGAACTCTTCCATTGTTCTCGGAATTCCGTTGAAGTTTAAAAATGCTTCGAAACTCTTCCATTGTTCTCGGAATTCTGCTGAAGTTTAAAAATGCTTCGGAACTCTTCCATTGTTCTCGGAATTCCGCTGACATATAAAAATGCTTTGAAAATCTTGCATTGTTCTCGGCATTCCGCTGACGTTTAAAATTGCTTCGGAACTCTTCAATTGTTCTCGGAATTCTGTTGAACTTTTAAAATGCTTTGGAACTCTTCCATTGCTCTCGGAATTCTGTTGAAGTTTAAAAATGCTTCTAAACTCTTCCATTGTTCTCGGAATTCCGCTGACATATAAAAATGCTTCGGAAATCTTGCATTGTTCTCGGCATTCCGCTGACGTTTAAAAATGCTTCGGAACTCTTCCATTGTTCTCGGAATTCTGCTGAAGTTTAAAAATGCTTCAGAACTCTTCCATTGTTCTCAGAATTCCGCTGACGTTTAAAAATGCTTCGGAAATCTTCCATTGTTTTCAAAATTCCGCTGACGTTTAAAAATGCTTCAGAACTATTCCATTGTTCTCAGAATTCTGCTGACGTTTAAAAATGCTTCGGAACTCTTCCATTGTTCTCGGAATTCCGCTGACGTTTAAAAATGCTTCACAACTCTTCCATTGTTCACGGAATTCCACTGACGTTTAAAAATGCTTCACAACTCTTCCATTGTTCTCGGAATTCCGCTGACTTTTAAAAATGCTTCGGAAATCTTCCATTGTTTTCAAAATTCCGCTGACGCTTAAAAATGCTTCAGAACTCTTCCATTGTTCTCGGAATTCTGCTGAAGTTTAAAAATGCTTCAGAACTCTTACATTGTTCTCGGAATTCTGCTGACGTTTAAAAATGCCTCGGAACTCTTCCATTGTTCTCTGAATTCCGCTGACGTTTAAAAATGCTTCGGTACTCTTCCTTTGTTCTCGGAATTCCGCTGACATATAAAAATGCTTCGGAAATCTTGCATTGTTCTCGGCATTCCGCTGACGTTTAAAAATGCTTCGGAACTCTTCAATTGTTCTCGGAATTCTGCCGAACTTTTAAAATGCTTTGGAACTCTTCCATTGCTCTCGGAATTCTGCTGAAGTTTAAAAATGCTTCAGAACTCTTCCATTGTTCTCGGAATTCTGCTGTAGTTTAAAAATGCTTCGGAACTCTTCCATTGTTCTCGGAATTCCGCTGACATATAAAAATGCTTCGGAAATCTTGCATTGTTCTCGGCATTCCGCTGACATTTAAAAATGCTTCGGAAATCTTCCATTGATATCAAAATTCCGCTGACGCTTAAAAATGCTTCAGAACTCTTCCATTGTTCTCGGAATTCCGCTGACGTTTAATAATGCTTCGCAACTTTTTCATTGTTCTCGGAATTCCGCTGACAGTTAAAAATGCTTCGGAACTCTTCCATTGTTCTCGGAATTCCGTTGAAGTTTAAAAATGCTTCGAAACTCTTCCATTGTTCTCGGAATTCTGCTGAAGTTTAAAAATGCTTCAGAACTCTTCCATTGTTCTCGGAATTCCGCTGACGTTTAATAATGCTTCGCAACTCTTTCATTGTTCTCGGAATTCCGCTGACGTTTAAAAATGCTTCGAAACTCTTCCATTGTTCTCGGAATTCTGCTGAAGTTTAAAAATGCTTCGGAACTCTTCCATTGTTCTCGGAATTCCGCTGACATATAAAAATGCTTTGAAAATCTTGCATTGTTCTCGTCATTCCGCTGACGTTTAAAATTGCTTCGGAACTCTTCAATTGTTCTCGGAATTCTGTTGAACTTTTAAATTGCTTTGGAACTCTTCCATTGCTCTCGGAATTCTGCTGAAGTTTAAAAATGCTTCAGAACTCTTACTTTGTTCTCGGAATTCTGCTGACATTTAAAAATGCTTCGGAACTCTACCATTGTTCTCGGAATTCCGCTGAAGTTTAAAAATGCTTAAAATCTCTTACATTGTACTCGGAATTCCGCTGAAGTTTAAAAATGCTTCGGAACTCTTCCATTGCTCTCGGAATTCTGCTGAAGTTTAAAAATGCTTCAGAACTCTTACATTGTTCTCGGAATTCTGCTGACGTTTAAAAATGCTTCGGAACTCTTCCATTGTTCTCAGAATTCCGCTGAAGTTTAAAAATGCTTCGGTACTCTTCCATTGTTCTCGGAATTCCGCTGACATATAAAAATGCTTCGGAAATCTTGCATTGTTCTCGGCATTCCGCTGACGTTTAAAAATGCTTCGGAACTCTTCAATTGTTCTCGGAATTCTGCTGAACTTTTAAAATGCTTTGGAACTCTTCCATTGCTCTCGGAATTCTGCTGAAGTTTAAAAATGCTTCAGAACTCTTCCATTGTTTTCGGAATTCTGCTGAAGTTTAAAAATGCTTCGGAACTCTTCCATTGTTCTCAGAATTCCACTGACGTTTAAAAATGCTTCGGAAATCTTCCATTGTTTTCAAAATTCCGCTGACGCTTAAAAATGCTTCAGAACTCTTCCATTGTTCTCGGAATTCCGCTGACGTTTAATAATGCTTCGCAACTTTTTCATTGTTCTCGGAATTCCGCTGACGGTTAAAAATGCTTCGGAACTCTTCAATTGTTCTCGGAATTCTGTTGAACTTTTAAAATGCTTTGGAACTCTTCCATTGCTCTCGGAATTCTGCTGAAGTTTAAAAATGCTTCAGAACTCTTACATTGTTCTCGGAATTCTGCTGACGTTTAAAAATGCTTCGGAACTCTACCATTGTTCTCGGAATTCCGTTGAAGTTTAAAAATGCTTCGAAACTCTTCCATTGTTCTCGGAATTCTGCTGAAGTTTAAAAATGCTTCGGAACTCTTTCATTGTTCTCAGAATTCCGCTGACATTTAAAAATGCTTTGGTACTCTTCCATTGTTCTCGGAATTCCGCTGACATATAAAAATGCTTCGGAAATCTTGCATTGTTCTCGGCATTCCGCTGACGTTTAAAAATGCTTCGGAACTCTTCCATTGTTCTCGGAATTCTGCTGAAGTTTAAAAATGCTTCAGAACTCTTCCATTGTTCTCAGAATTCCGCTGACGTTTAAAAATGCTTCGGAAATCTTCCATTGTTTTCAAAATTCCGCTGACGTTTAAAAATGCTTCAGAACTATTCCATTGTTCTCAGAATTCTGCTGACGTTTAAAAATGCTTTGGAACTCTTCCATTGTTCTCGGAATTCCGCTGACGTTTAAAAATGCTTCACAACTCTTCCATTGTTCTCGGAATTCCGCTGACGTTTAAAAATGCTTCACAACTCTTCCATTGTTCTCGGAATTCCGCTGACTTTTAAAAATGCTTCGGAAATCTTCCATTGATTTCAAAATTCCGCTGACGCTTAAAAATGCTTCAGAACTCTTCCATTGTTCTCGGAATTCTGCTGAAGTTTAAAAATGCTACAGAACTCTTACATTGTTCTCGGAATTCTGCTGACGTTTAAAAATGCTTCGGAACTCTTCCATTGTTCTCTGAATTCCGCTGATGTTTAAAAATGCTTCGGTACTCTTCCTTTGTTCTCGGAATTCCGCTGACATATAAAAATGCTTCGGAAATCTTGCATTGTTCTCGGCATTCCGCTGACGTTTAAAAATGCTTCGGAAATCTTCCATTGTTTTCAAAATTCCGCTGACGCTTAAAAATGCTTCAGAACTCTTCCATTGTTCTCGGAATTCTGCTGACGTTTAATAATGCTTCGCAACTCTTTCATTGTTCTCGGAATTCCACTGACGTTTAAAAATGCTTCGGAACTCATCCATTGTTCTCGGAATTCCGTTGAAGTTTAAAAATGCTTCGAAACTCTTCCATTGTTCTCGGAATTCTGCTGACATATAAAAATGCTTCGGAAATCTTGCATTGTTCTCGGCATTCCGCTGACGTTTAAAAATGCTTCGGAACTCTTCCATTGCTCTCAGAATTCCGCTGACGTTTAAAAATGCTTTGGAACTCTTCCATTGCTCTCGGAATTCTGCTGAAGTTTAAAAATGCTTCGGAACTCTTCCATTGTTCTCGGAATTCTGCTGAAGTTTAAAAATGCTTCGGAACTCTTCCATTGTTCTCGGAATTCCGTTGAAGTTTAAAAATACTTCGAAACTCTTCCATTGTTCTCGGAATTCTGCTGAAGTTTAAAAATGCTTCGGAACTCTTCCATTGTTCTCAGAATTCCGCTAACGTTTAAAAATGCTTCGGAAATCTTCCATTGTTTTCAAAATTCCGCTGACGCTTAAAAATGCTTCAGAACTCTTCCATTGTTCTCGGAATTCCGCTGACGTTTAATAATGCTTCGCAACTCTTTCATTGTACTCGGAATTCCGCTAACGTTTAAAAATGCTTCGGAACTCTTCCATTGTTCTCGGAATTCCGTTGAAGTTTAAAAATGCTTCGAAACTCTTCCATTGTTCTGGGAATTCTGCTGAAGTTTAAAAATGCTTCAGAACTCTTCCATTGTTCTCGGAATTCCGCTGACGTTTAATAATGCTTCGCAACTCTTCCATTGTTCTCGGAATTCGTGTGAATTTTAAAAATGCTTCGGAACTCTTCTATTGTTCTCGGAATTCCGCTGAAATTTAAAAATGCTTAAAATCTCTTACATTGTACTCGGAATTCCGCTGAAGTTTAAAAATGCTTCGGAACTCTTCCATTGTTCTCGGAATTCTGCTGAAGTTTAAAAATGCTTCAGAACTCTTCCATTGTTCTCAGAATTCCGCTGACGTTTAAAAATGCTTCGGAAATCTTCCATTGTTTTCAAAATTCCGCTGACGTTTAAAAATGCTTCAGAACTATTCCATTGTTCTCAGAATTCTGCTGACGTTTAAAAATGCTTCAGAACTCTTCCATTGTTCTCGGAATTCCGCTGACGTTTAAAAATGCTTCACAACTCTTCCATTGTTCTCGGAATTCCGCTGACGTTTAAAAATGCTTCACAACTCTTCCATTGTTCTCGGAATTCCGCTGACTTTTAAAAATGCTTCGGAAATCTTCCATTGTTTTCAAAATTCCGCTGACGCTTAAAAATGCTTCAGAACTCTTCCATTGTTCTCGGAATTCTGCTGACGTTTAATAATGCTTCGCAACTCTTTCATTGTTCTCGGAATTCCACTGACGTTTAAAAATGCTTCGGAACTCATCCATTGTTCTCGGAATTCCGTTGAAGTTTAAAAATGCTTCGAAACTCTTCCATTGTTCTCGGAATTCTGCTGACATATAAAAATGCTTCGGAAATCTTGCATTGTTCTCGGCATTCCGCTGACGTTTAAAAATGCTTCGGAACTCTTCCATTGCTCTCGGAATTCTGCTGAAGTTTAAAAATGTTTCAGAACTCTTACATTGTTCTCGGAATTCTGCTGACGTTTAAAAATGCTTCGGAACTCTTCCATTGTTCTCAGAATTCAGCTGAAGTTTAAAAATGCTTCGGAACTCTTCCATTGTTCTCTTAATTCTGCTGAAGTTTAAAAATGCTACGTAACTCTTCCATTGTTCTCAGAATTCCGCTGACGTTTAAAAATGCTTTGGAACTCTTCCATTGCTCTCGGAATTCTGCTGAAGTTTAAAAATGCTTCGGAACTCTTCCATTGTTCTCGGAATTCTGCTGAAGTTTAAAAATGCTTCGGAACTCTTCCATTGTTCTCGGAATTCCGTTGAAGTTTAAAAATACTTCGAAACTCTTCCATTGTTCTCGGAATTCTGCTGAAGTTTAAAAATGCTTCGGAACTCTTCCATTGTTCTCAGAATTCCGCTAACGTTTAAAAATGCTTCGGAAATCTTCCATTGTTTTCAAAATTCCGCTGACGCTTAAAAATGCTTCAGAACTCTTCCATTGTTCTCGGAATTCCGCTGACGTTTAATAATGCTTCGCAACTCTTTCATTGTACTCGGAATTCCGCTAACGTTTAAAAATGCTTCGGAACTCTTCCATTGTTCTCGGAATTCCGTTGAAGTTTAAAAATGCTTCGAAACTCTTCCATTGTTCTGGGAATTCTGCTGAAGTTTAAAAATGCTTCAGAACTCTTCCATTGTTCTCGGAATTCCGCTGACGTTTAATAATGCTTCGCAACTCTTTCATTGTTCTCGGAATTCCGCTGATGTTTAAAAATGCTTCGGAACTCTTCCATTGTTCTCGGAATTCTGTTGAAGTTTAAAAATGCTTCTAAACTCTTCCATTGTTCTCGGAATTCCGCTGACATATAAAAATGCTTCGGAAATCTTGCATTGTTCTCGGCATTCCGCTGACATTTAAAAATGCTTCGGAACTCTTCAATTGTTCTCGGAATTCTGCCAAACTTTTAAAATGCTTTGGAACTCTTCCATTGTTCTCGGAATTCTGCTGTAGTTTAAAAATGCTTCGGAACTCTTCCATTGTTCTCGGAATTCAGCTGACGTTTAAAAATGCTTCGGAAATCTTCCATTGTTTTCAAAATTCCGCTGACGTTTAAAAATGCTTCAGAACTCTTCCATTGTTCTCGGAATTCCGCTGACGTTTTAAAATGCTTCGGTACTCTTCCATTGTTCTCGGAATTCCGCTGACATATAAAAATGCTTCGGAAATCTTGCATTGTTCTCGGAATTCCGCTGACGTTTAAAAATGCTTCGGAACTCTTCCATTGTTCTCAGAATTCCGCTGACGTTTAAAAATGCTTCGGAAATCTTCCATTGTTTTCAAAATTCCGCTGACGTTTAAAAATGCTTCAGAACTCTTCCATTGTTCTCGGAATTCCGCTGACGTTTAAAAATGCTTTGGAACTCTTCCATTATTCTCGGAATTCTGCTGAAGTTTAAAAATGCTTCGGAACTCTTCCATTGTTCTCAGAATTCCGCTGACGTTTAAAAATGCTTCGGTACTCTTCCATTGTTCTCGGAATTCCGCTGACATATAAAAATGCTTCGGAAATCTTGCATTGTTCTCGGCATTCCGCTGACGTTTAAAAATGCTTCGGAACTCTTCAATTGTTCTCGGAATTCTGCTGAACTTTTAAAATGCTTTGGAACTCTTCCATTGCTCTCGGAATTCTGCTGAAGTTTAAAAATGCTTCAGAACTCTTCCATTGTTTTCGGAATTCTGCTGAAGTTTAAAAATGCTTCGGAACTCTTCCATTGTTCTCAGAATTCCACTGACGTTTAAAAATGCTTCGGAAATCTTCCATTGTTTTCAAAATTCCGCTGACGCTTAAAAATGCTTCAGAACTCTTCCATTGTTCTCGGAATTCCGCTGACGTTTAATAATGCTTCGCAACTTTTTCATTGTTCTCGGAATTCCGCTGACGGTTAAAAATGCTTCGGAACTCTTCGATTGTTCTCGGAATTCCGTTGAAGTTTAAAAATGCTTCGAAACTCTTCCATTGTTCTCGGAATTCTGCTGACGTTTAAAAATGCTTCGGAACTCTTCCATTGTTCTCGGAATTCCGTTGAAGTTTAAAAATGCTTCGGAACTCTTCCATTGTTCTCGGAATTCCGCTGACATATAAAAATGCTTTGAAAATCTTGCATTGTTCTCGGCATTCCGCTGACGTTTAAAATTGCTTCGGAACTCTTCAATTGTTCTCGGAATTCTGTTGAACTTTTAAAATGCTTTGGAACTCTTCCATTGCTCTCGGAATTCTGCTGAAGTTTAAAAATGCTTCAGAACTCTTACATTGTTCTCGGAATTCTGCTGACGTTTAAAAATGCTTCGGAACTCTACCATTGTTCTCGGAATTCCGTTGAAGTTTAAAAATGCTTCATAACTCTTCCATTGTTCTCGCAATTCTGCTGAAGTTTAAAAATGCTTCGGAACTCTTCCATTGCTCTCGGAATTCTGCTGAAGTTTAAAAATGCTTCAGAACTCTTACATTGTTCTCGGAATTCTGCTGACATTTAAAAATGCTTCGGAACTCTACCATTGTTCTCGGAATTCCGTTGAAGTTTAAAAATGCTTCATAACTCTTCCATTGTTCTCGCAATTCTGCTGAAGTTTAAAAATGCTTCGAAACTCTTCCATTGTTCTGGGAATTCTGCTGAAGTTTAAAAATGCTTCAGAACTCTTCCATTGTTCTCGGAATTCCGCTGACGTTTAATAATGCTTCGCAACTCTTCCATTGTTCTCGGAATTCGTGTGAATTTTAAAAATGCTTCGGAACTCTTCTATTGTTCTCGGAATTCCGCTGAAATTTAAAAATGCTTAAAACCTCTTACATTGTACTCGGAATTCCGCTGAAGTTTAAAAATGCTTCGGAACTCTTCCATTGTTCTCGGAATTCTGCTGAAGTTTAAAAATGCTTCAGAACTCTTCCATTGTTCTCAGAATTCCGCTGACGTTTAAAAATGCTTCGGAAATCTTCCATTGTTTTCAAAATTCCGCTGACGTTTAAAAATGCTTCAGAACTCTTCCATTGTTCTCGGAATTCCGCTGACGTTTAAAAATGCTTCACAACTCTTCCATTGTTCTCGGAATTCCGCTGACGTTTAAAAATGCTTCACAACTCTTCCATTGTTCTCGGAATTCCGCTGACTTTTAAAAATGCTTCGGAAATCTTCCATTGTTTTCAAAATTCCGCTGACGCTTAAAAATGCTTCAGAACTCTTCCATTGTTCTCGGAATTCTGCTGACGTTTAATAATGCTTCGCAACTCTTTCATTGTTCTCGGAATTCCACTGACGTTTAAAAATGCTTCGGAACTCATCCATTGTTCTCGGAATTCCGTTGAAGTTTAAAAATGCTTCGAAACTCTTCCATTGTTCTCGGAATTCTGCTGACATATAAAAATGCTTCGGAAATCTTGCATTGTTCTCGGCATTCCGCTGACGTTTAAAAATGCTTCGGAACTCTTCCATTGCTCTCGGAATTCTGCTGAAGTTTAAAAATGTTTCAGAACTCTTACATTGTTCTCGGAATTCTGCTGACGTTTAAAAATGCTTCGGAACTCTTCCATTGTTCTCAGAATTCAGCTGAAGTTTAAAAATGCTTCGGAACTCTTCCATTGTTCTCGGAATTCTGCTGAAGTTTAAAAATGCTACGTAACTCTTCCATTGTTCTCAGAATTCCGCTGACGTTTAAAAATGCTTTGGAACTCTTCCATTGCTCTCGGAATTCTGCTGAAGTTTAAAAATGCTTCGGAACTCTTCCATTGTTCTCAGAATTCCGCTAACGTTTAAAAATGCTTCGGAAATCTTCCATTGTTTTCAAAATTCCGCTGACGCTTAAAAATGCTTCAGAACTCTTCCATTGTTCTCGGAATTCCGCTGACGTTTAATAATGCTTCGCAACTCTTTCATTGTACTCGGAATTCCGCTAACGTTTAAAAATGCTTCGGAACTCTTCCATTGTTCTCGGAATTCCGTTGAAGTTTAAAAATGCTTCGAAACTCTTCCATTGTTCTGGGAATTCTGCTGAAGTTTAAAAATGCTTCAGAACTCTTCCATTGTTCTCGGAATTCCGCTGACGTTTAATAATGCTTCGCAACTCTTCCATTGTTCTCGGAATTCGTGTGAATTTTAAAAATGCTTCGGAACTCTTCTATTGTTCTCGGAATTCCGCTGAAATTTAAAAATGCTTAAAATCTCTTACATTGTACTCGGAATTCCGCTGAAGTTTAAAAATGCTTCGGAACTCTTCCATTGTTCTCGGAATTCTGCTGAAGTTTAAAAATGCTTCAGAACTCTTCCATTGTTCTCAGAATTCCGCTGACGTTTAAAAATGCTTCGGAAATCTTCCATTGTTTTCAAAATTCCGCTGACGTTTAAAAATGCTTCAGAACTATTCCATTGTTCTCAGAATTCTGCTGACGTTTAAAAATGCTTCAGAACTCTTCCATTGTTCTCGGAATTCCGCTGACGTTTAAAAATGCTTCACAACTCTTCCATTGTTCTCGGAATTCCGCTGACGTTTAAAAATGCTTCACAACTCTTCCATTGTTCTCGGAATTCCGCTGACTTTTAAAAATGCTTCGGAAATCTTCCATTGTTTTCAAAATTCCGCTGACGCTTAAAAATGCTTCAGAACTCTTCCATTGTTCTCGGAATTCTGCTGACGTTTAATAATGCTTCGCAACTCTTTCATTGTTCTCGGAATTCCACTGACGTTTAAAAATGCTTCGGAACTCATCCATTGTTCTCGGAATTCCGTTGAAGTTTAAAAATGCTTCGAAACTCTTCCATTGTTCTCGGAATTCTGCTGACATATAAAAATGCTTCGGAAATCTTGCATTGTTCTCGGCATTCCGCTGACGTTTAAAAATGCTTCGGAACTCTTCCATTGCTCTCGGAATTCTGCTGAAGTTTAAAAATGTTTCAGAACTCTTACATTGTTCTCGGAATTCTGCTGACGTTTAAAAATGCTTCGGAACTCTTCCATTGTTCTCAGAATTCAGCTGAAGTTTAAAAATGCTTCGGAACTCTTCCATTGTTCTCTTAATTCTGCTGAAGTTTAAAAATGCTACGTAACTCTTCCATTGTTCTCAGAATTCCGCTGACGTTTAAAAATGCTTTGGAACTCTTCCATTGCTCTCGGAATTCTGCTGAAGTTTAAAAATGCTTCGGAACTCTTCCATTGTTCTCGGAATTCTGCTGAAGTTTAAAAATGCTTCGGAACTCTTCCATTGTTCTCGGAATTCCGTTGAAGTTTAAAAATACTTCGAAACTCTTCCATTGTTCTCGGAATTCTGCTGAAGTTTAAAAATGCTTCGGAACTCTTCCATTGTTCTCAGAATTCCGCTAACGTTTAAAAATGCTTCGGAAATCTTCCATTGTTTTCAAAATTCCGCTGACGCTTAAAAATGCTTCAGAACTCTTCCATTGTTCTCGGAATTCCGCTGACGTTTAATAATGCTTCGCAACTCTTTCATTGTACTCGGAATTCCGCTAACGTTTAAAAATGCTTCGGAACTCTTCCATTGTTCTCGGAATTCCGTTGAAGTTTAAAAATGCTTCGAAACTCTTCCATTGTTCTGGGAATTCTGCTGAAGTTTAAAAATGCTTCAGAACTCTTCCATTGTTCTCGGAATTCCGCTGACGTTTAATAATGCTTCGCAACTCTTTCATTGTTCTCGGAATTCCGCTGATGTTTAAAAATGCTTCGGAACTCTTCCATTGTTCTCGGAATTCTGTTGAAGTTTAAAAATGCTTCTAAACTCTTCCATTGTTCTCGGAATTCCGCTGACATATAAAAATGCTTCGGAAATCTTGCATTGTTCTCGGCATTCCGCTGACATTTAAAAATGCTTCGGAACTCTTCAATTGTTCTCGGAATTCTGCCAAACTTTTAAAATGCTTTGGAACTCTTCCATTGTTCTCGGAATTCTGCTGTAGTTTAAAAATGCTTCGGAACTCTTCCATTGTTCTCGGAATTCAGCTGACGTTTAAAAATGCTTCGGAAATCTTCCATTGTTTTCAAAATTCCGCTGACGTTTAAAAATGCTTCAGAACTCTTCCATTGTTCTCGGAATTCCGCTGACGTTTTAAAATGCTTCGGTACTCTTCCATTGTTCTCGGAATTCCGCTGACATATAAAAATGCTTCGGAAATCTTGCATTGTTCTCGGCATTCCGCTGACGTTTAAAAATGCTTCGGAACTCTTCCATTGTTCTCAGAATTCCGCTGACGTTTAAAAATGCTTCGGAAATCTTCCATTGTTTTCAAAATTCCGCTGACGTTTAAAAATGCTTCAGAACTCTTCCATTGTTCTCGGAATTCCGCTGACGTTTAAAAATGCTTTGGAACTCTTCCATTATTCTCGGAATTCTGCTGAAGTTTAAAAATGCTTCGGAACTCTTCCATTGTTCTCAGAATTCCGCTGACGTTTAAAAATGCTTCGGTACTCTTCCATTGTTCTCGGAATTCCGCTGACATATAAAAATGCTTCGGAAATCTTGCATTGTTCTCGGCATTCCGCTGACGTTTAAAAATGCTTCGGAACTCTTCAATTGTTCTCGGAATTCTGCTGAACTTTTAAAATGCTTTGGAACTCTTCCATTGCTCTCGGAATTCTGCTGAAGTTTAAAAATGCTTCAGAACTCTTCCATTGTTTTCGGAATTCTGCTGAAGTTTAAAAATGCTTCGGAACTCTTCCATTGTTCTCAGAATTCCACTGACGTTTAAAAATGCTTCG
Organism: Phyllobates terribilis; assembly: GCF_046119375.1. NCBI lineage: Eukaryota > Metazoa > Chordata > Amphibia > Anura > Dendrobatidae > Phyllobates > Phyllobates terribilis. The sequence continues at coordinate 15,823,577 of NW_027362782.1, forward strand.
GAAATCTTCCATTGTTTTCAAAATTCCGCTGACGCTTAAAAATGCTTCAGAACTCTTCCATTGTTCTCGGAATTCCGCTGACGTTTAATAATGCTTCGCAACTTTTTCATTGTTCTCGGAATTCCGCTGACGGTTAAAAATGCTTCGGAACTCTTCGATTGTTCTCGGAATTCCGTTGAAGTTTAAAAATGCTTCGAAACTCTTCCATTGTTCTCGGAATTCTGCTGACGTTTAAAAATGCTTCGGAACTCTTCCATTGTTCTCGGAATTCCGTTGAAGTTTAAAAATGCTTCGGAACTCTTCCATTGTTCTCGGAATTCCGCTGACATATAAAAATGCTTTGAAAATCTTGCATTGTTCTCGGCATTCCGCTGACGTTTAAAATTGCTTCGGAACTCTTCAATTGTTCTCGGAATTCTGTTGAACTTTTAAAATGCTTTGGAACTCTTCCATTGCTCTCGGAATTCTGCTGAAGTTTAAAAATGCTTCAGAACTCTTACATTGTTCTCGGAATTCTGCTGACGTTTAAAAATGCTTCGGAACTCTACCATTGTTCTCGGAATTCCGTTGAAGTTTAAAAATGCTTCATAACTCTTCCATTGTTCTCGCAATTCTGCTGAAGTTTAAAAATGCTTCGGAACTCTTCCATTGCTCTCGGAATTCTGCTGAAGTTTAAAAATGCTTCAGAACTCTTACATTGTTCTCGGAATTCTGCTGACGTTTAAAAATGCTTCGGAACTCTACCATTGTTCTCGGAATTCCGTTGAAGTTTAAAAATGCTTCATAACTCTTCCATTGTTCTCGCAATTCTGCTGAAGTTTAAAAATGCTTCGAAACTCTTCCATTGTTCTGGGAATTCTGCTGAAGTTTAAAAATGCTTCAGAACTCTTCCATTGTTCTCGGAATTCCGCTGACGTTTAATAATGCTTCGCAACTCTTCCATTGTTCTCGGAATTCGTGTGAATTTTAAAAATGCTTCGGAACTCTTCTATTGTTCTCGGAATTCCGCTGAAATTTAAAAATGCTTAAAACCTCTTACATTGTACTCGGAATTCCGCTGAAGTTTAAAAATGCTTCGGAACTCTTCCATTGTTCTCGGAATTCTGCTGAAGTTTAAAAATGCTTCAGAACTCTTCCATTGTTCTCAGAATTCCGCTGACGTTTAAAAATGCTTCGGAAATCTTCCATTGTTTTCAAAATTCCGCTGACGTTTAAAAATGCTTCAGAACTATTCCATTGTTCTCAGAATTCTGCTGACGTTTAAAAATGCTTCAGAACTCTTCCATTGTTCTCGGAATTCCGCTGACGTTTAAAAATGCTTCACAACTCTTCCATTGTTCTCGGAATTCCGCTGACGTTTAAAAATGCTTCACAACTCTTCCATTGTTCTCGGAATTCCGCTGACTTTTAAAAATGCTTCGGAAATCTTCCATTGTTTTCAAAATTCCGCTGACGCTTAAAAATGCTTCAGAACTCTTCCATTGTTCTCGGAATTCTGCTGACGTTTAATAATGCTTCGCAACTCTTTCATTGTTCTCGGAATTCCACTGACGTTTAAAAATGCTTCGGAACTCATCCATTGTTCTCGGAATTCCGTTGAAGTTTAAAAATGCTTCGAAACTCTTCCATTGTTCTCGGAATTCTGCTGACATATAAAAATGCTTCGGAAATCTTGCATTGTTCTCGGCATTCCGCTGACGTTTAAAAATGCTTCGGAACTCTTCCATTGCTCTCGGAATTCTGCTGAAGTTTAAAAATGTTTCAGAACTCTTACATTGTTCTCGGAATTCTGCTGACGTTTAAAAATGCTTCGGAACTCTTCCATTGTTCTCAGAATTCAGCTGAAGTTTAAAAATGCTTCGGAACTCTTCCATTGTTCTCGGAATTCTGCTGAAGTTTAAAAATGCTACGTAACTCTTCCATTGTTCTCAGAATTCCGCTGACGTTTAAAAATGCTTTGGAACTCTTCCATTGCTCTCGGAATTCTGCTGAAGTTTAAAAATGCTTCGGAACTCTTCCATTGTTCTCGGAATTCTGCTGAAGTTTAAAAATGCTTCGGAACTCTTCCATTGTTCTCGGAATTCCGTTGAAGTTTAAAAATACTTCGAAACTCTTCCATTGTTCTCGGAATTCTGCTGAAGTTTAAAAATGCTTCGGAACTCTTCCATTGTTCTCAGAATTCCGCTAACGTTTAAAAATGCTTCGGAAATCTTCCATTGTTTTCAAAATTCCGCTGACGCTTAAAAATGCTTCAGAACTCTTCCTTTGTTCTCGGAATTCCGCTGACGTTTAATAATGCTTCGCAACTCTTTCATTGTACTCGGAATTCCGCTAACGTTTAAAAATGCTTCGGAACTCTTCCATTGTTCTCGGAATTCCGTTGAAGTTTAAAAATGCTTCGAAACTCTTCCATTGTTCTGGGAATTCTGCTGAAGTTTAAAAATGCTTCAGAACTCTTCCATTGTTCTCGGAATTCCGCTGACGTTTAATAATGCTTCGCAACTCTTTCATTGTTCTCGGAATTCCGCTGATGTTTAAAAATGCTTCGGAACTCTTCCATTGTTCTCGGAATTCTGTTGAAGTTTAAAAATGCTTCTAAACTCTTCCATTGTTCTCGGAATTCCGCTGACATATAAAAATGCTTCGGAAATCTTGCATTGTTCTCGGCATTCCGCTGACATTTAAAAATGCTTCGGAACTCTTCAATTGTTCTCGGAATTCTGCCGAACTTTTAAAATGCTTTGGAACTCTTCCATTGTTCTCGGAATTCTGCTGTAGTTTAAAAATGCTTCGGAACTCTTCCATTGTTCTCGGAATTCCGCTGACGTTTAAAAATGCTTCGGAAATCTTCCATTGTTTTCAAAATTCCGCTGACGTTTAAAAATGCTTCAGAACTCTTCCATTGTTCTCGGAATTCCGCTGACGTTTTAAAATGCTTCGGTACTCTTCCATTGTTCTCGGAATTACGCTGACATATAAAAATGCTTCGGAAATCTTGCATTGTTCTCGGCATTCCGCTGACGTTTAAAAATGCTTCGGAACTCTTCCATTGTTCTCAGAATTCCGCTGACGTTTAAAAATGCTTCGGAAATCTTCCATTGTTTTCAAAATTCCGCTGACGTTTAAAAATGCTTCAGAACTCTTCCATTGTTCTCGGAATTCCGCTGACGTTTAAAAATGCTTTGGAACTCTTCCATTATTCTCGGAATTCTGCTGAAGTTTAAAAATGCTTCGGAACTCTTCCATTGTTCTCAGAATTCCGCTGACGTTTAAAAATGCTTCGGTACTCTTCCATTGTTCTCGGAATTCCGCTGACATATAAAAATGCTTCGGAAATCTTGCATTGTTCTCGGCATTCCGCTGACGTTTAAAAATGCTTCGGAACTCTTCAATTGTTCTCGGAATTCTGCTGAACTTTTAAAATGCTTTGGAACTCTTCCATTGCTCTCGGAATTCTGCTGAAGTTTAAAAATGCTTCAGAACTCTTCCATTGTTTTCGGAATTCTGCTGAAGTTTAAAAATGCTTCGGAACTCTTCCATTGTTCTCAGAATTCCACTGACGTTTAAAAATGCTTCGGAAATCTTCCATTGTTTTCAAAATTCCGCTGACGCTTAAAAATGCTTCAGAACTCTTCCATTGTTCTCGGAATTCCGCTGACGTTTAATAATGCTTCGCAACTTTTTCATTGTTCTCGGAATTCCGCTGACGGTTAAAAATGCTTCGGAACTCTTCGATTGTTCTCGGAATTCCGTTGAAGTTTAAAAATGCTTCGAAACTCTTCCATTGTTCTCGGAATTCTGCTGACGTTTAAAAATGCTTCGGAACTCTTCCATTGTTCTCGGAATTCCGTTGAAGTTTAAAAATGCTTCGGAACTCTTCCATTGTTCTCGGAATTCCGCTGACATATAAAAATGCTTTGAAAATCTTGCATTGTTCTCGGCATTCCGCTGACGTTTAAAATTGCTTCGGAACTCTTCAATTGTTCTCGGAATTCTGTTGAACTTTTAAAATGCTTTGGAACTCTTCCATTGCTCTCGGAATTCTGCTGAAGTTTAAAAATGCTTCAGAACTCTTACATTGTTCTCGGAATTCTGCTGACGTTTAAAAATGCTTCGGAACTCTACCATTGTTCTCGGAATTCCGTTGAAGTTTAAAAATGCTTCATAACTCTTCCATTGTTCTCGCAATTCTGCTGAAGTTTAAAAATGCTTCGGAACTCTTCCATTGTTCTCGGAATTCCGCTGACGTTTAATAATGCTTCGCAACTCTTTCATTGTTCTCGGAATTCCACTGACGTTTAAAAATGCTTCGGAAATCTTCCATTGTTTTCAAAATTCCGCTGACGCTTAAAAATGCTTCAGAACTCTTCCATTGTTCTCGGAATTCCGCTGACGTTTAATAATGCTTTGCAATTCTTTCATTGTACTCGGAATTCCGCTAACGTTTAAAAATGCTTCAGAACTCTTCCATTGTTCTCGGAATTCCGCTGACGTTTAATAATGCTTTGCAACTCTTTCATTGTTCTCGGAATTCCGCTGATGTTTAAAAATGCTTCGGAACTCTTCCATTGTTCTCGGAATTCTGTTGAAGTTTAAAAATGCTTCTAAACTCTTCCATTGTTCTCGGAATTCCGCTGACATATAAAAATGCTTCGGAAATCTTGCATTGTTCTCGGCATTCCGCTGACGTTTAAAAATGCTTCGGAACTCTTCCATTGTTCTCGGAATTCTGCTGAAGTTTAAAAATGCTTCAGAACTCTTCCATTGTTCTCGGAATTCTGCTGAAGTTTAAAAATGCTTCGGAACTCTTCCATTGTTCTCGGAATTCCGCTGACGTTTAATAATGCTTCGCAACTCTTTCATTGTTCTCGGAATTCCACTGACGTTTAAAAATGCTTCGGAACGCTTCCATTGTTCTCGGAATTCCGTTGAAGTTTAAAAATGCTTCGAAACTCTTCCATTGTTCTCGGAATTCTGCTGAAGTTTAAAAATGCTTCGGAACTCTTTCATTGTTCTCAGAATTCCGCTGACATTTAAAAATGCTTTGGTACTCTTCCATTGTTCTCGGAATTCCGCTGACATATAAAAATGCTTCGGAAATCTTGCATTGTTCTCGGCATTCCGCTGACGTTTAAAAATGCTTCGGAACTCTTCCATTGTTCTCGGAATTCTGCTGAAGTTTAAAAATGCTTCAGAACTCTTCCATTGTTCTCAGAATTCCGCTGACGTTTAAAAATGCTTCGGAAATCTTCCATTGTTTTCAAAATTCCGCTGACGTTTAAAAATGCTTCAGAACTATTCCATTGTTCTCAGAATTCTGCTGACGTTTAAAAATGCTTCGGAACTCTTCCATTGTTCTCGGAATTCCGCTGACGTTTAAAAATGCTTCACAACTCTTCCATTGTTCTCGGAATTCCGCTGACGTTTAAAAATGCTTCACAACTCTTCCATTGTTCTCGGAATTCCGCTGACTTTTAAAAATGCTTCGGAAATCTTCCATTGTTTTCAAAATTCCGCTGACGCTTAAAAATGCTTCAGAACTCTTCCATTGTTCTCGGAATTCTGCTGAAGTTTAAAAATGCTACAGAACTCTTACATTGTTCTCGGAATTCTGCTGACGTTTAAAAATGCTTCGGAACTCTTCCATTGTTCTCTGAATTCCGCTGATGTTTAAAAATGCTTCGGTACTCTTCCTTTGTTCTCGGAATTCCGCTGACATATAAAAATGCTTCGGAAATCTTGCATTGTTCTCGGCATTCCGCTGACGTTTAAAAATGCTTCGAAACTCTTCCATTGTTCTGGGAATTCTGCTGAAGTTTAAAAATGCTTCAGAACTCTTCCATTGTTCTCGGAATTCCGCTGACGTTTAATAATGCTTCGCAACTCTTCCATTGTTCTCGGAATTCGTGTGAATTTTAAAAATGCTTCGGAACTCTTCTATTGTTCTCGGAATTCCGCTGAAATTTAAAAATGCTTAAAATCTCTTACATTGTACTCGGAATTCCGCTGAAGTTTAAAAATGCTTCGGAACTCTTCCATTGTTCTCGGAATTCTGCTGAAGTTTAAAAATGCTTCAGAACTCTTCCATTGTTCTCAGAATTCCGCTGACGTTTAAAAATGCTTCGGAAATCTTCCATTGTTTTCAAAATTCCGCTGACGTTTAAAAATGCTTCAGAACTATTCCATTGTTCTCAGAATTCTGCTGACGTTTAAAAATGCTTCAGAACTCTTCCATTGTTCTCGGAATTCCGCTGACGTTTAAAAATGCTTCACAACTCTTCCATTGTTCTCGGAATTCCGCTGACGTTTAAAAATGCTTCACAACTCTTCCATTGTTCTCGGAATTCCGCTGACTTTTAAAAATGCTTCGGAAATCTTCCATTGTTTTCAAAATTCCGCTGACGCTTAAAAATGCTTCAGAACTCTTCCATTGTTCTCGGAATTCTGCTGACGTTTAATAATGCTTCGCAACTCTTTCATTGTTCTCGGAATTCCACTGACGTTTAAAAATGCTTCGGAACTCATCCATTGTTCTCGGAATTCCGTTGAAGTTTAAAAATGCTTCGAAACTCTTCCATTGTTCTCGGAATTCTGCTGACATATAAAAATGCTTCGGAAATCTTGCATTGTTCTCGGCATTCCGCTGACGTTTAAAAATGCTTCGGAACTCTTCCATTGCTCTCAGAATTCCGCTGACGTTTAAAAATGCTTTGGAACTCTTCCATTGCTCTCGGAATTCTGCTGAAGTTTAAAAATGCTTCGGAACTCTTCCATTGTTCTCGGAATTCTGCTGAAGTTTAAAAATGCTTCAGAACTCTTCCATTGTTCTCGGAATTCTGCTGAAGTTTAAAAATGCTTCGGAACTCTTCCATTGTTCTCGGAATTCTGCTGAAGTTTAAAAATGCTTCAGAACTCTTCCATTGTTCTCGGAATTCTGCTGAAGTTTAAAAATGCTTCGGAACTCTTCCATTGTTCTCGGAATTCCGCTGACGTTTAATAATGCTTCGCAACTCTTTCATTGTTCTCGGAATTCCACTGACGTTTAAAAATGCTTCGGAACGCTTCCATTGTTCTCGGAATTCCGTTGAAGTTTAAAAATGCTTCGAAACTCTTCCATTGTTCTCGGAATTCTGCTGAAGTTTAAAAATGCTTCGGAACTCTTTCATTGTTCTCAGAATTCCGCTGACATTTAAAAATGCTTTGGTACTCTTCCATTGTTCTCGGAATTCCGCTGACATATAAAAATGCTTCGGAAATCTTGCATTGTTCTCGGCATTCCGCTGACGTTTAAAAATGCTTCGGAACTCTTCCATTGTTCTCGGAATTCTGCTGAAGTTTAAAAATGCTTCAGAACTCTTCCATTGTTCTCAGAATTCCGCTGACGTTTAAAAATGCTTCGGAAATCTTCCATTGTTTTCAAAATTCCGCTGACGTTTAAAAATGCTTCAGAACTATTCCATTGTTCTCAGAATTCTGCTGACGTTTAAAAATGCTTCGGAACTCTTCCATTGTTCTCGGAATTCCGCTGACGTTTAAAAATGCTTCACAACTCTTCCATTGTTCTCGGAATTCCGCTGACGTTTAAAAATGCTTCACAACTCTTCCATTGTTCTCGGAATTCCGCTGACTTTTAAAAATGCTTCGGAAATCTTCCATTGTTTTCAAAATTCCGCTGACGCTTAAAAATGCTTCAGAACTCTTCCATTGTTCTCGGAATTCTGCTGAAGTTTAAAAATGCTACAGAACTCTTACATTGTTCTCGGAATTCTGCTGACGTTTAAAAATGCTTCGGAACTCTTCCATTGTTCTCTGAATTCCGCTGATGTTTAAAAATGCTTCGGTACTCTTCCTTTGTTCTCGGAATTCCGCTGACATATAAAAATGCTTCGGAAATCTTCTATTGTTCTCGGCATTCCGCTGACGTTTAAAAATGCTTCGAAACTCTTCCATTGTTCTGGGAATTCTGCTGAAGTTTAAAAATGCTTCAGAACTCTTCCATTGTTCTCGGAATTCCGCTGACGTTTAATAATGCTTCGCAACTCTTCCATTGTTCTCGGAATTCGTGTGAATTTTAAAAATGCTTCGGAACTCTTCTATTGTTCTCGGAATTCCGCTGAAATTTAAAAATGCTTAAAATCTCTTACATTGTACTCGGAATTCCGCTGAAGTTTAAAAATGCTTCGGAACTCTTCCATTGTTCTCGGAATTCTGCTGAAGTTTAAAAATGCTTCAGAACTCTTCCATTGTTCTCAGAATTCCGCTGACGTTTAAAAATGCTTCGGAAATCTTCCATTGTTTTCAAAATTCCGCTGACGTTTAAAAATGCTTCAGAACTATTCCATTGTTCTCAGAATTCTGCTGACGTTTAAAAATGCTTCAGAACTCTTCCATTGTTCTCGGAATTCCGCTGACGTTTAAAAATGCTTCACAACTCTTCCATTGTTCTCGGAATTCCGCTGACGTTTAAAAATGCTTCACAACTCTTCCATTGTTCTCGGAATTCCGCTGACTTTTAAAAATGCTTCGGAAATCTTCCATTGTTTTCAAAATTCCGCTGACGCTTAAAAATGCTTCAGAACTCTTCCATTGTTCTCGGAATTCTGCTGACGTTTAATAATGCTTCGCAACTCTTTCATTGTTCTCGGAATTCCACTGACGTTTAAAAATGCTTCGGAACTCATCCATTGTTCTCGGAATTCCGTTGAAGTTTAAAAATGCTTCGAAACTCTTCCATTGTTCTCGGAATTCTGCTGACATATAAAAATGCTTCGGAAATCTTGCATTGTTCTCGGCATTCCGCTGACGTTTAAAAATGCTTCGGAACTCTTCCATTGCTCTCAGAATTCCGCTGACGTTTAAAAATGCTTTGGAACTCTTCCATTGCTCTCGGAATTCTGCTGAAGTTTAAAAATGCTTCGGAACTCTTCCATTGTTCTCGGAATTCTGCTGAAGTTTAAAAATGCTTCGGAACTCTTCCATTGTTCTCGGAATTCCGTTGAAGTTTAAAAATACTTCGAAACTCTTCCATTGTTCTCGGAATTCTGCTGAAGTTTAAAAATGCTTCGGAACTCTTCCATTGTTCTCAGAATTCCGCTAACGTTTAAAAATGCTTCGGAAATCTTCCATTGTTTTCAAAATTCCGCTGACGCTTAAAAATGCTTCAGAACTCTTCCATTGTTCTCGGAATTCCGCTGACGTTTAATAATGCTTCGCAACTCTTTCATTGTACTCGGAATTCCGCTAACGTTTAAAAATGCTTCGGAACTCTTCCATTGTTCTCGGAATTCCGTTGAAGTTTAAAAATGCTTCGAAACTCTTCCATTGTTCTGGGAATTCTGCTGAAGTTTAAAAATGCTTCAGAACTCTTCCATTGTTCTCGGAATTCCGCTGACGTTTAATAATGCTTCGCAACTCTTCCATTGTTCTCGGAATTCGTGTGAATTTTAAAAATGCTTCGGAACTCTTCTATTGTTCTCGGAATTCCGCTGAAATTTAAAAATGCTTAAAATCTCTTACATTGTACTCGGAATTCCGCTGAAGTTTAAAAATGCTTCGGAACTCTTCCATTGTTCTCGGAATTCTGCTGAAGTTTAAAAATGCTTCAGAACTCTTCCATTGTTCTCAGAATTCCGCTGACGTTTAAAAATGCTTCGGAAATCTTCCATTGTTTTCAAAATTCCGCTGACGTTTAAAAATGCTTCAGAACTATTCCATTGTTCTCAGAATTCTGCTGACGTTTAAAAATGCTTCAGAACTCTTCCATTGTTCTCGGAATTCCGCTGACGTTTAAAAATGCTTCACAACTCTTCCATTGTTCTCGGAATTCCGCTGACGTTTAAAAATGCTTCACAACTCTTCCATTGTTCTCGGAATTCCGCTGACTTTTAAAAATGCTTCGGAAATCTTCCATTGTTTTCAAAATTCCGCTGACGCTTAAAAATGCTTCAGAACTCTTCCATTGTTCTCGGAATTCTGCTGACGTTTAATAATGCTTCGCAACTCTTTCATTGTTCTCGGAATTCCACTGACGTTTAAAAATGCTTCGGAACTCATCCATTGTTCTCGGAATTCCGTTGAAGTTTAAAAATGCTTCGAAACTCTTCCATTGTTCTCGGAATTCTGCTGACATATAAAAATGCTTCGGAAATCTTGCATTGTTCTCGGCATTCCGCTGACGTTTAAAAATGCTTCGGAACTCTTCCATTGCTCTCGGAATTCTGCTGAAGTTTAAAAATGTTTCAGAACTCTTACATTGTTCTCGGAATTCTGCTGACGTTTAAAAATGCTTCGGAACTCTTCCATTGTTCTCAGAATTCAGCTGAAGTTTAAAAATGCTTCGGAACTCTTCCATTGTTCTCGGAATTCTGCTGAAGTTTAAAAATGCTACGTAACTCTTCCATTGTTCTCAGAATTCCGCTGACGTTTAAAAATGCTTTGGAACTCTTCCATTGCTCTCGGAATTCTGCTGAAGTTTAAAAATGCTTCGGAACTCTTCCATTGTTCTCGGAATTCTGCTGAAGTTTAAAAATGCTTCGGAACTCTTCCATTGTTCTCGGAATTCCGTTGAAGTTTAAAAATAATTCGAAACTCTTCCATTGTTCTCGGAATTCTGCTGAAGTTTAAAAATGCTTCGGAACTCTTCCATTGTTCTCAGAATTCCGCTAACGTTTAAAAATGCTTCGGAAATCTTCCATTGTTTTCAAAATTCCGCTGACGCTTAAAAATGCTTCAGAACTCTTCCATTGTTCTCGGAATTCCGCTGACGTTTAATAATGCTTCGCAACTCTTTCATTGTACTCGGAATTCCGCTAACGTTTAAAAATGCTTCGGAACTCTTCCATTGTTCTCGGAATTCCGTTGAAGTTTAAAAATGCTTCGAAACTCTTCCATTGTTCTGGGAATTCTGCTGAAGTTTAAAAATGCTTCAGAACTCTTCCATTGTTCTCGGAATTCCGCTGACGTTTAATAATGCTTCGCAACTCTTTCATTGTTCTCGGAATTCCGCTGATGTTTAAAAATGCTTCGGAACTCTTCCATTGTTCTCGGAATTCTGTTGAAGTTTAAAAATGCTTCTAAACTCTTCCATTGTTCTCGGAATTCCGCTGACATATAAAAATGCTTCGGAAATCTTGCATTGTTCTCGGCATTCCGCTGACATTTAAAAATGCTTCGGAACTCTTCAATTGTTCTCGGAATTCTGCCGAACTTTTAAAATGCTTTGGAACTCTTCCATTGTTCTCGGAATTCTGCTGTAGTTTAAAAATGCTTCGGAACTCTTCCATTGTTCTCGGAATTCCGCTGACGTTTAAAAATGCTTCAGAAATCTTCCATTGTTTTCAAAATTCCGCTGACGTTTAAAAATGCTTCAGAACTCTTCCATTGTTCTCGAAATTCCGCTGACGTTTAAAAATGCTTCAGAACTCTTCCATTGTTCTCGGAATTCCGCTGACGTTTAAAAATGCTTTGGAACTCTTCCATTATTCTCGGAATTCTGCTGAAGTTTAAAAATGCTTCGGAACTCTTCCATTGTTCTCAGAATTCCGCTGACGTTTAAAAATGCTTCGGTACTCTTCCATTGTTCTCGGAATTCCGCTGACATATAAAAATGCTTCGGAAATCTTGCATTGTTCTCGGCATTCCGCTGACGTTTAAAAATGCTTCGGAACTCTTCAATTGTTCTCGGAATTCTGCTGAACTTTTAAAATGCTTTGGAACTCTTCCATTGCTCTCGGAATTCTGCTGAAGTTTAAAAATGCTTCAGAACTCTTCCATTGTTTTCGGAATTCTGCTGAAGTTTAAAAATGCTTCGGAACTCTTCCATTGTTCTCAGAATTCCACTGACATTTAAAAATGCTTCGGAACTCTTCCATTGTTCTCAGAATTCCGCTGACGTTTAAAAATGCTTCGGTACTCTTCCATTGTTCTCGGAATTCCGCTGACATATAAAAATGCTTCGGAAATCTTGCATTGTTCTCGGCATTCCGCTGACGTTTAAAAATGCTTCGGAACTCTTCAATTGTTCTCGGAATTCTGCCGAACTTTTAAAATGCTTTGGAACTCTTCCATTGCTCTCGGAATTCTGCTGAAGTTTAAAAATGCTTCAGAACTCTTCCATTGTTCTCGGAATTCTGCTGTAGTTTAAAAATGCTTCGGAACTCTTCCATTGTTCTCGGAATTCCGCTGACGTTTAAAAATGCTTCGGAAATCTTCCATTGTTTTCAAAATTCCGCTGACGTTTAAAAATGCTTCAGAACTCTTCCATTGTTCTCGGAATTCCGCTGACATATAAAAATGCTTCGGAAATCTTGCATTGTTCTCGGCATTCCGCTGACATTTAAAAATGCTTCGGAAATCTTCCATTGATATCAAAATTCCGCTGAAGCTTAAAAATGCTTCAGAACTCTTCCATTGTTCTCGGAATTCCGCTGACGTTTAATAATGCTTCGCAACTTTTTCATTGTTCTCGGAATTCCGCTGACGGTTAAAAATGCTTCGGAACTCTTCAATTGTTCTCGGAATTCTGTTGAACTTTTAAAATGCTTTGGAACTCTTCCATTGCTCTCGGAATTCTGCTGAAGTTTAAAAATGCTTCAGAACTCTTACATTGTTCTCGGAATTCTGCTGACGTTTAAAAATGCTTCGGAACTCTACCATTGTTCTCGGAATTCCGTTGAAGTTTAAAAATGCTTCGAAACTCTTCCATTGTTCTCGGAATTCTGCTGAAGTTTAAAAATGCTTCGGAACTCTTCCATTGTTCTCGGAATTCCGCTGACGTTTAATAATGCTTCGCAACTCTTTCATTGTTCTCGGAATTCCACTGACGTTTAAAAATGCTTCGGAACGCTTCCATTGTTCTCGGAATTCCGTTGAAGTTTAAAAATGCTTCGAAACTCTTCCATTGTTCTCGGAATTCTGCTGAAGTTTAAAAATGCTTCGGAACTCTTTCATTGTTCTCAGAATTCCGCTGACATTTAAAAATGCTTTGGTACTCTTCCATTGTTCTCGGAATTCCGCTGACATATAAAAATGCTTCGGAAATCTTGCATTGTTCTCGGCATTCCGCTGACGTTTAAAAATGCTTCGGAACTCTTCCATTGTTCTCGGAATTCTGCTGAAGTTTAAAAATGCTTCAGAACTCTTCCATTGTTCTCAGAATTCCGCTGACGTTTAAAAATGCTTCGGAAATCTTCCATTGTTTTCAAAATTCCGCTGACGTTTAAAAATGCTTCAGAACTATTCCATTGTTCTCAGAATTCTGCTGACGTTTAAAAATGCTTCAGAACTCTTCCATTGTTCTCGGAATTCCGCTGACGTTTAAAAATGCTTCACAACTCTTCCATTGTTCTCGGAATTCCGCTGACGTTTAAAAATGCTTCACAACTCTTCCATTGTTCTCGGAATTCCGCTGACTTTTAAAAATGCTTCGGAAATCTTCCATTGTTTTCAAAATTCCGCTGACGCTTAAAAATGCTTCAGAACTCTTCCATTGTTCTCGGAATTCTGCTGACGTTTAATAATGCTTCGCAACTCTTTCATTGTTCTCGGAATTCCACTGACGTTTAAAAATGCTTCGGAACTCATCCATTGTTCTCGGAATTCCGTTGAAGTTTAAAAATGCTTCGAAACTCTTCCATTGTTCTCGGAATTCTGCTGACATATAAAAATGCTTCGGAAATCTTGCATTGTTCTCGACATTCCGCTGACGTTTAAAAATGCTTCGGAACTCTTCCATTGCTCTCAGAATTCCGCTGACGTTTAAAAATGCTTTGGAACTCTTCCATTGCTCTCGGAATTCTGCTGAAGTTTAAAAATGCTTCGGAACTCTTCCATTGTTCTCGGAATTCTGCTGAAGTTTAAAAATGCTTCGGAACTCTTCCATTGTTCTCGGAATTCCGTTGAAGTTTAAAAATACTTCGAAACTCTTCCATTGTTCTCGGAATTCTGCTGAAGTTTAAAAATGCTTCGGAACTCTTCCATTGTTCTCAGAATTCCGCTAACGTTTAAAAATGCTTCGGAAATCTTCCATTGTTTTCAAAATTCCGCTGACGCTTAAAAATGCTTCAGAACTCTTCCATTGTTCTCGGAATTCCGCTGACGTTTAATAATGCTTCGCAACTCTTTCATTGTACTCGGAATTCCGCTAACGTTTAAAAATGCTTCGGAACTCTTCCATTGTTCTCGGAATTCCGTTGAAGTTTAAAAATGCTTCGAAACTCTTCCATTGTTCTGGGAATTCTGCTGAAGTTTAAAAATGCTTCAGAACTCTTCCATTGTTCTCGGAATTCCGCTGACGTTTAATAATGCTTCGCAACTCTTCCATTGTTCTCGGAATTCGTGTGAATTTTAAAAATGCTTCGGAACTCTTCTATTGTTCTCGGAATTCCGCTGAAATTTAAAAATGCTTAAAATCTCTTACATTGTACTCGGAATTCCGCTGAAGTTTAAAAATGCTTCGGAACTCTTCCATTGTTCTCGGAATTCTGCTGAAGTTTAAAAATGCTTCAGAACTCTTCCATTGTTCTCAGAATTCCGCTGACGTTTAAAAATGCTTCGGAAATCTTCCATTGTTTTCAAAATTCCGCTGACGTTTAAAAATGCTTCAGAACTATTCCATTGTTCTCAGAATTCTGCTGACGTTTAAAAATGCTTCAGAACTCTTCCATAGTTCTCGGAATTCCGCTGACGTTTAAAAATGCTTCACAACTCTTCCATTGTTCTCGGAATTCCGCTGACGTTTAAAAATGCTTCACAACTCTTCCATTGTTCTCGGAATTCCGCTAACTTTTAAAAATGCTTCGGAAATCTTCCATTGTTTTCAAAATTCCGCTGACGCTTAAAAATGCTTCAGAACTCTTCCATTGTTCTCGGAATTCTGCTGACGTTTAATAATGCTTCGCAACTCTTTCATTGTTCTCGGAATTCCACTGACGTTTAAAAATGCTTCGGAACTCATCCATTGTTCTCGGAATTCCGTTGAAGTTTAAAAATGCTTCGAAACTCTTCCATTGTTCTCGGAATTCTGCTGACATATAAAAATGCTTCGGAAATCTTGCATTGTTCTCGGCATTCCGCTGACGTTTAAAAATGCTTCGGAACTCTTCCATTGCTCTCGGAATTCTGCTGAAGTTTAAAAATGTTTCAGAACTCTTACATTGTTCTCGGAATTCTGCTGACGTTTAAAAATGCTTCGGAACTCTTCCATTGTTCTCAGAATTCAGCTGAAGATTAAAAATGCTTCGGAACTCTTCCATTGTTCTCGGAATTCTGCTGAAGTTTAAAAATGCTACGTAACTCTTCCATTGTTCTCAGAATTCCGCTGACGTTTAAAAATGCTTTGGAACTCTTCCATTGCTCTCGGAATTCTGCTGAAGTTTAAAAATGCTTCGGAACTCTTCCATTGTTCTCGGAATTCTGCTGAAGTTTAAAAATGCTTCGGAACTCTTCCATTGTTCTCGGAATTCCGTTGAAGTTTAAAAATACTTCGAAACTCTTCCATTGTTCTCGGAATTCTGCTGAAGTTTAAAAATGCTTCGGAACTCTTCCATTGTTCTCGGAATTCTGCTGAAGTTTAAAAATGCTTCAGAACTCTTCCATTGTTCTCAGAATTCCGCTGACGTTTAAAAATGCTTCGGAAATCTTCCATTGTTTTCAAAATTCCGCTGACGTTTAAAAATGCTTCAGAACTATTCCATTGTTCTCAGAATTCTGCTGACGTTTAAAAATGCTTCAGAACTCTTCCATTGTTCTCGGAATTCCGCTGACGTTTAAAAATGCTTCACAACTCTTCCATTGTTCTCGGAATTCCGCTGACGTTTAAAAATGCTTCACAACTCTTCCATTGTTCTCGGAATTCCGCTGACTTTTAAAAATGCTTCGGAAATCTTCCATTGTTTTCAAAATTCCGCTGACGCTTAAAAATGCTTCAGAACTCTTCCATTGTTCTCGGAATTCTGCTGACGTTTAATAATGCTTCGCAACTCTTTCATTGTTCTCGGAATTCCACTGACGTTTAAAAATGCTTCGGAACTCATCCATTGTTCTCGGAATTCCGTTGAAGTTTAAAAATGCTTCGAAACTCTTCCATTGTTCTCGGAATTCTGCTGACATATAAAAATGCTTCGGAAATCTTGCATTGTTCTCGGCATTCCGCTGACGTTTAAAAATGCTTCGGAACTCTTCCATTGCTCTCGGAATTCTGCTGAAGTTTAAAAATGTTTCAGAACTCTTACATTGTTCTCGGAATTCTGCTGACGTTTAAAAATGCTTCGGAACTCTTCCATTGTTCTCAGAATTCAGCTGAAGTTTAAAAATGCTTCGGAACTCTTCCATTGTTCTCGGAATTCTGCTGAAGTTTAAAAATGCTACGTAACTCTTCCATTGTTCTCAGAATTCCGCTGACGTTTAAAAATGCTTTGGAACTCTTCCATTGCTCTCGGAATTCTGCTGAAGTTTAAAAATGCTTCGGAACTCTTCCATTGTTCTCGGAATTCTGCTGAAGTTTAAAAATGCTTCGGAACTCTTCCATTGTTCTCGGAATTCCGTTGAAGTTTAAAAATACTTCGAAACTCTTCCATTGTTCTCGGAATTCTGCTGAAGTTTAAAAATGCTTCGGAACTCTTCCATTGTTCTCAGAATTCCGCTAACGTTTAAAAATGCTTCGGAAATCTTCCATTGTTTTCAAAATTCCGCTGACGCTTAAAAATGCTTCAGAACTCTTCCATTGTTCTCGGAATTCCGCTGACGTTTAATAATGCTTCGCAACTCTTTCATTGTACTCGGAATTCCGCTAACGTTTAAAAATGCTTCGGAACTCTTCCATTGTTCTCGGAATTCCGTTGAAGTTTAAAAATGCTTCGAAACTCTTCCATTGTTCTGGGAATTCTGCTGAAGTTTAAAAATGCTTCAGAACTCTTCCATTGTTCTCGGAATTCCGCTGACGTTTAATAATGCTTCGCAACTCTTTCATTGTTCTCGGAATTCCGCTGATGTTTAAAAATGCTTCGGAACTCTTCCATTGTTCTCGGAATTCTGTTGAAGTTTAAAAATGCTTCTAAACTCTTCCATTGTTCTCGGAATTCCGCTGACATATAAAAATGCTTCGGAAATCTTGCATTGTTCTCGGCATTCCGCTGACATTTAAAAATGCTTCGGAACTCTTCAATTGTTCTCGGAATTCTGCCGAACTTTTAAAATGCTTTGGAACTCTTCCATTGTTCTCGGAATTCTGCTGTAGTTTAAAAATGCTTCGGAACTCTTCCATTGTTCTCGGAATTCCGCTGACGTTTAAAAATGCTTCGGAAATCTTCCATTGTTTTCAAAATTCCGCTGACGTTTAAAAATGCTTCAGAACTCTTCCATTGTTCTCGGAATTCCGCTGACGTTTTAAAATGCTTCGGTACTCTTCCATTGTTCTCGGAATTCCGCTGACATATAAAAATGCTTCGGAAATCTTGCATTGTTCTCGGCATTCCGCTGACGTTTAAAAATGCTTCGGAACTCTTCCATTGTTCTCAGAATTCCGCTGACGTTTAAAAATGCTTCGGAAATCTTCCATTGTTTTCAAAATTCCGCTGACGTTTAAAAATGCTTCAGAACTCTTCCATTGTTCTCGGAATTCCGCTGACGTTTAAAAATGCTTTGGAACTCTTCCATTATTCTCGGAATTCTGCTGAAGTTTAAAAATGCTTCGGAACTCTTCCATTGTTCTCAGAATTCCGCTGACGTTTAAAAATGCTTCGGTACTCTTCCATTGTTCTCGGAATTCCGCTGACATATAAAAATGCTTCGGAAATCTTGCATTGTTCTCGGCATTCCGCTGACGTTTAAAAATGCTTCGGAACTCTTCAATTGTTCTCGGAATTCTGCTGAACTTTTAAAATGCTTTGGAACTCTTCCATTGCTCTCGGAATTCTGCTGAAGTTTAAAAATGCTTCAGAACTCTTCCATTGTTTTCGGAATTCTGCTGAAGTTTAAAAATGCTTCGGAACTCTTCCATTGTTCTCAGAATTCCACTGACGTTTAAAAATGCTTCGGAACTCTTCCATTGTTCTCAGAATTCCGCTGACGTTTAAAAATGCTTCGGTACTCTTCCATTGTTCTCGGAATTCCGCTGACATATAAAAATGCTTCGGAAATCTTGCATTGTTCTCGGCATTCCGCTGACGTTTAAAAATGCTTCGGAACTCTTCAATTGTTCTCGGAATTCTGCCGAACTTTTAAAATGCTTTGGAACTCTTCCATTGCTCTCGGAATTCTGCTGAAGTTTAAAAATGCTTCA
This sequence comes from Phyllobates terribilis, assembly GCF_046119375.1. Taxonomy (NCBI): domain Eukaryota; kingdom Metazoa; phylum Chordata; class Amphibia; order Anura; family Dendrobatidae; genus Phyllobates; species Phyllobates terribilis. Next base: position 15,841,854 of record NW_027362782.1, read on the forward strand.
GAACTCTTCCATTGTTCTCGGAATTCTGCTGTAGTTTAAAAATGCTTCGGAACTCTTCCATTGTTCTCGGAATTCCGCTGACGTTTAAAAATGCTTCGGAAATCTTCCATTGTTTTCAAAATTCCGCTGACGTTTAAAAATGCTTCAGAACTCTTCCATTGTTCTCGGAATTCCGCTGACATATAAAAATGCTTCGGAAATCTTGCATTGTTCTCGGCATTCCGCTGACATTTAAAAATGCTTCGGAAATCTTCCATTGATATCAAAATTCCGCTGACGCTTAAAAATGCTTCAGAACTCTTCCATTGTTCTCGGAATTCCGCTGACGTTTAATAATGCTTCGCAACTTTTTCATTGTTCTCGGAATTCCGCTGACGGTTAAAAATGCTTCGGAACTCTTCAATTGTTCTCGGAATTCTGTTGAACTTTTAAAATGCTTTGGAACTCTTCCATTGCTCTCGGAATTCTGCTGAAGTTTAAAAATGCTTCAGAACTCTTACATTGTTCTCGGAATTCTGCTGACGTTTAAAAATGCTTCGGAACTCTACCATTGTTCTCGGAATTCCGTTGAAGTTTAAAAATGCTTCGAAACTCTTCCATTGTTCTCGGAATTCTGCTGAAGTTTAAAAATGCTTCGGAACTCTTCCATTGTTCTCGGAATTCCGCTGACGTTTAATAATGCTTCGCAACTCTTTCATTGTTCTCGGAATTCCACTGACGTTTAAAAATGCTTCGGAACGCTTCCATTGTTCTCGGAATTCCGTTGAAGTTTAAAAATGCTTCGAAACTCTTCCATTGTTCTCGGAATTCTGCTGAAGTTTAAAAATGCTTCGGAACTCTTTCATTGTTCTCAGAATTCCGCTGACATTTAAAAATGCTTTGGTACTCTTCCATTGTTCTCGGAATTCCGCTGACATATAAAAATGCTTCGGAAATCTTGCATTGTTCTCGGCATTCCGCTGACGTTTAAAAATGCTTCGGAACTCTTCCATTGTTCTCGGAATTCTGCTGAAGTTTAAAAATGCTTCAGAACTCTTCCATTGTTCTCAGAATTCCGCTGACGTTTAAAAATGCTTCGGAAATCTTCCATTGTTTTCAAAATTCCGCTGACGTTTAAAAATGCTTCAGAACTATTCCATTGTTCTCAGAATTCTGCTGACGTTTAAAAATGCTTCGGAACTCTTCCATTGTTCTCGGAATTCCGCTGACGTTTAAAAATGCTTCACAACTCTTCCATTGTTCTCGGAATTCCGCTGACGTTTAAAAATGCTTCACAACTCTTCCATTGTTCTCGGAATTCCGCTGACTTTTAAAAATGCTTCGGAAATCTTCCATTGTTTTCAAAATTCCGCTGACGCTTAAAAATGCTTCAGAACTCTTCCATTGTTCTCGGAATTCTGCTGAAGTTTAAAAATGCTACAGAACTCTTACATTGTTCTCGGAATTCTGCTGACGTTTAAAAATGCTTCGGAACTCTTCCATTGTTCTCTGAATTCCGCTGATGTTTAAAAATGCTTCGGTACTCTTCCTTTGTTCTCGGAATTCCGCTGACATATAAAAATGCTTCGGAAATCTTGCATTGTTCTCGGCATTCCGCTGACGTTTAAAAATGCTTCGGAACTCTTCCATTGTTCTCGGAATTCTGCTGACGTTTAAAAATGCTTCGGAACTCTTCCATTGTTCTCGGAATTCGTGTGAATTTTAAAAATGCTTCGGAACTCTTCTATTGTTCTCGGAATTCCGCTGAAATTTAAAAATGCTTAAAATCTCTTACATTGTACTCGGAATTCCGCTGAAGTTTAAAAATGCTTCGGAACTCTTCCATTGTTCTCGGAATTCTGCTGAAGTTTGAAAATGCTTCAGAACTCTTCCATTGTTCTCAGAATTCCGCTGACGTTTAAAAATGCTTCGGAAATCTTCCATTGTTTTCAAAATTCCGCTGACGTTTAAAAATGCTTCAGAACTATTCCATTGTTCTCAGAATTCTGCTGACGTTTAAAAATGCTTCAGAACTCTTCCATTGTTCTCGGAATTCCGCTGACGTTTAAAAATGCTTCACAACTCTTCCATTGTTCTCGGAATTCCGCTGACGTTTAAAAATGCTTCACAACTCTTCCATTGTTCTCGGAATTCCGCTGACTTTTAAAAATGCTTCGGAAATCTTCCATTGTTTTCAAAATTCCGCTGACGCTTAAAAATGCTTCAGAACTCTTCCATTGTTCTCGGAATTCTGCTGACGTTTAATAATGCTTCGCAACTCTTTCATTGTTCTCGGAATTCCACTGACGTTTAAAAATGCTTCGGAACTCATCCATTGTTCTCGGAATTCCGTTGAAGTTTAAAAATGCTTCGAAACTCTTCCATTGTTCTCGGAATTCTGCTGACATATAAAAATGCTTCGGAAATCTTGCATTGTTCTCGGCATTCCGCTGACGTTTAAAAATGCTTCGGAACTCTTCCATTGCTCTCGGAATTCTGCTGAAGTTTAAAAATGTTTCAGAACTCTTACATTGTTCTCGGAATTCTGCTGACGTTTAAAAATGCTTCGGAACTCTTCCATTGTTCTCAGAATTCAGCTGAAGTTTAAAAATGCTTCGGAACTCTTCCATTGTTCTCGGAATTCTGCTGAAGTTTAAAAATGCTACGTAACTCTTCCATTGTTCTCAGAATTCCGCTGACGTTTAAAAATGCTTTGGAACTCTTCCATTGCTCTCGGAATTCTGCTGAAGTTTAAAAATGCTTCGGAACTCTTCCATTGTTCTCGGAATTCTGCTGAAGTTTAAAAATGCTTCGGAACTCTTCCATTGTTCTCGGAATTCCGTTGAAGTTTAAAAATACTTCGAAACTCTTCCATTGTTCTCGGAATTCTGCTGAAGTTTAAAAATGCTTCGGAACTCTTCTATTGTTCTCAGAATTCCGCTAACGTTTAAAAATGCTTCGGAAATCTTCCATTGTTTTCAAAATTCCGCTGACGCTTAAAAATGCTTCAGAACTCTTCCATTGTTCTCGGAATTCCGCTGACGTTTAATAATGCTTCGCAACTCTTTCATTGTACTCGGAATTCCGCTAACGTTTAAAAATGCTTCGGAACTCTTCCATTGTTCTTGGAATTCCGTTGAAGTTTAAAAATGCTTCGAAACTCTTCCATTGTTCTGGGAATTCTGCTGAAGTTTAAAAATGCTTCAGAACTCTTCCATTGTTCTCGGAATTCCGCTGACGTTTAATAATGCTTCGCAACTCTTTCATTGTTCTCGGAATTCCGCTGATGTTTAAAAATGCTTCGGAACTCTTCCATTGTTCTCGGAATTCTGTTGAAGTTTAAAAATGCTTCTAAACTCTTCCATTGTTCTCGGAATTCCGCTGACATATAAAAATGCTTCGGAAATCTTGCATTGTTCTCGGCATTCCACTGACATTTAAAAATGCTTCGGAACTCTTCAATTGTTCTCGGAATTCTGCCGAACTTTTAAAATGCTTTGGAACTCTTCCATTGTTCTCGGAATTCTGCTGTAGTTTAAAAATGCTTCGGAACTCTTCCATTGTTCTCGGAATTCCGCTGACGTTTAAAAATGCTTCGGAAATCTTCCATTGTTTTCAAAATTCCGCTGACGTTTAAAAATGCTTCAGAACTCTTCCATTGTTCTCGGAATTCCGCTGACGTTTTAAAATGCTTCGGTACTCTTCCATTGTTCTCGGAATTCCGCTGACATATAAAAATGCTTCGGAAATCTTGCATTGTTCTCGGCATTCCGCTGACGTTTAAAAATGCTTCGGAACTCTTCCATTGTTCTCAGAATTCCGCTGACGTTTAAAAATGCTTCGGAAATCTTCCATTGTTTTCAAAATTCCGCTGACGTTTAAAAATGCTTCAGAACTCTTCCATTGTTCTCGGAATTCCGCTGACGTTTAAAAATGCTTTGGAACTCTTCCATTATTCTCGGAATTCTGCTGAAGTTTAAAAATGCTTCGGAACTCTTCCATTGTTCTCAGAATTCCGCTGACGTTTAAAAATGCTTCGGTACTCTTCCATTGTTCTCGGAATTCCGCTGACATATAAAAATGCTTCGGAAATCTTGCATTGTTCTCGGCATTCCGCTGACGTTTAAAAATGCTTCGGAACTCTTCAATTGTTCTCGGAATTCTGCTGAACTTTTAAAATGCTTTGGAACTCTTCCATTGCTCTCGGAATTCTGCTGAAGTTTAAAAATGCTTCAGAACTCTTCCATTGTTTTCGGAATTCTGCTGAAGTTTAAAAATGCTTCGGAACTCTTCCATTGTTCTCAGAATTCCACTGACGTTTAAAAATGCTTCGGAACTCTTCCATTGTTCTCAGAATTCCGCTGACGTTTAAAAATGCTTCAGAACTCTTCCATTGTTCTCGGAATTCCGCTGACATATAAAAATGCTTCGGAAATCTTGCATTGTTCTCGGCATTCCGCTGACATTTAAAAATGCTTCGGAAATCTTCCATTGATATCAAAATTCCGCTGACGCTTAAAAATGCTTCAGAACTCTTCCATTGTTCTCGGAATTCCGCTGACGTTTAATAATGCTTCGCAACTTTTTCATTGTTCTCGGAATTCCGCTGACGGTTAAAAATGCTTCGGAACTCTTCAATTGTTCTCGGAATTCTGTTGAACTTTTAAAATGCTTTGGAACTCTTCCATTGCTCTCGGAATTCTGCTGAAGTTTAAAAATGCTTCAGAACTCTTACATTGTTCTCGGAATTCTGCTGACGTTTAAAAATGCTTCGGAACTCTACCATTGTTCTCGGAATTCCGTTGAAGTTTAAAAATGCTTCGAAACTCTTCCATTGTTCTCGGAATTCTGCTGAAGTTTAAAAATGCTTCGGAACTCTTCCATTGTTCTCGGAATTCCGCTGACGTTTAATAATGCTTCGCAACTCTTTCATTGTTCTCGGAATTCCACTGACGTTTAAAAATGCTTCGGAACGCTTCCATTGTTCTCGGAATTCCGTTGAAGTTTAAAAATGCTTCGAAACTCTTCCATTGTTCTCGGAATTCTGCTGAAGTTTAAAAATGCTTCGGAACTCTTTCATTGTTCTCAGAATTCCGCTGACATTTAAAAATGCTTTGGTACTCTTCCATTGTTCTCGGAATTCCGCTGACATATAAAAATGCTTCGGAAATCTTGCATTGTTCTCGGCATTCCGCTGACGTTTAAAAATGCTTCGGAACTCTTCCATTGTTCTCGGAATTCTGCTGAAGTTTAAAAATGCTTCAGAACTCTTCCATTGTTCTCAGAATTCCGCTGACGTTTAAAAATGCTTCGGAAATCTTCCATTGTTTTCAAAATTCCGCTGACGTTTAAAAATGCTTCAGAACTATTCCATTGTTCTCAGAATTCTGCTGACGTTTAAAAATGCTTCGGAACTCTTCCATTGTTCTCGGAATTCCGCTGACGTTTAAAAATGCTTCACAACTCTTCCATTGTTCTCGGAATTCCGCTGACGTTTAAAAATGCTTCACAACTCTTCCATTGTTCTCGGAATTCCGCTGACTTTTAAAAATGCTTCGGAAATCTTCCATTGTTTTCAAAATTCCGCTGACGCTTAAAAATGCTTCAGAACTCTTCCATTGTTCTCGGAATTCTGCTGAAGTTTAAAAATGCTACAGAACTCTTACATTGTTCTCGGAATTCTGCTGACGTTTAAAAATGCTTCGGAACTCTTCCATTGTTCTCTGAATTCCGCTGATGTTTAAAAATGCTTCGGTACTCTTCCTTTGTTCTCGGAATTCCGCTGACATATAAAAATGCTTCGGAAATCTTGCATTGTTCTCGGCATTCCGCTGACGTTTAAAAATGCTTCGGAACTCTTCCATTGTTCTCGGAATTCTGCTGAAGTTTGAAAATGCTTCAGAACTCTTCCATTGTTCTCAGAATTCCGCTGACGTTTAAAAATGCTTCGGAAATCTTCCATTGTTTTCAAAATTCCGCTGACGTTTAAAAATGCTTCAGAACTATTCCATTGTTCTCAGAATTCTGCTGACGTTTAAAAATGCTTCAGAACTCTTCCATTGTTCTCGGAATTCCGCTGACGTTTAAAAATGCTTCACAACTCTTCCATTGTTCTCGGAATTCCGCTGACGTTTAAAAATGCTTCACAACTGTTCCATTGTTCTCGGAATTCCGCTGACTTTTAAAAATGCTTCGGAAATCTTCCATTGTTTTCAAAATTCCGCTGACGCTTAAAAATGCTTCAGAACTCTTCCATTGTTCTCGGAATTCTGCTGACGTTTAATAATGCTTCGCAACTCTTTCATTGTTCTCGGAATTCCACTGACGTTTAAAAATGCTTCGGAACTCATCCATTGTTCTCGGAATTCCGTTGAAGTTTAAAAATGCTTCGAAACTCTTCCATTGTTCTCGGAATTCTGCTGACATATAAAAATGCTTCGGAAATCTTGCATTGTTCTCGGCATTCCGCTGACGTTTAAAAATGCTTCGGAACTCTTCCATTGCTCTCGGAATTCTGCTGAAGTTTAAAAATGTTTCAGAACTCTTACATTGTTCTCGGAATTCTGCTGACGTTTAAAAATGCTTCGGAACTCTTCCATTGTTCTCAGAATTCAGCTGAAGTTTAAAAATGCTTCGGAACTCTTCCATTGTTCTCGGAATTCTGCTGAAGTTTAAAAATGCTACGTAACTCTTCCATTGTTCTCAGAATTCCGCTGACGTTTAAAAATGCTTTGGAACTCTTCCATTGCTCTCGGAATTCTGCTGAAGTTTAAAAATGCTTCGGAACTCTTCCATTGTTCTCGGAATTCTGCTGAAGTTTAAAAATGCTTCGGAACTCTTCCATTGTTCTCGGAATTCCGTTGAAGTTTAAAAATACTTCGAAACTCTTCCATTGTTCTCGGAATTCTGCTGAAGTTTAAAAATGCTTCGGAACTCTTCTATTGTTCTCAGAATTCCGCTAACGTTTAAAAATGCTTCGGAAATCTTCCATTGTTTTCAAAATTCCGCTGACGCTTAAAAATGCTTCAGAACTCTTCCATTGTTCTCGGAATTCCGCTGACGTTTAATAATGCTTCGCAACTCTTTCATTGTACTCGGAATTCCGCTAACGTTTAAAAATGCTTCGGAACTCTTCCATTGTTCTTGGAATTCCGTTGAAGTTTAAAAATGCTTCGAAACTCTTCCATTGTTCTGGGAATTCTGCTGAAGTTTAAAAATGCTTCAGAACTCTTCCATTGTTCTCGGAATTCCGCTGACGTTTAATAATGCTTCGCAACTCTTTCATTGTTCTCGGAATTCCGCTGATGTTTAAAAATGCTTCGGAACTCTTCCATTGTTCTCGGAATTCTGTTGAAGTTTAAAAATGCTTCTAAACTCTTCCATTGTTCTCGGAATTCCGCTGACATATAAAAATGCTTCGGAAATCTTGCATTGTTCTCGGCATTCCGCTGACATTTAAAAATGCTTCGGAACTCTTCAATTGTTCTCGGAATTCTGCCGAACTTTTAAAATGCTTTGGAACTCTTCCATTGTTCTCGGAATTCTGCTGTAGTTTAAAAATGCTTCGGAACTCTTCCATTGTTCTCGGAATTCCGCTGACGTTTAAAAATGCTTCGGAAATCTTCCATTGTTTTCAAAATTCCGCTGACGTTTAAAAATGCTTCAGAACTCTTCCATTGTTCTCGGAATTCCGCTGACGTTTTAAAATGCTTCGGTACTCTTCCATTGTTCTCGGAATTCCGCTGACATATAAAAATGCTTCGGAAATCTTGCATTGTTCTCGGCATTCCGCTGACGTTTAAAAATGCTTCGGAACTCTTCCATTGTTCTCAGAATTCCGCTGACGTTTAAAAATGCTTCGGAAATCTTCCATTGTTTTCAAAATTCCGCTGACGTTTAAAAATGCTTCAGAACTCTTCCATTGTTCTCGGAATTCCGCTGACGTTTAAAAATGCTTTGGAACTCTTCCATTATTCTCGGAATTCTGCTGAAGTTTAAAAATGCTTCGGAACTCTTCCATTGTTCTCAGAATTCCGCTGACGTTTTAAAATGCTTCGGTACTCTTCCATTGTTCTCGGAATTCCGCTGACATATAAAAATGCTTCGGAAATCTTGCATTGTTCTCGGCATTCCGCTGACGTTTAAAAATGCTTCGGAACTCTTCCATTGTTCTCAGAATTCCGCTGACGTTTAAAAATGCTTCGGAAATCTTCCATTGTTTTCAAAATTCCGCTGACGTTTAAAAATGCTTCAGAACTCTTCCATTGTTCTCGGAATTCCGCTGACGTTTAAAAATGCTTTGGAACTCTTCCATTATTCTCGGAATTCTGCTGAAGTTTAAAAATGCTTCGGAACTCTTCCATTGTTCTCAGAATTCCGCTGACGTTTAAAAATGCTTCGGTACTCTTCCATTGTTCTCGGAATTCCGCTGACATATAAAAATGCTTCGGAAATCTTGCATTGTTCTCGGCATTCCGCTGACGTTTAAAAATGCTTCGGAACTCTTCAATTGTTCTCGGAATTCTGCTGAACTTTTAAAATGCTTTGGAACTCTTCCATTGCTCTCGGAATTCTGCTGAAGTTTAAAAATGCTTCAGAACTCTTCCATTGTTTTCGGAATTCTGCTGAAGTTTAAAAATGCTTCGGAACTCTTCCATTGTTCTCAGAATTCCACTGACGTTTAAAAATGCTTCGGAACTCTTCCATTGTTCTCAGAATTCCGCTGACGTTTAAAAATGCTTCGGTACTCTTCCATTGTTCTCGGAATTCCGCTGACATATAAAAATGCTTCGGAAATCTTGCATTGTTCTCGGCATTCCGCTGACGTTTAAAAATGCTTCGGAACTCTTCAATTGTTCTCGGAATTCTGCCGAACTTTTAAAATGCTTTGGAACTCTTCCATTGCTCTCGGAATTCTGCTGAAGTTTAAAAATGCTTCAGAACTCTTCCATTGTTCTCGGAATTCTGCTGTAGTTTAAAAATGCTTCGGAACTCTTCCATTGTTCTCGGAATTCCGCTGACGTTTAAAAATGCTTCGGAAATCTTCCATTGTTTTCAAAATTCCGCTGACGTTTAAAAATGCTTCAGAACTCTTCCATTGTTCTCGGAATTCCGCTGACATATAAAAATGCTTCGGAAATCTTGCATTGTTCTCGGCATTCCGCTGACATTTAAAAATGCTTCGGAAATCTTCCATTGATATCAAAATTCCGCTGACGCTTAAAAATGCTTCAGAACTCTTCCATTGTTCTCGGAATTCCGCTGACGTTTAATAATGCTTCGCAACTTTTTCATTGTTCTCGGAATTCCGCTGACGGTTAAAAATGCTTCGGAACTCTTCAATTGTTCTCGGAATTCTGTTGAACTTTTAAAATGCTTTGGAACTCTTCCATTGCTCTCGGAATTCTGCTGAAGTTTAAAAATGCTTCAGAACTCTTACATTGTTCTCGGAATTCTGCTGACGTTTAAAAATGCTTCGGAACTCTACCATTGTTCTCGGAATTCCGTTGAAGTTTAAAAATGCTTCGAAACTCTTCCATTGTTCTCGGAATTCTGCTGAAGTTTAAAAATGCTTCGGAACTCTTCCATTGTTCTCGGAATTCCGCTGACGTTTAATAATGCTTCGCAACTCTTTCATTGTTCTCGGAATTCCACTGACGTTTAAAAATGCTTCGGAACGCTTCCATTGTTCTCGGAATTCCGTTGAAGTTTAAAAATGCTTCGAAACTCTTCCATTGTTCTCGGAATTCTGCTGAAGTTTAAAAATGCTTCGGAACTCTTTCATTGTTCTCAGAATTCCGCTGACATTTAAAAATGCTTTGGTACTCTTCCATTGTTCTCGGAATTCCGCTGACATATAAAAATGCTTCGGAAATCTTGCATTGTTCTCGGCATTCCGCTGACGTTTAAAAATGCTTCGGAACTCTTCCATTGTTCTCGGAATTCTGCTGAAGTTTAAAAATGCTTCAGAACTCTTCCATTGTTCTCAGAATTCCGCTGACGTTTAAAAATGCTTCGGAAATCTTCCATTGTTTTCAAAATTCCGCTGACGTTTAAAAATGCTTCAGAACTATTCCATTGTTCTCAGAATTCTGCTGACGTTTAAAAATGCTTCGGAACTCTTCCATTGTTCTCGGAATTCCGCTGACGTTTAAAAATGCTTCACAACTCTTCCATTGTTCTCGGAATTCCGCTGACGTTTAAAAATGCTTCACAACTCTTCCATTGTTCTCGGAATTCCGCTGACTTTTAAAAATGCTTCGGAAATCTTCCATTGTTTTCAAAATTCCGCTGACGCTTAAAAATGCTTCAGAACTCTTCCATTGTTCTCGGAATTCTGCTGAAGTTTAAAAATGCTACAGAACTCTTACATTGTTCTCGGAATTCTGCTGATGTTTAAAAATGCTTCGGAACTCTTCCATTGTTCTCTGAATTCCGCTGATGTTTAAAAATGCTTCGGTACTCTTCCTTTGTTCTCGGAATTCCGCTGACATATAAAAATGCTTCGGAAATCTTGCATTGTTCTCGGCATTCCGCTGACGTTTAAAAATGCTTCGGAACTCTTCCATTGTTCTCGGAATTCTGCTGACGTTTAAAAATGCTTCGGAACTCTTCCATTGTTCTCGGAATTCGTGTGAATTTTAAAAATGCTTCGGAACTCTTCTATTGTTCTCGGAATTCCGCTGAAATTTAAAAATGCTTAAAATCTCTTACATTGTACTCGGAATTCCGCTGAAGTTTAAAAATGCTTCGGAACTCTTCCATTGTTCTCGGAATTCTGCTGAAGTTTGAAAATGCTTCAGAACTCTTCCATTGTTCTCAGAATTCCGCTGACGTTTAAAAATGCTTCGGAAATCTTCCATTGTTTTCAAAATTCCGCTGACGTTTAAAAATGCTTCAGAACTATTCCATTGTTCTCAGAATTCTGCTGACGTTTAAAAATGCTTCAGAACTCTTCCATTGTTCTCGGAATTCCGCTGACGTTTAAAAATGCTTCACAACTCTTCCATTGTTCTCGGAATTCCGCTGACGTTTAAAAATGCTTCACAACTCTTCCATTGTTCTCGGAATTCCGCTGACTTTTAAAAATGCTTCGGAAATCTTCCATTGTTTTCAAAATTCCGCTGACGCTTAAAAATGCTTCAGAACTCTTCCATTGTTCTCGGAATTCTGCTGACGTTTAATAATGCTTCGCAACTCTTTCATTGTTCTCGGAATTCCACTGACGTTTAAAAATGCTTCGGAACTCATCCATTGTTCTCGGAATTCCGTTGAAGTTTAAAAATGCTTCGAAACTCTTCCATTGTTCTCGGAATTCTGCTGACGTTTAATAATGCTTCGCAACTCTTTCATTGTTCTCGGAATTCCACTGACGTTTAAAAATGCTTCGGAACTCATCCATTGTTCTCGGAATTCCGTTTAAGTTTAAAAATGCTTCGAAACTCTTCCATTGTTCTCAGAATTCCGCTGACGTTTAAAAATGCTTTGGAACTCTTCCATTGCTCTCGGAATTCTGCTGAAGTTTAAAAATGCTTCGGAACTCTTCCATTGTTCTCGGAATTCTGCTGAAGTTTAAAAATGCTTCGGAACTCTTCCATTGTTCTCGGAATTCCGCTAACGTTTAAAAATGCTTCGGAACTCTTCCATTGTTCTTGGAATTCCGTTGAAGTTTAAAAATGCTTCGAAACTCTTCCATTGTTCTGGGAATTCTGCTGAAGTTTAAAAATGCTTCAGAACTCTTCCATTGTTCTCGGAATTCCGCTGACGTTTAATAATGCTTCGCAACTCTTTCATTGTTCTCGGAATTCCGCTGATGTTTAAAAATGCTTCGGAACTCTTCCATTGTTCTCGGAATTCTGTTGAAGTTTAAAAATGCTTCTAAACTCTTCCATTGTTCTCGGAATTCCGCTGACATATAAAAATGCTTCGGAAATCTTGCATTGTTCTCGGCATTCCGCTGACATTTAAAAATGCTTCGGAACTCTTCAATTGTTCTCGGAATTCTGCCGAACTTTTAAAATGCTTTGGAACTCTTCCATTGTTCTCGGAATTCTGCTGTAGTTTAAAAATGCTTCGGAACTCTTCCATTGTTCTCGGAATTCCGCTGACGTTTAAAAATGCTTCGGAAATCTTCCATTGTTTTCAAAATTCCGCTGACGTTTAAAAATGCTTCAGAACTCTTCCATTGTTCTCGGAATTCCGCTGACGTTTTAAAATGCTTCGGTACTCTTCCATTGTTCTCGGAATTCCGCTGACATATAAAAATGCTTCGGAAATCTTGCATTGTTCTCGGCATTCCGCTGACGTTTAAAAATGCTTCGGAACTCTTCCATTGTTCTCAGAATTCCGCTGACGTTTAAAAATGCTTCGGAAATCTTCCATTGTTTTCAAAATTCCGCTGACGTTTAAAAATGCTTCAGAACTCTTCCATTGTTCTCGGAATTCCGCTGACGTTTAAAAATGCTTTGGAACTCTTCCATTATTCTCGGAATTCTGCTGAAGTTTAAAAATGCTTCGGAACTCTTCCATTGTTCTCAGAATTCCGCTGACGTTTAAAAATGCTTCGGTACTCTTCCATTGTTCTCAGAATTCCACTGACGTTTAAAAATGCTTCGGAAATCTTCCATTGTTTTCAAAATTCCGCTGACGCTTAAAAATGCTTCAGAACTCTTCCATTGTTCTCGGAATTCCGCTGACGTTTAATAATGCTTCGCAACTTTTTCATTGTTCTCGGAATTCCGCTGACGGTTAAAAATGCTTCGGAACTCTTCGATTGTTCTCGGAATTCCGTTGAAGTTTAAAAATGCTTCGAAACTCTTCCATTGTTCTCGGAATTCTGCTGACGTTTAAAAATGCTTCGGAACTCTTCCATTGTTCTCGGAATTCCGTTGAAGTTTAAAAATGCTTCGGAACTCTTCCATTGTTCTCGGAATTCCGCTGACATATAAAAATGCTTTGAAAATCTTGCATTGTTCTCGGCATTCCGCTGACGTTTAAAATTGCTTCGGAACTCTTCAATTGTTCTCGGAATTCTGTTGAACTTTTAAAATGCTTTGGAACTCTTCCATTGCTCTCGGAATTCTGCTGAAGTTTAAAAATGCTTCAGAACTCTTACATTGTTCTCGGAATTCTGCTGACGTTTAAAAATGCTTCGGAACTCTACCATTGTTCTCGGAATTCCGTTGAAGTTTAAAAATGCTTCATAACTCTTCCATTGTTCTCGCAATTCTGCTGAAGTTTAAAAATGCTTCGGAACTCTTCCATTGTTCTCGGAATTCCGCTGACGTTTAATAATGCTTCGCAACTCTTTCATTGTTCTCGGAATTCCACTGACGTTTAAAAATGCTTCGGAAATCTTCCATTGTTTTCAAAATTCCGCTGACGCTTAAAAATGCTTCAGAACTCTTCCATTGTTCTCGGAATTCCGCTGACGTTTAATAATGCTTTGCAACTCTTTCATTGTACTCGGAATTCCGCTAACGTTTAAAAATGCTTCAGAACTCTTCCATTGTTCTCGGAATTCCGCTGACGTTTAATAATGCTTTGCAACTCTTTCATTGTTCTCGGAATTCCGCTGATGTTTAAAAATGCTTCGGAACTCTTCCATTGTTCTCGGAATTCTGTTGAAGTTTAAAAATGCTTCTAAACTCTTCCATTGTTCTCGGAATTCCGCTGACATATAAAAATGCTTCGGAAATCTTGCATTGTTCTCGGCATTCCGCTGACGTTTAAAAATGCTTCGGAACTCTTCCATTGTTCTCGGAATTCTGCTGAAGTTTAAAAATGCTTCAGAACTCTTCCATTGTTCTCAGAATTCCGCTGACGTTTAAAAATGCTTCGGAAATCTTCCATTGTTTTCAAAATTCCGCTGACGTTTAAAAATGCTTCAGAACTATTCCATTGTTCTCAGAATTCTGCTGACGTTTAAAAATGCTTCGGAACTCTTCCATTGTTCTCGGAATTCCGCTGACGTTTAAAAATGCTTCACAACTCTTCCATTGTTCACGGAATTCCACTGACGTTTAAAAATGCTTCACAACTCTTCCATTGTTCTCGGAATTCCGCTGACTTTTAAAAATGCTTCGGAAATCTTCCATTGTTTTCAAAATTCCGCTGACGCTTAAAAATGCTTCAGAACTCTTCCATTGTTCTCAGAATTCCGCTGACGTTTAAAAATGCTTTGGAACTCTTCCATTGCTCTCGGAATTCTGCTGAAGTTTAAAAATGCTTCGGAACTCTTCCATTGTTCTCGGAATTCTGCTGAAGTTTAAAAATGCTTCGGAACTCTTCCATTGTTCTCGGAATTCCGTTGAAGTTTAAAAATACTTCGAAACTCTTCCATTGTTCTCGGAATTCTGCTGAAGTTTAAAAATGCTTCGGAACTCTTCCATTGTTCTCAGAATTCCGCTAACGTTTAAAAATGCTTCGGAAATCTTCCATTGTTTTCAAAATTCCGCTGACGCTTAAAAATGCTTCAGAACTCTTCCATTGTTCTCGGAATTCCGCTGACGTTTAATAATGCTTCGCAACTCTTTCATTGTACTCGGAATTCCGCTAACGTTTAAAAATGCTTCGGAACTCTTCCATTGTTCTCGGAATTCCGTTGAAGTTTAAAAATGCTTCGAAACTCTTCCATTGTTCTGGGAATTCTGCTGAAGTTTAAAAATGCTTCAGAACTCTTCCATTGTTCTCGGAATTCCGCTGACGTTTAATAATGCTTCGCAACTCTTCCATTGTTCTCGGAATTCGTGTGAATTTTAAAAATGCTTCGGAACTCTTCTATTGTTCTCGGAATTCCGCTGAAATTTAAAAATGCTTAAAATCTCTTACATTGTACTCGGAATTCCGCTGAAGTTTAAAAATGCTTCGGAACTCTTCCATTGTTCTCGGAATTCTGCTGAAGTTTAAAAATGCTTCAGAACTCTTCCATTGTTCTCAGAATTCCGCTGACGTTTAAAAATGCTTCGGAAATCTTCCATTGTTTTCAAAATTCCGCTGACGTTTAAAAATGCTTCAGAACTATTCCATTGTTCTCAGAATTCTGCTGACGTTTAAAAATGCTTCAGAACTCTTCCATTGTTCTCGGAATTCCGCTGACGTTTAAAAATGCTTCACAACTCTTCCATTGTTCTCGGAATTCCGCTGACTTTTAAAAATGCTTCGGAAATCTTCCATTGTTTTCAAAATTCCGCTGACGCTTAAAAATGCTTCAGAACTCTTCCATTGTTCTCGGAATTCTGCTGACGTTTAATAATGCTTCGCAACTCTTTCATTGTTCTCGGAATTCCACTGACGTTTAAAAATGCTTCGGAACTCATCCATTGTTCTCGGAATTCCGTTGAAGTTTAAAAATGCTTCGAAACTCTTCCATTGTTCTCGGAATTCTGCTGACATATAAAAATGCTTCGGAAATCTTGCATTGTTCTCGGCATTCCGCTGACGTTTAAAAATGCTTCGGAACTCTTCCATTGCTCTCGGAATTCTGCTGAAGTTTAAAAATGTTTCAGAACTCTTACATTGTTCTCGGAATTCTGCTGACGTTTAAAAATGCTTCGGAACTCTTCCATTGTTCTCAGAATTCAGCTGAAGTTTAAAAATGCTTCGGAACTCTTCCATTGTTCTCGGAATTCTGCTGAAGTTTAAAAATGCTACGTAACTCTTCCATTGTTCTCAGAATTCCGCTGACGTTTAAAAATGCTTTGGAACTCTTCCATTGCTCTCGGAATTCTGCTGAAGTTTAAAAATGCTTCGGAACTCTTCCATTGTTCTCGGAATTCTGCTGAAGTTTAAAAATGCTTCGGAACTCTTCCATTGTTCTCGGAATTCCGTTGAAGTTTAAAAATACTTCGAAACTCTTCCATTGTTCTCGGAATTCTGCTGAAGTTTAAAAATGCTTCGGAACTCTTCCATTGTTCTCAGAATTCCGCTAACGTTTAAAAATGCTTCGGAAATCTTCCATTGTTTTCAAAATTCCGCTGACGCTTAAAAATGCTTCAGAACTCTTCCATTGTTCTCGGAATTCCGCTGACGTTTAATAATGCTTCGCAACTCTTTCATTGTACTCGGAATTCCGCTAACGTTTAAAAATGCTTCGGAACTCTTCCATTGTTCTCGGAATTCCGTTGAAGTTTAAAAATGCTTCGAAACTCTTCCATTGTTCTGGGAATTCTGCTGAAGTTTAAAAATGCTTCAGAACTCTTCCATTATTCTCGGAATTCCGCTGACGTTTAATAATGCTTCGCAACTCTTTCATTGTTCTCGGAATTCCGCTGATGTTTAAAAATGCTTCGGAACTCTTCCATTGTTCTCGGAATTCTGTTGAAGTTTAAAAATGCTTCTAAACTCTTCCATTGTTCTCGGAATTCCGCTGACATATAAAAATGCTTCGGAAATCTTGCATTGTTCTCGGCATTCCGCTGACATTTAAAAATGCTTCGGAACTCTTCAATTGTTCTCGGAATTCTGCCGAACTTTTAAAATGCTTTGGAACTCTTCCATTGTTCTCGGAATTCTGCTGTAGTTTAAAAATGCTTCGGAACTCTTCCATTGTTCTCGGAATTCCGCTGACGTTTAAAAATGCTTCGGAAATCTTCCATTGTTTTCAAAATTCCGCTGACGTTTAAAAATGCTTCAGAACTCTTCCATTGTTCTCGGAATTCCGCTGACGTTTTAAAATGCTTCGGTACTCTTCCATTGTTCTCGGAATTCCGCTGACATATAAAAATGCTTCGGAAATCTTGCATTGTTCTCGGCATTCCGCTGACGTTTAAAAATGCTTCGGAACTCTTCCATTGTTCTCAGAATTCCGCTGACGTTTAAAAATGCTTCGGAAATCTTCCATTGTTTTCAAAATTCCGCTGACGTTTAAAAATGCTTCAGAACTCTTCCATTGTTCTCGGAATTCCGCTGACGTTTAAAAATGCTTTGGAACTCTTCCATTATTCTCGGAATTCTGCTGAAGTTTAAAAATGCTTCGGAACTCTTCCATTGTTCTCAGAATTCCGCTGACGTTTAAAAATGCTTCGGTACTCTTCCATTGTTCTCGGAATTCCGCTGACATATAAAAATGCTTCGGAAATCTTGCATTGTTCTCGGCATTCCGCTGACGTTTAAAAATGCTTCGGAACTCTTCAATTGTTCTCGGAATTCTGCTGAAGTTTAAAAATGCTTCGGAACTCTTCCATTGTTCTCAGAATTCCACTGACGTTTAAAAATGCTTCGGAAATCTTCCATTGTTTTCAAAATTCCGCTGACGCTTAAAAATGCTTCAGAATTCTTCCATTGTTCTCGGAATTCCGCTGACGTTTAATAATGCTTCGCAACTTTTTCATTGTTCTCGGAATTCCGCTGACGGTTAAAAATGCTTCGGAACTCTTCGATTGTTCTCGGAATTCCGTTGAAGTTTAAAAATGCTTCGAAACTCTTCCATTGTTCTCGGAATTCTGCTGACGTTTAAAAATGCTTCGGAACTCTTCCATTGTTCTCGGAATTCCGTTGAAGTTTAAAAATGCTTCGGAACTCTTCCATTGTTCTCGGAATTCCGCTGACATATAAAAATGCTTTGAAAATCTTGCATTGTTCTCGACATTCCGCTGACGTTTAAAATTGCTTCGGAACTCTTCAATTGTTCTCGGAATTCTGTTGAACTTTTAAAATGCTTTGGAACTCTTCCATTGCTCTCGGAATTCTGCTGAAGTTTAAAAATGCTTCAGAACTCTTACATTGTTCTCGGAATTCTGCTGACGTTTAAAAATACTTCGGAACTCTACCATTGTTCTCGGAATTCCGTTGAAGTTTAAAAATGCTTCATAACTCTTCCATTGTTCTCGCAATTCTGCTGAAGTTTAAAAATGCTTCGGAACTCTTCCATTGTTCTCGGAATTCCGCTGACGTTTAATAATGCTTCGCAACTCTTTCATTGTTCTCGGAATTCCACTGACGTTTAAAAATGCTTCGGAAATCTTCCATTGTTTTCAAAATTCCGCTGACGCTTAAAAATGCTTCAGAACTCTTCCATTGTTCTCGGAATTCCGCTGACGTTTAATAATGCTTTGCAACTCTTTCATTGTACTCGGAATTCCGCTAACGTTTAAAAATGCTTCAGAACTCTTCCATTGTTCTCGGAATTCCGCTGACGTTTAATAATGCTTTGCAACTCTTTCATTGTTCTCGGAATTCCGCTGATGTTTAAAAATGCTTCGGAACTCTTCCATTGTTCTCGGAATTCTGTTGAAGTTTAAAAATGCTTCTAAACTCTTCCATTGTTCTCGGAATTCCGCTGACATATAAAAATGCTTCGGAAATCTTGCATTGTTCTCGGCATTCCGCTGACGTTTAAAAATGCTTCGGAACTCTTCCATTGTTCTCGGAATTCTGCTGAAGTTTAAAAATGCTTCAGAACTCTTCCATTGTTCTCAGAATTCCGCTGACGTTTAAAAATGCTTCGGAAATCTTCCATTGTTTTCAAAATTCCGCTGACGTTTAAAAATGCTTCAGAACTATTCCATTGTTCTCAGAATTCTGCTGACGTTTAAAAATGCTTCGGAACTCTTCCATTGTTCTCGGAATTCCGCTGACGTTTAAAAATGCTTCACAACTCTTCCATTGTTCACGGAATTCCACTGACGTTTAAAAATGCTTCACAACTCTTCCATTGTTCTCGGAATTCCGCTGACTTTTAAAAATGCTTCGGAAATCTTCCATTGTTTTCAAAATTCCGCTGACGCTTAAAAATGCTTCAGAACTCTTCCATTGTTCTCGGAATTCTGCTGAAGTTTAAAAATGCTTCAGAACTCTTACATTGTTCTCGGAATTCTGCTGACGTTTAAAAATGCCTCGGAACTCTTCCATTGTTCTCTGAATTCCGCTGACGTTTAAAAATGCTTCGGTACTCTTCCTTTGTTCTCGGAATTCCGCTGACATATAAAAATGCTTCGGAAATCTTGCATTGTTCTCGGCATTCCGCTGACGTTTAAAAATGCTTCGGAACTCTTCAATTGTTCTCGGAATTCTGCCGAACTTTTAAAATGCTTTGGAACTCTTCCATTGCTCTCGGAATTCTGCTGAAGTTTAAAAATGCTTCAGAACTCTTCCATTGTTCTCGGAATTCTGCTGTAGTTTAAAAATGCTTCGGAACTCTTCCATTGTTCTCGGAATTCCGCTGACGTTTAAAAATGCTTCGGAAATCTTCCATTGTTTTCAAAATACCGCTGACGTTTAAAAATGCTTCAGAACTCTTCCATTGTTCTCGGAATTCCGCTGACATATAAAAATGCTTCGGAAATCTTGCATTGTTCTCGGCATTCCGCTGACATTTAAAAATGCTTCGGAAATCTTCCATTGATATCAAAATTCCGCTGACGCTTAAAAATGCTTCAGAACTCTTCCATTGTTCTCGGAATTCCGCTGACGTTTAATAATGCTTCGCAACTTTTTCATTGTTCTCGGAATTCCGCTGACAGTTAAAAATGCTTCGGAACTCTTCCATTGTTCTCGGAATTCCGTTGAAGTTTAAAAATGCTTCGAAACTCTTCCATTGTTCTCGGAATTCTGCTGAAGTTTAAAAATGCTTCAGAACTCTTCCATTGTTCTCGGAATTCCGCTGACGTTTAATAATGCTTCGCAACTCTTTCATTGTTCTCGGAATTCCGCTGACGTTTAAAAATGCTTCGAAACTCTTCCATTGTTCTCGGAATTCTGCTGAAGTTTAAAAATGCTTCGGAACTCTTCCATTGTTCTCGGAATTCCGCTGACATATAAAAATGCTTTGAAAATCTTGCATTGTTCTCGGCATTCCGCTGACGTTTAAAATTGCTTCGGAACTCTTCAATTGTTCTCGGAATTCTGTTGAACTTTTAAATTGCTTTGGAACTCTTCCATTGCTCTCGGAATTCTGCTGAAGTTTAAAAATGCTTAAAATCTCTTACATTGTACTCGGAATTCCGCTGAAGTTTAAAAATGCTTCGGAACTCTTCCATTGCTCTCGGAATTCTGCTGAAGTTTAAAAATGCTTCAGAACTCTTACATTGTTCTCGGAATTCTGCTGACGTTTAAAAATGCTTCGGAACTCTTCCATTGTTCTCAGAATTCCGCTGAAGTTTAAAAATGCTTCGGTACTCTTCCATTGTTCTCGGAATTCCGCTGACATATAAAAATGCTTCGGAAATCTTGCATTGTTCTCGGAATTCTGCTGACGTTTAAAAATGCTTCGGAACTCTTCCATTGTTCTCAGAATTCAGCTGAAGTTTAAAAATGCTTCGGAACTCTTCCATTGTTCTCGGAATTCTGCTGAAGTTTAAAAATGCTTCGATACTCTTCCATTGTTCTCGGAATTCCGCTGACATATAAAAATGCTTCGGAAATCTTGCATTGTTCTCGGCATTCCGCTGACGTTTAAAAATGCTTCGGAACTCTTCAATTGTTCTCGGAATTCTGCCGAACTTTTAAAATGCTTTGGAACTCTTCCATTGCTCTCGGAATTCTGCTGAAGTTTAAAAATGCTTCAGAACTCTTCCATTGTTCTCGGAATTCTGCTGTAGTTTAAAAATGCTTCGGAACTCTTCCATTGTTCTCGGAATTCCGCTGACGTTTAAAAATGCTTCGGAAATCTTCCATTGTTTTCAAAATTCCGCTGACGTTTAAAAATGCTTCAGAACTCTTCCATTGTTCTCGGAATTCCGCTGACATATAAAAATGCTTCGGAAATCTTGCATTGTTCTCGGCATTCCGCTGACATTTAAAAATGCTTCGGAAATCTTCCATTGATATCAAAATTCCGCTGACGCTTAAAAATGCTTCAGAACTCTTCCATTGTTCTCGGAATTCCGCTGACGTTTAACAATGCTTCGCAACTTTTTCATTGTTCTCGGAATTCCGCTGACAGTTAAAAATGCTTCGGAACTCTTCCATTGTTCTCGGAATTCCGTTGAAGTTTAAAAATGCTTCGAAACTCTTCCATTGTTCTCGGAATTCTGCTGAAGTTTAAAAATGCTTCAGAACTCTTCCATTGTTCTCGGAATTCCGCTGACGTTTAATAATGCTTCGCAACTCTTTCATTGTTCTCGGAATTCCGCTGACGTTTAAAAATGCTTCGAAACTCTTCCATTGTTCTCGGAATTCTGCTGAAGTTTAAAAATGCTTCGGAACTCTTCCATTGTTCTCGGAATTCCGCTGACGTTTAATAATGCTTCGCAACTTTTTCATTGTTCTCGGAATTCCGCTGACAGTTAAAAATGCTTCGGAACTCTTCCATTGTTCTCGGAATTCCGTTGAAGTTTAAAAATGCTTCGAAACTCTTCCATTGTTCTCGGAATTCTGCTGAAGTTTAAAAATGCTTCAGAACTCTTCCATTGTTCTCGGAATTCCGCTGACGTTTAATAATGCTTCGCAACTCTTTCATTGTTCTCGGAATTCCGCTGACGTTTAAAAATGCTTCGAAACTCTTCCATTGTTCTCGGAATTCTGCTGAAGTTTAAAAATGCTTCGGAACTCTTCCATTGTTCTCGGAATTCCGCTGACATATAAAAATGCTTTGAAAATCTTGCATTGTTCTCGGCATTCCGCTGACGTTTAAAATTGCTTCGGAACTCTTCAATTGTTCTCGGAATTCTGTTGAACTTTTAAATTGCTTTGGAACTCTTCCATTGCTCTCGGAATTCTGCTGAAGTTTAAAAATGCTTAAAATCTCTTACATTGTACTCGGAATTCCGCTGAAGTTTAAAAATGCTTCGGAACTCTTCCATTGCTCTCGGAATTCTGCTGAAGTTTAAAAATGCTTCAGAACTCTTACATTGTTCTCGGAATTCTGCTGACGTTTAAAAATGCTTCGGAACTCTTCCATTGTTCTCAGAATTCCGCTGAAGTTTAAAAATGCTTCGGTACTCTTCCATTGTTCTCGGAATTCCGCTGACATATAAAAATGCTTCGGAAATCTTGCATTGTTCTCGGAATTCTGCTGACGTTTAAAAATGCTTCGGAACTCTTCCATTGTTCTCAGAATTCAGCTGAAGTTTAAAAATGCTTCGGAACTCTTCCATTGTTCTCGGAATTCTGCTGAAGTTTAAAAATGCTTCGATACTCTTCCATTGTTCTCGGAATTCCGCTGACATATAAAAATGCTTCGGAAATCTTGCATTGTTCTCGGCATTCCGCTGACGTTTAAAAATGCTTCGGAACTCTTCAATTGTTCTCGGAATTCTGCCGAACTTTTAAAATGCTTTGGAACTCTTCCATTGCTCTCGGAATTCTGCTGAAGTTTAAAAATGCTTCAGAACTCTTCCATTGTTCTCGGAATTCTGCTGTAGTTTAAAAATGCTTCGGAACTCTTCCATTGTTCTCGGAATTCCGCTGACGTTTAAAAATGCTTCGGAAATCTTCCATTGTTTTCAAAATTCCGCTGACGTTTAAAAATGCTTCAGAACTCTTCCATTGTTCTCGGAATTCCGCTGACATATAAAAATGCTTCGGAAATCTTGCATTGTTCTCGGCATTCCGCTGACATTTAAAAATGCTTCGGAAATCTTCCATTGATATCAAAATTCCGCTGACGCTTAAAAATGCTTCAGAACTCTTCCATTGTTCTCGGAATTCCGCTGACGTTTAATAATGCTTCGCAACTTTTTCATTGTTCTCGGAATTCCGCTGACAGTTAAAAATGCTTCGGAACTCTTCCATTGTTCTCGGAATTCCGTTGAAGTTTAAAAATGCTTCGAAACTCTTCCATTGTTCTCGGAATTCTGCTGAAGTTTAAAAATGCTTCAGAACTCTTCCATTGTTCTCGGAATTCCGCTGACGTTTAATAATGCTTCGCAACTCTTTCATTGTTCTCGGAATTCCGCTGACGTTTAAAAATGCTTCGAAACTCTTCCATTGTTCTCGGAATTCTGCTGAAGTTTAAAAATGCTTCGGAACTCTTCCATTGTTCTCGGAATTCCGCTGACATATAAAAATGCTTTGAAAATCTTGCATTGTTCTCGGCATTCCGCTGACGTTTAAAATTGCTTCGGAACTCTTCAATTGTTCTCGGAATTCTGTTGAACTTTTAAATTGCTTTGGAACTCTTCCATTGCTCTCGGAATTCTGCTGAAGTTTAAAAATGCTTAAAATCTCTTACATTGTACTCGGAATTCCGCTGAAGTTTAAAAATGCTTCGGAACTCTTCCATTGCTCTCGGAATTCTGCTGAAGTTTAAAAATGCTTCAGAACTCTTACATTGTTCTCGGAATTCTGCTGACGTTTAAAAATGCTTCGGAACTCTTCCATTGTTCTCAGAATTCCGCTGAAGTTTAAAAATGCTTCGGTACTCTTCCATTGTTCTCGGAATTCCGCTGACATATAAAAATGCTTCGGAAATCTTGCATTGTTCTCGGAATTCTGCTGACGTTTAAAAATGCTACGTAACTCTTCCATTGTTCTCAGAATTCCGCTGACGTTTAAAAATGCTTTGGAACTCTTCCATTGCTCTCGGAATTCTGCTGAAGTTTAAAAATGCTTCGGAACTCTTCCATTGTTCTCGGAATTCTGCTGAAGTTTAAAAATGCTTCGGAACTCTTCCATTGTTCTCGGAATTCCGTTGAAGTTTAAAAATACTTCGAAACTCTTCCATTGTTCTCGGAATTCTGCTGAAGTTTAAAAATGCTTTGGAACTCTTCCATTGTTCTCAGAATTCCGCTAACGTTTAAAAATGCTTCGGAAATCTTCCATTGTTTTCAAAATTCCGCTGACGCTTAAAAATGCTTCAGAACTCTTCCATTGTTCTCGGAATTCCGCTGACGTTTAATAATGCTTCGCAACTCTTTCATTGTACTCGGAATTCCGCTAACGTTTAAAAATGCTTCGGAACTCTTCCATTGTTCTCGGAATTCCGTTGAAGTTTAAAAATGCTTCGAAACTCTTCCATTGTTCTGGGAATTCTGCTGAAGTTTAAAAATGCTTCAGAACTCTTCCATTGTTCTCGGAATTCCGCTGACGTTTAATAATGCTTCGCAACTCTTTCATTGTTCTCGGAATTCCGCTGATGTTTAAAAATGCTTCGGAACTCTTCCATTGTTCTCGGAATTCTGTTGAAGTTTAAAAATGCTTCTAAACTCTTCCATTGTTCTCGGAATTCCGCTGACATATAAAAATGCTTCGGAAATCTTGCATTGTTCTCGGCATTCCGCTGACATTTAAAAATGCTTCGGAACTCTTCAATTGTTCTCGGAATTCTGCCGAACTTTTAAAATGCTTTGGAACTCTTCCATTGTTCTCGGAATTCTGCTGTAGTTTAAAAATGCTTCGGAACTCTTCCATTGTTCTCGGAATTCCGCTGACGTTTAAAAATGCTTCGGAAATCTTCCATTGTTTTCAAAATTCCGCTGACGTTTAAAAATGCTTCAGAACTCTTCCATTGTTCTCGGAATTCTGCTGAAGTTTAAAAATGCTTCAGAACTCTTACATTGTTCTCGGAATTCTGCTGACGTTTAAAAATGCCTCGGAACTCTTCCATTGTTCTCTGAATTCCGCTGACGTTTAAAAATGCTTCGGTACTCTTCCTTTGTTCTCGGAATTCCGCTGACATATAAAAATGCTTCGGAAATCTTGCATTGTTCTCGGCATTCCGCTGACGTTTAAAAATGCTTCGGAACTCTTCAATTGTTCTCGGAATTCTGCCGAACTTTTAAAATGCTTTGGAACTCTTCCATTGCTCTCGGAATTCTGCTGAAGTTTAAAAATGCTTCAGAACTCTTCCATTGTTCTCGGAATTCTGCTGTAGTTTAAAAATGCTTCGGAACTCTTCCATTGTTCTCGGAATTCCGCTGACGTTTAAAAATGCTTCGGAAATCTTCCATTGTTTTCAAAATTCCGCTGACGTTTAAAAATGCTTCAGAACTCTTCCATTGTTCTCGGAATTCCGCTGACATATAAAAATGCTTCGGAAATCTTGCATTGTTCTCGGCATTCCGCTGACATTTAAAAATGCTTCGGAAATCTTCCATTGATATCAAAATTCCGCTGACGCTTAAAAATGCTTCAGAACTCTTCCATTGTTCTCGGAATTCCGCTGACGTTTAATAATGCTTCGCAACTTTTTCATTGTTCTCGGAATTCCGCTGACATTTAAAAATGCTTCGGAACTCTTCCATTGTTCTCGGAATTCCGTTGAAGTTTAAAAATGCTTCGAAACTCTTCCATTGTTCTCGGAATTCTGCTGAAGTTTAAAAATGCTTCAGAACTCTTCCATTGTTCTCGGAATTCCGCTGACGTTTAATAATGCTTCGCAACTCTTTCATTGTTCTCGGAATTCCGCTGACGTTTAAAAATGCTTCGAAACTCTTCCATTGTTCTCGGAATTCTGCTGAAGTTTAAAAATGCTTCGGAACTCTTCCATTGTTCTCGGAATTCCGCTGACATATAAAAATGCTTTGAAAATCTTGCATTGTTCTCGGCATTCCGCTGACGTTTAAAATTGCTTCGGAACTCTTCAATTGTTCTCGGAATTCTGTTGAACTTTTAAATTGCTTTGGAACTCTTCCATTGCTCTCGGAATTCTGCTGAAGTTTAAAAATGCTTAAAATCTCTTACATTGTACTCGGAATTCCGCTGAAGTTTAAAAATGCTTCGGAACTCTTCCATTGCTCTCGGAATTCTGCTGAAGTTTAAAAATGCTTCAGAACTCTTACATTGTTCTCGGAATTCTGCTGACGTTTAAAAATGCTTCGGAACTCTACCATTGTTCTCGGAATTCCGTTGAAGTTTAAAAATGCTTCATAACTCTTCCATTGTTCTCGCAATTCTGCTGAAGTTTAAAAATGCTTCGGAACTCTTCCATTGTTCTCGGAATTCCGCTGACGTTTAATAATGCTTCGCAACTCTTTCATTGTTCTCGGAATTCCACTGACGTTTAAAAATGCTTCGGAAATCTTCCATTGTTTTCAAAATTCCGCTGACGCTTAAAAATGCTTCAGAACTCTTCCATTGTTCTCGGAATTCCGCTGACGTTTAATAATGCTTTGCAACTCTTTCATTGTACTCGGAATTCCGCTAACGTTTAAAAATGCTTCAGAACTCTTCCATTGTTCTCGGAATTCCGCTGACGTTTAATAATGCTTTGCAACTCTTTCATTGTTCTCGGAATTCCGCTGATGTTTAAAAATGCTTCGGAACTCTTCCATTGTTCTCGGAATTCTGTTGAAGTTTAAAAATGCTTCTAAACTCTTCCATTGTTCTCGGAATTCCGCTGACATATAAAAATGCTTCGGAAATCTTGCATTGTTCTCGGCATTCCGCTGACGTTTAAAAATGCTTCGGAACTCTTCCATTGTTCTCGGAATTCTGCTGAAGTTTAAAAATGCTTCAGAACTCTTCCATTGTTCTCAGAATTCCGCTGACGTTTAAAAATGCTTCGGAAATCTTCCATTGTTTTCAAAATTCCGCTGACGTTTAAAAATGCTTCAGAACTATTCCATTGTTCTCAGAATTCTGCTGACGTTTAAAAATGCTTCGGAACTCTTCCATTGTTCTCGGAATTCCGCTGACGTTTAAAAATGCTTCACAACTCTTCCATTGTTCACGGAATTCCACTGACGTTTAAAAATGCTTCACAACTCTTCCATTGTTCTCGGAATTCCGCTGACTTTTAAAAATGCTTCGGAAATCTTCCATTGTTTTCAAAATTCCGCTGACGCTTAAAAATGCTTCAGAACTCTTCCATTGTTCTCAGAATTCCGCTGACGTTTAAAAATGCTTTGGAACTCTTCCATTGCTCTCGGAATTCTGCTGAAGTTTAAAAATGCTTCGGAACTCTTCCATTGTTCTCGGAATTCTGCTGAAGTTTAAAAATGCTTCGGAACTCTTCCATTGTTCTCGGAATTCCGTTGAAGTTTAAAAATACTTCGAAACTCTTCCATTGTTCTCGGAATTCTGCTGAAGTTTAAAAATGCTTCGGAACTCTTCCATTGTTCTCAGAATTCCGCTAACGTTTAAAAATGCTTCGGAAATCTTCCATTGTTTTCAAAATTCCGCTGACGCTTAAAAATGCTTCAGAACTCTTCCATTGTTCTCGGAATTCCGCTGACGTTTAATAATGCTTCGCAACTCTTTCATTGTACTCGGAATTCCGCTAACGTTTAAAAATGCTTCGGAACTCTTCCATTGTTCTCGGAATTCCGTTGAAGTTTAAAAATGCTTCGAAACTCTTCCATTGTTCTGGGAATTCTGCTGAAGTTTAAAAATGCTTCAGAACTCTTCCATTGTTCTCGGAATTCCGCTGACGTTTAATAATGCTTCGCAACTCTTCCATTGTTCTCGGAATTCGTGTGAATTTTAAAAATGCTTCGGAACTCTTCTATTGTTCTCGGAATTCCGCTGAAATTTAAAAATGCTTAAAATCTCTTACATTGTACTCGGAATTCCGCTGAAGTTTAAAAATGCTTCGGAACTCTTCCATTGCTCTCGGAATTCTGCTGAAGTTTAAAAATGCTTCAGAACTCTTACATTGTTCTCGGAATTCTGCTGACGTTTAAAAATGCTTCGGAACTCTTCCATTGTTCTCAGAATTCCGCTGAAGTTTAAAAATGCTTCGGTACTCTTCCATTGTTCTCGGAATTCCGCTGACATATAAAAATGCTTCGGAAATCTTGCATTGTTCTCGGAATTCTGCTGACGTTTAAAAATGCTTCGGAACTCTTCCATTGTTCTCAGAATTCAGCTGAAGTTTAAAAATGCTTCGGAACTCTTCCATTGTTCTCGGAATTCTGCTGAAGTTTAAAAATGCTTCGATACTCTTCCATTGTTCTCGGAATTCCGCTGACATATAAAAATGCTTCGGAAATCTTGCATTGTTCTCGGCATTCCGCTGACGTTTAAAAATGCTTCGGAACTCTTCAATTGTTCTCGGAATTCTGCCGAACTTTTAAAATGCTTTGGAACTCTTCCATTGCTCTCGGAATTCTGCTGAAGTTTAAAAATGCTTCAGAACTCTTCCATTGTTCTCGGAATTCTGCTGTAGTTTAAAAATGCTTCGGAACTCTTCCATTGTTCTCGGAATTCCGCTGACGTTTAAAAATGCTTCGGAAATCTTCCATTGTTTTCAAAATTCCGCTGACGTTTAAAAATGCTTCAGAACTCTTCCATTGTTCTCGGAATTCCGCTGACATATAAAAATGCTTCGGAAATCTTGCATTGTTCTCGGCATTCCGCTGACATTTAAAAATGCTTCGGAAATCTTCCATTGATATCAAAATTCCGCTGACGCTTAAAAATGCTTCAGAACTCTTCCATTGTTCTCGGAATTCCGCTGACGTTTAACAATGCTTCGCAACTTTTTCATTGTTCTCGGAATTCCGCTGACAGTTAAAAATGCTTCGGAACTCTTCCATTGTTCTCGGAATTCCGTTGAAGTTTAAAAATGCTTCGAAACTCTTCCATTGTTCTCGGAATTCTGCTGAAGTTTAAAAATGCTTCAGAACTCTTCCATTGTTCTCGGAATTCCGCTGACGTTTAATAATGCTTCGCAACTCTTTCATTGTTCTCGGAATTCCGCTGACGTTTAAAAATGCTTCGAAACTCTTCCATTGTTCTCGGAATTCTGCTGAAGTTTAAAAATGCTTCGGAACTCTTCCATTGTTCTCGGAATTCCGCTGACGTTTAATAATGCTTCGCAACTTTTTCATTGTTCTCGGAATTCCGCTGACAGTTAAAAATGCTTCGGAACTCTTCCATTGTTCTCGGAATTCCGTTGAAGTTTAAAAATGCTTCGAAACTCTTCCATTGTTCTCGGAATTCTGCTGAAGTTTAAAAATGCTTCAGAACTCTTCCATTGTTCTCGGAATTCCGCTGACGTTTAATAATGCTTCGCAACTCTTTCATTGTTCTCGGAATTCCGCTGACGTTTAAAAATGCTTCGAAACTCTTCCATTGTTCTCGGAATTCTGCTGAAGTTTAAAAATGCTTCGGAACTCTTCCATTGTTCTCGGAATTCCGCTGACATATAAAAATGCTTTGAAAATCTTGCATTGTTCTCGGCATTCCGCTGACGTTTAAAATTGCTTCGGAACTCTTCAATTGTTCTCGGAATTCTGTTGAACTTTTAAATTGCTTTGGAACTCTTCCATTGCTCTCGGAATTCTGCTGAAGTTTAAAAATGCTTAAAATCTCTTACATTGTACTCGGAATTCCGCTGAAGTTTAAAAATGCTTCGGAACTCTTCCATTGCTCTCGGAATTCTGCTGAAGTTTAAAAATGCTTCAGAACTCTTACATTGTTCTCGGAATTCTGCTGACGTTTAAAAATGCTTCGGAACTCTTCCATTGTTCTCAGAATTCCGCTGAAGTTTAAAAATGCTTCGGTACTCTTCCATTGTTCTCGGAATTCCGCTGACATATAAAAATGCTTCGGAAATCTTGCATTGTTCTCGGAATTCTGCTGACGTTTAAAAATGCTTCGGAACTCTTCCATTGTTCTCAGAATTCAGCTGAAGTTTAAAAATGCTTCGGAACTCTTCCATTGTTCTCGGAATTCTGCTGAAGTTTAAAAATGCTTCGATACTCTTCCATTGTTCTCGGAATTCCGCTGACATATAAAAATGCTTCGGAAATCTTGCATTGTTCTCGGCATTCCGCTGACGTTTAAAAATGCTTCGGAACTCTTCAATTGTTCTCGGAATTCTGCCGAACTTTTAAAATGCTTTGGAACTCTTCCATTGCTCTCGGAATTCTGCTGAAGTTTAAAAATGCTTCAGAACTCTTCCATTGTTCTCGGAATTCCGTTGAAGTTTAAAAATGCTTCGAAACTCTTCCATTGTTCTCGGAATTCTGCTGAAGTTTAAAAATGCTTCAGAACTCTTCCATTGTTCTCGGAATTCCGCTGACGTTTAATAATGCTTCGCAACTCTTTCATTGTTCTCGGAATTCCGCTGACGTTTAAAAATGCTTCGAAACTCTTCCATTGTTCTCGGAATTCTGCTGAAGTTTAAAAATGCTTCGGAACTCTTCCATTGTTCTCGGAATTCCGCTGACGTTTAAAAATGCTTCGGAAATCTTCCATTGTTTTCAAAATTCCGCTGACGTTTAAAAATGCTTCAGAACTCTTCCATTGTTCTCGGAATTCCGCTGACGTTTAATAATGCTTCGCAACTTTTTCATTGTTCTCGGAATTCCGCTGACAGTTAAAAATGCTTCGGAACTCTTCCATTGTTCTCGGAATTCCGTTGAAGTTTAAAAATGCTTCGAAACTCTTCCATTGTTCTCGGAATTCTGCTGAAGTTTAAAAATGCTTCAGAACTCTTCCATTGTTCTCGGAATTCCGCTGACGTTTAATAATGCTTCGCAACTCTTTCATTGTTCTCGGAATTCCGCTGACGTTTAAAAATGCTTCGAAACTCTTCCATTGTTCTCGGAATTCTGCTGAAGTTTAAAAATGCTTCGGAACTCTTCCATTGTTCTCGGAATTCCGCTGACATATAAAAATGCTTTGAAAATCTTGCATTGTTCTCGGCATTCCGCTGACGTTTAAAATTGCTTCGGAACTCTTCAATTGTTCTCGGAATTCTGTTGAACTTTTAAATTGCTTTGGAACTCTTCCATTGCTCTCGGAATTCTGCTGAAGTTTAAAAATGCTTAAAATCTCTTACATTGTACTCGGAATTCCGCTGAAGTTTAAAAATGCTTCGGAACTCTTCCATTGCTCTCGGAATTCTGCTGAAGTTTAAAAATGCTTCAGAACTCTTACATTGTTCTCGGAATTCTGCTGACGTTTAAAAATGCTTCGGAACTCTTCCATTGTTCTCAGAATTCCGCTGAAGTTTAAAAATGCTTCGGTACTCTTCCATTGTTCTCGGAATTCCGCTGACATATAAAAATGCTTCGGAAATCTTGCATTGTTCTCGGAATTCTGCTGACGTTTAAAAATGCTACGTAACTCTTCCATTGTTCTCAGAATTCCGCTGACGTTTAAAAATGCTTTGGAACTCTTCCATTGCTCTCGGAATTCTGCTGAAGTTTAAAAATGCTTCGGAACTCTTCCATTGTTCTCGGAATTCTGCTGAAGTTTAAAAATGCTTCGGAACTCTTCCATTGTTCTCGGAATTCCGTTGAAGTTTAAAAATACTTCGAAACTCTTCCATTGTTCTCGGAATTCTGCTGAAGTTTAAAAATGCTTCGGAACTCTTCCATTGTTCTCAGAATTCCGCTAACGTTTAAAAATGCTTCGGAAATCTTCCATTGTTTTCAAAATTCCGCTGACGCTTAAAAATGCTTCAGAACTCTTCCATTGTTCTCGGAATTCCGCTGACGTTTAATAATGCTTCGCAACTCTTTCATTGTACTCGGAATTCCGCTAACGTTTAAAAATGCTTCGGAACTCTTCCATTGTTCTCGGAATTCCGTTGAAGTTTAAAAATGCTTCGAAACTCTTCCATTGTTCTGGGAATTCTGCTGAAGTTTAAAAATGCTTCAGAACTCTTCCATTGTTCTCGGAATTCCGCTGACGTTTAATAATGCTTCGCAACTCTTTCATTGTTCTCGGAATTCCGCTGATGTTTAAAAATGCTTCGGAACTCTTCCATTGTTCTCGGAATTCTGTTGAAGTTTAAAAATGCTTCTAAACTCTTCCATTGTTCTCGGAATTCCGCTGACATATAAAAATGCTTCGGAAATCTTGCATTGTTCTCGGCATTCCGCTGACATTTAAAAATGCTTCGGAACTCTTCAATTGTTCTCGGAATTCTGCCGAACTTTTAAAATGCTTTGGAACTCTTCCATTGTTCTCGGAATTCTGCTGTAGTTTAAAAATGCTTCGGAACTCTTCCATTGTTCTCGGAATTCCGCTGACGTTTAAAAATGCTTCGGAAATCTTCCATTGTTTTCAAAATTCCGCTGACGTTTAAAAATGCTTCAGAACTCTTCCATTGTTCTCGGAATTCTGCTGAAGTTTAAAAATGCTTCAGAACTCTTACATTGTTCTCGGAATTCTGCTGACGTTTAAAAATGCCTCGGAACTCTTCCATTGTTCTCTGAATTCCGCTGACGTTTAAAAATGCTTCGGTACTCTTCCTTTGTTCTCGGAATTCCGCTGACATATAAAAATGCTTCGGAAATCTTGCATTGTTCTCGGCATTCCGCTGACGTTTAAAAATGCTTCGGAACTCTTCAATTGTTCTCGGAATTCTGCCGAACTTTTAAAATGCTTTGGAACTCTTCCATTGCTCTCGGAATTCTGCTGAAGTTTAAAAATGCTTCAGAACTCTTCCATTGTTCTCGGAATTCTGCTGTAGTTTAAAAATGCTTCGGAACTCTTCCATTGTTCTCGGAATTCCGCTGACGTTTAAAAATGCTTCGGAAATCTTCCATTGTTTTCAAAATTCCGCTGACGTTTAAAAATGCTTCAGAACTCTTCCATTGTTCTCGGAATTCCGCTGACATATAAAAATGCTTCGGAAATCTTGCATTGTTCTCGGCATTCCGCTGACATTTAAAAATGCTTCGGAAATCTTCCATTGATATCAAAATTCCGCTGACGCTTAAAAATGCTTCAGAACTCTTCCATTGTTCTCGGAATTCCGCTGACGTTTAATAATGCTTCGCAACTTTTTCATTGTTCTCGGAATTCCGCTGACAGTTAAAAATGCTTCGGAACTCTTCCATTGTTCTCGGAATTCCGTTGAAGTTTAAAAATGCTTCGAAACTCTTCCATTGTTCTCGGAATTCTGCTGAAGTTTAAAAATGCTTCAGAACTCTTCCATTGTTCTCGGAATTCCGCTGACGTTTAATAATGCTTCGCAACTCTTTCATTGTTCTCGGAATTCCGCTGACGTTTAAAAATGCTTCGAAACTCTTCCATTGTTCTCGGAATTCTGCTGAAGTTTAAAAATGCTTCGGAACTCTTCCATTGTTCTCGGAATTCCGCTGACATATAAAAATGCTTTGAAAATCTTGCATTGTTCTCGGCATTCCGCTGACGTTTAAAATTGCTTCGGAACTCTTCAATTGTTCTCGGAATTCTGTTGAACTTTTAAATTGCTTTGGAACTCTTCCATTGCTCTCGGAATTCTGCTGAAGTTTAAAAATGCTTAAAATCTCTTACATTGTACTCGGAATTCCGCTGAAGTTTAAAAATGCTTCGGAACTCTTCCATTGCTCTCGGAATTCTGCTGAAGTTTAAAAATGCTTCAGAACTCTTACATTGTTCTCGGAATTCTGCTGACGTTTAAAAATGCTTCGGAACTCTACCATTGTTCTCGGAATTCCGTTGAAGTTTAAAAATGCTTCATAACTCTTCCATTGTTCTCGCAATTCTGCTGAAGTTTAAAAATGCTTCGGAACTCTTCCATTGTTCTCGGAATTCCGCTGACGTTTAATAATGCTTCGCAACTCTTTCATTGTTCTCGGAATTCCACTGACGTTTAAAAATGCTTCGGAAATCTTCCATTGTTTTCAAAATTCCGCTGACGCTTAAAAATGCTTCAGAACTCTTCCATTGTTCTCGGAATTCCGCTGACGTTTAATAATGCTTTGCAACTCTTTCATTGTACTCGGAATTCCGCTAACGTTTAAAAATGCTTCAGAACTCTTCCATTGTTCTCGGAATTCCGCTGACGTTTAATAATGCTTTGCAACTCTTTCATTGTTCTCGGAATTCCGCTGATGTTTAAAAATGCTTCGGAACTCTTCCATTGTTCTCGGAATTCTGTTGAAGTTTAAAAATGCTTCTAAACTCTTCCATTGTTCTCGGAATTCCGCTGACATATAAAAATGCTTCGGAAATCTTGCATTGTTCTCGGCATTCCGCTGACGTTTAAAAATGCTTCGGAACTCTTCCATTGTTCTCGGAATTCTGCTGAAGTTTAAAAATGCTTCAGAACTCTTCCATTGTTCTCAGAATTCCGCTGACGTTTAAAAATGCTTCGGAAATCTTCCATTGTTTTCAAAATTCCGCTGACGTTTAAAAATGCTTCAGAACTATTCCATTGTTCTCAGAATTCTGCTGACGTTTAAAAATGCTTCGGAACTCTTCCATTGTTCTCGGAATTCCGCTGACGTTTAAAAATGCTTCACAACTCTTCCATTGTTCACGGAATTCCACTGACGTTTAAAAATGCTTCACAACTCTTCCATTGTTCTCGGAATTCCGCTGACTTTTAAAAATGCTTCGGAAATCTTCCATTGTTTTCAAAATTCCGCTGACGCTTAAAAATGCTTCAGAACTCTTCCATTGTTCTCAGAATTCCGCTGACGTTTAAAAATGCTTTGGAACTCTTCCATTGCTCTCGGAATTCTGCTGAAGTTTAAAAATGCTTCGGAACTCTTCCATTGTTCTCGGAATTCTGCTGAAGTTTAAAAATGCTTCGGAACTCTTCCATTGTTCTCGGAATTCCGTTGAAGTTTAAAAATACTTCGAAACTCTTCCATTGTTCTCGGAATTCTGCTGAAGTTTAAAAATGCTTCGGAACTCTTCCATTGTTCTCAGAATTCCGCTAACGTTTAAAAATGCTTCGGAAATCTTCCATTGTTTTCAAAATTCCGCTGACGCTTAAAAATGCTTCAGAACTCTTCCATTGTTCTCGGAATTCCGCTGACGTTTAATAATGCTTCGCAACTCTTTCATTGTACTCGGAATTCCGCTAACGTTTAAAAATGCTTCGGAACTCTTCCATTGTTCTCGGAATTCCGTTGAAGTTTAAAAATGCTTCGAAACTCTTCCATTGTTCTGGGAATTCTGCTGAAGTTTAAAAATGCTTCAGAACTCTTCCATTGTTCTCGGAATTCCGCTGACGTTTAATAATGCTTCGCAACTCTTCCATTGTTCTCGGAATTCGTGTGAATTTTAAAAATGCTTCGGAACTCTTCTATTGTTCTCGGAATTCCGCTGAAATTTAAAAATGCTTAAAATCTCTTACATTGTACTCGGAATTCCGCTGAAGTTTAAAAATGCTTCGGAACTCTTCCATTGTTCTCGGAATTCTGCTGAAGTTTAAAAATGCTTCAGAACTCTTCCATTGTTCTCAGAATTCCGCTGACGTTTAAAAATGCTTCGGAAATCTTCCATTGTTTTCAAAATTCCGCTGACGTTTAAAAATGCTTCAGAACTATTCCATTGTTCTCAGAATTCTGCTGACGTTTAAAAATGCTTCAGAACTCTTCCATTGTTCTCGGAATTCCGCTGACGTTTAAAAATGCTTCACAACTCTTCCATTGTTCTCGGAATTCCGCTGACGTTTAAAAATGCTTCACAACTCTTCCATTGTTCTCGGAATTCCGCTGACTTTTAAAAATGCTTCGGAAATCTTCCATTGTTTTCAAAATTCCGCTGACGCTTAAAAATGCTTCAGAACTCTTCCATTGTTCTCGGAATTCTGCTGACGTTTAATAATGCTTCGCAACTCTTTCATTGTTCTCGGAATTCCACTGACGTTTAAAAATGCTTCGGAACTCATCCATTGTTCTCGGAATTCCGTTGAAGTTTAAAAATGCTTCGAAACTCTTCCATTGTTCTCGGAATTCTGCTGACATATAAAAATGCTTCGGAAATCTTGCATTGTTCTCGGCATTCCGCTGACGTTTAAAAATGCTTCGGAACTCTTCCATTGCTCTCGGAATTCTGCTGAAGTTTAAAAATGTTTCAGAACTCTTACATTGTTCTCGGAATTCTGCTGACGTTTAAAAATGCTTCGGAACTCTTCCATTGTTCTCAGAATTCAGCTGAAGTTTAAAAATGCTTCGGAACTCTTCCATTGTTCTCGGAATTCTGCTGAAGTTTAAAAATGCTACGTAACTCTTCCATTGTTCTCAGAATTCCGCTGACGTTTAAAAATGCTTTGGAACTCTTCCATTGCTCTCGGAATTCTGCTGAAGTTTAAAAATGCTTCGGAACTCTTCCATTGTTCTCGGAATTCTGCTGAAGTTTAAAAATGCTTCGGAACTCTTCCATTGTTCTCGGAATTCCGTTGAAGTTTAAAAATACTTCGAAACTCTTCCATTGTTCTCGGAATTCTGCTGAAGTTTAAAAATGCTTCGGAACTCTTCCATTGTTCTCAGAATTCCGCTAACGTTTAAAAATGCTTCGGAAATCTTCCATTGTTTTCAAAATTCCGCTGACGCTTAAAAATGCTTCAGAACTCTTCCATTGTTCTCGGAATTCCGCTGACGTTTAATAATGCTTCGCAACTCTTTCATTGTACTCGGAATTCCGCTAACGTTTAAAAATGCTTCGGAACTCTTCCATTGTTCTCGGAATTCCGTTGAAGTTTAAAAATGCTTCGAAACTCTTCCATTGTTCTGGGAATTCTGCTGAAGTTTAAAAATGCTTCAGAACTCTTCCATTATTCTCGGAATTCCGCTGACGTTTAATAATGCTTCGCAACTCTTTCATTGTTCTCGGAATTCCGCTGATGTTTAAAAATGCTTCGGAACTCTTCCATTGTTCTCGGAATTCTGTTGAAGTTTAAAAATGCTTCTAAACTCTTCCATTGTTCTCGGAATTCCGCTGACATATAAAAATGCTTCGGAAATCTTGCATTGTTCTCGGCATTCCGCTGACATTTAAAAATGCTTCGGAACTCTTCAATTGTTCTCGGAATTCTGCCGAACTTTTAAAATGCTTTGGAACTCTTCCATTGTTCTCGGAATTCTGCTGTAGTTTAAAAATGCTTCGGAACTCTTCCATTGTTCTCGGAATTCCGCTGACGTTTAAAAATGCTTCGGAAATCTTCCATTGTTTTCAAAATTCCGCTGACGTTTAAAAATGCTTCAGAACTCTTCCATTGTTCTCGGAATTCCGCTGACGTTTTAAAATGCTTCGGTACTCTTCCATTGTTCTCGGAATTCCGCTGACATATAAAAATGCTTCGGAAATCTTGCATTGTTCTCGGCATTCCGCTGACGTTTAAAAATGCTTCGGAACTCTTCCATTGTTCTCAGAATTCCGCTGACGTTTAAAAATGCTTCGGAAATCTTCCATTGTTTTCAAAATTCCGCTGACGTTTAAAAATGCTTCAGAACTCTTCCATTGTTCTCGGAATTCCGCTGACGTTTAAAAATGCTTTGGAACTCTTCCATTATTCTCGGAATTCTGCTGAAGTTTAAAAATGCTTCGGAACTCTTCCATTGTTCTCAGAATTCCGCTGACGTTTAAAAATGCTTCGGTACTCTTCCATTGTTCTCGGAATTCCGCTGACATATAAAAATGCTTCGGAAATTTTGCATTGTTCTCGGCATTCCGCTGACGTTTAAAAATGCTTCGGAACTCTTCAATTGTTCTCGGAATTCTGCTGAAGTTTAAAAATGCTTCGGAACTCTTCCATTGTTCTCAGAATTCCACTGACGTTTAAAAATGCTTCGGAAATCTTCCATTGTTTTCAAAATTCCGCTGACGCTTAAAAATGCTTCAGAACTCTTCCATTGTTCTCGGAATTCCGCTGACGTTTAATAATGCTTCGCAACTTTTTCATTGTTCTCGGAATTCCGCTGACGGTTAAAAATGCTTCGGAACTCTTCGATTGTTCTCGGAATTCCGTTGAAGTTTAAAAATGCTTCGAAACTCTTCCATTGTTCTCGGAATTCTGCTGACGTTTAAAAATGCTTCGGAACTCTTCCATTGTTCTCGGAATTCCGTTGAAGTTTAAAAATGCTTCGGAACTCTTCCATTGTTCTCGGAATTCCGCTGACATATAAAAATGCTTTGAAAATCTTGCATTGTTCTCGACATTCCGCTGACGTTTAAAATTGCTTCGGAACTCTTCAATTGTTCTCGGAATTCTGTTGAACTTTTAAAATGCTTTGGAACTCTTCCATTGCTCTCGGAATTCTGCTGAAGTTTAAAAATGCTTCAGAACTCTTACATTGTTCTCGGAATTCTGCTGACGTTTAAAAATACTTCGGAACTCTACCATTGTTCTCGGAATTCCGTTGAAGTTTAAAAATGCTTCATAACTCTTCCATTGTTCTCGCAATTCTGCTGAAGTTTAAAAATGCTTCGGAACTCTTCCATTGTTCTCGGAATTCCGCTGACGTTTAATAATGCTTCGCAACTCTTTCATTGTTCTCGGAATTCCACTGACGTTTAAAAATGCTTCGGAAATCTTCCATTGTTTTCAAAATTCCGCTGACGCTTAAAAATGCTTCAGAACTCTTCCATTGTTCTCGGAATTCCGCTGACGTTTAATAATGCTTTGCAACTCTTTCATTGTACTCGGAATTCCGCTAACGTTTAAAAATGCTTCAGAACTCTTCCATTGTTCTCGGAATTCCGCTGACGTTTAATAATGCTTTGCAACTCTTTCATTGTTCTCGGAATTCCGCTGATGTTTAAAAATGCTTCGGAACTCTTCCATTGTTCTCGGAATTCTGTTGAAGTTTAAAAATGCTTCTAAACTCTTCCATTGTTCTCGGAATTCCGCTGACATATAAAAATGCTTCGGAAATCTTGCATTGTTCTCGGCATTCCGCTGACGTTTAAAAATGCTTCGGAACTCTTCCATTGTTCTCGGAATTCTGCTGAAGTTTAAAAATGCTTCAGAACTCTTCCATTGTTCTCAGAATTCCGCTGACGTTTAAAAATGCTTCGGAAATCTTCCATTGTTTTCAAAATTCCGCTGACGTTTAAAAATGCTTCAGAACTATTCCATTGTTCTCAGAATTCTGCTGACGTTTAAAAATGCTTCGGAACTCTTCCATTGTTCTCGGAATTCCGCTGACGTTTAAAAATGCTTCACAACTCTTCCATTGTTCACGGAATTCCACTGACGTTTAAAAATGCTTCACAACTCTTCCATTGTTCTCGGAATTCCGCTGACTTTTAAAAATGCTTCGGAAATCTTCCATTGTTTTCAAAATTCCGCTGACGCTTAAAAATGCTTCAGAACTCTTCCATTGTTCTCGGAATTCTGCTGAAGTTTAAAAATGCTTCAGAACTCTTACATTGTTCTCGGAATTCTGCTGACGTTTAAAAATGCCTCGGAACTCTTCCATTGTTCTCTGAATTCCGCTGACGTTTAAAAATGCTTCGGTACTCTTCCTTTGTTCTCGGAATTCCGCTGACATATAAAAATGCTTCGGAAATCTTGCATTGTTCTCGGCATTCCGCTGACGTTTAAAAATGCTTCGGAACTCTTCAATTGTTCTCGGAATTCTGCCGAACTTTTAAAATGCTTTGGAACTCTTCCATTGCTCTCGGAATTCTGCTGAAGTTTAAAAATGCTTCAGAACTCTTCCATTGTTCTCGGAATTCTGCTGTAGTTTAAAAATGCTTCGGAACTCTTCCATTGTTCTCGGAATTCCGCTGACGTTTAAAAATGCTTCGGAAATCTTCCATTGTTTTCAAAATTCCGCTGACGTTTAAAAATGCTTCAGAACTCTTCCATTGTTCTCGGAATTCCGCTGACATATAAAAATGCTTCGGAAATCTTGCATTGTTCTCGGCATTCCGCTGACATTTAAAAATGCTTCGGAAATCTTCCATTGATATCAAAATTCCGCTGACGCTTAAAAATGCTTCAGAACTCTTCCATTGTTCTCGGAATTCCGCTGACGTTTAATAATGCTTCGCAACTTTTTCATTGTTCTCGGAATTCCGCTGACAGTTAAAAATGCTTCGGAACTCTTCCATTGTTCTCGGAATTCCGTTGAAGTTTAAAAATGCTTCGAAACTCTTCCATTGTTCTCGGAATTCTGCTGAAGTTTAAAAATGCTTCAGAACTCTTCCATTGTTCTCGGAATTCCGCTGACGTTTAATAATGCTTCGCAACTCTTTCATTGTTCTCGGAATTCCGCTGACGTTTAAAAATGCTTCGAAACTCTTCCATTGTTCTCGGAATTCTGCTGAAGTTTAAAAATGCTTCGGAACTCTTCCATTGTTCTCGGAATTCCGCTGACATATAAAAATGCTTTGAAAATCTTGCATTGTTCTCGGCATTCCGCTGACGTTTAAAATTGCTTCGGAACTCTTCAATTGTTCTCGGAATTCTGTTGAACTTTTAAATTGCTTTGGAACTCTTCCATTGCTCTCGGAATTCTGCTGAAGTTTAAAAATGCTTAAAATCTCTTACATTGTACTCGGAATTCCGCTGAAGTTTAAAAATGCTTCGGAACTCTTCCATTGCTCTCGGAATTCTGCTGAAGTTTAAAAATGCTTCAGAACTCTTACATTGTTCTCGGAATTCTGCTGACGTTTAAAAATGCTTCGGAACTCTTCCATTGTTCTCAGAATTCCGCTGAAGTTTAAAAATGCTTCGGTACTCTTCCATTGTTCTCGGAATTCCGCTGACATATAAAAATGCTTCGGAAATCTTGCATTGTTCTCGGAATTCTGCTGACGTTTAAAAATGCTTCGGAACTCTTCCATTGTTCTCAGAATTCAGCTGAAGTTTAAAAATGCTTCGGAACTCTTCCATTGTTCTCGGAATTCTGCTGAAGTTTAAAAATGCTTCGATACTCTTCCATTGTTCTCGGAATTCCGCTGACATATAAAAATGCTTCGGAAATCTTGCATTGTTCTCGGCATTCCGCTGACGTTTAAAAATGCTTCGGAACTCTTCAATTGTTCTCGGAATTCTGCCGAACTTTTAAAATGCTTTGGAACTCTTCCATTGCTCTCGGAATTCTGCTGAAGTTTAAAAATGCTTCAGAACTCTTCCATTGTTCTCGGAATTCTGCTGTAGTTTAAAAATGCT
Source organism: Phyllobates terribilis (assembly GCF_046119375.1). Classification (NCBI taxonomy): domain Eukaryota; kingdom Metazoa; phylum Chordata; class Amphibia; order Anura; family Dendrobatidae; genus Phyllobates; species Phyllobates terribilis. The sequence continues at coordinate 15,882,472 of NW_027362782.1, forward strand.
TCGGAACTCTTCCATTGTTCTCGGAATTCCGCTGACGTTTAAAAATGCTTCGGAAATCTTCCATTGTTTTCAAAATTCCGCTGACGTTTAAAAATGCTTCAGAACTCTTCCATTGTTCTCGGAATTCCGCTGACATATAAAAATGCTTCGGAAATCTTGCATTGTTCTCGGCATTCCGCTGACATTTAAAAATGCTTCGGAAATCTTCCATTGATATCAAAATTCCGCTGACGCTTAAAAATGCTTCAGAACTCTTCCATTGTTCTCGGAATTCCGCTGACGTTTAATAATGCTTCGCAACTTTTTCATTGTTCTCGGAATTCCGCTGACAGTTAAAAATGCTTCGGAACTCTTCCATTGTTCTCGGAATTCCGTTGAAGTTTAAAAATGCTTCGAAACTCTTCCATTGTTCTCGGAATTCTGCTGAAGTTTAAAAATGCTTCAGAACTCTTCCATTGTTCTCGGAATTCCGCTGACGTTTAATAATGCTTCGCAACTCTTTCATTGTTCTCGGAATTCCGCTGACGTTTAAAAATGCTTCGAAACTCTTCCATTGTTCTCGGAATTCTGCTGAAGTTTAAAAATGCTTCGGAACTCTTCCATTGTTCTCGGAATTCCGCTGACATATAAAAATGCTTTGAAAATCTTGCATTGTTCTCGGCATTCCGCTGACGTTTAAAATTGCTTCGGAACTCTTCAATTGTTCTCGGAATTCTGTTGAACTTTTAAATTGCTTTGGAACTCTTCCATTGCTCTCGGAATTCTGCTGAAGTTTAAAAATGCTTAAAATCTCTTACATTGTACTCGGAATTCCGCTGAAGTTTAAAAATGCTTCGGAACTCTTCCATTGCTCTCGGAATTCTGCTGAAGTTTAAAAATGCTTCAGAACTCTTACATTGTTCTCGGAATTCTGCTGACGTTTAAAAATGCTTCGGAACTCTTCCATTGTTCTCAGAATTCCGCTGAAGTTTAAAAATGCTTCGGTACTCTTCCATTGTTCTCGGAATTCCGCTGACATATAAAAATGCTTCGGAAATCTTGCATTGTTCTCGGAATTCTGCTGACGTTTAAAAATGCTACGGAACTCTTCCATTGTTCTCAGAATTCCGCTGACGTTTAAAAATGCTTTGGAACTCTTCCATTGCTCTCGGAATTCTGCTGAAGTTTAAAAATGCTTCGGAACTCTTCCATTGTTCTCGGAATTCTGCTGAAGTTTAAAAATGCTTCGGAACTCTTCCATTGTTCTCGGAATTCCGTTGAAGTTTAAAAATACTTCGAAACTCTTCCATTGTTCTCGGAATTCTGCTGAAGTTTAAAAATGCTTCGGAACTCTTCCATTGTTCTCAGAATTCCGCTAACGTTTAAAAATGCTTCGGAAATCTTCCATTGTTTTCAAAATTCCGCTGACGCTTAAAAATGCTTCAGAACTCTTCCATTGTTCTCGGAATTCCGCTGACGTTTAATAATGCTTCGCAACTCTTTCATTGTACTCGGAATTCCGCTAACGTTTAAAAATGCTTCGGAACTCTTCCATTGTTCTCGGAATTCCGTTGAAGTTTAAAAATGCTTCGAAACTCTTCCATTGTTCTGGGAATTCTGCTGAAGTTTAAAAATGCTTCAGAACTCTTCCATTGTTCTCGGAATTCCGCTGACGTTTAATAATGCTTCGCAACTCTTTCATTGTTCTCGGAATTCCGCTGATGTTTAAAAATGCTTCGGAACTCTTCCATTGTTCTCGGAATTCTGTTGAAGTTTAAAAATGCTTCTAAACTCTTCCATTGTTCTCGGAATTCCGCTGACATATAAAAATGCTTCGGAAATCTTGCATTGTTCTCGGCATTCCGCTGACATTTAAAAATGCTTCGGAACTCTTCAATTGTTCTCGGAATTCTGCCGAACTTTTAAAATGCTTTGGAACTCTTCCATTGTTCTCGGAATTCTGCTGTAGTTTAAAAATGCTTCGGAACTCTTCCATTGTTCTCGGAATTCCGCTGACGTTTAAAAATGCTTCGGAAATCTTCCATTGTTTTCAAAATTCCGCTGACGTTTAAAAATGCTTCAGAACTCTTCCATTGTTCTCGGAATTCTGCTGAAGTTTAAAAATGCTTCAGAACTCTTACATTGTTCTCGGAATTCTGCTGACGTTTAAAAATGCCTCGGAACTCTTCCATTGTTCTCTGAATTCCGCTGACGTTTAAAAATGCTTCGGTACTCTTCCTTTGTTCTCGGAATTCCGCTGACATATAAAAATGCTTCGGAAATCTTGCATTGTTCTCGGCATTCCGCTGACGTTTAAAAATGCTTCGGAACTCTTCAATTGTTCTCGGAATTCTGCCGAACTTTTAAAATGCTTTGGAACTCTTCCATTGCTCTCGGAATTCTGCTGAAGTTTAAAAATGCTTCAGAACTCTTCCATTGTTCTCGGAATTCTGCTGTAGTTTAAAAATGCTTCGGAACTCTTCCATTGTTCTCGGAATTCCGCTGACGTTTAAAAATGCTTCGGAAATCTTCCATTGTTTTCAAAATTCCGCTGACGTTTAAAAATGCTTCAGAACTCTTCCATTGTTCTCGGAATTCCGCTGACATATAAAAATGCTTCGGAAATCTTGCATTGTTCTCGGCATTCCGCTGACATTTAAAAATGCTTCGGAAATCTTCCATTGATATCAAAATTCCGCTGACGCTTAAAAATGCTTCAGAACTCTTCCATTGTTCTCGGAATTCCGCTGACGTTTAATAATGCTTCGCAACTTTTTCATTGTTCTCGGAATTCCGCTGACAGTTAAAAATGCTTCGGAACTCTTCCATTGTTCTCGGAATTCCGTTGAAGTTTAAAAATGCTTCGAAACTCTTCCATTGTTCTCGGAATTCTGCTGAAGTTTAAAAATGCTTCAGAACTCTTCCATTGTTCTCGGAATTCCGCTGACGTTTAATAATGCTTCGCAACTCTTTCATTGTTCTCGGAATTCCGCTGACGTTTAAAAATGCTTCGAAACTCTTCCATTGTTCTCGGAATTCTGCTGAAGTTTAAAAATGCTTCGGAACTCTTCCATTGTTCTCGGAATTCCGCTGACATATAAAAATGCTTTGAAAATCTTGCATTGTTCTCGGCATTCCGCTGACGTTTAAAATTGCTTCGGAACTCTTCAATTGTTCTCGGAATTCTGTTGAACTTTTAAATTGCTTTGGAACTCTTCCATTGCTCTCGGAATTCTGCTGAAGTTTAAAAATGCTTAAAATCTCTTACATTGTACTCGGAATTCCGCTGAAGTTTAAAAATGCTTCGGAACTCTTCCATTGCTCTCGGAATTCTGCTGAAGTTTAAAAATGCTTCAGAACTCTTACATTGTTCTCGGAATTCTGCTGACGTTTAAAAATGCTTCGGAACTCTTCCATTGTTCTCAGAATTCCGCTGAAGTTTAAAAATGCTTCGGTACTCTTCCATTGTTCTCGGAATTCCGCTGACATATAAAAATGCTTCGGAAATCTTGCATTGTTCTCGGAATTCTGCTGACGTTTAAAAATGCTTCGGAACTCTTCCATTGTTCTCAGAATTCAGCTGAAGTTTAAAAATGCTTCGGAACTCTTCCATTGTTCTCGGAATTCTGCTGAAGTTTAAAAATGCTTCGATACTCTTCCATTGTTCTCGGAATTCCGCTGACATATAAAAATGCTTCGGAAATCTTGCATTGTTCTCGGCATTCCGCTGACGTTTAAAAATGCTTCGGAACTCTTCAATTGTTCTCGGAATTCTGCCGAACTTTTAAAATGCTTTGGAACTCTTCCATTGCTCTCGGAATTCTGCTGAAGTTTAAAAATGCTTCAGAACTCTTCCATTGTTCTCGGAATTCTGCTGTAGTTTAAAAATGCTTCGGAACTCTTCCATTGTTCTCGGAATTCCGCTGACGTTTAAAAATGCTTCGGAAATCTTCCATTGTTTTCAAAATTCCGCTGACGTTTAAAAATGCTTCAGAACTCTTCCATTGTTCTCGGAATTCCGCTGACATATAAAAATGCTTCGGAAATCTTGCATTGTTCTCGGCATTCCGCTGACATTTAAAAATGCTTCGGAAATCTTCCATTGATATCAAAATTCCGCTGACGCTTAAAAATGCTTCAGAACTCTTCCATTGTTCTCGGAATTCCGCTGACGTTTAATAATGCTTCGCAACTTTTTCATTGTTCTCGGAATTCCGCTGACAGTTAAAAATGCTTCGGAACTCTTCCATTGTTCTCGGAATTCCGTTGAAGTTTAAAAATGCTTCGAAACTCTTCCATTGTTCTCGGAATTCTGCTGAAGTTTAAAAATGCTTCAGAACTCTTCCATTGTTCTCGGAATTCCGCTGACGTTTAATAATGCTTCGCAACTCTTTCATTGTTCTCGGAATTCCGCTGACGTTTAAAAATGCTTCGAAACTCTTCCATTGTTCTCGGAATTCTGCTGAAGTTTAAAAATGCTTCGGAACTCTTCCATTGTTCTCGGAATTCCGCTGACATATAAAAATGCTTTGAAAATCTTGCATTGTTCTCGGCATTCCGCTGACGTTTAAAATTGCTTCGGAACTCTTCAATTGTTCTCGGAATTCTGTTGAACTTTTAAATTGCTTTGGAACTCTTCCATTGCTCTCGGAATTCTGCTGAAGTTTAAAAATGCTTAAAATCTCTTACATTGTACTCGGAATTCCGCTGAAGTTTAAAAATGCTTCGGAACTCTTCCATTGCTCTCGGAATTCTGCTGAAGTTTAAAAATGCTTCAGAACTCTTACATTGTTCTCGGAATTCTGCTGACGTTTAAAAATGCTTCGGAACTCTTCCATTGTTCTCAGAATTCCGCTGAAGTTTAAAAATGCTTCGGTACTCTTCCATTGTTCTCGGAATTCCGCTGACATATAAAAATGCTTCGGAAATCTTGCATTGTTCTCGGAATTCTGCTGACGTTTAAAAATGCTTCGGAACTCTTCCATTGTTCTCAGAATTCAGCTGAAGTTTAAAAATGCTTCGGAACTCTTCCATTGTTCTCGGAATTCTGCTGAAGTTTAAAAATGCTACGTAACTCTTCCATTGTTCTCAGAATTCCGCTGACGTTTAAAAATGCTTTGGAACTCTTCCATTGCTCTCGGAATTCTGCTGAAGTTTAAAAATGCTTCGGAACTCTTCCATTGTTCTCGGAATTCTGCTGAAGTTTAAAAATGCTTCGGAACTCTTCCATTGTTCTCGGAATTCCGTTGAAGTTTAAAAATACTTCGAAACTCTTCCATTGTTCTCGGAATTCTGCTGAAGTTTAAAAATGCTTCGGAACTCTTCCATTGTTCTCAGAATTCCGCTAACGTTTAAAAATGCTTCGGAAATCTTCCATTGTTTTCAAAATTCCGCTGACGCTTAAAAATGCTTCAGAACTCTTCCATTGTTCTCGGAATTCCGCTGACGTTTAATAATGCTTCGCAACTCTTTCATTGTACTCGGAATTCCGCTAACGTTTAAAAATGCTTCGGAACTCTTCCATTGTTCTCGGAATTCCGTTGAAGTTTAAAAATGCTTCGAAACTCTTCCATTGTTCTGGGAATTCTGCTGAAGTTTAAAAATGCTTCAGAACTCTTCCATTGTTCTCGGAATTCCGCTGACGTTTAATAATGCTTCGCAACTCTTTCATTGTTCTCGGAATTCCGCTGATGTTTAAAAATGCTTCGGAACTCTTCCATTGTTCTCGGAATTCTGTTGAAGTTTAAAAATGCTTCTAAACTCTTCCATTGTTCTCGGAATTCCGCTGACATATAAAAATGCTTCGGAAATCTTGCATTGTTCTCGGCATTCCGCTGACATTTAAAAATGCTTCGGAACTCTTCAATTGTTCTCGGAATTCTGCCGAACTTTTAAAATGCTTTGGAACTCTTCCATTGTTCTCGGAATTCTGCTGTAGTTTAAAAATGCTTCGGAACTCTTCCATTGTTCTCGGAATTCCGCTGACGTTTAAAAATGCTTCGGAAATCTTCCATTGTTTTCAAAATTCCGCTGACGTTTAAAAATGCTTCAGAACTCTTCCATTGTTCTCGGAATTCCGCTGACGTTTTAAAATGCTTCGGTACTCTTCCATTGTTCTCGGAATTCCGCTGACATATAAAAATGCTTCGGAAATCTTGCATTGTTCTCGGCATTCCGCTGACGTTTAAAAATGCTTCGGAACTCTTCAATTGTTCTCGGAATTCTGCTGAACTTTTAAAATGCTTTGGAACTCTTCCATTGCTCTCGGAATTCTGCTGAAGTTTAAAAATGCTTCAGAACTCTTCCATTGTTTTCGGAATTCTGCTGAAGTTTAAAAATGCTTCGGAACTCTTCCATTGTTCTCAGAATTCCACTGACGTTTAAAAATGCTTCGGAAATCTTCCATTGTTTTCAAAATTCCGCTGACGCTTAAAAATGCTTCAGAACTCTTCCATTGTTCTCGGAATTCCGCTGACGTTTAATAATGCTTCGCAACTTTTTCATTGTTCTCGGAATTCCGCTGACGGTTAAAAATGCTTCGGAACTCTTCCATTGTTCTCGGAATTCCGTTGAAGTTTAAAAATGCTTCGAAACTCTTCCATTGTTCTCGGAATTCTGCTGACGTTTAAAAATGCTTCGGAACTCTTCCATTGTTCTCGGAATTCCGTTGAAGTTTAAAAATGCTTCGAAACTCTTCCATTGTTCTCGGAATTCTGCTGAAGTTTAAAAATGCTTCGGAACTCTTCCATTGTTCTCGGAATTCCGCTGACATATAAAAATGCTTTGAAAATCTTGCATTGTTCTCGGCATTCCGCTGACGTTTAAAATTGCTTCGGAACTCTTCAATTGTTCTCGGAATTCTGTTGAACTTTTAAAATGCTTTGGAACTCTTCCATTGCTCTCGGAATTCTGCTGAAGTTTAAAAATGCTTCAGAACTCTTACATTGTTCTCGGAATTCTGCTGACGTTTAAAAATGCTTCGGAACTCTACCATTGTTCTCGGAATTCCGTTGAAGTTTAAAAATGCTTCATAACTCTTCCATTGTTCTCGGAATTCTGCTGAAGTTTAAAAATGCTTCGGAACTCTTCCATTGTTCTCGGAATTCCGCTGACGTTTAATAATGCTTCGCAACTCTTTCATTGTTCTCGGAATTCCACTGACGTTTAAAAATGCTTCGGAAATCTTCCATTGTTTTCAAAATTCCGCTGACGCTTAAAAATGCTTCAGAACTCTTCCATTGTTCTCGGAATTCCGCTGACGTTTAATAATGCTTTGCAACTCTTTCATTGTACTCGGAATTCCGCTAACGTTTAAAAATGCTTCAGAACTCTTCCATTGTTCTCGGAATTCCGCTGACGTTTAATAATGCTTCGCAACTCTTTCATTGTTCTCGGAATTCCGCTGATGTTTAAAAATGCTTCGGAACTCTTCCATTGTTCTCGGAATTCTGTTGAAGTTTAAAAATGCTTCTAAACTCTTCCATTGTTCTCGGAATTCCGCTGACATATAAAAATGCTTCGGAAATCTTGCATTGTTCTCGGCATTCCGCTGACGTTTAAAAATGCTTCGGAACTCTTCCATTGTTCTCGGAATTCTACTGAAGTTTAAAAATGCTTCAGAACTCTTCCATTGTTCTCGGAATTCCGCTGACGTTTAAAAATGCTTCACAACTCTTCCATTGTTCACGGAATTCCACTGACGTTTAAAAATGCTTCACAACTCTTCCATTGTTCTCGGAATTCCGCTGACTTTTAAAAATGCTTCGGAACTCTTCCATTGTTCTCGGAATTCCGCTGACGTTTAAAAATGCTTCACAACTCTTCCATTGTTCACGGAATTCCACTGACGTTTAAAAATGCTTCACAACTCTTCCATTGTTCTCGGAATTCCGCTGACTTTTAAAAATGCTTCGGAAATCTTCCATTGTTTTCAAAATTCCGCTGACGCTTAAAAATGCTTCAGAACTCTTCCATTGTTCTCGGAATTCTGCTGAAGTTTAAAAATGCTTCAGAACTCTTACATTGTTCTCGGAATTCTGCTGACGTTTAAAAATGCCTCGGAACTCTTCCATTGTTCTCTGAATTCCGCTGACGTTTAAAAATGCTTCGGTACTCTTCCTTTGTTCTCGGAATTCCGCTGACATATAAAAATGCTTCGGAAATCTTGCATTGTTCTCGGCATTCCGCTGACGTTTAAAAATGCTTCGGAACTCTTCAATTGTTCTCGGAATTCTGCCGAACTTTTAAAATGCTTTGGAACTCTTCCATTGTTCTCAGAATTCAGCTGAAGTTTAAAAATGCTTCGGAACTCTTCCATTGTTCTCGGAATTCTGCTGAAGTTTAAAAATGCTACGTAACTCTTCCATTGTTCTCAGAATTCCGCTGACGTTTAAAAATGCTTTGGAACTCTTCCATTGCTCTCGGAATTCTGCTGAAGTTTAAAAATGCTTCGGAACTCTTCCATTGTTCTCGGAATTCTGCTGAAGTTTAAAAATGCTTCGGAACTCTTCCATTGTTCTCGGAATTCCGTTGAAGTTTAAAAATACTTCGAAACTCTTCCATTGTTCTCGGAATTCTGCTGAAGTTTAAAAATGCTTCGGAACTCTTCCATTGTTCTCAGAATTCCGCTAACGTTTAAAAATGCTTCGGAAATCTTCCATTGTTTTCAAAATTCCGCTGACGCTTAAAAATGCTTCAGAACTCTTCCATTGTTCTCGGAATTCCGCTGACGTTTAATAATGCTTCGCAACTCTTTCATTGTACTCGGAATTCCGCTAACGTTTAAAAATGCTTCGGAACTCTTCCATTGTTCTCGGAATTCCGTTGAAGTTTAAAAATGCTTCGAAACTCTTCCATTGTTCTGGGAATTCTGCTGAAGTTTAAAAATGCTTCAGAACTCTTCCATTGTTCTCGGAATTCCGCTGACGTTTAATAATGCTTCGCAACTCTTCCATTGTTCTCGGAATTCGTGTGAATTTTAAAAATGCTTCGGAACTCTTCTATTGTTCTCGGAATTCCGCTGAAATTTAAAAATGCTTAAAATCTCTTACATTGTACTCGGAATTCCGCTGAAGTTTAAAAATGCTTCGGAACTCTTCCATTGTTCTCGGAATTCTGCTGAAGTTTAAAAATGCTTCAGAACTCTTCCATTGTTCTCAGAATTCCGCTGACGTTTAAAAATGCTTCGGAAATCTTCCATTGTTTTCAAAATTCCGCTGACGTTTAAAAATGCTTCAGAACTATTCCATTGTTCTCAGAATTCTGCTGACGTTTAAAAATGCTTCAGAACTCTTCCATTGTTCTCGGAATTCCGCTGACGTTTAAAAATGCTTTGGAACTCTTCCATTGCTCTCGGAATTCTGCTGAAGTTTAAAAATGCTTCGGAACTCTTCCATTGTTCTCGGAATTCTGCTGAAGTTTAAAAATGCTTCGGAACTCTTCCATTGTTCTCGGAATTCGGTTGAAGTTTAAAAATACTTCGAAACTCTTCCATTGTTCTCGGAATTCTGCTGAAGTTTAAAAATGCTTCGGAACTCTTCCATTGTTCTCAGAATTCCGCTAACGTTTAAAAATGCTTCGGAAATCTTCCATTGTTTTCAAAATTCCGCTGACGCTTAAAAATGCTTCAGAACTCTTCCATTGTTCTCGGAATTCCGCTGACGTTTAATAATGCTTCGCAACTCTTTCATTGTACTCGGAATTCCGCTAACGTTTAAAAATGCTTCGGAACTCTTCCATTGTTCTCGGAATTCCGTTGAAGTTTAAAAATGCTTCGAAACTCTTCCATTGTTCTGGGAATTCTGCTGAAGTTTAAAAATGCTTCAGAACTCTTCCATTGTTCTCGGAATTCCGCTGACGTTTAATAATGCTTCGCAACTCTTCCATTGTTCTCGGAATTCGTGTGAATTTTAAAAATGCTTCGGAACTCTTCTATTGTTCTCGGAATTCCGCTGAAATTTAAAAATGCTTAAAATCTCTTACATTGTACTCGGAATTCCGCTGAAGTTTAAAAATGCTTCGGAACTCTTCCATTGTTCTCGGAATTCTGCTGAAGTTTAAAAATGCTTCAGAACTCTTCCATTGTTCTCAGAATTCCGCTGACGTTTAAAAATGCTTCGGAAATCTTCCATTGTTTTCAAAATTCCGCTGACGTTTAAAAATGCTTCAGAACTATTCCATTGTTCTCAGAATTCTGCTGACGTTTAAAAATGCTTCAGAACTCTTCCATTGTTCTCGGAATTCCGCTGACGTTTAAAAATGCTTCACAACTCTTCCATTATTCTCGGAATTCCGCTGACGTTTAAAAATGCTTCACAACTCTTCCATTGTTCTCGGAATTCCGCTGACTTTTAAAAATGCTTCGGAAATCTTCCATTGTTTTCAAAATTCCGCTGACGCTTAAAAATGCTTCAGAACTCTTCCATTGTTCTCGGAATTCTGCTGACGTTTAATAATGCTTCGCAACTCTTTCATTGTTCTCGGAATTCCACTGACGTTTAAAAATGCTTCGGAACTCATCCATTGTTCTCGGAATTCCGTTGAAGTTTAAAAATGCTTCGAAACTCTTCCATTGTTCTCGGAATTCTGCTGACATATAAAAATGCTTCGGAAATCTTGCATTGTTCTCGGCATTCCGCTGACGTTTAAAAATGCTTCGGAACTCTTCCATTGCTCTCGGAATTCTGCTGAAGTTTAAAAATGTTTCAGAACTCTTACATTGTTCTCGGAATTCTGCTGACGTTTAAAAATGCTTCGGAACTCTTCCATTGTTCTCAGAATTCAGCTGAAGTTTAAAAATGCTTCGGAACTCTTCCATTGTTCTCGGAATTCTGCTGAAGTTTAAAAATGCTACGTAACTCTTCCATTGTTCTCAGAATTCCGCTGACGTTTAAAAATGCTTTGGAACTCTTCCATTGCTCTCGGAATTCTGCTGAAGTTTAAAAATGCTTCGGAACTCTTCCATTGTTCTCGGAATTCTGCTGAAGTTTAAAAATGCTTCGGAACTCTTCCATTGTTCTCGGAATTCCGTTGAAGTTTAAAAATACTTCGAAACTCTTCCATTGTTCTCGGAATTCTGCTGAAGTTTAAAAATGCTTCGGAACTCTTCCATTGTTCTCAGAATTCCGCTAACGTTTAAAAATGCTTCGGAAATCTTCCATTGTTTTCAAAATTCCGCTGACGCTTAAAAATGCTTCAGAACTCTTCCATTGTTCTCGGAATTCCGCTGACGTTTAATAATGCTTCGCAACTCTTTCATTGTACTCGGAATTCCGCTAACGTTTAAAAATGCTTCGGAACTCTTCCATTGTTCTCGGAATTCCGTTGAAGTTTAAAAATGCTTCGAAACTCTTCCATTGTTCTGGGAATTCTGCTGAAGTTTAAAAATGCTTCAGAACTCTTCCATTGTTCTCGGAATTCCGCTGACGTTTAATAATGCTTCGCAACTCTTTCATTGTTCTCGGAATTCCGCTGATGTTTAAAAATGCTTCGGAACTCTTCCATTGTTCTCGGAATTCTGTTGAAGTTTAAAAATGCTTCTAAACTCTTCCATTGTTCTCGGAATTCCGCTGACATATAAAAATGCTTCGGAAATCTTGCATTGTTCTCGGCATTCCGCTGACATTTAAAAATGCTTCGGAACTCTTCAATTGTTCTCGGAATTCTGCCGAACTTTTAAAATGCTTTGGAACTCTTCCATTGTTCTCGGAATTCTGCTGTAGTTTAAAAATGCTTCGGAACTCTTCCATTGTTCTCGGAATTCTGCTGACGTTTAAAAATGCTTCGGAAATCTTCCATTGTTTTCAAAATTCCGCTGACGTTTAAAAATGCTTCAGAACTCTTCCATTGTTCTCGGAATTCCGCTGACGTTTTAAAATGCTTCGGTACTCTTCCATTGTTCTCGGAATTCCGCTGACATATAAAAATGCTTCGGAAATCTTGCATTGTTCTCGGCATTCCGCTGACGTTTAAAAATGCTTCGGAACTCTTCCATTGTTCTCAGAATTCCGCTGACGTTTAAAAATGCTTCGGAAATCTTCCATTGTTTTCAAAATTCCGCTGACGTTTAAAAATGCTTCAGAACTCTTCCATTGTTCTCGGAATTCCGCTGACGTTTAAAAATGCTTTGGAACTCTTCCATTATTCTCGGAATTCTGCTGAAGTTTAAACATGCTTCGGAACTCTTCCATTGTTCTCAGAATTCCGCTGACGTTTAAAAATGCTTCGGTACTCTTCCATTGTTCTCGGAATTCCGCTGACATATAAAAATGCTTCGGAAATCTTGCATTGTTCTCGGCATTCCGCTGACGTTTAAAAATGCTTCGGAACTCTTCAATTGTTCTCGGAATTCTGCTGAACTTTTAAAATGCTTTGGAACTCTTCCATTGCTCTCGGAATTCTGCTGAAGTTTAAAAATGCTTCAGAACTCTTCCATTGTTTTCGGAATTCTGCTGAAGTTTAAAAATGCTTCGGAACTCTTCCATTGTTCTCAGAATTCCACTGACGTTTAAAAATGCTTCGGAAATCTTCCATTGTTTTCAAAATTCCGCTGACGCTTAAAAATGCTTCAGAACTCTTCCATTGTTCTCGGAATTCCGCTGACGTTTAATAATGCTTCGCAACTTTTTCATTGTTCTCGGAATTCCGCTGACGGTTAAAAATGCTTCGGAACTCTTCGATTGTTCTCGGAATTCCGTTGAAGTTTAAAAATGCTTCGAAACTCTTCCATTGTTCTCGGAATTCTGCTGACGTTTAAAAATGCTTCGGAACTCTTCCATTGTTCTCGGAATTCCGTTGAAGTTTAAAAATGCTTCGGAACTCTTCCATTGTTCTCGGAATTCCGCTGACATATAAAAATGCTTTGAAAATCTTGCATTGTTCTCGGCATTCCGCTGACGTTTAAAATTGCTTCGGAACTCTTCAATTGTTCTCGGAATTCTGTTGAACTTTTAAAATGCTTTGGAACTCTTCCATTGCTCTCGGAATTCTGCTGAAGTTTAAAAATGCTTCAGAACTCTTACATTGTTCTCGGAATTCTGCTGACGTTTAAAAATGCTTCGGAACTCTACCATTGTTCTCGGAATTCCGTTGAAGTTTAAAAATGCTTCATAACTCTTCCATTGTTCTCGCAATTCTGCTGAAGTTTAAAAATGCTTCGGAACTCTTCCATTGTTCTCGGAATTCCGCTGACGTTTAATAATGCTTCGCAACTCTTTCATTGTTCTCGGAATTCCACTGACGTTTAAAAATGCTTCGGAAATCTTCCATTGTTTTCAAAATTCCGCTGACGCTTAAAAATGCTTCAGAACTCTTCCATTGTTCTCGGAATTCCGCTGACGTTTAATAATGCTTTGCAACTCTTTCATTGTACTCGGAATTCCGCTAACGTTTAAAAATGCTTCAGAACTCTTCCATTGTTCTCGGAATTCCGCTGACGTTTAATAATGCTTTGCAACTCTTTCATTGTTCTCGGAATTCCGCTGATGTTTAAAAATGCTTCGGAACTCTTCCATTGTTCTCGGAATTCTGTTGAAGTTTAAAAATGCTTCTAAACTCTTCCATTGTTCTCGGAATTCCGCTGACATATAAAAATGCTTCGGAAATCTTGCATTGTTCTCGGCATTCCGCTGACGTTTAAAAATGCTTCGGAACTCTTCCATTGTTCTCGGAATTCTGCTGAAGTTTAAAAATGCTTCAGAACTCTTCCATTGTTCTCAGAATTCCGCTGACGTTTAAAAATGCTTCGGAAATCTTCCATTGTTTTCAAAATTCCGCTGACGTTTAAAAATGCTTCAGAACTATTCCATTGTTCTCAGAATTCTGCTGACGTTTAAAAATGCTTCGGAACTCTTCCATTGTTCTCGGAATTCCGCTGACGTTTAAAAATGCTTCACAACTCTTCCATTGTTCACGGAATTCCACTGACGTTTAAAAATGCTTCACAACTCTTCCATTGTTCTCGGAATTCCGCTGACTTTTAAAAATGCTTCGGAAATCTTCCATTGTTTTCAAAATTCCGCTGACGCTTAAAAATGCTTCAGAACTCTTCCATTGTTCTCGGAATTCTGCTGAAGTTTAAAAATGCTTCAGAACTCTTACATTGTTCTCGGAATTCTGCTGACGTTTAAAAATGCCTCGGAACTCTTCCATTGTTCTCTGAATTCCGCTGACGTTTAAAAATGCTTCGGTACTCTTCCTTTGTTCTCGGAATTCCGCTGACATATAAAAATGCTTCGGAAATCTTGCATTGTTCTCGGCATTCCGCTGACGTTTAAAAATGCTTCGGAACTCTTCAATTGTTCTCGGAATTCTGCCGAACTTTTAAAATGCTTTGGAACTCTTCCATTGCTCTCGGAATTCTGTTGAACTTTTAAATTGCTTTGGAACTCTTCCATTGCTCTCGGAATTCTGCTGAAGATTAAAAATGCTTAAAATCTCTTACATTGTACTCGGAATTCCGCTGAAGTTTAAAAATGCTTCGGAACTCTTCCATTGCTCTCGGAATTCTGCTGAAGTTTAAAAATGCTTCAGAACTCTTACATTGTTCTCGGAATTCTGCTGACGTTTAAAAATGCTTCGGAACTCTTCCATTGTTCTCAGAATTCCGCTGAAGTTTAAAAATGCTTCGGTACTCTTCCATTGTTCTCGGAATTCCGCTGACATATAAAAATGCTTCGGAAATCTTGCATTGTTCTCGGAATTCTGCTGACGTTTAAAAATGCTTCGGAACTCTTCCATTGTTCTCAGAATTCAGCTGAAGTTTAAAAATGCTTCGGAACTCTTCCATTGTTCTCGGAATTCTGCTGAAGTTTAAAAATGCTTCGATACTCTTCCATTGTTCTCGGAATTCCGCTGACATATAAAAATGCTTCGGAAATCTTGCATTGTTCTCGGCATTCCGCTGACGTTTAAAAATGCTTCGGAACTCTTCAATTGTTCTCGGAATTCTGCCGAACTTTTAAAATGCTTTGGAACTCTTCCATTGCTCTCGGAATTCTGCTGAAGTTTAAAAATGCTTCAGAACTCTTCCATTGTTCTCGGAATTCTGCTGTAGTTTAAAAATGCTTCGGAACTCTTCCATTGTTCTCGGAATTCCGCTGACGTTTAAAAATGCTTCGGAAATCTTCCATTGTTTTCAAAATTCCGCTGACGTTTAAAAATGCTTCAGAACTCTTCCATTGTTCTCAGAATTCCGCTGACATATAAAAATGCTTCGGAAATCTTGCATTGTTCTCGGCATTCCGCTGACATTTAAAAATGCTTCGGAAATCTTCCATTGATATCAAAATTCCGCTGACGCTTAAAAATGCTTCAGAACTCTTCCATTGTTCTCGGAATTCCGCTGACGTTTAATAATGCTTCGCAACTTTTTCATTGTTCTCGGAATTCCGCTGACAGTTAAAAATGCTTCGGAACTCTTCCATTGTTCTCGGAATTCCGTTGAAGTTTAAAAATGCTTCGAAACTCTTCCATTGTTCTCGGAATTCTGCTGAAGTTTAAAAATGCTTCAGAACTCTTCCATTGTTCTCGGAATTCCGCTGACGTTTAATAATGCTTCGCAACTCTTTCATTGTTCTCGGAATTCCGCTGACGTTTAAAAATGCTTCGAAACTCTTCCATTGTTCTCGGAATTCTGCTGAAGTTTAAAAATGCTTCGGAACTCTTCCATTGTTCTCGGAATTCCGCTGACATATAAAAATGCTTTGAAAATCTTGCATTGTTCTCGGCATTCCGCTGACGTTTAAAATTGCTTCGGAACTCTTCAATTGTTCTCGGAATTCTGTTGAACTTTTAAATTGCTTTGGAACTCTTCCATTGCTCTCGGAATTCTGCTGAAGTTTAAAAATGCTTAAAATCTCTTACATTGTACTCGGAATTCCGCTGAAGTTTAAAAATGCTTCGGAACTCTTCCATTGCTCTCGGAATTCTGCTGAAGTTTAAAAATGCTTCAGAACTCTTACATTGTTCTCGGAATTCTGCTGACGTTTAAAAATGCTTCGGAACTCTTCCATTGTTCTCAGAATTCCGCTGAAGTTTAAAAATGCTTCGGTACTCTTCCATTGTTCTCGGAATTCCGCTGACATATAAAAATGCTTCGGAAATCTTGCATTGTTCTCGGAATTCTGCTGACGTTTAAAAATGCTTCGGAACTCTTCCATTGTTCTCAGAATTCAGCTGAAGTTTAAAAATGCTTCGGAACTCTTCCATTGTTCTCGGAATTCTGCTGAAGTTTAAAAATGCTACGTAACTCTTCCATTGTTCTCAGAATTCCGCTGACGTTTAAAAATGCTTTGGAACTCTTCCATTGCTCTCGGAATTCTGCTGAAGTTTAAAAATGCTTCGGAACTCTTCCATTGTTCTCGGAATTCTGCTGAAGTTTAAAAATGCTTCGGAACTCTTCCATTGTTCTCGGAATTCCGTTGAAGTTTAAAAATACTTCGAAACTCTTCCATTGTTCTCGGAATTCTGCTGAAGTTTAAAAATGCTTCGGAACTCTTCCATTGTTCTCAGAATTCCGCTAACGTTTAAAAATGCTTCGGAAATCTTCCATTGTTTTCAAAATTCCGCTGACGCTTAAAAATGCTTCAGAACTCTTCCATTGTACTCGGAATTCCGCTAACGTTTAAAAATGCTTCGGAACTCTTCCATTGTTCTCGGAATTCCGTTGAAGTTTAAAAATGCTTCGAAACTCTTCCATTGTTCTGGGAATTCTGCTGAAGTTTAAAAATGCTTCAGAACTCTTCCATTGTTCTCGGAATTCCGCTGACGTTTAATAATGCTTCGCAACTCTTTCATTGTTCTCGGAATTCCGCTGATGTTTAAAAATGCTTCGGAACTCTTCCATTGTTCTCGGAATTCTGTTGAAGTTTAAAAATGCTTCTAAACTCTTCCATTGTTCTCGGAATTCCGCTGACATATAAAAATGCTTCGGAAATCTTGCATTGTTCTCGGCATTCCGCTGACATTTAAAAATGCTTCGGAACTCTTCAATTGTTCTCGGAATTCTGCCGAACTTTTAAAATGCTTTGGAACTCTTCCATTGTTCTCGGAATTCTGCTGTAGTTTAAAAATGCTTCGGAACTCTTCCATTGTTCTCGGAATTCCGCTGACGTTTAAAAATGCTTCGGAACTCTTCCATTGTTCTCAGAATTCCACTGACGTTTAAAAATGCTTCGGAAATCTTCCATTGTTTTCAAAATTCCGCTGACGCTTAAAAATGCTTCAGAACTCTTCCATTGTTCTCGGAATTCCGCTGACGTTTAATAATGCTTCGCAACTTTTTCATTGTTCTCGGAATTCCGCTGACGGTTAAAAATGCTTCGGAACTCTTCCATTGTTCTCGGAATTCCGTTGAAGTTTAAAAATGCTTCGAAACTCTTCCATTGTTCTCGGAATTCTGCTGACGTTTAAAAATGCTTCGGAACTCTTCCATTGTTCTCGGAATTCCGTTGAAGTTTAAAAATGCTTCGAAACTTTTCCATTGTTCTCGGAATTCTGCTGAAGTTTAAAAATGCTTCGGAACTCTTCCATTGTTCTCGGAATTCCGCTGACATATAAAAATGCTTTGAAAATCTTGCATTGTTCTCGGCATTCCGCTGACGTTTAAAATTGCTTCGGAACTCTTCAATTGTTCTCGGAATTCTGTTGAACTTTTAAAATGCTTTGGAACTCTTCCATTGCTCTCGGAATTCTGCTGAAGTTTAAAAATGCTTCAGAACTCTTACATTGTTCTCGGAATTCTGCTGACGTTTAAAAATGCTTCGGAACTCTACCATTGTTCTCGGAATTCCGTTGAAGTTTAAAAATGCTTCATAACTCTTCCATTGTTCTCGGAATTCTGCTGAAGTTTAAAAATGCTTCGGAACTCTTCCATTGTTCTCGGAATTCCGCTGACGTTTAATAATGCTTCGCAACTCTTTCATTGTTCTCGGCATTCCACTGACGTTTAAAAATGCTTCGGAACTCTTCCATTGTTCTCGGAATTCTGCTGAAGTTTAAAAATGCTTCAGAACTCTTCCATTGTTCTCAGAATTCCGCTGACGTTTAAAAATGCTTCGGAAATCTTCCATTGTTTTCAAAATTCCGCTGACGTTTAAAAATGCTTCAGAACTATTCCATTGTTCTCAGAATTCTGCTGACGTTTAAAAATGCTTCGGAACTCTTCCATTGTTCTCGGAATTCCGCTGACGTTTAAAAATGCTTCACAACTCTTCCATTGTTCACGGAATTCCACTGACGTTTAAAAATGCTTCACAACTCTTCCATTGTTCTCGGAATTCCGCTGACTTTTAAAAATGCTTCGGAAATCTTCCATTGTTTTCAAAATTCCGCTGACGCTTAAAAATGCTTCAGAACTCTTCCATTGTTCTCGGAATTCTGCTGAAGTTTAAAAATGCTTCAGAACTCTTACATTGTTCTCGGAATTCTGCTGACGTTTAAAAATGCCTCGGAACTCTTCCATTGTTCTCTGAATTCCGCTGACGTTTAAAAATGCTTCGGTACTCTTCCTTTGTTCTCGGAATTCCGCTGACATATAAAAATGCTTCGGAAATCTTGCATTGTTCTCGGCATTCCGCTGACGTTTAAAAATGCTTCGGAACTCTTCAATTGTTCTCGGAATTCTGCCGAACTTTTAAAATGCTTTGGAACTCTTCCATTGCTCTCGGAATTCTGTTGAACTTTTAAATTGCTTTGGAACTCTTCCATTGCTCTCGGAATTCTGCTGAAGATTAAAAATGCTTAAAATCTCTTACATTGTACTCGGAATTCCGCTGAAGTTTAAAAATGCTTCGGAACTCTTCCATTGCTCTCGGAATTCTGCTGAAGTTTAAAAATGCTTCAGAACTCTTACATTGTTCTCGGAATTCTGCTGACGTTTAAAAATGCTTCGGAACTCTTCCATTGTTCTCAGAATTCCGCTGAAGTTTAAAAATGCTTCGGTACTCTTCCATTGTTCTCGGAATTCCGCTGACATATAAAAATGCTTCGGAAATCTTGCATTGTTCTCGGAATTCTGCTGACGTTTAAAAATGCTTCGGAACTCTTCCATTGTTCTCAGAATTCAGCTGAAGTTTAAAAATGCTTCGGAACTCTTCCATTGTTCTCGGAATTCTGCTGAAGTTTAAAAATGCTTCGATACTCTTCCATTGTTCTCGGAATTCCGCTGACATATAAAAATGCTTCGGAAATCTTGCATTGTTCTCGGCATTCCGCTGACGTTTAAAAATGCTTCGGAACTCTTCAATTGTTCTCGGAATTCTGCCGAACTTTTAAAATGCTTTGGAACTCTTCCATTGCTCTCGGAATTCTGCTGAAGTTTAAAAATGCTTCAGAACTCTTCCATTGTTCTCGGAATTCTGCTGTAGTTTAAAAATGCTTCGGAACTCTTCCATTGTTCTCGGAATTCCGCTGACGTTTAAAAATGCTTCGGAAATCTTCCATTGTTTTCAAAATTCCGCTGACGTTTAAAAATGCTTCAGAACTCTTCCATTGTTCTCAGAATTCCGCTGACATATAAAAATGCTTCGGAAATCTTGCATTGTTCTCGGCATTCCGCTGACATTTAAAAATGCTTCGGAAATCTTCCATTGATATCAAAATTCCGCTGACGCTTAAAAATGCTTCAGAACTCTTCCATTGTTCTCGGAATTCCGCTGACGTTTAATAATGCTTCGCAACTTTTTCATTGTTCTCGGAATTCCGCTGACAGTTAAAAATGCTTCGGAACTCTTCCATTGTTCTCGGAATTCCGTTGAAGTTTAAAAATGCTTCGAAACTCTTCCATTGTTCTCGGAATTCTGCTGAAGTTTAAAAATGCTTCAGAACTCTTCCATTGTTCTCGGAATTCCGCTGACGTTTAATAATGCTTCGCAACTCTTTCATTGTTCTCGGAATTCCGCTGACGTTTAAAAATGCTTCGAAACTCTTCCATTGTTCTCGGAATTCTGCTGAAGTTTAAAAATGCTTCGGAACTCTTCCATTGTTCTCGGAATTCCGCTGACATATAAAAATGCTTTGAAAATCTTGCATTGTTCTCGGCATTCCGCTGACGTTTAAAATTGCTTCGGAACTCTTCAATTGTTCTCGGAATTCTGTTGAACTTTTAAATTGCTTTGGAACTCTTCCATTGCTCTCGGAATTCTGCTGAAGTTTAAAAATGCTTAAAATCTCTTACATTGTACTCGGAATTCCGCTGAAGTTTAAAAATGCTTCGGAACTCTTCCATTGCTCTCGGAATTCTGCTGAAGTTTAAAAATGCTTCAGAACTCTTACATTGTTCTCGGAATTCTGCTGACGTTTAAAAATGCTTCGGAACTCTTCCATTGTTCTCAGAATTCCGCTGAAGTTTAAAAATGCTTCGGTACTCTTCCATTGTTCTCGGAATTCCGCTGACATATAAAAATGCTTCGGAAATCTTGCATTGTTCTCGGAATTCTGCTGACGTTTAAAAATGCTTCGGAACTCTTCCATTGTTCTCAGAATTCAGCTGAAGTTTAAAAATGCTTCGGAACTCTTCCATTGTTCTCGGAATTCTGCTGAAGTTTAAAAATGCTACGTAACTCTTCCATTGTTCTCAGAATTCCGCTGACGTTTAAAAATGCTTTGGAACTCTTCCATTGCTCTCGGAATTCTGCTGAAGTTTAAAAATGCTTCGGAACTCTTCCATTGTTCTCGGAATTCTGCTGAAGTTTAAAAATGCTTCGGAACTCTTCCATTGTTCTCGGAATTCCGTTGAAGTTTAAAAATACTTCGAAACTCTTCCATTGTTCTCGGAATTCTGCTGAAGTTTAAAAATGCTTCGGAACTCTTCCATTGTTCTCAGAATTCCGCTAACGTTTAAAAATGCTTCGGAAATCTTCCATTGTTTTCAAAATTCCGCTGACGCTTAAAAATGCTTCAGAACTCTTCCATTGTTCTCGGAATTCCGCTGACGTTTAATAATGCTTCGCAACTCTTTCATTGTACTCGGAATTCCGCTAACGTTTAAAAATGCTTCGGAACTCTTCCATTGTTCTCGGAATTCCGTTGAAGTTTAAAAATGCTTCGAAACTCTTCCATTGTTCTGGGAATTCTGCTGAAGTTTAAAAATGCTTCAGAACTCTTCCATTGTTCTCGGAATTCCGCTGACGTTTAATAATGCTTCGCAACTCTTTCATTGTTCTCGGAATTCCGCTGATGTTTAAAAATGCTTCGGAACTCTTCCATTGTTCTCGGAATTCTGTTGAAGTTTAAAAATGCTTCTAAACTCTTCCATTGTTCTCGGAATTCCGCTGACATATAAAAATGCTTCGGAAATCTTGCATTGTTCTCGGCATTCCGCTGACATTTAAAAATGCTTCGGAACTCTTCAATTGTTCTCGGAATTCTGCCGAACTTTTAAAATGCTTTGGAACTCTTCCATTGTTCTCGGAATTCTGCTGTAGTTTAAAAATGCTTCGGAACTCTTCCATTGTTCTCGGAATTCCGCTGACGTTTAAAAATGCTTCGGAAATCTTCCATTGTTTTCAAAATTCCGCTGACGTTTAAAAATGCTTCAGAACTCTTCCATTGTTCTCGGAATTCCGCTGACGTTTTAAAATGCTTCGGTACTCTTCCATTGTTCTCGGAATTCCGCTGACATATAAAAATGCTTCGGAAATCTTGCATTGTTCTCGGCATTCCGCTGACGTTTAAAAATGCTTCGGAACTCTTCAATTGTTCTCGGAATTCTGCTGAACTTTTAAAATGCTTTGGAACTCTTCCATTGCTCTCGGAATTCTGCTGAAGTTTAAAAATGCTTCAGAACTCTTCCATTGTTTTTGGAATTCTGCTGAAGTTTAAAAATGCTTCGGAACTCTTCCATTGTTCTCAGAATTCCACTGACGTTTAAAAATGCTTCGGAAATCTTCCATTGTTTTCAAAATTCCGCTGACGCTTAAAAATGCTTCAGAACTCTTCCATTGTTCTCGGAATTCCGCTGACGTTTAATAATGCTTCGCAACTTTTTCATTGTTCTCGGAATTCCGCTGACGGTTAAAAATGCTTCGGAACTCTTCCATTGTTCTCGGAATTCCGTTGAAGTTTAAAAATGCTTCGAAACTCTTCCATTGTTCTCGGAATTCTGCTGACGTTTAAAAATGCTTCGGAACTCTTCCATTGTTCTCGGAATTCCGTTGAAGTTTAAAAATGCTTCGAAACTCTTCCATTGTTCTCGGAATTCTGCTGAAGTTTAAAAATGCTTCGGAACTCTTCCATTGTTCTCGGAATTCCGCTGACATATAAAAATGCTTTGAAAATCTTGCATTGTTCTCGGCATTCCGCTGACGTTTAAAATTGCTTCGGAACTCTTCAATTGTTCTCGGAATTCTGTTGAACTTTTAAAATGCTTTGGAACTCTTCCATTGCTCTCGGAATTCTGCTGAAGTTTAAAAATGCTTCAGAACTCTTACATTGTTCTCGGAATTCTGCTGACGTTTAAAAATGCTTCGGAACTCTACCATTGTTCTCGGAATTCCGTTGAAGTTTAAAAATGCTTCATAACTCTTCCATTGTTCTCGGAATTCTGCTGAAGTTTAAAAATGCTTCGGAACTCTTCCATTGTTCTCGGAATTCCGCTGACGTTTAATAATGCTTCGCAACTCTTTCATTGTTCTCGGAATTCCACTGACGTTTAAAAATGCTTCGGAAATCTTCCATTGTTTTCAAAATTCCGCTGACGCTTAAAAATGCTTCAGAACTCTTCCATTGTTCTCGGAATTCCGCTGACGTTTAATAATGCTTTGCAACTCTTTCATTGTACTCGGAATTCCGCTAACGTTTAAAAATGCTTCAGAACTCTTCCATTGTTCTCGGAATTCCGCTGACGTTTAATAATGCTTCGCAACTCTTTCATTGTTCTCGGAATTCCGCTGATGTTTAAAAATGCTTCGGAACTCTTCCATTGTTCTCGGAATTCTGTTGAAGTTTAAAAATGCTTCTAAACTCTTCCATTGTTCTCGGAATTCCGCTGACATATAAAAATGCTTCTGAAATCTTGCATTGTTCTCGGCATTCCGCTGACGTTTAAAAATGCTTCGGAACTCTTCCATTGTTCTCGGAATTCTGCTGAAGTTTAAAAATGCTTCAGAACTCTTCCATTGTTCTCGGAATTCCGCTGACGTTTAAAAATGCTTCACAACTCTTCCATTGTTCACGGAATTCCACTGACGTTTAAAAATGCTTCACAACTCTTCCATTGTTCTCGGAATTCCGCTGACTTTTAAAAATGCTTCGGAACTCTTCCATTGTTCTCGGAATTCCGCTGACGTTTAAAAATGCTTCACAACTCTTCCATTGTTCACGGAATTCCACTGACGTTTAAAAATGCTTCACAACTCTTCCATTGTTCTCGGAATTCCGCTGACTTTTAAAAATGCTTCGGAAATCTTCCATTGTTTTCAAAATTCCGCTGACGCTTAAAAATGCTTCAGAACTCTTCCATTGTTCTCGGAATTCTGCTGAAGTTTAAAAATGCTTCAGAACTCTTACATTGTTCTCGGAATTCTGCTGACGTTTAAAAATGCCTCGGAACTCTTCCATTGTTCTCTGAATTCCGCTGACGTTTAAAAATGCTTCGGTACTCTTCCTTTGTTCTCGGAATTCCGCTGACATATAAAAATGCTTCGGAAATCTTGCATTGTTCTCGGCATTCCGCTGACGTTTAAAAATGCTTCGGAACTCTTCAATTGTTCTCGGAATTCTGCCGAACTTTTAAAATGCTTTGGAACTCTTCCATTGTTCTCAGAATTCAGCTGAAGTTTAAAAATGCTTCGGAACTCTTCCATTGTTCTCGGAATTCTGCTGAAGTTTAAAAATGCTACGTAACTCTTCCATTGTTCTCAGAATTCCGCTGACGTTTAAAAATGCTTTGGAACTCTTCCATTGCTCTCGGAATTCTGCTGAAGTTTAAAAATGCTTCGGAACTCTTCCATTGTTCTCGGAATTCTGCTGAAGTTTAAAAATGCTTCGGAACTCTTCCATTGTTCTCGGAATTCCGTTGAAGTTTAAAAATACTTCGAAACTCTTCCATTGTTCTCGGAATTCTGCTGAAGTTTAAAAATGCTTCGGAACTCTTCCATTGTTCTCAGAATTCCGCTAACGTTTAAAAATGCTTCGGAAATCTTCCATTGTTTTCAAAATTCCGCTGATGCTTAAAAATGCTTCAGAACTCTTCCATTGTTCTCGGAATTCCGCTGACGTTTAATAATGCTTCGCAACTCTTTCATTGTACTCGGAATTCCGCTAACGTTTAAAAATGCTTCGGAACTCTTCCATTGTTCTCGGAATTCCGTTGAAGTTTAAAAATGCTTCGAAACTCTTCCATTGTTCTGGGAATTCTGCTGAAGTTTAAAAATGCTTCAGAACTCTTCCATTGTTCTCGGAATTCCGCTGACGTTTAATAATGCTTCGCAACTCTTCCATTGTTCTCGGAATTCGTGTGAATTTTAAAAATGCTTCGGAACTCTTCTATTGTTCTCGGAATTCCGCTGAAATTTAAAAATGCTTAAAATCTCTTACATTGTACTCGGAATTCCGCTGAAGTTTAAAAATGCTTCGGAACTCTTCCATTGTTCTCGGAATTCTGCTGAAGTTTAAAAATGCTTCAGAACTCTTCCATTGTTCTCAGAATTCCGCTGACGTTTAAAAATGCTTCGGAAATCTTCCATTGTTTTCAAAATTCCGCTGACGTTTAAAAATGCTTCAGAACTATTCCATTGTTCTCAGAATTCTGCTGACGTTTAAAAATGCTTCAGAACTCTTCCATTGTTCTCGGAATTCCGCTGACGTTTAAAAATGCTTCACAACTCTTCCATTGTTCTCGGAATTCCGCTGACGTTTAAAAATGCTTCACAACTCTTCCATTGTTCTCGGAATTCCGCTGACTTTTAAAAATGCTTCGGAAATCTTCCATTGTTTTCAAAATTCCGCTGACGCTTAAAAATGCTTCAGAACTCTTCCATTGTTCTCGGAATTCTGCTGACGTTTAATAATGCTTCGCAACTCTTTCATTGTTCTCGGAATTCCACTGACGTTTAAAAATGCTTCGGAACTCATCCATTGTTCTCGGAATTCCGTTGAAGTTTAAAAATGCTTCGAAACTCTTCCATTGTTCTCGGAATTCTGCTGACATATAAAAATGCTTCGGAAATCTTGCATTGTTCTCGGCATTCCGCTGACGTTTAAAAATGCTTCGGAACTCTTCCATTGCTCTCGGAATTCTGCTGAAGTTTAAAAATGTTTCAGAACTCTTACATTGTTCTCGGAATTCTGCTGACGTTTAAAAATGCTTCGGAACTCTTCCATTGTTCTCAGAATTCAGCTGAAGTTTAAAAATGCTTCGGAACTCTTCCATTGTTCTCGGAATTCTGCTGAAGTTTAAAAATGCTACGTAACTCTTCCATTGTTCTCAGAATTCCGCTGACGTTTAAAAATGCTTTGGAACTCTTCCATTGCTCTCGGAATTCTGCTGAAGTTTAAAAATGCTTCGGAACTCTTCCATTGTTCTCGGAATTCTGCTGAAGTTTAAAAATGCTTCGGAACTCTTCCATTGTTCTCGGAATTCCGTTGAAGTTTAAAAATACTTCGAAACTCTTCCATTGTTCTCGGAATTCTGCTGAAGTTTAAAAATGCTTCGGAACTCTTCCATTGTTCTCAGAATTCCGCTAACGTTTAAAAATGCTTCGGAAATCTTCCATTGTTTTCAAAATTCCGCTGACGCTTAAAAATGCTTCAGAACTCTTCCATTGTTCTCGGAATTCCGCTGACGTTTAATAATGCTTCGCAACTCTTTCATTGTACTCGGAATTCCGCTAACGTTTAAAAATGCTTCGGAACTCTTCCATTGTTCTCGGAATTCCGTTGAAGTTTAAAAATGCTTCGAAACTCTTCCATTGTTCTTGGAATTCTGCTGAAGTTTAAAAATGCTTCAGAACTCTTCCATTGTTCTCGGAATTCCGCTGACGTTTAATAATGCTTCGCAACTCTTCCATTGTTCTCGGAATTCGTGTGAATTTTAAAAATGCTTCGGAACTCTTCTATTGTTCTCGGAATTCCGCTGAAATTTAAAAATGCTTAAAATCTCTTACATTGTACTCGGAATTCCGCTGAAGTTTAAAAATGCTTCGGAACTCTTCCATTGTTCTCGGAATTCTGCTGAAGTTTAAAAATGCTTCAGAACTCTTCCATTGTTCTCAGAATTCCGCTGACGTTTAAAAATGCTTCGGAAATCTTCCATTGTTTTCAAAATTCCGCTGACGTTTAAAAATGCTTCAGAACTATTCCATTGTTCTCAGAATTCTGCTGACGTTTAAAAATGCTTCAGAACTCTTCCATTGTTCTCGGAATTCCGCTGACGTTTAAAAATGCTTCACAACTCTTCCATTGTTCTCGGAATTCCGCTGACGTTTAAAAATGCTTCACAACTCTTCCATTGTTCTCGGAATTCCGCTGACTTTTAAAAATGCTTCGGAAATCTTCCATTGTTTTCAAAATTCCGCTGACGCTTAAAAATGCTTCAGAACTCTTCCATTGTTCTCGGAATTCTGCTGACGTTTAATAATGCTTCGCAACTCTTCCATTGTTCTCGGAATTCTGCTGACATATAAAAATGCTTCGGAAATCTTGCATTGTTCTCGGCATTCCGCTGACGTTTAAAAATGCTTCGGAACTCTTCCATTGCTCTCGGAATTCTGCTGAAGTTTAAAAATGTTTCAGAACTCTTACATTGTTCTCGGAATTCTGCTGACGTTTAAAAATGCTTCGGAACTCTTCCATTGTTCTCAGAATTCAGCTGAAGTTTAAAAATGCTTCGGAACTCTTCCATTGTTCTCGGAATTCTGCTGAAGTTTAAAAATGCTACGTAACTCTTCCATTGTTCTCAGAATTCCGCTGACGTTTAAAAATGCTTTGGAACTCTTCCATTGCTCTCGGAATTCTGCTGAAGTTTAAAAATGCTTCGGAACTCTTCCATTGTTCTCGGAATTCCGTTGAAGTTTAAAAATACTTCGAAACTCTTCCATTGTTCTCGGAATTCTGCTGAAGTTTAAAAATGCTTCGGAACTCTTCCATTGTTCTCAGAATTCCGCTAACGTTTAAAAATGCTTCGGAAATCTTCCATTGTTTTCAAAATTCCGCTGACGCTTAAAAATGCTTCAGAACTCTTCCATTGTTCTCGGAATTCCGCTGACGTTTAATAATGCTTCGCAACTCTTTCATTGTACTCGGAATTCCGCTAACGTTTAAAAATGCTTCGGAACTCTTCCATTGTTCTCAGAATTCAGCTGAAGTTTAAAAATGCTTCGGAACTCTTCCATTGTTCTCGGAATTCTGCTGAAGTTTAAAAATGCTACGTAACTCTTCCATTGTTCTCAGAATTCCGCTGACGTTTAAAAATGCTTTGGAACTCTTCCATTGCTCTCGGAATTCTGCTGAAGTTTAAAAATGCTTCGGAACTCTTCCATTGTTCTCGGAATTCCGTTGAAGTTTAAAAATACTTCGAAACTCTTCCATTGTTCTCGGAATTCTGCTGAAGTTTAAAAATGCTTCGGAACTCTTCCATTGTTCTCAGAATTCCGCTAACGTTTAAAAATGCTTCGGAAATCTTCCATTGTTTTCAAAATTCCGCTGACGCTTAAAAATGCTTCAGAACTCTTCCATTGTTCTCGGAATTCCGCTGACGTTTAATAATGCTTCGCAACTCTTTCATTGTACTCGGAATTCCGCTAACGTTTAAAAATGCTTCGGAACTCTTCCATTGTTCTCGGAATTCCGTTGAAGTTTAAAAATGCTTCGAAACTCTTCCATTGTTCTGGGAATTCTGCTGAAGTTTAAAAATGCTTCAGAACTCTTCCATTGTTCTCGGAATTCCGCTGACGTTTAATAATGCTTCGCAACTCTTTCATTGTTCTCGGAATTCCGCTGATGTTTAAAAATGCTTCGGAACTCTTCCATTGTTCTCGGAATTCTGTTGAAGTTTAAAAATGCTTCTAAACTCTTCCATTGTTCTCGGAATTCCGCTGACATATAAAAATGCTTCGGAAATCTTGCATTGTTCTCGGCATTCCGCTGACATTTAAAAATGCTTCGGAACTCTTCAATTGTTCTCGGAATTCTGCCGAACTTTTAAAATGCTTTGGAACTCTTCCATTGTTCTCGGAATTCTGCTGTAGTTTAAAAATGCTTCGGAACTCTTCCATTGTTCTCGGAATTCCGCTGACGTTTAAAAATGCTTCGGAAATCTTCCATTGTTTTCAAAATTCCGCTGACGTTTAAAAATGCTTCAGAACTCTTCCATTGTTCTCGGAATTCCGCTGACGTTTTAAAATGCTTCGGTACTCTTCCATTGTTCTCGGAATTCCGCTGACATATAAAAATGCTTCGGAAATCTTGCATTGTTCTCGGCATTCCGCTGACGTTTAAAAATGCTTCGGAACTCTTCCATTGTTCTCAGAATTCCGCTGACGTTTAAAAATGCTTCGGAAATCTTCCATTGTTTTCAAAATTCCGCTGACGTTTAAAAATGCTTCAGAACTCTTCCATTGTTCTCGGAATTCCGCTGACGTTTAAAAATGCTTTGGAACTCTTCCATTATTCTCGGAATTCTGCTGAAGTTTAAAAATGCTTCGGAACTCTTCCATTGTTCTCAGAATTCCGCTGACGTTTAAAAATGCTTCGGTACTCTTCCATTGTTCTCGGAATTCCGCTGACATATAAAAATGCTTCGGAAATCTTGCATTGTTCTCGGCATTCCGCTGACGTTTAAAAATGCTTCGGAACTCTTCAATTGTTCTCGGAATTCTGCTGAACTTTTAAAATGCTTTGGAACTCTTCCATTGCTCTCGGAATTCTGCTGAAGTTTAAAAATGCTTCAGAACTCTTCCATTGTTTTCGGAATTCTGCTGAAGTTTAAAAATGCTTCGGAACTCTTCCATTGTTCTCAGAATTCCACTGACGTTTAAAAATGCTTCGGAAATCTTCCATTGTTTTCAAAATTCCGCTGACGCTTAAAAATGCTTCAGAACTCTTCCATTGTTCTCGGAATTCCGCTGACGTTTAATAATGCTTCGCAACTTTTTCATTGTTCTCGGAATTCCGCTGACGGTTAAAAATGCTTCGGAACTCTTCCATTGCTCTCGGAATTCTGCTGAAGTTTAAAAATGTTTCAGAACTCTTACATTGTTCTCGGAATTCTGCTGACGTTTAAAAATGCTTCGGAACTCTTCCATTGCTCTCGGAATTCTGCTGAAGTTTAAAAATGTTTCAGAACTCTTACATTGTTCTCGGAATTCTGCTGACGTTTAAAAATGCTTCGGAACTCTTCCATTGTTCTCAGAATTCAGCTGAAGTTTAAAAATGCTTCGGAACTCTTCCATTGTTCTCGGAATTCTGCTGAAGTTTAAAAATGCTACGTAACTCTTCCATTGTTCTCAGAATTCCGCTGACGTTTAAAAATGCTTTGGAACTCTTCCATTGCTCTCGGAATTCTGCTGAAGTTTAAAAATGCTTCGGAACTCTTCCATTGTTCTCGGAATTCTGCTGAAGTTTAAAAATGCTTCGGAACTCTTCCATTGTTCTCGGAATTCCGTTGAAGTTTAAAAATACTTCGAAACTCTTCCATTGTTCTCGGAATTCTGCTGAAGTTTAAAAATGCTTCGGAACTCTTCCATTGTTCTCAGAATTCCGCTAACGTTTAAAAATGCTTCGGAAATCTTCCATTGTTTTCAAAATTCCGCTGACGCTTAAAAATGCTTCAGAACTCTTCCATTGTTCTCGGAATTCTGCTGACGTTTAATAATGCTTCGCAACTCTTTCATTGTTCTCGGAATTCCACTGACGTTTAAAAATGCTTCGGAACTCATCCATTGTTCTCGGAATTCCGTTGAAGTTTAAAAATGCTTCGAAACTCTTCCATTGTTCTCGGAATTCTGCTGACATATAAAAATGCTTCGGAAATCTTGCATTGTTCTCGGCATTCCGCTGACGTTTAATAATGCTTCGCAACTCTTTCATTGTACTCGGAATTCCGCTAACGTTTAAAAATGCTTCGGAACTCTTCCATTGTTCTCGGAATTCCGTTGAAGTTTAAAAATGCTTCGAAACTCTTCCATTGTTCTGGGAATTCTGCTGAAGTTTAAAAATGCTTCAGAACTCTTCCATTGTTCTCGGAATTCCGCTGACGTTTAATAATGCTTCGCAACTCTTCCATTGTTCTCGGAATTCGTGTGAATTTTAAAAATGCTTCGGAACTCTTCTATTGTTCTCGGAATTCCGCTGAAATTTAAAAATGCTTAAAATCTCTTACATTGTACTCGGAATTCCGCTGAAGTTTAAAAATGCTTCGGAACTCTTCCATTGTTCTCGGAATTCTGCTGAAGTTTAAAAATGCTTCAGAACTCTTCCATTGTTCTCAGAATTCCGCTGACGTTTAAAAATGCTTCGGAAATCTTCCATTGTTTTCAAAATTCCGCTGACGTTTAAAAATGCTTCAGAACTATTCCATTGTTCTCAGAATTCTGCTGACGTTTAAAAATGCTTCAGAACTCTTCCATTGTTCTCGGAATTCCGCTGACGTTTAAAAATGCTTCACAACTCTTCCATTGTTCTCGGAATTCCGCTGACGTTTAAAAATGCTTCACAACTCTTCCATTGTTCTCGGAATTCCGCTGACTTTTAAAAATGCTTCGGAAATCTTCCATTGTTTTCAAAATTCCGCTGACGCTTAAAAATGCTTCAGAACTCTTCCATTGTTCTCGGAATTCTGCTGACATTTAATAATGCTTCGCAACTCTTTCATTGTTCTCGGAATTCCACTGACGTTTAAAAATGCTTCGGAACTCATCCATTGTTCTCGGAATTCCGTTGAAGTTTAAAAATGCTTCGAAACTCTTCCATTGTTCTCGGAATTCTGCTGACATATAAAAATGCTTCGGAAATCTTGCATTGTTCTCGGCATTCCGCTGACGTTTAAAAATGCTTCGGAACTCTTCCATTGCTCTCGGAATTCTGCTGAAGTTTAAAAATGTTTCAGAACTCTTACATTGTTCTCGGAATTCTGCTGACGTTTAAAAATGCTTCGGAACTCTTCCATTGTTCTCAGAATTCAGCTGAAGTTTAAAAATGCTTCGGAACTCTTCCATTGTTCTCGGAATTCTGCTGAAGTTTAAAAATGCTACGTAACTCTTCCATTGTTCTCAGAATTCCGCTGACGTTTAAAAATGCTTTGGAACTCTTCCATTGCTCTCGGAATTCTGCTGAAGTTTAAAAATGCTTCGGAACTCTTCCATTGTTCTCGGAATTCTGCTGAAGTTTAAAAATGCTTCGGAACTCTTCCATTGTTCTCGGAATTCCGTTGAAGTTTAAAAATACTTCGAAACTCTTCCATTGTTCTCGGAATTCTGCTGAAGTTTAAAAATGCTTCGGAACTCTTCTATTGTTCTCAGAATTCCGCTAACGTTTAAAAATGCTTCGGAAATCTTCCATTGTTTTCAAAATTCCGCTGACGCTTAAAAATGCTTCAGAACTCTTCCATTGTTCTCGGAATTCCGCTGACGTTTAATAATGCTTCGCAACTCTTTCATTGTACTCGGAATTCCGCTAACGTTTAAAAATGCTTCGGAACTCTTCCATTGTTCTCGGAATTCCGTTGAAGTTTAAAAATGCTTCGAAACTCTTCCATTGTTCTGGGAATTCTGCTGAAGTTTAAAAATGCTTCAGAACTCTTCCATTGTTCTCGGAATTCCGCTGACGTTTAATAATGCTTCGCAACTCTTTCATTGTTCTCGGAATTCCGCTGATGTTTAAAAATGCTTCGGAACTCTTCCATTGTTCTCGGAGTTCTGTTGAAGTTTAAAAATGCTTCTAAACTCTTCCATTGTTCTCGGAATTCCGCTGACATATAAAAATGCTTCGGAAATCTTGCATTGTTCTCGGCATTCCGCTGACATTTAAAAATGCTTCGGAACTCTTCAATTGTTCTCGGAATTCTGCCGAACTTTTAAAATGCTTTGGAACTCTTCCATTGTTCTCGGAATTCTGCTGTAGTTTAAAAATGCTTCGGAACTCTTCCATTGTTCTCGGAATTCCGCTGACGTTTAAAAATGCTTCGGAAATCTTCCATTGTTTTCAAAATTCCGCTGACGTTTAAAAATGCTTCAGAACTCTTCCATTGTTCTCGGAATTCCGCTGACATTTTAAAATGCTTCGGTACTCTTCCATTGTTCTCGGAATTCCGCTGACATATAAAAATGCTTCGGAAATCTTGCATTGTTCTCGGCATTCCGCTGACGTTTAAAAATGCTTCGGAACTCTTCCATTGTTCTCAGAATTCCGCTGACGTTTAAAAATGCTTCGGAAATCTTCCATTGTTTTCAAAATTCCGCTGACGTTTAAAAATGCTTCAGAACTCTTCCATTGTTCTCGGAATTCCGCTGACGTTTAAAAATGCTTTGGAACTCTTCCATTATTCTCGGAATTCTGCTGAAGTTTAAAAATGCTTCGGAACTCTTCCATTGTTCTCAGAATTCCGCTGACGTTTAAAAATGCTTCGGTACTCTTCCATTGTTCTCGGAATTCCGCTGACATATAAAAATGCTTCGGAAATCTTGCATTGTTCTCGGCATTCCGCTGACGTTTAAAAATGCTTCGGAACTCTTCAATTGTTCTCGGAATTCTGCTGAACTTTTAAAATGCTTTGGAACTCTTCCATTGCTCTCGGAATTCTGCTGAAGTTTAAAAATGCTTCAGAACTCTTCCATTGTTTTCGGAATTCTGCTGAAGTTTAAAAATGCTTCGGAACTCTTCCATTGTTCTCAGAATTCCACTGACGTTTAAAAATGCTTCGGAAATCTTCCATTGTTTTCAAAATTCCGCTGACGCTTAAAAATGCTTCAGAACTCTTCCATTGTTCTCGGAATTCCGCTGACGTTTAATAATGCTTCGCAACTTTTTCATTGTTCTCGGAATTCCGCTGACGGTTAAAAATGCTTCGGAACTCTTCGATTGTTCTCGGAATTCCGTTGAAGTTTAAAAATGCTTCGAAACTCTTCCATTGTTCTCGGAATTCTGCTGACGTTTAAAAATGCTTCGGAACTCTTCCATTGTTCTCGGAATTCCGTTGAAGTTTAAAAATGCTTCGGAACTCTTCCATTGTTCTCGGAATTCCGCTGACATATAAAAATGCTTTGAAAATCTTGCATTGTTCTCGGCATTCCGCTGACGTTTAAAATTGCTTCGGAACTCTTCAATTGTTCTCGGAATTCTGTTGAACTTTTAAAATGCTTTGGAACTCTTCCATTGCTCTCGGAATTCTGCTGAAGTTTAAAAATGCTTCAGAACTCTTACATTGTTCTCGGAATTCTGCTGACGTTTAAAAATGCTTCGGAACTCTACCATTGTTCTCGGAATTCCGTTGAAGTTTAAAAATGCTTCATAACTCTTCCATTGTTCTCGCAATTCTGCTGAAGTTTAAAAATGCTTCGGAACTCTTCCATTGTTCTCGGAATTCCGCTGACGTTTAATAATGCTTCGCAACTCTTTCATTGTTCTCGGAATTCCACTGACGTTTAAAAATGCTTCGGAAATCTTCCATTGTTTTCAAAATTCCGCTGACGCTTAAAAATGCTTCAGAACTCTTCCATTGTTCTCGGAATTCCGCTGACGTTTAATAATGCTTTGCAACTCTTTCATTGTACTCGGAATTCCGCTAACGTTTAAAAATGCTTCAGAACTCTTCCATTGTTCTCGGAATTCCGCTGACGTTTAATAATGCTTTGCAACTCTTTCATTGTTCTCGGAATTCCGCTGATGTTTAAAAATGCTTCGGAACTCTTCCATTGTTCTCGGAATTCTGTTGAAGTTTAAAAATGCTTCTAAACTCTTCCATTGTTCTCGGAATTCCGCTGACATATAAAAATGCTTCGGAAATCTTGCATTGTTCTCGGCATTCCGCTGACGTTTAAAAATGCTTCGGAACTCTTCCATTGTTCTCGGAATTCCGTTGAAGTTTAAAAATACTTCGAAACTCTTCCATTGTTCTCGGAATTCTGCTGAAGTTTAAAAATGCTTCGGAACTCTTCCATTGTTCTCAGAATTCCGCTAACGTTTAAAAATGCTTCGGAAATCTTCCATTGTTTTCAAAATTCCGCTGACGCTTAAAAATGCTTCAGAACTCTTCCATTGTTCTCGGAATTCCGCTGACGTTTAATAATGCTTCGCAACTCTTTCATTGTACTCGGAATTCCGCTAACGTTTAAAAATGCTTCGGAACTCTTCCATTGTTCTCGGAATTCCGTTGAAGTTTAAAAATGCTTCGAAACTCTTCCATTGTTCTGGGAATGCTGCTGAAGTTTAAAAATGCTTCAGAACTCTTCCATTGTTCTCGGAATTCCGCTGACGTTTAATAATGCTTCGCAACTCTTTCATTGTTCTCGGAATTCCGCTGATGTTTAAAAATGCTTCGGAACTCTTCCATTGTTCTCGGAATTCTGTTGAAGTTTAAAAATGCTTCTAAACTCTTCCATTGTTCTCGGAATTCCGCTGACATATAAAAATGCTTCGGAAATCTTGCATTGTTCTCGGCATTCCGCTGACATTTAAAAATGCTTCGGAACTCTTCAATTGTTCTCGGAATTCTGCCGAACTTTTAAAATGCTTTGGAACTCTTCCATTGTTCTCGGAATTCTGCTGTAGTTTAAAAATGCTTCGGAACTCTTCCATTGTTCTCGGAATTCCGCTGACGTTTAAAAATGCTTCGGAAATCTTCCATTGTTTTCAAAATTCCGCTGACGTTTAAAAATGCTTCAGAACTCTTCCATTGTTCTCGGAATTCCGCTGACGTTTTAAAATGCTTCGGTACTCTTCCATTGTTCTCGGAATTCCGCTGACATATAAAAATGCTTCGGAAATCTTGCATTGTTCTCGGCATTCCGCTGACGTTTAAAAATGCTTCGGAACTCTTCCATTGTTCTCAGAATTCCGCTGACGTTTAAAAATGCTTCGGAAATCTTCCATTGTTTTCAAAATTCCGCTGACGTTTAAAAATGCTTCAGAACTCTTCCATTGTTCTCGGAATTCCGCTGACGTTTAAAAATGCTTTGGAACTCTTCCATTATTCTCGGAATTCTGCTGAAGTTTAAAAATGCTTCGGAACTCTTCCATTGTTCTCAGAATTCCGCTGACGTTTAAAAATGCTTCAGAACTCTTCCATTGTTCTCGGAATTCCGCTGACGTTTTAAAATGCTTCGGTACTCTTCCATTGTTCTCGGAATTCCGCTGACATATAAAAATGCTTCGGAAATCTTGCATTGTTCTCGGCATTCCGCTGACGTTTAAAAATGCTTCGGAACTCTTCAATTGTTCTCGGAATTCTGCTGAACTTTTAAAATGCTTTGGAACTCTTCCATTGCTCTCGGAATTCTGCTGAAGTTTAAAAATGCTTCAGAACTCTTCCATTGTTTTTGGAATTCTGCTGAAGTTTAAAAATGCTTCGGAACTCTTCCATTGTTCTCAGAATTCCACTGACGTTTAAAAATGCTTCGGAAATCTTCCATTGTTTTCAAAATTCCGCTGACGCTTAAAAATGCTTCAGAACTCTTCCATTGTTCTCGGAATTCCGCTGACGTTTAATAATGCTTCGCAACTTTTTCATTGTTCTCGGAATTCCGCTGACGGTTAAAAATGCTTCGGAACTCTTCCATTGTTCTCGGAATTCCGTTGAAGTTTAAAAATGCTTCGAAACTCTTCCATTGTTCTCGGAATTCTGCTGACGTTTAAAAATGCTTCGGAACTCTTCCATTGTTCTCGGAATTCCGTTGAAGTTTAAAAATGCTTCGAAACTCTTCCATTGTTCTCGGAATTCTGCTGAAGTTTAAAAATGCTTCGGAACTCTTCCATTGTTCTCGGAATTCCGCTGACATATAAAAATGCTTTGAAAATCTTGCATTGTTCTCGGCATTCCGCTGACGTTTAAAATTGCTTCGGAACTCTTCAATTGTTCTCGGAATTCTGTTGAACTTTTAAAATGCTTTGGAACTCTTCCATTGCTCTCGGAATTCTGCTGAAGTTTAAAAATGCTTCAGAACTCTTACATTGTTCTCGGAATTCTGCTGACGTTTAAAAATGCTTCGGAACTCTACCATTGTTCTCGGAATTCCGTTGAAGTTTAAAAATGCTTCATAACTCTTCCATTGTTCTCGGAATTCTGCTGAAGTTTAAAAATGCTTCGGAACTCTTCCATTGTTCTCGGAATTCCGCTGACGTTTAATAATGCTTCGCAACTCTTTCATTGTTCTCGGAATTCCACTGACGTTTAAAAATGCTTCGGAAATCTTCCATTGTTTTCAAAATTCCGCTGACGCTTAAAAATGCTTCAGAACTCTTCCATTGTTCTCGGAATTCCGCTGACGTTTAATAATGCTTCGCAACTCTTTCATTGTACTCGGAATTCCGCTAACGTTTAAAAATGCTTCAGAACTCTTCCATTGTTCTCGGAATTCCGCTGACGTTTAATAATGCTTCGCAACTCTTTCATTGTTCTCGGAATTCCGCTGATGTTTAAAAATGCTTCGGAACTCTTCCATTGTTCTCGGAATTCTGTTGAAGTTTAAAAATGCTTCTAAACTCTTCCATTGTTCTCGGAATTCCGCTGACATATAAAAATGCTTCGGAAATCTTGCATTGTTCTCGGCATTCCGCTGACGTTTAAAAATGCTTCGGAACTCTTCCATTGTTCTCGGAATTCTGCTGAAGTTTAAAAATGCTTCAGAACTCTTCCATTGTTCTCGGAATTCCGCTGACGTTTAAAAATGCTTCACAACTCTTCCATTGTTCACGGAATTCCACTGACGTTTAAAAATGCTTCACAACTCTTCCATTGTTCTCGGAATTCCGCTGACTTTTAAAAATGCTTCGGAACTCTTCCATTGTTCTCGGAATTCCGCTGACGTTTAAAAATGCTTCACAACTCTTCCATTGTTCACGGAATTCCACTGACGTTTAAAAATGCTTCACAACTCTTCCATTGTTCTCGGAATTCCGCTGACTTTTAAAAATGCTTCGGAAATCTTCCATTGTTTTCAAAATTCCGCTGACGCTTAAAAATGCTTCAGAACTCTTCCATTGTTCTCGGAATTCTGCTGAAGTTTAAAAATGCTTCAGAACTCTTACATTGTTCTCGGAATTCTGCTGACGTTTAAAAATGCCTCGGAACTCTTCCATTGTTCTCTGAATTCCGCTGACGTTTAAAAATGCTTCGGTACTCTTCCTTTGTTCTCGGAATTCCGCTGACATATAAAAATGCTTCGGAAATCTTGCATTGTTCTCGGCATTCCGCTGACGTTTAAAAATGCTTCGGAACTCTTCAATTGTTCTCGGAATTCTGCCGAACTTTTAAAATGCTTTGGAACTCTTCCATTGTTCTCAGAATTCAGCTGAAGTTTAAAAATGCTTCGGAACTCTTCCATTGTTCTCGGAATTCTGCTGAAGTTTAAAAATGCTACGTAACTCTTCCATTGTTCTCAGAATTCCGCTGACGTTTAAAAATGCTTTGGAACTCTTCCATTGCTCTCGGAATTCTGCTGAAGTTTAAAAATGCTTCGGAACTCTTCCATTGTTCTCGGAATTCTGCTGAAGTTTAAAAATGCTTCGGAACTCTTCCATTGTTCTCGGAATTCCGTTGAAGTTTAAAAATACTTCGAAACTCTTCCATTGTTCTCGGAATTCTGCTGAAGTTTAAAAATGCTTCGGAACTCTTCCATTGTTCTCAGAATTCCGCTAACGTTTAAAAATGCTTCGGAAATCTTCCATTGTTTTCAAAATTCCGCTGACGCTTAAAAATGCTTCAGAACTCTTCCATTGTTCTCGGAATTCCGCTGACGTTTAATAATGCTTCGCAACTCTTTCATTGTACTCGGAATTCCGCTAACGTTTAAAAATGCTTCGGAACTCTTCCATTGTTCTCGGAATTCCGTTGAAGTTTAAAAATGCTTCGAAACTCTTCCATTGTTCTGGGAATTCTGCTGAAGTTTAAAAATGCTTCAGAACTCTTCCATTGTTCTCGGAATTCCGCTGATGTTTAATAATGCTTCGCAACTCTTCCATTGTTCTCGGAATTCGTGTGAATTTTAAAAATGCTTCGGAACTCTTCTATTGTTCTCGGAATTCCGCTGAAATTTAAAAATGCTTAAAATCTCTTACATTGTACTCGGAATTCCGCTGAAGTTTAAAAATGCTTCGGAACTCTTCCATTGTTCTCGGAATTCTGCTGAAGTTTAAAAATGCTTCAGAACTCTTCCATTGTTCTCAGAATTCCGCTGACGTTTAAAAATGCTTCGGAAATCTTCCATTGTTTTCAAAATTCCGCTGACGTTTAAAAATGCTTCAGAACTATTCCATTGTTCTCAGAATTCTGCTGACGTTTAAAAATGCTTCAGAACTCTTCCATTGTTCTCGGAATTCCGCTGACGTTTAAAAATGCTTCACAACTCTTCCATTGTTCTCGGAATTCCGCTGACTTTTAAAAATGCTTCGGAAATCTTCCATTGTTTTCAAAATTCCGCTGACGCTTAAAAATGCTTCAGAACTCTTCCATTGTTCTCGGAATTCTGCTGACGTTTAATAATGCTTCGCAACTCTTTCATTGTTCTCGGAATTCCACTGACGTTTAAAAATGCTTCGGAACTCATCCATTGTTCTCGGAATTCCGTTGAAGTTTAAAAATGCTTCGAAACTCTTCCATTGTTCTCGGAATTCTGCTGACATATAAAAATGCTTCGGAAATCTTGCATTGTTCTCGGCATTCCGCTGACGTTTAAAAATGCTTCGGAACTCTTCCATTGCTCTCGGAATTCTGCTGAAGTTTAAAAATGTTTCAGAACTCTTACATTGTTCTCGGAATTCTGCTGACGTTTAAAAATGCTTCGGAACTCTTCCATTGTTCTCAGAATTCAGCTGAAGTTTAAAAATGCTTCGGAACTCTTCCATTGTTCTCGGAATTCTGCTGAAGTTTAAAAATGCTACGTAACTCTTCCATTGTTCTCAGAATTCCGCTGACGTTTAAAAATGCTTTGGAACTCTACCATTGCTCTCGGAATTCTGCTGAAGTTTAAAAATGCTTCGGAACTCTTCCATTGTTCTCGGAATTCCGTTGAAGTTTAAAAATACTTCGAAACTCTTCCATTGTTCTCGGAATTCTGCTGAAGTTTAAAAATGCTTCGGAACTCTTCCATTGTTCTCAGAATTCCGCTAACGTTTAAAAATGCTTCGGAAATCTTCCATTGTTTTCAAAATTCCGCTGACGCTTAAAAATGCTTCAGAACTCTTCCATTGTTCTCGGAATTCCGCTGACGTTTAATAATGCTTCGCAACTCTTTCATTGTACTCGGAATTCCGCTAACGTTTAAAAATGCTTCGGAACTCTTCCATTGTTCTCGGAATTCCGTTGAAGTTTAAAAATGCTTCGAAACTCTTCCATTGTTCTGGGAATTCTGCTGAAGTTTAAAAATGCTTCAGAACTCTTCCATTGTTCTCGGAATTCCGCTGACGTTTAATAATGCTTCGCAACTCTTCCATTGTTCTCGGAATTCGTGTGAATTTTAAAAATGCTTCGGAACTCTTCTATTGTTCTCGGAATTCCGCTGAAATTTAAAAATGCTTAAAATCTCTTACATTGTACTCGGAATTCCGCTGAAGTTTAAAAATGCTTCGGAACTCTTCCATTGTTCTCGGAATTCTGCTGAAGTTTAAAAATGCTTCAGAACTCTTCCATTGTTCTCAGAATTCCGCTGACGTTTAAAAATGCTTCGGAAATCTTCCATTGTTTTCAAAATTCCGCTGACGTTTAAAAATGCTTCAGAACTATTCCATTGTTCTCAGAATTCTGCTGACGTTTAAAAATGCTTCAGAACTCTTCCATTGTTCTCGGAATTCCGCTGACGTTTAAAAATGCTTCACAACTCTTCCATTGTTCTCGGAATTCCGCTGACGTTTAAAAATGCTTCACAACTCTTCCATTGTTCTCGGAATTCCGCTGACTTTTAAAAATGCTTCGGAAATCTTCCATTGTTTTCAAAATTCCGCTGACGCTTAAAAATGCTTCAGAACTCTTCCATTGTTCTCGGAATTCTGCTGACGTTTAATAATGCTTCGCAACTCTTTCATTGTTCTCGGAATTCCACTGACGTTTAAAAATGCTTCGGAACTCATCCATTGTTCTCGGAATTCCGTTGAAGTTTAAAAATGCTTCGAAACTCTTCCATTGTTCTCGGAATTCTGCTGACATATAAAAATGCTTCGGAAATCTTGCATTGTTCTCGGCATTCCGCTGACGTTTAAAAATGCTTCGGAACTCTTCCATTGCTCTCGGAATTCTGCTGAAGTTTAAAAATGTTTCAGAACTCTTACATTGTTCTCGGAATTCTGCTGACGTTTAAAAATGCTTCGGAACTCTTCCATTGTTCTCAGAATTCAGCTGAAGTTTAAAAATGCTTCGGAACTCTTCCATTGTTCTCGGAATTCTGCTGAAGTTTAAAAATGCTACGTAACTCTTCCATTGTTCTCAGAATTCCGCTGACGTTTAAAAATGCTTTGGAACTCTTCCATTGCTCTCGGAATTCTGCTGAAGTTTAAAAATGCTTCGGAACTCTTCCATTGTTCTCGGAATTCTGCTGAAGTTTAAAAATGCTTCGGAACTCTTCCATTGTTCTCGGAATTCCGTTGAAGTTTAAAAATACTTCGAAACTCTTCCATTGTTCTCGGAATTCTGCTGAAGTTTAAAAATGCTTCGGAACTCTTCCATTGTTCTCAGAATTCCGCTAACGTTTAAAAATGCTTCGGAAATCTTCCATTGTTTTCAAAATTCCGCTGACGCTTAAAAATGCTTCAGAACTCTTCCATTGTTCTCGGAATTCCGCTGACGTTTAATAATGCTTCGCAACTCTTTCATTGTACTCGGAATTCCGCTAACGTTTAAAAATGCTTCGGAACTCTTCCATTGTTCTCGGAATTCCGTTGAAGTTTAAAAATGCTTCGAAACTCTTCCATTGTTCTGGGAATTCTGCTGAAGTTTAAAAATGCTTCAGAACTCTTCCATTGTTCTCGGAATTCCGCTGACGTTTAATAATGCTTCGCAACTCTTTCATTGTTCTCGGAATTCCGCTGATGTTTAAAAATGCTTCGGAACTCTTCCATTGTTCTCGGAATTCTGTTGAAGTTTAAAAATGCTTCTAAACTCTTCCATTGTTCTCGGAATTCCGCTGACATATAAAAATGCTTCGGAAATCTTGCATTGTTCTCGGCATTCCGCTGACATTTAAAAATGCTTCGGAACTCTTCAATTGTTCTCGGAATTCTGCCGAACTTTTAAAATGCTTTGGAACTCTTCCATTGTTCTCGGAATTCTGCTGTAGTTTAAAAATGCTTCGGAACTCTTCCATTGTTCTCGGAATTCCGCTGACGTTTAAAAATGCTTTGGAAATCTTCCATTGTTTTCAAAATTCCGCTGACGTTTAAAAATGCTTCAGAACTCTTCCATTGTTCTCGGAATTCCGCTGACGTTTTAAAATGCTTCGGTACTCTTCCATTGTTCTCGGAATTCCGCTGACATATAAAAATGCTTCGGAAATCTTGCATTGTTCTCGGCATTCCGCTGACGTTTAAAAATGCTTCGGAACTCTTCCATTGTTCTCAGAATTCCGCTGACGTTTAAAAATGCTTCGGAAATCTTCCATTGTTTTCAAAATTCCGCTGACGTTTAAAAATGCTTCAGAACTCTTCCATTGTTCTCGGAATTCCGCTGACGTTTAAAAATGCTTTGGAACTCTTCCATTATTCTCGGAATTCTGCTGAAGTTTAAAAATGCTTCGGAACTCTTCCATTGTTCTCAGAATTCCGCTGACGTTTAAAAATGCTTCAGAACTCTTCCATTGTTCTCGGAATTCCGCTGACGTTTTAAAATGCTTCGGTACTCTTCCATTGTTCTCGGAATTCCGCTGACATATAAAAATGCTTCGGAAATCTTGCATTGTTCTCGGCATTCCGCTGACGTTTAAAAATGCTTCGGAACTCTTCAATTGTTCTCGGAATTCTGCTGAACTTTTAAAATGCTTTGGAACTCTTCCATTGCTCTCGGAATTCTGCTGAAGTTTAAAAATGCTTCAGAACTCTTCCATTGTTTTTGGAATTCTGCTGAAGTTTAAAAATGCTTCGGAACTCTTCCATTGTTCTCAGAATTCCACTGACGTTTAAAAATGCTTCGGAAATCTTCCATTGTTTTCAAAATTCCGCTGACGCTTAAAAATGCTTCAGAACTCTTCCATTGTTCTCGGAATTCCGCTGACGTTTAATAATGCTTCGCAACTTTTTCATTGTTCTCGGAATTCCGCTGACGGTTAAAAATGCTTCGGAACTCTTCCATTGTTCTCGGAATTCCGTTGAAGTTTAAAAATGCTTCGAAACTCTTCCATTGTTCTCGGAATTCTGCTGACGTTTAAAAATGCTTCGGAACTCTTCCATTGTTCTCGGAATTCCGTTGAAGTTTAAAAATGCTTCGAAACTCTTCCATTGTTCTCGGAATTCTGCTGAAGTTTAAAAATGCTTCGGAACTCTTCCATTGTTCTCGGAATTCCGCTGACATATAAAAATGCTTTGAAAATCTTGCATTGTTCTCGGCATTCCGCTGACGTTTAAAATTGCTTCGGAACTCTTCAATTGTTCTCGGAATTCTGTTGAACTTTTAAAATGCTTTGCAACTCTTCCATTGCTCTCGGAATTCTGCTGAAGTTTAAAAATGCTTCAGAACTCTTACATTGTTCTCGGAATTCTGCTGACGTTTAAAAATGCTTCGGAACTCTACCATTGTTCTCGGAATTCCGTTGAAGTTTAAAAATGCTTCATAACTCTTCCATTGTTCTCGGAATTCTGCTGAAGTTTAAAAATGCTTCGGAACTCTTCCATTGTTCTCGGAATTCCGCTGACGTTTAATAATGCTTCGCAACTCTTTCATTGTTCTCGGAATTCCACTGACGTTTAAAAATGCTTCGGAAATCTTCCATTGTTTTCAAAATTCCGCTGACGCTTAAAAATGCTTCAGAACTCTTCCATTGTTCTCGGAATTCCGCTGACGTTTAATAATGCTTTGCAACTCTTTCATTGTACTCGGAATTCCGCTAACGTTTAAAAATGCTTCAGAACTCTTCCATTGTTCTCGGAATTCCGCTGACGTTTAATAATGCTTCGCAACTCTTTCATTGTTCTCGGAATTCCGCTGATGTTTAAAAATGCTTCGGAACTCTTCCATTGTTCTCGGAATTCTGTTGAAGTTTAAAAATGCTTCTAAACTCTTCCATTGTTCTCGGAATTCCGCTGACATATAAAAATGCTTCGGAAATCTTGCATTGTTCTCGGCATTCCGCTGACGTTTAAAAATGCTTCGGAACTCTTCCATTGTTCTCGGAATTCTGCTGAAGTTTAAAAATGCTTCAGAACTCTTCCATTGTTCTCGGAATTCCGCTGACGTTTAAAAATGCTTCACAACTCTTCCATTGTTCACGGAATTCCACTGACGTTTAAAAATGCTTCACAACTCTTCCATTGTTCTCGGAATTCCGCTGACTTTTAAAAATGCTTCGGAACTCTTCCATTGTTCTCGGAATTCCGCTGACGTTTAAAAATGCTTCACAACTCTTCCATTGTTCACGGAATTCCA
This sequence comes from Phyllobates terribilis, assembly GCF_046119375.1. NCBI lineage: Eukaryota > Metazoa > Chordata > Amphibia > Anura > Dendrobatidae > Phyllobates > Phyllobates terribilis. Next base: position 15,926,162 of record NW_027362782.1, read on the forward strand.
CTGACGTTTAAAAATGCTTCACAACTCTTCCATTGTTCTCGGAATTCCGCTGACTTTTAAAAATGCTTCGGAAATCTTCCATTGTTTTCAAAATTCCGCTGACGCTTAAAAATGCTTCAGAACTCTTCCATTGTTCTCGGAATTCTGCTGAAGTTTAAAAATGCTTCAGAACTCTTACATTGTTCTCGGAATTCTGCTGACGTTTAAAAATGCCTCGGAACTCTTCCATTGTTCTCTGAATTCCGCTGACGTTTAAAAATGCTTCGGTACTCTTCCTTTGTTCTCGGAATTCCGCTGACATATAAAAATGCTTCGGAAATCATGCATTGTTCTCGGCATTCCGCTGACGTTTAAAAATGCTTCGGAACTCTTCAATTGTTCTCGGAATTCTGCCGAACTTTTAAAATGCTTTGGAACTCTTCCATTGTTCTCAGAATTCAGCTGAAGTTTAAAAATGCTTCGGAACTCTTCCATTGTTCTCGGAATTCTGCTGAAGTTTAAAAATGCTACGTAACTCTTCCATTGTTCTCAGAATTCCGCTGACGTTTAAAAATGCTTTGGAACTCTTCCATTGCTCTCGGAATTCTGCTGAAGTTTAAAAATGCTTCGGAACTCTTCCATTGTTCTCGGAATTCTGCTGAAGTTTAAAAATGCTTCGGAACTCTTCCATTGTTCTCGGAATTCCGTTGAAGTTTAAAAATACTTCGAAACTCTTCCATTGTTCTCGGAATTCTGCTGAAGTTTAAAAATGCTTCGGAACTCTTCCATTGTTCTCAGAATTCCGCTAACGTTTAAAAATGCTTCGGAAATCTTCCATTGTTTTCAAAATTCCGCTGACGCTTAAAAATGCTTCAGAACTCTTCCATTGTTCTCGGAATTCCGCTGACGTTTAATAATGCTTCGCAACTCTTTCATTGTACTCGGAATTCCGCTAACGTTTAAAAATGCTTCGGAACTCTTCCATTGTTCTCGGAATTCCGTTGAAGTTTAAAAATGCTTCGAAACTCTTCCATTGTTCTGGGAATTCTGCTGAAGTTTAAAAATGCTTCAGAACTCTTCCATTGTTCTCGGAATTCCGCTGATGTTTAATAATGCTTCGCAACTCTTCCATTGTTCTCGGAATTCGTGTGAATTTTAAAAATGCTTCGGAACTCTTCTATTGTTCTCGGAATTCCGCTGAAATTTAAAAATGCTTAAAATCTCTTACATTGTACTCGGAATTCCGCTGAAGTTTAAAAATGCTTCGGAACTCTTCCATTGTTCTCGGAATTCTGCTGAAGTTTAAAAATGCTTCAGAACTCTTCCATTGTTCTCAGAATTCCGCTGACGTTTAAAAATGCTTCGGAAATCTTCCATTGTTTTCAAAATTCCGCTGACGTTTAAAAATGCTTCAGAACTATTCCATTGTTCTCAGAATTCTGCTGACGTTTAAAAATGCTTCAGAACTCTTCCATTGTTCTCGGAATTCCGCTGACGTTTAAAAATGCTTTGGAACTCTTCCATTGTTCTCGGAATTCCGCTGAAGTTTACAAATGCTTCGGAACTCTTCCATTGTTCTCGGAATTCTGCTGACGTTTAAAAATGCTTCGGAACTCTTCCATTGTTCTCGCAATTCCGCTGACGTTTAAAAATGCTTCAGAACACTTCAATTGTTCTTGGAATTCTGCTGAAGTTTTAAAATGCATTGGAACTCTTTCATTGTTCTCGGAATTCCACTGACGTTTAAAAATGCTTTGGAACTCTTCCATTGTTCTCGGAATTCCTTTGAAGTTTAAAAATGCTTCGGAACTCTTCCATTGTTCTCGGAATTCCGCTGACGTTTAAAAATGCTTTGGAACTCTTCCATTGTTCTCAGAATTCCGCTGAAGTTTAAAAATGCTTCGGAACTCTTCCATTGTTCTCAGAATTCCGCTGACGTTTAAAAATGCTTCAGTACTCTTCCATTGTTCTCGGAATTCCGCTGACATATAAAAATGCTTTGGAAATCTTGCATTGTTCTCGGCATTCCGCTGACATTAAAAAATGCTTCGGTACTCTTCCATTGTTCTTGGAATTCTGCTGACATATAAAAATGCTTCGGAAATCTTGCATTGTTCTCGGCATTCCGCTGACGTTTAAAAATGCTTCGGAACTCTTCAATTGTTCTCGGAATTCTGCTGAACTTTTAAAATGCTTTGGAACTCTTCCATTGCTCTCGGAATTCTGCTGAAGTTTAAAAATGATTTGGAACTCTTCCATTCTTCTCGGAATTCTGCTGAAGTTTAAAAATGTTTCGGAACTCTTCCATTGTTCTCAGAATTCCGCTGACGTTTAAAAATGCTTCGGAAATCTTCCATTGTTTTCAAAATTCCGCTGACATATAAAAATGCTTCGGAAATCTTGCATTGTTCTCGGCATTCCGCTGACGTTTAAAAATGCTTCGGAACTCTTCAATTGTTCTCGGAATTCTGCTGAACTTTTAAAATGCTTTGGAACTCTTCCATTGCTCTCGGAATTCTGCTGAAGTTTAAAAATGCTTTGGAACTCTTCCATTGTTCTCTGAATTCCGCTGACGTTTAAAAATGCTTCGGTACTCTTCCTTTGTTCTCGGAATTCCGCTGACATATAAAAATGCTTCGGAAATCTTGCATTGTTCTCGGCATTCCGCTGACGTTTAAAAATGCTTCGGAACTCTTCAATTGTTCTCGGAATTCTGCCAAACTTTTAAAATGCTTTGGAACTCTTCCATTGCTCTCGGAATTCTGCTGAAGTTTAAAAATGCTTCGGAAATCTTGCATTGTTCTCGGCATTCCGCTGACGTTTAAAAATGCTTCGGAACTCTTCCATTGTTCTCAGAATTTCGCTGACGTTTAAAAATGCTTCGGAAATCTTTCATTGTTTTCAAAATTCCGCTGACGTTTAAAAATGCTTCAGAACTCTTCCATTGTTCTCGGAATTCCGCTGACGTTTAAAAATGCTTTGGAACTCTTTCATTATTCTCGGAATTCTGCTGAAGTTTAAAAATGCTTCGGAACTCTTCCATTGTTCTCAGAATTCCGCTGACGTTTAAAAATGCTTCGGTACTCTTCCATTGTTCTCGGAATTCCGCTGACATATAAAAATGCTTTGGAAATCTTGCATTGTTCTCGGCATTCCGCTGACGTTTAAAAATGCTTCGGAACTCTTCAATTGTTCTCGGAATTCTGCTGAACTTTTAAAATGCTTTGGAACTCTTCCATTGCTCTCGGAATTCTGCTGAAGTTTAAAAATGCTTCAGAACTCTTACATTGTTCTCGGAATTCTGCTGAAGTTTAAAAATGCTTCGGTACTCTTCCACTGTTCTCGGAATTCCGCTGACATATAAAAAAGCTTTGGAAATCTTGCATTGTTCTCGGCATTCCGCTGACGTTTAAAAATGCTTCGGAACTCTTCCATTTTTCTCAGAATTCCGCTGACGTTTAAAAATGCTTCGGTACTCTATCATTGTTCTCGGAATTCCACTGACATATAAAAATGCTTCGGAAATCTTGCATTGTTCTCGGCATTCCGCTGACGTTTAAAAATGCTTCGGAACTCTTCAATTGTTCTCGGAATTCTGCTGAACTTTTAAAATGCTTTGGAACTCTTCCATTGCTCTCGGAATTCTGCTGAAGTTTAAAAATGCTTCGGAACTCTTCCATTGTTCTCGGAATTCTGCTGAAGTTTAAAAATGTTTTGGAACTCTTCCATTGTTCTCAGAATTCCGCTGACGTTTAAAAATGCTTCGGAAATCTTCCATTGTTTTCAAAATTCCGCTGACATATAAAAATGCTTCGGAAATCTTGCATTGTTCTCGGCATTCCGCTGACGTTTAAAAATGCTTCAGAATTCTTCAATTGTTCTCGGAATTCTGCTGAACTTTTAAAATGCTTTGGAACTCTTCCATTGCTCTCGGAATTCTGCTGAAGTTTAAAAATGCTTCAGAACTCTTACATTGTTCTCGGAATTCTGCTGAAGTTTAAAAATGCTTCGGTACTCTTCCATTGTTCTCGGAATTCCGCTGACATATAAAAATGCTTCGGAAATCTTGCATTGTTCTCGGCATTCCGCTGACGTTTAAAAATGCTTCGGTACTCTTCCATTGTTCTCGGAATTCCGCTGACATATAAAAATGCTTCGGAAATCTTGCATTGTTCTCGGCATTCCGCTGACGTTTAAAAATGCTTCGGAACTCTTCAATTGTTCTCGGAATTCTGCTGAACTTTTAAAATGCTTTGGAACTCTTCCATTGCTCTCGGAATTCTGCTGAAGTTTAAAAATGTTTCGGAACTCTTCCATTCTTCTCGGAATTCTGCTGAAGTTTAAAAATGTTTCGGAACTCTTCCATTGTTCTCAGAATTCCGCTGACGTTTAAAAATGCTTCGGAAATCTTCCATTGTTTTCAAAATTCCGCTGACATATAAAAATGCTTCGGAAATCTTGCATTGTTCTCGGCATTCCGCTGACGTTTAAAAATGCTTCGGAACTCTTCAATTGTTCTCGGAATTCTGCTGAACTTTTAAAATGCTTTGGAACTCTTCCATTGCTCTCGGAATTCTGCTGAAGTTTAAAAATGCTTCGGAACTCTTCCATTGTTCTCGGAATTCTGCTGAAGTTTAAAAATGCTTTGGAACTCTTCCATTGTTCTCTGAATTCCCCTGACGTTTAAAAATGCTTCGGTACTCTTCCTTTGTTCTCGGAATTCCGCTGACATATAAAAATGCTTCGGAAATCTTGCATTGTTCTCGGCATTCCGCTGACATTTAAAAATGCTTCGGAACTCTTCAATTGTTCTCAGGATTCTGCCGAACTTTTAAAATGCTTTGGAAATCTTCCATTGCTCTCGGAATTCTGCTGAAGTTTGAAAATGCTTCAGAACTCTTCCATTGTTCTCGGAATTCTGCTGTAGTTTAAAAATGCTTCGGAACTCTTCCATTGTTCTCAGAATTTTGCTGACGTTTAAAAATGCTTCGGAAATCTTTCATTGTTTTCAAAATTCCGCTGACGTTTAAAAATGCTTCAGAACTCTTCCATTGTTCTCGGAATTCCGCTGACGTTTTAAAATGCTTCGGTACTCTTCCATTGTTCTCGGAATTCCGCTGACATATAAAAATGCTTCGGAAATCTTGCATTGTTCTCGGCATTCCGCTGACGTTTAAAAATGCTTCGGAACTCTTCCATTGTTCTAGGAATTCTGCTGAAGTCTAAAAATTCATCTGAACTCTTCCATTATTCTCGGAATTCGTGTGAATTTTAAAAATGCTTCGGAACTCTTCTATTGTTCTCGGAATTCCGCTGAAGTTTAAAAATGCTTAAAATCTCTTACATTGTTCTCGGAATTCCGCTGAAGTTTAAAAATGCTTCGGACCTCTTCCATTGTTCTAGGAATTCTGCTGAAGTCTAAAAATTCATCTGAACTCTTTCATTATTCTCGGAATTCGTGTGAATTTTAAAAATGCTTCGAAACTCTTCTATTGTTCTCAGAATTCCGCTGACGTTTAAAAATGCTTCGGAAATCTTCCATTGTTTTCAAAATTCCGCTGACATATAAAAATGCTTCGGAAATCTTGCATTGTTCTCGGCATTCCGCTGACGTTTAAAAATGCTTCGGAACTCTTCAATTGTTCTCGGAATTCTGCTGAACTTTTAAAATGCTTTGGAACTCTTCCATTGCTCTCGGAATTCTGCTGAAGTTTAAAAATGCTTCGGAACTCTTCCATTGTTCTCGGAATTCTGCTGAAGTTTAAAAATGCTTTGGAACTCTTCCATTGTTCTCTGAATTCCGCTGACGTTTAAAAATGCTTCGGTACTCTTCCTTTGTTCTCGGAATTCCGCTGACATATAAAAATGCTTCGGAAATCTTGCATTGTTCTCGGCATTCCGCTGACGTTTAAAAATGCTTCGGAACTCTTCAATTGTTCTCGGAATTCTGCTGAACTTTTAAAATGCTTTGGAACTCTTCCATTGCTCTCGGAATTCTGCTGAAGTTTAAAAATGCTTCGGAACTCTTCAATTGTTCTCGGAATTCTGCTGAAGTTTAAAAATGCTTCGGAACTCTTCCATTGTTCTCGGAATTCCGTTGAAGTTTAAAAATGCTTCGAAAATCTTCCATTGTTCTCGGAATTCTGCTGAAGTTTAAAAATGCTTCGGAACTCTTCCATTGTTCTCAGAATTCCGCTAACGTTTAAAAATGCTTCGGAAATCTTCCATTGTTTTCAAAATTCCGCTGACGCTTAAAAATGCTTCAGAACTCTTCCATTGTTCTCGGAATTCCGCTGACGTTTAATAATGCTTCGCAACTCTTTCATTGTACTCGGAATTCCGCTAACGTTTAGAAATGCTTCGGAACTCTTCCATTGTTCTCGGAATTCCGTTGAAGTTTAAAAATGCTTCAAAACTCTTCCATTGTTCTGGGAATTCTGCTGAAGTTTAAAAATGCTTCAGAACTCTTCCATTGTTCTCGGAATTCCGCTGACGTTTAATAATGCTTCGCAACTCTTTCATTGTTCTCGGAATTCCGCTGAAGTTTAAAAATGCTTCGGAACTCTTCCATTGTTCTCGGAATACTGTTGAAGTTTAAAAATGCTTCTAAACTCTTCCATTGTTCTCGGAATTCTGCTGAAGTTTAAAAATGCTTCGGAACTCTTCCATTGTTCTCGGAATTCCGCTGACATATAAAAATGCTTCGGAAATCTTGCATTGTTCTCGGCATTCCGCTGATGTATAAAAATGCTTCGGAACTCTTCAATAGTTCTCGGAATTCTGCTGAACTTTTAAAATGCTTTGGAACTCTTCCATTGCTCTCGCAATTCTGTTGACGTTTAAAAATGCTTCGGAACTCTTCCATTGTTCTCGGAATTCTGCTGACGTTTAAAAATGCTTCGGAACTCTTCCATTGTTCTCGGAATTCCGCTGACGTTTAAAAATGCTTCACAACTCTTTCATTGTTCTCGGAATTCCGCTGAAGTTTAAAAATGCTTCGGACCTCTTCCATTGTTCTAGGAATTCTGCTGAAGTCTAAAAATTCATCTGAACTCTTCCATTATTCTCGGAATTCGTGTGAATTTTAAAAATGCTTCGGAACTCTTCTATTGTTCTCGGAATTCCGCTGAAGTTTAAAAATGCTTAAAATCTCTTACATTGTTCTCGGAATTCCGCTGAAGTTTAAAAATGCTTCGGACCTCTTCCATTGTTCTAGGAATTCTGCTGAAGTCTAAAAATTCATCTGAACTCTTCCATTATTCTCGGAATTCGTGTGAATTTTAAAAATGCTTCGAAACTCTTCTATTGTTCTCAGAATTCCGCTGACGTTTAAAAATGCTTCGGAAATCTTCCATTGTTTTCAAAATTCCGCTGACATATAAAAATGCTTCGGAAATCTTGCATTGTTCTCGGCATTCCGCTGACGTTTAAAAATGCTTCGGAACTCTTCAATTGTTCTCGGAATTCTGCTGAACTTTTAAAATGCTTTGGAACTCTTCCATTGCTCTCGGAATTCTGCTGAAGTTTAAAAATGCTTCGGAACTCTTCCATTGTTCTCGGAATTCTGCTGAAGTTTAAAAATGCTTTGGAACTCTTCCATTGTTCTCTGAATTCCGCTGACGTTTAAAAATGCTTCGGTACTCTTCCTTTGTTCTCGGAATTCCGCTGACATATAAAAATGCTTCGGAAATCTTGCATTGTTCTCGGCATTCCGCTGACGTTTAAAAATGCTTCGGAACTCTTCAATTGTTCTCGGAATTCTGCTGAACTTTTAAAATGCTTTGGAACTCTTCCATTGCTCTCGGAATTCTGCTGAAGTTTAAAAATGCTTCGGAACTCTTCAATTGTTCTCGGAATTCTGCTGAAGTTTAAAAATGCTTCGGAACTCTTCCATTGTTCTCGGAATTCCGTTGAAGTTTAAAAATGCTTCGAAAATCTTCCATTGTTCTCGGAATTCTGCTGAAGTTTAAAAATGCTTCGGAACTCTTCCATTGTTCTCAGAATTCCGCTAACGTTTAAAAATGCTTCGGAAATCTTCCATTGTTTTCAAAATTCCGCTGACGCTTAAAAATGCTTCAGAACTCTTCCATTGTTCTCGGAATTCCGCTGACGTTTAATAATGCTTCGCAACTCTTTCATTGTACTCGGAATTCCGCTAACGTTTAGAAATGCTTCGGAACTCTTCCATTGTTCTCGGAATTCCGTTGAAGTTTAAAAATGCTTCAAAACTCTTCCATTGTTCTGGGAATTCTGCTGAAGTTTAAAAATGCTTCAGAACTCTTCCATTGTTCTCGGAATTCCGCTGACGTTTAATAATGCTTCGCAACTCTTTCATTGTTCTCGGAATTCCGCTGAAGTTTAAAAATGCTTCGGAACTCTTCCATTGTTCTCGGAATACTGTTGAAGTTTAAAAATGCTTCTAAACTCTTCCATTGTTCTCGGAATTCTGCTGAAGTTTAAAAATGCTTCGGAACTCTTCCATTGTTCTCGGAATTCCGCTGACATATAAAAATGCTTCGGAAATCTTGCATTGTTCTCGGCATTCCGCTGATGTATAAAAATGCTTCGGAACTCTTCAATAGTTCTCGGAATTCTGCTGAACTTTTAAAATGCTTTGGAACTCTTCCATTGCTCTCGCAATTCTGTTGACGTTTAAAAATGCTTCGGAACTCTTCCATTGTTCTCGGAATTCTGCTGACGTTTAAAAATGCTTCGGAACTCTTCCATTGTTCTCGGAATTCCGCTGACGTTTTAAAATGCTTCGGTACTCTTCCATTGTTCTCGGAATTCCGCTGACATATAAAAATGCTTCGGAAATCTTGCATTGTTCTCGGCATTCCGCTGACGTTTAAAAATGCTTCGGAACTCTTCCATTGTTCTCAGAATTTCGCTGACGTTTAAAAATGCTTCGGAACTCTTTCATTGTTTTCAAAATTCCGCTGACGTTTAAAAGTGCTTCAGAACTCTTCCATTGTTCTCGGAATTCCGCTGACGTTTAAAAATGCTTTGGAACTCTTCCATTATTCTCGGAATTCTGCTGAAGTTTAAAAATGCTTCGGAACTCTTCCATTGTTCTCAGAATTCCGCTGACGTTTAAAAATGCTTCGGTACTCTTCCATTGTTCTCGGAATTCCGCTGACATATAAAAATGCTTTGGAAATCTTGCATTGTTCTCGGCATTCCGCTGACGTTTAAAAATGCTTCGGAACTCTTCAATTGTTCTCGGAATTCTGCTGAACTTTTAAAATGCTTTGGAACTCTTCCATTGCTCTCGGAATTCTGCTGAAGTTTAAAAATGCTTCAGAACTCTTACATTGTTCTCGGAATTCTGCTGAAGTTTAAAAATGCTTCAGAACTCTTACATTGTTCTCGGAATTCTGCTGAAGTTTAAAAATGCTTCGGTACTCTTCCATTGTTCTCGGAATTCCGCTGACATATAAAAATGCTTTGGAAATCTTACATTGTTCTCGGCATTCCGCTGACGTTTAAAGATGCTTCGGAACTCTTCCATTGTTCTCAGAATTCCGCTGACGTTTAAAAATGCTTCGGAAATCTTCCATTGTTTTCAAAATTCGGCTGACGTTTAAAAATGCTTCAGAACTCTTCCATTGTTCTCAGAATTCCGCTGACGTTTAAAAATGCTTCGGTACTCTTCCATTGTTCTCGGAATTCCACTGACATATAAAAATGCTTCGGAAATGTTGCATTGTTCTCGGCATTCCGCTGACGTTTAAAAATGCTTCGGAACTCTTCAATTGTTCTCGGAATTCTGCTGAACTTTTAAAATGCTTTGGAACTCTTCCATTGCTCTCGGAATTCTGCTGAAGTTTAAAAATGCTTCGGAACTCTTCCATTGTTCTCGGAATTCCGTTGAAGTTTAAAAATGCTTCAGAACTCTTCCATTGTTCTCAGAATTCCGCTAACGTTTAAAAATGCTTCGGAAATCTTCCATTGTTTTCAAAATTCCGCTGACGTTTAAAAATGCTTCAGAACTCTTCCATTGTTCTCGGAATTCCGCTGACATTTAAAAATGCTTTGGAACTCTTCCATTGTTCTCGCAATTCTGCTGACGTTTAAAAATGCTTCAGAACACTTCAATTGTTCTTGGAATTCTGCTGAAGTTTTAAAATGCATTGGAACTCTTTCATTGTTCTCGGAATTCCACTGACGTTTAAAAATGCTTCGGAACTCTTCCATTGTTCTCGGAATTCCGTTGAAGTTTAAAAATGCTTCGAAACTCTTCCATTGTTCTCGGAATTCTGCTGAAGTTTAAAAAGGCTTCGGAACTCTTCCATTGTTCTCGGAATTCCGCTGACGTTTAATAATGCTTCGCAACTCTTCCATTGTTCTCGGAATTCCGTTGAAGTTTAAAAATGCTTCGAAACTCTTCCATTGTTCTCGGAATTCTGCTGAAGTTTCAAAATGCTTCGGAACTCTTCCATTGTTCTCGGAATTCCGCTGACGTTTAATCATGCTTCGGAACTCTTCAATTGTTCTCGGAATTCTGCTGAACTTTTAAAATGCTTTGGAACTCTTCCATTGCTCTCGGAATTCTGCTGAAGTTTAAAAATGCTTCGGAACTCTTCCATTGTTCTCAGAATTCCGCTGACGTTTAAAAATACTTCGGAAATCTTCCATTGTTTTCAAAATTCCGCTGACGTTTAAAAATGCTTCAGAACTCTTCCATTTTTCTCGGAATTCCGCTGACGTTTAAAAATGCTTTGGAACTCTTCCATTGTTCTCAGAATTCCGCTGAAGTTTAAAAATGCTTCGGAACTCTTCCATTGTTCTCAGAATTCCGCTGACGTTTAAAAATGCTTCGGAACTCTTCCATTGTTCTCGGAATTCCGCTGACATATAAAAATGCTTCGGAAATCTTGCATTGTTCTCGGCATTCCGCTGACATATAAAAATGCTTCAGAATTCTTCAATTGTTCTCGGAATTCTGCTGAACTTTTAAAATGCTTTGGAACTCTTCCATTGCTCTCGGAATTCTGCTGAAGTTTAAAAATGCTTCAGAACTCTTACATTGTTCTCGGAATTCTGCTGAAGTTTAAAAATGCTTCGGTACTCTTCCATTGTTCTCGGAATTCCGCTGACATATAAAAATGCTTCGGAAATCTTGCATTGTTCTCGGCATTCCGCTGACGTTTAAAAATGCTTCGGTACTCTTCCATTGTTCTTGGAATTCCGCTGACATATAAAAATGCTTCGGAAATCTTGCATTGTTCTCGGCATTCCGCTGACGTTTAAAAATGCTTCGGAACTCTTCAATTGTTCTCGGAATTCTGCTGAACTTTTAAAATGCTTTGGAACTCTTCCATTGCTCTCGGAATTCTGCTGAAGTTTAAAAATGTTTCGGAACTCTTCCATTCTTCTCGGAATTCTGCTGAAGTTTAAAAATGTTTCGGAACTCTTCCATTGTTCTCAGAATTCCGCTGACGTTTAAAAATGCTTCGGAAATCTTCCATTGTTTTCAAAATTCCGCTGACATATAAAAATGCTTCGGAAATCTTGCATTGTTCTCGGCATTCCGCTGACGTTTAAAAATGCTTCGGAACTCTTCAATTGTTCTCGGAATTCTGCTGAACTTTTAAAATGCTTTGGAACTCTTCCATTGCTCTCGGAATTCTGCTGAAGTTTAAAAATGCTTCGGAACTCTTCCATTGTTTTCGGAATTCTGCTGAAGTTTAAAAATGCTTTGGAACTCTTCCATTGTTCTCTGAATTCCGCTGACGTTTAAAAATGCTTCGGTACTCTTCCTTTGCTCTCGGAATTCCGCTGACATATAAAAATGCTTCGGAAATCTTGCATTGTTCTCGGCATTCCGCTGACGTTTAAAAATGCTTCGGAACTCTTCAATTGTTCTCGGAATTCTGCCGAACTTTTAAAATGCTTTGGAACTCTTCCATTGCTCTCGGAATTCTGCTGAAGTTTGAAAATGCTTCAGAACTCTTCCATTGTTCTCGGAATTCTGCTGTAGTTTAAAAATGCTTCGGAACTCTTCCATTGTTCTCAGAATTTCGCTGACGTTTAAAAATGCTTCGGAAATCTTTCATTGTTTTCAAAATTCCGCTGACGTTTAAAAATGCTTCAGAACTCTTCCATTGTTCTCGGAATTCCGCTGACGTTTTAAAATGCTTCGGTACTCTTCCATTGTTCTCGGAATTCCGCTGACATATAAAAATGCTTCGGAAATCTTGCATTGTTCTCGGCATTCCGCTGACGTTTAAAAATGCTTCGGAACTCTTCCATTGTTCTCAGAATTTCGCTGACGTTTAAAAATGCTTCGGAAATCTTTCATTGTTTTCAAAATTCCACTGACGTTTAAAAATGCTTCAGGACTCTTCCATTGTTCTCGGAATTCCGCTGACGGTTAAAAATGCTTTGGAACTCTTCCATTATTCTCGGAATTCTGCTGAAGTTTAAAAATGCTTCGGAACTCTTCCATTGTTCTCAGAATTCCGCTGACGTTTAAAAATGCTTCAGAACTCTTCCATTGTTCTCGGAATTCCGCTGACATTTAAAAATGCTTCGGTACTCTTCCATTGTTCTCGGAATTCCGCTGACATATAAAAATGCTTTGGAAATCTTGCATTGTTCTCGGCATTCCGCTGACGTTTAAAAATGCTTCGGAACTCTTCAATTGTTCTCGGAATTCTGCTGAACTTTTAAAATGCTTTGGAACTCTTCCATTGCTCTCGGAATTCTGCTGAAGTTTAAAAATGCTTCAGAACTCTTACATTGTTCTCGGAATTCTGCTGAAGTTTAAAAATGCTTCGGTACTCTTCCATTGTTCTCGGAATTCCGCTGACATATAAAAATGCTTCGGAAATCTTGCATTGTTCTCGGCATTCCGCTGACGTTTAAAAATGCTTCGGTACTCTTCCATTGTTCTTGGAATTCCGCTGACATATAAAAATGCTTCGGAAATCTTGCATTGTTCTCGGCATTCCGCTGACGTTTAAAAATGCTTCGGAACTCTTCCATTGCTCTCGGAATTCTGCTGAAGTTTAAAAATGCTTCAGAACTCTTACATTGTTCTCGGAATTCTGCTGAAGTTTAAAAATGCTTCAGAACTCTTACATTGTTCTCGGAATTCTGCTGAAGTTTAAAAATGCTTCGGTACTCTTCCATTGTTCTCGGAATTCCGCTGACATATAAAAATGCTTTGGAAATCTTACATTGTTCTCGGCATTCCGCTGACGTTTAAAGATGCTTCGGAACTCTTCCATTGTTCTCAGAATTCCGCTGACGTTTAAAAATGCTTCGGAAATCTTCCATTGTTTTCAAAATTCGGCTGACGTTTAAAAATGCTTCAGAACTCTTCCATTGTTCTCAGAATTCCGCTGACGTTTAAAAATGCTTCGGTACTCTTCCATTGTTCTCGGAATTCCACTGACATATAAAAATGCTTCGGAAATGTTGCATTGTTCTCGGCATTCCGCTGACGTTTAAAAATGCTTCGGAACTCTTCAATTGTTCTCGGAATTCTGCTGAACTTTTAAAATGCTTTGGAACTCTTCCATTGCTCTCGGAATTCTGCTGAAGTTTAAAAATGCTTCGGAACTCTTCCATTGTTCTCGGAATTCTGCTGAAGTTTAAAAATGTTTTGGAACTCTTCCATTGTTCTCAGAATTCCGCTGACGTTTAAAAATGCTTCGGAAACCTTCCATTGTTTTTAAAATTCCGCTGACATATAAAAATGCTTCGGAAATCTTGCATTGTTCTCGGCATTCCGCTGACGTTTAAAAATGCTTCAGAATTCTTCAATTGTTCTCGGAATTCTGCTGAACTTTTAAAATGCTTTGGAACTCTTCCATTGCTCTCGGAATTCTGCTGAAGTTTAAAAATGCTTCGGAACTCTTCCATTGTTCTCGGAATTCTGCTGAAGTTTAAAAATGCTTCGGAACTCTTCCATTGTTCTCGGAATTCCGTTGAAGTTTAAAAATGCTTCAGAACTCTTCCATTGTTCTCAGAATTCCGCTAACGTTTAAAAATGCTTCGGAAATCTTCCATTGTTTTCAAAATTCCGCTGACGTTTAAAAATGCTTCAGAACTCTTCCATTGTTCTCGGAATTCCGCTGACATTTAAAAATGCTTTGGAACTCTTCCATTGTTCTCGCAATTCTGCTGACGTTTAAAAATGCTTCAGAACACTTCAATTGTTCTTGGAATTCTGCTGAAGTTTTAAAATGCATTGGAACTCTTTCATTGTTCTCGGAATTCCACTGACGTTTAAAAATGCTTCGGAACTCTTCCATTGTTCTCGGAATTCCGTTGAAGTTTAAAAATGCTTCGAAACTCTTCCATTGTTCTCGGAATTCTGCTGAAGTTTAAAAAGGCTTCGGAACTCTTCCATTGTTCTCGGAATTCCGCTGACGTTTAATAATGCTTCGCAACTCTTCCATTGTTCTCGGAATTCCGTTGAAGTTTAAAAATGTTTCGGAACTCTTCCATTGTTCTCAGAATTCCGCTGACGTTTAAAAATGCTTCGGAAATCTTCCATTGTTTTCAAAATTCCGCTGACATATAAAAATGCTTCGGAAATCTTGCATTGTTCTCGGCATTCCGCTGACGTTTAAAAATGCTTCGGAACTCTTCAATTGTTCTCGGAATTCTGCTGAACTTTTAAAATGCTTTGGAACTCTTCCATTGCTCTCGGAATTCTGCTGAAGTTTAAAAATGCTTCGGAACTCTTCCATTGTTTTCGGAATTCTGCTGAAGTTTAAAAATGCTTTGGAACTCTTCCATTGTTCTCTGAATTCCGCTGACGTTTAAAAATGCTTCGGTACTCTTCCTTTGCTCTCGGAATTCCGCTGACATATAAAAATGCTTCGGAAATCTTGCATTGTTCTCGGCATTCCGCTGACGTTTAAAAATGCTTCGGAACTCTTCAATTGTTCTCGGAATTCTGCCGAACTTTTAAAATGCTTTGGAACTCTTCCATTGCTCTCGGAATTCTGCTGAAGTTTGAAAATGCTTCAGAACTCTTCCATTGTTCTCGGAATTCTGCTGTAGTTTAAAAATGCTTCGGAACTCTTCCATTGTTCTCAGAATTTCGCTGACGTTTAAAAATGCTTCGGAAATCTTTCATTGTTTTCAAAATTCCGCTGACGTTTAAAAATGCTTCAGAACTCTTCCATTGTTCTCGGAATTCCGCTGACGTTTTAAAATGCTTCGGTACTCTTCCATTGTTCTCGGAATTCCGCTGACATATAAAAATGCTTCGGAAATCTTGCATTGTTCTCGGCATTCCGCTGACGTTTAAAAATGCTTCGGAACTCTTCCATTGTTCTCAGAATTTCGCTGACGTTTAAAAATGCTTCGGAAATCTTTCATTGTTTTCAAAATTCCACTGACGTTTAAAAATGCTTCAGAACTCTTCCATTGTTCTCGGAATTCCGCTGACGCTTAAAAATGCTTTGGAACTCTTCCATTATTCTCGGAATTCTGCTGAAGTTTAAAAATGCTTCGGAACTCTTCCATTGTTCTCAGAATTCCGCTGACGTTTAAAAATGCTTCAGAACTCTTCCATTGTTCTCGGAATTCCGCTGACATTTAAAAATGCTTCGGTACTCTTCCATTGTTCTCGGAATTCCGCTGACATATAAAAATGCTTTGGAAATCTTGCATTGTTCTCGGCATTCCGCTGACGTTTAAAAATGCTTCGGAACTCTTCAATTGTTCTCGGAATTCTGCTGAACTTTTAAAATGCTTTGGAACTCTTCCATTGCTCTCGGAATTCTGCTGAAGTTTAAAAATGCTTCAGAACTCTTACATTGTTCTCGGAATTCTGCTGAAGTTTAAAAATGCTTCGGTACTCTTCCATTGTTCTCGGAATTCCGCTGACATATAAAAATGCTTCGGAAATCTTGCATTGTTCTCGGCATTCCGCTGACGTTTAAAAATGCTTCGGTACTCTTCCATTGTTCTTGGAATTCCGCTGACATATAAAAATGCTTCGGAAATCTTGCATTGTTCTCGGCATTCCGCTGACGTTTAAAAATGCTTCGGAACTCTTCAATTGTTCTCGGAATTCTGCTGAACTTTTAAAATGCTTTGGAACTCTTCCATTGCTCTCGGAATTCTGCTGAAGTTTAAAAATGTTTCGGAACTCTTCCATTCTTCTCGGAATTCTGCTGAAGTTTAAAAATGTTTCGGAACTCTTCCATTGTTCTCAGAATTCCGCTGACGTTTAAAAATGCTTCGGAAATCTTCCATTGTTTTCAAAATTCCGCTGACATATAAAAATGCTTCGGAAATCTTGCATTGTTCTCGGCATTCCGCTGACGTTTAAAAATGCTTCGGAACTCTTCAATTGTTCTCGGAATTCTGCTGAACTTTTAAAATGCTTTGGAACTCTTCCATTGCTCTCGGAATTCTGCTGAAGTTTAAAAATGCTTCGGAACTCTTCCATTGTTTTCGGAATTCTGCTGAAGTTTAAAAATGCTTTGGAACTCTTCCATTGTTCTCTGAATTCCGCTGACGTTTAAAAATGCTTCGGTACTCTTCCTTTGCTCTCGGAATTCCGCTGACATATAAAAATGCTTCGGAAATCTTGCATTGTTCTCGGCATTCCGCTGACGTTTAAAAATGCTTCGGAACTCTTCAATTGTTCTCGGAATTCTGCCGAACTTTTAAAATGCTTTGGAACTCTTCCATTGCTCTCGGAATTCTGCTGAAGTTTGAAAATGCTTCAGAACTCTTCCATTGTTCTCGGAATTCTGCTGTAGTTTAAAAATGCTTCGGAACTCTTCCATTGTTCTCAGAATTTCGCTGACGTTTAAAAATGCTTCGGAAATCTTTCATTGTTTTCAAAATTCCGCTGACGTTTAAAAATGCTTCAGAACTCTTCCATTGTTCTCGGAATTCCGCTGACGTTTTAAAATGCTTCGGTACTCTTCCATTGTTCTCGGAATTCCGCTGACATATAAAAATGCTTCGGAAATCTTGCATTGTTCTCGGCATTCCGCTGATGTTTAAAAATCCTTCGGAACTCTTCAATTGTTCTCAGAATTTCGCTGACGTTTAAAAATGCTTCGGAACTCTTCAATTGTTCTCGGATTTCTGCTGAACTTTTAAAATGCTTTGGAACTCTTCCATTGCTCTCGGAATTCTGCTGAAGTTTAAAAATGCTTCAGAACTCTTCCATTATTCTCGGAATTCTGCTGAAGTTTAAAAATGCTTCGGAACTCTTCCATTGTTCTCAGAATTCCGCTGACGTTTAAAAATGCTTCAGAACTCTTCCATTGTTCTCGGAATTCCGCTGACATTTAAAAATGCTTCGGTACTCTTCCATTGTTCTCGGAATTCCGCTGACATATAAAAATGCTTTGGAAATCTTGCATTGTTCTCGGCATTCCGCTGACGTTTAAAAATGCTTCGGAACTCTTCAATTGTTCTCGGAATTCTGCTGAACTTTTAAAATGCTTTGGAACTCTTCCATTGCTCTCGGAATTCTGCTGAAGTTTAAAAATGCTTCAGAACTCTTACATTGTTCTCGGCATTCCGCTGACGTTTAAAAATGCTTCGGAACTCTTCCATTGTTCTCAGAATTCCGCTGACGTTTAAAAATGCTTCGGAAATCTTCCATTGTTTTCAAAATTCCGCTGACGTTTAAAAATGCTTTGGAACTCTTTCATTATTCTCGGAATTCTGCTGAAGTTTAAAAATGCTTCGGAACTCTTCCATTGTTCTCGGAATTCCGCTGACATATAAAAATGCTTCGTAAATCTTGCATTGTTCTCGGCATTCCGCTGACGTTTAAAAATGCTTCGGAACTCTTCCATTGCTCTCGGAATTCTGCTGAAGTTTAAAAATGCTACGTAACTCTTCCATTGTTCTCAGAATTCCGCTGACGTTTAAAAATGCTTCAGAACTATTCCATTGTTCTCAGAATTCTGCTGACGTTTAAAAATGCTTCGGAACTCTTCCATTGTTCTCGGAATTCCGCTGACGTTTAAAAATGCTTCACAACTCTTCCATTGTTCTCGGAATTCCGCTGACGTTTAAAAATGCTTCACAACTCTTCCATTGTTCTCGGAATTCCGCTGACTTTTAAAAATGCTTCAGAACTCTTCCATTGTTCTCGGAATTCTGCTGACGTTTAATAATGCTTCGCAACTCTTTCATTGTTCTCGGAATTCCACTGACGTTTAAAAATGCTTCGGAACTCATCCATTGTTCTCGGAATTCCGTTGAAGTTTAAAAATGCTTCGAAACTCTTCCATTGTTCTCGGAATTCCGCTGACATATAAAAATGCTTCGGAAATCTTGCATTGTTCTCGGCATTCCGCTGACGTTTAAAAATGCTTCGGAACTCTTCCATTGTTTTCAGAATTCTGCTGACGTTTAAAAATGCTTCGGAACTCTTCCATTGTTCTCGAAATTCTGCTGACGTTTAAAAATGCTTCGGAACTTTTCCATTGTTCTCGGAATTCTGCTGACGTTTAAAAATGCTTCGGAACTCTTCCATTGTTCTCAGAATTCAGCTGAAGTTTAAAAATGCTTCGGAACTCTTCCATTGTTCTCGGAATTCCGCTGACGTTTAAAAATGCTTCACAACTCTTTCATTGTTCTCGGAATTCCGCTGAAGTTTAAAAATGCTTCGGACCTCTTCCATTGTTCTAGGAATTCTGCTGAAGTCTAAAAATTCATCTGAACTCTTCCATTATTCTCGGAATTCGTGTGAATTTTAAAAATGCTTCGGAACTCTTCTATTGTTCTCGGAATTCCGCTGAAGTTTAAAAATGCTTAAAATCTCTTACATTGTTCTCGGAATTCCGCTGAAGTTTAAAAATGCTTCGGACCTCTTCCATTGTTCTAGGAATTCTGCTGAAGTCTAAAAATTCATCTGAACTCTTTCATTATTCTCGGAATTCGTGTGAATTTTAAAAATGCTTCGAAACTCTTCTATTGTTCTCAGAATTCCGCTGACGTTTAAAAATGCTTCGGAAATCTTCCATTGTTTTCAAAATTCCGCTGACATTTAAAAATGCTTCAGAACTATTCCATTGTTCTCAGAATTCTGCTGACGTTTAATAATGCTTCGGAACTCTTCCATTGTTCTCGGAATTCCGCTGACGTTTAAAAATGCTTCACAACTCTTCCATTGTTCTCGGAATTCCGCTGACGTTTAAAAATGCTTCACAACTCTTCCATTGTTCTCGGAATTCCGCTGACTTTTAAAAATGCTTCGGAAATCTTCCATTGTTTTCAAAATTCCGCTGACGCTTAAAAATGCTTCAGAACTCTTCCATTGTTCTCGGAATTCTGCTGACGTTTAATGATGCTTTGCAACTCTTTCATTGTTCTCGGAATTCCACTGACGTTTAAAAATGCTTCGGAACTCATCCATTGTTCTCGGAATTCCGTTGAAGTTTAAAAATGCTTCGAAACTCTTCCATTGTTCTCGGAATTCCGCTGACATATAAAAATGCTTCGGAAATCTTGCATTGTTCTCGGCATTCCGCTGACGTTTAAAAATGCTTCGGAACTCTTCCATTGCTCTCGGAATTCTGCTGAAGTTTAAAAATGCTTCAGAACTCTTACATTGTTCTCGGAATTCTGCTGACGTTTAAAAATGCTTCGGAACTCTTCCATTGTTCTCAGAATTCAGCTGAAGTTTAAAAATGCTTCGGAACTCTTCCATTGTTCTCGGAATTCTGCTGAAGTTTAAAAATGCTACGTAACTCTTCCATTGTTCTCAGAATTCCGCTGACGTTTAAAAATGCTTCTGAAATCTTCCATTGTTTTCAAAATTCCACTGACGTTTAAAAATGCTTCAGAACTCTTCCATTGTTCTCGGAATTCCGCTGACATTTAAAAATGCTTTGGAACTCTTCCATTGTTCTCGGAATTCCGCTGAAGTTTACAAATGCTTCGGAACTCTTCCATTGTTCTCGGAATTCTGCTGACGTTTAAAAATGCTTCGGAACTCTTCCATTGTTCTCGCAATTCCGCTGACGTTTAAAAATGCTTCAGAACACTTCAATTGTTCTTGGAATTCTGCTGAAGTTTTAAAATGCATTGGAACTCTTTCATTGTTCTCGGAATTCCACTGACGTTTAAAAATGCTTTGGAACTCTTCCATTGTTCTCGGAATTCCTTTGAAGTTTAAAAATGCTTCGGAACTCTTCCATTGTTCTCGGAATTCCGCTGACGTTTAATAATGCTTCGCAACTCTTCCATTGTTCTCGGAATTCCGTTGAAGTTTAAAAATGCTTCAAAACTCTTCCATTGTTCTCGGAATTCCGCTGACATATAAAAATGCTTCGGAAATCTTGCATTGTTCTCGGCATTCCGCTGATGTTTAAAAATGCTTCGGAACTCTTCCATTGCTCTCGGAATTCTGCTGAAGTTTAAAAATGCTTCAGAACTCTTACATTGTTCTCGGAATTCTGCTGACGTTTAAAAATGCTTCGGAACTCTTCCATTGTTCTCAGAATTCAGCTGAAGTTTAAAAATGCTTCGGAACTCTTCCATTGTTCTCGGAATTCTGCTGAAGTTTAAAAATGCTACGTAACTCTTCCATTGTTCTCAGAATTCCGCTTACGTTTAAAAATGCTTCGGAAATCTTCCATTGTTTTCAAAATTCCGCTGACGTTTAAAAATGCTTCAGAACTCTTCCATTGTTCTCGGAATTCCGCTGACGTTTAAAAATGCTTTGGAACTCTTCCATTGTTCTCAGAATTCCGCTGAAGTTTAAAAATGCTTCGGAACTCTTCCATTGTTCTCAGAATTCCGCTGACGTTTAAAAATGCTTCAGTACTCTTCCATTGTTCTCGGAATTCCGCTGACATATAAAAATGCTTTGGAAATCTTGCATTGTTCTCGGCATTCCGCTGACATTAAAAAATGCTTCGGTACTCTTCCATTGTTCTTGGAATTCTGCTGACATATAAAAATGCTTCGGAAATCTTGCATTGTTCTCGGCATTCCGCTGACGTTTAAAAATGCTTCGGAACTCTTCAATTGTTCTCGGAATTCTGCTGAACTTTTAAAATGCTTTGGAACTCTTCCATTGCTCTCGGAATTCTGCTGAAGTTTAAAAATGATTTGGAACTCTTCCATTCTTCTCGGAATTCTGCTGAAGTTTAAAAATGTTTCGGAACTCTTCCATTGTTCTCAGAATTCCGCTGACGTTTAAAAATGCTTCGGAAATCTTCCATTGTTTTCAAAATTCCGCTGACATATAAAAATGCTTCGGAAATCTTGCATTGTTCTCGGCATTCCGCTGACGTTTAAAAATGCTTCGGAACTCTTCAATTGTTCTCGGAATTCTGCTGAACTTTTAAAATGCTTTGGAACTCTTCCATTGCTCTCGGAATTCTGCTGAAGTTTAAAAATGCTTTGGAACTCTTCCATTGTTCTCTGAATTCCGCTGACGTTTAAAAATGCTTCGGTACTCTTCCTTTGTTCTCGGAATTCCGCTGACATATAAAAATGCTTCGGAAATCTTGCATTGTTCTCGGCATTCCGCTGACGTTTAAAAATGCTTCGGAACTCTTCAATTGTTCTCGGAATTCTGCCGAACTTTTAAAATGCTTTGGAACTCTTCCATTGCTCTCGGAATTCTGCTGAAGTTTAAAAATGCTTCAGAACTCTTCCATTGTTCTCGGAATTCTGCTGTAGTTTAAAAATGCTTCGGAACACTTCCATTGTTCTCAGAATTCCGCTGACGTTTAAAAATGCATCGGAAATCTTCCATTGTTTTCAAAATTCCGCTGACGTTTAAAAATGCTTCAGAACTCTTCCATTGTTCTCGGAATTCCGCTGACGTTTTAAAATGCTTCGGTACTCTTCCATTGTGCTCGGAATTCCGCTGACATATAAAAATGCTTCGGAAATCTTGCATTGTTCTCGGCATTCCGCTGACGTTTAAAAATGCTTCGGAACTCTTCCATTGTTCTCAGAATTTCGCTGACGTTTAAAAATGCTTCGGAAATCTTTCATTGTTTTCAAAATTCCGCTGACGTTTAAAAATGCTTCAGAACTCTTCCATTGTTCTCGGAATTCCGCTGACGTTTAAAAATGCTTTGGAACTCTTTCATTATTCTCGGAATTCTGCTGAAGTTTAAAAATGCTTCGGAACTCTTCCATTGTTCTCAGAATTCCGCTGACGTTTAAAAATGCTTCGGTACTCTTCCATTGTTCTCGGAATTCCGCTGACATATAAAAATGCTTTGGAAATCTTGCATTGTTCTCGGCATTCCGCTGACGTTTAAAAATGCTTCGGAACTCTTCAATTGTTCTCGGAATTCTGCTGAACTTTTAAAATGCTTTGGAACTCTTCCATTGCTCTCGGAATTCTGCTGAAGTTTAAAAATGCTTCAGAACTCTTACATTGTTCTCGGAATTCTGCTGAAGTTTAAAAATGCTTCGGTACTCTTCCACTGTTCTCGGAATTCCGCTGACATATAAAAAAGCTTTGGAAATCTTGCATTGTTCTCGGCATTCCGCTGACGTTTAAAAATGCTTCGGAACTCTTCCATTTTTCTCAGAATTCCGCTGACGTTTAAAAATGCTTCGGTACTCTATCATTGTTCTCGGAATTCCACTGACATATAAAAATGCTTCGGAAATCTTGCATTGTTCTCGGCATTCCGCTGACGTTTAAAAATGCTTCGGAACTCTTCAATTGTTCTCGGAATTCTGCTGAACTTTTAAAATGCTTTGGAACTCTTCCATTGCTCTCGGAATTCTGCTGAAGTTTAAAAATGCTTCGGAACTCTTCCATTGTTCTCGGAATTCTGCTGAAGTTTAAAAATGTTTTGGAACTCTTCCATTGTTCTCAGAATTCCGCTGACGTTTAAAAATGCTTCGGAAATCTTCCATTGTTTTCAAAATTCCGCTGACATATAAAAATGCTTCGGAAATCTTGCATTGTTCTCGGCATTCCGCTGACGTTTAAAAATGCTTCAGAATTCTTCAATTGTTCTCGGAATTCTGCTGAACTTTTAAAATGCTTTGGAACTCTTCCATTGCTCTCGGAATTCTGCTGAAGTTTAAAAATGCTTCAGAACTCTTACATTGTTCTCGGAATTCTGCTGAAGTTTAAAAATGCTTCGGTACTCTTCCATTGTTCTCGGAATTCCGCTGACATATAAAAATGCTTCGGAAATCTTGCATTGTTCTCGGCATTCCGCTGACGTTTAAAAATGCTTCGGTACTCTTCCATTGTTCTCGGAATTCCGCTGACATATAAAAATGCTTCGGAAATCTTGCATTGTTCTCGGCATTCCGCTGACGTTTAAAAATGCTTCGGAACTCTTCAATTGTTCTCGGAATTCTGCTGAACTTTTAAAATGCTTTGGAACTCTTCCATTGCTCTCGGAATTCTGCTGAAGTTTAAAAATGTTTCGGAACTCTTCCATTCTTCTCGGAATTCTGCTGAAGTTTAAAAATGTTTCGGAACTCTTCCATTGTTCTCAGAATTCCGCTGACGTTTAAAAATGCTTCGGAAATCTTCCATTGTTTTCAAAATTCCGCTGACATATAAAAATGCTTCGGAAATCTTGCATTGTTCTCGGCATTCCGCTGACGTTTAAAAATGCTTCGGAACCCTTCAATTGTTCTCGGAATTCTGCTGAACTTTTAAAATGCTTTGGAACTCTTCCATTGCTCTCGGAATTCTGCTGAAGTTTAAAAATGCTTCGGAACTCTTCCATTGTTCTCGGAATTCTGCTGAAGTTTAAAAATGCTTTGGAACTCTTCCATTGTTCTCTGAATTCCGCTGACGTTTAAAAATGCTTCGGTACTCTTCCTTTGTTCTCGGAATTCCGCTGACATATAAAAATGCTTCGGAAATCTTGCATTGTTCTCGGCATTCCGCTGACATTTAAAAATGCTTCGGAACTCTTCAATTGTTCTCAGGATTCTGCCGAACTTTTAAAATGCTTTGGAAATCTTCCATTGCTCTCGGAATTCTGCTGAAGTTTGAAAATGCTTCAGAACTCTTCCATTGTTCTCGGAATTCTGCTGTAGTTTAAAAATGCTTCGGAACTCTTCCATTGTTCTCAGAATTTCGCTGACGTTTAAAAATGCTTCGGAAATCTTTCATTGTTTTCAAAATTCCGCTGACGTTTAAAAATGCTTCAGAACTCTTCCATTGTTCTCGGAATTCCGCTGACGTTTTAAAATGCTTCGGTACTCTTCCATTGTTCTCGGAATTCCGCTGACATATAAAAATGCTTCGGAAATCTTGCATTGTTCTCGGCATTCCGCTGACGTTTAAAAATGCTTCGGAACTCTTCCATTGTTCTCAGAATTTCGCTGACGTTTAAAAATGCTTCGGAAATCTTTCATTGTTTTCAAAATTCCGCTGACGTTTAAAAGTGCTTCAGAACTCTTCCATTGTTCTCGGAATTCCGCTGACGTTTAAAAATGCTTTGGAACTCTTCCATTATTCTCGGAATTCTGCTGAAGTTTAAAAATGCTTCGGAACTCTTCCATTGTTCTCAGAATTCCGCTGACGTTTAAAAATGCTTCGGTACTCTTCCATTGTTCTCGGAATTCCGCTGACATATAAAAATGCTTTGGAAATCTTGCATTGTTCTCGGCATTCCGCTGACGTTTAAAAATGCTTCGGAACTCTTCAATTGTTCTCGGAATTCTGCTGAACTTTTAAAATGCTTTGGAACTCTTCCATTGCTCTCGGAATTCTGCTGAAGTTTAAAAATGCTTCAGAACTCTTACATTGTTCTCGGAATTCTGCTGAAGTTTAAAAATGCTTCAGAACTCTTACATTGTTCTCGGAATTCTGCTGAAGTTTAAAAATGCTTCGGTACTCTTCCATTGTTCTCGGAATTCCGCTGACATATAAAAATGCTTTGGAAATCTTACATTGTTCTCGGCATTCCGCTGACGTTTAAAGATGCTTCGGAACTCTTCCATTGTTCTCAGAATTCCGCTGACGTTTAAAAATGCTTCGGAAATCTTCCATTGTTTTCAAAATTCGGCTGACGTTTAAAAATGCTTCAGAACTCTTCCATTGTTCTCAGAATTCCGCTGACGTTTAAAAATGCTTCGGTACTCTTCCATTGTTCTCGGAATTCCACTGACATATAAAAATGCTTCGGAAATGTTGCATTGTTCTCGGCATTCCGCTGACGTTTAAAAATGCTTCGGAACTCTTCAATTGTTCTCGGAATTCTGCTGAACTTTTAAAATGCTTTGGAACTCTTCCATTGCTCTCGGAATTCTGCTGAAGTTTAAAAATGCTTCGGAACTCTTCCATTGTTCTCGGAATTCCGTTGAAGTTTAAAAATGCTTCAGAACTCTTCCATTGTTCTCAGAATTCCGCTAACGTTTAAAAATGCTTCGGAAATCTTCCATTGTTTTCAAAATTCCGCTGACGTTTAAAAATGCTTCAGAACTCTTCCATTGTTCTCGGAATTCCGCTGACATTTAAAAATGCTTTGGAACTCTTCCATTGTTCTCGCAATTCTGCTGACGTTTAAAAATGCTTCAGAACACTTCAATTGTTCTTGGAATTCTGCTGAAGTTTTAAAATGCATTGGAACTCTTTCATTGTTCTCGGAATTCCACTGACGTTTAAAAATGCTTCGGAACTCTTCCATTGTTCTCGGAATTCCGTTGAAGTTTAAAAATGCTTCGAAACTCTTCCATTGTTCTCGGAATTCTGCTGAAGTTTAAAAAGGCTTCGGAACTCTTCCATTGTTCTCGGAATTCCGCTGACGTTTAATAATGCTTCGCAACTCTTCCATTGTTCTCGGAATTCCGTTGAAGTTTAAAAATGCTTCGAAACTCTTCCATTGTTCTCGGAATTCTGCTGAAGTTTCAAAATGCTTCGGAACTCTTCCATTGTTCTCGGAATTCCGCTGACGTTTAATCATGCTTCGGAACTCTTCAATTGTTCTCGGAATTCTGCTGAACTTTTAAAATGCTTTGGAACTCTTCCATTGCTCTCGGAATTCTGCTGAAGTTTAAAAATGCTTCGGAACTCTTCCATTGTTCTCAGAATTCCGCTGACGTTTAAAAATACTTCGGAAATCTTCCATTGTTTTCAAAATTCCGCTGACGTTTAAAAATGCTTCAGAACTCTTCCATTTTTCTCGGAATTCCGCTGACGTTTAAAAATGCTTTGGAACTCTTCCATTGTTCTCAGAATTCCGCTGAAGTTTAAAAATGCTTCGGAACTCTTCCATTGTTCTCAGAATTCCGCTGACGTTTAAAAATGCTTCGGAACTCTTCCATTGTTCTCGGAATTCCGCTGACATATAAAAATGCTTCGGAAATCTTGCATTGTTCTCGGCATTCCGCTGACATATAAAAATGCTTCAGAATTCTTCAATTGTTCTCGGAATTCTGCTGAACTTTTAAAATGCTTTGGAACTCTTCCATTGCTCTCGGAATTCTGCTGAAGTTTAAAAATGCTTCGGTACTCTTCCATTGTTCTCGGAATTCCGCTGACATATAAAAATGCTTCGGAAATCTTGCATTGTTCTCGGCATTCCGCTGACGTTTAAAAATGCTTCGGTACTCTTCCATTGTTCTTGGAATTCCGCTGACATATAAAAATGCTTCGGAAATCTTGCATTGTTCTCGGCATTCCGCTGACGTTTAAAAATGCTTCGGAACTCTTCAATTGTTCTCGGAATTCTGCTGAACTTTTAAAATGCTTTGGAACTCTTCCATTGCTCTCGGAATTCTGCTGAAGTTTAAAAATGTTTCGGAACTCTTCCATTCTTCTCGGAATTCTGCTGAAGTTTAAAAATGTTTCGGAACTCTTCCATTGTTCTCAGAATTCCGCTGACGTTTAAAAATGCTTCGGAAATCTTCCATTGTTTTCAAAATTCCGCTGACATATAAAAATGCTTCGGAAATCTTGCATTGTTCTCGGCATTCCGCTGACGTTTAAAAATGCTTCGGAACTCTTCAATTGTTCTCGGAATTCTGCTGAACTTTTAAAATGCTTTGGAACTCTTCCATTGCTCTCGGAATTCTGCTGAAGTTTAAAAATGCTTCGGAACTCTTCCATTGTTTTCGGAATTCTGCTGAAGTTTAAAAATGCTTTGGAACTCTTCCATTGTTCTCTGAATTCCGCTGACGTTTAAAAATGCTTCGGTACTCTTCCTTTGCTCTCGGAATTCCGCTGACATATAAAAATGCTTCGGAAATCTTGCATTGTTCTCGGCATTCCGCTGACGTTTAAAAATGCTTCGGAACTCTTCAATTGTTCTCGGAATTCTGCCGAACTTTTAAAATGCTTTGGAACTCTTCCATTGCTCTCGGAATTCTGCTGAAGTTTGAAAATGCTTCAGAACTCTTCCATTGTTCTCGGAATTCTGCTGTAGTTTAAAAATGCTTCGGAACTCTTCCATTGTTCTCAGAATTTCGCTGACGTTTAAAAATGCTTCGGAAATCTTTCATTGTTTTCAAAATTCCGCTGACGTTTAAAAATGCTTCAGAACTCTTCCATTGTTCTCGGAATTCCGCTGACGTTTTAAAATGCTTCGGTACTCTTCCATTGTTCTCGGAATTCCGCTGACATATAAAAATGCTTCGGAAATCTTGCATTGTTCTCGGCATTCCGCTGACGTTTAAAAATGCTTCGGAACTCTTCCATTGTTCTCAGAATTTCGCTGACGTTTAAAAATGCTTCGGAAATCTTTCATTGTTTTCAAAATTCCACTGACGTTTAAAAATGCTTCAGAACTCTTCCATTGTTCTCGGAATTCCGCTGACGGTTAAAAATGCTTTGGAACTCTTCCATTATTCTCGGAATTCTGCTGAAGTTTAAAAATGCTTCGGAACTCTTCCATTGTTCTCAGAATTCCGCTGACGTTTAAAAATGCTTCAGAACTCTTCCATTGTTCTCGGAATTCCGCTGACATTTAAAAATGCTTCGGTACTCTTCCATTGTTCTCGGAATTCCGCTGACATATAAAAATGCTTTGGAAATCTTGCATTGTTCTCGGCATTCCGCTGACGTTTAAAAATGCTTCGGAACTCTTCAATTGTTCTCGGAATTCTGCTGAACTTTTAAAATGCTTTGGAACTCTTCCATTGCTCTCGGAATTCTGCTGAAGTTTAAAAATGCTTCAGAACTCTTACATTGTTCTCGGAATTCTGCTGAAGTTTAAAAATGCTTCGGTACTCTTCCATTGTTCTCGGAATTCCGCTGACATATAAAAATGCTTCGGAAATCTTGCATTGTTCTCGGCATTCCGCTGACGTTTAAAAATGCTTCGGTACTCTTCCATTGTTCTTGGAATTCCGCTGACATATAAAAATGCTTCGGAAATCTTGCATTGTTCTCGGCATTCCGCTGACGTTTAAAAATGCTTCGGAACTCTTCCATTGCTCTCGGAATTCTGCTGAAGTTTAAAAATGCTTCAGAACTCTTACATTGTTCTCGGAATTCTGCTGAAGTTTAAAAATGCTTCAGAACTCTTACATTGTTCTCGGAATTCTGCTGAAGTTTAAAAATGCTTCGGTACTCTTCCATTGTTCTCGGAATTCCGCTGACATATAAAAATGCTTTGGAAATCTTACATTGTTCTCGGCATTCCGCTGACGTTTAAAGATGCTTCGGAACTCTTCCATTGTTCTCAGAATTCCGCTGACGTTTAAAAATGCTTCGGAAATCTTCCATTGTTTTCAAAATTCGGCTGACGTTTAAAAATGCTTCAGAACTCTTCCATTGTTCTCAGAATTCCGCTGACGTTTAAAAATGCTTCGGTACTCTTCCATTGTTCTCGGAATTCCACTGACATATAAAAATGCTTCGGAAATGTTGCATTGTTCTCGGCATTCCGCTGACGTTTAAAAATGCTTCGGAACTCTTCAATTGTTCTCGGAATTCTGCTGAACTTTTAAAATGCTTTGGAACTCTTCCATTGCTCTCGGAATTCTGCTGAAGTTTAAAAATGCTTCGGAACTCTTCCATTGTTCTCGGAATTCTGCTGAAGTTTAAAAATGTTTTGGAACTCTTCCATTGTTCTCAGAATTCCGCTGACGTTTAAAAATGCTTCGGAAACCTTCCATTGTTTTTAAAATTCCGCTGACATATAAAAATGCTTCGGAAATCTTGCATTGTTCTCGGCATTCCGCTGACGTTTAAAAATGCTTCAGAATTCTTCAATTGTTCTCGGAATTCTGCTGAACTTTTAAAATGCTTTGGAACTCTTCCATTGCTCTCGGAATTCTGCTGAAGTTTAAAAATGCTTCGGAACTCTTCCATTGTTCTCGGAATTCTGCTGAAGTTTAAAAATGCTTCGGAACTCTTCCATTGTTCTCGGAATTCCGTTGAAGTTTAAAAATGCTTCAGAACTCTTCCATTGTTCTCAGAATTCCGCTAACGTTTAAAAATGCTTTGGAAATCTTCCATTGTTTTCAAAATTCCGCTGACGTTTAAAAATGCTTCAGAACTCTTCCATTGTTCTCGGAATTCCGCTGACATTTAAAAATGCTTTGGAACTCTTCCATTGTTCTCGCAATTCTGCTGACGTTTAAAAATGCTTCAGAACACTTCAATTGTTCTTGGAATTCTGCTGAAGTTTTAAAATGCATTGGAACTCTTTCATTGTTCTCGGAATTCCACTGACGTTTAAAAATGCTTCGGAACTCTTCCATTGTTCTCGGAATTCCGTTGAAGTTTAAAAATGCTTCGAAACTCTTCCATTGTTCTCGGAATTCTGCTGAAGTTTAAAAAGGCTTCGGAACTCTTCCATTGTTCTCGGAATTCCGCTGACGTTTAATAATGCTTCGCAACTCTTCCATTGTTCTCGGAATTCCGTTGAAGTTTAAAAATGCTTCGAAACTCTTCCATTGTTCTCGGAATTCTGCTGAAGTTTCAAAATGCTTCGGAACTCTTCCATTGTTCTCGGAATTCTGCTGAAGTTTAAAAATGTTTCGGAACTCTTCCATTGTTCTCAGAATTCCGCTGACGTTTAAAAATGCTTCGGAAATCTTCCATTGTTTTCAAAATTCCGCTGACATATAAAAATGCTTCGGAAATCTTGCATTGTTCTCGGCATTCCGCTGACGTTTAAAAATGCTTCGGAACTCTTCAATTGTTCTCGGAATTCTGCTGAACTTTTAAAATGCTTTGGAACTCTTCCATTGCTCTCGGAATTCTGCTGAAGTTTAAAAATGCTTCGGAACTCTTCCATTGTTTTCGGAATTCTGCTGAAGTTTAAAAATGCTTTGGAACTCTTCCATTGTTCTCTGAATTCCGCTGACGTTTAAAAATGCTTCGGTACTCTTCCTTTGCTCTCGGAATTCCGCTGACATATAAAAATGCTTCGGAAATCTTGCATTGTTCTCGGCATTCCGCTGACGTTTAAAAATGCTTCGGAACTCTTCAATTGTTCTCGGAATTCTGCCGAACTTTTAAAATGCTTTGGAACTCTTCCATTGCTCTCGGAATTCTGCTGAAGTTTGAAAATGCTTCAGAACTCTTCCATTGTTCTCGGAATTCTGCTGTAGTTTAAAAATGCTTCGGAACTCTTCCATTGTTCTCAGAATTTCGCTGACGTTTAAAAATGCTTCGGAAATCTTTCATTGTTTTCAAAATTCCGCTGACGTTTAAAAATGCTTCAGAACTCTTCCATTGTTCTCGGAATTCCGCTGACGTTTTAAAATGCTTCGGTACTCTTCCATTGTTCTCGGAATTCCGCTGACATATAAAAATGCTTCGGAAATCTTGCATTGTTCTCGGCATTCCGCTGACGTTTAAAAATGCTTCGGAACTCTTCCATTGTTCTCAGAATTTCGCTGACGTTTAAAAATGCTTCGGAAATCTTTCATTGTTTTCAAAATTCCACTGACGTTTAAAAATGCTTCAGAACTCTTCCATTGTTCTCGGAATTCCGCTGACGCTTAAAAATGCTTTGGAACTCTTCCATTATTCTCGGAATTCTGCTGAAGTTTAAAAATGCTTCGGAACTCTTCCATTGTTCTCAGAATTCCGCTGACGTTTAAAAATGCTTCAGAACTCTTCCATTGTTCTCGGAATTCCGCTGACATTTAAAAATGCTTCGGTACTCTTCCATTGTTCTCGGAATTCCGCTGACATATAAAAATGCTTTGGAAATCTTGCATTGTTCTCGGCATTCCGCTGACGTTTAAAAATGCTTCGGAACTCTTCAATTGTTCTCGGAATTCTGCTGAACTTTTAAAATGCTTTGGAACTCTTCCATTGCTCTCGGAATTCTGCTGAAGTTTAAAAATGCTTCAGAACTCTTACATTGTTCTCGGAATTCTGCTGAAGTTTAAAAATGCTTCGGTACTCTTCCATTGTTCTCGGAATTCCGCTGACATATAAAAATGCTTCGGAAATCTTGCATTGTTCTCGGCATTCCGCTGACGTTTAAAAATGCTTCGGTACTCTTCCATTGTTCTTGGAATTCCGCTGACATATAAAAATGCTTCGGAAATCTTGCATTGTTCTCGGCATTCCGCTGACGTTTAAAAATGCTTCGGAACTCTTCAATTGTTCTCGGAATTCTGCTGAACTTTTAAAATGCTTTGGAACTCTTCCATTGCTCTCGGAATTCTGCTGAAGTTTAAAAATGTTTCGGAACTCTTCCATTCTTCTCGGAATTCTGCTGAAGTTTAAAAATGTTTCGGAACTCTTCCATTGTTCTCAGAATTCCGCTGACGTTTAAAAATGCTTCGGAAATCTTCCATTGTTTTCAAAATTCCGCTGACATATAAAAATGCTTCGGAAATCTTGCATTGTTCTCGGCATTCCGCTGACGTTTAAAAATGCTTCGGAACTCTTCAATTGTTCTCGGAATTCTGCTGAACTTTTAAAATGCTTTGGAACTCTTCCATTGCTCTCGGAATTCTGCTGAAGTTTAAAAATGCTTCGGAACTCTTCCATTGTTTTCGGAATTCTGCTGAAGTTTAAAAATGCTTTGGAACTCTTCCATTGTTCTCTGAATTCCGCTGACGTTTAAAAATGCTTCGGTACTCTTCCTTTGCTCTCGGAATTCCGCTGACATATAAAAATGCTTCGGAAATCTTGCATTGTTCTCGGCATTCCGCTGACGTTTAAAAATGCTTCGGAACTCTTCAATTGTTCTCGGAATTCTGCCGAACTTTTAAAATGCTTTGGAACTCTTCCATTGCTCTCGGAATTCTGCTGAAGTTTGAAAATGCTTCAGAACTCTTCCATTGTTCTCGGAATTCTGCTGTAGTTTAAAAATGCTTCGGAACTCTTCCATTGTTCTCAGAATTTCGCTGACGTTTAAAAATGCTTCGGAAATCTTTCATTGTTTTCAAAATTCCGCTGACGTTTAAAAATGCTTCAGAACTCTTCCATTGTTCTCGGAATTCCGCTGACGTTTTAAAATGCTTCGGTACTCTTCCATTGTTCTCGGAATTCCGCTGACATATAAAAATGCTTCGGAAATCTTGCATTGTTCTCGGCATTCCGCTGATGTTTAAAAATCCTTCGGAACTCTTCAATTGTTCTCAGAATTTCGCTGACGTTTAAAAATGCTTCGGAACTCTTCAATTGTTCTCGGATTTCTGCTGAACTTTTAAAATGCTTTGGAACTCTTCCATTGCTCTCGGAATTCTGCTGAAGTTTAAAAATGCTTCGGAACTCTTCCATTGTTCTCGGAATTCCGTTGAAGTTTAAAAATGCTTCAGAACTCTTCCATTGTTCTCAGAATTCCGCTAACGTTTAAAAATGCTTCGGAAATCTTCCATTGTTTTCAAAATTCCGCTGACGTTTAAAAATGCTTCAGAACTCTTCCATTGTTCTCGGAATTCCGCTGACATTTAAAAATGCTTTGGAACTCTTCCATTGTTCTCGCAATTCTGCTGACGTTTAAAAATGCTTCAGAACACTTCAATTGTTCTTGGAATTCTGCTGAAGTTTTAAAATGCATTGGAACTCTTTCATTGTTCTCGGAATTCCACTGACGTTTAAAAATGCTTCGGAACTCTTCCATTGTTCTCGGAATTCCGTTGAAGTTTAAAAATGCTTCGAAACTCTTCCATTGTTCTCGGAATTCTGCTGAAGTTTAAAAAGGCTTCGGAACTCTTCCATTGTTCTCGGAATTCCGCTGACGTTTAATAATGCTTCGCAACTCTTCCATTGTTCTCGGAATTCCGTTGAAGTTTAAAAATGCTTCGAAACTCTTCCATTGTTCTCGGAATTCTGCTGAAGTTTCAAAATGCTTCGGAACTCTTCCATTGTTCTCGGAATTCCGCTGACGTTTAATCATGCTTCGGAACTCTTCAATTGTTCTCGGAATTCTGCTGAACTTTTAAAATGCTTTGGAACTCTTCCATTGCTCTCGGAATTCTGCTGAAGTTTAAAAATGCTTCGGAACTCTTCCATTGTTCTCAGAATTCCGCTGACGTTTAAAAATACTTCGGAAATCTTCCATTGTTTTCAAAATTCCGCTGACGTTTAAAAATGCTTCAGAACTCTTCCATTTTTCTCGGAATTCCGCTGACGTTTAAAAATGCTTTGGAACTCTTCCATTGTTCTCAGAATTCCGCTGAAGTTTAAAAATGCTTCGGAACTCTTCCATTGTTCTCAGAATTCCGCTGACGTTTAAAAATGCTTCGGAACTCTTCCATTGTTCTCGGAATTCCGCTGACATATAAAAATGCTTCGGAAATCTTGCATTGTTCTCGGCATTCCGCTGACATATAAAAATGCTTCAGAATTCTTCAATTGTTCTCGGAATTCTGCTGAACTTTTAAAATGCTTTGGAACTCTTCCATTGCTCTCGGAATTCTGCTGAAGTTTAAAAATGCTTCAGAACTCTTACATTGTTCTCGGAATTCTGCTGAAGTTTAAAAATGCTTCGGTACTCTTCCATTGTTCTCGGAATTCCGCTGACATATAAAAATGCTTCGGAAATCTTGCATTGTTCTCGGCATTCCGCTGACGTTTAAAAATGCTTCGGTACTCTTCCATTGTTCTTGGAATTCCGCTGACATATAAAAATGCTTCGGAAATCTTGCATTGTTCTCGGCATTCCGCTGACGTTTAAAAATGCTTCGGAACTCTTCAATTGTTCTCGGAATTCTGCTGAACTTTTAAAATGCTTTGGAACTCTTCCATTGCTCTCGGAATTCTGCTGAAGTTTAAAAATGTTTCGGAACTCTTCCATTCTTCTCGGAATTCTGCTGAAGTTTAAAAATGTTTCGGAACTCTTCCATTGTTCTCAGAATTCCGCTGACGTTTAAAAATGCTTCGGAAATCTTCCATTGTTTTCAAAATTCCGCTGACATATAAAAATGCTTCGGAAATCTTGCATTGTTCTCGGCATTCCGCTGACGTTTAAAAATGCTTCGGAACTCTTCAATTGTTCTCGGAATTCTGCTGAACTTTTAAAATGCTTTGGAACTCTTCCATTGCTCTCGGAATTCTGCTGAAGTTTAAAAATGCTTCGGAACTCTTCCATTGTTTTCGGAATTCTGCTGAAGTTTAAAAATGCTTTGGAACTCTTCCATTGTTCTCTGAATTCCGCTGACGTTTAAAAATGCTTCGGTACTCTTCCTTTGCTCTCGGAATTCCGCTGACATATAAAAATGCTTCGGAAATCTTGCATTGTTCTCGGCATTCCGCTGACGTTTAAAAATGCTTCGGAACTCTTCAATTGTTCTCGGAATTCTGCCGAACTTTTAAAATGCTTTGGAACTCTTCCATTGCTCTCGGAATTCTGCTGAAGTTTGAAAATGCTTCAGAACTCTTCCATTGTTCTCGGAATTCTGCTGTAGTTTAAAAATGCTTCGGAACTCTTCCATTGTTCTCAGAATTTCGCTGACGTTTAAAAATGCTTCGGAAATCTTTCATTGTTTTCAAAATTCCGCTGACGTTTAAAAATGCTTCAGAACTCTTCCATTGTTCTCGGAATTCCGCTGACGTTTTAAAATGCTTCGGTACTCTTCCATTGTTCTCGGAATTCCGCTGACATATAAAAATGCTTCGGAAATCTTGCATTGTTCTCGGCATTCCGCTGACGTTTAAAAATGCTTCGGAACTCTTCCATTGTTCTCAGAATTTCGCTGACGTTTAAAAATGCTTCGGAAATCTTTCATTGTTTTCAAAATTCCACTGACGTTTAAAAATGCTTCAGAACTCTTCCATTGTTCTCGGAATTCCGCTGACGGTTAAAAATGCTTTGGAACTCTTCCATTATTCTCGGAATTCTGCTGAAGTTTAAAAATGCTTCGGAACTCTTCCATTGTTCTCAGAATTCCGCTGACGTTTAAAAATGCTTCAGAACTCTTCCATTGTTCTCGGAATTCCGCTGACATTTAAAAATGCTTCGGTACTCTTCCATTGTTCTCGGAATTCCGCTGACATATAAAAATGCTTTGGAAATCTTGCATTGTTCTCGGCATTCCGCTGACGTTTAAAAATGCTTCGGAACTCTTCAATTGTTCTCGGAATTCTGCTGAACTTTTAAAATGCTTTGGAACTCTTCCATTGCTCTCGGAATTCTGCTTAAGTTTAAAAATGCTTCAGAACTCTTACATTGTTCTCGGAATTCTGCTGAAGTTTAAAAATGCTTCGGTACTCTTCCATTGTTCTCGGAATTCCGCTGACATATAAAAATGCTTCGGAAATCTTGCATTGTTCTCGGCATTCCGCTGACGTTTAAAAATGCTTCGGTACTCTTCCATTGTTCTTGGAATTCCGCTGACATATAAAAATGCTTCGGAAATCTTGCATTGTTCTCGGCATTCCGCTGACGTTTAAAAATGCTTCGGAACTCTTCCATTGCTCTCGGAATTCTGCTGAAGTTTAAAAATGCTTCAGAACTCTTACATTGTTCTCGGAATTCTGCTGAAGTTTAAAAATGCTTCAGAACTCTTACATTGTTCTCGGAATTCTGCTGAAGTTTAAAAATGCTTCGGTACTCTTCCATTGTTCTCGGAATTCCGCTGACATATAAAAATGCTTTGGAAATCTTACATTGTTCTCGGCATTCCGCTGACGTTTAAAGATGCTTCGGAACTCTTCCATTGTTCTCAGAATTCCGCTGACGTTTAAAAATGCTTCGGAAATCTTCCATTGTTTTCAAAATTCGGCTGACGTTTAAAAATGCTTCAGAACTCTTCCATTGTTCTCAGAATTCCGCTGACGTTTAAAAATGCTTCGGTACTCTTCCATTGTTCTCGGAATTCCACTGACATATAAAAATGCTTCGGAAATGTTGCATTGTTCTCGGCATTCCGCTGACGTTTAAAAATGCTTCGGAACTCTTCAATTGTTCTCGGAATTCTGCTGAACTTTTAAAATGCTTTGGAACTCTTCCATTGCTCTCGGAATTCTGCTGAAGTTTAAAAATGCTTCGGAACTCTTCCATTGTTCTCGGAATTCTGCTGAAGTTTAAAAATGTTTTGGAACTCTTCCATTGTTCTCAGAATTCCGCTGACGTTTAAAAATGCTTCGGAAACCTTCCATTGTTTTTAAAATTCCGCTGACATATAAAAATGCTTCGGAAATCTTGCATTGTTCTCGGCATTCCGCTGACGTTTAAAAATGCTTCAGAATTCTTCAATTGTTCTCGGAATTCTGCTGAACTTTTAAAATGCTTTGGAACTCTTCCATTGCTCTCGGAATTCTGCTGAAGTTTAAAAATGCTTCGGAACTCTTCCATTGTTCTCGGAATTCTGCTGAAGTTTAAAAATGCTTCGGAACTCTTCCATTGTTCTCGGAATTCCGTTGAAGTTTAAAAATGCTTCAGAACTCTTCCATTGTTCTCAGAATTCCGCTAACGTTTAAAAATGCTTCGGAAATCTTCCATTGTTTTCAAAATTCCGCTGACGTTTAAAAATGCTTCAGAACTCTTCCATTGTTCTCGGAATTCCGCTGACATTTAAAAATGCTTTGGAACTCTTCCATTGTTCTCGCAATTCTGCTGACGTTTAAAAATGCTTCAGAACACTTCAATTGTTCTTGGAATTCTGCTGAAGTTTTAAAATGCATTGGAACTCTTTCATTGTTCTCGGAATTCCACTGACGTTTAAAAATGCTTCGGAACTCTTCCATTGTTCTCGGAATTCCGTTGAAGTTTAAAAATGCTTCGAAACTCTTCCATTGTTCTCGGAATTCTGCTGAAGTTTAAAAAGGCTTCGGAACTCTTCCATTGTTCTCGGAATTCCGCTGACGTTTAATAATGCTTCGCAACTCTTCCATTGTTCTCGGAATTCCGTTGAAGTTTAAAAATGCTTCGAAACTCTTCCATTGTTCTCGGAATTCTGCTGAAGTTTCAAAATGCTTCGGAACTCTTCCATTGTTCTCGGAATTCTGCTGAAGTTTAAAAATGTTTCGGAACTCTTCCATTGTTCTCAGAATTCCGCTGACGTTTAAAAATGCTTCGGAAATCTTCCATTGTTTTCAAAATTCCGCTGACATATAAAAATGCTTCGGAAATCTTGCATTGTTCTCGGCATTCCGCTGACGTTTAAAAATGCTTCGGAACTCTTCAATTGTTCTCGGAATTCTGCTGAACTTTTAAAATGCTTTGGAACTCTTCCATTGCTCTCGGAATTCTGCTGAAGTTTAAAAATGCTTCGGAACTCTTCCATTGTTTTCGGAATTCTGCTGAAGTTTAAAAATGCTTTGGAACTCTTCCATTGTTCTCTGAATTCCGCTGACGTTTAAAAATGCTTCGGTACTCTTCCTTTGCTCTCGGAATTCCGCTGACATATAAAAATGCTTCGGAAATCTTGCATTGTTCTCGGCATTCCGCTGACGTTTAAAAATGCTTCGGAACTCTTCAATTGTTCTCGGAATTCTGCCGAACTTTTAAAATGCTTTGGAACTCTTCCATTGCTCTCGGAATTCTGCTGAAGTTTGAAAATGCTTCAGAACTCTTCCATTGTTCTCGGAATTCTGCTGTAGTTTAAAAATGCTTCGGAACTCTTCCATTGTTCTCAGAATTTCGCTGACGTTTAAAAATGCTTCGGAAATCTTTCATTGTTTTCAAAATTCCGCTGACGTTTAAAAATGCTTCAGAACTCTTCCATTGTTCTCGGAATTCCGCTGACGTTTTAAAATGCTTCGGTACTCTTCCATTGTTCTCGGAATTCCGCTGACATATAAAAATGCTTCGGAAATCTTGCATTGTTCTCGGCATTCCGCTGACGTTTAAAAATGCTTCGGAACTCTTCCATTGTTCTCAGAATTTCGCTGACGTTTAAAAATGCTTCGGAAATCTTTCATTGTTTTCAAAATTCCACTGACGTTTAAAAATGCTTCAGAACTCTTCCATTGTTCTCGGAATTCCGCTGACGCTTAAAAATGCTTTGGAACTCTTCCATTATTCTCGGAATTCTGCTGAAGTTTAAAAATGCTTCGGAACTCTTCCATTGTTCTCAGAATTCCGCTGACGTTTAAAAATGCTTCAGAACTCTTCCATTGTTCTCGGAATTCCGCTGACATTTAAAAATGCTTCGGTACTCTTCCATTGTTCTCGGAATTCCGCTGACATATAAAAATGCTTTGGAAATCTTGCATTGTTCTCGGCATTCCGCTGACGTTTAAAAATGCTTCGGAACTCTTCAATTGTTCTCGGAATTCTGCTGAACTTTTAAAATGCTTTGGAACTCTTCCATTGCTCTCGGAATTCTGCTGAAGTTTAAAAATGCTTCAGAACTCTTACATTGTTCTCGGAATTCTGCTGAAGTTTAAAAATGCTTCGGTACTCTTCCATTGTTCTCGGAATTCCGCTGACATATAAAAATGCTTCGGAAATCTTGCATTGTTCTCGGCATTCCGCTGACGTTTAAAAATGCTTCGGTACTCTTCCATTGTTCTTGGAATTCCGCTGACATATAAAAATGCTTCGGAAATCTTGCATTGTTCTCGGCATTCCGCTGACGTTTAAAAATGCTTCGGAACTCTTCAATTGTTCTCGGAATTCTGCTGAACTTTTAAAATGCTTTGGAACTCTTCCATTGCTCTCGGAATTCTGCTGAAGTTTAAAAATGTTTCGGAACTCTTCCATTCTTCTCGGAATTCTGCTGAAGTTTAAAAATGTTTCGGAACTCTTCCATTGTTCTCAGAATTCCGCTGACGTTTAAAAATGCTTCGGAAATCTTCCATTGTTTTCAAAATTCCGCTGACATATAAAAATGCTTCGGAAATCTTGCATTGTTCTCGGCATTCCGCTGACGTTTAAAAATGCTTCGGAACTCTTCAATTGTTCTCGGAATTCTGCTGAACTTTTAAAATGCTTTGGAACTCTTCCATTGCTCTCGGAATTCTGCTGAAGTTTAAAAATGCTTCGGAACTCTTCCATTGTTTTCGGAATTCTGCTGAAGTTTAAAAATGCTTTGGAACTCTTCCATTGTTCTCTGAATTCCGCTGACGTTTAAAAATGCTTCGGTACTCTTCCTTTGCTCTCGGAATTCCGCTGACATATAAAAATGCTTCGGAAATCTTGCATTGTTCTCGGCATTCCGCTGACGTTTAAAAATGCTTCGGAACTCTTCAATTGTTCTCGGAATTCTGCCGAACTTTTAAAATGCTTTGGAACTCTTCCATTGCTCTCGGAATTCTGCTGAAGTTTGAAAATGCTTCAGAACTCTTCCATTGTTCTCGGAATTCTGCTGTAGTTTAAAAATGCTTCGGAACTCTTCCATTGTTCTCAGAATTTCGCTGACGTTTAAAAATGCTTCGGAAATCTTTCATTGTTTTCAAAATTCCGCTGACGTTTAAAAATGCTTCAGAACTCTTCCATTGTTCTCGGAATTCCGCTGACGTTTTAAAATGCTTCGGTACTCTTCCATTGTTCTCGGAATTCCGCTGACATATAAAAATGCTTCGGAAATCTTGCATTGTTCTCGGCATTCCGCTGATGTTTAAAAATCCTTCGGAACTCTTCAATTGTTCTCAGAATTTCGCTGACGTTTAAAAATGCTTCGGAACTCTTCAATTGTTCTCGGATTTCTGCTGAACTTTTAAAATGCTTTGGAACTCTTCCATTGCTCTCGGAATTCTGCTGAAGTTTAAAAATGCTTCAGAACTCTTCCATTATTCTCGGAATTCTGCTGAAGTTTAAAAATGCTTCGGAACTCTTCCATTGTTCTCGGAATTCCGCTGACATTTAAAAATGCTTCGGTACTCTTCCATTGTTCTCGGAATTCCGCTGACATATAAAAATGCTTTGGAAATCTTGCATTGTTCTCGGCATTCCGCTGACGTTTAAAAATGCTTCGGAACTCTTCAATTGTTCTCGGAATTCTGCTGAACTTTTAAAATGCTTTGGAACTCTTCCATTGCTCTCGGAATTCTGCTGAAGTTTAAAAATGCTTCAGAACTCTTACATTGTTCTCGGCATTCCGCTGACGTTTAAAAATGCTTCGGAACTCTTCCATTGTTCTCAGAATTCCGCTGACGTTTAAAAATGCTTCGGAAATCTTCCATTGTTTTCAAAATTCCGCTGACGTTTAAAAATGCTTTGGAACTCTTTCATTATTCTCGGAATTCTGCTGAAGTTTAAAAATGCTTCGGAACTCTTCCATTGTTCTCGGAATTCCGCTGACATATAAAAATGCTTCGTAAATCTTGCATTGTTCTCGGCATTCCGCTGACGTTTAAAAATGCTTCGGAACTCTTCCATTGCTCTCGGAATTCTGCTGAAGTTTAAAAATGCTACGTAACTCTTCCATTGTTCTCAGAATTCCGCTGACGTTTAAAAATGCTTCAGAACTATTCCATTGTTCTCAGAATTCTGCTGACGTTTAAAAATGCTTCGGAACTCTTCCATTGTTCTCGGAATTCCGCTGACGTTTAAAAATGCTTCACAACTCTTCCATTGTTCTCGGAATTCCGCTGACGTTTAAAAATGCTTCACAACTCTTCCATTGTTCTCGGAATTCCGCTGACTTTTAAAAATGCTTCAGAACTCTTCCATTGTTCTCGGAATTCTGCTGACGTTTAATAATGCTTCGCAACTCTTTCATTGTTCTCGGAATTCCACTGACGTTTAAAAATGCTTCGGAACTCATCCATTGTTCTCGGAATTCCGTTGAAGTTTAAAAATGCTTCGAAACTCTTCCATTGTTCTCGGAATTCCGCTGACATATAAAAATGCTTCGGAAATCTTGCATTGTTCTCGGCATTCCGCTGACGTTTAAAAATGCTTCGGAACTCTTCCATTGTTTTCAGAATTCTGCTGACGTTTAAAAATGCTTCGGAACTCTTCCATTGTTCTCGAAATTCTGCTGACGTTTAAAAATGCTTCGGAACTTTTCCATTGTTCTCGGAATTCTGCTGACGTTTAAAAATGCTTCGGAACTCTTCCATTGTTCTCAGAATTCAGCTGAAGTTTAAAAATGCTTCGGAACTCTTCCATTGTTCTCGGAATTCTGCTGAAGTTTAAAAATGCTACGTAACTCTTCCATTGTTCTCAGAATTCCGCTGACGTTTAAAAATGCTTCGGAAATCTTCCATTGTTTTCAAAATTCCGCTGACGTTTAAAAATGCTTCAGAACTCTTCCATTGTTCTCGGAATTCCGCTGACATTTAAAAATGCTTTGGAACTCTTCCATTGTTCTCGGAATTCCGCTGAAGTTTACAAATGCTTCGGAACTCTTCCATTGTTCTCAGAATTCTGCTGACGTTTAAAAATGCTTCGGAACTCTTCCATTGTTCTCGGGATTCTGCTGATGTTTAAAAATGCTTCGGAACTCTTCCATTGTTCTCGCAATTCCGCTGACGTTTAAAAATGCTTCAGAACACTTCAATTGTTCTTGGAATTCTGCTGAAGTTTTAAAATGCATTGGAACTCTTTCATTGATCTCGGAATTCCACTGACGTTTAAAAATGCTTCG
This sequence comes from Phyllobates terribilis, assembly GCF_046119375.1. NCBI lineage: Eukaryota > Metazoa > Chordata > Amphibia > Anura > Dendrobatidae > Phyllobates > Phyllobates terribilis. The sequence goes on from NW_027362782.1 coordinate 15,967,931, forward strand.
GAACTCTTCCATTGTTCTCGGAACTCCGTTGAAGTTTAAAAATGCTTCGAAACTCTTCCATTGTTCTCGGAATTCTGCTGAAGTTTAAAAATGCTTCGGAACTCTTCCATTGTTCTCGGAATTCCGCTGACGTTTAATAATGATTCGCAACTCTTCCATTGTTCTCGGAATTCCGTTGAAGTTTAAAAATGCTTCGAAACTCTTCCATTGTTCTCGGAATTCTGCTGAAGTTTAAAAATGCTTCGGAACTCTTCCATTGTTCTCGGAATTCCGCTGACGTTTAATAATGCTTCGGAACTCTTCAATTGTTCTCGGAATTCTGCTGAACTTTTAAAATGCTTTGGAACTCTTCCATTGCTCTCGGAATTCTGCTGAAGTTTAAAAATGCTTCAGAACTCTTACATTGTTCTCGGAATTTTACTGAAGTTTAAAAATGCTTCGGAACTCTTCCATTGTTCTCAGAATTCCTCTGACGTTTAAAAATACTTCGGAAATCTTCCACTGTTTTCAAAATTCCGCTGACGTTTAAAAATGCTTCAGAACTCTTCCATTGTTCTCGGAATTCCGCTGACGTTTAAAAATGCTTTGGAACTATTCCATTGTTCTCAGTATTCCGCTGAAGTTTAAAAATGCTTCGGAACTCTTCAATTGTTCTCGGAATTCTGCTGAACTTTTAAAATGCTTTGGAACTCTTCCATTGCTCTCGGAATTCTGCTGAAGATTAAAAATGCTTCGGAACTCTTCCATTCTTCTGGGAATTCTGCTGAAGTTTTAAAATGTTTCGGAACTCTTCCATTGTTCTCAGAATTCCGCTGACGTTTAAAAATGCTTCGGAAATCTTCCATTGTTTTCAAAATTCCGCTGACATATAAAAATGCTTCGGAAATCTTGCATTGTTCTCGGCATTCCGCTGACGTTTAAAAATGCTTCGGAACTCTTCAATTGTTCTCGGAATTCTGCTGAACTTTTAAAATGCTTTGGAACTCTTCCATTGCTCTCGGAATTCTGCTGAAGTTTAAAAATGCTTCGGAACTCTTCCATTGTTCTCGGAATTCTGCTGAAGTTTAAAAATGCTTCGGAACTCTTCAAATGTTCTCGGAATTCTGCTGAAGTTTAAAAATGCTTCGGAACTCTTCCATTGTTCTCGGAATTCCGTTGAAGTTTAAAAATGCTTCGAAAATCTTCCATTGTTCTCGGAATTCTGCTGAAGTTTAAAAATGCTTCGGAACTCTTCCATTGTTCTCAGAATTCCGCTAACGTTTAAAAATGCTTCGGAAATCTTCCATTGTTTTCAAAATTCCGCTGACGCTTAAAAATGCTTCAGAACTCTTCCATTGTTCTCGGAATTCCGCTGACGTTTAATAATGCTTCGCAACTCTTTCATTGTACTCGGAATTCCGCTAACGTTTAGAAATGCTTCGGAACTCTTCCATTGTTCTCGGAATTCCGTTGAAGTTTAAAAATGCTTCAAAACTCTTCCATTGTTCTGGGAATTCTGCTGAAGTTTAAAAATGCTTCAGAACTCTTCCATTGTTCTCGGAATTCCGCTGACGTTTAATAATGCTTCGCAACTCTTTCATTGTTCTCGGAATTCCGCTGATGTTTAAAAATGCTTCGGAACTCTTCCATTGTTCTCGGAATACTGTTGAAGTTTAAAAATGCTTCTAAACTCTTCCATTGTTCTCGGAATTCTGCTGAAGTTTAAAAATGCTTCGGAACTCTTCCATTGTTCTCGGAATTCCGCTGACATATAAAAATGCTTTGGAAATCTTGCATTGTTCTCGGCATTCCGCTGATGTATAAAAATGCTTCGGAACTCTTCAATAGTTCTCGGAATTCTGCTGAACTTTTAAAATGCTTTGGAACTCTTCCATTGCTCTCGGAATTCTGCTGAAGTTTGAAAATGCTTCAGAACTCTTCCATTGTTCTCGGAATTCTGCTGTAGTTTAAAAATGCTTCGGAACTCTTCCATTGTTCTCAGAATTTCGCTGACGTTTAAAAATGCTTCGGAAATCTTTCATTGTTTTCAAAATTCCGCTGACGTTTAAAAATGCTTCAGAACTCTTCCATTGTTCTCGGAATTCCGCTGACGTTTTAAAATGCTTCGGTACTCTTCCATTGTTCTCGGAATTCCGCTGACATATAAAAATGCTTCGGAAATCTTGCATTGTTCTCGGCATTCCGCTGATGTATAAAAATGCTTCGGAACTCTTCAATAGTTCTCGGAATTCTGCTGAACTTTTAAAATGCTTTGGAACTCTTCCATTGCTCTCGGAATTCTGCTGAAGTTTGAAAATGCTTCAGAACTCTTCCATTGTTCTCGGAATTCTGCTGTAGTTTAAAAATGCTTCGGAACTCTTCCATTGTTCTCAGAATTTCGCTGACGTTTAAAAATGCTTCGGAAATCTTTCATTGTTTTCAAAATTCCGCTGACGTTTAAAAATGCTTCAGAACTCTTCCATTGTTCTCGGAATTCCGCTGACGTTTTAAAATGCTTCGGTACTCTTCCATTGTTCTCGGAATTCCGCTGACATATAAAAATGCTTCGGAAATCTTGCATTGTTCTCGGCATTCCGCTGACGTTTAAAAATGCTTCGGAACTCTTCCATTGTTCTCAGAATTTCGCTGACGTTTAAAAATGCTTCGGAAATCTTTCATTGTTTTCAAAATTCCACTGACGTTTAAAAATGCTTCAGAACTCTTCCATTGTTCTCGGAATTCCGCTGATGGTTAAAAATGCTTTGGAACTCTTCCATTATTCTCGGAATTCTGCTGACGTTTAAAAATGCTTCGGAACTCTTCAATTGTTCTCGGAATTCTGCTGAACTTTTAAAATGCTTTGGAACTCTTCCATTGCTCTCGGAATTCTGCTGAAGTTTAAAAATGCTTCAGAACTCTTACATTGTTCTCGGAATTCTGCTGAAGTTTAAAAATGCTTCGGTACTCTTCCATTGTTCTCGGAATTCCGCTGACATATAAAAATGCTTCGGAAATCTTGCATTGTTCTCGGCATTCCGCTGACGTTTAAAAATGCTTCGGTACTCTTCCATTGTTCTTGGAATTCCGCTGACATATAAAAATGCTTCGGAAATCTTGCATTGTTCTCGGCATTCCGCTGACGTTTAAAAATGCTTCGGAACTCTTCAATTGTTCTCGGAATTCTGCTGAACTTTTAAAATGCTTTGGAACTCTTCCATTGCTCTCGGAATTCTGCTGAAGTTTAAAAATGTTTCGGAACTCTTCCATTCTTCTCGGAATTCTGCTGAAGTTTAAAAATGTTTCGGAACTCTTCCATTGTTCTCAGAATTCCGCTGACGTTTAAAAATGCTTCGGAAATCTTCCATTGTTTTCAAAATTCCGCTGACATATAAAAATGCTTCGGAAATCTTGCATTGTTCTCGGCATTCCGCTGACGTTTAAAAATGCTTCGGAACTCTTCAATTGTTCTCGGAATTCTGCTGAACTTTTAAAATGCTTTGGAACTCTTCCATTGCTCTCGGAATTCTGCTGAAGTTTAAAAATGCTTCGGAACTCTTCCATTGTTTTCGGAATTCTGCTGAAGTTTAAAAATGCTTTGGAACTCTTCCATTGTTCTCTGAATTCCGCTGACGTTTAAAAATGCTTCGGTACTCTTCCTTTGCTCTCGGAATTCCGCTGACATATAAAAATGCTTCGGAAATCTTGCATTGTTCTCGGCATTCCGCTGACGTTTAAAAATGCTTCGGAACTCTTCAATTGTTCTCGGAATTCTGCCGAACTTTTAAAATGCTTTGGAACTCTTCCATTGCTCTCGGAATTCTGCTGAAGTTTGAAAATGCTTCAGAACTCTTCCATTGTTCTCGGAATTCTGCTGTAGTTTAAAAATGCTTCGGAACTCTTCCATTGTTCTCAGAATTTCGCTGACGTTTAAAAATGCTTCGGAAATCTTTCATTGTTTTCAAAATTCCGCTGACGTTTAAAAATGCTTCAGAACTCTTCCATTGTTCTCGGAATTCCGCTAACGTTTTAAAATGCTTCGGTACTCTTCCATTGTTCTCGGAATTCCGCTGACATATAAAAATGCTTCGGAAATCTTGCATTGTTCTCGGCATTCCGCTGATGTTTAAAAATCCTTCGGAACTCTTCAATTGTTCTCAGAATTTCGCTGACGTTTAAAAATGCTTCGGAACTCTTCAATTGTTCTCGGATTTCTGCTGAACTTTTAAAATGCTTTGGAACTCTTCCATTGCTCTCGGAATTCTGCTGAAGTTTAAAAATGCTTCAGAACTCTTCCATTATTCTCGGAATTCTGCTGAAGTTTAAAAATGCTTCGGAACTCTTCCATTGTTCTCAGAATTCCGCTGACGTTTAAAAATGCTTCAGAACTCTTCCATTGTTCTCGGAATTCCGCTGACATTTAAAAATGCTTCGGTACTCTTCCATTGTTCTCGGAATTCCGCTGACATATAAAAATGCTTTGGAAATCTTGCATTGTTCTCGGCATTCCGCTGACGTTTAAAAATGCTTCGGAACTCTTCAATTGTTCTCGGAATTCTGCTGAACTTTTAAAATGCTTTGGAACTCTTCCATTGCTCTCGGAATTCTGCTGAAGTTTAAAAATGCTTCAGAACTCTTACATTGTTCTCGGAATTCTGCTGAAGTTTAAAAATGCTTCGGTACTCTTCCAATGTTCTCGGAATTCCGCTGACATATAAAAATGCTTTGGAAATCTTGCATTGTTCTCGGCATTCCGCTGACGTTTAAAAATGCTTCGGAACTCTTCCATTGTTCTCAGAATTCCGCTGACGTTTAAAAATGCTTCGGAAATCTTCCATTGTTTTCAAAATTCCGCTGACGTTTAAAAATGCTTTGGAACTCTTTCATTATTCTCGGAATTCTGCTGAAGTTTAAAAATGCTTCGGAACTCTTCCATTGTTCTCGGAATTCCGCTGACATATAAAAATGCTTCGTAAATCTTGCATTGTTCTCGGCATTCCGCTGACGTTTAAAAATGCTTCGGAACTCTTCCATTGCTCTCGGAATTCTGCTGAAGTTTAAAAATGCTTCAGAACTCTTACATTGTTCTCGGAATTCTGCTGACGTTTAAAAATGCTTCGGAACTCTTCCATTGTTCTCAGAATTCAGCTGAAGTTTAAAAATGCTTCGGAACTCTTCCATTGTTCTCGGAATTCTGCTGAAGTTTAAAAATGCTACGTAACTCTTCCATTGTTCTCAGAATTCCGCTGACGTTTAAAAATGCTTCGGAAATCTTCCATTGTTTTCAAAATTCCGCTGACGTTTAAAAATGCTTCGGAACTCTTCCATTGTTCTCGGAATTCTGCTGAAGTTTAAAAATGCTACGTAACTCTTCCATTGTTCTCAGAATTCCTCTGACGTTTAAAAATGCTTCAGAACTATTCCATTGTTCTCAGAATTCTGCTGACGTTTAAAAATGCTTCGGAACTCTTCCATTGTTCTCGGAATTCCGCTGACGTTTAAAAATGCTTCACAACTCTTCCATTGTTCTCGGAATTCCGCTGACGTTTAAAAATGCTTCACAACTCTTCCATTGTTCTCGGAATTCCGCTGACTTTTAAAAATGCTTCAGAACTCTTCCATTGTTCTCGGAATTCTGCTGACGTTTAATAATGCTTCGCAACTCTTTCATTGTTCTCGGAATTCCACTGACGTTTAAAAATGCTTCGGAACTCATCCATTGTTCTCGGAATTCCGTTGAAGTTTAAAAATGCTTCGAAACTCTTCCATTGTTCTCGGAATTCCGCTGACATATAAAAATGCTTCGGAAATCTTGCATTGTTCTCGGCATTCCGCTGACGTTTAAAAATGCTTCGGAACTCTTCCATTGTTCTCAGAATTCTGCTGACGTTTAAAAATGCTTCGGAACTCTTCCATTGTTCTCGAAATTCTGCTGACGTTTAAAAATGCTTCGGAACTTTTCCATTGTTCTCGGAATTCTGCTGACGTTTAAAAATGCTTCGGAACTCTTCCATTGTTCTCAGAATTCAGCTGAAGTTTAAAAATGCTTCGGAACTCTTCCATTGTTCTCGGAATTCTGCTGAAGTTTAAAAATGCTACGTAACTCTTCCATTGTTCTCAGAATTCCGCTGACGTTTAAAAATGCTTCGGAAATCTTCCATTGTTTTCAAAATTCCGCTGACGTTTAAAAATGCTTCAGAACTCTTCCATTGTTCTCGGAATTCCGCTGACATTTAAAAATGCTTTGGAACTCTTCCATTGTTCTCGGAATTCCGCTGAAGTTTACAAATGCTTCGGAACTCTTCCATTGTTCTCAGAATTCTGCTGACGTTTAAAAATGCTTCGGAACTCTTCCATTGTTCTCGGGATTCTGCTGATGTTTAAAAATGCTTCGGAACTCTTCCATTGTTCTCGCAATTCCGCTGACGTTTAAAAATGCTTCAGAACACTTCAATTGTTCTTGGAATTCTGCTGAAGTTTTAAAATGCATTGGAACTCTTTCATTGTTCTCGGAATTCCACTGACGTTTAAAAATGCTTCGGAACTCTTCCATTGTTCTCGGAATTCCGTTGAAGTTTAAAAATGCTTCGAAACTCTTCCATTGTTCTCGGAATTCTGCTGAAGTTTAAAAATGCTTCGGAACTCTTCCATTGTTCTCGGAATTCCGCTGACGTTTAATAATGATTCACAACTCTTCCATTGTTCTCGGAATTCCGTTGAAGTTTAAAAATGCTTCGAAACTCTTCCATTGTTCTCGGAATTCTGCTGAAGTTTAAAAATGCTTCGGAACTCTTCCATTGTTCTCGGAATTCCGCTGACGTTTAATAATGCTTCGGAACTCTTCAATTGTTCTCGGAATTCTGCTGAACTTTTAAAATGCTTTGGAACTCTTCCATTGCTCTCGGAATTCTGCTGAAGTTTAAAAATGCTTCAGAACTCTTACATTGTTCTCGGAATTTTACTGAAGTTTAAAAATGCTTCGGAACTCTTCCATTGTTCTCAGAATTCCTCTGACGTTTAAAAATACTTCGGAAATCTTCCACTGTTTTCAAAATTCCGCTGACGTTTAAAAATGCTTCAGAACTCTTCCATTGTTCTCGGAATTCCGCTGACGTTTAAAAATGCTTTGGAACTATTCCATTGTTCTCAGTATTCCGCTGAAGTTTAAAAATGCTTCGGAACTCTTCAATTGTTCTCGGAATTCTGCTGAACTTTTAAAATGCTTTGGAACTCTTCCATTGCTCTCGGAATTCTGCTGAAGATTAAAAATGCTTCGGAACTCTTCCATTCTTCTGGGAATTCTGCTGAAGTTTTAAAATGTTTCGGAACTCTTCCATTGTTCTCAGAATTCCGCTGACGTTTAAAAATGCTTCGGAAATCTTCCATTGTTTTCAAAATTCCGCTGACATATAAAAATGCTTCGGAAATCTTGCATTGTTCTCGGCATTCCGCTGACGTTTAAAAATGCTTCGGAACTCTTCAATTGTTCTCGGAATTCTGCTGAACTTTTAAAATGCTTTGGAACTCTTCCATTGCTCTCGGAATTCTGCTGAAGTTTAAAAATGCTTCGGAACTCTTCCATTGTTCTCGGAATTCTGCTGAAGTTTAAAAATGCTTCGGAACTCTTCAAATGTTCTCGGAATTCTGCTGAAGTTTAAAAATGCTTCGGAACTCTTCCATTGTTCTCGGAATTCCGTTGAAGTTTAAAAATGCTTCGAAAATCTTCCATTGTTCTCGGAATTCTGCTGAAGTTTAAAAATGCTTCGGAACTCTTCCATTGTTCTCAGAATTCCGCTAACGTTTAAAAATGCTTCGGAAATCTTCCATTGTTTTCAAAATTCCGCTGACGCTTAAAAATGCTTCGGAACTCTTCCATTGTTCTCGGAATTCCGCTGACATATAAAAATGCTTTGGAAATCTTGCATTGTTCTCGGCATTCCGCTGATGTATAAAAATGCTTCGGAACTCTTCAATAGTTCTCGGAATTCTGCTGAACTTTTAAAATGCTTTGGAACTCTTCCATTGCTCTCGGAATTCTGCTGAAGTTTGAAAATGCTTCAGAACTCTTCCATTGTTCTCGGAATTCTGCTGTAGTTTAAAAATGCTTCGGAACTCTTCCATTGTTCTCAGAATTTCGCTGACGTTTAAAAATGCTTCGGAAATCTTTCATTGTTTTCAAAATTCCGCTGACGTTTAAAAATGCTTCAGAACTCTTCCATTGTTCTCGGAATTCCGCTGACGTTTTAAAATGCTTCGGTACTCTTCCATTGTTCTCGGAATTCCGCTGACATATAAAAATGCTTCGGAAATCTTGCATTGTTCTCGGCATTCCGCTGATGTATAAAAATGCTTCGGAACTCTTCAATAGTTCTCGGAATTCTGCTGAACTTTTAAAATGCTTTGGAACTCTTCCATTGCTCTCGGAATTCTGCTGAAGTTTGAAAATGCTTCAGAACTCTTCCATTGTTCTCGGAATTCTGCTGTAGTTTAAAAATGCTTCGGAACTCTTCCATTGTTCTCAGAATTTCGCTGACGTTTAAAAATGCTTCGGAAATCTTTCATTGTTTTCAAAATTCCGCTGACGTTTAAAAATGCTTCAGAACTCTTCCATTGTTCTCGGAATTCCGCTGACGTTTTAAAATGCTTCGGTACTCTTCCATTGTTCTCGGAATTCCGCTGACATATAAAAATGCTTCGGAAATCTTGCATTGTTCTCGGCATTCCGCTGACGTTTAAAAATGCTTCGGAACTCTTCCATTGTTCTCAGAATTTCGCTGACGTTTAAAAATGCTTCGGAAATCTTTCATTGTTTTCAAAATTCCACTGACGTTTAAAAATGCTTCAGAACTCTTCCATTGTTCTCAGAATTCCGCTGACGTTTAAAAATGCTTCAGAACTCTTCCATTGTTCTCGGAATTCCGCTGACATTTAAAAATGCTTCGGTACTCTTCCATTGTTCTCGGAATTCCGCTGACATATAAAAATGCTTTGGAAATCTTGCATTGTTCTCGGCATTCCGCTGACGTTTAAAAATGCTTCGGAACTCTTCAATTGTTCTCGGAATTCTGCTGAACTTTTAAAATGCTTTGGAACTCTTCCATTGCTCTCGGAATTCTGCTGAAGTTTAAAAATGCTTCGGAACTCTTCCATTGTTTTCGGAATTCTGCTGAAGTTTAAAAATGCTTTGGAACTCTTCCATTGTTCTCTGAATTCCGCTGACATATAAAAATGCTTCGGAAATCTTGCATTGTTCTCGGCATTCCGCTGACGTTTAAAAATGCTTCGGAACTCTTCAATTGTTCTCGGAATTCTGCCGAACTTTTAAAATGCTTTGGAACTCTTCCATTGCTCTCGGAATTCTGCTGAAGTTTGAAAATGCTTCAGAACTCTTCCATTGTTCTCGGAATTCTGCTGTAGTTTAAAAATGCTTCGGAACTCTTCCATTGTTCTCAGAATTTCGCTGACGTTTAAAAATGCTTCGGAAATCTTTCATTGTTTTCAAAATTCCGCTGACGTTTAAAAATGCTTCAGAACTCTTCCATTGTTCTCGGAATTCCGCTGACGTTTTAAAATGCTTCGGTACTCTTCCATTGTTCTCGGAATTCCGCTGACATATAAAAATGCTTCGGAAATCTTGCATTGTTCTCGGCATTCCGCTGATGTTTAAAAATCCTTCGGAACTCTTCAATTGTTCTCAGAATTTCGCTGACGTTTAAAAATGCTTCGGAACTCTTCAATTGTTCTCGGATTTCTGCTGAACTTTTAAAATGCTTTGGAACTCTTCCATTGCTCTCGGAATTCTGCTGAAGTTTAAAAATGCTTCAGAACTCTTCCATTATTCTCGGAATTCTGCTGAAGTTTAAAAATGTTTCGGAACTCTTCCATTGTTCTCAGAATTCCGCTGACGTTTAAAAATGCTTCAGAACTCTTCCATTGTTCTCGGAATTCCGCTGACATTTAAAAATGCTTCGGTACTCTTCCATTGTTCTCGGAATTCCGCTGACATATAAAAATGCTTTGGAAATCTTGCATTGTTCTCGGCATTCCGCTGACGTTTAAAAATGCTTCGGAACTCTTCAATTGTTCTCGGAATTCTGCTGAACTTTTAAAATGCTTTGGAACTCTTCCATTGCTCTCGGAATTCTGCTGAAGTTTAAAAATGCTTCAGAACTCTTACATTGTTCTCGGAATTCTGCTGAAGTTTAAAAATGCTTCGGTACTCTTCCAATGTTCTCGGAATTCCGCTGACATATAAAAATGCTTTGGAAATCTTGCATTGTTCTCGGCATTCCGCTGACGTTTAAAAATGCTTCGGAACTCTTCCATTGTTCTCAGAATTCCGCTGACGTTTAAAAATGCTTCGGAAATCTTCCATTGTTTTCAAAATTCCGCTGACGTTTAAAAATGCTTTGGAACTCTTTCATTATTCTCGGAATTCTGCTGAAGTTTAAAAATGCTTCGGAACTCTTCCATTGTTCTCGGAATTCCGCTGACATATAAAAATGCTTCGTAAATCTTGCATTGTTCTCGGCATTCCGCTGACGTTTAAAAATGCTTCGGAACTCTTCCATTGCTCTCGGAATTCTGCTGAAGTTTAAAAATGCTTCAGAACTCTTACATTGTTCTCGGAATTCTGCTGACGTTTAAAAATGCTTCGGAACTCTTCCATTGTTCTCAGAATTCAGCTGAAGTTTAAAAATGCTTCGGAACTCTTCCATTGTTCTCGGAATTCTGCTGAAGTTTAAAAATGCTACGTAACTCTTCCATTGTTCTCAGAATTCCGCTGACGTTTAAAAATGCTTCGGAAATCTTCCATTGTTTTCAAAATTCCGCTGACGTTTAAAAATGCTTCGGAACTCTTCCATTGTTCTCGGAATTCTGCTGAAGTTTAAAAATGCTACGTAACTCTTCCATTGTTCTCAGAATTCCGCTGACGTTTAAAAATGCTTCAGAACTATTCCATTGTTCTCAGAATTCTGCTGACGTTTAAAAATGCTTCGGAACTCTTCCATTGTTCTCGGAATTCCGCTGACGTTTAAAAATGCTTCACAACTCTTCCATTGTTCTCGGAATTCCGCTGACGTTTAAAAATGCTTCACAACTCTTCCATTGTTCTCGGAATTCCGCTGACTTTTAAAAATGCTTCAGAACTCTTCCATTGTTCTCGGAATTCTGCTGACGTTTAATAATGCTTCGCAACTCTTTCATTGTTCTCGGAATTCCACTGACGTTTAAAAATGCTTCGGAACTCATCCATTGTTCTCGGAATTCCGTTGAAGTTTAAAAATGCTTCGAAACTCTTCCATTGTTCTCGGAATTCCGCTGACATATAAAAATGCTTCGGAAATCTTGCATTGTTCTCGGCATTCCGCTGACGTTTAAAAATGCTTCGGAACTCTTCCATTGTTCTCAGAATTCTGCTGACGTTTAAAAATGCTTCGGAACTCTTCCATTGTTCTCGAAATTCTGCTGACGTTTAAAAATGCTTCGGAACTTTTCCATTGTTCTCGGAATTCTGCTGACGTTTAAAAATGCTTTGGAACTCTTCCATTGTTCTCTGAATTCCGCTGACGTTTAAAAATGCTTCGGTACTCTTCCTTTGCTCTCGGAATTCCGCTGACATATAAAAATGCTTCGGAAATCTTGCATTGTTCTCGGCATTCCGCTGACGTTTAAAAATGCTTCGGAACTCTTCAATTGTTCTCGGAATTCTGCCGAACTTTTAAAATGCTTTGGAACTCTTCCATTGCTCTCGGAATTCTGCTGAAGTTTGAAAATGCTTCAGAACTCTTCCATTGTTCTCGGAATTCTGCTGTAGTTTAAAAATGCTTCGGAACTCTTCCATTGTTCTCAGAATTTCGCTGACGTTTAAAAATGCTTCGGAAATCTTTCATTGTTTTCAAAATTCCGCTGACGTTTAAAAATGCTTCAGAACTCTTCCATTGTTCTCGGAATTCCGCTAACGTTTTAAAATGCTTCGGTACTCTTCCATTGTTCTCGGAATTCCGCTGACATATAAAAATGCTTCGGAAATCTTGCATTGTTCTCGGCATTCCGCTGATGTTTAAAAATCCTTCGGAACTCTTCAATTGTTCTCAGAATTTCGCTGACGTTTAAAAATGCTTCGGAACTCTTCAATTGTTCTCGGATTTCTGCTGAACTTTTAAAATGCTTTGGAACTCTTCCATTGCTCTCGGAATTCTGCTGAAGTTTAAAAATGCTTCAGAACTCTTCCATTATTCTCGGAATTCTGCTGAAGTTTAAAAATGCTTCGGAACTCTTCCATTGTTCTCAGAATTCCGCTGACGTTTAAAAATGCTTCAGAACTCTTCCATTGTTCTCGGAATTCCGCTGACATTTAAAAATGCTTCGGTACTCTTCCATTGTTCTCGGAATTCCGCTGACATATAAAAATGCTTTGGAAATCTTGCATTGTTCTCGGCATTCCGCTGACGTTTAAAAATGCTTCGGAACTCTTCAATTGTTCTCGGAATTCTGCTGAACTTTTAAAATGCTTTGGAACTCTTCCATTGCTCTCGGAATTCTGCTGAAGTTTAAAAATGCTTCAGAACTCTTACATTGTTCTCGGAATTCTGCTGAAGTTTAAAAATGCTTCGGTACTCTTCCAATGTTCTCGGAATTCCGCTGACATATAAAAATGCTTTGGAAATCTTGCATTGTTCTCGGCATTCCGCTGACGTTTAAAAATGCTTCGGAACTCTTCCATTGTTCTCAGAATTCCGCTGACGTTTAAAAATGCTTCGGAAATCTTCCATTGTTTTCAAAATTCCGCTGACGTTTAAAAATGCTTTGGATCTCTTTCATTATTCTCGGAATTCTGCTGAAGTTTAAAAATGCTTCGGAACTCTTCCATTGTTCTCGGAATTCCGCTGACATATAAAAATGCTTCGTAAATCTTGCATTGTTCTCGGCATTCCGCTGACGTTTAAAAATGCTTCGGAACTCTTCCATTGCTCTCGGAATTCTGCTGAAGTTTAAAAATGCTTCAGAACTCTTACATTGTTCTCGGAATTCTGCTGACGTTTAAAAATGCTTCGGAACTCTTCCATTGTTCTCAGAATTCAGCTGAAGTTTAAAAATGCTTCGGAACTCTTCCATTGTTCTCGGAATTCTGCTGAAGTTTAAAAATGCTACGTAACTCTTCCATTGTTCTCAGAATTCCGCTGACGTTTAAAAATGCTTCGGAAATCTTCCATTGTTTTCAAAATTCCGCTGACGTTTAAAAATGCTTCGGAACTCTTCCATTGTTCTCGGAATTCTGCTGAAGTTTAAAAATGCTACGTAACTCTTCCATTGTTCTCAGAATTCCTCTGACGTTTAAAAATGCTTCAGAACTATTCCATTGTTCTCAGAATTCTGCTGACGTTTAAAAATGCTTCGGAACTCTTCCATTGTTCTCGGAATTCCGCTGACGTTTAAAAATGCTTCACAACTCTTCCATTGTTCTCGGAATTCCGCTGACGTTTAAAAATGCTTCACAACTCTTCCATTGTTCTCGGAATTCCGCTGACTTTTAAAAATGCTTCAGAACTCTTCCATTGTTCTCGGAATTCTGCTGACGTTTAATAATGCTTCGCAACTCTTTCATTGTTCTCGGAATTCCACTGACGTTTAAAAATGCTTCGGAACTCATCCATTGTTCTCGGAATTCCGTTGAAGTTTAAAAATGCTTCGAAACTCTTCCATTGTTCTCGGAATTCCGCTGACATATAAAAATGCTTCGGAAATCTTGCATTGTTCTCGGCATTCCGCTGACGTTTAAAAATGCTTCGGAACTCTTCCATTGTTCTCAGAATTCTGCTGACGTTTAAAAATGCTTCGGAACTCTTCCATTGTTCTCGAAATTCTGCTGACGTTTAAAAATGCTTCGGAACTTTTCCATTGTTCTCGGAATTCTGCTGACGTTTAAAAATGCTTCGGAACTCTTCCATTGTTCTCAGAATTCAGCTGAAGTTTAAAAATGCTTCGGAACTCTTCCATTGTTCTCGGAATTCTGCTGAAGTTTAAAAATGCTACGTAACTCTTCCATTGTTCTCAGAATTCCGCTGACGTTTAAAAATGCTTCGGAAATCTTCCATTGTTTTCAAAATTCCGCTGACGTTTAAAAATGCTTCAGAACTCTTCCATTGTTCTCGGAATTCCGCTGACATTTAAAAATGCTTTGGAACTCTTCCATTGTTCTCGGAATTCCGCTGAAGTTTACAAATGCTTCGGAACTCTTCCATTGTTCTCAGAATTCTGCTGACGTTTAAAAATGCTTCGGAACTCTTCCATTGTTCTCGGGATTCTGCTGATGTTTAAAAATGCTTCGGAACTCTTCCATTGTTCTCGCAATTCCGCTGACGTTTAAAAATGCTTCAGAACACTTCAATTGTTCTTGGAATTCTGCTGAAGTTTTAAAATGCATTGGAACTCTTTCATTGTTCTCGGAATTCCACTGACGTTTAAAAATGCTTCGGAACTCTTCCATTGTTCTCGGAATTCCGTTGAAGTTTAAAAATGCTTCGAAACTCTTCCATTGTTCTCGGAATTCTGCTGAAGTTTAAAAATGCTTCGGAACTCTTCCATTGTTCTCGGAATTCCGCTGACGTTTAATAATGATTCACAACTCTTCCATTGTTCTCGGAATTCCGTTGAAGTTTAAAAATGCTTCGAAACTCTTCCATTGTTCTCGGAATTCTGCTGAAGTTTAAAAATGCTTCGGAACTCTTCCATTGTTCTCGGAATTCCGCTGACGTTTAATAATGCTTCGGAACTCTTCAATTGTTCTCGGAATTCTGCTGAACTTTTAAAATGCTTTGGAACTCTTCCATTGCTCTCGGAATTCTGCTGAAGTTTAAAAATGCTTCAGAACTCTTACATTGTTCTCGGAATTTTACTGAAGTTTAAAAATGCTTCGGAACTCTTCCATTGTTCTCAGAATTCCTCTGACGTTTAAAAATACTTCGGAAATCTTCCACTGTTTTCAAAATTCCGCTGACGTTTAAAAATGCTTCAGAACTCTTCCATTGTTCTCGGAATTCCGCTGACGTTTAAAAATGCTTTGGAACTATTCCATTGTTCTCAGTATTCCGCTGAAGTTTAAAAATGCTTCGGAACTCTTCAATTGTTCTCGGAATTCTGCTGAACTTTTAAAATGCTTTGGAACTCTTCCATTGCTCTCGGAATTCTGCTGAAGATTAAAAATGCTTCGGAACTCTTCCATTCTTCTGGGAATTCTGCTGAAGTTTTAAAATGTTTCGGAACTCTTCCATTGTTCTCAGAATTCCGCTGACGTTTAAAAATGCTTCGGAAATCTTCCATTGTTTTCAAAATTCCGCTGACATATAAAAATGCTTCGGAAATCTTGCATTGTTCTCGGCATTCCGCTGACGTTTAAAAATGCTTCGGAACTCTTCAATTGTTCTCGGAATTCTGCTGAACTTTTAAAATGCTTTGGAACTCTTCCATTGCTCTCGGAATTCTGCTGAAGTTTAAAAATGCTTCGGAACTCTTCCATTGTTCTCGGAATTCTGCTGAAGTTTAAAAATGCTTCGGAACTCTTCAAATGTTCTCGGAATTCTGCTGAAGTTTAAAAATGCTTCGGAACTCTTCCATTGTTCTCGGAATTCCGTTGAAGTTTAAAAATGCTTCGAAAATCTTCCATTGTTCTCGGAATTCTGCTGAAGTTTAAAAATGCTTCGGAACTCTTCCATTGTTCTCAGAATTCCGCTAACGTTTAAAAATGCTTCGGAAATCTTCCATTGTTTTCAAAATTCCGCTGACGCTTAAAAATGCTTCGGAACTCTTCCATTGTTCTCGGAATTCCGCTGACATATAAAAATGCTTTGGAAATCTTGCATTGTTCTCGGCATTCCGCTGATGTATAAAAATGCTTCGGAACTCTTCAATAGTTCTCGGAATTCTGCTGAACTTTTAAAATGCTTTGGAACTCTTCCATTGCTCTCGGAATTCTGCTGAAGTTTGAAAATGCTTCAGAACTCTTCCATTGTTCTCGGAATTCTGCTGTAGTTTAAAAATGCTTCGGAACTCTTCCATTGTTCTCAGAATTTCGCTGACGTTTAAAAATGCTTCGGAAATCTTTCATTGTTTTCAAAATTCCGCTGACGTTTAAAAATGCTTCAGAACTCTTCCATTGTTCTCGGAATTCCGCTGACGTTTTAAAATGCTTCGGTACTCTTCCATTGTTCTCGGAATTCCGCTGACATATAAAAATGCTTCGGAAATCTTGCATTGTTCTCGGCATTCCGCTGATGTATAAAAATGCTTCGGAACTCTTCAATAGTTCTCGGAATTCTGCTGAACTTTTAAAATGCTTTGGAACTCTTCCATTGCTCTCGGAATTCTGCTGAAGTTTGAAAATGCTTCAGAACTCTTCCATTGTTCTCGGAATTCTGCTGTAGTTTAAAAATGCTTCGGAACTCTTCCATTGTTCTCAGAATTTCGCTGACGTTTAAAAATGCTTCGGAAATCTTTCATTGTTTTCAAAATTCCGCTGACGTTTAAAAATGCTTCAGAACTCTTCCATTGTTCTCGGAATTCCGCTGACGTTTTAAAATGCTTCGGTACTCTTCCATTGTTCTCGGAATTCCGCTGACATATAAAAATGCTTCGGAAATCTTGCATTGTTCTCGGCATTCCGCTGACGTTTAAAAATGCTTCGGAACTCTTCCATTGTTCTCAGAATTTCGCTGACGTTTAAAAATGCTTCGGAAATCTTTCATTGTTTTCAAAATTCCACTGACGTTTAAAAATGCTTCAGAACTCTTCCATTGTTCTCAGAATTCCGCTGACGTTTAAAAATGCTTCAGAACTCTTCCATTGTTCTCGGAATTCCGCTGACATTTAAAAATGCTTCGGTACTCTTCCATTGTTCTCGGAATTCCGCTGACATATAAAAATGCTTTGGAAATCTTGCATTGTTCTCGGCATTCCGCTGACGTTTAAAAATGCTTCGGAACTCTTCAATTGTTCTCGGAATTCTGCTGAACTTTTAAAATGCTTTGGAACTCTTCCATTGCTCTCGGAATTCTGCTGAAGTTTAAAAATGCTTCGGAACTCTTCCATTGTTCTCGGAATTCTGCTGTAGTTTAAAAATGCTTCGGAACTCTTCCATTGTTCTCAGAATTTCGCTGACGTTTAAAAATGCTTCGGAAATCTTTCATTGTTTTCAAAATTCCGCTGACGTTTAAAAATGCTTCAGAACTCTTCCATTGTTCTCGGAATTCCGCTGACGTTTTAAAATGCTTCGGTACTCTTCCATTGTTCTCGGAATTCCGCTGACATATAAAAATGCTTCGGAAATCTTGCATTGTTCTCGGCATTCCGCTGATGTTTAAAAATCCTTCGGAACTCTTCAATTGTTCTCAGAATTTCGCTGACGTTTAAAAATGCTTCGGAACTCTTCAATTGTTCTCGGATTTCTGCTGAACTTTTAAAATGCTTTGGAACTCTTCCATTGCTCTCGGAATTCTGCTGAAGTTTAAAAATGCTTCAGAACTCTTCCATTATTCTCGGAATTCTGCTGAAGTTTAAAAATGTTTCGGAACTCTTCCATTGTTCTCAGAATTCCGCTGACGTTTAAAAATGCTTCAGAACTCTTCCATTGTTCTCGGAATTCCGCTGACATTTAAAAATGCTTCGGTACTCTTCCATTGTTCTCGGAATTCCGCTGACATATAAAAATGCTTTGGAAATCTTGCATTGTTCTCGGCATTCCGCTGACGTTTAAAAATGCTTCGGAACTCTTCAATTGTTCTCGGAATTCTGCTGAACTTTTAAAATGCTTTGGAACTCTTCCATTGCTCTCGGAATTCTGCTGAAGTTCAAAAATGCTTCAGAACTCTTACATTGTTCTCGGAATTCTGCTGAAGTTTAAAAATGCTTCGGTACTCTTCCAATGTTCTCGGAATTCCGCTGACATATAAAAATGCTTTGGAAATCTTGCATTGTTCTCGGCATTCCGCTGACGTTTAAAAATGCTTCGGAATTCTTCCATTGTTCTCAGAATTCCGCTGACGTTTAAAAATGCTTCGGAAATCTTCCATTGTTTTCAAAATTCCGCTGACGTTTAAAAATGCTTTGGAACTCTTTCATTATTCTCGGAATTCTGCTGAAGTTTAAAAATGCTTCGGAACTCTTCCATTGTTCTCGGAATTCCGCTGACATATAAAAATGCTTCGTAAATCTTGCATTGTTCTCGGCATTCCGCTGACGTTTAAAAATGCTTCGGAACTCTTCCATTGCTCTCGGAATTCTGCTGAAGTTTAAAAATGCTTCAGAACTCTTACATTGTTCTCGGAATTCTGCTGACGTTTAAAAATGCTTCGGAACTCTTCCATTGTTCTCAGAATTCAGCTGAAGTTTAAAAATGCTTCGGAACTCTTCCATTGTTCTCGGAATTCTGCTGAAGTTTAAAAATGCTACGTAACTCTTCCATTGTTCTCAGAATTCCGCTGACGTTTAAAAATGCTTCGGAAATCTTCCATTGTTTTCAAAATTCCGCTGACGTTTAAAAATGCTTCGGAACTCTTCCATTGTTCTCGGAATTCTGCTGAAGTTTAAAAATGCTACGTAACTCTTCCATTGTTCTCAGAATTCCGCTGACGTTTAAAAATGCTTCAGAACTATTCCATTGTTCTCAGAATTCTGCTGACGTTTAAAAATGCTTCGGAACTCTTCCATTGTTCTCGGAATTCCGCTGACGTTTAAAAATGCTTCACAACTCTTCCATTGTTCTCGGAATTCCGCTGACGTTTAAAAATGCTTCACAACTCTTCCATTGTTCTCGGAATTCCGCTGACTTTTAAAAATGCTTCAGAACTCTTCCATTGTTCTCGGAATTCTGCTGACGTTTAATAATGCTTCGCAACTCTTTCATTGTTCTCGGAATTCCACTGACGTTTAAAAATGCTTCGGAACTCATCCATTGTTCTCGGAATTCCGTTGAAGTTTAAAAATGCTTCGAAACTCTTCCATTGTTCTCGGAATTCCGCTGACATATAAAAATGCTTCGGAAATCTTGCATTGTTCTCGGCATTCCGCTGACGTTTAAAAATGCTTCGGAACTCTTCCATTGTTCTCAGAATTCTGCTGACGTTTAAAAATGCTTCGGAACTCTTCCATTGTTCTCGAAATTCTGCTGACGTTTAAAAATGCTTCGGAACTTTTCCATTGTTCTCGGAATTCTGCTGACGTTTAAAAATGCTTCGGAACTCTTCCATTGTTCTCAGAATTCAGCTGAAGTTTAAAAATGCTTCGGAACTCTTCCATTGTTCTCGGAATTCTGCTGAAGTTTAAAAATGCTACGTAACTCTTCCATTGTTCTCAGAATTCCGCTGACGTTTAAAAATGCATCGGAAATCTTCCATTGTTTTCAAAATTCTGCTGACGTTTAAAAATGCTTCAGAACTCTTCCATTGTTCTCGGAATTCCGCTGACATTTAAAAATGCTTTGGAACTCTTCCATTGTTCTCGGAATTCCGCTGAAGTTTACAAATGCTTCGGAACTCTTCCATTGTTCTCAGAATTCTGCTGACGTTTAAAAATGCTTCGGAACTCTTCCATTGTTCTCGGGATTCTGCTGATGTTTAAAAATGCTTCGGAACTCTTCCATTGTTCTCGCAATTCCGCTGACGTTTAAAAATGCTTCAGAACACTTCAATTGTTCTTGGAATTCTGCTGAAGTTTTAAAATGCATTGGAACTCTTTCATTGTTCTCGGAATTCCACTGACGTTTAAAAATGCTTCGGAACTCTTCCATTGTTCTCGGAATTCCGTTGAAGTTTAAAAATGCTTCGAAACTCTTCCATTGTTCTCGGAATTCTGCTGAAGTTTAAAAATGCTTCGGAACTCTTCCATTGTTCTCGGAATTCCGCTGACGTTTAATAATGATTCGCAACTCTTCCATTGTTCTCGGAATTCCGTTGAAGTTTAAAAATGCTTCGAAACTCTTCCATTGTTCTCGGAATTCTGCTGAAGTTTAAAAATGCTTCGGAACTCTTCCATTGTTCTCGGAATTCCGCTGACGTTTAATAATGCTTCGGAACACTTCAATTGTTCTCGGAATTCTGCTGAACTTTTAAAATGCTTTGGAACTCTTCCATTGCTCTCGGAATTCTGCTGAAGTTTAAAAATGCTTCAGAACTCTTACATTGTTCTCGGAATTTTACTGAAGTTTAAAAATGCTTCGGAACTCTTCCATTGTTCTCAGAATTCCTCTGACGTTTAAAAATACTTCGGAAATCTTCCACTGTTTTCAAAATTCCGCTGACGTTTAAAAATGCTTCAGAACTCTTCCATTGTTCTCGGAATTCCGCTGACGTTTAAAAATGTTTTGGAACTATTCCATTGTTCTCAGTATTCCGCTGAAGTTTAAAAATGCTTCGGAACTCTTCAATTGTTCTCGGAATTCTGCTGAACTTTTAAAATGCTTTGGAACTCTTCCATTGCTCTCGGAATTCTGCTGAAGATTAAAAATGCTTCGGAACTCTTCCATTCTTCTGGGAATTCTGCTGAAGTTTTAAAATGTTTCGGAACTCTTCCATTGTTCTCAGAATTCCGCTGACGTTTAAAAATGCTTCGGAAATCTTCCATTGTTTTCAAAATTCCGCTGACATATAAAAATGCTTCGGAAATCTTGCATTGTTCTCGGCATTCCGCTGACGTTTAAAAATGCTTCGGAACTCTTCAATTGTTCTCGGAATTCTGCTGAACTTTTAAAATGCTTTGGAACTCTTCCATTGCTCTCGGAATTCTGCTGAAGTTTAAAAATGCTTTGGAACTCTTCCATTGTTCTCGGAATTCTGCTGAAGTTTAAAAATGCTTCGGAACTCTTCAAATGTTCTCGGAATTCTGCTGAAGTTTAAAAATGCTTCGGAACTCTTCCATTGTTCTCGGAATTCCGTTGAAGTTTAAAAATGCTTCGAAAATCTTCCATTGTTCTCGGAATTCTGCTGAAGTTTAAAAATGCTTCGGAACTCTTCCATTGTTCTCAGAATTCCGCTAACGTTTAAAAATGCTTCGGAAATCTTCCATTGTTTTCAAAATTCCGCTGACGCTTAAAAATGCTTCAGAACTCTTCCATTGTTCTCGGAATTCCGCTGACGTTTAATAATGCTTCGCAACTCTTTCATTGTACTCGGAATTCCGCTAACGTTTAGAAATGCTTCGGAACTCTTCCATTGTTCTCGGAATTCCGTTGAAGTTTAAAAATGCTTCAAAACTCTTCCATTGTTCTGGGAATTCTGCTGAAGTTTAAAAATGCTTCAGAACTCTTCCATTGTTCTCGGAATTCCGCTGACGTTTAATAATGCTTCGCAACTCTTTCATTGTTCTCGGAATTCCGCTGATGTTTAAAAATGCTTCGGAACTCTTCCATTGTTCTCGGAATACTGTTGAAGTTTAAAAATGCTTCTAAACTCTTCCATTGTTCTCGGAATTCTGCTGAAGTTTAAAAATGCTTCGGAACTCTTCCATTGTTCTCGGAATTCCGCTGACATATAAAAATGCTTCGGAAATCTTGCATTGTTCTCGGCATTCCGCTGATGTATAAAAATGCTTCGGAACTCTTCAATAGTTCTCGGAATTCTGCTGAACTTTTAAAATGCTTTGGAACTCTTCCATTGCTCTCGCAATTCTGTTGACGTTTAAAAATGCTTCGGAACTCTTCCATTGTTCTCGGAATTCTGCTGACGTTTAAAAATGCTTCGGAACTCTTCCATTGTTCTCGGAATTCCGCTGACGTTTAAAAATGCTTCACAACTCTTTCATTGTTCTCGGAATTCCGCTGAAGTTTAAAAATGCTTCGGACCTCTTCCATTGTTCTAGCAATTCTGCTGAAGTCTAAAAATTCATCTGAACTCTTCCATTATTCTCGGAGTTCGTGTGAATTTTAAAAATGCTTCGGAACTCTTCTATTGTTCTCGGAATTCCGCTGAAGTTTAAAAATGCTTAAAATCTCTTACATTGTTCTCGGAATTCCGCTGAAGTTTAAAAATGCTTCGGACCTCTTCCATTGTTCTAGGAATTCTGCTGAAGTCTAAAAATTCATCTGAACTCTTCCATTATTCTCGGAATTCGTGTGAATTTTAAAAATGCTTCGAAACTCTTCTATTGTTCTCAGAATTCCGCTGACGTTTAAAAATGCTTCGGAAATCTTCCATTGTTTTCAAAATTCCGCTGACATTTAAAAATGCTTCAGAACTATTCCATTGTTCTCAGAATTCTGCTGACGTTTAATAATGCTTCGGAACTCTTCCATTGTTCTCGGAATTCCGCTGACGTTTAAAAATGCTTCACAACTCTTCCATTGTTCTCGGAATTCCGCTGACGTTTAAAAATGCTTCACAACTCTTCCATTGTTCTCGGAATTCCGCTGACTTTTAAAAATGCTTCGGAAATCTTCCATTGTTTTCAAAATTCCGCTGACGCTTAAAAATGCTTCAGAACTCTTCCATTGTTCTCGGAATTCTGCTGACGTTTAATGATGCTTTGCAACTCTTTCATTGTTCTCGGAATTCCACTGACGTTTAAAAATGCTTCGGAACTCATCCATTGTTCTCGGAATTCCGTTGAAGTTTAAAAATGCTTCGAAACTCTTCCATTGTTCTAGGAATTCCGCTGACATATAAAAATGCTTCGGAAATCTTGCATTGTTCTCGGCATTCCGCTGACGTTTAAAAATGCTTCGGAACTCTTCCATTGCTCTCGGAATTCTGCTGAAGTTTAAAAATGCTTCAGAACTCTTACATTGTTCTCGGAATTCTGCTGACGTTTAAAAATGCTTCGGAACTCTTCCATTGTTCTCAGAATTCAGCTGAAGTTTAAAAATGCTTCGGAACTCTTCCATTGTTCTCGGAATTCTGCTGAAGTTTAAAAATGCTACGTAACTCTTCCATTGTTCTCAGAATTCCGCTGACGTTTAAAAATGCTTCTGAAATCTTCCATTGTTTTCAAAATTCTGCTGACGTTTAAAAATGCTTCAGAACTCTTCCATTGTTCTCGGAATTCCGCTGACATTTAAAAATGCTTTGGAACTCTTCCATTGTTCTCGGAATTCCGCTGAAGTTTACAAATGCTTCGGAACTCTTCCATTGTTCTCGGAATTCTGCTGACGTTTAAAAATGCTTCGGAACTCTTCCATTGTTCTCGCAATTCCGCTGACGTTTAAAAATGCTTCAGAACACTTCAATTGTTCTTGGAATTCTGCTGAAGTTTTAAAATGCATTGGAACTCTTTCATTGTTCTCGGAATTCCACTGACGTTTAAAAATGCTTTGGAACTCTTCCATTGTTCTCGGAATTCCTTTGAAGTTTAAAAATGCTTCGGAACTCTTCCATTGTTCTCGGAATTCCGCTGACGTTTAATAATGCTTCGCAACTCTTCCATTGTTCTCGGAATTCCGTTGAAGTTTAAAAATGCTTCAAAACTCTTCCATTGTTCTCGGAATTCCGCTGACATATAAAAATGCTTTGGAAATCTTGCATTGTTCTCGGCATTCCGCTGACATTTAAAAATGCTTCGGTACTCTTCCATTGTTCTTGGAATTCTGCTGACATATAAAAATGCTTCGGAAATCTTGCATTGTTCTCGGCATTCCGCTGACGTTTAAAAATGCTTCGGAACTCTTCAATTGTTCTCGGAATTCTGCTGAACTTTTAAAATGCTTTGGAACTCTTCCATTGCTCTCGGAATTCTGCTGAAGTTTAAAAATGATTTGGAACTCTTCCATTCTTCTCGGAATTCTGCTGAAGTTTAAAAATGTTTCGGAACTCTTCCATTGTTCTCAGAATTCCGCTGACGTTTAAAAATGCTTCGGAAATCTTCCATTGTTTTCAAAATTCCGCTGACATATAAAAATGCTTCGGAAATCTTGCATTGTTCTCGGCATTCCGCTGACGTTTAAAAATGCTTCGGAACTCTTCAATTGTTCTCGGAATTCTGCTGAACTTTTAAAATGCTTTGGAACTCTTCCATTGCTCTCGGAATTCTGCTGAAGTTTAAAAATGCTTTGGAACTCTTCCATTGTTCTCTGAATTCCGCTGACGTTTAAAAATGCTTCGGTACTCTTCCTTTGTTCTCGGAATTCCGCTGACGTTTAAAAATGCTTCGGAAATCTTGCATTGTTCTCGGCATTCCGCTGACGTTTAAAAATGCTTCGGAACTCTTCAATTGTTCTCGGAATTCTGCCGAACTTTTAAAATGCTTTGGAACTCTTCCATTGCTCTCGGAATTCTGCTGAAGTTTAAAAATGCTTCAGAACTCTTCCATTGTTCTCGGAATTCTGCTGTAGTTTAAAAATGCTTCGGAACACTTCCATTGTTCTCAGAATTCTGCTGACGTTTAAAAATGCATCGGAAATCTTCCATTGTTTTCAAAATTCCGCTGACGTTTAAAAATGCTTCAGAACTCTTGAATTGTTCTCGGAATTCCGCTGACGTTTAAAAATGCTTTGGAACTATTCCATTGTTCTCAGTATTCCGCTGAAGTTTAAAAATGCTTCGGAACTCTTCAATTGTTCTCGGAATTCTGCTGAACTTTTAAAATGCTTTGGAACTCTTCCATTGCTCTCGGAATTCTGCTGAAGATTAAAAATGCTTCGGAACTCTTCCATTCTTCTGGGAATTCTGCTGAAGTTTTAAAATGTTTCGGAACTCTTCCATTGTTCTCAGAATTCCGCTGACGTTTAAAAATGCTTCGGAAATCTTCCATTGTTTTCAAAATTCCGCTGACATATAAAAATGCTTCGGAAATCTTGCATTGTTCTCGGCATTCCGCTGACGTTTAAAAATGCTTCGGAACTCTTCAATTGTTCTCGGAATTCTGCTGAACTTTTAAAATGCTTTGGAACTCTTCCATTGCTCTCGGAATTCTGCTGAAGTTTAAAAATGCTTTGGAACTCTTCCATTGTTCTCGGAATTCTGCTGAAGTTTAAAAATGCTTCGGAACTCTTCAAATGTTCTCGGAATTCTGCTGAAGTTTAAAAATGCTTCGGAACTCTTCCATTGTTCTCGGAATTCCGTTGAAGTTTAAAAATGCTTCGAAAATCTTCCATTGTTCTCGGAATTCTGCTGAAGTTTAAAAATGCTTCGGAACTCTTCCATTGTTCTCAGAATTCCGCTAACGTTTAAAAATGCTTCGGAAATCTTCCATTGTTTTCAAAATTCCGCTGACGCTTAAAAATGCTTCAGAACTCTTCCATTGTTCTCGGAATTCCGCTGACGTTTAATAATGCTTCGCAACTCTTTCATTGTACTCGGAATTCCGCTAACGTTTAGAAATGCTTCGGAACTCTTCCATTGTTCTCGGAATTCCGTTGAAGTTTAAAAATGCTTCAAAACTCTTCCATTGTTCTGGGAATTCTGCTGAAGTTTAAAAATGCTTCAGAACTCTTCCATTGTTCTCGGAATTCCGCTGACGTTTAATAATGCTTCGCAACTCTTTCATTGTTCTCGGAATTCCGCTGATGTTTAAAAATGCTTCGGAACTCTTCCATTGTTCTCGGAATACTGTTGAAGTTTAAAAATGCTTCTAGACTCTTCCATTGTTCTCGGAATTCTGCTGAAGTTTAAAAATGCTTCGGAACTCTTCCATTGTTCTCGGAATTCCGCTGACATATAAAAATGCTTCGGAAATCTTGCATTGTTCTCGGCATTCCGCTGATGTATAAAAATGCTTCGGAACTCTTCAATAGTTCTCGGAATTCTGCTGAACTTTTAAAATGCTTTGGAACTCTTCCATTGCTCTCGCAATTCTGTTGACGTTTAAAAATGCTTCGGAACTCTTCCATTGTTCTCGGAATTCCGCTGACGTTTAAAAATGCTTCACAACTCTTTCATTGTTCTCGGAATTCCGCTGAAGTTTAAAAATGCTTCGGACCTCTTCCATTGTTCTAGCAATTCTGCTGAAGTCTAAAAATTCATCTGAACTCTTCCATTATTCTCGGAATTCGTGTGAATTTTAAAAATGCTTCGGAACTCTTCTATTGTTCTCGGAATTCCACTGAAGTTTAAAAATGCTTAAAATCTCTTACATTGTTCTCGGAATTCCGCTGAAGTTTAAAAATGCTTCGGACCTCTTCCATTGTTCTAGGAATTCTGCTGAAGTCTAAAAATTCATCTGAACTCTTCCATTATTCTCGGAATTCGTGTGAATTTTAAAAATGCTTCGAAACTCTTCTATTGTTCTCAGAATTCCGCTGACGTTTAAAAATGCTTCGGAAATCTTCCATTGTTTTCAAAATTCCGCTGACATTTAAAAATGCTTCAGAACTATTCCATTGTTCTCAGAATTCTGCTGACGTTTAATAATGCTTCGGAACTCTTCCATTGTTCTCGGAATTCCGCTGACGTTTAAAAATGCTTCACAACTCTTCTATTGTTCTCGGAATTCCGCTGACGTTTAAAAATGCTTCACAACTCTTCCATTGTTCTCGGAATTCCGCTGACTTTTAAAAATGCTTCGGAAATCTTCCATTGTTTTCAAAATTCCGCTGACGCTTAAAAATGCTTCAGAACTCTTCCATTGTTCTCGGAATTCTGCTGACGTTTAATGATGCTTTGCAACTCTTTCATTGTTCTCGGAATTCCACTGACGTTTAAAAATGCTTCGGAACTCATCCATTGTTCTCGGAATTCCGTTGAAGTTTAAAAATGCTTCGAAACTCTTCCATTGTTCTAGGAATTCCGCTGACATATAAAAATGCTTCGGAAATCTTGCATTGTTCTCGGCATTCCGCTGACGTTTAAAAATGCTTCGGAACTCTTCCATTGCTCTCGGAATTCTGCTGAAGTTTAAAAATGCTTCAGAACTCTTACATTGTTCTCGGAATTCTGCTGACGTTTAAAAATGCTTCGGAACTCTTCCATTGTTCTCAGAATTCAGCTGAAGTTTAAAAATGCTTCGGAACTCTTCCATTGTTCTCGGAATTCTGCTGAAGTTTAAAAATGCTACGTAACTCTTCCATTGTTCTCAGAATTCCGCTGACGTTTAAAAATGCTTCTGAAATCTTCCATTGTTTTCAAAATTCTGCTGACGTTTAAAAATGCTTCAGAACTCTTCCATTGTTCTCGGAATTCCGCTGACATTTAAAAATGCTTTGGAACTCTTCCATTGTTCTCGGAATTCCGCTGAAGTTTACAAATGCTTCGGAACTCTACCATTGTTCTCGGAATTCTGCTGACGTTTAAAAATGCTTCGGAACTCTTCCATTGTTCTCGCAATTCCGCTGACGTTTAAAAATGCTTCAGAACACTTCAATTGTTCTTGGAATTCTGCTGAAGTTTTAAAATGCATTGGAACTCTTTCATTGTTCTCGGAATTCCACTGACGTTTAAAAATGCTTTGGAACTCTTCCATTGTTCTCGGAATTCCTTTGAAGTTTAAAAATGCTTCAGAACTCTTCCATTGTTCTCGGAATTCCGCTGACGTTTAATAATGCTTCGCAACTCTTCCATTGTTCTCGGAATTCCGTTGAAGTTTAAAAATGCTTCAAAACTCTTCCATTGTTCTCGGAATTCCGCTGACATATAAAAATGCTTTGGAAATCTTGCATTGTTCTCGGCATTCCGCTGACATTTAAAAATGCTTCGGTACTCTTCCATTGTTCTTGGAATTCTGCTGACATATAAAAATGCTTCGGAAATCTTGCATTGTTCTCGGCATTCCGCTGACGTTTAAAAATGCTTCGGAACTCTTCAATTGTTCTCGGAATTCTGCTGAACTTTTAAAATGCTTTGGAACTCTTCCATTGCTCTCGGAATTCTGCTGAAGTTTAAAAATGCTTTGGAACTCTTAGATTGTTCTCTGAATTCCGCTGACGTATAAAAATGCTTCGGAAATCTTGCATTGTTCTCGGCATTCCGCTGACGTTTAAAAATGCTTCGGAACTCTTCCATTGTTCTCAGAATTCTGCTGACGTTTAAAAATGCTTCGGAACTCTTCCATTGTTCTCGAAATTCTGCTGACGTTTAAAAATGCTTCGGAACTTTTCCATTGTTCTCGGAATTCTGCTGACGTTTAAAAATGCTTCGGAACTCTTCCATTGTTCTCAGAATTCAGCTGAAGTTTAAAAATGCTTCGGAACTCTTCCATTGTTCTCGGAATTCTGCTGAAGTTTAAAAATGCTACGTAACTCTTCCATTGTTCTCAGAATTCCGCTGACGTTTAAAAATGCATCGGAAATCTTCCATTGTTTTCAAAATTCTGCTGACGTTTAAAAATGCTTCAGAACTCTTCCATTGTTCTCGGAATTCCGCTGACATTTAAAAATGCTTTGGAACTCTTCCATTGTTCTCGGAATTCCGCTGAAGTTTACAAATGCTTCGGAACTCTTCCATTGTTCTCAGAATTCTGCTGACGTTTAAAAATGCTTCGGAACTCTTCCATTGTTCTCGGGATTCTGCTGATGTTTAAAAATGCTTCGGAACTCTTCCATTGTTCTCGCAATTCCGCTGACGTTTAAAAATGCTTCAGAACACTTCAATTGTTCTTGGAATTCTGCTGAAGTTTTAAAATGCATTGGAACTCTTTCATTGTTCTCGGAATTCCACTGACGTTTAAAAATGCTTCGGAACTCTTCCATTGTTCTCGGAATTCCGTTGAAGTTTAAAAATGCTTCGAAACTCTTCCATTGTTCTCGGAATTCTGCTGAAGTTTAAAAATGCTTCGGAACTCTTCCATTGTTCTCGGAATTCCGCTGACGTTTAATAATGATTCGCAACTCTTCCATTGTTCTCGGAATTCCGTTGAAGTTTAAAAATGCTTCGAAACTCTTCCATTGTTCTCGGAATTCTGCTGAAGTTTAAAAATGCTTCGGAACTCTTCCATTGTTCTCGGAATTCCGCTGACGTTTAATAATGCTTCGGAACACTTCAATTGTTCTCGGAATTCTGCTGAACTTTTAAAATGCTTTGGAACTCTTCCATTGCTCTCGGAATTCTGCTGAAGTTTAAAAATGCTTCAGAACTCTTACATTGTTCTCGGAATTTTACTGAAGTTTAAAAATGCTTCGGAACTCTTCCATTGTTCTCAGAATTCCTCTGACGTTTAAAAATACTTCGGAAATCTTCCACTGTTTTCAAAATTCCGCTGACGTTTAAAAATGCTTCAGAACTCTTCCATTGTTCTCGGAATTCCGCTGACGTTTAAAAATGTTTTGGAACTATTCCATTGTTCTCAGTATTCCGCTGAAGTTTAAAAATGCTTCGGAACTCTTCAATTGTTCTCGGAATTCTGCTGAACTTTTAAAATGCTTTGGAACTCTTCCATTGCTCTCGGAATTCTGCTGAAGATTAAAAATGCTTCGGAACTCTTCCATTCTTCTGGGAATTCTGCTGAAGTTTTAAAATGTTTCGGAACTCTTCCATTGTTCTCAGAATTCCGCTGACGTTTAAAAATGCTTCGGAAATCTTCCATTGTTTTCAAAATTCCGCTGACATATAAAAATGCTTCGGAAATCTTGCATTGTTCTCGGCATTCCGCTGACGTTTAAAAATGCTTCGGAACTCTTCAATTGTTCTCGGAATTCTGCTGAACTTTTAAAATGCTTTGGAACTCTTCCATTGCTCTCGGAATTCTGCTGAAGTTTAAAAATGCTTTGGAACTCTTCCATTGTTCTCGGAATTCTGCTGAAGTTTAAAAATGCTTCGGAACTCTTCAAATGTTCTCGGAATTCTGCTGAAGTTTAAAAATGCTTCGGAACTCTTCCATTGTTCTCGGAATTCCGTTGAAGTTTAAAAATGCTTCGAAAATCTTCCATTGTTCTCGGAATTCTGCTGAAGTTTAAAAATGCTTCGGAACTCTTCCATTGTTCTCAGAATTCCGCTAACGTTTAAAAATGCTTCGGAAATCTTCCATTGTTTTCAAAATTCCGCTGACGCTTAAAAATGCTTCAGAACTCTTCCATTGTTCTCGGAATTCCGCTGACGTTTAATAATGCTTCGCAACTCTTTCATTGTACTCGGAATTCCGCTAACGTTTAGAAATGCTTCGGAACTCTTCCATTGTTCTCGGAATTCCGTTGAAGTTTAAAAATGCTTCAAAACTCTTCCATTGTTCTGGGAATTCTGCTGAAGTTTAAAAATGCTTCAGAACTCTTCCATTGTTCTCGGAATTCCGCTGACGTTTAATAATGCTTCGCAACTCTTTCATTGTTCTCGGAATTCCGCTGATGTTTAAAAATGCTTCGGAACTCTTCCATTGTTCTCGGAATACTGTTGAAGTTTAAAAATGCTTCTAAACTCTTCCATTGTTCTCGGAATTCTGCTGAAGTTTAAAAATGCTTCGGAACTCTTCCATTGTTCTCGGAATTCCGCTGACATATAAAAATGCTTCGGAAATCTTGCATTGTTCTCGGCATTCCGCTGATGTATAAAAATGCTTCGGAACTCTTCAATAGTTCTCGGAATTCTGCTGAACTTTTAAAATGCTTTGGAACTCTTCCATTGCTCTCGCAATTCTGTTGACGTTTAAAAATGCTTCGGAACTCTTCCATTGTTCTCGGAATTCTGCTGACGTTTAAAAATGCTTCGGAACTCTTCCATTGTTCTCGGAATTCCGCTGACGTTTAAAAATGCTTCACAACTCTTTCATTGTTCTCGGAATTCCGCTGAAGTTTAAAAATGCTTCGGACCTCTTCCATTGTTCTAGCAATTCTGCTGAAGTCTAAAAATTCATCTGAACTCTTCCATTATTCTCGGAGTTCGTGTGAATTTTAAAAATGCTTCGGAACTCTTCTATTGTTCTCGGAATTCCGCTGAAGTTTAAAAATGCTTAAAATCTCTTACATTGTTCTCGGAATTCCGCTGAAGTTTAAAAATGCTTCGGACCTCTTCCATTGTTCTAGGAATTCTGCTGAAGTCTAAAAATTCATCTGAACTCTTCCATTATTCTCGGAATTCGTGTGAATTTTAAAAATGCTTCGAAACTCTTCTATTGTTCTCAGAATTCCGCTGACGTTTAAAAATGCTTCGGAAATCTTCCATTGTTTTCAAAATTCCGCTGACATTTAAAAATGCTTCAGAACTATTCCATTGTTCTCAGAATTCTGCTGACGTTTAATAATGCTTCGGAACTCTTCCATTGTTCTCGGAATTCCGCTGACGTTTAAAAATGCTTCACAACTCTTCCATTGTTCTCGGAATTCCGCTGACGTTTAAAAATGCTTCACAACTCTTCCATTGTTCTCGGAATTCCGCTGACTTTTAAAAATGCTTCGGAAATCTTCCATTGTTTTCAAAATTCCGCTGACGCTTAAAAATGCTTCAGAACTCTTCCATTGTTCTCGGAATTCTGCTGACGTTTAATGATGCTTTGCAACTCTTTCATTGTTCTCGGAATTCCACTGACGTTTAAAAATGCTTCGGAACTCATCCATTGTTCTCGGAATTCCGTTGAAGTTTAAAAATGCTTCGAAACTCTTCCATTGTTCTAGGAATTCCGCTGACATATAAAAATGCTTCGGAAATCTTGCATTGTTCTCGGCATTCCGCTGACGTTTAAAAATGCTTCGGAACTCTTCCATTGCTCTCGGAATTCTGCTGAAGTTTAAAAATGCTTCAGAACTCTTACATTGTTCTCGGAATTCTGCTGACGTTTAAAAATGCTTCGGAACTCTTCCATTGTTCTCAGAATTCAGCTGAAGTTTAAAAATGCTTCGGAACTCTTCCATTGTTCTCGGAATTCTGCTGAAGTTTAAAAATGCTACGTAACTCTTCCATTGTTCTCAGAATTCCGCTGACGTTTAAAAATGCTTCTGAAATCTTCCATTGTTTTCAAAATTCTGCTGACGTTTAAAAATGCTTCAGAACTCTTCCATTGTTCTCGGAATTCCGCTGACATTTAAAAATGCTTTGGAACTCTTCCATTGTTCTCGGAATTCCGCTGAAGTTTACAAATGCTTCGGAACTCTTCCATTGTTCTCGGAATTCTGCTGACGTTTAAAAATGCTTCGGAACTCTTCCATTGTTCTCGCAATTCCGCTGACGTTTAAAAATGCTTCAGAACACTTCAATTGTTCTTGGAATTCTGCTGAAGTTTTAAAATGCATTGGAACTCTTTCATTGTTCTCGGAATTCCACTGACGTTTAAAAATGCTTTGGAACTCTTCCATTGTTCTCGGAATTCCTTTGAAGTTTAAAAATGCTTCGGAACTCTTCCATTGTTCTCGGAATTCCGCTGACGTTTAATAATGCTTCGCAACTCTTCCATTGTTCTCGGAATTCCGTTGAAGTTTAAAAATGCTTCAAAACTCTTCCATTGTTCTCGGAATTCCGCTGACATATAAAAATGCTTTGGAAATCTTGCATTGTTCTCGGCATTCCGCTGACATTTAAAAATGCTTCGGTACTCTTCCATTGTTCTTGGAATTCTGCTGACATATAAAAATGCTTCGGAAATCTTGCATTGTTCTCGGCATTCCGCTGACGTTTAAAAATGCTTCGGAACTCTTCAATTGTTCTCGGAATTCTGCTGAACTTTTAAAATGCTTTGGAACTCTTCCATTGCTCTCGGAATTCTGCTGAAGTTTAAAAATGATTTGGAACTCTTCCATTCTTCTCGGAATTCTGCTGAAGTTTAAAAATGTTTCGGAACTCTTCCATTGTTCTCAGAATTCCGCTGACGTTTAAAAATGCTTCGGAAATCTTCCATTGTTTTCAAAATTCCGCTGACATATAAAAATGCTTCGGAAATCTTGCATTGTTCTCGGCATTCCGCTGACGTTTAAAAATGCTTCGGAACTCTTCAATTGTTCTCGGAATTCTGCTGAACTTTTAAAATGCTTTGGAACTCTTCCATTGCTCTCGGAATTCTGCTGAAGTTTAAAAATGCTTTGGAACTCTTCCATTGTTCTCTGAATTCCGCTGACGTTTAAAAATGCTTCGGTACTCTTCCTTTGTTCTCGGAATTCCGCTGACGTTTAAAAATGCTTCGGAAATCTTGCATTGTTCTCGGCATTCCGCTGACGTTTAAAAATGCTTCGGAACTCTTCAATTGTTCTCGGAATTCTGCCGAACTTTTAAAATGCTTTGGAACTCTTCCATTGCTCTCGGAATTCTGCTGAAGTTTAAAAATGCTTCAGAACTCTTCCATTGTTCTCGGAATTCTGCTGTAGTTTAAAAATGCTTCGGAACACTTCCATTGTTCTCAGAATTCTGCTGACGTTTAAAAATGCATCGGAAATCTTCCATTGTTTTCAAAATTCCGCTGACGTTTAAAAATGCTTCAGAACTCTTGAATTGTTCTCGGAATTCCGCTGACGTTTAAAAATGCTTTGGAACTATTCCATTGTTCTCAGTATTCCGCTGAAGTTTAAAAATGCTTCGGAACTCTTCAATTGTTCTCGGAATTCTGCTGAACTTTTAAAATGCTTTGGAACTCTTCCATTGCTCTCGGAATTCTGCTGAAGATTAAAAATGCTTCGGAACTCTTCCATTCTTCTGGGAATTCTGCTGAAGTTTTAAAATGTTTCGGAACTCTTCCATTGTTCTCAGAATTCCGCTGACGTTTAAAAATGCTTCGGAAATCTTCCATTGTTTTCAAAATTCCGCTGACATATAAAAATGCTTCGGAAATCTTGCATTGTTCTCGGCATTCCGCTGACGTTTAAAAATGCTTCGGAACTCTTCAATTGTTCTCGGAATTCTGCTGAACTTTTAAAATGCTTTGGAACTCTTCCATTGCTCTCGGAATTCTGCTGAAGTTTAAAAATGCTTTGGAACTCTTCCATTGTTCTCGGAATTCTGCTGAAGTTTAAAAATGCTTCGGAACTCTTCAAATGTTCTCGGAATTCTGCTGAAGTTTAAAAATGCTTCGGAACTCTTCCATTGTTCTCGGAATTCCGTTGAAGTTTAAAAATGCTTCGAAAATCTTCCATTGTTCTCGGAATTCTGCTGAAGTTTAAAAATGCTTCGGAACTCTTCCATTGTTCTCAGAATTCCGCTAACGTTTAAAAATGCTTCGGAAATCTTCCATTGTTTTCAAAATTCCGCTGACGCTTAAAAATGCTTCAGAACTCTTCCATTGTTCTCGGAATTCCGCTGACGTTTAATAATGCTTCGCAACTCTTTCATTGTACTCGGAATTCCGCTAACGTTTAGAAATGCTTCGGAACTCTTCCATTGTTCTCGGAATTCCGTTGAAGTTTAAAAATGCTTCAAAACTCTTCCATTGTTCTGGGAATTCTGCTGAAGTTTAAAAATGCTTCAGAACTCTTCCATTGTTCTCGGAATTCCGCTGACGTTTAATAATGCTTCGCAACTCTTTCATTGTTCTCGGAATTCCGCTGATGTTTAAAAATGCTTCGGAACTCTTCCATTGTTCTCGGAATACTGTTGAAGTTTAAAAATGCTTCTAGACTCTTCCATTGTTCTCGGAATTCTGCTGAAGTTTAAAAATGCTTCGGAACTCTTCCATTGTTCTCGGAATTCCGCTGACATATAAAAATGCTTCGGAAATCTTGCATTGTTCTCGGCATTCCGCTGATGTATAAAAATGCTTCGGAACTCTTCAATAGTTCTCGGAATTCTGCTGAACTTTTAAAATGCTTTGGAACTCTTCCATTGCTCTCGCAATTCTGTTGACGTTTAAAAATGCTTCGGAACTCTTCCATTGTTCTCGGAATTCCGCTGACGTTTAAAAATGCTTCACAACTCTTTCATTGTTCTCGGAATTCCGCTGAAGTTTAAAAATGCTTCGGACCTCTTCCATTGTTCTAGCAATTCTGCTGAAGTCTAAAAATTCATCTGAACTCTTCCATTATTCTCGGAATTCGTGTGAATTTTAAAAATGCTTCGGAACTCTTCTATTGTTCTCGGAATTCCACTGAAGTTTAAAAATGCTTAAAATCTCTTACATTGTTCTCGGAATTCCGCTGAAGTTTAAAAATGCTTCGGACCTCTTCCATTGTTCTAGGAATTCTGCTGAAGTCTAAAAATTCATCTGAACTCTTCCATTATTCTCGGAATTCGTGTGAATTTTAAAAATGCTTCGAAACTCTTCTATTGTTCTCAGAATTCCGCTGACGTTTAAAAATGCTTCGGAAATCTTCCATTGTTTTCAAAATTCCGCTGACATTTAAAAATGCTTCAGAACTATTCCATTGTTCTCAGAATTCTGCTGACGTTTAATAATGCTTCGGAACTCTTCCATTGTTCTCGGAATTCCGCTGACGTTTAAAAATGCTTCACAACTCTTCCATTGTTCTCGGAATTCCGCTGACGTTTAAAAATGCTTCACAACTCTTCCATTGTTCTCGGAATTCCGCTGACTTTTAAAAATGCTTCGGAAATCTTCCATTGTTTTCAAAATTCCGCTGACGCTTAAAAATGCTTCAGAACTCTTCCATTGTTCTCGGAATTCTGCTGACGTTTAATGATGCTTTGCAACTCTTTCATTGTTCTCGGAATTCCACTGACGTTTAAAAATGCTTCGGAACTCATCCATTGTTCTCGGAATTCCGTTGAAGTTTAAAAATGCTTCGAAACTCTTCCATTGTTCTAGGAATTCCGCTGACATATAAAAATGCTTCGGAAATCTTGCATTGTTCTCGGCATTCCGCTGACGTTTAAAAATGCTTCGGAACTCTTCCATTGCTCTCGGAATTCTGCTGAAGTTTAAAAATGCTTCAGAACTCTTACATTGTTCTCGGAATTCTGCTGACGTTTAAAAATGCTTCGGAACTCTTCCATTGTTCTCAGAATTCAGCTGAAGTTTAAAAATGCTTCGGAACTCTTCCATTGTTCTCGGAATTCTGCTGAAGTTTAAAAATGCTACGTAACTCTTCCATTGTTCTCAGAATTCCGCTGACGTTTAAAAATGCTTCTGAAATCTTCCATTGTTTTCAAAATTCTGCTGACGTTTAAAAATGCTTCAGAACTCTTCCATTGTTCTCGGAATTCCGCTGACATTTAAAAATGCTTTGGAACTCTTCCATTGTTCTCGGAATTCCGCTGAAGTTTACAAATGCTTCGGAACTCTACCATTGTTCTCGGAATTCTGCTGACGTTTAAAAATGCTTCGGAACTCTTCCATTGTTCTCGCAATTCCGCTGACGTTTAAAAATGCTTCAGAACACTTCAATTGTTCTTGGAATTCTGCTGAAGTTTTAAAATGCATTGGAACTCTTTCATTGTTCT
This sequence comes from Phyllobates terribilis, assembly GCF_046119375.1. Lineage (NCBI taxonomy): Eukaryota > Metazoa > Chordata > Amphibia > Anura > Dendrobatidae > Phyllobates > Phyllobates terribilis. The sequence continues at coordinate 16,004,062 of NW_027362782.1, forward strand.
CGGAATTCCACTGACGTTTAAAAATGCTTTGGAACTCTTCCATTGTTCTCGGAATTCCTTTGAAGTTTAAAAATGCTTCGGAACTCTTCCATTGTTCTCGGAATTCCGCTGACGTTTAATAATGCTTCGCAACTCTTCCATTGTTCTCGGAATTCCGTTGAAGTTTAAAAATGCTTCAAAACTCTTCCATTGTTCTCGGAATTCCGCTGACATATAAAAATGCTTTGGAAATCTTGCATTGTTCTCGGCATTCCGCTGACATTTAAAAATGCTTCGGTACTCTTCCATTGTTCTTGGAATTCTGCTGACATATAAAAATGCTTCGGAAATCTTGCATTGTTCTCGGCATTCCGCTGACGTTTAAAAATGCTTCGGAACTCTTCAATTGTTCTCGGAATTCTGCTGAACTTTTAAAATGCTTTGGAACTCTTCCATTGCTCTCGGAATTCTGCTGAAGTTTAAAAATGCTTTGGAACTCTTCCATTGTTCTCTGAATTCCGCTGACGTTTAAAAATGCTTCGGTACTCTTCCTTTGTTCTCGGAATTCTGCCGAACTTTTAAAATGCTTTGGAACTCTTCCATTGCTCTCGGAATTCTGCTGAAGTTTAAAAATGCTTCAGAACTCTTCCATTGTTCTCGGAATTCTGCTGTAGTTTAAAAATGCTTCGGAACACTTCCATTGTTCTCAGAATTCCGCTGACGTTTAAAAATGCATCGGAAATCTTCCATTGTTTTCAAAATTCCGCTGACGTTTAAAAATGCTTCAGAACTCTTCCATTGTTCTCGGAATTCCGCTGATGTTTTAAAATACTTCGGTACTCTTCCATTGTTCTCGGAATTCCGCTGACATATAAAAATGCTTCGGAAATCTTGCATTGTTCTCGGCATTCCGCTGATGTTTAAAAATGCTTCGGAACTCTTCCATTGCTCTCGGAATTCTGCTGAAGTTTAAAAATGCTTCAGAACTCTTACATTGTTCTCGGAATTCTGCTGAAGTTTAAAAATGCTTCGGTACTCTTCCATTGTTCTCGGAATTCCGCTGACATATAAAAATGCTTCGGAAATCTTGCATTGTTCTCGGCATTCCGCTGACGTTTAAAAATGCTTCGGTACTCTTCCATTGTTCTTGGAATTCCGCTGACATATAAAAATGCTTCGGAAATCTTGCATTGTTCTCGGCATTACGCTGACGTTTAAAAATGCTTCGGAACTCTTCAATTGTTCTCGGAATTCTGCTGAACTTTTAAAATGCTTTGGAACTCTTCCATTGCTCTCGGAATTCTGCTGAAGTTTAAAAATGTTTCGGAACTCTTCCATTCTTCTCGGAATTCTGCTGAAGTTTAAAAATGTTTCGGAACTCTTCCATTGTTCTCAGAATTCCGCTGACGTTTAAAAATGCTTCGGAAATCTTCCATTGTTTTCAAAATTCCGCTGACATATAAAAATGCTTCGGAAATCTTGCATTGTTCTCGGCATTCCGCTGACGTTTAAAAATGCTTCGGAACTCTTCAATTGTTCTCGGAATTCTGCTGAACTTTTAAAATGCTTTGGAACTCTTCCATTGCTCTCGGAATTCTGCTGAAGTTTAAAAATGCTTCGGAACTCTTCCATTGTTTTCGGAATTCTGCTGAAGTTTAAAAATGCTTTGGAACTCTTCCATTGTTCTCTGAATTCCGCTGACGTTTAAAAATGCTTCGGTACTCTTCCTTTGCTCTCGGAATTCCGCTGACATATAAAAATGCTTCGGAAATCTTGCATTGTTCTCGGCATTCCGCTGACGTTTAAAAATGCTTCGGAACTCTTCAATTGTTCTCGGAATTCTGCCGAACTTTTAAAATGCTTTGGAACTCTTCCATTGCTCTCGGAATTCTGCTGAAGTTTGAAAATGCTTCAGAACTCTTCCATTGTTCTCGGAATTCTGCTGTAGTTTAAAAATGCTTCGGAACTCTTCCATTGTTCTCAGAATTTCGCTGACGTTTAAAAATGCTTCGGAAATCTTTCATTGTTTTCAAAATTCCGCTGACGTTTAAAAATGCTTCAGAACTCTTCCATTGTTCTCGGAATTCCGCTGACGTTTTAAAATGCTTCGGTACTCTTCCATTGTTCTCGGAATTCCGCTGACATATAAAAATGCTTCGGAAATCTTGCATTGTTCTCGGCATTCCGCTGATGTTTAAAAATCCTTCGGAACTCTTCAATTGTTCTCGGATTTCTGCTGAACTTTTAAAATGCTTTGGAACTCTTCCATTGCTCTCGGAATTCTGCTGAAGTTTAAAAATGCTTCAGAACTCTTACATTGTTCTCGGAATTCTGCTGAAGTTTAAAAATGCTTCGGTACTCTTCCATTGTTCTCGGAAATCCGCTGACATATAAAAATGCTTTGGAAATCTTGCATTGTTCTCGGCATTCCGCTGACGTTTAAAAATGCTTCGGAACTCTTCCATTGTTCTCAGAATTCCGCTGACGTTTAAAAATGCTTCGGAAATCTTCCATTGTTTTCAAAATTCCGCTGACGTTTAAAAATGCTTCAGAACTCTTCCATTGTTCTCAGAATTCTGCTGACGTTTAAAAATGCTTCGGTACTCTTCCATTGTTCTCGGAATTCCACTGACATATAAAAATGCTTCGGAAATCTTGCATTGTTCTCGGCATTCCGTTGACGTTTAAAATTGCTTCGGAACTCTTCAATTGTTCTCGGAATTCTGCTGAACTTTTAAAATGCTTTGGAACTCTTCCATTGCTCTCGGAATTCTGCTGAAGTTTAAAAATGCTTCGGAACTCTTCCATTGTTCTCGGAATTCTGGTGAAGTTTAAAAATGTTTTGGAACTCTTCCATTGTTCTCAGAATTCCGCTGACGTTTAAAAATGCTTCGGAAATCTTCCATTGTTTTCAAAATTCCGCTGACATATAAAAATGCTTCGGAAATCTTGCATTGTTCTCGGCATTCCGCTGACGTTTAAAAATGCTTCAGAATTCTTCAATTGTTCTCGTAATTCTGCTGAACTTTTAAAATGCTTTGGAACTCTTCCATTGCTCTCGGAATTCTGCTGAAGTTTAAAAATGCTTCGGAACTCTTCCATTGTTCTCGGAATTCTGCTGAAGTTTAAAAATGCTTCGGAACGCTTCCATTGTTCTCGGAATTCCGTTGAAGTTTAAAAATGCTTCAAAACTCTTCCATTGTTCTCGGAATTCTGCTGAAGTTTAAAAATGCTTCAGAACTCTTCCATTGTTCTCGGAATTCCGCTGACGTTTTAAAATGCTTCGGTACTCTTCCATTGTTCTCGGAATTCCGCTGACATATAAAAATGCTTCGGAAATCTTGCATTGTTCTCGGCATTCCGCTGACGTTTAAAAATGCTTCGGAACTCTTCCATTGTTCTCAGAATTTCGCTGACGTTTAAAAATGCTTCGGAAATCTTTCATTGTTTTCAAAATTCCACTGACGTTTAAAAATGCTTCAGAACTCTTCCATTGTTCTCGGAATTCCGCTGACGGTTAAAAATGCTTTGGAACTCTTCCATTATTCTCGGAATTCTGGTGAAGTTTAAAAATGCTTCGGAACTCTTCCATTGTTCTCAGAATTCCGCTGACGTTTAAAAATGCTTCAAAACTCTTCCATTGTTCTCGGAATTCCGCTGACATTTAAAAATGCTTCGGTACTCTTCCATTGTTCTCGGAATTCCGCTGACATATAAAAATGCTTTGGAAATCTTGCATTGTTCTCGGCATTCCGCTGACGTTTAAAAATGCTTCGGAACTCTTCAATTGTTCTCGGAATTCTGCTGAACTTTTAAAATGCTTTGGAACTCTTCCATTGCTCTCGGAATTCTGCTGAAGTTTAAAAATGCTTCAGAACTCTTACATTGTTCTCGGAATTCTGCTGAAGTTTAAAAATGCTTCGGTACTCTTCCATTGTTCTCGGAATTCCGCTGACATATAAAAATGCTTTGGAAATCTTGCATTGTTCTCGGCATTCCGCTGACGTTTAAAAATGCTTCGGAACTCTTCAATTGTTCTCGGAATTCTGCTGAACTTTTAAAATGCTTTGGAACTCTTCCATTGCTCTCGGAATTCTGCTGAAGTTTAAAAATGCTTCAGAACTCTTACATTGTTCTCGGAATTCTGCTGAAGTTTAAAAATGCTTCGGTACTCTTCCATTGTTCTCGGAATTCCGCTGACATATAAAAATGCTTCGGAAATCTTGCATTGTTCTCGGCATTCCGCTGACGTTTAAAAATGCTTCGGTACTCTTCCATTGTTCTTGGAATTCCGCTGACATATAAAAATGCTTCGGAAATCTTGCATTGTTCTCGGCATTCCGCTGACGTTTAAAAATGCTTCGGAACTCTTCAATTGTTCTCGGAATTCTGCTGAACTTTTAAAATGCTTTGGAACTCTTCCATTGCTCTCGGAATTCTGCTGAAGTTTAAAAATGTTTCGGAACTCTTCCATTCTTCTCGGAATTCTGCTGAAGTTTAAAAATGTTTCGGAACTCTTCCATTGTTCTCAGAATTCCGCTGACGTTTAAAAATGCTTCGGAAATCTTCCATTGTTTTCAAAATTCCGCTGACGTTTAAAAATGCTTCAGAACTCTTCCATTGTTCTCGGAATTCCGCTGACGTTTTAAAATGCTTTGGAACTCTTCCATTGCTCTCGGAATTCTGCTGAAGTTTGAAAATGCTTCAGAACTCTTCCATTGTTCTCGGAATTCTGCTGTAGTTTAAAAATGCTTCGGAACTCTTCCATTGTTCTCAGAATTTCGCTGACGTTTAAAAATGCTTCGGAAATCTTTCATTGTTTTCAAAATTCCGCTGACGTTTAAAAATGCTTCAGAACTCTTCCATTGTTCTCGGAATTCCGCTGACGTTTTAAAATGCTTCGGTACTCTTCCATTGTTCTCGGAATTCCGCTGACATATAAAAATGCTTCTGAAATCTTGCATTGTTCTCGGCATTCCGCTGATGTTTAAAAATCCTTCGGAACTCTTCAATTGTTCTCGGATTTCTGCTGAACTTTTAAAATGCTTTGGAACTCTTCCATTGCTCTCGGAATTCTGCTGAAGTTTAAAAATGCTTCAGAACTCTTACATTGTTCTCGGAATTCTGCTGAAGTTTAAAAATGCTTCGGTACTCTTCCATTGTTCTCGGAAATCCGCTGACATATAAAAATGCTTTGGAAATCTTGCATTGTTCTCGGCATTCCGCTGACGTTTAAAAATGCTTCGGAACTCTTCCATTGTTCTCAGAATTCCGCTGACGTTTAAAAATGCTTCGGAAATCTTCCATTGTTTTCAAAATTCCGCTGACGTTTAAAAATGCCTCAGAACTCTTCCATTGTTCTCAGAATTCTGCTGACGTTTAAAAATGCTTCGGTACTCTTCCATTGTTCTCGGAATTCCACTGACATATAAAAATGCTTCGCAAATCTTGCATTGTTCTCGGCATTCCGCTGACGTTTAAAAATGCTTCGGAACTCTTCAATTGTTCTCGGAATTCTGCTGAACTTTTAAAATGCTTTGGAACTCTTCCATTGCTCTCGGAATTCTGCTGAAGTTTAAAAATGCTTCGGAACTCTTCCATTGTTCTCGGAATTCTGCTGAAGTTTAAAAATGTTTTGGAACTCTTCCATTGTTCTCAGAATTCCGCTGACGTTTAAAAATGCTTTGGAAATCTTCCATTGTTTTCAAAATTCCGCTGACATATAAAAATGCTTCGGAACTCTTCCATCGTTCTCGGAATTCTGCTGAAGTTTAAAAATGCTTCGGAACGCTTCCATTGTTCTCGGAATTCCGTTGAAGTTTAAAAATGCTTCAAAACTCTTCCATTGTTCTCGGAATTCTGCTGAAGTTTAAAAATGCTTCAGAACTCTTCCATTGTTCTCGGAATTCCGCTGACGTTTTAAAATGCTTCGGTACTCTTCCATTGTTCTCGGAATTCCGCTGACATATAAAAATGCTTCGGAAATCTTGCATTGTTCTCGGCATTCCGCTGATGTTTAAAAATGCTTCGGAACTCTTCCATTGTTCTCAGAATTTCGCTGACGTTTAAAAATGCTTCGGAAATCTTTCATTGTTTTCAAAATTCCACTGACGTTTAAAAATGCTTCAGAACTCTTCCATTGTTCTCGGAATTCCGCTGACGGTTAAAAATGCTTTGGAACTCTTCCATTATTCTCGGAATTCTGCTGAAGTTTAAAAATGCTTCGGAACTCTTCCATTGTTCTCAGAATTCCGCTGACGTTTAAAAATGCTTCAGAACTCTTCCATTGTTCTCGGAATTCCGCTGACATTTAAAAATGCTTCGGTACTCTTCCATTGTTCTCGGAATTCCGCTGACATATAAAAATGCTTTGGAAATCTTGCATTGTTCTCGGCATTCCGCTGACGTTTAAAAATGCTTCGGAACTCTTCAATTGTTCTCGGAATTCTGCTGAACTTTTAAAATGCTTTGGAACTCTTCCATTGCTCTCGGAATTCTGCTGAAGTTTAAAAATGCTTCAGAACTCTTGCATTGTTCTCGGCATTCCGCTGACGTTTAAAAATGCTTCGGTACTCTTCCATTGTTCTTGGAATTCCGCTGACATATAAAAATGCTTCGGAAATCTTGCATTGTTCTCGGCATTCCGCTGACGTTTAAAAATGCTTCGGAACTCTTCAATTGTTCTCGGAATTCTGCTGAACTTTTAAAATGCTTTGGAACTCTTCCATTGCTCTCGGAATTCTGCTGAAGTTTAAAAATGTTTCGGAACTCTTCCATTCTTCTCGGAATTCTGCTGAAGTTTAAAAATGTTTCGGAACTCTTCCATTGTTCTCAGAATTCCGCTGACGTTTAAAAATGCTTCGGAAATCTTCCATTGTTTTCAAAATTCCGCTGACATATAAAAATGCTTCGGAAATCTTGCATTGTTCTCGGCATTCCGCTGACGTTTAAAAATGCTTCGGAACTCTTCAATTGTTCTCGGAATTCTGCTGAACTTTTAAAATGCTTTGGAACTCTTCCATTGCTCTCGGAATTCTGCTGAAGTTTAAAAATGCTTCGGAACTCTTCCATTGTTTTCGGAATTCTGCTGAAGTTTAAAAATGCTTTGGAACTCTTCCATTGTTCTCTGAATTCCGCTGACGTTTAAAAATGCTTCGGAACTCTTCCATTGTTCTCAGAATTCCGCTGACGTTTAAAAATGCTTCTGAAATCTTCCATTGTTTTCAAAATTCTGCTGACGTTTAAAAATGCTTCAGAACTCTTCCATTGTTCTCGGAATTCCGCTGACATTTAAAAATGCTTTGGAACTCTTCCATTGTTCTCGGAATTCCGCTGAAGTTTACAAATGCTTCGGAACTCTACCATTGTTCTCGGAATTCTGCTGACGTTTAAAAATGCTTCGGAACTCTTCCATTGTTCTCGCAATTCCGCTGACGTTTAAAAATGCTTCAGAACACTTCAATTGTTCTTGGAATTCTGCTGAAGTTTTAAAATGCATTGGAACTCTTTCATTGTTCTCGGAATTCCACTGACGTTTAAAAATGCTTTGGAACTCTTCCATTGTTCTCGGAATTCCTTTGAAGTTTAAAAATGCTTCGGAACTCTTCCATTGTTCTCGGAATTCCGCTGACGTTTAATAATGCTTCGCAACTCTTCCATTGTTCTCGGAATTCCGTTGAAGTTTAAAAATGCTTCAAAACTCTTCCATTGTTCTCGGAATTCCGCTGACATATAAAAATGCTTTGGAAATCTTGCATTGTTCTCGGCATTCCGCTGACATTTAAAAATGCTTCGGTACTCTTCCATTGTTCTTGGAATTCTGCTGACATATAAAAATGCTTCGGAAATCTTGCATTGTTCTCGGCATTCCGCTGACGTTTAAAAATGCTTCGGAACTCTTCAATTGTTCTCGGAATTCTGCTGAACTTTTAAAATGCTTTGGAACTCTTCCATTGCTCTCGGAATTCTGCTGAAGTTTAAAAATGCTTTGGAACTCTTCCATTGTTCTCTGAATTCCGCTGACGTTTAAAAATGCTTCGGTACTCTTCCTTTGTTCTCGGAATTCTGCCGAACTTTTAAAATGCTTTGGAACTCTTCCATTGCTCTCGGAATTCTGCTGAAGTTTAAAAATGCTTCAGAACTCTTCCATTGTTCTCGGAATTCTGCTGTAGTTTAAAAATGCTTCGGAACACTTCCATTGTTCTCAGAATTCCGCTGACGTTTAAAAATGCATCGGAAATCTTCCATTGTTTTCAAAATTCCGCTGACGTTTAAAAATGCTTCAGAACTCTTCCATTGTTCTCGGAATTCCGCTGATGTTTTAAAATACTTCGGTACTCTTCCATTGTTCTCGGAATTCCGCTGACATATAAAAATGCTTCGGAAATCTTGCATTGTTCTCGGCATTCCGCTGATGTTTAAAAATGCTTCGGAACTCTTCCATTGCTCTCGGAATTCTGCTGAAGTTTAAAAATGCTTCAGAACTCTTACATTGTTCTCGGAATTCTGCTGAAGTTTAAAAATGCTTCGGTACTCTTCCATTGTTCTCGGAATTCCGCTGACATATAAAAATGCTTCGGAAATCTTGCATTGTTCTCGGCATTCCGCTGACGTTTAAAAATGCTTCGGTACTCTTCCATTGTTCTTGGAATTCCGCTGACATATAAAAATGCTTCGGAAATCTTGCATTGTTCTCGGCATTACGCTGACGTTTAAAAATGCTTCGGAACTCTTCAATTGTTCTCGGAATTCTGCTGAACTTTTAAAATGCTTTGGAACTCTTCCATTGCTCTCGGAATTCTGCTGAAGTTTAAAAATGTTTCGGAACTCTTCCATTCTTCTCGGAATTCTGCTGAAGTTTAAAAATGTTTCGGAACTCTTCCATTGTTCTCAGAATTCCGCTGACGTTTAAAAATGCTTCGGAAATCTTCCATTGTTTTCAAAATTCCGCTGACATATAAAAATGCTTCGGAAATCTTGCATTGTTCTCGGCATTCCGCTGACGTTTAAAAATGCTTCGGAACTCTTCAATTGTTCTCGGAATTCTGCTGAACTTTTAAAATGCTTTGGAACTCTTCCATTGCTCTCGGAATTCTGCTGAAGTTTAAAAATGCTTCGGAACTCTTCCATTGTTTTCGGAATTCTGCTGAAGTTTAAAAATGCTTTGGAACTCTTCCATTGTTCTCTGAATTCCGCTGACGTTTAAAAATGCTTCGGTACTCTTCCTTTGCTCTCGGAATTCCGCTGACATATAAAAATGCTTCGGAAATCTTGCATTGTTCTCGGCATTCCGCTGACGTTTAAAAATGCTTCGGAACTCTTCAATTGTTCTCGGAATTCTGCCGAACTTTTAAAATGCTTTGGAACTCTTCCATTGCTCTCGGAATTCTGCTGAAGTTTGAAAATGCTTCAGAACTCTTCCATTGTTCTCGGAATTCTGCTGTAGTTTAAAAATGCTTCGGAACTCTTCCATTGTTCTCAGAATTTCGCTGACGTTTAAAAATGCTTCGGAAATCTTTCATTGTTTTCAAAATTCCGCTGACGTTTAAAAATGCTTCAGAACTCTTCCATTGTTCTCGGAATTCCGCTGACGTTTTAAAATGCTTCGGTACTCTTCCATTGTTCTCGGAATTCCGCTGACATATAAAAATGCTTCGGAAATCTTGCATTGTTCTCGGCATTCCGCTGATGTTTAAAAATCCTTCGGAACTCTTCAATTGTTCTCGGATTTCTGCTGAACTTTTAAAATGCTTTGGAACTCTTCCATTGCTCTCGGAATTCTGCTGAAGTTTAAAAATGCTTCAGAACTCTTACATTGTTCTCGGAATTCTGCTGAAGTTTAAAAATGCTTCGGTACTCTTCCATTGTTCTCGGAAATCCGCTGACATATAAAAATGCTTTGGAAATCTTGCATTGTTCTCGGCATTCCGCTGACGTTTAAAAATGCTTCGGAACTCTTCCATTGTTCTCAGAATTCCGCTGACGTTTAAAAATGCTTCGGAAATCTTCCATTGTTTTCAAAATTCCGCTGACGTTTAAAAATGCTTCAGAACTCTTCCATTGTTCTCAGAATTCTGCTGACGTTTAAAAATGCTTCGGTACTCTTCCATTGTTCTCGGAATTCCACTGACATATAAAAATGCTTCGGAAATCTTGCATTGTTCTCGGCATTCCGTTGACGTTTAAAATTGCTTCGGAACTCTTCAATTGTTCTCGGAATTCTGCTGAACTTTTAAAATGCTTTGGAACTCTTCCATTGCTCTCGGAATTCTGCTGAAGTTTAAAAATGCTTCGGAACTCTTCCATTGTTCTCGGAATTCTGGTGAAGTTTAAAAATGTTTTGGAACTCTTCCATTGTTCTCAGAATTCCGCTGACGTTTAAAAATGCTTCGGAAATCTTCCATTGTTTTCAAAATTCCGCTGACATATAAAAATGCTTCGGAAATCTTGCATTGTTCTCGGCATTCCGCTGACGTTTAAAAATGCTTCAGAATTCTTCAATTGTTCTCGTAATTCTGCTGAACTTTTAAAATGCTTTGGAACTCTTCCATTGCTCTCGGAATTCTGCTGAAGTTTAAAAATGCTTCGGAACTCTTCCATTGTTCTCGGAATTCTGCTGAAGTTTAAAAATGCTTCGGAACGCTTCCATTGTTCTCGGAATTCCGTTGAAGTTTAAAAATGCTTCAAAACTCTTCCATTGTTCTCGGAATTCTGCTGAAGTTTAAAAATGCTTCAGAACTCTTCCATTGTTCTCGGAATTCCGCTGACGTTTTAAAATGCTTCGGTACTCTTCCATTGTTCTCGGAATTCCGCTGACATATAAAAATGCTTCGGAAATCTTGCATTGTTCTCGGCATTCCGCTGACGTTTAAAAATGCTTCGGAACTCTTCCATTGTTCTCAGAATTTCGCTGACGTTTAAAAATGCTTCGGAAATCTTTCATTGTTTTCAAAATTCCACTGACGTTTAAAAATGCTTCAGAACTCTTCCATTGTTCTCGGAATTCCGCTGACGGTTAAAAATGCTTTGGAACTCTTCCATTATTCTCGGAATTCTGCTGACATATAAAAATGCTTTGGAAATCTTGCATTGTTCTCGGCATTCCGCTGACGTTTAAAAATGCTTCGGAACTCTTCAATTGTTCTCGGAATTCTGCTGAACTTTTAAAATGCTTTGGAACTCTTCCATTGCTCTCGGAATTCTGCTGAAGTTTAAAAATGCTTCAGAACTCTTACATTGTTCTCGGAATTCTGCTGAAGTTTAAAAATGCTTCGGTACTCTTCCATTGTTCTCGGAATTCCGCTGACATATAAAAATGCTTTGGAAATCTTGCATTGTTCTCGGCATTCCGCTGACGTTTAAAAATGCTTCGGAACTCTTCAATTGTTCTCGGAATTCTGCTGAACTTTTAAAATGCTTTGGAACTCTTCCATTGCTCTCGGAATTCTGCTGAAGTTTAAAAATGCTTCAGAACTCTTACATTGTTCTCGGAATTCTGCTGAAGTTTAAAAATGCTTCGGTACTCTTCCATTGTTCTCGGAATTCCGCTGACATATAAAAATGCTTCGGAAATCTTGCATTGTTCTCGGCATTCCGCTGACGTTTAAAAATGCTTCGGTACTCTTCCATTGTTCTTGGAATTCCGCTGACATATAAAAATGCTTCGGAAATCTTGCATTGTTCTCGGCATTCCGCTGACGTTTAAAAATGCTTCGGAACTCTTCAATTGTTCTCGGAATTCTGCTGAACTTTTAAAATGCTTTGGAACTCTTCCATTGCTCTCGGAATTCTGCTGAAGTTTAAAAATGTTTCGGAACTCTTCCATTCTTCTCGGAATTCTGCTGAAGTTTAAAAATGTTTCGGAACTCTTCCATTGTTCTCAGAATTCCGCTGACGTTTAAAAATGCTTCGGAAATCTTCCATTGTTTTCAAAATTCCGCTGACGTTTAAAAATGCTTCAGAACTCTTCCATTGTTCTCGGAATTCCGCTGACGTTTTAAAATGCTTTGGAACTCTTCCATTGCTCTCGGAATTCTGCTGAAGTTTGAAAATGCTTCAGAACTCTTCCATTGTTCTCGGAATTCTGCTGTAGTTTAAAAATGCTTCGGAACTCTTCCATTGTTCTCAGAATTTCGCTGACGTTTAAAAATGCTTCGGAAATCTTTCATTGTTTTCAAAATTCCGCTGACGTTTAAAAATGCTTCAGAACTCTTCCATTGTTCTCGGAATTCCGCTGACGTTTTAAAATGCTTCGGTACTCTTCCATTGTTCTCGGAATTCCGCTGACATATAAAAATGCTTCTGAAATCTTGCATTGTTCTCGGCATTCCGCTGATGTTTAAAAATCCTTCGGAACTCTTCAATTGTTCTCGGATTTCTGCTGAACTTTTAAAATGCTTTGGAACTCTTCCATTGCTCTCGGAATTCTGCTGAAGTTTAAAAATGCTTCAGAACTCTTACATTGTTCTCGGAATTCTGCTGAAGTTTAAAAATGCTTCGGTACTCTTCCATTGTTCTCGGAAATCCGCTGACATATAAAAATGCTTTGGAAATCTTGCATTGTTCTCGGCATTCCGCTGACGTTTAAAAATGCTTCGGAACTCTTCCATTGTTCTCAGAATTCCGCTGACGTTTAAAAATGCTTCGGAAATCTTCCATTGTTTTCAAAATTCCGCTGACGTTTAAAAATGCTTCAGAACTCTTCCATTGTTCTCAGAATTCTGCTGACGTTTAAAAATGCTTCGGTACTCTTCCATTGTTCTCGGAATTCCACTGACATATAAAAATGCTTCGCAAATCTTGCATTGTTCTCGGCATTCCGCTGACGTTTAAAAATGCTTCGGAACTCTTCAATTGTTCTCGGAATTCTGCTGAACTTTTAAAATGCTTTGGAACTCTTCCATTGCTCTCGGAATTCTGCTGAAGTTTAAAAATGCTTCGGAACTCTTCCATTGTTCTCGGAATTCTGCTGAAGTTTAAAAATGTTTTGGAACTCTTCCATTGTTCTCAGAATTCCGCTGACGTTTAAAAATGCTTTGGAAATCTTCCATTGTTTTCAAAATTCCGCTGACATATAAAAATGCTTCGGAACTCTTCCATCGTTCTCGGAATTCTGCTGAAGTTTAAAAATGCTTCGGAACGCTTCCATTGTTCTCGGAATTCCGTTGAAGTTTAAAAATGCTTCAAAACTCTTCCATTGTTCTCGGAATTCTGCTGAAGTTTAAAAATGCTTCAGAACTCTTCCATTGTTCTCGGAATTCCGCTGACGTTTTAAAATGCTTCGGTACTCTTCCATTGTTCTCGGAATTCCGCTGACATATAAAAATGCTTCGGAAATCTTGCATTGTTCTCGGCATTCCGCTGATGTTTAAAAATGCTTCGGAACTCTTCCATTGTTCTCAGAATTTCGCTGACGTTTAAAAATGCTTCGGAAATCTTTCATTGTTTTCAAAATTCCACTGACGTTTAAAAATGCTTCAGAACTCTTCCATTGTTCTCGGAATTCCGCTGACGGTTAAAAATGCTTTGGAACTCTTCCATTATTCTCGGAATTCTGCTGAAGTTTAAAAATGCTTCGGAACTCTTCCATTGTTCTCAGAATTCCGCTGACGTTTAAAAATGCTTCAGAACTCTTCCATTGTTCTCGGAATTCCGCTGACATTTAAAAATGCTTCGGTACTCTTCCATTGTTCTCGGAATTCCGCTGACATATAAAAATGCTTTGGAAATCTTGCATTGTTCTCGGCATTCCGCTGACGTTTAAAAATGCTTCGGAACTCTTCAATTGTTCTCGGAATTCTGCTGAACTTTTAAAATGCTTTGGAACTCTTCCATTGCTCTCGGAATTCTGCTGAAGTTTAAAAATGCTTCAGAACTCTTGCATTGTTCTCGGCATTCCGCTGACGTTTAAAAATGCTTCGGTACTCTTCCATTGTTCTTGGAATTCCGCTGACATATAAAAATGCTTCGGAAATCTTGCATTGTTCTCGGCATTCCGCTGACGTTTAAAAATGCTTCGGAACTCTTCAATTGTTCTCGGAATTCTGCTGAACTTTTAAAATGCTTTGGAACTCTTCCATTGCTCTCGGAATTCTGCTGAAGTTTAAAAATGTTTCGGAACTCTTCCATTCTTCTCGGAATTCTGCTGAAGTTTAAAAATGTTTCGGAACTCTTCCATTGTTCTCAGAATTCCGCTGACGTTTAAAAATGCTTCGGAAATCTTCCATTGTTTTCAAAATTCCGCTGACATATAAAAATGCTTCGGAAATCTTGCATTGTTCTCGGCATTCCGCTGACGTTTAAAAATGCTTCGGAACTCTTCAATTGTTCTCGGAATTCTGCTGAACTTTTAAAATGCTTTGGAACTCTTCCATTGCTCTCGGAATTCTGCTGAAGTTTAAAAATGCTTCGGAACTCTTCCATTGTTTTCGGAATTCTGCTGAAGTTTAAAAATGCTTTGGAACTCTTCCATTGTTCTCTGAATTCCGCTGACGTTTAAAAATGCTTCGGTACTCTTCCTTTGCTCTCGGAATTCCGCTGACATATAAAAATGCTTCGGAAATCTTCCATTGTTTTCAAAATTCCGCTGACATATAAAAATGCTTCGGAAATCTTGCATTGTTCTCGGCATTCCGCTGACGTTTAAAAATGCTTCGGAACTCTTCAATTGTTCTCGGAATTCTGCCGAACTTTTAAAATGCTTTGGAACTCTTCCATTGCTCTCGGAATTCTGCTGAAGTTTGAAAATGCTTCAGAACTCTTCCATTGTTCTCGGAATTCTGCTGTAGTTTAAAAATGCTTCGGAACTCTTCCATTGTTCTCAGAATTTCGCTGACGTTTAAAAATGCTTCGGAAATCTTTCATTGTTTTCAAAATTCCGCTGACGTTTAAAAATGCTTCAGAACTCTTCCATTGTTCTCGGAATTCCGCTGACGTTTTAAAATGCTTCGGTACTCTTCCATTGTTCTCGGAATTCCGCTGACATATAAAAATGCTTCGGAAATCTTGCATTGTTCTCGGCATTCCGCTGATGTTTAAAAATCCTTCGGAACTCTTCAATTGTTCTCAGAATTTCGCTGACGTTTAAAAATGCTTCGGAAATCTTTCATTGTTTTCAAAATTCCGCTGACGTTTAAAAATGCTTCAGAACTCTTCCATTGTTCTCGGAATTCCGCTGACGTTTAAAAATGCTTTGGAACTCTTCCATTATTCTCGGAATTCTGCTGAAGTTTAAAAATGCTTCGGAACTCTTCCATTGTTCTCAGAATTCCGCTGACGTTTAAAAATGCTTCGGTACTCTTCCATTGTTCTCGGAATTCCGCTGACATATAAAAATGCTTTGGAAATCTTGCATTGTTCTCGGCATTCCGCTGACGTTTAAAAATGCTTCGGAACTCTTCAATTGTTCTCGGATTTCTGCTGAACTTTTAAAATGCTTTGGAACTCTTCCATTGCTCTCGGAATTCTGCTGAAGTTTAAAAATGCTTCAGAACTCTTCCATTATTCTCGGAATTCTGCTGAAGTTTAAAAATGCTTCGGAACTCTTCCATTGTTCTCAGAATTCCGCTGACGTTTAAAAATGCTTCAGAACTCTTCCATTGTTCTCGGAATTCCGCTGACATTTAAAAATGCTTCGGTACTCTTCCATTGTTCTCGGAATTCCGCTGACATATAAAAATGCTTCGGAACTCTTCAATTGTTCTCGGAATTCTGCTAAACTTTTAAAATGCTTTGGAACTCTTCCATTGCTCTCAGAATTCCGCTGACGTTTAAAAATGCTTCGGAAATCTTCCATTGTTTTCAAAATTCCGCTGACGTTTAAAAATGCTTCAGAACTCTTCCATTGTTCTCAGAATTCCGCTGACGTTTAAAAATGCTTCGGTACTCTTCCATTGTTCTCGGAATTCCGCTGACATATAAAAATGCTTTGGAAATCTTGCATTGTTCTCGGCATTCCGCTGACGTTTAAAAATGCTTCGGAACTCTTCCATTGTTCTCAGAATTCTGCTGACGTTTAAAAATGCTTCGGAAATCTTCCATTGTTTTCAAAATTCCGCTGACGTTTAAAAATGCTTCAGAACTCTTCCATTGTTCTCAGAATTCCGCTGACGTTTAAAAATGCTTCGGTACTCTTCCA
The DNA here is from genome assembly GCF_046119375.1 of Phyllobates terribilis. Taxonomy (NCBI): domain Eukaryota; kingdom Metazoa; phylum Chordata; class Amphibia; order Anura; family Dendrobatidae; genus Phyllobates; species Phyllobates terribilis. The sequence continues at coordinate 16,020,176 of NW_027362782.1, forward strand.
TTGTTCTCGGAATTCCACTGACATATAAAAATGCTTCGGAAATCTTGCATTGTTCTCGGCATTCCGCTGACGTTTAAAAATGCTTCGGAACTCTTCAATTGTTCTCGGAATTCTGCTGAACTTTTAAAATGCTTTGGAACTCTTCCATTGCTCTCGGAATTCTGCTGAAGTTTAAAAATGCTTCGGAACTCTTCCATTGTTCTCGGAATTCTGCTGAAGTTTAAAAATGTTTTGGAACTCTTCCATTGTTCTCAGAATTCCGCTGACGTTTAAAAATGCTTCGGAAATCTTCCATTGTTTTCAAAATTCCGCTGACATATAAAAATGCTTCGGAAATCTTGCATTGTTCTCGGCATTCCGCTGACGTTTAAAAATGCTTCAGAATTCTTCAATTGTTCTCGTAATTCTGCTGAACTTTTAAAATGCTTTGGAACTCTTCCATTGCTCTCGGAATTCTGCTGAAGTTTAAAAATGCTTCGGAACACTTCCATTGTTCTCGGAATTCTGCTGAAGTTTAAAAATGCTTCGGAACGCTTCCATTGTTCTCGGAATTCCGTTGAAGTTTAAAAATGCTTCAAAACTCTTCCATTGTTCTCGGAATTCTGCTGAAGTTTAAAAATGCTTCAGAACTCTTCCATTGTTCTCGGAATTCCGCTGACGTTTTAAAATGCTTCGGTACTCTTCCATTGTTCTCGGAATTCTGCTGACATATAAAAATGCTTCGGAAATCTTGCATTGTTCTCGGCATTCCGCTGACGTTTAAAAATGCTTCGGAACTCTTCCATTGTTCTCAGAATTTCGCTGACGTTTAAAAATGCTTCGGAAATCTTTCATTGTTTTCAAAATTCCGCTGACGTTTAAAAATGCTTCAGAACTCTTCCATTGTTCTCGGAATTCCGCTGACGGTTAAAAATGCTTTGGAACTCTTCCATTATTCTCGGAATTCTGCTGAAGTTTAAAAATGCTTCGGAACTCTTCCATTGTTCTCAGAATTCCGCTGACGTTTAAAAATGCTTCAGAACTCTTCCATTGTTCTCAGAATTCCGCTGACGTTTAAAAATGCTTCGGTACTCTTCCATTGCTCTCGGAATTCCACTGACATATAAAAATGCTTCGGAAATCTTGCATTGTTCTCGGCATTCCGCTGACGTTTAAAAATGCTTCGGAACTCTTCAATTGTTCTCGGAATTCTGCTGAACTTTTAAAATGCTTTGGAACTCTTCCATTGCTCTCGGAATTCTGCTGAAGTTTAAAAATGCTTCAGAACTCTTCCATTGTTCTCGGAATTCTGCTGAAGTTTTAAAATGTTTTGGAACTCTTCCATTGTTCTCAGAATTCCGCTGACGTTTAAAAATGCTTCGGAAATCTTCCATTGTTTTCAAAATTCCGCTGACATATAAAAATGCTTCGGAAATCTTGCATTGTTCTCGGCATTCCGCTGACGTTTAAAAATGCTTCAGAATTCTTCAATTGTTCTCGGAATTCTGCTGAACTTTTAAAATGCTTTGGAACTCTTCCATTGCTCTCGGAATTCTGCTGAAGTTTAAAAATGCTTCGGAACTCTTCCATTGTTCTCGGAATTCTGCTGAAGTTTAAAAATGCTTCGGAACTCTTCCATTGTTCTCGGAATTCCGTTGAAGTTTAAAAATGCTTCAAAACTCTTCCATTGTTCTCGGAATTCTGCTGAAGTTTAAAAATGCTTCGGAACACTTCCATTGTTCTCAGAATTCCGCTAACATTTAAAAATGCTTCGGAAATCTTCCATTGTTTTCAAAATTCCGCTGACGTTTAAAAATGCTTCAGAACTCTTCCATTGTTCTCGGAATTCCGCTGACATTTAAAAATGCTTTGGAACTCTTCCATTGTTCTCGCAATTCTGCTGACGTTTAAAAATGCTTCAGAACACTACAATTGTTTTTGGAATTCTGCTGAAGTTTTAAAATGCATTGGAACTCTTTCATTGTTCTCGGAATTCCACTGACGTTTAAAAATGCTTCGGAACTCTTCCATTGTTCTCGGAATTCCGTTGAAGTTTCAAAATGCTTCGGAACTCTTCCATTGTTCTCGGAATTCCGCTGACGTTTAATAATGCTTCAGAACTCTTCCATTGTTCTCAGAATTCCGCTGACGTTTAAAAATGCTTCGGTACTCTTCCATTGTTCTCGGAATTCCGCTGACATGTAAAAATGCTTCGGAAATCTTGCATTGTTCTCGGCATTCCGCTGACATTTAAAAATGCTTCAGAATTCTTCAATTGTTCTTGGAATTCTGCTGAACTTTTAAAATGCTTTGGAACTCTTCCATTGCTCTCGGAATTCTGCTGAAGTTTAAAAATGCTTCGGAACTCTTCCATTGTTCTCGGAATTCTGCTGAAGTTTAAAAATGCTTTGGAACTCTTCCATTGTTCTCGGAATTCCGTTGAAGTTTAAAAATGCTTCGAAACTCTTCCATTGTTCTCGGAATTCTGCTGAAGTTTAAAAATGCTTCGGAACTCTTCCATTGTTCTCAGAATTCCGTTGAAGTTTAAAAATGCTTCGAAACTCTTCCATTGTTCTGGGAATTCTGCTGAAGTTTAAAAATGCTTCAGAACTCTTCCATTGTTCTCGGAATTCCGCTGACGTTTAATAATGCTTCGCAACTCTTTCATTGTTCTCGGAGTTCCGCTGATGTTTAAAAATGCTTCGGAACTCTTCCATTGTTCTCAGAATTCTGTTGAAGTTTAAAAATGCTTCTAAACTCTTCCATTGTTCTCGGAATTCTGCTGAAGTTTAAAAATGCTTCGGAACTCTTCCATTGTTCTCGGAATTCAGCTGACATATAAAAATGCTTCGGAAATCTTGCATTGTTCTCGGCATTCCGCTGACGTTTAAAAATGCTTCGGAACTCTTCAATTGTTCTCGGAATTCTGCTGAACTTTTAAAATGCTTTGGAACTCTTCCATTGCTCTCGCAATTCTGCTGACGTTTAAAAATGCTTCGGAACTCTTCCATTGTTCTCGGAATTCTGCTGACATTTAAAAATGCTTCGGAACTCTTCCATTGTTCTTGGAATTCCGCTGACGTTTAAAAATGCTTCACAACTCTTCCATTGTTCTCGGAATTCCGCTGACTTTTAAAAATACTTCGAAACTCTTCCATTGTTCTCCAAATTCCGCTGAAGTTTTAAAATGCTTCGGAACCCTTCCATTGTTCTCGGAATTCTGCTGAAGTTTAAAAATGCTTCGGAACTCTTCCATTGTTCTCAGAATTCTGCTGACGTTTAAAAATGCTTCGGAACTCTTCCATTGTTCTCGGAATTCCGCTGAAGTTTAAAAATGCTTCGGACCTCTTCCATTGTTCTAGGAATTCTGCTGAAGTCTAAAAATTCATCTGAACTCTTCCATTATTCTCGGAATTCGTGTGAATTTTAAAAATGCTTCGAAACTCTTCTATTGTTCTCGGAATTCCGCTGAAGTTTAAAAATGCTTAAAATCTCTTACATTGTTCTCGGAATTCCGCTGAAGTTTAAAAATGCTTCGGAACTCTTCCTTTGTTCTCGGAATTCTGCTGAAGTTTAAAAATGCTTCAGAACTCTTCCATTGTTCTCAGAATTCCGCTGACGTTTAAAAATGCTTCGGAAATCTTCCATTGTTTTCAAAATTCCGCTGACGTTTAAAAATGCTTCAGAACTATTCCATTGTTCTCAGAATTCTGCTGACGTTTAAAAATGCTTCGGAACTCTTCCATTGTTCTCGGAATTCCGCTGACGTTTAAAAATGCTTCACAACTCTTCCATTGTTCTCGGAATTCCTCTGACGTTTAAAAATGCTTCACAACTCTTCCATTGTTCTCGGAATTCCGCTGACTTTTAAAAATGCTTCGGAAATTTTCCATTGTTTTCAAAATTCCGCTGACGCTTAAAAATGCTTCAGAACTCTTCCATTGTTCTCGGAATTCTGCTGACGTTTAACAATGCTTCGCAACTCTTTCATTGTTCTCGGAATTCCACTGACGTTTAAAAATGCTTCGGAACTCTTCCATTGCTCTCGGAATTCTGCTGAAGTTTAAAAATGCTTCGGAACTCTTCCATTGTTCTCGGAATTCTGCTGAAGTTTAAAAATGCTTTGGAACTCTTCCATTGTTCTCTGAATTCCGCTGACGTTTAAAAATGCTTCGGTACTCTTCCTTTGTTCTCGGAATTCCGCTGACATATAAAAATGCTTCGGAAATCTTGCATTGTTCTCGGCATTCCGCTGACGTTTAAAAATGCTTCGGAACTCTTCAATTGTTCTCGGAATTCTGCTGAACTTTTAAAATGCTTTGGAACTCTTCCATTGCTCTCGCAATTCTGCTGACGTTTAAAAATGCTTCGGAACTCTTCCATTGTTCTCGGAATTCTGCTGACATTTAAAAATGCTTCGGAACTCTTCCATTGTTCTCGGAATTCCGCTGACGTTTAAAAATGCTTCACAACTCTTCCATTGTTCTCGGAATTCCGCTGACTTTTAAAAATACTTCGAAACTCTTCCATTGTTCTCCAAATTCCGCTGAAGTTTAAAAATGCTTCGGAACCCTTCCATTGTTCTCGGAATTCTGCTGAAGTTTAAAAATGCTTCGGAACTCTTCCATTGTTCTCAGAATTCTGCTGACGTTTAAAAATGCTTCGGAACTCTTCCATTGTTCTCGGAATTCCGCTGAAGTTTAAAAATGCTTCGGACCTCTTCCATTGTTCTAGGAATTCTGCTGAAGTCTAAAAATTCATCTGAACTCTTCCATTATTCTCGGAATTCGTGTGAATTTTAAAAATGCTTCGAAACTCTTCTATTGTTCTCGGAATTCCGCTGAAGTTTAAAAATGCTTAAAATCTCTTAAATTGTTCTCGGAATTCCGCTGAAGTTTAAAAATGCTTCGGAACTCTTCCTTTGTTCTCGGAATTCTGCTGAAGTTTAAAAATGCTTCAGAACTCTTCCATTGTTCTCAGAATTCCGCTGACGTTTAAAAATGCTTCGGTACTCTTCCATTGTTCTCGGAATTCCACTGACATTTAAAAATGCTTCGGAAATCTTGTATTGTTCTCGGCATTCCGCTGACATATAAAAATGCTTCGGAAATCTTGTATTGTTCTCGGCATTCCGCTGACGTTTAAAAATGCTTCGGAACTCTTCAATTGTTCTCGGAATTCTGCTGAACTTTTAAAATGCTATGGAACTCTTCCATTGCTCTCGGAATTCGGGTGAAGTTTAAAAATGCTTCGGAACTCTTCTATTGTTCTCGGAATTCCGCTGAAGTTTAAAAATGCTTAAAATCTCTTCCATTGTTCTCGTAATTCTGCTCATGTTTAAAAATGCTTCGGAACTCTTTCATTGTTCTCGTAATTCCGCTGAAGTTTAAAAATGCTTCGGAACTCTTCCATTGTTCTCGGAATTCCGATGACGTTTTAAAATGCTTCGGTACTCTTCCATTGTTCTCGGAATTCCGCTGACAATTAAAAATGCTTCGGAACTCTTCCATTGTTCTAGGAATTCTGCTGAAGTCTAAAAATTCATCTGAACTCTTCCATTATTCTCGGAATTCATGTGAATTTTAAAAATGCTTCGGAACTCTTCTATTGTTCTCGGAATTCCGCTGAAGTTTAAAAATGCTTAAAATCTCTTACATTGTTCTCGGAATTCCGCTGAAGTTTAAAAATGCTTCGTAACTCTTCCATTGTTCTCGGAATTCTGTTGAAGTTTAAAAATGCTTCAGAACTCTTCCATTGTTCTCAGAATTCCGCTGACGTTTAAAAATGCTTCGGAAATCTTCCATTGTTCTCGGAATTCCGATGACGTTTAAAAATGCTTCACAACTCTTCCATTGTTCTCGGAATTCCGCTGACTTTTAAAAATGCTTCGGAACTCTTCCATTGTTCTCCAAATTCCGCTGAAGTTTAAAAATGCTTCGGAACCCTTCCATTGTTCTCGGAATTCTGCTGAAGATTAAAAATGCTTCGGAACTCTTCCATTGTTCTCGGAATTCCGCTGACGTTTAAAAATGCTTCGGTACTCTTCCATTGTTCTCGGAATTCTGCTGACGTTTAAAAATGCTTCGGAACTCTTCCATTGTTCTCGGCATTCCGCTGACGTTTAAAAATGCTTCGGAACTCTTCAATTGTTCTCGGAATTCTGCTGAACTTTTAAAAATGCTTCGGAACTCTTCCATTGTTCTCGGAATTCCGCTGACGTTTAAAAATGCTTCGGAACTCTTCCATTGTTCTTGGAATTCTGCTGAAGTTTTAAAATGCTTCGGTACTCTTCCATTGTTCTCCAAATTCCGCTGAAGTTTAAAAATGCTTCGGAACCCTTCCATTTTTCTCGGAATTCTGCTGACATTTAAAAATGCTTCGGAAATGTTCCATTGTTTTCAAAATTCCGCTGACTCTTAAAAATGCTTCAGAACTCTTCCATTGTTCTCGGAATTCCGCTGACGTTTAAAAATGCTTCGGAACTCTTCCATTGTTCTCGGAATTCCGCTGACGTTTAAAAATGCTTCGGAACTCTTCCATTGTTCTTGGAATTCTGCTGAAGTTTTAAAATGCTTCGGTACTCTTCCATTGTTCTCGGAATTCTGCTGACGCTTAAAAATGCTTTGGAACTCTTCCATTGTTCTCGGAATTCCGCTGACGTTTAAAAATGCTTCGGAACTCTTCCATTGTTCTCGGAATTCCGCTGACATATAAAAATGCTTCGGAAATCTTGCATTGTTCTCGGAATTCCGCTGACGTTTAAAAATGCTTCGGAACTCTTCCATTGTTCTCGGAATTCCGATGACGTTTTAAAATGCTTCGGTACTCTTCCATTGTTCTCGGAATTCCGCTGACGTTTAAAAATTCTTCGGAACTCTTCCATTATTCTCGCAATTCGTGTGAATTTTAAAAATGCTTCGGAACTTTTCTATTGTTCTCGGAATTCCGCTGAAGTTTAAAAATGCTTAAAATCTCTTACATTGTTCTCGGAATTCTGCTGAAGTTTAAAAATGCTTCGGAACTCTTCCATTGTTCTCAGAATTCCGCTGACGTTTAAAAATGCTTCGGAAATCTTCCATTGTTTTCAAAATTCCGCTGACGTTTAAAAATGCTTCAGAACTTTTCCATTGTTCTCAGAATTCTGCTGACGTTTAAAAATGCTTCGGAACTCTTCCATTGTTCTCGGCATTCCGCTGACGTTTAAAAATGCTTCGGAACTCTTCAATTGTTCTCGGAATTCTGCTGAACTTTTAAAAATGCTTCGGAACTCTTCCATTGTTCTCGGAATTCCGCTGACGTTTAAAAATGCTTCGGAACTCTTCCATTGTTCTCAGAATTCTGCTGACGTTTAAAAATGCTTCTGAACTCTTCCATTGTTCTCGGAATTCCGTTGAAGTTTAAAAATGCTTCGAAACTCTTCCATTGTTCTCGGAATTCTGCTGAAGTTTAAAAATGCTTCAGAACTCTTCCATTGTTCTCGGAATTCCGCTGACGTTTAAAAATGCTTCGGAACTCTTCCATTGTTCTCGGAATTCCGTTGAAGTTTAAAAATGCTTCGAAACTCTTCCATTGTTCTCGGAATTCCGCTGACATTTAAAAATGCTTCGGAAATCTTGTATTGTTCTCGGCATTCCGCTGACATATAAAAATGCTTCGGAAATCTTGTATTGTTCTCGGCATTCCGCTGACGTTTAAAAATGCTTCGGAACTCTTCAATTGTTCTCGGAATTCTGCTGAACTTTTAAAATGCTATGGAACTCTTCCATTGCTCTCGGAATTCGGGTGAAGTTTAAAAATGCTTCGGAACTCTTCTATTGTTCTCGGAATTCCGCTGAAGTTTAAAAATGCTTAAAATCTCTTCCATTGTTCTCGTAATTCTGCTCATGTTTAAAAATGCTTCGGAACTCTTTCATTGTTCTCGTAATTCCGCTGAAGTTTAAAAATGCTTCGGAACTCTTCCATTGTTCTCGGAATTCCGATGACGTTTTAAAATGCTTCGGTACTCTTCCATTGTTCTCGGAATTCCGCTGACAATTAAAAATGCTTCGGAACTCTTCCATTGTTCTAGGAATTCTGCTGAAGTCTAAAAATTCATCTGAACTCTTCCATTATTCTCGGAATTCATGTGAATTTTAAAAATGCTTCGGAACTCTTCTATTGTTCTCGGAATTCCGCTGAAGTTTAAAAATGCTTAAAATCTCTTACATTGTTCTCGGAATTCCGCTGACGTTTAAAAATGCTTCGGAAATCTTCCATTGTTTTCAAAATTCCGCTGACGCTTAAAAATGCTTCAGAACTCTTCCATTGTTCTCGGAATTCTGTTGAAGTTTAAAAATGCTTCGAAACTCTTCCATTGTTCTCGGAATTCCGATGACGTTTAAAAATGCTTCACAACTCTTCCATTGTTCTCGGAATTCTGCTGACGTTTAATAATGCTTCGCAACTCTTTCATTGTTCTCGGAATTCCGCTGACGTTTAAAAATGCTTCGGAACTCTTCCATTGTTCTCGTAATTCCGTTGAAGTTTAAAAATGCTTCGAAACTCTTCCATTGTTCTCAGAATTCTGCTGAAGTTTAAAAATGCTTCAGAACTCTTCCATTGTTCTCGGAATTCCGCTGACGTTTAATAATGCTTCGCAACTCTTTCATTGTTCTCGGAATTCCGCTGAAATTTAAAAATGCTTCAGAACTCTTCCTTTGTTCTCGGAATTCCGCTGACATATAAAAATGCTTCGGAAATCTTGCATTGTTCTCGGCATTCCGCTGACATTTAAAAATGCTTCAGAACTCTTCAATTGTTCTCGGAATTCTGCTGAACTTTTAAAATGCTTTGGAACTCTTCCATTGCTCTCAGAATTCTGCTGAAGTTTAAAAATGCTTCAGAACTCTTACATTGTTCTCGGAATTCTGCTGACGTTTAAAAATGCTTCGGAACTCTTCCATTGTTCTCGAAATTCCGTTGAAGTTTAAAAATGCTTCGGAACTCTTCCATTGTTCTTGGAATTCTGCTGAAGTTTTAAAATGCTTCGGTACTCTTCCATTGTTCTCCAAATTCCGCTGAAGTTTAAAAATGCTTCGGAACCCTTCCATTTTTCTCGGAATTCTGCTGACATTTAAAAATGCTTCGGAAATGTTCCATTGTTTTCAAAATTCCGCTGACTCTTAAAAATGCTTCAGAACTCTTCCATTGTTCTCGGAATTCCGCTGACGTTTAAAAATGCTTCGGAACTCTTCCATTGTTCTCGGAATTCCGCTGACGTTTAAAAATGCTTCGGAACTCTTCCATTGTTCTTGGAATTCTGCTGAAGTTTTAAAATGCTTCGGTACTCTTCCATTGTTCTCGGAATTCTGCTGACGCTTAAAAATGCTTCGGAACTCTTCCATTGTTCTCGGAATTCCGCTGACGTTTAAAAATGCTTCGGAACTCTTCCATTGTTCTCGGAATTCCGCTGACATATAAAAATGCTTCGGAAATCTTGCATTGTTCTCGGAATTCCGCTGACGTTTAAAAATGCTTCGGAACTCTTCCATTGTTCTCGGAATTCCGATGACGTTTTAAAATGCTTCGGTACTCTTCCATTGTTCTCGGAATTCCGCTGACGTTTAAAAATTCTTCGGAACTCTTCCATTATTCTCGCAATTCGTGTGAATTTTAAAAATGCTTCGGAACTTTTCTATTGTTCTCGGAATTCCGCTGAAGTTTAAAAATGCTTAAAATCTCTTACATTGTTCTCGGAATTCTGCTGAAGTTTAAAAATGCTTCGGAACTCTTCCATTGTTCTCAGAATTCCGCTGACGTTTAAAAATGCTTCGGAAATCTTCCATTGTTTTCAAAATTCCGCTGACGTTTAAAAATGCTTCAGAACTTTTCCATTGTTCTCAGAATTCTGCTGACGTTTAAAAATGCTTCGGAACTCTTCCATTGTTCTCGGCATTCCGCTGACGTTTAAAAATGCTTCGGAACTCTTCAATTGTTCTCGGAATTCTGCTGAACTTTTAAAAATGCTTCGGAACTCTTCCATTGTTCTCGGAATTCCGCTGACGTTTAAAAATGCTTCGGAACTCTTCCATTGTTCTCAGAATTCTGCTGACGTTTAAAAATGCTTCTGAACTCTTCCATTGTTCTCGGAATTCCGTTGAAGTTTAAAAATGCTTCGAAACTCTTCCATTGTTCTCGGAATTCTGCTGAAGTTTAAAAATGCTTCAGAACTCTTCCATTGTTCTCGGAATTCCGCTGACGTTTAAAAATGCTTCGGAACTCTTCCATTGTTCTCGGAATTCCGTTGAAGTTTAAAAATGCTTCGAAACTCTTCCATTGTTCTCGGAATTCCGCTGACATTTAAAAATGCTTCAGAAATCTTGTATTGTTCTCGGCATTCCGCTGACATATAAAAATGCTTCGGAAATCTTGTATTGTTCTCGGCATTCCGCTGACGTTTAAAAATGCTTCGGAACTCTTCAATTGTTCTCGGAATTCTGCTGAACTTTTAAAATGCTATGGAACTCTTCCATTGCTCTCGGAATTCGGGTGAAGTTTAAAAATGCTTCGGAACTCTTCTATTGTTCTCGGAATTCCGCTGAAGTTTAAAAATGCTTAAAATCTCTTCCATTGTTCTCGTAATTCTGCTCATGTTTAAAAATGCTTCGGAACTCTTTCATTGTTCTCGTAATTCCGCTGAAGTTTAAAAATGCTTCGGAACTCTTCCATTGTTCTCGGAATTCCGATGACGTTTTAAAATGCTTCGGTACTCTTCCATTGTTCTCGGAATTCCGCTGACAATTAAAAATGCTTCGGAACTCTTCCATTGTTCTAGGAATTCTGCTGAAGTCTAAAAATTCATCTGAACTCTTCCATTATTCTCGGAATTCATGTGAATTTTAAAAATGCTTCGGAACTCTTCTATTGTTCTCGGAATTCCGCTGAAGTTTAAAAATGCTTAAAATCTCTTACATTGTTCTCGGAATTCCGCTGACGTTTAAAAATGCTTCGGAAATCTTCCATTGTTTTCAAAATTCCGCTGACGCTTAAAAATGCTTCAGAACTCTTCCATTGTTCTCGGAATTCTGCTGAACTTTTAAAATGCTTTGGAACTCTTCCATTGCTCTCAGAATTCTGCTGAAGTTTAAAAATGCTTCAGAACTCTTACATTGTTCTCGGAATTCTGCTGACGTTTAAAAATGCTTCGGAACTCTTCCATTGTTCTCGAAATTCCGTTGAAGTTTAAAAATGCTTCGGAACTCTTCCATTGTTCTTGGAATTCTGCTGAAGTTTTAAAATGCTTCGGTACTCTTCCATTGTTCTCCAAATTCCGCTGAAGTTTAAAAATGCTTCGGAACCCTTCCATTTTTCTCGGAATTCTGCTGACATTTAAAAATGCTTCGGAAATGTTCCATTGTTTTCAAAATTCCGCTGACTCTTAAAAATGCTTCAGAACTCTTCCATTGTTCTCGGAATTCCGCTGACGTTTAAAAATGCTTCGGAACTCTTCCATTGTTCTCGGAATTCCGCTGACGTTTAAAAATGCTTCGGAACTCTTCCATTGTTCTTGGAATTCTGCTGAAGTTTTAAAATGCTTCGGTACTCTTCCATTGTTCTCGGAATTCTGCTGACGCTTAAAAATGCTTCGGAACTCTTCCATTGTTCTCGGAATTCCGCTGACGTTTAAAAATGCTTCGGAACTCTTCCATTGTTCTCGGAATTCCGCTGACATATAAAAATGCTTCGGAAATCTTGCATTGTTCTCGGAATTCCGCTGACGTTTAAAAATGCTTCGGAACTCTTCCATTGTTCTCGGAATTCCGATGACGTTTTAAAATGCTTCGGTACTCTTCCATTGTTCTCGGAATTCCGCTGACGTTTAAAAATTCTTCGGAACTCTTCCATTATTCTCGCAATTCGTGTGAATTTTAAAAATGCTTCGGAACTTTTCTATTGTTCTCGGAATTCCGCTGAAGTTTAAAAATGCTTAAAATCTCTTACATTGTTCTCGGAATTCTGCTGAAGTTTAAAAATGCTTCGGAACTCTTCCATTGTTCTCAGAATTCCGCTGACGTTTAAAAATGCTTCGGAAATCTTCCATTGTTTTCAAAATTCCGCTGACGTTTAAAAATGCTTCAGAACTTTTCCATTGTTCTCAGAATTCTGCTGACGTTTAAAAATGCTTCGGAACTCTTCCATTGTTCTCGGCATTCCGCTGACGTTTAAAAATGCTTCGGAACTCTTCAATTGTTCTCGGAATTCTGCTGAACTTTTAAAAATGCTTCGGAACTCTTCCATTGTTCTCGGAATTCCGCTGACGTTTAAAAATGCTTCGGAACTCTTCCATTGTTCTCAGAATTCTGCTGACGTTTAAAAATGCTTCTGAACTCTTCCATTGTTCTCGGAATTCCGTTGAAGTTTAAAAATGCTTCGAAACTCTTCCATTGTTCTCGGAATTCTGCTGAAGTTTAAAAATGCTTCAGAACTCTTCCATTGTTCTCGGAATTCCGCTGACGTTTAAAAATGCTTCGGAACTCTTCCATTGTTCTCGGAATTCCGTTGAAGTTTAAAAATGCTTCGAAACTCTTCCATTGTTCTCGGAATTCCGCTGACATTTAAAAATGCTTCAGAAATCTTGTATTGTTCTCGGCATTCCGCTGACATATAAAAATGCTTCGGAAATCTTGTATTGTTCTCGGCATTCCGCTGACGTTTAAAAATGCTTCGGAACTCTTCAATTGTTCTCGGAATTCTGCTGAACTTTTAAAATGCTATGGAACTCTTCCATTGCTCTCGGAATTCGGGTGAAGTTTAAAAATGCTTCGGAACTCTTCTATTGTTCTCGGAATTCCGCTGAAGTTTAAAAATGCTTAAAATCTCTTCCATTGTTCTCGTAATTCTGCTCATGTTTAAAAATGCTTCGGAACTCTTTCATTGTTCTCGTAATTCCGCTGAAGTTTAAAAATGCTTCGGAACTCTTCCATTGTTCTCGGAATTCCGATGACGTTTTAAAATGCTTCGGTACTCTTCCATTGTTCTCGGAATTCCGCTGACAATTAAAAATGCTTCGGAACTCTTCCATTGTTCTAGGAATTCTGCTGAAGTCTAAAAATTCATCTGAACTCTTCCATTATTCTCGGAATTCATGTGAATTTTAAAAATGCTTCGGAACTCTTCTATTGTTCTCGGAATTCCGCTGAAGTTTAAAAATGCTTAAAATCTCTTACATTGTTCTCGGAATTCCGCTGACGTTTAAAAATGCTTCGGAAATCTTCCATTGTTTTCAAAATTCCGCTGACGCTTAAAAATGCTTCAGAACTCTTCCATTGTTCTCGGAATTCTGTTGAAGTTTAAAAATGCTTCGAAACTCTTCCATTGTTCTCGGAATTCCGATGACGTTTAAAAATGCTTCACAACTCTTCCATTGTTCTCGGAATTCCGCTGACGTTTAATAATGCTTCGCAACTCTTTCATTGTTCTCGGAATTCCGCTGACGTTTAAAAATGCTTCGGAACTCTTCCTTTGTTCTCGGAATTCCGCTGACATATAAAAATGCTTCGGAAATCTTGCATTGTTCTCGGCATTCCGCTGACATTTAAAAATGCTTCAGAACTCTTCAATTGTTCTCGGAATTCTGCTGAACTTTTAAAATGCTTTGGAACTCTTCCATTGCTCTCAGAATTCTGCTGAAGTTTAAAAATGCTTCAGAACTCTTACATTGTTCTCGGAATTCTGCTGACGTTTAAAAATGCTTCGGAACTCTTCCATTGTTCTCGAAATTCCGTTGAAGTTTAAAAATGCTTCGGAACTCTTCCATTGTTCTCGGAATTCTGCTGAAGTTTAAAAATGCTTCAAAACTCTTCCATTGTTCTCAGAATTCCGCTGACGATTAAAAATGCTTCGGTACTCTTCCATTGTTCTCGGAATTCTGCTGACGTTTAAAAATGCTTCGGAACTCTTCCATTGTTCTCGGCATTCCGCTGACGTTTAAAAATGCTTCGGAACTCTTCAATTGTTCTCGGAATTCTGCTGAACTTTTAAAAATGCTTCGGAACTCTTCCATTGTTCTCGGAATTCCGCTGACGTTTAAAAATGCTTCGGAACTCTTCCATTGTTCTTGGAATTCTGCTGAAGTTTTAAAATGCTTCGGTACTCTTCCATTGTTCTCCAAATTCCGCTGAAGTTTAAAAATGCTTCGGAACCCTTCCATTTTTCTCGGAATTCTGCTGACATTTAAAAATGCTTCGGAAATGTTCCATTGTTTTCAAAATTCCGCTGACTCTTAAAAATGCTTCAGAACTCTTCCATTGTTCTCGGAATTCCGCTGACGTTTAAAAATGCTTCGGAACTCTTCCATTGTTCTCGGAATTCCGCTGACGTTTAAAAATGCTTCGGAACTCTTCCATTGTTCTTGGAATTCTGCTGAAGTTTTAAAATGCTTCGGTACTCTTCCATTGTTCTCGGAATTCTGCTGACGCTTAAAAATGCTTCGGAACTCTTCCATTGTTCTCGGAATTCCGCTGACGTTTAAAAATGCTTCGGAACTCTTCCATTGTTCTCGGAATTCCGCTGACATATAAAAATGCTTCGGAAATCTTGCATTGTTCTCGGAATTCCGCTGACGTTTAAAAATGCTTCGGAACTCTTCCATTGTTCTCGGAATTCCGATGACGTTTTAAAATGCTTCGGTACTCTTCCATTGTTCTCGGAATTCCGCTGACGTTTAAAAATTCTTCGGAACTCTTCCATTATTCTCGCAATTCGTGTGAATTTTAAAAATGCTTCGGAACTTTTCTATTGTTCTCGGAATTCCGCTGAAGTTTAAAAATGCTTAAAATCTCTTACATTGTTCTCGGAATTCCGCTGAAGTTTAAAAATGCTTCGGAACTCTTCCATTGTTCTCGGAATTCTGCTGAAGTTTAAAAATGCTTCAGAACTCTTCCATTGTTCTCAGAATTCCGCTGACGTTTAAAAATGCTTCGGAAATCTTCCATTGTTTTCAAAATTCCGCTGACGTTTAAAAATGCTTCAGAACTTTTCCATTGTTCTCAGAATTCTGCTGACGTTTAAAAATGCTTCGGAACTCTTCCATTGTTCTCGGCATTCCGCTGACGTTTAAAAATGCTTCGGAACTCTTCAATTGTTCTCGGAATTCTGCTGAACTTTTAAAAATGCTTCGGAACTCTTCCATTGTTCTCGGAATTCCGCTGACGTTTAAAAATGCTTCGGAACTCTTCCATTGTTCTCAGAATTCTGCTGACGTTTAAAAATGCTTCTGAACTCTTCCATTGTTCTCGGAATTCCGTTGAAGTTTAAAAATGCTTCGAAACTCTTCCATTGTTCTCGGAATTCTGCTGAAGTTTAAAAATGCTTCAGAACTCTTCCATTGTTCTCGGAATTCCGCTGACGTTTAAAAATGCTTCGGAACTCTTCCATTGTTCTCGCAATTCCGTTGAAGTTTAAAAATGCTTCGAAACTCTTCCATTGTTCTCGGAATTCCGCTGACATTTAAAAATGCTTCGGAAATCTTGTATTGTTCTCGGCATTCCGCTGACATATAAAAATGCTTCGGAAATCTTGTATTGTTCTCGGCATTCCGCTGACGTTTAAAAATGCTTCGGAACTCTTCAATTGTTCTCGGAATTCTGCTGAACTTTTAAAATGCTATGGAACTCTTCCATTGCTCTCGGAATTCGGGTGAAGTTTAAAAATGCTTCGGAACTCTTCTATTGTTCTCGGAATTCCGCTGAAGTTTAAAAATGCTTAAAATCTCTTCCATTGTTCTCGTAATTCTGCTCATGTTTAAAAATGCTTCGGAACTCTTTCATTGTTCTCGTAATTCCGCTGAAGTTTAAAAATGCTTCGGAACTCTTCCATTGTTCTCGGAATTCCGATGACGTTTTAAAATGCTTCGGTACTCTTCCATTGTTCTCGGAATTCCGCTGACAATTAAAAATGCTTCGGAACTCTTCCATTGTTCTAGGAATTCTGCTGAAGTCTAAAAATTCATCTGAACTCTTCCATTATTCTCGGAATTCATGTGAATTTTAAAAATGCTTCGGAACTCTTCTATTGTTCTCGGAATTCCGCTGAAGTTTAAAAATGCTTAAAATCTCTTACATTGTTCTCGGAATTCCGCTGAAGTTTAAAAATGCTTCGTAACTCTTCCATTGTTCTCGGAATTCTGTTGAAGTTTAAAAATGCTTCAGAACTCTTCCATTGTTCTCAGAATTCCGCTGACGTTTAAAAATGCTTCGGAAATCTTCCATTGTTCTCGGAATTCCGATGACGTTTAAAAATGCTTCACAACTCTTCCATTGTTCTCGGAATTCCGCTGACTTTTAAAAATGCTTCGGAACTCTTCCATTGTTCTCCAAATTCCGCTGAAGTTTAAAAATGCTTCGGAACCCTTCCATTGTTCTCGGAATTCTGCTGAAGTTTAAAAATGCTTCGGAACTCTTCCATTGTTCTCGGAATTCCGCTGACGTTTAATAATGCTTCGCAACTCTTTCATTGTTCTCGGAATTCCGCTGAAATTTAAAAATGCTTCAGAACTCTTCCATTGTTCTCAGAATTCCGCTGACGTTTAAAAATGCTTCGGTACTCTTCCTTTGTTCTCGGAATTCCGCTGACATATAAAAATGCTTCGGAAATCTTGCATTGTTCTCGGCATTCCGCTGACATTTAAAAATGCTTCAGAACTCTTCAATTGTTTTCGGAATTCTGCTGAACTTTTAAAATGCTTTGGAACTCTTCCATTGCTCTCAGAATTCTGCTGAAGTTTAAAAATGCTTCAGAACTCTTACATTGTTCTCGGAATTCTGCTGACGTTTAAAAATGCTTCGGAACTCTTCCATTGTTCTCGAAATTCCGTTGAAGTTTAAAAATGCTTCGGAACTCTTCCATTGTTCTCGGAATTCTGCTGAAGTTTAAAAATGCTTCGAAACTCTTCCATTGTTCTCAGAATTCCGCTGACGTTTAAAAATGCTTCGGTACTCTTCCATTGTTCTCGGAATTCTGCTGACGTTTAAAAATGCTTCGGAACTCTTCCATTGTTCTCGGCATTCCGCTGACGTTTAAAAATGCTTCGGAACTCTTCAATTGTTCTCGGAATTCTGCTGAACTTTTAAAAATGCTTCGGAACTCTTCCATTGTTCTCGGAATTCCGCTGACGTTTAAAAATGCTTCGGAACTCTTCCATTGTTCTTGGAATTCTGCTGAAGTTTTAAAATGCTTCGGTACTCTTCCATTGTTCTCCAAATTCCGCTGAAGTTTAAAAATGCTTCGGAACCCTTCCATTTTTCTCGGAATTCTGCTGACATTTAAAAATGCTTCGGAAATGTTCCATTGTTTTCAAAATTCCGCTGACTCTTAAAAATGCTTCAGAACTCTTCCATTGTTCTCGGAATTCCGCTGACGTTTAAAAATGCTTCGGAACTCTTCCATTGTTCTCGGAATTCCGCTGACGTTTAAAAATGCTTCGGAACTCTTCCATTGTTCTTGGAATTCTGCTGAAGTTTTAAAATGCTTCGGTACTCTTCCATTGTTCTCGGAATTCTGCTGACGCTTAAAAATGCTTCGGAACTCTTCCATTGTTCTCGGAATTCCGCTGACGTTTAAAAATGCTTCGGAACTCTTCCATTGTTCTCGGAATTCCGCTGACATATAAAAATGCTTCGGAAATCTTGCATTGTTCTCGGAATTCCGCTGACGTTTAAAAATGCTTCGGAACTCTTCCATTGTTCTCGGAATTCCGATGACGTTTTAAAATGCTTCGGTACTCTTCCATTGTTCTCGGAATTCCGCTGACGTTTAAAAATTCTTCGGAACTCTTCCATTATTCTCGCAATTCGTGTGAATTTTAAAAATGCTTCGGAACTTTTCTATTGTTCTCGGAATTCCGCTGAAGTTTAAAAATGCTTAAAATCTCTTACATTGTTCTCGGAATTCTGCTGAAGTTTAAAAATGCTTCGGAACTCTTCCATTGTTCTCAGAATTCCGCTGACGTTTAAAAATGCTTCGGAAATCTTCCATTGTTTTCAAAATTCCGCTGACGTTTAAAAATGCTTCAGAACTTTTCCATTGTTCTCAGAATTCTGCTGACGTTTAAAAATGCTTCGGAACTCTTCCATTGTTCTCGGCATTCCGCTGACGTTTAAAAATGCTTCGGAACTCTTCAATTGTTCTCGGAATTCTGCTGAACTTTTAAAAATGCTTCGGAACTCTTCCATTGTTCTCGGAATTCCGCTGACGTTTAAAAATGCTTCGGAACTCTTCCATTGTTCTCAGAATTCTGCTGACGTTTAAAAATGCTTCTGAACTCTTCCATTGTTCTCGGAATTCCGTTGAAGTTTAAAAATGCTTCGAAACTCTTCCATTGTTCTCGGAATTCTGCTGAAGTTTAAAAATGCTTCAGAACTCTTCCATTGTTCTCGGAATTCCGCTGACGTTTAAAAATGCTTCGGAACTCTTCCATTGTTCTCGGAATTCCGTTGAAGTTTAAAAATGCTTCGAAACTCTTCCATTGTTCTCGGAATTCCGCTGACATTTAAAAATGCTTCGGAAATCTTGTATTGTTCTCGGCATTCCGCTGACATATAAAAATGCTTCGGAAATCTTGTATTGTTCTCGGCATTCCGCTGACGTTTAAAAATGCTTCGGAACTCTTCAATTGTTCTCGGAATTCTGCTGAACTTTTAAAATGCTATGGAACTCTTCCATTGCTCTCGGAATTCGGGTGAAGTTTAAAAATGCTTCGGAACTCTTCTATTGTTCTCGGAATTCCGCTGAAGTTTAAAAATGCTTAAAATCTCTTCCATTGTTCTCGTAATTCTGCTCATGTTTAAAAATGCTTCGGAACTCTTTCATTGTTCTCGTAATTCCGCTGAAGTTTAAAAATGCTTCGGAACTCTTCCATTGTTCTCGGAATTCCGATGACGTTTTAAAATGCTTCGGTACTCTTCCATTGTTCTCGGAATTCCGCTGACAATTAAAAATGCTTCGGAACTCTTCCATTGTTCTAGGAATTCTGCTGAAGTCTAAAAATTCATCTGAACTCTTCCATTATTCTCGGAATTCATGTGAATTTTAAAAATGCTTCGGAACTCTTCTATTGTTCTCGGAATTCCGCTGAAGTTTAAAAATGCTTAAAATCTCTTACATTGTTCTCGGAATTCCGCTGACGTTTAAAAATGCTTCGGAAATCTTCCATTGTTTTCAAAATTCCGCTGACGCTTAAAAATGCTTCAGAACTCTTCCATTGTTCTCGGAATTCTGTTGAAGTTTAAAAATGCTTCGAAACTCTTCCATTGTTCTCGGAATTCCGATGACGTTTAAAAATGCTTCACAACTCTTCCATTGTTCTCGGAATTCCGCTGACGTTTAATAATGCTTCGCAACTCTTTCATTGTTCTCGGAATTCCGCTGACGTTTAAAAATGCTTCGGAACTCTTCCATTGTTCTCGTAATTCCGTTGAAGTTTAAAAATGCTTCGAAACTCTTCCATTGTTCTCAGAATTCTGCTGAAGTTTAAAAATGCTTCAGAACTCTTCCATTGTTCTCGGAATTCCGCTGACGTTTAATAATGCTTCGCAACTCTTTCATTGTTCTCGGAATTCCGCTGAAATTTAAAAATGCTTCAGAACTCTTCCTTTGTTCTCGGAATTCCGCTGACATATAAAAATGCTTCGGAAATCTTGCATTGTTCTCGGCATTCCGCTGACATTTAAAAATGCTTCAGAACTCTTCAATTGTTCTCGGAATTCTGCTGAACTTTTAAAATGCTTTGGAACTCTTCCATTGCTCTCAGAATTCTGCTGAAGTTTAAAAATGCTTCAGAACTCTTACATTGTTCTCGGAATTCTGCTGACGTTTAAAAATGCTTCGGAACTCTTCCATTGTTCTCGAAATTCCGTTGAAGTTTAAAAATGCTTCGGAACTCTTCCATTGTTCTCGGAATTCTGCTGAAGTTTAAAAATGCTTCAAAACTCTTCCATTGTTCTCAGAATTCCGCTGACGATTAAAAATGCTTCGGTACTCTTCCATTGTTCTCGGAATTCTGCTGACGTTTAAAAATGCTTCGGAACTCTTCCATTGTTCTCGGCATTCCGCTGACGTTTAAAAATGCTTCGGAACTCTTCAATTGTTCTCGGAATTCTGCTGAACTTTTAAAAATGCTTCGGAACTCTTCCATTGTTCTCGGAATTCCGCTGACGTTTAAAAATGCTTCGGAACTCTTCCATTGTTCTTGGAATTCTGCTGAAGTTTTAAAATGCTTCGGTACTCTTCCATTGTTCTCCAAATTCCGCTGAAGTTTAAAAATGCTTCGGAACCCTTCCATTTTTCTCGGAATTCTGCTGACATTTAAAAATGCTTCGGAAATGTTCCATTGTTTTCAAAATTCCGCTGACTCTTAAAAATGCTTCAGAACTCTTCCATTGTTCTCGGAATTCCGCTGACGTTTAAAAATGCTTCGGAACTCTTCCATTGTTCTCGGAATTCCGCTGACGTTTAAAAATGCTTCGGAACTCTTCCATTGTTCTTGGAATTCTGCTGAAGTTTTAAAATGCTTCGGTACTCTTCCATTGTTCTCGGAATTCTGCTGACGCTTAAAAATGCTTCGGAACTCTTCCATTGTTCTCGGAATTCCGCTGACGTTTAAAAATGCTTCGGAACTCTTCCATTGTTCTCGGAATTCCGCTGACATATAAAAATGCTTCGGAAATCTTGCATTGTTCTCGGAATTCCGCTGACGTTTAAAAATGCTTCGGAACTCTTCCATTGTTCTCGGAATTCCGATGACGTTTTAAAATGCTTCGGTACTCTTCCATTGTTCTCGGAATTCCGCTGACGTTTAAAAATTCTTCGGAACTCTTCCATTATTCTCGCAATTCGTGTGAATTTTAAAAATGCTTCGGAACTCTTCCATTGTTCTCGGCATTCCGCTGACGTTTAAAAATGCTTCGGAACTCTTCAATTGTTCTCGGAATTCTGCTGAACTTTTAAAAATGCTTCGGAACTCTTCCATTGTTCTCGGAATTCCGCTGACGTTTAAAAATGCTTCGGAACTCTTCCATTGTTCTCAGAATTCTGCTGACGTTTAAAAATGCTTCTGAACTCTTCCATTGTTCTCGGAATTCCGTTGAAGTTTAAAAATGCTTCGAAACTCTTCCATTGTTCTCGGAATTCTGCTGAAGTTTAAAAATGCTTCAGAACTCTTCCATTGTTCTCGGAATTCCGCTGACGTTTAAAAATGCTTCGGAACTCTTCCATTGTTCTCGGAATTCCGTTGAAGTTTAAAAATGCTTCGAAACTCTTCCATTGTTCTCGGAATTCCGCTGACATTTAAAAATGCTTCGGAAATCTTGTATTGTTCTCGGCATTCCGCTGACATATAAAAATGCTTCGGAAATCTTGTATTGTTCTCGGCATTCCGCTGACGTTTAAAAATGCTTCGGAACTCTTCAATTGTTCTCGGAATTCTGCTGAACTTTTAAAATGCTATGGAACTCTTCCATTGCTCTCGGAATTCGGGTGAAGTTTAAAAATGCTTCGGAACTCTTCTATTGTTCTCGGAATTCCGCTGAAGTTTAAAAATGCTTAAAATCTCTTCCATTGTTCTCGTAATTCTGCTCATGTTTAAAAATGCTTCGGAACTCTTTCATTGTTCTCGTAATTCCGCTGAAGTTTAAAAATGCTTCGGAACTCTTCCATTGTTCTCGGAATTCCGCTGAAGTTTAAAAATGCTTAAAATCTCTTCCATTGTTCTCGTAATTCTGCTCATGTTTAAAAATGCTTCGGAACTCTTTCATTGTTCTCGTAATTCCGATGACGTTTTAAAATGCTTCGGTACTCTTCCATTGTTCTCGGAATTCCGCTGACAATTAAAAATGCTTCGGAACTCTTCCATTGTTCTAGGAATTCTGCTGAAGTCTAAAAATTCATCTGAACTCTTCCATTATTCTCGGAATTCATGTGAATTTTAAAAATGCTTCGGAACTCTTCTATTGTTCTCGGAATTCCGCTGAAGTTTAAAAATGCTTAAAATCTCTTACATTGTTCTCGGAATTCCGATGACGTTTAAAAATGCTTCACAACTCTTCCATTGTTCTCGGAATTCTGTTGAAGTTTAAAAATGCTTCGAAACTCTTCCATTGTTCTCGGAATTCCGATGACGTTTAAAAATGCTTCACAACTCTTCCATTGTTCTCGGAATTCCGCTGACGTTTAATAATGCTTCGCAACTCTTTCATTGTTCTCGGAATTCCGCTGACGTTTAAAAATGCTTCGGAACTCTTCCATTGTTCTCGTAATTCCGTTGAAGTTTAAAAATGCTTCGAAACTCTTCCATTGTTCTCAGAATTCTGCTGAAGTTTAAAAATGCTTCAGAACTCTTCCATTGTTCTCGGAATTCCGCTGACGTTTAATAATGCTTCGCAACTCTTTCATTGTTCTCGGAATTCCGCTGAAATTTAAAAATGCTTCAGAACTCTTCCATTGTTCTCAGAATTCCGCTGACGTTTAAAAATGCTTCGGTACTCTTCCTTTGTTCTCGGAATTCCGCTGACATATAAAAATGCTTCGGAAATCTTGCATTGTTCTCGGCATTCCGCTGACATTTAAAAATGCTTCAGAACTCTTCAATTGTTCTCGGAATTCTGCTGAACTTTTAAAATGCTTTGGAACTCTTCCATTGCTCTCAGAATTCTGCTGAAGTTTAAAAATGCTTCAGAACTCTTACATTGTTCTCGGAATTCTGCTGACGTTTAAAAATGCTTCGGAACTCTTCCATTGTTCTCGAAATTCCGTTGAAGTTTAAAAATGCTTCGGAACTCTTCCATTGTTCTCGGAATTCTGCTGAAGTTTAAAAATGCTTCAAAACTCTTCCATTGTTCTCAGAATTCCGCTGACGATTAAAAATGCTTCGGTACTCTTCCATTGTTCTCGGAATTCTGCTGACGTTTAAAAATGCTTCGGAACTCTTCCATTGTTCTCGGCATTCCGCTGACGTTTAAAAATGCTTCGGAACTCTTCAATTGTTCTCGGAATTCTGCTGAACTTTTAAAAATGCTTCGGAACTCTTCCATTGTTCTCGGAATTCCGCTGACGTTTAAAAATGCTTCGGAACTCTTCCATTGTTCTTGGAATTCTGCTGAAGTTTTAAAATGCTTCGGTACTCTTCCATTGTTCTCCAAATTCCGCTGAAGTTTAAAAATGCTTCGGAACCCTTCCATTTTTCTCGGAATTCTGCTGACATTTAAAAATGCTTCGGAAATGTTCCATTGTTTTCAAAATTCCGCTGACTCTTAAAAATGCTTCAGAACTCTTCCATTGTTCTCGGAATTCCGCTGACGTTTAAAAATGCTTCGGAACTCTTCCATTGTTCTCGGAATTCCGCTGACGTTTAAAAATGCTTCGGAACTCTTCCATTGTTCTTGGAATTCTGCTGAAGTTTTAAAATGCTTCGGTACTCTTCCATTGTTCTCGGAATTCTGCTGACGCTTAAAAATGCTTCGGAACTCTTCCATTGTTCTCGGAATTCCGCTGACATTTAAAAATGCTTCGGAACTCTTCCATTGTTCTCGGAATTCCGCTGACATATAAAAATGCTTCGGAAATCTTGCATTGTTCTCGGAATTCCGCTGACGTTTAAAAATGCTTCGGAACTCTTCCATTGTTCTCGGAATTCCGATGACGTTTTAAAATGCTTCGGTACTCTTCCATTGTTCTCGGAATTCCGCTGACGTTTAAAAATTCTTCGGAACTCTTCCATTATTCTCGCAATTCGTGTGAATTTTAAAAATGCTTCGGAACTTTTCTATTGTTCTCGGAATTCCGCTGAAGTTTAAAAATGCTTAAAATCTCTTACATTGTTCTCGGAATTCCGCTGAAGTTTAAAAATGCTTCGGAACTCTTCCATTGTTCTCGGAATTCTGCTGAAGTTTAAAAATGCTTCAGAACTCTTCCATTGTTCTCAGAATTCCGCTGACGTTTAAAAATGCTTCGGAAATCTTCCATTGTTTTCAAAATTCCGCTGACGTTTAAAAATGCTTCAGAACTTTTCCATTGTTCTCAGAATTCTGCTGACGTTTAAAAATGCTTCGGAACTCTTCCATTGTTCTCGGCATTCCGCTGACGTTTAAAAATGCTTCGGAACTCTTCAATTGTTCTCGGAATTCTGCTGAACTTTTAAAAATGCTTCGGAACTCTTCCATTGTTCTCGGAATTCCGCTGACGTTTAAAAATGCTTCGGAACTCTTCCATTGTTCTCAGAATTCTGCTGACGTTTAAAAATGCTTCTGAACTCTTCCATTGTTCTCGGAATTCCGTTGAAGTTTAAAAATGCTTCGAAACTCTTCCATTGTTCTCGGAATTCTGCTGAAGTTTAAAAATGCTTCAGAACTCTTCCATTGTTCTCGGAATTCCGCTGACGTTTAAAAATGCTTCGGAACTCTTCCATTGTTCTCGGAATTCCGTTGAAGTTTAAAAATGCTTCGAAACTCTTCCATTGTTCTCGGAATTCCGCTGACATTTAAAAATGCTTCGGAAATCTTGTATTGTTCTCGGCATTCCGCTGACATATAAAAATGCTTCGGAAATCTTGTATTGTTCTCGGCATTCCGCTGACGTTTAAAAATGCTTCGGAACTCTTCAATTGTTCTCGGAATTCTGCTGAACTTTTAAAATGCTATGGAACTCTTCCATTGCTCTCGGAATTCGGGTGAAGTTTAAAAATGCTTCGGAACTCTTCTATTGTTCTCGGAATTCCGCTGAAGTTTAAAAATGCTTAAAATCTCTTCCATTGTTCTCGTAATTCTGCTCATGTTTAAAAATGCTTCGGAACTCTTTCATTGTTCTCGTAATTCCGCTGAAGTTTAAAAATGCTTCGGAACTCTTCTATTGTTCTCGGAATTCCGCTGAAGTTTAAAAATGCTTAAAATCTCTTACATTGTTCTCGGAATTCCGATGACGTTTAAAAATGCTTCACAACTCTTCCATTGTTCTCGGAATTCTGTTGAAGTTTAAAAATGCTTCGAAACTCTTCCATTGTTCTCGGAATTCCGATGACGTTTAAAAATGCTTCACAACTCTTCCATTGTTCTCGGAATTCCGCTGACGTTTAATAATGCTTCGCAACTCTTTCATTGTTCTCGGAATTCCGCTGACGTTTAAAAATGCTTCGGAACTCTTCCATTGTTCTCGTAATTCCGTTGAAGTTTAAAAATGCTTCGAAACTCTTCCATTGTTCTCAGAATTCTGCTGAAGTTTAAAAATGCTTCAGAACTCTTCCATTGTTCTCGGAATTCCGCTGACGTTTAATAATGCTTCGCAACTCTTTCATTGTTCTCGGAATTCCGCTGAAATTTAAAAATGCTTCAGAACTCTTCCATTGTTCTCAGAATTCCGCTGACGTTTAAAAATGCTTCGGTACTCTTCCTTTGTTCTCGGAATTCCGCTGACATATAAAAATGCTTCGGAAATCTTGCATTGTTCTCGGCATTCCGCTGACATTTAAAAATGCTTCAGAACTCTTCAATTGTTCTCGGAATTCTGCTGAACTTTTAAAATGCTTTGGAACTCTTCCATTGCTCTCAGAATTCTGCTGAAGTTTAAAAATGCTTCAGAACTCTTACATTGTTCTCGGAATTCTGCTGACGTTTAAAAATGCTTCGGAACTCTTCCATTGTTCTCGAAATTCCGTTGAAGTTTAAAAATGCTTCGGAACTCTTCCATTGTTCTCGGAATTCTGCTGAAGTTTAAAAATGCTTCAAAACTCTTCCATTGTTCTCAGAATTCCGCTGACGATTAAAAATGCTTCGGTACTCTTCCATTGTTCTCGGAATTCTGCTGACGTTTAAAAATGCTTCGGAACTCTTCCATTGTTCTCGGCATTCCGCTGACGTTTAAAAATGCTTCGGAACTCTTCAATTGTTCTCGGAATTCTGCTGAACTTTTAAAAATGCTTCGGAACTCTTCCATTGTTCTCGGAATTCCGCTGACGTTTAAAAATGCTTCGGAACTCTTCCATTGTTCTTGGAATTCTGCTGAAGTTTTAAAATGCTTCGGTACTCTTCCATTGTTCTCCAAATTCCGCTGAAGTTTAAAAATGCTTCGGAACCCTTCCATTTTTCTCGGAATTCTGCTGACATTTAAAAATGCTTCGGAAATGTTCCATTGTTTTCAAAATTCCGCTGACTCTTAAAAATGCTTCAGAACTCTTCCATTGTTCTCGGAATTCCGCTGACGTTTAAAAATGCTTCGGAACTCTTCCATTGTTCTCGGAATTCCGCTGACGTTTAAAAATGCTTCGGAACTCTTCCATTGTTCTTGGAATTCTGCTGAAGTTTTAAAATGCTTCGGTACTCTTCCATTGTTCTCGGAATTCTGCTGACGCTTAAAAATGCTTCGGAACTCTTCCATTGTTCTCGGAATTCCGCTGACGTTTAAAAATGCTTCGGAACTCTTCCATTGTTCTCGGAATTCCGCTGACATATAAAAATGCTTCGGAAATCTTGCATTGTTCTCGGAATTCCGCTGACGTTTAAAAATGCTTCGGAACTCTTCCATTGTTCTCGGAATTCCGATGACGTTTTAAAATGCTTCGGTACTCTTCCATTGTTCTCGGAATTCCGCTGACGTTTAAAAATTCTTCGGAACTCTTCCATTATTCTCGCAATTCGTGTGAATTTTAAAAATGCTTCGGAACTTTTCTATTGTTCTCGGAATTCCGCTGAAGTTTAAAAATGCTTAAAATCTCTTACATTGTTCTCGGAATTCCGCTGAAGTTTAAAAATGCTTCGGAACTCTTCCATTGTTCTCGGAATTCTGCTGAAGTTTAAAAATGCTTCAGAACTCTTCCATTGTTCTCAGAATTCCGCTGACGTTTAAAAATGCTTCGGAAATCTTCCATTGTTTTCAAAATTCCGCTGACGTTTAAAAATGCTTCAGAACTTTTCCATTGTTCTCAGAATTCTGCTGACGTTTAAAAATGCTTCGGAACTCTTCCATTGTTCTCGGCATTCCGCTGACGTTTAAAAATGCTTCGGAACTCTTCAATTGTTCTCGGAATTCTGCTGAACTTTTAAAAATGCTTCGGAACTCTTCCATTGTTCTCGGAATTCCGCTGACGTTTAAAAATGCTTCGGAACTCTTCCATTGTTCTCAGAATTCTGCTGACGTTTAAAAATGCTTCTGAACTCTTCCATTGTTCTCGGAATTCCGTTGAAGTTTAAAAATGCTTCGAAACTCTTCCATTGTTCTCGGAATTCTGCTGAAGTTTAAAAATGCTTCAGAACTCTTCCATTGTTCTCGGAATTCCGCTGACGTTTAAAAATGCTTCGGAACTCTTCCATTGTTCTCGGAATTCCGTTGAAGTTTAAAAATGCTTCGAAACTCTTCCATTGTTCTCGGAATTCCGCTGACATTTAAAAATGCTTCGGAAATCTTGTATTGTTCTCGGCATTCCGCTGACATATAAAAATGCTTCGGAAATCTTGTATTGTTCTCGGCATTCCGCTGACGTTTAAAAATGCTTCGGAACTCTTCAATTGTTCTCGGAATTCTGCTGAACTTTTAAAATGCTATGGAACTCTTCCATTGCTCTCGGAATTCGGGTGAAGTTTAAAAATGCTTCGGAACTCTTCTATTGTTCTCGGAATTCCGCTGAAGTTTAAAAATGCTTAAAATCTCTTCCATTGTTCTCGTAATTCTGCTCATGTTTAAAAATGCTTCGGAACTCTTTCATTGTTCTCGTAATTCCGCTGAAGTTTAAAAATGCTTCGGAACTCTTCCATTGTTCTCGGAATTCCGATGACGTTTTAAAATGCTTCGGTACTCTTCCATTGTTCTCGGAATTCCGCTGACAATTAAAAATGCTTCGGAACTCTTCCATTGTTCTAGGAATTCTGCTGAAGTCTAAAAATTCATCTGAACTCTTCCATTATTCTCGGAATTCATGTGAATTTTAAAAATGCTTCGGAACTCTTCTATTGTTCTCGGAATTCCGCTGAAGTTTAAAAATGCTTAAAATCTCTTACATTGTTCTCGGAATTCCGCTGACGTTTAAAAATGCTTCGTAAATCTTCCATTGTTTTCAAAATTCCGCTGACGCTTAAAAATGCTTCAGAACTCTTCCATTGTTCTCGGAATTCTGTTGAAGTTTAAAAATGCTTCGAAACTCTTCCATTGTTCTCGGAATTCCGATGACGTTTAAAAATGCTTCACAACTCTTCCATTGTTCTCGGAATTCCGCTGACGTTTAATAATGCTTCGCAACTCTTTCATTGTTCTCGGAATTCCGCTGACGTTTAAAAATGCTTCGGAACTCTTCCATTGTTCTCGTAATTCCGTTGAAGTTTAAAAATGCTTCGAAACTCTTCCATTGTTCTCAGAATTCTGCTGAAGTTTAAAAATGCTTCAGAACTCTTCCATTGTTCTCGGAATTCCGCTGACGTTTAATAATGCTTCGCAACTCTTTCATTGTTCTCGGAATTCCGCTGAAATTTAAAAATGCTTCAGAACTCTTCCATTGTTCTCAGAATTCCGCTGACGTTTAAAAATGCTTCGGTACTCTTCCTTTGTTCTCGGAATTCCGCTGACATATAAAAATGCTTCGGAAATCTTGCATTGTTCTCGGCATTCCGCTGACATTTAAAAATGCTTCAGAACTCTTCAATTGTTCTCGGAATTCTGCTGAACTTTTAAAATGCTTTGGAACTCTTCCATTGCTCTCAGAATTCTGCTGAAGTTTAAAAATGCTTCAGAACTCTTACATTGTTCTCGGAATTCTGCTGACGTTTAAAAATGCTTCGGAACTCTTCCATTGTTCTCGAAATTCCGTTGAAGTTTAAAAATGCTTCGGAACTCTTCCATTGTTCTCGGAATTCTGCTGAAGTTTAAAAATGCTTCAAAACTCTTCCATTGTTCTCAGAATTCCGCTGACGATTAAAAATGCTTCGGTACTCTTCCATTGTTCTCGGAATTCTGCTGACGTTTAAAAATGCTTCGGAACTCTTCCATTGTTCTCGGCATTCCGCTGACGTTTAAAAATGCTTCGGAACTCTTCAATTGTTCTCGGAATTCTGCTGAACTTTTAAAAATGCTTCGGAACTCTTCCATTGTTCTCGGAATTCCGCTGACGTTTAAAAATGCTTCGGAACTCTTCCATTGTTCTTGGAATTCTGCTGAAGTTTTAAAATGCTTCGGTACTCTTCCATTGTTCTCCAAATTCCGCTGAAGTTTAAAAATGCTTCGGAACCCTTCCATTTTTCTCGGAATTCTGCTGACATTTAAAAATGCTTCGGAAATGTTCCATTGTTTTCAAAATTCCGCTGACTCTTAAAAATGCTTCAGAACTCTTCCATTGTTCTCGGAATTCCGCTGACGTTTAAAAATGCTTCGGAACTCTTCCATTGTTCTCGGAATTCCGCTGACGTTTAAAAATGCTTCGGAACTCTTCAATTGTTCTCGGAATTCTGCTGAACTTTTAAAAATGCTTCGGAACTCTTCCATTGTTCTCGGAATTCCGCTGACGTTTAAAAATGCTTCGGAACTCTTCCATTGTTCTCAGAATTCTGCTGACGTTTAAAAATGCTTCTGAACTCTTCCATTGTTCTCGGAATTCCGTTGAAGTTTAAAAATGCTTCGAAACTCTTCCATTGTTCTCGGAATTCTGCTGAAGTTTAAAAATGCTTCAGAACTCTTCCATTGTTCTCGGAATTCCGCTGACGTTTAAAAATGCTTCGGAACTCTTCCATTGTTCTCGGAATTCCGTTGAAGTTTAAAAATGCTTCGAAACTCTTCCATTGTTCTCGGAATTCCGCTGACATTTAAAAATGCTTCGGAAATCTTGTATTGTTCTCGGCATTCCGCTGACATATAAAAATGCTTCGGAAATCTTGTATTGTTCTCGGCATTCCGCTGACGTTTAAAAATGCTTCGGAACTCTTCAATTGTTCTCGGAATTCTGCTGAACTTTTAAAATGCTATGGAACTCTTCCATTGCTCTCGGAAATCGGGTGAAGTTTAAAAATGCTTCGGAACTCTTCTATTGTTCTCGGAATTCCGCTGAAGTTTAAAAATGCTTAAAATCTCTTCCATTGTTCTCGTAATTCTGCTCATGTTTAAAAATGCTTCGGAACTCTTTCATTGTTCTCGTAATTCCGCTGAAGTTTAAAAATGCTTCGGAACTCTTCCATTGTTCTCGGAATTCCGATGACGTTTTAAAATGCTTCGGTACTCTTCCATTGTTCTCGGAATTCCGCTGACAATTAAAAATGCTTCGGAACTCTTCCATTGTTCTAGGAATTCTGCTGAAGTCTAAAAATTCATCTGAACTCTTCCATTATTCTCGGAATTCATGTGAATTTTAAAAATGCTTCGGAACTCTTCTATTGTTCTCGGAATTCCGCTGAAGTTTAAAAATGCTTAAAATCTCTTACATTGTTCTCGGAATTCCGCTGACGTTTAAAAATGCTTCGGAAATCTTCCATTGTTTTCAAAATTCCGCTGACGCTTAAAAATGCTTCAGAACTCTTCCATTGTTCTCGGAATTCTGTTGAAGTTTAAAAATGCTTCGAAACTCTTCCATTGTTCTCGGAATTCCGATGACGTTTAAAAATGCTTCACAACTCTTCCATTGTTCTCGGAATTCCGCTGACGTTTAATAATGCTTCGCAACTCTTTCATTGTTCTCGGAATTCCGCTGACGTTTAAAAATGCTTCGGAACTCTTCCATTGTTCTCGTAATTCCGTTGAAGTTTAAAAATGCTTCGAAACTCTTCCATTGTTCTCAGAATTCTGCTGAAGTTTAAAAATGCTTCAGAACTCTTCCATTGTTCTCGGAATTCCGCTGACGTTTAATAATGCTTCGCAACTCTTTCATTGTTCTCGGAATTCCGCTGAAATTTAAAAATGCTTCAGAACTCTTCCATTGTTCTCAGAATTCCGCTGACGTTTAAAAATGCTTCGGTACTCTTCCTTTGTTCTCGGAATTCCGCTGACATATAAAAATGCTTCGGAAATCTTGCATTGTTCTCGGCATTCCGCTGACATTTAAAAATGCTTCAGAACTCTTCAATTGTTCTCGGAATTCTGCTGAACTTTTAAAATGCTTTGGAACTCTTCCATTGCTCTCAGAATTCTGCTGAAGTTTAAAAATGCTTCAGAACTCTTACATTGTTCTCGGAATTCTGCTGACGTTTAAAAATGCTTCGGAACTCTTCCATTGTTCTCGAAATTCCGTTGAAGTTTAAAAATGCTTCGGAACTCTTCCATTGTTCTCGGAATTCTGCTGAAGTTTAAAAATGCTTCAAAACTCTTCCATTGTTCTCAGAATTCCGCTGACGATTAAAAATGCTTCGGTACTCTTCCATTGTTCTCGGAATTCTGCTGACGTTTAAAAATGCTTCGGAACTCTTCCATTGTTCTCGGCATTCCGCTGACGTTTAAAAATGCTTCGGAACTCTTCAATTGTTCTCGGAATTCTGCTGAACTTTTAAAAATGCTTCGGAACTCTTCCATTGTTCTCGGAATTCCGCTGACGTTTAAAAATGCTTCGGAACTCTTCCATTGTTCTTGGAATTCTGCTGAAGTTTTAAAATGCTTCGGTACTCTTCCATTGTTCTCCAAATTCCGCTGAAGTTTAAAAATGCTTCGGAACCCTTCCATTTTTCTCGGAATTCTGCTGACATTTAAAAATGCTTCGGAAATGTTCCATTGTTTTCAAAATTCCGCTGACTCTTAAAAATGCTTCAGAACTCTTCCATTGTTCTCGGAATTCCGCTGACGTTTAAAAATGCTTCGGAACTCTTCCATTGTTCTCGGAATTCCGCTGACGTTTAAAAATGCTTCGGAACTCTTCCATTGTTCTTGGAATTCTGCTGAAGTTTTAAAATGCTTCGGTACTCTTCCATTGTTCTCGGAATTCTGCTGACGCTTAAAAATGCTTCGGAACTCTTCCATTGTTCTCGGAATTCCGCTGACGTTTAAAAATGCTTCGGAACTCTTCCATTGTTCTCGGAATTCCGCTGACATATAAAAATGCTTCGGAAATCTTGCATTGTTCTCGGAATTCCGCTGACGTTTAAAAATGCTTCGGAACTCTTCCATTGTTCTCGGAATTCCGATGACGTTTTAAAATGCTTCGGTACTCTTCCATTGTTCTCGGAATTCCGCTGACGTTTAAAAATTCTTCGGAACTCTTCCATTATTCTCGCAATTCGTGTGAATTTTAAAAATGCTTCGGAACTTTTCTATTGTTCTCGGAATTCCGCTGAAGTTTAAAAATGCTTAAAATCTCTTACATTGTTCTCGGAATTCCGCTGAAGTTTAAAAATGCTTCGGAACTCTTCCATTGTTCTCGGAATTCTGCTGAAGTTTAAAAATGCTTCAGAACTCTTCCATTGTTCTCAGAATTCCGCTGACGTTTAAAAATGCTTCGGAAATCTTCCATTGTTTTCAAAATTCCGCTGACGTTTAAAAATGCTTCAGAACTTTTCCATTGTTCTCAGAATTCTGCTGACGTTTAAAAATGCTTCGGAACTCTTCCATTGTTCTCGGCATTCCGCTGACGTTTAAAAATGCTTCGGAACTCTTCAATTGTTCTCGGAATTCTGCTGAACTTTTAAAAATGCTTCGGAACTCTTCCATTGTTCTCGGAATTCCGCTGACGTTTAAAAATGCTTCGGAACTCTTCCATTGTTCTCAGAATTCTGCTGACGTTTAAAAATGCTTCTGAACTCTTCCATTGTTCTCGGAATTCCGTTGAAGTTTAAAAATGCTTCGAAACTCTTCCATTGTTCTCGGAATTCTGCTGAAGTTTAAAAATGCTTCAGAACTCTTCCATTGTTCTCGGAATTCCGCTGACGTTTAAAAATGCTTCGGAACTCTTCCATTGTTCTCGGAATTCCGTTGAAGTTTAAAAATGCTTCGAAACTCTTCCATTGTTCTCGGAATTCCGCTGACATTTAAAAATGCTTCGGAAATCTTGTATTGTTCTCGGCATTCCGCTGACATATAAAAATGCTTCGGAAATCTTGTATTGTTCTCGGCATTCCGCTGACGTTTAAAAATGCTTCGGAACTCTTCAATTGTTCTCGGAATTCTGCTGAACTTTTAAAATGCTATGGAACTCTTCCATTGCTCTCGGAATTCGGGTGAAGTTTAAAAATGCTTCGGAACTCTTCTATTGTTCTCGGAATTCCGCTGAAGTTTAAAAATGCTTAAAATCTCTTCCATTGTTCTCGTAATTCTGCTCATGTTTAAAAATGCTTCGGAACTCTTCCATTGTTCTCGTAATTCCGCTGAAGTTTAAAAATGCTTCGGAACTCTTCCATTGTTCTCGGAATTCCGATGACGTTTTAAAATGCTTCGGTACTCTTCCATTGTTCTCGGAATTCCGCTGACAATTAAAAATGCTTCGGAACTCTTCCATTGTTCTAGGAATTCTGCTGAAGTCTAAAAATTCATCTGAACTCTTCCATTATTCTCGGAATTCATGTGAATTTTAAAAATGCTTCGGAACTCTTCTATTGTTCTCGGAATTCCGCTGAAGTTTAAAAATGCTTAAAATCTCTTACATTGTTCTCGGAATTCCGCTGACGTTTAAAAATGCTTCGGAAATCTTCCATTGTTTTCAAAATTCCGCTGACGCTTAAAAATGCTTCAGAACTCTTCCATTGTTCTCGGAATTCTGTTGAAGTTTAAAAATGCTTCGAAACTCTTCCATTGTTCTCGGAATTCCGATGACGTTTAAAAATGCTTCACAACTCTTCCATTGTTCTCGGAATTCCCCTGACGTTTAATAATGCTTCGCAACTCTTTCATTGTTCTCGGAATTCCGCTGACGTTTAAAAATGCTTCGGAACTCTTCCATTGTTCTCGTAATTCCGTTGAAGTTTAAAAATGCTTCGAAACTCTTCCATTGTTCTCAGAATTCTGCTGAAGTTTAAAAATGCTTCAGAACTCTTCCATTGTTCTCGGAATTCCGCTGACGTTTAATAATGCTTCGCAACTCTTTCATTGTTCTCGGAATTCCGCTGAAATTTAAAAATGCTTCAGAACTCTTCCATTGTTCTCAGAATTCCGCTGACGTTTAAAAATGCTTCGGTACTCTTCCTTTGTTCTCGGAATTCCGCTGACATATAAAAATGCTTCGGAAATCTTGCATTGTTCTCGGCATTCCGCTGACATTTAAAAATGCTTCAGAACTCTTCAATTGTTCTCGGAATTCTGCTGAACTTTTAAAATGCTTTGGAACTCTTCCATTGCTCTCAGAATTCTGCTGAAGTTTAAAAATGCTTCAGAACTCTTACATTGTTCTCGGAATTCTGCTGACGTTTAAAAATGCTTCGGAACTCTTCCATTGTTCTCGAAATTCCGTTGAAGTTTAAAAATGCTTCGGAACTCTTCCATTGTTCTCGGAATTCTGCTGAAGTTTAAAAATGCTTCAAAACTCTTCCATTGTTCTCAGAATTCCGCTGACGATTAAAAATGCTTCGGTACTCTTCCATTGTTCTCGGAATTCTGCTGACGTTTAAAAATGCTTCGGAACTCTTCCATTGTTCTCGGCATTCCGCTGACGTTTAAAAATGCTTCGGAACTCTTCAATTGTTCTCGGAATTCTGCTGAACTTTTAAAAATGCTTCGGAACTCTTCCATTGTTCTCGGAATTCCGCTGACGTTTAAAAATGCTTCGGAACTCTTCCATTGTTCTTGGAATTCTGCTGAAGTTTTAAAATGCTTTGGTACTCTTCCATTGTTCTCCAAATTCCGCTGAAGTTTAAAAATGCTTCGGAACCCTTCCATTTTTCTCGGAATTCTGCTGACATTTAAAAATGCTTCGGAAATGTTCCATTGTTTTCAAAATTCCGCTGACTCTTAAAAATGCTTCAGAACTCTTCCATTGTTCTCGGAATTCCGCTGACGTTTAAAAATGCTTCGGAACTCTTCCATTGTTCTCGGAATTCCGCTGACGTTTAAAAATGCTTCGGAACTCTTCCATTGTTCTTGGAATTCTGCTGAAGTTTTAAAATGCTTCGGTACTCTTCCATTGTTCTCGGAATTCTGCTGACGCTTAAAAATGCTTCGGAACTCTTCCATTGTTCTCGGAATTCCGCTGACGTTTAAAAATGCTTCGGAACTCTTCCATTGTTCTCGGAATTCCGCTGACATATAAAAATGCTTCGGAAATCTTGCATTGTTCTCGGAATTCCGCTGACGTTTAAAAATGCTTCGGAACTCTTCCATTGTTCTCGGAATTCCGATGACGTTTTAAAATGCTTCGGTACTCTTCCATTGTTCTCGGAATTCCGCTGACGTTTAAAAATTCTTCGGAACTCTTCCATTATTCTCGCAATTCGTGTGAATTTTAAAAATGCTTCGGAACTTTTCTATTGTTCTCGGAATTCCGCTGAAGTTTAAAAATGCTTAAAATCTCTTACATTGTTCTCGGAATTCCGCTGAAGTTTAAAAATGCTTCGGAACTCTTCCATTGTTCTCGGAATTCTGCTGAAGTTTAAAAATGCTTCAGAACTCTTCCATTGTTCTCAGAATTCCGCTGACGTTTAAAAATGCTTCGGAACTCTTCCATTGTTCTCAGAATTCTGCTGACGTTTAAAAATGCTTCTGAACTCTTCCATTGTTCTCGGAATTCCGTTGAAGTTTAAAAATGCTTCGAAACTCTTCCATTGTTCTCGGAATTCTGCTGAAGTTTAAAAATGCTTCAGAACTCTTCCATTGTTCTCGGAATTCCGCTGACGTTTAAAAATGCTTCGGAACTCTTCCATTGTTCTCGGAATTCCGTTGAAGTTTAAAAATGCTTCGAAACTCTTCCATTGTTCTCGGAATTCCGCTGACATTTAAAAATGCTTCGGAAATCTTGTATTGTTCTCGGCATTCCGCTGACATATAAAAATGCTTCGGAAATCTTGTATTGTTCTCGGCATTCCGCTGACGTTTAAAAATGCTTCGGAACTCTTCAATTGTTCTCGGAATTCTGCTGAACTTTTAAAATGCTATGGAACTCTTCCATTGCTCTCGGAAATCGGGTGAAGTTTAAAAATGCTTCGGAACTCTTCTATTGTTCTCGTAATTCCGCTGAAGTTTAAAAATGCTTCGGAACTCTTCCATTGTTCTCGGAATTCCGCTGACGTTTAAAAATGCTTCGGAACTCTTCCATTGTTCTTGGAATTCTGCTGAAGTTTTAAAATGCTTCGGTACTCTTCCATTGTTCTCGGAATTCTGCTGACGCTTAAAAATGCTTCGGAACTCTTCCATTGTTCTCGGAATTCCGCTGACGTTTAAAAATGCTTCGGAACTCTTCCATTGTTCTCGGAATTCCGTTGAAGTTTAAAAATGCTTCGAAACTCTTCCATTGTTCTCGGAATTCCGCTGACATTTAAAAATGCTTCGGAAATCTTGTATTGTTCTCGGCATTCCGCTGACATATAAAAATGCTTCGGAAATCTTGTATTGTTCTCGGCATTCCGCTGACGTTTAAAAATGCTTCGGAACTCTTCAATTGTTCTCGGAATTCTGCTGAACTTTTAAAATGCTATGGAACTCTTCCATTGCTCTCGGAAATCGGGTGAAGTTTAAAAATGCTTCGGAACTCTTCTATTGTTCTCGGAATTCCGCTGAAGTTTAAAAATGCTTAAAATCTCTTCCATTGTTCTCGTAATTCTGCTCATGTTTAAAAATGCTTCGGAACTCTTTCATTGTTCTCGTAATTCCGCTGAAGTTTAAAAATGCTTCGGAACTCTTCCATTGTTCTCGGAATTCCGATGACGTTTTAAAATGCTTCGGTACTCTTCCATTGTTCTCGGAATTCCGCTGACAATTAAAAATGCTTCGGAACTCTTCCATTGTTCTAGGAATTCTGCTGAAGTCTAAAAATTCATCTGAACTCTTCCATTATTCTCGGAATTCATGTGAATTTTAAAAATGCTTCGGAACTCTTCTATTGTTCTCGGAATTCCGCTGAAGTTTAAAAATGCTTAAAATCTCTTACATTGTTCTCGGAATTCCGCTGACGTTTAAAAATGCTTCGGAAATCTTCCATTGTTTTCAAAATTCCGCTGACGCTTAAAAATGCTTCAGAACTCTTCCATTGTTCTCGGAATTCTGTTGAAGTTTAAAAATGCTTCGAAACTCTTCCATTGTTCTCGGAATTCCGATGACGTTTAAAAATGCTTCACAACTCTTCCATTGTTCTCGGAATTCCGCTGACGTTTAATAATGCTTCGCAACTCTTTCATTGTTCTCGGAATTCCGCTGACGTTTAAAAATGCTTCGGAACTCTTCCATTGTTCTCGTAATTCCGTTGAAGTTTAAAAATGCTTCGAAACTCTTCCATTGTTCTCAGAATTCTGCTGAAGTTTAAAAATGCTTCAGAACTCTTCCATTGTTCTCGGAATTCCGCTGACGTTTAATAATGCTTCGCAACTCTTTCATTGTTCTCGGAATTCCGCTGAAATTTAAAAATGCTTCAGAACTCTTCCATTGTTCTCAGAATTCCGCTGACGTTTAAAAATGCTTCGGTACTCTTCCTTTGTTCTCGGAATTCCGCTGACATATAAAAATGCTTCGGAAATCTTGCATTGTTCTCGGCATTCCGCTGACATTTAAAAATGCTTCAGAACTCTTCAATTGTTCTCGGAATTCTGCTGAACTTTTAAAATGCTTTGGAACTCTTCCATTGCTCTCAGAATTCTGCTGAAGTTTAAAAATGCTTCAGAACTCTTACATTGTTCTCGGAATTCTGCTGACGTTTAAAAATGCTTCGGAACTCTTCCATTGTTCTCGAAATTCCGTTGAAGTTTAAAAATGCTTCGGAACTCTTCCATTGTTCTCGGAATTCTGCTGAAGTTTAAAAATGCTTCAAAACTCTTCCATTGTTCTCAGAATTCCGCTGACGATTAAAAATGCTTCGGTACTCTTCCATTGTTCTCGGAATTCTGCTGACGTTTAAAAATGCTTCGGAACTCTTCCATTGTTCTCGGCATTCCGCTGACGTTTAAAAATGCTTCGGAACTCTTCAATTGTTCTCGGAATTCTGCTGAACTTTTAAAAATGCTTCGGAACTCTTCCATTGTTCTCGGAATTCCGCTGACGTTTAAAAATGCTTCGGAACTCTTCCATTGTTCTTGGAATTCTGCTGAAGTTTTAAAATGCTTCGGTACTCTTCCATTGTTCTCCAAATTCCGCTGAAGTTTAAAAATGCTTCGGAACCCTTCCATTTTTCTCGGAATTCTGCTGACATTTAAAAATGCTTCGGAAATGTTCCATTGTTTTCAAAATTCCGCTGACTCTTAAAAATGCTTCAGAACTCTTCCATTGTTCTCGGAATTCCGCTGACGTTTAAAAATGCTTCGGAACTCTTCCATTGTTCTCGGAATTCCGCTGACGTTTAAAAATGCTTCGGAACTCTTCCATTGTTCTTGGAATTCTGCTGAAGTTTTAAAATGCTTCGGTACTCTTCCATTGTTCTCGGAATTCTGCTGACGCTTAAAAATGCTTCGGAACTCTTCCATTGTTCTCGGAATTCCGCTGACGTTTAAAAATGCTTCGGAACTCTTCCATTGTTCTCGGAATTCCGCTGACATATAAAAATGCTTCGGAAATCTTGCATTGTTCTCGGAATTCCGCTGACGTTTAAAAATGCTTCGGAACTCTTCCATTGTTCTCGGAATTCCGATGACGTTTTAAAATGCTTCGGTACTCTTCCATTGTTCTCGGAATTCCGCTGACGTTTAAAAATTCTTCGGAACTCTTCCATTATTCTCGCAATTCGTGTGAATTTTAAAAATGCTTCGGAACTTTTCTATTGTTCTCGGAATTCCGCTGAAGTTTAAAAATGCTTAAAATCTCTTACATTGTTCTCGGAATTCCGCTGAAGTTTAAAAATGCTTCGGAACTCTTCCATTGTTCTCGGAATTCTGCTGAAGTTTAAAAATGCTTCAGAACTCTTCCATTGTTCTCAGAATTCCGCTGACGTTTAAAAATGCTTCGGAAATCTTCCATTGTTTTCAAAATTCCGCTGACGTTTAAAAATGCTTCAGAACTTTTCCATTGTTCTCAGAATTCTGCTGACGTTTAAAAATGCTTCGGAACTCTTCCATTGTTCTCGGCATTCCGCTGACGTTTAAAAATGCTTCGGAACTCTTCAATTGTTCTCGGAATTCTGCTGAACTTTTAAAAATGCTTCGGAACTCTTCCATTGTTCTCGGAATTCCGCTGACGTTTAAAAATGCTTCGGAACTCTTCCATTGTTCTCAGAATTCTGCTGACGTTTAAAAATGCTTCTGAACTCTTCCATTGTTCTCGGAATTCCGTTGAAGTTTAAAAATGCTTCGAAACTCTTCCATTGTTCTCGGAATTCTGCTGAAGTTTAAAAATGCTTCAGAACTCTTCCATTGTTCTCGGAATTCCGCTGACGTTTAAAAATGCTTCGGAACTCTTCCATTGTTCTCGGAATTCCGTTGAAGTTTAAAAATGCTTCGAAACTCTTCCATTGTTCTCGGAATTCCGCTGACATTTAAAAATGCTTCGGAAATCTTGTATTGTTCTCGGCATTCCGCTGACATATAAAAATGCTTCGGAAATCTTGTATTGTTCTCGGCATTCCGCTGACGTTTAAAAATGCTTCGGAACTCTTCAATTGTTCTCGGAATTCTGCTGAACTTTTAAAATGCTATGGAACTCTTCCATTGCTCTCGGAATTCGGGTGAAGTTTAAAAATGCTTCGGAACTCTTCTATTGTTCTCGGAATTCCGCTGAAGTTTAAAAATGCTTAAAATCTCTTCCATTGTTCTCGTAATTCTGCTCATGTTTAAAAATGCTTCGGAACTCTTCCATTGTTCTCGTAATTCCGCTGAAGTTTAAAAATGCTTCGGAACTCTTCCATTGTTCTCGGAATTCCGATGACGTTTTAAAATGCTTCGGTACTCTTCCATTGTTCTCGGAATTCCGCTGACAATTAAAAATGCTTCGGAACTCTTCCATTGTTCTAGGAATTCTGCTGAAGTCTAAAAATTCATCTGAACTCTTCCATTATTCTCGGAATTCATGTGAATTTTAAAAATGCTTCGGAACTCTTCTATTGTTCTCGGAATTCCGCTGAAGTTTAAAAATGCTTAAAATCTCTTACATTGTTCTCGGAATTCCGCTGACGTTTAAAAATGCTTCGGAAATCTTCCATTGTTTTCAAAATTCCGCTGACGCTTAAAAATGCTTCAGAACTCTTCCATTGTTCTCGGAATTCTGTTGAAGTTTAAAAATGCTTCGAAACTCTTCCATTGTTCTCGGAATTCCGATGACGTTTAAAAATGCTTCACAACTCTTCCATTGTTCTCGGAATTCCCCTGACGTTTAATAATGCTTCGCAACTCTTTCATTGTTCTCGGAATTCCGCTGACGTTTAAAAATGCTTCGGAACTCTTCCATTGTTCTCGTAATTCCGTTGAAGTTTAAAAATGCTTCGAAACTCTTCCATTGTTCTCAGAATTCTGCTGAAGTTTAAAAATGCTTCAGAACTCTTCCATTGTTCTCGGAATTCCGCTGACGTTTAATAATGCTTCGCAACTCTTTCATTGTTCTCGGAATTCCGCTGAAATTTAAAAATGCTTCAGAACTCTTCCATTGTTCTCAGAATTCCGCTGACGTTTAAAAATGCTTCGGTACTCTTCCTTTGTTCTCGGAATTCCGCTGACATATAAAAATGCTTCGGAAATCTTGCATTGTTCTCGGCATTCCGCTGACATTTAAAAATGCTTCAGAACTCTTCAATTGTTCTCGGAATTCTGCTGAACTTTTAAAATGCATTGGAACTCTTCCATTGCTCTCAGAATTCTGCTGAAGTTTAAAAATGCTTCAGAACTCTTACATTGTTCTCGGAATTCTGCTGACGTTTAAAAATGCTTCGGAACTCTTCCATTGTTCTCGAAATTCCGTTGAAGTTTAAAAATGCTTCGGAACTCTTCCATTGTTCTCGGAATTCTGCTGAAGTTTAAAAATGCTTCAAAACTCTTCCATTGTTCTCAGAATTCCGCTGACGATTAAAAATGCTTCGGTACTCTTCCATTGTTCTCGGAATTCTGCTGACGTTTAAAAATGCTTCGGAACTCTTCCATTGTTCTCGGCATTCCGCTGACGTTTAAAAATGCTTCGGAACTCTTCAATTGTTCTCGGAATTCTGCTGAACTTTTAAAAATGCTTCGGAACTCTTCCATTGTTCTCGGAATTCCGCTGACGTTTAAAAATGCTTCGGAACTCTTCCATTGTTCTTGGAATTCTGCTGAAGTTTTAAAATGCTTTGGTACTCTTCCATTGTTCTCCAAATTCCGCTGAAGTTTAAAAATGCTTCGGAACCCTTCCATTTTTCTCGGAATTCTGCTGACATTTAAAAATGCTTCGGAAATGTTCCATTGTTTTCAAAATTCCGCTGACTCTTAAAAATGCTTCAGAACTCTTCCATTGTTCTCGGAATTCCGCTGACGTTTAAAAATGCTTCGGAACTCTTCCATTGTTCTCGGAATTCCGCTGACGTTTAAAAATGCTTCGGAACTCTTCCATTGTTCTTGGAATTCTGCTGAAGTTTTAAAATGCTTCGGTACTCTTCCATTGTTCTCGGAATTCTGCTGACGCTTAAAAATGCTTCGGAACTCTTCCATTGTTCTCGGAATTCCGCTGACGTTTAAAAATGCTTCGGAACTCTTCCATTGTTCTCGGAATTCCGCTGACATATAAAAATGCTTCGGAAATCTTGCATTGTTCTCGGAATTCCGCTGACGTTTAAAAATGCTTCGGAACTCTTCCATTGTTCTCGGAATTCCGATGACGTTTTAAAATGCTTCGGTACTCTTCCATTGTTCTCGGAATTCCGCTGACGTTTAAAAATTCTTCGGAACTCTTCCATTATTCTCGCAATTCGTGTGAATTTTAAAAATGCTTCGGAACTTTTCTATTGTTCTCGGAATTCCGCTGAAGTTTAAAAATGCTTAAAATCTCTTACATTGTTCTCGGAATTCCGCTGAAGTTTAAAAATGCTTCGGAACTCTTCCATTGTTCTCGGAATTCTGCTGAAGTTTAAAAATGCTTCAGAACTCTTCCATTGTTCTCAGAATTCCGCTGACGTTTAAAAATGCTTCGGAACTCTTCCATTGTTCTCAGAATTCTGCTGACGTTTAAAAATGCTTCTGAACTCTTCCATTGTTCTCGGAATTCCGTTGAAGTTTAAAAATGCTTCGAAACTCTTCCATTGTTCTCGGAATTCTGCTGAAGTTTAAAAATGCTTCAGAACTCTTCCATTGTTCTCGGAATTCCGCTGACGTTTAAAAATGCTTCGGAACTCTTCCATTGTTCTCGGAATTCCGTTGAAGTTTAAAAATGCTTCGAAACTCTTCCATTGTTCTCGGAATTCCGCTGACATTTAAAAATGCTTCGGAAATCTTGTATTGTTCTCGGCATTCCGCTGACATATAAAAATGCTTCGGAAATCTTGTATTGTTCTCGGCATTCCGCTGACGTTTAAAAATGCTTCGGAACTCTTCAATTGTTCTCGGAATTCTGCTGAACTTTTAAAATGCTATGGAACTCTTCCATTGCTCTCGGAAATCGGGTGAAGTTTAAAAATGCTTCGGAACTCTTCTATTGTTCTCGTAATTCCGCTGAAGTTTAAAAATGCTTCGGAACTCTTCCATTGTTCTCGGAATTCCGCTGACGTTTAAAAATGCTTCGGAACTCTTCCATTGTTCTTGGAATTCTGCTGAAGTTTTAAAATGCTTCGGTACTCTTCCATTGTTCTCGGAATTCTGCTGACGCTTAAAAATGCTTCGGAACTCTTCCATTGTTCTCGGAATTCCGCTGACGTTTAAAAATGCTTCGGAACTCTTCCATTGTTCTCGGAATTCCGCTGACATATAAAAATGCTTCGGAAATCTTGCATTGTTCTCGGAATTCCGCTGACGTTTAAAAATGCTTCGGAACTCTTCCATTGTTCTCGGAATTCCGATGACGTTTTAAAATGCTTCGGTACTCTTCCATTGTTCTCGGAATTCCGCTGACGTTTAAAAATTCTTCGGAACTCTTCCATTATTCTCGCAATTCGTGTGAATTTTAAAAATGCTTCGGAACTTTTCTATTGTTCTCGGAATTCCGCTGAAGTTTAAAAATGCTTAAAATCTCTTACATTGTTCTCGGAATTCCGCTGAAGTTTAAAAATGCTTCGGAACTCTTCCATTGTTCTCGGAATTCTGCTGAAGTTTAAAAATGCTTCAGAACTCTTCCATTGTTCTCAGAATTCCGCTGACGTTTAAAAATGCTTCGGAACTCTTCCATTGTTCTCAGAATTCTGCTGACGTTTAAAAATGCTTCTGAACTCTTCCATTGTTCTCGGAATTCCGTTGAAGTTTAAAAATGCTTCGAAACTCTTCCATTGTTCTCGGAATTCTGCTGAAGTTTAAAAATGCTTCAGAACTCTTCCATTGTTCTCGGAATTCCGCTGACGTTTAAAAATGCTTCGGAACTCTTCCATTGTTCTCGGAATTCCGTTGAAGTTTAAAAATGCTTCGAAACTCTTCCATTGTTCTCGGAATTCCGCTGACATTTAAAAATGCTTCGGAAATCTTGTATTGTTCTCGGCATTCCGCTGACATATAAAAATGCTTCGGAAATCTTGTATTGTTCTCGGCATTCCGCTGACGTTTAAAAATGCTTCGGAACTCTTCAATTGTTCTCGGAATTCTGCTGAACTTTTAAAATGCTATGGAACTCTTCCATTGCTCTCGGAAATCGGGTGAAGTTTAAAAATGCTTCGGAACTCTTCTATTGTTCTCGGAATTCCGCTGAAGTTTAAAAATGCTTAAAATCTCTTCCATTGTTCTCGTAATTCTGCTCATGTTTAAAAATGCTTCGGAACTCTTTCATTGTTCTCGTAATTCCGCTGAAGTTTAAAAATGCTTCGGAACTCTTCCATTGTTCTCGGAATTCCGATGACGTTTTAAAATGCTTCGGTACTCTTCCATTGTTCTCGGAATTCCGCTGACAATTAAAAATGCTTCGGAACTCTTCCATTGTTCTAGGAATTCTGCTGAAGTCTAAAAATTCATCTGAACTCTTCCATTATTCTCGGAATTCATGTGAATTTTAAAAATGCTTCGGAACTCTTCTATTGTTCTCGGAATTCCGCTGAAGTTTAAAAATGCTTAAAATCTCTTACATTGTTCTCGGAATTCCGCTGACGTTTAAAAATGCTTCGGAAATCTTCCATTGTTTTCAAAATTCCGCTGACGCTTAAAAATGCTTCAGAACTCTTCCATTGTTCTCGGAATTCTGTTGAAGTTTAAAAATGCTTCGAAACTCTTCCATTGTTCTCGGAATTCCGATGACGTTTAAAAATGCTTCACAACTCTTCCATTGTTCTCGGAATTCCGCTGACGTTTAATAATGCTTCGCAACTCTTTCATTGTTCTCGGAATTCCGCTGACGTTTAAAAATGCTTCGGAACTCTTCCATTGTTCTCGTAATTCCGTTGAAGTTTAAAAATGCTTCGAAACTCTTCCATTGTTCTCAGAATTCTGCTGAAGTTTAAAAATGCTTCAGAACTCTTCCATTGTTCTCGGAATTCCGCTGACGTTTAATAATGCTTCGCAA
Source organism: Phyllobates terribilis (assembly GCF_046119375.1). Taxonomy (NCBI): domain Eukaryota; kingdom Metazoa; phylum Chordata; class Amphibia; order Anura; family Dendrobatidae; genus Phyllobates; species Phyllobates terribilis. The sequence goes on from NW_027362782.1 coordinate 16,064,780, forward strand.
CTCTTTCATTGTTCTCGGAATTCCGCTGAAATTTAAAAATGCTTCAGAACTCTTCCATTGTTCTCAGAATTCCGCTGACGTTTAAAAATGCTTCGGTACTCTTCCTTTGTTCTCGGAATTCCGCTGACATATAAAAATGCTTCGGAAATCTTGCATTGTTCTCGGCATTCCGCTGACATTTAAAAATGCTTCAGAACTCTTCAATTGTTCTCGGAATTCTGCTGAACTTTTAAAATGCTTTGGAACTCTTCCATTGCTCTCAGAATTCTGCTGAAGTTTAAAAATGCTTCAGAACTCTTACATTGTTCTCGGAATTCTGCTGACGTTTAAAAATGCTTCGGAACTCTTCCATTGTTCTCGAAATTCCGTTGAAGTTTAAAAATGCTTCGGAACTCTTCCATTGTTCTCGGAATTCTGCTGAAGTTTAAAAATGCTTCAAAACTCTTCCATTGTTCTCAGAATTCCGCTGACGATTAAAAATGCTTCGGTACTCTTCCATTGTTCTCGGAATTCTGCTGACGTTTAAAAATGCTTCGGAACTCTTCCATTGTTCTCGGCATTCCGCTGACGTTTAAAAATGCTTCGGAACTCTTCAATTGTTCTCGGAATTCTGCTGAACTTTTAAAAATGCTTCGGAACTCTTCCATTGTTCTCGGAATTCCGCTGACGTTTAAAAATGCTTCGGAACTCTTCCATTGTTCTTGGAATTCTGCTGAAGTTTTAAAATGCTTCGGTACTCTTCCATTGTTCTCCAAATTCCGCTGAAGTTTAAAAATGCTTCGGAACCCTTCCATTTTTCTCGGAATTCTGCTGACATTTAAAAATGCTTCGGAAATGTTCCATTGTTTTCAAAATTCCGCTGACTCTTAAAAATGCTTCAGAACTCTTCCATTGTTCTCGGAATTCCGCTGACGTTTAAAAATGCTTCGGAACTCTTCCATTGTTCTCGGAATTCCGCTGACGTTTAAAAATGCTTCGGAACTCTTCCATTGTTCTTGGAATTCTGCTGAAGTTTTAAAATGCTTCGGTACTCTTCCATTGTTCTCGGAATTCTGCTGACGCTTAAAAATGCTTCGGAACTCTTCCATTGTTCTCGGAATTCCGCTGACGTTTAAAAATGCTTCGGAACTCTTCCATTGTTCTCGGAATTCCGCTGACATATAAAAATGCTTCGGAAATCTTGCATTGTTCTCGGAATTCCGCTGACGTTTAAAAATGCTTCGGAACTCTTCCATTGTTCTCGGAATTCCGATGACGTTTTAAAATGCTTCGGTACTCTTCCATTGTTCTCGGAATTCCGCTGACGTTTAAAAATTCTTCGGAACTCTTCCATTATTCTCGCAATTCGTGTGAATTTTAAAAATGCTTCGGAACTTTTCTATTGTTCTCGGAATTCCGCTGAAGTTTAAAAATGCTTAAAATCTCTTACATTGTTCTCGGAATTCCGCTGAAGTTTAAAAATGCTTCGGAACTCTTCCATTGTTCTCGGAATTCTGCTGAAGTTTAAAAATGCTTCAGAACTCTTCCATTGTTCTCAGAATTCCGCTGACGTTTAAAAATGCTTCGGAAATCTTCCATTGTTTTCAAAATTCCGCTGACGTTTAAAAATGGTTCAGAACTTTTCCATTGTTCTCAGAATTCTGCTGACGTTTAAAAATGCTTCGGAACTCTTCCATTGTTCTCGGCATTCCGCTGACGTTTAAAAATGCTTCGGAACTCTTCAATTGTTCTCGGAATTCTGCTGAACTTTTAAAAATGCTTCGGAACTCTTCCATTGTTCTCGGAATTCCGCTGACGTTTAAAAATGCTTCGGAACTCTTCCATTGTTCTCAGAATTCTGCTGACGTTTAAAAATGCTTCTGAACTCTTCCATTGTTCTCGGAATTCCGTTGAAGTTTAAAAATGCTTCGAAACTCTTCCATTGTTCTCGGAATTCTGCTGAAGTTTAAAAATGCTTCAGAACTCTTCCATTGTTCTCGGAATTCCGCTGACGTTTAAAAATGCTTCGGAACTCTTCCATTGTTCTCGGAATTCCGTTGAAGTTTAAAAATGCTTCGAAACTCTTCCATTGTTCTCGGAATTCCGCTGACATTTAAAAATGCTTCGGAAATCTTGTATTGTTCTCGGCATTCCGCTGACATATAAAAATGCTTCGGAAATCTTGTATTGTTCTCGGCATTCCGCTGACGTTTAAAAATGCTTCGGAACTCTTCAATTGTTCTCGGAATTCTGCTGAACTTTTAAAATGCTATGGAACTCTTCCATTGCTCTCGGAAATCGGGTGAAGTTTAAAAATGCTTCGGAACTCTTCTATTGTTCTCGGAATTCCGCTGAAGTTTAAAAATGCTTAAAATCTCTTCCATTGTTCTCGTAATTCTGCTCATGTTTAAAAATGCTTCGGAACTCTTTCATTGTTCTCGTAATTCCGCTGAAGTTTAAAAATGCTTCGGAACTCTTCCATTGTTCTCGGAATTCCGATGACGTTTTAAAATGCTTCGGTACTCTTCCATTGTTCTCGGAATTCCGCTGACAATTAAAAATGCTTCGGAACTCTTCCATTGTTCTAGGAATTCTGCTGAAGTCTAAAAATTCATCTGAACTCTTCCATTATTCTCGGAATTCATGTGAATTTTAAAAATGCTTCGGAACTCTTCTATTGTTCTCGGAATTCCGCTGAAGTTTAAAAATGCTTAAAATCTCTTACATTGTTCTCGGAATTCCGCTGACGTTTAAAAATGCTTCGGAAATCTTCCATTGTTTTCAAAATTCCGCTGACGCTTAAAAATGCTTCAGAACTCTTCCATTGTTCTCGGAATTCTGTTGAAGTTTAAAAATGCTTCGAAACTCTTCCATTGTTCTCGGAATTCCGATGACGTTTAAAAATGCTTCACAACTCTTCCATTGTTCTCGGAATTCCGCTGACGTTTAATAATGCTTCGCAACTCTTTCATTGTTCTCGGAATTCCGCTGACGTTTAAAAATGCTTCGGAACTCTTCCATTGTTCTCGTAATTCCGTTGAAGTTTAAAAATGCTTCGAAACTCTTCCATTGTTCTCAGAATTCTGCTGAAGTTTAAAAATTCTTCAGAACTCTTCCATTGTTCTCGGAATTCCGCTGACGTTTAATAATGCTTCGCAACTCTTTCATTGTTCTCGGAATTCCGCTGAAATTTAAAATTGCTTCAGAACTCTTCCATTGTTCTCAGAATTCCGCTGACGTTTAAAAATGCTTCGGTACTCTTCCTTTGTTCTCGGAATTCCGCTGACATATAAAAATGCTTCGGAAATCTTGCATTGTTCTCGGCATTCCGCTGACATTTAAAAATGCTTCAGAACTCTTCAATTGTTCTCGGAATTCTGCTGAACTTTTAAAATGCTTTGGAACTCTTCCATTGCTCTCAGAATTCTGCTGAAGTTTAAAAATGCTTCAGAACTCTTACATTGTTCTCGGAATTCTGCTGAAGTTTAAAAATGCTTCAAAACTCTTCCATTGTTCTCAGAATTCCGCTGACGATTAAAAATGCTTCGGTACTCTTCCATTGTTCTCGGAATTCTGCTGACGTTTAAAAATGCTTCGGAACTCTTCCATTGTTCTCGGCATTCCGCTGACGTTTAAAAATGCTTCGGAACTCTTCAATTGTTCTCGGAATTCTGCTGAACTTTTAAAAATGCTTCGGAACTCTTCCATTGTTCTCGGAATTCCGCTGACGTTTAAAAATGCTTCGGAACTCTTCCATTGTTCTTGGAATTCTGCTGAAGTTTTAAAATGCTTCGGTACTCTTCCATTGTTCTCCAAATTCCGCTGAAGTTTAAAAATGCTTCGGAACCCTTCCATTTTTCTCGGAATTCTGCTGACATTTAAAAATGCTTCGGAAATGTTCCATTGTTTTCAAAATTCCGCTGACTCTTAAAAATGCTTCAGAACTCTTCCATTGTTCTCGGAATTCCGCTGACGTTTAAAAATGCTTCGGAACTCTTCCATTGTTCTCGGAATTCCGCTGACGTTTAAAAATGCTTCGGAACTCTTCCATTGTTCTTGGAATTCTGCTGAAGTTTTAAAATGCTTCGGTACTCTTCCATTGTTCTCGGAATTCTGCTGACGCTTAAAAATGCTTCGGAACTCTTCCATTGTTCTCGGAATTCCGCTGACGTTTAAAAATGCTTCGGAACTCTTCCATTGTTCTCGGAATTCCGCTGACATATAAAAATGCTTCGGAAATCTTGCATTGTTCTCGGAATTCCGCTGACGTTTAAAAATGCTTCGGAACTCTTCCATTGTTCTCGGAATTCCGATGACGTTTTAAAATGCTTCGGTACTCTTCCATTGTTCTCGGAATTCCGCTGACGTTTAAAAATTCTTCGGAACTCTTCCATTATTCTCGCAATTCGTGTGAATTTTAAAAATGCTTCGGAACTTTTCTATTGTTCTCGGAATTCCGCTGAAGTTTAAAAATGCTTAAAATCTCTTACATTGTTCTCGGAATTCCGCTGAAGTTTAAAAATGCTTCGGAACTCTTCCATTGTTCTCGGAATTCTGCTGAAGTTTAAAAATGCTTCAGAACTCTTCCATTGTTCTCAGAATTCCGCTGACGTTTAAAAATGCTTCGGAAATCTTCCATTGTTTTCAAAATTCCGCTGACGTTTAAAAATGCTTCAGAACTTTTCCATTGTTCTCAGAATTCTGCTGACGTTTAAAAATGCTTCGGAACTCTTCCATTGTTCTCGGCATTCCGCTGACGTTTAAAAATGCTTCGGAACTCTTCAATTGTTCTCGGAATTCTGCTGAACTTTTAAAAATGCTTCGGAACTCTTCCATTGTTCTCGGAATTCCGCTGACGTTTAAAAATGCTTCGGAACTCTTCCATTGTTCTCAGAATTCTGCTGACGTTTAAAAATGCTTCTGAACTCTTCCATTGTTCTCGGAATTCCGTTGAAGTTTAAAAATGCTTCGAAACTCTTCCATTGTTCTCGGAATTCTGCTGAAGTTTAAAAATGCTTCAGAACTCTTCCATTGTTCTCGGAATTCCGCTGACGTTTAAAAATGCTTCGGAACTCTTCCATTGTTCTCGGAATTCCGTTGAAGTTTAAAAATGCTTCGAAACTCTTCCATTGTTCTCGGAATTCCGCTGACATTTAAAAATGCTTCGGAAATCTTGTATTGTTCTCGGCATTCCGCTGACATATAAAAATGCTTCGGAAATCTTGTATTGTTCTCGGCATTCCGCTGACGTTTAAAAATGCTTCGGAACTCTTCAATTGTTCTCGGAATTCTGCTGAACTTTTAAAATGCTATGGAACTCTTCCATTGCTCTCGGAAATCGGGTGAAGTTTAAAAATGCTTCGGAACTCTTCTATTGTTCTCGGAATTCCGCTGAAGTTTAAAAATGCTTAAAATCTCTTCCATTGTTCTCGTAATTCTGCTCATGTTTAAAAATGCTTCGGAACTCTTTCATTGTTCTCGTAATTCCGCTGAAGTTTAAAAATGCTTCGGAACTCTTCCATTGTTCTCGGAATTCCGATGACGTTTTAAAATGCTTCGGTACTCTTCCATTGTTCTCGGAATTCCGCTGACAATTAAAAATGCTTCGGAACTCTTCCATTGTTCTAGGAATTCTGCTGAAGTCTAAAAATTCATCTGAACTCTTCCATTATTCTCGGAATTCATGTGAATTTTAAAAATGCTTCGGAACTCTTCTATTGTTCTCGGAATTCCGCTGAAGTTTAAAAATGCTTAAAATCTCTTACATTGTTCTCGGAATTCCGCTGACGTTTAAAAATGCTTCGGAAATCTTCCATTGTTTTCAAAATTCCGCTGACGCTTAAAAATGCTTCAGAACTCTTCCATTGTTCTCGGAATTCTGTTGAAGTTTAAAAATGCTTCGAAACTCTTCCATTGTTCTCGGAATTCCGATGACGTTTAAAAATGCTTCACAACTCTTCCATTGTTCTCGGAATTCCGCTGACGTTTAATAATGCTTCGCAACTCTTTCATTGTTCTCGGAATTCCGCTGACGTTTAAAAATGCTTCGGAACTCTTCCATTGTTCTCGTAATTCCGTTGAAGTTTAAAAATGCTTCGAAACTCTTCCATTGTTCTCAGAATTCTGCTGAAGTTTAAAAATTCTTCAGAACTCTTCCATTGTTCTCGGAATTCCGCTGACGTTTAATAATGCTTCGCAACTCTTTCATTGTTCTCGGAATTCCGCTGAAATTTAAAATTGCTTCAGAACTCTTCCATTGTTCTCAGAATTCCGCTGACGTTTAAAAATGCTTCGGTACTCTTCCTTTGTTCTCGGAATTCCGCTGACATATAAAAATGCTTCGGAAATCTTGCATTGTTCTCGGCATTCCGCTGACATTTAAAAATGCTTCAGAACTCTTCAATTGTTCTCGGAATTCTGCTGAACTTTTAAAATGCTTTGGAACTCTTCCATTGCTCTCAGAATTCTGCTGAAGTTTAAAAATGCTTCAGAACTCTTACATTGTTCTCGGAATTCTGCTGAAGTTTAAAAATGCTTCAAAACTCTTCCATTGTTCTCAGAATTCCGCTGACGATTAAAAATGCTTCGGTACTCTTCCATTGTTCTCGGAATTCTGCTGACGTTTAAAAATGCTTCGGAACTCTTCCATTGTTCTCGGCATTCCGCTGACGTTTAAAAATGCTTCGGAACTCTTCAATTGTTCTCGGAATTCTGCTGAACTTTTAAAAATGCTTCGGAACTCTTCCATTGTTCTCGGAATTCCGCTGACGTTTAAAAATGCTTCGGAACTCTTCCATTGTTCTTGGAATTCTGCTGAAGTTTTAAAATGCTTCGGTACTCTTCCATTGTTCTCCAAATTCCGCTGAAGTTTAAAAATGCTTCGGAACCCTTCCATTTTTCTCGGAATTCTGCTGACATTTAAAAATGCTTCGGAAATGTTCCATTGTTTTCAAAATTCCGCTGACTCTTAAAAATGCTTCAGAACTCTTCCATTGTTCTCGGAATTCCGCTGACGTTTAAAAATGCTTCGGAACTCTTCCATTGTTCTCGGAATTCCGCTGACGTTTAAAAATGCTTCGGAACTCTTCCATTGTTCTTGGAATTCTGCTGAAGTTTTAAAATGCTTCGGTACTCTTCCATTGTTCTCGGAATTCTGCTGACGCTTAAAAATGCTTCGGAACTCTTCCATTGTTCTCGGAATTCCGCTGACGTTTAAAAATGCTTCGGAACTCTTCCATTGTTCTCGGAATTCCGCTGACATATAAAAATGCTTCGGAAATCTTGCATTGTTCTCGGAATTCCGCTGACGTTTAAAAATGCTTCGGAACTCTTCCATTGTTCTCGGAATTCCGATGACGTTTTAAAATGCTTCGGTACTCTTCCATTGTTCTCGGAATTCCGCTGACGTTTAAAAATTCTTCGGAACTCTTCCATTATTCTCGCAATTCGTGTGAATTTTAAAAATGCTTCGGAACTTTTCTATTGTTCTCGGAATTCCGCTGAAGTTTAAAAATGCTTAAAATCTCTTACATTGTTCTCGGAATTCCGCTGAAGTTTAAAAATGCTTCGGAACTCTTCCATTGTTCTCGGAATTCTGCTGAAGTTTAAAAATGCTTCAGAACTCTTCCATTGTTCTCAGAATTCCGCTGACGTTTAAAAATGCTTCGGAAATCTTCCATTGTTTTCAAAATTCCGCTGACGTTTAAAAATGCTTCAGAACTTTTCCATTGTTCTCAGAATTCTGCTGACGTTTAAAAATGCTTCGGAACTCTTCCATTGTTCTCGGCATTCCGCTGACGTTTAAAAATGCTTCGGAACTCTTCAATTGTTCTCGGAATTCTGCTGAACTTTTAAAAATGCTTCGGAACTCTTCCATTGTTCTCGGAATTCCGCTGACGTTTAAAAATGCTTCGGAACTCTTCCATTGTTCTCAGAATTCTGCTGACGTTTAAAAATGCTTCTGAACTCTTCCATTGTTCTCGGAATTCCGTTGAAGTTTAAAAATGCTTCGAAACTCTTCCATTGTTCTCGGAATTCTGCTGAAGTTTAAAAATGCTTCAGAACTCTTCCATTGTTCTCGGAATTCCGCTGACGTTTAAAAATGCTTCGGAACTCTTCCATTGTTCTCGGAATTCCGTTGAAGTTTAAAAATGCTTCGAAACTCTTCCATTGTTCTCGGAATTCCGCTGACATTTAAAAATGCTTCGGAAATCTTGTATTGTTCTCGGCATTCCGCTGACATATAAAAATGCTTCGGAAATCTTGTATTGTTCTCGGCATTCCGCTGACGTTTAAAAATGCTTCGGAACTCTTCAATTGTTCTCGGAATTCTGCTGAACTTTTAAAATGCTATGGAACTCTTCCATTGCTCTCGGAATTCGGGTGAAGTTTAAAAATGCTTCGGAACTCTTCTATTGTTCTCGGAATTCCGCTGAAGTTTAAAAATGCTTAAAATCTCTTCCATTGTTCTCGTAATTCTGCTCATGTTTAAAAATGCTTCGGAACTCTTTCATTGTTCTCGTAATTCCGCTGAAGTTTAAAAATGCTTCGGAACTCTTCCATTGTTCTCGGAATTCCGATGACGTTTTAAAATGCTTCGGTACTCTTCCATTGTTCTCGGAATTCCGCTGACAATTAAAAATGCTTCGGAACTCTTCCATTGTTCTAGGAATTCTGCTGAAGTCTAAAAATTCATCTGAACTCTTCCATTATTCTCGGAATTCATGTGAATTTTAAAAATGCTTCGGAACTCTTCTATTGTTCTCGGAATTCCGCTGAAGTTTAAAAATGCTTAAAATCTCTTACATTGTTCTCGGAATTCCGCTGACGTTTAAAAATGCTTCGGAAATCTTCCATTGTTTTCAAAATTCCGCTGACGCTTAAAAATGCTTCAGAACTCTTCCATTGTTCTCGGAATTCTGTTGAAGTTTAAAAATGCTTCGAAACTCTTCCATTGTTCTCGGAATTCCGATGACGTTTAAAAATGCTTCACAACTCTTCCATTGTTCTCGGAATTCCGCTGACGTTTAATAATGCTTCGGAACTCTTCCATTGTTCTCGTAATTCCGTTGAAGTTTAAAAATGCTTCGAAACTCTTCCATTGTTCTCAGAATTCTGCTGAAGTTTAAAAATGCTTCAGAACTCTTCCATTGTTCTTGGAATTCCGCTGACGTTTAAAAATTCTTCGGAACTCTTCCATTATTCTCGCAATTCGTGTGAATTTTAAAAATGCTTCGGAACTTTTCTATTGTTCTCGGAATTCCGCTGAAGTTTAAAAATGCTTAAAATCTCTTACATTGTTCTCGGAATTCCGCTGAAGTTTAAAAATGCTTCGGAACTCTTCCATTGTTCTCGGAATTCTGCTGAAGTTTAAAAATGCTTCAGAACTCTTCCATTGTTCTCAGAATTCCGCTGACGTTTAAAAATGCTTCGGAAATCTTCCATTGTTTTCAAAATTCCGCTGACGTTTAAAAATGCTTCAGAACTTTTCCATTGTTCTCAGAATTCTGCTGACGTTTAAAAATGCTTCGGAACTCTTCCATTGTTCTCGGCATTCCGCTGACGTTTAAAAATGCTTCGGAACTCTTCAATTGTTCTCGGAATTCTGCTGAACTTTTAAAAATGCTTCGGAACTCTTCCATTGTTCTCGGAATTCCGCTGACGTTTAAAAATGCTTCGGAACTCTTCCATTGTTCTCAGAATTCTGCTGACGTTTAAAAATGCTTCTGAACTCTTCCATTGTTCTCGGAATTCCGTTGAAGTTTAAAAATGCTTCGAAACTCTTCCATTGTTCTCGGAATTCTGCTGAAGTTTAAAAATGCTTCAGAACTCTTCCATTGTTCTCGGAATTCCGCTGACGTTTAAAAATGCTTCGGAACTCTTCCATTGTTCTCGGAATTCCGTTGAAGTTTAAAAATGCTTCGAAACTCTTCCATTGTTCTCGGAATTCCGCTGACATTTAAAAATGCTTCGGAAATCTTGTATTGTTCTCGGCATTCCGCTGACATATAAAAATGCTTCGGAAATCTTGTATTGTTCTCGGCATTCCGCTGACGTTTAAAAATGCTTCGGAACTCTTCAATTGTTCTCGGAATTCTGCTGAACTTTTAAAATGCTATGGAACTCTTCCATTGCTCTCGGAATTCGGGTGAAGTTTAAAAATGCTTCGGAACTCTTCTATTGTTCTCGGAATTCCGCTGAAGTTTAAAAATGCTTAAAATCTCTTCCATTGTTCTCGTAATTCTGCTCATGTTTAAAAATGCTTCGGAACTCTTTCATTGTTCTCGTAATTCCGCTGAAGTTTAAAAATGCTTCGGAACTCTTCCATTGTTCTCGGAATTCCGATGACGTTTTAAAATACTTCGGTACTCTTCCATTGTTTTCGGAATTCCGCTGACAATTAAAAATGCTTCGGAACTCTTCCATTGTTCTAGGAATTCTGCTGAAGTCTAAAAATTCATCTGAACTCTTCCATTATTCTCGGAATTCATGTGAATTTTAAAAATGCTTCGGAACTCTTCTATTGTTCTCGGAATTCCGCTGAAGTTTAAAAATGCTTAAAATCTCTTACATTGTTCTCGGAATTCCGCTGACGTTTAAAAATGCTTCGGAAATCTTCCATTGTTTTCAAAATTCCGCTGACGCTTAAAAATGCTTCAGAACTCTTCCATTGTTCTCGGAATTCTGTTGAAGTTTAAAAATGCTTCGAAACTCTTCCATTGTTCTCGGAATTCCGATGACGTTTAAAAATGCTTCACAACTCTTCCATTGTTCTCGGAATTCCGCTGACGTTTAATAATGCTTCGCAACTCTTTCATTGTTCTCGGAATTCCGCTGACGTTTAAAAATGCTTCGGAACTCTTCCATTGTTCTCGTAATTCCGTTGAAGTTTAAAAATGCTTCGAAACTCTTCCATTGTTCTCAGAATTCTGCTGAAGTTTAAAAATGCTTCAGAACTCTTCCATTGTTCTCGGAATTCCGCTGACGTTTAATAATGCTTCGCAACTCTTTCATTGTTCTCGGAATTCCGCTGAAATTTAAAAATGCTTCAGAACTCTTCCATTGTTCTCAGAATTCCGCTGACGTTTAAAAATGCTTCGGTACTCTTCCTTTGTTCTCGGAATTCCGCTGACATATAAAAATGCTTCGGAAATCTTGCATTGTTCTCGGCATTCCGCTGACATTTAAAAATGCTTCAGAACTCTTCAATTGTTCTCGGAATTCTGCTGAACTTTTAAAATGCTTTGGAACTCTTCCATTGCTCTCAGAATTCTGCTGAAGTTTAAAAATGCTTCAGAACTCTTACATTGTTCTCGGAATTCTGCTGACGTTTAAAAATGCTTCGGAACTCTTCCATTGTTCTCGAAATTCCGTTGAAGTTTAAAAATGCTTCGGAACTCTTCCATTGTTCTCGGAATTCTGCTGAAGTTTAAAAATGCTTCAAAACTCTTCCATTGTTCTCAGAATTCCGCTGACGATTAAAAATGCTTCGGTACTCTTCCATTGTTCTCGGAATTCTGCTGACGTTTAAAAATGCTTCGGAACTCTTCCATTGTTCTCGGCATTCCGCTGACGTTTAAAAATGCTTCGGAACTCTTCCATTGTTCTCGGCATTCCGCTGACGTTTAAAAATGCTTCGGAACTCTTCAATTGTTCTCGGAATTCTGCTGAACTTTTAAAAATGCTTCGGAACTCTTCCATTGTTCTCGGAATTCCGCTGACGTTTAAAAATGCTTCGGAACTCTTCCATTGTTCTTGGAATTCTGCTGAAGTTTTAAATGCTTCGGTACTCTTCCATTGTTCTCCAAATTCCGCTGAAGTTTAAAAATGCTTCGGAACCCTTCCATTTTTCTCGGAATTCTGCTGACATTTAAAAATGCTTCGGAAATGTTCCATTGTTTTCAAAATTCCGCTGACTCTTAAAAATGCTTCAGAACTCTTCCATTGTTCTCGGAATTCCGCTGACGTTTAAAAATGCTTCGGAACTCTTCCATTGTTCTCGGAATTCCGCTGACGTTTAAAAATGCTTCGGAACTCTTCCATTGTTCTTGGAATTCTGCTGAAGTTTTAAAATGCTTCGGTACTCTTCCATTGTTCTCGGAATTCTGCTGACGCTTAAAAATGCTTCGGAACTCTTCCATTGTTCTCGGAATTCCGCTGACGTTTAAAAATGCTTCGGAACTCTTCCATTGTTCTCGGAATTCCGCTGACATATAAAAATGCTTCGGAAATCTTGCATTGTTCTCGGAATTCCGCTGACGTTTAAAAATGCTTCGGAACTCTTCCATTGTTCTCGGAATTCCGATGACGTTTTAAAATGCTTCGGTACTCTTCCATTGTTCTCGGAATTCCGCTGACGTTTAAAAATTCTTCGGAACTCTTCCATTATTCTCGCAATTCGTGTGAATTTTAAAAATGCTTCGGAACTTTTCTATTGTTCTCGGAATTCCGCTGAAGTTTAAAAATGCTTAAAATCTCTTACATTGTTCTCGGAATTCCGCTGAAGTTTAAAAATGCTTCGGAACTCTTCCATTGTTCTCGGCATTCCGCTGACGTTTAAAAATGCTTCGGAACTCTTCAATTGTTCTCGGAATTCTGCTGAACTTTTAAAAATGCTTCGGAACTCTTCCATTGTTCTCGGAATTCCGCTGACGTTTAAAAATGCTTCGGAACTCTTCCATTGTTCTCAGAATTCTGCTGACGTTTAAAAATGCTTCTGAACTCTTCCATTGTTCTCGGAATTCCGTTGAAGTTTAAAAATGCTTCGAAACTCTTCCATTGTTCTCGGAATTCTGCTGAAGTTTAAAAATGCTTCAGAACTCTTCCATTGTTCTCGGAATTCCGCTGACGTTTAAAAATGCTTCGGAACTCTTCCATTGTTCTCGGAATTCCGTTGAAGTTTAAAAATGCTTCGAAACTCTTCCATTGTTCTCGGAATTCCGCTGACATTTAAAAATGCTTCGGAAATCTTGTATTGTTCTCGGCATTCCGCTGACATATAAAAATGCTTCGGAAATCTTGTATTGTTCTCGGCATTCCGCTGACGTTTAAAAATGCTTCGGAACTCTTCAATTGTTCTCGGAATTCTGCTGAACTTTTAAAATGCTATGGAACTCTTCCATTGCTCTCGGAATTCGGGTGAAGTTTAAAAATGCTTCGGAACTCTTCTATTGTTCTCGGAATTCCGCTGAAGTTTAAAAATGCTTAAAATCTCTTCCATTGTTCTCGTAATTCTGCTCATGTTTAAAAATGCTTCGGAACTCTTCCATTGTTCTCGTAATTCCGCTGAAGTTTAAAAATGCTTCGGAACTCTTCCATTGTTCTCGGAATTCCGATGACGTTTTAAAATGCTTCGGTACTCTTCCATTGTTCTCGGAATTCCGCTGACAATTAAAAATGCTTCGGAACTCTTCCATTGTTCTAGGAATTCTGCTGAAGTCTAAAAATTCATCTGAACTCTTCCATTATTCTCGGAATTCATGTGAATTTTAAAAATGCTTCGGAACTCTTCTATTGTTCTCGGAATTCCGCTGAAGTTTAAAAATGCTTAAAATCTCTTACATTGTTCTCGGAATTCCGCTGACGTTTAAAAATGCTTCGGAAATCTTCCATTGTTTTCAAAATTCCGCTGACGCTTAAAAATGCTTCAGAACTCTTCCATTGTTCTCGGAATTCTGTTGAAGTTTAAAAATGCTTCGAAACTCTTCCATTGTTCTCGGAATTCCGATGACGTTTAAAAATGCTTCACAACTCTTCCATTGTTCTCGGAATTCCGCTGACGTTTAATAATGCTTCGCAACTCTTTCATTGTTCTCGGAATTCCGCTGACGTTTAAAAATGCTTCGGAACTCTTCCATTGTTCTCGTAATTCCGTTGAAGTTTAAAAATGCTTCGAAACTCTTCCATTGTTCTCAGAATTCTGCTGAAGTTTAAAAATGCTTCAGAACTCTTCCATTGTTCTCGGAATTCCGCTGACGTTTAATAATGCTTCGCAACTCTTTCATTGTTCTCGGAATTCCGCTGAAATTTAAAAATGCTTCAGAACTCTTCCATTGTTCTCAGAATTCCGCTGACGTTTAAAAATGCTTCGGTACTCTTCCTTTGTTCTCGGAATTCCGCTGACATATAAAAATGCTTCGGAAATCTTGCATTGTTCTCGGCATTCCGCTGACATTTAAAAATGCTTCAGAACTCTTCAATTGTTCTCGGAATTCTGCTGAACTTTTAAAATGCTTTGGAACTCTTCCATTGCTCTCAGAATTCTGCTGAAGTTTAAAAATGCTTCAGAACTCTTACATTGTTCTCGGAATTCTGCTGACGTTTAAAAATGCTTCGGAACTCTTCCATTGTTCTCGAAATTCCGTTGAAGTTTAAAAATGCTTCGGAACTCTTCCATTGTTCTCGGAATTCTGCTGAAGTTTAAAAATGCTTCAAAACTCTTCCATTGTTCTCAGAATTCCGCTGACGATTAAAAATGCTTCGGTACTCTTCCATTGTTCTCGGAATTCTGCTGACGTTTAAAAATGCTTCGGAACTCTTCCATTGTTCTCGGCATTCTGCTGACGTTTAAAAATGCTTCGGAACTCTTCAATTGTTCTCGGAATTCTGCTGAACTTTTAAAAATGCTTCGGAACTCTTCCATTGTTCTCGGAATTCCGCTGACGTTTAAAAATGCTTCGGAACTCTTCCATTGTTCTTGGAATTCTGCTGAAGTTTTAAAATGCTTCGGTACTCTTCCATTGTTCTCCAAATTCCGCTGAAGTTTAAAAATGCTTCGGAACCCTTCCATTTTTCTCGGAATTCTGCTGACATTTAAAAATGCTTCGGAAATGTTCCATTGTTTTCAAAATTCCGCTGATTCTTAAAAATGCTTCAGAACTCTTCCATTGTTCTCGGAATTCCGCTGACGTTTAAAAATGCTTCGGAACTCTTCCATTGTTCTCGGAATTCCGCTGACGTTTAAAAATGCTTCGGAACTCTTCCATTGTTCTTGGAATTCTGCTGAAGTTTTAAAATGCTTCGGTACTCTTCCATTGTTCTCGGAATTCTGCTGACGCTTAAAAATGCTTCGGAACTCTTCCATTGTTCTCGGAATTCCGCTGACGTTTAAAAATGCTTCGGAACTCTTCCATTGTTCTCGGAATTCCGCTGACATATAAAAATGCTTCGGAAATCTTGCATTGTTCTCGGAATTCCGCTGACGTTTAAAAATGCTTCGGAACTCTTCCATTGTTCTCGGAATTCCGATGACGTTTTAAAATGCTTCGGTACTCTTCCATTGTTCTCGGAATTCCGCTGACGTTTAAAAATTCTTCGGAACTCTTCCATTATTCTCGCAATTCGTGTGAATTTTAAAAATGCTTCGGAACTTTTCTATTGTTCTCGGAATTCCGCTGAAGTTTAAAAATGCTTAAAATCTCTTACATTGTTCTCGGAATTCCGCTGAAGTTTAAAAATGCTTCGGAACTCTTCCATTGTTCTCGGAATTCTGCTGAAGTTTAAAAATGCTTCAGAACTCTTCCATTGTTCTCAGAATTCCGCTGACGTTTAAAAATGCTTCGGAAATCTTCCATTGTTTTCAAAATTCCGCTGACGTTTAAAAATGCTTCAGAACTTTTCCATTGTTCTCAGAATTCTGCTGACGTTTAAAAATGCTTCGGAACTCTTCCATTGTTCTCGGCATTCCGCTGACGTTTAAAAATGCTTCGGAACTCTTCAATTGTTCTCGGAATTCTGCTGAACTTTTAAAAATGCTTCGGAACTCTTCCATTGTTCTCGGAATTCCGCTGACGTTTAAAAATGCTTCGGAACTCTTCCATTGTTCTCAGAATTCTGCTGACGTTTAAAAATGCTTCTGAACTCTTCCATTGTTCTCGGAATTCCGTTGAAGTTTAAAAATGCTTCGAAACTCTTCCATTGTTCTCGGAATTCTGCTGAAGTTTAAAAATGCTTCAGAACTCTTCCATTGTTCTCGGAATTCCGCTGACGTTTAAAAATGCTTCGGAACTCTTCCATTGTTCTCGGAATTACGTTGAAGTTTAAAAATGCTTTGAAACTCTTCCATTGTTCTCGGAATTCCGCTGACATTTAAAAATGCTTCGGAAATCTTGTATTGTTCTCGGCATTCCGCTGACATATAAAAATGCTTCGGAAATCTTGTATTGTTCTCGGCATTCCGCTGACGTTTAAAAATGCTTCGGAACTCTTCAATTGTTCTCGGAATTCTGCTGAACTTTTAAAATGCTATGGAACTCTTCCATTGCTCTCGGAATTCGGGTGAAGTTTAAAAATGCTTCGGAACTCTTCTATTGTTCTCGGAATTCCGCTGAAGTTTAAAAATGCTTAAAATCTCTTCCATTGTTCTCGTAATTCTGCTCATGTTTAAAAATGCTTCGGAACTCTTTCATTGTTCTCGTAATTCCGCTGAAGTTTAAAAATGCTTCGGAACTCTTCCATTGTTCTCGGAATTCCGATGACGTTTTAAAATGCTTCGGTACTCTTCCATTGTTCTCGGAATTCCGCTGACAATTAAAAATGCTTCGGAACTCTTCCATTGTTCTAGGAATTCTGCTGAAGTCTAAAAATTCATCTGAACTCTTCCATTATTCTCGGAATTCATGTGAATTTTAAAAATGCTTCGGAACTCTTCTATTGTTCTCGGAATTCCGCTGAAGTTTAAAAATGCTTAAAATCTCTTACATTGTTCTCGGAATTCCGCTGACGTTTAAAAATGCTTCGGAAATCTTCCATTGTTTTCAAAATTCCGCTGACGCTTAAAAATGCTTCAGAACTCTTCCATTGTTCTCGGAATTCTGTTGAAGTTTAAAAATGCTTCGAAACTCTTCCATTGTTCTCGGAATTCCGATGACGTTTAAAAATGCTTCACAACTCTTCCATTGTTCTCGGAATTCCGCTGACGTTTAATAATGCTTCGCAACTCTTTCATTGTTCTCGGAATTCCGCTGAAATTTAAAAATGCTTCAGAACTCTTCCATTGTTCTCAGAATTCCGCTGACGTTTAAAAATGCTTCGGTACTCTTCCTTTGTTCTCGGAATTCCGCTGACATATAAAAATGCTTCGGAAATCTTGCATTGTTCTCGGCATTCCGCTGACATTTAAAAATGCTTCAGAACTCTTCAATTGTTCTCGGAATTCTGCTGAACTTTTAAAATGCTTTGGAACTCTTCCATTGCTCTCAGAATTCTGCTGAAGTTTAAAAATGCTTCAGAACTCTTACATTGTTCTCGGAATTCTGCTGACGTTTAAAAATGCTTCGGAACTCTTCCATTGTTCTCGAAATTCCGTTGAAGTTTAAAAATGCTTCGGAACTCTTCCATTGTTCTCGGAATTCCGCTGACGTTTAAAAATGCTTCGGAACTCTTCCATTGTTCTTGGAATTCTGCTGAAGTTTTAAAATGCTTCGGTACTCTTCCATTGTTCTCCAAATTCCGCTGAAGTTTAAAAATGCTTCGGAACCCTTCCATTTTTCTCGGAATTCTGCTGACATTTAAAAATGCTTCGGAAATGTTCCATTGTTTTCAAAATTCCGCTGACTCTTAAAAATGCTTCAGAACTCTTCCATTGTTCTCGGAATTCCGCTGACGTTTAAAAATGCTTCGGAACTCTTCCATTGTTCTCGGAATTCCGCTGACGTTTAAAAATGCTTCGGAACTCTTCCATTGTTCTTGGAATTCTGCTGAAGTTTTAAAATGCTTCGGTACTCTTCCATTGTTCTCGGAATTCTGCTGACGCTTAAAAATGCTTCGGAACTCTTCCATTGTTCTCGGAATTCCGCTGACGTTTAAAAATGCTTCGGAACTCTTCCATTGTTCTCGGAATTCCGTTGAAGTTTAAAAATGCTTCGAAACTCTTCCATTGTTCTCGGAATTCTGCTGAAGTTTAAAAATGCTTCAGAACTCTTCCATTGTTCTCGGAATTCCGCTGACGTTTAAAAATGCTTCGGAACTCTTCCATTGTTCTCGGAATTCCGTTGAAGTTTAAAAATGCTTCGAAACTCTTCCATTGTTCTCGGAATTCCGCTGACATTTAAAAATGCTTCGGAAATCTTGTATTGTTCTCGGCTTTCCGCTGACATATAAAAATGCTTCGGAAATCTTGTATTGTTCTCGGCATTCCGCTGACGTTTAAAAATGCTTCGGAACTCTTCAATTGTTCTCGGAATTCTGCTGAACTTTTAAAATGCTATGGAACTCTTCCATTGCTCTCGGAATTCGGGTGAAGTTTAAAAATGCTTCGGAACTCTTCTATTGTTCTCGGAATTCCGCTGAAGTTTAAAAATGCTTAAAATCTCTTCCATTGTTCTCGTAATTCTGCTCATGTTTAAAAATGCTTCGGAACTCTTCCATTGTTCTCGTAATTCCGCTGAAGTTTAAAAATGCTTCGGAACTCTTCCATTGTTCTCGGAATTCCGATGACGTTTTAAAATGCTTCGGTACTCTTCCATTGTTCTCGGAATTCCGCTGACAATTAAAAATGCTTCGGAACTCTTCCATTGTTCTAGGAATTCTGCTGAAGTCTAAAAATTCATCTGAACTCTTCCATTATTCTCGGAATTCATGTGAATTTTAAAAATGCTTCGGAACTCTTCTATTGTTCTCGGAATTCCGCTGAAGTTTAAAAATGCTTAAAATCTCTTACATTGTTCTCGGAATTCCGCTGACGTTTAAAAATGCTTCGGAAATCTTCCATTGTTTTCAAAATTCCGCTGACGCTTAAAAATGCTTCAGAACTCTTCCATTGTTCTCGGAATTCTGTTGAAGTTTAAAAATGCTTCGAAACTCTTCCATTGTTCTCGGAATTCCGATGACGTTTAAAAATGCTTCACAACTCTTCCATTGTTCTCGGAATTCCGCTGACGTTTAATAATGCTTCGCAACTCTTTCATTGTTCTCGGAATTCCGCTGACGTTTAAAAATGCTTCGGAACTCTTCCATTGTTCTCGTAATTCCGTTGAAGTTTAAAAATGCTTCGAAACTCTTCCATTGTTCTCAGAATTCTGCTGAAGTTTAAAAATGCTTCAGAACTCTTCCATTGTTCTCGGAATTCCGCTGACGTTTAATAATGCTTCGCAACTCTTTCATTGTTCTCGGAATTCCGCTGAAATTTAAAAATGCTTCAGAACTCTTCCATTGTTCTCAGAATTCCGCTGACGTTTAAAAATGCTTCGGTACTCTTCCTTTGTTCTCGGAATTCCGCTGACATATAAAAATGCTTCGGAAATCTTGCATTGTTCTCGGCATTCCGCTGACATTTAAAAATGCTTCAGAACTCTTCAATTGTTCTCGGAATTCTGCTGAACTTTTAAAATGCTTTGGAACTCTTCCATTGCTCTCAGAATTCTGCTGAAGTTTAAAAATGCTTCAGAACTCTTACATTGTTCTCGGAATTCTGCTGACGTTTAAAAATGCTTCGGAACTCTTCCATTGTTCTCGAAATTCCGTTGAAGTTTAAAAATGCTTCGGAACTCTTCCATTGTTCTCGGAATTCTGCTGAAGTTTAAAAATGCTTCAAAACTCTTCCATTGTTCTCAGAATTCCGCTGACGATTAAAAATGCTTCGGTACTCTTCCATTGTTCTCGGAATTCTGCTGACGTTTAAAAATGCTTCGGAACTCTTCCATTGTTCTCGGCATTCCGCTGACGTTTAAAAATGCTTCGGAACTCTTCAATTGTTCTCGGAATTCTGCTGAACTTTTAAAAATGCTTCGGAACTCTTCCATTGTTCTCGGAATTCCGCTGACGTTTAAAAATGCTTCGGAACTCTTCCATTGTTCTTGGAATTCTGCTGAAGTTTTAAAATGCTTCGGTACTCTTCCATTGTTCTCCAAATTCCGCTGAAGTTTAAAAATGCTTCGGAACCCTTCCATTTTTCTCGGAATTCTGCTGACATTTAAAAATGCTTCGGAAATGTTCCATTGTTTTCAAAATTCCGCTGATTCTTAAAAATGCTTCAGAACTCTTCCATTGTTCTCGGAATTCCGCTGACGTTTAAAAATGCTTCGGAACTCTTCCATTGTTCTCGGAATTCCGCTGACGTTTAAAAATGCTTCGGAACTCTTCCATTGTTCTTGGAATTCTGCTGAAGTTTTAAAATGCTTCGGTACTCTTCCATTGTTCTCGGAATTCTGCTGACGCTTAAAAATGCTTCGGAACTCTTCCATTGTTCTCGGAATTCCGCTGACGTTTAAAAATGCTTCGGAACTCTTCCATTGTTCTCGGAATTCCGCTGACATATAAAAATGCTTCGGAAATCTTGCATTGTTCTCGGAATTCCGCTGACGTTTAAAAATGCTTCGGAACTCTTCCATTGTTCTCGGAATTCCGATGACGTTTTAAAATGCTTCGGTACTCTTCCATTGTTCTCGGAATTCCGCTGACGTTTAAAAATTCTTCGGAACTCTTCCATTATTCTCGCAATTCGTGTGAATTTTAAAAATGCTTCGGAACTTTTCTATTGTTCTCGGAATTCCGCTGAAGTTTAAAAATGCTTAAAATCTCTTACATTGTTCTCGGAATTCCGCTGAAGTTTAAAAATGCTTCGGAACTCTTCCATTGTTCTCGGAATTCTGCTGAAGTTTAAAAATGCTTCAGAACTCTTCCATTGTTCTCAGAATTCCGCTGACGTTTAAAAATGCTTCGGAAATCTTCCATTGTTTTCAAAATTCCGCTGACGTTTAAAAATGCTTCAGAACTTTTCCATTGTTCTCAGAATTCTGCTGACGTTTAAAAATGCTTCGGAACTCTTCCATTGTTCTCGGCATTCCGCTGACGTTTAAAAATGCTTCGGAACTCTTCAATTGTTCTCGGAATTCTGCTGAACTTTTAAAAATGCTTCGGAACTCTTCCATTGTTCTCGGAATTCCGCTGACGTTTAAAAATGCTTCGGAACTCTTCCATTGTTCTCAGAATTCTGCTGACGTTTAAAAATGCTTCTGAACTCTTCCATTGTTCTCGGAATTCCGTTGAAGTTTAAAAATGCTTCGAAACTCTTCCATTGTTCTCGGAATTCTGCTGAAGTTTAAAAATGCTTCAGAACTCTTCCATTGTTCTCGGAATTCCGCTGACGTTTAAAAATGCTTCGGAACTCTTCCATTGTTCTCGGAATTACGTTGAAGTTTAAAAATGCTTTGAAACTCTTCCATTGTTCTCGGAATTCCGCTGACATTTAAAAATGCTTCGGAAATCTTGTATTGTTCTCGGCATTCCGCTGACATATAAAAATGCTTCGGAAATCTTGTATTGTTCTCGGCATTCCGCTGACGTTTAAAAATGCTTCGGAACTCTTCAATTGTTCTCGGAATTCTGCTGAACTTTTAAAATGCTATGGAACTCTTCCATTGCTCTCGGAATTCGGGTGAAGTTTAAAAATGCTTCGGAACTCTTCTATTGTTCTCGGAATTCCGCTGAAGTTTAAAAATGCTTAAAATCTCTTCCATTGTTCTCGTAATTCTGCTCATGTTTAAAAATGCTTCGGAACTCTTTCATTGTTCTCGTAATTCCGCTGAAGTTTAAAAATGCTTCGGAACTCTTCCATTGTTCTCGGAATTCCGATGACGTTTTAAAATGCTTCGGTACTCTTCCATTGTTCTCGGAATTCCGCTGACAATTAAAAATGCTTCGGAACTCTTCCATTGTTCTAGGAATTCTGCTGAAGTCTAAAAATTCATCTGAACTCTTCCATTATTCTCGGAATTCATGTGAATTTTAAAAATGCTTCGGAACTCTTCTATTGTTCTCGGAATTCCGCTGAAGTTTAAAAATGCTTAAAATCTCTTACATTGTTCTCGGAATTCCGCTGACGTTTAAAAATGCTTCGGAAATCTTCCATTGTTTTCAAAATTCCGCTGACGCTTAAAAATGCTTCAGAACTCTTCCATTGTTCTCGGAATTCTGTTGAAGTTTAAAAATGCTTCGAAACTCTTCCATTGTTCTCGGAATTCCGATGACGTTTAAAAATGCTTCACAACTCTTCCATTGTTCTCGGAATTCCGCTGACGTTTAATAATGCTTCGCAACTCTTTCATTGTTCTCGGAATTCCGCTGAAATTTAAAAATGCTTCAGAACTCTTCCATTGTTCTCAGAATTCCGCTGACGTTTAAAAATGCTTCGGTACTCTTCCTTTGTTCTCGGAATTCCGCTGACATATAAAAATGCTTCGGAAATCTTGCATTGTTCTCGGCATTCCGCTGACATTTAAAAATGCTTCAGAACTCTTCAATTGTTCTCGGAATTCTGCTGAACTTTTAAAATGCTTTGGAACTCTTCCATTGCTCTCAGAATTCTGCTGAAGTTTAAAAATGCTTCAGAACTCTTACATTGTTCTCGGAATTCTGCTGACGTTTAAAAATGCTTCGGAACTCTTCCATTGTTCTCGAAATTCCGTTGAAGTTTAAAAATGCTTCGGAACTCTTCCATTGTTCTCGGAATTCCGCTGACGTTTAAAAATGCTTCGGAACTCTTCCATTGTTCTTGGAATTCTGCTGAAGTTTTAAAATGCTTCGGTACTCTTCCATTGTTCTCCAAATTCCGCTGAAGTTTAAAAATGCTTCGGAACCCTTCCATTTTTCTCGGAATTCTGCTGACATTTAAAAATGCTTCGGAAATGTTCCATTGTTTTCAAAATTCCGCTGACTCTTAAAAATGCTTCAGAACTCTTCCATTGTTCTCGGAATTCCGCTGACGTTTAAAAATGCTTCGGAACTCTTCCATTGTTCTCGGAATTCCGCTGACGTTTAAAAATGCTTCGGAACTCTTCCATTGTTCTTGGAATTCTGCTGAAGTTTTAAAATGCTTCGGTACTCTTCCATTGTTCTCGGAATTCTGCTGACGCTTAAAAATGCTTCGGAACTCTTCCATTGTTCTCGGAATTCCGCTGACGTTTAAAAATGCTTCGGAACTCTTCCATTGTTCTCGGAATTCCGCTGACATATAAAAATGCTTCGGAAATCTTGCATTGTTCTCGGAATTCCGCTGACGTTTAAAAATGCTTCGGAACTCTTCCATTGTTCTCGGAATTCCGATGACGTTTTAAAATGCTTCGGTACTCTTCCATTGTTCTCGGAATTCCGCTGACGTTTAAAAATTCTTCGGAACTCTTCCATTATTCTCGCAATTCGTGTGAATTTTAAAAATGCTTCGGAACTTTTCTATTGTTCTCGGAATTCCGCTGAAGTTTAAAAATGCTTAAAATCTCTTACATTGTTCTCGGAATTCCGCTGAAGTTTAAAAATGCTTCGGAACTCTTCCATTGTTCTCGGAATTCTGCTGAAGTTTAAAAATGCTTCAGAACTCTTCCATTGTTCTCAGAATTCCGCTGACGTTTAAAAATGCTTCGGAAATCTTCCATTGTTTTCAAAATTCCGCTGACGTTTAAAAATGCTTCAGAACTTTTCCATTGTTCTCAGAATTCTGCTGACGTTTAAAAATGCTTCGGAACTCTTCCATTGTTCTCGGCATTCCGCTGACGTTTAAAAATGCTTCGGAACTCTTCAATTGTTCTCGGAATTCTGCTGAACTTTTAAAAATGCTTCGGAACTCTTCCATTGTTCTCGGAATTCCGCTGACGTTTAAAAATGCTTCGGAACTCTTCCATTGTTCTCAGAATTCTGCTGACGTTTAAAAATGCTTCTGAACTCTTCCATTGTTCTCGGAATTCCGTTGAAGTTTAAAAATGCTTCGAAACTCTTCCATTGTTCTCGGAATTCTGCTGAAGTTTAAAAATGCTTCAGAACTCTTCCATTGTTCTCGGAATTCCGCTGACGTTTAAAAATGCTTCGGAACTCTTCCATTGTTCTCGGAATTCCGTTGAAGTTTAAAAATGCTTCGAAACTCTTCCATTGTTCTCGGAATTCCGCTGACATTTAAAAATGCTTCGGAAATCTTGTATTGTTCTCGGCATTCCGCTGACATATAAAAATGCTTCGGAAATCTTGTATTGTTCTCGGCATTCCGCTGACGTTTAAAAATGCTTCGGAACTCTTCAATTGTTCTCGGAATTCTGCTGAACTTTTAAAATGCTATGGAACTCTTCCATTGCTCTCGGAATTCGGGTGAAGTTTAAAAATGCTTCGGAACTCTTCTATTGTTCTCGGAATTCCGCTGAAGTTTAAAAATGCTTAAAATCTCTTCCATTGTTCTCGTAATTCTGCTCATGTTTAAAAATGCTTCGGAACTCTTCCATTGTTCTCGTAATTCCGCTGAAGTTTAAAAATGCTTCGGAACTCTTCCATTGTTCTCGGAATTCCGATGACGTTTTAAAATGCTTCGGTACTCTTCCATTGTTCTCGGAATTCCGCTGACAATTAAAAATGCTTCGGAACTCTTCCATTGTTCTAGGAATTCTGCTGAAGTCTAAAAATTCATCTGAACTCTTCCATTATTCTCGGAATTCATGTGAATTTTAAAAATGCTTCGGAACTCTTCTATTGTTCTCGGAATTCCGCTGAAGTTTAAAAATGCTTAAAATCTCTTACATTGTTCTCGGAATTCCGCTGACGTTTAAAAATGCTTCGGAAATCTTCCATTGTTTTCAAAATTCCGCTGACGCTTAAAAATGCTTCAGAACTCTTCCATTGTTCTCGGAATTCTGTTGAAGTTTAAAAATGCTTCGAAACTCTTCCATTGTTCTCGGAATTCCGATGACGTTTAAAAATGCTTCACAACTCTTCCATTGTTCTCGGAATTCCGCTGACGTTTAATAATGCTTCGCAACTCTTTCATTGTTCTCGGAATTCCGCTGACGTTTAAAAATGCTTCGGAACTCTTCCATTGTTCTCGTAATTCCGTTGAAGTTTAAAAATGCTTCGAAACTCTTCCATTGTTCTCAGAATTCTGCTGAAGTTTAAAAATGCTTCAGAACTCTTCCATTGTTCTCGGAATTCCGCTGACGTTTAATAATGCTTCGCAACTCTTTCATTGTTCTCGGAATTCCGCTGAAATTTAAAAATGCTTCAGAACTCTTCCATTGTTCTCAGAATTCCGCTGACGTTTAAAAATGCTTCGGTACTCTTCCTTTGTTCTCGGAATTCCGCTGACATATAAAAATGCTTCGGAAATCTTGCATTGTTCTCGGCATTCCGCTGACATTTAAAAATGCTTCAGAACTCTTCAATTGTTCTCGGAATTCTGCTGAACTTTTAAAATGCTTTGGAACTCTTCCATTGCTCTCAGAATTCTGCTGAAGTTTAAAAATGCTTCAGAACTCTTACATTGTTCTCGGAATTCTGCTGACGTTTAAAAATGCTTCGGAACTCTTCCATTGTTCTCGAAATTCCGTTGAAGTTTAAAAATGCTTCGGAACTCTTCCATTGTTCTCGGAATTCTGCTGAAGTTTAAAAATGCTTCAAAACTCTTCCATTGTTCTCAGAATTCCGCTGACGATTAAAAATGCTTCGGTACTCTTCCATTGTTCTCGGAATTCTGCTGACGTTTAAAAATGCTTCGGAACTCTTCCATTGTTCTCGGCATTCCGCTGACGTTTAAAAATGCTTCGGAACTCTTCAATTGTTCTCGGAATTCTGCTGAACTTTTAAAAATGCTTCGGAACTCTTCCATTGTTCTCGGAATTCCGCTGACGTTTAAAAATGCTTCGGAACTCTTCCATTGTTCTTGGAATTCTGCTGAAGTTTTAAAATGCTTCGGTACTCTTCCATTGTTCTCCAAATTCCGCTGAAGTTTAAAAATGCTTCGGAACCCTTCCATTTTTCTCGGAATTCTGCTGACATTTAAAAATGCTTCGGAAATGTTCCATTGTTTTCAAAATTCCGCTGATTCTTAAAAATGCTTCAGAACTCTTCCATTGTTCTCGGAATTCCGCTGACGTTTAAAAATGCTTCGGAACTCTTCCATTGTTCTCGGAATTCCGCTGACGTTTAAAAATGCTTCGGAACTCTTCCATTGTTCTTGGAATTCTGCTGAAGTTTTAAAATGCTTCGGTACTCTTCCATTGTTCTCGGAATTCTGCTGACGCTTAAAAATGCTTCGGAACTCTTCCATTGTTCTCGGAATTCCGCTGACGTTTAAAAATGCTTCGGAACTCTTCCATTGTTCTCGGAATTCCGCTGACATATAAAAATGCTTCGGAAATCTTGCATTGTTCTCGGAATTCCGCTGACGTTTAAAAATGCTTCGGAACTCTTCCATTGTTCTCGGAATTCCGATGACGTTTTAAAATGCTTCGGTACTCTTCCATTGTTCTCGGAATTCCGCTGACGTTTAAAAATTCTTCGGAACTCTTCCATTATTCTCGCAATTCGTGTGAATTTTAAAAATGCTTCGGAACTTTTCTATTGTTCTCGGAATTCCGCTGAAGTTTAAAAATGCTTAAAATCTCTTACATTGTTCTCGGAATTCCGCTGAAGTTTAAAAATGCTTCGGAACTCTTCCATTGTTCTCGGAATTCTGCTGAAGTTTAAAAATGCTTCAGAACTCTTCCATTGTTCTCAGAATTCCGCTGACGTTTAAAAATGCTTCGGAAATCTTCCATTGTTTTCAAAATTCCGCTGACGTTTAAAAATGCTTCAGAACTTTTCCATTGTTCTCAGAATTCTGCTGACGTTTAAAAATGCTTCGGAACTCTTCCATTGTTCTCGGCATTCCGCTGACGTTTAAAAATGCTTCGGAACTCTTCAATTGTTCTCGGAATTCTGCTGAACTTTTAAAAATGCTTCGGAACTCTTCCATTGTTCTCGGAATTCCGCTGACGTTTAAAAATGCTTCGGAACTCTTCCATTGTTCTCAGAATTCTGCTGACGTTTAAAAATGCTTCTGAACTCTTCCATTGTTCTCGGAATTCCGTTGAAGTTTAAAAATGCTTCGAAACTCTTCCATTGTTCTCGGAATTCTGCTGAAGTTTAAAAATGCTTCAGAACTCTTCCATTGTTCTCGGAATTCCGCTGACGTTTAAAAATGCTTCGGAACTCTTCCATTGTTCTCGGAATTACGTTGAAGTTTAAAAATGCTTTGAAACTCTTCCATTGTTCTCGGAATTCCGCTGACATTTAAAAATGCTTCGGAAATCTTGTATTGTTCTCGGCATTCCGCTGACATATAAAAATGCTTCGGAAATCTTGTATTGTTCTCGGCATTCCGCTGACGTTTAAAAATGCTTCGGAACTCTTCAATTGTTCTCGGAATTCTGCTGAACTTTTAAAATGCTATGGAACTCTTCCATTGCTCTCGGAATTCGGGTGAAGTTTAAAAATGCTTCGGAACTCTTCTATTGTTCTCGGAATTCCGCTGAAGTTTAAAAATGCTTAAAATCTCTTCCATTGTTCTCGTAATTCTGCTCATGTTTAAAAATGCTTCGGAACTCTTTCATTGTTCTCGTAATTCCGCTGAAGTTTAAAAATGCTTCGGAACTCTTCCATTGTTCTCGGAATTCCGATGACGTTTTAAAATGCTTCGGTACTCTTCCATTGTTCTCGGAATTCCGCTGACAATTAAAAATGCTTCGGAACTCTTCCATTGTTCTAGGAATTCTGCTGAAGTCTAAAAATTCATCTGAACTCTTCCATTATTCTCGGAATTCATGTGAATTTTAAAAATGCTTCGGAACTCTTCTATTGTTCTCGGAATTCCGCTGAAGTTTAAAAATGCTTAAAATCTCTTACATTGTTCTCGGAATTCCGCTGACGTTTAAAAATGCTTCGGAAATCTTCCATTGTTTTCAAAATTCCGCTGACGCTTAAAAATGCTTCAGAACTCTTCCATTGTTCTCGGAATTCTGTTGAAGTTTAAAAATGCTTCGAAACTCTTCCATTGTTCTCGGAATTCCGATGACGTTTAAAAATGCTTCACAACTCTTCCATTGTTCTCGGAATTCCGCTGACGTTTAATAATGCTTCGCAACTCTTTCATTGTTCTCGGAATTCCGCTGAAATTTAAAAATGCTTCAGAACTCTTCCATTGTTCTCAGAATTCCGCTGACGTTTAAAAATGCTTCGGTACTCTTCCTTTGTTCTCGGAATTCCGCTGACATATAAAAATGCTTCGGAAATCTTGCATTGTTCTCGGCATTCCGCTGACATTTAAAAATGCTTCAGAACTCTTCAATTGTTCTCGGAATTCTGCTGAACTTTTAAAATGCTTTGGAACTCTTCCATTGCTCTCAGAATTCTGCTGAAGTTTAAAAATGCTTCAGAACTCTTACATTGTTCTCGGAATTCTGCTGACGTTTAAAAATGCTTCGGAACTCTTCCATTGTTCTCGAAATTCCGTTGAAGTTTAAAAATGCTTCGGAACTCTTCCATTGTTCTCGGAATTCCGCTGACGTTTAAAAATGCTTCGGAACTCTTCCATTGTTCTTGGAATTCTGCTGAAGTTTTAAAATGCTTCGGTACTCTTCCATTGTTCTCCAAATTCCGCTGAAGTTTAAAAATGCTTCGGAACCCTTCCATTTTTCTCGGAATTCTGCTGACATTTAAAAATGCTTCGGAAATGTTCCATTGTTTTCAAAATTCCGCTGACTCTTAAAAATGCTTCAGAACTCTTCCATTGTTCTCGGAATTCCGCTGACGTTTAAAAATGCTTCGGAACTCTTCCATTGTTCTCGGAATTCCGCTGACGTTTAAAAATGCTTCGGAACTCTTCCATTGTTCTTGGAATTCTGCTGAAGTTTTAAAATGCTTCGGTACTCTTCCATTGTTCTCGGAATTCTGCTGACGCTTAAAAATGCTTCGGAACTCTTCCATTGTTCTCGGAATTCCGCTGACGTTTAAAAATGCTTCGGAACTCTTCCATTGTTCTCGGAATTCCGCTGACATATAAAAATGCTTCGGAAATCTTGCATTGTTCTCGGAATTCCGCTGACGTTTAAAAATGCTTCGGAACTCTTCCATTGTTCTCGGAATTCCGATGACGTTTTAAAATGCTTCGGTACTCTTCCATTGTTCTCGGAATTCCGCTGACGTTTAAAAATTCTTCGGAACTCTTCCATTATTCTCGCAATTCGTGTGAATTTTAAAAATGCTTCGGAACTTTTCTATTGTTCTCGGAATTCCGCTGAAGTTTAAAAATGCTTAAAATCTCTTACATTGTTCTCGGAATTCCGCTGAAGTTTAAAAATGCTTCGGAACTCTTCCATTGTTCTCGGAATTCTGCTGAAGTTTAAAAATGCTTCAGAACTCTTCCATTGTTCTCAGAATTCCGCTGACGTTTAAAAATGCTTCGGAAATCTTCCATTGTTTTCAAAATTCCGCTGACGTTTAAAAATGCTTCAGAACTTTTCCATTGTTCTCAGAATTCTGCTGACGTTTAAAAATGCTTCGGAACTCTTCCATTGTTCTCGGCATTCCGCTGACGTTTAAAAATGCTTCGGAACTCTTCAATTGTTCTCGGAATTCTGCTGAACTTTTAAAAATGCTTCGGAACTCTTCCATTGTTCTCGGAATTCCGCTGACGTTTAAAAATGCTTCGGAACTCTTCCATTGTTCTCAGAATTCTGCTGACGTTTAAAAATGCTTCTGAACTCTTCCATTGTTCTCGGAATTCCGTTGAAGTTTAAAAATGCTTCGAAACTCTTCCATTGTTCTCGGAATTCTGCTGAAGTTTAAAAATGCTTCAGAACTCTTCCATTGTTCTCGGAATTCCGCTGACGTTTAAAAATGCTTCGGAACTCTTCCATTGTTCTCGGAATTCCGTTGAAGTTTAAAAATGCTTCGAAACTCTTCCATTGTTCTCGGAATTCCGCTGACATTTAAAAATGCTTCGGAAATCTTGTATTGTTCTCGGCATTCCGCTGACATATAAAAATGCTTCGGAAATCTTGTATTGTTCTCGGCATTCCGCTGACGTTTAAAAATGCTTCGGAACTCTTCAATTGTTCTCGGAATTCTGCTGAACTTTTAAAATGCTATGGAACTCTTCCATTGCTCTCGGAATTCGGGTGAAGTTTAAAAATGCTTCGGAACTCTTCTATTGTTCTCGGAATTCCGCTGAAGTTTAAAAATGCTTAAAATCTCTTCCATTGTTCTCGTAATTCTGCTCATGTTTAAAAATGCTTCGGAACTCTTCCATTGTTCTCGTAATTCCGCTGAAGTTTAAAAATGCTTCGGAACTCTTCCATTGTTCTCGGAATTCCGATGACGTTTTAAAATGCTTCGGTACTCTTCCATTGTTCTCGGAATTCCGCTGACAATTAAAAATGCTTCGGAACTCTTCCATTGTTCTAGGAATTCTGCTGAAGTCTAAAAATTCATCTGAACTCTTCCATTATTCTCGGAATTCATGTGAATTTTAAAAATGCTTCGGAACTCTTCTATTGTTCTCGGAATTCCGCTGAAGTTTAAAAATGCTTAAAATCTCTTACATTGTTCTCGGAATTCCGCTGACGTTTAAAAATGCTTCGGAAATCTTCCATTGTTTTCAAAATTCCGCTGACGCTTAAAAATGCTTCAGAACTCTTCCATTGTTCTCGGAATTCTGTTGAAGTTTAAAAATGCTTCGAAACTCTTCCATTGTTCTCGGAATTCCGATGACGTTTAAAAATGCTTCACAACTCTTCCATTGTTCTCGGAATTCCGCTGACGTTTAATAATGCTTCGCAACTCTTTCATTGTTCTCGGAATTCCGCTGACGTTTAAAAATGCTTCGGAACTCTTCCATTGTTCTCGTAATTCCGTTGAAGTTTAAAAATGCTTCGAAACTCTTCCATTGTTCTCAGAATTCTGCTGAAGTTTAAAAATGCTTCAGAACTCTTCCATTGTTCTCGGAATTCCGCTGACGTTTAATAATGCTTCGCAACTCTTTCATTGTTCTCGGAATTCCGCTGAAATTTAAAAATGCTTCAGAACTCTTCCATTGTTCTCAGAATTCCGCTGACGTTTAAAAATGCTTCGGTACTCTTCCTTTGTTCTCGGAATTCCGCTGACATATAAAAATGCTTCGGAAATCTTGCATTGTTCTCGGCATTCCGCTGACATTTAAAAATGCTTCAGAACTCTTCAATTGTTCTCGGAATTCTGCTGAACTTTTAAAATGCTTTGGAACTCTTCCATTGCTCTCAGAATTCTGCTGAAGTTTAAAAATGCTTCAGAACTCTTACATTGTTCTCGGAATTCTGCTGACGTTTAAAAATGCTTCGGAACTCTTCCATTGTTCTCGAAATTCCGTTGAAGTTTAAAAATGCTTCGGAACTCTTCCATTGTTCTCGGAATTCTGCTGAAGTTTAAAAATGCTTCAAAACTCTTCCATTGTTCTCAGAATTCCGCTGACGATTAAAAATGCTTCGGTACTCTTCCATTGTTCTCGGAATTCTGCTGACGTTTAAAAATGCTTCGGAACTCTTCCATTGTTCTCGGCATTCCGCTGACGTTTAAAAATGCTTCGGAACTCTTCAATTGTTCTCGGAATTCTGCTGAACTTTTAAAAATGCTTCGGAACTCTTCCATTGTTCTCGGAATTCCGCTGACGTTTAAAAATGCTTCGGAACTCTTCCATTGTTCTTGGAATTCTGCTGAAGTTTTAAAATGCTTCGGTACTCTTCCATTGTTCTCCAAATTCCGCTGAAGTTTAAAAATGCTTCGGAACCCTTCCATTTTTCTCGGAATTCTGCTGACATTTAAAAATGCTTCGGAAATGTTCCATTGTTTTCAAAATTCCGCTGACTCTTAAAAATGCTTCAGAACTCTTCCATTGTTCTCGGAATTCCGCTGACGTTTAAAAATGCTTCGGAACTCTTCCATTGTTCTCGGAATTCCGCTGACGTTTAAAAATGCTTCGGAACTCTTCCATTGTTCTTGGAATTCTGCTGAAGTTTTAAAATGCTTCGGTACTCTTCCATTGTTCTCGGAATTCTGCTGACGCTTAAAAATGCTTCGGAACTCTTCCATTGTTCTCGGAATTCCGCTGACGTTTAAAAATGCTTCGGAACTCTTCCATTGTTCTCGGAATTCCGCTGACATATAAAAATGCTTCGGAAATCTTGCATTGTTCTCGGAATTCCGCTGACGTTTAAAAATGCTTCGGAACTCTTCCATTGTTCTCGGAATTCCGATGACGTTTTAAAATGCTTCGGTACTCTTCCATTGTTCTCGGAATTCCGCTGACGTTTAAAAATTCTTCGGAACTCTTCCATTATTCTCGCAATTCGTGTGAATTTTAAAAATGCTTCGGAACTTTTCTATTGTTCTCGGAATTCCGCTGAAGTTTAAAAATGCTTAAAATCTCTTACATTGTTCTCGGAATTCCGCTGAAGTTTAAAAATGCTTCGGAACTCTTCCATTGTTCTCGGAATTCTGCTGAAGTTTAAAAATGCTTCAGAACTCTTCCATTGTTCTCAGAATTCCGCTGACGTTTAAAAATGCTTCGGAAATCTTCCATTGTTTTCAAAATTCCGCTGACGTTTAAAAATGCTTCAGAACTTTTCCATTGTTCTCAGAATTCTGCTGACGTTTAAAAATGCTTCGGAACTCTTCCATTGTTCTCGGCATTCCGCTGACGTTTAAAAATGCTTCGGAACTCTTCAATTGTTCTCGGAATTCTGCTGAACTTTTAAAAATGCTTCGGAACTCTTCCATTGTTCTCGGAATTCCGCTGACGTTTAAAAATGCTTCGGAACTCTTCCATTGTTCTCAGAATTCTGCTGACGTTTAAAAATGCTTCTGAACTCTTCCATTGTTCTCGGAATTCCGTTGAAGTTTAAAAATGCTTCGAAACTCTTCCATTGTTCTCGGAATTCTGCTGAAGTTTAAAAATGCTTCAGAACTCTTCCATTGTTCTCGGAATTCCGCTGACGTTTAAAAATGCTTCGGAACTCTTCCATTGTTCTCGGAATTCCGTTGAAGTTTAAAAATGCTTTGAAACTCTTCCATTGTTCTCGGAATTCCGCTGACATTTAAAAATGCTTCGGAAATCTTGTATTGTTCTCGGCATTCCGCTGACATATAAAAATGCTTCGGAAATCTTGTATTGTTCTCGGCATTCCGCTGACGTTTAAAAATGCTTCGGAACTCTTCAATTGTTCTCGGAATTCTGCTGAACTTTTAAAATGCTATGGAACTCTTCCATTGCTCTCGGAATTCGGGTGAAGTTTAAAAATGCTTCGGAACTCTTCTATTGTTCTCGGAATTCCGCTGAAGTTTAAAAATGCTTAAAATCTCTTCCATTGTTCTCGTAATTCTGCTCATGTTTAAAAATGCTTCGGAACTCTTTCATTGTTCTCGTAATTCCGCTGAAGTTTAAAAATGCTTCGGAACTCTTCCATTGTTCTCGGAATTCCGATGACGTTTTAAAATGCTTCGGTACTCTTCCATTGTTCTCGGAATTCCGCTGACAATTAAAAATGCTTCGGAACTCTTCCATTGTTCTAGGAATTCTGCTGAAGTCTAAAAATTCATCTGAACTCTTCCATTATTCTCGGAATTCATGTGAATTTTAAAAATGCTTCGGAACTCTTCTATTGTTCTCGGAATTCCGCTGAAGTTTAAAAATGCTTAAAATCTCTTACATTGTTCTCGGAATTCCGCTGACGTTTAAAAATGCTTCGGAAATCTTCCATTGTTTTCAAAATTCCGCTGACGCTTAAAAATGCTTCAGAACTCTTCCATTGTTCTCGGAATTCTGTTGAAGTTTAAAAATGCTTCGAAACTCTTCCATTGTTCTCGGAATTCCGATGACGTTTAAAAATGCTTCACAACTCTTCCATTGTTCTCGGAATTCCGCTGACGTTTAATAATGCTTCGCAACTCTTTCATTGTTCTCGGAATTCCGCTGAAATTTAAAAATGCTTCAGAACTCTTCCATTGTTCTCAGAATTCCGCTGACGTTTAAAAATGCTTCGGTACTCTTCCTTTGTTCTCGGAATTCCGCTGACATATAAAAATGCTTCGGAAATCTTGCATTGTTCTCGGCATTCCGCTGACATTTAAAAATGCTTCAGAACTCTTCAATTGTTCTCGGAATTCTGCTGAACTTTTAAAATGCTTTGGAACTCTTCCATTGCTCTCAGAATTCTGCTGAAGTTTAAAAATGCTTCAGAACTCTTACATTGTTCTCGGAATTCTGCTGACGTTTAAAAATGCTTCGGAACTCTTCCATTGTTCTCGAAATTCCGTTGAAGTTTAAAAATGCTTCGGAACTCTTCCATTGTTCTCGGAATTCTGCTGAAGTTTAAAAATGCTTCAAAACTCTTCCATTGTTCTCAGAATTCCGCTGACGATTAAAAATGCTTCGGTACTCTTCCATTGTTCTCGGAATTCTGCTGACGTTTAAAAATGCTTCGGAACTCTTCCATTGTTCTCGGCATTCCGCTGACGTTTAAAAATGCTTCGGAACTCTTCAATTGTTCTCGGAATTCTGCTGAACTTTTAAAAATGCTTCGGAACTCTTCCATTGTTCTCGGAATTCCGCTGACGTTTAAAAATGCTTCGGAACTCTTCCATTGTTCTTGGAATTCTGCTGAAGTTTTAAAATGCTTCGGTACTCTTCCATTGTTCTCCAAATTCCGCTGAAGTTTAAAAATGCTTCGGAACCCTTCCATTTTTCTCGGAATTCTGCTGACATTTAAAAATGCTTCGGAAATGTTCCATTGTTTTCAAAATTCCGCTGACTCTTAAAAATGCTTCAGAACTCTTCCATTGTTCTCGGAATTCCGCTGACGTTTAAAAATGCTTCGGAACTCTTCCATTGTTCTCGGAATTCCGCTGACGTTTAAAAATGCTTCGGAACTCTTCCATTGTTCTTGGAATTCTGCTGAAGTTTTAAAATGCTTCGGTACTCTTCCATTGTTCTCGGAATTCCGATGACGTTTTAAAATGCTTCGGTACTCTTCCATTGTTCTCGGAATTCCGCTGACGTTTAAAAATTCTTCGGAACTCTTCCATTATTCTCGCAATTCGTGTGAATTTTAAAAATGCTTCGGAACTTTTCTATTGTTCTCGGAATTCCGCTGAAGTTTAAAAATGCTTAAAATCTCTTACATTGTTCTCGGAATTCCGCTGAAGTTTAAAAATGCTTCGGAACTCTTCCATTGTTCTCGGAATTCCGCTGACGTTTAAAAATGCTTCGGAACTCTTCCATTGTTCTTGGAATTCTGCTGAAGTTTTAAAATGCTTCGGTACTCTTCCATTGTTCTCGGAATTCTGCTGACGCTTAAAAATGCTTCGGAACTCTTCCATTGTTCTCGGAATTCCGATGACGTTTTAAAATGCTTCGGTACTCTTCCATTGTTCTCGGAATTCCGCTGACGTTTAAAAATTCTTCGGAACTCTTCCATTATTCTCGCAATTCGTGCGAATTTTAAAAATGCTTCAGAACTTTTCTATTGTTCTCGGAATTCCGCTGAAGTTTAAAAATGCTTAAAATCTCTTACATTGTTCTCGGAATTCCGCTGAAGTTTAAAAATGCTTCGGAACTCTTCCATTGTTCTCGGAATTCCGCTGACGTTTAAAAATGCTTCGGAACTCTTCCATTGTTCTTGGAATTCTGCTGAAGTTTTAAAATGCTTCGGTACTCTTCCATTGTTCTCGGAATTCTGCTGACGCTTAAAAATGCTTCGGAACTCTTCCATTGTTCTCGGAATTCCGCTGACGTTTAAAAATGCTTCGGAACTCTTCCATTGTTCTCGGAATTCCGCTGACATATAAAAATGCTTCGGAAATCTTGCATTGTTCTCGGAATTCCGCTGACGTTTAAAAATGCTTCGGAACTCTTCCATTGTTCTCGGAATTCCGATGACGTTTTAAAATGCTTCGGTACTCTTCCATTGTTCTCGGAATTCCGCTGACGTTTAAAAATTCTTCGGAACTCTTCCATTATTCTCGCAATTCGTGTGAATTTTAAAAATGCTTCGGAACTTTTCTATTGTTCTCGGAATTCCGCTGAAGTTTAAAAATGCTTAAAATCTCTTACATTGTTCTCGGAATTCCGCTGAAGTTTAAAAATGCTTCGGAACTCTTCCATTGTTCTCGGAATTCTGCTGAAGTTTAAAAATGCTTCAGAACTCTTCCATTGTTCTCAGAATTCCGCTGACGTTTAAAAATGCTTCGGAAATCTTCCATTGTTTTCAAAATTCCGCTGACGTTTAAAAATGCTTCAGAACTTTTCCATTGTTCTCAGAATTCTGCTGACGTTTAAAAATGCTTCGGAACTCTTCCATTGTTCTCGGCATTCCGCTGACGTTTAAAAATGCTTCGGAACTCTTCAATTGTTCTCGGAATTCTGCTGAACTTTTAAAAATGCTTCGGAACTCTTCCATTGTTCTCGGAATTCCGCTGACGTTTAAAAATGCTTCGGAACTCTTCCATTGTTCTCAGAATTCTGCTGACGTTTAAAAATGCTTCTGAACTCTTCCATTGTTCTCGGAATTCCGTTGAAGTTTAAAAATGCTTCGAAACTCTTCCATTGTTCTCGGAATTCTGCTGAAGTTTAAAAATGCTTCAGAACTCTTCCATTGTTCTCGGAATTCCGCTGACGTTTAAAAATGCTTCGGAACTCTTCCATTGTTCTCGGAATTCCGTTGAAGTTTAAAAATGCTTTGAAACTCTTCCATTGTTCTCGGAATTCCGCTGACATTTAAAAATGCTTCGGAAATCTTGTATTGTTCTCGGCATTCCGCTGACATATAAAAATGCTTCGGAAATCTTGTATTGTTCTCGGCATTCCGCTGACGTTTAAAAATGCTTCGGAACTCTTCAATTGTTCTCGGAATTCTGCTGAACTTTTAAAATGCTATGGAACTCTTCCATTGCTCTCGGAATTCGGGTGAAGTTTAAAAATGCTTCGGAACTCTTCTATTGTTCTCGGAATTCCGCTGAAGTTTAAAAATGCTTAAAATCTCTTCCATTGTTCTCGTAATTCTGCTCATGTTTAAAAATGCTTCGGAACTCTTTCATTGTTCTCGTAATTCCGCTGAAGTTTAAAAATGCTTCGGAACTCTTCCATTGTTCTCGGAATTCCGATGACGTTTTAAAATGCTTCGGTACTCTTCCATTGTTCTCGGAATTCCGCTGACAATTAAAAATGCTTCGGAACTCTTCCATTGTTCTAGGAATTCTGCTGAAGTCTAAAAATTCATCTGAACTCTTCCATTATTCTCGGAATTCATGTGAATTTTAAAAATGCTTCGGAACTCTTCTATTGTTCTCGGAATTCCGCTGAAGTTTAAAAATGCTTAAAATCTCTTACATTGTTCTCGGAATTCCGCTGACGTTTAAAAATGCTTCGGAAATCTTCCATTGTTTTCAAAATTCCGCTGACGCTTAAAAATGCTTCAGAACTCTTCCATTGTTCTCGGAATTCTGTTGAAGTTTAAAAATGCTTCGAAACTCTTCCATTGTTCTCGGAATTCCGATGACGTTTAAAAATGCTTCACAACTCTTCCATTGTTCTCGGAATTCCGCTGACGTTTAATAATGCTTCGCAACTCTTTCATTGTTCTCGGAATTCCGCTGAAATTTAAAAATGCTTCAGAACTCTTCCATTGTTCTCAGAATTCCGCTGACGTTTAAAAATGCTTCGGTACTCTTCCTTTGTTCTCGGAATTCCGCTGACATATAAAAATGCTTCGGAAATCTTGCATTGTTCTCGGCATTCCGCTGACATTTAAAAATGCTTCAGAACTCTTCAATTGTTCTCGGAATTCTGCTGAACTTTTAAAATGCTTTGGAACTCTTCCATTGCTCTCAGAATTCTGCTGAAGTTTAAAAATGCTTCAGAACTCTTACATTGTTCTCGGAATTCTGCTGACGTTTAAAAATGCTTCGGAACTCTTCCATTGTTCTCGAAATTCCGTTGAAGTTTAAAAATGCTTCGGAACTCTTCCATTGTTCTCGGAATTCCGCTGACGTTTAAAAATGCTTCGGAACTCTTCCATTGTTCTTGGAATTCTGCTGAAGTTTTAAAATGCTTCGGTACTCTTCCATTGTTCTCCAAATTCCGCTGAAGTTTAAAAATGCTTCGGAACCCTTCCATTTTTCTCGGAATTCTGCTGACATTTAAAAATGCTTCGGAAATGTTCCATTGTTTTCAAAATTCCGCTGACTCTTAAAAATGCTTCAGAACTCTTCCATTGTTCTCGGAATTCCGCTGACGTTTAAAAATGCTTCGGAACTCTTCCATTGTTCTCGGAATTCCGCTGACGTTTAGAAATGCTTCGGAACTCTTCCATTGTTCTTGGAATTCTGCTGAAGTTTTAAAATGCTTCGGTACTCTTCCATTGTTCTCGGAATTCTGCTGACGCTTAAAAATGCTTCGGAACTCTTCCATTGTTCTCGGAATTCCGCTGACGTTTAAAAATGCTTCGGAACTCTTCCATTGTTCTCGGAATTCCGCTGACATATAAAAATGCTTCGGAAATCTTGCATTGTTCTCGGAATTCCGCTGACGTTTAAAAATGCTTCGGAACTCTTCCATTGTTCTCGGAATTCCGATGACGTTTTAAAATGCTTCGGTACTCTTCCATTGTTCTCGGAATTCCGCTGACGTTTAAAAATTCTTCGGAACTCTTCCATTATTCTCGCAATTCGTGTGAATTTTAAAAATGCTTCGGAACTTTTCTATTGTTCTCGGAATTCCGCTGAAGTTTAAAAATGCTTAAAATCTCTTACATTGTTCTCGGAATTCCGCTGAAGTTTAAAAATGCTTCGGAACTCTTCCATTGTTCTCGGAATTCTGCTGAAGTTTAAAAATGCTTCAGAACTCTTCCATTGTTCTCAGAATTCCGCTGACGTTTAAAAATGCTTCGGAAATCTTCCATTGTTTTCAAAATTCCGCTGACGTTTAAAAATGCTTCAGAACTTTTCCATTGTTCTCAGAATTCTGCTGACGTTTAAAAATGCTTCGGAACTCTTCCATTGTTCTCGGCATTCCGCTGACGTTTAAAAATGCTTCGGAACTCTTCAATTGTTCTCGGAATTCTGCTGAACTTTTAAAAATGCTTCGGAACTCTTCCATTGTTCTCGGAATTCCGCTGACGTTTAAAAATGCTTCGGAACTCTTCCATTGTTCTCAGAATTCTGCTGACGTTTAAAAATGCTTCTGAACTCTTCCATTGTTCTCGGAATTCCGTTGAAGTTTAAAAATGCTTCGAAACTCTTCCATTGTTCTCGGAATTCTGCTGAAGTTTAAAAATGCTTCAGAACTCTTCCATTGTTCTCGGAATTCCGCTGACGTTTAAAAATGCTTCGGAACTCTTCCATTGTTCTCGGAATTACGTTGAAGTTTAAAAATGCTTTGAAACTCTTCCATTGTTCTCGGAATTCCGCTGACATTTAAAAATGCTTCGGAAATCTTGTATTGTTCTCGGCATTCCGCTGACATATAAAAATGCTTCGGAAATCTTGTATTGTTCTCGGCATTCCGCTGACGTTTAAAAATGCTTCGGAACTCTTCAATTGTTCTCGGAATTCTGCTGAACTTTTAAAATTCTATGGAACTCTTCCATTGCTCTCGGAATTCGGGTGAAGTTTAAAAATGCTTCGGAACTCTTCTATTGTTCTCGGAATTCCGCTGAAGTTTAAAAATGCTTAAAATCTCTTCCATTGTTCTCGTAATTCTGCTCATGTTTAAAAATGCTTCGGAACTCTTTCATTGTTCTCGTAATTCCGCTGAAGTTTAAAAATGCTTCGGAACTCTTCCATTGTTCTCGGAATTCCGATGACGTTTTAAAATGCTTCGGTACTCTTCCATTGTTCTCGGAATTCCGCTGACAATTAAAAATGCTTCGGAACTCTTCCATTGTTCTAGGAATTCTGCTGAAGTCTAAAAATTCATCTGAACTCTTCCATTATTCTCGGAATTCATGTGAATTTTAAAAATGCTTCGGAACTCTTCTATTGTTCTCGGAATTCCGCTGAAGTTTAAAAATGCTTAAAATCTCTTACATTGTTCTCGGAATTCCGCTGACGTTTAAAAATGCTTCGGAAATCTTCCATTGTTTTCAAAATTCCGCTGACGCTTAAAAATGCTTCAGAACTCTTCCATTGTTCTCGGAATTCTGTTGAAGTTTAAAAATGCTTCGAAACTCTTCCATTGTTCTCGGAATTCCGATGACGTTTAAAAATGCTTCACAACTCTTCCATTGTTCTCGGAATTCCGCTGACGTTTAATAATGCTTCGCAACTCTTTCATTGTTCTCGGAATTCCGCTGAAATTTAAAAATGCTTCAGAACTCTTCCATTGTTCTCAGAATTCCGCTGACGTTTAAAAATGCTTCGGTACTCTTCCTTTGTTCTCGGAATTCCGCTGACATATAAAAATGCTTCGGAAATCTTGCATTGTTCTCGGCATTCCGCTGACATTTAAAAATGCTTCAGAACTCTTCAATTGTTCTCGGAATTCTGCTGAACTTTTAAAATGCTTTGGAACTCTTCCATTGCTCTCAGAATTCTGCTGAAGTTTAAAAATGCTTCAGAACTCTTACATTGTTCTCGGAATTCTGCTGACGTTTAAAAATGCTTCGGAACTCTTCCATTGTTCTCGAAATTCCGTTGAAGTTTAAAAATGCTTCGGAACTCTTCCATTGTTCTCGGAATTCCGCTGACGTTTAAAAATGCTTCGGAACTCTTCCATTGTTCTTGGAATTCTGCTGAAGTTTTAAAATGCTTCGGTACTCTTCCATTGTTCTCCAAATTCCGCTGAAGTTTAAAAATGCTTCGGAACCCTTCCATTTTTCTCGGAATTCTGCTGACATTTAAAAATGCTTCGGAAATGTTCCATTGTTTTCAAAATTCCGCTGACTCTTAAAAATGCTTCAGAACTCTTCCATTGTTCTCGGAATTCCGCTGACGTTTAAAAATGCTTCGGAACTCTTCCATTGTTCTCGGAATTCCGCTGACGTTTAAAAATGCTTCGGAACTCTTCCATTGTTCTTGGAATTCTGCTGAAGTTTTAAAATGCTTCGGTACTCTTCCATTGTTCTCGGAATTCTGCTGACGCTTAAAAATGCTTCGGAACTCTTCCATTGTTCTCGGAATTCCGCTGACGTTTAAAAATGCTTCGGAACTCTTCCATTGTTCTCGGAATTCCGCTGACATATAAAAATGCTTCGGAAATCTTGCATTGTTCTCGGAATTCCGCTGACGTTTAAAAATGCTTCGGAACTCTTCCATTGTTCTCGGAATTCCGATGACGTTTTAAAATGCTTCGGTACTCTTCCATTGTTCTCGGAATTCCGCTGACGTTTAAAAATTCTTCGGAACTCTTCCATTATTCTCGCAATTCGTGTGAATTTTAAAAATGCTTCGGAACTTTTCTATTGTTCTCGGAATTCCGCTGAAGTTTAAAAATGCTTAAAATCTCTTACATTGTTCTCGGAATTCCGCTGAAGTTTAAAAATGCTTCGGAACTCTTCCATTGTTCTCGGAATTCTGCTGAAGTTTAAAAATGCTTCAGAACTCTTCCATTGTTCTCAGAATTCCGCTGACGTTTAAAAATGCTTCGGAAATCTTCCATTGTTTTCAAAATTCCGCTGACGTTTAAAAATGCTTCAGAACTTTTCCATTGTTCTCAGAATTCTGCTGACGTTTAAAAATGCTTCGGAACTCTTCCATTGTTCTCGGCATTCCGCTGACGTTTAAAAATGCTTCGGAACTCTTCAATTGTTCTCGGAATTCTGCTGAACTTTTAAAAATGCTTCGGAACTCTTCCATTGTTCTCGGAATTCCGCTGACGTTTAAAAATGCTTCGGAACTCTTCCATTGTTCTCAGAATTCTGCTGACGTTTAAAAATGCTTCTGAACTCTTCCATTGTTCTCGGAATTCCGTTGAAGTTTAAAAATGCTTCGAAACTCTTCCATTGTTCTCGGAATTCTGCTGAAGTTTAAAAATGCTTCAGAACTCTTCCATTGTTCTCGGAATTCCGCTGACGTTTAAAAATGCTTCGGAACTCTTCCATTGTTCTCGGAATTCCGTTGAAGTTTAAAAATGCTTCGAAACTCTTCCATTGTTCTCGGAATTCCGCTGACATTTAAAAATGCTTCGGAAATCTTGTATTGTTCTCGGCATTCCGCTGACATATAAAAATGCTTCGGAAATCTTGCATTGTTCTCGGCATTCCGCTGACATTTAAAAATGCTTCAGAACTCTTCAATTGTTCTCGGAATTCTGCTGAACTTTTAAAATGCTTTGGAACTCTTCCATTGCTCTCAGAATTCTGCTGAAGTTTAAAAATGCTTCAGAACTCTTACATTGTTCTCGGAATTCTGCTGACGTTTAAAAATGCTTCGGAACTCTTCCATTGTTCTCGAAATTCCGTTGAAGTTTAAAAATGCTTCGGAACTCTTCCATTGTTCTCGGAATTCCGCTGACGTTTAAAAATGCTTCGGAACTCTTCCATTGTTCTTGGAATTCTGCTGAAGTTTTAAAATGCTTCGGTACTCTTCCATTGTTCTCCAAATTCCGCTGAAGTTTAAAAATGCTTCGGAACCCTTCCATTTTTCTCGGAATTCTGCTGACATTTAAAAATGCTTCGGAAATGTTCCATTGTTTTCAAAATTCCGCTGACTCTTAAAAATGCTTCAGAACTCTTCCATTGTTCTCGGAATTCCGCTGACGTTTAAAAATGCTTCGGAACTCTTCCATTGTTCTCGGAATTCCGCTGACGTTTAGAAATGCTTCGGAACTCTTCCATTGTTCTTGGAATTCTGCTGAAGTTTTAAAATGCTTCGGTACTCTTCCATTGTTCTCGGAATTCTGCTGACGCTTAAAAATGCTTCGGAACTCTTCCATTGTTCTCGGAATTCCGCTGACGTTTAAAAATGCTTCGGAACTCTTCCATTGTTCTCGGAATTCCGCTGACATATAAAAATGCTTCGGAAATCTTGCATTGTTCTCGGAATTCCGCTGACGTTTAAAAATGCTTCGGAACTCTTCCATTGTTCTCGGAATTCCGATGACGTTTTAAAATGCTTCGGTACTCTTCCATTGTTCTCGG
This sequence comes from Phyllobates terribilis, assembly GCF_046119375.1. Classification (NCBI taxonomy): domain Eukaryota; kingdom Metazoa; phylum Chordata; class Amphibia; order Anura; family Dendrobatidae; genus Phyllobates; species Phyllobates terribilis. Next base: position 16,107,646 of record NW_027362782.1, read on the forward strand.
AATTCCGCTGACGTTTAAAAATTCTTCGGAACTCTTCCATTATTCTCGCAATTCGTGTGAATTTTAAAAATGCTTCGGAACTTTTCTATTGTTCTCGGAATTCCGCTGAAGTTTAAAAATGCTTAAAATCTCTTACATTGTTCTCGGAATTCCGCTGAAGTTTAAAAATGCTTCGGAACTCTTCCATTGTTCTCGGAATTCTGCTGAAGTTTAAAAATGCTTCAGAACTCTTCCATTGTTCTCAGAATTCCGCTGACGTTTAAAAATGCTTCGGAAATCTTCCATTGTTTTCAAAATTCCGCTGACGTTTAAAAATGCTTCAGAACTTTTCCATTGTTCTCAGAATTCTGCTGACGTTTAAAAATGCTTCGGAACTCTTCCATTGTTCTCGGCATTCCGCTGACGTTTAAAAATGCTTCGGAACTCTTCAATTGTTCTCGGAATTCTGCTGAACTTTTAAAAATGCTTCGGAACTCTTCCATTGTTCTCGGAATTCCGCTGACGTTTAAAAATGCTTCGGAACTCTTCCATTGTTCTCAGAATTCTGCTGACGTTTAAAAATGCTTCTGAACTCTTCCATTGTTCTCGGAATTCCGTTGAAGTTTAAAAATGCTTCGAAACTCTTCCATTGTTCTCGGAATTCTGCTGAAGTTTAAAAATGCTTCAGAACTCTTCCATTGTTCTCGGAATTCCGCTGACGTTTAAAAATGCTTCGGAACTCTTCCATTGTTCTCGGAATTACGTTGAAGTTTAAAAATGCTTTGAAACTCTTCCATTGTTCTCGGAATTCCGCTGACATTTAAAAATGCTTCGGAAATCTTGTATTGTTCTCGGCATTCCGCTGACATATAAAAATGCTTCGGAAATCTTGTATTGTTCTCGGCATTCCGCTGACGTTTAAAAATGCTTCGGAACTCTTCAATTGTTCTCGGAATTCTGCTGAACTTTTAAAATTCTATGGAACTCTTCCATTGCTCTCGGAATTCGGGTGAAGTTTAAAAATGCTTCGGAACTCTTCTATTGTTCTCGGAATTCCGCTGAAGTTTAAAAATGCTTAAAATCTCTTCCATTGTTCTCGTAATTCTGCTCATGTTTAAAAATGCTTCGGAACTCTTTCATTGTTCTCGTAATTCCGCTGAAGTTTAAAAATGCTTCGGAACTCTTCCATTGTTCTCGGAATTCCGATGACGTTTTAAAATGCTTCGGTACTCTTCCATTGTTCTCGGAATTCCGCTGACAATTAAAAATGCTTCGGAACTCTTCCATTGTTCTAGGAATTCTGCTGAAGTCTAAAAATTCATCTGAACTCTTCCATTATTCTCGGAATTCATGTGAATTTTAAAAATGCTTCGGAACTCTTCTATTGTTCTCGGAATTCCGCTGAAGTTTAAAAATGCTTAAAATCTCTTACATTGTTCTCGGAATTCCGCTGACGTTTAAAAATGCTTCGGAAATCTTCCATTGTTTTCAAAATTCCGCTGACGCTTAAAAATGCTTCAGAACTCTTCCATTGTTCTCGGAATTCTGTTGAAGTTTAAAAATGCTTCGAAACTCTTCCATTGTTCTCGGAATTCCGATGACGTTTAAAAATGCTTCACAACTCTTCCATTGTTCTCGGAATTCCGCTGACGTTTAATAATGCTTCGCAACTCTTTCATTGTTCTCGGAATTCCGCTGAAATTTAAAAATGCTTCAGAACTCTTCCATTGTTCTCAGAATTCCGCTGACGTTTAAAAATGCTTCGGTACTCTTCCTTTGTTCTCGGAATTCCGCTGACATATAAAAATGCTTCGGAAATCTTGCATTGTTCTCGGCATTCCGCTGACATTTAAAAATGCTTCAGAACTCTTCAATTGTTCTCGGAATTCTGCTGAACTTTTAAAATGCTTTGGAACTCTTCCATTGCTCTCAGAATTCTGCTGAAGTTTAAAAATGCTTCAGAACTCTTACATTGTTCTCGGAATTCTGCTGACGTTTAAAAATGCTTCGGAACTCTTCCATTGTTCTCGAAATTCCGTTGAAGTTTAAAAATGCTTCGGAACTCTTCCATTGTTCTCGGAATTCCGCTGACGTTTAAAAATGCTTCGGAACTCTTCCATTGTTCTTGGAATTCTGCTGAAGTTTTAAAATGCTTTGGTACTCTTCCATTGTTCTCCAAATTCCGCTGAAGTTTAAAAATGCTTCGGAACCCTTCCATTTTTCTCGGAATTCTGCTGACATTTAAAAATGCTTCGGAAATGTTCCATTGTTTTCAAAATTCCGCTGACTCTTAAAAATGCTTCAGAACTCTTCCATTGTTCTCGGAATTCCGCTGACGTTTAAAAATGCTTCGGAACTCTTCCATTGTTCTCGGAATTCCGCTGACGTTTAAAAATGCTTCGGAACTCTTCCATTGTTCTTGGAATTCTGCTGAAGTTTTAAAATGCTTCGGTACTCTTCCATTGTTCTCGGAATTCTGCTGACGCTTAAAAATGCTTCGGAACTCTTCCATTGTTCTCGGAATTCCGCTGACGTTTAAAAATGCTTCGGAACTCTTCCATTGTTCTCGGAATTCCGCTGACATATAAAAATGCTTCGGAAATCTTGCATTGTTCTCGGAATTCCGCTGACGTTTAAAAATGCTTCGGAACTCTTCCATTGTTCTCGGAATTCCGATGACGTTTTAAAATGCTTCGGTACTCTTCCATTGTTCTCGGAATTCCGCTGACGTTTAAAAATTCTTCGGAACTCTTCCATTATTCTCGCAATTCGTGTGAATTTTAAAAATGCTTCGGAACTTTTCTATTGTTCTCGGAATTCCGCTGAAGTTTAAAAATGCTTAAAATCTCTTACATTGTTCTCGGAATTCCGCTGAAGTTTAAAAATGCTTCGGAACTCTTCCATTGTTCTCGGAATTCTGCTGAAGTTTAAAAATGCTTCAGAACTCTTCCATTGTTCTCAGAATTCCGCTGACGTTTAAAAATGCTTCGGAAATCTTCCATTGTTTTCAAAATTCCGCTGACGTTTAAAAATGCTTCAGAACTTTTCCATTGTTCTCAGAATTCTGCTGACGTTTAAAAATGCTTCGGAACTCTTCCATTGTTCTCGGCATTCCGCTGACGTTTAAAAATGCTTCGGAACTCTTCAATTGTTCTCGGAATTCTGCTGAACTTTTAAAAATGCTTCGGAACTCTTCCATTGTTCTCGGAATTCCGCTGACGTTTAAAAATGCTTCGGAACTCTTCCATTGTTCTCAGAATTCTGCTGACGTTTAAAAATGCTTCTGAACTCTTCCATTGTTCTCGGAATTCCGTTGAAGTTTAAAAATGCTTCGAAACTCTTCCATTGTTCTCGGAATTCTGCTGAAGTTTAAAAATGCTTCAGAACTCTTCCATTGTTCTCGGAATTCCGCTGACGTTTAAAAATGCTTCGGAACTCTTCCATTGTTCTCGGAATTCCGTTGAAGTTTAAAAATGCTTCGAAACTCTTCCATTGTTCTCGGAATTCCGCTGACATTTAAAAATGCTTCGGAAATCTTGTATTGTTCTCGGCATTCCGCTGACATATAAAAATGCTTCGGAAATCTTGTATTGTTCTCGGCATTCCGCTGACGTTTAAAAATGCTTCGGAACTCTTCAATTGTTCTCGGAATTCTGCTGAACTTTTAAAATGCTATGGAACTCTTCCATTGCTCTCGGAATTCGGGTGAAGTTTAAAAATGCTTCGGAACTCTTCTATTGTTCTCGGAATTCCGCTGAAGTTTAAAAATGCTTAAAATCTCTTCCATTGTTCTCGTAATTCTGCTCATGTTTAAAAATGCTTCGGAACTCTTCCATTGTTCTCGTAATTCCGCTGAAGTTTAAAAATGCTTCGGAACTCTTCCATTGTTCTCGGAATTCCGATGACGTTTTAAAATGCTTTGGTACTCTTCCATTGTTCTCGGAATTCCGCTGACAATTAAAAATGCTTCGGAACTCTTCCATTGTTCTAGGAATTCTGCTGAAGTCTAAAAATTCATCTGAACTCTTCCATTATTCTCGGAATTCATGTGAATTTTAAAAATGCTTCGGAACTCTTCTATTGTTCTCGGAATTCCGCTGAAGTTTAAAAATGCTTAAAATCTCTTACATTGTTCTCGGAATTCCGCTGACGTTTAAAAATGCTTCGGAAATCTTCCATTGTTTTCAAAATTCCGCTGACGCTTAAAAATGCTTCAGAACTCTTCCATTGTTCTCGGAATTCTGTTGAAGTTTAAAAATGCTTCGAAACTCTTCCATTGTTCTCGGAATTCCGATGACGTTTAAAAATGCTTCACAACTCTTCCATTGTTCTCGGAATTCCGCTGACGTTTAATAATGCTTCGCAACTCTTTCATTGTTCTCGGAATTCCGCTGACGTTTAAAAATGCTTCGGAACTCTTCCATTGTTCTCGTAATTCCGTTGAAGTTTAAAAATGCTTCGAAACTCTTCCATTGTTCTCAGAATTCTGCTGAAGTTTAAAAATGCTTCAGAACTCTTCCATTGTTCTCGGAATTCCGCTGACGTTTAATAATGCTTCGCAACTCTTTCATTGTTCTCGGAATTCCGCTGAAATTTAAAAATGCTTCAGAACTCTTCCATTGTTCTCAGAATTCCGCTGACGTTTAAAAATGCTTCGGTACTCTTCCTTTGTTCTCGGAATTCCGCTGACATATAAAAATGCTTCGGAAATCTTGCATTGTTCTCGGCATTCCGCTGACATTTAAAAATGCTTCAGAACTCTTCAATTGTTCTCGGAATTCTGCTGAACTTTTAAAATGCTTTGGAACTCTTCCATTGCTCTCAGAATTCTGCTGAAGTTTAAAAATGCTTCAGAACTCTTACATTGTTCTCGGAATTCTGCTGACGTTTAAAAATGCTTCGGAACTCTTCCATTGTTCTCGAAATTCCGTTGAAGTTTAAAAATGCTTCGGAACTCTTCCATTGTTCTCGGAATTCTGCTGAAGTTTAAAAATGCTTCAAAACTCTTCCATTGTTCTCAGAATTCCGCTGACGATTAAAAATGCTTCGGTACTCTTCCATTGTTCTCGGAATTCTGCTGACGTTTAAAAATGCTTCGGAACTCTTCCATTGTTCTCGGCATTCCGCTGACGTTTAAAAATGCTTCGGAACTCTTCAATTGTTCTCGGAATTCTGCTGAACTTTTAAAAATGCTTCGGAACTCTTCCATTGTTCTCGGAATTCCGCTGACGTTTAAAAATGCTTCGGAACTCTTCCATTGTTCTTGGAATTCTGCTGAAGTTTTAAAATGCTTCGGTACTCTTCCATTGTTCTCCAAATTCCGCTGAAGTTTAAAAATGCTTCGGAACCCTTCCATTTTTCTCGGAATTCTGCTGACATTTAAAAATGCTTCGGAAATGTTCCATTGTTTTCAAAATTCCGCTGACTCTTAAAAATGCTTCAGAACTCTTCCATTGTTCTCGGAATTCCGCTGACGTTTAAAAATGCTTCGGAACTCTTCCATTGTTCTCGGAATTCCGCTGACGTTTAAAAATGCTTCGGAACTCTTCCATTGTTCTTGGAATTCTGCTGAAGTTTTAAAATGCTTCGGTACTCTTCCATTGTTCTCGGAATTCTGCTGACGCTTAAAAATGCTTCGGAACTCTTCCATTGTTCTCGGAATTCCGCTGACGTTTAAAAATGCTTCGGAACTCTTCCATTGTTCTCGGAATTCCGCTGACATATAAAAATGCTTCGGAAATCTTGCATTGTTCTCGGAATTCCGCTGACGTTTAAAAATGCTTCGGAACTCTTCCATTGTTCTCGGAATTCCGATGACGTTTTAAAATGCTTCGGTACTCTTCCATTGTTCTCGGAATTCCGCTGACGTTTAAAAATTCTTCGGAACTCTTCCATTATTCTCGCAATTCGTGTGAATTTTAAAAATGCTTCGGAACTTTTCTATTGTTCTCGGAATTCCGCTGAAGTTTAAAAATGCTTAAAATCTCTTACATTGTTCTCGGAATTCCGCTGAAGTTTAAAAATGCTTCGGAACTCTTCCATTGTTCTCGGAATTCTGCTGAAGTTTAAAAATGCTTCAGAACTCTTCCATTGTTCTCAGAATTCCGCTGACGTTTAAAAATGCTTCGGAAATCTTCCATTGTTTTCAAAATTCCGCTGACGTTTAAAAATGCTTCAGAACTTTTCCATTGTTCTCAGAATTCTGCTGACGTTTAAAAATGCTTCGGAACTCTTCCATTGTTCTCGGCATTCCGCTGACGTTTAAAAATGCTTCGGAACTCTTCAATTGTTCTCGGAATTCTGCTGAACTTTTAAAAATGCTTCGGAACTCTTCCATTGTTCTCGGAATTCCGCTGACGTTTAAAAATGCTTCGGAACTCTTCCATTGTTCTCAGAATTCTGCTGACGTTTAAAAATGCTTCTGAACTCTTCCATTGTTCTCGGAATTCCGTTGAAGTTTAAAAATGCTTCGAAACTCTTCCATTGTTCTCGGAATTCTGCTGAAGTTTAAAAATGCTTCAGAACTCTTCCATTGTTCTCGGAATTCCGCTGACGTTTAAAAATGCTTCGGAACTCTTCCATTGTTCTCGGAATTCCGTTGAAGTTTAAAAATGCTTTGAAACTCTTCCATTGTTCTCGGAATTCCGCTGACATTTAAAAATGCTTCGGAAATCTTGTATTGTTCTCGGCATTCCGCTGACATATAAAAATGCTTCGGAAATCTTGTATTGTTCTCGGCATTCCGCTGACGTTTAAAAATGCTTCGGAACTCTTCAATTGTTCTCGGAATTCTGCTGAACTTTTAAAATGCTATGGAACTCTTCCATTGCTCTCGGAATTCGGGTGAAGTTTAAAAATGCTTCGGAACTCTTCTATTGTTCTCGGAATTCCGCTGAAGTTTAAAAATGCTTAAAATCTCTTCCATTGTTCTCGTAATTCTGCTCATGTTTAAAAATGCTTCGGAACTCTTTCATTGTTCTCGTAATTCCGCTGAAGTTTAAAAATGCTTCGGAACTCTTCCATTGTTCTCGGAATTCCGATGACGTTTTAAAATGCTTCGGTACTCTTCCATTGTTCTCGGAATTCCGCTGACAATTAAAAATGCTTCGGAACTCTTCCATTGTTCTAGGAATTCTGCTGAAGTCTAAAAATTCATCTGAACTCTTCCATTATTCTCGGAATTCATGTGAATTTTAAAAATGCTTCGGAACTCTTCTATTGTTCTCGGAATTCCGCTGAAGTTTAAAAATGCTTAAAATCTCTTACATTGTTCTCGGAATTCCGCTGACGTTTAAAAATGCTTCGGAAATCTTCCATTGTTTTCAAAATTCCGCTGACGCTTAAAAATGCTTCAGAACTCTTCCATTGTTCTCGGAATTCTGTTGAAGTTTAAAAATGCTTCGAAACTCTTCCATTGTTCTCGGAATTCCGATGACGTTTAAAAATGCTTCACAACTCTTCCATTGTTCTCGGAATTCCGCTGACGTTTAATAATGCTTCGCAACTCTTTCATTGTTCTCGGAATTCCGCTGAAATTTAAAAATGCTTCAGAACTCTTCCATTGTTCTCAGAATTCCGCTGACGTTTAAAAATGCTTCGGTACTCTTCCTTTGTTCTCGGAATTCCGCTGACATATAAAAATGCTTCGGAAATCTTGCATTGTTCTCGGCATTCCGCTGACATTTAAAAATGCTTCAGAACTCTTCAATTGTTCTCGGAATTCTGCTGAACTTTTAAAATGCTTTGGAACTCTTCCATTGCTCTCAGAATTCTGCTGAAGTTTAAAAATGCTTCAGAACTCTTACATTGTTCTCGGAATTCTGCTGACGTTTAAAAATGCTTCGGAACTCTTCCATTGTTCTCGAAATTCCGTTGAAGTTTAAAAATGCTTCGGAACTCTTCCATTGTTCTCGGAATTCTGCTGAAGTTTAAAAATGCTTCAAAACTCTTCCATTGTTCTCAGAATTCCGCTGACGATTAAAAATGCTTCGGTACTCTTCCATTGTTCTCGGAATTCTGCTGACGTTTAAAAATGCTTCGGAACTCTTCCATTGTTCTCGGCATTCCGCTGACGTTTAAAAATGCTTCGGAACTCTTCAATTGTTCTCGGAATTCTGCTGAACTTTTAAAAATGCTTCGGAACTCTTCCATTGTTCTCGGAATTCCGCTGACGTTTAAAAATGCTTCGGAACTCTTCCATTGTTCTTGGAATTCTGCTGAAGTTTTAAAATGCTTCGGTACTCTTCCATTGTTCTCCAAATTCCGCTGAAGTTTAAAAATGCTTCGGAACCCTTCCATTTTTCTCGGAATTCTGCTGACATTTAAAAATGCTTCGGAAATGTTCCATTGTTTTCAAAATTCCGCTGACTCTTAAAAATGCTTCAGAACTCTTCCATTGTTCTCGGAATTCCGCTGACGTTTAAAAATGCTTCGGAACTCTTCCATTGTTCTCGGAATTCCGCTGACGTTTAAAAATGCTTCGGAACTCTTCCATTGTTCTTGGAATTCTGCTGAAGTTTTAAAATGCTTCGGTACTCTTCCATTGTTCTCGGAATTCCGATGACGTTTTAAAATGCTTCGGTACTCTTCCATTGTTCTCGGAATTCCGCTGACGTTTAAAAATTCTTCGGAACTCTTCCATTATTCTCGCAATTCGTGTGAATTTTAAAAATGCTTCGGAACTTTTCTATTGTTCTCGGAATTCCGCTGAAGTTTAAAAATGCTTAAAATCTCTTACATTGTTCTCGGAATTCCGCTGAAGTTTAAAAATGCTTCGGAACTCTTCCATTGTTCTCGGAATTCCGCTGACGTTTAAAAATGCTTCGGAACTCTTCCATTGTTCTTGGAATTCTGCTGAAGTTTTAAAATGCTTCGGTACTCTTCCATTGTTCTCGGAATTCTGCTGACGCTTAAAAATGCTTCGGAACTCTTCCATTGTTCTCGGAATTCCGATGACGTTTTAAAATGCTTCGGTACTCTTCCATTGTTCTCGGAATTCCGCTGACGTTTAAAAATTCTTCGGAACTCTTCCATTATTCTCGCAATTCGTGCGAATTTTAAAAATGCTTCAGAACTTTTCTATTGTTCTCGGAATTCCGCTGAAGTTTAAAAATGCTTAAAATCTCTTACATTGTTCTCGGAATTCCGCTGAAGTTTAAAAATGCTTCGGAACTCTTCCATTGTTCTCGGAATTCCGCTGACGTTTAAAAATGCTTCGGAACTCTTCCATTGTTCTTGGAATTCTGCTGAAGTTTTAAAATGCTTCGGTACTCTTCCATTGTTCTCGGAATTCTGCTGACGCTTAAAAATGCTTCGGAACTCTTCCATTGTTCTCGGAATTCCGCTGACGTTTAAAAATGCTTCGGAACTCTTCCATTGTTCTCGGAATTCCGCTGACATATAAAAATGCTTCGGAAATCTTGCATTGTTCTCGGAATTCCGCTGACGTTTAAAAATGCTTCGGAACTCTTCCATTGTTCTCGGAATTCCGATGACGTTTTAAAATGCTTCGGTACTCTTCCATTGTTCTCGGAATTCCGCTGACGTTTAAAAATTCTTCGGAACTCTTCCATTATTCTCGCAATTCGTGTGAATTTTAAAAATGCTTCGGAACTTTTCTATTGTTCTCGGAATTCCGCTGAAGTTTAAAAATGCTTAAAATCTCTTACATTGTTCTCGGAATTCCGCTGAAGTTTAAAAATGCTTCGGAACTCTTCCATTGTTCTCGGAATTCTGCTGAAGTTTAAAAATGCTTCAGAACTCTTCCATTGTTCTCAGAATTCCGCTGACGTTTAAAAATGCTTCGGAAATCTTCCATTGTTTTCAAAATTCCGCTGACGTTTAAAAATGCTTCAGAACTTTTCCATTGTTCTCAGAATTCTGCTGACGTTTAAAAATGCTTCGGAACTCTTCCATTGTTCTCGGCATTCCGCTGACGTTTAAAAATGCTTCGGAACTCTTCAATTGTTCTCGGAATTCTGCTGAACTTTTAAAAATGCTTCGGAACTCTTCCATTGTTCTCGGAATTCCGCTGACGTTTAAAAATGCTTCGGAACTCTTCCATTGTTCTCAGAATTCTGCTGACGTTTAAAAATGCTTCTGAACTCTTCCATTGTTCTCGGAATTCCGTTGAAGTTTAAAAATGCTTCGAAACTCTTCCATTGTTCTCGGAATTCTGCTGAAGTTTAAAAATGCTTCAGAACTCTTCCATTGTTCTCGGAATTCCGCTGACGTTTAAAAATGCTTCGGAACTCTTCCATTGTTCTCGGAATTCCGTTGAAGTTTAAAAATGCTTTGAAACTCTTCCATTGTTCTCGGAATTCCGCTGACATTTAAAAATGCTTCGGAAATCTTGTATTGTTCTCGGCATTCCGCTGACATATAAAAATGCTTCGGAAATCTTGTATTGTTCTCGGCATTCCGCTGACGTTTAAAAATGCTTCGGAACTCTTCAATTGTTCTCGGAATTCTGCTGAACTTTTAAAATGCTATGGAACTCTTCCATTGCTCTCGGAATTCGGGTGAAGTTTAAAAATGCTTCGGAACTCTTCTATTGTTCTCGGAATTCCGCTGAAGTTTAAAAATGCTTAAAATCTCTTCCATTGTTCTCGTAATTCTGCTCATGTTTAAAAATGCTTCGGAACTCTTTCATTGTTCTCGTAATTCCGCTGAAGTTTAAAAATGCTTCGGAACTCTTCCATTGTTCTCGGAATTCCGATGACGTTTTAAAATGCTTCGGTACTCTTCCATTGTTCTCGGAATTCCGCTGACAATTAAAAATGCTTCGGAACTCTTCCATTGTTCTAGGAATTCTGCTGAAGTCTAAAAATTCATCTGAACTCTTCCATTATTCTCGGAATTCATGTGAATTTTAAAAATGCTTCGGAACTCTTCTATTGTTCTCGGAATTCCGCTGAAGTTTAAAAATGCTTAAAATCTCTTACATTGTTCTCGGAATTCCGCTGACGTTTAAAAATGCTTCGGAAATCTTCCATTGTTTTCAAAATTCCGCTGACGCTTAAAAATGCTTCAGAACTCTTCCATTGTTCTCGGAATTCTGTTGAAGTTTAAAAATGCTTCGAAACTCTTCCATTGTTCTCGGAATTCCGATGACGTTTAAAAATGCTTCACAACTCTTCCATTGTTCTCGGAATTCCGCTGACGTTTAATAATGCTTCGCAACTCTTTCATTGTTCTCGGAATTCCGCTGAAATTTAAAAATGCTTCAGAACTCTTCCATTGTTCTCAGAATTCCGCTGACGTTTAAAAATGCTTCGGTACTCTTCCTTTGTTCTCGGAATTCCGCTGACATATAAAAATGCTTCGGAAATCTTGCATTGTTCTCGGCATTCCGCTGACATTTAAAAATGCTTCAGAACTCTTCAATTGTTCTCGGAATTCTGCTGAACTTTTAAAATGCTTTGGAACTCTTCCATTGCTCTCAGAATTCTGCTGAAGTTTAAAAATGCTTCAGAACTCTTACATTGTTCTCGGAATTCTGCTGACGTTTAAAAATGCTTCGGAACTCTTCCATTGTTCTCGAAATTCCGTTGAAGTTTAAAAATGCTTCGGAACTCTTCCATTGTTCTCGGAATTCCGCTGACGTTTAAAAATGCTTCGGAACTCTTCCATTGTTCTTGGAATTCTGCTGAAGTTTTAAAATGCTTCGGTACTCTTCCATTGTTCTCCAAATTCCGCTGAAGTTTAAAAATGCTTCGGAACCCTTCCATTTTTCTCGGAATTCTGCTGACATTTAAAAATGCTTCGGAAATGTTCCATTGTTTTCAAAATTCCGCTGACTCTTAAAAATGCTTCAGAACTCTTCCATTGTTCTCGGAATTCCGCTGACGTTTAAAAATGCTTCGGAACTCTTCCATTGTTCTCGGAATTCCGCTGACGTTTAGAAATGCTTCGGAACTCTTCCATTGTTCTTGGAATTCTGCTGAAGTTTTAAAATGCTTCGGTACTCTTCCATTGTTCTCGGAATTCTGCTGACGCTTAAAAATGCTTCGGAACTCTTCCATTGTTCTCGGAATTCCGCTGACGTTTAAAAATGCTTCGGAACTCTTCCATTGTTCTCGGAATTCCGCTGACATATAAAAATGCTTCGGAAATCTTGCATTGTTCTCGGAATTCCGCTGACGTTTAAAAATGCTTCGGAACTCTTCCATTGTTCTCGGAATTCCGATGACGTTTTAAAATGCTTCGGTACTCTTCCATTGTTCTCGGAATTCCGCTGACGTTTAAAAATTCTTCGGAACTCTTCCATTATTCTCGCAATTCGTGTGAATTTTAAAAATGCTTCGGAACTTTTCTATTGTTCTCGGAATTCCGCTGAAGTTTAAAAATGCTTAAAATCTCTTACATTGTTCTCGGAATTCCGCTGAAGTTTAAAAATGCTTCGGAACTCTTCCATTGTTCTCGGAATTCTGCTGAAGTTTAAAAATGCTTCAGAACTCTTCCATTGTTCTCAGAATTCCGCTGACGTTTAAAAATGCTTCGGAAATCTTCCATTGTTTTCAAAATTCCGCTGACGTTTAAAAATGCTTCAGAACTTTTCCATTGTTCTCAGAATTCTGCTGACGTTTAAAAATGCTTCGGAACTCTTCCATTGTTCTCGGCATTCCGCTGACGTTTAAAAATGCTTCGGAACTCTTCAATTGTTCTCGGAATTCTGCTGAACTTTTAAAAATGCTTCTGAACTCTTCCATTGTTCTCGGAATTCCGTTGAAGTTTAAAAATGCTTCGAAACTCTTCCATTGTTCTCGGAATTCTGCTGAAGTTTAAAAATGCTTCAGAACTCTTCCATTGTTCTCGGAATTCCGCTGACGTTTAAAAATGCTTCGGAACTCTTCCATTGTTCTCGGAATTACGTTGAAGTTTAAAAATGCTTTGAAACTCTTCCATTGTTCTCGGAATTCCGCTGACATTTAAAAATGCTTCGGAAATCTTGTATTGTTCTCGGCATTCCGCTGACATATAAAAATGCTTCGGAAATCTTGTATTGTTCTCGGCATTCCGCTGACGTTTAAAAATGCTTCGGAACTCTTCAATTGTTCTCGGAATTCTGCTGAACTTTTAAAATTCTATGGAACTCTTCCATTGCTCTCGGAATTCGGGTGAAGTTTAAAAATGCTTCGGAACTCTTCTATTGTTCTCGGAATTCCGCTGAAGTTTAAAAATGCTTAAAATCTCTTCCATTGTTCTCGTAATTCTGCTCATGTTTAAAAATGCTTCGGAACTCTTTCATTGTTCTCGTAATTCCGCTGAAGTTTAAAAATGCTTCGGAACTCTTCCATTGTTCTCGGAATTCCGATGACGTTTTAAAATGCTTCGGTACTCTTCCATTGTTCTCGGAATTCCGCTGACAATTAAAAATGCTTCGGAACTCTTCCATTGTTCTAGGAATTCTGCTGAAGTCTAAAAATTCATCTGAACTCTTCCATTATTCTCGGAATTCATGTGAATTTTAAAAATGCTTCGGAACTCTTCTATTGTTCTCGGAATTCCGCTGAAGTTTAAAAATGCTTAAAATCTCTTACATTGTTCTCGGAATTCCGCTGACGTTTAAAAATGCTTCGGAAATCTTCCATTGTTTTCAAAATTCCGCTGACGCTTAAAAATGCTTCAGAACTCTTCCATTGTTCTCGGAATTCTGTTGAAGTTTAAAAATGCTTCGAAACTCTTCCATTGTTCTCGGAATTCCGATGACGTTTAAAAATGCTTCACAACTCTTCCATTGTTCTCGGAATTCCGCTGACGTTTAATAATGCTTCGCAACTCTTTCATTGTTCTCGGAATTCCGCTGAAATTTAAAAATGCTTCAGAACTCTTCCATTGTTCTCAGAATTCCGCTGACGTTTAAAAATGCTTCGGTACTCTTCCTTTGTTCTCGGAATTCCGCTGACATATAAAAATGCTTCGGAAATCTTGCATTGTTCTCGGCATTCCGCTGACATTTAAAAATGCTTCAGAACTCTTCAATTGTTCTCGGAATTCTGCTGAACTTTTAAAATGCTTTGGAACTCTTCCATTGCTCTCAGAATTCTGCTGAAGTTTAAAAATGCTTCAGAACTCTTACATTGTTCTCGGAATTCTGCTGACGTTTAAAAATGCTTCGGAACTCTTCCATTGTTCTCGAAATTCCGTTGAAGTTTAAAAATGCTTCGGAACTCTTCCATTGTTCTCGGAATTCCGCTGACGTTTAAAAATGCTTCGGAACTCTTCCATTGTTCTTGGAATTCTGCTGAAGTTTTAAAATGCTTCGGTACTCTTCCATTGTTCTCCAAATTCCGCTGAAGTTTAAAAATGCTTCGGAACCCTTCCATTTTTCTCGGAATTCTGCTGACATTTAAAAATGCTTCGGAAATGTTCCATTGTTTTCAAAATTCCGCTGACTCTTAAAAATGCTTCAGAACTCTTCCATTGTTCTCGGAATTCCGCTGACGTTTAAAAATGCTTCGGAACTCTTCCATTGTTCTCGGAATTCCGCTGACGTTTAAAAATGCTTCGGAACTCTTCCATTGTTCTTGGAATTCTGCTGAAGTTTTAAAATGCTTCGGTACTCTTCCATTGTTCTCGGAATTCTGCTGACGCTTAAAAATGCTTCGGAACCCTTCCATTGTTCTCGGAATTCCGCTGACGTTTAAAAATGCTTCGGAACTCTTCCATTGTTCTCGGAATTCCGCTGACATATAAAAATGCTTCGGAAATCTTGCATTGTTCTCGGAATTCCGCTGACGTTTAAAAATGCTTCGGAACTCTTCCATTGTTCTCGGAATTCCGATGACGTTTTAAAATGCTTCGGTACTCTTCCATTGTTCTCGGAATTCCGCTGACGTTTAAAAATTCTTCGGAACTCTTCCATTATTCTCGCAATTCGTGTGAATTTTAAAAATGCTTCGGAACTTTTCTATTGTTCTCGGAATTCCGCTGAAGTTTAAAAATGCTTAAAATCTCTTACATTGTTCTCGGAATTCCGCTGAAGTTTAAAAATGCTTCGGAACTCTTCCATTGTTCTCGGAATTCTGCTGAAGTTTAAAAATGCTTCAGAACTCTTCCATTGTTCTCAGAATTCCGCTGACGTTTAAAAATGCTTCGGAAATCTTCCATTGTTTTCAAAATTCCGCTGACGTTTAAAAATGCTTCAGAACTTTTCCATTGTTCTCAGAATTCTGCTGACGTTTAAAAATGCTTCGGAACTCTTCCATTGTTCTCGGCATTCCGCTGACGTTTAAAAATGCTTCGGAACTCTTCAATTGTTCTCGGAATTCTGCTGAACTTTTAAAAATGCTTCGGAACTCTTCCATTGTTCTCGGAATTCCGCTGACGTTTAAAAATGCTTCGGAACTCTTCCATTGTTCTCAGAATTCTGCTGACGTTTAAAAATGCTTCTGAACTCTTCCATTGTTCTCGGAATTCCGTTGAAGTTTAAAAATGCTTCGAAACTCTTCCATTGTTCTCGGAATTCTGCTGAAGTTTAAAAATGCTTCAGAACTCTTCCATTGTTCTCGGAATTCCGCTGACGTTTAAAAATGCTTCGGAACTCTTCCATTGTTCTCGGAATTCCGTTGAAGTTTAAAAATGCTTCGAAACTCTTCCATTGTTCTCGGAATTCCGCTGACATTTAAAAATGCTTCGGAAATCTTGTATTGTTCTCGGCATTCCGCTGACATATAAAAATGCTTCGGAAATCTTGTATTGTTCTCGGCATTCCGCTGACGTTTAAAAATGCTTCGGAACTCTTCAATTGTTCTCGGAATTCTGCTGAACTTTTAAAATGCTATGGAACTCTTCCATTGCTCTCGGAATTCGGGTGAAGTTTAAAAATGCTTCGGAACTCTTCTATTGTTCTCGGAATTCCGCTGAAGTTTAAAAATGCTTAAAATCTCTTCCATTGTTCTCGTAATTCTGCTCATGTTTAAAAATGCTTCGGAACTCTTCCATTGTTCTCGTAATTCCGCTGAAGTTTAAAAATGCTTCGGAACTCTTCCATTGTTCTCGGAATTCCGATGACGTTTTAAAATGCTTCGGTACTCTTCCATTGTTCTCGGAATTCCGCTGACAATTAAAAATGCTTCGGAACTCTTCCATTGTTCTAGGAATTCTGCTGAAGTCTAAAAATTCATCTGAACTCTTCCATTATTCTCGGAATTCATGTGAATTTTAAAAATGCTTCGGAACTCTTCTATTGTTCTCGGAATTCCGCTGAAGTTTAAAAATGCTTAAAATCTCTTACATTGTTCTCGGAATTCCGCTGACGTTTAAAAATGCTTCGGAAATCTTCCATTGTTTTCAAAATTCCGCTGACGCTTAAAAATGCTTCAGAACTCTTCCATTGTTCTCGGAATTCTGTTGAAGTTTAAAAATGCTTCGAAACTCTTCCATTGTTCTCGGAATTCCGATGACGTTTAAAAATGCTTCACAACTCTTCCATTGTTCTCGGAATTCCGCTGACGTTTAATAATGCTTCGCAACTCTTTCATTGTTCTCGGAATTCCGCTGACGTTTAAAAATGCTTCGGAACTCTTCCATTGTTCTCGTAATTCCGTTGAAGTTTAAAAATGCTTCGAAACTCTTCCATTGTTCTCAGAATTCTGCTGAAGTTTAAAAATGCTTCAGAACTCTTCCATTGTTCTCGGAATTCCGCTGACGTTTAATAATGCTTCGCAACTCTTTCATTGTTCTCGGAATTCCGCTGAAATTTAAAAATGCTTCAGAACTCTTCCATTGTTCTCAGAATTCCGCTGACGTTTAAAAATGCTTCGGTACTCTTCCTTTGTTCTCGGAATTCCGCTGACATATAAAAATGCTTCGGAAATCTTGCATTGTTCTCGGCATTCCGCTGACATTTAAAAATGCTTCAGAACTCTTCAATTGTTCTCGGAATTCTGCTGAACTTTTAAAATGCTTTGGAACTCTTCCATTGCTCTCAGAATTCTGCTGAAGTTTAAAAATGCTTCAGAACTCTTACATTGTTCTCGGAATTCTGCTGACGTTTAAAAATGCTTCGGAACTCTTCCATTGTTCTCGAAATTCCGTTGAAGTTTAAAAATGCTTCGGAACTCTTCCATTGTTCTCGGAATTCTGCTGAAGTTTAAAAATGCTTCAAAACTCTTCCATTGTTCTCAGAATTCCGCTGACGATTAAAAATGCTTCGGTACTCTTCCATTGTTCTCGGAATTCTGCTGACGTTTAAAAATGCTTCGGAACTCTTCCATTGTTCTCGGCATTCCGCTGACGTTTAAAAATGCTTCGGAACTCTTCAATTGTTCTCGGAATTCTGCTGAACTTTTAAAAATGCTTCGGAACTCTTCCATTGTTCTCGGAATTCCGCTGACGTTTAAAAATGCTTCGGAACTCTTCCATTGTTCTTGGAATTCTGCTGAAGTTTTAAAATGCTTCGGTACTCTTCCATTGTTCTCCAAATTCCGCTGAAGTTTAAAAATGCTTCGGAACCCTTCCATTTTTCTCGGAATTCTGCTGACATTTAAAAATGCTTCGGAAATGTTCCATTGTTTTCAAAATTCCGCTGACTCTTAAAAATGCTTCAGAACTCTTCCATTGTTCTCGGAATTCCGCTGACGTTTAAAAATGCTTCGGAACTCTTCCATTGTTCTCGGAATTCCGCTGACGTTTAAAAATGCTTCGGAACTCTTCCATTGTTCTTGGAATTCTGCTGAAGTTTTAAAATGCTTCGGTACTCTTCCATTGTTCTCGGAATTCTGCTGACGCTTAAAAATGCTTCGGAACTCTTCCATTGTTCTCGGAATTCCGCTGACGTTTAAAAATGCTTCGGAACTCTTCCATTGTTCTCGGAATTCCGCTGACATATAAAAATGCTTCGGAAATCTTGCATTGTTCTCGGAATTCCGCTGACGTTTAAAAATGCTTCGGAACTCTTCCATTGTTCTCGGAATTCCGATGACGTTTTAAAATGCTTCGGTACTCTTCCATTGTTCTCGGAATTCCGCTGACGTTTAAAAATTCTTCGGAACTCTTCCATTATTCTCGCAATTCGTGTGAATTTTAAAAATGCTTCGGAACTTTTCTATTGTTCTCGGAATTCCGCTGAAGTTTAAAAATGCTTAAAATCTCTTACATTGTTCTCGGAATTCCGCTGAAGTTTAAAAATGCTTCGGAACTCTTCCATTGTTCTCGGAATTCTGCTGAAGTTTAAAAATGCTTCAGAACTCTTCCATTGTTCTCAGAATTCCGCTGACGTTTAAAAATGCTTCGGAAATCTTCCATTGTTTTCAAAATTCCGCTGACGTTTAAAAATGCTTCAGAACTTTTCCATTGTTCTCAGAATTCTGCTGACGTTTAAAAATGCTTCGGAACTCTTCCATTGTTCTCGGCATTCCGCTGACGTTTAAAAATGCTTCGGAACTCTTCAATTGTTCTCGGAATTCTGCTGAACTTTTAAAAATGCTTCGGAACTCTTCCATTGTTCTCGGAATTCCGCTGACGTTTAAAAATGCTTCGGAACTCTTCCATTGTTCTCAGAATTCTGCTGACGTTTAAAAATGCTTCTGAACTCTTCCATTGTTCTCGGAATTCCGTTGAAGTTTAAAAATGCTTCGAAACTCTTCCATTGTTCTCGGAATTCTGCTGAAGTTTAAAAATGCTTCAGAACTCTTCCATTGTTCTCGGAATTCCGCTGACGTTTAAAAATGCTTCGGAACTCTTCCATTGTTCTTGCAATTCCGTTGAAGTTTAAAAATGCTTTGAAACTCTTCCATTGTTCTCGGAATTCCGCTGACATTTAAAAATGCTTCGGAAATCTTGTATTGTTCTCGGCATTCCGCTGACATATAAAAATGCTTCGGAAATCTTGTATTGTTCTCGGCATTCCGCTGACGTTTAAAAATGCTTCGGAACTCTTCAATTGTTCTCGGAATTCTGCTGAACTTTTAAAATGCTATGGAACTCTTCCATTGCTCTCGGAATTCGGGTGAAGTTTAAAAATGCTTCGGAACTCTTCTATTGTTCTCGGAATTCCGCTGAAGTTTAAAAATGCTTAAAATCTCTTCCATTGTTCTCGTAATTCTGCTCATGTTTAAAAATGCTTCGGAACTCTTTCATTGTTCTCGTAATTCCGCTGAAGTTTAAAAATGCTTCGGAACTCTTCCATTGTTCTCGGAATTCCGATGACGTTTTAAAATGCTTCGGTACTCTTCCATTGTTCTCGGAATTCCGCTGACAATTAAAAATGCTTCGGAACTCTTCCATTGTTCTAGGAATTCTGCTGAAGTCTAAAAATTCATCTGAACTCTTCCATTATTCTCGGAATTCATGTGAATTTTAAAAATGCTTCGGAACTCTTCTATTGTTCTCGGAATTCCGCTGAAGTTTAAAAATGCTTAAAATCTCTTACATTGTTCTCGGAATTCCGCTGACGTTTAAAAATGCTTCGGAAATCTTCCATTGTTTTCAAAATTCCGCTGACGCTTAAAAATGCTTCAGAACTCTTCCATTGTTCTCGGAATTCTGTTGAAGTTTAAAAATGCTTCGAAACTCTTCCATTGTTCTCGGAATTCCGATGACGTTTAAAAATGCTTCACAACTCTTCCATTGTTCTCGGAATTCCGCTGACGTTTAATAATGCTTCGCAACTCTTTCATTGTTCTCGGAATTCCGCTGAAATTTAAAAATGCTTCAGAACTCTTCCAATGTTCTCAGAATTCCGCTGACGTTTAAAAATGCTTCGGTACTCTTCCTTTGTTCTCGGAATTCCGCTGACATATAAAAATGCTTCGGAAATCTTGCATTGTTCTCGGCATTCCGCTGACATTTAAAAATGCTTCAGAACTCTTCAATTGTTCTCGGAATTCTGCTGAACTTTTAAAATGCTTTGGAACTCTTCCATTGCTCTCAGAATTCTGCTGAAGTTTAAAAATGCTTCAGAACTCTTACATTGTTCTCGGAATTCTGCTGACGTTTAAAAATGCTTCGGAACTCTTCCATTGTTCTCGAAATTCCGTTGAAGTTTAAAAATGCTTCGGAACTCTTCCATTGTTCTCGGAATTCTGCTGAAGTTTAAAAATGCTTCAAAACTCTTCCATTGTTCTCAGAATTCCGCTGACGATTAAAAATGCTTCGGTACTCTTCCATTGTTCTCGGAATTCTGCTGACGTTTAAAAATGCTTCGGAACTCTTCCATTGTTCTCGGCATTCCGCTGACGTTTAAAAATGCTTCGGAACTCTTCAATTGTTCTCGGAATTCTGCTGAACTTTTAAAAATGCTTCGGAACTCTTCCATTGTTCTCGGAATTCCGCTGACGTTTAAAAATGCTTCGGAACTCTTCCATTGTTCTTGGAATTCTGCTGAAGTTTTAAAATGCTTCGGTACTCTTCCATTGTTCTCCAAATTCCGCTGAAGTTTAAAAATGCTTCGGAACCCTTCCATTTTTCTCGGAATTCTGCTGACATTTAAAAATGCTTCGGAAATGTTCCATTGTTTTCAAAATTCCGCTGACTCTTAAAAATGCTTCAGAACTCTTCCATTGTTCTCGGAATTCCGCTGACGTTTAAAAATGCTTCGGAACTCTTCCATTGTTCTCGGAATTCCGCTGACGTTTAAAAATGCTTCGGAACTCTTCCATTGTTCTTGGAATTCTGCTGAAGTTTTAAAATGCTTCGGTACTCTTCCATTGTTCTCGGAATTCCGATGACGTTTTAAAATGCTTCGGTACTCTTCCATTGTTCTCGGAATTCCGCTGACGTTTAAAAATTCTTCGGAACTCTTCCATTATTCTCGCAATTCGTGTGAATTTTAAAAATGCTTCGGAACTTTTCTATTGTTCTCGGAATTCCGCTGAAGTTTAAAAATGCTTAAAATCTCTTACATTGTTCTCGGAATTCCGCTGAAGTTTAAAAATGCTTCGGAACTCTTCCATTGTTCTCGGAATTCCGCTGACGTTTAAAAATGCTTCGGAACTCTTCCATTGTTCTTGGAATTCTGCTGAAGTTTTAAAATGCTTCGGTACTCTTCCATTGTTCTCGGAATTCTGCTGACGCTTAAAAATGCTTCGGAACTCTTCCATTGTTCTCGGAATTCCGATGACGTTTTAAAATGCTTCGGTACTCTTCCATTGTTCTCGGAATTCCGCTGACGTTTAAAAATTCTTCGGAACTCTTCCATTATTCTCGCAATTCGTGCGAATTTTAAAAATGCTTCAGAACTTTTCTATTGTTCTCGGAATTCCGCTGAAGTTTAAAAATGCTTAAAATCTCTTACATTGTTCTCGGAATTCCGCTGAAGTTTAAAAATGCTTCGGAACTCTTCCATTGTTCTCGGAATTCCGCTGACGTTTAAAAATGCTTCGGAACTCTTCCATTGTTCTTGGAATTCTGCTGAAGTTTTAAAATGCTTCGGTACTCTTCCATTGTTCTCGGAATTCTGCTGACGCTTAAAAATGCTTCGGAACTCTTCCATTGTTCTCGGAATTCCGCTGACGTTTAAAAATGCTTCGGAACTCTTCCATTGTTCTCGGAATTCCGCTGACATATAAAAATGCTTCGGAAATCTTGCATTGTTCTCGGAATTCCGCTGACGTTTAAAAATGCTTCGGAACTCTTCCATTGTTCTCGGAATTCCGATGACGTTTTAAAATGCTTCGGTACTCTTCCATTGTTCTCGGAATTCCGCTGACGTTTAAAAATTCTTCGGAACTCTTCCATTATTCTCGCAATTCGTGTGAATTTTAAAAATGCTTCGGAACTTTTCTATTGTTCTCGGAATTCCGCTGAAGTTTAAAAATGCTTAAAATCTCTTACATTGTTCTCGGAATTCCGCTGAAGTTTAAAAATGCTTCGGAACTCTTCCATTGTTCTCGGAATTCTGCTGAAGTTTAAAAATGCTTCAGAACTCTTCCATTGTTCTCAGAATTCCGCTGACGTTTAAAAATGCTTCGGAAATCTTCCATTGTTTTCAAAATTCCGCTGACGTTTAAAAATGCTTCAGAACTTTTCCATTGTTCTCAGAATTCTGCTGACGTTTAAAAATGCTTCGGAACTCTTCCATTGTTCTCGGCATTCCGCTGACGTTTAAAAATGCTTCGGAACTCTTCAATTGTTCTCGGAATTCTGCTGAACTTTTAAAAATGCTTCGGAACTCTTCCATTGTTCTCGGAATTCCGCTGACGTTTAAAAATGCTTCGGAACTCTTCCATTGTTCTCAGAATTCTGCTGACGTTTAAAAATGCTTCTGAACTCTTCCATTGTTCTCGGAATTCCGTTGAAGTTTAAAAATGCTTCGAAACTCTTCCATTGTTCTCGGAATTCTGCTGAAGTTTAAAAATGCTTCAGAACTCTTCCATTGTTCTCGGAATTCCGCTGACGTTTAAAAATGCTTCGGAACTCTTCCATTGTTCTCGGAATTCCGTTGAAGTTTAAAAATGCTTTGAAACTCTTCCATTGTTCTCGGAATTCCGCTGACATTTAAAAATGCTTCGGAAATCTTGTATTGTTCTCGGCATTCCGCTGACATATAAAAATGCTTCGGAAATCTTGTATTGTTCTCGGCATTCCGCTGACGTTTAAAAATGCTTCGGAACTCTTCAATTGTTCTCGGAATTCTGCTGAACTTTTAAAATGCTATGGAACTCTTCCATTGCTCTCGGAATTCGGGTGAAGTTTAAAAATGCTTCGGAACTCTTCTATTGTTCTCGGAATTCCGCTGAAGTTTAAAAATGCTTAAAATCTCTTCCATTGTTCTCGTAATTCTGCTCATGTTTAAAAATGCTTCGGAACTCTTTCATTGTTCTCGTAATTCCGCTGAAGTTTAAAAATGCTTCGGAACTCTTCCATTGTTCTCGGAATTCCGATGACGTTTTAAAATGCTTCGGTACTCTTCCATTGTTCTCGGAATTCCGCTGACAATTAAAAATGCTTCGGAACTCTTCCATTGTTCTAGGAATTCTGCTGAAGTCTAAAAATTCATCTGAACTCTTCCATTATTCTCGGAATTCATGTGAATTTTAAAAATGCTTCGGAACTCTTCTATTGTTCTCGGAATTCCGCTGAAGTTTAAAAATGCTTAAAATCTCTTACATTGTTCTCGGAATTCCGCTGACGTTTAAAAATGCTTCGGAAATCTTCCATTGTTTTCAAAATTCCGCTGACGCTTAAAAATGCTTCAGAACTCTTCCATTGTTCTCGGAATTCTGTTGAAGTTTAAAAATGCTTCGAAACTCTTCCATTGTTCTCGGAATTCCGATGACGTTTAAAAATGCTTCACAACTCTTCCATTGTTCTCGGAATTCCGCTGACGTTTAATAATGCTTCGCAACTCTTTCATTGTTCTCGGAATTCCGCTGAAATTTAAAAATGCTTCAGAACTCTTCCATTGTTCTCAGAATTCCGCTGACGTTTAAAAATGCTTCGGTACTCTTCCTTTGTTCTCGGAATTCCGCTGACATATAAAAATGCTTCGGAAATCTTGCATTGTTCTCGGCATTCCGCTGACATTTAAAAATGCTTCAGAACTCTTCAATTGTTCTCGGAATTCTGCTGAACTTTTAAAATGCTTTGGAACTCTTCCATTGCTCTCAGAATTCTGCTGAAGTTTAAAAATGCTTCAGAACTCTTACATTGTTCTCGGAATTCTGCTGACGTTTAAAAATGCTTCGGAACTCTTCCATTGTTCTCGAAATTCCGTTGAAGTTTAAAAATGCTTCGGAACTCTTCCATTGTTCTCGGAATTCCGCTGACGTTTAAAAATGCTTCGGAACTCTTCCATTGTTCTTGGAATTCTGCTGAAGTTTTAAAATGCTTCGGTACTCTTCCATTGTTCTCCAAATTCCGCTGAAGTTTAAAAATGCTTCGGAACCCTTCCATTTTTCTCGGAATTCTGCTGACATTTAAAAATGCTTCGGAAATGTTCCATTGTTTTCAAAATTCCGCTGACTCTTAAAAATGCTTCAGAACTCTTCCATTGTTCTCGGAATTCCGCTGACGTTTAAAAATGCTTCGGAACTCTTCCATTGTTCTCGGAATTCCGCTGACGTTTAAAAATGCTTCGGAACTCTTCCATTGTTCTTGGAATTCTGCTGAAGTTTTAAAATGCTTCGGTACTCTTCCATTGTTCTCGGAATTCTGCTGACGCTTAAAAATGCTTCGGAACTCTTCCATTGTTCTCGGAATTCCGCTGACGTTTAAAAATGCTTCGGAACTCTTCCATTGTTCTCGGAATTCTGCTGACATATAAAAATGCTTCGGAAATCTTGCATTGTTCTCGGAATTCCGCTGACGTTTAAAAATGCTTCGGAACTCTTCCATTGTTCTCGGAATTCCGATGACGTTTTAAAATGCTTCGGTACTCTTCCATTGTTCTCGGAATTCCGCTGACGTTTAAAAATTCTTCGGAACTCTTCCATTATTCTCGCAATTCGTGTGAATTTTAAAAATGCTTCGGAACTTTTCTATTGTTCTCGGAATTCCGCTGAAGTTTAAAAATGCTTAAAATCTCTTACATTGTTCTCGGAATTCCGCTGAAGTTTAAAAATGCTTCGGAACTCTTCCATTGTTCTCGGAATTCTGCTGAAGTTTAAAAATGCTTCAGAACTCTTCCATTGTTCTCAGAATTCCGCTGACGTTTAAAAATGCTTCGGAAATCTTCCATTGTTTTCAAAATTCCGCTGACGTTTAAAAATGCTTCAGAACTTTTCCATTGTTCTCAGAATTCTGCTGACGTTTAAAAATGCTTCGGAACTCTTCCATTGTTCTCGGCATTCCGCTGACGTTTAAAAATGCTTCGGAACTCTTCAATTGTTCTCGGAATTCTGCTGAACTTTTAAAAATGCTTCGGAACTCTTCCATTGTTCTCGGAATTCCGCTGACGTTTAAAAATGCTTCGGAACTCTTCCATTGTTCTCAGAATTCTGCTGACGTTTAAAAATGCTTCTGAACTCTTCCATTGTTCTCGGAATTCCGTTGAAGTTTAAAAATGCTTCGAAACTCTTCCATTGTTCTCGGAATTCTGCTGAAGTTTAAAAATGCTTCAGAACTCTTCCATTGTTCTCGGAATTCCGCTGACGTTTAAAAATGCTTCGGAACTCTTCCATTGTTCTCGGAATTCCGTTGAAGTTTAAAAATGCTTCGAAACTCTTCCATTGTTCTCGGAATTCCGCTGACATTTAAAAATGCTTCGGAAATCTTGTATTGTTCTCGGCATTCCGCTGACATATAAAAATGCTTCGGAAATCTTGTATTGTTCTCGGCATTCCGCTGACGTTTAAAAATGCTTCGGAACTCTTCAATTGTTCTCGGAATTCTGCTGAACTTTTAAAATGCTATGGAACTCTTCCATTGCTCTCGGAATTCGGGTGAAGTTTAAAAATGCTTCGGAACTCTTCTATTGTTCTCGGAATTCCGCTGAAGTTTAAAAATGCTTAAAATCTCTTCCATTGTTCTCGTAATTCTGCTCATGTTTAAAAATGCTTCGGAACTCTTCCATTGTTCTCGTAATTCCGCTGAAGTTTAAAAATGCTTCGGAACTCTTCCATTGTTCTCGGAATTCCGATGACGTTTTAAAATGCTTCGGTACTCTTCCATTGTTCTCGGAATTCCGCTGACAATTAAAAATGCTTCGGAACTCTTCCATTGTTCTAGGAATTCTGCTGAAGTCTAAAAATTCATCTGAACTCTTCCATTATTCTCGGAATTCATGTGAATTTTAAAAATGCTTCGGAACTCTTCTATTGTTCTCGGAATTCCGCTGAAGTTTAAAAATGCTTAAAATCTCTTACATTGTTCTCGGAATTCCGCTGACGTTTAAAAATGCTTCGGAAATCTTCCATTGTTTTCAAAATTCCGCTGACGCTTAAAAATGCTTCAGAACTCTTCCATTGTTCTCGGAATTCTGTTGAAGTTTAAAAATGCTTCGAAACTCTTCCATTGTTCTCGGAATTCCGATGACGTTTAAAAATGCTTCACAACTCTTCCATTGTTCTCGGAATTCCGCTGACGTTTAATAATGCTTCGCAACTCTTTCATTGTTCTCGGAATTCCGCTGACGTTTAAAAATGCTTCGGAACTCTTCCATTGTTCTCGTAATTCCGTTGAAGTTTAAAAATGCTTCGAAACTCTTCCATTGTTCTCAGAATTCTGCTGAAGTTTAAAAATGCTTCAGAACTCTTCCATTGTTCTCGGAATTCCGCTGACGTTTAATAATGCTTCGCAACTCTTTCATTGTTCTCGGAATTCCGCTGAAATTTAAAAATGCTTCAGAACTCTTCCATTGTTCTCAGAATTCCGCTGACGTTTAAAAATGCTTCGGTACTCTTCCTTTGTTCTCGGAATTCCGCTGACATATAAAAATGCTTCGGAAATCTTGCATTGTTCTCGGCATTCCGCTGACATTTAAAAATGCTTCAGAACTCTTCAATTGTTCTCGGAATTCTGCTGAACTTTTAAAATGCTTTGGAACTCTTCCATTGCTCTCAGAATTCTGCTGAAGTTTAAAAATGCTTCAGAACTCTTACATTGTTCTCGGAATTCTGCTGACGTTTAAAAATGCTTCGGAACTCTTCCATTGTTCTCGAAATTCCGTTGAAGTTTAAAAATGCTTCGGAACTCTTCCATTGTTCTCGGAATTCTGCTGAAGTTTAAAAATGCTTCAAAACTCTTCCATTGTTCTCAGAATTCCGCTGACGATTAAAAATGCTTCGGTACTCTTCCATTGTTCTCGGAATTCTGCTGACGTTTAAAAATGCTTCGGAACTCTTCCATTGTTCTCGGCATTCCGCTGACGTTTAAAAATGCTTCGGAACTCTTCAATTGTTCTCGGAATTCTGCTGAACTTTTAAAAATGCTTCGGAACTCTTCCATTGTTCTCGGAATTCCGCTGACGTTTAAAAATGCTTCGGAACTCTTCCATTGTTCTTGGAATTCTGCTGAAGTTTTAAAATGCTTCGGTACTCTTCCATTGTTCTCCAAATTCCGCTGAAGTTTAAAAATGCTTCGGAACCCTTCCATTTTTCTCGGAATTCTGCTGACATTTAAAAATGCTTCGGAAATGTTCCATTGTTTTCAAAATTCCGCTGACTCTTAAAAATGCTTCAGAACTCTTCCATTGTTCTCGGAATTCCGCTGACGTTTAAAAATGCTTCGGAACTCTTCCATTGTTCTCGGAATTCCGCTGACGTTTAAAAATGCTTCGGAACTCTTCCATTGTTCTTGGAATTCTGCTGAAGTTTTAAAATGCTTCGGTACTCTTCCATTGTTCTCGGAATTCCGCTGACGTTTAAAAATGCTTCGGAACTCTTCCATTGTTCTCGGAATTCCGCTGACATATAAAAATGCTTCGGAAATCTTGCATTGTTCTCGGAATTCCGCTGACGTTTAAAAATGCTTCGGAACTCTTCCATTGTTCTCGGAATTCCGATGACGTTTTAAAATGCTTCGGTACTCTTCCATTGTTCTCGGAATTCCGCTGACGTTTAAAAATTCTTCGGAACTCTTCCATTATTCTCGCAATTCGTGTGAATTTTAAAAATGCTTCGGAACTTTTCTATTGTTCTCGGAATTCCGCTGAAGTTTAAAAATGCTTAAAATCTCTTACATTGTTCTCGGAATTCCGCTGAAGTTTAAAAATGCTTCGGAACTCTTCCATTGTTCTCGGAATTCTGCTGAAGTTTAAAAATGCTTCAGAACTCTTCCATTGTTCTCAGAATTCCGCTGACGTTTAAAAATGCTTCGGAAATCTTCCATTGTTTTCAAAATTCCGCTGACGTTTAAAAATGCTTCAGAACTTTTCCATTGTTCTCAGAATTCTGCTGACGTTTAAAAATGCTTCGGAACTCTTCCATTGTTCTCGGCATTCCGCTGACGTTTAAAAATGCTTCGGAACTCTTCAATTGTTCTCGGAATTCTGCTGAACTTTTAAAAATGCTTCGGAACTCTTCCATTGTTCTCGGAATTCCGCTGACGTTTAAAAATGCTTCGGAACTCTTCCATTGTTCTCAGAATTCTGCTGACGTTTAAAAATGCTTCTGAACTCTTCCATTGTTCTCGGAATTCCGTTGAAGTTTAAAAATGCTTCGAAACTCTTCCATTGTTCTCGGAATTCTGCTGAAGTTTAAAAATGCTTCAGAACTCTTCCATTGTTCTCGGAATTCCGCTGACGTTTAAAAATGCTTCGGAACTCTTCCATTGTTCTCGGAATTCCGTTGAAGTTTAAAAATGCTTTGAAACTCTTCCATTGTTCTCGGAATTCCGCTGACATTTAAAAATGCTTCGGAAATCTTGTATTGTTCTCGGCATTCCGCTGACATATAAAAATGCTTCGGAAATCTTGTATTGTTCTCGGCATTCCGCTGACGTTTAAAAATGCTTCGGAACTCTTCAATTGTTCTCGGAATTCTGCTGAACTTTTAAAATGCTATGGAACTCTTCCATTGCTCTCGGAATTCGGGTGAAGTTTAAAAATGCTTCGGAACTCTTCTATTGTTCTCGGAATTCCGCTGAAGTTTAAAAATGCTTAAAATCTCTTCCATTGTTCTCGTAATTCTGCTCATGTTTAAAAATGCTTCGGAACTCTTTCATTGTTCTCGTAATTCCGCTGAAGTTTAAAAATGCTTCGGAACTCTTCCATTGTTCTCGGAATTCCGATGACGTTTTAAAATGCTTCGGTACTCTTCCATTGTTCTCGGAATTCCGCTGACAATTAAAAATGCTTCGGAACTCTTCCATTGTTCTAGGAATTCTGCTGAAGTCTAAAAATTCATCTGAACTCTTCCATTATTCTCGGAATTCATGTGAATTTTAAAAATGCTTCGGAACTCTTCTATTGTTCTCGGAATTCCGCTGAAGTTTAAAAATGCTTAAAATCTCTTACATTGTTCTCGGAATTCCGCTGACGTTTAAAAATGCTTCGGAAATCTTCCATTGTTTTCAAAATTCCGCTGACGCTTAAAAATGCTTCAGAACTCTTCCATTGTTCTCGGAATTCTGTTGAAGTTTAAAAATGCTTCGAAACTCTTCCATTGTTCTCGGAATTCCGATGACGTTTAAAAATGCTTCACAACTCTTCCATTGTTCTCGGAATTCCGCTGACGTTTAATAATGCTTCGCAACTCTTTCATTGTTCTCGGAATTCCGCTGAAATTTAAAAATGCTTCAGAACTCTTCCATTGTTCTCAGAATTCCGCTGACATTTAAAAATGCTTCGGTACTCTTCCTTTGTTCTCGGAATTCCGCTGACATATAAAAATGCTTCGGAAATCTTGCATTGTTCTCGGCATTCCGCTGACATTTAAAAATGCTTCAGAACTCTTCAATTGTTCTCGGAATTCTGCTGAACTTTTAAAATGCTTTGGAACTCTTCCATTGCTCTCAGAATTCTGCTGAAGTTTAAAAATGCTTCAGAACTCTTACATTGTTCTCGGAATTCTGCTGACGTTTAAAAATGCTTCGGAACTCTTCCATTGTTCTCGAAATTCCGTTGAAGTTTAAAAATGCTTCGGAACTCTTCCATTGTTCTCGGAATTCTGCTGAAGTTTAAAAATGCTTCAAAACTCTTCCATTGTTCTCAGAATTCCGCTGACGATTAAAAATGCTTCGGTACTCTTCCATTGTTCTCGGAATTCTGCTGACGTTTAAAAATGCTTCGGAACTCTTCCATTGTTCTCGGCATTCCGCTGACGTTTAAAAATGCTTCGGAACTCTTCAATTGTTCTCGGAATTCTGCTGAACTTTTAAAAATGCTTCGGAACTCTTCCATTGTTCTCGGAATTCCGCTGACGTTTAAAAATGCTTCGGAACTCTTCCATTGTTCTTGGAATTCTGCTGAAGTTTTAAAATGCTTCGGTACTCTTCCATTGTTCTCCAAATTCCGCTGAAGTTTAAAAATGCTTCGGAACCCTTCCATTTTTCTCGGAATTCTGCTGACATTTAAAAATGCTTCGGAAATGTTCCATTGTTTTCAAAATTCCGCTGACTCTTAAAAATGCTTCAGAACTCTTCCATTGTTCTCGGAATTCCGCTGACGTTTAAAAATGCTTCGGAACTCTTCCATTGTTCTCGGAATTACGCTGACGTTTAAAAATGCTTCGGAACTCTTCCATTGTTCTTGGAATTCTGCTGAAGTTTTAAAATGCTTCGGTACTCTTCCATTGTTCTCGGAATTCCGATGACGTTTTAAAATGCTTCGGTACTCTTCCATTGTTCTCGGAATTCCGCTGACGTTTAAAAATTCTTCGGAACTCTTCCATTATTCTCGCAATTCGTGTGAATTTTAAAAATGCTTCGGAACTTTTCTATTGTTCTCGGAATTCCGCTGAAGTTTAAAAATGCTTAAAATCTCTTACATTGTTCTCGGAATTCCGCTGAAGTTTAAAAATGCTTCGGAACTCTTCCATTGTTCTCGGAATTCCGCTGACGTTTAAAAATGCTTCGGAACTCTTCCATTGTTCTTGGAATTCTGCTGAAGTTTTAAAATGCTTCGGTACTCTTCCATTGTTCTCGGAATTCTGCTGACGCTTAAAAATGCTTCGGAACTCTTCCATTGTTCTCGGAATTCCGATGACGTTTTAAAATGCTTCGGTACTCTTCCATTGTTCTCGGAATTCCGCTGACGTTTAAAAATTCTTCGGAACTCTTCCATTATTCTCGCAATTCGTGCGAATTTTAAAAATGCTTCGGAACTTTTCTATTGTTCTCGGAATTCCGCTGAAGTTTAAAAATGCTTAAAATCTCTTACATTGTTCTCGGAATTCCGCTGAAGTTTAAAAATGCTTCGGAACTCTTCCATTGTTCTCGGAATTCTGCTGAAGTTTAAAAATGCTTCAGAACTCTTCCATTGTTCTCAGAATTCCGCTGACGTTTAAAAATGCTTCGGAAATCTTCCATTGTTTTCAAAATTCCGCTGACGTTTAAAAATGCTTCAGAACTTTTCCATTGTTCTCAGAATTCTGCTGACGTTTAAAAATGCTTCGGAACTCTTCCATTGTTCTCGGCATTCCGCTGACGTTTAAAAATGCTTCGGAACTCTTCAATTGTTCTCGGAATTCTGCTGAACTTTTAAAAATGCTTCGGAACTCTTCCATTGTTCTCGGAATTCTGCTGACGTTTAAAAATGCTTCGGAACTCTTCCATTGTTCTCAGAATTCTGCTGACGTTTAAAAATGCTTCTGAACTCTTCCATTGTTCTCGGAATTCCGTTGAAGTTTAAAAATGCTTCGAAACTCTTCCATTGTTCTCGGAATTCTGCTGAAGTTTAAAAATGCTTCAGAACTCTTCCATTGTTCTCGGAATTCCGCTGACGTTTAAAAATGCTTCGGAACTCTTCCATTGTTCTCGGAATTCCGTTGAAGTTTAAAAATGCTTCGAAACTCTTCCATTGTTCTCGGAATTCCGCTGACATTTAAAAATGCTTCGGAAATCTTGTATTGTTCTCGGCATTCCGCTGACATATAAAAATGCTTCGGAAATCTTGTATTGTTCTCGGCATTCCGCTGACGTTTAAAAATGCTTCGGAACTCTTCAATTGTTCTCGGAATTCTGCTGAACTTTTAAAATGCTATGGAACTCTTCCATTGCTCTCGGAATTCGGGTGAAGTTTAAAAATGCTTCGGAACTCTTCTATTGTTCTCGGAATTCCGCTGAAGTTTAAAAATGCTTAAAATCTCTTCCATTGTTCTCGTAATTCTGCTCATGTTTAAAAATGCTTCGGAACTCTTTCATTGTTCTCGTAATTCCGCTGAAGTTTAAAAATGCTTCGGAACTCTTCCATTGTTCTCGGAATTCCGATGACGTTTTAAAATGCTTCGGTACTCTTCCATTGTTCTCGGAATTCCGCTGACAATTAAAAATGCTTCGGAACTCTTCCATTGTTCTAGGAATTCTGCTGAAGTCTAAAAATTCATCTGAACTCTTCCATTATTCTCGGAATTCATGTGAATTTTAAAAATGCTTCGGAACTCTTCTATTGTTCTCGGAATTCCGCTGAAGTTTAAAAATGCTTAAAATCTCTTACATTGTTCTCGGAATTCCGCTGACGTTTAAAAATGCTTCGGAAATCTTCCATTGTTTTCAAAATTCCGCTGACGCTTAAAAATGCTTCAGAACTCTTCCATTGTTCTCGGAATTCTGTTGAAGTTTAAAAATGCTTCGAAACTCTTCCATTGTTCTCGGAATTCCGATGACGTTTAAAAATGCTTCACAACTCTTCCATTGTTCTCGGAATTCCGCTGACGTTTAATAATGCTTCGCAACTCTTTCATTGTTCTCGGAATTCCGCTGACGTTTAAAAATGCTTCGGAACTCTTCCATTGTTCTCGTAATTCCGTTGAAGTTTAAAAATGCTTCGAAACTCTTCCATTGTTCTCAGAATTCTGCTGAAGTTTAAAAATGCTTCAGAACTCTTCCATTGTTCTCGGAATTCCGCTGACGTTTAATAATGCTTCGCAACTCTTTCATTGTTCTCGGAATTCCGCTGAAATTTAAAAATGCTTCAGAACTCTTCCATTGTTCTCAGAATTCCGCTGACGTTTAAAAATGCTTCGGTACTCTTCCTTTGTTCTCGGAATTCCGCTGACATATAAAAATGCTTCGGAAATCTTGCATTGTTCTCGGCATTCCGCTGACATTTAAAAATGCTTCAGAACTCTTCAATTGTTCTCGGAATTCTGCTGAACTTTTAAAATGCTTTGGAACTCTTCCATTGCTCTCAGAATTCTGCTGAAGTTTAAAAATGCTTCAGAACTCTTACATTGTTCTCGGAATTCTGCTGACGTTTAAAAATGCTTCGGAACTCTTCCATTGTTCTCGAAATTCCGTTGAAGTTTAAAAATGCTTCGGAACTCTTCCATTGTTCTCAGAATTCCGCTGACGATTAAAAATGCTTCGGTACTCTTCCATTGTTCTCGGAATTCTGCTGACGTTTAAAAATGCTTCGGAACTCTTCCATTGTTCTCGGCATTCCGCTGACGTTTAAAAATGCTTCGGAACTCTTCAATTGTTCTCGGAATTCTGCTGAACTTTTAAAAATGCTTCGGAACTCTTCCATTGTTCTCGGAATTCCGCTGACGTTTAAAAATGCTTCGGAACTCTTCCATTGTTCTTGGAATTCTGCTGAAGTTTTAAAATGCTTCGGTACTCTTCCATTGTTCTCCAAATTCCGCTGAAGTTTAAAAATGCTTCGGAACCCTTCCATTTTTCTCGGAATTCTGCTGACATTTAAAAATGCTTCGGAAATGTTCCATTGTTTTCAAAATTCCGCTGACTCTTAAAAATGCTTCAGAACTCTTCCATTGTTCTCGGAATTCCGCTGACGTTTAAAAATGCTTCGGAACTCTTCCATTGTTCTCTGAATTCCGCTGACTTTTAAAAATGCTTCGGAACTCTTCCATTGTTCTCCAAATTCCGCTGAAGTTTAAAAATGCTTCGGAACCCTTCCATTGTTCTCGGAATTCTGCTGAAGTTTAAAAATGCTTCGGAACTCTTCCATTGTTCTCAGAATTCCGCTGACGTTTAAAAATGCTTCGGAAATCTTCCATTGTTTTCAAAATTCCGCTGACGCTTAAAAATGCTTCAGAACTCTTCCATTGTTCTCGGAATTCTGTTGAAGTTTAAAAATGCTTCGAAACTCTTCCATTGTTCTCGGAATTCCGATGACGTTTAAAAATGCTTCACAACTCTTCCATTGTTCTCGGAATTCCGCTGACGTTTAATAATGCTTCGCAACTCTTTCATTGTTCTCGGAATTCCGCTGACGTTTAAAAATGCTTCGGAACTCTTCCATTGTTCTCGTAATTCCGTTGAAGTTTAAAAATGCTTCGAAACTCTTCCATTGTTCTCAGAATTCTGCTGAAGTTTAAAAATGCTTCAGAACTCTTCCATTGTTCTCGGAATTCCGCTGACGTTTAATAATGCTTCGCAACTCTTTCATTGTTCTCGGAATTCCGCTGAAATTTAAAAATGCTTCAGAACTCTTCCATTGTTCTCAGAATTCCGCTGACGTTTAAAAATGCTTCGGTACTCTTCCTTTGTTCTCGGAATTCCGCTGACATATAAAAATGCTTCGGAAATCTTGCATTGTTCTCGGCATTCCGCTGACATTTAAAAATGCTTCAGAACTCTTCAATTGTTCTCGGAATTCTGCTGAACTTTTAAAATGCTTTGGAACTCTTCCATTGCTCTCAGAATTCTGCTGAAGTTTAAAAATGCTTCAGAACTCTTACATTGTTCTCGGAATTCTGCTGACATTTAAAAATGCTTCGGAACTCTTCCATTGTTCTCGAAATTCCGTTGAAGTTTAAAAATGCTTCGGAACTCTTCCATTGTTCTCGGAATTCTGCTGAAGTTTAAAAATGCTTCGAAACTCTTCCATTGTTCTCAGAATTCCGCTGACGTTTAAAAATGCTTCGGTACTCTTCCATTGTTCTCGGAATTCTGCTGACGTTTAAAAATGCTTCGGAACTCTTCCATTGTTCTCGGCATTCCGCTGACGTTTAAAAATGCTTCGGAACTCTTCAATTGTTCTCGGAATTCTGCTGAACTTTTAAAAATGCTTCGGAACTCTTCCATTGTTCTCGGAATTCCGCTGACGTTTAAAAATGCTTCGGAACTCTTCCATTGTTCTTGGAATTCTGCTGAAGTTTTAAAATGCTTCGGTACTCTTCCATTGTTCTCCAAATTCCGCTGAAGTTTAAAAATGCTTCGGAACCCTTCCATTTTTCTCGGAATTCTGCTGACATTTAAAAATGCTTCGGAAATGTTCCATTGTTTTCAAAATTCCGCTGACTCTTAAAAATGCTTCAGAACTCTTCCATTGTTCTCGGAATTCCGCTGACGTTTAAAAATGCTTCGGAACTCTTCCATTGTTCTCGGAATTCCGCTGACGTTTAAAAATGCTTCGGAACTCTTCCATTGTTCTTGGAATTCTGCTGAAGTTTTAAAATGCTTCGGTACTCTTCCATTGTTCTCGGAATTCCGATGACGTTTTAAAATGCTTCGGTACTCTTCCATTGTTCTCGGAATTCCGCTGACGTTTAAAAATTCTTCGGAACTCTTCCATTATTCTCGCAATTCGTGTGAATTTTAAAAATGCTTCGGAACTTTTCTATTGTTCTCGGAATTCCGCTGAAGTTTAAAAATGCTTAAAATCTCTTACATTGTTCTCGGAATTCCGCTGAAGTTTAAAAATGCTTCGGAACTCTTCCATTGTTCTCGGAATTCCGCTGACGTTTAAAAATGCTTCGGAACTCTTCCATTGTTCTTGGAATTCTGCTGAAGTTTTAAAATGCTTCGGTACTCTTCCATTGTTCTCGGAATTCTGCTGACGCTTAAAAATGCTTCGGAACTCTTCCATTGTTCTCGGAATTCCGATGACGTTTTAAAATGCTTCGGTACTCTTCCATTGTTCTCGGAATTCCGCTGACGTTTAAAAATTCTTCGGAACTCTTCCATTATTCTCGCAATTCGTGCGAATTTTAAAAATGCTTCGGAACTTTTCTATTGTTCTCGGAATTCCGCTGAAGTTTAAAAATGCTTAAAATCTCTTACATTGTTCTCGGAATTCCGCTGAAGTTTAAAAATGCTTCGGAACTCTTCCATTGTTCTCGGAATTCTGCTGAAGTTTAAAAATGCTTCAGAACTCTTCCATTGTTCTCAGAATTCCGCTGACGTTTAAAAATGCTTCGGAACTCTTCCATTGTTCTCAGAATTCTGCTGACGTTTAAAAATGCTTCGGTACTCTTCCTTTGTTCTCGGAATTCCGCTGACATATAAAAATGCTTCGGAAATCTTGTATTGTTCTCGGCATTCCGCTGACATATAAAAATGCTTCGGAAATCTTGTATTGTTCTCGGCATTCCGCTGACGTTTAAAAATGCTTCGGAACTCTTCAATTGTTCTCGGAATTCTGCTGAACTTTTAAAATGCTTTGGAACTCTTCCATTGCTCTCGGAATTCTGCTGAAGTTTAAAAATGCTTCAGAACTCTTCCATTGTTTTCGGAATTCTGCTGAAGTTTAAAAATGCTTCGGAACTCTTCAATTGTTCTCGGAATTCTGCTGAACTTTTAAAATGCTATGGAACTCTTCCATTGCTCTCGGAATTCGGGTGAAGTTTAAAAATGCTTCGGAACTCTTCTATTGTTCTCGGAATTCCGCTGAAGTTTAAAAATGCTTAAAATCTCTTCCATTGTTCTCGTAATTCTGCTCATGTTTAAAAATGCTTCGGAACTCTTTCATTGTTCTCGTAATTCCGCTGAAGTTTAAAAATGCTTCGGAACTCTTTCATTGTTCTCGGAATTCCGATGACGTTTTAAAATGCTTCGGTACTCTTCCATTGTTCTCGGAATTCCGCTGACAATTAAAAATGCTTCGGAACTCTTCCATTGTTCTAGGAATTCTGCTGAAGTCTAAAAATTCATCTGAACTCTTCCATTATTCTCGGAATTCATGTGAATTTTAAAAATGCTTCGGAACTCTTCTATTGTTCTCGGAATTCCGCTGAAGTTTAAAAATGCTTAAAATCTCTTACATTGTTCTCGGAATTCCGCTGAAGTTTAAAAATGCTTCGGAACTCTTCCATTGTTCTCGGAATTCTGTTGAAGTTTAAAAATGCTTCAGAACTCTTCCATTGTTCTCAGAATTCCGCTGACGTTTAAAAATGCTTCGGAAATCTTCCATTGTTCTCGGAATTCCGATGACGTTTAAAAATGCTTCACAACTCTTCCATTGTTCTCGGAATTCCGCTGACTTTTAAAAATGCTTCGGAACTCTTCCATTGTTCTCCAAATTCCGCTGAAGTTTAAAAATGCTTCGGAACCCTTCCATTGTTCTCGGAATTCTGCTGAAGTTTAAAAATGCTTCGGAACTCTTCCATTGTTCTCAGAATTCCGCTGACGTTTAAAAATGCTTCGGAAATCTTCCATTGTTTTCAAAATTCCGCTGACGCTTAAAAATGCTTCAGAACTCTTCCATTGTTCTCGGAATTCTGTTGAAGTTTAAAAATGCTTCGAAACTCTTCCATTGTTCTCGGAATTCCGCTGACGTTTAATAATGCTTCGCAACTCTTTCATTGTTCTCGGAATTCCGCTGACGTTTAAAAATGCTTCGGAACTCTTCCATTGTTCTCGTAATTCCGTTGAAGTTTAAAAATGCTTCGAAACTCTTCCATTGTTCTCAGAATTCTGCTGAAGTTTAAAAATGCTTCAGAACTCTTCCATTGTTCTCAGAATTCCGCTGACGTTTAAAAATGCTTCGGAAATCTTCCATTGTTTTCAAAATTCCGCTGACGTTTAAAAATGCTTCAGAACTTTTCCATTGTTCTCAGAATTCTGCTGACGTTTAAAAATGCTTCGGAACTCTTCCATTGTTCTCGGCATTCCGCTGACGTTTAAAAATGCTTCGGAACTCTTCAATTGTTCTCGGAATTCTGCTTAACTTTTAAAAATGCTTCGGAACTCTTCCATTGTTCTCGGAATTCCGCTGACGTTTAAAAATGCTTCGGAACTCTTCCATTGTTCTCAGAATTCTGCTGACGTTTAAAAATGCTTCTGAACTCTTCCATTGTTCTCGGAATTCCGTTGAAGTTTAAAAATGCTTCGATACTCTTCCATTGTTCTCGGAATTCTGCTGAAGTTTAAAAATGCTTCAGAACTCTTCCATTGTTCTCGGAATTCCGCTGACGTTTAAAAATGCTTCGGAACTCTTCCATTGCTCTCGGAATTCCGTTGAAGTTTAAAAATGCTTCGAAACTCTTCCATTGTTCTCGGAATTCCGCTGACATTTAAAAATGCTTCGGAAATCTTGTATTGTTCTCGGCATTCCGCTGACATATAAAAATGCTTCGGAAATCTTGTATTGTTCTCGGCATTCCGCTGACGTTTAAAAATGCTTCGGAACTCTTCAATTGTTCTCGGAATTCTGCTGAACTTTTAAAATGCTATGGAACTCTTCCATTGCTCTCGGAATTCGGGTGAAGTTTAAAAATGCTTCGGAACTCTTCTATTGTTCTCGGAATTCCGCTGAAGTTTAAAAATGCTTAAAATCTCTTCCATTGTTCTCGTAATTCTGCTCATGTTTAAAAATGCTTCGGAACTCTTTCATTGTTCTCGTAATTCCGCTGAAGTTTAAAAATGCTTCGGAACTCTTTCATTGTTCTCGGAATTCCGATGACGTTTTAAAATGCTTCGGTACTCTTCCATTGTTCTCGGAATTCCGCTGACAATTAAAAATGCTTCGGAACTCTTCCATTGTTCTAGGAATTCTGCTGAAGTCTAAAAATTCATCTGAACTCTTCCATTATTCTCGGAATTCATGTGAATTTTAAAAATGCTTCGGAACTCTTCTATTGTTCTCGGAATTCCGCTGAAGTTTAAAAATGCTTAAAATCTCTTACATTGTTCTCGGAATTCCGCTGAAGTTTAAAAATGCTTCGGAACTCTTCCATTGTTCTCGGAATTCTGTTGAAGTTTAAAAATGCTTCAGAACTCTTCCATTGTTCTCAGAATTCCGCTGACGTTTAAAAATGCTTCGGAAATCTTCCATTGTTCTCGGAATTCCGATGACGTTTAAAAATGCTTCACAACTCTTCCATTGTTCTCGGAATTCCGCTGACTTTTAAAAATGCTTCGGAACTCTTCCATTGTTCTCCAAATTCCGCTGAAGTTTAAAAATGCTTCGGAACCCTTCCATTGTTCTCGGAATTCTGCTGAAGTTTAAAAATGCTTCGGAACTCTTCCATTGTTCTCAGAATTCCGCTGACGTTTAAAAATGCTTCGGAAATCTTCCATTGTTTTCAAAATTCCGCTGACGCTTAAAAATGCTTCAGAACTCTTCCATTGTTCTCGGAATTCTGTTGAAGTTTAAAAATGCTTCGAAACTCTTCCATTGTTCTCGGAATTCCGCTGACGTTTAATAATGCTTCGCAACTCTTTCATTGTTCTCGGAATTCCGCTGACGTTTAAAAATGCTTCGGAACTCTTCCATTGTTCTCGTAATTCCGTTGAAGTTTAAAAATGCTTCGAAACTCTTCCATTGTTCTCAGAATTCTGCTGAAGTTTAAAAATGCTTCAGAACTCTTCCATTGTTCTCGGAATTCCGCTGACGTTTAATAATGCTTCGCAACTCATTCATTGTTCTCGGAATTCCGCTGAAATTTAAAAATGCTTCAGAACTCTTCCATTGTTCTCAGAATTCCGCTGACGTTTAAAAATGCTTCGGTACTCTTCCTTTGTTCTCGGAATTCCGCTGACATATAAAAATGCTTCGGAAATCTTGCATTGTTCTCGGCATTCCGCTGACATTTAAAAATGCTTCAGAACTCTTCAATTGTTCTCGGAATTCTGCTGAACTTTTAAAATGCTTTGGAACTCTTCCATTGCTCTCAGAATTCTGCTGAAGTTTAAAAATGCTTCAGAACTCTTACATTGTTCTCGGAATTCTGCTGACGTTTAAAAATGCTTCGGAACTCTTCCATTGTTCTCGAAATTCCGTTGAAGTTTAAAAATGCTTCGGAACTCTTCCATTGTTCTCGGAATTCTGCTGAAGTTTAAAAATGCTTCGAAACTCTTCCATTGTTCTCAGAATTCCGCTGACGATTAAAAATGCTTCGGTACTCTTCCATTGTTCTCGGAATTCTGCTGACGTTTAAAAATGCTTCGGAACTCTTCCATTGTTCTCGGCATTCCGCTGACGTTTAAAAATGCTTCGGAACTCTTCAATTGTTCTCGGAATTCTGCTGAACTTTTAAAAATGCTTCGGAACTCTTCCATTGTTCTCGGAATTCCGCTGACGTTTAAAAATGCTTCGGAACTCTTCCATTGTTCTTGGAATTCTGCTGAAGTTTTAAAATGCTTCGGTACTCTTCCATTGTTCTCCAAATTCCGCTGAAGTTTAAAAATGCTTCAGAACCCTTCCATTTTTCTCGGAATTCTGCTGACATTTAAAAATGCTTCGGAAATGTTCCATTGTTTTCAAAATTCCGCTGACTCTTAAAAATGCTTCAGAACTCTTCCATTGTTCTCGAAATTCCGCTGACGTTTAAAAATGCTT
This sequence comes from Phyllobates terribilis, assembly GCF_046119375.1. Lineage (NCBI taxonomy): Eukaryota > Metazoa > Chordata > Amphibia > Anura > Dendrobatidae > Phyllobates > Phyllobates terribilis. Next base: position 16,147,628 of record NW_027362782.1, read on the forward strand.
CGGAACTCTTCCATTGTTCTCGGAATTCCGCTGACGTTTAAAAATGCTTCGGAACTCTTCCATTGTTCTTGGAATTCTGCTGAAGTTTTAAAATGCTTCGGTACTCTTCCATTGTTCTCGGAATTCTGGTGACGCTTAAAAATGCTTCGGAACTCTTCCATTGTTCTCGGAATTCCGCTGACGTTTAAAAATGCTTCGGAACTCTTCCATTGTTCTCGGAATTCCGCTGACATATAAAAATGCTTCGGAAATCTTGCATTGTTCTCGGAATTCCGCTGACGTTTAAAAATGCTTCGGAACTCTTCCATTGTTCTCGGAATTCCGATGACGTTTTAAAATGCTTCGGTACTCTTCCATTGTTCTCGGAATTCCGCTGACGTTTAAAAATTCTTCGGAACTCTTCCATTATTCTCGCAATTCGTGTGAATTTTAAAAATGCTTCGGAACTTTTCTATTGTTCTCGGAATTCCGCTGAAGTTTAAAAATGCTTAAAATCTCTTACATTGTTCTCGGAATTCCGCTGACATTTAAAAATGCTTCGGAAATCTTCCATTGTTTTCAAAATTCCGCTGACGTTTAAAAATGCTTCAGAACTCTTCCATTGTTCTCGGAATTCCGCTGACATTTAAAAATGCTTCGGAACTCTTCCATTGTTCTCGGAATTCCGCTGACGTTTAAAAATTGTTCGGTACTCTTCCATTGTTCTCGGAATTCCGCTGACATATAAAAATGCTTCGGAAATCTTGTATTGTTCTCGGCATTCCACTGACGTTTAAAAATGCTTCGGAACTCTTCAATTGTTCTCGGAATTCTGCTGAACTTTTAAAATGCTATGGAACTCTTCCATTGCTCTCGGAATTCAGGTGAAGTTTAAAAATGCTTCGGAACTCTTCTATTGTTCTCGGAATTCCGCTGAAGTATAAAAATGCTTAAAATCTCTTCCATTGTTCTCGTAATTCTGCTCATGTTTAAAAATGCTTCGGAACTCTTCCATTGTTCTCGTAATTCCGCTGAAGTTTAAAAATGCTTCGGAACTCTTCCATTGTTCTCGGAATTCCGATGACGTTTTAAAATGCTTCGGTACTCTTCCATTGTTCTCGGAATTCCGCTGACAATTAAAAATGCTTCGGAACTCTTCCATTGTTCTAGGAATTCTGCTGAAGTCTAAAAATTCATCTGAACTCTTCCATTATTCTCGGAATTCATGTGAATTTTAAAAATGCTTCGGAACTCTTCTATTGTTCTCGGAATTCCGCTGAAGTTTAAAAATGCTTAAAATCTCTTACATTGTTCTCGGAATTCCGCTGAAGTTTAAAAATGCTTCAGAACTCTTCCATTGTTCTCGGAATTCTGCTGAAGTTTAAAAATGCTTCAGAACTCTTCCATTGTTCTCAGAATTCCGCTGACGTTTAACAATGCTTCGGAAATCTTCCATTGTTCTCGGAATTCCGCTGACTTTTAAAAATGCTTCGGAACCCTTCCATTGTTCTCGGAATTCTGCTGAAGTTTAAAAATGCTTCGGAACTCTTCCATTGTTCTCAGAATTCCGCTGACGTTTAAAAATGCTTCGGAAATCTTCCATTGTTTTCAAAATTCCGCTGACGCTTAAAAATGCTTCAGAACTCTTCCATTGTTCTCGGAATTCCGATGACGTTTAAAAATGCTTCACAACTCTTCCATTGTTCTTGGAATTCTGCTGAAGTTTTAAAATGCTTCGGTACTCTTCCATTGTTCTCCAAATTCCGCTGAAGTTTAAAAATGCTTCGGAACCCTTCCATTTTTCTCGGAATTCTGCTGACATTTAAAAATGCTTCGGAAATCTTCCATTGTTTTCAAAATTCCGCTGACTCTTAAAAATGCTTCAGAACTCTTACATTGTTCTCGGAATTCCGCTGACGTTTAAAAATGCTTCGGAACTCTTCCATTGTTCTCGGAATTCCGCTGACGTTTAAAAATGCTTCGGTACTCTTCCATTGTTCTCGGAATTCTGCTGACGCTTAAAAATGCTTCGGAACTCTTCCATTGTTCTCGGAATTCCGCTGACGTTTAAAAATTCTTCGGAACTCTTCCATTATTCTCGCAATTCGTGTGAATTTTAAAAATGCTTCGGAACTTTTCTATTGTTCTCGGAATTCCGCTGAAGTTTAAAAATGCTTAAAATCTCTTACATTGTTCTCGGAATTCCGCTGAAGTTTAAAAATGCTTCGGAACTCTTCCATTGTTCTCGGAATTCCGTTGAAGTTTAAAAATGCTTCGAAACTCTTCCATTGTTCTCGGAATTCCGCTGACATTTAAAAATGCTTCGGAAATCTTCCATTGTTTTCAAAATTCCGCTGACGCTTAAAAATGCTTCAGAACTCTTCCATTGTTATCGGAATTCCGTTGAAGTTTAAAAATGCTTCGAAACTCTTCCATTGTTCTCGGAATTCCGATGACGTTTAAAAATGCTTCACAACTCTTCCAATGTTCTCGGAATTCCGCTGACGTTTAATAATGCTTCGCAACTCTTTCATTGTTCTCGGAATTCCGCTGACGTTTAAAAATGCTTCGGAACTCTTCCATTGTTCTCGGAATTCGGTTAAAGTTTAAAAATGCTTCGAAACTCTTCCATTGTTCTCAGAATTCTGCTGAAGTTTAAAAATGCTTCAGAACTCTTCCATTGTTCTCGGAATTCCGCTGACGTTTAATAATGCTTCGCAACTCTTTCATTGTTCTCGGAATTCCGCTGAAATTTAAAAATGCTTCAGAACTCTTCCATTGTTCTCAGAATTCCGCTGACGTTTAAAAATGCTTCGGTACTCTTCCTTTGTTCTCGGAATTCCGCTGACATATAAAAATGCTTCGGAAATCTTGCATTGTTCTCGGCATTCCGCTGACGTTTAAAAATGCTTCGGAACTCTTCAATTGTTCACGGAATTCTGCTGAACTTTTAAAATGCTTTGGAACTCTTCCATTGCTCTCAGAATTCTGCTGAAGTTTAAAAATGCTTCAGAACTCTTACATTGTTCTCGGAATTCTGCTGACGTTTAAAAATGCTTCGGAACTCTTCCATTGTTCTCGAAATTCCGTTGAAGTTTAAAAATGCTTCGGAACTCTTCCATTGTTATCGGAATTCTGCTGAAGTTTAAAAATGCTTCGAAACTCTTCCATTGTTCTCAGAATTCCGCTGACGCTTAAAAATGCTTCGGTACTCTTCCATTGTTCTCGGAATTCTGCTGACGTTTAAAAATGCTTCGGAACTCTTCCATTGTTCTCGGAATTCCGATGACGTTTTAAAATGCTTCGGTACTCTTCCATTGTTCTCGGAATTCCGCTGACGTTTAAAAATTCTTCGGAACTCTTCCATTGTTCTCGGAATTCCACTGAAGTTTAAAAATTCATGTGAACTCTTCCATTATTCTCGGAATTCGTGTGAATTTTAAAAATGCTTCGGAACTTTTCTATTGTTCTCGGAATTCCGCTGAAGTTTAAAAATGCTTAAAATCTCTTATATTGTTCTCGGAATTCCGCTGAAGTTTAAAAATGCTTCGGAACTCTTCCATTGTTCTCGGAATTCTGCTGAAGTTTAAAAATGCTTCAGAACTCTTCCATTGTTCTCAGAATTCCGCTGACGTTCAAAAATGCTTCGGAAATCTTCCATTGTTTTCAAAATTCCGCTGACGTTTAAAAATGCTTCAGAACTTTTCCATTGTTCTCAGAATTCTGCTGACGTTTAAAAATGCTTCGGAACTCTTCCATTGTTCTCGGAATTCCGCTGACGTTTAAAAATGCTTCTGAACTCTTCCATTGTTCTCAGAATTCTGCTGACGTTTAAAAATGCTTCGGAACACTTCCATTTTTCTCGGAATTCTGCTGACATTTAAAAATGCTTCGGAAATCTTCCATTGTTTTCAAAATTCCGCTGACTCTTAAAAATGCTTCAGAACTCTTCCATTGTTCTCGGAATTCCGCTGACGTTTAAAAATGCTTCGGAACTCTTCCATTGTTCTCGGAATTCCGCTGACGTTTAAAAATGCTTCGGAACTCTTCCATTGTTCTAGGAATTCTGCTGAAGTTTAAAAATTCATGTGAACTCTTCCATTATTCTCGGAATTCGTGTGAATTTTAAAAATGCTTCGGAACTTTTCTATTGTTCTCGGAATTCCGCTGAAGTTTAAAAATGCTTAAAATCTCTTATATTGTTCTCGGAATTCCGCTGAAGTTTAAAAATGCTTCGGTACTCTTCCATTGTTCTCGGAATTCCGCTGACATTTAAAAATGCTTCGGAAATCTTCCATTGTTTTCAAAATTCCGCTGACGTTTAAAAATGCTTCAGAACTCTTCCATTGTTCTCAGAATTCCGCTGACATTTAAAAATGCTTCGGAACTCTTCCATTGTTCTCGGAATTCCGCTGACGTTTAAAAATTGTTCGGTACTCTTCCATTGTTCTCGGAATTCCGCTGACATATAAAAATGCTTCGGAAATCTTGTATTGTTCTCGGAATTCCGCTGAAGTTTAAAAATCCTTAAAATCTCTTCCATTGTTCTCGTAATTCTGCTCATGTTTAAAAATGCTTCGGAACTCTTCCATTGTTCTCGTAATTCCGCTGAAGTTTAAAAATGCTTCACAACTCTTCCATTGTTCTCGGAATTCCGCTGATGTTTAATAATGCTTCGCAACTCTTTCATTGTTCTCGGAATTCCGCTGACGTTTAAAAATGCTTCGGAACTCTTCCATTGTTCTCGGAATTCCGTTGAAGTTTAAAAATGCTTTGAAACTCTTCCATTGTTCTCAGAATTCTGCTGAAGTTTAAAAATGCTTCAGAACTCTTCCATTGTTCTCGGAATTCCGCTGACGTTTAATAATGCTTCGCAACTCTTTCATTGTTCTCGGAATTCCGCTGAAATTTAAAAATGCTTCGGTACTCTTCCTTTGTTCTCGGAATTCCGCTGACATATAAAAATGCTTCGGAAATCTTGCATTGTTCTCGGCATTCCGCTGACGTTTAAAAATGCTTCGGAACTCTTCAATTGTTCTCGGAATTCTGCTGAACTTTTAAAATGCTTTGGAACTCTTCCATTGCTCTCAGAATTCTGCTGAAGTTTAAAAATGCTTCAGAACTCTTACATTGTTCTCGGAATTCTGCTGAAGTTTAAAAATGCTTCGAAACTCTTCCATTGTTCTCAGAATTCCGCTGACGTTTAAAAATGCTTCGGTACTCTTCCATTGTTTTCGGAATTCTGCTGAAGTTTAAAAATGCTTCGAAACTCTTCCATTATTCTCGGAATTCGTGTGAATTTTAAAAATGCTTCGGAACTTTTCTATTGTTCTCGGAATTCCGCTGAAGTTTAAAAATGCTTAAAATCTCTTATATTGTTCTCGGAATTCCGCTGAAGTTTAAAAATGCTTCGGAACTCTTCCATTGTTCTCGGAATTCTGCTGAAGATTAAAAATGCTTCAGAACTCTTCCATTGTTCTCAGAATTCCGCTGACGTTCAAAAATGCTTCGGAAATCTTCCATTGTTTTCAAAATTCCGCTGACGTTTAAAAATGCTTCAGAACTTTTCCATTGTTCTCAGAATTCTGCTGACGTTTAAAAATGCTTCGGAACTCTTCCATTGTTCTCGGAATTCCGCTGACGTTTAAAAATGCTTCGGAACTCTTCCATTGTTCTCGGAATTCCGTTGTAGTTTAAAAATGCTTCGGAACCCTTCCATTGTTCTCGGAATTCTGCTGAAGTTTAAAAATGCTTCGGAACTCTTCCATTGTTCTCAGAATTCCGCTGACGTTTAAAAATGCTTCGGAAATCTTCCATTGTTTTCAAAATTCCGCTGACGCTTAAAAATGCTTCAGAACTCTTCCATTGTTCTCGGAATTCCGTTGAAGTTTAAAAATGCTTCGAAACTCTTCCATTGTTCTCAGAATTCTGCTGACGTTTAAAAATGCTTCGGAACTCTTCCATTGTTCTCGGAATTCCGCTGACGATTAAAAATGCTTCGGAACTCTTCCATTGTTCTCGGAATTCCGTTGAAGTTTAAAAATGCTTCGAAACTCTTCCATTGTTCTCAGAATTCTGCTGAAGTTTAAAAATGCTTCAGAACTCTTCCATTGTTCTCGGAATTCCGCTGACGTTTAATAATGCTTCGCAACTCTTTCATTGTTCTCGGAATTCCGCTGAAATTTAAAAATGCTTCAGAACTCTTCCATTGTTCTCAGAATTCCGCTGACGTTTAAAAATGCTTCGGTACTCTTCCTTTGTTCTCGGAATTCCGCTGACATATAAAAATGCTTCGGAAATCTTGCATTGTTCTCGGCATTCCGCTGACGTTTAAAAATGCTTCGGAACTCTTCAATTGTTCTCGGAATTCTGCTGAACTTTTAAAATGCTTTGGAACTCTTCCATTGCTCTGAGAATTCTGCTGAAGTTTAAAAATGCTTCAGAACTCTTACATTGTTCTCGGAATTCTGCTGACGTTTAAAAATGCTTCGGAACTCTTCCATTGTTCTCGAAATTCCATTGAAGTTTAAAAATGCTTCGGAACTCTTCCATTCTTCTCGGAATTCTGCTGAAGTTTAAAAATGCTTCGAAACTCTTCCATTGTTCTCAGAATTCCGCTGACGTTTAAAAATGCTTCGGTACTCTTCCATGGTTCTCGGAATTCTGCTGACGTTTAAAAATGCTTCGGAACTCTTCCATTGTTCTCGGAATTCCGATGACGTTTTAAAATGCTTCGGTACTCTTCCATTGTTCTCGGAATTCCGCTGACGTTTAAAAATTCTTCGGAACTCTTCCATTGTTCTCGGAATTCCACTGAAGTTTAAAAATGCTTCGGAACTCGTCCATTGTTCTAGGAATTCTGCTGAAGTTTAATAATGCTTCGCAACTCTTTCCTTGTTCTCGGAATTCCGCTGACGTTTAAAAATGCTTCGGTACTCTTCCATTGTTCTCGGAATTCCGCTGACATTTAAAAATGCTTCGGAAATCTTCCATTGTTTTCAAAATTCCGCTGACGTTTAAAAATGCTTCAGAACTCTTCCATTGTTCTCGGAATTCCGCTGACGTTTAAAAATTGTTCGGTACTCTTCCATTGTTCTCGGAATTCCGCTGACATATAAAAATGCTTCGGAAATCTTGTATTGTTCTCGGAATTCCGCTGAAGTTTAAAAATGCTTCGAAACTCTTAAACTGTTCTCGGAATTCTGCTGAAGTTTAAAAATGCTTCAGAACTCTTCCATTGTTCTCGGAATTTCGCTGACGTTTAATAATGCTTCGCAACTCTTTCCTTGTTCTCGGAATTCCGCTGACGTTTAAAAATGCTTCGGTACTCTTCCATTGTTCTCGGAATTCCGCTGACATTTAAAAATGCTTCGGAAATCTTCCATTGTTTTCAAAATTCCGCTGACGTTTAAAAATGCTTCAGAACTCTTCCATTGTTCTCGGAATTCCGCTGACGTTTAAAAATTGTTCGGTACTCTTCCATTGTTCTCGGAATTCCGCTGACATATAAAAATGCTTCGGAAATCTTGTATTGTTCTCGGAATTCCGCTGAAGTTTAAAAATGCTTAAAATCTCTTCCATTGTTCTCGTAATTCTGCTCATGTTTAAAAATGCTTCGGAACTCTTCCATTGTTCTCGTAATTCCGCTGAAGTTTAAAAATGCTTCACAACTCTTCCATTGTTCTCGGAATTCCGCTGACGTTTAAAAATGCTTCTGAACTCTTCCATTGTTCTCGGAATTCCGTTGTAGTTTAAAAATGCTTCGGAACCCTTCCATTGTTCTCGGAATTCTGCTGAAGTTTAAAAATGCTTCGGAACTCTTCCATTGTTCTCAGAATTCCGCTGACGTTTAAAAATGCTTCGGAAATCTTCCATTGTTTTCAAAATTCCGCTGACGCTTAAAAATGCTTCAGAACTCTTCCATTGTTCTCGGAATTCCGTTGAAGTTTAAAAATGCTTCGAAACTCTTCCATTGTTCTCGGAATTCCGATGACGTTTAAAAATGCTTCACAACTCTTCCATTGTTCTCGGAATTCCGCTGACGTTTAATAATGATTCGCAACTCTTTCATTGTTCTCGGAATTCCGCTGACGATTAAAAATGCTTCGGAACTCTTCCATTGTTCTCGGAATTCCGTTGAAGTTTAAAAATGCTTCGAAACTCTTCCATTGTTCTCAGAATTCTGCTGAAGTTTAAAAATGCTTCAGAACTCTTCCATTGTTCTCGGAATTCCGCTGACGTTTAATAATGCTTCCAACTCTTTCATTGTTCTCGGAATTCCGCTGAAATTTAAAAATGCTTCAGAACTCTTCCATTGTTCTCAGAATTCCGCTGACGTTTAAAAATGCTTCGGTACTCTTCCTTTGTTCTCGGAATTCCGCTGACATATAAAAATGCTTCGGAAATCTTGCATTGTTCTCGGCATTCCGCTGACGTTTAAAAATGCTTCGGAACTCTTCAATTGTTCTCGGAATTCTGCTGAACTTTTAAAATGCTTTGGAACTCTTCCATTGCTCTGAGAATTCTGCTGAAGTTTAAAAATGCTTCAGAACTCTTACATTGTTCTCGGAATTCTGCTGACGTTTAAAAATGCTTCGGAACTCTTCCATTGTTCTCGAAATTCCATTGAAGTTTAAAAATGCTTCGGAACTCTTCCATTGTTCTCGGAATTCTGCTGAAGTTTAAAAATGCTTCGAAACTCTTCCATTGTTCTCAGAATTCTGCTGACGTTTAAAAATGCTTCGGAACTCTTCCATTGTTCTCGGAATTCCGATGACGTTTTAAAATGCTTCGGTACTCTTCCATTGTTCTCGGAATTCCGCTGACGTTTAAAAATTCTTCGGAACTCTTCCATTGTTCTCGGAATTCCACTGAAGTTTAAAAATGCTTCGGAACTCGTCCATTGTTCTAGGAATTCTGCTGAAGTTTAAAAATTCATGTGAACTCTTCCATTATTCTCGGAATTCGTGTGAATTTTAAAAATGCTTCGGAACTTTTCTATTGTTCTCGGAATTCCGCTGAAGTTTAAAAATGCTTAAAATCTCTTATATTGTTCTCGGAATTCCGCTGAAGTTTAAAAATGCTTCGGAACTCTTCCATTGTTCTCGGAATTCTGCTGAAGTTTAAAAATGCTTCAGAACTCTTCCATTGTTCTCAGAATTCCGCTGACGTTCAAAAATGCTTCGGAAATCTTCCATTGTTTTCAAAATTCCGCTGACGTTTAAAAATGCTTCAGAACTTTTCCATTGTTCTCAGAATTCTGCTGACGTTTAAAAATGCTTCGGAACTCTTCCATTGTTTTCGGAATTCCGCTGACGTTTAAAAATGCTTCTGAACTCTTCCATTGTTCTCGGAATTCCGTTGAAGTTTAAAAATGCTTCGAAACTCTTAAACTGTTCTCGGAATTCTGCTGAAGTTTAAAAATGCTTCAGAACTCTTCCATTGTTCTCGGAATTTCGCTGACGTTTAATAATGCTTCGCAACTCTTTCCTTGTTCTCGGAATTCCGCTGACGTTTAAAAATGCTTCGGTACTCTTCCATTGTTCTCGGAATTCCGCTGACATTTAAAAATGCTTCGGAAATCTTCCATTGTTTTCAAAATTCCGCTGACGTTTAAAAATGCTTCAGAACTCTTCCATTGTTCTCGGAATTCCGCTGACGTTTAAAAATTGTTCGGTACTCTTCCATTGTTCTCGGAATTCCGCTGACATATAAAAATGCTTCGGAAATCTTGTATTGTTCTCGGAATTCCGCTGAAGTTTAAAAATGCTTAAAATCTCTTCCATTGTTCTCGTAATTCTGCTCATGTTTAAAAATGCTTCGGAACTCTTCCATTGTTCTCGTAATTCCGCTGAAGTTTAAAAATGCTTCACAACTCTTCCATTGTTCTCGGAATTCCGCTGACGTTTAATAATGCTTCGCAACTCTTTCATTGTTCTCGGAATTCCGCTGACGTTTAAAAATGCTTTGGAACTCTTCCATTGTTCTCGGAATTCCGTTGAAGTTTAAAAATGCTTCGAAACTCTTCCATTGTTCTCAAAATTCTGCTGAAGTTTAAAAATGCTTCAGAACTCTTCCATTGTTCTCGGAATTCCGCTGACGTTTAATAATGCTTCGCAACTCTTTCATTGTTCTCGGAATTCCGCTGAAATTTAAAAATGCTTCGGTACTCTTCCTTTGTTCTCGGAATTCCGCTGACATATAAAAATGCTTCGGAAATCTTGCATTGTTCTCGGCATTCCGCTGACGTTTAAAAATGCTTCGCAACTCTTCAATTGTTCTCGGAATTCTGCTGAACTTTTAAAATGCTTTGGAACTCTTCCATTGCTCTCAGAATTCTGCTGAAGTTTAAAAATGCTTCAGAACTCTTACATTGTTCTCGGAATTCTGCTGACGTTTAAAAATGCTTCGGAACTCTTCCATTGTTCTCGAAATTCCGTTGAAGTTTAAAAATGCTTCGGAACTCTTCCATTGTTCTCGGAATTCCGCTGACGTTTAAAAATTCTTCGGAACTCTTACATTGTTCTCGGAATTCCACTGAAGTTTAAAAATGCTTCGGAACTCTTCCATTGTTCTAGGAATTCTGCTGAAGTTTAAAAATTCATGTGAACTCTTCCATTATTCTCGGAATTCGTGTGAATTTTAAAAATGCTTCGGAACTTTTCTATTGTTCTCGGAATTCCGCTGAAGTTTAAAAATGCTTAAAATCTCTTATATTGTTCTCGGAATTCCGCTGAAGTTTAAAAATGCTTCGGAACTCTTCCATTGTTCTCGGAATTCTGCTGAAGTTTAAAAATGCTTCAGAACTCTTCCATTGTTCTCAGAATTCCGCTGACGTTCAAAAATGCTTCGGAAATCTTCCATTGTTTTCAAAATTCCGCTGACATTTAAAAATGCTTCAGAACTTTTCCATTGTTCTCAGAATTCTGCTGACGTTTAAAAATGCTTCGGAACTCTTCCATTGTTCTCGGAATTCCGTTGAAGATTAAAAATGCTTCGAAACTCTTCCACTGTTCTCGGAATTCTGCTGAAGTTTAAAAATGCTTCAGAACTCTTCCATTGTTCTCGGAATTTCGCTGACGTTTAATAATGCTTCGCAACTCTTTCCTTGTTCTCGGAATTCCGCTGACGTTTAAAAATGCTTCGGAACTCTTCCATTGTTCTCGGAATTCCGTTGACGTTTAAAAATGCTTCGAAACTCTTCCATTATTCTCGGAATTCGTGTGAATTTTAAAAATGCTTCGGAACTTTTCTATTGTTCTCGGAATTCCGCTGAAGTTTAAAAATGCTTACAATCTCTTATATTGTTCTCGGAATTCCGCTGAAGTTTAAAAATGCTTCGGAACTCTTCCATTGTTCTCGGAATTCTGCTGAAGTTTAAAAATGCTTCAGAACTCTTCCATTGTTCTCAGAATTCCGCTGACGTTCAAAAATGCTTCGTAAATCTTCCATTGTTTTCAAAATTCCGCTGACGTTTAAAAATGCTTCAGAACTTTTCCATTGTTCTCAGAATTCTGCTGACGTTTAAAAATGCTTCGGAACTCTTCCATTGTTCTCGGAATTCCGCTGCCGTTTAAAAATGCTTCTGAACTCTTCCATTGTTCTCGGAATTCCGTTGAAGTTTAAAAATGCTTCGAAACTCTTCCACTGTTCTCGGAATTCTGCTGAAGTTTAAAAATGCTTCAGAACTCTTCCATTGTTCTCGGAATTTCGCTGACGTTTAATAATGCTTCGCAACTCTTTCCTTGTTCTCGGAATTCCGCTGAAGTTTAAAAATGCTTAAAATCTCTTCCATTGTTCTCGTAATTCTGCTCATGTTTAAAAATGCTTCTGAACTCTTCCATTGTTCTCGTAATTCCGCTGAAGTTTAAAAATGCTTCACAACTCTTCCATTGTTCTCGGAATTCCGCTGACGTTTAATAATGCTTCGCAACTCTTTCATTGTTCTCGGAATTCCGCTGACGTTTAAAAATGCTTTGGAACTCTTCCATTGTTCTCGGAATTCCGTTGAAGTTTAAAAATGCTTCGAAACTCTTCCATTGTTCTCAGAATTCTGCTGAAGTTTAAAAATGCTTCAGAACTCTTCCATTGTTCTCGGAATTCCGCTGACGTTTAATAATGCTTCGCAACTCTTTCATTGTTCTCGGAATTCCGCTGAAATTTAAAAATGCTTCGGTACTCTTCCTTTGTTCTCGGAATTCCGCTGACATATAAAAATGCTTCGGAAATCTTGCATTGTTCTCGGCATTCCGCTGACGTTTAAAAATGCTTCGCAACTCTTCAATTGTTCTCGGAATTCTGCTGAACTTTTAAAATGCTTTGGAACTCTTCCATTGCTCTCAAAATTCTGCTGAAGTTTAAAAATGCTTCAGAACTCTTACATTGTTCTCGGAATTCTGCTGACGTTTAAAAATGCTTCGGAACTCTTCCATTGTTCTCGAAATTCCGTTGAAGTTTAAAAATGCTTCGGAACTCTTCCATTGTTCTCGGAATTCCGCTGACGTTTAAAAATTCTTCGGAACTCTTCCATTGTTCTCGGAATTCCGCTGACGTTTAAAAATTCTTCGGAACTCTTCCATTGTTCTAGGAATTCTGCTGAAGTTTAAAAATTCATGTGAACTCTTCCATTATTCTCGGAATTCGTGTGAATTTTAAAAATGCTTCGGAACTTTTCTATTGTTCTCGGAATTCCGCTGAAGTTTAAAAATGCTTAAAATCTCTTATATTGTTCTCGGAATTCCGCTGAAGTTTAAAAATGCTTCGGAACTCTTCCATTGTTCTCGGAATTCTGCTGAAGTTTAAAAATGCTTCAGAACTCTTCCATTGTTCTCAGAATTCCGCTGACGTTCAAAAATGCTTCGGAAATCTTCCATTGTTTTCAAAATTCCGCTGACATTTAAAAATGCTTCAGAACTTTTCCATTGTTCTCAGAATTCTGCTGACGTTTAAAAATGCTTCGGAACTCTTCCATTGTTCTCGGAATTCCGTTGAAGATTAAAAATGCTTCGAAACTCTTCCACTGTTCTCGGAATTCTGCTGAAGTTTAAAAATGCTTCAGAACTCTTCCATTGTTCTCGGAATTTCGCTGACGTTTAATAATGCTTCGCAACTCTTTCCTTGTTCTCGGAATTCCGCTGACGTTTAAAAATGCTTCGGAACTCTTCCATTGTTCTCGGAATTCCGTTGACGTTTAAAAATGCTTCGAAACTCTTCCATTATTCTCGGAATTCGTGTGAATTTTAAAAATGCTTCGGAACTTTTCTATTGTTCTCGGAATTCCGCTGAAGTTTAAAAATGCTTACAATCTCTTATATTGTTCTCGGAATTCCGCTGAAGTTTAAAAATGCTTCGGAACTCTTCCATTGTTCTCGGAATTCTGCTGAAGTTTAAAAATGCTTCAGAACTCTTCCATTGTTCTCAGAATTCCGCTGACGTTCAAAAATGCTTCGTAAATCTTCCATTGTTTTCAAAATTCCGCTGACGTTTAAAAATGCTTCAGAACTTTTCCATTGTTCTCAGAATTCTGCTGACGTTTAAAAATGCTTCGGAACTCTTCCATTGTTCTCGGAATTCCGCTGCCGTTTAAAAATGCTTCTGAACTCTTCCATTGTTCTCGGAATTCCGTTGAAGTTTAAAAATGCTTCGAAACTCTTCCACTGTTCTCGGAATTCTGCTGAAGTTTAAAAATGCTTCAGAACTCTTCCATTGTTCTCGGAATTTCGCTGACGTTTAATAATGCTTCGCAACTCTTTCCTTGTTCTCGGAATTCCGCTGAAGTTTAAAAATGCTTAAAATCTCTTCCATTGTTCTCGTAATTCTGCTCATGTTTAAAAATGCTTCTGAACTCTTCCATTGTTCTCGGAATTCTGCTGAAGTTTAAAAATGCTTCAGAACTCTTCCATTATTCTCAGAATTCCGCTGACATTTAAAAATGCTTCGGAACTCTTCCATTGTTCTCGGAATTCCGCTGACGTTTAAAAATTGTTCGGTACTCTTCCATTGTTCTCGGAATTCCGCTGACATATAAAAATGCTTCGGAAATCTTGTATTGTTCTCGGAATTCCGCTGAAGTTTAAAAATGCTTAAAATCTCTTCCATTGTTCTCGTAATTCTGCTCATGTTTAAAAATGCTTCGGAACTCTTCTATTGTTCTCGGAATTCCGCTGAAGTTTAAAAATGCTTAAAATCTCTTCCATTGTTCTCGTAATTCTGCTCATGTTTAAAAATGCTTCGGAACTCTTCCATTGTTCTCGTAATTCCGCTGAAGTTTAAAAAAGCTTCGGAACTCTTCCATTGTTCTCGGAATTCCGATGACGTTTTAAAATGCTTCGGTACTCTTCCATTGTTCTCGGAATTCCGCTGACAATTAAAAATGCTTCGGAACTCTTCCATTGTTCTCGGAATTCCGTTGAAGTTTAAAAATGCTTCGAAACTCTTCCATTGTTCTCAGAATTCTGCTGAAGGTTAAAAATGCTTCAGAACTCTTCCATTGTTCTCGGAATTCCGCTGACGTTTAATAATGCTTCGCAACTCTTTCATTGTTCTCGGAATTCCGCTGAAATTTAAAAATGCTTCGGAACTCTTCCATTGTTCTCAGAATTCCGCTGACGTTTAAAAATGCTTCGGTACTCTTCCTTTGTTCTCGGAATTCCGCTGACATATAAAAATGCTTCGGAAATCTTGCATTGTTCTCGGCATTCCGCTGACGTTTAAAAATGCTTCGGAACTCTTCAATTGTTCTCGGAATTCCGCTGACGTTTAATAATGCTTCGCAACTCTTTCATTGTTCTCGGAATTCCGCTGACGTTTAAAAATGCTTCGGTACTCTTCCTTTGTTCTCGGAATTCCACTGACATATAAAAATGCTTCGCAACTCTTTCATTGTTCTCGGAATTCCGTTGAAGTTTAAAAATGCTTCGAAACTCTTCCATTGTTCTCAGAATTCTGCTGAAGTTTAAAAATGCTTCAGAACTCTTCCACTGTTCTCGGAATTCTGCTCATGTTTAAAAATGCTTCGGAACTCTTCTATTGTTCTCGGAATTCCGCTGAAGTTTAAAAATGCTTAAAATCTCTTCCATTGTTCTCGTAATTCTGCTCATGTTTAAAAATGCTTCGGAACTCTTCCATTGTTCTCGTAATTCCGCTGAAGTTTAAAAAAGCTTCGGAACTCTTCCATTGTTCTCGGAATTCCGATGACGTTTTAAAATGCTTCGGTACTCTTCCATTGTTCTCGGAATTCCGCTGACAATTAAAAATGCTTCGGAACTCTTCCATTGTTCTCGGAATTCCGTTGAAGTTTAAAAATGCTTCGAAACTCTTCCATTGTTCTCAGAATTCTGCTGAAGGTTAAAAATGCTTCAGAACTCTTCCATTGTTCTCGGAATTCCGCTGACGTTTAATAATGCTTCGCAACTCTTTCATTGTTCTCGGAATTCCGCTGAAATTTAAAAATGCTTCGGAACTCTTCCATTGTTCTCAGAATTCCGCTGACGTTTAAAAATGCTTCGGTACTCTTCCTTTGTTCTCGGAATTCCGCTGACATATAAAAATGCTTCGGAAATCTTGCATTGTTCTCGGCATTCCGCTGACGTTTAAAAATGCTTCGGAACTCTTCAATTGTTCTCGGAATTCCGCTGACGTTTAATAATGCTTCGCAACTCTTTCATTGTTCTCGGAATTCCGCTGACGTTTAAAAATGCTTCGGTACTCTTCCTTTGTTCTCGGAATTCCACTGACATATAAAAATGCTTCGCAACTCTTTCATTGTTCTCGGAATTCCGTTGAAGTTTAAAAATGCTTCGAAACTCTTCCATTGTTCTCAGAATTCTGCTGAAGTTTAAAAATGCTTCAGAACTCTTCCATTGTTCTCGGAATTCCGCTGACGTTTAATAATGCTTCGCAACTCTTTCATTGTTCTCGGAATTCCGCTGAAATTTAAAAATGCTTCAGAACTCTTCCATTGTTCTCAGAATTCCGCTGACGTTTAAAAATGCTTCGGTACTCTTCCTTTGTTCTCGGAATTCCGCTGACATATAAAAATGCTTCGGAAATCTTGCATTGTTCTCGGCATTCCGCTGACGTTTAAAAATGCTTCGGAACTCTTCAATTGTTCTCGGAATTATGCTGAACTTTTAAAATGCTTTGGAACTCTTCCATTGCTCTCAGAATTCTGCTGAAGTTTAAAAATGCTTCAGAACTCTTACATTGTTCTCGGAATTCTGCTGACGTTTAAAAATGCTTCGGAACTCTTCCATTGTTCTCGAAATTCCGTTGAAGTTTAAAAATGCTTCGGAACTCTTCCATTGTTCTCGGAATTCTGCTGAAGTTTAAAAATGCTTCGGAACCCTTCCATTGTTCTCAGAATTCCGCTGACGTTTAAAAATGCTTCGGTACTCTTCCATTGTTCTCGGAATTCTTCTGACGTTTAAAAATGCTTCGGAACTCTTCCATTGTTCTCGGAATTCCGATGACGTTTTAAAATGCTTCGGTACTCTTCCATTGTTCTCGGAATTCCGCTGACGTTTAAAAATTCTTCGGAACTCTTCCATTGTTCTCGGAATTCCACTGAAGTTTAAAAATGCTTCGGAACTCTTCCATTGTTCTAGGAATTCTGCTGAAGTTTAAAAATTCATGTGAACTCTTCCATTATTCTCGGAATTCGTGTGAATTTTAAAAATGCTTCGGAACCTTTCTATTGTTCTCGGAATTCCGCTGAAGTTTAAAAATGCTTAAAATCTCTTATATTGTTCTCGGAATTCTGCTGAAGTTTAAAAATGCTTCGGAACTCTTCCATTGTTCTCGGAATTCTGCTGAAGTTTAAAAATGCTTCAGAACTCTTCCATTGTTCTCAGAATTCCGCTGACGTTCAAAAATGCTTCGGAAATCTTCCATTGTTTTCAAAATTCCGCTGACGTTTAAAAATGCTTCAGAACTTTTCCATTGTTCTCAGAATTCTGCTGACGTTTAAAAATGCTTCGGAACTCTTCCATTGTTCTCGGAATTCCGCTGACGTTTAAAAATGCTTCTGAACTCTTCCATTGTTCTCGGAATTCCGTTGAAGTTTAAAAATGCTTCGAAACTCTTCCACTGTTCTCGGAATTCTGCTGAAGTTTAAAAATGCTTCAGAACTCTTCCATTGTTCTCGGAATTTCGCTGACGTTTAATAATGCTTCGCAACTCTTTCCTTGTTCTCGGAATTCCGCTGACGTTTAAAAATGCTTCGGTACTCTTCCATTGTTCTCGGAATTCCGCTGACATTTAAAAATGCTTCGGAAATCTTCCATTGTTTTCAAAATTCCGCTGACGTTTAAAAATGCTTCAGAACTCTTCCATTGTTCTCAGAATTCCGCTGACATTTAAAAATGCTTCGGAACTCTTCCATTGTTCTCGGAATTCCGCTGACGTTTAAAAATTGTTCGGTACTCTTCCATTGTTCTCGGAATTCCGCTGACATATAAAAATGCTTCGGAAATCTTGTATTGTTCTCGGAATTCCGCTGAAGTTTAAAAATGCTTAAAATCTCTTCCATTGTTCTCGTAATTCTGCTCATGTTTAAAAATGCTTCGGAACTCTTCCATTGTTCTCGTAATTCCGCTGAAGTTTAAAAATGCTTCACAACTCTTCCATTGTTCTCGGAATTCCGCTGACGTTTAATAATGCTTCGCAACTCTTTCATTGTTCTCGGAATTCCGCTGACGTTTAAAAATGCTTCGGAACTCTTCCATTGTTCTCGGAATTCCGTTGAAGTTTAAAAATGCTTCGAAACTCTTCCATTGTTCTCAGAATTCTGCTGAAGTTTAAAAATGCTTCAGAACTCTTCCATTGTTCTCGGAATTCCGCTGACGTTTAATAATGCTTCGCAACTCTTTCATTGTTCTCGGAATTCCGCTGAAATTTAAAAATGCTTCGGTACTCTTCCTTTGTTCTCGGAATTCCGCTGACATATAAAAATGCTTCGGAAATCTTGCATTGTTCTCGGCATTCCGCTGACGTTTAAAAATGCTTCGCAACTCTTCAATTGTTCTCGGAATTCTGCTGAACTTTTAAAATGCTTTGGAACTCTTCCATTGCTCTCAGAATTCTGCTGAAGTTTAAAAATGCTTCAGAACTCTTCCATTGTTCTTGGAATTCTGCTGAAGTTTAAAAATGCTTCAGAACTCTTCCATTGTTCTCAGAATTCCGCTGACGTTCAAAAATGCTTCGGAAATCTTCCATTGTTTTCAAAATTCCGCTGACGTTTAAAAATGCTTCAGAACTTTTCCATTGTTCTCAGAATTCTGCTGACGTTTAAAAATGCTTCGGAACTCTTCCATTGTTCTCGGAATTCCGCTGACGTTTAAAAATGCTTCTGAACTCTTCCATTGTTCTCGGAATTCCGTTGAAGTTTAAAAATGCTTCGAAACTCTTCCACTGTTCTCGGAATTCTGCTGAAGTTTAAAAATGCTTCAGAACTCTTCCATTGTTCTCGGAATTTCGCTGACGTTTAATAATGCTTCGCAACTCTTTCCTTGTTCTCGGAATTCCGCTGACGTTTAAAAATGCTTCGGTACTCTTCCATTGTTCTCGGAATTCCGCTGACATTTAAAAATGCTTCGGAAATCTTCCATTGTTTTCAAAATTCCGCTGACGTTTAAAAATGCTTCAGAACTCTTCCATTGTTCTCAGAATTCCGCTGACATTTAAAAATGCTTCGGAACTCTTCCATTGTTCTCGGAATTCCGCTGACGTTTAAAAATTGTTCGGTACTCTTCCATTGTTCTCGGAATTCCGCTGACATATAAAAATGCTTCGGAAATCTTGTATTGTTCTCGGAATTCCGCTGAAGTTTAAAAATGCTTAAAATCTCTTCCATTGTTCTCGTAATTCTGCTCATGTTTAAAAATGCTTCGGAACTCTTCCATTGTTCTCGTAATTCCGCTGAAGTTTAAAAATGCTTCACAACTCTTCCATTGTTCTCGGAATTCCGCTGACGTTTAATAATGCTTCGCAACTCTTTCATTGTTCTCGGAATTCCGCTGACGTTTAAAAATGCTTCGGAACTCTTCCATTGTTCTCGGAATTCCGTTGAAGTTTAAAAATGCTTCGAAACTCTTCCATTGTTCTCAGAATTCTGCTGAAGTTTAAAAATGCTTCAGAACTCTTCCATTGTTCTCAGAATTCTGCTGAAGTTTAAAAATGCTTCAGAACTCTTCCATTGTTCTCGGAATTCCGCTGACGTTTAATAATGCTTCGCAACTCTTTCATTGTTCTCGGAATTCCGCTGAAATTTAAAAATGCTTCGGTACTCTTCCGTTGTTCTCGGAATTCCGCTGACGTTTAAAAATGCTACGGAAATCTTCCATTGTTTTCAAAATTCCGCTGACGTTTAAAAATGCTTCAGAACTCTTCCATTGTTCTCGGAATTCCGCTGACGTTTAATAATGCTTCGCAACTCTTTCATTGTTCTCGGAATTCTGCTCATGTTTAAAAATGCTTCTGAACTCTTCCATTGTTCTCGGAATTCCGTTGAAGTTTAAAAATGCTTCGAAACTCTTCCACTGTTCTCGGAATTCTGCTGAAGTTTAAAAATGCTTCAGAACTCTTCCATTATTCTCAGAATTCCGCTGACATTTAAAAATGCTTCGGAACTCTTCCATTGTTCTCGGAATTCCGCTGACGTTTAAAAATTGTTCGGTACTCTTCCATTGTTCTCGGAATTCCGCTGACATATAAAAATGCTTCGGAAATCTTGTATTGTTCTCGGAATTCCGCTGAAGTTTAAAAATGCTTAAAATCTCTTCCATTGTTCTCGTAATTCTGCTCATGTTTAAAAATGCTTCGGAACTCTTCTATTGTTCTCGGAATTTAGCTGAAGTTTAAAAATGCTTAAAATCTCTTCCATTGTTCTCGTAATTCTGCTCATGTTTAAAAATGCTTCGGAACTCTTCCATTGTTCTCGTCATTCCGCTGAAGTTTAAAAAAGCTTCGGAACTCTTCCATTGTTCTCGGAATTCCGATGACGTTTTAAAATGCTTCGGTACTCTTCCATTGTTCTCGGAATTCCGCTGACAATTAAAAATGCTTCGGAACTCTTCCATTGTTCTCGGAATTCCGTTGAAGTTTAAAAATGCTTCGAAACTCTTCCATTGTTCTCAGAATTCTGCTGAAGGTTAAAAATGCTTCAGAACTCTTCCATTGTTCTCGGAATTCCGCTGACGTTTAATAATGCTTCGCAACTCTTTCATTGTTCTCGGAATTCCGCTGAAATTTAAAAATGCTTCGGAACTCTTCCATTGTTCTCAGAATTCCGCTGACGTTTAAAAATGCTTCGGTACTCTTCCTTTGTTCTCGGAATTCCGCTGACATATAAAAATGCTTCGGAAATCTTGCATTGTTCTCGGCATTCCGCTGACGTTTAAAAATGCTTCGGAACTCTTCAATTGTTCTCGGAATTCCGCTGACGTTTAATAATGCTTCGCAACTCTTTCATTGTTCTCGGAATTCCGCTGACGTTTAAAAATGCTTCGGTACTCTTCCTTTGTTCTCGGAATTCCACTGACATATAAAAATGCTTCGCAACTCTTTCATTGTTCTCGGAATTCCGTTGAAGTTTAAAAATGCTTCGAAACTCTTCCATTGTTCTCAGAATTCTGCTGAAGTTTAAAAATGCTTCAGAACTCTTCCATTGTTCTCGGAATTCCGCTGACGTTTAATAATGCTTCGCAACTCTTTCATTGTTCTCGGAATTCCGCTGAAATTTAAAAATGCTTCAGAACTCTTCCATTGTTCTCAGAATTCCGCTGACGTTTAAAAATGCTTCGGTACTCTTCCTTTGTTCTCGGAATTCCGCTGACATATAAAAATGCTTCGGAAATCTTGCATTGTTCTCGGCATTCCGCTGACGTTTAAAAATGCTTCGGAACTCTTCAATTGTTCTCGGAATTATGCTGAACTTTTAAAATGCTTTGGAACTCTTCCATTGCTCTCAGAATTCTGCTGAAGTTTAAAAATGCTTCAGAACTCTTACATTGTTCTCGGAATTCTGCTGACGTTTAAAAATGCTTCGGAACTCTTCCATTGTTCTCGAAATTCCGTTGAAGTTTAAAAATGCTTCGGAACTCTTCCATTGTTCTCGGAATTCTGCTGAAGTTTAAAAATGCTTCGGAACCCTTCCATTGTTCTCAGAATTCCGCTGACGTTTAAAAATGCTTCGGTACTCTTCCATTGTTCTCGGAATTCTTCTGACGTTTAAAAATGCTTCGGAACTCTTCCATTGTTCTCGGAATTCCGATGACGTTTTAAAATGCTTCGGTACTCTTCCATTGTTCTCGGAATTCCGCTGACGTTTAAAAATTCTTCGGAACTCTTCCATTGTTCTCGGAATTCCACTGAAGTTTAAAAATGCTTCGGAACTCTTCCATTGTTCTAGGAATTCTGCTGAAGTTTAAAAATTCATGTGAACTCTTCCATTATTCTAGGAATTCGTGTGAATTTTAAAAATGCTTCGGAACCTTTCTATTGTTCTCGGAATTCCGCTGAAGTTTAAAAATGCTTAAAATCTCTTATATTGTTCTCGGAATTCTGCTGAAGTTTAAAAATGCTTCGGAACTCTTCCATTGTTCTCGGAATTCTGCTGAAGTTTAAAAATGCTTCAGAACTCTTCCATTGTTCTCAGAATTCCGCTGACGTTCAAAAATGCTTCGGAAATCTTCCATTGTTTTCAAAATTCCGCTGACGTTTAAAAATGCTTCAGAACTTTTCCATTGTTCTCAGAATTCTGCTGACGTTTAAAAATGCTTCGGAACTCTTCCATTGTTCTCGGAATTCCGCTGACGTTTAAAAATGCTTCTGAACTCTTCCATTGTTCTCGGAATTCCGTTGAAGTTTAAAAATGCTTCGAAACTCTTCCACTTTTCTCGGAATTCTGCTGAAGTTTAAAAATGCTTCAGAACTCTTCCATTGTTCTCGGAATTTCGCTGACGTTTAATAATGCTTCGCAACTCTTTCCTTGTTCTCGGAATTCCGCTGACGTTTAAAAATGCTTCGGTACTCTTCCATTGTTCTCGGAATTCCGCTGACATTTAAAAATGCTTCGGAAATCTTCCATTGTTTTCAAAATTCCGCTGACGTTTAAAAATGCTTCAGAACTCTTCCAT
The DNA here is from genome assembly GCF_046119375.1 of Phyllobates terribilis. Taxonomy (NCBI): domain Eukaryota; kingdom Metazoa; phylum Chordata; class Amphibia; order Anura; family Dendrobatidae; genus Phyllobates; species Phyllobates terribilis. The sequence continues at coordinate 16,169,740 of NW_027362782.1, forward strand.
TGTTCTCAGAATTCCGCTGACATTTAAAAATGCTTCGGAACTCTTCCATTGTTCTCGGAATTCCGCTGACGTTTAAAAATTGTTCGGTACTCTTCCATTGTTCTCGGAATTCCGCTGACATATAAAAATGCTTCGGAAATCTTGTATTGTTCTCGGAATTCCGCTGAAGTTTAAAAATGCTTAAAATCTCTTCCATTGTTCTCGTAATTCTGCTCATGTTTAAAAATGCTTCGGAACTCTTCCATTGTTCTCGTAATTCCGCTGAAGTTTAAAAATGCTTCACAACTCTTCCATTGTTCTCGGAATTCCGCTGACGTTTAATAATGCTTCGCAACTCTTTCATTGTTCTCGGAATTCCGCTGACGTTTAAAAATGCTTCGGAACTCTTCCATTGTTCTCGGAATTCCGTTGAAGTTTAAAAATGCTTCGAAACTCTTCCATTGTTCTCAGAATTCTGCTGAAGTTTAAAAATGCTTCAGAACTCTTCCATTGTTCTCGGAATTCCGCTGACGTTTAATAATGCTTCGCAACTCTTTCATTGTTCTCGGAATTCCGCTGAAATTTAAAAATGCTTCGGTACTCTTCCTTTGTTCTCGGAATTCCGCTGACATATAAAAATGCTTCGGAAATCTTGCATTGTTCTCGGCATTCCGCTGACGTTTAAAAATGCTTCGCAACTCTTCAATTGTTCTCGGAATTCTGCTGAACTTTTAAAATGCTTTGGAACTCTTCCATTGCTCTCAGAATTCTGCTGAAGTTTAAAAATGCTTCAGAACTCTTCCATTGTTCTTGGAATTCTGCTGAAGTTTAAAAATGCTTCAGAACTCTTCCATTGTTCTCAGAATTCCGCTGACGTTCAAAAATGCTTCGGAAATCTTCCATTCTTTTCAAAATTCCGCTGACGTTTAAAAATGCTTCAGAACTTTTCCATTGTTCTCAGAATTCTGCTGACGTTTAAAAATGCTTCGGAACTCTTCCATTGTTCTCGGAATTCCGCTGACGTTTAAAAATGCTTCTGAACTCTTCCATTGTTCTCGGAATTCCGTTGAAGTTTAAAAATGCTTCGAAACTCTTCCACTGTTCTCGGAATTCTGCTGAAGTTTAAAAATGCTTCAGAACTCTTCCATTGTTCTCGGAATTTCGCTGACGTTTAATAATGCTTCGCAACTCTTTCCTTGTTCTCGGAATTCCGCTGACGTTTAAAAATGCTTCGGTACTCTTCCATTGTTCTCGGAATTCCGCTGACATTTAAAAATGCTTTGGAAATCTTCCATTGTTTTCAAAATTCCGCTGACGTTTAAAAATGCTTCAGAACTCTTCCATTGTTCTCAGAATTCCGCTGACATTTAAAAATGCTTCGGAACTCTTCCATTGTTCTCGGAATTCCGCTGACGTTTAAAAATTGTTCGGTACTCTTCCATTGTTCTCGGAATTCCGCTGACATATAAAAATGCTTCGGAAATCTTGTATTGTTCTCGGAATTCCGCTGAAGTTTAAAAATGCTTAAAATCTCTTCCATTGTTCTCGTAATTCTGCTCATGTTTAAAAATGCTTCGGAACTCTTCCATTGTTCTCGTAATTCCGCTGAAGTTTAAAAATGCTTCACAACTCTTCCATTGTTCTCGGAATTCCGCTGACGTTTAATAATGCTTCGCAACTCTTTCATTGTTCTCGGAATTCCGCTGACGTTTAAAAATGCTTCGGAACTCTTCCATTGTTCTCGGAATTCCGTTGAAGTTTAAAAATGCTTCGAAACTCTTCCATTGTTCTCAGAATTCTGCTGAAGTTTAAAAATGCTTCAGAACTCTTCCATTGTTCTCAGAATTCTGCTGAAGTTTAAAAATGCTTCAGAACTCTTCCATTGTTCTCGGAATTCCGCTGACGTTTAATAATGCTTCGCAACTCTTTCATTGTTCTCGGAATTCCGCTGAAATTTAAAAATGCTTCGGTACTCTTCCGTTGTTCTCGGAATTCCGCTGACATATAAAAATGCTTCGGAAATCTTGCATTGTTCTCGGCATTCCGCTGACGTTTAAAAATGCTTCGCAACTCTTCAATTGTTCTCGGAATTCTGCTGAACTTTTAAAATGCTTTGGAACTCTTCCATTGCTCTCAGAGTTCTGCTGAAGTTTAAAAATGCTTCAGAACTCTTACATTGTTCTCGGAATTCTGCTGACGTTTAAAAATGCTTCGGAACTCTTCCATTGTTCTCAAAATTCCGTTGAAGTTTAAAAATGCTTCGGAACTCTTCCATTGTTCTCGGAATTCCGCTGAAGTTTAAAAATGCTTCGAAACTCTTCCATTGTTCTCAGAATTCCGCTGACGTTTAAAAATGCTTCGGTACTCTTCCATTTTTCTCGGAATTCTGCTGACGTTTAAAAATGCTTCGGAACTCTTCCATTGTTCTCGGAATTCCGATGACGTTTTAAAATGCTTCGGTACTCTTCCATTGTTCTCGGAATTCCACTGAAGTTTAAAAATGCTTCGGAACTCTTCCATTGTTCTAGGAATTCTGCTGAAGTTTAAAAATTCATGTGAACTCTTCCATTATTCTCGGAATTCGTGTGAATTTTAAAAATGCTTCGGAACTTTTCTATTGTTCTCGGAATTCCGCTGAAGTTTAAAAATGCTTAAAATCTCTTATATTGTTCTCGGAATTCCGCTGAAGTTTAAAAATGCTTCGGAACTCTTCCATTGTTCTCGGAATTCTGCTGAAGTTTAAAAATGCTCAGGAACTCTTCCATTGTTCTCAGAATTCCGCTGACGTTCAAAAATGCTTCGGAAATCTTCCATTGTTTTCAAAATTCCGCTGACATTTAAAAATGATTCAGAACTTTTCCATTGTTCTCAGAATTCTGCTGACGTTTAAAAATGCTTCGGAACTCTTCCATTGTTCTCGGAATTCCGCTGACGTTTAAAAATGCTTCTGAACTCTTCCATTGTTCTCGGATATCCGTTGAAGTTTAAAAATGCTTCGAAACTCTTCCACTGTTCTCGGAATTCTGCTGAAGTTTAAAAATGCTTCAGAACTCTTCCATTGTTCTCGGAATTTCGCTGACGTTTAATAATGCTTCGCAACTCTTTCCTTGTTCTCGGAATTCCGCTGACGTTTAAAAATGCTTCGGAACTCTTCCATTGTTCTCGGAATTCCGTTGAAGTTTAAAAATGCTTCGAAACTCTTCAATTGTTCTCGGAATTCTGCTGAACTTTTAAAATGCTTCGGAACTCTTCCATTGTTCTTGGAATTCCGATGACGTTTTAAAATGCTTCGGTACTCTTCCATTGTTCTCGGAATTCCGCTGACGTTTAAAAATTCTTCGGAACTCTTCCATTGTTCTCGGAATTCCACTGAAGTTTAAAAATGCTTCAGAACTCTTCCATTGTTCTCGGAATTTCGCTGACGTTTAATAATGCTTCGCAACTCTTTCCTTGTTCTCGGAATTCCGCTGACATTTAAAAATGCTTCGGAACTCTTCCATTGTTCTCGGAATTCCGTTGAAGTTTAAAAATGCATCGAAACTCTTCCATTGTTCTCGGAATTCCGCTGACATTTAAAAATGCTTCGGAAATCTTCCATTGTTTTCAAAATTCCGCTGACATTTAAAAATGCTTCAGAACTCTTCCATTGTTCTCAGAATTCCGCTGACATTTAAAAATGCTTCGGAACTCTTCCATTGTTCTCGGAATTCCGCTGACGTTTAAAAATTGTTCGGTACTCTTCCATTGTTCTCGGAATTCCGCTGACATATAAAAATGCTTCGGAAATCTTGTATTGTTCTCGGAATTCCGCTGAAGTTTAAAAATGCTTAAAATCTCTTCCATTGTTCTCGTAATTCTGCTCATGTTTAAAAATGCTTCGGAACTCTTCTATTGTTCTCGGAATTCCGCTGAAGTTTAAAAATGCTTAAAATCTCTTCCATTGTTCTCGTAATTCTGCTCATGTTTAAAAATGCTTCGGAACTCTTCCATTGTTCTCGGAATTCCGCTGACAATTAAAAATGCTTCGGAACTCTTCCATTGTTCTCGGAATTCCGTTGAAGTTTAAAAATGCTTCGAAACTCTTCCATTGTTCTCAGAATTCTGCTGAAGTTTAAAAATGCTTCAGAACTCTTCCATTGTTCTCGGAATTCCGCTGACGTTTAATAATGCTTCGCAACTCTTTCATTGTTCTCGGAATTCCGCTGAAATTTAAAAATGCTTCAGAACTCTTCCATTGTTCTCAGAATTCCGCTGACGTTTAAAAATGCTTCGGTACTCTTCCTTTGTTCTCAGAATTCCGCTGACATATAAAAATGCTTCGGAAATCTTGCATTGTTCTCGGCATTCCGCTGACGTTTAAAAATGCTTCGGAACTCTTCAATTGTTCTCGGAATTCTGCTGAACTTTTAAAATGCTTTGGAACTCTTCCATTGCTCTCAGAATTCTGCTGAAGTTTAAAAATGCTTCAGAACTCTTACATTGTTCTCGGAATTCTGCTGACGTTTAAAAATGCTTCGGAACTCTTCCATTGTTCTCGAAATTCCGTTGAAGTTTAAAAATGCTTCGGAACTCTTCCATTGTTCTCGGAATTCTGCTGAAGTTTAAAAATGCTTCGGAACTCTTCCATTGTTCTTGGAATTCCGATGACGTTTTAAAATGCTTCGGTACTCTTCCATTGTTCTCGGAATTCCGCTGACGTTTAAAAATTCTTCGGAACTCTTCCATTGTTCTCGGAATTCCACTGAAGTTTAAAAATGCTTCAGAACTCTTCCATTGTTCTCGGAATTTCGCTGACGTTTAATAATGCTTCGCAACTCTTTCCTTGTTCTCGGAATTCCGCTGACGTTTAAAAATGCTTCGGAACTCTTCCATTGTTCTCGGAATTCCGTTGAAGTTTAAAAATGCTTTGAAACTCTTCCATTGTTCTCGGAATTCCGCTGACATTTAAAAATGCTTCGGAACTCTTCCATTGTTCTCGGAATTCCGCTGACGTTTAAAAATTGTTCGGTACTCTTCCATTGTTCTCGGAATTCCGCTGACATATAAAAATGCTTCGGAAATCTTGTATTGTTCTCGGAATTCCGCTGAAGTTTAAAAATGCTTAAAATCTCTTCCATTGTTCTCGTAATTCTGCTCATGTTTAAAAATGCTTCGGAACTCTTCTATTGTTCTCGGAATTCCGCTGAAGTTTAAAAATGCTTAAAATCTCTTCCATTGTTCTCGTAATTCTGCTCATGTTTAAAAATGCTTCGGAACTCTTCCATTGTTCTCGTAATTCCGCTGAAGTTTAAAAATGCTTCGGAACTCTTCCATTGTTCTCGGAATTCCGATGACGTTTTAAAATGCTTCGGAACTCTTCCATTGTTCTCGGAATTCCGATGACGTTTTAAAATGCTTCGGTACTCTTCCATTGTTCTCGGAATTCCGCTGACAATGAAAAATGCTTCGGAACTCTTCCATTGTTCTCGGAATTCCGTTGAAGTTTAAAAATGCTTTGAAACTCTTCCATTGTTCTCAGAATTCTGCTGAAGTTTAAAAATGCTTCAGAACTCTTCCATTGTTCTCGGAATTCCGCTGACGTTTAATAATGCTTCGCAACTCTTTCATTGTTCTCGGAATTCCGCTGAAATTTAAAAATGCTTCGGAACTCTTCCATTGTTCTCAGAATTCCGCTGACGTTTAAAAATGCTTCGGTACTCTTCCTTTGTTCTCGGAATTCCGCTGACATATAAAAATGCTTCGGAAATCTTGCATTGTTCTCGGCATTCCGCTGACGTTTAAAAATGCTTCGGAACTCTTCAATTGTTCTCGGAATTCCGCTGACGTTTAATAATGCTTCGCAACTCTTTCATTGTTCTCGGAATTCCGCTGACGTTTAAAAATGCTTCGGTACTCTTCCTTTGTTCTCGGAATTCCACTGACATATAAAAATGCTTCGCAACTCTTTCATTGTTCTCGGAATTCCGCTGACGTTTAAAAATGCTTCGGAACTCTTCCATTGTTCTCGGAATTAAGTTGAAGTTTAAAAATGCTTCGGTACTCTTCCTTTGTTCTCGGAATTCCACTGACATATAAAAATGCTTCGCAACTCTTTCATTGTTCTCGGAATTCCGCTGACGTTTAAAAATGCTTCGGAACTCTTCCATTGTTCTCGGAATTCCGTTGAAGTTTAAAAATGCTTCGAAACTCTTCCATTGTTCTCAGAATTCTGCTGAAGTTTAAAAATGCTTCAGAACTCTTCCATTGTTCTCGGAATTCCGCTGACGTTTAATAATGCTTCGCAACTCTTTCATTGTTCTCGGAATTCCGCTGAAATTTAAAAATGCTTCAGAACTCTTCCATTGTTCTCAGAATTCCGCTGACGTTTAAAAATGCTTCGGTACTCTTCCTTTGTTCTCGGAATTCCGCTGACATATAAAAATGCTTCGGAAATCTTGCATTGTTCTCGGCATTCCGCTGACGTTTAAAAATGCTTCGAAACTCTTCCATTGTTCTCAGAATTCTGCTGAAGTTTAAAAATGCTTCAGAACTCTTCCATTGTTCTCGGAATTCCGCTGACGTTTAATAATGCTTCGCAACTCTTTCATTGTTCTCGGAATTCCGCTGAAATTTAAAAATGCTTCGGAACTCTTCCATTGTTCTCGAAATTCCGTTGAAGTTTAAAAATGCTTCGGAACTCTTCCATTGTTCTCGGAATTCTGCTGAAGTTTAAAAATGCTTCGGAACTCTTCCATTGTTCTCAGAATTCCGCTGACGTTTAAAAATGCTTCGGTACTCTTCCATTGTTCTCGGAATTCTTCTGACGTTTAAAAATGCTTCGGAACTCTTCCATTGTTCTCGGAATTCCGATGACGTTTTAAAATGCTTCGGTACTCTTCCATTGTTCTCGGAATTCCGCTGACGTTTAAAAATTCTTCGGAACTCTTCCATTGTTCTCGGAATTCCACTGAAGTTTAAAAATGCTTCGGAACTCTTCCATTGTTCTAGGAATTCTGCTGAAGTTTAAAAATTCATGTGAACTCTTCCATTATTCTCGGAATTCGTGTGAATTTTAAAAATGCTTCGGAACTTTTCTATTGTTCTCGGAATTCCGCTGAAGTTTAAAAATGCTTAAAATCTCTTACATTGTTCTCGGAATTCCGCTGAAGTTTGAAAATGCTTCGGAACTCTTCCATTGTTCTCGGAATTCTGCTGAAGTTTAACAATGCTTCAGAACTCTTCCATTGTTCTCAGAATTCCGCTGACGTTCAAAAATGCTTCGGAAATCTTCCATTGTTTTCAAAATTCCGCTGACGTTTAAAAATGCTTCAGAACTTTTCCATTGTTCTCCGAGTTCTGCTGACGTTTAAAAATGCTTCGGAACTCTTCCATTGTTCTCAGAATTCCGCTGACGTTTAAAAATGCTTCTGAACTCTTCCATTGTTCTCGGAATTCCGTTGAAGTTTAAAAATGCTTCGGAACTTTTCTATTGTTCTCGGAATTCCGCTGAAGTTTAAAAATGCTTAAAATCTCTTACATTGTTCTCGGAATTCCGCTGAAGTTTAAAAATGCTTCGGAACTCTTCCATTGTTCTCAGAATTCCGCTGACGTTTAAAAATGCTTCGATACTCTTCCATTGTTCTCGGAATTCTTCTGACGTTTAAAAATGCTTCGGAACTCTTCCATTGTTCTTGGAATTCCGATGACGTTTTAAAATGCTTCGGTACTCTTCTATTGTTCTCGGAATTCCGCTGACGTTTAAAAATTCTTCGGAACTCTTCCATTGTTCTCGGAATTCCACTGAAGTTTAAAAATGCTTCAGAACTCTTCCATTGTTCTCGGAATTTCGCTGACGTTTAATAATGCTTCGCAACTCTTTCCTTGTTCTCGGAATTCCGCTGACATTTAAAAATGCTTCGGAACTCTTCCATTGTTCTCGGAATTCCGTTGAAGTTTAAAAATGCTTCGAAACTCTTCCATTGTTCTCGGAATTCCGCTGACATTTAAAAATGCTTCGGAAATCTTCCATTGTTTTCAAAATTCCGCTGACGTTTAAAAATGCTTCAGAACTCTTCCATTGTTCTCAGAATTCCGCTGACATTTAAAAATGCTTCGGAACTCTTCCATTGTTCTCGGAATTCCGCTGACGTTTAAAAATTGTTCGGTACTCTTCCATTGTTCTCGGAATTCCGCTGACATATAAAAATGCTTCGGAAATCTTGTATTGTTCTCGGAATTCCGCTGAAGTTTAAAAATGCTTAAAATCTCTTCCATTGTTCTCGTAATTCTGCTCATGTTTAAAAATGATTCGGAACTCTTCTATTGTTCTCGGAATTCCGCTGAAGTTTAAAAATGCTTAAAATCTCTTCCATTGTTCTCGTAATTCTGCTCATGTTTAAAAATGCTTCGGAACTCTTCCATTGTTCTCGTAATTCCGCTGAAGTTTAAAAATGCTTCGGAACTCTTCCATTGTTCTCGGAATTCCGATGACGTTTTAAAATGCTTCGGTACTCTTCCATTGTTCTCGGAATTCCGCTGACAATTAAAAATGCTTCGGAACTCTTCCATTGTTCTCGGAATTCCGTTGAAGTTTAAAAATGCTTCGAAACTCTTCCATTGTTCTCAGAATTCTGCTGAAGTTTAAAAATGCTTCAGAACTCTTCCATTGTTCTCGGAATTCCGCTGACGTTTAATAATGCTTCGCAACTCTTTCATTGTTCTCGGAATTCCGCTGAAATTTAAAAATGCTTCGGAACTCTTCCATTGTTCTCAGAATTCCGCTGACGTTTAAAAATGCTTCGGTACTCTTCCTTTGCTCTCGGAATTCCGCTGACATATAAAAATGCTTCGGAAATCTTGCATTGTTCTCGGCATTCCGCTGACGTTTAAAAATGCTTCGGAACTCTTCAATTGTTCTCGGAATTCCGCTGATGTTTAATAATGCTTCGCAACTCTTTCATTGTTCTCGGAATTCCGCTGACGTTTAAAAATGCTTCGGAACTCTTCCATTGTTCTCGGAATTCCGTTGAAGTTTAAAAATGCTTCGAAACTCTTCCATTGTTCTCAGAATTCTGCTGAAGTTTAAAAATGCTTCAGAACTCTTCCATTGTTCTCGGAATTCCGCTGACGTTTAATAATGCTTCGCAACTCTTTCATTGTTCTCGGAATTCCGCTGAAATTTAAAAATGCTTCAGAACTCTTCCATTGTTCTCAGAATTCCGCTGACGTTTAAAAATGCTTCGGTACTCTTCCTTTGTTCTCGGAATTCCGCTGACATATAAAAATGCTTCGGAAATCTTGCATTGTTCTCGGCATTCCGCTGACGTTTAAAAATGCTTCGGAACTCTTCAATTGTTCTCGGAATTCTGCTGAACTTTTAAAATGCTTTGGAACTGTTCCATTGCTCTCAGAATTCTGCTGAAGTTTAAAAATGCTTCAGAACTCTTACATTGTTCTCGGAATTCTGCTGACGTTTAAAAATGCTTCGGAACTCTTCCATTGTTCTCAGAATTCCGCTGACGTTTAAAAATGCTTCGATACTCTTCCATTGTTCTCGGAATTCTTCTGACGTTTAAAAATGCTTCGGAACTCTTCCATTGTTCTTGGAATTCCGATGACGTTTTAAAATGCTTCGGTACTCTTCCATTGTTCTCGGAATTCCGCTGACGTTTAAAAATTCTTCGGAACTCATCCATTGTTCTCGGAATTCCACTGAAGTTTAAAAATGCTTCAGAACTCTTCCATTGTTCTCGGAATTTCGCTGACGTTTAATAATGCTTCGCAACTCTTTCCTTGTTCTCGGAATTCCGCTGACGTTTAAAAATGCTTCGGAACTCTTCCATTGTTCTCGGAATTCTGTTGAAGTTTAAAAATGCTTTGAAACTCTTCCATTGTTCTCGGAATTCCGCTGACATTTAAAAATGCTTCGGAACTCTTCCATTGTTCTCGGAATTCCGCTGACGTTTAAAAATTGTTCGGTACTCTTCCATTGTTCTCGGAATTCCGCTGACATATAAAAATGCTTCGGAAATCTTGTATTGTTCTCGGAATTCCGCTGAAGTTTAAAAATGCTTAAAATCTCTTCCATTGTTCTCGTAATTCTGCTCATGTTTAAAAATGCTTCGGAACTCTTCTATTGTTCTCGGAATTCCGCTGAAGTTTAAAAATGCTTCAGAACTCTTACATTGTTCTCGGAATTCTGCTGACGTTTAAAAATGCTTCGGAACTCTTCTATTGTTCTCGGAATTCTGCTGAAGTTTAAAAATGCTTCAGAACTCTTACATTGTTCTCGGAATTCTGCTGACGTTTAAAAATGCTTCAGAACTCTTCCATTGTTCTCGGAATTCCGCTGACGTTTAATAATGCTTCGCAACTCTTTCATTGTTCTCGGAATTCCGCTGAAATTTAAAAATGCTTCAGAACTCTTCCATTGTTCTCAGAATTCCGCTGACGTTTAAAAATGCTTCGGTACTCTTCCTTTGTTCTCGGAATTCCGCTGACATATAAAAATGCTTCGGAAATCTTGCATTGTTCTCGGCATTCCGCTGACGTTTAAAAATGCTTCGAAACTCTTCCATTGTTCTCAGAATTCTGCTGAAGTTTAAAAATGCTTCAGAACTCTTCCATTGTTCTCGGAATTCCGCTGACGTTTAATAATGCTTCGCAACTCTTTCATTGTTCTCGGAATTCCGCTGAAATTTAGAAATGCTTCGGAACTCTTCCATTGTTCTCGAAATTCCGTTGAAGTTTAAAAATGCTTCGGAACTCTTCCATTGTTCTCGGAATTCTGCTGAAGTTTAAAAATGCTTCGGAACTCTTCCATTGTTCTCAGAATTCCGCTGACGTTTAAAAATGCTTCGGTACTCTTCCATTGTTCTCGGAATTCTTCTGACGTTTAAAAATGCTTCGGAACTCTTCCATTGTTCTCGGAATTCCGATGACGTTTTAAAATGCTTCGGTACTCTTCCATTGTTCTCGGAATTCCGCTGACGTTTAAAAATTCTTCGGAACTCTTCCATTGTTCTCGGAATTCCACTGAAGTTTAAAAATGCTTCGGAACTCTTCCATTGTTCTAGGAATTCTGCTGAAGTTTAAAAATTCATGTGAACTCTTCCATTATTCTCGGAATTCGTGTGAATTTTAAAAATGCTTCGGAACTTTTCTATTGTTCTCGGAATTCCGCTGAAGTTTAAAAATGCTTAAAATCTCTTACATTGTTCTCGGAATTCCGCTGAAGTTTGAAAATGCTTCGGAACTCTTCCATTGTTCTCGGAATTCTGCTGAAGTTTAACAATGCTTCAGAACTCTTCCATTGTTCTCAGAATTCCGCTGACGTTCAAAAATGCTTCGGAAATCTTCCATTGTTTTCAAAATTCCGCTGATGTTTAAAAATGCTTCAGAACTTTTCCATTGTTCTCCGAGTTCTGCTGACGTTTAAAAATGCTTCGGAACTCTTCCATTGTTCTCAGAATTCCGCTGACGTTTAAAAATGCTTCTGAACTCTTCCATTGTTCTCGGAATTCCGTTAAAGTTTAAAAATGCTTCGGAACTTTTCTATTGTTCTCGGAATTCCGCTGAAGTTTAAAAATGCTTAAAATCTCTTACATTGTTCTCGGAATTCCGCTGAAGTTTAAAAATGCTTCGGAACTCTTCCATTGTTCTCAGAATTCCGCTGACGTTTAAAAATGCTTCGATACTCTTCCATTGTTCTCGGAATTCTTCTGACGTTTAAAAATGCTTCGGAACTCTTCCATTGTTCTTGGAATTCCGATGACGTTTTAAAATGCTTCGGTACTCTTCTATTGTTCTCGGAATTCCGCTGACGTTTAAAAATTCTTCGGAACTCTTCCATTGTTCTCGGAATTCCACTGAAGTTTAAAAATGCTTCAGAACTCTTCCATTGTTCTCGGAATTTCGCTGACGTTTAATAATGCTTCGCAACTCTTTCCTTGTTCTCGGAATTCCGCTGACATTTAAAAATGCTTCGGAACTCTTCCATTGTTCTCGGAATTCCGTTGAAGTTTAAAAATGCTTCGAAACTCTTCCATTGTTCTCGGAATTCCGCTGACATTTAAAAATGCTTCGGAAATCTTCCATTGTTTTCAAAATTCCGCTGACGTTTAAAAATGCTTCAGAACTCTTCCATTGTTCTCAGAATTCCGCTGACATTTAAAAATGCTTCGGAACTCTTCCATTGTTCTCGGAATTCCGCTGACGTTTAAAAATTGTTCGGTACTCTTCCATTGTTCTCGGAATTCCGCTGACATATAAAAATGCTTCGGAAATCTTGTATTGTTCTCGGAATTCCGCTGAAGTTTAAAAATGCTTAAAATCTCTTCCATTGTTCTCGTAATTCTGCTCATGTTTAAAAATGATTCGGAACTCTTCTATTGTTCTCGGAATTCCGCTGAAGTTTAAAAATGCTTAAAATCTCTTCCATTGTTCTCGTAATTCTGCTCATGTTTAAAAATGCTTCGGAACTCTTCCATTGTTCTCGGAATTCCGCTGACAATTAAAAATGCTTCGGAACTCTTCCATTGTTCTCGGAATTCCGTTGAAGTTTAAAAATGCTTCGAAACTCTTCCATTGTTCTCAGAATTCTGCTGAAGTTTAAAAATGCTTCAGAACTCTTCCATTGTTCTCGGAATTCCGCTGACGTTTAATAATGCTTCGCAACTCTTTCATTGTTCTCGGAATTCCGCTGAAATTTAAAAATGCTTCGGAACTCTTCCATTGTTCTCAGAATTCCGCTGACGTTTAAAAATGCTTCGGTACTCTTCCTTTGCTCTCGGAATTCCGCTGACATATAAAAATGCTTCGGAAATCTTGCATTGTTCTCGGCATTCCGCTGACGTTTAAAAATGCTTCGGAACTCTTCAATTGTTCTCGGAATTCCGCTGATGTTTAATAATGCTTCGCAACTCTTTCATTGTTCTCGGAATTCCGCTGACGTTTAAAAATGCTTCGGAACTCTTCCATTGTTCTCGGAATTCCGTTGAAGTTTAAAAATGCTTCGAAACTCTTCCATTGTTCTCAGAATTCTGCTGAAGTTTAAAAATGCTTCAGAACTCTTCCATTGTTCTCGGAATTCCGCTGACGTTTAATAATGCTTCGCAACTCTTTCATTGTTCTCGGAATTCCGCTGAAATTTAAAAATGCTTCAGAACTCTTCCATTGTTCTCAGAATTCCGCTGACGTTTAAAAATGCTTCGGTACTCTTCCTTTGTTCTCGGAATTCCGCTGACATATAAAAATGCTTCGGAAATCTTGCATTGTTCTCGGCATTCCGCTGACGTTTAAAAATGCTTCGGAACTCTTCAATTGTTCTCGGAATTCTGCTGAACTTTTAAAATGCTTTGGAACTGTTCCATTGCTCTCAGAATTCTGCTGAAGTTTAAAAATGCTTCAGAACTCTTACATTGTTCTCGGAATTCTGCTGACGTTTAAAAATGCTTCGGAACTCTTCCATTGTTCTTGAAATTCCATTGAAGTTTAAAAATGCTTCGGAACTCTTCCATTGTTCTCGGAATTCTGCTGAAGTTTAAAAATGCTTCGGAACTCTTCCATTGTTCTCGGAATTCCGCTGACATATAAAAATGCTTCGGAAATCTTGTATTGTTCTCGGAATTCCGCTGAAGTTTAAAAATGCTTAAAATCTCTTCCATTGTTCTCGTAATTCTGCTCATGTTTAAAAATGCTTCGGAACTCTTCCATTGTTCTCGTAATTCCGCTGAAGTTTAAAAATGCTTCACAACTCTTCCATTGTTCTCGGAATTCCGCTGACGTTTAATAATGCTTCGCAACTCTTTCATTGTTCTCGGAATTCCGCTGACGTTTAAAAATGCTTCGGAACTCTTCCATTGTTCTCGGAATTCCGTTGAAGTTTAAAAATGCTTCGAAACTCTTCCATTGTTCTCAGAATTCTGCTGAAGTTTAAAAATGCTTCAGAACTCTTCCATTGTTCTCAGAATTCTGCTGAAGTTTAAAAATGCTTCAGAACTCTTCCATTGTTCTCGGAATTCCGCTGACGTTTAATAATGCTTCGCAACTCTTTCATTGTTCTCGGAATTCCGCTGAAATTTAAAAATGCTTCGGTACTCTTCCGTTGTTCTCGGAATTCCGCTGACATATAAAAATGCTTCGGAAATCTTGCATTGTTCTCGGCATTCCGCTGACGTTTAAAAATGCTTCGCAACTCTTCAATTGTTCTCGGAATTCTGCTGAACTTTTAAAATGCTTTGGAACTCTTCCATTGCTCTCAGAGTTCTGCTGAAGTTTAAAAATGCTTCAGAACTCTTACATTGTTCTCGGAATTCTGCTGACGTTTAAAAATGCTTCGGAACTCTTCCATTGTTCTTGAAATTCCATTGAAGTTTAAAAATGCTTCGGAACTCTTCCATTGTTCTCGGAATTCTGCTGAAGTTTAAAAATGCTTCGGAACTCTTCCATTGTTCTCAGAATTCCGCTGACGTTTAAAAATGCTTCGATACTCTTCCATTGTTCTCGGAATTCTTCTGACGTTTAAAAATGCTTCGGAACTCTTCCATTGTTCTTGGAATTCCGATGACGTTTTAAAATGCTTCGGTACTCTTCCATTGTTCTCGGAATTCCGCTGACGTTTAAAAATTCTTCGGAACTCATCCATTGTTCTCGGAATTCCACTGAAGTTTAAAAATGCTTCAGAACTCTTCCATTGTTCTCGGAATTTCGCTGACGTTTAATAATGCTTCGCAACTCTTTCCTTGTTCTCGGAATTCCGCTGACGTTTAAAAATGCTTCGGAACTCTTCCATTGTTCTCGGAATTCTGTTGAAGTTTAAAAATGCTTTGAAACTCTTCCATTGTTCTCGGAATTCCGCTGACATTTAAAAATGCTTCGGAACTCTTCCATTGTTCTCGGAATTCCGCTGACGTTTAAAAATTGTTCGGTACTCTTCCATTGTTCTCGGAATTCCGCTGACATATAAAAATGCTTCGGAAATCTTGTATTGTTCTCGGAATTCCGCTGAAGTTTAAAAATGCTTAAAATCTCTTCCATTGTTCTCGTAATTCTGCTCATGTTTAAAAATGCTTCGGAACTTTTCTATTGTTCTCGGAATTCCGCTGAAGTTTAAAAATGCTTCAGAACTCTTACATTGTTCTCGGAATTCTGCTGACGTTTAAAAATGCTTCGGAACTCTTCTATTGTTCTCGGAATTCTGCTGAAGTTTAAAAATGCTTCAGAACTCTTACATTGTTCTCGGAATTCTGCTGACGTTTAAAAATGCTTCGGAACTCTTCCATTGTTCTCGAAATTCCGTTGAAGTTTAAAAATGCTTCGGAACTCTTCCATTGTTCTCGGAATTCTGCTGAAGTTTAAAAATGCTTCGGAACTCTTCCATTGTTCTCAGAATTCCGCTGACGTTTAAAAATGCTTCGGTACTCTTCCATTGTTCTCGGAATTCTTCTGACGTTTAAAAATGCTTCGGAACTCTTCCATTGTTCTAGGAATTCTGCTGAAGTTTAAAAATTCATGTGAACTCTTCCATTATTCTCGGAATTCGTGTGAATTTTAAAAATGCTTCGGAACTTTTCTATTGTTCTCGGAATTCCGCTGAAGTTTAAAAATGCTTCGGAACTCTTCCATTGTTCTCGGAATTCTGCTGAAGTTTAAAAATGCTTCAGAACTCTTACATTGTTCTCGGAATTCCGCTGAAGTTTAAAAATGCTTCGGAACTCTTTCATTGTTCTCGGAATTCTGCTGAAGTTTAAAAATGCTTCAGAACTCTTCCATTGTTCTCGGAATTTCGCTGACGTTTAATAATGCTTCGCAACTCTTTCCTTGTTCTCGGAATTCCGCTGACGTTTAAAAATGCTTCGGTACTCTTCCATTGTTCTCGGAATTCCGCTGACATTTAAAAATGCTTCGGAAATCTTCCATTGTTTTCAAAATTCCGCTGACGTTTAAAAATGCTTCAGAACTTTTCCATTGTTCTCCGAGTTCTGCTGACGTTTAAAAATGCTTCGGAACTCTTCCATTGTTCTCGGAATTCCGCTGACGTTTAAAAATGCTTCTGAACTCTTCCATTGTTCTCGGAATTCCGTTGAAGTTTAAAAATGCTTCGAAACTCTTCCACTGTTCTCGGAATTCTGCTGAAGTTTAAAAATGCTTCAGAACTCTTCCATTGTTCTCGGAATTTCGCTGACGTTTAATAATGCTTCGCAACTCTTTCCTTGTTCTCGGAATTCCGCTGACGTTTAAAAATGCTTCGGTACTCTTCCATTGTTCTCGGAATTCCGCTGACATTTAAAAATGCTTCGGAAATCTTCCATTGTTTTCAAAATTCCGCTGACGTTTAAAAATGCTTCAGAACTCTTCCATTGTTCTCAGAATTCCGCTGACATTTAAAAATGCTTCGGAACTCTTCCATTGTTCTCGGAATTCCGCTGACGTTTAAAAATTGTTCGGTACTCTTCCATTGTTCTCGGAATTCCGCTGACATATAAAAATGCTTCGGAAATCTTGTATTGTTCTCGGAATTCCGCTGAAGTTTAAAAATGCTTAAAATCTCTTCCATTGTTCTCGTAATTCTGCTCATGTTTAAAAATGCTTCGGAACTCTTCCATTGTTCTCGTAATTCCGCTGAAGTTTAAAAATGCTTCACAACTCTTCCATTGTTCTCGGAATTCCGCTGACGTTTAATAATGCTTCGCAACTCTTTCATTGTTCTCGGAATTCCGCTGACGTTTAAAAATGCTTCGGAACTCTTCCATTGTTCTCGGAATTCCGTTGAAGTTTAAAAATGCTTCGAAACTCTTCCATTGTTCTCAGAATTCTGCTGAAGTTTAAAAATGCTTCAGAACTCTTCCATTGTTCTCGGAATTCCGCTGACGTTTAATAATGCTTCGCAACTCTTTCATTGTTCTCGGAATTCCGCTGAAATTTAAAAATGCTTCGGTACTCTTCCTTTGTTCTCGGAATTCCGCTGACATATAAAAATGCTTCGGAAATCTTGCATTGTTCTCGGCATTCCGCTGACGTTTAAAAATGCTTCGCAACTCTTCAATTGTTCTCGGAATTCTGCTGAACTTTTAAAATGCTTTGGAACTCTTCCATTGCTCTCAGAATTCTGCTGAAGTTTAAAAATGCTTCAGAACTCTTCCATTGTTCTTGGAATTCTGCTGAAGTTTAAAAATGCTTCAGAACTCTTCCATTGTTCTCAGAATTCCGCTGACGTTCAAAAATGCTTCGGAAATCTTCCATTGTTTTCAAAATTCCGCTGACGTTTAAAAATGCTTCAGAACTTTTCCATTGTTCTCAGAATTCTGCTGACGTTTAAAAATGCTTCGGAACTCTTCCATTGTTCTCGGAATTCCGCTGACGTTTAAAAATGCTTCTGAACTCTTCCATTGTTCTCGGAATTCCGTTGAAGTTTAAAAATGCTTCGAAACTCTTCCACTGTTCTCGGAATTCTGCTGAAGTTTAAAAATGCTTCAGAACTCTTCCATTGTTCTCGGAATTTCGCTGACGTTTAATAATGCTTCGCAACTCTTTCCTTGTTCTCGGAATTCCGCTGACGTTTAAAAATGCTTCGGTACTCTTCCATTGTTCTCGGAATTCCGCTGACATTTAAAAATGCTTCGGAAATCTTCCATTGTTTTCAAAATTCCGCTGACGTTTAAAAATGCTTCAGAACTCTTCCATTGTTCTCAGAATTCCGCTGACATTTAAAAATGCTTCGGAACTCTTCCATTGTTCTCGGAATTCCGCTGACGTTTAAAAATTGTTCGGTACTCTTCCATTGTTCTCGGAATTCCGCTGACATATAAAAATGCTTCGGAAATCTTGTATTGTTCTCGGAATTCCGCTGAAGTTTAAAAATGCTTAAAATCTCTTCCATTGTTCTCGTAATTCTGCTCATGTTTAAAAATGCTTCGGAACTCTTCCATTGTTCTCGTAATTCCGCTGAAGTTTAAAAATGCTTCACAACTCTTCCATTGTTCTCGGAATTCCGCTGACGTTCAAAAATGCTTCGGAAATCTTCCATTGTTTTCAAAATTCCGCTGACGTTTAAAAATGCTTCAGAACTTTTCCATTGTTCTCAGAATTCTGCTGACGTTTAAAAATGCTTCGGAACTCTTCCATTGTTCTCGGAATTCCGCTGACGTTTAAAAATGCTTCTGAACTCTTCCATTGTTCTCGGAATTCCGTTGAAGTTTAAAAATGCTTCGAAACTCTTCCACTGTTCTCGGAATTCTGCTGAAGTTTAAAAATGCTTCAGAACTCTTCCATTGTTCTCGGAATTTCGCTGACGTTTAATAATGCTTCGCAACTCTTTCCTTGTTCTCGGAATTCCGCTGACGTTTAAAAATGCTTCGGTACTCTTCCATTGTTCTCGGAATTCCGCTGACATTTAAAAATGCTTCGGAAATCTTCCATTGTTTTCAAAATTCCGCTGACGTTTAAAAATGCTTCAGAACTCTTCCATTGTTCTCAGAATTCCGCTGACATTTAAAAATGCTTCGGAACTCTTCCATTGTTCTCGGAATTCCGCTGACGTTTAAAAATTGTTCGGTACTCTTCCATTGTTCTCGGAATTCCGCTGACATATAAAAATGCTTCGGAAATCTTGTATTGTTCTCGGAATTCCGCTGAAGTTTAAAAATGCTTAAAATCTCTTCCATTGTTCTCGTAATTCTGCTCATGTTTAAAAATGCTTCGGAACTCTTCCATTGTTCTCGTAATTCCGCTGAAGTTTAAAAATGCTTCACAACTCTTCCATTGTTCTCGGAATTCCGCTGACGTTTAATAATGCTTCGCAACTCTTTCATTGTTCTCGGAATTCCGCTGACGTTTAAAAATGCTTCGGAACTCTTCCATTGTTCTCGGAATTCCGTTGAAGTTTAAAAATGCTTCGAAACTCTTCCATTGTTCTCAGAATTCTGCTGAAGTTTAAAAATGCTTCAGAACTCTTCCATTGTTCTCAGAATTCTGCTGAAGTTTAAAAATGCTTCAGAACTCTTCCATTGTTCTCGGAATTCCGCTGACGTTTAATAATGCTTCGCAACTCTTTCATTGTTCTCGGAATTCCGCTGAAATTTAAAAATGCTTCGGTACTCTTCCGTTGTTCTCGGAATTCCGCTGACATATAAAAATGCTTCGGAAATCTTGCATTGTTCTCGGCATTCCGCTGACGTTTAAAAATGCTTCGCAACTCTTCAATTGTTCTCGGAATTCTGCTGAACTTTTAAAATGCTTTGGAACTCTTCCATTGCTCTCAGAGTTCTGCTGAAGTTTAAAAATGCTTCAGAACTCTTACATTGTTCTCGGAATTCTGCTGACGTTTAAAAATGCTTCGGAACTCTTCCATTGTTCTCAAAATTCCGTTGAAGTTTAAAAATGCTTCGGAACTCTTCCATTGTTCTCGGAATTCCGCTGAAGTTTAAAAATGCTTCGAAACTCTTCCATTGTTCTCAGAATTCCGCTGACGTTTAAAAATGCTTCGGTACTCTTCCATTTTTCTCGGAATTCTGCTGACGTTTAAAAATGCTTCGGAACTCTTCCATTGTTCTCGGAATTCCGATGACGTTTTAAAATGCTTCGGTACTCTTCCATTGTTCTCGGAATTCCACTGAAGTTTAAAAATGCTTCGGAACTCTTCCATTGTTCTAGGAATTCTGCTGAAGTTTAAAAATTCATGTGAACTCTTCCATTATTCTCGGAATTCGTGTGAATTTTAAAAATGCTTCGGAACTTTTCTATTGTTCTCGGAATTCCGCTGAAGTTTAAAAATGCTTAAAATCTCTTATATTGTTCTCGGAATTCCGCTGAAGTTTAAAAATGCTTCGGAACTCTTCCATTGTTCTCGGAATTCTGCTGAAGTTTAAAAATGCTCAGGAACTCTTCCATTGTTCTCAGAATTCCGCTGACGTTCAAAAATGCTTCGGAAATCTTCCATTGTTTTCAAAATTCCGCTGACATTTAAAAATGCTTCAGAACTTTTCCATTGTTCTCAGAATTCTGCTGACGTTTAAAAATGCTTCGGAACTCTTCCATTGTTCTCGGAATTCCGCTGACGTTTAAAAATGCTTCTGAACTCTTCCATTGTTCTCGGATATCCGTTGAAGTTTAAAAATGCTTCGAAACTCTTCCACTGTTCTCGGAATTCTGCTGAAGTTTAAAAATGCTTCAGAACTCTTCCATTGTTCTCGGAATTTCGCTGACGTTTAATAATGCTTCGCAACTCTTTCTTTGTTCTCGGAATTCCGCTGACGTTTAAAAATGCTTCGGAACTCTTCCATTGTTCTCGGAATTCCGTTGAAGTTTAAAAATGCTTCGAAACTCTTCAATTGTTCTCGGAATTCTGCTGAACTTTTAAAATGCTTTGGAACTCTTCCATTGTTCTCGGAATTCTGCTGAAGTTTAAAAATGCTTCGGAACTCTTCCATTGCTCTCAGAATTCCGCTGACGTTTAAAAATGCTTCGATACTCTTCCATTGTTCTCGGAATTCTTCTGACGTTTAAAAATGCTTCGGAACTCTTCCATTGTTCTTGGAATTCCGATGACGTTTTAAAATGCTTCGGTACTCTTCCATTGTTCTCGGAATTCCGCTGACGTTTAAAAATTCTTCGGAACTCTTCCATTGTTCTCGGAATTCCACTGAAGTTTAAAAATGCTTCAGAACTCTTCCATTGTTCTCGGAATTTCGCTGACGTTTAATAATGCTTCGCAACTCTTTCCTTTTTCTCGGAATTCCGCTGACATTTAAAAATGCTTTGGAACTCTTCCATTGTTCTCGGAATTCCGTTGAAGTTTAAAAATGCATCGAAACTCTTCCATTGTTCTCGGAATTCCGCTGACATTTAAAAATGCTTCGGAAATCTTCCATTGTTTTCAAAATTCCGCTGACGTTTAAAAATGCTTCAGAACTCTTCCATTGTTCTCAGAATTCCGCTGACATTTAAAAATGCTTCGGAACTCTTCCATTGTTCTCGGAATTCCGCTGACGTTTAAAAATTGTTCGGTACTCTTCCATTGTTCTCGGAATTCCGCTGACATATAAAAATGCTTCGGAAATCTTGTATTGTTCTCGGAATTCCGCTGAAGTTTAAAAATGCTTAAAATCTCTTCCATTGTTCTCGTAATTCTGCTCATGTTTAAAAATGCTTCGGAACTCTTCTATTGTTCTCGGAATTCCGCTGAAGTTTAAAAATGCTTAAAATCTCTTCCATTGTTCTCGTAATTCTGCTCATGTTTAAAAATGCTTCGGAACTCTTCCATTGTTCTCGGAATTCCGCTGACAATTAAAAATGCTTCAGAACTCTTCCATTGTTCTCGGAATTCCGCTGACGTTTAATAATGCTTCGCAACTCTTTCATTGTTCTCGGAATTCCGCTGAAATTTAAAAATGCTTCAGAACTCTTCCATTGTTCTCAGAATTCCGCTGACGTTTAAAAATGCTTCGGTACTCTTCCTTTGTTCTCAGAATTCCGCTGACATATAAAAATGCTTCGGAAATCTTGCATTGTTCTCGGCATTCCGCTGACGTTTAAAAATGCTTCGGAACTCTTCAATTGTTCTCGGAATTCTGCTGAACTTTTAAAATGCTTTGGAACTCTTCCATTGCTCTCAGAATTCTGCTGAAGTTTAAAAATGCTTCAGAACTCTTACATTGTTCTCGGAATTCTGCTGACGTTTAAAAATGCTTCGGAACTCTTCCATTGTTCTCGAAATTCCGTTGAAGTTTAAAAATGCTTCGGAACTCTTCCATTGTTCTCGGAATTCTGCTGAAGTTTAAAAATGCTTCGGAACTCTTCCATTGTTCTTGGAATTCCGATGACGTTTTAAAATGCTTCGGTACTCTTCCATTGTTCTCGGAATTCCGCTGACGTTTAAAAATTCTTCGGAACTCTTCCATTGTTCTCGGAATTCCACTGAAGTTTAAAAATGCTTCAGAACTCTTCCATTGTTCTCGGAATTTCGCTGACGTTTAATAATGCTTCGCAACTCTTTCCTTGTTCTCGGAATTCCGCTGACGTTTAAAAATGCTTCGGAACTCTTCCATTGTTCTCGGAATTCCGTTGAAGTTTAAAAATGCTTTGAAACTCTTCCATTGTTCTCGGAATTCCGCTGACATTTAAAAATGCTTCGGAACTCTTCCATTGTTCTCGGAATTCCGCTGACGTTTAAAAATTGTTCGGTACTCTTCCATTGTTCTCGGAATTCCGCTGACATATAAAAATGCTTCAGAAATCTTGTATTGTTCTCGGAATTCCGCTGAAGTTTAAAAATGCTTAAAATCTCTTCCATTGTTCTCGTAATTCTGCTCATGTTTAAAAATGCTTCGGAACTCTTCTATTGTTCTCGGAATTCCGCTGAAGTTTAAAAATGCTTAAAATCTCTTCCATTGTTCTCGTAATTCTGCTCATGTTTAAAAATGCTTCGGAACTCTTCCATTGTTCTCGTAATTCCGCTGAAGTTTAAAAATGCTTCGGAACTCTTCCATTGTTCTCGGAATTCCGATGACGTTTTAAAATGCTTCGGAACTCTTCCATTGTTCTCGGAATTCCGATGACGTTTTAAAATGCTTCGGTACTCTTCCATTGTTCTCGGAATTCCGCTGACAATGAAAAATGCTTCGGAACTCTTCCATTGTTCTCGGAATTCCGTTGAAGTTTAAAAATGCTTTGAAACTCTTCCATTGTTCTCAGAATTCTGCTGAAGTTTAAAAATGCTTCAGAACTCTTCCATTGTTCTCGGAATTCCGCTGACGTTTAATAATGCTTCACAACTCTTTCATTGTTCTCGGAATTCCGCTGAAATTTAAAAATGCTTCGGAACTCTTCCATTGTTCTCAGAATTCCGCTGACGTTTAAAAATGCTTCGGTACTCTTCCTTTGTTCTCGGAATTCCGCTGACATATAAAAATGCTTCGGAAATCTTGCATTGTTCTCGGCATTCCGCTGACGTTTAAAAATGCTTCGGAACTCTTCAATTGTTCTCGGAATTCCGCTGACGTTTAATAATGCTTCGCAACTCTTTCATTGTTCTCGGAATTCCGCTGACGTTTAAAAATGCTTCGGAACTCTTCCATTGTTCTCGGAATTCCGTTGAAGTTTAAAAATGCTTCGAAACTCTTCAATTGTTCTCGGAATTCTGCTGAACTTTTAAAATGCTTTGGAACTCTTCCATTGTTCTCGGAATTCTGCTGAAGTTTAAAAATGCTTCGGAACTCTTCCATTGTTCTCAGAATTCCGCTGACGTTTAAAAATGCTTCGATACTCTTCCATTGTTCTCGGAATTCTTCTGACGTTTAAAAATGCTTCAGAACTCTTCCATTGTTCTCAGAATTCCGCTGACATTTAAAAATGCTTCGGAACTCTTCCATTGTTCTCGGAATTCCGCTGACGTTTAAAAATTGTTCGGTACTCTTCCATTGTTCTCGGAATTCCGCTGACATATAAAAATGCTTCGGAAATCTTGTATTGTTCTCGGAATTCCGCTGAAGTTTAAAAATGCTTAAAATCTCTTCCATTGTTCTCGTAATTCTGCTCATGTTTAAAAATGCTTCGGAACTCTTCTATTGTTCTCGGAATTCCGCTGAAGTTTAAAAATGCTTAAAATCTCTTCCATTGTTCTCGTAATTCTGCTCATGTTTAAAAATGCTTCGGAACTCTTCCATTGTTCTCGGAATTCCGCTGACAATTAAAAATGCTTCAGAACTCTTCCATTGTTCTCGGAATTCCGCTGACGTTTAATAATGCTTCGCAACTCTTTCATTGTTCTCGGAATTCCGCTGAAATTTAAAAATGCTTCAGAACTCTTCCATTGTTCTCAGAATTCCGCTGACGTTTAAAAATGCTTCGGTACTCTTCCTTTGTTCTCAGAATTCCGCTGACATATAAAAATGCTTCGGAAATCTTGCATTGTTCTCGGCATTCCGCTGACGTTTAAAAATGCTTCGGAACTCTTCAATTGTTCTCGGAATTCTGCTGAACTTTTAAAATGCTTTGGAACTCTTCCATTGCTCTCAGAATTCTGCTGAAGTTTAAAAATGCTTCAGAACTCTTACATTGTTCTCGGAATTCTGCTGACGTTTAAAAATGCTTCGGAACTCTTCCATTGTTCTCGAAATTCCGTTGAAGTTTAAAAATGCTTCGGAACTCTTCCATTGTTCTCGGAATTCTGCTGAAGTTTAAAAATGCTTCGGAACTCTTCCATTGTTCTTGGAATTCCGATGACGTTTTAAAATGCTTCGGTACTCTTCCATTGTTCTCGGAATTCCGCTGACGTTTAAAAATTCTTCGGAACTCTTCCATTGTTCTCGGAATTCCACTGAAGTTTAAAAATGCTTCAGAACTCTTCCATTGTTCTCGGAATTTCGCTGACGTTTAATAATGCTTCGCAACTCTTTCCTTGTTCTCGGAATTCCGCTGACGTTTAAAAATGCTTCGGAACTCTTCCATTGTTCTCGGAATTCCGTTGAAGTTTAAAAATGCTTTGAAACTCTTCCATTGTTCTCGGAATTCCGCTGACATTTAAAAATGCTTCGGAACTCTTCCATTGTTCTCGGAATTCCGCTGACGTTTAAAAATTGTTCGGTACTCTTCCATTGTTCTCGGAATTCCGCTGACATATAAAAATGCTTCGGAAATCTTGTATTGTTCTCGGAATTCCGCTGAAGTTTAAAAATGCTTAAAATCTCTTCCATTGTTCTCGTAATTCTGCTCATGTTTAAAAATGCTTCGGAACTCTTCTATTGTTCTCGGAATTCCGCTGAAGTTTAAAAATGCTTAAAATCTCTTCCATTGTTCTCGTAATTCTGCTCATGTTTAAAAATGCTTCGGAACTCTTCCATTGTTCTCGTAATTCCGCTGAAGTTTAAAAATGCTTCGGAACTCTTCCATTGTTCTCGGAATTCCGATGACGTTTTAAAATGCTTCGGAACTCTTCCATTGTTCTCGGAATTCCGATGACGTTTTAAAATGCTTCGGTACTCTTCCATTGTTCTCGGAATTCCGCTGACAATGAAAAATGCTTCGGAACTCTTCCATTGTTCTCGGAATTCCGTTGAAGTTTAAAAATGCTTTGAAACTCTTCCATTGTTCTCAGAATTCTGCTGAAGTTTAAAAATGCTTCAGAACTCTTCCATTGTTCTCGGAATTCCGCTGACGTTTAATAATGCTTCACAACTCTTTCATTGTTCTCGGAATTCCGCTGAAATTTAAAAATGCTTCGGAACTCTTCCATTGTTCTCAGAATTCCGCTGACGTTTAAAAATGCTTCGGTACTCTTCCTTTGTTCTCGGAATTCCGCTGACATATAAAAATGCTTCGGAAATCTTGCATTGTTCTCGGCATTCCGCTGACGTTTAAAAATGCTTCGGAACTCTTCAATTGTTCTCGGAATTCCGCTGACGTTTAATAATGCTTCGCAACTCTTTCATTGTTCTCGGAATTCCGCTGACGTTTAAAAATGCTTCGGAACTCTTCCATTGTTCTCGGAATTCCGTTGAAGTTTAAAAATGCTTCGAAACTCTTCAATTGTTCTCGGAATTCTGCTGAACTTTTAAAATGCTTTGGAACTCTTCCATTGTTCTCGGAATTCTGCTGAAGTTTAAAAATGCTTCGGAACTCTTCCATTGTTCTCAGAATTCCGCTGACGTTTAAAAATGCTTCGATACTCTTCCATTGTTCTCGGAATTCTTCTGACGTTTAAAAATGCTTCGGAACTCTTCCATTGTTCTTGGAATTCCGATGACGTTTTAAAATGCTTCGGTACTCTTCCATTGTTCTCGGAATTCCGCTGACGTTTAAAAATTCTTCGGAACTCTTCCATTGTTCTCGGAATTCCACTGAAGTTTAAAAATGCTTCAGAACTCTTCCATTGTTCTCGGAATTTCGCTGACGTTTAATAATGCTTCGCAACTCTTTCCTTGTTCTCGGAATTCCGCTGACATTTAAAAATGCTTTGGAACTCTTCCATTGTTCTCGGAATTCCGTTGAAGTTTAAAAATGCATCGAAACTCTTCCATTGTTCTCGGAATTCCGCTGACATTTAAAAATGCTTCGGAAATCTTCCATTGTTTTCAAAATTCCGCTGACGTTTAAAAATGCTTCAGAACTCTTCCATTGTTCTCAGAATTCCGCTGACATTTAAAAATGCTTCGGAACTCTTCCATTTTTCTCGGAATTCCGCTGACGTTTAAAAATTGTTCGGTACTCTTCCATTGTTCTCGGAATTCCGCTGACATATAAAAATGCTTCGGAAATCTTGTATTGTTCTCGGAATTCCGCTGAAGTTTAAAAATGCTTAAAATCTCTTCCATTGTTCTCGTAATTCTGCTCATGTTTAAAAATGCTTCGGAACTCTTCTATTGTTCTCGGAATTCCGCTGAAGTTTAAAAATGCTTAAAATCTCTTCCATTGTTCTCGTAATTCTGCTCATGTTTAAAAATGCTTCGGAACTCTTCCATTGTTCTCGGAATTCCGCTGACAATTAAAAATGCTTCGGAACTCTTCCATTGTTCTCGGAATTCCGTTGAAGTTTAAAAATGCTTCGAAACTCTTCCATTGTTCTCAGAATTCTGCTGAAGTTTAAAAATGCTTCAGAACTCTTCCATTGTTCTCGGAATTCCGCTGACGTTTAATAATGCTTCGCAACTCTTTCATTGTTCTCGGAATTCCGCTGAAATTTAAAAATGCTTCAGAACTCTTCCATTGTTCTCAGAATTCCGCTGACGTTTAAAAATGCTTCGGTACTCTTCCTTTGTTCTCAGAATTCCGCTGACATATAAAAATGCTTCGGAAATCTTGCATTGTTCTCGGCATTCCGCTGACGTTTAAAAATGCTTCGGAACTCTTCAATTGTTCTCGGAATTCTGCTGAACTTTTAAAATGCTTTGGAACTCTTCCATTGCTCTCAGAATTCTGCTGAAGTTTAAAAATGCTTCAGAACTCTTACATTGTTCTCGGAATTCTGCTGACGTTTAAAAATGCTTCGGAACTCTTCCATTGTTCTCGAAATTCCGTTGAAGTTTAAAAATGCTTCGGAACTCTTCCATTGTTCTCGGAATTCTGCTGAAGTTTAAAAATGCTTCGGAACTCTTCCATTGTTCTTGGAATTCCGATGACGTTTTAAAATGCTTCGGTACTCTTCCATTGTTCTCGGAATTCCGCTGACGTTTAAAAATTCTTCGGAACTCTTCCATTGTTCTCGGAATTCCACTGAAGTTTAAAAATGCTTCAGAACTCTTCCATTGTTCTCGGAATTTCGCTGACGTTTAATAATGCTTCGCAACTCTTTCCTTGTTCTCGGAATTCCGCTGACGTTTAAAAATGCTTCGGAACTCTTCCATTGTTCTCGGAATTCCGTTGAAGTTTAAAAATGCTTTGAAACTCTTCCATTGTTCTCGGAATTCCGCTGACATTTAAAAATGCTTCGGAACTCTTCCATTGTTCTCGGAATTCCGCTGACGTTTAAAAATTGTTCGGTACTCTTCCATTGTTCTCGGAATTCCGCTGACATATAAAAATGCTTCGGAAATCTTGTATTGTTCTCGGAATTCCGCTGAAGTTTAAAAATGCTTAAAATCTCTTCCATTGTTCTCGTAATTCTGCTCATGTTTAAAAATGCTTCGGAACTCTTCTATTGTTCTCGGAATTCCGCTGAAGTTTAAAAATGCTTAAAATCTCTTCCATTGTTCTCGTAATTCTGCTCATGTTTAAAAATGCTTCGGAACTCTTCCATTGTTCTCGTAATTCCGCTGAAGTTTAAAAATGCTTCGGAACTCTTCCATTGTTCTCGGAATTCCGATGACGTTTTAAAATGCTTCGGAACTCTTCCATTGTTCTCGGAATTCCGATGACGTTTTAAAATGCTTCGGTACTCTTCCATTGTTCTCGGAATTCCGCTGACAATGAAAAATGCTTCGGAACTCTTCCAT
Organism: Phyllobates terribilis; assembly: GCF_046119375.1. Classification (NCBI taxonomy): domain Eukaryota; kingdom Metazoa; phylum Chordata; class Amphibia; order Anura; family Dendrobatidae; genus Phyllobates; species Phyllobates terribilis. The sequence continues at coordinate 16,197,621 of NW_027362782.1, forward strand.
TGTTCTCGGAATTCCGTTGAAGTTTAAAAATGCTTTGAAACTCTTCCATTGTTCTCAGAATTCTGCTGAAGTTTAAAAATGCTTCAGAACTCTTCCATTGTTCTCGGAATTCCGCTGACGTTTAATAATGCTTCGCAACTCTTTCATTGTTCTCGGAATTCCGCTGAAATTTAAAAATGCTTCGGAACTCTTCCATTGTTCTCAGAATTCCGCTGACGTTTAAAAATGCTTCGGTACTCTTCCTTTGTTCTCGGAATTCCGCTGACATATAAAAATGCTTCGGAAATCTTGCATTGTTCTCGGCATTCCGCTGACGTTTAAAAATGCTTCGGTACTCTTCCTTTGTTCTCGGAATTCCACTGACATATAAAAATGCTTCGCAACTCTTTCATTGTTCTCGGAATTCCGCTGACGTTTAAAAATGCTTCGGAACTCTTCCATTGTTCTCGGAATTCCGTTGAAGTTTAAAAATGCTTCGGTACTCTTCCTTTGTTCTCGGAATTCCACTGACATATAAAAATGCTTCGCAACTCTTTCATTGTTCTCGGAATTCCGCTGACGTTTAAAAATGCTTCGGAACTCTTCCATTGTTCTCGGAATTCCGTTGAAGTTTAAAAATGCTTCGAAACTCTTCCATTGTTCTCAGAATTCTGCTGAAGTTTAAAAATGCTTCAGAACTCTTCCATTGTTCTCGGAATTCCGCTGACGTTTAATAATGCTTCGCAACTCTTTCATTGTTCTCGGAATTCCGCTGAAATTTAAAAATGCTTCAGAACTCTTCCATTGTTCTCAGAATTCCGCTGACGTTTAAAAATGCTTCGGTACTCTTCCTTTGTTCTCGGAATTCCGCTGACATATAAAAATGCTTCGGAAATCTTGCATTGTTCTCGGCATTCCGCTGACGTTTAAAAATGCTTCGAAACTCTTCCATTGTTCTCAGAATTCTGCTGAAGTTTAAAAATGCTTCAGAACTCTTCCATTGTTCTCGGAATTCCGCTGACGTTTAATAATGCTTCGCAACTCTTTCATTGTTCTCGGAATTCCGCTGAAATTTAAAAATGCTTCGGAACTCTTCCATTGTTCTCGAAATTCCGTTGAAGTTTAAAAATGCTTCGGAACTCTTCCATTGTTCTCGGAATTCTGCTGAAGTTTAAAAATGCTTCGGAACTCTTCCATTGTTCTCAGAATTCCGCTGACGTTTAAAAATGCTTCGGTACTCTTCCATTGTTCTCGGAATTCTTCTGACGTTTAAAAATGCTTCGGAACTCTTCCATTGTTCTCGGAATTCCGATGACGTTTTAAAATGCTTCGGTACTCTTCCATTGTTCTCGGAATTCCGCTGACGTTTAAAAATTCTTCGGAACTCTTCCATTGTTCTCGGAATTCCACTGAAGTTTAAAAATGCTTCGGAACTCTTCCATTGTTCTAGGAATTCTGCTGAAGTTTAAAAATTCATGTGAACTCTTCCATTATTCTCGGAATTCGTGTGAATTTTAAAAATGCTTCGGAACTTTTCTATTGTTCTCGGAATTCCGCTGAAGTTTAAAAATGCTTAAAATCTCTTACATTGTTCTCGGAATTCCGCTGAAGTTTGAAAATGCTTCGGAACTCTTCCATTGTTCTCGGAATTCTGCTGAAGTTTAACAATGCTTCAGAACTCTTCCATTGTTCTCAGAATTCCGCTGACGTTCAAAAATGCTTCGGAAATCTTCCATTGTTTTCAAAATTCCGCTGACGTTTAAAAATGCTTCAGAACTTTTCCATTGTTCTCCGAGTTCTGCTGACGTTTAAAAATGCTTCGGAACTCTTCCATTGTTCTCAGAATTCCGCTGACGTTTAAAAATGCTTCTGAACTCTTCCATTGTTCTCGGAATTCCGTTGAAGTTTAAAAATGCTTCGGAACTTTTCTATTGTTCTCGGAATTCCGCTGAAGTTTAAAAATGCTTAAAATCTCTTACATTGTTCTCGGAATTCCGCTGAAGTTTAAAAATGCTTCGGAACTCTTCCATTGTTCTCGGAATTCTGCTGAAGTTTAAAAATGCTTCGGAACTCTTCCATTGTTCTCAGAATTCCGCTGACGTTTAAAAATGCTTCGATACTCTTCCATTGTTCTCGGAATTCTTCTGACGTTTAAAAATGCTTCGGAACTCTTCCATTGTTCTTGGAATTCCGATGACGTTTTAAAATGCTTCGGTACTCTTCTATTGTTCTCGGAATTCCGCTGACGTTTAAAAATTCTTCGGAACTCTTCCATTGTTCTCGGAATTCCACTGAAGTTTAAAAATGCTTCAGAACTCTTCCATTGTTCTCAGAATTCCGCTGACGTTTAAAAATGCTTCGGAAATCTTCCATTGTTTTCAAAATTCCGCTGACGTTTAAAAATGCTTCAGAACTCTTCCATTGTTCTCAGAATTCCGCTGACATTTAAAAATGCTTCGGAACTCTTCCATTGTTCTCGGAATTCCGCTGACGTTTAAAAATTGTTCGGTACTCTTCCATTGTTCTCGGAATTCCGCTGACATATAAAAATGCTTCGGAAATCTTGTATTGTTCTCGGAATTCCGCTGAAGTTTAAAAATGCTTAAAATCTCTTCCATTGTTCTCGTAATTCTGCTCATGTTTAAAAATGATTCGGAACTCTTCTATTGTTCTCGGAATTCCGCTGAAGTTTAAAAATGCTTAAAATCTCTTCCATTGTTCTCGTAATTCTGCTCATGTTTAAAAATGCTTCGGAACTCTTCCATTGTTCTCGTAATTCCGCTGAAGTTTAAAAATGCTTCGGAACTCTTCCATTGTTCTCGGAATTCCGATGACGTTTTAAAATGCTTCGGTACTCTTCCATTGTTCTCGGAATTCCGCTGACAATTAAAAATGCTTCAGAACTCTTCCATTGTTCTCGGAATTCCGCTGACGTTTAATAATGCTTCGCAACTCTTTCATTGTTCTCGGAATTCCGCTGAAATTTAAAAATGCTTCGGAACTCTTCCATTGTTTTCAGAATTCCGCTGACGTTTAAAAATGCTTCGGTACTCTTCCTTTGCTCTCGGAATTCCGCTGACATATAAAAATGCTTCGGAAATCTTGCATTGTTCTCGGCATTCCGCTGACGTTTAAAAATGCTTCGGAACTCTTCAATTGTTCTCGGAATTCCGCTGATGTTTAATAATGCTTCGCAACTCTTTCATTGTTCTCGGAATTCCGCTGACGTTTAATAATGCTTCGCAACTATTTCATTGTTCTCGGAATTCCGCTGAAATTTAAAAATGCTTCAGAACTCTTCCATTGTTCTCAGAATTCCGCTGACGTTTAAAAATGCTTCGGTACTCTTCCTTTGTTCTCGGAATTCCGCTGACATATAAAAATGCTTCGGAAATCTTGCATTGTTCTCGGCATTCCGCTGACGTTTAAAAATGCTTCGGAACTCTTCAATTGTTCTCGGAATTCTGCTGAACTTTTAAAATGCTTTGGAACTGTTCCATTGCTCTCAGAATTCTGCTGAAGTTTAAAAATGCTTCAGAACTCTTACATTGTTCTCGGAATTCTGCTGACGTTTAAAAATGCTTCGGAACTCTTCCATTGTTCTTGAAATTCCATTGAAGTTTAAAAATGCTTCGGAACTCTTCCATTGTTCTCGGAATTCTCCTGAAGTTTAAAAATGCTTCGGAACTCTTCCATTGTTCTCAGAATTCCGCTGACGTTTAAAAATGCTTCGATACTCTTCCATTGTTCTCGGAATTCTTCTGACGTTTAAAAATGCTTCGGAACTCTTCCATTGTTCTTGGAATTCCGATGACGTTTTAAAATGCTTCGGTACTCTTCCATTGTTCTCGGAATTCCGCTGACGTTTAAAAATTCTTCGGAACTCATCCATTGTTCTCGGAATTCCACTGAAGTTTAAAAATGCTTCAGAACTCTTCCATTGTTCTCGGAATTTCGCTGACGTTTAATAATGCTTCGCAACTCTTTCCTTGTTCTCGGAATTCCGCTGACGTTTAAAAATGCTTCGGAACTCTTCCATTGTTCTCGGAATTCTGTTGAAGTTTAAAAATGCTTTGAAACTCTTCCATTGTTCTCGGAATTCCGCTGACATTTAAAAATGCTTCGGAACTCTTCCATTGTTCTCGGAATTCCGCTGACGTTTAAAAATTGTTCGGTACTCTTCCATTGTTCTCGGAATTCCGCTGACATATAAAAATGCTTCGGAAATCTTGTATTGTTCTCGGAATTCCGCTGAAGTTTAAAAATGCTTAAAATCTCTTCCATTGTTCTCGTAATTCTGCTCATGTTTAAAAATGCTTCGGAACTCTTCTATTGTTCTCGGAATTCCGCTGAAGTTTAAAAATGCTTCAGAACTCTTACATTGTTCTCGGAATTCTGCTGACGTTTAAAAATGCTTCGGAACTCTTCTATTGTTCTCGGAATTCTGCTGAAGTTTAAAAATGCTTCAGAACTCTTACATTGTTCTCGGAATTCTGCTGACGTTTAAAAATGCTTCGGAACTCTTCCATTGTTCTCGAAATTCCGTTGAAGTTTAAAAATGCTTCGGAACTCTTCCATTGTTCTCGGAATTCTGCTGAAGTTTAAAAATGCTTCGGAACTCTTCCATTGTTCTCAGAATTCCGCTGACGTTTAAAAATGCTTCGGTACTCTTCCATTGTTCTCGGAATTCTTCTGACGTTTAAAAATGCTTCGGAACTCTTCCATTGTTCTAGGAATTCTGCTGAAGTTTAAAAATTCATGTGAACTCTTCCATTATTCTCGGAATTCGTGTGAATTTTAAAAATGCTTCGGAACTTTTCTATTGTTCTCGGAATTCCGCTGAAGTTTAAAAATGCTTAAAATCTCTTACATTGTTCTCGGAATTCCGCTGAAGTTTAAAAATGCTTCGGAACTCTTCCATTGTTCTCGGAATTCTGCTGAAGTTTAAAAATGCTTCAGAACTCTTCCATTGTTCTCGGAATTTCGCTGACGTTTAATAATGCTTCGCAACTCTTTCCTTGTTCTCGGAATTCCGCTGACGTTTAAAAATGCTTCGGAAATCTTCCATTGTTTTCAAAATTCCGCTGACGTTTAAAAATGCTTCAGAACTTTTCCATTGTTCTCCGAGTTCTGCTGACGTTTAAAAATGCTTCGGAACTCTTCCATTGTTCTCAGAATTCCGCTGACGTTTAAAAATGCTTCTGAACTCTTCCATTGTTCTCGGAATTCCGTTGAAGTTTAAAAATGCTTCGAAACTCTTCCATTGTTCTCGGAATTCTGCTGAAGTTTAAAAATGCTTCAGAACTCTTCCATTGTTCTCGGAATTTCGCTGACGTTTAATAATGCTTCGCAACTCTTTCCTTGTTCTCGGAATTCCGCTGACGTTTAAAAATGCTTCGGAACTCTTCCATTGTTCTCGGAATTCCGTTGAAGTTTAAAAATGCTTCAAAACTCTTCCATTGTTCTCGGAATTCAGCTGACATATAAAAATGCTTCGGAAATCTTGTATTGTTCTCGGCATTCCGCTGACATTTAAAAATGCTTCGGAACTCTTCTATTGTTCTCGGAATTCCGCTGAAGTTTAAAAATGCTTAAAATCTCTTCCATTGTTCTCGTAATTCTGCTCATGTTTAAAAATGCTTCGGAACTCTTCCATTGTTCTCGTAATTCCGCTGAAGTTTAAAAATGCTTCGGAACTCTTCCATTGGTCTCGGAATTCCGATGACGTTTTAAAATGCTTCGGTACTCTTCCATTGTTCTCGGAATTCCGCTGACAATTAAAAATGCTTCGGAACTCTTCCATTGTTCTCGGAATTCCACTGAAGTTTAAAAATGCTTCACAACTCTTCCATTGTTCTCGGAATTCCGCTGACGTTTAATAATGCTTCGCAACTCTTTCATTGTTCTCGGAATTCCGCTGACGTTTAAAAATGCTTCGGAACTCTTCCATTGTTCTCGGAATTTCGTTGAAGTTTAAAAATGCTTCGAAACTCTTCCATTGTTCTCGGAATTCTGCTGAAGTTTAAAAATGCTTCGGAACTCTTTCATTGTTCTCAGAATTCCGCTGACATTTAAAAATGCTTTGGTACTCTTCCATTGTTCTCGGAATTCCGCTGACATATAAAAATGCTTCGGAAATCTTGCATTGTTCTCGGCATTCCGCTGACGTTTAAAAATGCTTCGGAACTCTTCAATTGTTCTCGGAATTCTGCTGAACTTTTAAAATGCTTTGGAACTCTTCCATTGCTCTCGGAATTCTGCTGAAGTTTAAAAATGCTTCAGAACTCTTACATTGTTCTCGGAATTCTGCTGAAGTTTAAAAATGCTTCGGTACTCTTCCATTGTTCTCGAAATTCCGCTGACATATAAAAATGCTTCGGAAATCTTGCATTGTTCTCGGCATTCCGCTGACGTTTAAAAATGCTTCGGAACTCTTCCATTGTTTTCAAAATTCCGCTGACGTTTAAAAATGCTTCAGAACTATTAAATTGTTCTCGGAATTCCGCTGACGTTTAAAAATGCTTTGCAACTCTTCCATTGTTCTCAGAATTCCGCTGAAGTTTAAAAATGCTTCAGAATTCTTCAATTGTTCTCGGAATTCTGCTGAACTTTTAAAATGCTTTGGAACTCTTCCATTGCTCTCGGAATTCTGCTGAAGTTTAAAAATGCTTCGGAACTCTTCCATTGTTCTCGGAATTCTGCTGAAGTTTAAAAATGCTTCGGAACTCTTCCATTATTCTCGGAATTCCGTTGAAGTTTAAAAATGCTTCGAAACTCTTCCATTGTTCTCGGAATTCTGCTGAACTTTTAAAATGCTTTGGAACTCTTCCATTGCTCTCGGAATTCTGCTGAAGTTTAAAAATGCTTCGGAACTCTTCCATTGTTCTCGGAATTCTGCTGAAGTTTAAAAATGCTTCGGAACTCTTCCATTGTTCTCGGAATTCCGTTGAAGTTTAAAAATGCTTCGAAACTCTTCCATTGTTCTCGGAATTCTGCTGAAGTTTAAAAATGCTTCGGAACTCTTCCATTGTTCTCAGAATTCCGCTAACGTTTAAAAATGCTTCGGAAATCTTCCATTGTTTTCAAAATTCCGCTGACGCTTAAAAATGCTTCAGAACTCTTCCATTGTTCTCGGAATTCCGCTGACGTTTAATAATGCTTCGCAACTCTTTCATTGTACTCGGAATTCCGCTAACGTTTAAAAATGCTTCGGAACTCTTCCATTGTTCTCGGAATTCCGTTGAAGTTTAAAAATGCTTCGAAACTCTTCCATTGTTCTGGGAATTCTGCTGAAGTTTAAAAATGCTTCAGAACTCTTCCATTGTTCTCGGAATTCCGCTGATGTTTAAAAATGCTTCAGTACTCTTCCTTTGTTCTCGGAATTCCGTTGACATATAAAAATGCTTTGGAAATCTTGCATTGTTCTCGGCATTCCGCTGACGTTTAAAAATGCTTCGGAACTCTTCAATTGTTCTCGGAATTCTGCTGAAGTTTAAAAATGCTTCAGAACTCTTCCATTGTTCTCGGAATTCTGCTGTAGTTTAAAAATGCTTCGGAACCTTTCATTGTTCTCAGAATTCCGCTGACGTTTAAAAATGCTTCGGAACTCTTCAATTGTTCTCGGAATTCTGCTGAACTTTTAAAATGCTTTGGAACTCTTCCATTGCTCTCTGAATTCTGCTGAAGTTTAAAAATGCTTCGGAACTCTTCCATTGTTCTCGGAATTCTGCTGAAGTTTAAAAATGTTTAGGAACTCTTCCATTGTTCTCAGAATTCCGCTGACGTTTAAAAATGCTTCGGAAATCTTCCATTGTTTTCAAAATTCCGCTGACATATAAAAATGCTTCGGAAATCTTGCATTGTTCTCGGCATTCCGCTGACGTTTAAAAATGCTTCAGAATTCCTCAATTGTTCTCGGAATTCTGCTGAACTTTTAAAACGCTTTGGAACTCTTCCATTGCTCTCGGAATTCTGCTGAAGTTTAAAAATGCTTCGGAACTCTTCCATTGTTCTCGGAATTCCGTTGAAGTTTAAAAATGCTTCGAAACTCTTCCATTGTTCTCGGAATTCTGCTGAAGTTTAAAAATGCTTCAGAACTCTTCCATTGTTCTCGGAATTCCGCTGACGTTTAATAATGCTTCGCAACTCTTTCATTGTTCTCGGAATTCCGCTGACGTTTAAAAATGCTTCGGAACTCTTCCATTGTTCTCGGAATTCCGTTGAAGTTTAAAAATGCTTCGAAACCCTTCCATTGTTCTCGGAATTCTGCTGAAGTTTAAAAATGCTTCGGAACTCTTTCATTGTTCTCAGAATTCCGCTGACATTTAAAAATGCTTTGGTACTCTTCCATTGTTCTTGGAATTCCGCTGACATATAAAAATGCTTCGAAAATCTTGCATTGTTCTCGGCATTCCGCTGACGTTTAAAAATGCTTCGGAACTCTTCAATTGTTCTCGGAATTCTGCTGAACTTTTAAAATGCTTTGGAACTCTTCCATTGCTCTCGGAATTCTGCTGAAGTTTAAAAATGCTTCAGAACTCTTACATTGTTCTCGGAATTCTGCTGAAGTTTAAAAATGCTTCGGTACTCTTCCATTGTTCTCGGAAGTCCGCTGACATATAAAAATGCTTCGGAAATCTTGCATTGTTCTCGGCATTCCGCTGACGTTTAAAAATGCTTCGGAACTCTTCCATTGTTCTCAGAATTCCGCTGACGTTTAAAAATGCTTCGGAAATCTTCCATTGTTTTCAAAATTCCGCTGACGTTTAAAAATGCTTCAGAACTCTTCCATTGTTCTCGGAATTCCGCTGACGTTTAAAAATGCTTTGGAACTCTTCCATTGTTCTTGGAATTCTGCTGAAGTTTAAAAATGCTTCGGAACTCTTCCATTGTTCTCAGAATTCCGCTGACGTTTAAAAATGCTTCGGTACTCTTCCATTGTTCTCGGAATTCCACTGACATATAAAAATTCTTCGGAAATCTTGCATTGTTCTCGGCATTCCGCTGACGTTTAAAAATGCTTCGGAACTCTTCAATTGTTCTCGGAATTCTGCTGAACTTTTAAAATGCTTTGGAACTCTTCCATTGCTCTCGGAATTCTGCTGAAGTTTAAAAATGCTTCGGAACTCTTCCATTGTTCTCGGAATTCTGCTGAAGTTTAAAAATGTTTTCGAACTCTTCCATTGTTCACAGAATTCCGCTGACGTTTAAAAATGCTTCGGAAATCTTCCATTGTTTTCAAAATTCCGCTGACATATAAAAATGCTTCGGAAATCTTGCATTGTTCTCGGCATTCCGCTGACGTTTAAAAATGTTTCAGAATTCTTCAATTGTTCTCGGAATTCTGCTGAACTTTTAAAATGCTTTGGAACTCTTCTATTGCTCTCGGAATTCTGCTGAAGTTTAAAAATGCTTCGGAACTCTTCCATTGTTCTCGGAATTCTGCTGAAGTTTAAAAATGCTTCAGAACTCTTCCATTGTTCTCGGAATTTCGCTGACGTTTAATAATGCTTCGCAACTCTTTCCTTGTTCTCGGAATTCCGCTGACGTTTAAAAATGCTTCGGTACTCTTCCATTGTTCTCGGAATTCCGCTGACATTTAAAAATGCTTCGGAAATCTTCCATTGTTTTCAAAATTCCGCTGACGTTTAAGAATGCTTCAGAACTTTTCCATTGTTCTCCGAGTTCTGCTGACGTTTAAAAATGCTTCGGAACTCTTCCATTGTTCTCAGAATTCCGCTGACGTTTAAAAATGCTTCTGAACTCTTCCATTGTTCTCGGAATTCCGTTGAAGTTTAAAAATGCTTCGAAACTCTTCCATTGTTCTCGGAATTCTGCTGAAGTTTAAAAATGCTTCAGAACTCTTCCATTGTTCTCGGAATTTCGCTGACGTTTAATAATGCTTCGCAACTCTTTCCTTGTTCTCGGAATTCCGCTGACGTTTAAAAATGCTTCGGAACTCTTCCATTGTTCTCGGAATTCCGTTGAAGTTTAAAAATGCTTCAAAACTCTTCCATTGTTCTCGGAATTCAGCTGACATATAAAAAATGCTTCGGAAATCTTGCATTGTTCTCAGCATTCCGCTGACGTTTAAAAATGCTTCGGAACTCTTCCATTGTTCTCAGAATTCCGCTGACGTTTAAAAATGCTTCGGAAATCTTCCATTGTTTTCAAAATTCCGCTGACGTTTAAAAATGCTTCAGAACTCTTCCATTGTTCTCGGAATTCCGCTGACGTTTAAAAATGCTTTGGAACTCTTCCATTGTTCTTGGAATTCTGCTGAAGTTTAAAAATGCTTCGGAACTCTTCCATTGTTCTCAGAATTCCGCTGACGTTTAAAAATGCTTCGGTACTCTTCCATTGTTCTCGGAATTCCACTGACATATAAAAATACTTCGGAAATCTTGCATTGTTCTCGGCATTCCGCTGACGTTTAAAAATGCTTCGGAACTCTTCAATTGTTCTCGGAATTCTGCTGAACTTTTAAAATGCTTTGGAACTCTTCCATTGCTCTCGGAATTCTGCTGAAGTTTAAAAATGCTTCGGAACTCTTCCATTGTTCTCGGAATTCTGCTGAAGTTTAAAAATGTTTTGGAACTCTTCCATTGTTCACAGAATTCCGCTGACGTTTAAAAATGCTTCGGAAATCTTCCATTGTTTTCAAAATTCCGCTGACATATAAAAATGCTTCGGAAATCTTGCATTGTTCTCGGCATTCCGCTGACGTTTAAAAATGTTTCAGAATTCTTCAATTGTTCTCGGAATTCTGCTGAACTTTTAAAATGCTTTGGAACTCTTCTATTGCTCTCGGAATTCTGCTGAAGTTTAAAAATGCTTCGGAACTCTTCCATTGTTCTCGGAATTCTGCTGAAGTTTAAAAATGCTTCGGAACTCTTCCATTGTTCTCGGAATTCCGTTGAAGTTTAAAAATGCTTCGAAACTCTTCCATTGTTCTCGGAATTCTGCTGAAGTTTAAAAATGCTTCGGAACTCTTCCATTGTTCTCGGAATTCCGTTGAAGTTTAAAAATGCTTCGAAACTCTTCCATTGTACTCGGAATTCCGCTAACGTTTAAAAATGCTTCGGAACTCTTCCATTGTTCTCGGAATTCCGTTGAAGTTTAAAAATGCTTCACAACTCTTCCATTGTTCTCGGAATTCCGCTGACTTTTAAAAATACTTCGAAACTCTTCCATTGTTCTCCAAATTCCGCTGAAGTTTAAAAATGCTTCGGAACCCTTCCATTGTTCTCGGAATTCTGCTGAAGTTTAAAAATGCTTCGGAACTCTTCCATTGTTCTCAGAATTCTGCTGACGTTTAAAAATGCTTCGGAACTCTTCCATTGTTCTCGGAATTCCGCTGAAGTTTAAAAATGCTTCGGACCTCTTCCATTGTTCTAGGAATTCTGCTGAAGTCTAAAAATTCATCTGAACTCTTCCATTATTCTCGGAATTCGTGTGAATTTTAAAAATGCTTCGGAACTCTTCTATTGTTCTCGGAATTCCGCTGAAGTTTAAAAATGCTTAAAATCTCTTACATTGTACTCGGAATTCCGCTGAAGTTTAAAAATGCTTCGGAACTCTTCCATTGCTCTCGGAATTCTTCTGAAGTTTAAAAATGCTTCAGAACTCTTACATTGTTCTCGGAATTCTGCTGACGTTTACAAATGCTTCGGAACTCTTCCATTGTTCTCTGAATTCCGCTGACGTTTAAAAATGCTTCGGTACTCTTCCTTTGTTCTCGGAATTCCGCTGACATATAAAAATGCTTCGGAAATCTTGCATTGTTCTCGGCATTCCGCTGACGTTTAAAAATGCTTCGGAACTCTTCAATTGTTCTCGGAATTCTGCCGAACTTTTAAAATGCTTTGGAACTCTTCCATTGCTCTCGGAATTCTGCTGAAGTTTAAAAATGCTTCAGAACTCTTCCATTGTTCTCGGAATTCTGCTGTAGTTTAAAAATGCTTCGGAACTCTTCCATTGTTCTCAGAATTCCGCTGACGTTTAAAAATGCTTCGGAAATCTTCCATTGTTTTCAAAATTCCGCTGACGTTTAAAAATGCTTCAGAACTCTTCCATTGTTCTCGGAATTCCGCTGACGTTTTAAAATGCTTCGGTACTCTTCCATTGTTCTCGGAATTCCGCTGACATATAAAAATGCTTCGGAAATCTTGCATTGTTCTCGGCATTCCGCTGACGTTTAAAAATGCTTCGGAACTCTTCCATTGTTCTCAGAATTCCGCTGATGTTTAAAAATGCATCGGAAATCTTCCATAGTTTTCAAAATTCCGCTGACGTTTAAAAATGCTTCAGAACTCTTCCATTGTTCTCGGAATTCCGCTGACGTTTAAAAATGCTTTGGAACTCTTCCATTGCTCTCGGAATTCTGCTGAAGTTTAAAAATGCTTCGGAACTCTTCCATTGTTCTCGGAATTCTGCTGAAGTTTAAAAATGTTTTGGAACTCTTCCATTGTTCACAGAATTCCGCTGACGTTTAAAAATGCTTCGGAAATCTTCCATTGTTTTCAAAATTCCGCTGACATATAAAAATGCTTCGGAAATCTTGCATTGTTCTCGGCATTCCGCTGAAGTTTAAAAATGTTTCAGAATTCTTCAATTGTTCTCGGAATTCTGCTGAACTTTTAAAATGCTTTGGAACTCTTCTATTGCTCTCGGAATTCTGCTGAAGTTTAAAAATGCTTCGGAACTCTTCCATTGTTCTCGGAATTCTGCTGAAGTTTAAAAATGCTTCGGAACTCTTCCATTGTTCTCGGAATTCCGTTGAAGTTTAAAAATGCTTCGAAACTCTTCCATTGTTCTCGGAATTCTGCTGAAGTTTAAAAATGCTTCGGAACTCTTCCATTGTTCTCGGAATTCCGTTGAAGTTTAAAAATGCTTCGAAACTCTTCCATTGTACTCGGTATTCCGCTAACGTTTAAAAATGCTTCGGAACTCTTCCATTGTTCTCGGAATTCCGTTGAAGTTTAAAAATGCTTCACAACTCTTCCATTGTTCTCGGAATTCCGCTGACTTTTAAAAATACTTCGAAACTCTTCCATTGTTCTCCAAATTCCGCTGAAGTTTAAAAATGCTTCGGAACCCTTCCATTGTTCTCGGAATTCTGCTGAAGTTTAAAAATGCTTCGGAACTCTTCCATTGTTTTCAGAATTCTGCTGACGTTTAAAAATGCTTCGGAACTCTTCCATTGTTCTCGGAATTCCGCTGAAGTTTAAAAATGCTTCGGACCTCTTCCATTGTTCTAGGAATTCTGCTGAAGTCTAAAAATTCATCTGAACTCTTCCATTATTCTCGGAATTCGTGTGAATTTTAAAAATGCTTCGGAACTCTTCTATTGTTCTCGGAATTCCGCTGAAGTTTAAAAATGCTTAAAATCTCTTACATTGTACTCGGAATTCCGCTGAAGTTTAAAAATGCTTCGGAACTCTTCCATTGCTCTCGGAATTCTGCTGAAGTTTAAAAATGCTTCAGAACTCTTACATTGTTCTCGGAATTCTGCTGACGTTTACAAATGCTTCGGAACTCTTCCATTGTTCTCTGAATTCCGCTGACGTTTAAAAATGCTTCGGTACTCTTCCTTTGTTCTCGGAATTCCGCTGACATATAAAAATGCTTCGGAAATCTTGCATTGTTCTCGGCATTCCGCTGACGTTTAAAAATGCTTCGGAACTCTTCAATTGTTCTCGGAATTCTGCCGAACTTTTAAAATGCTTTGGAACTCTTCCATTGCTCTCGGAATTCTGCTGAAGTTTAAAAATGCTTCAGAACTCTTCCATTGTTCTCGGAATTCTGCTGTAGTTTAAAAATGCTTCGGAACTCTTCCATTGTTCTCAGAATTCCGCTGACGTTTAAAAATGCTTCGGAAATCTTCCATTGTTTTCAAAATTCCGCTGACGTTTAAAAATGCTTCAGAACTCTTCCATTGTTCTCGGAATTCCGCTGATGTTTAAAAATGCTTTGGAACTCTTCCATTATTCTCGGAAATCTGCTGAAGTTTAAAAATGCTTCGGAACTCTTCCATTGTTCTCAGAATTCCGCTGACGTTTAATAATGCTTCGCAACTTTTTCATTGTTCTCGGAATTCCGCTGACGGTTAAAAATGCTTCGGAACTCTTCAATTGTTCTCGGAATTCTGTTGAACTTTTAAAATGCTTTGGAACTCTTCCATTGCTCTCGGAATTCTGCTGAAGTTTAAAAATGCTTCAGAACTCTTACATTGTTCTCGGAATTCTGCTGACGTTTAAAAATTCTTCGGAACTCTACCATTGTTCTCGGAATTCCGTTGAAGTTTAAAAATGCTTCGAAGCTCTTCCATTGTTCTCGGAATTCTGCTGAAGTTTAAAAATGCTTCGGAACTCTTCCATTGTTCTCGGAATTCCGCTGACGTTTAATAATGCTTCGCAACGCTTTCATTGTTCTCGGAATTCCACTGACGTTTAAAAATGCTTCGGAACTCTTCCATTGGTCTCGGAATTCCGATGACGTTTTAAAATGCTTCGGTACTCTTCCATTGTTCTCGGAATTCCGCTGACAATTAAAAATGCTTCGAAACTCTTCCATTGTTCTCGGAATTCTGCTGAAGTTTAAAAATGCTTCGGAACTCTTCCATTGTTCTCGGAATTCCGCTGACGTTTAATAATGCTTCGCAACTCTTTCATTGTTCTCGGAATTCCACTGACGTTTAAAAATGCTTCGGAACTCTTCCATTGTTCTCGGAATTCCGTTGAAGTTTAAAAATGCTTCGAAACTCTTCCATTGTTCTCAGAATTCTGCTGAAGTTTAAAAATGCTTCAGAACTCTTCCATTGTTCTCGGAATTCCGCTGACGTTTAAAAATGCTTCGGAACTCTTCCATTGTTCTCGGAATTTCGTTGAAGTTTAAAAATGCTTCGAAACTCTTCCATTGTTCTCGGAATTCTGCTGAAGTTTAAAAATGCTTCAGAACTCTTACATTGTTCTCGGAATTCTGCTGACGTTTACAAATGCTTCGGAACTCTTCCATTGTTCTCTGAATTCCGCTGACGTTTAAAAATGCTTCGGTACTCTTCCTTTGTTCTCGGAATTCCGCTGACATATAAAAATGCTTCGGAAATCTTGCATTGTTCTCGGCATTCCGCTGACGTTTAAAAATGCTTCGGAACTCTTCAATTGTTCTCGGAATTCTGCCGAACTTTTAAAATGCTTTGGAACTCTTCCATTGTTCTCGGAATTCTGCTGTAGTTTAAAAATGCTTCGGAACTCTTCCATTGTTCTCAGAATTCCGCTGACGTTTAAAAATGCTTCGGAAATCTTCCATTGTTTTCAAAATTCCGCTGACGTTTAAAAATGCTTCAGAACTCTTCCATTGTTCTCGGAATTCCGCTGACGTTTTAAAATGCTTCGGTACTCTTCCATTGTTCTCGGAATTCCGCTGACATATAAAAATGCTTCGGAAATCTTGCATTGTTCTCGGCATTCCGCTGACGTTTAAAAATGCTTCGGAACTCTTCCATTGTTCTCAGAATTCCGCTGATGTTTAAAAATGCATCGGAAATCTTCCATAGTTTTCAAAATTCCGCTGACGTTTAAAAATGCTTCAGAACTCTTCCATTGTTCTCGGAATTCCGCTGACGTTTAAAAATGCTTTGGAACTCTTCCATTATTCTCGGAAATCTGCTGAAGTTTAAAAATGCTTCGGAACTCTTCCATTGTTCTCAGAATTCCGCTGACGTTTAATAATGCTTCGCAACTTTTTCATTGTTCTCGGAATTCCGCTGACGGTTAAAAATGCTTCGGAACTCTTCAATTGTTCTCGGAATTCTGTTGAACTTTTAAAATGCTTTGGAACTCTTCCATTGCTCTCGGAATTCTGCTGAAGTTTAAAAATGCTTCAGAACTCTTACATTGTTCTCGGAATTCTGCTGACGTTTAAAAATGCTTCGGAACTCTACCATTGTTCTCGGAATTCCGTTGAAGTTTAATAATGCTTCGAAACTCTTCCATTGTTCTCGGAATTCTGCTGAAGTTTAAAAATGCTTCGGAACTCTTCCATTGTTCTCGGAATTCCGCTGACAATTAAAAATGCTTCGAAACTCTTCCATTGTTCTCGGAATTCCACTGAAGTTTAAAAATGCTTCACAACTCTTCCATTGTTCTCGGAATTCCGCTGACGTTTAATAATGCTTCGCAACTCTTTCATTGTTCTCGGAATTCCGCTGACGTTTAAAAATGCTTCGGAACTCTTCCATTGTTCTCGGAATTCCGTTGAAGTTTAAAAATGCTTCGAAACTCTTCCATTGTTCTCAGAATTCTGCTGAAGTTTAAAAATGCTTCAGAACTCTTCCATTGTTCTCGGAATTCCGCTGACGTTTAAAAATGCTTCGGAACTCTTCCATTGTTCTCGGAATTTCGTTGAAGTTTAAAAATGCTTCGAAACTCTTCCATTGTTCTCGGAATTCTGCTGAAGTTTAAAAATGCTTCGGAACTCTTTCATTGTTCTCAGAATTCCGCTGACATTTAAAAATGCTTTGGTACTCTTCCATTTTTCTCGGAATTCCGCTGACATATAAAAATGCTTCGGAAATCTTGCATTGTTCTCGGCATTCCGCTGACGTTTAAAAATGCTTCGGAACTCTTCAATTGTTCTTGGAATTCTGCTGAACTTTTAAAATGCTTTGGAACTCTTCCATTGCTCTCGGAATTCTGCTGAAGTTTAAAACTGCTTCGGTACTCTTCCATTGTTCTCGAAATTCCGCTGACATATAAAAATGCTTCGGAAATCTTGCATTGTTCTCGGCATTCCGCTGACGTTTAAAAATGCTTCGGAACTCTTCCATTGTTTTCAAAATTCCGCTGACGTTTAAAAATGCTTCAGAACTATTAAATTGTTCTCGGAATTCCGCTGACGTTTAAAAATGCTTTGCAACTCTTCCATTGTTCTCAGAATTCCGCTGAAGTTTAAAAATGCTTCAGAATTCTTCCATTGTTCTCGGAATTCCGTTGAAGTTTAAAAATGCTTCGAAACTCTTCCATTGTTCTCGGAATTCTGCTGAAGTTTAAAAATGCTTCGGAACTCTTCCATTGTTCTCAGAATTCCGCTAACGTTTAAAAATGCTTCGGAAATCTTCCATTGTTTTCAAAATTCCGCTGACGCTTAAAAATGCTTCAGAACTCTTCCATTGTTCTCGGAATTCCGCTGACGTTTAATAATGCTTCGCAACTCTTTCATTGTACTCGGAATTCCGCTAACGTTTAAAAATGCTTCGGAACTCTTCCATTGTTCTCGGAATTCCGTTGAAGTTGAAAAATGCTTCGAAACTCTTCCATTGTTCTGGGAATTCTGCTGAAGTTTAAAAATGCTTCAGAACTCTTCCATTGTTCTCGGAATTCCGCTGACGTTTAATAATGCTTCGCAACTCTTTCATTGTTCTCGGAATTCCGCTGATGTTTAAAAATGCTTCGGTACTCTTCCTTTGTTCTCGGAATTCCGCTGACATATAAAAATGCTTTGGAAATCTTGCATTGTTCTCGGCATTCCGCTGACGTTTAAAAATGCTTCGGAACTCTTCAATTGTTCTCGGAATTCTGCTGAAGTTTAAAAATGCTTCAGAACTCTTCCATTGTTCTCGGAATTCTGCTGTAGTTTAAAAATGCTTCGGAACTCTTCCATTGTTCTCAGAATTCCGCTGACGTTTAAAAATGCTTCGGTACTCTTCCATTGTTCTCGGAATTCCACTGACATATAAAAATACTTCGGAAATCTTGCATTGTTCTCGGCATTCCGCTGACGTTTAAAAATGCTTCGGAACTCTTCAATTGTTCTCGGAATTCTGCTGAACTTTTAAAATGCTTTGGAACTCTTCCATTGCTCTCGGAATTCTGCTGAAGTTTAAAAATGCTTCGGAACTCTTCCATTGTTCTCGGAATTCTGCTGAAGTTTAAAAATGTTTTGGAACTCTTCCATTGTTCACAGAATTCCGCTGACGTTTAAAAATGCTTCGGAAATCTTCCATTGTTTTCAAAATTCCGCTGACATATAAAAATGCTTCGGAAATCTTGCATTGTTCTCGGCATTCCACTGACGTTTAAAAATGTTTCAGAATTCTTCAATTGTTCTCGGAATTCTGCTGAACTTTTAAAATGCTTTGGAACTCTTCTATTGCTCTCGGAATTCTGCTGAAGTTTAAAAATGCTTCGGAACTCTTCCATTGTTCTCGGAATTCTGCTGAAGTTTAAAAATGCTTCGGAACTCTTCCATTGTTCTCGGAATTCCGTTGAAGTTTAAAAATGCTTCGAAACTCTTCCATTGTTCTCGGAATTCTGCTGAAGTTTAAAAATGCTTCGGAACTCTTCCATTGTTCTCGGAATTCCGTTGAAGTTTAAAAATGCTTCGAAACTCTTCCATTGTACTCGGAATTCCGCTAACGTTTAAAAATGCTTCGGAACTCTTCCATTGTTCTCGGAATTCCGTTGAAGTTTAAAAATGCTTCACAACTCTTCCATTGTTCTCGGAATTCCGCTGACTTTTAAAAATACTTCGAAACTCTTCCATTGTTCTCCAAATTCCGCTGAAGTTTAAAAATGCTTCGGAACCCTTCCATTGTTCTCGGAATTCTGCTGAAGTTTAAAAATGCTTCGGAACTCTTCCATTGTTCTCAGAATTCTGCTGACGTTTAAAAATGCTTCGGAACTCTTCCATTGTTCTCGGAATTCCGCTGAAGTTTAAAAATGCTTCGGACCTCTTCCATTGTTCTAGGAATTCTGCTGAAGTCTAAAAATTCATCTGAACTCTTCCATTATTCTCGGAATTCGTGTGAATTTTAAAAATGCTTCGGAACTCTTCTATTGTTCTCGGAATTCCGCTGAAGTTTAAAAATGCTTAAAATCTCTTACATTGTACTCGGAATTCCGCTGAAGTTTAAAAATGCTTCGGAACTCTTCCATTGCTCTCGGAATTCTGCTGAAGTTTAAAAATGCTTCAGAACTCTTACATTGTTCTCGGAATTCTGCTGACGTTTACAAATGCTTCGGAACTCTTCCATTGTTCTCTGAATTCCGCTGACGTTTAAAAATGCTTCGGTACTCTTCCTTTGTTCTCGGAATTCCGCTGACATATAAAAATGCTTCGGAAATCTTGCATTGTTCTCGGCATTCCGCTGACGTTTAAAAATGCTTCGGAACTCTTCAATTGTTCTCGGAATTCTGCCGAACTTTTAAAATGCTTTGGAACTCTTCCATTGCTCTCGGAATTCTGCTGAAGTTTAAAAATGCTTCAGAACTCTTCCATTGTTCTCGGAATTCTGCTGTAGTTTAAAAATGCTTCGGAACTCTTCCATTGTTCTCAGAATTCCGCTGACGTTTAAAAATGCTTCGGAAATCTTCCATTGTTTTCAAAATTCCGCTGACGTTTAAAAATGCTTCAGAACTCTTCCATTGTTCTCGGAATTCCGCTGACGTTTTAAAATGCTTCGGTACTCTTCCATTGTTCTCGGAATTCCGCTGACATATAAAAATGCTTCGGAAATCTTGCATTGTTCTCGGCATTCCGCTGACGTTTAAAAATGCTTCGGAACTCTTCCATTGTTCTCAGAATTCCGCTGATGTTTAAAAATGCATCGGAAATCTTCCATAGTTTTCAAAATTCCGCTGACGTTTAAAAATGCTTCAGAACTCTTCCATTGTTCTCGGAATTCCGCTGACGTTTAAAAATGCTTTGGAACTCTTCCATTGCTCTCGGAATTCTGCTGAAGTTTAAAAATGCTTCGGAACTCTTCCATTGTTCTCGGAATTCTGCTGAAGTTTAAAAATGTTTTGGAACTCTTCCATTGTTCACAGAATTCCGCTGACGTTTAAAAATGCTTCGGAAATCTTCCATTGTTTTCAAAATTCCGCTGACATATAAAAATGCTTCGGAAATCTTGCATTGTTCTCGGCATTCCGCTGACGTTTAAAAATGTTTCAGAATTCCTCAATTGTTCTCGGAATTCTGCTGAACTTTTAAAATGCTTTGGAACTCTTCTATTGCTCTCGGAATTCTGCTGAAGTTTAAAAATGCTTCGGAACTCTTCCATTGTTCTCGGAATTCTGCTGAAGTTTAAAAATGCTTCGGAACTCTTCCATTGTTCTCGGAATTCCGTTGAAGTTTAAAAATGCTTCGAAACTCTTCCATTGTTCTCGGAATTCTGCTGAAGTTTAAAAATGCTTCGGAACTCTTCCATTGTTCTCGGAATTCCGTTGAAGTTTAAAAATGCTTCGAAACTCTTCCATTGTACTCGGAATTCCGCTAACGTTTAAAAATGCTTCGGAACTCTTCCATTGTTCTCGGAATTCCGTTGAAGTTTAAAAATGCTTCACAACTCTTCCATTGTTCTCGGAATTCCGCTGACTTTTAAAAATACTTCGAAACTCTTCCATTGTTCTCCAAATTCCGCTGAAGTTTAAAAATGCTTCGGAACCCTTCCATTGTTCTCGGAATTCTGCTGAAGTTTAAAAATGCTTCGGAACTCTTCCATTGTTTTCAGAATTCTGCTGACGTTTAAAAATGCTTCGGAACTCTTCCATTGTTCTCGGAATTCCGCTGAAGTTTAAAAATGCTTCGGACCTCTTCCATTGTTCTAGGAATTCTGCTGAAGTCTAAAAATTCATCTGAACTCTTCCATTATTCTCGGAATTCGTGTGAATTTTAAAAATGCTTCGGAACTCTTCTATTGTTCTCGGAATTCCGCTGAAGTTTAAAAATGCTTAAAATCTCTTACATTGTACTCGGAATTCCGCTGAAGTTTAAAAATGCTTCGGAACTCTTCCATTGCTCTCGGAATTCTGCTGAAGTTTAAAAATGCTTCAGAACTCTTACATTGTTCTCGGAATTCTGCTGACGTTTACAAATGCTTCGGAACTCTTCCATTGTTCTCTGAATTCCGCTGACGTTTAAAAATGCTTCGGTACTCTTCCTTTGTTCTCGGAATTCCGCTGACATATAAAAATGCTTCGGAAATCTTGCATTGTTCTCGGCATTCCGCTGACGTTTAAAAATGCTTCGGAACTCTTCAATTGTTCTCGGAATTCTGCCGAACTTTTAAAATGCTTTGGAACTCTTCCATTGCTCTCGGAATTCTGCTGAAGTTTAAAAATGCTTCAGAACTCTTCCATTGTTCTCGGAATTCTGCTGTAGTTTAAAAATGCTTCGGAACTCTTCCATTGTTCTCAGAATTCCGCTGACGTTTAAAAATGCTTCGGAAATCTTCCATTGTTTTCAAAATTCCGCTGACGTTTAAAAATGCTTCAGAACTCTTCCATTGTTCTCGGAATTCCGCTGACGTTTTAAAATGCTTCGGTACTCTTCCATTGTTCTCGGAATTCCGCTGACATATAAAAATGCTTCGGAAATCTTGCATTGTTCTCGGCATTCCGCTGACGTTTAAAAATGCTTCGGAACTCTTCCATTGTTCTCAGAATTCCACTGATGTTTAAAAATGCATCGGAAATCTTCCATAGTTTTCAAAATTCCGCTGACGTTTAAAAATGCTTCAGAACTCTTCCATTGTTCTCGGAATTCCGCTGATGTTTAAAAATGCTTTGGAACTCTTCCATTATTCTCGGAAATCTGCTGAAGTTTAAAAATGCTTCGGAACTCTTCCATTGTTCTCAGAATTCCGCTGACGTTTAATAATGCTTCGCAACTTTTTCATTGTTCTCGGAATTCCGCTGACGGTTAAAAATGCTTCGGAACTCTTCAATTGTTCTCGGAATTCTGTTGAACTTTTAAAATGCTTTGGAACTCTTCCATTGCTCTTGGAATTCTGCTGAAGTTTAAAAATGCTTCAGAACTCTTACATTGTTCTCGGAATTCTGCTGACGTTTAAAAATTCTTCGGAACTCTACCATTGTTCTCGGAATTCCGTTGAAGTTTAAAAATGCTTCGAAACTCTTCCATTGTTCTCGGAATTCTGCTGAAGTTTAAAAATGCTTCGGAACTCTTCCATTGTTCTCGGAATTCCGCTGACGTTTAATAATGCTTCGCAACTCTTTCATTGTTCTCGGAATTCCACTGACGTTTAAAAATGCTTCGGAACTCTTCCATTGGTCTCGGAATTCCGATGACGTTTTAAAATGCTTCGGTACTCTTCCATTGTTCTCGGAATTCCGCTGACAATTAAAAATGCTTCGAAACTCTTCCATTGTTCTCGGAATTCTGCTGAAGTTTAAAAATGCTTCGGAACTCTTCCATTGTTCTCGGAATTCCGCTGACGTTTAATAATGCTTCGCAACTCTTTCATTGTTCTCTGAATTCCACTGACGTTTAAAAATGCTTCGGAACTCTTCCATTGTTCTCGGAATTCCGTTGAAGTTTAAAAATGCTTCGAAACTCTTCCATTGTTCTCAGAATTCTGCTGAAGTTTAAAAATGCTTCAGAACTCTTCCATTGTTCTCGGAATTCCGCTGACGTTTAAAAATGCTTCGAAACTCTTCCATTGTTCTCGGAATTCTGCTGAAGTTTAAAAATGCTTCGGAACTCTTCCATTGTTCTCGGAATTCCGTTGAAGTTTAAAAATGCTTCGAAACTCTTCCATTGTACTCGGAATTCCGCTAACGTTTAAAAATGCTTCGGAACTCTTCCATTGTTCTCGGAATTCCGTTGAAGTTTAAAAATGCTTCACAACTCTTCCATTGTTCTCGGAATTCCGCTGACTTTTAAAAATACTTCGAAACTCTTCCATTGTTCTCCAAATTCCGCTGAAGTTTAAAAATGCTTCGGAACCCTTCCATTGTTCTCGGAATTCTGCTGAAGTTTAAAAATGCTTCGGAACTCTTCCATTGTTTTCAGAATTCTGCTGACGTTTAAAAATGCTTCGGAACTCTTCCATTGTTCTCGGAATTCCGCTGAAGTTTAAAAATGCTTCGGACCTCTTCCATTGTTCTAGGAATTCTGCTGAAGTCTAAAAATTCATCTGAACTCTTCCATTATTCTCGGAATTCGTGTGAATTTTAAAAATGCTTCGGAACTCTTCTATTGTTCTCGGAATTCCGCTGAAGTTTAAAAATGCTTAAAATCTCTTACATTGTACTCGGAATTCCGCTGAAGTTTAAAAATGCTTCGGAACTCTTCCATTGCTCTCGGAATTCTGCTGAAGTTTAAAAATGCTTCAGAACTCTTACATTGTTCTCGGAATTCTGCTGACGTTTACAAATGCTTCGGAACTCTTCCATTGTTCTCTGAATTCCGCTGACGTTTAAAAATGCTTCGGTACTCTTCCTTTGTTCTCGGAATTCCGCTGACATATAAAAATGCTTCGGAAATCTTGCATTGTTCTCGGCATTCCGCTGACGTTTAAAAATGCTTCGGAACTCTTCAATTGTTCTCGGAATTCTGCCGAACTTTTAAAATGCTTTGGAACTCTTCCATTGCTCTCGGAATTCTGCTGAAGTTTAAAAATGCTTCAGAACTCTTCCATTGTTCTCGGAATTCTGCTGTAGTTTAAAAATGCTTCGGAACTCTTCCATTGTTCTCAGAATTCCGCTGACGTTTAAAAATGCTTCGGAAATCTTCCATTGTTTTCAAAATTCCGCTGACGTTTAAAAATGCTTCAGAACTCTTCCATTGTTCTCGGAATTCCGCTGACGTTTTAAAATGCTTCGGTACTCTTCCATTGTTCTCGGAATTCCGCTGACATATAAAAATGCTTCGGAAATCTTGCATTGTTCTCGGCATTCCGCTGACGTTTAAAAATGCTTCGGAACTCTTCCATTGTTCTCAGAATTCCACTGATGTTTAAAAATGCATCGGAAATCTTCCATAGTTTTCAAAATTCCGCTGACGTTTAAAAATGCTTCAGAACTCTTCCATTGTTCTCGGAATTCCGCTGATGTTTAAAAATGCTTTGGAACTCTTCCATTATTCTCGGAAATCTGCTGAAGTTTAAAAATGCTTCGGAACTCTTCCATTGTTCTCAGAATTCCGCTGACGTTTAATAATGCTTCGCAACTTTTTCATTGTTCTCGGAATTCCGCTGACGGTTAAAAATGCTTCGGAACTCTTCAATTGTTCTCGGAATTCTGTTGAACTTTTAAAATGCTTTGGAACTCTTCCATTGCTCTTGGAATTCTGCTGAAGTTTAAAAATGCTTCAGAACTCTTACATTGTTCTCGGAATTCTGCTGACGTTTAAAAATTCTTCGGAACTCTACCATTGTTCTCGGAATTCCGTTGAAGTTTAAAAATGCTTCGAAACTCTTCCATTGTTCTCGGAATTCTGCTGAAGTTTAAAAATGCTTCGGAACTCTTCCATTGTTCTCGGAATTCCGCTGACGTTTAATAATGCTTCGCAACTCTTTCATTGTTCTCGGAATTCCACTGACGTTTAAAAATGCTTCGGAACTCTTCCATTGGTCTCGGAATTCCGATGACGTTTTAAAATGCTTCGGTACTCTTCCATTGTTCTCGGAATTCCGCTGACAATTAAAAATGCTTCGAAACTCTTCCATTGTTCTCGGAATTCTGCTGAAGTTTAAAAATGCTTCGGAACTCTTCCATTGTTCTCGGAATTCCGCTGACGTTTAATAATGCTTCGCAACTCTTTCATTGTTCTCGGAATTCCACTGACGTTTAAAAATGCTTCGGAACTCTTCCATTGTTCTCGGAATTCCGTTGAAGTTTAAAAATGCTTCGAAACTCTTCCATTGTTCTCAGAATTCTGCTGAAGTTTAAAAATGCTTCAGAACTCTTCCATTGTTCTCGGAATTCCGCTGACGTTTAAAAATGCTTCGGAACTCTTCCATTGTTCTCGGAATTTCGTTGAAGTTTAAAAATGCTTCGAAACTCTTCCATTGTTCTCGGAATTCTGCTGAAGTTTAAAAATGCTTCAGAACTCTTACATTGTTCTCGGAATTCTGCTGACGTTTACAAATGCTTCGGAACTCTTCCATTGTTCTCAGAATTCCGCTGACGTTTAAAAATGCTTCGGAAATCTTCCATTGTTTTCAAAATTCCGCTGACGTTTAAAAATGCTTCAGAACTCTTCCATTGTTCTCGGAATTCCGCTGACGTTTTAAAATGCTTCGGTACTCTTCCATTGTTCTCGGAATTCCGCTGACATATAAAAATGCTTCGGAAATCTTGCATTGTTCTCGGCATTCCGCTGACGTTTAAAAATGCTTCGGAACTCTTCCATTGTTCTCAGAATTCCGCTGATGTTTAAAAATGCATCGGAAATCTTCCATAGTTTTCAAAATTCCGCTGACGTTTAAAAATGCTTCAGAACTCTTCCATTGTTCTCGGAATTCCGCTGACGTTTAAAAATGCTTTGGAACTCTTCCATTGCTCTCGGAATTCTGCTGAAGTTTAAAAATGCTTCGGAACTCTTCCATTGTTCTCGGAATTCTGCTGAAGTTTAAAAATGTTTTGGAACTCTTCCATTGTTCACAGAATTCCGCTGACGTTTAAAAATGCTTCGGAAATCTTCCATTGTTTTCAAAATTCCGCTGACATATAAAAATGCTTCGGAAATCTTGCATTGTTCTCGGCATTCCGCTGACGTTTAAAAATGTTTCAGAATTCCTCAATTGTTCTCGGAATTCTGCTGAACTTTTAAAATGCTTTGGAACTCTTCTATTGCTCTCGGAATTCTGCTGAAGTTTAAAAATGCTTCGGAACTCTTCCATTGTTCTCGGAATTCTGCTGAAGTTTAAAAATGCTTCGGAACTCTTCCATTGTTCTCGGAATTCCGTTGAAGTTTAAAAATGCTTCGAAACTCTTCCATTGTTCTCGGAATTCTGCTGAAGTTTAAAAATGCTTCGGAACTCTTCCATTGTTCTCGGAATTCCGTTGAAGTTTAAAAATGCTTCGAAACTCTTCCATTGTACTCGGAATTCCGCTAACGTTTAAAAATGCTTCGGAACTCTTCCATTGTTCTCGGAATTCCGTTGAAGTTTAAAAATGCTTCACAACTCTTCCATTGTTCTCGGAATTCCGCTGACTTTTAAAAATACTTCGAAACTCTTCCATTGTTCTCCAAATTCCGCTGAAGTTTAAAAATGCTTCGGAACCCTTCCATTGTTCTCGGAATTCTGCTGAAGTTTAAAAATGCTTCGGAACTCTTCCATTGTTTTCAGAATTCTGCTGACGTTTAAAAATGCTTCGGAACTCTTCCATTGTTCTCGGAATTCCGCTGAAGTTTAAAAATGCTTCGGACCTCTTCCATTGTTCTAGGAATTCTGCTGAAGTCTAAAAATTCATCTGAACTCTTCCATTATTCTCGGAATTCGTGTGAATTTTAAAAATGCTTCGGAACTCTTCTATTGTTCTCGGAATTCCGCTGAAGTTTAAAAATGCTTAAAATCTCTTACATTGTACTCGGAATTCCGCTGAAGTTTAAAAATGCTTCGGAACTCTTCCATTGCTCTCGGAATTCTGCTGAAGTTTAAAAATGCTTCAGAACTCTTACATTGTTCTCGGAATTCTGCTGACGTTTACAAATGCTTCGGAACTCTTCCATTGTTCTCTGAATTCCGCTGACGTTTAAAAATGCTTCGGTACTCTTCCTTTGTTCTCGGAATTCCGCTGACATATAAAAATGCTTCGGAAATCTTGCATTGTTCTCGGCATTCCGCTGACGTTTAAAAATGCTTCGGAACTCTTCAATTGTTCTCGGAATTCTGCCGAACTTTTAAAATGCTTTGGAACTCTTCCATTGCTCTCGGAATTCTGCTGAAGTTTAAAAATGCTTCAGAACTCTTCCATTGTTCTCGGAATTCTGCTGTAGTTTAAAAATGCTTCGGAACTCTTCCATTGTTCTCAGAATTCCGCTGACGTTTAAAAATGCTTCGGAAATCTTCCATTGTTTTCAAAATTCCGCTGACGTTTAAAAATGCTTCAGAACTCTTCCATTGTTCTCGGAATTCCGCTGACGTTTTAAAATGCTTCGGTACTCTTCCATTGTTCTCGGAATTCCGCTGACATATAAAAATGCTTCGGAAATCTTGCATTGTTCTCGGCATTCCGCTGACGTTTAAAAATGCTTCGGAACTCTTCCATTGTTCTCAGAATTCCACTGATGTTTAAAAATGCATCGGAAATCTTCCATAGTTTTCAAAATTCCGCTGACGTTTAAAAATGCTTCAGAACTCTTCCATTGTTCTCGGAATTCCGCTGATGTTTAAAAATGCTTTGGAACTCTTCCATTATTCTCGGAAATCTGCTGAAGTTTAAAAATGCTTCGGAACTCTTCCATTGTTCTCAGAATTCCGCTGACGTTTAATAATGCTTCGCAACTTTTTCATTGTTCTCGGAATTCCGCTGACGGTTAAAAATGCTTCGGAACTCTTCAATTGTTCTCGGAATTCTGTTGAACTTTTAAAATGCTTTGGAACTCTTCCATTGCTCTTGGAATTCTGCTGAAGTTTAAAAATGCTTCAGAACTCTTACATTGTTCTCGGAATTCTGCTGACGTTTAAAAATTCTTCGGAACTCTACCATTGTTCTCGGAATTCCGTTGAAGTTTAAAAATGCTTCGAAACTCTTCCATTGTTCTCGGAATTCTGCTGAAGTTTAAAAATGCTTCGGAACTCTTCCATTGTTCTCGGAATTCCGCTGACGTTTAATAATGCTTCGCAACTCTTTCATTGTTCTCGGAATTCCACTGACGTTTAAAAATGCTTCGGAACTCTTCCATTGGTCTCGGAATTCCGATGACGTTTTAAAATGCTTCGGTACTCTTCCATTGTTCTCGGAATTCCGCTGACAATTAAAAATGCTTCGAAACTCTTCCATTGTTCTCGGAATTCTGCTGAAGTTTAAAAATGCTTCGGAACTCTTCCATTGTTCTCGGAATTCCGCTGACGTTTAATAATGCTTCGCAACTCTTTCATTGTTCTCTGAATTCCACTGACGTTTAAAAATGCTTCGGAACTCTTCCATTGTTCTCGGAATTCCGTTGAAGTTTAAAAATGCTTCGAAACTCTTCCATTGTTCTCAGAATTCTGCTGAAGTTTAAAAATGCTTCAGAACTCTTCCATTGTTCTCGGAATTCCGCTGACGTTTAAAAATGCTTCGAAACTCTTCCATTGTTCTCGGAATTCTGCTGAAGTTTAAAAATGCTTCGGAACTCTTCCATTGTTCTCGGAATTCCGTTGAAGTTTAAAAATGCTTCGAAACTCTTCCATTGTACTCGGAATTCCGCTAACGTTTAAAAATGCTTCGGAACTCTTCCATTGTTCTCGGAATTCCGTTGAAGTTTAAAAATGCTTCACAACTCTTCCATTGTTCTCGGAATTCCGCTGACTTTTAAAAATACTTCGAAACTCTTCCATTGTTCTCCAAATTCCGCTGAAGTTTAAAAATGCTTCGGAACCCTTCCATTGTTCTCGGAATTCTGCTGAAGTTTAAAAATGCTTCGGAACTCTTCCATTGTTTTCAGAATTCTGCTGACGTTTAAAAATGCTTCGGAACTCTTCCATTGTTCTCGGAATTCCGCTGAAGTTTAAAAATGCTTCGGACCTCTTCCATTGTTCTAGGAATTCTGCTGAAGTCTAAAAATTCATCTGAACTCTTCCATTATTCTCGGAATTCGTGTGAATTTTAAAAATGCTTCGGAACTCTTCTATTGTTCTCGGAATTCCGCTGAAGTTTAAAAATGCTTAAAATCTCTTACATTGTACTCGGAATTCCGCTGAAGTTTAAAAATGCTTCGGAACTCTTCCATTGCTCTCGGAATTCTGCTGAAGTTTAAAAATGCTTCAGAACTCTTACATTGTTCTCGGAATTCTGCTGACGTTTACAAATGCTTCGGAACTCTTCCATTGTTCTCTGAATTCCGCTGACGTTTAAAAATGCTTCGGTACTCTTCCTTTGTTCTCGGAATTCCGCTGACATATAAAAATGCTTCGGAAATCTTGCATTGTTCTCGGCATTCCGCTGACGTTTAAAAATGCTTCGGAACTCTTCAATTGTTCTCGGAATTCTGCCGAACTTTTAAAATGCTTTGGAACTCTTCCATTGCTCTCGGAATTCTGCTGAAGTTTAAAAATGCTTCAGAACTCTTCCATTGTTCTCGGAATTCTGCTGTAGTTTAAAAATGCTTCGGAACTCTTCCATTGTTCTCAGAATTCCGCTGACGTTTAAAAATGCTTCGGAAATCTTCCATTGTTTTCAAAATTCCGCTGACGTTTAAAAATGCTTCAGAACTCTTCCATTGTTCTCGGAATTCCGCTGACGTTTTAAAATGCTTCGGTACTCTTCCATTGTTCTCGGAATTCCGCTGACATATAAAAATGCTTCGGAAATCTTGCATTGTTCTCGGCATTCCGCTGACGTTTAAAAATGCTTCGGAACTCTTCCATTGTTCTCAGAATTCCACTGATGTTTAAAAATGCATCGGAAATCTTCCATAGTTTTCAAAATTCCGCTGACGTTTAAAAATGCTTCAGAACTCTTCCATTGTTCTCGGAATTCCGCTGATGTTTAAAAATGCTTTGGAACTCTTCCATTATTCTCGGAAATCTGCTGAAGTTTAAAAATGCTTCGGAACTCTTCCATTGTTCTCAGAATTCCGCTGACGTTTAATAATGCTTCGCAACTTTTTCATTGTTCTCGGAATTCCGCTGACGGTTAAAAATGCTTCGGAACTCTTCAATTGTTCTCGGAATTCTGTTGAACTTTTAAAATGCTTTGGAACTCTTCCATTGCTCTTGGAATTCTGCTGAAGTTTAAAAATGCTTCAGAACTCTTACATTGTTCTCGGAATTCTGCTGACGTTTAAAAATTCTTCGGAACTCTACCATTGTTCTCGGAATTCCGTTGAAGTTTAAAAATGCTTCGAAACTCTTCCATTGTTCTCGGAATTCTGCTGAAGTTTAAAAATGCTTCGGAACTCTTCCATTGTTCTCGGAATTCCGCTGACGTTTAATAATGCTTCGCAACTCTTTCATTGTTCTCGGAATTCCACTGACGTTTAAAAATGCTTCGGAACTCTTCCATTGGTCTCGGAATTCCGATGACGTTTTAAAATGCTTCGGTACTCTTCCATTGTTCTCGGAATTCCGCTGACAATTAAAAATGCTTCGAAACTCTTCCATTGTTCTCGGAATTCTGCTGACGTTTAAAAATGCTTCGGAACTCTTCCATTGTTCTCGGAATTCCGCTGACGTTTAATAATGCTTCGCAACTCTTTCATTGTTCTCGGAATTCCACTGACGTTTAAAAATGCTTCGGAACTCTTCCATTGTTCTCGGAATTCCGTTGAAGTTTAAAAATGCTTCGAAACTCTTCCATTGTTCTCAGAATTCTGCTGAAGTTTAAAAATGCTTCAGAACTCTTCCATTGTTCTCGGAATTCCGCTGACGTTTAAAAATGCTTCGGAACTCTTCCATTGTTCTCGGAATTTCGTTGAAGTTTAAAAATGCTTCGAAACTCTTCCATTGTTCTCGGAATTCTGCTGAAGTTTAAAAATGCTTCAGAACTCTTACATTGTTCTCGGAATTCTGCTGACGTTTACAAATGCTTCGGAACTCTTCCATTGTTCTCTGAATTCCGCTGACGTTTAAAAATGCTTCGGTACTCTTCCTTTGTTCTCGGAATTCCGCTGACATATAAAAATGCTTCGGAAATCTTGCATTGTTCTCGGCATTCCGCTGACGTTTAAAAATGCTTCGGAACTCTTCAATTGTTCTCGGAATTCTGCCGAACTTTTAAAATGCTTCGGTACTCTTCCATTGTTCTCGGAATTCCGCTGACATATAAAAATGCTTCGGAAATCTTGCATTGTTCTCGGCATTCCGCTGACGTTTAAAAATGCTTCGGAACTCTTCCATTGTTCTCAGAATTCCGCTGATGTTTAAAAATGCATCGGAAATCTTCCATAGTTTTCAAAATTCCGCTGACGTTTAAAAATGCTTCAGAACTCTTCCATTGTTCTCGGAATTCCGCTGACGTTTAAAAATGCTTTGGAACTCTTCCATTATTCTCGGAAATCTGCTGAAGTTTAAAAATGCTTCGGAACTCTTCCATTGTTCTCAGAATTCCGCTGACGTTTAATAATGCTTCGCAACTTTTTCATTGTTCTCGGAATTCCGCTGACGGTTAAAAATGCTTCGGAACTCTTCAATTGTTCTCGGAATTCTGTTGAACTTTTAAAATGCTTTGGAACTCTTCCATTGCTCTCGGAATTCTGCTGAAGTTTAAAAATGCTTCAGAACT
This sequence comes from Phyllobates terribilis, assembly GCF_046119375.1. Lineage (NCBI taxonomy): Eukaryota > Metazoa > Chordata > Amphibia > Anura > Dendrobatidae > Phyllobates > Phyllobates terribilis. Next base: position 16,228,778 of record NW_027362782.1, read on the forward strand.
CTTACATTGTTCTCGGAATTCTGCTGACGTTTAAAAATGCTTCGGAACTCTACCATTGTTCTCGGAATTCCGTTGAAGTTTAATAATGCTTCGAAACTCTTCCATTGTTCTCGGAATTCTGCTGAAGTTTAAAAATGCTTCGGAACTCTTCCATTGTTCTCGGAATTCCGCTGACAATTAAAAATGCTTCGAAACTCTTCCATTGTTCTCGGAATTCCACTGAAGTTTAAAAATGCTTCACAACTCTTCCATTGTTCTCGGAATTCCGCTGACGTTTAATAATGCTTCGCAACTCTTTCATTGTTCTCGGAATTCCGCTGACGTTTAAAAATGCTTCGAAACTCTTCCATTGTTCTCGGAATTCTGCTGAAGTTTAAAAATGCTTCGGAACTCTTTCATTGTTCTCAGAATTCCGCTGACATTTAAAAATGCTTTGGTACTCTTCCATTTTTCTCGGAATTCCGCTGACATATAAAAATGCTTCGGAAATCTTGCATTGTTCTCGGCATTCCGCTGACGTTTAAAAATGCTTCGGAACTCTTCAATTGTTCTTGGAATTCTGCTGAACTTTTAAAATGCTTTGGAACTCTTCCATTGCTCTCGGAATTCTGCTGAAGTTTAAAAATGCTTCAGAACTCTTACATTGTTCTCGGAATTCTGCTGAAGTTTAAAAATGCTTCGGTACTCTTCCATTGTTCTCGAAATTCCGCTGACATATAAAAATGCTTCGGAAATCTTGCATTGTTCTCGGCATTCCGCTGACGTTTAAAAATGCTTCGGAACTCTTCCATTGTTTTCAAAATTCCGCTGACGTTTAAAAATGCTTCAGAACTATTAAATTGTTCTCGGAATTCCGCTGACGTTTAAAAATGCTTTGCAACTCTTCCATTGTTCTCAGAATTCCGCTGAAGTTTAAAAATGCTTCAGAATTCTTCCATTGTTCTCGGAATTCCGTTGAAGTTTAAAAATGCTTCGAAACTCTTCCATTGTTCTCGGAATTCTGCTGAAGTTTAAAAATGCTTCGGAACTCTTCCATTGTTCTCAGAATTCCGCTAACGTTTAAAAATGCTTCGGAAATCTTCCATTGTTTTCAAAATTCCGCTGACGCTTAAAAATGCTTCAGAACTCTTCCATTGTTCTCGGAATTCCGCTGACGTTTAATAATGCTTCGCAACTCTTTCATTGTACTCGGAATTCCGCTAACGTTTAAAAATGCTTCGGAACTCTTCCATTGTTCTCGGAATTCCGTTGAAGTTTAAAAATGCTTCGAAACTCTTCCATTGTTCTGGGAATTCTGCTGAAGTTTAAAAATGCTTCAGAACTCTTCCATTGTTCTCGGAATTCCGCTGACGTTTAATAATGCTTCGCAACTCTTTCATTGTTCTCGGAATTCCGCTGATGTTTAAAAATGCTTCGGTACTCTTCCTTTGTTCTCGGAATTCCGCTGACATATAAAAATGCTTTGGAAATCTTGCATTGTTCTCGGCATTCCGCTGACGTTTAAAAATGCTTCGGAACTCTTCAATTGTTCTCGGAATTCTGCTGAAGTTTAAAAATGCTTCAGAACTCTTCCATTGTTCTCGGAATTCTGCTGTAGTTTAAAAATGCTTCGGAACTCTTCCATTGTTCTCAGAATTCCGCTGACGTTTAAAAATGCTTCAGAATTCTTCAATTGTTCTCGGAATTCTGCTGAACTTTTAAAATGCTTTGGAACTCTTCCATTGCTCTCGGAATTCTGCTGAAGTTTAAAAATGCTTCGGAACTCTTCCATTGTTCTCGGAATTCCGTTGAAGTTTAAAAATGCTTCGAAACTCTTCCATTGTTCTCGGAATTCTGCTGAAGTTTAAAAATGCTTCAGAACTCTTCCATTGTTCTCGGAATTCCGCTGACGTTTAATAATGCTTCGCAACTTTTTCATTGTTCTCGGAATTCCGCTGACGGTTAAAAATGCTTCGGAACTCTTCAATTGTTCTCGGAATTCTGTTGAACTTTTAAAATGCTTTGGAACTCTTCCATTGTTCTCAGAATTCCGCTGACGTTTAATAATGCTTCGCAACTTTTTCATTGTTCTCGGAATTCCGCTGACGGTTAAAAATGCTTCGGAACTCTTCAATTGTTCTCGGAATTCTGTTGAACTTTTAAAATGCTTTGGAACTCTTCCATTGCTCTCGGAATTCTGCTGAAGTTTAAAAATGCTTCAGAACTCTTACATTGTTCTCGGAATTCTGCTGACGTTTAAAAATGCTTCGGAACTCTACCATTGTTCTCGGAATTCCGTTGAAGTTTAATAATGCTTCGAAACTCTTCCATTGTTCTCGGAATTCTGCTGAAGTTTAAAAATGCTTCGGAACTCTTCCATTGTTCTCGGAATTCCGCTGACAATTAAAAATGCTTCGAAACTCTTCCATTGTTCTCGGAATTCCACTGAAGTTTAAAAATGCTTCACAACTCTTCCATTGTTCTCGGAATTCCGCTGACGTTTAATAATGCTTCGCAACTCTTTCATTGTTCTCGGAATTCCGCTGACGTTTAAAAATGCTTCGGAACTCTTCCATTGTTCTCGGAATTCCGCTGACATATAAAAATGCTTCGGAAATCTTGCATTGTTCTCGGCATTCCGCTGACGTTTAAAAATGCTTCGGAACTCTTCAATTGTTCTCGGAATTCTGCCGAACTTTTAAAATGCTTTGGAACTCTTCCATTGCTCTCGGAATTCTGCTGAAGTTTAAAAATGCTTCAGAACTCTTCCATTGTTCTCGGAATTCTGCTGTAGTTTAAAAATGCTTCGGAACTCTTCCATTGTTCTCAGAATTCCGCTGACGTTTAAAAATGCTTCGGAAATCTTCCATTGTTTTCAAAATTCCGCTGACGTTTAAAAATGCTTCAGAACTCTTCCATTGTTCTCGGAATTCCGCTGACGTTTTAAAATGCTTCGGTACTCTTCCATTGTTCTCGGAATTCCGCTGACATATAAAAATGCTTCGGAAATCTTGCATTGTTCTCGGCATTCCGCTGACGTTTAAAAATGCTTCGGAACTCTTCCATTGTTCTCAGAATTCCGCTGATGTTTAAAAATGCATCGGAAATCTTCCATAGTTTTCAAAATTCCGCTGACGTTTAAAAATGCTTCAGAACTCTTCCATTGTTCTCGGAATTCCGCTGACGTTTAAAAATGCTTTGGAACTCTTCCATTATTCTCGGAAATCTGCTGAAGTTTAAAAATGCTTCGGAACTCTTCCATTGTTCTCAGAATTCCGCTGACGTTTAATAATGCTTCGCAACTTTTTCATTGTTCTCGGAATTCCGCTGACGGTTAAAAATGCTTCGGAACTCTTCAATTGTTCTCGGAATTCTGTTGAACTTTTAAAATGCTTTGGAACTCTTCCATTGCTCTCGGAATTCTGCTGAAGTTTAAAAATGCTTCACAACTCTTACATTGTTCTCGGAATTCTGCTGACGTTTAAAAATGCTTCGGAACTCTACCATTGTTCTCGGAATTCCGTTGAAGTTTAATAATGCTTCGAAACTCTTCCATTGTTCTCGGAATTCTGCTGAAGTTTAAAAATGCTTCGGAACTCTTCCATTGTTCTCGGAATTCCGCTGACAATTAAAAATGCTTCGAAACTCTTCCATTGTTCTCGGAATTCCACTGAAGTTTAAAAATGCTTCACAACTCTTCCATTGTTCTCGGAATTCCGCTGACGTTTAATAATGCTTCGCAACTCTTTCATTGTTCTCGGAATTCCGCTGACGTTTAAAAATGCTTCGGAACTCTTCCATTGTTCTCGGAATTCCGTTGAAGTTTAAAAATGCTTCGAAACTCTTCCATTGTTCTCAGAATTCTGCTGAAGTTTAAAAATGCTTCAGAACTCTTCCATTGTTCTCGGAATTCCGCTGACGTTTAAAAATGCTTCGGAACTCTTCCATTGTTCTCGGAATTTCGTTGAAGTTTAAAAATGCTTCGAAACTCTTCCATTGTTCTCGGAATTCTGCTGAAGTTTAAAAATGCTTCGGAACTCTTTCATTGTTCTCAGAATTCCGCTGACATTTAAAAATGCTTTGGTACTCTTCCATTTTTCTCGGAATTCCGCTGACATATAAAAATGCTTCGGAAATCTTGCATTGTTCTCGGCATTCCGCTGACGTTTAAAAATGCTTCGGAACTCTTCAATTGTTCTTGGAATTCTGCTGAACTTTTAAAATGCTTTGGAACTCTTCCATTGCTCTCGGAATTCTGCTGAAGTTTAAAAATGCTTCAGAACTCTTACATTGTTCTCGGAATTCTGCTGAAGTTTAAAAATGCTTCGGTACTCTTCCATTGTTCTCGAAATTCCGCTGACATATAAAAATGCTTCGGAAATCTTGCATTGTTCTCGGCATTCCGCTGACGTTTAAAAATGCTTCGGAACTCTTCCATTGTTTTCAAAATTCCGCTGACGTTTAAAAATGCTTCAGAACTATTAAATTGTTCTCGGAATTCCGCTGACGTTTAAAAATGCTTTGCAACTCTTCCATTGTTCTCAGAATTCCGCTGAAGTTTAAAAATGCTTCAGAATTCTTCCATTGTTCTCGGAATTCCGTTGAAGTTTAAAAATGCTTCGAAACTCTTCCATTGTTCTCGGAATTCTGCTGAAGTTTAAAAATGCTTCGGAACTCTTCCATTGTTCTCAGAATTCCGCTAACGTTTAAAAATGCTTCGGAAATCTTCCATTGTTTTCAAAATTCCGCTGACGCTTAAAAATGCTTCAGAACTCTTCCATTGTTCTCGGAATTCCGCTGACGTTTAATAATGCTTCGCAACTCTTTCATTGTACTCGGAATTCCGCTAACGTTTAAAAATGCTTCGGAACTCTTCCATTGTTCTCGGAATTCCGTTGAAGTTTAAAAATGCTTCGAAACTCTTCCATTGTTCTGGGAATTCTGCTGAAGTTTAAAAATGCTTCAGAACTCTTCCATTGTTCTCGGAATTCCGCTGACGTTTAATAATGCTTTGCAACTCTTTCATTGTTCTCGGAATTCCGCTGATGTTTAAAAATGCTTCGGTACTCTTCCTTTGTTCTCGGAATTCCGCTGACATATAAAAATGCTTTGGAAATCTTGCATTGTTCTCGGCATTCCGCTGACGTTTAAAAATGCTTCGGAACTCTTCATTTGTTCTCGGAATTCTGCTGAAGTTTAAAAATGCTTCAGAACTCTTCCATTGTTCTCGGAATTCTGCTGTAGTTTAAAAATGCTTCGGAACTCTTCCATTGTTCTCAGAATTCCGCTGACGTTTAAAAATGCTTCAGAATTCTTCAATTGTTCTCGGAATTCTGCTGAACTTTTAAAATGCTTTGGAACTCTTCCATTGCTCTCGGAATTCTGCTGAAGTTTAAAAATGCTTCGGAACTCTTCCATTGTTCTCGGAATTCCGTTGAAGTTTAAAAATGCTTCGAAACTCTTCCATTGTTCTCGGAATTCTGCTGAAGTTTAAAAATGCTTCAGAACTCTTCCATTGTTCTCGGAATTCCGCTGACGTTTAATAATGCTTCGCAACTCTTTCATTGTTCTCGGTATTCCGCTGACGTTTAAAAATGCTTCGGAACTCTTCCATTGTTCTCGGAATTCCGTTGAAGTTTAAAAATGCTTCGAAACCCTTCCATTGTTCTCGGAATTCTGCTGAAGTTTAAAAATGCTTCGGAACTCTTCCATTGTTCTCAGAATTCCGCTGACGTTTAATAATGCTTCGCAACTTTTTCATTGTTCTCGGAATTCCGCTGACGGTTAAAAATGCTTCGGAACTCTTCAATTGTTCTCGGAATTCTGTTGAACTTTTAAAATGCTTTGGAACTCTTCCATTGCTCTTGGAATTCTGCTGAAGTTTAAAAATGCTTCAGAACTCTTACATTGTTCTCGGAATTCTGCTGACGTTTAAAAATTCTTCGGAACTCTAACATTGTTCTCGGAATTCCGTTGAAGTTTAAAAATGCTTCGAAACTCTTCCATTGTTCTCGGAATTCTGCTGAAGTTTAAAAATGCTTCGGAACTCTTCCATTGTTCTCGGAATTCCGCTGACGTTTAATAATGCTTCGCAACTCTTTCATTGTTCTCGGAATTCCACTGACGTTTAAAAATGCTTCGGAACTCTTCCATTGGTCTCGGAATTCCGATGACGTTTTAAAATGCTTCGGTACTCTTCCATTGTTCTCGGAATTCCGCTGACAATTAAAAATGCTTCGAAACTCTTCCATTGTTCTCGGAATTCTGCTGAAGTTTAAAAATGCTTCGGAACTCTTCCATTGTTCTCGGAATTCCGCTGACGTTTAATAATGCTTCGCAACTCTTTCATTGTTCTCTGAATTCCACTGACGTTTAAAAATGCTTCGGAACTCTTCCATTGTTCTCGGAATTCCGTTGAAGTTTAAAAATGCTTCGAAACTCTTCCATTGTTCTCAGAATTCTGCTGAAGTTTAAAAATGCTTCAGAACTCTTCCATTGTTCTCGGAATTCCGCTGACGTTTAAAAATGCTTCGAAACTCTTCCATTGTTCTCGGAATTCTGCTGAAGTTTAAAAATGCTTCGGAACTCTTCCATTGTTCTCGGAATTCCGTTGAAGTTTAAAAATGCTTCACAACTCTTCCATTGTTCTCGGAATTCCGCTGACTTTTAAAAATACTTCGAAACTCTTCCATTGTTCTCCAAATTCCGCTGAAGTTTAAAAATGCTTCGGAACCCTTCCATTGTTCTCGGAATTCTGCTGAAGTTTAAAAATGCTTCGGAACTCTTCCATTGTTTTCAGAATTCTGCTGACGTTTAAAAATGCTTCGGAACTCTTCCATTGTTCTCGGAATTCCGCTGAAGTTTAAAAATGCTTCGGACCTCTTCCATTGTTCTAGGAATTCTGCTGAAGTCTAAAAATTCATCTGAACTCTTCCATTATTCTCGGAATTCGTGTGAATTTTAAAAATGCTTCGGAACTCTTCTATTGTTCTCGGAATTCCGCTGAAGTTTAAAAATGCTTAAAATCTCTTACATTGTACTCGGAATTCCGCTGAAGTTTAAAAATGCTTCGGAACTCTTCCATTGCTCTCGGAATTCTGCTGAAGTTTAAAAATGCTTCAGAACTCTTACATTGTTCTCGGAATTCTGCTGACGTTTACAAATGCTTCGGAACTCTTCCATTGTTCTCTGAATTCCGCTGACGTTTAAAAATGCTTCGGTACTCTTCCTTTGTTCTCGGAATTCCGCTGACATATAAAAATGCTTCGGAAATCTTGCATTGTTCTCGGCATTCCGCTGACGTTTAAAAATGCTTCGGAACTCTTCAATTGTTCTCGGAATTCTGCCGAACTTTTAAAATGCTTTGGAACTCTTCCATTGCTCTCGGAATTCTGCTGAAGTTTAAAAATGCTTCAGAACTCTTCCATTGTTCTCGGAATTCTGCTGTAGTTTAAAAATGCTTCGGAACTCTTCCATTGTTCTCAGAATTCCGCTGACGTTTAAAAATGCTTCGGAAATCTTCCATTGTTTTCAAAATTCCGCTGACGTTTAAAAATGCTTCAGAACTCTTCCATTGTTCTCGGAATTCCGCTGACGTTTTAAAATGCTTCGGTACTCTTCCATTGTTCTCGGAATTCCGCTGACATATAAAAATGCTTCGGAAATCTTGCATTGTTCTCGGCATTCCGCTGACGTTTAAAAATGCTTCGGAACTCTTCCATTGTTCTCAGAATTCCACTGATGTTTAAAAATGCATCGGAAATCTTCCATAGTTTTCAAAATTCCGCTGACGTTTAAAAATGCTTCAGAACTCTTCCATTGTTCTCGGAATTCCGCTGATGTTTAAAAATGCTTTGGAACTCTTCCATTATTCTCGGAAATCTGCTGAAGTTTAAAAATGCTTCGGAACTCTTCCATTGTTCTCAGAATTCCGCTGACGTTTAATAATGCTTCGCAACTTTTTCATTGTTCTCGGAATTCCGCTGACGGTTAAAAATGCTTCGGAACTCTTCAATTGTTCTCGGAATTCTGTTGAACTTTTAAAATGCTTTGGAACTCTTCCATTGCTCTTGGAATTCTGCTGAAGTTTAAAAATGCTTCAGAACTCTTACATTGTTCTCGGAATTCTGCTGACGTTTAAAAATTCTTCGGAACTCTACCATTGTTCTCGGAATTCCGTTGAAGTTTAAAAATGCTTCGAAACTCTTCCATTTATCTCGGAATTCTGCTGAAGTTTAAAAATGCTTCGGAACTCTTCCATTGTTCTCGGAATTCCGCTGACGTTTAATAATGCTTCGCAACTCTTTCATTGTTCTCGGAATTCCACTGACGTTTAAAAATGCTTCGGAACTCTTCCATTGGTCTCGGAATTCCGATGACGTTTTAAAATGCTTCGGTACTCTTCCATTGTTCTCGGAATTCCGCTGACAATTAAAAATGCTTCGAAACTCTTCCATTGTTCTCGGAATTCTGCTGAAGTTTAAAAATGCTTCGGAACTCTTCCATTGTTCTCGGAATTCCGCTGACGTTTAATAATGCTTCGCAACTCTTTCATTGTTCTCGGAATTCCACTGACGTTTAAAAATGCTTCGGAACTCTTCCATTGTTCTCAGAATTCTGCTGAAGTTTAAAAATGCTTCAGAACTCTTCCATTGTTCTCGGAATTCCGCTGACGTTTAAAAATGCTTCGAAACTCTTCCATTGTTCTCGGAATTCTGCTGAAGTTTAAAAATGCTTCGGAACTCTTCCATTGTTCTCGGAATTCCGTTGAAGTTTAAAAATGCTTCGAAACTCTTCCATTGTACTCGGAATTCCGCTAACGTTTAAAAATGCTTCGGAACTCTTCCATTGTTCTCGGAATTCCGTTGAAGTTTAAAAATGCTTCACAACTCTTCCATTGTTCTCGGAATTCCGCTGACTTTTAAAAATACTTCGAAACTCTTCCATTGTTCTCCAAATTCCGCTGAAGTTTAAAAATGCTTCGGAACCCTTCCATTGTTCTCGGAATTCTGCTGAAGTTTAAAAATGCTTCGGAACTCTTCCATTGTTTTCAGAATTCTGCTGACGTTTAAAAATGCTTCGGAACTCTTCCATTGTTCTCGGAATTCCGCTGAAGTTTAAAAATGCTTCGGACCTCTTCCATTGTTCTAGGAATTCTGCTGAAGTCTAAAAATTCATCTGAACTCTTCCATTATTCTCGGAATTCGTGTGAATTTTAAAAATGCTTCGGAACTCTTCTATTGTTCTCGGAATTCCGCTGAAGTTTAAAAATGCTTAAAATCTCTTACATTGTACTCGGAATTCCGCTGAAGTTTAAAAATGCTTCGGAACTCTTCCATTGCTCTCGGAATTCTGCTGAAGTTTAAAAATGCTTCAGAACTCTTACATTGTTCTCGGAATTCTGCTGACGTTTACAAATGCTTCGGAACTCTTCCATTGTTCTCTGAATTCCGCTGACGTTTAAAAATGCTTCGGTACTCTTCCTTTGTTCTCGGAATTCCGCTGACATATAAAAATGCTTCGGAAATCTTGCATTGTTCTCGGCATTCCGCTGACGTTTAAAAATGCTTCGGAACTCTTCAATTGTTCTCGGAATTCTGCCGAACTTTTAAAATGCTTTGGAACTCTTCCATTGCTCTCGGAATTCTGCTGAAGTTTAAAAATGCTTCAGAACTCTTCCATTGTTCTCGGAATTCTGCTGTAGTTTAAAAATGCTTCGGAACTCTTCCATTGTTCTCAGAATTCCGCTGACGTTTAAAAATGCTTCGGAAATCTTCCATTGTTTTCAAAATTCCGCTGACGTTTAAAAATGCTTCAGAACTCTTCCATTGTTCTCGGAATTCCGCTGACGTTTTAAAATGCTTCGGTACTCTTCCATTGTTCTCGGAATTCCGCTGACATATAAAAATGCTTCGGAAATCTTGCATTGTTCTCGGCATTCCGCTGACGTTTAAAAATGCTTCGGAACTCTTCCATTGTTCTCAGAATTCCACTGATGTTTAAAAATGCATCGGAAATCTTCCATAGTTTTCAAAATTCCGCTGACGTTTAAAAATGCTTCAGAACTCTTCCATTGTTCTCGGAATTCCGCTGATGTTTAAAAATGCTTTGGAACTCTTCCATTATTCTCGGAAATCTGCTGAAGTTTAAAAATGCTTCGGAACTCTTCCATTGTTCTCAGAATTCCGCTGACGTTTAATAATGCTTCGCAACTTTTTCATTGTTCTCGGAATTCCGCTGACGGTTAAAAATGCTTCGGAACTCTTCAATTGTTCTCGGAATTCTGTTGAACTTTTAAAATGCTTTGGAACTCTTCCATTGCTCTTGGAATTCTGCTGAAGTTTAAAAATGCTTCAGAACTCTTACATTGTTCTCGGAATTCTGCTGACGTTTAAAAATTCTTCGGAACTCTACCATTGTTCTCGGAATTCCGTTGAAGTTTAAAAATGCTTCGAAACTCTTCCATTGTTCTCGGAATTCTGCTGAAGTTTAAAAATGCTTCGGAACTCTTCCATTGTTCTCGGAATTCCGCTGACGTTTAATAATGCTTCGCAACTCTTTCATTGTTCTCGGAATTCCACTGACGTTTAAAAATGCTTCGGAACTCTTCCATTGGTCTCGGAATTCCGATGACGTTTTAAAATGCTTCGGTACTCTTCCATTGTTCTCGGAATTCCGCTGACAATTAAAAATGCTTCGAAACTCTTCCATTGTTCTCGGAATTCTGCTGAAGTTTAAAAATGCTTCGGAACTCTTCCATTGTTCTCGGAATTCCGCTGACGTTTAATAATGCTTCGCAACTCTTTCATTGTTCTCGGAATTCCACTGACGTTTAAAAATGCTTCGGAACTCTTCCATTGTTCTCGGAATTCCGTTGAAGTTTAAAAATGCTTCGAAACTCTTCCATTGTTCTCAGAATTCTGCTGAAGTTTAAAAATGCTTCAGAACTCTTCCATTGTTCTCGGAATTCCGCTGACGTTTAAAAATGCTTCGGAACTCTTCCATTGTTCTCGGAATTTCGTTGAAGTTTAAAAATGCTTCGAAACTCTTCCATTGTTCTCGGAATTCTGCTGAAGTTTAAAAATGCTTCAGAACTCTTACATTGTTCTCGGAATTCTGCTGACGTTTACAAATGCTTCGGAACTCTTCCATTGTTCTCTGAATTCCGCTGACGTTTAAAAATGCTTCGGTACTCTTCCTTTGTTCTCGGAATTCCGCTGACATATAAAAATGCTTCGGAAATCTTGCATTGTTCTCGGCATTCCGCTGACGTTTAAAAATGCTTCGGAACTCTTCAATTGTTCTCGGAATTCTGCCGAACTTTTAAAATGCTTTGGAACTCTTCCATTGCTCTCGGAATTCTGCTGAAGTTTAAAAATGCTTCAGAACTCTTCCATTGTTCTCGGAATTCTGCTGTAGTTTAAAAATGCTTCGGAACTCTTCCATTGTTCTCAGAATTCCGCTGACGTTTAAAAATGCTTCGGAAATCTTCCATTGTTTTCAAAATTCCGCTGACGTTTAAAAATGCTTCAGAACTCTTCCATTGTTCTCGGAATTCCGCTGACGTTTTAAAATGCTTCGGTACTCTTCCATTGTTCTCGGAATTCCGCTGACATATAAAAATGCTTCGGAAATCTTGCATTGTTCTCGGCATTCCGCTGACGTTTAAAAATGCTTCGGAACTCTTCCATTGTTCTCAGAATTCCGCTGATGTTTAAAAATGCATCGGAAATCTTCCATAGTTTTCAAAATTCCGCTGACGTTTAAAAATGCTTCAGAACTCTTCCATTGTTCTCGGAATTCCGCTGACGTTTAAAAATGCTTTGGAACTCTTCCATTATTCTCGGAAATCTGCTGAAGTTTAAAAATGCTTCGGAACTCTTCCATTGTTCTCAGAATTCCGCTGACGTTTAATAATGCTTCGCAACTTTTTCATTGTTCTCGGAATTCCGCTGACGGTTAAAAATGCTTCGGAACTCTTCAATTGTTCTCGGAATTCTGTTGAACTTTTAAAATGCTTTGGAACTCTTCCATTGCTCTCGGAATTCTGCTGAAGTTTAAAAATGCTTCAGAACTCTTACATTGTTCTCGGAATTCTGCTGACGTTTAAAAATGCTTCGGAACTCTACCATTGTTCTCGGAATTCCGTTGAAGTTTAATAATGCTTCGAAACTCTTCCATTGTTCTCGGAATTCTGCTGAAGTTTAAAAATGCTTCGGAACTCTTCCATTGTTCTCGGAATTCCGCTGACAATTAAAAATGCTTCGAAACTCTTCCATTGTTCTCGGAATTCCACTGAAGTTTAAAAATGCTTCACAACTCTTCCATTGTTCTCGGAATTCCGCTGACGTTTAATAATGCTTCGCAACTCTTTCATTGTTCTCGGAATTCCGCTGACGTTTAAAAATGCTTCGGAACTCTTCCATTGTTCTCGGAATTCCGTTGAAGTTTAAAAATGCTTCGAAACTCTTCCATTGTTCTCAGAATTCTGCTGAAGTTTAAAAATGCTTCAGAACTCTTCCATTGTTCTCGGAATTCCGCTGACGTTTAAAAATGCTTCGGAACTCTTCCATTGTTCTCGGAATTTCGTTGAAGTTTAAAAATGCTTCGAAACTCTTCCATTGTTCTCGGAATTCTGCTGAAGTTTAAAAATGCTTCGGAACTCTTTCATTGTTCTCAGAATTCCGCTGACATTTAAAAATGCTTTGGTACTCTTCCATTTTTCTCGGAATTCCGCTGACATATAAAAATGCTTCGGAAATCTTGCATTGTTCTCGGCATTCCGCTGACGTTTAAAAATGCTTCGGAACTCTTCAATTGTTCTTGGAATTCTGCTGAACTTTTAAAATGCTTTGGAACTCTTCCATTGCTCTCGGAATTCTGCTGAAGTTTAAAAATGCTTCAGAACTCTTACATTGTTCTCGGAATTCTGCTGAAGTTTAAAAATGCTTCGGTACTCTTCCATTGTTCTCGAAATTCCGCTGACATATAAAAATGCTTCGGAAATCTTGCATTGTTCTCGGCATTCCGCTGACGTTTAAAAATGCTTCGGAACTCTTCCATTGTTTTCAAAATTCCGCTGACGTTTAAAAATGCTTCAGAACTATTAAATTGTTCTCGGAATTCCGCTGACGTTTAAAAATGCTTTGCAACTCTTCCATTGTTCTCAGAATTCCGCTGAAGTTTAAAAATGCTTCAGAATTCTTCCATTGTTCTCGGAATTCCGTTGAAGTTTAAAAATGCTTCGAAACTCTTCCATTGTTCTCGGAATTCTGCTGAAGTTTAAAAATGCTTCGGAACTCTTCCATTGTTCTCAGAATTCCGCTAACGTTTAAAAATGCTTCGGAAATCTTCCATTGTTTTCAAAATTCCGCTGACGCTTAAAAATGCTTCAGAACTCTTCCATTGTTCTCGGAATTCCGCTGACGTTTAATAATGCTTCGCAACTCTTTCATTGTACTCGGAATTCCGCTGACATATAAAAATGCTTTGGAAATCTTGCATTGTTCTCGGCATTCCGCTGACGTTTAAAAATGCTTCGGAACTCTTCAATTGTTCTCGGAATTCTGCTGAAGTTTAAAAATGCTTCAGAACTCTTCCATTGTTCTCGGAATTCTGCTGTAGTTTAAAAATGCTTCGGAACTCTTCCATTGTTCTCAGAATTCCGCTGACGTTTAAAAATGCTTCAGAATTCTTCAATTGTTCTCGGAATTCTGCTGAACTTTTAAAATGCTTTGGAACTCTTCCATTGCTCTCGGAATTCTGCTGAAGTTTAAAAATGCTTCGGAACTCTTCCATTGTTCTCGGAATTCCGTTGAAGTTTAAAAATGCTTCGAAACTCTTCCATTGTTCTCGGAATTCTGCTGAAGTTTAAAAATGCTTCGGAACTCTTCCATTGTTCTCGGAATTCCGTTGAAGTTTAAAAATGCTTCGAAACCCTTCCATTGTTCTCGGAATTCTGCTGAAGTTTAAAAATGCTTCGGAACTCTTCCATTGTTCTCAGAATTCCGCTGACGTTTAATAATGCTTCGCAACTTTTTCATTGTTCTCGGAATTCCGCTGACGGTTAAAAATGCTTCGGAACTCTTCAATTGTTCTCGGAATTCTGTTGAACTTTTAAAATGCTTTGGAACTCTTCCATTGCTCTCGGAATTCTGCTGAAGTTTAAAAATGCTTCAGAACTCTTACATTGTTCTCGGAATTCTGCTGACGTTTAAAAATGCTTCGGAACTCTACCATTGTTCTCGGAATTCCGTTGAAGTTTAATAATGCTTCGAAACTCTTCCATTGTTCTCGGAATTCTGCTGAAGTTTAAAAATGCTTCGGAACTCTTCCATTGTTCTCGGAATTCCGCTGACAATTAAAAATGCTTCGAAACTCTTCCATTGTTCTCGGAATTCCACTGAAGTTTAAAAATGCTTCACAACTCTTCCATTGTTCTCGGAATTCCGCTGACGTTTAATAATGCTTCGCAACTCTTTCATTGTTCTCGGAATTCCGCTGACGTTTAAAAATGCTTCAGAACTCTTCCATTGTTCTCAGAATTCCGCTGACGTTTAATAATGCTTCGCAACTTTTTCATTGTTCTCGGAATTCCGCTGACGGTTAAAAATGCTTCGGAACTCTTCAATTGTTCTCGGAATTCTGTTGAACTTTTAAAATGCTTTGGAACTCTTCCATTGCTCTTGGAATTCTGCTGAAGTTTAAAAATGCTTCAGAACTCTTACATTGTTCTCGGAATTCTGCTGACGTTTAAAAATTCTTCGGAACTCTACCATTGTTCTCGGAATTCCGTTGAAGTTTAAAAATGCTTCGAAACTCTTCCATTGTTCTCGGAATTCTGCTGAAGTTTAAAAATGCTTCGGAACTCTTCCATTGTTCTCGGAATTCCGCTGACGTTTAATAATGCTTCGCAACTCTTTCATTGTTCTCGGAATTCCACTGACGTTTAAAAATGCTTCGGAACTCTTCCATTGGTCTCGGAATTCCGATGACGTTTTAAAATGCTTCGGTACTCTTCCATTGTTCTCGGAATTCCGCTGACAATTAAAAATGCTTCGAAACTCTTCCATTGTTCTCGGAATTCTGCTGAAGTTTAAAAATGCTTCGGAACTCTTCCATTGTTCTCGGAATTCCGCTGACGTTTAATAATGCTTCGCAACTCTTTCATTGTTCTCTGAATTCCACTGACGTTTAAAAATGCTTCGGAACTCTTCCATTGTTCTCGGAATTCCGTTGAAGTTTAAAAATGCTTCGAAACTCTTCCATTGTTCTCAGAATTCTGCTGAAGTTTAAAAATGCTTCAGAACTCTTCCATTGTTCTCGGAATTCCGCTGACGTTTAAAAATGCTTCGAAACTCTTCCATTGTTCTCGGAATTCTGCTGAAGTTTAAAAATGCTTCGGAACTCTTCCATTGTTCTCGGAATTCCGTTGAAGTTTAAAAATGCTTCGAAACTCTTCCATTGTACTCGGAATTCCGCTAACGTTTAAAAATGCTTCGGAACTCTTCCATTGTTCTCGGAATTCCGTTGAAGTTTAAAAATGCTTCACAACTCTTCCATTGTTCTCGGAATTCCGCTGACTTTTAAAAATACTTCGAAACTCTTCCATTGTTCTCCAAATTCCGCTGAAGTTTAAAAATGCTTCGGAACCCTTCCATTGTTCTCGGAATTCTGCTGAAGTTTAAAAATGCTTCGGAACTCTTCCATTGTTTTCAGAATTCTGCTGACGTTTAAAAATGCTTCGGAACTCTTCCATTGTTCTCGGAATTCCGCTGAAGTTTAAAAATGCTTCGGACCTCTTCCATTGTTCTAGGAATTCTGCTGAAGTCTAAAAATTCATCTGAACTCTTCCATTATTCTCGGAATTCGTGTGAATTTTAAAAATGCTTCGGAACTCTTCTATTGTTCTCGGAATTCCGCTGAAGTTTAAAAATGCTTAAAATCTCTTACATTGTACTCGGAATTCCGCTGAAGTTTAAAAATGCTTCGGAACTCTTCCATTGCTCTCGGAATTCTGCTGAAGTTTAAAAATGCTTCAGAACTCTTACATTGTTCTCGGAATTCTGCTGACGTTTACAAATGCTTCGGAACTCTTCCATTGTTCTCTGAATTCCGCTGACGTTTAAAAATGCTTCGGTACTCTTCCTTTGTTCTCGGAATTCCGCTGACATATAAAAATGCTTCGGAAATCTTGCATTGTTCTCGGCATTCCGCTGACGTTTAAAAATGCTTCGGAACTCTTCAATTGTTCTCGGAATTCTGCCGAACTTTTAAAATGCTTTGGAACTCTTCCATTGCTCTCGGAATTCTGCTGAAGTTTAAAAATGCTTCAGAACTCTTCCATTGTTCTCGGAATTCTGCTGTAGTTTAAAAATGCTTCGGAACTCTTCCATTGTTCTCAGAATTCCACTGATGTTTAAAAATGCATCGGAAATCTTCCATAGTTTTCAAAATTCCGCTGACGTTTAAAAATGCTTCAGAACTCTTCCATTGTTCTCGGAATTCCGCTGATGTTTAAAAATGCTTTGGAACTCTTCCATTATTCTCGGAAATCTGCTGAAGTTTAAAAATGCTTCGGAACTCTTCCATTGTTCTCAGAATTCCGCTGACGTTTAATAATGCTTCGCAACTTTTTCATTGTTCTCGGAATTCCGCTGACGGTTAAAAATGCTTCGGAACTCTTCAATTGTTCTCGGAATTCTGTTGAACTTTTAAAATGCTTTGGAACTCTTCCATTGCTCTTGGAATTCTGCTGAAGTTTAAAAATGCTTCAGAACTCTTACATTGTTCTCGGAATTCTGCTGACGTTTAAAAATTCTTCGGAACTCTACCATTGTTCTCGGAATTCCGTTGAAGTTTAAAAATGCTTCGAAACTCTTCCATTTATCTCGGAATTCTGCTGAAGTTTAAAAATGCTTCGGAACTCTTCCATTGTTCTCGGAATTCCGCTGACGTTTAATAATGCTTCGCAACTCTTTCATTGTTCTCGGAATTCCACTGACGTTTAAAAATGCTTCGGAACTCTTCCATTGGTCTCGGAATTCCGATGACGTTTTAAAATGCTTCGGTACTCTTCCATTGTTCTCGGAATTCCGCTGACAATTAAAAATGCTTCGAAACTCTTCCATTGTTCTCGGAATTCTGCTGAAGTTTAAAAATGCTTCGGAACTCTTCCATTGTTCTCGGAATTCCGCTGACGTTTAATAATGCTTCGCAACTCTTTCATTGTTCTCGGAATTCCACTGACGTTTAAAAATGCTTCGGAACTCTTCCATTGTTCTCGGAATTCCGTTGAAGTTTAAAAATGCTTCGAAACTCTTCCATTGTTCTCAGAATTCTGCTGAAGTTTAAAAATGCTTCAGAACTCTTCCATTGTTCTCGGAATTCCGCTGACGTTTAAAAATGCTTCGGAACTCTTCCATTGTTCTCGGAATTTCGTTGAAGTTTAAAAATGCTTCGAAACTCTTCCATTGTTCTCGGAATTCTGCTGAAGTTTAAAAATGCTTCAGAACTCTTACATTGTTCTCGGAATTCTGCTGACGTTTACAAATGCTTCGGAACTCTTCCATTGTTCTCTGAATTCCGCTGACGTTTAAAAATGCTTCGGTACTCTTCCTTTGTTCTCGGAATTCCGCTGACATATAAAAATGCTTCGGAAATCTTGCATTGTTCTCGGCATTCCGCTGACGTTTAAAAATGCTTCGGAACTCTTCAATTGTTCTCGGAATTCTGCCGAACTTTTAAAATGCTTTGGAACTCTTCCATTGCTCTCGGAATTCTGCTGAAGTTTAAAAATGCTTCAGAACTCTTCCATTGTTCTCGGAATTCTGCTGTAGTTTAAAAATGCTTCGGAACTCTTCCATTGTTCTCAGAATTCCGCTGACGTTTAAAAATGCTTCGGAAATCTTCCATTGTTTTCAAAATTCCGCTGACGTTTAAAAATGCTTCAGAACTCTTCCATTGTTCTCGGAATTCCGCTGACGTTTTAAAATGCTTCGGTACTCTTCCATTGTTCTCGGAATTCCGCTGACATATAAAAATGCTTCGGAAATCTTGCATTGTTCTCGGCATTCCGCTGACGTTTAAAAATGCTTCGGAACTCTTCCATTGTTCTCAGAATTCCGCTGATGTTTAAAAATGCATCGGAAATCTTCCATAGTTTTCAAAATTCCGCTGACGTTTAAAAATGCTTCAGAACTCTTCCATTGTTCTCGGAATTCCGCTGACGTTTAAAAATGCTTTGGAACTCTTCCATTATTCTCGGAAATCTGCTGAAGTTTAAAAATGCTTCGGAACTCTTCCATTGTTCTCAGAATTCCGCTGACGTTTAATAATGCTTCGCAACTTTTTCATTGTTCTCGGAATTCCGCTGACGGTTAAAAATGCTTCGGAACTCTTCAATTGTTCTCGGAATTCTGTTGAACTTTTAAAATGCTTTGGAACTCTTCCATTGCTCTCGGAATTCTGCTGAAGTTTAAAAATGCTTCAGAACTCTTACATTGTTCTCGGAATTCTGCTGACGTTTAAAAATGCTTCGGAACTCTACCATTGTTCTCGGAATTCCGTTGAAGTTTAATAATGCTTCGAAACTCTTCCATTGTTCTCGGAATTCTGCTGAAGTTTAAAAATGCTTTGGAACTCTTCCATTGTTCTCGGAATTCCGCTGACAATTAAAAATGCTTCGAAACTCTTCCATTGTTCTCGGAATTCCACTGAAGTTTAAAAATGCTTCACAACTCTTCCATTGTTCTCGGAATTCCGCTGACGTTTAATAATGCTTCGCAACTCTTTCATTGTTCTCGGAATTCCGCTGACGTTTAAAAATGCTTCGGAACTCTTCCATTGTTCTCGGAATTCCGTTGAAGTTTAAAAATGCTTCGAAACTCTTCCATTGTTCTCAGAATTCTGCTGAAGTTTAAAAATGCTTCAGAACTCTTCCATTGTTCTCGGAATTCCGCTGACGTTTAAAAATGCTTCGGAACTCTTCCATTGTTCTCGGAATTTCGTTGAAGTTTAAAAATGCTTCGAAACTCTTCCATTGTTCTCGGAATTCTGCTGAAGTTTAAAAATGCTTCGGAACTCTTTCATTGTTCTCAGAATTCCGCTGACATTTAAAAATGCTTTGGTACTCTTCCATTTTTCTCGGAATTCCGCTGACATATAAAAATGCTTCGGAAATCTTGCATTGTTCTCGGCATTCCGCTGACGTTTAAAAATGCTTCGGAACTCTTCAATTGTTCTTGGAATTCTGCTGAACTTTTAAAATGCTTTGGAACTCTTCCATTGCTCTCGGAATTCTGCTGAAGTTTAAAAATGCTTCAGAACTCTTACATTGTTCTCGGAATTCTGCTGAAGTTTAAAAATGCTTCGGTACTCTTCCATTGTTCTCGAAATTCCGCTGACATATAAAAATGCTTCGGAAATCTTGCATTGTTCTCGGCATTCCGCTGACGTTTAAAAATGCTTCGGAACTCTTCCATTGTTTTCAAAATTCCGCTGACGTTTAAAAATGCTTCAGAACTATTAAATTGTTCTCGGAATTCCGCTGACGTTTAAAAATGCTTTGCAACTCTTCCATTGTTCTCAGAATTCCGCTGAAGTTTAAAAATGCTTCAGAATTCTTCCATTGTTCTCGGAATTCCGTTGAAGTTTAAAAATGCTTCGAAACTCTTCCATTGTTCTCGGAATTCTGCTGAAGTTTAAAAATGCTTCGGAACTCTTCCATTGTTCTCAGAATTCCGCTAACGTTTAAAAATGCTTCGGAAATCTTCCATTGTTTTCAAAATTCCGCTGACGCTTAAAAATGCTTCAGAACTCTTCCATTGTTCTCGGAATTCCGCTGACGTTTAATAATGCTTCGCAACTCTTTCATTGTACTCGGAATTCCGCTAACGTTTAAAAATGCTTCGGAACTCTTCCATTGTTCTCGGAATTCCGTTGAAGTTTAAAAATGCTTCGAAACTCTTCCATTGTTCTGGGAATTCTGCTGAAGTTTAAAAATGCTTCAGAACTCTTCCATTGTTCTCGGAATTCCGCTGACGTTTAATAATGCTTCGCAACTCTTTCATTGTTCTCGGAATTCCGCTGATGTTTAAAAATGCTTCGGTACTCTTCCTTTGTTCTCGGAATTCCGCTGACATATAAAAATGCTTTGGAAATCTTGCATTGTTCTCGGCATTCCGCTGACGTTTAAAAATGCTTCGGAACTCTTCAATTGTTCTCGGAATTCTGCTGAAGTTTAAAAATGCTTCAGAACTCTTCCATTGTTCTCGGAATTCTGCTGTAGTTTAAAAATGCTTCGGAACTCTTCCATTGTTCTCAGAATTCCGCTGACGTTTAAAAATGCTTCAGAATTCTTCAATTGTTCTCGGAATTCTGCTGAACTTTTAAAATGCTTTGGAACTCTTCCATTGCTCTCGGAATTCTGCTGAAGTTTAAAAATGCTTCGGAACTCTTCCATTGTTCTCGGAATTCCGTTGAAGTTTAAAAATGCTTCGAAACTCTTCCATTGTTCTCGGAATTCTGCTGAAGTTTAAAAATGCTTCAGAACTCTTCCATTGTTCTCGGAATTCCGCTGACGTTTAATAATGCTTCGCAACTCTTTCATTGTTCTCGGAATTCCGCTGACGTTTAAAAATGCTTCGGAACTCTTCCATTGTTCTCGGAATTCCGTTGAAGTTTAAAAATGCTTCGAAACCCTTCCATTGTTCTCGGAATTCTGCTGAAGTTTAAAAATGCTTCGGAACTCTTCCATTGTTCTCAGAATTCCGCTGACGTTTAATAATGCTTCGCAACTTTTTCATTGTTCTCGGAATTCCGCTGACGGTTAAAAATGCTTCGGAACTCTTCAATTGTTCTCGGAATTCTGTTGAACTTTTAAAATGCTTTGGAACTCTTCCATTGCTCTCGGAATTCTGCTGAAGTTTAAAAATGCTTCAGAACTCTTACATTGTTCTCGGAATTCTGCTGACGTTTAAAAATGCTTCGGAACTCTACCATTGTTCTCGGAATTCCGTTGAAGTTTAATAATGCTTCGAAACTCTTCCATTGTTCTCGGAATTCTGCTGAAGTTTAAAAATGCTTCGGAACTCTTCCATTGTTCTCGGAATTCCGCTGACAATTAAAAATGCTTCGAAACTCTTCCATTGTTCTCGGAATTCCACTGAAGTTTAAAAATGCTTCACAACTCTTCCATTGTTCTCGGAATTCCGCTGACGTTTAATAATGCTTCGCAACTCTTTCATTGTTCTCGGAATTCCGCTGACGTTTAAAAATGCTTCGGAACTCTTCCATTGTTCTCGGAATTCCGCTGACATATAAAAATGCTTCGGAAA
The DNA here is from genome assembly GCF_046119375.1 of Phyllobates terribilis. Lineage (NCBI taxonomy): Eukaryota > Metazoa > Chordata > Amphibia > Anura > Dendrobatidae > Phyllobates > Phyllobates terribilis. The sequence continues at coordinate 16,250,092 of NW_027362782.1, forward strand.
TCTTGCATTGTTCTCGGCATTCCGCTGACGTTTAAAAATGCTTCGGAACTCTTCAATTGTTCTCGGAATTCTGCCGAACTTTTAAAATGCTTTGGAACTCTTCCATTGCTCTCGGAATTCTGCTGAAGTTTAAAAATGCTTCAGAACTCTTCCATTGTTCTCGGAATTCTGCTGTAGTTTAAAAATGCTTCGGAACTCTTCCATTGTTCTCAGAATTCCGCTGACGTTTAAAAATGCTTCGGAAATCTTCCATTGTTTTCAAAATTCCGCTGACGTTTAAAAATGCTTCAGAACTCTTCCATTGTTCTCGGAATTCCGCTGACGTTTTAAAATGCTTCGGTACTCTTCCATTGTTCTCGGAATTCCGCTGACATATAAAAATGCTTCGGAAATCTTGCATTGTTCTCGGCATTCCGCTGACGTTTAAAAATGCTTCGGAACTCTTCCATTGTTCTCAGAATTCCGCTGATGTTTAAAAATGCATCGGAAATCTTCCATAGTTTTCAAAATTCCGCTGACGTTTAAAAATGCTTCAGAACTCTTACATTGTTCTCGGAATTCTGCTGACGTTTAAAAATGCTTCGGAACTCTACCATTGTTCTCGGAATTCCGTTGAAGTTTAATAATGCTTCGAAACTCTTCCATTGTTCTCGGAATTCTGCTGAAGTTTAAAAATGCTTCGGAACTCTTCCATTGTTCTCGGAATTCCGCTGACAATTAAAAATGCTTCGAAACTCTTCCATTGTTCTCGGAATTCCACTGAAGTTTAAAAATGCTTCACAACTCTTCCATTGTTCTCGGAATTCCGCTGACGTTTAATAATGCTTCGCAACTCTTTCATTGTTCTCGGAATTCCGCTGACGTTTAAAAATGCTTCGGAACTCTTCCATTGTTCTCGGAATTCCGTTGAAGTTTAAAAATGCTTCGAAACTCTTCCATTGTTCTCAGAATTCTGCTGAAGTTTAAAAATGCTTCAGAACTCTTCCATTGTTCTCGGAATTCCGCTGACGTTTAAAAATGCTTCGGAACTCTTCCATTGTTCTCGGAATTTCGTTGAAGTTTAAAAATGCTTCGAAACTCTTCCATTGTTCTCGGAATTCTGCTGAAGTTTAAAAATGCTTCGGAACTCTTTCATTGTTCTCAGAATTCCGCTGACATTTAAAAATGCTTTGGTACTCTTCCATTTTTCTCGGAATTCCGCTGACATATAAAAATGCTTCGGAAATCTTGCATTGTTCTCGGCATTCCGCTGACGTTTAAAAATGCTTCGGAACTCTTCAATTGTTCTTGGAATTCTGCTGAACTTTTAAAATGCTTTGGAACTCTTCCATTGCTCTCGGAATTCTGCTGAAGTTTAAAAATGCTTCAGAACTCTTACATTGTTCTCGGAATTCTGCTGAAGTTTAAAAATGCTTCGGTACTCTTCCATTGTTCTCGAAATTCCGCTGACATATAAAAATGCTTCGGAAATCTTGCATTGTTCTCGGCATTCCGCTGACGTTTAAAAATGCTTCGGAACTCTTCCATTGTTTTCAAAATTCCGCTGACGTTTAAAAATGCTTCAGAACTATTAAATTGTTCTCGGAATTCCGCTGACGTTTAAAAATGCTTTGCAACTCTTCCATTGTTCTCAGAATTCCGCTGAAGTTTAAAAATGCTTCAGAATTCTTCCATTGTTCTCGGAATTCCGTTGAAGTTTAAAAATGCTTCGAAACTCTTCCATTGTTCTCGGAATTCTGCTGAAGTTTAAAAATGCTTCGGAACTCTTCCATTGTTCTCAGAATTCCGCTAACGTTTAAAAATGCTTCGGAAATCTTCCATTGTTTTCAAAATTCCGCTGACGCTTAAAAATGCTTCAGAACTCTTCCATTGTTCTCGGAATTCCGCTGACGTTTAATAATGCTTCGCAACTCTTTCATTGTACTCGGAATTCCGCTAACGTTTAAAAATGCTTCGGAACTCTTCCATTGTTCTCGGAATTCCGTTGAAGTTTAAAAATGCTTCGAAACTCTTCCATTGTTCTGGGAATTCTGCTGAAGTTTAAAAATGCTTCAGAACTCTTCCATTGTTCTCGGAATTCCGCTGACGTTTAATAATGCTTCGCAACTCTTTCATTGTTCTCGGAATTCCGCTGATGTTTAAAAATGCTTCGGTACTCTTCCTTTGTTCTCGGAATTCCGCTGACATATAAAAATGCTTTGGAAATCTTGCATTGTTCTCGGCATTCCGCTGACGTTTAAAAATGCTTCGGAACTCTTCAATTGTTCTCGGAATTCTGCTGAAGTTTAAAAATGCTTCAGAACTCTTCCATTGTTCTCGGAATTCTGCTGTAGTTTAAAAATGCTTCGGAACTCTTCCATTGTTCTCAGAATTCCGCTGACGTTTAAAAATGCTTCAGAATTCTTCAATTGTTCTCGGAATTCTGCTGAACTTTTAAAATGCTTTGGAACTCTTCCATTGCTCTCGGAATTCTGCTGAAGTTTAAAAATGCTTCGGAACTCTTCCATTGTTCTCGGAATTCCGTTGAAGTTTAAAAATGCTTCGAAACTCTTCCATTGTTCTCGGAATTCTGCTGAAGTTTAAAAATGCTTCAGAACTCTTCCATTGTTCTCGGAATTCCGCTGACGTTTAATAATGCTTCGCAACTCTTTCATTGTTCTCGGAATTCCGCTGACGTTTAAAAATGCTTCGGAACTCTTCCATTGTTCTCGGAATTCCGTTGAAGTTTAAAAATGCTTCGAAACCCTTCCATTGTTCTCGGAATTCTGCTGAAGTTTAAAAATGCTTCGGAACTCTTCCATTGTTCTCAGAATTCCGCTGACGTTTAATAATGCTTCGCAACTTTTTCATTGTTCTCGGAATTCCGCTGACGGTTAAAAATGCTTCGGAACTCTTCAATTGTTCTCGGAATTCTGTTGAACTTTTAAAATGCTTTGGAACTCTTCCATTGCTCTCGGAATTCTGCTGAAGTTTAAAAATGCTTCAGAACTCTTACATTGTTCTCGGAATTCTGCTGACGTTTAAAAATGCTTCGGAACTCTACCATTGTTCTCGGAATTCCGTTGAAGTTTAATAATGCTTCGAAACTCTTCCATTGTTCTCGGAATTCTGCTGAAGTTTAAAAATGCTTCGGAACTCTTCCATTGTTCTCGGAATTCCGCTGACAATTAAAAATGCTTCGAAACTCTTCCATTGTTCTCGGAATTCCACTGAAGTTTAAAAATGCTTCACAACTCTTCCATTGTTCTCGGAATTCCGCTGACGTTTAATAATGCTTCGCAACTCTTTCATTGTTCTCGGAATTCCGCTGACGTTTAAAAATGCTTCGGAACTCTTCCATTGTTCTCGGAATTCCGCTGACATATAAAAATGCTTCGGAAATCTTGCATTGTTCTCGGCATTCCGCTGACGTTTAAAAATGCTTCGGAACTCTTCAATTGTTCTCGGAATTCTGCCGAACTTTTAAAATGCTTTGGAACTCTTCCATTGCTCTCGGAATTCTGCTGAAGTTTAAAAATGCTTCAGAACTCTTCCATTGTTCTCGGAATTCTGCTGTAGTTTAAAAATGCTTCGGAACTCTTCCATTGTTCTCAGAATTCCGCTGACGTTTAAAAATGCTTCGGAAATCTTCCATTGTTTTCAAAATTCCGCTGACGTTTAAAAATGCTTCAGAACTCTTCCATTGTTCTCGGAATTCCGCTGACGTTTTAAAATGCTTCGGTACTCTTCCATTGTTCTCGGAATTCCGCTGACATATAAAAATGCTTCGGAAATCTTGCATTGTTCTCGGCATTCCGCTGACGTTTAAAAATGCTTCGGAACTCTTCCATTGTTCTCAGAATTCCGCTGATGTTTAAAAATGCATCGGAAATCTTCCATAGTTTTCAAAATTCCGCTGACGTTTAAAAATGCTTCAGAACTCTTCCATTGTTCTCGGAATTCCGCTGACGTTTAAAAATGCTTTGGAACTCTTCCATTATTCTCGGAAATCTGCTGAAGTTTAAAAATGCTTCGGAACTCTTCCATTGTTCTCAGAATTCCGCTGACGTTTAATAATGCTTCGCAACTTTTTCATTGTTCTCGGAATTCCGCTGACGGTTAAAAATGCTTCGGAACTCTTCAATTGTTCTCGGAATTCTGTTGAACTTTTAAAATGCTTTGGAACTCTTCCATTGCTCTCGGAATTCTGCTGAAGTTTAAAAATGCTTCAGAACTCTTACATTGTTCTCGGAATTCTGCTGACGTTTAAAAATGCTTCGGAACTCTACCATTGTTCTCGGAATTCCGTTGAAGTTTAATAATGCTTCGAAACTCTTCCATTGTTCTCGGAATTCTGCTGAAGTTTAAAAATGCTTCGGAACTCTTCCATTGTTCTCGGAATTCCGCTGACAATTAAAAATGCTTCGAAACTCTTCCATTGTTCTCGGAATTCCACTGAAGTTTAAAAATGCTTCACAACTCTTCCATTGTTCTCGGAATTCCGCTGACGTTTAATAATGCTTCGCAACTCTTTCATTGTTCTCGGAATTCCGCTGACGTTTAAAAATGCTTCGGAACTCTTCCATTGTTCTCGGAATTCCGTTGAAGTTTAAAAATGCTTCGAAACTCTTCCATTGTTCTCAGAATTCTGCTGAAGTTTAAAAATGCTTCAGAACTCTTCCATTGTTCTCGGAATTCCGCTGACGTTTAAAAATGCTTCGGAACTCTTCCATTGTTCTCGGAATTTCGTTGAAGTTTAAAAATGCTTCGAAACTCTTCCATTGTTCTCGGAATTCTGCTGAAGTTTAAAAATGCTTCGGAACTCTTTCATTGTTCTCAGAATTCCGCTGACATTTAAAAATGCTTTGGTACTCTTCCATTTTTCTCGGAATTCCGCTGACATATAAAAATGCTTCGGAAATCTTGCATTGTTCTCGGCATTCCGCTGACGTTTAAAAATGCTTCGGAACTCTTCAATTGTTCTTGGAATTCTGCTGAACTTTTAAAATGCTTTGGAACTCTTCCATTGCTCTCGGAATTCTGCTGAAGTTTAAAAATGCTTCAGAACTCTTACATTGTTCTCGGAATTCTGCTGAAGTTTAAAAATGCTTCGGTACTCTTCCATTGTTCTCGAAATTCCGCTGACATATAAAAATGCTTCGGAAATCTTGCATTGTTCTCGGCATTCCGCTGACGTTTAAAAATGCTTCGGAACTCTTCCATTGTTTTCAAAATTCCGCTGACGTTTAAAAATGCTTCAGAACTATTAAATTGTTCTCGGAATTCCGCTGACGTTTAAAAATGCTTTGCAACTCTTCCATTGTTCTCAGAATTCCGCTGAAGTTTAAAAATGCTTCAGAATTCTTCCATTGTTCTCGGAATTCCGTTGAAGTTTAAAAATGCTTCGAAACTCTTCCATTGTTCTCGGAATTCTGCTGAAGTTTAAAAATGCTTCGGAACTCTTCCATTGTTCTCAGAATTCCGCTAACGTTTAAAAATGCTTCGGAAATCTTCCATTGTTTTCAAAATTCCGCTGACGCTTAAAAATGCTTCAGAACTCTTCCATTGTTCTCGGAATTCCGCTGACGTTTAATAATGCTTCGCAACTCTTTCATTGTACTCGGAATTCCGCTAACGTTTAAAAATGCTTCGGAACTCTTCCATTGTTCTCGGAATTCCGTTGAAGTTTAAAAATGCTTCGAAACTCTTCCATTGTTCTGGGAATTCTGCTGAAGTTTAAAAATGCTTCAGAACTCTTCCATTGTTCTCGGAATTCCGCTGACGTTTAATAATGCTTCGCAACTCTTTCATTGTTCTCGGAATTCCGCTGATGTTTAAAAATGCTTCGGTACTCTTCCTTTGTTCTCGGAATTCCGCTGACATATAAAAATGCTTTGGAAATCTTGCATTGTTCTCGGCATTCCGCTGACGTTTAAAAATGCTTCGGAACTCTTCAATTGTTCTCGGAATTCTGCTGAAGTTTAAAAATGCTTCAGAACTCTTCCATTGTTCTCGGAATTCTGCTGTAGTTTAAAAATGCTTCGGAACTCTTCCATTGTTCTCAGAATTCCGCTGACGTTTAAAAATGCTTCAGAATTCTTCAATTGTTCTCGGAATTCTGCTGAACTTTTAAAATGCTTTGGAACTCTTCCATTGCTCTCGGAATTCTGCTGAAGTTTAAAAATGCTTCGGAACTCTTCCATTGTTCTCGGAATTCCGTTGAAGTTTAAAAATGCTTCGAAACTCTTCCATTGTTCTCGGAATTCTGCTGAAGTTTAAAAATGCTTCAGAACTCTTCCATTGTTCTCGGAATTCCGCTGACGTTTAATAATGCTTCGCAACTCTTTCATTGTTCTCGGTATTCCGCTGACGTTTAAAAATGCTTCGGAACTCTTCCATTGTTCTCGGAATTCCGTTGAAGTTTAAAAATGCTTCGAAACCCTTCCATTGTTCTCGGAATTCTGCTGAAGTTTAAAAATGCTTCGGAACTCTTCCATTGTTCTCAGAATTCCGCTGACGTTTAATAATGCTTCGCAACTTTTTCATTGTTCTCGGAATTCCGCTGACGGTTAAAAATGCTTCGGAACTCTTCAATTGTTCTCGGAATTCTGTTGAACTTTTAAAATGCTTTGGAACTCTTCCATTGCTCTCGGAATTCTGCTGAAGTTTAAAAATGCTTCAGAACTCTTACATTGTTCTCGGAATTCTGCTGACGTTTAAAAATGCTTCGGAACTCTACCATTGTTCTCGGAATTCCGTTGAAGTTTAATAATGCTTCGAAACTCTTCCATTGTTCTCGGAATTCTGCTGAAGTTTAAAAATGCTTCGGAACTCTTCCATTGTTCTCGGAATTCCGCTGACAATTAAAAATGCTTCGAAACTCTTCCATTGTTCTCGGAATTCCACTGAAGTTTAAAAATGCTTCACAACTCTTCCATTGTTCTCGGAATTCCGCTGACGTTTAATAATGCTTCGCAACTCTTTCATTGTTCTCGGAATTCCGCTGACGTTTAAAAATGCTTCGGAACTCTTCCATTGTTCTCGGAATTCCGTTGAAGTTTAAAAATGCTTCGAAACTCTTCCATTGTTCTCAGAATTCTGCTGAAGTTTAAAAATGCTTCAGAACTCTTCCATTGTTCTCGGAATTCCGCTGACGTTTAAAAATGCTTCGGAACTCTTCCATTGTTCTCGGAATTTCGTTGAAGTTTAAAAATGCTTCGAAACTCTTCCATTGTTCTCGGAATTCTGCTGAAGTTTAAAAATGCTTCGGAACTCTTTCATTGTTCTCAGAATTCCGCTGACATTTAAAAATGCTTTGGTACTCTTCCATTTTTCTCGGAATTCCGCTGACATATAAAAATGCTTCGGAAATCTTGCATTGTTCTCGGCATTCCGCTGACGTTTAAAAATGCTTCGGAACTCTTCAATTGTTCTTGGAATTCTGCTGAACTTTTAAAATGCTTTGGAACTCTTCCATTGCTCTCGGAATTCTGCTGAAGTTTAAAAATGCTTCAGAACTCTTACATTGTTCTCGGAATTCTGCTGAAGTTTAAAAATGCTTCGGTACTCTTCCATTGTTCTCGAAATTCCGCTGACATATAAAAATGCTTCGGAAATCTTGCATTGTTCTCGGCATTCCGCTGACGTTTAAAAATGCTTCGGAACTCTTCCATTGTTTTCAAAATTCCGCTGACGTTTAAAAATGCTTCAGAACTATTAAATTGTTCTCGGAATTCCGCTGACGTTTAAAAATGCTTTGCAACTCTTCCATTGTTCTCAGAATTCCGCTGAAGTTTAAAAATGCTTCAGAATTCTTCCATTGTTCTCGGAATTCCGTTGAAGTTTAAAAATGCTTCGAAACTCTTCCATTGTTCTCGGAATTCTGCTGAAGTTTAAAAATGCTTCGGAACTCTTCCATTGTTCTCAGAATTCCGCTAACGTTTAAAAATGCTTCGGAAATCTTCCATTGTTTTCAAAATTCCGCTGACGCTTAAAAATGCTTCAGAACTCTTCCATTGTTCTCGGAATTCCGCTGACGTTTAATAATGCTTCGCAACTCTTTCATTGTACTCGGAATTCCGCTAACGTTTAAAAATGCTTCGGAACTCTTCCATTGTTCTCGGAATTCCGTTGAAGTTTAAAAATGCTTCGAAACTCTTCCATTGTTTTGGGAATTCTGCTGAAGTATAAAAATGCTTCAGAACTCTTCCATTGTTCTCGGAATTCCGCTGACGTTTAATAATGCTTCGCAACTCTTTCATTGTTCTCGGAATTCCGCTGATGTTTAAAAATGCTTCGGTACTCTTCCTTTGTTCTCGGAATTCCGCTGACATATAAAAATGCTTTGGAAATCTTGCATTGTTCTCGGCATTCCGCTGACGTTTAAAAATGCTTCGGAACTCTTCAATTGTTCTCGGAATTCTGCTGAAGTTTAAAAATGCTTCAGAACTCTTCCATTGTTCTCGGAATTCTGCTGTAGTTTAAAAATGCTTCGGAACTCTTCCATTGTTCTCAGAATTCCGCTGACGTTTAAAAATGCTTCAGAATTCTTCAATTGTTCTCGGAATTCTGCTGAACTTTTAAAATGCTTTGGAACTCTTCCATTGCTCTCGGAATTCTGCTGAAGTTTAAAAATGCTTCGGAACTCTTCCATTGTTCTCGGAATTCCGTTGAAGTTTAAAAATGCTTCGAAACTCTTCCATTGTTCTCGGAATTCTGCTGAAGTTTAAAAATGCTTCAGAACTCTTCCATTGTTCTCGGAATTCCGCTGACGTTTAATAATGCTTCGCAACTCTTCCATTGCTCTCGGAATTCTGCTGAAGTTTAAAAATGCTTCAGAACTCTTACATTGTTCTCGGAATTCTGCTGAAGTTTAAAAATGCTTCGGTACTCTTCCATTGTTCTCGAAATTCCGCTGACATATAAAAATGCTTCGGAAATCTTGCATTGTTCTCGGCATTCCGCTGACGTTTAAAAATGCTTCGGAACTCTTCCATTGTTTTCAAAATTCCGCTGACGTTTAAAAATGCTTCAGAACTATTAAATTGTTCTCGGAATTCCGCTGACGTTTAAAAATGCTTTGCAACTCTTCCATTGTTCTCAGAATTCCGCTGAAGTTTAAAAATGCTTCAGAATTCTTCCATTGTTCTCGGAATTCCGTTGAAGTTTAAAAATGCTTCGAAACTCTTCCATTGTTCTCGGAATTCTGCTGAAGTTTAAAAATGCTTCGGAACTCTTCCATTGTTCTCAGAATTCCGCTAACGTTTAAAAATGCTTCGGAAATCTTCCATTGTTTTCAAAATTCCGCTGACGCTTAAAAATGCTTCAGAACTCTTCCATTGTTCTCGGAATTCCGCTGACGTTTAATAATGCTTCGCAACTCTTTCATTGTACTCGGAATTCCGCTAACGTTTAAAAATGCTTCGGAACTCTTCCATTGTTCTCGGAATTCCGTTGAAGTTTAAAAATGCTTCGAAACTCTTCCATTGTTCTGGGAATTCTGCTGAAGTTTAAAAATGCTTCAGAACTCTTCCATTGTTCTCGGAATTCCGCTGACGTTTAATAATGCTTCGCAACTCTTTCATTGTTCTCGGAATTCCGCTGATGTTTAAAAATGCTTCGGTACTCTTCCTTTGTTCTCGGAATTCCGCTGACATATAAAAATGCTTTGGAAATCTTGCATTGTTCTCGGCATTCCGCTGACGTTTAAAAATGCTTCGGAACTCTTCAATTGTTCTCGGAATTCTGCTGAAGTTTAAAAATGCTTCAGAACTCTTCCATTGTTCTCGGAATTCTGCTGTAGTTTAAAAATGCTTCGGAACTCTTCCATTGTTCTCAGAATTCCGCTGACGTTTAAAAATGCTTCAGAATTCTTCAATTGTTCTCGGAATTCTGCTGAACTTTTAAAATGCTTTGGAACTCTTCCATTGCTCTCGGAATTCTGCTGAAGTTTAAAAATGCTTCGGAACTCTTCCATTGTTCTCGGAATTCCGTTGAAGTTTAAAAATGCTTCGAAACTCTTCCATTGTTCTCGGAATTCTGCTGAAGTTTAAAAATGCTTCAGAACTCTTCCATTGTTCTCGGAATTCCGCTGACGTTTAATAATGCTTCGCAACTCTTTCATTGTTCTCGGTATTCCGCTGACGTTTAAAAATGCTTCGGAACTCTTCCATTGTTCTCGGAATTCCGTTGAAGTTTAAAAATGCTTCGAAACCCTTCCATTGTTCTCGGAATTCTGCTGAAGTTTAAAAATGCTTCGGAACTCTTCCATTGTTCTCAGAATTCCGCTGACGTTTAATAATGCTTCGCAACTTTTTCATTGTTCTCGGAATTCCGCTGACGGTTAAAAATGCTTCGGAACTCTTCAATTGTTCTCGGAATTCTGTTGAACTTTTAAAATGCTTTGGAACTCTTCCATTGCTCTCGGAATTCTGCTGAAGTTTAAAAATGCTTCAGAACTCTTACATTGTTCTCGGAATTCTGCTGACGTTTAAAAATGCTTCGGAACTCTACCATTGTTCTCGGAATTCCGTTGAAGTTTAATAATGCTTCGAAACTCTTCCATTGTTCTCGGAATTCTGCTGAAGTTTAAAAATGCTTCGGAACTCTTCCATTGTTCTCGGAATTCCGCTGACAATTAAAAATGCTTCGAAACTCTTCCATTGTTCTCGGAATTCCACTGAAGTTTAAAAATGCTTCACAACTCTTCCATTGTTCTCGGAATTCCGCTGACGTTTAATAATGCTTCGCAACTCTTTCATTGTTCTCGGAATTCCGCTGACGTTTAAAAATGCTTCGGAACTCTTCCATTGTTCTCGGAATTCCGTTGAAGTTTAAAAATGCTTCGAAACTCTTCCATTGTTCTCAGAATTCTGCTGAAGTTTAAAAATGCTTCAGAACTCTTCCATTGTTCTCGGAATTCCGCTGACGTTTAAAAATGCTTCGGAACTCTTCCATTGTTCTCGGAATTTCGTTGAAGTTTAAAAATGCTTCGAAACTCTTCCATTGTTCTCGGAATTCTGCTGAAGTTTAAAAATGCTTCGGAACTCTTTCATTGTTCTCAGAATTCCGCTGACATTTAAAAATGCTTTGGTACTCTTCCATTTTTCTCGGAATTCCGCTGACATATAAAAATGCTTCGGAAATCTTGCATTGTTCTCGGCATTCCGCTGACGTTTAAAAATGCTTCGGAACTCTTCAATTGTTCTTGGAATTCTGCTGAACTTTTAAAATGCTTTGGAACTCTTCCATTGCTCTCGGAATTCTGCTGAAGTTTAAAAATGCTTCAGAACTCTTACATTGTTCTCGGAATTCTGCTGAAGTTTAAAAATGCTTCGGTACTCTTCCATTGTTCTCGAAATTCCGCTGACATATAAAAATGCTTCGGAAATCTTGCATTGTTCTCGGCATTCCGCTGACGTTTAAAAATGCTTCGGAACTCTTCCATTGTTTTCAAAATTCCGCTGACGTTTAAAAATGCTTCAGAACTATTAAATTGTTCTCGGAATTCCGCTGACGTTTAAAAATGCTTTGCAACTCTTCCATTGTTCTCAGAATTCCGCTGAAGTTTAAAAATGCTTCAGAATTCTTCCATTGTTCTCGGAATTCCGTTGAAGTTTAAAAATGCTTCGAAACTCTTCCATTGTTCTCGGAATTCTGCTGAAGTTTAAAAATGCTTCGGAACTCTTCCATTGTTCTCAGAATTCCGCTAACGTTTAAAAATGCTTCGGAAATCTTCCATTGTTTTCAAAATTCCGCTGACGCTTAAAAATGCTTCAGAACTCTTCCATTGTTCTCGGAATTCCGCTGACGTTTAATAATGCTTCGCAACTCTTTCATTGTACTCGGAATTCCGCTAACGTTTAAAAATGCTTCGGAACTCTTCCATTGTTCTCGGAATTCCGTTGAAGTTTAAAAATGCTTCGAAACTCTTCCATTGTTCTGGGAATTCTGCTGAAGTATAAAAATGCTTCAGAACTCTTCCATTGTTCTCGGAATTCCGCTGACGTTTAATAATGCTTCGCAACTCTTTCATTGTTCTCGGAATTCCGCTGATGTTTAAAAATGCTTCGGTACTCTTCCTTTGTTCTCGGAATTCCGCTGACATATAAAAATGCTTTGGAAATCTTGCATTGTTCTCGGCATTCCGCTGACGTTTAAAAATGCTTCGGAACTCTTCAATTGTTCTCGGAATTCTGCTGAAGTTTAAAAATGCTTCAGAACTCTTCCATTGTTCTCGGAATTCTGCTGTAGTTTAAAAATGCTTCGGAACTCTTCCATTGTTCTCAGAATTCCGCTGACGTTTAAAAATGCTTCAGAATTCTTCAATTGTTCTCGGAATTCTGCTGAACTTTTAAAATGCTTTGGAACTCTTCCATTGCTCTCGGAATTCTGCTGAAGTTTAAAAATGCTTCGGAACTCTTCCATTGTTCTCGGAATTCCGTTGAAGTTTAAAAATGCTTCGAAACTCTTCCATTGTTCTCGGAATTCTGCTGAAGTTTAAAAATGCTTCAGAACTCTTCCATTGTTCTCGGAATTCCGCTGACGTTTAATAATGCTTCGCAACTCTTCCATTGCTCTCGGAATTCTGCTGAAGTTTAAAAATGCTTCAGAACTCTTACATTGTTCTCGGAATTCTGCTGAAGTTTAAAAATGCTTCGGTACTCTTCCATTGTTCTCGAAATTCCGCTGACATATAAAAATGCTTCGGAAATCTTGCATTGTTCTCGGCATTCCGCTGACGTTTAAAAATGCTTCGGAACTCTTCCATTGTTTTCAAAATTCCGCTGACGTTTAAAAATGCTTCAGAACTATTAAATTGTTCTCGGAATTCCGCTGACGTTTAAAAATGCTTTGCAACTCTTCCATTGTTCTCAGAATTCCGCTGAAGTTTAAAAATGCTTCAGAATTCTTCCATTGTTCTCGGAATTCCGTTGAAGTTTAAAAATGCTTCGAAACTCTTCCATTGTTCTCGGAATTCTGCTGAAGTTTAAAAATGCTTCGGAACTCTTCCATTGTTCTCAGAATTCCGCTAACGTTTAAAAATGCTTCGGAAATCTTCCATTGTTTTCAAAATTCCGCTGACGCTTAAAAATGCTTCAGAACTCTTCCATTGTTCTCGGAATTCCGCTGACGTTTAATAATGCTTCGCAACTCTTTCATTGTACTCGGAATTCCGCTAACGTTTAAAAATGCTTCGGAACTCTTCCATTGTTCTCGGAATTCCGTTGAAGTTTAAAAATGCTTCGAAACTCTTCCATTGTTCTGGGAATTCTGCTGAAGTTTAAAAATGCTTCAGAACTCTTCCATTGTTCTCGGAATTCCGCTGACGTTTAATAATGCTTCGCAACTCTTTCATTGTTCTCGGAATTCCGCTGATGTTTAAAAATGCTTCGGTACTCTTCCTTTGTTCTCGGAATTCCGCTGACATATAAAAATGCTTTGGAAATCTTGCATTGTTCTCGGCATTCCGCTGACGTTTAAAAATGCTTCGGAACTCTTCAATTGTTCTCGGAATTCTGCTGAAGTTTAAAAATGCTTCAGAACTCTTCCATTGTTCTCGGAATTCTGCTGTAGTTTAAAAATGCTTCGGAACTCTTCCATTGTTCTCAGAATTCCGCTGACGTTTAAAAATGCTTCAGAATTCTTCAATTGTTCTCGGAATTCTGCTGAACTTTTAAAATGCTTTGGAACTCTTCCATTGCTCTCGGAATTCTGCTGAAGTTTAAAAATGCTTCGGAACTCTTCCATTGTTCTCGGAATTCCGTTGAAGTTTAAAAATGCTTCGAAACTCTTCCATTGTTCTCGGAATTCTGCTGAAGTTTAAAAATGCTTCAGAACTCTTCCATTGTTCTCGGAATTCCGCTGACGTTTAATAATGCTTCGCAACTCTTTCATTGTTCTCGGTATTCCGCTGACGTTTAAAAATGCTTCGGAACTCTTCCATTGTTCTCGGAATTCCGTTGAAGTTTAAAAATGCTTCGAAACCCTTCCATTGTTCTCGGAATTCTGCTGAAGTTTAAAAATGCTTCGGAACTCTTCCATTGTTCTCAGAATTCCGCTGACGTTTAATAATGCTTCGCAACTTTTTCATTGTTCTCGGAATTCCGCTGACGGTTAAAAATGCTTCGGAACTCTTCAATTGTTCTCGGAATTCTGTTGAACTTTTAAAATGCTTTGGAACTCTTCCATTGCTCTCGGAATTCTGCTGAAGTTTAAAAATGCTTCAGAACTCTTACATTGTTCTCGGAATTCTGCTGACGTTTAAAAATGCTTCGGAACTCTACCATTGTTCTCGGAATTCCGTTGAAGTTTAATAATGCTTCGAAACTCTTCCATTGTTCTCGGAATTCTGCTGAAGTTTAAAAATGCTTCGGAACTCTTCCATTGTTCTCGGAATTCCGCTGACAATTAAAAATGCTTCGAAACTCTTCCATTGTTCTCGGAATTCCACTGAAGTTTAAAAATGCTTCACAACTCTTCCATTGTTCTCGGAATTCCGCTGACGTTTAATAATGCTTCGCAACTCTTTCATTGTTCTCGGAATTCCGCTGACGTTTAAAAATGCTTCGGAACTCTTCCATTGTTCTCGGAATTCCGTTGAAGTTTAAAAATGCTTCGAAACTCTTCCATTGTTCTCAGAATTCTGCTGAAGTTTAAAAATGCTTCAGAACTCTTCCATTGTTCTCGGAATTCCGCTGACGTTTAAAAATGCTTCGGAACTCTTCCATTGTTCTCGGAATTTCGTTGAAGTTTAAAAATGCTTCGAAACTCTTCCATTGTTCTCGGAATTCTGCTGAAGTTTAAAAATGCTTCGGAACTCTTTCATTGTTCTCAGAATTCCGCTGACATTTAAAAATGCTTTGGTACTCTTCCATTTTTCTCGGAATTCCGCTGACATATAAAAATGCTTCGGAAATCTTGCATTGTTCTCGGCATTCCGCTGACGTTTAAAAATGCTTCGGAACTCTTCAATTGTTCTTGGAATTCTGCTGAACTTTTAAAATGCTTTGGAACTCTTCCATTGCTCTCGGAATTCTGCTGAAGTTTAAAAATGCTTCAGAACTCTTACATTGTTCTCGGAATTCTGCTGAAGTTTAAAAATGCTTCGGTACTCTTCCATTGTTCTCGAAATTCCGCTGACATATAAAAATGCTTCGGAAATCTTGCATTGTTCTCGGCATTCCGCTGACGTTTAAAAATGCTTCGGAACTCTTCCATTGTTTTCAAAATTCCGCTGACGTTTAAAAATGCTTCAGAACTATTAAATTGTTCTCGGAATTCCGCTGACGTTTAAAAATGCTTTGCAACTCTTCCATTGTTCTCAGAATTCCGCTGAAGTTTAAAAATGCTTCAGAATTCTTCCATTGTTCTCGGAATTCCGTTGAAGTTTAAAAATGCTTCGAAACTCTTCCATTGTTCTCGGAATTCTGCTGAAGTTTAAAAATGCTTCGGAACTCTTCCATTGTTCTCAGAATTCCGCTAACGTTTAAAAATGCTTCGGAAATCTTCCATTGTTTTCAAAATTCCGCTGACGCTTAAAAATGCTTCAGAACTCTTCCATTGTTCTCGGAATTCCGCTGACGTTTAATAATGCTTCGCAACTCTTTCATTGTACTCGGAATTCCGCTAACGTTTAAAAATGCTTCGGAACTCTTCCATTGTTCTCGGAATTCCGTTGAAGTTTAAAAATGCTTCGAAACTCTTCCATTGTTCTGGGAATTCTGCTGAAGTATAAAAATGCTTCAGAACTCTTCCATTGTTCTCGGAATTCCGCTGACGTTTAATAATGCTTCGCAACTCTTTCATTGTTCTCGGAATTCCGCTGATGTTTAAAAATGCTTCGGTACTCTTCCTTTGTTCTCGGAATTCCGCTGACATATAAAAATGCTTTGGAAATCTTGCATTGTTCTCGGCATTCCGCTGACGTTTAAAAATGCTTCGGAACTCTTCAATTGTTCTCGGAATTCTGCTGAAGTTTAAAAATGCTTCAGAACTCTTCCATTGTTCTCGGAATTCTGCTGTAGTTTAAAAATGCTTCGGAACTCTTCCATTGTTCTCAGAATTCCGCTGACGTTTAAAAATGCTTCAGAATTCTTCAATTGTTCTCGGAATTCTGCTGAACTTTTAAAATGCTTTGGAACTCTTCCATTGCTCTCGGAATTCTGCTGAAGTTTAAAAATGCTTCGGAACTCTTCCATTGTTCTCGGAATTCCGTTGAAGTTTAAAAATGCTTCGAAACTCTTCCATTGTTCTCGGAATTCTGCTGAAGTTTAAAAATGCTTCAGAACTCTTCCATTGTTCTCGGAATTCCGCTGACGTTTAATAATGCTTCGCAACTCTTTCATTGTTCTCGGAATTCCGCTGACGTTTAAAAATGCTTCGGAACTCTTCCATTGTTCTCGGAATTCCGTTGAAGTTTAAAAATGCTTCGAAACCCTTCCATTGTTCTCGGAATTCTGCTGAAGTTTAAAAATGCTTCGGAACTCTTTCATTGTTCTCAGAATTCCGCTGACATTTAAAAATGCTTTGGTACTCTTCCATTGTTCTCGGAATTCCGCTGACATATAAAAATGCTTCGAAAATCTTGCATTGTTCTCGGCATTCCGCTGACGTTTAAAAATGCTTCGGAACTCTTCAATTGTTCTCGGAATTCTGCTGAACTTTTAAAATGCTTTGGAACTCTTCCATTGCTCTCGGAATTCTGCTGAAGTTTAAAAATGCTTCAGAACTCTTACATTGTTCTCGGAATTCTGCTGAAGTTTAAAAATGCTTCGGTACTCTTCCATTGTTCTCGGAAGTCCGCTGACATATAAAAATGCTTCGGAACTCTTCCATTGTTCTCGGAATTCCGCTGACGTTTAAAAATTGTTCGGTACTCTTCCATTGTTCTCGGAATTCCGCTGACATATAAAAATGCTTCGGAAATCTTGTATTGTTCTCGGAATTCCGCTGAAGTTTAAAAATGCTTAAAATCTCTTCCATTGTTCTCGTAATTCTGCTCATGTTTAAAAATGCTTCGGAACTCTTCTATTGTTCTCGGAATTCCGCTGAAGTTTAAAAATGCTTAAAATCTCTTCCATTGTTCTCGTAATTCTGCTCATGTTTAAAAATGCTTCGGAACTCTTCCATTGTTCTCGGAATTCCGATGACGTTTTAAAATGCTTCGGTACTCTTCCATTGTTCTCGGAATTCCGCTGACAATTAAAAATGCTTCGGAACTCTTCCATTGTTCTCGGAATTCCGTTGAAGTTTAAAAATGCTTCGAAACTCTTCCATTGTTCTCAGAATTCTGCTGAAGTTTAAAAATGCTTCAGAACTCTTCCATTGTTCTCGGAATTCCGCTGACGTTTAATATTGCTTCGCAACTCTTTCATTGTTCTCGGAATTCCGCTGAAATTTAAAAATGCTTCGGAACTCTTCCATTGTTCTCTGAATTCCGCTGACGTTTAAAAATGCTTCGGTACTCTTCCTTTGTTCTCGGAATTCCGCTGACATATAAAAATGCTTCGGAAATCTTGCATTGTTCTCGGCATTCCGCTGACGTTTAAAAATGCTTCGGAACTCTTCAATTGTTCTCGGAATTCTGCCGAACTTTTAAAATGCTTTGGAACTCTTCCATTGCTCTCGGAATTCTGCTGAAGTTTAAAAATGCTTCAGAACTCTTCCATTGTTCTCGGAATTCTGCTGTAGTTTAAAAATGCTTCGGAACTCTTCCATTGTTCTCAGAATTCCGCTGACGTTTAAAAATGCTTCGGAAATCTTCCATTGTTTTCAAAATTCCGCTGACGTTTAAAAATGCTTCAGAACTCTTCCATTGTTCTCGGAATTCCGCTGACGTTTTAAAATGCTTCGGTACTCTTCCATTGTTCTCGGAATTCCGCTGACATATAAAAATGCTTCGGAAATCTTGCATTGTTCTCGGCATTCCGCTGACGTTTAAAAATGTTTCGGAACTCTTCCATTGTTCTCAGAATTCCGCTGATGTTTAAAAATGCATCGGAAATCTTCCATAGTTTTCAAAATTCCGCTGACGTTTAAAAATGCTTCAGAACTCTTCCATTGTTCTCGGAATTCCGCTGACGTTTAAAAATGCTTTGGAACTCTTCCATTGCTCTCGGAATTCTGCTGAAGTTTAAAAATGCTTCGGAACTCTTCCATTGTTCTCGGAATTCTGCTGAAGTTTAAAAATGTTTTGGAACTCTTCCATTGTTCACAGAATTCCGCTGACGTTTAAAAATGCTTCGGAAATCTTCCATTGTTTTCAAAATTCCGCTGACATATAAAAATGCTTCGGAAATCTTGCATTGTTCTCGGCATTCCGCTGACGTTTAAAAATGTTTCAGAATTCTTCAATTGTTCTCGGAATTCTGCTGAACTTTTAAAATGCTTTGGAACTCTTCTATTGCTCTCGGAATTCTGCTGAAGTTTAAAAATGCTTCGGAACTCTTCCATTGTTCTCGGAATTCTGCTGAAGTTTAAAAATGCTTCGGAACTCTTCCATTGTTCTCGGAATTCCGTTGAAGTTTAAAAATGCTTCGAAACTCTTCCATTGTTCTCGGAATTCTGCTGAAGTTTAAAAATGCTTCGGAACTCTTCCATTGTTCTCGGAATTCCGTTGAAGTTTAAAAATGCTTCGAAACTCTTCCATTGTACTCGGAATTCCGCTAACGTTTAAAAATGCTTCGGAACTCTTCCATTGTTCTCGGAATTCCGTTGAAGTTTAAAAATGCTTCACAACTCACAACAATTCACAACAATTCACAACAATTGTTCTCGGAATTCCGCTGACTTTTAAAAATACTTCGAAACTCTTCCATTGTTCTCCAAATTCCGCTGAAGTTTAAAAATGCTTCGGAACCCTTCCATTGTTCTCGGAATTCTGCTGAAGTTTAAAAATGCTTCGGAACTCTTCCATTGTTTTCAGAATTCTGCTGACGTTTAAAAATGCTTCGGAACTCTTCCATTGTTCTCGGAATTCCGCTGAAGTTTAAAAATGCTTCGGACCTCTTCCATTGTTCTAGGAATTCTGCTGAAGTCTAAAAATTCATCTGAACTCTTCCATTATTCTCGGAATTCGTGTGAATTTTAAAAATGCTTCGGAACTCTTCTATTGTTCTCGGAATTCCGCTGAAGTTTAAAAATGCTTAAAATCTCTTACATTGTACTCGGAATTCCGCTGAAGTTTAAAAATGCTTCGGAACTCTTCCATTGCTCTCGGAATTCTGCTGAAGTTTAAAAATGCTTCAGAACTCTTACATTGTTCTCGGAATTCTGCTGACGTTTACAAATGCTTCGGAACTCTTCCATTGTTCTCTGAATTCCGCTGACGTTTAAAAATGCTTCGGTACTCTTCCTTTGTTCTCGGAATTCCGCTGACATATAAAAATGCTTCGGAAATCTTGCATTGTTCTCGGCATTCTGCTGACGTTTAAAAATGCTTCGGAACTCTTCAATTGTTCTCGGAATTCTGCCGAACTTTTAAAATGCTTTGGAACTCTTCCATTGCTCTCGGAATTCTGCTGAAGTTTAAAAATGCTTCAGAACTCTTCCATTGTTCTCGGAATTCTGCTGTAGTTTAAAAATGCTTCGGAACTCTTCCATTGTTCTCAGAATTCCGCTGACGTTTAAAAATGCTTCGGAAATCTTCCATTGTTTTCAAAATTCCGCTGACGTTTAAAAATGCTTCAGAACTCTTCCATTGTTCTCGGAATTCCGCTGACGTTTTAAAATGCTTCGGTACTCTTCCATTGTTCTCGGAATTCCGCTGACATATAAAAATGCTTCGGAAATCTTGCATTGTTCTCGGCATTCCGCTGACGTTTAAAAATGCTTCGGAACTCTTCCATTGTTCTCAGAATTCCACTGATGTTTAAAAATGCATCGGAAATCTTCCATAGTTTTCAAAATTCCGCTGACGTTTAAAAATGCTTCAGAACTCTTCCATTGTTCTCGGAATTCCGCTGATGTTTAAAAATGCTTTGGAACTCTTCCATTATTCTCGGAAATCTGCTGAAGTTTAAAAATGCTTCGGAACTCTTCCATTGTTCTCAGAATTCCGCTGACGTTTAATAATGCTTCGCAACTTTTTCATTGTTCTCGGAATTCCGCTGACGGTTAAAAATGCTTCGGAACTCTTCAATTGTTCTCGGAATTCTGTTGAACTTTTAAAATGCTTTGGAACTCTTCCATTGCTCTTGGAATTCTGCTGAAGTTTAAAAATGCTTCAGAACTCTTACATTGTTCTCGGAATTCTGCTGACGTTTAAAAATTCTTCGGAACTCTACCATTGTTCTCGGAATTCCGTTGAAGTTTAAAAATGCTTCGAAACTCTTCCATTGTTCTCGGAATTCTGCTGAAGTTTAAAAATGCTTCGGAACTCTTCCATTGTTCTCGGAATTCCGCTGACGTTTAATAATGCTTCGCAACTCTTTCATTGTTCTCGGAATTCCACTGACGTTTAAAAATGCTTCGGAACTCTTCCATTGGTCTCGGAATTCCGATGACGTTTTAAAATGCTTCGGTACTCTTCCATTGTTCTCGGAATTCCGCTGACAATTAAAAATGCTTCGAAACTCTTCCATTGTTCTCGGAATTCTGCTGAAGTTTAAAAATGCTTCGGAACTCTTCCATTGTTCTCGGAATTCCGCTGACGTTTAATAATGCTTCGCAACTCTTTCATTGTTCTCGGAATTCCACTGACGTTTAAAAATGCTTCGGAACTCTTCCATTGTTCTCGGAATTCCGTTGAAGTTTAAAAATGCTTCGAAACTCTTCCATTGTTCTCAGAATTCTGCTGAAGTTTAAAAATGCTTCAGAACTCTTCCATTGTTCTCGGAATTCCGCTGACGTTTAAAAATGCTTCGAAACTCTTCCATTGTTCTCGGAATTCTGCTGAAGTTTAAAAATGCTTCGGAACTCTTCCATTGTTCTCGGAATTCCGTTGAAGTTTAAAAATGCTTCGAAACTCTTCCATTGTACTCGGAATTCCGCTAACGTTTAAAAATGCTTCGGAACTCTTCCATTGTTCTCGGAATTCCGTTGAAGTTTAAAAATGCTTCACAACTCTTCCATTGTTCTCGGAATTCCGCTGACTTTTAAAAATACTTCGAAACTCTTCCATTGTTCTCCAAATTCCGCTGAAGTTTAAAAATGCTTCGGAACCCTTCCATTGTTCTCGGAATTCTGCTGAAGTTTAAAAATGCTTCGGAACTCTTCCATTGTTTTCAGAATTCTGCTGACGTTTAAAAATGCTTCGGAACTCTTCCATTGTTCTCGGAATTCCGCTGAAGTTTAAAAATGCTTCGGACCTCTTCCATTGTTCTAGGAATTCTGCTGAAGTCTAAAAATTCATCTGAACTCTTCCATTATTCTCGGAATTCGTGTGAATTTTAAAAATGCTTCGGAACTCTTCTATTGTTCTCGGAATTCCGCTGAAGTTTAAAAATGCTTAAAATCTCTTACATTGTACTCGGAATTCCGCTGAAGTTTAAAAATGCTTCGGAACTCTTCCATTGCTCTCGGAATTCTGCTGAAGTTTAAAAATGCTTCAGAACTCTTACATTGTTCTCGGAATTCTGCTGACGTTTACAAATGCTTCGGAACTCTTCCATTGTTCTCTGAATTCCGCTGACGTTTAAAAATGCTTCGGTACTCTTCCTTTGTTCTCGGAATTCCGCTGACATATAAAAATGCTTCGGAAATCTTGCATTGTTCTCGGCATTCCGCTGACGTTTAAAAATGCTTCGGAACTCTTCAATTGTTCTCGGAATTCTGCCGAACTTTTAAAATGCTTTGGAACTCTTCCATTGCTCTCGGAATTCTGCTGAAGTTTAAAAATGCTTCAGAACTCTTCCATTGTTCTCGGAATTCTGCTGTAGTTTAAAAATGCTTCGGAACTCTTCCATTGTTCTCAGAATTCCGCTGACGTTTAAAAATGCTTCGGAAATCTTCCATTGTTTTCAAAATTCCGCTGACGTTTAAAAATGCTTCAGAACTCTTCCATTGTTCTCGGAATTCCGCTGACGTTTTAAAATGCTTCGGTACTCTTCCATTGTTCTCGGAATTCCGCTGACATATAAAAATGCTTCGGAAATCTTGCATTGTTCTCGGCATTCCGCTGACGTTTAAAAATGCTTCGGAACTCTTCCATTGTTCTCAGAATTCCACTGATGTTTAAAAATGCATCGGAAATCTTCCATAGTTTTCAAAATTCCGCTGACGTTTAAAAATGCTTCAGAACTCTTCCATTGTTCTCGGAATTCCGCTGATGTTTAAAAATGCTTTGGAACTCTTCCATTATTCTCGGAAATCTGCTGAAGTTTAAAAATGCTTCGGAACTCTTCCATTGTTCTCAGAATTCCGCTGACGTTTAATAATGCTTCGCAACTTTTTCATTGTTCTCGGAATTCCGCTGACGGTTAAAAATGCTTCGGAACTCTTCAATTGTTCTCGGAATTCTGTTGAACTTTTAAAATGCTTTGGAACTCTTCCATTGCTCTTGGAATTCTGCTGAAGTTTAAAAATGCTTCAGAACTCTTACATTGTTCTCGGAATTCTGCTGACGTTTAAAAATTCTTCGGAACTCTACCATTGTTCTCGGAATTCCGTTGAAGTTTAAAAATGCTTCGAAACTCTTCCATTGTTCTCGGAATTCTGCTGAAGTTTAAAAATGCTTCGGAACTCTTCCATTGTTCTCGGAATTCCGCTGACGTTTAATAATGCTTCGCAACTCTTTCATTGTTCTCGGAATTCCACTGACGTTTAAAAATGCTTCGGAACTCTTCCATTGGTCTCGGAATTCCGATGACGTTTTAAAATGCTTCGGTACTCTTCCATTGTTCTCGGAATTCCGCTGACAATTAAAAATGCTTCGAAACTCTTCCATTGTTCTCGGAATTCTGCTGAAGTTTAAAAATGCTTCGGAACTCTTCCATTGTTCTCGGAATTCCGCTGACGTTTAATAATGCTTCGCAACTCTTTCATTGTTCTCGGAATTCCACTGACGTTTAAAAATGCTTCGGAACTCTTCCATTGTTCTCGGAATTCCGTTGAAGTTTAAAAATGCTTCGAAACTCTTCCATTGTTCTCAGAATTCTGCTGAAGTTTAAAAATGCTTCAGAACTCTTCCATTGTTCTCGGAATTCCGCTGACGTTTAAAAATGCTTCGGAACTCTTCCATTGTTCTCGGAATTTCGTTGAAGTTTAAAAATGCTTCGAAACTCTTCCATTGTTCTCGGAATTCTGCTGAAGTTTAAAAATGCTTCAGAACTCTTACATTGTTCTCGGAATTCTGCTGACGTTTACAAATGCTTCGGAACTCTTCCATTGTTCTCTGAATTCCGCTGACGTCTAAAAATGCTTCGGTACTCTTCCTTTGTTCTCGGAATTCCGCTGACATATAAAAATGCTTCGGAAATCTTGCATTGTTCTCGGCATTCCGCTGACGTTTAAAAATGCTTCAGAACTCTTCCATTGTTCTCGGAATTCTGCTGTAGTTTAAAAATGCTTCGGAACTCTTCCATTGTTCTCAGAATTCCGCTGACGTTTAAAAATGCTTCGGAAATCTTCCATTGTTTTCAAAATTCCGCTGACTTTTAAAAATGCTTCAGAACTCTTCCATTGTTCTCGGAATTCCGCTGACGTTTTAAAATGCTTCGGTACTCTTCCATTGTTCTCGGAATTCCGCTGACATATAAAAATGCTTCGGAAATCTTGCATTGTTCTCGGAATTCCGCTGACGTTTAAAAATGCTTCGGAACTCTTCCATTGTTCTCAGAATTCCGCTGATGTTTAAAAATGCATCGGAAATCTTCCATAGTTTTCAAAATTCCGCTGACGTTTAAAAATGCTTCAGAACTCTTCCATTGTTCTCGGAATTCCGCTGACGTTTAAAAATGCTTTGGAACTCTTCCATTATTCTCGGAAATCTGCTGAAGTTTAAAAATGCTTCGGAACTCTTCCATTGTTCTCAGAATTCCGCTGACGTTTAATAATGCTTCGCAACTTTTTCATTGTTCTCGGAATTCCGCTGACGGTTAAAAATGCTTCGGAACTCTTCAATTGTTCTCGGAATTCTGTTGAACTTTTAAAATGCTTTGGAACTCTTCCATTGCTCTCGGAATTCTGCTGAAGTTTAAAAATGCTTCAGAACTCTTACATTGTTCTCGGAATTCTGCTGACGTTTAAAAATGCTTCGGAACTCTACCATTGTTCTCGGAATTCCGTTGAAGTTTAATAATGCTTCGAAACTCTTCCATTGTTCTCGGAATTCTGCTGAAGTTTAAAAATGCTTCGGAACTCTTCCATTGTTCTCGGAATTCCGCTGACAATTAAAAATGCTTCGAAACTCTTCCATTGTTCTCGGAATTCCACTGAAGTTTAAAAATGCTTCACAACTCTTCCATTGTTCTCGGAATTCCGCTGACGTTTAATAATGCTTCGCAACTCTTTCATTGTTCTCGGAATTCCGCTGACGTTTAAAAATGCTTCGGAACTCTTCCATTGTTCTCGGAATTCCGTTGAAGTTTAAAAATGCTTCGAAACTCTTCCATTGTTCTCAGAATTCTGCTGAAGTTTAAAAATGCTTCAGAACTCTTCCATTGTTCTCGGAATTCCGCTGACGTTTAAAAATGCTTCGGAACTCTTCCATTGTTCTCGGAATTTCGTTGAAGTTTAAAAATGCTTCGAAACTCTTCCATTGTTCTCGGAATTCTGCTGAAGTTTAAAAATGCTTCGGAACTCTTTCATTGTTCTCAGAATTCCGCTGACATTTAAAAATGCTTTGGTACTCTTCCATTTTTCTCGGAATTCCGCTGACATATAAAAATGCTTCGGAAATCTTGCATTGTTCTCGGCATTCCGCTGACGTTTAAAAATGCTTCGGAACTCTTCAATTGTTCTTGGAATTCTGCTGAACTTTTAAAATGCTTTGGAACTCTTCCATTGCTCTCGGAATTCTGCTGAAGTTTAAAAATGCTTCAGAACTCTTACATTGTTCTCGGAATTCTGCTGAAGTTTAAAAATGCTTCGGTACTCTTCCATTGTTCTCGAAATTCCGCTGACATATAAAAATGCTTCGGAAATCTTGCATTGTTCTCGGCATTCCGCTGACGTTTAAAAATGCTTCGGAACTCTTCCATTGTTTTCAAAATTCCGCTGACGTTTAAAAATGCTTCAGAACTATTAAATTGTTCTCGGAATTCCGCTGACGTTTAAAAATGCTTTGCAACTCTTCCATTGTTCTCAGAATTCCGCTGAAGTTTAAAAATGCTTCAGAATTCTTCCATTGTTCTCGGAATTCCGTTGAAGTTTAAAAATGCTTCGAAACTCTTCCATTGTTCTCGGAATTCTGCTGAAGTTTAAAAATGCTTCGGAACTCTTCCATTGTTCTCAGAATTCCACTAACGTTTAAAAATGCTTCGGAAATCTTCCATTGTTTTCAAAATTCCGCTGACGCTTAAAAATGCTTCAGAACTCTTCCATTGTTCTCGGAATTCCGCTGACGTTTAATAATGCTTCGCAACTCTTTCATTGTTCTCGGAATTCCGCTGATGTTTAAAAATGCTTCGGTACTCTTCCTTTGTTCTCGGAATTCCGCTGACATATAAAAATGCTTTGGAAATCTTGCATTGTTCTCGGCATTCCGCTGACGTTTAAAAATGCTTCGGAACTCTTCAATTGTTCTCGGAATTCTGCTGAAGTTTAAAAATGCTTCAGAACTCTTCCATTGTTCTCGGAATTCTGCTGTAGTTTAAAAATGCTTCGGAACTCTTCCATTGTTCTCAGAATTCCGCTGACGTTTAAAAATGCTTCAGAATTCTTCAATTGTTCTCGGAATTCTGCTGAACTTTTAAAATGCTTTGGAACTCTTCCATTGCTCTCGGAATTCTGCTGAAGTTTAAAAATGCTTCGGAACTCTTCCATTGTTCTCGGAATTCCGTTGAAGTTTAAAAATGCTTCGAAACTCTTCCATTGTTCTCGGAATTCTGCTGAAGTTTAAAAATGCTTCAGAACTCTTCCATTGTTCTCGGAATTCCGCTGACGTTTAATAATGCTTCGCAACTCTTTCATTGTTCTCGGAATTCCGCTGACGTTTAAAAATGCTTCGGAACTCTTCCATTGTTCTCGGAATTCCGTTGAAGTTTAAAAATGCTTCGAAACCCTTCCATTGTTCTCGGAATTCTGCTGAAGTTTAAAAATGCTTCGGAACTCTTTCATTGTTCTCAGAATTCCGCTGACATTTAAAAATGCTTTGGTACTCTTCCATTGTTCTCGGAATTCCGCTGACATATAAAAATGCTTCGAAAATCTTGCATTGTTCTCGGCATTCCGCTGACGTTTAAAAATGCTTCGGAACTCTTCAATTGTTCTCGGAATTCTGCTGAACTTTTAAAATGCTTTGGAACTCTTCCATTGCTCTCGGAATTCTGCTGAAGTTTAAAAATGCTTCAGAACTCTTACATTGTTCTCGGAATTCTGCTGAAGTTTAAAAATGCTTCGGTACTCTTCCATTGTTCTCAGAAGTCCGCTGACATATAAAAATGCTTCGGAACTCTTCCATTGTTCTCGGAATTCCGCTGACGTTTAAAAATTGTTCGGTACTCTTCCATTGTTCTCGGAATTCCGCTGACATATAAAAATGCTTCGGAAATCTTGTATTGTTCTCGGAATTCCGCTGAAGTTTAAAAATGCTTAAAATCTCTTCCATTGTTCTCGTAATTCTGCTCATGTTTAAAAATGCTTCGGAACTCTTCTATTGTTCTCGGAATTCCGCTGAAGTTTAAAAATGCTTAAAATCTCTTCCATTGTTCTCGTAATTCTGCTCATGTTTAAAAATGCTTCGGAACTCTTCCATTGTTCTCGTAATTCCGCTGAAGTTTAAAAATGCTTCGGAACTCTTCCATTGTTCTCGGAATTCCGATGACGTTTTAAAATGCTTCGGTACTCTTCCATTGTTCTCGGAATTCCGCTGACAATTAAAAATGCTTCGGAACTCTTCCATTGTTCTCGGAATTCCGTTGAAGTTTAAAAATGCTTCGAAACTCTTCCATTGTTCTCAGAATTCTGCTGAAGTTTAAAAATGCTTCAGAACTCTTCCATTGTTCTCGGAATTCCGCTGACGTTTAATAATGCTTCGCAACTCTTTCATTGTTCTCGGAATTCCGCTGAAATTTAAAAATGCTTCAGAACTCTTCCATTGTTCTCAGAATTCCGCTGACGTTTAAAAATGCTTCGGTACTCTTCCTTTGTTCTCGGAATTCCGCTGACATATAAAAATGCTTCGGAAATCTTGCATTGTTCTCGGCATTCCGCTGACGTTTAAAAATGCTTCGGAACTCTTCAATTGTTCTCGGAATTCTGCTGAACTTTTAAAATGCTGTGGAACTCTTCCATTGCTCTCAGAATTCTGCTGAAGTTTAAAAATGCTTCAGAACTCTTACATTGTTCTCGGAATTCTGCTGACGTTTAAAAATGCTTCGGAACTCTTCCATTGTTCTCGAAATTCCGTTGAAGTTTAAAAATGCTTCGGAACTCTTCCATTGTTCTCGGAATTCTGCTGAAGTTTAAAAATGCTTCGGAACTCTTCCATTGTTCTCAGAATTCCGCTGACATTTAAAAATGCTTCGGTACTCTTCCATTGTTCTCGGAATTCTTCTGACGTTTAAAAATGCTTCGGAACTCTTCCATTGTTCTCGGAATTCCGATGACGTTTTAAAATGCTTCGGTACTCTTCCATTGTTCTCGGAATTCCGCTGACGTTTAAAAATTCTTCGGAACTCTTCCATTGTTCTCGGAATTCCACTGAAGTTTAAAAATGCTTCGGAACTCTTCCATTGTTCTAGGAATTCTGCTGAAGTTTAAAAATTCATGTGAACTCTTCCATTATTCTCGGAATTCGTGTGAATTTTAAAAATGCTTCGGAACTTTTCTATTGTTCTCGGAATTCCGCTGAAGTTTAAAAATGCTTAAAATCTCTTACATTGTTCTCGGAATTCCGCTGAAGTTTAAAAATGCTTCGGAACTCTTCCATTGTTCTCGGAATTCTGCTGAAGTTTAACAATGCTTCAGAACTCTTCCATTGTTCTCAGAATTCCGCTGACGTTCAAAAATGCTTCGGAAATCTTCCATTGTTTTCAAAATTCCGCTGACGTTTAAAAATGCTTCAGAACTTTTCCATTGTTCTCCGAGTTCTGCTGACGTTTAAAAATGCTTCAGAACTCTTACATTGTTCTCGGAATTCTGCTGACGTTTAAAAATGCTTCGGAACTCTTCCATTGTTCTCGAAATTCCGTTGAAGTTTAAAAATGCTTCGGAACTCTTCCATTGTTCTCGGAATTCTGCTGAAGTTTAAAAATGCTTCGGAACTCTTCCATTGTTCTCAGAATTCCGCTGACGTTTAAAAATGCTTCGGTACTCTTCCATTGTTCTCGGAATTCTTCTGACGTTTAAAAATGCTTCGGAACTCTTCCATTGTTCTCGGAATTCCGATGACGTTTTAAAATGCTTCGGTACTCTTCCATTGTTCTCGGAATTCCGCTGACGTTTAAAAATTCTTCGGAACTCTTCCATTGTTCTCGGAATTCCACTGAAGTTTAAAAATGCTTCGGAACTCTTCCATTGTTCTAGGAATTCTGCTGAAGTTTAAAAATTCATGTGAACTCTTCCATTATTCTCGGAATTCGTGTGAATTTTAAAAATGCTTCGGAACTTTTCTATTGTTCTCGGAATTCCGCTGAAGTTTAAAAATGCTTAAAATCTCTTACATTGTTCTCGGAATTCCGCTGAAGTTTAAAAATGCTTCGGAACTCTTCCATTGTTCTCGGAATTCTGCTGAAGTTTAACAATGCTTCAGAACTCTTCCATTGTTCTCAGAATTCCGCTGACGTTCAAAAATGCTTCGGAAATCTTCCATTGTTTTCAAAATTCCGCTGACGTTTAAAAATGCTTCAGAACTTTTCCATTGTTCTCCGAGTTCTGCTGACGTTTAAAAATGCTTCGGAACTCTTCCATTGTTCTCAGAATTCCGCTGACGTTTAAAAATGCTTCTGAACTCTTCCATTGTTCTCGGAATTCCGTTGAAGTTTAAAAATGCTTCGGAACTTTTCTATTGTTCTCGGAATTCCGCTGAAGTTTAAAAATGCTTAAAATCTCTTACATTGTTCTCGGAATTCCGCTGAAGTTTAAAAATGCTTCGGAACTCTTCCATTGTTCTCGGAATTCTGCTGAAGTTTAAAAATGCTTCGGAACTCTTCCATTGTTCTCAGAATTCCGCTGACGTTTAAAAATGCTTCGATACTCTTCCATTGTTCTCGGAATTCTTCTGACGTTTAAAAATGCTTCGGAACTCTTCCATTGTTCTTGGAATTCCGATGACGTTTTAAAATGCTTCGGTACTCTTCCATTGTTCTCGGAATTTCGCTGACGTTTAATAATGCTTCGCAACTCTTTCCTTGTTCTCGGAATTCCGCTGACATTTAAAAATGCTTCGGAAATCTTCCATTGTTCTCGGAATTCCGTTGAAGTTTAAAAATGCTTCGAAACTCTTCCATTGTTCTCGGAATTCCGCTGACATTTAAAAATGCTTCGGAAATCTTCCATTGTTTTCAAAATTCCGCTGACGTTTAAAAATGCTTCAGAACTCTTCCATTGTTCTCAGAATTCCGCTGACATTTAAAAATGCTTCGGAACTCTTCCATTGTTCTCGGAATTCCGCTGACGTTTAAAAATTGTTCGGTACTCTTCCATTGTTCTCGGAATTCCGCTGACATATAAAAATGCTTCGGAAATCTTGTATTGTTCTCGGAATTCCGCTGAAGTTTAAAAATGCTTAAAATCTCTTCCATTGTTCTCGTAATTCTGCTCATGTTTAAAAATGATTCGGAACTCTTCTATTGTTCTCGGAATTCCGCTGAAGTTTAAAAATGCTTAAAATCTCTTCCATTGTTCTCGTAATTCTGCTCATGTTTAAAAATGCTTCGGAACTCTTCCATTGTTCTCGTAATTCCGCTGAAGTTTAAAAATGCTTCGGAACTCTTCCATTGTTCTCGGAATTCCGATGACGTTTTAAAATGCTTCGGTACTCTTCCATTGTTCTCGGAATTCCGCTGACAATTAAAAATGCTTCGGAACTCTTCCATTGTTCTCGGAATTCCGTTGAAGTTTAAAAATGCTTCGAAACTCTTCCATTGTTCTCAGAATTCTGCTGAAGTTTAAAAATGCTTCAGAACTCTTCCATTGTTCTCGGAATTCCGCTGACGTTTAATAATGCTTCGCAACTCTTTCATTGTTCTTGGAATTCCGCTGAAATTTAAAAATGCTTCGGAACTCTTCCATTGTTCTCAGAATTCCGCTGACGTTTAAAAATGCTTCGGTACTCTTCCTTTGCTCTCGGAATTCCGCTGACATATAAAAATGCTTCGGAAATCTTGCATTGTTCTCGGCATTCCGCTGACGTTTAAAAATGCTTCGGAACTCTTCAATTGTTCTCGGAATTCCGCTGACGTTTCATAATGCTTCGCAACTCTTTCATTGTTCTCGGAATTCCGCTGACGTTTAAAAATGCTTCGGAACTCTTCCATTGTTCTCGGAATTCCGTTGAAGTTTAAAAATGCTTCGAAACTCTTCCATTGTTCTCAGAATTCTGCTGAAGTTTAAAAATGCTTCAGAACTCTTCCATTGTTCTCGGAATTCCGCTGACGTTTAATAATGCTTCGCAACTCTTTCATTGTTCTCGGAATTCCGCTGAAATTTAAAAATGCTTCAGAACTCTTCCATTGTTCTCAGAATTCCGCTGACGTTTAAAAATGCTTCGGTACTCTTCCTTTGTTCTCGGAATTCCGCTGACATATAAAAATGCTTCGGAAATCTTGCATTGTTCTCGGCATTCCGCTGACGTTTAAAAATGCTTCGGAACTCTTCAATTGTTCTCGGAATTCTGCAGAACTTTTAAAATGCTTTGGAACTCTTCCATTGCTCTCAGAATTCTGCTGAAGTTTAAAAATGCTTCAGAACTCTTACATTGTTCTCGGAATTCTGCTGACGTTTAAAAATGCTTCGGAACTCTTCCATTGTTCTTGAAATTCCGTTGAAGTTTAAAAATGCTTCGGAACTCTTACATTGTTCTCGGAATTCTGCTGAAGTTTAAAAATGCTTCGGAACTCTTCCATTGTTCTCAGAATTCCGCTGACGTTTAAATATGCTTCGATACTCTTCCATTGTTCTCGGAATTCTTCTGACGTTTAAAAATGCTTCGGAACTCTTCCATTGTTCTTGGAATTCCGATGACGTTTTAAAATGCTTCGGTACTCTTCCATTGTTCTCGGAATTCCGCTGACGTTTAAAAATTCTTCGGAACTCTTCCATTGTTCTCGGAATTCCACTGAAGTTTA
The DNA here is from genome assembly GCF_046119375.1 of Phyllobates terribilis. Taxonomy (NCBI): domain Eukaryota; kingdom Metazoa; phylum Chordata; class Amphibia; order Anura; family Dendrobatidae; genus Phyllobates; species Phyllobates terribilis. Next base: position 16,281,459 of record NW_027362782.1, read on the forward strand.
AAAATGCTTCAGAACTCTTCCATTGTTCTCGGAATTTCGCTGACGTTTAATAATGCTTCGCAACTCTTTCCTTGTTCTCGGAATTCCGCTGACGTTTAAAAATGCTTCGGAACTCTTCCATTGTTCTCGGAATTCCGTTGAAGTTTAAAAATGCTTTGAAACTCTTCCATTGTTCTCGGAATTCCGCTGACATTTAAAAATGCTTCGGAACTCTTCCATTGTTCTCGGAATTCCGCTGACGTTTAAAAATTGTTCGGTACTCTTCCATTGTTCTCGGAATTCCGCTGACATATAAAAATGCTTCGGAAATCTTGTATTGTTCTCGGAATTCCGCTGAAGTTTAAAAATGCTTAAAATCTCTTCCATTGTTCTCGTAATTCTGCTCATGTTTAAAAATGCTTCGGAACTCTTCTATTGTTCTCGGAATTCCGCTGAAGTTTAAAAATGCTTCAGAACTCTTACATTGTTCTCGGAATTCTGCTGACGTTTAAAAATGCTTCGGAACTCTTCCATTGTTCTCGAAATTCCGTTGAAGTTTAAAAATGCTTCGGAACTCTTCCATTGTTCTCGGAATTCTGCTGAAGTTTAAAAATGCTTCGGAACTCTTCCATTGTTCTCAGAATTCCGCTGACGTTTAAAAATGCTTCGGTACTCTTCCATTGTTCTCGGAATTCTTCTGACGTTTAAAAATGCTTCGGAACTCTTCCATTGTTCTAGGAATTCTGCTGAAGTTTAAAAATTCATGTGAACTCTTCCATTATTCTCGGAATTCGTGTGAATTTTAAAAATGCTTCGGAACTTTTCTATTGTTCTCGGAATTCCGCTGAAGTTTAAAAATGCTTAAAATCTCTTACATTGTTCTCGGAATTCCGCTGAAGTTTAAAAATGCTTTGGAACTCTTCCATTGTTCTCGGAATTCTGCTGAAGTTTAACAATGCTTCAGAACTCTTCCATTGTTCTCAGAATTCCGCTGACGTTCAAAAATGCTTCGGAAATCTTCCATTGTTTTCAAAATTCCGCTGACGTTTAAAAATGCTTCAGAACTTTTCCATTGTTCTCCGAGTTCTGCTGACGTTTAAAAATGCTTCGGAACTCTTCCATTGTTCTCAGAATTCCGCTGACGTTTAAAAATGCTTCTGAACTCTTCCATTGTTCTCGGAATTCCGTTGAAGTTTAAAAATGCTTCGAAACTCTTCCATTGTTCTCGGAATTCTGCTGAAGTTTAAAAATGCTTCAGAACTCTTCCATTGTTCTCGGAATTTCGCTGACGTTTAATAATGCTTCGCAACTCTTTCCTTGTTCTCGGAATTCCGCTGACGTTTAAAAATGCTTCGGAACTCTTCCATTGTTCTCGGAATTCCGTTGAAGTTTAAAAATGCTTCAAAACTCTTCCATTGTTCTCGGAATTCAGCTGACATATAAAAATGCTTCGGAAATCTTGTATTGTTCTCGGCATTCCGCTGACGTTTAAAAATGCTTCGGAACTCTTCAATTGTTCTCGGAATTCTGCTGAACTTTTAAAATGCTATGGAACTCTTCCATTGCTCTCGGAATTCGGGTGAAGTTTAAAAATGCTTCGGAACTCTTCTATTGTTCTCGGAATTCCGCTGAAGTTTAAAAATGCTTAAAATCTCTTCCATTGTTCTCGTAATTCTGCTCATGTTTAAAAATGCTTCGGAACTCTTCCATTGTTCTCGTAATTCCGCTGAAGTTTAAAAATGCTTCGGTACTCTTCCATTGTTCTCGGAATTCCGCTGACAATTAAAAATGCTTCGGAACTCTTCCATTGTTCTCGGAATTCCACTGAAGTTTAAAAATGCTTCACAACTCTTCCATTGTTCTCGGAATTCCGCTGACGTTTAATAATGCTTCGCAACTCTTTCATTGTTCTCGGAATTCCGCTGACGTTTAAAAATGCTTCGGAACTCTTCCATTGTTCTCGGAATTCCGTTGAAGTTTAAAAATGCTTCGAAACTCTTCCATTGTTCTCAGAATTCTGCTGAAGTTTAAAAATGCTTCAGAACTCTTCCATTGTTCTCGGAATTCCGCTGACGTTTAAAAATGCTTCGGAACTCTTCCATTGTTCTCGGAATTTCGTTGAAGTTTAAAAATGCTTCGAAACTCTTCCATTGTTCTCGGAATTCTGCTGAAGTTTAAAAATGCTTCGGAACTCTTTCATTGTTCTCAGAATTCCGCTGACATTTAAAAATGCTTTGGTACTCTTCCATTGTTCTCGGAATTCCGCTGACATATAAAAATGCTTCGGAAATCTTGCATTGTTCTCGGCATTCCGCTGACGTTTAAAAATGCTTCAGAACTTTTCCATTGTTCTCCGAGTTCTGCTGACGTTTAAAAATGCTTCAGAACTCTTACATTGTTCTCGGAATTCTGCTGACGTTTAAAAATGCTTCGGAACTCTTCCATTGTTCTCGAAATTCCGTTGAAGTTTAAAAATGCTTCGGAACTCTTCCATTGTTCTCGGAATTCTGCTGAAGTTTAAAAATGCTTCGGAACTCTTCCATTGTTCTCAGAATTCCGCTGACGTTTAAAAATGCTTCGGTACTCTTCCATTGTTCTCGGAATTCTTCTGACGTTTAAAAATGCTTCGGAACTCTTCCATTGTTCTCGGAATTCCGATGACGTTTTAAAATGCTTCGGTACTCTTCCATTGTTCTCGGAATTCCGCTGACGTTTAAAAATTCTTCGGAACTCTTCCATTGTTCTCGGAATTCCACTGAAGTTTAAAAATGCTTCGGAACTCTTCCATTGTTCTAGGAATTCTGCTGAAGTTTAAAAATTCATGTGAACTCTTCCATTATTCTCGGAATTCGTGTGAATTTTAAAAATGCTTCGGAACTTTTCTATTGTTCTCGGAATTCCGCTGAAGTTTAAAAATGCTTAAAATCTCTTACATTGTTCTCGGAATTCCGCTGAAGTTTAAAAATGCTTCGGAACTCTTCCATTGTTCTCGGAATTCTGCTGAAGTTTAACAATGCTTCAGAACTCTTCCATTGTTCTCAGAATTCCGCTGACGTTCAAAAATGCTTCGGAAATCTTCCATTGTTTTCAAAATTCCGCTGACGTTTAAAAATGCTTCAGAACTTTTCCATTGTTCTCCGAGTTCTGCTGACGTTTAAAAATGCTTCGGAACTCTTCCATTGTTCTCAGAATTCCGCTGACGTTTAAAAATGCTTCTGAACTCTTCCATTGTTCTCGGAATTCCGTTGAAGTTTAAAAATGCTTCGGAACTTTTCTATTGTTCTCGGAATTCCGCTGAAGTTTAAAAATGCTTAAAATCTCTTACATTGTTCTCGGAATTCCGCTGAAGTTTAAAAATGCTTCGGAACTCTTCCATTGTTCTCGGAATTCTGCTGAAGTTTAAAAATGCTTCGGAACTCTTCCATTGTTCTCAGAATTCCGCTGACGTTTAAAAATGCTTCGATACTCTTCCATTGTTCTCGGAATTCTTCTGACGTTTAAAAATGCTTCGGAACTCTTCCATTGTTCTTGGAATTCCGATGACGTTTTAAAATGCTTCGGTACTCTTCCATTGTTCTCGGAATTTCGCTGACGTTTAATAATGCTTCGCAACTCTTTCCTTGTTCTCGGAATTCCGCTGACATTTAAAAATGCTTCGGAAATCTTCCATTGTTCTCGGAATTCCGTTGAAGTTTAAAAATGCTTCGAAACTCTTCCATTGTTCTCGGAATTCCGCTGATATTTAAAAATGCTTCGGAAATCTTCCATTGTTTTCAAAATTCCGCTGACGTTTAAAAATGCTTCAGAACTCTTCCATTGTTCTCAGAATTCCGCTGACATTTAAAAATGCTTCGGAACTCTTCCATTGTTCTCGGAATTCCGCTGACGTTTAAAAATTGTTCGGTACTCTTCCATTGTTCTCGGAATTCCGCTGACATATAAAAATGCTTCGGAAATCTTGTATTGTTCTCGGAATTCCGCTGAAGTTTAAAAATGCTTAAAATCTCTTCCATTGTTCTCGTAATTCTGCTCATGTTTAAAAATGATTCGGAACTCTTCTATTGTTCTCGGAATTCCGCTGAAGTTTAAAAATGCTTAAAATCTCTTCCATTGTTCTCGTAATTCTGCTCATGTTTAAAAATGCTTCGGAACTCTTCCATTGTTCTCGTAATTCCGCTGAAGTTTAAAAATGCTTCGGAACTCTTCCATTGTTCTCGGAATTCCGATGACGTTTTAAAATGCTTCGGTACTCTTCCATTGTTCTCGGAATTCCGCTGACAATTAAAAATGCTTCGGAACTCTTCCATTGTTCTCGGAATTCCGTTGAAGTTTAAAAATGCTTCGAAACTCTTCCATTGTTCTCAGAATTCTGCTGAAGTTTAAAAATGCTTCAGAACTCTTCCATTGTTCTCGGAATTCCGCTGACGTTTAATAATGCTTCGCAACTCTTTCATTGTTCTCGGAATTCCGCTGAAATTTAAAAATGCTTCGGAACTCTTCCATTGTTCTCAGAATTCCGCTGACGTTTAAAAATGCTTCGGTACTCTTCCTTTGCTCTCGGAATTCCGCTGACATATAAAAATGCTTCGGAAATCTTGCATTGTTCTCGGCATTCCGCTGACGTTTAAAAATGCTTCGGAACTCTTCAATTGTTCTCGGAATTCCGCTGACGTTTAATAATGCTTCGCAACTCTTTCATTGTTCTCGGAATTCCGCTGACGTTTAAAAATGCTTCGGAACTCTTCCATTGTTCTCGGAATTCCGTTGAAGTTTAAAAATGCTTCGAAACTCTTCCATTGTTCTCAGAATTCTGCTGAAGTTTAAAAATGCTTCAGAACTCTTCCATTGTTCTCGGAATTCCGCTGACGTTTAATAATGCTTCGCAACTCTTTCATTGTTCTCGGAATTCTGCTGAAATTTAAAAATGCTTCAGAACTCTTCCATTGTTCTCAGAATTCCGCTGACGTTTAAAAATGCTTCGGTACTCTTCCTTTGTTCTCGGAATTCCGCTGACATATAAAAATGCTTCGGAAATCTTGCATTGTTCTCGGCATTCCGCTGACGTTTAAAAATGCTTCGGAACTCTTCAATTGTTCTCGGAATTCTGCTGAACTTTTAAAATGCTTTGGAACTCTTCCATTGCTCTCAGAATTCTGCTGAAGTTTAAAAATGCTTCAGAACTCTTACATTGTTCTCGGAATTCTGCTGACGTTTAAAAATGCTTAAAATCTCTTACATTGTTCTCGGAATTCCGCTGAAGTTTAAAAATGCTTTGGAACTCTTCCATTGTTCTCGGAATTCTGCTGAAGTTTAACAATGCTTCAGAACTCTTCCATTGTTCTCGGAATTTCGCTGACGTTTAATAATGCTTCGCAACTCTTTCCTTGTTCTCGGAATTCCGCTGACGTTTAAAAATGCTTCGGAACTCTTCCATTGTTCTCGGAATTCCGTTGAAGTTTAAAAATGCTTTGAAACTCTTCCATTGTTCTCGGAATTCCGCTGACATTTAAAAATGCTTCGGAACTCTTCCATTGTTCTCGGAATTCCGCTGACGTTTAAAAATTGTTCGGTACTCTTCCATTGTTCTCGGAATTCCGCTGACATATAAAAATGCTTCGGAAATCTTGTATTGTTCTCGGAATTCCGCTGAAGTTTAAAAATGCTTAAAATCTCTTCCATTGTTCTCGTAATTCTGCTCATGTTTAAAAATGCTTCGGAACTCTTCTATTGTTCTCGGAATTCCGCTGAAGTTTAAAAATGCTTCAGAACTCTTACATTGTTCTCGGAATTCTGCTGACGTTTAAAAATGCTTCGGAACTCTTCTATTGTTCTCGGAATTCTGCTGAAGTTTAAAAATGCTTCAGAACTCTTACATTGTTCTCGGAATTCTGCTGACGTTTAAAAATGCTTCGGAACTCTTCCATTGTTCTCGAAATTCCGTTGAAGTTTAAAAATGCTTCGGAACTCTTCCATTGTTCTCGGAATTCTGCTGAAGTTTAAAAATGCTTCGGAACTCTTCCATTGTTCTCAGAATTCCGCTGACGTTTAAAAATGCTTCGGTACTCTTCCATTGTTCTCGGAATTCTTCTGACGTTTAAAAATGATTCGGAACTCTTCCATTGTTCTAGGAATTCTGCTGAAGTTTAAAAATTCATGTGAACTCTTCCATTATTCTCGGAATTCGTGTGAATTTTAAAAATGCTTCGGAACTTTTCTATTGTTCTCGGAATTCCGCTGAAGTTTAAAAATGCTTAAAATCTCTTACATTGTTCTCGGAATTCCGCTGAAGTTTAAAAATGCTTTGGAACTCTTCCATTGTTCTCGGAATTCTGCTGAAGTTTAACAATGCTTCAGAACTCTTCCATTGTTCTCAGAATTCCGCTGACGTTCAAAAATGCTTCGGAAATCTTCCATTGTTTTCAAAATTCCGCTGACGTTTAAAAATGCTTCAGAACTTTTCCATTGTTCTCCGAGTTCTGCTGACGTTTAAAAATGCTTCGGAACTCTTCCATTGTTCTCAGAATTCCGCTGACGTTTAAAAATGCTTCTGAACTCTTCCATTGTTCTCGGAATTCCGTTGAAGTTTAAAAATGCTTCGAAACTCTTCCATTGTTCTCGGAATTCTGCTGAAGTTTAAAAATGCTTCAGAACTCTTCCATTGTTCTCGGAATTTCGCTGACGTTTAATAATGCTTCGCAACTCTTTCCTTGTTCTCGGAATTCCGCTGACGTTTAAAAATGCTTCGGAACTCTTCCATTGTTCTCGGAATTCCGTTGAAGTTTAAAAATGCTTCAAAACTCTTCCATTGTTATCGGAATTCAGCTGACATATAAAAATGCTTCGGAAATCTTGTATTGTTCTCGGCATTCCGCTGACGTTTAAAAATGCTTCGGAACTCTTCAATTGTTCTCGGAATTCTGCTGAACTTTTAAAATGCTATGGAACTCTTCCATTGCTCTCGGAATTCGGGTGAAGTTTAAAAATGCTTCGGAACTCTTCTATTGTTCTCGGAATTCCGCTGAAGTTTAAAAATGCTTAAAATCTCTTCCATTGTTCTCGTAATTCTGCTCATGTTTAAAAATGCTTCGGAACTCTTCCATTGTTCTCGTAATTCCGCTGAAGTTTAAAAATGCTTCGGAACTCTTCCATTGGTCTCGGAATTCCGATGACGTTTTAAAATGCTTCGGTACTCTTCCATTGTTCTCGGAATTCCGCTGACAATTAAAAATGCTTCGGAACTCTTCCATTGTTCTCGGAATTCCACTGAAGTTTAAAAATGCTTCACAACTCTTCCATTGTTCTCGGAATTCCGCTGACGTTTAATAATGCTTCGCAACTCTTTCATTGTTCTCGGAATTCCGCTGACGTTTAAAAATGCTTCGGAACTCTTCCATTGTTCTCGGAATTCCGTTGAAGTTTAAAAATGCTTCGAAACTCTTCCATTGTTCTCAGAATTCTGCTGAAGTTTAAAAATGCTTCAGAACTCTTCCATTGTTCTCGGAATTCCGCTGACGTTTAAAAATGCTTCGGAACTCTTCCATTGTTCTCGGAATTTCGTTGAAGTTTAAAAATGCTTCGAAACTCTTCCATTGTTCTCGGAATTCTGCTGAAGTTTAAAAATGCTTCGGAACTCTTTCATTGTTCTCAGAATTCCGCTGACATTTAAAAATGCTTTGGTACTCTTCCATTGTTCTCGGAATTCCGCTGACATATAAAAATGCTTCGGAAATCTTGCATTGTTCTCGGCATTCCGCTGACGTTTAAAAATGCTTCGGAACTCTTCAATTGTTCTCGGAATTCTGCTGAACTTTTAAAATGCTTTGGAACTCTTCCATTGCTCTCGGAATTCTGCTGAAGTTTAAAAATGCTTCAGAACTCTTACATTGTTCTCGGAATTCTGCTGAAGTTTAAAAATGCTTCGGAACTCTTTCATTGTTCTCAGAATTCCGCTGACATTTAAAAATGCTTTGGTACTCTTCCATTGTTCTCGGAATTCCGCTGACATATAAAAATGCTTCGGAAATCTTGCATTGTTCTCGGCATTCCGCTGACGTTTAAAAATGCTTCGGAACTCTTCCATTGTTTTCAAAATTCCGCTGACGTTTAAAAATGCTTCAGAACTATTAAATTGTTCTCGGAATTCCGCTGACGTTTAAAAATGCTTTGCAACTCTTCCATTGTTCTCAGAATTCCGCTGAAGTTTAAAAATGCTTCAGAATTCTTCAATTGTTCTCGGAATTCTGCTGAACTTTTAAAATGCTTTGGAACTCTTCCATTGCTCTCGGAATTCTGCTGAAGTTTAAAAATGCTTCGGAACTCTTCCATTGTTCTCGGAATTCTGCTGAAGTTTAAAAATGCTTCGGAACTCTTCCATTGTTCTCGGAATTCCGTTGAAGTTTAAAAATGCTTCGAAACTCTTCCATTGTTCTCGGAATTCTGCTGAAGTTTAAAAATGCTTCGGAACTCTTCCATTGTTCTCAGAATTCCGCTAACGTTTAAAAATGCTTCGGAAATCTTCCATTGTTTTCAAAATTCCGCTGACGCTTAAAAATGCTTCAGAACTCTTCCATTGTTCTCGGAATTCCGCTGACGTTTAATAATGCTTCGCAACTCTTTCATTGTACTCGGAATTCCGCTAACGTTTAAAAATGCTTCGGAAATCTTCCATTGTTCTCGGAATTCCGTTGAAGTTTAAAAATGCTTCGAAACTCTTCCATTGTTCTGGGAATTCTGCTGAAGTTTAAAAATGCTTCAGAACTCTTCCATTGTTCTCGTAATTCCGCTGACGTTTAATAATGCTTCGCAACTCTTTCATTGTTCTCGGAATTCCGCTGATGTTTAAAAATGCTTCAGTACTCTTCCTTTGTTCTGGGAATTCCATTGACATATAAAAATGCTTTGGAAATCTTGCATTGTTCTCGGCATTCCGCTGACGTTTAAAAATGCTTCGGAACTCTTCCATTGTTCTCAGAATTCCGCTGACGTTTAAAAATGCTTCTGAACTCTTCCATTGTTCTCGGAATTCCGTTGAAGTTTAAAAATGCTTCGAAACTCTTCCATTGTTCTCGGAATTCTGCTGAAGTTTAAAAATGCTTCAGAACTCTTCCATTGTTCTCGGAATTTCGCTGACGTTTAATAATGCTTCGCAACTCTTTCCTTGTTCTCGGAATTCCGCTGACGTTTAAAAATGCTTCGGAACTCTTCCATTGTTCTCGGAATTCCGTTGAAGTTTAAAAATGCTTCAAAACTCTTCCATTGTTCTCGGAATTCAGCTGACATATAAAAATGCTTCGGAAATCTTGTATTGTTCTCGGCATTCCGCTGACGTTTAAAAATGCTTCGGAACTCTTCAATTGTTCTCGGAATTCTGCTGAACTTTTAAAATGCTATGGAACTCTTCCATTGCTCTCGGAATTCGGGTGAAGTTTAAAAATGCTTCGGAACTCTTCTATTGTTCTCGGAATTCCGCTGAAGTTTAAAAATGCTTAAAATCTCTTCCATTGTTCTCGTAATTCTGCTCATGTTTAAAAATGCTTCGGAACTCTTCCATTGTTCTCGTAATTCCGCTGAAGTTTAAAAATGCTTCGGAACTCTTCCATTGGTCTCGGAATTCCGATGACGTTTTAAAATGCTTCGGTACTCTTCCGTGGTTCTCGGAATTCCGCTGACAATTAAAAATGCTTCGGAACTCTTCCATTGTTCTCGGAATTCCACTGAAGTTTAAAAATGCTTCACAACTCTTCCATTGTTCTCGGAATTCCGCTGACGTTTAATAATGCTTCGCAACTCTTTCATTGTTCTCGGAATTCCGCTGACGTTTAAAAATGCTTCGGAACTCTTCCATTGTTCTCGGAATTCCGTTGAAGTTTAAAAATGCTTCGAAACTCTTCCATTGTTCTCAGAATTCTGCTGAAGTTTAAAAATGCTTCAGAACTCTTCCATTGTTCTCGGAATTCCGCTGACGTTTAAAAATGCTTCGGAACTCTTCCATTGTTCTCGGAATTTCGTTGAAGTTTAAAAATGCTTCGAAACTCTTCCATTGTTCTCGGAATTCTGCTGAAGTTTAAAAATGCTTCGGAACTCTTTCATTGTTCTCAGAATTCCGCTGACATTTAAAAATGCTTTGGTACTCTTCCATTGTTCTCGGAATTCCGCTGACATATAAAAATGCTTCGGAAATCTTGCATTGTTCTCGGCATTCCGCTGACGTTTAAAAATGCTTCGGAACTCTTCAATTGTTCTCGGAATTCTGCTGAACTTTTAAAATGCTTTGGAACTCTTCCATTGCTCTCGGAATTCTGCTGAAGTTTAAAAATGCTTCAGAACTCTTACATTGTTCTCGGAATTCTGCTGAAGTTTAAAAATGCTTCGGTACTCTTCCATTGTTCTCGAAATTCCGCTGACATATAAAAATGCTTCGGAAATCTTGCATTGTTCTCGGCATTCCGCTGACGTTTAAAAATGCTTCGGAACTCTTCCATTGTTTTCAAAATTCCGCTGACGTTTAAAAATGCTTCAGAACTATTAAATTGTTCTCGGAATTCCGCTGACGTTTAAAAATGCTTTGCAACTCTTCCATTGTTCTCAGAATTCCGCTGAAGTTTAAAAATGCTTCAGAATTCTTCAATTGTTCTCGGAATTCTGCTGAACTTTTAAAATGCTTTGGAACTCTTCCATTGCTCTCGGAATTCTGCTGAAGTTTAAAAATGCTTCTTAACTCTTCCATTGTTCTCGGAATTCTGCTGAAGTTTAAAAATGCTTCGGAACTCTTCCATTGTTCTCGGAATTCCGTTGAAGTTTAAAAATGCTTCGAAACTCTTCCATTGTTCTCGGAATTCTGCTGAAGTTTAAAAATGCTTCGGAACTCTTCCATTGTTCTCAGAATTCCGCTAACGTTTAAAAATGCTTCGGAAATCTTCCATTGTTTTCAAAATTCCGCTGACGCTTAAAAATGCTTCAGAACTCTTCCATTGTTCTCGGAATTCCGCTGACGTTTAATAATGCTTCGCAACTCTTTCATTGTACTCGGAATTCCGCTAACGTTTAAAAATGCTTCGGAACTCTTCCATTGTTCTCGGAATTCCGTTGAAGTTTAAAAATGCTTCGAAACTCTTCCATTGTTCTGGGAATTCTGCTGAAGTTTAAAAATGCTTCAGAACTCTTCCATTGTTCTCGGAATTCCGCTGACGTTTAATAATGCTTCGCAACTCTTTCATTGTTCGCGGAATTCCGCTGATGTTTAAAAATGCTTCAGTACTCTTCCTTTGTTCTGGGAATTCCGTTGACATATAAAAATGCTTTGGAAATCTTGCATTGTTCTCGGCATTCCGCTGACATTTAAAAATGCTTCGGAACTCTTCAATTGTTCTCGGAATTCTGCTGAAGTTTAAAAATGCTTCAGAACTCTTCCATTGTTCTCGGAATTCTGCTGTAGTTTAAAAATGCTTCGGAACTCTTCCATTGTTCTCAGAATTCCGCTGACGTTTAAAAATGCTTCGGAACTCTTCAATTGTTCTCGGAATTCTGCTGAACTTTTAAAATGCTTCGGAACTCTTCCATTGTTCTCGGAATTCTGCTGAAGTTTAAAAATGTTTTGGAACTCTTCCATTGTTCACAGAATTCCGCTGACGTTTAAAAATGCTTCGGAAATCTTCCATTGTTTTCAAAATTCCGCTGACATATAAAAATGCTTCGGAAATCTTGCATTGTTCTCGGCATTCCGCTGACGTTTAAAAATGTTTCAGAATTCTTCAATTGTTCTCGGAATTCTGCTGAACTTTTAAAATGCTTTGGAACTCTTCTATTGCTCTCGGAATTCTGATGAAGTTTAAAAATGCTTCGGAACTCTTCCATTGTTCTCGGAATTCTGCTGAAGTTTAAAAATGCTTCGGAACTCTTCCATTGTTCTCGGAATTCCGTTGAAGTTTAAAAATGCTTCGAAACTCTTCCATTGTTCTCGGAATTCTGCTGAAGTTTAAAAATGCTTCGGAACTCTTCCATTGTTCTCAGAATTCCGCTAACGTTTAAAAATGCTTCGGAAATCTTCCATTGTTCTCGGAATTCCGTTGAAGTTTAAAAATGCTTCGAAACTCTTCCATTGTTCTGGGAATTCTGCTGAAGTTTAAAAATGCTTCAGAACTCTTCCATTGTTCTCGTAATTCCGCTGACGTTTAATAATGCTTCGCAACTCTTTCATTGTTCTCGGAATTCCGCTGATGTTTAAAAATGCTTCAGTACTCTTCCTTTGTTCTGGGAATTCCGTTGACATATAAAAATGCTTTGGAAATCTTGCATTGTTCTCGGCATTCCGCTGACGTTTAAAAATGCTTCGGAACTCTTCCATTGTTCTCAGAATTCCGCTGACGTTTAAAAATGCTTCTGAACTCTTCCATTGTTCTCGGAATTCCGTTGAAGTTTAAAAATGCTTCGAAACTCTTCCATTGTTCTCGGAATTCTGCTGAAGTTTAAAAATGCTTCAGAACTCTTCCATTGTTCTCGGAATTTCGCTGACGTTTAATAATGCTTCGCAACTCTTTCCTTGTTCTCGGAATTCTGCTGACGTTTAAAAATGCTTCGGAACTCTTCCATTGTTCTCGGAATTCCGTTGAAGTTTAAAAATGCTTCAAAACTCTTCCATTGTTCTCGGAATTCAGCTGACATATAAAAATGCTTCGGAAATCTTGTATTGTTCTCGGCATTCCGCTGACGTTTAAAAATGCTTCGGAACTCTTCAATTGTTCTCGGAATTCTGCTGAACTTTTAAAATGCTATGGAACTCTTCCATTGCTCTCGGAATTCGGGTGAAGTTTAAAAATGCTTCGGAACTCTTCTATTGTTCTCGGAATTCCGCTGAAGTTTAAAAATGCTTAAAATCTCTTCCATTGTTCTCGTAATTCTGCTCATGTTTAAAAATGCTTCGGAACTCTTCCATTGTTCTCGTAATTCCGCTGAAGTTTAAAAATGCTTCAGAACTCTTCCATTGGTCTCGGAATTCCGATGACGTTTTAAAATGCTTCGGTACTCTTCCATTGTTCTCGGAATTCCGCTGACAATTAAAAATGCTTCGGAACTCTTCCATTGTTCTCGGAATTCCACTGAAGTTTAAAAATGCTTCACAACTCTTCCATTGTTCTCGGAATTCCGCTGACGTTTAATAATGCTTCGCAACTCTTTCATTGTTCTCGGAATTCCGCTGACGTTTAAAAATGCTTCGGAACTCTTCCATTGTTCTCGGAATTCCGTTGAAGTTTAAAAATGCTTCGAAACTCTTCCATTGTTCTCAGAATTCTGCTGAAGTTTAAAAATGCTTCAGAACTCTTCCATTGTTCTTGGAATTCCGCTGACGTTTAAAAATGCTTCGGAACTCTTCCATTGTTCTCGGAATTTCGTTGAAGTTTAAAAATGCTTCGAAACTCTTCCATTGTTCTCGGAATTCTGCTGAAGTTTAAAAATGCTTCGGAACTCTTTCATTGTTCTCAGAATTCCGCTGACATTTAAAAATGCTTTGGTACTCTTCCATTGTTCTCGGAATTCCGCTGACATATAAAAATGCTTCGGAAATCTTGCATTGTTCTCGGCATTCCGATGACGTTTAAAAATGCTTCGGAACTCTTCAATTGTTCTCGGAATTCTGCTGAACTTTTAAAATGCTTTGGAACTCTTCCATTGCTCTCGGAATTCTGCTGAAGTTTAAAAATGCTTCAGAACTCTTACATTGTTCTCGGAATTCTGCTGAAGTTTAAAAATGCTTCGGTACTCTTCCATTGTTCTCGAAATTCCGCTGACATATAAAAATGCTTCGGAAATCTTGCATTGTTCTCGGCATTCCGCTGACGTTTAAAAATGCTTCGGAACTCTTCCATTGTTTTCAAAATTCCGCTGACGTTTAAAAATGCTTCAGAACTATTAAATTGTTCTCGGAATTCCGCTGACGTTTAAAAATGCTTTGCAACTCTTCCATTGTTCTCAGAATTCCGCTGAAGTTTAAAAATGCTTCAGAATTCTTCAATTGTTCTCGGAATTCTGCTGAACTTTTAAAATGCTTTGGAACTCTTCCATTGCTCTCGGAATTCTGCTGAAGTTTAAAAATGCTTCGGAACTCTTCCATTGTTCTCGGAATTCTGCTGAAGTTTAAAAATGCTTCGGAACTCTTCCATTGTTCTCGGAATTCCGTTGAAGTTTAAAAATGCTTCGAAACTCTTCCATTGTTCTCGGAATTCTGCTGAAGTTTAAAAATGCTTCGGAACTCTTCCATTCTTCTCAGAATTCCGCTAACGTTTAAAAATGCTTCGGAAATCTTCCATTGTTTTCAAAATTCCGCTGACGCTTAAAAATGCTTCAGAACTCTTCCATTGTTCTCGGAATTCCGCTGACGTTTAATAATGCTTCGCAACTCTTTCATTGTACTCGGAATTCCGCTAACGTTTAAAAATGCTTCGGAACTCTTCCATTGTTCTCGGAATTCCGTTGAAGTTTAAAAATGCTTCGAAACTCTTCCATTGTTCTGGGAATTCTGCTGAAGTTTAAAAATGCTTCAGAACTCTTCCATTGTTCTCGGAATTCCGCTGACGTTTAATAATGCTTCGCAACTCTTTCATTGTTCTCGGAATTCCGCTGATGTTTAAAAATGCTTCAGTACTCTTCCTTTGTTCTCGGAATTCCGCTGACATATAAAAATGCTTCGGAAATCTTGCATTGTTCTCGGCATTCCGCTGACGTTTAAAAATGCTTCGGAACTCTTCAATTGTTCTCGGAATTCTGCAGAACTTTTAAAATGCTTTGGAACTCTTCCATTGCTCTCAGAATTCTGCTGAAGTTTAAAAATGCTTCAGAACTCTTACATTGTTCTCGGAATTCTGCTGACGTTTAAAAATGCTTCGGAACTCTTCCATTGTTCTTGAAATTCCGTTGAAGTTTAAAAATGCTTCGGAACTCTTACATTGTTCTCGGAATTCTGCTGAAGTTTAAAAATGCTTCGGAACTCTTCCATTGTTCTCAGAATTCCGCTGACGTTTAAATATGCTTCGATACTCTTCCATTGTTCTTGGAATTCTTCTGACGTTTAAAAATGCTTCGGAACTCTTCCATTGTTCTTGGAATTCCGATGACGTTTTAAAATGCTTCGGTACTCTTCCATTGTTCTCGGAATTCCGCTGACGTTTAAAAATTCTTCGGAACTCTTCCATTGTTCTCGGAATTCCACTGAAGTTTAAAAATGCTTCAGAACTCTTCCATTGTTCTCGGAATTTCGCTGACGTTTAATAATGCTTCGCAACTCTTTCCTTGTTCTCGGAATTCCGCTGACGTTTAAAAATGCTTCGGAACTCTTCCATTGTTCTCGGAATTCCGTTGAAGTTTAAAAATGCTTTGAAACTCTTCCATTGTTCTCGGAATTCCGCTGACATTTAAAAATGCTTCGGAACTCTTCCATTGTTCTCGGAATTCCGCTGACGTTTAAAAATTGTTCGGTACTCTTCCATTGTTCTCGGAATTCCGCTGACATATAAAAATGCTTCGGAAATCTTGTATTGTTCTCGGAATTCCGCTGAAGTTTAAAAATGCTTAAAATCTCTTCCATTGTTCTCGTAATTCTGCTCATGTTTAAAAATGCTTCGGAACTCTTCTATTGTTCTCGGAATTCCGCTGAAGTTTAAAAATGCTTCAGAACTCTTACATTGTTCTCGGAATTCTGCTGACGTTTAAAAATGCTTCGGAACTCTTCCATTGTTCTCGAAATTCCGTTGAAGTTTAAAAATGCTTCGGAACTCTTCCATTGTTCTCGGAATTCTGCTGAAGTTTAAAAATGCTTCGGAACTCTTCCATTGTTCTCAGAATTCCGCTGACGTTTAAAAATGCTTCGGTACTCTTCCATTGTTCTCGGAATTCTTCTGACGTTTAAAAATGCTTCGGAACTCTTCCATTGTTCTAGGAATTCTGCTGAAGTTTAAAAATTCATGTGAACTCTTCCATTATTCTCGGAATTCGTGTGAATTTTAAAAATGCTTCGGAACTTTTCTATTGTTCTCGGAATTCCGCTGAAGTTTAAAAATGCTTAAAATCTCTTACATTGTTCTCGGAATTCCGCTGAAGTTTAAAAATGCTTTGGAACTCTTCCATTGTTCTCGGAATTCTGCTGAAGTTTAACAATGCTTCAGAACTCTTCCATTGTTCTCAGAATTCCGCTGACGTTCAAAAATGCTTCGGAAATCTTCCATTGTTTTCAAAATTCCGCTGACGTTTAAAAATGCTTCAGAACTTTTCCATTGTTCTCCGAGTTCTGCTGACGTTTAAAAATGCTTCGGAACTCTTCCATTGTTCTCAGAATTCCGCTGACGTTTAAAAATGCTTCTGAACTCTTCCATTGTTCTCGGAATTCCGTTGAAGTTTAAAAATGCTTCGAAACTCTTCCATTGTTCTCGGAATTCTGCTGAAGTTTAAAAATGCTTCAGAACTCTTCCATTGTTCTCGGAATTTCGCTGACGTTTAATAATGCTTCGCAACTCTTTCCTTGTTCTCGGAATTCCGCTGACGTTTAAAAATGCTTCGGAACTCTTCCATTGTTCTCGGAATTCCGTTGAAGTTTAAAAATGCTTCAAAACTCTTCCATTGTTCTCGGAATTCAGCTGACATATAAAAATGCTTCGGAAATCTTGTATTGTTCTCGGCATTCCGCTGACGTTTAAAAATGCTTCGGAACTCTTCAATTGTTCTCGGAATTCTGCTGAACTTTTAAAATGCTATGGAACTCTTCCATTGCTCTCGGAATTCGGGTGAAGTTTAAAAATGCTTCGGAACTCTTCTATTGTTCTCGGAATTCCGCTGAAGTTTAAAAATGCTTAAAATCTCTTCCATTGTTCTCGTAATTCTGCTCATGTTTAAAAATGCTTCGGAACTCTTCCATTGTTCTCGTAATTCCGCTGAAGTTTAAAAATGCTTCGGTACTCTTCCATTGTTCTCGGAATTCCGCTGACAATTAAAAATGCTTCGGAACTCTTCCATTGTTCTCGGAATTCCACTGAAGTTTAAAAAAGCTTCACATCTCTTCCATTGTTCTCGGAATTCCGCTGACGTTTAATAATGCTTCGCAACTCTTTCATTGTTCTCGGAATTCCGCTGACGTTTAAAAATGCTTCGGAACTCTTCCATTGTTCTCGGAATTCCGTTGAAGTTTAAAAATGCTTCGAAACTCTTCCATTGTTCTCAGAATTCTGCTGAAGTTTAAAAATGCTTCAGAACTCTTCCATTGTTCTCGGAATTCCGCTGACGTTTAAAAATGCTTCGGAACTCTTCCATTGTTCTCGGAATTTCGTTGAAGTTTAAAAATGCTTCGAAACTCTTCCATTGTTCTCGGAATTCTGCTGAAGTTTAAAAATGCTTCGGAACTCTTTCATTGTTCTCAGAATTCCGCTGACATTTAAAAATGCTTTGGTACTCTTCCATTGTTCTCGGAATTCCGCTGACATAT
This sequence comes from Phyllobates terribilis, assembly GCF_046119375.1. Taxonomy (NCBI): domain Eukaryota; kingdom Metazoa; phylum Chordata; class Amphibia; order Anura; family Dendrobatidae; genus Phyllobates; species Phyllobates terribilis. Next base: position 16,298,902 of record NW_027362782.1, read on the forward strand.
AAAAATGCTTCGGAAATCTTGCATTGTTCTCGGCATTCCGCTGACGTTTAAAAATGCTTCAGAACTTTTCCATTGTTCTCCGAGTTCTGCTGACGTTTAAAAATGCTTCAGAACTCTTACATTGTTCTCGGAATTCTGCTGACGTTTAAAAATGCTTCGGAACTCTTCCATTGTTCTCGAAATTCCGTTGAAGTTTAAAAATGCTTCGGAACTCTTCCATTGTTCTCGGAATTCTGCTGAAGTTTAAAAATGCTTCGGAACTCTTCCATTGTTCTCAGAATTCCGCTGACGTTTAAAAATGCTTCGGTACTCTTCCATTGTTCTCGGAATTCTTCTGACGTTTAAAAATGCTTCGGAACTCTTCCATTGTTCTCGGAATTCCGATGACGTTTTAAAATGCTTCGGTACTCTTCCATTGTTCTCGGAATTCCGCTGACGTTTAAAAATTCTTCGGAACTCTTCCATTGTTCTCGGAATTCCACTGAAGTTTAAAAATGCTTCGGAACTCTTCCATTGTTCTAGGAATTCTGCTGAAGTTTAAAAATTCATGTGAACTCTTCCATTATTCTCGGAATTCGTGTGAATTTTAAAAATGCTTCGGAACTTTTCTATTGTTCTCGGAATTCCGCTGAAGTTTAAAAATGCTTAAAATCTCTTACATTGTTCTCGGAATTCCGCTGAAGTTTAAAAATGCTTCGGAACTCTTCCATTGTTCTCGGAATTCTGCTGAAGTTTAACAATGCTTCAGAACTCTTCCATTGTTCTCAGAATTCCGCTGACGTTCAAAAATGCTTCGGAAATCTTCCATTGTTTTCAAAATTCCGCTGACGTTTAAAAATGCTTCAGAACTTTTCCATTGTTCTCCGAGTTCTGCTGACGTTTAAAAATGCTTCGGAACTCTTCCATTGTTCTCAGAATTCCGCTGACGTTTAAAAATGCTTCTGAACTCTTCCATTGTTCTCGGAATTCCGTTGAAGTTTAAAAATGCTTCGGAACTTTTCTATTGTTCTCGGAATTCCGCTGAAGTTTAAAAATGCTTAAAATCTCTTACATTGTTCTCGGAATTCCGCTGAAGTTTAAAAATGCTTCGGAACTCTTCCATTGTTCTCGGAATTCTGCTGAAGTTTAAAAATGCTTCGGAACTCTTCCATTGTTCTCAGAATTCCGCTGACGTTTAAAAATGCTTCGATACTCTTCCATTGTTCTCGGAATTCTTCTGACGTTTAAAAATGCTTCGGAACTCTTCCATTGTTCTTGGAATTCCGATGACGTTTTAAAATGCTTCGGTACTCTTCCATTGTTCTCGGAATTTCGCTGACGTTTAATAATGCTTCGCAACTCTTTCCTTGTTCTCGGAATTCCGCTGACATTTAAAAATGCTTCGGAAATCTTCCATTGTTCTCGGAATTCCGTTGAAGTTTAAAAATGCTTCGAAACTCTTCCATTGTTCTCGGAATTCCGCTGATATTTAAAAATGCTTCGGAAATCTTCCATTGTTTTCAAAATTCCGCTGACGTTTAAAAATGCTTCAGAACTCTTCCATTGTTCTCAGAATTCCGCTGACATTTAAAAATGCTTCGGAACTCTTCCATTGTTCTCGGAATTCCGCTGACGTTTAAAAATTGTTCGGTACTCTTCCATTGTTCTCGGAATTCCGCTGACATATAAAAATGCTTCGGAAATCTTGTATTGTTCTCGGAATTCCGCTGAAGTTTAAAAATGCTTAAAATCTCTTCCATTGTTCTCGTAATTCTGCTCATGTTTAAAAATGATTCGGAACTCTTCTATTGTTCTCGGAATTCCGCTGAAGTTTAAAAATGCTTAAAATCTCTTCCATTGTTCTCGTAATTCTGCTCATGTTTAAAAATGCTTCGGAACTCTTCCATTGTTCTCGTAATTCCGCTGAAGTTTAAAAATGCTTCGGAACTCTTCCATTGTTCTCGGAATTCCGATGACGTTTTAAAATGCTTCGGTACTCTTCCATTGTTCTCGGAATTCCGCTGACAATTAAAAATGCTTCGGAACTCTTCCATTGTTCTCGGAATTCCGTTGAAGTTTAAAAATGCTTCGAAACTCTTCCATTGTTCTCAGAATTCTGCTGAAGTTTAAAAATGCTTCAGAACTCTTCCATTGTTCTCGGAATTCCGCTGACGTTTAATAATGCTTCGCAACTCTTTCATTGTTCTCGGAATTCCGCTGAAATTTAAAAATGCTTCGGAACTCTTCCATTGTTCTCAGAATTTTGCTGACGTTTAAAAATGCTTCGGTACTCTTCCTTTGCTCTCGGAATTCCGCTGACATATAAAAATGCTTCGGAAATCTTGCATTGTTCTCGGCATTCCGCTGACGTTTAAAAATGCTTCGGAACTCTTCAATTGTTCTCGGAATTCCGCTGACGTTTAATAATGCTTCGCAACTCTTTCATTGTTCTCGGAATTCCGCTGACGTTTAAAAATGCTTCGGAACTCTTCCATTGTTCTCGGAATTCCGTTGAAGTTTAAAAATGCTTCGAAACTCTTCCATTGTTCTCAGAATTCTGCTGAAGTTTAAAAATGCTTCAGAACTCTTCCATTGTTCTCGGAATTCCGCTGACGTTTAATAATGCTTCGCAACTCTTTCATTGTTCTCGGAATTCCGCTGAAATTTAAAAATGCTTCAGAACTCTTCCATTGTTCTCAGAATTCCGCTGACGTTTAAAAATGCTTCGGTACTCTTCCTTTGTTCTCGGAATTCCGCTGACATATAAAAATGCTTCGGAAATCTTGCATTGTTCTCGGCATTCCGCTGACGTTTAAAAATGCTTCGGAACTCTTCAATTGTTCTCGGAATTCTGCTGAACTTTTAAAATGCTTTGGAACTCTTCCATTGCTCTCAGAATTCTGCTGAAGTTTAAAAATGCTTCAGAACTCTTACATTGTTCTCGGAATTCTGCTGACGTTTAAAAATGCTTAAAATCTCTTACATTGTTCTCGGAATTCCGCTGAAGTTTAAAAATGCTTTGGAACTCTTCCATTGTTCTCGGAATTCTGCTGAAGTTTAACAATGCTTCAGAACTCTTCCATTGTTCTCGGAATTTCGCTGACGTTTAATAATGCTTCGCAACTCTTTCCTTGTTCTCGGAATTCCGCTGACGTTTAAAAATGCTTCGGAACTCTTCCATTGTTCTCGGAATTCCGTTGAAGTTTAAAAATGCTTTGAAACTCTTCCATTGTTCTCGGAATTCCGCTGACATTTAAAAATGCTTCGGAACTCTTCCATTGTTCTCGGAATTCCGCTGACGTTTAAAAATTGTTCGGTACTCTTCCATTGTTCTCGGAATTCCGCTGACATATAAAAATGCTTCGGAAATCTTGTATTGTTCTCGGAATTCCGCTGAAGTTTAAAAATGCTTAAAATCTCTTCCATTGTTCTCGTAATTCTGCTCATGTTTAAAAATGCTTCGGAACTCTTCTATTGTTCTCGGAATTCCGCTGAAGTTTAAAAATGCTTCAGAACTCTTACATTGTTCTCGGAATTCTGCTGACGTTTAAAAATGCTTCGGAACTCTTCTATTGTTCTCGGAATTCTGCTGAAGTTTAAAAATGCTTCAGAACTCTTACATTGTTCTCGGAATTCTGCTGACGTTTAAAAATGCTTCGGAACTCTTCCATTGTTCTCGAAATTCCGTTGAAGTTTAAAAATGCTTCGGAACTCTTCCATTGTTCTCGGAATTCTGCTGAAGTTTAAAAATGCTTCGGAACTCTTCCATTGTTCTCAGAATTCCGCTGACGTTTAAAAATGCTTCGGTACTCTTCCATTGTTCTCGGAATTCTTCTGACGTTTAAAAATGATTCGGAACTCTTCCATTGTTCTAGGAATTCTGCTGAAGTTTAAAAATTCATGTGAACTCTTCCATTATTCTCGGAATTCGTGTGAATTTTAAAAATGCTTCGGAACTTTTCTATTGTTCTCGGAATTCCGCTGAAGTTTAAAAATGCTTAAAATCTCTTACATTGTTCTCGGAATTCCGCTGAAGTTTAAAAATGCTTTGGAACTCTTCCATTGTTCTCGGAATTCTGCTGAAGTTTAACAATGCTTCAGAACTCTTCCATTGTTCTCAGAATTCCGCTGACGTTCAAAAATGCTTCGGAAATCTTCCATTGTTTTCAAAATTCCGCTGACGTTTAAAAATGCTTCAGAACTTTTCCATTGTTCTCCGAGTTCTGCTGACGTTTAAAAATGCTTCGGAACTCTTCCATTGTTCTCAGAATTCCGCTGACGTTTAAAAATGCTTCTGAACTCTTCCATTGTTCTCGGAATTCCGTTGAAGTTTAAAAATGCTTCGAAACTCTTCCATTGTTCTCGGAATTCTGCTGAAGTTTAAAAATGCTTCAGAACTCTTCCATTGTTCTCGGAATTTCGCTGACGTTTAATAATGCTTCGCAACTCTTTCCTTGTTCTCGGAATTCCGCTGACGTTTAAAAATGCTTCGGAACTCTTCCATTGTTCTCGGAATTCCGTTGAAGTTTAAAAATGCTTCAAAACTCTTCCATTGTTATCGGAATTCAGCTGACATATAAAAATGCTTCGGAAATCTTGTATTGTTCTCGGCATTCCGCTGACGTTTAAAAATGCTTCGGAACTCTTCAATTGTTCTCGGAATTCTGCTGAACTTTTAAAATGCTATGGAACTCTTCCATTGCTCTCGGAATTCGGGTGAAGTTTAAAAATGCTTCGGAACTCTTCTATTGTTCTCGGAATTCCGCTGAAGTTTAAAAATGCTTAAAATCTCTTCCATTGTTCTCGTAATTCTGCTCATGTTTAAAAATGCTTCGGAACTCTTCCATTGTTCTCGTAATTCCGCTGAAGTTTAAAAATGCTTCGGAACTCTTCCATTGGTCTCGGAATTCCGATGACGTTTTAAAATGCTTCGGTACTCTTCCATTGTTCTCGGAATTCCGCTGACAATTAAAAATGCTTCGGAACTCTTCCATTGTTCTCGGAATTCCACTGAAGTTTAAAAATGCTTCAAAACTCTTCCATTGTTATCGGAATTCAGCTGACATATAAAAATGCTTCGGAAATCTTGTATTGTTCTCGGCATTCCGCTGACGTTTAAAAATGCTTCGGAACTCTTCAATTGTTCTCGGAATTCTGCTGAACTTTTAAAATGCTATGGAACTCTTCCATTGCTCTCGGAATTCGGGTGAAGTTTAAAAATGCTTCGGAACTCTTCTATTGTTCTCGGAATTCCGCTGAAGTTTAAAAATGCTTAAAATCTCTTCCATTGTTCTCGTAATTCTGCTCATGTTTAAAAATGCTTCGGAACTCTTCCATTGTTCTCGGAATTTCGTTGAAGTTTAAAAATGCTTCGAAACTCTTCCATTGTTCTCGGAATTCTGCTGAAGTTTAAAAATGCTTCGGAACTCTTTCATTGTTCTCAGAATTCCGCTGACATTTAAAAATGCTTTGGTACTCTTCCATTGTTCTCGGAATTCCGCTGACATATAAAAATGCTTCGGAAATCTTGCATTGTTCTCGGCATTCCGCTGACGTTTAAAAATGCTTCGGAACTCTTCAATTGTTCTCGGAATTCTGCTGAACTTTTAAAATGCTTTGGAACTCTTCCATTGCTCTCGGAATTCTGCTGAAGTTTAAAAATGCTTCAGAACTCTTACATTGTTCTCGGAATTCTGCTGAAGTTTAAAAATGCTTCGGTACTCTTCCATTGTTCTCGAAATTCCGCTGACATATAAAAATGCTTCGGAAATCTTGCATTGTTCTCGGCATTCCGCTGACGTTTAAAAATGCTTCGGAACTCTTCCATTGTTTTCAAAATTCCGCTGACGTTTAAAAATGCTTCAGAACTATTAAATTGTTCTCGGAATTCCGCTGACGTTTAAAAATGCTTTGCAACTCTTCCATTGTTCTCAGAATTCCGCTGAAGTTTAAAAATGCTTCAGAATTCTTCAATTGTTCTCGGAATTCTGCTGAACTTTTAAAATGCTTTGGAACTCTTCCATTGCTCTCGGAATTCTGCTGAAGTTTAAAAATGCTTCGGAACTCTTCCATTGTTCTCGGAATTCTGCTGAAGTTTAAAAATGCTTCGGAACTCTTCCATTGTTCTCGGAATTCCGTTGAAGTTTAAAAATGCTTCGAAACTCTTCCATTGTTCTCGGAATTCTGCTGAAGTTTAAAAATGCTTCGGAACTCTTCCATTGTTCTCAGAATTCCGCTAACGTTTAAAAATGCTTCGGAAATCTTCCATTGTTTTCAAAATTCCGCTGACGCTTAAAAATGCTTCAGAACTCTTCCATTGTTCTCGGAATTCCGCTGACGTTTAATAATGCTTCGCAACTCTTTCATTGTACTCGGAATTCCGCTAACGTTTAAAAATGCTTCGGAAATCTTCCATTGTTCTCGGAATTCCGTTGAAGTTTAAAAATGCTTCGAAACTCTTCCATTGTTCTGGGAATTCTGCTGAAGTTTAAAAATGCTTCAGAACTCTTCCATTGTTCTCGTAATTCCGCTGACGTTTAATAATGCTTCGCAACTCTTTCATTGTTCTCGGAATTCCGCTGATGTTTAAAAATGCTTCAGTACTCTTCCTTTGTTCTGGGAATTCCGTTGACATATAAAAATGCTTTGGAAATCTTGCATTGTTCTCGGCATTCCGCTGACGTTTAAAAATGCTTCGGAACTCTTCCATTGTTCTCAGAATTCCGCTGACGTTTAAAAATGCTTCTGAACTCTTCCATTGTTCTCGGAATTCCGTTGAAGTTTAAAAATGCTTCGAAACTCTTCCATTGTTCTCGGAATTCTGCTGAAGTTTAAAAATGCTTCAGAACTCTTCCATTGTTCTCGGAATTTCGCTGACGTTTAATAATGCTTCGCAACTCTTTCCTTGTTCTCGGAATTCCGCTGACGTTTAAAAATGCTTCGGAACTCTTCCATTGTTCTCGGAATTCCGTTGAAGTTTAAAAATGCTTCAAAACTCTTCCATTGTTCTCGGAATTCAGCTGACATATAAAAATGCTTCGGAAATCTTGTATTGTTCTCGGCATTCCGCTGACGTTTAAAAATGCTTCGGAACTCTTCAATTGTTCTCGGAATTCTGCTGAACTTTTAAAATGCTATGGAACTCTTCCATTGCTCTCGGAATTCGGGTGAAGTTTAAAAATGCTTCGGAACTCTTCTATTGTTCTCGGAATTCCGCTGAAGTTTAAAAATGCTTAAAATCTCTTCCATTGTTCTCGTAATTCTGCTCATGTTTAAAAATGCTTCGGAACTCTTCCATTGTTCTCGTAATTCCGCTGAAGTTTAAAAATGCTTCGGAACTCTTCCATTGGTCTCGGAATTCCGATGACGTTTTAAAATGCTTCGGTACTCTTCCATTGTTCTCGGAATTCCGCTGACAATTAAAAATGCTTCGGAACTCTTCCATTGTTCTCGGAATTCCACTGAAGTTTAAAAATGCTTCACAACTCTTCCATTGTTCTCGGAATTCCGCTGACGTTTAATAATGCTTCGCAACTCTTTCATTGTTCTCGGAATTCCGCTGACGTTTAAAAATGCTTCGGAACTCTTCCATTGTTCTCGGAATTCCGTTGAAGTTTAAAAATGCTTCGAAACTCTTCCATTGTTCTCAGAATTCTGCTGAAGTTTAAAAATGCTTCAGAACTCTTCCATTGTTCTCGGAATTCCGCTGACGTTTAAAAATGCTTCGGAACTCTTCCATTGTTCTCGGAATTTCGTTGAAGTTTAAAAATGCTTCGAAACTCTTCCATTGTTCTCGGAATTCTGCTGAAGTTTAAAAATGCTTCGGAACTCTTTCATTGTTCTCAGAATTCCGCTGACATTTAAAAATGCTTTGGTACTCTTCCATTGTTCTCGGAATTCCGCTGACATATAAAAATGCTTCGGAAATCTTGCATTGTTCTCGGCATTCCGCTGACGTTTAAAAATGCTTCGGAACTCTTCAATTGTTCTCGGAATTCTGCTGAACTTTTAAAATGCTTTGGAACTCTTCCATTGCTCTCGGAATTCTGCTGAAGTTTAAAAATGCTTCAGAACTCTTACATTGTTCTCGGAATTCTGCTGAAGTTTAAAAATGCTTCGGTACTCTTCCATTGTTCTCGAAATTCCGCTGACATATAAAAATGCTTCGGAAATCTTGCATTGTTCTCGGCATTCCGCTGACGTTTAAAAATGCTTCGGAACTCTTCCATTGTTTTCAAAATTCCGCTGACGTTTAAAAATGCTTCAGAACTATTAAATTGTTCTCGGAATTCCCCTGACGTTTAAAAATGCTTTGCAACTCTTCCATTGTTCTCAGAATTCCGCTGAAGTTTAAAAATGCTTCAGAATTCTTCAATTGTTCTCGGAATTCTGCTGAACTTTTAAAATGCTTTGGAACTCTTCCATTGCTCTCGGAATTCTGCTGAAGTTTAAAAATGCTTCGGAACTCTTCCATTGTTCTCGGAATTCTGCTGAAGTTTAAAAATGCTTCGGAACTCTTCCATTGTTCTCGGAATTCCGTTGAAGTTTAAAAATGCTTCGAAACTCTTCCATTGTTCTCGGAATTCTGCTGAAGTTTAAAAATGCTTCGGAACTCTTCCATTGTTCTCGGAATTCTGCTGAAGTTTAAAAATGCTTCGGAACTCTTCCATTGTTCTCGGAATTCCGTTGAAGTTTAAAAATGCTTCGAAACTCTTCCATTGTTCTGGGAATTCTGCTGAAGTTTAAAAATGCTTCAGAACTCTTCCATTGTTCTCGGAATTCCGCTGACGTTTAATAATGCTTCGCAACTCTTTCATTGTTCTCGGAATTCCGCTGATGTTTAAAAATGCTTCAGTACTCTTCCTTTGTTCTGGGAATTCCGTTGACATATAAAAATGCTTTGGAAATCTTGCATTGTTCTCGGCATTCCGCTGACATTTAAAAATGCTTCGGAACTCTTCAATTGTTCTCGGAATTCTGCTGAAGTTTAAAAATGCTTCAGAACTCTTCCATTGTTCTCGGAATTTTGCTGTAGTTTAAAAATGCTTCGGAACTCTTCCATTGTTCTCAGAATTCCGCTGACGTTTAAAAATGCTTCGGAACTCTTCAATTGTTCTCGGAATTCTGCTGAACTTTTAAAATGCTTCGGAACTCTTCCATTGTTCTCGGAATTCTGCTGAAGTTTAAAAATGTTTTGGAACTCTTCCATTGTTCACAGAATTCCGCTGACGTTTAAAAATGCTTCGGAAATCTTCCATTGTTTTCAAAATTCCGCTGACATATAAAAATGCTTCGGAAATCTTGCATTGTTCTCGGCATTCCGCTGACGTTTAAAAATGTTTCAGAATTCTTCAATTGTTCTCGGAATTCTGCTGAACTTTTAAAATGCTTTGGAACTCTTCTATTGCTCTCGGAATTCTGATGAAGTTTAAAAATGCTTCGGAACTCTTCCATTGTTCTCGGAATTCTGCTGAAGTTTAAAAATGCTTCGGAACTCTTCCATTGTTCTCGGAATTCCGTTGAAGTTTAAAAATGCTTCGAAACTCTTCCATTGTTCTCGGAATTCTGCTGAAGTTTAAAAATGCTTCGGAACTCTTCCATTGTTCTCAGAATTCCGCTAACGTTTAAAAATGCTTCGGAAATCTTCCATTGTTTTCAAAATTCCGCTGACGCTTAAAAATGCTTCAGAACTCTTCCATTGTTCTCGGAATTCCGCTGACGTTTAATAATGCTTCGCAACTCTTTCATTGTAATCGGAATTCCGCTAACGTTTAAAAATGCTTCGGAAATCTTCCATTGTTCTCGGAATTCCGTTGAAGTTTAAAAATGCTTCGAAACTCTTCCATTGTTCTGGGAATTCTGCTGAAGTTTAAAAATGCTTCAGAACTCTTCCATTGTTCTCGTAATTCCGCTGACGTTTAATAATGCTTCGCAACTCTTTCATTGTTCTCGGAATTCCGCTGATGTTTAAAAATGCTTCAGTACTCTTCCTTTGTTCTGGGAATTCCGTTGACATATAAAAATGCTTTGGAAATCTTGCATTGTTCTCGGCATTCCGCTGACGTTTAAAAATGCTTCGGAACTCTTCCATTGTTCTCAGAATTCCGCTGACGTTTAAAAATGCTTCTGAACTCTTCCATTGTTCTCGGAATTCCGTTGAAGTTTAAAAATGCTTCGAAACTCTTCCATTGTTCTCGGAATTCTGCTGAAGTTTAAAAATGCTTCAGAACTCTTCCATTGTTCTCGGAATTTCGCTGACGTTTAATAATGCTTCGCAACTCTTTCCTTGTTCTCGGAATTCCGCTGACGTTTAAAAATGCTTCGGAACTCTTCCATTGTTCTCGGAATTCCGTTGAAGTTTAAAAATGCTTCAAAACTCTTCCATTGTTCTCGGAATTCAGCTGACATATAAAAATGCTTCGGAAATCTTGTATTGTTCTCGGCATTCCGCTGACGTTTAAAAATGCTTCGGAACTCTTCAATTGTTCTCGGAATTCTGCTGAACTTTTAAAATGCTATGGAACTCTTCCATTGCTCTCGGAATTCGGGTGAAGTTTAAAAATGCTTCGGAACTCTTCTATTGTTCTCGGAATTCCGCTGAAGTTTAAAAATGCTTAAAATCTCTTCCATTGTTCTCGTAATTCTGCTCATGTTTAAAAATGCTTCGGAACTCTTCCATTGTTCTCGTAATTCCGCTGAAGTTTAAAAATGCTTCGGAACTCTTCCATTGGTCACGGAATTCCGATGACGTTTTAAAATGCTTCGGTACTCTTCCATTGTTCTCGGAATTCCGCTGACAATTAAAAATGCTTTGGAACTCTTCCATTGTTCTCGGAATTCCACTGAAGTTTAAAAATGCTTCACAACTCTTCCATTGTTCTCGGAATTCCGCTGACGTTTAATAATGCTTCGCAACTCTTTCATTGTTCTCGGAATTCCGCTGACGTTTAAAAATGCTTCGGAACTCTTCCATTGTTCTCGGAATTCCGTTGAAGTTTAAAAATGCTTCGAAACTCTTCCATTGTTCTCAGAATTCTGCTGAAGTTTAAAAATGCTTCAGAACTCTTCCATTGTTCTTGGAATTCCGCTGACGTTTAAAAATGCTTCGGAACTCTTCCATTGTTCTCGGAATTTCGTTGAAGTTTAAAAATGCTTCGAAACTCTTCCATTGTTCTCGGAATTCTGCTGAAGTTTAAAAATGCTTCGGAACTCTTTCATTGTTCTCAGAATTCCGCTGACATTTAAAAATGCTTTGGTACTCTTCCATTGTTCTCGGAATTCCGCTGACATATAAAAATGCTTCGGAAATCTTGCATTGTTCTCGGCATTCCGATGACGTTTAAAAATGCTTCGGAACTCTTCAATTGTTCTCGGAATTCTGCTGAACTTTTAAAATGCTTTGGAACTCTTCCATTGCTCTCGGAATTCTGCTGAAGTTTAAAAATGCTTCAGAACTCTTACATTGTTCTCGGAATTCTGCTGAAGTTTAAAAATGCTTCGGTACTCTTCCATTGTTCTCGAAATTCCGCTGACATATAAAAATGCTTCGGAAATCTTGCATTGTTCTCGGCATTCCGCTGACGTTTAAAAATGCTTCGGAACTCTTCCATTGTTTTCAAAATTCCGCTGACGTTTAAAAATGCTTCAGAACTATTAAATTGTTCTCGGAATTCCGCTGACGTTTAAAAATGCTTTGCAACTCTTCCATTGTTCTCAGAATTCCGCTGAAGTTTAAAAATGCTTCAGAATTCTTCAATTGTTCTCGGAATTCTGCTGAACTTTTAAAATGCTTTGGAACTCTTCCATTGCTCTCGGAATTCTGCTGAAGTTTAAAAATGCTTCGGAACTCTTCCATTGTTCTCGGAATTCTGCTGAAGTTTAAAAATGCTTCGGAACTCTTCCATTGTTCTCGGAATTCCGTTGAAGTTTAAAAATGCTTCGAAACTCTTCCATTGTTCTCGGAATTCTGCTGAAGTTTAAAAATGCTTCGGAACTCTTCCATTCTTCTCAGAATTCCGCTAACGTTTAAAAATGCTTCGGAAATCTTCCATTGTTTTCAAAATTCCGCTGACGCTTAAAAATGCTTCAGAACTCTTCCATTGTTCTCGGAATTCCGCTGACGTTTAATAATGCTTCGCAACTCTTTCATTGTACTCGGAATTCCGCTAACGTTTAAAAATGCTTCGGAACTCTTCCATTGTTCTCGAAATTCCGTTGAAGTTTAAAAATGCTTCGAAACTCTTCCATTGTTCTGGGAATTCTGCTGAAGTTTAAAAATGCTTCAGAACTCTTCCATTGTTCTCGGAATTCCGCTGACGTTTAATAATGCTTCGCAACTCTTTCATTGTTCTCGGAATTCCGCTGATGTTTAAAAATGCTTCAGTACTCTTCCTTTGTTCTGGGAATTCCGTTGACATATAAAAATGCTTTGGAAATCTTGCATTGTTCTCGGCATTCCGCTGACATTTAAAAATGCTTCGGAACTCTTCAATTGTTCTCGGAATTCTGCTGAAGTTTAAAAATGCTTCAGAACTCTTCCATTGTTCTCGGAATTCTGCTGTAGTTTAAAAATGCTTCGGAACTCTTCCATTGTTCTCAGAATTCCGCTGACGTTTAAAAATGCTTCGGAACTCTTCAATTGTTCTCGGAATTCTGCTGAACTTTTAAAATGCTTTGGAACTCTTCCATTGCTCTCTGAATTCTGCTGAAGTTTAAAAATGCTTCGGAACTCTTCCATTGTTCTCGGAATTCTGCTGAAGTTTAAAAATGTTTTGGAACTCTTCCATTGTTCTCAGAATTCCGCTGACGTTTAAAAATGCTTCGGAAATCTTCCATTGTTTTCAAAATTCCGCTGACATATAAAAATGCTTCGGAAATCTTGCATTGTTCTCGGCATTCCGCTGACGTTTAAAAATGCTTCAGAATTCCTCAATTGTTCTCGGAATTCTGCTGAAGTTTAAAAATGCTTCGGAACTCTTCCATTGTTCTCGGAATTCCGTTGAAGTTTAAAAATGCTTCGAAACTCTTCCATTGTTCTCGGAATTCTGCTGAAGTTTAAAAATGCTACAGAACTCTTCCATTGTTCTCGGAATTCCGCTGACGTTTAATAATGCTTCGCAACTCTTTCATTGTTCTCGGAATTCCGCTGACGTTTAAAAATGCTTCGGAACTCTTCCATTGTTCTCGGAATTCCGTTGAAGTTTAAAAATGCTTCGAAACCCTTCCATTGTTCTCGGAATTCTGCTGAAGTTTAAAAATGCTTCGGAACTCTTTCATTGTTCTCAGAATTCCGCTGACATTTAAAAATGCTTTGGTACTCTTCCATTGTTCTTGGAATTCCGCTGACATATAAAAATGCTTCGAAAATCTTGCATTGTTCTCGGCATTCCGCTGACGTTTAAAAATGCTTCGGAACTCTTCCATTGTTCTCAGAATTCCGCTGACGTTTAAAAATGCTTCGGAAATCTTCCATTGTTTTCAAAATTCCGCTGACGTTTAAAAATGCTTCAGAACTCTTCCATTGTTCTCAGAATTCCGCTGACGTTTAAAAATGCTTTGGAACTCTTCCATTGTTCTTGGAATTCTGCTGAAGTTTAAAAATGCTTCGGAACTCTTCCATTGTTCTCAGAATTCCGCTGACGTTTAAAAATGCTTCGGTACTCTTCCATTGTTCTCGGAATTCCACTGACATATAAAAATACTTCGGAAATCTTGCATTGTTCTCGGCATTCCGCTGACGTTTAAAAATGCTTCGGAACTCTTCAATTGTTCTCGGAATTCTGCTGAACTTTTAAAATGCTTTGGAACTCTTCCATTGCTCTCGGAATTCTGCTGAAGTTTAAAAATGCTTCGGAACTCTTCCATTGTTCTCGGAATTCTGCTGAAGTTTAAAAATGTTTTGGAACTTTTCCATTGTTCACAGAATTCCGCTGACGTTTAAAAATGCTTCGGAAATCTTCCATTGTTTTCAAAATTCCGCTGACATATAAAAATGCTTCGGAAATCTTGCATTGTTCTCGGCATTCCGCTGACGTTTAAAAATGTTTCAGAATTCTTCAATTGTTCTCGGAATTCTGCTGAACTTTTAAAATGCTTTGGAACTCTTCTATTGCTCTCGGAATTCTGCTGAAGTTTAAAAATGCTTCGGAACTCTTCCATTGTTCTCGGAATTCTGCTGAAGTTTAAAAATGCTTCGGAACTCTTCCATTGTTCTCGGAATTCCGTTGAAGTTTAAAAATGCTTCGAAACTCTTCCATTGTTCTCGGAATTCTGCTGAAGTTTAAAAATGCTTCGGAACTCTTCCATTGTTCTCGGAATTCCGTTGAAGTTTAAAAATGCTTCAGAACTCTTACATTGTTCTCGGAATTCTGCTGAAGTTTAAAAATGCTTCGGTACTCTTCCATTGTTCTCGAAATTCCGCTGACATATAAAAATGCTTCGGAAATCTTGCATTGTTCTCGGCATTCCGCTGACGTTTAAAAATGCTTCGGAACTCTTCCATTGTTTTCAAAATTCCGCTGACGTTTAAAAATGCTTCAGAACTATTAAATTGTTCTCGGAATTCCCCTGACGTTTAAAAATGCTTTGCAACTCTTCCATTGTTCTCAGAATTCCGCTGAAGTTTAAAAATGCTTCAGAATTCTTCAATTGTTCTCGGAATTCTGCTGAACTTTTAAAATGCTTTGGAACTCTTCCATTGCTCTCGGAATTCTGCTGAAGTTTAAAAATGCTTCGGAACTCTTCCATTGTTCTCGGAATTCTGCTGAAGTTTAAAAATGCTTCGGAACTCTTCCATTGTTCTCGGAATTCCGTTGAAGTTTAAAAATGCTTCGAAACTCTTCCATTGTTCTCGGAATTCTGCTGAAGTTTAAAAATGCTTCGGAACTCTTCCATTGTTCTCAGAATTCCGCTAACGTTTAAAAATGCTTCGGAAATCTTCCATTGTTTTCAAAATTCCGCTGACGCTTAAAAATGCTTCAGAACTCTTCCATTGTTCTCGGAATTCCGCTGACGTTTAATAATGCTTCGCAACTCTTTCATTGTACTCGGAATTCCGCTAACGTTTAAAAATGCTTCGGAACTCTTCCATTGTTCTCGGAATTCCGTTGAAGTTTAAAAATGCTTCGAAACTCTTCCATTGTTCTGGGAATTCTGCTGAAGTTTAAAAATGCTTCAGAACTCTTCCATTGTTCTCGGAATTCCGCTGACGTTTAATAATGCTTCGCAACTCTTTCATTGTTCTCGGAATTCCGCTGATGTTTAAAAATGCTTCAGTACTCTTCCTTTGTTCTGGGAATTCCGTTGACATATAAAAATGCTTTGGAAATCTTGCATTGTTCTCGGCATTCCGCTGACATTTAAAAATGCTTCGGAACTCTTCAATTGTTCTCGGAATTCTGCTGAAGTTTAAAAATGCTTCAGAACTCTTCCATTGTTCTCGGAATTTTGCTGTAGTTTAAAAATGCTTCGGAACTCTTCCATTGTTCTCAGAATTCCGCTGACGTTTAAAAATGCTTCGGAACTCTTCAATTGTTCTCGGAATTCTGCTGAACTTTTAAAATGCTTCGGAACTCTTCCATTGTTCTCGGAATTCTGCTGAAGTTTAAAAATGTTTTGGAACTCTTCCATTGTTCACAGAATTCCGCTGACGTTTAAAAATGCTTCGGAAATCTTCCATTGTTTTCAAAATTCCGCTGACATATAAAAATGCTTCGGAAATCTTGCATTGTTCTCGGCATTCCGCTGACGTTTAAAAATGTTTCAGAATTCTTCAATTGTTCTCGGAATTCTGCTGAACTTTTAAAATGCTTTGGAACTCTTCTATTGCTCTCGGAATTCTGATGAAGTTTAAAAATGCTTCGGAACTCTTCCATTGTTCTCGGAATTCTGCTGAAGTTTAAAAATGCTTCGGAACTCTTCCATTGTTCTCGGAATTCCGTTGAAGTTTAAAAATGCTTCGAAACTCTTCCATTGTTCTCGGAATTCTGCTGAAGTTTAAAAATGCTTCGGAACTCTTCCATTGTTCTCAGAATTCCGCTAACGTTTAAAAATGCTTCGGAAATCTTCCATTGTTTTCAAAATTCCGCTGACGCTTAAAAATGCTTCAGAACTCTTCCATTGTTCTCGGAATTCCGCTGACGTTTAATAATGCTTCGCAACTCTTTCATTGTAATCGGAATTCCGCTAACGTTTAAAAATGCTTCGGAAATCTTCCATTGTTCTCGGAATTCCGTTGAAGTTTAAAAATGCTTCGAAACTCTTCCATTGTTCTGGGAATTCTGCTGAAGTTTAAAAATGCTTCAGAACTCTTCCATTGTTCTCGTAATTCCGCTGACGTTTAATAATGCTTCGCAACTCTTTCATTGTTCTCGGAATTCCGCTGATGTTTAAAAATGCTTCAGTACTCTTCCTTTGTTCTGGGAATTCCGTTGACATATAAAAATGCTTTGGAAATCTTGCATTGTTCTCGGCATTCCGCTGACGTTTAAAAATGCTTCGGAACTCTTCCATTGTTCTCAGAATTCCGCTGACGTTTAAAAATGCTTCTGAACTCTTCCATTGTTCTCGGAATTCCGTTGAAGTTTAAAAATGCTTCGAAACTCTTCCATTGTTCTCGGAATTCTGCTGAAGTTTAAAAATGCTTCAGAACTCTTCCATTGTTCTCGGAATTTCGCTGACGTTTAATAATGCTTCGCAACTCTTTCCTTGTTCTCGGAATTCCGCTGACGTTTAAAAATGCTTCGGAACTCTTCCATTGTTCTCGGAATTCCGTTGAAGTTTAAAAATGCTTCAAAACTCTTCCATTGTTCTCGGAATTCAGCTGACATATAAAAATGCTTCGGAAATCTTGTATTGTTCTCGGCATTCCGCTGACGTTTAAAAATGCTTCGGAACTCTTCAATTGTTCTCGGAATTCTGCTGAACTTTTAAAATGCTATGGAACTCTTCCATTGCTCTCGGAATTCGGGTGAAGTTTAAAAATGCTTCGGAACTCTTCTATTGTTCTCGGAATTCCGCTGAAGTTTAAAAATGCTTAAAATCTCTTCCATTGTTCTCGTAATTCTGCTCATGTTTAAAAATGCTTCGGAACTCTTCCATTGTTCTCGTAATTCCGCTGAAGTTTAAAAATGCTTCGGAACTCTTCCATTGGTCACGGAATTCCGATGACGTTTTAAAATGCTTCGGTACTCTTCCATTGTTCTCGGAATTCCGCTGACAATTAAAAATGCTTCGGAACTCTTCCATTGTTCTCGGAATTCCACTGAAGTTTAAAAATGCTTCACAACTCTTCCATTGTTCTCGGAATTCCGCTGACGTTTAATAATGCTTCGCAACTCTTTCATTGTTCTCGGAATTCCGCTGACGTTTAAAAATGCTTCGGAACTCTTCCATTGTTCTCGGAATTCCGTTGAAGTTTAAAAATGCTTCGAAACTCTTCCATTGTTCTCAGAATTCTGCTGAAGTTTAAAAATGCTTCAGAACTCTTCCATTGTTCTTGGAATTCCGCTGACGTTTAAAAATGCTTCGGAACTCTTCCATTGTTCTCGGAATTTCGTTGAAGTTTAAAAATGCTTCGAAACTCTTCCATTGTTCTCGGAATTCTGCTGAAGTTTAAAAATGCTTCGGAACTCTTTCATTGTTCTCAGAATTCCGCTGACATTTAAAAATGCTTTGGTACTCTTCCATTGTTCTCGGAATTCCGCTGACATATAAAAATGCTTCGGAAATCTTGCATTGTTCTCGGCATTCCGATGACGTTTAAAAATGCTTCGGAACTCTTCAATTGTTCTCGGAATTCTGCTGAACTTTTAAAATGCTTTGGAACTCTTCCATTGCTCTCGGAATTCTGCTGAAGTTTAAAAATGCTTCAGAACTCTTACATTGTTCTCGGAATTCTGCTGAAGTTTAAAAATGCTTCGGTACTCTTCCATTGTTCTCGAAATTCCGCTGACATATAAAAATGCTTCGGAAATCTTGCATTGTTCTCGGCATTCCGCTGACGTTTAAAAATGCTTCGGAACTCTTCCATTGTTTTCAAAATTCCGCTGACGTTTAAAAATGCTTCAGAACTATTAAATTGTTCTCGGAATTCCGCTGACGTTTAAAAATGCTTTGCAACTCTTCCATTGTTCTCAGAATTCCGCTGAAGTTTAAAAATGCTTCAGAATTCTTCAATTGTTCTCGGAATTCTGCTGAACTTTTAAAATGCTTTGGAACTCTTCCATTGCTCTCGGAATTCTGCTGAAGTTTAAAAATGCTTCGGAACTCTTCCATTGTTCTCGGAATTCTGCTGAAGTTTAAAAATGCTTCGGAACTCTTCCATTGTTCTCGGAATTCCGTTGAAGTTTAAAAATGCTTCGAAACTCTTCCATTGTTCTCGGAATTCTGCTGAAGTTTAAAAATGCTTCGGAACTCTTCCATTCTTCTCAGAATTCCGCTAACGTTTAAAAATGCTTCGGAAATCTTCCATTGTTTTCAAAATTCCGCTGACGCTTAAAAATGCTTCAGAACTCTTCCATTGTTCTCGGAATTCCGCTGACGTTTAATAATGCTTCGCAACTCTTTCATTGTACTCGGAATTCCGCTAACGTTTAAAAATGCTTCGGAACTCTTCCATTGTTCTCGAAATTCCGTTGAAGTTTAAAAATGCTTCGAAACTCTTCCATTGTTCTGGGAATTCTGCTGAAGTTTAAAAATGCTTCAGAACTCTTCCATTGTTCTCGGAATTCCGCTGACGTTTAATAATGCTTCGCAACTCTTTCATTGTTCTCGGAATTCCGCTGATGTTTAAAAATGCTTCAGTACTCTTCCTTTGTTCTGGGAATTCCGTTGACATATAAAAATGCTTTGGAAATCTTGCATTGTTCTCGGCATTCCGCTGACATTTAAAAATGCTTCGGAACTCTTCAATTGTTCTCGGAATTCTGCTGAAGTTTAAAAATGCTTCAGAACTCTTCCATTGTTCTCGGAATTCTGCTGTAGTTTAAAAATGCTTCGGAACTCTTCCATTGTTCTCAGAATTCCGCTGACGTTTAAAAATGCTTCGGAACTCTTCAATTGTTCTCGGAATTCTGCTGAACTTTTAAAATGCTTTGGAACTCTTCCATTGCTCTCTGAATTCTGCTGAAGTTTAAAAATGCTTCGGAACTCTTCCATTGTTCTCGGAATTCTGCTGAAGTTTAAAAATGTTTTGGAACTCTTCCATTGTTCTCAGAATTCCGCTGACGTTTAAAAATGCTTCGGAAATCTTCCATTGTTTTCAAAATTCCGCTGACATATAAAAATGCTTCGGAAATCTTGCATTGTTCTCGGCATTCCGCTGACGTTTAAAAATGCTTCAGAATTCCTCAATTGTTCTCGGAATTCTGCTGAAGTTTAAAAATGCTTCGGAACTCTTCCATTGTTCTCGGAATTCCGTTGAAGTTTAAAAATGCTTCGAAACTCTTCCATTGTTCTCGGAATTCTGCTGAAGTTTAAAAATGCTACAGAACTCTTCCATTGTTCTCGGAATTCCGCTGACGTTTAATAATGCTTCGCAACTCTTTCATTGTTCTCGGAATTCCGCTGACGTTTAAAAATGCTTCGGAACTCTTCCATTGTTCTCGGAATTCCGTTGAAGTTTAAAAATGCTTCGAAACCCTTCCATTGTTCTCGGAATTCTGCTGAAGTTTAAAAATGCTTCGGAACTCTTTCATTGTTCTCAGAATTCCGCTGACATTTAAAAATGCTTTGGTACTCTTCCATTGTTCTTGGAATTCCGCTGACATATAAAAATGCTTCGAAAATCTTGCATTGTTCTCGGCATTCCGCTGACGTTTAAAAATGCTTCGGAACTCTTCCATTGTTCTCAGAATTCCGCTGACGTTTAAAAATGCTTCGGAAATCTTCCATTGTTTTCAAAATTCCGCTGACGTTTAAAAATGCTTCAGAACTCTTCCATTGTTCTCAGAATTCCGCTGACGTTTAAAAATGCTTTGGAACTCTTCCATTGTTCTTGGAATTCTGCTGAAGTTTAAAAATGCTTCGGAACTCTTCCATTGTTCTCAGAATTCCGCTGACGTTTAAAAATGCTTCGGTACTCTTCCATTGTTCTCGGAATTCCACTGACATATAAAAATACTTCGGAAATCTTGCATTGTTCTCGGCATTCCGCTGACGTTTAAAAATGCTTCGGAACTCTTCAATTGTTCTCGGAATTCTGCTGAACTTTTAAAATGCTTTGGAACTCTTCCATTGCTCTCGGAATTCTGCTGAAGTTTAAAAATGCTTCGGAACTCTTCCATTGTTCTCGGAATTCTGCTGAAGTTTAAAAATGTTTTGGAACTTTTCCATTGTTCACAGAATTCCGCTGACGTTTAAAAATGCTTCGGAAATCTTCCATTGTTTTCAAAATTCCGCTGACATATAAAAATGCTTCGGAAATCTTGCATTGTTCTCGGCATTCCGCTGACGTTTAAAAATGTTTCAGAATTCTTCAATTGTTCTCGGAATTCTGCTGAACTTTTAAAATGCTTTGGAACTCTTCTATTGCTCTCGGAATTCTGCTGAAGTTTAAAAATGCTTCGGAACTCTTCCATTGTTCTCGGAATTCTGCTGAAGTTTAAAAATGCTTCGGAACTCTTCCATTGTTCTCGGAATTCCGTTGAAGTTTAAAAATGCTTCGAAACTCTTCCATTGTTCTCGGAATTCTGCTGAAGTTTAAAAATGCTTCGGAACTCTTCCATTGTTCTCGGAATTCCGTTGAAGTTTAAAAATGCTTCGAAACTCTTCCATTGTACTCGGAATTCCGCTAACGTTTAAAAATGCTTCGGAACTCTTCCATTGTTCTCGGAATTCCGTTGAAGTTTAAAAATGCTTCACAACTCTTCCATTGTTCTCGGAATTCCGCTGACTTTTAAAAATACGTCGAAACTCTTCCATTGTTCTCCAAATTCCGCTGAAGTTTAAAAATGCTTCGGAACCCTTCCA
This sequence comes from Phyllobates terribilis, assembly GCF_046119375.1. Classification (NCBI taxonomy): domain Eukaryota; kingdom Metazoa; phylum Chordata; class Amphibia; order Anura; family Dendrobatidae; genus Phyllobates; species Phyllobates terribilis. The sequence continues at coordinate 16,319,848 of NW_027362782.1, forward strand.
TTGTTCTCGGAATTCTGCTGAAGTTTAAAAATGCTTCGGACCTCTTCCATTGTTCTAGGAATTCTGCTGAAGTCTAAAAATTCATCTGAACTCTTCCATTATTCTCGGAATTCGTGTGAATTTTAAAAATGCTTCGGAACTCTTCTATTGTTCTCGGAATTCCGCTGAAGTTTAAAAATGCTTAAAATCTCTTACATTGTACTCGGAATTCCGCTGAAGTTTAAAAATGCTTCGGAACTCTTCCATTGCTCTCGGAATTCTGCTGACGTTTACAAATGCTTCGGAACTCTTCCATTGTTCTCTGAATTCCGCTGACGTTTAAAAATGCTTCGGTACTCTTCCTTTGTTCTCGGAATTCCGCTGACATATAAAAATGCTTCGGAAATCTTGCATTGTTCTCGGCATTCCGCTGACGTTTAAAAATGCTTCGGAACTCTTCAATTGTTCTCGGAATTCTGCCGAACTTTTAAAATGCTTTGGAACTCTTCCATTGCTCTCGGAATTCTGCTGAAGTTTAAAAATGCTTCAGAACTCTTCCATTGTTCTCGGAATTCTGCTGTAGTTTAAAAATGCTTCGGAACTCTTCCATTGTTCTCAGAATTCCGCTGACGTTTAAAAATGCTTCGGAAATCTTCCATTGTTTTCAAAATTCCGCTGACGTTTAAAAATGCTTCAGAACTCTTCCATTGTTCTCGGAATTCCGCTGACGTTTTAAAATGCTTCGGTACTCTTCCATTGTTCTCGGAATTCCGCTGACATATAAAAATGCTTCGGAAATCTTGCATTGTTCTCGGCATTCCGCTGACGTTTAAAAATGCTTCGGAACTCTTCCATTGTTCTCAGAATTCCGCTGATGTTTAAAAATGCATCGGAAATCTTCCATAGTTTTCAAAATTCCGCTGACGTTTAAAAATGCTTCAGAACTCTTCCATTGTTCTCGGAATTCCGCTGACATTTAAAAATGCTTTGGAACTCTTCCATTATTCTCGGAAATCTGCTGAAGTTTAAAAATGCTTCGGAACTCTTCCATTGTTCTCAGAATTCCGCTGACGTTTAATAATGCTTCGCAACTTTTTCATTGTTCTCGGAATTCCGCTGACGGTTAAAAATGCTTCGGAACTCTTCAATTGTTCTCGGAATTCTGTTGAACTTTTAAAATGCTTTGGAACTCTTCCATTGCTCTTGGAATTCTGCTGAAGTTTAAAAATGCTTCAGAACTCTTACATTGTTCTCGGAATTCTGCTGACGTTTAAAAATTCTTCGGAACTCTACCATTGTTCTCGGAATTCCGTTGAAGTTTAAAAATGCTTCGAAACTCTTCCATTGTTCTCGGAATTCTGCTGAAGTTTAAAAATGCTTCGGAACTCTTCCATTGTTCTCGGAATTCCGCTGACGTTTAATAATGCTTCGCAACTCTTTCATTGTTCTCGGAATTCCACTGACGTTTAAAAATGCTTCGGAACTCTTCCATTGGTCTCGGAATTCCGATGACGTTTTAAAATGCTTCGGTACTCTTCCATTGTTCTCGGAATTCCGCTGACAATTAAAAATGCTTCGAAACTCTTCCATTGTTCTCGGAATTCCACTGAAGTTTAAAAATGCTTCACAACTCTTCCATTGTTCTCGGAATTCCGCTGACGTTTAATAATGCTTCGCAACTCTTTCATTGTTCTCGGAATTCCGCTGACGTTTAAAAATGCTTCGCAACTCTTTCATTGTTCTCGGAATTCCGCTGAAATTTAAAAATGCTTCGGAACTCTTCCATTGTTCTCAGAATTCCGCTGACGTTTAAAAATGCTTCGGTACTCTTCCTTTGCTCTCGGAATTCCGCTGACATATAAAAATGCTTCGGAAATCTTGCATTGTTCTCGGCATTCCGCTGACGTTTAAAAATGCTTCGGAACTCTTCAATTGTTCTCGGAATTCCGCTGACGTTTAATAATGCTTCGCAACTCTTTCATTGTTCTCGGAATTCCGCTGACGTTTAAAAATGCTTCGGAACTCTTCCATTGTTCTCGGAATTCCGTTGAAGTTTAAAAATGCTTCGAAACTCTTCCATTGTTCTCAGAATTCTGCTGAAGTTTAAAAATGCTTCAGAACTCTTCCATTGTTCTCGGAATTCCGCTGACGTTTAATAATGCTTCGCAACTCTTTCATTGTTCTCGGAATTCCGCTGAATTTTAAAAATGCTTCGGAACTTTTCTATTGTTCTCGGAATTCCGCTGAAGTTTAAAAATGCTTAAAATCTCTTACATTGTTCTCGGAATTCCGCTGAAGTTTAAAAATGCTTTGGAACTCTTCCATTGTTCTCGGAATTCTGCTGAAGTTTAACAATGCTTCAGAACTCTTCCATTGTTCTCGGAATTTCGCTGACGTTTAATAATGCTTCGCAACTCTTTCCTTGTTCTCGGAATTCCGCTGACGTTTAAAAATGCTTCGGAACTCTTCCATTGTTCTCGGAATTCCGTTGAAGTTTAAAAATGCTTTGAAACTCTTCCATTGTTCTCGGAATTCCGCTGACATTTAAAAATGCTTCGGAACTCTTCCATTGTTCTCGGAATTCCGCTGACGTTTAAAAATTGTTCGGTACTCTTCCATTGTTCTCGGAATTCCGCTGACATATAAAAATGCTTCGGAAATCTTGTATTGTTCTCGGAATTCCGCTGAAGTTTAAAAATGCTTAAAATCTCTTCCATTGTTCTCGTAATTCTGCTCATGTTTAAAAATGCTTCGGAACTCTTCTATTGTTCTCGGAATTCCGCTGAAGTTTAAAAATGCTTCAGAACTCTTACATTGTTCTCGGAATTCTGCTGACGTTTAAAAATGCTTCGGAACTCTTCTATTGTTCTCGGAATTCTGCTGAAGTTTAAAAATGCTTCAGAACTCTTACATTGTTCTCGGAATTCTGCTGACGTTTAAAAATGCTTCGGAACTCTTCCATTGTTCTCGAAATTCCGTTGAAGTTTAAAAATGCTTCGGAACTCTTCCATTGTTCTCGGAATTCTGCTGAAGTTTAAAAATGCTTCGGAACTCTTCCATTGTTCTCAGAATTCCGCTGACGTTTAAAAATGCTTCGGTACTCTTCCATTGTTCTCGGAATTCTTCTGACGTTTAAAAATGCTTCGGAACTCTTCCATTGTTCTAGGAATTCTGCTGAAGTTTAAAAATTCATGTGAACTCTTCCATTATTCTCGGAATTCGTGTGAATTTTAAAAATGCTTCGGAACTTTTCTATTGTTCTCGGAATTCCGCTGAAGTTTAAAAATGCTTAAAATCTCTTACATTGTTCTCGGAATTCCGCTGAAGTTTAAAAATGCTTTGGAACTCTTCCATTGTTCTCGGAATTCTGCTGAAGTTTAACAATGCTTCAGAACTCTTCCATTGTTCTCAGAATTCCGCTGACGTTCAAAAATGCTTCGGAAATCTTCCATTGTTTTCAAAATTCCGCTGACGTTTAAAAATGCTTCAGAACTTTTCCATTGTTCTCCGAGTTCTGCTGACGTTTAAAAATGCTTCGGAACTCTTCCATTGTTCTCAGAATTCCGCTGACGTTTAAAAATGCTTCTGAACTCTTCCATTGTTCTCGGAATTCCGTTGAAGTTTAAAAATGCTTCGAAACTCTTCCATTGTTCTCGGAATTCTGCTGAAGTTTAAAAATGCTTCAGAACTCTTCCATTGTTCTCGGAATTTCGCTGACGTTTAATAATGCTTCGCAACTCTTTCCTTGTTCTCGGAATTCCGCTGACGTTTAAAAATGCTTCGGAACTCTTCCATTGTTCTCGGAATTCCGTTGAAGTTTAAAAATGCTTCAAAACTCTTCCATTGTTCTCGGAATTCAGCTGACATATAAAAATGCTTCGGAAATCTTGTATTGTTCTCGGCATTCCGCTGACGTTTAAAAATGCTTCGGAACTCTTCAATTGTTCTCGGAATTCTGCTGAACTTTTAAAATGCTATGGAACTCTTCCATTGCTCTCGGAATTCGGGTGAAGTTTAAAAATGCTTCGGAACTCTTCTATTGTTCTCGGAATTCCGCTGAAGTTTAAAAATGCTTAAAATCTCTTCCATTGTTCTCGTAATTCTGCTCATGTTTAAAAATGCTTCGGAACTCTTCCATTGTTCTCGTAATTCCGCTGAAGTTTAAAAATGCTTCGGAACTCTTCCATTGGTCTCGGAATTCCGATGACGTTTTAAAATGCTTCGGTACTCTTCCATTGTTCTCGGAATTCCGCTGACAATTAAAAATGCTTCGGAACTCTTCCATTGTTCTCGGAATTCCACTGAAGTTTAAAAATGCTTCACAACTCTTCCATTGTTCTCGGAATTCCGCTGACGTTTAATAATGCTTCGCAACTCTTTCATTGTTCTCGGAATTCCGCTGACGTTTAAAAATGCTTCGGAACTCTTCCATTGTTCTCGGAATTCCGTTGAAGTTTAAAAATGCTTCGAAACTCTTCCATTGTTCTCAGAATTCTGCTGAAGTTTAAAAATGCTTCAGAACTCTTCCATTGTTCTCGGAATTCCGCTGACGTTTAAAAATGCTTCGGAACTCTTCCATTGTTCTCGGAATTTCGTTGAAGTTTAAAAATGCTTTGAAACTCTTCCATTGTTCTCGGAATTCTGCTGAAGTTTAAAAATGCTTCGGAACTCTTTCATTGTTCTCAGAATTCCGCTGACATTTAAAAATGCTTTGGTACTCTTCCATTGTTCTCGGAATTCCGCTGACATATAAAAATGCTTCGGAAATCTTGCATTGTTCTCGGCATTCCGCTGACGTTTAAAAATGCTTCGGAACTCTTCAATTGTTCTCGGAATTCTGCTGAACTTTTAAAATGCTTTGGAACTCTTCCATTGCTCTCGGAATTCTGCTGAAGTTTAAAAATGCTTCAGAACTCTTACATTGTTCTCGGAATTCTGCTGAAGTTTAAAAATGCTTCGGTACTCTTCCATTGTTCTCGAAATTCCGCTGACATATAAAAATGCTTCGGAAATCTTGCATTGTTCTCGGCATTCCGCTGACGTTTAAAAATGCTTCGGAACTCTTCCATTGTTTTCAAAATTCCGCTGACGTTTAAAAATGCTTCAGAACTATTAAATTGTTCTCGGAATTCCGCTGACGTTTAAAAATGCTTTGCAACTCTTCCATTGTTCTCAGAATTCCGCTGAAGTTTAAAAATGCTTCAGAATTCTTCAATTGTTCTCGGAATTCTGCTGAACTTTTAAAATGCTTTGGAACTCTTCCATTGCTCTCGGAATTCTGCTGAAGTTTAAAAATGCTTCGGAACTCTTCCATTGTTCTCGGAATTCTGCTGAAGTTTAAAAATGCTTCGGAACTCTTCCATTGTTCTCGGAATTCCGTTGAAGTTTAAAAATGCTTCGAAACTCTTCCATTGTTCTCGGAATTCTGCTGAAGTTTAAAAATGCTTCGGAACTCTTCCATTGTTCTCAGAATTCCGCTAACGTTTAAAAATGCTTCGGAAATCTTCCATTGTTTTCAAAATTCCGCTGACGCTTAAAAATGCTTCAGAACTCTTCCATTGTTCTCGGAATTCCGCTGACGTTTAATAATGCTTCGCAACTCTTTCATTGTACTCGGAATTCCGCTAACGTTTAAAAATGCTTCGGAACTCTTCCATTGTTCTCGGAATTCCGTTGAAGTTTAAAAATGCTTCGAAACTCTTCCATTGTTCTGGGAATTCTGCTGAAGTTTAAAAATGCTTCAGAACTCTTCCATTGTTCTCGGAATTCCGCTGACGTTTAATAATGCTTCGCAACTCTTTCATTGTTCTCGGAATTCCGCTGATGTTTAAAAATGCTTCAGTACTCTTCCTTTGTTCTGGGAATTCCGTTGACATATAAAAATGCTTTGGAAATCTTGCATTGTTCTCGGCATTCCGCTGACGTTTAAAAATGCTTCGGAACTCTTCAATTGTTCTCGGAATTCTGCTGAAGTTTAAAAATGCTTCAGAACTCTTCCATTGTTCTTGGAATTCTGCTGTAGTTTAAAAATGCTTCGGAACTCTTCCATTGTTCTCAGAATTCCGCTGACGTTTAAAAATGCTTCGGAACTCTTCAATTGTTCTCGGAATTCTGCTGAACTTTTAAAATGCTTTGGAACTCTTCCATTGCTCTCTGAATTCTGCTGAAGTTTAAAAATGCTTCGGAACTCTTCCATTGTTCTCGGAATTCTGCTGAAGTTTAAAAATGTTTTGGAACTCTTCCATTGTTCTCAGAATTCCGCTGACGTTTAAAAATGCTTCGGAAATCTTCCATTGTTTTCAAAATTCCGCTGACATATAAAAATGCTTCGGAAATCTTGCATTGTTCTCGGCATTCCGCTGACGTTTAAAAATGCTTCAGAATTCCTCAATTGTTCTCGGAATTCTGCTGAACTTTTAAAATGCTTTGGAACTCTTCCATTGCTCTCGGAATTCTGCTGAAGTTTAAAAATGCTTCGGAACTCTTCCATTGTTCTCGGAATTCCGTTGAAGTTTAAAAATGCTTCGAAACTCTTCCATTGTTCTCGGAATTCTGCTGAAGTTTAAAAATGCTTCAGAACTCTTCCATTGTTCTCGGAATTCCGCTGACGTTTAATAATGCTTCGCAACTCTTTCATTGTTCTCGGAATTCCGCTGACGTTTAAAAATGCTTCGGAACTCTTCCATTGTTCTCGGAATTCCGTTGAAGTTTAAAAATGCTTCGAAACCCTTCCATTGTTCTCGGAATTCTGCTGAAGTTTAAAAATGCTTCGGAACTCTTTCATTGTTCTCAGAATTCCGCTGACATTTAAAAATGCTTTGGTACTCTTCCATTGTTCTTGGAATTCCGCTGACATATAAAAATGCTTCGGAAATCTTGCATTGTTCTCGGCATTCCGCTGACGTTTAAAAATGTTTCAGAATTCTTCAATTGTTCTCGGAATTCTGCTGAACTTTTAAAATGCTTTGGAACTCTTCTATTGCTCTCGGAATTCTGCTGAAGTTTAAAAATGCTGCGGAACTCTTCCATTGTTCTCGGAATTCTGCTGAAGTTTAAAAATGCTTCGGAACTCTTCCATTGTTCTCGGAATTCCGTTGAAGTTTAAAAATGCTTCGAAACTCTTCCATTGTTCTCGGAATTCTGCTGAAGTTTAAAAATGCTTCGGAACTCTTCCATTGTTCTCGGAATTCCGTTGAAGTTTAAAAATGCTTCGAAACTCTTCCATTGTACTCGGAATTCCGCTAACGTTTAAAAATGCTTCGGAACTCTTCCATTGTTCTCGGAATTCCGTTGAAGTTTAAAAATGCTTCACAACTCTTCCATTGTTCTCGGAATTCCGCTGACTTTTAAAAATACGTCGAAACTCTTCCATTGTTCTCCAAATTCCGCTGAAGTTTAAAAATGCTTCGGAACCCTTCCATTGTTCTCGGAATTCTGCTGAAGTTTAAAAATGCTTCGGACCTCTTCCATTGTTCTAGGAATTCTGCTGAAGTCTAAAAATTCATCTGAACTCTTCCATTATTCTCGGAATTCGTGTGAATTTTAAAAATGCTTCGGAACTCTTCTATTGTTCTCGGAATTCCGCTGAAGTTTAAAAATGCTTAAAATCTCTTACATTGTACTCGGAATTCCGCTGAAGTTTAAAAATGCTTCGGAACTCTTCCATTGCTCTCGGAATTCTGCTGAAGTTTAAAAATGCTTCAGAACTCTTACATTGTTCTCGGAATTCTGCTGACGTTTACAAATGCTTCGGAACTCTTCCATTGTTCTCTGAATTCCGCTGACGTTTAAAAATGCTTCGGTACTCTTCCTTTGTTCTCGGAATTCCGCTGACATATAAAAATGCTTCGGAAATCTTGCATTGTTCTCGGCATTCCGCTGACGTTTAAAAATGCTTCGGAACTCTTCAATTGTTCTCGGAATTCTGCCGAACTTTTAAAATGCTTTGGAACTCTTCCATTGCTCTCGGAATTCTGCTGAAGTTTAAAAATGCTTCAGAACTCTTCCATTGTTCTCGGAATTCTGCTGTAGTTTAAAAATGCTTCGGAACTCTTCCATTGTTCTCAGAATTCCGCTGACGTTTAAAAATGCTTCGGAAATCTTCCATTGTTTTCAAAATTCCGCTGACGTTTAAAAATGCTTCAGAACTCTTCCATTGTTCTCGGAATTCCGCTGACGTTTTAAAATGCTTCGGTACTCTTCCATTGTTCTCGGAATTCCGCTGACATATAAAAATGCTTCGGAAATCTTGCATTGTTCTCGGCATTCCGCTGACGTTTAAAAATGCTTCGGAACTCTTCCATTGTTCTCAGAATTCCGCTGATGTTTAAAAATGCATCGGAAATCTTCCATAGTTTTCAAAATTCCGCTGACGTTTAAAAATGCTTCAGAACTCTTCCATTGTTCTCGGAATTCCGCTGACATTTAAAAATGCTTTGGAACTCTTCCATTATTCTCGGAAATCTGCTGAAGTTTAAAAATGCTTCGGAACTCTTCCATTGTTCTCAGAATTCCGCTGACGTTTAATAATGCTTCGCAACTTTTTCATTGTTCTCGGAATTCCGCTGACGGTTAAAAATGCTTCGGAACTCTTCAATTGTTCTCGGAATTCTGTTGAACTTTTAAAATGCTTTGGAACTCTTCCATTGCTCTTGGAATTCTGCTGAAGTTTAAAAATGCTTCAGAACTCTTACATTGTTCTCGGAATTCTGCTGACGTTTAAAAATTCTTCGGAACTCTACCATTGTTCTCGGAATTCCGTTGAAGTTTAAAAATGCTTCGAAACTCTTCCATTGTTCTCGGAATTCTGCTGAAGTTTAAAAATGCTTCGGAACTCTTCCATTGTTCTCGGAATTCCGCTGACGTTTAATAATGCTTCGCAACTCTTTCATTGTTCTCGGAATTCCACTGACGTTTAAAAATGCTTCGGAACTCTTCCATTGGTCTCGGAATTCCGATGACGTTTTAAAATGCTTCGGTACTCTTCCATTGTTCTCGGAATTCCGCTGACAATTAAAAATGCTTCGAAACTCTTCCATTGTTCTCGGAATTCCACTGAAGTTTAAAAATGCTTCACAACTCTTCCATTGTTCTCGGAATTCCGCTGACGTTTAATAATGCTTCGCAACTCTTTCATTGTTCTCGGAATTCCGCTGACGTTTAAAAATGCTTCGCAACTCTTTCATTGTTCTCGGAATTCCGCTGAAATTTAAAAATGCTTCGGAACTCTTCCATTGTTCTCAGAATTCCGCTGACGTTTAAAAATGCTTCGGTACTCTTCCTTTGCTCTCGGAATTCCGCTGACATATAAAAATGCTTCGGAAATCTTGCATTGTTCTCGGCATTCCGCTGACGTTTAAAAATGCTTCGGAACTCTTCAATTGTTCTCGGAATTCCGCTGACGTTTAATAATGCTTCGCAACTCTTTCATTGTTCTCGGAATTCCGCTGACGTTTAAAAATGCTTCGGAACTCTTCCATTGTTCTCGGAATTCCGTTGAAGTTTAAAAATGCTTCGAAACTCTTCCATTGTTCTCAGAATTCTGCTGAAGTTTAAAAATGCTTCAGAACTCTTCCATTGTTCTCGGAATTCCGCTGACGTTTAATAATGCTTCGCAACTCTTTCATTGTTCTCGGAATTCCGCTGAAATTTAAAAATGCTTCAGAACTCTTCCATTGTTCTCAGAATTCCGCTGACGTTTAAAAATGCTTCGGTACTCTTCCTTTGTTCTCGGAATTCCGCTGACATATAAAAATGCTTCGGAAATCTTGCATTGTTCTCGGCATTCCGCTGACGTTTAAAAATGCTTCGGAACTCTTCAATTGTTCTCGGAATTCTGCTGAACTTTTAAAATGCTTTGGAACTCTTCCATTGCTCTCAGAATTCCGCTGACGTTCAAAAATGCTTCGGAAATCTTCCATTGTTTTCAAAATTCCGCTGACGTTTAAAAATGCTTCAGAACTTTTCCATTGTTCTCCGAGTTCTGCTGACGTTTAAAAATGCTTCAGAACTCTTACATTGTTCTCGGAATTCTGCTGACGTTTAAAAATGCTTCGGAACTCTTCCATTGTTCTCAGAATTCCGCTGACGTTTAAAAATGCTTCGGTACTCTTCCATTGTTCTCGGAATTCTTCTGACGTTTAAAAATGCTTCGGAACTCTTCCATTGTTCTCGGAATTCCGATGACGTTTTAAAATGCTTCGGTACTCTTCCATTGTTCTCGGAATTCCGCTGACGTTTAAAAATTCTTCGGAACTCTTCCATTGTTCTCGGAATTCCACTGAAGTTTAAAAATGCTTCGGAACTCTTCCATTGTTCTAGGAATTCTGCTGAAGTTTAAAAATTCATGTGAACTCTTCCATTATTCTCGGAATTCGTGTGAATTTTAAAAATGCTTCGGAACTTTTCTATTGTTCTCGGAATTCCGCTGAAGTTTAAAAATGCTTAAAATCTCTTACATTGTTCTCGGAATTCCGCTGAAGTTTAAAAATGCTTTGGAACTCTTCCATTGTTCTCGGAATTCTGCTGAAGTTTAACAATGCTTCAGAACTCTTCCATTGTTCTCGGAATTTCGCTGACGTTTAATAATGCTTCGCAACTCTTTCCTTGTTCTCGGAATTCCGCTGACGTTTAAAAATGCTTCGGAACTCTTCCATTGTTCTCGGAATTCCGTTGAAGTTTAAAAATGCTTTGAAACTCTTCCATTGTTCTCGGAATTCCGCTGACATTTAAAAATGCTTCGGAACTCTTCCATTGTTCTCGGAATTCCGCTGACGTTTAAAAATTGTTCGGTACTCTTCCATTGTTCTCGGAATTCCGCTGACATATAAAAATGCTTCGGAAATCTTGTATTGTTCTCGGAATTCCGCTGAAGTTTAAAAATGCTTAAAATCTCTTCCATTGTTCTCGTAATTCTGCTCATGTTTAAAAATGCTTCGGAACTCTTCTATTGTTCTCGGAATTCCGCTGAAGTTTAAAAATGCTTCAGAACTCTTACATTGTTCTCGGAATTCTGCTGACGTTTAAAAATGCTTCGGAACTCTTCTATTGTTCTCGGAATTCTGCTGAAGTTTAAAAATGCTTCAGAACTCTTACATTGTTCTCGGAATTCTGCTGACGTTTAAAAATGCTTCGGAACTCTTCCATTGTTCTCGAAATTCCGTTGAAGTTTAAAAATGCTTCGGAACTCTTCCATTGTTCTCGGAATTCTGCTGAAGTTTAAAAATGCTTCGGAACTCTTCCATTGTTCTCAGAATTCCGCTGACGTTTAAAAATGCTTCGGTACTCTTCCATTGTTCTCGGAATTCTTCTGACGTTTAAAAATGCTTCGGAACTCTTCCATTGTTCTAGGAATTCTGCTGAAGTTTAAAAATTCATGTGAACTCTTCCATTATTCTCGGAATTCGTGTGAATTTTAAAAATGCTTCGGAACTTTTCTATTGTTCTCGGAATTCCGCTGAAGTTTAAAAATGCTTAAAATCTCTTACATTGTTCTCGGAATTCCGCTGAAGTTTAAAAATGCTTTGGAACTCTTCCATTGTTCTCGGAATTCTGCTGAAGTTTAACAATGCTTCAGAACTCTTCCATTGTTCTCAGAATTCCGCTGACGTTCAAAAATGCTTCGGAAATCTTCCATTGTTTTCAAAATTCCGCTGACGTTTAAAAATGCTTCAGAACTTTTCCATTGTTCTCCGAGTTCTGCTGACGTTTAAAAATGCTTCGGAACTCTTCCATTGTTCTCAGAATTCCGCTGACGTTTAAAAATGCTTCTGAACTCTTCCATTGTTCTCGGAATTCCGTTGAAGTTTAAAAATGCTTCGAAACTCTTCCATTGTTCTCGGAATTCTGCTGAAGTTTAAAAATGCTTCAGAACTCTTCCATTGTTCTCGGAATTTCGCTGACGTTTAATAATGCTTCGCAACTCTTTCCTTGTTCTCGGAATTCCGCTGACGTTTAAAAATGCTTCGGAACTCTTCCATTGTTCTCGGAATTCAGCTGACATATAAAAATGCTTCGGAAATCTTGTATTGTTCTCGGCATTCCGCTGACGTTTAAAAATGCTTCGGAACTCTTCAATTGTTCTCGGAATTCTGCTGAACTTTTAAAATGCTATGGAACTCTTCCATTGCTCTCGGAATTCGGGTGAAGTTTAAAAATGCTTCGGAACTCTTCTATTGTTCTCGGAATTCCGCTGAAGTTTAAAAATGCTTAAAATCTCTTCCATTGTTCTCGTAATTCTGCTCATGTTTAAAAATGCTTCGGAACTCTTCCATTGTTCTCGTAATTCCGCTGAAGTTTAAAAATGCTTCGGAACTCTTCCATTGGTCTCGGAATTCCGATGACGTTTTAAAATGCTTCGGTACTCTTCCATTGTTCTCGGAATTCCGCTGACAATTAAAAATGCTTCGGAACTCTTCCATTGTTCTCGGAATTCCACTGAAGTTTAAAAATGCTTCACAACTCTTCCATTGTTCTCGGAATTCCGCTGACGTTTAATAATGCTTCGCAACTCTTTCATTGTTCTCGGAATTCCGCTGACGTTTAAAAATGCTTCGGAACTCTTCCATTGTTCTCGGAATTCCGTTGAAGTTTAAAAATGCTTCGAAACTCTTCCATTGTTCTCAGAATTCTGCTGAAGTTTAAAAATGCTTCAGAACTCTTCCATTGTTCTCGGAATTCCGCTGACGTTTAAAAATGCTTCGGAACTCTTCCATTGTTCTCGGAATTTCGTTGAAGTTTAAAAATGCTTTGAAACTCTTCCATTGTTCTCGGAATTCTGCTGAAGTTTAAAAATGCTTCGGAACTCTTTCATTGTTCTCAGAATTCCGCTGACATTTAAAAATGCTTTGGTACTCTTCCATTGTTATCGGAATTCCGCTGACATATAAAAATGCTTCGGAAATCTTGCATTGTTCTCGGCATTCCGCTGACGTTTAAAAATGCTTCGGAACTCTTCAATTGTTCTCGGAATTCTGCTGAACTTTTAAAATGCTTTGGAACTCTTCCATTGCTCTCGGAATTCTGCTGAAGTTTAAAAATGCTTCAGAACTCTTACATTGTTCTCGGAATTCTGCTGAAGTTTAAAAATGCTTCGGTACTCTTCCATTGTTCTCGAAATTCCGCTGACATATAAAAATGCTTCGGAAATCTTGCATTGTTCTCGGCATTCCGCTGACGTTTAAAAATGCTTCGGAACTCTTCCATTGTTTTCAAAATTCCGCTGACGTTTAAAAATGCTTCAGAACTATTAAATTGTTCTCGGAATTCCGCTGACGTTTAAAAATGCTTTGCAACTCTTCCATTGTTCTCAGAATTCCGCTGAAGTTTAAAAATGCTTCAGAATTCTTCAATTGTTCTCGGAATTCTGCTGAACTTTTAAAATGCTTTGGAACTCTTCCATTGCTCTCGGAATTCTGCTGAAGTTTAAAAATGCTTCGGAACTCTTCCATTGTTCTCGGAATTCTGCTGAAGTTTAAAAATGCTTCGGAACTCTTCCATTGTTCTCGGAATTCCGTTGAAGTTTAAAAATGCTTCGAAACTCTTCCATTGTTCTCGGAATTCTGCTGAAGTTTAAAAATGCTTCGGAACTCTTCCATTGTTCTCAGAATTCCGCTAACGTTTAAAAATGCTTCGGAAATCTTCCATTGTTTTCAAAATTCCGCTGACGCTTAAAAATGCTTCAGAACTCTTCCATTGTTCTCGGAATTCCGCTGACGTTTAATAATGCTTCGCAACTCTTTCATTGTACTCGGAATTCCGCTAACGTTTAAAAATGCTTCGGAACTCTTCCATTGTTCTCGGAATTCCGTTGAAGTTTAAAAATGCTTCGAAACTCTTCCATTGTTCTGGGAATTCTGCTGAAGTTTAAAAATGCTTCAGAACTCTTCCATTGTTCTCGGAATTCCGCTGACGTTTAATAATGCTTCGCAACTCTTTCATTGTTCTCGGAATTCCGCTGATGTTTAAAAATGCTTCAGTACTCTTCCTTTGTTCTGGGAATTCCGTTGACATATAAAAATGCTTTGGAAATCTTGCATTGTTCTCGGCATTCCGCTGACGTTTAAAAATGCTTCGGAACTCTTCAATTGTTCTCGGAATTCTGCTGAAGTTTAAAAATGCTTCAGAACTCTTCCATTGTTCTTGGAATTCTGCTGTAGTTTAAAAATGCTTCGGAACTCTTCCATTGTTCTCAGAATTCCGCTGACGTTTAAAAATGCTTCGGAACTCTTCAATTGTTCTCGGAATTCTGCTGAACTTTTAAAATGCTTTGGAACTCTTCCATTGCTCTCTGAATTCTGCTGAAGTTTAAAAATGCTTCGGAACTCTTCCATTGTTCTCGGAATTCTGCTGAAGTTTAAAAATGTTTTGGAACTCTTCCATTGTTCTCAGAATTCCGCTGACGTTTAAAAATGCTTCGGAAATCTTCCATTGTTTTCAAAATTCCGCTGACATATAAAAATGCTTCGGAAATCTTGCATTGTTCTCGGCATTCCGCTGACGTTTAAAAATGCTTCAGAATTCCTCAATTGTTCTCGGAATTCTGCTGAACTTTTAAAATGCTTTGGAACTCTTCCATTGCTCTCGGAATTCTGCTGAAGTTTAAAAATGCTTCGGAACTCTTCCATTGTTCTCGGAATTCCGTTGAAGTTTAAAAATGCTTCGAAACTCTTCCATTGTTCTCGGAATTCTGCTGAAGTTTAAAAATGCTTCAGAACTCTTCCATTGTTCTCGGAATTCCGCTGACGTTTAATAATGCTTCGCAACTCTTTCATTGTTCTCGGAATTCCGCTGACGTTTAAAAATGCTTCGGAACTCTTCCATTGTTCTCGGAATTCCGTTGAAGTTTAAAAATGCTTCGAAACCCTTCCATTGTTCTCGGAATTCTGCTGAAGTTTAAAAATGCTTCGGAACTCTTTCATTGTTCTCAGAATTCCGCTGACATTTAAAAATGCTTTGGTACTCTTCCATTGTTCTTGGAATTCCGCTGACATATAAAAATGCTTCGAAAATCTTGCATTGTTCTCGGCATTCCGCTGACGTTTAAAAATGCTTCGGAACTCTTCAATTGTTCTCGGAATTCTGCTGAACTTTTAAAATGCTTTGGAACTCTTCCATTGCTCTCGGAATTCTGCTGAAGTTTAAAAATGCTTCAGAACTCTTACATTGTTCTCGGAATTCTGCTGAAGTTTAAAAATGCTTCGGTACTCTTCCATTGTTCTCGGAAGTCCGCTGACATATAAAAATGCTTCGGAAATCTTGCATTGTTCTCGGCATTCCGCTGACGTTTAAAAATGCTTCGGAACTCTTCCATTGTTCTCAGAATTCCGCTGACGTTTAAAAATGCTTCGGAAATCTTCCATTGTTTTCAAAATTCCGCTGACGTTTAAAAATGCTTCAGAACTCTTCCATTGTTCTCGGAATTCCGCTGACGTTTAAAAATGCTTTGGAACTCTTCCATTGTTCTTGGAATTCTGCTGAAGTTTAAAAATGCTTCGGAACTCTTCCATTGTTCTCAGAATTCCGCTGACGTTTAAAAATGCTTCGGTACTCTTCCATTGTTCTCGGAATTCCACTGACATATAAAAATACTTCGGAAATCTTGCATTGTTCTCGGCATTCCGCTGACGTTTAAAAATGCTTCGGAACTCTTCAATTGTTCTCGGAATTCTGCTGAACTTTTAAAATGCTTTGGAACTCTTCCATTGCTCTCGGAATTCTGCTGAAGTTTAAAAATGCTTCGGAACTCTTCCATTGTTCTCGGAATTCTGCTGAAGTTTAAAAATGTTTTGGAACTCTTCCATTGTTCACAGAATTCCGCTGACGTTTAAAAATGCTTCGGAAATCTTCCATTGTTTTCAAAATTCCGCTGACATATAAAAATGCTTCGGAAATCTTGCATTGTTCTCGGCATTCCGCTGACGTTTAAAAATGTTTCAGAATTCTTCAATTGTTCTCGGAATTCTGCTGAACTTTTAAAATGCTTTGGAACTCTTCTATTGCTCTCGGAATTCTGCTGAAGTTTAAAAATGCTTCGGAACTCTTCCATTGTTCTCGGAATTCTGCTGAAGTTTAAAAATGCTTCGGAACTCTTCCATTGTTCTCGGAATTCCGTTGAAGTTTAAAAATGCTTCGAAACTCTTCCATTGTTCTCGGAATTCTGCTGAAGTTTAAAAATGCTTCGGAACTCTTCCATTGTTCTCGGAATTCCGTTGAAGTTTAAAAATGCTTCGAAACTCTTCCATTGTACTCGGAATTCCGCTAACGTTTAAAAATGCTTCGGAACTCTTCCATTGTTCTCGGAATTCCGTTGAAGTTTAAAAATGCTTCACAACTCTTCCATTGTTCTCGGAATTCCGCTGACTTTTAAAAATACTTTGAAACTCTTCCATTGTTCTCCAAATTCCGCTGAAGTTTAAAAATGCTTCGGAACCCTTCCATTGTTCTCGGAATTCTGCTGAAGTTTAAAAATGCTTCGGAACTCTTCCATTGTTCTCAGAATTCTGCTGACGTTTAAAAATGCTTCGGAACTCTTCCATTGTTCTCGGAATTCCGCTGAAGTTTAATAATGCTTCGGACCTCTTCCATTGTTCTAGGAATTCTGCTGAAGTCTAAAAATTCATCTGAACTCTTCCATTATTCTCGGAATTCGTGTGAATTTTAAAAATGCTTCGGAACTCTTCTATTGTTCTCGGAATTCCGCTGAAGTTTAAAAATGCTTAAAATCTCTTACATTGTACTCGGAATTCCGCTGAAGTTTAAAAATGCTTCGGAACTCTTCCATTGCTCTCGGAATTCTGCTGAAGTTTAAAAATGCTTCAGAACTCTTACATTGTTCTCGGAATTCTGCTGACGTTTACAAATGCTTCGGAACTCTTCCATTGTTCTCTGAATTCCGCTGACGTTTAAAAATGCTTCGGTACTCTTCCTTTGTTCTCGGAATTCCGCTGACATATAAAAATGCTTCGGAAATCTTGCATTGTTCTCGGCATTCCGCTGACGTTTAAAAATGCTTCGGAACTCTTCAATTGTTCTCGGAATTCTGCCGAACTTTTAAAATGCTTTGGAACTCTTCCATTGCTCTCGGAATTCTGCTGAAGTTTAAAAATGCTTCAGAACTCTTCCATTGTTCTCGGAATTCTGCTGTAGTTTAAAAATGCTTCGGAACTCTTCCATTGTTCTCAGAATTCCGCTGACGTTTAAAAATGCTTCGGAAATCTTCCATTGTTTTCAAAATTCCGCTGACGTTTAAAAATGCTTCAGAACTCTTCCATTGTTCTCGGAATTCCGCTGACGTTTTAAAATGCTTCGGTACTCTTCCATTGTTCTCGGAATTCCGCTGACATATAAAAATGCTTCGGAAATCTTGCATTGTTCTCGGCATTCCGCTGACGTTTAAAAATGCTTCGGAACTCTTCCATTGTTCTCAGAATTCCGCTGATGTTTAAAAATGCATCGGAAATCTTCCATAGTTTTCAAAATTCCGCTGACGTTTAAAAATGCTTCAGAACTCTTCCATTGTTCTCGGAATTCCGCTGACGTTTAA
Source organism: Phyllobates terribilis (assembly GCF_046119375.1). Lineage (NCBI taxonomy): Eukaryota > Metazoa > Chordata > Amphibia > Anura > Dendrobatidae > Phyllobates > Phyllobates terribilis. The sequence continues at coordinate 16,337,369 of NW_027362782.1, forward strand.
AAATGCTTTGGAACTCTTCCATTATTCTCGGAAATCTGCTGAAGTTTAAAAATGCTTCGGAACTCTTCCATTGTTCTCAGAATTCCGCTGACGTTTAATAATGCTTCGCAACTTTTTCATTGTTCTCGGAATTCCGCTGACGGTTAAAAATGCTTCGGAACTCTTCAATTGTTCTCGGAATTCTGTTGAACTTTTAAAATGCTTTGGAACTCTTCCATTGCTCTCGGAATTCTGCTGAAGTTTAAAAATGCTTCAGAACTCTTACATTGTTCTCGGAATTCTGCTGACGTTTAAAAATTCTTCGGAACTCTACCATTGTTCTCGGAATTCCGTTGAAGTTTAAAAATGCTTCGAAACTCTTCCATTGTTCTCGGAATTCTGCTGAAGTTTAAAAATGCTTCGGAACTCTTCCATTGTTCTCGGAATTCCGCTGACGTTTAATAATGCTTCGCAACTCTTTCATTGTTCTCGGAATTCCACTGACGTTTAAAAATGCTTCGGAACTCTTCCATTGGTCTCGGAATTCCGATGACGTTTTAAAATGCTTCGGTACTCTTCCATTGTTCTCGGAATTCCGCTGACAATTAAAAATGCTTCGAAACTCTTCCATTGTTCTCGGAATTCCACTGAAGTTTAAAAATGCTTCACAACTCTTCCATTGTTCTCGGAATTCCGCTGACGTTTAATAATGCTTCGCAACTCTTTCATTGTTCTCGGAATTCCGCTGACGTTTAAAAATGCTTCGGAACTCTTCCATTGTTCTCGGAATTCCGTTGAAGTTTAAAAATGCTTCGAAACTCTTCCATTGTTCTCAGAATTCTGCTGAAGTTTAAAAATGCTTCAGAACTCTTCCATTGTTCTCGGAATTCCGCTGACGTTTAAAAATGCTTCGGAACTCTTCCATTGTTCTCGGAATTTCGTTGAAGTTTAAAAATGCTTCGAAACTCTTCCATTGTTCTCGGAATTCTGCTGAAGTTTAAAAATGCTTCAGAACTCTTACATTGTTCTCGGAATTCTGCTGACGTTTACAAATGCTTCGGAACTCTTCCATTGTTCTCTGAATTCCGCTGACGTTTAAAAATGCTTCGGTACTCTTCCTTTGTTCTGGGAATTCCGCTGACATATAAAAATGCTTCGGAAATCTTGCATTGTTCTCGGCATTCCGCTGACGTTTAAAAATGCTTCGGAACTCTTCAATTGTTCTCGGAATTCTGCCGAACTTTTAAAATGCTTTGGAACTCTTCCATTGCTCTCGGAATTCTGCTGAAGTTTAAAAATGCTTCAGAACTCTTCCATTGTTCTCGGAATTCTGCTGTAGTTTAAAAATGCTTCGGAACTCTTCCATTGTTCTCAGAATTCCGCTGACGTTTAAAAATGCTTCGGAAATCTTCCATTGTTTTCAAAATTCCGCTGACGTTTAAAAATGCTTCAGAACTCTTCCATTGTTCTCGGAATTCCGCTGACGTTTTAAAATGCTTCGGTACTCTTCCATTGTTCTCGGAATTCCGCTGACATATAAAAATGCTTCGGAAATCTTGCATTGTTCTCGGCATTCCGCTGACGTTTAAAAATGCTTCGGAACTCTTCCATTGTTCTCAGAATTCCGCTGATGTTTAAAAATGCATCGGAAATCTTCCATAGTTTTCAAAATTCCGCTGACGTTTAAAAATGCTTCAGAACTCTTCCATTGTTCTCGGAATTCCGCTGACGTTTAAAAATGCTTTGGAACTCTTCCATTATTCTCGGAAATCTGCTGAAGTTTAAAAATGCTTCGGAACTCTTCCATTGTTCTCAGAATTCCGCTGACGTTTAATAATGCTTCGCAACTTTTTCATTGTTCTCGGAATTCCGCTGACGGTTAAAAATGCTTCGGAACTCTTCAATTGTTCTCGGAATTCTGTTGAACTTTTAAAATGCTTTGGAACTCTTCCATTGCTCTCGGAATTCTGCTGAAGTTTAAAAATGCTTCAGAACTCTTACATTGTTCTCGGAATTCTGCTGACGTTTAAAAATGCTTCAGAACTCTTACATTGTTCTCGGAATTCTGCTGACGTTTAAAAATGCTTCGGAACTCTACCATTGTTCTCGGAATTCCGTTGAAGTTTAAAAATGCTTCGAAACTCTTCCATTGTTCTCGGAATTCTGCTGAAGTTTAAAAATGCTTCGGAACTCTTCCATTGTTCTCGGAATTCCGCTGACAATTAAAAATGCTTCGAAACTTTTCCATTGTTCTCGGAATTCCACTGAAGTTTAAAAATGCTTCACAACTCTTCCATTGTTCTCGGAATTCCGCTGACGTTTAATAATGCTTCGCAACTCTTTCATTGTTCTCGTAATTCCGCTGACGTTTAAAAATGCTTCGGAACTCTTCCATTGTTCTCGGAATTCCGTTGAAGTTTAAAAATGCTTCGAAACTCTTCCATTGTTCTCAGAATTCTGCTGAAGTTTAAAAATGCTTCAGAACTCTTCCATTGTTCTCGGAATTCCGCTGACGTTTAAAAATGCTTCGGAACTCTTCCATTGTTCTCGGAATTTCGTTGAAGTTTAAAAATGCTTCGAAACTCTTCCATTGTTCTCGGAATTCTGCTGAAGTTTAAAAATGCTTCGGAACTCTTTCATTGTTCTCAGAATTCCGCTGACATTTAAAAATGCTTTGGTACTCTTCCATTGTTCTCGGAATTCCGCTGACATATAAAAATGCTTCGGAAATCTTGCATTGTTCTCGGCATTCCGCTGACGTTTAAAAATGCTTCGGAACTCTTCCATTGTTTTCAAAATTCCGCTGACGTTTAAAAATGCTTCAGAACTATTAAATTGTTCTCGGAATTCCGCTGAAGTTTAAAAATGCTTCAGAATTCTTCCATTGTTCTCGGAATTCCGTTGAAGTTTAAAAATGCTTCGAAACTCTTCCATTGTTCTCGGAATTCTGCTGAAGTTTAAAAATGCTTCGGAACTCTTCCATTGTTCTCAGAATTCCGCTAACGTTTAAAAATGCTTCAGAAATCTTCCATTGTTTTCAAAATTCCGCTGACGCTTAAAAATGCTTCAGAACTCTTCCATTGTTCTCGGAATTCCGCTGACGTTTAATAATGCTTCGCAACTCTTTCATTGTACTCGGAATTCCGCTAACGTTTAAAAATGCTTCGGAACTCTTCCATTGTTCTCGGAATTCCGTTGAAGTTTAAAAATACTTCGAAACTCTTCCATTGTTCTGGGAATTCTGCTGAAGTTTAAAAATGCTTCAGAACTCTTCCATTGTTCTCGGAATTCCGCTGACGTTTAATAATGCTTCGCAACTCTTTCATTGTTCTCGGAATTCCGCTGATGTTTAAAAATGCTTCGGTACTCTTCCTTTGTTCTCGGAATTCCGCTGACATATAAAAATGCTTTGGAAATCTTGCATTGTTCTCGGCATTCCGCTGACGTTTAAAAATGCTTCGGAACTCTTCAATTGTTCTCGGAATTCTGCTGAAGTTTAAAAATGCTTCAGAACTCTTCCATTGTTCTCGGAATTCTGCTGTAGTTTAAAAATGCTTCGGAACTCTTCCATTGTTCTCAGAATTCCGCTGACGTTTAAAAATGCTTCGGAACTCTTCAATTGTTCTCGGAATTCTGCTGAACTTTTAAAATGCTTTGGAACTCTTCCATTGCTCTCTGAATTCTGCTGAAGTTTAAAAATGCTTCGGAACTCTTCCATTGTTCTCGGAATTCTGCTGAAGTTTAAAAATGTTTTGGAACTCTTCCATTGTTCTCAGAATTCCGCTGACGTTTAAAAATGCTTCGGAAATCTTCCATTGTTTTCAAAATTCCGCTGACATATAAAAATGCTTTGGAAATCTTGCATTGTTCTCGGCATTCCGCTGACGTTTAAAAATGCTTCAGAATTCTTCAATTGTTCTCGGAATTCTGCTGAACTTTTAAAATGCTTTGGAACTCTTCCATTGCTCTCGGAATTCTGCTGAAGTTTAAAAATGCTTCGGAACTCTTCCATTGTTCTCGGAATTGCGTTGAAGTTTAAAAATGCTTCGAAACTCTTCCATTGTTCTCGGAATTCTGCTGAAGTTTAAAAATGCTTCAGAACTCTTCCATTGTTCTCGGAATTCCGCTGACGTTTAATAATGCTTCGCAACTCTTTCATTGTTTTCAAAATTCCGCTGACGTTTAAAAATGCTTCAGAACTCTTCCATTGTTCTCGGAATTCCGCTGACGTTTTAAAATGCTTCGGTACTCTTCCATTGTTCTCGGAATTCCGCTGACATATAAAAATGCTTCGGAAATCTTGCATTGTTCTCGGCATTCCGCTGACGTTTAAAAATGCTTCGGAACTCTTCCATTGTTCTCAGAATTCCGCTGATGTTTAAAAATGCATCGGAAATCTTCCATAGTTTTCAAAATTCCGCTGACGTTTAAAAATGCTTCAGAACTCTTCCATTGTTCTCGGAATTCCGCTGACGTTTAAAAATGCTTTGGAACTCTTCCATTATTCTCGGAAATCTGCTGAAGTTTAAAAATGGTTCGGAACTCTTCCATTGTTCTCAGAATTCCGCTGACGTTTAATAATGCTTCGCAACTTTTTCATTGTTCTCAGAATTCCGCTGACGGTTAAAAATGCTTCGGAACTCTTCAATTGTTCTCGGAATTCTGTTGAACTTTTAAAATGCTTTGGAACTCTTCCATTGCTCTCGGAATTCTGCTGAAGTTTAAAAATGCTTCAGAACTCTTACATTGTTCTCGGAATTCTGCTGACGTTTAAAAATTCTTCGGAACTCTACCATTGTTCTCGGAATTCCGTTGAAGTTTAAAAATGCTTCGAAACTCTTCCATTGTTCTCGGAATTCTGCTGAAGTTTAAAAATGCTTCGGAACTCTTCCATTGTTCTCGGAATTCCGCTGACGTTTAATAATGCTTCGCAACTCTTTCATTGTTCTCGGAATTCCACTGACGTTTAAAAATGCTTCGGAACTCTTCCATTGGTCTCGGAATTCCGATGACGTTTTAAAATGCTTCGGTACTCTTCCATTGTTCTCGGAATTCCGCTGACAATTAAAAATGCTTCGAAACTCTTCCATTGTTCTCGGAATTCCACTGAAGTTTAAAAATGCTTCACAACTCTTCCATTGTTCTCGGAATTCCGCTGACGTTTAATAATGCTTCGCAACTCTTTCATTGTACTCGGAATTCCGCTGACGTTTAAAAATGCTTCGGAACTCTTCCATTGTTCTCGGAATTCCGTTGAAGTTTAAAAATGCTTCGAAACTCTTCCATTGTTCTCAGAATTCTGCTGAAGTTTAAAAATGCTTCAGAACTCTTCCATTGTTCTCGGAATTCCGCTGACGTTTAAAAATGCTTCGGAACTCTTCCATTGTTCTCGGAATTTCGTTGAAGTTTAAAAATGCTTCGAAACTCTTCCATTGTTCTCGGAATTCTGCTGAAGTTTAAAAATGCTTCAGAACTCTTACATTGTTCTCGGAATTCTGCTGACGTTTACAAATGCTTCGGAACTCTTCCATTGTTCTCTGAATTCCGCTGACGTTTAAAAATGCTTCGGTACTCTTCCTTTGTTCTGGGAATTCCGCTGACATATAAAAATGCTTCGGAAATCTTGCATTGTTCTCGGCATTCCGCTGACGTTTAAAAATGCTTCGGAACTCTTCAATTGTTCTCGGAATTCTGCCGAACTTTTAAAATGCTTTGGAACTCTTCCATTGCTCTCGGAATTCTGCTGAAGTTTAAAAATGCTTCAGAACTCTTCCATTGTTCTCGGAATTCTGCTGTAGTTTAAAAATGCTTCGGAACTCTTCCATTGTTCTCAGAATTCCGCTGACGTTTAAAAATGCTTCGGAAATCTTCCATTGTTTTCAAAATTCCGCTGACGTTTAAAAATGCTTCAGAACTCTTCCATTGTTCTCGGAATTCCGCTGACGTTTTAAAATGCTTCGGTACTCTTCCATTGTTCTCGCAATTCCGCTGACATATAAAAATGCTTCGGAAATCTTGCATTGTTCTCGGCATTCCGCTGACGTTTAAAAATGCTTCGGAACTCTTCCATTGTTCTCAGAATTCCGCTGATGTTTAAAAATGCATCGGAAATCTTCCATAGTTTTCAAAATTCCGCTGACGTTTAAAAATGCTTCAGAACTCTTCCATTGTTCTCGGAATTCCGCTGACGTTTAAAAATGCTTTGGAACTCTTCCATTATTCTCGGAAATCTGCTGAAGTTTAAAAATGCTTCGGAACTCTTCCATTGTTCTCAGAATTCCGCTGACGTTTAATAATGCTTCGCAACTTTTTCATTGTTCTCGGAATTCCGCTGACGGTTAAAAATGCTTCGGAACTCTTCAATTGTTCTCGGAATTCTGTTGAACTTTTAAAATGCTTTGGAACTCTTCCATTGCTCTCGGAATTCTGCTGAAGTTTAAAAATGCTTCAGAACTCTTACATTGTTCTCGGAATTCTGCTGACGTTTAAAAATGCTTCAGAACTCTTACATTGTTCTCGGAATTCTGCTGACGTTTAAAAATGCTTCGGAACTCTACCATTGTTCTCGGAATTCCGTTGAAGTTTAAAAATGCTTCGAAACTCTTCCATTGTTCTCGGAATTCTGCTGAAGTTTAAAAATGCTTCGGAACTCTTCCATTGTTCTCGGAATTCCGCTGACAATTAAAAATGCTTCGAAACTTTTCCATTGTTCTCGGAATTCCACTGAAGTTTAAAAATGCTTCACAACTCTTCCATTGTTCTCGGAATTCCGCTGACGTTTAATAATGCTTCGCAACTCTTTCATTGTTCTCGTAATTCCGCTGACGTTTAAAAATGCTTCGGAACTCTTCCATTGTTCTCGGAATTCCGTTGAAGTTTAAAAATGCTTCGAAACTCTTCCATTGTTCTCAGAATTCTGCTGAAGTTTAAAAATGCTTCAGAACTCTTCCATTGTTCTCGGAATTCCGCTGACGTTTAAAAATGCTTCGGAACTCTTCCATTGTTCTCGGAATTTCGTTGAAGTTTAAAAATGCTTCGAAACTCTTCCATTGTTCTCGGAATTCTGCTGAAGTTTAAAAATGCTTCGGAACTCTTTCATTGTTCTCAGAATTCCGCTGACATTTAAAAATGCTTTGGTACTCTTCCATTGTTCTCGGAATTCCGCTGACATATAAAAATGCTTCGGAAATCTTGCATTGTTCTCGGCATTCCGCTGACGTTTAAAAATGCTTCGGAACTCTTCCATTGTTTTCAAAATTCCGCTGACGTTTAAAAATGCTTCAGAACTATTAAATTGTTCTCGGAATTCCGCTGAAGTTTAAAAATGCTTCAGAATTCTTCCATTGTTCTCGGAATTCCGTTGAAGTTTAAAAATGCTTCGAAACTCTTCCATTGTTCTCGGAATTCTGCTGAAGTTTAAAAATGCTTCGGAACTCTTCCATTGTTCTCAGAATTCCGCTAACGTTTAAAAATGCTTCAGAAATCTTCCATTGTTTTCAAAATTCCGCTGACGCTTAAAAATGCTTCAGAACTCTTCCATTGTTCTCGGAATTCCGCTGACGTTTAATAATGCTTCGCAACTCTTTCATTGTACTCGGAATTCCGCTAACGTTTAAAAATGCTTCGGAACTCTTCCATTGTTCTCGGAATTCCGTTGAAGTTTAAAAATACTTCGAAACTCTTCCATTGTTCTGGGAATTCTGCTGAAGTTTAAAAATGCTTCAGAACTCTTCCATTGTTCTCGGAATTCCGCTGACGTTTAATAATGCTTCGCAACTCTTTCATTGTTCTCGGAATTCCGCTGATGTTTAAAAATGCTTCAGTACTCTTCCTTTGTTCTGGGAATTCCGTTGACATATAAAAATGCTTTGGAAATCTTGCATTGTTCTCGGCATTCCGCTGACGTTTAAAAATGCTTCGGAACTCTTCAATTGTTCTCGGAATTCTGCTGAAGTTTAAAAATGCTTCAGAACTCTTCCATTGTTCTTGGAATTCTGCTGTAGTTTAAAAATGCTTCGGAACTCTTCCATTGTTCTCAGAATTCCGCTGACGTTTAAAAATGCTTCGGAACTCTTCAATTGTTCTCGGAATTCTGCTGAACTTTTAAAATGCTTTGGAACTCTTCCATTGCTCTCTGAATTCTGCTGAAGTTTAAAAATGCTTCGGAACTCTTCCATTGTTCTCGGAATTCTGCTGAAGTTTAAAAATGTTTTGGAACTCTTCCATTGTTCTCAGAATTCCGCTGACGTTTAAAAATGCTTCGGAAATCTTCCATTGTTTTCAAAATTCCGCTGACATATAAAAATGCTTCGGAAATCTTGCATTGTTCTCGGCATTCCGCTGACGTTTAAAAATGCTTCAGAATTCCTCAATTGTTCTCGGAATTCTGCTGAACTTTTAAAATGCTTTGGAACTCTTCCATTGCTCTCGGAATTCTGCTGAAGTTTAAAAATGCTTCGGAACTCTTCCATTGTTCTCGGAATTCCGTTGAAGTTTAAAAATGCTTCGAAACTCTTCCATTGTTCTCGGAATTCTGCTGAAGTTTAAAAATGCTTCAGAACTCTTCCATTGTTCTCGGAATTCCGCTGACGTTTAATAATGCTTCGCAACTCTTTCATTGTTCTCGGAATTCCGCTGACGTTTAAAAATGCTTCGGAACTCTTCCATTGTTCTCGGAATTCCGTTGAAGTTTAAAAATGCTTCGAAACCCTTCCATTGTTCTCGGAATTCTGCTGAAGTTTAAAAATGCTTCGGAACTCTTTCATTGTTCTCAGAATTCCGCTGACATTTAAAAATGCTTTGGTACTCTTCCATTGTTCTTGGAATTCCGCTGACATATAAAAATGCTTCGAAAATCTTGCATTGTTCTCGGCATTCCGCTGACGTTTAAAAATGCTTCGGAACTCTTCAATTGTTCTCGGAATTCTGCTGAACTTTTAAAATGCTTTGGAACTATTCCATTGCTCTCGGAATTCTGCTGAAGTTTAAAAATGCTTCAGAACTCTTACATTGTTCTCGGAATTCTGCTGAAGTTTAAAAATGCTTCGGTACTCTTCCATTGTTCTCGGAAGTCCGCTGACATATAAAAATGCTTCGGAAATCTTGCATTGTTCTCGGCATTCCGCTGACGTTTAAAAATGCTTCGGAACTCTTCCATTGTTCTCAGAATTCCGCTGACGTTTAAAAATGCTTCGGAAATCTTCCATTGTTTTCAAAATTCCGCTGACGTTTAAAAATGCTTCAGAACTCTTCCATTGTTCTCGGAATTCCGCTGACGTTTAAAAATGCTTTGGAACTCTTCCATTGTTCTTGGAATTCTGCTGAAGTTTAAAAATGCTTCGGAACTCTTCCATTGTTCTCAGAATTCCGCTGACGTTTAAAAATGCTTCGGTACTCTTCCATTGTTCTCGGAATTCCACTGACATATAAAAATACTTCGGAAATCTTGCATTGTTCTCGGCATTCCGCTGACGTTTAAAAATGCTTCGGAACTCTTCAATTGTTCTCGGAATTCTGCTGAACTTTTAAAATGCTTTGGAACTCTTCCATTGCTCTCGGAATTCTGCTGAAGTTTAAAAATGCTTCGGAACTCGTCCATTGTTCTCGGAATTCTGCTGAAGTTTAAAAATGTTTTGGAACTCTTCCATTGTTCACAGAATTCCGCTGACGTTTAAAAATGCTTCGGAAATCTTCCATTGTTTTCAAAATTCCGCTGACATATAAAAATGCTTCGGAAATCTTGCATTGTTCTCGGCATTCCGCTGACGTTTAAAAATGTTTCAGAATTCTTCAATTGTTCTCGGAATTCTGCTGAACTTTTAAAATGCTTTGGAACTCTTCTATTGCTCTCGGAATTCTGCTGAAGTTTAAAAATGCTTCGGAACTCTTCCATTGTTCTCGGAATTCTGCTGAAGTTTAAAAATGCTTCGGAACTCTTCCATTGTTCTCGGAATTCCGTTGAAGTTTAAAAATGCTTCGAAACTCTTCCATTGTTCTCGGAATTCTGCTGAAGTTTAAAAATGCTTCGGAACTCTTCCATTGTTCTCGGAATTCCGTTGAAGTTTAAAAATGCTTCGAAACTCTTCCATTGTACTCGGAATTCCGCTAACGTTTAAAAATGCTTCGGAACTCTTCCATTGTTCTCGGAATTCCGTTGAAGTTTAAAAATGCTTCACAACTCTTCCATTGTTCTCGGAATTCCGCTGACTTTTAAAAATACTTTGAAACTCTTCCATTGTTCTCCAAATTCCGCTGAAGTTTAAAAATGCTTCGGAACCCTTCCATTGTTCTCGGAATTCTGCTGAAGTTTAAAAATGCTTCGGAACTCTTCCATTGTTCTCAGAATTCTGCTGACGTTTAAAAATGCTTCGGAACTCTTCCATTGTTCTCGGAATTCCGCTGAAGTTTAATAATGCTTCGGACCTCTTCCATTGTTCTAGGAATTCTGCTGAAGTCTAAAAATTCATCTGAACTCTTCCATTATTCTCGGAATTCGTGTGAATTTTAAAAATGCTTCGGAACTCTTCTATTGTTCTCGGAATTCCGCTGAAGTTTAAAAATGCTTAAAATCTCTTACATTGTACTCGGAATTCCGCTGAAGTTTAAAAATGCTTCGGAACTCTTCCATTGCTCTCGGAATTCTGCTGAAGTTTAAAAATGCTTCAGAACTCTTACATTGTTCTCGGAATTCTGCTGACGTTTACAAATGCTTCGGAACTCTTCCATTGTTCTCTGAATTCCGCTGACGTTTAAAAATGCTTCGGTACTCTTCCTTTGTTCTCGGAATTCCGCTGACATATAAAAATGCTTCGGAAATCTTGCATTGTTCTCGGCATTCCGCTGACGTTTAAAAATGCTTCGGAACTCTTCAATTGTTCTCGGAATTCTGCCGAACTTTTAAAATGCTTTGGAACTCTTCCATTGCTCTCGGAATTCTGCTGAAGTTTAAAAATGCTTCAGAACTCTTCCATTGTTCTCGGAATTCTGCTGTAGTTTAAAAATGCTTCGGAACTCTTCCATTGTTCTCAGAATTCCGCTGACGTTTAAAAATGCTTCGGAAATCTTCCATTGTTTTCAAAATTCCGCTGACGTTTAAAAATGCTTCAGAACTCTTCCATTGTTCTCGGAATTCCGCTGACGTTTTAAAATGCTTCGGTACTCTTCCATTGTTCTCGGAATTCCGCTGACATATAAAAATGCTTCGGAAATCTTGCATTGTTCTCGGCATTCCGCTGACGTTTAAAAATGCTTCGGAACTCTTCCATTGTTCTCAGAATTCCGCTGATGTTTAAAAATGCATCGGAAATCTTCCATAGTTTTCAAAATTCCGCTGACGTTTAAAAATGCTTCAGAACTCTTCCATTGTTCTCGGAATTCCGCTGACGTTTAAAAATGCTTTGGAACTCTTCCATTATTCTCGGAAATCTGCTGAAGTTTAAAAATGCTTCGGAACTCTTCCATTGTTCTCAGAATTCCGCTGACGTTTAATAATGCTTCGCAACTTTTTCATTGTTCTCGGAATTCCGCTGACGGTTAAAAATGCTTCGGAACTCTTCAATTGTTCTCGGAATTCTGTTGAACTTTTAAAATGCTTTGGAACTCTTCCATTGCTCTCGGAATTCTGCTGAAGTTTAAAAATGCTTCAGAACTCTTACATTGTTCTCGGAATTCTGCTGACGTTTAAAAATTCTTCGGAACTCTACCATTGTTCTCGGAATTCCGTTGAAGTTTAAAAATGCTTCGAAACTCTTCCATTGTTCTCGGAATTCTGCTGAAGTTTAAAAATGCTTCGGAACTCTTCCATTGTTCTCGGAATTCCGCTGACGTTTAATAATGCTTCGCAACTCTTTCATTGTTCTCGGAATTCCACTGACGTTTAAAAATGCTTCGGAACTCTTCCATTGGTCTCGGAATTCCGATGACGTTTTAAAATGCTTCAGTACTCTTCCATTGTTCTCGGAATTCCGCTGACAATTAAAAATGCTTCGAAACTCTTCCATTGTTCTCGGAATTCCACTGAAGTTTAAAAATGCTTCACAACTCTTCCATTGTTCTCGGAATTCCGCTGACGTTTAATAATGCTTCGCAACTCTTTCATTGTTCTCGGAATTCCGCTGACGTTTAAAAATGCTTCGGAACTCTTCCATTGTTCTCGGAATTCCGTTGAAGTTTAAAAATGCTTCGAAACTCTTCCATTGTTCTCAGAATTCTGCTGAAGTTTAAAAATGCTTCAGAACTCTTCCATTGTTCTCGGAATTCCGCTGACGTTTAAAAATGCTTCGGAACTCTTCCATTGTTCTCGGAATTTCGTTGAAGTTTAAAAATGCTTCGAAACTCTTCCATTGTTCTCGGAATTCTGCTGAAGTTTAAAAATGCTTCAGAACTCTTACATTGTTCTCGGAATTCTGCTGACGTTTACAAATGCTTCGGAACTCTTCCATTGTTCTCTGAATTCCGCTGACGTTTAAAAATGCTTCGGTACTCTTCCTTTGTTCTGGGAATTCCGCTGACATATAAAAATGCTTCGGAAATCTTGCATTGTTCTCGGCATTCCGCTGACGTTTAAAAATGCTTCGGAACTCTTCAATTGTTCTCGGAATTCTGCCGAACTTTTAAAATGCTTTGGAACTCTTCCATTGCTCTCGGAATTCTGCTGAAGTTTAAAAATGCTTCAGAACTCTTCCATTGTTCTCGGAATTCTGCTGTAGTTTAAAAATGCTTCGGAACTCTTCCATTGTTCTCAGAATTCCGCTGACGTTTAAAAATGCTTCGGAAATCTTCCATTGTTTTCAAAATTCCGCTGACGTTTAAAAATGCTTCAGAACTCTTCCATTGTTCTCGGAATTCCGCTGACGTTTTAAAATGCTTCGGTACTCTTCCATTGTTCTCGGAATTCCGCTGACATATAAAAATGCTTCGGAAATCTTGCATTGTTCTCGGCATTCCGCTGACGTTTAAAAATGCTTCGGAACTCTTCCATTGTTCTCAGAATTCCGCTGATGTTTAAAAATGCATCGGAAATCTTCCATAGTTTTCAAAATTCCGCTGACGTTTAAAAATGCTTCAGAACTCTTCCATTGTTCTCGGAATTCCGCTGACGTTTAAAAATGCTTTGGAACTCTTCCATTATTCTCGGAAATCTGCTGAAGTTTAAAAATGCTTCGGAACTCTTCCATTGTTCTCAGAATTCCGCTGACGTTTAATAATGCTTCGCAACTTTTTCATTGTTCTCGGAATTCCGCTGACGGTTAAAAATGCTTCGGAACTCTTCAATTGTTCTCGGAATTCTGTTGAACTTTTAAAATGCTTTGGAACTCTTCCATTGCTCTCGGAATTCTGCTGAAGTTTAAAAATGCTTCAGAACTCTTACATTGTTCTCGGAATTCTGCTGACGTTTAAAAATGCTTCAGAACTCTTACATTGTTCTCGGAATTCTGCTGACGTTTAAAAATGCTTCGGAACTCTACCATTGTTCTCGGAATTCCGTTGAAGTTTAAAAATGCTTCGAAACTCTTCCATTGTTCTCGGAATTCTGCTGAAGTTTAAAAATGCTTCGGAACTCTTCCATTGTTCTCGGAATTCCGCTGACAATTAAAAATGCTTCGAAACTTTTCCATTGTTCTCGGAATTCCACTGAAGTTTAAAAATGCTTCACAACTCTTCCATTGTTCTCGGAATTCCGCTGACGTTTAATAATGCTTCGCAACTCTTTCATTGTTCTCGTAATTCCGCTGACGTTTAAAAATGCTTCGGAACTCTTCCATTGTTCTCGGAATTCCGTTGAAGTTTAAAAATGCTTCGAAACTCTTCCATTGTTCTCAGAATTCTGCTGAAGTTTAAAAATGCTTCAGAACTCTTCCATTGTTCTCGGAATTCCGCTGACGTTTAAAAATGCTTCGGAACTCTTCCATTGTTCTCGGAATTTCGTTGAAGTTTAAAAATGCTTCGAAACTCTTCCATTGTTCTCGGAATTCTGCTGAAGTTTAAAAATGCTTTGGTACTCTTCCATTGTTCTCGGAATTCCGCTGACATATAAAAATGCTTCGGATATCTTGCATTGTTCTCGGCATTCCGCTGACGTTTAAAAATGCTTCGGAACTCTTCCATTGTTTTCAAAATTCCGCTGACGTTTAAAAATGCTTCAGAACTATTAAATTGTTCTCGGAATTCCGCTGAAGTTTAAAAATGCTTCAGAATTCTTCCATTGTTCTCGGAATTCCGTTGAAGTTTAAAAATGCTTCGAAACTCTTCCATTGTTCTCGGAATTCTGCTGAAGTTTAAAAATGCTTCGGAACTCTTCCATTGTTCTCAGAATTCCGCTAACGTTTAAAAATGCTTCAGAAATCTTCCATTGTTTTCAAAATTCCGCTGACGCTTAAAAATGCTTCAGAACTCTTCCATTGTTCTCGGAATTCCGCTGACGTTTAATAATGCTTCGCAACTCTTTCATTGTACTCGGAATTCCGCTAACGTTTAAAAATGCTTCGGAACTCTTCCATTGTTCTCGGAATTCCGTTGAAGTTTAAAAATACTTCGAAACTCTTCCATTGTTCTGGGAATTCTGCTGAAGTTTAAAAATGCTTCAGAACTCTTCCATTGTTCTCGGAATTCCGCTGACGTTTAATAATGCTTCGCAACTCTTTCATTGTTCTCGGAATTCCGCTGATGTTTAAAAATGCTTCGGTACTCTTCCTTTGTTCTCGGAATTCCGCTGACATATAAAAATGCTTTGGAAATCTTGCATTGTTCTCGGCATTCCGCTGACGTTTAAAAATGCTTCGGAACTCTTCAATTGTTCTCGGAATTCTGCTGAAGTTTAAAAATGCTTCAGAACTCTTCCATTGTTCTCGGAATTCTGCTGTAGTTTAAAAATGCTTCGGAACTCTTCCATTGTTCTCAGAATTCCGCTGACGTTTAAAAATGCTTCGGAACTCTTCAATTGTTCTCGGAATTCTGCTGAACTTTTAAAATGCTTTGGAACTCTTCCATTGCTCTCTGAATTCTGCTGAAGTTTAAAAATGCTTCGGAACTCTTCCATTGTTCTCGGAATTCTGCTGAAGTTTAAAAATGTTTTGGAACTCTTCCATTGTTCTCAGAATTCCGCTGACGTTTAAAAATGCTTCGGAAATCTTCCATTGTTTTCAAAATTCCGCTGACATATAAAAATGCTTTGGAAATCTTGCATTGTTCTCGGCATTCCGCTGACGTTTAAAAATGCTTCAGAATTCTTCAATTGTTCTCGGAATTCTGCTGAACTTTTAAAATGCTTTGGAACTCTTCCATTGCTCTCGGAATTCTGCTGAAGTTTAAAAATGCTTCGGAACTCTTCCATTGTTCTCGGAATTCCGTTGAAGTTTAAAAATGCTTCGAAACTCTTCCATTGTTCTCGGAATTCTGCTGAAGTTTAAAAATGCTTCAGAACTCTTCCATTGTTCTCGGAATTCCGCTGACGTTTAATAATGCTTCGCAACTCTTTCATTGTTTTCAAAATTCCGCTGACGTTTAAAAATGCTTCAGAACTCTTCCATTGTTCTCGGAATTCCGCTGACGTTTTAAAATGCTTCGGTACTCTTCCATTGTTCTCGGAATTCCGCTGACATATAAAAATGCTTCGGAAATCTTGCATTGTTCTCGGCATTCCGCTGACGTTTAAAAATGCTTCGGAACTCTTCCATTGTTCTCAGAATTCCGCTGATGTTTAAAAATGCATCGGAAATCTTCCATAGTTTTCAAAATTCCGCTGACGTTTAAAAATGCTTCAGAACTCTTCCATTGTTCTCGGAATTCCGCTGACGTTTAAAAATGCTTTGGAACTCTTCCATTATTCTCGGAAATCTGCTGAAGTTTAAAAATGCTTCGGAACTCTTCCATTGTTCTCAGAATTCCGCTGACGTTTAATAATGCTTCGCAACTTTTTCATTGTTCTCGGAATTCCGCTGACGGTTAAAAATGCTTCGGAACTCTTCAATTGTTCTCGGAATTCTGTTGAACTTTTAAAATGCTTTGGAACTCTTCCATTGCTCTCGGAATTCTGCTGAAGTTTAAAAATGCTTCAGAACTCTTACATTGTTCTCGGAATTCTGCTGACGTTTAAAAATTCTTCGGAACTCTACCATTGTTCTCGGAATTCCGTTGAAGTTTAAAAATGCTTCGAAACTCTTCCATTGTTCTCGGAATTCTGCTGAAGTTTAAAAATGCTTCGGAACTCTTCCATTGTTCTCGGAATTCCGCTGACGTTTAATAATGCTTCGCAACTCTTTCATTGTTCTCGGAATTCCACTGACGTTTAAAAATGCTTCGGAACTCTTCCATTGGTCTCGGAATTCCGATGACGTTTTAAAATGCTTCGGTACTCTTCCATTGTTCTCGGAATTCCGCTGACAATTAAAAATGCTTCGAAACTCTTCCATTGTTCTCGGAATTCCACTGAAGTTTAAAAATGCTTCACAACTCTTCCATTGTTCTCGGAATTCCACTGACGTTTAATAATGCTTCGCAACTCTTTCATTGTTCTCGGAATTCCGCTGACGTTTAAAAATGCTTCGGAACTCTTCCATTGTTCTCGGAATTCCGTTGAAGTTTAAAAATGCTTCGAAACTCTTCCATTGTTCTCAGAATTCTGCTGAAGTTTAAAAATGCTTCAGAACTCTTCCATTGTTCTCGGAATTCCGCTGACGTTTAAAAATGCTTCGGAACTCTTCCATTGTTCTCGGAATTTCGTTGAAGTTTAAAAATGCTTCGAAACTCTTCCATTGTTCTCGGAATTCTGCTGAAGTTTAAAAATGCTTCAGAACTCTTACATTGTTCTCGGAATTCTGCTGACGTTTACAAATGCTTCGGAACTCTTCCATTGTTCTCTGAATTCCGCTGACGTTTAAAAATGCTTCGGTACTCTTCCTTTGTTCTGGGAATTCCGCTGACATATAAAAATGCTTCGGAAATCTTGCATTGTTCTCGGCATTCCGCTGACGTTTAAAAATGCTTCGGAACTCTTCAATTGTTCTCGGAATTCTGCCGAACTTTTAAAATGCTTTGGAACTCTTCCATTGCTCTCGGAATTCTGCTGAAGTTTAAAAATGCTTCAGAACTCTTCCATTGTTCTCGGAATTCTGCTGTAGTTTAAAAATGCTTCGGAACTCTTCCATTGTTCTCAGAATTCCGCTGACGTTTAAAAATGCTTCGGAAATCTTCCATTGTTTTCAAAATTCCGCTGACGTTTAAAAATGCTTCAGAACTCTTCCATTGTTCTCGGAATTCCGCTGACGTTTTAAAATGCTTCGGTACTCTTCCATTGTTCTCGGAATTCCGCTGACATATAAAAATGCTTCGGAAATCTTGCATTGTTCTCGGCATTCCGCTGACGTTTAAAAATGCTTCGGAACTCTTCCATTGTTCTCAGAATTCCGCTGATGTTTAAAAATGCATCGGAAATCTTCCATAGTTTTCAAAATTCCGCTGACGTTTAAAAATGCTTCAGAACTCTTCCATTGTTCTCGGAATTCCGCTGACGTTTAAAAATGCTTTGGAACTCTTCCATTATTCTCGGAAATCTGCTGAAGTTTAAAAATGCTTCGGAACTCTTCCATTGTTCTCAGAATTCCGCTGACGTTTAATAATGCTTCGCAACTTTTTCATTGTTCTCGGAATTCCGCTGACGGTTAAAAATGCTTCGGAACTCTTCAATTGTTCTCGGAATTCTGTTGAACTTTTAAAATGCTTTGGAACTCTTCCATTGCTCTCGGAATTCTGCTGAAGTTTAAAAATGCTTCAGAACTCTTACATTGTTCTCGGAATTCTGCTGACGTTTAAAAATGCTTCAGAACTCTTACATTGTTCTCGGAATTCTGCTGACGTTTAAAAATGCTTCGGAACTCTACCATTGTTCTCGGAATTCCGTTGAAGTTTAAAAATGCTTCGAAACTCTTCCATTGTTCTCGGAATTCTGCTGAAGTTTAAAAATGCTTCGGAACTCTTCCATTGTTCTCGGAATTCCGCTGACAATTAAAAATGCTTCGAAACTTTTCCATTGTTCTCGGAATTCCACTGAAGTTTAAAAATGCTTCACAACTCTTCCATTGTTCTCGGAATTCCGCTGACGTTTAATAATGCTTCGCAACTCTTTCATTGTTCTCGTAATTCCGCTGACGTTTAAAAATGCTTCGGAACTCTTCCATTGTTCTCGGAATTCCGTTGAAGTTTAAAAATGCTTCGAAACTCTTCCATTGTTCTCAGAATTCTGCTGAAGTTTAAAAATGCTTCAGAACTCTTCCATTGTTCTCGGAATTCCGCTGACGTTTAAAAATGCTTCGGAACTCTTCCATTGTTCTCGGAATTTCGTTGAAGTTTAAAAATGCTTCGAAACTCTTCCATTGTTCTCGGAATTCTGCTGAAGTTTAAAAATGCTTCGGAACTCTTTCATTGTTCTCAGAATTCCGCTGACATTTAAAAATGCTTTGGTACTCTTCCATTGTTCTCGGAATTCCGCTGACATATAAAAATGCTTCGGAAATCTTGCATTGTTCTCGGCATTCCGCTGACGTTTAAAAATGCTTCGGAACTCTTCCATTGTTTTCAAAATTCCGCTGACGTTTAAAAATGCTTCAGAACTATTAAATTGTTCTCGGAATTCCGCTGAAGTTTAAAAATGCTTCAGAATTCTTCCATTGTTCTCGGAATTCCGTTGAAGTTTAAAAATGCTTCGAAACTCTTCCATTGTTCTCGGAATTCTGCTGAAGTTTAAAAATGCTTCGGAACTCTTCCATTGTTCTCAGAATTCCGCTAACGTTTAAAAATGCTTCAGAAATCTTCCATTGTTTTCAAAATTCCGCTGACGCTTAAAAATGCTTCAGAACTCTTCCATTGTTCTCGGAATTCCGCTGACGTTTAATAATGCTTCGCAACTCTTTCATTGTACTCGGAATTCCGCTAACGTTTAAAAATGCTTCGGAACTCTTCCATTGTTCTCGGAATTCCGTTGAAGTTTAAAAATACTTCGAAACTCTTCCATTGTTCTGGGAATTCTGCTGAAGTTTAAAAATGCTTCAGAACTCTTCCATTGTTCTCGGAATTCCGCTGACGTTTAATAATGCTTCGCAACTCTTTCATTGTTCTCGGAATTCCGCTGATGTTTAAAAATGCTTCGGTACTCTTCCTTTGTTCTCGGAATTCCGCTGACATATAAAAATGCTTTGGAAATCTTGCATTGTTCTCGGCATTCCGCTGACGTTTAAAAATGCTTCGGAACTCTTCAATTGTTCTCGGAATTCTGCTGAAGTTTAAAAATGCTTCAGAACTCTTCCATTGTTCTCGGAATTCTGCTGTAGTTTAAAAATGCTTCGGAACTCTTCCATTGTTCTCAGAATTCCGCTGACGTTTAAAAATGCTTCGGAACTCTTCAATTGTTCTCGGAATTCTGCTGAACTTTTAAAATGCTTTGGAACTCTTCCATTGCTCTCTGAATTCTGCTGAAGTTTAAAAATGCTTCGGAACTCTTCCATTGTTCTCGGAATTCTGCTGAAGTTTAAAAATGTTTTGGAACTCTTCCATTGTTCTCAGAATTCCGCTGACGTTTAAAAATGCTTCGGAAATCTTCCATTGTTTTCAAAATTCCGCTGACATATAAAAATGCTTTGGAAATCTTGCATTGTTCTCGGCATTCCGCTGACGTTTAAAAATGCTTCAGAATTCTTCAATTGTTCTCGGAATTCTGCTGAACTTTTAAAATGCTTTGGAACTCTTCCATTGCTCTCGGAATTCTGCTGAAGTTTAAAAATGCTTCGGAACTCTTCCATTGTTCTCGGAATTCCGTTGAAGTTTAAAAATGCTTCGAAACTCTTCCATTGTTCTCGGAATTCTGCTGAAGTTTAAAAATGCTTCAGAACTCTTCCATTGTTCTCGGAATTCCGCTGACGTTTAATAATGCTTCGCAACTCTTTCATTGTTCTCGGAATTCCGCTGACGTTTAAAAATGCTTCGGAACTCTTCCATTGTTCTCGGAATTCCGTTGAAGTTTAAAAATGCTTCGAAACCCTTCCATTGTTCTCGGAATTCTGCTGAAGTTTAAAAATGCTTCGGAACTCTTTCATTGTTCTCAGAATTCCGCTGACATTTAAAAATGCTTTGGTACTCTTCCATTGTTCTCGGAATTCCGCTGACATATAAAAATGCTTCGAAAATCTTGCATTGTTCTCGGCATTCCGCTGACGTTTAAAAATGCTTCGGAACTCTTCAATTGTTCTCGGAATTCTGCTGAACTTTTAAAATGCTTTGGAACTCTTCCATTGCTCTCGGAATTCTGCTGAAGTTTAAAAATGCTTCAGAACTCTTACATTGTTCTCGGAATTCTGCTGAAGTTTAAAAATGCTTCGGTACTCTTCCATTGTTCTCGGAAGTCCGCTGACATATAAAAATGCTTCGGAAATCTTGCATTGTTCTCGGCATTCCGCTGACGTTTAAAAATGCTTCGGAACTCTTCCATTGTTCTCAGAATTCCGCTGACGTTTAAAAATGCTTCGGAAATCTTCCATTGTTATCAAAATTCCGCTGACGTTTAAAAATGCTTCAGAACTCTTCCATTGTTCTCGGAATTCCGCTGACGTTTAAAAATGCTTTGGAACTCTTCCATTGTTCTTGGAATTCTGCTGAAGTTTAAAAATGCTTCGGAACTCTTCCATTGTTCTCAGAATTCCGCTGACGTTTAAAAATGCTTCGGTACTCTTCCATTGTTCTCGGAATTCCACTGACATATAAAAATGCTTCGGAAATCTTGCATTGTTCTCGGCATTCCGCTGACGTTTAAAAATGCTTCAGAACTCTTCAATTGTTCTCGGAATTCTGCTGAACTTTTAAAATGCTTTGGAACTCTTCCATTGCTCTCGGAATTCTGCTGAAGTTTAAAAATGCTTCGGAACTCTTCCATTGTTCTCGGAATTCTGCTGAAGTTTAAAAATGTTTTGGAACTCTTCCATTGTTCTCAGAATTCCGCTGACGTTTAAAAATGCTTCGGAAATCTTCCATTGTTTTCAAAATTCCGCTGACATATAAAAATGCTTCGGAAATCTTGCATTGTTCTCGGCATTCCGCTGACGTTTAAAAATGTTTCAGAATTCTTCAATTGTTCTCGGAATTCTGCTGAACTTTTAAAATGCTTTGGAACTCTTCTATTGCTCTCGGAATTCTGCTGAAGTTTAAAAATGCTTCGGAACTCTTCCATTGTTCTCGGAATTCTGCTGAAGTTTAAAAATGCTTCGGAACTCTTCCATTGTTCTCGGAATTCCGTTGAAGTTTAAAAATGCTTCGAAACTCTTCCATTGTTCTCGGAATTCTGCTGAAGTTTAAAAATGCTTCGGAACTCTTCCATTGTTCTCGGAATTCCGTTGAAGTTTAAAAATGCTTCGAAACTCTTCCATTGTACTCGGAATTCCGCTAACGTTTAAAAATGCTTCGGAACTCTTCCATTGTTCTCGGAATTCCGCTGACTTTTAAAAATACTTCTAAACTCTTCCATTGTTCTCCAAATTCCGCTGAAGTTTAAAAATGCTTCGGAACCCTTCCATTGTTCTCGGAATTCTGCTGAAGTTTAAAAATGCTTCGGAACTCTTCCATTGTTCTCAGAATTCTGCTGACGTTTAAAAATGCTTCGGAACTCTTCCATTGGTCTCGGAATTCCGATGACGTTTTAAAATGCTTCGGTACTCTTCCATTGTTCTCGGAATTCCGCTGACAATTAAAAATGCTTCGGAACTCTTCCATTGTTCTCGGAATTCCACTGAAGTTTAAAAATGCTTCACAACTCTTCCATTGTTCTCGGAATTCCGCTGACGTTTAATAATGCTTCGCAACTCTTTCATTGTTCTCGGAATTCCGCTGACGTTTAAAAATGCTTCGGAACTCTTCCATTGTTCTCGGAATTCCGTTGAAGTTTAAAAATGCTTCGAAACTCTTCCATTGTTCTCAGAATTCTGCTGAAGTTTAAAAATGCTTCAGAACTCTTCCATTGTTCTTGGAATTCCGCTGACGTTTAAAAATGCTTCGGAACTCTTCCATTGTTCTCGGAATTTCGTTGAAGTTTAAAAATGCTTCGAAACTCTTCCATTGTTCTCGGAATTCTGCTGAAGTTTAAAAATGCTTCGGAACTCTTTCATTGTTCTCAGAATTCCGCTGACATTTAAAAATGCTTTGGTACTCTTCCATTGTTCTCGGAATTCCGCTGACATATAAAAATGCTTCGGAAATCTTGCATTGTTCTCGGCATTCCGATGACGTTTAAAAATGCTTCGGAACTCTTCAATTGTTCTCGGAATTCTGCTGAACTTTTAAAATGCTTTGGAACTCTTCCATTGCTCTCGGAATTCTGCTGAAGTTTAAAAATGCTTCAGAACTCTTACATTGTTCTCGGAATTCTGCTGAAGTTTAAAAATGCTTCGGTACTCTTCCATTGTTCTCGAAATTCCGCTGACATATAAAAATGCTTCGGAAATCTTGCATTGTTCTCGGCATTCCGCTGACGTTTAAAAATGCTTCGGAACTCTTCCATTGTTTTCAAAATTCCGCTGACGTTTAAAAATGCTTCAGAACTATTAAATTGTTCTCGGAATTCCGCTGACGTTTAAAAATGCTTTGCAACTCTTCCATTGTTCTCAGAATTCCGCTGAAGTTTAAAAATGCTTCAGAATTCTTCAATTGTTCTCGGAATTCTGCTGAACTTTTAAAATGCTTTGGAACTCTTCCATTGCTCTCGGAATTCTGCTGAAGTTTAAAAATGCTTCGGAACTCTTCCATTGTTCTCGGAATTCTGCTGAAGTTTAAAAATGCTTCGGAACTCTTCCATTGTTCTCGGAATTCCGTTGAAGTTTAAAAATGCTTCGAAACTCTTCCATTGTTCTCGGAATTCTGCTGAAGTTTAAAAATGCTTCGGAACTCTTCCATTCTTCTCAGAATTCCGCTAACGTTTAAAAATGCTTCGGAAATCTTCCATTGTTTTCAAAATTCCGCTGACGCTTAAAAATGCTTCAGAACTCTTCCATTGTTCTCGGAATTCCGCTGACGTTTAATAATGCTTCGCAACTCTTTCATTGTACTCGGAATTCCGCTAACGTTTAAAAATGCTTCGGAACTCTTCCATTGTTCTCGGAATTCCGTTGAAGTTTAAAAATGCTTCGAAACTCTTCCATTGTTCTGGGAATTCTGCTGAAGTTTAAAAATGCTTCAGAACTCTTCCATTGTTCTCGGAATTCCGCTGACGTTTAATAATGCTTCGCAACTCTTTCATTGTTCTCGGAATTCCGCTGATGTTTAAAAATGCTTCAGTACTCTTCCTTTGTTCTCGGAATTCCGCTGACATATAAAAATGCTTCGGAAATCTTGCATTGTTCTCGGCATTCCGCTGACGTTTAAAAATGCTTCGGAACTCTTCAATTGTTCTCGGAATTCTGCAGAACTTTTAAAATGCTTTGGAACTCTTCCATTGCTCTCAGAATTCTGCTGAAGTTTAAAAATGCTTCAGAACTCTTACATTGTTCTCGGAATTCTGCTGACGTTTAAAAATGCTTCGGAACTCTTCCATTGTTCTTGAAATTCCGTTGAAGTTTAAAAATGCTTCGGAACTCTTACATTGTTCTCGGAATTCTGCTGAAGTTTAAAAATGCTTCGGAACTCTTCCATTGTTCTCAGAATTCCGCTGACGTTTAAATATGCTTCGATACTCTTCCATTGTTCTTGGAATTCTTCTGACGTTTAAAAATGCTTCGGAACTCTTCCATTGTTCTTGGAATTCCGATGACGTTTTAAAATGCTTCGGTACTCTTCCATTGTTCTCGGAATTCCGCTGACGTTTAAAAATTCTTCGGAACTCTTCCATTGTTCTCGGAATTCCACTGAAGTTTAAAAATGCTTCAGAACTCTTCCATTGTTCTCGGAATTTCGCTGACGTTTAATAATGCTTCGCAACTCTTTCCTTGTTCTCGGAATTCCGCTGACGTTTAAAAATGCTTCGGAACTCTTCCATTGTTCTCGGAATTCCGTTGAAGTTTAAAAATGCTTTGAAACTCTTCCATTGTTCTCGGAATTCCGCTGACATTTAAAAATGCTTCGGAACTCTTCCATTGTTCTCGGAATTCCGCTGACGTTTAAAAATTGTTCGGTACTCTTCCATTGTTCTCGGAATTCCGCTGACATATAAAAATGCTTCGGAAATCTTGTATTGTTCTCGGAATTCCGCTGAAGTTTAAAAATGCTTAAAATCTCTTCCATTGTTCTCGTAATTCTGCTCATGTTTAAAAATGCTTCGGAACTCTTCTATTGTTCTCGGAATTCCGCTGAAGTTTAAAAATGCTTCAGAACTCTTACATTGTTCTCGGAATTCTGCTGACGTTTAAAAATGCTTCGGAACTCTTCCATTGTTCTCGAAATTCCGTTGAAGTTTAAAAATGCTTCGGAACTCTTCCATTGTTCTCGGAATTCTGCTGAAGTTTAAAAATGCTTCGGAACTCTTCCATTGTTCTCAGAATTCCGCTGACGTTTAAAAATGCTTCGGTACTCTTCCATTGTTCTCGGAATTCTTCTGACGTTTAAAAATGCTTCGGAACTCTTCCATTGTTCTAGGAATTCTGCTGAAGTTTAAAAATTCATGTGAACTCTTCCATTATTCTCGGAATTCGTGTGAATTTTAAAAATGCTTCGGAACTTTTCTATTGTTCTCGGAATTCCGCTGAAGTTTAAAAATGCTTAAAATCTCTTACATTGTTCTCGGAATTCCGCTGAAGTTTAAAAATGCTTTGGAACTCTTCCATTGTTCTCGGAATTCTGCTGAAGTTTAACAATGCTTCAGAACTCTTCCATTGTTCTCAGAATTCCGCTGACGTTCAAAAATGCTTCGGAAATCTTCCATTGTTTTCAAAATTCCGCTGACGTTTAAAAATGCTTCAGAACTTTTCCATTGTTCTCCGAGTTCTGCTGACGTTTAAAAATGCTTCGGAACTCTTCCATTGTTCTCAGAATTCCGCTGACGTTTAAAAATGCTTCTGAACTCTTCCATTGTTCTCGGAATTCCGTTGAAGTTTAAAAATGCTTCGAAACTCTTCCATTGTTCTCGGAATTCTGCTGAAGTTTAAAAATGCTTCAGAACTCTTCCATTGTTCTCGGAATTTCGCTGACGTTTAATAATGCTTCGCAACTCTTTCCTTGTTCTCGGAATTCCGCTGACGTTTAAAAATGCTTCGGAACTCTTCCATTGTTCTCGGAATTCCGTTGAAGTTTAAAAATGCTTCAAAACTCTTCCATTGTTCTCGGAATTCAGCTGACATATAAAAATGCTTCGGAAATCTTGTATTGTTCTCGGCATTCCGCTGACGTTTAAAAATGCTTCGGAACTCTTCAATTGTTCTCGGAATTCTGCTGAACTTTTAAAATGCTATGGAACTCTTCCATTGCTCTCGGAATTCGGGTGAAGTTTAAAAATGCTTCGGAACTCTTCTATTGTTCTCGGAATTCCGCTGAAGTTTAAAAATGCTTAAAATCTCTTCCATTGTTCTCGTAATTCTGCTCATGTTTAAAAATGCTTCGGAACTCTTCCATTGTTCTCGTAATTCCGCTGAAGTTTAAAAATGCTTCGGTACTCTTCCATTGTTCTCGGAATTCCGCTGACAATTAAAAATGCTTCGGAACTCTTCCATTGTTCTCGGAATTCCACTGAAGTTTAAAAAAGCTTCACATCTCTTCCATTGTTCTCGGAATTCCGCTGACGTTTAATAATGCTTCGCAACTCTTTCATTGTTCTCGGAATTCCGCTGACGTTTAAAAATGCTTCGGAACTCTTCCATTGTTCTCGGAATTCCGTTGAAGTTTAAAAATGCTTCGAAACTCTTCCATTGTTCTCAGAATTCTGCTGAAGTTTAAAAATGCTTCAGAACTCTTCCATTGTTCTCGGAATTCCGCTGACGTTTAAAAATGCTTCGGAACTCTTCCATTGTTCTCGGAATTTCGTTGAAGTTTAAAAATGCTTCGAAACTCTTCCATTGTTCTCGGAATTCTGCTGAAGTTTAAAAATGCTTCGGAACTCTTTCATTGTTCTCAGAATTCCGCTGACATTTAAAAATGCTTTGGTACTCTTCCATTGTTCTCGGAATTCCGCTGACATATAAAAATGCTTCGGAAATCTTGCATTGTTCTCGGCATTCCGCTGACGTTTAAAAATGCTTCAGAACTTTTCCATTGTTCTCCGAGTTCTGCTGACGTTTAAAAATGCTTCAGAACTCTTACATTGTTCTCGGAATTCTGCTGACGTTTAAAAATGCTTCGGAACTCTTCCATTGTTCTCGAAATTCCGTTGAAGTTTAAAAATGCTTCGGAACTCTTCCATTGTTCTCGGAATTCTGCTGAAGTTTAAAAATGCTTCGGAACTCTTCCATTGTTCTCAGAATTCCGCTGACGTTTAAAAATGCTTCGGTACTCTTCCATTGTTCTCGGAATTCTTCTGACGTTTAAAAATGCTTCGGAACTCTTCCATTGTTCTCGGAATTCCGATGACGTTTTAAAATGCTTCGGTACTCTTCCATTGTTCTCGGAATTCCGCTGACGTTTAAAAATTCTTCGGAACTCTTCCATTGTTCTCGGAATTCCACTGAAGTTTAAAAATGCTTCGGAACTCTTCCATTGTTCTAGGAATTCTGCTGAAGTTTAAAAATTCATGTGAACTCTTCCATTATTCTCGGAATTCGTGTGAATTTTAAAAATGCTTCGGAACTTTTCTATTGTTCTCGGAATTCCGCTGAAGTTTAAAAATGCTTAAAATCTCTTACATTGTTCTCGGAATTCCGCTGAAGTTTAAAAATGCTTCGGAACTCTTCCATTGTTCTCGGAATTCTGCTGAAGTTTAACAATGCTTCAGAACTCTTCCATTGTTCTCAGAATTCCGCTGACGTTCAAAAATGCTTCGGAAATCTTCCATTGTTTTCAAAATTCCGCTGACGTTTAAAAATGCTTCAGAACTTTTCCATTGTTCTCCGAGTTCTGCTGACGTTTAAAAATGCTTCGGAACTCTTCCATTGTTCTCAGAATTCCGCTGACGTTTAAAAATGCTTCTGAACTCTTCCATTGTTCTCGGAATTCCGTTGAAGTTTAAAAATGCTTCGGAACTTTTCTATTGTTCTCGGAATTCCGCTGAAGTTTAAAAATGCTTAAAATCTCTTACATTGTTCTCGGAATTCCGCTGAAGTTTAAAAATGCTTCGGAACTCTTCCATTGTTCTCGGAATTCTGCTGAAGTTTAAAAATGCTTCGGAACTCTTCCATTGTTCTCAGAATTCCGCTGACGTTTAAAAATGCTTCGATACTCTTCCATTGTTCTCGGAATTCTTCTGACGTTTAAAAATGCTTCGGAACTCTTCCATTGTTCTTGGAATTCCGATGACGTTTTAAAATGCTTCGGTACTCTTCCATTGTTCTCGGAATTTCGCTGACGTTTAATAATGCTTCGCAACTCTTTCCTTGTTCTCGGAATTCCGCTGACATTTAAAAATGCTTCGGAAATCTTCCATTGTTCTCGGAATTCCGTTGAAGTTTAAAAATGCTTCGAAACTCTTCCATTGTTCTCGGAATTCCGCTGATATTTAAAAATGCTTCGGAAATCTTCCATTGTTTTCAAAATTCCGCTGACGTTTAAAAATGCTTCAGAACTCTTCCATTGTTCTCAGAATTCCGCTGACATTTAAAAATGCTTCGGAACTCTTCCATTGTTCTCGGAATTCCGCTGACGTTTAAAAATTGTTCGGTACTCTTCCATTGTTCTCGGAATTCCGCTGACATATAAAAATGCTTCGGAAATCTTGTATTGTTCTCGGAATTCCGCTGAAGTTTAAAAATGCTTAAAATCTCTTCCATTGTTCTCGTAATTCTGCTCATGTTTAAAAATGATTCGGAACTCTTCTATTGTTCTCGGAATTCCGCTGAAGTTTAAAAATGCTTAAAATCTCTTCCATTGTTCTCGTAATTCTGCTCATGTTTAAAAATGCTTCGGAACTCTTCCATTGTTCTCGTAATTCCGCTGAAGTTTAAAAATGCTTCGGAACTCTTCCATTGTTCTCGGAATTCCGATGACGTTTTAAAATGCTTCGGTACTCTTCCATTGTTCTCGGAATTCCGCTGACAATTAAAAATGCTTCGGAACTCTTCCATTGTTCTCGGAATTCCGTTGAAGTTTAAAAATGCTTCGAAACTCTTCCATTGTTCTCAGAATTCTGCTGAAGTTTAAAAATGCTTCAGAACTCTTCCATTGTTCTCGGAATTCCGCTGACGTTTAATAATGCTTCGCAACTCTTTCATTGTTCTCGGAATTCCGCTGAAATTTAAAAATGCTTCGGAACTCTTCCATTGTTCTCAGAATTTTGCTGACGTTTAAAAATGCTTCGGTACTCTTCCTTTGCTCTCGGAATTCCGCTGACATATAAAAATGCTTCGGAAATCTTGCATTGTTCTCGGCATTCCGCTGACGTTTAAAAATGCTTCGGAACTCTTCAATTGTTCTCGGAATTCCGCTGACGTTTAATAATGCTTCGCAACTCTTTCATTGTTCTCGGAATTCCGCTGACGTTTAAAAATGCTTCGGAACTCTTCCATTGTTCTCGGAATTCCGTTGAAGTTTAAAAATGCTTCGAAACTCTTCCATTGTTCTCAGAATTCTGCTGAAGTTTAAAAATGCTTCAGAACTCTTCCATTGTTCTCGGAATTCCGCTGACGTTTAATAATGCTTCGCAACTCTTTCATTGTTCTCGGAATTCCGCTGAAATTTAAAAATGCTTCAGAACTCTTCCATTGTTCTCAGAATTCCGCTGACGTTTAAAAATGCTTCGGTACTCTTCCTTTGTTCTCGGAATTCCGCTGACATATAAAAATGCTTCGGAAATCTTGCATTGTTCTCGGCATTCCGCTGACGTTTAAAAATGCTTCGGAACTCTTCAATTGTTCTCGGAATTCTGCTGAACTTTTAAAATGCTTTGGAACTCTTCCATTGCTCTCAGAATTCTGCTGAAGTTTAAAAATGCTTCAGAACTCTTACATTGTTCTCGGAATTCTGCTGACGTTTAAAAATGCTTAAAATCTCTTACATTGTTCTCGGAATTCCGCTGAAGTTTAAAAATGCTTTGGAACTCTTCCATTGTTCTCGGAATTCTGCTGAAGTTTAACAATGCTTCAGAACTCTTCCATTGTTCTCGGAATTTCGCTGACGTTTAATAATGCTTCGCAACTCTTTCCTTGTTCTCGGAATTCCGCTGACGTTTAAAAATGCTTCGGAACTCTTCCATTGTTCTCGGAATTCCGTTGAAGTTTAAAAATGCTTTGAAACTCTTCCATTGTTCTCGGAATTCCGCTGACATTTAAAAATGCTTCGGAACTCTTCCATTGTTCTCGGAATTCCGCTGACGTTTAAAAATTGTTCGGTACTCTTCCATTGTTCTCGGAATTCCGCTGACATATAAAAATGCTTCGGAAATCTTGTATTGTTCTCGGAATTCCGCTGAAGTTTAAAAATGCTTAAAATCTCTTCCATTGTTCTCGTAATTCTGCTCATGTTTAAAAATGCTTCGGAACTCTTCTATTGTTCTCGGAATTCCGCTGAAGTTTAAAAATGCTTCAGAACTCTTACATTGTTCTCGGAATTCTGCTGACGTTTAAAAATGCTTCGGAACTCTTCTATTGTTCTCGGAATTCTGCTGAAGTTTAAAAATGCTTCAGAACTCTTACATTGTTCTCGGAATTCTGCTGACGTTTAAAAATGCTTCGGAACTCTTCCATTGTTCTCGAAATTCCGTTGAAGTTTAAAAATGCTTCGGAACTCTTCCATTGTTCTCGGAATTCTGCTGAAGTTTAAAAATGCTTCGGAACTCTTCCATTGTTCTCAGAATTCCGCTGACGTTTAAAAATGCTTCGGTACTCTTCCATTGTTCTCGGAATTCTTCTGACGTTTAAAAATGATTCGGAACTCTTCCATTGTTCTAGGAATTCTGCTGAAGTTTAAAAATTCATGTGAACTCTTCCATTATTCTCGGAATTCGTGTGAATTTTAAAAATGCTTCGGAACTTTTCTATTGTTCTCGGAATTCCGCTGAAGTTTAAAAATGCTTAAAATCTCTTACATTGTTCTCGGAATTCCGCTGAAGTTTAAAAATGCTTTGGAACTCTTCCATTGTTCTCGGAATTCTGCTGAAGTTTAACAATGCTTCAGAACTCTTCCATTGTTCTCAGAATTCCGCTGACGTTCAAAAATGCTTCGGAAATCTTCCATTGTTTTCAAAATTCCGCTGACGTTTAAAAATGCTTCAGAACTTTTCCATTGTTCTCCGAGTTCTGCTGACGTTTAAAAATGCTTCGGAACTCTTCCATTGTTCTCAGAATTCCGCTGACGTTTAAAAATGCTTCTGAACTCTTCCATTGTTCTCGGAATTCCGTTGAAGTTTAAAAATGCTTCGAAACTCTTCCATTGTTCTCGGAATTCTGCTGAAGTTTAAAAATGCTTCAGAACTCTTCCATTGTTCTCGGAATTTCGCTGACGTTTAATAATGCTTCGCAACTCTTTCCTTGTTCTCGGAATTCCGCTGACGTTTAAAAATGCTTCGGAACTCTTCCATTGTTCTCGGAATTCCGTTGAAGTTTAAAAATGCTTCAAAACTCTTCCATTGTTATCGGAATTCAGCTGACATATAAAAATGCTTCGGAAATCTTGTATTGTTCTCGGCATTCCGCTGACGTTTAAAAATGCTTCGGAACTCTTCAATTGTTCTCGGAATTCTGCTGAACTTTTAAAATGCTATGGAACTCTTCCATTGCTCTCGGAATTCGGGTGAAGTTTAAAAATGCTTCGGAACTCTTCTATTGTTCTCGGAATTCCGCTGAAGTTTAAAAATGCTTAAAATCTCTTCCATTGTTCTCGTAATTCTGCTCATGTTTAAAAATGCTTCGGAACTCTTCCATTGTTCTCGTAATTCCGCTGAAGTTTAAAAATGCTTCGGAACTCTTCCATTGGTCTCGGAATTCCGATGACGTTTTAAAATGCTTCGGTACTCTTCCATTGTTCTCGGAATTCCGCTGACAATTAAAAATGCTTCGGAACTCTTCCATTGTTCTCGGAATTCCACTGAAGTTTAAAAATGCTTCACAACTCTTCCATTGTTCTCGGAATTCCGCTGACGTTTAATAATGCTTCGCAACTCTTTCATTGTTCTCGGAATTCCGCTGACGTTTAAAAATGCTTCGGAACTCTTCCATTGTTCTCGGAATTCCGTTGAAGTTTAAAAATGCTTCGAAACTCTTCCATTGTTCTCAGAATTCTGCTGAAGTTTAAAAATGCTTCAGAACTCTTCCATTGTTCTCGGAATTCCGCTGACGTTTAAAAATGCTTCGGAACTCTTCCATTGTTCTCGGAATTTCGTTGAAGTTTAAAAATGCTTCGAAACTCTTCCATTGTTCTCGGAATTCTGCTGAAGTTTAAAAATGCTTCGGAACTCTTTCATTGTTCTCAGAATTCCGCTGACATTTAAAAATGCTTTGGTACTCTTCCATTGTTCTCGGAATTCCGCTGACATATAAAAATGCTTCGGAAATCTTGCATTGTTCTCGGCATTCCGCTGACGTTTAAAAATGCTTCGGAACTCTTCAATTGTTCTCGGAATTCTGCTGAACTTTTAAAATGCTTTGGAACTCTTCCATTGCTCTCGGAATTCTGCTGAAGTTTAAAAATGCTTCAGAACTCTTACATTGTTCTCGGAATTCTGCTGAAGTTTAAAAATGCTTCGGTACTCTTCCATTGTTCTCGAAATTCCGCTGACATATAAAAATGCTTCGGAAATCTTGCATTGTTCTCGGCATTCCGCTGACGTTTAAAAATGCTTCGGAACTCTTCCATTGTTTTCAAAATTCCGCTGACGTTTAAAAATGCTTCAGAACTATTAAATTGTTCTCGGAATTCCGCTGACGTTTAAAAATGCTTTGCAACTCTTCCATTGTTCTCAGAATTCCGCTGAAGTTTAAAAATGCTTCAGAATTCTTCAATTGTTCTCGGAATTCTGCTGAACTTTTAAAATGCTTTGGAACTCTTCCATTGCTCTCGGAATTCTGCTGAAGTTTAAAAATGCTTCGGAACTCTTCCATTGTTCTCGGAATTCTGCTGAAGTTTAAAAATGCTTCGGAACTCTTCCATTGTTCTCGGAATTCCGTTGAAGTTTAAAAATGCTTCGAAACTCTTCCATTGTTCTCGGAATTCTGCTGAAGTTTAAAAATGCT
Organism: Phyllobates terribilis; assembly: GCF_046119375.1. Taxonomy (NCBI): domain Eukaryota; kingdom Metazoa; phylum Chordata; class Amphibia; order Anura; family Dendrobatidae; genus Phyllobates; species Phyllobates terribilis. Next base: position 16,369,618 of record NW_027362782.1, read on the forward strand.
TCGGAACTCTTCCATTGTTCTCAGAATTCCGCTAACGTTTAAAAATGCTTCGGAAATCTTCCATTGTTTTCAAAATTCCGCTGACGCTTAAAAATGCTTCAGAACTCTTCCATTGTTCTCGGAATTCCGCTGACGTTTAATAATGCTTCGCAACTCTTTCATTGTACTCGGAATTCCGCTAACGTTTAAAAATGCTTCGGAAATCTTCCATTGTTCTCGGAATTCCGTTGAAGTTTAAAAATGCTTCGAAACTCTTCCATTGTTCTGGGAATTCTGCTGAAGTTTAAAAATGCTTCAGAACTCTTCCATTGTTCTCGTAATTCCGCTGACGTTTAATAATGCTTCGCAACTCTTTCATTGTTCTCGGAATTCCGCTGATGTTTAAAAATGCTTCAGTACTCTTCCTTTGTTCTGGGAATTCCGTTGACATATAAAAATGCTTTGGAAATCTTGCATTGTTCTCGGCATTCCGCTGACGTTTAAAAATGCTTCGGAACTCTTCCATTGTTCTCAGAATTCCGCTGACGTTTAAAAATGCTTCTGAACTCTTCCATTGTTCTCGGAATTCCGTTGAAGTTTAAAAATGCTTCGAAACTCTTCCATTGTTCTCGGAATTCTGCTGAAGTTTAAAAATGCTTCAGAACTCTTCCATTGTTCTCGGAATTTCGCTGACGTTTAATAATGCTTCGCAACTCTTTCCTTGTTCTCGGAATTCCGCTGACGTTTAAAAATGCTTCGGAACTCTTCCATTGTTCTCGGAATTCCGTTGAAGTTTAAAAATGCTTCAAAACTCTTCCATTGTTCTCGGAATTCAGCTGACATATAAAAATGCTTCGGAAATCTTGTATTGTTCTCGGCATTCCGCTGACGTTTAAAAATGCTTCGGAACTCTTCAATTGTTCTCGGAATTCTGCTGAACTTTTAAAATGCTATGGAACTCTTCCATTGCTCTCGGAATTCGGGTGAAGTTTAAAAATGCTTCGGAACTCTTCTATTGTTCTCGGAATTCCGCTGAAGTTTAAAAATGCTTAAAATCTCTTCCATTGTTCTCGTAATTCTGCTCATGTTTAAAAATGCTTCGGAACTCTTCCATTGTTCTCGTAATTCCGCTGAAGTTTAAAAATGCTTCGGAACTCTTCCATTGGTCTCGGAATTCCGATGACGTTTTAAAATGCTTCGGTACTCTTCCATTGTTCTCGGAATTCCGCTGACAATTAAAAATGCTTCGGAACTCTTCCATTGTTCTCGGAATTCCACTGAAGTTTAAAAATGCTTCACAACTCTTCCATTGTTCTCGGAATTCCGCTGACGTTTAATAATGCTTCGCAACTCTTTCATTGTTCTCGGAATTCCGCTGACGTTTAAAAATGCTTCGGAACTCTTCCATTGTTCTCGGAATTCCGTTGAAGTTTAAAAATGCTTCGAAACTCTTCCATTGTTCTCAGAATTCTGCTGAAGTTTAAAAATGCTTCAGAACTCTTCCATTGTTCTCGGAATTCCGCTGACGTTTAAAAATGCTTCGGAACTCTTCCATTGTTCTCGGAATTTCGTTGAAGTTTAAAAATGCTTCGAAACTCTTCCATTGTTCTCGGAATTCTGCTGAAGTTTAAAAATGCTTCGGAACTCTTTCATTGTTCTCAGAATTCCGCTGACATTTAAAAATGCTTTGGTACTCTTCCATTGTTCTCGGAATTCCGCTGACATATAAAAATGCTTCGGAAATCTTGCATTGTTCTCGGCATTCCGCTGACGTTTAAAAATGCTTCGGAACTCTTCAATTGTTCTCGGAATTCTGCTGAACTTTTAAAATGCTTTGGAACTCTTCCATTGCTCTCGGAATTCTGCTGAAGTTTAAAAATGCTTCAGAACTCTTACATTGTTCTCGGAATTCTGCTGAAGTTTAAAAATGCTTCGGTACTCTTCCATTGTTCTCGAAATTCCGCTGACATATAAAAATGCTTCGGAAATCTTGCATTGTTCTCGGCATTCCGCTGACGTTTAAAAATGCTTCGGAACTCTTCCATTGTTTTCAAAATTCCGCTGACGTTTAAAAATGCTTCAGAACTATTAAATTGTTCTCGGAATTCCCCTGACGTTTAAAAATGCTTTGCAACTCTTCCATTGTTCTCAGAATTCCGCTGAAGTTTAAAAATGCTTCAGAATTCTTCAATTGTTCTCGGAATTCTGCTGAACTTTTAAAATGCTTTGGAACTCTTCCATTGCTCTCGGAATTCTGCTGAAGTTTAAAAATGCTTCGGAACTCTTCCATTGTTCTCGGAATTCTGCTGAAGTTTAAAAATGCTTCGGAACTCTTCCATTGTTCTCGGAATTCCGTTGAAGTTTAAAAATGCTTCGAAACTCTTCCATTGTTCTCGGAATTCTGCTGAAGTTTAAAAATGCTTCGGAACTCTTCCATTGTTCTCGGAATTCTGCTGAAGTTTAAAAATGCTTCGGAACTCTTCCATTGTTCTCGGAATTCCGTTGAAGTTTAAAAATGCTTCGAAACTCTTCCATTGTTCTGGGAATTCTGCTGAAGTTTAAAAATGCTTCAGAACTCTTCCATTGTTCTCGGAATTCCGCTGACGTTTAATAATGCTTCGCAACTCTTTCATTGTTCTCGGAATTCCGCTGATGTTTAAAAATGCTTCAGTACTCTTCCTTTGTTCTGGGAATTCCGTTGACATATAAAAATGCTTTGGAAATCTTGCATTGTTCTCGGCATTCCGCTGACATTTAAAAATGCTTCGGAACTCTTCAATTGTTCTCGGAATTCTGCTGAAGTTTAAAAATGCTTCAGAACTCTTCCATTGTTCTCGGAATTTTGCTGTAGTTTAAAAATGCTTCGGAACTCTTCCATTGTTCTCAGAATTCCGCTGACGTTTAAAAATGCTTCGGAACTCTTCAATTGTTCTCGGAATTCTGCTGAACTTTTAAAATGCTTCGGAACTCTTCCATTGTTCTCGGAATTCTGCTGAAGTTTAAAAATGTTTTGGAACTCTTCCATTGTTCACAGAATTCCGCTGACGTTTAAAAATGCTTCGGAAATCTTCCATTGTTTTCAAAATTCCGCTGACATATAAAAATGCTTCGGAAATCTTGCATTGTTCTCGGCATTCCGCTGACGTTTAAAAATGTTTCAGAATTCTTCAATTGTTCTCGGAATTCTGCTGAACTTTTAAAATGCTTTGGAACTCTTCTATTGCTCTCGGAATTCTGATGAAGTTTAAAAATGCTTCGGAACTCTTCCATTGTTCTCGGAATTCTGCTGAAGTTTAAAAATGCTTCGGAACTCTTCCATTGTTCTCGGAATTCCGTTGAAGTTTAAAAATGCTTCGAAACTCTTCCATTGTTCTCGGAATTCTGCTGAAGTTTAAAAATGCTTCGGAACTCTTCCATTGTTCTCAGAATTCCGCTAACGTTTAAAAATGCTTCGGAAATCTTCCATTGTTTTCAAAATTCCGCTGACGCTTAAAAATGCTTCAGAACTCTTCCATTGTTCTCGGAATTCCGCTGACGTTTAATAATGCTTCGCAACTCTTTCATTGTAATCGGAATTCCGCTAACGTTTAAAAATGCTTCGGAAATCTTCCATTGTTCTCGGAATTCCGTTGAAGTTTAAAAATGCTTCGAAACTCTTCCATTGTTCTGGGAATTCTGCTGAAGTTTAAAAATGCTTCAGAACTCTTCCATTGTTCTCGTAATTCCGCTGACGTTTAATAATGCTTCGCAACTCTTTCATTGTTCTCGGAATTCCGCTGATGTTTAAAAATGCTTCAGTACTCTTCCTTTGTTCTGGGAATTCCGTTGACATATAAAAATGCTTTGGAAATCTTGCATTGTTCTCGGCATTCCGCTGACGTTTAAAAATGCTTCGGAACTCTTCCATTGTTCTCAGAATTCCGCTGACGTTTAAAAATGCTTCTGAACTCTTCCATTGTTCTCGGAATTCCGTTGAAGTTTAAAAATGCTTCGAAACTCTTCCATTGTTCTCGGAATTCTGCTGAAGTTTAAAAATGCTTCAGAACTCTTCCATTGTTCTCGGAATTTCGCTGACGTTTAATAATGCTTCGCAACTCTTTCCTTGTTCTCGGAATTCCGCTGACGTTTAAAAATGCTTCGGAACTCTTCCATTGTTCTCGGAATTCCGTTGAAGTTTAAAAATGCTTCAAAACTCTTCCATTGTTCTCGGAATTCAGCTGACATATAAAAATGCTTCGGAAATCTTGTATTGTTCTCGGCATTCCGCTGACGTTTAAAAATGCTTCGGAACTCTTCAATTGTTCTCGGAATTCTGCTGAACTTTTAAAATGCTATGGAACTCTTCCATTGCTCTCGGAATTCGGGTGAAGTTTAAAAATGCTTCGGAACTCTTCTATTGTTCTCGGAATTCCGCTGAAGTTTAAAAATGCTTAAAATCTCTTCCATTGTTCTCGTAATTCTGCTCATGTTTAAAAATGCTTCGGAACTCTTCCATTGTTCTCGTAATTCCGCTGAAGTTTAAAAATGCTTCGGAACTCTTCCATTGGTCACGGAATTCCGATGACGTTTTAAAATGCTTCGGTACTCTTCCATTGTTCTCGGAATTCCGCTGACAATTAAAAATGCTTTGGAACTCTTCCATTGTTCTCGGAATTCCACTGAAGTTTAAAAATGCTTCACAACTCTTCCATTGTTCTCGGAATTCCGCTGACGTTTAATAATGCTTCGCAACTCTTTCATTGTTCTCGGAATTCCGCTGACGTTTAAAAATGCTTCGGAACTCTTCCATTGTTCTCGGAATTCCGTTGAAGTTTAAAAATGCTTCGAAACTCTTCCATTGTTCTCAGAATTCTGCTGAAGTTTAAAAATGCTTCAGAACTCTTCCATTGTTCTTGGAATTCCGCTGACGTTTAAAAATGCTTCGGAACTCTTCCATTGTTCTCGGAATTTCGTTGAAGTTTAAAAATGCTTCGAAACTCTTCCATTGTTCTCGGAATTCTGCTGAAGTTTAAAAATGCTTCGGAACTCTTTCATTGTTCTCAGAATTCCGCTGACATTTAAAAATGCTTTGGTACTCTTCCATTGTTCTCGGAATTCCGCTGACATATAAAAATGCTTCGGAAATCTTGCATTGTTCTCGGCATTCCGATGACGTTTAAAAATGCTTCGGAACTCTTCAATTGTTCTCGGAATTCTGCTGAACTTTTAAAATGCTTTGGAACTCTTCCATTGCTCTCGGAATTCTGCTGAAGTTTAAAAATGCTTCAGAACTCTTACATTGTTCTCGGAATTCTGCTGAAGTTTAAAAATGCTTCGGTACTCTTCCATTGTTCTCGAAATTCCGCTGACATATAAAAATGCTTCGGAAATCTTGCATTGTTCTCGGCATTCCGCTGACGTTTAAAAATGCTTCGGAACTCTTCCATTGTTTTCAAAATTCCGCTGACGTTTAAAAATGCTTCAGAACTATTAAATTGTTCTCGGAATTCCGCTGACGTTTAAAAATGCTTTGCAACTCTTCCATTGTTCTCAGAATTCCGCTGAAGTTTAAAAATGCTTCAGAATTCTTCAATTGTTCTCGGAATTCTGCTGAACTTTTAAAATGCTTTGGAACTCTTCCATTGCTCTCGGAATTCTGCTGAAGTTTAAAAATGCTTCGGAACTCTTCCATTGTTCTCGGAATTCTGCTGAAGTTTAAAAATGCTTCGGAACTCTTCCATTGTTCTCGGAATTCCGTTGAAGTTTAAAAATGCTTCGAAACTCTTCCATTGTTCTCGGAATTCTGCTGAAGTTTAAAAATGCTTCGGAACTCTTCCATTCTTCTCAGAATTCCGCTAACGTTTAAAAATGCTTCGGAAATCTTCCATTGTTTTCAAAATTCCGCTGACGCTTAAAAATGCTTCAGAACTCTTCCATTGTTCTCGGAATTCCGCTGACGTTTAATAATGCTTCGCAACTCTTTCATTGTACTCGGAATTCCGCTAACGTTTAAAAATGCTTCGGAACTCTTCCATTGTTCTCGAAATTCCGTTGAAGTTTAAAAATGCTTCGAAACTCTTCCATTGTTCTGGGAATTCTGCTGAAGTTTAAAAATGCTTCAGAACTCTTCCATTGTTCTCGGAATTCCGCTGACGTTTAATAATGCTTCGCAACTCTTTCATTGTTCTCGGAATTCCGCTGATGTTTAAAAATGCTTCAGTACTCTTCCTTTGTTCTGGGAATTCCGTTGACATATAAAAATGCTTTGGAAATCTTGCATTGTTCTCGGCATTCCGCTGACATTTAAAAATGCTTCGGAACTCTTCAATTGTTCTCGGAATTCTGCTGAAGTTTAAAAATGCTTCAGAACTCTTCCATTGTTCTCGGAATTCTGCTGTAGTTTAAAAATGCTTCGGAACTCTTCCATTGTTCTCAGAATTCCGCTGACGTTTAAAAATGCTTCGGAACTCTTCAATTGTTCTCGGAATTCTGCTGAACTTTTAAAATGCTTTGGAACTCTTCCATTGCTCTCTGAATTCTGCTGAAGTTTAAAAATGCTTCGGAACTCTTCCATTGTTCTCGGAATTCTGCTGAAGTTTAAAAATGTTTTGGAACTCTTCCATTGTTCTCAGAATTCCGCTGACGTTTAAAAATGCTTCGGAAATCTTCCATTGTTTTCAAAATTCCGCTGACATATAAAAATGCTTCGGAAATCTTGCATTGTTCTCGGCATTCCGCTGACGTTTAAAAATGCTTCAGAATTCCTCAATTGTTCTCGGAATTCTGCTGAAGTTTAAAAATGCTTCGGAACTCTTCCATTGTTCTCGGAATTCCGTTGAAGTTTAAAAATGCTTCGAAACTCTTCCATTGTTCTCGGAATTCTGCTGAAGTTTAAAAATGCTACAGAACTCTTCCATTGTTCTCGGAATTCCGCTGACGTTTAATAATGCTTCGCAACTCTTTCATTGTTCTCGGAATTCCGCTGACGTTTAAAAATGCTTCGGAACTCTTCCATTGTTCTCGGAATTCCGTTGAAGTTTAAAAATGCTTCGAAACCCTTCCATTGTTCTCGGAATTCTGCTGAAGTTTAAAAATGCTTCGGAACTCTTTCATTGTTCTCAGAATTCCGCTGACATTTAAAAATGCTTTGGTACTCTTCCATTGTTCTTGGAATTCCGCTGACATATAAAAATGCTTCGAAAATCTTGCATTGTTCTCGGCATTCCGCTGACGTTTAAAAATGCTTCGGAACTCTTCCATTGTTCTCAGAATTCCGCTGACGTTTAAAAATGCTTCGGAAATCTTCCATTGTTTTCAAAATTCCGCTGACGTTTAAAAATGCTTCAGAACTCTTCCATTGTTCTCAGAATTCCGCTGACGTTTAAAAATGCTTTGGAACTCTTCCATTGTTCTTGGAATTCTGCTGAAGTTTAAAAATGCTTCGGAACTCTTCCATTGTTCTCAGAATTCCGCTGACGTTTAAAAATGCTTCGGTACTCTTCCATTGTTCTCGGAATTCCACTGACATATAAAAATACTTCGGAAATCTTGCATTGTTCTCGGCATTCCGCTGACGTTTAAAAATGCTTCGGAACTCTTCAATTGTTCTCGGAATTCTGCTGAACTTTTAAAATGCTTTGGAACTCTTCCATTGCTCTCGGAATTCTGCTGAAGTTTAAAAATGCTTCGGAACTCTTCCATTGTTCTCGGAATTCTGCTGAAGTTTAAAAATGTTTTGGAACTTTTCCATTGTTCACAGAATTCCGCTGACGTTTAAAAATGCTTCGGAAATCTTCCATTGTTTTCAAAATTCCGCTGACATATAAAAATGCTTCGGAAATCTTGCATTGTTCTCGGCATTCCGCTGACGTTTAAAAATGTTTCAGAATTCTTCAATTGTTCTCGGAATTCTGCTGAACTTTTAAAATGCTTTGGAACTCTTCTATTGCTCTCGGAATTCTGCTGAAGTTTAAAAATGCTTCGGAACTCTTCCATTGTTCTCGGAATTCTGCTGAAGTTTAAAAATGCTTCGGAACTCTTCCATTGTTCTCGGAATTCCGTTGAAGTTTAAAAATGCTTCGAAACTCTTCCATTGTTCTCGGAATTCTGCTGAAGTTTAAAAATGCTTCGGAACTCTTCCATTGTTCTCGGAATTCCGTTGAAGTTTAAAAATGCTTCAGAACTCTTACATTGTTCTCGGAATTCTGCTGAAGTTTAAAAATGCTTCGGTACTCTTCCATTGTTCTCGAAATTCCGCTGACATATAAAAATGCTTCGGAAATCTTGCATTGTTCTCGGCATTCCGCTGACGTTTAAAAATGCTTCGGAACTCTTCCATTGTTTTCAAAATTCCGCTGACGTTTAAAAATGCTTCAGAACTATTAAATTGTTCTCGGAATTCCCCTGACGTTTAAAAATGCTTTGCAACTCTTCCATTGTTCTCAGAATTCCGCTGAAGTTTAAAAATGCTTCAGAATTCTTCAATTGTTCTCGGAATTCTGCTGAACTTTTAAAATGCTTTGGAACTCTTCCATTGCTCTCGGAATTCTGCTGAAGTTTAAAAATGCTTCGGAACTCTTCCATTGTTCTCGGAATTCTGCTGAAGTTTAAAAATGCTTCGGAACTCTTCCATTGTTCTCGGAATTCCGTTGAAGTTTAAAAATGCTTCGAAACTCTTCCATTGTTCTCGGAATTCTGCTGAAGTTTAAAAATGCTTCGGAACTCTTCCATTGTTCTCAGAATTCCGCTAACGTTTAAAAATGCTTCGGAAATCTTCCATTGTTTTCAAAATTCCGCTGACGCTTAAAAATGCTTCAGAACTCTTCCATTGTTCTCGGAATTCCGCTGACGTTTAATAATGCTTCGCAACTCTTTCATTGTACTCGGAATTCCGCTAACGTTTAAAAATGCTTCGGAACTCTTCCATTGTTCTCGGAATTCCGTTGAAGTTTAAAAATGCTTCGAAACTCTTCCATTGTTCTGGGAATTCTGCTGAAGTTTAAAAATGCTTCAGAACTCTTCCATTGTTCTCGGAATTCCGCTGACGTTTAATAATGCTTCGCAACTCTTTCATTGTTCTCGGAATTCCGCTGATGTTTAAAAATGCTTCAGTACTCTTCCTTTGTTCTGGGAATTCCGTTGACATATAAAAATGCTTTGGAAATCTTGCATTGTTCTCGGCATTCCGCTGACATTTAAAAATGCTTCGGAACTCTTCAATTGTTCTCGGAATTCTGCTGAAGTTTAAAAATGCTTCAGAACTCTTCCATTGTTCTCGGAATTTTGCTGTAGTTTAAAAATGCTTCGGAACTCTTCCATTGTTCTCAGAATTCCGCTGACGTTTAAAAATGCTTCGGAACTCTTCAATTGTTCTCGGAATTCTGCTGAACTTTTAAAATGCTTCGGAACTCTTCCATTGTTCTCGGAATTCTGCTGAAGTTTAAAAATGTTTTGGAACTCTTCCATTGTTCACAGAATTCCGCTGACGTTTAAAAATGCTTCGGAAATCTTCCATTGTTTTCAAAATTCCGCTGACATATAAAAATGCTTCGGAAATCTTGCATTGTTCTCGGCATTCCGCTGACGTTTAAAAATGTTTCAGAATTCTTCAATTGTTCTCGGAATTCTGCTGAACTTTTAAAATGCTTTGGAACTCTTCTATTGCTCTCGGAATTCTGATGAAGTTTAAAAATGCTTCGGAACTCTTCCATTGTTCTCGGAATTCTGCTGAAGTTTAAAAATGCTTCGGAACTCTTCCATTGTTCTCGGAATTCCGTTGAAGTTTAAAAATGCTTCGAAACTCTTCCATTGTTCTCGGAATTCTGCTGAAGTTTAAAAATGCTTCGGAACTCTTCCATTGTTCTCAGAATTCCGCTAACGTTTAAAAATGCTTCGGAAATCTTCCATTGTTTTCAAAATTCCGCTGACGCTTAAAAATGCTTCAGAACTCTTCCATTGTTCTCGGAATTCCGCTGACGTTTAATAATGCTTCGCAACTCTTTCATTGTAATCGGAATTCCGCTAACGTTTAAAAATGCTTCGGAAATCTTCCATTGTTCTCGGAATTCCGTTGAAGTTTAAAAATGCTTCGAAACTCTTCCATTGTTCTGGGAATTCTGCTGAAGTTTAAAAATGCTTCAGAACTCTTCCATTGTTCTCGTAATTCCGCTGACGTTTAATAATGCTTCGCAACTCTTTCATTGTTCTCGGAATTCCGCTGATGTTTAAAAATGCTTCAGTACTCTTCCTTTGTTCTGGGAATTCCGTTGACATATAAAAATGCTTTGGAAATCTTGCATTGTTCTCGGCATTCCGCTGACGTTTAAAAATGCTTCGGAACTCTTCCATTGTTCTCAGAATTCCGCTGACGTTTAAAAATGCTTCTGAACTCTTCCATTGTTCTCGGAATTCCGTTGAAGTTTAAAAATGCTTCGAAACTCTTCCATTGTTCTCGGAATTCTGCTGAAGTTTAAAAATGCTTCAGAACTCTTCCATTGTTCTCGGAATTTCGCTGACGTTTAATAATGCTTCGCAACTCTTTCCTTGTTCTCGGAATTCCGCTGACGTTTAAAAATGCTTCGGAACTCTTCCATTGTTCTCGGAATTCCGTTGAAGTTTAAAAATGCTTCAAAACTCTTCCATTGTTCTCGGAATTCAGCTGACATATAAAAATGCTTCGGAAATCTTGTATTGTTCTCGGCATTCCGCTGACGTTTAAAAATGCTTCGGAACTCTTCAATTGTTCTCGGAATTCTGCTGAACTTTTAAAATGCTATGGAACTCTTCCATTGCTCTCGGAATTCGGGTGAAGTTTAAAAATGCTTCGGAACTCTTCTATTGTTCTCGGAATTCCGCTGAAGTTTAAAAATGCTTAAAATCTCTTCCATTGTTCTCGTAATTCTGCTCATGTTTAAAAATGCTTCGGAACTCTTCCATTGTTCTCGTAATTCCGCTGAAGTTTAAAAATGCTTCGGAACTCTTCCATTGGTCACGGAATTCCGATGACGTTTTAAAATGCTTCGGTACTCTTCCATTGTTCTCGGAATTCCGCTGACAATTAAAAATGCTTCGGAACTCTTCCATTGTTCTCGGAATTCCACTGAAGTTTAAAAATGCTTCACAACTCTTCCATTGTTCTCGGAATTCCGCTGACGTTTAATAATGCTTCGCAACTCTTTCATTGTTCTCGGAATTCCGCTGACGTTTAAAAATGCTTCGGAACTCTTCCATTGTTCTCGGAATTCCGTTGAAGTTTAAAAATGCTTCGAAACTCTTCCATTGTTCTCAGAATTCTGCTGAAGTTTAAAAATGCTTCAGAACTCTTCCATTGTTCTTGGAATTCCGCTGACGTTTAAAAATGCTTCGGAACTCTTCCATTGTTCTCGGAATTTCGTTGAAGTTTAAAAATGCTTCGAAACTCTTCCATTGTTCTCGGAATTCTGCTGAAGTTTAAAAATGCTTCGGAACTCTTTCATTGTTCTCAGAATTCCGCTGACATTTAAAAATGCTTTGGTACTCTTCCATTGTTCTCGGAATTCCGCTGACATATAAAAATGCTTCGGAAATCTTGCATTGTTCTCGGCATTCCGATGACGTTTAAAAATGCTTCGGAACTCTTCAATTGTTCTCGGAATTCTGCTGAACTTTTAAAATGCTTTGGAACTCTTCCATTGCTCTCGGAATTCTGCTGAAGTTTAAAAATGCTTCAGAACTCTTACATTGTTCTCGGAATTCTGCTGAAGTTTAAAAATGCTTCGGTACTCTTCCATTGTTCTCGAAATTCCGCTGACATATAAAAATGCTTCGGAAATCTTGCATTGTTCTCGGCATTCCGCTGACGTTTAAAAATGCTTCGGAACTCTTCCATTGTTTTCAAAATTCCGCTGACGTTTAAAAATGCTTCAGAACTATTAAATTGTTCTCGGAATTCCGCTGACGTTTAAAAATGCTTTGCAACTCTTCCATTGTTCTCAGAATTCCGCTGAAGTTTAAAAATGCTTCAGAATTCTTCAATTGTTCTCGGAATTCTGCTGAACTTTTAAAATGCTTTGGAACTCTTCCATTGCTCTCGGAATTCTGCTGAAGTTTAAAAATGCTTCGGAACTCTTCCATTGTTCTCGGAATTCTGCTGAAGTTTAAAAATGCTTCGGAACTCTTCCATTGTTCTCGGAATTCCGTTGAAGTTTAAAAATGCTTCGAAACTCTTCCATTGTTCTCGGAATTCTGCTGAAGTTTAAAAATGCTTCGGAACTCTTCCATTCTTCTCAGAATTCCGCTAACGTTTAAAAATGCTTCGGAAATCTTCCATTGTTTTCAAAATTCCGCTGACGCTTAAAAATGCTTCAGAACTCTTCCATTGTTCTCGGAATTCCGCTGACGTTTAATAATGCTTCGCAACTCTTTCATTGTACTCGGAATTCCGCTAACGTTTAAAAATGCTTCGGAACTCTTCCATTGTTCTCGAAATTCCGTTGAAGTTTAAAAATGCTTCGAAACTCTTCCATTGTTCTGGGAATTCTGCTGAAGTTTAAAAATGCTTCAGAACTCTTCCATTGTTCTCGGAATTCCGCTGACGTTTAATAATGCTTCGCAACTCTTTCATTGTTCTCGGAATTCCGCTGATGTTTAAAAATGCTTCAGTACTCTTCCTTTGTTCTGGGAATTCCGTTGACATATAAAAATGCTTTGGAAATCTTGCATTGTTCTCGGCATTCCGCTGACATTTAAAAATGCTTCGGAACTCTTCAATTGTTCTCGGAATTCTGCTGAAGTTTAAAAATGCTTCAGAACTCTTCCATTGTTCTCGGAATTCTGCTGTAGTTTAAAAATGCTTCGGAACTCTTCCATTGTTCTCAGAATTCCGCTGACGTTTAAAAATGCTTCGGAACTCTTCAATTGTTCTCGGAATTCTGCTGAACTTTTAAAATGCTTTGGAACTCTTCCATTGCTCTCTGAATTCTGCTGAAGTTTAAAAATGCTTCGGAACTCTTCCATTGTTCTCGGAATTCTGCTGAAGTTTAAAAATGTTTTGGAACTCTTCCATTGTTCTCAGAATTCCGCTGACGTTTAAAAATGCTTCGGAAATCTTCCATTGTTTTCAAAATTCCGCTGACATATAAAAATGCTTCGGAAATCTTGCATTGTTCTCGGCATTCCGCTGACGTTTAAAAATGCTTCAGAATTCCTCAATTGTTCTCGGAATTCTGCTGAAGTTTAAAAATGCTTCGGAACTCTTCCATTGTTCTCGGAATTCCGTTGAAGTTTAAAAATGCTTCGAAACTCTTCCATTGTTCTCGGAATTCTGCTGAAGTTTAAAAATGCTACAGAACTCTTCCATTGTTCTCGGAATTCCGCTGACGTTTAATAATGCTTCGCAACTCTTTCATTGTTCTCGGAATTCCGCTGACGTTTAAAAATGCTTCGGAACTCTTCCATTGTTCTCGGAATTCCGTTGAAGTTTAAAAATGCTTCGAAACCCTTCCATTGTTCTCGGAATTCTGCTGAAGTTTAAAAATGCTTCGGAACTCTTTCATTGTTCTCAGAATTCCGCTGACATTTAAAAATGCTTTGGTACTCTTCCATTGTTCTTGGAATTCCGCTGACATATAAAAATGCTTCGAAAATCTTGCATTGTTCTCGGCATTCCGCTGACGTTTAAAAATGCTTCGGAACTCTTCCATTGTTCTCAGAATTCCGCTGACGTTTAAAAATGCTTCGGAAATCTTCCATTGTTTTCAAAATTCCGCTGACGTTTAAAAATGCTTCAGAACTCTTCCATTGTTCTCAGAATTCCGCTGACGTTTAAAAATGCTTTGGAACTCTTCCATTGTTCTTGGAATTCTGCTGAAGTTTAAAAATGCTTCGGAACTCTTCCATTGTTCTCAGAATTCCGCTGACGTTTAAAAATGCTTCGGTACTCTTCCATTGTTCTCGGAATTCCACTGACATATAAAAATACTTCGGAAATCTTGCATTGTTCTCGGCATTCCGCTGACGTTTAAAAATGCTTCGGAACTCTTCAATTGTTCTCGGAATTCTGCTGAACTTTTAAAATGCTTTGGAACTCTTCCATTGCTCTCGGAATTCTGCTGAAGTTTAAAAATGCTTCGGAACTCTTCCATTGTTCTCGGAATTCTGCTGAAGTTTAAAAATGTTTTGGAACTTTTCCATTGTTCACAGAATTCCGCTGACGTTTAAAAATGCTTCGGAAATCTTCCATTGTTTTCAAAATTCCGCTGACATATAAAAATGCTTCGGAAATCTTGCATTGTTCTCGGCATTCCGCTGACGTTTAAAAATGTTTCAGAATTCTTCAATTGTTCTCGGAATTCTGCTGAACTTTTAAAATGCTTTGGAACTCTTCTATTGCTCTCGGAATTCTGCTGAAGTTTAAAAATGCTTCGGAACTCTTCCATTGTTCTCGGAATTCTGCTGAAGTTTAAAAATGCTTCGGAACTCTTCCATTGTTCTCGGAATTCCGTTGAAGTTTAAAAATGCTTCGAAACTCTTCCATTGTTCTCGGAATTCTGCTGAAGTTTAAAAATGCTTCGGAACTCTTCCATTGTTCTCGGAATTCCGTTGAAGTTTAAAAATGCTTCGAAACTCTTCCATTGTACTCGGAATTCCGCTAACGTTTAAAAATGCTTCGGAACTCTTCCATTGTTCTCGGAATTCCGTTGAAGTTTAAAAATGCTTCACAACTCTTCCATTGTTCTCGGAATTCCGCTGACTTTTAAAAATACGTCGAAACTCTTCCATTGTTCTCCAAATTCCGCTGAAGTTTAAAAATGCTTCGGAACCCTTCCATTGTTCTCGGAATTCTGCTGAAGTTTAAAAATGCTTCGGACCTCTTCCATTGTTCTAGGAATTCTGCTGAAGTCTAAAAATTCATCTGAACTCTTCCATTATTCTCGGAATTCGTGTGAATTTTAAAAATGCTTCGGAACTCTTCTATTGTTCTCGGAATTCCGCTGAAGTTTAAAAATGCTTAAAATCTCTTACATTGTACTCGGAATTCCGCTGAAGTTTAAAAATGCTTCGGAACTCTTCCATTGCTCTCGGAATTCTGCTGACGTTTACAAATGCTTCGGAACTCTTCCATTGTTCTCTGAATTCCGC
This sequence comes from Phyllobates terribilis, assembly GCF_046119375.1. Classification (NCBI taxonomy): domain Eukaryota; kingdom Metazoa; phylum Chordata; class Amphibia; order Anura; family Dendrobatidae; genus Phyllobates; species Phyllobates terribilis. Next base: position 16,384,693 of record NW_027362782.1, read on the forward strand.
TGACGTTTAAAAATGCTTCGGTACTCTTCCTTTGTTCTCGGAATTCCGCTGACATATAAAAATGCTTCGGAAATCTTGCATTGTTCTCGGCATTCCGCTGACGTTTAAAAATGCTTCGGAACTCTTCAATTGTTCTCGGAATTCTGCCGAACTTTTAAAATGCTTTGGAACTCTTCCATTGCTCTCGGAATTCTGCTGAAGTTTAAAAATGCTTCAGAACTCTTCCATTGTTCTCGGAATTCTGCTGTAGTTTAAAAATGCTTCGGAACTCTTCCATTGTTCTCAGAATTCCGCTGACGTTTAAAAATGCTTCGGAAATCTTCCATTGTTTTCAAAATTCCGCTGACGTTTAAAAATGCTTCAGAACTCTTCCATTGTTCTCGGAATTCCGCTGACGTTTTAAAATGCTTCGGTACTCTTCCATTGTTCTCGGAATTCCGCTGACATATAAAAATGCTTCGGAAATCTTGCATTGTTCTCGGCATTCCGCTGACGTTTAAAAATGCTTCGGAACTCTTCCATTGTTCTCAGAATTCCGCTGATGTTTAAAAATGCATCGGAAATCTTCCATAGTTTTCAAAATTCCGCTGACGTTTAAAAATGCTTCAGAACTCTTCCATTGTTCTCGGAATTCCGCTGACATTTAAAAATGCTTTGGAACTCTTCCATTATTCTCGGAAATCTGCTGAAGTTTAAAAATGCTTCGGAACTCTTCCATTGTTCTCAGAATTCCGCTGACGTTTAATAATGCTTCGCAACTTTTTCATTGTTCTCGGAATTCCGCTGACGGTTAAAAATGCTTCGGAACTCTTCAATTGTTCTCGGAATTCTGTTGAACTTTTAAAATGCTTTGGAACTCTTCCATTGCTCTTGGAATTCTGCTGAAGTTTAAAAATGCTTCAGAACTCTTACATTGTTCTCGGAATTCTGCTGACGTTTAAAAATTCTTCGGAACTCTACCATTGTTCTCGGAATTCCGTTGAAGTTTAAAAATGCTTCGAAACTCTTCCATTGTTCTCGGAATTCTGCTGAAGTTTAAAAATGCTTCGGAACTCTTCCATTGTTCTCGGAATTCCGCTGACGTTTAATAATGCTTCGCAACTCTTTCATTGTTCTCGGAATTCCACTGACGTTTAAAAATGCTTCGGAACTCTTCCATTGGTCTCGGAATTCCGATGACGTTTTAAAATGCTTCGGTACTCTTCCATTGTTCTCGGAATTCCGCTGACAATTAAAAATGCTTCGAAACTCTTCCATTGTTCTCGGAATTCCACTGAAGTTTAAAAATGCTTCACAACTCTTCCATTGTTCTCGGAATTCCGCTGACGTTTAATAATGCTTCGCAACTCTTTCATTGTTCTCGGAATTCCGCTGACGTTTAAAAATGCTTCGCAACTCTTTCATTGTTCTCGGAATTCCGCTGAAATTTAAAAATGCTTCGGAACTCTTCCATTGTTCTCAGAATTCCGCTGACGTTTAAAAATGCTTCGGTACTCTTCCTTTGCTCTCGGAATTCCGCTGACATATAAAAATGCTTCGGAAATCTTGCATTGTTCTCGGCATTCCGCTGACGTTTAAAAATGCTTCGGAACTCTTCAATTGTTCTCGGAATTCCGCTGACGTTTAATAATGCTTCGCAACTCTTTCATTGTTCTCGGAATTCCGCTGACGTTTAAAAATGCTTCGGAACTCTTCCATTGTTCTCGGAATTCCGTTGAAGTTTAAAAATGCTTCGAAACTCTTCCATTGTTCTCAGAATTCTGCTGAAGTTTAAAAATGCTTCAGAACTCTTCCATTGTTCTCGGAATTCCGCTGACGTTTAATAATGCTTCGCAACTCTTTCATTGTTCTCGGAATTCCGCTGAATTTTAAAAATGCTTCGGAACTTTTCTATTGTTCTCGGAATTCCGCTGAAGTTTAAAAATGCTTAAAATCTCTTACATTGTTCTCGGAATTCCGCTGAAGTTTAAAAATGCTTTGGAACTCTTCCATTGTTCTCGGAATTCTGCTGAAGTTTAACAATGCTTCAGAACTCTTCCATTGTTCTCGGAATTTCGCTGACGTTTAATAATGCTTCGCAACTCTTTCCTTGTTCTCGGAATTCCGCTGACGTTTAAAAATGCTTCGGAACTCTTCCATTGTTCTCGGAATTCCGTTGAAGTTTAAAAATGCTTTGAAACTCTTCCATTGTTCTCGGAATTCCGCTGACATTTAAAAATGCTTCGGAACTCTTCCATTGTTCTCGGAATTCCGCTGACGTTTAAAAATTGTTCGGTACTCTTCCATTGTTCTCGGAATTCCGCTGACATATAAAAATGCTTCGGAAATCTTGTATTGTTCTCGGAATTCCGCTGAAGTTTAAAAATGCTTAAAATCTCTTCCATTGTTCTCGTAATTCTGCTCATGTTTAAAAATGCTTCGGAACTCTTCTATTGTTCTCGGAATTCCGCTGAAGTTTAAAAATGCTTCAGAACTCTTACATTGTTCTCGGAATTCTGCTGACGTTTAAAAATGCTTCGGAACTCTTCTATTGTTCTCGGAATTCTGCTGAAGTTTAAAAATGCTTCAGAACTCTTACATTGTTCTCGGAATTCTGCTGACGTTTAAAAATGCTTCGGAACTCTTCCATTGTTCTCGAAATTCCGTTGAAGTTTAAAAATGCTTCGGAACTCTTCCATTGTTCTCGGAATTCTGCTGAAGTTTAAAAATGCTTCGGAACTCTTCCATTGTTCTCAGAATTCCGCTGACGTTTAAAAATGCTTCGGTACTCTTCCATTGTTCTCGGAATTCTTCTGACGTTTAAAAATGCTTCGGAACTCTTCCATTGTTCTAGGAATTCTGCTGAAGTTTAAAAATTCATGTGAACTCTTCCATTATTCTCGGAATTCGTGTGAATTTTAAAAATGCTTCGGAACTTTTCTATTGTTCTCGGAATTCCGCTGAAGTTTAAAAATGCTTAAAATCTCTTACATTGTTCTCGGAATTCCGCTGAAGTTTAAAAATGCTTTGGAACTCTTCCATTGTTCTCGGAATTCTGCTGAAGTTTAACAATGCTTCAGAACTCTTCCATTGTTCTCAGAATTCCGCTGACGTTCAAAAATGCTTCGGAAATCTTCCATTGTTTTCAAAATTCCGCTGACGTTTAAAAATGCTTCAGAACTTTTCCATTGTTCTCCGAGTTCTGCTGACGTTTAAAAATGCTTCGGAACTCTTCCATTGTTCTCAGAATTCCGCTGACGTTTAAAAATGCTTCTGAACTCTTCCATTGTTCTCGGAATTCCGTTGAAGTTTAAAAATGCTTCGAAACTCTTCCATTGTTCTCGGAATTCTGCTGAAGTTTAAAAATGCTTCAGAACTCTTCCATTGTTCTCGGAATTTCGCTGACGTTTAATAATGCTTCGCAACTCTTTCCTTGTTCTCGGAATTCCGCTGACGTTTAAAAATGCTTCGGAACTCTTCCATTGTTCTCGGAATTCCGTTGAAGTTTAAAAATGCTTCAAAACTCTTCCATTGTTCTCGGAATTCAGCTGACATATAAAAATGCTTCGGAAATCTTGTATTGTTCTCGGCATTCCGCTGACGTTTAAAAATGCTTCGGAACTCTTCAATTGTTCTCGGAATTCTGCTGAACTTTTAAAATGCTATGGAACTCTTCCATTGCTCTCGGAATTCGGGTGAAGTTTAAAAATGCTTCGGAACTCTTCTATTGTTCTCGGAATTCCGCTGAAGTTTAAAAATGCTTAAAATCTCTTCCATTGTTCTCGTAATTCTGCTCATGTTTAAAAATGCTTCGGAACTCTTCCATTGTTCTCGTAATTCCGCTGAAGTTTAAAAATGCTTCGGAACTCTTCCATTGGTCTCGGAATTCCGATGACGTTTTAAAATGCTTCGGTACTCTTCCATTGTTCTCGGAATTCCGCTGACAATTAAAAATGCTTCGGAACTCTTCCATTGTTCTCGGAATTCCACTGAAGTTTAAAAATGCTTCACAACTCTTCCATTGTTCTCGGAATTCCGCTGACGTTTAATAATGCTTCGCAACTCTTTCATTGTTCTCGGAATTCCGCTGACGTTTAAAAATGCTTCGGAACTCTTCCATTGTTCTCGGAATTCCGTTGAAGTTTAAAAATGCTTCGAAACTCTTCCATTGTTCTCAGAATTCTGCTGAAGTTTAAAAATGCTTCAGAACTCTTCCATTGTTCTCGGAATTCCGCTGACGTTTAAAAATGCTTCGGAACTCTTCCATTGTTCTCGGAATTTCGTTGAAGTTTAAAAATGCTTTGAAACTCTTCCATTGTTCTCGGAATTCTGCTGAAGTTTAAAAATGCTTCGGAACTCTTTCATTGTTCTCAGAATTCCGCTGACATTTAAAAATGCTTTGGTACTCTTCCATTGTTCTCGGAATTCCGCTGACATATAAAAATGCTTCGGAAATCTTGCATTGTTCTCGGCATTCCGCTGACGTTTAAAAATGCTTCGGAACTCTTCAATTGTTCTCGGAATTCTGCTGAACTTTTAAAATGCTTTGGAACTCTTCCATTGCTCTCGGAATTCTGCTGAAGTTTAAAAATGCTTCAGAACTCTTACATTGTTCTCGGAATTCTGCTGAAGTTTAAAAATGCTTCGGTACTCTTCCATTGTTCTCGAAATTCCGCTGACATATAAAAATGCTTCGGAAATCTTGCATTGTTCTCGGCATTCCGCTGACGTTTAAAAATGCTTCGGAACTCTTCCATTGTTTTCAAAATTCCGCTGACGTTTAAAAATGCTTCAGAACTATTAAATTGTTCTCGGAATTCCGCTGACGTTTAAAAATGCTTTGCAACTCTTCCATTGTTCTCAGAATTCCGCTGAAGTTTAAAAATGCTTCAGAATTCTTCAATTGTTCTCGGAATTCTGCTGAACTTTTAAAATGCTTTGGAACTCTTCCATTGCTCTCGGAATTCTGCTGAAGTTTAAAAATGCTTCGGAACTCTTCCATTGTTCTCGGAATTCTGCTGAAGTTTAAAAATGCTTCGGAACTCTTCCATTGTTCTCGGAATTCCGTTGAAGTTTAAAAATGCTTCGAAACTCTTCCATTGTTCTCGGAATTCTGCTGAAGTTTAAAAATGCTTCGGAACTCTTCCATTGTTCTCAGAATTCCGCTAACGTTTAAAAATGCTTCGGAAATCTTCCATTGTTTTCAAAATTCCGCTGACGCTTAAAAATGCTTCAGAACTCTTCCATTGTTCTCGGAATTCCGCTGACGTTTAATAATGCTTCGCAACTCTTTCATTGTACTCGGAATTCCGCTAACGTTTAAAAATGCTTCGGAACTCTTCCATTGTTCTCGGAATTCCGTTGAAGTTTAAAAATGCTTCGAAACTCTTCCATTGTTCTGGGAATTCTGCTGAAGTTTAAAAATGCTTCAGAACTCTTCCATTGTTCTCGGAATTCCGCTGACGTTTAATAATGCTTCGCAACTCTTTCATTGTTCTCGGAATTCCGCTGATGTTTAAAAATGCTTCAGTACTCTTCCTTTGTTCTGGGAATTCCGTTGACATATAAAAATGCTTTGGAAATCTTGCATTGTTCTCGGCATTCCGCTGACGTTTAAAAATGCTTCGGAACTCTTCAATTGTTCTCGGAATTCTGCTGAAGTTTAAAAATGCTTCAGAACTCTTCCATTGTTCTTGGAATTCTGCTGTAGTTTAAAAATGCTTCGGAACTCTTCCATTGTTCTCAGAATTCCGCTGACGTTTAAAAATGCTTCGGAACTCTTCAATTGTTCTCGGAATTCTGCTGAACTTTTAAAATGCTTTGGAACTCTTCCATTGCTCTCTGAATTCTGCTGAAGTTTAAAAATGCTTCGGAACTCTTCCATTGTTCTCGGAATTCTGCTGAAGTTTAAAAATGTTTTGGAACTCTTCCATTGTTCTCAGAATTCCGCTGACGTTTAAAAATGCTTCGGAAATCTTCCATTGTTTTCAAAATTCCGCTGACATATAAAAATGCTTCGGAAATCTTGCATTGTTCTCGGCATTCCGCTGACGTTTAAAAATGCTTCAGAATTCCTCAATTGTTCTCGGAATTCTGCTGAACTTTTAAAATGCTTTGGAACTCTTCCATTGCTCTCGGAATTCTGCTGAAGTTTAAAAATGCTTCGGAACTCTTCCATTGTTCTCGGAATTCCGTTGAAGTTTAAAAATGCTTCGAAACTCTTCCATTGTTCTCGGAATTCTGCTGAAGTTTAAAAATGCTTCAGAACTCTTCCATTGTTCTCGGAATTCCGCTGACGTTTAATAATGCTTCGCAACTCTTTCATTGTTCTCGGAATTCCGCTGACGTTTAAAAATGCTTCGGAACTCTTCCATTGTTCTCGGAATTCCGTTGAAGTTTAAAAATGCTTCGAAACCCTTCCATTGTTCTCGGAATTCTGCTGAAGTTTAAAAATGCTTCGGAACTCTTTCATTGTTCTCAGAATTCCGCTGACATTTAAAAATGCTTTGGTACTCTTCCATTGTTCTTGGAATTCCGCTGACATATAAAAATGCTTCGGAAATCTTGCATTGTTCTCGGCATTCCGCTGACGTTTAAAAATGTTTCAGAATTCTTCAATTGTTCTCGGAATTCTGCTGAACTTTTAAAATGCTTTGGAACTCTTCTATTGCTCTCGGAATTCTGCTGAAGTTTAAAAATGCTGCGGAACTCTTCCATTGTTCTCGGAATTCTGCTGAAGTTTAAAAATGCTTCGGAACTCTTCCATTGTTCTCGGAATTCCGTTGAAGTTTAAAAATGCTTCGAAACTCTTCCATTGTTCTCGGAATTCTGCTGAAGTTTAAAAATGCTTCGGAACTCTTCCATTGTTCTCGGAATTCCGTTGAAGTTTAAAAATGCTTCGAAACTCTTCCATTGTACTCGGAATTCCGCTAACGTTTAAAAATGCTTCGGAACTCTTCCATTGTTCTCGGAATTCCGTTGAAGTTTAAAAATGCTTCACAACTCTTCCATTGTTCTCGGAATTCCGCTGACTTTTAAAAATACGTCGAAACTCTTCCATTGTTCTCCAAATTCCGCTGAAGTTTAAAAATGCTTCGGAACCCTTCCATTGTTCTCGGAATTCTGCTGAAGTTTAAAAATGCTTCGGACCTCTTCCATTGTTCTAGGAATTCTGCTGAAGTCTAAAAATTCATCTGAACTCTTCCATTATTCTCGGAATTCGTGTGAATTTTAAAAATGCTTCGGAACTCTTCTATTGTTCTCGGAATTCCGCTGAAGTTTAAAAATGCTTAAAATCTCTTACATTGTACTCGGAATTCCGCTGAAGTTTAAAAATGCTTCGGAACTCTTCCATTGCTCTCGGAATTCTGCTGAAGTTTAAAAATGCTTCAGAACTCTTACATTGTTCTCGGAATTCTGCTGACGTTTACAAATGCTTCGGAACTCTTCCATTGTTCTCTGAATTCCGCTGACGTTTAAAAATGCTTCGGTACTCTTCCTTTGTTCTCGGAATTCCGCTGACATATAAAAATGCTTCGGAAATCTTGCATTGTTCTCGGCATTCCGCTGACGTTTAAAAATGCTTCGGAACTCTTCAATTGTTCTCGGAATTCTGCCGAACTTTTAAAATGCTTTGGAACTCTTCCATTGCTCTCGGAATTCTGCTGAAGTTTAAAAATGCTTCAGAACTCTTCCATTGTTCTCGGAATTCTGCTGTAGTTTAAAAATGCTTCGGAACTCTTCCATTGTTCTCAGAATTCCGCTGACGTTTAAAAATGCTTCGGAAATCTTCCATTGTTTTCAAAATTCCGCTGACGTTTAAAAATGCTTCAGAACTCTTCCATTGTTCTCGGAATTCCGCTGACGTTTTAAAATGCTTCGGTACTCTTCCATTGTTCTCGGAATTCCGCTGACATATAAAAATGCTTCGGAAATCTTGCATTGTTCTCGGCATTCCGCTGACGTTTAAAAATGCTTCGGAACTCTTCCATTGTTCTCAGAATTCCGCTGATGTTTAAAAATGCATCGGAAATCTTCCATAGTTTTCAAAATTCCGCTGACGTTTAAAAATGCTTCAGAACTCTTCCATTGTTCTCGGAATTCCGCTGACATTTAAAAATGCTTTGGAACTCTTCCATTATTCTCGGAAATCTGCTGAAGTTTAAAAATGCTTCGGAACTCTTCCATTGTTCTCAGAATTCCGCTGACGTTTAATAATGCTTCGCAACTTTTTCATTGTTCTCGGAATTCCGCTGACGGTTAAAAATGCTTCGGAACTCTTCAATTGTTCTCGGAATTCTGTTGAACTTTTAAAATGCTTTGGAACTCTTCCATTGCTCTTGGAATTCTGCTGAAGTTTAAAAATGCTTCAGAACTCTTACATTGTTCTCGGAATTCTGCTGACGTTTAAAAATTCTTCGGAACTCTACCATTGTTCTCGGAATTCCGTTGAAGTTTAAAAATGCTTCGAAACTCTTCCATTGTTCTCGGAATTCTGCTGAAGTTTAAAAATGCTTCGGAACTCTTCCATTGTTCTCGGAATTCCGCTGACGTTTAATAATGCTTCGCAACTCTTTCATTGTTCTCGGAATTCCACTGACGTTTAAAAATGCTTCGGAACTCTTCCATTGGTCTCGGAATTCCGATGACGTTTTAAAATGCTTCGGTACTCTTCCATTGTTCTCGGAATTCCGCTGACAATTAAAAATGCTTCGAAACTCTTCCATTGTTCTCGGAATTCCACTGAAGTTTAAAAATGCTTCACAACTCTTCCATTGTTCTCGGAATTCCGCTGACGTTTAATAATGCTTCGCAACTCTTTCATTGTTCTCGGAATTCCGCTGACGTTTAAAAATGCTTCGCAACTCTTTCATTGTTCTCGGAATTCCGCTGAAATTTAAAAATGCTTCGGAACTCTTCCATTGTTCTCAGAATTCCGCTGACGTTTAAAAATGCTTCGGTACTCTTCCTTTGCTCTCGGAATTCCGCTGACATATAAAAATGCTTCGGAAATCTTGCATTGTTCTCGGCATTCCGCTGACGTTTAAAAATGCTTCGGAACTCTTCAATTGTTCTCGGAATTCCGCTGACGTTTAATAATGCTTCGCAACTCTTTCATTGTTCTCGGAATTCCGCTGACGTTTAAAAATGCTTCGGAACTCTTCCATTGTTCTCGGAATTCCGTTGAAGTTTAAAAATGCTTCGAAACTCTTCCATTGTTCTCAGAATTCTGCTGAAGTTTAAAAATGCTTCAGAACTCTTCCATTGTTCTCGGAATTCCGCTGACGTTTAATAATGCTTCGCAACTCTTTCATTGTTCTCGGAATTCCGCTGAAATTTAAAAATGCTTCAGAACTCTTCCATTGTTCTCAGAATTCCGCTGACGTTTAAAAATGCTTCGGTACTCTTCCTTTGTTCTCGGAATTCCGCTGACATATAAAAATGCTTCGGAAATCTTGCATTGTTCTCGGCATTCCGCTGACGTTTAAAAATGCTTCGGAACTCTTCAATTGTTCTCGGAATTCTGCTGAACTTTTAAAATGCTTTGGAACTCTTCCATTGCTCTCAGAATTCCGCTGACGTTCAAAAATGCTTCGGAAATCTTCCATTGTTTTCAAAATTCCGCTGACGTTTAAAAATGCTTCAGAACTTTTCCATTGTTCTCCGAGTTCTGCTGACGTTTAAAAATGCTTCAGAACTCTTACATTGTTCTCGGAATTCTGCTGACGTTTAAAAATGCTTCGGAACTCTTCCATTGTTCTCAGAATTCCGCTGACGTTTAAAAATGCTTCGGTACTCTTCCATTGTTCTCGGAATTCTTCTGACGTTTAAAAATGCTTCGGAACTCTTCCATTGTTCTCGGAATTCCGATGACGTTTTAAAATGCTTCGGTACTCTTCCATTGTTCTCGGAATTCCGCTGACGTTTAAAAATTCTTCGGAACTCTTCCATTGTTCTCGGAATTCCACTGAAGTTTAAAAATGCTTCGGAACTCTTCCATTGTTCTAGGAATTCTGCTGAAGTTTAAAAATTCATGTGAACTCTTCCATTATTCTCGGAATTCGTGTGAATTTTAAAAATGCTTCGGAACTTTTCTATTGTTCTCGGAATTCCGCTGAAGTTTAAAAATGCTTAAAATCTCTTACATTGTTCTCGGAATTCCGCTGAAGTTTAAAAATGCTTTGGAACTCTTCCATTGTTCTCGGAATTCTGCTGAAGTTTAACAATGCTTCAGAACTCTTCCATTGTTCTCGGAATTTCGCTGACGTTTAATAATGCTTCGCAACTCTTTCCTTGTTCTCGGAATTCCGCTGACGTTTAAAAATGCTTCGGAACTCTTCCATTGTTCTCGGAATTCCGTTGAAGTTTAAAAATGCTTTGAAACTCTTCCATTGTTCTCGGAATTCCGCTGACATTTAAAAATGCTTCGGAACTCTTCCATTGTTCTCGGAATTCCGCTGACGTTTAAAAATTGTTCGGTACTCTTCCATTGTTCTCGGAATTCCGCTGACATATAAAAATGCTTCGGAAATCTTGTATTGTTCTCGGAATTCCGCTGAAGTTTAAAAATGCTTAAAATCTCTTCCATTGTTCTCGTAATTCTGCTCATGTTTAAAAATGCTTCGGAACTCTTCTATTGTTCTCGGAATTCCGCTGAAGTTTAAAAATGCTTCAGAACTCTTACATTGTTCTCGGAATTCTGCTGACGTTTAAAAATGCTTCGGAACTCTTCTATTGTTCTCGGAATTCTGCTGAAGTTTAAAAATGCTTCAGAACTCTTACATTGTTCTCGGAATTCTGCTGACGTTTAAAAATGCTTCGGAACTCTTCCATTGTTCTCGAAATTCCGTTGAAGTTTAAAAATGCTTCGGAACTCTTCCATTGTTCTCGGAATTCTGCTGAAGTTTAAAAATGCTTCGGAACTCTTCCATTGTTCTCAGAATTCCGCTGACGTTTAAAAATGCTTCGGTACTCTTCCATTGTTCTCGGAATTCTTCTGACGTTTAAAAATGCTTCGGAACTCTTCCATTGTTCTAGGAATTCTGCTGAAGTTTAAAAATTCATGTGAACTCTTCCATTATTCTCGGAATTCGTGTGAATTTTAAAAATGCTTCGGAACTTTTCTATTGTTCTCGGAATTCCGCTGAAGTTTAAAAATGCTTAAAATCTCTTACATTGTTCTCGGAATTCCGCTGAAGTTTAAAAATGCTTTGGAACTCTTCCATTGTTCTCGGAATTCTGCTGAAGTTTAACAATGCTTCAGAACTCTTCCATTGTTCTCAGAATTCCGCTGACGTTCAAAAATGCTTCGGAAATCTTCCATTGTTTTCAAAATTCCGCTGACGTTTAAAAATGCTTCAGAACTTTTCCATTGTTCTCCGAGTTCTGCTGACGTTTAAAAATGCTTCGGAACTCTTCCATTGTTCTCAGAATTCCGCTGACGTTTAAAAATGCTTCTGAACTCTTCCATTGTTCTCGGAATTCCGTTGAAGTTTAAAAATGCTTCGAAACTCTTCCATTGTTCTCGGAATTCTGCTGAAGTTTAAAAATGCTTCAGAACTCTTCCATTGTTCTCGGAATTTCGCTGACGTTTAATAATGCTTCGCAACTCTTTCCTTGTTCTCGGAATTCCGCTGACGTTTAAAAATGCTTCGGAACTCTTCCATTGTTCTCGGAATTCAGCTGACATATAAAAATGCTTCGGAAATCTTGTATTGTTCTCGGCATTCCGCTGACGTTTAAAAATGCTTCGGAACTCTTCAATTGTTCTCGGAATTCTGCTGAACTTTTAAAATGCTATGGAACTCTTCCATTGCTCTCGGAATTCGGGTGAAGTTTAAAAATGCTTCGGAACTCTTCTATTGTTCTCGGAATTCCGCTGAAGTTTAAAAATGCTTAAAATCTCTTCCATTGTTCTCGTAATTCTGCTCATGTTTAAAAATGCTTCGGAACTCTTCCATTGTTCTCGTAATTCCGCTGAAGTTTAAAAATGCTTCGGAACTCTTCCATTGGTCTCGGAATTCCGATGACGTTTTAAAATGCTTCGGTACTCTTCCATTGTTCTCGGAATTCCGCTGACAATTAAAAATGCTTCGGAACTCTTCCATTGTTCTCGGAATTCCACTGAAGTTTAAAAATGCTTCACAACTCTTCCATTGTTCTCGGAATTCCGCTGACGTTTAATAATGCTTCGCAACTCTTTCATTGTTCTCGGAATTCCGCTGACGTTTAAAAATGCTTCGGAACTCTTCCATTGTTCTCGGAATTCCGTTGAAGTTTAAAAATGCTTCGAAACTCTTCCATTGTTCTCAGAATTCTGCTGAAGTTTAAAAATGCTTCAGAACTCTTCCATTGTTCTCGGAATTCCGCTGACGTTTAAAAATGCTTCGGAACTCTTCCATTGTTCTCGGAATTTCGTTGAAGTTTAAAAATGCTTTGAAACTCTTCCATTGTTCTCGGAATTCTGCTGAAGTTTAAAAATGCTTCGGAACTCTTTCATTGTTCTCAGAATTCCGCTGACATTTAAAAATGCTTTGGTACTCTTCCATTGTTATCGGAATTCCGCTGACATATAAAAATGCTTCGGAAATCTTGCATTGTTCTCGGCATTCCGCTGACGTTTAAAAATGCTTCGGAACTCTTCAATTGTTCTCGGAATTCTGCTGAACTTTTAAAATGCTTTGGAACTCTTCCATTGCTCTCGGAATTCTGCTGAAGTTTAAAAATGCTTCAGAACTCTTACATTGTTCTCGGAATTCTGCTGAAGTTTAAAAATGCTTCGGTACTCTTCCATTGTTCTCGAAATTCCGCTGACATATAAAAATGCTTCGGAAATCTTGCATTGTTCTCGGCATTCCGCTGACGTTTAAAAATGCTTCGGAACTCTTCCATTGTTTTCAAAATTCCGCTGACGTTTAAAAATGCTTCAGAACTATTAAATTGTTCTCGGAATTCCGCTGACGTTTAAAAATGCTTTGCAACTCTTCCATTGTTCTCAGAATTCCGCTGAAGTTTAAAAATGCTTCAGAATTCTTCAATTGTTCTCGGAATTCTGCTGAACTTTTAAAATGCTTTGGAACTCTTCCATTGCTCTCGGAATTCTGCTGAAGTTTAAAAATGCTTCGGAACTCTTCCATTGTTCTCGGAATTCTGCTGAAGTTTAAAAATGCTTCGGAACTCTTCCATTGTTCTCGGAATTCCGTTGAAGTTTAAAAATGCTTCGAAACTCTTCCATTGTTCTCGGAATTCTGCTGAAGTTTAAAAATGCTTCGGAACTCTTCCATTGTTCTCAGAATTCCGCTAACGTTTAAAAATGCTTCGGAAATCTTCCATTGTTTTCAAAATTCCGCTGACGCTTAAAAATGCTTCAGAACTCTTCCATTGTTCTCGGAATTCCGCTGACGTTTAATAATGCTTCGCAACTCTTTCATTGTACTCGGAATTCCGCTAACGTTTAAAAATGCTTCGGAACTCTTCCATTGTTCTCGGAATTCCGTTGAAGTTTAAAAATGCTTCGAAACTCTTCCATTGTTCTGGGAATTCTGCTGAAGTTTAAAAATGCTTCAGAACTCTTCCATTGTTCTCGGAATTCCGCTGACGTTTAATAATGCTTCGCAACTCTTTCATTGTTCTCGGAATTCCGCTGATGTTTAAAAATGCTTCAGTACTCTTCCTTTGTTCTGGGAATTCCGTTGACATATAAAAATGCTTTGGAAATCTTGCATTGTTCTCGGCATTCCGCTGACGTTTAAAAATGCTTCGGAACTCTTCAATTGTTCTCGGAATTCTGCTGAAGTTTAAAAATGCTTCAGAACTCTTCCATTGTTCTTGGAATTCTGCTGTAGTTTAAAAATGCTTCGGAACTCTTCCATTGTTCTCAGAATTCCGCTGACGTTTAAAAATGCTTCGGAACTCTTCAATTGTTCTCGGAATTCTGCTGAACTTTTAAAATGCTTTGGAACTCTTCCATTGCTCTCTGAATTCTGCTGAAGTTTAAAAATGCTTCGGAACTCTTCCATTGTTCTCGGAATTCTGCTGAAGTTTAAAAATGTTTTGGAACTCTTCCATTGTTCTCAGAATTCCGCTGACGTTTAAAAATGCTTCGGAAATCTTCCATTGTTTTCAAAATTCCGCTGACATATAAAAATGCTTCGGAAATCTTGCATTGTTCTCGGCATTCCGCTGACGTTTAAAAATGCTTCAGAATTCCTCAATTGTTCTCGGAATTCTGCTGAACTTTTAAAATGCTTTGGAACTCTTCCATTGCTCTCGGAATTCTGCTGAAGTTTAAAAATGCTTCGGAACTCTTCCATTGTTCTCGGAATTCCGTTGAAGTTTAAAAATGCTTCGAAACTCTTCCATTGTTCTCGGAATTCTGCTGAAGTTTAAAAATGCTTCAGAACTCTTCCATTGTTCTCGGAATTCCGCTGACGTTTAATAATGCTTCGCAACTCTTTCATTGTTCTCGGAATTCCGCTGACGTTTAAAAATGCTTCGGAACTCTTCCATTGTTCTCGGAATTCCGTTGAAGTTTAAAAATGCTTCGAAACCCTTCCATTGTTCTCGGAATTCTGCTGAAGTTTAAAAATGCTTCGGAACTCTTTCATTGTTCTCAGAATTCCGCTGACATTTAAAAATGCTTTGGTACTCTTCCATTGTTCTTGGAATTCCGCTGACATATAAAAATGCTTCGAAAATCTTGCATTGTTCTCGGCATTCCGCTGACGTTTAAAAATGCTTCGGAACTCTTCAATTGTTCTCGGAATTCTGCTGAACTTTTAAAATGCTTTGGAACTCTTCCATTGCTCTCGGAATTCTGCTGAAGTTTAAAAATGCTTCAGAACTCTTACATTGTTCTCGGAATTCTGCTGAAGTTTAAAAATGCTTCGGTACTCTTCCATTGTTCTCGGAAGTCCGCTGACATATAAAAATGCTTCGGAAATCTTGCATTGTTCTCGGCATTCCGCTGACGTTTAAAAATGCTTCGGAACTCTTCCATTGTTCTCAGAATTCCGCTGACGTTTAAAAATGCTTCGGAAATCTTCCATTGTTTTCAAAATTCCGCTGACGTTTAAAAATGCTTCAGAACTCTTCCATTGTTCTCGGAATTCCGCTGACGTTTAAAAATGCTTTGGAACTCTTCCATTGTTCTTGGAATTCTGCTGAAGTTTAAAAATGCTTCGGAACTCTTCCATTGTTCTCAGAATTCCGCTGACGTTTAAAAATGCTTCGGTACTCTTCCATTGTTCTCGGAATTCCACTGACATATAAAAATACTTCGGAAATCTTGCATTGTTCTCGGCATTCCGCTGACGTTTAAAAATGCTTCGGAACTCTTCAATTGTTCTCGGAATTCTGCTGAACTTTTAAAATGCTTTGGAACTCTTCCATTGCTCTCGGAATTCTGCTGAAGTTTAAAAATGCTTCGGAACTCTTCCATTGTTCTCGGAATTCTGCTGAAGTTTAAAAATGTTTTGGAACTCTTCCATTGTTCACAGAATTCCGCTGACGTTTAAAAATGCTTCGGAAATCTTCCATTGTTTTCAAAATTCCGCTGACATATAAAAATGCTTCGGAAATCTTGCATTGTTCTCGGCATTCCGCTGACGTTTAAAAATGTTTCAGAATTCTTCAATTGTTCTCGGAATTCTGCTGAACTTTTAAAATGCTTTGGAACTCTTCTATTGCTCTCGGAATTCTGCTGAAGTTTAAAAATGCTTCGGAACTCTTCCATTGTTCTCGGAATTCTGCTGAAGTTTAAAAATGCTTCGGAACTCTTCCATTGTTCTCGGAATTCCGTTGAAGTTTAAAAATGCTTCGAAACTCTTCCATTGTTCTCGGAATTCTGCTGAAGTTTAAAAATGCTTCGGAACTCTTCCATTGTTCTCGGAATTCCGTTGAAGTTTAAAAATGCTTCGAAACTCTTCCATTGTACTCGGAATTCCGCTAACGTTTAAAAATGCTTCGGAACTCTTCCATTGTTCTCGGAATTCCGTTGAAGTTTAAAAATGCTTCACAACTCTTCCATTGTTCTCGGAATTCCGCTGACTTTTAAAAATACTTTGAAACTCTTCCATTGTTCTCCAAATTCCGCTGAAGTTTAAAAATGCTTCGGAACCCTTCCATTGTTCTCGGAATTCTGCTGAAGTTTAAAAATGCTTCGGAACTCTTCCATTGTTCTCAGAATTCTGCTGACGTTTAAAAATGCTTCGGAACTCTTCCATTGTTCTCGGAATTCCGCTGAAGTTTAATAATGCTTCGGACCTCTTCCATTGTTCTAGGAATTCTGCTGAAGTCTAAAAATTCATCTGAACTCTTCCATTATTCTCGGAATTCGTGTGAATTTTAAAAATGCTTCGGAACTCTTCTATTGTTCTCGGAATTCCGCTGAAGTTTAAAAATGCTTAAAATCTCTTACATTGTACTCGGAATTCCGCTGAAGTTTAAAAATGCTTCGGAACTCTTCCATTGCTCTCGGAATTCTGCTGAAGTTTAAAAATGCTTCAGAACTCTTACATTGTTCTCGGAATTCTGCTGACGTTTACAAATGCTTCGGAACTCTTCCATTGTTCTCTGAATTCCGCTGACGTTTAAAAATGCTTCGGTACTCTTCCTTTGTTCTCGGAATTCCGCTGACATATAAAAATGCTTCGGAAATCTTGCATTGTTCTCGGCATTCCGCTGACGTTTAAAAATGCTTCGGAACTCTTCAATTGTTCTCGGAATTCTGCCGAACTTTTAAAATGCTTTGGAACTCTTCCATTGCTCTCGGAATTCTGCTGAAGTTTAAAAATGCTTCAGAACTCTTCCATTGTTCTCGGAATTCTGCTGTAGTTTAAAAATGCTTCGGAACTCTTCCATTGTTCTCAGAATTCCGCTGACGTTTAAAAATGCTTCGGAAATCTTCCATTGTTTTCAAAATTCCGCTGACGTTTAAAAATGCTTCAGAACTCTTCCATTGTTCTCGGAATTCCGCTGACGTTTTAAAATGCTTCGGTACTCTTCCATTGTTCTCGGAATTCCGCTGACATATAAAAATGCTTCGGAAATCTTGCATTGTTCTCGGCATTCCGCTGACGTTTAAAAATGCTTCGGAACTCTTCCATTGTTCTCAGAATTCCGCTGATGTTTAAAAATGCATCGGAAATCTTCCATAGTTTTCAAAATTCCGCTGACGTTTAAAAATGCTTCAGAACTCTTCCATTGTTCTCGGAATTCCGCTGACGTTTAAAAATGCTTTGGAACTCTTCCATTATTCTCGGAAATCTGCTGAAGTTTAAAAATGCTTCGGAACTCTTCCATTGTTCTCAGAATTCCGCTGACGTTTAATAATGCTTCGCAACTTTTTCATTGTTCTCGGAATTCCGCTGACGGTTAAAAATGCTTCGGAACTCTTCAATTGTTCTCGGAATTCTGTTGAACTTTTAAAATGCTTTGGAACTCTTCCATTGCTCTCGGAATTCTGCTGAAGTTTAAAAATGCTTCAGAACTCTTACATTGTTCTCGGAATTCTGCTGACGTTTAAAAATTCTTCGGAACTCTACCATTGTTCTCGGAATTCCGTTGAAGTTTAAAAATGCTTCGAAACTCTTCCATTGTTCTCGGAATTCTGCTGAAGTTTAAAAATGCTTCGGAACTCTTCCATTGTTCTCGGAATTCCGCTGACGTTTAATAATGCTTCGCAACTCTTTCATTGTTCTCGGAATTCCACTGACGTTTAAAAATGCTTCGGAACTCTTCCATTGGTCTCGGAATTCCGATGACGTTTTAAAATGCTTCGGTACTCTTCCATTGTTCTCGGAATTCCGCTGACAATTAAAAATGCTTCGAAACTCTTCCATTGTTCTCGGAATTCCACTGAAGTTTAAAAATGCTTCACAACTCTTCCATTGTTCTCGGAATTCCGCTGACGTTTAATAATGCTTCGCAACTCTTTCATTGTTCTCGGAATTCCGCTGACGTTTAAAAATGCTTCGGAACTCTTCCATTGTTCTCGGAATTCCGTTGAAGTTTAAAAATGCTTCGAAACTCTTCCATTGTTCTCAGAATTCTGCTGAAGTTTAAAAATGCTTCAGAACTCTTCCATTGTTCTCGGAATTCCGCTGACGTTTAAAAATGCTTCGGAACTCTTCCATTGTTCTCGGAATTTCGTTGAAGTTTAAAAATGCTTCGAAACTCTTCCATTGTTCTCGGAATTCTGCTGAAGTTTAAAAATGCTTCAGAACTCTTACATTGTTCTCGGAATTCTGCTGACGTTTACAAATGCTTCGGAACTCTTCCATTGTTCTCTGAATTCCGCTGACGTTTAAAAATGCTTCGGTACTCTTCCTTTGTTCTGGGAATTCCGCTGACATATAAAAATGCTTCGGAAATCTTGCATTGTTCTCGGCATTCCGCTGACGTTTAAAAATGCTTCGGAACTCTTCAATTGTTCTCGGAATTCTGCCGAACTTTTAAAATGCTTTGGAACTCTTCCATTGCTCTCGGAATTCTGCTGAAGTTTAAAAATGCTTCAGAACTCTTCCATTGTTCTCGGAATTCTGCTGTAGTTTAAAAATGCTTCGGAACTCTTCCATTGTTCTCAGAATTCCGCTGACGTTTAAAAATGCTTCGGAAATCTTCCATTGTTTTCAAAATTCCGCTGACGTTTAAAAATGCTTCAGAACTCTTCCATTGTTCTCGGAATTCCGCTGACGTTTTAAAATGCTTCGGTACTCTTCCATTGTTCTCGGAATTCCGCTGACATATAAAAATGCTTCGGAAATCTTGCATTGTTCTCGGCATTCCGCTGACGTTTAAAAATGCTTCGGAACTCTTCCATTGTTCTCAGAATTCCGCTGATGTTTAAAAATGCATCGGAAATCTTCCATAGTTTTCAAAATTCCGCTGACGTTTAAAAATGCTTCAGAACTCTTCCATTGTTCTCGGAATTCCGCTGACGTTTAAAAATGCTTTGGAACTCTTCCATTATTCTCGGAAATCTGCTGAAGTTTAAAAATGCTTCGGAACTCTTCCATTGTTCTCAGAATTCCGCTGACGTTTAATAATGCTTCGCAACTTTTTCATTGTTCTCGGAATTCCGCTGACGGTTAAAAATGCTTCGGAACTCTTCAATTGTTCTCGGAATTCTGTTGAACTTTTAAAATGCTTTGGAACTCTTCCATTGCTCTCGGAATTCTGCTGAAGTTTAAAAATGCTTCAGAACTCTTACATTGTTCTCGGAATTCTGCTGACGTTTAAAAATGCTTCAGAACTCTTACATTGTTCTCGGAATTCTGCTGACGTTTAAAAATGCTTCGGAACTCTACCATTGTTCTCGGAATTCCGTTGAAGTTTAAAAATGCTTCGAAACTCTTCCATTGTTCTCGGAATTCTGCTGAAGTTTAAAAATGCTTCGGAACTCTTCCATTGTTCTCGGAATTCCGCTGACAATTAAAAATGCTTCGAAACTTTTCCATTGTTCTCGGAATTCCACTGAAGTTTAAAAATGCTTCACAACTCTTCCATTGTTCTCGGAATTCCGCTGACGTTTAATAATGCTTCGCAACTCTTTCATTGTTCTCGTAATTCCGCTGACGTTTAAAAATGCTTCGGAACTCTTCCATTGTTCTCGGAATTCCGTTGAAGTTTAAAAATGCTTCGAAACTCTTCCATTGTTCTCAGAATTCTGCTGAAGTTTAAAAATGCTTCAGAACTCTTCCATTGTTCTCGGAATTCCGCTGACGTTTAAAAATGCTTCGGAACTCTTCCATTGTTCTCGGAATTTCGTTGAAGTTTAAAAATGCTTCGAAACTCTTCCATTGTTCTCGGAATTCTGCTGAAGTTTAAAAATGCTTCGGAACTCTTTCATTGTTCTCAGAATTCCGCTGACATTTAAAAATGCTTTGGTACTCTTCCATTGTTCTCGGAATTCCGCTGACATATAAAAATGCTTCGGAAATCTTGCATTGTTCTCGGCATTCCGCTGACGTTTAAAAATGCTTCGGAACTCTTCCATTGTTTTCAAAATTCCGCTGACGTTTAAAAATGCTTCAGAACTATTAAATTGTTCTCGGAATTCCGCTGAAGTTTAAAAATGCTTCAGAATTCTTCCATTGTTCTCGGAATTCCGTTGAAGTTTAAAAATGCTTCGAAACTCTTCCATTGTTCTCGGAATTCTGCTGAAGTTTAAAAATGCTTCGGAACTCTTCCATTGTTCTCAGAATTCCGCTAACGTTTAAAAATGCTTCAGAAATCTTCCATTGTTTTCAAAATTCCGCTGACGCTTAAAAATGCTTCAGAACTCTTCCATTGTTCTCGGAATTCCGCTGACGTTTAATAATGCTTCGCAACTCTTTCATTGTACTCGGAATTCCGCTAACGTTTAAAAATGCTTCGGAACTCTTCCATTGTTCTCGGAATTCCGTTGAAGTTTAAAAATACTTCGAAACTCTTCCATTGTTCTGGGAATTCTGCTGAAGTTTAAAAATGCTTCAGAACTCTTCCAT
Source organism: Phyllobates terribilis (assembly GCF_046119375.1). Taxonomy (NCBI): domain Eukaryota; kingdom Metazoa; phylum Chordata; class Amphibia; order Anura; family Dendrobatidae; genus Phyllobates; species Phyllobates terribilis. The sequence continues at coordinate 16,405,158 of NW_027362782.1, forward strand.
TGTTCTCGGAATTCCGCTGACGTTTAATAATGCTTCGCAACTCTTTCATTGTTCTCGGAATTCCGCTGATGTTTAAAAATGCTTCGGTACTCTTCCTTTGTTCTCGGAATTCCGCTGACATATAAAAATGCTTTGGAAATCTTGCATTGTTCTCGGCATTCCGCTGACGTTTAAAAATGCTTCGGAACTCTTCAATTGTTCTCGGAATTCTGCTGAAGTTTAAAAATGCTTCAGAACTCTTCCATTGTTCTCGGAATTCTGCTGTAGTTTAAAAATGCTTCGGAACTCTTCCATTGTTCTCAGAATTCCGCTGACGTTTAAAAATGCTTCGGAACTCTTCAATTGTTCTCGGAATTCTGCTGAACTTTTAAAATGCTTTGGAACTCTTCCATTGCTCTCTGAATTCTGCTGAAGTTTAAAAATGCTTCGGAACTCTTCCATTGTTCTCGGAATTCTGCTGAAGTTTAAAAATGTTTTGGAACTCTTCCATTGTTCTCAGAATTCCGCTGACGTTTAAAAATGCTTCGGAAATCTTCCATTGTTTTCAAAATTCCGCTGACATATAAAAATGCTTTGGAAATCTTGCATTGTTCTCGGCATTCCGCTGACGTTTAAAAATGCTTCAGAATTCTTCAATTGTTCTCGGAATTCTGCTGAACTTTTAAAATGCTTTGGAACTCTTCCATTGCTCTCGGAATTCTGCTGAAGTTTAAAAATGCTTCGGAACTCTTCCATTGTTCTCGGAATTGCGTTGAAGTTTAAAAATGCTTCGAAACTCTTCCATTGTTCTCGGAATTCTGCTGAAGTTTAAAAATGCTTCAGAACTCTTCCATTGTTCTCGGAATTCCGCTGACGTTTAATAATGCTTCGCAACTCTTTCATTGTTTTCAAAATTCCGCTGACGTTTAAAAATGCTTCAGAACTCTTCCATTGTTCTCGGAATTCCGCTGACGTTTTAAAATGCTTCGGTACTCTTCCATTGTTCTCGGAATTCCGCTGACATATAAAAATGCTTCGGAAATCTTGCATTGTTCTCGGCATTCCGCTGACGTTTAAAAATGCTTCGGAACTCTTCCATTGTTCTCAGAATTCCGCTGATGTTTAAAAATGCATCGGAAATCTTCCATAGTTTTCAAAATTCCGCTGACGTTTAAAAATGCTTCAGAACTCTTCCATTGTTCTCGGAATTCCGCTGACGTTTAAAAATGCTTTGGAACTCTTCCATTATTCTCGGAAATCTGCTGAAGTTTAAAAATGGTTCGGAACTCTTCCATTGTTCTCAGAATTCCGCTGACGTTTAATAATGCTTCGCAACTTTTTCATTGTTCTCAGAATTCCGCTGACGGTTAAAAATGCTTCGGAACTCTTCAATTGTTCTCGGAATTCTGTTGAACTTTTAAAATGCTTTGGAACTCTTCCATTGCTCTCGGAATTCTGCTGAAGTTTAAAAATGCTTCAGAACTCTTACATTGTTCTCGGAATTCTGCTGACGTTTAAAAATTCTTCGGAACTCTACCATTGTTCTCGGAATTCCGTTGAAGTTTAAAAATGCTTCGAAACTCTTCCATTGTTCTCGGAATTCTGCTGAAGTTTAAAAATGCTTCGGAACTCTTCCATTGTTCTCGGAATTCCGCTGACGTTTAATAATGCTTCGCAACTCTTTCATTGTTCTCGGAATTCCACTGACGTTTAAAAATGCTTCGGAACTCTTCCATTGGTCTCGGAATTCCGATGACGTTTTAAAATGCTTCGGTACTCTTCCATTGTTCTCGGAATTCCGCTGACAATTAAAAATGCTTCGAAACTCTTCCATTGTTCTCGGAATTCCACTGAAGTTTAAAAATGCTTCACAACTCTTCCATTGTTCTCGGAATTCCGCTGACGTTTAATAATGCTTCGCAACTCTTTCATTGTACTCGGAATTCCGCTGACGTTTAAAAATGCTTCGGAACTCTTCCATTGTTCTCGGAATTCCGTTGAAGTTTAAAAATGCTTCGAAACTCTTCCATTGTTCTCAGAATTCTGCTGAAGTTTAAAAATGCTTCAGAACTCTTCCATTGTTCTCGGAATTCCGCTGACGTTTAAAAATGCTTCGGAACTCTTCCATTGTTCTCGGAATTTCGTTGAAGTTTAAAAATGCTTCGAAACTCTTCCATTGTTCTCGGAATTCTGCTGAAGTTTAAAAATGCTTCAGAACTCTTACATTGTTCTCGGAATTCTGCTGACGTTTACAAATGCTTCGGAACTCTTCCATTGTTCTCTGAATTCCGCTGACGTTTAAAAATGCTTCGGTACTCTTCCTTTGTTCTGGGAATTCCGCTGACATATAAAAATGCTTCGGAAATCTTGCATTGTTCTCGGCATTCCGCTGACGTTTAAAAATGCTTCGGAACTCTTCAATTGTTCTCGGAATTCTGCCGAACTTTTAAAATGCTTTGGAACTCTTCCATTGCTCTCGGAATTCTGCTGAAGTTTAAAAATGCTTCAGAACTCTTCCATTGTTCTCGGAATTCTGCTGTAGTTTAAAAATGCTTCGGAACTCTTCCATTGTTCTCAGAATTCCGCTGACGTTTAAAAATGCTTCGGAAATCTTCCATTGTTTTCAAAATTCCGCTGACGTTTAAAAATGCTTCAGAACTCTTCCATTGTTCTCGGAATTCCGCTGACGTTTTAAAATGCTTCGGTACTCTTCCATTGTTCTCGCAATTCCGCTGACATATAAAAATGCTTCGGAAATCTTGCATTGTTCTCGGCATTCCGCTGACGTTTAAAAATGCTTCGGAACTCTTCCATTGTTCTCAGAATTCCGCTGATGTTTAAAAATGCATCGGAAATCTTCCATAGTTTTCAAAATTCCGCTGACGTTTAAAAATGCTTCAGAACTCTTCCATTGTTCTCGGAATTCCGCTGACGTTTAAAAATGCTTTGGAACTCTTCCATTATTCTCGGAAATCTGCTGAAGTTTAAAAATGCTTCGGAACTCTTCCATTGTTCTCAGAATTCCGCTGACGTTTAATAATGCTTCGCAACTTTTTCATTGTTCTCGGAATTCCGCTGACGGTTAAAAATGCTTCGGAACTCTTCAATTGTTCTCGGAATTCTGTTGAACTTTTAAAATGCTTTGGAACTCTTCCATTGCTCTCGGAATTCTGCTGAAGTTTAAAAATGCTTCAGAACTCTTACATTGTTCTCGGAATTCTGCTGACGTTTAAAAATGCTTCAGAACTCTTACATTGTTCTCGGAATTCTGCTGACGTTTAAAAATGCTTCGGAACTCTACCATTGTTCTCGGAATTCCGTTGAAGTTTAAAAATGCTTCGAAACTCTTCCATTGTTCTCGGAATTCTGCTGAAGTTTAAAAATGCTTCGGAACTCTTCCATTGTTCTCGGAATTCCGCTGACAATTAAAAATGCTTCGAAACTTTTCCATTGTTCTCGGAATTCCACTGAAGTTTAAAAATGCTTCACAACTCTTCCATTGTTCTCGGAATTCCGCTGACGTTTAATAATGCTTCGCAACTCTTTCATTGTTCTCGTAATTCCGCTGACGTTTAAAAATGCTTCGGAACTCTTCCATTGTTCTCGGAATTCCGTTGAAGTTTAAAAATGCTTCGAAACTCTTCCATTGTTCTCAGAATTCTGCTGAAGTTTAAAAATGCTTCAGAACTCTTCCATTGTTCTCGGAATTCCGCTGACGTTTAAAAATGCTTCGGAACTCTTCCATTGTTCTCGGAATTTCGTTGAAGTTTAAAAATGCTTCGAAACTCTTCCATTGTTCTCGGAATTCTGCTGAAGTTTAAAAATGCTTCGGAACTCTTTCATTGTTCTCAGAATTCCGCTGACATTTAAAAATGCTTTGGTACTCTTCCATTGTTCTCGGAATTCCGCTGACATATAAAAATGCTTCGGAAATCTTGCATTGTTCTCGGCATTCCGCTGACGTTTAAAAATGCTTCGGAACTCTTCCATTGTTTTCAAAATTCCGCTGACGTTTAAAAATGCTTCAGAACTATTAAATTGTTCTCGGAATTCCGCTGAAGTTTAAAAATGCTTCAGAATTCTTCCATTGTTCTCGGAATTCCGTTGAAGTTTAAAAATGCTTCGAAACTCTTCCATTGTTCTCGGAATTCTGCTGAAGTTTAAAAATGCTTCGGAACTCTTCCATTGTTCTCAGAATTCCGCTAACGTTTAAAAATGCTTCAGAAATCTTCCATTGTTTTCAAAATTCCGCTGACGCTTAAAAATGCTTCAGAACTCTTCCATTGTTCTCGGAATTCCGCTGACGTTTAATAATGCTTCGCAACTCTTTCATTGTACTCGGAATTCCGCTAACGTTTAAAAATGCTTCGGAACTCTTCCATTGTTCTCGGAATTCCGTTGAAGTTTAAAAATACTTCGAAACTCTTCCATTGTTCTGGGAATTCTGCTGAAGTTTAAAAATGCTTCAGAACTCTTCCATTGTTCTCGGAATTCCGCTGACGTTTAATAATGCTTCGCAACTCTTTCATTGTTCTCGGAATTCCGCTGATGTTTAAAAATGCTTCAGTACTCTTCCTTTGTTCTGGGAATTCCGTTGACATATAAAAATGCTTTGGAAATCTTGCATTGTTCTCGGCATTCCGCTGACGTTTAAAAATGCTTCGGAACTCTTCAATTGTTCTCGGAATTCTGCTGAAGTTTAAAAATGCTTCAGAACTCTTCCATTGTTCTTGGAATTCTGCTGTAGTTTAAAAATGCTTCGGAACTCTTCCATTGTTCTCAGAATTCCGCTGACGTTTAAAAATGCTTCGGAACTCTTCAATTGTTCTCGGAATTCTGCTGAACTTTTAAAATGCTTTGGAACTCTTCCATTGCTCTCTGAATTCTGCTGAAGTTTAAAAATGCTTCGGAACTCTTCCATTGTTCTCGGAATTCTGCTGAAGTTTAAAAATGTTTTGGAACTCTTCCATTGTTCTCAGAATTCCGCTGACGTTTAAAAATGCTTCGGAAATCTTCCATTGTTTTCAAAATTCCGCTGACATATAAAAATGCTTCGGAAATCTTGCATTGTTCTCGGCATTCCGCTGACGTTTAAAAATGCTTCAGAATTCCTCAATTGTTCTCGGAATTCTGCTGAACTTTTAAAATGCTTTGGAACTCTTCCATTGCTCTCGGAATTCTGCTGAAGTTTAAAAATGCTTCGGAACTCTTCCATTGTTCTCGGAATTCCGTTGAAGTTTAAAAATGCTTCGAAACTCTTCCATTGTTCTCGGAATTCTGCTGAAGTTTAAAAATGCTTCAGAACTCTTCCATTGTTCTCGGAATTCCGCTGACGTTTAATAATGCTTCGCAACTCTTTCATTGTTCTCGGAATTCCGCTGACGTTTAAAAATGCTTCGGAACTCTTCCATTGTTCTCGGAATTCCGTTGAAGTTTAAAAATGCTTCGAAACCCTTCCATTGTTCTCGGAATTCTGCTGAAGTTTAAAAATGCTTCGGAACTCTTTCATTGTTCTCAGAATTCCGCTGACATTTAAAAATGCTTTGGTACTCTTCCATTGTTCTTGGAATTCCGCTGACATATAAAAATGCTTCGAAAATCTTGCATTGTTCTCGGCATTCCGCTGACGTTTAAAAATGCTTCGGAACTCTTCAATTGTTCTCGGAATTCTGCTGAACTTTTAAAATGCTTTGGAACTATTCCATTGCTCTCGGAATTCTGCTGAAGTTTAAAAATGCTTCAGAACTCTTACATTGTTCTCGGAATTCTGCTGAAGTTTAAAAATGCTTCGGTACTCTTCCATTGTTCTCGGAAGTCCGCTGACATATAAAAATGCTTCGGAAATCTTGCATTGTTCTCGGCATTCCGCTGACGTTTAAAAATGCTTCGGAACTCTTCCATTGTTCTCAGAATTCCGCTGACGTTTAAAAATGCTTCGGAAATCTTCCATTGTTTTCAAAATTCCGCTGACGTTTAAAAATGCTTCAGAACTCTTCCATTGTTCTCGGAATTCCGCTGACGTTTAAAAATGCTTTGGAACTCTTCCATTGTTCTTGGAATTCTGCTGAAGTTTAAAAATGCTTCGGAACTCTTCCATTGTTCTCAGAATTCCGCTGACGTTTAAAAATGCTTCGGTACTCTTCCATTGTTCTCGGAATTCCACTGACATATAAAAATACTTCGGAAATCTTGCATTGTTCTCGGCATTCCGCTGACGTTTAAAAATGCTTCGGAACTCTTCAATTGTTCTCGGAATTCTGCTGAACTTTTAAAATGCTTTGGAACTCTTCCATTGCTCTCGGAATTCTGCTGAAGTTTAAAAATGCTTCGGAACTCGTCCATTGTTCTCGGAATTCTGCTGAAGTTTAAAAATGTTTTGGAACTCTTCCATTGTTCACAGAATTCCGCTGACGTTTAAAAATGCTTCGGAAATCTTCCATTGTTTTCAAAATTCCGCTGACATATAAAAATGCTTCGGAAATCTTGCATTGTTCTCGGCATTCCGCTGACGTTTAAAAATGTTTCAGAATTCTTCAATTGTTCTCGGAATTCTGCTGAACTTTTAAAATGCTTTGGAACTCTTCTATTGCTCTCGGAATTCTGCTGAAGTTTAAAAATGCTTCGGAACTCTTCCATTGTTCTCGGAATTCTGCTGAAGTTTAAAAATGCTTCGGAACTCTTCCATTGTTCTCGGAATTCCGTTGAAGTTTAAAAATGCTTCGAAACTCTTCCATTGTTCTCGGAATTCTGCTGAAGTTTAAAAATGCTTCGGAACTCTTCCATTGTTCTCGGAATTCCGTTGAAGTTTAAAAATGCTTCGAAACTCTTCCATTGTACTCGGAATTCCGCTAACGTTTAAAAATGCTTCGGAACTCTTCCATTGTTCTCGGAATTCCGTTGAAGTTTAAAAATGCTTCACAACTCTTCCATTGTTCTCGGAATTCCGCTGACTTTTAAAAATACTTTGAAACTCTTCCATTGTTCTCCAAATTCCGCTGAAGTTTAAAAATGCTTCGGAACCCTTCCATTGTTCTCGGAATTCTGCTGAAGTTTAAAAATGCTTCGGAACTCTTCCATTGTTCTCAGAATTCTGCTGACGTTTAAAAATGCTTCGGAACTCTTCCATTGTTCTCGGAATTCCGCTGAAGTTTAATAATGCTTCGGACCTCTTCCATTGTTCTAGGAATTCTGCTGAAGTCTAAAAATTCATCTGAACTCTTCCATTATTCTCGGAATTCGTGTGAATTTTAAAAATGCTTCGGAACTCTTCTATTGTTCTCGGAATTCCGCTGAAGTTTAAAAATGCTTAAAATCTCTTACATTGTACTCGGAATTCCGCTGAAGTTTAAAAATGCTTCGGAACTCTTCCATTGCTCTCGGAATTCTGCTGAAGTTTAAAAATGCTTCAGAACTCTTACATTGTTCTCGGAATTCTGCTGACGTTTACAAATGCTTCGGAACTCTTCCATTGTTCTCTGAATTCCGCTGACGTTTAAAAATGCTTCGGTACTCTTCCTTTGTTCTCGGAATTCCGCTGACATATAAAAATGCTTCGGAAATCTTGCATTGTTCTCGGCATTCCGCTGACGTTTAAAAATGCTTCGGAACTCTTCAATTGTTCTCGGAATTCTGCCGAACTTTTAAAATGCTTTGGAACTCTTCCATTGCTCTCGGAATTCTGCTGAAGTTTAAAAATGCTTCAGAACTCTTCCATTGTTCTCGGAATTCTGCTGTAGTTTAAAAATGCTTCGGAACTCTTCCATTGTTCTCAGAATTCCGCTGACGTTTAAAAATGCTTCGGAAATCTTCCATTGTTTTCAAAATTCCGCTGACGTTTAAAAATGCTTCAGAACTCTTCCATTGTTCTCGGAATTCCGCTGACGTTTTAAAATGCTTCGGTACTCTTCCATTGTTCTCGGAATTCCGCTGACATATAAAAATGCTTCGGAAATCTTGCATTGTTCTCGGCATTCCGCTGACGTTTAAAAATGCTTCGGAACTCTTCCATTGTTCTCAGAATTCCGCTGATGTTTAAAAATGCATCGGAAATCTTCCATAGTTTTCAAAATTCCGCTGACGTTTAAAAATGCTTCAGAACTCTTCCATTGTTCTCGGAATTCCGCTGACGTTTAAAAATGCTTTGGAACTCTTCCATTATTCTCGGAAATCTGCTGAAGTTTAAAAATGCTTCGGAACTCTTCCATTGTTCTCAGAATTCCGCTGACGTTTAATAATGCTTCGCAACTTTTTCATTGTTCTCGGAATTCCGCTGACGGTTAAAAATGCTTCGGAACTCTTCAATTGTTCTCGGAATTCTGTTGAACTTTTAAAATGCTTTGGAACTCTTCCATTGCTCTCGGAATTCTGCTGAAGTTTAAAAATGCTTCAGAACTCTTACATTGTTCTCGGAATTCTGCTGACGTTTAAAAATTCTTCGGAACTCTACCATTGTTCTCGGAATTCCGTTGAAGTTTAAAAATGCTTCGAAACTCTTCCATTGTTCTCGGAATTCTGCTGAAGTTTAAAAATGCTTCGGAACTCTTCCATTGTTCTCGGAATTCCGCTGACGTTTAATAATGCTTCGCAACTCTTTCATTGTTCTCGGAATTCCACTGACGTTTAAAAATGCTTCGGAACTCTTCCATTGGTCTCGGAATTCCGATGACGTTTTAAAATGCTTCGGTACTCTTCCATTGTTCTCGGAATTCCGCTGACAATTAAAAATGCTTCGAAACTCTTCCATTGTTCTCGGAATTCCACTGAAGTTTAAAAATGCTTCACAACTCTTCCATTGTTCTCGGAATTCCGCTGACGTTTAATAATGCTTCGCAACTCTTTCATTGTTCTCGGAATTCCGCTGACGTTTAAAAATGCTTCGGAACTCTTCCATTGTTCTCGGAATTCCGTTGAAGTTTAAAAATGCTTCGAAACTCTTCCATTGTTCTCAGAATTCTGCTGAAGTTTAAAAATGCTTCAGAACTCTTCCATTGTTCTCGGAATTCCGCTGACGTTTAAAAATGCTTCGGAACTCTTCCATTGTTCTCGGAATTTCGTTGAAGTTTAAAAATGCTTCGAAACTCTTCCATTGTTCTCGGAATTCTGCTGAAGTTTAAAAATGCTTCAGAACTCTTACATTGTTCTCGGAATTCTGCTGACGTTTACAAATGCTTCGGAACTCTTCCATTGTTCTCTGAATTCCGCTGACGTTTAAAAATGCTTCGGTACTCTTCCTTTGTTCTGGGAATTCCGCTGACATATAAAAATGCTTCGGAAATCTTGCATTGTTCTCGGCATTCCGCTGACGTTTAAAAATGCTTCGGAACTCTTCAATTGTTCTCGGAATTCTGCCGAACTTTTAAAATGCTTTGGAACTCTTCCATTGCTCTCGGAATTCTGCTGAAGTTTAAAAATGCTTCAGAACTCTTCCATTGTTCTCGGAATTCTGCTGTAGTTTAAAAATGCTTCGGAACTCTTCCATTGTTCTCAGAATTCCGCTGACGTTTAAAAATGCTTCGGAAATCTTCCATTGTTTTCAAAATTCCGCTGACGTTTAAAAATGCTTCAGAACTCTTCCATTGTTCTCGGAATTCCGCTGACGTTTTAAAATGCTTCGGTACTCTTCCATTGTTCTCGGAATTCCGCTGACATATAAAAATGCTTCGGAAATCTTGCATTGTTCTCGGCATTCCGCTGACGTTTAAAAATGCTTCGGAACTCTTCCATTGTTCTCAGAATTCCGCTGATGTTTAAAAATGCATCGGAAATCTTCCATAGTTTTCAAAATTCCGCTGACGTTTAAAAATGCTTCAGAACTCTTCCATTGTTCTCGGAATTCCGCTGACGTTTAAAAATGCTTTGGAACTCTTCCATTATTCTCGGAAATCTGCTGAAGTTTAAAAATGCTTCGGAACTCTTCCATTGTTCTCAGAATTCCGCTGACGTTTAATAATGCTTCGCAACTTTTTCATTGTTCTCGGAATTCCGCTGACGGTTAAAAATGCTTCGGAACTCTTCAATTGTTCTCGGAATTCTGTTGAACTTTTAAAATGCTTTGGAACTCTTCCATTGCTCTCGGAATTCTGCTGAAGTTTAAAAATGCTTCAGAACTCTTACATTGTTCTCGGAATTCTGCTGACGTTTAAAAATGCTTCAGAACTCTTACATTGTTCTCGGAATTCTGCTGACGTTTAAAAATGCTTCGGAACTCTACCATTGTTCTCGGAATTCCGTTGAAGTTTAAAAATGCTTCGAAACTCTTCCATTGTTCTCGGAATTCTGCTGAAGTTTAAAAATGCTTCGGAACTCTTCCATTGTTCTCGGAATTCCGCTGACAATTAAAAATGCTTCGAAACTTTTCCATTGTTCTCGGAATTCCACTGAAGTTTAAAAATGCTTCACAACTCTTCCATTGTTCTCGGAATTCCGCTGACGTTTAATAATGCTTCGCAACTCTTTCATTGTTCTCGTAATTCCGCTGACGTTTAAAAATGCTTCGGAACTCTTCCATTGTTCTCGGAATTCCGTTGAAGTTTAAAAATGCTTCGAAACTCTTCCATTGTTCTCAGAATTCTGCTGAAGTTTAAAAATGCTTCAGAACTCTTCCATTGTTCTCGGAATTCCGCTGACGTTTAAAAATGCTTCGGAACTCTTCCATTGTTCTCGGAATTTCGTTGAAGTTTAAAAATGCTTCGAAACTCTTCCATTGTTCTCGGAATTCTGCTGAAGTTTAAAAATGCTTTGGTACTCTTCCATTGTTCTCGGAATTCCGCTGACATATAAAAATGCTTCGGATATCTTGCATTGTTCTCGGCATTCCGCTGACGTTTAAAAATGCTTCGGAACTCTTCCATTGTTTTCAAAATTCCGCTGACGTTTAAAAATGCTTCAGAACTATTAAATTGTTCTCGGAATTCCGCTGAAGTTTAAAAATGCTTCAGAATTCTTCCATTGTTCTCGGAATTCCGTTGAAGTTTAAAAATGCTTCGAAACTCTTCCATTGTTCTCGGAATTCTGCTGAAGTTTAAAAATGCTTCGGAACTCTTCCATTGTTCTCAGAATTCCGCTAACGTTTAAAAATGCTTCAGAAATCTTCCATTGTTTTCAAAATTCCGCTGACGCTTAAAAATGCTTCAGAACTCTTCCATTGTTCTCGGAATTCCGCTGACGTTTAATAATGCTTCGCAACTCTTTCATTGTACTCGGAATTCCGCTAACGTTTAAAAATGCTTCGGAACTCTTCCATTGTTCTCGGAATTCCGTTGAAGTTTAAAAATACTTCGAAACTCTTCCATTGTTCTGGGAATTCTGCTGAAGTTTAAAAATGCTTCAGAACTCTTCCATTGTTCTCGGAATTCCGCTGACGTTTAATAATGCTTCGCAACTCTTTCATTGTTCTCGGAATTCCGCTGATGTTTAAAAATGCTTCGGTACTCTTCCTTTGTTCTCGGAATTCCGCTGACATATAAAAATGCTTTGGAAATCTTGCATTGTTCTCGGCATTCCGCTGACGTTTAAAAATGCTTCGGAACTCTTCAATTGTTCTCGGAATTCTGCTGAAGTTTAAAAATGCTTCAGAACTCTTCCATTGTTCTCGGAATTCTGCTGTAGTTTAAAAATGCTTCGGAACTCTTCCATTGTTCTCAGAATTCCGCTGACGTTTAAAAATGCTTCGGAACTCTTCAATTGTTCTCGGAATTCTGCTGAACTTTTAAAATGCTTTGGAACTCTTCCATTGCTCTCTGAATTCTGCTGAAGTTTAAAAATGCTTCGGAACTCTTCCATTGTTCTCGGAATTCTGCTGAAGTTTAAAAATGTTTTGGAACTCTTCCATTGTTCTCAGAATTCCGCTGACGTTTAAAAATGCTTCGGAAATCTTCCATTGTTTTCAAAATTCCGCTGACATATAAAAATGCTTTGGAAATCTTGCATTGTTCTCGGCATTCCGCTGACGTTTAAAAATGCTTCAGAATTCTTCAATTGTTCTCGGAATTCTGCTGAACTTTTAAAATGCTTTGGAACTCTTCCATTGCTCTCGGAATTCTGCTGAAGTTTAAAAATGCTTCGGAACTCTTCCATTGTTCTCGGAATTCCGTTGAAGTTTAAAAATGCTTCGAAACTCTTCCATTGTTCTCGGAATTCTGCTGAAGTTTAAAAATGCTTCAGAACTCTTCCATTGTTCTCGGAATTCCGCTGACGTTTAATAATGCTTCGCAACTCTTTCATTGTTTTCAAAATTCCGCTGACGTTTAAAAATGCTTCAGAACTCTTCCATTGTTCTCGGAATTCCGCTGACGTTTTAAAATGCTTCGGTACTCTTCCATTGTTCTCGGAATTCCGCTGACATATAAAAATGCTTCGGAAATCTTGCATTGTTCTCGGCATTCCGCTGACGTTTAAAAATGCTTCGGAACTCTTCCATTGTTCTCAGAATTCCGCTGATGTTTAAAAATGCATCGGAAATCTTCCATAGTTTTCAAAATTCCGCTGACGTTTAAAAATGCTTCAGAACTCTTCCATTGTTCTCGGAATTCCGCTGACGTTTAAAAATGCTTTGGAACTCTTCCATTATTCTCGGAAATCTGCTGAAGTTTAAAAATGCTTCGGAACTCTTCCATTGTTCTCAGAATTCCGCTGACGTTTAATAATGCTTCGCAACTTTTTCATTGTTCTCGGAATTCCGCTGACGGTTAAAAATGCTTCGGAACTCTTCAATTGTTCTCGGAATTCTGTTGAACTTTTAAAATGCTTTGGAACTCTTCCATTGCTCTCGGAATTCTGCTGAAGTTTAAAAATGCTTCAGAACTCTTACATTGTTCTCGGAATTCTGCTGACGTTTAAAAATTCTTCGGAACTCTACCATTGTTCTCGGAATTCCGTTGAAGTTTAAAAATGCTTCGAAACTCTTCCATTGTTCTCGGAATTCTGCTGAAGTTTAAAAATGCTTCGGAACTCTTCCATTGTTCTCGGAATTCCGCTGACGTTTAATAATGCTTCGCAACTCTTTCATTGTTCTCGGAATTCCACTGACGTTTAAAAATGCTTCGGAACTCTTCCATTGGTCTCGGAATTCCGATGACGTTTTAAAATGCTTCGGTACTCTTCCATTGTTCTCGGAATTCCGCTGACAATTAAAAATGCTTCGAAACTCTTCCATTGTTCTCGGAATTCCACTGAAGTTTAAAAATGCTTCACAACTCTTCCATTGTTCTCGGAATTCCACTGACGTTTAATAATGCTTCGCAACTCTTTCATTGTTCTCGGAATTCCGCTGACGTTTAAAAATGCTTCGGAACTCTTCCATTGTTCTCGGAATTCCGTTGAAGTTTAAAAATGCTTCGAAACTCTTCCATTGTTCTCAGAATTCTGCTGAAGTTTAAAAATGCTTCAGAACTCTTCCATTGTTCTCGGAATTCCGCTGACGTTTAAAAATGCTTCGGAACTCTTCCATTGTTCTCGGAATTTCGTTGAAGTTTAAAAATGCTTCGAAACTCTTCCATTGTTCTCGGAATTCTGCTGAAGTTTAAAAATGCTTCAGAACTCTTACATTGTTCTCGGAATTCTGCTGACGTTTACAAATGCTTCGGAACTCTTCCATTGTTCTCTGAATTCCGCTGACGTTTAAAAATGCTTCGGTACTCTTCCTTTGTTCTGGGAATTCCGCTGACATATAAAAATGCTTCGGAAATCTTGCATTGTTCTCGGCATTCCGCTGACGTTTAAAAATGCTTCGGAACTCTTCAATTGTTCTCGGAATTCTGCCGAACTTTTAAAATGCTTTGGAACTCTTCCATTGCTCTCGGAATTCTGCTGAAGTTTAAAAATGCTTCAGAACTCTTCCATTGTTCTCGGAATTCTGCTGTAGTTTAAAAATGCTTCGGAACTCTTCCATTGTTCTCAGAATTCCGCTGACGTTTAAAAATGCTTCGGAAATCTTCCATTGTTTTCAAAATTCCGCTGACGTTTAAAAATGCTTCAGAACTCTTCCATTGTTCTCGGAATTCCGCTGACGTTTTAAAATGCTTCGGTACTCTTCCATTGTTCTCGGAATTCCGCTGACATATAAAAATGCTTCGGAAATCTTGCATTGTTCTCGGCATTCCGCTGACGTTTAAAAATGCTTCGGAACTCTTCCATTGTTCTCAGAATTCCGCTGATGTTTAAAAATGCATCGGAAATCTTCCATAGTTTTCAAAATTCCGCTGACGTTTAAAAATGCTTCAGAACTCTTCCATTGTTCTCGGAATTCCGCTGACGTTTAAAAATGCTTTGGAACTCTTCCATTATTCTCGGAAATCTGCTGAAGTTTAAAAATGCTTCGGAACTCTTCCATTGTTCTCAGAATTCCGCTGACGTTTAATAATGCTTCGCAACTTTTTCATTGTTCTCGGAATTCCGCTGACGGTTAAAAATGCTTCGGAACTCTTCAATTGTTCTCGGAATTCTGTTGAACTTTTAAAATGCTTTGGAACTCTTCCATTGCTCTCGGAATTCTGCTGAAGTTTAAAAATGCTTCAGAACTCTTACATTGTTCTCGGAATTCTGCTGACGTTTAAAAATGCTTCAGAACTCTTACATTGTTCTCGGAATTCTGCTGACGTTTAAAAATGCTTCGGAACTCTACCATTGTTCTCGGAATTCCGTTGAAGTTTAAAAATGCTTCGAAACTCTTCCATTGTTCTCGGAATTCTGCTGAAGTTTAAAAATGCTTCGGAACTCTTCCATTGTTCTCGGAATTCCGCTGACAATTAAAAATGCTTCGAAACTTTTCCATTGTTCTCGGAATTCCACTGAAGTTTAAAAATGCTTCACAACTCTTCCATTGTTCTCGGAATTCCGCTGACGTTTAATAATGCTTCGCAACTCTTTCATTGTTCTCGTAATTCCGCTGACGTTTAAAAATGCTTCGGAACTCTTCCATTGTTCTCGGAATTCCGTTGAAGTTTAAAAATGCTTCGAAACTCTTCCATTGTTCTCAGAATTCTGCTGAAGTTTAAAAATGCTTCAGAACTCTTCCATTGTTCTCGGAATTCCGCTGACGTTTAAAAATGCTTCGGAACTCTTCCATTGTTCTCGGAATTTCGTTGAAGTTTAAAAATGCTTCGAAACTCTTCCATTGTTCTCGGAATTCTGCTGAAGTTTAAAAATGCTTCGGAACTCTTTCATTGTTCTCAGAATTCCGCTGACATTTAAAAATGCTTTGGTACTCTTCCATTGTTCTCGGAATTCCGCTGACATATAAAAATGCTTCGGAAATCTTGCATTGTTCTCGGCATTCCGCTGACGTTTAAAAATGCTTCGGAACTCTTCCATTGTTTTCAAAATTCCGCTGACGTTTAAAAATGCTTCAGAACTATTAAATTGTTCTCGGAATTCCGCTGAAGTTTAAAAATGCTTCAGAATTCTTCCATTGTTCTCGGAATTCCGTTGAAGTTTAAAAATGCTTCGAAACTCTTCCATTGTTCTCGGAATTCTGCTGAAGTTTAAAAATGCTTCGGAACTCTTCCATTGTTCTCAGAATTCCGCTAACGTTTAAAAATGCTTCAGAAATCTTCCATTGTTTTCAAAATTCCGCTGACGCTTAAAAATGCTTCAGAACTCTTCCATTGTTCTCGGAATTCCGCTGACGTTTAATAATGCTTCGCAACTCTTTCATTGTACTCGGAATTCCGCTAACGTTTAAAAATGCTTCGGAACTCTTCCATTGTTCTCGGAATTCCGTTGAAGTTTAAAAATACTTCGAAACTCTTCCATTGTTCTGGGAATTCTGCTGAAGTTTAAAAATGCTTCAGAACTCTTCCATTGTTCTCGGAATTCCGCTGACGTTTAATAATGCTTCGCAACTCTTTCATTGTTCTCGGAATTCCGCTGATGTTTAAAAATGCTTCGGTACTCTTCCTTTGTTCTCGGAATTCCGCTGACATATAAAAATGCTTTGGAAATCTTGCATTGTTCTCGGCATTCCGCTGACGTTTAAAAATGCTTCGGAACTCTTCAATTGTTCTCGGAATTCTGCTGAAGTTTAAAAATGCTTCAGAACTCTTCCATTGTTCTCGGAATTCTGCTGTAGTTTAAAAATGCTTCGGAACTCTTCCATTGTTCTCAGAATTCCGCTGACGTTTAAAAATGCTTCGGAACTCTTCAATTGTTCTCGGAATTCTGCTGAACTTTTAAAATGCTTTGGAACTCTTCCATTGCTCTCTGAATTCTGCTGAAGTTTAAAAATGCTTCGGAACTCTTCCATTGTTCTCGGAATTCTGCTGAAGTTTAAAAATGTTTTGGAACTCTTCCATTGTTCTCAGAATTCCGCTGACGTTTAAAAATGCTTCGGAAATCTTCCATTGTTTTCAAAATTCCGCTGACATATAAAAATGCTTTGGAAATCTTGCATTGTTCTCGGCATTCCGCTGACGTTTAAAAATGCTTCAGAATTCTTCAATTGTTCTCGGAATTCTGCTGAACTTTTAAAATGCTTTGGAACTCTTCCATTGCTCTCGGAATTCTGCTGAAGTTTAAAAATGCTTCGGAACTCTTCCATTGTTCTCGGAATTCCGTTGAAGTTTAAAAATGCTTCGAAACTCTTCCATTGTTCTCGGAATTCTGCTGAAGTTTAAAAATGCTTCAGAACTCTTCCATTGTTCTCGGAATTCCGCTGACGTTTAATAATGCTTCGCAACTCTTTCATTGTTCTCGGAATTCCGCTGACGTTTAAAAATGCTTCGGAACTCTTCCATTGTTCTCGGAATTCCGTTGAAGTTTAAAAATGCTTCGAAACCCTTCCATTGTTCTCGGAATTCTGCTGAAGTTTAAAAATGCTTCGGAACTCTTTCATTGTTCTCAGAATTCCGCTGACATTTAAAAATGCTTTGGTACTCTTCCATTGTTCTCGGAATTCCGCTGACATATAAAAATGCTTCGAAAATCTTGCATTGTTCTCGGCATTCCGCTGACGTTTAAAAATGCTTCGGAACTCTTCAATTGTTCTCGGAATTCTGCTGAACTTTTAAAATGCTTTGGAACTCTTCCATTGCTCTCGGAATTCTGCTGAAGTTTAAAAATGCTTCAGAACTCTTACATTGTTCTCGGAATTCTGCTGAAGTTTAAAAATGCTTCGGTACTCTTCCATTGTTCTCGGAAGTCCGCTGACATATAAAAATGCTTCGGAAATCTTGCATTGTTCTCGGCATTCCGCTGACGTTTAAAAATGCTTCGGAACTCTTCCATTGTTCTCAGAATTCCGCTGACGTTTAAAAATGCTTCGGAAATCTTCCATTGTTATCAAAATTCCGCTGACGTTTAAAAATGCTTCAGAACTCTTCCATTGTTCTCGGAATTCCGCTGACGTTTAAAAATGCTTTGGAACTCTTCCATTGTTCTTGGAATTCTGCTGAAGTTTAAAAATGCTTCGGAACTCTTCCATTGTTCTCAGAATTCCGCTGACGTTTAAAAATGCTTCGGTACTCTTCCATTGTTCTCGGAATTCCACTGACATATAAAAATGCTTCGGAAATCTTGCATTGTTCTCGGCATTCCGCTGACGTTTAAAAATGCTTCAGAACTCTTCAATTGTTCTCGGAATTCTGCTGAACTTTTAAAATGCTTTGGAACTCTTCCATTGCTCTCGGAATTCTGCTGAAGTTTAAAAATGCTTCGGAACTCTTCCATTGTTCTCGGAATTCTGCTGAAGTTTAAAAATGTTTTGGAACTCTTCCATTGTTCTCAGAATTCCGCTGACGTTTAAAAATGCTTCGGAAATCTTCCATTGTTTTCAAAATTCCGCTGACATATAAAAATGCTTCGGAAATCTTGCATTGTTCTCGGCATTCCGCTGACGTTTAAAAATGTTTCAGAATTCTTCAATTGTTCTCGGAATTCTGCTGAACTTTTAAAATGCTTTGGAACTCTTCTATTGCTCTCGGAATTCTGCTGAAGTTTAAAAATGCTTCGGAACTCTTCCATTGTTCTCGGAATTCTGCTGAAGTTTAAAAATGCTTCGGAACTCTTCCATTGTTCTCGGAATTCCGTTGAAGTTTAAAAATGCTTCGAAACTCTTCCATTGTTCTCGGAATTCTGCTGAAGTTTAAAAATGCTTCGGAACTCTTCCATTGTTCTCGGAATTCCGTTGAAGTTTAAAAATGCTTCGAAACTCTTCCATTGTACTCGGAATTCCGCTAACGTTTAAAAATGCTTCGGAACTCTTCCATTGTTCTCGGAATTCCGCTGACTTTTAAAAATACTTCTAAACTCTTCCATTGTTCTCCAAATTCCGCTGAAGTTTAAAAATGCTTCGGAACCCTTCCATTGTTCTCGGAATTCTGCTGAAGTTTAAAAATGCTTCGGAACTCTTCCATTGTTCTCAGAATTCTGCTGACGTTTAAAAATGCTTCGGAACTCTTCCATTGTTCTCGGAATTCCGCTGAAGTTTAAAAATGCTTCGGACCTCTTCCATTGTTCTAGGAATTCTGCTGAAGTCTAAAAATTCATCTGAACTCTTCCATTATTCTCGGAATTCGTGTGAATTTTAAAAATGCTTCGGAACTCTTCTATTGTTCTCGGAATTCCGCTGAAGTTTAAAAATGCTTAAAATCTCTTACATTGTACTCGGAATTCCGCTGAAGTTTAAAAATGCTTCGGAACTCTTCCATTGCTCTCGGAATTCTGCTGAAGTTTAAAAATGCTTCAGAACTCTTACATTGTTCTCGGAATTCTGCTGACGTTTAAAAATGCTTCGGAACTCTTCCATTGTTCTCTGAATTCCGCTGACGTTTAAAAATGCTTCGGTACTCTTCCTTTGTTCTCGGAATTCCGCTGACATATAAAAATGCTTCGGAAATCTTGCATTGTTCTCGGCATTCCGCTGACGTTTAAAAATGCTTCGGAACTCTTCAATTGTTCTCGGAATTCTGCCGAACTTTTAAAATGCTTTGGAACTCTTCCATTGCTCTCGGAATTCTGCTGAAGTTTAAAAATGCTTCAGAACTCTTCCATTGTTCTCGGAATTCTGCTGTAGTTTAAAAATGCTTCGGAACTCTTCCATTGTTCTCAGAATTCCGCTGACGTTTAAAAATGCTTCGGAAATCTTCCATTGTTTTCAAAATTCCGCTGACGTTTAAAAATGCTTCGGTACTCTTCCATTGTTCTCGGAATTCCGCTGACATATAAAAATGCTTCGGAAATCTTGCATTGTTCTCGGCATTCCGCTGACGTTTAAAAATGCTTCGGAACTCTTCCATTGTTCTCAGAATTCCGCTGACGTTTAAAAATGCATCGGAAATCTTCCATTGTTCTCAGAATTCCGCTGAAGTTTAAAAATGCTTCGGACCTCTTCCATTGTTCTAGGAATTCTGCTGAAGTTTAAAAATTCATCTGAACTCTTCCATTATTCTCGGAATTCGTGTGAATTTTAAAAATGCTTCGGAACTCTTCTATTGTTCTCGGAATTCCGCTGAAGTTTAAAAATGCTTAAAATCTCTTACATTGTACTCGGAAATCCGCTGAAGTTTAAAAATGCTTCGGAACTCTTCCTTTGCTCTCGGAATTCTGCTGAAGTTTAAAAATGCTTCAGAACTCTTACATTGTTCTCGGAATTCTGCTGACGTTTAAAAATGCTTCGGAACTCTTCCATTGTTCTCGGAATTCCGTTGAAGTTTAAAAATGCTTCGAAACTCTTCCATTGTTCTGGGAATTCTGCTGAAGTTTAAAAATGCTTCAGAACTCTTCCATTGTTCTCGGAATTCCGCTGACGTTTAATAATGCTTCGCAACTCTTTCATTGTTCTCGGAATTCCGCTGATGTTTAAAAATGCTTCGGAACTCTTCCATTGTTCTCGGAATTCCGTTGAAGTTTAAAAATGCTTCGAAACTCTTCCATTGTTCTCGGAATTCTGCTGAAGTTTAAAAATGCTTCGGAACTCTTCCATTGTTCTCAGAATTCCGCTAACGTTTAAAAATGCTTCGGAAATCTTCCATTGTTTTCAAAATTCCGCTGACGCTTAAAAATGCTTCAGAACTCTTCCATTGTTCTCGGAATTCCGCTGACGTTTAATAATGCTTCGCAACTCTTTCATTGTACTCGGAATTCCGCTAACGTTTAAAAATACTTCAGAACTCTTACATTGTTCTCGGAATTCTGCTGAAGTTTAAAAATGCTTCGGTACTCTTCCATTGTTCTCGGAAGTCCGCTGACATATAAAAATGCTTCGGAAATCTTGCATTGTTCTCGGCATTCCGCTGACGTTTAAAAATGCTTCGGAACTCTTCCATTGTTCTCAGAATTCCGCTGACGTTTAAAAATGCTTCGGAAATCTTCCATTGTTATCAAAATTCCGCTGACGTTTAAAAATGCTTCAGAACTCTTCCATTGTTCTCGGAATTCCGCTGACGTTTAAAAATGCTTTGGAACTCTT
Source organism: Phyllobates terribilis (assembly GCF_046119375.1). Classification (NCBI taxonomy): domain Eukaryota; kingdom Metazoa; phylum Chordata; class Amphibia; order Anura; family Dendrobatidae; genus Phyllobates; species Phyllobates terribilis. The sequence goes on from NW_027362782.1 coordinate 16,425,538, forward strand.
CCATTGTTCTTGGAATTCTGCTGAAGTTTAAAAATGCTTCGGAACTCTTCCATTGTTCTCAGAATTCCGCTGACGTTTAAAAATGCTTCGGTACTCTTCCATTGTTCTCGGAATTCCACTGACATATAAAAATGCTTCGGAAATCTTGCATTGTTCTCGGCATTCCGCTGACGTTTAAAAATGCTTCAGAACTCTTCAATTGTTCTCGGAATTCTGCTGAACTTTTAAAATGCTTTGGAACTCTTCCATTGCTCTCGGAATTCTGCTGAAGTTTAAAAATGCTTCGGAACTCTTCCATTGTTCTCGGAATTCTGCTGAAGTTTAAAAATGTTTTGGAACTCTTCCATTGTTCTCAGAATTCCGCTGACGTTTAAAAATGCTTCGGAAATCTTCCATTGTTTTCAAAATTCCGCTGACATATAAAAATGCTTCGGAAATCTTGCATTGTTCTCGGCATTCCGCTGACGTTTAAAAATGTTTCAGAATTCTTCAATTGTTCTCGGAATTCTGCTGAACTTTTAAAATGCTTTGGAACTCTTCTATTGCTCTCGGAATTCTGCTGAAGTTTAAAAATGCTTCGGAACTCTTCCATTGTTCTCGGAATTCTGCTGAAGTTTAAAAATGCTTCGGAACTCTTCCATTGTTCTCGGAATTCCGTTGAAGTTTAAAAATGCTTCGAAACTCTTCCATTGTTCTCGGAATTCTGCTGAAGTTTAAAAATGCTTCGGAACTCTTCCATTGTTCTCGGAATTCCGTTGAAGTTTAAAAATGCTTCGAAACTCTTCCATTGTACTCGGAATTCCGCTAACGTTTAAAAATGCTTCGGAACTCTTCCATTGTTCTCGGAATTCCGCTGACTTTTAAAAATACTTCTAAACTCTTCCATTGTTCTCCAAATTCCGCTGAAGTTTAAAAATGCTTCGGAACCCTTCCATTGTTCTCGGAATTCTGCTGAAGTTTAAAAATGCTTCGGAACTCTTCCATTGTTCTCAGAATTCTGCTGACGTTTAAAAATGCTTCGGAACTCTTCCATTGTTCTCGGAATTCCGCTGAAGTTTAAAAATGCTTCGGACCTCTTCCATTGTTCTAGGAATTCTGCTGAAGTCTAAAAATTCATCTGAACTCTTCCATTATTCTCGGAATTCGTGTGAATTTTAAAAATGCTTCGGAACTCTTCTATTGTTCTCGGAATTCCGCTGAAGTTTAAAAATGCTTAAAATCTCTTACATTGTACTCGGAATTCCGCTGAAGTTTAAAAATGCTTCGGAACTCTTCCATTGCTCTCGGAATTCTGCTGAAGTTTAAAAATGCTTCAGAACTCTTACATTGTTCTCGGAATTCTGCTGACGTTTAAAAATGCTTCGGAACTCTTCCATTGTTCTCTGAATTCCGCTGACGTTTAAAAATGCTTCGGTACTCTTCCTTTGTTCTCGGAATTCCGCTGACATATAAAAATGCTTCGGAAATCTTGCATTGTTCTCGGCATTCCGCTGACGTTTAAAAATGCTTCGGAACTCTTCAATTGTTCTCGGAATTCTGCCGAACTTTTAAAATGCTTTGGAACTCTTCCATTGCTCTCGGAATTCTGCTGAAGTTTAAAAATGCTTCAGAACTCTTCCATTGTTCTCGGAATTCTGCTGTAGTTTAAAAATGCTTCGGAACTCTTCCATTGTTCTCAGAATTCCGCTGACGTTTAAAAATGCTTCGGAAATCTTCCATTGTTTTCAAAATTCCGCTGACGTTTAAAAATGCTTCGGTACTCTTCCATTGTTCTCGGAATTCCGCTGACATATAAAAATGCTTCGGAAATCTTGCATTGTTCTCGGCATTCCGCTGACGTTTAAAAATGCTTCGGAACTCTTCCATTGTTCTCAGAATTCCGCTGACGTTTAAAAATGCATCGGAAATCTTCCATTGTTCTCAGAATTCCGCTGAAGTTTAAAAATGCTTCGGACCTCTTCCATTGTTCTAGGAATTCTGCTGAAGTTTAAAAATTCATCTGAACTCTTCCATTATTCTCGGAATTCGTGTGAATTTTAAAAATGCTTCGGAACTCTTCTATTGTTCTCGGAATTCCGCTGAAGTTTAAAAATGCTTAAAATCTCTTACATTGTACTCGGAAATCCGCTGAAGTTTAAAAATGCTTCGGAACTCTTCCTTTGCTCTCGGAATTCTGCTGAAGTTTAAAAATGCTTCAGAACTCTTACATTGTTCTCGGAATTCTGCTGACGTTTAAAAATGCTTCGGAACTCTTCCATTGTTCTCGGAATTCCGTTGAAGTTTAAAAATGCTTCGAAACTCTTCCATTGTTCTGGGAATTCTGCTGAAGTTTAAAAATGCTTCAGAACTCTTCCATTGTTCTCGGAATTCCGCTGACGTTTAATAATGCTTCGCAACTCTTTCATTGTTCTCGGAATTCCGCTGATGTTTAAAAATGCTTCGGAACTCTTCCATTGTTCTCGGAATTCCGTTGAAGTTTAAAAATGCTTCGAAACTCTTCCATTGTTCTCGGAATTCTGCTGAAGTTTAAAAATGCTTCGGAACTCTTCCATTGTTCTCAGAATTCCGCTAACGTTTAAAAATGCTTCGGAAATCTTCCATTGTTTTCAAAATTCCGCTGACGCTTAAAAATGCTTCAGAACTCTTCCATTGTTCTCGGAATTCCGCTGACGTTTAATAATGCTTCGCAACTCTTTCATTGTACTCGGAATTCCGCTAACGTTTAAAAATACTTCGGAACTCTTCCATTGTTCTCGGAATTCCGTTGAAGTTTAAAAATGCTTCGAAACTCTTCCATTGTTCTCGGAATTCTGCTGAAGTTTAAAAATGCTTCGGAACTCTTCCATTGTTCTCAGAATTCCGCTAACGTTTAAAAATGCTTCGGAAATCTTCCATTGTTTTCAAAATTCCGCTGACGCTTACAAATGCTTCAGAACTCTTCCATTGTTCTCGGAATTCCGCTGACTTTTAAAAATACTTCGAAACTCTTCCATTGTTCTCCAAATTCCGCTGAAGTTTAAAAATGCTTCGGAACTCTTCCATTGTTCTCGGAATTCCGCTGACGTTTAAAAATGCTTCACAACTCTTCCATTGTTCTCGTAATTCCGCTGACTTTTAAAAATACTTCGAAACTCTTCCATTGTTCTCCAAATTCCGCTGAAGTTTAAAAATGCTTCGGAACCCTTCCATTGTTCTCGGAGTTCTGCTGAAGTTTAAAAATGCTTCGGAACTCTTTCATTGTTCTCAGAATTCTGCTGACGTTTAAAAATGCTTCGGAACTCTTCCATTGTTCTCGGAATTCCGCTGAAGTTTAAAAATGCTTAAAATCTCTTACATTGTACTCGGAATTCCGCTGAAGTTTAAAAATGCTTCGGAACTCTTCCATTGCTCTCGGAATTCTGCTGAAGTTTAAAAATGCTTCAGAACTCTTACATTGTTCTCGGAATTCTGCTGACGTTTAAAAATGCTTCGGAACTCTTCCATTGTTCTCTGAATTCCGCTGACGTTTAAAAATGCTTCGGTACTCTTCCTTTGTTCTCGGAATTCCGCTGACATATAAAAATGCTTCGGAAATCTTGCATTGTTCTCGGCATTCCGCTGACGTTTAAAAATGCTTCGGAACTCTTCAATTGTTCTCGGAATTCTGCCGAACTTTTAAAATGCTTTGGAACTCTTCCATTGCTCTCGGAATTCTGCTGAAGTTTAAAAATGCTTCAGAACTCTTCCATTGTTCTCGGAATTCTGCTGTAGTTTAAAAATGCTACGGAACTCTTCCATTGTTCTCAGAATTCCGCTGACGTTTAAAAATGCTTTGGAAATCTTCCATTGTTTTCAAAATTCCGCTGACGTTTAAAAATGCTTCAGAACTCTTCCATTGTTCTCGGAATTCCGCTGACGTTTTAAAATGCTTCGGTACTCTTCCATTGTTCTCGGAATTCTGCTGAAGTTTAAAAATGCTTCGGAACTCTTCCATTGTTCTCAGAATTCCGCTAACGTTTAAAAATGCTTCAGAAATCTTCCATTGTTTTCAAAATTCCGCTGACGCTTAAATATGCTTCAGAACTCTTCCATTGTTCTCGGAATTCCGCTGACGTTTAATAATGCTTCGCAACTCTTTCATTGTACTCGGAATTCCGCTAACGTTTAAAAATGCTTCGGAACTCTTCCATTGTTCTCGGAATTCCGTTGAAGTTTAAAAATGCTTCGAAACTCTTCCATTGTTCTGGGAATTCTGCTGAAGTTTAAAAATGCTTCAGAACTCTTCCATTGTTCTCGGAATTCTGCTGAAGTTTAAAAATGCTTCGGAACTCTTCCATTGTTCTCGGAATTCCGCTGACATATAAAAATGCTTCGGAAATCTTGCATTGTTCTCGGCATTCCGCTGACGTTTAAAAATGCTTCGGAACTCTTCAATTGTTCTCGGAATTCTGCTGAACTTTTAAAATGCTTTGGAACTCTTCCATTGCTCTCGCAATTCTGCTGACGTTTAAAAATGCTTCGGAACTCTTCCATTGTTCTCGGAATTCTGTTGACGTTTAAAAATGCTTCGGAACTCTTCCATTGTTCTCGGAATTCCGCTGACTTTTAAAAATACTTCGAAACTCTTCCATTGTTCTCCAAATTCCGCTGAAGTTTAAAAATGCTTCGGAACCCTTCCATTGTTCTCGGAATTCTGCTGAAGTTTAAAAATGTTTCGGAACTCTTCCATTGTTCTCAGAATTCCGCTGAAGTTTAAAAATGCTTCGGACCTCTTCCATTGTTCTAGGAATTCTGCTGAAGTTTAAAAATTCATCTGAACTCTTCCATTATTCTCGGAATTCGTGTGAATTTTAAAAATGCTTCGGAACTCTTCTATTGTTCTCGGAATTCCGCTGAAGTTTAAAAATGCTTAAAATCTCTTACATTGTACTCGGAAATCCGCTGAAGTTTAAAAATGCTTCGGAACTCTTCCATTGCTCTCGGAATTCTGCTGAAGTTTAAAAATGCTTCAGAACTCTTACATTGTTCTCGGAATTCTGCTGACGTTTAAAAATGCTTCGGAACTCTTCCATTGTTCTCGGAATTCCGTTGAAGTTTAAAAATGCTTCGAAACTCTTCCTTTGTTCTGGGAATTCCGCTGACGTTTAAAAATGCTTCACAACTCTTCCATTGTTCTCGGAATTCCGCTGACTTTTAAAAATACTTCGAAACTCTTCCATTGTTCTCCAAATTCCGCTGACGTTTAAAAATGCTTCGGAACCCTTCCATTGTTCTGGGAATTCTGCTGAAGTTTAAAAATGCTTCGGAACTCTTCCATTGTTCTCAGAATTCCGCTGACGTTTAAAAATGCTTCGGTACTCTTCCATTGTTCTCGCAATTCCACTGACATATAAAAATGCTTCGGAAATCTTGCATTGTTCTCGGCATTCCGCTGACGTTTAAAAATGCTTCGGAACTCTTCAATTGTTCTCGGAATTCTGCTGAAGTTTAAAAATGCTTCAGAACTCTTCCATTGTTCTCGGAATTCTGCTGTAGTTTAAAAATGCTTCGGAACTCTTCCATTGTTCTCAGAATTCCGCTGACGTTTAAAAATGCTTCGGAACTCTTCAATTGTTCTCGGAATTCTGCTGAACTTTTAAAATGCTTTGGAACTCTTCCATTGCTCTCTGAATTCTGCTGAAGTTTAAAAATGCTTCGGAACTCTTCCATTGTTCTCGGAATTCTGCTGAAGTTTAAAAATGTTTTGGAACTCTTCCATTGTTCTCAGAATTCCGCTGACGTTTAAAAATGCTTCGGAAATCTTCCATTGTTTTCAAAATTCCGCTGACATATAAAAATGCTTTGGAAATCTTGCATTGTTCTCGGCATTCCGCTGACGTTTAAAAATGCTTCAGAATTCTTCAATTGTTCTCGGAATTCTGCTGAACTTTTAAAATGCTTTGGAACTCTTCCATTGCTCTCGGAATTCTGCTGAAGTTTAAAAATGCTTCGGAACTCTTCCATTGTTCTCGGAATTCCGTTGAAGTTTAAAAATGCTTCGAAACTCTTCCATTGTTCTCGGAATTCTGCTGAAGTTTAAAAATGCTTCAGAACTCTTCCATTGTTTTCGGAATTCCGCTGACGTTTAATAATGCTTCGCAACTCTTTCATTGTTCTCGGAATTCCGCTGACGTTTAAAAATGCTTCGGAACTCTTCCATTGTTCTCGGAATTCCGTTGAAGTTTAAAAATGCTTCGAAACCCTTCCATTGTTCTCGGAATTCTGCTGAAGTTTAAAAATGCTTCGGAACTCTTTCATTGTTCTCAGAATTCCGCTGACATTTAAAAATGCTTTGGTACTCTTCCATTGTTCTCGGAATTCCGCTGACATATAAAAATGCTTCGAAAATCTTGCATTGTTCTCGGCATTCCGCTGACGTTTAAAAATGCTTCGGAACTCTTCAATTGTTCTCGGAATTCTGCTGAACTTTTAAAATGCTTTGGAACTCTTCCATTGCTCTCGGAATTCTGCTGAAGTTTAAAAATGCTTCAGAACTCTTACATTGTTCTCGGAATTCTGCTGAAGTTTAAAAATGCTTCGGTACTCTTCCATTGTTCTCGGAAGTCCGCTGACATATAAAAATGCTTCGGAAATCTTGCATTGTTCTCGGCATTCCGCTGACGTTTAAAAATGCTTCGGAACTCTTCCATTGTTCTCAGAATTCCGCTGACGTTTAAAAATGCTTCGGAAATCTTCCATTGTTATCAAAATTCCGCTGACGTTTAAAAATGCTTCAGAACTCTTCCATTGTTCTCGGAATTCCGCTGACGTTTAAAAATGCTTTGGAACTCTTCCATTGTTCTTGGAATTCTGCTGAAGTTTAAAAATGCTTCGGAACTCTTCCATTGTTCTCAGAATTCCGCTGACGTTTAAAAATGCTTCGGTACTCTTCCATTGTTCTCGGAATTCCACTGACATATAAAAATGCTTCGGAAATCTTGCATTGTTCTCGGCATTCCGCTGACGTTTAAAAATGCTTCAGAACTCTTCAATTGTTCTCGGAATTCTGCTGAACTTTTAAAATGCTTTGGAACTCTTCCATTGCTCTCGGAATTCTGCTGAAGTTTAAAAATGCTTCGGAACTCTTCCATTGTTCTCGGAATTCTGCTGAAGTTTAAAAATGTTTTGGAACTCTTCCATTGTTCTCAGAATTCCGCTGACGTTTAAAAATGCTTCGGAAATCTTCCATTGTTTTCAAAATTCCGCTGACATATAAAAATGCTTCGGAAATCTTGCATTGTTCTCGGCATTCCGCTGACGTTTAAAAATGTTTCAGAATTCTTCAATTGTTCTCGGAATTCTGCTGAACTTTTAAAATGCTTTGGAACTCTTCTATTGCTCTCGGAATTCTGCTGAAGTTTAAAAATGCTTCGGAACTCTTCCATTGTTCTCGGAATTCTGCTGAAGTTTAAAAATGCTTCGGAACTCTTCCATTGTTCTCGGAATTCCGTTGAAGTTTAAAAATGCTTCGAAACTCTTCCATTGTTCTCGGAATTCTGCTGAAGTTTAAAAATGCTTCGGAACTCTTCCATTGTTCTCGGAATTCCGTTGAAGTTTAAAAATGCTTCGAAACTCTTCCATTGTACTCGGAATTCCGCTAACGTTTAAAAATGCTTCGGAACTCTTCCATTGTTCTCGGAATTCCGCTGACTTTTAAAAATACTTCTAAACTCTTCCATTGTTCTCGGAATTCTGCTGAAGTTTAAAAATGCTTCGGAACTCTTCCATTGTTCTCAGAATTCTGCTGACGTTTAAAAATGCTTCGGAACTCTTCCATTGTTCTCGGAATTCCGCTGAAGTTTAAAAATGCTTCGGACCTCTTCCATTGTTCTAGGAATTCTGCTGAAGTCTAAAAATTCATCTGAACTCTTCCATTATTCTCGGAATTCGTGTGAATTTTAAAAATGCTTCGGAACTCTTCTATTGTTCTCGGAATTCCGCTGAAGTTTAAAAATGCTTAAAATCTCTTACATTGTACTCGGAATTCCGCTGAAGTTTAAAAATGCTTCGGAACTCTTCCATTGCTCTCGGAATTCTGCTGAAGTTTAAAAATGCTTCAGAACTCTTACATTGTTCTCGGAATTCTGCTGACGTTTAAAAATGCTTCGGAACTCTTCCATTGTTCTCTGAATTCCGCTGACGTTTAAAAATGCTTCGGTACTCTTCCTTTGTTCTCGGAATTCCGCTGACATATAAAAATGCTTCGGAAATCTTGCATTGTTCTCGGCATTCCGCTGACGTTTAAAAATGCTTCGGAACTCTTCAATTGTTCTCGGAATTCTGCCGAACTTTTAAAATGCTTTGGAACTCTTCCATTGCTCTCGGAATTCTGCTGTAGTTTAAAAATGCTTCGGAACTCTTCCATTGTTCTCAGAATTCCGCTGACGTTTAAAAATGCTTCGGAAATCTTCCATTGTTTTCAAAATTCCGCTGACGTTTAAAAATGCTTCGGTACTCTTCCATTGTTCTCGGAATTCCGCTGACATATAAAAATGCTTCGGAAATCTTGCATTGTTCTCGGCATTCCGCTGACGTTTAAAAATGCTTCGGAACTCTTCCATTGTTCTCAGAATTCCGCTGACGTTTAAAAATGCATCGGAAATCTTCCATTGTTCTCAGAATTCCGCTGAAGTTTAAAAATGCTTCGGACCTCTTCCATTGTTCTAGGAATTCTGCTGAAGTTTAAAAATTCATCTGAACTCTTCCATTATTCTCGGAATTCGTGTGAATTTTAAAAATGCTTCGGAACTCTTCTATTGTTCTCGGAATTCCGCTGAAGTTTAAAAATGCTTAAAATCTCTTACATTGTACTCGGAAATCCGCTGAAGTTTAAAAATGCTTCGGAACTCTTCCTTTGCTCTCGGAATTCTGCTGAAGTTTAAAAATGCTTCAGAACTCTTACATTGTTCTCGGAATTCTGCTGACGTTTAAAAATGCTTCGGAACTCTTCCATTGTTCTCGGAATTCCGTTGAAGTTTAAAAATGCTTCGAAACTCTTCCATTGTTCTGGGAATTCTGCTGAAGTTTAAAAATGCTTCAGAACTCTTCCATTGTTCTCGGAATTCCGCTGACGTTTAATAATGCTTCGCAACTCTTTCATTGTTCTCGGAATTCCGCTGATGTTTAAAAATGCTTCGGAACTCTTCCATTGTTCTCGGAATTCCGTTGAAGTTTAAAAATGCTTCGAAACTCTTCCATTGTTCTCGGAATTCTGCTGAAGTTTAAAAATGCTTCGGAACTCTTCCATTGTTCTCAGAATTCCGCTAACGTTTAAAAATGCTTCGGAAATCTTCCATTGTTTTCAAAATTCCGCTGACGCTTAAAAATGCTTCAGAACTCTTCCATTGTTCTCGGAATTCCGCTGACGTTTAATAATGCTTCGCAACTCTTTCATTGTACTCGGAATTCCGCTAACGTTTAAAAATACTTCGGAACTCTTCCATTGTTCTCGGAATTCCGTTGAAGTTTAAAAATGCTTCGAAACTCTTCCATTGTTCTCGGAATTCTGCTGAAGTTTAAAAATGCTTCGGAACTCTTCCATTGTTCTCAGAATTCCGCTAACGTTTAAAAATGCTTCGGAAATCTTCCATTGTTTTCAAAATTCCGCTGACGCTTACAAATGCTTCAGAACTCTTCCATTGTTCTCGGAATTCCGCTGACTTTTAAAAATACTTCGAAACTCTTCCATTGTTCTCCAAATTCCGCTGAAGTTTAAAAATGCTTCGGAACTCTTCCATTGTTCTCGGAATTCCGCTGACGTTTAAAAATGCTTCACAACTCTTCCATTGTTCTCGTAATTCCGCTGACTTTTAAAAATACTTCGAAACTCTTCCATTGTTCTCCAAATTCCGCTGAAGTTTAAAAATGCTTCGGAACCCTTCCATTGTTCTCGGAGTTCTGCTGAAGTTTAAAAATGCTTCGGAACTCTTTCATTGTTCTCAGAATTCTGCTGACGTTTAAAAATGCTTCGGAACTCTTCCATTGTTCTCGGAATTCCGCTGAAGTTTAAAAATGCTTAAAATCTCTTACATTGTACTCGGAATTCCGCTGAAGTATAAAAATGCTTCGGAACTCTTCCATTGCTCTCGGAATTCTGCTGAAGTTTAAAAATGCTTCAGAACTCTTACATTGTTCTCGGAATTCTGCTGACGTTTAAAAATGCTTCGGAACTCTTCCATTGTTCTCTGAATTCCGCTGACGTTTAAAAATGCTTCGGTACTCTTCCTTTGTTCTCGGAATTCCGCTGACATATAAAAATGCTTCGGAAATCTTGCATTGTTCTCGGCATTCCGCTGACGTTTAAAAATGCTTCGGAACTCTTCAATTGTTCTCGGAATTCTGCCGAACTTTTAAAATGCTTTGGAACTCTTCCATTGCTCTCGGAATTCTGCTGAAGTTTAAAAATGCTTCAGAACTCTTCCATTGTTCTCGGAATTCTGCTGTAGTTTAAAAATGCTACGGAACTCTTCCATTGTTCTCAGAATTCCGCTGACGTTTAAAAATGCTTTGGAAATCTTCCATTGTTTTCAAAATTCCGCTGACGTTTAAAAATGCTTCAGAACTCTTCCATTGTTCTCGGAATTCCGCTGACGTTTTAAAATGCTTCGGTACTCTTCCATTGTTCTCGGAATTCTGCTGAAGTTTAAAAATGCTTCGGAACTCTTCCATTGTTCTCAGAATTCCGCTAACGTTTAAAAATGCTTCAGAAATCTTCCATTGTTTTCAAAATTCCGCTGACGCTTAAATATGCTTCAGAACTCTTCCATTGTTCTCGGAATTCCGCTGACGTTTAATAATGCTTCGCAACTCTTTCATTGTACTCGGAATTCCGCTAACGTTTAAAAATGCTTCGGAACTCTTCCATTGTTCTCGGAATTCCGTTGAAGTTTAAAAATGCTTCGAAACTCTTCCATTGTTCTGGGAATTCTGCTGAAGTTTAAAAATGCTTCAGAACTCTTCCATTGTTCTCGGAATTCTGCTGAAGTTTAAAAATGCTTCGGAACTCTTCCATTGTTCTCGGAATTCCGCTGACATATAAAAATGCTTCGGAAATCTTGCATTGTTCTCGGCATTCCGCTGACGTTTAAAAATGCTTCGGAACTCTTCAATTGTTCTCGGAATTCTGCTGAACTTTTAAAATGCTTTGGAACTCTTCCATTGCTCTCGCAATTCTGCTGACGTTTAAAAATGCTTCGGAACTCTTCCATTGTTCTCGGAATTCTGTTGACGTTTAAAAATGCTTCGGAACTCTTCCATTGTTCTCGGAATTCCGCTGACTTTTAAAAATACTTCGAAACTCTTCCATTGTTCTCCAAATTCCGCTGAAGTTTAAAAATGCTTCGGAACCCTTCCATTGTTCTCGGAATTCTGCTGAAGTTTAAAAATGTTTCGGAACTCTTCCATTGTTCTCAGAATTCCGCTGAAGTTTAAAAATGCTTCGGACCTCTTCCATTGTTCTAGGAATTCTGCTGAAGTTTAAAAATTCATCTGAACTCTTCCATTATTCTCGGAATTCGTGTGAATTTTAAAAATGCTTCGGAACTCTTCTATTGTTCTCGGAATTCCGCTGAAGTTTAAAAATGCTTAAAATCTCTTACATTGTACTCGGAAATCCGCTGAAGTTTAAAAATGCTTCGGAACTCTTCCATTGCTCTCGGAATTCTGCTGAAGTTTAAAAATGCTTCAGAACTCTTACATTGTTCTCGGAATTCTGCTGACGTTTAAAAATGCTTCGGAACTCTTCCATTGTTCTCGGAATTCCGTTGAAGTTTAAAAATGCTTCGAAACTCTTCCTTTGTTCTGGGAATTCTGCTGAAGTTTAAAAATGCTTCAGAACTCTTCCATTGTTCTCGGAATTCCGCTGACGTTTAATAATGCTTCGCAACTCTTTCATTGTTCTCGGAATTCCGCTGATGTTTAAAAATGCTTCGGAACTCTTCCATTGTTCTCGGAATTCCGTTGAAGTTTAAAAATGCTTCGAAACTCTTCCATTGTTCTCGGAATTCTGCTGAAGTTTAAAAATGCTTCGGAACTCTTCCATTGTTCTCAGAATTCCGCTAACGTTTAAAAATGCTTCGGAAATCTTCCATTGTTTTCAAAATTCCGCTGACGCTTAAAAATGCTTCAGAACTCTTCCATTGTTCTCGGAATTCCGCTGACGTTTAATAATGCTTCGCAACTCTTTCATTGTACTCGGAATTCCGCTAACGTTTAAAAATGCTTCGGAACTCTTCCATTGTTCTCGGAATTCCGTTGAAGTTTAAAAATGCTTCGAAACTCTTCCATTGTTCTCGGAATTCTGCTGAAGTTTAAAAATGCTTCGGAACTCTTCCATTGTTCTCAGAATTCCGCTAACGTTTAAAAATGCTTCGGAAATCTTCCATTGTTTTCAAAATTCCGCTGACGCTTACAAATGCTTCAGAACTTTTCCATTGTTCTCGGAATTCCGCTGACTTTTAAAAACACTTCGAAACTCTTCCATTGTTCTCCAAATTCCGCTGAAGTTTAAAAATGCTTCGGAACTCTTCCATTGTTCTCGGAATTCCGCTGACGTTTAAAAATGCTTCACAACTCTTCCATTGTTCTCGGAATTCCGCTGACTTTTAAAAATACTTCGAAACTCTTCCATTGTTCTCCAAATTCCGCTGACGTTTAAAAATGCTTCGGAACCCTTCCATTGTTCTGGGAATTCTGCTGAAGTTTAAAAATGCTTCGGAACTCTTCCATTGTTCTCAGAATTCCGCTGACGTTTAAAAATGCTTCGGTACTCTTCCATTGTTCTCGCAATTCCACTGACATATAAAAATGCTTCGGAAATCTTGCATTGTTCTCGGCATTCCGCTGACGTTTAAAAATGCTTCGGAACTCTTCAATTGTTCTCGGAATTCTGCTGAAGTTTAAAATGCTTTGGAACTCTTCCATTGCTCTCGGAATTCTGCTGAAGTTTAAAAATGCTTCGGAACTCTTCCATTGCTCTCGGAATTCTGCTGAAGTTTAAAAATGCTTCAGAACTCTTACATTGTTCTCGGAATTCTGCTGACGTTTAAAAATGCTTCGGAACTCTTCCATTGTTCTCTGAATTCCGCTGACGTTTAAAAATGCTTCAGAACTCTTCCATTGTTCTCGGAATTCCGCTGACGTTTTAAAATGCTTCGGTACTCTTCCATTGTTCTCGGAATTCTGCTGAAGTTTAAAAATGCTTCGGAACTCTTCCATTGTTCTCAGAATTCCGCTAACGTTTAAAAATGCTTCAGAAATCTTCCATTGTTTTCAAAATTCCGCTGACGCTTAAATATGCTTCAGAACTCTTCCATTGTTCTCGGAATTCCGCTGACGTTTAATAATGCTTCGCAACTCTTTCATTGTACTCGGAATTCCGCTAACGTTTAAAAATGCTTCGGAACTCTTCCATTGTTCTCGGAATTCCGTTGAAGTTTAAAAATGCTTCGAAACTCTTCCATTGTTCTGGGAATTCTGCTGAAGTTTAAAAATGCTTCAGAACTCTTCCATTGTTCTCGGAATTCTGCTGAAGTTTAAAAATGCTTCGGAACTCTTCCATTGTTCTCGGAATTCCGCTGACATATAAAAATGCTTCGGAAATCTTGCATTGTTCTCGGCATTCCGCTGACGTTTAAAAATGCTTCGGAACTCTTCAATTGTTCTCGGAATTCTGCTGAACTTTTAAAATGCTTTGGAACTCTTCCATTGCTCTCGCAATTCTGCTGACGTTTAAAAATGCTTCGGAACTCTTCCATTGTTCTCGGAATTCTGTTGACGTTTAAAAATGCTTCGGAACTCTTCCATTGTTCTCGGAATTCCGCTGACTTTTAAAAATACTTCGAAACTCTTCCATTGTTCTCCAAATTCCGCTGAAGTTTAAAAATGCTTCGGAACCCTTCCATTGTTCTCGGAATTCTGCTGAAGTTTAAAAATGTTTCGGAACTCTTCCATTGTTCTCAGAATTCCGCTGAAGTTTAAAAATGCTTCGGACCTCTTCCATTGTTCTAGGAATTCTGCTGAAGTTTAAAAATTCATCTGAACTCTTCCATTATTCTCGGAATTCGTGTGAATTTTAAAAATGCTTCGGAACTCTTCTATTGTTCTCGGAATTCCGCTGAAGTTTAAAAATGCTTAAAATCTCTTACATTGTACTCGGAAATCCGCTGAAGTTTAAAAATGCTTCGGAACTCTTCCATTGCTCTCGGAATTCTGCTGAAGTTTAAAAATGCTTCAGAACTCTTACATTGTTCTCGGAATTCTGCTGACGTTTAAAAATGCTTCGGAACTCTTCCATTGTTCTCGGAATTCCGTTGAAGTTTAAAAATGCTTCGAAACTCTTCCTTTGTTCTGGGAATTCTGCTGAAGTTTAAAAATGCTTCAGAACTCTTCCATTGTTCTCGGAATTCCGCTGACGTTTAATAATGCTTCGCAACTCTTTCATTGTTCTCGGAATTCCGCTGATGTTTAAAAATGCTTCGGAACTCTTCCATTGTTCTCGGAATTCCGTTGAAGTTTAAAAATGCTTCGAAACTCTTCCATTGTTCTCGGAATTCTGCTGAAGTTTAAAAATGCTTCGGAACTCTTCCATTGTTCTCAGAATTCCGCTAACGTTTAAAAATGCTTCGGAAATCTTCCATTGTTTTCAAAATTCCGCTGACGCTTAAAAATGCTTCAGAACTCTTCCATTGTTCTCGGAATTCCGCTGACGTTTAATAATGCTTCGCAACTCTTTCATTGTACTCGGAATTCCGCTAACGTTTAAAAATGCTTCGGAACTCTTCCATTGTTCTCGGAATTCCGTTGAAGTTTAAAAATGCTTCGAAACTCTTCCATTGTTCTCGGAATTCTGCTGAAGTTTAAAAATGCTTCGGAACTCTTCCATTGTTCTCAGAATTCCGCTAACGTTTAAAAATGCTTCGGAAATCTTCCATTGTTTTCAAAATTCCGCTGACGCTTACAAATGCTTCAGAACTTTTCCATTGTTCTCGGAATTCCGCTGACTTTTAAAAACACTTCGAAACTCTTCCATTGTTCTCCAAATTCCGCTGAAGTTTAAAAATGCTTCGGAACTCTTCCATTGTTCTCGGAATTCCGCTGACGTTTAAAAATGCTTCACAACTCTTCCATTGTTCTCGGAATTCCGCTGACTTTTAAAAATACTTCGAAACTCTTCCATTGTTCTCCAAATTCCGCTGACGTTTAAAAATGCTTCGGAACCCTTCCATTGTTCTGGGAATTCTGCTGAAGTTTAAAAATGCTTCGGAACTCTTCCATTGTTCTCAGAATTCCGCTGACGTTTAAAAATGCTTCGGTACTCTTCCATTGTTCTCGCAATTCCACTGACATATAAAAATGCTTCGGAAATCTTGCATTGTTCTCGGCATTCCGCTGACGTTTAAAAATGCTTCGGAACTCTTCAATTGTTCTCGGAATTCTGCTGAAGTTTAAAATGCTTTGGAACTCTTCCATTGCTCTCGGAATTCTGCTGAAGTTTAAAAATGCTTCGGAACTCTTCCATTGCTCTCGGAATTCTGCTGAAGTTTAAAAATGCTTCAGAACTCTTACATTGTTCTCGGAATTCTGCTGACGTTTAAAAATGCTTCGGAACTCTTCCATTGTTCTCTGAATTCCGCTGACGTTTAAAAATGCTTCGGTACTCTTCCTTTGTTCTCGGAATTCCGCTGACATATAAAAATGCTTCGGAAATCTTGCATTGTTCTCGGCATTCCGCTGACGTTTAAAAATGCTTCGGAACTCTTCAATTGTTCTCGGAATTCTGCCGAACTTTTAAAATGCTTTGGAACTCTTCCATTGCTCTCGGAATTCTGCTGAAGTTTAAAAATGCTTCGGAACTCTTCCATTGTTCTCAGAATTCCGCTGACATTTAAAAATGCTTCGGAAATCTTCCATTGTTTTCAAAATTCCGCTGACGTTTAAAAATGCTTCGGTACTCTTCCATTGTTCTCGGAATTCCGCTGACATATAAAAATGCTTCGGAAATCTTGCATTGTTCTCGGCATTCCGCTGACGTTTAAAAATGCTTCGGAACTCTTCCATTGTTCTCAGAATTCCGCTGACGTTTAAAAATGCATCGGAAATCTTCCATTGTTCTCAGAATTCCGCTGAAGTTTAAAAATGCTTCGGACCTCTTCCATTGTTCTAGGAATTCTGCTGAAGTTTAAAAATTCATCTGAACTCTTCCATTATTCTCGGAATTCGTGTGAATTTTAAAAATGCTTCGGAACTCTTCTATTGTTCTCGGAATTCCGCTGAAGTTTAAAAATGCTTAAAATCTCTTACATTGTACTCGGAAATCCGCTGAAGTTTAAAAATGCTTCGGAACTCTTCCTTTGCTCTCGGAATTCTGCTGAAGTTTAAAAATGCTTCAGAACTCTTACATTGTTCTCGGAATTCTGCTGACGTTTAAAAATGCTTCGGAACTCTTCCATTGTTCTCGGAATTCCGTTGAAGTTTAAAAATGCTTCGAAACTCTTCCATTGTTCTGGGAATTCTGCTGAAGTTTAAAAATGCTTCAGAACTCTTCCATTGTTCTCGGAATTCCGCTGACGTTTAATAATGCTTCGCAACTCTTTCATTGTTCTCGGAATTCCGCTGATGTTTAAAAATGCTTCGGAACTCTTCCATTGTTCTCGGAATTCCGTTGAAGTTTAAAAATGCTTCGAAACTCTTCCATTGTTCTCGGAATTCTGCTGAAGTTTAAAAATGCTTCGGAACTCTTCCATTGTTCTCAGAATTCCGCTAACGTTTAAAAATGCTTCGGAAATCTTCCATTGTTTTCAAAATTCCGCTGACGCTTAAAAATGCTTCAGAACTCTTCCATTGTTCTCGGAATTCCGCTGACGTTTAATAATGCTTCGCAACTCTTTCATTGTACTCGGAATTCCGCTAACGTTTAAAAATACTTCGGAACTCTTCCATTGTTCTCGGAATTCCGTTGAAGTTTAAAAATGCTTCGAAACTCTTCCATTGTTCTCGGAATTCTGCTGAAGTTTAAAAATGCTTCGGAACTCTTCCATTGTTCTCAGAATTCCGATTACGTTTAAAAATGCTTCGGAAATCTTCCATTGTTTTCAAAATTCCGCTGACGCTTACAAATGCTTCAGAACTCTTCCATTGTTCTCGGAATTCCGCTGACTTTTAAAAATACTTCGAAACTCTTCCATTGTTCTCCAAATTCCGCTGAAGTTTAAAAATGCTTCGGAACTCTTCCATTGTTCTCGGAATTCCGCTGACGTTTAAAAATGCTTCACAACTCTTCCATTGTTCTCGGAATTCCGCTGACTTTTAAAAATACTTCGAAACTCTTCCATTGTTCTCCAAATTCCGCTGAAGTTTAAAAATGCTTCGGAACCCTTCCATTGTTCTCGGAGTTCTGCTGAAGTTTAAAAATGCTTCGGAACTCTTTCATTGTTCTCAGAATTCTGCTGACGTTTAAAAATGCTTCGGAACTCTTCCATTGTTCTCGGAATTCCGCTGAAGTTTAAAAATGCTTCGGACCTCTTCCATTGTTCTAGGAATTCTGCTGAAGTCTAAAAATTCATCTGAACTCTTCCATTATTCTCGGAATTCGTGTGAATTTTAAAAATGCTTCGGAACTCTTCTATTGTTCTCGGAATTCCGCTGAAGTTTAAAAATGCTTAAAATCTCTTACATTGTACTCGGAATTCCGCTGAAGTTTAAAAATGCTTCGGAACTCTTCCATTGCTCTCGGAATTCTGCTGAAGTTTAAAAATGCTTCAGAACTCTTACATTGTTCTCGGAATTCTGCTGACGTTTAAAAATGCTTCGGAACTCTTCCATTGTTCTCTGAATTCCGCTGACGTTTAAAAATGCTTCGGTACTCTTCCTTTGTTCTCGGAATTCCGCTGACATATAAAAATGCTTCGGAAATCTTGCATTGTTCTCGGCATTCCGCTGACGTTTAAAAATGCTTCGGAACTCTTCAATTGTTCTCGGAATTCTGCCGAACTTTTAAAATGCTTTGGAACTCTTCCATTGCTCTCGGAATTCTGCTGAAGTTTAAAAATGCTTCAGAACTCTTCCATTGTTCTCGGAATTCTGCTGTAGTTTAAAAATGCTACGGAACTCTTCCATTGTTCTCAGAATTCCGCTGACGTTTAAAAATGCTTTGGAAATCTTCCATTGTTTTCAAAATTCCGCTGACGTTTAAAAATGCTTCAGAACTCTTCCATTGTTCTCGGAATTCCGCTGACGTTTTAAAATGCTTCGGTACTCTTCCATTGTTCTCGGAATTCTGCTGAAGTTTAAAAATGCTTCGGAACTCTTCCATTGTTCTCAGAATTCCGCTAACGTTTAAAAATGCTTCAGAAATCTTCCATTGTTTTCAAAATTCCGCTGACGCTTAAATATGCTTCAGAACTCTTCCATTGTTCTCGGAATTCCGCTGACGTTTAATAATGCTTCGCAACTCTTTCATTGTACTCGGAATTCCGCTAACGTTTAAAAATGCTTCGGAACTCTTCCATTGTTCTCGGAATTCCGTTGAAGTTTAAAAATGCTTCGAAACTCTTCCATTGTTCTGGGAATTCTGCTGAAGTTTAAAAATGCTTCAGAACTCTTCCATTGTTCTCGGAATTCTGCTGAAGTTTAAAAATGCTTCGGAACTCTTCCATTGTTCTCGGAATTCCGCTGACATATAAAAATGCTTCGGAAATCTTGCATTGTTCTCGGCATTCCGCTGACGTTTAAAAATGCTTCGGAACTCTTCAATTGTTCTCGGAATTCTGCTGAACTTTTAAAATGCTTTGGAACTCTTCCATTGCTCTCGCAATTCTGCTGACGTTTAAAAATGCTTCGGAACTCTTCCATTGTTCTCGGAATTCTGTTGACGTTTAAAAATGCTTCGGAACTCTTCCATTGTTCTCGGAATTCCGCTGACTTTTAAAAATACTTCGAAACTCTTCCATTGTTCTCCAAATTCCGCTGAAGTTTAAAAATGCTTCGGAACCCTTCCATTGTTCTCGGAATTCTGCTGAAGTTTAAAAATGTTTCGGAACTCTTCCATTGTTCTCAGAATTCCGCTGAAGTTTAAAAATGCTTCGGACCTCTTCCATTGTTCTAGGAATTCTGCTGAAGTTTAAAAATTCATCTGAACTCTTCCATTATTCTCGGAATTCGTGTGAATTTTAAAAATGCTTCGGAACTCTTCTATTGTTCTCGGAATTCCGCTGAAGTTTAAAAATGCTTAAAATCTCTTACATTGTACTCGGAAATCCGCTGAAGTTTAAAAATGCTTCGGAACTCTTCCATTGCTCTCGGAATTCTGCTGAAGTTTAAAAATGCTTCAGAACTCTTACATTGTTCTCGGAATTCTGCTGACGTTTAAAAATGCTTCGGAACTCTTCCATTGTTCTCGGAATTCCGTTGAAGTTTAAAAATGCTTCGAAACTCTTCCTTTGTTCTGGGAATTCTGCTGAAGTTTAAAAATGCTTCAGAACTCTTCCATTGTTCTCGGAATTCCGCTGACGTTTAATAATGCTTCGCAACTCTTTCATTGTTCTCGGAATTCCGCTGATGTTTAAAAATGCTTCGGAACTCTTCCATTGTTCTCGGAATTCCGTTGAAGTTTAAAAATGCTTCGAAACTCTTCCATTGTTCTCGGAATTCTGCTGAAGTTTAAAAATGCTTCGGAACTCTTCCATTGTTCTCAGAATTCCGCTAACGTTTAAAAATGCTTCGGAAATCTTCCATTGTTTTCAAAATTCCGCTGACGCTTAAAAATGCTTCAGAACTCTTCCATTGTTCTCGGAATTCCGCTGACGTTTAATAATGCTTCGCAACTCTTTCATTGTACTCGGAATTCCGCTAACGTTTAAAAATGCTTCGGAACTCTTCCATTGTTCTCGGAATTCCGTTGAAGTTTAAAAATGCTTCGAAACTCTTCCATTGTTCTCGGAATTCTGCTGAAGTTTAAAAATGCTTCGGAACTCTTCCATTGTTCTCAGAATTCCGCTAACGTTTAAAAATGCTTCGGAAATCTTCCATTGTTTTCAAAATTCCGCTGACGCTTACAAATGCTTCAGAACTTTTCCATTGTTCTCGGAATTCCGCTGACTTTTAAAAATACTTCGAAACTCTTCCATTGTTCTCCAAATTCCGCTGAAGTTTAAAAATGCTTCGGAACTCTTCCATTGTTCTCGGAATTCCGCTGACGTTTAAAAATGCTTCACAACTCTTCCATTGTTCTCGGAATTCCGCTGACTTTTAAAAATACTTCGAAACTCTTCCATTGTTCTCCAAATTCCGCTGAAGTTTAAAAATGCTTCGGAACCCTTCCATTGTTCTGGGAATTCTGCTGAAGTTTAAAAATGCTTCGGAACTCTTCCATTGTTCTCAGAATTCCGCTGACGTTTAAAAATGCTTCGGTACTCTTCCATTGTTCTCGCAATTCCACTGACATATAAAAATGCTTCGGAAATCTTGCATTGTTCTCGGCATTCCGCTGACGTTTAAAAATGCTTCGGAACTCTTCAATTGTTCTCGGAATTCTGCTGAAGTTTAAAATGCTTTGGAACTCTTCCATTGCTCTCGGAATTCTGCTGAAGTTTAAAAATGCTTCGGAACTCTTCCATTGTTCTTGGAATTCTGCTGAAGTTTAAAAATGTTTTGGAACTCTTCCATTGTTCTCAGAATTCCGCTGACGTTAAAAAATGCTTCGGAAATCTTCCATTGTTTTCAAAATTCCGCTGACATATAAAAATGCTTCGGAAATCTTGCATTGTTCTCGGCATTCCGCTGACGTTTAAAAATGCTTCAGAATTCTTCAATTGTTCTCGGAATTCTGCTGAACTTTTAAAATGCTTTGGAACTCTTCCATTGCTCTCGGAATTCTGCTGAAGTTTAAAAATGCTTCGGAACTCTTCCATTGTTCTCGGAATTCCGTTGAAGTTTAAAAATGCTTCGAAACTCTTCCATTGTTCTCGGAATTCTGCTGAAGTTTAAAAATGCTTCGGAACTCTTCCATTGTTCTCAGAATTCCGCTAACATTTAAAAATGCTTCAGAAATCTTCCATTGTTTTCAAAATTCCGCTGACGCTTAAATATGCTTCAGAACTCTTCCATTGTTCTCGGAATTCCGCTGACGTTTAATAATGCTTCGCAACTCTTTCATTGTACTCGGAATTCCGCTAACGTTTAAAAATGCTTCGGAACTCTTCCATTGTTCTCGGAATTTCGTTGAAGTTTAAAAATGCTTCGAAACTCTTCCATTGTTCTGGGAATTCTGCTGAAGTTTAAAAATGCTTCAGAACTCTTCCATTGTTCTCGGAATTCCGCTGATGTTTAAACATGCTTCGGAACTCATCCATTGTTCTCGGATTTCTGTTGAAGTTTAAAAATGCTTCTAAACTCTTCCATTGTTCTCGGAATTCTGCTGAAGTTTAAAAATGCTTCGGAACTCTTCCATTGTTCTCGGAATTCCGCTGACATATAAAAATGCTTCGGAAATCTTGCATTGTTCTCGGCATTCCGCTGACGTTTAAAAATGCTTCGGAACTCTTCAATTGTTCTCGGAATTCTGCTGAAGTTTAAAAATGCTTCAGAACTCTTACATTGTTCTCGGAATTCTGCTGACGTTTAAAAATGCTTCGGAACTCTACCATTGTTCTCGGAATTCCGTTGAAGTTTAAAAATGCTTCGAAACTCTTCCATTGTTCTCGGAATTCTGCTGAAGTTTAAAAATGCTTCGGAACTCTTCCATTGTTCTCGGAATTCCGCTGACGTTTAATAATGCTTCGCAACTCTTTCATTGTTCTCGGAATTCCACTGACGTTTAAAAATGCTTCAGAACGCTTCCATTGTTCTCGGAATTCCGTTGAAGTTTAAAAATGCTTCGAAACTCTTCCATTGTTCTCGGAATTCTGCTGAAGTTTAAAAATGCTTCGGAACTCTTTCATTGTTCTCAGAATTCCGCTGACATTTAAAAATGCTTTGGTACTCTTCCATTGTTCTCGGAATTCCGCTGACATATAAAAATGCTTCGGAAATCTTGCATTGTTCTCGGCATTCCGCTGACGTTTAAAAATGCTTCGGAACTCTTCAATTGTTCTCGGAATTCTGCTGAACTTTTAAAATGCTTTGGAACTCTTCCATTGCTCTCGGAATTCTGCTGAAGTTTAAAAATGCTTCAGAACTCTTACATTGTTCTCGGAATTCTGCTGAAGTTTAAAAATGCTTCGGTACTCTTCCATTGTTCTCGGAATTCCGCTGACATATAAAAATGCTTCGGAAATCTTGCATTGTTCTCGGCATTCCGCTGACGTTTAAAAATGCTTCGGAACTCTTCCATTGTTCTCGGCATTCCGCTGACGTTTAAAAATGCTTCGGAAATCTTCCATTGTTTTCAAAATTCCGCTGACATTTAAAAATGCTTCAGAACTCTTCCATTGTTCTCGGAATTCCGCTGACATTTAAAAATGCTTTGGAACTCTTCCATTGTTCTTGGAATTCTGCTGAAGTTTAAAAATGCTTCGGAACTCTTCCATTGTTCTCAGAATTCCGCTGACGTTTAAAAATGCTTCGGTACTCTTCCATTGTTCTCGGAATTCCACTGACATATAAAAATGCTTCGGAAATCTGGCATTGTTCTCGGCATTCCGCTGACGTTTAAAAATGCTTCGGAACTCTTCAATTGTTCTCGGAATTCTGCTGAAGTTTAAAATGCTTTGGAACTCTTCCATTGCTCTCGGAATTCTGCTGAAGTTTAAAAATGCTTCGGAACTCTTCCATTGTTCTCGGAATTCTGCTGAAGTTTAAAAATGTTTTGGAACTCTTCCATTGTTCTCAGAATTCCGCTGACGTTTAAAAATGCTTCGGAAATCTTCCATTGTTTTCAAAATTCCGCTGACATATAAAAATGCTTCGGAAATCTTGCATTGTTCTCGGCATTCCGCTGACGTTTAAAAATGCTTCAGAATTCTTCAATTGTTCTCGGAATTCTGCTGAACTTTTAAAATGCTTTGGAACTCTTCCATTGCTCTCGGAATTCTGCTGAAGTTTAAAAATGCTTCGGAACTCTTCCATTGTTCTCGGAATTCCGTTGAAGTTTAAAAATGCTTCGAAACTCTTCCATTGTTCTCGGAATTCTGCTGAAGTTTAAAAATGCTTCGGAACTCTTCCATTGTTCTCAGAATTCCGCTAACATTTAAAAATGCTTCAGAAATCTTCCATTGTTTTCAAAATTCCGCTGACGCTTAAATATGCTTCAGAACTCTTCCATTGTTCTCGGAATTCCGCTGACGTTTAATAATGCTTCGCAACTCTTTCATTGTACTCGGAATTCCGCTAACGTTTAAAAATGCTTCGGAACTCTTCCATTGTTCTCGGAATTCCGTTGAAGTTTAAAAATGCTTCGAAACTCTTCCATTGTTCTGGGAATTCTGCTGAAGTTTAAAAATGCTTCAGAACTCTTCCATTGTTCTCGGAATTCCGCTGATGTTTAAACATGCTTCGGAACTCATCCATTGTTCTCGGATTTCTGTTGAAGTTTAAAAATGCTTCTAAACTCTTCCATTGTTCTCGGAATTCTGCTGAAGTTTAAAAATGCTTCGGAACTCTTCCATTGTTCTCGGAATTCCGCTGACATATAAAAATGCTTCGGAAATCTTGCATTGTTCTCGGCATTCCGCTGACGTTTAAAAATGCTTCGGAACTCTTCAATTGTTCTCGGAATTCTGCTGAACTTTTAAAATGCTTTGGAACTCTTCCATTGCTCTCGCAATTCTGCTGACGTTTAAAAATGCTTCGGAACTCTTCAATTGTTCTCGGAATTCTGTTGAACTTTTAAAATGCTTTGGAACTCTTCCATTGCTCTCGGAATTCTGCTGAAGTTTAAATATGCTTCAGAACTCTTCCATTGTTCTCGGAATTCCGCTGACGTTTAATAATGCTTCGCAACTCTTTCATTGTACTCGGAATTCCGCTAACGTTTAAAAATGCTTCGGAACTCTTCCATTGTTCTCGGAATTCCGTTGAAGTTTAAAAATGCTTCGAAACTCTTCCATTGTTCTGGGAATTCTGCTGAAGTTTAAAAATGCTTCAGAACTCTTCCATTGTTCTCGGAATTCCGCTGATGTTTAAACATGCTTCGGAACTCATCCATTGTTCTCGGATTTCTGTTGAAGTTTAAAAATGCTTCTAAACTCTTCCATTGTTCTCGGAATTCTGCTGAAGTTTAAAAATGCTTCGGAACTCTTCCATTGTTCTCGGAATTCCGCTGACATATAAAAATGCTTCGGAAATCTTGCATTGTTCTCGGCATTCCGCTGACGTTTAAAAATGCTTCGGAACTCTTCAATTGTTCTCGGAATTCTGCTGAACTTTTAAAATGCTTTGGAACTCTTCCATTGCTCTCGCAATTCTGCTGACGTTTAAAAATGCTTCGGAACTCTTCAATTGTTCTCGGAATTCTGTTGAACTTTTAAAATGCTTTGGAACTCTTCCATTGCTCTCGGAATTCTGCTGAAGTTTAAAAATGCTTCAGAACTCTTACATTGTTCTCGGAATTCTGCTGACGTTTAAAAATGCTTCGGAAATCTTCCATTGTTTTCAAAATTCCGCTGACATATAAAAATGCTTCGGAAATCTTGCATTGTTCTCGGCATTCCGCTGACGTTTAAAAATGCTTCAGAATTCTTCAATTGTTCTCGGAATTCTGCTGAACTTTTAAAATGCTTTGGAACTCTTCCATTGCTCTCGGAATTCTGCTGAAGTTTAAAAATGCTTCGGAACTCTTCCATTGTTCTCGGAATTCCGTTGAAGTTTAAAAATGCTTCGAAACTCTTCCATTGTTCTCGGAATTCTGCTGAAGTTTAAAAATGCTTCGGAACTCTTCCATTGTTCTCAGAATTCCGCTAACATTTAAAAATGCTTCAGAAATCTTCCATTGTTTTCAAAATTCCGCTGACGTTTAAAAATGCTTCAGAACGCTTCCATTGTTCTCGGAATTCCGTTGAAGTTTAAAAATGCTTCGAAACTCTTCCATTGTTCTCGGAATTCTGCTGAAGTTTAAAAATGCTTCGGAACTCTTTCATTGTTCTCAGAATTCCGCTGACATTTAAAAATGCTTTGGTACTCTTCCATTGTTCTCGGAATTCCGCTGACATATAAAAATGTTTCGGAAATCTTGCATTGTTCTCGGCATTCCGCTGACGTTTAAAAATGCTTCGGAACTCTTCAATTGTTCTCGGAATTCTGCTGAACTTTTAAAATGCTTTGGAACTCTTCCATTGCTCTCGGAATTCTGCTGAAGTTTAAAAATGCTTCAGAACTCTTACATTGTTCTCGGAATTCTGCTGAAGTTTAAAAATGCTTCGGAACTCTTCCATTGTTCTCGGAATTCCGCTGACGTTTAAAAATGCTTCACAACTCTTCCATTGTTCTCGGAATTCCGCTGACTTTTAAAAATACTTCGAAACTCTTCCATTGTTCTCCAAATTCCGCTGAAGTTTAAAAATGCTTCGGAACCCTTCCATTGTTCTGGGAATTCTGCTGAAGTTTAAAAATGCTTCGGAACTCTTCCATTGTTCTCAGAATTCCGCTGACGTTTAAAAAAGCTTCGGTACTCTTCCATTGTTCTCGCAATTCCACTGACATATAAAAATGCTTCGGAAATCTTGCATTGTTCTCGGCATTCCGCTGACGTTTAAAAATGCTTCGGAACTCTTCAATTGTTCTCGGAATTCTGCTGAAGTTTAAAATGCTTTGGAACTCTTCCATTGCTCTCGGAATTCTGCTGAAGTTTAAAAATGCTTCGGAACTCTTCCATTGTTCTTGGAATTCTGCTGAAGTTTAAAAATGTTTTGGAACTCTTCCATTGTTCTCAGAATTCCGCTGACGTTAAAAAATGCTTCGGAAATCTTCCATTGTTTTCAAAATTCCGCTGACATATAAAAATGCTTCGGAAATCTTGCATTGTTCTCGGCATTCCGCTGACGTTTAAAAATGCTTCAGAATTCTTCAATTGTTCTCGGAATTCTGCTGAACTTTTAAAATGCTTTGGAACTCTTCCATTGCTCTCGGAATTCTGCTGAAGTTTAAAAATGCTTCGGAACTCTTCCATTGTTCTCGGAATTCCGTTGAAGTTTAAAAATGCTTCGAAACTCTTCCATTGTTCTCGGAATTCTGCTGAAGTTTAAAAATGCTTCGGAACTCTTCCATTGTTCTCAGAATTCCGCTAACATTTAAAAATGCTTCAGAAATCTTCCATTGTTTTCAAAATTCCGCTGACGCTTAAATATGCTTCAGAACTCTTCCATTGTTCTCGGAATTCCGCTGACGTTTAATAATGCTTCGCAACTCTTTCATTGTACTCGGAATTCCGCTAACGTTTAAAAATGCTTCGGAACTCTTCCATTGTTCTCGGAATTCCGTTGAAGTTTAAAAATGCTTCGAAACTCTTCCATTGTTCTGGGAATTCTGCTGAAGTTTAAAAATGCTTCAGAACTCTTCCATTGTTCTCGGAATTCCGCTGATGTTTAAACATGCTTCGGAACTCATCCATTGTTCTCGGATTTCTGTTGAAGTTTAAAAATGCTTCTAAACTCTTCCATTGTTCTCGGAATTCTGCTGAAGTTTAAAAATGCTTCGGAACTCTTCCATAGTTCTCGGAATTCCGCTGACATATAAAAATGCTTCGGAAATCTTGCATTGTTCTCGGCATTCCGCTGACGTTTAAAAATGCTTCGGAACTCTTCAATTGTTCTCGGAATTCTGCTGAAGTTTAAAAATGCTTCAGAACTCTTACATTGTTCTCGGAATTCTGCTGACGTTTAAAAATGCTTTGGAACTCTACCATTGTTCTCGGAATTCCGTTGAAGTTTAAAAATGCTTCGAAACTCTTCCATTGTTCTCGGAATTCTGCTGAAGTTTAAAAATGCTTCGGAACTCTTCCATTGTTCTCGGAATTCCGCTGACGTTTAATAATGCTTCGCAACTCTTTCATTGTTCTCGGAATTCCACTGACGTTTAAAAATGCTTCAGAACGCTTCCATTGTTCTCGGAATTCCGTTGAAGTTTAAAAATGCTTCGAAACTCTTCCATTGTTCTCGGAATTCTGCTGAAGTTTAAAAATGCTTCGGAACTCTTTCATTGTTCTCAGAATTCCGCTGACATTTAAAAATGCTTTGGTACTCTTCCATTGTTCTCGGAATTCCGCTGACATATAAAAATGCTTCGGAAATCTTGCATTGTTCTCGGCATTCCGCTGACGTTTAAAAATGCTTCGGAACTCTTCAATTGTTCTCGGAATTCTGCTGAACTTTTAAAATGCTTTGGAACTCTTCCATTGCTCTCGGAATTCTGCTGAAGTTTAAAAATGCTTCAGAACTCTTACATTGTTCTCGGAATTCTGCTGAAGTTTAAAAATGCTTCGGTACTCTTCCATTGTTCTCGGAATTCCGCTGACATATAAAAATGCTTCGGAAATCTTGCATTGTTCTCGGCATTCCGCTGACGTTTAAAAATGCTTCGGAACTCTTCCATTGTTCTCGGCATTCCGCTGACGTTTAAAAATGCTTCGGAAATCTTCCATTGTTTTCAAAATTCCGCTGACATTTAAAAATGCTTCAGAACTCTTCCATTGTTCTCGGAATTCCGCTGACATTTAAAAATGCTTTGGAACTCTTCCATTGTTCTTGGAATTCTGCTGAAGTTTAAAAATGCTTCGGAACTCTTCCATTGTTCTCAGAATTCCGCTGACGTTTAAAAATGCTTCGGTACTCTTCCATTGTTCTCGGAATTCCACTGACATATAAAAATGCTTCGGAAATCTGGCATTGTTCTCGGCATTCCGCTGACGTTTAAAAATGCTTCGGAACTCTTCAATTGTTCTCGGAATTCTGCTGAAGTTTAAAATGCTTTGGAACTCTTCCATTGCTCTCGGAATTCTGCTGAAGTTTAAAAATGCTTCGGAACTCTTCCATTGTTCTCGGAATTCTGCTGAAGTTTAAAAATGTTTTGGAACTCTTCCATTGTTCTCAGAATTCCGCTGACGTTTAAAAATGCTTCGGAAATCTTCCATTGTTTTCAAAATTCCGCTGACATATAAAAATGCTTCGGAAATCTTGCATTGTTCTCGGCATTCCGCTGACGTTTAAAAATGCTTCAGAATTCTTCAATTGTTCTCGGAATTCTGCTGAACTTTTAAAATGCTTTGGAACTCTTCCATTGCTCTCGGAATTCTGCTGAAGTTTAAAAATGCTTCGGAACTCTTCCATTGTTCTCGGAATTCCGTTGAAGTTTAAAAATGCTTCGAAACTCTTCCATTGTTCTCGGAATTCTGCTGAAGTTTAAAAATGCTTCGGAACTCTTCCATTGTTCTCAGAATTCCGCTAACATTTAAAAATGCTTCAGAAATCTTCCATTGTTTTCAAAATTCCGCTGACGCTTAAATATGCTTCAGAACTCTTCCATTGTTCTCGGAATTCCGCTGACGTTTAATAATGCTTCGCAACTCTTTCATTGTACTCGGAATTCCGCTAACGTTTAAAAATGCTTCGGAACTCTTCCATTGTTCTCGGAATTCCGTTGAAGTTTAAAAATGCTTCGAAACTCTTCCATTGTTCTGGGAATTCTGCTGAAGTTTAAAAATGCTTCAGAACTCTTCCATTGTTCTCGGAATTCCGCTGATGTTTAAACATGCTTCGGAACTCATCCATTGTTCTCGGATTTCTGTTGAAGTTTAAAAATGCTTCTAAACTCTTCCATTGTTCTCGGAATTCTGCTGAAGTTTAAAAATGCTTCGGAACTCTTCCATTGTTCTCGGAATTCCGCTGACATATAAAAATGCTTCGGAAATCTTGCATTGTTCTCGGCATTCCGCTGACGTTTAAAAATGCTTCGGAACTCTTCAATTGTTCTCGGAATTCTGCTGAACTTTTAAAATGCTTTGGAACTCTTCCATTGCTCTCGCAATTCTGCTGACGTTTAAAAATGCTTCGGAACTCTTCAATTGTTCTCGGAATTCTGTTGAACTTTTAAAATGCTTTGGAACTCTTCCATTGCTCTCGGAATTCTGCTGAAGTTTAAATATGCTTCAGAACTCTTCCATTGTTCTCGGAATTCCGCTGACGTTTAATAATGCTTCGCAACTCTTTCATTGTACTCGGAATTCCGCTAACGTTTAAAAATGCTTCGGAACTCTTCCATTGTTCTCGGAATTCCGTTGAAGTTTAAAAATGCTTCGAAACTCTTCCATTGTTCTGGGAATTCTGCTGAAGTTTAAAAATGCTTCAGAACTCTTCCATTGTTCTCGGAATTCCGCTGATGTTTAAACATGCTTCGGAACTCATCCATTGTTCTCGGATTTCTGTTGAAGTTTAAAAATGCTTCTAAACTCTTCCATTGTTCTCGGAATTCTGCTGAAGTTTAAAAATGCTTCGGAACTCTTCCATTGTTCTCGGAATTCCGCTGACATATAAAAATGCTTCGGAAATCTTGCATTGTTCTCGGCATTCCGCTGACGTTTAAAAATGCTTCGGAACTCTTCAATTGTTCTCGGAATTCTGCTGAACTTTTAAAATGCTTTGGAACTCTTCCATTGCTCTCGCAATTCTGCTGACGTTTAAAAATGCTTCGGAACTCTTCAATTGTTCTCGGAATTCTGTTGAACTTTTAAAATGCTTTGGAACTCTTCCATTGCTCTCGGAATTCTGCTGAAGTTTAAAAATGCTTCAGAACTCTTACATTGTTCTCGGAATTCTGCTGACGTTTAAAAATGCTTCGGAAATCTTCCATTGTTTTCAAAATTCCGCTGACATATAAAAATGCTTCGGAAATCTTGCATTGTTCTCGGCATTCCGCTGACGTTTAAAAATGCTTCAGAATTCTTCAATTGTTCTCGGAATTCTGCTGAACTTTTAAAATGCTTTGGAACTCTTCCATTGCTCTCGGAATTCTGCTGAAGTTTAAAAATGCTTCGGAACTCTTCCATTGTTCTCGGAATTCCGTTGAAGTTTAAAAATGCTTCGAAACTCTTCCATTGTTCTCGGAATTCTGCTGAAGTTTAAAAATGCTTCGGAACTCTTCCATTGTTCTCAGAATTCCGCTAACATTTAAAAATGCTTCAGAAATCTTCCATTGTTTTCAAAATTCCGCTGACGTTTAAAAATGCTTCAGAACGCTTCCATTGTTCTCGGAATTCCGTTGAAGTTTAAAAATGCTTCGAAACTCTTCCATTGTTCTCGGAATTCTGCTGAAGTTTAAAAATGCTTCGGAACTCTTTCATTGTTCTCAGAATTCCGCTGACATTTAAAAATGCTTTGGTACTCTTCCATTGTTCTCGGAATTCCGCTGACATATAAAAATGTTTCGGAAATCTTGCATTGTTCTCGGCATTCCGCTGACGTTTAAAAATGCTTCGGAACTCTTCAATTGTTCTCGGAATTCTGCTGAACTTTTAAAATGCTTTGGAACTCTTCCATTGCTCTCGGAATTCTGCTGAAGTTTAAAAATGCTTCAGAACTCTTACATTGTTCTCGGAATTCTGCTGAAGTTTAAAAATGCTTCGGTACTCTTCCATTGTTCTCGGAATTCCGCTGACATATAAAAATGCTTCGGAAATCTTGCATTGTTCTCGGCATACCGCTGACGTTTAAAAATGCTTCGGAACTCTTCCATTGTTCTCGGCATTCCGCTGACGTTTAAAAATGCTTCGGAAATCTTCCATTGTTTTCAAAATTCCGCTGACGTTTAAAAATGCTTCAGAACTCTTCCATTGTTCTCGGAATTCCGCTGACATTTAAAAATGCTTTGGAACTCTTCCATTGTTCTTGGAATTCTGCTGAAGTTTAAAAATGCTTCGGAACTCTTCCATTGTTCTCAGAATTCCGCTGACGTTTAAAAATGCTTCGGTACTCTTCCATTGTTCTCGGAATTCCACTGACATATAAAAATGCTTCGGAAATCTGGCATTGTTCTCGGCATTCCGCTGACGTTTAAAAATGCTTCGGAACTCTTCAATTGTTCTCGGAATTCTGCTGAAGTTTAAAATGCTTTGGAACTCTTCCATTGCTCTCGGAATTCTGCTGAAGTTTAAAAATGCTTCGGAACTCTTCCATTGTTCTCGGAATTCTGCTGAAGTTTAAAAATGTTTTGGAACTCTTCCATTGTTCTCAGAATTCCGCTGACGTTTAAAAATGCTTCGGAAATCTTCCATTGTTTTCAAAATTCCGCTGACATATAAAAATGCTTCGGAAATCTTGCATTGTTCTCGGCATTCCGCTGACGTTTAAAAATGCTTCAGAATTCTTCAATTGTTCTCGGAATTCTGCTGAACTTTTAAAATGCTTTGGAACTCTTCCATTGCTCTCGGAATTCTGCTGAAGTTTAAAAATGCTTCGGAACTCTTCCATTGTTCTCGGAATTCCGTTGAAGTTTAAAAATGCTTCGAAACTCTTCCATTGTTCTCGGAATTCTGCTGAAGTTTAAAAATGCTTCGGAACACTTCCATTGTTCTCAGAATTCCGCTAACGTTTAAAAATGCTTCAGAAATCTTCCATTGTTTTCAAAATTCCGCTGACGCTTAAATATGCTTCAGAACTCTTCCAAAGTTCTCGGAATTCCGCTGACGTTTAATAATGCTTCGCAACTCTTTCATTGTACTCGGAATTCCGCTAACGTTTAAAAATGCTTCGGAACTCTTCCATTGTTCTCGGAATTCTGTTGACGTTTAAAAATGCTTCGGAACTCTTCCATTGTTCTCGGAATTCCGCTGACTTTTAAAAATACTTCGAAACTCTTCCATTGTTCTCCAAATTCCGCTGAAGTTTAAAAATGCTTCGGAACCCTTCCATTGTTCTCGGAATTCTGCTGAAGTTTAAAAATGTTTCGGAACTCTTCCATTGTTCTCAGAATTCCGCTGAAGTTTAAAAATGCTTCGGACCTCTTCCATTGTTCTAGGAATTCTGCTGAAGTTTAAAAATTCATCTGAACTCTTCCATTATTCTCGGAATTCGTGTGAATTTTAAAAATGCTTCGGAACTCTTCTATTGTTCTCGGAATTCCGCTGAAGTTTAAAAATGCTTAAAATCTCTTACATTGTACTCGGAAATCCGCTGAAGTTTAAAAATGCTTCGGAACTCTTCCATTGCTCTCGGAATTCTGCTGAAGTTTAAAAATGCTTCAGAACTCTTACATTGTTCTCGGAATTCTGCTGACGTTTAAAAATGCTTCGGAACTCTTCCATTGTTCTCGGAATTCCGTTGAAGTTTAAAAATGCTTCGAAACTCTTCCTTTGTTCTGGGAATTCTGCTGAAGTTTAAAAATGCTTCAGAACTCTTCCATTGTTCTCGGAATTCCGCTGACGTTTAATAATGCTTCGCAACTCTTTCATTGTTCTCGGAATTCCGCTGATGTTTAAAAATGCTTCGGAACTCTTCCATTGTTCTCGGAATTCCGTTGAAGTTTAAAAATGCTTCGAAACTCTTCCATTGTTCTCGGAATTCTGCTGAAGTTTAAAAATGCTTCGGAACTCTTCCATTGTTCTCAGAATTCCGCTAACGTTTAAAAATGCTTCGGAAATCTTCCATTGTTTTCAAAATTCCGCTGACGCTTAAAAATGCTTCAGAACTCTTCCATTGTTCTCGGAATTCCGCTGACATTTAATAATGCTTCGCAACTCTTTCATTGTACTCGGAATTCCGCTAACGTTTAAAAATGCTTCGGAACTCTTCCATTGTTCTCGGAATTCCGTTGAAGTTTAAAAATGCTTCGAAACTCTTCCATTGTTCTCGGAATTCTGCTGAAGTTTAAAAATGCTTCGGAACTCTTCCATTGTTCTCAGAATTCCGCTAACGTTTAAAAATGCTTCGGAAATCTTCCATTGTTTTCAAAATTCCGCTGACGCTTACAAATGCTTCAGAACTTTTCCATTGTTCTCGGAATTCCGCTGACTTTTAAAAATACTTCGAAACTCTTCCATTGTTCTCCAAATTCCGCTGAAGTTTAAAAATGCTTCGGAACTCTTCCATTGTTCTCGGAATTCCGCTGACGTTTAAAAATGCTTCACAACTCTTCCATTGTTCTCGGAATTCCGCTGACTTTTAAAAATACTTCGAAACTCTTCCATTGTTCACCAAATTCCGCTGAAGTTTAAAAATGCTTCGGAACCCTTCCATTGTTCTGGGAATTCTGCTGAAGTTTAAAAATGCTTCGGAACTCTTCCATTGTTCTCAGAATTCCGCTGACGTTTAAAAATGCTTCGGTACTCTTCCATTGTTCTCGCAATTCCACTGACATATAAAAATGCTTCGGAAATCTTGCATTGTTCTCGGCATTCCGCTGACGTTTAAAAATGCTTCGGAACTCTTCAATTGTTCTCGGAATTCTGCTGAAGTTTAAAATGCTTTGGAACTCTTCCATTGCTCTCGGAATTCTGCTGAAGTTTAAAAATGCTTCGGAACTCTTCCATTGTTCTCGGAATTCTGCTGAAGTTTAAAAATGTTTTGGAACTCTTCCATTGTTCTCAGAATTCCGCTGACGTTAAAAAATGCTTCGGAAATCTTCCATTGTTTTCAAAATTCCGCTGACATATAAAAATGCTTCGGAAATCTTGCATTGTTCTCGGCATTCCGCTGACGTTTAAAAATGCTTCAGAATTCTTCAATTGTTCTCGGAATTCTGCTGAACTTTTAAAATGCTTTGGAACTCTTCCATTGCTCTCGGAATTCTGCTGAAGTTTAAAAATGCTTCGGAACTCTTCCATTGTTCTCGGAATTCCGTTGAAGTTTAAAAATGCTTCGAAACTCTTCCATTGTTCTCGGAATTCTGCTGAAGTTTAAAAATGCTTCGGAACTCTTCCATTGTTCTCAGAATTCCGCTAACATTTAAAAATGCTTCAGAAATCTTCCATTGTTTTCAAAATTCCGCTGACGCTTAAATATGCTTCAGAACTCTTCCATTGTTCTCGGAATTCCGCTGACGTTTAATAATGCTTCGCAACTCTTTCATTGTACTCGGAATTCCGCTAACGTTTAAAAATGCTTCGGAACTCTTCCATTGTTCTCGGAATTCCGTTGAAGTTTAAAAATGCTTCGAAACTCTTCCATTGTTCTGGGAATTCTGCTGAAGTTTAAAAATGCTTCAGAACTCTTCCATTGTTCTCGGAATTCCGCTGATGTTTAAACATGCTTCGGAACTCATCCATTGTTCTCGGATTTCTGTTGAAGTTTAAAAATGCTTCTAAACTCTTCCATTGTTCTCGGAATTCTGCTGAAGTTTAAAAATGCTTCGGAACTCTTCCATTGTTCTCGGAATTCCGCTGACATATAAAAATGCTTCGGAAATCTTGCATTGTTCTCGGCATTCCGCTGACGTTTAAAAATGCTTCGGAACTCTTCAATTGTTCTCGGAATTCTGCTGAACTTTTAAAATGCTTTGGAACTCTTCCATTGCTCTCGCAATTCTGCTGACGTTTAAAAATGCTTCGGAACTCTTCAATTGTTCTCGGAATTCTGTTGAACTTTTAAAATGCTTTGGAACTCTTCCATTGCTCTCGGAATTCTGCTGAAGTTTAAATATGCTTCAGAACTCTTCCATTGTTCTCGGAATTCCGCTGACGTTTAATAATGCTTCGCAACTCTTTCATTGTACTCGGAATTCCGCTAACGTTTAAAAATGCTTCGGAACTCTTCCATTGTTCTCGGAATTCCGTTGAAGTTTAAAAATGCTTCGAAACTCTTCCATTGTTCTGGGAATTCTGCTGAAGTTTAAAAATGCTTCAGAACTCTTCCATTGTTCTCGGAATTCCGCTGATGTTTAAACATGCTTCGGAACTCATCCATTGTTCTCGGATTTCTGTTGAAGTTTAAAAATGCTTCTAAACTCTTCCATTGTTCTCGGAATTCTGCTGAAGTTTAAAAATGCTTCGGAACTCTTCCATTGTTCTCGGAATTCCGCTGACATATAAAAATGCTTCGGAAATCTTGCATTGTTCTCGGCATTCCGCTGACGTTTAAAAATGCTTCGGAACTCTTCAATTGTTCTCGGAATTCTGCTGAACTTTTAAAATGCTTTGGAACTCTTCCATTGCTCTCGCAATTCTGCTGACGTTTAAAAATGCTTCGGAACTCTTCAATTGTTCTCGGAATTCTGTTGAACTTTTAAAATGCTTTGGAACTCTTCCATTGCTCTCGGAATTCTGCTGAAGTTTAAAAATGCTTCAGAACTCTTACATTGTTCTCGGAATTCTGCTGACGTTTAAAAATGCTTCGGAAATCTTCCATTGTTTTCAAAATTCCGCTGACATATAAAAATGCTTCGGAAATCTTGCATTGTTCTCGGCATTCCGCTGACGTTTAAAAATGCTTCAGAATTCTTCAATTGTTCTCGGAATTCTGCTGAACTTTTAAAATGCTTTGGAACTCTTCCATTGCTCTCGGAATTCTGCTGAAGTTTAAAAATGCTTCGGAACTCTTCCATTGTTCTCGGAATTCCGTTGAAGTTTAAAAATGCTTCGAAACTCTTCCATTGTTCTCGGAATTCTGCTGAAGTTTAAAAATGCTTCGGAACTCTTCCATTGTTCTCAGAATTCCGCTAACATTTAAAAATGCTTCAGAAATCTTCCATTGTTTTCAAAATTCCGCTGACGTTTAAAAATGCTTCAGAACGCTTCCATTGTTCTCGGAATTCCGTTGAAGTTTAAAAATGCTTCGAAACTCTTCCATTGTTCTCGGAATTCTGCTGAAGTTTAAAAATGCTTCGGAACTCTTTCATTGTTCTCAGAATTCCGCTGACATTTAAAAATGCTTTGGTACTCTTCCATTGTTCTCGGAATTCCGCTGACATATAAAAATGTTTCGGAAATCTTGCATTGTTCTCGGCATTCCGCTGACGTTTAAAAATGCTTCGGAACTCTTCAATTGTTCTCGGAATTCTGCTGAACTTTTAAAATGCTTTGGAACTCTTCCATTGCTCTCGGAATTCTGCTGAAGTTTAAAAATGCTTCAGAACTCTTACATTGTTCTCGGAATTCTGCTGAAGTTTAAAAATGCTTCGGTACTCTTCCATTGTTCTCGGAATTCCGCTGACATATAAAAATGCTTCGGAAATCTTGCATTGTTCTCGGCATACCGCTGACGTTTAAAAATGCTTCGGAACTCTTCCATTGTTCTCGGCATTCCGCTGACGTTTAAAAATGCTTCGGAAATCTTCCATTGTTTTCAAAATTCCGCTGACGTTTAAAAATGCTTCAGAACTCTTCCATTGTTCTCGGAATTCCGCTGACATTTAAAAATGCTTTGGAACTCTTCCATTGTTCTTGGAATTCTGCTGAAGTTTAAAAATGCTTCGGAACTCTTCCATTGTTCTCAGAATTCCGCTGACGTTTAAAAATGCTTCGGTACTCTTCCATTGTTCTCGGAATTCCACTGACATATAAAAATGCTTCGGAAATCTGGCATTGTTCTCGGCATTCCGCTGACGTTTAAAAATGCTTCGGAACTCTTCAATTGTTCTCGGAATTCTGCTGAAGTTTAAAATGCTTTGGAACTCTTCCATTGCTCTCGGAATTCTGCTGAAGTTTAAAAATGCTTCGGAACTCTTCCATTGTTCTCGGAATTCTGCTGAAGTTTAAAAATGTTTTGGAACTCTTCCATTGTTCTCAGAATTCCGCTGACGTTTAAAAATGCTTCGGAAATCTTCCATTGTTTTCAAAATTCCGCTGACATATAAAAATGCTTCGGAAATCTTGCATTGTTCTCGGCATTCCGCTGACGTTTAAAAATGCTTCAGAATTCTTCAATTGTTCTCGGAATTCTGCTGAACTTTTAAAATGCTTTGGAACTCTTCCATTGCTCTCGGAATTCTGCTGAAGTTTAAAAATGCTTCGGAACTCTTCCATTGTTCTCGGAATTCCGTTGAAGTTTAAAAATGCTTCGAAACTCTTCCATTGTTCTCGGAATTCTGCTGAAGTTTAAAAATGCTTCGGAACACTTCCATTGTTCTCAGAATTCCGCTAACGTTTAAAAATGCTTCAGAAATCTTCCATTGTTTTCAAAATTCCGCTGACGCTTAAATATGCTTCAGAACTCTTCCAAAGTTCTCGGAATTCCGCTGACGTTTAATAATGCTTCGCAACTCTTTCATTGTACTCGGAATTCCGCTAA
The DNA here is from genome assembly GCF_046119375.1 of Phyllobates terribilis. Classification (NCBI taxonomy): domain Eukaryota; kingdom Metazoa; phylum Chordata; class Amphibia; order Anura; family Dendrobatidae; genus Phyllobates; species Phyllobates terribilis. Next base: position 16,462,695 of record NW_027362782.1, read on the forward strand.
CGTTTAAAAATGCTTCGGAACTCTTCCATTGTTCTCGGAATTCTGTTGACGTTTAAAAATGCTTCGGAACTCTTCCATTGTTCTCGGAATTCCGCTGACTTTTAAAAATACTTCGAAACTCTTCCATTGTTCTCCAAATTCCGCTGAAGTTTAAAAATGCTTCGGAACCCTTCCATTGTTCTCGGAATTCTGCTGAAGTTTAAAAATGTTTCGGAACTCTTCCATTGTTCTCAGAATTCCGCTGAAGTTTAAAAATGCTTCGGACCTCTTCCATTGTTCTAGGAATTCTGCTGAAGTTTAAAAATTCATCTGAACTCTTCCATTATTCTCGGAATTCGTGTGAATTTTAAAAATGCTTCGGAACTCTTCTATTGTTCTCGGAATTCCGCTGAAGTTTAAAAATGCTTAAAATCTCTTACATTGTACTCGGAAATCCGCTGAAGTTTAAAAATGCTTCGGAACTCTTCCATTGCTCTCGGAATTCTGCTGAAGTTTAAAAATGCTTCAGAACTCTTACATTGTTCTCGGAATTCTGCTGACGTTTAAAAATGCTTCGGAACTCTTCCATTGTTCTCGGAATTCCGTTGAAGTTTAAAAATGCTTCGAAACTCTTCCTTTGTTCTGGGAATTCTGCTGAAGTTTAAAAATGCTTCAGAACTCTTCCATTGTTCTCGGAATTCCGCTGACGTTTAATAATGCTTCGCAACTCTTTCATTGTTCTCGGAATTCCGCTGATGTTTAAAAATGCTTCGGAACTCTTCCATTGTTCTCGGAATTCCGTTGAAGTTTAAAAATGCTTCGAAACTCTTCCATTGTTCTCGGAATTCTGCTGAAGTTTAAAAATGCTTCGGAACTCTTCCATTGTTCTCAGAATTCCGCTAACGTTTAAAAATGCTTCGGAAATCTTCCATTGTTTTCAAAATTCCGCTGACGCTTAAAAATGCTTCAGAACTCTTCCATTGTTCTCGGAATTCCGCTGACATTTAATAATGCTTCGCAACTCTTTCATTGTACTCGGAATTCCGCTAACGTTTAAAAATGCTTCGGAACTCTTCCATTGTTCTCGGAATTCCGTTGAAGTTTAAAAATGCTTCGAAACTCTTCCATTGTTCTCGGAATTCTGCTGAAGTTTAAAAATGCTTCGGAACTCTTCCATTGTTCTCAGAATTCCGCTAACGTTTAAAAATGCTTCGGAAATCTTCCATTGTTTTCAAAATTCCGCTGACGCTTACAAATGCTTCAGAACTTTTCCATTGTTCTCGGAATTCCGCTGACTTTTAAAAATACTTCGAAACTCTTCCATTGTTCTCCAAATTCCGCTGAAGTTTAAAAATGCTTCGGAACTCTTCCATTGTTCTCGGAATTCCGCTGACGTTTAAAAATGCTTCACAACTCTTCCATTGTTCTCGGAATTCCGCTGACTTTTAAAAATACTTCGAAACTCTTCCATTGTTCTCCAAATTCCGCTGAAGTTTAAAAATGCTTCGGAACCCTTCCATTGTTCTGGGAATTCTGCTGAAGTTTAAAAATGCTTCGGAACTCTTCCATTGTTCTCAGAATTCCGCTGACGTTTAAAAATGCTTCGGTACTCTTCCATTGTTCTCGCAATTCCACTGACATATAAAAATGCTTCGGAAATCTTGCATTGTTCTCGGCATTCCGCTGACGTTTAAAAATGCTTCGGAACTCTTCAATTGTTCTCGGAATTCTGCTGAAGTTTAAAATGCTTTGGAACTCTTCCATTGCTCTCGGAATTCTGCTGAAGTTTAAAAATGCTTCGGAACTCTTCCATTGTTCTTGGAATTCTGCTGAAGTTTAAAAATGTTTTGGAACTCTTCCATTGTTCTCAGAATTCCGCTGACGTTAAAAAATGCTTCGGAAATCTTCCATTGTTTTCAAAATTCCGCTGACATATAAAAATGCTTCGGAAATCTTGCATTGTTCTCGGCATTCCGCTGACGTTTAAAAATGCTTCAGAATTCTTCAATTGTTCTCGGAATTCTGCTGAACTTTTAAAATGCTTTGGAACTCTTCCATTGCTCTCGGAATTCTGCTGAAGTTTAAAAATGCTTCGGAACTCTTCCATTGTTCTCGGAATTCCGTTGAAGTTTAAAAATGCTTCGAAACTCTTCCATTGTTCTCGGAATTCTGCTGAAGTTTAAAAATGCTTCGGAACTCTTCCATTGTTCTCAGAATTCCGCTAACATTTAAAAATGCTTCAGAAATCTTCCATTGTTTTCAAAATTCCGCTGACGCTTAAATATGCTTCAGAACTCTTCCATTGTTCTCGGAATTCCGCTGACGTTTAATAATGCTTCGCAACTCTTTCATTGTACTCGGAATTCCGCTAACGTTTAAAAATGCTTCGGAACTCTTCCATTGTTCTCGGAATTCCGTTGAAGTTTAAAAATGCTTCGAAACTCTTCCATTGTTCTGGGAATTCTGCTGAAGTTTAAAAATGCTTCAGAACTCTTCCATTGTTCTCGGAATTCCGCTGATGTTTAAACATGCTTCGGAACTCATCCATTGTTCTCGGATTTCTGTTGAAGTTTAAAAATGCTTCTAAACTCTTCCATTGTTCTCGGAATTCTGCTGAAGTTTAAAAATGCTTCGGAACTCTTCCATTGTTCTCGGAATTCTGCTGAAGTTTAAAAATGTTTTGGAACTCTTCCATTGTTCTCAGAATTCCGCTGACGTTTAAAAATGCTTCGGAAATCTTCCATTGTTTTCAAAATTCCGCTGACATATAAAAATGCTTCGGAAATCTTGCATTGTTCTCGGCATTCCGCTGACGTTTAAAAATGCTTCAGAATTCTTCAATTGTTCTCGGAATTCTGCTGAACTTTTAAAATGCTTTGGAACTCTTCCATTGCTCTCGGAATTCTGCTGAAGTTTAAAAATGCTTCGGAACTCTTCCATTGTTCTCGGAATTCCGTTGAAGTTTAAAAATGCTTCGAAACTCTTCCATTGTTCTCGGAATTCTGCTGAAGTTTAAAAATGCTTCGGAACTCTTCCATTGTTCTCAGAATTCCGCTAACATTTAAAAATGCTTCAGAAATCTTCCATTGTTTTCAAAATTCCGCTGACGCTTAAATATGCTTCAGAACTCTTCCATTGTTCTCGGAATTCCGCTGACGTTTAATAATGCTTCGCAACTCTTTCATTGTACTCGGAATTCCGCTAACGTTTAAAAATGCTTCGGAACTCTTCCATTGTTCTCGGAATTCCGTTGAAGTTTAAAAATGCTTCGAAACTCTTCCATTGTTCTGGGAATTCTGCTGAAGTTTAAAAATGCTTCAGAACTCTTCCATTGTTCTCGGAATTCCGCTGATGTTTAAACATGCTTCGGAACTCATCCATTGTTCTCGGATTTCTGTTGAAGTTTAAAAATGCTTCTAAACTCTTCCATTGTTCTCGGAATTCTGCTGAAGTTTAAAAATGCTTCGGAACTCTTCCATTGTTCTCGGAATTCCGCTGACATATAAAAATGCTTCGGAAATCTTGCATTGTTCTCGGCATTCCGCTGACGTTTAAAAATGCTTCGGAACTCTTCAATTGTTCTCGGAATTCTGCTGAACTTTTAAAATGCTTTGGAACTCTTCCATTGCTCTCGCAATTCTGCTGACGTTTAAAAATGCTTCGGAACTCTTCAATTGTTCTCGGAATTCTGTTGAACTTTTAAAATGCTTTGGAACTCTTCCATTGCTCTCGGAATTCTGCTGAAGTTTAAATATGCTTCAGAACTCTTCCATTGTTCTCGGAATTCCGCTGACGTTTAATAATGCTTCGCAACTCTTTCATTGTACTCGGAATTCCGCTAACGTTTAAAAATGCTTCGGAACTCTTCCATTGTTCTCGGAATTCCGTTGAAGTTTAAAAATGCTTCGAAACTCTTCCATTGTTCTGGGAATTCTGCTGAAGTTTAAAAATGCTTCAGAACTCTTCCATTGTTCTCGGAATTCCGCTGATGTTTAAACATGCTTCGGAACTCATCCATTGTTCTCGGATTTCTGTTGAAGTTTAAAAATGCTTCTAAACTCTTCCATTGTTCTCGGAATTCTGCTGAAGTTTAAAAATGCTTCGGAACTCTTCCATTGTTCTCGGAATTCCGCTGACATATAAAAATGCTTCGGAAATCTTGCATTGTTCTCGGCATTCCGCTGACGTTTAAAAATGCTTCGGAACTCTTCAATTGTTCTCGGAATTCTGCTGAACTTTTAAAATGCTTTGGAACTCTTCCATTGCTCTCGCAATTCTGCTGACGTTTAAAAATGCTTCGGAACTCTTCAATTGTTCTCGGAATTCTGTTGAACTTTTAAAATGCTTTGGAACTCTTCCATTGCTCTCGGAATTCTGCTGAAGTTTAAAAATGCTTCAGAACTCTTACATTGTTCTCGGAATTCTGCTGACGTTTAAAAATGCTTCGGAAATCTTCCATTGTTTTCAAAATTCCGCTGACATATAAAAATGCTTCGGAAATCTTGCATTGTTCTCGGCATTCCGCTGACGTTTAAAAATGCTTCAGAATTCTTCAATTGTTCTCGGAATTCTGCTGAACTTTTAAAATGCTTTGGAACACTTCCATTGCTCTCGGAATTCTGCTGAAGTTTAAAAATGCTTCGGAACTCTTCCATTGTTCTCGGAATTCCGTTGAAGTTTAAAAATGCTTCGAAACTCTTCCATTGTTCTCGGAATTCTGCTGAAGTTTAAAAATGCTTCGGAACTCTTCCATTGTTCTCAGAATTCCGCTAACATTTAAAAATGCTTCAGAAATCTTCCATTGTTTTCAAAATTCCGCTGACGTTTAAAAATGCTTCAGAACGCTTCCATTGTTCTCGGAATTCCGTTGAAGTTTAAAAATGCTTCGAAACTCTTCCATTGTTCTCGGAATTCTGCTGAAGTTTAAAAATGCTTCGGAACTCTTTCATTGTTCTCAGAATTCCGCTGACATTTAAAAATGCTTTGGTACTCTTCCATTGTTCTCGGAATTCCGCTGACATATAAAAATGTTTCGGAAATCTTGCATTGTTCTCGGCATTCCGCTGACGTTTAAAAATGCTTCGGAACTCTTCAATTGTTCTCGGAATTCTGCTGAACTTTTAAAATGCTTTGGAACTCTTCCATTGCTCTCGGAATTCTGCTGAAGTTTAAAAATGCTTCAGAACTCTTACATTGTTCTCGGAATTCTGCTGAAGTTTAAAAATGCTTCGGTACTCTTCCATTGTTCTCGGAATTCCGCTGACATATAAAAATGCTTCGGAAATCTTGCATTGTTCTCGGCATACCGCTGACGTTTAAAAATGCTTCGGAACTCTTCCATTGTTCTCGGCATTCCGCTGACGTTTAAAAATGCTTCGGAAATCTTCCATTGTTTTCAAAATTCCGCTGACGTTTAAAAATGCTTCAGAACTCTTCCATTGTTCTCGGAATTCCGCTGACATTTAAAAATGCTTTGGAACTCTTCCATTGTTCTTGGAATTCTGCTGAAGTTTAAAAATGCTTCGGAACTCTTCCATTGTTCTCAGAATTCCGCTGACGTTTAAAAATGCTTCGGTACTCTTCCATTGTTCTCGGAATTCCACTGACATATAAAAATGCTTCGGAAATCTGGCATTGTTCTCGGCATTCCGCTGACGTTTAAAAATGCTTCGGAACTCTTCAATTGTTCTCGGAATTCTGCTGAAGTTTAAAATGCTTTGGAACTCTTCCATTGCTCTCGGAATTCTGCTGAAGTTTAAAAATGCTTCGGAACTCTTCCATTGTTCTCGGAATTCTGCTGAAGTTTAAAAATGTTTTGGAACTCTTCCATTGTTCTCAGAATTCCGCTGACGTTTAAAAATGCTTCGGAAATCTTCCATTGTTTTCAAAATTCCGCTGACATATAAAAATGCTTCGGAAATCTTGCATTGTTCTCGGCATTCCGCTGACGTTTAAAAATGCTTCAGAATTCTTCAATTGTTCTCGGAATTCTGCTGAACTTTTAAAATGCTTTGGAACTCTTCCATTGCTCTCGGAATTCTGCTGAAGTTTAAAAATGCTTCGGAACTCTTCCATTGTTCTCGGAATTCCGTTGAAGTTTAAAAATGCTTCGAAACTCTTCCATTGTTCTCGGAATTCTGCTGAAGTTTAAAAATGCTTCGGAACACTTCCATTGTTCTCAGAATTCCGCTAACGTTTAAAAATGCTTCAGAAATCTTCCATTGTTTTCAAAATTCCGCTGACGCTTAAATATGCTTCAGAACTCTTCCAAAGTTCTCGGAATTCCGCTGACGTTTAATAATGCTTCGCAACTCTTTCATTGTACTCGGAATTCCGCTAACGTTTAAAAATGCTTCGGAACTCTTCCATTGTTCTCGGAATTCTGTTGACGTTTAAAAATGCTTCGGAACTCTTCCATTGTTCTCGGAATTCCGCTGACTTTTAAAAATACTTCGAAACTCTTCCATTGTTCTCCAAATTCCGCTGAAGTTTAAAAATGCTTCGGAACCCTTCCATTGTTCTCGGAATTCTGCTGAAGTTTAAAAATGTTTCGGAACTCTTCCATTGTTCTCAGAATTCCGCTGAAGTTTAAAAATGCTTCGGACCTCTTCCATTGTTCTAGGAATTCTGCTGAAGTTTAAAAATTCATCTGAACTCTTCCATTATTCTCGGAATTCGTGTGAATTTTAAAAATGCTTCGGAACTCTTCTATTGTTCTCGGAATTCCGCTGAAGTTTAAAAATGCTTAAAATCTCTTACATTGTACTCGGAAATCCGCTGAAGTTTAAAAATGCTTCGGAACTCTTCCATTGCTCTCGGAATTCTGCTGAAGTTTAAAAATGCTTCAGAACTCTTACATTGTTCTCGGAATTCTGCTGACGTTTAAAAATGCTTCGGAACTCTTCCATTGTTCTCGGAATTCCGTTGAAGTTTAAAAATGCTTCGAAACTCTTCCTTTGTTCTGGGAATTCTGCTGAAGTTTAAAAATGCTTCAGAACTCTTCCATTGTTCTCGGAATTCCGCTGACGTTTAATAATGCTTCGCAACTCTTTCATTGTTCTCGGAATTCCGCTGATGTTTAAAAATGCTTCGGAACTCTTCCATTGTTCTCGGAATTCCGTTGAAGTTTAAAAATGCTTCGAAACTCTTCCATTGTTCTCGGAATTCTGCTGAAGTTTAAAAATGCTTCGGAACTCTTCCATTGTTCTCAGAATTCCGCTAACGTTTAAAAATGCTTCGGAAATCTTCCATTGTTTTCAAAATTCCGCTGACGCTTAAAAATGCTTCAGAACTCTTCCATTGTTCTCGGAATTCCGCTGACATTTAATAATGCTTCGCAACTCTTTCATTGTACTCGGAATTCCGCTAACGTTTAAAAATGCTTCGGAACTCTTCCATTGTTCTCGGAATTCCGTTGAAGTTTAAAAATGCTTCGAAACTCTTCCATTGTTCTCGGAATTCTGCTGAAGTTTAAAAATGCTTCGGAACTCTTCCATTGTTCTCAGAATTCCGCTAACGTTTAAAAATGCTTCGGAAATCTTCCATTGTTTTCAAAATTCCGCTGACGCTTACAAATGCTTCAGAACTTTTCCATTGTTCTCGGAATTCCGCTGACTTTTAAAAATACTTCGAAACTCTTCCATTGTTCTCCAAATTCCGCTGAAGTTTAAAAATGCTTCGGAACTCTTCCATTGTTCTCGGAATTCCGCTGACGTTTAAAAATGCTTCACAACTCTTCCATTGTTCTCGGAATTCCGCTGACTTTTAAAAATACTTCGAAACTCTTCCATTGTTCTCCAAATTCCGCTGAAGTTTAAAAATGCTTCGGAACCCTTCCATTGTTCTGGGAATTCTGCTGAAGTTTAAAAATGCTTCGGAACTCTTCCATTGTTCTCAGAATTCCGCTGACGTTTAAAAATGCTTCGGTACTCTTCCATTGTTCTCGCAATTCCACTGACATATAAAAATGCTTCGGAAATCTTGCATTGTTCTCGGCATTCCGCTGACGTTTAAAAATGCTTCGGAACTCTTCAATTGTTCTCGGAATTCTGCTGAAGTTTAAAATGCTTTGGAACTCTTCCATTGCTCTCGGAATTCTGCTGAAGTTTAAAAATGCTTCGGAACTCTTCCATTGTTCTTGGAATTCTGCTGAAGTTTAAAAATGTTTTGGAACTCTTCCATTGTTCTCAGAATTCCGCTGACGTTAAAAAATGCTTCGGAAATCTTCCATTGTTTTCAAAATTCCGCTGACATATAAAAATGCTTCGGAAATCTTGCATTGTTCTCGGCATTCCGCTGACGTTTAAAAATGCTTCAGAATTCTTCAATTGTTCTCGGAATTCTGCTGAACTTTTAAAATGCTTTGGAACTCTTCCATTGCTCTCGGAATTCTGCTGAAGTTTAAAAATGCTTCGGAACTCTTCCATTGTTCTCGGAATTCCGTTGAAGTTTAAAAATGCTTCGAAACTCTTCCATTGTTCTCGGAATTCTGCTGAAGTTTAAAAATGCTTCGGAACTCTTCCATTGTTCTCAGAATTCCGCTAACATTTAAAAATGCTTCAGAAATCTTCCATTGTTTTCAAAATTCCGCTGACGCTTAAATATGCTTCAGAACTCTTCCATTGTTCTCGGAATTCCGCTGACGTTTAATAATGCTTCGCAACTCTTTCATTGTACTCGGAATTCCGCTAACGTTTAAAAATGCTTCGGAACTCTTCCATTGTTCTCGGAATTCCGTTGAAGTTTAAAAATGCTTCGAAACTCTTCCATTGTTCTGGGAATTCTGCTGAAGTTTAAAAATGCTTCAGAACTCTTCCATTGTTCTCGGAATTCCGCTGATGTTTAAACATGCTTCGGAACTCATCCATTGTTCTCGGATTTCTGTTGAAGTTTAAAAATGCTTCTAAACTCTTCCATTGTTCTCGGAATTCTGCTGAAGTTTAAAAATGCTTCGGAACTCTTCCATTGTTCTCGGAATTCCGCTGACATATAAAAATGCTTCGGAAATCTTGCATTGTTCTCGGCATTCCGCTGACGTTTAAAAATGCTTCGGAACTCTTCAATTGTTCTCGGAATTCTGCTGAAGTTTAAAAATGCTTCAGAACTCTTACATTGTTCTCGGAATTCTGCTGACGTTTAAAAATGCTTCGGAACTCTACCATTGTTCTCGGAATTCCGTTGAAGTTTAAAAATGCTTCGAAACTCTTCCATTGTTCTCGGAATTCTGCTGAAGTTTAAAAATGCTTCGGAACTCTTCCATTGTTCTCGGAATTCCGCTGACGTTTAATAATGCTTCGCAACTCTTTCATTGTTCTCGGAATTCCACTGACGTTTAAAAATGCTTCAGAACGCTTCCATTGTTCTCGGAATTCCGTTGAAGTTTAAAAATGCTTCGAAACTCTTCCATTGTTCTCGGAATTCTGCTGAAGTTTAAAAATGCTTCGGAACTCTTTCATTGTTCTCAGAATTCCGCTGACATTTAAAAATGCTTTGGTACTCTTCCATTGTTCTCGGAATTCCGCTGACATATAAAAATGCTTCGGAAATCTTGCATTGTTCTCGGCATTCCGCTGACGTTTAAAAATGCTTCGGAACTCTTCAATTGTTCTCGGAATTCTGCTGAACTTTTAAAATGCTTTGGAACTCTTCCATTGCTCTCGGAATTCTGCTGAAGTTTAAAAATGCTTCAGAACTCTTACATTGTTCTCGGAATTCTGCTGAAGTTTAAAAATGCTTCGGTACTCTTCCATTGTTCTCGGAATTCCGCTGACATATAAAAATGCTTCGGAAATCTTGCATTGTTCTCGGCATTCCGCTGACGTTTAAAAATGCTTCGGAACTCTTCCATTGTTCTCGGCATTCCGCTGACGTTTAAAAATGCTTCGGAAATCTTCCATTGTTTTCAAAATTCCGCTGACATTTAAAAATGCTTCAGAACTCTTCCATTGTTCTCGGAATTCCGCTGACATTTAAAAATGCTTTGGAACTCTTCCATTGTTCTTGGAATTCTGCTGAAGTTTAAAAATGCTTCGGAACTCTTCCATTGTTCTCAGAATTCCGCTGACGTTTAAAAATGCTTCGGTACTCTTCCATTGTTCTCGGAATTCCACTGACATATAAAAATGCTTCGGAAATCTGGCATTGTTCTCGGCATTCCGCTGACGTTTAAAAATGCTTCGGAACTCTTCAATTGTTCTCGGAATTCTGCTGAAGTTTAAAATGCTTTGGAACTCTTCCATTGCTCTCGGAATTCTGCTGAAGTTTAAAAATGCTTCGGAACTCTTCCATTGTTCTCGGAATTCTGCTGAAGTTTAAAAATGTTTTGGAACTCTTCCATTGTTCTCAGAATTCCGCTGACGTTTAAAAATGCTTCGGAAATCTTCCATTGTTTTCAAAATTCCGCTGACATATAAAAATGCTTCGGAAATCTTGCATTGTTCTCGGCATTCCGCTGACGTTTAAAAATGCTTCAGAATTCTTCAATTGTTCTCGGAATTCTGCTGAACTTTTAAAATGCTTTGGAACTCTTCCATTGCTCTCGGAATTCTGCTGAAGTTTAAAAATGCTTCGGAACTCTTCCATTGTTCTCGGAATTCCGTTGAAGTTTAAAAATGCTTCGAAACTCTTCCATTGTTCTCGGAATTCTGCTGAAGTTTAAAAATGCTTCGGAACTCTTCCATTGTTCTCAGAATTCCGCTAACATTTAAAAATGCTTCAGAAATCTTCCATTGTTTTCAAAATTCCGCTGACGCTTAAATATGCTTCAGAACTCTTCCATTGTTCTCGGAATTCCGCTGACGTTTAATAATGCTTCGCAACTCTTTCATTGTACTCGGAATTCCGCTAACGTTTAAAAATGCTTCGGAACTCTTCCATTGTTCTCGGAATTCCGTTGAAGTTTAAAAATGCTTCGAAACTCTTCCATTGTTCTGGGAATTCTGCTGAAGTTTAAAAATGCTTCAGAACTCTTCCATTGTTCTCGGAATTCCGCTGATGTTTAAACATGCTTCGGAACTCATCCATTGTTCTCGGATTTCTGTTGAAGTTTAAAAATGCTTCTAAACTCTTCCATTGTTCTCGGAATTCTGCTGAAGTTTAAAAATGCTTCGGAACTCTTCCATTGTTCTCGGAATTCCGCTGACATATAAAAATGCTTCGGAAATCTTGCATTGTTCTCGGCATTCCGCTGACGTTTAAAAATGCTTCGGAACTCTTCAATTGTTCTCGGAATTCTGCTGAACTTTTAAAATGCTTTGGAACTCTTCCATTGCTCTCGCAATTCTGCTGACGTTTAAAAATGCTTCGGAACTCTTCAATTGTTCTCGGAATTCTGTTGAACTTTTAAAATGCTTTGGAACTCTTCCATTGCTCTCGGAATTCTGCTGAAGTTTAAATATGCTTCAGAACTCTTCCATTGTTCTCGGAATTCCGCTGACGTTTAATAATGCTTCGCAACTCTTTCATTGTACTCGGAATTCCGCTAACGTTTAAAAATGCTTCGGAACTCTTCCATTGTTCTCGGAATTCCGTTGAAGTTTAAAAATGCTTCGAAACTCTTCCATTGTTCTGGGAATTCTGCTGAAGTTTAAAAATGCTTCAGAACTCTTCCATTGTTCTCGGAATTCCGCTGATGTTTAAACATGCTTCGGAACTCATCCATTGTTCTCGGATTTCTGTTGAAGTTTAAAAATGCTTCTAAACTCTTCCATTGTTCTCGGAATTCTGCTGAAGTTTAAAAATGCTTCGGAACTCTTCCATTGTTCTCGGAATTCCGCTGACATATAAAAATGCTTCGGAAATCTTGCATTGTTCTCGGCATTCCGCTGACGTTTAAAAATGCTTCGGAACTCTTCAATTGTTCTCGGAATTCTGCTGAACTTTTAAAATGCTTTGGAACTCTTCCATTGCTCTCGCAATTCTGCTGACGTTTAAAAATGCTTCGGAACTCTTCAATTGTTCTCGGAATTCTGTTGAACTTTTAAAATGCTTTGGAACTCTTCCATTGCTCTCGGAATTCTGCTGAAGTTTAAAAATGCTTCAGAACTCTTACATTGTTCTCGGAATTCTGCTGACGTTTAAAAATGCTTCGGAAATCTTCCATTGTTTTCAAAATTCCGCTGACATATAAAAATGCTTCGGAAATCTTGCATTGTTCTCGGCATTCCGCTGACGTTTAAAAATGCTTCAGAATTCTTCAATTGTTCTCGGAATTCTGCTGAACTTTTAAAATGCTTTGGAACTCTTCCATTGCTCTCGGAATTCTGCTGAAGTTTAAAAATGCTTCGGAACTCTTCCATTGTTCTCGGAATTCCGTTGAAGTTTAAAAATGCTTCGAAACTCTTCCATTGTTCTCGGAATTCTGCTGAAGTTTAAAAATGCTTCGGAACTCTTCCATTGTTCTCAGAATTCCGCTAACATTTAAAAATGCTTCAGAAATCTTCCATTGTTTTCAAAATTCCGCTGACGTTTAAAAATGCTTCAGAACGCTTCCATTGTTCTCGGAATTCCGTTGAAGTTTAAAAATGCTTCGAAACTCTTCCATTGTTCTCGGAATTCTGCTGAAGTTTAAAAATGCTTCGGAACTCTTTCATTGTTCTCAGAATTCCGCTGACATTTAAAAATGCTTTGGTACTCTTCCATTGTTCTCGGAATTCCGCTGACATATAAAAATGCTTCGGAAATCTTGCATTGTTCTCGGCATTCCGCTGACGTTTAAAAATGCTTCGGAACTCTTCAATTGTTCTCGGAATTCTGCTGAACTTTTAAAATGCTTTGGAACTCTTCCATTGCTCTCGGAATTCTGCTGAAGTTTAAAAATGCTTCAGAACTCTTACATTGTTCTCGGAATTCTGCTGAAGTTTAAAAATGCTTCGGTACTCTTCCATTGTTCTCGGAATTCCGCTGACATATAAAAATGCTTCGGAAATCTTGCATTGTTCTCGGCATACCGCTGACGTTTAAAAATGCTTCGGAACTCTTCCATTGTTCTCGGCATTCCGCTGACGTTTAAAAATGCTTCGGAAATCTTCCATTGTTTTCAAAATTCCGCTGACGTTTAAAAATGCTTCAGAACTCTTCCATTGTTCTCGGAATTCCGCTGACATTTAAAAATGCTTTGGAACTCTTCCATTGTTCTTGGAATTCTGCTGAAGTTTAAAAATGCTTCGGAACTCTTCCATTGTTCTCAGAATTCCGCTGACGTTTAAAAATGCTTCGGTACTCTTCCATTGTTCTCGGAATTCCACTGACATATAAAAATGCTTCGGAAATCTGGCATTGTTCTCGGCATTCCGCTGACGTTTAAAAATGCTTCGGAACTCTTCAATTGTTCTCGGAATTCTGCTGAAGTTTAAAATGCTTTGGAACTCTTCCATTGCTCTCGGAATTCTGCTGAAGTTTAAAAATGCTTCGGAACTCTTCCATTGTTCTCGGAATTCTGCTGAAGTTTAAAAATGTTTTGGAACTCTTCCATTGTTCTCAGAATTCCGCTGACGTTTAAAAATGCTTCGGAAATCTTCCATTGTTTTCAAAATTCCGCTGACATATAAAAATGCTTCGGAAATCTTGCATTGTTCTCGGCATTCCGCTGACGTTTAAAAATGCTTCAGAATTCTTCAATTGTTCTCGGAATTCTGCTGAACTTTTAAAATGCTTTGGAACTCTTCCATTGCTCTCGGAATTCTGCTGAAGTTTAAAAATGCTTCGGAACTCTTCCATTGTTCTCGGAATTCCGTTAAAGTTTAAAAATGCTTCGAAACTCTTCCATTGTTCTCGGAATTCTGCTGAAGTTTAAAAATGCTTCGGAACACTTCCATTGTTCTCAGAATTCCGCTAACGTTTAAAAATGCTTCAGAAATCTTCCATTGTTTTCAAAATTCCGCTGACGCTTAAATATGCTTCAGAACTCTTCCAAAGTTCTCGGAATTCCGCTGACGTTTAATAATGCTTCGCAACTCTTTCATTGTACTCGGAATTCCGCTAACGTTTAAAAATGCTTCGGAACTCTTCCATTGTTCTCGGAATTCCGTTGAAGTTTAAAAATGCTTCGAAACTCTTCCATTGTTCTGGGAATTCTGCTGAAGTTTAAAAATGCTTCAGAACTCTTCCATTGTTCTCGGAATTCCGCTGATGTTTAAACATGCTTCGGAACTCTTCCATTGTTCTCGGAATTCTGTTGAAGTTTAAAAATGCTTCTAAACTCTTCCATTGTTCTCGGAATTCTGCTGAAGTTTAAAAATGCTTCGGAACTCTTCCATTGTTCTCGGAATTCCGCTGACATATAAAAATGCTTCGGAACTCTTCCATTGTTCTCGGAATTCCGCTGACGTTTAAAAATGCTTCACAACTCTTCCATTGTTCTCGGAATTCCGCTGACTTTTAAAAATACTTCGAAACTCTTCCATTGTTCTCCAAATTCCGCTGAAGTTTAAAAATGCTTCGGAACCCTTCCATTGTTCTCGGAATTCTGCTGAAGTTTAAAAATGTTTCGGAACTCTTCCATTGTTCTCAGAATTCCGCTGAAGTTTAAAAATGCTTCGGACCTCTTCCATTGTTCTAGGAATTCTGCTGAAGTTTAAAAATTCATCTGAACTCTTCCATTATTCTCGGAATTCGTGTGAATTTTAAAAATGCTTCGGAACTCTTCTATTGTTCTCGGAATTCCGCTGAAGTTTAAAAATGCTTAAAATCTCTTACATTGTACTCGGAAATCCGCTGAAGTTTAAAAATGCTTCGGAACTCTTCCTTTGCTCTCAGAATTCTGCTGAAGTTTAAAAATGCTTCAGAACTCTTACATTGTTCTCGGAATTCTGCTGACGTTTAAAAATGCTTCGGAACTCTTCCATTGTTCTCGGAATTCCGTTGAAGTTTAAAAATGCTTCGAAACTCTTCCATTGTTCTGGGAATTCTGCTGAAGTTTAAAAATGCTTCAGAACTCTTCCATTGTTCTCGGAATTCCGCTGACGTTTAATAATGCTTCGCAACTCTTTCATTGTTCTCGGAATTCCGCTGATGTTTAAAAATGCTTCGGAACTCTTCCATTGTTCTCGGAATTCCGCTGACATTTAATAATGCTTCGCAACTCTTTCATTGTACTCGGAATTCCGCTAACGTTTAAAAATGCTTCGGAACTCTTCCATTGTTCTCGGAATTCCGTTGAAGTTTAAAAATGCTTCGAAACTCTTCCATTGTTCTGGGAATTCTGCTGAAGTTTAAAAATGCTTCAGAACTCTTCCATTGTTCTCGGAATTCCGCTGATGTTTAAACATGCTTCGGAACTCATCCATTGTTCTCGGATTTCTGTTGAAGTTTAAAAATGCTTCTAAACTCTTCCATTGTTCTCGGAATTCTGCTGAAGTTTAAAAATGCTTCGGAACTCTTCCATTGTTCTCGGAATTCCGCTGACATATAAAAATGCTTCGGAAATCTTGCATTGTTCTCGGCATTCCGCTGACGTTTAAAAATGCTTCGGAACTCTTCAATTGTTCTCGGAATTCTGCTGAACTTTTAAAATGCTTTGGAACTCTTCCATTGCTCTCGCAATTCTGCTGACGTTTAAAAATGCTTCGGAACTCTTCAATTGTTCTCGGAATTCTGTTGAACTTTTAAAATGCTTTGGAACTCTTCCATTGCTCTCGGAATTCTGCTGAAGTTTAAAAATGCTTCAGAACTCTTACATTGTTCTCGGAATTCTGCTGACGTTTAAAAATGCTTCGGAAATCTTCCATTGTTTTCAAAATTCCGCTGACATATAAAAATGCTTCGGAAATCTTGCATTGTTCTCGGCATTCCGCTGACGTTTAAAAATGCTTCAGAATTCTTCAATTGTTCTCGGAATTCTGCTGAACTTTTAAAATGCTTTGGAACTCTTCCATTGCTCTCGGAATTCTGCTGAAGTTTAAAAATGCTTCGGAACTCTTCCATTGTTCTCGGAATTCCGTTGAAGTTTAAAAATGCTTCGAAACTCTTCCATTGTTCTCGGAATTCTGCTGAAGTTTAAAAATGCTTCGGAACTCTTCCATTGTTCTCAGAATTCCGCTAACATTTAAAAATGCTTCAGAAATCTTCCATTGTTTTCAAAATTCCGCTGACGTTTAAAAATGCTTCAGAACGCTTCCATTGTTCTCGGAATTCCGTTGAAGTTTAAAAATGCTTCGAAACTCTTCCATTGTTCTCGGAATTCTGCTGAAGTTTAAAAATGCTTCGGAACTCTTTCATTGTTCTCAGAATTCCGCTGACATTTAAAAATGCTTTGGTACTCTTCCATTGTTCTCGGAATTCCGCTGACATATAAAAATGCTTCGGAAATCTTGCATTGTTCTCGGCATTCCGCTGACGTTTAAAAATGCTTCGGAACTCTTCAATTGTTCTCGGAATTCTGCTGAACTTTTAAAATGCTTTGGAACTCTTCCATTGCTCTCGGAATTCTGCTGAAGTTTAAAAATGCTTCAGAACTCTTACATTGTTCTCGGAATTCTGCTGAAGTTTAAAAATGCTTCGGTACTCTTCCATTGTTCTCGGAATTCCGCTGACATATAAAAATGCTTCGGAAATCTTGCATTGTTCTCGGCATACCGCTGACGTTTAAAAATGCTTCGGAACTCTTCCATTGTTCTCGGCATTCCGCTGACGTTTAAAAATGCTTCGGAAATCTTCCATTGTTTTCAAAATTCCGCTGACGTTTAAAAATGCTTCAGAACTCTTCCATTGTTCTCGGAATTCCGCTGACATTTAAAAATGCTTTGGAACTCTTCCATTGTTCTTGGAATTCTGCTGAAGTTTAAAAATGCTTCGGAACTCTTCCATTGTTCTCAGAATTCCGCTGACGTTTAAAAATGCTTCGGTACTCTTCCATTGTTCTCGGAATTCCACTGACATATAAAAATGCTTCGGAAATCTGGCATTGTTCTCGGCATTCCGCTGACGTTTAAAAATGCTTCGGAACTCTTCAATTGTTCTCGGAATTCTGCTGAAGTTTAAAATGCTTTGGAACTCTTCCATTGCTCTCGGAATTCTGCTGAAGTTTAAAAATGCTTCGGAACTCTTCCATTGTTCTCGGAATTCTGCTGAAGTTTAAAAATGTTTTGGAACTCTTCCATTGTTCTCAGAATTCCGCTGACGTTTAAAAATGCTTCGGAAATCTTCCATTGTTTTCAAAATTCCGCTGACATATAAAAATGCTTCGGAAATCTTGCATTGTTCTCGGCATTCCGCTGACGTTTAAAAATGCTTCAGAATTCTTCAATTGTTCTCGGAATTCTGCTGAACTTTTAAAATGCTTTGGAACTCTTCCATTGCTCTCGGAATTCTGCTGAAGTTTAAAAATGCTTCGGAACTCTTCCATTGTTCTCGGAATTCCGTTGAAGTTTAAAAATGCTTCGAAACTCTTCCATTGTTCTCGGAATTCTGCTGAAGTTTAAAAATGCTTCGGAACACTTCCATTGTTCTCAGAATTCCGCTAACGTTTAAAAATGCTTCAGAAATCTTCCATTGTTTTCAAAATTCCGCTGACGCTTAAATATGCTTCAGAACTCTTCCAAAGTTCTCGGAATTCCGCTGACGTTTAATAATGCTTCGCAACTCTTTCATTGTACTCGGAATTCCGCTAACGTTTAAAAATGCTTCGGAACTCTTCCATTGTTCTCGGAATTCCGTTGAAGTTTAAAAATGCTTCGAAACTCTTCCATTGTTCTGGGAATTCTGCTGAAGTTTAAAAATGCTTCAGAACTCTTCCATTGTTCTCGGAATTCCGCTGATGTTTAAACATGCTTCGGAACTCTTCCATTGTTCTCGGAATTCTGTTGAAGTTTAAAAATGCTTCTAAACTCTTCCATTGTTCTCGGAATTCTGCTGAAGTTTAAAAATGCTTCGGAACTCTTCCATTGTTCTCGGAATTCCGCTGACATATAAAAATGCTTCGGAACTCTTCCATTGTTCTCGGAATTCCGCTGACGTTTAAAAATGCTTCACAACTCTTCCATTGTTCTCGGAATTCCGCTGACTTTTAAAAATACTTCGAAACTCTTCCATTGTTCTCCAAATTCCGCTGAAGTTTAAAAATGCTTCGGAACCCTTCCATTGTTCTCGGAATTCTGCTGAAGTTTAAAAATGTTTCGGAACTCTTCCATTGTTCTCAGAATTCCGCTGAAGTTTAAAAATGCTTCGGACCTCTTCCATTGTTCTAGGAATTCTGCTGAAGTTTAAAAATTCATCTGAACTCTTCCATTATTCTCGGAATTCGTGTGAATTTTAAAAATGCTTCGGAACTCTTCTATTGTTCTCGGAATTCCGCTGAAGTTTAAAAATGCTTAAAATCTCTTACATTGTACTCGGAAATCCGCTGAAGTTTAAAAATGCTTCGGAACTCTTCCTTTGCTCTCAGAATTCTGCTGAAGTTTAAAAATGCTTCAGAACTCTTACATTGTTCTCGGAATTCTGCTGACGTTTAAAAATGCTTCGGAACTCTTCCATTGTTCTCGGAATTCCGTTGAAGTTTAAAAATGCTTCGAAACTCTTCCATTGTTCTGGGAATTCTGCTGAAGTTTAAAAATGCTTCAGAACTCTTCCATTGTTCTCGGAATTCCGCTGACGTTTAATAATGCTTCGCAACTCTTTCATTGTTCTCGGAATTCCGCTGATGTTTAAAAATGCTTCGGAACTCTTCCATTGTTCTCGGAATTCCGTTGAAGTTTAAAAATGCTTCGAAACTCTTCCATTGTTCTCGGAATTCTGCTGAAGTTTAAAAATGCTTCGGAACTCTTCCATTGTTCTCAGAATTCCGCTAACGTTTAAAAATGCTTCGGAAATCTTCCATTGTTTTCAAAATTCCGCTGACGCTTAAAAATGCTTCAGAACTCTTCCATTGTTCTCGGAATTCCGCTGACGTTTAATAATGCTTCGCAACTCTTTCATTGTACTCGGAATTCCGCTAACGTTTAAAAATGCTTCGGAACTCTTCCATTGTTCTCGGAATTCCGTTGAAGTTTAAAAATGCTTCGAAACTCTTCCATTGTTCTCGGAATTCTGCTGAAGTTTAAAAATGCTTCGGAACTCTTCCGTTGTTCTCAGAATTCCGCTAACGTTTAAAAATGCTTCGGAAATCTTCCATTGTTTTCAAAATTCCGCTGACGCTTACAAATGCTTCAGAACTCTTCCATTGTTCTCGGAATTCCGCTGACTTTTAAAAATACTTCGAAACTCTTCATTGTTCTCCAAATTCCGCTGAAGTTTAAAAATGCTTCGGAACTCTTCCATTGTTCTCGGAATTCCGCTGACGTTTAAAAATACTTCACAACTCTTCCATTGTTCTCGGAATTCCGCTGACTTTTAAAAATACTTCGAAACTCTTCCATTGTTCTCCAAATTCCGCTGAAGTTTAAAAATGCTTCGGAACCCTTCCATTGTTCTCGGAGTTCTGCTGAAGTTTAAAAATGCTTCGGAACTCTTTCATTGTTCTCAGAATTCTGCTGACGTTTAAAAATGCTTCGGAACTCTTCCATTGTTCTCGGAATTCCGCTGAAGTTTAAAAATGCTTCGGACCTCTTCCATTGTTCTAGGAATTCTGCTGAAGTCTAAAAATTCATCTGAACTCTTCCATTATTCTCGGAATTCGTGTGAATTTTAAAAATGCTTCGGAACTCTTCTATTGTTCTCGGAATTCCGCTGAAGTTTAAAAATGCTTAAAATCTCTTACATTGTACTCGGAATTCCGCTGAAGTTTAAAAATGCTTCGGAACTCTTCCATTGCTCTCGGAATTCTGCTGAAGTTTAAAAATGCTTCAGAACTCTTACATTGTTCTCGGAATTCTGCTGACGTTTAAAAATGCTTCGGAACTCTTCCATTGTTCTCTGAATTCCACTGACATTTAAAAATGCTTCGGTACTCTTCCTTTGTTCTCGGAATTCCGCTGACATATAAAAATGCTTCGGAAATCTTGCATTGTTCTCGGCATTCCGCTGACGTTTAAAAATGCTTCGGAACTCTTCAATTGTTCTCGGAATTCTGCCGAACTTTTAAAATGCTTTGGAACTCTTCCATTGCTCTCGGAATTCTGCTGAAGTTTAAAAATGCTTCAGAACTCTTCCATTGTTCTCGGAATTCTGCTGTAGTTTAAAAATGCTACGGAACTCTTCCATTGTTCTCAGAATTCCGCTGACGTTTAAAAATGCTTTGGAAATCTTCCATTGTTTTCAAAATTCCGCTGACGTTTAAAAATGCTTCAGAACTCTTCCATTGTTCTCGGAATTCCGCTGACGTTTTAAAATGCTTCGGTACTCTTCCATTGTTCTCGGAATTCTGCTGAAGTTTAAAAATGCTTCGGAACTCTTCCATTGTTCTCAGAATTCCGCTAACGTTTAAAAATGCTTCAGAAATCTTCCATTGTTTTCAAAATTCCGCTGACGCTTAAATATGCTTCAGAACTCTTCCATTGTTCTCGGAATTCCGCTGACGTTTAATAATGCTTCGCAACTCTTTCATTGTACTCGGAATTCCGCTAACGTTTAAAAATGCTTCGGAACTCTTCCATTGTTCTCGGAATTCCGTTGAAGTTTAAAAATGCTTCGAAACTCTTCCATTGTTCTGGGAATTCTGCTGAAGTTTAAAAATGCTTCGGAACTCTTCCATTGTTCTCGGAATTCCGCTGACATATAAAAATGCTTCGGAAATCTTGCATTGTTCTCGGCATTCCGCTGACGTTTAAAAATGCTTCGGAACTCTTCAATTGTTCTCGGAATTCTGCTGAAGTTTAAAATGCTTTGGAACTCTTCCATTGCTCTCGGAATTCTGCTGAAGTTTAAAAATGCTTCGGAACTCTTCCATTGTTCTTGGAATTCTGCTGAAGTTTAAAAATGTTTTGGAACTCTTCCATTGTTCTCAGAATTCCGCTGACGTTTAAAAATGCTTCGGAAATCTTCCATTGTTTTCAAAATTCCGCTGACATATAAAAATGCTTCGGAAATCTTGCATTGTTCTCGGCATTCCGCTGACGTTTAAAAATGCTTCAGAATTCTTCAATTGTTCTCGGAATTCTGCTGAACTTTTAAAATGCTTTGGAACTCTTCCATTGCTCTCGGAATTCTGCTGAAGTTTAAAAATGCTTCGGAACTCTTCCATTGTTCTCGGAATTCCGTTGAAGTTTAAAAATGCTTCGAAACTCTTCCATTGTTCTCGGAATTCTGCTGAAGTTTAAAAATGCTTCGGAACTCTTCCATTGTTCTCAGAATTCCGCTAACATTTAAAAATGCTTCAGAAATCTTCCATTGTTTTCAAAATTCCGCTGACGCTTAAATATGCTTCAGAACTCTTCCATTGTTCTCGGAATTCCGCTGACGTTTAATAATGCTTCGCAACTCTTTCATTGTACTCGGAATTCCGCTAACGTTTAAAAATGCTTCGGAACTCTTCCATTGTTCTCGGAATTCCGTTGAAGTTTAAAAATGCTTCGAAACTCTTCCATTGTTCTGGGAATTCTGCTGAAGTTTAAAAATGCTTCAGAACTCTTCCATTGTTCTCGGAATTCCGCTGATGTTTAAACATGCTTCGGAACTCATCCATTGTTCTCGGATTTCTGTTGAAGTTTAAAAATGCTTCTAAACTCTTCCATTGTTCTCGGAATTCTGCTGAAGTTTAAAAATGCTTCGGAACTCTTCCATTGTTCTCGGAATTCCGCTGACATATAAAAATGCTTCGGAAATCTTGCATTGTTCTCGGCATTCCGCTGACGTTTAAAAATGCTTCGGAACTCTTCAATTGTTCTCGGAATTCTGCTGAACTTTTAAAATGCTTTGGAACTCTTCCATTGCTCTCGCAATTCTGCTGACGTTTAAAAATGCTTCGGAACTCTTCCATTGTTCTCGGAATTCTGTTGACGTTTAAAAATGCTTCGGAACTCTTCCATTGTTCTCGGAATTCCGCTGACTTTTAAAAATACTTCGAAACTCTTCCATTGTTCTCCAAATTCCGCTGAAGTTTAAAAATGCTTCGGAACCCTTCCATTGTTCTCGGAATTCTGCTGAAGTTTAAAAATGTTTCGGAACTCTTCCATTGTTCTCAGAATTCCGCTGAAGTTTAAAAATGCTTCGGACCTCTTCCATTGTTCTAGGAATTCTGCTGAAGTTTAAAAATTCATCTGAACTCTTCCATTATTCTCGGAATTCGTGTGAATTTTAAAAATGCTTCGGAACTCTTCTATTGTTCTCGGAATTCCGCTGAAGTTTAAAAATGCTTAAAATCTCTTACATTGTACTCGGAAATCCGCTGAAGTTTAAAAATGCTTCGGAACTCTTCCATTGCTCTCGGAATTCTGCTGAAGTTTAAAAATGCTTCAGAACTCTTACATTGTTCTCGGAATTCTGCTGACGTTTAAAAATGCTTCGGTACTCTTCCTTTGTTCTCGGAATTCCGCTGACATATAAAAATGCTTCGGTACTCTTCCTTTGTTCTCGGAATTCCGCTGACATATAAAAATGCTTCGGAAATCTTGCATTGTTCTCGGCATTCCGCTGACGTTTAAAAATGCTTCGGAACTTTTCAATTGTTCTCGGAATTCTGCCGAACTTTTAAAATGCTTTGGAACTCTTCCATTGCTCTCGGAATTCTGCTGAAGTTTAAAAATGCTTCAGAACTCTTCCATTGTTCTCGGAATTCTGCTGTAGTTTAAAAATGCTTCGGAACTCTTCCATTGTTCTCAGAATTCCGCTGACGTTTAAAAATGCTTCGGAAATCTTCCATTGTTTTCAAAATTCCGCTGACGTTTAAAAATGCTTCAGAACTCTTCCATTGTTCTCGGAATTCCGCTGACTTTTAAAAATACTTCGAAACTCTTCCATTGTTCTACAAATTCTGCTGAAGTTTAAAAATGCTTCGGAACTCTTCCATTGTTCTCGGAATTCCGCTGACGTTTAAAAATGCTTCACAACTCTTCCATTGTTCTCGGAATTCCGCTGACTTTTAAAAATACTTCGAAACTCTTTCATTGTTCTCCAAATTCCGCTGAAGTTTAAAAATGCTTCGGAACCCTTCCATTGTTCTCGGAATTCTGCTGAAGTTTAAAAATGCTTCGGAACTCTTCCATTGTTCAAGGAATTCTGCTGAAGTTTAAAAATTCATCTGAACTCTTCCATTATTCTCGGAATTCGTGTGAATTTTAAAAATGCTTCGGAACTCTTCTATTGTTCTCGGAATTCCGCTGAAGTTTAAAAATGCTTAAAATCTCTTACATTGTACTCGGAAATCCGCTGAAGTTTAAAAATGCTTCGGAACTCTTCCATTGCTCTCGGAATTCTGCTGAAGTTTAAAAATGCTTCAGAACTCTTACATTGTTCTCGGAATTCTGCTGACGTTTAAAAATGCTTCGGTACTCTTCCTTTGTTCTCGGAATTCCGCTGACATATAAAAATGCTTCGGTACTCTTCCTTTGTTCTCGGAATTCCGCTGACATATAAAAATGCTTCGGAAATCTTGCATTGTTCTCGGCATTCCGCTGACGTTTAAAAATGCTTCGGAACTTTTCAATTGTTCTCGGAATTCTGCCGAACTTTTAAAATGCTTTGTAACTCTTCCATTGCTCTCGGAATTCTGCTGAAGTTTAAAAATGCTTCAGAACTCTTCCATTGTTCTCGGAATTCTGCTGTAGTTTAAAAATGCTTCGGAACTCTTCCATTGTTCTCAGAATTCCGCTGACGTTTAAAAATGCTTCGGAAATCTTCCATTGTTTTCAAAATTCCGCTGACGTTTAAAAATGCTTCAGAACTCTTCCATTGTTCTCGGAATTCCGCTGACTTTTAAAAATACTTCGAAACTCTTCCATTGTTCTACAAATTCTGCTGAAGTTTAAAAATGCTTCGGAACTCTTCCATTGTTCTCGGAATTCCGCTGACGTTTAAAAATGCTTCACAACTCTTCCATTGTTCTCGGAATTCCGCTGACTTTTAAAAATACTTCGAAACTCTTTCATTGTTCTCCAAATTCCGCTGAAGTTTAAAAATGCTTCGGAACCCTTCCATTGTTCTCGGAATTCTGCTGAAGTTTAAAAATGCTTCGGAACTCTTCCATTGTTCTCAGAATTCTGCTGACGTTTAAAAATGCTTCGGAACTCTTCCATTGTTCTCGGAATTCCGCTGAAGTTTAAAAATGCTTCGGACCTCTTCCATTGTTCTAGGAATTCTGCTGAAGTCTAAAAATTCATCTGAACTCTTCCATTATTCTCGGAATTCGTGTGAATTTTAAAAATGCTTCGGAACTCTTCTATTGTTTTCGGAATTCCGCTGAAGTTTAAAAATACTTAAAATCTCTTACATTGTACTCGGAATTCCGCTGAAGTTTAAAAATGCTTCGGAACTCTTCCATTGCTCTCGGAATTCTGCTGAAGTTTAAAAATGCTTCAGAACTCTTACATTGTTCTCGGAATTCTGCTGACGTTTAAAAATGCTTCGGAACTCTTCCATTGTTCTCTGAATTCCGCTGACGTTTAAAAATGCTTCGGTACTCTTCCTTTGTTCTCGGAATTCCGCTGACATATAAAAATGCTTCGGAAATCTTGCATTGTTCTCGGCATTCCGCTGACGTTTAAAAATGCTTCGGAACTCTTCAATTGTTCTCGGAATTCTGCCGAACTTTTAAAATGCTTTGGAACTCTTCCATTGCTCTCGGAATTCTGCTGAAGTTTAAAAATGCTTCAGAACTCTTCCATTGTTCTCGGAATTCTGCTGTAGTTTAAAAATGCTTCGGAACTCTTCCATTGTTCTCAGAATTCCGCTGACGTTTAAAAATGCTTCGGAAATCTTCCATTGTTTTCAAAATTCCGCTGACGTTTAAAAATGCTTCAGAACTCTTCCATTGTTCTCGGAATTCCGCTGACGTTTTAAAATGCTTCGGTACTCTTCCATTGTTCTCGGAATTCCGCTGACATATAAAAATGCTTCGGAAATCTTGCATTGTTCTCGGCATTCCGCTGACGTTTAAAAATGCTTTGGAACTCTTCCATTGTTCTCAGAATTCCGCTGACGTTTAAAAATGCTTCGGAAATCTTCCATAGTTTTCAAAATTCCGCTGACGTTTAAAAATGCTTCAGAACTCTTCCATTGTTCTCGGAATTCCGCTGACGTTTAAAAATGCTTTGGAACTCTTCCATTATTCTTGGAAATCTGCTGAAGTTTAAAAATGCTTCGGAACTCTTCCATTGTTCTCAGAATTCCGCTGAAGTTTAGAAATGCTTCGGTACTCTTCCATTGTTCTCGGAATTCCGCTGACATATAAAAATGCTTCGGAAATCTTGCATTGTTCTCGGCATTCCGCTGACGTTTAAAAATGCTTCGGAACTCTTCAATTGTTCTCGGAATTCTGCTGAACTTTTAAAATGCTTTGGAACTCTTCCATTGCTCTCGGAATTCTGCTGAAGTTTAAAAATGCTTCAGAACTCTTCCATTGTTTTCGGAATTCTGCTGAAGTTTAAAAATGCTTCGGAACTCTTCCATTGTTCTCAGAATTCCACTGACGTTTAAAAATGCTTCGGAAATCTTCCATTGTTTTCAAAATTCCGCTGACGCTTAAAAATGCTTCAGAACTCTTCCATTGTTCTCGGAATTCCGCTGACGTTTAATAATGCTTCGCAACTTTTTCATTGTTCTCGGAATTCCGCTGACGGTTAAAAATGCTTCGGAACTCTTCAATTGTTCTCGGAATTCTGTTGAACTTTTAAAATGCTTTGGAACTCTTCCATTACTCTCGGAATTCTGCTGAAGTTTAAAAATGCTTCAGAACTCTTACATTGTTCTCGGAATTCTGCTGACGTTTAAAAATGCTTCGGAACTCTACCATTGTTCTCGGAATTCCGTTGAAGTTTAAAAATGCTTCGAAACTCTTCCATTGTTCTCGGAATTCTGCTGAAGTTTAAAAATGCTTCGGAACTCTTCCATTGTTCTCGGAATTCCGCTGACGTTTAATAATGCTTCGCAACTCTTTCATTGTTCTCGGAATTCCACTGACGTTTAAAAATGCTTCGGAACGCTTCCATTGTTCTCGGAATTCCGTTGAAGTTTAAAAATGCTTCGAAACTCTTCCATTGTTCTCGGAATTCTGCTGAAGTTTAAAAATGCTTTGGAACTCTTTCATTGTTCTCAGAATTCCGCTGACATTTAAAAATGCTTTGGTACTCTTCCATTGTTCTCGGAATTCCGCTGACATATAAAAATGCTTCGGAAATCTTGCATTGTTCTCGGCATTCCGCTGACGTTTAAAAATGCTTCGGAACTCTTCAATTGTTCTCGGAATTCTGCTGAACTTTTAAAATGCTTTGGAACTCTTCCATTGCTCTCGGAATTCTGCTGAAGTTTAAAAATGCTTCAGAACTCTTACATTGTTCTCGGAATTCTGCTGAAGTTTAAAAATGCTTCGGAACTCTTCCATTGTTCTCAGAATTCCGCTAACGTTTAAAAATGCTTCAGAAATCTTCCATTGTTTTCAAAATTCCGCTGACGCTTAAATATGCTTCAGAACTCTTCCATTGTTCTCGGAATTCCGCTGACGTTTAATAATGCTTCGCAACTCTTTCATTGTACTCGGAATTCCGCTAACGTTTAAAAATGCTTCGGAACTCTTCCATTGTTCTCGGAATTCCGTTGAAGTTTAAAAATGCTTCGAAACTCTTCCATTGTTCTGGGAATTCTGCTGAAGTTTAAAAATGCTTCGGAACTCTTCCATTGTTCTCGGAATTCCGCTGACATATAAAAATGCTTCGGAAATCTTGCATTGTTCTCGGCATTCCGCTGACGTTTAAAAATGCTTCGGAACTCTTCAATTGTTCTCGGAATTCTGCTGAACTTTTAAAATGCTTTGGAACTCTTCCATTGCTCTCGCAATTCTGCTGACGTTTAAAAATGCTTCGGAACTCTTCCATTGTTCTCGGAATTCTGTTGACGTTTAAAAATGCTTCGGAACTCTTCCATTGTTCTCGGAATTCCGCTGACTTTTAAAAATACTTCGAAACTCTTCCATTGTTCTCCAAATTCCGCTGAAGTTTAAAAATGCTTCGGAACCCTTCCATTGTTCTCGGAATTCTGCTGAAGTTTAAAAATGTTTCGGAACTCTTCCATTGTTCTCAGAATTCCGCTGAAGTTTAAAAATGCTTCGGACCTCTTCCATTGTTCTAGGAATTCTGCTGAAGTTTAAAAATTCATCTGAACTCTTCCATTATTCTCGGAATTTGTGTGAATTTTAAAAATGCTTCGGAACTCTTCTATTGTTCTCGGAATTCCGCTGAAGTTTAAAAATGCTTAAAATCTCTTACATTGTACTCGGAAATCCGCTGAATTTTAAAAATGCTTCGGAACTCTTCCATTGCTCTCGGAATTCCGCTGACGTTTAATAATGCTTCGCAACTCTTTCATTGTTCTCGGAATTCCGCTGATGTTTAAAAATGCTTCGGAACTCTTCCATTGTTCTCGGAATTCCGTTGAAGTTTAAAAATGCTTCGAAACTCATCCATTGTTCTCGGAATTCTGCTGAAGTTTAAAAATGCTTCGGAACTCTTCCATTGTTCTCAGAATTCCGCTAACGTTTAAAAATGCTTCGGAAATCTTCCATTGTTTTCAAAATTCCGCTGACGCTTAAAAATGCTTCAGAACTCTTCCATTGTTCTCGGAATTCCGCTGACGTTTAATAATGCTTCGCAACTCTTTCATTGTACTCGGAATTCCGCTAACGTTTAAAAATGCTTCGGAACTCTTCCATTGTTCTCGGAATTCCGTTGAAGTTTAAAAATGCTTCGAAACTCTTCCATTGTTCTCGGAATTCTGCTGAAGTTTAAAAATGCTTCAGAACTCTTCCATTGTTCTCAGAATTCCGCTAACGTTTAAAAATGCTTCGGAAATCTTCCATTGTTTTCAAAATTCCGCTGACGCTTACAAATGCTTCAGAACTTTTCCATTGTTCTCGGAATTCCGCTGACTTTTAAAAATACTTCGAAACTCTTCCATTGTTCTCCAAATTCCGCTGAAGTTTAAAAATGCTTCGGAACTCTTCCATTGTTCTCGGAATTCCGCTGACGTTTAAAAATGCTTCACAACTCTTCCATTGTTCTCGGAATTCCGCTGACTTTTAAAAATACTTCGAAACTCTTCCATTGTTCTCCAAATTCCGCTGAAGTTTAAAAATGCTTCGGAACCCTTCCATTGTTCTGGGAATTCTGCTGAAGTTTAAAAATGCTTCGGAACTCTTCCATTGTTCTCAGAATTCCGCTGACGTTTAAAAATGCTTCGGTACTCTTCCATTGTTCTCGCAATTCCACTGACATATAAAAATGCTTCGGAAATCTTGCATTGTTCTCGGCATTCCGCTGACGTTTAAAAATGCTTCGGAACTCTTCAATTGTTCTCGGAATTCTGCTGAAGTTTAAAATGCTTTGGAACTCTTCCATTGCTCTCGGAATTCTGCTGAAGTTTAAAAATGCTTCGGAACTCTTCCATTGTTCTCGGAATTCCGTTGAAGTTTAAAAATGCTTCGAAACTCTTCCATTGTTCTCGGAATTCTGCTGAAGTTTAAAAATGCTTCGGAACTCTTCCATTGTTCTCAGAATTCCGCTAACATTTAAAAATGCTTCAGAAATCTTCCATTGTTTTCAAAATTCCGCTGACGCTTAAATATGCTTCAGAACTCTTCCATTGTTCTCGGAATTCCGCTGACGTTTAATAATGCTTCGCAACTCTTTCATTGTACTCGGAATTCCGCTAACGTTTAAAAATGCTTCGGAACTCTTCCATTGTTCTCGGAATTCCGTTGAAGTTTAAAAATGCTTCGAAACTCTTCCATTGTTCTGGGAATTCTGCTGAAGTTTAAAAATGCTTCAGAACTCTTCCATTGTTCTCGGAATTCTGCTGAAGTTTAAAAATGCTTCGGAACTCTTCCATTGTTCTCGGAATTCCGCTGACATATAAAAATGCTTCGGAAATCTTGCATTGTTCTCGGCATTCCGCTGACGTTTAAAAATGCTTCGGAACTCTTCAATTGTTCTCGGAATTCTGCTGAACTTTTAAAATGCTTTGGAACTCTTCCATTGCTCTCGCAATTCTGCTGACGTTTAAAAATGCTTCGGAACTCTTCCATTGTTCTCGGAATTCTGTTGACGTTTAAAAATGCTTCGGAACTCTTCCATTGTTCTCGGAATTCCGCTGACTTTTAAAAATACTTCGAAACTCTTCCATTGTTCTCCAAATTCCGCTGAAGTTTAAAAATGCTTCGGAACCCTTCCATTGTTCTCGGAATTCTGCTGAAGTTTAAAAATGTTTCGGAACTCTTCCATTGTTCTCAGAATTCCGCTGAAGTTTAAAAATGCTTCGGACCTCTTCCATTGTTCTAGGAATTCTGCTGAAGTTTAAAAATTCATCTGAACTCTTCCATTATTCTCGGAATTCGTGTGAATTTTAAAAATGCTTCGGAACTCTTCTATTGTTCTCGGAATTCCGCTGAAGTTTAAAAATGCTTAAAATCTCTTACATTGTACTCGGAAATCCGCTGAAGTTTAAAAATGCTTCGGAACTCTTCCATTGCTCTCGGAATTCTGCTGAAGTTTAAAAATGCTTCAGAACTCTTACATTGTTCTCGGAATTCTGCTGACGTTTAAAAATGCTTCGGTACTCTTCCTTTGTTCTCGGAATTCCGCTGACATATAAAAATGCTTCGGTACTCTTCCTTTGTTCTCGGAATTCCGCTGACATATAAAAATGCTTCGGAAATCTTGCATTGTTCTCGGCATTCCGCTGACGTTTAAAAATGCTTCGGAACTTTTCAATTGTTCTCGGAATTCTGCCGAACTTTTAAAATGCTTTGGAACTCTTCCATTGCTCTCGGAATTCTGCTGAAGTTTAAAAATGCTTCAGAACTCTTCCATTGTTCTCGGAATTCTGCTGTAGTTTAAAAATGCTTCGGAACTCTTCCATTGTTCTCAGAATTCCGCTGACGTTTAAAAATGCTTCGGAAATCTTCCATTGTTTTCAAAATTCCGCTGACGTTTAAAAATGCTTCAGAACTCTTCCATTGTTCTCGGAATTCCGCTGACTTTTAAAAATACTTCGAAACTCTTCCATTGTTCTACAAATTCTGCTGAAGTTTAAAAATGCTTCGGAACTCTTCCATTGTTCTCGGAATTCCGCTGACGTTTAAAAATGCTTCACAACTCTTCCATTGTTCTCGGAATTCCGCTGACTTTTAAAAATACTTCGAAACTCTTTCATTGTTCTCCAAATTCCGCTGAAGTTTAAAAATGCTTCGGAACCCTTCCATTGTTCTCGGAATTCTGCTGAAGTTTAAAAATGCTTCGGAACTCTTCCATTGTTCTCAGAATTCTGCGGACGTTTAAAAATGCTTCGGAACTCTTCCATTGTTCTCGGAATTCCGCTGAAGTTTAAAAATGCTTCGGACCTCTTCCATTGTTCTAGGAATTCTGCTGAAGTCTAAAAATTCATCTGAACTCTTCCATTATTCTCGGAATTCTGCTGAAGTCTAAAAATTCATCTGAACTCTTCCATTATTCTCGGAATTCGTGTGAATTTTAAAAATGCTTCGGAACTCTTCTATTGTTTTCGGAATTCCGCTGAAGTTTAAAAATACTTAAAATCTCTTACATTGTACTCGGAATTCCGCTGAAGTTTAAAAATGCTTCGGAACTCTTCCATTGCTCTCGGAATTCTGCTGAAGTTTAAAAATGCTTCAGAACTCTTACATTGTTCTCGGAATTCTGCTGACGTTTAAAAATGCTTCGGAACTCTTCCATTGTTCTCTGAATTCCGCTGACGTTTAAAAATGCTTCGGTACTCTTCCTTTGTTCTCGGAATTCCGCTGACATATAAAAATGCTTCGGAAATCTTGCATTGTTCTCGGCATTCCGCTGACGTTTAAAAATGCTTCGGAACTCTTCAATTGTTCTAGGAATTCTGCCGAACTTTTAAAATGCTTTGGAACTCTTCCATTGCTCTCGGAATTCTGCTGAAGTTTAAAAATGCTTCAGAACTCTTCCATTGTTCTCGGAATTCTGCTGTAGTTTAAAAATGCTTCGGAACTCTTCCATTGTTCTCAGAATTCCGCTGACGTTTAAAAATGCTTCGGAAATCTTCCATTGTTTTCAAAATTCCGCTGACGTTTAAAAATGCTTCAGAACTCTTCCATTGTTCTCGGAATTCCGCTGACGTTTTAAAATGCTTCGGTACTCTTCCATTGTTCTCGGAATTCCGCTGACATATAAAAATGCTTCGGAAATCTTGCATTGTTCTCGGCATTCCGCTGACGTTTAAAAATGCTTTGGAACTCTTCCATTGTTCTCAGAATTCCGCTGACGTTTAAAAATGCTTCGGAAATCTTCCATAGTTTTCAAAATTCCGCTGACGTTTAAAAATGCTTCAGAACTCTTCCATTGTTCTCGGAATTCCGCTGACGTTTAAAAATGCTTTGGAACTCTTCCATTGTTCTCAGAATTCCGCTGAAGTTTAGAAATGCTTCGGTACTCTTCCATTGTTCTCGGAATTCCGCTGACATATAAAAATGCTTCGGAAATCTTGCATTGTTCTCGGCATTCCGCTGACGTTTAAAAATGCTTCGGAACTCTTCAATTGTTCTCGGAATTCTGCTGAACTTTTAAAATGCTTTGGAACTCTTCCATTGCTCTCGGAATTCTGCTGAAGTTTAAAAATGCTTCAGAACTCTTCCATTGTTTTCGGAATTCTGCTGAAGTTTAAAAATGCTTCGGAACTCTTCCATTGTTCTCAGAATTCCACTGACGTTTAAAAATGCTTCGGAAATCTTCCATTGTTTTCAAAATTCCGCTGACGCTTAAAAATGCTTCAGAACTCTTCCATTGTTCTCGGAATTCCGCTGACGTTTAATAATGCTTCGCAACTTTTTCATTGTTCTCGGAATTCCGTTGACGGTTAAAAATGCTTCGGAACTCTTCAATTGTTCTCGGAATTCTGTTGAACTTTTAAAATGCTTTGGAACTCTTCCATTGCTCTCGGAATTCTGCTGAAGTTTAAAAATGCTTCAGAACTCTTACATTGTTCTCGGAATTCTGCTGACGTTTAAAAATGCTTCGGAACTCTACCATTGTTCTCGGAATTCCGTTGAAGTTTAAAAATGCTTCGAAACTCTTCCATTGTTCTCGGAATTCTGCTGAAGTTTAAAAATGCTTCGGAACTCTTCCATTGTTCTCGGAATTCCGCTGACGTTTAATAATGCTTCGCAACTCTTTCATTGTTCTCGGAATTCCACTGACGTTTAAAAATGCTTCGGAACGCTTCCATTGTTCTCGGAATTCCGTTGAAGTTTAAAAATGCTTCGAAACTCTTCCATTGTTCTCGGAATTCTGCTGAAGTTTAAAAATGCTTTGGAACTCTTTCATTGTTCTCAGAATTCCGCTGACATTTAAAAATGCTTTGGTACTCTTCCATTGTTCTCGGAATTCCGCTGACATATAAAAATGCTTCGGAAATCTTGCATTGTTCTCGGCATTCCGCTGACGTTTAAAAATGCTTCGGAACTCTTCAATTGTTCTCGGAATTCTGCTGAACTTTTAAAATGCTTTGGAACTCTTCCATTGCTCTCGGAATTCTGCTGAAGTTTAAAAATGCTTCAGAACTCTTACATTGTTCTCGGAATTCTGCTGAAGTTTAAAAATGCTTCGGTACTCTTCCATTGTTCTCGGAATTCCGCTGACATACAAAAATGCTTCGGAAATCTTGCATTGTTCTCGGCATTCCGCTGACGTTTAAAAATGCTTTGGAACTCTTCCATTGTTCTCAGAATTCCGCTGACGTTTAAAAATGCTTCGGAAATCTTCCATTGTTTTCAAAATTCCGCTGACGTTTAAAAATGCTTCAGAACTCTTCCATTGTTCTCGGAATTCCGCTGACGTTTAAAAATGCTTTGGAACTCTTCCATTGTTCTTGGAATTCTGCTGAAGTTTAAAAATGCTTCGGAACTCTTCCATTGTTCTCAGAATTCCGCTGACGTTTAAAAATGCTTCGGTACTCTTCCATTGTTCTCGGAATTCCACTGACATATAAAAATGCTTCGGAAATCTGGCATTGTTCTCGGCATTCCGCTGACGTTTAAAAATGCTTCGGAACTCTTCCATTGTTCTCAGAATTCTGCTGACGTTTAAAAATGCTTCGGAACTCTTCCATTGTTCTCGGAATTCCGCTGAAGTTTAAAAATGCTTCGGACCTCTTCCATTGTTCTAGGAATTCTGCTGAAGTCTAAAAATTCATCTGAACTCTTCCATTATTCTCGGAATTCGTGTGAATTTTAAAAATGCTTCGGAACTCTTCTATTGTTCTCGGAATTCCGCTGAAGTTTAAAAATGCTTAAAATCTCTTACATTGTACTCGGAATTCCGCTGAAGTTTAAAAATGCTTCGGAACTCTTCCATTGCTCTCGGAATTCTGCTGAAGTTTAAAAATGCTTCAGAACTCTTACATTGTTCTCGGAATTCTGCTGACGTTTAAAAATGCTTCGGAACTCTTCCATTATTCTCTGAATTCCGCTGACGTTTAAAAATGCTTCGGTACTCTTCCTTTGTTCTCGGAATTCCGCTGACATATAAAAATGCTTCGGAAATCTTGCATTGTTCTCGGCATTCCGCTGACGTTTAAAAATGCTTCGGAACTCTTCAGTTGTTCTCGGAATTCTGCCGAACTTTTAAAATGCTTTGGAACTCTTCCATTGCTCTCGGAATTCTGCTGAAGTTTAAAAATGCTTCAGAACTCTTCCATTGTTCTCGGAATTCTGCTGTAGTTTAAAAATGCTACGGAACTCTTCCATTGTTCTCAGAATTCCGCTGACGTTTAAAAATGCTTTGGAAATCTTCCATTGTTTTCAAAATTCCGCTGACGTTTAAAAATGCTTCAGAACTCTTCCATTGTTCTCGGAATTCCGCTGACGTTTTAAAATGCTTCGGTACTCTTCCATTGTTCTCGGAATTCTGCTGAAGTTTAAAAATGCTTCGGAACTCTTCCATTGTTCTCAGAATTCCGCTAACGTTTAAAAATGCTTCAGAAATCTTCCATTGTTTTCAAAATTCCGCTGACGCTTAAATATGCTTCAGAACTCTTCCATTGTTCTCGGCATTCCGCTGACGTTTAAAAATGCTTCGGAACTCTTCAATTGTTCTCGGAATTCTGCCGAACTTTTAAAATGCTTTGGAACTCTTCCATTGTTCTCGGAATTCTGCTGAAGTTTAAAAATGCTTCAGAACTCTTCCATTGTTCTCGGAATTCTGCTGTAGTTTAAAAATGCTTCGGAACTCTTCCATTGTTCTCAGAATTCCGCTGACGTTTAAAAATGCTTCGGAAATCTTCCATTGTTTTCAAAATTCCGCTGACGTTTAAAAATGCTTCAGAACTCTTCCATTGTTCTCGGAATTCCGCTGACGTTTTAAAATGCTTCGGTACTCTTCCATTGTTCTCGGAATTCCGCTGACATATAAAAATGCTTCGGAAATCTTGCATTGTTCTCGGCATTCCGCTGACGTTTAAAAATGCTTCGGAACTCTTCCATTGTTCTCAGAATTCCGCTGACGTTTAAAAATGCTTCGGAAATCTTCCATAGTTTTCAAAATTCCGCTGACGTTTAAAAATGCTTCAGAACTCTTCCATTGTTCTCGGAATTCCGCTGACGTTTAAAAATGCTTTGGAAATCTTCCATTATTCTCGGAAATCTGCTGAAGTTTAAAAATGCTTCGGAACTCTTCCATTGTTCTCAGAATTCCGCTGAAGTTTAAAAATGCTTCGGTACTCTTCCATTGTTCTCGGAATTCCGCTGACATATAAAAATGCTTCGGAAATCTTGCATTGTTCTCGGCATTCCGCTGACATATAAAAATGCTTCAGAACTCTTCCATTGTTTTCGGAATTCTGCTGAAGTTTAAAAATGCTTCGGAACTCTTCCATTGTTCTCAGAATTCCACTGACGTTTAAAAATGCTTCGGAAATCTTCCATTGTTTTCAAAATTCCGCTGACGCTTAAAAATGCTTCAGAACTCTTCCATTGTTCTCGGAATTCCGCTGACGTTTAATAATGCTTCGCAACTTTTTCATTGTTCTCGGAATTCCGCTGACGGTTAAAAATGCTTCGGAACTCTTCAATTGTTCTCGGAATTCTGTTGAACTTTTAAAATGCTTTGGAACTCTTCCATTGCTCTCGGAATTCTGCTGAAGTTTAAAAATGCTTCAGAACTCTTACATTGTTCTCGGAATTCTGCTGACGTTTAAAAATGCTTCGGAACTCTACCATTGTTCTCGGAAGTCCGTTGAAGTTTAAAAATGCTTCGAAACTCTTCCATTGTTCTCGGAATTCTGCTGAAGTTTAAAAATGCTTCGGAACTCTTCCATTGTTCTCGGAATTCCGCTGACGTTTAATAATGCTTCGCAATTCTTTCATTGTTCTCGGAATTCCACTGACGTTTAAAAATGCTTCGGAACGCTTCCATTGTTCTCGGAATTCCGTTGAAGTTTAAAAATGCTTCGAAACTCTTCCATTGTTCTCGGAATTCTGCTGAAGTTTAAAAATGCTTTGGAACTCTTTCATTGTTCTCAGAATTCCGCTGACATTTAAAAATGCTTTGGTACTCTTCCATTGTTCTCGGAATTCCGCTGACATATAAAAATGCTTCGGAAATCTTGCATTGTTCTCGGCATTCCGCTGACGTTTAAAAATGCTTCGGAACTCTTCAATTGCTCTCGGAATTCTGCTGAACTTTTAAAATGCTTTGGAACTCTTCCATTGCTCTCGGAATTCTGCTGAAGTTTAAAAATGCTTCAGAACTCTTACATTGTTCTCGGAATTCTGCTGAAGTTTAAAAATGCTTCGGTACTCTTCCATTGTTCTCGGAATTCCGCTGACATACAAAAATGCTTCGGAAATCTTGCATTGTTCTCGGCATTCCGCTGACGTTTAAAAATGCTTCGGAACTCTTCCATTGTTCTCAGAATTCCGCTGACGTTTAAAAATGCTTCGGAAATCTTCCATTGTTTTCAAAATTCCGCTGACGTTTAAAAATGCTTCAGAACTCTTCCATTGTTCTCGGAATTCCGCTGACGTTTAAAAATGCTTTGGAACTCTTCCATTGTTCTTGGAATTCTGCTGAAGTTTAAAAATGCTTCGGAACTCTTCCATTGTTCTCAGAATTCCGCTGACGTTTAAAAATACTTCGGTACTCTTCCATTGTTCTCGGAATTCCACTGACATATAAAAATGCTTCGGAAATCTGGCATTGTTCTCGGCATTCCGCTGACGTTTAAAAATGCTTCGGAACTCTTCCATTGTTCTCAGAATTCTGCTGACGTTTAAAAATGCTTCGGAACTCTTCCATTGTTCTCGGAATTCCGCTGAAGTTTAAAAATGCTTCGGACCTCTTCCATTGTTCTAGGAATTCTGCTGAAGTCTAAAAATTCATCTGAACTCTTCCATTATTCTCGGAATTCGTGTGAATTTTAAAAATGCTTCGGAACTCTTCTATTGTTCTCGGAATTCCGCTGAAGTTTAAAAATGCTTAAAATCTCTTACATTGTACTCGGAATTCCGCTGAAGTTTAAAAATGCTTCGGAACTCTTCCATTGCTCTCGGAATTCTGCTGAAGTTTAAAAATGCTTCAGAACTCTTACATTGTTCTCGGAATTCTGCTGACGTTTAAAAATGCTTCGGAACTCTTCCATTATTCTCTGAATTCCGCTGACGTTTAAAAATGCTTCGGTACTCTTCCTTTGTTCTCGGAATTCCGCTGACATATAAAAATGCTTCGGAAATCTTGCATTGTTCTCGGCATTCCGCTGACGTTTAAAAATGCTTCGGAACTCTTCAATTGTTCTCGGAATTCTGCCGAACTTTTAAAATGCTTTGGAACTCTTCCATTGCTCTCGGAATTCTGCTGAAGTTTAAAAATGCTTCAGAACTCTTCCATTGTTCTCGGAATTCTGCTGTAGTTTAAAAATGCTACGGAACTCTTCCATTGTTCTCAGAATTCCGCTGACGTTTAAAAATGCTTTGGAAATCTTCCATTGTTTTCAAAATTCCGCTGACGTTTAAAAATGCTTCAGAACTCTTCCATTGTTCTCGGAATTCCGCTGACGTTTTAAAATGCTTCGGTACTCTTCCATTGTTCTCGGAATTCTGCTGAAGTTTAAAAATGCTTCGGAACTCTTCCATTGTTCTCAGAATTCCGCTAACGTTTAAAAATGCTTCAGAAATCTTCCATTGTTTTCAAAATTCCGCTGACGCTTAAATATGCTTCAGAACTCTTCCATTGTTCTCGGAATTCCGCTGACGTTTAATAATGCTTCGCAACTCTTTCATTGTACTCGGAATTCCGCTAACGTTTAAAAATGCTTCGGAACTCTTCCATTGTTCTCGGAATTCCGTTGAAGTTTAAAAATGCTTCGAAACTCTTCCATTGTTCTGGGAATTCTGCTGAAGTTTAAAAATGCTTCAGAACTCTTCCATTGTTCTCGGAATTCCGCTGATGTTTAAACATGCTTCGGAACTCTTCCATTGTTCTCAGAATTCCGCTGACGTTTAAAAATGCTTCGGTACTCTTCCATTGTTCTCGGAATTCCACTGACATATAAAAATGCTTCGGAAATCTGGCATTGTTCTCGGCATTCCGCTGACGTTTAAAAATGCTTCGGAACTCTTCCATTGTTCTCAGAATTCTGCTGACGTTTAAAAATGCTTCGGAACTCTTCCATTGTTCTCGGAATTCCGCTGAAGTTTAAAAATGCTTCGGACCTCTTCCATTGTTCTAGGAATTCTGCTGAAGTCTAAAAATTCATCTGAACTCTTCCATTATTCTCGGAATTCGTGTGAATTTTAAAAATGCTTCGGAACTCTTCTATTGTTCTCGGAATTCCGCTGAAGTTTAAAAATGCTTAAAATCTCTTACATTGTACTCGGAATTCCGCTGAAGTTTAAAAATGCTTCGGAACTCTTCCATTGCTCTCGGAATTCTGCTGAAGTTTAAAAATGCTTCAGAACTCTTACATTGTTCTCGGAATTCTGCTGACGTTTAAAAATGCTTCGGAACTCTTCCATTATTCTCTGAATTCCGCTGACGTTTAAAAATGCTTCGGTACTCTTCCTTTGTTCTCGGAATTCCGCTGACATATAAAAATGCTTCGGAAATCTTGCATTGTTCTCGGCATTCCGCTGACGTTTAAAAATGCTTCGGAACTCTTCAGTTGTTCTCGGAATTCTGCCGAACTTTTAAAATGCTTTGGAACTCTTCCATTGCTCTCGGAATTCTGCTGAAGTTTAAAAATGCTTCAGAACTCTTCCATTGTTCTCGGAATTCTGCTGTAGTTTAAAAATGCTACGGAACTCTTCCATTGTTCTCAGAATTCCGCTGACGTTTAAAAATGCTTTGGAAATCTTCCATTGTTTTCAAAATTCCGCTGACGTTTAAAAATGCTTCAGAACTCTTCCATTGTTCTCGGAATTCCGCTGACGTTTTAAAATGCTTCGGTACTCTTCCATTGTTCTCGGAATTCTGCTGAAGTTTAAAAATGCTTCGGAACTCTTCCATTGTTCTCAGAATTCCGCTAACGTTTAAAAATGCTTCAGAAATCTTCCATTGTTTTCAAAATTCCGCTGACGCTTAAATATGCTTCAGAACTCTTCCATTGTTCTCGGCATTCCGCTGACGTTTAAAAATGCTTCGGAACTCTTCAATTGTTCTCGGAATTCTGCCGAACTTTTAAAATGCTTTGGAACTCTTCCATTGTTCTCGGAATTCTGCTGAAGTTTAAAAATGCTTCAGAACTCTTCCATTGTTCTCGGAATTCTGCTGTAGTTTAAAAATGCTTCGGAACTCTTCCATTGTTCTCAGAATTCCGCTGACGTTTAAAAATGCTTCGGAAATCTTCCATTGTTTTCAAAATTCCGCTGACGTTTAAAAATGCTTCAGAACTCTTCCATTGTTCTCGGAATTCCGCTGACGTTTTAAAATGCTTCGGTACTCTTCCATTGTTCTCGGAATTCCGCTGACATATAAAAATGCTTCGGAAATCTTGCATTGTTCTCGGCATTCCGCTGACGTTTAAAAATGCTTCGGAACTCTTCCATTGTTCTCAGAATTCCGCTGACGTTTAAAAATGCTTCGGAAATCTTCCATAGTTTTCAAAATTCCGCTGACGTTTAAAAATGCTTCAGAACTCTTCCATTGTTCTCGGAATTCCGCTGACGTTTAAAAATGCTTTGGAAATCTTCCATTATTCTCGGAAATCTGCTGAAGTTTAAAAATGCTTCGGAACTCTTCCATTGTTCTCAGAATTCCGCTGAAGTTTAAAAATGCTTCGGTACTCTTCCATTGTTCTCGGAATTCCGCTGACATATAAAAATGCTTCGGAAATCTTGCATTGTTCTCGGCATTCCGCTGACGTTTAAAAATGCTTCGGAACTCTTCAATTGTTCTCGGAATTCTGCTGAACTTTTAAAATGCTTTGGAACTCTTCCATTGCTCTCGGAATTCTGCTGAAGTTTAAAAATGCTTCAGAACTCTTCCATTGTTTTCGGAATTCTGCTGAAGTTTAAAAATGCTTCGGAACTCTTCCATTGTTCTCAGAATTCCACTGACGTTTAAAAATGCTTCGGAAATCTTCCATTGTTTTCAAAATTCCGCTGACGCTTAAAAATGCTTCAGAACTCTTCCATTGTTCTCGGAATTCCGCTGACGTTTAATAATGCTTCGCAACTTTTTCATTGTTCTCGGAATTCCGCTGACGGTTAAAAATGCTTCGGAACTCTTCAATTGTTCTCGGAATTCTGTTGAACTTTTAAAATGCTTTGGAACTCTTCCATTGCTCTCGGAATTCTGCTGAAGTTTAAAAATGCTTCAGAACTCTTACATTGTTCTCGGAATTCTGCTGACGTTTAAAAATGCTTCGGAACTCTACCATTGTTCTCGGAATTCCGTTGAAGTTTAAAAATGCTTCGAAACTCTTCCATTGTTCTCGGAATTCTGCTGAAGTTTAAAAATGCTTCGGAACTCTTCCATTGTTCTCGGAATTCCGCTGACGTTTAATAATGCTTCGCAATTCTTTCATTGTTCTCGGAATTCCACTGACGTTTAAAAATGCTTCGGAACGCTTCCATTGTTCTCGGAATTCCGTTGAAGTTTAAAAATGCTTCGAAACTCTTCCATTGTTCTCGGAATTCTGCTGAAGTTTAAAAATGCTTTGGAACTCTTTCATTGTTCTCAGAATTCCGCTGACATTTAAAAATGCTTTGGTACTCTTCCATTGTTCTCGGAATTCCGCTGACATATAAAAATGCTTCGGAAATCTTGCATTGTTCTCGGCATTCCGCTGACGTTTAAAAATGCTTCGGAACTCTTCAATTGCTCTCGGAATTCTGCTGAACTTTTAAAATGCTTTGGAACTCTTCCATTGCTCTCGGAATTCTGCTGAAGTTTAAAAATGCTTCAGAACTCTTACATTGTTCTCGGAATTCTGCTGAAGTTTAAAAATGCTTCGGTACTCTTCCATTGTTCTCGGAATTCCGCTGACATACAAAAATGCTTCGGAAATCTTGCATTGTTCTCGGCATTCCGCTGACGTTTAAAAATGCTTCGGAACTCTTCCATTGTTCTCAGAATTCCGCTGACGTTTAAAAATGCTTCGGAAATCTTCCATTGTTTTCAAAATTCCGCTGACGTTTAAAAATGCTTCAGAACTCTTCCATTGTTCTCGGAATTCCGCTGACGTTTAAAAATGCTTTGGAACTCTTCCATTGTTCTTGGAATTCTGCTGAAGTTTAAAAATGCTTCGGAACTCTTCCATTGTTCTCAGAATTCCGCTGACGTTTAAAAATGCTTCGGTACTCTTCCATTGTTCTCGGAATTCCACTGACATATAAAAATGCTTCGGAAATCTGGCATTGTTCTCGGCATTCCGCTGACGTTTAAAAATGCTTCGGAACTCTTCCATTGTTCTCAGAATTCTGCTGACGTTTAAAAATGCTTCGGAACTCTTCCATTGTTCTCGGAATTCCGCTGAAGTTTAAAAATGCTTCGGACCTCTTCCATTGTTCTAGGAATTCTGCTGAAGTCTAAAAATTCATCTGAACTCTTCCATTATTCTCGGAATTCGTGTGAATTTTAAAAATGCTTCGGAACTCTTCTATTGTTCTCGGAATTCCGCTGAAGTTTAAAAATGCTTAAAATCTCTTACATTGTACTCGGAATTCCGCTGAAGTTTAAAAATGCTTCGGAACTCTTCCATTGCTCTCGGAATTCTGCTGAAGTTTAAAAATGCTTCAGAACTCTTACATTGTTCTCGGAATTCTGCTGACGTTTAAAAATGCTTCGGAACTCTTCCATTATTCTCTGAATTCCGCTGACGTTTAAAAATGCTTCGGTACTCTTCCTTTGTTCTCGGAATTCCGCTGACATATAAAAATGCTTCGGAAATCTTGCATTGTTCTCGGCATTCCGCTGACGTTTAAAAATGCTTTGGAACTCTTCAATTGTTCTCGGAATTCTGCCGAACTTTTAAAATGCTTTGGAACTCTTCCATTGCTCTCGGAATTCTGCTGAAGTTTAAAAATGCTTCAGAACTCTTCCATTGTTCTCGGAATTCTGCTGTAGTTTAAAAATGCTACGGAACTCTTCCATTGTTCTCAGAATTCCGCTGACGTTTAAAAATGCTTTGGAAATCTTCCATTGTTTTCAAAATTCCGCTGACGTTTAAAAATGCTTCAGAACTCTTCCATTGTTCTCGGAATTCCGCTGACGTTTTAAAATGCTTCGGTACTCTTCCATTGTTCTCGGAATTCTGCTGAAGTTTAAAAATGCTTCGGAACTCTTCCATTGTTCTCAGAATTCCGCTGAAGTTTAAAAATGCTTCGGACCTCTTCTATTGTTCTAGGAATTCTGCTGAAGTTTAAAAATTCATCTGAACTCTTCCATTATTCTCGGAATTCGTGTGAATTTTAAAAATGCTTCGGAACTCTTCTATTGTTCTCGGAATTCCGCTGAAGTTTAAAAATGCTTAAAATCTCTTACATTGTACTCGGAAATCCGCTGAAGTTTAAAAATGCTTCGGAACTCTTCCATTGCTCTCGGAATTCTGCTGAAGTTTAAAAATGCTTCAGAACTCTTACATTGTTCTCGGAATTCTGCTGACGTTTAAAAATGCTTCGGTACTCTTCCTTTGTTCTCGGAATTCCGCTGACATATAAAAATGCTTCGGTACTCTTCCTTTGTTCTCGGAATTCCGCTGACA
Organism: Phyllobates terribilis; assembly: GCF_046119375.1. Lineage (NCBI taxonomy): Eukaryota > Metazoa > Chordata > Amphibia > Anura > Dendrobatidae > Phyllobates > Phyllobates terribilis. The sequence continues at coordinate 16,504,926 of NW_027362782.1, forward strand.
TATAAAAATGCTTCGGAAATCTTGCATTGTTCTCGGCATTCCGCTGACGTTTAAAAATGCTTCGGAACTTTTCAATTGTTCTCGGAATTCTGCCGAACTTTTAAAATGCTTTGGAACTCTTCCATTGCTCTTGGAATTCTGCTGAAGTTTAAAAATGCTTCAGAACTCTTCCATTGTTCTCGGAATTCTGCTGTAGTTTAAAAATGCTTCGGAACTCTTCCATTGTTCTCAGAATTCCGCTGACGTTTAAAAATGCTTCGGAAATCTTCCATTGTTTTCAAAATTCCGCTGACGTTTAAAAATGCTTCAGAACTCTTCCATTGTTCTCGGAATTCCGCTGACTTTTAAAAATACTTCGAAACTCTTCCATTGTTCTCCAAATTCTGCTGAAGTTTAAAAATGCTTCGGAACTCTTCCATTGTTCTCGGAATTCCGCTGACGTTTAAAAATGCTTCACAACTCTTCCATTGTTCTCGGAATTCCGCTGACTTTTAAAAATACTTCGAAACTCTTCCATTGTTCTCCAAATTCCGCTGAAGTTTAAAAATGCTTCGGAACCCTTCCATTGTTCTCGGAATTCTGCTGAAGTTTAAAAATGCTTCGGAACTCTTCCATTGTTCTCAGAATTCCGCTGACGTTTAAAAATGCTTCGGAAATCTTCCATTGTTTTCAAAATTCCGCTGACGTTTAAAAATGCTTCAGAACTCTTCCATTGTTCTCGGAATTCCGCTGACTTTTAAAAATACTTCGAAACTCTTCCATTGTTCTCCAAATTCTGCTGAAGTTTAAAAATGCTTCGTAACTCTTCCATTGTTCTCGGAATTCCGCTGACGTTTAAAAATGCTTCACAACTCTTCCATTGTTCTCGGAATTCCGCTGACTTTTAAAAATACTTCGAAACTCTTCCATTGTTCTCCAAATTCCGCTGAAGTTTAAAAATGCTTCGGAACCCTTCCATTGTTCTCGGAATTCTGCTGAAGTTTAAAAATGCTTCGGAACTCTTCCATTGTTCTCAGAATTCTGCTGACGTTTAAAAATGCTTCGGAACTCTTCCATTGTTCTCGGAATTCCGCTGAAGTTTAAAAATGCTTCGGACCTCTTCCATTGTTCTAGGAATTCTGCTGAAGTCTAAAAATTCATCTGAACTCTTCCATTATTCTCGGAATTCGTGTGAATTTTAAAAATGCTTCGGAACTCTTCTATTGTTCTCGGAATTCCGCTGAAGTTTAAAAATGCTTAAAATCTCTTACATTGTACTCGGAATTCCGCTGAAGTTTAAAAATGCTTCGGAAATCTTCCATTGTTTTCAAAATTCCGCTGACGTTTAAAAATGCTTCAGAACTCTTCCATTGTTCTCGGAATTCCGCTGACGTTTTAAAATGCTTCGGTACTCTTCCATTGTTCTCGGAATTCCGCTGACATATAAAAATGCTTCGGAAATCTTGCATTGTTCTCGGCATTCCGCTGACGTTTAAAAATGCTTCGGAACTCTTCCATTGTTCTCAGAATTCCGCTGACGTTTAAAAATGCTTCGGAAATCTTCCATAGTTTTCAAAATTCCGCTGACGTTTAAAAATGCTTCAGAACTCTTCCATTGTTCTCGGAATTCCGCTGACGTTTAAAAATGCTTTGGAACTCTTCCATTATTCTCGGAAATCTGCTGAATTTTAAAAATGCTTCGGAACTCTTCCATTGTTCTCAGAATTCCGCTGAAGTTTAAAAATGCTTCGGTACTCTTCCATTGTTCTCGGAATTCCGCTGACATATAAAAATGCTTCGGAAATCTTGCATTGTTCTCGGCATTCCGCTGACGTTTAAAAATGCTTCGGAACTCTTCAATTGTTCTCGGAATTCTGCTGAACTTTTAAAATGCTTTGGAACTCTTCCATTGCTCTCGGAATTCTGCTGAAGTTTAAAAATGCTTCAGAACTCTTCCATTGTTTTCGGAATTCTGCTGAAGTTTAAAAATGCTTCGGAACTCTTCCATTGTTCTCAGAATTCCACTGACGTTTAAAAATGCTTCGGAAATCTTCCATTGTTTTCAAAATTCCGCTGACGCTTAAAAATGCTTCAGAACTCTTCCATTGTTCTCGGAATTCCGCTGACGTTTAATAATGCTTCGCAACTTTTTCATTGTTCTCGGAATTCAGCTGACGGTTAAAAATGCTTCGGAACTCTTCAATTGTTCTCGGAATTCTGTTGAACTTTTAAAATGCTTTGGAACTCTTCCATTGCTCTCGGAATTCTGCTGAAGTTTAAAAATGCTTCAGAACTCTTACATTGTTCTCGGAATTCTGCTGACGTTTAAAAATGCTTCGGAACTCTACCATTGTTCTCGGAATTCCGTTGAAGTTTAAAAATGCTTCGAAACTCTTCCATTGTTCTCGGCATTCCGCTGACGTTTAAAAATGCTTCGGAACTCTTCCATTGTTCTCAGAATTCCGCTGACGTTTAAAAATGCTTCGGAAATCTTCCATTGTTTTCAAAATTCCGCTGACGTTTAAAAATGCTTCAGAACTCTTCCATTGTTCTCGGAATTCCGCTGACGTTTAAAAATGCTTTGGAACTCTTCCATTGTTCTTGGAATTCTGCTGAAGTTTAGAAATGCTTCGGAACTCTTCCATTGTTCTCAGAATTCCGCTGACGTTTAAAAATGCTTCGGTACTCTTCCATTGTTCTCGGAATTCCACTGACATATAAAAATGCTTCGGAAATCTGGCATTGTTCTCGGCATTCCGCTGACGTTTAAAAATGCTTCGGAACTCTTCCATTGTTCTCAGAATTCTGCTGACGTTTAAAAATGCTTCGGAACTCTTCCATTGTTCTCGGAATTCCGCTGAAGTTTAAAAATGCTTCGGACCTCTTCCATTGTTCTAGGAATTCTGCTGAAGTCTAAAAATTCATCTGAACTCTTCCATTATTCTCGGAATTCGTGTGAATTTTAAAAATGCTTCGGAACTCTTCCATTGCTCTCGGAATTCTGCTGAAGTTTAAAAATGCTTCAGAACTCTTACATTGTCCTCGGAATTCTGCTGACGTTTAAAAATGCTTCGGAACTCTTCCATTGTTCTCTGAATTCCGCTGACGTTTAAAAATGCTTCGGTACTCTTCCTTTGTTCTCGGAATTCCGCTGACATATAAAAATGCTTCGGAAATCTTGCATTGTTCTCGGCATTCCGCTGACGTTTAAAAATGCTTCGGAACTCTTCCATTGCTCTCGGAATTCTGCTGAAGTTTAAAAATGCTTCAGAACTCTTACATTGTTCTCAGAATTCCGCTGACGTTTAAAAATGCTTCGGAAATCTTCCATAGTTTTCAAAATTCCGCTGACGTTTAAAAATGCTTCAGAACTCTTCCATTGTTCTCGGAATTCCGCTGACGTTTAAAAATGCTTTGGAACTCTTCCATTATTCTCGGAAATCTGCTGAAGTTTAAAAATGCTTCGGAACTCTTCCATTGTTCTCAGAATTCCGCTGAAGTTTAAAAATGCTTCGGTACTCTTCCATTGTTCTCGGAATTCCGCTGACATATAAAAATGCTTCGGAAATCTTGCATTGTTCTCGGCATTCCGCTGACGTTTAAAAATGCTTCGGAACTCTTCAATTGTTCTCGGAATTCTGCTGAACTTTTAAAATGCTTTGGAACTCTTCCATTGCTCTCGGAATTCTGCTGAAGTTTAAAAATGCTTCAGAACTCTTCCATTGTTTTCGGAATTCTGCTGAAGTTTAAAAATGCTTCGGAACTCTTCCATTGTTCTCAGAATTCCACTGACGTTTAAAAATGCTTCGGAAATCTTCCATTGTTTTCAAAATTCCGCTGACGCTTAAAAATGCTTCAGAACTCTTCCATTGTTCTCGGAATTCCGCTGACGTTTAATAATGCTTCGCAACTTTTTCATTGTTCTCGGAATTCAGCTGACGGTTAAAAATGCTTCGGAACTCGTCAATTGTTCTCGGAATTCTGTTGAACTTTTAAAATGCTTTGGAACTCTTCCATTGCTCTCGGAATTCTGCTGAAGTTTAAAAATGCTTCAGAACTCTTACATTGTTCTCGGAATTCTGCTGACGTTTAAAAATGCTTCGGAACTCTACCATTGTTCTCGGAATTCCGTTGAAGTTTAAAAATGCTTCGAAACTCTTCCATTGTTCTCGGAATTCTGCTGAAGTTTAAAAATGCTTCGGAACTCTTCCATTGTTCTCGGAATTCCGCTGACGTTTAATAATGCTTCGCAACTCTTTCATTGTTCTCGGAATTCCACTGACGTTTAAAAATGCTTCGGAACGCTTCCATTGTTCTCGGAATTCCGTTGAAGTTTAAAAATGCTTCGAAACTCTTCCATTGTTCTCGGAATTCTGCTGAAGTTTAAAAATGCTTTGGAACTCTTTCATTGTTCTCAGAATTCCGCTGACATTTAAAAATGCTTTGGTACTCTTCCATTGTTCTCGGAATTCCGCTGACATATAAAAATGCTTCGGAAATCTTGCATTGTTCTCGGCATTCCGCTGACGTTTAAAAATGCTTCGGAACTCTTCAATTGTTCTCGGAATTCTGCTGAACTTTTAAAATGCTTTGGAACTCTTCCATTGCTCTCGGAATTCTGCTGAAGTTTAAAAATGCTTCAGAACTCTTACATTGTTCTCGGAATTCTGCTGAAGTTTAAAAATGCTTCGGTACTCTTCCATTGTTCTCGGAATTCCGCTGACATATAAAAATGCTTCGGAAATCTTGCATTGTTCTCGGCATTCCGCTGACGTTTAAAAATGATTCGGAACTCTTCCATTGTTCTCAGAATTCCGCTGACGTTTAAAAATGCTTCGGAAATCTTCCATTGTTTTCAAAATTCCGCTGACGTTTAAAAATGCTTCAGAACTCTTCCATTGTTCTCGGAATTCAGCTGACGTTTAAAAATGCTTTGGAACTCTTCCATTGTTCTTGGAATTCTGCTGAAGTTTAGAAATGCTTCGGAACTCTTCCATTGTTCTCAGAATTCCGCTGACGTTTAAAAATGCTTCGGTACTCTTCCATTGTTCTCGGAATTCCGCTGACATATAAAAATGCTTCGGTACTCTTCCTTTGTTCTCGGAATTCCGCTGACATATAAAAATGCTTCGGAAATCTTGCATTGTTCTCGGCATTCCGCTGACGTTTAAAAATGCTTCGGAACTTTTCAATTGTTCTCGGAATTCTGCCGAACTTTTAAAATGCTTTGGAACTCTTCCATTGCTCTTGGAATTCTGCTGAAGTTTAAAAATGCTTCAGAACTCTTCCATTGTTCTCGGAATTCTGCTGTAGTTTAAAAATGCTTCGGAACTCTTCCATTGTTCTCAGAATTCCGCTGACGTTTAAAAATGCTTCGGAAATCTTCCATTGTTTTCAAAATTCCGCTGACGTTTAAAAATGCTTCAGAACTCTTCCATTGTTCTCGGAATTCCGCTGACTTTTAAAAATACTTCGAAACTCTTCCATTGTTCTCCAAATTCTGCTGAAGTTTAAAAATGCTTCGGAACTCTTCCATTGTTCTCGGAATTCCGCTGACGTTTAAAAATGCTTCACAACTCTTCCATTGTTCTCGGAATTCCGCTGACTTTTAAAAATACTTCGAAACTCTTCCATTGTTCTCCAAATTCCGCTGAAGTTTAAAAATGCTTCGGAACCCTTCCATTGTTCTCGGAATTCTGCTGAAGTTTAAAAATGCTTCGGAACTCTTCCATTGTTCTCAGAATTCCGCTGACGTTTAAAAATGCTTCGGAAATCTTCCATTGTTTTCAAAATTCCGCTGACGTTTAAAAATGCTTCAGAACTCTTCCATTGTTCTCGGAATTCCGCTGACTTTTAAAAATACTTCGAAACTCTTCCATTGTTCTCCAAATTCTGCTGAAGTTTAAAAATGCTTCGTAACTCTTCCATTGTTCTCGGAATTCCGCTGACGTTTAAAAATGCTTCACAACTCTTCCATTGTTCTCGGAATTCCGCTGACTTTTAAAAATACTTCGAAACTCTTCCATTGTTCTCCAAATTCCGCTGAAGTTTAAAAATGCTTCGGAACCCTTCCATTGTTCTCGGAATTCTGCTGAAGTTTAAAAATGCTTCGGAACTCTTCCATTGTTCTCAGAATTCTGCTGACGTTTAAAAATGCTTCGGAACTCTTCCATTGTTCTCGGAATTCCGCTGAAGTTTAAAAATGCTTCGGACCTCTTCCATTGTTCTAGGAATTCTGCTGAAGTCTAAAAATTCATCTGAACTCTTCCATTATTCTCGGAATTCGTGTGAATTTTAAAAATGCTTCGGAACTCTTCTATTGTTCTCGGAATTCCGCTGAAGTTTAAAAATGCTTAAAATCTCTTACATTGTACTCGGAATTCCGCTGAAGTTTAAAAATGCTTCGGAAATCTTCCATTGTTTTCAAAATTCCGCTGACGTTTAAAAATGCTTCAGAACTCTTCCATTGTTCTCGGAATTCCGCTGACGTTTTAAAATGCTTCGGTACTCTTCCATTGTTCTCGGAATTCCGCTGACATATAAAAATGCTTCGGAAATCTTGCATTGTTCTCGGCATTCCGCTGACGTTTAAAAATGCTTCGGAACTCTTCCATTGTTCTCAGAATTCCGCTGACGTTTAAAAATGCTTCGGAAATCTTCCATAGTTTTCAAAATTCCGCTGACGTTTAAAAATGCTTCAGAACTCTTCCATTGTTCTCGGAATTCCGCTGACGTTTAAAAATGCTTTGGAACTCTTCCATTATTCTCGGAAATCTGCTGAAGTTTAAAAATGCTTCGGAACTCTTCCATTGTTCTCAGAATTCCGCTGAAGTTTAAAAATGCTTCGGTACTCTTCCATTGTTCTCGGAATTCCGCTGACATATAAAAATGCTTCGGAAATCTTGCATTGTTCTCGGCATTCCGCTGACGTTTAAAAATGCTTCGGAACTCTTCAATTGTTCTCGGAATTCTGCTGAACTTTTAAAATGCTTTGGAACTCTTCCATTGCTCTCGGAATTCTGCTGAAGTTTAAAAATGCTTCAGAACTCTTCCATTGTTTTCGGAATTCTGCTGAAGTTTAAAAATGCTTCGGAACTCTTCCATTGTTCTCAGAATTCCACTGACGTTTAAAAATGCTTCGGAAATCTTCCATTGTTTTCAAAATTCCGCTGACGCTTAAAAATGCTTCAGAACTCTTCCATTGTTCTCGGAATTCCGCTGACGTTTAATAATGCTTCGCAACTTTTTCATTGTTCTCGGAATTCCGTTGAAGTTTAAAAATGCTTCGAAACTCTTCCATTGTTCTCGGAATTCTGCTGAAGTTTAAAAATGCTTCGGAACTCTTCCATTGTTCTCGGAATTCCGCTGACGTTTAATAATGCTTCGCAACTCTTTCATTGTTCTCGGAATTCCACTGACGTTTAAAAATGCTTCGGAACGCTTCCATTGTTCTCGGAATTCCGTTGAAGTTTAAAAATGCTTCGAAACTCTTCCATTGTTCTCGGAATTCTGCTGAAGTTTAAAAATGCTTTGGAACTCTTTCATTGTTCTCAGAATTCCGCTGACATTTAAAAATGCTTTGGTACTCTTCCATTGTTCTCGGAATTCCGCTGACATATAAAAATGCTTCGGAAATCTTGCATTGTTCTCGGCATTCCGCTGACGTTTAAAAATGCTTCGGAACTCTTCAATTGTTCTCGGAATTCTGCTGAACTTTTAAAATGCTTTGGAACTCTTCCATTGCTCTCGGAATTCTGCTGAAGTTTAAAAATGCTTCAGAACTCTTACATTGTTCTCGGAATTCTGCTGAAGTTTAAAAATGCTTCGGTACTCTTCCATTGTTCTCGGAATTCCGCTGACATATAAAAATGCTTCGGAAATCTTGCATTGTTCTCGGCATTCCGCTGACGTTTAAAAATGATTCGGAACTCTTCCATTGTTCTCAGAATTCCGCTGACGTTTAAAAATGCTTCGGAAATCTTCCATTGTTTTCAAAATTCCGCTGACGTTTAAAAATGCTTCAGAACTCTTCCATTGTTCTCGGAATTCAGCTGACGTTTAAAAATGCTTTGGAACTCTTCCATTGTTCTTGGAATTCTGCTGAAGTTTAGAAATGCTTCGGAACTCTTCCATTGTTCTCAGAATTCCGCTGACGTTTAAAAATGCTTCGGTACTCTTCCATTGTTCTCGGAATTCCGCTGACATATAAAAATGCTTCGGTACTCTTCCTTTGTTCTCGGAATTCCGCTGACATATAAAAATGCTTCGGAAATCTTGCATTGTTCTCGGCATTCCGCTGACGTTTAAAAATGCTTCGGAACTTTTCAATTGTTCTCGGAATTCTGCCGAACTTTTAAAATGCTTTGGAACTCTTCCATTGCTCTTGGAATTCTGCTGAAGTTTAAAAATGCTTCAGAACTCTTCCATTGTTCTCGGAATTCTGCTGTAGTTTAAAAATGCTTCGGAACTCTTCCATTGTTCTCAGAATTCCGCTGACGTTTAAAAATGCTTCGGAAATCTTCCATTGTTTTCAAAATTCCGCTGACGTTTAAAAATGCTTCAGAACTCTTCCATTGTTCTCGGAATTCCGCTGACTTTTAAAAATACTTCGAAACTCTTCCATTGTTCTCCAAATTCTGCTGAAGTTTAAAAATGCTTCGGAACTCTTCCATTGTTCTCGGAATTCCGCTGACGTTTAAAAATGCTTCACAACTCTTCCATTGTTCTCGGAATTCCGCTGACTTTTAAAAATACTTCGAAACTCTTCCATTGTTCTCCAAATTCCGCTGAAGTTTAAAAATGCTTCGGAACCCTTCCATTGTTCTCGGAATTCTGCTGAAGTTTAAAAATGCTTCGGAACTCTTCCATTGTTCTCAGAATTCCGCTGACGTTTAAAAATGCTTCGGAAATCTTCCATTGTTTTCAAAATTCCGCTGACGTTTAAAAATGCTTCAGAACTCTTCCATTGTTCTCGGAATTCCGCTGACTTTTAAAAATACTTCGAAACTCTTCCATTGTTCTCCAAATTCTGCTGAAGTTTAAAAATGCTTCGTAACTCTTCCATTGTTCTCGGAATTCCGCTGACGTTTAAAAATGCTTCACAACTCTTCCATTGTTCTCGGAATTCCGCTGACTTTTAAAAATACTTCGAAACTCTTCCATTGTTCTCCAAATTCCGCTGAAGTTTAAAAATGCTTCGGAACCCTTCCATTGTTCTCGGAATTCTGCTGAAGTTTAAAAATGCTTCGGAACTCTTCCATTGTTCTCAGAATTCTGCTGACGTTTAAAAATGCTTCGGAACTCTTCCATTGTTCTCGGAATTCCGCTGAAGTTTAAAAATGCTTCGGACCTCTTCCATTGTTCTAGGAATTCTGCTGAAGTCTAAAAATTCATCTGAACTCTTCCATTATTCTCGGAATTCGTGTGAATTTTAAAAATGCTTCGGAACTCTTCTATTGTTCTCGGAATTCCGCTGAAGTTTAAAAATGCTTAAAATCTCTTACATTGTACTCGGAATTCCGCTGAAGTTTAAAAATGCTTCGGAAATCTTCCATTGTTTTCAAAATTCCGCTGACGTTTAAAAATGCTTCAGAACTCTTCCATTGTTCTCGGAATTCCGCTGACGTTTTAAAATGCTTCGGTACTCTTCCATTGTTCTCGGAATTCCGCTGACATATAAAAATGCTTCGGAAATCTTGCATTGTTCTCGGCATTCCGCTGACGTTTAAAAATGCTTCGGAACTCTTCCATTGTTCTCAGAATTCCGCTGACGTTTAAAAATGCTTCGGAAATCTTCCATAGTTTTCAAAATTCCGCTGACGTTTAAAAATGCTTCAGAACTCTTCCATTGTTCTCGGAATTCCGCTGACGTTTAAAAATGCTTTGGAACTCTTCCATTATTCTCGGAAATCTGCTGAAGTTTAAAAATGCTTCGGAACTCTTCCATTGTTCTCAGAATTCCGCTGAAGTTTAAAAATGCTTCGGTACTCTTCCATTGTTCTCGGAATTCCGCTGACATATAAAAATGCTTCGGAAATCTTGCATTGTTCTCGGCATTCCGCTGACGTTTAAAAATGCTTCGGAACTCTTCAATTGTTCTCGGAATTCTGCTGAACTTTTAAAATGCTTTGGAACTCTTCCATTGCTCTCGGAATTCTGCTGAAGTTTAAAAATGCTTCAGAACTCTTCCATTGTTTTCGGAATTCTGCTGAAGTTTAAAAATGCTTCGGAACTCTTCCATTGTTCTCAGAATTCCACTGACGTTTAAAAATGCTTCGGAAATCTTCCATTGTTTTCAAAATTCCGCTGACGCTTAAAAATGCTTCAGAACTCTTCCATTGTTCTCGGAATTCCGCTGACGTTTAATAATGCTTCGCAACTTTTTCATTGTTCTCGGAATTCAGCTGACGGTTAAAAATGCTTCGGAACTCTTCAATTGTTCTCGGAATTCTGTTGAACTTTTAAAATGCTTTGGAACTCTTCCATTGCTCTCGGAATTCTGCTGAAGTTTAAAAATGCTTCAGAACTCTTACATTGTTCTCGGAATTCTGCTGACGTTTAAAAATGCTTCGGAACTCTACCATTGTTCTCGGAATTCCGTTGAAGTTTAAAAATGCTTCGAAACTCTTCCATTGTTCTCGGCATTCCGCTGACGTTTAAAAATGCTTCGGAACTCTTCCATTGTTCTCAGAATTCCGCTGACGTTTAAAAATGCTTCGGAAATCTTCCATTGTTTTCAAAATTCCGCTGACGTTTAAAAATGCTTCAGAACTCTTCCATTGTTCTCGGAATTCCGCTGACGTTTAAAAATGCTTTGGAACTCTTCCATTGTTCTTGGAATTCTGCTGAAGTTTAGAAATGCTTCGGAACTCTTCCATTGTTCTCAGAATTCCGCTGACGTTTAAAAATGCTTCGGTACTCTTCCATTGTTCTCGGAATTCCACTGACATATAAAAATGCTTCGGAAATCTGGCATTGTTCTCGGCATTCCGCTGACGTTTAAAAATGCTTCGGAACTCTTCCATTGTTCTCAGAATTCTGCTGACGTTTAAAAATGCTTCGGAACTCTTCCATTGTTCTCGGAATTCCGCTGAAGTTTAAAAATGCTTCGGACCTCTTCCATTGTTCTAGGAATTCTGCTGAAGTCTAAAAATTCATCTGAACTCTTCCATTATTCTCGGAATTCGTGTGAATTTTAAAAATGCTTCGGAACTCTTCCATTGCTCTCGGAATTCTGCTGAAGTTTAAAAATGCTTCAGAACTCTTACATTGTCCTCGGAATTCTGCTGACGTTTAAAAATGCTTCGGAACTCTTCCATTGTTCTCTGAATTCCGCTGACGTTTAAAAATGCTTCGGTACTCTTCCTTTGTTCTCGGAATTCCGCTGACATATAAAAATGCTTCGGAAATCTTGCATTGTTCTCGGCATTCCGCTGACGTTTAAAAATGCTTCGGAACTCTTCCATTGCTCTCGGAATTCTGCTGAAGTTTAAAAATGCTTCAGAACTCTTACATTGTTCTCAGAATTCCGCTGACGTTTAAAAATGCTTCGGAAATCTTCCATAGTTTTCAAAATTCCGCTGACGTTTAAAAATGCTTCAGAACTCTTCCATTGTTCTCGGAATTCCGCTGACGTTTAAAAATGCTTTGGAACTCTTCCATTATTCTCGGAAATCTGCTGAAGTTTAAAAATGCTTCGGAACTCTTCCATTGTTCTCAGAATTCCGCTGAAGTTTAAAAATGCTTCGGTACTCTTCCATTGTTCTCGGAATTCCGCTGACATATAAAAATGCTTCGGAAATCTTGCATTGTTCTCGGCATTCCGCTGACGTTTAAAAATGCTTCGGAACTCTTCAATTGTTCTCGGAATTCTGCTGAACTTTTAAAATGCTTTGGAACTCTTCCATTGCTCTCGGAATTCTGCTGAAGTTTAAAAATGCTTCAGAACTCTTCCATTGTTTTCGGAATTCTGCTGAAGTTTAAAAATGCTTCGGAACTCTTCCATTGTTCTCAGAATTCCACTGACGTTTAAAAATGCTTCGGAAATCTTCCATTGTTTTCAAAATTCCGCTGACGCTTAAAAATGCTTCAGAACTCTTCCATTGTTCTCGGAATTCCGCTGACGTTTAATAATGCTTCGCAACTTTTTCATTGTTCTCGGAATTCAGCTGACGGTTAAAAATGCTTCGGAACTCGTCAATTGTTCTCGGAATTCTGTTGAACTTTTAAAATGCTTTGGAACTCTTCCATTGCTCTCGGAATTCTGCTGAAGTTTAAAAATGCTTCAGAACTCTTACATTGTTCTCGGAATTCTGCTGACGTTTAAAAATGCTTCGGAACTCTACCATTGTTCTCGGAATTCCGTTGAAGTTTAAAAATGCTTCGAAACTCTTCCATTGTTCTCGGAATTCTGCTGAAGTTTAAAAATGCTTCGGAACTCTTCCATTGTTCTCGGAATTCCGCTGACGTTTAATAATGCTTCGCAACTCTTTCATTGTTCTCGGAATTCCACTGACGTTTAAAAATGCTTCGGAACGCTTCCATTGTTCTCGGAATTCCGTTGAAGTTTAAAAATGCTTCGAAACTCTTCCATTGTTCTCGGAATTCTGCTGAAGTTTAAAAATGCTTTGGAACTCTTTCATTGTTCTCAGAATTCCGCTGACATTTAAAAATGCTTTGGTACTCTTCCATTGTTCTCGGAATTCCGCTGACATATAAAAATGCTTCGGAAATCTTGCATTGTTCTCGGCATTCCGCTGACGTTTAAAAATGCTTCGGAACTCTTCAATTGTTCTCGGAATTCTGCTGAACTTTTAAAATGCTTTGGAACTCTTCCATTGCTCTCGGAATTCTGCTGAAGTTTAAAAATGCTTCAGAACTCTTACATTGTTCTCGGAATTCTGCTGAAGTTTAAAAATGCTTCGGTACTCTTCCATTGTTCTCGGAATTCCGCTGACATATAAAAATGCTTCGGAAATCTTGCATTGTTCTCGGCATTCCGCTGACGTTTAAAAATGATTCGGAACTCTTCCATTGTTCTCAGAATTCCGCTGACGTTTAAAAATGCTTCGGAAATCTTCCATTGTTTTCAAAATTCCGCTGACGTTTAAAAATGCTTCAGAACTCTTCCATTGTTCTCGGAATTCAGCTGACGTTTAAAAATGCTTTGGAACTCTTCCATTGTTCTTGGAATTCTGCTGAAGTTTAGAAATGCTTCGGAACTCTTCCATTGTTCTCAGAATTCCGCTGACGTTTAAAAATGCTTCGGTACTCTTCCATTGTTCTCGGAATTCCACTGACATATAAAAATGCTTCGGAAATCTGGCATTGTTCTCGGCATTCCGCTGACGTTTAAAAATGCTTCGGAACTCTTCCATTGTTCTCAGAATTCTGCTGACGTTTAAAAATGCTTCGGAACTCTTCCATTGTTCTCGGAATTCCGCTGAAGTTTAAAAATGCTTCGGAACTCTTCCATTGTTCTCGGAATTCCGCTGAAGTTTAAAAATGCTTCGGACCTCTTCCATTGTTCTAGGAATTCTGCTGAAGTCTAAAAATTCATCTGAACTCTTCCATTATTCTCGGAATTCGTGTGAATTTTAAAAATGCTTCGGAACTCTTCCATTGCTCTCGGAATTCTGCTGAAGTTTAAAAATGCTTCAGAACTCTTACATTGTTCTCGGAATTCTGCTGACGTTTAAAAATGCTTCGGAACTCTTCCATTGTTCTCTGAATTCCGCTGACGTTTAAAAATGCTTCGGTACTCTTCCTTTGTTCTCGGAATTCCGCTGACATATAAAAATGCTTCGGAAATCTTGCATTGTTCTCGGCATTCCGCTGACGTTTAAAAATGCTTCGGAACTCTTCAATTGTTCTCGGAATTCTGCCGAACTTTTAAAATGCTTTGGAACTCTTCCATTGCTCTCGGAATTCTGCTGAAGTTTAAAAATGCTTCAGAACTCTTCCATTGTTCTCGGAATTCTGCTGTAGTTTAAAAATGCTACGGAACTCTTCCATTGTTCTCAGAATTCCGCTGACGTTTAAAAATGCTTTGGAAATCTTCCATTGTTTTCAAAATTCCGCTGACGTTTAAAAATGCTTCAGAACTCTTCCATTGTTCTCGGAATTCCGCTGACGTTTTAAAATGCTTCGGTACTCTTCCATTGTTCTCGGAATTCTGCTGAAGTTTAAAAATGCTTCGGAACTCTTCCATTGTTCTCAGAATTCCGCTAACGTTTAAAAATGCTTCAGAAATCTTCCATTGTTTTCAAAATTCCGCTGACGCTTAAATATGCTTCAGAACTCTTCCATTGTTCTCGGAATTCCGCTGACGTTTAATAATGCTTCGCAACTCTTTCATTGTACTCGGAATTCCGCTAACGTTTAAAAATGCTTCGGAACTCTTCCATTGTTCTCGGAATTCCGTTGAAGTTTAAAAATGCTTCGAAACTCTTCCATTGTTCTGGGAATTCTGCTGAAGTTTAAAAATGCTTCAGAACTCTTCCATTGTTCTCGGAATTCCGCTGATGTTTAAACATGCTTCGGAACTCTTCCATTGTTCTCGGAATTCTGTTGAAGTTTAAAAATGCTTCTAAACTCTTCCATTGTTCTCGGAATTTTGCTGAAGTTTAAAAATGCTTCGGAACTCTTCCATTGTTCTCGGAATTCCGCTGACATATAAAAATGCTTCGGAAATCTTGCATTGTTCTCGGCATTCCGCTGACGTTTAAAAATGCTTCGGAACTCTTCAATTGTTCTCGGAATTCTGCTGAACTTTTAAAATGCTTTGGAACTCTTCCATTGCTCTCGCAATTCTGCTGACGTTTAAAAATGCTTCGGAACTCTTCCATTGTTCTCGGAATTCTGTTGACGTTTATAAATGCTTCGGAACTCTTCCATTGTTCTCGGAATTCCGCTGACGTTTAAAAATGCTTCACAACTCTTCCATTGTTCTCGGAATTCCGCTGACTTTTAAAAATACTTCGAAACTCTTCCATTGTTCTCCAAATTCCGCTGAAGTTTAAAAATGCTTCGGAACCCTTCCATTGTTCTCGGAATTCTGCTGAAGTTTAAAAATGTTTCGGAACACTTCCATTGTTCTCAGAATTCCGCTGAAGTTTAAAAATGCTTCGGACCTCTTCCATTGTTCTAGGAATTCTGCTGAAGTTTAAAAATTCATCTGAACTCTTCCATTATTCTCGGAATTCGTGTGAATTTTAAAAATGCTTCGGAACTCTTCTATTGTTCTCGGAATTCCGCTGAAGTTTAAAAATGCTTAAAATCTCTTACATTGTACTCGGAAATCCGCTGAAGTTTAAAAATGCTTCGGAACTCTTCCATTGCTCTCGGAATTCTGCTGAAGTTTAAAAATGCTTCAGAACTCTTACATTGTTCTCAGAATTCCGCTAACGTTTAAAAATGCTTCGGAAATCTTCCATTGTTTTCAAAATTCCGCTGACGCTTAAAAATGCTTCAGAACTCTTCCATTGTTCTCGGAATTCCGCTGACGTTTAATAATGCTTCGCAACTCTTTCATTGTACTCGGAATTCCGCTAACGTTTAAAAATGCTTCGGAACTCTTCCATTGTTCTCGGAATTCCGTTGAAGTTTAAAAATGCTTTGAAACTCTTCCATTGTTCTCGGAATTCTGCTGAAGTTTAAAAATGCTTCGGAACTCTTCCATTGTTCTCAGAATTCCGCTAACGTTTAAAAATGCTTCGGAAATCTTCCATTGTTTTCAAAATTCCGCTGACGCTTACAAATGCTTCAGAACTTTTCCATTGTTCTCGGAATTCCGCTGACTTTTAAAAATACTTCGAAACTCTTCCATTGTTCTCCAAATTCCGCTGAAGTTTAAAAATGCTTCGGAACCCTTCCATTGTTCTCGGAATTCTGCTGAAGTTTAAAAATGCTTCGGAACTCTTCCATTGTTCTCGGAATTCCGCTGAAGTTTAAAAATGCTTTGGACCTCTTCCATTGTTCTAGGAATTCTGCTGAAGTCTAAAAATTCATCTGAACTCTTCCATTATTCTCGGAATTCGTGTGAATTTTAAAAATGCTTCGGAACTCTTCCATTGCTCTCGGAATTCTGCTGAAGTTTAAAAATGCTTCAGAACTCTTACATTGTTCTCAGAATTCCGCTAACGTTTAAAAATGCTTCGGAAATCTTCCATTGTTTTCAAAATTCCGCTGACGCTTAAAAATGCTTCAGAACTCTTCCATTGTTCTCGGAATTCCGCTGACGTTTAATAATGCTTCGCAACTCTTTCATTGTACTCGGAATTCCGCTAACGTTTAAAAATGCTTCGGAACTCTTCCATTGTTCTCGGAATTCCGTTGAAGTTTAAAAATGCTTTGAAACTCTTCCATTGTTCTCGGAATTCTGCTGAAGTTTAAAAATGCTTCGGAACTCTTCCATTGTTCTCAGAATTCCGCTAACGTTTAAAAATGCTTCGGAAATCTTCCATTGTTTTCAAAATTCCGCTGACGCTTACAAATGCTTCAGAACTTTTCCATTGTTCTCGGAATTCCGCTGACTTTTAAAAATACTTCGAAACTCTTCCATTGTTCTCCAAATTCCGCTGAAGTTTAAAAATGCTTCGGAACCCTTCCATTGTTCTCGGAATTCTGCTGAAGTTTAAAAATGCTTCGGAACTCTTCCATTGTTCTCGGAATTCCGCTGAAGTTTAAAAATGCTTTGGACCTCTTCCATTGTTCTAGGAATTCTGCTGAAGTCTAAAAATTCATCTGAACTCTTCCATTATTCTCGGAATTCGTGTGAATTTTAAAAATGCTTCGGAACTCTTCTATTGTTCTCGGAATTCCGCTGAAGTTTAAAAATGCTTAAAATCTCTTACATTGTACTCGGAATTCCGCTGAAGTTTAAAAATGCTTCGGAACTCTTCCATTGCTCTCGGAATTCTGCTGAAGTTTAAAAATGCTTCAGAACTCTTACATTGTTCTCGGAATTCTGCTGACGTTTAAAAATGCTTCGGAATTCTTCCATTGTTCTCTGAATTCCGCTGACGTTTAAAAATGCTTCGGTACTCTTCCTTTGTTCTCGGCATTCCGCTGACGTTTAAAAATGCTTCGGAACTCTTCAATTGTTCTCGGAATTCTGCCGAACTTTTAAAATGCTTTGGAACTCTTCCATTGCTCTCGGAATTCTGCTGAAGTTTAAAAATGCTTCAGAACTCTTCCATTGTTCTCGGAATTCTGCTGTAGTTTAAAAATGCTTCGGAACTCTTCCATTGTTCTCAGAATTCCGCTGACGTTTAAAAATTCTTTGGAAATCTTCCATTGTTTTCAAAATTCCGCTGACGTTTAAAAATGCTTCAGAACTCTTCCATTGTTCTCGGAATTCCGCTGACGTTTTAAAATGCTTCGGTACTCTTCCATTGTTCTCGGAATTCCGCTGACATATAAAAATGCTTCGGAAATCTTGCATTGTTCTCGGAATTCCGCTGAAGTTTAAAAATGCTTAAAATCTCTTACATTGTACTCGGAAATCCGCTGAAGTTTAAAAATGCTTCGGAACTCTTCCATTGCTCTCGGAATTCTGCTGAAGTTTAAAAATGCTTCAGAACTCTTACATTGTTCTCAGAATTCCGCTAACGTTTAAAAATGCTTCGGAAATCTTCCATTGTTTTCAAAATTCCGCTGACGTTTAAAAATGCTTCAGAACTCTTCCATTGTTCTCGGAATTCCGCTGACGTTTTAAAATGCTTCGGTACTCTTCCATTGTTCTCGGAATTCCGCTGACATATAAAAATGCTTCGGAAATCTTGCATTGTTCTCGGCATTCCGCTGACATTTAAAAATGCTTCGGAACTCTTCCATTGTTCTCAGAATTCCGCTGACGTTTAAAAATGCTTCGGAAATCTTCCATAGTTTTCAAAATTCCGCTGAAGTTTAAAAATGCTTCAGAACTCTTCCATTGTTCTCGGAATTCCGCTGACGTTTAAAAATGCTTTGGAACTCTTCCATTATTCTCGGAAATCTGCTGAAGTTTAAAAATGCTTCGGAACTCTTCCATTGTTCTCAGAATTCCGCTGAAGTTTAAAAATGCTTCGGTACTCTTCCATTGTTCTCGGAATTCCGCTGACATATAAAAATGCTTCGGAAATCTTGCATTGTTCTCGGCATTCCGCTGACGTTTAAAAATGCTTCGGAACTCTTCAATTGTTCTCGGAATTCTGCTGAACTTTTAAAATGCTTTGGAACTCTTCCATTGCTCTCGGAATTCTGCTGAAGTTTAAAAATGCTTCAGAACTCTTCCATTGTTTTCGGAATTCTGCTGAAGTTTAAAAATGCTTCGGAACTCTTCCATTGTTCTCAGAATTCCACTGACGTTTAAAAATGCTTCGGAAATCTTCCATTGTTTTCAAAATTCCGCTGACGCTTAAAAATGCTTCAGAACTCTTCCATTGTTCTCGGAATTCCGCTGACGTTTAATAATGCTTCGCAACTTTTTCATTGTTCTTGGAATTCCGCTGACGGTTAAAAATGCTTCGGAACTGTTCAATTGTTCTCGGAATTCTGTTGAACTTTTAAAATGCTTTGGAACTCTTCCATTGCTCTCGGAATTCTGCTGAAGTTTAAAAATGCTTCAGAACTCTTACATTGTTCTCGGAATTCTGCTGACGTTTAAAAATGCTTCGGAACTCTACCATTGTTCTCGGAATTCCGTTGAAGTTTAAAAATGCTTCGAAACTCTTCCATTGTTCTGGGAATTCTGCTGAAGTTTAAAAATGCTTCAGAACTCTTCCATTGTTCTCGGAATTCCGCTGATGTTTAAACATGCTTCGGAACTCTTCCATTGTTCTCGGAATTCTGTTGAAGTTTAAAAATGCTTCTAAACTCTTCCATTGTTCTCGGAATTTTGCTGAAGTTTAAAAATGCTTCGGAACTCTTCCATTGTTCTCGGAATTCCGCTGACATATAAAAATGCTTCGGAAATCTTGCATTGTTCTCGGCATTCCGCTGACGTTTAAAAATGCTTCGGAACTCTTCAATTGTTCTCGGAATTCTGCTGAACTTTTAAAATGCTTTGGAACTCTTCCATTGCTCTCGCAATTCTGCTGACGTTTAAAAATGCTTCGGAACTCTTCCATTGTTCTCGGAATTCTGTTGACGTTTATAAATGCTTCGGAACTCTTCCATTGTTCTCGGAATTCCGCTGACGTTTAAAAATGCTTCACAACTCTTCCATTGTTCTCGGAATTCCGCTGACTTTTAAAAATACTTCGAAACTCTTCCATTGTTCTCCAAATTCCGCTGAAGTTTAAAAATGCTTCGGAACCCTTCCATTGTTCTCGGAATTCTGCTGAAGTTTAAAAATGTTTCGGAACTCTTCCATTGTTCTCAGAATTCCGCTGAAGTTTAAAAATGCTTCGGACCTCTTCCATTGTTCTAGGAATTCTGCTGAAGTTTAAAAAT
The DNA here is from genome assembly GCF_046119375.1 of Phyllobates terribilis. Taxonomy (NCBI): domain Eukaryota; kingdom Metazoa; phylum Chordata; class Amphibia; order Anura; family Dendrobatidae; genus Phyllobates; species Phyllobates terribilis. The sequence continues at coordinate 16,524,339 of NW_027362782.1, forward strand.
TCATCTGAACTCTTCCATTATTCTCGGAATTCGTGTGAATTTTAAAAATGCTTCGGAACTCTTCTATTGTTCTCGGAATTCCGCTGAAGTTTAAAAATGCTTAAAATCTCTTACATTGTACTCGGAAATCCGCTGAAGTTTAAAAATGCTTCGGAACTCTTCCATTGCTCTCGGAATTCTGCTGAAGTTTAAAAATGCTTCAGAACTCTTACATTGTTCTCAGAATTCCGCTAACGTTTAAAAATGCTTCGGAAATCTTCCATTGTTTTCAAAATTCCGCTGACGCTTAAAAATGCTTCAGAACTCTTCCATTGTTCTCGGAATTCCGCTGACGTTTAATAATGCTTCGCAACTCTTTCATTGTACTCGGAATTCCGCTAACGTTTAAAAATGCTTCGGAACTCTTCCATTGTTCTCGGAATTCCGTTGAAGTTTAAAAATGCTTTGAAACTCTTCCATTGTTCTCGGAATTCTGCTGAAGTTTAAAAATGCTTCGGAACTCTTCCATTGTTCTCAGAATTCCGCTAACGTTTAAAAATGCTTCGGAAATCTTCCATTGTTTTCAAAATTCCGCTGACGCTTACAAATGCTTCAGAACTTTTCCATTGTTCTCGGAATTCCGCTGACTTTTAAAAATACTTCGAAACTCTTCCATTGTTCTCCAAATTCCGCTGAAGTTTAAAAATGCTTCGGAACTCTTCCATTGTTCTCGGAATTCCGCTGACGTTTAAAAATGCTTCACAACTCTTCCATTGTTCTCGGAATTCCGCTGACTTTTAAAAATACTTCGAAACTCTTCCATTGTTCTCCAAATTCCGCTGAAGTTTAAAAATGCTTCGGAACCCTTCCATTGTTCTCGGAATTCTGCTGAAGTTTAAAAATGCTTCGGAACTCTTCCATTGTTCTCGGAATTCCGCTGAAGTTTAAAAATGCTTTGGACCTCTTCCATTGTTCTAGGAATTCTGCTGAAGTCTAAAAATTCATCTGAACTCTTCCATTATTCTCGGAATTCGTGTGAATTTTAAAAATGCTTCGGAACTCTTCTATTGTTCTCGGAATTCCGCTGAAGTTTAAAAATGCTTAAAATCTCTTACATTGTACTCGGAATTCCGCTGAAGTTTAAAAATGCTTCGGAACTCTTCCATTGCTCTCGGAATTCTGCTGAAGTTTAAAAATGCTTCAGAACTCTTACATTGTTCTCGGAATTCTGCTGACGTTTAAAAATGCTTCGGAATTCTTCCATTGTTCTCTGAATTCCGCTGACGTTTAAAAATGCTTCGGTACTCTTCCTTTGTTCTCGGCATTCCGCTGACGTTTAAAAATGCTTCGGAACTCTTCAATTGTTCTCGGAATTCTGCCGAACTTTTAAAATGCTTTGGAACTCTTCCATTGCTCTCGGAATTCTGCTGAAGTTTAAAAATGCTTCAGAACTCTTCCATTGTTCTCGGAATTCTGCTGTAGTTTAAAAATGCTTCGGAACTCTTCCATTGTTCTCAGAATTCCGCTGACGTTTAAAAATGCTTCAGAACTCTTCCATTGTTCTCGGAATTCCGCTGACGTTTTAAAATGCTTCGGTACTCTTCCATTGTTCTCGGAATTCCGCTGACATATAAAAATGCTTCGGAAATCTTGCATTGTTCTCGGCATTCCGCTGACATTTAAAAATGCTTCGGAACTCTTCCATTGTTCTCAGAATTCCGCTGACGTTTAAAAATGCTTCGGAAATCTTCCATAGTTTTCAAAATTCCGCTGAAGTTTAAAAATGCTTCAGAACTCTTCCATTGTTCTCGGAATTCCGCTGACGTTTAAAAATGCTTTGGAACTCTTCCATTATTCTCGGAAATCTGCTGAAGTTTAAAAATGCTTCGGAACTCTTCCATTGTTCTCAGAATTCCGCTGAAGTTTAAAAATGCTTCGGTACTCTTCCATTGTTCTCGGAATTCCGCTGACATATAAAAATGCTTCGGAAATCTTGCATTGTTCTCGGCATTCCGCTGACGTTTAAAAATGCTTCGGAACTCTTCAATTGTTCTCGGAATTCTGCTGAACTTTTAAAATGCTTTGGAACTCTTCCATTGCTCTCGGAATTCTGCTGAAGTTTAAAAATGCTTCAGAACTCTTCCATTGTTTTCGGAATTCTGCTGAAGTTTAAAAATGCTTCGGAACTCTTCCATTGTTCTCAGAATTCCACTGACGTTTAAAAATGCTTCGGAAATCTTCCATTGTTTTCAAAATTCCGCTGACGCTTAAAAATGCTTCAGAACTCTTCCATTGTTCTCGGAATTCCGCTGACGTTTAATAATGCTTCGCAACTTTTTCATTGTTCTTGGAATTCCGCTGACGGTTAAAAATGCTTCGGAACTGTTCAATTGTTCTCGGAATTCTGTTGAACTTTTAAAATGCTTTGGAACTCTTCCATTGCTCTCGGAATTCTGCTGAAGTTTAAAAATGCTTCAGAACTCTTACATTGTTCTCGGAATTCTGCTGACGTTTAAAAATGCTTCGGAACTCTACCATTGTTCTCGGAATTCCGTTGAAGTTTAAAAATGCTTCGAAACTCTTCCATTGTTCTCGGAATTCTGCTGAAGTTTAAAAATGCTTTGGAACTCTTCCATTGTTCTCGGAATTCCGCTGACGTTTAATAATGCTTCGCAACTCTTTCATTGTTCTCGGAATTCCACTGACGTTTAAAAATGCTTCGGAACGCTTCCATTGTTCTCGGAATTCCGTTGAAGTTTAAAAATGCTTCGAAACTCTTCAATTGTTCTCGGAATTCTGTTGAACTTTTAAAATGCTTTGGAACTCTTCCATTGCTCTCGGAATTCTGCTGAAGTTTAAAAATGCTTCAGAACTCTTACATTGTTCTCGGAATTCTGCTGACGTTTAAAAATGCTTCGGAACTCTACCATTGTTCTCGGAATTCCGTTGAAGTTTAAAAATGCTTCGAAACTCTTCCATTGTTCTCGGAATTCTGCTGAAGTTTAAAAATGCTTCGGAACTCTTCCATTGTTCTCGGAATTCTGCTGAAGTTTAAAAATGCTTCAGAACTCTTACATTGTTCTCGGAATTCTGCTGAAGTTTAAAAATGCTTCGGTACTCTTCCATTGTTCTCGGAATTCCGCTGACATATAAAAATGCTTCGGAAATCTTGCATTGTTCTCGGCATTCCGCTGACGTTTAAAAATGCTTCGGAACTCTTCCATTGTTCTCAGAATTCCGCTGACGTTTAAAAATGCTTCGGAAATCTTCCATTGTTTTCAAAATTCCGCTGACGTTTAAAAATGCTTCAGAACTCTTCCATTGTTCTCGGAATTCCGCTGACGTTTAAAAATGCTTTGGAACTCTTCCATTGTTCTTGGAATTCTGCTGAAGTTTAAAAATGCTTCGGAACTCTTCCATTGTTCTCAGAATTCCGCTGACGTTTAAAAATGCTTCGGTACTCTTCCATTGTTCTCGGAATTCCACTGACATATAAAAATGCTTCGGAAATCTGGCATTGTTCTCGGCATTCCGCTGACGTTTAAAAATGCTTCGGAACTCTTCCATTGTTCTCAGAATTCTGCTGACGTTTAAAAATGCTTCGGAACTCTTCCATTGTTCTCGGAATTCCGCTGAAGTTTAAAAATGCTTCGGACCTCTTCCATTGTTCTAGGAATTCTGCTGAAGTCTAAAAATTCATCTGAACTCTTCCATTATTCTCGGAATTCGTGTGAATTTTAAAAATGCTTCGGAACTCTTCCATTGCTCTCGGAATTCTGCTGAAGTTTAAAAATGCTTCAGAACTCTTACATTGTTCTCGGAATTCTGCTGACGTTTAAAAATGCTTCGGAACTCTTCCATTGTTCTCTGAATTCCGCTGACGTTTAAAAATGCTTCGGTACTCTTCCTTTGTTCTCGGAATTCCGCTGACATATAAAAATGCTTCGGAACTCTTCCATTGTTCTCTGAATTCCGCTGACGTTTAAAAATGCTTCGGTACTCTTCCTTTGTTCTCGGAATTCCGCTGACATATAAAAATGCTTCGGAAATCTTGCATTGTTCTCGGCATTCCGCTGACGTTTAAAAATGCTTCGGAACTCTTCAATTGTTCTCGGAATTCTGCCGAACTTTTAAAATGCTTTGGAACTCTTCCATTGCTCTCGGAATTCTGCTGAAGTTTAAAAATGCTTCAGAACTCTTCCATTGTTCTCGGAATTCTGCTGTAGTTTAAAAATGCTACGGAACTCTTCCATTGTTCTCAGAATTCCGCTGACGTTTAAAAATGCTTTGGAAATCTTCCATTGTTTTCAAAATTCCGCTGACGTTTAAAAATGCTTCAGAACTCTTCCATTGTTCTCGGAATTCCGCTGACGTTTAAAAATGCTTCAGAACTCTTCCATTGTTCTCAGAATTCCGCTAACGTTTAAAAATGCTTCAGAAATCTTCCATTGTTTTCAAAATTCCGCTGACGCTTAAATATGCTTCAGAACTCTTCAATTGTTCTCGGAATTCCGCTGACGTTTAATAATGCTTCGCAACTCTTTCATTGTACTCGGAATTCCGCTAAAGTTTAAAAATGCTTCGGAACTCTTCCATTGTTCTCGGAATTCCGTTGAAGTTTAAAAATGCTTCGAAACTCTTCCATTGTTCTGGGAATTCTGATGAAGTTTAAAAATGCTTCAGAACTCTTCCATTGTTCTCGGAATTCCGCTGATGTTTAAACATGCTTCGGAACTCTTCCATTGTTCTCGGAATTCTGTTGAAGTTTAAAAATGCTTCTAAACTCTTCCATTGTTCTCGGAATTCTGCTGAAGTTTAAAAATGCTTCGGAACTCTTCCATTGTTCTCGGAATTCCGCTGACATATAAAAATGCTTCGGAAATCTTGCATTGTTCTCGGCATTCCGCTGACGTTTAAAAATGCTTCGGAACTCTTCAATTGTTCTCGGAATTCTGCTGAACTTTTAAAATGCTTTGGAACTCTTCCATTGCTCTCGCAATTCTGCTGACGTTTAAAAATGCTTCGGAACTCTTCCATTGTTCTCGGAATTCTGTTGACGTTTAAAAATGCTTCGGAACTCTTCCATTGTTCTCGGAATTCCGCTGACGTTTAAAAATGCTTCACAACTCTTCCATTGTTCTCGGAATTCCGCTGACTTTTAAAAATACTTCGAAACTCTTCCATTGTTCTCCAAATTCCGCTGAAGTTTAAAAATGCTTCGGAACCCTTCCATTGTTCTCGGAATTCTGCTGAAGTTTAAAAATGTTTCGGAACTCTTCCATTGTTCTCAGAATTCCGCTGAAGTTTAAAAATGCTTCGGACCTCTTCCATTGTTCTAGGAATTCTGCTGAAGTTTAAAAATTCATCTGAACTCTTCCATTATTCTCGGAATTCGTGTGAATTTTAAAAATGCTTCGGAACTCTTCTATTGTTCTCGGAATTCCGCTGAAGTTTAAAAATGCTTAAAATCTCTTACATTGTACTCGGAAATCCGCTGAAGTTTAAAAATGCTTCGGAACTCTTACATTGTTCTCAGAATTCCGCTAACGTTTAAAAATGCTTCGGAACTCTTCCATTGTTCTCGGAATTCCGTTGAAGTTTAAAAATGCTTTGAAACTCTTCCATTGTTCTCGGAATTCTGCTGAAGTTTAAAAATGCTTCGGAACTCTTCCATTGTTCTCAGAATTCCGCTAACGTTTAAAAATGCTTCGGAAATCTTCCATTGTTTTCAAAATTCCGCTGACGCTTACAAATGCTTCAGAACTTTTCCATTGTTCTCGGAATTCCGCTGACTTTTAAAAATACTTCGAAACTCTTCCATTGTTCTCCAAATTCCGCTGAAGTTTAAAAATGCTTCGGAACTCTTCCATTGTTCTCGGAATTCCGCTGACGTTTAAAAATGCTTCACAACTCTTCCATTGTTCTCGGAATTCCGCTGACTTTTAAAAATACTTCGAAACTCTTCCATTGTTCTCCAAATTCCGCTGAAGTTTAAAAATGCTTCGGAACCCTTCCATTGTTCTCGGAATTCTGCTGAAGTTTAAAAATGCTTCGGAACTCTTCCATTGTTCTCAGAATTCTGCTGACGTTTAAAAATGCTTCGGAACTCTTCCATTGTTCTCGGAATTCCGCTGAAGTTTAAAAATGCTTTGGACCTCTTCCATTGTTCTAGGAATTCTGCTGAAGTCTAAAAATTCATCTGAACTCTTTCATTATTCTCGGAATTCGTGTGAATTTTAAAAATGCTTCGGAACTCTTCTATTGTTCTCGGAATTCCGCTGAAGTTTAAAAATGCTTAAAATCTCTTACATTGTACTCGGAATTCCGCTGAAGTTTAAAAATGCTTCGGAACTCTTCCATTGCTCTCGGAATTCTGCTGAAGTTTAAAAATGCTTCAGAACGCTTACATTGTTCTCGGAATTCTGCTGACGTTTAAAAATGCTTCGGAATTCTTCCATTGTTCTCTGAATTCCGCTGACGTTTAAAAATGCTTCGGTACTCTTCCTTTGTTCTCGGAATTCCGCTGACATATAAAAATGCTTCGGAAATCTTGCATTGTTCTCGGCATTCCGCTGACGTTTAAAAATGCTTCGGAACTCTTCAATTGTTCTCGGAATTCTGCCGAACTTTTAAAATGCTTTGGAACTCTTCCATTGCTCTCGGAATTCTGCTGAAGTTTAAAAATGCTTCGGAACTCTTCCATTGTTCTCAGAATTCCGCTGACGTTTAAAAATGCTTTGGAAATCTTCCATTGTTTTCAAAATTCCGCTGACGTTTAAAAATGCTTCAGAACTCTTCCATTGTTCTCGGAATTCCGCTGACGTTTTAAAATGCTTCGGTACTCTTCGATTGTTCTCGGAATTCCGCTGACATATAAAAATGCTTCGGAAATCTTGCATTGTTCTCGGCATTCCGCTGACATTTAAAAATGCTTCGGAACTCTTCCATTGTTCTCAGAATTCCGCTGACATTTAAAAATGCTTCGGAAATCTTCCATAGTTTTCAAAATTCCGCTGAAGTTTAAAAATGCTTCAGAACTCTTCCATTGTTCTCGGAATTCCGCTGACGTTTAAAAATGCTTTGGAACTCTTCCATTATTCTCGGAAATCTGCTGAAGTTTAAAAATGCTTCGGAACTCTTCCATTGTTCTCAGAATTCCGCTGAAGTTTAAAAATGCTTCGGTACTCTTCCATTGTTCTCGGAATTCTGCTGACATATAAAAATGCTTCGGAAATCTTGCATTGTTCTCGGCATTCCGCTGACGTTTAAAAATGCTTCGGAACTCTTCAATTGTTCTCGGAATTCTGCTGAACTTTTAAAATGCTTTGGAACTCTTCCATTGCTCTCGGAATTCTGCTGAAGTTTAAAAATGCTTCAGAACTCTTACATTGTTCTCGGAATTCTGCTGAAGTTTAAAAATGCTTCGGTACTCTTCCATTGTTCTCGGAATTCCGCTGACATATAAAAATGCTTCGGAAATCTTGCATTGTTCTCGGCATTCCGCTGACGTTTAAAAATGCTTCGGAACTCTTCCATTGTTCTCAGAATTCCGCTGACGTTTAAAAATGCTTCGGAAATCTTCCATTGTTTTCAAAATTCCGCTGACGTTTAAAAATGCTTCAGAACTCTTCCATTGTTCTCGGAATTCCGCTGACGTTTAAAAATGCTTTGGAACTCTTCCATTGTTCTTGGAATTCTGCTGAAGTTTAAAAATGCTTCGGAACTCTTCCATTGTTCTCAGAATTCCGCTGACGTTTAAAAATGCTTCGGTACTCTTCCATTGTTCTCGGAATTCCACTGACATATAAAAATGCTTCGGAAATCTGGCATTGTTCTCGGCATTCCGCTGACGTTTAAAAATGCTTCGGAACTCTTCCATTGTTCTCAGAATTCTGCTGACGTTTAAAAATGCTTCGGAACTCTTCCATTGTTCTCGGAATTCCGCTGAAGTTTAAAAATGCTTCGGACCTCTTCCATTGTTCTAGGAATTCTGCTGAAGTCTAAAAATTCATCTGAACTCTTCCATTATTCTCGGAATTCGTGTGAATTTTAAAAATGCTTCGGAACTCTTCCATTGCTCTCGGAATTCTGCTGAAGTTTAAAAATGCTTCAGAACTCTTACATTGTTCTCGGAATTCTGCTGACGTTTAAAAATGCTTCGGAACTCTTCCATTGTTCTCTGAATTCCGCTGACGTTTAAAAATGCTTCGGTACTCTTCCTTTGTTCTCGGAATTCCGCTGACATATAAAAATGCTTCGGAAATCTTGCATTGTTCTCGGCATTCCGCTGACGTTTAAAAATGCTTCGGAACTCTTAAATTGTTCTCGGAATTCTGCCGAACTTTTAAAATGCTTTGGAACTCTTCCATTGCTCTCGGAATTCTGCTGAAGTTTAAAAATGCTTCAGAACTCTTCCATTGTTCTCGGAATTCTGCTGTAGTTTAAAAATGCTACGGAACTCTTCCATTGTTCTCAGAATTCCGCTGACGTTTAAAAATGCTTTGGAAATCTTCCATTGTTTTCAAAATTCCGCTGACGTTTAAAAATGCTTCAGAACTCTTCCATTGTTCTCGGAATTCCGCTGACGTTTTAAAATGCTTCGGTACTCTTCCATTGTTCTCGGAATTCTGCTGAAGTTTAAAAATGCTTCGGAACTCTTCCATTGTTCTCAGAATTCCGCTAACGTTTAAAAATGCTTCAGAAATCTTCCATTGTTTTCAAAATTCCGCTGACGCTTAAATATGCTTCAGAACTCTTCCATTGTTCTCGGAATTCCGCTGACGTTTAATAATGCTTCGCAACTCTTTCATTGTACTCGGAATTCCGCTAACGTTTAAAAATGCTTCGGAACTCTTCCATTGTTCTCGGAATTCCGTTGAAGTTTAAAAATGCTTCGAAACTCTTCCATTGTTCTGGGAATTCTGCTGAAGTTTAAAAATGCTTCAGAACTCTTCCATTGTTCTCGGAATTCCGCTGACGTTTTAAAATGCTTCGGTACTCTTCCATTGTTCTCGGAATTCCGCTGACATATAAAAATGCTTCGGAAATCTTGCATTGTTCTCGGCATTCCGCTGACGTTTAAAAATGCTTCGGAACTCTTCCATTGTTCTCAGAATTCCGCTGACGTTTAAAAATGCTTCGGAAATCTTCCATAGTTTTCAAAATTCCGCTGACGTTTAAAAATGCTTCAGAACTCTTCCATTGTTCTCGGAATTCCGCTGACGTTTAAAAATGCTTTGGAACTCTTCCATTATTCTCGGAAATCTGCTGAAGTTTAAAAATGCTTCGGAACTCTTCCATTGTTCTCAGAATTCCGCTGAAGTTTAAAAATGCTTCGGTACTCTTCCATTGTTCTCGGAATTCAGCTGACATATAAAAATGCTTCGGAAATCTTGCATTGTTCTCGGCATTCCGCTGACGTTTAAAAATGCTTCGGAACTCTTCAATTGTTCTCGGAATTCTGCTGAACTTTTAAAATGCTTTGGAACTCTTCCATTGCTCTCGGAATTCTGCTGAAGTTTAAAAATGCTTCAGAACTCTTCCATTGTTTTCGGAATTCTGCTGAAGTTTAAAAATGCTTCGGAACTCTTCCATTGTTCTCAGAATTCCACTGACGTTTAAAAATGCTTCGGAAATCTTCCATTGTTTTCAAAATTCCGCTGACGCTTAAAAATGCTTCAGAACTCTTCCATTGTTCTCGGAATTCCGCTGACGTTTAATAATGCTTCGCAACTTTTTCATTGTTCTCGGAATTCAGCTGACGGTTAAAAATGCTTCGGAACTCTTCAATTGTTCTCGGAATTCTGTTGAACTTTTAAAATGCTTTGGAACTCTTCCATTGCTCTCGGAATTCTGCTGAAGTTTAAAAATGCTTCAGAACTCTTACATTGTTCTCGGAATTCTGCTGACGTTTAAAAATGCTTCGGAACTCTACCATTGTTCTCGGAATTCCGTTGAAGTTTAAAAATGCTTCGAAACTCTTCCATTGTTCTCGGAATTCTGCTGAAGTTTAAAAATGCTTCGGAACTCTTCCATTGTTCTCGGAATTCTGCTGAAGTTTAAAAATGCTTCAGAACTCTTACATTGTTCTCGGAATTCTGCTGACGTTTAAAAATGCTTCGGAACTCTACCATTGTTCTCGGAATTCCGTTGAAGTTTAAAAATGCTTCGAAACTCTTCCATTGTTCTCGGAATTCTGCTGAAGTTTAAAAATGCTTCGGAACTCTTCCATTGTTCTCGGAATTCCGCTGACGTTTAATAATGCTTCGCAACTCTTTCATTGTTCTCGGAATTCCACTGACGTTTAAAAATGCTTCGGAACGCTTCCATTGTTCTCGGAATTCCGTTGAAGTTTAAAAATGCTTCGAAACTCTTCCATTGTTCTCGGAATTCTGCTGAAGTTTAAAAATGCTTTGGAACTCTTTCATTGTTCTCAGAATTCCGCTGACATTTAAAAATGCTTTGGTACTCTTCCATTGTTCTCGGAATTCCGCTGACATATAAAAATGCTTCGGAAATCTTGCATTGTTCTCGGCATTCCGCTGACGTTTAAAAATGCTTCGGAACTCTTCAATTGTTCTCGGAATTCTGCTGAACTTTTAAAATGCTTTGGAACTCTTCCATTGCTCTCGGAATTCTGCTGAAGTTTAAAAATGCTTCAGAACTCTTACATTGTTCTCGGAATTCTGCTGAAGTTTAAAAATGCTTCGGTACTCTTCCATTGTTCTCGGAATTCCGCTGACATATAAAAATGCTTCGGAAATCTTGCATTGTTCTCGGCATTCCGCTGACGTTTAAAAATGCTTCGGAACTCTTCCATTGTTCTCAGAATTCCGCTGACGTTTAAAAATGCTTCAGAACTCTTCCATTGTTCTCGGAATTCCGCTGACGTTTAAAAATGCTTTGGAACTCTTCCATTGTTCTTGGAATTCTGCTGAAGTTTAGAAATGCTTCGGAACTCTTCCATTGTTCTCAGAATTCCGCTGACGTTTAAAAATGCTTCGGTACTCTTCCATTGTTCTCGGAATTCCACTGACATATAAAAATGCTTCGGAAATCTGGCATTGTTCTCGGCATTCCGCTGACGTTTAAAAATGCTTCGGAACTCTTCCATTGTTCTCAGAATTCTGCTGACGTTTAAAAATGCTTCGGAACTCTTCCATTGTTCTCGGAATTCCGCTGAAGTTTAAAAATGCTTCGGACCTCTTCCATTGTTCTAGGAATTCTGCTGAAGTCTAAAAATTCATCTGAACTCTTCCATTATTCTCGGAATTCGTGTGAATTTTAAAAATGCTTCGGAACTCTTCCATTGCTCTCGGAATTCTGCTGAAGTTTAAAAATGCTTCAGAACTCTTACATTGTCCTCGGAATTCTGCTGACGTTTAAAAATGCTTCGGAACTCTTCCATTGTTCTCTGAATTCCGCTGACGTTTAAAAATGCTTCGGTACTCTTCCTTTGTTCTCGGAATTCCGCTGACATATAAAAATGCTTCGGAAATCTTGCATTGTTCTCGGCATTCCGCTGACTTTTAAAAATGCTTCGGAACTCTTCCATTGCTCTCGGAATTCTGCTGAAGTTTAAAAATGCTTCAGAACTCTTACATTGTTCTCAGAATTCCGCTGACGTTTAAAAATGCTTCGGAAATCTTCCATAGTTTTCAAAATTCCGCTGACGTTTAAAAATGCTTCAGAACTCTTCCATTGTTCTCGGAATTCCGCTGACGTTTAAAAATGCTTTGGAACTCTTCCATTATTCTCGGAAATCTGCTGAAGTTTAAAAATGCTTCGGAACTCTTCCATTGTTCTCAGAATTCCGCTGAAGTTTAAAAATGCTTCGGTACTCTTCCATTGTTCTCGGAATTCCGCTGACATATAAAAATGCTTCGGAAATCTTGCATTGTTCTCGGCATTCCGCTGACGTTTAAAAATGCTTCGGAACTCTTCAATTGTTCTCGGAATTCTGCTGAACTTTTAAAATGCTTTGGAACTCTTCCATTGCTCTCGGAATTCTGCTGAAGTTTAAAAATGCTTCAGAACTCTTCCATTGTTTTCGGAATTCTGCTGAAGTTTAAAAATGCTTCGGAACTCTTCCATTGTTCTCAGAATTCCACTGACGTTTAAAAATGCTTCGGAAATCTTCCATTGTTTTCAAAATTCCGCTGACGCTTAAAAATGCTTCAGAACTCTTCCATTGTTCTCGGAATTCCGCTGACGTTTAATAATGCTTCGCAACTTTTTCATTGTTCTCGGAATTCAGCTGACGGTTAAAAATGCTTCGGAACTCTTCAATTGTTCTCGGAATTCTGTTGAACTTTTAAAATGCTTTGGAACTCTTCCATTGCTCTCGGAATTCTGCTGAAGTTTAAAAATGCTTCAGAACTCTTACATTGTTCTCGGAATTCTGCTGACGTTTAAAAATGCTTCGGAACTCTACCATTGTTCTCGGAATTCCGTTGAAGTTTAAAAATGCTTCGAAACTCTTCCATTGTTCTCGGAATTCTGCTGAAGTTTAAAAATGCTTCGGAACTCTTCCATTGTTCTCGGAATTCCGCTGACGTTTAATAATGCTTCGCAACTCTTTCATTGTTCTCGGAATTCCACTGACGTTTAAAAATGCTTCGGAACGCTTCCATTGTTCTCGGAATTCCGTTGAAGTTTAAAAATGCTTCGAAACTCTTCCATTGTTCTCGGAATTCTGCTGAAGTTTAAAAATGCTTTGGAACTCTTTCATTGTTCTCAGAATTCCGCTGACATTTAAAAATGCTTTGGTACTCTTCCATTGTTCTCGGAATTCCGCTGACATATAAAAATGCTTCGGAAATCTTGCATTGTTCTCGGCATTCCGCTGACGTTTAAAAATGCTTCGGAACTCTTCAATTGTTCTCGGAATTCTGCTGAACTTTTAAAATGCTTTGGAACTCTTCCATTGCTCTCGGAATTCTGCTGAAGTTTAAAAATGCTTCAGAACTCTTACATTGTTCTCGGAATTCTGCTGAAGTTTAAAAATGCTTCGGTACTCTTCCATTGTTCTCGGAATTCCGCTGACATATAAAAATGCTTCGGAAATCTTGCATTGTTCTCGGCATTCCGCTGACGTTTAAAAATGCTTCGGAACTCTTCCATTGTTCTCAGAATTCCGCTGACGTTTAAAAATGCTTCGGAAATCTTCCATTGTTTTCAAAATTCCGCTGACGTTTAAAAATGCTTCAGAACTCTTCCATTGTTCTCGGAATTCCGCTGACGTTTAAAAATGCTTTGGAACTCTTCCATTGTTCTTGGAATTCTGCTGAAGTTTAGAAATGCTTCGGAACTCTTCCATTGTTCTCAGAATTCCGCTGACGTTTAAAAATGCTTCGGTACTCTTCCATTGTTCTCGGAATTCCACTGACATATAAAAATGCTTCGGAAATCTGGCATTGTTCTCGGCATTCCGCTGACGTTTAAAAATGCTTCGGAACTCTTCCATTGTTCTCAGAATTCTGCTGACGTTTAAAAATGCTTCGGAACTCTTCCATTGTTCTCGGAATTCCGCTGAAGTTTAAAAATGCTTCGGACCTCTTCCATTGTTCTAGGAATTCTGCTGAAGTCTAAAAATTCATCTGAACTCTTCCATTATTCTCGGAATTCGTGTGAATTTTAAAAATGCTTCGGAACTCTTCCATTGCTCTCGGAATTCTGCTGAAGTTTAAAAATGCTTCAGAACTCTTACATTGTTCTCGGAATTCTGCTGACGTTTAAAAATGCTTCGGAACTCTTCCATTGTTCTCTGAATTCCGCTGACGTTTAAAAATGCTTCGGTACTCTTCCTTTGTTCACGGAATTCCGCTGACATATAAAAATGCTTCGGAAATCTTGCATTGTTCTCGGCATTCCGCTGACGTTTAAAAATGCTTCGGAACTCTTCAATTGTTCTCGGAATTCTGCCGAACTTTTAAAATGCTTTGGAACTCTTCCATTGCTCTCGGAATTCTGCTGAAGTTTAAAAATGCTTCAGAACTCTTCCATTGTTCTCGGAATTCTGCTGTAGTTTAAAAATGCTACGGAACTCTTCCATTGTTCTCAGAATTCCGCTGACGTTTAAAAATGCTTTGGAAATCTTCCATTGTTTTCAAAATTCCGCTGACGTTTAAAAATGCTTCAGAACTCTTCCATTGTTCTCGGAATTCCGCTGACGTTTTAAAATGCTTCGGTACTCTTCCATTGTTCTCGGAATTCTGCTGAAGTTTAAAAATGCTTCGGAACTCTTCCATTGTTCTCAGAATTCCGCTAACGTTTAAAAATGCTTCAGAAATCTTCCATTGTTTTCAAAATTCCGCTGACGCTTAAATATGCTTCAGAACTCTTCCATTGTTCTCGGAATTCCGCTGACGTTTAATAATGCTTCGCAACTCTTTCATTGTACTCGGAATTCCGCTAACGTTTAAAAATGCTTCGGAACTCTTCCATTGTTCTCGGAATTCCGTTGAAGTTTAAAAATGCTTCGAAACTCTTCCATTGTTCTGGGAATTCTGCTGAAGTTTAAAAATGCTTCAGAACTCTTCCATTGTTCTCGGAATTCCGCTGATGTTTAAACATGCTTCGGAACTCTTCCATTGTTCTCGGAATTCTGTTGAAGTTTAAAAATGCTTCTAAACTCTTCCATTGTTCTCGGAATTTTGCTGAAGTTTAAAAATGCTTCGGAACTCTTCCATTGTTCTCGGAATTCCGCTGACATATAAAAATGCTTCGGAAATCTTGCATTGTTCTCGGCATTCCGCTGACGTTTAAAAATGCTTCGGAACTCTTCAATTGTTCTCGGAATTCTGCTGAACTTTTAAAATGCTTTGGAACTCTTCCATTGCTCTCGCAATTCTGCTGACGTTTAAAAATGCTTCGGAACTCTTCCATTGTTCTCGGAATTCTGTTGACGTTTAAAAATGCTTCGGAACTCTTCCATTGTTCTCGGAATTCCGCTGACGTTTAAAAATGCTTCACAACTCTTCCATTGTTCTCGGAATTCCGCTGACTTTTAAAAATACTTCGAAACTCTTCCATTGTTCTCCAAATTCCGCTGAAGTTTAAAAATGCTTCGGAACCCTTCCATTGTTCTCGGAATTCTGCTGAAGTTTAAAAATGTTTCGGAACTCTTCCATTGTTCTCAGAATTCCGCTGAAGTTTAAAAATGCTTCGGACCTCTTCCATTGTTCTAGGAATTCTGCTGAAGTTTAAAAATTCATCTGAACTCTTCCATTATTCTCGGAATTCGTGTGAATTTTAAAAATGCTTCGGAACTCTTCTATTGTTCTCGGAATTCCGCTGAAGTTTAAAAATGCTTAAAATCTCTTACATTGTACTCGGAAATCCGCTGAAGTTTAAAAATGCTTCGGAACTCTTCCATTGCTCTCGGAATTCTGCTGAAGTTTAAAAATGCTTCAGAACTCTTACATTGTTCTCAGAATTCCGCTAACGTTTAAAAATGCTTCGGAAATCTTCCATTGTTTTCAAAATTCCGCTGACGCTTAAAAATGCTTCAGAACTCTTCCATTGTTCTCGGAATTCCGCTGACGTTTAATAATGCTTCGCAACTCTTTCATTGTACTCGGAATTCCGCTAACGTTTAAAAATGCTTCGGAACTCTTCCATTGTTCTCGGAATTCCGTTGAAGTTTAAAAATGCTTTGAAACTCTTCCATTGTTCTCGGAATTCTGCTGAAGTTTAAAAATGCTTCGGAACTCTTCCATTGTTCTCAGAATTCCGCTAACGTTTAAAAATGCTTCGGAAATCTTCCATTGTTTTCAAAATTCCGCTGACGCTTACAAATGCTTCAGAACTTTTCCATTGTTCTCGGAATTCCGCTGACTTTTAAAAATACTTCGAAACTCTTCCATTGTTCTCCAAATTCCGCTGAAGTTTAAAAATGCTTCGGAACTCTTCCATTGTTCTCGGAATTCCGCTGACGTTTAAAAATGCTTCACAACTCTTCCATTGTTCTCGGAATTCCGCTGACTTTTAAAAATACTTCGAAACTCTTCCATTGTTCTCCAAATTCCGCTGAAGTTTAAAAATGCTTCGGAACCCTTCCATTGTTCTCGGAATTCTGCTGAAGTTTAAAAATGCTTCGGAACTCTTCCATTGTTCTCAGAATTCTGCTGACGTTTAAAAATGCTTCGGAACTCTTCCATTGTTCTCGGAATTCCGCTGAAGTTTAAAAATGCTTTGGACCTCTTCCATTGTTCTAGGAATTCTGCTGAAGTCTAAAAATTCATCTGAACTCTTCCATTATTCTCGGAATTCGTGTGAATTTTAAAAATGCTTCGGAACTCTTCTATTGTTCTCGGAATTCCGCTGAAGTTTAAAAATGCTTAAAATCTCTTACATTGTACTCGGAATTCCGCTGAAGTTTAAAAATGCTTCGGAACTCTTCCATTGCTCTCGGAATTCTGCTGAAGTTTAAAAATGCTTCAGAACTCTTACATTGTTCTCGGAATTCTGCTGACGTTTAAAAATGCTTCGGAATTCTTCCATTGTTCTCTGAATTCCGCTGACGTTTAAAAATGCTTCGGTACTCTTCCTTTGTTCTCGGCATTCCGCTGACGTTTAAAAATGCTTCGGAACTCTTCAATTGTTCTCGGAATTCTGCCGAACTTTTAAAATGCTTTGGAACTCTTCCATTGCTCTCGGAATTCTGCTGAAGTTTAAAAATGCTTCAGAACTCTTCCATTGTTCTCGGAATTCTGCTGTAGTTTAAAAATGCTTCGGAACTCTTCCATTGTTCTCAGAATTCCGCTGACGTTTAAAAATGCTTTGGAAATCTTCCATTGTTTTCAAAATTCCGCTGACGTTTAAAAATGCTTCAGAACTCTTCCATTGTTCTCGGAATTCCGCTGACGTTTTAAAATGCTTCGGTACTCTTCCATTGTTCTCGGAATTCCGCTGACATATAAAAATGCTTCGGAAATCTTGCATTGTTCTCGGCATTCCGCTGACATTTAAAAATGCTTCGGAACTCTTCCATTGTTCTCAGAATTCCGCTGACGTTTAAAAATGCTTCGGAAATCTTCCATAGTTTTCAAAATTCCGCTGAAGTTTAAAAATGTTTCAGAACTCTTCCATTGTTCTCGGAATTCCGCTGACGTTTAAAAATGCTTTGGAACTCTTCCATTATTCTCGGAAATCTGCTGAAGTTTAAAAATGCTTCGGAACTCTTCCATTGTTCTCAGAATTCCGCTGAAGTTTAAAAATGCTTCGGTACTCTTCCATTGTTCTCGGAATTCCGCTGACATATAAAAATGCTTCGGAAATCTTGCATTGTTCTCGGCATTCCGCTGACGTTTAAAAATGCTTCGGAACTCTTCAATTGTTCTCGGAATTCTGCTGAACTTTTAAAATGCTTTGGAACTCTTCCATTGCTCTCGGAATTCTGCTGAAGTTTAAAAATGCTTCAGAACTCTTCCATTGTTTTCGGAATTCTGCTGAAGTTTAAAAATGCTTCGGAACTCTTCCATTGTTCTCAGAATTCCACTGACGTTTAAAAATGCTTCGGAAATCTTCCATTGTTTTCAAAATTCCGCTGACGCTTAAAAATGCTTCAGAACTCTTCCATTGTTCTCGGAATTCCGCTGACGTTTAATAATGCTTCGCAACTTTTTCATTGTTCTTGGAATTCCGCTGACGGTTAAAAATGCTTCGGAACTGTTCAATTGTTCTCGGAATTCTGTTGAACTTTTAAAATGCTTTGGAACTCTTCCATTGCTCTCGGAATTCTGCTGAAGTTTAAAAATGCTTCAGAACTCTTACATTGTTCTCGGAATTCTGCTGACGTTTAAAAATGCTTCGGAACTCTACCATTGTTCTCGGAATTCCGTTGAAGTTTAAAAATGCTTCGAAACTCTTCCATTGTTCTCGGAATTCTGCTGAAGTTTAAAAATGCTTCGGAACTCTTCCATTGTTCTCGGAATTCCGCTGACGTTTAATAATGCTTCGCAACTCTTTCATTGTTCTCGGAATTCCACTGACGTTTAAAAATGCTTCGGAACGCTTCCATTGTTCTCGGAATTCCGTTGAAGTTTAAAAATGCTTCGAAACTCTTCCATTGTTCTCGGAATTCTGCTGAAGTTTAAAAATGCTTTGGAACTCTTTCATTGTTCTCAGAATTCCGCTGACATTTAAAAATGCTTTGGTACTCTTCCATTGTTCTCGGAATTCCGCTGACATATAAAAATGCTTCGGAAATCTTGCATTGTTCTCGGCATTCCGCTGACGTTTAAAAATGCTTCGGAACTCTTCAATTGTTCTCGGAACTCTGCTGAACTTTTAAAATGCTTTGGAACTCTTCCATTGCTCTCGGAATTCTGCTGAAGTTTAAAAATGCTTCAGAACTCTTACATTGTTCTCGGAATTCTGCTGAAGTTTAAAAATGCTTCGGTACTCTTCCATTGTTCTCGGAATTCCGCTGACATATAAAAATGCTTCGGAAATCTTGCATTGTTCTCGGCATTCCGCTGACGTTTAAAAATGCTTCGGAACTCTTCCATTGTTCTCAGAATTCCGCTGACGTTTAAAAATGCTTCGGAAATCTTCCATTGTTTTCAAAATTCCGCTGACGTTTAAAAATGCTTCAGAACTCTTCCATTGTTCTCGGAATTCCGCTGACGTTTAAAAATGCTTTGGAACTCTTCCATTGTTCTTGGAATTCTGCTGAAGTTTAAAAATGCTTCGGAACTCTTCCATTGTTCTCAGAATTCCGCTGAAGTTTAAAAATGCTTCGGTACTCTTCCATTGTTCTCGGAATTCCGCTGACATATAAAAATGCTTCGGAAATCTTGCATTGTTCTCGGCATTCCGCTGACGTTTAAAAATGCTTCGGAACTCTTCAATTGTTCTCGGAATTCTGCTGAACTTTTAAAATGCTTTGGAACTCTTCCATTGCTCTCGGAATTCTGCTGAAGTTTAAAAATGCTTCAGAACTCTTCCATTGTTTTCGGAATTCTGCTGAAGTTTAAAAATGCTTCGCAACTCTTCCATTGTTCTCAGAATTCCACTGACGTTTAAAAATGCTTCGGAAATCTTCCATTGTTTTCAAAATTCCGCTGACGCTTAAAAATGCTTCAGAACTCTTCCATTGTTCTCGGAATTCCGCTGACGTTTAATAATGCTTCGCAACTTTTTCATTGTTCTCGGAATTCAGCTGACGGTTAAAAATGCTTCGGAACTCTTCAATTGTTCTCGGAATTCTGTTGAACTTTTAAAATGCTTTGGAACTCTTCCATTGCTCTCGGAATTCTGCTGAAGTTTAAAAATGCTTCAGAACTCTTACATTGTTCTCGGAATTCTGCTGACGTTTAAAAATGCTTCGGAACTCTACCATTGTTCTCGGAATTCCGTTGAAGTTTAAAAATGCTTCGAAACTCTTCCATTGTTCTCGGAATTCTGCTGAAGTTTAAAAATGCTTCGGAACTCTTCCATTGTTCTCGGAATTCCGCTGACGTTTAATAATGCTTCGCAACTCTTTCATTGTTCTCGGAATTCCACTGACGTTTAAAAATGCTTCGGAACGCTTCCATTGTTCTCGGAATTCCGTTGAAGTTTAAAAATGCTTCGAAACTCTTCCATTGTTCTCGGAATTCTGCTGAAGTTTAAAAATGCTTTGGAACTCTTTCATTGTTCTCAGAATTCCGCTGACATTTAAAAATGCTTTGGTACTCTTCCATTGTTCTCGGAATTCCGCTGACATATAAAAATGCTTCGGAAATCTTGCATTGTTCTCGGCATTCCGCTGACGTTTAAAAATGCTTCGGAACTCTTCAATTGTTCTCGGAATTCTGCTGAACTTTTAAAATGCTTTGGAACTCTTCCATTGCTCTCGGAATTCTGCTGAAGTTTAAAAATGCTTCAGAACTCTTACATTGTTCTCGGAATTCTGCTGACGTTTAAAAATGCTTCGGAACTCTACCATTGTTCTCGGAATTCCGTTGAAGTTTAAAAATGCTTCGAAACTCTTCCATTGTTCTCGGAATTCTGCTGAAGTTTAAAAATGCTTCGGAACTCTTCCATTGTTCTCGGAATTCCGCTGACGTTTAATAATGCTTCGCAACTCTTTCATTGTTCTCGGAATTCCACTGACGTTTAAAAATGCTTCGGAAACGCTTCCATTGTTCTCGGAATTCCGTTGAAGTTTAAAAATGCTTCGAAACTCTTCCATTGTTCTCGGAATTCTGCTGAAGTTTAAAAATGCTTTGGAACTCTTTCATTGTTCTCAGAATTCCGCTGACATTTAAAAATGCTTTGGTACTCTTCCATTGTTCTCGGAATTCCGCTGACATATAAAAATGCTTCGGAAATCTTGCATTGTTCTCGGCATTCCGCTGACGTTTAAAAATGCTTCGGAACTCTTCAATTGTTCTCGGAACTCTGCTGAACTTTTAAAATGCTTTGGAACTCTTCCATTGCTCTCGGAATTCTGCTGAAGTTTAAAAATGCTTCAGAACTCTTACATTGTTCTCGGAATTCTGCTGAAGTTTAAAAATGCTTCGGTACTCTTCCATTGTTCTCGGAATTCCGCTGACATATAAAAATGCTTCGGAAATCTTGCATTGTTCTCGGCATTCCGCTGACGTTTAAAAATGCTTCGGAACTCTTCCATTGTTCTCAGAATTCCGCTGACGTTTAAAAATGCTTCGGAAATCTTCCATTGTTTTCAAAATTCCGCTGACGTTTAAAAATGCTTCAGAACTCTTCCATTGTTCTCGGAATTCCGCTGACGTTTAAAAATGCTTTGGAACTCTTCCATTGTTCTTGGAATTCTGCTGAAGTTTAAAAATGCTTCGGAACTCTTCCATTGTTCTCAGAATTCCGCTGACGTTTAAAAATGCTTCGGTACTCTTCCATTGTTCTCGGAATTCCACTGACATATAAAAATGCTTCGGAAATCTGGCATTGTTCTCGGCATTCCGCTGACGTTTAAAAATGCTTCGGAACTCTTCCATTGTTCTCAGAATTCTGCTGACGTTTAAAAATGCTTCGGAACTCTTCCATTGTTCTCGGAATTCCGCTGAAGTTTAAAAATGCTTCGGACCTCTTCCATTGTTCTAGGAATTCTGCTGAAGTCTAAAAATTCATCTGAACTCTTCCATTATTCTCGGAATTCGTGTGAATTTTAAAAATGCTTCGGAACTCTTCCATTGCTCTCGGAATTCTGCTGAAGTTTAAAAATGCTTCAGAACTCTTACATTGTTCTCGGAATTCTGCTGACGTTTAAAAATGCTTCGGAACTCTTCCATTGTTCTCTGAATTCCGCTGACGTTTAAAAATGCTTCGGTACTCTTCCTTTGTTCTCGGAATTCCGCTGACATATAAAAATGCTTCGGAACTCTTCCATTGTTCTCTGAATTCCGCTGACGTTTAAAAATGCTTCGGTACTCTTCCTTTGTTCTCGGAATTCCGCTGACATATAAAAATGCTTCGGAAATCTTGCATTGTTCTCGGCATTCCGCTGACGTTTAAAAATGCTTCGGAACTCTTCAATTGTTCTCGGAATTCTGCCGAACTTTTAAAATGCTTTGGAACTCTTCCATTGCTCTCGGAATTCTGCTGAAGTTTAAAAATGCTTCAGAACTCTTCCATTGTTCTCGGAATTCTGCTGTAGTTTAAAAATGCTACGGAACTCTTCCATTGTTCTCAGAATTCCGCTGACGTTTAAAAATGCTTTGGAAATCTTCCATTGTTTTCAAAATTCCGCTGACGTTTAAAAATGCTTCAGAACTCTTCCATTGTTCTCAGAATTCCGCTAACGTTTAAAAATGCTTCAGAAATCTTCCATTGTTTTCAAAATTCCGCTGACGCTTAAATATGCTTCAGAACTCTTCAATTGTTCTCGGAATTCCGCTGACGTTTAATAATGCTTCGCAACTCTTTCATTGTACTCGGAATTCCGCTAAAGTTTAAAAATGCTTCGGAACTCTTCCATTGTTCTCGGAATTCCGTTGAAGTTTAAAAATGCTTCGAAACTCTTCCATTGTTCTGGGAATTCTGATGAAGTTTAAAAATGCTTCAGAACTCTTCCATTGTTCTCGGAATTCCGCTGATGTTTAAACATGCTTCGGAACTCTTCCATTGTTCTCGGAATTCTGTTGAAGTTTAAAAATGCTTCTAAACTCTTCCATTGTTCTCGGAATTCTGCTGAAGTTTAAAAATGCTTCGGAACTCTTCCATTGTTCTCGGAATTCCGCTGACATATAAAAATGCTTCGGAAATCTTGCATTGTTCTCGGCATTCCGCTGACGTTTAAAAATGCTTCGGAACTCTTCAATTGTTCTCGGAATTCTGCTGAACTTTTAAAATGCTTTGGAACTCTTCCATTGCTCTCGCAATTCTGCTGACGTTTAAAAATGCTTCGGAACTCTTCCATTGTTCTCGGAATTCTGTTGACGTTTAAAAATGCTTCGGAACTCTTCCATTGTTCTCGGAATTCCGCTGACGTTTAAAAATGCTTCACAACTCTTCCATTGTTCTCGGAATTCCGCTGACTTTTAAAAATACTTCGAAACTCTTCCATTGTTCTCCAAATTCCGCTGAAGTTTAAAAATGCTTCGGAACCCTTCCATTGTTCTCGGAATTCTGCTGAAGTTTAAAAATGTTTCGGAACTCTTCCATTGTTCTCAGAATTCCGCTGAAGTTTAAAAATGCTTCGGACCTCTTCCATTGTTCTAGGAATTCTGCTGAAGTTTAAAAATTCATCTGAACTCTTCCATTATTCTCGGAATTCGTGTGAATTTTAAAAATGCTTCGGAACTCTTCTATTGTTCTCGGAATTCCGCTGAAGTTTAAAAATGCTTAAAATCTCTTACATTGTACTCGGAAATCCGCTGAAGTTTAAAAATGCTTCGGAACTCTTCCATTGCTCTCGGAATTCTGCTGAAGTTTAAAAATGCTTCAGAACTCTTACATTGTTCTCAGAATTCCGCTAACGTTTAAAAATGCTTCGGAAATCTTCCATTGTTTTCAAAATTCCGCTGACGCTTAAAAATGCTTCAGAACTCTTCCATTGTTCTCGGAATTCCGCTGACGTTTAATAATGCTTCGCAACTCTTTCATTGTACTCGGAATTCCGCTAACGTTTAAAAATGCTTCGGAACTCTTCCATTGTTCTCGGAATTCCGTTGAAGTTTAAAAATGCTTTGAAACTCTTCCATTGTTCTCGGAATTCTGCTGAAGTTTAAAAATGCTTCGGAACTCTTCCATTCTTCTCAGAATTCCGCTAACGTTTAAAAATGCTTCGGAAATCTTCCATTGTTTTCAAAATTCCGCTGACGCTTACAAATGCTTCAGAACTTTTCCATTGTTCTCGGAATTCCGCTGACTTTTAAAAATACTTCGAAACTCTTCCATTGTTCTCCAAATTCCGCTGAAGTTTAAAAATGCTTCGGAACTCTTCCATTGTTCTCGGAATTCCGCTGACGTTTAAAAATGCTTCACAACTCTTCCATTGTTCTCGGAATTCCGCTGACTTTTAAAAATACTTCGAAACTCTTCCATTGTTCTCCAAATTCCGCTGAAGTTTAAAAATGCTTCGGAACCCTTCCATTGTTCTCGGAATTCTGCTGAAGTTTAAAAATGCTTCGGAACTCTTCCATTGTTCTCAGAATTCTGCTGACGTTTAAAAATGCTTCGGAACTCTTCCATTGTTCTCGGAATTCCGCTGAAGTTTAAAAATGCTTTGGACCTCTTCCATTGTTCTAGGAATTCTGCTGAAGTCTAAAAATTCATCTGAACTCTTCCATTATTCTCGGAATTCGTGTGAATTTTAAAAATGCTTCGGAACTCTTCTATTGTTCTCGGAATTCCGCTGAAGTTTAAAAATGCTTAAAATCTCTTACATTGTACTCGGAATTCCGCTGAAGTTTAAAAATGCTTCGGAACTCTTCCATTGCTCTCGGAATTCTGCTGAAGTTTAAAAATGCTTCAGAACTCTTACATTGTTCTCGGAATTCTGCTGACGTTTAAAAATGCTTCGGAATTCTTCCATTGTTCTCTGAATTCCGCTGACGTTTAAAAATGCTTCGGTACTCTTCCTTTGTTCTCGGCATTCCGCTGACGTTTAAAAATGCTTCGGAACTCTTCAATTGTTCTCGGAATTCTGCCGAACTTTTAAAATGCTTTGGAACTCTTCCATTGCTCTCGGAATTCTGCTGAAGTTTAAAAATGCTTCAGAACTCTTCCATTGTTCTCGGAATTCTGCTGTAGTTTAAAAATGCTTCGGAACTCTTCCATTGTTCTCAGAATTCCGCTGACGTTTAAAAATGCTTTGGAAATCTTCCATTGTTTTCAAAATTCCGCTGACGTTTAAAAATGCTTCAGAACTCTTCCATTGTTCTCGGAATTCCGCTGACGTTTTAAAATGCTTCGGTACTCTTCCATTGTTCTCGGAATTCCGCTGACATATAAAAATGCTTCGGAAATCTTGCATTGTTCTCGGCATTCCGCTGACATTTAAAAATGCTTCGGAACTCTTCCATTGTTCTCAGAATTCCGCTGACGTTTAAAAATGCTTCGGAAATCTTCCATAGTTTTCAAAATTCCGCTGAAGTTTAAAAATGTTTCAGAACTCTTCCATTGTTCTCGGAATTCCGCTGACGTTTAAAAATGCTTTGGAACTCTTCCATTATTCTCGGAAATCTGCTGAAGTTTAAAAATGCTTCGGAACTCTTCCATTGTTCTCAGAATTCCGCTGAACTTTAAAAATGCTTCGGTACTCTTCCATTGTTCTCGGAATTCCGCTGACATATAAAAATGCTTCGGAAATCTTGCATTGTTCTCGGCATTCCGCTGACGTTTAAAAATGCTTCGGAACTCTTCAATTGTTCTCGGAATTCTGCTGAACTTTTAAAATGCTTTGGAACTCTTCCATTGCTCTCGGAATTCTGCTGAAGTTTAAAAATGCTTCAGAACTCTTCCATTGTTTTCGGAATTCTGCTGAAGTTTAAAAATGCTTCGGAACTCTTCCATTGTTCTCAGAATTCCACTGACGTTTAAAAATGCTTCGGAAATCTTCCATTGTTTTCAAAATTCCGCTGACGCTTAAAAATGCTTCAGAACTCTTCCATTGTTCTCGGAATTCCGCTGACGTTTAATAATGCTTCGCAACTTTTTCATTGTTCTTGGAATTCCGCTGACGGTTAAAAATGCTTCGGAACAGTTCAATTGTTCTCGGAATTCTGTTGAACTTTTAAAATGCTTTGGAACTCTTCCATTGCTCTCGGAATTCTGCTGAAGTTTAAAAATGCTTCAGAACTCTTACATTGTTCTCGGAATTCTGCTGACGTTTAAAAATGCTTCGGAACTCTACCATTGTTCTCGGAATTCCGTTGAAGTTTAAAAATGCTTCGAAACTCTTCCATTGTTCTCGGAATTCTGCTGAAGTTTAAAAATGCTTCGGAACTCTTCCATTGTTCTCGGAATTCCGCTGACGTTTAATAATGCTTCGCAACTCTTTCATTGTTCTCGGAATTCCACTGACGTTTAAAAATGCTTCGGAAACGCTTCCATTGTTCTCGGAATTCCGTTGAAGTTTAAAAATGCTTCGAAACTCTTCCATTGTTCTCGGAATTCTGCTGAAGTTTAAAAATGCTTTGGAACTCTTTCATTGTTCTCAGAATTCCGCTGACATTTAAAAATGCTTTGGTACTCTTCCATTGTTCTCGGAATTCCGCTGACATATAAAAATGCTTCGGAAATCTTGCATTGTTCTCGGCATTCCGCTGACGTTTAAAAATGCTTCGGAACTCTTCAATTGTTCTCGGAACTCTGCTGAACTTTTAAAATGCTTTGGAACTCTTCCATTGCTCTCGGAATTCTGCTGAAGTTTAAAAATGCTTCAGAACTCTTACATTGTTCTCGGAATTCTGCTGAAGTTTAAAAATGCTTCGGTACTCTTCCATTGTTCTCGGAATTCCGCTGACATATAAAAATGCTTCGGAAATCTTGCATTGTTCTCGGCATTCCGCTGACGTTTAAAAATGCTTCGGAACTCTTCCATTGTTCTCAGAATTCCGCTGACGTTTAAAAATGCTTCGGAAATCTTCCATTGTTTTCAAAATTCCGCTGACGTTTAAAAATGCTTCAGAACTCTTCCATTGTTCTCGGAATTCCGCTGACGTTTAAAAATGCTTTGGAACTCTTCCATTGTTCTTGGAATTCTGCTGAAGTTTAAAAATGCTTCGGAACTCTTCCATTGTTCTCAGAATTCCGCTGACGTTTAAAAATGCTTCGGTACTCTTCCATTGTTCTCGGAATTCCACTGACATATAAAAATGCTTCGGAAATCTGGCATTGTTCTCGGCATTCCGCTGACGTTTAAAAATGCTTCGGAACTCTTCCATTGTTCTCAGAATTCTGCTGACGTTTAAAAATGCTTCGGAACTCTTCCATTGTTCTCGGAATTCCGCTGAAGTTTAAAAATGCTTCGGACCTCTTCCATTGTTCTAGGAATTCTGCTGAAGTCTAAAAATTCATCTGAACTCTTCCATTATTCTCGGAATTCGTGTGAATTTTAAAAATGCTTCGGAACTCTTCCATTGCTCTCGGAATTCTGCTGAAGTTTAAAAATGCTTCAGAACTCTTACATTGTTCTCGGAATTCTGCTGACGTTTAAAAATGCTTCGGAACTCTTCCATTGTTCTCTGAATTCCGCTGACGTTTAAAAATGCTTCGGTACTCTTCCTTTGTTCTCGGAATTCCGCTGACATATAAAAATGCTTCGGAACTCTTCCATTGTTCTCTGAATTCCGCTGACGTTTAAAAATGCTTCGGTACTCTTCCTTTGTTCTCGGAATTCCGCTGACATATAAAAATGCTTCGGAAATCTTGCATTGTTCTCGGCATTCCGCTGACGTTTAAAAATGCTTCGGAACTCTTCAATTGTTCTCGGAATTCTGCCGAACTTTTAAAATGCTTTGGAACTCTTCCATTGCTCTCGGAATTCTGCTGAAGTTTAAAAATGCTTCAGAACTCTTCCATTGTTCTCGGAATTCTGCTGTAGTTTAAAAATGCTACGGAACTCTTCCATTGTTCTCAGAATTCCGCTGACGTTTAAAAATGCTTTGGAAATCTTCCATTGTTTTCAAAATTCCGCTGACGTTTAAAAATGCTTCAGAACTCTTCCATTGTTCTCAGAATTCCGCTAACGTTTAAAAATGCTTCAGAAATCTTCCATTGTTTTCAAAATTCCGCTGACGCTTAAATATGCTTCAGAACTCTTCAATTGTTCTCGGAATTCCGCTGACGTTTAATAATGCTTCGCAACTCTTTCATTGTACTCGGAATTCCGCTAAAGTTTAAAAATGCTTCGGAACTCTTCCATTGTTCTCGGAATTCCGTTGAAGTTTAAAAATGCTTCGAAACTCTTCCATTGTTCTGGGAATTCTGATGAAGTTTAAAAATGCTTCAGAACTCTTCCATTGTTCTCGGAATTCCGCTGATGTTTAAACATGCTTCGGAACTCTTCCATTGTTCTCGGAATTCTGTTGAAGTTTAAAAATGCTTCTAAACTCTTCCATTGTTCTCGGAATTCTGCTGAAGTTTAAAAATGCTTCGGAACTCTTCCATTGTTCTCGGAATTCCGCTGACATATAAAAATGCTTCGGAAATCTTGCATTGTTCTCGGCATTCCGCTGACGTTTAAAAATGCTTCGGAACTCTTCAATTGTTCTCGGAATTCTGCTGAACTTTTAAAATGCTTTGGAACTCTTCCATTGCTCTCGCAATTCTGCTGACGTTTAAAAATGCTTCGGAACTCTTCCATTGTTCTCGGAATTCTGTTGACGTTTAAAAATGCTTCGGAACTCTTCCATTGTTCTCGGAATTCCGCTGACGTTTAAAAATGCTTCACAACTCTTCCATTGTTCTCGGAATTCCGCTGACTTTTAAAAATACTTCGAAACTCTTCCATTGTTCTCCAAATTCCGCTGAAGTTTAAAAATGCTTCGGAACCCTTCCATTGTTCTCGGAATTCTGCTGAAGTTTAAAAATGTTTCGGAACTCTTCCATTGTTCTCAGAATTCCGCTGAAGTTTAAAAATGCTTCGGACCTCTTCCATTGTTCTAGGAATTCTGCTGAAGTTTAAAAATTCATCTGAACTCTTCCATTATTCTCGGAATTCGTGTGAATTTTAAAAATGCTTCGGAACTCTTCTATTGTTCTCGGAATTCCGCTGAAGTTTAAAAATGCTTAAAATCTCTTACATTGTACTCGGAAATCCGCTGAAGTTTAAAAATGCTTCGGAACTCTTCCATTGCTCTCGGAATTCTGCTGAAGTTTAAAAATGCTTCAGAACTCTTACATTGTTCTCAGAATTCCGCTAACGTTTAAAAATGCTTCGGAAATCTTCCATTGTTTTCAAAATTCCGCTGACGCTTAAAAATGCTTCAGAACTCTTCCATTGTTCTCGGAATTCCGCTGACGTTTAATAATGCTTCGCAACTCTTTCATTGTACTCGGAATTCCGCTAACGTTTAAAAATGCTTCGGAACTCTTCCATTGTTCTCGGAATTCCGTTGAAGTTTAAAAATGCTTTGAAACTCTTCCATTGTTCTCGGAATTCTGCTGAAGTTTAAAAATGCTTCGGAACTCTTCCATTCTTCTCAGAATTCCGCTAACGTTTAAAAATGCTTCGGAAATCTTCCATTGTTTTCAAAATTCCGCTGACGCTTACAAATGCTTCAGAACTTTTCCATTGTTCTCGGAATTCCGCTGACTTTTAAAAATACTTCGAAACTCTTCCATTGTTCTCCAAATTCCGCTGAAGTTTAAAAATGCTTCGGAACTCTTCCATTGTTCTCGGAATTCCGCTGACGTTTAAAAATGCTTCACAACTCTTCCATTGTTCTCGGAATTCCGCTGACTTTTAAAAATACTTCGAAACTCTTCCATTGTTCTCCAAATTCCGCTGAAGTTTAAAAATGCTTCGGAACCCTTCCATTGTTCTCGGAATTCTGCTGAAGTTTAAAAATGCTTCGGAACTCTTCCATTGTTCTCAGAATTCTGCTGACGTTTAAAAATGCTTTGGAACTCTTCCATTGTTCTCGGAATTCCGCTGAAGTTTAAAAATGCTTCAGAACTCTTCCATTGTTCTCGGAATTCTGCTGTAGTTTAAAAATGCTTCGGAACTCTTCCATTATTCTCAGAATTCCGCTGACGTTTAAAAATGCTTTGGAAATCTTCCATTGTTTTCAAAATTCCGCTGACGTTTAAAAATGCTTCAGAACTCTTCCATTGTTCTCGGAATTCCGCTGACGTTTTAAAATGCTTCGGTACTCTTCCATTGTTCTCGGAATTCCGCTGACATATAAAAATGCTTCGGAAATCTTGCATTGTTCTCGGCATTCCGCTGACATTTAAAAATGCTTCGGAACTCTTCCATTGTTCTCAGAATTCCGCTGACGTTTAAAAATGCTTCGGACCTCTTCCATTGTTCTAGGAATTCTGCTGAAGTTTAAAAATTCATCTGAACTCTTCCATTATTCTCGGAATTCGTGTGAATTTTAAAAATGCTTCGGAACTCTTCTATTGTTCTCGGAATTCCGCTGAAGTTTAAAAATGCTTAAAATCTCTTACATTGTACTCGGAAATCCGCTGAAGTTTAAAAATGCTTCGGAACTCTTCCATTGCTCTCGGAATTCTGCTGAAGTTTAAAAATGCTTCAGAACTCTTACATTGTTCTCAGAATTCCGCTAACGTTTAAAAATGCTTCGGAAATCTTCCATTGTTTTCAAAATTCCGCTGACGCTTAAAAATGCTTCAGAACTCTTCCATTGTTCTCGGAATTCCGCTGACGTTTAATAATGCTTCGCAACTCTTTCATTGTACTCGGAATTCCGCTAACGTTTAAAAATGCTTCGGAACTCTTCCATTGTTCTCGGAATTCCGTTGAAGTTTAAAAATGCTTTGAAACTCTTCCATTGTTCTCGGAATTCTGCTGAAGTTTAAAAATGCTTCGGAACTCTTCCATTGTTCTCAGAATTCCGCTAACGTTTAAAAATGCTTCGGAAATCTTCCATTGTTTTCAAAATTCCGCTGACGCTTACAAATGCTTCAGAACTTTTCCATTGTTCTCGGAATTCCGCTGACTTTTAAAAATACTTCGAAACTCTTCCATTGTTCTCCAAATTCCGCTGAAGTTTAAAAATGCTTCGGAACTCTTCCATTGTTCTCGGAATTCCGCTGACGTTTAAAAATGCTTCACAACTCTTCCATTGTTCTCGGAATTCCGCTGACTTTTAAAAATACTTCGAAACTCTTCCATTGTTCTCCAAATTCCGCTGAAGTTTAAAAATGCTTCGGAACCCTTCCATTGTTCTCGGAATTCTGCTGAAGTTTAAAAATGCTTCGGAACTCTTCCATTGTTCTCAGAATTCTGCTGACGTTTAAAAATGCTTCGGAACTCTTCCATTGTTCTCGGAATTCCGCTGAAGTTTAAAAATGCTTTGGACCTCTTCCATTGTTCTAGGAATTCTGCTGAAGTCTAAAAATTCATCTGAACTCTTCCATTGTTCTCAGAATTCCGCTGACGTTTAAAAATGCTTTGGAAATCTTCCATTGTTTTCAAAATTCCGCTGACGTTTAAAAATGCTTCAGAACTCTTCCATTGTTCTCGGAATTCCGCTGACGTTTTAAAATGCTTCGGTACTCTTCCATTGTTCTCGGAATTCCGCTGACATATAAAAATGCTTCGGAAATCTTGCATTGTTCTCGGCATTCCGCTGACATTTAAAAATGCTTCGGAACTCTTCCATTGTTCTCAGAATTCCGCTGACGTTTAAAAATGCTTCGGACCTCTTCCATTGTTCTAGGAATTCTGCTGAAGTTTAGAAATTCATCTGAACTCTTCCATTATTCTCGGAATTCGTGTGAATTTTAAAAATGCTTCGGAACTCTTCTATTGTTCTCGGAATTCCGTTGAAGTTTAAAAATGCTTTGAAACTCTTCCATTGTTCTCGGAATTCTGCTGAAGTTTAAAAATGCTTCGGAACTCTTCCATTGTTCTCAGAATTCCGCTAACGTTTAAAAATGCTTCGGAACTCTTCCATTGTTCTCAGAATTCCGCTAACGTTTAAAAATGCTTCGGAACTCTTCCATTGTTCTCGGAATTCCGTTGAAGTTTAAAAATGCTTTGAAACTCTTCCATTGTTCTCGGAATTCTGCTGAAGTTTAAAAATGCTTCGGAACTCTTCCATTGTTCTCAGAATTCCGCTAACGTTTAAAAATGCTTCGGAACTCTTCCATTGTTCTCGGAATTCCGTTGAAGTTTAAAAATGCTTCGAAACTCTTCCATTGTTCTGGGAATTCTGCTGAAGTTTAAAAATGCTTCAGAACTCTTCCATTGTTCTCGGAATTCCGCTGATGTTTAAACATGCTTCGGAACTCTTCCATTGTTCTCGGAATTCTGTTGAAGTTTAAAAATGCTTCTAAACTCTTCCATTGTTCTCGGAATTTTGCTGAAGTTTAAAAATGCTTCGGAACTCTTCCATTGTTCTCGGAATTCCGCTGACATATAAAAATGCTTCGGAAATCTTGCATTGTTCTCGGCATTCCGCTGACGTTTAAAAATGCTTCGGAACTCTTCAATTGTTCTCGGAATTCTGCTGAACTTTTAAAATGCTTTGGAACTCTTCCATTGCTCTCGCAATTCTGCTGACGTTTAAAAATGCTTCGGAACTCTTCCATTGTTCTCGGAATTCTGTTGACGTTTAAAAATGCTTCGGAACTCTTCCATTGTTCTCGGAATTCCGCTGACGTTTAAAAATGCTTCACAACTCTTCCATTGTTCTCGGAATTCCGCTGACTTTTAAAAATACTTCGAAACTCTTCCATTGTTCTCCAAATTCCGCTGAAGTTTAAAAATGCTTCGGAACCCTTCCATTGTTCTCGGAATTCTGCTGAAGTTTAAAAATGTTTCGGAACTCTTCCATTGTTCTCAGAATTCCGCTGAAGTTTAAAAATGCTTCGGACCTCTTCCATTGTTCTAGGAATTCTGCTGAAGTTTAGAAATTCATCTGAACTCTTCCATTATTCTCGGAATTCGTGTGAATTTTAAAAATGCTTCGGAACTCTTCTATTGTTCTCGGAATTCCGCTGAAGTTTAAAAATGCTTAAAATCTCTTACATTGTACTCGGAAATCCGCTGAAGTTTAAAAATGCTTCGGAACTCTTCCATTGCTCTCGGAATTCTGCTGAAGTTTAAAAATGCTTCAGAACTCTTACATTGTTCTCAGAATTCCGCTAACGTTTAAAAATGCTTCGGAAATCTTCCATTGTTTTCAAAATTCCGCTGACGCTTAAAAATGCTTCAGAACTCTTCCATTGTTCTCGGAATTCCGCTGACGTTTAATAATGCTTCGCAACTCTTTCATTGTACTCGGAATTCCGCTAACGTTTAAAAATGCTTCGGAACTCTTCCATTGTTCTCGGAATTCCGTTGAAGTTTAAAAATGCTTTGAAACTCTTCCATTGTTCTCGGAATTCTGCTGAAGTTTAAAAATGCTTCGGAACTCTTCCATTGTTCTCAGAATTCCGCTAACGTTTAAAAATGCTTCGGAAATCTTCCATTGTTTTCAAAATTCCGCTGACGCTTACAAATGCTTCAGAACTTTTCCATTGTTCTCGGAATTCCGCTGACTTTTAAAAATACTTCGAAACTCTTCCATTGTTCTCCAAATTCCGCTGAAGTTTAAAAATGCTTCGGAACTCTTCCATTGTTCTCGGAATTCCGCTGACGTTTAAAAATGCTTCACAACTCTTCCATTGTTCTCGGAATTCCGCTGACTTTTAAAAATACTTCGAAACTCTTCCATTGTTCTCCAAATTCCGCTGAAGTTTAAAAATGCTTCGGAACCCTTCCATTGTTCTCGGAATTCTGCTGAAGTTTAAAAATGCTTCGGAACTCTTCCATTGTTCTCAGAATTCTGTTGACGTTTAAAAATGCTTCGGAACTCTTCCATTGTTCTCGGAATTCCGCTGAAGTTTAAAAATGCTTTGGACCTCTTCCATTGTTCTAGGAATTCTGCTGAAGTCTAAAAATTCATCTGAACTCTTCCATTATTCTCGGAATTTGTGTGAATTTTAAAAATGCTTCGGAACTCTTCTATTGTTCTCGGAATTCCGCTGAAGTTTAAAAATGCTTAAAATCTCTTACATTGTACTCGGAATTCCGCTGAAGTTTAAAAATGCTTCGGAACTCTTCCATTGCTCTCGGAATTCTGCTGAAGTTTAAAAATGCTTCAGAACTCTTACATTGTTCTCGGAATTCTGCTGACGTTTAAAAATGCTTCGGAATTCTTCCATTGTTCTCTGAATTCCGCTGACGTTTAAAAATGCTTCGGTACTCTTCCTTTGTTCTCGGCATTCCGCTGACGTTTAAAAATGCTTCGGAACTCTTCAATTGTTCTCGGAATTCTGCCGAACTTTTAAAATGCTTTGGAACTCTTCCATTGCTCTCGGAATTCTGCTGAAGTTTAAAAATGCTTCAGAACTCTTCCATTGTTCTCGGAATTCTGCTGTAGTTTAAAAATGCTTCGGAACTCTTCCATTGTTCTCAGAATTCCGCTGACGTTTAAAAATGCTTTGGAAATCTTCCATTGTTTTCAAAATTCCGCTGACGTTTAAAAATGCTTCAGAACTCTTCCATTGTTCTCGGAATTCCGCTGACGTTTTAAAATGCTTCGGTACTCTTCCATTGTTCTCGGAATTCCGCTGACATATAAAAATGCTTCGGAAATCTTGCATTGTTCTCGGCATTCCGCTGACATTTAAAAATGCTTCGGAACTCTTCCATTGTTCTCAGAATTCCGCTGACGTTTAAAAATGCTTCGGAAATCTTCCATAGTTTTCAAAATTCCGCTGAAGTTTAAAAATGTTTCAGAACTCTTCCATTGTTCTCGGAATTCCGCTGACGTTTAAAAATGCTTTGGAACTCTTCCATTATTCTCGGAAATCTGCTGAAGTTTAAAAATGCTTCGGAACTCTTCCATTGTTCTCAGAATTCCGCTGAACTTTAAAAATGCTTCGGTACTCTTCCATTGTTCTCGGAATTCCGCTGACATATAAAAATGCTTCGGAAATCTTGCATTGTTCTCGGCATTCCGCTGACGTTTAAAAATGCTTCGGAACTCTTCAATTGTTCTCGGAATTCTGCTGAACTTTTAAAATGCTTTGGAACTCTTCCATTGCTCTCGGAATTCTGCTGAAGTTTAAAAATGCTTCAGAACTCTTCCATTGTTTTCGGAATTCTGCTGAAGTTTAAAAATGCTTCGGAACTCTTCCATTGTTCTCAGAATTCCACTGACGTTTAAAAATGCTTCGGAAATCTTCCATTGTTTTCAAAATTCCGCTGACGCTTAAAAATGCTTCAGAACTCTTCCATTGTTCTCGGAATTCCGCTGACGTTTAATAATGCTTCGCAACTTTTTCATTGTTCTTGGAATTCCGCTGACGGTTAAAAATGCTTCGGAACTGTTCAATTGTTCTCGGAATTCTGTTGAACTTTTAAAATGCTTTGGAACTCTTCCATTGCTCTCGGAATTCTGCTGAAGTTTAAAAATGCTTCAGAACTCTTACATTGTTCTCGGAATTCTGCTGACGTTTAAAAATGCTTCGGAACTCTACCATTGTTCTCGGAATTCCGTTGAAGTTTAAAAATGCTTCGAAACTCTTCCATTGTTCTCGGAATTCTGCTGAAGTTTAAAAATGCTTCGGAACTCTTCCATTGTTCTCGGAATTCCGCTGACGTTTAATAATGCTTCGCAACTCTTTCATTGTTCTCGGAATTCCACTGACGTTTAAAAATGCTTCGGAACGCTTCCATTGTTCTCGGAATTCCGTTGAAGTTTAAAAATGCTTCGAAACTCTTCCATTGTTCTCGGAATTCTGCTGAAGTTTAAAAATGCTTTGGAACTCTTTCATTGTTCTCAGAATTCCGCTGACATTTAAAAATGCTTTGGTACTCTTCCATTGTTCTCGGAATTCCGCTGACATATAAAAATGCTTCGGAAATCTTGCATTGTTCTCGGCATTCCGCTGACGTTTAAAAATGCTTCGGAACTCTTCAATTGTTCTCGGAACTCTGCTGAACTTTTAAAATGCTTTGGAACTCTTCCATTGCTCTCGGAATTCTGCTGAAGTTTAAAAATGCTTCAGAACTCTTACATTGTTCTCGGAATTCTGCTGAAGTTTAAAAATGCTTCGGTACTCTTCCATTGTTCTCGGAATTCCGCTGACATATAAAAATGCTTCGG
The DNA here is from genome assembly GCF_046119375.1 of Phyllobates terribilis. Taxonomy (NCBI): domain Eukaryota; kingdom Metazoa; phylum Chordata; class Amphibia; order Anura; family Dendrobatidae; genus Phyllobates; species Phyllobates terribilis. The sequence goes on from NW_027362782.1 coordinate 16,559,579, forward strand.
AAATCTTGCATTGTTCTCGGCATTCCGCTGACGTTTAAAAATGCTTCGGAACTCTTCCATTGTTCTCAGAATTCCGCTGACGTTTAAAAATGCTTCGGAAATCTTCCATTGTTTTCAAAATTCCGCTGACGTTTAAAAATGCTTCAGAACTCTTCCATTGTTCTCGGAATTCCGCTGACGTTTAAAAATGCTTTGGAACTCTTCCATTGTTCTTGGAATTCTGCTGAAGTTTAAAAATGCTTCGGAACTCTTCCATTGTTCTCAGAATTCCGCTGACGTTTAAAAATGCTTCGGTACTCTTCCATTGTTCTCGGAATTCCACTGACATATAAAAATGCTTCGGAAATCTGGCATTGTTCTCGGCATTCCGCTGACGTTTAAAAATGCTTCGGAACTCTTCCATTGTTCTCAGAATTCTGCTGACGTTTAAAAATGCTTCGGAACTCTTCCATTGTTCTCGGAATTCCGCTGAAGTTTAAAAATGCTTCGGACCTCTTCCATTGTTCTAGGAATTCTGCTGAAGTCTAAAAATTCATCTGAACTCTTCCATTATTCTCGGAATTCGTGTGAATTTTAAAAATGCTTCGGAACTCTTCCATTGCTCTCGGAATTCTGCTGAAGTTTAAAAATGCTTCAGAACTCTTACATTGTTCTCGGAATTCTGCTGACGTTTAAAAATGCTTCGGAACTCTTCCATTGTTCTCTGAATTCCGCTGACGTTTAAAAATGCTTCGGTACTCTTCCTTTGTTCTCGGAATTCCGCTGACATATAAAAATGCTTCGGAACTCTTCCATTGTTCTCTGAATTCCGCTGACGTTTAAAAATGCTTCGGTACTCTTCCTTTGTTCTCGGAATTCCGCTGACATATAAAAATGCTTCGGAAATCTTGCATTGTTCTCGGCATTCCGCTGACGTTTAAAAATGCTTCGGAACTCTTCAATTGTTCTCGGAATTCTGCCGAACTTTTAAAATGCTTTGGAACTCTTCCATTGCTCTCGGAATTCTGCTGAAGTTTAAAAATGCTTCAGAACTCTTCCATTGTTCTCGGAATTCTGCTGTAGTTTAAAAATGCTTCGGAACTCTTCCATTGTTCTCGGAATTCCGCTGACGTTTAAAAATGCTTCACAACTCTTCCATTGTTCTCGGAATTCCGCTGACTTTTAAAAATACTTCGAAACTCTTCCATTGTTCTCCAAATTCCGCTGAAGTTTAAAAATGCTTCGGAACCCTTCCATTGTTCTCGGAATTCTGCTGAAGTTTAAAAATGTTTCGGAACTCTTCCATTGTTCTCAGAATTCCGCTGAAGTTTAAAAATGCTTCGGACCTCTTCCATTGTTCTAGGAATTCTGCTGAAGTTTAGAAATTCATCTGAACTCTTCCATTATTCTCGGAATTCGTGTGAATTTTAAAAATGCTTCGGAACTCTTCTATTGTTCTCGGAATTCCGCTGAAGTTTAAAAATGCTTAAAATCTCTTACATTGTACTCGGAAATCCGCTGAAGTTTAAAAATGCTTCGGAACTCTTCCATTGCTCTCGGAATTCTGCTGAAGTTTAAAAATGCTTCAGAACTCTTACATTGTTCTCAGAATTCCGCTAACGTTTAAAAATGCTTCGGAAATCTTCCATTGTTTTCAAAATTCCGCTGACGCTTAAAAATGCTTCAGAACTCTTCCATTGTTCTCGGAATTCCGCTGACGTTTAATAATGCTTCGCAACTCTTTCATTGTACTCGGAATTCCGCTAACGTTTAAAAATGCTTCGGAACTCTTCCATTGTTCTCGGAATTCCGTTGAAGTTTAAAAATGCTTTGAAACTCTTCCATTGTTCTCGGAATTCTGCTGAAGTTTAAAAATGCTTCGGAACTCTTCCATTGTTCTCAGAATTCCGCTAACGTTTAAAAATGCTTCGGAAATCTTCCATTGTTTTCAAAATTCCGCTGACGCTTACAAATGCTTCAGAACTTTTCCATTGTTCTCGGAATTCCGCTGACTTTTAAAAATACTTCGAAACTCTTCCATTGTTCTCCAAATTCCGCTGAAGTTTAAAAATGCTTCGGAACTCTTCCATTGTTCTCGGAATTCCGCTGACGTTTAAAAATGCTTCACAACTCTTCCATTGTTCTCGGAATTCCGCTGACTTTTAAAAATACTTCGAAACTCTTCCATTGTTCTCCAAATTCCGCTGAAGTTTAAAAATGCTTCGGAACCCTTCCATTGTTCTCGGAATTCTGCTGAAGTTTAAAAATGCTTCGGAACTCTTCCATTGTTCTCAGAATTCTGTTGACGTTTAAAAATGCTTCGGAACTCTTCCATTGTTCTCGGAATTCCGCTGAAGTTTAAAAATGCTTTGGACCTCTTCCATTGTTCTAGGAATTCTGCTGAAGTCTAAAAATTCATCTGAACTCTTCCATTATTCTCGGAATTCGTGTGAATTTTAAAAATGCTTCGGAACTCTTCTATTGTTCTCGGAATTCCGCTGAAGTTTAAAAATGCTTAAAATCTCTTACATTGTACTCGGAATTCCGCTGAAGTTTAAAAATGCTTCGGAACTCTTCCATTGCTCTCGGAATTCTGCTGAAGTTTAAAAATGCTTCAGAACTCTTACATTGTTCTCGGAATTCTGCTGACGTTTAAAAATGCTTCGGAATTCTTCCATTGTTCTCTGAATTCCGCTGACGTTTAAAAATGCTTCGGTACTCTTCCTTTGTTCTCGGCATTCCGCTGACGTTTAAAAATGCTTCGGAACTCTTCAATTGTTCTCGGAATTCTGCCGAACTTTTAAAATGCTTTGGAACTCTTCCATTGCTCTCGGAATTCTGCTGAAGTTTAAAAATGCTTCAGAACTCTTCCATTGTTCTCGGAATTCTGCTGTAGTTTAAAAATGCTTCGGAACTCTTCCATTGTTCTCAGAATTCCGCTGACGTTTAAAAATGCTTTGGAAATCTTCCATTGTTTTCAAAATTCCGCTGACGTTTAAAAATGCTTCAGAACTCTTCCATTGTTCTCGGAATTCCGCTGACGTTTTAAAATGCTTCGGTACTCTTCCATTGTTCTCGGAATTCCGCTGACATATAAAAATGCTTCGGAAATCTTGCATTGTTCTCGGCATTCCGCTGACATTTAAAAATGCTTCGGAACTCTTCCATTGTTCTCAGAATTCCGCTGACGTTTAAAAATGCTTCGGAAATCTTCCATAGTTTTCAAAATTCCGCTGAAGTTTAAAAATGTTTCAGAACTCTTCCATTGTTCTCGGAATTCCGCTGACGTTTAAAAATGCTTTGGAACTCTTCCATTATTCTCGGAAATCTGCTGAAGTTTAAAAATGCTTCGGAACTCTTCCATTGTTCTCAGAATTCCGCTGAACTTTAAAAATGCTTCGGTACTCTTCCATTGTTCTCGGAATTCCGCTGACATATAAAAATGCTTCGGAAATCTTGCATTGTTCTCGGCATTCCGCTGACGTTTAAAAATGCTTCGGAACTCTTCAATTGTTCTCGGAATTCTGCTGAACTTTTAAAATGCTTTGGAACTCTTCCATTGCTCTCGGAATTCTGCTGAAGTTTAAAAATGCTTCAGAACTCTTCCATTGTTTTCGGAATTCTGCTGAAGTTTAAAAATGCTTCGGAACTCTTCCATTGTTCTCAGAATTCCACTGACGTTTAAAAATGCTTCGGAAATCTTCCATTGTTTTCAAAATTCCGCTGACGCTTAAAAATGCTTCAGAACTCTTCCATTGTTCTCGGAATTCCGCTGACGTTTAATAATGCTTCGCAACTTTTTCATTGTTCTTGGAATTCCGCTGACGGTTAAAAATGCTTCGGAACTGTTCAATTGTTCTCGGAATTCTGTTGAACTTTTAAAATGCTTTGGAACTCTTCCATTGCTCTCGGAATTCTGCTGAAGTTTAAAAATGCTTCAGAACTCTTACATTGTTCTCGGAATTCTGCTGACGTTTAAAAATGCTTCGGAACTCTACCATTGTTCTCGGAATTCCGTTGAAGTTTAAAAATGCTTCGAAACTCTTCCATTGTTCTCGGAATTCTGCTGAAGTTTAAAAATGCTTCGGAACTCTTCCATTGTTCTCGGAATTCCGCTGACGTTTAATAATGCTTCGCAACTCTTTCATTGTTCTCGGAATTCCACTGACGTTTAAAAATGCTTCGGAACGCTTCCATTGTTCTCGGAATTCCGTTGAAGTTTAAAAATGCTTCGAAACTCTTCCATTGTTCTCGGAATTCTGCTGAAGTTTAAAAATGCTTTGGAACTCTTTCATTGTTCTCAGAATTCCGCTGACATTTAAAAATGCTTTGGTACTCTTCCATTGTTCTCGGAATTCCGCTGACATATAAAAATGCTTCGGAAATCTTGCATTGTTCTCGGCATTCCGCTGACGTTTAAAAATGCTTCGGAACTCTTCAATTGTTCTCGGAACTCTGCTGAACTTTTAAAATGCTTTGGAACTCTTCCATTGCTCTCGGAATTCTGCTGAAGTTTAAAAATGCTTCAGAACTCTTACATTGTTCTCGGAATTCTGCTGAAGTTTAAAAATGCTTCGGTACTCTTCCATTGTTCTCGGAATTCCGCTGACATATAAAAATGCTTCGGAAATCTTGCATTGTTCTCGGCATTCCGCTGACGTTTAAAAATGCTTCGGAACTCTTCCATTGTTCTCAGAATTCCGCTGACGTTTAAAAATGCTTCGGAAATCTTCCATTGTTTTCAAAATTCCGCTGACGTTTAAAAATGCTTCAGAACTCTTCCATTGTTCTCGGAATTCCGCTGACGTTTAAAAATGCTTTGGAACTCTTCCATTGTTCTTGGAATTCTGCTGAAGTTTAAAAATGCTTCGGAACTCTTCCATTGTTCTCAGAATTCCGCTGACGTTTAAAAATGCTTCGGTACTCTTCCATTGTTCTCGGAATTCCACTGACATATAAAAATGCTTCGGAAATCTGGCATTGTTCTCGGCATTCCGCTGACGTTTAAAAATGCTTCGGAACTCTTCCATTGTTCTCAGAATTCTGCTGACGTTTAAAAATGCTTCGGAACTCTTCCATTGTTCTCGGAATTCCGCTGAAGTTTAAAAATGCTTCGGACCTCTTCCATTGTTCTAGGAATTCTGCTGAAGTCTAAAAATTCATCTGAACTCTTCCATTATTCTCGGAATTCGTGTGAATTTTAAAAATGCTTCGGAACTCTTCCATTGCTCTCGGAATTCTGCTGAAGTTTAAAAATGCTTCAGAACTCTTACATTGTTCTCGGAATTCTGCTGACGTTTAAAAATGCTTCGGAACTCTTCCATTGTTCTCTGAATTCCGCTGACGTTTAAAAATGCTTCGGTACTCTTCCTTTGTTCTCGGAATTCCGCTGACATATAAAAATGCTTCGGAACTCTTCCATTGTTCTCTGAATTCCGCTGACGTTTAAAAATGCTTCGGTACTCTTCCTTTGTTCTCGGAATTCCGCTGACATATAAAAATGCTTCGGAAATCTTGCATTGTTCTCGGCATTCCGCTGACGTTTAAAAATGCTTCGGAACTCTTCAATTGTTCTCGGAATTCTGCCGAACTTTTAAAATGCTTTGGAACTCTTCCATTGCTCTCGGAATTCTGCCGAACTTTTAAAATGCTTCAGAACTCTTCCATTGTTCTCGGAATTCTGCTGTAGTTTAAAAATGCTACGGAACTCTTCCATTGTTCTCAGAATTCCGCTGACGTTTAAAAATGCTTTGGAAATCTTCCATTGTTTTCAAAATTCCGCTGACGTTTAAAAATGCTTCAGAACTCTTCCATTGTTCTCAGAATTCCGCTAACGTTTAAAAATGCTTCAGAAATCTTCCATTGTTTTCAAAATTCCGCTGACGCTTAAATATGCTTCAGAACTCTTCAATTGTTCTCGGAATTCCGCTGACGTTTAATAATGCTTCGCAACTCTTTCATTGTACTCGGAATTCCGCTAAAGTTTAAAAATGCTTCGGAACTCTTCCATTGTTCTCGGAATTCCGTTGAAGTTTAAAAATGCTTCGAAACTCTTCCATTGTTCTGGGAATTCTGATGAAGTTTAAAAATGCTTCAGAACTCTTCCATTGTTCTCGGAATTCCGCTGATGTTTAAACATGCTTCGGAACTCTTCCATTGTTCTCGGAATTCTGTTGAAGTTTAAAAATGCTTCTAAACTCTTCCATTGTTCTCGGAATTCTGCTGAAGTTTAAAAATGCTTCGGAACTCTTCCATTGTTCTCGGAATTCCGCTGACATATAAAAATGCTTCGGAAATCTTGCATTGTTCTCGGCATTCCGCTGACGTTTAAAAATGCTTCGGAACTCTTCAATTGTTCTCGGAATTCTGCTGAACTTTTAAAATGCTTTGGAACTCTTCCATTGCTCTCGCAATTCTGCTGACGTTTAAAAATGCTTCGGAACTCTTCCATTGTTCTCGGAATTCTGTTGACGTTTAAAAATGCTTCGGAACTCTTCCATTGTTCTCGGAATTCCGCTGACGTTTAAAAATGCTTCACAACTCTTCCATTGTTCTCGGAATTCCGCTGACTTTTAAAAATACTTCGAAACTCTTCCATTGTTCTCCAAATTCCGCTGAAGTTTAAAAATGCTTCGGAACCCTTCCATTGTTCTCGGAATTCTGCTGAAGTTTAAAAATGTTTCGGAACTCTTCCATTGTTCTCAGAATTCCGCTGAAGTTTAAAAATGCTTCGGACCTCTTCCATTGTTCTAGGAATTCTGCTGAAGTTTAAAAATTCATCTGAACTCTTCCATTATTCTCGGAATTCGTGTGAATTTTAAAAATGCTTCGGAACTCTTCTATTGTTCTCGGAATTCCGCTGAAGTTTAAAAATGCTTAAAATCTCTTACATTGTACTCGGAAATCCGCTGAAGTTTAAAAATGCTTCGGAACTCTTCCATTGCTCTCGGAATTCTGCTGAAGTTTAAAAATGCTTCAGAACTCTTACATTGTTCTCAGAATTCCGCTAACGTTTAAAAATGCTTCGGAAATCTTCCATTGTTTTCAAAATTCCGCTGACGCTTAAAAATGCTTCAGAACTCTTCCATTGTTCTCGGAATTCCGCTGACGTTTAATAATGCTTCGCAACTCTTTCATTGTACTCGGAATTCCGCTAACGTTTAAAAATGCTTCGGAACTCTTCCATTGTTCTCGGAATTCCGTTGAAGTTTAAAAATGCTTTGAAACTCTTCCATTGTTCTCGGAATTCTGCTGAAGTTTAAAAATGCTTCGGAACTCTTCCATTGTTCTCAGAATTCCGCTAACGTTTAAAAATGCTTCGGAAATCTTCCATTGTTTTCAAAATTCCGCTGACGCTTACAAATGCTTCAGAACTTTTCCATTGTTCTCGGAATTCCGCTGACTTTTAAAAATACTTCGAAACTCTTCCATTGTTCTCCAAATTCCGCTGAAGTTTAAAAATGCTTCGGAACTCTTCCATTGTTCTCGGAATTCCGCTGACGTTTAAAAATGCTTCACAACTCTTCCATTGTTCTCGGAATTCCGCTGACTTTTAAAAATACTTCGAAACTCTTCCATTGTTCTCCAAATTCCGCTGAAGTTTAAAAATGCTTCGGAACCCTTCCATTGTTCTCGGAATTCTGCTGAAGTTTAAAAATGCTTCGGAACTCTTCCATTGTTCTCAGAATTCTGCTGACGTTTAAAAATGCTTCGGAACTCTTCCATTGTTCTCGGAATTCCGCTGAAGTTTAAAAATGCTTCAGAACTCTTCCATTGTTCTCGGAATTCTGCTGTAGTTTAAAAATGCTTCGGAACTCTTCCATTGTTCTCAGAATTCCGCTGACGTTTAAAAATGCTTTGGAAATCTTCCATTGTTTTCAAAATTCCGCTGACGTTTAAAAATGCTTCAGAACTCTTCCATTGTTCTCGGAATTCCGCTGACGTTTTAAAATGCTTCGGTACTCTTCCATTGTTCTCGGAATTCCGCTGACATATAAAAATGCTTCGGAAATCTTGCATTGTTCTCGGCATTCCGCTGACATTTAAAAATGCTTCGGAACTCTTCCATTGTTCTCAGAATTCCGCTGACGTTTAAAAATGCTTCGGACCTCTTCCATTGTTCTAGGAATTCTGCTGAAGTTTAAAAATTCATCTGAACTCTTCCATTATTCTCGGAATTCGTGTGAATTTTAAAAATGCTTCGGAACTCTTCTATTGTTCTCGGAATTCCGCTGAAGTTTAAAAATGCTTAAAATCTCTTACATTGTACTCGGAAATCCGCTGAAGTTTAAAAATGCTTCGGAACTCTTCCATTGCTCTCGGAATTCTGCTGAAGTTTAAAAATGCTTCAGAACTCTTACATTGTTCTCAGAATTCCGCTAACGTTTAAAAATGCTTCGGAAATCTTCCATTGTTTTCAAAATTCCGCTGACGCTTAAAAATGCTTCAGAACTCTTCCATTGTTCTCGGAATTCCGCTGACGTTTAATAATGCTTCGCAACTCTTTCATTGTACTCGGAATTCCGCTAACGTTTAAAAATGCTTCGGAACTCTTCCATTGTTCTCGGAATTCCGTTGAAGTTTAAAAATGCTTTGAAACTCTTCCATTGTTCTCGGAATTCTGCTGAAGTTTAAAAATGCTTCGGAACTCTTCCATTGTTCTCAGAATTCCGCTAACGTTTAAAAATGCTTCGGAAATCTTCCATTGTTTTCAAAATTCCGCTGACGCTTACAAATGCTTCAGAACTTTTCCATTGTTCTCGGAATTCCGCTGACTTTTAAAAATACTTCGAAACTCTTCCATTGTTCTCCAAATTCCGCTGAAGTTTAAAAATGCTTCGGAACTCTTCCATTGTTCTCGGAATTCCGCTGACGTTTAAAAATGCTTCACAACTCTTCCATTGTTCTCGGAATTCCGCTGACTTTTAAAAATACTTCGAAACTCTTCCATTGTTCTCCAAATTCCGCTGAAGTTTAAAAATGCTTCGGAACCCTTCCATTGTTCTCGGAATTCTGCTGAAGTTTAAAAATGCTTCGGAACTCTTCCATTGTTCTCAGAATTCTGCTGACGTTTAAAAATGCTTCGGAACTCTTCCATTGTTCTCGGAATTCCGCTGAAGTTTAAAAATGCTTTGGACCTCTTCCATTGTTCTAGGAATTCTGCTGAAGTCTAAAAATTCATCTGAACTCTTCCATTGTTCTCAGAATTCCGCTGACGTTTAAAAATGCTTTGGAAATCTTCCATTGTTTTCAAAATTCCGCTGACGTTTAAAAATGCTTCAGAACTCTTCCATTGTTCTCGGAATTCCGCTGACGTTTTAAAATGCTTCGGTACTCTTCCATTGTTCTCGGAATTCCGCTGACATATAAAAATGCTTCGGAAATCTTGCATTGTTCTCGGCATTCCGCTGACATTTAAAAATGCTTCGGAACTCTTCCATTGTTCTCAGAATTCCGCTGACGTTTAAAAATGCTTCGGACCTCTTCCATTGTTCTAGGAATTCTGCTGAAGTTTAGAAATTCATCTGAACTCTTCCATTATTCTCGGAATTCGTGTGAATTTTAAAAATGCTTCGGAACTCTTCTATTGTTCTCGGAATTCCGCTGAAGTTTAAAAATGCTTAAAATCTCTTACATTGTACTCGGAAATCCGCTGAAGTTTAAAAATGCTTCGGAACTCTTCCATTGCTCTCGGAATTCTGCTGAAGTTTAAAAATGCTTCAGAACTCTTACATTGTTCTCAGAATTCCGCTAACGTTTAAAAATGCTTCGGAAATCTTCCATTGTTTTCAAAATTCCGCTGACGCTTACAAATGCTTCAGAAATTTTCCATTGTTCTCGGAATTCCGCTGACTTTTAAAAATACTTCGAAACTCTTCCATTGTTCTCCAAATTCCGCTGAAGTTTAAAAATGCTTCGGAACTCTTCCATTGTTCTCGGAATTCCGCTGACGTTTAAAAATGCTTCACAACTCTTCCATTGTTCTCGGAATTCCGCTGACTTTTAAAAATACTTCGAAACTCTTCCATTGTTCTCCAAATTCCGCTGAAGTTTAAAAATGCTTCGGAACCCTTCCATTGTTCTCGGAATTCTGCTGAAGTTTAAAAATGCTTCGGAACTCTTCCATTGTTCTCAGAATTCTGCTGACGTTTAAAAATGCTTCGGAACTCTTCCATTGTTCTCGGAATTCCGCTGAAGTTTAAAAATGCTTTGGACCTCTTCCATTGTTCTAGGAATTCTGCTGAAGTCTAAAAATTCATCTGAACTCTTCCATTATTCTCGGAATTCGTGTGAATTTTAAAAATGCTTCGGAACTCTTCTATTGTTCTCGGAATTCCGCTGAAGTTTAAAAATGCTTAAAATCTCTTACATTGTACTCGGAATTCCGCTGAAGTTTAAAAATGCTTCGGAACTCTTCCATTGCTCTGGGAATTCTGCTGAAGTTTAAAAATGCTTCAGAACTCTTACATTGTTCTCGGAATTCTGCTGACGTTTAAAAATGCTTCGGAATTCTTCCATTGTTCTCTGAATTCCGCTGACGTTTAAAAATGCTTCGGTACTCTTCCTTTGTTCTCGGCATTCCGCTGACGTTTAAAAATGCTTCGGAACTCTTCAATTGTTCTCGGAATTCTGCCGAACTTTTAAAATGCTTTGGAACTCTTCCATTGCTCTCGGAATTCTGCTGAAGTTTAAAAATGCTTCAGAACTCTTCCATTGTTCTCGGAATTCTGCTGTAGTTTAAAAATGCTTCGGAACTCTTCCATTGTTCTCAGAATTCCGCTGACGTTTAAAAATGCTTTGGAAATCTTCCATTGTTTTCAAAATTCCGCTGACGTTTAAAAATGCTTCAGAACTCTTCCATTGTTCTCGGAATTCCGCTGACGTTTTAAAATGCTTCGGTACTCTTCCATTGTTCTCGGAATTCCGCTGACATATAAAAATGCTTCGGAAATCTTGCATTGTTCTCGGCATTCCGCTGACATTTAAAAATGCTTCGGAACTCTTCCATTGTTCTCAGAATTCCGCTGACGTTTAAAAATGCTTCGGAAATCTTCCATAGTTTTCAAAATTCCGCTGAAGTTTAAAAATGTTTCAGAACTCTTCCATTGTTCTCGGAATTCCGCTGACGTTTAAAAATGCTTTGGAACTCTTCCATTATTCTCGGAAATCTGCTGAAGTTTAAAAATGCTTCGGAACTCTTCCATTGTTCTCAGAATTCCGCTGAACTTTAAAAATGCTTCGGTACTCTTCCATTGTTCTCGGAATTCCGCTGACATATAAAAATGCTTCGGAAATCTTGCATTGTTCTCGGCATTCCGCTGACGTTTAAAAATGCTTCGGAACTCTTCAATTGTTCTCGGAATTCTGCTGAACTTTTAAAATGCTTTGGAACTCTTCCATTGCTCTCGGAATTCTGCTGAAGTTTAAAAATGCTTCAGAACTCTTCCATTGTTTTCGGAATTCTGCTGAAGTTTAAAAATGCTTCGGAACTCTTCCATTGTTCTCAGAATTCCACTGACGTTTAAAAATGCTTCGGAAATCTTCCATTGTTTTCAAAATTCCGCTGACGCTTAAAAATGCTTCAGAACTCTTCCATTGTTCTCGGAATTCCGCTGACGTTTAATAATGCTTCGCAACTTTTTCATTGTTCTTGGAATTCCGCTGACGGTTAAAAATGCTTCGGAACTGTTCAATTGTTCTCGGAATTCTGTTGAACTTTTAAAATGCTTTGGAACTCTTCCATTGCTCTCGGAATTCTGCTGAAGTTTAAAAATGCTTCAGAACTCTTACATTGTTCTCGGAATTCTGCTGACGTTTAAAAATGCTTCGGAACTCTACCATTGTTCTCGGAATTCCGTTGAAGTTTAAAAATGCTTCGAAACTCTTCCATTGTTCTCGGAATTCTGCTGAAGTTTAAAAATGCTTCGGAACTCTTCCATTGTTCTCGGAATTCCGCTGACGTTTAATAATGCTTCGCAACTCTTTCATTGTTCTCGGAATTCCACTGACGTTTAAAAATGCTTCGGAACGCTTCCATTGTTCTCGGAATTCCGTTGAAGTTTAAAAATGCTTCGAAACTCTTCCATTGTTCTCGGAATTCTGCTGAAGTTTAAAAATGCTTTGGAACTCTTTCATTGTTCTCAGAATTCCGCTGACATTTAAAAATGCTTTGGTACTCTTCCATTGTTCTCGGAATTCCGCTGACATATAAAAATGCTTCGGAAATCTTGCATTGTTCTCGGCATTCCGCTGACGTTTAAAAATGCTTCGGAACTCTTCAATTGTTCTCGGAACTCTGCTGAACTTTTAAAATGCTTTGGAACTCTTCCATTGCTCTCGGAATTCTGCTGAAGTTTAAAAATGCTTCAGAACTCTTACATTGTTCTCGGAATTCTGCTGAAGTTTAAAAATGCTTCGGTACTCTTCCATTGTTCTCGGAATTCCGCTGACATATAAAAATGCTTCGGAAATCTTGCATTGTTCTCGGCATTCCGCTGACGTTTAAAAATGCTTCGGAACTCTTCCATTGTTCTCAGAATTCCGCTGACGTTTAAAAATGCTTCGGAAATCTTCCATTGTTTTCAAAATTCCGCTGACGTTTAAAAATGCTTCAGAACTCTTCCATTGTTCTCGGAATTCCGCTGACGTTTAAAAATGCTTTGGAACTCTTCCATTGTTCTTGGAATTCTGTTGAAGTTTAAAAATGCTTCGGAACTCTTCCATTGTTCTCAGAATTCCGCTGACGTTTAAAAATGCTTCGGTACTCTTCCATTGTTCTCGGAATTCCACTGACATATAAAAATGCTTCGGAAATCTGGCATTGTTCTCGGCATTCCGCTGACGTTTAAAAATGCTTCGGAACTCTTCCATTGTTCTCAGAATTCTGCTGACGTTTAAAAATGCTTCGGAACTCTTCCATTGTTCTCGGAATTCCGCTGAAGTTTAAAAATGCTTCGGACCTCTTCCATTGTTCTAGGAATTCTGCTGAAGTCTAAAAATTCATCTGAACTCTTCCATTATTCTCGGAATTCGTGTGAATTTTAAAAATGCTTCGGAACTCTTCCATTGCTCTCGGAATTCTGCTGAAGTTTAAAAATCCTTCAGAACTCTTACATTGTTCTCGGAATTCTGCTGACGTTTAAAAATGCTTCGGAACTCTTCCATTGTTCTCTGAATTCCGCTGACGTTTAAAAATGCTTCGGTACTCTTCCTTTGTTCTCGGAATTCCGCTGACATATAAAAATGCTTCGGAACTCTTCCATTGTTCTCTGAATTCCGCTGACGTTTAAAAATGCTTCGGTACTCTTCCTTTGTTCTCGGAATTCCGCTGACATATAAAAATGCTTCGGAAATCTTGCATTGTTCTCGGCATTCCGCTGACGTTTAAAAATGCTTCGGAACTCTTCAATTGTTCTCGGAATTCTGCCGAACTTTTAAAATGCTTTGGAACTCTTCCATTGCTCTCGGAATTCTGCTGAAGTTTAAAAATGCTTCAGAACTCTTCCATTGTTCTCGGAATTCTGCTGTAGTTTAAAAATGCTACGGAACTCTTCCATTGTTCTCAGAATTCCGCTGACGTTTAAAAATGCTTTGGAAATCTTCCATTGTTTTCAAAATTCCGCTGACGTTTAAAAATGCTTCAGAACTCTTCCATTGTACTCGGAATTCCGCTAAAGTTTAAAAATGCTTCGGAACTCTTCCATTGTTCTCGGAATTCCGTTGAAGTTTAAAAATGCTTCGAAACTCTTCCATTGTTCTGGGAATTCTGATGAAGTTTAAAAATGCTTCAGAACTCTTCCATTGTTCTCGGAATTCCGCTGATGTTTAAACATGCTTCGGAACTCTTCCATTGTTCTCGGAATTCTGTTGAAGTTTAAAAATGCTTCTAAACTCTTCCATTGTTCTCGGAATTCTGCTGAAGTTTAAAAATGCTTCGGAACTCTTCCATTGTTCTCGGAATTCCGCTGACATATAAAAATGCTTCGGAAATCTTGCATTGTTCTCGGCATTCCGCTGACGTTTAAAAATGCTTCGGAACTCTTCAATTGTTCTCGGAATTCTGCTGAACTTTTAAAATGCTTTGGAACTCTTCCATTGCTCTCGCAATTCTGCTGACGTTTAAAAATGCTTCGGAACTCTTCCATTGTTCTCGGAATTCTGTTGACGTTTAAAAATGCTTCGGAACTCTTCCATTGTTCTCGGAATTCCGCTGACGTTTAAAAATGCTTCACAACTCTTCCATTTTTCTCGGAATTCCGCTGACTTTTAAAAATACTTCGAAACTCTTCCATTGTTCTCCAAATTCCGCTGAAGTTTAAAAATGCTTCGGAACCCTTCCATTGTTCTCGGAATTCTGCTGAAGTTTAAAAATGTTTCGGAACTCTTCCATTGTTCTCGGAATTCCGCTGAAGTTTAAAAATGCTTAAAATCTCTTACATTGTACTCGGAAATCCGCTGAAGTTTAAAAATGCTTCGGAACTCTTCCATTGCTCTCGGAATTCTGCTGAAGTTTAAAAATGCTTCAGAACTCTTACATTGTTCTCAGAATTCCGCTAACGTTTAAAAATGCTTCGGAAATCTTCCATTGTTTTCAAAATTCCGCTGACGCTTAAAAATGCTTCAGAACTCTTCCATTGTTCTCGGAATTCCGCTGACGTTTAATAATGCTTCGCAACTCTTTCATTGTACTCGGAATTCCGCTAACGTTTAAAAATGCTTCGGAACTCTTCCATTGTTCTCGGAATTCCGTTGAAGTTTAAAAATGCTTTGAAACTCTTCCATTGTTCTCGGAATTCTGCTGAAGTTTAAAAATGCTTCGGAACTCTTCCATTGTTCTCAGAATTCCGCTAACGTTTAAAAATGCTTCGGAAATCTTCCATTGTTTTCAAAATTCCGCTGACGCTTACAAATGCTTCAGAACTTTTCCATTGTTCTCGGAATTCCGCTGACTTTTAAAAATACTTCGAAACTCTTCCATTGTTCTCCAAATTCCGCTGAAGTTTAAAAATGCTTCGGAACTCTTCCATTGTTCTCGGAATTCCGCTGACGTTTAAAAATGCTTCACAACTCTTCCATTGTTCTCGGAATTCCGCTGACTTTTAAAAATACTTCGAAACTCTTCCATTGTTCTCCAAATTCCGCTGAAGTTTAAAAATGCTTCGGAACCCTTCCATTGTTCTCGGAATTCTGCTGAAGTTTAAAAATGCTTCGGAACTCTTCCATTGTTCTCAGAATTCTGCTGACGTTTAAAAATGCTTCGGAACTCTTCCATTGTTCTCGGAATTCCGCTGAAGTTTAAAAATGCTTCAGAACTCTTCCATTGTTCTCGGAATTCTGCTGTAGTTTAAAAATGCTTCGGAACTCTTCCATTGTTCTCAGAATTCCGCTGACGTTTAAAAATGCTTTGGAAATCTTCCATTGTTTTCAAAATTCCGCTGACGTTTAAAAATGCTTCAGAACTCTTCCATTGTTCTCGGAATTCCGCTGACGTTTTAAAATGCTTCGGTACTCTTCCATTGTTCTCGGAATTCCGCTGACATATAAAAATGCTTCGGAAATCTTGCATTGTTCTCGGCATTCCGCTGACATTTAAAAATGCTTCGGAACTCTTCCATTGTTCTCAGAATTCCGCTGACGTTTAAAAATGCTTCGGAAATCTTCCATAGTTTTCAAAATTCCGCTGAAGTTTAAAAATGCTTCAGAACTCTTCCATTGTTCTCGGAATTCCGCTGACGTTTAAAAATGCTTTGGAACTCTTCCATTATTCTCGGAAATCTGCTGAAGTTTAAAAATGCTTCGGAACTCTTCCATTGTTCTCAGAATTCCGCTGAAGTTTAAAAATGCTTCGGTACTCTTCCATTGTTCTCGGAATTCCGCTGACATATAAAAATGCTTCGGAAATCTTGCATTGTTCTCGGCATTCC
Organism: Phyllobates terribilis; assembly: GCF_046119375.1. Taxonomy (NCBI): domain Eukaryota; kingdom Metazoa; phylum Chordata; class Amphibia; order Anura; family Dendrobatidae; genus Phyllobates; species Phyllobates terribilis. Next base: position 16,575,481 of record NW_027362782.1, read on the forward strand.
GCTGACGTTTAAAAATGCTTCGGAACTCTTCAATTGTTCTCGGAATTCTGCTGAACTTTTAAAATGCTTTGGAACTCTTCCATTGCTCTCGGAATTCTGCTGAAGTTTAAAAATGCTTCAGAACTCTTCCATTGTTTTCGGAATTCTGCTGAAGTTTAAAAATGCTTCGGAACTCTTCCATTGTTCTCAGAATTCCACTGACGTTTAAAAATGCTTCGGAAATCTTCCATTGTTTTCAAAATTCCGCTGACGCTTAAAAATGCTTCAGAACTCTTCCATTGTTCTCGGAATTCCGCTGACGTTTAATAATGCTTCGCAACTTTTTCATTGTTCTTGGAATTCCGCTGACGGTTAAAAATGCTTCGGAACTGTTCAATTGTTCTCGGAATTCTGTTGAACTTTTAAAATGCTTTGGAACTCTTCCATTGCTCTCGGAATTCTGCTGAAGTTTAAAAATGCTTCAGAACTCTTACATTGTTCTCGGAATTCTGCTGACGTTTAAAAATGCTTCGGAACTCTACCATTGTTCTCGGAATTCCGTTGAAGTTTAAAAATGCTTCGAAACTCTTCCATTGTTCTCGGAATTCTGCTGAAGTTTAAAAATGCTTCGGAACTCTTCCATTGTTCTCGGAATTCCGCTGACGTTTAATAATGCTTCGCAACTCTTTCATTGTTCTCGGAATTCCACTGACGTTTAAAAATGCTTCGGAACGCTTCCATTGTTCTCGGAATTCCGTTGAAGTTTAAAAATGCTTCGAAACTCTTCCATTGTTCTCGGAATTCTGCTGAAGTTTAAAAATGCTTTGGAACTCTTTCATTGTTCTCAGAATTCCGCTGACATTTAAAAATGCTTTGGTACTCTTCCATTGTTCTCGGAATTCCGCTGACATATAAAAATGCTTCGGAAATCTTGCATTGTTCTCGGCATTCCGCTGACGTTTAAAAATGCTTCGGAACTCTTCAATTGTTCTCGGAACTCTGCTGAACTTTTAAAATGCTTTGGAACTCTTCCATTGCTCTCGGAATTCTGCTGAAGTTTAAAAATGCTTCAGAACTCTTACATTGTTCTCGGAATTCTGCTGAAGTTTAAAAATGCTTCGGTACTCTTCCATTGTTCTCGGAATTCCGCTGACATATAAAAATGCTTCGGAAATCTTGCATTGTTCTCGGCATTCCGCTGACGTTTAAAAATGCTTCGGAACTCTTCCATTGTTCTCAGAATTCCGCTGACGTTTAAAAATGCTTCGGAAATCTTCCATTGTTTTCAAAATTCCGCTGACGTTTAAAAATGCTTCAGAACTCTTCCATTGTTCTCGGAATTCCGCTGACGTTTAAAAATGCTTTGGAACTCTTCCATTGTTCTTGGAATTCTGTTGAAGTTTAAAAATGCTTCGGAACTCTTCCATTGTTCTCAGAATTCCGCTGACGTTTAAAAATGCTTCGGTACTCTTCCATTGTTCTCGGAATTCCACTGACATATAAAAATGCTTCGGAAATCTGGCATTGTTCTCGGCATTCCGCTGACGTTTAAAAATGCTTCGGAACTCTTCCATTGTTCTCAGAATTCTGCTGACGTTTAAAAATGCTTCGGAACTCTTCCATTGTTCTCGGAATTCCGCTGAAGTTTAAAAATGCTTCGGACCTCTTCCATTGTTCTAGGAATTCTGCTGAAGTCTAAAAATTCATCTGAACTCTTCCATTATTCTCGGAATTCGTGTGAATTTTAAAAATGCTTCGGAACTCTTCCATTGCTCTCGGAATTCTGCTGAAGTTTAAAAATGCTTCAGAACTCTTACATTGTTCTCGGAATTCTGCTGACGTTTAAAAATGCTTCGGAACTCTTCCATTGTTCTCTGAATTCCGCTGACGTTTAAAAATGCTTCGGTACTCTTCCTTTGTTCTCGGAATTCCGCTGACATATAAAAATGCTTCGGAACTCTTCCATTGTTCTCTGAATTCCGCTGACGTTTAAAAATGCTTCGGTACTCTTCCTTTGTTCTCGGAATTCCGCTGACATATAAAAATGCTTCGGAAATCTTGCATTGTTCTCGGCATTCCGCTGACGTTTAAAAATGCTTCGGAACTCTTCAATTGTTCTCGGAATTCTGCCGAACTTTTAAAATGCTTTGGAACTCTTCCATTGCTCTCGGAATTCTGCTGAAGTTTAAAAATGCTTCAGAACTCTTCCATTGTTCTCGGAATTCTGCTGTAGTTTAAAAATGCTACGGAACTCTTCCATTGTTCTCAGAATTCCGCTGACGTTTAAAAATGCTTTGGAAATCTTCCATTGTTTTCAAAATTCCGCTGACGTTTAAAAATGCTTCAGAACTCTTCCATTGTACTCGGAATTCCGCTAAAGTTTAAAAATGCTTCGGAACTCTTCCATTGTTCTCGGAATTCCGTTGAAGTTTAAAAATGCTTCGAAACTCTTCCATTGTTCTGGGAATTCTGATGAAGTTTAAAAATGCTTCAGAACTCTTCCATTGTTCTCGGAATTCCGCTGATGTTTAAACATGCTTCGGAACTCTTCCATTGTTCTCGGAATTCTGTTGAAGTTTAAAAATGCTTCTAAACTCTTCCATTGTTCTCGGAATTCTGCTGAAGTTTAAAAATGCTTCGGAACTCTTCCATTGTTCTCGGAATTCCGCTGACATATAAAAATGCTTCGGAAATCTTGCATTGTTCTCGGCATTCCGCTGACGTTTAAAAATGCTTCGGAACTCTTCAATTGTTCTCGGAATTCTGCTGAACTTTTAAAATGCTTTGGAACTCTTCCATTGCTCTCGCAATTCTGCTGACGTTTAAAAATGCTTCGGAACTCTTCCATTGTTCTCGGAATTCTGTTGACGTTTAAAAATGCTTCGGAACTCTTCCATTGTTCTCGGAATTCCGCTGACGTTTAAAAATGCTTCACAACTCTTCCATTGTTCTCGGAATTCCGCTGACTTTTAAAAATACTTCGAAACTCTTCCATTGTTCTCCAAATTCCGCTGAAGTTTAAAAATGCTTCGGAACCCTTCCATTGTTCTCGGAATTCTGCTGAAGTTTAAAAATGTTTCGGAACTCTTCCATTGTTCTCGGAATTCCGCTGAAGTTTAAAAATGCTTAAAATCTCTTACATTGTACTCGGAAATCCGCTGAAGTTTAAAAATGCTTCGGAACTCTTCCATTGCTCTCGGAATTCTGCTGAAGTTTAAAAATGCTTCAGAACTCTTACATTGTTCTCAGAATTCCGCTAACGTTTAAAAATGCTTCGGAAATCTTCCATTGTTTTCAAAATTCCGCTGACGCTTAAAAATGCTTCAGAACTCTTCCATTGTTCTCGGAATTCCGCTGACGTTTAATAATGCTTCGCAACTCTTTCATTGTACTCGGAATTCCGCTAACGTTTAAAAATGCTTCGGAACTCTTCCATTGTTCTCGGAATTCCGTTGAAGTTTAAAAATGCTTTGAAACTCTTCCATTGTTCTCGGAATTCTGCTGAAGTTTAAAAATGCTTCGGAACTCTTCCATTGTTCTCAGAATTCCGCTAACGTTTAAAAATGCTTCGGAAATCTTCCATTGTTTTCAAAATTCCGCTGACGCTTACAAATGCTTCAGAACTTTTCCATTGTTCTCGGAATTCCGCTGACTTTTAAAAATACTTCGAAACTCTTCCATTGTTCTCCAAATTCCGCTGAAGTTTAAAAATGCTTCGGAACTCTTCCATTGTTCTCGGAATTCCGCTGACGTTTAAAAATGCTTCACAACTCTTCCATTGTTCTCGGAATTCCGCTGACTTTTAAAAATACTTCGAAACTCTTCCATTGTTCTCCAAATTCCGCTGAAGTTTAAAAATGCTTCGGAACCCTTCCATTGTTCTCGGAATTCTGCTGAAGTTTAAAAATGCTTCGGAACTCTTCCATTGTTCTCAGAATTCTGCTGACGTTTAAAAATGCTTCGGAACTCTTCCATTGTTCTCGGAATTCCGCTGAAGTTTAAAAATGCTTCAGAACTCTTCCATTGTTCTCGGAATTCTGCTGTAGTTTAAAAATGCTTCGGAACTCTTCCATTGTTCTCAGAATTCCGCTGACGTTTAAAAATGCTTTGGAAATCTTCCATTGTTTTCAAAATTCCGCTGACGTTTAAAAATGCTTCAGAACTCTTCCATTGTTCTCGGAATTCCGCTGACGTTTTAAAATGCTTCGGTACTCTTCCATTGTTCTCGGAATTCCGCTGACATATAAAAATGCTTCGGAAATCTTGCATTGTTCTCGGCATTCCGCTGACATTTAAAAATGCTTCGGAACTCTTCCATTGTTCTCAGAATTCCGCTGACGTTTAAAAATGCTTCGGAAATCTTCCATAGTTTTCAAAATTCCGCTGAAGTTTAAAAATGCTTCAGAACTCTTCCATTGTTCTCGGAATTCCGCTGACGTTTAAAAATGCTTTGGAACTCTTCCATTATTCTCGGAAATCTGCTGAAGTTTAAAAATGCTTCGGAACTCTTCCATTGTTCTCAGAATTCCGCTGAAGTTTAAAAATGCTTCGGTACTCTTCCATTGTTCTCGGAATTCCGCTGACATATAAAAATGCTTCGGAAATCTTGCATTGTTCTCGGCATTCCGCTGACGTTTAAAAATGCTTCGGAACTCTTCAATTGTTCTCGGAATTCTGCTGAACTTTTAAAATGCTTTGGAACTCTTCCATTGCTCTCGGAATTCTGCTGAAGTTTAAAAATGCTTCAGAACTCTTCCATTGTTTTCGGAATTCTGCTGAAGTTTAAAAATGCTTCGGAACTCTTCCATTGTTCTCAGAATTCCACTGACGTTTAAAAATGCTTCGGAAATCTTCCATTGTTTTCAAAATTCCGCTGACGCTTAAAAATGCTTCAGAACTCTTCCATTGTTCTCGGAATTCCGCTGACGTTTAATAATGCTTCGCAACTTTTTCATTGTTCTTGGAATTCCGCTGACGGTTAAAAATGCTTCGGAACTGTTCAATTGTTCTCGGAATTCTGTTGAACTTTTAAAATGCTTTGGAACTCTTCCATTGCTCTCGGAATTCTGCTGAAGTTTAAAAATGCTTCAGAACTCTTACATTGTTCTCGGAATTCTGCTGACGTTTAAAAATGCTTCGGAACTCTACCATTGTTCTCGGAATTCCGTTGAAGTTTAAAAATGCTTCGAAACTCTTCCATTGTTCTCGGAATTCTGCTGAAGTTTAAAAATGCTTCGGAACTCTTCCATTGTTCTCGGAATTCCGCTGACGTTTAATAATGCTTCGCAACTCTTTCATTGTTCTCGGAATTCCACTGACGTTTAAAAATGCTTCGGAACGCTTCCATTGTTCTCGGAATTCCGTTGAAGTTTAAAAATGCTTCGAAACTCTTCCATTGTTCTCGGAATTCTGCTGAAGTTTAAAAATGCTTTGGAACTCTTTCATTGTTCTCAGAATTCCGCTGACATTTAAAAATGCTTTGGTACTCTTCCATTGTTCTCGGAATTCCGCTGACATATAAAAATGCTTCGGAAATCTTGCATTGTTCTCGGCATTCCGCTGACGTTTAAAAATGCTTCGGAACTCTTCAATTGTTCTCGGAACTCTGCTGAACTTTTAAAATGCTTTGGAACTCTTCCATTGCTCTCGGAATTCTGCTGAAGTTTAAAAATGCTTCAGAACTCTTACATTGTTCTCGGAATTCTGCTGAAGTTTAAAAATGCTTCGGTACTCTTCCATTGTTCTCGGAATTCCGCTGACATATAAAAATGCTTCGGAAATCTTGCATTGTTCTCGGCATTCCGCTGACGTTTAAAAATGCTTCGGAACTCTTCCATTGTTCTCAGAATTCCGCTGACGTTTAAAAATGCTTCGGAAATCTTCCATTGTTTTCAAAATTCCGCTGACGTTTAAAAATGCTTCAGAACTCTTCCATTGTTCTCGGAATTCCGCTGACGTTTAAAAATGCTTTGGAACTCTTCCATTGTTCTTGGAATTCTGCTGAAGTTTAAAAATGCTTCGGAACTCTTCCATTGTTCTCAGAATTCCGCTGACGTTTAAAAATGCTTCGGTACTCTTCCATTGTTCTCGGAATTCCACTGACATATAAAAATGCTTCGGAAATCTGGCATTGTTCTCGGCATTCCGCTGACGTTTAAAAATGCTTCGGAACTCTTCCATTGTTCTCAGAATTCTGCTGACGTTTAAAAATGCTTCGGAACTCTTCCATTGTTCTCGGAATTCCGCTGAAGTTTAAAAATGCTTCGGACCTCTTCCATTGTTCTAGGAATTCTGCTGAAGTCTAAAAATTCATCTGAACTCTTCCATTATTCTCGGAATTCGTGTGAATTTTAAAAATGCTTCGGAACTCTTCCATTGCTCTCGGAATTCTGCTGAAGTTTAAAAATGCTTCAGAACTCTTACATTGTTCTCGGAATTCTGCTGACGTTTAAAAATGCTTCGGAACTCTTCCATTGTTCTCTGAATTCCGCTGACGTTTAAAAATGCTTCGGTACTCTTCCTTTGTTCTCGGAATTCCGCTGACATATAAAAATGCTTCGGAACTCTTCCATTGTTCTCTGAATTCCGCTGACGTTTAAAAATGCTTCGGTACTCTTCCTTTGTTCTCGGAATTCCGCTGACATATAAAAATGCTTCGGAAATCTTGCATTGTTCTCGGCATTCCGCTGACGTTTAAAAATGCTTCGGAACTCTTCAATTGTTCTCGGAATTCTGCCGAACTTTTAAAATGCTTTGGAACTCTTCCATTGCTCTCGGAATTCTGCTGAAGTTTAAAAATGCTTCAGAACTCTTCCATTGTTCTCGGAATTCTGCTGTAGTTTAAAAATGCTACGGAACTCTTCCATTGTTCTCAGAATTCCGCTGACGTTTAAAAATGCTTTGGAAATCTTCCATTGTTTTCAAAATTCCGCTGACGTTTAAAAATGCTTCAGAACTCTTCCATTGTTCTCGGAATTCCGCTGACGTTTAAAAATGCTTCAGAACTCTTCCATTGTTCTCAGAATTCCGCTAACGTTTAAAAATGCTTCAGAAATCTTCCATTGTTTTCAAAATTCCGCTGACGCTTAAATATGCTTCAGAACTCTTCAATTGTTCTCGGAATTCCGCTGACGTTTAATAATGCTTCGCAACTCTTTCATTGTACTCGGAATTCCGCTAAAGTTTAAAAATGCTTCGGAACTCTTCCATTGTTCTCGGAATTCCGTTGAAGTTTAAAAATGCTTCGAAACTCTTCCATTGTTCTGGGAATTCTGATGAAGTTTAAAAATGCTTCAGAACTCTTCCATTGTTCTCGGAATTCCGCTGATGTTTAAACATGCTTCGGAACTCTTCCATTGTTCTCGGAATTCTGTTGAAGTTTAAAAATGCTTCTAAACTCTTCCATTGTTCTCGGAATTCTGCTGAAGTTTAAAAATGCTTCGGAACTCTTCCATTGTTCTCGGAATTCCGCTGACATATAAAAATGCTTCGGAAATCTTGCATTGTTCTCGGCATTCCGCTGACGTTTAAAAATGCTTCGGAACTCTTCAATTGTTCTCGGAATTCTGCTGAACTTTTAAAATGCTTTGGAACTCTTCCATTGCTCTCGCAATTCTGCTGACGTTTAAAAATGCTTCGGAACTCTTCCATTGTTCTCGGAATTCTGTTGACGTTTAAAAATGCTTCGGAACTCTTCCATTGTTCTCGGAATTCCGCTGACGTTTAAAAATGCTTCACAACTCTTCCATTGTTCTCGGAATTCCGCTGACTTTTAAAAATACTTCGAAACTCTTCCATTGTTCTCCAAATTCCGCTGAAGTTTAAAAATGCTTCGGAACCCTTCCATTGTTCTCGGAATTCTGCTGAAGTTTAAAAATGTTTCGGAACTCTTCCATTGTTCTCAGAATTCCGCTGAAGTTTAAAAATGCTTCGGACCTCTTCCATTGTTCTAGGAATTCTGCTGAAGTTTAAAAATTCATCTGAACTCTTCCATTATTCTCGGAATTCGTGTGAATTTTAAAAATGCTTCGGAACTCTTCTATTGTTCTCGGAATTCCGCTGAAGTTTAAAAATGCTTAAAATCTCTTACATTGTACTCGGAAATCCGCTGAAGTTTAAAAATGCTTCGGAACTCTTACATTGTTCTCAGAATTCCGCTAACGTTTAAAAATGCTTCGGAAATCTTCCATTGTTTTCAAAATTCCGCTGACGCTTACAAATGCTTCAGAACTTTTCCATTGTTCTCGGAATTCCGCTGACTTTTAAAAATACTTCGAAACTCTTCCATTGTTCTCCAAATTCCGCTGAAGTTTAAAAATGCTTCGGAACTCTTCCATTGTTCTCGGAATTCCGCTGACGTTTAAAAATGCTTCACAACTCTTCCATTGTTCTCGGAATTCCGCTGACTTTTAAAAATACTTCGAAACTCTTCCATTGTTCTCCAAATTCCGCTGAAGTTTAAAAATGCTTCGGAACCCTTCCATTGTTCTCGGAATTCTGCTGAAGTTTAAAAATGCTTCGGAACTCTTCCATTGTTCTCAGAATTCTGCTGACGTTTAAAAATGCTTCGGAACTCTTCCATTGTTCTCGGAATTCCGCTGAAGTTTAAAAATGCTTTGGACCTCTTCCATTGTTCTAGGAATTCTGCTGAAGTCTAAAAATTCATCTGAACTCTTCCATTATTCTCGGAATTCGTGTGAATTTTAAAAATGCTTCGGAACTCTTCTATTGTTCTCGGAATTCCGCTGAAGTTTAAAAATGCTTAAAATCTCTTACATTGTACTCGGAATTCCGCTGAAGTTTAAAAATGCTTCGGAACTCTTCCATTGCTCTCGGAATTCTGCTGAAGTTTAAAAATGCTTCAGAACTCTTACATTGTTCTCGGAATTCTGCTGACGTTTAAAAATGCTTCGGAATTCTTCCATTGTTCTCTGAATTCCGCTGACGTTTAAAAATGCTTTGGTACTCTTCCTTTGTTCTCGGCATTCCGCTGACGTTTAAAAATGCTTCGGAACTCTTCAATTGTTCTCGGAATTCTGCCGAACTTTTAAAATGCTTTGGAACTCTTCCATTGCTCTCGGAATTCTGCTGAAGTTTAAAAATGCTTCAGAACTCTTCCATTGTTCTCGGAATTCTGCTGTAGTTTAAAAATGCTTCGGAACTCTTCCATTGTTCTCAGAATTCCGCTGACGTTTAAAAATGCTTTGGAAATCTTCCATTGTTTTCAAAATTCCGCTGACGTTTAAAAATGCTTCAGAACTCTTCCATTGTTCTCGGAATTCCGCTGACGTTTTAAAATGCTTCGGTACTCTTCCATTGTTCTCGGAATTCCGCTGACATATAAAAATGCTTCGGAAATCTTGCATTGTTCTCGGCATTCCGCTGACATTTAAAAATGCTTCGGAACTCTTCCATTGTTCTCAGAATTCCGCTGACGTTTAAAAATGCTTCGGAAATCTTCCATAGTTTTCAAAATTCCGCTGAAGTTTAAAAATGCTTCAGAACTCTTCCATTGTTCTCGGAATTCCGCTGACGTTTAAAAATGCTTTGGAACTCTTCCATTATTCTCGGAAATCTGCTGAAGTTTAAAAATGCTTCGGAACTCTTCCATTGTTCTCAGAATTCCGCTGAAGTTTAAAAATGCTTCGGTACTCTTCCATTGTTCTCGGAATTCCGCTGACATATAAAAATGCTTCGGAAATCTTGCATTGTTCTCGGCATTCCGCTGACGTTTAAAAATGCTTCGGAACTCTTCAATTGTTCTCGGAATTCTGCTGAACTTTTAAAATGCTTTGGAACTCTTCCATTGCTCTCGGAATTCTGCTGAAGTTTAAAAATGCTTCAGAACTCTTCCATTGTTTTCGGAATTCTGCTGAAGTTTAAAAATGCTTCGGAACTCTTCCATTGTTCTCAGAATTCCACTGACGTTTAAAAATGCTTCGGAAATCTTCCATTGTTTTCAAAATTCCGCTGACGCTTAAAAATGCTTCAGAACTCTTCCATTGTTCTCGGAATTCCGCTGACGTTTAATAATGCTTCGCAACTTTTTCATTGTTCTTGGAATTCCGCTGACGGTTAAAAATGCTTCGGAACTGTTCAATTGTTCTCGGAATTCTGTTGAACTTTTAAAATGCTTTGGAACTCTTCCATTGCTCTCGGAATTCTGCTGAAGTTTAAAAATGCTTCAGAACTCTTACATTGTTCTCGGAATTCTGCTGACGTTTAAAAATGCTTCGGAACTCTACCATTGTTCTCGGAATTCCGTTGAAGTTTAAAAATGCTTCGAAACTCTTCCATTGTTCTCGGAATTCTGCTGAAGTTTAAAAATGCTTCGGAACTCTTCCATTGTTCTCGGAATTCCGCTGACGTTTAATAATGCTTCGCAACTCTTTCATTGTTCTCGGAATTCCACTGACGTTTAAAAATGCTTCGGAACGCTTCCATTGTTCTCGGAATTCCGTTGAAGTTTAAAAATGCTTCGAAACTCTTCCATTGTTCTCGGAATTCTGCTGAAGTTTAAAAATGCTTTGGAACTCTTTCATTGTTCTCAGAATTCCGCTGACATTTAAAAATGCTTTGGTACTCTTCCATTGTTCTCGGAATTCCGCTGACATATAAAAATGCTTCGGAAATCTTGCATTGTTCTCGGCATTCCGCTGACGTTTAAAAATGCTTCGGAACTCTTCAATTGTTCTCGGAACTCTGCTGAACTTTTAAAATGCTTTGGAACTCTTCCATTGCTCTCGGAATTCTGCTGAAGTTTAAAAATGCTTCAGAACTCTTACATTGTTCTCGGAATTCTGCTGAAGTTTAAAAATGCTTCGGTACTCTTCCATTGTTCTCGGAATTCCGCTGACATATAAAAATGCTTCGGAAATCTTGCATTGTTCTCGGCATTCCGCTGACGTTTAAAAATGCTTCGGAACTCTTCCATTGTTCTCAGAATTCCGCTGACGTTTAAAAATGCTTCGGAAATCTTCCATTGTTTTCAAAATTCCGCTGACGTTTAAAAATGCTTCAGAACTCTTCCATTGTTCTCGGAATTCCGCTGACGTTTAAAAATGCTTTGGAACTCTTCCATTGTTCTTGGAATTCTGCTGAAGTTTAAAAATGCTTCGGAACTCTTCCATTGTTCTCAGAATTCCGCTGACGTTTAAAAATGCTTCGGTACTCTTCCATTGTTCTCGGAATTCCACTGACATATAAAAATGCTTTGGAAATCTGGCATTGTTCTCGGCATTCCGCTGAAGTTTAAAAATGCTTCGGAACTCTTCCATTGCTCTCGGAATTCTGCTGAAGTTTAAAAATGCTTCAGAACTCTTACATTGTTCTCAGAATTCCGCTAACGTTTAAAAATGCTTCGGAAATCTTCCATTGTTTTCAAAATTCCGCTGACGCTTACAAATGCTTCAGAAATTTTCCATTGTTCTCGGAATTCCGCTGACTTTTAAAAATACTTCGAAACTCTTCCATTGTTCTCCAAATTCCGCTGAAGTTTAAAAATGCTTCGGAACTCTTCCATTGTTCTCGGAATTCCGCTGACGTTTAAAAATGCTTCACAACTCTTCCATTGTTCTCGGAATTCCGCTGACTTTTAAAAATACTTCGAAACTCTTCCATTGTTCTCCAAATTCCGCTGAAGTTTAAAAATGCTTCGGAACCCTTCCATTGTTCTCGGAATTCTGCTGAAGTTTAAAAATGCTTCGGAACTCTTCCATTGTTCTCAGAATTCTGCTGACGTTTAAAAATGCTTCGGAACTCTTCCATTGTTCTCGGAATTCCGCTGAAGTTTAAAAATGCTTTGGACCTCTTCCATTGTTCTAGGAATTCTGCTGAAGTCTAAAAATTCATCTGAACTCTTCCATTATTCTCGGAATTCGTGTGAATTTTAAAAATGCTTCGGAACTCTTCTATTGTTCTCGGAATTCCGCTGAAGTTTAAAAATGCTTAAAATCTCTTACATTGTACTCGGAATTCCGCTGAAGTTTAAAAATGCTTCGGAACTCTTCCATTGCTCTGGGAATTCTGCTGAAGTTTAAAAATGCTTCAGAACTCTTACATTGTTCTCGGAATTCTGCTGACGTTTAAAAATGCTTCGGAATTCTTCCATTGTTCTCTGAATTCCGCTGACGTTTAAAAATGCTTCGGTACTCTTCCTTTGTTCTCGGCATTCCGCTGACGTTTAAAAATGCTTCGGAACTCTTCAATTGTTCTCGGAATTCTGCCGAACTTTTAAAATGCTTTGGAACTCTTCCATTGCTCTCGGAATTCTGCTGAAGTTTAAAAATGCTTCAGAACTCTTCCATTGTTCTAGGAATTCTGCTGTAGTTTAAAAATGCTTCGGAACTCTTCCATTGTTCTCAGAATTCCGCTGACGTTTAAAAATGCTTTGGAAATCTTCCATTGTTTTCAAAATTCCGCTGACGTTTAAAAATGCTTCAGAACTCTTCCATTGTTCTCGGAATTCCGCTGACGTTTTAAAATGCTTCGGTACTCTTCCATTGTTCTCGGAATTCCGCTGACATATAAAAATGCTTCGGAAATCTTGCATTGTTCTCGGCATTCCGCTGACATTTAAAAATGCTTCGGAACTCTTCCATTGTTCTCAGAATTCCGCTGACGTTTAAAAATGCTTCGGAAATCTTCCATAGTTTTCAAAATTCCGCTGAAGTTTAAAAATGTTTCAGAACTCTTCCATTGTTCTCGGAATTCCGCTGATGTTTAAAAATGCTTTGGAACTCTTCCATTATTCTCGGAAATCTGCTGAAGTTTAAAAATGCTTCGGAACTCTTCCATTGTTCTCAGAATTCCGCTGAACTTTAAAAATGCTTCGGTACTCTTCCATTGTTCTCGGAATTCCGCTGACATATAAAAATGCTTCGGAAATCTTGCATTGTTCTCGGCATTCCGCTGACGTTTAAAAATGCTTCGGAACTCTTCAATTGTTCTCGGAATTCTGCTGAACTTTTAAAATGCTTTGGAACTCTTCCATTGCTCTCGGAATTCTGCTGAAGTTTAAAAATGCTTCAGAACTCTTCCATTGTTTTCGGAATTCTGCTGAAGTTTAAAAATGCTTCGGAACTCTTCCATTGTTCTCAGAATTCCACTGACGTTTAAAAATGCTTCGGAAATCTTCCATTGTTTTCAAAATTCCGCTGACGCTTAAAAATGCTTCAGAACTCTTCCATTGTTCTCGGAATTCCGCTGACGTTTAATAATGCTTCGCAACTTTTTCATTGTTCTTGGAATTCCGCTGACGGTTAAAAATGCTTCGGAACTGTTCAATTGTTCTCGGAATTCTGTTGAACTTTTAAAATGCTTTGGAACTCTTCCATTGCTCTCGGAATTCTGCTGAAGTTTAAAAATGCTTCAGAACTCTTACATTGTTCTCGGAATTCTGCTGACGTTTAAAAATGCTTCGGAACTCTACCATTGTTCTCGGAATTCCGTTGAAGTTTAAAAATGCTTCGAAACTCTTCCATTGTTCTCGGAATTCTGCTGAAGTTTAAAAATGCTTCGGAACTCTTCCATTGTTCTCGGAATTCCGCTGACGTTTAATAATGCTTCGCAACTCTTTCATTGTTCTCGGAATTCCACTGACGTTTAAAAATGCTTCGGAACGCTTCCATTGTTCTCGGAATTCCGTTGAAGTTTAAAAATGCTTCGAAACTCTTCCATTGTTCTCGGAATTCTGCTGAAGTTTAAAAATGCTTTGGAACTCTTTCATTGTTCTCAGAATTCCGCTGACATTTAAAAATGCTTTGGTACTCTTCCATTGTTCTCGGAATTCCGCTGACATATAAAAATGCTTCGGAAATCTTGCATTGTTCTCGGCATTCCGCTGACGTTTAAAAATGCTTCGGAACTCTTCAATTGTTCTCGGAACTCTGCTGAACTTTTAAAATGCTTTGGAACTCTTCCATTGCTCTCGGAATTCTGCTGAAGTTTAAAAATGCTTCAGAACTCTTACATTGTTCTCGGAATTCTGCTGAAGTTTAAAAATGCTTCGGTACTCTTCCATTGTTCTCGGAATTCCGCTGACATATAAAAATGCTTCGGAAATCTTGCATTGTTCTCGGCATTCCGCTGACGTTTAAAAATGCTTCGGAACTCTTCCATTGTTCTCAGAATTCCGCTGACGTTTAAAAATGCTTCGGAAATCTTCCATTGTTTTCAAAATTCCGCTGACGTTTAAAAATGCTTCAGAACTCTTCCATTGTTCTCGGAATTCCGCTGACGTTTAAAAATGCTTTGGAACTCTTCCATTGTTCTTGGAATTCTGCTGAAGTTTAAAAATGCTTCGGAACTCTTCCATTGTTCTCAGAATTCCGCTGACGTTTAAAAATGCTTCGGTACTCTTCCATTGTTCTCGGAATTCCACTGACATATAAAAATGCTTCGGAAATCTGGCATTGTTCTCGGCATTCCGCTGACGTTTAAAAATGCTTCGGAACTCTTCCATTGTTCTCAGAATTCTGCTGACGTTTAAAAATGCTTCGGAACTCTTCCATTGTTCTCGGAATTCCGCTGAAGTTTAAAAATGCTTCGGACCTCTTCCATTGTTCTAGGAATTCTGCTGAAGTCTAAAAATTCATCTGAACTCTTCCATTATTCTCGGAATTCGTGTGAATTTTAAAAATGCTTCGGAACTCTTCCATTGCTCTCGGAATTCTGCTGAAGTTTAAAAATGCTTCAGAACTCTTACATTGTTCTCGGAATTCTGCTGACGTTTAAAAATGCTTCGGAACTCTTCCATTGTTCTCTGAATTCCGCTGACGTTTAAAAATGCTTCGGTACTCTTCCTTTGTTCTCGGAATTCCGCTGACATATAAAAATGCTTCGGAACTCTTCCATTGTTCTCTGAATTCCGCTGACGTTTAAAAATGCTTCGGTACTCTTCCTTTGTTCTCGGAATTCCGCTGACATATAAAAATGCTTCGGAAATCTTGCATTGTTCTCGGCATTCCGCTGACGTTTAAAAATGCTTCGGAACTCTTCAATTGTTCTCGGAATTCTGCCGAACTTTTAAAATGCTTTGGAACTCTTCCATTGCTCTCGGAATTCTGCTGAAGTTTAAAAATGCTTCAGAACTCTTCCATTGTTCTCGGAATTCTGCTGTAGTTTAAAAATGCTACGGAACTCTTCCATTGTTCTCAGAATTCCGCTGACGTTTAAAAATGCTTTGGAAATCTTCCATTGTTTTCAAAATTCCGCTGACGTTTAAAAATGCTTCAGAACTCTTCCATTGTTCTCAGAATTCCGCTAACGTTTAAAAATGCTTCAGAAATCTTCCATTGTTTTCAAAATTCCGCTGACGCTTAAATATGCTTCAGAACTCTTCAATTGTTCTCGGAATTCCGCTGACGTTTAATAATGCTTCGCAACTCTTTCATTGTACTCGGAATTCCGCTAAAGTTTAAAAATGCTTCGGAACTCTTCCATTGTTCTCGGAATTCCGTTGAAGTTTAAAAATGCTTCGAAACTCTTCCATTGTTCTGGGAATTCTGATGAAGTTTAAAAATGCTTCAGAACTCTTCCATTGTTCTCGGAATTCCGCTGATGTTTAAACATGCTTCGGAACTCTTCCATTGTTCTCGGAATTCTGTTGAAGTTTAAAAATGCTTCTAAACTCTTCCATTGTTCTCGGAATTCTGCTGAAGTTTAAAAATGCTTCGGAACTCTTCCATTGTTCTCGGAATTCCGCTGACATATAAAAATGCTTCGGAAATCTTGCATTGTTCTCGGCATTCCGCTGACGTTTAAAAATGCTTCGGAACTCTTCAATTGTTCTCGGAATTCTGCTGAACTTTTAAAATGCTTTGGAACTCTTCCATTGCTCTCGCAATTCTGCTGACGTTTAAAAATGCTTCGGAACTCTTCCATTGTTCTCGGAATTCTGTTGACGTTTAAAAATGCTTCGGAACTCTTCCATTGTTCTCGGAATTCCGCTGACGTTTAAAAATGCTTCACAACTCTTCCATTGTTCTCGGAATTCCGCTGACTTTTAAAAATACTTCGAAACTCTTCCATTGTTCTCCAAATTCCGCTGAAGTTTAAAAATGCTTCGGAACCCTTCCATTGTTCTCGGAATTCTGCTGAAGTTTAAAAATGTTTCGGAACTCTTCCATTGTTCTCGGAATTCCGCTGAAGTTTAAAAATGCTTAAAATCTCTTACATTGTACTCGGAAATCCGCTGAAGTTTAAAAATGCTTCGGAACTCTTCCATTGCTCTCGGAATTCTGCTGAAGTTTAAAAATGCTTCAGAACTCTTACATTGTTCTCAGAATTCCGCTAACGTTTAAAAATGCTTCGGAAATCTTCCATTGTTTTCAAAATTCCGCTGACGCTTAAAAATGCTTCAGAACTCTTCCATTGTTCTCGGAATTCCGCTGACGTTTAATAATGCTTCGCAACTCTTTCATTGTACTCGGAATTCCGCTAACGTTTAAAAATGCTTCGGAACTCTTCCATTGTTCTCGGAATTCCGTTGAAGTTTAAAAATGCTTTGAAACTCTTCCATTGTTCTCGGAATTCTGCTGAAGTTTAAAAATGCTTCGGAACTCTTCCATTGTTCTCAGAATTCCGCTAACGTTTAAAAATGCTTCGGAAATCTTCCATTGTTTTCAAAATTCCGCTGACGCTTACAAATGCTTCAGAACTTTTCCATTGTTCTCGGAATTCCGCTGACTTTTAAAAATACTTCGAAACTCTTCCATTGTTCTCCAAATTCCGCTGAAGTTTAAAAATGCTTCGGAACTCTTCCATTGTTCTCGGAATTCCGCTGACATATAAAAATGCTTCGGAAATCTTGCATTGTTCTCGGCATTCCGCTGACGTTTAAAAATGCTTCGGAACTCTTCAATTGTTCTCGGAATTCTGCTGAACTTTTAAAATGCTTTGGAACTCTTCCATTGCTCTCGGAATTCTGCTGAAGTTTAAAAATGCTTCAGAACTCTTCCATTGTTTTCGGAATTCTGCTGAAGTTTAAAAATGCTTCGGAACTCTTCCATTGTTCTCAGAATTCCACTGACGTTTAAAAATGCTTCGGAAATCTTCCATTGTTTTCAAAATTCCGCTGACGCTTAAAAATGCTTCAGAACTCTTCCATTGTTCTCGGAATTCCGCTGACGTTTAATAATGCTTCGCAACTTTTTCATTGTTCTTCGAATTCCGCTGACGGTTAAAAATGCTTCGGAACTGTTCAATTGTTCTCGGAATTCTGTTGAACTTTTAAAATGCTTTGGAACTCTTCCATTGCTCTCGGAATTCTGCTGAAGTTTAAAAATGCTTCAGAACTCTTACATTGTTCTCGGAATTCTGCTGACGTTTAAAAATGCTTCGGAACTCTACCATTGTTCTCGGAATTCCGTTGAAGTTTAAAAATGCTTCGAAACTCTTCCATTGTTCTCGGAATTCTGCTGAAGTTTAAAAATGCTTCGGAACTCTTCCATTGTTCTCGGAATTCCGCTGACGTTTAATAATGCTTCGCAACTCTTTCATTGTTCTCGGAATTCCACTGACGTTTAAAAATGCTTCGGAACGCTTCCATTGTTCTCGGAATTCCGTTGAAGTTTAAAAATGCTTCGAAACTCTTCCATTGTTCTCGGAATTCTGCTGAAGTTTAAAAATGCTTTGGAACTCTTTCATTGTTCTCAGAATTCCGCTGACATTTAAAAATGCTTTGGTACTCTTCCATTGTTCTC
The DNA here is from genome assembly GCF_046119375.1 of Phyllobates terribilis. Taxonomy (NCBI): domain Eukaryota; kingdom Metazoa; phylum Chordata; class Amphibia; order Anura; family Dendrobatidae; genus Phyllobates; species Phyllobates terribilis. The sequence goes on from NW_027362782.1 coordinate 16,593,162, forward strand.
GGAATTCCGCTGACATATAAAAATGCTTCGGAAATCTTGCATTGTTCTCGGCATTCCGCTGACGTTTAAAAATGCTTCGGAACTCTTCAATTGTTCTCGGAACTCTGCTGAACTTTTAAAATGCTTTGGAACTCTTCCATTGCTCTCGGAATTCTGCTGAAGTTTAAAAATGCTTCAGAACTCTTACATTGTTCTCGGAATTCTGCTGAAGTTTAAAAATGCTTCGGTACTCTTCCATTGTTCTCGGAATTCCGCTGACATATAAAAATGCTTCGGAAATCTTGCATTGTTCTCGGCATTCCGCTGACGTTTAAAAATGCTTCGGAACTCTTCCATTGTTCTCAGAATTCCGCTGACGTTTAAAAATGCTTCGGAAATCTTCCATTGTTTTCAAAATTCCGCTGACGTTTAAAAATGCTTCAGAACTCTTCCATTGTTCTCGGAATTCCGCTGACGTTTAAAAATGCTTTGGAACTCTTCCATTGTTCTTGGAATTCTGCTGAAGTTTAAAAATGCTTCGGAACTCTTCCATTGTTCTCAGAATTCCGCTGACGTTTAAAAATGCTTCGGTACTCTTCCATTGTTCTCGGAATTCCACTGACATATAAAAATGCTTCGGAAATCTGGCATTGTTCTCGGCATTCCGCTGACGTTTAAAAATGCTTCGGAACTCTTCCATTGTTCTCAGAATTCTGCTGACGTTTAAAAATGCTTCGGAACTCTTCCATTGTTCTCGGAATTCCGCTGAAGTTTAAAAATGCTTCGGACCTCTTCCATTGTTCTAGGAATTCTGCTGAAGTCTAAAAATTCATCTGAACTCTTCCATTATTCTCGGAATTCGTGTGAATTTTAAAAATGCTTCGGAACTCTTCCATTGCTCTCGGAATTCTGCTGAAGTTTAAAAATGCTTCAGAACTCTTACATTGTTCTCGGAATTCTGCTGACGTTTAAAAATGCTTCGGAACTCTTCCATTGTTCTCTGAATTCCGCTGACGTTTAAAAATGCTTCGGTACTCTTCCTTTGTTCTCGGAATTCCGCTGACATATAAAAATGCTTCGGAACTCTTCCATTGTTCTCTGAATTCCGCTGACGTTTAAAAATGCTTCGGTACTCTTCCTTTGTTCTCGGAATTCCGCTGACATATAAAAATGCTTCGGAAATCTTGCATTGTTCTCGGCATTCCGCTGACGTTTAAAAATGCTTCGGAACTCTTCAATTGTTCTCGGAATTCTGCCGAACTTTTAAAATGCTTTGGAACTCTTCCATTGCTCTCGGAATTCTGCTGAAGTTTAAAAATGCTTCAGAACTCTTCCATTGTTCTCGGAATTCTGCTGTAGTTTAAAAATGCTACGGAACTCTTCCATTGTTCTCAGAATTCCGCTGACGTTTAAAAATGCTTTGGAAATCTTCCATTGTTTTCAAAATTCCGCTGACGTTTAAAAATGCTTCAGAACTCTTCCATTGTTCTCGGAATTCCGCTGACGTTTAAAAATGCTTCAGAACTCTTCCATTGTTCTCAGAATTCCGCTAACGTTTAAAAATGCTTCAGAAATCTTCCATTGTTTTCAAAATTCCGCTGACGCTTAAATATGCTTCAGAACTCTTCAATTGTTCTCGGAATTCCGCTGACGTTTAATAATGCTTCGCAACTCTTTCATTGTACTCGGAATTCCGCTAAAGTTTAAAAATGCTTCGGAACTCTTCCATTGTTCTCGGAATTCCGTTGAAGTTTAAAAATGCTTCGAAACTCTTCCATTGTTCTGGGAATTCTGATGAAGTTTAAAAATGCTTCAGAACTCTTCCATTGTTCTCGGAATTCCGCTGATGTTTAAACATGCTTCGGAACTCTTCCATTGTTCTCGGAATTCTGTTGAAGTTTAAAAATGCTTCTAAACTCTTCCATTGTTCTCGGAATTCTGCTGAAGTTTAAAAATGCTTCGGAACTCTTCCATTGTTCTCGGAATTCCGCTGACATATAAAAATGCTTCGGAAATCTTGCATTGTTCTCGGCATTCCGCTGACGTTTAAAAATGCTTCGGAACTCTTCAATTGTTCTCGGAATTCTGCTGAACTTTTAAAATGCTTTGGAACTCTTCCATTGCTCTCGCAATTCTGCTGACGTTTAAAAATGCTTCGGAACTCTTCCATTGTTCTCGGAATTCTGTTGACGTTTAAAAATGCTTCGGAACTCTTCCATTGTTCTCGGAATTCCGCTGACGTTTAAAAATGCTTCACAACTCTTCCATTGTTCTCGGAATTCCGCTGACTTTTAAAAATACTTCGAAACTCTTCCATTGTTCTCCAAATTCCGCTGAAGTTTAAAAATGCTTCGGAACCCTTCCATTGTTCTCGGAATTCTGCTGAAGTTTAAAAATGTTTCGGAACTCTTCCATTGTTCTCAGAATTCCGCTGAAGTTTAAAAATGCTTCGGACCTCTTCCATTGTTCTAGGAATTCTGCTGAAGTTTAAAAATTCATCTGAACTCTTCCATTATTCTCGGAATTCGTGTGAATTTTAAAAATGCTTCGGAACTCTTCTATTGTTCTCGGAATTCCGCTGAAGTTTAAAAATGCTTAAAATCTCTTACATTGTACTCGGAAATCCGCTGAAGTTTAAAAATGCTTCGGAACTCTTACATTGTTCTCAGAATTCCGCTAACGTTTAAAAATGCTTCGGAAATCTTCCATTGTTTTCAAAATTCCGCTGACGCTTACAAATGCTTCAGAACTTTTCCATTGTTCTCGGAATTCCGCTGACTTTTAAAAATACTTCGAAACTCTTCCATTGTTCTCCAAATTCCGCTGAAGTTTAAAAATGCTTCGGAACTCTTCCATTGTTCTCGGAATTCCGCTGACGTTTAAAAATGCTTCACAACTCTTCCATTGTTCTCGGAATTCCGCTGACTTTTAAAAATACTTCGAAACTCTTCCATTGTTCTCCAAATTCCGCTGAAGTTTAAAAATGCTTCGGAACCCTTCCATTGTTCTCGGAATTCTGCTGAAGTTTAAAAATGCTTCGGAACTCTTCCATTGTTCTCAGAATTCTGCTGACGTTTAAAAATGCTTCGGAACTCTTCCATTGTTCTCGGAATTCCGCTGAAGTTTAAAAATGCTTTGGACCTCTTCCATTGTTCTAGGAATTCTGCTGAAGTCTAAAAATTCATCTGAACTCTTCCATTATTCTCGGAATTCGTGTGAATTTTAAAAATGCTTCGGAACTCTTCTATTGTTCTCGGAATTCCGCTGAAGTTTAAAAATGCTTAAAATCTCTTACATTGTACTCGGAATTCCGCTGAAGTTTAAAAATGCTTCGGAACTCTTCCATTGCTCTTGGAATTCTGCTGAAGTTTAAAAATGCTTCAGAACTCTTACATTGTTCTCGGAATTCTGCTGACGTTTAAAAATGCTTCGGAATTCTTCCATTGTTCTCTGAATTCCGCTGACGTTTAAAAATGCTTTGGTACTCTTCCTTTGTTCTCGGCATTCCGCTGACGTTTAAAAATGCTTCGGAACTCTTCAATTGTTCTCGGAATTCTGCCGAACTTTTAAAATGCTTTGGAACTCTTCCATTGCTCTCGGAATTCTGCTGAAGTTTAAAAATGCTTCAGAACTCTTCCATTGTTCTCGGAATTCTGCTGTAGTTTAAAAATGCTTCGGAACTCTTCCATTGTTCTCAGAATTCCGCTGACGTTTAAAAATGCTTTGGAAATCTTCCATTGTTTTCAAAATTCCGCTGACGTTTAAAAATGCTTCAGAACTCTTCCATTGTTCTCGGAATTCCGCTGACGTTTTAAAATGCTTCGGTACTCTTCCATTGTTCTCGGAATTCCGCTGACATATAAAAATGCTTCGGAAATCTTGCATTGTTCTCGGCATTCCGCTGACATTTAAAAATGCTTCGGAACTCTTCCATTGTTCTCAGAATTCCGCTGACGTTTAAAAATGCTTCGGAAATCTTCCATAGTTTTCAAAATTCCGCTGAAGTTTAAAAATGCTTCAGAACTCTTCCATTGTTCTCGGAATTCCGCTGACGTTTAAAAATGCTTTGGAACTCTTCCATTATTCTCGGAAATCTGCTGAAGTTTAAAAATGCTTCGGAACTCTTCCATTGTTCTCAGAATTCCGCTGAAGTTTAAAAATGCTTCGGTACTCTTCCATTGTTCTCGGAATTCCGCTGACATATAAAAATGCTTCGGAAATCTTGCATTGTTCTCGGCATTCCGCTGACGTTTAAAAATGCTTCGGAACTCTTCAATTGTTCTCGGAATTCTGCTGAACTTTTAAAATGCTTTGGAACTCTTCCATTGCTCTCGGAATTCTGCTGAAGTTTAAAAATGCTTCAGAACTCTTCCATTGTTTTCGGAATTCTGCTGAAGTTTAAAAATGCTTCGGAACTCTTCCATTGTTCTCAGAATTCCACTGACGTTTAAAAATGCTTCGGAAATCTTCCATTGTTTTCAAAATTCCGCTGACGCTTAAAAATGCTTCAGAACTCTTCCATTGTTCTCGGAATTCCGCTGACGTTTAATAATGCTTCGCAACTTTTTCATTGTTCTTGGAATTCCGCTGACGGTTAAAAATGCTTCGGAACTGTTCAATTGTTCTCGGAATTCTGTTGAACTTTTAAAATGCTTTGGAACTCTTCCATTGCTCTCGGAATTCTGCTGAAGTTTAAAAATGCTTCAGAACACTTACATTGTTCTCGGAATTCTGCTGACGTTTAAAAATGCTTCGGAACTCTACCATTGTTCTCGGAATTCCGTTGAAGTTTAAAAATGCTTCGAAACTCTTCCATTGTTCTCGGAATTCTGCTGAAGTTTAAAAATGCTTCGGAACTCTTCCATTGTTCTCGGAATTCCGCTGACGTTTAATAATGCTTCGCAACTCTTTCATTGTTCTCGGAATTCCACTGACGTTTAAAAATGCTTCGGAACGCTTCCATTGTTCTCGGAATTCCACTGACATATAAAAATGCTTTGGAAATCTGGCATTGTTCTCGGCATTCCGCTGACGTTTAAAAATGCTTCGGAACTCTTCCATTGTTCTCAGAATTCTGCTGACGTTTAAAAATGCTTCGGAACTCTTCCATTGTTCTCGGAATTCCGCTGAAGTTTAAAAATGCTTCGGACCTCTTCCATTGTTCTAGGAATTCTGCTGAAGTCTAAAAATTCATCTGAACTCTTCCATTATTCTCGGAATTCGTGTGAATTTTAAAAATGCTTCGGAACTCTTCCATTGCTCTCGGAATTCTGCTGTAGTTTAAAAATGCTTCAGAACTCTTACATTGTTCTCGGAATTCTGCTGACGTTTAAAAATGCTTCGGAACTCTTCCATTGTTCTCTGAATTCCGCTGACGTTTAAAAATGCTTCGGTACTCTTCCTTTGTTCTCGGAATTCCGCTGACATATAAAAATGCTTCGGAACTCTTCCATTGTTCTCTGAATTCCGCTGACGTTTAAAAATGCTTCGGTACTCTTCCTTTGTTCTCGGAATTCCGCTGACATATAAAAATGCTTCGGAAATCTTGCATTGTTCTCGGCATTCCGCTGACGTTTAAAAATGCTTCGGAACTCTTCAATTGTTCTCGGAATTCTGCCGAACTTTTAAAATGCTTTGGAACTCTTCCATTGCTCTCGGAATTCTGCTGAAGTTTAAAAATGCTTCAGAACTCTTCCATTGTTCTCGGAATTCTGCTGTAGTTTAAAAATGCTACGGAACTCTTCCATTGTTCTCAGAATTCCGCTGACGTTTAAAAATGCTTTGGAAATCTTCCATTGTTTTCAAAATTCCGCTGACGTTTAAAAATGCTTCAGAACTCTTCCATTGTTCTCGGAATTCCGCTGACGTTTAAAAATGCTTCAGAACTCTTCCATTGTTCTCAGAATTCCGCTAACGTTTAAAAATGCTTCAGAAATCTTCCATTGTTTTCAAAATTCCGCTGACGCTTAAATATGCTTCAGAACTCTTCAATTGTTCTCGGAATTCCGCTGACGTTTAATAATGCTTCGCAACTCTTTCATTGTACTCGGAATTCCGCTAAAGTTTAAAAATGCTTCGGAACTCTTCCATTGTTCTCGGAATTCCGTTGAAGTTTAAAAATGCTTCGAAACTCTTCCATTGTTCTGGGAATTCTGATGAAGTTTAAAAATGCTTCACAACTCTTCCATTGTTCTCGGAATTCCGCTGACGTTTAATAATGCTTCGCAACTCTTTCATTGTTCTCGGAATTCCGCTGACGTTTAAAAATGCTTCGGAACTCTTCCATTGTTCTCGTAATTCCGTTGAAGTTTAAAAATGCTTCGAAACTCTTCCATTGTTCTCAGAATTCTGCTGAAGTTTAAAAATGCTTCAGAACTCTTCCATTGTTCTCGGAATTCCGCTGACGTTTAATAATGCTTCGCAACTCTTTCATTGTTCTCGGAATTCCGCTGAAATTTAAAAATGCTTCAGAACTCTTCCATTGTTCTCAGAATTCCGCTGACGTTTAAAAATGCTTCGGTACTCTTCCTTTGTTCTCGGAATTCCGCTGACATATAAAAATGCTTCGGAAATCTTGCATTGTTCTCGGCATTCCGCTGACATTTAAAAATGCTTCAGAACTCTTCAATTGTTCTCGGAATTCTGCTGAACTTTTAAAATGCTTTGGAACTCTTCCATTGCTCTCAGAATTCTGCTGAAGTTTAAAAATGCTTCAGAACTCTTACATTGTTCTCGGAATTCTGCTGACGTTTAAAAATGCTTCGGAACTCTTCCATTGTTCTCGAAATTCCGTTGAAGTTTAAAAATGCTTCGGAACTCTTCCATTGTTCTCGGAATTCTGCTGAAGTTTAAAAATGCTTCAAAACTCTTCCATTGTTCTCAGAATTCCGCTGACGATTAAAAATGCTTCGGTACTCTTCCATTGTTCTCGGAATTCTGCTGACGTTTAAAAATGCTTCGGAACTCTTCCATTGTTCTCGGCATTCCGCTGACGTTTAAAAATGCTTCGGAACTCTTCAATTGTTCTCGGAATTCTGCTGAACTTTTAAAAATGCTTCGGAACTCTTCCATTGTTCTCGGAATTCCGCTGACGTTTAAAAATGCTTCGGAACTCTTCCATTGTTCTTGGAATTCTGCTGAAGTTTTAAAATGCTTCGGTACTCTTCCATTGTTCTCCAAATTCCGCTGAAGTTTAAAAATGCTTCGGAACCCTTCCATTTTTCTCGGAATTCTGCTGACATTTAAAAATGCTTCGGAAATGTTCCATTGTTTTCAAAATTCCGCTGACTCTTAAAAATGCTTCAGAACTCTTCCATTGTTCTCGGAATTCCGCTGACGTTTAAAAATGCTTCGGAACTCTTCCATTGTTCTCGGAATTCCGCTGACGTTTAAAAATGCTTCGGAACTCTTCCATTGTTCTTGGAATTCTGCTGAAGTTTTAAAATGCTTCGGTACTCTTCCATTGTTCTCGGAATTCTGCTGACGCTTAAAAATGCTTCGGAACTCTTCCATTGTTCTCGGAATTCCGCTGACGTTTAAAAATGCTTCGGAACTCTTCCATTGTTCTCGGAATTCCGCTGACATATAAAAATGCTTCGGAAATCTTGCATTGTTCTCGGAATTCCGCTGACGTTTAAAAATGCTTCGGAACTCTTCCATTGTTCTCGGAATTCCGATGACGTTTTAAAATGCTTCGGTACTCTTCCATTGTTCTCGGAATTCCGCTGACGTTTAAAAATTCTTCGGAACTCTTCCATTATTCTCGCAATTCGTGTGAATTTTAAAAATGCTTCGGAACTTTTCTATTGTTCTCGGAATTCCGCTGAAGTTTAAAAATGCTTAAAATCTCTTACATTGTTCTCGGAATTCCGCTGAAGTTTAAAAATGCTTCGGAACTCTTCCATTGTTCTCGGAATTCTGCTGAAGTTTAAAAATGCTTCAGAACTCTTCCATTGTTCTCAGAATTCCGCTGACGTTTAAAAATGCTTCGGAAATCTTCCATTGTTTTCAAAATTCCGCTGACGTTTAAAAATGCTTCAGAACTTTTCCATTGTTCTCAGAATTCTGCTGACGTTTAAAAATGCTTCGGAACTCTTCCATTGTTCTCGGCATTCCGCTGACGTTTAAAAATGCTTCGGAACTCTTCAATTGTTCTCGGAATTCTGCTGAACTTTTAAAAATGCTTCGGAACTCTTCCATTGTTCTCGGAATTCCGCTGACGTTTAAAAATGCTTCGGAACTCTTCCATTGTTCTCAGAATTCTGCTGACGTTTAAAAATGCTTCTGAACTCTTCCATTGTTCTCGGAATTCCGTTGAAGTTTAAAAATGCTTCGAAACTCTTCCATTGTTCTCGGAATTCTGCTGAAGTTTAAAAATGCTTCAGAACTCTTCCATTGTTCTCGGAATTCCGCTGACGTTTAAAAATGCTTCGGAACTCTTCCATTGTTCTCGGAATTCCGTTGAAGTTTAAAAATGCTTCGAAACTCTTCCATTGTTCTCGGAATTCCGCTGACATTTAAAAATGCTTCGGAAATCTTGTATTGTTCTCGGCATTCCGCTGACATATAAAAATGCTTCGGAAATCTTGTATTGTTCTCGGCATTCCGCTGACGTTTAAAAATGCTTCGGAACTCTTCAATTGTTCTCGGAATTCTGCTGAACTTTTAAAATGCTATGGAACTCTTCCATTGCTCTCGGAATTCGGGTGAAGTTTAAAAATGCTTCGGAACTCTTCTATTGTTCTCGGAATTCCGCTGAAGTTTAAAAATGCTTAAAATCTCTTCCATTGTTCTCGTAATTCTGCTCATGTTTAAAAATGCTTCGGAACTCTTCCATTGTTCTCGTAATTCCGCTGAAGTTTAAAAATGCTTCGGAACTCTTCCATTGTTCTCGGAATTCCGATGACGTTTTAAAATGCTTCGGTACTCTTCCATTGTTCTCGGAATTCCGCTGACAATTAAAAATGCTTCGGAACTCTTCCATTGTTCTAGGAATTCTGCTGAAGTCTAAAAATTCATCTGAACTCTTCCATTATTCTCGGAATTCATGTGAATTTTAAAAATGCTTCGGAACTCTTCTATTGTTCTCGGAATTCCGCTGAAGTTTAAAAATGCTTAAAATCTCTTACATTGTTCTCGGAATTCCGCTGACGTTTAAAAATGCTTCGGAAATCTTCCATTGTTTTCAAAATTCCGCTGACGCTTAAAAATGCTTCAGAACTCTTCCATTGTTCTCGGAATTCTGTTGAAGTTTAAAAATGCTTCGAAACTCTTCCATTGTTCTCGGAATTCCGATGACGTTTAAAAATGCTTCACAACTCTTCCATTGTTCTCGGAATTCCGCTGACGTTTAATAATGCTTCGCAACTCTTTCATTGTTCTCGGAATTCCGCTGACGTTTAAAAATGCTTCGGAACTCTTCCATTGTTCTCGGAATTCCGTTGAAGTTTAAAAATGCTTCGAAACTCTTCCATTGTTCTGGGAATTCTGATGAAGTTTAAAAATGCTTCACAACTCTTCAATTGTTCTCGGAATTCCGCTGACGTTTAATAATGCTTCGCAACTCTTTCATTGTACTCGGAATTCCGCTAAAGTTTAAAAATGCTTCGGAACTCTTCCATTGTTCTCGGAATTCCGTTGAAGTTTAAAAATGCTTCGAAACTCTTCCATTGTTCTGGGAATTCTGATGAAGTTTAAAAATGCTTCACAACTCTTCCATTGTTCTCGGAATTCCGCTGACGTTTAATAATGCTTCGCAACTCTTTCATTGTTCTCGGAATTCCGCTGACGTTTAAAAATGCTTCGGAACTCTTCCATTGTTCTCGTAATTCCGTTGAAGTTTAAAAATGCTTCGAAACTCTTCCATTGTTCTCAGAATTCTGCTGAAGTTTAAAAATGCTTCAGAACTCTTCCATTGTTCTCGGAATTCCGCTGACGTTTAATAATGCTTCGCAACTCTTTCATTGTTCTCGGAATTCCGCTGAAATTTAAAAATGCTTCAGAACTCTTCCATTGTTCTCAGAATTCCGCTGACGTTTAAAAATGCTTCGGTACTCTTCCTTTGTTCTCGGAATTCCGCTGACATATAAAAATGCTTCGGAAATCTTGCATTGTTCTCGGCATTCCGCTGACATTTAAAAATGCTTCAGAACTCTTCAATTGTTCTCGGAATTCTGCTGAACTTTTAAAATGCTTTGGAACTCTTCCATTGCTCTCAGAATTCTGCTGAAGTTTAAAAATGCTTCAGAACTCTTACATTGTTCTCGGAATTCTGCTGACGTTTAAAAATGCTTCGGAACTCTTCCATTGTTCTCGAAATTCCGTTGAAGTTTAAAAATGCTTCGGAACTCTTCCATTGTTCTCGGAATTCTGCTGAAGTTTAAAAATGCTTCAAAACTCTTCCATTGTTCTCAGAATTCCGCTGACGATTAAAAATGCTTCGGTACTCTTCCATTGTTCTCGGAATTCTGCTGACGTTTAAAAATGCTTCGGAACTCTTCCATTGTTCTCGGCATTCCGCTGACGTTTAAAAATGCTTCGGAACTCTTCAATTGTTCTCGGAATTCTGCTGAACTTTTAAAAATGCTTCGGAACTCTTCCATTGTTCTCGGAATTCCGCTGACGTTTAAAAATGCTTCGGAACTCTTCCATTGTTCTTGGAATTCTGCTGAAGTTTTAAAATGCTTCGGTACTCTTCCATTGTTCTCCAAATTCCGCTGAAGTTTAAAAATGCTTCGGAACCCTTCCATTTTTCTCGGAATTCTGCTGACATTTAAAAATGCTTCGGAAATGTTCCATTGTTTTCAAAATTCCGCTGACTCTTAAAAATGCTTCAGAACTCTTCCATTGTTCTCGGAATTCCGCTGACGTTTAAAAATGCTTCGGAACTCTTCCATTGTTCTCGGAATTCCGCTGACGTTTAAAAATGCTTCGGAACTCTTCCATTGTTCTTGGAATTCTGCTGAAGTTTTAAAATGCTTCGGTACTCTTCCATTGTTCTCGGAATTCTGCTGACGCTTAAAAATGCTTCGGAACTCTTCCATTGTTCTCGGAATTCCGCTGACGTTTAAAAATGCTTCGGAACTCTTCCATTGTTCTCGGAATTCCGCTGACATATAAAAATGCTTCGGAAATCTTGCATTGTTCTCGGAATTCCGCTGACGTTTAAAAATGCTTCGGAACTCTTCCATTGTTCTCGGAATTCCGATGACGTTTTAAAATGCTTCGGTACTCTTCCATTGTTCTCGGAATTCCGCTGACGTTTAAAAATTCTTCGGAACTCTTCCATTATTCTCGCAATTCGTGTGAATTTTAAAAATGCTTCGGAACTTTTCTATTGTTCTCGGAATTCCGCTGAAGTTTAAAAATGCTTAAAATCTCTTACATTGTTCTCGGAATTCCGCTGAAGTTTAAAAATGCTTCGGAACTCTTCCATTGTTCTCGGAATTCTGCTGAAGTTTAAAAATGCTTCAGAACTCTTCCATTGTTCTCAGAATTCCGCTGACGTTTAAAAATGCTTCGGAAATCTTCCATTGTTTTCAAAATTCCGCTGACGTTTAAAAATGCTTCAGAACTTTTCCATTGTTCTCAGAATTCTGCTGACGTTTAAAAATGCTTCGGAACTCTTCCATTGTTCTCGGCATTCCGCTGACGTTTAAAAATGCTTCGGAACTCTTCAATTGTTCTCGGAATTCTGCTGAACTTTTAAAAATGCTTCGGAACTCTTCCATTGTTCTCGGAATTCCGCTGACGTTTAAAAATGCTTCGGAACTCTTCCATTGTTCTCAGAATTCTGCTGACGTTTAAAAATGCTTCTGAACTCTTCCATTGTTCTCGGAATTCCGTTGAAGTTTAAAAATGCTTCGAAACTCTTCCATTGTTCTCGGAATTCTGCTGAAGTTTAAAAATGCTTCAGAACTCTTCCATTGTTCTCGGAATTCCGCTGACGTTTAAAAATGCTTCGGAACTCTTCCATTGTTCTCGGAATTCCGTTGAAGTTTAAAAATGCTTCGAAACTCTTCCATTGTTCTCGGAATTCCGCTGACATTTAAAAATGCTTCGGAAATCTTGTATTGTTCTCGGCATTCCGCTGACATATAAAAATGCTTCGGAAATCTTGTATTGTTCTCGGCATTCCGCTGACGTTTAAAAATGCTTCGGAACTCTTCAATTGTTCTCGGAATTCTGCTGAACTTTTAAAATGCTATGGAACTCTTCCATTGCTCTCGGAATTCGGGTGAAGTTTAAAAATGCTTCGGAACTCTTCTATTGTTCTCGGAATTCCGCTGAAGTTTAAAAATGCTTAAAATCTCTTCCATTGTTCTCGTAATTCTGCTCATGTTTAAAAATGCTTCGGAACTCTTCCATTGTTCTCGTAATTCCGCTGAAGTTTAAAAATGCTTCGGAACTCTTCCATTGTTCTCGGAATTCCGATGACGTTTTAAAATGCTTCGGTACTCTTCCATTGTTCTCGGAATTCCGCTGACAATTAAAAATGCTTCGGAACTCTTCCATTGTTCTAGGAATTCTGCTGAAGTCTAAAAATTCATCTGAACTCTTCCATTATTCTCGGAATTCATGTGAATTTTAAAAATGCTTCGGAACTCTTCTATTGTTCTCGGAATTCCGCTGAAGTTTAAAAATGCTTAAAATCTCTTACATTGTTCTCGGAATTCCGCTGACGTTTAAAAATGCTTCGGAAATCTTCCATTGTTTTCAAAATTCCGCTGACGCTTAAAAATGCTTCAGAACTCTTCCATTGTTCTCGGAATTCTGTTGAAGTTTAAAAATGCTTCGAAACTCTTCCATTGTTCTCGGAATTCCGATGACGTTTAAAAATGCTTCACAACTCTTCCATTGTTCTCGGAATTCCGCTGACGTTTAATAATGCTTCGCAACTCTTTCATTGTTCTCGGAATTCCGCTGACGTTTAAAAATGCTTCGGAACTCTTCCATTGTTCTCGTAATTCCGTTGAAGTTTAAAAATGCTTCGAAACTCTTCCATTGTTCTCAGAATTCTGCTGAAGTTTAAAAATGCTTCAGAACTCTTCCATTGTTCTCGGAATTCCGCTGACGTTTAATAATGCTTCGCAACTCTTTCATTGTTCTCGGAATTCCGCTGAAATTTAAAAATGCTTCAGAACTCTTCCATTGTTCTCAGAATTCCGCTGACGTTTAAAAATGCTTCGGTACTCTTCCTTTGTTCTCGGAATTCCGCTGACATATAAAAATGCTTCGGAAATCTTGCATTGTTCTCGGCATTCCGCTGACATTTAAAAATGCTTCAGAACTCTTCAATTGTTCTCGGAATTCTGCTGAACTTTTAAAATGCTTTGGAACTCTTCCATTGCTCTCAGAATTCTGCTGAAGTTTAAAAATGCTTCAGAACTCTTACATTGTTCTCGGAATTCTGCTGACGTTTAAAAATGCTTCGGAACTCTTCCATTGTTCTCGAAATTCCGTTGAAGTTTAAAAATGCTTCGGAACTCTTCCATTGTTCTCGGAATTCTGCTGAAGTTTAAAAATGCTTCAAAACTCTTCCATTGTTCTCAGAATTCCGCTGACGATTAAAAATGCTTCGGTACTCTTCCATTGTTCTCGGAATTCTGCTGACGTTTAAAAATGCTTCGGAACTCTTCCATTGTTCTCGGCATTCCGCTGACGTTTAAAAATGCTTCGGAACTCTTCAATTGTTCTCGGAATTCTGCTGAACTTTTAAAAATGCTTCGGAACTCTTCCATTGTTCTCGGAATTCCGCTGACGTTTAAAAATGCTTCGGAACTCTTCCATTGTTCTTGGAATTCTGCTGAAGTTTTAAAATGCTTTGGTACTCTTCCATTGTTCTCCAAATTCCGCTGAAGTTTAAAAATGCTTCGGAACCCTTCCATTTTTCTCGGAATTCTGCTGACATTTAAAAATGCTTCGGAAATGTTCCATTGTTTTCAAAATTCCGCTGACTCTTAAAAATGCTTCAGAACTCTTCCATTGTTCTCGGAATTCCGCTGACGTTTAAAAATGCTTCGGAACTCTTCCATTGTTCTCGGAATTCCGCTGACGTTTAAAAATGCTTCGGAACTCTTCCATTGTTCTTGGAATTCTGCTGAAGTTTTAAAATGCTTCGGTACTCTTCCATTGTTCTCGGAATTCTGCTGACGCTTAAAAATGCTTCGGAACTCTTCCATTGTTCTCGGAATTCCGCTGACGTTTAAAAATGCTTCGGAACTCTTCCATTGTTCTCGGAATTCCGCTGACATATAAAAATGCTTCGGAAATCTTGCATTGTTCTCGGAATTCCGCTGACGTTTAAAAATGCTTCGGAACTCTTCCATTGTTCTCGGAATTCCGATGACGTTTTAAAATGCTTCGGTACTCTTCCATTGTTCTTGGAATTCCGCTGACGTTTAAAAATTCTTCGGAACTCTTCCATTATTCTCGCAATTCGTGTGAATTTTAAAAATGCTTCGGAACTTTTCTATTGTTCTCGGAATTCCGCTGAAGTTTAAAAATGCTTAAAATCTCTTACATTGTTCTCGGAATTCCGCTGAAGTTTAAAAATGCTTCGGAACTCTTCCATTGTTCTCGGAATTCTGCTGAAGTTTAAAAATGCTTCAGAACTCTTCCATTGTTCTCAGAATTCCGCTGACGTTTAAAAATGCTTCGGAAATCTTCCATTGTTTTCAAAATTCCGCTGACGTTTAAAAATGCTTCAGAACTTTTCCATTGTTCTCAGAATTCTGCTGACGTTTAAAAATGCTTCGGAACTCTTCCATTGTTCTCGGCATTCCGCTGACGTTTAAAAATGCTTCGGAACTCTTCAATTGTTCTCGGAATTCTGCTGAACTTTTAAAAATGCTTCGGAACTCTTCCATTGTTCTCGGAATTCCGCTGACGTTTAAAAATGCTTCGGAACTCTTCCATTGTTCTCAGAATTCTGCTGACGTTTAAAAATGCTTCTGAACTCTTCCATTGTTCTCGGAATTCCGTTGAAGTTTAAAAATGCTTCGAAACTCTTCCATTGTTCTCGGAATTCTGCTGAAGTTTAAAAATGCTTCAGAACTCTTCCATTGTTCTCGGAATTCCGCTGACGTTTAAAAATGCTTCGGAACTCTTCCATTGTTCTCGGAATTCCGTTGAAGTTTAAAAATGCTTCGAAACTCTTCCATTGTTCTCGGAATTCCGCTGACATTTAAAAATGCTTCGGAAATCTTGTATTGTTCTCGGCATTCCGCTGACATATAAAAATGCTTCGGAAATCTTGTATTGTTCTCGGCATTCCGCTGACGTTTAAAAATGCTTCGGAACTCTTCAATTGTTCTCGGAATTCTGCTGAACTTTTAAAATGCTATGGAACTCTTCCATTGCTCTCGGAATTCGGGTGAAGTTTAAAAATGCTTCGGAACTCTTCTATTGTTCTCGGAATTCCGCTGAAGTTTAAAAATGCTTAAAATCTCTTCCATTGTTCTCGTAATTCTGCTCATGTTTAAAAATGCTTCGGAACTCTTTCATTGTTCTCGTAATTCCGCTGAAGTTTAAAAATGCTTCGGAACTCTTCCATTGTTCTCGGAATTCCGATGACGTTTTAAAATGCTTCGGTACTCTTCCATTGTTCTCGGAATTCCGCTGACAATTAAAAATGCTTCGGAACTCTTCCATTGTTCTAGGAATTCTGCTGAAGTCTAAAAATTCATCTGAACTCTTCCATTATTCTCGGAATTCATGTGAATTTTAAAAATGCTTCGGAACTCTTCTATTGTTCTCGGAATTCCGCTGAAGTTTAAAAATGCTTAAAATCTCTTACATTGTTCTCGGAATTCCGCTGACATTTAAAAATGCTTCGGAAATCTTCCATTGTTTTCAAAATTCCGCTGACGCTTAAAAATGCTTCAGAACTCTTCCATTGTTCTCGGAATTCTGTTGAAGTTTAAAAATGCTTCGAAACTCTTCCATTGTTCTCGGAATTCCGATGACGTTTAAAAATGCTTCACAACTCTTCCATTGTTCTCGGAATTCCGCTGACGTTTAATAATGCTTCGCAACTCTTTCATTGTTCTCGGAATTCCGCTGACGTTTAAAAATGCTTCGGAACTCTTCCATTGTTCTCGTAATTCCGTTGAAGTTTAAAAATGCTTCGAAACTCTTCCATTGTTCTCAGAATTCTGCTGAAGTTTAAAAATGCTTCAGAACTCTTCCATTGTTCTCGGAATTCCGCTGACGTTTAAAAATTCTTCGGAACTCTTCCATTATTCTCGCAATTCGTGTGAATTTTAAAAATGCTTCGGAACTTTTCTATTGTTCTCGGAATTTCGCTGAAGTTTAAAAATGCTTAAAATCTCTTACATTGTTCTCGGAATTCCGCTGAAGTTTAAAAATGCTTCGGAACTCTTCCATTGTTCTCGGAATTCTGCTGAAGTTTAAAAATGCTTCAGAACTCTTCCATTGTTCTCAGAATTCCGCTGACGTTTAAAAATGCTTCGGAAATCTTCCATTGTTTTCAAAATTCCGCTGACGTTTAAAAATGCTTCAGAACTTTTCCATTGTTCTCAGAATTCTGCTGACGTTTAAAAATGCTTCGGAACTCTTCCATTGTTCTCGGCATTCCGCTGACGTTTAAAAATGCTTCGGAACTCTTCAATTGTTCTCGGAATTCTGCTGAACTTTTAAAAATGCTTCGGAACTCTTCCATTGTTCTCGGAATTCCGCTGACGTTTAAAAATGCTTCGGAACTCTTCCATTGTTCTCAGAATTCTGCTGACGTTTAAAAATGCTTCTGAACTCTTCCATTGTTCTCGGAATTCCGTTGAAGTTTAAAAATGCTTCGAAACTCTTCCATTGTTCTCGGAATTCTGCTGAAGTTTAAAAATGCTTCAGAACTCTTCCATTGTTCTCGGAATTCCGCTGACGTTTAAAAATGCTTCGGAACTCTTCCATTGTTCTCGGAATTCCGTTGAAGTTTAAAAATGCTTCGAAACTCTTCCATTGTTCTCGGAATTCCGCTGACATTTAAAAATGCTTCGGAAATCTTGTATTGTTCTCGGCATTCCGCTGACATATAAAAATGCTTCGGAAATCTTGTATTGTTCTCGGCATTCCGCTGACGTTTAAAAATGCTTCGGAACTCTTCAATTGTTCTCGGAATTCTGCTGAACTTTTAAAATGCTATGGAACTCTTCCATTGCTCTCGGAATTCGGGTGAAGTTTAAAAATGCTTCGGAACTCTTCTATTGTTCTCGGAATTCCGCTGAAGTTTAAAAATGCTTAAAATCTCTTCCATTGTTCTCGTAATTCTGCTCATGTTTAAAAATGCTTCGGAACTCTTTCATTGTTCTCGTAATTCCGCTGAAGTTTAAAAATGCTTCGGAACTCTTCCATTGTTCTCGGAATTCCGATGACGTTTTAAAATGCTTCGGTACTCTTCCATTGTTCTCGGAATTCCGCTGACAATTAAAAATGCTTCGGAACTCTTCCATTGTTCTAGGAATTCTGCTGAAGTCTAAAAATTCATCTGAACTCTTCCATTATTCTCGGAATTCATGTGAATTTTAAAAATGCTTCGGAACTCTTCTATTGTTCTCGGAATTCCGCTGAAGTTTAAAAATGCTTAAAATCTCTTACATTGTTCTCGGAATTCCGCTGACGTTTAAAAATGCTTCGGAAATCTTCCATTGTTTTCAAAATTCCGCTGACGCTTAAAAATGCTTCAGAACTCTTCCATTGTTCTCGGAATTCTGTTGAAGTTTAAAAATGCTTCGAAACTCTTCCATTGTTCTCGGAATTCCGATGACGTTTAAAAATGCTTCACAACTCTTCCATTGTTCTCGGAATTCCGCTGACGTTTAATAATGCTTCGCAACTCTTTCATTGTTCTCGGAATTCCGCTGACGTTTAAAAATGCTTCGGAACTCTTCCATTGTTCTCGTAATTCCGTTGAAGTTTAAAAATGCTTCGAAACTCTTCCATTGTTCTCAGAATTCTGCTGAAGTTTAAAAATGCTTCAGAACTCTTCCATTGTTCTCGGAATTCCGCTGACGTTTAATAATGCTTCGCAACTCTTTCATTGTTCTCGGAATTCCGCTGAAATTTAAAAATGCTTCAGAACTCTTCCATTGTTCTCAGAATTCCGCTGACGTTTAAAAATGCTTCGGTACTCTTCCTTTGTTCTCGGAATTCCGCTGACATATAAAAATGCTTCGGAAATCTTGCATTGTTCTCGGCATTCCGCTGACATTTAAAAATGCTTCAGAACTCTTCAATTGTTCTCGGAATTCTGCTGAACTTTTAAAATGCTTTGGAACTCTTCCATTGCTCTCAGAATTCTGCTGAAGTTTAAAAATGCTTCAGAACTCTTACATTGTTCTCGGAATTCTGCTGACGTTTAAAAATGCTTCGGAACTCTTCCATTGTTCTCGAAATTCCGTTGAAGTTTAAAAATGCTTCGGAACTCTTCCATTGTTCTCGGAATTCTGCTGAAGTTTAAAAATGCTTCAAAACTCTTCCATTGTTCTCAGAATTCCGCTGACGATTAAAAATGCTTCGGTACTCTTCCATTGTTCTCGGAATTCTGCTGACGTTTAAAAATGCTTCGGAACTCTTCCATTGTTCTCGGCATTCCGCTGACGTTTAAAAATGCTTCGGAACTCTTCAATTGTTCTCGGAATTCTGCTGAACTTTTAAAAATGCTTCGGAACTCTTCCATTGTTCTCGGAATTCCGCTGACGTTTAAAAATGCTTCGGAACTCTTCCATTGTTCTTGGAATTCTGCTGAAGTTTTAAAATGCTTCGGTACTCTTCCATTGTTCTCCAAATTCCGCTGAAGTTTAAAAATGCTTCGGAACCCTTCCATTTTTCTCGGAATTCTGCTGACATTTAAAAATGCTTCGGAAATGTTCCATTGTTTTCAAAATTCCGCTGACTCTTAAAAATGCTTCAGAACTCTTCCATTGTTCTCGGAATTCCGCTGACGTTTAAAAATGCTTCGGAACTCTTCCATTGTTCTCGGAATTCCGCTGACGTTTAAAAATGCTTCGGAACTCTTCCATTGTTCTTGGAATTCTGCTGAAGTTTTAAAATGCTTCGGTACTCTTCCATTGTTCTCGGAATTCTGCTGACGCTTAAAAATGCTTCGGAACTCTTCCATTGTTCTCGGAATTCCGCTGACGTTTAAAAATGCTTCGGAACTCTTCCATTGTTCTCGGAATTCCGCTGACATATAAAAATGCTTCGGAAATCTTGCATTGTTCTCGGAATTCCGCTGACGTTTAAAAATGCTTCGGAACTCTTCCATTGTTCTCGGAATTCCGATGACGTTTTAAAATGCTTCGGTACTCTTCCATTGTTCTCGGAATTCCGCTGACGTTTAAAAATTCTTCGGAACTCTTCCATTATTCTCGCAATTCGTGTGAATTTTAAAAATGCTTCGGAACTTTTCTATTGTTCTCGGAATTCCGCTGAAGTTTAAAAATGCTTAAAATCTCTTACATTGTTCTCGGAATTCCGCTGAAGTTTAAAAATGCTTCGGAACTCTTCCATTGTTCTCGGAATTCTGCTGAAGTTTAAAAATGCTTCAGAACTCTTCCATTGTTCTCAGAATTCCGCTGACGTTTAAAAATGCTTCGGAAATCTTCCATTGTTTTCAAAATTCCGCTGACGTTTAAAAATGCTTCAGAACTTTTCCATTGTTCTCAGAATTCTGCTGACGTTTAAAAATGCTTCGGAACTCTTCCATTGTTCTCGGCATTCCGCTGACGTTTAAAAATGCTTCGGAACTCTTCAATTGTTCTCGGAATTCTGCTGAACTTTTAAAAATGCTTCGGAACTCTTCCATTGTTCTCGGAATTCCGCTGACGTTTAAAAATGCTTCGGAACTCTTCCATTGTTCTCAGAATTCTGCTGACGTTTAAAAATGCTTCTGAACTCTTCCATTGTTCTCGGAATTCCGTTGAAGTTTAAAAATGCTTCGAAACTCTTCCATTGTTCTCGGAATTCTGCTGAAGTTTAAAAATGCTTCAGAACTCTTCCATTGTTCTCGGAATTCCGCTGACGTTTAAAAATGCTTCGGAACTCTTCCATTGTTCTCGGAATTCCGTTGAAGTTTAAAAATGCTTCGAAACTCTTCCATTGTTCTCGGAATTCCGCTGACATTTAAAAATGCTTCGGAAATCTTGTATTGTTCTCGGCATTCCGCTGACATATAAAAATGCTTCGGAAATCTTGTATTGTTCTCGGCATTCCGCTGACGTTTAAAAATGCTTCGGAACTCTTCAATTGTTCTCGGAATTCTGCTGAACTTTTAAAATGCTATGGAACTCTTCCATTGCTCTCGGAATTCGGGTGAAGTTTAAAAATGCTTCGGAACTCTTCTATTGTTCTCGGAATTCCGCTGAAGTTTAAAAATGCTTAAAATCTCTTCCATTGTTCTCGTAATTCTGCTCATGTTTAAAAATGCTTCGGAACTCTTCCATTGTTCTCGTAATTCCGCTGAAGTTTAAAAATGCTTCGGAACTCTTCCATTGTTCTCGGAATTCCGATGACGTTTTAAAATGCTTCGGTACTCTTCCATTGTTCTCGGAATTCCGCTGACAATTAAAAATGCTTCGGAACTCTTCCATTGTTCTAGGAATTCTGCTGAAGTCTAAAAATTCATCTGAACTCTTCCATTATTCTCGGAATTCATGTGAATTTTAAAAATGCTTCGGAACTCTTCTATTGTTCTCGGAATTCCGCTGAAGTTTAAAAATGCTTAAAATCTCTTACATTGTTCTCGGAATTCCGCTGACGTTTAAAAATGCTTCGGAAATCTTCCATTGTTTTCAAAATTCCGCTGACGCTTAAAAATGCTTCAGAACTCTTCCATTGTTCTCGGAATTCTGTTGAAGTTTAAAAATGCTTCGAAACTCTTCCATTGTTCTCGGAATTCCGATGACGTTTAAAAATGCTTCACAACTCTTCCATTGTTCTCGGAATTCCGCTGACGTTTAATAATGCTTCGCAACTCTTTCATTGTTCTCGGAATTCCGCTGACGTTTAAAAATGCTTCGGAACTCTTCCATTGTTCTCGTAATTCCGTTGAAGTTTAAAAATGCTTCGAAACTCTTCCATTGTTCTCAGAATTCTGCTGAAGTTTAAAAATGCTTCAGAACTCTTCCATTGTTCTCGGAATTCCGCTGACGTTTAATAATGCTTCGCAACTCTTTCATTGTTCTCGGAATTCCGCTGAAATTTAAAAATGCTTCAGAACTCTTCCATTGTTCTCAGAATTCCGCTGACGTTTAAAAATGCTTCGGTACTCTTCCTTTGTTCTCGGAATTCCGCTGACATATAAAAATGCTTCGGAAATCTTGCATTGTTCTCGGCATTCCGCTGACATTTAAAAATGCTTCAGAACTCTTCAATTGTTCTCGGAATTCTGCTGAACTTTTAAAATGCTTTGGAACTCTTCCATTGCTCTCAGAATTCTGCTGAAGTTTAAAAATGCTTCAGAACTCTTACATTGTTCTCGGAATTCTGCTGACGTTTAAAAATGCTTCGGAACTCTTCCATTGTTCTCGAAATTCCGTTGAAGTTTAAAAATGCTTCGGAACTCTTCCATTGTTCTCGGAATTCTGCTGAAGTTTAAAAATGCTTCAAAACTCTTCCATTGTTCTCAGAATTCCGCTGACGATTAAAAATGCTTCGGTACTCTTCCATTGTTCTCGGAATTCTGCTGACGTTTAAAAATGCTTCGGAACTCTTCCATTGTTCTCGGCATTCCGCTGACGTTTAAAAATGCTTCGGAACTCTTCAATTGTTCTCGGAATTCTGCTGAACTTTTAAAAATGCTTCGGAACTCTTCCATTGTTCTCGGAATTCCGCTGACGTTTAAAAATGCTTCGGAACTCTTCCATTGTTCTTGGAATTCTGCTGAAGTTTTAAAATGCTTTGGTACTCTTCCATTGTTCTCCAAATTCCGCTGAAGTTTAAAAATGCTTCGGAACCCTTCCATTTTTCTCGGAATTCTGCTGACATTTAAAAATGCTTCGGAAATGTTCCATTGTTTTCAAAATTCCGCTGACTCTTAAAAATGCTTCAGAACTCTTCCATTGTTCTCGGAATTCCGCTGACGTTTAAAAATGCTTCGGAACTCTTCCATTGTTCTCGGAATTCCGCTGACGTTTAAAAATGCTTCGGAACTCTTCCATTGTTCTTGGAATTCTGCTGAAGTTTTAAAATGCTTCGGTACTCTTCCATTGTTCTCGGAATTCTGCTGACGCTTAAAAATGCTTCGGAACTCTTCCATTGTTCTCGGAATTCCGCTGACGTTTAAAAATGCTTCGGAACTCTTCCATTGTTCTCGGAATTCCGCTGACATATAAAAATGCTTCGGAAATCTTGCATTGTTCTCGGAATTCCGCTGACGTTTAAAAATGCTTCGGAACTCTTCCATTGTTCTCGGAATTCCGATGACGTTTTAAAATGCTTCGGTACTCTTCCATTGTTCTCGGAATTCCGCTGACGTTTAAAAATTCTTCGGAACTCTTCCATTATTCTCGCAATTCGTGTGAATTTTAAAAATGCTTCGGAACTTTTCTATTGTTCTCGGAATTCCGCTGAAGTTTAAAAATGCTTAAAATCTCTTACATTGTTCTCGGAATTCCGCTGAAGTTTAAAAATGCTTCGGAACTCTTCCATTGTTCTCGGAATTCTGCTGAAGTTTAAAAATGCTTCAGAACTCTTCCATTGTTCTCAGAATTCCGCTGACGTTTAAAAATGCTTCGGAAATCTTCCATTGTTTTCAAAATTCCGCTGACGTTTAAAAATGCTTCAGAACTTTTCCATTGTTCTCAGAATTCTGCTGACGTTTAAAAATGCTTCGGAACTCTTCCATTGTTCTCGGCATTCCGCTGACGTTTAAAAATGCTTCGGAACTCTTCAATTGTTCTCGGAATTCTGCTGAACTTTTAAAAATGCTTCGGAACTCTTCCATTGTTCTCGGAATTCCGCTGACGTTTAAAAATGCTTCGGAACTCTTCCATTGTTCTCAGAATTCTGCTGACGTTTAAAAATGCTTCTGAACTCTTCCATTGTTCTCGGAATTCCGTTGAAGTTTAAAAATGCTTCGAAACTCTTCCATTGTTCTCGGAATTCTGCTGAAGTTTAAAAATGCTTCAGAACTCTTCCATTGTTCTCGGAATTCCGCTGACGTTTAAAAATGCTTCGGAACTCTTCCATTGTTCTCGGAATTCCGTTGAAGTTTAAAAATGCTTCGAAACTCTTCCATTGTTCTCGGAATTCCGCTGACATTTAAAAATGCTTCGGAAATCTTGTATTGTTCTCGGCATTCCGCTGACATATAAAAATGCTTCGGAAATCTTGTATTGTTCTCGGCATTCCGCTGACGTTTAAAAATGCTTCGGAACTCTTCAATTGTTCTCGGAATTCTGCTGAACTTTTAAAATGCTATGGAACTCTTCCATTGCTCTCGGAATTCGGGTGAAGTTTAAAAATGCTTCGGAACTCTTCTATTGTTCTCGGAATTCCGCTGAAGTTTAAAAATGCTTAAAATCTCTTCCATTGTTCTCGTAATTCTGCTCATGTTTAAAAATGCTTCGGAACTCTTTCATTGTTCTCGTAATTCCGCTGAAGTTTAAAAATGCTTCGGAACTCTTCCATTGTTCTCGGAATTCCGATGACGTTTTAAAATGCTTCGGTACTCTTCCATTGTTCTCGGAATTCCGCTGACAATTAAAAATGCTTCGGAACTCTTCCATTGTTCTAGGAATTCTGCTGAAGTCTAAAAATTCATCTGAACTCTTCCATTATTCTCGGAATTCATGTGAATTTTAAAAATGCTTCGGAACTCTTCTATTGTTCTCGGAATTCCGCTGAAGTTTAAAAATGCTTAAAATCTCTTACATTGTTCTCGGAATTCCGCTGACGTTTAAAAATGCTTCGGAAATCTTCCATTGTTTTCAAAATTCCGCTGACGCTTAAAAATGCTTCAGAACTCTTCCATTGTTCTCGGAATTCTGTTGAAGTTTAAAAATGCTTCGAAACTCTTCCATTGTTCTCGGAATTCCGATGACGTTTAAAAATGCTTCACAACTCTTCCACTGTTCTCGGAATTCCGCTGACGTTTAATAATGCTTCGCAACTCTTTCATTGTTCTCGGAATTCCGCTGACGTTTAAAAATGCTTCGGAACTCTTCCATTGTTCTCGTAATTCCGTTGAAGTTTAAAAATGCTTCGAAACTCTTCCATTGTTCTCAGAATTCTGCTGAAGTTTAAAAATGCTTCAGAACTCTTCCATTGTTCTCGGAATTCCGCTGACGTTTAATAATGCTTCGCAACTCTTTCATTGTTCTCGGAATTCCGCTGAAATTTAAAAATGCTTCAGAACTCTTCCATTGTTCTCAGAATTCCGCTGACGTTTAAAAATGCTTCGGTACTCTTCCTTTGTTCTCGGAATTCCGCTGACATATAAAAATGCTTCGGAAATCTTGCATTGTTCTCGGCATTCCGCTGACATTTAAAAATGCTTCAGAACTCTTCAATTGTTCTCGGAATTCTGCTGAACTTTTAAAATGCTTTGGAACTCTTCCATTGCTCTCAGAATTCTGCTGAAGTTTAAAAATGCTTCAGAACTCTTACATTGTTCTCGGAATTCTGCTGACGTTTAAAAATGCTTCGGAACTCTTCCATTGTTCTCGAAATTCCGTTGAAGTTTAAAAATGCTTCGGAACTCTTCCATTGTTCTCGGAATTCTGCTGAAGTTTAAAAATGCTTCAAAACTCTTCCATTGTTCTCAGAATTCCGCTGACGATTAAAAATGCTTCGGTACTCTTCCATTGTTCTCGGAATTCTGCTGACGTTTAAAAATGCTTCGGAACTCTTCCATTGTTCTCGGCATTCCGCTGACGTTTAAAAATGCTTCGGAACTCTTCAATTGTTCTCGGAATTCTGCTGAACTTTTAAAAATGCTTCGGAACTCTTCCATTGTTCTCGGAATTCCGCTGACGTTTAAAAATGCTTCGGAACTCTTCCATTGTTCTTGGAATTCTGCTGAAGTTTTAAAATGCTTCGGTACTCTTCCATTGTTCTCCAAATTCCGCTGAAGTTTAAAAATGCTTCGGAACCCTTCCATTTTTCTCGGAATTCTGCTGACATTTAAAAATGCTTCGGAAATGTTCCATTGTTTTCAAAATTCCGCTGACTCTTAAAAATGCTTCAGAACTCTTCCATTGTTCTCGGAATTCCGCTGACGTTTAAAAATGCTTCGGAACTCTTCCATTGTTCTCGGAATTCCGCTGACGTTTAAAAATGCTTCGGAACTCTTCCATTGTTCTTGGAATTCTGCTGAAGTTTTAAAATGCTTCGGTACTCTTCCATTGTTCTCGGAATTCTGCTGACGCTTAAAAATGCTTCGGAACTCTTCCATTGTTCTCGGAATTCCGCTGACGTTTAAAAATGCTTCGGAACTCTTCCATTGTTCTCGGAATTCCGCTGACATATAAAAATGCTTCGGAAATCTTGCATTGTTCTCGGAATTCCGCTGACGTTTAAAAATGCTTCGGAACTCTTCCATTGTTCTCGGAATTCCGATGACGTTTTAAAATGCTTCGGTACTCTTCCATTGTTCTCGGAATTCCGCTGACGTTTAAAAATTCTTCGGAACTCTTCCATTATTCTCGCAATTCGTGTGAATTTTAAAAATGCTTCGGAACTTTTCTATTGTTCTCGGAATTCCGCTGAAGTTTAAAAATGCTTAAAATCTCTTACATTGTTCTCGGAATTCCGCTGAAGTTTAAAAATGCTTCGGAACTCTTCCATTGTTCTCGGAATTCTGCTGAAGTTTAAAAATGCTTCAGAACTCTTCCATTGTTCTCAGAATTCCGCTGACGTTTAAAAATGCTTCGGAAATCTTCCATTGTTTTCAAAATTCCGCTGACGTTTAAAAATGCTTCAGAACTTTTCCATTGTTCTCAGAATTCTGCTGACGTTTAAAAATGCTTCGGAACTCTTCCATTGTTCTCGGCATTCCGCTGACGTTTAAAAATGCTTCGGAACTCTTCAATTGTTCTCGGAATTCTGCTGAACTTTTAAAAATGCTTCGGAACTCTTCCATTGTTCTCGGAATTCCGCTGACGTTTAAAAATGCTTCGGAACTCTTCCATTGTTCTCAGAATTCTGCTGACGTTTAAAAATGCTTCTGAACTCTTCCATTGTTCTCGGAATTCCGTTGAAGTTTAAAAATGCTTCGAAACTCTTCCATTGTTCTCGGAATTCTGCTGAAGTTTAAAAATGCTTCAGAACTCTTCCATTGTTCTCGGAATTCCGCTGACGTTTAAAAATGCTTCGGAACTCTTCCATTGTTCTCGGAATTCCGTTGAAGTTTAAAAATGCTTCGAAACTCTTCCATTGTTCTCGGAATTCCGCTGACATTTAAAAATGCTTCGGAAATCTTGTATTGTTCTCGGCATTCCGCTGACATATAAAAATGCTTCGGAAATCTTGTATTGTTCTCGGCATTCCGCTGACGTTTAAAAATGCTTCGGAACTCTTCAATTGTTCTCGGAATTCTGCTGAACTTTTAAAATGCTATGGAACTCTTCCATTGCTCTCGGAATTCGGGTGAAGTTTAAAAATGCTTCGGAACTCTTCTATTGTTCTCGGAATTCCGCTGAAGTTTAAAAATGCTTAAAATCTCTTCCATTGTTCTCGTAATTCTGCTCATGTTTAAAAATGCTTCGGAACTCTTCCATTGTTCTCGTAATTCCGCTGAAGTTTAAAAATGCTTCGGAACTCTTCCATTGTTCTCGGAATTCCGATGACGTTTTAAAATGCTTCGGTACTCTTCCATTGTTCTCGGAATTCCGCTGACAATTAAAAATGCTTCGGAACTCTTCCATTGTTCTAGGAATTCTGCTGAAGTCTAAAAATTCATCTGAACTCTTCCATTATTCTCGGAATTCATGTGAATTTTAAAAATGCTTCGGAACTCTTCTATTGTTCTCGGAATTCCGCTGAAGTTTAAAAATGCTTAAAATCTCTTACATTGTTCTCGGAATTCCGCTGACGTTTAAAAATGCTTCGGAAATCTTCCATTGTTTTCAAAATTCCGCTGACGCTTAAAAATGCTTCAGAACTCTTCCATTGTTCTCGGAATTCTGTTGAAGTTTAAAAATGCTTCGAAACTCTTCCATTGTTCTCGGAATTCCGATGACGTTTAAAAATGCTTCACAACTCTTCCATTGTTCTCGGAATTCCGCTGACGTTTAATAATGCTTCGCAACTCTTTCATTGTTCTCGGAATTCCGCTGACGTTTAAAAATGCTTCGGAACTCTTCCATTGTTCTCGTAATTCCGTTGAAGTTTAAAAATGCTTCGAAACTCTTCCATTGTTCTCAGAATTCTGCTGAAGTTTAAAAATGCTTCAGAACTCTTCCATTGTTCTCGGAATTCCGCTGACGTTTAATAATGCTTCGCAACTCTTTCATTGTTCTCGGAATTCCGCTGAAATTTAAAAATGCTTCAGAACTCTTCCATTGTTCTCAGAATTCCGCTGACGTTTAAAAATGCTTCGGTACTCTTCCTTTGTTCTCGGAATTCCGCTGACATATAAAAATGCTTCGGAAATCTTGCATTGTTCTCGGCATTCCGCTGACATTTAAAAATGCTTCAGAACTCTTCAATTGTTCTCGGAATTCTGCTGAACTTTTAAAATGCTTTGGAACTCTTCCATTGCTCTCAGAATTCTGCTGAAGTTTAAAAATGCTTCAGAACTCTTACATTGTTCTCGGAATTCTGCTGACGTTTAAAAATGCTTCGGAACTCTTCCATTGTTCTCGAAATTCCGTTGAAGTTTAAAAATGCTTCGGAACTCTTCCATTGTTCTCGGAATTCTGCTGAAGTTTAAAAATGCTTCAAAACTCTTCCATTGTTCTCAGAATTCCGCTGACGATTAAAAATGCTTCGGTACTCTTCCATTGTTCTCGGAATTCTGCTGACGTTTAAAAATGCTTCGGAACTCTTCCATTGTTCTCGGCATTCCGCTGACGTTTAAAAATGCTTCGGAACTCTTCAATTGTTCTCGGAATTCTGCTGAACTTTTAAAAATGCTTCGGAACTCTTCCATTGTTCTCGGAATTCCGCTGACGTTTAAAAATGCTTCGGAACTCTTCCATTGTTCTTGGAATTCTGCTGAAGTTTTAAAATGCTTTGGTACTCTTCCATTGTTCTCCAAATTCCGCTGAAGTTTAAAAATGCTTCGGAACCCTTCCATTTTTCTCGGAATTCTGCTGACATTTAAAAATGCTTCGGAAATGTTCCATTGTTTTCAAAATTCCGCTGACTCTTAAAAATGCTTCAGAACTCTTCCATTGTTCTCGGAATTCCGCTGACGTTTAAAAATGCTTCGGAACTCTTCCATTGTTCTCGGAATTCCGCTGACGTTTAAAAATGCTTCGGAACTCTTCCATTGTTCTTGGAATTCTGCTGAAGTTTTAAAATGCTTCGGTACTCTTCCATTGTTCTCGGAATTCTGCTGACGCTTAAAAATGCTTCGGAACTCTTCCATTGTTCTCGGAATTCCGCTGACGTTTAAAAATGCTTCGGAACTCTTCCATTGTTCTCGGAATTCCGCTGACATATAAAAATGCTTCGGAAATCTTGCATTGTTCTCGGAATTCCGCTGACGTTTAAAAATGCTTCGGAACTCTTCCATTGTTCTCGGAATTCCGATGACGTTTTAAAATGCTTCGGTACTCTTCCATTGTTCTCGGAATTCCGCTGACGTTTAAAAATTCTTCGGAACTCTTCCATTATTCTCGCAATTCGTGTGAATTTTAAAAATGCTTCGGAACTTTTCTATTGTTCTCGGAATTCCGCTGAAGTTTAAAAATGCTTAAAATCTCTTACATTGTTCTCGGAATTCCGCTGAAGTTTAAAAATGCTTCGGAACTCTTCCATTGTTCTCGGAATTCTGCTGAAGTTTAAAAATGCTTCAGAACTCTTCCATTGTTCTCAGAATTCCGCTGACGTTTAAAAATGCTTCGGAAATCTTCCATTGTTTTCAAAATTCCGCTGACGTTTAAAAATGCTTCAGAACTTTTCCATTGTTCTCAGAATTCTGCTGACGTTTAAAAATGCTTCGGAACTCTTCCATTGTTCTCGGCATTCCGCTGACGTTTAAAAATGCTTCGGAACTCTTCAATTGTTCTCGGAATTCTGCTGAACTTTTAAAAATGCTTCGGAACTCTTCCATTGTTCTCGGAATTCCGCTGACGTTTAAAAATGCTTCGGAACTCTTCCATTGTTCTCAGAATTCTGCTGACGTTTAAAAATGCTTCTGAACTCTTCCATTGTTCTCGGAATTCCGTTGAAGTTTAAAAATGCTTCGAAACTCTTCCATTGTTCTCGGAATTCTGCTGAAGTTTAAAAATGCTTCAGAACTCTTCCATTGTTCTCGGAATTCCGCTGACGTTTAAAAATGCTTCGGAACTCTTCCATTGTTCTCGGAATTCCGTTGAAGTTTAAAAATGCTTCGAAACTCTTCCATTGTTCTCGGAATTCCGCTGACATTTAAAAATGCTTCGGAAATCTTGTATTGTTCTCGGCATTCCGCTGACATATAAAAATGCTTCGGAAATCTTGTATTGTTCTCGGCATTCCGCTGACGTTTAAAAATGCTTCGGAACTCTTCAATTGTTCTCGGAATTCTGCTGAACTTTTAAAATGCTATGGAACTCTTCCATTGCTCTCGGAATTCGGGTGAAGTTTAAAAATGCTTCGGAACTCTTCTATTGTTCTCGGAATTCCGCTGAAGTTTAAAAATGCTTAAAATCTCTTCCATTGTTCTCGTAATTCTGCTCATGTTTAAAAATGCTTCGGAACTCTTTCATTGTTCTCGTAATTCCGCTGAAGTTTAAAAATGCTTCGGAACTCTTCCATTGTTCTCGGAATTCCGATGACGTTTTAAAATGCTTCGGTACTCTTCCATTGTTCTCGGAATTCCGCTGACAATTAAAAATGCTTCGGAACTCTTCCATTGTTCTAGGAATTCTGCTGAAGTCTAAAAATTCATCTGAACTCTTCCATTATTCTCGGAATTCATGTGAATTTTAAAAATGCTTCGGAACTCTTCTATTGTTCTCGGAATTCCGCTGAAGTTTAAAAATGCTTAAAATCTCTTACATTGTTCTCGGAATTCCGCTGACGTTTAAAAATGCTTCGGAAATCTTCCATTGTTTTCAAAATTCCGCTGACGCTTAAAAATGCTTCAGAACTCTTCCATTGTTCTCGGAATTCTGTTGAAGTTTAAAAATGCTTCGAAACTCTTCCATTGTTCTCGGAATTCCGATGACGTTTAAAAATGCTTCACAACTCTTCCATTGTTCTCGGAATTCCGCTGACGTTTAATAATGCTTCGCAACTCTTTCA
Source organism: Phyllobates terribilis (assembly GCF_046119375.1). NCBI lineage: Eukaryota > Metazoa > Chordata > Amphibia > Anura > Dendrobatidae > Phyllobates > Phyllobates terribilis. Next base: position 16,623,549 of record NW_027362782.1, read on the forward strand.
TTGTTCTCGGAATTCCGCTGACGTTTAAAAATGCTTCGGAACTCTTCCATTGTTCTCGTAATTCCGTTGAAGTTTAAAAATGCTTCGAAACTCTTCCATTGTTCTCAGAATTCTGCTGAAGTTTAAAAATGCTTCAGAACTCTTCCATTGTTCTCGGAATTCCGCTGACGTTTAATAATGCTTCGCAACTCTTTCATTGTTCTCGGAATTCCGCTGAAATTTAAAAATGCTTCAGAACTCTTCCATTGTTCTCAGAATTCCGCTGACGTTTAAAAATGCTTCGGTACTCTTCCTTTGTTCTCGGAATTCCGCTGACATATAAAAATGCTTCGGAAATCTTGCATTGTTCTCGGCATTCCGCTGACATTTAAAAATGCTTCAGAACTCTTCAATTGTTCTCGGAATTCTGCTGAACTTTTAAAATGCTTTGGAACTCTTCCATTGCTCTCAGAATTCTGCTGAAGTTTAAAAATGCTTCAGAACTCTTACATTGTTCTCGGAATTCTGCTGACGTTTAAAAATGCTTCGGAACTCTTCCATTGTTCTCGAAATTCCGTTGAAGTTTAAAAATGCTTCGGAACTCTTCCATTGTTCTCGGAATTCTGCTGAAGTTTAAAAATGCTTCAAAACTCTTCCATTGTTCTCAGAATTCCGCTGACGATTAAAAATGCTTCGGTACTCTTCCATTGTTCTCGGAATTCTGCTGACGTTTAAAAATGCTTCGGAACTCTTCCATTGTTCTCGGCATTCCGCTGACGTTTAAAAATGCTTCGGAACTCTTCAATTGTTCTCGGAATTCTGCTGAACTTTTAAAAATGCTTCGGAACTCTTCCATTGTTCTCGGAATTCCGCTGACGTTTAAAAATGCTTCGGAACTCTTCCATTGTTCTTGGAATTCTGCTGAAGTTTTAAAATGCTTCGGTACTCTTCCATTGTTCTCCAAATTCCGCTGAAGTTTAAAAATGCTTCGGAACCCTTCCATTTTTCTCGGAATTCTGCTGACATTTAAAAATGCTTCGGAAATGTTCCATTGTTTTCAAAATTCCGCTGACTCTTAAAAATGCTTCAGAACTCTTCCATTGTTCTCGGAATTCCGCTGACGTTTAAAAATGCTTCGGAACTCTTCCATTGTTCTCGGAATTCCGCTGACGTTTAAAAATGCTTCGGAACTCTTCCATTGTTCTTGGAATTCTGCTGAAGTTTTAAAATGCTTCGGTACTCTTCCATTGTTCTCGGAATTCTGCTGACGCTTAAAAATGCTTCGGAACTCTTCCATTGTTCTCGGAATTCCGCTGACGTTTAAAAATGCTTCGGAACTCTTCCATTGTTCTCGGAATTCCGCTGACATATAAAAATGCTTCGGAAATCTTGCATTGTTCTCGGAATTCCGCTGACGTTTAAAAATGCTTCGGAACTCTTCCATTGTTCTCGGAATTCCGATGACGTTTTAAAATGCTTCGGTACTCTTCCATTGTTCTCGGAATTCCGCTGACGTTTAAAAATTCTTCGGAACTCTTCCATTATTCTCGCAATTCGTGTGAATTTTAAAAATGCTTCGGAACTTTTCTATTGTTCTCGGAATTCCGCTGAAGTTTAAAAATGCTTAAAATCTCTTACATTGTTCTCGGAATTCCGCTGAAGTTTAAAAATGCTTCGGAACTCTTCCATTGTTCTCGGAATTCTGCTGAAGTTTAAAAATGCTTCAGAACTCTTCCATTGTTCTCAGAATTCCGCTGACGTTTAAAAATGCTTCGGAAATCTTCCATTGTTTTCAAAATTCCGCTGACGTTTAAAAATGCTTCAGAACTTTTCCATTGTTCTCAGAATTCTGCTGACGTTTAAAAATGCTTCGGAACTCTTCCATTGTTCTCGGCATTCCGCTGACGTTTAAAAATGCTTCGGAACTCTTCAATTGTTCTCGGAATTCTGCTGAACTTTTAAAAATGCTTCGGAACTCTTCCATTGTTCTCGGAATTCCGCTGACGTTTAAAAATGCTTCGGAACTCTTCCATTGTTCTCAGAATTCTGCTGACGTTTAAAAATGCTTCTGAACTCTTCCATTGTTCTCGGAATTCCGTTGAAGTTTAAAAATGCTTCGAAACTCTTCCATTGTTCTCGGAATTCTGCTGAAGTTTAAAAATGCTTCAGAACTCTTCCATTGTTCTCGGAATTCCGCTGACGTTTAAAAATGCTTCGGAACTCTTCCATTGTTCTCGGAATTCCGTTGAAGTTTAAAAATGCTTCGAAACTCTTCCATTGTTCTCGGAATTCCGCTGACATTTAAAAATGCTTCGGAAATCTTGTATTGTTCTCGGCATTCCGCTGACATATAAAAATGCTTCGGAAATCTTGTATTGTTCTCGGCATTCCGCTGACGTTTAAAAATGCTTCGGAACTCTTCAATTGTTCTCGGAATTCTGCTGAACTTTTAAAATGCTATGGAACTCTTCCATTGCTCTCGGAATTCGGGTGAAGTTTAAAAATGCTTCGGAACTCTTCTATTGTTCTCGGAATTCCGCTGAAGTTTAAAAATGCTTAAAATCTCTTCCATTGTTCTCGTAATTCTGCTCATGTTTAAAAATGCTTCGGAACTCTTTCATTGTTCTCGTAATTCCGCTGAAGTTTAAAAATGCTTCGGAACTCTTCCATTGTTCTCGGAATTCCGATGACGTTTTAAAATGCTTCGGTACTCTTCCATTGTTCTCGGAATTCCGCTGACAATTAAAAATGCTTCGGAACTCTTCCATTGTTCTAGGAATTCTGCTGAAGTCTAAAAATTCATCTGAACTCTTCCATTATTCTCGGAATTCATGTGAATTTTAAAAATGCTTCGGAACTCTTCTATTGTTCTCGGAATTCCGCTGAAGTTTAAAAATGCTTAAAATCTCTTACATTGTTCTCGGAATTCCGCTGACGTTTAAAAATGCTTCGGAAATCTTCCATTGTTTTCAAAATTCCGCTGACGCTTAAAAATGCTTCAGAACTCTTCCATTGTTCTCGGAATTCTGTTGAAGTTTAAAAATGCTTTGAAACTCTTCCATTGTTCTCGGAATTCCGATGACGTTTAAAAATGCTTCACAACTCTTCCATTGTTCTCGGAATTCCGCTGACGTTTAATAATGCTTCGCAACTCTTTCATTGTTCTCGGAATTCCGCTGACGTTTAAAAATGCTTCGGAACTCTTCCATTGTTCTCGTAATTCCGTTGAAGTTTAAAAATGCTTCGAAACTCTTCCATTGTTCTCAGAATTCTGCTGAAGTTTAAAAATGCTTCAGAACTCTTCCATTGTTCTCGGAATTCCGCTGACGTTTAAAAATTCTTCGGAACTCTTCCATTATTCTCGCAATTCGTGTGAATTTTAAAAATGCTTCGGAACTTTTCTATTGTTCTCGGAATTCCGCTGAAGTTTAAAAATGCTTAAAATCTCTTACATTGTTCTCGGAATTCCGCTGAAGTTTAAAAATGCTTCGGAACTCTTCCATTGTTCTCGGAATTCTGCTGAAGTTTAAAAATGCTTCAGAACTCTTCCATTGTTCTCAGAATTCCGCTGACGTTTAAAAATGCTTCGGAAATCTTCCATTGTTTTCAAAATTCCGCTGACGTTTAAAAATGCTTCAGAACTTTTCCATTGTTCTCAGAATTCTGCTGACGTTTAAAAATGCTTCGGAACTCTTCCATTGTTCTCGGCATTCCGCTGACGTTTAAAAATGCTTCGGAACTCTTCAATTGTTCTCGGAATTCTGCTGAACTTTTAAAAATGCTTCGGAACTCTTCCATTGTTCTCGGAATTCCGCTGACGTTTAAAAATGCTTCGGAACTCTTCCATTGTTCTCAGAATTCTGCTGACGTTTAAAAATGCTTCTGAACTCTTCCATTGTTCTCGGAATTCCGTTGAAGTTTAAAAATGCTTCGAAACTCTTCCATTGTTCTCGGAATTCTGCTGAAGTTTAAAAATGCTTCAGAACTCTTCCATTGTTCTCGGAATTCCGCTGACGTTTAAAAATGCTTCGGAACTCTTCCATTGTTCTCGGAATTCCGTTGAAGTTTAAAAATGCTTCGAAACTCTTCCATTGTTCTCGGAATTCCGCTGACATTTAAAAATGCTTCGGAAATCTTGTATTGTTCTCGGCATTCCGCTGACATATAAAAATGCTTCGGAAATCTTGTATTGTTCTCGGCATTCCGCTGACGTTTAAAAATGCTTCGGAACTCTTCAATTGTTCTCGGAATTCTGCTGAACTTTTAAAATGCTATGGAACTCTTCCATTGCTCTCGGAATTCGGGTGAAGTTTAAAAATGCTTCGGAACTCTTCTATTGTTCTCGGAATTCCGCTGAAGTTTAAAAATGCTTAAAATCTCTTCCATTGTTCTCGTAATTCTGCTCATGTTTAAAAATGCTTCGGAACTCTTTCATTGTTCTCGTAATTCCGCTGAAGTTTAAAAATGCTTCGGAACTCTTCCATTGTTCTCGGAATTCCGATGACGTTTTAAAATGCTTCGGTACTCTTCCATTGTTCTCGGAATTCCGCTGACAATTAAAAATGCTTCGGAACTCTTCCATTGTTCTAGGAATTCTGCTGAAGTCTAAAAATTCATCTGAACTCTTCCATTATTCTCGGAATTCATGTGAATTTTAAAAATGCTTCGGAACTCTTCTATTGTTCTCGGAATTCCGCTGAAGTTTAAAAATGCTTAAAATCTCTTACATTGTTCTCGGAATTCCGCTGACGTTTAAAAATGCTTCGGAAATCTTCCATTGTTTTCAAAATTCCGCTGACGCTTAAAAATGCTTCAGAACTCTTCCATTGTTCTCGGAATTCTGTTGAAGTTTAAAAATGCTTTGAAACTCTTCCATTGTTCTCGGAATTCCGATGACGTTTAAAAATGCTTCACAACTCTTCCATTGTTCTCGGAATTCCGCTGACGTTTAATAATGCTTCGCAACTCTTTCATTGTTCTCGGAATTCCGCTGACGTTTAAAAATGCTTCGGAACTCTTCCATTGTTCTCGTAATTCCGTTGAAGTTTAAAAATGCTTCGAAACTCTTCCATTGTTCTCAGAATTCTGCTGAAGTTTAAAAATGCTTCGGAACTCTTCCATTGTTCTCGGAATTCTGCTGAAGTTTAAAAATGCTTCAGAACTCTTCCATTGTTCTCAGAATTCCGCTGACGTTTAAAAATGCTTCGGAAATCTTCCATTGTTTTCAAAATTCCGCTGACGTTTAAAAATGCTTCAGAACTTTTCCATTGTTCTCAGAATTCTGCTGACGTTTAAAAATGCTTCGGAACTCTTCCATTGTTCTCGGCATTCCGCTGACGTTTAAAAATGCTTCGGAACTCTTCAATTGTTCTCGGAATTCTGCTGAACTTTTAAAAATGCTTCGGAACTCTTCCATTGTTCTCGGAATTCCGCTGACGTTTAAAAATGCTTCGGAACTCTTCCATTGTTCTCAGAATTCTGCTGACGTTTAAAAATGCTTCTGAACTCTTCCATTGTTCTCGGAATTCCGTTGAAGTTTAAAAATGCTTCGAAACTCTTCCATTGTTCTCGGAATTCTGCTGAAGTTTAAAAATGCTTCAGAACTCTTCCATTGTTCTCGGAATTCCGCTGACGTTTAAAAATGCTTCGGAACTCTTCCATTGTTCTCGGAATTCCGTTGAAGTTTAAAAATGCTTCGAAACTCTTCCATTGTTCTCGGAATTCCGCTGACATTTAAAAATGCTTCGGAAATCTTGTATTGTTCTCGGCATTCCGCTGACATATAAAAATGCTTCGGAAATCTTGTATTGTTCTCGGCATTCCGCTGACGTTTAAAAATGCTTCGGAACTCTTCAATTGTTCTCGGAATTCTGCTGAACTTTTAAAATGCTATGGAACTCTTCCATTGCTCTCGGAATTCGGGTGAAGTTTAAAAATGCTTCGGAACTCTTCTATTGTTCTCGGAATTCCGCTGAAGTTTAAAAATGCTTAAAATCTCTTCCATTGTTCTCGTAATTCTGCTCATGTTTAAAAATGCTTCGGAACTCTTTCATTGTTCTCGTAATTCCGCTGAAGTTTAAAAATGCTTCGGAACTCTTCCATTGTTCTCGGAATTCCGATGACGTTTTAAAATGCTTCGGTACTCTTCCATTGTTCTCGGAATTCCGCTGACAATTAAAAATGCTTCGGAACTCTTCCATTGTTCTAGGAATTCTGCTGAAGTCTAAAAATTCATCTGAACTCTTCCATTATTCTCGGAATTCATGTGAATTTTAAAAATGCTTCGGAACTCTTCTATTGTTCTCGGAATTCCGCTGAAGTTTAAAAATGCTTAAAATCTCTTACATTGTTCTCGGAATTCCGCTGACGTTTAAAAATGCTTCGGAAATCTTCCATTGTTTTCAAAATTCCGCTGACGCTTAAAAATGCTTCAGAACTCTTCCATTGTTCTCGGAATTCTGTTGAAGTTTAAAAATGCTTCGAAACTCTTCCATTGTTCTCGGAATTCCGATGACGTTTAAAAATGCTTCACAACTCTTCCATTGTTCTCGGAATTCCGCTGACGTTTAATAATGCTTCGCAACTCTTTCATTGTTCTCGGAATTCCGCTGACGTTTAAAAATGCTTCGGAACTCTTCCATTGTTCTCGTAATTCCGTTGAAGTTTAAAAATGCTTCGAAACTCTTCCATTGTTCTCAGAATTCTGCTGAAGTTTAAAAATGCTTCAGAACTCTTCCATTGTTCTCGGAATTCCGCTGACGTTTAATAATGCTTCGCAACTCTTTCATTGTTCTCGGAATTCCGCTGAAATTTAAAAATGCTTCAGAACTCTTCCATTGTTCTCAGAATTCCGCTGACGTTTAAAAATGCTTCGGTACTCTTCCTTTGTTCTCGGAATTCCGCTGACATATAAAAATGCTTCGGAAATCTTGCATTGTTCTCGGCATTCCGCTGACATTTAAAAATGCTTCAGAACTCTTCAATTGTTCTCGGAATTCTGCTGAACTTTTAAAATGCTTTGGAACTCTTCCATTGCTCTCAGAATTCTGCTGAAGTTTAAAAATGCTTCAGAACTCTTACATTGTTCTCGGAATTCTGCTGACGTTTAAAAATGCTTCGGAACTCTTCCATTGTTCTCGAAATTCCGTTGAAGTTTAAAAATGCTTCGGAACTCTTCCATTGTTCTCGGAATTCTGCTGAAGTTTAAAAATGCTTCAAAACTCTTCCATTGTTCTCAGAATTCCGCTGACGATTAAAAATGCTTCGGTACTCTTCCATTGTTCTCGGAATTCTGCTGACGTTTAAAAATGCTTCGGAACTCTTCCATTGTTCTCGGCATTCCGCTGACGTTTAAAAATGCTTCGGAACTCTTCAATTGTTCTCGGAATTCTGCTGAACTTTTAAAAATGCTTCGGAACTCTTCCATTGTTCTCGGAATTCCGCTGACGTTTAAAAATGCTTCGGAACTCTTCCATTGTTCTTGGAATTCTGCTGAAGTTTTAAAATGCTTCGGTACTCTTCCATTGTTCTCCAAATTCCGCTGAAGTTTAAAAATGCTTCGGAACCCTTCCATTTTTCTCGGAATTCTGCTGACATTTAAAAATGCTTCGGAAATGTTCCATTGTTTTCAAAATTCCGCTGACTCTTAAAAATGCTTCAGAACTCTTCCATTGTTCTCGGAATTCCGCTGACGTTTAAAAATGCTTCGGAACTCTTCCATTGTTCTCGGAATTCCGCTGACGTTTAAAAATGCTTCGGAACTCTTCCATTGTTCTTGGAATTCTGCTGAAGTTTTAAAATGCTTCGGTACTCTTCCATTGTTCTCGGAATTCTGCTGACGCTTAAAAATGCTTCGGAACTCTTCCATTGTTCTCGGAATTCCGCTGACGTTTAAAAATGCTTCGGAACTCTTCCATTGTTCTCGGAATTCCGCTGACGTTTAAAAATGCTTCGGAACTCTTCCATTGTTCTCGGAATTCCGATGACGTTTTAAAATGCTTCGGTACTCTTCCATTGTTCTCGGAATTCCGCTGACGTTTAAAAATTCTTCGGAACTCTTCCATTATTCTCGCAATTCGTGTGAATTTTAAAAATGCTTCGGAACTTTTCTATTGTTCTCGGAATTCCGCTGAAGTTTAAAAATGCTTAAAATCTCTTACATTGTTCTCGGAATTCCGCTGAAGTTTAAAAATGCTTCGGAACTCTTCCATTGTTCTCGGAATTCTGCTGAAGTTTAAAAATGCTTCAGAACTCTTCCATTGTTCTCAGAATTCCGCTGACGTTTAAAAATGCTTCGGAAATCTTCCATTGTTTTCAAAATTCCGCTGACGTTTAAAAATGCTTCAGAACTTTTCCATTGTTCTCAGAATTCTGCTGACGTTTAAAAATGCTTCGGAACTCTTCCATTGTTCTCGGCATTCCGCTGACGTTTAAAAATGCTTCGGAACTCTTCAATTGTTCTCGGAATTCTGCTGAACTTTTAAAAATGCTTCGGAACTCTTCCATTGTTCTCGGAATTCCGCTGACGTTTAAAAATGCTTCGGAACTCTTCCATTGTTCTCAGAATTCTGCTGACGTTTAAAAATGCTTCTGAACTCTTCCATTGTTCTCGGAATTCCGTTGAAGTTTAAAAATGCTTCGAAACTCTTCCATTGTTCTCGGAATTCTGCTGAAGTTTAAAAATGCTTCAGAACTCTTCCATTGTTCTCGGAATTCCGCTGACGTTTAAAAATGCTTCGGAACTCTTCCATTGTTCTCGGAATTCCGTTGAAGTTTAAAAATGCTTCGAAACTCTTCCATTGTTCTCGGAATTCCGCTGACATTTAAAAATGCTTCGGAAATCTTGTATTGTTCTCGGCATTCCGCTGACATATAAAAATGCTTCGGAAATCTTGTATTGTTCTCGGCATTCCGCTGACGTTTAAAAATGCTTCGGAACTCTTCAATTGTTCTCGGAATTCTGCTGAACTTTTAAAATGCTATGGAACTCTTCCATTGCTCTCGGAATTCGGGTGAAGTTTAAAAATGCTTCGGAACTCTTCTATTGTTCTCGGAATTCCGCTGAAGTTTAAAAATGCTTAAAATCTCTTCCATTGTTCTCGTAATTCTGCTCATGTTTAAAAATGCTTCGGAACTCTTCCATTGTTCTCGTAATTCCGCTGAAGTTTAAAAATGCTTCGGAACTCTTCCATTGTTCTCGGAATTCCGATGACGTTTTAAAATGCTTCGGTACTCTTCCATTGTTCTCGGAATTCCGCTGACAATTAAAAATGCTTCGGAACTCTTCCATTGTTCTAGGAATTCTGCTGAAGTCTAAAAATTCATCTGAACTCTTCCATTATTCTCGGAATTCATGTGAATTTTAAAAATGCTTCGGAACTCTTCTATTGTTCTCGGAATTCCGCTGAAGTTTAAAAATGCTTAAAATCTCTTACATTGTTCTCGGAATTCCGCTGACGTTTAAAAATGCTTCGGAAATCTTCCATTGTTTTCAAAATTCCGCTGACGCTTAAAAATGCTTCAGAACTCTTCCATTGTTCTCGGAATTCTGTTGAAGTTTAAAAATGCTTCGAAACTCTTCCATTGTTCTCGGAATTCCGATGACGTTTAAAAATGCTTCACAACTCTTCCATTGTTCTCGGAATTCCGCTGACGTTTAATAATGCTTCGCAACTCTTTCATTGTTCTCGGAATTCCGCTGACGTTTAAAAATGCTTCGGAACTCTTCCATTGTTCTCGTAATTCCGTTGAAGTTTAAAAATGCTTCGAAACTCTTCCATTGTTCTCAGAATTCTGCTGAAGTTTAAAAATGCTTCAGAACTCTTCCATTGTTCTCGGAATTCCGCTGACGTTTAATAATGCTTCGCAACTCTTTCATTGTTCTCGGAATTCCGCTGAAATTTAAAAATGCTTCAGAACTCTTCCATTGTTCTCAGAATTCCGCTGACGTTTAAAAATGCTTCGGTACTCTTCCTTTGTTCTCGGAATTCCGCTGACATATAAAAATGCTTCGGAAATCTTGCATTGTTCTCGGCATTCCGCTGACATTTAAAAATGCTTCAGAACTCTTCAATTGTTCTCGGAATTCTGCTGAACTTTTAAAATGCTTTGGAACTCTTCCATTGCTCTCAGAATTCTGCTGAAGTTTAAAAATGCTTCAGAACTCTTACATTGTTCTCGGAATTCTGCTGACGTTTAAAAATGCTTCGGAACTCTTCCATTGTTCTCGAAATTCCGTTGAAGTTTAAAAATGCTTCGGAACTCTTCCATTGTTCTCGGAATTCTGCTGAAGTTTAAAAATGCTTCAAAACTCTTCCATTGTTCTCAGAATTCCGCTGACGATTAAAAATGCTTCGGTACTCTTCCATTGTTCTCGGAATTCTGCTGACGTTTAAAAATGCTTCGGAACTCTTCCATTGTTCTCGGCATTCCGCTGACGTTTAAAAATGCTTCGGAACTCTTCAATTGTTCTCGGAATTCTGCTGAACTTTTAAAAATGCTTCGGAACTCTTCCATTGTTCTCGGAATTCCGCTGACGTTTAAAAATGCTTCGGAACTCTTCCATTGTTCTTGGAATTCTGCTGAAGTTTTAAAATGCTTCGGTACTCTTCCATTGTTCTCCAAATTCCGCTGAAGTTTAAAAATGCTTCGGAACCCTTCCATTTTTCTCGGAATTCTGCTGACATTTAAAAATGCTTCGGAAATGTTCCATTGTTTTCAAAATTCCGCTGACTCTTAAAAATGCTTCAGAACTCTTCCATTGTTCTCGGAATTCCGCTGACGTTTAAAAATGCTTCGGAACTCTTCCATTGTTCTCGGAATTCCGCTGACGTTTAAAAATGCTTCGGAACTCTTCCATTGTTCTTGGAATTCTGCTGAAGTTTTAAAATGCTTCGGTACTCTTCCATTGTTCTCGGAATTCTGCTGACGCTTAAAAATGCTTCGGAACTCTTCCATTGTTCTCGGAATTCCGCTGACGTTTAAAAATGCTTCGGAACTCTTCCATTGTTCTCGGAATTCCGCTGACATATAAAAATGCTTCGGAAATCTTGCATTGTTCTCGGAATTCCGCTGACGTTTAAAAATGCTTCGGAACTCTTCCATTGTTCTCGGAATTCCGATGACGTTTTAAAATGCTTCGGTACTCTTCCATTGTTCTCGGAATTCCGCTGACGTTTAAAAATTCTTCGGAACTCTTCCATTATTCTCGCAATTCGTGTGAATTTTAAAAATGCTTCGGAACTTTTCTATTGTTCTCGGAATTCCGCTGAAGTTTAAAAATGCTTAAAATCTCTTACATTGTTCTCGGAATTCCGCTGAAGTTTAAAAATGCTTCGGAACTCTTCCATTGTTCTCGGAATTCTGCTGAAGTTTAAAAATGCTTCAGAACTCTTCCATTGTTCTCAGAATTCCGCTGACGTTTAAAAATGCTTCGGAAATCTTCCATTGTTTTCAAAATTCCGCTGACGTTTAAAAATGCTTCAGAACTTTTCCATTGTTCTCAGAATTCTGCTGACGTTTAAAAATGCTTCGGAACTCTTCCATTGTTCTCGGCATTCCGCTGACGTTTAAAAATGCTTCGGAACTCTTCAATTGTTCTCGGAATTCTGCTGAACTTTTAAAAATGCTTCGGAACTCTTCCATTGTTCTCGGAATTCCGCTGACGTTTAAAAATGCTTCGGAACTCTTCCATTGTTCTCAGAATTCTGCTGACGTTTAAAAATGCTTCTGAACTCTTCCATTGTTCTCGGAATTCCGTTGAAGTTTAAAAATGCTTCGAAACTCTTCCATTGTTCTCGGAATTCTGCTGAAGTTTAAAAATGCTTCAGAACTCTTCCATTGTTCTCGGAATTCCGCTGACGTTTAAAAATGCTTCGGAACTCTTCCATTGTTCTCGGAATTCCGTTGAAGTTTAAAAATGCTTCGAAACTCTTCCATTGTTCTCGGAATTCCGCTGACATTTAAAAATGCTTCGGAAATCTTGTATTGTTCTCGGCATTCCGCTGACATATAAAAATGCTTCGGAAATCTTGTATTGTTCTCGGCATTCCGCTGACGTTTAAAAATGCTTCGGAACTCTTCAATTGTTCTCGGAATTCTGTTGAACTTTTAAAATGCTATGGAACTCTTCCATTGCTCTCGGAATTCGGGTGAAGTTTAAAAATGCTTCGGAACTCTTCTATTGTTCTCGGAATTCCGCTGAAGTTTAAAAATGCTTAAAATCTCTTCCATTGTTCTCGTAATTCTGCTCATGTTTAAAAATGCTTCGGAACTCTTTCATTGTTCTCGTAATTCCGCTGAAGTTTAAAAATGCTTCGGAACTCTTCCATTGTTCTCGGAATTCCGATGACGTTTTAAAATGCTTCGGTACTCTTCCATTGTTCTCGGAATTCCGCTGACAATTAAAAATGCTTCGGAACTCTTCCATTGTTCTAGGAATTCTGCTGAAGTCTAAAAATTCATCTGAACTCTTCCATTATTCTCGGAATTCATGTGAATTTTAAAAATGCTTCGGAACTCTTCTATTGTTCTCGGAATTCCGCTGAAGTTTAAAAATGCTTAAAATCTCTTACATTGTTCTCGGAATTCCGCTGACGTTTAAAAATGCTTCGGAAATCTTCCATTGTTTTCAAAATTCCGCTGACGCTTAAAAATGCTTCAGAACTCTTCCATTGTTCTCGGAATTCTGTTGAAGTTTAAAAATGCTTTGAAACTCTTCCATTGTTCTCGGAATTCCGATGACGTTTAAAAATGCTTCACAACTCTTCCATTGTTCTCGGAATTCCGCTGACGTTTAATAATGCTTCGCAACTCTTTCATTGTTCTCGGAATTCCGCTGACGTTTAAAAATGCTTCGGAACTCTTCCATTGTTCTCGTAATTCCGTTGAAGTTTAAAAATGCTTCGAAACTCTTCCATTGTTCTCAGAATTCTGCTGAAGTTTAAAAATGCTTCAGAACTCTTCCATTGTTCTCGGAATTCCGCTGACGTTTAAAAATTCTTCGGAACTCTTCCATTATTCTCGCAATTCGTGTGAATTTTAAAAATGCTTCGGAACTTTTCTATTGTTCTCGGAATTCCGCTGAAGTTTAAAAATGCTTAAAATCTCTTACATTGTTCTCGGAATTCCGCTGAAGTTTAAAAATGCTTCGGAACTCTTCCATTGTTCTCGGAATTCTGCTGAAGTTTAAAAATGCTTCAGAACTCTTCCATTGTTCTCAGAATTCCGCTGACGTTTAAAAATGCTTCGGAAATCTTCCATTGTTTTCAAAATTCCGCTGACGTTTAAAAATGCTTCAGAACTTTTCCATTGTTCTCAGAATTCTGCTGACGTTTAAAAATGCTTCGGAACTCTTCCATTGTTCTCGGCATTCCGCTGACGTTTAAAAATGCTTCGGAACTCTTCAATTGTTCTCGGAATTCTGCTGAACTTTTAAAAATGCTTCGGAACTCTTCCATTGTTCTCGGAATTCCGCTGACGTTTAAAAATGCTTCGGAACTCTTCCATTGTTCTCAGAATTCTGCTGACGTTTAAAAATGCTTCTGAACTCTTCCATTGTTCTCGGAATTCCGTTGAAGTTTAAAAATGCTTCGAAACTCTTCCATTGTTCTCGGAATTCTGCTGAAGTTTAAAAATGCTTCAGAACTCTTCCATTGTTCTCGGAATTCCGCTGACGTTTAAAAATGCTTCGGAACTCTTCCATTGTTCTCGGAATTCCGTTGAAGTTTAAAAATGCTTCGAAACTCTTCCATTGTTCTCGGAATTCCGCTGACATTTAAAAATGCTTCGGAAATCTTGTATTGTTCTCGGCATTCCGCTGACATATAAAAATGCTTCGGAAATCTTGTATTGTTCTCGGCATTCCGCTGACGTTTAAAAATGCTTCGGAACTCTTCAATTGTTCTCGGAATTCTGCTGAACTTTTAAAATGCTATGGAACTCTTCCATTGCTCTCGGAATTCGGGTGAAGTTTAAAAATGCTTCGGAACTCTTCTATTGTTCTCGGAATTCCGCTGAAGTTTAAAAATGCTTAAAATCTCTTCCATTGTTCTCGTAATTCTGCTCATGTTTAAAAATGCTTCGGAACTCTTTCATTGTTCTCGTAATTCCGCTGAAGTTTAAAAATGCTTCGGAACTCTTCCATTGTTCTCGGAATTCCGATGACGTTTTAAAATGCTTCGGTACTCTTCCATTGTTCTCGGAATTCCGCTGACAATTAAAAATGCTTCGGAACTCTTCCATTGTTCTAGGAATTCTGCTGAAGTCTAAAAATTCATCTGAACTCTTCCATTATTCTCGGAATTCATGTGAATTTTAAAAATGCTTCGGAACTCTTCTATTGTTCTCGGAATTCCGCTGAAGTTTAAAAATGCTTAAAATCTCTTACATTGTTCTCGGAATTCCGCTGACGTTTAAAAATGCTTCGGAAATCTTCCATTGTTTTCAAAATTCCGCTGACGCTTAAAAATGCTTCAGAACTCTTCCATTGTTCTCGGAATTCTGTTGAAGTTTAAAAATGCTTCGAAACTCTTCCATTGTTCTCGGAATTCCGATGACGTTTAAAAATGCTTCACAACTCTTCCATTGTTCTCGGAATTCCGCTGACGTTTAATAATGCTTCGCAACTCTTTCATTGTTCTCGGAATTCCGCTGACGTTTAAAAATGCTTCGGAACTCTTCCATTGTTCTCGTAATTCCGTTGAAGTTTAAAAATGCTTCGAAACTCTTCCATTGTTCTCAGAATTCTGCTGAAGTTTAAAAATGCTTCAGAACTCTTCCATTGTTCTCGGAATTCCGCTGACGTTTAATAATGCTTCGCAACTCTTTCATTGTTCTCGGAATTCCGCTGAAATTTAAAAATGCTTCAGAACTCTTCCATTGTTCTCAGAATTCCGCTGACGTTTAAAAATGCTTCGGTACTCTTCCTTTGTTCTCGGAATTCCGCTGACATATAAAAATGCTTCGGAAATCTTGCATTGTTCTCGGCATTCCGCTGACATTTAAAAATGCTTCAGAACTCTTCAATTGTTCTCGGAATTCTGCTGAACTTTTAAAATGCTTTGGAACTCTTCCATTGCTCTCAGAATTCTGCTGAAGTTTAAAAATGCTTCAGAACTCTTACATTGTTCTCGGAATTCTGCTGACGTTTAAAAATGCTTCGGAACTCTTCCATTGTTCTCGAAATTCCGTTGAAGTTTAAAAATGCTTCGGAACTCTTCCATTGTTCTCGGAATTCTGCTGAAGTTTAAAAATGCTTCAAAACTCTTCCATTGTTCTCAGAATTCCGCTGACGATTAAAAATGCTTCGGTACTCTTCCATTGTTCTCGGAATTCTGCTGACGTTTAAAAATGCTTCGGAACTCTTCCATTGTTCTCGGCATTCCGCTGACGTTTAAAAATGCTTCGGAACTCTTCAATTGTTCTCGGAATTCTGCTGAACTTTTAAAAATGCTTCGGAACTCTTCCATTGTTCTCGGAATTCCGCTGACGTTTAAAAATGCTTCGGAACTCTTCCATTGTTCTTGGAATTCTGCTGAAGTTTTAAAATGCTTCGGTACTCTTCCATTGTTCTCCAAATTCCGCTGAAGTTTAAAAATGCTTCGGAACCCTTCCATTTTTCTCGGAATTCTGCTGACATTTAAAAATGCTTCGGAAATGTTCCATTGTTTTCAAAATTCCGCTGACTCTTAAAAATGCTTCAGAACTCTTCCATTGTTCTCGGAATTCCGCTGACGTTTAAAAATGCTTCGGAACTCTTCCATTGTTCTCGGAATTCCGCTGACGTTTAAAAATGCTTCGGAACTCTTCCATTGTTCTTGGAATTCTGCTGAAGTTTTAAAATGCTTCGGTACTCTTCCATTGTTCTCGGAATTCTGCTGACGCTTAAAAATGCTTCGGAACTCTTCCATTGTTCTCGGAATTCCGCTGACGTTTAAAAATGCTTCGGAACTCTTCCATTGTTCTCGGAATTCCGCTGACATATAAAAATGCTTCGGAAATCTTGCATTGTTCTCGGAATTCCGCTGACGTTTAAAAATGCTTCGGAACTCTTCCATTGTTCTCGGAATTCCGATGACGTTTTAAAATGCTTCGGTACTCTTCCATTGTTCTCGGAATTCCGCTGACGTTTAAAAATTCTTCGGAACTCTTCCATTATTCTCGCAATTCGTGTGAATTTTAAAAATGCTTCGGAACTTTTCTATTGTTCTCGGAATTCCGCTGAAGTTTAAAAATGCTTAAAATCTCTTACATTGTTCTCGGAATTCCGCTGAAGTTTAAAAATGCTTCGGAACTCTTCCATTGTTCTCGGAATTCTGCTGAAGTTTAAAAATGCTTCAGAACTCTTCCATTGTTCTCAGAATTCCGCTGACGTTTAAAAATGCTTCGGAAATCTTCCATTGTTTTCAAAATTCCGCTGACGTTTAAAAATGCTTCAGAACTTTTCCATTGTTCTCAGAATTCTGCTGACGTTTAAAAATGCTTCGGAACTCTTCCATTGTTCTCGGCATTCCGCTGACGTTTAAAAATGCTTCGGAACTCTTCAATTGTTCTCGGAATTCTGCTGAACTTTTAAAAATGCTTCGGAACTCTTCCATTGTTCTCGGAATTCCGCTGACGTTTAAAAATGCTTCGGAACTCTTCCATTGTTCTCAGAATTCTGCTGACGTTTAAAAATGCTTCTGAACTCTTCCATTGTTCTCGGAATTCCGTTGAAGTTTAAAAATGCTTCGAAACTCTTCCATTGTTCTCGGAATTCTGCTGAAGTTTAAAAATGCTTCAGAACTCTTCCATTGTTCTCGGAATTCCGCTGACGTTTAAAAATGCTTCGGAACTCTTCCATTGTTCTCGGAATTCCGTTGAAGTTTAAAAATGCTTCGAAACTCTTCCATTGTTCTCGGAATTCCGCTGACATTTAAAAATGCTTCGGAAATCTTGTATTGTTCTCGGCATTCCGCTGACATATAAAAATGCTTCGGAAATCTTGTATTGTTCTCGGCATTCCGCTGACGTTTAAAAATGCTTCGGAACTCTTCAATTGTTCTCGGAATTCTGCTGAACTTTTAAAATGCTATGGAACTCTTCCATTGCTCTCGGAATTCGGGTGAAGTTTAAAAATGCTTCGGAACTCTTCTATTGTTCTCGGAATTCCGCTGAAGTTTAAAAATGCTTAAAATCTCTTCCATTGTTCTCGTAATTCTGCTCATGTTTAAAAATGCTTCGGAACTCTTCCATTGTTCTCGTAATTCCGCTGAAGTTTAAAAATGCTTCGGAACTCTTCCATTGTTCTCGGAATTCCGATGACGTTTTAAAATGCTTCGGTACTCTTCCATTGTTCTCGGAATTCCGCTGACAATTAAAAATGCTTCGGAACTCTTCCATTGTTCTAGGAATTCTGCTGAAGTCTAAAAATTCATCTGAACTCTTCCATTATTCTCGGAATTCATGTGAATTTTAAAAATGCTTCGGAACTCTTCTATTGTTCTCGGAATTCCGCTGAAGTTTAAAAATGCTTAAAATCTCTTACATTGTTCTCGGAATTCCGCTGACGTTTAAAAATGCTTCGGAAATCTTCCATTGTTTTCAAAATTCCGCTGACGCTTAAAAATGCTTCAGAACTCTTCCATTGTTCTCGGAATTCTGTTGAAGTTTAAAAATGCTTCGAAACTCTTCCATTGTTCTCGGAATTCCGATGACGTTTAAAAATGCTTCACAACTCTTCCATTGTTCTCGGAATTCCGCTGACGTTTAATAATGCTTCGCAACTCTTTCATTGTTCTCGGAATTCCGCTGACGTTTAAAAATGCTTCGGAACTCTTCCATTGTTCTCGTAATTCCGTTGAAGTTTAAAAATGCTTCGAAACTCTTCCATTGTTCTCAGAATTCTGCTGAAGTTTAAAAATGCTTCAGAACTCTTCCATTGTTCTCGGAATTCCGCTGACGTTTAATAATGCTTCGCAACTCTTTCATTGTTCTCGGAATTCCGCTGAAATTTAAAAATGCTTCAGAACTCTTCCATTGTTCTCAGAATTCCGCTGACGTTTAAAAATGCTTCGGTACTCTTCCTTTGTTCTCGGAATTCCGCTGACATATAAAAATGCTTCGGAAATCTTGCATTGTTCTCGGCATTCCGCTGACATTTAAAAATGCTTCAGAACTCTTCAATTGTTCTCGGAATTCTGCTGAACTTTTAAAATGCTTTGGAACTCTTCCATTGCTCTCAGAATTCTGCTGAAGTTTAAAAATGCTTCAGAACTCTTACATTGTTCTCGGAATTCTGCTGACGTTTAAAAATGCTTCGGAACTCTTCCATTGTTCTCGAAATTCCGTTGAAGTTTAAAAATGCTTCGGAACTCTTCCATTGTTCTCGGAATTCTGCTGAAGTTTAAAAATGCTTCAAAACTCTTCCATTGTTCTCAGAATTCCGCTGACGATTAAAAATGCTTCGGTACTCTTCCATTGTTCTCGGAATTCTGCTGACGTTTAAAAATGCTTCGGAACTCTTCCATTGTTCTCGGCATTCCGCTGACGTTTAAAAATGCTTCGGAACTCTTCAATTGTTCTCGGAATTCTGCTGAACTTTTAAAAATGCTTCGGAACTCTTCCATTGTTCTCGGAATTCCGCTGACGTTTAAAAATGCTTCGGAACTCTTCCATTGTTCTTGGAATTCTGCTGAAGTTTTAAAATGCTTTGGTACTCTTCCATTGTTCTCCAAATTCCGCTGAAGTTTAAAAATGCTTCGGAACCCTTCCATTTTTCTCGGAATTCTGCTGACATTTAAAAATGCTTCGGAAATGTTCCATTGTTTTCAAAATTCCGCTGACTCTTAAAAATGCTTCAGAACTCTTCCATTGTTCTCGGAATTCCGCTGACGTTTAAAAATGCTTCGGAACTCTTCCATTGTTCTCGGAATTCCGCTGACGTTTAAAAATGCTTCGGAACTCTTCCATTGTTCTTGGAATTCTGCTGAAGTTTTAAAATGCTTCGGTACTCTTCCATTGTTCTCGGAATTCTGCTGATGCTTAAAAATGCTTCGGAACTCTTCCATTGTTCTCGGAATTCCGCTGACGTTTAAAAATGCTTCGGAACTCT
The DNA here is from genome assembly GCF_046119375.1 of Phyllobates terribilis. Lineage (NCBI taxonomy): Eukaryota > Metazoa > Chordata > Amphibia > Anura > Dendrobatidae > Phyllobates > Phyllobates terribilis. Next base: position 16,642,618 of record NW_027362782.1, read on the forward strand.
TCCATTGTTCTCGGAATTCCGCTGACATATAAAAATGCTTCGGAAATCTTGCATTGTTCTCGGAATTCCGCTGACGTTTAAAAATGCTTCGGAACTCTTCCATTGTTCTCGGAATTCCGATGACGTTTTAAAATGCTTCGGTACTCTTCCATTGTTCTCGGAATTCCGCTGACGTTTAAAAATTCTTCGGAACTCTTCCATTATTCTCGCAATTCGTGTGAATTTTAAAAATGCTTCGGAACTTTTCTATTGTTCTCGGAATTCCGCTGAAGTTTAAAAATGCTTAAAATCTCTTACATTGTTCTCGGAATTCCGCTGAAGTTTAAAAATGCTTCGGAACTCTTCCATTGTTCTCGGAATTCTGCTGAAGTTTAAAAATGCTTCAGAACTCTTCCATTGTTCTCAGAATTCCGCTGACGTTTAAAAATGCTTCGGAAATCTTCCATTGTTTTCAAAATTCCGCTGACGTTTAAAAATGCTTCAGAACTTTTCCATTGTTCTCAGAATTCTGCTGACGTTTAAAAATGCTTCGGAACTCTTCCATTGTTCTCGGCATTCCGCTGACGTTTAAAAATGCTTCGGAACTCTTCAATTGTTCTCGGAATTCTGCTGAACTTTTAAAAATGCTTCGGAACTCTTCCATTGTTCTCGGAATTCCGCTGACGTTTAAAAATGCTTCGGAACTCTTCCATTGTTCTCAGAATTCTGCTGACGTTTAAAAATGCTTCTGAACTCTTCCATTGTTCTCGGAATTCCGTTGAAGTTTAAAAATGCTTCGAAACTCTTCCATTGTTCTCGGAATTCTGCTGAAGTTTAAAAATGCTTCAGAACTCTTCCATTGTTCTCGGAATTCCGCTGACGTTTAAAAATGCTTCGGAACTCTTCCATTGTTCTCGGAATTCCGTTGAAGTTTAAAAATGCTTCGAAACTCTTCCATTGTTCTCGGAATTCCGCTGACATTTAAAAATGCTTCGGAAATCTTGTATTGTTCTCGGCATTCCGCTGACATATAAAAATGCTTCGGAAATCTTGTATTGTTCTCGGCATTCCGCTGACGTTTAAAAATGCTTCGGAACTCTTCAATTGTTCTCGGAATTCTGCTGAACTTTTAAAATGCTATGGAACTCTTCCATTGCTCTCGGAATTCGGGTGAAGTTTAAAAATGCTTCGGAACTCTTCTATTGTTCTCGGAATTCCGCTGAAGTTTAAAAATGCTTAAAATCTCTTCCATTGTTCTCGTAATTCTGCTCATGTTTAAAAATGCTTCGGAACTCTTTCATTGTTCTCGTAATTCCGCTGAAGTTTAAAAATGCTTCGGAACTCTTCCATTGTTCTCGGAATTCCGATGACGTTTTAAAATGCTTCGGTACTCTTCCATTGTTCTCGGAATTCCGCTGACAATTAAAAATGCTTCGGAACTCTTCCATTGTTCTAGGAATTCTGCTGAAGTCTAAAAATTCATCTGAACTCTTCCATTATTCTCGGAATTCATGTGAATTTTAAAAATGCTTCGGAACTCTTCTATTGTTCTCGGAATTCCGCTGAAGTTTAAAAATGCTTAAAATCTCTTACATTGTTCTCGGAATTCCGCTGACGTTTAGAAATGCTTCGGAAATCTTCCATTGTTTTCAAAATTCCGCTGACGCTTAAAAATGCTTCAGAACTCTTCCATTGTTCTCGGAATTCTGTTGAAGTTTAAAAATGCTTCGAAACTCTTCCATTGTTCTCGGAATTCCGATGACGTTTAAAAATGCTTCACAACTCTTCCATTGTTCTCGGAATTCCGCTGACGTTTAATAATGCTTCGCAACTCTTTCATTGTTCTCGGAATTCCGCTGACGTTTAAAAATGCTTCGGAACTCTTCCATTGTTCTCGTAATTCCGTTGAAGTTTAAAAATGCTTCGAAACTCTTCCATTGTTCTCAGAATTCTGCTGAAGTTTAAAAATGCTTCAGAACTCTTCCATTGTTCTCGGAATTCCGCTGACGTTTAATAATGCTTCGCAACTCTTTCATTGTTCTCGGAATTCCGCTGAAATTTAAAAATGCTTCAGAACTCTTCCATTGTTCTCAGAATTCCGCTGACGTTTAAAAATGCTTCGGTACTCTTCCTTTGTTCTCGGAATTCCGCTGACATATAAAAATGCTTCGGAAATCTTGCATTGTTCTCGGCATTCCGCTGACATTTAAAAATGCTTCAGAACTCTTCAATTGTTCTCGGAATTCTGCTGAACTTTTAAAATGCTTTGGAACTCTTCCATTGCTCTCAGAATTCTGCTGAAGTTTAAAAATGCTTCAGAACTCTTACATTGTTCTCGGAATTCTGCTGACGTTTAAAAATGCTTCGGAACTCTTCCATTGTTCTCGAAATTCCGTTGAAGTTTAAAAATGCTTCGGAACTCTTCCATTGTTCTCGGAATTCTGCTGAAGTTTAAAAATGCTTCAAAACTCTTCCATTGTTCTCAGAATTCCGCTGACGATTAAAAATGCTTCGGTACTCTTCCATTGTTCTCGGAATTCTGCTGACGTTTAAAAATGCTTCGGAACTCTTCCATTGTTCTCGGCATTCCGCTGACGTTTAAAAATGCTTCGGAACTCTTCAATTGTTCTCGGAATTCTGCTGAACTTTTAAAAATGCTTCGGAACTCTTCCATTGTTCTCGGAATTCCGCTGACGTTTAAAAATGCTTCGGAACTCTTCCATTGTTCTTGGAATTCTGCTGAAGTTTTAAAATGCTTCGGTACTCTTCCATTGTTCTCCAAATTCCGCTGAAGTTTAAAAATGCTTCGGAACCCTTCCATTTTTCTCGGAATTCTGCTGACATTTAAAAATGCTTCGGAAATGTTCCATTGTTTTCAAAATTCCGCTGACTCTTAAAAATGCTTCAGAACTCTTCCATTGTTCTCGGAATTCCGCTGACGTTTAAAAATGCTTCGGAACTCTTCCATTGTTCTCGGAATTCCGCTGACGTTTAAAAATGCTTCGGAACTCTTCCATTGTTCTTGGAATTCTGCTGAAGTTTTAAAATGCTTCGGTACTCTTCCATTGTTCTCGGAATTCTGCTGACGCTTAAAAATGCTTCGGAACTCTTCCATTGTTCTCGGAATTCCGCTGACGTTTAAAAATGCTTCGGAACTCTTCCATTGTTCTCGGAATTCCGCTGACATATAAAAATGCTTCGGAAATCTTGCATTGTTCTCGGAATTCCGCTGACGTTTAAAAATGCTTCGGAACTCTTCCATTGTTCTCGGAATTCCGATGACGTTTTAAAATGCTTCGGTACTCTTCCATTGTTCTCGGAATTCCGCTGACGTTTAAAAATTCTTCGGAACTCTTCCATTATTCTCGCAATTCGTGTGAATTTTAAAAATGCTTCGGAACTTTTCTATTGTTCTCGGAATTCCGCTGAAGTTTAAAAATGCTTAAAATCTCTTACATTGTTCTCGGAATTCCGCTGAAGTTTAAAAATGCTTCGGAACTCTTCCATTGTTCTCGGAATTCTGCTGAAGTTTAAAAATGCTTCAGAACTCTTCCATTGTTCTCAGAATTCCGCTGACGTTTAAAAATGCTTCGGAAATCTTCCATTGTTTTCAAAATTCCGCTGACGTTTAAAAATGCTTCAGAACTTTTCCATTGTTCTCAGAATTCTGCTGACGTTTAAAAATGCTTCGGAACTCTTCCATTGTTCTCGGCATTCCGCTGACGTTTAAAAATGCTTCGGAACTCTTCAATTGTTCTCGGAATTCTGCTGAACTTTTAAAAATGCTTCGGAACTCTTCCATTGTTCTCGGAATTCCGCTGACGTTTAAAAATGCTTCGGAACTCTTCCATTGTTCTCGGAATTCCGTTGAAGTTTAAAAATGCTTCGAAACTCTTCCATTGTTCTCGGAATTCCGCTGACATTTAAAAATGCTTCGGAAATCTTGTATTGTTCTCGGCATTCCGCTGACATATAAAAATGCTTCGGAAATCTTGTATTGTTCTCGGCATTCCGCTGACGTTTAAAAATGCTTCGGAACTCTTCAATTGTTCTCGGAATTCTGCTGAACTTTTAAAATGCTATGGAACTCTTCCATTGCTCTCGGAATTCGGGTGAAGTTTAAAAATGCTTCGGAACTCTTCTATTGTTCTCGGAATTCCGCTGAAGTTTAAAAATGCTTAAAATCTCTTCCATTGTTCTCGTAATTCTGCTCATGTTTAAAAATGCTTCGGAACTCTTTCATTGTTCTCGTAATTCCGCTGAAGTTTAAAAATGCTTCGGAACTCTTCCATTGTTCTCGGAATTCCGATGACGTTTTAAAATGCTTCGGTACTCTTCCATTGTTCTCGGAATTCCGCTGACAATTAAAAATGCTTCGGAACTCTTCCATTGTTCTAGGAATTCTGCTGAAGTCTAAAAATTCATCTGAACTCTTCCATTATTCTCGGAATTCATGTGAATTTTAAAAATGCTTCGGAACTCTTCTATTGTTCTCGGAATTCCGCTGAAGTTTAAAAATGCTTAAAATCTCTTACATTGTTCTCGGAATTCCGCTGACGTTTAAAAATGCTTCGGAAATCTTCCATTGTTTTCAAAATTCCGCTGACGCTTAAAAATGCTTCAGAACTCTTCCATTGTTCTCGGAATTCTGTTGAAGTTTAAAAATGCTTCGAAACTCTTCCATTGTTCTCGGAATTCCGATGACGTTTAAAAATGCTTCACAACTCTTCCATTGTTCTCGGAATTCCGCTGACGTTTAATAATGCTTCGCAACTCTTTCATTGTTCTCGGAATTCCGCTGACGTTTAAAAATGCTTCGGAACTCTTCCATTGTTCTCGTAATTCCGTTGAAGTTTAAAAATGCTTCGAAACTCTTCCATTGTTCTCAGAATTCTGCTGAAGTTTAAAAATGCTTCAGAACTCTTCCATTGTTCTCGGAATTCCGCTGACGTTTAATAATGCTTCGCAACTCTTTCATTGTTCTCGGAATTCCGCTGAAATTTAAAAATGCTTCAGAACTCTTCCATTGTTCTCAGAATTCCGCTGACGTTTAAAAATGCTTCGGTACTCTTCCTTTGTTCTCGGAATTCCGCTGACATATAAAAATGCTTCGGAAATCTTGCATTGTTCTCGGCATTCCGCTGACATTTAAAAATGCTTCAGAACTCTTCAATTGTTCTCGGAATTCTGCTGAACTTTTAAAATGCTTTGGAACTCTTCCATTGCTCTCAGAATTCTGCTGAAGTTTAAAAATGCTTCAGAACTCTTACATTGTTCTCGGAATTCTGCTGACGTTTAAAAATGCTTCGGAACTCTTCCATTGTTCTCGAAATTCCGTTGAAGTTTAAAAATGCTTCGGAACTCTTCCATTGTTCTCGGAATTCTGCTGAAGTTTAAAAATGCTTCAAAACTCTTCCATTGTTCTCAGAATTCCGCTGACGATTAAAAATGCTTCGGTACTCTTCCATTGTTCTCGGAATTCTGCTGACGTTTAAAAATGCTTCGGAACTCTTCCATTGTTCTCGGAATTCCGCTGACGTTTAAAAATGCTTCGGAACTCTTCCATTGTTCTTGGAATTCTGCTGAAGTTTTAAAATGCTTTGGTACTCTTCCATTGTTCTCCAAATTCCGCTGAAGTTTAAAAATGCTTCGGAACCCTTCCATTTTTCTCGGAATTCTGCTGACATTTAAAAATGCTTCGGAAATGTTCCATTGTTTTCAAAATTCCGCTGACTCTTAAAAATGCTTCAGAACTCTTCCATTGTTCTCGGAATTCCGCTGACGTTTAAAAATGCTTCGGAACTCTTCCATTGTTCTCGGAATTCCGCTGACGTTTAAAAATGCTTCGGAACTCTTCCATTGTTCTTGGAATTCTGCTGAAGTTTTAAAATGCTTCGGTACTCTTCCATTGTTCTCGGAATTCTGCTGATGCTTAAAAATGCTTCGGAACTCTTCCATTGTTCTCGGAATTCCGCTGACGTTTAAAAATGCTTCGGAACTCTTCCATTGTTCTCGGAATTCCGCTGACATATAAAAATGCTTCGGAAATCTTGCATTGTTCTCGGAATTCCGCTGACGTTTAAAAATGCTTCGGAACTCTTCCATTGTTCTCGGAATTCCGATGACGTTTTAAAATGCTTCGGTACTCTTCCATTGTTCTCGGAATTCCGCTGACGTTTAAAAATTCTTCGGAACTCTTCCATTATTCTCGCAATTCGTGTGAATTTTAAAAATGCTTCGGAACTTTTCTATTGTTCTCGGAATTCCGCTGAAGTTTAAAAATGCTTAAAATCTCTTACATTGTTCTCGGAATTCCGCTGAAGTTTAAAAATGCTTCGGAACTCTTCCATTGTTCTCGGAATTCTGCTGAAGTTTAAAAATGCTTCAGAACTCTTCCATTGTTCTCAGAATTCCGCTGACGTTTAAAAATGCTTCGGAAATCTTCCATTGTTTTCAAAATTCCGCTGACGTTTAAAAATGCTTCAGAACTTTTCCATTGTTCTCAGAATTCTGCTGACGTTTAAAAATGCTTCGGAACTCTTCCATTGTTCTCGGCATTCCGCTGACGTTTAAAAATGCTTCGGAACTCTTCAATTGTTCTCGGAATTCTGCTGAACTTTTAAAAATGCTTCGGAACTCTTCCATTGTTCTCGGAATTCCGCTGACGTTTAAAAATGCTTCGGAACTCTTCCATTGTTCTCAGAATTCTGCTGACGTTTAAAAATGCTTCTGAACTCTTCCATTGTTCTCGGAATTCCGTTGAAGTTTAAAAATGCTTCGAAACTCTTCCATTGTTCTCGGAATTCTGCTGAAGTTTAAAAATGCTTCAGAACTCTTCCATTGTTCTCGGAATTCCGCTGACGTTTAAAAATGCTTCGGAACTCTTCCATTGTTCTCGGAATTCCGTTGAAGTTTAAAAATGCTTCGAAACTCTTCCATTGTTCTCGGAATTCCGCTGACATTTAAAAATGCTTCGGAAATCTTGTATTGTTCTCGGCATTCCGCTGACATATAAAAATGCTTCGGAAATCTTGTATTGTTCTCGGCATTCCGCTGACGTTTAAAAATGCTTCGGAACTCTTCAATTGTTCTCGGAATTCTGCTGAACTTTTAAAATGCTATGGAACTCTTCCATTGCTCTCGGAATTCGGGTGAAGTTTAAAAATGCTTCGGAACTCTTCTATTGTTCTCGGAATTCCGCTGAAGTTTAAAAATGCTTAAAATCTCTTCCATTGTTCTCGTAATTCTGCTCATGTTTAAAAATGCTTCGGAACTCTTTCATTGTTCTCGTAATTCCGCTGAAGTTTAAAAATGCTTCGGAACTCTTCCATTGTTCTCGGAATTCCGATGACGTTTTAAAATGCTTCGGTACTCTTCCATTGTTCTCGGAATTCCGCTGACAATTAAAAATGCTTCGGAACTCTTCCATTGTTCTAGGAATTCTGCTGAAGTCTAAAAATTCATCTGAACTCTTCCATTATTCTCGGAATTCATGTGAATTTTAAAAATGCTTCGGAACTCTTCTATTGTTCTCGGAATTCCGCTGAAGTTTAAAAATGCTTAAAATCTCTTACATTGTTCTCGGAATTCCGCTGACGTTTAGAAATGCTTCGGAAATCTTCCATTGTTTTCAAAATTCCGCTGACGCTTAAAAATGCTTCAGAACTCTTCCATTGTTCTCGGAATTCTGTTGAAGTTTAAAAATGCTTCGAAACTCTTCCATTGTTCTCGGAATTCCGATGACGTTTAAAAATGCTTCACAACTCTTCCATTGTTCTCGGAATTCCGCTGACGTTTAATAATGCTTCGCAACTCTTTCATTGTTCTCGGAATTCCGCTGACGTTTAAAAATGCTTCGGAACTCTTCCATTGTTCTCGTAATTCCGTTGAAGTTTAAAAATGCTTCGAAACTCTTCCATTGTTCTCAGAATTCTGCTGAAGTTTAAAAATGCTTCAGAACTCTTCCATTGTTCTCGGAATTCCGCTGACGTTTAATAATGCTTCGCAACTCTTTCATTGTTCTCGGAATTCCGCTGAAATTTAAAAATGCTTCAGAACTCTTCCATTGTTCTCAGAATTCCGCTGACGTTTAAAAATGCTTCGGTACTCTTCCTTTGTTCTCGGAATTCCGCTGACATATAAAAATGCTTCGGAAATCTTGCATTGTTCTCGGCATTCCGCTGACATTTAAAAATGCTTCAGAACTCTTCAATTGTTCTCGGAATTCTGCTGAACTTTTAAAATGCTTTGGAACTCTTCCATTGCTCTCAGAATTCTGCTGAAGTTTAAAAATGCTTCAGAACTCTTACATTGTTCTCGGAATTCTGCTGACGTTTAAAAATGCTTCGGAACTCTTCCATTGTTCTCGAAATTCCGTTGAAGTTTAAAAATGCTTCGGAACTCTTCCATTGTTCTCGGAATTCTGCTGAAGTTTAAAAATGCTTCAAAACTCTTCCATTGTTCTCAGAATTCCGCTGACGATTAAAAATGCTTCGGTACTCTTCCATTGTTCTCGGAATTCTGCTGACGTTTAAAAATGCTTCGGAACTCTTCCATTGTTCTCGGCATTCCGCTGACGTTTAAAAATGCTTCGGAACTCTTCAATTGTTCTCGGAATTCTGCTGAACTTTTAAAAATGCTTCGGAACTCTTCCATTGTTCTCGGAATTCCGCTGACGTTTAAAAATGCTTCGGAACTCTTCCATTGTTCTTGGAATTCTGCTGAAGTTTTAAAATGCTTCGGTACTCTTCCATTGTTCTCCAAATTCCGCTGAAGTTTAAAAATGCTTCGGAACCCTTCCATTTTTCTCGGAATTCTGCTGACATTTAAAAATGCTTCGGAAATGTTCCATTGTTTTCAAAATTCCGCTGACTCTTAAAAATGCTTCAGAACTCTTCCATTGTTCTCGGAATTCCGCTGACGTTTAAAAATGCTTCGGAACTCTTCCATTGTTCTCGGAATTCCGCTGACGTTTAAAAATGCTTCGGAACTCTTCCATTGTTCTTGGAATTCTGCTGAAGTTTTAAAATGCTTCGGTACTCTTCCATTGTTCTCGGAATTCTGCTGACGCTTAAAAATGCTTCGGAACTCTTCCATTGTTCTCGGAATTCCGCTGACGTTTAAAAATGCTTCGGAACTCTTCCATTGTTCTCGGAATTCCGCTGACATATAAAAATGCTTCGGAAATCTTGCATTGTTCTCGGAATTCCGCTGACGTTTAAAAATGCTTCGGAACTCTTCCATTGTTCTCGGAATTCCGATGACGTTTTAAAATGCTTCGGTACTCTTCCATTGTTCTCGGAATTCCGCTGACGTTTAAAAATTCTTCGGAACTCTTCCATTATTCTCGCAATTCGTGTGAATTTTAAAAATGCTTCGGAACTTTTCTATTGTTCTCGGAATTCCGCTGAAGTTTAAAAATGCTTAAAATCTCTTACATTGTTCTCGGAATTCCGCTGAAGTTTAAAAATGCTTCGGAACTCTTCCATTGTTCTCGGAATTCTGCTGAAGTTTAAAAATGCTTCAGAACTCTTCCATTGTTCTCAGAATTCCGCTGACGTTTAAAAATGCTTCGGAAATCTTCCATTGTTTTCAAAATTCCGCTGACGTTTAAAAATGCTTCAGAACTTTTCCATTGTTCTCAGAATTCTGCTGACGTTTAAAAATGCTTCGGAACTCTTCCATTGTTCTCGGCATTCCGCTGACGTTTAAAAATGCTTCGGAACTCTTCAATTGTTCTCGGAATTCTGCTGAACTTTTAAAAATGCTTCGGAACTCTTCCATTGTTCTCGGAATTCCGCTGACGTTTAAAAATGCTTCGGAACTCTTCCATTGTTCTCGGAATTCCGTTGAAGTTTAAAAATGCTTCGAAACTCTTCCATTGTTCTCGGAATTCCGCTGACATTTAAAAATGCTTCGGAAATCTTGTATTGTTCTCGGCATTCCGCTGACATATAAAAATGCTTCGGAAATCTTGTATTGTTCTCGGCATTCCGCTGACGTTTAAAAATGCTTCGGAACTCTTCAATTGTTCTCGGAATTCTGCTGAACTTTTAAAATGCTATGGAACTCTTCCATTGCTCTCGGAATTCGGGTGAAGTTTAAAAATGCTTCGGAACTCTTCTATTGTTCTCGGAATTCCGCTGAAGTTTAAAAATGCTTAAAATCTCTTCCATTGTTCTCGTAATTCTGCTCATGTTTAAAAATGCTTCGGAACTCTTTCATTGTTCTCGTAATTCCGCTGAAGTTTAAAAATGCTTCGGAACTCTTCCATTGTTCTCGGAATTCCGATGACGTTTTAAAATGCTTCGGTACTCTTCCATTGTTCTCGGAATTCCGCTGACAATTAAAAATGCTTCGGAACTCTTCCATTGTTCTAGGAATTCTGCTGAAGTCTAAAAATTCATCTGAACTCTTCCATTATTCTCGGAATTCATGTGAATTTTAAAAATGCTTCGGAACTCTTCTATTGTTCTCGGAATTCCGCTGAAGTTTAAAAATGCTTAAAATCTCTTACATTGTTCTCGGAATTCCGCTGACGTTTAAAAATGCTTCGGAAATCTTCCATTGTTTTCAAAATTCCGCTGACGCTTAAAAATGCTTCAGAACTCTTCCATTGTTCTCGGAATTCTGTTGAAGTTTAAAAATGCTTCGAAACTCTTCCATTGTTCTCGGAATTCCGATGACGTTTAAAAATGCTTCACAACTCTTCCATTGTTCTCGGAATTCCGCTGACGTTTAATAATGCTTCGCAACTCTTTCATTGTTCTCGGAATTCCGCTGACGTTTAAAAATGCTTCGGAACTCTTCCATTGTTCTCGTAATTCCGTTGAAGTTTAAAAATGCTTCGAAACTCTTCCATTGTTCTCAGAATTCTGCTGAAGTTTAAAAATGCTTCAGAACTCTTCCATTGTTCTCGGAATTCCGCTGACGTTTAATAATGCTTCGCAACTCTTTCATTGTTCTCGGAATTCCGCTGAAATTTAAAAATGCTTCAGAACTCTTCCATTGTTCTCAGAATTCCGCTGACGTTTAAAAATGCTTCGGTACTCTTCCTTTGTTCTCGGAATTCCGCTGACATATAAAAATGCTTCGGAAATCTTGCATTGTTCTCGGCATTCCGCTGACATTTAAAAATGCTTCAGAACTCTTCAATTGTTCTCGGAATTCTGCTGAACTTTTAAAATGCTTTGGAACTCTTCCATTGCTCTCAGAATTCTGCTGAAGTTTAAAAATGCTTCAGAACTCTTACATTGTTCTCGGAATTCTGCTGACGTTTAAAAATGCTTCGGAACTCTTCCATTGTTCTCGAAATTCCGTTGAAGTTTAAAAATGCTTCGGAACTCTTCCATTGTTCTCGGAATTCTGCTGAAGTTTAAAAATGCTTCAAAACTCTTCCATTGTTCTCAGAATTCCGCTGACGATTAAAAATGCTTCGGTACTCTTCCATTGTTCTCGGAATTCTGCTGACGTTTAAAAATGCTTCGGAACTCTTCCATTGTTCTCGGCATTCCGCTGACGTTTAAAAATGCTTCGGAACTCTTCAATTGTTCTCGGAATTCTGCTGAACTTTTAAAAATGCTTCGGAACTCTTCCATTGTTCTCGGAATTCCGCTGACGTTTAAAAATGCTTCGGAACTCTTCCATTGTTCTTGGAATTCTGCTGAAGTTTTAAAATGCTTCGGTACTCTTCCATTGTTCTCCAAATTCCGCTGAAGTTTAAAAATGCTTCGGAACCCTTCCATTTTTCTCGGAATTCTGCTGACATTTAAAAATGCTTCGGAAATGTTCCATTGTTTTCAAAATTCCGCTGACTCTTAAAAATGCTTCAGAACTCTTCCATTGTTCTCGGAATTCCGCTGACGTTTAAAAATGCTTCGGAACTCTTCCATTGTTCTCGGAATTCCGCTGACGTTTAAAAATGCTTCGGAACTCTTCCATTGTTCTTGGAATTCTGCTGAAGTTTTAAAATGCTTCGGTACTCTTCCATTGTTCTCGGAATTCTGCTGACGCTTAAAAATGCTTCGGAACTCTTCCATTGTTCTCGGAATTCCGCTGACGTTTAAAAATGCTTCGGAACTCTTCCATTGTTCTCGGAATTCCGCTGACATATAAAAATGCTTCGGAAATCTTGCATTGTTCTCGGAATTCCGCTGACGTTTAAAAATGCTTCGGAACTCTTCCATTGTTCTCGGAATTCCGATGACGTTTTAAAATGCTTCGGTACTCTTCCATTGTTCTCGGAATTCCGCTGACGTTTAAAAATTCTTCGGAACTCTTCCATTATTCTCGCAATTCGTGTGAATTTTAAAAATGCTTCGGAACTTTTCTATTGTTCTCGGAATTCCGCTGAAGTTTAAAAATGCTTAAAATCTCTTACATTGTTCTCGGAATTCCGCTGAAGTTTAAAAATGCTTCGGAACTCTTCCATTGTTCTCGGAATTCTGCTGAAGTTTAAAAATGCTTCAGAACTCTTCCATTGTTCTCAGAATTCCGCTGACGTTTAAAAATGCTTCGGAAATCTTCCATTGTTTTCAAAATTCCGCTGACGTTTAAAAATGCTTCAGAACTTTTCCATTGTTCTCAGAATTCTGCTGACGTTTAAAAATGCTTCGGAACTCTTCCATTGTTCTCGGCATTCCGCTGACGTTTAAAAATGCTTCGGAACTCTTCAATTGTTCTCGGAATTCTGCTGAACTTTTAAAAATGATCGGAACTCTTCCATTGTTCTCGGAATTCCGCTGACGTTTAAAAATGCTTCGGAACTCTTCCATTGTTCTCAGAATTCTGCTGACGTTTAAAAATGCTTCTGAACTCTTCCATTGTTCTCGGAATTCCGTTGAAGTTTAAAAATGCTTCGAAACTCTTCCATTGTTCTCGGAATTCTGCTGAAGTTTAAAAATGCTTCAGAACTCTTCCATTGTTCTCGGAATTCCGCTGACGTTTAAAAATGCTTCGGAACTCTTCCATTGTTCTCGGAATTCCGTTGAAGTTTAAAAATGCTTCGAAACTCTTCCATTGTTCTCGGAATTCCGCTGACATTTAAAAATGCTTCGGAAATCTTGTATTGTTCTCGGCATTCCGCTGACATATAAAAATGCTTCGGAAATCTTGTATTGTTCTCGGCATTCCGCTGACGTTTAAAAATGCTTCGGAACTCTTCAATTGTTCTCGGAATTCTGCTGAACTTTTAAAATGCTATGGAACTCTTCCATTGCTCTCGGAATTCGGGTGAAGTTTAAAAATGCTTCGGAACTCTTCTATTGTTCTCGGAATTCCGCTGAAGTTTAAAAATGCTTAAAATCTCTTCCATTGTTCTCGTAATTCTGCTCATGTTTAAAAATGCTTCGGAACTCTTTCATTGTTCTCGTAATTCCGCTGAAGTTTAAAAATGCTTCGGAACTCTTCCATTGTTCTCGGAATTCCGATGACGTTTTAAAATGCTTCGGTACTCTTCCATTGTTCTCGGAATTCCGCTGACAATTAAAAATGCTTCGGAACTCTTCCATTGTTCTAGGAATTCTGCTGAAGTCTAAAAATTCATCTGAACTCTTCCATTATTCTCGGAATTCATGTGAATTTTAAAAATGCTTCGGAACTCTTCTATTGTTCTCGGAATTCCGCTGAAGTTTAAAAATGCTTAAAATCTCTTACATTGTTCTCGGAATTCCGCTGACGTTTAAAAATGCTTCGGAAATCTTCCATTGTTTTCAAAATTCCGCTGACGCTTAAAAATGCTTCAGAACTCTTCAATTGTTCTCGGAATTCTGTTGAAGTTTAAAAATGCTTCGAAACTCTTCCATTGTTCTCGGAATTCCGATGACGTTTAAAAATGCTTCACAACTCTTCCATTGTTCTCGGAATTCCGCTGACGTTTAATAATGCTTCGCAACTCTTTCATTGTTCTCGGAATTCCGCTGACGTTTAAAAATGCTTCGGAACTCTTCCATTGTTCTCGTAATTCCGTTGAAGTTTAAAAATGCTTCGAAACTCTTCCATTGTTCTCAGAATTCTGCTGAAGTTTAAAAATGCTTCAGAACTCTTCCATTGTTCTCGGAATTCCGCTGACGTTTAATAATGCTTCGCAACTCTTTCATTGTTCTCGGAATTCCGCTGAAATTTAAAAATGCTTCAGAACTCTTCCATTGTTCTCAGAATTCCGCTGACGTTTAAAAATGCTTCGGTACTCTTCCTTTGTTCTCGGAATTCCGCTGACATATAAAAATGCTTCGGAAATCTTGCATTGTTCTCGGCATTCCGCTGACATTTAAAAATGCTTCAGAACTCTTCAATTGTTCTCGGAATTCTGCTGAACTTTTAAAATGCTTTGGAACTCTTCCATTGCTCTCAGAATTCTGCTGAAGTTTAAAAATGCTTCAGAACTCTTACATTGTTCTCGGAATTCTGCTGACGTTTAAAAATGCTTCGGAACTCTTCCATTGTTCTCGAAATTCCGTTGAAGTTTAAAAATGCTTCGGAACTCTTCCATTGTTCTCGGAATTCTGCTGAAGTTTAAAAATGCTTCAAAACTCTTCCATTGTTCTCAGAATTCCGCTGACGATTAAAAATGCTTCGGTACTCTTCCATTGTTCTCGGAATTCTGCTGACGTTTAAAAATGCTTCGGAACTCTTCCATTGTTCTCGGCATTCCGCTGACGTTTAAAAATGCTTCGGAACTCTTCAATTGTTCTCGGAATTCTGCTGAACTTTTAAAAATGCTTCGGAACTCTTCCATTGTTCTCGGAATTCCGCTGACGTTTAAAAATGCTTCGGAACTCTTCCATTGTTCTTGGAATTCTGCTGAAGTTTTAAAATGCTTCGGTACTCTTCCATTGTTCTCCAAATTCCGCTGAAGTTTAAAAATGCTTCGGAACCCTTCCATTTTTCTCGGAATTCTGCTGACATTTAAAAATGCTTCGGAAATGTTCCATTGTTTTCAAAATTCCGCTGACTCTTAAAAATGCTTCAGAACTCTTCCATTGTTCTCGGAATTCCGCTGACGTTTAAAAATGCTTCGGAACTCTTCCATTGTTCTCGGAATTCCGCTGACGTTTAAAAATGCTTCGGAACTCTTCCATTGTTCTTGGAATTCTGCTGAAGTTTTAAAATGCTTCGGTACTCTTCCATTGTTCTCGGAATTCTGCTGACGCTTAAAAATGCTTCGGAACTCTTCCATTGTTCTCGGAATTCCGCTGACGTTTAAAAATGCTTCGGAACTCTTCCATTGTTCTCGGAATTCCGCTGACATATAAAAATGCTTCGGAAATCTTGCATTGTTCTCGGAATTCCGCTGACGTTTAAAAATGCTTCGGAACTCTTCCATTGTTCTCGGAATTCCGATGACGTTTTAAAATGCTTCGGTACTCTTCCATTGTTCTCGGAATTCCGCTGACGTTTAAAAATTCTTCGGAACTCTTCCATTATTCTCGCAATTCGTGTGAATTTTAAAAATGCTTCGGAACTTTTCTATTGTTCTCGGAATTCCGCTGAAGTTTAAAAATGCTTAAAATCTCTTACATTGTTCTCGGAATTCCGCTGAAGTTTAAAAATGCTTCGGAACTCTTCCATTGTTCTCGGAATTCTGCTGAAGTTTAAAAATGCTTCAGAACTCTTCCATTGTTCTCAGAATTCCGCTGACGTTTAAAAATGCTTCGGAAATCTTCCATTGTTTTCAAAATTCCGCTGACGTTTAAAAATGCTTCAGAACTTTTCCATTGTTCTCAGAATTCTGCTGACGTTTAAAAATGCTTCGGAACTCTTCCATTGTTCTCGGCATTCCGCTGACGTTTAAAAATGCTTCGGAACTCTTCAATTGTTCTCGGAATTCTGCTGAACTTTTAAAAATGCTTCGGAACTCTTCCATTGTTCTCGGAATTCCGCTGACGTTTAAAAATGCTTCGGAACTCTTCCATTGTTCTCAGAATTCTGCTGACGTTTAAAAATGCTTCTGAACTCTTCCATTGTTCTCGGAATTCCGTTGAAGTTTAAAAATGCTTCGAAACTCTTCCATTGTTCTCGGAATTCTGCTGAAGTTTAAAAATGCTTCAGAACTCTTCCATTGTTCTCGGAATTCCGCTGACGTTTAAAAATGCTTCGGAACTCTTCCATTGTTCTCGGAATTCCGTTGAAGTTTAAAAATGCTTCGAAACTCTTCCATTGTTCTCGGAATTCCGCTGACATTTAAAAATGCTTCGGAAATCTTGTATTGTTCTCGGCATTCCGCTGACATATAAAAATGCTTCGGAAATCTTGTATTGTTCTCGGCATTCCGCTGACGTTTAAAAATGCTTCGGAACTCTTCAATTGTTCTCGGAATTCTGCTGAACTTTTAAAATGCTATGGAACTCTTCCATTGCTCTCGGAATTCGGGTGAAGTTTAAAAATGCTTCGGAACTCTTCTATTGTTCTCGGAATTCCGCTGAAGTTTAAAAATGCTTAAAATCTCTTCCATTGTTCTCGTAATTCTGCTCATGTTTAAAAATGCTTCGGAACTCTTTCATTGTTCTCGTAATTCCGCTGAAGTTTAAAAATGCTTCGGAACTCTTCCATTGTTCTCGGAATTCCGATGACGTTTTAAAATGCTTCGGTACTCTTCCATTGTTCTCGGAATTCCGCTGACAATTAAAAATGCTTCGGAACTCTTCCATTGTTCTAGGAATTCTGCTGAAGTCTAAAAATTCATCTGAACTCTTCCATTATTCTCGGAATTCATGTGAATTTTAAAAATGCTTCGGAACTCTTCTATTGTTCTCGGAATTCCGCTGAAGTTTAAAAATGCTTAAAATCTCTTACATTGTTCTCGGAATTCCGCTGACGTTTAAAAATGCTTCGGAAATCTTCCATTGTTTTCAAAATTCCGCTGACGCTTAAAAATGCTTCAGAACTCTTCCATTGTTCTCGGAATTCTGTTGAAGTTTAAAAATGCTTCGAAACTCTTCCATTGTTCTCGGAATTCCGATGACGTTTAAAAATGCTTCACAACTCTTCCATTGTTCTCGGAATTCCGCTGACGTTTAATAATGCTTCGCAACTCTTTCATTGTTCTCGGAATTCCGCTGACGTTTAAAAATGCTTCGGAACTCTTCCATTGTTCTCGTAATTCCGTTGAAGTTTAAAAATGCTTCGAAACTCTTCCATTGTTCTCAGAATTCTGCTGAAGTTTAAAAATGCTTCAGAACTCTTCCATTGTTCTCGGAATTCCGCTGACGTTTAATAATGCTTCGCAACTCTTTCATTGTTCTCGGAATTCCGCTGAAATTTAAAAATGCTTCAGAACTCTTCCATTGTTCTCAGAATTCCGCTGACGTTTAAAAATGCTTCGGTACTCTTCCTTTGTTCTCGGAATTCCGCTGACATATAAAAATGCTTCGGAAATCTTGCATTGTTCTCGGCATTCCGCTGACATTTAAAAATGCTTCAGAACTCTTCAATTGTTCTCGGAATTCTGCTGAACTTTTAAAATGCTTTGGAACTCTTCCATTGCTCTCAGAATTCTGCTGAAGTTTAAAAATGCTTCAGAACTCTTACATTGTTCTCGGAATTCTGCTGACGTTTAAAAATGCTTCGGAACTCTTCCATTGTTCTCGAAATTCCGTTGAAGTTTAAAAATGCTTCGGAACTCTTCCATTGTTCTCGGAATTCTGCTGAAGTTTAAAAATGCTTCAAAACTCTTCCATTGTTCTCAGAATTCCGCTGACGATTAAAAATGCTTCGGTACTCTTCCATTGTTCTCGGAATTCTGCTGACGTTTAAAAATGCTTCGGAACTCTTCCATTGTTCTCGGCATTCCGCTGACGTTTAAAAATGCTTCGGAACTCTTCAATTGTTCTCGGAATTCTGCTGAACTTTTAAAAATGCTTCGGAACTCTTCCATTGTTCTCGGAATTCCGCTGACGTTTAAAAATGCTTCGGAACTCTTCCATTGTTCTTGGAATTCTGCTGAAGTTTTAAAATGCTTCGGTACTCTTCCATTGTTCTCCAAATTCCGCTGAAGTTTAAAAATGCTTCGGAACCCTTCCATTTTTCTCGGAATTCTGCTGACATTTAAAAATGCTTCGGAAATGTTCCATTGTTTTCAAAATTCCGCTGACTCTTAAAAATGCTTCAGAACTCTTCCATTGTTCTCGGAATTCCGCTGACGTTTAAAAATGCTTCGGAACTCTTCCATTGTTCTCGGAATTCCGCTGACGTTTAAAAATGCTTCGGAACTCTTCCATTGTTCTTGGAATTCTGCTGAAGTTTTAAAATGCTTCGGTACTCTTCCATTGTTCTCGGAATTCTGCTGACGCTTAAAAATGCTTCGGAACTCTTCCATTGTTCTCGGAATTCCGCTGACGTTTAAAAATGCTTCGGAACTCTTCCATTGTTCTCGGAATTCCGCTGACATATAAAAATGCTTCGGAAATCTTGCATTGTTCTCGGAATTCCGCTGACGTTTAAAAATGCTTCGGAACTCTTCCATTGTTCTCGGAATTCCGATGACGTTTTAAAATGCTTCGGTACTCTTCCATTGTTCTCGGAATTCCGCTGACGTTTAAAAATTCTTCGGAACTCTTCCATTATTCTCGCAATTCGTGTGAATTTTAAAAATGCTTCGGAACTTTTCTATTGTTCTCGGAATTCCGCTGAAGTTTAAAAATGCTTAAAATCTCTTACATTGTTCTCGGAATTCCGCTGAAGTTTAAAAATGCTTCGGAACTCTTCCATTGTTCTCGGAATTCTGCTGAAGTTTAAAAATGCTTCAGAACTCTTCCATTGTTCTCAGAATTCCGCTGACGTTTAAAAATGCTTCGGAAATCTTCCATTGTTTTCAAAATTCCGCTGACGTTTAAAAATGCTTCAGAACTTTTCCATTGTTCTCAGAATTCTGCTGACGTTTAAAAATGCTTCGGAACTCTTCCATTGTTCTCGGCATTCCGCTGACGTTTAAAAATGCTTCGGAACTCTTCAATTGTTCTCGGAATTCTGCTGAACTTTTAAAAATGCTTCGGAACTCTTCCATTGTTCTCGGAATTCCGCTGACGTTTAAAAATGCTTCGGAACTCTTCCATTGTTCTCAGAATTCTGCTGACGTTTAAAAATGCTTCTGAACTCTTCCATTGTTCTCGGAATTCCGTTGAAGTTTAAAAATGCTTCGAAACTCTTCCATTGTTCTCGGAATTCTGCTGAAGTTTAAAAATGCTTCAGAACTCTTCCATTGTTCTCGGAATTCCGCTGACGTTTAAAAATGCTTCGGAACTCTTCCATTGTTCTCGGAATTCCGTTGAAGTTTAAAAATGCTTCGAAACTCTTCCATTGTTCTCGGAATTCCGCTGACATTTAAAAATGCTTCGGAAATCTTGTATTGTTCTCGGCATTCCGCTGACATATAAAAATGCTTCGGAAATCTTGTATTGTTCTCGGCATTCCGCTGACGTTTAAAAATGCTTCGGAACTCTTCAATTGTTCTCGGAATTCTGCTGAACTTTTAAAATGCTATGGAACTCTTCCATTGCTCTCGGAATTCGGGTGAAGTTTAAAAATGCTTCGGAACTCTTCTATTGTTCTCGGAATTCCGCTGAAGTTTAAAAATGCTTAAAATCTCTTCCATTGTTCTCGTAATTCTGCTCATGTTTAAAAATGCTTCGGAACTCTTCCATTGTTCTCGTAATTCCGCTGAAGTTTAAAAATGCTTCGGAACTCTTCCATTGTTCTCGGAATTCCGATGACGTTTTAAAATGCTTCGGTACTCTTCCATTGTTCTCGGAATTCCGCTGACAATTAAAAATGCTTCGGAACTCTTCCATTGTTCTAGGAATTCTGCTGAAGTCTAAAAATTCATCTGAACTCTTCCATTATTCTCGGAATTCATGTGAATTTTAAAAATGCTTCGGAACTCTTCTATTGTTCTCGGAATTCCGCTGAAGTTTAAAAATGCTTAAAATCTCTTACATTGTTCTCGGAATTCCGCTGACGTTTAAAAATGCTTCGGAAATCTTCCATTGTTTTCAAAATTCCGCTGACGCTTAAAAATGCTTCAGAACTCTTCCATTGTTCTCGGAATTCTGTTGAAGTTTAAAAATGCTTCGAAACTCTTCCATTGTTCTCGGAATTCCGATGACGTTTAAAAATGCTTCACAACTCTTCCATTGTTCTCGGAATTCCGCTGACGTTTAATAATGCTTCGCAACTCTTTCATTGTTCTCGGAATTCCGCTGACGTTTAAAAATGCTTCGGAACTCTTCCATTGTTCTCGTAATTCCGTTGAAGTTTAAAAATGCTTCGAAACTCTTCCATTGTTCTCAGAATTCTGCTGAAGTTTAAAAATGCTTCAGAACTCTTCCATTGTTCTCGGAATTCCGCTGACGTTTAATAATGCTTCGCAACTCTTTCATTGTTCTCGGAATTCCGCTGAAATTTAAAAATGCTTCAGAACTCTTCCATTGTTCTCAGAATTCCGCTGACGTTTAAAAATGCTTCGGTACTCTTCCTTTGTTCTCGGAATTCCGCTGACATATAAAAATGCTTCGGAAATCTTGCATTGTTCTCGGCATTCCGCTGACATTTAAAAATGCTTCAGAACTCTTCAATTGTTCTCGGAATTCTGCTGAACTTTTAAAATGCTTCGGAACTCTTCCATTGCTCTCAGAATTCTGCTGAAGTTTAAAAATGCTTCAGAACTCTTACATTGTTCTCGGAATTCTGCTGACGTTTAAAAATGCTTCGGAACTCTTCCATTGTTCTCGAAATTCCGTTGAAGTTTAAAAATGCTTCGGAACTCTTCCATTGTTCTCGGAATTCTGCTGAAGTTTAAAAATGCTTCAAAACTCTTCCATTGTTCTCAGAATTCCGCTGACGATTAAAAATGCTTCGGTACTCTTCCATTGTTCTCGGAATTCTGCTGACGTTTAAAAATGCTTCGGAACTCTTCCATTGTTCTCGGCATTCCGCTGACGTTTAAAAATGCTTCGGAACTCTTCAATTGTTCTCGGAATTCTGCTGAACTTTTAAAAATGCTTCGGAACTCTTCCATTGTTCTCGGAATTCCGCTGACGTTTAAAAATGCTTCGGAACTCTTCCATTGTTCTTGGAATTCTGCTGAAGTTTTAAAATGCTTCGGTACTCTTCCATTGTTCTCCAAATTCCGCTGAAGTTTAAAAATGCTTCGGAACCCTTCCATTTTTCTCGGAATTCTGCTGACATTTAAAAATGCTTCGGAAATGTTCCATTGTTTTCAAAATTCCGCTGACTCTTAAAAATGCTTCAGAACTCTTCCATTGTTCTCGGAATTCCGCTGACGTTTAAAAATGCTTCGGAACTCTTCCATTGTTCTCGGAATTCCGCTGACGTTTAAAAATGCTTCGGAACTCTTCCATTGTTCTTGGAATTCTGCTGAAGTTTTAAAATGCTTCGGTACTCTTCCATTGTTCTCGGAATTCTGCTGACGCTTAAAAATGCTTCGGAACTCTTCCATTGTTCTCGGAATTCCGCTGACGTTTAAAAATGCTTCGGAACTCTTCCATTGTTCTCGGAATTCCGCTGACATATAAAAATGCTTCGGAAATCTTGCATTGTTCTCGGAATTCCGCTGACGTTTAAAAATGCTTCGGAACTCTTCCATTGTTCTCGGAATTCCGATGACGTTTTAAAATGCTTCGGTACTCTTCCATTGTTCTCGGAATTCCGCTGACGTTTAAAAATTCTTCGGAACTCTTCCATTATTCTCGCAATTCGTGTGAATTTTAAAAATGCTTCGGAACTTTTCTATTGTTCTCGGAATTCCGCTGAAGTTTAAAAATGCTTAAAATCTCTTACATTGTTCTCGGAATTCCGCTGAAGTTTAAAAATGCTTCGGAACTCTTCCATTGTTCTCGGAATTCTGCTGAAGTTTAAAAATGCTTCAGAACTCTTCCATTGTTCTCAGAATTCCGCTGACGTTTAAAAATGCTTCGGAAATCTTCCATTGTTTTCAAAATTCCGCTGACGTTTAAAAATGCTTCAGAACTTTTCCATTGTTCTCAGAATTCTGCTGACGTTTAAAAATGCTTCGGAACTCTTCCATTGTTCTCGGCATTCCGCTGACGTTTAAAAATGCTTCGGAACTCTTCAATTGTTCTCGGAATTCTGCTGAACTTTTAAAAATGCTTCGGAACTCTTCCATTGTTCTCGGAATTCCGCTGACGTTTAAAAATGCTTCGGAACTCTTCCATTGTTCTCAGAATTCTGCTGACGTTTAAAAATGCTTCTGAACTCTTCCATTGTTCTCGGAATTCCGTTGAAGTTTAAAAATGCTTCGAAACTCTTCCATTGTTCTCGGAATTCTGCTGAAGTTTAAAAATGCTTCAGAACTCTTCCATTGTTCTCGGAATTCCGCTGACGTTTAAAAATGCTTCGGAACTCTTCCATTGTTCTCGGAATTCCGTTGAAGTTTAAAAATGCTTCGAAACTCTTCCATTGTTCTCGGAATTCCGCTGACATTTAAAAATGCTTCGGAAATCTTGTATTGTTCTCGGCATTCCGCTGACATATAAAAATGCTTCGGAAATCTTGTATTGTTCTCGGCATTCCGCTGACGTTTAAAAATGCTTCGGAACTCTTCAATTGTTCTCGGAATTCTGCTGAACTTTTAAAATGCTATGGAACTCTTCCATTGCTCTCGGAATTCGGGTGAAGTTTAAAAATGCTTCGGAACTCTTCTATTGTTCTCGGAATTCCGCTGAAGTTTAAAAATGCTTAAAATCTCTTCCATTGTTCTCGTAATTCTGCTCATGTTTAAAAATGCTTCGGAACTCTTTCATTGTTCTCGTAATTCCGCTGAAGTTTAAAAATGCTTCGGAACTCTTCCATTGTTCTCGGAATTCCGATGACGTTTTAAAATGCTTCGGTACTCTTCCATTGTTCTCGGAATTCCGCTGACAATTAAAAATGCTTCGGAACTCTTCCATTGTTCTAGGAATTCTGCTGAAGTCTAAAAATTCATCTGAACTCTTCCATTATTCTCGGAATTCATGTGAATTTTAAAAATGCTTCGGAACTCTTCTATTGTTCTCGGAATTCCGCTGAAGTTTAAAAATGCTTAAAATCTCTTACATTGTTCTCGGAATTCCGCTGACGTTTAAAAATGCTTCGGAAATCTTCCATTGTTTTCAAAATTCCGCTGACGCTTAAAAATGCTTCAGAACTCTTCCATTGTTCTCGGAATTCTGTTGAAGTTTAAAAATGCTTCGAAACTCTTCCATTGTTCTCGGAATTCCGATGACGTTTAAAAATGCTTCACAACTCTTCCATTGTTCTCGGAATTCCGCTGACGTTTAATAATGCTTCGCAACTCTTTCATTGTTCTCGGAATTCCGCTGACGTTTAAAAATGCTTCGGAACTCTTCCATTGTTCTCGTAATTCCGTTGAAGTTTAAAAATGCTTCGAAACTCTTCCATTGTTCTCAGAATTCTGCTGAAGTTTAAAAATGCTTCAGAACTCTTCCATTGTTCTCGGAATTCCGCTGACGTTTAATAATGCTTCGCAACTCTTTCATTGTTCTCGGAATTCCGCTGAAATTTAAAAATGCTTCAGAACTCTTCCATTGTTCTCAGAATTCCGCTGACGTTTAAAAATGCTTCGGTACTCTTCCTTTGTTCTCGGAATTCCGCTGACATATAAAAATGCTTCGGAAATCTTGCATTGTTCTCGGCATTCCGCTGACATTTAAAAATGCTTCAGAACTCTTCAATTGTTCTCGGAATTCTGCTGAACTTTTAAAATGCTTTGGAACTCTTCCATTGCTCTCAGAATTCTGCTGAAGTTTAAAAATGCTTCAGAACTCTTACATTGTTCTCGGAATTCTGCTGACGTTTAAAAATGCTTCGGAACTCTTCCATTGTTCTCGAAATTCCGTTGAAGTTTAAAAATGCTTCGGAACTCTTCCATTGTTCTCGGAATTCTGCTGAAGTTTAAAAATGCTTCAAAACTCTTCCATTGTTCTCAGAATTCCGCTGACGATTAAAAATGCTTCGGTACTCTTCCATTGTTCTCGGAATTCTGCTGACGTTTAAAAATGCTTCGGAACTCTTCCATTGTTCTCGGCATTCCGCTGACGTTTAAAAATGCTTCGGAACTCTTCAATTGTTCTCGGAATTCTGCTGAACTTTTAAAAATGCTTCGGAACTCTTCCATTGTTCTCGGAATTCCGCTGACGTTTAAAAATGCTTCGGAACTCTTCCATTGTTCTTGGAATTCTGCTGAAGTTTTAAAATGCTTCGGTACTCTTCCATTGTTCTCCAAATTCCGCTGAAGTTTAAAAATGCTTCGGAACCCTTCCATTTTTCTCGGAATTCTGCTGACATTTAAAAATGCTTCGGAAATGTTCCATTGTTTTCAAAATTCCGCTGACTCTTAAAAATGCTTCAGAACTCTTCCATTGTTCTCGGAATTCCGCTGACGTTTAAAAATGCTTCGGAACTCTTCCATTGTTCTCGGAATTCCGCTGACGTTTAAAAATGCTTCGGAACTCTTCCATTGTTCTTGGAATTCTGCTGAAGTTTTAAAATGCTTCGGTACTCTTCCATTGTTCTCGGAATTCCGATGACGTTTTAAAATGCTTCGGTACTCTTCCATTGTTCTCGGAATTCCGCTGACGTTTAAAAATTCTTCGGAACTCTTCCATTATTCTCGCAATTCGTGTGAATTTTAAAAATGCTTCGGAACTTTTCTATTGTTCTCGGAATTCCGCTGAAGTTTAAAAATGCTTAAAATCTCTTACATTGTTCTCGGAATTCCGCTGAAGTTTAAAAATGCTTCGGAACTCTTCCATTGTTCTCGGAATTCCGCTGACGTTTAAAAATGCTTCGGAACTCTTCCATTGTTCTTGGAATTCTGCTGAAGTTTTAAAATGCTTCGGTACTCTTCCATTGTTCTCGGAATTCTGCTGACGCTTAAAAATGCTTCGGAACTCTTCCATTGTTCTCGGAATTCCGATGACGTTTTAAAATGCTTCGGTACTCTTCCATTGTTCTCGGAATTCCGCTGACGTTTAAAAATTCTTCGGAACTCTTCCATTATTCTCGCAATTCGTGCGAATTTTAAAAATGCTTCGGAACTTTTCTATTGTTCTCGGAATTCCGCTGAAGTTTAAAAATGCTTAAAATCTCTTACATTGTTCTCGGAATTCCGCTGAAGTTTAAAAATGCTTCGGAACTCTTCCATTGTTCTCGGAATTCTGCTGAAGTTTAAAAATGCTTCAGAACTCTTCCATTGTTCTCAGAATTCCGCTGACGTTTAAAAATGCTTCGGAAATCTTCCATTGTTTTCAAAATTCCGCTGACGTTTAAAAATGCTTCAGAACTTTTCCATTGTTCTCAGAATTCTGCTGACGTTTAAAAATGCTTCGGAACTCTTCCATTGTTCTCGGCATTCCGCTGACGTTTAAAAATGCTTCGGAACTCTTCAATTGTTCTCGGAATTCTGCTGAACTTTTAAAAATGCTTCGGAACTCTTCCATTGTTCTCGGAATTCCGCTGACGTTTAAAAATGCTTCGGAACTCTTCCATTGTTCTCAGAATTCTGCTGACGTTTAAAAATGCTTCTGAACTCTTCCATTGTTCTCGGAATTCCGTTGAAGTTTAAAAATGCTTCGAAACTCTTCCATTGTTCTCGGAATTCTGCTGAAGTTTAAAAATGCTTCAGAACTCTTCCATTGTTCTCGGAATTCCGCTGACGTTTAAAAATGCTTCGGAACTCTTCCATTGTTCTCGGAATTCCGTTGAAGTTTAAAAATGCTTCGAAACTCTTCCATTGTTCTCGGAATTCCGCTGACATTTAAAAATGCTTCGGAAATCTTGTATTGTTCTCGGCATTCCGCTGACATATAAAAATGCTTCGGAAATCTTGTATTGTTCTCGGCATTCCGCTGACGTTTAAAAATGCTTCGGAACTCTTCAATTGTTCTCGGAATTCTGCTGAACTTTTAAAATGCTATGGAACTCTTCCATTGCTCTCGGAATTCGGGTGAAGTTTAAAAATGCTTCGGAACTCTTCTATTGTTCTCGGAATTCCGCTGAAGTTTAAAAATGCTTAAAATCTCTTCCATTGTTCTCGTAATTCTGCTCATGTTTAAAAATGCTTCGGAACTCTTTCATTGTTCTCGTAATTCCGCTGAAGTTTTAAAATGCTTCGGAACTCTTCCATTGTTCTCGGAATTCCGATGACGTTTTAAAATGCTTCGGTACTCTTCCATTGTTCTCGGAATTCCGCTGACAATTAAAAATGCTTCGGAACTCTTCCATTGTTCTAGGAATTCTGCTGAAGTCTAAAAATTCATCTGAACTCTTCCATTATTCTCGGAATTCATGTGAATTTTAAAAATGCTTCGGAACTCTTCTATTGTTCTCGGAATTCCGCTGAAGTTTAAAAATGCTTAAAATCTCTTACATTGTTCTCGGAATTCCGCTGACGTTTAAAAATGCTTCGGAAATCTTCCATTGTTTTCAAAATTCCGCTGACGCTTAAAAATGCTTCAGAACTCTTCCATTGTTCTCGGAATTCTGTTGAAGTTTAAAAATGCTTCGAAACTCTTCCATTGTTCTCGGAATTCCGATGACGTTTAAAAATGCTTCACAACTCTTCCATTGTTCTCGGAATTCCGCTGACGTTTAATAATGCTTCGCAACTCTTTCATTGTTCTCGGAATTCCGCTGACGTTTAAAAATGCTTCGGAACTCTTCCATTGTTCTCGTAATTCCGTTGAAGTTTAAAAATGCTTCGAAACTCTTCCATTGTTCTCAGAATTCTGCTGAAGTTTAAAAATGCTTCAGAACTCTTCCATTGTTCTCGGAATTCCGCTGACGTTTAATAATGCTTCGCAACTCTTTCATTGTTCTCGGAATTCCGCTGAAATTTAAAAATGCTTCAGAACTCTTCCATTGTTCTCAGAATTCCGCTGACGTTTAAAAATGCTTCGGTACTCTTCCTTTGTTCTCGGAATTCCGCTGACATATAAAAATGCTTCGGAAATCTTGCATTGTTCTCGGCATTCCGCTGACATTTAAAAATGCTTCAGAACTCTTCAATTGTTCTCGGAATTCTGCTGAACTTTTAAAATGCTTTGGAACTCTTCCATTGCTCTCAGAATTCTGCTGAAGTTTAAAAATGCTTCAGAACTCTTACATTGTTCTCGGAATTCTGCTGACGTTTAAAAATGCTTCGGAACTCTTCCATTGTTCTCGAAATTCCGTTGAAGTTTAAAAATGCTTCGGAACTCTTCCATTGTTCTCGGAATTCTGCTGAAGTTTAAAAATGCTTCAAAACTCTTCCATTGTTCTCAGAATTCCGCTGACGATTAAAAATGCTTCGGTACTCTTCCATTGTTCTCGGAATTCTGCTGACGTTTAAAAATGCTTCGGAACTCTTCCATTGTTCTCGGCATTCCGCTGACGTTTAAAAATGCTTCGGAACTCTTCAATTGTTCTCGGAATTCTGCTGAACTTTTAAAAATGCTTCGGAACTCTTCCATTGTTCTCGGAATTCCGCTGACGTTTAAAAATGCTTCGGAACTCTTCCATTGTTCTTGGAATTCTGCTGAAGTTTTAAAATGCTTCGGTACTCTTCCATTGTTCTCCAAATTCCGCTGAAGTTTAAAAATGCTTCGGAACCCTTCCATTTTTCTCGGAATTCTGCTGACATTTAAAAATGCTTCGGAAATGTTCCATTGTTTTCAAAATTCCGCTGACTCTTAAAAATGCTTCAGAACTCTTCCATTGTTCTCGGAATTCCGCTGACGTTTAAAAATGCTTCGGAACTCTTCCATTGTTCTCTGAATTCCGCTGACTTTTAAAAATGCTTCGGAACTCTTCCATTGTTCTCCAAATTCCGCTGAAGTTTAAAAATGCTTCGGAACCCTTCCATTGTTCTCGGAATTCTGCTGAAGTTTAAAAATGCTTCGGAACTCTTCCATTGTTCTCAGAATTCCGCTGACGTTTAAAAATGCTTCGGAAATCTTCCATTGTTTTCAAAATTCCGCTGACGCTTAAAAATGCTTCAGAACTCTTCCATTGTTCTCGGAATTCTGTTGAAGTTTAAAAATGCTTCGAAACTCTTCCATTGTTCTCGGAATTCCGATGACGTTTAAAAATGCTTCACAACTCTTCCATTGTTCTCGGAATTCCGCTGACGTTTAATAATGCTTCGCAACTCTTTCATTGTTCTCGGAATTCCGCTGACGTTTAAAAATGCTTCGGAACTCTTCCATTGTTCTCGTAATTCCGTTGAAGTTTAAAAATGCTTCGAAACTCTTCCATTGTTCTCAGAATTCTGCTGAAGTTTAAAAATGCTTCAGAACTCTTCCATTGTTCTCGGAATTCCGCTGACGTTTAATAATGCTTCGCAACTCTTTCATTGTTCTCGGAATTCCGCTGAAATTTAAAAATGCTTCAGAACTCTTCCATTGTTCTCAGAATTCCGCTGACGTTTAAAAATGCTTCGGTACTCTTCCTTTGTTCTCGGAATTCCGCTGACATATAAAAATGCTTCGGAAATCTTGCATTGTTCTCGGCATTCCGCTGACATTTAAAAATGCTTCAGAACTCTTCAATTGTTCTCGGAATTCTGCTGAACTTTTAAAATGCTTTGGAACTCTTCCATTGCTCTCAGAATTCTGCTGAAGTTTAAAAATGCTTCAGAACTCTTACATTGTTCTCGGAATTCTGCTGACGTTTAAAAATGCTTCGGAACTCTTCCATTGTTCTCGAAATTCCGTTGAAGTTTAAAAATGCTTCGGAACTCTTCCATTGTTCTCGGAATTCTGCTGAAGTTTAAAAATGCTTCGAAACTCTTCCATTGTTCTCAGAATTCCGCTGACGTTTAAAAATGCTTCGGTACTCTTCCATTGTTCTCGGAATTCTGCTGACGTTTAAAAATGCTTCGGAACTCTTCCATTGTTCTCGGCATTCCGCTGACGTTTAAAAATGCTTCGGAACTCTTCAATTGTTCTCGGAATTCTGCTGAACTTTTAAAAATGCTTCGGAACTCTTCCATTGTTCTCGGAATTCCGCTGACGTTTAAAAATGCTTCGGAACTCTTCCATTGTTCTTGGAATTCTGCTGAAGTTTTAAAATGCTTCGGTACTCTTCCATTGTTCTCCAAATTCCGCTGAAGTTTAAAAATGCTTCGGAACCCTTCCATTTTTCTCGGAATTCTGCTGACATTTAAAAATGCTTCGGAAATGTTCCATTGTTTTCAAAATTCCGCTGACTCTTAAAAATGCTTCAGAACTCTTCCATTGTTCTCGGAATTCCGCTGACGTTTAAAAATGCTTCGGAACTCTTCCATTGTTCTCGGAATTCCGCTGACGTTTAAAAATGCTTCGGAACTCTTCCATTGTTCTTGGAATTCTGCTGAAGTTTTAAAATGCTTCGGTACTCTTCCATTGTTCTCGGAATTCCGATGACGTTTTAAAATGCTTCGGTACTCTTCCATTGTTCTCGGAATTCCGCTGACGTTTAAAAATTCTTCGGAACTCTTCCATTATTCTCGCAATTCGTGTGAATTTTAAAAATGCTTCGGAACTTTTCTATTGTTCTCGGAATTCCGCTGAAGTTTAAAAATGCTTAAAATCTCTTACATTGTTCTCGGAATTCCGCTGAAGTTTAAAAATGCTTCGGAACTCTTCCATTGTTCTCGGAATTCCGCTGACGTTTAAAAATGCTTCGGAACTCTTCCATTGTTCTTGGAATTCTGCTGAAGTTTTAAAATGCTTCGGTACTCTTCCATTGTTCTCGGAATACTGCTGACGCTTAAAAATGCTTCGGAACTCTTCCATTGTTCTCGGAAATCCGATGACGTTTTAAAATGCTTCGGTACTCTTCCATTGTTCTCGGAATTCCGCTGACGTTTAAAAATTCTTCGGAACTCTTCCATTATTCTCGCAATTCGTGCGAATTTTAAAAATGCTTCGGAACTTTTCTATTGTTCTCGGAATTCCGCTGAAGTTTAAAAATGCTTAAAATCTCTTACATTGTTCTCGGAATTCCGCTGAAGTTTAAAAATGCTTCGGAACCCTTCCATTGTTCTCGGAATTCTGTTGAAGTTTAAAAATGCTTCGAAACTCTTCCATTGTTCTCGGAATTCCGCTGACGTTTAATAATGCTTCGCAACTCTTTCATTGTTCTCGGAATTCCGCTGACGTTTAAAAATGCTTCGGAACTCTTCCATTGTTCTCGTAATTCCGTTGAAGTTTAAAAATGCTTCGAAACTCTTCCATTGTTCTCAGAATTCTGCTGAAGTTTAAAAATGCTTCAGAACTCTTCCATTGTTCTCAGAATTCCGCTGACGTTTAAAAATGCTTCGGAAATCTTCCATTGTTTTCAAAATTCCGCTGACGTTTAAAAATGCTTCAGAACTTTTCCATTGTTCTCAGAATTCTGCTGACGTTTAAAAATGCTTCGGAACTCTTCCATTGTTCTCGGCATTCCGCTGACGTTTAAAAATGCTTCGGAACTCTTCAATTGTTCTCGGAATTCTGCTGAACTTTTAAAAATGCTTCGGAACTCTTCCATTGTTCTCGGAATTCCGCTGACGTTTAAAAATGCTTCGGAACTCTTCCATTGTTCTCAGAATTCTGCTGACGTTTAAAAATGCTTCTGAACTCTTCCATTGTTCTCGGAATTCCGTTGAAGTTTAAAAATGCTTCGATACTCTTCCATTGTTCTCGGAATTCTGCTGAAGTTTAAAAATGCTTCAGAACTCTTCCATTGTTCTCGGAATTCCGCTGACGTTTAAAAATGCTTCGGAACTCTTCCATTGCTCTCGGAATTCCGTTGAAGTTTAAAAATGCTTCGAAACTCTTCCATTGTTCTCGGAATTCCGCTGACATTTAAAAATGCTTCGGAAATCTTGTATTGTTCTCGGCATTCCGCTGACATATAAAAATGCTTCGGAAATCTTGTATTGTTCTCAGCATTCCGCTGACGTTTAAAAATGCTTCGGAACTCTTCAATTGTTCTCGGAATTCTGCTGAACTTTTAAAATGCTATGGAACTCTTCCATTGCTCTCGGAATTCGGGTGAAGTTTAAAAATGCTTCGGAACTCTTCTATTGTTCTCGGAATTCCGCTGAAGTTTAAAAATGCTTAAAATCTCTTCCATTGTTCTCGTAATTCTGCTCATGTTTAAAAATGCTTCGGAACTCTTTCATTGTTCTCGTAATTCCGCTGAAGTTTAAAAATGCTTCGGAACTCTTTCATTGTTCTCGGAATTCCGATGACGTTTTAAAATGCTTCGGTACTCTTCCATTGTTCTCGGAATTCCGCTGACAATTAAAAATGCTTCGGAACTCTTCCATTGTTCTAGGAATTCTGCTGAAGTCTAAAAATTCATCTGAACTCTTCCATTATTCTCGGAATTCATGTGAATTTTAAAAATGCTTCGGAACTCTTCTATTGTTCTCGGAATTCCGCTGAAGTTTAAAAATGCTTAAAATCTCTTACATTGTTCTCGGAATTCCGCTGAAGTTTAAAAATGCTTCGGAACTCTTCCATTGTTCTCGGAATTCTGTTGAAGTTTAAAAATGCTTCAGAACTCTTCCATTGTTCTCAGAATTCCGCTGACGTTTAAAAATGCTTCGGAAATCTTCCATTGTTCTCGGAATTCCGATGACGTTTAAAAATGCTTCACAACTCTTCCATTGTTCTCGGAATTCCGCTGACTTTTAAAAATGCTTCGGAACTCTTCCATTGTTCTCCAAATTCCGCTGAAGTTTAAAAATGCTTCGGAACCCTTCCATTGTTCTCGGAATTCTGCTGAAGTTTAAAAATGCTTCGGAACTCTTCCATTGTTCTCAGAATTCCGCTGACGTTTAAAAATGCTTCGGAAATCTTCCATTGTTTTCAAAATTCCGCTGACGCTTAAAAATGCTTCAGAACTCTTCCATTGTTCTCGGAATTCTGTTGAAGTTTAAAAATGCTGCGAAACTCTTCCATTGTTCTCGGAATTCCGCTGACGTTTAATAATGCTTCGCAACTCTTTCATTGTTCTCGGAATTCCGCTGACGTTTAAAAATGCTTCGGAACTCTTCCATTGTTCTCGTAATTCCGTTGAAGTTTAAAAATGCTTCGAAACTCTTCCATTGTTCTCAGAATTCTGCTGAAGTTTAAAAATGCTTCAGAACTCTTCCATTGTTCTCGGAATTCCGCTGACGTTTAATAATGCTTCGCAACTCATTCATTGTTCTCGGAATTCCGCTGAAATTTAAAAATGCTTCAGAACTCTTCCATTGTTCTCAGAATTCCGCTGACGTTTAAAAATGCTTCGGTACTCTTCCTTTGTTCTCGGAATTCCGCTGACATATAAAAATGCTTCGGAAATCTTGCATTGTTCTCGGCATTCCGTTGACATTTAAAAATGCTTCAGAACTCTTCAATTGTTCTCGGAATTCTGCTGAACTTTTAAAATGCTTTGGAACTCTTCCATTGCTCTCAGAATTCTGCTGAAGTTTAAAAATGCTTCAGAACTCTTACATTGTTCTCGGAATTCTGCTGAACTTTTAAAATGCTATGGAACTCTTCCATTGCTCTCGGAATTCAGGTGAAGTTTAAAAATGCTTCGGAACTCTTCTATTGTTCTCGGAATTCCGCTGAAGTATAAAAATGCTTAAAATCTCTTCCATTGTTCTCGTAATTCTGCTCATGTTTAAAAATGCTTCGGAACTCTTCCATTGTTCTCGTAATTCCGCTGAAGTTTAAAAATGCTTCGGAACTCTTCCATTGTTCTCGGAATTCCGATGACGTTTTAAAATGCTTCGGTACTCTTCCATTGTTCTCGGAATTCCGCTGACAATTAAAAATGCTTCGGAACTCTTCCATTGTTCTAGGAATTCTGCTGAAGTCTAAAAATTCATCTGAACTCTTCCATTATTCTCGGAATTCATGTGAATTTTAAAAATGCTTCGGAACTCTTCTATTGTTCTCGGAATTCCGCTGAAGTTTAAAAATGCTTAAAATCTCTTACATTGTTCTCGGAATTCCGCTGAAGTTTAAAAATGCTTCAGAACTCTTCCATTGTTCTCGGAATTCTGCTGAAGTTTAAAAATGCTTCAGAACTCTTCCATTGTTCTCAGAATTCCGCTGACGTTTAACAATGCTTCGGAAATCTTCCATTGTTCTCGGAATTCCGCTGACTTTTAAAAATGCTTCGGAACTCTTCCATTGTTCTCCAAATTCCGCTGAAGTTTAAAAATGCTTCGGAACCCTTCCATTGTTCTCGGAATTCTGCTGAAGTTTAAAAATGCTTCGGAACTCTTCCATTGTTCTCAGAATTCCGCTGACGTTTAAAAATGCTTCGGAAATCTTCCATTGTTTTCAAAATTCCGCTGACGCTTAAAAATGCTTCAGAACTCTTCCATTGTTCTCGGAATTCCGATGACGTTTAAAAATGCTTCACAACTCTTCCATTGTTCTTGGAATTCTGCTGAAGTTTTAAAATGCTTCGGTACTCTTCCATTGTTCTCCAAATTCCGCTGAAGTTTAAAAATGCTTCGGAACCCTTCCATTTTTCTCGGAATTCTGCTGACATTTAAAAATGCTTCGGAAATCTTCCATTGTTTTCAAAATTCCGCTGACTCTTAAAAATGCTTCAGAACTCTTACATTGTTCTCGGAATTCCGCTGACGTTTAAAAATGCTTCGGAACTCTTCCATTGTTCTCGGAATTCCGCTGACGTTTAAAAATGCTTCGGTATTCTTCCATTGTTCTCGGAATTCTGCTGACGCTTAAAAATGCTTCGGAACTCTTCCATTGTTCTCGGAATTCCGCTGACGTTTAAAAATTCTTCGGAACTCTTCCATTATTCTCGCAATTCGTGTGAATTTTAAAAATGCTTCGGAACTTTTCTATTGTTCTCGGAATTCCGCTGAAGTTTAAAAATGCTTAAAATCTCTTACATTGTTCTCGGAATTCCGCTGAAGTTTAAAAATGCTTCGGAACTCTTCCATTGTTCTCGGAATTCCGTTGAAGTTTAAAAATGCTTCGAAACTCTTCCATTGTTCTCGGAATTCCGCTGACATTTAAAAATGCTTCGGAAATCTTCCATTGTTTCAAAATTCCGCTGACGCTTAAAAATGCTTCAGAACTCTTCCATTGTTATCGGAATTCCGTTGAAGTTTAAAAATGCTTCGAAACTCTTCCATTGTTCTCGGAATTCCGATGACGTTTAAAAATGCTTCACAACTCTTCCAATGTTCTCGGAATTCCGCTGACGTTTAATAATGCTTCGCAACTCTTTCATTGTTCTCGGAATTCCGCTGACGTTTAAAAATGCTTCGGAACTCTTCCATTGTTCTCGGAATTCGGTTAAAGTTTAAAAATGCTTCGAAACTCTTCCATTGTTCTCAGAATTCTGCTGAAGTTTAAAAATGCTTCAGAACTCTTCCATTGTTCTCGGAATTCCGCTGACGTTTAATAATGCTTCGCAACTCTTTCATTGTTCTCGGAATTCCGCTGAAATTTAAAAATGCTTCAGAACTCTTCCATTGTTCTCAGAATTCCGCTGACGTTTAAAAATGCTTCGGTACTCTTCCTTTGTTCTCGGAATTCCGCTGACATATAAAAATGCTTCGGAAATCTTGCATTGTTCTCGGCATTCCGCTGACGTTTAAAAATGCTTCGGAACTCTTCAATTGTTCACGGAATTCTGCTGAACTTTTAAAATGCTTTGGAACTCTTCCATTGCTCTCAGAATTCTGCTGAAGTTTAAAAATGCTTCAGAACTCTTACATTGTTCTCGGAATTCTGCTGACGTTTAAAAATGCTTCGGAACTCTTCCATTGTTCTCGAAATTCCGTTGAAGTTTAAAAATGCTTCGGAACTCTTCCATTGTTATCGGAATTCTGCTGAAGTTTAAAAATGCTTCGAAACTCTTCCATTGTTCTCAGAATTCCGCTGACGCTTAAAAATGCTTCGGTACTCTTCCATTGTTCTCGGAATTCTGCTGACGTTTAAAAATGCTTCGGAACTCTTCCATTGTTCTCGGAATTCCGTTGAAGTTTAAAAATGCTTCGAAACTCTTCCATTGTTCTCGGAATTCCGATGACGTTTAAAAATGCTTCACAACTCTTCCAATGTTCTCGGAATTCCGCTGACGTTTAATAATGCTTCGCAACTCTTTCATTGTTCTCGGAATTCCGCTGACGTTTAAAAATGCTTCGGAACTCTTCCATTGTTCTCGGAATTCGGTTAAAGTTTAAAAATGCTTCGAAACTCTTCCATTGTTCTCAGAATTCTGCTGAAGTTTAAAAATGCTTCAGAACTCTTCCATTGTTCTCGGAATTCCGCTGACGTTTAATAATGCTTCGCAACTCTTTCATTGTTCTCGGAATTCCGCTGAAATTTAAAAATGCTTCAGAACTCTTCCATTGTTCTCAGAATTCCGCTGACGTTTAAAAATGCTTCGGTACTCTTCCTTTGTTCTCGGAATTCCGCTGACATATAAAAATGCTTCGGAAATCTTGCATTGTTCTCGGCATTCCGCTGACGTTTAAAAATGCTTCGGAACTCTTCAATTGTTCACGGAATTCTGCTGAACTTTTAAAATGCTTTGGAACTCTTCCATTGCTCTCAGAATTCTGCTGAAGTTTAAAAATGCTTCAGAACTCTTACATTGTTCTCGGAATTCTGCTGACGTTTAAAAATGCTTCGGAACTCTTCCATTGTTCTCGAAATTCCGTTGAAGTTTAAAAATGCTTCGGAACTCTTCCATTGTTATCGGAATTCTGCTGAAGTTTAAAAATTCATGTGAACTCTTCCATTATTCTCGGAATTCGTGTGAATTTTAAAAATGCTTCGGAACTTTTCTATTGTTCTCGGAATTCCGCTGAAGTTTAAAAATGCTTAAAATCTCTTATATTGTTCTCGGAATTCCGCTGAAGTTTAAAAATGCTTCGGAACTCTTCCATTGTTCTCGGAATTCTGCTGAAGTTTAAAAATGCTTCAGAACTCTTCCATTGTTCTCAGAATTCCGCTGACGTTCAAAAATGCTTCGGAAATCTTCCATTGTTTTCAAAATTCCGCTGACGTTTAAAAATGCTTCAGAACTTTTCCATTGTTCTCAGAATTCTGCTGACGTTTAAAAATGCTTCGGAACTCTTCCATTGTTCTCGGAATTCCGCTGACGTTTAAAAATGCTTCTGAACTCTTCCATTGTTCTCAGAATTCTGCTGACGTTTAAAAATGCTTCGGAACCCTTCCATTTTTCTCGGAATTCTGCTGACATTTAAAAATGCTTCGGAAATCTTCCATTGTTTTCAAAATTCCGCTGACTCTTAAAAATGCTTCAGAACTCTTCCATTGTTCTCGGAATTCCGCTGACGTTTAAAAATGCTTCGGAACTCTTCCATTGTTCTCGGAATTCCGCTGACGTTTAAAAATGCTTCGGAACTCTTCCATTGTTCTAGGAATTCTGCTGAAGTTTAAAAATTCATGTGAACTCTTCCATTATTCTCGGAATTCGTGTGAATTTTAAAAATGCTTCGGAACTTTTCTATTGTTCTCGGAATTCCGCTGAAGTTTAAAAATGCTTAAAATCTCTTATATTGTTCTCGGAATTCCGCTGAAGTTTAAAAATGCTTCGGTACTCTTCCATTGTTCTCGGAATTCCGCTGACATTTAAAAATGCTTCGGAAATCTTCCATTGTTTTCAAAATTCCGCTGACGTTTAAAAATGCTTCAGAACTCTTCCATTGTTCTCAGAATTCCGCTGACATTTAAAAATGCTTCGGAACTCTTCCATTGTTCTCGGAATTCCGCTGACGTTTAAAAATTGTTCGGTACTCTTCCATTGTTCTCGGAATTCCGCTGACATATAAAAATGCTTCGGAAATCTTGTATTGTTCTCGGAATTCCGCTGAAGTTTAAAAATGCTTAAAATCTCTTCCATTGTTCTCGTAATTCTGCTCATGTTTAAAAATGCTTCGGAACTCTTCCATTGTTCTCGTAATTCCGCTGAAGTTTAAAAATGCTTCACAACTCTTCCATTGTTCTCGGAATTCCGCTGACGTTTAATAATGCTTCGCAACTCTTTCATTGTTCTCGGAATTCCGCTGACGTTTAAAAATGCTTCGGAACTCTTCCATTGTTCTCGGAATTCCGTTGAAGTTTAAAAATGCTTTGAAACTCTTCCATTGTTCTCAGAATTCTGCTGAAGTTTAAAAATGCTTCAGAACTCTTCCATTGTTCTCGGAATTCCGCTGACGTTTAATAATGCTTCGCAACTCTTTCATTGTTCTCGGAATTCCGCTGAAATTTAAAAATGCTTCGGTACTCTTCCTTTGTTCTCGGAATTCCGCTGACATATAAAAATGCTTCGGAAATCTTGCATTGTTCTCGGCATTCCGCTGACGTTTAAAAATGCTTCGGAACTCTTCAATTGTTCTCGGAATTCTGCTGAACTTTTAAAATGCTTTGGAACTCTTCCATTGCTCTCAGAATTCTGCTGAAGTTTAAAAATGCTTCAGAACTCTTACATTGTTCTCGGAATTCTGCTGAAGTTTAAAAATGCTTCGAAACTCTTCCATTGTTCTCAGAATTCCGCTGACGTTTAAAAATGCTTCGGTACTCTTCCATTGTTTTCGGAATTCTGCTGAAGTTTAAAAATGCTTCGGAACTCTTCCATTGTTCTCGGAATTCCGATGACGTTTTAAAATGCTTCGGTACTCTTCCATTGTTCTCGGAATTCCGCTGACGTTTAAAAATTCTTCGGAACTCTTCCATTGTTCTCAGAATTCCACTGAAGTTTAAAAATGCTTCGGAACTCTTCCATTGTTCTAGGAATTCTGCTGAAGTTTAAAAATTCATGTGAACTCTTCCATTATTCTCGGAATTCGTGTGAATTTTAAAAATGCTTCGGAACTTTTCTATTGTTCTCGGAATTCCGCTGAAGTTTAAAAATGCTTAAAATCTCTTATATTGTTCTCGGAATTCCGCTGAAGTTTAAAAATGCTTCGGAACTCTTCCATTGTTCTCGGAATTCTGCTGAAGTTTAAAAATGCTTCAGAACTCTTCCATTGTTCTCAGAATTCCGCTGACGTTCAAAAATGCTTCGGAAATCTTCCATTGTTTTCAAAATTCCGCTGACGTTTAAAAATGCTTCAGAACTTTTCCATTGTTCTCAGAATTCTGCTGACGTTTAAAAATGCTTCGGAACTCTTCCATTGTTCTCGGAATTCCGCTGACGTTTAAAAATGCTTCTGAACTCTTCCATTGTTCTCGGAATTCCGTTGAAGTTTAAAAATGCTTCGAAACTCTTCCACTGTTCTCGGAATTCTGCTGAAGTTTAAAAATGCTTCAGAACTCTTCCATTGTTCTCGGAATTTCGCTGACGTTTAATTATGCTTCTCAACTCTTTCCTTGTTCTCGGAATTCCGCTGACGTTTAAAAATGCTTCGGAACTCTTCCATTGTTCTCGGAATTCCGTTGAAGTTTAAAAATGCTTCGAAACTCTTCCATTATTCTCGGAATTCGTGTGAATTTTAAAAATGCTTCGGAACTTTTCTATTGTTCTCGGAATTCCGCTGAAGTTTAAAAATGCTTAAAATCTCTTATATTGTTCTCGGAATTCCGCTGAAGTTTAAAAATGCTTCGGAACTCTTCCATTGTTCTCGGAATTCTGCTGAAGATTAAAAATGCTTCAGAACTCTTCCATTGTTCTCAGAATTCCGCTGACGTTCAAAAATGCTTCGGAAATCTTCCATTGTTTTCAAAATTCCGCTGACGTTTAAAAATGCTTCAGAACTTTTCCATTGTTCTCAGAATTCTGCTGACGTTTAAAAATGCTTCGGAACTCTTCCATTGTTCTCGGAATTCCGCTGACGTTTAAAAATGCTTCGGAACTCTTCCATTGTTCTCGGAATTCCGTTGTAGTTTAAAAATGCTTCGGAACCCTTCCATTGTTCTCGGAATTCTGCTGAAGTTTAAAAATGCTTCGGAACTCTTCCATTGTTCTCAGAATTCCGCTGACGTTTAAAAATGCTTCGGAAATCTTCCATTGTTTTCAAAATTCCGCTGACGCTTAAAAATGCTTCAGAACTCTTCCATTGTTCTCGGAATTCCGTTGAAGTTTAAAAATGCTTCGAAACTCTTCCATTGTTCTCAGAATTCTGCTGACGTTTAAAAATGCTTCGGAACTCTTCCATTGTTCTCGGAATTCCGCTGACGATTAAAAATGCTTCGGAACTCTTCCATTGTTCTCGGAATTCCGTTGAAGTTTAAAAATGCTTCGAAACTCTTCCATTGTTCTCAGAATTCTGCTGAAGTTTAAAAATGCTTCAGAACTCTTCCATTGTTCTCGGAATTCCGCTGACGTTTAATAATGCTTCGCAACTCTTTCATTGTTCTCGGAATTCCGCTGAAATTTAAAAATGCTTCAGAACTCTTCCATTGTTCTCAGAATTCCGCTGACGTTTAAAAATGCTTCGGTACTCTTCCTTTGTTCTCGGAATTCCGCTGACATATAAAAATGCTTCGGAAATCTTGCATTGTTCTCGGCATTCCGCTGACGTTTAAAAATGCTTCGGAACTCTTCAATTGTTCTCGGAATTCTGCTGAACTTTTAAAATGCTTTGGAACTCTTCCATTGCTCTGAGAATTCTGCTGAAGTTTAAAAATGCTTCAGAACTCTTACATTGTTCTCGGAATTCTGCTGACGTTTAAAAATGCTTCGGAACTCTTCCATTGTTCTCGAAATTCCATTGAAGTTTAAAAATGCTTCGGAACTCTTCCATTGTTCTCGGAATTCTGCTGAAGTTTAAAAATGCTTCGAAACTCTTCCATTGTTCTCAGAATTCCGCTGACGTTTAAAAATGCTTCGGTACTCTTCCATGGTTCTCGGAATTCTGCTGACGTTTAAAAATGCTTCGGAACTCTTCCATTGTTCTCGGAATTCCGATGACGTTTTAAAATGCTTCGGTACTCTTCCATTGTTCTCGGAATTCCGCTGACGTTTAAAAATTCTTCGGAACTCTTCCATTGTTCTCGGAATTCCACTGAAGTTTAAAAATGCTTCGGAACTCGTCCATTGTTCTAGGAATTCTGCTGAAGTTTAATAATGCTTCGCAACTCTTTCCTTGTTCTCGGAATTCCGCTGACGTTTAAAAATGCTTCGGTACTCTTCCATTGTTCTCGGAATTCCGCTGACATTTAAAAATGCTTCGGAAATCTTCCATTGTTTTCAAAATTCCGCTGACGTTTAAAAATGCTTCAGAACTCTTCCATTGTTCTCAGAATTCCGCTGACGTTTAAAAATTGTTCGGTACTCTTCCATTGTTCTCGGAATTCCGCTGACATATAAAAATGCTTCGGAAATCTTGTATTGTTCTCGGAATTCCGCTGAAGTTTAAAAATGCTTCGAAACTCTTAAACTGTTCTCGGAATTCTGCTGAAGTTTAAAAATGCTTCAGAACTCTTCCATTGTTCTCGGAATTTCGCTGACGTTTAATAATGCTTCGCAACTCTTTCCTTGTTCTCGGAATTCCGCTGACGTTTAAAAATGCTTCGGTACTCTTCCATTGTTCTCGGAATTCCGCTGACATTTAAAAATGCTTCGGAAATCTTCCATTGTTTTCAAAATTCCGCTGACGTTTAAAAATGCTTCAGAACTCTTCCATTGTTCTCGGAATTCCGCTGACGTTTAAAAATTGTTCGGTACTCTTCCATTGTTCTCGGAATTCCGCTGACATATAAAAATGCTTCAGAAATCTTGTATTGTTCTCGGAATTCCGCTGAAGTTTAAAAATGCTTAAAATCTCTTCCATTGTTCTCGTAATTCTGCTCATGTTTAAAAATGCTTCGGAACTCTTCCATTGTTCTCGTAATTCCGCTGACGTTTAAAAATGCTTCTGAACTCTTCCATTGTTCTCGGAATTCCGTTGTAGTTTAAAAATGCTTCGGAACCCTTCCATTGTTCTCGGAATTCTGCTGAAGTTTAAAAATGCTTCGGAACTCTTCCATTGTTCTCAGAATTCCGCTGACGTTTAAAAATGCTTCGGAAATCTTCCATTGTTTTCAAAATTCCGCTGACGCTTAAAAATGCTTCAGAACTCTTCCATTGTTCTCGGAATTCCGTTGAAGTTTAAAAATGCTTCGAAACTCTTCCATTGTTCTCGGAATTCCGATGACGTTTAAAAATGCTTCACAACTCTTCCATTGTTCTCGGAATTCCGCTGACGTTTAATAATGATTCGCAACTCTTTCATTGTTCTCGGAATTCCGCTGACGATTAAAAATGCTTCGGAACTCTTCCATTGTTCTCGGAATTCCGTTGAAGTTTAAAAATGCTTCGAAACTCTTCCATTGTTCTCAGAATTCTGCTGAAGTTTAAAAATGCTTCAGAACTCTTCCATTGTTCTCGGAATTCCGCTGACGTTTAATAATGCTTCCAACTCTTTCATTGTTCTCGGAAT
The DNA here is from genome assembly GCF_046119375.1 of Phyllobates terribilis. Lineage (NCBI taxonomy): Eukaryota > Metazoa > Chordata > Amphibia > Anura > Dendrobatidae > Phyllobates > Phyllobates terribilis. Next base: position 16,684,007 of record NW_027362782.1, read on the forward strand.
TCCGCTGAAATTTAAAAATGCTTCAGAACTCTTCCATTGTTCTCAGAATTCCGCTGACGTTTAAAAATGCTTCGGTACTCTTCCATTGTTCTCGGAATTCCGCTGACGTTTAATAATGCTTCCAACTCTTTCATTGTTCTCGGAATTCCGCTGAAATTTAAAAATGCTTCAGAACTCTTCCTTTGTTCTCGGAATTCCGCTGACATATAAAAATGCTTCGGAAATCTTGCATTGTTCTCGGCATTCCGCTGACGTTTAAAAATGCTTCGGAACTCTTCAATTGTTCTCGGAATTCTGCTGAACTTTTAAAATGCTTTGGAACTCTTCCATTGCTCTGAGAATTCTGCTGAAGTTTAAAAATGCTTCAGAACTCTTACATTGTTCTCGGAATTCTGCTGACGTTTAAAAATGCTTCGGAACTCTTCCATTGTTCTCGAAATTCCATTGAAGTTTAAAAATGCTTCGGAACTCTTCCATTGTTCTCGGAATTCTGCTGAAGTTTAAAAATGCTTCGAAACTCTTCCATTGTTCTCAGAATTCTGCTGACGTTTAAAAATGCTTCGGAACTCTTCCATTGTTCTCGGAATTCCGATGACGTTTTAAAATGCTTCGGTACTCTTCCATTGTTCTCGGAATTCCGCTGACGTTTAAAAATTCTTCGGAACTCTTCCATTGTTCTCGGAATTCCACTGAAGTTTAAAAATGCTTCGGAACTCGTCCATTGTTCTAGGAATTCTGCTGAAGTTTAAAAATTCATGTGAACTCTTCCATTATTCTCGGAATTCGTGTGAATTTTAAAAATGCTTCGGAACTTTTCTATTGTTCTCGGAATTCCGCTGAAGTTTAAAAATGCTTAAAATCTCTTATATTGTTCTCGGAATTCCGCTGAAGTTTAAAAATGCTTCGGAACTCTTCCATTGTTCTCGGAATTCTGCTGAAGTTTAAAAATGCTTCAGAACTCTTCCATTGTTCTCAGAATTCCGCTGACGTTCAAAAATGCTTCGGAAATCTTCCATTGTTTTCAAAATTCCGCTGACGTTTAAAAATGCTTCAGAACTTTTCCATTGTTCTCAGAATTCTGCTGACGTTTAAAAATGCTTCGGAACTCTTCCATTGTTCTCGGAATTCCGCTGACGTTTAAAAATGCTTCTGAACTCTTCCATTGTTCTCGGAATTCCGTTGAAGTTTAAAAATGCTTCGAAACTCTTAAACTGTTCTCGGAATTCTGCTGAAGTTTAAAAATGCTTCAGAACTCTTCCATTGTTCTCGGAATTTCGCTGACGTTTAATAATGCTTCGCAACTCTTTCCTTGTTCTCGGAATTCCGCTGACGTTTAAAAATGCTTCGGTACTCTTCCATTGTTCTCGGAATTCCGCTGACATTTAAAAATGCTTCGGAAATCTTCCATTGTTTTCAAAATTCCGCTGACGTTTAAAAATGCTTCAGAACTCTTCCATTGTTCTCGGAATTCCGCTGACGTTTAAAAATTGTTCGGTACTCTTCCATTGTTCTCGGAATTCCGCTGACATATAAAAATGCTTCGGAAATCTTGTATTGTTCTCGGAATTCCGCTGAAGTTTAAAAATGCTTAAAATCTCTTCCATTGTTCTCGTAATTCTGCTCATGTTTAAAAATGCTTCGGAACTCTTCCATTGTTCTCGTAATTCCGCTGAAGTTTAAAAATGCTTCACAACTCTTCCATTGTTCTCGGAATTCCGCTGACGTTTAATAATGCTTCGCAACTCTTTCATTGTTCTCGGAATTCCGCTGACGTTTAAAAATGCTTTGGAACTCTTCCATTGTTCTCGGAATTCCGTTGAAGTTTAAAAATGCTTCGAAACTCTTCCATTGTTCTCAGAATTCTGCTGAAGTTTAAAAATGCTTCAGAACTCTTCCATTGTTCTCGGAATTCCGCTGACGTTTAATAATGCTTCGCAACTCTTTCATTGTTCTCGGAATTCCGCTGAAATTTAAAAATGCTTCGGTACTCTTCCTTTGTTCTCGGAATTCCGCTGACATATAAAAATGCTTCGGAAATCTTGCATTGTTCTCGGCATTCCGCTGACGTTTAAAAATGCTTCGCAACTCTTCAATTGTTCTCGGAATTCTGCTGAACTTTTAAAATGCTTTGGAACTCTTCCATTGCTCTCAGAATTCTGCTGAAGTTTAAAAATGCTTCAGAACTCTTACATTGTTCTCGGAATTCTGCTGACGTTTAAAAATGCTTCGGAACTCTTCCATTGTTCTCGAAATTCCGTTGAAGTTTAAAAATGCTTCGGAACTCTTCCATTGTTCTCGGAATTCCGCTGACGTTTAAAAATTCTTCGGAACTCTTACATTGTTCTCGGAATTCCACTGAAGTTTAAAAATGCTTCGGAACTCTTCCATTGTTCTAGGAATTCTGCTGAAGTTTAAAAATTCATGTGAACTCTTCCATTATTCTCGGAATTCGTGTGAATTTTAAAAATGCTTCGGAACTTTTCTATTGTTCTCGGAATTCCGCTGAAGTTTAAAAATGCTTAAAATCTCTTATATTGTTCTCGGAATTCCGCTGAAGTTTAAAAATGCTTCGGAACTCTTCCATTGTTCTCGGAATTCTGCTGAAGTTTAAAAATGCTTCAGAACTCTTCCATTGTTCTCAGAATTCCGCTGACGTTTAAAAATGCTTCGGAACTCTTCCATTGTTCTCGGAATTCCGTTGAAGATTAAAAATGCTTCGAAACTCTTCCACTGTTCTCGGAATTCTGCTGAAGTTTAAAAATGCTTCAGAACTCTTCCATTGTTCTCGGAATTTCGCTGACGTTTAATAATGCTTCGCAACTCTTTCCTTGTTCTCGGAATTCCGCTGACGTTTAAAAATGCTTCGGAACTCTTCCATTGTTCTCGGAATTCCGTTGACGTTTAAAAATGCTTCGAAACTCTTCCATTATTCTCGGAATTCGTGTGAATTTTAAAAATGCTTCGGAACTTTTCTATTGTTCTCGGAATTCCGCTGAAGTTTAAAAATGCTTACAATCTCTTATATTGTTCTCGGAATTCCGCTGAAGTTTAAAAATGCTTCGGAACTCTTCCATTGTTCTCGGAATTCTGCTGAAGTTTAAAAATGCTTCAGAACTCTTCCATTGTTCTCAGAATTCCGCTGACGTTCAAAAATGCTTCGTAAATCTTCCATTGTTTTCAAAATTCCGCTGACGTTTAAAAATGCTTCAGAACTTTTCCATTGTTCTCAGAATTCTGCTGACGTTTAAAAATGCTTCGGAACTCTTCCATTGTTCTCGGAATTCCGCTGCCATTTAAAAATGCTTCTGAACTCTTCCATTGTTCTCGGAATTCCGTTGAAGTTTAAAAATGCTTCGAAACTCTTCCACTGTTCTCGGAATTCTGCTGAAGTTTAAAAATGCTTCAGAACTCTTCCATTGTTCTCGGAATTTCGCTGACGTTTAATAATGCTTCGCAACTCTTTCCTTGTTCTCGGAATTCCGCTGAAGTTTAAAAATGCTTAAAATCTCTTCCATTGTTCTCGTAATTCTGCTCATGTTTAAAAATGCTTCTGAACTCTTCCATTGTTCTCGTAATTCCGCTGAAGTTTAAAAATGCTTCACAACTCTTCCATTGTTCTCGGAATTCCGCTGACGTTTAATAATGCTTCGCAACTCTTTCATTGTTCTCGGAATTCCGCTGACGTTTAAAAATGCTTTGGAACTCTTCCATTGTTCTCGGAATTCCGTTGAAGTTTAAAAATGCTTCGAAACTCTTCCATTGTTCTCAGAATTCTGCTGAAGTTTAAAAATGCTTCAGAACTCTTCCATTGTTCTCGGAATTCCGCTGACGTTTAATAATGCTTCGCAACTCTTTCAATGTTCTCGGAATTCCGCTGAAATTTAAAAATGCTTCGGTACTCTTCCTTTGTTCTCGGAATTCCGCTGACATATAAAAATGCTTCGGAAATCTTGCATTGTTCTCGGCATTCCGCTGACGTTTAAAAATGCTTCGCAACTCTTCAATTGTTCTCGGAATTCTGCTGAACTTTTAAAATGCTTTGGAACTCTTCCATTGCTCTCAGAATTCTGCTGAAGTTTAAAAATGCTTCAGAACTCTTACATTGTTCTCGGAATTCTGCTGACGTTTAAAAATGCTTCGGAACTCTTCCATTGTTCTCGAAATTCCGTTGAAGTTTAAAAATGCTTCGGAACTCTTCCATTGTTCTCGGAATTCCGCTGACGTTTAAAAATTCTTCGGAACTCTTACATTGTTCTCGGAATTCCACTGAAGTTTAAAAATGCTTCGGAACTCTTCCATTGTTCTAGGAATTCTGCTGAAGTTTAAAAATTCATGTGAACTCTTCCATTATTCTCGGAATTCGTGTGAATTTTAAAAATGCTTCGGAACTTTTCTATTGTTCTCGGAATTCCGCTGAAGTTTAAAAATGCTTAAAATCTCTTATATTGTTCTCGGAATTCCGCTGAAGTTTAAAAATGCTTCGGAACTCTTCCATTGTTCTCGGAATTCTGCTGAAGTTTAAAAATGCTTCAGAACTCTTCCATTGTTCTCAGAATTCCGCTGACGTTCAAAAATGCTTCGGAAATCTTCCATTGTTTTCAAAATTCCGCTGACATTTAAAAATGCTTCAGAACTTTTCCATTGTTCTCAGAATTCTGCTGACGTTTAAAAATGCTTCGGAACTCTTCCATTGTTCTCGGAATTCCGTTGAAGATTAAAAATGCTTCGAAACTCTTCCACTGTTCTCGGAATTCTGCTGAAGTTTAAAAATGCTTCAGAACTCTTCCATTGTTCTCGGAATTTCGCTGACGTTTAATAATGCTTCGCAACTCTTTCCTTGTTCTCGGAATTCCGCTGACGTTTAAAAATGCTTCGGAACTCTTCCATTGTTCTCGGAATTCCGTTGACGTTTAAAAATGCTTCGAAACTCTTCCATTATTCTCGGAATTCGTGTGAATTTTAAAAATGCTTCGGAACTTTTCTATTGTTCTCGGAATTCCGCTGAAGTTTAAAAATGCTTACAATCTCTTATATTGTTCTCGGAATTCCGCTGAAGTTTAAAAATGCTTCGGAACTCTTCCATTGTTCTCGGAATTCTGCTGAAGTTTAAAAATGCTTCAGAACTCTTCCATTGTTCTCAGAATTCCGCTGACGTTCAAAAATGCTTCGTAAATCTTCCATTGTTTTCAAAATTCCGCTGACGTTTAAAAATGCTTCAGAACTTTTCCATTGTTCTCAGAATTCTGCTGACGTTTAAAAATGCTTCGGAACTCTTCCATTGTTCTCGGAATTCCGCTGCCGTTTAAAAATGCTTCTGAACTCTTCCATTGTTCTCGGAATTCCGTTGAAGTTTAAAAATGCTTCGAAACTCTTCCACTGTTCTCGGAATTCTGCTGAAGTTTAAAAATGCTTCAGAACTCTTCCATTGTTCTCGGAATTTCGCTGACGTTTAATAATGCTTCACAACTCTTTCCTTGTTCTCGGAATTCCGCTGAAGTTTAAAAATGCTTAAAATCTCTTCCATTGTTCTCGTAATTCTGCTCATGTTTAAAAATGCTTCTGAACTCTTCCATTGTTCTCGGAATTCTGCTGAAGTTTAAAAATGCTTCAGAACTCTTCCATTATTCTCAGAATTCCGCTGACATTTAAAAATGCTTCGGAACTCTTCCATTGTTCTCGGAATTCCGCTGACGTTTAAAAATTGTTCGGTACTCTTCCATTGTTCTCGGAATTCCGCTGACATATAAAAATGTTTCGGAAATCTTGTATTGTTCTCGGAATTCCGCTGAAGTTTAAAAATGCTTAAAATCTCTTCCATTGTTCTCGTAATTCTGCTCATGTTTAAAAATGCTTCGGAACTCTTCTATTGTTCTCGGAATTCCGCTGAAGTTTAAAAATGCTTAAAATCTCTTCCATTGTTCTCGTAATTCTGCTCATGTTTAAAAATGCTTCGGAACTCTTCCATTGTTCTCGTAATTCCGCTGAAGTTTAAAAAAGCTTCGGAACTCTTCCATTGTTCTCGGAATTCCGATGACGTTTTAAAATGCTTCGGTACTCTTCCATTGTTCTTGGAATTCTGCTGAAGTTTTAAAATGCTTCGGTACTCTTCCATTGTTCTCCAAATTCCGCTGAAGTTTAAAAATGCTTCGGAACCCTTCCATTTTTCTCGGAATTCTGCTGACATTTAAAAATGCTTCGGAAATGTTCCATTGTTTTCAAAATTCCGCTGACTCTTAAAAATGCTTCAGAACTCTTCCATTGTTCTCGGAATTCCGCTGACGTTTAAAAATGCTTCGGAACTCTTCCATTGTTCTCGGAATTCCGCTGACGTTTAAAAATGCTTCGGAACTCTTCCATTGTTCTTGGAATTCTGCTGAAGTTTTAAAATGCTTCGGTACTCTTCCATTGTTCTCGGAATTCCGATGACGTTTTAAAATGCTTCGGTACTCTTCCATTGTTCTCGGAATTCCGCTGACGTTTAAAAATTCTTCGGAACTCTTCCATTATTCTCGCAATTCGTGTGAATTTTAAAAATGCTTCGGAACTTTTCTATTGTTCTCGGAATTCCGCTGAAGTTTAAAAATGCTTAAAATCTCTTACATTGTTCTCGGAATTCCGCTGAAGTTTAAAAATGCTTCGGAACTCTTCCATTGTTCTCGGAATTCCGCTGACGTTTAAAAATGCTTCGGAACTCTTCCATTGTTCTTGGAATTCTGCTGAAGTTTTAAAATGCTTCGGTACTCTTCCATTGTTCTCGGAATACTGCTGACGCTTAAAAATGCTTCGGAACTCTTCCATTGTTCTCGGAAATCCGATGACGTTTTAAAATGCTTCGGTACTCTTCCATTGTTCTCGGAATTCCGCTGACGTTTAAAAATTCTTCGGAACTCTTCCATTATTCTCGCAATTCGTGCGAATTTTAAAAATGCTTCGGAACTTTTCTATTGTTCTCGGAATTCCGCTGAAGTTTAAAAATGCTTAAAATCTCTTACATTGTTCTCGGAATTCCGCTGAAGTTTAAAAATGCTTCGGAACCCTTCCATTGTTCTCGGAATTCTGTTGAAGTTTAAAAATGCTTCGAAACTCTTCCATTGTTCTCGGAATTCCGCTGACGTTTAATAATGCTTCGCAACTCTTTCATTGTTCTCGGAATTCCGCTGACGTTTAAAAATGCTTCGGAACTCTTCCATTGTTCTCGTAATTCCGTTGAAGTTTAAAAATGCTTCGAAACTCTTCCATTGTTCTCAGAATTCTGCTGAAGTTTAAAAATGCTTCAGAACTCTTCCATTGTTCTCAGAATTCCGCTGACGTTTAAAAATGCTTCGGAAATCTTCCATTGTTTTCAAAATTCCGCTGACGTTTAAAAATGCTTCAGAACTTTTCCATTGTTCTCAGAATTCTGCTGACGTTTAAAAATGCTTCGGAACTCTTCCATTGTTCTCGGCATTCCGCTGACGTTTAAAAATGCTTCGGAACTCTTCAATTGTTCTCGGAATTCTGCTGAACTTTTAAAAATGCTTCGGAACTCTTCCATTGTTCTCGGAATTCCGCTGACGTTTAAAAATGCTTCGGAACTCTTCCATTGTTCTCAGAATTCTGCTGACGTTTAAAAATGCTTCTGAACTCTTCCATTGTTCTCGGAATTCCGTTGAAGTTTAAAAATGCTTCGATACTCTTCCATTGTTCTCGGAATTCTGCTGAAGTTTAAAAATGCTTCAGAACTCTTCCATTGTTCTCGGAATTCCGCTGACGTTTAAAAATGCTTCGGAACTCTTCCATTGCTCTCGGAATTCCGTTGAAGTTTAAAAATGCTTCGAAACTCTTCCATTGTTCTCGGAATTCCGCTGACATTTAAAAATGCTTCGGAAATCTTGTATTGTTCTCGGCATTCCGCTGACATATAAAAATGCTTCGGAAATCTTGTATTGTTCTCAGCATTCCGCTGACGTTTAAAAATGCTTCGGAACTCTTCAATTGTTCTCGGAATTCTGCTGAACTTTTAAAATGCTATGGAACTCTTCCATTGCTCTCGGAATTCGGGTGAAGTTTAAAAATGCTTCGGAACTCTTCTATTGTTCTCGGAATTCCGCTGAAGTTTAAAAATGCTTAAAATCTCTTCCATTGTTCTCGTAATTCTGCTCATGTTTAAAAATGCTTCGGAACTCTTTCATTGTTCTCGTAATTCCGCTGAAGTTTAAAAATGCTTCGGAACTCTTTCATTGTTCTCGGAATTCCGATGACGTTTTAAAATGCTTCGGTACTCTTCCATTGTTCTCGGAATTCCGCTGACAATTAAAAATGCTTCGGAACTCTTCCATTGTTCTAGGAATTCTGCTGAAGTCTAAAAATTCATCTGAACTCTTCCATTATTCTCGGAATTCATGTGAATTTTAAAAATGCTTCGGAACTCTTCTATTGTTCTCGGAATTCCGCTGAAGTTTAAAAATGCTTAAAATCTCTTACATTGTTCTCGGAATTCCGCTGAAGTTTAAAAATGCTTCGGAACTCTTCCATTGTTCTCGGAATTCTGTTGAAGTTTAAAAATGCTTCAGAACTCTTCCATTGTTCTCAGAATTCCGCTGACGTTTAAAAATGCTTCGGAAATCTTCCATTGTTCTCGGAATTCCGATGACGTTTAAAAATGCTTCACAACTCTTCCATTGTTCTCGGAATTCCGCTGACTTTTAAAAATGCTTCGGAACTCTTCCATTGTTCTCCAAATTCCGCTGAAGTTTAAAAATGCTTCGGAACCCTTCCATTGTTCTCGGAATTCTGCTGAAGTTTAAAAATGCTTCGGAACTCTTCCATTGTTCTCAGAATTCCGCTGACGTTTAAAAATGCTTCGGAAATCTTCCATTGTTTTCAAAATTCCGCTGACGCTTAAAAATGCTTCAGAACTCTTCCATTGTTCTCGGAATTCTGTTGAAGTTTAAAAATGCTGCGAAACTCTTCCATTGTTCTCGGAATTCCGCTGACGTTTAATAATGCTTCGCAACTCTTTCATTGTTCTCGGAATTCCGCTGACGTTTAAAAATGCTTCGGAACTCTTCCATTGTTCTCGTAATTCCGTTGAAGTTTAAAAATGCTTCGAAACTCTTCCATTGTTCTCAGAATTCTGCTGAAGTTTAAAAATGCTTCAGAACTCTTCCATTGTTCTCGGAATTCCGCTGACGTTTAATAATGCTTCGCAACTCATTCATTGTTCTCGGAATTCCGCTGAAATTTAAAAATGCTTCAGAACTCTTCCATTGTTCTCAGAATTCCGCTGACGTTTAAAAATGCTTCGGTACTCTTCCTTTGTTCTCGGAATTCCGCTGACATATAAAAATGCTTCGGAAATCTTGCATTGTTCTCGGCATTCCGTTGACATTTAAAAATGCTTCAGAACTCTTCAATTGTTCTCGGAATTCTGCTGAACTTTTAAAATGCTTTGGAACTCTTCCATTGCTCTCAGAATTCTGCTGAAGTTTAAAAATGCTTCAGAACTCTTACATTGTTCTCGGAATTCTGCTGAACTTTTAAAATGCTATGGAACTCTTCCATTGCTCTCGGAATTCAGGTGAAGTTTAAAAATGCTTCGGAACTCTTCTATTGTTCTCGGAATTCCGCTGAAGTATAAAAATGCTTAAAATCTCTTCCATTGTTCTCGTAATTCTGCTCATGTTTAAAAATGCTTCGGAACTCTTCCATTGTTCTCGTAATTCCGCTGAAGTTTAAAAATGCTTCGGAACTCTTCCATTGTTCTCGGAATTCCGATGACGTTTTAAAATGCTTCGGTACTCTTCCATTGTTCTCGGAATTCCGCTGACAATTAAAAATGCTTCGGAACTCTTCCATTGTTCTAGGAATTCTGCTGAAGTCTAAAAATTCATCTGAACTCTTCCATTATTCTCGGAATTCATGTGAATTTTAAAAATGCTTCGGAACTCTTCTATTGTTCTCGGAATTCCGCTGAAGTTTAAAAATGCTTAAAATCTCTTACATTGTTCTCGGAATTCCGCTGAAGTTTAAAAATGCTTCAGAACTCTTCCATTGTTCTCGGAATTCTGCTGAAGTTTAAAAATGCTTCAGAACTCTTCCATTGTTCTCAGAATTCCGCTGACGTTTAACAATGCTTCGGAAATCTTCCATTGTTCTCGGAATTCCGCTGACTTTTAAAAATGCTTCGGAACTCTTCCATTGTTCTCCAAATTCCGCTGAAGTTTAAAAATGCTTCGGAACCCTTCCATTGTTCTCGGAATTCTGCTGAAGTTTAAAAATGCTTCGGAACTCTTCCATTGTTCTCAGAATTCCGCTGACGTTTAAAAATGCTTCGGAAATCTTCCATTGTTTTCAAAATTCCGCTGACGCTTAAAAATGCTTCAGAACTCTTCCATTGTTCTCGGAATTCCGATGACGTTTAAAAATGCTTCACAACTCTTCCATTGTTCTTGGAATTCTGCTGAAGTTTTAAAATGCTTCGGTACTCTTCCATTGTTCTCCAAATTCCGCTGAAGTTTAAAAATGCTTCGGAACCCTTCCATTTTTCTCGGAATTCTGCTGACATTTAAAAATGCTTCGGAAATCTTCCATTGTTTTCAAAATTCCGCTGACTCTTAAAAATGCTTCAGAACTCTTACATTGTTCTCGGAATTCCGCTGACGTTTAAAAATGCTTCGGAACTCTTCCATTGTTCTCGGAATTCCGCTGACGTTTAAAAATGCTTCGGTATTCTTCCATTGTTCTCGGAATTCTGCTGACGCTTAAAAATGCTTCGGAACTCTTCCATTGTTCTCGGAATTCCGCTGACGTTTAAAAATTCTTCGGAACTCTTCCATTATTCTCGCAATTCGTGTGAATTTTAAAAATGCTTCGGAACTTTTCTATTGTTCTCGGAATTCCGCTGAAGTTTAAAAATGCTTAAAATCTCTTACATTGTTCTCGGAATTCCGCTGAAGTTTAAAAATGCTTCGGAACTCTTCCATTGTTCTCGGAATTCCGTTGAAGTTTAAAAATGCTTCGAAACTCTTCCATTGTTCTCGGAATTCCGCTGACATTTAAAAATGCTTCGGAAATCTTCCATTGTTTCAAAATTCCGCTGACGCTTAAAAATGCTTCAGAACTCTTCCATTGTTATCGGAATTCCGTTGAAGTTTAAAAATGCTTCGAAACTCTTCCATTGTTCTCGGAATTCCGATGACGTTTAAAAATGCTTCACAACTCTTCCAATGTTCTCGGAATTCCGCTGACGTTTAATAATGCTTCGCAACTCTTTCATTGTTCTCGGAATTCCGCTGACGTTTAAAAATGCTTCGGAACTCTTCCATTGTTCTCGGAATTCGGTTAAAGTTTAAAAATGCTTCGAAACTCTTCCATTGTTCTCAGAATTCTGCTGAAGTTTAAAAATGCTTCAGAACTCTTCCATTGTTCTCGGAATTCCGCTGACGTTTAATAATGCTTCGCAACTCTTTCATTGTTCTCGGAATTCCGCTGAAATTTAAAAATGCTTCAGAACTCTTCCATTGTTCTCAGAATTCCGCTGACGTTTAAAAATGCTTCGGTACTCTTCCTTTGTTCTCGGAATTCCGCTGACATATAAAAATGCTTCGGAAATCTTGCATTGTTCTCGGCATTCCGCTGACGTTTAAAAATGCTTCGGAACTCTTCAATTGTTCACGGAATTCTGCTGAACTTTTAAAATGCTTTGGAACTCTTCCATTGCTCTCAGAATTCTGCTGAAGTTTAAAAATGCTTCAGAACTCTTACATTGTTCTCGGAATTCTGCTGACGTTTAAAAATGCTTCGGAACTCTTCCATTGTTCTCGAAATTCCGTTGAAGTTTAAAAATGCTTCGGAACTCTTCCATTGTTATCGGAATTCTGCTGAAGTTTAAAAATGCTTCGAAACTCTTCCATTGTTCTCAGAATTCCGCTGACGCTTAAAAATGCTTCGGTACTCTTCCATTGTTCTCGGAATTCTGCTGACGTTTAAAAATGCTTCGGAACTCTTCCATTGTTCTCGGAATTCCGTTGAAGTTTAAAAATCTCTTCCATTGTTCTCGGAATTCCGCTGACGTTTAATAATGCTTCGCAACTCTTTCATTGTTCTCGGAATTCCGCTGAAATTTAAAAATGCTTCAGAACTCTTCCATTGTTCTCAGAATTCCGCTGACGTTTAAAAATGCTTCGGTACTCTTCCTTTGTTCTCGGAATTCCGCTGACATATAAAAATGCTTCGGAAATCTTGCATTGTTCTCGGCATTCCGCTGACGTTTAAAAATGCTTCGGAACTCTTCAATTGTTCACGGAATTCTGCTGAACTTTTAAAATGCTTTGGAACTCTTCCATTGCTCTCAGAATTCTGCTGAAGTTTAAAAATGCTTCAGAACTCTTACATTGTTCTCGGAATTCTGCTGACGTTTAAAAATGCTTCGGAACTCTTCCATTGTTCTCGAAATTCCGTTGAAGTTTAAAAATGCTTCGGAACTCTTCCATTGTTATCGGAATTCTGCTGAAGTTTAAAAATTCATGTGAACTCTTCCATTATTCTCGGAATTCGTGTGAATTTTAAAAATGCTTCGGAACTTTTCTATTGTTCTCGGAATTCCGCTGAAGTTTAAAAATGCTTAAAATCTCTTATATTGTTCTCGGAATTCCGCTGAAGTTTAAAAATGCTTCGGAACTCTTCCATTGTTCTCGGAATTCTGCTGAAGTTTAAAAATGCTTCAGAACTCTTCCATTGTTCTCAGAATTCCGCTGACGTTCAAAAATGCTTCGGAAATCTTCCATTGTTTTCAAAATTCCGCTGACGTTTAAAAATGCTTCAGAACTTTTCCATTGTTCTCAGAATTCTGCTGACGTTTAAAAATGCTTCGGAACTCTTCCATTGTTCTCGGAATTCCGCTGACGTTTAAAAATGCTTCTGAACTCTTCCATTGTTCTCAGAATTCTGCTGACGTTTAAAAATGCTTCGGAACCCTTCCATTTTTCTCGGAATTCTGCTGACATTTAAAAATGCTTCGGAAATCTTCCATTGTTTTCAAAATTCCGCTGACTCTTAAAAATGCTTCAGAACTCTTCCATTGTTCTCGGAATTCCGCTGACGTTTAAAAATGCTTCGGAACTCTTCCATTGTTCTCGGAATTCCGCTGACGTTTAAAAATGCTTCGGAACTCTTCCATTGTTCTAGGAATTCTGCTGAAGTTTAAAAATTCATGTGAACTCTTCCATTATTCTCGGAATTCGTGTGAATTTTAAAAATGCTTCGGAACTTTTCTATTGTTCTCGGAATTCCGCTGAAGTTTAAAAATGCTTAAAATCTCTTATATTGTTCTCGGAATTCCGCTGAAGTTTAAAAATGCTTCGGTACTCTTCCATTGTTCTCGGAATTCCGCTGACATTTAAAAATGCTTCGGAAATCTTCCATTGTTTTCAAAATTCCGCTGACGTTTAAAAATGCTTCAGAACTCTTCCATTGTTCTCAGAATTCCGCTGACATTTAAAAATGCTTCGGAACTCTTCCATTGTTCTCGGAATTCCGCTGACGTTTAAAAATTGTTCGGTACTCTTCCATTGTTCTCGGAATTCCGCTGACATATAAAAATGCTTCGGAAATCTTGTATTGTTCTCGGAATTCCGCTGAAGTTTAAAAATGCTTAAAATCTCTTCCATTGTTCTCGTAATTCTGCTCATGTTTAAAAATGCTTCGGAACTCTTCCATTGTTCTCGTAATTCCGCTGAAGTTTAAAAATGCTTCACAACTCTTCCATTGTTCTCGGAATTCCGCTGACGTTTAATAATGCTTCGCAACTCTTTCATTGTTCTCGGAATTCCGCTGACGTTTAAAAATGCTTCGGAACTCTTCCATTGTTCTCGGAATTCCGTTGAAGTTTAAAAATGCTTTGAAACTCTTCCATTGTTCTCAGAATTCTGCTGAAGTTTAAAAATGCTTCAGAACTCTTCCATTGTTCTCGGAATTCCGCTGACGTTTAATAATGCTTCGCAACTCTTTCATTGTTCTCGGAATTCCGCTGAAATTTAAAAATGCTTCGGTACTCTTCCTTTGTTCTCGGAATTCCGCTGACATATAAAAATGCTTCGGAAATCTTGCATTGTTCTCGGCATTCCGCTGACGTTTAAAAATGCTTCGGAACTCTTCAATTGTTCTCGGAATTCTGCTGAACTTTTAAAATGCTTTGGAACTCTTCCATTGCTCTCAGAATTCTGCTGAAGTTTAAAAATGCTTCAGAACTCTTACATTGTTCTCGGAATTCTGCTGAAGTTTAAAAATGCTTCGAAACTCTTCCATTGTTCTCAGAATTCCGCTGACGTTTAAAAATGCTTCGGTACTCTTCCATTGTTTTCGGAATTCTGCTGAAGTTTAAAAATGCTTCGGAACTCTTCCATTGTTCTCGGAATTCCGATGACGTTTTAAAATGCTTCGGTACTCTTCCATTGTTCTCGGAATTCCGCTGACGTTTAAAAATTCTTCGGAACTCTTCCATTGTTCTCAGAATTCCACTGAAGTTTAAAAATGCTTCGGAACTCTTCCATTGTTCTAGGAATTCTGCTGAAGTTTAAAAATTCATGTGAACTCTTCCATTATTCTCGGAATTCGTGTGAATTTTAAAAATGCTTCGGAACTTTTCTATTGTTCTCGGAATTCCGCTGAAGTTTAAAAATGCTTAAAATCTCTTATATTGTTCTCGGAATTCCGCTGAAGTTTAAAAATGCTTCGGAACTCTTCCATTGTTCTCGGAATTCTGCTGAAGTTTAAAAATGCTTCAGAACTCTTCCATTGTTCTCAGAATTCCGCTGACGTTCAAAAATGCTTCGGAAATCTTCCATTGTTTTCAAAATTCCGCTGACGTTTAAAAATGCTTCAGAACTTTTCCATTGTTCTCAGAATTCTGCTGACGTTTAAAAATGCTTCGGAACTCTTCCATTGTTCTCGGAATTCCGCTGACGTTTAAAAATGCTTCTGAACTCTTCCATTGTTCTCGGAATTCCGTTGAAGTTTAAAAATGCTTCGAAACTCTTCCACTGTTCTCGGAATTCTGCTGAAGTTTAAAAATGCTTCAGAACTCTTCCATTGTTCTCGGAATTTCGCTGACGTTTAATTATGCTTCTCAACTCTTTCCTTGTTCTCGGAATTCCGCTGACGTTTAAAAATGCTTCGGAACTCTTCCATTGTTCTCGGAATTCCGTTGAAGTTTAAAAATGCTTCGAAACTCTTCCATTATTCTCGGAATTCGTGTGAATTTTAAAAATGCTTCGGAACTTTTCTATTGTTCTCGGAATTCCGCTGAAGTTTAAAAATGCTTAAAATCTCTTATATTGTTCTCGGAATTCCGCTGAAGTTTAAAAATGCTTCGGAACTCTTCCATTGTTCTCGGAATTCTGCTGAAGATTAAAAATGCTTCAGAACTCTTCCATTGTTCTCAGAATTCCGCTGACGTTCAAAAATGCTTCGGAAATCTTCCATTGTTTTCAAAATTCCGCTGACGTTTAAAAATGCTTCAGAACTTTTCCATTGTTCTCAGAATTCTGCTGACGTTTAAAAATGCTTCGGAACTCTTCCATTGTTCTCGGAATTCCGCTGACGTTTAAAAATGCTTCGGAACTCTTCCATTGTTCTCGGAATTCCGTTGTAGTTTAAAAATGCTTCGGAACCCTTCCATTGTTCTCGGAATTCTGCTGAAGTTTAAAAATGCTTCGGAACTCTTCCATTGTTCTCAGAATTCCGCTGACGTTTAAAAATGCTTCGGAAATCTTCCATTGTTTTCAAAATTCCGCTGACGCTTAAAAATGCTTCAGAACTCTTCCATTGTTCTCGGAATTCCGTTGAAGTTTAAAAATGCTTCGAAACTCTTCCATTGTTCTCAGAATTCTGCTGACGTTTAAAAATGCTTCGGAACTCTTCCATTGTTCTCGGAATTCCGCTGACGATTAAAAATGCTTCGGAACTCTTCCATTGTTCTCGGAATTCCGTTGAAGTTTAAAAATGCTTCGAAACTCTTCCATTGTTCTCAGAATTCTGCTGAAGTTTAAAAATGCTTCAGAACTCTTCCATTGTTCTCGGAATTCCGCTGACGTTTAATAATGCTTCGCAACTCTTTCATTGTTCTCGGAATTCCGCTGAAATTTAAAAATGCTTCAGAACTCTTCCATTGTTCTCAGAATTCCGCTGACGTTTAAAAATGCTTCGGTACTCTTCCTTTGTTCTCGGAATTCCGCTGACATATAAAAATGCTTCGGAAATCTTGCATTGTTCTCGGCATTCCGCTGACGTTTAAAAATGCTTCGGAACTCTTCAATTGTTCTCGGAATTCTGCTGAACTTTTAAAATGCTTTGGAACTCTTCCATTGCTCTGAGAATTCTGCTGAAGTTTAAAAATGCTTCAGAACTCTTACATTGTTCTCGGAATTCTGCTGACGTTTAAAAATGCTTCGGAACTCTTCCATTGTTCTCGAAATTCCATTGAAGTTTAAAAATGCTTCGGAACTCTTCCATTGTTCTCGGAATTCTGCTGAAGTTTAAAAATGCTTCGAAACTCTTCCATTGTTCTCAGAATTCCGCTGACGTTTAAAAATGCTTCGGTACTCTTCCATGGTTCTCGGAATTCTGCTGACGTTTAAAAATGCTTCGGAACTCTTCCATTGTTCTCGGAATTCCGATGACGTTTTAAAATGCTTCGGTACTCTTCCATTGTTCTCGGAATTCCGCTGACGTTTAAAAATTCTTCGGAACTCTTCCATTGTTCTCGGAATTCCACTGAAGTTTAAAAATGCTTCGGAACTCGTCCATTGTTCTAGGAATTCTGCTGAAGTTTAATAATGCTTCGCAACTCTTTCCTTGTTCTCGGAATTCCGCTGACGTTTAAAAATGCTTCGGTACTCTTCCATTGTTCTCGGAATTCCGCTGACATTTAAAAATGCTTCGGAAATCTTCCATTGTTTTCAAAATTCCGCTGACGTTTAAAAATGCTTCAGAACTCTTCCATTGTTCTCAGAATTCCGCTGACGTTTAAAAATTGTTCGGTACTCTTCCATTGTTCTCGGAATTCCGCTGACATATAAAAATGCTTCGGAAATCTTGTATTGTTCTCGGAATTCCGCTGAAGTTTAAAAATGCTTCGAAACTCTTAAACTGTTCTCGGAATTCTGCTGAAGTTTAAAAATGCTTCAGAACTCTTCCATTGTTCTCGGAATTTCGCTGACGTTTAATAATGCTTCGCAACTCTTTCCTTGTTCTCGGAATTCCGCTGACGTTTAAAAATGCTTCGGTACTCTTCCATTGTTCTCGGAATTCCGCTGACATTTAAAAATGCTTCGGAAATCTTCCATTGTTTTCAAAATTCCGCTGACGTTTAAAAATGCTTCAGAACTCTTCCATTGTTCTCGGAATTCCGCTGACGTTTAAAAATTGTTCGGTACTCTTCCATTGTTCTCGGAATTCCGCTGACATATAAAAATGCTTCAGAAATCTTGTATTGTTCTCGGAATTCCGCTGAAGTTTAAAAATGCTTAAAATCTCTTCCATTGTTCTCGTAATTCTGCTCATGTTTAAAAATGCTTCGGAACTCTTCCATTGTTCTCGTAATTCCGCTGACGTTTAAAAATGCTTCTGAACTCTTCCATTGTTCTCGGAATTCCGTTGTAGTTTAAAAATGCTTCGGAACCCTTCCATTGTTCTCGGAATTCTGCTGAAGTTTAAAAATGCTTCGGAACTCTTCCATTGTTCTCAGAATTCCGCTGACGTTTAAAAATGCTTCGGAAATCTTCCATTGTTTTCAAAATTCCGCTGACGCTTAAAAATGCTTCAGAACTCTTCCATTGTTCTCGGAATTCCGTTGAAGTTTAAAAATGCTTCGAAACTCTTCCATTGTTCTCGGAATTCCGATGACGTTTAAAAATGCTTCACAACTCTTCCATTGTTCTCGGAATTCCGCTGACGTTTAATAATGATTCGCAACTCTTTCATTGTTCTCGGAATTCCGCTGACGATTAAAAATGCTTCGGAACTCTTCCATTGTTCTCGGAATTCCGTTGAAGTTTAAAAATGCTTCGAAACTCTTCCATTGTTCTCAGAATTCTGCTGAAGTTTAAAAATGCTTCAGAACTCTTCCATTGTTCTCGGAATTCCGCTGACGTTTAATAATGCTTCCAACTCTTTCATTGTTCTCGGAATTCCGCTGAAATTTAAAAATGCTTCAGAACTCTTCCATTGTTCTCAGAATTCCGCTGACGTTTAAAAATGCTTCGGTACTCTTCCATTGTTCTCGGAATTCCGCTGACGTTTAATAATGCTTCCAACTCTTTCATTGTTCTCGGAATTCCGCTGAAATTTAAAAATGCTTCAGAACTCTTCCTTTGTTCTCGGAATTCCGCTGACATATAAAAATGCTTCGGAAATCTTGCATTGTTCTCGGCATTCCGCTGACGTTTAAAAATGCTTCGGAACTCTTCAATTGTTCTCGGAATTCTGCTGAACTTTTAAAATGCTTTGGAACTCTTCCATTGCTCTGAGAATTCTGCTGAAGTTTAAAAATGCTTCAGAACTCTTACATTGTTCTCGGAATTCTGCTGACGTTTAAAAATGCTTCGGAACTCTTCCATTGTTCTCGAAATTCCATTGAAGTTTAAAAATGCTTCGGAACTCTTCCATTGTTCTCGGAATTCTGCTGAAGTTTAAAAATGCTTCGAAACTCTTCCATTGTTCTCAGAATTCTGCTGACGTTTAAAAATGCTTCGGAACTCTTCCATTGTTCTCGGAATTCCGATGACGTTTTAAAATGCTTCGGTACTCTTCCATTGTTCTCGGAATTCCGCTGACGTTTAAAAATTCTTCGGAACTCTTCCATTGTTCTCGGAATTCCACTGAAGTTTAAAAATGCTTCGGAACTCGTCCATTGTTCTAGGAATTCTGCTGAAGTTTAAAAATTCATGTGAACTCTTCCATTATTCTCGGAATTCGTGTGAATTTTAAAAATGCTTCGGAACTTTTCTATTGTTCTCGGAATTCCGCTGAAGTTTAAAAATGCTTAAAATCTCTTATATTGTTCTCGGAATTCCGCTGAAGTTTAAAAATGCTTCGGAACTCTTCCATTGTTCTCGGAATTCTGCTGAAGTTTAAAAATGCTTCAGAACTCTTCCATTGTTCTCAGAATTCCGCTGACGTTCAAAAATGCTTCGGAAATCTTCCATTGTTTTCAAAATTCCGCTGACGTTTAAAAATGCTTCAGAACTTTTCCATTGTTCTCAGAATTCTGCTGACGTTTAAAAATGCTTCGGAACTCTTCCATTGTTCTCGGAATTCCGCTGACGTTTAAAAATGCTTCTGAACTCTTCCATTGTTCTCGGAATTCCGTTGAAGTTTAAAAATGCTTCGAAACTCTTAAACTGTTCTCGGAATTCTGCTGAAGTTTAAAAATGCTTCAGAACTCTTCCATTGTTCTCGGAATTTCGCTGACGTTTAATAATGCTTCGCAACTCTTTCCTTGTTCTCGGAATTCCGCTGACGTTTAAAAATGCTTCGGTACTCTTCCATTGTTCTCGGAATTCCGCTGACATTTAAAAATGCTTCGGAAATCTTCCATTGTTTTCAAAATTCCGCTGACGTTTAAAAATGCTTCAGAACTCTTCCATTGTTCTCGGAATTCCGCTGACGTTTAAAAATTGTTCGGTACTCTTCCATTGTTCTCGGAATTCCGCTGACATATAAAAATGCTTCGGAAATCTTGTATTGTTCTCGGAATTCCGCTGAAGTTTAAAAATGCTTAAAATCTCTTCCATTGTTCTCGTAATTCTGCTCATGTTTAAAAATGCTTCGGAACTCTTCCATTGTTCTCGTAATTCCGCTGAAGTTTAAAAATGCTTCACAACTCTTCCATTGTTCTCGGAATTCCGCTGACGTTTAATAATGCTTCGCAACTCTTTCATTGTTCTCGGAATTCCGCTGACGTTTAAAAATGCTTTGGAACTCTTCCATTGTTCTCGGAATTCCGTTGAAGTTTAAAAATGCTTCGAAACTCTTCCATTGTTCTCAGAATTCTGCTGAAGTTTAAAAATGCTTCAGAACTCTTCCATTGTTCTCGGAATTCCGCTGACGTTTAATAATGCTTCGCAACTCTTTCATTGTTCTCGGAATTCCGCTGAAATTTAAAAATGCTTCGGTACTCTTCCTTTGTTCTCGGAATTCCGCTGACATATAAAAATGCTTCGGAAATCTTGCATTGTTCTCGGCATTCCGCTGACGTTTAAAAATGCTTCGCAACTCTTCAATTGTTCTCGGAATTCTGCTGAACTTTTAAAATGCTTTGGAACTCTTCCATTGCTCTCAGAATTCTGCTGAAGTTTAAAAATGCTTCAGAACTCTTACATTGTTCTCGGAATTCTGCTGACGTTTAAAAATGCTTCGGAACTCTTCCATTGTTCTCGAAATTCCGTTGAAGTTTAAAAATGCTTCGGAACTCTTCCATTGTTCTCGGAATTCCGCTGACGTTTAAAAATTCTTCGGAACTCTTACATTGTTCTCGGAATTCCACTGAAGTTTAAAAATGCTTCGGAACTCTTCCATTGTTCTAGGAATTCTGCTGAAGTTTAAAAATTCATGTGAACTCTTCCATTATTCTCGGAATTCGTGTGAATTTTAAAAATGCTTCGGAACTTTTCTATTGTTCTCGGAATTCCGCTGAAGTTTAAAAATGCTTAAAATCTCTTATATTGTTCTCGGAATTCCGCTGAAGTTTAAAAATGCTTCGGAACTCTTCCATTGTTCTCGGAATTCTGCTGAAGTTTAAAAATGCTTCAGAACTCTTCCATTGTTCTCAGAATTCCGCTGACGTTTAAAAATGCTTCGGAACTCTTCCATTGTTCTCGGAATTCCGTTGAAGATTAAAAATGCTTCGAAACTCTTCCACTGTTCTCGGAATTCTGCTGAAGTTTAAAAATGCTTCAGAACTCTTCCATTGTTCTCGGAATTTCGCTGACGTTTAATAATGCTTCGCAACTCTTTCCTTGTTCTCGGAATTCCGCTGACGTTTAAAAATGCTTCGGAACTCTTCCATTGTTCTCGGAATTCCGTTGACGTTTAAAAATGCTTCGAAACTCTTCCATTATTCTCGGAATTCGTGTGAATTTTAAAAATGCTTCGGAACTTTTCTATTGTTCTCGGAATTCCGCTGAAGTTTAAAAATGCTTACAATCTCTTATATTGTTCTCGGAATTCCGCTGAAGTTTAAAAATGCTTCGGAACTCTTCCATTGTTCTCGGAATTCTGCTGAAGTTTAAAAATGCTTCAGAACTCTTCCATTGTTCTCAGAATTCCGCTGACGTTCAAAAATGCTTCGTAAATCTTCCATTGTTTTCAAAATTCCGCTGACGTTTAAAAATGCTTCAGAACTTTTCCATTGTTCTCAGAATTCTGCTGACGTTTAAAAATGCTTCGGAACTCTTCCATTGTTCTCGGAATTCCGCTGCCATTTAAAAATGCTTCTGAACTCTTCCATTGTTCTCGGAATTCCGTTGAAGTTTAAAAATGCTTCGAAACTCTTCCACTGTTCTCGGAATTCTGCTGAAGTTTAAAAATGCTTCAGAACTCTTCCATTGTTCTCGGAATTTCGCTGACGTTTAATAATGCTTCGCAACTCTTTCCTTGTTCTCGGAATTCCGCTGAAGTTTAAAAATGCTTAAAATCTCTTCCATTGTTCTCGTAATTCTGCTCATGTTTAAAAATGCTTCTGAACTCTTCCATTGTTCTCGTAATTCCGCTGAAGTTTAAAAATGCTTCACAACTCTTCCATTGTTCTCGGAATTCCGCTGACGTTTAATAATGCTTCGCAACTCTTTCATTGTTCTCGGAATTCCGCTGACGTTTAAAAATGCTTTGGAACTCTTCCATTGTTCTCGGAATTCCGTTGAAGTTTAAAAATGCTTCGAAACTCTTCCATTGTTCTCAGAATTCTGCTGAAGTTTAAAAATGCTTCAGAACTCTTCCATTGTTCTCGGAATTCCGCTGACGTTTAATAATGCTTCGCAACTCTTTCAATGTTCTCGGAATTCCGCTGAAATTTAAAAATGCTTCGGTACTCTTCCTTTGTTCTCGGAATTCCGCTGACATATAAAAATGCTTCGGAAATCTTGCATTGTTCTCGGCATTCCGCTGACGTTTAAAAATGCTTCGCAACTCTTCAATTGTTCTCGGAATTCTGCTGAACTTTTAAAATGCTTTGGAACTCTTCCATTGCTCTCAGAATTCTGCTGAAGTTTAAAAATGCTTCAGAACTCTTACATTGTTCTCGGAATTCTGCTGACGTTTAAAAATGCTTCGGAACTCTTCCATTGTTCTCGAAATTCCGTTGAAGTTTAAAAATGCTTCGGAACTCTTCCATTGTTCTCGGAATTCCGCTGACGTTTAAAAATTCTTCGGAACTCTTACATTGTTCTCGGAATTCCACTGAAGTTTAAAAATGCTTCGGAACTCTTCCATTGTTCTAGGAATTCTGCTGAAGTTTAAAAATTCATGTGAACTCTTCCATTATTCTCGGAATTCGTGTGAATTTTAAAAATGCTTCGGAACTTTTCTATTGTTCTCGGAATTCCGCTGAAGTTTAAAAATGCTTAAAATCTCTTATATTGTTCTCGGAATTCCGCTGAAGTTTAAAAATGCTTCGGAACTCTTCCATTGTTCTCGGAATTCTGCTGAAGTTTAAAAATGCTTCAGAACTCTTCCATTGTTCTCAGAATTCCGCTGACGTTCAAAAATGCTTCGGAAATCTTCCATTGTTTTCAAAATTCCGCTGACATTTAAAAATGCTTCAGAACTTTTCCATTGTTCTCAGAATTCTGCTGACGTTTAAAAATGCTTCGGAACTCTTCCATTGTTCTCGGAATTCCGTTGAAGATTAAAAATGCTTCGAAACTCTTCCACTGTTCTCGGAATTCTGCTGAAGTTTAAAAATGCTTCAGAACTCTTCCATTGTTCTCGGAATTTCGCTGACGTTTAATAATGCTTCGCAACTCTTTCCTTGTTCTCGGAATTCCGCTGACGTTTAAAAATGCTTCGGAACTCTTCCATTGTTCTCGGAATTCCGTTGACGTTTAAAAATGCTTCGAAACTCTTCCATTATTCTCGGAATTCGTGTGAATTTTAAAAATGCTTCGGAACTTTTCTATTGTTCTCGGAATTCCGCTGAAGTTTAAAAATGCTTACAATCTCTTATATTGTTCTCGGAATTCCGCTGAAGTTTAAAAATGCTTCGGAACTCTTCCATTGTTCTCGGAATTCTGCTGAAGTTTAAAAATGCTTCAGAACTCTTCCATTGTTCTCAGAATTCCGCTGACGTTCAAAAATGCTTCGTAAATCTTCCATTGTTTTCAAAATTCCGCTGACGTTTAAAAATGCTTCAGAACTTTTCCATTGTTCTCAGAATTCTGCTGACGTTTAAAAATGCTTCGGAACTCTTCCATTGTTCTCGGAATTCCGCTGCCGTTTAAAAATGCTTCTGAACTCTTCCATTGTTCTCGGAATTCCGTTGAAGTTTAAAAATGCTTCGAAACTCTTCCACTGTTCTCGGAATTCTGCTGAAGTTTAAAAATGCTTCAGAACTCTTCCATTGTTCTCGGAATTTCGCTGACGTTTAATAATGCTTCACAACTCTTTCCTTGTTCTCGGAATTCCGCTGAAGTTTAAAAATGCTTAAAATCTCTTCCATTGTTCTCGTAATTCTGCTCATGTTTAAAAATGCTTCTGAACTCTTCCATTGTTCTCGGAATTCTGCTGAAGTTTAAAAATGCTTCAGAACTCTTCCATTATTCTCAGAATTCCGCTGACATTTAAAAATGCTTCGGAACTCTTCCATTGTTCTCGGAATTCCGCTGACGTTTAAAAATTGTTCGGTACTCTTCCATTGTTCTCGGAATTCCGCTGACATATAAAAATGTTTCGGAAATCTTGTATTGTTCTCGGAATTCCGCTGAAGTTTAAAAATGCTTAAAATCTCTTCCATTGTTCTCGTAATTCTGCTCATGTTTAAAAATGCTTCGGAACTCTTCTATTGTTCTCGGAATTCCGCTGAAGTTTAAAAATGCTTAAAATCTCTTCCATTGTTCTCGTAATTCTGCTCATGTTTAAAAATGCTTCGGAACTCTTCCATTGTTCTCGTAATTCCGCTGAAGTTTAAAAAAGCTTCGGAACTCTTCCATTGTTCTCGGAATTCCGATGACGTTTTAAAATGCTTCGGTACTCTTCCATTGTTCTCGGAATTCCGCTGACAATTAAAAATGCTTCGGAACTCTTCCATTGTTCTCGGAATTCCGTTGAAGTTTAAAAATGCTTCGAAACTCTTCCATTGTTCTCAGAATTCTGCTGAAGGTTAAAAATGCTGCAGAACTCTTCCATTGTTCTCGGAATTCCGCTGACGTTTAATAATGCTTCGCAACTCTTTCATTGTTCTCGGAATTCCGCTGAAATTTAAAAATGCTTCGGAACTCTTCCATTGTTCTCAGAATTCCGCTGACGTTTAAAAATGCTTCGGTACTCTTCCTTTGTTCTCGGAATTCCGCTGACATATAAAAATGCTTCGGAAATCTTGCATTGTTCTCGGCATTCCGCTGACGTTTAAAAATGCTTCGGAACTCTTCAATTGTTCTCGGAATTCCGCTGACGTTTAATAATGCTTCGCAACTCTTTCATTGTTCTCGGAATTCCGCTGACGTTTAAAAATGCTTCGGTACTCTTCCTTTGTTCTCGGAATTCCACTGACATATAAAAATGCTTCGCAACTCTTTCATTGTTCTCGGAATTCCGTTGAAGTTTAAAAATGCTTCGAAACTCTTCCATTGTTCTCAGAATTCTGCTGAAGTTTAAAAATGCTTCAGAACTCTTCCATTGTTCTCGGAATTCTGCTCATGTTTAAAAATGCTTCGGAACTCTTCTATTGTTCTCGGAATTCCGCTGAAGTTTAAAAATGCTTAAAATCTCTTCCATTGTTCTCGTAATTCTGCTCATGTTTAAAAATGCTTCGGAACTCTTCCATTGTTCTCGTAATTCCGCTGAAGTTTAAAAAAGCTTCGGAACTCTTCCATTGTTCTCGGAATTCCGATGACGTTTTAAAATGCTTCGGTACTCTTCCATTGTTCTCGGAATTCCGCTGACAATTAAAAATGCTTCGGAACTCTTCCATTGTTCTCGGAATTCCGTTGAAGTTTAAAAATGCTTCGAAACTCTTCCATTGTTCTCAGAATTCTGCTGAAGGTTAAAAATGCTTCAGAACTCTTCCATTGTTCTCGGAATTCCGCTGACGTTTAATAATGCTTCGCAACTCTTTCATTGTTCTCGGAATTCCGCTGAAATTTAAAAATGCTTCGGAACTCTTCCATTGTTCTCAGAATTCCGCTGACGTTTAAAAATGCTTCGGTACTCTTCCTTTGTTCTCGGAATTCCGCTGACATATAAAAATGCTTCGGAAATCTTGCATTGTTCTCGGCATTCCGCTGACGTTTAAAAATGCTTCGGAACTCTTCAATTGTTCTCGGAATTCCGCTGAAGTTTAATAATGCTTCGCAACTCTTTCATTGTTCTCGGAATTCCGCTGACGTTTAAAAATGCTTCGGTACTCTTCCTTTGTTCTCGGAATTCCACTGACATATAAAAATGCTTCGCAACTCTTTCATTGTTCTCGGAATTCCGTTGAAGTTTAAAAATGCTTCGAAACTCTTCCATTGTTCTCAGAATTCTGCTGAAGTTTAAAAATGCTTCAGAACTCTTCCATTGTTCTCGGAATTCCGCTGACGTTTAATAATGCTTCGCAACTCTTTCATTGTTCTCGGAATTCCGCTGAAATTTAAAAATGCTTCAGAACTCTTCCATTGTTCTCAGAATTCCGCTGACGTTTAAAAATGCTTCGGTACTCTTCCTTTGTTCTCGGAATTCCGCTGACATATAAAAATGCTTCGGAAATCTTGCATTGTTCTCGGCATTCCGCTGACGTTTAAAAATGCTTCGGAACTCTTCAATTGTTCTCGGAATTATGCTGAACTTTTAAAATGCTTTGGAACTCTTCCATTGCTCTCAGAATTCTGCTGAAGTTTAAAAATGCTTCAGAACTCTTACATTGTTCTCGGAATTCTGCTGACGTTTAAAAATGCTTCGGAACTCTTCCATTGTTCTCGAAATTCCGTTGAAGTTTAAAAATGCTTCGGAACTCTTCCATTGTTCTCGGAATTCTGCTGAAGTTTAAAAATGCTTCGGAACCCTTCCATTGTTCTCAGAATTCCGCTGACGTTTAAAAATGCTTCGGTACTCTTCCATTGTTCTCGGAATTCTTCTGACGTTTAAAAATGCTTCGGAACTCTTCCATTGTTCTCGGAATTCCGATGACGTTTTAAAATGCTTCGGTACTCTTCCATTGTTCTCGGAATTCCGCTGACGTTTAAAAATTCTTCGGAACTCTTCCATTGTTCTCGGAATTCCACTGAAGTTTAAAAATGCTTCGGAACTCTTCCATTGTTCTAGGAATTCTGCTGAAGTTTAAAAATTCATGTGAACTCTTCCATTATTCTCGGAATTCGTGTGAATTTTAAAAATGCTTCGGAACCTTTCTATTGTTCTCGGAATTCCGCTGAAGTTTAAAAATGCTTAAAATCTCTTATATTGTTCTCGGAATTCTGCTGAAGTTTAAAAATGCTTCGGAACTCTTCCATTGTTCTCGGAATTCTGCTGAAGTTTAAAAATGCTTCAGAACTCTTCCATTGTTCTCAGAATTCCGCTGACGTTCAAAAATGCTTCGGAAATCTTCCATTGTTTTCAAAATTCCGCTGACGTTTAAAAATGCTTCAGAACTTTTCCATTGTTCTCAGAATTCTGCTGACGTTTAAAAATGCTTCGGAACTCTTCCATTGTTCTCGGAATTCCGCTGACGTTTAAAAATGCTTCTGAACTCTTCCATTGTTCTCGGAATTCCGTTGAAGTTTAAAAATGCTTCGAAACTCTTCCACTGTTCTCGGAATTCTGCTGAAGTTTAAAAATGCTTCAGAACTCTTCCATTGTTCTCGGAATTTCGCTGACGTTTAATAATGCTTCGCAACTCTTTCCTTGTTCTCGGAATTCCGCTGACGTTTAAAAATGCTTCGGTACTCTTCCATTGTTCTCGGAATTCCGCTGACATTTAAAAATGCTTCGGAAATCTTCCATTGTTTTCAAAATTCCGCTGACGTTTAAAAATGCTTCAGAACTCTTCCATTGTTCTCAGAATTCCGCTGACATTTAAAAATGCTTCGGAACTCTTCCATTGTTCTCGGAATTCCGCTGACGTTTAAAAATTGTTCGGTACTCTTCCATTGTTCTCGGAATTCCGCTGACATATAAAAATGCTTCGGAAATCTTGTATTGTTCTCGGAATTCCGCTGAAGTTTAAAAATGCTTAAAATCTCTTCCATTGTTCTCGTAATTCTGCTCATGTTTAAAAATGCTTCGGAACTCTTCAATTGTTCTCGTAATTCCGCTGAAGTTTAAAAATGCTTCACAACTCTTCCATTGTTCTCGGAATTCCGCTGACGTTTAATAATGCTTCGCAACTCTTTCATTGTTCTCGGAATTCCGCTGACGTTTAAAAATGCTTCGGAACTCTTCCATTGTTCTCGGAATTCCGTTGAAGTTTAAAAATGCTTCGAAACTCTTCCATTGTTCTCAGAATTCTGCTGAAGTTTAAAAATGCTTCAGAACTCTTCCATTGTTCTCGGAATTCCGCTGACGTTTAATAATGCTTCGCAACTCTTTCATTGTTCTCGGAATTCCGCTGAAATTTAAAAATGCTTCGGTACTCTTCCTTTGTTCTCGGAATTCCGCTGACATATAAAAATGCTTCGGAAATCTTGCATTGTTCTCGGCATTCCGCTGACGTTTAAAAATGCTTCGCAACTCTTCAATTGTTCTCGGAATTCTGCTGAACTTTTAAAATGCTTTGGAACTCTTCCATTGCTCTCAGAATTCTGCTGAAGTTTAAAAATGCTTCAGAACTCTTCCATTGTTCTTGGAATTCTGCTGAAGTTTAAAAATGCTTCAGAACTCTTCCATTGTTCTCAGAATTCCGCTGACGTTCAAAAATGCTTCGGAAATCTTCCATTGTTTTCAAAATTCCGCTGACGTTTAAAAATGCTTCAGAACTTTTCCATTGTTCTCAGAATTCTGCTGACGTTTAAAAATGCTTCGGAACTCTTCCATTGTTCTCGGAATTCCGCTGACATTTAAAAATGCTTCTGAACTCTTCCATTGTTCTCGGAATTCCGTTGAAGTTTAAAAATGCTTCGAAACTCTTCCACTGTTCTCGGAATTCTGCTGAAGTTTAAAAATGCTTCAGAACTCTTCCATTGTTCTCGGAATTTCGCTGACGTTTAATAATGCTTCGCAACTCTTTCCTTGTTCTCGGAATTCCGCTGACGTTTAAAAATGCTTCGGTACTCTTCCATTGTTCTCGGAATTCCGCTGACATTTAAAAATGCTTCGGAAATCTTCCATTGTTTTCAAAATTCCGCTGACGTTTAAAAATGCTTCAGAACTCTTCCATTGTTCTCAGAATTCCGCTGACATTTAAAAATGCTTCGGAACTCTTCCATTGTTCTCGGAATTCCGCTGACGTTTAAAAATTGTTCGGTACTCTTCCATTGTTCTCGGAATTCCGCTGACATATAAAAATGCTTCGGAAATCTTGTATTGTTCTCGGAATTCCGCTGAAGTTTAAAAATGCTTAAAATCTCTTCCATTGTTCTCGTAATTCTGCTCATGTTTAAAAATGCTTCGGAACTCTTCCATTGTTCTCGTAATTCCGCTGAAGTTTAAAAATGCTTCACAACTCTTCCATTGTTCTCGGAATTCCGCTGACGTTTAATAATGCTTCGCAACTCTTTCATTGTTCTCGGAATTCCGCTGACGTTTAAAAATGCTTCGGAACTCTTCCATTGTTCTCGGAATTCCGTTGAAGTTTAAAAATGCTTCGAAACTCTTCCATTGTTCTCAGAATTCTGCTGAAGTTTAAAAATGCTTCAGAACTCTTCCATTGTTCTCAGAATTCTGCTGAAGTTTAAAAATGCTTCAGAACTCTTCCATTGTTCTCGGAATTCCGCTGACGTTTAATAATGCTTCGCAACTCTTTCATTGTTCTCGGAATTCCGCTGAAATTTAAAAATGCTTCGGTACTCTTCCGTTGTTCTCGGAATTCCGCTGACGTTTAAAAATGCTACGGAAATCTTCCATTGTTTTCAAAATTCCGCTGACGTTTAAAAATGCTTCAGAACTCTTCCATTGTTCTCGGAATTCCGCTGACGTTTAATAATGCTTCGCAACTCTTTCATTGTTCTCGGAATTCTGCTCATGTTTAAAAATGCTTCTGAACTCTTCCATTGTTCTCGGAATTCCGTTGAAGTTTAAAAATGCTTCGAAACTCTTCCACTGTTCTCGGAATTCTGCTGAAGTTTAAAAATGCTTCAGAACTCTTCCATTATTCTCAGAATTCCGCTGACATTTAAAAATGCTTCGGAACTCTTCCATTGTTCTCGGAATTCCGCTGACGTTTAAAAATTGTTCGGTACTCTTCCATTGTTCTCGGAATTCCGCTGACATATAAAAATGCTTCGGAAATCTTGTATTGTTCTCGGAATTCCGCTGAAGTTTAAAAATGCTTAAAATCTCTTCCATTGTTCTCGTAATTCTGCTCATGTTTAAAAATGCTTCGGAACTCTTCTATTGTTCTCGGAATTCCGCTGAAGTTTAAAAATGCTTAAAATCTCTTCCATTGTTCTCGTAATTCTGCTCATGTTTAAAAATGCTTCGGAACTCTTCCATTGTTCTCGTAATTCCGCTGAAGTTTAAAAAAGCTTCGGAACTCTTCCATTGTTCTCGGAATTCCGATGACGTTTTAAAATGCTTCGGTACTCTTCCATTGTTCTCGGAATTCCGCTGACAATTAAAAATGCTTCGGAACCCTTCCATTGTTCTCAGAATTCCGCTGACGTTTAAAAATGCTTCGGTACTCTTCCATTGTTCTCGGAATTCTTCTGACGTTTAAAAATGCTTCGGAACTCTTCCATTGTTCTCGGAATTCCGATGACGTTTTAAAATGCTTCGGTACTCTTCCATTGTTCTCGGAATTCCGCTGACGTTTAAAAATTCTTCGGAACTCTTCCATTGTTCTCGGAATTCCACTGAAGTTTAAAAATGCTTCGGAACTCTTCCATTGTTCTAGGAATTCTGCTGAAGTTTAAAAATTCATGTGAACTCTTCCATTATTCTCGGAATTCGTGTGAATTTTAAAAATGCTTCGGAACCTTTCTATTGTTCTCGGAATTCCGCTGAAGTTTAAAAATGCTTAAAATCTCTTATATTGTTCTCGGAATTCTGCTGAAGTTTAAAAATGCTTCGGAACTCTTCCATTGTTCTCGGAATTCTGCTGAAGTTTAAAAATGCTTCAGAACTCTTCCATTGTTCTCAGAATTCCGCTGACGTTCAAAAATGCTTCGGAAATCTTCCATTGTTTTCAAAATTCCGCTGACGTTTAAAAATGCTTCAGAACTTTTCCATTGTTCTCAGAATTCTGCTGACGTTTAAAAATGCTTCGGAACTCTTCCATTGTTCTCGGAATTCCGCTGACGTTTAAAAATGCTTCTGAACTCTTCCATTGTTCTCGGAATTCCGTTGAAGTTTAAAAATGCTTCGAAACTCTTCCACTGTTCTCGGAATTCTGCTGAAGTTTAAAAATGCTTCAGAACTCTTCCATTGTTCTCGGAATTTCGCTGACGTTTAATAATGCTTCGCAACTCTTTCCTTGTTCTCGGAATTCCGCTGACGTTTAAAAATGCTTCGGTACTCTTCCATTGTTCTCGGAATTCCGCTGACATTTAAAAATGCTTCGGAAATCTTCCATTGTTTTCAAAATTCCGCTGACGTTTAAAAATGCTTCAGAACTCTTCCATTGTTCTCAGAATTCCGCTGACATTTAAAAATGCTTCGGAACTCTTCCATTGTTCTCGGAATTCCGCTGACGTTTAAAAATTGTTCGGTACTCTTCCATTGTTCTCGGAATTCCGCTGACATATAAAAATGCTTCGGAAATCTTGTATTGTTCTCGGAATTCCGCTGAAGTTTAAAAATGCTTAAAATCTCTTCCATTGTTCTCGTAATTCTGCTCATGTTTAAAAATGCTTCGGAACTCTTCCATTGTTCTCGTAATTCCGCTGAAGTTTAAAAATGCTTCACAACTCTTCCATTGTTCTCGGAATTCCGCTGACGTTTAATAATGCTTCGCAACTCTTTCATTGTTCTCGGAATTCCGCTGACGTTTAAAAATGCTTCGGAACTCTTCCATTGTTCTCGGAATTCCGTTGAAGTTTAAAAATGCTTCGAAACTCTTCCATTGTTCTCAGAATTCTGCTGAAGTTTAAAAATGCTTCAGAACTCTTCCATTGTTCTCGTAATTCCGCTGACGTTTAATAATGCTTCGCAACTCTTTCATTGTTCTCGGAATTCCGCTGAAATTTAAAAATGCTTCGGTACTCTTCCTTTGTTCTCGGAATTCCGCTGACATATAAAAATGCTTCGGAAATCTTGCATTGTTCTCGGCATTCCGCTGACGTTTAAAAATGCTTCGCAACTCTTCAATTGTTCTCGGAATTCTGCTGAACTTTTAAAATGCTTTGGAACTCTTCCATTGCTCTCAGAATTCTGCTGAAGTTTAAAAATGCTTCAGAACTCTTCCATTGTTCTTGGAATTCTGCTGAAGTTTAAAAATGCTTCAGAACTCTTCCATTGTTCTCAGAATTCCGCTGACGTTCAAAAATGCTTCGGAAATCTTCCATTGTTTTCAAAATTCCGCTGACGTTTAAAAATGCTTCAGAACTTTTCCATTGTTCTCAGAATTCTGCTGACGTTTAAAAATGCTTCGGAACTCTTCCATTGTTCTCGGAATTCCGCTGACATTTAAAAATGCTTCTGAACTCTTCCATTGTTCTCGGAATTCCGTTGAAGTTTAAAAATGCTTCGAAACTCTTCCACTGTTCTCGGAATTCTGCTGAAGTTTAAAAATGCTTCAGAACTCTTCCATTGTTCTCGGAATTTCGCTGACGTTTAATAATGCTTCGCAACTCTTTCCTTGTTCTCGGAATTCCGCTGACGTTTAAAAATGCTTCGGTACTCTTCCATTGTTCTCGGAATTCCGCTGACATTTAAAAATGCTTCGGAAATCTTCCATTGTTTTCAAAATTCCGCTGACGTTTAAAAATGCTTCAGAACACTTCCATTGTTCTCAGAATTCCGCTGACATTTAAAAATGCTTCGGAACTCTTCCATTGTTCTCGGAATTCCGCTGACGTTTAAAAATTGTTCGGTACTCTTCCATTGTTCTCGGAATTCCGCTGACATATAAAAATGCTTCGGAAATCTTGTATTGTTCTCGGAATTCCGCTGAAGTTTAAAAATGCTTAAAATCTCTTCCATTGTTCTCGTAATTCTGCTCATGTTTAAAAATGCTTCGGAACTCTTCCATTGTTCTCGTAATTCCGCTGAAGTTTAAAAATGCTTCACAACTCTTCCATTGTTCTCGGAATTCCGCTGACGTTTAATAATGCTTCGCAACTCTTTCATTGTTCTCGGAATTCCGCTGACGTTTAAAAATGCTTCGGAACTCTTCCATTGTTCTCGGAATTCCGTTGAAGTTTAAAAATGCTTCGAAACTCTTCCATTGTTCTCAGAATTCTGCTGAAGTTTAAAAATGCTTCAGAACTCTTCCATTGTTCTCAGAATTCTGCTGAAGTTTAAAAATGCTTCAGAACTCTTCCATTGTTCTCGGAATTCCGCTGACGTTTAATAATGCTTCGCAACTCTTTCATTGTTCTCGGAATTCCGCTGAAATTTAAAAATGCTTCGGTACTCTTCCGTTGTTCTCGGAATTCCGCTGACGTTTAAAAATGCTACGGAAATCTTCCATTGTTTTCAAAATTCCGCTGACGTTTAAAAATGCTTCAGAACTCTTCCATTGTTCTCGGAATTCCGCTGACGTTTAATAATGCTTCGCAACTCTTTCATTGTTCTCGGAATTCTGCTCATGTTTAAAAATGCTTCTGAACTCTTCCATTGTTCTCGGAATTCCGTTGAAGTTTAAAAATGCTTCGAAACTCTTCCACTGTTCTCGGAATTCTGCTGAAGTTTAAAAATGCTTCAGAACTCTTCCATTATTCTCAGAATTCCGCTGACATTTAAAAATGCTTCGGAACTCTTCCATTGTTCTCGGAATTCCGCTGACGTTTAAAAATTGTTCGGTACTCTTCCATTGTTCTCGGAATTCCGCTGACATATAAAAATGCTTCGGAAATCTTGTATTGTTCTCGGAATTCCGCTGAAGTTTAAAAATGCTTAAAATCTCTTCCATTGTTCTCGTAATTCTGCTCATGTTTAAAAATGCTTCGGAACTCTTCTATTGTTCTCGGAATTCCGCTGAAGTTTAAAAATGCTTAAAATCTCTTCCATTGTTCTCGTAATTCTGCTCATGTTTAAAAATGCTTCGGAACTCTTCCATTGTTCTCGTAATTCCGCTGAAGTTTAAAAAAGCTTCGGAACTCTTCCATTGTTCTCGGAATTCCGATGACGTTTTAAAATGCTTCGGTACTCTTCCATTGTTCTCGGAATTCCGCTGACAATTAAAAATGCTTCGGAACTCTTCCATTGTTCTCGGAATTCCGTTGAAGTTTAAAAATGCTTCGAAACTCTTCCATTGTTCTCAGAATTCTGCTGAAGGTTAAAAATGCTTCAGAACTCTTCCATTGTTCTCGGAATTCCGCTGACGTTTAATAATGCTTCGCAACTCTTTCATTGTTCTCGGAATTCCGCTGAAATTTAAAAATGCTTCGGAACTCTTCCATTGTTCTCAGAATTCCGCTGACGTTTAAAAATGCTTCGGTACTCTTCCTTTGTTCTCGGAATTCCGCTGACATATAAAAATGCTTCGGAAATCTTGCATTGTTCTCGGCATTCCGCTGACGTTTAAAAATGCTTCGGAACTCTTCAATTGTTCTCGGAATTCCGCTGACGTTTAATAATGCTTCGCAACTCTTTCATTGTTCTCGGAATTCCGCTGACGTTTAAAAATGCTTCGGTACTCTTCCTTTGTTCTCGGAATTCCACTGACATATAAAAATGCTTCGCAACTCTTTCATTGTTCTCGGAATTCCGTTGAAGTTTAAAAATGCTTCGAAACTCTTCCATTGTTCTCAGAATTCTGCTGAAGTTTAAAAATGCTTCAGAACTCTTCCATTGTTCTCGGAATTCTGCTCATGTTTAAAAATGCTTCGGAACTCTTCTATTGTTCTCGGAATTCCGCTGAAGTTTAAAAATGCTTAAAATCTCTTCCATTGTTCTCGTAATTCTGCTCATGTTTAAAAATGCTTCGGAACTCTTCCATTGTTCTCGTATTTCCGCTGAAGTTTAAAAAAGCTTCGGAACTCTTCCATTGTTCTCGGAATTCCGATGACGTTTTAAAATGCTTCGGTACTCTTCCATTGTTCTCGGAATTCCGCTGACAATTAAAAATGCTTCGGAACTCTTCCATTGTTCTCGGAATTCCGTTGAAGTTTAAAAATGCTTCGAAACTCTTCCATTGTTCTCAGAATTCTGCTGAAGGTTAAAAATGCTTCAGAACTCTTCCATTGTTCTCGGAATTCCGCTGACGTTTAATAATGCTTCGCAACTCTTTCATTGTTCTCGGAATTCCGCTGAAATTTAAAAATGCTTCGGAACTCTTCCATTGTTCTCAGAATTCCGCTGACGTTTAAAAATGCTTCGGTACTCTTCCTTTGTTCTCGGAATTCCGCTGACATATAAAAATGCTTCGGAAATCTTGCATTGTTCTCGGCATTCCGCTGACGTTTAAAAATGCTTCGGAACTCTTCAATTGTTCTCGGAATTCCGCTGACGTTTAATAATGCTTCGCAACTCTTTCATTGTTCTCGGAATTCCGCTGACGTTTAAAAATGCTTCGGTACTCTTCCTTTGTTCTCGGAATTCCACTGACATATAAAAATGCTTCGCAACTCTTTCATTGTTCTCGGAATTCCGTTGAAGTTTAAAAATGCTTCGAAACTCTTCCATTGTTCTCAGAATTCTGCTGAAGTTTAAAAATGCTTCAGAACTCTTCCATTGTTCTCGGAATTCCGCTGACGTTTAATAATGCTTCGCAACTCTTTCATTGTTCTCGGAATTCCGCTGAAATTTAAAAATGCTTCAGAACTCTTCCATTGTTCTCAGAATTCCGCTGACGTTTAAAAATGCTTCGGTACTCTTCCTTTGTTCTCGGAATTCCGCTGACATATAAAAATGCTTCGGAAATCTTGCATTGTTCTCGGCATTCCGCTGACGTTTAAAAATGCTTCGGAACTCTTCAATTGTTCTCGGAATTATGCTGAACTTTTAAAATGCTTTGGAACTCTTCCATTGCTCTCAGAATTCTGCTGAAGTTTAAAAATGCTTCAGAACTCTTACATTGTTCTCGGAATTCTGCTGACGTTTAAAAATGCTTCGGAACTCTTCCATTGTTCTCGAAATTCCGTTGAAGTTTAAAAATGCTTCGGAACTCTTCCATTGTTCTCGGAATTCTGCTGAAGTTTAAAAATGCTTCGGAACCCTTCCATTGTTCTCAGAATTCCGCTGACGTTTAAAAATGCTTCGGTACTCTTCCATTGTTCTCGGAATTCTTCTGACGTTTAAAAATGCTTCGGAACTCTTCCATTGTTCTCGGAATTCCGATGACGTTTTAAAATGCTTCGGTACTCTTCCATTGTTCTCGGAATTCCGCTGACGTTTAAAAATTCTTCGGAACTCTTCCATTGTTCTCGGAATTCCACTGAAGTTTAAAAATGCTTCGGAACTCTTCCATTGTTCTAGGAATTCTGCTGAAGTTTAAAAATTCATGTGAACTCTTCCATTATTCTCGGAATTCGTGTGAATTTTAAAAATGCTTCGGAACCTTTCTATTGTTCTCGGAATTCCGCTGAAGTTTAAAAATGCTTAAAATCTCTTATATTGTTCTCGGAATTCTGCTGAAGTTTAAAAATGCTTCGGAACTCTTCCATTGTTCTCGGAATTCTGCTGAAGTTTAAAAATGCTTCAGAACTCTTCCATTGTTCTCAGAATTCCGCTGACGTTCAAAAATGCTTCGGAAATCTTCCATTGTTTTCAAAATTCCGCTGACGTTTAAAAATGCTTCAGAACTTTTCCATTGTTCTCAGAATTCTGCTGACGTTTAAAAATGCTTCGGAACTCTTCCATTGTTCTCGGAATTCCGCTGACGTTTAAAAATGCTTCTGAACTCTTCCATTGTTCTCGGAATTCCGTTGAAGTTTAAAAATGCTTCGAAACTCTTCCACTGTTCTCGGAATTCTGCTGAAGTTTAAAAATGCTTCAGAACTCTTCCATTGTTCTCGGAATTCCGCTGACGTTTAAAAATGCTTCGGTACTCTTCCATTGTTCTCGGAATTCCGCTGACATTTAAAAATGCTTCGGAAATCTTCCATTGTTTTCAAAATTCCGCTGACGTTTAAAAATGCTTCAGAACTCTTCCATTGTTCTCAGAATTCCGCTGACATTTAAAAATGCTTCGGAACTCTTCCATTGTTCTCGGAATTCCGCTGACGTTTAAAAATTGTTCGGTACTCTTCCATTGTTCTCGGAATTCCGCTGACATATAAAAATGCTTCGGAAATCTTGTATTGTTCTCGGAATTCCGCTGAAGTTTAAAAATGCTTAAAATCTCTTCCATTGTTCTCGTAATTCTGCTCATGTTTAAAAATGCTTCGGAACTCTTCCATTGTTCTCGTAATTCCGCTGAAGTTTAAAAATGCTTCACAACTCTTCCATTGTTCTCGGAATTCCGCTGACGTTTAATAATGCTTCGCAACTCTTTCATTGTTCTCGGAATTCCGCTGACGTTTAAAAATGCTTCGGAACTCTTCCATTGTTCTCGGAATTCCGTTGAAGTTTAAAAATGCTTCGAAACTCTTCCATTGTTCTCAGAATTCTGCTGAAGTTTAAAAATGCTTCAGAACTCTTCCATTGTTCTCGGAATTCCGCTGACGTTTAATAATGCTTCGCAACTCTTTCATTGTTCTCGGAATTCCGCTGAAATTTAAAAATGCTTCGGTACTCTTCCTTTGTTCTCGGAATTCCGCTGACATATAAAAATGCTTCGGAAATCTTGCATTGTTCTCGGCATTCCGCTGACGTTTAAAAATGCTTCGCAACTCTTCAATTGTTCTCGGAATTCTGCTGAACTTTTAAAATGCTTTGGAACTCTTCCATTGCTCTCAGAATTCTGCTGAAGTTTAAAAATGCTTCAGAACTCTTCCATTGTTCTTGGAATTCTGCTGAAGTTTAAAAATGCTTCAGAACTCTTCCATTGTTCTCAGAATTCCGCTGACGTTCAAAAATGCTTCGGAAATCTTCCATTGTTTTCAAAATTCCGCTGACGTTTAAAAATGCTTCAGAACTTTTCCATTGTTCTCAGAATTCTGCTGACGTTTAAAAATGCTTCGGAACTCTTCCATTGTTCTCGGAATTCCGCTGACGTTTAAAAATGCTTCTGAACTCTTCCATTGTTCTCGGAATTCCGTTGAAGTTTAAAAATGCTTCGAAACTCTTCCACTGTTCTCGGAATTCTGCTGAAGTTTAAAAATGCTTCAGAACTCTTCCATTGTTCTCGGAATTTCGCTGACGTTTAATAATGCTTCGCAACTCTTTCCTTGTTCTCGGAATTCCGCTGACATATAAAAATGCTTCGGAAATCTTGCATTGTTCTCGGCATTCCGCTGACGTTTAAAAATGCTTCGCAACTCTTCAATTGTTCTCGGAATTCTGCTGAACTTTTAAAATGCTTTGGAACTCTTCCATTGCTCTCAGAATTCTGCTGAAGTTTAAAAATGCTTCAGAACTCTTCCATTGTTCTTGGAATTCTGCTGAAGTTTAAAAATGCTTCAGAACTCTTCCATTGTTCTCAGAATTCCGCTGACGTTCAAAAATGCTTCGGAAATCTTCCATTGTTTTCAAAATTCCGCTGACGTTTAAAAATGCTTCAGAACTTTTCCATTGTTCTCAGAATTCTGCTGACGTTTAAAAATGCTTCGGAACTCTTCCATTGTTCTCGGAATTCCGCTGACGTTTAAAAATGCTTCTGAACTCTTCCATTGTTCTCGGAATTCCGTTGAAGTTTAAAAATGCTTCGAAACTCTTCCACTGTTCTCGGAATTCTGCTGAAGTTTAAAAATGCTTCAGAACTCTTCCATTGTTCTCGGAATTTCGCTGACGTTTAATAATGCTTCGCAACTCTTTCCTTGTTCTCGGAATTCCGCTGACGTTTAAAAATGCTTCGGTACTCTTCCATTGTTCTCGGAATTCCGCTGACATTTAAAAATGCTTCGGAAATCTTCCATTGTTTTCAAAATTCCGCTGACGTTTAAAAATGCTTCAGAACTCTTCCATTGTTCTCAGAATTCCGCTGACATTTAAAAATGCTTCGGAACTCTTCCATTGTTCTCGGAATTCCGCTGACGTTTAAAAATTGTTCGGTACTCTTCCATTGTTCTCGGAATTCCGCTGACATATAAAAATGCTTCGGAAATCTTGTATTGTTCTCGGAATTCCGCTGAAGTTTAAAAATGCTTAAAATCTCTTCCATTGTTCTCGTAATTCTGCTCATGTTTAAAAATGCTTCGGAACTCTTCCATTGTTCTCGTAATTCCGCTGAAGTTTAAAAATGCTTCACAACTCTTCCATTGTTCTCGGAATTCCGCTGACGTTTAATAATGCTTCGCAACTCTTTCATTGTTCTCGGAATTCCGCTGACGTTTAAAAATGCTTCGGAACTCTTCCATTGTTCTCGGAATTCCGTTGAAGTTTAAAAATGCTTCGAAACTCTTCCATTGTTCTCAGAATTCTGCTGAAGTTTAAAAATGCTTCAGAACTCTTCCATTGTTCTCAGAATTCTGCTGAAGTTTAAAAATGCTTCAGAACTCTTCCATTGTTCTCGGAATTCCGCTGACGTTTAATAATGCTTCGCAACTCTTTCATTGTTCTCGGAATTCCGCTGAAATTTAAAAATGCTTCGGTACTCTTCCGTTGTTCTCGGAATTCCGCTGACGTTTAAAAATGCTACGGAAATCTTCCATTGTTTTCAAAATTCCGCTGACGTTTAAAAATGCTTCAGAACTCTTCCATTGTTCTCGGAATTCCGCTGACGTTTAATAATGCTTCGCAACTCTTTCATTGTTCTCGGAATTCTGCTCATGTTTAAAAATGCTTCTGAACTCTTCCATTGTTCTCGGAATTCCGTTGAAGTTTAAAAATGCTTCGAAACTCTTCCACTGTTCTCGGAATTCTGCTGAAGTTTAAAAATGCTTCAGAACTCTTCCATTATTCTCAGAATTCCGCTGACATTTAAAAATGCTTCGGAACTCTTCCATTGTTCTCGGAATTCCGCTGACGTTTAAAAATTGTTCGGTACTCTTCCATTGTTGTCGGAATTCCGCTGACATATAAAAATGCTTCGGAAATCTTGTATTGTTCTCGGAATTCCGCTGAAGTTTAAAAATGCTTAAAATCTCTTCCATTGTTCTCGTAATTCTGCTCATGTTTAAAAATGCTTCGGAACTCTTCTATTGTTCTCGGAATTCCGCTGAAGTTTAAAAATGCTTAAAATCTCTTCCATTGTTCTCGTAATTCTGCTCATGTTTAAAAATGCTTCGGAACTCTTCCATTGTTCTCGTCATTCCGCTGAAGTTTAAAAAAGCTTCGGAACTCTTCCATTGTTCTCGGAATTCCGATGACGTTTTAAAATGCTTCGGTACTCTTCCATTGTTCTCGGAATTCCGCTGACAATTAAAAATGCTTCGGAACTCTTCCATTGTTCTCGGAATTCCGTTGAAGTTTAAAAATGCTTCGAAACTCTTCCATTGTTCTCAGAATTCTGCTGAAGGTTAAAAATGCTTCAGAACTCTTCCATTGTTCTCGGAATTCCGCTGACGTTTAATAATGCTTCGCAACTCTTTCATTGTTCTCGGAATTCCGCTGAAATTTAAAAATGCTTCGGAACTCTTCCATTGTTCTCAGAATTCCGCTGACGTTTAAAAATGCTTCGGTACTCTTCCTTTGTTCTCGGAATTCCGCTGACATATAAAAATGCTTCGGAAATCTTGCATTGTTCTCGGCATTCCGCTGACGTTTAAAAATGCTTCGGAACTCTTCAATTGTTCTCGGAATTCCGCTGACGTTTAATAATGCTTCGCAACTCTTTCATTGTTCTCGGAATTCCGCTGACGTTTAAAAATGCTTCGGTACTCTTCCTTTGTTCTCGGAATTCCACTGACATATAAAAATGCTTCGCAACTCTTTCATTGTTCTCGGAATTCCGTTGAAGTTTAAAAATGCTTCGAAACTCTTCCATTGTTCTCAGAATTCTGCTGAAGTTTAAAAATGCTTCAGAACTCTTCCATTGTTCTCGGAATTCCGCTGACGTTTAATAATGCTTCGCAACTCTTTCATTGTTCTCGGAATTCCGCTGAAATTTAAAAATGCTTCAGAACTCTTCCATTGTTCTCAGAATTCCGCTGACGTTTAAAAATGCTTCGGTACTCTTCCTTTGTTCTCGGAATTCCGCTGACATATAAAAATGCTTCGGAAATCTTGCATTGTTCTCGGCATTCCGCTGACGTTTAAAAATGCTTCGGAACTCTTCAATTGTTCTCGGAATTATGCTGAACTTTTAAAATGCTTTGGAACTCTTCCATTGCTCTCAGAATTCTGCTGAAGTTTAAAAATGCTTCAGAACTCTTACATTGTTCTCGGAATTCTGCTGACGTTTAAAAATGCTTCGGAACTCTTCCATTGTTCTCGAAATTCCGTTGAAGTTTAAAAATGCTTCGGAACTCTTCCATTGTTCTCGGAATTCTGCTGAAGTTTAAAAATGCTTCGGAACCCTTCCATTGTTCTCAGAATTCCGCTGACGTTTAAAAATGCTTCGGTACTCTTCCATTGTTCTCGGAATTCTTCTGACGTTTAAAAATGCTTCGGAACTCTTCCATTGTTCTCGGAATTCCGATGACGTTTTAAAATGCTTCGGTACTCTTCCATTGTTCTCGGAATTCCGCTGACGTTTAAAAATTCTTCGGAACTCTTCCATTGTTCTCGGAATTCCACTGAAGTTTAAAAATGCTTCGGAACTCTTCCATTGTTCTAGGAATTCTGCTGAAGTTTAAAAATTCATGTGAACTCTTCCATTATTCTAGGAATTCGTGTGAATTTTAAAAATGCTTCGGAACCTTTCTATTGTTCTCGGAATTCCGCTGAAGTTTAAAAATGCTTAAAATCTCTTATATTGTTCTCGGAATTCTGCTGAAGTTTAAAAATGCTTCGGAACTCTTCCATTGTTCTCGGAATTCTGCTGAAGTTTAAAAATGCTTCAGAACTCTTCCATTGTTCTCAGAATTCCGCTGACGTTCAAAAATGCTTCAGAAATCTTCCATTGTTTTCAAAATTCCGCTGACGTTTAAAAATGCTTCAGAACTTTTCCATTGTTCTCAGAATTCTGCTGACGTTTAAAAATGCTTCGGAACTCTTCCATTGTTCTCGGAATTCCGCTGACGTTTAAAAATGCTTCTGAACTCTTCCATTGTTCTCGGAATTCCGTTGAAGTTTAAAAATGCTTCGAAACTCTTCCACTGTTCTCGGAATTCTGCTGAAGTTTAAAAATGCTTCAGAACTCTTCCATTGTTCTCGGAATTTCGCTGACGTTTAATAATGCTTCGCAACTCTTTCCTTGTTCTCGGAATTCCGCTGACGTTTAAAAATGCTTCGGTACTCTTCCATTGTTCTCGGAATTCCACTGACATATAAAAATGCTTCAGAAATCTTCCATTGTTTTCAAAATTCCGCTGACGTTTAAAAATGCTTCAGAACTCTTCCATTGTTCTCAGAATTCCGCTGACATTTAAAAATGCTTCGGAACTCTTCCATTGTTCTCGGAATTCCGCTGACGTTTAAAAATTGTTCGGTACTCTTCCATTGTTCTCGGAATTCCGCTGACATATAAAAATGCTTCGGAAATCTTGTATTGTTCTCGGAATTCCGCTGAAGTTTAAAAATGCTTAAAATCTCTTCCATTGTTCTCGTAATTCTGCTCATGTTTAAAAATGCTTCGGAACTCTTCCATTGTTCTCGTAATTCCGCTGAAGTTTAAAAATGCTTCACAACTCTTCCATTGTTCTCGGAATTCCGCTGACGTTTAATAATGCTTCGCAACTCTTTCATTGTTCTCGGAATTCCGCTGACGTTTAAAAATGCTTCGGAACTCTTCCATTGTTCTCGGAATTCCGTTGAAGTTTAAAAATGCTTCGAAACTCTTCCATTGTTCTCAGAATTCTGCTGAAGTTTAAAAATGCTTCAGAACTCTTCCATTGTTCTCGGAA
The DNA here is from genome assembly GCF_046119375.1 of Phyllobates terribilis. NCBI lineage: Eukaryota > Metazoa > Chordata > Amphibia > Anura > Dendrobatidae > Phyllobates > Phyllobates terribilis. Next base: position 16,726,477 of record NW_027362782.1, read on the forward strand.
TTCCGCTGACGTTTAATAATGCTTCGCAACTCTTTCATTGTTCTCGGAATTCCGCTGAAATTTAAAAATGCTTCGGTACTCTTCCTTTGTTCTCGGAATTCCGCTGACATATAAAAATGCTTCGGAAATCTTGCATTGTTCTCGGCATTCCGCTGACGTTTAAAAATGCTTCGCAACTCTTCAATTGTTCTCGGAATTCTGCTGAACTTTTAAAATGCTTTGGAACTCTTCCATTGCTCTCAGAATTCTGCTGAAGTTTAAAAATGCTTCAGAACTCTTCCATTGTTCTTGGAATTCTGCTGAAGTTTAAAAATGCTTCAGAACTCTTCCATTGTTCTCGGAATTTCGCTGACGTTTAATAATGCTTCGCAACTCTTTCCTTGTTCTCGGAATTCCGCTGACGTTTAAAAATGCTTCGGTACTCTTCCATTGTTCTCGGAATTCCGCTGACATTTAAAAATGCTTCGGAAATCTTCCATTGTTTTCAAAATTCCGCTGACGTTTAAAAATGCTTCAGAACTCTTCCATTGTTCTCAGAATTCCGCTGACATTTAAAAATGCTTCGGAACTCTTCCATTGTTCTCGGAATTCCGCTGACGTTTAAAAATTGTTCGGTACTCTTCCATTGTTCTCGGAATTCCGCTGACATATAAAAATGCTTCGGAAATCTTGTATTGTTCTCGGAATTCCGCTGAAGTTTAAAAATGCTTAAAATCTCTTCCATTGTTCTCGTAATTCTGCTCATGTTTAAAAATGCTTCGGAACTCTTCCATTGTTCTCGTAATTCCGCTGAAGTTTAAAAATGCTTCACAACTCTTCCATTGTTCTCGGAATTCCGCTGACGTTTAATAATGCTTCGCAACTCTTTCATTGTTCTCGGAATTCCGCTGACGTTTAAAAATGCTTCGGAACTCTTCCATTGTTCTCGGAATTCCGTTGAAGTTTAAAAATGCTTCGAAACTCTTCCATTGTTCTCAGAATTCTGCTGAAGTTTAAAAATGCTTCAGAACTCTTCCATTGTTCTCAGAATTCTGCTGAAGTTTAAAAATGCTTCAGAACTCTTCCATTGTTCTCGGAATTCCGCTGACGTTTAATAATGCTTCGCAACTCTTTCATTGTTCTCGGAATTCCGCTGAAATTTAAAAATGCTTCGGTACTCTTCCGTTGTTCTCGGAATTCCGCTGACATATAAAAATGCTTCGGAAATCTTGCATTGTTCTCGGCATTCCGCTGACGTTTAAAAATGCTTCGCAACTCTTCAATTGTTCTCGGAATTCTGCTGAACTTTTAAAATGCTTTGGAACTCTTCCATTGCTCTCAGAGTTCTGCTGAAGTTTAAAAATGCTTCAGAACTCTTACATTGTTCTCGGAATTCTGCTGACGTTTAAAAATGCTTCGGAACTCTTCCATTGTTCTCAAAATTCCGTTGAAGTTTAAAAATGCTTCGGAACTCTTCCATTGTTCTCGGAATTCCGCTGAAGTTTAAAAATGCTTCGAAACTCTTCCATTGTTCTCAGAATTCCGCTGACGTTTAAAAATGCTTCGGTACTCTTCCATTTTTCTCGGAATTCTGCTGACGTTTAAAAATGCTTCGGAACTCTTCCATTGTTCTCGGAATTCCGATGACGTTTTAAAATGCTTCGGTACTCTTCCATTGTTCTCGGAATTCCACTGAAGTTTAAAAATGCTTCGGAACTCTTCCATTGTTCTAGGAATTCTGCTGAAGTTTAAAAATTCATGTGAACTCTTCCATTATTCTCGGAATTCGTGTGAATTTTAAAAATGCTTCGGAACTTTTCTATTGTTCTCGGAATTCCGCTGAAGTTTAAAAATGCTTAAAATCTCTTATATTGTTCTCGGAATTCCGCTGAAGTTTAAAAATGCTTCGGAACTCTTCCATTGTTCTCGGAATTCTGCTGAAGTTTAAAAATGCTCAGGAACTCTTCCATTGTTCTCAGAATTCCGCTGACGTTCAAAAATGCTTCGGAAATCTTCCATTGTTTTCAAAATTCCGCTGACATTTAAAAATGCTTCAGAACTTTTCCATTGTTCTCAGAAGTCTGCTGACGTTTAAAAATGCTTCGGAACTCTTCCATTGTTCTCGGAATTCCGCTGACGTTTAAAAATGCTTCTGAACTCTTCCATTGTTCTCGGATATCCGTTGAAGTTTAAAAATGCTTCGAAACTCTTCCACTGTTCTCGGAATTCTGCTGAAGTTTAAAAATGCTTCAGAACTCTTCCATTGTTCTCGGAATTTCGCTGACGTTTAATAATGCTTCGCAACTCTTTCCTTGTTCTCGGAATTCCGCTGACGTTTAAAAATGCTTCGGAACTCTTCCATTGTTCTCGGAATTCCGTTGAAGTTTAAAAATGCTTCGAAACTCTTCAATTGTTCTCGGAATTCTGCTGAACTTTTAAAATGCTTTGGAACTCTTCCATTGTTCTCGGAATTCTGCTGAAGTTTAAAAATGCTTCGGAACTCTTCCATTGTTCTCAGAATTCCGCTGACGTTTAAAAATGCTTCGATACTCTTCCATTGTTCTCGGAATTCTTGTGACGTTTAAAAATGCTTCGGAACTCTTCCATTGTTCTTGGAATTCCGATGACGTTTTAAAATGCTTCGGTACTCTTCCATTGTTCTCGGAATTCCGCTGACGTTTAAAAATTCTTCGGAACTCTTCCATTGTTCTCGGAATTCCACTGAAGTTTAAAAATGCTTCAGAACTCTTCCATTGTTCTCGGAATTTCGCTGACGTTTAATAATGCTTCGCAACTCTTTCCTTGTTCTCGGAATTCCGCTGACATTTAAAAATGCTTCGGAACTCTTCCATTGTTCTCGGAATTCCGTTGAAGTTTAAAAATGCATCGAAACTCTTCCATTGTTCTCGGAATTCCGCTGACATTTAAAAATGCTTCGGAAATCTTCCATTGTTTTCAAAATTCCGCTGACGTTTAAAAATGCTTCAGAACTCTTCCATTGTTCTCAGAATTCCGCTGACATTTAAAAATGCTTCGGAACTCTTCCATTGTTCTCGGAATTCCGCTGACGTTTAAAAATTGTTCGGTACTCTTCCATTGTTCTCGGAATTCCGCTGACATATAAAAATGCTTCGGAAATCTTGTATTGTTCTCGGAATTCCGCTGAAGTTTAAAAATGCTTAAAATCTCTTCCATTGTTCTCGTAATTCTGCTCATGTTTAAAAATGCTTCGGAACTCTTCTATTGTTCTCGGAATTCCGCTGAAGTTTAAAAATGCTTAAAATCTCTTCCATTGTTCTCGTAATTCTGCTCATGTTTAAAAATGCTTCGGAACTCTTCCATTGTTCTCGGAATTCCGCTGACAATTAAAAATGCTTCGGAACTCTTCCATTGTTCTCGGAATTCCGTTGAAGTTTAAAAATGCTTCGAAACTCTTCCATTGTTCTCAGAATTCTGCTGAAGGTTAAAAATGCTTCAGAACTCTTCCATTGTTCTCGGAATTCCGCTGACGTTTAATAATGCTTCGCAACTCTTTCATTGTTCTCGGAATTCCGCTGACAATTAAAAATGCTTCGAAACTCTTCCATTGTTCTCGGAATTCCACTGAAGTTTAAAAATGCTTCAGAACTCTTCCATTGTTCTCGGAATTCCGCTGACGTTTAAAAATGCTTCGGAACTCTTCCATTGTTCTCGGAATTTCGTTGAAGTTTAAAAATGCTTCGAAACTCTTCCATTGTTCTCGGAATTCTGCTGAAGTTTAAAAATGCTTCGGAACTCTTTCATTGTTCTCAGAATTCCGCTGACATTTAAAAATGCTTTGGTACTCTTCCATTTTTCTCGGAATTCCGCTGACATATAAAAATGCTTCGGAAATCTTGCATTGTTCTCGGCATTCCGCTGACGTTTAAAAATGCTTCGGAACTCTTCAATTGTTCTTGGAATTCTGCTGAACTTTTAAAATGCTTTGGAACTCTTCCATTGCTCTCGGAATTCTGCTGAAGTTTAAAAATGCTTCAGAACTCTTACATTGTTCTCGGAATTCTGCTGAAGTTTAAAAATGCTTCGGTACTCTTCCTTTGTTCTCGGAATTCCGCTGACATATAAAAATGCTTCGGAAATCTTGCATTGTTCTCGGCATTCCGCTGGCGTTTAAAAATGCTTCGGAACTCTTCAATTGTTCTCGGAATTCCGCTGACGTTTAATAATGCTTCGCAACTCTTTCATTGTTCTCGGAATTCCGCTGACGTTTAAAAATGCTTCGGTACTCTTCCTTTGTTCTCGGAATTCCACTGACATATAAAAATGCTTCGCAACTCTTTCATTGTTCTCGGAATTCCGTTGAAGTTTAAAAATGCTTCGAAACTCTTCCATTGTTCTCAGAATTCTGCTGAAGTTTAAAAATGCTTCAGAACTCTTCCATTGTTCTCGGAATTCCGCTGACGTTTAATAATGCTTCGCAACTCTTTCATTGTTCTCGGAATTCCGCTGAAATTTAAAAATGCTTCAGAACTCTTCCATTGTTCTCAGAATTCCGCTGACGTTTAAAAATGCTTCGGTACTCTTCCTTTGTTCTCGGAATTCCGCTGACATATAAAAATGCTTCGGAAATCTTGCATTGTTCTCGGCATTCCGCTGACGTTTAAAAATGCTTCGGAACTCTTCAATTGTTCTCGGAATTATGCTGAACTTTTAAAATGCTTTGGAACTCTTCCATTGCTCTCAGAATTCTGCTGAAGTTTAAAAATGCTTCAGAACTCTTACATTGTTCTCGGAATTCTGCTGACGTTTAAAAATGCTTCGGAACTCTTCCATTGTTCTCGAAATTCCGTTGAAGTTTAAAAATGCTTCGGAACTCTTCCATTGTTCTCGGAATTCTGCTGAAGTTTAAAAATGCTTCGGAACCCTTCCATTGTTCTCAGAATTCCGCTGACGTTTAAAAATGCTTCGGTACTCTTCCATTGTTCTCGGAATTCTTCTGACGTTTAAAAATGCTTCGGAACTCTTCCATTGTTCTCGGAATTCCGATGACGTTTTAAATTGCTTCGGTACTCTTCCATTGTTCTCGGAATTCCGCTGACGTTTAAAAATTCTTCGGAACTCTTCCATTGTTCTCGGAATTCCACTGAAGTTTAAAAATGCTTCGGAACTCTTCCATTGTTCTAGGAATTCTGCTGAAGTTTAAAAATTCATGTGAACTCTTCCATTATTCTAGGAATTCGTGTGAATTTTAAAAATGCTTCGGAACCTTTCTATTGTTCTCGGAATTCCGCTGAAGTTTAAAAATGCTTAAAATCTCTTATATTGTTCTCGGAATTCTGCTGAAGTTTAAAAATGCTTCGGAACTCTTCCATTGTTCTCGGAATTCTGCTGAAGTTTAAAAATGCTTCAGAACTCTTCCATTGTTCTCAGAATTCCGCTGACGTTCAAAAATGCTTCGGAAATCTTCCATTGTTTTCAAAATTCCGCTGACGTTTAAAAATGCTTCAGAACTTTTCCATTGTTCTCAGAATTCTGCTGACGTTTAAAAATGCTTCGGAACTCTTCCATTGTTCTCGGAATTCCGCTGACGTTTAAAAATGCTTCTGAACTCTTCCATTGTTCTCGGAATTCCGTTGAAGTTTAAAAATGCTTCGAAACTCTTCCACTGTTCTCGGAATTCTGCTGAAGTTTAAAAATGCTTCAGAACTCTTCCATTGTTCTCGGAATTTCGCTGACGTTTAATAATGCTTCGCAACTCTTTCCTTGTTCTCGGAATTCCGCTGACGTTTAAAAATGCTTCGGTACTCTTCCATTGTTCTCGGAATTCCACTGACATATAAAAATGCTTCAGAAATCTTCCATTATTTTCAAAATTCCGCTGACGTTTAAAAATGCTTCAGAACTCTTCCATTGTTCTCAGAATTCCGCTGACATTTAAAAATGCTTCGGAACTCTTCCATTGTTCTCGGAATTCCGCTGACGTTTAAAAATTGTTCGGTACTCTTCCATTGTTCTCGGAATTCCGCTGACATATAAAAATGCTTCGGAAATCTTGTATTGTTCTCGGAATTCCGCTGAAGTTTAAAAATGCTTAAAATCTCTTCCATTGTTCTCGTAATTCTGCTCATGTTTAAAAATGCTTCGGAACTCTTCCATTGTTCTCGTAATTCCGCTGAAGTTTAAAAATGCTTCACAACTCTTCCATTGTTCTCGGAATTCCGCTGACGTTTAATAATGCTTCGCAACTCTTTCATTGTTCTCGGAATTCCGCTGACGTTTAAAAATGCTTCGGAACTCTTCCATTGTTCTCGGAATTCCGTTGAAGTTTAAAAATGCTTCGAAACTCTTCCATTGTTCTCAGAATTCTGCTGAAGTTTAAAAATGCTTCAGAACTCTTCCATTGTTCTCAGAATTCTGCTGAAGTTTAAAAATGCTTCAGAACTCTTCCATTGTTCTCGGAATTCCGCTGACGTTTAATAATGCTTCGCAACTCTTTCATTGTTCTCGGAATTCCGCTGAAATTTAAAAATGCTTCGGTACTCTTCCGTTGTTCTCGGAATTCCGCTGACATATAAAAATGCTTCGGAAATCTTGCATTGTTCTCGGCATTCCGCTGACGTTTAAAAATGCTTCGCAACTCTTCAATTGTTCTCGGAATTCTGCTGAACTTTTAAAATGCTTTGGAACTCTTCCATTGCTCTCAGAGTTCTGCTGAAGTTTAAAAATGCTTCAGAACTCTTACATTGTTCTCGGAATTCTGCTGACGTTTAAAAATGCTTCGGAACTCTTCCATTGTTCTCAAAATTCCGTTGAAGTTTAAAAATGCTTCGGAACTCTTCCATTGTTCTCGGAATTCCGCTGAAGTTTAAAAATGCTTCGAAACTCTTCCATTGTTCTCAGAATTCCGCTGACGTTTAAAAATGCTTCGGTACTCTTCCATTTTTCTCGGAATTCTGCTGACGTTTAAAAATGCTTCGGAACTCTTCCATTGTTCTCGGAATTCCGATGACGTTTTAAAATGCTTCGGTACTCTTCCATTGTTCTCGGAATTCCACTGAAGTTTAAAAATGCTTCGGAACTCTTCCATTGTTCTAGGAATTCTGCTGAAGTTTAAAAATTCATGTGAACTCTTCCATTATTCTCGGAATTCGTGTGAATTTTAAAAATGCTTCGGAACTTTTCTATTGTTCTCGGAATTCCGCTGAAGTTTAAAAATGCTTAAAATCTCTTATATTGTTCTCGGAATTCCGCTGAAGTTTAAAAATGCTTCGGAACTCTTCCATTGTTCTCGGAATTCTGCTGAAGTTTAAAAATGCTCAGGAACTCTTCCATTGTTCTCAGAATTCCGCTGACGTTCAAAAATGCTTCGGAAATCTTCCATTGTTTTCAAAATTCCGCTGACATTTAAAAATGCTTCAGAACTTTTCCATTGTTCTCAGAATTCTGCTGACGTTTAAAAATGCTTCGGAACTCTTCCATTGTTCTCGGAATTCCGCTGACGTTTAAAAATGCTTCTGAACTCTTCCATTGTTCTCGGATATCCGTTGAAGTTTAAAAATGCTTCGAAACTCTTCCACTGTTCTCGGAATTCTGCTGAAGTTTAAAAATGCTTCAGAACTCTTCCATTGTTCTCGGAATTTCGCTGACGTTTAATAATGCTTCGCAACTCTTTCCTTGTTCTCGGAATTCCGCTGACGTTTAAAAATGCTTCGGAACTCTTCCATTGTTCTCGGAATTCCGTTGAAGTTTAAAAATGCTTCGAAACTCTTCAATTGTTCTCGGAATTCTGCTGAACTTTTAAAATGCTTTGGAACTCTTCCATTGTTCTCGGAATTCTGCTGAAGTTTAAAAATGCTTCGGAACTCTTCCATTGTTCTCGGAATTCTTGTGACGTTTAAAAATGCTTCGGAACTCTTCCATTGTTCTTGGAATTCCGATGACGTTTTAAAATGCTTCGGTACTCTTCCATTGTTCTCGGAATTCCGCTGACGTTTAAAAATTCTTCGGAACTCTTCCATTGTTCTCGGAATTCCACTGAAGTTTAAAAATGCTTCAGAACTCTTCCATTGTTCTCGGAATTTCGCTGACGTTTAATAATGCTTCGCAACTCTTTCCTTGTTCTCGGAATTCCGCTGACATTTAAAAATGCTTCGGAACTCTTCCATTGTTCTCGGAATTCCGTTGAAGTTTAAAAATGCATCGAAACTCTTCCATTGTTCTCGGAATTCCGCTGACATTTAAAAATGCTTCGGAAATCTTCCATTGTTTTCAAAATTCCGCTGACGTTTAAAAATGCTTCAGAACTCTTCCATTGTTCTCAGAATTCCGCTGACATTTAAAAATGCTTCGGAACTCTTCCATTGTTCTCGGAATTCCGCTGACGTTTAAAAATTGTTCGGTACTCTTCCATTGTTCTCGGAATTCCGCTGACATATAAAAATGCTTCGGAAATCTTGTATTGTTCTCGGAATTCCGCTGAAGTTTAAAAATGCTTAAAATCTCTTCCATTGTTCTCGTAATTCTGCTCATGTTTAAAAATGCTTCGGAACTCTTCTATTGTTCTCGGAATTCCGCTGAAGTTTAAAAATGCTTAAAATCTCTTCCATTGTTCTCGTAATTCTGCTCATGTTTAAAAATGCTTCGGAACTCTTCCATTGTTCTCGGAATTCCGCTGACAATTAAAAATGCTTCGGAACTCTTCCATTGTTCTCGGAATTCCGTTGAAGTTTAAAAATGCTTCGAAACTCTTCCATTGTTCTCAGAATTCTGCTGAAGTTTAAAAATGCTTCAGAACTCTTCCATTGTTCTCGGAATTCCGCTGACGTTTAATAATGCTTCGCAACTCTTTCATTGTTCTCGGAATTCCGCTGAAATTTAAAAATGCTTCAGAACTCTTCCATTGTTCTCAGAATTCCGCTGACGTTTAAAAATGCTTCGGTACTCTTCCTTTGTTCTCAGAATTCCGCTGACATATAAAAATGCTTCGGAAATCTTGCATTGTTCTCGGCATTCCGCTGACGTTTAAAAATGCTTCGGAACTCTTCAATTGTTCTCGGAATTCTGCTGAACTTTTAAAATGCTTTGGAACTCTTCCATTGCTCTCAGAATTCTGCTGAAGTTTAAAAATGCTTCAGAACTCTTACATTGTTCTCGGAATTCTGCTGACGTTTAAAAATGCTTCGGAACTCTTCCATTGTTCTCGAAATTCCGTTGAAGTTTAAAAATGCTTCGGAACTCTTCCATTGTTCTCGGAATTCTGCTGAAGTTTAAAAATGCTTCGGAACTCTTCCATTGTTCTTGGAATTCCGATGACGTTTTAAAATGCTTCGGTACTCTTCCATTGTTCTCGGAATTCCGCTGACGTTTAAAAATTCTTCGGAACTCTTCCATTGTTCTCGGAATTCCACTGAAGTTTAAAAATGCTTCAGAACTCTTCCATTGTTCTCGGAATTTCGCTGACGTTTAATAATGCTTCGCAACTCTTTCCTTGTTCTCGGAATTCCGCTGACGTTTAAAAATGCTTCGGAACTCTTCCATTGTTCTCGGAATTCCGTTGAAGTTTAAAAATGCTTTGAAACTCTTCCATTGTTCTCGGAATTCCGCTGACATTTAAAAATGCTTCGGAACTCTTCCATTGTTCTCGGAATTCCGCTGACGTTTAAAAATTGTTCGGTACTCTTCCATTGTTCTCGGAATTCCGCTGACATATAAAAATGCTTCGGAAATCTTGTATTGTTCTCGGAATTCCGCTGAAGTTTAAAAATGCTTAAAATCTCTTCCATTGTTCTCGTAATTCTGCTCATGTTTAAAAATGCTTCGGAACTCTTCTATTGTTCTCGGAATTCCGCTGAAGTTTAAAAATGCTTAAAATCTCTTCCATTGTTCTCGTAATTCTGCTCATGTTTAAAAATGCTTCGGAACTCTTCCATTGTTCTCGTAATTCCGCTGAAGTTTAAAAATGCTTCGGAACTCTTCCATTGTTCTCGGAATTCCGATGACGTTTTAAAATGCTTCGGAACTCTTCCATTGTTCTCGGAATTCCGATGACGTTTTAAAATGCTTCGGTACTCTTCCATTGTTCTCGGAATTCCGCTGACAATGAAAAATGCTTCGGAACTCTTCCATTGTTCTCGGAATTCCGTTGAAGTTTAAAAATGCTTTGAAACTCTTCCATTGTTCTCAGAATTCTGCTGAAGTTTAAAAATGCTTCAGAACTCTTCCATTGTTCTCGGAATTCCGCTGACGTTTAATAATGCTTCGCAACTCTTTCATTGTTCTCGGAATTCCGCTGAAATTTAAAAATGCTTCGGAACTCTTCCATTGTTCTCAGAATTCCGCTGACGTTTAAAAATGCTTCGGTACTCTTCCTTTGTTCTCGGAATTCCGCTGACATATAAAAATGCTTCGGAAATCTTGCATTGTTCTCGGCATTCCGCTGACGTTTAAAAATGCTTCGGAACTCTTCAATTGTTCTCGGAATTCCGCTGACGTTTAATAATGCTTCGCAACTCTTTCATTGTTCTCGGAATTCCGCTGACGTTTAAAAATGCTTCGGTACTCTTCCTTTGTTCTCGGAATTCCACTGACATATAAAAATGCTTCGCAACTCTTTCATTGTTCTCGGAATTCCGCTGACGTTTAAAAATGCTTCGGAACTCTTCCATTGTTCTCGGAATTCCGTTGAAGTTTAAAAATGCTTCGGTACTCTTCCTTTGTTCTCGGAATTCCACTGACATATAAAAATGCTTCGCAACTCTTTCATTGTTCTCGGAATTCCGCTGACGTTTAAAAATGCTTCGGAACTCTTCCATTGTTCTCGGAATTCCGTTGAAGTTTAAAAATGCTTCGAAACTCTTCCATTGTTCTCAGAATTCTGCTGAAGTTTAAAAATGCTTCAGAACTCTTCCATTGTTCTCGGAATTCCGCTGACGTTTAATAATGCTTCGCAACTCTTTCATTTTTCTCGGAATTCCGCTGAAATTTAAAAATGCTTCAGAACTCTTCCATTGTTCTCAGAATTCCGCTGACGTTTAAAAATGCTTCGGTACTCTTCCTTTGTTCTCGGAATTCCGCTGACATATAAAAATGCTTCGGAAATCTTGCATTGTTCTCGGCATTCCGCTGACGTTTAAAAATGCTTCGAAACTCTTCCATTGTTCTCAGAATTCTGCTGAAGTTTAAAAATGCTTCAGAACTCTTCCATTGTTCTCGGAATTCCGCTGACGTTTAATAATGCTTCGCAACTCTTTCATTGTTCTCGGAATTCCGCTGAAATTTAAAAATGCTTCGGAACTCTTCCATTGTTCTCGAAATTCCGTTGAAGTTTAAAAATGCTTCGGAACTCTTCCATTGTTCTCGGAATTCTGCTGAAGTTTAAAAATGCTTCGGAACTCTTCCATTGTTCTCAGAATTCCGCTGACGTTTAAAAATGCTTCGGTACTCTTCCATTGTTCTCGGAATTCTTCTGACGTTTAAAAATGCTTCGGAACTCTTCCATTGTTCTCGGAATTCCGATGACGTTTTAAAATGCTTCGGTACTCTTCCATTGTTCTCGGAATTCCGCTGACGTTTAAAAATTCTTCGGAACTCTTCCATTGTTCTCGGAATTCCACTGAAGTTTAAAAATGCTTCGGAACTCTTCCATTGTTCTAGGAATTCTGCTGAAGTTTAAAAATTCATGTGAACTCTTCCATTATTCTCGGAATTCGTGTGAATTTTAAAAATGCTTCGGAACTTTTCTATTGTTCTCGGAATTCCGCTGAAGTTTAAAAATGCTTAAAATCTCTTACATTGTTCTCGGAATTCCGCTGAAGTTTGAAAATGCTTCGGAACTCTTCCATTGTTCTCGGAATTCTGCTGAAGTTTAACAATGCTTCAGAACTCTTCCATTGTTCTCAGAATTCCGCTGACGTTCAAAAATGCTTCGGAAATCTTCCATTGTTTTCAAAATTCCGCTGACGTTTAAAAATGCTTCAGAACTTTTCCATTGTTCTCCGAGTTCTGCTGACGTTTAAAAATGCTTCGGAACTCTTCCATTGTTCTCAGAATTCCGCTGACGTTTAAAAATGCTTCTGAACTCTTCCATTGTTCTCGGAATTCCGTTGAAGTTTAAAAATGCTTCGGAACTTTTCTATTGTTCTCGGAATTCCGCTGAAGTTTAAAAATGCTTAAAATCTCTTACATTGTTCTCGGAATTCCGCTGAAGTTTAAAAATGCTTCGGAACTCTTCCATTGTTCTCAGAATTCCGCTGACGTTTAAAAATGCTTCGATACTCTTCCATTGTTCTCGGAATTCTTCTGACGTTTAAAAATGCTTCGGAACTCTTCCATTGTTCTTGGAATTCCGATGACGTTTTAAAATGCTTCGGTACTCTTCTATTGTTCTCGGAATTCCGCTGACGTTTAAAAATTCTTCGGAACTCTTCCATTGTTCTCGGAATTCCACTGAAGTTTAAAAATGCTTCAGAACTCTTCCATTGTTCTCGGAATTTCGCTGACGTTTAATAATGCTTCGCAACTCTTTCCTTGTTCTCGGAATTCCGCTGACATTTAAAAATGCTTCGGAACTCTTCCATTGTTCTCGGAATTCCGTTGAAGTTTAAAAATGCTTCGAAACTCTTCCATTGTTCTCGGAATTCCGCTGACATTTAAAAATGCTTCGGAAATCTTCCATTGTTTTCAAAATTCCGCTGACGTTTAAAAATGCTTCAGAACTCTTCCATTGTTCTCAGAATTCCGCTGACATTTAAAAATGCTTCGGAACTCTTCCATTGTTCTCGGAATTCCGCTGACGTTTAAAAATTGTTCGGTACTCTTCCATTGTTCTCGGAATTCCGCTGACATATAAAAATGCTTCGGAAATCTTGTATTGTTCTCGGAATTCCGCTGAAGTTTAAAAATGCTTAAAATCTCTTCCATTGTTCTCGTAATTCTGCTCATGTTTAAAAATGATTCGGAACTCTTCTATTGTTCTCGGAATTCCGCTGAAGTTTAAAAATGCTTAAAATCTCTTCCATTGTTCTCGTAATTCTGCTCATGTTTAAAAATGCTTCGGAACTCTTCTATTGTTCTCGGAATTCCGCTGAAGTTTAAAAATGCTTCAGAACTCTTACATTGTTCTCGGAATTCTGCTGACGTTTAAAAATGCTTCGGAACTCTTCTATTGTTCTCGGAATTCTGCTGAAGTTTAAAAATGCTTCAGAACTCTTACATTGTTCTCGGAATTCTGCTGACGTTTAAAAATGCTTCGGAACTCTTCCATTGTTCTCGGAATTCTGCTGAAGTTTAAAAATGCTTCGGAACTCTTCCATTGTTCTCAGAATTCCGCTGACGTTTAAAAATGCTTCGGTACTCTTCCATTGTTCTCGGAATTCTTCTGACGTTTAAAAATGCTTCGGAACTCTTCCATTGTTCTAGGAATTCTGTTGAAGTTTAAAAATTCATGTGAACTCTTCCATTATTCTCGGAATTCGTGTGAATTTTAAAAATGCTTCGGAACTTTTCTATTGTTCTCGGAATTCCGCTGAAGTTTAAAAATGCTTAAAATCTCTTACATTGTTCTCGGAATTCCGCTGAAGTTTAAAAATGCTTCGGAACTCTTTCATTGTTCTCGGAATTCTGCTGAAGTTTAAAAATGCTTCAGAACTCTTCCATTGTTCTCGGAATTTCGCTGACGTTTAATAATGCTTCGCAACTCTTTCCTTGTTCTCGGAATTCCGCTGACGTTTAAAAATGCTTCGGTACTCTTCCATTGTTCTCGGAATTCCGCTGACATTTAAAAATGCTTCGGAAATCTTCCATTGTTTTCAAAATTCCGCTGACGTTTAAAAATGCTTCAGAACTTTTCCATTGTTCTCCGAGTTCTGCTGACGTTTAAAAATGCTTCGGAACTCTTCCATTGTTCTCGGAATTCCGCTGACGTTTAAAAATGCTTCTGAACTCTTCCATTGTTCTCGGAATTCCGTTGAAGTTTAAAAATGCTTCGAAACTCTTCCACTGTTCTCGGAATTCTGCTGAAGTTTAAAAATGCTTCAGAACTCTTCCATTGTTCTCGGAATTTCGCTGACGTTTAATAATGCTTCGCAACTCTTTCCTTGTTCTCGGAATTCCGCTGACGTTTAAAAATGCTTCGGTACTCTTCCATTGTTCTCGGAATTCCGCTGACATTTAAAAATGCTTCGGAAATCTTCCATTGTTTTCAAAATTCCGCTGACGTTTAAAAATGCTTCAGAACTCTTCCATTGTTCTCAGAATTCCGCTGACATTTAAAAATGCTTCGGAACTCTTCCATTGTTCTCGGAATTCCGCTGACGTTTAAAAATTGTTCGGTACTCTTCCATTGTTCTCGGAATTCCGCTGACATATAAAAATGCTTCGGAAATCTTGTATTGTTCTCGGAATTCCGCTGAAGTTTAAAAATGCTTAAAATCTCTTCCATTGTTCTCGTAATTCTGCTCATGTTTAAAAATGCTTCGGAACTCTTCCATTGTTCTCGTAATTCCGCTGAAGTTTAAAAATGCTTCACAACTCTTCCATTGTTCTCGGAATTCCGCTGACGTTTAATAATGCTTCGCAACTCTTTCATTGTTCTCGGAATTCCGCTGACGTTTAAAAATGCTTCGGAACTCTTCCATTGTTCTCGGAATTCCGTTGAAGTTTAAAAATGCTTCGAAACTCTTCCATTGTTCTCAGAATTCTGCTGAAGTTTAAAAATGCTTCAGAACTCTTCCATTGTTCTCGGAATTCCGCTGACGTTTAATAATGCTTCGCAACTCTTTCATTGTTCTCGGAATTCCGCTGAAATTTAAAAATGCTTCGGTACTCTTCCTTTGTTCTCGGAATTCCGCTGACATATAAAAATGCTTCGGAAATCTTGCATTGTTCTCGGCATTCCGCTGACGTTTAAAAATGCTTCGCAACTCTTCAATTGTTCTCGGAATTCTGCTGAACTTTTAAAATGCTTTGGAACTCTTCCATTGCTCTCAGAATTCTGCTGAAGTTTAAAAATGCTTCAGAACTCTTCCATTGTTCTTGGAATTCTGCTGAAGTTTAAAAATGCTTCAGAACTCTTCCATTGTTCTCAGAATTCCGCTGACGTTCAAAAATGCTTCGGAAATCTTCCATTGTTTTCAAAATTCCGCTGACGTTTAAAAATGCTTCAGAACTTTTCCATTGTTCTCAGAATTCTGCTGACGTTTAAAAATGCTTCGGAACTCTTCCATTGTTCTCGGAATTCCGCTGACGTTTAAAAATGCTTCTGAACTCTTCCATTGTTCTCGGAATTCCGTTGAAGTTTAAAAATGCTTCGAAACTCTTCCACTGTTCTCGGAATTCTGCTGAAGTTTAAAAATGCTTCAGAACTCTTCCATTGTTCTCGGAATTTCGCTGACGTTTAATAATGCTTCGCAACTCTTTCCTTGTTCTCGGAATTCCGCTGACGTTTAAAAATGCTTCGGTACTCTTCCATTGTTCTCGGAATTCCGCTGACATTTAAAAATGCTTCGGAAATCTTCCATTGTTTTCAAAATTCCGCTGACGTTTAAAAATGCTTCAGAACTCTTCCATTGTTCTCAGAATTCCGCTGACATTTAAAAATGCTTCGGAACTCTTCCATTGTTCTCGGAATTCCGCTGACGTTTAAAAATTGTTCGGTACTCTTCCATTGTTCTCGGAATTCCGCTGACATATAAAAATGCTTCGGAAATCTTGTATTGTTCTCGGAATTCCGCTGAAGTTTAAAAATGCTTAAAATCTCTTCCATTGTTCTCGTAATTCTGCTCATGTTTAAAAATGCTTCGGAACTCTTCCATTGTTCTCGTAATTCCGCTGAAGTTTAAAAATGCTTCACAACTCTTCCATTGTTCTCGGAATTCCGCTGACGTTTAATAATGCTTCGCAACTCTTTCATTGTTCTCGGAATTCCGCTGACGTTTAAAAATGCTTCGGAACTCTTCCATTGTTCTCGGAATTCCGTTGAAGTTTAAAAATGCTTCGAAACTCTTCCATTGTTCTCAGAATTCTGCTGAAGTTTAAAAATGCTTCAGAACTCTTCCATTGTTCTCAGAATTCTGCTGAAGTTTAAAAATGCTTCAGAACTCTTCCATTGTTCTCGGAATTCCGCTGACGTTTAATAATGCTTCGCAACTCTTTCATTGTTCTCGGAATTCCGCTGAAATTTAAAAATGCTTCGGTACTCTTCCGTTGTTCTCGGAATTCCGCTGACATATAAAAATGCTTCGGAAATCTTGCATTGTTCTCGGCATTCCGCTGACGTTTAAAAATGCTTCGCAACTCTTCAATTGTTCTCGGAATTCTGCTGAACTTTTAAAATGCTTTGGAACTCTTCCATTGCTCTCAGAGTTCTGCTGAAGTTTAAAAATGCTTCAGAACTCTTACATTGTTCTCGGAATTCTGCTGACGTTTAAAAATGCTTCGGAACTCTTCCATTGTTCTCAAAATTCCGTTGAAGTTTAAAAATGCTTCGGAACTCTTCCATTGTTCTCGGAATTCCGCTGAAGTTTAAAAATGCTTCGAAACTCTTCCATTGTTCTCAGAATTCCGCTGACGTTTAAAAATGCTTCGGTACTCTTCCATTTTTCTCGGAATTCTGCTGACGTTTAAAAATGCTTTGGAACTCTTCTATTGTTCTCGGAATTCCGATGACGTTTTAAAATGCTTCGGTACTCTTCCATTGTTCTCGGAATTCCACTGAAGTTTAAAAATGCTTCGGAACTCTTCCATTGTTCTAGGAATTCTGCTGAAGTTTAAAAATTCATGTGAACTCTTCCATTATTCTCGGAATTCGTGTGAATTTTAAAAATGCTTCGGAACTTTTCTATTGTTCTCGGAATTCCGCTGAAGTTTAAAAATGCTTAAAATCTCTTATATTGTTCTCGGAATTCCGCTGAAGTTTAAAAATGCTTCGGAACTCTTCCATTGTTCTCGGAATTCTGCTGAAGTTTAAAAATGCTCAGGAACTCTTCCATTGTTCTCAGAATTCCGCTGACGTTCAAAAATGCTTCGGAAATCTTCCATTGTTTTCAAAATTCCGCTGACATTTAAAAATGCTTCAGAACTTTTCCATTGTTCTCAGAATTCTGCTGACGTTTAAAAATGCTTCGGAACTCTTCCATTGTTCTCGGAATTCCGCTGACGTTTAAAAATGCTTCTGAACTCTTCCATTGTTCTCGGATATCCGTTGAAGTTTAAAAATGCTTCGAAACTCTTCCACTGTTCTCGGAATTCTGCTGAAGTTTAAAAATGCTTCAGAACTCTTCCATTGTTCTCGGAATTTCGCTGACATTTAATAATGCTTCGCAACTCTTTCCTTGTTCACGGAATTCCGCTGACGTTTAAAAATGCTTCGGAACTCTTCCATTGTTCTCGGAATTCCGTTGAAGTTTAAAAATGCTTCGAAACTCTTCAATTGTTCTCGGAATTCTGCTGAACTTTTAAAATGCTTTGGAACTCTTCCATTGTTCTCGGAATTCTGCTGAAGTTTAAAAATGCTTCGGAACTCTTCCATTGTTCTCAGAATTCCGCTGACGTTTAAAAATGCTTCGATACTCTTCCATTGTTCTCGGAATTCTTCTGACGTTTAAAAATGCTTCGGAACTCTTCCATTGTTCTTGGAATTCCGATGACGTTTTAAAATGCTTCGGTACTCTTCCATTGTTCTCGGAATTCCGCTGACGTTTAAAAATTCTTCGGAACTCTTCCATTGTTCTCGGAATTCCACTGAAGTTTAAAAATGCTTCAGAACTCTTCCATTGTTCTCGGAATTTCGCTGACGTTTAATAATGCTTCGCAACTCTTTCCTTGTTCTCGGAATTCCGCTGACATTTAAAAATGCTTTGGAACTCTTCCATTGTTCTCGGAATTCCGTTGAAGTTTAAAAATGCATCGAAACTCTTCCATTGTTCTCGGAATTCCGCTGACATTTAAAAATGCTTCGGAAATCTTCCATTGTTTTCAAAATTCCGCTGACGTTTAAAAATGCTTCAGAACTCTTCCATTGTTCTCAGAATTCCGCTGACATTTAAAAATGCTTCGGAACTCTTCCATTGTTCTCGGAATTCCGCTGACGTTTAAAAATTGTTCGGTACTCTTCCATTGTTCTCGGAATTCCGCTGACATATAAAAATGCTTCGGAAATCTTGTATTGTTCTCGGAATTCCGCTGAAGTTTAAAAATGCTTAAAATCTCTTCCATTGTTCTCGTAATTCTGCTCATGTTTAAAAATGCTTCGGAACTCTTCTATTGTTCTCGGAATTCCGCTGAAGTTTAAAAATGCTTAAAATCTCTTCCATTGTTCTCGTAATTCTGCTCATGTTTAAAAATGCTTCGGAACTCTTCCATTGTTCTCGGAATTCCGCTGACAATTAAAAATGCTTCGGAACTCTTCCATTGTTCTCGGAATTCCGTTGAAGTTTAAAAATGCTTCGAAACTCTTCCATTGTTCTCAGAATTCTGCTGAAGTTTAAAAATGCTTCAGAACTCTTCCATTGTTCTCGGAATTCCGCTGACGTTTAATAATGCTTCGCAACTCTTTCATTGTTCTCGGAATTCCGCTGAAATTTAAAAATGCTTCAGAACTCTTCCATTGTTCTCAGAATTCCGCTGACGTTTAAAAATGCTTCGGTACTCTTCCTTTGTTCTCAGAATTCCGCTGACATATAAAAATGCTTCGGAAATCTTGCATTGTTCTCGGCATTCCGCTGACGTTTAAAAATGCTTCGGAACTCTTCAATTGTTCTCGGAATTCTGCTGAACTTTTAAAATGCTTTGGAACTCTTCCATTGCTCTCAGAATTCTGCTGAAGTTTAAAAATGCTTCAGAACTCTTACATTGTTCTCGGAATTCTGCTGACGTTTAAAAATGCTTCGGAACTCTTCCATTGTTCTCGAAATTCCGTTGAAGTTTAAAAATGCTTCGGAACTCTTCCATTGTTCTCGGAATTCTGCTGAAGTTTAAAAATGCTTCGGAACTCTTCCATTGTTCTTGGAATTCCGATGACGTTTTAAAATGCTTCGGTACTCTTCCATTGTTCTCGGAATTCCGCTGACGTTTAAAAATTCTTCGGAACTCTTCCATTGTTCTCGGAATTCCACTGAAGTTTAAAAATGCTTCAGAACTCTTCCATTGTTCTCGGAATTTCGCTGACGTTTAATAATGCTTCGCAACTCTTTCCTTGTTCTCGGAATTCCGCTGACGTTTAAAAATGCTTCGGAACTCTTCCATTGTTCTCGGAATTCCGTTGAAGTTTAAAAATGCTTTGAAACTCTTCCATTGTTCTCGGAATTCCGCTGACATTTAAAAATGCTTCGGAACTCTTCCATTGTTCTCGGAATTCCGCTGACGTTTAAAAATTGTTCGGTACTCTTCCATTGTTCTCGGAATTCCGCTGACATATAAAAATGCTTCGGAAATCTTGTATTGTTCTCGGAATTCCGCTGAAGTTTAAAAATGCTTAAAATCTCTTCCATTGTTCTCGTAATTCTGCTCATGTTTAAAAATGCTTCGGAACTCTTCTATTGTTCTCGGAATTCCGCTGAAGTTTAAAAATGCTTAAAATCTCTTCCATTGTTCTCGTAATTCTGCTCATGTTTAAAAATGCTTCGGAACTCTTCCATTGTTCTCGTAATTCCGCTGAAGTTTAAAAATGCTTCGGAACTCTTCCATTGTTCTCGGAATTCCGATGACGTTTTAAAATGCTTCGGAACTCTTCCATTGTTCTCGGAATTCCGATGACGTTTTAAAATGCTTCGGTACTCTTCCATTGTTCTCGGAATTCCGCTGACAATGAAAAATGCTTCGGAACTCTTCCATTGTTCTCGGAATTCCGTTGAAGTTTAAAAATGCTTTGAAACTCTTCCATTGTTCTCAGAATTCTGCTGAAGTTTAAAAATGCTTCAGAACTCTTCCATTGTTCTCGGAATTCCGCTGACGTTTAATAATGCTTCGCAACTCTTTCATTGTTCTCGGAATTCCGCTGAAATTTAAAAATGCTTCGGAACTCTTCCATTGTTCTCAGAATTCCGCTGACGTTTAAAAATGCTTCGGTACTCTTCCTTTGTTCTCGGAATTCCGCTGACATATAAAAATGCTTCGGAAATCTTGCATTGTTCTCGGCATTCCGCTGACGTTTAAAAATGCTTCGGAACTCTTCAATTGTTCTCGGAATTCCGCTGACGTTTAATAATGCTTCGCAACTCTTTCATTGTTCTCGGAATTCCGCTGACGTTTAAAAATGCTTCGGAACTCTTCCATTGTTCTCGGAATTCCGTTGAAGTTTAAAAATGCTTCGAAACTCTTCAATTGTTCTCGGAATTCTGCTGAACTTTTAAAATGCTTTGGAACTCTTCCATTGTTCTCGGAATTCTGCTGAAGTTTAAAAATGCTTCGGAACTCTTCCATTGTTCTCAGAATTCCGCTGACGTTTAAAAATGCTTCGATACTCTTCCATTGTTCTCGGAATTCTTCTGACGTTTAAAAATGCTTCGGAACTCTTCCATTGTTCTTGGAATTCCGATGACGTTTTAAAATGCTTCGGTACTCTTCCATTGTTCTCGGAATTCCGCTGACGTTTAAAAATTCTTCGGAACTCTTCCATTGTTCTCGGAATTCCACTGAAGTTTAAAAATGCTTCAGAACTCTTCCATTGTTCTCGGAATTTCGCTGACGTTTAATAATGCTTCGCAACTCTTTCCTTGTTCTCGGAATTCCGCTGACATTTAAAAATGCTTTGGAACTCTTCCATTGTTCTCGGAATTCCGTTGAAGTTTAAAAATGCATCGAAACTCTTCCATTGTTCTCGGAATTCCGCTGACATTTAAAAATGCTTCGGAAATCTTCCATTGTTTTCAAAATTCCGCTGACGTTTAAAAATGCTTCAGAACTCTTCCATTGTTCTCAGAATTCCGCTGACATATAAAAATGCTTCGCAACTCTTTCATTGTTCTCGGAATTCCGCTGACGTTTAAAAATGCTTCGGAACTCTTCCATTGTTCTCGGAATTCCGTTGAAGTTTAAAAATGCTTCGGTACTCTTCCTTTGTTCTCGGAATTCCACTGACATATAAAAATGCTTCGCAACTCTTTCATTGTTCTCGGAATTCCGCTGACGTTTAAAAATGCTTCGGAACTCTTCCATTGTTCTCGGAATTCCGTTGAAGTTTAAAAATGCTTCGAAACTCTTCCATTGTTCTCAGAATTCTGCTGAAGTTTAAAAATGCTTCAGAACTCTTCCATTGTTCTCGGAATTCCGCTGACGTTTAATAATGCTTCGCAACTCTTTCATTGTTCTCGGAATTCCGCTGAAATTTAAAAATGCTTCAGAACTCTTCCATTGTTCTCAGAATTCCGCTGACGTTTAAAAATGCTTCGGTACTCTTCCTTTGTTCTCGGAATTCCGCTGACATATAAAAATGCTTCGGAAATCTTGCATTGTTCTCGGCATTCCGCTGACGTTTAAAAATGCTTCGAAACTCTTCCATTGTTCTCAGAATTCTGCTGAAGTTTAAAAATGCTTCAGAACTCTTCCATTGTTCTCGGAATTCCGCTGACGTTTAATAATGCTTCGCAACTCTTTCATTGTTCTCGGAATTCCGCTGAAATTTAAAAATGCTTCGGAACTCTTCCATTGTTCTCGAAATTCCGTTGAAGTTTAAAAATGCTTCGGAACTCTTCCATTGTTCTCGGAATTCTGCTGAAGTTTAAAAATGCTTCGGAACTCTTCCATTGTTCTCAGAATTCCGCTGACGTTTAAAAATGCTTCGGTACTCTTCCATTGTTCTCGGAATTCTTCTGACGTTTAAAAATGCTTCGGAACTCTTCCATTGTTCTCGGAATTCCGATGACGTTTTAAAATGCTTCGGTACTCTTCCATTGTTCTCGGAATTCCGCTGACGTTTAAAAATTCTTCGGAACTCTTCCATTGTTCTCGGAATTCCACTGAAGTTTAAAAATGCTTCGGAACTCTTCCATTGTTCTAGGAATTCTGCTGAAGTTTAAAAATTCATGTGAACTCTTCCATTATTCTCGGAATTCGTGTGAATTTTAAAAATGCTTCGGAACTTTTCTATTGTTCTCGGAATTCCGCTGAAGTTTAAAAATGCTTAAAATCTCTTACATTGTTCTCGGAATTCCGCTGAAGTTTGAAAATGCTTCGGAACTCTTCCATTGTTCTCGGAATTCTGCTGAAGTTTAACAATGCTTCAGAACTCTTCCATTGTTCTCAGAATTCCGCTGACGTTCAAAAATGCTTCGGAAATCTTCCATTGTTTTCAAAATTCCGCTGACGTTTAAAAATGCTTCAGAACTTTTCCATTGTTCTCCGAGTTCTGCTGACGTTTAAAAATGCTTCGGAACTCTTCCATTGTTCTCAGAATTCCGCTGACGTTTAAAAATGCTTCTGAACTCTTCCATTGTTCTCGGAATTCCGTTGAAGTTTAAAAATGCTTCGGAACTTTTCTATTGTTCTCGGAATTCCGCTGAAGTTTAAAAATGCTTAAAATCTCTTACATTGTTCTCGGAATTCCGCTGAAGTTTAAAAATGCTTCGGAACTCTTCCATTGTTCTCGGAATTCTGCTGAAGTTTAAAAATGCTTCGGAACTCTTCCATTGTTCTCAGAATTCCGCTGACGTTTAAAAATGCTTCGATACTCTTCCATTGTTCTCGGAATTCTTCTGACGTTTAAAAATGCTTCGGAACTCTTCCATTGTTCTTGGAATTCCGATGACGTTTTAAAATGCTTCGGTACTCTTCTATTGTTCTCGGAATTCCGCTGACGTTTAAAAATTCTTCGGAACTCTTCCATTGTTCTCGGAATTCCACTGAAGTTTAAAAATGCTTCAGAACTCTTCCATTGTTCTCAGAATTCCGCTGACGTTTAAAAATGCTTCGGAAATCTTCCATTGTTTTCAAAATTCCGCTGACGTTTAAAAATGCTTCAGAACTCTTCCATTGTTCTCAGAATTCCGCTGACATTTAAAAATGCTTCGGAACTCTTCCATTGTTCTCGGAATTCCGCTGACGTTTAAAAATTGTTCGGTACTCTTCCATTGTTCTCGGAATTCCGCTGACATATAAAAATGCTTCGGAAATCTTGTATTGTTCTCGGAATTCCGCTGAAGTTTAAAAATGCTTCGGAACTCTTCCATTGTTCTCGGAATTCCGATGACGTTTTAAAATGCTTCGGTACTCTTCCATTGTTCTCGGAATTCCGCTGACAATTAAAAATGCTTAAAATCTCTTCCATTGTTCTCGTAATTCTGCTCATGTTTAAAAATGATTCGGAACTCTTCTATTGTTCTCGGAATTCCGCTGAAGTTTAAAAATGCTTAAAATCTCTTCCATTGTTCTCGCAATTCTGCTCATGTTTAAAAATGCTTCGGAACTCTTCCATTGTTCTCGTAATTCCGCTGAAGTTTAAAAATGCTTCGGAACTCTTCCATTGTTCTCGGAATTCCGATGACGTTTTAAAATGCTTCGGTACTCTTCCATTGTTCTCGGAATTCCGCTGACAATTAAAAATGCTTCAGAACTCTTCCATTGTTCTCGGAATTCCGCTGACGTTTAATAATGCTTCGCAACTCTTTCATTGTTCTCGGAATTCCGCTGAAATTTAAAAATGCTTCGGAACTCTTCCATTGTTCTCAGAATTCCGCTGACGTTTAAAAATGCTTCGGTACTCTTCCTTTGCTCTCGGAATTCCGCTGACATATAAAAATGCTTCGGAAATCTTGCATTGTTCTCGGCATTCCGCTGACGTTTAAAAATGCTTCGGAACTCTTCAATTGTTCTCGGAATTCCGCTGATGTTTAATAATGCTTCGCAACTCTTTCATTGTTCTCGGAATTCCGCTGACGTTTAAAAATGCTTCGGAACTCTTCCATTGTTCTCGGAATTCCGTTGAAGTTTAAAAATGCTTCGAAACTCTTCCATTGTTCTCAGAATTCTGCTGAAGTTTAAAAATGCTTCAGAACTCTTCCATTGTTCTCGGAATTCCGCTGACGTTTAATAATGCTTCGCAACTCTTTCATTGTTCTCGGAATTCCGCTGAAATTTAAAAATGCTTCAGAACTCTTCCATTGTTCTCAGAATTCCGCTGACGTTTAAAAATGCTTCGGTACTCTTCCTTTGTTCTCGGAATTCCGCTGACATATAAAAATGCTTCGGAAATCTTGCATTGTTCTCGGCATTCCGCTGACGTTTAAAAATGCTTCGGAACTCTTCAATTGTTCTCGGAATTCTGCTGAACTTTTAAAATGCTTTGGAACTGTTCCATTGCTCTCAGAATTCTGCTGAAGTTTAAAAATGCTTCAGAACTCTTACATTGTTCTCGGAATTCTGCTGACGTTTAAAAATGCTTCGGAACTCTTCCATTGTTCTTGAAATTCCATTGAAGTTTAAAAATGCTTCGGAACTCTTCCATTGTTCTCGGAATTCTGCTGAAGTTTAAAAATGCTTCGGAACTCTTCCATTGTTCTCAGAATTCCGCTGACGTTTAAAAATGCTTCGATACTCTTCCATTGTTCTCGGAATTCTTCTGACGTTTAAAAATGCTTCGGAACTCTTCCATTGTTCTTGGAATTCCGATGACGTTTTAAAATGCTTCGGTACTCTTCCATTGTTCTCGGAATTCCGCTGACGTTTAAAAATTCTTCGGAACTCATCCATTGTTCTCGGAATTCCACTGAAGTTTAAAAATGCTTCAGAACTCTTCCATTGTTCTCGGAATTTCGCTGACGTTTAATAATGCTTCGCAACTCTTTCCTTGTTCTCGGAATTCCGCTGACGTTTAAAAATGCTTCGGAACTCTTCCATTGTTCTCGGAATTCTGTTGAAGTTTAAAAATGCTTTGAAACTCTTCCATTGTTCTCGGAATTCCGCTGACATTTAAAAATGCTTCGGAACTCTTCCATTGTTCTCGGAATTCCGCTGACGTTTAAAAATTGTTCGGTACTCTTCCATTGTTCTCGGAATTCCGCTGACATATAAAAATGCTTCGGAAATCTTGTATTGTTCTCGGAATTCCGCTGAAGTTTAAAAATGCTTAAAATCTCTTCCATTGTTCTCGTAATTCTGCTCATGTTTAAAAATGCTTCGGAACTCTTCTATTGTTCTCGGAATTCCGCTGAAGTTTAAAAATGCTTCAGAACTCTTACATTGTTCTCGGAATTCTGCTGACGTTTAAAAATGCTTCGGAACTCTTCTATTGTTCTCGGAATTCTGCTGAAGTTTAAAAATGCTTCAGAACTCTTACATTGTTCTCGGAATTCTGCTGACGTTTAAAAATGCTTCGGAACTCTTCCATTGTTCTCGAAATTCCGTTGAAGTTTAAAAATGCTTCGGAACTCTTCCATTGTTCTCGGAATTCTGCTGAAGTTTAAAAATGCTTCGGAACTCTTCCATTGTTCTCAGAATTCCGCTGACGTTTAAAAATGCTTCGGTACTCTTCCATTGTTCTCGGAATTCTTCTGACGTTTAAAAATGCTTCGGAACTCTTCCATTGTTCTAGGAATTCTGCTGAAGTTTAAAAATTCATGTGAACTCTTCCATTATTCTCGGAATTCGTGTGAATTTTAAAAATGCTTCGGAACTTTTCTATTGTTCTCGGAATTCCGCTGAAGTTTAAAAATGCTTAAAATCTCTTACATTGTTCTCGGAATTCCGCTGAAGTTTAAAAATGCTTCGGAACTCTTCCATTGTTCTCGGAATTCTGCTGAAGTTTAAAAATGCTTCAGAACTCTTCCATTGTTCTCGGAATTTCGCTGACGTTTAATAATGCTTCGCAACTCTTTCCTTGTTCTCGGAATTCCGCTGACGTTTAAAAATGCTTCGGTACTCTTCCATTGTTCTCGGAATTCCGCTGACATTTAAAAATGCTTCGGAAATCTTCCATTGTTTTCAAAATTCCGCTGACGTTTAAAAATGCTTCAGAACTTTTCCATTGTTCTCCGAGTTCTGCTGACGTTTAAAAATGCTTCGGAACTCTTCCATTGTTCTCAGAATTCCGCTGACGTTTAAAAATGCTTCTGAACTCTTCCATTGTTCTCGGAATTCCGTTGAAGTTTAAAAATGCTTCGAAACTCTTCCATTGTTCTCGGAATTCTGCTGAAGTTTAAAAATGCTTCAGAACTCTTCCATTGTTCTCGGAATTTCGCTGACGTTTAATAATGCTTCGCAACTCTTTCCTTGTTCTCGGAATTCCGCTGACGTTTAAAAATGCTTCGGAACTCTTCCATTGTTCTCGGAATTCCGTTGAAGTTTAAAAATGCTTCAAAACTCTTCCATTGTTCTCGGAATTCAGCTGACATATAAAAATGCTTCGGAAATCTTGTATTGTTCTCGGCATTCCGCTGACATTTAAAAATGCTTCGGAACTCTTCTATTGTTCTCGGAATTCCGCTGAAGTTTAAAAATGCTTAAAATCTCTTCCATTGTTCTCGTAATTCTGCTCATGTTTAAAAATGCTTCGGAACTCTTCCATTGTTCTCGTAATTCCGCTGAAGTTTAAAAATGCTTCGGAACTCTTCCATTGGTCTCGGAATTCCGATGACGTTTTAAAATGCTTCGGTACTCTTCCATTGTTCTCGGAATTCCGCTGACAATTAAAAATGCTTCGGAACTCTTCCATTGTTCTCGGAATTCCACTGAAGTTTAAAAATGCTTCACAACTCTTCCATTGTTCTCGGAATTCCGCTGACGTTTAATAATGCTTCGCAACTCTTTCATTGTTCTCGGAATTCCGCTGACGTTTAAAAATGCTTCGGAACTCTTCCATTGTTCTCGGAATTTCGTTGAAGTTTAAAAATGCTTCGAAACTCTTCCATTGTTCTCAGAATTCCGCTGACATTTAAAAATGCTTTGGTACTCTTCCATTGTTCTCGGAATTCCGCTGACATATAAAAATGCTTCGGAAATCTTGCATTGTTCTCGGCATTCCGCTGACGTTTAAAAATGCTTCGGAACTCTTCAATTGTTCTCGGAATTCTGCTGAACTTTTAAAATGCTTTGGAACTCTTCCATTGCTCTCGGAATTCTGCTGAAGTTTAAAAATGCTTCAGAACTCTTACATTGTTCTCGGAATTCTGCTGAAGTTTAAAAATGCTTCGGTACTCTTCCATTGTTCTCGAAATTCCGCTGACATATAAAAATGCTTCGGAAATCTTGCATTGTTCTCGGCATTCCGCTGACGTTTAAAAATGCTTCGGAACTCTTCCATTGTTTTCAAAATTCCGCTGACGTTTAAAAATGCTTCAGAACTATTAAATTGTTCTCGGAATTCCGCTGACGTTTAAAAATGCTTTGCAACTCTTCCATTGTTCTCAGAATTCCGCTGAAGTTTAAAAATGCTTCAGAATTCTTCAATTGTTCTCGGAATTCTGCTGAACTTTTAAAATGCTTTGGAACTCTTCCATTGCTCTCGGAATTCTGCTGAAATTTAAAAATGCTTCGGAACTCTTCCATTGTTCTCGGAATTCTGCTGAAGTTTAAAAATGCTTCGGAACTCTTCCATTATTCTCGGAATTCCGTTGAAGTTTAAAAATGCTTCGAAACTCTTCCATTGTTCTCGGAATTCTGCTGAACTTTTAAAATGCTTTGGAACTCTTCCATTGCTCTCGGAATTCTGCTGAAGTTTAAAAATGCTTCGGAACTCTTCCATTGTTCTCGGAATTCTGCTGAAGTTTAAAAATGCTTCGGAACTCTTCCATTGTTCTCGGAATTCCGTTGAAGTTTAAAAATGCTTCGAAACTCTTCCATTGTTCTCGGAATTCTGCTGAAGTTTAAAAATGCTTCGGAACTCTTCCATTGTTCTCAGAATTCCGCTAACGTTTAAAAATGCTTCGGAAATCTTCCATTGTTTTCAAAATTCCGCTGACGCTTAAAAATGCTTCAGAACTCTTCCATTGTTCTCGGAATTCCGCTGACGTTTAATAATGCTTCGCAACTCTTTCATTGTACTCGGAATTCCGCTAACGTTTAAAAATGCTTCGGAACTCTTCCATTGTTCTCGGAATTCCGTTGAAGTTTAAAAATGCTTCGAAACTCTTCCATTGTTCTGGGAATTCTGCTGAAGTTTAAAAATGCTTCAGAACTCTTCCATTGTTCTCGGAATTCCGCTGATGTTTAAAAATGCTTCAGTACTCTTCCTTTGTTCTCGGAATTCCGTTGACATATAAAAATGCTTTGGAAATCTTGCATTGTTCTCGGCATTCCGCTGACGTTTAAAAATGCTTCGGAACTCTTCAATTGTTCTCGGAATTCTGCTGAAGTTTAAAAATGCTTCAGAACTCTTCCATTGTTCTCGGAATTCTGCTGTAGTTTAAAAATGCTTCGGAACCTTTCATTGTTCTCAGAATTCCGCTGACGTTTAAAAATGCTTCGGAACTCTTCAATTGTTCTCGGAATTCTGCTGAACTTTAAAAATGCTTTGGAACTCTTCCATTGCTCTCTGAATTCTGCTGAAGTTTAAAAATGCTTCGGAACTCTTCCATTGTTCTCGGAATTCTGCTGAAGTTTAAAAATGTTTAGGAACTCTTCCATTGTTCTCAGAATTCCGCTGACGTTTAAAAATGCTTCGGAAATCTTCCATTGTTTTCAAAATTCCGCTGACATATAAAAATGCTTCGGAAATCTTGCATTGTTCTCGGCATTCCGCTGACGTTTAAAAATGCTTCAGAATTCCTCAATTGTTCTCGGAATTCTGCTGAACTTTTAAAACGCTTTGGAACTCTTCCATTGCTCTCGGAATTCTGCTGAAGTTTAAAAATGCTTCGGAACTCTTCCATTGTTCTCGGAATTCCGTTGAAGTTTAAAAATGCTTCGAAACTCTTCCATTGTTCTCGGAATTCTGCTGAAGTTTAAAAATGCTTCAGAACTCTTCCATTGTTCTCGGAATTCCGCTGACGTTTAATAATGCTTCGCAACTCTTTCATTGTTCTCGGAATTCCGCTGACGTTTAAAAATGCTTCGGAACTCTTCCATTGTTCTCGGAATTATGTTGAAGTTTAAAAATGCTTCGAAACCCTTCCATTGTTCTCGGAATTCTGCTGAAGTTTAAAAATGCTTCGGAACTCTTTCATTGTTCTCAGAATTCCGCTGACATTTAAAAATGCTTTGGTACTCTTCCATTGTTCTTGGAATTCCGCTGACATATAAAAATGCTTCGAAAATCTTGCATTGTTCTCGGCATTCCGCTGACGTTTAAAAATGCTTCGGAACTCTTCAATTGTTCTCGGAATTCTGCTGAACTTTTAAAATGCTTTGGAACTCTTCCATTGCTCTCGGAATTCTGCTGAAGTTTAAAAATGCTTCAGAACTCTTACATTGTTCTCGGAATTCTGCTGAAGTTTAAAAATGCTTCGGTACTCTTCCATTGTTCTCGGAAGTCCGCTGACATATAAAAATGCTTCGGAAATCTTGCATTGTTCTCGGCATTCCGCTGACGTTTAAAAATGCTTCGGAACTCTTCCATTGTTCTCAGAATTCCGCTGACGTTTAAAAATGCTTCGGAAATCTTCCATTGTTTTCAAAATTCCGCTGACGTTTAAAAATGCTTCAGAACTCTTCCATTGTTCTCGGAATTCCGCTGACGTTTAAAAATGCTTTGGAACTCTTCCATTGTTCTTGGAATTCTGCTGAAGTTTAAAAATGCTTCGGAACTCTTCCATTGTTCTCAGAATTCCGCTGACGTTTAAAAATGCTTCGGTACTCTTCCATTGTTCTCGGAATTCCACTGACATATAAAAATACTTCGGAAATCTTGCATTGTTCTCGGCATTCCGCTGACGTTTAAAAATGCTTCGGAACTCTTCAATTGTTCTCGGAATTCTGCTGAACTTTTAAAATGCTTTGGAACTCTTCTATTGCTCTCGGAATTCTGCTGAAGTTTAAAAATGCTTCGGAACTCTTCCATTGTTCTCGGAATTCTGCTGAAGTTTAAAAATGCTTCAGAACTCTTCCATTGTTCTCGGAATTTCGCTGACGTTTAATAATGCTTCGCAACTCTTTCCTTGTTCTCGGAATTCCGCTGACGTTTAAAAATGCTTCGGTACTCTTCCATTGTTCTCGGAATTCCGCTGACATTTAAAAATGCTTCGGAAATCTTCCATTGTTTTCAAAATTCCGCTGACGTTTAAGAATGCTTCAGAACTTTTCCATTGTTCTCCGAGTTCTGCTGACGTTTAAAAATGCTTCGGAACTCTTCCATTGTTCTCAGAATTCCGCTGACGTTTAAAAATGCTTCTGAACTCTTCCATTGTTCTCGGAATTCCGTTGAAGTTTAAAAATGCTTCAGAACTCTTCCATTGTTCTCGGAATTTCGCTGACGTTTAATAATGCTTCGCAACTCTTTCCTTGTTCTCGGAATTCCGCTGACGTTTAAAAATGCTTCGGAACTCTTCCATTGTTCTCGGAATTCCGTTGAAGTTTAAAAATGCTTCAAAACTCTTCCATTGTTCTCGGAATTCAGCTGACATATAAAAATGCTTCGGAAATCTTGCATTGTTCTCAGCATTCCGCTGACGTTTAAAAATGCTTCGGAACTCTTCCATTGTTCTCAGAATTCCGCTGACGTTTAAAAATGCTTCGGAAATCTTCCATTGTTTTCAAAATTCCGCTGACGTTTAAAAATGCTTCAGAACTCTTCCATTGTTCTCGGAATTCTGCTGTAGTTTAAAAATGCTTCGGAACTCTTCCATTGTTCTCAGAATTCCGCTGACGTTTAAAAATGCTTCGGAAATCTTCCATTGTTTTCAAAATTCCGCTGACGTTTAAAAATGCTTCAGAACTCTTCCATTGTTCTCGGAATTCCGCTGACGTTTTAAAATGCTTCGGTACTCTTCCATTGTTCTCGGAATTCCGCTGACATATAAAAATGCTTCGGAAATCTTGCATTGTTCTCGGCATTCCGCTGACGTTTAAAAATGCTTCGGAACTCTTCCATTGTTCTCAGAATTCCACTGATGTTTAAAAATGCATCGGAAATCTTCCATAGTTTTCAAAATTCCGCTGACGTTTAAAAATGCTTCAGAACTCTTCCATTGTTCTCGGAATTCCGCTGATGTTTAAAAATGCTTTGGAACTCTTCCATTATTCTCGGAAATCTGCTGAAGTTTAAAAATGCTTCGGAACTCTTCCATTGTTCTCAGAATTCCGCTGACGTTTAATAATGCTTCGCAACTTTTTCATTGTTCTCGGAATTCCGCTGACGGTTAAAAATGCTTCGGAACTCTTCAATTGTTCTCGGAATTCTGTTGAACTTTTAAAATGCTTTGGAACTCTTCCATTGCTCTCGGAATTCTGCTGAAGTTTAAAAATGCTTCAGAACTCTTACATTGTTCTCGGAATTCTGCTGACGTTTAAAAATTCTTCGGAACTCTACCATTGTTCTCGGAATTCCGTTGAAGTTTAAAAATGCTTCGAAACTCTTCCATTGTTCTCGGAATTCTGCTGAAGTTTAAAAATGCTTCGGAACTCTTCCATTGTTCTCGGAATTCCGCTGACGTTTAATAATGCTTCGCAACGCTTTCATTGTTCTCGGAATTCCACTGACGTTTAAAAATGCTTCGGAACTCTTCCATTGGTCTCGGAATTCCGATGACGTTTTAAAATGCTTCGGTACTCTTCCATTGTTCTCGGAATTCCGCTGACAATTAAAAATGCTTCGAAACTCTTCCATTGTTCTCGGAATTCTGCTGAAGTTTAAAAATGCTTCGGAACTCTTCCATTGTTCTCGGAATTCCGCTGACGTTTAATAATGCTTCGCAACTCTTTCATTGTTCTCGGAATTCCACTGACGTTTAAAAATGCTTCGGAACTCTTCCATTGTTCTCGGAATTCCGTTGAAGTTTAAAAATGCTTCGAAACTCTTCCATTGTTCTCAGAATTCTGCTGAAGTTTAAAAATGCTTCAGAACTCTTCCATTGTTCTCGGAATTCCGCTGACGTTTAAAAATGCTTCGGAACTCTTCCATTGTTCTCGGAATTTCGTTGAAGTTTAAAAATGCTTCGAAACTCTTCCATTGTTCTCGGAATTCTGCTGAAGTTTAAAAATGCTTCAGAACTCTTACATTGTTCTCGGAATTCTGCTGACGTTTACAAATGCTTCGGAACTCTTCCATTGTTCTCTGAATTCCGCTGACGTTTAAAAATGCTTCGGTACTCTTCCTTTGTTCTCGGAATTCCGCTGACATATAAAAATGCTTCGGAAATCTTGCATTGTTCTCGGCATTCCGCTGACGTTTAAAAATGCTTCGGAACTCTTCAATTGTTCTCGGAATTCTGCCGAACTTTTAAAATGCTTTGGAACTCTTCCATTGCTCTCGGAATTCTGCTGAAGTTTAAAAATGCTTCAGAACTCTTCCATTTTTCTCGGAATTCTGCTGTAGTTTAAAAATGCTTCGGAACTCTTCCATTGTTCTCAGAATTCCGCTGACGTTTAAAAATGCTTCGGAAATCTTCCATTGTTTTCAAAATTCCGCTGACGTTTAAAAATGCTTCAGAACTCTTCCATTGTTCTCGGAATTCCGCTGACGTTTTAAAATGCTTCGGTACTCTTCCATTGTTCTCGGAATTCCGCTGACATATAAAAATGCTTCGGAAATCTTGCATTGTTCTCGGCATTCCGCTGACGTTTAAAAATGCTTCGGAACTCTTCCATTGTTCTCAGAATTCCGCTGATGTTTAAAAATGCATCGGAAATCTTCCATAGTTTTCAAAATTCCGCTGACGTTTAAAAATGCTTCAGAACTCTTCCATTGTTCTCGGAATTCCGCTGACGTTTAAAAATGCTTTGGAACTCTTCCATTATTCTCGGAAATCTGCTGAAGTTTAAAAATGCTTCGGAACTCTTCCATTGTTCTCAGAATTCCGCTGACGTTTAATAATGCTTCGCAACTTTTTCATTGTTCTCGGAATTCCGCTGACGGTTAAAAATGCTTCGGAACTCTTCAATTGTTCTCGGAATTCTGTTGAACTTTTAAAATGCTTTGGAACTCTTCCATTGCTCTCGGAATTCTGCTGAAGTTTAAAAATGCTTCAGAACTCTTACATTGTTCTCGGAATTCTGCTGACGTTTAAAAATGCTTCGGAACTCTACCATTGTTCTCGGAATTCCGTTGAAGTTTAATAATGCTTCGAAACTCTTCCATTGTTCTCGGAATTCTGCTGAAGTTTAAAAATGCTTCGGAACTCTTCCATTGTTCTCGGAATTCCGCTGACAATTAAAAATGCTTCGAAACTCTTCCATTGTTCTCGGAATTCCACTGAAGTTTAAAAATGCTTCACAACTCTTCCATTGTTCTCGGAATTCCGCTGACGTTTAATAATGCTTCGCAACTCTTTCATTGTTCTCGGAATTCCGCTGACGTTTAAAAATGCTTCGGAACTCTTCCATTGTTCTCGGAATTCCGTTGAAGTTTAAAAATGCTTCGAAACTCTTCCATTGTTCTCAGAATTCTGCTGAAGTTTAAAAATGCTTCAGAACTCTTCCATTGTTCTCGGAATTCCGCTGACGTTTAAAAATGCTTCGGAACTCTTCCATTGTTCTCGGAATTTCGTTGAAGTTTAAAAATGCTTCGAAACTCTTCCATTGTTCTCGGAATTCTGCTGAAGTTTAAAAATGCTTCGGAACTCTTTCATTGTTCTCAGAATTCCGCTGACATTTAAAAATGCTTTGGTACTCTTCCATTTTTCTCGGAATTCCGCTGACATATAAAAATGCTTCGGAAATCTTGCATTGTTCTCGGCATTCCGCTGACGTTTAAAAATGCTTCGGAACTCTTCAATTGTTCTTGGAATTCTGCTGAACTTTTAAAATGCTTTGGAACTCTTCCATTGCTCTCGGAATTCTGCTGAAGTTTAAAACTGCTTCGGTACTCTTCCATTGTTCTCGAAATTCCGCTGACATATAAAAATGCTTCGGAAATCTTGCATTGTTCTCGGCATTCCGCTGACGTTTAAAAATGCTTCGGAACTCTTCCATTGTTTTCAAAATTCCGCTGACGTTTAAAAATGCTTCAGAACTATTAAATTGTTCTCGGAATTCTGCTGACGTTTAAAAATGCTTTGCAACTCTTCCATTGTTCTCAGAATTCCGCTGAAGTTTAAAAATGCTTCAGAATTCTTCCATTGTTCTCGGAATTCCGTTGAAGTTTAAAAATGCTTCGAAACTCTTCCATTGTTCTCGGAATTCTGCTGAAGTTTAAAAATGCTTCGGAACTCTTCCATTGTTCTCAGAATTCCGCTAACGTTTAAAAATGCTTCGGAAATCTTCCATTGTTTTCAAAATTCCGCTGACGCTTAAAAATGCTTCAGAACTCTTCCATTGTTCTCGGAATTCCGCTGACGTTTAATAATGCTTCGCAACTCTTTCATTGTACTCGGAATTCCGCTAACGTTTAAAAATGCTTCGTAACTCTTCCATTGTTCTCGGAATTCCGTTGAAGTTGAAAAATGCTTCGAAACTCTTCCATTGTTCTGGGAATTCTGCTGAAGTTTAAAAATGCTTCAGAACTCTTCCATTGTTCTCGGAATTCCGCTGACGTTTAATAATGCTTCGCAACTCTTTCATTGTTCTCGGAATTCCGCTTATGTTTAAAAATGCTTCGGTACTCTTCCTTTGTTCTCGGAATTCCGCTGACATATAAAAATGCTTTGGAAATCTTGCATTGTTCTCGGCATTCCGCTGACGTTTAAAAATGCTTCGGAACTCTTCAATTGTTCTCGGAATTCTGCTGAAGTTTAAAAATGCTTCAGAACTCTTCCATTGTTCTCGGAATTCTGCTGTAGTTTAAAAATGCTTCGGAACTCTTCCATTGTTCTCAGAATTCCGCTGACGTTTAAAAATGCTTCGGTACTCTTCCATTGTTCTCGGAATTCCACTGACATATAAAAATACTTCGGAAATCTTGCATTGTTCTCGGCATTCCGCTGACGTTTAAAAATGCTTCGGAACTCTTCAATTGTTCTCGGAATTCTGCTGAACTTTTAAAATGCTTTGGAACTCTTCCATTGCTCTCGGAATTCTGCTGAAGTTTAAAAATGCTTCGGAACTCTTCCATTGTTCTCGGAATTCTGCTGAAGTTTAAAAATGTTTTGGAACTCTTCCATTGTTCACAGAATTCCGCTGACGTTTAAAAATGCTTCGGAAATCTTCCATTGTTTTCAAAATTC
Source organism: Phyllobates terribilis (assembly GCF_046119375.1). Lineage (NCBI taxonomy): Eukaryota > Metazoa > Chordata > Amphibia > Anura > Dendrobatidae > Phyllobates > Phyllobates terribilis. The sequence continues at coordinate 16,761,612 of NW_027362782.1, forward strand.
CGCTGACATATAAAAATGCTTCGGAAATCTTGCATTGTTCTCGGCATTCCACTGACGTTTAAAAATGTTTCAGAATTCTTCAATTGTTCTCGGAATTCTGCTGAACTTTTAAAATGCTTTGGAACTCTTCTATTGCTCTCGGAATTCTGCTGAAGTTTAAAAATGCTTCGGAACTCTTCCATTGTTCTCGGAATTCTGCTGAAGTTTAAAAATGCTTCGGAACTCTTCCATTGTTCTCGGAATTCCGTTGAAGTTTAAAAATGCTTCGAAACTCTTCCATTGTTCTCGGAATTCTGCTGAAGTTTAAAAATGCTTCGGAACTCTTCCATTGTTCTCGGAATTCCGTTGAAGTTTAAAAATGCTTCGAAACTCTTCCATTGTACTCGGAATTCCGCTAACGTTTAAAAATGCTTCGGAACTCTTCCATTGTTCTCGGAATTCCGTTGAAGTTTAAAAATGCTTCACAACTCTTCCATTGTTCTCGGAATTCCGCTGACTTTTAAAAATACTTCGAAACTCTTCCATTGTTCTCCAAATTCCGCTGAAGTTTAAAAATGCTTCGGAACCCTTCCATTGTTCTCGGAATTCTGCTGAAGTTTAAAAATGCTTCGGAACTCTTCCATTGTTCTCAGAATTCTGCTGACGTTTAAAAATGCTTCGGAACTCTTCCATTGTTCTCGGAATTCCGCTGAAGTTTAAAAATGCTTCGGACCTCTTCCATTGTTCTAGGAATTCTGCTGAAGTCTAAAAATTCATCTGAACTCTTCCATTATTCTCGGAATTCGTGTGAATTTTAAAAATGCTTCGGAAATCTTCTATTGTTCTCGGAATTCCGCTGAAGTTTAAAAATGCTTAAAATCTCTTACATTGTACTCGGAATTCCGCTGAAGTTTAAAAATGCTTCGGAACTCTTCCATTGCTCTCGGAATTCTGCTGAAGTTTAAAAATGCTTCAGAACTCTTACATTGTTCTCGGAATTCTGCTGACGTTTACAAATGCTTCGGAACTCTTCCATTGTTCTCTGAATTCCGCTGACGTTTAAAAATGCTTCGGTACTCTTCCTTTGTTCTCGGAATTCCGCTGACATATAAAAATGCTTCGGAAATCTTGCATTGTTCTCGGCATTCCGCTGACGTTTAAAAATGCTTCGGAACTCTTCAATTGTTCTCGGAATTCTGCCGAACTTTTAAAATGCTTTGGAACTCTTCCATTGCTCTCGGAATTCTGCTGAAGTTTAAAAATGCTTCAGAACTCTTCCATTGTTCTCGGAATTCTGCTGTAGTTTAAAAATGCTTCGGAACTCTTCCATTGTTCTCAGAATTCCGCTGACGTTTAAAAATGCTTCGGAAATCTTCCATTGTTTTCAAAATTCCGCTGACGTTTAAAAATGCTTCAGAACTCTTCCATTGTTCTCGGAATTCCGCTGACGTTTTAAAATGCTTCGGTACTCTTCCATTGTTCTCGGAATTCCGCTGACATATAAAAATGCTTCGGAAATCTTGCATTGTTCTCGGCATTCCGCTGACGTTTAAAAATGCTTCGGAACTCTTCCATTGTTCTCAGAATTCCGCTGATGTTTAAAAATGCATCGGAAATCTTCCATAGTTTTCAAAATTCCGCTGACGTTTAAAAATGCTTCAGAACTCTTCCATTGTTCTCGGAATTCCGCTGACGTTTAAAAATGCTTTGGAACTCTTCCATTGCTCTCGGAATTCTGCTGAAGTTTAAAAATGCTTCGGAACTCTTCCATTGTTCTCGGAATTCTGCTGAAGTTTAAAAATGTTTTGGAACTCTTCCATTGTTCACAGAATTCCGCTGACGTTTAAAAATGCTTCGGAAATCTTCCATTGTTTTCAAAATTCCGCTGACATATAAAAATGCTTCGGAAATCTTGCATTGTTCTCGGCATTCCGCTGACGTTTAAAAATGTTTCAGAATTCTTCAATTGTTCTCGGAATTCTGCTGAACTTTTAAAATGCTTTGGAACTCTTCTATTGCTCTCGGAATTCTGCTGAAGTTTAAAAATGCTTCGGAACTCTTCCATTGTTCTCGGAATTCTGCTGAAGTTTAAAAATGCTTCGGAACTCTTCCATTGTTCTCGGAATTCCGTTGAAGTTTAAAAATGCTTCGAAACTCTTCCATTGTTCTCGGAATTCTGCTGAAGTTTAAAAATGCTTCGGAACTCTTCCATTGTTCTCGGAATTCCGTTGAAGTTTAAAAATGCTTCGAAACTCTTCCATTGTACTCGGAATTCCGCTAACGTTTAAAAATGCTTCGGAACTCTTCCATTGTTCTCGGAATTCCGTTGAAGTTTAAAAATGCTTCACAACTCTTCCATTGTTCTCGGAATTCCGCTGACTTTTAAAAATACTTCGAAACTCTTCCATTGTTCTCCAAATTCCGCTGAAGTTTAAAAATGCTTCGGAACCCTTCCATTGTTCTCGGAATTCTGCTGAAGTTTAAAAATGCTTCGGAACTCTTCCATTGTTTTCAGAATTCTGCTGACGTTTAAAAATGCTTCGGAACTCTTCCATTGTTCTCGGAATTCCGCTGAAGTTTAAAAATGCTTCGGACCTCTTCCATTGTTCTAGGAATTCTGCTGAAGTCTAAAAATTCATCTGAACTCTTCCATTATTCTCGGAATTCGTGTGAATTTTAAAAATGCTTCGGAACTCTTCTATTGTTCTCGGAATTCCGCTGAAGTTTAAAAATGCTTAAAATCTCTTACATTGTACTCGGAATTCCGCTGAAGTTTAAAAATGCTTCGGAACTCTTCCATTGCTCTCGGAATTCTGCTGAAGTTTAAAAATGCTTCAGAACTCTTACATTGTTCTCGGAATTCTGCTGACGTTTACAAATGCTTCGGAACTCTTCCATTGTTCTCTGAATTCCGCTGACGTTTAAAAATGCTTCGGTACTCTTCCTTTGTTCTCGGAATTCCGCTGACATATAAAAATGCTTCGGAAATCTTGCATTGTTCTCGGCATTCCGCTGACGTTTAAAAATGCTTCGGAACTCTTCAATTGTTCTCGGAATTCTGCCGAACTTTTAAAATGCTTTGGAACTCTTCCATTGCTCTCGGAATTCTGCTGAAGTTTAAAAATGCTTCAGAACTCTTCCATTGTTCTCGGAATTCTGCTGTAGTTTAAAAATGCTTCGGAACTCTTCCATTGTTCTCAGAATTCCGCTGACGTTTAAAAATGCTTCGGAAATCTTCCATTGTTTTCAAAATTCCGCTGACGTTTAAAAATGCTTCAGAACTCTTCCATTGTTCTCGGAATTCCGCTGACGTTTTAAAATGCTTCGGTACTCTTCCATTGTTCTCGGAATTACGCTGACATATAAAAATGCTTCGGAAATCTTGCATTGTTCTCGGCATTCCGCTGACGTTTAAAAATGCTTCGGAACTCTTCCATTGTTCTCAGAATTCCACTGATGTTTAAAAATGCATCGGAAATCTTCCATAGTTTTCAAAATTCCGCTGACGTTTAAAAATGCTTCAGAACTCTTCCATTGTTCTCGGAATTCCGCTGATGTTTAAAAATGCTTTGGAACTCTTCCATTATTCTCGGAAATCTGCTGAAGTTTAAAAATGCTTCGGAACTCTTCCATTGTTCTCAGAATTCCGCTGACGTTTAATAATGCTTCGCAACTTTTTCATTGTTCTCGGAATTCCGCTGACGGTTAAAAATGCTTCGGAACTCTTCAATTGTTCTCGGAATTCTGTTGAACTTTTAAAATGCTTTGGAACTCTTCCATTGCTCTTGGAATTCTGCTGAAGTTTAAAAATGCTTCAGAACTCTTACATTGTTCTCGGAATTCTGCTGACGTTTAAAAATTCTTCGGAACTCTACCATTGTTCTCGGAATTCCGTTGAAGTTTAAAAATGCTTCGAAACTCTTCCATTGTTCTCGGAATTCTGCTGAAGTTTAAAAATGCTTCGGAACTCTTCCATTGTTCTCGGAATTCCGCTGACGTTTAATAATGCTTCGCAACTCTTTCATTGTTCTCGGAATTCCACTGACGTTTAAAAATGCTTCGGAACTCTTCCATTGGTCTCGGAATTCCGATGACGTTTTAAAATGCTTCGGTACTCTTCCATTGTTCTCGGAATTCCGCTGACAATTAAAAATGCTTCGAAACTCTTCCATTGTTCTCGGAATTCTGCTGAAGTTTAAAAATGCTTCGGAACTCTTCCATTGTTCTCGGAATTCCGCTGACGTTTAATAATGCTTCGCAACTCTTTCATTGTTCTCTGAATTCCACTGACGTTTAAAAATGCTTCGGAACTCTTCCATTGTTCTCGGAATTCCGTTGAAGTTTAAAAATGCTTCGAAACTCTTCCATTGTTCTCAGAATTCTGCTGAAGTTTAAAAATGCTTCAGAACTCTTCCATTGTTCTCGGAATTCCGCTGACGTTTAAAAATGCTTCGAAACTCTTCCATTGTTCTCGGAATTCTGCTGAAGTTTAAAAATGCTTCGGAACTCTTCCATTGTTCTCGGAATTCCGTTGAAGTTTAAAAATGCTTCGAAACTCTTCCATTGTACTCGGAATTCCGCTAACGTTTAAAAATGCTTCGGAACTCTTCCATTGTTCTCGGAATTCCGTTGAAGTTTAAAAATGCTTCACAACTCTTCCATTGTTCTCGGAATTCCGCTGACTTTTAAAAATACTTCGAAACTCTTCCATTGTTCTCCAAATTCCGCTGAAGTTTAAAAATGCTTCGGAACCCTTCCATTGTTCTCGGAATTCTGCTGAAGTTTAAAAATGCTTCGGAACTCTTCCATTGTTTTCAGAATTCTGCTGACGTTTAAAAATGCTTCGGAACTCTTCCATTGTTCTCGGAATTCCGCTGAAGTTTAAAAATGCTTCGGACCTCTTCCATTGTTCTAGGAATTCTGCTGAAGTCTAAAAATTCATCTGAACTCTTCCATTATTCTCGGAATTCGTGTGAATTTTAAAAATGCTTCGGAACTCTTCTATTGTTCTCGGAATTCCGCTGAAGTTTAAAAATGCTTAAAATCTCTTACATTGTACTCGGAATTCCGCTGAAGTTTAAAAATGCTTCGGAACTCTTCCATTGCTCTCGGAATTCTGCTGAAGTTTAAAAATGCTTCAGAACTCTTACATTGTTCTCGGAATTCTGCTGACGTTTACAAATGCTTCGGAACTCTTCCATTGTTCTCTGAATTCCGCTGACGTTTAAAAATGCTTCGGTACTCTTCCTTTGTTCTCGGAATTCCGCTGACATATAAAAATGCTTCGGAAATCTTGCATTGTTCTCGGCATTCCGCTGACGTTTAAAAATGCTTCGGAACTCTTCAATTGTTCTCGGAATTCTGCCGAACTTTTAAAATGCTTTGGAACTCTTCCATTGCTCTCGGAATTCTGCTGAAGTTTAAAAATGCTTCAGAACTCTTCCATTGTTCTCGGAATTCTGCTGTAGTTTAAAAATGCTTCGGAACTCTTCCATTGTTCTCAGAATTCCGCTGACGTTTAAAAATGCTTCGGAAATCTTCCATTGTTTTCAAAATTCCGCTGACGTTTAAAAATGCTTCAGAACTCTTCCATTGTTCTCGGAATTCCGCTGACGTTTTAAAATGCTTCGGTACTCTTCCATTGTTCTCGGAATTCCGCTGACATATAAAAATGCTTCGGAAATCTTGCATTGTTCTCGGCATTCCGCTGACGTTTAAAAATGCTTCGGAACTCTTCCATTGTTCTCAGAATTCCACTGATGTTTAAAAATGCATCGGAAATCTTCCATAGTTTTCAAAATTCCGCTGACGTTTAAAAATGCTTCAGAACTCTTCCATTGTTCTCGGAATTCCGCTGATGTTTAAAAATGCTTTGGAACTCTTCCATTATTCTCGGAAATCTGCTGAAGTTTAAAAATGCTTCGGAACTCTTCCATTGTTCTCAGAATTCCGCTGACGTTTAATAATGCTTCGCAACTTTTTCATTGTTCTCGGAATTCCGCTGACGGTTAAAAATGCTTCGGAACTCTTCAATTGTTCTCGGAATTCTGTTGAACTTTTAAAATGCTTTGGAACTCTTCCATTGCTCTTGGAATTCTGCTGAAGTTTAAAAATGCTTCAGAACTCTTACATTGTTCTCGGAATTCTGCTGACGTTTAAAAATTCTTCGGAACTCTACCATTGTTCTCGGAATTCCGTTGAAGTTTAAAAATGCTTCGAAACTCTTCCATTGTTCTCGGAATTCTGCTGAAGTTTAAAAATGCTTCGGAACTCTTCCATTGTTCTCGGAATTCCGCTGACGTTTAATAATGCTTCGCAACTCTTTCATTGTTCTCGGAATTCCACTGACGTTTAAAAATGCTTCGGAACTCTTCCATTGGTCTCGGAATTCCGATGACGTTTTAAAATGCTTCGGTACTCTTCCATTGTTCTCGGAATTCCGCTGACAATTAAAAATGCTTCGAAACTCTTCCATTGTTCTCGGAATTCTGCTGAAGTTTAAAAATGCTTCGGAACTCTTCCATTGTTCTCGGAATTCCGCTGACGTTTAATAATGCTTCGCAACTCTTTCATTGTTCTCGGAATTCCACTGACGTTTAAAAATGCTTCGGAACTCTTCCATTGTTCTCGGAATTCCGTTGAAGTTTAAAAATGCTTCGAAACTCTTCCATTGTTCTCAGAATTCTGCTGAAGTTTAAAAATGCTTCAGAACTCTTCCATTGTTCTCGGAATTCCGCTGACGTTTAAAAATGCTTCGGAACTCTTCCATTGTTCTCGGAATTTCGTTGAAGTTTAAAAATGCTTCGAAACTCTTCCATTGTTCTCGGAATTCTGCTGAAGTTTAAAAATGCTTCAGAACTCTTACATTGTTCTCGGAATTCTGCTGACGTTTACAAATGCTTCGGAACTCTTCCATTGTTCTCTGAATTCCGCTGACGTTTAAAAATGCTTCGGTACTCTTCCTTTGTTCTCGGAATTCCGCTGACATATAAAAATGCTTCGGAAATCTTGCATTGTTCTCGGCATTCCGCTGACGTTTAAAAATGCTTCGGAACTCTTCAATTGTTCTCGGAATTCTGCCGAACTTTTAAAATGCTTTGGAACTCTTCCATTGCTCTCGGAATTCTGCTGAAGTTTAAAAATGCTTCAGAACTCTTCCATTGTTCTCGGAATTCTGCTGTAGTTTAAAAATGCTTCGGAACTCTTCCATTGTTCTCAGAATTCCGCTGACGTTTAAAAATGCTTCGGAAATCTTCCATTGTTTTCAAAATTCCGCTGACGTTTAAAAATGCTTCAGAACTCTTCCATTGTTCTCGGAATTCCGCTGACGTTTTAAAATGCTTCGGTACTCTTCCATTGTTCTCGGAATTCCGCTGACATATAAAAATGCTTCGGAAATCTTGCATTGTTCTCGGAATTCCGCTGACGTTTAAAAATGCTTTGGAACTCTTCCATTATTCTCGGAAATCTGCTGAAGTTTAAAAATGCTTCGGAACTCTTCCATTGTTCTCAGAATTCCGCTGACGTTTAATAATGCTTCGCAACTTTTTCATTGTTCTCGGAATTCCGCTGACGGTTAAAAATGCTTCGGAACTCTTCAATTGTTCTCGGAATTCTGTTGAACTTTTAAAATGCTTTGGAACTCTTCCATTGCTCTCGGAATTCTGCTGAAGTTTAAAAATGCTTCAGAACTCTTACATTGTTCTCGGAATTCTGCTGACGTTTAAAAATGCTTCGGAACTCTACCATTGTTCTCGGAATTCCGTTGAAGTTTAATAATGCTTCGAAACTCTTCCATTGTTCTCGGAATTCTGCTGAAGTTTAAAAATGCTTCGGAACTCTTCCATTGTTCTCGGAATTCCGCTGACAATTAAAAATGCTTCGAAACTCTTCCATTGTTCTCGGAATTCCACTGAAGTTTAAAAATGCTTCACAACTCTTCCATTGTTCTCGGAATTCCGCTGACGTTTAATAATGCTTCGCAACTCTTTCATTGTTCTCGGAATTCCGCTGACGTTTAAAAATGCTTCGGAACTCTTCCATTGTTCTCGGAATTCCGTTGAAGTTTAAAAATGCTTCGAAACTCTTCCATTGTTCTCAGAATTCTGCTGAAGTTTAAAAATGCTTCAGAACTCTTCCATTGTTCTCGGAATTCCGCTGACGTTTAAAAATGCTTCGGAACTCTTCCATTGTTCTCGGAATTTCGTTGAAGTTTAAAAATGCTTCGAAACTCTTCCATTGTTCTCGGAATTCTGCTGAAGTTTAAAAATGCTTCGGAACTCTTTCATTGTTCTCAGAATTCCGCTGACATTTAAAAATGCTTTGGTACTCTTCCATTTTTCTCGGAATTCCGCTGACATATAAAAATGCTTCGGAAATCTTGCATTGTTCTCGGCATTCCGCTGACGTTTAAAAATGCTTCGGAACTCTTCAATTGTTCTTGGAATTCTGCTGAACTTTTAAAATGCTTTGGAACTCTTCCATTGCTCTCGGAATTCTGCTGAAGTTTAAAAATGCTTCAGAACTCTTACATTGTTCTCGGAATTCTGCTGAAGTTTAAAAATGCTTCGGTACTCTTCCATTGTTCTCGAAATTCCGCTGACATATAAAAATGCTTCGGAAATCTTGCATTGTTCTCGGCATTCCGCTGACGTTTAAAAATGCTTCGGAACTCTTCCATTGTTTTCAAAATTCCGCTGACGTTTAAAAATGCTTCAGAACTATTAAATTGTTCTCGGAATTCCGCTGACGTTTAAAAATGCTTTGCAACTCTTCCATTGTTCTCAGAATTCCGCTGAAGTTTAAAAATGCTTCAGAATTCTTCCATTGTTCTCGGAATTCCGTTGAAGTTTAAAAATGCTTCGAAACTCTTCCATTGTTCTCGGAATTCTGCTGAAGTTTAAAAATGCTTCGGAACTCTTCCACTGTTCTCAGAATTCCGCTAACGTTTAAAAATGCTTCGGAAATCTTCCATTGTTTTCAAAATTCCGCTGACGCTTAAAAATGCTTCAGAACTCTTCCATTGTTCTCGGAATTCCGCTGACGTTTAATAATGCTTCGCAACTCTTTCATTGTACTCGGAATTCCGCTAACGTTTAAAAATGCTTCGGAACTCTTCCATTGTTCTCGGAATTCCGTTGAAGTTTAAAAATGCTTCGGAACTCTTCCATTGTTCTCGGAATTCCGTTGAAGTTTAAAAATGCTTCGAAACTCTTCCATTGTTCTGGGAATTCTGCTGAAGTTTAAAAATGCTTCAGAACTCTTCCATTGTTCTCGGAATTCCGCTGACGTTTAATAATGCTTCGCAACTCTTTCATTGTTCTCGGAATTCCGCTGATGTTTAAAAATGCTTCGGTACTCTTCCTTTGTTCTCGGAATTCCGCTGACATATAAAAATGCTTTGGAAATCTTGCATTGTTCTCGGCATTCCGCTGACGTTTAAAAATGCTTCGGAACTCTTCAATTGTTCTCGGAATTCTGCTGAAGTTTAAAAATGCTTCAGAACTCTTCCATTGTTCTCGGAATTCTGCTGTAGTTTAAAAATGCTTCGGAACTCTTCCATTGTTCTCAGAATTCCGCTGACGTTTAAAAATGCTTCAGAATTCTTCAATTGTTCTCGGAATTCTGCTGAACTTTTAAAATGCTTTGGAACTCTTCCATTGCTCTCGGAATTCTGCTGAAGTTTAAAAATGCTTCGGAACTCTTCCATTGTTCTCGGAATTCCGTTGAAGTTTAAAAATGCTTCGAAACTCTTCCATTGTTCTCGGAATTCTGCTGAAGTTTAAAAATGCTTCAGAACTCTTCCATTGTTCTCGGAATTCCGCTGACGTTTAATAATGCTTCGCAACTCTTTCATTGTTCTCGGAATTCCGCTGACGTTTAAAAATGCTTCGGAACTCTTCCATTGTTCTCGGAATTCCGTTGAAGTTTAAAAATGCTTCGAAACCCTTCCATTGTTCTCGGAATTCTGCTGAAGTTTAAAAATGCTTCGGAACTCTTCCATTGTTCTCAGAATTCCGCTGACGTTTAATAATGCTTCGCAACTTTTTCATTGTTCTCGGAATTCCGCTGACGGTTAAAAATGCTTCGGAACTCTTCAATTGTTCTCGGAATTCTGTTGAACTTTTAAAATGCTTTGGAACTCTTCCATTGCTCTCGGAATTCTGCTGAAGTTTAAAAATGCTTCAGAACTCTTACATTGTTCTCGGAATTCTGCTGACGTTTAAAAATGCTTCGGAACTCTACCATTGTTCTCGGAATTCCGTTGAAGTTTAATAATGCTTCGAAACTCTTCCATTGTTCTCGGAATTCTGCTGAAGTTTAAAAATGCTTCGGAACTCTTCCATTGTTCTCGGAATTCCGCTGACAATTAAAAATGCTTCGAAACTCTTCCATTGTTCTCGGAATTCCACTGAAGTTTAAAAATGCTTCACAACTCTTCCATTGTTCTCGGAATTCCGCTGACGTTTAATAATGCTTCGCAACTCTTTCATTGTTCTCGGAATTCCGCTGACGTTTAAAAATGCTTCGGAACTCTTCCATTGTTCTCGGAATTCCGCTGACATATAAAAATGCTTCGGAAATCTTGCATTGTTCTCGGCATTCCGCTGACGTTTAAAAATGCTTCGGAACTCTTCAATTGTTCTCGGAATTCTGCCGAACTTTTAAAATGCTTTGGAACTCTTCCATTGCTCTCGGAATTCTGCTGAAGTTTAAAAATGCTTCAGAACTCTTCCATTGTTCTCGGAATTCTGCTGTAGTTTAAAAATGCTTCGGAACTCTTCCATTGTTCTCAGAATTCCGCTGACGTTTAAAAATGCTTCGGAAATCTTCCATTGTTTTCAAAATTCCGCTGACGTTTAAAAATGCTTCAGAACTCTTCCATTGTTCTCGGAATTCCGCTGACGTTTTAAAATGCTTCGGTACTCTTCCATTGTTCTCGGAATTCCGCTGACATATAAAAATGCTTCGGAAATCTTGCATTGTTCTCGGCATTCCGCTGACGTTTAAAAATGCTTCGGAACTCTTCCATTGTTCTCAGAATTCCGCTGATGTTTAAAAATGCATCGGAAATCTTCCATAGTTTTCAAAATTCCGCTGACGTTTAAAAATGCTTCAGAACTCTTCCATTGTTCTCGGAATTCCGCTGACGTTTAAAAATGCTTTGGAACTCTTCCATTATTCTCGGAAATCTGCTGAAGTTTAAAAATGCTTCGGAACTCTTCCATTGTTCTCAGAATTCCGCTGACGTTTAATAATGCTTCGCAACTTTTTCATTGTTCTCGGAATTCCGCTAACGGTTAAAAATGCTTCGGAACTCTTCAATTGTTCTCGGAATTCTGTTGAACTTTTAAAATGCTTTGGAACTCTTCCATTGCTCTCGGAATTCTGCTGAAGTTTAAAAATGCTTCAGAACTCTTACATTGTTCTCGGAATTCTGCTGACGTTTAAAAATGCTTCGGAACTCTACCATTGTTCTCGGAATTCCGTTGAAGTTTAATAATGCTTCGAAACTCTTCCATTGTTCTCGGAATTCTGCTGAAGTTTAAAAATGCTTCGGAACTCTTCCATTGTTCTCGGAATTCCGCTGACAATTAAAAATGCTTCGAAACTCTTCCATTGTTCTCGGAATTCCACTGAAGTTTAAAAATGCTTCAGAACTCTTCCATTGTTCTCGGAATTCCGCTGACGTTTAAAAATGCTTCGGAACTCTTCCATTGTTCTCGGAATTTCGTTGAAGTTTAAAAATGCTTCGAAACTCTTCCATTGTTCTCGGAATTCTGCTGAAGTTTAAAAATGCTTCGGAACTCTTTCATTGTTCTCAGAATTCCGCTGACATTTAAAAATGCTTTGGTACTCTTCCATTTTTCTCGGAATTCCGCTGACATATAAAAATGCTTCGGAAATCTTGCATTGTTCTCGGCATTCCGCTGACGTTTAAAAATGCTTCGGAACTCTTCAATTGTTCTTGGAATTCTGCTGAACTTTTAAAATGCTTTGGAACTCTTCCATTGCTCTCGGAATTCTGCTGAAGTTTAAAAATGCTTCAGAACTCTTACATTGTTCTCGGAATTCTGCTGAAGTTTAAAAATGCTTCGGTACTCTTCCATTGTTCTCGAAATTCCGCTGACATATAAAAATGCTTCGGAAATCTTGCATTGTTCTCGGCATTCCGCTGACGTTTAAAAATGCTTCGGAACTCTTCCATTGTTTTCAAAATTCCGCTGACGTTTAAAAATGCTTCAGAACTATTAAATTGTTCTCGGAATTCCGCTGACGTTTAAAAATGCTTTGCAACTCTTCCATTGTTCTCAGAATTCCGCTGAAGTTTAAAAATGCTTCAGAATTCTTCCATTGTTCTCGGAATTCCGTTGAAGTTTAAAAATGCTTCGAAACTCTTCCATTGTTCTCGGAATTCTGCTGAAGTTTAAAAATGCTTCGGAACTCTTCCATTGTTCTCAGAATTCCGCTAACGTTTAAAAATGCTTCGGAAATCTTCCATTGTTTTCAAAATTCCGCTGACGCTTAAAAATGCTTCAGAACTCTTCCATTGTTCTCGGAATTCCGCTGACGTTTAATAATGCTTCGCAACTCTTTCATTGTACTCGGAATTCCGCTAACGTTTAAAAATGCTTCGGAACTCTTCCATTGTTCTCGGAATTCCGTTGAAGTTTAAAAATGCTTCGAAACTCTTCCATTGTTCTGGGAATTCTGCTGAAGTTTAAAAATGCTTCAGAACTCTTCCATTGTTCTCGGAATTCCGCTGACGTTTAATAATGCTTCGCAACTCTTTCATTGTTCTCGGAATTCCGCTGATGTTTAAAAATGCTTCGGTACTCTTCCTTTGTTCTCGGAATTCCGCTGACATATAAAAATGCTTTGGAAATCTTGCATTGTTCTCGGCATTCCGCTGACGTTTAAAAATGCTTCGGAACTCTTCAATTGTTCTCGGAATTCTGCTGAAGTTTAAAAATGCTTCAGAACTCTTCCATTGTTCTCGGAATTCTGCTGTAGTTTAAAAATGCTTCGGAACTCTTCCATTGTTCTCAGAATTCCGCTGACGTTTAAAAATGCTTCAGAATTCTTCAATTGTTCTCGGAATTCTGCTGAACTTTTAAAATGCTTTGGAACTCTTCCATTGCTCTCGGAATTCTGCTGAAGTTTAAAAATGCTTCGGAACTCTTCCATTGTTCTCGGAATTCCGTTGAAGTTTAAAAATGCTTCGAAACTCTTCCATTGTTCTCGGAATTCTGCTGAAGTTTAAAAATGCTTCAGAACTCTTCCATTGTTCTCGGAATTCCGCTGACGTTTAATAATGCTTCGCAACTCTTTCATTGTTCTCGGTATTCCGCTGACGTTTAAAAATGCTTCGGAACTCTTCCATTGTTCTCGGAATTCCGTTGAAGTTTAAAAATGCTTCGAAACCCTTCCATTGTTCTCGGAATTCTGCTGAAGTTTAAAAATGCTTCGGAACTCTTCCATTGTTCTCAGAATTCCGCTGACGTTTAATAATGCTTCGCAACTTTTTCATTGTTCTCGGAATTCCGCTGACGGTTAAAAATGCTTCGGAACTCTTCAATTGTTCTCGGAATTCTGTTGAACTTTTAAAATGCTTTGGAACTCTTCCATTGCTCTTGGAATTCTGCTGAAGTTTAAAAATGCTTCAGAACTCTTACATTGTTCTCGGAATTCTGCTGACGTTTAAAAATTCTTCGGAACTCTACCATTGTTCTCGGAATTCCGTTGAAGTTTAAAAATGCTTCGAAACTCTTCCATTGTTCTCGGAATTCTGCTGAAGTTTAAAAATGCTTCGGAACTCTTCCATTGTTCTCGGAATTCCGCTGACGTTTAATAATGCTTCGCAACTCTTTCATTGTTCTCGGAATTCCACTGACGTTTAAAAATGCTTCGGAACTCTTCCATTGGTCTCGGAATTCCGATGACGTTTTAAAATGCTTCGGTACTCTTCCATTGTTCTCGGAATTCCGCTGACAATTAAAAATGCTTCGAAACTCTTCCATTGTTCTCGGAATTCTGCTGAAGTTTAAAAATGCTTCAGAACTCTTCCATTGTTCTCGGAATTCCGCTGACGTTTAAAAATGCTTCGAAACTCTTCCATTGTTCTCGGAATTCTGCTGAAGTTTAAAAATGCTTCGGAACTCTTCCATTGTTCTCGGAATTCCGTTGAAGTTTAAAAATGCTTCGAAACTCTTCCATTGTACTCGGAATTCCGCTAACGTTTAAAAATGCTTCGGAACTCTTCCATTGTTCTCGGAATTCCGTTGAAGTTTAAAAATGCTTCACAACTCTTCCATTGTTCTCGGAATTCCGCTGACTTTTAAAAATACTTCGAAACTCTTCCATTGTTCTCCAAATTCCGCTGAAGTTTAAAAATGCTTCGGAACCCTTCCATTGTTCTCGGAATTCTGCTGAAGTTTAAAAATGCTTCGGAACTCTTCCATTGTTTTCAGAATTCTGCTGACGTTTAAAAATGCTTCGGAACTCTTCCATTGTTCTCGGAATTCCGCTGAAGTTTAAAAATGCTTCGGACCTCTTCCATTGTTCTAGGAATTCTGCTGAAGTCTAAAAATTCATCTGAACTCTTCCATTATTCTCGGAATTCGTGTGAATTTTAAAAATGCTTCGGAACTCTTCTATTGTTCTCGGAATTCCGCTGAAGTTTAAAAATGCTTAAAATCTCTTACATTGTACTCGGAATTCCGCTGAAGTTTAAAAATGCTTCGGAACTCTTCCATTGCTCTCGGAATTCTGCTGAAGTTTAAAAATGCTTCAGAACTCTTACATTGTTCTCGGAATTCTGCTGACGTTTACAAATGCTTCGGAACTCTTCCATTGTTCTCGGAATTCCGCTGACGTTTAAAAATGCTTCGGAACTCTTCCATTGTTCTCGGAATTTCGTTGAAGTTTAAAAATGCTTCGAAACTCTTCCATTGTTCTCGGAATTCTGCTGAAGTTTAAAAATGCTTCAGAACTCTTACATTGTTCTCGGAATTCTGCTGACGTTTACAAATGCTTCGGAACTCTTCCATTGTTCTCTGAATTCCGCTGACGTTTAAAAATGCTTCGGTACTCTTCCTTTGTTCTCGGAATTCCGCTGACATATAAAAATGCTTCGGAAATCTTGCATTGTTCTCGGCATTCCGCTGACGTTTAAAAATGCTTCGGAACTCTTCAATTGTTCTCGGAATTCTGCCGAACTTTTAAAATGCTTTGGAACTCTTCCATTGCTCTCGGAATTCTGCTGAAGTTTAAAAATGCTTCAGAACTCTTCCATTGTTCTCGGAATTCTGCTGTAGTTTAAAAATGCTTCGGAACTCTTCCATTGTTCTCAGAATTCCGCTGACGTTTAAAAATGCTTCGGAAATCTTCCATTGTTTTCAAAATTCCGCTGACGTTTAAAAATGCTTCAGAACTCTTCCATTGTTCTCGGAATTCCGCTGACGTTTTAAAATGCTTCGGTACTCTTCCATTGTTCTCGGAATTCCGCTGACATATAAAAATGCTTCGGAAATCTTGCATTGTTCTCGGCATTCCGCTGACGTTTAAAAATGCTTCGGAACTCTTCCATTGTTCTCAGAATTCCGCTGATGTTTAAAAATGCATCGGAAATCTTCCATAGTTTTCAAAATTCCGCTGACGTTTAAAAATGCTTCAGAACTCTTCCATTGTTCTCGGAATTCCGCTGACGTTTAAAAATGCTTTGGAACTCTTCCATTATTCTCGGAAATCTGCTGAAGTTTAAAAATGCTTCGGAACTCTTACATTGTTCTCAGAATTCCGCTGACGTTTAATAATGCTTCGCAACTTTTTCATTGTTCTCGGAATTCCGCTGACGGTTAAAAATGCTTCGGAACTCTTCAATTGTTCTCGGAATTCTGTTGAACTTTTAAAATGCTTTGGAACTCTTCCATTGTTCTCGGAATTCTGCTGAAGTTTAAAAATGCTTCGGAACTCTTCCATTGTTCTCGGAATTCCGCTGACAATTAAAAATGCTTCGAAACTCTTCCATTGTTCTCGGAATTCCACTGAAGTTTAAAAATGCTTCACAACTCTTCCATTGTTCTCGGAATTCCGCTGACGTTTAATAATGCTTCGCAACTCTTTCATTGTTCTCGGAATTCCGCTGACGTTTAAAAATGCTTCGGAACTCTTCCATTGTTCTCGGAATTCCGTTGAAGTTTAAAAATGCTTCGAAACTCTTCCATTGTTCTCAGAATTCTGCTGAAGTTTAAAAATGCTTCAGAACTCTTCCATTGTTCTCGGAATTCCGCTGACGTTTAAAAATGCTTCGGAACTCTTCCATTGTTCTCGGAATTTCGTTGAAGTTTAAAAATGCTTCGAAACTCTTCCATTGTTCTCGGAATTCTGCTGAAGTTTAAAAATGCTTCGGAACTCTTTCATTGTTCTCAGAATTCCGCTGACATTTAAAAATGCTTTGGTACTCTTCCATTTTTCTCGGAATTCCGCTGACATATAAAAATGCTTCGGAAATCTTGCATTGTTCTCGGCATTCCGCTGACGTTTAAAAATGCTTCGGAACTCTTCAATTGTTCTTGGAATTCTGCTGAACTTTTAAAATGCTTTGGAACTCTTCCATTGCTCTCGGAATTCTGCTGAAGTTTAAAAATGCTTCAGAACTCTTACATTGTTCTCGGAATTCTGCTGAAGTTTAAAAATGCTTCGGTACTCTTCCATTGTTCTCGAAATTCCGCTGACATATAAAAATGCTTCGGAAATCTTGCATTGTTCTCGGCATTCCGCTGACGTTTAAAAATGCTTCGGAACTCTTCCATTGTTTTCAAAATTCCGCTGACGTTTAAAAATGCTTCAGAACTATTAAATTGTTCTCGGAATTCCGCTGACGTTTAAAAATGCTTTGCAACTCTTCCATTGTTCTCAGAATTCCGCTGAAGTTTAAAAATGCTTCAGAATTCTTCCATTGTTCTCGGAATTCCGTTGAAGTTTAAAAATGCTTCGAAACTCTTCCATTGTTCTCGGAATTCTGCTGAAGTTTAAAAATGCTTCGGAACTCTTCCACTGTTCTCAGAATTCCGCTAACGTTTAAAAATGCTTCGGAAATCTTCCATTGTTTTCAAAATTCCGCTGACGCTTAAAAATGCTTCAGAACTCTTCCATTGTTCTCGGAATTCCGCTGACGTTTAATAATGCTTCGCAACTCTTTCATTGTACTCGGAATTCCGCTAACGTTTAAAAATGCTTCGGAACTCTTCCATTGTTCTCGGAATTCCGTTGAAGTTTAAAAATGCTTCGGAACTCTTCCATTGTTCTCGGAATTCCGTTGAAGTTTAAAAATGCTTCGAAACTCTTCCATTGTTCTGGGAATTCTGCTGAAGTTTAAAAATGCTTCAGAACTCTTCCATTGTTCTCGGAATTCCGCTGACGTTTAATAATGCTTCGCAACTCTTTCATTGTTCTCGGAATTCCGCTGATGTTTAAAAATGCTTCGGTACTCTTCCTTTGTTCTCGGAATTCCGCTGACATATAAAAATGCTTTGGAAATCTTGCATTGTTCTCGGCATTCCGCTGACGTTTAAAAATGCTTCGGAACTTTTCAATTGTTCTCGGAATTCTGCTGAAGTTTAAAAATGCTTCAGAACTCTTCCATTGTTCTCGGAATTCTGCTGTAGTTTAAAAATGCTTCGGAACTCTTCCATTGTTCTCAGAATTCCGCTGACGTTTAAAAATGCTTCAGAATTCTTCAATTGTTCTCGGAATTCTGCTGAACTTTTAAAATGCTTTGGAACTCTTCCATTGCTCTCGGAATTCTGCTGAAGTTTAAAAATGCTTCGGAACTCTTCCATTGTTCTCGGAATTCCGTTGAAGTTTAAAAATGCTTCGAAACTCTTCCATTGTTCTCGGAATTCTGCTGAAGTTTAAAAATGCTTCAGAACTCTTCCATTGTTCTCGGAATTCCGCTGACGTTTAATAATGCTTCGCAACTCTTTCATTGTTCTCGGAATTCCGCTGACGTTTAAAAATGCTTCGGAACTCTTCCATTGTTCTCGGAATTCCGTTGAAGTTTAAAAATGCTTCGAAACCCTTCCATTGTTCTCGGAATTCTGCTGAAGTTTAAAAATGCTTCGGAACTCTTCCATTGTTCTCAGAATTCCGCTGACGTTTAATAATGCTTCGCAACTTTTTCATTGTTCTCGGAATTCCGCTGACGGTTAAAAATGCTTCGGAACTCTTCAATTGTTCTCGGAATTCTGTTGAACTTTTAAAATGCTTTGGAACTCTTCCATTGCTCTCGGAATTCTGCTGAAGTTTAAAAATGCTTCAGAACTCTTACATTGTTCTCGGAATTCTGCTGACGTTTAAAAATGCTTCGGAACTCTACCATTGTTCTCGGAATTCCGTTGAAGTTTAATAATGCTTCGAAACTCTTCCATTGTTCTCGGAATTCTGCTGAAGTTTAAAAATGCTTCGGAACTCTTCCATTGTTCTCGGAATTCCGCTGACAATTAAAAATGCTTCGAAACTCTTCCATTGTTCTCGGAATTCCACTGAAGTTTAAAAATGCTTCACAACTCTTCCATTGTTCTCGGAATTCCGCTGACGTTTAATAATGCTTCGCAACTCTTTCATTGTTCTCGGAATTCCGCTGACGTTTAAAAATGCTTCGGAACTCTTCCATTGTTCTCGGAATTCCGCTGACATATAAAAATGCTTCGGAAATCTTGCATTGTTCTCGGCATTCCGCTGACGTTTAAAAATGCTTCGGAACTCTTCAATTGTTCTCGGAATTCTGCCGAACTTTTAAAATGCTTTGGAACTCTTCCATTGCTCTCGGAATTCTGCTGAAGTTTAAAAATGCTTCAGAACTCTTCCATTGTTCTCGGAATTCTGCTGTAGTTTAAAAATGCTTCGGAACTCTTCCATTGTTCTCAGAATTCCGCTGACGTTTAAAAATGCTTCGGAAATCTTCCATTGTTTTCAAAATTCCGCTGACGTTTAAAAATGCTTCAGAACTCTTCCATTGTTCTCGGAATTCCGCTGACGTTTTAAAATGCTTCGGTACTCTTCCATTGTTCTCGGAATTCTGCTGACATATAAAAATGCTTCGGAAATCTTGCATTGTTCTCGGCATTCCGCTGACGTTTAAAAATGCTTCGGAACTCTTCCATTGTTCTCAGAATTCCGCTGATGTTTAAAAATGCATCGGAAATCTTCCATAGTTTTCAAAATTCCGCTGACGTTTAAAAATGCTTCAGAACTCTTCCATTGTTCTCGGAATTCCGCTGACGTTTAAAAATGCTTTGGAACCCTTCCATTATTCTCGGAAATCTGCTGAAGTTTAAAAATGCTTCGGAACTCTTCCATTGTTCTCAGAATTCCGCTGACGTTTAATAATGCTTCGCAACTTTTTCATTGTTCTCGGAATTCCGCTAACGGTTAAAAATGCTTCGGAACTCTTCAATTGTTCTCGGAATTCTGTTGAACTTTTAAAATGCTTTGGAACTCTTCCATTGCTCTCGGAATTCTGCTGAAGTTTAAAAATGCTTCAGAACTCTTACATTGTTCTCGGAATTCTGCTGACGTTTAAAAATGCTTCGGAACTCTACCATTGTTCTCGGAATTCCGTTGAAGTTTAATAATGCTTCGAAACTCTTCCATTGTTCTCGGAATTCTGCTGAAGTTTAAAAATGCTTCGGAACTCTTCCATTGTTCTCGGAATTCCGCTGACAATTAAAAATGCTTCGAAACTCTTCCATTGTTCTCGGAATTCCACTGAAGTTTAAAAATGCTTCAGAACTCTTCCATTGTTCTCGGAATTCCGCTGACGTTTAAAAATGCTTCGGAACTCTTCCATTGTTCTCGGAATTTCGTTGAAGTTTAAAAATGCTTCGAAACTCTTCCATTGTTCTCGGAATTCTGCTGAAGTTTAAAAATGCTTCGGAACTCTTTCATTGTTCTCAGAATTCCGCTGACATTTAAAAATGCTTTGGTACTCTTCCATTTTTCTCGGAATTCCGCTGACATATAAAAATGCTTCGGAAATCTTGCATTGTTCTCGGCATTCCGCTGACGTTTAAAAATGCTTCGGAACTCTTCAATTGTTCTTGGAATTCTGCTGAACTTTTAAAATGCTTTGGAACTCTTCCATTGCTCTCGGAATTCTGCTGAAGTTTAAAAATGCTTCAGAACTCTTACATTGTTCTCGGAATTCTGCTGAAGTTTAAAAATGCTTCGGTACTCTTCCATTGTTCTCGAAATTCCGCTGACATATAAAAATGCTTCGGAAATCTTGCATTGTTCTCGGCATTCCGCTGACGTTTAAAAATGCTTCGGAACTCTTCCATTGTTTTCAAAATTCCGCTGACGTTTAAAAATGCTTCAGAACTATTAAATTGTTCTCGGAATTCCGCTGACGTTTAAAAATGCTTTGCAACTCTTCCATTGTTCTCAGAATTCCGCTGAAGTTTAAAAATGCTTCAGAATTCTTCCATTGTTCTCGGAATTCCGTTGAAGTTTAAAAATGCTTCGAAACTCTTCCATTGTTCTCGGAATTCTGCTGAAGTTTAAAAATGCTTCGGAACTCTTCCATTGTTCTCAGAATTCCGCTAACGTTTAAAAATGCTTCGGAAATCTTCCATTGTTTTCAAAATTCCGCTGACGCTTAAAAATGCTTCAGAACTCTTCCATTGTTCTCGGAATTCCGCTGACGTTTAATAATGCTTCGCAACTCTTTCATTGTACTCGGAATTCCGCTAACGTTTAAAAATGCTTCGGAACTCTTCCATTGTTCTCGGAATTCCGTTGAAGTTTAAAAATGCTTCGAAACTCTTCCATTGTTCTGGGAATTCTGCTGAAGTTTAAAAATGCTTCAGAACTCTTCCATTGTTCTCGGAATTCCGCTGACGTTTAATAATGCTTCGCAACTCTTTCATTGTTCTCGGAATTCCGCTGATGTTTAAAAATGCTTCGGTACTCTTCCTTTGTTCTCGGAATTCCGCTGACATATAAAAATGCTTTGGAAATCTTGCATTGTTCTCGGCATTCCGCTGACGTTTAAAAATGCTTCGGAACTCTTCAATTGTTCTCGGAATTCTGCTGAAGTTTAAAAATGCTTCAGAACTCTTCCATTGTTCTCGGAATTCTGCTGTAGTTTAAAAATGCTTCGGAACTCTTCCATTGTTCTCAGAATTCCGCTGACGTTTAAAAATGCTTCAGAATTCTTCAATTGTTCTGGGAATTCTGCTGAACTTTTAAAATGCTTTGGAACTCTTCCATTGCTCTCGGAATTCTGCTGAAGTTTAAAAATGCTTCGGAACTCTTCCATTGTTCTCGGAATTCCGTTGAAGTTTAAAAATGCTTCGAAACTCTTCCATTGTTCTCGGAATTCTGCTGAAGTTTAAAAATGCTTCAGAACTCTTCCATTGTTCTCGGAATTCCGCTGACGTTTAATAATGCTTCGCAACTCTTTCATTGTTCTCGGTATTCCACTGACGTTTAAAAATGCTTCGGAACTCTTCCATTGTTCTCGGAATTCCGTTGAAGTTTAAAAATGCTTCGAAACCCTTCCATTGTTCTCGGAATTCTGCTGAAGTTTAAAAATGCTTCGGAACTCTTCCATTGTTCTCAGAATTCCGCTGACGTTTAATAATGCTTCGCAACTTTTTCATTGTTCTCGGAATTCCGCTGACGGTTAAAAATGCTTCGGAACTCTTCAATTGTTCTCGGAATTCTGTTGAACTTTTAAAATGCTTTGGAACTCTTCCATTGCTCTTGGAATTCTGCTGAAGTTTAAAAATGCTTCAGAACTCTTACATTGTTCTCGGAATTCTGCTGACGTTTAAAAATTCTTCGGAACTCTACCATTGTTCTCGGAATTCCGTTGAAGTTTAAAAATGCTTCGAAACTCTTCCATTGTTCTCGGAATTCTGCTGAAGTTTAAAAATGCTTCGGAACTCTTCCATTGTTCTCGGAATTCCGCTGACGTTTAATAATGCTTCGCAACTCTTTCATTGTTCTCGGAATTCCACTGACGTTTAAAAATGCTTCGGAACTCTTCCATTGGTCTCGGAATTCCGATGACGTTTTAAAATGCTTCGGTACTCTTCCATTGTTCTCGGAATTCCGCTGACAATTAAAAATGCTTCGAAACTCTTCCATTGTTCTCGGAATTCTGCTGAAGTTTAAAAATGCTTCGGAACTCTTCCATTGTTCTCGGAATTCCGCTGACGTTTAATAATGCTTCGCAACTCTTTCATTGTTCTCTGAATTCCACTGACGTTTAAAAATGCTTCGGAACTCTTCCATTGTTCTCGGAATTCCGTTGAAGTTTAAAAATGCTTCGAAACTCTTCCATTGTTCTCAGAATTCTGCTGAAGTTTAAAAATGCTTCAGAACTCTTCCATTGTTCTCGGAATTCCGCTGACGTTTAAAAATGCTTCGAAACTCTTCCATTGTTCTCGGAATTCTGCTGAAGTTTAAAAATGCTTCGGAACTCTTCCATTGTTCTCGGAATTCCGTTGAAGTTTAAAAATGCTTCGAAACTCTTCCATTGTACTCGGAATTCCGCTAACGTTTAAAAATGCTTCGGAACTCTTCCATTGTTCTCGGAATTCCGTTGAAGTTTAAAAATGCTTCACAACTCTTCCATTGTTCTCGGAATTCCGCTGACTTTTAAAAATACTTCGAAACTCTTCCATTGTTCTCCAAATTCCGCTGAAGTTTAAAAATGCTTCGGAACCCTTCCATTGTTCTCGGAATTCTGCTGAAGTTTAAAAATGCTTCGGAACTCTTCCATTGTTTTCAGAATTCTGCTGACGTTTAAAAATGCTTCGGAACTCTTCCATTGTTCTCGGAATTCCGCTGAAGTTTAAAAATGCTTCGGACCTCTTCCATTGTTCTAGGAATTCTGCTGAAGTCTAAAAATTCATCTGAACTCTTCCATTATTCTCGGAATTCGTGTGAATTTTAAAAATGCTTCGGAACTCTTCTATTGTTCTCGGAATTCCGCTGAAGTTTAAAAATGCTTAAAATCTCTTACATTGTACTCGGAATTCCGCTGAAGTTTAAAAATGCTTCGGAACTCTTCCATTGCTCTCGGAATTCTGCTGAAGTTTAAAAATGCTTCAGAACTCTTACATTGTTCTCGGAATTCTGCTGACGTTTACAAATGCTTCGGAACTCTTCCATTGTTCTCTGAATTCCGCTGACGTTTAAAAATGCTTCGGTACTCTTCCTTTGTTCTCGGAATTCCGCTGACATATAAAATTGCTTCGGAAATCTTGCATTGTTCTCGGCATTCCGCTGACGTTTAAAAATGCTTCGGAACTCTTCAATTGTTCTCGGAATTCTGCCGAACTTTTAAAATGCTTTGGAACTCTTCCATTGCTCTCGGAATTCTGCTGAAGTTTAAAAATGCTTCAGAACTCTTCCATTGTTCTCGGAATTCTGCTGTAGTTTAAAAATGCTTCGGAACTCTTCCATTGTTCTCAGAATTCCGCTGACGTTTAAAAATGCTTCGGAAATCTTCCATTGTTTTCAAAATTCCGCTGACGTTTAAAAATGCTTCAGAACTCTTCCATTGTTCTCGGAATTCCGCTGACGTTTTAAAATGCTTCGGTACTCTTCCATTGTTCTCGGAATTCCGCTGACATATAAAAATGCTTCGGAAATCTTGCATTGTTCTCGGCATTCCGCTGACGTTTAAAAATGCTTCGGAACTCTTCCATTGTTCTCAGAATTCCACTGATGTTTAAAAATGCATCGGAAATCTTCCATAGTTTTCAAAATTCCGCTGACGTTTAAAAATGCTTCAGAACTCTTCCATTGTTCTCGGAATTCCGCTGATGTTTAAAAATGCTTTGGAACTCTTCCATTATTCTCGGAAATCTGCTGAAGTTTAAAAATGCTTCGGAACTCTTCCATTGTTCTCAGAATTCCGCTGACGTTTAATAATGCTTCGCAACTTTTTCATTGTTCTCGGAATTCCGCTGACGGTTAAAAATGCTTCGGAACTCTTCAATTGTTCTCGGAATTCTGTTGAACTTTTAAAATGCTTTGGAACTCTTCCATTGCTCTTGGAATTCTGCTGAAGTTTAAAAATGCTTCAGAACTCTTACATTGTTCTCGGAATTCTGCTGACGTTTAAAAATTCTTCGGAACTCTACCATTGTTCTCGGAATTCCGTTGAAGTTTAAAAATGCTTCGAAACTCTTCCATTGTTCTCGGAATTCTGCTGAAGTTTAAAAATGCTTCGGAACTCTTCCATTGTTCTCGGAATTCCGCTGACGTTTAATAATGCTTCGCAACTCTTTCATTGTTCTCGGAATTCCACTGACGTTTAAAAATGCTTCGGAACTCTTCCATTGGTCTCGGAATTCCGATGACGTTTTAAAATGCTTCGGTACTCTTCCATTGTTCTCGGAATTCCGCTGACAATTAAAAATGCTTCGAAACTCTTCCATTGTTCTCGGAATTCTGCTGAAGTTTAAAAATGCTTCGGAACTCTTCCATTGTTCTCTGAATTCCGCTGACGTTTAATAATGCTTCGCAACTCTTTCATTGTTCTCGGAATTCCACTGACGTTTAAAAATGCTTCGGAACTCTTCCATTGTTCTCGGAATTCCGTTGAAGTTTAAAAATGCTTCGAAACTCTTCCATTGTTCTCAGAATTCTGCTGAAGTTTAAAAATGCTTCAGAACTCTTCCATTGTTCTCGGAATTCCGCTGACGTTTAAAAATGCTTCGGAACTCTTCCATTGTTCTCGGAATTTCGTTGAAGTTTAAAAATGCTTCGAAACTCTTCCATTGTTCTCGGAATTCTGCTGAAGTTTAAAAATGCTTCAGAACTCTTACATTGTTCTCGGAATTCTGCTGACGTTTACAAATGCTTCGGAACTCTTCCATTGTTCTCTGAATTCCGCTGACGTTTAAAAATGCTTCGGTACTCTTCCTTTGTTCTCGGAATTCCGCTGACATATAAAAATGCTTCGGAAATCTTGCATTGTTCTCGGCATTCCGCTGACGTTTAAAAATGCTTCGGAACTCTTCAATTGTTCTCGGAATTCTGCCGAACTTTTAAAATGCTTTGGAACTCTTCCATTGCTCTCGGAATTCTGCTGAAGTTTAAAAATGCTTCAGAACTCTTCCATTGTTCTCGGAATTCTGCTGTAGTTTAAAAATGCTTCGGAACTCTTCCATTGTTCTCAGAATTCCGCTGACGTTTAAAAATGCTTCGGAAATCTTTCATTGTTTTCAAAATTCCGCTGACGTTTAAAAATGCTTCAGAACTCTTCCATTGTTCTCGGAATTCCGCTGACGTTTTAAAATGCTTCGGTACTCTTCCATTGTTCTCGGAATTCCGCTGACATATAAAAATGCTTCGGAAATCTTGCATTGTTCTCGGCATTCCGCTGACGTTTAAAAATGCTTCGGAACTCTTCCATTGTTCTCAGAATTCCGCTGATGTTTAAAAATGCATCGGAAATCTTCCATAGTTTTCAAAATTCCGCTGACGTTTAAAAATGCTTCAGAACTCTTCCATTGTTCTCGGAATTCCGCTGACGTTTAAAAATGCTTTGGAACTCTTCCATTATTCTCGGAAATCTGCTGAAGTTTAAAAATGCTTCGGAACTCTTCCATTGTTCTCAGAATTCCGCTGACGTTTAATAATGCTTCGCAACTTTTTCATTGTTCTCGGAATTCCGCTGACGGTTAAAAATGCTTCGGAACTCTTCAATTGTTCTCGGAATTCTGTTGAACTTTTAAAATGCTTTGGAACTCTTCCATTGCTCTCGGAATTCTGCTGAAGTTTAAAAATGCTTCAGAACTCTTACATTGTTCTCGGAATTCTGCTGACGTTTAAAAATGCTTCGGAACTCTACCATTGTTCTCGGAATTCCGTTGAAGTTTAATAATGCTTCGAAACTCTTCCATTGTTCTCGGAATTCTGCTGAAGTTTAAAAATGCTTCGGAACTCTTCCATTGTTCTCGGAATTCCGCTGACAATTAAAAATGCTTCAAAACTCTTCCATTGTTCTCGGAATTCCACTGAAGTTTAAAAATGCTTCACAACTCTTCCATTGTTCTCGGAATTCCGCTGACGTTTAATAATGCTTCGCAACTCTTTCATTGTTCTCGGAATTCCGCTGACGTTTAAAAATGCTTCGGAACTCTTCCATTGTTCTCGGAATTCCGTTGAAGTTTAAAAATGCTTCGAAACTCTTCCATTGTTCTCAGAATTCTGCTGAAGTTTAAAAATGCTTCAGAACTCTTCCATTGTTCTCGGAATTCCGCTGACGTTTAAAAATGCTTCGGAACTCTTCCATTGTTCTCGGAATTTCGTTGAAGTTTAAAAATGCTTCGAAACTCTTCCATTGTTCTCGGAATTCTGCTGAAGTTTAAAAATGCTTCGGAACTCTTTCATTGTTCTCAGAATTCCGCTGACATTTAAAAATGCTTTGGTACTCTTCCATTTTTCTCGGAATTCCGCTGACATATAAAAATGCTTCGGAAATCTTGCATTGTTCTCGGCATTCCGCTGACGTTTAAAAATGCTTCGGAACTCTTCAATTGTTCTTGGAATTCTGCTGAACTTTTAAAATGCTTTGGAACTCTTCCATTGCTCTCGGAATTCTGCTGAAGTTTAAAAATGCTTCAGAACTCTTACATTGTTCTCGGAATTCTGCTGAAGTTTAAAAATGCTTCGGTACTCTTCCATTGTTCTCGAAATTCCGCTGACATATAAAAATGCTTCGGAAATCTTGCATTGTTCTCGGCATTCCGCTGACGTTTAAAAATGCTTCGGAACTCTTCCATTGTTTTCAAAATTCCGCTGACGTTTAAAAATGCTTCAGAACTATTAAATTGTTCTCGGAATTCCGCTGACGTTTAAAAATGCTTTGCAACTCTTCCATTGTTCTCAGAATTCCGCTGAAGTTTAAAAATGCTTCAGAATTCTTCCATTGTTCTCGGAATTCCGTTGAAGTTTAAAAATGCTTCGAAACTCTTCCATTGTTCTCGGAATTCTGCTGAAGTTTAAAAATGCTTCGGAACTCTTCCATTGTTCTCAGAATTCCGCTAACGTTTAAAAATGCTTCGGAAATCTTCCATTGTTTTCAAAATTCCGCTGACGCTTAAAAATGCTTCAGAACTCTTCCATTGTTCTCGGAATTCCGCTGACGTTTAATAATGCTTCGCAACTCTTTCATTGTACTCGGAATTCCGCTAACGTTTAAAAATGCTTCGGAACTCTTCCATTGTTCTCGGAATTCCGTTGAAGTTTAAAAATGCTTCGAAACTCTTCCATTGTTCTGGGAATTCTGCTGAAGTTTAAAAATGCTTCAGAACTCTTCCATTGTTCTCGGAATTCCGCTGACGTTTAATAATGCTTCGCAACTCTTTCATTGTTCTCGGAATTCCGCTGATGTTTAAAAATGCTTCGGTACTCTTCCTTTGTTCTCGGAATTCCGCTGACATATAAAA
Organism: Phyllobates terribilis; assembly: GCF_046119375.1. NCBI lineage: Eukaryota > Metazoa > Chordata > Amphibia > Anura > Dendrobatidae > Phyllobates > Phyllobates terribilis. The sequence goes on from NW_027362782.1 coordinate 16,789,067, forward strand.
ATGCTTTGGAAATCTTGCATTGTTCTCGGCATTCCGCTGACGTTTAAAAATGCTTCGGAACTCTTCAATTGTTCTCGGAATTCTGCTGAAGTTTAAAAATGCTTCAGAACTCTTCCATTGTTCTCGGAATTCTGCTGTAGTTTAAAAATGCTTCGGAACTCTTCCATTGTTCTCAGAATTCCGCTGACGTTTAAAAATGCTTCAGAATTCTTCAATTGTTCTCGGAATTCTGCTGAACTTTTAAAATGCTTTGGAACTCTTCCATTGCTCTCGGAATTCTGCTGAAGTTTAAAAATGCTTCGGAACTCTTCCATTGTTCTCGGAATTCCGTTGAAGTTTAAAAATGCTTCGAAACTCTTCCATTGTTCTCGGAATTCTGCTGAAATTTAAAAATGCTTCAGAACTCTTCCATTGTTCTCGGAATTCCGCTGACGTTTAATAATGCTTCGCAACTCTTTCATTGTTCTCGGAATTCCGCTGACGTTTAAAAATGCTTCGGAACTCTTCCATTGTTCTCGGAATTCCGTTGAAGTTTAAAAATGCTTCGAAACCCTTCCATTGTTCTCGGAATTCTGCTGAAGTTTAAAAATGCTTCGGAACTCTTCCATTGTTCTCAGAATTCCGCTGACGTTTAATAATGCTTCGCAACTTTTTCATTGTTCTCGGAATTCCGCTGACGGTTAAAAATGCTTCGGAACTCTTCAATTGTTCTCGGAATTCTGTTGAACTTTTAAAATGCTTTGGAACTCTTCCATTGCTCTCGGAATTCTGCTGAAGTTTAAAAATGCTTCGGAACTCTTCCATTGTTCTCAGAATTCCGCTGACGTTTAATAATGCTTCGCAACTTTTTCATTGTTCTCGGAATTCCGCTGACGGTTAAAAATGCTTCGGAACTCTTCAATTGTTCTCGGAATTCTGTTGAACTTTTAAAATGCTTTGGAACTCTTCCATTGCTCTTGGAATTCTGCTGAAGTTTAAAAATGCTTCAGAACTCTTACATTGTTCTCGGAATTCCACTGACATATAAAAATGCTTCGCAACTCTTTCATTGTTCTCGGAATTCCGCTGACGTTTAAAAATGCTTCGGAACTCTTCCATTGTTCTCGGAATTCCGTTGAAGTTTAAAAATGCTTCGAAACTCTTCCATTGTTCTCAGAATTCTGCTGAAGTTTAAAAATGCTTCAGAACTCTTCCATTGTTCTCGGAATTCCGCTGACGTTTAATAATGCTTCGCAACTCTTTCATTGTTCTCGGAATTCCGCTGAAATTTAAAAATGCTTCAGAACTCTTCCATTGTTCTCAGAATTCCGCTGACGTTTAAAAATGCTTCGGTACTCTTCCTTTGTTCTCGGAATTCCGCTGACATATAAAAATGCTTCGGAACTCTTCCATTGTTCTCGGAATTCCGTTGAAGTTTAAAAATGCTTCGAAACTCTTCCATTGTTCTCAGAATTCTGCTGAAGTTTAAAAATGCTTCGGAACTCTTCCATTGTTCTCGGAATTCCGCTGACGTTTAATAATGCTTCGCAACTCTTTCATTGTTCTCGGAATTCCACTGACGTTTAAAAATGCTTCGGAACTCTTCCATTGGTCTCGGAATTCCGATGACGTTTTAAAATGCTTCGGTACTCTTCCATTGTTCTCGGAATTCCGCTGACAATTAAAAATGCTTCGAAACTCTTCCATTGTTCTCGGAATTCTGCTGAAGTTTAAAAATGCTTCGGAACTCTTCCATTGTTCTCGGAATTCCGCTGACGTTTAATAATGCTTCGCAACTCTTTCATTGTTCTCGGAATTCCACTGACGTTTAAAAATGCTTCGGAACTCTTCCATTGTTCTCGGAATTCCGTTGAAGTTTAAAAATGCTTCGAAACTCTTCCATTGTTCTCAGAATTCTGCTGAAGTTTAAAAATGCTTCAGAACTCTTCCATTGTTCTCGGAATTCCGCTGACGTTTAAAAATGCTTCGGAACTCTTCCATTGTTCTCGGAATTTCGTTGAAGTTTAAAAATGCTTCGAAACTCTTCCATTGTTCTCGGAATTCTGCTGAAGTTTAAAAATGCTTCAGAACTCTTACATTGTTCTCGGAATTCTGCTGACGTTTACAAATGCTTCGGAACTCTTCCATTGTTCTCTGAATTCCGCTGACGTTTAAAAATGCTTCGGTACTCTTCCTTTGTTCTCGGAATTCCGCTGACATATAAAAATGCTTCGGAAATCTTGCATTGTTCTCGGCATTCCGCTGACGTTTAAAAATGCTTCGGAACTCTTCAATTGTTCTCGGAATTCTGCCGAACTTTTAAAATGCTTTGGAACTCTTCCATTGCTCTCGGAATTCTGCTGAAGTTTAAAAATGCTTCAGAACTCTTCCATTGTTCTCGGAATTCTGCTGTAGTTTAAAAATGCTTCGGAACTCTTCCATTGTTCTCAGAATTCCGCTGACGTTTAAAAATGCTTCGGAAATCTTCCATTGTTTTCAAAATTCCGCTGACGTTTAAAAATGCTTCAGAACTCTTCCATTGTTCTCGGAATTCCGCTGACGTTTTAAAATGCTTCGGTACTCTTCCATTGTTCTCGGAATTCCGCTGACATATAAAAATGCTTCGGAAATCTTGCATTGTTCTCGGCATTCCGCTGACGTTTAAAAATGCTTCGGAACTCTTCCATTGTTCTCAGAATTCCGCTGATGTTTAAAAATGCATCGGAAATCTTCCATAGTTTTCAAAATTCCGCTGACGTTTAAAAATGCTTCAGAACTCTTCCATTGTTCTCGGAATTCCGCTGACGTTTAAAAATGCTTTGGAACTCTTCCATTATTCTCGGAAATCTGCTGAAGTTTAAAAATGCTTCGGAACTCTTCCATTGTTCTCAGAATTCCGCTGACGTTTAATAATGCTTCGCAACTTTTTCATTGTTCTCGGAATTCCGCTGACGGTTAAAAATGCTTCGGAACTCTTCAATTGTTCTCGGAATTCTGTTGAACTTTTAAAATGCTTTGGAACTCTTCCATTGCTCTCGGAATTCTGCTGAAGTTTAAAAATGCTTCAGAACTCTTACATTGTTCTCGGAATTCTGCTGACGTTTAAAAATGCTTCGGAACTCTACCATTGTTCTAGGAATTCCGTTGAAGTTTAATAATGCTTCGAAACTCTTCCATTGTTCTCGGAATTCTGCTGAAGTTTAAAAATGCTTCGGAACTCTTCCATTGTTCTCGGAATTCCGCTGACAATTAAAAATGCTTCGAAACTCTTCCATTGTTCTCGGAATTCCACTGAAGTTTAAAAATGCTTCACAACTCTTCCATTGTTCTCGGAATTCCGCTGACGTTTAATAATGCTTCGCAACTCTTTCATTGTTCTCGGAATTCCGCTGACGTTTAAAAATGCTTCGGAACTCTTCCATTGTTCTCGGAATTCCGTTGAAGTTTAAAAATGCTTCGAAACTCTTCCATTGTTCTCAGAATTCTGCTGAAGTTTAAAAATGCTTCAGAACTCTTCCATTGTTCTCGGAATTCCGCTGACGTTTAAAAATGCTTCGGAACTCTTCCATTGTTCTCGGAATTTCGTTGAAGTTTAAAAATGCTTCGAAACTCTTCCATTGTTCTCGGAATTCTGCTGAAGTTTAAAAATGCTTCGGAACTCTTTCATTGTTCTCAGAATTCCGCTGACATTTAAAAATGCTTTGGTACTCTTCCATTTTTCTCGGAATTCCGCTGACATATAAAAATGCTTCGGAAATCTTGCATTGTTCTCGGCATTCCGCTGACGTTTAAAAATGCTTCGGAACTCTTCAATTGTTCTTGGAATTCTGCTGAACTTTTAAAATGCTTTGGAACTCTTCCATTGCTCTCGGAATTCTGCTGAAGTTTAAAAATGCTTCAGAACTCTTACATTGTTCTCGGAATTCTGCTGAAGTTTAAAAATGCTTCGGTACTCTTCCATTGTTCTCGAAATTCCGCTGACATATAAAAATGCTTCGGAAATCTTGCATTGTTCTCGGCATTCCGCTGACGTTTAAAAATGCTTCGGAACTCTTCCATTGTTTTCAAAATTCCGCTGACGTTTAAAAATGCTTCAGAACTATTAAATTGTTCTCGGAATTCCGCTGACGTTTAAAAATGCTTTGCAACTCTTCCATTGTTCTCAGAATTCCGCTGAAGTTTAAAAATGCTTCAGAATTCTTCCATTGTTCTCGGAATTCCGTTGAAGTTTAAAAATGCTTCGAAACTCTTCCATTGTTCTCGGAATTCTGCTGAAGTTTAAAAATGCTTCGGAACTCTTCCATTGTTCTCAGAATTCCGCTAACGTTTAAAAATGCTTCGGAAATCTTCCATTGTTTTCAAAATTCCGCTGACGCTTAAAAATGCTTCAGAACTCTTCCATTGTTCTCGGAATTCCGCTGACGTTTAATAATGCTTCGCAACTCTTTCATTGTACTCGGAATTCCGCTAACGTTTAAAAATGCTTCGGAACTCTTCCATTGTTCTCGGAATTCCGTTGAAGTTTAAAAATGCTTCGAAACTCTTCCATTGTTCTGGGAATTCTGCTGAAGTTTAAAAATGCTTCAGAACTCTTCCATTGTTCTCGGAATTCCGCTGACGTTTAATAATGCTTCGCAACTCTTTCATTGTTCTCGGAATTCCGCTGATGTTTAAAAATGCTTCGGTACTCTTCCTTTGTTCTCGGAATTCCGCTGACATATAAAAATGCTTTGGAAATCTTGCATTGTTCTCGGCATTCCGCTGACGTTTAAAAATGCTTCGGAACTCTTCAATTGTTCTCGGAATTCTGCTGAAGTTTAAAAATGCTTCAGAACTCTTCCATTGTTCTCGGAATTCTGCTGTAGTTTAAAAATGCTTCGGAACTCTTCCATTGTTCTCAGAATTCCGCTGACGTTTAAAAATGCTTCAGAATTCTTCAATTGTTCTCGGAATTCTGCTGAACTTTTAAAATGCTTTGGAACTCTTCCATTGCTCTCGGAATTCTGCTGAAGTTTAAAAATGCTTCGGAACTCTTCCATTGTTCTCGGAATTCCGTTGAAGTTTAAAAATGCTTCGAAACTCTTCCATTGTTCTCGGAATTCTGCTGAAGTTTAAAAATGCTTCAGAACTCTTCCATTGTTCTCGGAATTCCGCTGACGTTTAATAATGCTTCGCAACTCTTTCATTGTTCTCGGTATTCCGCTGACGTTTAAAAATGCTTCGGAACTCTTCCATTGTTCTCGGAATTCCGTTGAAGTTTAAAAATGCTTCGAAACCCTTCCATTGTTCTCGGAATTCTGCTGAAGTTTAAAAATGCTTCGGAACTCTTCCATTGTTCTCAGAATTCCGCTGACGTTTAATAATGCTTCGCAACTTTTTCATTGTTCTCGGAATTCCGCTGACGGTTAAAAATGCTTCGGAACTCTTCAATTGTTCTCGGAATTCTGTTGAACTTTTAAAATGCTTTGGAACTCTTCCATTGCTCTCGGAATTCTGCTGAAGTTTAAAAATGCTTCAGAACTCTTACATTGTTCTCGGAATTCTGCTGACGTTTAAAAATGCTTCGGAACTCTACCATTGTTCTCGGAATTCCGTTGAAGTTTAATAATGCTTCGAAACTCTTCCATTGTTCTCGGAATTCTGCTGAAGTTTAAAAATGCTTCGGAACTCTTCCATTGTTCTCGGAATTCCGCTGACAATTAAAAATGCTTCGAAACTCTTCCATTGTTCTCGGAATTCCACTGAAGTTTAAAAATGCTTCACAACTCTTCCATTGTTCTCGGAATTCCGCTGACGTTTAATAATGCTTCGCAACTCTTTCATTGTTCTCGGAATTCCGCTGACGTTTAAAAATGCTTCGGAACTCTTCCATTGTTCTCGGAATTCCAATGAAGTTTAAAAATGCTTCGAAACTCTTCCATTGTTCTCAGAATTCTGCTGAAGTTTAAAAATGCTTCAGAACTCTTCCATTGTTCTCGGAATTCCGCTGACGTTTAAAAATGCTTCGGAACTCTTCCATTGTTCTCGGAATTTCGTTGAAGTTTAAAAATGCTTCGAAACTCTTCCATTGTTCTCGGAATTCTGCTGAAGTTTAAAAATGCTTCGGAACTCTTTCATTGTTCTCAGAATTCCGCTGACATTTAAAAATGCTTTGGTACTCTTCCATTTTTCTCGGAATTCCGCTGACATATAAAAATGCTTCGGAAATCTTGCATTGTTCTCGGCATTCCGCTGACGTTTAAAAATGCTTCGGAACTCTTCAATTGTTCTTGGAATTCTGCTGAACTTTTAAAATGCTTTGGAACTCTTCCATTGCTCTCGGAATTCTGCTGAAGTTTAAAAATGCTTCAGAACTCTTACATTGTTCTCGGAATTCTGCTGAAGTTTAAAAATGCTTCGGTACTCTTCCATTGTTCTCGAAATTCCGCTGACATATAAAAATGCTTCGGAAATCTTGCATTGTTCTCGGCATTCCGCTGACGTTTAAAAATGCTTCGGAACTCTTCCATTGTTTTCAAAATTCCGCTGACGTTTAAAAATGCTTCAGAACTATTAAATTGTTCTCGGAATTCCGCTGACGTTTAAAAATGCTTTGCAACTCTTCCATTGTTCTCAGAATTCCGCTGAAGTTTAAAAATGCTTCAGAATTCTTCCATTGTTCTCGGAATTCCGTTGAAGTTTAAAAATGCTTCGAAACTCTTCCATTGTTCTCGGAATTCTGCTGAAGTTTAAAAATGCTTCGGAACTCTTCCATTGTTCTCAGAATTCCGCTAACGTTTAAAAATGCTTCGGAAATCTTCCATTGTTTTCAAAATTCCGCTGACGCTTAAAAATGCTTCAGAACTCTTCCATTGTTCTCGGAATTCCGCTGACGTTTAATAATGCTTCGCAACTCTTTCATTGTACTCGGAATTCCGCTAACGTTTAAAAATGCTTCGGAACTCTTCCATTGTTCTCGGAATTCCGTTGAAGTTTAAAAATGCTTCGAAACTCTTCCATTGTTCTGGGAATTCTGCTGAAGTATAAAAATGCTTCAGAACTCTTCCATTGTTCTCGGAATTCCGCTGACGTTTAATAATGCTTCGCAACTCTTTCATTGTTCTCGGAATTCCGCTGATGTTTAAAAATGCTTCGGTACTCTTCCTTTGTTCTCGGAATTCCGCTGACATATAAAAATGCTTTGGAAATCTTGCATTGTTCTCGGCATTCCGCTGACGTTTAAAAATGCTTCGGAACTCTTCAATTGTTCTCGGAATTCTGCTGAAGTTTAAAAATGCTTCAGAACTCTTCCATTGTTCTCGGAATTCTGCTGTAGTTTAAAAATGCTTCGGAACTCTTCCATTGTTCTTAGAATTCCGCTGACGTTTAAAAATGCTTCAGAATTCTTCAATTGTTCTCGGAATTCTGCTGAACTTTTAAAATGCTTTGGAACTCTTCCATTGCTCTCGGAATTCTGCTGAAGTTTAAAAATGCTTCGGAACTCTTCCATTGTTCTCGGAATTCCGTTGAAGTTTAAAAATGCTTCGAAACTCTTCCATTGTTCTCGGAATTCTGCTGAAGTTTAAAAATGCTTCAGAACTCTTCCATTGTTCTCGGAATTCCGCTGACGTTTAATAATGCTTCGCAACTCTTTCATTGTTCTCGGAATTCCGCTGACGTTTAAAAATGCTTCGGAACTCTTCCATTGTTCTCGGAATTCCGTTGAAGTTTAAAAATGCTTCGAAACCCTTCCATTGTTCTCGGAATTCTGCTGAAGTTTAAAAATGCTTCGGAACTCTTTCATTGTTCTCAGAATTCCGCTGACATTTAAAAATGCTTTGGTACTCTTCCATTGTTCTCGGAATTCCGCTGACATATAAAAATGCTTCGAAAATCTTGCATTGTTCTCGGCATTCCGCTGACGTTTAAAAATGCTTCGGAACTCTTCAATTGTTCTCGGAATTCTGCTGAACTTTTAAAATGCTTTGGAACTCTTCCATTGCTCTCGGAATTCTGCTGAAGTTTAAAAATGCTTCAGAACTCTTACATTGTTCTCGGAATTCTGCTGAAGTTTAAAAATGCTTCGGTACTCTTCCATTGTTCTCGGAAGTCCGCTGACATATAAAAATGCTTCGGAACTCTTCCATTGTTCTCGGAATTCCGCTGACGTTTAAAAATTGTTCGGTACTCTTCCATTGTTCTCGGAATTCCGCTGACATATAAAAATGCTTCGGAAATCTTGTATTGTTCTCGGAATTCCGCTGAAGTTTAAAAATGCTTAAAATCTCTTCCATTGTTCTCGTAATTCTGCTCATGTTTAAAAATGCTTCGGAACTCTTCTATTGTTCTCGGAATTCCGCTGAAGTTTAAAAATGCTTAAAATCTCTTCCATTGTTCTCGTAATTCTGCTCATGTTTAAAAATGCTTCGGAACTCTTCCATTGTTCTCGTAATTCCGCTGAAGTTTAAAAATGCTTCGGAACTCTTCCATTGTTCTCGGAATTCCGATGACGTTTTAAAATGCTTCGGTACTCTTCCATTGTTCTCGGAATTCCGCTGACAATTAAAAATGCTTCGGAACTCTTCCATTGTTCTCGGAATTCCGTTGAAGTTTAAAAATGCTTCGAAACTCTTCCATTGTTCTCAGAATTCTGCTGAAGTTTAAAAATGCTTCAGAACTCTTCCATTGTTCTCGGAATTCCGCTGACGTTTAATATTGCTTCGCAACTCTTTCATTGTTCTCGGAATTCCGCTGAAATTTAAAAATGCTTCGGAACTCTTCCATTGTTCTCTGAATTCCGCTGACGTTTAAAAATGCTTCGGTACTCTTCCTTTGTTCTCGGAATTCCGCTGACATATAAAAATGCTTCGGAAATCTTGCATTGTTCTCGGCATTCCGCTGACGTTTAAAAATGCTTCGGAACTCTTCAATTGTTCTCGGAATTCTGCCGAACTTTTAAAATGCTTTGGAACTCTTCCATTGCTCTCGGAATTCTGCTGAAGTTTAAAAATGCTTCAGAACTCTTCCATTGTTCTCGGAATTCTGCTGTAGTTTAAAAATGCTTCGGAACTCTTCCATTGTTCTCAGAATTCCGCTGACGTTTAAAAATGCTTCGGAAATCTTCCATTGTTTTCAAAATTCCGCTGACGTTTAAAAATGCTTCAGAACTCTTCCATTGTTCTCGGAATTCCGCTGACGTTTTAAAATGCTTCGGTACTCTTCCATTGTTCTCGGAATTCCGCTGACATATAAAAATGCTTCGGAAATCTTGCATTGTTCTCGGCATTCCGCTGACGTTTAAAAATGTTTCGGAACTCTTCCATTGTTCTCAGAATTCCGCTGATGTTTAAAAATGCATCGGAAATCTTCCATAGTTTTCAAAATTCCGCTGACGTTTAAAAATGCTTCAGAACTCTTCCATTGTTCTCGGAATTCCGCTGACGTTTAAAAATGCTTTGGAACTCTTCCATTGCTCTCGGAATTCTGCTGAAGTTTAAAAATGCTTCGGAACTCTTCCATTGTTCTCGGAATTCTGCTGAAGTTTAAAAATGTTTTGGAACTCTTCCATTGTTCACAGAATTCCGCTGACGTTTAAAAATGCTTCGGAAATCTTCCATTGTTTTCAAAATTCCGCTGACATATAAAAATGCTTCGGAAATCTTGCATTGTTCTCGGCATTCCGCTGACGTTTAAAAATGTTTCAGAATTCTTCAATTGTTCTCGGAATTCTGCTGAACTTTTAAAATGCTTTGGAACTCTTCTATTGCTCTCGGAATTCTGCTGAAGTTTAAAAATGCTTCGGAACTCTTCCATTGTTCTCGGAATTCTGCTGAAGTTTAAAAATGCTTCGGAACTCTTCCATTGTTCTCGGAATTCCGTTGAAGTTTAAAAATGCTTCGAAACTCTTCCATTGTTCTCGGAATTCTGCTGAAGTTTAAAAATGCTTCGGAACTCTTCCATTGTTCTCGGAATTCCGTTGAAGTTTAAAAATGCTTCGAAACTCTTCCATTGTACTCGGAATTCCGCTAACGTTTAAAAATGCTTCGGAACTCTTCCATTGTTCTCGGAATTCCGTTGAAGTTTAAAAATGCTTCACAACTCACAACAATTCACAACAATTCACAACAATTGTTCTCGGAATTCCGCTGACTTTTAAAAATACTTCGAAACTCTTCCATTGTTCTCCAAATTCCGCTGAAGTTTAAAAATGCTTCGGAACCCTTCCATTGTTCTCGGAATTCTGCTGAAGTTTAAAAATGCTTCGGAACTCTTCCATTGTTTTCAGAATTCTGCTGACGTTTAAAAATGCTTCGGAACTCTTCCATTGTTCTCGGAATTCCGCTGAAGTTTAAAAATGCTTCGGACCTCTTCCATTGTTCTAGGAATTCTGCTGAAGTCTAAAAATTCATCTGAACTCTTCCATTATTCTCGGAATTCGTGTGAATTTTAAAAATGCTTCGGAACTCTTCTATTGTTCTCGGAATTCCGCTGAAGTTTAAAAATGCTTAAAATCTCTTACATTGTACTCGGAATTCCGCTGAAGTTTAAAAATGCTTCGGAACTCTTCCATTGCTCTCGGAATTCTGCTGAAGTTTAAAAATGCTTCAGAACTCTTACATTGTTCTCGGAATTCTGCTGACGTTTACAAATGCTTCGGAACTCTTCCATTGTTCTCTGAATTCCGCTGACGTTTAAAAATGCTTCGGTACTCTTCCTTTGTTCTCGGAATTCCGCTGACATATAAAAATGCTTCGGAAATCTTGCATTGTTCTCGGCATTCTGCTGACGTTTAAAAATGCTTCGGAACTCTTCAATTGTTCTCGGAATTCTGCCGAACTTTTAAAATGCTTTGGAACTCTTCCATTGCTCTCGGAATTCTGCTGAAGTTTAAAAATGCTTCAGAACTCTTCCATTGTTCTCGGAATTCTGCTGTAGTTTAAAAATGCTTCGGAACTCTTCCATTGTTCTCAGAATTCCGCTGACGTTTAAAAATGCTTCGGAAATCTTCCATTGTTTTCAAAATTCCGCTGACGTTTAAAAATGCTTCAGAACTCTTCCATTGTTCTCGGAATTCCGCTGACGTTTTAAAATGCTTCGGTACTCTTCCATTGTTCTCGGAATTCCGCTGACATATAAAAATGCTTCGGAAATCTTGCATTGTTCTCGGCATTCCGCTGACGTTTAAAAATGCTTCGGAACTCTTCCATTGTTCTCAGAATTCCACTGATGTTTAAAAATGCATCGGAAATCTTCCATAGTTTTCAAAATTCCGCTGACGTTTAAAAATGCTTCAGAACTCTTCCATTGTTCTCGGAATTCCGCTGATGTTTAAAAATGCTTTGGAACTCTTCCATTATTCTCGGAAATCTGCTGAAGTTTAAAAATGCTTCGGAACTCTTCCATTGTTCTCAGAATTCCGCTGACGTTTAATAATGCTTCGCAACTTTTTCATTGTTCTCGGAATTCCGCTGACGGTTAAAAATGCTTCGGAACTCTTCAATTGTTCTCGGAATTCTGTTGAACTTTTAAAATGCTTTGGAACTCTTCCATTGCTCTTGGAATTCTGCTGAAGTTTAAAAATGCTTCAGAACTCTTACATTGTTCTCGGAATTCTGCTGACGTTTAAAAATTCTTCGGAACTCTACCATTGTTCTCGGAATTCCGTTGAAGTTTAAAAATGCTTCGAAACTCTTCCATTGTTCTCGGAATTCTGCTGAAGTTTAAAAATGCTTCGGAACTCTTCCATTGTTCTCGGAATTCCGCTGACGTTTAATAATGCTTCGCAACTCTTTCATTGTTCTCGGAATTCCACTGACGTTTAAAAATGCTTCGGAACTCTTCCATTGGTCTCGGAATTCCGATGACGTTTTAAAATGCTTCGGTACTCTTCCATTGTTCTCGGAATTCCGCTGACAATTAAAAATGCTTCGAAACTCTTCCATTGTTCTCGGAATTCTGCTGAAGTTTAAAAATGCTTCGGAACTCTTCCATTGTTCTCGGAATTCCGCTGACGTTTAATAATGCTTCGCAACTCTTTCATTGTTCTCGGAATTCCACTGACGTTTAAAAATGCTTCGGAACTCTTCCATTGTTCTCGGAATTCCGTTGAAGTTTAAAAATGCTTCGAAACTCTTCCATTGTTCTCAGAATTCTGCTGAAGTTTAAAAATGCTTCAGAACTCTTCCATTGTTCTCGGAATTCCGCTGACGTTTAAAAATGCTTCGAAACTCTTCCATTGTTCTCGGAATTCTGCTGAAGTTTAAAAATGCTTCGGAACTCTTCCATTGTTCTCGGAATTCCGTTGAAGTTTAAAAATGCTTCGAAACTCTTCCATTGTACTCGGAATTCCGCTAACGTTTAAAAATGCTTCGGAACTCTTCCATTGTTCTCGGAATTCCGTTGAAGTTTAAAAATGCTTCACAACTCTTCCATTGTTCTCGGAATTCCGCTGACTTTTAAAAATACTTCGAAACTCTTCCATTGTTCTCCAAATTCCGCTGAAGTTTAAAAATGCTTCGGAACCCTTCCATTGTTCTCGGAATTCTGCTGAAGTTTAAAAATGCTTCGGAACTCTTCCATTGTTTTCAGAATTCTGCTGACGTTTAAAAATGCTTCGGAACTCTTCCATTGTTCTCGGAATTCCGCTGAAGTTTAAAAATGCTTCGGACCTCTTCCATTGTTCTAGGAATTCTGCTGAAGTCTAAAAATTCATCTGAACTCTTCCATTATTCTCGGAATTCGTGTGAATTTTAAAAATGCTTCGGAACTCTTCTATTGTTCTCGGAATTCCGCTGAAGTTTAAAAATGCTTAAAATCTCTTACATTGTACTCGGAATTCCGCTGAAGTTTAAAAATGCTTCGGAACTCTTCCATTGCTCTCGGAATTCTGCTGAAGTTTAAAAATGCTTCAGAACTCTTACATTGTTCTCGGAATTCTGCTGACGTTTACAAATGCTTCGGAACTCTTCCATTGTTCTCTGAATTCCGCTGACGTTTAAAAATGCTTCGGTACTCTTCCTTTGTTCTCGGAATTCCGCTGACATATAAAAATGCTTCGGAAATCTTGCATTGTTCTCGGCATTCCGCTGACGTTTAAAAATGCTTCGGAACTCTTCAATTGTTCTCGGAATTCTGCCGAACTTTTAAAATGCTTTGGAACTCTTCCATTGCTCTCGGAATTCTGCTGAAGTTTAAAAATGCTTCAGAACTCTTCCATTGTTCTCGGAATTCTGCTGTAGTTTAAAAATGCTTCGGAACTCTTCCATTGTTCTCAGAATTCCGCTGACGTTTAAAAATGCTTCGGAAATCTTCCATTGTTTTCAAAATTCCGCTGACGTTTAAAAATGCTTCAGAACTCTTCCATTGTTCTCGGAATTCCGCTGACGTTTTAAAATGCTTCGGTACTCTTCCATTGTTCTCGGAATTCCGCTGACATATAAAAATGCTTCGGAAATCTTGCATTGTTCTCGGCATTCCGCTGACGTTTAAAAATGCTTCGGAACTCTTCCATTGTTCTCAGAATTCCACTGATGTTTAAAAATGCATCGGAAATCTTCCATAGTTTTCAAAATTCCGCTGACGTTTAAAAATGCTTCAGAACTCTTCCATTGTTCTCGGAATTCCGCTGATGTTTAAAAATGCTTTGGAACTCTTCCATTATTCTCGGAAATCTGCTGAAGTTTAAAAATGCTTCGGAACTCTTCCATTGTTCTCAGAATTCCGCTGACGTTTAATAATGCTTCGCAACTTTTTCATTGTTCTCGGAATTCCGCTGACGGTTAAAAATGCTTCGGAACTCTTCAATTGTTCTCGGAATTCTGTTGAACTTTTAAAATGCTTTGGAACTCTTCCATTGCTCTTGGAATTCTGCTGAAGTTTAAAAATGCTTCAGAACTCTTACATTGTTCTCGGAATTCTGCTGACGTTTAAAAATTCTTCGGAACTCTACCATTGTTCTCGGAATTCCGTTGAAGTTTAAAAATGCTTCGAAACTCTTCCATTGTTCTCGGAATTCTGCTGAAGTTTAAAAATGCTTCGGAACTCTTCCATTGTTCTCGGAATTCCGCTGACGTTTAATAATGCTTCGCAACTCTTTCATTGTTCTCGGAATTCCACTGACGTTTAAAAATGCTTCGGAACTCTTCCATTGTTCTCGGAATTCCGTTGAAGTTTAAAAATGCTTCGAAACTCTTCCATTGTTCTCAGAATTCTGCTGAAGTTTAAAAATGCTTCAGAACTCTTCCATTGTTCTCGGAATTCCGCTGACGTTTAAAAATGCTTCGGAACTCTTCCATTGTTCTCGGAATTTCGTTGAAGTTTAAAAATGCTTCGAAACTCTTCCATTGTTCTCGGAATTCTGCTGAAGTTTAAAAATGCTTCGGAACTCTTCCATTGTTCTCGGAATTCCGCTGACAATTAAAAATGCTTCGAAACTCTTCCATTGTTCTCGGAATTCCACTGAAGTTTAAAAATGCTTCACAACTCTTCCATTGTTCTCGGAATTCCGCTGACGTTTAATAATGCTTCGCAACTCTTTCATTGTTCTCGGAATTCCGCTGACGTTTAAAAATGCTTCGGAACTCTTCCATTGTTCTCGGAATTCCGTTGAAGTTTAAAAATGCTTCGAAACTCTTCCATTGTTCTCAGAATTCTGCTGAAGTTTAAAAATGCTTCAGAACTCTTCCATTGTTCTCGGAATTCCGCTGACGTTTAAAAATGCTTCGGAACTCTTCCATTGTTCTCGGAATTTCGTTGAAGTTTAAAAATGCTTCGAAACTCTTCCATTGTTCTCGGAATTCTGCTGAAGTTTAAAAATGCTTCGGAACTCTTTCATTGTTCTCAGAATTCCGCTGACATTTAAAAATGCTTTGGTACTCTTCCATTTTTCTCGGAATTCCGCTGACATATAAAAATGCTTCGGAAATCTTGCATTGTTCTCGGCATTCCGCTGACGTTTAAAAATGCTTCGGAACTCTTCAATTGTTCTTGGAATTCTGCTGAACTTTTAAAATGCTTTGGAACTCTTCCATTGCTCTCGGAATTCTGCTGAAGTTTAAAAATGCTTCAGAACTCTTACATTGTTCTCGGAATTCTGCTGAAGTTTAAAAATGCTTCGGTACTCTTCCATTGTTCTCGAAATTCCGCTGACATATAAAAATGCTTCGGAAATCTTGCATTGTTCTCGGCATTCCGCTGACGTTTAAAAATGCTTCGGAACTCTTCCATTGTTTTCAAAATTCCGCTGACGTTTAAAAATGCTTCAGAACTATTAAATTGTTCTCGGAATTCCGCTGACGTTTAAAAATGCTTTGCAACTCTTCCATTGTTCTCAGAATTCCGCTGAAGTTTAAAAATGCTTCAGAATTCTTCCATTGTTCTCGGAATTCCGTTGAAGTTTAAAAATGCTTCGAAACTCTTCCATTGTTCTCGGAATTCTGCTGAAGTTTAAAAATGCTTCGGAACTCTTCCATTGTTCTCAGAATTCCGCTAACGTTTAAAAATGCTTCGGAAATCTTCCATTGTTTTCAAAATTCCGCTGACGCTTAAAAATGCTTCAGAACTCTTCCATTGTTCTCGGAATTCCGCTGACGTTTAATAATGCTTCGCAACTCTTTCATTGTACTCGGAATTCCGCTAACGTTTAAAAATGCTTCGGAACTCTTCCATTGTTCTCGGAATTCCGTTGAAGTTTAAAAATGCTTCGAAACTCTTCCATTGTTCTGGGAATTCTGCTGAAGTATAAAAATGCTTCAGAACTCTTCCATTGTTCTCGGAATTCCGGTGACGTTTAATAATGCTTCGCAACTCTTTCATTGTTCTCGGAATTCCGCTGATGTTTAAAAATGCTTCGGTACTCTTCCTTTGTTCTCGGAATTCCGCTGACATATAAAAATGCTTTGGAAATCTTGCATTGTTCTCGGCATTCCGCTGACGTTTAAAAATGCTTCGGAACTCTTCAATTGTTCTCGGAATTCTGCTGAAGTTTAAAAATGCTTCAGAACTCTTCCATTGTTCTCGGAATTCTGCTGTAGTTTAAAAATGCTTCGGAACTCTTCCATTGTTCTCAGAATTCCGCTGACGTTTAAAAATGCTTCAGAATTCTTCAATTGTTCTCGGAATTCTGCTGAACTTTTAAAATGCTTTGGAACTCTTCCATTGCTCTCGGAATTCTGCTGAAGTTTAAAAATGCTTCGGAACTCTTCCATTGTTCTCGGAATTCCGTTGAAGTTTAAAAATGCTTCGAAACTCTTCCATTGTTCTCGGAATTCTGCTGAAGTTTAAAAATGCTTCAGAACTCTTCCATTGTTCTCGGAATTCCGCTGACGTTTAATAATGCTTCGCAACTCTTTCATTGTTCTCGGAATTCCGCTGACGTTTAAAAATGCTTCGGAACTCTTCCATTGTTCTCGGAATTCCGTTGAAGTTTAAAAATGCTTCGAAACCCTTCCATTGTTCTCGGAATTCTGCTGAAGTTTAAAAATGCTTCGGAACTCTTTCATTGTTCTCAGAATTCCGCTGACATTTAAAAATGCTTTGGTACTCTTCCATTGTTCTCGGAATTCCGCTGACATATAAAAATGCTTCGAAAATCTTGCATTGTTCTCGGCATTCCGCTGACGTTTAAAAATGCTTCGGAACTCTTCAATTGTTCTCGGAATTCTGCTGAACTTTTAAAATGCTTTGGAACTCTTCCATTGCTCTCGGAATTCTGCTGAAGTTTAAAAATGCTTCAGAACTCTTACATTGTTCTCGGAATTCTGCTGAAGTTTAAAAATGCTTCGGTACTCTTCCATTGTTCTCGGAAGTCCGCTGACATATAAAAATGCTTCGGAACTCTTCCATTGTTCTCGGAATTCCGCTGACGTTTAAAAATTGTTCGGTACTCTTCCATTGTTCTCGGAATTCCGCTGACATATAAAAATGCTTCGGAAATCTTGTATTGTTCTCGGAATTCCGCTGAAGTTTAAAAATGCTTAAAATCTCTTCCATTGTTCTCGTAATTCTGCTCATGTTTAAAAATGCTTCGGAACTCTTCTATTGTTCTCGGAATTCCGCTGAAGTTTAAAAATGCTTAAAATCTCTTCCATTGTTCTCGTAATTCTGCTCATGTTTAAAAATGCTTCGGAACTCTTCCATTGTTCTCGTAATTCCGCTGAAGTTTAAAAATGCTTCGGAACTCTTCCATTGTTCTCGGAATTCCGATGACGTTTTAAAATGCTTCGGTACTCTTCCATTGTTCTCGGAATTCCGCTGACAATTAAAAATGCTTCGGAACTCTTCCATTGTTCTCGGAATTCCGTTGAAGTTTAAAAATGCTTCGAAACTCTTCCATTGTTCTCAGAATTCTGCTGAAGTTTAAAAATGCTTCAGAACTCTTCCATTGTTCTCGGAATTCCGCTGACGTTTAATATTGCTTCGCAACTCTTTCATTGTTCTCGGAATTCCGCTGAAATTTAAAAATGCTTCGGAACTCTTCCATTGTTCTCTGAATTCCGCTGACGTTTAAAAATGCTTCGGTACTCTTCCTTTGTTCTCGGAATTCCGCTGACATATAAAAATGCTTCGGAAATCTTGCATTGTTCTCGGCATTCCGCTGACGTTTAAAAATGCTTCGGAACTCTTCAATTGTTCTCGGAATTCTGCCGAACTTTTAAAATGCTTTGGAACTCTTCCATTGCTCTCGGAATTCTGCTGAAGTTTAAAAATGCTTCAGAACTCTTCCATTGTTCTCGGAATTCTGCTGTAGTTTAAAAATGCTTCGGAACTCTTCCATTGTTCTCAGAATTCCGCTGACGTTTAAAAATGCTTCGGAAATCTTCCATTGTTTTCAAAATTCCGCTGACGTTTAAAAATGCTTCAGAACTCTTCCATTGTTCTCGGAATTCCGCTGACGTTTTAAAATGCTTCGGTACTCTTCCATTGTTCTCGGAATTCCGCTGACATATAAAAATGCTTCGGAAATCTTGCATTGTTCTCGGCATTCCGCTGACGTTTAAAAATGTTTCGGAACTCTTCCATTGTTCTCAGAATTCCGCTGATGTTTAAAAATGCATCGGAAATCTTCCATAGTTTTCAAAATTCCGCTGACGTTTAAAAATGCTTCAGAACTCTTCCATTGTTCTCGGAATTCCGCTGACGTTTAAAAATGCTTTGGAACTCTTCCATTGCTCTCGGAATTCTGCTGAAGTTTAAAAATGCTTCGGAACTCTTCCATTGTTCTCGGAATTCTGCTGAAGTTTAAAAATGTTTTGGAACTCTTCCATTGTTCACAGAATTCCGCTGACGTTTAAAAATGCTTCGGAAATCTTCCATTGTTTTCAAAATTCCGCTGACATATAAAAATGCTTCGGAAATCTTGCATTGTTCTCGGCATTCCGCTGACGTTTAAAAATGTTTCAGAATTCTTCAATTGTTCTCGGAATTCTGCTGAACTTTTAAAATGCTTTGGAACTCTTCTATTGCTCTCGGAATTCTGCTGAAGTTTAAAAATGCTTCGGAACTCTTCCATTGTTCTCGGAATTCTGCTGAAGTTTAAAAATGCTTCGGAACTCTTCCATTGTTCTCGGAATTCCGTTGAAGTTTAAAAATGCTTCGAAACTCTTCCATTGTTCTCGGAATTCTGCTGAAGTTTAAAAATGCTTCGGAACTCTTCCATTGTTCTCGGAATTCCGTTGAAGTTTAAAAATGCTTCGAAACTCTTCCATTGTACTCGGAATTCCGCTAACGTTTAAAAATGCTTCGGAACTCTTCCATTGTTCTCGGAATTCCGTTGAAGTTTAAAAATGCTTCACAACTCACAACAATTCACAACAATTCACAACAATTGTTCTCGGAATTCCGCTGACTTTTAAAAATACTTCGAAACTCTTCCATTGTTCTCCAAATTCCGCTGAAGTTTAAAAATGCTTCGGAACCCTTCCATTGTTCTCGGAATTCTGCTGAAGTTTAAAAATGCTTCGGAACTCTTCCATTGTTTTCAGAATTCTGCTGACGTTTAAAAATGCTTCGGAACTCTTCCATTGTTCTCGGAATTCCGCTGAAGTTTAAAAATGCTTCGGACCTCTTCCATTGTTCTAGGAATTCTGCTGAAGTCTAAAAATTCATCTGAACTCTTCCATTATTCTCGGAATTCGTGTGAATTTTAAAAATGCTTCGGAACTCTTCTATTGTTCTCGGAATTCCGCTGAAGTTTAAAAATGCTTAAAATCTCTTACATTGTACTCGGAATTCCGCTGAAGTTTAAAAATGCTTCGGAACTCTTCCATTGCTCTCGGAATTCTGCTGAAGTTTAAAAATGCTTCAGAACTCTTACATTGTTCTCGGAATTCTGCTGACGTTTACAAATGCTTCGGAACTCTTCCATTGTTCTCTGAATTCCGCTGACGTTTAAAAATGCTTCGGTACTCTTCCTTTGTTCTCGGAATTCCGCTGACATATAAAAATGCTTCGGAAATCTTGCATTGTTCTCGGCATTCTGCTGACGTTTAAAAATGCTTCGGAACTCTTCAATTGTTCTCGGAATTCTGCCGAACTTTTAAAATGCTTTGGAACTCTTCCATTGCTCTCGGAATTCTGCTGAAGTTTAAAAATGCTTCAGAACTCTTCCATTGTTCTCGGAATTCTGCTGTAGTTTAAAAATGCTTCGGAACTCTTCCATTGTTCTCAGAATTCCGCTGACGTTTAAAAATGCTTCGGAAATCTTCCATTGTTTTCAAAATTCCGCTGACGTTTAAAAATGCTTCAGAACTCTTCCATTGTTCTCGGAATTCCGCTGACGTTTTAAAATGCTTCGGTACTCTTCCATTGTTCTCGGAATTCCGCTGACATATAAAAATGCTTCGGAAATCTTGCATTGTTCTCGGCATTCCGCTGACGTTTAAAAATGCTTCGGAACTCTTCCATTGTTCTCAGAATTCCACTGATGTTTAAAAATGCATCGGAAATCTTCCATAGTTTTCAAAATTCCGCTGACGTTTAAAAATGCTTCAGAACTCTTCCATTGTTCTCGGAATTCCGCTGATGTTTAAAAATGCTTTGGAACTCTTCCATTATTCTCGGAAATCTGCTGAAGTTTAAAAATGCTTCGGAACTCTTCCATTGTTCTCAGAATTCCGCTGACGTTTAATAATGCTTCGCAACTTTTTCATTGTTCTCGGAATTCCGCTGACGGTTAAAAATGCTTCGGAACTCTTCAATTGTTCTCGGAATTCTGTTGAACTTTTAAAATGCTTTGGAACTCTTCCATTGCTCTTGGAATTCTGCTGAAGTTTAAAAATGCTTCAGAACTCTTACATTGTTCTCGGAATTCTGCTGACGTTTAAAAATTCTTCGGAACTCTACCATTGTTCTCGGAATTCCGTTGAAGTTTAAAAATGCTTCGAAACTCTTCCATTGTTCTCGGAATTCTGCTGAAGTTTAAAAATGCTTCGGAACTCTTCCATTGTTCTCGGAATTCCGCTGACGTTTAATAATGCTTCGCAACTCTTTCATTGTTCTCGGAATTCCACTGACGTTTAAAAATGCTTCGGAACTCTTCCATTGGTCTCGGAATTCCGATGACGTTTTAAAATGCTTCGGTACTCTTCCATTGTTCTCGGAATTCCGCTGACAATTAAAAATGCTTCGAAACTCTTCCATTGTTCTCGGAATTCTGCTGAAGTTTAAAAATGCTTCGGAACTCTTCCATTGTTCTCGGAATTCCGCTGACGTTTAATAATGCTTCGCAACTCTTTCATTGTTCTCGGAATTCCACTGACGTTTAAAAATGCTTCGGAACTCTTCCATTGTTCTCGGAATTCCGTTGAAGTTTAAAAATGCTTCGAAACTCTTCCATTGTTCTCAGAATTCTGCTGAAGTTTAAAAATGCTTCAGAACTCTTCCATTGTTCTCGGAATTCCGCTGACGTTTAAAAATGCTTCGAAACTCTTCCATTGTTCTCGGAATTCTGCTGAAGTTTAAAAATGCTTCGGAACTCTTCCATTGTTCTCGGAATTCCGTTGAAGTTTAAAAATGCTTCGAAACTCTTCCATTGTACTCGGAATTCCGCTAACGTTTAAAAATGCTTCGGAACTCTTCCATTGTTCTCGGAATTCCGTTGAAGTTTAAAAATGCTTCACAACTCTTCCATTGTTCTCGGAATTCCGCTGACTTTTAAAAATACTTCGAAACTCTTCCATTGTTCTCCAAATTCCGCTGAAGTTTAAAAATGCTTCGGAACCCTTCCATTGTTCTCGGAATTCTGCTGAAGTTTAAAAATGCTTCGGAACTCTTCCATTGTTTTCAGAATTCTGCTGACGTTTAAAAATGCTTCGGAACTCTTCCATTGTTCTCGGAATTCCGCTGAAGTTTAAAAATGCTTCGGACCTCTTCCATTGTTCTAGGAATTCTGCTGAAGTCTAAAAATTCATCTGAACTCTTCCATTATTCTCGGAATTCGTGTGAATTTTAAAAATGCTTCGGAACTCTTCTATTGTTCTCGGAATTCCGCTGAAGTTTAAAAATGCTTAAAATCTCTTACATTGTACTCGGAATTCCGCTGAAGTTTAAAAATGCTTCGGAACTCTTCCATTGCTCTCGGAATTCTGCTGAAGTTTAAAAATGCTTCAGAACTCTTACATTGTTCTCGGAATTCTGCTGACGTTTACAAATGCTTCGGAACTCTTCCATTGTTCTCTGAATTCCGCTGACGTTTAAAAATGCTTCGGTACTCTTCCTTTGTTCTCGGAATTCCGCTGACATATAAAAATGCTTCGGAAATCTTGCATTGTTCTCGGCATTCCGCTGACGTTTAAAAATGCTTCGGAACTCTTCAATTGTTCTCGGAATTCTGCCGAACTTTTAAAATGCTTTGGAACTCTTCCATTGCTCTCGGAATTCTGCTGAAGTTTAAAAATGCTTCAGAACTCTTCCATTGTTCTCGGAATTCTGCTGTAGTTTAAAAATGCTTCGGAACTCTTCCATTGTTCTCAGAATTCCGCTGACGTTTAAAAATGCTTCGGAAATCTTCCATTGTTTTCAAAATTCCGCTGACGTTTAAAAATGCTTCAGAACTCTTCCATTGTTCTCGGAATTCCGCTGACGTTTTAAAATGCTTCGGTACTCTTCCATTGTTCTCGGAATTCCGCTGACATATAAAAATGCTTCGGAAATCTTGCATTGTTCTCGGCATTCCGCTGACGTTTAAAAATGCTTCGGAACTCTTCCATTGTTCTCAGAATTCCACTGATGTTTAAAAATGCATCGGAAATCTTCCATAGTTTTCAAAATTCCGCTGACGTTTAAAAATGCTTCAGAACTCTTCCATTGTTCTCGGAATTCCGCTGATGTTTAAAAATGCTTTGGAACTCTTCCATTATTCTCGGAAATCTGCTGAAGTTTAAAAATGCTTCGGAACTCTTCCATTGTTCTCAGAATTCCGCTGACGTTTAATAATGCTTCGCAACTTTTTCATTGTTCTCGGAATTCCGCTGACGGTTAAAAATGCTTCGGAACTCTTCAATTGTTCTCGGAATTCTGTTGAACTTTTAAAATGCTTTGGAACTCTTCCATTGCTCTTGGAATTCTGCTGAAGTTTAAAAATGCTTCAGAACTCTTACATTGTTCTCGGAATTCTGCTGACGTTTAAAAATTCTTCGGAACTCTACCATTGTTCTCGGAATTCCGTTGAAGTTTAAAAATGCTTCGAAACTCTTCCATTGTTCTCGGAATTCTGCTGAAGTTTAAAAATGCTTCGGAACTCTTCCATTGTTCTCGGAATTCCGCTGACGTTTAATAATGCTTCGCAACTCTTTCATTGTTCTCGGAATTCCACTGACGTTTAAAAATGCTTCGGAACTCTTCCATTGGTCTCGGAATTCCGATGACGTTTTAAAATGCTTCGGTACTCTTCCATTGTTCTCGGAATTCCGCTGACAATTAAAAATGCTTCGAAACTCTTCCATTGTTCTCGGAATTCTGCTGAAGTTTAAAAATGCTTCGGAACTCTTCCATTGTTCTCGGAATTCCGCTGACGTTTAATAATGCTTCGCAACTCTTTCATTGTTCTCGGAATTCCACTGACGTTTAAAAATGCTTCGGAACTCTTCCATTGTTCTCGGAATTCCGTTGAAGTTTAAAAATGCTTCGAAACTCTTCCATTGTTCTCAGAATTCTGCTGAAGTTTAAAAATGCTTCAGAACTCTTCCATTGTTCTCGGAATTCCGCTGACGTTTAAAAATGCTTCGGAACTCTTCCATTGTTCTCGGAATTTCGTTGAAGTTTAAAAATGCTTCGAAACTCTTCCATTGTTCTCGGAATTCTGCTGAAGTTTAAAAATGCTTCAGAACTCTTACATTGTTCTCGGAATTCTGCTGACGTTTACAAATGCTTCGGAACTCTTCCATTGTTCTCTGAATTCCGCTGACGTCTAAAAATGCTTCGGTACTCTTCCTTTGTTCTCGGAATTCCGCTGACATATAAAAATGCTTCGGAAATCTTGCATTGTTCTCGGCATTCCGCTGACGTTTAAAAATGCTTCAGAACTCTTCCATTGTTCTCGGAATTCTGCTGTAGTTTAAAAATGCTTCGGAACTCTTCCATTGTTCTCAGAATTCCGCTGACGTTTAAAAATGCTTCGGAAATCTTCCATTGTTTTCAAAATTCCGCTGACGTTTAAAAATGCTTCAGAACTCTTCCATTGTTCTCGGAATTCCGCTGACGTTTTAAAATGCTTCGGTACTCTTCCATTGTTCTCGGAATTCCGCTGACATATAAAAATGCTTCGGAAATCTTGCATTGTTCTCGGCATTCCGCTGACGTTTAAAAATGCTTCGGAACTCTTCCATTGTTCTCAGAATTCCGCTGATGTTTAAAAATGCATCGGAAATCTTCCATAGTTTTCAAAATTCCGCTGACGTTTAAAAATGCTTCAGAACTCTTCCATTGTTCTCGGAATTCCGCTGACGTTTAAAAATGCTTTGGAACTCTTCCATTATTCTCGGAAATCTGCTGAAGTTTAAAAATGCTTCGGAACTCTTCCATTGTTCTCAGAATTCCGCTGACGTTTAATAATGCTTCGCAACTTTTTCATTGTTCTCGGAATTCCGCTGACGGTTAAAAATGCTTCGGAACTCTTCAATTGTTCTCGGAATTCTGTTGAACTATTAAAATGCTTTGGAACTCTTCCATTGCTCTCGGAATTCTGCTGAAGTTTAAAAATGCTTCAGAACTCTTACATTGTTCTCGGAATTCTGCTGACGTTTAAAAATGCTTCGGAACTCTACCATTGTTCTCGGAATTCCGTTGAAGTTTAATAATGCTTCGAAACTCTTCCATTGTTCTCGGAATTCTGCTGAAGTTTAAAAATGCTTCGGAACTCTTCCATTGTTCTCGGAATTCCGCTGACAATTAAAAATGCTTCGAAACTCTTCCATTGTTCTCGGAATTCCACTGAAGTTTAAAAATGCTTCACAACTCTTCCATTGTTCTCGGAATTCCGCTGACGTTTAATAATGCTTCGCAACTCTTTCATTGTTCTCGGAATTCCGCTGACGTTTAAAAATGCTTCGGAACTCTTCCATTGTTCTCGGAATTCCGTTGAAGTTTAAAAATGCTTCGAAACTCTTCCATTGTTCTCAGAATTCTGCTGAAGTTTAAAAATGCTTCAGAACTCTTCCATTGTTCTCGGAATTCCGCTGACGTTTAAAAATGCTTCGGAACTCTTCCATTGTTCTCGGAATTTCGTTGAAGTTTAAAAATGCTTCGAAACTCTTCCATTGTTCTCGGAATTCTGCTGAAGTTTAAAAATGCTTCGGAACTCTTTCATTGTTCTCAGAATTCCGCTGACATTTAAAAATGCTTTGGTACTCTTCCATTTTTCTCGGAATTCCGCTGACATATAAAAATGCTTCGGAAATCTTGCATTGTTCTCGGCATTCCGCTGACGTTTAAAAATGCTTCGGAACTCTTCAATTGTTCTTGGAATTCTGCTGAACTTTTAAAATGCTTTGGAACTCTTCCATTGCTCTCGGAATTCTGCTGAAGTTTAAAAATGCTTCAGAACTCTTACATTGTTCTCGGAATTCTGCTGAAGTTTAAAAATGCTTCGGTACTCTTCCATTGTTCTCGAAATTCCGCTGACATATAAAAATGCTTCGGAAATCTTGCATTGTTCTCGGCATTCCGCTGACGTTTAAAAATGCTTCGGAACTCTTCCATTGTTTTCAAAATTCCGCTGACGTTTAAAAATGCTTCAGAACTATTAAATTGTTCTCGGAATTCCGCTGACGTTTAAAAATGCTTTGCAACTCTTCCATTGTTCTCAAAATTCCGCTGAAGTTTAAAAATGCTTCAGAATTCTTCCATTGTTCTCGGAATTCCGTTGAAGTTTAAAAATGCTTCGAAACTCTTCCATTGTTCTCGGAATTCTGCTGAAGTTTAAAAATGCTTCGGAACTCTTCCATTGTTCTCAGAATTCCGCTAACGTTTAAAAATGCTTCGGAAATCTTCCATTGTTTTCAAAATTCCGCTGACGCTTAAAAATGCTTCAGAACTCTTCCATTGTTCTCGGAATTCCGCTGACGTTTAATAATGCTTCGCAACTCTTTCATTGTACTCGGAATTCCGCTAACGTTTAAAAATGCTTCGGAACTCTTCCATTGTTCTCGGAATTCCGTTGAAGTTTAAAAATGCTTCGAAACTCTTCCATTGTTCTGGGAATTCTGCTGAAGTTTAAAAATGCTTCAGAACTCTTCCATTGTTCTCGGAATTCCGCTGACGTTTAATAATGCTTCGCAACTCTTTCATTGTTCTCGGAATTCCGCTGATGTTTAAAAATGCTTCGGTACTCTTCCTTTGTTCTCGGAATTCCGCTGACATATAAAAATGCTTTGGAAATCTTGCATTGTTCTCGGCATTCCGCTGACGTTTAAAAATGCTTCGGAACTCTTCAATTGTTCTCGGAATTCTGCTGAAGTTTAAAAATGCTTCAGAACTCTTCCATTGTTCTCAGAATTCTGCTGTAGTTTAAAAATGCTTCGGAACTCTTCCATTGTTCTCAGAATTCCGCTGACGTTTAAAAATGCTTCAGAATTCTTCAATTGTTCTCGGAATTCTGCTGAACTTTTAAAATGCTTTGGAACTCTTCCATTGCTCTCGGAATTCTGCTGAAGTTTAAAAATGCTTCGGAACTCTTCCATTGTTCTCGGAATTCCGTTGAAGTTTAAAAATGCTTCGAAACTCTTCCATTGTTCTCGGAATTCTGCTGAAGTTTAAAAATGCTTCAGAACTCTTCCATTGTTCTCGGAATTCCGCTGACGTTTAATAATGCTTCGCAACTCTTTCATTGTTCTCGGAATTCCGCTGACGTTTAAAAATGCTTCGGAACTCTTCCATTGTTCTCGGAATTCCGTTGAAGTTTAAAAATGCTTCGAAACCCTTCCATTGTTCTCGGAATTCTGCTGAAGTTTAAAAATGCTTCGGAACTCTTTCATTGTTCTCAGAATTCCGCTGACATTTAAAAATGCTTTGGTACTCTTCCATTGTTCTCGGAATTCCGCTGACATATAAAAATGCTTCGAAAATCTTGCATTGTTCTCGGCATTCCGCTGACGTTTAAAAATGCTTCGGAACTCTTCAATTGTTCTCGGAATTCTGCTGAACTTTTAAAATGCTTTGGAACTCTTCCATTGCTCTCGGAATTCTGCTGAAGTTTAAAAATGCTTCAGAACTCTTACATTGTTCTCGGAATTCTGCTGAAGTTTAAAAATGCTTCGGTACTCTTCCATTGTTCTCAGAAGTCCGCTGACATATAAAAATGCTTCGGAACTCTTCCATTGTTCTCGGAATTCCGCTGACGTTTAAAAATTGTTCGGTACTCTTCCATTGTTCTCGGAATTCCGCTGACATATAAAAATGCTTCGGAAATCTTGTATTGTTCTCGGAATTCCGCTGAAGTTTAAAAATGCTTAAAATCTCTTCCATTGTTCTCGTAATTCTGCTCATGTTTAAAAATGCTTCGGAACTCTTCTATTGTTCTCGGAATTCCGCTGAAGTTTAAAAATGCTTAAAATCTCTTCCATTGTTCTCGTAATTCTGCTCATGTTTAAAAATGCTTCGGAACTCTTCCATTGTTCTCGTAATTCCGCTGAAGTTTAAAAATGCTTCGGAACTCTTCCATTGTTCTCGGAATTCCGATGACGTTTTAAAATGCTTCGGTACTCTTCCATTGTTCTCGGAATTCCGCTGACAATTAAAAATGCTTCGGAACTCTTCCATTGTTCTCGGAATTCCGTTGAAGTTTAAAAATGCTTCGAAACTCTTCCATTGTTCTCAGAATTCTGCTGAAGTTTAAAAATGCTTCAGAACTCTTCCATTGTTCTCGGAATTCCGCTGACGTTTAATAATGCTTCGCAACTCTTTCATTGTTCTCGGAATTCCGCTGAAATTTAAAAATGCTTCAGAACTCTTCCATTGTTCTCAGAATTCCGCTGACGTTTAAAAATGCTTCGGTACTCTTCCTTTGTTCTCGGAATTCCGCTGACATATAAAAATGCTTCGGAAATCTTGCATTGTTCTCGGCATTCCGCTGACGTTTAAAAATGCTTCGGAACTCTTCAATTGTTCTCGGAATTCTGCTGAACTTTTTAAATGCTGTGGAACTCTTCCATTGCTCTCAGAATTCTGCTGAAGTTTAAAAATGCTTCAGAACTCTTACATTGTTCTCGGAATTCTGCTGACGTTTAAAAATGCTTCGGAACTCTTCCATTGTTCTCGAAATTCCGTTGAAGTTTAAAAATGCTTCGGAACTCTTTCATTGTTCTCGGAATTCTGCTGAAGTTTAAAAATGCTTCGGAACTCTTCCATTGTTCTCAGAATTCCGCTGACATTTAAAAATGCTTCGGTACTCTTCCATTGTTCTCGGAATTCTTCTGACGTTTAAAAATGCTTCGGAACTCTTCCATTGTTCTCGGAATTCCGATGACGTTTTAAAATGCTTCGGTACTCTTCCATTGTTCTCGGAATTCCGCTGACGTTTAAAAATTCTTCGGAACTCTTCCATTGTTCTCGGAATTCCACTGAAGTTTAAAAATGCTTCGGAACTCTTCCATTGTTCTAGGAATTCTGCTGAAGTTTAAAAATTCATGTGAACTCTTCCATTATTCTCGGAATTCGTGTGAATTTTAAAAATGCTTCGGAACTTTTCTATTGTTCTCGGAATTCCGCTGAAGTTTAAAAATGCTTAAAATCTCTTACATTGTTCTCGGAATTCCGCTGAAGTTTAAAAATGCTTCGGAACTCTTCCATTGTTCTCGGAATTCTGCTGAAGTTTAACAATGCTTCAGAACTCTTCCATTGTTCTCAGAATTCCGCTGACGTTCAAAAATGCTTCGGAAATCTTCCATTGTTTTCAAAATTCCGCTGACGTTTAAAAATGCTTCAGAACTTTTCCATTGTTCTCCGAGTTCTGCTGACGTTTAAAAATGCTTCAGAACTCTTACATTGTTCTCGGAATTCTGCTGACGTTTAAAAATGCTTCGGAACTCTTCCATTGTTCTCGAAATTCCGTTGAAGTTTAAAAATGCTTCGGAACTCTTCCATTGTTCTCGGAATTCTGCTGAAGTTTAAAAATGCTTCGGAACTCTTCCATTGTTCTCAGAATTCCGCTGACGTTTAAAAATGCTTCGGTACTCTTCCATTGTTCTCGGAATTCTTCTGACGTTTAAAAATGCTTCGGAACTCTTCCATTGTTCTCGGAATTCCGATGACGTTTTAAAATGCTTCGGTACTCTTCCATTGTTCTCGGAATTCCGCTGACGTTTAAAAATTCTTCGGAACTCTTCCATTGTTCTCGGAATTCCACTGAAGTTTAAAAATGCTTCGGAACTCTTCCATTGTTCTAGGAATTCTGCTGAAGTTTAAAAATTCATGTGAACTCTTCCATTATTCTCGGAATTCGTGTGAATTTTAAAAATGCTTCGGAACTTTTCTATTGTTCTCGGAATTCCGCTGAAGTTTAAAAATGCTTAAAATCTCTTACATTGTTCTCGGAATTCCGCTGAAGTTTAAAAATGCTTCGGAACTCTTCCATTGTTCTCGGAATTCTGCTGAAGTTTAACAATGCTTCAGAACTCTTCCATTGTTCTCAGAATTCCGCTGACGTTCAAAAATGCTTCGGAAATCTTCCATTGTTTTCAAAATTCCGCTGACATTTAAAAATGCTTCAGAACTTTTCCATTGTTCTCCGAGTTCTGCTGACGTTTAAAAATGCTTCGGAACTCTTCCATTGTTCTCAGAATTCCGCTGACGTTTAAAAATGCTTCTGAACTCTTCCATTGTTCTCGGAATTCCGTTGAAGTTTAAAAATGCTTCGGAACTTTTCTATTGTTCTCGGAATTCCGCTGAAGTTTAAAAATGCTTAAAATCTCTTACATTGTTCTCGGAATTCCGCTGAAGTTTAAAAATGCTTCGGAACTCTTCCATTGTTCTCGGAATTCTGCTGAAGTTTAAAAATGCTTCGGAACTCTTCCATTGTTCTCAGAATTCCGCTGATGTTTAAAAATGCTTCGATACTCTTCCATTGTTCTCGGAATTCTTCTGACGTTTAAAAATGCTTCGGAACTCTTCCATTGTTCTTGGAATTCCGATGACGTTTTAAAATGCTTCGGTACTCTTCCATTGTTCTCGGAATTTCGCTGACGTTTAATAATGCTTCGCAACTCTTTCCTTGTTCTCGGAATTCCGCTGACATTTAAAAATGCTTCGGAAATCTTCCATTGTTCTCGGAATTCCGTTGAAGTTTAAAAATGCTTCGAAACTCTTCCATTGTTCTCGGAATTCCGCTGACATTTAAAAATGCTTCGGAAATCTTCCATTGTTTTCAAAATTCCGCTGACGTTTAAAAATGCTTCAGAACTCTTCCATTGTTCTCAGAATTCCGCTGACATTTAAAAATGCTTCGGAACTCTTCCATTGTTCTCGGAATTCCGCTGACGTTTAAAAATTGTTCGGTACTCTTCCATTGTTCTCGGAATTCCGCTGACATATAAAAATGCTTCGGAAATCTTGTATTGTTCTCGGAATTCCGCTGAAGTTTAAAAATGCTTAAAATCTCTTCCATTGTTCTCGTAATTCTGCTCATGTTTAAAAATGATTCGGAACTCTTCTATTGTTCTCGGAATTCCGCTGAAGTTTAAAAATGCTTAAAATCTCTTCCATTGTTCTCGTAATTCTGCTCATGTTTAAAAATGCTTCGGAACTCTTCCATTGTTCTCGTAATTCCGCTGAAGTTTAAAAATGCTTCGGAACTCTTCCATTGTTCTCGGAATTCCGATGACGTTTTAAAATGCTTCGGTACTCTTCCATTGTTCTCGGAATTCCGCTGACAATTAAAAATGCTTCGGAACTCTTCCATTGTTCTCGGAATTCCGTTGAAGTTTAAAAATGCTTCGAAACTCTTCCATTGTTCTCAGAATTCTGCTGAAGTTTAAAAATGCTTCAGAACTCTTCCATTGTTCTCGGAATTCCGCTGACGTTTAATAATGCTTCGCAACTCTTTCATTGTTCTTGGAATTCCGCTGAAATTTAAAAATGCTTCGGAACTCTTCCATTGTTCTCAGAATTCCGCTGACGTTTAAAAATGCTTCGGTACTCTTCCTTTGCTCTCGGAATTCCGCTGACATATAAAAATGCTTCGGAAATCTTGCATTGTTCTCGGCATTCCGCTGACGTTTAAAAATGCTTCGGAACTCTTCAATTGTTCTCGGAATTCCGCTGACGTTTCATAATGCTTCGCAACTCTTTCATTGTTCTCGGAATTCCGCTGACGTTTAAAAATGCTTCGGAACTCTTCCATTGTTCTCGGAATTCCGTTGAAGTTTAAAAATGCTTCGAAACTCTTCCATTGTTCTCAGAATTCTGCTGAAGTTTAAAAATGCTTCAGAACTCTTCCATTGTTCTCGGAATTCCGCTGACGTTTAATAATGCTTCGCAACTCTTTCATTGTTCTCGGAATTCCGCTGAAATTTAAAAATGCTTCAGAACTCTTCCATTGTTCTCAGAATTCCGCTGACGTTTAAAAATGCTTCGGTACTCTTCCTTTGTTCTCGGAATTCCGCTGACATATAAAAATGCTTCGGAAATCTTGCATTGTTCTCGGCATTCCGCTGACGTTTAAAAATGCTTCGGAACTCTTCAATTGTTCTCGGAATTCTGCAGAACTTTTAAAATGCTTTGGAACTCTTCCATTGCTCTCAGAATTCTGCTGAAGTTTAAAAATGCTTCAGAACTCTTACATTGTTCTCGGAATTCTGCTGACGTTTAAAAATGCTTCGGAACTCTTCCATTGTTCTTGAAATTCCGTTGAAGTTTAAAAATGCTTCGGAACTCTTACATTGTTCTCGGAATTCTGCTGAAGTTTAAAAATGCTTCGGAACTCTTCCATTGTTCTCAGAATTCCGCTGACGTTTAAATATGCTTCGATACTCTTCCATTGTTCTCGGAATTCTTCTGACGTTTAAAAATGCTTCGGAACTCTTCCATTGTTCTTGGAATTCCGATGACGTTTTAAAATGCTTCGGTACTCTTCCATTGTTCTCGGAATTCCGCTGACGTTTAAAAATTCTTCGGAACTCTTCCATTGTTCTCGGAATTCCACTGAAGTTTAAAAATGCTTCAGAACTCTTCCATTGTTCTCGGAATTTCGCTGACGTTTAATAATGCTTCGCAACTCTTTCCTTGTTCTCGGAATTCCGCTGACGTTTAAAAATGCTTCGGAACTCTTCCATTGTTCTCGGAATTCCGTTGAAGTTTAAAAATGCTTTGAAACTCTTCCATTGTTCTCGGAATTCCGCTGACATTTAAAAATGCTTCGGAACTCTTCCATTGTTCTCGGAATTCCGCTGACGTTTAAAAATTGTTCGGTACTCTTCCATTGTTCTCGGAATTCCGCTGACATATAAAAATGCTTCGGAAATCTTGTATTGTTCTCGGAATTCCGCTGAAGTTTAAAAATGCTTAAAATCTCTTCCATTGTTCTCGTAATTCTGCTCATGTTTAAAAATGCTTCGGAACTCTTCTATTGTTCTCGGAATTCCGCTGAAGTTTAAAAATGCTTCAGAACTCTTACATTGTTCTCGGAATTCTGCTGACGTTTAAAAATGCTTCGGAACTCTTCCATTGTTCTCGAAATTCCGTTGAAGTTTAAAAATGCTTCGGAACTCTTCCATTGTTCTCGGAATTCTGCTGAAGTTTAAAAATGCTTCGGAACTCTTCCATTGTTCTCAGAATTCCGCTGACGTTTAAAAATGCTTCGGTACTCTTCCATTGTTCTCGGAATTCTTCTGACGTTTAAAAATGCTTCGGAACTCTTCCATTGTTCTCGGAATTCCGATGACGTTTTAAAATGCTTCGGTACTCTTCCATTGTTCTCGGAATTCCGCTGACGTTTAAAAATTCTTCGGAACTCTTCCATTGTTCTCGGAATTCCACTGAAGTTTAAAAATGCTTCGGAACTCTTCCATTGTTCTAGGAATTCTGCTGAAGTTTAAAAATTCATGTGAACTCTTCCATTATTCTCGGAATTCGCGTGAATTTTAAAAATGCTTCGGAACTTTTCTATTGTTCTCGGAATTCCGCTGAAGTTTAAAAATGCTTAAAATCTCTTACATTGTTCTCGGAATTCCGCTGAAGTTTAAAAATGCTTCGGAACTCTTCCATTGTTCTCGGAATTCTGCTGAAGTTTAACAATGCTTCAGAACTCTTCCATTGTTCTCAGAATTCCGCTGACGTTCAAAAATGCTTCGGAAATCTTCCATTGTTTTCAAAATTCCGCTGACGTTTAAAAATGCTTCAGAACTTTTCCATTGTTCTCCGAGTTCTGCTGACGTTTAAAAATGCTTCGGAACTCTTCCATTGTTCTCAGAATTCCGCTGACGTTTAAAAATGCTTCTGAACTCTTCCATTGTTCTCGGAATTCCGTTGAAGTTTAAAAATGCTTCGGAACTTTTCTATTGTTCTCGGAATTCCGCTGAAGTTTAAAAATGCTTAAAATCTCTTACATTGTTCTCGGAATTCCGCTGAAGTTTAAAAATGCTTCGGAACTCTTCCATTGTTCTCGGAATTCTGCTGAAGTTTAAAAATGCTTCGGAACTCTTCCATTGTTCTCAGAATTCCGCTGACGTTTAAAAATGCTTCGATACTCTTCCATTGTTCTCGGAATTCTTCTGACGTTTAAAAATGCTTCGGAACTCTTCCATTGTTCTTGGAATTCCGATGACGTTTTAAAATGCTTCGGTACTCTTCCATTGTTCTCGGAATTTCGCTGACGTTTAATAATGCTTCGCAACTCTTTCCTTGTTCTCGGAATTCCGCTGACATTTAAAAATGCTTCGGAAATCTTCCATTGTTCTCGGAATTCCGTTGAAGTTTAAAAATGCTTCGAAACTCTTCCATTGTTCTCGGAATTCCGCTGATATTTAAAAATGCTTCGGAAATCTTCCATTGTTTTCAAAATTCCGCTGACGTTTAAAAATGCTTCAGAACTCTTCCATTGTTCTCAGAATTCCGCTGACATTTAAAAATGCTTCGGAACTCTTCCATTGTTCTCGGAATTCCGCTGACGTTTAAAAATTGTTCGGTACTCTTCCATTGTTCTCGGAATTCCGCTGACATATAAAAATGCTTCGGAAATCTTGTATTGTTCTCGGAATTCCGCTGAAGTTTAAAAATGCTTAAAATCTCTTCCATTGTTCTCGTAATTCTGCTCATGTTTAAAAATGATTCGGAACTCTTCTATTGTTCTCGGAATTCCGCTGAAGTTTAAAAATGCTTAAAATCTCTTCCATTGTTCTCGTAATTCTGCTCATGTTTAAAAATGCTTCGGAACTCTTCCATTGTTCTCGTAATTCCGCTGAAGTTTAAAAATGCTTCGGAACTCTTCCATTGTTCTCGGAATTCCGATGACGTTTTAAAATGCTTCGGTACTCTTCCATTGTTCTCGGAATTCCGCTGACAATTAAAAATGCTTCGGAACTCTTCCATTGTTCTCGGAATTCCGTTGAAGTTTAAAAATGCTTCGAAACTCTTCCATTGTTCTCAGAATTCTGCTGAAGTTTAAAAATGCTTCAGAACTCTTCCATTGTTCTCGGAATTCCGCTGACGTTTAATAATGCTTCGCAACTCTTTCATTGTTCTCGGAATTCCGCTGAAATTTAAAAATGCTTCGGAACTCTTCCATTGTTCTCAGAATTCCGCTGACGTTTAAAAATGCTTCGGTACTCTTCCTTTGCTCTCGGAATTCCGCTGACATATAAAAATGCTTCGGAAATCTTGCATTGTTCTCGGCATTCCGCTGACGTTTAAAAATGCTTCGGAACTCTTCAATTGTTCTCGGAATTCCGCTGACGTTTAATAATGCTTCGCAACTCTTTCATTGTTCTCGGAATTCCGCTGACGTTTAAAAATGCTTCGGAACTCTTCCATTGTTCTCGGAATTCCGTTGAAGTTTAAAAATGCTTCGAAACTCTTCCATTGTTCTCAGAATTCTGCTGAAGTTTAAAAATGCTTCAGAACTCTTCCATTGTTCTCGGAATTCCGCTGACGTTTAATAATGCTTCGCAACTCTTTCATTGTTCTCGGAATTCCGCTGAAATTTAAAAATGCTTCAGAACTCTTCCATTGTTCTCAGAATTCCGCTGACGTTTAAAAATGCTTCGGTACTCTTCCTTTGTTCTCGGAATTCCGCTGACATATAAAAATGCTTCGGAAATCTTGCATTGTTCTCGGCATTCCGCTGACGTTTAAAAATGCTTCGGAACTCTTCAATTGTTCTCGGAATTCTGCTGAACTTTTAAAATGCTTTGGAACTCTTCCATTGCTCTCAGAATTCTGCTGAAGTTTAAAAATGCTTCAGAACTCTTACATTGTTCTCGGAATTCTGCTGACGTTTAAAAATGCTTAAAATCTCTTACATTGTTCTCGGAATTCCGCTGAAGTTTAAAAATGCTTTGGAACTCTTCCATTGTTCTCGGAATTCTGCTGAAGTTTAACAATGCTTCAGAACTCTTCCATTGTTCTCGGAATTTCGCTGACGTTTAATAATGCTTCGCAACTCTTTCCTTGTTCTCGGAATTCCGCTGACGTTTAAAAATGCTTCGGAACTCTTCCATTGTTCTCGGAATTCCGTTGAAGTTTAAAAATGCTTTGAAACTCTTCCATTGTTCTCGGAATTCCGCTGACATTTAAAAATGCTTCGGAACTCTTCCATTGTTCTCGGAATTCCGCTGACGTTTAAAAATTGTTCGGTACTCTTCCATTGTTCTCGGAATTCCGCTGACATATAAAAATGCTTCGGAAATCTTGTATTGTTCTCGGAATTCCGCTGAAGTTTAAAAATGCTTAAAATCTCTTCCATTGTTCTCGTAATTCTGCTCATGTTTAAAAATGCTTCGGAACTCTTCTATTGTTCTCGGAATTCCGCTGAAGTTTAAAAATGCTTCAGAACTCTTACATTGTTCTCGGAATTCTGCTGACGTTTAAAAATGCTTCGGAACTCTTCTATTGTTCTCGGAATTCTGCTGAAGTTTAAAAATGCTTCAGAACTCTTACATTGTTCTCGGAATTCTGCTGACGTTTAAAAATGCTTCGGAACTCTTCCATTGTTCTCGAAATTCCGTTGAAGTTTAAAAATGCTTCGGAACTCTTCCATTGTTCTCGGAATTCTGCTGAAGTTTAAAAATGCTTCGGAACTCTTCCATTGTTCTCAGAATTCCGCTGACGTTTAAAAATGCTTCGGTACTCTTCCATTGTTCTCGGAATTCTTCTGACGTTTAAAAATGCTTCGGAACTCTTCCATTGTTCTAGGAATTCTGCTGAAGTTTAAAAATTCATGTGAACTCTTCCATTATTCTCGGAATTCGTGTGAATTTTAAAAATGCTTCGGAACTTTTCTATTGTTCTCGGAATTCCGCTGAAGTTTAAAAATGCTTAAAATCTCTTACATTGTTCTCGGAATTCCGCTGAAGTTTAAAAATGCTTTGGAACTCTTCCATTGTTCTCGGAATTCTGCTGAAGTTTAACAATGCTTCAGAACTCTTCCATTGTTCTCAGAATTCCGCTGACGTTCAAAAATGCTTCGGAAATCTTCCATTGTTTTCAAAATTCCGCTGACGTTTAAAAATGCTTCAGAACTTTTCCATTGTTCTCCGAGTTCTGCTGACGTTTAAAAATGCTTCGGAACTCTTCCATTGTTCTCAGAATTCCGCTGACGTTTAAAAATGCTTCTGAACTCTTCCATTGTTCTCGGAATTCCGTTGAAGTTTAAAAATGCTTCGAAACTCTTCCATTGTTCTCGGAATTCTGCTGAAGTTTAAAAATGCTTCAGAACTCTTCCATTGTTCTCGGAATTTCGCTGACGTTTAATAATGCTTCGCAACTCTTTCCTTGTTCTCGGAATTCCGCTGACGTTTAAAAATGCTTCGGAACTCTTCCATTGTTCTCGGAATTCCGTTGAAGTTTAAAAATGCTTCAAAACTCTTCCATTGTTATCGGAATTCAGCTGACATATAAAAATGCTTCGGAAATCTTGTATTGTTCTCGGCATTCCGCTGACGTTTAAAAATGCTTCGGAACTCTTCAATTGTTCTCGGAATTCTGCTGAACTTTTAAAATGCTATGGAACTCTTCCATTGCTCTCGGAATTCGGGTGAAGTTTAAAAATGCTTCGGAACTCTTCTATTGTTCTCGGAATTCCGCTGAAGTTTAAAAATGCTTAAAATCTCTTCCATTGTTCTCGTAATTCTGCTCATGTTTAAAAATGCTTCGGAACTCTTCCATTGTTCTCGTAATTCCGCTGAAGTTTAAAAATGCTTCGGAACTCTTCCATTGGTCTCGGAATTCCGATGACGTTTTAAAATGCTTCGGTACTCTTCCATTGTTCTCGGAATTCCGCTGACAATTAAAAATGCTTCGGAACTCTTCCATTGTTCACGGAATTCCACTGAAGTTTAAAAATGCTTCACAACTCTTCCATTGTTCTCGGAATTCCGCTGACGTTTAATAATGCTTCGCAACTCTTTCATTGTTCTCGGAATTCCGCTGACGTTTAAAAATGCTTCGGAACTCTTCCATTGTTCTCGGAATTCCGTTGAAGTTTAAAAATGCTTCGAAACTCTTCCATTGTTCTCAGAATTCTGCTGAAGTTTAAAAATGCTTCAGAACTCTTCCATTGTTCTCGGAATTCCGCTGACGTTTAAAAATGCTTCGGAACTCTTCCATTGTTCTCGGAATTTCGTTGAAGTTTAAAAATGCTTCGAAACTCTTCCATTGTTCTCGGAATTCTGCTGAAGTTTAAAAATGCTTCGGAACTCTTTCATTGTTCTCAGAATTCCGCTGACATTTAAAAATGCTTTGGTACTCTTCCATTGTTCTCGGAATTCCGCTGACATATAAAAATGCTTCGGAAATCTTGCATTGTTCTCGGCATTCCGCTGACGTTTAAAAATGCTTCGGAACTCTTCAATTGTTCTCGGAATTCTGCTGAACTTTTAAAATGCTTTGGAACTCTTCCATTGCTCTCGGAATTCTGCTGAAGTTTAAAAATGCTTCAGAACTCTTACATTGTTCTCGGAATTCTGCTGAAGTTTAAAAATGCTTCGGTACTCTTCCATTGTTCTCGAAATTCCGCTGACATATAAAAATGCTTCGGAAATCTTGCATTGTTCTCGGCATTCCGCTGACGTTTAAAAATGCTTCGGAACTCTTCCATTGTTTTCAAAATTCCGCTGACGTTTAAAAATGCTTCAGAACTATTAAATTGTTCTCGGAATTCCGCTGACGTTTAAAAATGCTTTGCAACTCTTCCATTGTTCTCAGAATTCCGCTGAAGTTTAAAAATGCTTCAGAATTCTTCAATTGTTCTCGGAATTCTGCTGAACTTTTAAAATGCTTTGGAACTCTTCCATTGCTCTCGGAATTCTGCTGAAGTTTAAAAATGCTTCGGAACTCTTCCATTGTTCTCGGAATTCTGCTGAAGTTTAAAAATGCTTCGGAACTCTTCCATTGTTCTCGGAATTCCGTTGAAGTTTAAAAATGCTTCGAAACTCTTCCATTGTTCTCGGAATTCTGCTGAAGTTTAAAAATGCTTCGGAACTCTTCCATTGTTCTCAGAATTCCGCTAACGTTTAAAAATGCTTCGGAAATCTTCCATTGTTTTCAAAATTCCGCTGACGCTTAAAAATGCTTCAGAACTCTTCCATTGTTCTCGGAATTCCGCTGACGTTTAATAATGCTTCGCAACTCTTTCATTGTACTCGGAATTCCGCTAACGTTTAAAAATGCTTCGGAAATCTTCCATTGTTCTCGGAATTCCGTTGAAGTTTAAAAATGCTTCGAAACTCTTCCATTGTTCTGGGAATTCTGCTGAAGTTTAAAAATGCTTCAGAACTCTTCCATTGTTCTCGTAATTCCGCTGACGTTTAATAATGCTTCGCAACTCTTTCATTGTTCTCGGAATTCCGCTGATGTTTAAAAATGCTTCAGTACTCTTCCTTTGTTCTGGGAATTCCGTTGACATATAAAAATGCTTTGGAAATCTTGCATTGTTCTCGGCATTCCGCTGACGTTTAAAAATGCTTCGGAACTCTTCCATTGTTCTCAGAATTCCGCTGACGTTTAAAAATGCTTCTGAACTCTTCCATTGTTCTCGGAATTCCGTTGAAGTTTAAAAATGCTTCGAAACTCTTCCATTGTTCTCGGAATTCTGCTGAAGTTTAAAAATGCTTCAGAACTCTTCCATTGTTCTCGGAATTTCGCTGACGTTTAATAATGCTTCGCAACTCTTTCCTTGTTCTCGGAATTCCGCTGACGTTTAAAAATGCTTCGGAACTCTTCCATTGTTCTCGGAATTCCGTTGAAGTTTAAAAATGCTTCAAAACTCTTCCATTGTTCTCGGAATTCAGCTGACATATAAAAATGCTTCGGAAATCTTGTATTGTTCTCGGCATTCCGCTGACGTTTAAAAATGCTTCGGAACTCTTCAATTGTTCTCGGAATTCTGCTGAACTTTTAAAATGCTATGGAACTCTTCCATTGCTCTCGGAATTCGGGTGAAGTTTAAAAATGCTTCGGAACTCTTCTATTGTTCTCGGAATTCCGCTGAAGTTTAAAAATGCTTAAAATCTCTTCCATTGTTCTCGTAATTCTGCTCATGTTTAAAAATGCTTCGGAACTCTTCCATTGTTCTCGTAATTCCGCTGAAGTTTAAAAATGCTTCGGAACTCTTCCATTGGTCTCGGAATTCCGATGACGTTTTAAAATGCTTCGGTACTCTTCCATTGTTCTCGGAATTCCGCTGACAATTAAAAATGCTTCGGAACTCTTCCATTGTTCTCGGAATTCCACTGAAGTTTAAAAATGCTTCACAACTCTTCCATTGTTCTCGGAATTCCGCTGACGTTTAATAATGCTTCGCAACTCTTTCATTGTTCTCGGAATTCCGCTGACGTTTAAAAATGCTTCGGAACTCTTCCATTGTTCTCGGAATTCCGTTGAAGTTTAAAAATGCTTCGAAACTCTTCCATTGTTCTCAGAATTCTGCTGAAGTTTAAAAATGCTTCAGAACTCTTCCATTGTTCTCGGAATTCCGCTGACGTTTAAAAATGCTTCGGAACTCTTCCATTGTTCTCGGAATTTCGTTGAAGTTTAAAAATGCTTCGAAACTCTTCCATTGTTCTCGGAATTCTGCTGAAGTTTAAAAATGCTTCGGAACTCTTTCATTGTTCTCAGAATTCCGCTGACATTTAAAAATGCTTTGGTACTCTTCCATTGTTCTCGGAATTCCGCTGACATATAAAAATGCTTCGGAAATCTTGCATTGTTCTCGGCATTCCGCTGACGTTTAAAAATGCTTCGGAACTCTTCAATTGTTCTCGGAATTCTGCTGAACTTTTAAAATGCTTTGGAACTCTTCCATTGCTCTCGGAATTCTGCTGAAGTTTAAAAATGCTTCAGAACTCTTACATTGTTCTCGGAATTCTGCTGAAGTTTAAAAATGCTTCGGTACTCTTCCATTGTTCTCGAAATTCCGCTGACATATAAAAATGCTTCGGAAATCTTGCATTGTTCTCGGCATTCCGCTGACGTTTAAAAATGCTTCGGAACTCTTCCATTGTTTTCAAAATTCCGCTGACGTTTAAAAATGCTTCAGAACTATTAAATTGTTCTCGGAATTCCGCTGACGTTTAAAAATGCTTTGCAACTCTTCCATTGTTCTCAGAATTCCGCTGAAGTTTAAAAATGCTTCAGAATTCTTCAATTGTTCTCGGAATTCTGCTGAACTTTTA
The DNA here is from genome assembly GCF_046119375.1 of Phyllobates terribilis. Classification (NCBI taxonomy): domain Eukaryota; kingdom Metazoa; phylum Chordata; class Amphibia; order Anura; family Dendrobatidae; genus Phyllobates; species Phyllobates terribilis. Next base: position 16,829,338 of record NW_027362782.1, read on the forward strand.
AAATGCTTTGGAACTCTTCCATTGCTCTCGGAATTCTGCTGAAGTTTAAAAATGCTTCGGAACTCTTCCATTGTTCTCGGAATTCTGCTGAAGTTTAAAAATGCTTCGGAACTCTTCCATTGTTCTCGGAATTCCGTTGAAGTTTAAAAATGCTTCGAAACTCTTCCATTGTTCTCGGAATTCTGCTGAAGTTTAAAAATGCTTCGGAACTCTTCCATTGTTCTCAGAATTCCGCTAACGTTTAAAAATGCTTCGGAAATCTTCCATTGTTTTCAAAATTCCGCTGACGCTTAAAAATGCTTCAGAACTCTTCCATTGTTCTCGGAATTCCGCTGACGTTTAATAATGCTTCGCAACTCTTTCATTGTTCTCGGAATTCCGCTGATGTTTAAAAATGCTTCAGTACTCTTCCTTTGTTCTGGGAATTCCGTTGACATATAAAAATGCTTTGGAAATCTTGCATTGTTCTCGGCATTCCGCTGACATTTAAAAATGCTTCGGAACTCTTCAATTGTTCTCGGAATTCTGCTGAAGTTTAAAAATGCTTCAGAACTCTTCCATTGTTCTCGGAATTCTGCTGTAGTTTAAAAATGCTTCGGAACTCTTCCATTGTTCTCAGAATTCCGCTGACGTTTAAAAATGCTTCGGAACTCTTCAATTGTTCTCGGAATTCTGCTGAACTTTTAAAATGCTTCGGAACTCTTCCATTGTTCTCGGAATTCTGCTGAAGTTTAAAAATGTTTTGGAACTCTTCCATTGTTCACAGAATTCCGCTGACGTTTAAAAATGCTTCGGAAATCTTCCATTGTTTTCAAAATTCCGCTGACATATAAAAATGCTTCGGAAATCTTGCATTGTTCTCGGCATTCCGCTGACGTTTAAAAATGTTTCAGAATTCTTCAATTGTTCTCGGAATTCTGCTGAACTTTTAAAATGCTTTGGAACTCTTCTATAGCTCTCGGAATTCTGCTGAAGTTTAAAAATGCTTCGGAACTCTTCCATTGTTCTCGGAATTCTGCTGAAGTTTAAAAATGCTTCGGAACTCTTCCATTGTTCTCGGAATTCCGTTGAAGTTTAAAAATGCTTCGAAACTCTTCCATTGTTCTCGGAATTCTGCTGAAGTTTAAAAATGCTTCGGAACTCTTCCATTGTTCTCAGAATTCCGCTAACGTTTAAAAATGCTTCGGAAATCTTCCATTGTTTTCAAAATTCCGCTGACGCTTAAAAATGCTTCAGAACTCTTCCATTGTTCTCGGAATTCCGCTGACGTTTAATAATGCTTCGCAACTCTTTCATTGTAATCGGAATTCCGCTAACGTTTAAAAATGCTTCGGAAATCTTCCATTGTTCTCGGAATTCCGTTGAAGTTTAAAAATGCTTCGAAACTCTTCCATTGTTCTGGGAATTCTGCTGAAGTTTAAAAATGCTTCAGAACTCTTCCATTGTTCTCGTAATTCCGCTGACGTTTAATAATGCTTCGCAACTCTTTCATTGTTCTCGGAATTCCGCTGATGTTTAAAAATGCTTCAGTACTCTTCCTTTGTTCTGGGAATTCCGTTGACATATAAAAATGCTTTGGAAATCTTGCATTGTTCTCGGCATTCCGCTGACGTTTAAAAATGCTTCGGAACTCTTCCATTGTTCTCAGAATTCCGCTGACGTTTAAAAATGCTTCTGAACTCTTCCATTGTTCTCGGAATTCCGTTGAAGTTTAAAAATGCTTCGAAACTCTTCCATTGTTCTCGGAATTCTGCTGAAGTTTAAAAATGCTTCAGAACTCTTCCATTGTTCTCGGAATTTCGCTGACGTTTAATAATGCTTCGCAACTCTTTCCTTGTTCTCGGAATTCCGCTGACGTTTAAAAATGCTTCGGAACTCTTCCATTGTTCTCGGAATTCCGTTGAAGTTTAAAAATGCTTCAAAACTCTTCCATTGTTCTCGGAATTCAGCTGACATATAAAAATGCTTCGGAAATCTTGTATTGTTCTCGGCATTCCGCTGACGTTTAAAAATGCTTCGGAACTCTTCAATTGTTCTCGGAATTCTGCTGAACTTTTAAAATGCTATGGAACTCTTCCATTGCTCTCGGAATTCGGGTGAAGTTTAAAAATGCTTCGGAACTCTTCTATTGTTCTCGGAATTCCGCTGAAGTTTAAAAATGCTTAAAATCTCTTCCATTGTTCTCGTAATTCTGCTCATGTTTAAAAATGCTTCGGAACTCTTCCATTGTTCTCGTAATTCCGCTGAAGTTTAAAAATGCTTCGGAACTCTTCCATTGGTCTCGGAATTCCGATGACGTTTTAAAATGCTTCGGTACTCTTCCATTGTTCTCGGAATTCCGCTGACAATTAAAAATGCTTCGGAACTCTTCCATTGTTCTCGGAATTCCACTGAAGTTTAAAAATGCTTCACAACTCTTCCATTGTTCTCGGAATTCTGCTGACGTTTAAAAATTCTTCGGAACTCTACCATTGTTCTCGGAATTCCGTTGAAGTTTAAAAATGCTTCGAAACTCTTCCATTGTTCTCGGAATTCTGCTGAAGTTTAAAAATGCTTCGGAACTCTTCCATTGTTCTCGGAATTCCGCTGACGTTTAATAATGCTTCGCAACTCTTTCATTGTTCTCGGAATTCCACTGACGTTTAAAAATGCTTCGGAACTCTTCCATTGGTCTCGGAATTCCGATGACGTTTTAAAATGCTTCGGTACTCTTCCATTGTTCTCGGAATTCCGCTGACAATTAAAAATGCTTCGAAACTCTTCCATTGTTCTCGGAATTCCACTGAAGTTTAAAAATGCTTCACAACTCTTCCATTGTTCTCGGAATTCCGCTGACGTTTAATAATGCTTCGCAACTCTTTCATTGTTCTCGGAATTCCGCTGACGTTTAAAAATGCTTCGCAACTCTTTCATTGTTCTCGGAATTCCGCTGAAATTTAAAAATGCTTCGGAACTCTTCCATTGTTCTCAGAATTCCGCTGACGTTTAAAAATGCTTCGGTACTCTTCCTTTGCTCTCGGAATTCCGCTGACATATAAAAATGCTTCGGAAATCTTGCATTGTTCTCGGCATTCCGCTGACGTTTAAAAATGCTTCGGAACTCTTCAATTGTTCTCGGAATTCCGCTGACGTTTAATAATGCTTCGCAACTCTTTCATTGTTCTCGGAATTCCGCTGACGTTTAAAAATGCTTCGGAACTCTTCCATTGTTCTCGGAATTCCGTTGAAGTTTAAAAATGCTTCGAAACTCTTCCATTGTTCTCAGAATTCTGCTGAAGTTTAAAAATGCTTCAGAACTCTTCCATTGTTCTCGGAATTCCGCTGACGTTTAATAATGCTTCGCAACTCTTTCATTGTTCTCGGAATTCCGCTGAAATTTAAAAATGCTTCAGAACTCTTCCATTGTTCTCAGAATTCCGCTGACGTTTAAAAATGCTTCGGTACTCTTCCTTTGTTCTCGGAATTCCGCTGACATATAAAAATGCTTCGGAAATCTTGCATTGTTCTCGGCATTCCGCTGACGTTTAAAAATGCTTCGGAACTCTTCAATTGTTCTCGGAATTCTGCTGAACTTTTAAAATGCTTTGGAACTCTTCCATTGCTCTCAGAATTCCGCTGACGTTCAAAAATGCTTCGGAAATCTTCCATTGTTTTCAAAATTCCGCTGACGTTTAAAAATGCTTCAGAACTTTTCCATTGTTCTCCGAGTTCTGCTGACGTTTAAAAATGCTTCAGAACTCTTACATTGTTCTCGGAATTCTGCTGACGTTTAAAAATGCTTCGGAACTCTTCCATTGTTCTCGAAATTCCGTTGAAGTTTAAAAATGCTTCGGAACTCTTCCATTGTTCTCGGAATTCTGCTGAAGTTTAAAAATGCTTCGGAACTCTTCCATTGTTCTCAGAATTCCGCTGACGTTTAAAAATGCTTCGGTACTCTTCCATTGTTCTCGGAATTCTTCTGACGTTTAAAAATGCTTCGGAACTCTTCCATTGTTCTCGGAATTCCGATGACGTTTTAAAATGCTTCGGTACTCTTCCATTGTTCTCGGAATTCCGCTGACGTTTAAAAATTCTTCGGAACTCTTCCATTGTTCTCGGAATTCCACTGAAGTTTAAAAATGCTTCGGAACTCTTCCATTGTTCTAGGAATTCTGCTGAAGTTTAAAAATTCATGTGAACTCTTCCATTATTCTCGGAATTCGTGTGAATTTTAAAAATGCTTCGGAACTTTTCTATTGTTCTCGGAATTCCGCTGAAGTTTAAAAATGCTTAAAATCTCTTACATTGTTCTCGGAATTCCGCTGAAGTTTAAAAATGCTTTGGAACTCTTCCATTGTTCTCGGAATTCTGCTGAAGTTTAACAATGCTTCAGAACTCTTCCATTGTTCTCGGAATTTCGCTGACGTTTAATAATGCTTCGCAACTCTTTCCTTGTTCTCGGAATTCCGCTGACGTTTAAAAATGCTTCGGAACTCTTCCATTGTTCTCGGAATTCCGTTGAAGTTTAAAAATGCTTTGAAACTCTTCCATTGTTCTCGGAATTCCGCTGACATTTAAAAATGCTTCGGAACTCTTCCATTGTTCTCGGAATTCCGCTGACGTTTAAAAATTGTTCGGTACTCTTCCATTGTTCTCGGAATTCCGCTGACATATAAAAATGCTTCGGAAATCTTGTATTGTTCTCGGAATTCCGCTGAAGTTTAAAAATGCTTAAAATCTCTTCCATTGTTCTCGTAATTCTGCTCATGTTTAAAAATGCTTCGGAACTCTTCTATTGTTCTCGGAATTCCGCTGAAGTTTAAAAATGCTTCAGAACTCTTACATTGTTCTCGGAATTCTGCTGACGTTTAAAAATGCTTCGGAACTCTTCTATTGTTCTCGGAATTCTGCTGAAGTTTAAAAATGCTTCAGAACTCTTACATTGTTCTCGGAATTCTGCTGACGTTTAAAAATGCTTCGGAACTCTTCCATTGTTCTCGAAATTCCGTTGAAGTTTAAAAATGCTTCGGAACTCTTCCATTGTTCTCGGAATTCTGCTGAAGTTTAAAAATGCTTCGGAACTCTTCCATTGTTCTCAGAATTCCGCTGACGTTTAAAAATGCTTCGGTACTCTTCCATTGTTCTCGGAATTCTTCTGACGTTTAAAAATGCTTCGGAACTCTTCCATTGTTCTAGGAATTCTGCTGAAGTTTAAAAATTCATGTGAACTCTTCCATTATTCTCGGAATTCGTGTGAATTTTAAAAATGCTTCGGAACTTTTCTATTGTTCTCGGAATTCCGCTGAAGTTTAAAAATGCTTAAAATCTCTTACATTGTTCTCGGAATTCCGCTGAAGTTTAAAAATGCTTTGGAACTCTTCCATTGTTCTCGGAATTCTGCTGAAGTTTAACAATGCTTCAGAACTCTTCCATTGTTCTCAGAATTCCGCTGACGTTCAAAAATGCTTCGGAAATCTTCCATTGTTTTCAAAATTCCGCTGACGTTTAAAAATGCTTCAGAACTTTTCCATTGTTCTCCGAGTTCTGCTGACGTTTAAAAATGCTTCGGAACTCTTCCATTGTTCTCAGAATTCCGCTGACGTTTAAAAATGCTTCTGAACTCTTCCATTGTTCTCGGAATTCCGTTGAAGTTTAAAAATGCTTCGAAACTCTTCCATTGTTCTCGGAATTCTGCTGAAGTTTAAAAATGCTTCAGAACTCTTCCATTGTTCTCGGAATTTCGCTGACGTTTAATAATGCTTCGCAACTCTTTCCTTGTTCTCGGAATTCCGCTGACGTTTAAAAATGCTTCGGAACTCTTCCATTGTTCTCGGAATTCCGTTGAAGTTTAAAAATGCTTCAAAACTCTTCCATTGTTCTCGGAATTCAGCTGACATATAAAAATGCTTCGGAAATCTTGTATTGTTCTCGGCATTCCGCTGACGTTTAAAAATGCTTCGGAACTCTTCAATTGTTCTCGGAATTCTGCTGAACTTTTAAAATGCTATGGAACTCTTCCATTGCTCTCGGAATTCGGGTGAAGTTTAAAAATGCTTCGGAACTCTTCTATTGTTCTCGGAATTCCGCTGAAGTTTAAAAATGCTTAAAATCTCTTCCATTGTTCTCGTAATTCTGCTCATGTTTAAAAATGCTTCGGAACTCTTCCATTGTTCTCGTAATTCCGCTGAAGTTTAAAAATGCTTCGGAACTCTTCCATTGGTCTCGGAATTCCGATGACATTTTAAAATGCTTCGGTACTCTTCCATTGTTCTCGGAATTCCGCTGACAATTAAAAATGCTTCGGAACTCTTCCATTGTTCTCGGAATTCCACTGAAGTTTAAAAATGCTTCACAACTCTTCCATTGTTCTCGGAATTCCGCTGACGTTTAATAATGCTTCGCAACTCTTTCATTGTTCTCGGAATTCCGCTGACGTTTAAAAATGCTTCGGAACTCTTCCATTGTTCTCGGAATTCCGTTGAAGTTTAAAAATGCTTCGAAACTCTTCCATTGTTCTCAGAATTCTGCTGAAGTTTAAAAATGCTTCAGAACTCTTCCATTGTTCTCGGAATTCCGCTGACGTTTAAAAATGCTTCGGAACTCTTCCATTGTTCTCGGAATTTCGTTGAAGTTTAAAAATGCTTTGAAACTCTTCCATTGTTCTCGGAATTCTGCTGAAGTTTAAAAATGCTTCGGAACTCTTTCATTGTTCTCAGAATTCCGCTGACATTTAAAAATGCTTTGGTACTCTTCCATTGTTCTCGGAATTCCGCTGACATATAAAAATGCTTCGGAAATCTTGCATTGTTCTCGGCATTCCGCTGACGTTTAAAAATGCTTCGGAACTCTTCAATTGTTCTCGGAATTCTGCTGAACTTTTAAAATGCTTTGGAACTCTTCCATTGCTCTCGGAATTCTGCTGAAGTTTAAAAATGCTTCAGAACTCTTACATTGTTCTCGGAATTCTGCTGAAGTTTAAAAATGCTTCGGTACTCTTCCATTGTTCTCGAAATTCCGCTGACATATAAAAATGCTTCGGAAATCTTGCATTGTTCTCGGCATTCCGCTGACGTTTAAAAATGCTTCGGAACTCTTCCATTGTTTTCAAAATTCCGCTGACGTTTAAAAATGCTTCAGAACTATTAAATTGTTCTCGGAATTCCGCTGACGTTTAAAAATGCTTTGCAACTCTTCCATTGTTCTCAGAATTCCGCTGAAGTTTAAAAATGCTTCAGAATTCTTCAATTGTTCTCGGAATTCTGCTGAACTTTTAAAATGCTTTGGAACTCTTCCATTGCTCTCGGAATTCTGCTGAAGTTTAAAAATGCTTCGGAACTCTTCCATTGTTCTCGGAATTCTGCTGAAGTTTAAAAATGCTTCGGAACTCTTCCATTGTTCTCGGAATTCCGTTGAAGTTTAAAAATGCTTCGAAACTCTTCCATTGTTCTCGGAATTCTGCTGAAGTTTAAAAATGCTTCGGAACTCTTCCATTGTTCTCAGAATTCCGCTAACGTTTAAAAATGCTTCGGAAATCTTCCATTGTTTTCAAAATTCCGCTGACGCTTAAAAATGCTTCAGAACTCTTCCATTGTTCTCGGAATTCCGCTGACGTTTAATAATGCTTCGCAACTCTTTCATTGTACTCGGAATTCCGCTAACGTTTAAAAATGCTTCGGAACTCTTCCATTGTTCTCGGAATTCCGTTGAAGTTTAAAAATGCTTCGAAACTCTTCCATTGTTCTGGGAATTCTGCTGAAGTTTAAAAATGCTTCAGAACTCTTCCATTGTTCTCGGAATTCCGCTGATGTTTAAAAATGCTTCAGTACTCTTCCTTTGTTCTGGGAATTCCGTTGACATATAAAAATGCTTTGGAAATCTTGCATTGTTCTCGGCATTCCGCTGACGTTTAAAAATGCTTCGGAACTCTTCAATTGTTCTCGGAATTCTGCTGAAGTTTAAAAATGCTTCAGAACTCTTCCATTGTTCTTGGAATTCTGCTGTAGTTTAAAAATGCTTCGGAACTCTTCCATTGTTCTCAGAATTCCGCTGACGTTTAAAAATGCTTCGGAACTCTTCAATTGTTCTCGGAATTCTGCTGAACTTTTAAAATGCTTTGGAACTCTTCCATTGCTCTCTGAATTCTGCTGAAGTTTAAAAATGCTTCGGAACTCTTCCATTGTTCTCGGAATTCTGCTGAAGTTTAAAAATGTTTTGGAACTCTTCCATTGTTCTCAGAATTCCGCTGACGTTTAAAAATGCTTCGGAAATCTTCCATTGTTTTCAATATTCCGCTGACATATAAAAATGCTTCGGAAATCTTGCATTGTTCTCGGCATTCCGCTGACGTTTAAAAATGCTTCAGAATTCCTCAATTGTTCTCGGAATTCTGCTGAACTTTTAAAATGCTTTGGAACTCTTCCATTGCTCTCGGAATTCTGCTGAAGTTTAAAAATGCTTCGGAACTCTTCCATTGTTCTCGGAATTCCGTTGAAGTTTAAAAATGCTTCGAAACTCTTCCATTGTTCTCGGAATTCTGCTGAAGTTTAAAAATGCTTCAGAACTCTTCCATTGTTCTCGGAATTCCGCTGACGTTTAATAATGCTTCGCAACTCTTTCATTGTTCTCGGAATTCCGCTGACGTTTAAAAATGCTTCGGAACTCTTCCATTGTTCTCGGAATTCCGTTGAAGTTTAAAAATGCTTCGAAACCCTTCCATTGTTCTCGGAATTCTGCTGAAGTTTAAAAATGCTTCGGAACTCTTTCATTGTTCTCAGAATTCCGCTGACATTTAAAAATGCTTTGGTACTCTTCCATTGTTCTTGGAATTCCGCTGACATATAAAAATGCTTCGAAAATCTTGCATTGTTCTCGGCATTCCGCTGACGTTTAAAAATGCTTCGGAACTCTTCCATTGTTCTCAGAATTCCGCTGACGTTTAAAAATGCTTCGGAAATCTTCCATTGTTTTCAAAATTCCGCTGACGTTTAAAAATGCTTCAGAACTCTTCCATTGTTCTCAGAATTCCGCTGACGTTTAAAAATGCTTTGGAACTCTTCCATTGTTCTTGGAATTCTGCTGAAGTTTAAAAATGCTTCGGAACTCTTCCATTGTTCTCAGAATTCCGCTGACGTTTAAAAATGCTTCGGTACTCTTCCATTGTTCTCGGAATTCCACTGACATATAAAAATACTTCGGAAATCTTGCATTGTTCTCGGCATTCCGCTGACGTTTAAAAATGCTTCGGAACTCTTCAATTGTTCTCGGAATTCTGCTGAACTTTTAAAATGCTTTGGAACTCTTCCATTGCTCTCGGAATTCTGCTGAAGTTTAAAAATGCTTCGGAACTCTTCCATTGTTCTCGGAATTCTGCTGAAGTTTAAAAATGTTTTGGAACTCTTCCATTGTTCACAGAATTCCGCTGACGTTTAAAAATGCTTCGGAAATCTTCCATTGTTTTCAAAATTCCGCTGACATATAAAAATGCTTCGGAAATCTTGCATTGTTCTCGGCATTCCGCTGACGTTTAAAAATGTTTCAGAATTCTTCAATTGTTCTCGGAATTCTGCTGAACTTTTAAAATGCTTTGGAACTCTTCTATTGCTCTCGGAATTCTGCTGAAGTTTAAAAATGCTTCGGAACTCTTCCATTGTTCTCGGAATTCTGCTGAAGTTTAAAAATGCTTCGGAACTCTTCCATTGTTCTCGGAATTCCGTTGAAGTTTAAAAATGCTTCGAAACTCTTCCATTGTACTCGGAATTCCGCTAACGTTTAAAAATGCTTCGGAACTCTTCCATTGTTCTCGGAATTCCGTTGAAGTTTAAAAATGCTTCACAACTCTTCCATTGTTCTCGGAATTCCGCTGACTTTTAAAAATACGTCGAAACTCTTCCATTGTTCTCCAAATTCCGCTGAAGTTTAAAAATGCTTCGGAACCCTTCCATTGTTCTCGGAATTCTGCTGAAGTTTAAAAATGCTTCGGACCTCTTCCATTGTTCTAGGAATTCTGCTGAAGTCTAAAAATTCATCTGAACTCTTCCATTATTCTCGGAATTCGTGTGAATTTTAAAAATGCTTCGGAACTCTTCTATTGTTCTCGGAATTCCGCTGAAGTTTAAAAATGCTTAAAATCTCTTACATTGTACTCGGAATTCCGCTGAAGTTTAAAAATGCTTCGGAACTCTTCCATTGCTCTCGGAATTCTGCTGAAGTTTAAAAATGCTTCAGAACTCTTACATTGTTCTCGGAATTCTGCTGACGTTTACAAATGCTTCGGAACTCTTCCATTGTTCTCTGAATTCCGCTGACGTTTAAAAATGCTTCGGTACTCTTCCTTTGTTCTCGGAATTCCGCTGACATATAAAAATGCTTCGGAAATCTTGCATTGTTCTCGGCATTCCGCTGACGTTTAAAAATGCTTCGGAACTCTTCAATTGTTCTCGGAATTCTGCCGAACTTTTAAAATGCTTTGGAACTCTTCCATTGCTCTCGGAATTCTGCTGAAGTTTAAAAATGCTTCAGAACTCTTCCATTGTTCTCGGAATTCTGCTGTAGTTTAAAAATGCTTCGGAACTCTTCCATTGTTCTCAGAATTCCGCTGACGTTTAAAAATGCTTCGGAAATCTTCCATTGTTTTCAAAATTCCGCTGACGTTTAAAAATGCTTCAGAACTCTTCCATTGTTCTCGGAATTCCGCTGACGTTTTAAAATGCTTCCGTACTCTTCCATTGTTCTCGGAATTCCGCTGACATATAAAAATGCTTCGGAAATCTTGCATTGTTCTCGGCATTCCGCTGACGTTTAAAAATGCTTCGGAACTCTTCCATTGTTCTCAGAATTCCGCTGATGTTTAAAAATGCATCGGAAATCTTCCATAGTTTTCAAAATTCCGCTGACGTTTAAAAATGCTTCAGAACTCTTCCATTGTTCTCGGAATTCCGCTGACATTTAAAAATGCTTTGGAACTCTTCCATTATTCTCGGAAATCTGCTGAAGTTTAAAAATGCTTCGGAACTCTTCCATTGTTCTCAGAATTCCGCTGACGTTTAATAATGCTTCGCAACTTTTTCATTGTTCTCGGAATTCCGCTGACGGTTAAAAATGCTTCGGAACTCTTCAATTGTTCTCGGAATTCTGTTGAACTTTTAAAATGCTTTGGAACTCTTCCATTGCTCTTGGAATTCTGCTGAAGTTTAAAAATGCTTCAGAACTCTTACATTGTTCTCGGAATTCTGCTGACGTTTAAAAATTCTTCGGAACTCTACCATTGTTCTCGGAATTCCGTTGAAGTTTAAAAATGCTTCGAAACTCTTCCATTGTTCTCGGAATTCTGCTGAAGTTTAAAAATGCTTCGGAACTCTTCCATTGTTCTCGGAATTCCGCTGACGTTTAATAATGCTTCGCAACTCTTTCATTGTTCTCGGAATTCCACTGACGTTTAAAAATGCTTCGGAACTCTTCCATTGGTCTCGGAATTCCGATGACGTTTTAAAATGCTTCGGTACTCTTCCATTGTTCTCGGAATTCCGCTGACAATTAAAAATGCTTCGAAACTCTTCCATTGTTCTCGGAATTCCACTGAAGTTTAAAAATGCTTCACAACTCTTCCATTGTTCTCGGAATTCCGCTGACGTTTAATAATGCTTCGCAACTCTTTCATTGTTCTCGGAATTCCGCTGACGTTTAAAAATGCTTCGCAACTCTTTCATTGTTCTCGGAATTCCGCTGAAATTTAAAAATGCTTCGGAACTCTTCCATTGTTCTCAGAATTCCGCTGACGTTTAAAAATGCTTCGGTACTCTTCCTTTGCTCTCGGAATTCCGCTGACATATAAAAATGCTTCGGAAATCTTTCATTGTTCTCGGCATTCCGCTGACGTTTAAAAATGCTTCGGAACTCTTCAATTGTTCTCGGAATTCCGCTGACGTTTAATAATGCTTCGCAACTCTTTCATTGTTCTCGGAATTCCGCTGACGTTTAAAAATGCTTCGGAACTCTTCCATTGTTCTCGGAATTCCGTTGAAGTTTAAAAATGCTTCGAAACTCTTCCATTGTTCTCAGAATTCTGCTGAAGTTTAAAAATGCTTCAGAACTCTTCCATTGTTCTCGGAATTCCGCTGACGTTTAATAATGCTTCGCAACTCTTTCATTGTTCTCGGAATTCCGCTGAAATTTAAAAATGCTTCAGAACTCTTCCATTGTTCTCAGAATTCCGCTGACGTTTAAAAATGCTTCGGTACTCTTCCTTTGTTCTCGGAATTCCGCTGACATATAAAAATGCTTCGGAAATCTTGCATTGTTCTCGGCATTCCGCTGACGTTTAAAAATGCTTCGGAACTCTTCAATTGTTCTCGGAATTCTGCTGAACTTTTAAAATGCTTTGGAACTCTTCCATTGCTCTCAGAATTCCGCTGACGTTCAAAAATGCTTCGGAAATCTTCCATTGTTTTCAAAATTCCGCTGACGTTTAAAAATGCTTCAGAACTTTTCCATTGTTCTCCGAGTTCTGCTGACGTTTAAAAATGCTTCAGAACTCTTACATTGTTCTCGGAATTCTGCTGACGTTTAAAAATGCTTCGGAACTCTTCCATTGTTCTCAGAATTCCGCTGACGTTTAAAAATGCTTCGGTACTCTTCCATTGTTCTCGGAATTCTTCTGACGTTTAAAAATGCTTCGGAACTCTTCCATTGTTCTCGGAATTCCGATGACGTTTTAAAATGCTTCGGTACTCTTCCATTGTTCTCGGAATTCCGCTGACGTTTAAAAATTCTTCGGAACTCTTCCATTGTTCTCGGAATTCCACTGAAGTTTAAAAATGCTTCGGAACTCTTCCATTGTTCTAGGAATTCTGCTGAAGTTTAAAAATTCATGTGAACTCTTCCATTATTCTCGGAATTCGTGTGAATTTTAAAAATGCTTCGGAACTTTTCTATTGTTCTCGGAATTCCGCTGAAGTTTAAAAATGCTTAAAATCTCTTACATTGTTCTCGGAATTCCGCTGAAGTTTAAAAATGCTTTGGAACTCTTCCATTGTTCTCGGAATTCTGCTGAAGTTTAACAATGCTTCAGAACTCTTCCATTGTTCTCGGAATTTCGCTGACGTTTAATAATGCTTCGCAACTCTTTCCTTGTTCTCGGAATTCCGCTGACGTTTAAAAATGCTTCGGAACTCTTCCATTGTTCTCGGAATTCCGTTGAAGTTTAAAAATGCTTTGAAACTCTTCCATTGTTCTCGGAATTCCGCTGACATTTAAAAATGCTTCGGAACTCTTCCATTGTTCTCGGAATTCCGCTGACGTTTAAAAATTGTTCGGTACTCTTCCATTGTTCTCGGAATTCCGCTGACATATAAAAATGCTTCGGAAATCTTGTATTGTTCTCGGAATTCCGCTGAAGTTTAAAAATGCTTAAAATCTCTTCCATTGTTCTCGTAATTCTGCTCATGTTTAAAAATGCTTCGGAACTCTTCTATTGTTCTCGGAATTCCGCTGAAGTTTAAAAATGCTTCAGAACTCTTACATTGTTCTCGGAATTCTGCTGACGTTTAAAAATGCTTCGGAACTCTTCTATTGTTCTCGGAATTCTGCTGAAGTTTAAAAATGCTTCAGAACTCTTACATTGTTCTCGGAATTCTGCTGACGTTTAAAAATGCTTCGGAACTCTTCCATTGTTCTCGAAATTCCGTTGAAGTTTAAAAATGCTTCGGAACTCTTCCATTGTTCTCGGAATTCTGCTGAAGTTTAAAAATGCTTCGGAACTCTTCCATTGTTCTCAGAATTCCGCTGACGTTTAAAAATGCTTCGGTACTCTTCCATTGTTCTCGGAATTCTTCTGACGTTTAAAAATGCTTCGGAACTCTTCCATTGTTCTAGGAATTCTGCTGAAGTTTAAAAATTCATGTGAACTCTTCCATTATTCTCGGAATTCGTGTGAATTTTAAAAATGCTTCGGAACTTTTCTATTGTTCTCGGAATTCCGCTGAAGTTTAAAAATGCTTAAAATCTCTTACATTGTTCTCGGAATTCCGCTGAAGTTTAAAAATGCTTTGGAACTCTTCCATTGTTCTCGGAATTCTGCTGAAGTTTAACAATGCTTCAGAACTCTTCCATTGTTCTCAGAATTCCGCTGACGTTCAAAAATGCTTCGGAAATCTTCCATTGTTTTCAAAATTCCGCTGACGTTTAAAAATGCTTCAGAACTTTTCCATTGTTCTCCGAGTTCTGCTGACGTTTAAAAATGCTTCGGAACTCTTCCATTGTTCTCAGAATTCCGCTGACGTTTAAAAATGCTTCTGAACTCTTCCATTGTTCTCGGAATTCCGTTGAAGTTTAAAAATGCTTCGAAACTCTTCCATTGTTCTCGGAATTCTGCTGAAGTTTAAAAATGCTTCAGAACTCTTCCATTGTGCTCGGAATTTCGCTGACGTTTAATAATGCTTCGCAACTCTTTCCTTGTTCTCGGAATTCCGCTGACGTTTAAAAATGCTTCGGAACTCTTCCATTGTTCTCGGAATTCAGCTGACATATAAAAATGCTTCGGAAATCTTGTATTGTTCTCGGCATTCCGCTGACGTTTAAAAATGCTTCGGAACTCTTCAATTGTTCTCGGAATTCTGCTGAACTTTTAAAATGCTATGGAACTCTTCCATTGCTCTCGGAATTCGGGTGAAGTTTAAAAATGCTTCGGAACTCTTCTATTGTTCTCGGAATTCCGCTGAAGTTTAAAAATGCTTAAAATCTCTTCCATTGTTCTCGTAATTCTGCTCATGTTTAAAAATGCTTCGGAACTCTTCCATTGTTCTCGTAATTCCGCTGAAGTTTAAAAATGCTTCGGAACTCTTCCATTGGTCTCGGAATTCCGATGACGTTTTAAAATGCTTCGGTACTCTTCCATTGTTCTCGGAATTCCGCTGACAATTAAAAATGCTTCGGAACTCTTCCATTGTTCTCGGAATTCCACTGAAGTTTAAAAATGCTTCACAACTCTTCCATTGTTCTCGGAATTCCGCTGACGTTTAATAATGCTTCGCAACTCTTTCATTGTTCTCGGAATTCCGCTGACGTTTAAAAATGCTTCGGAACTCTTCCATTGTTCTCGGAATTCCGTTGAAGTTTAAAAATGCTTCGAAACTCTTCCATTGTTCTCAGAATTCTGCTGAAGTTTAAAAATGCTTCAGAACTCTTCCATTGTTCTCGGAATTCCGCTGACGTTTAAAAATGCTTCGGAACTCTTCCATTGTTCTCGGAATTTCGTTGAAGTTTAAAAATGCTTTGAAACTCTTCCATTGTTCTCGGAATTCTGCTGAAGTTTAAAAATGCTTCGGAACTCTTTCATTGTTCTCAGAATTCCGCTGACATTTAAAAATGCTTTGGTACTCTTCCATTGTTCTCGGAATTCCGCTGACATATAAAAATGCTTCGGAAATCTTGCATTGTTCTCGGCATTCCGCTGACGTTTAAAAATGCTTCGGAACTCTTCAATTGTTCTCGGAATTCTGCTGAACTTTTAAAATGCTTTGGAACTCTTCCATTGCTCTCGGAATTCTGCTGAAGTTTAAAAATGCTTCAGAACTCTTACATTGTTCTCGGAATTCTGCTGAAGTTTAAAAATGCTTCGGTACTCTTCCATTGTTCTCGAAATTCCGCTGACATATAAAAATGCTTCGGAAATCTTGCATTGTTCTCGGCATTCCGCTGACGTTTAAAAATGCTTCGGAACTCTTCCATTGTTTTCAAAATTCCGCTGACGTTTAAAAATGCTTCAGAACTATTAAATTGTTCTCGGAATTCCGCTGACGTTTAAAAATGCTTTGCAACTCTTCCATTGTTCTCAGAATTCCGCTGAAGTTTAAAAATGCTTCAGAATTCTTCAATTGTTCTCGGAATTCTGCTGAACTTTTAAAATGCTTTGGAACTCTTCCATTGCTCTCGGAATTCTGCTGAAGTTTAAAAATGCTTCGGAACTCTTCCATTGTTCTCGGAATTCTGCTGAAGTTTAAAAATGCTTCGGAACTCTTCCATTGTTCTCGGAATTCCGTTGAAGTTTAAAAATGCTTCGAAACTCTTCCATTGTTCTCGGAATTCTGCTGAAGTTTAAAAATGCTTCGGAACTCTTCCATTGTTCTCAGAATTCCGCTAACGTTTAAAAATGCTTCGGAAATCTTCCATTGTTTTCAAAATTCCGCTGACGCTTAAAAATGCTTCAGAACTCTTCCATTGTTCTCGGAATTCCGCTGACGTTTAATAATGCTTCGCAACTCTTTCATTGTACTCGGAATTCCGCTAACGTTTAAAAATGCTTCGGAACTCTTCCATTGTTCTCGGAATTCCGTTGAAGTTTAAAAATGCTTCGAAACTCTTCCATTGTTCTGGGAATTCTGCTGAAGTTTAAAAATGCTTCAGAACTCTTCCATTGTTCTCGGAATTCCGCTGACGTTTAATAATGCTTCGCAACTCTTTCATTGTTCTCGGAATTCCGCTGATGTTTAAAAATGCTTCAGTACTCTTCCTTTGTTCTGGGAATTCCGTTGACATATAAAAATGCTTTGGAAATCTTGCATTGTTCTCGGCATTCCGCTGACGTTTAAAAATGCTTCGGAACTCTTCAATTGTTCTCGGAATTCTGCTGAAGTTTAAAAATGCTTCAGAACTCTTCCATTGTTCTTGGAATTCTGCTGTAGTTTAAAAATGCTTCGGAACTCTTCCATTGTTCTCAGAATTCCGCTGACGTTTAAAAATGCTTCGGAACTCTTCAATTGTTCTCGGAATTCTGCTGAACTTTTAAAATGCTTTGGAACTCTTCCATTGCTCTCTGAATTCTGCTGAAGTTTAAAAATGCTTCGGAACTCTTCCATTGTTCTCGGAATTCTGCTGAAGTTTAAAAATGTTTTGGAACTCTTCCATTGTTCTCAGAATTCCGCTGACGTTTAAAAATGCTTCGGAAATCTTCCATTGTTTTCAAAATTCCGCTGACATATAAAAATGCTTCGGAAATCTTGCATTGTTCTCGGCATTCCGCTGACGTTTAAAAATGCTTCAGAATTCCTCAATTGTTCTCGGAATTCTGCTGAACTTTTAAAATGCTTTGGAACTCTTCCATTGCTCTCGGAATTCTGCTGAAGTTTAAAAATGCTTCGGAACTCTTCCATTGTTCTCGGAATTCCGTTGAAGTTTAAAAATGCTTCGAAACTCTTCCATTGTTCTCGGAATTCTGCTGAAGTTTAAAAATGCTTCAGAACTCTTCCATTGTTCTCGGAATTCCGCTGACGTTTAATAATGCTTCGCAACTCTTTCATTGTTCTCGGAATTCCGCTGACGTTTAAAAATGCTTCGGAACTCTTCCATTGTTCTCGGAATTCCGTTGAAGTTTAAAAATGCTTCGAAACCCTTCCATTGTTCTCGGAATTCTGCTGAAGTTTAAAAATGCTTCGGAACTCTTTCATTGTTCTCAGAATTCCGCTGACATTTAAAAATGCTTTGGTACTCTTCCATTGTTCTTGGAATTCCGCTGACATATAAAAATGCTTCGAAAATCTTGCATTGTTCTCGGCATTCCGCTGACGTTTAAAAATGCTTCGGAACTCTTCAATTGTTCTCGGAATTCTGCTGAACTTTTAAAATGCTTTGGAACTCTTCCATTGCTCTCGGAATTCTGCTGAAGTTTAAAAATGCTTCAGAACTCTTACATTGTTCTCGGAATTCTGCTGAAGTTTAAAAATGCTTCGGTACTCTTCCATTGTTCTCGGAAGTCCGCTGACATATAAAAATGCTTCGGAAATCTTGCATTGTTCTCGGCATTCCGCTGACGTTTAAAAATGCTTCGGAACTCTTCCATTATTCTCAGAATTCCGCTGACGTTTAAAAATGCTTCGGAAATCTTCCATTGTTTTCAAAATTCCGCTGACGTTTAAAAATGCTTCAGAACTCTTCCATTGTTCTCGGAATTCCGCTGACGTTTAAAAATGCTTTGGAACTCTTCCATTGTTCTTGGAATTCTGCTGAAGTTTAAAAATGCTTCGGAACTCTTCCATTGTTCTCAGAATTCCGCTGACGTTTAAAAATGCTTCGGTACTCTTCCATTGTTCTCGGAATTCCACTGACATATAAAAATACTTCGGAAATCTTGCATTGTTCTCGGCATTCCGCTGACGTTTAAAAATGCTTCGGAACTCTTCAATTGTTCTCGGAATTCTGCTGAACTTTTAAAATGCTTTGGAACTCTTCCATTGCTCTCGGAATTCTGCTGAAGTTTAAAAATGCTTCGGAACTCTTCCATTGTTCTCGGAATTCTGCTGAAGTTTAAAAATGTTTTGGAACTCTTCCATTGTTCACAGAATTCCGCTGACGTTTAAAAATGCTTCGGAAATCTTCCATTGTTTTCAAAATTCCGCTGACATATAAAAATGCTTCGGAAATCTTGCATTGTTCTCGGCATTCCGCTGACGTTTAAAAATGTTTCAGAATTCTTCAATTGTTCTCGGAATTCTGCTGAACTTTTAAAATGCTTTGGAACTCTTCTATTGCTCTCGGAATTCTGCTGAAGTTTAAAAATGCTTCGGAACTCTTCCATTGTTCTCGGAATTCTGCTGAAGTTTAAAAATGCTTCGGAACTCTTCCATTGTTCTCGGAATTCCGTTGAAGTTTAAAAATGCTTCGAAACTCTTCTATTGTTCTCGGAATTCTGCTGAAGTTTAAAAATGCTTCGGAACTCTTCCATTGTTCTCGGAATTCCGTTGAAGTTTAAAAATGCTTCGAAACTCTTCCATTGTACTCGGAATTCCGCTAACGTTTAAAAATGCTTCGGAACTCTTCCATTGTTCTCGGAATTCCGTTGAAGTTTAAAAATGCTTCACAACTCTTCCATTGTTCTCGGAATTCCGCTGACTTTTAAAAATACTTTGAAACTCTTCCATTGTTCTCCAAATTCCGCTGAAGTTTAAAAATGCTTCGGAACCCTTCCATTGTTCTCGGAATTCTGCTGAAGTTTAAAAATGCTTCGGAACTCTTCCATTGTTCTCAGAATTCTGCTGACGTTTAAAAATGCTTCGGAACTCTTCCATTGTTCTCGGAATTCCGCTGAAGTTTAATAATGCTTCGGACCTCTTCCATTGTTCTAGGAATTCTGCTGAAGTCTAAAAATTCATCTGAACTCTTCCATTATTCTCGGAATTCGTGTGAATTTTAAAAATGCTTCGGAACTCTTCTATTGTTCTCGGAATTCCGCTGAAGTTTAAAAATGCTTAAAATCTCTTACATTGTACTCGGAATTCCGCTGAAGTTTAAAAATGCTTCGGAACTCTTCCATTGCTCTCGGAATTCTGCTGAAGTTTAAAAATGCTTCAGAACTCTTACATTGTTCTCGGAATTCTGCTGACGTTTACAAATGCTTCGGAACTCTTCCATTGTTCTCTGAATTCCGCTGACGTTTAAAAATGCTTCGGTACTCTTCCTTTGTTCTCGGAATTCCGCTGACATATAAAAATGCTTCGGAAATCTTGCATTGTTCTCGGCATTCCGCTGACGTTTAAAAATGCTTCGGAACTCTTCAATTGTTCTCGGAATTCTGCCGAACTTTTAAAATGCTTTGGAACTCTTCCATTGCTCTCGGAATTCTGCTGAAGTTTAAAAATGCTTCAGAACTCTTCCATTGTTCTCGGAATTCTGCTGTAGTTTAAAAATGCTTCGGAACTCTTCCATTGTTCTCAGAATTCCGCTGACGTTTAAAAATGCTTCGGAAATCTTCCATTGTTTTCAAAATTCCGCTGACGTTTAAAAATGCTTCAGAACTCTTCCATTGTTCTCGGAATTCCGCTGACGTTTTAAAATGCTTCGGTACTCTTCCATTGTTCTCGGAATTCCGCTGACATATAAAAATGCTTCGGAAATCTTGCATTGTTCTCGGCATTCCGCTGACGTTTAAAAATGCTTCGGAACTCTTCCATTGTTCTCAGAATTCCGCTGATGTTTAAAAATGCATCGGAAATCTTCCATAGTTTTCAAAATTCCGCTGACGTTTAAAAATGCTTCAGAACTCTTCCATTGTTCTCGGAATTCCGCTGACGTTTAAAAATGCTTTGGAACTCTTCCATTATTCTCGGAAATCTGCTGAAGTTTAAAAATGCTTCGGAACTCTTCCATTGTTCTCAGAATTCCGCTGACGTTTAATAATGCTTCGCAACTTTTTCATTGTTCTCGGAATTCCGCTGACGGTTAAAAATGCTTCGGAACTCTTCAATTGTTCTCGGAATTCTGTTGAACTTTTAAAATGCTTTGGAACTCTTCCATTGCTCTCGGAATTCTGCTGAAGTTTAAAAATGCTTCAGAACTCTTACATTGTTCTCGGAATTCTGCTGACGTTTAAAAATTCTTCGGAACTCTACCATTGTTCTCGGAATTCCGTTGAAGTTTAAAAATGCTTCGAAACTCTTCCATTGTTCTCGGAATTCTGCTGAAGTTTAAAAATGCTTCGGAACTCTTCCATTGTTCTCGGAATTCCGCTGACGTTTAATAATGCTTCGCAACTCTTTCATTGTTCTCGGAATTCCACTGACGTTTAAAAATGCTTCGGAACTCTTCCATTGGTCTCGGAATTCCGATGACGTTTTAAAATGCTTCGGTACTCTTCCATTGTTCTCGGAATTCCGCTGACAATTAAAAATGCTTCGAAACTCTTCCATTGTTCTCGGAATTCCACTGAAGTTTAAAAATGCTTCACAACTCTTCCATTGTTCTCGGAATTCCGCTGACGTTTAATAATGCTTCGCAACTCTTTCATTGTTCTCGGAATTCCGCTGACGTTTAAAAATGCTTCGGAACTCTTCCATTGTTCTCGGAATTCCGTTGAAGTTTAAAAATGCTTCGAAACTCTTCCATTGTTCTCAGAATTCTGCTGAAGTTTAAAAATGCTTCAGAACTCTTCCATTGTTCTCGGAATTCCGCTGACGTTTAAAAATGCTTCGGAACTCTTCCATTGTTCTCGGAATTTCGTTGAAGTTTAAAAATGCTTCGAAACTCTTCCATTGTTCTCGGAATTCTGCTGAAGTTTAAAAATGCTTCAGAACTCTTACATTGTTCTCGGAATTCTGCTGACGTTTACAAATGCTTCGGAACTCTTCCATTGTTCTCTGAATTCCGCTGACGTTTAAAAATGCTTCGGTACTCTTCCTTTGTTCTGGGAATTCCGCTGACATATAAAAATGCTTCGGAAATCTTGCATTGTTCTCGGCATTCCGCTGACGTTTAAAAATGCTTCGGAACTCTTCAATTGTTCTCGGAATTCTGCCGAACTTTTAAAATGCTTTGGAACTCTTCCATTGCTCTCGGAATTCTGCTGAAGTTTAAAAATGCTTCAGAACTCTTCCATTGTTCTCGGAATTCTGCTGTAGTTTAAAAATGCTTCGGAACTCTTCCATTGTTCTCAGAATTCCGCTGACGTTTAAAAATGCTTCGGAAATCTTCCATTGTTTTCAAAATTCCGCTGACGTTTAAAAATGCTTCAGAACTCTTCCATTGTTCTCGGAATTCCGCTGACGTTTTAAAATGCTTCGGTACTCTTCCATTGTTCTCGGAATTCCGCTGACATATAAAAATGCTTCGGAAATCTTGCATTGTTCTCGGCATTCCGCTGACGTTTAAAAATGCTTCGGAACTCTTCCATTGTTCTCAGAATTCCGCTGATGTTTAAAAATGCATCGGAAATCTTCCATAGTTTTCAAAATTCCGCTGACGTTTAAAAATGCTTCAGAACTCTTCCATTGTTCTCGGAATTCCGCTGACGTTTAAAAATGCTTTGGAACTCTTCCATTATTCTCGGAAATCTGCTGAAGTTTAAAAATGCTTCGGAACTCTTCCATTGTTCTCAGAATTCCGCTGACGTTTAATAATGCTTCGCAACTTTTTCATTGTTCTCGGAATTCCGCTGACGGTTAAAAATGCTTCGGAACTCTTCAATTGTTCTCGGAATTCTGTTGAACTTTTAAAATGCTTTGGAACTCTTCCATTGCTCTCGGAATTCTGCTGAAGTTTAAAAATGCTTCAGAACTCTTACATTGTTCTCGGAATTCTGCTGACGTTTAAAAATGCTTCAGAACTCTTACATTGTTCTCGGAATTCTGCTGACGTTTAAAAATGCTTCGGAACTCTACCATTGTTCTCGGAATTCCGTTGAAGTTTAAAAATGCTTCGAAACTCTTCCATTGTTCTCGGAATTCTGCTGAAGTTTAAAAATGCTTCGGAACTCTTCCATTGTTCTCGGAATTCCGCTGACAATTAAAAATGCTTCGAAACTTTTCCATTGTTCTCGGAATTCCACTGAAGTTTAAAAATGCTTCACAACTCTTCCATTGTTCTCGGAATTCCGCTGACGTTTAATAATGCTTCGCAACTCTTTCATTGTTCTCGTAATTCCGCTGACGTTTAAAAATGCTTCGGAACTCTTCCATTGTTCTCGGAATTCCGTTGAAGTTTAAAAATGCTTCGAAACTCTTCCATTGTTCTCAGAATTCTGCTGAAGTTTAAAAATGCTTCAGAACTCTTCCATTGTTCTCGGAATTCCGCTGACGTTTAAAAATGCTTCGGAACTCTTCCATTGTTCTCGGAATTTCGTTGAAGTTTAAAAATGCTTCGAAACTCTTCCATTGTTCTCGGAATTCTGCTGAAGTTTAAAAATGCTTCGGAACTCTTTCATTGTTCTCAGAATTCCGCTGACATTTAAAAATGCTTTGGTACTCTTCCATTGTTCTCGGAATTCCGCTGACATATAAAAATGCTTCGGAAATCTTGCATTGTTCTCGGCATTCCGCTGACGTTTAAAAATGCTTCGGAACTCTTCCATTGTTTTCAAAATTCCGCTGACGTTTAAAAATGCTTCAGAACTATTAAATTGTTCTCGGAATTCCGCTGAAGTTTAAAAATGCTTCAGAATTCTTCCATTGTTCTCGGAATTCCGTTGAAGTTTAAAAATGCTTCGAAACTCTTCCATTGTTCTCGGAATTCTGCTGAAGTTTAAAAATGCTTCGGAACTCTTCCATTGTTCTCAGAATTCCGCTAACGTTTAAAAATGCTTCAGAAATCTTCCATTGTTTTCAAAATTCCGCTGACGCTTAAAAATGCTTCAGAACTCTTCCATTGTTCTCGGAATTCCGCTGACGTTTAATAATGCTTCGCAACTCTTTCATTGTACTCGGAATTCCGCTAACGTTTAAAAATGCTTCGGAACTCTTCCATTGTTCTCGGAATTCCGTTGAAGTTTAAAAATACTTCGAAACTCTTCCATTGTTCTGGGAATTCTGCTGAAGTTTAAAAATGCTTCAGAACTCTTCCATTGTTCTCGGAATTCCGCTGACGTTTAATAATGCTTCGCAACTCTTTCATTGTTCTCGGAATTCCGCTGATGTTTAAAAATGCTTCGGTACTCTTCCTTTGTTCTCGGAATTCCGCTGACATATAAAAATGCTTTGGAAATCTTGCATTGTTCTCGGCATTCCGCTGACGTTTAAAAATGCTTCGGAACTCTTCAATTGTTCTCGGAATTCTGCTGAAGTTTAAAAATGCTTCAGAACTCTTCCATTGTTCTCGGAATTCTGCTGTAGTTTAAAAATGCTTCGGAACTCTTCCATTGTTCTCAGAATTCCGCTGACGTTTAAAAATGCTTCGGAACTCTTCAATTGTTCTCGGAATTCTGCTGAACTTTTAAAATGCTTTGGAACTCTTCCATTGCTCTCTGAATTCTGCTGAAGTTTAAAAATGCTTCGGAACTCTTCCATTGTTCTCGGAATTCTGCTGAAGTTTAAAAATGTTTTGGAACTCTTCCATTGTTCTCAGAATTCCGCTGACGTTTAAAAATGCTTCGGAAATCTTCCATTGTTTTCAAAATTCCGCTGACATATAAAAATGCTTTGGAAATCTTGCATTGTTCTCGGCATTCCGCTGACGTTTAAAAATGCTTCAGAATTCTTCAATTGTTCTCGGAATTCTGCTGAACTTTTAAAATGCTTTGGAACTCTTCCATTGCTCTCGGAATTCTGCTGAAGTTTAAAAATGCTTCGGAACTCTTCCATTGTTCTCGGAATTCCGTTGAAGTTTAAAAATGCTTCGAAACTCTTCCATTGTTCTCGGAATTCTGCTGAAGTTTAAAAATGCTTCAGAACTCTTCCATTGTTCTCGGAATTCCGCTGACGTTTAATAATGCTTCGCAACTCTTTCATTGTTCTCGGAATTCCGCTGACGTTTAAAAATGCTTCGGAACTCTTCCATTGTTCTCGGAATTCCGTTGAAGTTTAAAAATGCTTCGAAACCCTTCCATTGTTCTCGGAATTCTGCTGAAGTTTAAAAATGCTTCGGAACTCTTTCATTGTTCTCAGAATTCCGCTGACATTTAAAAATGCTTTGGTACTCTTCCATTGTTCTCGGAATTCCGCTGACATATAAAAATGCTTCGAAAATCTTGCATTGTTCTCGGCATTCCGCTGACGTTTAAAAATGCTTCGGAACTCTTCAATTGTTCTCGGAATTCTGCTGAACTTTTAAAATGCTTTGGAACTCTTCCATTGCTCTCGGAATTCTGCTGAAGTTTAAAAATGCTTCAGAACTCTTACATTGTTCTCGGAATTCTGCTGAAGTTTAAAAATGCTTCGGTACTCTTCCATTGTTCTCGGAAGTCCGCTGACATATAAAAATGCTTCGGAAATCTTGCATTGTTCTCGGCATTCCGCTGACGTTTAAAAATGCTTCGGAACTCTTCCATTGTTCTCAGAATTCCGCTGACGTTTAAAAATGCTTCGGAAATCTTCCATTGTTATCAAAATTCCGCTGACGTTTAAAAATGCTTCAGAACTCTTCCATTGTTCTCGGAATTCCGCTGACGTTTAAAAATGCTTTGGAACTCTTCCATTGTTCTTGGAATTCTGCTGAAGTTTAAAAATGCTTCGGAACTCTTCCATTGTTCTCAGAATTCCGCTGACGTTTAAAAATGCTTCGGTACTCTTCCATTGTTCTCGGAATTCCACTGACATATAAAAATGCTTCGGAAATCTTGCATTGTTCTCGGCATTCCGCTGACGTTTAAAAATGCTTCAGAACTCTTCAATTGTTCTCGGAATTCTGCTGAACTTTTAAAATGCTTTGGAACTCTTCCATTGCTCTCGGAATTCTGCTGAAGTTTAAAAATGCTTCGGAACTCTTCCATTGTTCTCGGAATTCTGCTGAAGTTTAAAAATGTTTTGGAACTCTTCCATTGTTCTCAGAATTCCGCTGACGTTTAAAAATGCTTCGGAAATCTTCCATTGTTTTCAAAATTCCGCTGACATATAAAAATGCTTCGGAAATCTTGCATTGTTCTCGGCATTCCGCTGACGTTTAAAAATGTTTCAGAATTCTTCAATTGTTCTCGGAATTCTGCTGAACTTTTAAAATGCTTTGGAACTCTTCTATTGCTCTCGGAATTCTGCTGAAGTTTAAAAATGCTTCGGAACTCTTCCATTGTTCTCGGAATTCTGCTGAAGTTTAAAAATGCTTCGGAACTCTTCCATTGTTCTCGGAATTCCGTTGAAGTTTAAAAATGCTTCGAAACTCTTCCATTGTTCTCGGAATTCTGCTGAAGTTTAAAAATGCTTCGGAACTCTTCCATTGTTCTCGGAATTCCGTTGAAGTTTAAAAATGCTTCGAAACTCTTCCATTGTACTCGGAATTCCGCTAACGTTTAAAAATGCTTCGGAACTCTTCCATTGTTCTCGGAATTCCGTTGAAGTTTAAAAATGCTTCACAACTCTTCCATTGTTCTCGGAATTCCGCTGACTTTTAAAAATACTTCTAAACTCTTCCATTGTTCTCCAAATTCCGCTGAAGTTTAAAAATGCTTCGGAACCCTTCCATTGTTCTCGGAATTCTGCTGAAGTTTAAAAATGCTTCGGAACTCTTCCATTGTTCTCAGAATTCTGCTGACGTTTAAAAATGCTTCGGAACTCTTCCATTGTTCTCGGAATTCCGTTGAAGTTTAAAAATGCTTCGAAACTCTTCCATTGTTCTCGGAATTCTGCTGAAGTTTAAAAATGCTTCAGAACTCTTCCATTGTTCTCGGAATTCCGCTGACGTTTAATAATGCTTCGCAACTCTTTCATTGTTCTCGGAATTCCGCTGACGTTTAAAAATGCTTCGGAACTCTTCCATTGTTCTCGGAATTCCGTTGAAGTTTAAAAATGCTTCGAAACCCTTCCATTGTTCTCGGAATTCTGCTGAAGTTTAAAAATGCTTCGGAACTCTTTCATTGTTCTCAGAATTCCGCTGACATTTAAAAATGCTTTGGTACTCTTCCATTGTTCTCGGAATTCCGCTGACATATAAAAATGCTTCGAAAATCTTGCATTGTTCTCGGCATTCCGCTGACGTTTAAAAATGCTTCGGAACTCTTCAATTGTTCTCGGAATTCTGCTGAACTTTTAAAATGCTTTGGAACTCTTCCATTGCTCTCGGAATTCTGCTGAAGTTTAAAAATGCTTCAGAACTCTTACATTGTTCTCGGAATTCTGCTGAAGTTTAAAAATGCTTCGGTACTCTTCCATTGTTCTCGGAAGTCCGCTGACATATAAAAATGCTTCGGAAATCTTGCATTGTTCTCGGCATTCCGCTGACGTTTAAAAATGCTTCGGAACTCTTCCATTGTTCTCAGAATTCCGCTGACGTTTAAAAATGCTTCGGAAATCTTCCATTGTTATCAAAATTCCGCTGACGTTTAAAAATGCTTCAGAACTCTTCCATTGTTCTCGGAATTCCGCTGACGTTTAAAAATGCTTTGGAACTCTTCCATTGTTCTTGGAATTCTGCTGAAGTTTAAAAATGCTTCGGAACTCTTCCATTGTTCTCAGAATTCCGCTGACGTTTAAAAATGCTTCGGTACTCTTCCATTGTTCTCGGAATTCCACTGACATATAAAAATGCTTCGGAAATCTTGCATTGTTCTCGGCATTCCGCTGACGTTTAAAAATGCTTCAGAACTCTTCAATTGTTC
This sequence comes from Phyllobates terribilis, assembly GCF_046119375.1. Lineage (NCBI taxonomy): Eukaryota > Metazoa > Chordata > Amphibia > Anura > Dendrobatidae > Phyllobates > Phyllobates terribilis. The sequence goes on from NW_027362782.1 coordinate 16,856,315, forward strand.
TCGGAATTCTGCTGAACTTTTAAAATGCTTTGGAACTCTTCCATTGCTCTCGGAATTCTGCTGAAGTTTAAAAATGCTTCGGAACTCTTCCATTGTTCTCGGAATTCTGCTGAAGTTTAAAAATGTTTTGGAACTCTTCCATTGTTCTCAGAATTCCGCTGACGTTTAAAAATGCTTCGGAAATCTTCCATTGTTTTCAAAATTCCGCTGACATATAAAAATGCTTCGGAAATCTTGCATTGTTCTCGGCATTCCGCTGACGTTTAAAAATGTTTCAGAATTCTTCAATTGTTCTCGGAATTCTGCTGAACTTTTAAAATGCTTTGGAACTCTTCTATTGCTCTCGGAATTCTGCTGAAGTTTAAAAATGCTTCGGAACTCTTCCATTGTTCTCGGAATTCTGCTGAAGTTTAAAAATGCTTCGGAACTCTTCCATTGTTCTCGGAATTCCGTTGAAGTTTAAAAATGCTTCGAAACTCTTCCATTGTTCTCGGAATTCTGCTGAAGTTTAAAAATGCTTCGGAACTCTTCCATTGTTCTCGGAATTCCGTTGAAGTTTAAAAATGCTTCGAAACTCTTCCATTGTTCTCGGAATTCTGCTGAAGTTTAAAAATGCTTCGGAACTCTTCCATTGTTCTCGGAATTCCGTTGAAGTTTAAAAATGCTTCACAACTCTTCCATTGTTCTCGGAATTCCGCTGACTTTTAAAAATACTTCTAAACTCTTCCATTGTTCTCCAAATTCCGCTGAAGTTTAAAAATGCTTCGGAACCCTTCCATTGTTCTCGGAATTCTGCTGAAGTTTAAAAATGCTTCGGAACTCTTCCATTGTTCTCAGAATTCTGCTGACGTTTAAAAATGCTTCGGAACTCTTCCATTGTTCTCGGAATTCCGCTGAAGTTTAAAAATGCTTCGGACCTCTTCCATTGTTCTAGGAATTCTGCTGAAGTCTAAAAATTCATCTGAACTCTTCCATTATTCTCGGAATTCGTGTGAATTTTAAAAATGCTTCGGAACTCTTCTATTGTTCTCGGAATTCCGCTGAAGTTTAAAAATGCTTAAAATCTCTTACATTGTACTCGGAATTCCGCTGAAGTTTAAAAATGCTTCGGAACTCTTCCATTGCTCTCGGAATTCTGCTGAAGTTTAAAAATGCTTCAGAACTCTTACATTGTTCTCGGAATTCTGCTGACGTTTAAAAATGCTTCGGAACTCTTCCATTGTTCTCTGAATTCCGCTGACGTTTAAAAATGCTTCGGTACTCTTCCTTTGTTCTCGGAATTCCGCTGACATATAAAAATGCTTCGGAAATCTTGCATTGTTCTCGGCATTCCGCTGACGTTTAAAAATGCTTCGGAACTCTTCAATTGTTCTCGGAATTCTGCCGAACTTTTAAAATGCTTTGGAACTCTTCCATTGCTCTCGGAATTCTGATGAAGTTTAAAAATGCTTCAGAACTCTTCCATTGTTCTCGGAATTCTGCTGTAGTTTAAAAATGCTTCGGAACTCTTCCATTGTTCTCAGAATTCCGCTGACGTTTAAAAATGCTTCGGAAATCTTCCATTGTTTTCAAAATTCCGCTGACGTTTAAAAATGCTTCGGTACTCTTCCATTGTTCTCGGAATTCCGCTGACATATAAAAATGCTTCGGAAATCTTGCATTGTTCTCGGCATTCCGCTGACGTTTAAAAATGCTTCGGAACTCTTCCATTGTTCTCAGAATTCCGCTGACGTTTAAAAATGCATCGGAAATCTTCCATTGTTCTCAGAATTCCGCTGAAGTTTAAAAATGCTTCGGACCTCTTCCATTGTTCTAGGAATTCTGCTGAAGTTTAAAAATTCATCTGAACTCTTCCATTATTCTCGGAATTCGTGTGAATTTTAAAAATGCTTCGGAACTCTTCTATTGTTCTCGGAATTCCGCTGAAGTTTAAAAATGCTTAAAATCTCTTACATTGTACTCGGAAATCCGCTGAAGTTTAAAAATGCTTCGGAACTCTTCCTTTGCTCTCGGAATTCTGCTGAAGTTTAAAAATGCTTCAGAACTCTTACATTGTTCTCGGAATTCTGCTGACGTTTAAAAATGCTTCGGAACTCTTCCATTGTTCTCGGAATTCCGTTGAAGTTTAAAAATGCTTCGAAACTCTTCCATTGTTCTGGGAATTCTGCTGAAGTTTAAAAATGCTTCAGAACTCTTCCATTGTTCTCGGAATTCCGCTGACGTTTAATAATGCTTCGCAACTCTTTCATTGTTCTCGGAATTCCGCTGATGTTTAAAAATGCTTCGGAACTCTTCCATTGTTCTCGGAATTCCGTTGAAGTTTAAAAATGCTTCGAAACTCTTCCATTGTTCTCGGAATTCTGCTGAAGTTTAAAAATGCTTCGGAACTCTTCCATTGTTCTCAGAATTCCGCTAACGTTTAAAAATGCTTCGGAAATCTTCCATTGTTTTCAAAATTCCGCTGACGCTTAAAAATGCTTCAGAACTCTTCCATTGTTCTCGGAATTCCGCTGACGTTTAATAATGCTTCGCAACTCTTTCATTGTACTCGGAATTCCGCTAACGTTTAAAAATACTTCGGAACTCTTCCATTGTTCTCGGAATTCCGTTGAAGTTTAAAAATGCTTCGAAACTCTTCCATTGTTCTCGGAATTCTGCTGAAGTTTAAAAATGCTTCGGAACTCTTCCATTGTTCTCAGAATTCCGCTAACGTTTAAAAATGCTTCGGAAATCTTCCATTGTTTTCAAAATTCCGCTGACGCTTACAAATGCTTCAGAACTCTTCCATTGTTCTCGGAATTCCGCTGACTTTTAAAAATACTTCGAAACTCTTCCATTGTTCTCCAAATTCCGCTGAAGTATAAAAATGCTTCGGAACTCTTCCATTGTTCTCGGAATTCCGCTGACGTTTAAAAATGCTTCACAACTCTTCCATTGTTCTCGTAATTCCGCTGACTTTTAAAAATACTTCGAAACTCTTCCATTGTTCTCCAAATTCCGCTGAAGTTTAAAAATGCTTCGGAACCCTTCCATTGTTCTCGGAGTTCTGCTGAAGTTTAAAAATGCTTCGGAACTCTTTCATTGTTCTCAGATTTCTGCTGACGTTTAAAAATGCTTCGGAACTCTTCCATTGTTCTCGGAATTCCGCTGAAGTTTAAAAATGCTTCGGACCTCTTCCATTGTTCTAGGAATTCTGCTGAAGTCTAAAAATTCATCTGAACTCTTCCATTATTCTCGGAATTCGTGTGAATTTTAAAAATGCTTCGGAACTCTTCTATTGTTCTCGGAATTCCGCTGAAGTTTAAAAATGCTTAAAATCTCTTACATTGTACTCGGAATTCCGCTGAAGTTTAAAAATGCTTCGGAACTCTTCCATTGCTCTCGGAATTCTGCTGAAGTTTAAAAATGCTTCAGAACTCTTACATTGTTCTCGGAATTCTGCTGACGTTTAAAAATGCTTCGGAACTCTTCCATTGTTCTCTGAATTCCGCTGACGTTTAAAAATGCTTCGGTACTCTTCCTTTGTTCTCGGAATTCCGCTGACATATAAAAATGCTTCGGAAATCTTGCATTGTTCTCGGCATTCCGCTGACGTTTAAAAATGCTTCGGAACTCTTCAATTGTTCTCGGAATTCTGCCGAACTTTTAAAATGCTTTGGAACTCTTCCATTGCTCTCGGAATTCTGCTGAAGTTTAAAAATGCTTCAGAACTCTTCCATTGTTCTCGGAATTCTGCTGTAGTTTAAAAATGCTACGGAACTCTTCCATTGTTCTCAGAATTCCGCTGACGTTTAAAAATGCTTTGGAAATCTTCCATTGTTTTCAAAATTCCGCTGACGTTTAAAAATGCTTCAGAACTCTTCCATTGTTCTCGGAATTCCGCTGACGTTTTAAAATGCTTCGGTACTCTTCCATTGTTCTCGGAATTCTGCTGAAGTTTAAAAATGCTTCGGAACTCTTCCATTGTTCTCAGAATTCCGCTAACGTTTAAAAATGCTTCAGAAATCTTCCATTGTTTTCAAAATTCCGCTGACGCTTAAATATGCTTCAGAACTCTTCCATTGTTCTCGGAATTCCGCTGACGTTTAATAATGCTTCGCAACTCTTTCATTGTACTCGGAATTCCGCTAACGTTTAAAAATGCTTCGGAACTCTTCCATTGTTCTCGGAATTCCGTTGAAGTTTAAAAATGCTTCGAAACTCTTCCATTGTTCTGGGAATTCTGCTGAAGTTTAAAAATGCTTCAGAACTCTTCCATTGTTCTCGGAATTCTGCTGAAGTTTAAAAATGCTTCGGAACTCTTCCATTGTTCTCGGAATTCCGCTGACATATAAAAATGCTTCGGAAATCTTGCATTGTTCTCGGCATTCCGCTGACGTTTAAAAATGCTTCGGAACTCTTCAATTGTTCTCGGAATTCTGCTGAACTTTTAAAATGCTTTGGAACTCTTCCATTGCTCTCGCAATTCTGCTGACGTTTAAAAATGCTTCGGAACTCTTCCATTGTTCTCGGAATTCTGTTGACGTTTAAAAATGCTTCGGAACTCTTCCATTGTTCTCGGAATTCCGCTGACTTTTAAAAATACTTCGAAACTCTTCCATTGTTCTCCAAATTCCGCTGAAGTTTAAAAATGCTTCGGAACCCTTCCATTGTTCTCGGAATTCTGCTGAAGTTTAAAAATGTTTCGGAACTCTTCCATTGTTCTCAGAATTCCGCTGAAGTTTAAAAATGCTTCGGACCTCTTCCATTGTTCTAGGAATTCTGCTGAAGTTTAAAAATTCATCTGAACTCTTCCATTATTCTCGGAATTCGTGTGAATTTTAAAAATGCTTCGGAACTCTTCTATTGTTCTCGGAATTCCGCTGAAGTTTAAAAATGCTTAAAATCTCTTACATTGTACTCGGAAATCCGCTGAAGTTTAAAAATGCTTCGGAACTCTTCCATTGCTCTCGGAATTCTGCTGAAGTTTAAAAATGCTTCAGAACTCTTACATTGTTCTCGGAATTCTGCTGACGTTTAAAAATGCTTCGGAACTCTTCCATTGTTCTCGGAATTCCGTTGAAGTTTAAAAATGCTTCGAAACTCTTCCTTTGTTCTGGGAATTCTGCTGAAGTTTAAAAATGCTTCAGAACTCTTCCATTGTTCTCGGAATTCCGCTGACGTTTAATAATGCTTCGCAACTCTTTCATTGTTCTCGGAATTCCGCTGATGTTTAAAAATGCTTCGGAACTCTTCCATTGTTCTCGGAATTCCGTTGAAGTTTAAAAATGCTTCGAAACTCTTCCATTGTTCTCGGAATTCTGCTGAAGTTTAAAAATGCTTCGGAACTCTTCCATTGTTCTCAGAATTCCGCTAACGTTTAAAAATGCTTCGGAAATCTTCCATTGTTTTCAAAATTCCGCTGACGCTTAAAAATGCTTCAGAACTCTTCCATTGTTCTCGGAATTCCGCTGACGTTTAATAATGCTTCGCAACTCTTTCATTGTACTCGGAATTCCGCTAACGTTTAAAAATGCTTCGGAACTCTTCCATTGTTCTCGGAATTCCGTTGAAGTTTAAAAATGCTTCGAAACTCTTCCATTGTTCTCGGAATTCTGCTGAAGTTTAAAAATGCTTCGGAACTCTTCCATTGTTCTCAGAATTCCGCTAACGTTTAAAAATGCTTCGGAAATCTTCCATTGTTTTCAAAATTCCGCTGACGCTTACAAATGCTTCAGAACTTTTCCATTGTTCTCGGAATTCCGCTGACTTTTAAAAATACTTCGAAACTCTTCCATTGTTCTCCAAATTCCGCTGAAGTTTAAAAATGCTTCGGAACTCTTCCATTGTTCTCGGAATTCCGCTGACGTTTAAAAATGCTTCACAACTCTTCCATTGTTCTCGGAATTCCGCTGACTTTTAAAAATACTTCGAAACTCTTCCATTGTTCTCCAAATTCCGCTGACGTTTAAAAATGCTTCGGAACCCTTCCATTGTTCTGGGAATTCTGCTGAAGTTTAAAAATGCTTCGGAACTCTTCCATTGTTCTCAGAATTCCGCTGACGTTTAAAAATGCTTCGGTACTCTTCCATTGTTCTCGCAATTCCACTGACATATAAAAATGCTTCGGAAATCTTGCATTGTTCTCGGCATTCCGCTGACGTTTAAAAATGCTTCGGAACTCTTCAATTGTTCTCGGAATTCTGCTGAAGTTTAAAATGCTTTGGAACTCTTCCATTGCTCTCGGAATTCTGCTGAAGTTTAAAAATGCTTCGGAACTCTTCCATTGCTCTCGGAATTCTGCTGAAGTTTAAAAATGCTTCAGAACTCTTACATTGTTCTCGGAATTCTGCTGACGTTTAAAAATGCTTCGGAACTCTTCCATTGTTCTCTGAATTCCGCTGACGTTTAAAAATGCTTCGGTACTCTTCCTTTGTTCTCGGAATTCCGCTGACATATAAAAATGCTTCGGAAATCTTGCATTGTTCTCGGCATTCCGCTGACGTTTAAAAATGCTTCGGAACTCTTCAATTGTTCTCGGAATTCTGCCGAACTTTTAAAATGCTTTGGAACTCTTCCATTGCTCTCGGAATTCTGCTGAAGTTTAAAAATGCTTCAGAACTCTTCCATTGTTCTCGGAATTCTGCTGTAGTTTAAAAATGCTTCGGAACTCTTCCATTGTTCTCAGAATTCCGCTGACGTTTAAAAATGCTTCGGAAATCTTCCATTGTTTTCAAAATTCCGCTGACGTTTAAAAATGCTTCGGTACTCTTCCATTGTTCTCGGAATTCCGCTGACATATAAAAATGCTTCGGAAATCTTGCATTGTTCTCGGCATTCCGCTGACGTTTAAAAATGCTTCGGAACTCTTCCATTGTTCTCAGAATTCCGCTGACGTTTAAAAATGCATCGGAAATCTTCCATTGTTCTCAGAATTCCGCTGAAGTTTAAAAATGCTTCGGACCTCTTCCATTGTTCTAGGAATTCTGCTGAAGTTTAAAAATTCATCTGAACTCTTCCATTATTCTCGGAATTCGTGTGAATTTTAAAAATGCTTCGGAACTCTTCTATTGTTCTCGGAATTCCGCTGAAGTTTAAAAATGCTTAAAATCTCTTACATTGTACTCGGAAATCCGCTGAAGTTTAAAAATGCTTCGGAACTCTTCCTTTGCTCTCGGAATTCTGCTGAAGTTTAAAAATGCTTCAGAACTCTTACATTGTTCTCGGAATTCTGCTGACGTTTAAAAATGCTTCGGAACTCTTCCATTGTTCTCGGAATTCCGTTGAAGTTTAAAAATGCTTCAAAACTCTTCCATTGTTCTGGGAATTCTGCTGAAGTTTAAAAATGCTTCAGAACTCTTCCATTGTTCTCGGAATTCCGCTGACGTTTAATAATGCTTCGCAACTCTTTCATTGTTCTCGGAATTCCGCTGATGTTTAAAAATGCTTCGGAACTCTTCCATTGTTCTCGGAATTCCGTTGAAGTTTAAAAATGCTTCGAAACTCTTCCATTGTTCTCGGAATTCTGCTGAAGTTTAAAAATGCTTCGGAACTCTTCCATTGTTCTCAGAATTCCGCTAACGTTTAAAAATGCTTCGGAAATCTTCCATTGTTTTCAAAATTCCGCTGACGCTTAAAAATGCTTCAGAACTCTTCCATTGTTCTCGGAATTCCGCTGACGTTTAATAATGCTTCGCAACTCTTTCATTGTACTCGGAATTCCGCTAACGTTTAAAAATACTTCGGAACTCTTCCATTGTTCTCGGAATTCCGTTGAAGTTTAAAAATGCTTCGAAACTCTTCCATTGTTCTCGGAATTCTGCTGAAGTTTAAAAATGCTTCGGAACTCTTCCATTTTTCTCAGAATTCCGCTAACGTTTAAAAATGCTTCGGAAATCTTCCATTGTTTTCAAAATTCCGCTGACGCTTACAAATGCTTCAGAACTCTTCCATTGTTCTCGGAATTCCGCTGACTTTTAAAAATACTTCGAAACTCTTCCATTGTTCTCCAAATTCCGCTGAAGTTTAAAAATGCTTCGGAACTCTTCCATTGTTCTCGGAATTCCGCTGACGTTTAAAAATGCTTCACAACTCTTCCATTGTTCTCGGAATTCCGCTGACTTTTAAAAATACTTCGAAACTCTTCCATTGTTCTCCAAATTCCGCTGAAGTTTAAAAATGCTTCGGAACCCTTCCATTGTTCTCGGAGTTCTGCTGAAGTTTAAAAATGCTTCGGAACTCTTTCATTGTTCTCAGAATTCTGCTGACGTTTAAAAATGCTTCGGAACTCTTCCATTGTTCTCGGAATTCCGCTGAAGTTTAAAAATGCTTCGGACCTCTTCCATTGTTCTAGGAATTCTGCTGAAGTCTAAAAATTCATCTGAACTCTTCCATTATTCTCGGAATTCGTGTGAATTTTAAAAATGCTTCGGAACTCTTCTATTGTTCTCGGAATTCCGCTGAAGTTTAAAAATGCTTAAAATCTCTTACATTGTACTCGGAATTCCGCTGAAGTTTAAAAATGCTTCGGAACTCTTCCATTGCTCTCGGAATTCTGCTGAAGTTTAAAAATGCTTCAGAACTCTTACATTGTTCTCGGAATTCTGCTGACGTTTAAAAATGCTTCGGAACTCTTCCATTGTTCTCTGAATTCCGCTGACGTTTAAAAATGCTTCGGTACTCTTCCTTTGTTCTCGGAATTCCGCTGACATATAAAAATGCTTCGGAAATCTTGCATTGTTCTCGGCATTCCGCTGACGTTTAAAAATGCTTCGGAACTCTTCAATTGTTCTCGGAATTCTGCCGAACTTTTAAAATGCTTTGGAACTCTTCCATTGCTCTCGGAATTCTGCTGAAGTTTAAAAATGCTTCAGAACTCTTCCATTGTTCTCGGAATTCTGCTGTAGTTTAAAAATGCTACGGAACTCTTCCATTGTTCTCAGAATTCCGCTGACGTTTAAAAATGCTTTGGAAATCTTCCATTGTTTTCAAAATTCCGCTGACGTTTAAAAATGCTTCAGAACTCTTCCATTGTTCTCGGAATTCCGCTGACGTTTTAAAATGCTTCGGTACTCTTCCATTGTTCTCGGAATTCTGCTGAAGTTTAAAAATGCTTCGGAACTCTTCCATTGTTCTCAGAATTCCGCTAACGTTTAAAAATGCTTCAGAAATCTTCCATTGTTTTCAAAATTCCGCTGACGCTTAAATATGCTTCAGAACTCTTCCATTGTTCTCGGAATTCCGCTGACGTTTAATAATGCTTCGCAACTCTTTCATTGTACTCGGAATTCCGCTAACGTTTAAAAATGCTTCGGAACTCTTCCATTGTTCTCGGAATTCCGTTGAAGTTTAAAAATGCTTCGAAACTCTTCCATTGTTCTGGGAATTCTGCTGAAGTTTAAAAATGCTTCAGAACTCTTCCATTGTTCTCGGAATTCTGCTGAAGTTTAAAAATGCTTCGGAACTCTTCCATTGTTCTCGGAATTCCGCTGACATATAAAAATGCTTCGGAAATCTTGCATTGTTCTCGGCATTCCGCTGACGTTTAAAAATGCTTCGGAACTCTTCAATTGTTCTCGGAATTCTGCTGAACTTTTAAAATGCTTTGGAACTCTTCCATTGCTCTCGCAATTCTGCTGACGTTTAAAAATGCTTCGGAACTCTTCCATTGTTCTCGGAATTCTGTTGACGTTTAAAAATGCTTCGGAACTCTTCCATTGTTCTCGGAATTCCGCTGACTTTTAAAAATACTTCGAAACTCTTCCATTGTTCTCCAAATTCCGCTGAAGTTTAAAAATGCTTCGGAACCCTTCCATTGTTCTCGGAATTCTGCTGAAGTTTAAAAATGTTTCGGAACTCTTCCATTGTTCTCAGAATTCCGCTGAAGTTTAAAAATGCTTCGGACCTCTTCCATTGTTCTAGGAATTCTGCTGAAGTTTAAAAATTCATCTGAACTCTTCCATTATTCTCGGAATTCGTGTGAATTTTAAAAATGCTTCGGAACTCTTCTATTGTTCTCGGAATTCCGCTGAAGTTTAAAAATGCTTAAAATCTCTTACATTGTACTCGGAAATCCGCTGAAGTTTAAAAATGCTTCGGAACTCTTCCATTGCTCTCGGAATTCTGCTGAAGTTTAAAAATGCTTCAGAACTCTTACATTGTTCTCGGAATTCTGCTGACGTTTAAAAATGCTTCGGAACTCTTCCATTGTTCTCGGAATTCCGTTGAAGTTTAAAAATGCTTCGAAACTCTTCCTTTGTTCTGGGAATTCTGCTGAAGTTTAAAAATGCTTCAGAACTCTTCCATTGTTCTCGGAATTCCGCTGACGTTTAATAATGCTTCGCAACTCTTTCATTGTTCTCGGAATTCCGCTGATGTTTAAAAATGCTTCGGAACTCTTCCATTGTTCTCGGAATTCCGTTGAAGTTTAAAAATGCTTCGAAACTCTTCCATTGTTCTCGGAATTCTGCTGAAGTTTAAAAATGCTTCGGAACTCTTCCATTGTTCTCAGAATTCCGCTAACGTTTAAAAATGCTTCGGAAATCTTCCATTGTTTTCAAAATTCCGCTGACGCTTAAAAATGCTTCAGAACTCTTCCATTGTTCTCGGAATTCCGCTGACGTTTAATAATGCTTCGCAACTCTTTCATTGTACTCGGAATTCCGCTAACGTTTAAAAATGCTTCGGAACTCTTCCATTGTTCTCGGAATTCCGTTGAAGTTTAAAAATGCTTCGAAACTCTTCCATTGTTCTCGGAATTCTGCTGAAGTTTAAAAATGCTTCGGAACTCTTCCATTGTTCTCAGAATTCCGCTAACGTTTAAAAATGCTTCGGAAATCTTCCATTGTTTTCAAAATTCCGCTGACGCTTACAAATGCTTCAGAACTTTTCCATTGTTCTCGGAATTCCGCTGACTTTTAAAAATACTTCGAAACTCTTCCATTGTTCTCCAAATTCCGCTGAAGTTTAAAAATGCTTCGGAACTCTTCCATTGTTCTCGGAATTCCGCTGACGTTTAAAAATGCTTCACAACTCTTCCATTGTTCTCGGAATTCCGCTGACTTTTAAAAATACTTCGAAACTCTTCCATTGTTCTCCAAATTCCGCTGAAGTTTAAAAATGCTTCGGAACCCTTCCATTGTTCTGGGAATTCTGCTGAAGTTTAAAAATGCTTCGGAACTCTTCCATTGTTCTCAGAATTCCGCTGACGTTTAAAAATGCTTCGGTACTCTTCCATTGTTCTCGCAATTCCACTGACATATAAAAATGCTTCGGAAATCTTGCATTGTTCTCGGCATTCCGCTGACGTTTAAAAATGCTTCGGAACTCTTCAATTGTTCTCGGAATTCTGCTGAAGTTTAAAATGCTTTGGAACTCTTCCATTGCTCTCGGAATTCTGCTGAAGTTTAAAAATGCTTCGGAACTCTTCCATTGTTCTTGGAATTCTGCTGAAGTTTAAAAATGTTTTGGAACTCTTCCATTGTTCTCAGAATTCCGCTGACGTTAAAAAATGCTTCGGAAATCTTCCATTGTTTTCAAAATTCAGCTGACATATAAAAATGCTTCGGAAATCTTGCATTGTTCTCGGCATTCCGCTGACGTTTAAAAATGCTTCAGAATTCTTCAATTGTTCTCGGAATTCTGCTGAACTTTTAAAATGCTTTGGAACTCTTCCATTGCTCTCGGAATTCTGCTGAAGTTTAAAAATGCTTCGGAACTCTTCCATTGTTCTCGGAATTCCGTTGAAGTTTAAAAATGCTTCGAAACTCTTCCATTGTTCTCGGAATTCTGCTGAAGTTTAAAAATGCTTCGGAACTCTTCCATTGTTCTCAGAATTCCGCTAACATTTAAAAATGCTTCAGAAATCTTCCATTGTTTTCAAAATTCCGCTGACGCTTAAATATGCTTCAGAACTCTTCCATTGTTCTCGGAATTCCGCTGACGTTTAATAATGCTTCGCAACTCTTTCATTGTACTCGGAATTCCGCTAACGTTTAAAAATGCTTCGGAACTCTTCCATTGTTCTCGGAATTCCGTTGAAGTTTAAAAATGCTTCGAAACTCTTCCATTGTTCTGGGAATTCTGCTGAAGTTTAAAAATGCTTCAGAACTCTTCCATTGTTCTCGGAATTCCGCTGATGTTTAAACATGCTTCGGAACTCATCCATTGTTCTCGGATTTCTGTTGAAGTTTAAAAATGCTTCTAAACTCTTCCATTGTTCTCGGAATTCTGCTGAAGTTTAAAAATGCTTCGGAACTCTTCCATTGTTCTCGGAATTCCGCTGACATATAAAAATGCTTCGGAAATCTTGCATTGTTCTCGGCATTCCGCTGACGTTTAAAAATGCTTCGGAACTCTTCAATTGTTCTCGGAATTCTGCTGAAGTTTAAAAATGCTTCAGAACTCTTACATTGTTCTCGGAATTCTGCTGACGTTTAAAAATGCTTCGGAACTCTACCATTGTTCTCGGAATTCCGTTGAAGTTTAAAAATGCTTCGAAACTCTTCCATTGTTCTCGGAATTCTGCTGAAGTTTAAAAATGCTTCGGAACTCTTCCATTGTTCTCGGAATTCCGCTGACGTTTAATAATGCTTCGCAACTCTTTCATTGTTCTCGGAATTCCACTGACGTTTAAAAATGCTTCAGAACGCTTCCATTGTTCTCGGAATTCCGTTGAAGTTTAAAAATGCTTCGAAACTCTTCCATTGTTCTCGGAATTCTGCTGAAGTTTAAAAATGCTTCGGAACTCTTTCATTGTTCTCAGAATTCCGCTGACATTTAAAAATGCTTTGGTACTCTTCCATTGTTCTCGGAATTCCGCTGACATATAAAAATGCTTCGGAAATCTTGCATTGTTCTCGGCATTCCGCTGACGTTTAAAAATGCTTCGGAACTCTTCAATTGTTCTCGGAATTCTGCTGAACTTTTAAAATGCTTTGGAACTCTTCCATTGCTCTCGGAATTCTGCTGAAGTTTAAAAATGCTTCAGAACTCTTACATTGTTCTCGGAATTCTGCTGAAGTTTAAAAATGCTTCGGTACTCTTCCATTGTTCTCGGAATTCCGCTGACATATAAAAATGCTTCGGAAATCTTGCATTGTTCTCGGCATTCCGCTGACGTTTAAAAATGCTTCGGAACTCTTCCATTGTTCTCGGCATTCCGCTGACGTTTAAAAATGCTTCGGAAATCTTCCATTGTTTTCAAAATTCCGCTGACATTTAAAAATGCTTCAGAACTCTTCCATTGTTCTCGGAATTCCGCTGACATTTAAAAATGCTTTGGAACTCTTCCATTGTTCTTGGAATTCTGCTGAAGTTTAAAAATGCTTCGGAACTCTTCCATTGTTCTCAGAATTCCGCTGACGTTTAAAAATGCTTCGGTACTCTTCCATTGTTCTCGGAATTCCACTGACATATAAAAATGCTTCGGAAATCTGGCATTGTTCTCGGCATTCCGCTGACGTTTAAAAATGCTTCGGAACTCTTCAATTGTTCTCGGAATTCTGCTGAAGTTTAAAATGCTTTGGAACTCTTCCATTGCTCTCGGAATTCTGCTGAAGTTTAAAAATGCTTCGGAACTCTTCCATTGTTCTCGGAATTCTGCTGAAGTTTAAAAATGTTTTGGAACTCTTCCATTGTTCTCAGAATTCCGCTGACGTTTAAAAATGCTTCGGAAATCTTCCATTGTTTTCAAAATTCCGCTGACATATAAAAATGCTTCGGAAATCTTGCATTGTTCTCGGCATTCCGCTGACGTTTAAAAATGCTTCAGAATTCTTCAATTGTTCTCGGAATTCTGCTGAACTTTTAAAATGCTTTGGAACTCTTCCATTGCTCTCGGAATTCTGCTGAAGTTTAAAAATGCTTCGGAACTCTTCCATTGTTCTCGGAATTCCGTTGAAGTTTAAAAATGCTTCGAAACTCTTCCATTGTTCTCGGAATTCTGCTGAAGTTTAAAAATGCTTCGGAACTCTTCCATTGTTCTCAGAATTCCGCTAACATTTAAAAATGCTTCAGAAATCTTCCATTGTTTTCAAAATTCCGCTGACGCTTAAATATGCTTCAGAACTCTTCCATTGTTCTCGGAATTCCGCTGACGTTTAATAATGCTTCGCAACTCTTTCATTGTACTCGGAATTCCGCTAACGTTTAAAAATGCTTCGGAACTCTTCCATTGTTCTCGGAATTCCGTTGAAGTTTAAAAATGCTTCGAAACTCTTCCATTGTTCTGGGAATTCTGCTGAAGTTTAAAAATGCTTCAGAACTCTTCCATTGTTCTCGGAATTCCGCTGATGTTTAAACATGCTTCGGAACTCATCCATTGTTCTCGGATTTCTGTTGAAGTTTAAAAATGCTTCTAAACTCTTCCATTGTTCTCGGAATTCTGCTGAAGTTTAAAAATGCTTCGGAACTCTTCCATTGTTCTCGGAATTCCGCTGACATATAAAAATGCTTCGGAAATCTTGCATTGTTCTCGGCATTCCGCTGACGTTTAAAAATGCTTCGGAACTCTTCAATTGTTCTCGGAATTCTGCTGAACTTTTAAAATGCTTTGGAACTCTTCCATTGCTCTCGCAATTCTGCTGACGTTTAAAAATGCTTCGGAACTCTTCAATTGTTCTCGGAATTCTGTTGAACTTTTAAAATGCTTTGGAACTCTTCCATTGCTCTCGGAATTCTGCTGAAGTTTAAATATGCTTCAGAACTCTTCCATTGTTCTCGGAATTCCGCTGACGTTTAATAATGCTTCGCAACTCTTTCATTGTACTCGGAATTCCGCTAACGTTTAAAAATGCTTCGGAACTCTTCCATTGTTCTCGGAATTCCGTTGAAGTTTAAAAATGCTTCGAAACTCTTCCATTGTTCTGGGAATTCTGCTGAAGTTTAAAAATGCTTCAGAACTCTTCCATTGTTCTCGGAATTCCGCTGATGTTTAAACATGCTTCGGAACTCATCCATTGTTCTCGGATTTCTGTTGAAGTTTAAAAATGCTTCTAAACTCTTCCATTGTTCTCGGAATTCTGCTGAAGTTTAAAAATGCTTCGGAACTCTTCCATTGTTCTCGGAATTCCGCTGACATATAAAAATGCTTCGGAAATCTTGCATTGTTCTCGGCATTCCGCTGACGTTTAAAAATGCTTCGGAACTCTTCAATTGTTCTCGGAATTCTGCTGAACTTTTAAAATGCTTTGGAACTCTTCCATTGCTCTCGCAATTCTGCTGACGTTTAAAAATGCTTCGGAACTCTTCAATTGTTCTCGGAATTCTGTTGAACTTTTAAAATGCTTTGGAACTCTTCCATTGCTCTCGGAATTCTGCTGAAGTTTAAAAATGCTTCAGAACTCTTACATTGTTCTCGGAATTCTGCTGACGTTTAAAAATGCTTCGGAAATCTTCCATTGTTTTCAAAATTCCGCTGACATATAAAAATGCTTCGGAAATCTTGCATTGTTCTCGGCATTCCGCTGACGTTTAAAAATGCTTCAGAATTCTTCAATTGTTCTCGGAATTCTGCTGAACTTTTAAAATGCTTTGGAACTCTTCCATTGCTCTCGGAATTCTGCTGAAGTTTAAAAATGCTTCGGAACTCTTCCATTGTTCTCGGAATTCCGTTGAAGTTTAAAAATGCTTCGAAACTCTTCCATTGTTCTCGGAATTCTGCTGAAGTTTAAAAATGCTTCGGAACTCTTCCATTGTTCTCAGAATTCCGCTAACATTTAAAAATGCTTCAGAAATCTTCCATTGTTTTCAAAATTCCGCTGACGTTTAAAAATGCTTCAGAACGCTTCCATTGTTCTCGGAATTCCGTTGAAGTTTAAAAATGCTTCGAAACTCTTCCATTGTTCTCGGAATTCTGCTGAAGTTTAAAAATGCTTCGGAACTCTTTCATTGTTCTCAGAATTCCGCTGACATTTAAAAATGCTTTGGTACTCTTCCATTGTTCTCGGAATTCCGCTGACATATAAAAATGCTTCGGAAATCTTGCATTGTTCTCGGCATTCCGCTGACGTTTAAAAATGCTTCGGAACTCTTCAATTGTTCTCGGAATTCTGCTGAACTTTTAAAATGCTTTGGAACTCTTCCATTGCTCTCGGAATTCTGCTGAAGTTTAAAAATGCTTCAGAACTCTTACATTGTTCTCGGAATTCTGCTGAAGTTTAAAAATGCTTCGGTACTCTTCCATTGTTCTCGGAATTCCGCTGACATATAAAAATGCTTCGGAAATCTTGCATTGTTCTCGGCATACCGCTGACGTTTAAAAATGCTTCGGAACTCTTCCATTGTTCTCGGCATTCCGCTGACGTTTAAAAATGCTTCGGAAATCTTCCATTGTTTTCAAAATTCCGCTGACGTTTAAAAATGCTTCAGAACTCTTCCATTGTTCTCGGAATTCCGCTGACATTTAAAAATGCTTTGGAACTCTTCCATTGTTCTTGGAATTCTGCTGAAGTTTAAAAATGCTTCGGAACTCTTCCATTGTTCTCAGAATTCCGCTGACGTTTAAAAATGCTTCGGTACTCTTCCATTGTTCTCGGAATTCCACTGACATATAAAAATGCTTCGGAAATCTGGCATTGTTCTCGGCATTCCGCTGACGTTTAAAAATGCTTCGGAACTCTTCAATTGTTCTCGGAATTCTGCTGAAGTTTAAAATGCTTTGGAACTCTTCCATTGCTCTCGGAATTCTGCTGAAGTTTAAAAATGCTTCGGAACTCTTCCATTGTTCTCGGAATTCTGCTGAAGTTTAAAAATGTTTTGGAACTCTTCCATTGTTCTCAGAATTCCGCTGACGTTTAAAAATGCTTCGGAAATCTTCCATTGTTTTCAAAATTCCGCTGACATATAAAAATGCTTCGGAAATCTTGCATTGTTCTCGGCATTCCGCTGACGTTTAAAAATGCTTCAGAATTCTTCAATTGTTCTCGGAATTCTGCTGAACTTTTAAAATGCTTTGGAACTCTTCCATTGCTCTCGGAATTCTGCTGAAGTTTAAAAATGCTTCGGAACTCTTCCATTGTTCTCGGAATTCCGTTGAAGTTTAAAAATGCTTCGAAACTCTTCCATTGTTCTCGGAATTCTGCTGAAGTTTAAAAATGCTTCGGAACACTTCCATTGTTCTCAGAATTCCGCTAACGTTTAAAAATGCTTCAGAAATCTTCCATTGTTTTCAAAATTCCGCTGACGCTTAAAATGCTTCAGAACTCTTCCAAAGTTCTCGGAATTCCGCTGACGTTTAATAATGCTTCGCAACTCTTTCATTGTACTCGGAATTCCGCTAACGTTTAAAAATGCTTCGGAACTCTTCCATTGTTCTCGGAATTCCGTTGAAGTTTAAAAATGCTTCGAAACTCTTCCATTGTTCTGGGAATTCTGCTGAAGTTTAAAAATGCTTCAGAACTCTTCCATTGTTCTCGGAATTCCGCTGATGTTTAAACATGCTTCGGAACTCTTCCATTGTTCTCGGAATTCTGTTGAAGTTTAAAAATGCTTCTAAACTCTTCCATTGTTCTCGGAATTCTGCTGAAGTTTAAAAATGCTTCGGAACTCTTCCATTGTTCTCGGAATTCCGCTGACATATAAAAATGCTTCGGAACTCTTCCATTGTTCTCGGAATTCCGCTGACGTTTAAAAATGCTTCACAACTCTTCCATTGTTCTCGGAATTCCGCTGACTTTTAAAAATACTTCGAAACTCTTCCATTGTTCTCCAAATTCCGCTGAAGTTTAAAAATGCTTCGGAACCCTTCCATTGTTCTCGGAATTCTGCTGAAGTTTAAAAATGTTTCGGAACTCTTCCATTGTTCTCAGAATTCCGCTGAAGTTTAAAAATGCTTCGGACCTCTTCCATTGTTCTAGGAATTCTGCTGAAGTTTAAAAATTCATCTGAACTCTTCCATTATTCTCGGAATTCGTGTGAATTTTAAAAATGCTTCGGAACTCTTCTATTGTTCTCGGAATTCCGCTGAAGTTTAAAAATGCTTAAAATCTCTTACATTGTACTCGGAAATCCGCTGAAGTTTAAAAATGCTTCGGAACTCTTCCTTTGCTCTCAGAATTCTGCTGAAGTTTAAAAATGCTTCAGAACTCTTACATTGTTCTCGGAATTCTGCTGACGTTTAAAAATGCTTCGGAACTCTTCCATTGTTCTCGGAATTCCGTTGAAGTTTAAAAATGCTTCGAAACTCTTCCATTGTTCTCGGAATTCTGCTGAAGTTTAAAAATGCTTCGGAACTCTTCCATTGTTCTCAGAATTCCGCTAACGTTTAAAAATGCTTCGGAAATCTTCCATTGTTTTCAAAATTCCGCTGACGCTTAAAAATGCTTCAGAACTCTTCCATTGTTCTCGGAATTCCGCTGACGTTTAATAATGCTTCGCAACTCTTTCATTGTACTCGGAATTCCGCTAACGTTTAAAAATGCTTCGGAACTCTTCCATTGTTCTCGGAATTCCGTTGAAGTTTAAAAATGCTTCGAAACTCTTCCATTGTTCTCGGAATTCTGCTGAAGTTTAAAAATGCTTCGGAACTCTTCCATTGTTCTCAGAATTCCGCTAACGTTTAAAAATGCTTCGGAAATCTTCCATTGTTTTCAAAATTCCGCTGACGCTTACAAATGCTTCAGAACTCTTCCATTGTTCTCGGAATTCCGCTGACTTTTAAAAATACTTCGAAACTCTTCATTGTTCTCCAAATTCCGCTGAAGTTTAAAAATGCTTCGGAACTCTTCCATTGTTCTCGGAATTCCGCTGACGTTTAAAAATACTTCACAACTCTTCCATTGTTCTCGGAATTCCGCTGACTTTTAAAAATACTTCGAAACTCTTCCATTGTTCTCCAAATTCCGCTGAAGTTTAAAAATGCTTCGGAACCCTTCCATTGTTCTCGGAGTTCTGCTGAAGTTTAAAAATGCTTCGGAACTCTTTCATTGTTCTCAGAATTCTGCTGACGTTTAAAAATGCTTCGGAACTCTTCCATTGTTCTCGGAATTCCGCTGAAGTTTAAAAATGCTTCGGACCTCTTCCATTGTTCTAGGAATTCTGCTGAAGTCTAAAAATTCATCTGAACTCTTCCATTATTCTCGGAATTCGTGTGAATTTTAAAAATGCTTCGGAACTCTTCTATTGTTCTCGGAATTCCGCTGAAGTTTAAAAATGCTTAAAATCTCTTACATTGTACTCGGAATTCCGCTGAAGTTTAAAAATGCTTCGGAACTCTTCCATTGCTCTCGGAATTCTGCTGAAGTTTAAAAATGCTTCAGAACTCTTACATTGTTCTCGGAATTCTGCTGACGTTTAAAAATGCTTCGGAACTCTTCCATTGTTCTCTGAATTCCACTGACATTTAAAAATGCTTCGGTACTCTTCCTTTGTTCTCGGAATTCCGCTGACATATAAAAATGCTTCGGAAATCTTGCATTGTTCTCGGCATTCCGCTGACGTTTAAAAATGCTTCGGAACTCTTCAATTGTTCTCGGAATTCTGCCGAACTTTTAAAATGCTTTGGAACTCTTCCATTGCTCTCGGAATTCTGCTGAAGTTTAAAAATGCTTCAGAACTCTTCCATTGTTCTCGGAATTCTGCTGTAGTTTAAAAATGCTACGGAACTCTTCCATTGTTCTCAGAATTCCGCTGACGTTTAAAAATGCTTTGGAAATCTTCCATTGTTTTCAAAATTCCGCTGACGTTTAAAAATGCTTCAGAACTCTTCCATTGTTCTCGGAATTCCGCTGACGTTTTAAAATGCTTCGGTACTCTTCCATTGTTCTCGGAATTCTGCTGAAGTTTAAAAATGCTTCGGAACTCTTCCATTGTTCTCAGAATTCCGCTAACGTTTAAAAATGCTTCAGAAATCTTCCATTGTTTTCAAAATTCCGCTGACGCTTAAATATGCTTCAGAACTCTTCCATTGTTCTCGGAATTCCGCTGACGTTTAATAATGCTTCGCAACTCTTTCATTGTACTCGGAATTCCGCTAACGTTTAAAAATGCTTCGGAACTCTTCCATTGTTCTCGGAATTCCGTTGAAGTTTAAAAATGCTTCGAAACTCTTCCATTGTTCTGGGAATTCTGCTGAAGTTTAAAAATGCTTCGGAACTCTTCCATTGTTCTCGGAATTCCGCTGACATATAAAAATGCTTCGGAAATCTTGCATTGTTCTCGGCATTCCGCTGACGTTTAAAAATGCTTCGGAACTCTTCAATTGTTCTCGGAATTCTGCTGAAGTTTAAAATGCTTTGGAACTCTTCCATTGCTCTCGGAATTCTGCTGAAGTTTAAAAATGCTTCGGAACTCTTCCATTGTTCTTGGAATTCTGCTGAAGTTTAAAAATGTTTTGGAACTCTTCCATTGTTCTCAGAATTCCGCTGACGTTTAAAAATGCTTCGGAAATCTTCCATTGTTTTCAAAATTCCGCTGACATATAAAAATGCTTCGGAAATCTTGCATTGTTCTCGGCATTCCGCTGACGTTTAAAAATGCTTCAGAATTCTTCAATTGTTCTCGGAATTCTGCTGAACTTTTAAAATGCTTTGGAACTCTTCCATTGCTCTCGGAATTCTGCTGAAGTTTAAAAATGCTTCGGAACTCTTCCATTGTTCTCGGAATTCCGTTGAAGTTTAAAAATGCTTCGAAACTCTTCCATTGTTCTCGGAATTCTGCTGAAGTTTAAAAATGCTTCGGAACTCTTCCATTGTTCTCAGAATTCCGCTAACATTTAAAAATGCTTCAGAAATCTTCCATTGTTTTCAAAATTCCGCTGACGCTTAAATATGCTTCAGAACTCTTCCATTGTTCTCGGAATTCCGCTGACGTTTAATAATGCTTCGCAACTCTTTCATTGTACTCGGAATTCCGCTAACGTTTAAAAATGCTTCGGAACTCTTCCATTGTTCTCGGAATTCCGTTGAAGTTTAAAAATGCTTCGAAACTCTTCCATTGTTCTGGGAATTCTGCTGAAGTTTAAAAATGCTTCAGAACTCTTCCATTGTTCTCGGAATTCCGCTGATGTTTAAACATGCTTCGGAACTCATCCATTGTTCTCGGATTTCTGTTGAAGTTTAAAAATGCTTCTAAACTCTTCCATTGTTCTCGGAATTCTGCTGAAGTTTAAAAATGCTTCGGAACTCTTCCATTGTTCTCGGAATTCCGCTGACATATAAAAATGCTTCGGAAATCTTGCATTGTTCTCGGCATTCCGCTGACGTTTAAAAATGCTTCGGAACTCTTCAATTGTTCTCGGAATTCTGCTGAACTTTTAAAATGCTTTGGAACTCTTCCATTGCTCTCGCAATTCTGCTGACGTTTAAAAATGCTTCGGAACTCTTCCATTGTTCTCGGAATTCTGTTGACGTTTAAAAATGCTTCGGAACTCTTCCATTGTTCTCGGAATTCCGCTGACTTTTAAAAATACTTCGAAACTCTTCCATTGTTCTCCAAATTCCGCTGAAGTTTAAAAATGCTTCGGAACCCTTCCATTGTTCTCGGAATTCTGCTGAAGTTTAAAAATGTTTCGGAACTCTTCCATTGTTCTCAGAATTCCGCTGAAGTTTAAAAATGCTTCGGACCTCTTCCATTGTTCTAGGAATTCTGCTGAAGTTTAAAAATTCATCTGAACTCTTCCATTATTCTCGGAATTCGTGTGAATTTTAAAAATGCTTCGGAACTCTTCTATTGTTCTCGGAATTCCGCTGAAGTTTAAAAATGCTTAAAATCTCTTACATTGTACTCGGAAATCCGCTGAAGTTTAAAAATGCTTCGGAACTCTTCCATTGCTCTCGGAATTCTGCTGAAGTTTAAAAATGCTTCAGAACTCTTACATTGTTCTCGGAATTCTGCTGACGTTTAAAAATGCTTCGGTACTCTTCCTTTGTTCTCGGAATTCCGCTGACATATAAAAATGCTTCGGTACTCTTCCTTTGTTCTCGGAATTCCGCTGACATATAAAAATGCTTCGGAAATCTTGCATTGTTCTCGGCATTCCGCTGACGTTTAAAAATGCTTCGGAACTTTTCAATTGTTCTCGGAATTCTGCCGAACTTTTAAAATGCTTTGGAACTCTTCCATTGCTCTCGGAATTCTGCTGAAGTTTAAAAATGCTTCAGAACTCTTCCATTGTTCTCGGAATTCTGCTGTAGTTTAAAAATGCTTCGGAACTCTTCCATTGTTCTCAGAATTCCGCTGACGTTTAAAAATGCTTCGGAAATCTTCCATTGTTTTCAAAATTCCGCTGACGTTTAAAAATGCTTCAGAACTCTTCCATTGTTCTCGGAATTCCGCTGACTTTTAAAAATACTTCGAAACTCTTCCATTGTTCTACAAATTCTGCTGAAGTTTAAAAATGCTTCGGAACTCTTCCATTGTTCTCGGAATTCCGCTGACGTTTAAAAATGCTTCACAACTCTTCCATTGTTCTCGGAATTCCGCTGACTTTTAAAAATACTTCGAAACTCTTTCATTGTTCTCCAAATTCCGCTGAAGTTTAAAAATGCTTCGGAACCCTTCCATTGTTCTAGGAATTCTGCTGAAGTTTAAAAATGCTTCGGAACTCTTCCATTGTTCTAGGAATTCTGCTGAAGTTTAAAAATTCATCTGAACTCTTCCATTATTCTCGGAATTCGTGTGAATTTTAAAAATGCTTCGGAACTCTTCTATTGTTCTCGGAATTCCGCTGAAGTTTAAAAATGCTTAAAATCTCTTACATTGTACTCGGAAATCCGCTGAAGTTTAAAAATGCTTCGGAACTCTTCCATTGCTCTCGGAATTCTGCTGAAGTTTAAAAATGCTTCAGAACTCTTACATTGTTCTCGGAATTCTGCTGACGTTTAAAAATGCTTCGGTACTCTTCCTTTGTTCTCGGAATTCCGCTGACATATAAAAATGCTTCGGTACTCTTCCTTTGTTCTCGGAATTCCGCTGACATATAAAAATGCTTCGGAAATCTTGCATTGTTCTCGGCATTCCGCTGACGTTTAAAAATGCTTCGGAACTTTTCAATTGTTCTCGGAATTCTGCCGAACTTTTAAAATGCTTTGGAACTCTTCCATTGCTCTCGGAATTCTGCTGAAGTTTAAAAATGCTTCAGAACTCTTCCATTGTTCTCGGAATTCTGCTGTAGTTTAAAAATGCTTCGGAACTCTTCCATTGTTCTCAGAATTCCGCTGACGTTTAAAAATGCTTCGGAAATCTTCCATTGTTTTCAAAATTCCGCTGACGTTTAAAAATGCTTCAGAACTCTTCCATTGTTCTCGGAATTCCGCTGACTTTTAAAAATACTTCGAAACTCTTCCATTGTTCTACAAATTCTGCTGAAGTTTAAAAATGCTTCGGAACTCTTCCATTGTTCTCGGAATTCCGCTGACGTTTAAAAATGCTTCACAACTCTTCCATTGTTCTCGGAATTCCGCTTACTTTTAAAAATACTTCGAAACTCTTTCATTGTTCTCCAAATTCCGCTGAAGTTTAAAAATGCTTCGGAACCCTTCCATTGTTCTCGGAATTCTGCTGAAGTTTAAAAATGCTTCGGAACTCTTCCATTGTTCTCAGAATTCTGCTGACGTTTAAAAATGCTTCGGAACTCTTCCATTGTTCTCGGAATTCCGCTGAAGTTTAAAAATGCTTCGGACCTCTTCCATTGTTCTAGGAATTCTGCTGAAGTCTAAAAATTCATCTGAACTCTTCCATTATTCTCGGAATTCGTGTGAATTTTAAAAATGCTTCGGAACTCTTCTATTGTTTTCGGAATTCCGCTGAAGTTTAAAAATACTTAAAATCTCTTACATTGTACTCGGAATTCCGCTGAAGTTTAAAAATGCTTCGGAACTCTTCCATTGCTCTCGGAATTCTGCTGAAGTTTAAAAATGCTTCAGAACTCTTACATTGTTCTCGGAATTCTGCTGACGTTTAAAAATGCTTCGGAACTCTTCCATTGTTCTCTGAATTCCGCTGACGTTTAAAAATGCTTCGGTACTCTTCCTTTGTTCTCGGAATTCCGCTGACATATAAAAATGCTTCGGAAATCTTGCATTGTTCTCGGCATTCCGCTGACGTTTAAAAATGCTTCGGAACTCTTCAATTGTTCTCGGAATTCTGCCGAACTTTTAAAATGCTTTGGAACTCTTCCATTGCTCTCGGAATTCTGCTGAAGTTTAAAAATGCTTCAGAACTCTTCCATTGTTCTCGGAATTCTGCTGTAGTTTAAAAATGCTTCGGAACTCTTCCATTGTTCTCAGAATTCCGCTGACGTTTAAAAATGCTTCGGAAATCTTCCATTGTTTTCAAAATTCCGCTGACGTTTAAAAATGCTTCAGAACTCTTCCATTGTTCTCGGAATTCCGCTGACGTTTTAAAATGCTTCGGTACTCTTCCATTGTTCTCGGAATTCCGCTGACATATAAAAATGCTTCGGAAATCTTGCATTGTTCTCGGCATTCCGCTGACGTTTAAAAATGCTTTGGAACTCTTCCATTGTTCTCAGAATTCCGCTGACGTTTAAAAATGCTTCGGAAATCTTCCATAGTTTTCAAAATTCCGCTGACGTTTAAAAATGCTTCAGAACTCTTCCATTGTTCTCGGAATTCCGCTGACGTTTAAAAATGCTTTGGAACTCTTCCATTATTCTCGGAAATCTGCTGAAGTTTAAAAATGCTTCGGAACTCTTCCATTGTTCTCAGAATTCCGCTGAAGTTTAGAAATGCTTCGGTACTCTTCCATTGTTCTCGGAATTCCGCTGACATATAAAAATGCTTCGGAAATCTTGCATTGTTCTCGGCATTCCGCTGACGTTTAAAAATGCTTCGGAACTCTTCAATTGTTCTCGGAATTCTGCTGAACTTTTAAAATGCTTTGGAACTCTTCCATTGCTCTCGGAATTCTGCTGAAGTTTAAAAATGCTTCAGAACTCTTCCATTGTTTTCGGAATTCTGCTGAAGTTTAAAAATGCTTCGGAACTCTTCCATTGTTCTCAGAATTCCACTGACGTTTAAAAATGCTTCGGAAATCTTCCATTGTTTTCAAAATTCCGCTGACGCTTAAAAATGCTTCAGAACTCTTCCATTGTTCTCGGAATTCCGCTGACGTTTAATAATGCTTCGCAACTTTTTCATTGTTCTCGGAATTCCGCTGACGGTTAAAAATGCTTCGGAACTCTTCAATTGTTCTCGGAATTCTGTTGAACTTTTAAAATGCTTTGGAACTCTTCCATTACTCTCGGAATTCTGCTGAAGTTTAAAAATGCTTCAGAACTCTTACATTGTTCTCGGAATTCTGCTGACGTTTAAAAATGCTTCGGAACTCTACCATTGTTCTCGGAATTCCGTTGAAGTTTAAAAATGCTTCGAAACTCTTCCATTGTTCTCGGAATTCTGCTGAAGTTTAAAAATGCTTCGGAACTCTTCCATTGTTCTCGGAATTCCGCTGACGTTTAATAATGCTTCGCAACTCTTTCATTGTTCTCGGAATTCCACTGACGTTTAAAAATGCTTCGGAACGCTTCCATTGTTCTCGGAATTCCGTTGAAGTTTAAAAATGCTTCGAAACTCTTCCATTGTTCTCGGAATTCTGCTGAAGTTTAAAAATGCTTTGGAACTCTTTCATTGTTCTCAGAATTCCGCTGACATTTAAAAATGCTTTGGTACTCTTCCATTGTTCTCGGAATTCCGCTGACATATAAAAATGCTTCGGAAATCTTGCATTGTTCTCGGCATTCCGCTGACGTTTAAAAATGCTTCGGAACTCTTCAATTGTTCTCGGAATTCTGCTGAACTTTTAAAATGCTTTGGAACTCTTCCATTGCTCTCGGAATTCTGCTGAAGTTTAAAAATGCTTCAGAACTCTTACATTGTTCTCGGAATTCTGCTGAAGTTTAAAAATGCTTCGGAACTCTTCCATTGTTCTCAGAATTCCGCTAACGTTTAAAAATGCTTCAGAAATCTTCCATTGTTTTCAAAATTCCGCTGACGCTTAAATATGCTTCAGAACTCTTCCATTGTTCTCGGAATTCCGCTGACGTTTAATAATGCTTCGCAACTCTTTCATTGTACTCGGAATTCCGCTAACGTTTAAAAATGCTTCGGAACTCTTCCATTGTTCTCGGAATTCCGTTGAAGTTTAAAAATGCTTCGAAACTCTTCCATTGTTCTGGGAATTCTGCTGAAGTTTAAAAATGCTTCGGAACTCTTCCATTGTTCTCGGAATTCCGCTGACATATAAAAATGCTTCGGAAATCTTGCATTGTTCTCGGCATTCCGCTGACGTTTAAAAATGCTTCGGAACTCTTCAATTGTTCTCGGAATTCTGCTGAACTTTTAAAATGCTTTGGAACTCTTCCATTGCTCTCGCAATTCTGCTGACGTTTAAAAATGCTTCGGAACTCTTCCATTGTTCTCGGAATTCTGTTGACGTTTAAAAATGCTTCGGAACTCTTCCATTGTTCTCGGAATTCCGCTGACTTTTAAAAATACTTCGAAACTCTTCCATTGTTCTCCAAATTCCGCTGAAGTTTAAAAATGCTTCGGAACCCTTCCATTGTTCTAGGAATTCTGCTGAAGTTTAAAAATTCATCTGAACTCTTCCATTATTCTCGGAATTCGTGTGAATTTTAAAAATGCTTCGGAACTCTTCTATTGTTCTCGGAATTCCGCTGAAGTTTAAAAATGCTTAAAATCTCTTACATTGTACTCGGAAATCCGCTGAAGTTTAAAAATGCTTCGGAACTCTTCCATTGCTCTCGGAATTCCGCTGACGTTTAATAATGCTTCGCAACTCTTTCATTGTTCTCGGAATTCCGCTGATGTTTAAAAATGCTTCGGAACTCTTCCATTGTTCTCGGAATTCCGTTGAAGTTTAAAAATGCTTCGAAACTCATCCATTGTTCTCGGAATTCTGCTGAAGTTTAAAAATGCTTCGGAACTCTTCCATTGTTCTCAGAATTCCGCTAACGTTTAAAAATGCTTCGGAAATCTTCCATTGTTTTCAAAATTCCGCTGACGCTTAAAAATGCTTCAGAACTCTTCCATTGTTCTCGGAATTCCGCTGACGTTTAATAATGCTTCGCAACTCTTTCATTGTACTCGGAATTCCGCTAACGTTTAAAAATGCTTCGGAACTCTTCCATTGTTCTCGGAATTCCGTTGAAGTTTAAAAATGCTTCGAAACTCTTCCATTGTTCTCGGAATTCTGCTGAAGTTTAAAAATGCTTCAGAACTCTTCCATTGTTCTCAGAATTCCGCTAACGTTTAAAAATGCTTCGGAAATCTTCCATTGTTTTCAAAATTCCGCTGACGCTTACAAATGCTTCAGAACTTTTCCATTGTTCTCGGAATTCCGCTGACTTTTAAAAATACTTCGAAACTCTTCCATTGTTCTCCAAATTCCGCTGAAGTTTAAAAATGCTTCGGAACTCTTCCATTGTTCTCGGAATTCCGCTGACGTTTAAAAATGCTTCACAACTCTTCCATTGTTCTCGGAATTCCGCTGACTTTTAAAAATACTTCGAAACTCTTCCATTGTTCTCCAAATTCCGCTGAAGTTTAAAAATGCTTCGGAACCCTTCCATTGTTCTGGGAATTCTGCTGAAGTTTAAAAATGCTTCGGAACTCTTCCATTGTTCTCAGAATTCCGCTGACGTTTAAAAATGCTTCGGTACTCTTCCATTGTTCTCGCAATTCCACTGACATATAAAAATGCTTCGGAAATCTTGCATTGTTCTCGGCATTCCGCTGACGTTTAAAAATGCTTCGGAACTCTTCAATTGTTCTCGGAATTCTGCTGAAGTTTAAAATGCTTTGGAACTCTTCCATTGCTCTCGGAATTCTGCTGAAGTTTAAAAATGCTTCGGAACTCTTCCATTGTTCTCGGAATTCCGTTGAAGTTTAAAAATGCTTCGAAACTCTTCCATTGTTCTCGGAATTCTGCTGAAGTTTAAAAATGCTTCGGAACTCTTCCATTGTTCTCAGAATTCCGCTAACATTTAAAAATGCTTCAGAAATCTTCCATTGTTTTCAAAATTCCGCTGACGCTTAAATATGCTTCAGAACTCTTCCATTGTTCTCGGAATTCCGCTGACGTTTAATAATGCTTCGCAACTCTTTCATTGTACTCGGAATTCCGCTAACGTTTAAAAATGCTTCGGAACTCTTCCATTGTTCTCGGAATTCCGTTGAAGTTTAAAAATGCTTCGAAACTCTTCCATTGTTCTGGGAATTCTGCTGAAGTTTAAAAATGCTTCAGAACTCTTCCATTGTTCTCGGAATTCCGCTGATGTTTAAACATGCTTCGGAACTCATCCATTGTTCTCGGATTTCTGTTGAAGTTTAAAAATGCTTCTAAACTCTTCCATTGTTCTCGGAATTCTGCTGAAGTTTAAAAATGCTTCGGAACTCTTCCATTGTTCTCGGAATTCCGCTGACATATAAAAATGCTTCGGAAATCTTGCATTGTTCTCGGCATTCCGCTGACGTTTAAAAATGCTTCGGAACTCTTCAATTGTTCTCGGAATTCTGCTGAACTTTTAAAATGCTTTGGAACTCTTCCATTGCTCTCGCAATTCTGCTGACGTTTAAAAATGCTTCGGAACTCTTCCATTGTTCTCGGAATTCTGTTGACGTTTAAAAATGCTTCGGAACTCTTCCATTGTTCTCGGAATTCCGCTGACTTTTAAAAATACTTCGAAACTCTTCCATTGTTCTCCAAATTCCGCTGAAGTTTAAAAATGCTTCGGAACCCTTCCATTGTTCTCGGAATTCTGCTGAAGTTTAAAAATGTTTCGGAACTCTTCCATTGTTCTCAGAATTCCGCTGAAGTTTAAAAATGCTTCGGACCTCTTCCATTGTTCTAGGAATTCTGCTGAAGTTTAAAAATTCATCTGAACTCTTCCATTATTCTCGGAATTCCGCTGAAGTTTAAAAATGCTTCGGACCTCTTCCATTGTTCTAGGAATTCTGCTGAAGTCTAAAAATTCATCTGAACTCTTCCATTATTCTCGGAATTCGTGTGAATTTTAAAAATGCTTCGGAACTCTTCTATTGTTCTCGGAATTCCGCTGAAGTTTAAAAATGCTTAAAATCTCTTACATTGTACTCGGAATTCCGCTGAAGTTTAAAAATGCTTCGGAACTCTTCCATTGCTCTCGGAATTCTGCTGAAGTTTAAAAATGCTTCAGAACTCTTACATTGTTCTCGGAATTCTGCTGACGTTTAAAAATGCTTCGGAACTCTTCCATTGTTCTCGGAATTCCGCTGAAGTTTAAAAATGCTTCGGACCTCTTCCATTGTTCTAGGAATTCTGCTGAAGTCTAAAAATTCATCTGAACTCTTCCATTATTCTCGGAATTCGTGTGAATTTTAAAAATGCTTCGGAACTCTTCTATTGTTCTCGGAATTCCGCTGAAGTTTAAAAATGCTTAAAATCTCTTACATTGTACTCGGAATTCCGCTGAAGTTTAAAAATGCTTCGGAACTCTTCCATTGCTCTCGGAATTCTGCTGAAGTTTAAAAATGCTTCAGAACTCTTACATTGTTCTCGGAATTCTGCTGACGTTTAAAAATGCTTCGGAACTCTTCCATTGTTCTCTGGATTCCGCTGACGTTTAAAAATGCTTCGGTACTCTTCCTTTGTTCTCGGAATTCCGCTGACATATAAAAATGCTTCGGTACTCTTCCTTTGTTCTCGGAATTCCGCTGACATATAAAAATGCTTCGGAAATCTTGCATTGTTCTCGGCATTCCGCTGACGTTTAAAAATGCTTCGGAACTTTTCAATTGTTCTCGGAATTCTGCCGAACTTTTAAAATGCTTCAGAACTCTTCCATTGTTCTCGGAATTCTGCTGTAGTTTAAAAATGCTTCGGAACTCTTCCATTGTTCTCAGAATTCCGCTGACGTTTAAAAATGCTTCGGAAATCTTCCATTGTTTTCAAAATTCCGCTGACGTTTAAAAATGCTTCAGAACTCTTCCATTGTTCTCGGAATTCCGCTGACTTTTAAAAATACTTCGAAACTCTTCCATTGTTCTACAAATTCTGCTGAAGTTTAAAAATGCTTCGGAACTCTTCCATTGTTCTCGGAATTCCGCTGACGTTTAAAAATGCTTCACAACTCTTCCATTGTTCTCGGAATTCCGCTGACTTTTAAAAATACTTCGAAACTCTTTCATTGTTCTCCAAATTCCGCTGAAGTTTAAAAATGCTTCGGAACCCTTCCATTGTTCTCGGAATTCTGCTGAAGTTTAAAAATGCTTCGGAACTCTTCCATTGTTCTCAGAATTCTGCGGACGTTTAAAAATGCTTCGGAACTCTTCCATTGTTCTCGGAATTCCGCTGAAGTTTAAAAATGCTTCGGACCTCTTCCATTGTTCTAGGAATTCTGCTGAAGTCTAAAAATTCATCTGAACTCTTCCATTATTCTCGGAATTCTGCTGAAGTCTAAAAATTCATCTGAACTCTTCCATTATTCTCGGAATTCGTGTGAATTTTAAAAATGCTTCGGAACTCTTCTATTGTTTTCGGAATTCCGCTGAAGTTTAAAAATACTTAAAATCTCTTACATTGTACTCGGAATTCCGCTGAAGTTTAAAAATGCTTCGGAACTCTTCCATTGCTCTCGGAATTCTGCTGAAGTTTAAAAATGCTTCAGAACTCTTACATTGTTCTCGGAATTCTGCTGACGTTTAAAAATGCTTCGGAACTCTTCCATTGTTCTCTGAATTCCGCTGACGTTTAAAAATGCTTCGGTACTCTTCCTTTGTTCTCGGAATTCCGCTGACATATAAAAATGCTTCGGAAATCTTGCATTGTTCTCGGCATTCCGCTGACGTTTAAAAATGCTTCGGAACTCTTCAATTGTTCTCGGAATTCTGCCGAACTTTTAAAATGCTTTGGAACTCTTCCATTGCTCTCGGAATTCTGCTGAAGTTTAAAAATGCTTCAGAACTCTTCCATTGTTCTCGGAATTCTGCTGTAGTTTAAAAATGCTTCGGAACTCTTCCATTGTTCTCAGAATTCCGCTGACGTTTAAAAATGCTTCGGAAATCTTCCATTGTTTTCAAAATTCCGCTGACGTTTAAAAATGCTTCAGAACTCTTCCATTGTTCTCGGAATTCCGCTGACGTTTTAAAATGCTTCGGTACTCTTCCATTGTTCTCGGAATTCCGCTGACATATAAAAATGCTTCGGAAATCTTGCATTGTTCTCGGCATTCCGCTGACGTTTAAAAATGCTTTGGAACTCTTCCATTGTTCTCAGAATTCCGCTGACGTTTAAAAATGCTTCGGAAATCTTCCATAGTTTTCAAAATTCCGCTGACGTTTAAAAATGCTTCAGAACTCTTCCATTGTTCTCGGAATTCCGCTGACGTTTAAAAATGCTTTGGAACTCTTCCATTATTCTCGGAAATCTGCTGAAGTTTAAAAATGCTTCGGAACTCTTCCATTGTTCTCAGAATTCCGCTGAAGTTTAGAAATGCTTCGGTACTCTTCCATTGTTCTCGGAATTCCGCTGACATATAAAAATGCTTCGGAAATCTTGCATTGTTCTCGGCATTCCGCTGACGTTTAAAAATGCTTCGGAACTCTTCAATTGTTCTCGGAATTCTGCTGAACTTTTAAAATGCTTTGGAACTCTTCCATTGCTCTCGGAATTCTGCTGAAGTTTAAAAATGCTTCAGAACTCTTCCATTGTTTTCGGAATTCTGCTGAAGTTTAAAAATGCTTCGGAACTCTTCCATTGTTCTCAGAATTCCACTGTCGTTTAAAAATGCTTCGGAAATCTTCCATTGTTTTCAAAATTCCGCTGACGCTTAAAAATGCTTCAGAACTCTTCCATTGTTCTCGGAATTCCGCTGACGTTTAATAATGCTTCGCAACTTTTTCATTGTTCTCGGAATTCCGCTGACGGTTAAAAATGCTTCGGAACTCTTCAATTGTTCTCGGAATTCTGTTGAACTTTTAAAATGCTTTGGAACTCTTCCATTGCTCTCGGAATTCTGCTGAAGTTTAAAAATGCTTCAGAACTCTTACATTGTTCTCGGAATTCTGCTGACGTTTAAAAATGCTTCGGAACTCTACCATTGTTCTCGGAATTCCGTTGAAGTTTAAAAATGCTTCGAAACTCTTCCATTGTTCTCGGAATTCTGCTGAAGTTTAAAAATGCTTCGGAACTCTTCCATTGTTCTCGGAATTCCGCTGACGTTTAATAATGCTTCGCAACTCTTTCATTGTTCTCGGAATTCCACTGACGTTTAAAAATGCTTCGGAACGCTTCCATTGTTCTCGGAATTCCGTTGAAGTTTAAAAATGCTTCGAAACTCTTCCATTGTTCTCGGAATTCTGCTGAAGTTTAAAAATGCTTTGGAACTCTTTCATTGTTCTCAGAATTCCGCTGACATTTAAAAATGCTTTGGTACTCTTCCATTGTTCTCGGAATTCCGCTGACATATAAAAATGCTTCGGAAATCTTGCATTGTTCTCGGCATTCCGCTGACGTTTAAAAATGCTTCGGAACTCTTCAATTGTTCTCGGAATTCTGCTGAACTTTTAAAATGCTTTGGAACTCTTCCATTGCTCTCGGAATTCTGCTGAAGTTTAAAAATGCTTCAGAACTCTTACATTGTTCTCGGAATTCTGCTGAAGTTTAAAAATGCTTCGGTACTCTTCCATTGTTCTCGGAATTCCGCTGACATACAAAAATGCTTCGGAAATCTTGCATTGTTCTCGGCATTCCGCTGACGTTTAAAAATGCTTTGGAACTCTTCCATTGTTCTCAGAATTCCGCTGACGTTTAAAAATGCTTCGGAAATCTTCCATTGTTTTCAAAATTCCGCTGACGTTTAAAAATGCTTCAGAACTCTTCCATTGTTCTCGGAATTCCGCTGACGTTTAAAAATGCTTTGGAACTCTTCCATTGTTCTTGGAATTCTGCTGAAGTTTAAAAATGCTTCGGAACTCTTCCATTGTTCTCAGAATTCCGCTGACGTTTAAAAATGCTTCGGTACTCTTCCATTGTTCTCGGAATTCCACTGACATATAAAAATGCTTCGGAAATCTGGCATTGTTCTCGGCATTCCGCTGACGTTTAAAAATGCTTCGGAACTCTTCCATTGTTCTCAGAATTCTGCTGACGTTTAAAAATGCTTCGGAACTCTTCCATTGTTCTCGGAATTCCGCTGAAGTTTAAAAATGCTTCGGACCTCTTCCATTGTTCTAGGAATTCTGCTGAAGTCTAAAAATTCATCTGAACTCTTCCATTATTCTCGGAATTCGTGTGAATTTTAAAAATGCTTCGGAACTCTTCTATTGTTCTCGGAATTCCGCTGAAGTTTAAAAATGCTTAAAATCTCTTACATTGTACTCGGAATTCCGCTGAAGTTTAAAAATGCTTCGGAACTCTTCCATTGCTCTCGGAATTCTGCTGAAGTTTAAAAATGCTTCAGAACTCTTACATTGTTCTCGGAATTCTGCTGACGTTTAAAAATGCTTCGGAACTCTTCCATTATTCTCTGAATTCCGCTGACGTTTAAAAATGCTTCGGTACTCTTCCTTTGTTCTCGGAATTCCGCTGACATATAAAAATGCTTCGGAAATCTTGCATTGTTCTCGGCATTCCGCTGACGTTTAAAAATGCTTCGGAACTCTTCAGTTGTTCTCGGAATTCTGCCGAACTTTTAAAATGCTTTGGAACTCTTCCATTGCTCTCGGAATTCTGCTGAAGTTTAAAAATGCTTCAGAACTCTTCCATTGTTCTCGGAATTCTGCTGTAGTTTAAAAATGCTACGGAACTCTTCCATTGTTCTCAGAATTCCGCTGACGTTTAAAAATGCTTTGGAAATCTTCCATTGTTTTCAAAATTCCGCTGACGTTTAAAAATGCTTCAGAACTCTTCCATTGTTCTCGGAATTCCGCTGACGTTTTAAAATGCTTCGGTACTCTTCCATTGTTCTCGGAATTCTGCTGAAGTTTAAAAATGCTTCGGAACTCTTCCATTGTTCTCAGAATTCCGCTAACGTTTAAAAATGCTTCAGAAATCTTCCATTGTTTTCAAAATTCCGCTGACGCTTAAATATGCTTCAGAACTCTTCCATTGTTCTCGGCATTCCGCTGACGTTTAAAAATGCTTCGGAACTCTTCAATTGTTCTCGGAATTCTGCCGAACTTTTAAAATGCTTTGGAACTCTTCCATTGCTCTCGGAATTCTGCTGAAGTTTAAAAATGCTTCAGAACTCTTCCATTGTTCTCGGAATTCTGCTGTAGTTTAAAAATGCTTCGGAACTCTTCCATTGTTCTCAGAATTCCGCTGACGTTTAAAAATGCTTCGGAAATCTTCCATTGTTTTCAAAATTCCGCTGACGTTTAAAAATGCTTCAGAACTCTTCCATTGTTCTCGGAATTCCGCTGACGTTTAATAATGCTTCGCAACTCTTTCATTGTACTCGGAATTCCGCTAACGTTTAAAAATGCTTCGGAACTCTTCCATTGTTCTCGGAATTCCGTTGAAGTTTAAAAATGCTTCGAAACTCTTCCATTGTTCTGGGAATTCTGCTGAAGTTTAAAAATGCTTCAGAACTCTTCCATTGTTCTCGGAATTCCGCTGATGTTTAAACATGCTTCGGAACTCATCCATTGTTCTCGGAATTCCGCTGAAGTTTAAAAATGCTTAAAATCTCTTACATTGTACTCGGAATTCCGCTGAAGTTTAAAAATGCTTCGGAACTCTTCCATTGCTCTCGGAATTCTGCTGAAGTTTAAAAATGCTTCAGAACTCTTACATTGTTCTCGGAATTCTGCTGACGTTTAAAAATGCTTCGGAACTCTTCCATTGTTCTCGGAATTCCGCTGAAGTTTAAAAATGCTTCGGACCTCTTCCATTGTTCTAGGAATTCTGCTGAAGTCTAAAAATTCATCTGAACTCTTCCATTATTCTCGGAATTCGTGTGAATTTTAAAAATGCTTCGGAACTCTTCTATTGTTCTCGGAATTCCGCTGAAGTTTAAAAATGCTTAAAATCTCTTACATTGTACTCGGAATTCCGCTGAAGTTTAAAAATGCTTCGGAACTCTTCCATTGCTCTCGGAATTCTGCTGAAGTTTAAAAATGCTTCAGAACTCTTACATTGTTCTCGGAATTCTGCTGACGTTTAAAAATGCTTCGGAACTCTTCCATTGTTCTCTGGATTCCGCTGACGTTTAAAAATGCTTCGGTACTCTTCCTTTGTTCTCGGAATTCCGCTGACATATAAAAATGCTTCGGTACTCTTCCTTTGTTCTCGGAATTCCGCTGACATATAAAAATGCTTCGGAAATCTTGCATTGTTCTCGGCATTCCGCTGACGTTTAAAAATGCTTCGGAACTTTTCAATTGTTCTCGGAATTCTGCCGAACTTTTAAAATGCTTTGGAACTCTTCCATTGCTCTCGGAATTCTGCTGAAGTTTAAAAATGCTTCAGAACTCTTCCATTGTTCTCGGAATTCTGCTGTAGTTTAAAAATGCTTCGGAACTCTTCCATTGTTCTCAGAATTCCGCTGACGTTTAAAAATGCTTCGGAAATCTTCCATTGTTTTCAAAATTCCGCTGACGTTTAAAAATGCTTCAGAACTCTTCCATTGTTCTCGGAATTCCGCTGACTTTTAAAAATACTTCGAAACTCTTCCATTGTTCTACAAATTCTGCTGAAGTTTAAAAATGCTTCGGAACTCTTCCATTGTTCTCGGAATTCCGCTGACGTTTAAAAATGCTTCACAACTCTTCCATTGTTCTCGGAATTCCGCTGACTTTTAAAAATACTTCGAAACTCTTTCATTGTTCTCCAAATTCCGCTGAAGTTTAAAAATGCTTCGGAACTCTTCTATTGTTCTCGGAATTCCGCTGAAGTTTAAAAATGCTTAAAATCTCTTACATTGTACTCGGAATTCCGCTGAAGTTTAAAAATGCTTCGGAACTCTTCCATTGCTCTCGGAATTCTGCTGAAGTTTAAAAATGCTTCAGAACTCTTACATTGTTCTCGGAATTCTGCTGACGTTTAAAAATGCTTCGGAACTCTTCCATTATTCTCTGAATTCCGCTGACGTTTAAAAATGCTTCGGTACTCTTCCTTTGTTCTCGGAATTCCGCTGACATATAAAAATGCTTCGGAAATCTTGCATTGTTCTCGGCATTCCGCTGACGTTTAAAAATGCTTCGGAACTCTTCAGTTGTTCTCG
Source organism: Phyllobates terribilis (assembly GCF_046119375.1). NCBI lineage: Eukaryota > Metazoa > Chordata > Amphibia > Anura > Dendrobatidae > Phyllobates > Phyllobates terribilis. Next base: position 16,892,472 of record NW_027362782.1, read on the forward strand.
GAATTCTGCCGAACTTTTAAAATGCTTTGGAACTCTTCCATTGCTCTCGGAATTCTGCTGAAGTTTAAAAATGCTTCAGAACTCTTCCATTGTTCTCGGAATTCTGCTGTAGTTTAAAAATGCTACGGAACTCTTCCATTGTTCTCAGAATTCCGCTGACGTTTAAAAATGCTTTGGAAATCTTCCATTGTTTTCAAAATTCCGCTGACGTTTAAAAATGCTTCAGAACTCTTCCATTGTTCTCGGAATTCCGCTGACGTTTTAAAATGCTTCGGTACTCTTCCATTGTTCTCGGAATTCTGCTGAAGTTTAAAAATGCTTCGGAACTCTTCCATTGTTCTCAGAATTCCGCTAACGTTTAAAAATGCTTCAGAAATCTTCCATTGTTTTCAAAATTCCGCTGACGCTTAAATATGCTTCAGAACTCTTCCATTGTTCTCGGCATTCCGCTGACGTTTAAAAATGCTTCGGAACTCTTCAATTGTTCTCGGAATTCTGCCGAACTTTTAAAATGCTTTGGAACTCTTCCATTGCTCTCGGAATTCTGCTGAAGTTTAAAAATGCTTCAGAACTCTTCCATTGTTCTCGGAATTCTGCTGTAGTTTAAAAATGCTTCGGAACTCTTCCATTGTTCTCAGAATTCCGCTGACGTTTAAAAATGCTTCGGAAATCTTCCATTGTTTTCAAAATTCCGCTGACGTTTAAAAATGCTTCAGAACTCTTCCATTGTTCTCGGAATTCCGCTGACGTTTAATAATGCTTCGCAACTCTTTCATTGTACTCGGAATTCCGCTAACGTTTAAAAATGCTTCGGAACTCTTCCATTGTTCTCGGAATTCCGTTGAAGTTTAAAAATGCTTCGAAACTCTTCCATTGTTCTGGGAATTCTGCTGAAGTTTAAAAATGCTTCAGAACTCTTCCATTGTTCTCGGAATTCCGCTGATGTTTAAACATGCTTCGGAACTCATCCATTGTTCTCGGAATTCCGCTGAAGTTTAAAAATGCTTAAAATCTCTTACATTGTACTCGGAATTCCGCTGAAGTTTAAAAATGCTTCGGAACTCTTCCATTGCTCTCGGAATTCTGCTGAAGTTTAAAAATGCTTCAGAACTCTTACATTGTTCTCGGAATTCTGCTGACGTTTAAAAATGCTTCGGAACTCTTCCATTGTTCTCGGAATTCCGCTGAAGTTTAAAAATGCTTCGGACCTCTTCCATTGTTCTAGGAATTCTGCTGAAGTCTAAAAATTCATCTGAACTCTTCCATTATTCTCGGAATTCGTGTGAATTTTAAAAATGCTTCGGAACTCTTCTATTGTTCTCGGAATTCCGCTGAAGTTTAAAAATGCTTAAAATCTCTTACATTGTACTCGGAATTCCGCTGAAGTTTAAAAATGCTTCGGAACTCTTCCATTGCTCTCGGAATTCTGCTGAAGTTTAAAAATGCTTCAGAACTCTTACATTGTTCTCGGAATTCTGCTGACGTTTAAAAATGCTTCGGAACTCTTCCATTGTTCTCTGGATTCCGCTGACGTTTAAAAATGCTTCGGTACTCTTCCTTTGTTCTCGGAATTCCGCTGACATATAAAAATGCTTCGGTACTCTTCCTTTGTTCTCGGAATTCCGCTGACATATAAAAATGCTTCGGAAATCTTGCATTGTTCTCGGCATTCCGCTGACGTTTAAAAATGCTTCGGAACTTTTCAATTGTTCTCGGAATTCTGCCGAACTTTTAAAATGCTTTGGAACTCTTCCATTGCTCTCGGAATTCTGCTGAAGTTTAAAAATGCTTCAGAACTCTTCCATTGTTCTCGGAATTCTGCTGTAGTTTAAAAATGCTTCGGAACTCTTCCATTGTTCTCAGAATTCCGCTGACGTTTAAAAATGCTTCGGAAATCTTCCATTGTTTTCAAAATTCCGCTGACGTTTAAAAATGCTTCAGAACTCTTCCATTGTTCTCGGAATTCCGCTGACTTTTAAAAATACTTCGAAACTCTTCCATTGTTCTACAAATTCTGCTGAAGTTTAAAAATGCTTCGGAACTCTTCCATTGTTCTCGGAATTCCGCTGACGTTTAAAAATGCTTCACAACTCTTCCATTGTTCTCGGAATTCCGCTGACTTTTAAAAATACTTCGAAACTCTTTCATTGTTCTCCAAATTCCGCTGAAGTTTAAAAATGCTTCGGAACCCTTCCATTGTTCTCGGAATTCTGCTGAAGTTTAAAAATGCTTCGGAACTCTTCCATTGTTCTCAGAATTCTGCGGACGTTTAAAAATGCTTCGGAACTCTTCCATTGTTCTCGGAATTCCGCTGAAGTTTAAAAATGCTTCGGACCTCTTCCATTGTTCTAGGAATTCTGCTGAAGTCTAAAAATTCATCTGAACTCTTCCATTATTCTCGGAATTCTGCTGAAGTCTAAAAATTCATCTGAACTCTTCCATTATTCTCGGAATTCGTGTGAATTTTAAAAATGCTTCGGAACTCTTCTATTGTTTTCGGAATTCCGCTGAAGTTTAAAAATACTTAAAATCTCTTACATTGTACTCGGAATTCCGCTGAAGTTTAAAAATGCTTCGGAACTCTTCCATTGCTCTCGGAATTCTGCTGAAGTTTAAAAATGCTTCAGAACTCTTACATTGTTCTCGGAATTCTGCTGACGTTTAAAAATGCTTCGGAACTCTTCCATTGTTCTCTGAATTCCGCTGACGTTTAAAAATGCTTCGGTACTCTTCCTTTGTTCTCGGAATTCCGCTGACATATAAAAATGCTTCGGAAATCTTGCATTGTTCTCGGCATTCTGCTGACGTTTAAAAATGCTTCGGAACTCTTCAATTGTTCTCGGAATTCTGCCGAACTTTTAAAATGCTTTGGAACTCTTCCATTGCTCTCGGAATTCTGCTGAAGTTTAAAAATGCTTCAGAACTCTTCCATTGTTCTCGGAATTCTGCTGTAGTTTAAAAATGCTTCGGAACTCTTCCATTGTTCTCAGAATTCCGCTGACGTTTAAAAATGCTTCGGAAATCTTCCATTGTTTTCAAAATTCCGCTGACGTTTAAAAATGCTTCAGAACTCTTCCATTGTTCTCGGAATTCCGCTGACGTTTTAAAATGCTTCGGTACTCTTCCATTGTTCTCGGAATTCCGCTGACATATAAAAATGCTTCGGAAATCTTGCATTGTTCTCGGCATTCCGCTGACGTTTAAAAATGCTTTGGAACTCTTCCATTGTTCTCAGATTTCCGCTGACGTTTAAAAATGCTTCGGAAATCTTCCATAGTTTTCAAAATTCCGCTGACGTTTAAAAATGCTTCAGAACTCTTCCATTGTTCTCGGAATTCCGCTGACGTTTAAAAATGCTTTGGAACTCTTCCATTATTCTCGGAAATCTGCTGAAGTTTAAAAATGCTTCGGAACTCTTCCATTGTTCTCAGAATTCCGCTGAAGTTTAGAAATGCTTCGGTACTCTTCCATTGTTCTCGGAATTCCGCTGACATATAAAAATGCTTCGGAAATCTTGCATTGTTCTCGGCATTCCGCTGACGTTTAAAAATGCTTCGGAACTCTTCAATTGTTCTCGGAATTCTGCTGAACTTTTAAAATGCTTTGGAACTCTTCCATTGCTCTCGGAATTCTGCTGAAGTTTAAAAATGCTTCAGAACTCTTCCATTGTTTTCGGAATTCTGCTGAAGTTTAAAAATGCTTCGGAACTCTTCCATTGTTCTCAGAATTCCACTGACGTTTAAAAATGCTTCGGAAATCTTCCATTGTTTTCAAAATTCCGCTGACGCTTAAAAATGCTTCAGAACTCTTCCATTGTTCTCGGAATTCCGCTGACGTTTAATAATGCTTCGCAACTTTTTCATTGTTCTCGGAATTCCGCTGACGGTTAAAAATGCTTCGGAACTCTTCAATTGTTCTCGGAATTCTGTTGAACTTTTAAAATGCTTTGGAACTCTTCCATTGCTCTCGGAATTCTGCTGAAGTTTAAAAATGCTTCAGAACTCTTACATTGTTCTCGGAATTCTGCTGACGTTTAAAAATGCTTCGGAACTCTACCATTGTTCTCGGAATTCCGTTGAAGTTTAAAAATGCTTCGAAACTCTTCCATTGTTCTCGGAATTCTGCTGAAGTTTAAAAATGCTTCGGAACTCTTCCATTGTTCTCGGAATTCCGCTGACGTTTAATAATGCTTCGCAACTCTTTCATTGTTCTCGGAATTCCACTGACGTTTAAAAATGCTTCGGAACGCTTCCATTGTTCTCGGAATTCCGTTGAAGTTTAAAAATGCTTCGAAACTCTTCCATTGTTCTCGGAATTCTGCTGAAGTTTAAAAATGCTTTGGAACTCTTTCATTGTTCTCAGAATTCCGCTGACATTTAAAAATGCTTTGGTACTCTTCCATTGTTCTCGGAATTCCGCTGACATATAAAAATGCTTCGGAAATCTTGCATTGTTCTCGGCATTCCGCTGACGTTTAAAAATGCTTCGGAACTCTTCAATTGTTCTCGGAATTCTGCTGAACTTTTAAAATGCTTTGGAACTCTTCCATTGCTCTCGGAATTCTGCTGAAGTTTAAAAATGCTTCAGAACTCTTACATTGTTCTCGGAATTCTGCTGAAGTTTAAAAATGCTTCGGTACTCTTCCATTGTTCTCGGAATTCCGCTGACATACAAAAATGCTTCGGAAATCTTGCATTGTTCTCGGCATTCCGCTGACGTTTAAAAATGCTTTGGAACTCTTCCATTGTTCTCAGAATTCCGCTGACGTTTAAAAATGCTTCGGAAATCTTCCATTGTTTTCAAAATTCCGCTGACGTTTAAAAATGCTTCAGAACTCTTCCATTGTTCTCGGAATTCCGCTGACGTTTAAAAATGCTTTGGAACTCTTCCATTGTTCTTGGAATTCTGCTGAAGTTTAAAAATGCTTCGGAACTCTTCCATTGTTCTCAGAATTCCGCTGACGTTTAAAAATGCTTCGGTACTCTTCCATTGTTCTCGGAATTCCACTGACATATAAAAATGCTTCGGAAATCTGGCATTGTTCTCGGCATTCCGCTGACGTTTAAAAATGCTTCGGAACTCTTCCATTGTTCTCAGAATTCTGCTGACGTTTAAAAATGCTTCGGAACTCTTCCATTGTTCTCGGAATTCCGCTGAAGTTTAAAAATGCTTCGGACCTCTTCCATTGTTCTAGGAATTCTGCTGAAGTCTAAAAATTCATCTGAACTCTTCCATTATTCTCGGAATTCGTGTGAATTTTAAAAATGCTTCGGAACTCTTCTATTGTTCTCGGAATTCCGCTGAAGTTTAAAAATGCTTAAAATCTCTTACATTGTACTCGGAATTCCGCTGAAGTTTAAAAATGCTTCGGAACTCTTCCATTGCTCTCGGAATTCTGCTGAAGTTTAAAAATGCTTCAGAACTCTTACATTGTTCTCGGAATTCTGCTGACGTTTAAAAATGCTTCGGAACTCTTCCATTATTCTCTGAATTCCGCTGACGTTTAAAAATGCTTCGGTACTCTTCCTTTGTTCTCGGAATTCCGCTGACATATAAAAATGCTTCGGAAATCTTGCATTGTTCTCGGCATTCCGCTGACGTTTAAAAATGCTTCGGAACTCTTCAGTTGTTCTCGGAATTCTGCCGAACTTTTAAAATGCTTTGGAACTCTTCCATTGCTCTCGGAATTCTGCTGAAGTTTAAAAATGCTTCAGAACTCTTCCATTGTTCTCGGAATTCTGCTGTAGTTTAAAAATGCTACGGAACTCTTCCATTGTTCTCAGAATTCCGCTGACGTTTAAAAATGCTTTGGAAATCTTCCATTGTTTTCAAAATTCCGCTGACGTTTAAAAATGCTTCAGAACTCTTCCATTGTTCTCGGAATTCCGCTGACGTTTTAAAATGCTTCGGTACTCTTCCATTGTTCTCGGAATTCTGCTGAAGTTTAAAAATGCTTCGGAACTCTTCCATTGTTCTCAGAATTCCGCTAACGTTTAAAAATGCTTCAGAAATCTTCCATTGTTTTCAAAATTCCGCTGACGCTTAAATATGCTTCAGAACTCTTCCATTGTTCTCGGCATTCCGCTGACGTTTAAAAATGCTTCGGAACTCTTCAATTGTTCTCGGAATTCTGCCGAACTTTTAAAATGCTTTGGAACTCTTCCATTGCTCTCGGAATTCTGCTGAAGTTTAAAAATGCTTCAGAACTCTTCCATTGTTCTCGGAATTCTGCTGTAGTTTAAAAATGCTTCGGAACTCTTCCATTGTTCTCAGAATTCCGCTGACGTTTAAAAATGCTTCGGAAATCTTCCATTGTTTTCAAAATTCCGCTGACGTTTAAAAATGCTTCAGAACTCTTCCATTGTTCTCGGAATTCCGCTGACGTTTAATAATGCTTCGCAACTCTTTCATTGTACTCGGAATTCCGCTAACGTTTAAAAATGCTTCGGAACTCTTCCATTGTTCTCGGAATTCCGTTGAAGTTTAAAAATGCTTCGAAACTCTTCCATTGTTCTGGGAATTCTGCTGAAGTTTAAAAATGCTTCAGAACTCTTCCATTGTTCTCGGAATTCCGCTGATGTTTAAACATGCTTCGGAACTCATCCATTGTTCTCGGAATTCTGTTGAAGTTTAAAAATGCTTCTAAACTCTTCCATTGTTCTCGGAATTCTGCTGAAGTTTAAAAATGCTTCGGAACTCTTCCATTGTTCTCGGAATTCCGCTGACATATAAAAATGCTTCGGAAATCTTGCATTGTTCTCGGCATTCCGCTGACGTTTAAAAATGCTTCGGAACTCTTCAATTGTTCTCGGAATTCTGCTGAACTTTTAAAATGCTTTGGAACTCTTCCATTGCTCTCGCAATTCTGCTGACGTTTAAAAATGCTTCGGAACTCTTCCATTGTTCTCGGAATTCTGTTGACGTTTAAAAATGCTTCGGAACTCTTCCATTGTTCTCGGAATTCCGCTGACGTTTAAAAATGCTTCACAACTCTTCCATTGTTCTCGGAATTCCGCTGACTTTTAAAAATACTTCGAAACTCTTCCATTGTTCTCCAAATTCCGCTGAAGTTTAAAAATGCTTCGGAACCCTTCCATTGTTCTCGGAATTCTGCTGAAGTTTAAAAATGTTTCGGAACTCTTCCATTGTTCTCAGAATTCCGCTGAAGTTTAAAAATGCTTCGGACCTCTTCTATTGTTCTAGGAATTCTGCTGAAGTTTAAAAATTCATCTGAACTCTTCCATTATTCTCGGAATTCGTGTGAATTTTAAAAATGCTTCGGAACTCTTCTATTGTTCTCGGAATTCCGCTGAAGTTTAAAAATGCTTAAAATCTCTTACATTGTACTCGGAAATCCGCTGAAGTTTAAAAATGCTTCGGAACTCTTCCATTGCTCTCGGAATTCTGCTGAAGTTTAAAAATGCTTCAGAACTCTTACATTGTTCTCGGAATTCTGCTGACGTTTAAAAATGCTTCGGTACTCTTCCTTTGTTCTCGGAATTCCGCTGACATATAAAAATGCTTCGGTACTCTTCCTTTGTTCTCGGAATTCCGCTGACATATAAAAATGCTTCGGAAATCTTGCATTGTTCTCGGCATTCCGCTGACGTTTAAAAATGCTTCAGAACTCTTCCATTGTTCTCGGAATTCCGCTGACTTTTAAAAATACTTCGAAACTCTTCCATTGTTCTCCAAATTCTGCTGAAGTTTAAAAATGCTTCGGAACTCTTCCATTGTTCTCGGAATTCCGCTGACGTTTAAAAATGCTTCACAACTCTTCCATTGTTCTCGGAATTCCGCTGACTTTTAAAAATACTTCGAAACTCTTCCATTGTTCTCCAAATTCCGCTGAAGTTTAAAAATGCTTCGGAACCCTTCCATTGTTCTCGGAATTCTGCTGAAGTTTAAAAATGCTTCGGAACTCTTCCATTGTTCTCAGAATTCTGCTGACGTTTAAAAATGCTTCGGAACTCTTCCATTGTTCTCGGAATTCCGCTGAAGTTTAAAAATGCTTCGGACCTCTTCCATTGTTCTAGGAATTCTGCTGAAGTCTAAAAATTCATCTGAACTCTTCCATTATTCTCGGAATTCGTGTGAATTTTAAAAATGCTTCGGAACTCTTCTATTGTTCTCGGAATTCCGCTGAAGTTTAAAAATGCTTAAAATCTCTTACATTGTACTCGGAATTCCGCTGAAGTTTAAAAATGCTTCGGAACTCTTCCATTGCTCTCGGAATTCTGCTGAAGTTTAAAAATGCTTCAGAACTCTTACATTGTTCTCGGAATTCTGCTGACGTTTAAAAATGCTTCGGAACTCTTCCATTGTTCTCGGAATTCCGCTGAAGTTTAAAAATGCTTCGGACCTCTTCCATTGTTCTAGGAATTCTGCTGAAGTCTAAAAATTCATCTGAACTCTTCCATTATTCTCGGAATTCGTGTGAATTTTAAAAATGCTTCGGAACTCTTCTATTGTTCTCGGAATTCCGCTGAAGTTTAAAAATGCTTAAAATCTCTTACATTGTACTCGGAATTCCGCTGAAGTTTAAAAATGCTTCGGAACTCTTCCATTGCTCTCGGAATTCTGCTGAAGTTTAAAAATGCTTCAGAACTCTTACATTGTTCTCGGAATTCTGCTGACGTTTAAAAATGCTTCGGAACTCTTCCATTGTTCTCTGGATTCCGCTGACGTTTAAAAATGCTTCGGTACTCTTCCTTTGTTCTCGGAATTCCGCTGACATATAAAAATGCTTCGGTACTCTTCCTTTGTTCTCGGAATTCCGCTGACATATAAAAATGCTTCGGAAATCTTGCATTGTTCTCGGCATTCCGCTGACGTTTAAAAATGCTTCGGAACTTTTCAATTGTTCTCGGAATTCTGCCGAACTTTTAAAATGCTTTGGAACTCTTCCATTGCTCTCGGAATTCTGCTGAAGTTTAAAAATGCTTCAGAACTCTTCCATTGTTCTCGGAATTCTGCTGTAGTTTAAAAATGCTTCGGAACTCTTCCATTGTTCTCAGAATTCCGCTGACGTTTAAAAATGCTTCGGAAATCTTCCATTGTTTTCAAAATTCCGCTGACGTTTAAAAATGCTTCAGAACTCTTCCATTGTTCTCGGAATTCCGCTGACTTTTAAAAATACTTCGAAACTCTTCCATTGTTCTACAAATTCTGCTGAAGTTTAAAAATGCTTCGGAACTCTTCCATTGTTCTCGGAATTCCGCTGACGTTTAAAAATGCTTCACAACTCTTCCATTGTTCTCGGAATTCCGCTGACTTTTAAAAATACTTCGAAACTCTTTCATTGTTCTCCAAATTCCGCTGAAGTTTAAAAATGCTTCGGAACCCTTCCATTGTTCTCGGAATTCTGCTGAAGTTTAAAAATGCTTCGGAACTCTTCCATTGTTCTCAGAATTCTGCGGACGTTTAAAAATGCTTCGGAACTCTTCCATTGTTCTCGGAATTCCGCTGAAGTTTAAAAATGCTTCGGACCTCTTCCATTGTTCTAGGAATTCTGCTGAAGTCTAAAAATTCATCTGAACTCTTCCATTATTCTCGGAATTCTGCTGAAGTCTAAAAATTCATCTGAACTCTTCCATTATTCTCGGAATTCGTGTGAATTTTAAAAATGCTTCGGAACTCTTCTATTGTTTTCGGAATTCCGCTGAAGTTTAAAAATACTTAAAATCTCTTACATTGTACTCGGAATTCCGCTGAAGTTTAAAAATGCTTCGGAACTCTTCCATTGCTCTCGGAATTCTGCTGAAGTTTAAAAATGCTTCAGAACTCTTACATTGTTCTCGGAATTCTGCTGACGTTTAAAAATGCTTCGGAACTCTTCCATTGTTCTCTGAATTCCGCTGACGTTTAAAAATGCTTCGGTACTCTTCCTTTGTTCTCGGAATTCCGCTGACATATAAAAATGCTTCGGAAATCTTGCATTGTTCTCGGCATTCCGCTGACGTTTAAAAATGCTTCGGAACTCTTCAATTGTTCTCGGAATTCTGCCGAACTTTTAAAATGCTTTGGAACTCTTCCATTGCTCTCGGAATTCTGCTGAAGTTTAAAAATGCTTCAGAACTCTTCCATTGTTCTCGGAATTCTGCTGTAGTTTAAAAATGCTTCGGAACTCTTCCATTGTTCTCAGAATTCCGCTGACGTTTAAAAATGCTTCGGAAATCTTCCATTGTTTTCAAAATTCCGCTGACGTTTAAAAATGCTTCAGAACTCTTCCATTGTTCTCGGAATTCCGCTGACGTTTTAAAATGCTTCGGTACTCTTCCATTGTTCTCGGAATTCCGCTGACATATAAAAATGCTTCGGAAATCTTGCATTGTTCTCGGCATTCCGCTGACGTTTAAAAATGCTTTGGAACTCTTCCATTGTTCTCAGAATTCCGCTGACGTTTAAAAATGCTTCGGAAATCTTCCATAGTTTTCAAAATTCCGCTGACGTTTAAAAATGCTTCAGAACTCTTCCATTGTTCTCGGAATTCCGCTGACGTTTAAAAATGCTTTGGAACTCTTCCATTATTCTCGGAAATCTGCTGAAGTTTAAAAATGCTTCGGAACTCTTCCATTGTTCTCAGAATTCCGCTGAAGTTTAGAAATGCTTCGGTACTCTTCCATTGTTCTCGGAATTCCGCTGACATATAAAAATGCTTCGGAAATCTTGCATTGTTCTCGGCATTCCGCTGACGTTTAAAAATGCTTCGGAACTCTTCAATTGTTCTCGGAATTCTGCTGAACTTTTAAAATGCTTTGGAACTCTTCCATTGCTCTCGGAATTCTGCTGAAGTTTAAAAATGCTTCAGAACTCTTCCATTGTTTTCGGAATTCTGCTGAAGTTTAAAAATGCTTCGGAACTCTTCCATTGTTCTCAGAATTCCACTGACGTTTAAAAATGCTTCGGAAATCTTCCATTGTTTTCAAAATTCCGCTGACGCTTAAAAATGCTTCAGAACTCTTCCATTGTTCTCGGAATTCCGCTGACGTTTAATAATGCTTCGCAACTTTTTCATTGTTCTCGGAATTCCGCTGACGGTTAAAAATGCTTCGGAACTCTTCAATTGTTCTCGGAATTCTGTTGAACTTTTAAAATGCTTTGGAACTCTTCCATTGCTCTCGGAATTCTGCTGAAGTTTAAAAATGCTTCAGAACTCTTACATTGTTCTCGGAATTCTGCTGACGTTTAAAAATGCTTCGGAACTCTACCATTGTTCTCGGAATTCCGTTGAAGTTTAAAAATGCTTCGAAACTCTTCCATTGTTCTCGGAATTCTGCTGAAGTTTAAAAATGCTTCGGAACTCTTCCATTGTTCTCGGAATTCCGCTGACGTTTAATAATGCTTCGCAACTCTTTCATTGTTCTCGGAATTCCACTGACGTTTAAAAATGCTTCGGAACGCTTCCATTGTTCTCGGAATTCCGTTGAAGTTTAAAAATGCTTCGAAACTCTTCCATTGTTCTCGGAATTCTGCTGAAGTTTAAAAATGCTTTGGAACTCTTTCATTGTTCTCAGAATTCCGCTGACATTTAAAAATGCTTTGGTACTCTTCCATTGTTCTCGGAATTCCGCTGACATATAAAAATGCTTCGGAAATCTTGCATTGTTCTCGGCATTCCGCTGACGTTTAAAAATGCTTCGGAACTCTTCAATTGTTCTCGGAATTCTGCTGAACTTTTAAAATGCTTTGGAACTCTTCCATTGCTCTCGGAATTCTGCTGAAGTTTAAAAATGCTTCAGAACTCTTACATTGTTCTCGGAATTCTGCTGAAGTTTAAAAATGCTTCGGTACTCTTCCATTGTTCTCGGAATTCCGCTGACATACAAAAATGCTTCGGAAATCTTGCATTGTTCTCGGCATTCCGCTGACGTTTAAAAATGCTTTGGAACTCTTCCATTGTTCTCAGAATTCCGCTGACGTTTAAAAATGCTTCGGAAATCTTCCATTGTTTTCAAAATTCCGCTGACGTTTAAAAATGCTTCAGAACTCTTCCATTGTTCTCGGAATTCCGCTGACGTTTAAAAATGCTTTGGAACTCTTCCATTGTTCTTGGAATTCTGCTGAAGTTTAAAAATGCTTCGGAACTCTTCCATTGTTCTCAGAATTCCGCTGACGTTTAAAAATGCTTCGGTACTCTTCCATTGTTCTCGGAATTCCACTGACATATAAAAATGCTTCGGAAATCTGGCATTGTTCTCGGCATTCCGCTGACGTTTAAAAATGCTTCGGAACTCTTCCATTGTTCTCAGAATTCTGCTGACGTTTAAAAATGCTTCGGAACTCTTCCATTGTTCTCGGAATTCCGCTGAAGTTTAAATATGCTTCGGACCTCTTCCATTGTTCTAGGAATTCTGCTGAAGTCTAAAAATTCATCTGAACTCTTCCATTATTCTCGGAATTCGTGTGAATTTTAAAAATGCTTCGGAACTCTTCTATTGTTCTCGGAATTCCGCTGAAGTTTAAAAATGCTTAAAATCTCTTACATTGTACTCGGAATTCCGCTGAAGTTTAAAAATGCTTCGGAACTCTTCCATTGCTCTCGGAATTCTGCTGAAGTTTAAAAATGCTTCAGAACTCTTACATTGTTCTCGGAATTCTGCTGACGTTTAAAAATGCTTCGGAACTCTTCCATTATTCTCTGAATTCCGCTGACGTTTAAAAATGCTTCGGTACTCTTCCTTTGTTCTCGGAATTCCGCTGACATATAAAAATGCTTCGGAAATCTTGCATTGTTCTCGGCATTCCGCTGACGTTTAAAAATGCTTCGGAACTCTTCAGTTGTTCTCGGAATTCTGCCGAACTTTTAAAATGCTTTGGAACTCTTCCATTGCTCTCGGAATTCTGCTGAAGTTTAAAAATGCTTCAGAACTCTTCCATTGTTCTCGGAATTCTGCTGTAGTTTAAAAATGCTACGGAACTCTTCCATTGTTCTCAGAATTCCGCTGACGTTTAAAAATGCTTTGGAAATCTTCCATTGTTTTCAAAATTCCGCTGACGTTTAAAAATGCTTCAGAACTCTTCCATTGTTCTCGGAATTCCGCTGACGTTTTAAAATGCTTCGGTACTCTTCCATTGTTCTCGGAATTCTGCTGAAGTTTAAAAATGCTTCGGAACTCTTCCATTGTTCTCAGAATTCCGCTAACGTTTAAAAATGCTTCAGAAATCTTCCATTGTTTTCAAAATTCCGCTGACGCTTAAATATGCTTCAGAACTCTTCCATTGTTCTCGGCATTCCGCTGACGTTTAAAAATGCTTCGGAACTCTTCAATTGTTCTCGGAATTCTGCCGAACTTTTAAAATGCTTTGGAACTCTTCCATTGCTCTCGGAATTCTGCTGAAGTTTAAAAATGCTTCAGAACTCTTCCATTGTTCTCGGAATTCTGCTGTAGTTTAAAAATGCTTCGGAACTCTTCCATTGTTCTCAGAATTCCGCTGACGTTTAAAAATGCTTCGGAAATCTTCCATTGTTTTCAAAATTCCGCTGACGTTTAAAAATGCTTCAGAACTCTTCCATTGTTCTCGGAATTCCGCTGACGTTTTAAAATGCTTCGGTACTCTTCCATTGTTCTCGGAATTCCGCTGACATATAAAAATGCTTCGGAAATCTTGCATTGTTCTCGGCATTCCGCTGACGTTTAAAAATGCTTCGGAACTCTTCCATTGTTCTCAGAATTCCGCTGACGTTTAAAAATGCTTCGGAAATCTTCCATAGTTTTCAAAATTCCGCTGACGTTTAAAAATGCTTCAGAACTCTTCCATTGTTCTCGGAATTCCGCTGACGTTTAAAAATGCTTTGGAAATCTTCCATTATTCTCGGAAATCTGCTGAAGTTTAAAAATGCTTCGGAACTCTTCCATTGTTCTCAGAATTCCGCTGAAGTTTAAAAATGCTTCGGTACTCTTCCATTGTTCTCGGAATTCCGTTGAAGTTTAAAAATGCTTCGAAACTCTTCCATTGTTCTCGGAATTCTGCTGAAGTTTAAAAATGCTTTGGAACTCTTTCATTGTTCTCAGAATTCCGCTGACATTTAAAAATGCTTTGGTACTCTTCCATTGTTCTCGGAATTCCGCTGACATATAAAAATGCTTCGGAAATCTTGCATTGTTCTCGGCATTCCGCTGACGTTTAAAAATGCTTCGGAACTCTTCAATTGCTCTCGGAATTCTGCTGAACTTTTAAAATGCTTTGGAACTCTTCCATTGCTCTCGGAATTCTGCTGAAGTTTAAAAATGCTTCAGAACTCTTACATTGTTCTCGGAATTCTGCTGAAGTTTAAAAATGCTTCGGTACTCTTCCATTGTTCTCGGAATTCCGCTGACATACAAAAATGCTTCGGAAATCTTGCATTGTTCTCGGCATTCCGCTGACGTTTAAAAATGCTTCGGAACTCTTCCATTGTTCTCAGAATTCCGCTGACGTTTAAAAATGCTTCGGAAATCTTCCATTGTTTTCAAAATTCCGCTGACGTTTAAAAATGCTTCAGAACTCTTCCATTGTTCTCGGAATTCCGCTGACGTTTAAAAATGCTTTGGAACTCTTCCATTGTTCTTGGAATTCTGCTGAAGTTTAAAAATGCTTCGGAACTCTTCCATTGTTCTCAGAATTCCGCTGACGTTTAAAAATGCTTCGGTACTCTTCCATTGTTCTCGGAATTCCACTGACATATAAAAATGCTTCGGAAATCTGGCATTGTTCTCGGCATTCCGCTGACGTTTAAAAATGCTTCGGAACTCTTCCATTGTTCTCAGAATTCTGCTGACGTTTAAAAATGCTTCGGAACTCTTCCATTGTTCTCGGAATTCCGCTGAAGTTTAAAAATGCTTCGGACCTCTTCCATTGTTCTAGGAATTCTGCTGAAGTCTAAAAATTCATCTGAACTCTTCCATTATTCTCGGAATTCGTGTGAATTTTAAAAATGCTTCGGAACTCTTCTATTGTTCTCGGAATTCCGCTGAAGTTTAAAAATGCTTAAAATCTCTTACATTGTACTCGGAATTCCGCTGAAGTTTAAAAATGCTTCGGAACTCTTCCATTGCTCTCGGAATTCTGCTGAAGTTTAAAAATGCTTCAGAACTCTTACATTGTTCTCGGAATTCTGCTGACGTTTAAAAATGCTTCGGAACTCTTCCATTATTCTCTGAATTCCGCTGACGTTTAAAAATGCTTCGGTACTCTTCCTTTGTTCTCGGAATTCCGCTGACATATAAAAATGCTTCGGAAATCTTGCATTGTTCTCGGCATTCCGCTGACGTTTAAAAATGCTTCGGAACTCTTCAATTGTTCTCGGAATTCTGCCGAACTTTTAAAATGCTTTGGAACTCTTCCATTGCTCTCGGAATTCTGCTGAAGTTTAAAAATGCTTCAGAACTCTTCCATTGTTCTCGGAATTCTGCTGTAGTTTAAAAATGCTACGGAACTCTTCCATTGTTCTCAGAATTCCGCTGACGTTTAAAAATGCTTTGGAAATCTTCCATTGTTTTCAAAATTCCGCTGACGTTTAAAAATGCTTCAGAACTCTTCCATTGTTCTCGGAATTCCGCTGACGTTTTAAAATGCTTCGGTACTCTTCCATTGTTCTCGGAATTCTGCTGAAGTTTAAAAATGCTTCGGAACTCTTCCATTGTTCTCGGAATTCCGCTGACGTTTAATAATGCTTCGCAACTCTTTCATTGTACTCGGAATTCCGCTAACGTTTAAAAATGCTTCGGAACTCTTCCATTGTTCTCGGAATTCCGTTGAAGTTTAAAAATGCTTCGAAACTCTTCCATTGTTCTGGGAATTCTGCTGAAGTTTAAAAATGCTTCAGAACTCTTCCATTGTTCTCGGAATTCCGCTGATGTTTAAACATGCTTCGGAACTCATCCATTGTTCTCGGAATTCTGTTGAAGTTTAAAAATGCTTCTAAACTCTTCCATTGTTCTCGGAATTCTGCTGAAGTTTAAAAATGCTTCGGAACTCTTCCATTGTTCTCGGAATTCCGCTGACATATAAAAATGCTTCGGAAATCTTGCATTGTTCTCGGCATTCCGCTGACGTTTAAAAATGCTTCGGAACTCTTCAATTGTTCTCGGAATTCTGCTGAACTTTTAAAATGCTTTGGAACTCTTCCATTGCTCTCGCAATTCTGCTGACGTTTAAAAATGCTTCGGAACTCTTCCATTGTTCTCGGAATTCTGTTGACGTTTAAAAATGCTTCGGAACTCTTCCATTGTTCTCGGAATTCCGCTGACGTTTAAAAATGCTTCACAACTCTTCCATTGTTCTCGGAATTCCGCTGACTTTTAAAAATACTTCGAAACTCTTCCATTGTTCTCCAAATTCCGCTGAAGTTTAAAAATGCTTCGGAACCCTTCCATTGTTCTCGGAATTCTGCTGAAGTTTAAAAATGTTTCGGAACTCTTCCATTGTTCTCAGAATTCCGCTGAAGTTTAAAAATGCTTCGGACCTCTTCTATTGTTCTAGGAATTCTGCTGAAGTTTAAAAATTCATCTGAACTCTTCCATTATTCTCGGAATTCGTGTGAATTTTAAAAATGCTTCGGAACTCTTCTATTGTTCTCGGAATTCCGCTGAAGTTTAAAAATGCTTAAAATCTCTTACATTGTACTCGGAAATCCGCTGAAGTTTAAAAATGCTTCGGAACTCTTCCATTGCTCTCGGAATTCTGCTGAAGTTTAAAAATGCTTCAGAACTCTTACATTGTTCTCGGAATTCTGCTGACGTTTAAAAATGCTTCGGTACTCTTCCTTTGTTCTCGGAATTCCGCTGACATATAAAAATGCTTCGGTACTCTTCCTTTGTTCTCGGAATTCCGCTGACATATAAAAATGCTTTGGAAATCTTGCATTGTTCTCGGCATTCCGCTGACGTTTAAAAATGCTTCAGAACTCTTCCATTGTTCTCGGAATTCCGCTGACTTTTAAAAATACTTCGAAACTCTTCCATTGTTCTCCAAATTCTGCTGAAGTTTAAAAATGCTTCGGAACTCTTCCATTGTTCTCGGAATTCCGCTGACGTTTAAAAATGCTTCACAACTCTTCCATTGTTCTCGGAATTCCGCTGACTTTTAAAAATACTTCGAAACTCTTCCATTGTTCTCCAAATTCCGCTGAAGTTTAAAAATGCTTCGGAACCCTTCCATTGTTCTCGGAATTCTGCTGAAGTTTAAAAATGCTTCGGAACTCTTCCATTGTTCTCAGAATTCCGCTGACGTTTAAAAATGCTTCGGAAATCTTCCATTGTTTTCAAAATTCCGCTGACGTTTAAAAATGCTTCAGAACTCTTCCATTGTTCTCGGAATTCCGCTGACTTTTAAAAATACTTCGAAACTCTTCCATTGTTCTCCAAATTCTGCTGAAGTTTAAAAATGCTTCGGAACTCTTCCATTGTTCTCGGAATTCCGCTGACGTTTAAAAATGCTTCACAACTCTTCCATTGTTCTCGGAATTCCGCTGACTTTTAAAAATACTTCGAAACTCTTCCATTGTTCTCCAAATTCCGCTGAAGTTTAAAAATGCTTCGGAACCCTTCCATTGTTCTCGGAATTCTGCTGAAGTTTAAAAATGCTTCGGAACTCTTCCATTGTTCTCAGAATTCTGCTGACGTTTAAAAATGCTTCGGAACTCTTCCATTGTTTTCAAAATTCCGCTGACGTTTAAAAATGCTTCAGAACTCTTCCATTGTTCTCGGAATTCCGCTGACGTTTAAAAATGCTTTGGAACTCTTCCATTGTTCTTGGAATTCTGCTGAAGTTTAAAAATGCTTCGGAACTCTTCCATTGTTCTCAGAATTCCGCTGACGTTTAAAAATGCTTCGGTACTCTTCCATTGTTCTCAGAATTCCACTGACATATAAAAATGCTTCGGAAATCTGGCATTGTTCTCGGCATTCCGCTGACGTTTAAAAATGCTTCGGAACTCTTCCATTGTTCTCAGAATTCTGCTGACGTTTAAAAATGCTTCGGAACTCTTCCATTGTTCTCGGAATTCCGCTGAAGTTTAAAAATGCTTCGGACCTCTTCCATTGTTCTAGGAATTCTGCTGAAGTCTAAAAATTCATCTGAACTCTTCCATTATTCTCGGAATTCGTGTGAATTTTAAAAATGCTTCGGAACTCTTCTATTGTTCTCGGAATTCCGCTGAAGTTTAAAAATGCTTAAAATCTCTTACATTGTACTCGGAATTCCGCTGAAGTTTAAAAATGCTTCGGAACTCTTCCATTGCTCTCGGAATTCTGCTGAAGTTTAAAAATGCTTCAGAACTCTTACATTGTTCTCGGAATTCTGCTGACGTTTAAAAATGCTTCGGAACTCTTCCATTATTCTCTGAATTCCGCTGACGTTTAAAAATGCTTCGGTACTCTTCCTTTGTTCTCGGAATTCCGCTGACATATAAAAATGCTTCGGAAATCTTGCATTGTTCTCGGCATTCCGCTGACGTTTAAAAATGCTTCGGAACTCTTCAATTGTTCTCGGAATTCTGCCGAACTTTTAAAATGCTTTGGAACTCTTCCATTGCTCTCGGAATTCTGCTGAAGTTTAAAAATGCTTCAGAACTCTTCCATTGTTCTCGGAATTCTGCTGTAGTTTAAAAATGCTACGGAACTCTTCCATTGTTCTCAGAATTCCGCTGACGTTTAAAAATGCTTTGGAAATCTTCCATTGTTTTCAAAATTCCGCTGACGTTTAAAAATGCTTCAGAACTCTTCCATTGTTCTCGGAATTCCGCTGACGTTTTAAAATGCTTCGGTACTCTTCCATTGTTCTCGGAATTCTGCTGAAGTTTAAAAATGCTTCGGAACTCTTCCATTGTTCTCAGAATTCCGCTAACGTTTAAAAATGCTTCAGAAATCTTCCATTGTTTTCAAAATTCCGCTGACGCTTAAATATGCTTCAGAACTCTTCCATTGTTCTCGGAATTCCGCTGACGTTTAATAATGCTTCGCAACTCTTTCATTGTACTCGGAATTCCGCTAACGTTTAAAAATGCTTCGGAACTCTTCCATTGTTCTCGGAATTCCGTTGAAGTTTAAAAATGCTTCGAAACTCTTCCATTGTTCTGGGAATTCTGCTGAAGTTTAAAAATGCTTCAGAACTCTTCCATTGTTCTCGGAATTCCGCTGATGTTTAAACATGCTTCGGAACTCATCCATTGTTCTCGGAATTCTGTTGAAGTTTAAAAATGCTTCTAAACTCTTCCATTGTTCTCGGAATTCTGCTGAAGTTTAAAAATGCTTCGGAACTCTTCCATTGTTCTCGGAATTCCGCTGACATATAAAAATGCTTCGGAAATCTTGCATTGTTCTCGGCATTCCGCTGACGTTTAAAAATGCTTCGGAACTCTTCAATTGTTCTCGGAATTCTGCTGAACTTTTAAAATGCTTTGGAACTCTTCCATTGCTCTCGCAATTCTGCTGACGTTTAAAAATGCTTCGGAACTCTTCCATTGTTCTCGGAATTCTGTTGACGTTTAAAAATGCTTCGGAACTCTTCCATTGTTCTCGGAATTCCGCTGACGTTTAAAAATGCTTCACAACTCTTCCATTGTTCTCGGAATTCCGCTGACTTTTAAAAATACTTCGAAACTCTTCCATTGTTCTCCAAATTCCGCTGAAGTTTAAAAATGCTTCGGAACCCTTCCATTGTTCTCGGAATTCTGCTGAAGTTTAAAAATGTTTCGGAACTCTTCCATTGTTCTCAGAATTCCGCTGAAGTTTAAAAATGCTTCGGACCTCTTCTATTGTTCTAGGAATTCTGCTGAAGTTTAAAAATTCATCTGAACTCTTCCATTATTCTCGGAATTCGTGTGAATTTTAAAAATGCTTCGGAACTCTTCTATTGTTCTCGGAATTCCGCTGAAGTTTAAAAATGCTTAAAATCTCTTACATTGTACTCGGAAATCCGCTGAAGTTTAAAAATGCTTCGGAACTCTTCCATTGCTCTCGGAATTCTGCTGAAGTTTAAAAATGCTTCAGAACTCTTACATTGTTCTCGGAATTCTGCTGACGTTTAAAAATGCTTCGGTACTCTTCCTTTGTTCTCGGAATTCCGCTGACATATAAAAATGCTTCGGTACTCTTCCTTTGTTCTCGGAATTCCGCTGACATATAAAAATGCTTCGGAAATCTTGCATTGTTCTCGGCATTCCGCTGACGTTTAAAAATGCTTCAGAACTCTTCCATTGTTCTCGGAATTCCGCTGACTTTTAAAAATACTTCGAAACTCTTCCATTGTTCTCCAAATTCTGCTGAAGTTTAAAAATGCTTCGGAACTCTTCCATTGTTCTCGGAATTCCGCTGACGTTTAAAAATGCTTCACAACTCTTCCATTGTTCTCGGAATTCCGCTGACTTTTAAAAATACTTCGAAACTCTTCCATTGTTCTCCAAATTCCGCTGAAGTTTAAAAATGCTTCGGAACCCTTCCATTGTTCTCGGAATTCTGCTGAAGTTTAAAAATGCTTCGGAACTCTTCCATTGTTCTCAGAATTCCGCTGACGTTTAAAAATGCTTCGGAAATCTTCCATTGTTTTCAAAATTCCGCTGACGTTTAAAAATGCTTCAGAACTCTTCCATTGTTCTCGGAATTCCGCTGACTTTTAAAAATACTTCGAAACTCTTCCATTGTTCTCCAAATTCTGCTGAAGTTTAAAAATGCTTCGGAACTCTTCCATTGTTCTCGGAATTCCGCTGACGTTTAAAAATGCTTCACAACTCTTCCATTGTTCTCGGAATTCCGCTGACTTTTAAAAATACTTCGAAACTCTTCCATTGTTCTCCAAATTCCGCTGAAGTTTAAAAATGCTTCGGAACCCTTCCATTGTTCTCGGAATTCTGCTGAAGTTTAAAAATGCTTCGGAACTCTTCCATTGTTCTCAGAATTCTGCTGACGTTTAAAAATGCTTCGGAACTCTTCCATTGTTCTCGGAATTCCGCTGAAGTTTAAAAATGCTTCGGACCTCTTCCATTGTTCTAGGAATTCTGCTGAAGTCTAAAAATTCATCTGAACTCTTCCATTATTCTCGGAATTCGTGTGAATTTTAAAAATGCTTCGGAACTCTTCTATTGTTCTCGGAATTCCGCTGAAGTTTAAAAATGCTTAAAATCTCTTACATTGTACTCGGAATTCCGCTGAAGTTTAAAAATGCTTCGGAACTCTTCCATTGCTCTCGGAATTCTGCTGAAGTTTAAAAATGCTTCAGAACTCTTACATTGTTGTCGGAATTCTGCTGACGTTTAAAAATGCTTCGGAACTCTTCCATTGTTCTCGGAATTCCGCTGAAGTTTAAAAATGCTTCGGACCTCTTCCATTGTTCTAGGAATTCTGCTGAAGTCTAAAAATTCATCTGAACTCTTCCATTATTCTCGGAATTCGTGTGAATTTTAAAAATGCTTCGGAACTCTTCTATTGTTCTCGGAATTCCGCTGAAGTTTAAAAATGCTTAAAATCTCTTACATTGTACTCGGAATTCCGCTGAAGTTTAAAAATGCTTCGGAACTCTTCCATTGCTCTCGGAATTCTGCTGAAGTTTAAAAATGCTTCAGAACTCTTACATTGTTCTCGGAATTCTGCTGACGTTTAAAAATGCTTCGGAACTCTTCCATTGTTCTCTGGATTCCGCTGACGTTTAAAAATGCTTCGGTACTCTTCCTTTGTTCTCGGAATTCCGCTGACATATAAAAATGCTTCGGAAATCTTGCATTGTTCTCGGCATTCCGCTGACGTTTAAAAATGCTTCGGAACTCTTCAATTGTTCTCGGAATTCTGCCGAACTTTTAAAATGCTTTGGAACTCTTCCATTGCTCTCGGAATTCTGCTGAAGTTTAAAAATGCTTCAGAACTCTTCCATTGTTCTCGGAATTCTGCTGTAGTTTAAAAATGCTTCGGAACTCTTCCATTGTTCTCAGAATTCCGCTGACGTTTAAAAATGCTTCGGAAATCTTCCATTGTTTTCAAAATTCCGCTGACGTTTAAAAATGCTTCAGAACTCTTCCATTGTTCTCGGAATTCCGCTGACGTTTTAAAATGCTTCGGTACTCTTCCATTGTTCTCGGAATTCCGCTGACATATAAAAATGCTTCGGAAATCTTGCATTGTTCTCGGCATTCCGCTGACGTTTAAAAATGCTTCGGAACTCTTCCATTGTTCTCAGAATTCCGCTGACGTTTAAAAATGCTTCGGAAATCTTCCATAGTTTTCAAAATTCCGCTGACGTTTAAAAATGCTTCAGAACTCTTCCATTGTTCTCGGAATTCCGCTGACGTTTAAAAATGCTTTGGAACTCTTCCATTATTCTCGGAAATCTGCTGAAGTTTAAAAATGCTTCGGAACTCTTCCATTGTTCTCAGAATTCCGCTGAAGTTTAAAAATGCTTCGGTACTCTTCCATTGTTCTCGGAATTCCGCTGACATATAAAAATGCTTCGGAAATCTTGCATTGTTCTCGGCATTCCGCTGACGTTTAAAAATGCTTCGGAACTCTTCAATTGTTCTCGGAATTCTGCTGAACTTTTAAAATGCTTTGGAACTCTTCCATTGCTCTCGGAATTCTGCTGAAGTTTAAAAATGCTTCAGAACTCTTCCATTGTTTTCGGAATTCTGCTGAAGTTTAAAAATGCTTCGGAACTCTTCCATTGTTCTCAGAATTCCACTGACGTTTAAAAATGCTTCGGAAATCTTCCATTGTTTTCAAAATTCCGCTGACGCTTAAAAATGCTTCAGAACTCTTCCATTGTTCTCGGAATTCCGCTGACGTTTAATAATGCTTCGCAACTTTTTCATTGTTCTCGGAATTCAGCTGACGGTTAAAAATGCTTCGGAACTCTTCAATTGTTCTCGGAATTCTGTTGAACTTTTAAAATGCTTTGGAACTCTTCCATTGCTCTCGGAATTCTGCTGAAGTTTAAAAATGCTTCAGAACTCTTACATTGTTCTCGGAATTCTGCTGACGTTTAAAAATGCTTCGGAACTCTACCATTGTTCTCGGAATTCCGTTGAAGTTTAAAAATGCTTCGAAACTCTTCCATTGTTCTCGGCATTCCGCTGACGTTTAAAAATGCTTCGGAACTCTTCCATTGTTCTCAGAATTCCGCTGACGTTTAAAAATGCTTCGGAAATCTTCCATTGTTTTCAAAATTCCGCTGACGTTTAAAAATGCTTCAGAACTCTTCCATTGTTCTCGGAATTCCGCTGACGTTTAAAAATGCTTTGGAACTCTTCCATTGTTCTTGGAATTCTGCTGAAGTTTAGAAATGCTTCGGAACTCTTCCATTGTTCTCAGAATTCCGCTGACGTTTAAAAATGCTTCGGTACTCTTCCATTGTTCTCGGAATTCCACTGACATATAAAAATGCTTCGGAAATCTGGCATTGTTCTCGGCATTCCGCTGACGTTTAAAAATGCTTCGGAACTCTTCCATTGTTCTCAGAATTCTGCTGACGTTTAAAAATGCTTCGGAACTCTTCCATTGTTCTCGGAATTCCGCTGAAGTTTAAAAATGCTTCGGACCTCTTCCATTGTTCTAGGAATTCTGCTGAAGTCTAAAAATTCATCTGAACTCTTCCATTATTCTCGGAATTCGTGTGAATTTTAAAAATGCTTCGGAACTCTTCCATTGCTCTCGGAATTCTGCTGAAGTTTAAAAATGCTTCAGAACTCTTACATTGTCCTCGGAATTCTGCTGACGTTTAAAAATGCTTCGGAACTCTTCCATTGTTCTCTGAATTCCGCTGACGTTTAAAAATGCTTCGGTACTCTTCCTTTGTTCTCGGAATTCCGCTGACATATAAAAATGCTTCGGAAATCTTGCATTGTTCTCGGCATTCCGCTGACGTTTAAAAATGCTTCGGAACTCTTCCATTGCTCTCGGAATTCTGCTGAAGTTTAAAAATGCTTCAGAACTCTTACATTGTTCTCAGAATTCCGCTGACGTTTAAAAATGCTTCGGAAATCTTCCATAGTTTTCAAAATTCCGCTGACGTTTAAAAATGCTTCAGAACTCTTCCATTGTTCTCGGAATTCCGCTGACGTTTAAAAATGCTTTGGAACTCTTCCATTATTCTCGGAAATCTGCTGAAGTTTAAAAATGCTTCGGAACTCTTCCATTGTTCTCAGAATTCCGCTGAAGTTTAAAAATGCTTCGGTACTCTTCCATTGTTCTCGGAATTCCGCTGACATATAAAAATGCTTCGGAAATCTTGCATTGTTCTCGGCATTCCGCTGACGTTTAAAAATGCTTCGGAACTCTTCAATTGTTCTCGGAATTCTGCTGAACTTTTAAAATGCTTTGGAACTCTTCCATTGCTCTCGGAATTCTGCTGAAGTTTAAAAATGCTTCAGAACTCTTCCATTGTTTTCGGAATTCTGCTGAAGTTTAAAAATGCTTCGGAACTCTTCCATTGTTCTCAGAATTCCACTGACGTTTAAAAATGCTTCGGAAATCTTCCATTGTTTTCAAAATTCCGCTGACGCTTAAAAATGCTTCAGAACTCTTCCATTGTTCTCGGAATTCCGCTGACGTTTAATAATGCTTCGCAACTTTTTCATTGTTCTCGGAATTCAGCTGACGGTTAAAAATGCTTCGGAACTCGTCAATTGTTCTCGGAATTCTGTTGAACTTTTAAAATGCTTTGGAACTCTTCCATTGCTCTCGGAATTCCGTTGAAGTTTAAAAATGCTTCGAAACTCTTCCATTGTTCTCGGAATTCTGCTGAAGTTTAAAAATGCTTCAGAACTCTTACATTGTTCTCGGAATTCTGCTGACGTTTAAAAATGCTTCGGAACTCTACCATTGTTCTCGGAATTCCGTTGAAGTTTAAAAATGCTTCGAAACTCTTCCATTGTTCTCGGAATTCTGCTGAAGTTTAAAAATGCTTCGGAACTCTTCCATTGTTCTCGGAATTCCGCTGACGTTTAATAATGCTTCGCAACTCTTTCATTGTTCTCGGAATTCCACTGACGTTTAAAAATGCTTCGGAACGCTTCCATTGTTCTCGGAATTCCGTTGAAGTTTAAAAATGCTTCGAAACTCTTCCATTGTTCTCGGAATTCTGCTGAAGTTTAAAAATGCTTTGGAACTCTTTCATTGTTCTCAGAATTCCGCTGACATTTAAAAATGCTTTGGTACTCTTCCATTGTTCTCGGAATTCCGCTGACATATAAAAATGCTTCGGAAATCTTGCATTGTTCTCGGCATTCCGCTGACGTTTAAAAATGCTTCGGAACTCTTCAATTGTTCTCGGAATTCTGCTGAACTTTTAAAATGCTTTGGAACTCTTCCATTGCTCTCGGAATTCTGCTGAAGTTTAAAAATGCTTCAGAACTCTTACATTGTTCTCGGAATTCTGCTGAAGTTTAAAAATGCTTCGGTACTCTTCCATTGTTCTCGGAATTCCGCTGACATATAAAAATGCTTCGGAAATCTTGCATTGTTCTCGGCATTCCGCTGACGTTTAAAAATGCTTCGGAACTCTTCCATTGTTCTCAGAATTCCGCTGACGTTTAAAAATGCTTCGGAAATCTTCCATTGTTTTCAAAATTCCGCTGACGTTTAAAAATGCTTCAGAACTCTTCCATTGTTCTCGGAATTCCGCTGACGTTTAAAAATGCTTTGGAACTCTTCCATTGTTCTCGGAATTCCACTGACATATAAAAATGCTTCGGAAATCTGGCATTGTTCTCGGCATTCCGCTGACGTTTAAAAATGCTTCGGAACTCTTCCATTGTTCTCAGAATTCTGCTGACGTTTAAAAATGCTTCGGAACTCTTCCATTGTTCTCGGAATTCCGCTGAAGTTTAAAAATGCTTCGGACCTCTTCCATTGTTCTAGGAATTCTGCTGAAGTCTAAAAATTCATCTGAACTCTTCCATTATTCTCGGAATTCGTGTGAATTTTAAAAATGCTTCGGAACTCTTCCATTGCTCTCGGAATTCTGCTGAAGTTTAAAAATGCTTCAGAACTCTTACATTGTTCTCGGAATTCTGCTGACGTTTAAAAATGCTTCGGAACTCTTCCATTGTTCTCTGAATTCCGCTGACGTTTAAAAATGCTTCGGTACTCTTCCTTTGTTCTCGGAATTCCGCTGACATATAAAAATGCTTCGGAAATCTTGCATTGTTCTCGGCATTCCGCTGACGTTTAAAAATGCTTCGGAACTCTTCAATTGTTCTCGGAATTCTGCCGAACTTTTAAAATGCTTTGGAACTCTTCCATTGCTCTCGGAATTCTGCTGAAGTTTAAAAATGCTTCAGAACTCTTCCATTGTTCTCGGAATTCTGCTGTAGTTTAAAAATGCTACGGAACTCTTCCATTGTTCTCAGAATTCCGCTGACGTTTAAAAATGCTTTGGAAATCTTCCATTGTTTTCAAAATTCCGCTGACGTTTAAAAATGCTTCAGAACTCTTCCATTGTTCTCGGAATTCCGCTGACGTTTTAAAATGCTTCGGTACTCTTCCATTGTTCTCGGAATTCTGCTGAAGTTTAAAAATGCTTCGGAACTCTTCCATTGTTCTCAGAATTCCGCTGACGTTTAAAAATGCTTTGGAAATCTTCCATTGTTTTCAAAATTCCGCTGACGTTTAAAAATGCTTCTGAACTCTTCCATTGTTCTCGGAATTCCGCTGAAGTTTTAAAATGCTTCGGTACTCTTCCATTGTTCTCGGAATTCTGCTGAAGTTTAAAAATGCTTCGAAACTCTTCCATTGTTCTGGGAATTCTGATGAAGTTTAAAAATGCTTCAGAACTCTTCCATTGTTCTCGGAATTCCGCTGATGTTTAAACATGCTTCGGAACTCTTCCATTGTTCTCGGAATTCTGTTGAAGTTTAAAAATGCTTCTAAACTCTTCCATTGTTCTCGGAATTCTGCTGAAGTTTAAAAATGCTTCGGAACTCTTCCATTGTTCTCGGAATTCCGCTGACATATAAAAATGCTTCGGAAATCTTGCATTGTTCTCGGCATTCCGCTGACGTTTAAAAATGCTTCGGAACTCTTCAATTGTTCTCGGAATTCTGCTGAACTTTTAAAATGCTTTGGAACTCTTCCATTGCTCTCGCAATTCTGCTGACGTTTAAAAATGCTTCGGAACTCTTCCATTGTTCTCGGAATTCTGTTGACGTTTAAAAATGCTTCGGAACTCTTCCATTGTTCTCGGAATTCCGCTGACGTTTAAAAATGCTTCACAACTCTTCCATTGTTCTCGGAATTCCGCTGACTTTTAAAAATACTTCGAAACTCTTCCATTGTTCTCCAAATTCCGCTGAAGTTTAAAAATGCTTCGGAACCCTTCCATTGTTCTCGGAATTCTGCTGAAGTTTAAAAATGTTTCGGAACTCTTCCATTGTTCTCAGAATTCCGCTGAAGTTTAAAAATGCTTCGGACCTCTTCCATTGTTCTAGGAATTCTGCTGAAGTTTAAAAATTCATCTGAACTCTTCCATTATTCTCGGAATTCGTGTGAATTTTAAAAATGCTTCGGAACTCTTCTATTGTTCTCGGAATTCCGCTGAAGTTCAAAAATGCTTAAAATCTCTTACATTGTACTCGGAAATCCGCTGAAGTTTAAAAATGCTTCGGAACTCTTACATTGTTCTCAGAATTCCGCTAACGTTTAAAAATGCTTCGGAACTCTTCCATTGTTCTCGGAATTCCGTTGAAGTTTAAAAATGCTTTGAAACTCTTCCATTGTTCTCGGAATTCTGCTGAAGTTTAAAAATGCTTCGGAACTCTTCCATTGTTCTCAGAATTCCGCTAACGTTTAAAAATGCTTCGGAAATCTTCCATTGTTTTCAAAATTCCGCTGACGCTTACAAATGCTTCAGAACTTTTCCATTGTTCTCGGAATTCCGCTGACTTTTAAAAATACTTCGAAACTCTTCCATTGTTCTCCAAATTCCGCTGAAGTTTAAAAATGCTTCGGAACTCTTCCATTGTTCTCGGAATTCCGCTGACGTTTAAAAATGCTTCACAACTCTTCCATTGTTCTCGGAATTCCGCTGACTTTTAAAAATACTTCGAAACTCTTCCATTGTTCTCCAAATTCCGCTGAAGTTTAAAAATGCTTCGGAACCCTTCCATTGTTCTCGGAATTCTGCTGAAGTTTAAAAATGCTTCGGAACTCTTCCATTGTTCTCAGAATTCTGCTGACGTTTAAAAATGCTTCGGAACTCTTCCATTGTTCTCGGAATTCCGCTGAAGTTTAAAAATGCTTTGGACCTCTTCCATTGTTCTAGGAATTCTGCTGAAGTCTAAAAATTCATCTGAACTCTTCCATTATTCTCGGAATTCGTGTGAATTTTAAAAATGCTTCGGAACTCTTCTATTGTTCTCGGAATTCCGCTGAAGTTTAAAAATGCTTAAAATCTCTTACATTGTACTCGGAATTCCGCTGAAGTTTAAAAATGCTTCGGAACTCTTCCATTGCTCTCGGAATTCTGCTGAAGTTTAAAAATGCTTCAGAACGCTTACATTGTTCTCGGAATTCTGCTGACGTTTAAAAATGCTTCGGAATTCTTCCATTGTTCTCTGAATTCCGCTGACGTTTAAAAATGCTTCGGTACTCTTCCTTTGTTCTCGGAATTCCGCTGACATATAAAAATGCTTCGGAAATCTTGCATTGTTCTCGGCATTCCGCTGACGTTTAAAAATGCTTCGGAACTCTTCAATTGTTCTCGGAATTCTGCCGAACTTTTAAAATGCTTTGGAACTCTTCCATTGCTCTCGGAATTCTGCTGAAGTTTAAAAATGCTTCGGAACTCTTCCATTGTTCTCAGAATTCCGCTGACGTTTAAAAATGCTTTGGAAATCTTCCATTGTTTTCAAAATTCCGCTGACGTTTAAAAATGCTTCAGAACTCTTCCATTGTTCTCGGAATTCCGCTGACGTTTTAAAATGCTTCGGTACTCTTCCATTGTTCTCGGAATTCCGCTGACATATAAAAATGCTTCGGAAATCTTGCATTGTTCTCGGCATTCCGCTGACATTTAAAAATGCTTCGGAACTCTTCCATTGTTCTCAGAATTCCGCTGACGTTTAAAAATGCTTCGGAAATCTTCCATAGTTTTCAAAATTCCGCTGAAGTTTAAAAATGCTTCAGAACTCTTCCATTGTTCTCGGAATTCCGCTGACGTTTAAAAATGCTTTGGAACTCTTCCATTATTCTCGGAAATCTGCTGTAGTTTAAAAATGCTACGGAACTCTTCCATTGTTCTCAGAATTCCGCTGACGTTTAAAAATGCTTTGGAAATCTTCCATTGTTTTCAAAATTCCGCTGACGTTTAAAAATGCTTCAGAACTCTTCCATTGTTCTCGGAATTCCGCTGACGTTTAAAAATGCTTCAGAACTCTTCCATTGTTCTCAGAATTCCGCTAACGTTTAAAAATGCTTCAGAAATCTTCCATTGTTTTCAAAATTCCGCTGACGCTTAAATATGCTTCAGAACTCTTCAATTGTTCTCGGAATTCCGCTGACGTTTAATAATGCTTCGCAACTCTTTCATTGTACTCGGAATTCCGCTAAAGTTTAAAAATGCTTCGGAACTCTTCCATTGTTCTCGGAATTCCGTTGAAGTTTAAAAATGCTTCGAAACTCTTCCATTGTTCTGGGAATTCTGATGAAGTTTAAAAATGCTTCAGAACTCTTCCATTGTTCTCGGAATTCCGCTGATGTTTAAACATGCTTCGGAACTCTTCCATTGTTCTCGGAATTCTGTTGAAGTTTAAAAATGCTTCTAAACTCTTCCATTGTTCTCGGAATTCTGCTGAAGTTTAAAAATGCTTCGGAACTCTTCCATTGTTCTCGGAATTCCGCTGACATATAAAAATGCTTCGGAAATCTTGCATTGTTCTCGGCATTCCGCTGACGTTTAAAAATGCTTCGGAACTCTTCAATTGTTCTCGGAATTCTGCTGAACTTTTAAAATGCTTTGGAACTCTTCCATTGCTCTCGCAATTCTGCTGACGTTTAAAAATGCTTCGGAACTCTTCCATTGTTCTCGGAATTCTGTTGACGTTTAAAAATGCTTCGGAACTCTTCCATTGTTCTCGGAATTCCGCTGACGTTTAAAAATGCTTCACAACTCTTCCATTGTTCTCGGAATTCCGCTGACTTTTAAAAATACTTCGAAACTCTTCCATTGTTCTCCAAATTCCGCTGAAGTTTAAAAATGCTTCGGAACCCTTCCATTGTTCTCGGAATTCTGCTGAAGTTTAAAAATGTTTCGGAACTCTTCCATTGTTCTCAGAATTCCGCTGAAGTTTAAAAATGCTTCGGACCTCTTCCATTGTTCTAGGAATTCTGCTGAAGTTTAAAAATTCATCTGAACTCTTCCATTATTCTCGGAATTCGTGTGAATTTTAAAAATGCTTCGGAACTCTTCTATTGTTCTCGGAATTCCGCTGAAGTTTAAAAATGCTTAAAATCTCTTACATTGTACTCGGAAATCCGCTGAAGTTTAAAAATGCTTCGGAACTCTTACATTGTTCTCAGAATTCCGCTAACGTTTAAAAATGCTTCGGAACTCTTCCATTGTTCTCGGAATTCCGTTGAAGTTTAAAAATGCTTTGAAACTCTTCCATTGTTCTCGGAATTCTGCTGAAGTTTAAAAATGCTTCGGAACTCTTCCATTGTTCTCAGAATTCCGCTAACGTTTAAAAATGCTTCGGAAATCTTCCATTGTTTTCAAAATTCCGCTGACGCTTACAAATGCTTCAGAACTTTTCCATTGTTCTCGGAATTCCGCTGACTTTTAAAAATACTTCGAAACTCTTCCATTGTTCTCCAAATTCCGCTGAAGTTTAAAAATGCTTCGGAACTCTTCCATTGTTCTCGGAATTCCGCTGACGTTTAAAAATGCTTCACAACTCTTCCATTGTTCTCGGAATTCCGCTGACTTTTAAAAATACTTCGAAACTCTTCCATTGTTCTCCAAATTCCGCTGAAGTTTAAAAATGCTTCGGAACCCTTCCATTGTTCTCGGAATTCTGCTGAAGTTTAAAAATGCTTCGGAACTCTTCCATTGTTCTCAGAATTCTGCTGACGTTTAAAAATGCTTCGGAACTCTTCCATTGTTCTCGGAATTCCGCTGAAGTTTAAAAATGCTTTGGACCTCTTCCATTGTTCTAGGAATTCTGCTGAAGTCTAAAAATTCATCTGAACTCTTCCATTATTCTCGGAATTCGTGTGAATTTTAAAAATGCTTCGGAACTCTTCTATTGTTCTCGGAATTCCGCTGAAGTTTAAAAATGCTTAAAATCTCTTACATTGTACTCGGAATTCCGCTGAAGTTTAAAAATGCTTCGGAACTCTTCCATTGCTCTCGGAATTCTGCTGAAGTTTAAAAATGCTTCAGAACGCTTACATTGTTCTCGGAATTCTGCTGACGTTTAAAAATGCTTCGGAATTCTTCCATTGTTCTCTGAATTCCGCTGACGTTTAAAAATGCTTCGGTACTCTTCCTTTGTTCTCGGAATTCCGCTGACATATAAAAATGCTTCGGAAATCTTGCATTGTTCTCGGCATTCCGCTGACGTTTAAAAATGCTTCGGAACTCTTCAATTGTTCTCGGAATTCTGCCGAACTTTTAAAATGCTTTGGAACTCTTCCATTGCTCTCGGAATTCTGCTGAAGTTTAAAAATGCTTCGGAACTCTTCCATTGTTCTCAGAATTCCGCTGACGTTTAAAAATGCTTTGGAAATCTTCCATTGTTTTCAAAATTCCGCTGACGTTTAAAAATGCTTCAGAACTCTTCCATTGTTCTCGGAATTCCGCTGACGTTTTAAAATGCTTCGGTACTCTTCCATTGTTCTCGGAATTCTGCTGACATATAAAAATGCTTCGGAAATCTTGCATTGTTCTCGGCATTCCGCTGACATTTAAAAATGCTTCGGAACTCTTCCATTGTTCTCAGAATTCCGCTGACGTTTAAAAATGCTTCGGAAATCTTCCATAGTTTTCAAAATTCCGCTGAAGTTTAAAAATGCTTCAGAACTCTTCCATTGTTCTCGGAATTCCGCTGACGTTTAAAAATGCTTTGGAACTCTTCCATTATTCTCGGAAATCTGCTGAAGTTTAAAAATGCTTCGGAACTCTTCCATTGTTCTCAGAATTCCGCTGAAGTTTAAAAATGCTTCGGTACTCTTCCATTGTTCTCGGAATTCTGCTGACATATAAAAATGCTTCGGAAATCTTGCATTGTTCTCGGCATTCCGCTGACGTTTAAAAATGCTTCGGAACTCTTCAATTGTTCTCGGAATTCTGCTGAACTTTTAAAATGCTTTGGAACTCTTCCATTGCTCTCGGAATTCTGCTGAAGTTTAAAAATGCTTCAGAACTCTTACATTGTTCTCGGAATTCTGCTGAAGTTTAAAAATGCTTCGGTACTCTTCCATTGTTCTCGGAATTCCGCTGACATATAAAAATGCTTCGGAAATCTTGCATTGTTCTCGGCATTCCGCTGACGTTTAAAAATGCTTCGGAACTCTTCAATTGTTCTCGGAATTCTGCCGAACTTTTAAAATGCTTTGGAACTCTTCCATTGCTCTCGGAATTCTGCTGAAGTTTAAAAATGCTTCAGAACTCTTCCATTGTTCTCGGAATTCTGCTGTAGTTTAAAAATGCTACGGAACTCTTCCATTGTTCTCAGAATTCCGCTGACGTTTAAAAATGCTTTGGAAATCTTCCATTGTTTTCAAAATTCCGCTGACGTTTAAAAATGCTTCAGAACTCTTCCATTGTTCTCGGAATTCCGCTGACGTTTTAAAATGCTTCGGTACTCTTCCATTGTTCTCGGAATTCTGCTGAAGTTTAAAAATGCTTCGGAACTCTTCCATTGTTCTCAGAATTCCGCTGACGTTTAAAAATGCTTTGGAAATCTTCCATTGTTTTCAAAATTCCGCTGACGTTTAAAAATGCTTCAGAACTCTTCCATTGTTCTCGGAATTCCGCTGAAGTTTTAAAATGCTTCGGTACTCTTCCATTGTTCTCGGAATTCTGCTGAAGTTTAAAAATGCTTCGAAACTCTTCCATTGTTCTGGGAATTCTGATGAAGTTTAAAAATGCTTCAGAACTCTTCCATTGTTCTCGGAATTCCGCTGATGTTTAAACATGCTTCGGAACTCTTCCATTGTTCTCGGAATTCTGTTGAAGTTTAAAAATGCTTCTAAACTCTTCCATTGTTCTCGGAATTCTGCTGAAGTTTAAAAATGCTTCGGAACTCTTCCATTGTTCTCGGAATTCCGCTGACATATAAAAATGCTTCGGAAATCTTGCATTGTTCTCGGCATTCCGCTGACGTTTAAAAATGCTTCGGAACTCTTCAATTGTTCTCGGAATTCTGCTGAACTTTTAAAATGCTTTGGAACTCTTCCATTGCTCTCGCAATTCTGCTGACGTTTAAAAATGCTTCGGAACTCTTCCATTGTTCTCGGAATTCTGTTGACGTTTAAAAATGCTTCGGAACTCTTCCATTGTTCTCGGAATTCCGCTGACGTTTAAAAATGCTTCACAACTCTTCCATTGTTCTCGGAATTCCGCTGACTTTTAAAAATACTTCGAAACTCTTCCATTGTTCTCCAAATTCCGCTGAAGTTTAAAAATGCTTCGGAACCCTTCCATTGTTCTCGGAATTCTGCTGAAGTTTAAAAATGTTTCGGAACTCTTCCATTGTTCTCAGAATTCCGCTGAAGTTTAAAAATGCTTCGGACCTCTTCCATTGTTCTAGGAATTCTGCTGAAGTTTAAAAATTCATCTGAACTCTTCCATTATTCTCGGAATTCGTGTGAATTTTAAAAATGCTTCGGAACTCTTCTATTGTTCTCGGAATTCCGCTGAAGTTCAAAAATGCTTAAAATCTCTTACATTGTACTCGGAAATCCGCTGAAGTTTAAAAATGCTTCGGAACTCTTACATTGTTCTCAGAATTCCGCTAACGTTTAAAAATGCTTCGGAACTCTTCCATTGTTCTCGGAATTCCGTTGAAGTTTAAAAATGCTTTGAAACTCTTCCATTGTTCTCGGAATTCTGCTGAAGTTTAAAAATGCTTCGGAACTCTTCCATTGTTCTCAGAATTCCGCTAACGTTTAAAAATGCTTCGGAAATCTTCCATTGTTTTCAAAATTCCGCTGACGCTTACAAATGCTTCAGAACTTTTCCATTGTTCTCGGAATTCCGCTGACTTTTAAAAATACTTCGAAACTCTTCCATTGTTCTCCAAATTCCGCTGAAGTTTAAAAATGCTTCGGAACTCTTCCATTGTTCTCGGAATTCCGCTGACGTTTAAAAATGCTTCACAACTCTTCCATTGTTCTCGGAATTCCGCTGACTTTTAAAAATACTTCGAAACTCTTCCATTGTTCTCCAAATTCCGCTGAAGTTTAAAAATGCTTCGGAACCCTTCCATTGTTCTCGGAATTCTGCTGAAGTTTAAAAATGCTTCGGAACTCTTCCATTGTTCTCAGAATTCTGCTGACGTTTAAAAATGCTTCGGAACTCTTCCATTGTTCTCGGAATTCCGCTGAAGTTTAAAAATGCTTTGGACCTCTTCCATTGTTCTAGGAATTCTGCTGAAGTCTAAAAATTCATCTGAACTCTTCCATTATTCTCGGAATTCGTGTGAATTTTAAAAATGCTTCGGAACTCTTCTATTGTTCTCGGAATTCCGCTGAAGTTTAAAAATGCTTAAAATCTCTTACATTGTACTCGGAATTCCGCTGAAGTTTAAAAATGCTTCGGAACTCTTCCATTGCTCTCGGAATTCTGCTGAAGTTTAAAAATGCTTCAGAACGCTTACATTGTTCTCGGAATTCTGCTGACGTTTAAAAATGCTTCGGAATTCTTCCATTGTTCTCTGAATTCCGCTGACGTTTAAAAATGCTTCGGTACTCTTCCTTTGTTCTCGGAATTCCGCTGACATATAAAAATGCTTCGGAAATCTTGCATTGTTCTCGGCATTCCGCTGACGTTTAAAAATGCTTCGGAACTCTTCAATTGTTCTCGGAATTCTGCCGAACTTTTAAAATGCTTTGGAACTCTTCCATTGCTCTCGGAATTCTGCTGAAGTTTAAAAATGCTTCGGAACTCTTCCATTGTTCTCAGAATTCCGCTGACGTTTAAAAATGCTTTGGAAATCTTCCATTGTTTTCAAAATTCCGCTGACGTTTAAAAATGCTTCAGAACTCTTCCATTGTTCTCGGAATTCCGCTGACGTTTTAAAATGCTTCGGTACTCTTCCATTGTTCTCGGAATTCCGCTGACATATAAAAATGCTTCGGAAATCTTGCATTGTTCTCGGCATTCCGCTGACATTTAAAAATGCTTCGGAACTCTTCCATTGTTCTCAGAATTCCGCTGACGTTTAAAAATGCTTCGGAAATCTTCCATAGTTTTCAAAATTCCGCTGAAGTTTAAAAATGCTTCAGAACTCTTCCATTGTTCTCGGAATTCCGCTGACGTTTAAAAATGCTTTGGAACTCTTCCATTATTCTCGGAAATCTGCTGTAGTTTAAAAATGCTACGGAACTCTTCCATTGTTCTCAGAATTCCGCTGACGTTTAAAAATGCTTTGGAAATCTTCCATTGTTTTCAAAATTCCGCTGACGTTTAAAAATGCTTCAGAACTCTTCCATTGTTCTCGGAATTCCGCTGACGTTTAAAAATGCTTCAGAACTCTTCCATTGTTCTCAGAATTCCGCTAACGTTTAAAAATGCTTCAGAAATCTTCCATTGTTTTCAAAATTCCGCTGACGCTTAAATATGCTTCAGAACTCTTCAATTGTTCTCGGAATTCCGCTGACGTTTAATAATGCTTCGCAACTCTTTCATTGTACTCGGAATTCCGCTAAAGTTTAAAAATGCTTCGGAACTCTTCCATTGTTCTCGGAATTCCGTTGAAGTTTAAAAATGCTTCGAAACTCTTCCATTGTTCTGGGAATTCTGATGAAGTTTAAAAATGCTTCAGAACTCTTCCATTGTTCTCGGAATTCCGCTGATGTTTAAACATGCTTCGGAACTCTTCCATTGTTCTCGGAATTCTGTTGAAGTTTAAAAATGCTTCTAAACTCTTCCATTGTTCTCGGAATTCTGCTGAAGTTTAAAAATGCTTCGGAACTCTTCCATTGTTCTCGGAATTCCGCTGACATATAAAAATGCTTCGGAAATCTTGCATTGTTCTCGGCATTCCGCTGACGTTTAAAAATGCTTCGGAACTCTTCAATTGTTCTCGGAATTCTGCTGAACTTTTAAAATGCTTTGGAACTCTTCCATTGCTCTCGCAATTCTGCTGACGTTTAAAAATGCTTCGGAACTCTTCCATTGTTCTCGGAATTCTGTTGACGTTTAAAAATGCTTCGGAACTCTTCCATTGTTCTCGGAATTCCGCTGACGTTTAAAAATGCTTCACAACTCTTCCATTGTTCTCGGAATTCCGCTGACTTTTAAAAATACTTCGAAACTCTTCCATTGTTCTCCAAATTCCGCTGAAGTTTAAAAATGCTTCGGAACCCTTCCATTGTTCTCGGAATTCTGCTGAAGTTTAACAATGTTTCGGAACTCTTCCATTGTTCTCAGAATTCCGCTGAAGTTTAAAAATGCTTCGGACCTCTTCCATTGTTCTAGGAATTCTGCTGAAGTTTAAAAATTCATCTGAACTCTTCCATTATTCTCGGAATTCGTGTGAATTTTAAAAATGCTTCGGAACTCTTCTATTGTTCTCGGAATTCCGCTGAAGTTTAAAAATGCTTAAAATCTCTTACATTGTACTCGGAAATCCGCTGAAGTTTAAAAATGCTTCGGAACTCTTACATTGTTCTCAGAATTCCGCTAACGTTTAAAAATGCTTCGGAACTCTTCCATTGTTCTCGGAATTCCGTTGAAGTTTAAAAATGCTTTGAAACTCTTCCATTGTTCTCGGAATTCTGCTGAAGTTTAAAAATGCTTCGGAACTCTTCCATTGTTCTCAGAATTCCGCTAACGTTTAAAAATGCTTCGGAAATCTTCCATTGTTTTCAAAATTCCGCTGACGCTTACAAATGCTTCAGAACTTTTCCATTGTTCTCGGAATTCCGCTGACTTTTAAAAATACTTCGAAACTCTTCCATTGTTCTCCAAATTCCGCTGAAGTTTAAAAATGCTTCGGAACTCTTCCATTGTTCTCGGAATTCCGCTGACGTTTAAAAATGCTTCACAACTCTTCCATTGTTCTCGGAATTCCGCTGACTTTTAAAAATACTTCGAAACTCTTCCATTGTTCTCCAAATTCCGCTGAAGTTTAAAAATGCTTCGGAACCCTTCCATTGTTCTCGGAATTCTGCTGAAGTTTAAAAATGCTTCGGAACTCTTCCATTGTTCTCAGAATTCTGCTGACGTTTAAAAATGCTTCGGAACTCTTCCATTGTTCTCGGAATTCCGCTGAAGTTTAAAAATGCTTTGGACCTCTTCCATTGTTCTAGGAATTCTGCTGAAGTCTAAAAATTCATCTGAACTCTTCCATTATTCTCGGAATTCGTGTGAATTTTAAAAATGCTTCGGAACTCTTCTATTGTTCTCGGAATTCCGCTGAAGTTTAAAAATGCTTAAAATCTCTTACATTGTACTCGGAAT
Source organism: Phyllobates terribilis (assembly GCF_046119375.1). Classification (NCBI taxonomy): domain Eukaryota; kingdom Metazoa; phylum Chordata; class Amphibia; order Anura; family Dendrobatidae; genus Phyllobates; species Phyllobates terribilis. The sequence goes on from NW_027362782.1 coordinate 16,930,059, forward strand.
TCCGCTGAAGTTTAAAAATGCTTCGGAACTCTTCCATTGCTCTCGGAATTCTGCTGAAGTTTAAAAATGCTTCAGAACGCTTACATTGTTCTCGGAATTCTGCTGACGTTTAAAAATGCTTCGGAATTCTTCCATTGTTCTCTGAATTCCGCTGACGTTTAAAAATGCTTCGGTACTCTTCCTTTGTTCTCGGAATTCCGCTGACATATAAAAATGCTTCGGAAATCTTGCATTGTTCTCGGCATTCCGCTGACGTTTAAAAATGCTTCGGAACTCTTCAATTGTTCTCGGAATTCTGCCGAACTTTTAAAATGCTTTGGAACTCTTCCATTGCTCTCGGAATTCTGCTGAAGTTTAAAAATGCTTCGGAACTCTTCCATTGTTCTCAGAATTCCGCTGACGTTTAAAAATGCTTTGGAAATCTTCCATTGTTTTCAAAATTCCGCTGACGTTTAAAAATGCTTCAGAACTCTTCCATTGTTCTCGGAATTCCGCTGACGTTTTAAAATGCTTCGGTACTCTTCCATTGTTCTCGGAATTCCGCTGACATATAAAAATGCTTCGGAAATCTTGCATTGTTCTCGGCATTCCGCTGACATTTAAAAATGCTTCGGAACTCTTCCATTGTTCTCAGAATTCCGCTGACGTTTAAAAATGCTTCGGAAATCTTCCATAGTTTTCAAAATTCCGCTGAAGTTTAAAAATGCTTCAGAACTCTTCCATTGTTCTCGGAATTCCGCTGACGTTTAAAAATGCTTTGGAACTCTTCCATTATTCTCGGAAATCTGCTGAAGTTTAAAAATGCTTCGGAACTCTTCCATTGTTCTCAGAATTCCGCTGAAGTTTAAAAATGCTTCGGTACTCTTCCATTGTTCTCGGAATTCTGCTGACATATAAAAATGCTTCGGAAATCTTGCATTGTTCTCGGCATTCCGCTGACGTTTAAAAATGCTTCGGAACTCTTCAATTGTTCTCGGAATTCTGCTGAACTTTTAAAATGCTTTGGAACTCTTCCATTGCTCTCGGAATTCTGCTGAAGTTTAAAAATGCTTCAGAACTCTTACATTGTTCTCGGAATTCTGCTGAAGTTTAAAAATGCTTCGGTACTCTTCCATTGTTCTCGGAATTCCGCTGACATATAAAAATGCTTCGGAAATCTTGCATTGTTCTCGGCATTCCGCTGACGTTTAAAAATGCTTCGGAACTCTTCCATTGTTCTCAGAATTCCGCTGACGTTTAAAAATGCTTCGGAAATCTTCCATTGTTTTCAAAATTCCGCTGACGTTTAAAAATGCTTCAGAACTCTTCCATTGTTCTCGGAATTCCGCTGACGTTTAAAAATGCTTTGGAACTCTTCCATTGTTCTTGGAATTCTGCTGAAGTTTAAAAATGCTTCGGAACTCTTCCATTGTTCTCAGAATTCCGCTGACGTTTAAAAATGCTTCGGTACTCTTCCATTGTTCTCGGAATTCCACTGACATATAAAAATGCTTCGGAAATCTGGCATTGTTCTCGGCATTCCGCTGACGTTTAAAAATGCTTCGGAACTCTTCCATTGTTCTCAGAATTCTGCTGACGTTTAAAAATGCTTCGGAACTCTTCCATTGTTCTCGGAATTCCGCTGAAGTTTAAAAATGCTTCGGACCTCTTCCATTGTTCTAGGAATTCTGCTGAAGTCTAAAAATTCATCTGAACTCTTCCATTATTCTCGGAATTCGTGTGAATTTTAAAAATGCTTCGGAACTCTTCCATTGCTCTCGGAATTCTGCTGAAGTTTAAAAATGCTTCAGAACTCTTACATTGTTCTCGGAATTCTGCTGACGTTTAAAAATGCTTCGGAACTCTTCCATTGTTCTCTGAATTCCGCTGACGTTTAAAAATGCTTCGGTACTCTTCCTTTGTTCTCGGAATTCCGCTGACATATAAAAATGCTTCGGAAATCTTGCATTGTTCTCGGCATTCCGCTGACGTTTAAAAATGCTTCGGAACTCTTAAATTGTTCTCGGAATTCTGCCGAACTTTTAAAATGCTTTGGAACTCTTCCATTGCTCTCGGAATTCTGCTGAAGTTTAAAAATGCTTCAGAACTCTTCCATTGTTCTCGGAATTCTGCTGTAGTTTAAAAATGCTACGGAACTCTTCCATTGTTCTCAGAATTCCGCTGACGTTTAAAAATGCTTTGGAAATCTTCCATTGTTTTCAAAATTCCGCTGACGTTTAAAAATGCTTCAGAACTCTTCCATTGTTCTCGGAATTCCGCTGACGTTTTAAAATGCTTCGGTACTCTTCCATTGTTCTCGGAATTCTGCTGAAGTTTAAAAATGCTTCGGAACTCTTCCATTGTTCTCAGAATTCCGCTAACGTTTAAAAATGCTTCAGAAATCTTCCATTGTTTTCAAAATTCCGCTGACGCTTAAATATGCTTCAGAACTCTTCCATTGTTCTCGGAATTCCGCTGACGTTTAATAATGCTTCGCAACTCTTTCATTGTACTCGGAATTCCGCTAACGTTTAAAAATGCTTCGGAACTCTTCCATTGTTCTCGGAATTCCGTTGAAGTTTAAAAATGCTTCGAAACTCTTCCATTGTTCTGGGAATTCTGCTGAAGTTTAAAAATGCTTCAGAACTCTTCCATTGTTCTCGGAATTCCGCTGACGTTTTAAAATGCTTCGGTACTCTTCCATTGTTCTCGGAATTCCGCTGACATATAAAAATGCTTCGGAAATCTTGCATTGTTCTCGGCATTCCGCTGACGTTTAAAAATGCTTCGGAACTCTTCCATTGTTCTCAGAATTCCGCTGACGTTTAAAAATGCTTCGGAAATCTTCCATAGTTTTCAAAATTCCGCTGACGTTTAAAAATGCTTCAGAACTCTTCCATTGTTCTCGGAATTCCGCTGACGTTTAAAAATGCTTTGGAACTCTTCCATTGTTCTTGGAATTCTGCTGAAGTTTAAAAATGCTTCGGAACTCTTCCATTGTTCTCAGAATTCCGCTGACGTTTAAAAATGCTTCGGTACTCTTCCATTGTTCTCGGAATTCCACTGACATATAAAAATGCTTCGGAAATCTGGCATTGTTCTCGGCATTCCGCTGACGTTTAAAAATGCTTCGGAACTCTTCCATTGTTCTCAGAATTCTGCTGACGTTTAAAAATGCTTCGGAACTCTTCCATTGTTCTCGGAATTCCGCTGAAGTTTAAAAATGCTTCGGACCTCTTCCATTGTTCTAGGAATTCTGCTGAAGTCTAAAAATTCATCTGAACTCTTCCATTATTCTCGGAATTCGTGTGAATTTTAAAAATGCTTCGGAACTCTTCCATTGCTCTCGGAATTCTGCTGAAGTTTAAAAATGCTTCAGAACTCTTACATTGTTCTCGGAATTCTGCTGACGTTTAAAAATGCTTCGGAACTCTTCCATTGTTCTCTGAATTCCGCTGACGTTTAAAAATGCTTCGGTACTCTTCCTTTGTTCTCGGAATTCCGCTGACATATAAAAATGCTTCGGAAATCTTGCATTGTTCTCGGCATTCCGCTGACGTTTAAAAATGCTTCGGAACTCTTAAATTGTTCTCGGAATTCTGCCGAACTTTTAAAATGCTTTGGAACTCTTCCATTGCTCTCGGAATTCTGCTGAAGTTTAAAAATGCTTCAGAACTCTTCCATTGTTCTCGGAATTCTGCTGTAGTTTAAAAATGCTACGGAACTCTTCCATTGTTCTCAGAATTCCGCTGACGTTTAAAAATGCTTTGGAAATCTTCCATTGTTTTCAAAATTCCGCTGACGTTTAAAAATGCTTCAGAACTCTTCCATTGTTCTCGGAATTCCGCTGACGTTTTAAAATGCTTCGGTACTCTTCCATTGTTCTCGGAATTCTGCTGAAGTTTAAAAATGCTTCGGAACTCTTCCATTGTTCTCAGAATTCCGCTAACGTTTAAAAATGCTTCAGAAATCTTCCATTGTTTTCAAAATTCCGCTGACGCTTAAATATGCTTCAGAACTCTTCCATTGTTCTCGGAATTCCGCTGACGTTTAATAATGCTTCGCAACTCTTTCATTGTACTCGGAATTCCGCTAACGTTTAAAAATGCTTCGGAACTCTTCCATTGTTCTCGGAATTCCGTTGAAGTTTAAAAATGCTTCGAAACTCTTCCATTGTTCTGGGAATTCTGCTGAAGTTTAAAAATGCTTCAGAACTCTTCCATTGTTCTCGGAATTCCGCTGACGTTTTAAAATGCTTCGGTACTCTTCCATTGTTCTCGGAATTCCGCTGACATATAAAAATGCTTCGGAAATCTTGCATTGTTCTCAGAATTCCGCTGACGTTTAAAAATGCTTCGGAAATCTTCCATAGTTTTCAAAATTCCGCTGACGTTTAAAAATGCTTCAGAACTCTTCCATTGTTCTCGGAATTCCGCTGACGTTTAAAAATGCTTTGGAACTCTTCCATTATTCTCGGAAATCTGCTGAAGTTTAAAAATGCTTCGGAACTCTTCCATTGTTCTCAGAATTCCGCTGAAGTTTAAAAATGCTTCGGTACTCTTCCATTGTTCTCGGAATTCCGCTGACATATAAAAATGCTTCGGAAATCTTGCATTGTTCTCGGCATTCCGCTGACGTTTAAAAATGCTTCGGAACTCTTCAATTGTTCTCGGAATTCTGCTGAACTTTTAAAATGCTTTGGAACTCTTCCATTGCTCTCGGAATTCTGCTGAAGTTTAAAAATGCTTCAGAACTCTTCCATTGTTTTCGGAATTCTGCTGAAGTTTAAAAATGCTTCGGAACTCTTCCATTGTTCTCAGAATTCCACTGACGTTTAAAAATGCTTCGGAAATCTTCCATTGTTTTCAAAATTCCGCTGACGCTTAAAAATGCTTCAGAACTCTTCCATTGTTCTCGGAATTCCGCTGACGTTTAATAATGCTTCGCAACTTTTTCATTGTTCTCGGAATTCAGCTGACGGTTAAAAATGCTTCGGAACTCTTCAATTGTTCTCGGAATTCTGTTGAACTTTTAAAATGCTTTGGAACTCTTCCATTGCTCTCGGAATTCTGCTGAAGTTTAAAAATGCTTCAGAACTCTTACATTGTTCTCGGAGTTCTGCTGACGTTTAAAAATGCTTCGGAACTCTACCATTGTTCTCGGAATTCCGTTGAAGTTTAAAAATGCTTCGAAACTCTTCCATTGTTCTCGGAATTCTGCTGAAGTTTAAAAATGCTTCGGAACTCTTCCATTGTTCTCGGAATTCTGCTGAAGTTTAAAAATGCTTCAGAACTCTTACATTGTTCTCGGAATTCTGCTGACGTTTAAAAATGCTTCGGAACTCTACCATTGTTCTCGGAATTCCGTTGAAGTTTAAAAATGCTTCGAAACTCTTCCATTGTTCTCGGAATTCTGCTGAAGTTTAAAAATGCTTCGGAACTCTTCCATTGTTCTCGGAATTCCGCTGACGTTTAATAATGCTTCGCAACTCTTTCATTGTTCTCGGAATTCCACTGACGTTTAAAAATGCTTCGGAACGCTTCCATTGTTCTCGGAATTCCGTTGAAGTTTAAAAATGCTTCGAAACTCTTCCATTGTTCTCGGAATTCTGCTGAAGTTTAAAAATGCTTTGGAACTCTTTCATTGTTCTCAGAAATCCGCTGACATTTAAAAATGCTTTGGTACTCTTCCATTGTTCTCGGAATTCCGCTGACATATAAAAATGCTTCGGAAATCTTGCATTGTTCTCGGCATTCCGCTGACGTTTAAAAATGCTTCGGAACTCTTCAATTGTTCTCGGAATTCTGCTGAACTTTTAAAATGCTTTGGAACTCTTCCATAGCTCTCGGAATTCTGCTGAAGTTTAAAAATGCTTCAGAACTCTTACATTGTTCTCGGAATTCTGCTGAAGTTTAAAAATGCTTCGGTACTCTTCCATTGTTCTCGGAATTCCGCTGACATATAAAAATGCTTCGGAAATCTTGCATTGTTCTCGGCATTCCGCTGACGTTTAAAAATGCTTCGGAACTCTTCCATTGTTCTCAGAATTCCGCTGACGTTTAAAAATGCTTCAGAACTCTTCCATTGTTCTCGGAATTCCGCTGACGTTTAAAAATGCTTTGGAACTCTTCCATTGTTCTTGGAATTCTGCTGAAGTTTAGAAATGCTTCGGAACTCTTCCATTGTTCTCAGAATTCCGCTGACGTTTAAAAATGCTTCGGTACTCTTCCATTGTTCTCGGAATTCCACTGACATATAAAAATGCTTCGGAAATCAGGCATTGTTCTCGGCATTCCGCTGACGTTTAAAAATGCTTCGGAACTCTTCCATTGTTCTCAGAATTCTGCTGACGTTTAAAAATGCTTCGGAACTCTTCCATTGTTCTCGGAATTCCGCTGAAGTTTAAAAATGCTTCGGACCTCTTCCATTGTTCTAGGAATTCTGCTGAAGTCTAAAAATTCATCTGAACTCTTCCATTATTCTCGGAATTCGTGTGAATTTTAAAAATGCTTCGGAACTCTTCCATTGCTCTCGGAATTCTGCTGAAGTTTAAAAATGCTTCAGAACTCTTACATTGTCCTCGGAATTCTGCTGACGTTTAAAAATGCTTCGGAACTCTTCCATTGTTCTCTGAATTCCGCTGACGTTTAAAAATGCTTCGGTACTCTTCCTTTGTTCTCGGAATTCCGCTGACATATAAAAATGCTTCGGAAATCTTGCATTGTTCTCGGCATTCCGCTGACGTTTAAAAATGCTTCGGAACTCTTCCATTGCTCTCGGAATTCTGCTGAAGTTTAAAAATGCTTCAGAACTCTTACATTGTTCTCAGAATTCCGCTGACGTTTAAAAATGCTTCGGAAATCTTCCATAGTTTTCAAAATTCCGCTGACGTTTAAAAATGCTTCAGAACTCTTCCATTGTTCTCGGAATTCCGCTGACGTTTAAAAATGCTTTGGAACTCTTCCATTATTCTCGGAAATCTGCTGAAGTTTAAAAATGCTTCGGAACTCTTCCATTGTTCTCAGAATTCCGCTGAAGTTTAAAAATGCTTCGGTACTCTTCCATTGTTCTCGGAATTCCGCTGACATATAAAAATGCTTCGGAAATCTTGCATTGTTCTCGGCATTCCGCTGACGTTTAAAAATGCTTCGGAACTCTTCCATTGTTCTCAGAATTCCGCTAACGTTTAAAAATGCTTCAGAAATCTTCCATTGTTTTCAAAATTCCGCTGACGCTTAAATATGCTTCAGAACTCTTCCATTGTTCTCGGAATTCCGCTGACGTTTAATAATGCTTCGCAACTCTTTCATTGTACTCGGAATTCCGCTAACGTTTAAAAATGCTTCGGAACTCTTCCATTGTTCTCGGAATTCCGTTGAAGTTTAAAAATGCTTCGAAACTCTTCCATTGTTCTGGGAATTCTGCTGAAGTTTAAAAATGCTTCAGAACTCTTCCATTGTTCTCGGAATTCCGCTGACGTTTTAAAATGCTTCGGTACTCTTCCATTGTTCTCGGAATTCCGCTGACATATAAAAATGCTTCGGAAATCTTGCATTGTTCTCGGCATTCCGCTGACGTTTAAAAATGCTTCGGAACTCTTCCATTGTTCTCAGAATTCCGCTGACGTTTAAAAATGCTTCGGAAATCTTCCATAGTTTTCAAAATTCCGCTGACGTTTAAAAATGCTTCAGAACTCTTCCATTGTTCTCGGAATTCCGCTGACGTTTAAAAATGCTTTGGAACTCTTCCATTATTCTCGGAAATCTGCTGAAGTTTAAAAATGCTTCGGAACTCTTCCATTGTTCTCAGAATTCCGCTGAAGTTTAAAAATGCTTCGGTACTCTTCCATTGTTCTCGGAATTCCGCTGACGTTTTAAAATGCTTCGGTACTCTTCCATTGTTCTCGGAATTCCGCTGACATATAAAAATGCTTCGGAAATCTTGCATTGTTCTCGGCATTCCGCTGACGTTTAAAAATGCTTCGGAACTCTTCCATTGTTCTCAGAATTCCGCTGACGTTTAAAAATGCTTCAGAACTCTTCCATTGTTCTCGGAATTCCGCTGACGTTTAAAAATGCTTTGGAACTCTTCCATTGTTCTTGGAATTCTGCTGAAGTTTAGAAATGCTTCGGAACTCTTCCATTGTTCTCAGAATTCCGCTGACGTTTAAAAATGCTTCGGTACTCTTCCATTGTTCTCGGAATTCCACTGACATATAAAAATGCTTCGGAAATCTGGCATTGTTCTCGGCATTCCGCTGACGTTTAAAAATGCTTCGGAACTCTTCCATTGTTCTCAGAATTCTGCTGACGTTTAAAAATGCTTCGGAACTCTTCCATTGTTCTCGGAATTCCGCTGAAGTTTAAAAATGCTTCGGACCTCTTCCATTGTTCTAGGAATTCTGCTGAAGTCTAAAAATTCATCTGAACTCTTCCATTATTCTCGGAATTCGTGTGAATTTTAAAAATGCTTCGGAACTCTTCCATTGCTCTCGGAATTCTGCTGAAGTTTAAAAATGCTTCAGAACTCTTACATTGTCCTCGGAATTCTGCTGACGTTTAAAAATGCTTCGGAACTCTTCCATTGTTCTCTGAATTCCGCTGACGTTTAAAAATGCTTCGGTACTCTTCCTTTGTTCTCGGAATTCCGCTGACATATAAAAATGCTTCGGAAATCTTGCATTGTTCTCGGCATTCCGCTGACGTTTAAAAATGCTTCGGAACTCTTCCATTGCTCTCGGAATTCTGCTGAAGTTTAAAAATGCTTCAGAACTCTTACATTGTTCTCAGAATTCCGCTGACGTTTAAAAATGCTTCGGAAATCTTCCATAGTTTTCAAAATTCCGCTGACGTTTAAAAATGCTTCAGAACTCTTCCATTGTTCTCGGAATTCCGCTGACGTTTAAAAATGCTTTGGAACTCTTCCATTATTCTCGGAAATCTGCTGAAGTTTAAAAATGCTTCGGAACTCTTCCATTGTTCTCAGAATTCCGCTGAAGTTTAAAAATGCTTCGGTACTCTTCCATTGTTCTCGGAATTCCGCTGACATATAAAAATGCTTCGGAAATCTTGCATTGTTCTCGGCATTCCGCTGACGTTTAAAAATGCTTCGGAACTCTTCCATTGTTCTCAGAATTCCGCTAACGTTTAAAAATGCTTCAGAAATCTTCCATTGTTTTCAAAATTCCGCTGACGCTTAAATATGCTTCAGAACTCTTCCATTGTTCTCGGAATTCCGCTGACGTTTAATAATGCTTCGCAACTCTTTCATTGTACTCGGAATTCCGCTAACGTTTAAAAATGCTTCGGAACTCTTCCATTGTTCTCGGAATTCCGTTGAAGTTTAAAAATGCTTCGAAACTCTTCCATTGTTCTGGGAATTCTGCTGAAGTTTAAAAATGCTTCAGAACTCTTCCATTGTTCTCGGAATTCCGCTGACGTTTTAAAATGCTTCGGTACTCTTCCATTGTTCTCGGAATTCCGCTGACATATAAAAATGCTTCGGAAATCTTGCATTGTTCTCGGCATTCCGCTGACGTTTAAAAATGCTTCGGAACTCTTCCATTGTTCTCAGAATTCCGCTGACGTTTAAAAATGCTTCGGAAATCTTCCATAGTTTTCAAAATTCCGCTGACGTTTAAAAATGCTTCAGAACTCTTCCATTGTTCTCGGAATTCCGCTGACGTTTAAAAATGCTTTGGAACTCTTCCATTATTCTCGGAAATCTGCTGAAGTTTAAAAATGCTTCGGAACTCTTCCATTGTTCTCAGAATTCCGCTGAAGTTTAAAAATGCTTCGGTACTCTTCCATTGTTCTCGGAATTCCGCTGACATATAAAAATGCTTCGGAAATCTTGCATTGTTCTCGGCATTCCGCTGACGTTTAAAAATGCTTCGGAACTCTTCAATTGTTCTCGGAATTCTGCTGAACTTTTAAAATGCTTTGGAACTCTTCCATTGCTCTCGGAATTCTGCTGAAGTTTAAAAATGCTTCAGAACTCTTCCATTGTTTTCGGAATTCTGCTGAAGTTTAAAAATGCTTCGGAACTCTTCCATTGTTCTCAGAATTCCACTGACGTTTAAAAATGCTTCGGAAATCTTCCATTGTTTTCAAAATTCCGCTGACGCTTAAAAATGCTTCAGAACTCTTCCATTGTTCTCGGAATTCCGCTGACGTTTAATAATGCTTCGCAACTTTTTCATTGTTCTCGGAATTCAGCTGACGGTTAAAAATGCTTCGGAACTCTTCAATTGTTCTCGGAATTCTGTTGAACTTTTAAAATGCTTTGGAACTCTTCCATTGCTCTCGGAATTCTGCTGAAGTTTAAAAATGCTTCAGAACTCTTACATTGTTCTCGGAGTTCTGCTGACGTTTAAAAATGCTTCGGAACTCTACCATTGTTCTCGGAATTCCGTTGAAGTTTAAAAATGCTTCGAAACTCTTCCATTGTTCTCGGAATTCTGCTGAAGTCTAAAAATGCTTCGGAACTCTTCCATTGTTCTCGGAATTCTGCTGAAGTTTAAAAATGCTTCAGAACTCTTACATTGTTCTCGGAATTCTGCTGACGTTTAAAAATGCTTCGGAACTCTACCATTGTTCTCGGAATTCCGTTGAAGTTTAAAAATGCTTCGAAACTCTTCCATTGTTCTCGGAATTCTGCTGAAGTTTAAAAATGCTTCGGAACTCTTCCATTGTTCTCGGAATTCCGCTGACGTTTAATAATGCTTCGCAACTCTTTCATTGTTCTCGGAATTCCACTGACGTTTAAAAATGCTTCGGAACGCTTCCATTGTTCTCGGAATTCCGTTGAAGTTTAAAAATGCTTCGAAACTCTTCCATTGTTCTCGGAATTCTGCTGAAGTTTAAAAATGCTTTGGAACTCTTTCATTGTTCTCAGAAATCCGCTGACATTTAAAAATGCTTTGGTACTCTTCCATTGTTCTCGGAATTCCGCTGACATATAAAAATGCTTCGGAAATCTTGCATTGTTCTCGGCATTCCGCTGACGTTTAAAAATGCTTCGGAACTCTTCAATTGTTCTCGGAATTCTGCTGAACTTTTAAAATGCTTTGGAACTCTTCCATAGCTCTCGGAATTCTGCTGAAGTTTAAAAATGCTTCAGAACTCTTACATTGTTCTCGGAATTCTGCTGAAGTTTAAAAATGCTTCGGTACTCTTCCATTGTTCTCGGAATTCCGCTGACATATAAAAATGCTTCGGAAATCTTGCATTGTTCTCGGCATTCCGCTGACGTTTAAAAATGCTTCGGAACTCTTCCATTGTTCTCAGAATTCCGCTGACGTTTAAAAATGCTTCAGAACTCTTCCATTGTTCTCGGAATTCCGCTGACGTTTAAAAATGCTTTGGAACTCTTCCATTGTTCTTGGAATTCTGCTGAAGTTTAGAAATGCTTCGGAACTCTTCCATTGTTCTCAGAATTCCGCTGACGTTTAAAAATGCTTCGGTACTCTTCCATTGTTCTCGGAATTCCACTGACATATAAAAATGCTTCGGAAATCTGGCATTGTTCTCGGCATTCCGCTGACGTTTAAAAATGCTTCGGAACTCTTCCATTGTTCTCAGAATTCTGCTGACGTTTAAAAATGCTTCGGAACTCTTCCATTGTTCTCGGAATTCCGCTGAAGTTTAAAAATGCTTCGGACCTCTTCCATTGTTCTAGGAATTCTGCTGAAGTCTAAAAATTCATCTGAACTCTTCCATTATTCTCGGAATTCGTGTGAATTTTAAAAATGCTTCGGAACTCTTCCATTGCTCTCGGAATTCTGCTGAAGTTTAAAAATGCTTCAGAACTCTTACATTGTCCTCGGAATTCTGCTGACGTTTAAAAATGCTTCGGAACTCTTCCATTGTTCTCTGAATTCCGCTGACGTTTAAAAATGCTTCGGTACTCTTCCTTTGTTCTCGGAATTCCGCTGACATATAAAAATGCTTCGGAAATCTTGCATTGTTCTCGGCATTCCGCTGACGTTTAAAAATGCTTCGGAACTCTTCCATTGCTCTCGGAATTCTGCTGAAGTTTAAAAATGCTTCAGAACTCTTACATTGTTCTCAGAATTCCGCTGACGTTTAAAAATGCTTCGGAAATCTTCCATAGTTTTCAAAATTCCGCTGACGTTTAAAAATGCTTCAGAACTCTTCCATTGTTCTCGGAATTCCGCTGACGTTTAAAAATGCTTTGGAACTCTTCCATTATTCTCGGAAATCTGCTGAAGTTTAAAAATGCTTCGGAACTCTTCCATTGTTCTCAGAATTCCGCTGAAGTTTAAAAATGCTTCGGTACTCTTCCATTGTTCTCGGAATTCCGCTGACATATAAAAATGCTTCGGAAATCTTGCATTGTTCTCGGCATTCCGCTGACGTTTAAAAATGCTTCGGAACTCTTCAATTGTTCTCGGAATTCTGCTGAACTTTTAAAATGCTTTGGAACTCTTCCATTGCTCTCGGAATTCTGCTGAAGTTTAAAAATGCTTCAGAACTCTTCCATTGTTTTCGGAATTCTGCTGAAGTTTAAAAATGCTTCGGAACTCTTCCATTGTTCTCAGAATTCCACTGACGTTTAAAAATGCTTCGGAAATCTTCCATTGTTTTCAAAATTCCGCTGACGCTTAAAAATGCTTCAGAACTCTTCCATTGTTCTCGGAATTCCGCTGACGTTTAATAATGCTTCGCAACTTTTTCATTGTTCTCGGAATTCAGCTGACGGTTAAAAATGCTTCGGAACTCTTCAATTGTTCTCGGAATTCTGTTGAACTTTTAAAATGCTTTGGAACTCTTCCATTGCTCTCGGAATTCTGCTGAAGTTTAAAAATGCTTCAGAACTCTTACATTGTTCTCGGAATTCTGCTGACGTTTAAAAATGCTTCGGAACTCTACCATTGTTCTCGGAATTCCGTTGAAGTTTAAAAATGCTTCGAAACTCTTCCATTGTTCTCGGAATTCTGCTGAAGTTTAAAAATGCTTCGGAACTCTTCCATTGTTCTCGGAATTCCGCTGACGTTTAATAATGCTTCGCAACTCTTTCATTGTTCTCGGAATTCCACTGACGTTTAAAAATGCTTCGGAACGCTTCCATTGTTCTCGGAATTCCGTTGAAGTTTAAAAATGCTTCGAAACTCTTCCATTGTTCTCGGAATTCTGCTGAAGTTTAAAAATGCTTTGGAACTCTTTCATTGTTCTCAGAATTCCGCTGACATTTAAAAATGCTTTGGTACTCTTCCATTGTTCTCGGAATTCCGCTGACATATAAAAATGCTTCGGAAATCTTGCATTGTTCTCGGCATTCCGCTGACGTTTAAAAATGCTTCGGAACTCTTCAATTGTTCTCGGAATTCTGCTGAACTTTTAAAATGCTTTGGAACTCTTCCATTGCTCTCGGAATTCTGCTGAAGTTTAAAAATGCTTCAGAACTCTTACATTGTTCTCGGAATTCTGCTGAAGTTTAAAAATGCTTCGGTACTCTTCCATTGTTCTCGGAATTCCGCTGACATATAAAAATGCTTCGGAAATCTTGCATTGTTCTCGGCATTCCGCTGACGTTTAAAAATGCTTCGGAACTCTTCCATTGTTCTCAGAATTCCGCTGACGTTTAAAAATGCTTCGGAAATCTTCCATTGTTTTCAAAATTCCGCTGACGTTTAAAAATGCTTCAGAACTCTTCCATTGTTCTCGGAATTCCGCTGACGTTTAAAAATGCTTTGGAACTCTTCCATTGTTCTTGGAATTCTGCTGAAGTTTAGAAATGCTTCGGAACTCTTCCATTGTTCTCAGAATTCCGCTGACGTTTAAAAATGCTTCGGTACTCTTCCATTGTTCTCGGAATTCCACTGACATATAAAAATGCTTCGGAAATCTGGCATTGTTCTCGGCATTCCGCTGACGTTTAAAAATGCTTCGGAACTCTTCCATTGTTCTCAGAATTCTGCTGACGTTTAAAAATGCTTCGGAACTCTTCCATTGTTCTCGGAATTCCGCTGAAGTTTAAAAATGCTTCGGACCTCTTCCATTGTTCTAGGAATTCTGCTGAAGTCTAAAAATTCATCTGAACTCTTCCATTATTCTCGGAATTCGTGTGAATTTTAAAAATGCTTCGGAACTCTTCCATTGCTCTCGGAATTCTGCTGAAGTTTAAAAATGCTTCAGAACTCTTACATTGTTCTCGGAATTCTGCTGACGTTTAAAAATGCTTCGGAACTCTTCCATTGTTCTCTGAATTCCGCTGACGTTTAAAAATGCTTCGGTACTCTTCCTTTGTTCTCGGAATTCCGCTGACATATAAAAATGCTTCGGAAATCTTGCATTGTTCTCGGCATTCCGCTGACGTTTAAAAATGCTTCGGAACTCTTCAATTGTTCTCGGAATTCTGCCGAACTTTTAAAATGCTTTGGAACTCTTCCATTGCTCTCGGAATTCTGCTGAAGTTTAAAAATGCTTCAGAACTCTTCCATTGTTCTCGGAATTCTGCTGTAGTTTAAAAATGCTACGGAACTCTTCCATTGTTCTCAGAATTCCGCTGACGTTTAAAAATGCTTTGGAAATCTTCCATTGTTTTCAAAATTCCGCTGACGTTTAAAAATGCTTCAGAACTCTTCCATTGTTCTCGGAATTCCGCTGACGTTTTAAAATGCTTCGGTACTCTTCCATTGTTCTCGGAATTCTGCTGAAGTTTAAAAATGCTTCGGAACTCTTCCATTGTTCTCAGAATTCCGCTAACGTTTAAAAATGCTTCAGAAATCTTCCATTGTTTTCAAAATTCCGCTGACGCTTAAATATGCTTCAGAACTCTTCCATTGTTCTCGGAATTCCGCTGACGTTTAATAATGCTTCGCAACTCTTTCATTGTACTCGGAATTCCGCTAACGTTTAAAAATGCTTCGGAACTCTTCCATTGTTCTCGGAATTCCGTTGAAGTTTAAAAATGCTTCGAAACTCTTCCATTGTTCTGGGAATTCTGCTGAAGTTTAAAAATGCTTCAGAACTCTTCCATTGTTCTCGGAATTCCGCTGATGTTTAAACATGCTTCGGAACTCTTCCATTGTTCTCGGAATTCTGTTGAAGTTTAAAAATGCTTCTAAACTCTTCCATTGTTCTCGGAATTTTGCTGAAGTTTAAAAATGCTTCGGAACTCTTCCATTGTTCTCGGAATTCCGCTGACATATAAAAATGCTTCGGAAATCTTGCATTGTTCTCGGCATTCCGCTGACGTTTAAAAATGCTTCGGAACTCTTCAATTGTTCTCGGAATTCTGCTGAACTTTTAAAATGCTTTGGAACTCTTCCATTGCTCTCGCAATTCTGCTGACGTTTAAAAATGCTTCGGAACTCTTCCATTGTTCTCGGAATTCTGTTGACGTTTAAAAATGCTTCGGAACTCTTCCATTGTTCTCGGAATTCCGCTGACGTTTAAAAATGCTTCACAACTCTTCCATTGTTCTCGGAATTCCGCTGACTTTTAAAAATACTTCGAAACTCTTCCATTGTTCTCCAAATTCCGCTGAAGTTTAAAAATGCTTCGGAACCCTTCCATTGTTCTCGGAATTCTGCTGAAGTTTAAAAATGTTTCGGAACTCTTCCATTGTTCTCAGAATTCCGCTGAAGTTTAAAAATGCTTCGGACCTCTTCCATTGTTCTAGGAATTCTGCTGAAGTTTAAAAATTCATCTGAACTCTTCCATTATTCTCGGAATTCGTGTGAATTTTAAAAATGCTTCGGAACTCTTCTATTGTTCTCGGAATTCCGCTGAAGTTTAAAAATGCTTAAAATCTCTTACATTGTACTCGGAAATCCGCTGAAGTTTAAAAATGCTTCGGAACTCTTCCATTGCTCTCGGAATTCTGCTGAAGTTTAAAAATGCTTCAGAACTCTTACATTGTTCTCAGAATTCCGCTAACGTTTAAAAATGCTTCGGAAATCTTCCATTGTTTTCAAAATTCCGCTGACGCTTAAAAATGCTTCAGAACTCTTCCATTGTTCTCGGAATTCCGCTGACGTTTAATAATGCTTCGCAACTCTTTCATTGTACTCGGAATTCCGCTAACGTTTAAAAATGCTTCGGAACTCTTCCATTGTTCTCGGAATTCCGTTGAAGTTTAAAAATGCTTTGAAACTCTTCCATTGTTCTCGGAATTCTGCTGAAGTTTAAAAATGCTTCGGAACTCTTCCATTGTTCTCAGAATTCCGCTAACGTTTAAAAATGCTTCGGAAATCTTCCATTGTTTTCAAAATTCCGCTGACGCTTACAAATGCTTCAGAACTTTTCCATTGTTCTCGGAATTCCGCTGACTTTTAAAAATACTTCGAAACTCTTCCATTGTTCTCCAAATTCCGCTGAAGTTTAAAAATGCTTCGGAACTCTTCCATTGTTCTCGGAATTCCGCTGACGTTTAAAAATGCTTCACAACTCTTCCATTGTTCTCGGAATTCCGCTGACTTTTAAAAATACTTCGAAACTCTTCCATTGTTCTCCAAATTCCGCTGAAGTTTAAAAATGCTTCGGAACCCTTCCATTGTTCTCGGAATTCTGCTGAAGTTTAAAAATGCTTCGGAACTCTTCCATTGTTCTCAGAATTCTGCTGACGTTTAAAAATGCTTCGGAACTCTTCCATTGTTCTCGGAATTCCGCTGAAGTTTAAAAATGCTTTGGACCTCTTCCATTGTTCTAGGAATTCTGCTGAAGTCTAAAAATTCATCTGAACTCTTCCAATATTCTCGGAATTCGTGTGAATTTTAAAAATGCTTCGGAACTCTTCTATTGTTCTCGGAATTCCGCTGAAGTTTAAAAATGCTTAAAATCTCTTACATTGTACTCGGAATTCCGCTGAAGTTTAAAAATGCTTCGGAACTCTTCCATTGCTCTCGGAATTCTGCTGAAGTTTAAAAATGCTTCAGAACTCTTACATTGTTCTCGGAATTCTGCTGACGTTTAAAAATGCTTCGGAATTCTTCCATTGTTCTCTGAATTCCGCTGACGTTTAAAAATGCTTCGGTACTCTTCCTTTGTTCTCGGCATTCCGCTGACGTTTAAAAATGCTTCGGAACTCTTCAATTGTTCTCGGAATTCTGCCGAACTTTTAAAATGCTTTGGAACTCTTCCATTGCTCTCGGAATTCTGCTGAAGTTTAAAAATGCTTCAGAACTCTTCCATTGTTCTCGGAATTCTGCTGTAGTTTAAAAATGCTTCGGAACTCTTCCATTGTTCTCAGAATTCCGCTGACGTTTAAAAATGCTTTGGAAATCTTCCATTGTTTTCAAAATTCCGCTGACGTTTAAAAATGCTTCAGAACTCTTCCATTGTTCTCGGAATTCCGCTGACGTTTTAAAATGCTTCGGTACTCTTCCATTGTTCTCGGAATTCCGCTGACATATAAAAATGCTTCGGAAATCTTGCATTGTTCTCGGCATTCCGCTGACATTTAAAAATGCTTCGGAACTCTTCCATTGTTCTCAGAATTCCGCTGACGTTTAAAAATGCTTCGGAAATCTTCCATAGTTTTCAAAATTCCGCTGAAGTTTAAAAATGTTTCAGAACTCTTCCATTGTTCTCGGAATTCCGCTGACGTTTAAAAATGCTTTGGAACTCTTCCATTATTCTCGGAAATCTGCTGAAGTTTAAAAATGCTTCGGAACTCTTCCATTGTTCTCAGAATTCCGCTGAAGTTTAAAAATGCTTCGGTACTCTTCCATTGTTCTCGGAATTCCGCTGACATATAAAAATGCTTCGGAAATCTTGCATTGTTCTCGGCATTCCGCTGACGTTTAAAAATGCTTCGGAACTCTTCAATTGTTCTCGGAATTCTGCTGAACTTTTAAAATGCTTTGGAACTCTTCCATTGCTCTCGGAATTCTGCTGAAGTTTAAAAATGCTTCAGAACTCTTCCATTGTTTTCGGAATTCTGCTGAAGTTTAAAAATGCTTCGGAACTCTTCCATTGTTCTCAGAATTCCACTGACGTTTAAAAATGCTTCGGAAATCTTCCATTGTTTTCAAAATTCCGCTGACGCTTAAAAATGCTTCAGAACTCTTCCATTGTTCTCGGAATTCCGCTGACGTTTAATAATGCTTCGCAACTTTTTCATTGTTCTTGGAATTCCGCTGACGGTTAAAAATGCTTCGGAACTGTTCAATTGTTCTCGGAATTCTGTTGAACTTTTAAAATGCTTTGGAACTCTTCCATTGCTCTCGGAATTCTGCTGAAGTTTAAAAATGCTTCAGAACTCTTACATTGTTCTCGGAATTCTGCTGACGTTTAAAAATGCTTCGGAACTCTACCATTGTTCTCGGAATTCCGTTGAAGTTTAAAAATGCTTCGAAACTCTTCCATTGTTCTCGGAATTCTGCTGAAGTTTAAAAATGCTTCGGAACTCTTCCATTGTTCTCGGAATTCCGCTGACGTTTAATAATGCTTCGCAACTCTTTCATTGTTCTAGGAATTCCACTGACGTTTAAAAATGCTTCGGAACGCTTCCATTGTTCTCGGAATTCCGTTGAAGTTTAAAAATGCTTCGAAACTCTTCCATTGTTCTCGGAATTCTGCTGAAGTTTAAAAATGCTTTGGAACTCTTTCATTGTTCTCAGAATTCCGCTGACATTTAAAAATGCTTTGGTACTCTTCCATTGTTCTCGGAATTCCGCTGACATATAAAAATGCTTCGGAAATCTTGCATTGTTCTCGGCATTCCGCTGACGTTTAAAAATGCTTCGGAACTCTTCAATTGTTCTCGGAACTCTGCTGAACTTTTAAAATGCTTTGGAACTCTTCCATTATTCTCGGAAATCTGCTGTAGTTTAAAAATGCTACGGAACTCTTCCATTGTTCTCAGAATTCCGCTGACGTTTAAAAATGCTTTGGAAATCTTCCATTGTTTTCAAAATTCCGCTGACGTTTAAAAATGCTTCAGAACTCTTCCATTGTTCTCGGAATTCCGCTGACGTTTAAAAATGCTTCAGAACTCTTCCATTGTTCTCAGAATTCCGCTAACGTTTAAAAATGCTTCAGAAATCTTCCATTGTTTTCAAAATTCCGCTGACGCTTAAATATGCTTCAGAACTCTTCAATTGTTCTCGGAATTCCGCTGACGTTTAATAATGCTTCGCAACTCTTTCATTGTACTCGGAATTCCGCTAAAGTTTAAAAATGCTTCGGAACTCTTCCATTGTTCTCGGAATTCCGTTGAAGTTTAAAAATGCTTCGAAACTCTTCCATTGTTCTGGGAATTCTGATGAAGTTTAAAAATGCTTCAGAACTCTTCCATTGTTCTCGGAATTCCGCTGATGTTTAAACATGCTTCGGAACTCTTCCATTGTTCTCGGAATTCTGTTGAAGTTTAAAAATGCTTCTAAACTCTTCCATTGTTCTCGGAATTCTGCTGAAGTTTAAAAATGCTTCGGAACTCTTCCATTGTTCTCGGAATTCCGCTGACATATAAAAATGCTTCGGAAATCTTGCATTGTTCTCGGCATTCCGCTGACGTTTAAAAATGCTTCGGAACTCTTCAATTGTTCTCGGAATTCTGCTGAACTTTTAAAATGCTTTGGAACTCTTCCATTGCTCTCGCAATTCTGCTGACGTTTAAAAATGCTTCGGAACTCTTCCATTGTTCTCGGAATTCTGTTGACGTTTAAAAATGCTTCGGAACTCTTCCATTGTTCTCGGAATTCCGCTGACGTTTAAAAATGCTTCACAACTCTTCCATTGTTCTCGGAATTCCGCTGACTTTTAAAAATACTTCGAAACTCTTCCATTGTTCTCCAAATTCCGCTGAAGTTTAAAAATGCTTCGGAACCCTTCCATTGTTCTCGGAATTCTGCTGAAGTTTAAAAATGTTTCGGAACTCTTCCATTGTTCTCAGAATTCCGCTGAAGTTTAAAAATGCTTCGGACCTCTTCCATTGTTCTAGGAATTCTGCTGAAGTTTAAAAATTCATCTGAACTCTTCCATTATTCTCGGAATTCGTGTGAATTTTAAAAATGCTTCGGAACTCTTCTATTGTTCTCGGAATTCCGCTGAAGTTTAAAAATGCTTAAAATCTCTTACATTGTACTCGGAAATCCGCTGAAGTTTAAAAATGCTTCGGAACTCTTACATTGTTCTCAGAATTCCGCTAACGTTTAAAAATGCTTCGGAACTCTTCCATTGTTCTCGGAATTCCGTTGAAGTTTAAAAATGCTTTGAAACTCTTCCATTGTTCTCGGAATTCTGCTGAAGTTTAAAAATGCTTCGGAACTCTTCCATTGTTCTCAGAATTCCGCTAACGTTTAAAAATGCTTCGGAAATCTTCCATTGTTTTCAAAATTCCGCTGACGCTTACAAATGCTTCAGAACTTTTCCATTGTTCTCGGAATTCCGCTGACTTTTAAAAATACTTCGAAACTCTTCCATTGTTCTCCAAATTCCGCTGAAGTTTAAAAATGCTTCGGAACTCTTCCATTGTTCTCGGAATTCCGCTGACGTTTAAAAATGCTTCACAACTCTTCCATTGTTCTCGGAATTCCGCTGACTTTTAAAAATACTTCGAAACTCTTCCATTGTTCTCCAAATTCCGCTGAAGTTTAAAAATGCTTCGGAACCCTTCCATTGTTCTCGGAATTCTGCTGAAGTTTAAAAATGCTTCGGAACTCTTCCATTGTTCTCAGAATTCTGCTGACGTTTAAAAATGCTTCGGAACTCTTCCATTGTTCTCGGAATTCCGCTGAAGTTTAAAAATGCTTTGGACCTCTTCCATTGTTCTAGGAATTCTGCTGAAGTCTAAAAATTCATCTGAACTCTTCCATTATTCTCAAAATTCGTGTGAATTTTAAAAATGCTTCGGAACTCTTCTATTGTTCTCGGAATTCCGCTGAAGTTTAAAAATGCTTAAAATCTCTTACATTGTACTCGGAATTCCGCTGAAGTTTAAAAATGCTTCGGAACTCTTCCATTGCTCTCGGAATTCTGCTGAAGTTTAAAAATGCTTCAGAACGCTTACATTGTTCTCGGAATTCTGCTGACGTTTAAAAATGCTTCGGAATTCTTCCATTGTTCTCTGAATTCCGCTGACGTTTAAAAATGCTTCGGTACTCTTCCTTTGTTCTCGGAATTCCGCTGACATATAAAAATGCTTCGGAAATCTTGCATTGTTCTCGGCATTCCGCTGACGTTTAAAAATGCTTCGGAACTCTTCAATTGTTCTCGGAATTCTGCCGAACTTTTAAAATGCTTTGGAACTCTTCCATTGCTCTCGGAATTCTGCTGAAGTTTAAAAATGCTTCGGAACTCTTCCATTGTTCTCAGAATTCCGCTGACGTTTAAAAATGCTTTGGAAATCTTCCATTGTTTTCAAAATTCCGCTGACGTTTAAAAATGCTTCAGAACTCTTCCATTGTTCTCGGAATTCCGCTGACGTTTTAAAATGCTTCGGTACTCTTCCATTGTTCTCGGAATTCCGCTGACATATAAAAATGCTTCGGAAATCTTGCATTGTTCTCGGCATTCCGCTGACATTTAAAAATGCTTCGGAACTCTTCCATTGTTCTCAGAATTCCGCTGACGTTTAAAAATGCTTCGGAAATCTTCCATAGTTTTCAAAATTCCGCTGAAGTTTAAAAATGCTTCAGAACTCTTCCATTGTTCTCGGAATTCCGCTGACGTTTAAAAATGCTTTGGAACTCTTCCATTATTCTCGGAAATCTGCTGAAGTTTAAAAATGCTTCGGAACTCTTCCATTGTTCTCAGAATTCCGCTGAAGTTTAAAAATGCTTCGGTACTCTTCCATTGTTCTCGGAATTCTGCTGACATATAAAAATGCTTCGGAAATCTTGCATTGTTCTCGGCATTCCGCTGACGTTTAAAAATGCTTCGGAACTCTTCAATTGTTCTCGGAATTCTGCTGAACTTTTAAAATGCTTTGGAACTCTTCCATTGCTCTCGGAATTCTGCTGAAGTTTAAAAATGCTTCAGAACTCTTACATTGTTCTCGGAATTCTGCTGAAGTTTAAAAATGCTTCGGTACTCTTCCATTGTTCTCGGAATTCCGCTGACATATAAAAATGCTTCGGAAATCTTGCATTGTTCTCGGCATTCCGCTGACGTTTAAAAATGCTTCGGAACTCTTCCATTGTTCTCAGAATTCCGCTGACGTTTAAAAATGCTTCGGAAATCTTCCATTGTTTTCAAAATTCCGCTGACGTTTAAAAATGCTTCAGAACTCTTCCATTGTTCTCGGAATTCCGCTGACGTTTAAAAATGCTTTGGAACTCTTCCATTGTTCTTGGAATTCTGCTGAAGTTTAAAAATGCTTCGGAACTCTTCCATTGTTCTCAGAATTCCGCTGACGTTTAAAAATGCTTCGGTACTCTTCCATTGTTCTCGGAATTCCACTGACATATAAAAATGCTTCGGAAATCTGGCATTGTTCTCGGCATTCCGCTGACGTTTAAAAATGCTTCGGAACTCTTCCATTGTTCTCAGAATTCTGCTGACGTTTAAAAATGCTTCGGAACTCTTCCATTGTTCTCGGAATTCCGCTGAAGTTTAAAAATGCTTCGGACCTCTTCCATTGTTCTAGGAATTCTGCTGAAGTCTAAAAATTCATCTGAACTCTTCCATTATTCTCGGAATTCGTGTGAATTTTAAAAATGCTTCGGAACTCTTCCATTGCTCTCGGAATTCTGCTGAAGTTTAAAAATGCTTCAGAACTCTTACATTGTTCTCGGAATTCTGCTGACGTTTAAAAATGCTTCGGAACTCTTCCATTGTTCTCTGAATTCCGCTGACGTTTAAAAATGCTTCGGTACTCTTCCTTTGTTCTCGGAATTCCGCTGACATATAAAAATGCTTCGGAAATCTTGCATTGTTCTCGGCATTCCGCTGACGTTTAAAAATGCTTCGGAACTCTTAAATTGTTCTCGGAATTCTGCCGAACTTTTAAAATGCTTTGGAACTCTTCCATTGCTCTCGGAATTCTGCTGAAGTTTAAAAATGCTTCAGAACTCTTCCATTGTTCTCGGAATTCTGCTGTAGTTTAAAAATGCTACGGAACTCTTCCATTGTTCTCAGAATTCCGCTGACGTTTAAAAATGCTTTGGAAATCTTCCATTGTTTTCAAAATTCCGCTGACGTTTAAAAATGCTTCAGAACTCTTCCATTGTTCTCGGAATTCCGCTGACGTTTTAAAATGCTTCGGTACTCTTCCATTGTTCTCGGAATTCTGCTGAAGTTTAAAAATGCTTCGGAACTCTTCCATTGTTCTCAGAATTCCGCTAACGTTTAAAAATGCTTCAGAAATCTTCCATTGTTTTCAAAATTCCGCTGACGCTTAAATATGCTTCAGAACTCTTCCATTGTTCTCGGAATTCCGCTGACGTTTAATAATGCTTCGCAACTCTTTCATTGTACTCGGAATTCCGCTAACGTTTAAAAATGCTTCGGAACTCTTCCATTGTTCTCGGAATTCCGTTGAAGTTTAAAAATGCTTCGAAACTCTTCCATTGTTCTGTGAATTCTGCTGAAGTTTAAAAATGCTTCAGAACTCTTCCATTGTTCTCGGAATTCCGCTGACGTTTTAAAATGCTTCGGTACTCTTCCATTGTTCTCGGAATTCCGCTGACATATAAAAATGCTTCGGAAATCTTGCATTGTTCTCGGCATTCCGCTGACGTTTAAAAATGCTTCGGAACTCTTCCATTGTTCTCAGAATTCCGCTGACGTTTAAAAATGCTTCGGAAATCTTCCATAGTTTTCAAAATTCCGCTGACGTTTAAAAATGCTTCAGAACTCTTCCATTGTTCTCGGAATTCCGCTGACGTTTAAAAATGCTTTGGAACTCTTCCATTATTCTCGGAAATCTGCTGAAGTTTAAAAATGCTTCGGAACTCTTCCATTGTTCTCAGAATTCCGCTGAAGTTTAAAAATGCTTCGGTACTCTTCCATTGTTCTCGGAATTCCGCTGACATATAAAAATGCTTCGGAAATCTTGCATTGTTCTCGGCATTCCGCTGACGTTTAAAAATGCTTCGGAACTCTTCAATTGTTCTCGGAATTCTGCTGAACTTTTAAAATGCTTTGGAACTCTTCCATTGCTCTCGGAATTCTGCTGAAGTTTAAAAATGCTTCAGAACTCTTCCATTGTTTTCGGAATTCTGCTGAAGTTTAAAAATGCTTCGGAACTCTTCCATTGTTCTCAGAATTCCACTGACGTTTAAAAATGCTTCGGAAATCTTCCATTGTTTTCAAAATTCCGCTGACGCTTAAAAATGCTTCAGAACTCTTCCATTGTTCTCGGAATTCCGCTGACGTTTAATAATGCTTCGCAACTTTTTCATTGTTCTCGGAATTCAGCTGACGGTTAAAAATGCTTCGGAACTCTTCAATTGTTCTCGGAATTCTGTTGAACTTTTAAAATGCTTTGGAACTCTTCCATTGCTCTCGGAATTCTGCTGAAGTTTAAAAATGCTTCAGAACTCTTACATTGTTCTCGGAATTCTGCTGACGTTTAAAAATGCTTCGGAACTCTACCATTGTTCTCGGAATTCCGTTGAAGTTTAAAAATGCTTCGAAACTCTTCCATTGTTCTCGGAATTCTGCTGAAGTTTAAAAATGCTTCGGAACTCTTCCATTGTTCTCGGAATTCTGCTGAAGTTTAAAAATGCTTCAGAACTCTTACATTGTTCTCGGAATTCTGCTGACGTTTAAAAATGCTTCGGAACTCTACCATTGTTCTCGGAATTCCGTTGAAGTTTAAAAATGCTTCGAAACTCTTCCATTGTTCTCGGAATTCTGCTGAAGTTTAAAAATGCTTCGGAACTCTTCCATTGTTCTCGGAATTCCGCTGACGTTTAATAATGCTTCGCAACTCTTTCATTGTTCTCGGAATTCCACTGACGTTTAAAAATGCTTCGGAACGCTTCCATTGTTCTCGGAATTCCGTTGAAGTTTAAAAATGCTTCGAAACTCTTCCATTGTTCTCGGAATTCTGCTGAAGTTTAAAAATGCTTTGGAACTCTTTCATTGTTCTCAGAAATCCGCTGACATTTAAAAATGCTTTGGTACTCTTCCATTGTTCTCGGAATTCCGCTGACATATAAAAATGCTTCGGAAATCTTGCATTGTTCTCGGCATTCCGCTGACGTTTAAAAATGCTTCGGAACTCTTCAATTGTTCTCGGAATTCTGCTGAACTTTTAAAATGCTTTGGAACTCTTCCATAGCTCTCGGAATTCTGCTGAAGTTTAAAAATGCTTCAGAACTCTTACATTGTTCTCGGAATTCTGCTGAAGTTTAAAAATGCTTCGGTACTCTTCCATTGTTCTCGGAATTCCGCTGACATATAAAAATGCTTCGGAAATCTTGCATTGTTCTCGGCATTCCGCTGACGTTTAAAAATGCTTCGGAACTCTTCCATTGTTCTCAGAATTCCGCTGACGTTTAAAAATGCTTCAGAACTCTTCCATTGTTCTCGGAATTCCGCTGACGTTTAAAAATGCTTTGGAACTCTTCCATTGTTCTTGGAATTCTGCTGAAGTTTAGAAATGCTTCGGAACTCTTCCATTGTTCTCAGAATTCCGCTGACGTTTAAAAATGCTTCGGTACTCTTCCATTGTTCTCGGAATTCCACTGACATATAAAAATGCTTCGGAAATCTGGCATTGTTCTCGGCATTCCGCTGACGTTTAAAAATGCTTCGGAACTCTTCCATTGTTCTCAGAATTCTGCTGACGTTTAAAAATGCTTCGGAACTCTTCCATTGTTCTCGGAATTCCGCTGAAGTTTAAAAATGCTTCGGACCTTTTCCATTGTTCTAGGAATTCTGCTGAAGTCTAAAAATTCATCTGAACTCTTCCATTATTCTCGGAATTCGTGTGAATTTTAAAAATGCTTCGGAACTCTTCCATTGCTCTCGGAATTCTGCTGAAGTTTAAAAATGCTTCAGAACTCTTACATTGTCCTCGGAATTCTGCTGACGTTTAAAAATGCTTCGGAACTCTTCCATTGTTCTCTGAATTCCGCTGACGTTTAAAAATGCTTCGGTACTCTTCCTTTGTTCTCGGAATTCCGCTGACATATAAAAATGCTTCGGAAATCTTGCATTGTTCTCGGCATTCCGCTGACGTTTAAAAATGCTTCGGAACTCTTCCATTGCTCTCGGAATTCTGCTGAAGTTTAAAAATGCTTCAGAACTCTTACATTGTTCTCAGAATTCCGCTGACGTTTAAAAATGCTTCGGAAATCTTCCATAGTTTTCAAAATTCCGCTGACGTTTAAAAATGCTTCAGAACTCTTCCATTGTTCTCGGAATTCCGCTGACGTTTAAAAATGCTTTGGAACTCTTCCATTATTCTCGGAAATCTGCTGAAGTTTAAAAATGCTTCGGAACTCTTCCATTGTTCTCAGAATTCCGCTGAAGTTTAAAAATGCCTCGGTACTCTTCCATTGTTCTCGGAATTCCGCTGACATATAAAAATGCTTCGGAAATCTTGCATTGTTCTCGGCATTCCGCTGACGTTTAAAAATGCTTCGGAACTCTTCAATTGTTCTCGGAATTCTGCTGAACTTTTAAAATGCTTTGGAACTCTTCCATTGCTCTCGGAATTCTGCTGAAGTTTAAAAATGCTTCAGAACTCTTCCATTGTTTTCGGAATTCTGCTGAAGTTTAAAAATGCTTCGGAACTCTTCCATTGTTCTCAGAATTCCACTGACGTTTAAAAATGCTTCGGAAATCTTCCATTGTTTTCAAAATTCCGCTGACGCTTAAAAATGCTTCAGAACTCTTCCATTGTTCTCGGAATTCCGCTGACGTTTAATAATGCTTCGCAACTTTTTCATTGTTCTCGGAATTCAGCTGACGGTTAAAAATGCTTCGGAACTCTTCAATTGTTCTCGGAATTCTGTTGAACTTTTAAAATGCTTTGGAACTCTTCCATTGCTCTCGGAATTCTGCTGAAGTTTAAAAATGCTTCAGAACTCTTACATTGTTCTCGGAATTCTGCTGACGTTTAAAAATGCTTCGGAACTCTTCCATTGTTCTCGGAATTCCGCTGACGTTTAATAATGCTTCGCAACTCTTTCATTGTTCTCGGAATTCCACTGACGTTTAAAAATGCTTTGGAACTCTTTCATTGTTCTCAGAATTCCGCTGACATTTAAAAATGCTTTGGTACTCTTCCATTGTTCTCGGAATTCCGCTGACATATAAAAATGCTTCGGAAATCTTGCATTGTTCTCGGCATTCCGCTGACGTTTAAAAATGCTTCGGAACTCTTCAATTGTTCTCGGAATTCTGCTGAACTTTTAAAATGCTTTGGAACTCTTCCATTGCTCTCGGAATTCTGCTGAAGTTTAAAAATGCTTCAGAACTCTTACATTGTTCTCGGAATTCTGCTGAAGTTTAAAAATGCTTCGGTACTCTTCCATTGTTCTCGGAATTCCGCTGACATATAAAAATGCTTCGGAAATCTTGCATTGTTCTCGGCATTCCGCTGACGTTTAAAAATGCTTCGGAACTCTTCCATTGTTCTCAGAATTCCGCTGACGTTTAAAAATGCTTCGGAAATCTTCCATTGTTTTCAAAATTCCGCTGACGTTTAAAAATGCTTCAGAACTCTTCCATTGTTCTCGGAATTCCGCTGACGTTTAAAAATGCTTTGGAACTCTTCCATTGTTCTTGGAATTCTGCTGAAGTTTAGAAATGCTTCGGAACTCTTCCATTGTTCTCAGAATTCCGCTGACGTTTAAAAATGCTTCGGTACTCTTCCATTGTTCTCGGAATTCCACTGACATATAAAAATGCTTCGGAAATCTGGCATTGTTCTCGGCATTCCGCTGACGTTTAAAAATGCTTCGGAACTCTTCCATTGTTCTCAGAATTCTGCTGACGTTTAAAAATGCTTCGGAACTCTTCCATTGTTCTCGGAATTCCGCTGAAGTTTAAAAATGCTTCGGACCTCTTCCATTGTTCTAGGAATTCTGCTGAAGTCTAAAAATTCATCTGAACTCTTCCATTATTCTCGGAATTCGTGTGAATTTTAAAAATGCTTCGGAACTCTTCCATTGCTCTCGGAATTCTGCTGAAGTTTAAAAATGCTTCAGAACTCTTACATTGTTCTCGGAATTCTGCTGACGTTTAAAAATGCTTCGGAACTCTTCCATTGTTCTCTGAATTCCGCTGACGTTTAAAAATGCTTCGGTACTCTTCCTTTGTTCTCGGAATTCCGCTGACATATAAAAATGCTTCGGAAATCTTGCATTGTTCTCGGCATTCCGCTGACGTTTAAAAATGCTTCGGAACTCTTCAATTGTTCTCGGAATTCTGCCGAACTTTTAAAATGCTTTGGAACTCTTCCATTGCTCTCGGAATTCTGCTGAAGTTTAAAAATGCTTCAGAACTCTTCCATTGTTCTCGGAATTCTGCTGTAGTTTAAAAATGCTACGGAACTCTTCCATTGTTCTCAGAATTCCGCTGACGTTTAAAAATGCTTTGGAAATCTTCCATTGTTTTCAAAATTCCGCTGACGTTTAAAAATGCTTCAGAACTCTTCCATTGTTCTCGGAATTCCGCTGACGTTTTAAAATGCTTCGGTACTCTTCCATTGTTCTCGGAATTCTGCTGAAGTTTAAAAATGCTTCGGAACTCTTCCATTGTTCTCAGAATTCCGCTAACGTTTAAAAATGCTTCAGAAATCTTCCATTGTTTTCAAAATTCCGCTGACGCTTAAATATGCTTCAGAACTCTTCCATTGTTCTCGGAATTCCGCTGACGTTTAATAATGCTTCGCAACTCTTTCATTGTACTCGGAATTCCGCTAACGTTTAAAAATGCTTCGGAACTCTTCCATTGTTCTCGGAATTCCGTTGAAGTTTAAAAATGCTTCGAAACTCTTCCATTGTTCTGGGAATTCTGCTGAAGTTTAAAAATGCTTCAGAACTCTTCCATTGTTCTCGGAATTCCGCTGATGTTTAAACATGCTTCGGAACTCTTCCATTGTTCTCGGAATTCTGTTGAAGTTTAAAAATGCTTCTAAACTCTTCCATTGTTCTCGGAATTTTGCTGAAGTTTAAAAATGCTTCGGAACTCTTCCATTGTTCTCGGAATTCCGCTGACGTTTAAAAATGCTTCGGAACTCTTCAATTGTTCTCGGAATTCTGCTGAACTTTTAAAATGCTTTGGAACTCTTCCATTGCTCTCGCAATTCTGCTGACGTTTAAAAATGCTTCGGAACTCTTCCATTGTTCTCGGAATTCTGTTGACGTTTAAAAATGCTTCGGAACTCTTCCATTGTTCTCGGAATTCCGCTGACGTTTAAAAATGCTTCACAACTCTTCCATTGTTCTCGGAATTCCGCTGACTTTTAAAAATACTTCGAAACTCTTCCATTGTTCTCCAAATTCCGCTGAAGTTTAAAAATGCTTCGGAACCCTTCCATTGTTCTCGGAATTCTGCTGAAGTTTAAAAATGTTTCGGAACTCTTCCATTGTTCTCAGAATTCCGCTGAAGTTTAAAAATGCTTCGGACCTCTTCCATTGTTCTAGGAATTCTGCTGAAGTTTAAAAATTCATCTGAACTCTTCCATTATTCTCGGAATTCGTGTGAATTTTAAAAATGCTTCGGAACTCTTCTATTGTTCTCGGAATTCCGCTGAAGTTTAAAAATGCTTAAAATCTCTTACATTGTACTCGGAAATCCGCTGAAGTTTAAAAATGCTTCGGAACTCTTCCATTGCTCTCGGAATTCTGCTGAAGTTTAAAAATGCTTCAGAACTCTTACATTGTTCTCAGAATTCCGCTAACGTTTAAAAATGCTTCGGAAATCTTCCATTGTTTTCAAAATTCCGCTGACGCTTAAAAATGCTTCAGAACTCTTCCATTGTTCTCGGAATTCCGCTGACGTTTAATAATGCTTCGCAACTCTTTCATTGTACTCGGAATTCCGCTAACGTTTAAAAATGCTTCGGAACTCTTCCATTGTTCTCGGAATTCCGTTGAAGTTTAAAAATGCTTTGAAACTCTTCCATTGTTCTCGGAATTCTGCTGAAGTTTAAAAATGCTTCGGAACTCTTCCATTGTTCTCAGAATTCCGCTAACGTTTAAAAATGCTTCGGAAATCTTCCATTGTTTTCAAAATTCCGCTGACGCTTACAAATGCTTCAGAACTTTTCCATTGTTCTCGGAATTCCGCTGACTTTTAAAAATACTTCGAAACTCTTCCATTGTTCTCCAAATTCCGCTGAAGTTTAAAAATGCTTCGGAACTCTTCCATTGTTCTCGGAATTCCGCTGACGTTTAAAAATGCTTCACAACTCTTCCATTGTTCTCGGAATTCCGCTGACTTTTAAAAATACTTCGAAACTCTTCCATTGTTCTCCAAATTCCGCTGAAGTTTAAAAATGCTTCGGAACCCTTCCATTGTTCTCGGAATTCTGCTGAAGTTTAAAAATGCTTCGGAACTCTTCCATTGTTCTCAGAATTCTGCTGACGTTTAAAAATGCTTCGGAACTCTTCCATTGTTCTCGGAATTCCGCTGAAGTTTAAAAATGCTTTGGACCTCTTCCATTGTTCTAGGAATTCTGCTGAAGTCTAAAAATTCATCTGAACTCTTCCATTATTCTCGGAATTCGTGTGAATTTTAAAAATGCTTCGGAACTCTTCTATTGTTCTCGGAATTCCGCTGAAGTTTAAAAATGCTTAAAATCTCTTACATTGTACTCGGAATTCCGCTGAAGTTTAAAAATGCTTCGGAACTCTTCCATTGCTCTCGGAATTCTGCTGAAGTTTAAAAATGCTTCAGAACTCTTACATTGTTCTCGGAATTCTGCTGACGTTTAAAAATGCTTCGGAATTCTTCCATTGTTCTCTGAATTCCGCTGACGTTTAAAAATGCTTCGGTACTCTTCCTTTGTTCTCGGCATTCCGCTGACGTTTAAAAATGCTTCGGAACTCTTCAATTGTTCTCGGAATTCTGCCGAACTTTTAAAATGCTTTGGAACTCTTCCATTGCTCTCGGAATTCTGCTGAAGTTTAAAAATGCTTCAGAACTCTTCCATTGTTCTCGGAATTCTGCTGTAGTTTAAAAATGCTTCGGAACTCTTCCATTGTTCTCAGAATTCCGCTGACGTTTAAAAATGCTTTGGAAATCTTCCATTGTTTTCAAAATTCCGCTGACGTTTAAAAATGCTTCAGAACTCTTCCATTGTTCTCGGAATTCCGCTGACGTTTTAAAATGCTTCGGTACTCTTCCATTGTTCTCGGAATTCCGCTGACATATAAAAATGCTTCGGAAATCTTGCATTGTTCTCGGCATTCCGCTGACATTTAAAAATGCTTCGGAACTCTTCCATTGTTCTCAGAATTCCGCTGACGTTTAAAAATGCTTCGGAAATCTTCCATAGTTTTCAAAATTCCGCTGAAGTTTAAAAATGTTTCAGAACTCTTCCATTGTTCTCGGAATTCCGCTGACGTTTAAAAATGCTTTGGAACTCTTCCATTATTCTCGGAAATCTGCTGAAGTTTAAAAATGCTTCGGAACTCTTCCATTGTTCTCAGAATTCCGCTGAAGTTTAAAAATGCTTCGGTACTCTTCCATTGTTCTCGGAATTCCGCTGACATATAAAAATGCTTCGGAAATCTTGCATTGTTCTCGGCATTCCGCTGACGTTTAAAAATGCTTCGGAACTCTTCAATTGTTCTCGGAATTCTGCTGAACTTTTAAAATGCTTTGGAACTCTTCCATTGCTCTCGGAATTCTGCTGAAGTTTAAAAATGCTTCAGAACTCTTCCATTGTTTTCGGAATTCTGCTGAAGTTTAAAAATGCTTCGGAACTCTTCCATTGTTCTCAGAATTCCACTGACGTTTAAAAATGCTTCGGAAATCTTCCATTGTTTTCAAAATTCCGCTGACGCTTAAAAATGCTTCAGAACTCTTCCATTGTTCTCGGAATTCCGCTGACGTTTAATAATGCTTCGCAACTTTTTCATTGTTCTTGGAATTCCGCTGACGGTTAAAAATGCTTCGGAACTGTTCAATTGTTCTCGGAATTCTGTTGAACTTTTAAAATGCTTTGGAACTCTTCCATTGCTCTCGGAATTCTGCTGAAGTTTAAAAATGCTTCAGAACTCTTACATTGTTCTCGGAATTCTGCTGACGTTTAAAAATGCTTCGGAACTCTACCATTGTTCTCGGAATTCCGTTGAAGTTTAAAAATGCTTCGAAACTCTTCCATTGTTCTCGGAATTCTGCTGAAGTTTAAAAATGCTTCGGAACTCTTCCATTGTTCTCGGAATTCCGCTGACGTTTAATAATGCTTCGCAACTCTTTCATTGTTCTAGGAATTCCACTGACGTTTAAAAATGCTTCGGAACGCTTCCATTGTTCTCGGAATTCCGTTGAAGTTTAAAAATGCTTCGAAACTCTTCCATTGTTCTCGGAATTCTGCTGAAGTTTAAAAATGCTTTGGAACTCTTTCATTGTTCTCAGAATTCCGCTGACATTTAAAAATGCTTTGGTACTCTTCCATTGTTCTCGGAATTCCGCTGACATATAAAAATGTTTCGGAAATCTTGCATTGTTCTCGGCATTCCGCTGACGTTTAAAAATGCTTCGGAACTCTTCAATTGTTCTCGGAACTCTGCTGAACTTTTAAAATGCTTTGGAACTCTTCCATTGCTCTCGGAATTCTGCTGAAGTTTAAAAATGCTTCAGAACTCTTACATTGTTCTCGGAATTCTGCTGAAGTTTAAAAATGCTTCGGTACTCTTCCATTGTTCTCGGAATTCCGCTGACATATAAAAATGCTTCGGAAATCTTGCATTGTTCTCGGCATTCCGCTGACGTTTAAAAATGCTTCGGAACTCTTCCATTGTTCTCAGAATTCCGCTGACGTTTAAAAATGCTTCGGAACTCTTCCATTGTTCT
Source organism: Phyllobates terribilis (assembly GCF_046119375.1). NCBI lineage: Eukaryota > Metazoa > Chordata > Amphibia > Anura > Dendrobatidae > Phyllobates > Phyllobates terribilis. The sequence continues at coordinate 16,962,932 of NW_027362782.1, forward strand.
CGGAATTCCGCTGACGTTTAAAAATGCTTTGGAACTCTTCCATTGTTCTTGGAATTCTGCTGAAGTTTAAAAATGCTTCGGAACTCTTCCATTGTTCTCAGAATTCCGCTGAAGTTTAAAAATGCTTCGGTACTCTTCCATTGTTCTCGGAATTCCGCTGACATATAAAAATGCTTCGGAAATCTTGCATTGTTCTCGGCATTCCGCTGACGTTTAAAAATGCTTCGGAACTCTTCAATTGTTCTCGGAATTCTGCTGAACTTTTAAAATGCTTTGGAACTCTTCCATTGCTCTCGGAATTCTGCTGAAGTTTAAAAATGCTTCAGAACTCTTCCATTGTTTTCGGAATTCTGCTGAAGTTTAAAAATGCTTCGGAACTCTTCCATTGTTCTCAGAATTCCACTGACGTTTAAAAATGCTTCGGAAATCTTCCATTGTTTTCAAAATTCCGCTGACGCTTAAAAATGCTTCAGAACTCTTCCATTGTTCTCGGAATTCCGCTGACGTTTAATAATGCTTCGCAACTTTTTCATTGTTCTCGGAATTCAGCTGACGGTTAAAAATGCTTCGGAACTCTTCAATTGTTCTCGGAATTCTGTTGAACTTTTAAAATGCTTTGGAACTCTTCCATTGCTCTCGGAATTCTGCTGAAGTTTAAAAATGCTTCAGAACTCTTACATTGTTCTCGGAATTCTGCTGACGTTTAAAAATGCTTCGGAACTCTACCATTGTTCTCGGAATTCCGTTGAAGTTTAAAAATGCTTCGAAACTCTTCCATTGTTCTCGGAATTCTGCTGAAGTTTAAAAATGCTTCGGAACTCTTCCATTGTTCTCGGAATTCCGCTGACGTTTAATAATGCTTCGCAACTCTTTCATTGTTCTCGGAATTCCACTGACGTTTAAAAATGCTTCGGAACGCTTCCATTGTTCTCGGAATTCCGTTGAAGTTTAAAAATGCTTCGAAACTCTTCCATTGTTCTCGGAATTCTGCTGAAGTTTAAAAATGCTTTGGAACTCTTTCATTGTTCTCAGAATTCCGCTGACATTTAAAAATGCTTCGGTACTCTTCCATTGTTCTCGGAATTCCGCTGACATATAAAAATGCTTCGGAAATCTTGCATTGTTCTCGGCATTCCGCTGACGTTTAAAAATGCTTCGGAACTCTTCCATTGTTCTCAGAATTCCGCTGACGTTTAAAAATGCTTCGGAAATCTTCCATTGTTTTCAAAATTCCGCTGACGTTTAAAAATGCTTCAGAACTCTTCCATTGTTCTCGGAATTCCGCTGACGTTTAAAAATGCTTTGGAACTCTTCCATTGTTCTTGGAATTCTGCTGAAGTTTAGAAATGCTTCGGAACTCTTCCATTGTTCTCAGAATTCCGCTGACGTTTAAAAATGCTTCGGTACTCTTCCATTGTTCTCGGAATTCCACTGACATATAAAAATGCTTCGGAAATCTGGCATTGTTCTCGGCATTCCGCTGACGTTTAAAAATGCTTCGGAACTCTTCTATTGTTCTCAGAATTCTGCTGACGTTTAAAAATGCTTCGGAACTCTTCCATTGTTCTCGGAATTCCGCTGAAGTTTAAAAATGCTTCGGACCTCTTCCATTGTTCTAGGAATTCTGCTGAAGTCTAAAAATTCATCTGAACTCTTCCATTATTCTCGGAATTCGTGTGAATTTTAAAAATGCTTCGGAACTCTTCCATTGCTCTCGGAATTCTGCTGAAGTTTAAAAATGCTTCAGAACTCTTACATTGTTCTCGGAATTCTGCTGACGTTTAAAAATGCTTCGGAACTCTTCCATTGTTCTCTGAATTCCGCTGACGTTTAAAAATGCTTCGGTACTCTTCCTTTGTTCTCGGAATTCCGCTGACATATAAAAATGCTTCGGAAATCTTGCATTGTTCTCGGCATTCCGCTGACGTTTAAAAATGCTTCGGAACTCTTCAATTGTTCTCGGAATTCTGCCGAACTTTTAAAATGCTTTGGAACTCTTCCATTGCTCTCGGAATTCTGCTGAAGTTTAAAAATGCTTCAGAACTCTTCCATTGTTCTCGGAATTCTGCTGTAGTTTAAAAATGCTACGGAACTCTTCCATTGTTCTCAGAATTCCGCTGACGTTTAAAAATGCTTTGGAAATCTTCCATTGTTTTCAAAATTCCGCTGACGTTTAAAAATGCTTCAGAACTCTTCCATTGTTCTCGGAATTCCGCTGACGTTTTAAAATGCTTCGGTACTCTTCCATTGTTCTCGGAATTCTGCTGAAGTTTAAAAATGCTTCGGAACTCTTCCATTGTTCTCAGAATTCCGCTAACGTTTAAAAATGCTTCAGAAATCTTCCATTGTTTTCAAAATTCCGCTGACGCTTAAATATGCTTCAGAACTCTTCCATTGTTCTCGGAATTCCGCTGACGTTTAATAATGCTTCGCAACTCTTTCATTGTACTCGGAATTCCGCTAACGTTTAAAAATGCTTCGGAACTCTTCCATTGTTCTCGGAATTCCGTTGAAGTTTAAAAATACTTCGAAACTCTTCCATTGTTCTGGGAATTCTGCTGAAGTTTAAAAATGCTTCAGAACTCTTCCATTGTTCTCGGAATTCCGCTGATGTTTAAACATGCTTCGGAACTCTTCCATTGTTCTCGGAATTCTGTTGAAGTTTAAAAATGCTTCTAAACTCTTCCATTGTTCTCGGAATTTTGCTGAAGTTTAAAAATGCTTCGGAACTCTTCCATTGTTCTCGGAATTCCGCTGACATATAAAAATGCTTCGGAAATCTTGCATTGTTCTCGGCATTCCGCTGACGTTTAAAAATGCTTCGGAACTCTTCAATTGTTCTCGGAATTCTGCTGAACTTTTAAAATGCTTTGGAACTCTTCCATTGCTCTCGCAATTCTGCTGACGTTTAAAAATGCTTCGGAACTCTTCCATTGTTCTCGGAATTCTGTTGACGTTTAAAAATGCTTCGGAACTCTTCCATTGTTCTCGGAATTCCGCTGACGTTTAAAAATGCTTCACAACTCTTCCATTGTTCTCGGAATTCCGCTGACTTTTAAAAATACTTCGAAACTCTTCCATTGTTCTCCAAATTCCGCTGAAGTTTAAAAATGCTTCGGAACCCTTCCATTGTTCTCGGAATTCTGCTGAAGTTTAAAAATGTTTCGGAACTCTTCCATTGTTCTCAGAATTCCGCTGAAGTTTAAAAATGCTTCGGACCTCTTCCATTGTTCTAGGAATTCTGCTGAAGTTTAGAAATTCATCTGAACTCTTCCATTATTCTCGGAATTCGTGTGAATTTTAAAAATGCTTCGGAACTCTTCTACTGTTCTCGGAATTCCGCTGAAGTTTAAAAATGCTTAAAATCTCTTACATTGTACTCGGAAATCCGCTGAAGTTTAAAAATGCTTCGGAACTCTTCCATTGCTCTCGGAATTCTGCTGAAGTTTAAAAATGCTTCAGAACTCTTACATTGTTCTCAGAATTCCGCTAACGTTTAAAAATGCTTCGGAAATCTTCCATTGTTTTCAAAATTCCGCTGACGCTTAAAAATGCTTCAGAACTCTTCCATTGTTCTCGGAATTCCGCTGACGTTTAATAATGCTTCGCAACTCTTTCATTGTACTCGGAATTCCGCTAACGTTTAAAAATGCTTCGGAACTCTTCCATTGTTCTCGGAATTCCGTTGAAGTTTAAAAATGCTTTGAAACTCTTCCATTGTTCTCGGAATTCTGCTGAAGTTTAAAAATGCTTCGGAACTCTTCCATTGTTCTCAGAATTCCGCTAACGTTTAAAAATGCTTCGGAAATCTTCCATTGTTTTCAAAATTCCGCTGACGCTTACAAATGCTTCAGAACTTTTCCATTGTTCTCGGAATTCCGCTGACTTTTAAAAATACTTCGAAACTCTTCCATTGTTCTCCAAATTCCGCTGAAGTTTAAAAATGCTTCGGAACTCTTCCATTGTTCTCGGAATTCCGCTGACGTTTAAAAATGCTTCACAACTCTTCCATTGTTCTCGGAATTCCGCTGACTTTTAAAAATACTTCGAAACTCTTCCATTGTTCTCCAAATTCCGCTGAAGTTTAAAAATGCTTCGGAACCCTTCCATTGTTCTCGGAATTCTGCTGAAGTTTAAAAATGCTTCGGAACTCTTCCATTGTTCTCAGAATTCTGCTGACGTTTAAAAATGCTTCGGAACTCTTCCATTGTTCTCGGAATTCCGCTGAAGTTTAAAAATGCTTTGGACCTCTTCCATTGTTCTAGGAATTCTGCTGAAGTCTAAAAATTCATCTGAACTCTTCCATTATTCTCGGAATTCGTGTGAATTTTAAAAATGCTTCGGAACTCTTCTATTGTTCTCGGAATTCCGCTGAAGTTTAAAAATGCTTAAAATCTCTTACATTGTACTCGGAATTCCGCTGAAGTTTAAAAATGCTTCGGAACTCTTCCATTGCTCTCGGAATTCTGCTGAAGTTTAAAAATGCTTCAGAACTCTTACATTGTTCTCGGAATTCTGCTGACGTTTAAAAATGCTTCGGAATTCTTCCATTGTTCTCTGAATTCCGCTGACGTTTAAAAATGCTTCGGTACTCTTCCTTTGTTCTCGGCATTCCGCTGACGTTTAAAAATGCTTCGGAACTCTTCAATTGTTCTCGGAATTCTGCCGAACTTTTAAAATGCTTTGGAACTCTTCCATTGCTCTCGGAATTCTGCTGAAGTTTAAAAATGCTTCAGAACTCTTCCATTGTTCTCGGAATTCTGCTGTAGTTTAAAAATGCTTCGGAACTCTTCCATTGTTCTCAGAATTCCGCTGACGTTTAAAAATGCTTTGGAAATCTTCCATTGTTTTCAAAATTCCGCTGACGTTTAAAAATGCTTCAGAACTCTTCCATTGTTCTCGGAATTCCGCTGACGTTTTAAAATGCTTCGGTACTCTTCCATTGTTCTCGGAATTCCGCTGACATATAAAAATGCTTCGGAAATCTTGCATTGTTCTCGGCATTCCGCTGACATTTAAAAATGCTTCGGAACTCTTCCATTGTTCTCAGAATTCCGCTGACGTTTAAAAATGCTTCGGAAATCTTCCATAGTTTTCAAAATTCCGCTGAAGTTTAAAAATGTTTCAGAACTCTTCCATTGTTCTCGGAATTCCGCTGACGTTTAAAAATGCTTTGGAACTCTTCCATTATTCTCGGAAATCTGCTGAAGTTTAAAAATGCTTCGGAACTCTTCCATTGTTCTCAGAATTCCGCTGAACTTTAAAAATGCTTCGGTACTCTTCCATTGTTCTCGGAATTCCGCTGACATATAAAAATGCTTCGGAAATCTTGCATTGTTCTCGGCATTCCGCTGACGTTTAAAAATGCTTCGGAACTCTTCAATTGTTCTCGGAATTCTGCTGAACTTTTAAAATGCTTTGGAACTCTTCCATTGCTCTCGGAATTCTGCTGAAGTTTAAAAATGCTTCAGAACTCTTCCATTGTTTTCGGAATTCTGCTGAAGTTTAAAAATGCTTCGGAACTCTTCCATTGTTCTCAGAATTCCACTGACGTTTAAAAATGCTTCGGAAATCTTCCATTGTTTTCAAAATTCCGCTGACGCTTAAAAATGCTTCAGAACTCTTCCATTGTTCTCGGAATTCCGCTGACGTTTAATAATGCTTCGCAACTTTTTCATTGTTCTTGGAATTCCGCTGACGGTTAAAAATGCTTCGGAACTGTTCAATTGTTCTCGGAATTCTGTTGAACTTTTAAAATGCTTTGGAACTCTTCCATTGCTCTCGGAATTCTGCTGAAGTTTAAAAATGCTTCAGAACTCTTACATTGTTCTCGGAATTCTGCTGACGTTTAAAAATGCTTCGGAACTCTACCATTGTTCTCGGAATTCCGTTGAAGTTTAAAAATGCTTCGAAACTCTTCCATTGTTCTCGGAATTCTGCTGAAGTTTAAAAATGCTTCGGAACTCTTCCATTGTTCTCGGAATTCCGCTGACGTTTAATAATGCTTCGCAACTCTTTCATTGTTCTCGGAATTCCACTGACGTTTAAAAATGCTTCGGAACGCTTCCATTGTTCTCGGAATTCCGTTGAAGTTTAAAAATGCTTCGAAACTCTTCCATTGTTCTCGGAATTCTGCTGAAGTTTAAAAATGCTTTGGAACTCTTTCATTGTTCTCAGAATTCCGCTGACATTTAAAAATGCTTTGGTACTCTTCCATTGTTCTCGGAATTCCGCTGACATATAAAAATGCTTCGGAAATCTTGCATTGTTCTCGGCATTCCGCTGACGTTTAAAAATGCTTCGGAACTCTTCAATTGTTCTCGGAACTCTGCTGAACTTTTAAAATGCTTTGGAACTCTTCCATTGCTCTCGGAATTCTGCTGAAGTTTAAAAATGCTTCAGAACTCTTACATTGTTCTCGGAATTCTGCTGAAGTTTAAAAATGCTTCGGTACTCTTCCATTGTTCTCGGAATTCCGCTGACATATAAAAATGCTTCGGAAATCTTGCATTGTTCTCGGCATTCCGCTGACGTTTAAAAATGCTTCGGAACTCTTCCATTGTTCTCAGAATTCCGCTGACGTTTAAAAATGCTTCGGAAATCTTCCATTGTTTTCAAAATTCCGCTGACGTTTAAAAATGCTTCAGAACTCTTCCATTGTTCTCGGAATTCCGCTGACGTTTAAAAATGCTTTGGAACTCTTCCATTGTTCTTGGAATTCTGCTGAAGTTTAAAAATGCTTCGGAACTCTTCCATTGTTCTCAGAATTCCGCTGACGTTTAAAAATGCTTCGGTACTCTTCCATTGTTCTCGGAATTCCACTGACATATAAAAATGCTTCGGAAATCTGGCATTGTTCTCGGCATTCCGCTGACGTTTAAAAATGCTTCGGAACTCTTCCATTGTTCTCAGAATTCTGCTGACGTTTAAAAATGCTTCGGAACTCTTCCATTGTTCTCGGAATTCCGCTGAAGTTTAAAAATGCTTCGGACCTCTTCCATTGTTCTAGGAATTCTGCTGAAGTCTAAAAATTCATCTGAACTCTTCCATTATTCTCGGAATTCGTGTGAATTTTAAAAATGCTTCGGAACTCTTCCATTGCTCTCGGAATTCTGCTGAAGTTTAAAAATGCTTCAGAACTCTTACATTGTTCTCGGAATTCTGCTGACGTTTAAAAATGCTTCGGAACTCTTCCATTGTTCTCTGAATTCCGCTGACGTTTAAAAATGCTTCGGTACTCTTCCTTTGTTCTCGGAATTCCGCTGACATATAAAAATGCTTCGGAACTCTTCCATTGTTCTCTGAATTCCGCTGACGTTTAAAAATGCTTCGGTACTCTTCCTTTGTTCTCGGAATTCCGCTGACATATAAAAATGCTTCGGAAATCTTGCATTGTTCTCGGCATTCCGCTGACGTTTAAAAATGCTTCGGAACTCTTCAATTGTTCTCGGAATTCTGCCGAACTTTTAAAATGCTTTGGAACTCTTCCATTGCTCTCGGAATTCTGCTGAAGTTTAAAAATGCTTCAGAACTCTTCCATTGTTCTCGGAATTCTGCTGTAGTTTAAAAATGCTACGGAACTCTTCCATTGTTCTCAGAATTCCGCTGACGTTTAAAAATGCTTTGGAAATCTTCCATTGTTTTCAAAATTCCGCTGACGTTTAAAAATGCTTCAGAACTCTTCCATTGTTCTCAGAATTCCGCTAACGTTTAAAAATGCTTCAGAAATCTTCCATTGTTTTCAAAATTCCGCTGACGCTTAAATATGCTTCAGAACTCTTCAATTGTTCTCGGAATTCCGCTGACGTTTAATAATGCTTCGCAACTCTTTCATTGTACTCGGAATTCCGCTAAAGTTTAAAAATGCTTCGGAACTCTTCCATTGTTCTCGGAATTCCGTTGAAGTTTAAAAATGCTTCGAAACTCTTCCATTGTTCTGGGAATTCTGATGAAGTTTAAAAATGCTTCAGAACTCTTCCATTGTTCTCGGAATTCCGCTGATGTTTAAACATGCTTCGGAACTCTTCCATTGTTCTCGGAATTCTGTTGAAGTTTAAAAATGCTTCTAAACTCTTCCATTGTTCTCGGAATTCTGCTGAAGTTTAAAAATGCTTCGGAACTCTTCCATTGTTCTCGGAATTCCGCTGACATATAAAAATGCTTCGGAAATCTTGCATTGTTCTCGGCATTCCGCTGACGTTTAAAAATGCTTCGGAACTCTTCAATTGTTCTCGGAATTCTGCTGAACTTTTAAAATGCTTTGGAACTCTTCCATTGCTCTCGCAATTCTGCTGACGTTTAAAAATGCTTCGGAACTCTTCCATTGTTCTCGGAATTCTGTTGACGTTTAAAAATGCTTCGGAACTCTTCCATTGTTCTCGGAATTCCGCTGACGTTTAAAAATGCTTCACAACTCTTCCATTGTTCTCGGAATTCCGCTGACTTTTAAAAATACTTCGAAACTCTTCCATTGTTCTCCAAATTCCGCTGAAGTTTAAAAATGCTTCGGAACCCTTCCATTGTTCTCGGAATTCTGCTGAAGTTTAAAAATGTTTCGGAACTCTTCCATTGTTCTCAGAATTCCGCTGAAGTTTAAAAATGCTTCGGACCTCTTCCATTGTTCTAGGAATTCTGCTGAAGTTTAAAAATTCATCTGAACTCTTAAATTATTCTCGGAATTCGTGTGAATTTTAAAAATGCTTCGGAACTCTTCTATTGTTCTCGGAATTCCGCTGAAGTTTAAAAATGCTTAAAATCTCTTACATTGTACTCGGAAATCCGCTGAAGTTTAAAAATGCTTCGGAACTCTTCCATTGCTCTCGGAATTCTGCTGAAGTTTAAAAATGCTTCAGAACTCTTACATTGTTCTCAGAATTCCGCTAACGTTTAAAAATGCTTCGGAAATCTTCCATTGTTTTCAAAATTCCGCTGACGCTTAAAAATGCTTCAGAACTCTTCCATTGTTCTCGGAATTCCGCTGACGTTTAATAATGCTTCGCAACTCTTTCATTGTACTCGGAATTCCGCTAACGTTTAAAAATGCTTCGGAACTCTTCCATTGTTCTCGGAATTCCGTTGAAGTTTAAAAATGCTTTGAAACTCTTCCATTGTTCTCGGAATTCTGCTGAAGTTTAAAAATGCTTCGGAACTCTTCCATTGTTCTCAGAATTCCGCTAACGTTTAAAAATGCTTCGGAAATCTTCCATTGTTTTCAAAATTCCGCTGACGCTTACAAATGCTTCAGAACTTTTCCATTGTTCTCGGAATTCCGCTGACTTTTAAAAATACTTCGAAACTCTTCCATTGTTCTCCAAATTCCGCTGAAGTTTAAAAATGCTTCGGAACTCTTCCATTGTTCTCGGAATTCCGCTGACGTTTAAAAATGCTTCACAACTCTTCCATTGTTCTCGGAATTCCGCTGACTTTTAAAAATACTTCGAAACTCTTCCATTGTTCTCCAAATTCCGCTGAAGTTTAAAAATGCTTCGGAACCCTTCCATTGTTCTCGGAATTCTGCTGAAGTTTAAAAATGCTTCGGAACTCTTCCATTGTTCTCAGAATTCTGCTGACGTTTAAAAATGCTTCGGAACTCTTCCATTGTTCTCGGAATTCCGCTGACGTTTAAAAATGCTTCAGAACTCTTCCATTGTTCTCGGAATTCTGCTGTAGTTTAAAAATGCTTCGGAACTCTTCCATTGTTCTCAGAATTCCGCTGACGTTTAAAAATGCTTTGGAAATCTTCCATTGTTTTCAAAATTCCGCTGACGTTTAAAAATGCTTCAGAACTCTTCCATTGTTCTCGGAATTCCGCTGACGTTTTAAAATGCTTCGGTACTCTTCCATTGTTCTCGGAATTCCGCTGACATATAAAAATGCTTCGGAAATCTTGCATTGTTCTCGGCATTCCGCTGACATTTAAAAATGCTTCGGAACTCTTCCATTGTTCTCAGAATTCCGCTGACGTTTAAAAATGCTTCGGACCTCTTCCATTGTTCTAGGAATTCTGCTGAAGTTTAGAAATTCATCTGAACTCTTCCATTATTCTCGGAATTCGTGTGAATTTTAAAAATGCTTCGGAACTCTTCTATTGTTCTCGGAATTCCGCTGAAGTTTAAAAATGCTTAAAATCTCTTACATTGTACTCGGAAATCCGCTGAAGTTTAAAAATGCTTCGGAACTCTTCCATTGCTCTCGGAATTCTGCTGAAGTTTAAAAATGCTTCAGAACTCTTACATTGTTCTCAGAATTCCGCTAACGTTTAAAAATGCTTCGGAAATCTTCCATTGTTTTCAAAATTCCGCTGACGCTTAAAAATGCTTCAGAACTCTTCCATTGTTCTCGGAATTCCGCTGACGTTTAATAATGCTTCGCAACTCTTTCATTGTACTCGGAATTCCGCTAACGTTTAAAAATGCTTCGGAACTCTTCCATTGTTCTCGGAATTCCGTTGAAGTTTAAAAATGCTTTGAAACTCTTCCATTGTTCTCGGAATTCTGCTGAAGTTTAAAAATGCTTCGGAACTCTTCCATTGTTCTCAGAATTCCGCTAACGTTTAAAAATGCTTCGGAAATCTTCCATTGTTTTCAAAATTCCGCTGACGCTTACAAATGCTTCAGAAATTTTCCATTGTTCTCGGAATTCCGCTGACTTTTAAAAATACTTCGAAACTCTTCCATTGTTCTCCAAATTCCGCTGAAGTTTAAAAATGCTTCGGAACTCTTCCATTGTTCTCGGAATTCCGCTGACGTTTAAAAATGCTTCACAACTCTTCCATTGTTCTCGGAATTCCGCTGACTTTTAAAAATACTTCGAAACTCTTCCATTGTTCTCCAAATTCCGCTGAAGTTTAAAAATGCTTCGGAACCCTTCCATTGTTCTCGGAATTCTGCTGAAGTTTAAAAATGCTTCGGAACTCTTCCATTGTTCTCAGAATTCTGCTGACGTTTAAAAATGCTTCGGAACTCTTCCATTGTTCTCGGAATTCCGCTGAAGTTTAAAAATGCTTTGGACCTCTTCCATTGTTCTAGGAATTCTGCTGAAGTCTAAAAATTCATCTGAACTCTTCCATTATTCTCGGAATTCGTGTGAATTTTAAAAATGCTTCGGAACTCTTCTATTGTTCTCGGAATTCCGCTGAAGTTTAAAAATGCTTAAAATCTCTTACATTGTACTCGGAATTCCGCTGAAGTTTAAAAATGCTTCGGAACTCTTCCATTGCTCTCGGAATTCTGCTGAAGTTTAAAAATGCTTCAGAACTCTTACATTGTTCTCGGAATTCTGCTGACGTTTAAAAATGCTTCGGAATTCTTCCATTGTTCTCTGAATTCCGCTGACGTTTAAAAATGCTTCGGTACTCTTCCTTTGTTCTCGGCATTCCGCTGACGTTTAAAAATGCTTCGGAACTCTTCAATTGTTCTCGGAATTCTGCCGAACTTTTAAAATGCTTTGGAACTCTTCCATTGCTCTCGGAATTCTGCTGAAGTTTAAAAATGCTTCAGAACTCTTCCATTGTTCTCGGAATTCTGCTGTAGTTTAAAAATGCTTCGGAACTCTTCCATTGTTCTCAGAATTCCGCTGACGTTTAAAAATGCTTTGGAAATCTTCCATTGTTTTCAAAATTCCGCTGACGTTTAAAAATGCTTCAGAACTCTTCCATTGTTCTCGGAATTCCGCTGACGTTTTAAAATGCTTCGGTACTCTTCCATTGTTCTCGGAATTCCGCTGACATATAAAAATGCTTCGGAAATCTTGCATTGTTCTCGGCATTCCGCTGACATTTAAAAATGCTTCGGAACTCTTCCATTGTTCTCAGAATTCCGCTGACGTTTAAAAATGCTTCGGAAATCTTCCATAGTTTTCAAAATTCCGCTGAAGTTTAAAAATGTTTCAGAACTCTTCCATTGTTCTCGGAATTCCGCTGACGTTTAAAAATGCTTTGGAACTCTTCCATTATTCTCGGAAATCTGCTGAAGTTTAAAAATGCTTCGGAACTCTTCCATTGTTCTCAGAATTCCGCTGAACTTTAAAAATGCTTCGGTACTCTTCCATTGTTCTCGGAATTCCGCTGACATATAAAAATGCTTCGGAAATCTTGCATTGTTCTCGGCATTCCGCTGACGTTTAAAAATGCTTCGGAACTCTTCAATTGTTCTCGGAATTCTGCTGAACTTTTAAAATGCTTTGGAACTCTTCCATTGCTCTCGGAATTCTGCTGAAGTTTAAAAATGCTTCAGAACTCTTCCATTGTTTTCGGAATTCTGCTGAAGTTTAAAAATGCTTCGGAACTCTTCCATTGTTCTCAGAATTCCACTGACGTTTAAAAATGCTTCGGAAATCTTCCATTGTTTTCAAAATTCCGCTGACGCTTAAAAATGCTTCAGAACTCTTCCATTGTTCTCGGAATTCCGCTGACGTTTAATAATGCTTCGCAACTTTTTCATTGTTCTTGGAATTCCGCTGACGGTTAAAAATGCTTCGGAACTGTTCAATTGTTCTCGGAATTCTGTTGAACTTTTAAAATGCTTTGGAACTCTTCCATTGCTCTCGGAATTCTGCTGAAGTTTAAAAATGCTTCAGAACTCTTACATTGTTCTCGGAATTCTGCTGACGTTTAAAAATGCTTCGGAACTCTACCATTGTTCTCGGAATTCCGTTGAAGTTTAAAAATGCTTCGAAACTCTTCCATTGTTCTCGGAATTCTGCTGAAGTTTAAAAATGCTTCGGAACTCTTCCATTGTTCTCGGAATTCCGCTGACGTTTAATAATGCTTCGCAACTCTTTCATTGTTCTCGGAATTCCACTGACGTTTAAAAATGCTTCGGAACGCTTCCATTGTTCTCGGAATTCCGTTGAAGTTTAAAAATGCTTTGGAACTCTTTCATTGTTCTCAGAATTCCGCTGACATTTAAAAATGCTTTGGTACTCTTCCATTGTTCTCGGAATTCCGCTGACATATAAAAATGCTTCGGAAATCTTGCATTGTTCTCGGCATTCCGCTGACGTTTAAAAATGCTTCGGAACTCTTCAATTGTTCTCGGAACTCTGCTGAACTTTTAAAATGCTTTGGAACTCTTCCATTGCTCTCGGAATTCCGCTGACGTTTAAAAATGCTTTGGAACTCTTCCATTGTTCTTGGAATTCTGCTGAAGTTTAAAAATGCTTCGGAACTCTTCCATTGTTCTCAGAATTCCGCTGACGTTTAAAAATGCTTCGGTACTCTTCCATTGTTCTCGGAATTCCACTGACATATAAAAATGCTTCGGAAATCTGGCATTGTTCTCGGCATTCCGCTGACGTTTAAAAATGCTTCGGAACTCTTCCATTGTTCTCAGAATTCTGCTGACGTTTAAAAATGCTTCGGAACTCTTCCATTGTTCTCGGAATTCCGCTGAAGTTTAAAAATGCTTCGGACCTCTTCCATTGTTCTAGGAATTCTGCTGAAGTCTAAAAATTCATCTGAACTCTTCCATTATTCTCGGAATTCGTGTGAATTTTAAAAATGCTTCGGAACTCTTCCATTGCTCTCGGAATTCTGCTGAAGTTTAAAAATGCTTCAGAACTCTTACATTGTTCTCGGAATTCTGCTGACGTTTAAAAATGCTTCGGAACTCTTCCATTGTTCTCTGAATTCCGCTGACGTTTAAAAATGCTTCGGTACTCTTCCTTTGTTCTCGGAATTCCGCTGACATATAAAAATGCTTCGGAACTCTTCCATTGTTCTCTGAATTCCGCTGACGTTTAAAAATGCTTCGGTACTCTTCCTTTGTTCTCGGAATTCCGCTGACATATAAAAATGCTTCGGAAATCTTGCATTGTTCTCGGCATTCCGCTGACGTTTAAAAATGCTTCGGAACTCTTCAATTGTTCTCGGAATTCTGCCGAACTTTTAAAATGCTTTGGAACTCTTCCATTGCTCTCGGAATTCTGCTGAAGTTTAAAAATGCTTCAGAACTCTTCCATTGTTCTCGGAATTCTGCTGTAGTTTAAAAATGCTACGGAACTCTTCCATTGTTCTCAGAATTCCGCTGACGTTTAAAAATGCTTTGGAAATCTTCCATTGTTTTCAAAATTCCGCTGACGTTTAAAAATGCTTCAGAACTCTTCCATTGTTCTCAGAATTCCGCTAACGTTTAAAAATGCTTCAGAAATCTTCCATTGTTTTCAAAATTCCGCTGACGCTTAAATATGCTTCAGAACTCTTCAATTGTTCTCGGAATTCCGCTGACGTTTAATAATGCTTCGCAACTCTTTCATTGTACTCGGAATTCCGCTGAAGTTTAAAAATGCTTAAAATCTCTTACATTGTACTCGGAAATCCGCTGAAGTTTAAAAATGCTTCGGAACTCTTCCATTGCTCTCGGAATTCTGCTGAAGTTTAAAAATGCTTCAGAACTCTTACATTGTTCTCAGAATTCCGCTAACGTTTAAAAATGCTTCGGAAATCTTCCATTGTTTTCAAAATTCCGCTGACGCTTAAAAATGCTTCAGAACTCTTCCATTGTTCTCGGAATTCCGCTGACGTTTAATAATGCTTCGCAACTCTTTCATTGTACTCGGAATTCCGCTAACGTTTAAAAATGCTTCGGAACTCTTCCATTGTTCTCGGAATTCCGTTGAAGTTTAAAAATGCTTTGAAACTCTTCCATTGTTCTCGGAATTCTGCTGAAGTTTAAAAATGCTTCGGAACTCTTCCATTGTTCTCAGAATTCCGCTAACGTTTAAAAATGCTTCGGAAATCTTCCATTGTTTTCAAAATTCCGCTGACGCTTACAAATGCTTCAGAACTTTTCCATTGTTCTCGGAATTCCGCTGACTTTTAAAAATACTTCGAAACTCTTCCATTGTTCTCCAAATTCCGCTGAAGTTTAAAAATGCTTCGGAACTCTTCCATTGTTCTCGGAATTCCGCTGACGTTTAAAAATGCTTCACAACTCTTCCATTGTTCTCGGAATTCCGCTGACTTTTAAAAATACTTCGAAACTCTTCCATTGTTCTCCAAATTCCGCTGAAGTTTAAAAATGCTTCGGAACCCTTCCATTGTTCTCGGAATTCTGCTGAAGTTTAAAAATGCTTCGGAACTCTTCCATTGTTCTCAGAATTCTGCTGACGTTTAAAAATGCTTCGGAACTCTTCCATTGTTCTCGGAATTCCGCTGAAGTTTAAAAATGCTTCAGAACTCTTCCATTGTTCTCGGAATTCTGCTGTAGTTTAAAAATGCTTCGGAACTCTTCCATTGTTCTCAGAATTCCGCTGACGTTTAAAAATGCTTTGGAAATCTTCCATTGTTTTCAAAATTCCGCTGACGTTTAAAAATGCTTCAGAACTCTTCCATTGTTCTCGGAATTCCGCTGACGTTTTAAAATGCTTCGGTACTCTTCCATTGTTCTCGGAATTCCGCTGACATATAAAAATGCTTCGGAAATCTTGCATTGTTCTCGGCATTCCGCTGACATTTAAAAATGCTTCGGAACTCTTCCATTGCTCTCAGAATTCCGCTGACGTTTAAAAATGCTTCGGAAATCTTCCATAGTTTTCAAAATTCCGCTGAAGTTTAAAAATGCTTCAGAACTCTTCCATTGTTCTCGGAATTCCGCTGACGTTTAAAAATGCTTTGGAACTCTTCCATTATTCTCGGAAATCTGCTGAAGTTTAAAAATGCTTCGGAACTCTTCCATTGTTCTCAGAATTCCGCTGAAGTTTAAAAATGCTTCGGTACTCTTCCATTGTTCTCGGAATTCCGCTGACATATAAAAATGCTTCGGAAATCTTGCATTGTTCTCGGCATTCCGCTGACGTTTAAAAATGCTTCGGAACTCTTCAATTGTTCTCGGAATTCTGCTGAACTTTTAAAATGCTTTGGAACTCTTCCATTGCTCTCGGAATTCTGCTGAAGTTTAAAAATGCTTCAGAACTCTTCCATTGTTTTCGGAATTCTGCTGAAGTTTAAAAATGCTTCGGAACTCTTCCATTGTTCTCAGAATTCCACTGACGTTTAAAAATGCTTCGGAAATCTTCCATTGTTTTCAAAATTCCGCTGACGCTTAAAAATGCTTCAGAACTCTTCCATTGTTCTCGGAATTCCGCTGACGTTTAATAATGCTTCGCAACTTTTTCATTGTTCTTGGAATTCCGCTGACGGTTAAAAATGCTTCGGAACTGTTCAATTGTTCTCGGAATTCTGTTGAACTTTTAAAATGCTTTGGAACTCTTCCATTGCTCTCGGAATTCTGCTGAAGTTTAAAAATGCTTCAGAACTCTTACATTGTTCTCGGAATTCTGCTGACGTTTAAAAATGCTTCGGAACTCTACCATTGTTCTCGGAATTCCGTTGAAGTTTAAAAATGCTTCGAAACTCTTCCATTGTTCTCGGAATTCTGCTGAAGTTTAAAAATGCTTCGGAACTCTTCCATTGTTCTCGGAATTCCGCTGACGTTTAATAATGCTTCGCAACTCTTTCATTGTTCTCGGAATTCCACTGACGTTTAAAAATGCTTCGGAACGCTTCCATTGTTCTCGGAATTCCGTTGAAGTTTAAAAATGCTTCGAAACTCTTCCATTGTTCTCGGAATTCTGCTGAAGTTTAAAAATGCTTTGGAACTCTTTCATTGTTCTCAGAATTCCGCTGACATTTAAAAATGCTTTGGTACTCTTCCATTGTTCTCGGAATTCCGCTGACATATAAAAATGCTTCGGAAATCTTGCATTGTTCTCGGCATTCCGCTGACGTTTAAAAATGCTTCGGAACTCTTCAATTGTTCTCGGAACTCTGCTGAACTTTTAAAATGCTTTGGAACTCTTCCATTGCTCTCGGAATTCTGCTGAAGTTTAAAAATGCTTCAGAACTCTTACATTGTTCTCGGAATTCTGCTGAAGTTTAAAAATGCTTCGGTACTCTTCCATTGTTCTCGGAATTCCGCTGACATATAAAAATGCTTCGGAAATCTTGCATTGTTCTCGGCATTCCGCTGACGTTTAAAAATGCTTCGGAACTCTTCCATTGTTCTCAGAATTCCGCTGACGTTTAAAAATGCTTCGGAAATCTTCCATTGTTTTCAAAATTCCGCTGACGTTTAAAAATGCTTCAGAACTCTTCCATTGTTCTCGGAATTCCGCTGACGTTTAAAAATGCTTTGGAACTCTTCCATTGTTCTTGGAATTCTGCTGAAGTTTAAAAATGCTTCGGAACTCTTCCATTGTTCTCAGAATTCCGCTGACGTTTAAAAATGCTTCGGTACTCTTCCATTGTTCTCGGAATTCCACTGACATATAAAAATGCTTCGGAAATCTGGCATTGTTCTCGGCATTCCGCTGACGTTTAAAAATGCTTCGGAACTCTTCCATTGTTCTCAGAATTCTGCTGACGTTTAAAAATGCTTCGGAACTCTTCCATTGTTCTCGGAATTCCGCTGAAGTTTAAAAATGCTTCGGACCTCTTCCATTGTTCTAGGAATTCTGCTGAAGTCTAAAAATTCATCTGAACTCTTCCATTATTCTCGGAATTCGTGTGAATTTTAAAAATGCTTCGGAACTCTTCCATTGCTCTCGGAATTCTGCTGAAGTTTAAAAATGCTTCAGAACTCTTACATTGTTCTCGGAATTCTGCTGACGTTTAAAAATGCTTCGGAACTCTTCCATTGTTCTCTGAATTCCGCTGACGTTTAAAAATGCTTCGGTACTCTTCCTTTGTTCTCGGAATTCCGCTGACATATAAAAATGCTTCGGAACTCTTCCATTGTTCTCTGAATTCCGCTGACGTTTAAAAATGCTTCGGTACTCTTCCTTTGTTCTCGGAATTCCGCTGACATATAAAAATGCTTCGGAAATCTTGCATTGTTCTCGGCATTCCGCTGACGTTTAAAAATGCTTCGGAACTCTTCAATTGTTCTCGGAATTCTGCCGAACTTTTAAAATGCTTTGGAACTCTTCCATCGCTCTCGGAATTCTGCTGAAGTTTAAAAATGCTTCAGAACTCTTCCATTGTTCTCGGAATTCTGCTGTAGTTTAAAAATGCTACGGAACTCTTCCATTGTTCTCAGAATTCCGCTGACGTTTAAAAATGCTTTGGAAATCTTCCATTGTTTTCAAAATTCCGCTGACGTTTAAAAATGCTTCAGAACTCTTCCATTGTTCTCGGAATTCCGCTGACGTTTAAAAATGCTTCAGAACTCTTCCATTGTTCTCAGAATTCCGCTAACGTTTAAAAATGCTTCAGAAATCTTCCATTGTTTTCAAAATTCCGCTGACGCTTAAATATGCTTCAGAACTCTTCAATTGTTCTCGGAATTCCGCTGACGTTTAATAATGCTTCGCAACTCTTTCATTGTACTCGGAATTCCGCTAAAGTTTAAAAATGCTTCGGAACTCTTCCATTGTTCTCGGAATTCCGTTGAAGTTTAAAAATGCTTCGAAACTCTTCCATTGTTCTGGGAATTCTGATGAAGTTTAAAAATGCTTCGGAACTCTTCCATTGTTCTCAGAATTCCGCTGAAGTTTAAAAATGCTTCGGACCTCTTCCATTGTTCTAGGAATTCTGCTGAAGTTTAAAAATTCATCTGAACTCTTCCATTATTCTCGGAATTCGTGTGAATTTTAAAAATGCTTCGGAACTCTTCTATTGTTCTCGGAATTCCGCTGAAGTTTAAAAATGCTTAAAATCTCTTACATTGTACTCGGAAATCCGCTGAAGTTTAAAAATGCTTCGGAACTCTTACATTTTTCTCAGAATTCCGCTAACGTTTAAAAATGCTTCGGAAATCTTCCATTGTTTTCAAAATTCCGCTGACGCTTACAAATGCTTCAGAACTTTTCCATTGTTCTCGGAATTCCGCTGACTTTTAAAAATACTTCGAAACTCTTCCATTGTTCTCCAAATTCCGCTGAAGTTTAAAAATGCTTCGGAACTCTTCCATTGTTCTCGGAATTCCGCTGACGTTTAAAAATGCTTCACAACTCTTCCATTGTTCTCGGAATTCCGCTGACTTTTAAAAATACTTCGAAACTCTTCCATTGTTCTCCAAATTCCGCTGAAGTTTAAAAATGCTTCGGAACCCTTCCATTGTTCTCGGAATTCTGCTGAAGTTTAAAAATGCTTCGGAACTCTTCCATTGTTCTCAGAATTCTGCTGACGTTTAAAAATGCTTCGGAACTCTTCCATTGTTCTCGGAATTCCGCTGAAGTTTAAAAATGCTTTGGACCTCTTCCATTGTTCTAGGAATTCTGCTGAAGTCTAAAAATTCATCTGAACTCTTCCATTATTCTCGGAATTCGTGTGAATTTTAAAAATGCTTCGGAACTCTTCTATTGTTCTCGGAATTCCGCTGAAGTTTAAAAATGCTTAAAATCTCTTACATTGTACTCGGAATTCCGCTGAAGTTTAAAAATGCTTCGGAACTCTTCCATTGCTCTCGGAATTCTGCTGAAGTTTAAAAATGCTTCAGAACTCTTACATTGTTCTCGGAATTCTGCTGACGTTTAAAAATGCTTCGGAATTCTTCCATTGTTCTCTGAATTCCGCTGACGTTTAAAAATGCTTTGGTACTCTTCCTTTGTTCTCGGCATTCCGCTGACGTTTAAAAATGCTTCGGAACTCTTCAATTGTTCTCGGAATTCTGCCGAACTTTTAAAATGCTTTGGAACTCTTCCATTGCTCTCGGAATTCTGCTGAAGTTTAAAAATGCTTCAGAACTCTTCCATTGTTCTCGGAATTCTGCTGTAGTTTAAAAATGCTTCGGAACTCTTCCATTGTTCTCAGAATTCCGCTGACGTTTAAAAATGCTTTGGAAATCTTCCATTGTTTTCAAAATTCCGCTGACGTTTAAAAATGCTTCAGAACTCTTCCATTGTTCTCGGAATTCCGCTGACGTTTTAAAATGCTTCGGTACTCTTCCATTGTTCTCGGAATTCCGCTGACATATAAAAATGCTTCGGAAATCTTGCATTGTTCTCGGCATTCCGCTGACATTTAAAAATGCTTCGGAACTCTTCCATTGTTCTCAGAATTCCGCTGACGTTTAAAAATGCTTCGGAAATCTTCCATAGTTTTCAAAATTCCGCTGAAGTTTAAAAATGCTTCAGAACTCTTCCATTGTTCTCGGAATTCCGCTGACGTTTAAAAATGCTTTGGAACTCTTCCATTATTCTCGGAAATCTGCTGAAGTTTAAAAATGCTTCGGAACTCTTCCATTGTTCTCAGAATTCCGCTGAAGTTTAAAAATGCTTCGGTACTCTTCCATTGTTCTCGGAATTCCGCTGACATATAAAAATGCTTCGGAAATCTTGCATTGTTCTCGGCATTCCGCTGACGTTTAAAAATGCTTCGGAACTCTTCAATTGTTCTCGGAATTCTGCTGAACTTTTAAAATGCTTTGGAACTCTTCCATTGCTCTCGGAATTCTGCTGAAGTTTAAAAATGCTTCAGAACTCTTCCATTGTTTTCGGAATTCTGCTGAAGTTTAAAAATGCTTCGGAACTCTTCCATTGTTCTCAGAATTCCACTGACGTTTAAAAATGCTTCGGAAATCTTCCATTGTTTTCAAAATTCCGCTGACGCTTAAAAATGCTTCAGAACTCTTCCATTGTTCTCGGAATTCCGCTGAAGTTTAATAATGCTTCGCAACTTTTTCATTGTTCTTGGAATTCCGCTGACGGTTAAAAATGCTTCGGAACTGTTCAATTGTTCTCGGAATTCTGTTGAACTTTTAAAATGCTTTGGAACTCTTCCATTGCTCTCGGAATTCTGCTGAAGTTTAAAAATGCTTCAGAACTCTTACATTGTTCTCGGAATTCTGCTGACGTTTAAAAATGCTTCGGAACTCTACCATTGTTCTCGGAATTCCGTTGAAGTTTAAAAATGCTTCAAAACTCTTCCATTGTTCTCGGAATTCTGCTGAAGTTTAAAAATGCTTCGGAACTCTTCCATTGTTCTCGGAATTCCGCTGACGTTTAATAATGCTTCGCAACTCTTTCATTGTTCTCGGAATTCCACTGACGTTTAAAAATGCTTCGGAACGCTTCCATTGTTCTCGGAATTCCGTTGAAGTTTAAAAATGCTTCGAAACTCTTCCATTGTTCTCGGAATTCTGCTGAAGTTTAAAAATGCTTTGGAACTCTTTCATTGTTCTCAGAATTCCGCTGACATTTAAAAATGCTTTGGTACTCTTCCATTGTTCTCGGAATTCCGCTGACATATAAAAATGCTTCGGAAATCTTGCATTGTTCTCGGCATTCCGCTGACGTTTAAAAATGCTTCGGAACTCTTCAATTGTTCTCGGAACTCTGCTGAACTTTTAAAATGCTTTGGAACTCTTCCATTGCTCTCGGAATTCTGCTGAAGTTTAAAAATGCTTCAGAACTCTTACATTGTTCTCGGAATTCTGCTGAAGTTTAAAAATGCTTCGGTACTCTTCCATTGTTCTCGGAATTCCGCTGACATATAAAAATGCTTCGGAAATCTTGCATTGTTCTCGGCATTCCGCTGACGTTTAAAAATGCTTCGGAACTCTTCCATTGTTCTCAGAATTCCGCTGACGTTTAAAAATGCTTCGGAAATCTTCCAT
Source organism: Phyllobates terribilis (assembly GCF_046119375.1). Lineage (NCBI taxonomy): Eukaryota > Metazoa > Chordata > Amphibia > Anura > Dendrobatidae > Phyllobates > Phyllobates terribilis. The sequence continues at coordinate 16,984,486 of NW_027362782.1, forward strand.
TGTTTTCAAAATTCCGCTGACGTTTAAAAATGCTTCAGAACTCTTCCATTGTTCTCGGAATTCCGCTGACGTTTAAAAATGCTTTGGAACTCTTCCATTGTTCTTGGAATTCTGCTGAAGTTTAAAAATGCTTCGGAACTCTTCCATTGTTCTCAGAATTCCGCTGACGTTTAAAAATGCTTCGGTACTCTTCCATTGTTCTCGGAATTCCACTGACATATAAAAATGCTTCGGAAATCTGGCATTGTTCTCGGCATTCCGCTGACGTTTAAAAATGCTTCGTAACTCTTCCATTGTTCTCAGAATTCTGCTGACGTTTAAAAATGCTTCGGAACTCTTCCATTGTTCTCGGAATTCCGCTGAAGTTTAAAAATGCTTCGGACCTCTTCCATTGTTCTAGGAATTCTGCTGAAGTCTAAAAATTCATCTGAACTCTTCCATTATTCTCGGAATTCGTGTGAATTTTAAAAATGCTTCGGAACTCTTCCATTGCTCTCGGAATTCTGCTGAAGTTTAAAAATGCTTCAGAACTCTTACATTGTTCTCGGAATTCTGCTGACGTTTAAAAATGCTTCGGAACTCTTCCATTGTTCTCTGAATTCCGCTGACGTTTAAAAATGCTTCGGTACTCTTCCTTTGTTCTCGGAATTCCGCTGACATATAAAAATGCTTCGGAACTCTTCCATTGTTCTCTGAATTCCGCTGACGTTTAAAAATGCTTCGGTACTCTTCCTTTGTTCTCGGAATTCCGCTGACATATAAAAATGCTTCGGAAATCTTGCATTGTTCTCGGCATTCCGCTGACGTTTAAAAATGCTTCGGAACTCTTCAATTGTTCTCGGAATTCTGCCGAACTTTTAAAATGCTTTGGAACTCTTCCATTGCTCTCGGAATTCTGCTGAAGTTTAAAAATGCTTCAGAACTCTTCCATTGTTCTCGGAATTCTGCTGTAGTTTAAAAATGCTACGGAACTCTTCCATTGTTCTCAGAATTCCGCTGACGTTTAAAAATGCTTTGGAAATCTTCCATTGTTTTCAAAATTCCGCTGACGTTTAAAAATGCTTCAGAACTCTTCCATTGTTCTCGGAATTCCGCTGACGTTTAAAAATGCTTCAGAACTCTTCCATTGTTCTCAGAATTCCGCTAACGTTTAAAAATGCTTCAGAAATCTTCCATTGTTTTCAAAATTCCGCTGACGCTTAAATATGCTTCAGAACTCTTCAATTGTTCTCGGAATTCCGCTGACGTTTAATAATGCTTCGCAACTCTTTCATTGTACTCGGAATTCCGCTAAAGTTTAAAAATGCTTCGGAACTCTTCCATTGTTCTCGGAATTCCGTTGAAGTTTAAAAATGCTTCGAAACTCTTCCATTGTTCTGGGAATTCTGATGAAGTTTAAAAATGCTTCAGAACTCTTCCATTGTTCTCGGAATTCCGCTGATGTTTAAACATGCTTCGGAACTCTTCCATTGTTCTCGGAATTCTGTTGAAGTTTAAAAATGCTTCTAAACTCTTCCATTGTTCTCGGAATTCTGCTGAAGTTTAAAAATGCTTCGGAACTCTTCCATTGTTCTCGGAATTCCGCTGACATATAAAAATGCTTCGGAAATCTTGCATTGTTCTCGGCATTCCGCTGACGTTTAAAAATGCTTCGGAACTCTTCAATTGTTCTCGGAATTCTGCTGAACTTTTAAAATGCTTTGGAACTCTTCCATTGCTCTCGCAATTCTGCTGACGTTTAAAAATGCTTCGGAACTCTTCCATTGTTCTCGGAATTCTGTTGACGTTTAAAAATGCTTCGGAACTCTTCCATTGTTCTCGGAATTCCGCTGACGTTTAAAAATGCTTCACAACTCTTCCATTGTTCTCGGAATTCCGCTGACTTTTAAAAATACTTCGAAACTCTTCCATTGTTCTCCAAATTCCGCTGAAGTTTAAAAATGCTTCGGAACCCTTCCATTGTTCTCGGAATTCTGCTGAAGTTTAAAAATGTTTCGGAACTCTTCCATTGTTCTCAGAATTCCGCTGAAGTTTAAAAATGCTTCGGACCTCTTCCATTGTTCTAGGAATTCTGCTGAAGTTTAAAAATTCATCTGAACTCTTCCATTATTCTCGGAATTCGTGTGAATTTTAAAAATGCTTCGGAACTCTTCTATTGTTCTCGGAATTCCGCTGAAGTTTAAAAATGCTTAAAATCTCTTACATTGTACTCGGAAATCCGCTGAAGTTTAAAAATGCTTCGGAACTCTTACATTGTTCTCAGAATTCCGCTAACGTTTAAAAATGCTTCGGAAATCTTCCATTGTTTTCAAAATTCCGCTGACGCTTAAAAATGCTTCAGAACTCTTCCATTGTTCTCGGAATTCCGCTGACGTTTAATAATGCTTCGCAACTCTTTCATTGTACTCGGAATTCCGCTAACGTTTAAAAATGCTTCGGAACTCTTCCATTGTTCTCGGAATTCCGTTGAAGTTTAAAAATGCTTTGAAACTCTTCCATTGTTCTCGGAATTCTGCTGAAGTTTAAAAATGCTTCGGAACTCTTCCATTGTTCTCAGAATTCCGCTAACGTTTAAAAATGCTTCGGAAATCTTCCATTGTTTTCAAAATTCCGCTGACGCTTACAAATGCTTCAGAACTTTTCCATTGTTCTCGGAATTCCGCTGACTTTTAAAAATACTTCGAAACTCTTCCATTGTTCTCCAAATTCCGCTGAAGTTTAAAAATGCTTCGGAACTCTTCCATTGTTCTCGGAATTCCGCTGACGTTTAAAAATGCTTCACAACTCTTCCATTGTTCTCGGAATTCCGCTGACTTTTAAAAATACTTCGAAACTCTTCCATTGTTCTCCAAATTCCGCTGAAGTTTAAAAATGCTTCGGAACCCTTCCATTGTTCTCGGAATTCTGCTGAAGTTTAAAAATGCTTCGGAACTCTTCCATTGTTCTCAGAATTCTGCTGACGTTTAAAAATGCTTCGGAACTCTTCCATTGTTCTCGGAATTCCGCTGAAGTTTAAAAATGCTTTGGACCTCTTCCATTGTTCTAGGAATTCTGCTGAAGTCTAAAAATTCATCTGAACTCTTCCATTATTCTCGGAATTCGTGTGAATTTTAAAAATGCTTCGGAACTCTTCTATTGTTCTCGGAATTCCGCTGAAGTTTAAAAATGCTTAAAATCTCTTACATTGTACTCGGAATTCCGCTGAAGTTTAAAAATGCTTCGGAACTCTTCCATTGCTCTCGGAATTCTGCTGAAGTTTAAAAATGCTTCAGAACTCTTACATTGTTCTCGGAATTCTGCTGACGTTTAAAAATGCTTCGGAATTCTTCCATTGTTCTCTGAATTCCGCTGACGTTTAAAAATGCTTCGGTACTCTTCCTTTGTTCTCGGAATTCCGCTGACATATAAAAATGCTTCGGAAATCTTGCATTGTTCTCGGCATTCCGCTGACGTTTAAAAATGCTTCGGAACTCTTCAATTGTTCTCGGAATTCTGCCGAACTTTTAAAATGCTTTGGAACTCTTCCATTGCTCTCGGAATTCTGCTGAAGTTTAAAAATGCTTCGGAACTCTTCCATTGTTCTCAGAATTCCGCTGACGTTTAAAAATGCTTTGGAAATCTTCCATTGTTTTCAAAATTCCGCTGACGTTTAAAAATGCTTCAGAACTCTTCCATTGTTCTCGGAATTCCGCTGACGTTTTAAAATGCTTCGGTACTCTTCCATTGTTCTCGGAATTCCGCTGACATATAAAAATGCTTCGGAAATCTTGCATTGTTCTCGGCATTCCGCTGACATTTAAAAATGCTTCGGAACTCTTCCATTGTTCTCAGAATTCCGCTGACGTTTAAAAATGCTTCGGAAATCTTCCATAGTTTTCAAAATTCCGCTGAAGTTTAAAAATGCTTCAGAACTCTTCCATTGTTCTCGGAATTCCGCTGACGTTTAAAAATGCTTTGGAACTCTTCCATTATTCTCGGAAATCTGCTGAAGTTTAAAAATGCTTCGGAACTCTTCCATTGTTCTCAGAATTCCGCTGAAGTTTAAAAATGCTTCGGTACTCTTCCATTGTTCTCGGAATTCCGCTGACATATAAAAATGCTTCGGAAATCTTGCATTGTTCTCGGCATTCCGCTGACGTTTAAAAATGCTTCGGAACTCTTCAATTGTTCTCGGAATTCTGCTGAACTTTTAAAATGCTTTGGAACTCTTCCATTGCTCTCGGAATTCTGCTGAAGTTTAAAAATGCTTCAGAACTCTTACATTGTTCTCGGAATTCTGCTGAAGTTTAAAAATGCTTCGGTACTCTTCCATTGTTCTCGGAATTCCGCTGACATATAAAAATGCTTCGGAAATCTTGCATTGTTCTCGGCATTCCGCTGACGTTTAAAAATGCTTCGGAACTCTTCCATTGTTCTCAGAATTCCGCTGACGTTTAAAAATGCTTCGGAAATCTTCCATTGTTTTCAAAATTCCGCTGACGTTTAAAAATGCTTCAGAACTCTTCCATTGTTCTCGGAATTCCGCTGACGTTTAAAAATGCTTTGGAACTCTTCCATTGTTCTTGGAATTCTGCTGAAGTTTAAAAATGCTTCGGAACTCTTCCATTGTTCTCAGAATTCCGCTGACGTTTAAAAATGCTTCGGTACTCTTCCATTGTTCTCGGAATTCCACTGACATATAAAAATGCTTCGGAAATCTGGCATTGTTCTCGGCATTCCGCTGACGTTTAAAAATGCTTCGGAACTCTTCCATTGTTCTCAGAATTCTGCTGACGTTTAAAAATGCTTCGGAACTCTTCCATTGTTCTCGGAATTCCGCTGAAGTTTAAAAATGCTTCGGACCTCTTCCATTGTTCTAGGAATTCTGCTGAAGTCTAAAAATTCATCTGAACTCTTCCATTATTCTCGGAATTCGTGTGAATTTTAAAAATGCTTCGGAACTCTTCCATTGCTCTCGGAATTCTACTGAAGTTTAAAAATGCTTCAGAACTCTTACATTGTTCTCGGAATTCTGCTGACGTTTAAAAATGCTTCGGAACTCTTCCATTGTTCTCTGAATTCCGCTGACGTTTAAAAATGCTTCGGTACTCTTCCTTTGTTCTCGGAATTCCGCTGACATATAAAAATGCTTCGGAAATCTTGCATTGTTCTCGGCATTCCGCTGACGTTTAAAAATGCTTCGGAACTCTTCAATTGTTCTCGGAATTCTGCCGAACTTTTAAAATGCTTTGGAACTCTTCCATTGCTCTCGGAATTCTGCTGAAGTTTAAAAATGCTTCAGAACTCTTCCATTGTTCTCGGAATTCTGCTGTAGTTTAAAAATGCTACGGAACTCTTCCATTGTTCTCAGAATTCCGCTGACGTTTAAAAATGCTTTGGAAATCTTCCATTGTTTTCAAAATTCCGCTGACGTTTAAAAATGCTTCAGAACTCTTCCATTGTTCTCGGAATTCCGCTGACGTTTTAAAATGCTTCGGTACTCTTCCATTGTTCTCGGAATTCTGCTGAAGTTTAAAAATGCTTCGGAACTCTTCCATTGTTCTCAGAATTCCGCTAACGTTTAAAAATGCTTCAGAAATCTTCCATTGTTTTCAAAATTCCGCTGACGCTTAAATATGCTTCAGAACTCTTCCATTGTTCTCGGAATTCCGCTGACGTTTAATAATGCTTCGCAACTCTTTCATTGTACTCGGAATTCCGCTAACGTTTAAAAATGCTTCGGAACTCTTCCATTGTTCTCGGAATTCCGTTGAAGTTTAAAAATGCTTCGAAACTCTTCCATTGTTCTGGGAATTCTGCTGAAGTTTAAAAATGCTTCAGAACTCTTCCATTGTTCTCGGAATTCCGCTGATGTTTAAACATGCTTCGGAACTCTTCCATTGTTCTCGGAATTCTGTTGAAGTTTAAAAATGCTTCTAAACTCTTCCATTGTTCTCGGAATTCTGCTGAAGTTTAAAAATGCTTCGGAACTCTTCCATTGTTCTCGGAATTCCGCTGACATATAAAAATGCTTCGGAAATCTTGCATTGTTCTCGGCATTCCGCTGACGTTTAAAAATGCTTCGGAACTCTTCAATTGTTCTCGGAATTCTGCTGAACTTTTAAAATGCTTTGGAACTCTTCCATTGCTCTCGCAATTCTGCTGACGTTTAAAAATGCTTCGGAACTCTTCCATTGTTCTCGGAATTCTGTTGACGTTTAAAAATGCTTCGGAACTCTTCCATTGTTCTCGGAATTCCGCTGACGTTTAAAAATGCTTCACAACTCTTCCATTGTTCTCGGAATTCCGCTGACTTTTAAAAATACTTCGAAACTCTTCCATTGTTCTCCAAATTCCGCTGAAGTTTAAAAATGCTTCGGAACCCTTCCATTGTTCTCGGAATTCTGCTGAAGTTTAAAAATGTTTCGGAACTCTTCCATTGTTCTCAGAATTCCGCTGAAGTTTAAAAATGCTTCGGACCTCTTCCATTGTTCTAGGAATTCTGCTGAAGTTTAAAAATTCATCTGAACTCTTCCATTATTCTCGGAATTCGTGTGAATTTTAAAAATGCTTCGGAACTCTTCTATTGTTCTCGGAATTCCGCTGAAGTTTAAAAATGCTTAAAATCTCTTACATTGTACTCGGAAATCCGCTGAAGTTTAAAAATGCTTCGGAACTCTTCCATTGCTCTCGGAATTCTGCTGAAGCTTAAAAATGCTTCAGAACTCTTACATTGTTCTCAGAATTCCGCTAACGTTTAAAAATGCTTCGGAAATCTTCCATTGTTTTCAAAATTCCGCTGACGCTTAAAAATGCTTCAGAACTCTTCCATTGTTCTCGGAATTCCGCTGACGTTTAATAATGCTTCGCAACTCTTTCATTGTACTCGGAATTCCGCTAACGTTTAAAAATGCTTCGGAACTCTTCCATTGTTCTCGGAATTCCGTTGAAGTTTAAAAATGCTTTGAAACTCTTCCATTGTTCTCGGAATTCTGCTGAAGTTTAAAAATGCTTCGGAACTCTTCCATTGTTCTCAGAATTCCGCTAACGTTTAAAAATGCTTCGGAAATCTTCCATTGTTTTCAAAATTCCGCTGACGCTTACAAATGCTTCAGAACTTTTCCATTGTTCTCGGAATTCCGCTGACTTTTAAAAATACTTCGAAACTCTTCCATTGTTCTCCAAATTCCGCTGAAGTTTAAAAATGCTTCGGAACTCTTCCATTGTTCTCAGAATTCTGCTGACGTTTAAAAATGCTTCGGAACTCTTCCATTGTTCTCGGAATTCCGCTGAAGTTTAAAAATGCTTTGGACCTCTTCCATTGTTCTAGGAATTCTGCTGAAGTCTAAAAATTCATCTGAACTCTTCCATTATTCTCGGAATTCGTGTGAATTTTAAAAATGCTTCTGAACTCTTCTATTGTTCTCGGAATTCCGCTGAAGTTTAAAAATGCTTAAAATCTCTTACATTGTACTCGGAATTCCGCTGAAGTTTAAAAATGCTTCGGAACTCTTCCATTGCTCTCGGAATTCTGCTGAAGTTTAAAAATGCTTCAGAACTCTTACATTGTTCTCGGAATTCCGCTGACGTTTAAAAATGCTTCGGTACTCTTCCTTTGTTCTCGGAATTCCGCTGACATATAAAAATGCTTCGGAAATCTTGCATTGTTCTCGGCATTCCGCTGACGTTTAAAAATGCTTCGGAACTCTTCAATTGTTCTCGGAATTCTGCCGAACTTTTAAAATGCTTTGGAACTCTTCCATTGCTCTCGGAATTCTGCTGAAGTTTAAAAATGCTTCAGAACTCTTCCATTGTTCTCGGAATTCTGCTGTAGTTTAAAAATGCTTCGGAACTCTTCCATTGTTCTCAGAATTCCGCTGACGTTTAAAAATGCTTTGGAAATCTTCCATTGTTTTCAAAATTCCGCTGACGTTTAAAAATGCTTCAGAACTCTTCCATTGTTCTCGGAATTCCGCTGACGTTTTAAAATGCTTCGGTACTCTTCCATTGTTCTCGGAATTCCGCTGACATATAAAAATGCTTCGGAAATCTTGCATTGTTCTCGGCATTCCGCTGACATTTAAAAATGCTTCGGAACTCTTCCATTGTTCTCAGAATTCCGCTGACGTTTAAAAATGCTTCGGAAATCTTCCATAGTTTTCAAAATTCCGCTGAAGTTTAAAAATGCTTCAGAACTCTTCCATTGTTCTCGGAATTCCGCTGACGTTTAAAAATGCTTTGGAACTCTTCCATTATTCTCGGAAATCTGCTGAAGTTTAAAAATGCTTCGGAACTCTTCCATTGTTCTCAGAATTCCGCTGAAGTTTAAAAATGCTTCGGTACTCTTCCATTGTTCTCGGAATTCCGCTGACATATAAAAATGCTTCGGAAATCTTGCATTGTTCTCGGCATTCCGCTGACGTTTAAAAATGCTTCGGAACTCTTCAATTGTTCTCGGAATTCTGCTGAACTTTTAAAATGCTTTGGAACTCTTCCATTGCTCTCGGAATTCTGCTGAAGTTTAAAAATGCTTCAGAACTCTTCCATTGTTTTCGGAATTCTGCTGAAGTTTAAAAATGCTTCGGAACTCTTCCATTGTTCTCAGAATTCCACTGACGTTTAAAAATGCTTCGGAAATCTTCCATTGTTTTCAAAATTCTGCTGACGCTTAAAAATGCTTCAGAACTCTTCCATTGTTCTCGGAATTCCGCTGACGTTTAATAATGCTTCGCAACTTTTTCATTGTTCTTGGAATTCCGCTGACGGTTAAAAATGCTTCGGAACTGTTCAATTGTTCTCGGAATTCTGTTGAACTTTTAAAATGCTTTGGAACTCTTCCATTGCTCTCGGAATTCTGCTGAAGTTTAAAAATGCTTCAGAACTCTTACATTGTTCTCGGAATTCTGCTGACGTTTAATAATGCTTCGGAACTCTTCAATTGTTCTCGGAATTCTGCTGAACTTTTAAAATGCTTTGGAACTCTTCCATTGCTCTCGGAATTCTGCTGAAGTTTAAAAATGCTTCAGAACTCTTCCATTGTTTTCGGAATTCTGCTGAAGTTTAAAAATGCTTCGGAACTCTTCCATTGTTCTCAGAATTCCACTGACGTTTAAAAATGCTTCGGAAATCTTCCATTGTTTTCAAAATTCTGCTGACGCTTAAAAATGCTTCAGAACTCTTCCATTGTTCTCGGAATTCCGCTGACGTTTAATAATGCTTCGCAACTTTTTCATTGTTCTTGGAATTCCGCTGACGGTTAAAAATGCTTCGGAACTGTTCAATTGTTCTCGGAATTCTGTTGAACTTTTAAAATGCTTTGGAACTCTTCCATTGCTCTCGGAATTCTGCTGAAGTTTAAAAATGCTTCAGAACTCTTACATTGTTCTCGGAATTCTGCTGACGTTTAATAATGCTTCGCAACTCTTCCATTGTTCTCGGAATTCTGCTGAAGTTTAAAAATGCTTCGGAACTCTTTCATTGTTCTCAGAATTCCGCTGACATTTAAAAATGCTTTGGTACTCTTCCATTGTTCTCGGAATTCTGCTGAACTTTTAAAATGCTTTGAAACTCTTCCATTGCTCTCGGAATTCTGCTGAAGTTTAAAAATGCTTCAGAACTCTTACATTGTTCTCGGAATTCTGCTGAAGTTTAAAAATGCTTCGGTACTCTTCCATTGTTCTCGGAATTCCGCTGACATATAAAAATGCTTCGGAAATCTTGCATTGTTCTCGGCATTCCACTGACATTTAAAAATGCTTCGGAACTCTTCCATTGTTCTCAGAATTCCGCTGACGTTTAAAAATGCTTCGGAAATCTTCCATTGTTTTCAAAATTCCGCTGACGTTTAAAAATGCTTCAGAACTCTTCCATTGTTCTCGGAATTCCGCTGACGTTTAAAAATGCTTTGGAACTCTTCCATTGTTCTTGGAATTCTGCTGAAGTTTAAAAATGCTTCGGAACTCTTCCATTGTTCTCAGAATTCCGCTGACGTTTAAAAATGCTTTGGTACTCTTCCATTGTTCTCGCAATTCCACTGACATATAAAAATGCTTCGGAAATCTTGCATTGTTCTCGGCATTCCGCTGACGTTTAAAAATTCTTCGGAACTCTTCAATTGTTCTCGGAATACTGCTGAAGTTTAAAATGCTTTGGAACTCTTCCATTGCTCTCGGAATTCTGCTGAAGTTTAAAAATGCTTCGGAACTCTTCCATTGTTCTTGGAATTCTGCTGAAGTTTAAAAATGTTTTGGAACTCTTCCATTGTTCTCAGAATTCCGCTGACGTTTAAAAATGCTTCGGAAATCTTCCATTGTTTTCAAAATTCCGCTGACATATAAAAATGCTTCGGAAATCTTGCATTGTTCTCGGCATTCCGCTGACGTTTAAAAATGCTTCAGAATTCTTCAATTGTTCTCGGAATTCTGCTGAACTTTTAAAATGCTTTGGAACTCTTCCATTGCTCTCGGAATTCTGCTGAAGTTTAAAAATGCTTCGGAACTCTTCCATTGTTCTCGGAATTCCGCTGACGTTTAAAAATGCTTCACAACTCTTCCATTGTTCTCGGAATTCCGCTGACTTTTAAAAATACTTCGAAACTCTTCCATTGTTCTCCAAATTCCGCTGAAGTTTAAAAATGCTTCGGAACCCTTCCATTGTTCTCGGAATTCTGCTGAAGTTTAAAAATGCTTCGGAACTCTTCCATTGTTCTCAGAATTCTGCTGACGTTTAAAAATGCTTCGGAACTCTTCCATTGTTCTCGGAATTCTGTTGAACTTTTAAAATGCTTTGGAACTCTTCCATTGCTCTCGGAATTCTGCTGAAGTTTAAAAATGCTTCAGAACTCTTACATTGTTCTCAGAATTCTGCTGACGTTTAAAAATGCTTCGGAACTCTACCATTGTTCTCGGAATTCCGTTGAAGTTTAAAAATGCTTCGAAACTCTTCCATTGTTCTCGGAATTCTGCTGAAGTTTAAAAATGCTTCGGAACTCTTCCATTGTTCTCGGAATTCCGCTGACGTTTAATAATGCTTCGCAACTCTTTCATTGTTCTCGGAATTCCACTGACGTTTAAAAATGCTTCGGAACGCTTCCATTGTTCTCGGAATTCCGTTGAAGTTTAAAATAGCTTCGAAACTCTTCCATTGTTCTCGGAATTCTGCTGAAGTTTAAAAATGCTTCGGAACTCTTTCATTGTTCTCAGAATTCCGCTGACATTTAAAAATGCTTTGGTACTCTTCCATTGTTCTCGGAATTCCGCTGACATATAAAAATGCTTCGGAAATCTTGCATTGTTCTCGGCATTCCGCTGACGTTTAAAAATGCTTCGGAACTCTTCAATTGTTCTCGGAATTCTGCTGAACTTTTAAAATGCTTTGAAACTCTTCCATTGCTCTCGGAATTCTGCTGAAGTTTAAAAATGCTTCAGAACTCTTACATTGTTCTCGGAATTCTGCTGAAGTTTAAAAATGCTTCGGTACTCTTCCATTGTTCTCGGAATTCCGCTGACATATAAAAATGCTTCGGAAATCTTGCATTGTTCTCGGCATTCCACTGACATTTAAAAATGCTTCGGAACTCTTCCATTGTTCTCAGAATTCCGCTGACGTTTAAAAATGCTTCGGAAATCTTCCATTGTTTTCAAAATTCCGCTGACGTTTAAAAATGCTTCAGAACTCTTCCATTGTTCTCGGAATTCCGCTGACGTTTAAAAATGCTTTGGAACTCTTCCATTGTTCTTGGAATTCTGCTGAAGTTTAAAAATGCTTCGGAACTCTTCCATTGTTCTCAGAATTCCGCTGACGTTTAAAAATGCTTCGGTACTCTTCCATTGTTCTCGCAATTCCACTGACATATAAAAATGCTTCGGAAATCTTGCATTGTTCTCGGCATTCCGCTGACGTTTAAAAATTCTTCGGAACTCTTCAATTGTTCTCGGAATTCTGCTGAAGTTTAAAATGCTTTGGAACTCTTCCATTGCTCTCGGAATTCTGCTGAAGTTTAAAAATGCTTCGGAACTCTTCCATTGTTCTTGGAATTCTGCTGAAGTTTAAAAATGTTTTGGAACTCTTCCATTGTTCTCAGAATTCCGCTGACGTTTAAAAATGCTTCGGAAATCTTCCATTGTTTTCAAAATTCCGCTGACATATAAAAATGCTTCGGAAATCTTGCATTGTTCTCGGCATTCCGCTGACGTTTAAAAATGCTTCAGAATTCTTCAATTGTTCTCGGAATTCTGCTGAACTTTTAAAATGCTTTGGAACTCTTCCATTGCTCTCGGAATTCTGCTGAAGTTTAAAAATGCTTCGGAACTCTTCCATTGTTCTCGGAATTCCGTTGAAGTTTAAAAATGCTTCGAAACTCTTCCATTGTTCTCGGAATTCTGCTGAAGTTTAAAAATGCTTCGGAACTCTTCCATTGTTCTCAGAATTCCGCTAACATTTAAAAATGCTTCAGAAATCTTCCATTGTTTTCAAAATTCCGCTGACGCTTAAATATGCTTCAGAACTCTTCCATTGTTCTCGGAATTCCGCTGACGTTTAATAATGCTTCGCAACTCTTTCATTGTACTCGGAATTCCGTTGAAGTTTAAAAATGCTTCGAAACTCTTCCATTGTTCTGGGAATTCCGTTGAAGTTTAAAAATGCTTCTAAACTCTTCCATTGTTCTCGGAATTCTGCTGAAGTTTAAAAATGCTTCGGAACTCTTCCATTGTTCTCGGAATTCCGCTGACATATAAAAATGCTTCGGAAATCTTGCATTGTTCTCGGCATTCCGCTGACGTTTAAAAATGCTTCGGAACTCTTCAATTGTTCTCGGAATTCTGCTGAACTTTTAAAATGCTTTGGAACTCTTCCATTGCTCTCGCAATTCTGCTGACGTTTAAAAATGCTTCGGAACTCTTCCATTGTTCTCGGAATTCTGTTGACGTTTAAAAATGCTTCGGAACTCTTCCATTGTTCTCGGAATTCCGCTGACGTTTAAAAATGCTTCACAACTCTTCCATTGTTCTCGGAATTCCGCTGACTTTTAAAAATACTTCGAAACTCTTCCATTGTTCTCCAAATTCCGCTGAAGTTTAAAAATGCTTCGGAACCCTTCCATTGTTCTCGGAATTCTGCTGAAGTTTAAAAATGTTTCGGAACTCTTCCATTGTTCTCAGCATTCCGCTGAAGTTTAAAAATGCTTCGGACCTCTTCCATTGTTATAGGAATTCTGCTGAAGTTTAAAAATTCATCTGAACTCTTCCATTATTCTCGGAATTCGTGTGAATTTTAAAAATGCTTCGGAACTCTTCTATTGTTCTCGGAATTCCGCTGAAGTTTAAAAATGCTTAAAATCTCTTACATTGTACTCGGAAATCCGCTGAAGTTTAAAAATGCTTCGGAACTCTTCCATTGCTCTCGGAATTCTGCTGAAGTTTAAAAATGCTTCAGAACTCTTCCATTGTTCTCGGAATTCTGCTGTAGTTTAAAAATGCTTCGGAACTCTTCCATTGTTCTCAGAATTCCGCTGACGTTTAAAAATGCTTCGGAAATTTTCCATTGTTTTCAAAATTCCGCTGACGTTTAAAAATGCTTCAGAACTCTTCCATTGTTCTCGGAATTCCGCTGACTTTTAAAAATACTTCGAAACTCTTCCATTGTTCTCCAAATTCTGCTGAAGTTTAAAAATGCTTCGGAACTCTTCCATTGTTCTCGGAATTCCGCTGACGTTTAAAAATGCTTCACAACTCTTCCATTGTTCTCGGAATTCCGCTGACTTTTAAAAATACTTCGAAACTCTTCCATTGTTCTCCAAATTCCGCTGAAGTTTAAAAATGCTTCGGAACCCTTCCATTGTTCTCGGAATTCTGCTGAAGTTTAAAAATGCTTCGGAACTCTTCCATTGTTCTCAGAATTCTGCTGACGTTTAAAAATGCTTCGGAACTCTTCCATTGTTCTCGGAATTCCGCTGAAGTTTAAAAATGCTTCGGACCTCTTCCATTGTTCTAGGAATTCTGCTGAAGTCTAAAAATTCATCTGAACTCTTCCATTATTCTCGGAATTCGTGTGAATTTTAAAAATGCTTCGGAACTCTTCTATTGTTCTCGGAATTCCGCTGAAGTTTAAAAATGCTTAAAATCTCTTACATTGTACTCGGAATTCCGCTGAAGTTTAAAAATGCTTCGGAACTCTTCCATTGCTCTCGGAATTCTGCTGAAGTTTAAAAATGCTTCGGTACTCTTCCTTTGTTCTCGGAATTCCGCTGACATATAAAAATGCTTCGGAAATCTTGCATTGTTCTCGGCATTCCGCTGACGTTTAAAAATGCTTCGGAACTCTTCAATTGTTCTCGTAATTCTGCCGAACTTTTAAAATGCTTTGGAACTCTTCCATTGCTCTCGGAATTCTGCTGAAGTTTAAAAATGCTTCAGAACTCTTCCATTGTTCTCGGAATTCTGCTGTAGTTTAAAAATGCTTCGGAACTCTTCCATTGTTCTCAGAATTCCGCTGACGTTTAAAAATGCTTCGGAAATCTTCCATTGTTTTCAAAATTCCGCTGACGTTTAAAAATGCTTCAGAACTCTTCCATTGTTCTCGGAATTCCGCTGACGTTTTAAAATGCTTCGGTACTCTTCCATTGTTCTCGGAATTCCGCTGACATATAAAAATGCTTCGGAAATCTTGCATTGTTCTCGGCATTCCGCTGACATTTAAAAATGCTTCGGAACTCTTCCATTGTTCTCAGAATTCCGCTGACGTTTAAAAATGCTTCGGAAATCTTCCATAGTTTTCAAAATTCCGCTGACGTTTAAAAATGCTTCAGAACTCTTCCATTGTTCTCGGAATTCCGCTGACGTTTAAAAATGCTTTGGAACTCTTCCATTATTCTCGGAAATCTGCTGAAGTTTAAAAATGCTTCGGAACTCTTCCATTGTTCTCAGAATTCCGCTGAAGTTTAAAAATGCTTCGGTACTCTTCCATTGTTCTCGGAATTCCGCTGACATATAAAAATGCTTCGGAAATCTTGCATTGTTCTCGGAATTCCGCTGACGTTTAAAAATGCTTTGGAACTCTTCCATTATTCTCGGAAATCTGCTGAAGTTTAAAAATGCTTCGGAACTCTTCCATTGTTCTCGGAATTCTGCTGAACTTTTAAAATGCTTTGGAACTCTTCCATTGCTCTCGGAATTCTGCTGAAGTTTAAAAATGCTTCAGAACTCTTCCATTGTTTTCGGAATTCTGCTGAAGTTTAAAAATGCTTCGGAACTCTTCCATTGTTCTCAGAATTCCACTGACGTTTAAAAATGCTTCGGAAATCTTCCATTGTTTTCAAAATTCCGCTGACGCTTAAAAATGCTTCAGAACTCTTCCATTGTTCTCGGAATTCCGCTGACGTTTAATAATGCTTCGCAACTTTTTCATTGTTCTCGGAATTCCGCTGACGGTTAAAAATGCTTCGGAACTCTTCAATTGTTCTCGGAATTCTGCTGAACTTTTAAAATGCTTTGGAACTCTTCCATTGTTCTCGGAATTCCGTTGAAGTTTAAAAATGCTTCGAAACTCTTCCATTGTTCTCGGAATTCTGCTGAAGTTTAAAAATGCTTCGGAACTCTTCCATTGTTCTCAGAATTCCGCTAACGTTTAAAAATGCTTCAGAAATCTTCCATTGTTTTCAAAATTCCGCTGACGCTTAAATATGCTTCAGAACTCTTCCAAAGTTCTCGGAATTCCGCTGACGTTTAATAATGCTTCGCAACTCTTTCATTGTACTCGGAATTCCGCTAACGTTTAAAAATGCTTCGGAACTCTTCCATTGTTCTCAGAATTCCGTTGAAGTTTAAAAATGCTTCGAAACTCTTCCATTGTTCTGGGAATTCTGCTGAAGTTTAAAAATGCTTCAGAACTCTTCCATTGTTCTCGGAATTCCGCTGATGTTTAAACATGCTTCGGAACTCTTCCATTGTTCTCGGAATTCTGTTGAAGTTTAAAAATGCTTCTAAACTCTTCCATTGTTCTCGGAATTCTGCTGAAGTTTAAAAATGCTTCGGAACTCTTCCATTGTTCTCGGAATTCCGCTGACATATAAAAATGCTTCGGAAATCTTGCATTGTTCTCGGCATTCCGCTGACGTTTAAAAATGCTTCGGAACTCTTCAATTGTTCTCGGAATTCTGCTGAACTTTTAATATGCTTTGGAACTCTTCCATTGCTCTCGCAATTCTGCTGACGTTTAAAAATGCTTCGGAACTCTTCCATTGTTCTCGGAATTCTGTTGATGTTTAAAAATGCTTCGGAACTCTTCCATTGTTCTCGGAATTCCGCTGACGTTTAAAAATGCTTCACAACTCTTCCATTGTTCTCGGAATTCCGCTGACTTTTAAAAATACTTCGAAACTCTTCCATTGTTCTCCAAATTCCGCTGAAGTTTAAAAATGCTTCGGAACCCTTCCATTGTTCTCGGAATTCTGCTGAAGTTTAAAAATGTTTCGGAACTCTTCCATTGTTCTCAGAATTCCGCTGAAGTTTAAAAATGCTTCGGACCTCTTCCATTGTTCTAGGAATTCTGCTGAAGTTTATAAATTCATCTGAACTCTTCCATTATTCTCGGAATTCGTGTGAATTTTAAAAATGCTTCGGAACTCTTCTATTGTTCTCGGAATTCCGCTGAAGTTTAAAAATGCTTAAAATCTCTTACATTGTACTCGGAAATCCGCTGAAGTTTAAAAATGCTTCGGAACTCTTCCATTGCTCTCGGAATTCTGCTGAAGTTTAAAAATGCTTCAGAACTCTTACATTGTTCTCGGAATTCTGCTGACGTTTAAAAATGCTTCGGAACTCTTCCATTATTCTTGGAATTCTGGTGAAGTTTAAAAATGCTTCGAAACTCTTCCATTGTTCTGGGAATTCTGCTGAAGTTTAAAAATGCTTCAGAACTCTTCCATTGTTCTCGGAATTCCGCTGACGTTTAATAATGCTTCGCAACTCTTTCATTGTTCTCGGAATTCCGCTGATGTTTAAAAATGCTTCGGAACTCTTCCATTGTTCTCGGAATTCCGTTGAAGTTTAAAAATGCTTCGAAACTCTTCCATTGTTCTCGGAATTCTGCTGAAGTTTAAAAATGCTTCGGAACTCTTCCATTGTTCTCAGAATTCCGCTAACGTTTAAAAATGCTTCGGAAATCTTCCATTGTTTTCAAAATTCCGCTGACGCTTAAAAATGCTTCAGAACTCTTCCATTGTTCTCGGAATTCCGCTGACGTTTAATAATGCTTCGCAACTCTTTCATTGTACTCGGAATTCCGCTAACGTTTAAAAATGCTTCGGAACTCTTCCATTGTTCTCGGAATTCCGTTGAAGTTTAAAAATGCTTCGAAACTCTTCCATTGTTCTCGGAATTCTGCTGAAGTTTAAAAATGCTTCGGCACTCTTCCATTGTTCTCAGAATTCCTCTAACGTTTAAAAATGCTTCGGAAATCTTCCATTGTTTTCAAAATTCCGCTGACGCTTACAAATGCTTCAGAACTCTTCCATTGTTCTCGGAATTCCGCTGACTTTTAAAAATACTTCGAAACTCTTCCATTGTTCTCCAAATTCCGCTGAAGTTTAAAAATGCTTCGGAACTCTTCCATTGTTCTCGGAATTCCGCTGACGTTTAAAAATGCTTCACAACTCTTCCATTGTTCTCGGAATTCCGCTGACTTTTAAAAATACTTCGAAACTCTTCCATTGTTCTCCAAATTCCGCTGAAGTTTAAAAATGCTTCGGAACCCTTCCATTGTTCTCGGAATTCTGCTGAAGTTTAAAAATGCTTCGGAACTCTTCCATTGTTCTCAGAATTCTGCTGACGTTTAAAAATGCTTCGGAACTCTTCCATTGTTCTCGGAATTCCGCTGAAGTTTAAAAATGCTTCGGACCTCTTCCATTGTTCTAGGAATTCTGCTGAAGTCTAAAAATTCATCTGAACTCTTCCATTATTCTCGGAATTCGTGTGAATTTTAAAAATGCTTCGGAACTCTTCTATTGTTCTCGGAATTCCGCTGAAGTTTAAAAATGCTTAAAATCTCTTACATTGTACTCGGAATTCCGCTGAAGTTTAAAAATGCTTCGGAACTCTTCCATTGCTCTCGGAGTTCTGCTGAAGTTTAAAAATGCTTCGGTACTCTTCCTTTGTTCTCGGAATTCCGCTGACATATAAAAATGCTTCGGAAATCTTGCATTGTTCTCGGCATTCCGCTGACGTTTAAAAATGCTTCGGAACTCTTCAATTGTTCTCGGAATTCTGCCGAACTTTTAAAATGCTTTGGAACTCTTCCATTGCTCTCGGAATTCTGCTGAAGTTTAAAAATGCTTCAGAACTCTTCCATTGTTCTCGGAATTCTGCTGTAGTTTAAAAATGCTTCGGAACTCTTCCATTGTTCTCAGAATTCCGCTGACGTTTAAAAATGCTTCGGAAATCTTCCATTGTTTTCAAAATTCCGCTGACGTTTAAAAATGCTTCAGAACTCTTCCATTGTTCTCGGAATTCCGCTGACGTTTTAAAATGCTTCGGTACTCTTCCATTGTTCTCGGAATTCCGCTGACATATAAAAATGCTTCGGAAATCTTGCATTGTTCTCGGCATTCCGCTGACATTTAAAAATGCTTCGGAACTCTTCCATTGTTCTCAGAATTCCGCTGACGTTTAAAAATGCTTCGGAAATCTTCCATAGTTTTCAAAATTCCGCTGACGTTTAAAAATGCTTCAGAACTCTTCCATTGTTCTCGGAATTCCGCTGACGTTTAAAAATGCTTTGGAACTCTTCCATTATTCTCGGAAATCTGCTGAAGTTTAAAAATGCTTCGGAACTCTTCCATTGTTCTCAGAATTCCGCTGAAGTTTAAAAATGCTTCGGTACTCTTCCATTGTTCTCGGAATTCCGCTGACATATAAAAATGCTTCGGAAATCTTGCATTGTTCTCGGAATTCCGCTGACGTTTAAAAATGCTTTGGAACTCTTCCATTATTCTCGGAAATCTGCTGAAGTTTAAAAATGCTTCGGAACTCTTCCATTGTTCTCGGAATTCTGCTGAACTTTTAAAATGCTTTGGAACTCTTCCATTGCTCTCGGAATTCTGCTGAAGTTTACAAATGCTTCAGAACTCTTCCATTGTTCTCGGAATTCCGCTGACTTTTAAAAATACTTCGAAACTCTTCCATTGTTCTCCAAATTCCGCTGAAGTTTAAAAATGCTTCGGAACTCTTCCATTGTTCTCGGAATTCCGCTGACGTTTAAAAATGCTTCACAACTCTTCCATTGTTCTCGGAATTCCGCTGACTTTTAAAAATACTTCGAAACTCTTCCATTGTTCTCCAAATTCCGCTGAAGTTTAAAAATGCTTCGGAACCCTTCCATTGTTCTCGGAATTCTGCTGAAGTTTAAAAATGCTTCGGAAATCTTCCATTGTTTTCAAAATTCCGCTGACGCTTACAAATGCTTCAGAACTCTTCCATTGTTCTCGGAATTCCGCTGACTTTTAAAAATACTTCGAAACTCTTCCATTGTTCTCCAAATTCCGCTGAAGTTTAAAAATGCTTCGGAACTCTTCCATTGTTCTCGGAATTCCGCTGACGTTTAAAAATGCTTCACAACTCTTCCATTGTTCTCGGAATTCCGCTGACTTTTAAAAATACTTCGAAACTCTTCCATTGTTCTCCAAATTCCGCTGAAGTTTAAAAATGCTTCGGAACCCTTCCATTGTTCTCGGAATTCTGCTGAAGTTTAAAAATGCTTCGGAACTCTTCCATTGTTCTCAGAATTCTGCTGACGTTTAAAAATGCTTCGGAACTCTTCCATTGTTCTCGGAATTCCGCTGAAGTTTAAAAATGCTTCGGACCTCTTCCATTGTTCTAGGAATTCTGCTGAAGTCTAAAAATTCATCTGAACTCTTCCATTATTCTCGGAATTCGTGTGAATTTTAAAAATGCTTCGGAACTCTTCTATTGTTCTCGGAATTCCGCTGAAGTTTAAAAATGCTTAAAATCTCTTACATTGTACTCGGAATTCCGCTGAAGTTTAAAAATGCTTCGGAACTCTTCCATTGCTCTCGGAGTTCTGCTGAAGTTTAAAAATGCTTCGGTACTCTTCCTTTGTTCTCGGAATTCCGCTGACATATAAAAATGCTTCGGAAATCTTGCATTGTTCTCGGCATTCCGCTGACGTTTAAAAATGCTTCGGAACTCTTCAATTGTTCTCGGAATTCTGCCGAACTTTTAAAATGCTTTGGAACTCTTCCATTGCTCTCGGAATTCTGCTGAAGTTTAAAAATGCTTCAGAACTCTTCCATTGTTCTCGGAATTCTGCTGTAGTTTAAAAATGCTTCGGAACTCTTCCATTGTTCTCAGAATTCCGCTGACGTTTAAAAATGCTTCGGAAATCTTCCATTGTTTTCAAAATTCCGCTGACGTTTAAAAATGCTTCAGAACTCTTCCATTGTTCTCGGAATTCCGCTGACGTTTTAAAATGCTTCGGTACTCTTCCATTGTTCTCGGAATTCTGCTGACATATAAAAATGCTTCGGAAATCTTGCATTGTTCTCGGCATTCCGCTGACATTTAAAAATGCTTCGGAACTCTTCCATTGTTCTCAGAATTCCGCTGACGTTTAAAAATGCTTCGGAAATCTTCCATAGTTTTCAAAATTCCGCTGACGTTTAAAAATGCTTCAGAACTCTTCCATTGTTCTCGGAATTCCGCTGACGTTTAAAAATGCTTTGGAACTCTTCCATTATTCTCGGAAATCTGCTGAAGTTTAAAAATGCTTCGGAACTCTTCCATTGTTCTCAGAATTCCGCTGAAGTTTAAAAATGCTTCGGTACTCTTCCATTGTTCTCGGAATTCCGCTGACATATAAAAATGCTTCGGAAATCTTGCATTGTTCTCGGAATTCCGCTGACGTTTAAAAATGCTTTGGAACTCTTCCATTATTCTCGGAAATCTGCTGAAGTTTAAAAATGCTTCGGAACTCTTCCATTGTTCTCGGAATTCTGCTGAACTTTTAAAATGCTTTGGAACTCTTCCATTGCTCTCGGAATTCTGCTGAAGTTTACAAATGCTTCAGAACTCTTCCATTGTTCTCGGAATTCCGCTGACTTTTAAAAATACTTCGAAACTCTTCCATTGTTCTCCAAATTCCGCTGAAGTTTAAAAATGCTTCGGAACTCTTCCATTGTTCTCGGAATTCCGCTGACGTTTAAAAATGCTTCACAACTCTTCCATTGTTCTCGGAATTCCGCTGACTTTTAAAAATACTTCGAAACTCTTCCATTGTTCTCCAAATTCCGCTGAAGTTTAAAAATGCTTCGGAACCCTTCCATTGTTCTCGGAATTCTGCTGAAGTTTAAAAATGCTTCGGAACTCTTCCATTGTTCTCAGAATTCTGCTGACGTTTAAAAATGCTTCGGAACTCTTCCATTGTTCTCGGAATTCCGCTGAAGTTTAAAAATGCTTCGGACCTCTTCCATTGTTCTAGGAATTCTGCTGAAGTCTAAAAATTCATCTGAACTCTTCCATTATTCTCGGAATTCGTGTGAATTTTAAAAATGCTTCGGAACTCTTCTATTGTTCTCGGAATTCCGCTGAAGTTTAAAAATGCTTAAAATCTCTTACATTGTACTCGGAATTCCGCTGAAGTTTAAAAATGCTTCGGAACTCTTCCATTGCTCTCGGAATTCTGCTGAAGTTTAAAAATGCTTCAGAACTCTTACATTGTTCTCGGAATTCTGCTGACGTTTAAAAATGCTTCGGAACTCTTCCATTGTTCTCTGAATTCCGCTGACGTTTAAAAATGCTTCGGTACTCTTCCTTTGTTCTCGGAATTCCGCTGACATATAAAAATGCTTCGGAAATCTTGCATTGTTCTCGGCATTCCGCTGACGTTTAAAAATGCTTCGGAACTCTTCAATTGTTCTCGGAATTCTGCCGAACTTTTAAAATGCTTTGGAACTCTTCCATTGCTCTCGGAATTCTGCTGAAGTTTAAAAATGCTTCAGAACTCTTCCATTGTTCTCGGAATTCTGCTGTAGTTTAAAAATGCTACGGAACTCTTCCATTGTTCTCAGAATTCCGCTGACGTTTAAAAATGCTTTGGAAATCTTCCATTGTTTTCAAAATTCCGCTGACGTTTAAAAATGCTTCAGAACTCTTCCATTGTTCTCGGAATTCCGCTGACGTTTTAAAATGCTTCGGTACTCTTCCATTGTTCTCGGAATTCTGCTGAAGTTTAAAAATGCTTCGGAACTCTTCCATTGTTCTCAGAATTCCGCTAACGTTTAAAAATGCTTCAGAAATCTTCCATTGTTTTCAAAATTCCGCTGACGCTTAAATATGCTTCAGAACTCTTCCATTGTTCTCGGAATTCCGCTGACGTTTAATAATGCTTCGCAACTCTTTCATTGTACTCGGAATTCCGCTAACGTTTAAAAATGCTTCGGAACTCTTCCATTGTTGTCGGAATTCCGTTGAAGTTTAAAAATGCTTCGAAACTCTTCCATTGTTCTGGGAATTCTGCTGAAGTTTAAAAATGCTTCAGAACTCTTCCATTGTTCTCGGAATTCCGCTGATGTTTAAACATGCTTCGGAACTCTTCCATTGTTCTCGGAATTCTGTTGAAGTTTAAAAATGCTTCTAAACTCTTCCATTGTTCTCGGAATTCTGCTGAAGTTTAAAAATGCTTCGGAACTCTTCCATTGTTCTCGGAATTCCGCTGACATATAAAAATGCTTCGGAAATCTTGCATTGTTCTCGGCATTCCGCTGACGTTTAAAAATGCTTCGGAACTCTTCAATTGTTCTCGGAATTCTGCTGAACTTTTAAAATGCTTTGGAACTCTTCCATTGCTCTCGCAATTCTGCTGACGTTTAAAAATGCTTCGGAACTCTTCCATTGTTCTCGGAATTCTGTTGACGTTTAAAAATGCTTCGGAACTCTTTCATTGTTCTCGGAATTCCGCTGACGTTTAAAAATGCTTCACAACTCTTCCATTGTTCTCGGAATTCCGCTGACGTTTAAAAATGTTTCGGAACTCTTCCATTGTTCTCGGAATTCCGCTGACGTTTAAAAATGCTTCACAACTCTTCCATTGTTCTCGGAATTCCGCTGACTTTTAAAAATACTTCGAAACTCTTCCATTGTTCTCCAAATTCCGCTGAAGTTTAAAAATGCTTCGGAACCCTTCCATTGTTCTCGGAATTCTGCTGAAGTTTAAAAATGTTTCGGAACTCTTCCATTGTTCTCAGAATTCCGCTGAAGTTTAAAAATGCTTCGGACCTCTTCCATTGTTCTAGGAATTCTGCTGAAGTTTATAAATTCATCTGAACTCTTCCATTATTCTCGGAATTCGTGTGAATTTTAAAAATGCTTCGGAACTCTTCTATTGTTCTCGGAATTCCGCTGAAGTTTAAAAATGCTTAAAATCTCTTACATTGTACTCGGAAATCCGCTGAAGTTTAAAAATGCTTCGGAACTCTTCCATTGCTCTCGGAATTCTGCTGAAGTTTAAAAATGCTTCAGAACTCTTACATTGTTCTCGGAATTCTGCTGACGTTTAAAAATGCTTCGGAACTCTTCCATTATTCTTGGAATTCTGGTGAAGTTTAAAAATGCTTCGAAACTCTTCCATTGTTCTGGGAATTCTGCTGAAGTTTAAAAATGCTTCAGAACTCTTCCATTGTTCTCGGAATTCCGCTGACGTTTAATAATGCTTCGCAACTCTTTCATTGTTCTCGGAATTCCGCTGATGTTTAAAAATGCTTCGGAACTCTTCCATTGTTCTCGGAATTCCGTTGAAGTTTAAAAATGCTTCGAAACTCTTCCATTGTTCTCGGAATTCTGCTGAAGTTTAAAAATGCTTCGGAACTCTTCCATTGTTCTCAGAATTCCGCTAACGTTTAAAAATGCTTCGGAAATCTTCCATTGTTTTCAAAATTCCGCTGACGCTTAAAAATGCTTCAGAACTCTTCCATTGTTCTCGGAATTCCGCTGACGTTTAATAATGCTTCGCAACTCTTTCATTGTACTCGGAATTCCGCTAACGTTTAAAAATGCTTCGGAACTCTTCCATTGTTCTCGGAATTCCGTTGAAGTTTAAAAATGCTTCGAAACTCTTCCATTGTTCTCGGAATTCTGCTGAAGTTTAAAAATGCTTCGGCACTCTTCCATTGTTCTCAGAATTCCGCTAACGTTTAAAAATGCTTCGGAAATCTTCCATTGTTTTCAAAATTCCGCTGACGCTTACAAATGCTTCAGAACTCTTCCATTGTTCTCGGAATTCCGCTGACTTTTAAAAATACTTCGAAACTCTTCCATTGTTCTCCAAATTCCGCTGAAGTTTAAAAATGCTTCGGAACTCTTCCATTGTTCTCGGAATTCCGCTGACGTTTAAAAATGCTTCACAACTCTTCCATTGTTCTCGGAATTCCGCTGCCTTTTAAAAATACTTCGAAACTCTTCCATTGTTCTCCAAATTCCGCTGAAGTTTAAAAATGCTTCGGAACCCTTCCATTGTTCTCGGAATTCTGCTGAAGTTTAAAAATGCTTCGGAACTCTTCCATTGTTCTCAGAATTCTGCTGACGTTTAAAAATGCTTCGGAACTCTTCCATTGTTCTCGGAATTCCGCTGAAGTTTAAAAATGCTTCGGACCTCTTCCATTGTTCTAGGAATTCTGCTGAAGTCTAAAAATTCATCTGAACTCTTCCATTATTCTCGGAATTCGTGTGAATTTTAAAAATGCTTCGGAACTCTTCTATTGTTCTCGGAATTCCGCTGAAGTTTAAAAATGCTTAAAATCTCTTACATTGTACTCGGAATTCCGCTGAAGTTTAAAAATGCTTCGGAACTCTTCCATTGCTCTCGGAATTCTGCTGAAGTTTAAAAATGCTTCAGAACTCTTACATTGTTCTCGGAATTCTGCTGACGTTTAAAAATGCTTCGGAACTCTTCCATTGTTCTCTGAATTCCGCTGACGTTTAAAAATGCTTCGGTACTCTTCCTTTGTTCTCGGAATTCCGCTGACATATAAAAATGCTTCGGAAATCTTGCATTGTTCTCGGCATTCCGCTGACGTTTAAAAATGCTTCGGAACTCTTCAATTGTTCTCGGAATTCTGCCGAACTTTTAAAATGCTTTGGAACTCTTCCATTGCTCTCGGAATTCTGCTGAAGTTTAAAAATGCTTCAGAACTCTTCCATTGTTCTCGGAATTCTGCTGTAGTTTAAAAATGCTACGGAACTCTTCCATTGTTCTCAGAATTCCGCTGACGTTTAAAAATGCTTTGGAAATCTTCCATTGTTTTCAAAATTCCGCTGACGTTTAAAAATGCTTCAGAACTCTTCCATTGTTCTCGGAATTCCGCTGACGTTTTAAAATGCTTCGGTACTCTTCCATTGTTCTCGGAATTCTGCTGAAGTTTAAAAATGCTTCGGAACTCTTCCATTGTTCTCAGAATTCCGCTAACGTTTAAAAATGCTTCAGAAATCTTCCATTGTTTTCAAAATTCCGCTGACGCTTAAATATGCTTCAGAACTCTTCCATTGTTCTCGGAATTCCGCTGACGTTTAATAATGCTTCGCAACTCTTTCATTGTACTCGGAATTCCGCTAACGTTTAAAAATGCTTCGGAACTCTTCCATTGTTGTCGGAATTCCGTTGAAGTTTAAAAATGCTTCGAAACTCTTCCATTGTTCTGGGAATTCTGCTGAAGTTTAAAAATGCTTCAGAACTCTTCCATTGTTCTCGGAATTCCGCTGATGTTTAAACATGCTTCGGAACTCTTCCATTGTTCTCGGAATTCTGTTGAAGTTTAAAAATGCTTCTAAACTCTTCCATTGTTCTCGGAATTCTGCTGAAGTTTAAAAATGCTTCGGAACTCTTCCATTGTTCTCGGAATTCCGCTGACGTTTAAAAATGCTTCACAACTCTTCCATTGTTCTCGGAATTCCGCTGACGTTTAAAAATGTTTCGGAACTCTTCCATTGTTCTCGGAATTCCGCTGACGTTTAAAAATGCTTCACAACTCTTCCATTGTTCTCGGAATTCCGCTGACGTTTAAAAATGCTTCGGACCTCTTCCATTGTTCTAGGAATTCTGCTGAAGTTTAAAAATTCATCTGAACTCTTCCATTATTCTCGGAATTCGTGTGAATTTTAAAAATGCTTCGGAACTCTTCTATTGTTCTCGGAATTCCGCTGAAGTTTAAAAATGCTTAAAATCTCTTACATTGTACTCGGAATTCCGCTGAAGTTTAAAAATGCTTCGGAACTCTTCCATTGTTCTCAGAATTCCGCTGACGTTTAAAAATGCTTTGGAAATCTTCCATTGTTTTCAAAATTCCGCTGACATTTAAAAATGCTTCAGAACTCTTCCATTGTTCTCGGAATTCCGCTGACGTTTTAAAATGCTTCGGTACTCTTCCATTGTTCTCGGAATTCCGCTGACATATAAAAATGCTTCGGAAATCTTGCATTGTTCTCGGCATTCCGCTGACGTTTAAAAATGCTTCGGAACTCTTCCATTGTTCTCAGAATTCCGCTGACGTTTAAAAATGCTTCGGAAATCTTCCATAGTTTTCAAAATTCCGCTGAAGTTTAAAAATGCTTCAGAACTCTTCCATTGTTCTCGGAATTCCGCTGACGTTTAAAAATGCTTTGGAACTCTTCCATTATTCTCGGAAATCTGCTGAAGTTTAAAAATGCTTCGAAACTCTTCCATTGTTCTGGGAATTCTGCTGAAGTTTAAAAATGCTTCAGAACTCTTCCATTGTTCTCGGAATTCCGCTGACGTTTAATAATGCTTCGCAACTCTTTCATTGTTCTCGGAATTCCGCTGATGTTTAAAAATGCTTCGGAACTCTTCCATTGTTCTCGGAATTCCGTTGAAGTTTAAAAATGCTTCGAAACTCTTCCATTGTTCTCGGAATTCTGCTGAAGTTTAAAAATGCTTCGGAAATCTTCCATTGTTTTCAAAATTCCGCTGACGCTTAAAAATGCTTCAGAACTCTTCCATTGTTCTCGGAATTCCGCTGACGTTTAATAATGCTTCGCAACTCTTTCATTGTACTCGGAATTCCGCTAACGTTTAAAAATGCTTCGGAACTCTTCCATTGTTCTCGGAATTCCGTTGAAGTTTAAAAATGCTTCGAAACTCTTCCATTGTTCTCGGAATTCTGCTGAAGTTTAAAAATGCTTCGGCACTCTTCCATTGTTCTCAGAATTCCGCTAACGTTTATAAATGCTTCGGAAATCTTCCATTGTTTTCAAAATTCCGCTGACGCTTACAAATGCTTCAGAACTCTTCCATTGTTCTCGGAATTCCGCTGACTTTTAAAAATACTTCGAAACTCTTCCATTGTTCTCCAAATTCCGCTGAAGTTTAAAAATGCTTCGGAACTCTTCCATTGTTCTCGGAATTCCGCTGACGTTTAAAAATGCTTCACAACTCTTCCATTGTTCTCGGAATTCCGCTGACTTTTAAAAATACTTCGAAACTCTTCCATTGTTCTCCAAATTCCGCTGAAGTTTAAAAATGCTTCGGAACCCTTCCATTGTTCTCGGAATTCTGCTGAAGTTTAAAAATGCTTCGGAACTCTTCCATTGTTCTCAGAATTCTGCTGACGTTTAAAAATGCTTCGGAACTCTTCCATTGTTCTCGGAATTCCGCTGAAGTTTAAAAATGCTTCGGACCTCTTCCATTGTTCTAGGAATTCTGCTGAAGTCTAAAAATTCATCTGAACTCTTACATTATTCTCGGAATTCGTGTGAATTTTAAAAATGATTCGGAACTCTTCTATTGTTCTCGGAATTCCGCTGAAGTTTAAAAATGCTTAAAATCTCTTACATTGTACTCGGAATTCCGCTGAAGTTTAAAAATGCTTCGGAACTCTTCCATTGCTCTCGGAATTCTGCTGAAGTTTAAAAATGCTTCAGAACTCTTACATTGTTCTCAGAATTCTGCTGACGTTTAAAAATGCTTCGGAACTCTTCCATTGTTCTCTGAATTCCGCTGACGTTTAAAAATGCTTCGGTACTCTTCCTTTGTTCTCGGAATTCCGCTGACATATAAAAATGCTTCGGAAATCTTGCATTGTTCTCGGCATTCCGCTGACGTTTAAAAATGCTTCGGAACTCTTCAATTGTTCTCGGAATTCTGCCGAACTTTTAAAATGCTTTGGAACTCTTCCATTGCTCTCGGAATTCTGCTGAAGTTTAAAAATGCTTCAGAACTCTTCCATTGTTCTCGGAATTCTGCTGTAGTTTAAAAATGCTACGGAACTCTTCCATTGTTCTCAGATTTCCGCTGACGTTTAAAAATGCTTTGGAAATCTTCCATTGTTTTCAAAATTCCGCTGACGTTTAAAAATGCTTCAGAACTCTTCCATTGTTCTCGGAATTCCGCTGACGTTTTAAAATGCTTCGGTACTCTTCCATTGTTCTCGGAATTCTGCTGAAGTTTAAAAATGCTTCGGAACTCTTCCATTGTTCTCAGAATTCCGCTAACGTTTAAAAATGCTTCAGAAATCTTCCATTGTTTTCAAAATTCCGCTGACGCTTAAATATGCTTCAGAACTCTTCCATTGTTCTCGGAATTCCGCTGACGTTTAATAATGCTTCGCAACTCTTTCATTGTACTCGGAATTCCGCTAACGTTTAAAAATGCTTCGGAACTCTTCCATTGTTCTCGGAATTCCGTTGAAGTTTAAAAATGCTTCGAAACTCTTCCATTGTTCTGGGAATTCTGCTGAAGTTTAAAAATGCTTCAGAACTCTTCCATTGTTCTCGGAATTCCGCTGATGTTTAAACATGCTTCGGAACTCTTCCATTGTTCTCGGAATTCTGTTGAAGTTTAAAAATGCTTCTAAACTCTTCCATTGTTCTCGGAATTCTGCTGAAGTTTAAAAATGCTTCGGAACTCTTCCATTGTTCTCGGAATTCCGCTGACATATAAAAATGCTTCGGAAATCTTGCATTGTTCTCGGCATTCCGCTGACGTTTAAAAATGCTTCGGAACTCTTCAATTGTTCTCGGAATTCTGCTGAACTTTTAAAATGCTTTGGAACTCTTCCATTGCTCTCGCAATTCTGCTGACGTTTAAAAATGCTTCGGAACTCTTCCATTGTTCTCGGAATTCTGTTGACGTTTAAAAATGCTTCGGAACTCTTCCATTGTTCTCGGAATTCCGCTGACGTTTAAAAATGCTTCACAACTCTTCCATTGTTCTCGGAATTCCGCTGACGTTTAAAAATGTTTCGGAACTCTTCCATTGTTCTCGGAATTCCGCTGACGTTTAAAAATGCTTCACAACTCTTCCATTGTTCTCGGAATTCCGCTGACGTTTAAAAATGCTTCGGACCTCTTCCATTGTTCTAGGAATTCTGCTGAAGTTTAAAAATTCATCTGAACTCTTCCATTATTCTCGGAATTCGTGTGAATTTTAAAAATGCTTCGGAACTCTTCCATTGTTCTCGGAATTCCGCTGAAGTTTAAAAATGCTTAAAATCTCTTACATTGTACTCGGAATTCCGCTGAAGTTTAAAAATGCTTCGGAACTCTTCCATTGTTCTCAGAATTCCGCTGACGTTTAAAAATGCTTTGGAAATCTTCCATTGTTTTCAAAATTCCGCTGACATTTAAAAATGCTTCAGAACTCTTCCATTGTTCTCGGAATTCCGCTGACGTTTTAAAATGCTTCGGTACTCTTCCATTGTTCTCGGAATTCCGCTGACATATAAAAATGCTTCGGAAATCTTGCATTGTTCTCGGCATTCCGCTGACGTTTAAAAATGCTTCGGAACTCTTCCATTGTTCTCAGAATTCCGCTGACGTTTAAAAATGCTTCGGAAATCTTCCATAGTTTTCAAAATTCCGCTGAAGTTTAAAAATGCTTCAGAACTCTTCCATTGTTCTCGGAATTCCGCTGACGTTTAAAAATGCTTTGGAACTCTTCCATTATTCTCGGAAATCTGCTGAAGTTTAAAAATGCTTCGGAACTCTTCCATTGTTCTCAGAATTCCGCTGAAGTTTAAAAATGCTTCGGTACTCTTCCATTGTTCTCGGAATTCCGCTGACATATAAAAATGCTTCGGAAATCTTGCATTGTTCTCGGCATTCCGCTGACGTTTAAAAATGCTTCGGAACTCTTCAATTGTTCTCGGAATTCTGCTGAACTTTTAAAATGCTTTGGAACTCTTCCATTGCTCTCGGAATTCTGCTGAAGTTTAAAAATGCTTCAGAACTCTTCCATTGTTTTCGGAATTCTGCTGAAGTTTAAAAATGCTTCGGAACTCTTCCATTGTTCTCAGAATTCCACTGACGTTTAAAAATGCTTCGGAAATCTTCCATTGTTTTCAAAATTCCGCTGACGCTTAAAAATGCTTCAGAACTCTTCCATTGTTCTCGGAATTCCGCTGACGTTTAATAATGCTTCGCAACTTTTTCATTGTTCTTGGAATTCCGCTGACGGTTAAAAATGCTTCGGAACTCTTCAATTGTTCTCGGAATTCTGTTGAACTTTTAAAATGCTTTGGAACTCTTCCATTGCTCTCGGAATTCTGCTGAAGTTTAAAAATGCTTCAGAACTCTTACATTGTTCTCGGAATTCTGCTGACGTTTAAAAATGCTTCGGAACTCTACCATTGTTCTCGGAATTCCGTTGAAGTTTAAAAATGCTTCGAAACTCTTCCATTGTTCTCGGAATTCTGCTGAAGTTTAAAAATGCTTCGGAACTCTTCCATTGTTCTCGGAATTCCGCTGACGTTTAATAATGCTTCGCAACGCTTTCATTGTTCTCGGAATTCCACTGACGTTTAAAAATGCTTCGGAACGCTTCCATTGTTCTCGGAATTCCGTTGAAGTTTAAAAATGCTTCGAAACTCTTCCATTGTTCTCGGAATTCTGCTGAAGTTTAAAAATGCTTCGGAACTCTTTCATTGTTCTCAGAATTCCGCTGACATTTAAAAATGCTTTGGTACTCTTCCATTGTTCTCGGAATTCCGCTGACATATAAAAATGCTTCGGAAATCTTGCATTGTTCTCGGCATTCCGCTGACGTTTAAAAATGCTTCGGAACTCTTCAATTGTTCTCGGAATTCTGCTGAACTTTTAAAATGCTTTGGAACTCTTCCATTGCTCTCGGAATTCTGCTGAAGTTTAAAAATGCTTCAGAACTCTTACATTGTTCTCGGAATTCTGCTGAAGTTTAAAAATGCTTCGGTACTCTTCCATTGTTCTCGGAATTCCGCTGACATATAAAAATGCTTCGGAAATCTTGCATTGTTCTCGGCATTCCACTGACGTTTAAAAATGCTTCGGAACTCTTCCATTGTTCTCAGAATTCCGCTGACGTTTAAAAATGCTTCGGAAATCTTCCATTGTTTTCAAAATTCCGCTGACGTTTAAAAATGCTTCAGAACTCTTCCATTGTTCTCGGAATTCCGCTGACGTTTAAAAATGCTTTGGAACTCTTCCATTGTTCTTGGAATTCTGCTGAAGTTTAAAAATGCTTCGGAACTCTTCCATTGTTCTCAGAATTCCGCTGACGTTTAAAAATGCTTCGGTACTCTTCCATTGTTCTCGCAATTCCACTGACATATAAAAATGCTTCGGAAATCTTGCATTGTTCTCGGCATTCCGCTGACGTTTAAAAATGCTTCGGAACTCTTCAATTGTTCTCGGAATTCTGCTGAAGTTTAAAATGCTTTGGAACTCTTCCATTGCTCTCGGAATTCTGCTGAAGTTTAAAAATGCTTCGGAACTCTTCCATTGTTCTTGGAATTCTGCTGAAGTTTAAAAATGTTTTGGAACTCTTCCATTGTTCTCAGAATTCCGCTGACGTTTAAAAATGCTTCGGAAATCTTCCATTGTTTTCAAAATTCCGCTGACATATAAAAATGCTTCGGAAATCTTGCACTGTTCTCGGCATTCCGCTGACGTTTAAAAATGCTTCAGAACTCTTCCATTGTTCTCGGAATTCTGCTGTAGTTTAAAAATGCTACGGAACTCTTCCATTGTTCTCAGATTTCCGCTGACGTTTAAAAATGCTTTGGAAATCTTCCATTGTTTTCAAAATTCCGCTGACGTTTAAAAATGCTTCAGAACTCTTCCATTGTTCTCGGAATTCCGCTGACGTTTTAAAATGCTTCGGTACTCTTCCATTGTTCTCGGAATTCTGCTGAAGTTTAAAAATGCTTCGGAACTCTTCCATTGTTCTCAGAATTCCGCTAACGTTTAAAAATGCTTCAGAAATCTTCCATTGTTTTCAAAATTCCGCTGATGCTTAAATATGCTTCAGAACTCTTCCATTGTTCTCGGAATTCCGCTGACGTTTAATAATGCTTCGCAACTCTTTCATTGTACTCGGAATTCCGCTAACGTTTAAAAATGCTTCGGAACTCTTCCATTGTTCTCGGAATTCCGTTGAAGTTTAAAAATGCTTCGAAACTCTTCCATTGTTCTGGGAATTCTGCTGAAGTTTAAAAATGCTTCAGAACTCTTCCATTGTTCTCGGAATTCCGCTGATGTTTAAACATGCTTCGGAACTCTTCCATTGTTCTCGGAATTCTGTTGAAGTTTAAAAATGCTTCTAAACTCTTCCATTGTTCTCGGAATTCTGCTGAAGTTTAAAAATGCTTCGGAACTCTTCCATTGTTCTCGGAATTCCGCTGACATATAAAAATGCTTCGGAAATCTTGCATTGTTCTCGGCATTCCGCTGACGTTTAAAAATGCTTCGGAACTCTTCAATTGTTCTCGGAATTCTGCTGAACTTTTAAAATGCTTTGGAACTCTTCCATTGCTCTCGCAATTCTGCTGACGTTTAAAAATGCTTCGGAACTCTTCCATTGTTCTCGGAATTCTGTTGACGTTTAAAAATGCTTCGGAACTCTTCCATTGTTCTCGGAATTCCGCTGACGTTTAAAAATGCTTCACAACTCTTCCATTGTTCTCGGAATTCCGCTGACGTTTAAAAATGTTTCGGAACTCTTCCATTGTTCTCGGAATTCCGCTGATGTTTAAAAATGCTTCACAACTCTTCCATTGTTCTCGGAATTCCGCTGACGTTTAAAAATGCTTCGGACCTCTTCCATTGTTCTAGGAATTCTGCTGAAGTTTAAAAATTCATCTGAACTCTTCCATTATTCTCGGAATTCGTGTGAATTTTAAAAATGCTTCGGAACTCTTCTATTGTTCTCGGAATTCCGCTGAAGTTTAAAAATGCTTAAAATCTCTTACATTGTACTCGGAATTCCGCTGAAGTTTAAAAATGCTTCGGAACTCTTCCATTGTTCTCAGAATTCCGCTGACGTTTAAAAATGCTTTGGAAATCTTCCATTGTTTTCAAAATTCCGCTGACATTTAAAAATGCTTCAGAACTCTTCCATTGTTCTCGGAATTCCGCTGACGTTTTAAAATGCTTCGGTACTCTTCCATTGTTCTCGGAATTCCGCTGACATATAAAAATGCTTCGGAAATCTTGCATTGTTCTCGGCATTCCGCTGACGTTTAAAAATGCTTCGGAACTCTTCCATTGTTCTCAGAATTCCGCTGACGTTTAAAAATGCTTCGGAAATCTTCCATAGTTTTCAAAATTCCGCTGAAGTTTAAAAATGCTTCAGAACTCTTCCATTGTTCTCGGAATTCCGCTGACGTTTAAAAATGCTTTGGAACTCTTCCATTATTCTCGGAAATCTGCTGAAGTTTAAAAATGCTTCGGAACTCTTCCATTGTTCTCAGAATTCCGCTGAAGTTTAAAAATGCTTCGGTACTCTTCCATTGTTCTCGGAATTCCGCTGACATATAAAAATGCTTCGGAAATCTTGCATTGTTCTCGGCATTCCGCTGACGTTTAAAAATGCTTCGGAACTCTTCAATTGTTCTCGGAATTCTGCTGAACTTTTAAAATGCTTTGGAACTCTTCCATTGCTCTCGGAATTCTGCTGAAGTTTAAAAATGCTTCAGAACTCTTCCATTGTTTTCGGAATTCTGCTGAAGTTTAAAAATGCTTCGGAACTCTTCCATTGTTCTCAGAATTCCACTGACGTTTAAAAATGCTTCGGAAATCTTCCATTGTTTTCAAAATTCCGCTGACGCTTAAAAATGCTTCAGAACTCTTCCATTGTTCTCGGAATTCCGCTGACGTTTAATAATGCTTCGCAACTTTTTCATTGTTCTTGGAATTCCGCTGACGGTTAAAAATGCTTCGGAACTCTTCAATTGTTCTCGGAATTCTGTTGAACTTTTAAAATGCTTTGGAACTCTTCCATTGCTCTCGGAATTCTGCTGAAGTTTAAAAATGCTTCAGAACTCTTACATTGTTCTCGGAATTCTGCTGACGTTTAAAAATGCTTCGGAACTCTACCATTGTTCTCGGAATTCCGTTGAAGTTTAAAAATGCTTCGAAACTCTTCCATTGTTCTCGGAATTCTGCTGAAGTTTAAAAATGCTTCGGAACTCTTCCATTGTTCTCGGAATTCCGCTGACGTTTAATAATGCTTCGCAACGCTTTCATTGTTCTCGGAATTCCACTGACGTTTAAAAATGCTTCGGAACGCTTCCATTGTTCTCGGAATTCCGTTGAAGTTTAAAAATGCTTCGAAACTCTTCCATTGTTCTCGGAATTCTGCTGAAGTTTAAAAATGCTTCGGAACTCTTTCATTGTTCTCAGAATTCCGCTGACATTTAAAAATGCTTTGGTACTCTTCCATTGTTCTCGGAATTCCGCTGACATATAAAAATGCTTCGGAAATCTTGCATTGTTCTCGGCATTCCGCTGACGTTTAAAAATGCTTCGGAACTCTTCAATTGTTCTCGGAATTCTGCTGAACTTTTAAAATGCTTTGGAACTCTTCCATTGCTCTCGGAATTCTGCTGAAGTTTAAAAATGCTTCAGAACTCTTACATTGTTCTCGGAATTCTGCTGAAGTTTAAAAATGCTTCGGTACTCTTCCATTGTTCTCGGAATTCCGCTGACATATAAAAATGCTTCGGAAATCTTGCATTGTTCTCGGCATTCCGCTGACGTTTAAAAATGCTTCGGAACTCTTCCATTGTTCTCAGAATTCCGCTGACGTTTAAAAATGCTTCGGAAATCTTCCATTGTTTTCAAAATTCCGCTGACGTTTAAAAATGCTTCAGAACTCTTCCATTGTTCTCGGAATTCCGCTGACGTTTAAAAATGCTTTGGAACTCTTCCATTGTTCTTGGAATTCTGCTGAAGTTTAAAAATGCTTCGGAACTCTTCCATTGTTCTCAGAATTCCGCTGACGTTTAAAAATGCTTCGGTACTCTTCCATTGTTCTCGCAATTCCACTGACATATAAAAATGCTTCGGAAATCTTGCATTGTTCTCGGCATTCCGCTGACGTTTAAAAATGCTTCGGAACTCTTCAATTGTTCTCGGAATTCTGCTGAAGTTTAAAATGCTTTGGAACTCTTCCATTGCTCTCGGAATTCTGCTGAAGTTTAAAAATGCTTCGGAACTCTTCCATTGTTCTTGGAATTCTGCTGAAGTTTAAAAATGTTTTGGAACTCTTCCATTGTTCTCAGAATTCCGCTGACGTTTAAAAATGCTTCGGAAATCTTCCATTGTTTTCAAAATTCCGCTGACATATAAAAATGCTTCGGAAATCTTGCACTGTTCTCGGCATTCCGCTGACGTTTAAAAATGCTTCAGAATTCTTCAATTGTTCTCGGAATTCTGCTGAACTTTTAAAATGCTTTGGAACTCTTCCATTGCTCTCGGAATTCTGCTGAAGTTTAAAAATGCTTCGGAACTCTTCCATTGTTCTCGGAATTCCGTTGAAGTTTAAAAATGCTTCGAAACTCTTCCATTGTTCTCGGAATTCTGCTGAAGTTTAAAAATGCTTCGGAACTCTTCCATTGTTCTCAGAATTCCGCTAACATTTAAAAATGCTTCAGAAATCTTCCATTGTTTTCAAAATTCCGCTGACGCTTAAATATGCTTCAGAACTCTTCCATTGTTCTCGGAATTCCGCTGACGTTTAATAATGCTTCGCAACTCTTTCATTGTACTCGGAATTCCGCTAACGTTTAAAAATGCTTCGGAACTCTTCCATTGTTCTCGGAATTCCGTTGAAGTTTAAAAATGCTTCGAAACTCTTCCATTGTTCTGGGAATTCTGCTGAAGTTTAAAAATGCTTCAGAACTCTTCCATTGTTCTCGGAATTCCGCTGATGTTTAAACATGCTTCGGAACTCATCCATTGTTCTCGGAATTCTGTTGAAGTTTAAAAATGCTTCTAAACTCTTCCATTGTTCTCGGAATTCTGCTGAAGTTTAAAAATGCTTCGGAACTCTTCCATTGTTCTCGGAATTCCGCTGACATATAAAAATGCTTCGGAAATCTTGCATTGTTCTCGGCATTCCGCTGACGTTTAAAAATGCTTCGGAACTCTTCAATTGTTCTCGGAATTCTGCTGAACTTTTAAAATGCTTTGGAACTCTTCCATTGCTCTCGCAATTCTGCTGACGTTTAAAAATGCTTCGGAACTCTTCCATTGTTCTCGGAATTCTGTTGACGTTTAAAAATGCTTCGGAACTCTTCCATTGTTCTCGGAATTCCGCTGACGTTTAAAAATGCTTCACAACTCTTCCATTGTTCTCGGAATTCCGCTGACTTTTAAAAATACTTCGAAACTCTTCCATTGTTCTCCAAATTCCGCTGAAGTTTAAAAATGCTTCGGAACCCTTCCATTGTTTTCGGAATTCTGCTGAAGTTTAAAAATGTTTCGGAACTCTTCCATTGTTCTCGGAATTCCGCTGAAGTTTAAAAATGCTTAAAATCTCTTACATTGTACTCGGAAATCCGCTGAAGTTTAAAAATGCTTCGGAACTCTTCCATTGCTCTCGGAATTCTGCTGAAGTTTAAAAATGCTTCAGAACTCTTACATTGTTCTCGGAATTCTGCTGACGTTTAAAAATGCTTCGGTACTCTTCCTTTGTTCTCGGAATTCCGCTGACATATAAAAATGCTTCGGTACTCTTCCTTTGTTCTCGGAATTCCGCTGACATATAAAAATGCTTCGGAAATCTTGCATTGTTCTCGGCATTCCGCTGACGTTTAAAAATGCTTCGGAACTTTTCAATTGTTCTCGGAATTCTGCCGAACTTTTAAAATGCTTTCTAACTCTTCCATTGCTCTCGGAATTCTGCTGACGTTTAAAAATGCTTCAGAACTCTTCCATTGTTCTCGGAATTCCGCTGACGTTTTAAAATGCTTCGGTACTCTTCCATTGTTTTCGGAATTCCGTTGAAGTTTAAAAATGATTCGAAACTCTTCCATTGTTCTCGGAATTCCGTTGAAGTTTAAAAATGCTTCGAAACTCTTCCATTGTTCTCGGAATTCCGTTGAAGTTTAAAAATGCTTCGAAACTCTTCCATTGTTCTGGGAATTCTGCTGAAGTTTAAAAATGCTTCAGAACTCTTCCATTGTTCTCGGAATTCCGCTGATGTTTAAACATGCTTCGGAACTCATCCATTGTTCTCGGAATTCTGTTGAAGTTTAAAAATGCTTCTAAACTCTTCCATTGTTCTCGGAATTCTGCTGAAGTTTAAAAATGCTTCGGAACTCTTCCATTGTTCTCGGAATTCCGCTGACATATAAAAATGCTTCGGAAATCTTGCATTGTTCTCGGCATTCCGCTGACGTTTAAAAATGCTTCGGAACTCTTCAATTGTTCTCGGAATTCTGCTGAACTTTTAAAATGCTTTGGAACTCTTCCATTGCTCTCGCAATTCTGCTGACGTTTAAAAATGCTTCGGAACTCTTCCATTGTTCTCGGAATTCTGTTGACGTTTAAAAATGCTTCGGAACTCTTCCATTGTTCTCGGAATTCCGCTGACGTTTAAAAATGCTTCACAACTCTTCCATTGTTCTCGGAATTCCGCTGACTTTTAAAAATACTTCGAAACTCTTCCATTGTTCTCCAAATTCCGCTGAAGTTTAAAAATGCTTCGGAACCCTTCCATTGTTTTCGGAATTCTGCTGAAGTTTAAAAATGTTTCGGAACTCTTCCATTGTTCTCGGAATTCCGCTGAAGTTTAAAAATGCTTAAAATCTCTTACATTGTACTCGGAAATCCGCTGAAGTTTAAAAATGCTTCGGAACTCTTCCATTGCTCTCGGAATTCTGCTGAAGTTTAAAAATGCTTCAGAACTCTTACATTGTTCTCGGAATTCTGCTGACGTTTAAAAATGCTTCGGTACTCTTCCTTTGTTCTCGGAATTCCGCTGACATATAAAAATGCTTCGGTACTCTTCCTTTGTTCTCGGAATTCCGCTGACATATAAAAATGCTTCGGAAATCTTGCATTGTTCTCGGCATTCCGCTGACGTTTAAAAATGCTTCGGAACTTTTCAATTGTTCTCGGAATTCTGCCGAACTTTTAAAATGCTTTCTAACTCTTCCATTGCTCTCGGAATTCTGCTGACGTTTAAAAATGCTTCAGAACTCTTCCATTGTTCTCGGAATTCCGCTGACGTTTTAAAATGCTTCGGTACTCTTCCATTGTTTTCGGAATTCCGTTGAAGTTTAAAAATGATTCGAAACTCTTCCATTGTTCTCGGAATTCCGTTGAAGTTTAAAAATGCTTCGAAACTCTTCCATTGTTCTCGGAATTCTGCTGAAGTTTAAAAATGCTTCGGAACTCTTTCATTGTTCTCAGAATTCCGCTGACATTTAAAAATGCTTTGGTACTCTTACATTGTTCTCGGAATTCCGCTGACATATAAAAATGCTTCGGAAATCTTGCATTGTTCTCGGCATTCCGCTGACGTTTAAAAATGCTTTGGAACTCTTCAATTGTTCTCGGAATTCTGCTGAACTTTTAAAATGCTTTGGAACTCTTCCATTGCTCTCGGAATTCTGCTGAAGTTTAAAAATGCTTCAGAACTCTTACATTGTTCTCGGAATTCTGCTGAAGTTTAAAAATGCTTCGGTACTCTTCCATTGTTCTCGGAATTCCGCTGACATATAAAAATGCTTCGGAAATCTTGCATTGTTCTCGGCATTCCGCTGACGTTTAAAAATGCTTCGGAACTCTTCCATTGTTCTCAGAATTCCGCTGACGTTTAAAAATGCTTCGGAAATCTTCCATTGTTTTCAAAATTCCGCTGACGTTTAAAAATGTTTCAGAACTCTTCCATTGTTCTCGGAATTCCGCTGACGTTTAAAAATGCTTTGGAACTCTACCATTGTTCTCGGAATTCCGCTGACATATAAAAATGCTTCGGAACTCTTCAATTGTTCTCGGAATTCTGCTGAACTTTTAAAATGCTTCGGAACTCTTCCATTGCTCTCGGAATTCTGCTGAAGTTTAAAAATGCTTCGGAACTCTTCCATTGTTCTCGGAATTCTGCTGAAGTTTAAAAATGTTTTGGAACTCTTCCATTGTTCTCAGAATTCCGCTGACGTTTAAAAATGCTTCGGAAATCTTCCATTGTTTTCAAAATTCCGCTGACATATAAAAATGCTTCGGAAATCTTGCATTGTTCTTGGCATTCCGCTGACGTTTAAAAATGCTTCAGAATTCTTCAATTGTTCTCGGAATTCTGCTGAACTTTTAAAATGCTTTGGAACTCTTCCATTGCTCTCGGAATTCTGCTGAAGTTTAAAAATGCTTCGGAACTCTTCCATTGTTTTCAAAATTCCGCTGACGCTTAAAAATGCTTCAGAACTCTTCCATTGTTCTCGGAATTACGCTGACGTTTAATAATGCTTCGCAACTCTTTCATTGTACTCGGAATTCCGCTAACGTTTAAAAATGCTTCGGAACTCTTCCATTGTTCTCGGAATTCCGTTGAAGTTTAAAAATGCTTCAGAACTCTTCCATTGTTCTCGGAATTCCGCTGACGTTTAATAATGCTTCGCAACTCTTTCATTGTTCTCGGAATTCCGCTGATGTTTAAAAATGCTTCGGAACTCTTCCATTGTTCTCGGAATTCTGTTGAAGTTTAAAAATGCTTCTAAACTCTTCCATTGTTCTCGGAATTCTGCTGAAGTTTAAAAATGCTTCGGAACTCTTCCATTGTTCTCGGAATTCCGCTGACATATAAAAATGCTTCGGAAATCTTGCATTGTTCTCGGCATTCCGCTGACGTTTAAAAATGCTTCGGAACTCTTCAATTGTTCTCGGAATTCTGCTGAACTTTTAAAATGCTTTGGAACTCTTCCATTGCTCTCGCAATTCTGCTGACGTTTAAAAATGCTTCGGAACTCTTCCATTGTTCTCGGAATTCTGCTGACGTTTAAAAATTCATCTGAACTCTTCCATTATTCTCGGAATTCGTGTGAATTTTAAAAATGCTTCGGAACTCTTCTATTGTTCTCGGAATTCCGCTGAAGTTTAAAAATGCTTAAAATCTCTTACATTGTACTCGGAATTCCGCTGAAGTTTAAAAATGCTTCGGAACTCTTCCATTGCTCTCGGAATTCTGCTGAAGTTTAAAAATGCTTCAGAACTCTTACATTGTTCTCGGAATTCTGCTGACGTTTAAAAATGCTTCGGAACTCTTCCATTGTTCTCTGAATTCCGCTGACGTTTAAAAATGCTTCGGAACTCTTCCATTGTTCTCGGAATTCCGCTGACATATAAAAATGCTTCGGAAATCTTGCATTGTTCTCGGCATTCCGCTGACGTTTAAAAATGCTTCGGAACTCTTCAATTGTTCTCGGAATTCTGCTGAACTTTTAAAATGCTTTGGAACTCTTCCATTGCTCTCGCAATTCTGCTGACGTTTAAAAATGCTTCGGAACTCTTCCATTGTTCTCGGAATTCTGCTGACGTTTAACAATGCTTCGGAACTCTTCCATTGTTCTCGGAATTCCGCTGAAGGTTAAAAATGCTTCGGACCTCTTCCATTGTTCTAGGAATTCTGCTGAAGTTTAAAAATTCATCTGAACTCTTCCATTATTCTCGGAATTCGTGTGAATTTTAAAAATGCTTCGGAACTCTTCTATTGTTCTCGGAATTCCGCTGAAGTTTAAAAATGCTTAAAATCTCTTACATTGTACTCGGAATTCCGCTGAAGTTTAAAAATGCTTCGGAACTCTTCCATTGCTCTCGGAATTCTGCTGAAGTTTAAAAATGCTTCAGAACTCTTACATTGTTCTCGGAATTCTGCTGACGTTTAAAAATGCTTCGGAACTCTTCCATTGTTCTCTGAATTCCGCTGACGTTTAAAAATGCTTCGGTACTCTTCCTTTGTTCTCGGAATTCCGCTGACATATAAAAATGCTTCGGAAATCTTGCATTGTTCTCGGCATTCTGCTGACGTTTAAAAATGCTTCGGAACTCTTCAATTGTTCTCGGAATTCTGCCGAACTTTAAAATGCTTTGGAACTCTTCCATTGCTCTCGGAATTCTGCTGAAGTTTAAAAATGCTTCAGAACTCTTCCATTGTTCTCGGAATTCTGCTGTAGTTTAAAAATGCTTCGGAACTCTTCCATTGTTCTCAGAATTCCGCTGACGTTTAAAAATGCTTCGGAACTCTTCCATTGCTCTCGGAATTCTGCTGAAGTTTAAAAATGCTTCAGAACTCTAACATTGTTCTCGGAATTCTGCTGAAGTTTAAAAATGCTTCGGTACTCTTCCATTGTTCTCGGAATTCCGCTGACATATAAAAATGCTTCGGAAATCTTGCATTGTTCTCGGCATTCCGCTGACGTTTAAAAATGCTTCGGAACTCTTCCATTGTTCTCAGAATTCCGCTGACGTTTAAAAATGCTTCGGAAATCTTCCATTGTTTTCAAAATTCCGCTGACGTTTAAAAATGCTTCAAAACTCTTCCATTGTTCTCGGAATTCCGCTGACGTTTAAAAATGCTTTGGAACTCTTCCATTGTTCTTGGAATTCTGCTGAAGTTTAAAAATGCTTCGGAACTCTTCAATTGTTCTCGGAATTCTGCTGAACTTTTAAAATGCTTTGGAACTCTTCCATTGTTTTCAAAATTCCGCTGACGCTTAAATATGCTTCAGAACTCTTCCATTGTTCTCGGAATTCCGCTGACGTTTAATAATGCTTCGCAACTCTTTCATTGTACTCGGAATTCCGCTAACGTTTAAAAATGCTTCGGAACTCTTCCATTGTTCTCGGAATTCCGTTGAAGTTTAAAAATGCTTCGAAACTCTTCCATTGTTCTGGGAATTCTGCTGAAGTTTAAAAATGCTTCAGAACTCTTCCATTGTTCTCGGAATTCCGCTGATGTTTAAAAATGCTTCGGAACTCTTCCATTGTTCTCGGAATTCTGTTGAAGTTTAAAAATGCTTCTAAACTCTTCCATTGTTCTCGGAATTCTGCTGAAGTTTAAAAATGCTTCGGAACTCTTCCATTGTTCTCGAAATTCCGCTGACATATAAAAATGCTTCGGAAATCTTGCATTGTTCTCGGCATTCCACTGACGTTTAAAAATGCTTCGGAACTCTTCAATTGTTCTCGGAATTCTGCTGAACTTTTAAAATGCTTTGGAACTCTTCCATTGCTCTCGCAATTCTGCTGACGTTTAAAAATACTTCGGAACTCTTCCATTGTTCTCGGAATTCTGTTGACGTTTAAAAATGCTTCGGAACTCTTCCATTGTTCTCGGAATTCCGCTGACATATAAAAATGCTTCGGAAATCTTGCATTGTTCTCGGCATTCCGCTGACGTTTAAAAATGCTTCGGAACTTTTTAATTGTTCTCGGAATTCTGCCGAACTTTTAAAATGCTTTGGAACTCTTCCATTGCTCTCGGAATTCTGCTGAAGTTTAAAAATGCTTCAGAACTCTTCCATTGTTCTCGGAATTCTGCTGTAGTTTAAAAATGCTTCGGAACTCTTCCATTGTTCTCAGAATTCCGCTGACATTTAAAATTGCTTCGGAAATCTTCCATTGTTTTCAAAATTCCGCTAACGTTTAAAAATGCTTCAGAACTCTTCCATTGTTCTCGGAATTCCGCTGACGTTTTAAAATGCTTCGGTACTCTTCCATTGTTCTCGGAATTCCGCTGACGTTTAATAATGCTTCGCAACTTTTTCATTGTTCTCGGAATTCCGCTGACGGTTAAAAATGCTTCGGAACTCTTCAATTGTTCTCGGAATTCTGTTGAACTTTTAAAATGCTTTGGAACTCTTCCATTGCTCTCGGAATTCTGCTGAAGTTTAAAAATGCTTCAGAACTCTTACATTGTTCTCGGAATTCTGCTGACGTTTAAAAATGCTTCGGAACTCTACCATTGTTCTCGGAATTCCGTTGAAGTTTAAAAATGCTTCGAAACTCTTCCATTGTTCTCGGAATTCTGCTGAAGTTTAAAAATGCTTCGGAACTCTTCCATTGTTCTCGGAATTCCGCTGACATATAAAAATGCTTCGGAAATTTTGCATTGTTCTCGGCATTCCGCTGACGTTTAAAAATGCTTCGGAACTCTTCAATTGTTCTCGGAATTCTGCTGAACTTTTAAAATGCTTCGGAACTCTTCCATTGCT
Source organism: Phyllobates terribilis (assembly GCF_046119375.1). Lineage (NCBI taxonomy): Eukaryota > Metazoa > Chordata > Amphibia > Anura > Dendrobatidae > Phyllobates > Phyllobates terribilis. Next base: position 17,027,948 of record NW_027362782.1, read on the forward strand.
CTCGGAATTCTGCTGAAGTTTAAAAATGCTTCAGAACTCTTACATTGTTCTCGGAATTCTGCTGACGTTTAAAAATGCTTCGGAACTCTTCCATTGTTCTCTGAATTCCGCTGACGTTTAAAAATGCTTCGGTACTCTTCCTTTGTTCTCGGAATTCCGCTGACATATAAAAATGCTTCGGAAATCTTGCATTGTTCTCGGCATTCCGCTGACGTTTAAAAATGCTTCGGAACTCTTCAATTGTTCTCGGAATTCTGCTGAACTTTTAAAATGCTTTGGAACTCTTCCATTGCTCTCGGAATTCTGCTGAAGTTTAAAAATGCTTCAGAACTCTTACATTGTTCTCGGAATTCTGCTGAAGTTTAAAAATGCTTCGGTACTCTTCCATTGTTCTCGGAATTCCGCTGACATATAAAAATGCTTCGGAAATCTTGCATTGTTCTCGGCATTCCGCTGACGTTTAAAAATGCTTCGGAACTCTTCCATTGTTCTCAGAATTCCGCTGACGTTTAAAAATGCTTCGGAAATCTTCAATTGTTTTCAAAATTCCGCTGACGTTTAAAAATGCTTCAGAACTCTTCCATTGTTCTCGGAATTCCGCTGACGTTTAAAAATGCTTTGGAACTCTTCCATTGTTCTTGGAATTCTGCTGAAGTTTAAAAATGCTTCGGAACTCTTCCATTGTTCTCAGAATTCCGCTGACGTTTAAAAATGCTTCGGTACTCTTCCATTGTTCTCGGAATTCCACTGACATATAAAAATGCTTCGGAAATCTTGCATTGTTCTCGGCATTCCGCTGACGTTTAAAAATGCTTCGGAACTCTTCAATTGTTCTCGGAATTCTGCTGAACTTTTAAAATGCTTTGGAACTCTTCCATTGCTCTCGGAATTCTGCTGAAGTTTAAAAATGCTTCGGAACTCTTCCATTGTTCTCGGAATTCTGCTGAAGTTTAAAAATGTTTTGGAACTCTTCCATTGTTCTCAGAATTCCGCTGACGTTTAAAAATGCTTCGGAAATCTTCCATTGTTTTCAAAATTCCGCTGACATATAAAAATGCTTCGGAAATCTTGCATTGTTCTCGGCATTCCGCTGACGTTTAAAAATGCTTCAGAATTCTTCAATTGTTCTCGGAATTCTGCTGAACTTTTAAAATGCTTTGGAACTCTTCCATTGCTCTCGGAATTCTGCTGAAGTTTAAAAATGCTTCGGAACTCTTCCATTGTTCTCAGAATTCCGCTAACGTTTAAAAATGCTTCGGAAATGTTCCATTGTTTTCAAAATTCCGCTGACGCTTAAAAATGCTTCAGAACTCTTCCATTGTTCTTGGAATTCTGTTGAAGTTTAAAAATGCTTCTAAACTCTTCCATTGTTCTCGGAATTCTGCTGAAGTTTAAAAATGCTTCGGAACTCTTCCATTGTTCTCGGAATTCCGCTGACATATAAAAATGCTTCGGAAATCTTGCATTGTTCTCGGCATTCCGCTGACGTTTAAAAATGCTTCGGAACTCTTCCATTGTTCTCGGAATTCTGCTGACGTTTAAAAATGCTTCGGAACTCTTCCATTGTTCTCAGAATTCCGCTGACGTTTAAAAATGCTTCACAACTCTTCCATTGTTCTCGGAATTCCGCTGACTTTTAAAAATACTTCGAAACTCTTCCATTGTTCTCTAAATTCCGCTGAAGTTTAAAAATGCTTCGGAACCCTTCCATTGTTCTCGGAATTCTGCTGAAGTTTAAAAATGCTTCGGAACTCTTCCATTGTTCACGGAATTCCGCTGAAGTTTAAAAATTCATCTGAACTCTTCCATTATTCTCGGAATTCGTGTGAATTTTAAAAATGCTTCGGAACTCTTCTATTGTTCTCGGAATTCCGCTGAAGTTTAAAAATGCTTAAAATCTCTTACATTGTACTCGGAAATCCGCTGAAGTTTAAAAATGCTTCGGAACTCTTCCATTGCTCTCGGAATTCTGCTGAAGTTTAAAAATGCTTCAGAACTCTTACATTGTTCTCGGAATTCTGCTGACGTTTAAAAATGCTTCGGAACTCTTCCATTGTTCTCTGAATTCCGCTGACGTTTAAAAATGCTTCGGTACTCTTCCTTTGTTCTCGGAATTCCGCTGACATATAAAAATGCTTCGGAAATCTTGCATTGTTCTCGGCATTCCGCTGACGTTTAAAAATGCTTCGGAACTCTTCAATTGTTCTCGGAATTCTGCTGAACTTTTAAAATGCTTTGGAACTCTTCCATTGCTCTCGGAATTCTGCTGAAGTTTAAAAATGCTTCAGAACTCTTACATTGTTCTCGGAATTCTGCTGAAGTTTAAAAATGCTTCGGTACTCTTCCATTGTTCTCGGAATTCCGCTGACATATAAAAATGCTTCGGAAATCTTGCATTGTTCTCGGCATTCCGCTGACGTTTAAAAATGCTTCGGAACTCTTCCATTGTTCTCAGAATTCCGCTGACGTTTAAAAATGCTTCGGAAATCTTCCATTGTTTTCAAAATTCCGCTGACGTTTAAAAATGCTTCAGAACTCTTCCATTGTTCTCGGAATTCCGCTGACGTTTAAAAATGCTTTGGAACTCTTCCATTGTTCTTGGAATTCTGCTGAAGTTTAAAAATGCTTCGGAACTCTTCCATTGTTCTCAGAATTCCGCTGACGTTTAAAAATGCTTCGGTACTCTTCCATTGTTCTCGGAATTCCACTGACATATAAAAATGCTTCGGAAATCTTGCATTGTTCTCGGCATTCCGCTGACATTTAAAAATGCTTCGGAACTCTTCAATTGTTCTCGGAATTCTGCTGAACTTTTAAAATGCTTTGGAACTCTTCCATTGCTCTCGGAATTCTGCTGAAGTTTAAAAATGCTTCGGAACTCTTCCATTGTTCTCGGAATTCTGCTGAAGTTTAAAAATGTTTTGGAACTCTTCCATTGTTCTCAGAATTCCGCTGACGTTTAAAAATGCTTCGGAAATCTTCCATTGTTTTCAAAATTCCGCTGACATATAAAAATGCTTCGGAAATCTTGCATTGTTCTCGGCATTCCGCTGACGTTTAAAAATGCTTCAGAATTCTTCAATTGTTCTCGGAATTCTGCTGAACTTTTAAAATGCTTTGGAACTCTTCCATTGCTCTCGGAATTCTGCTGAAGTTTAAAAATGCTTCGGAACTCTTCCATTGTTCTCGGAATTCCGTTGAAGTTTAAAAATGCTTCAAAACTCTTCCATTGTTCTCGGAATTCTGCTGAAGTTTAAAAATGCTTCGGAACTCTTCCATTGTTCTCGGAATTCTGCTGAAGTTTAAAAATGCTTCGGAACTCTTCCATTGTTCTCAGAATTCCGCTAACGTTTAAAAATGCTTCGGAAATGTTCCATTGTTTTCAAAATTCCGCTGACGCTTAAAAATGCTTCAGAACTCTTCCATTGTTCTTGGAATTCTGTTGAAGTTTAAAAATGCTTTGGAACTCTTCCATTGCTCTCGCAATTCTGCTGACGTTTAAAAATGCTTCGGAACTCTTCCATTGTTCTCGGAATTCTGCTGACGTTTAAAAATGCTTCGGAACTCTTCCATTGTTCTCAGAATTCCGCTGACGTTTAAAAATGCTTCACAACTCTTCCATTGTTCTCGGAATTCCGCTGACTTTTAAAAATACTTTGAAACTCTTCCATTGTTCTCCAAATTCCGCTGAAGTTTAAAAATGCTTCGGAACCCTTCCATTGTTCTCGGAATTCTGCTGAAGTTTAAAAATGCTTCGGAACTCTTCCATTGTTCTCAGAATTCCGCTGAAGTTTAAAAATGCTTCGGAACTCTTCCATTGTTCTCGGAATTCCGCTGAAGTTTAAAAATTCATCTGAACTCTTCCATTATTCTCGGAATTCATGTGAATTTTAAAAATGCTTCGGAACTCTTCTATTGTTCTCGGAATTCCGCTGAAGTTTAAAAATGCTTAAAATCTCTTACATTGTACTCGGAAATCCGCTGAAGTTTAAAAATGCTTCGGAACTCTTCCATTGCTCTCGGAATTCTGCTGAAGTTTAAAAATGCTTCAGAACTCTTACATTGTTCTCGGAATTCAGCTGACGTTTAAAAATGCTTCGGAACTCTTCCATTGTTCTCTGAATTCCGCTGACGTTTAAAAATGCTTCGGTACTCTTCCTTTGTTCTCGGAATTCCGCTGACATATAAAAATGCTTCGGAAATCTTGCATTGTTCTCGGCATTCCGCTGACGTTTAAAAATGCTTCGGAACTTTTCAATTGTTATCGGAATTCTGCCGAACTTTTAAAATGCTTTGGAACTCTTCCATTGCTCTCGGAATTCTGCTGAAGTTTAAAAATGCTTCAGAACTCTTCCATTGTTCTCGGAATTCTGCTGTAGTTTAAAAATGCTTCGGAACTCTTCCATTGTTCTCAGAATTCCGCTGACGTTTAAAATTGCTTCGGAAATCTTCAATTGTTCTCGGAATTCTGTTGAACTTTTAAAATGCTTTGGAACTCTTCCATTGCTCTCGGAATTCTGCTGAAGTTTAAAAATGCTTCAGAACTCTTACATTGTTCTCGGAATTCTGCTGACGTTTAAAAATGCTTCGGAACTCTTCCATTGTTCTCTGAATTCCGCTGACGTTTAAAAATGCTTCGGTACTCTTCCTTTGTTCTCGGAATTCCGCTGACATATAAAAATGCTTCGGAAATCTTGCATTGTTCTCGGCATTCCGCTGACGTTTAAAAATGCTTCGGAACTCTTCAATTGTTCTCGGAATTCTGCTGAACTTTTAAAATGCTTTGGAACTCTTCCATTGCTCTCGGAATTCTGCTGAAGTTTAAAAATGCTTCAGAACTCTTACATTGTTCTCGGAATTCTGCTGAAGTTTAAAAATGCTTCGGTACTCTTCCATTGTTCTCGGAATTCCGCTGACATATAAAAATGCTTCGGAAATCTTGCATTGTTCTCGGCATTCCGCTGACGTTTAAAAATGCTTCGGAACTCTTCCATTGTTCTCAGAATTCCGCTGACGTTTAAAAATGCTTCGGAAATCTTCCATTGTTTTCAAAATTCCGCTGACGTTTAAAAATGCTTCAGAACTCTTCCATTGTTCTCGGAATTCCGCTGACGTTTAAAAATGCTTTGGAACTCTTCCATTGTTCTTGGAATTCTGCTGAAGTTTAAAAATGCTTCGGAACTCTTCCATTGTTCTCAGAATTCCGCTGACGTTTAAAAATGCTTCAGTACTCTTCCATTGTTCTCGGAATTCCACTGACATATAAAAATGCTTCGGAAATCTTGCATTGTTCTCGGCATTCCGCTGACATTTAAAAATGCTTCGGAACTCTTCAATTGTTCTCGGAATTCTGCTGAACTTTTAAAATGCTTTGGAACTCTTCCATTGCTCTCGGAATTCTGCTGAAGTTTAAAAATGCTTCGGAACTCTTCCATTGTTCTCGGAATTCTGCTGAAGTTTAAAAATGTTTTGGAACTCTTCCATTGTTCTCAGAATTCCGCTGACGTTTAAAAATGCTTCGGAAATCTTCCATTGTTTTCAAAATTCCGCTGACATATAAAAATGCTTCGGAAATCTTGCATTGTTCTCGGCATTCCGCTGACGTTTAAAAATGCTTCAGAATTCTTCAATTGTTCTCGGAATTCTGCTGAACTTTTAAAATGCTTTGGAACTCTTCCATTGCTCTCGGAATTCTGCTGAAGTTTAAAAATGCTTCGGAACTCTTCCATTGTTCTCGGAATTCCGTTGAAGTTTAAAAATGCTTCAAAACTCTTCCATTGTTCTCGGAATTCTGCTGAAGTTTAAAAATGCTTCGGAACTCTTCCATTGTTCTCGGAATTCTGCTGAAGTTTAAAAATGCTTCGGAACTCTTCCATTGTTCTCAGAATTCCGCTAACGTTTAAAAATGCTTCGGAAATGTTCCATTGTTTTCAAAATTCCGCTGACGCTTAAAAATGCTTCAGAACTCTTCCATTGTTCTTGGAATTCTGTTGAAGTTTAAAAATGCTTTGGAACTCTTCCATTGCTCTCGCAATTCTGCTGACGTTTAAAAATGCTTCGGAACTCTTCCATTGTTCTCGGAATTCTGCTGACGTTTAAAAATGCTTCGGAACTCTTCCATTGTTCTCAGAATTCCGCTGACGTTTAAAAATGCTTCACAACTCTTCCATTGTTCTCGGAATTCCGCTGACTTTTAAAAATACTTCGAAACTCTTCCATTGTTCTCCAAATTCCGCTGAAGTTTAAAAATGCTTCGGAACCCTTCCATTGTTCTCGGAATTCTGCTGAAGTTTAAAAATGCTTCGGAACTCTTCCATTGTTCTCAGAATTCCGCTGAAGTTTAAAAATGCTTCGGAACTCTTCCATTGTTCTCGGAATTCCGCTGAAGTTTAAAAATTCATCTGAACTCTTCCATTATTCTCGGAATTCATGTGAATTTTAAAAATGCTTCGGAACTCTTCTATTGTTCTCGGAATTCCGCTGAAGTTTAAAAATGCTTAAAATCTCTTACATTGTACTCGGAAATCCGCTGAAGTTTAAAAATGCTTCGGAACTCTTCCATTGCTCTCGGAATTCTGCTGAAGTTTAAAAATGCTTCAGAACTCTTACATTGTTCTCGGAATTCAGCTGACGTTTAAAAATGCTTCGGAACTCTTCCATTGTTCTCTGAATTCCGCTGACGTTTAAAAATGCTTCGGTACTCTTCCTTTGTTCTCGGAATTCCGCTGACATATAAAAATGCTTCGGAAATCTTGCATTGTTCTCGGCATTCCGCTGACGTTTAAAAATGCTTCGGAACTTTTCAATTGTTCTCGGAATTCTGCCGAACTTTTAAAATGCTTTGGAACTCTTCCATTGCTCTCGGAATTCTGCTGAAGTTTAAAAATGCTTCAGAACTCTTCCATTGTTCTCGGAATTCTGCTGTAGTTTAAAAATGCTTCGGAACTCTTCCATTGTTCTCAGAATTCCGCTGACGTTTAAAATTGCTTCGGAAATCTTCAATTGTTCTCGGAATTCTGTTGAACTTTTAAAATGCTTTGGAACTCTTCCATTGCTCTCGGAATTCTGCTGAAGTTTAAAAATGCTTCAGAACTCTTACATTGTTCTCGGAATTCTGCTGACGTTTAAAAATGCTTCGGAACTCTACCATTGTTCTCGGAATTCCGTTGAAGTTTAAAAATGCTTCGAAACTCTTCCATTGTTCTCGGAATTCTGCTGAAGTTTAAAAATGCTTCGGAACTCTTCCATTGTTCTCGGAATTCCGCTGACGTTTAATAATGCTTAGCAACTCTTTCATTGTTCTCGGAATTCCACTGACGTTTAAAAATGCTTCGGAACTCTTCCATTGTTCTCGGAATTCCGTTGAAGTTTAAAAATGCTTCGAAACTCTTCCATTGTTCTCGGAATTCTGCTGAAGTTTAAAAATGCTTCGGAACTCTTTCATTGTTCTCAGAATTCCGCTGACATTTAAAAATGCTTTGGTACTCTTCCATTGTTCTCGGAATTCCGCTGACATATAAAAATGCTTCGGAAATCTTGCATTGTTCTCGGCATTCCGCTGACGTTTAAAAATGCTTCGGAACTCTTCAATTGTTCTCGGAATTCTGCTGAACTTTTAAAATGCTTTGGAACTCTTCCATTGCTCTCGGAATTCTGCTGAAGTTTAAAAATGCTTCAGAACTGTTACATTGTTCTCGGAATTCTGCTGAAGTTTAAAAATGCTTCGGTACTCTTCCATTGTTCTCGGAATTCCGCTGACATATAAAAATGCTTTGGAAATCTTGCATTGTTCTCGGCATTCCGCTGACGTTTAAAAATGCTTCGGAACTCTTCCATTGTTCTCAGAATTCCGCTGACGTTTAAAAATGCTTAGGAAATCTTCCATTGTTTTCAAAATTCCGCTGACGTTTAAAAATGCTTCAGAACTCTTCCATTGTTCTCGGAATTCCGCTGACGTTTAAAAATGCTTTGGAACTCTTCCATTGTTCTTGGAATTCTGCTGAAGTTTAAAAATGCTTCGGAACTCTTCCATTGTTCTCAGAATTCCGCTGACGTTTAAAAATGCTTCGGTACTCTTCCATTGTTCTCGGAATTCCACTGACATATAAAAATGCTTCGGAAATCTTGCATTGTTCTCGGCATTCCGCTGACGTTTAAAAATGCTTCGGAACTCTTCAATTGTTCTCGGAATTCTGCTGAACTTTTAAAATGCTTTGGAACTCTTCCATTGCTCTCGGAATTCTGCTGAAGTTTAAAAATGCTTCGGAACTCTTCCATTGTTCTCGGAATTCTGCTGAAGTTTAAAAATGTTTTGGAACTCTTCCATTGTTCTCAGAATTCCGCTGACGTTTAAAAATGCTTCGGAAATCTTCCATTGTTTTCAAAATTCCGCTGACATATAAAAATGCTTCGGAAATCTTGCATTGTTCTCGGCATTCCGCTGACGTTTAAAAATGCTTCAGAATTCTTCAATTGTTCTCGGAATTCTGCTGAACTTTTAAAATGCTTTGGAACTCTTCCATTGCTCTCGGAATTCTGCTGAAGTTTAAAAATGCTTCGGAACTCTTCCATTGTTCTCGGAATTCCGTTGAAGTTTAAAAATGCTTCAAAACTCTTCCATTGTTCTCGGAATTCTGCTGAAGTTTAAAAATGCTTCAGAACTCTAACATTGTTCTCGGAATTCTGCTGAAGTTTAAAAATGCTTCGGTACTCTTCCATTGTTCTCGGAATTCCGCTGACATATAAAAATGCTTCGGAAATCTTGCATTGTTCTCGGCATTCCGCTGACGTTTAAAAATGCTTCGGAACTCTTCCATTGTTCTCAGAATTCCGCTGACGTTTAAAAATGCTTCGGAAATCTTCCAATGTTTTCAAAATTCCGCTGACGTTTAAAAATGCTTCAGAACTCTTCCATTGTTCTCGGAATTCCGCTGACGTTTAAAAATGCTTTGGAACTCTTCCATTGTTCTTGGAATTCTGCTGAAGTTTAAAAATGCTTCGGAACTCTTCCATTGTTCTCAGAATTCCGCTGAAGTTTAAAAATGCTTCGGTACTCTTCCATTGTTCTCGGAATTCCGCTGACATATAAAAATGCTTCGGAAATCTTGCATTGTTCTCGGCATTCCGCTGACGTTTAAAAATGCTTCGGAACTCTTCAATTGTTCTCGGAATTCTGCTGAACTTTTAAAATGCTTTGGAACTCTTCCATTGTTTTCAAAATTCCGCTGACGCTTAAATATGCTTCAGAACTCTTCCATTGTTCTCGGAATTCCGCTGACGTTTAATAATGCTTCGCAACTCTTTCATTGTACTCGGAATTCCGCTAACGTTTAAAAATGCTTCGGAACTCTTCCATTGTTCTCGGAATTCCGTTGAAGTTTAAAAATGCTTCGAAACTCTTCCATTGTTCTGGGAATTCTGCTGAAGTTTAAAAATGCTTCAGAACTCTTCCATTGTTCTCGGAATTCCGCTGATGTTTAAAAATGCTTCGGAACTCTTCCATTGTTCTCGGAATTCTGTTGAAGTTTAAAAATGCTTCTAAACTCTTCCATTGTTCTCGGAATTCTGCTGAAGTTTAAAAATGCTTCGGAACTCTTCCATTCTTCTCGAAATTCCGCTGACATATAAAAATGCTTCGGAAATCTTGCATTGTTCTCGGCATTCCACTGACGTTTAAAAATGCTTCGGAACTCTTCAATTGTTCTTGGAATTCTGCTGAACTTTTAAAATGCTTTGGAACTCTTCCATTGCTCTCGGAATTCTGCTGAAGTTTAAAAATGCTTCGGAACTCTTCCATTGTTCTCGGAATTCCGTTGAAGTTTAAAAATGCTTCAAAACTCTTCCATTGTTCTCGGAATTCTGCTGAAGTTTAAAAATGCTTCAGAACTCTAACATTGTTCTCGGAATTCTGCTGAAGTTTAAAAATGCTTCGGTACTCTTCCATTGTTCTCGGAATTCCGCTGACATATAAAAATGCTTCGGAAATCTTGCATTGTTCTCGGCATTCCGCTGACATTTAAAAATGCTTCGGAACTCTTCCATTGTTCTCAGAATTCCGCTGACGTTTAAAAATGCTTCGGAAATCTTCCAATGTTTTCAAAATTCCGCTGACGTTTAAAAATGCTTCAGAACTCTTCCATTGTTCTCGGAATTCCGCTGACGTTTAAAAATGCTTTGGAACTCTTCCATTGTTCTTGGAATTCTGCTGAAGTTTAAAAATGCTTCGGAACTCTTCCATTGTTCTCAGAATTCCGCTGAAGTTTAAAAATGCTTCGGTACTCTTCCATTGTTCTCGGAATTCCGCTGACATATAAAAATGCTTCGGAAATCTTGCATTGTTCTCGGCATTCCGCTGACGTTTAAAAATGCTTCGGAACTCTTCAATTGTTCTCGGAATTCTGCTGAACTTTTAAAATGCTTTGGAACTCTTCCATTGTTTTCAAAATTCCGCTGACGCTTAAATATGCTTCAGAACTCTTCCATTGTTCTCGGAATTCCGCTGACGTTTAATAATGCTTCGCAACTCTTTCATTGTACTCGGAATTCCGCTAACGTTTAAAAATGCTTCGGAACTCTTCCATTGTTCTCGGAATTCCGTTGAAGTTTAAAAATGCTTCGAAACTCTTCCATTGTTCTGGGAATTCTGCTGAAGTTTAAAAATGCTTCAGAACTCTTCCATTGTTCTCGGAATTCCGCTGATGTTTAAAAATGCTTCGGAACTCTTCCATTGTTCTCGGAATTCTGTTGAAGTTTAAAAATGCTTCTAAACTCTTCCATTGTTCTCGGAATTCTGCTGAAGTTTAAAAATGCTTCGGAACTCTTCCATTCTTCTCGAAATTCCGCTGACATATAAAAATGCTTCGGAAATCTTGCATTGTTCTCGGCATTCCACTGACGTTTAAAAATGCTTCGGAACTCTTCAATTGTTCTTGGAATTCTGCTGAACTTTTAAAATGCTTTGGAACTCTTCCATTGCTCTCGCAATTCTGCTGACGTTTAAAAATACTTCGGAACTCTTCCATTGTTCTCGGAATTCTGTTGACGTTTAAAAATGCTTCGGAACTCTTCCATTGTTCTCGGAATTCCGCTGACATATAAAAATGCTTCGGAAATCTTGCATTGTTCTCGGCATTCCGCTGACGTTTAAAAATGCTTCGGAACTTTTCAATTGTTCTCGGAATTCTGCCGAACTTTTAAAATGCTTTGGAACTCTTCCATTGCTCTCGGAATTCTGCTGAAGTTTAAAAATGCTTCAGAACTCTTCCATTGTTCTCGGAATTCTGCTGTAGTTTAAAAATGCTTCGGAACTCTTCCATTGTTCTCAGAATTCCGCTGACGTTTAAAATTGCTTCGGAAATCTTCCATTGTTTTCAAAATTCCGCTAACGTTTAAAAATGCTTCAGAACTCTTCCATTGTTCTCGGAATTCCGCTGACGTTTTAAAATGCTTCGGTACTCTTCCATTGTTCTCGGAATTCCGCCGACGTTTAATAATGCTTCGCAACTTTTTCATTGTTCTCGGAATTCCGCTGACGGTTAAAAATGCTTCGGAACTCTTCAATTGTTCTCGGAATTCTGTTGAACTTTTAAAATGCTTTGGAACTCTTCCATTGCTCTCGGAATTCTGCTGAAGTTTAAAAATGCTTCAGAACTCTTACATTGTTCTCGGAATTCTGCTGACGTTTAAAAATGCTTCGGAACTCTACCATTGTTCTCGGAATTCCGTTGAAGTTTAAAAATGCTTCGAAACTCTTCCATTGTTCTCGGAATTCTGCTGAAGTTTAAAAATGCTTCGGAACTCTTCCATTGTTCTCGGAATTCCGCTGACGTTTAATAATGCTTAGCAACTCTTTCATTGTTCTCGGAATTCCACTGACGTTTAAAAATGCTTCGGAACTCTTCCATTGTTCTCGGAATTCCGTTGAAGTTTAAAAATGCTTCGAAACTCTTCCATTGTTCTCGGAATTCTGCTGAAGTTTAAAAATGCTTCGGAACTCTTTCATTGTTCTCAGAATTCCGCTGACATTTAAAAATGCTTTGGTACTCTTCCATTGTTCTCGGAATTCCGCTGACATATAAAAATGCTTCGGAAATTTTGCATTGTTCTCGGCATTCCGCTGACGTTTAAAAATGCTTCGGAACTCTTCAATTGTTCTCGGAATTCTGCTGAACTTTTAAAATGCTTCGGAACTCTTCCATTGCTCTCGGAATTCTGCTGAAGTTTAAAAATGCTTCAGAACTCTTACATTGTTCTCGGAATTCTGCTGACGTTTAAAAATGCTTCGGAACTCTTCCATTGTTCTCTGAATTCCGCTGACGTTTAAAAATGCTTCGGTACTCTTCCTTTGTTCTCGGAATTCCGCTGACATATAAAAATGCTTCGGAAATCTTGCATTGTTCTCGGCATTCCGCTGACGTTTAAAAATGCTTCGGAACTCTTCAATTGTTCTCGGAATTCTGCTGAACTTTTAAAATGCTTTGGAACTCTTCCATTGCTCTCGGAATTCTGCTGAAGTTTAAAAATGCTTCAGAACTCTTACATTGTTCTCGGAATTCTGCTGAAGTTTAAAAATGCTTCGGTACTCTTCCATTGTTCTCGGAATTCCGCTGACATATAAAAATGCTTCGGAAATCTTGCATTGTTCTCGGCATTCCGCTGACGTTTAAAAATGCTTCGGAAATCTTCGATTGTTCTCAGAATTCCGCTGACGTTTAAAAATGCTTCGGAAATCTTCCATTGTTTTCAAAATTCCGCTGACGTTTAAAAATGCTTCAGAACTCTTCCATTGTTCTCGGAATTCCGCTGACGTTTAAAAATGCTTTGGAACTCTTCCATTGTTCTTGGAATTCTGCTGAAGTTTAAAAATGCTTCGGAACTCTTCCATTGTTCTCAGAATTCCGCTGACGTTTAAAAATGCTTCGGTACTCTTCCATTGTTCTCGGAATTCCACTGACATATAAAAATGCTTCGGAAATCTTGCATTGTTCTCGGCATTCCGCTGACGTTTAAAAATGCTTCGGAACTCTTCAATTGTTCTCGGAATTCTGCTGAACTTTTAAAATGCTTTGGAACTCTTCCATTGCTCTCGGAATTCTGCTGAAGTTTAAAAATGCTTCGGAACTCTTCCATTGTTCTCGGAATTCTGCTGAAGTTTAAAAATGTTTTGGAACTCTTCCATTGTTCTCAGAATTCCGCTGACGTTTAAAAATGCTTCGGAAATCTTCCATTGTTTTCAAAATTCCGCTGACATATAAAAATGCTTCGGAAATCTTGCATTGTTCTCGGCATTCCGCTGACGTTTAAAAATGCTTCAGAATTCTTCAATTGTTCTCGGAATTCTGCTGAACTTTTAAAATGCTTTGGAACTCTTCCATTGCTCTCGGAATTCTGCTGAAGTTTAAAAATGCTTCGGAACTCTTCCATTGTTCTCAGAATTCCGCTAACGTTTAAAAATGCTTCGGAAATGTTCCATTGTTTTCAAAATTCCGCTGACGCTTAAAAATGCTTCAGAACTCTTCCATTGTTCTTGGAGATCTGTTGAAGTTTAAAAATGCTTCTAAACTCTTCCATTGTTCTCGGAATTCTGCTAAAGTTTAAAAATGCTTCGGAACTCTTCCATTGTTCTCGGAATTCCGCTGACATATAAAAATGCTTCGGGAATCTTGCATTGTTCTCGGCATTCCGCTGACGTTTAAAAATGCTTCGGAACTCTTCAATTGTTCTCGGAATTCTGCTGAACTTTTAAAATGCTTTGGAACTCTTCCATTGCTCTCGCAATTCTGCTGACGTTTAAAAATGCTTCGGAACTCTTCCATTGTTCTCGGAATTCTGCTGACGTTTAAAAATGCTTCGGAACTCTTCCATTGTTCTCAGAATTCCGCTGACGTTTAAAAATGCTTCACAACTCTTCCATTGTTCTCGGAATTCCGCTGACTTTTAAAAATACTTCGAAACTCTTCCATTGTTCTCCAAATTCCGCTGAAGTTTAAAAATGCTTCGGAACCCTTCCATTGTTCTCGGAATTCTGCTGAAGTTTAAAAATGCTTCGGAACTCTTCCATTGTTCTCAGAATTCCGCTGAAGTTTAAAAATGCTTCGGAACTCTTCCATTGTTCTCGGAATTCCGCTGAAGTTTAAAAATTCATCTGAACTCTTCCATTATTCTCGGAATTCGTGTGAATTTTAAAAATGCTTCGGAACTCTTCTATTGTTCTCGGAATTCCGCTGAAGTTTAAAAATGCTTAAAATCTCTTACATTGTACTCGGAAATCCGCTGAAGTTTAAAAATGCTTCGGAACTCTTCCATTGCTCTCGGAATTCTGCTGAAGTTTAAAAATGCTTCAGAACTCTTACATTGTTCTCGGAATTCTGCTGACGTTTAAAAATGCTTCGGAACTCTTCCATTGTTCTCTGAATTCCGCTGACGTTTAAAAATGCTTCGGTACTCTTCCTTTGTTCTCGGAATTCCGCTGACATATAAAAATGCTTCGGAAATCTTGCATTGTTCTCGGCATTCCGCTGACGTTTAAAAATGCTTCGGAACTTTTCAATTGTTCTCGGAATTCTGACGAACTTTTAAAATGCTTTGGAACTCTTCCATTGCTCTCGGAATTCTGCTGAAGTTTAAAAATGCTTCAGAACTCTTCCATTGTTCTCGGAATTCTGCTGTAGTTTAAAAATGCTTCGGAACTCTTCCATTGTTCTCAGAATTCCGCTGACGTTTAAAATTGCTTCGGAAATCTTCCATTGTTTTCAAAATTCCGCTGACGTTTAAAAATGCTTCAGAACTCTTCCATTGTTCTCGGAATTCCGCTGACGTTTTAAAATGCTTCGGTACTCTTCCATTGTTCTCGGAATTCTGCTGACGTTTAATAATGCTTCGCAACTTTTTCATTGTTCTCGGAATTCCGCTGACGGTTAAAAATGCTTCGGAACTCTTCAATTGTTCTCGGAATGCTGTTGAACTTTTAAAATGCTTTGGAACTCTTCCATTGCTCTCGGAATTCTGCTGAAGTTTAAAAATGCTTCAGAACTCTTACATTGTTCTCGGAATTCTGCTGACGTTTAAAAATGCTTCGGAACTCTACCATTGTTCTCGGAATTCCGTTGAAGTTTAAAAATGCTTCGAAACTCTTCCATTGTTCTCGGAATTCTGCTGAAGTTTAAAAATGCTTCGGAACTCTTCCATTGTTCTCGGAATTCCGCTGACGTTTAATAATGCTTAGCAACTCTTTCATTGTTCTCGGAATTCCACTGACGTTTAAAAATGCTTCGGAACTCTACCATTGTTCTCGGAATTCCGTTGAAGTTTAAAAATGCTTCGAAACTCTTCCATTGTTCTCGGAATTCTGCTGAAGTTTAAAAATGCTTCGGAACTCTTCCATTGTTCTCGGAATTCCGCTGATGTTTAATAATGCTTAGCAACTCTTTCATTGTTCTCGGAATTCCACTGATGTTTAAAAATGCTTCGGAACTCTTCCATTGTTCTCGGAATTCCGTTGAAGTTTAAAAATGCTTCGAAACTCTTCCATTGTTCTCGGAATTCTGCTGAAGTTTAAAAATGCTTCGGAACTCTTTCATTGTTCTCAGAATTCCGCTGACATTTAAAAATGCTTTGGTACTCTTCCATTGTTCTCGGAATTCCGCTGACATATAAAAATGCTTCGGAAATCTTGCATTGTTCTCGGCATTCCGCTGACGTTTAAAAATGCTTCGGAACTCTTCAATTGTTCTCGGAATTCTGCTGAACTTTTAAAATGCTTCGGAACTCTTCCATTGCTCTCGGAATTCTGCTGAAGTTTAAAAATGCTTCAGAACTCTTACATTGTTCTCGGAATTCTGCTGACGTTTAAAAATGCTTCGGAACTCTTCCATTGTTCTCTGAATTCCGCTGACGTTTAAAAATGCTTCGGTACTCTTCCTTTGTTCTCGGAATTCCGCTGACATATAAAAATGCTTCGGAAATCTTGCATTGTTCTCGGCATTCCGCTGACGTTTAAAAATGCTTCGGAACTCTTCAATTGTTCTCGGAATTCTGCTGAAGTTTAAAAATGCTTCAGAACTCTTACATTGTTCTCGGAATTCTGCTGAAGTTTAAAAATGCTTCGGTACTCTTCCATTGTTCTCGGAATTCCGCTGACATATAAAAATGCTTCGGAAATCTTGCATTGTTCTCGGCATTCCGCTGACGTTTAAAAATGCTTCGGAAATCTTCCATTGTTTTCAAAATTCCGCTGACGTTTAAACATGCTTCAGAACTCTTCCATTGTTCTCGGAATTCCGCTGACGTTTAAAAATGCTTTGGAACTCTTCCATTGTTCTTGGAATTCTGCTGAAGTTTAAAAATGCTTCGGAACTCTTCCATTGTTCTCAGAATTCCGCTGACGTTTAAAAATGCTTCGGTACTCTTCCATTGTTCTCGGAATTCCACTGACATATAAAAATGCTTCGGAAATCTTGCATTGTTCTCGGCATTCCGCTGACGTTTAAAAATGCTTCAGAATTCTTCAATTGTTCTCGGAATTCTGCTGAACTTTTAAAATGCTTTGGAACTCTTCCATTGCTCTCGGAATTCTGCTGAAGTTTAAAAATGCTTCGGAACTCTTCCATTGTTCTCGGAATTCCGTTGAAGTTTAAAAATGCTTCAAAACTCTTCCATTGTTCTCGGAATTCTGCAGAAGTTTAAAAATGCTTCGGAACTCTTCCATTGTTCTCGGAATTCTGCTGAAGTTTAAAAATGCTTCGGAACTCTTCCATTGTTCTCAGAATTCCGCTAACGTTTAAAAATGCTTCGGAAATGTTCCATTGTTTTCAAAATTCCGCTGACGCTTAAAAATGCTTCAGAACTCTTCCATTGTTCTTGGAATTCTGTTGAAGTTTAAAAATGCTTCTAAACTCTTCCATTGTTCTCGGAATTCTGCTGAAGTTTAAAAATGCTTCGGAACTCTTCCATTGTTCTCGAAATTCCGCTGACATATAAAAATGCTTCGGAAATCTTGCATTGTTCTCGGCATTCCGCTGACGTTTAAAAATGCTTCGGAACTCTTCAATTGTTCTCGGAATTCTGCTGAACTTTTAAAATGCTTTGGAACTCTTCCATTGCTCTCGCAATTCTGCTGACGTTTAAAAATGCTTCGGAACTCTTCCATTGTTCTCGGAATTCTGCTGACGTTTAAAAATGCTTCGGAACTCTTCCATTGTTCTCAGAATTCCGCTGACGTTTAAAAATGCTTCACAACTCTTCCATTGTTCTCGGAATTCCGCTGACTTTTAAAAATACTTCGAAACTCTTCCATTGTTCTCCAAATTCCGCTGAAGTTTAAAAATGCTTCGGAACCCTTCCATTGTTCTCGGAATTCTGCTGAAGTTTAAAAATGCTTCGGAACTCTTCCATTATTCTCGGAATTCGTGTGAATTTTAAAAATGCTTCGGAACTCTTCCATTGCTCTCGGAATTCTGCTGAAGTTTAAAAATGCTTCAGAACTCTTACATTGTTCTCGGAATTCAGCTGACGTTTAAAAATGCTTCGGAACTCTTCCATTGTTCTCTGAATTCCGCTGACGTTTAAAAATGCTTCGGTACTCTTCCTTTGTTCTCGGAATTCCGCTGACATATAAAAATGCTTCGGAAATCTTGCATTGTTCTCGGCATTCCGCTGACGTTTAAAAATGCTTCGGAACTTTTCAATTGTTCTCGGAATTCTGCCGAACTTTTAAAATGCTTTGGAACTCTTCCATTGCTCTCGGAATTCTGCTGAAGTTTAAAAATGCTTCAGAACTCTTCCATTGTTCTCGGAATTCTGCTGTAGTTTAAAAATGCTTCGGAACTCTTCCATTGTTCTCAGAATTCCGCTGACGTTTAAAATTGCTTCGGAAATCTTCCATTGTTTTCAAAATTCCGCTGACGTTTAAAAATGCTTCAGAACTCTTCCATTGTTCTCGGAATTCCGCTGACGTTTTAAAATGCTTCGGTACTCTTCCATTGTTCTCGGAATTCTGCTGACGTTTAATAATGCTTCGCAACTTTTTCATTGTTCTCGGAATTCCGCTGACGGTTAAAAATGCTTCGGAACTCTTCAATTGTTCTCGGAATTCTGTTGAACTTTTAAAATGCTTTGGAACTCTTCCATTGCTCTCGGAATTCTGCTGAAGTTTAAAAATGCTTCAGAACTCTTACATTGTTCTCGGAATTCTGCTGACGTTTAAAAATGCTTCGGAACTCTACCATTGTTCTCGGAATTCCGTTGAAGTTTAAAAATGCTTCGAAACTCTTCCATTGTTCTCGGAATTCTGCTGAAGTTTAAAAATGCTTCGGAACTCTTCCATTGTTCTCGGAATTCCGCTGACGTTTAATAATGCTTGGCAACTCTTTCATTGTTCTCGGAATTCCACTGACGTTTAAAAATGCTTCGGAACTCTTCCATTGTTGTCGGAATTCCGTTGAAGTTTAAAAATGCTTCGAAACTCTTCCATTGTTCTCGGAATTCTGCTGAAGTTTAAAAATGCTTCGGAACTCTTTCATTGTTCTCAGAATTCCGCTGACATTTAAAAATGCTTTGGTACTCTTCCATTGTTCTCGGAATTCCGCTGACATATAAAAATGCTTCGGAAATCTTGCATTGTTCTCGGCATTCCGCTGACGTTTAAAAATGCTTCGGAACTCTTCAATTGTTCTCGGAATTCTGCTGAACTTTTAAAATGCTTTGGAACTCTTCCATTGCTCTCGGAATTCTGCTGAAGTTTAAAAATGCTTCAGAACTCTTACATTGTTCTCGGAATTCTGCTGAAGTTTAAAAATGCTTCGGTACTCTTCCATTGTTCTCGGAATTCCGCTGACATATAAAAATGCTTTGGAAATCCTGCATTGTTCTCGGCATTCCGCTGACGTTTAAAAATGCTTCGGAACTCTTCCATTGTTCTCAGAATTCCGCTGACGTTTAAAAATGCTTAGGAAATCTTCCATTGTTTTCAAAATTCCGCTGACGTTTAAAAATGCTTCAGAACTCTTCCATTGTTCTCGGAATTCCGCTGACGTTTAAAAATGCTTTGGAACTCTTCCATTGTTCTTGGAATTCTGCTGAAGTTTAAAAATGCTTCGGAACTCTTCCATTGTTCTCGGAATTCTGCTGTAGTTTAAAAATGCTTCGGAACTCTTCCATTGTTCTCAGAATTCCGCTGACGTTTAAAATTGCTTCGGAAATCTTCCATTGTTTTCAAAATTCCGCTGACGTTTAAAAATGCTTCAGAACTCTTCCATTGTTCTCGGAATTCCGCTGACGTTTTAAAATGCTTCGGTACTCTTCCATTGTTCTCGGAATTCTGCTGACGTTTAATAATGCTTCGCAACTTTTTCATTGTTCTCGGAATTCCGCTGACGGTTAAAAATGCTTCGGAACTCTTCAATTGTTCTCGGAATTCTGTTGAACTTTTAAAATGCTTTGGAACTCTTCCATTGCTCTCGGAATTCTGCTGAAGTTTAAAAATGCTTCAGAACTCTTACATTGTTCTCGGAATTCTGCTGACGTTTAAAAATGCTTCGGAACTCTACCATTGTTCTCGGAATTCCGTTGAAGTTTAAAAATGCTTCGAAACTCTTCCATTGTTCTCGGAATTCTGCTGAAGTTTAAAAATGCTTCGGAACTCTTCCATTGTTCTCGGAATTCCGCTGACGTTTAATAATGCTTGGCAACTCTTTCATTGTTCTCGGAATTCCACTGACGTTTAAAAATGCTTCGGAACTCTTCCATTGTTCTCGGAATTCCGTTGAAGTTTAAAAATGCTTCGAAACTCTTCCATTGTTCTCGGAATTCTGCTGAAGTTTAAAAATGCTTCGGAACTCTTTCATTGTTCTCAGAATTCCGCTGACATTTAAAAATGCTTTGGTACTCTTCCATTGTTCTCGGAATTCCGCTGACATATAAAAATGCTTCGGAAATCTTGCATTGTTCTCGGCATTCCGCTGACGTTTAAAAATGCTTCGGAACTCTTCAATTGTTCTCGGAATTCTGCTGAACTTTTAAAATGCTTTGGAACTCTTCCATTGCTCTCGGAATTCTGCTGAAGTTTAAAAATGCTTCAGAACTCTTACATTGTTCTCGGAATTCTGCTGAAGTTTAAAAATGCTTCGGTACTCTTCCATTGTTCTCGGAATTCCGCTGACATATAAAAATGCTTTGGAAATCCTGCATTGTTCTCGGCATTCCGCTGACGTTTAAAAATGCTTCGGAACTCTTCCATTGTTCTCAGAATTCCGCTGACGTTTAAAAATGCTTAGGAAATCTTCCATTGTTTTCAAAATTCCGCTGACGTTTAAAAATGCTTCAGAACTCTTCCATTGTTCTCGGAATTCCGCTGACGTTTAAAAATGCTTTGGAACTCTTCCATTGTTCTTGGAATTCTGCTGAAGTTTAAAAATGCTTCGGAACTCTTCCATTGTTCTCAGAATTCCGCTGACGTTTAAAAATGCTTCGGTACTCTTCCATTGTTCTCGGAATTCCACTGACATATAAAAATGCTTCGGAAATCTTGCATTGTTCTCGGCATTCCGCTGACGTTTAAAAATGCTTCGGAACTCTTCAATTGTTCTCGGAATTCTGCTGAACTTTTAAAATGCTTTGGAACTCTTCCATTGCTCTCGGAATTCTGCTGAAGTTTAAAAATGCTTCGGAACTCTTCCATTGTTCTCGGAATTCTGCTGAAGTTTAAAAATGTTTTGGAACTCTTCCATTGTTCTCAGAATTCCGCTGACGTTTAAAAATGCTTCGGAAATCTTGCATTGTTCTCGGCATTCCGCTGACGTTTAAAAATGCTTCGGAACTCTTCAATTGTTCTCGGAATTCTGCTGAACTTTTAAAATGCTTTGGAACTCTTCCATTGCTCTCGGAATTCTGCTGAAGTTTAAAAATGCTTCGGAACTCTTCCATTGTTCTCGGAATTCTGCTGAAGTTTAAAAATGTTTTGGAACTCTTCCATTGTTCTCAGAATTCCGCTGACGTTTAAAAATGCTTCGGAAATCTTCCTTTGTTTTCAAAATTCCGCTGACATACAAAAATGCTTCGGAAATCTTGCATTGTTCTCGGCATTCCGCTGACGTTTAAAAATGCTTCAGAATTCTTCAATTGTTCTCGGAATTCTGCTGAACTTTTAAAATGCTTTGGAACTCTTCCATTGCTCTCGGAATTCTGCTGAAGTTTAAAAATGCTTCGGAACTCTTCCATTGTTCTCGGAATTCCGTTGAAGTTTAAAAATGCTTCGAAACTCTTCCATTGTTCTCGGAATTCTGCTGAAGTTTAAAAATGCTTCGGAACTCTTCCATTATTCTCAGAATTCCGCTAACGTTTAAAAATGCTTTGGAAATCTTCCATTGTTTTCAAAATTCCGCTGACGCTTAAAAATGCTTCAGAACTCTTCCATTGTTCTCTGAATTCCGCTGACGTTTAATAATGCTTCGCAACTCTTTCATTGTACTCGGAATTCCGCTAACGTTTAAAAATGCTTCGGAAATCTTCCATTGTTTTCAAAATTCCGCTGATTTTTAAAAATGCTTCAGAACTCTTCCATTGTTCTCGGAATTCCGCTGACGTTTAAAAATGCTTTGGAACTCTTCCATTGTTCTTGGAATTCTGCTGAAGTTAAAAATGCTTCGGAACTCTTCCATTGTTCTCAGAATTCCGCTGACGTTTAAAAATGCTGCGGTACTCTTCCATTGTTCTCGGAATTCCACTGACATATAAAAATGCTTCGGAAATCTTGCATTGTTCTCGGCATTCCGCTGACGTTTAAAAATGCTTCGGAACTCTTCAATTGTTCTCGGAATTCTGCTGAACTTTTAAAATGCTTTGGAACTCTTCCATTGCTCTCGGAATTCTGCTGAAGTTTAAAAATGCTTCGGAACTCTTCCATTGTTCTCGGAATTCTGCTGAAGTTTAAAAATGTTTTGGAACTCTTCCATTGTTCTCAGAATTGCGCTGACGTTTAAAAATGCTTCGGAAATCTTCCATTGTTTTCAAAATTCCGCTGACATACAAAAATGCTTCGGAAATCTTGCATTGTTCTCGGCATTCCGCTGACGTTTAAAAATGCTTCAGAATTCTTCAATTGTTCTCGGATTTCTGCTGAACTTTTAAAATGCTTTGGAACTCTTCCATTGCTCTCGGAATTCTGCTGAAGTTTAAAAATGCTTCGGAACTCTTCCATTGTTCTCGGAATTCCGTTGAAGTTTAAAAATGCTTCGAAACTCTTCCATTGTTCTCGGAATTCTGCTGAAGTTTAAAAATGCTTCGGAACTCTTCCATTAATCTCAGAATTCCGCTAACGTTTAAAAATGCTTCGGAAATCTTCCATTGTTTTCAAAATTCCGCTGACGCTTAAAAATGCTTCAGAACTCTTCCATTGTTCTCTGAATTCCGCTGACGTTTAATAATGCTTCGCAACTCTTTCATTGTACTCGGAATTCCGCTAACGTTTAAAAATGCTTCGGAACTCTTCCATTGTTCTCGGAATTCCGTTGAAGTTTAAAAATGCTTCGAAACTCTTCCATTGTTCTGGGAATTCTGCTGAAGTTTAAAAATGCTTAGGAAATCTTCCATTGTTTTCAAAATTCTGCTGAAGTTTAAAAATGCTTCGGAACTCTTCCATTGTTCTCGGAATTCCGCTGACATATAAAAATGCTTCGGAAATCTTGCATTGTTCTCGGCATTCCGCTGAAGTTTAAAAATGCTTCGGACCTCTTCCATTGTTCTAGGAATTCTGCTGAAGTTTAAAAATTCATCTGAACTCTTCCATTATTCTCGGAATTCGTGTGAATTTTAAAAATGCTTCGGAACTCTTCTATTGTTCTCGGAATTCCGCTGAAGTTTAAAAATGCTTCGGAACTCTTCCATTGCTCTCGGAATTCTGCTGAAGTTTAAAAATGCTTCGGAACTCTTACATTGTTCTCAGAATTCCGCTGACGTTTAAAAATGCTTAGGAAATCTTCCATTGTTTTCAAAATTCTGCTGAAGTTTAAAAATGCTTCGGAACTCTTCCATTGTTCTCGGAATTCCGCTGACATATAAAAATGCTTCGGAACTCTTCCATTGTTCTCGGAATTCCGTTGAAGTTTAAAAATGCTTCGAAACTCTTCCATTGTTCTGGGAATTTTGCTGAAGTTTAAAAATGCTTCAGAACTCTTCCATTGTTCTCGGAATTCCGCTGACGTTTAATAATGCTTCGCAACTCTTTCATTGTTCTCGGAATTCCGCTGATGTTTAAAAATGCTTCGGAACTCTTCCATTGTTCTCGGAATTCTGTTGAAGTTTAAAAATGCTTCTAAACTCTTCCATTGTTCTCGGAATTCTGCTGAAGTTTAAAAATGCTTCTAAACTCTTCCATTGTTCTCGGCATTCCGCTGACGTTTAAAAATGCATCGGAACTCTTCAATTGTTCTCGGAATTCTGCTGAACTTTTAAAATGCTTTGGAACTCTTCCATTGCTCTCGCAATTCTGCTGACGTTTAAAAATGCTTCGGAACTCTTCCATTGTTCTCGGAATTCTGCTGACGTTTAAAAATGCTTCGGAACTCTTCCATTGTTCTCGGAATTCCGCTGACGTTTAAAAATGCTTCACAACTCTTCCATTGTTCTCGGAATTCCGCTGACTTTTAAAAATACTTCGAAACTCTTCCATTGTTCTCCAAATTCCGCTGAAGTTTAAAAATGCTTCGGAACCCTTCCATTGTTCTCGGAATTCTGCTGAAGTTTAAAAATGCTTCGGAACTCTTCCATTGTTCTCAGAATTCTGCTGACGTTTAAAAATGCTTCGGAACTCTTCCATTGTTCTCGGAATTCCGCTGAAGTTTAAAAATGCTTAAAATCTCTTACATTGTACTCGGAATTCCGCTGAAGTTTAAAAATGCTTCGGAACTCTTCCATTGCTCTCGGAATTCTGCTGAAGTTTAAAAATGCTTCAGAACTCTTACATTGTTCTCGGAATTCTGCTGACGTTTAAAAATGCTTCGGAACTCTTCCATTGTTCTCTGAATTCCGCTGACGTTTAAAAATGCTTCGGTACTCTTCCTTTGTTCTCGGAATTCCGCTGACATATAAAAATGCTTCGGAAATCTTGCATTGTTCTCGGCATTCCGCTGACGTTTAAAAATGCTTCGGAACTCTTCCATTGTTCTCAAAATTCCGCTGACGTTTAAAAATGCTTCGGAAATCTTCCATTGTTTTCAAAATTCCGCTGATGTTTAAAAATGCTTCAGAACTCTTCCATTGTTCTCGGAATTCCGCTGACGTTTAAAAATGCTTCGGAACCCTTCCATTGTTCTCGGAATTCTGCTGAAGTTTAAAAATGCTTCGGAACTCTTCCATTGTTCTCAGAATTCTGCTGACGTTTAAAAATGCTTCGGAACTCTTCCATTGTTCTCGGAATTCCGCTGAAGTTTAAAAATGCTTCAGACCTCTTCCATTGTTCTAGGAATTCTGCTGAAGTTTAAAAATTCATCTGAACTCTTCCATTATTCTCGGAATTCGTGTGAATTTTAAAAATGCTTCGGAACTCTTCTATTGTTCTCGGAATTCCGCTGAAGTTTAAAAATGCTTAAAATCTCTTACATTGTACTCGGAATTCCGCTGAAGTTTAAAAATGCTTCGGAACTCTTCCATTGCTCTCGGAATTCTGCTGAAGTTTAAAAATGCTTCAGAACTCTTACATTGTTCTCGGAATTCTGCTGACGTTTAAAAATGCTTCGGAACTCTTCCATTGTTCTCTGAATTCCGCTGACGTTTAAAAATGCTTCGGTACTCTTCCTTTGTTCTCGGAATTCCGCTGACATATAAAAATGCTTCGGAAATCTTGCATTGTTCTCGGCATTCCGCTGACGTTTAAAAATGCTTCGGAAATCTTCCATTGTTTTCAAAATTCCGCTGATGTTTAAAAATGCTTCAGAACTCTTCCATTGTTCTCGGAATTCCGCTGACGTTTAAAAATGCTTTGGAACTCTTCCATTGTTCTTGGAATTCTGCTGAAGTTAAAAATGCTTCGGAACTCTCCCATTGTTCTCAGAATTCCGCTGACGTTTAAAAATGCTTCGGTACTCTTCCATTGTTCTCGGAATTCCACTGACATATAAAAATGCTTCGGAAATCTTGCATTGTTCTCGGCATTCCGCTGACGTTTAAAAATGCTTCGGAACTCTTCAATTGTTCTCGGAATTCTGCTGAACTTTTAAAATGCTTTGGAACTCTTCCATTGCTCTCGGAATTCTGCTGAAGTTTAAAAATGCTTCGGAACTCTTCCATTGTTCTCGGAATTCTGCTGAAGTTTAAAAATGTTTTGGAACTCTTCCATTGTTCTCAGAATTCCGCTGACGTTTAAAAATGCTTCGGAAATCTTCCATTGTTTTCAAAATTCCGCTGACGTTTAAAAATGCTTCAGAACTCTTCCATTGTTCTCGGAATTCCGCTGACGTTTTAAAATGCTTCGGTACTCTTCTATTGTTCTCGGAATTCCGCTGACATATAAAAATGCTTCGGAAATCTTGCATTGTTCTCGGCATTCCGCTGACGTTTAAAAATGCTTCGGAACTCTTCCATTGTTCTCAGAATTCCGCTGACGTTTAAAAATGCTTCGGAAATCTTCCATTGTTTTCAAAATTCCGCTGACGTTTAAAAATGCTTCAGAACTCTTCCATTGTTCTCGGAATTCCGCTGACGTTTAAAAATGCTATGGAACTCTTGCATTGTTCTCGGCATTCCGCTGACGTTTAAAAATGCTTCGGAACTCTTCAATTGTTCTCGGAATTCTGCCGAACTTTTAAAATGCTTTGTAACACTTCCATTGCTCTCGGAATTCTGCTGAAGTTTAAAAATGCTTCAGAACTCTTCCATTGTTCTCGGAATTCTGCTGTAGTTTAAAAATGCTTCGGAACTCTTCCATTGTTCTCAGAATTCCGCTGACGTTTTAAAATGCTTCGGTACTCTTCCATTGTTCTCGGAATTCCGCTGACATATAAAAATGCTTCGGAAATCTTGCATTGTTCTCGGCATTCCGCTGACGTTTAGAAATGCTTCGGAACTCTTCCATTGTTCTCAGAATTCCGCTGATGTTTAAAAATGCTTCGGAAATCTTCCATTGTTTTCAAAATTCCGCTGACGTTTAAAAATGCTTCAGAACTCTTCCATTGTTCTCGGAATTCCGCTGACGTTTAAAAATGCTTTGGAACTCTTCCATTATTCTCGGAATTCTGCTGAAGTTTAAAAATGCTTCGGAACTCTTCCATTGTTCTCAGAATTCCGCTAACGTTTAAAAATGCTTCGGTACTCTTCCATTGTTCTCGGAATTCCGTTGAAGTTTAAAAATGCTTCGGAACTCTTTCATTGTTCTCAGAATTCCGCTGACATTTAAAAATGCTTTGGTACTCTTCCATTGTTCTCTGAATTCCGCTGACATATAAAAATGCTTCGGAAATCTTGCATTGTTCTCGGCATTCCGCTGACGTTTAAAAATGCTTCGGAACTCTTCAATTGTTCTCGGAATTCTGCTGAACTTTTAAAATGCTTTGGAACTCTTCCATTGCTCTCGGAATTCTGCTGAAGTTTAAAAATGCTTCAGAACTCTTACATTGTTCTCGGAATTCTGCTGAAGTTTAAAAATGCTTCGGTACTCTTCCATTGTTCTCGGAATTCCGCTGACATATAAAAATGCTTCGGAAATCTTGCATTGTTCTCGGCATTCCACTGACGTTTAAAAATGCTTCGGAACTCTTCCATTGTTCTCAAAATTCCGCTGACGTTTAAAAATGCTTCGGAAATCTTCCATTGTTTTCAAAATTCCGCTGATGTTTAAAAATGCTTCAGAACTCTTCCATTGTTCTCGGAATTCCGCTGACGTTTAAAAATGCTTTGGAACTCTTCCATTGTTCTTGGAATTCTGCTGAAGTTAAAAATGCTTCGGAAATCTTGCATTGTTCTCGGCATTCCGCTGACGTTTAAAAATGCTTCGGAACTCTTCAATTGTTCTCGGAATTCTGCTGAACTTTTAAAATGCTTTGGAACTCTTCCATTGCTCTCGGAATTCTGCTGAAGTTTAAAAATGCTTCGGAACACTTCCATTGCTCTCGGAATTCTGCTGAAGTTTAAAAATGCTTCGGAACTCTTCCATTGTTCTCAGAATTCCGCTGACGTTTAAAAATGCTTAGGAAATCTTCCATTGTTTTCAAAATTCTGCTGAAGTTTAAAAATGCTTCGGAACTCTTCCATTGTTCTCGGAATTCCGCTGACATATAAAAATGCTTCGGAACTCTTCCATTCTTCTCTGAATTCCGCTGACATTTAAAAATGCTTCGGTACTCTTCCTTTGTTCTCGGAATTCCGCTGACATATAAAAATGCTTCGGAAATCTTGCACTGTTCTCGGCATTCCGCTGACGTTTAAAAATGCTTCGGAACTCTTCAATTGTTCTCGGAATTCTGCCGAACTTTTAAAATGCTTTGGAACTCTTCCATTGCTCTCGGAATTCTGCTGAAGTTTAAAAATGCTTCAGAACTCTTCCATTGTTCTCGGAATTCTGCTGTAGTTTAAAAATGCTTCGGAACTCTTCCATTGTTCTCAGAATTCCGCTGATGTTTAAAAATGCTTCGGAAATCTTCCATTGTTTTCAAAATTCCGCTGACGTTTAAAAATGCTTCAGAACTCTTCCATTGTTCTCGGAATTCCGCTGACGTTTAAAAATGCTTTGGAACTCTTCCATTATTCTCGGAATTCTGCTGAAGTTTAAAAATGCTTCGGAACTCTTCCATTGTTCTCAGAATTCCGCTGACGTTTAAAAATGCTTCGGTACTCTTCCATTGTTCTCGGAATTCCGTTGAAGTTTAAAAATGCTTCGAAACTCTTCCATTGTTCTCGGAATTCCGTTGAAGTTTAAAAATGCTTCGAAACTCTTCCATTGTTCTCGGAATTCTGCTGAAGTTTAAAAATGCTTCGGAACTCTTTCATTGTTCTCAGAATTCCGCTGACATTTAAAAATGCTTTGGTACTCTTCCATTGTTCTCTGAATTCCGCTGACATATAAAAATGCTTCGGAAATCTTGCATTGTTCTCGGCATTCCGCTGACGTTTAAAAATGCTTCAGAACTCTTCAATTGTTCTCGGAATTCTGCTGAACTTTTAAAATGCTTTGGAACTCTTCCATTGCTCTCGGAATTCTGCTGAAGTTTAAAAATGCTTCAGAACTCTTACATTGTTCTCGGAATTCTGCTGAAGTTTAAAAATGCTTCGGTACTCTTCCATTGTTCTCGGAATTCCGCTGACATATAAAAATGCTTCGGAAATCTTGCATTGTTCTCGGCATTCCGCTGACGTTTAAAAATGCTTCGGAACTCTTCCATTGTTCTCAGAATTCCGCTGACGTTTAAAAATGCTTCGGAAATCTTCCATTGTTTTCAAAATTCCGCTGATGTTTAAAAATGCTTCAGAACTCTTCCATTGTTCTCGGAATTCCGCTGACGTTTAAAAATGCTTTGGAACTCTTCCATTGTTCTTGGAATTCTGCTGAAGTTAAAAATGCTTCGGAACTCTTCCATTGTTCTCAGAATTCCGCTGATGTTTAAAAATGCTTCGGTACTCTTCCATTGTTCTCGGAATTCCACTGACATATAAAAATGCTTCGGAAATCTTGCATTGTTCTCGGCATTCCGCTGACGTTTAAAAATGCTTCGGAACTCTTCAATTGTTCTCGGAATTCTGCTGAAGTTTAAAAATGCTTCGGAACTCTTCCATTGTTCTCGGAATTCCGTTGAAGTTTAAAAATGCTTCGAAACTCTTCCATTGTTCTCGGAATTCTGCTGAAGTTTAAAAATGCTTCGGAACTCTTCCATTGTTCTCAGAATTCCGCTAACGTTTAAAAATGCTTCGGAAATCTTCCATTGTTTTCAAAATTCCGCTGACGCTTAAAAATGCTTCAGAATTCTTCAATTGTTCTCTGAATTCCGCTGACGTTTAATAATGCTTCGCAACTCTTTCATTGTACTCGGAATTCCGCTAACGTTTAAAAATGCTTCGGAACTCTTCCAATGTTCTCGGAATTCCGTTGAAGTTTAAAAATGCTTCGAAACTCTTCCATTGTTCTGGGAATTCTGCTGAAGTTTAAAAATGCTTCAGAACTCTTCCATTGTTCTCGGAATTCCGCTGACGTTTAATAATGCTTCGCAA
The DNA here is from genome assembly GCF_046119375.1 of Phyllobates terribilis. Classification (NCBI taxonomy): domain Eukaryota; kingdom Metazoa; phylum Chordata; class Amphibia; order Anura; family Dendrobatidae; genus Phyllobates; species Phyllobates terribilis. The sequence goes on from NW_027362782.1 coordinate 17,057,135, forward strand.
CTCTTTTATTGTTCTCGGAATTCCGCTGATGCTTAAAAATGCTTCGGAACTCTTCCATTGTTCTCGGAATTCTGCTGAAGTTTAAAAATGCTTCGGAACTCTTCCATTGTTCTCGGAATTCCGCTGACATATAAAAATGCTTCGGAAATCTTGCATTGTTCTCGGCATTCCGCTGACGTTTAAAAATGCTTCGGAACTCTTCAATTGTTCTCGGAATTCTGCTGAACTTTTAAAATGCTTTGGAACTCTTCCATTGCTCTCGCAATTCTGCTGATGTTTAAAAATGCTTCGGATCTCTTCCATTGTTCTCGGAATTCTGCTGATGTTTAAAAATGCTTCGGAACTCTTCCATTGTTCTCGGAATTCCGCTGACGTTTAAAAATGCTTCACAACTCTTCCATTGTTCTCGGAATTCCGCTGACTTTTAAAAATACTTCGAAACTCTTCCATTGTTCTCCAAATTCCGCTGAAGTTTAAAAATGCTTCGGAACCCTTCCATTGTTCTCGGAATTCTGCTGACGTTTAAAAATGCTTCGAAACTCTTCCATTGTTCTCTGAATTCCGCTGACGTTTAAAAATGCTTCGGTACTCTTCCTTTGTTCTCGGAATTCCGCTGACATATAAAAATGCTTCGGAAATCTTGCATTGTTCTCGGCATTCCGCTGACGTTTAAAAATGCTTCGGAACTCTTCAATTGTTCTCGGAATTCTGCTGAACTTTTAAAATGCTTTGGAACTCTTCCATTGCTCTCGCAATTCTGCTGACGTTTAAAAATGCTTCGGAACTCTTCCATTGTTCTCGGAATTCTGCTGACGTTTAAAAATGCTTCGGAACTCTTCCATTGTTCTCGGAATTCCGCTGACGTTTAAAAATGCTTCACAACTCTTCCATTGTTCTCGGAATTCCGCTGACTTTTAAAAATACTTCGAAACTCTTCCATTGTTCTCCAAATTCCGCTGAAGTTTAAAAATGCTTCGGAACCCTTCCAATGTTCTCGGAATTCTGCTGAAGTTTAAAAATGCTTCGGAACTCTTCCATTGTTCTCAGAATTCTGCTGACGTTTAAAAATGCTTCGGAACTCTTCCATTGTTCTCGGAATTCCGCTGAAGTTTAAAAATGCTTCAGACCTCTTCCATTGTTCTAGGAATTCTGCTGAAGTTTAAAAATTCATCTGAACTCTTCCATTATTCTCGGAATTCGTGTGAATTTTAAAAATGCTTCGGAACTCTTCTATTGTTCTCGGAATTCCGCTGAAGTTTAAAAATGCTTAAAATCTCTTACATTGTACTCGGAATTCCGCTGAAGTTTAAAAATGCTTCGGAACTCTTCCATTGCTCTCGGAATTCTGCTGAAGTTTAAAAATGCTTCAGAACTCTTACATTGTTCTCGGAATTCTGCTGACGTTTAAAAATGCTTCGGAACTCTTCCATTGTTCTCTGAATTCCGCTGACGTTTAAAAATGCTTCGGTACTCTTCCTTTGTTCTCGGAATTCCGCTGACATATAAAAATGCTTCGGAAATCTTGCATTGTTCTCGGCATTCCGCTGACGTTTAAAAATGCTTCGGAACTCTTCCATTGTTCTCAAAATTCCGCTGACGTTTAAAAATGCTTAGGAAATCTTCCATTGTTTTCAAAATTCCGCTGACGTTTAAAAATGCTTTGGAACTCTTCCATTGTTCTTGGAATTCTGCTGAAGTTAAAAATGCTTCGGAACTCTTCCATTGTTCTCAGAATTCCGCTGACGTTTAAAAATGCTTCGGAACTCTTCAATTGTTCTCGGAATTCTGCTGAACTTTTAAAATGCTTTGGAACTCTTCCATTGCTCTCGGAATTCTGCTGAAGTTTAAAAATGCTTCGGAACTCTTCCATTGTTCTCGGAATTCTGCTGAAGTTTAAAAATGTTTTGGAACTCTTCCATTGTTCTCAGAATTCCGCTGACGTTTAAAAATGCTTCGGAAATCTTCCATTGTTTTCAAAATTCCGCTGACGTTTAAAAATGCTTCAGAACTCTTCCATTGTTCTCGGAATTCCGCTGACGTTTTAAAATGCTTCGGTACTCTTCCATTGTTCTCGGAATTCCGCTGACATATAAAAATGCTTCGGAAATCTTGCATTGTTCTCGGCATTCCGCTGACGTTTAAAAATGCTTCGGAACTCTTCCATTGTTCTCAGAATTCCGCTGACGTTTAAAAATGCTTCGGAAATCTTCCATTGTTTTCAAAATTCCGCTGACGTTTAAAAATGCTTCAGAACTCTTCCATTGTTCTCGGAATTCCGCTGACGTTTAAAAATGCTATGGAACTCTTGCATTGTTCTCGGCATTCCGCTGACGTTTAAAAATGCTTCGGAACTCTTCAATTGTTCTCGGAATTCTGCCGAACTTTTAAAATGCTTTGTAACTCTTCCATTGCTCTCGGAATTCTGCTGAAGTTTAAAAATGCTTCAGAACTCTTCCATTGTTCTCGGAATTCTGCTGTAGTTTAAAAATGCTTCGGAACTCTTCCATTGTTCTCAGAATTCCGCTGACGTTTAAAAATGCTTCGGAAATCTTCCATTGTTTTCAAAATTCCGCTGACGTTTAAAAATGCTTCAGAACTCTTCCATTGTTCTCAGAATTCCGCTGACGTTTTAAAATGCTTCGGTACTCTTCCATTGTTCTCGGAATTCCGCTGACATATAAAAATGCTTCGGAAATCTTGCATTGTTCTCGGCATTCCGCTGACGTTTAGAAATGCTTCGGAACTCTTCCATTGTTCTCAGAATTCCGCTGATGTTTAAAAATGCTTCGGAAATCTTCCATTGTTTTCAAAATTCCGCTGACGTTTAAAAATGCTTCAGAACTCTTCCATTGTTCTCGGAATTCCGCTGACGTTTAAAAATGCTTTGGAACTCTTCCATTATTCTCGGAATTCTGCTGAAGTTTAAAAATGCTTCGGAACTCTTCCATTGTTCTCAGAATTCCGCTGACGTTTAAAAATGCTTCGGTACTCTTCCATTGTTCTCGGAATTCCGTTGAAGTTTAAAAATGCTTCGAAACTCTTCCATTGTTCTCGGAATTCCGTTGAAGTTTAAAAATGCTTCGGAACTCTTTCATTGTTCTCAGAATTCCGCTGACATTTAAAAATGCTTTGGTACTCTTCCATTGTTCTCTGAATTCCGCTGACATATAAAAATGCTTCGGAAATCTTGCATTGTTCTCGGCATTCCGCTGACGTTTAAAAATGCTTCGGAACTCTTCAATTGTTCTCGGAATTCTGCTGAACTTTTAAAATGCTTTGGAACTCTTCCATTGCTCTCGGAATTCTGCTGAAGTTTAAAAATGCTTCAGAACTCTTACATTGTTCTCGGAATTCTGCTGAAGTTTAAAAATGCTTCGGTACTCTTCCATTGTTCTCGGAATTCCGCTGACATATAAAAATGCTTCGGAAATCTTGCATTGTTCTCGGCATTCCGCTGACGTTTAAAAATGCTTCGGAACTCTTCCATTGTTCTCAAAATTCCGCTGACGTTTAAAAATGCTTCGGAAATCTTCCATTGCTTTCAAAATTCCGCTGATGTTTAAAAATGCTTCAGAACTCTTCCATTGTTCTCGGAATTCCGCTGACGTTTAAAAATGCTTTGGAACTCTTCCATTGTTCTTGGAATTCTGCTGAAGTTAAAAATGCTTCGGAAATCTTGCATTGTTCTCGGCATTCCGCTGACGTTTAAAAATGCTTCGGAACTCTTCAATTGTTCTCGGAATTCTGCTGAACTTTTAAAATGCTTTGGAACTCTTCCATTGCTCTCGGAATTCTGCTGAAGTTTAAAAATGCTTCAGAACTCTTACATTGTTCTCGGAATTCTGCTGAAGTTTAAAAATGCTTCGGTACTCTTCCATTGTTCTCGGAATTCCGCTGACATATAAAAATGCTTCGGAAATCTTGCATTGTTCTCGGCATTCCGCTGACGTTTAAAAATGCTTCGGAACTCTTCCATTGTTCTCAAAATTCCGCTGACGTTTAAAAATGCTTCGGAAATCTTCCATTGTTTTCAAAATTCCGCTGATGTTTAAAAATGCTTCAGAACTCTTCCATTGTTCTCGGAATTCCGCTGACGTTTAAAAATGCTTTGGAACTCTTCCATTGTTCTTGGAATTCTGCTGAAGTTAAAAATGCTTCGGAAATCTTGCATTGTTCTCGGCATTCCGCTGACGTTTAAAAATGCTTCGGAACTCTTCAATTGTTCTCGGAATTCTGCTGAACTTTTAAAATGCTTTGGAACTCTTCCATTGCTCTCGGAATTCTGCTGAAGTTTAAAAATGCTTCGGAACTCTTCCATTGCTCTCGGAATTCTGCTGAAGTTTAAAAATGCTTCGGAACTCTTCCATTGTTCTCAGAATTCCGCTGACGTTTAAAAATGCTTAGGAAATCTTCCATTGTTTTCAAAATTCTGCTGAAGTTTAAAAATGCTTCGGAACTCTTCCATTGTTCTCGGAATTCCGCTGACATATAAAAATGCTTCGGAACTCTTCCATTCTTCTCTGAATTCCGCTGACATTTAAAAATGCTTCGGTACTCTTCCTTTGTTCTCGGAATTCCGCTGACATATAAAAATGCTTCGGAAATCTTGCACTGTTCTCGGCATTCCGCTGACGTTTAAAAATGCTTCGGAACTCTTCAATTGTTCTCGGAATTCTGCCGAACTTTTAAAATGCTTTGGAACTCTTCCATTGCTCTCGGAATTCTGCTGAAGTTTAAAAATGCTTCAGAACTCTTCCATTGTTCTCGGAATTCTGCTGTAGTTTAAAAATGCTTCGGAACTCTTCCATTGTTCTCAGAATTCCGCTGATGTTTAAAAATGCTTCGGAAATCTTCCATTGTTTTCAAAATTCCGCTGACGTTTAAAAATGCTTCAGAACTCTTCCATTGTTCTCGGAATTCCGCTGACGTTTAAAAATGCTTTGGAACTCTTCCATTATTCTCGGAATTCTGCTGAAGTTTAAAAATGCCTCGGAACTCTTCCATTGTTCTCAGAATTCCGCTGACGTTTAAAAATGCTTCGGTACTCTTCCATTGTTCTCGGAATTCCGTTGAAGTTTAAAAATGCTTCGAAACTCTTCCATTGTTCTCGGAATTCCGTTGAAGTTTAAAAATGCTTCGAAACTCTTCCATTGTTCTCGGAATTCTGCTGAAGTTTAAAAATGCTTCGGAACTCTTTCATTGTTCTCAGAATTCCGCTGACATTTAAAAATGCTTCGGTACTCTTCCATTGTTCTCGGAATTCCGTTGAAGTTTAAAAATGCTTCGAAACTCTTCCATTGTTCTCGGAATTCCGTTGAAGTTTAAAAATGCTTCGAAACTCTTCCATTGTTCTCGGAATTCTGCTGAACTTTTAAAATGCTTTGGAACTCTTCCATTGCTCTCGGAATTCTGCTGAAGTTTAAAAATGCTTCAGAACTCTTACATTGTTCTCGGAATTCTGCTGAAGTTTAAAAATGCTTCGGTACTCTTCCATTGTTCTCGGAATTCCGCTGACATATAAAAATGCTTCGGAAATCTTGCATTGTTCTCGGCATTCCGCTGACGTTTAAAAATGCTTCGGAACTCTTCCATTGTTCTCAGAATTCCGCTGACGTTTAAAAATGCTTCGGAAATCTTCCATTGTTTTCAAAATTCCGCTGATGTTTAAAAATGCTTCAGAACTCTTCCATTGTTCTCGGAATTCCGCTGACGTTTAAAAATGCTTTGGAACTCTTCCATTGTTCTTGGAATTCTGCTGAAGTTAAAAATGCTTCGGAACTCTTCCATTGTTCTCAGAATTCCGCTGATGTTTAAAAATGCTTCGGTACTCTTCCATTGTTCTCGGAATTCCACTGACATATAAAAATGCTTCGGAAATCTTGCATTGTTCTCGGCATTCCGCTGACGTTTAAAAATGCTTCGGAACTCTTCAATTGTTCTCGGAATTCTGCTGAAGTTTAAAAATGCTTCGGAACTCTTCCATTGTTCTCGGAATTCCGTTGAAGTTTAAAAATGCTTCGAAACTCTTCCATTGTTCTCGGAATTCTGCTGAAGTTTAAAAATGCTTCGGAACTCTTCCATTGTTCTCAGAATTCCGCTAACGTTTAAAAATGCTTCGGAAATCTTCCATTGTTTTCAAAATTCCGCTGACGCTTAAAAATGCTTCAGAATTCTTCAATTGTTCTCTGAATTCCGCTGACGTTTAATAATGCTTCGCAACTCTTTCATTGTACTCGGAATTCCGCTAACGTTTAAAAATGCTTCGGAACTCTTCCATTGTTCTCGGAATTCCGTTGAAGTTTAAAAATGCTTCGAAACTCTTCCATTGTTCTGGGAATTCTGCTGAAGTTTAAAAATGCTTCAGAACTCTTCCATTGTTCTCGGAATTCCGCTGACGTTTAATAATGCTTCGCAACTCTTTTATTGTTCTCGGAATTCCGCTGATGCTTAAAAATGCTTCGGAACTCTTCCATTGTTCTCGGAATTCTGCTGAAGTTTAAAAATGCTTCGGAACTCTTCCATTGTTCTCGGAATTCCGCTGACATATAAAAATGCTTCGGAAATCTTGCATTGTTCTCGGCATTCCGCTGACGTTTAAAAATGCTTCGGAACTCTTCAATTGTTCTCGGAATTCTGCTGAACTTTTAAAATGCTTTGGAACTCTTCCATTGCTCTCGCAATTCTGCTGATGTTTAAAAATGCTTCGGATCTCTTCCATTGTTCTCGGAATTCTGCTGATGTTTAAAAATGCTTCGGAACTCTTCCATTGTTCTCGGAATTCCGCTGACGTTTAAAAATGCTTCACAACTCTTCCATTGTTCTCGGAATTCCGCTGACTTTTAAAAATACTTCGAAACTCTTCCATTGTTCTCCAAATTCCGCTGAAGTTTAAAAATGCTTCGGAACCCTTCCATTGTTCTCGGAATTCTGCTGACGTTTAAAAATGCTTCGAAACTCTTCCATTGTTCTCTGAATTCCGCTGACGTTTAAAAATGCTTCGGTACTCTTCCTTTGTTCTCGGAATTCCGCTGACATATAAAAATGCTTCGGAAATCTTGCATTGTTCTCGGCATTCCGCTGACGTTTAAAAATGCTTCGGAACTCTTCAATTGTTCTCGGAATTCTGCCAAACTTTTAAAATGCTTTGGAACTCTTCCATTGCTCTCGGAATTCTGCTGAAGTTTAAAAATGCTTCAGAACTCTTCCATTGTTCTCGGAATTCCGCTGACGTTTTAAAATGCTTCGGTACTCTTCCATTGTTCTCGGAATTCCGCTGACATATAAAAATGCTTCGGAAATCTTGCATTGTTCTCGGCATTCCGCTGACGTTTAAAAATGCTTCGGAACTCTTCAATTGTTCTCGGAATTCTGCTGAACTTTTAAAATGCTTTGGAACTCTTCCATTGCTCTCGCAATTCTGCTGACGTTTAAAAATGCTTCGGAACTCTTCCATTGTTCTCGGAATTCTGCTGACGTTTAAAAATGCTTCGGAACTCTTCCATTGTTCTCGGAATTCCGCTGACGTTTAAAAATGCTTCACAACTCTTCCATTGTTCTCGGAATTCCGCTGACTTTTAAAAATACTTCGAAACTCTTCCATTGTTCTCCAAATTCCGCTGAAGTTTAAAAATGCTTCGGAACCCTTCCAATGTTCTCGGAATTCTGCTGAAGTTTAAAAATGCTTCGGAACTCTTCCATTGTTCTCAGAATTCTGCTGACGTTTAAAAATGCTTCGGAACTCTTCCATTGTTCTCGGAATTCCGCTGAAGTTTAAAAATGCTTCAGACCTCTTCCATTGTTCTAGGAATTCTGCTGAAGTTTAAAAATTCATCTGAACTCTTCCATTATTCTCGGAATTCGTGTGAATTTTAAAAATGCTTCGGAACTCTTCTATTGTTCTCGGAATTCCGCTGAAGTTTAAAAATGCTTAAAATCTCTTACATTGTACTCGGAATTCCGCTGAAGTTTAAAAATGCTTCGGAACTCTTCCATTGCTCTCGGAATTCTGCTGAAGTTTAAAAATGCTTCAGAACTCTTACATTGTTCTCGGAATTCTGCTGACGTTTAAAAATGCTTCGGAACTCTTCCATTGTTCTCTGAATTCCGCTGACGTTTAAAAATGCTTCGGTACTCTTCCTTTGTTCTCGGAATTCCGCTGACATATAAAAATGCTTCGGAAATCTTGCATTGTTCTCGGCATTCCGCTGACGTTTAAAAATGCTTCGGAACTCTTCCATTGTTCTCAAAATTCCGCTGACGTTTAAAAATGCTTAGGAAATCTTCCATTGTTTTCAAAATTCCGCTGACGTTTAAAAATGCTTTGGAACTCTTCCATTGTTCTTGGAATTCTGCTGAAGTTAAAAATGCTTCGGAACTCTTCCATTGTTCTCAGAATTCCGCTGACGTTTAAAAATGCTTCGGTACTCTTCCATTGTTCTCGGAATTCCACTGACATATAAAAATGCTTCGGAAATCTTGCATTGTTCTCGGCATTCCGCTGACGTTTAAAAATGCTTCGGAACTCTTCAATTGTTCTCGGAATTCTGCTGAACTTTTAAAATGCTTTGGAACTCTTCCATTGCTCTGGGAATTCTGCTGAAGTTTAAAAATGCTTCGGAACTCTTCCATTGTTCTCGGAATTCTGCTGAAGTTTAAAAATGTTTTGGAACTCTTCCATTGTTCTCAGAATTCCGCTGACGTTTAAAAATGCTTCGGAAATCTTCCATTGTTTTCAAAATTCCGCTGACGTTTAAAAATGCTTCAGAACTCTTCCATTGTTCTCGGAATTCCGCTGACGTTTTAAAATGCTTCGGTACTCTTCCATTGTTCTCGGAATTCCGCTGCCATATAAAAATGCTTCGGAAATCTTGCATTGTTCTCGGCATTCCGCTGACGTTTAAAAATGCTTCGGAACTCTTCCATTGTTCTCAGAATTCCGCTGACGTTTAAAAATGCTTCGGAAATCTTCCATTGTTTTCAAAATTCCGCTGACGTTTAAAAATGCTTCAGAACTCTTCCATTGTTCTCGGAATTCCGCTGACGTTTAAAAATGCTATGGAACTCTTGCATTGTTCTCGGCATTCCGCTGACGTTTAAAAATGCTTCGGAACTCTTCAATTGTTCTCGGAATTCTGCCGAACTTTTAAAATGCTTTGTAACTCTTCCATTGCTCTCGGAATTCTGCTGAAGTTTAAAAATGCTTCAGAACTCTTCCATTGTTCTCGGAATTCTGCTGTAGTTTAAAAATGCTTCGGAACTCTTCCATTGTTCTCAGAATTCCGCTGACGTTTAAAAATGCTTCGGAAATCTTCCATTGTTTTCAAAATTCCGCTGACGTTTAAAAATGCTTCAGAACTCTTCCATTGTTCTCAGAATTCCGCTGACGTTTTAAAATGCTTCGGTACTCTTCCATTGTTCTCGGAATTCCGTTGAAGTTTAAAAATGCTTCGAAACTCTTCCATTGTTCTCGGAATTCCGTTGAAGTTTAAAAATGCTTCGGAACTCTTTCATTGTTCTCAGAATTCCGCTGACATTTAAAAATGCTTTGGTACTCTTCCATTGTTCTCTGAATTCCGCTGACATATAAAAATGCTTCGGAAATCTTGCATTGTTCTCGGCATTCCGCTGACGTTTAAAAATGCTTCGGAACTCTTCAATTGTTCTCGGAATTCTGCTGAACTTTTAAAATGCTTTGGAACTCTTCCATTGCTCTCGGAATTCTGCTGAAGTTTAAAAATGCTTCAGAACTCTTACATTGTTCTCGGAATTCTGCTGAAGTTTAAAAATGCTTCGGTACTCTTCCATTGTTCTCGGAATTCCGCTGACATATAAAAATGCTTCGGAAATCTTGCATTGTTCTCGGCATTCCGCTGACGTTTAAAAATGCTTCGGAACTCTTCCATTGTTCTCAAAATTCCGCTGACGTTTAAAAATGCTTCGGAAATCTTCCATTGCTTTCAAAATTCCGCTGATGTTTAAAAATGCTTCAGAACTCTTCCATTGTTCTCGGAATTCCGCTGACGTTTAAAAATGCTTTGGAACTCTTCCATTGTTCTTGGAATTCTGCTGAAGTTAAAAATGCTTCGGAAATCTTGCATTGTTCTCGGCATTCCGCTGACGTTTAAAAATGCTTCGGAACTCTTCAATTGTTCTCGGAATTCTGCTGAACTTTTAAAATGCTTTGGAACTCTTCCATTGCTCTCGGAATTCTGCTGAAGTTTAAAAATGCTTCGGAACTCTTCCATTGTTCTCGGAATTCTGCTGAAGTTTAAAAATGTTTTGGAACTCTTCCATTGTTCTCAGAATTCCGCTGACGTTTAAAAATGCTTCGGAAATCTTCCATTGTTTTCAAAATTCCGCTGACATATAAAAATGCTTCGGAAATCTTGCATTGATCTCGGCATTCCGCTGACGTTTAAAAATGCTTCAGAATTCTTCAATTGTTCTCGGAATTCTGCTGAACTTTTAAAATGCTTTGGAACTCTTCCATTGCTCTCGGAATTCTGCTGAAGTTTAAAAATGCTTCGGAACTCTTCCATTGTTCTTGGAATTCCGTTGAAGTTTAAAAATGCTTCGAAACTCTTCCATTGTTCTCGGAATTCTGCAGAAGTTTAAAAATGCTTCGGAACTCTTCCATTGTTCTCAGAATTCCGCTAACGTTTAAAAATGCTTCGGAAATCTTCCATTGTTTTCAAAATTCCGCTGACGCTTAAAAATGCTTCAGAACTCTTCCATTGTTCTCTGAATTCCGCTGACGTTTAATAATGCTTCGCAACTCTTTCATTGTACTCGGAATTCCGCTAACGTTTAAAAATGGTTCGGAACTCTTCCATTGTTCTCGGAAATCCGTTGAAGTTTAAAAATGCTTCGAAACTCTTCCATTGTTCTGGGAATTCTGCTGAAGTTTAAAAATGCTTCAGAACTCTTCCATTGTTCTCGGAATTCCGCTGACGTTTAATAATGCTTCGCAACTCTTTCATTGTTCTCGGAATTCTGCTGACTTTTAAAAATACTTCGAAACTCTTCCATTGTTCTCCAAATTCCGCTGAAGTTTAAAAATGCTTCGGAACCCTTCCATTGTTCTCGGAATTCTGCTGAAGTTTAAAAATGCTTCGGAACTCTTCCATTGTTCTCAGAATTCTGCTGACGTTTAAAAATGCTTCGGAACTCTTCCATTGTTCTCGGAATTCCGCTGAAGTTTAAAAATGCTTCGGACCTCTTCCATTGTTCTAGGAATTCTGCTGAAGTTTAAAAATTCATCTGAACTCTTCCATTATTCTCGGAATTCGTGTGAATTTTAAAAATGCTTCGGAACTCTTCTATTGTTCTCGGAATTCCGCTGAAGTTTAAAAATTCTTAAAATCTCTTACATTGTACTCGAAATTCCGCTGAAGTTTAAAAATGCTTCGGAACTCTTCCATTGCTCTCGGAATTCTGCTGAAGTTTAAAAATGCTTCAGTACTCTTACATTGTTCTCGGAATTCTGCTGACGTTTAAAAATGCTTCGGAACTCTTCCATTGTTCTCTGAATTCCGCTGATGTTTAAAAATGCTTCGGTACTCTTCCTTTGTTCTCGGAATTCCGCTGACATATAAAAATGCTTCGGAAATCTTGCACTGTTCTCGGCATTCCGCTGACGTTTAAAAATGCTTCGGAACTCTTCAATTGTTCTCGGAATTCTGCCGAACTTTTAAAATGCTTTGGAACTCTTCCATTGCTCTCGGAATTCTGCTGAAGTTTAAAAATGCTTCAGAACTCTTCCATTGTTCTCGGAATTCTGCTGAAGTTTAAAAATGTTTTGGAACTCTTCCATTGTTCTCAGAATTCCGCTGACGTTTAAAAATGCTTCGGAAATCTTCCATTGTTTTCAAAATTCCGCTGACATATAAAAATGCTTCGGAAATCTTGCATTGTTCTCGGCATTCCGCTGACGTTTAAAAATGCTTCAGAATTCTTCAATTGTTCTCGGAATTCTGCTGAACTTTTAAAATGCTTTGAAACTCTTCCATTGCTCTCGGAATTCTGCTGAAGTTTAAAAATGCTTCGGAACTCTTCCATTGTTCTCGGAATTCCGTTGAAGTTTAAAAATGCTTCGAAACTCTTCCATTGTTCTCGGAATTCTGCTGAAGTTTAAAAATGCTTCGGAACTCTTCCATTGTTCTCAGAATTCCGCTAACGTTTAAAAATGCTTCGGAAATCTTCCATTGTTTTCAAAATTCCGCTGACGCTTAAAAATGCTTCAGAACTCTTCCATTGTTCTCTGAATTCCGCTGACGTTTAATAATGCTTCGCAACTCTTTCATTGTACTCGGAATTCCGCTAACGTTTAAAAATGCTTCGGAACTCTTCCATTGTTCTCGGAATTCCGTTGAAGTTTAAAAATGCTTCGAAACTCTTCCATTGTTCTGGGAATTCTGCTGAAGTTTAAAAATGCTTCAGAACTCTTCCATTGTTCTCGGAATTCCGCTGACGTTTAATAATGCTTCGCAACTCTTTTATTGTTCTCGGAATTCCGCTGATGCTTAAAAATGCTTCGGAACTCTTCCATTGTTCTCGGAATTCTGCTGAAGTTTAAAAATGCTTCGGAACTCTTCCATTGTTCTCGGAATTCCGCTGACATATAAAAATGCTTCGGAAATCTTGCATTGTTCTCGGCATTCCGCTGACGTTTAAAAATGCTTCGGAACTCTTCAATTGTTCTCGGAATTCTGCTGAACTTTTAAAATGCTTTGGAACTCTTCCATTGCTCTCGCAATTCTGCTGATGTTTAAAAATGCTTCGGATCTCTTCCATTGTTCTCGGAATTCTGCTGATGTTTAAAAATGCTTCGGAACTCTTCCATTGTTCTCGGAATTCCGCTGACGTTTAAAAATGCTTCACAACTCTTCCATTGTTCTCGGAATTCCGCTGACTTTTAAAAATACTTCGAAACTCTTCCATTGTTCTCCAAATTCCGCTGAAGTTTAAAAATGGTTCGGAACCCTTCCATTGTTCTCGGAATTCTGCTGACGTTTAAAAATGCTTCGAAACTCTTCCATTGTTCTCTGAATTCCGCTGACGTTTAAAAATGCTTCGGTACTCTTCCTTTGTTCTCGGAATTCCGCTGACATATAAAAATGCTTCGGAAATCTTGCATTGTTCTCGGCATTCCGCTGACGTTTAAAAATGCTTCGGAACTCTTCAATTGTTCTCGGAATTCTGCCAAACTTTTAAAATGCTTTGGAACTCTTCCATTGCTCTCGGAATTCTGCTGAAGTTTAAAAATGCTTCAGAACTCTTCCATTGTTCTCGGAATTCCGCTGACGTTTTAAAATGCTTCGGTACTCTTCCATTGTTCTCGGAATTCCGCTGACATATAAAAATGCTTCGGAAATCTTGCATTGTTCTCGGCATTCCGCTGACGTTTAAAAATGCTTCGGAACTCTTCAATTGTTCTCGGAATTCTGCTGAACTTTTAAAATGCTTTGGAACTCTTCCATTGCTCTCGCAATTCTGCTGACGTTTAAAAATGCTTCGGAACTCTTCCATTGTTCTCGGAATTCTGCTGACGTTTAAAAATGCTTCGGAACTCTTCCATTGTTCTCGGAATTCCGCTGACGTTTAAAAATGCTTCACAACTCTTCCATTGTTCTCGGAATTCCGCTGACTTTTAAAAATACTTCGAAACTCTTCCATTGTTCTCCAAATTCCGCTGAAGTTTAAAAATGCTTCGGAACCCTTCCAATGTTCTCGGAATTCTGCTGAAGTTTAAAAATGCTTCGGAACTCTTCCATTGTTCTCAGAATTCTGCTGACGTTTAAAAATGCTTCGGAACTCTTCCATTGTTCTCGGAATTCCGCTGAAGTTTAAAAATGCTTCAGACCTCTTCCATTGTTCTAGGAATTCTGCTGAAGTTTAAAAATTCATCTGAACTCTTCCATTATTCTCGGAATTCGTGTGAATTTTAAAAATGCTTCGGAACTCTTCTATTGTTCTCGGAATTCCGCTGAAGTTTAAAAATGCTTAAAATCTCTTACATTGTACTCGGAATTCCGCTGAAGTTTAAAAATGCTTCGGAACTCTTCCATTGCTCTCGGAATTCTGCTGAAGTTTAAAAATGCTTCAGAACTCTTACATTGTTCTCGGAATTCTGCTGACGTTTAAAAATGCTTCGGAACTCTTCCATTGTTCTCTGAATTCCGCTGACGTTTAAAAATGCTTCGGTACTCTTCCTTTGTTCTCGGAATTCCGCTGACATATAAAAATGCTTCGGAAATCTTGCATTGTTCTCGGCATTCCGCTGACGTTTAAAAATGCTTCGGAACTCTTCCATTGTTCTCAAAATTCCGCTGACGTTTAAAAATGCTTAGGAAATCTTCCATTGTTTTCAAAATTCCGCTGACGTTTAAAAATGCTTTGGAACTCTTCCATTGTTCTTGGAATTCTGCTGAAGTTAAAAATGCTTCGGAACTCTTCCATTGTTCTCAGAATTCCGCTGACGTTTAAAAATGCTTCGGTACTCTTCCATTGTTCTCGGAATTCCACTGACATATAAAAATGCTTCGGAAATCTTGCATTGTTCTCGGCATTCCGCTGACGTTTAAAAATGCTTCGGAACTCTTCAATTGTTCTCGGAATTCTGCTGAACTTTTAAAATGCTTTGGAACTCTTCCATTGCTCTGGGAATTCTGCTGAAGTTTAAAAATGCTTCGGAACTCTTCCATTGTTCTCGGAATTCTGCTGAAGTTTAAAAATGTTTTGGAACTCTTCCATTGTTCTCAGAATTCCGCTGACGTTTAAAAATGCTTCGGAAATCTTCCATTGTTTTCAAAATTCCGCTGACGTTTAAAAATGCTTCAGAACTCTTCCATTGTTCTCGGAATTCCGCTGACGTTTTAAAATGCTTCGGTACTCTTCCATTGTTCTCGGAATTCCGCTGCCATATAAAAATGCTTCGGAAATCTTGCATTGTTCTCGGCATTCCGCTGACGTTTAAAAATGCTTCGGAACTCTTCCATTGTTCTCAGAATTCCGCTGACGTTTAAAAATGCTTCGGAAATCTTCCATTGTTTTCAAAATTCCGCTGACGTTTAAAAATGCTTCAGAACTCTTCCATTGTTCTCGGAATTCCGCTGACGTTTAAAAATGCTATGGAACTCTTGCATTGTTCTCGGCATTCCGCTGACGTTTAAAAATGCTTCGGAACTCTTCAATTGTTCTCGGAATTCTGCCGAACTTTTAAAATGCTTTGTAACTCTTCCATTGCTCTCGGAATTCTGCTGAAGTTTAAAAATGCTTCAGAACTCTTCCATTGTTCTCGGAATTCTGCTGTAGTTTAAAAATGCTTCGGAACTCTTCCATTGTTCTCAGAATTCCGCTGACGTTTAAAAATGCTTCGGAAATCTTCCATTGTTTTCAAAATTCCGCTGACGTTTAAAAATGCTTCAGAACTCTTCCATTGTTCTCAGAATTCCGCTGACGTTTTAAAATGCTTCGGTACTCTTCCATTGTTCTCGGAATTCCGTTGAAGTTTAAAAATGCTTCGAAACTCTTCCATTGTTCTCGGAATTCCGTTGAAGTTTAAAAATGCTTCGGAACTCTTTCATTGTTCTCAGAATTCCGCTGACATTTAAAAATGCTTTGGTACTCTTCCATTGTTCTCTGAATTCCGCTGACATATAAAAATGCTTCGGAAATCTTGCATTGTTCTCGGCATTCCGCTGACGTTTAAAAATGCTTCGGAACTCTTCAATTGTTCTCGGAATTCTGCTGAACGTTTAAAATGCTTTGGAACTCTTCCATTGCTCTCGGAATTCTGCTGAAGTTTAAAAATGCTTCAGAACTCTTACATTGTTCTCGGAATTCTGCTGAAGTTTAAAAATGCTTCGGTACTCTTCCATTGTTCTCGGAATTCCGCTGACATATAAAAATGCTTCGGAAATCTTGCATTGTTCTCGGCATTCCGCTGACGTTTAAAAATGCTTCGGAACTCTTCCATTGTTCTCAAAATTCCGCTGACGTTTAAAAATGCTTCGGAAATCTTCCATTGCTTTCAAAATTCCGCTGATGTTTAAAAATGCTTCAGAACTCTTCCATTGTTCTCGGAATTCCGCTGACGTTTAAAAATGCTTTGGAACTCTTCCATTGTTCTTGGAATTCTGCTGAAGTTAAAAATGCTTCGGAAATCTTGCATTGTTCTCGGCATTCCGCTGACGTTTAAAAATGCTTCGGAACTCTTCAATTGTTCTCGGAATTCTGCTGAACTTTTAAAATGCTTTGGAACTCTTCCATTGCTCTCGGAATTCTGCTGAAGTTTAAAAATGCTTCGGAACTCTTCCATTGTTCTCGGAATTCTGCTGAAGTTTAAAAATGTTTTGGAACTCTTCCATTGTTCTCAGAATTCCGCTGACGTTTAAAAATGCTTCGGAAATCTTCCATTGTTTTCAAAATTCCGCTGACATATAAAAATGCTTCGGAAATCTTGCATTGATCTCGGCATTCCGCTGACGTTTAAAAATGCTTCAGAATTCTTCAATTGTTCTCGGAATTCTGCTGAACTTTTAAAATGCTTTGGAACTCTTCCATTGCTCTCGGAATTCTGCTGAAGTTTAAAAATGCTTCGGAACTCTTCCATTGTTCTCGGAATTCCGTTGAAGTTTAAAAATGCTTCGAAACTCTTCCATTGTTCTCGGAATTCTGCAGAAGTTTAAAAATGCTTCGGAACTCTTCCATTGTTCTCAGAATTCCGCTAACGTTTAAAAATGCTTCGGAAATCTTCCATTGTTTTCAAAATTCCGCTGACGCTTAAAAATGCTTCAGAACTCTTCCATTGTTCTCTGAATTCCGCTGACGTTTAATAATGCTTCGCAACTCTTTCATTGTACTCGGAATTCCGCTAACGTTTAAAAATGGTTCGGAACTCTTCCATTGTTCTCGGAAATCCATTGAAGTTTAAAAATGCTTCGAAACTCTTCCATTGTTCTGGGAATTCTGCTGAAGTTTAAAAATGCTTCAGAACTCTTCCATTGTTCTCGGAATTCCGCTGACGTTTAATAATGCTTCGCAACTCTTTCATTGTTCTCGGAATTCTGCTGACTTTTAAAAATACTTCGAAACTCTTCCATTGTTCTCCAAATTCCGCTGAAGTTTAAAAATGCTTCGGAACCCTTCCATTGTTCTCGGAATTCTGCTGAAGTTTAAAAATGCTTCGGAACTCTTCCATTGTTCTCAGAATTCTGCTGACGTTTAAAAATGCTTCGGAACTCTTCCATTGTTCTCGGAATTCCGCTGAAGTTTAAAAATGCTTCGGACCTCTTCCATTGTTCTAGGAATTCTGCTGAAGTTTAAAAATTCATCTGAACTCTTCCATTATTCTCGGAATTCGTGTGAATTTTAAAAATGCTTCGGAACTCTTCTATTGTTCTCGGAATTCCGCTGAAGTTTAAAAATTCTTAAAATCTCTTACATTGTACTCGAAATTCCGCTGAAGTTTAAAAATGCTTCGGAACTCTTCCATTGCTCTCGGAATTCTGCTGAAGTTTAAAAATGCTTCAGTACTCTTACATTGTTCTCGGAATTCTGCTGACGTTTAAAAATGCTTCGGAACTCTTCCATTGTTCTCTGAATTCCGCTGATGTTTAAAAATGCTTCGGTACTCTTCCTTTGTTCTCGGAATTCCGCTGACATATAAAAATGCTTCGGAAATCTTGCACTGTTCTCGGCATTCCGCTGACGTTTAAAAATGCTTCGGAACTCTTCAATTGTTCTCGGAATTCTGCCGAACTTTTAAAATGCTTTGGAACTCTTCCATTGCTCTCGGAATTCTGCTGAAGTTTAAAAATGCTTCAGAACTCTTCCATTGTTCTCGGAATTCTGCTGAAGTTTAAAAATGTTTTGGAACTCTTCCATTGTTCTCAGAATTCCGCTGACGTTTAAAAATGCTTCGGAAATCTTCCATTGTTTTCAAAATTCCGCTGACATATAAAAATGCTTCGGAAATCTTGCATTGTTCTCGGCATTCCGCTGACGTTTAAAAATGCTTCAGAATTCTTCAATTGTTCTCGGAATTCTGCTGAACTTTTAAAATGCTTTGAAACTCTTCCATTGCTCTCGGAATTCTGCTGAAGTTTAAAAATGCTTCGGAACTCTTCCATTGTTCTCGGAATTCCGTTGAAGTTTAAAAATGCTTCGAAACTCTTCCATTGTTCTCGGAATTCTGCTGAAGTTTAAAAATGCTTCGGAACTCTTCCATTGTTCTCAGAATTCCGCTAACGTTTAAAAATGCTTCGGAAATCTTCCATTGTTTTCAAAATTCCGCTGACGCTTAAAAATGCTTCAGAACTCTTCCATTGTTCTCTGAATTCCGCTGACGTTTAATAATGCTTCGCAACTCTTTCATTGTACTCGGAATTCCGCTAACGTTTAAAAATGCTTCGGAACTCTTCCATTGTTCTCGGAATTCCGTTGAAGTTTAAAAATGCTTCGAAACTCTTCCATTGTTCTGGGAATTCTGCTGAAGTTTAAAAATGCTTCAGAACTCTTCCATTGTTCTCGGAATTCCGCTGACGTTTAATAATGCTTCGCAACTCTTTTATTGTTCTCGGAATTCCGCTGATGCTTAAAAATGCTTCGGAACTCTTCCATTGTTCTCGGAATTCTGCTGAAGTTTAAAAATGCTTCGGAACTCTTCCATTGTTCTCGGAATTCCGCTGACATATAAAAATGCTTCGGAAATCTTGCATTGTTCTCGGCATTCCGCTGACGTTTAAAAATGCTTCGGAACTCTTCAATTGTTCTCGGAATTCTGCTGAACTTTTAAAATGCTTTGGAACTCTTCCATTGCTCTCGCAATTCTGCTGATGTTTAAAAATGCTTCGGATCTCTTCCATTGTTCTCGGAATTCTGCTGATGTTTAAAAATGCTTCGGAACTCTTCCATTGTTCTCGGAATTCCGCTGACGTTTAAAAATGCTTCACAACTCTTCCATTGTTCTCGGAATTCCGCTGACTTTTAAAAATACTTCGAAACTCTTCCATTGTTCTCCAAATTCCGCTGAAGTTTAAAAATGCTTCGGAACCCTTCCATTGTTCTCGGAATTCTGCTGACGTTTAAAAATGCTTCGAAACTCTTCCATTGTTCTCTGAATTCCGCTGACGTTTAAAAATGCTTCGGTACTCTTCCTTTGTTCTCGGAATTCCGCTGACATATAAAAATGCTTCGGAAATCTTGCATTGTTCTCGGCATTCCGCTGACGTTTAAAAATGCTTCGGAACTCTTCAATTGTTCTCGGAATTCTGCCAAACTTTTAAAATGCTTTGGAACTCTTCCATTGCTCTCGGAATTCTGCTGAAGTTTAAAAATGCTTCAGAACTCTTCCATTGTTCTCGGAATTCCGCTGACGTTTTAAAATGCTTCGGTACTCTTCCATTGTTCTCGGAATTCCGCTGACATATAAAAATGCTTCGGAAATCTTGCATTGTTCTCGGCATTCCGCTCACGTTTAAAAATGCTTCGGAACTCTTCCATTGTTTTCAAAATTCCGCTGACGTTTAAAAATGCTTCAGAACTCTTCCATTGTTCTCAGAATTCCGCTGACGTTTAAAAATGCTTCGGTACTCTTCCATTGTTCTCGGAATTCCGTTGAAGTTTAAAAATGCTTCGAAACTCTTCCATTGTTCTCGGAATTCTGCTGACGTTTAAAAATGCTTCGGTACTCTTCCATTGTTCTCGGAATTCCGTTGAAGTTTAAAAATGCTTCGAAACTCTTCCATTGTTCTCGGAATTCTGCTGACGTTTAAAAATGCTTCGGTACTCTTCCTTTGTTCTC
This sequence comes from Phyllobates terribilis, assembly GCF_046119375.1. Taxonomy (NCBI): domain Eukaryota; kingdom Metazoa; phylum Chordata; class Amphibia; order Anura; family Dendrobatidae; genus Phyllobates; species Phyllobates terribilis. Next base: position 17,076,939 of record NW_027362782.1, read on the forward strand.
GGAATTCCGCTGACATATAAAAATGCTTCGGAAATCTTGCATTGTTCTCGGCATTCCGCTGACGTTTAAAAATGCTTCGGAACTCTTCCATTGTTCTCAAAATTCCGCTGACGTTTAAAAATGCTTAGGAAATCTTCCATTGTTTTCAAAATTCCGCTGACGTTTAAAAATGCTTTGGAACTCTTCCATTGTTCTTGGAATTCTGCTGAAGTTAAAAATGCTTCGGAACTCTTCCATTGTTCTCAGAATTCCGCTGACGTTTAAAAATGCTTCGGTACTCTTCCATTGTTCTCGGAATTCCACTGACATATAAAAATGCTTCGGAAATCTTGCATTGTTCTCGGCATTCCGCTGACGTTTAAAAATGCTTCGGAACTCTTCAATTGTTCTCGGAATTCTGCTGAACTTTTAAAATGCTTTGGAACTCTTCCATTGCTCTCGGAATTCTGCTGAAGTTTAAAAATGCTTCGGAACTCTTCCATTGTTCTCGGAATTCTGCTGAAGTTTAAAAATGTTTTGGAACTCTTCCATTGTTCTCAGAATTCCGCTGACGTTTAAAAATGCTTCGGAAATCTTCCATTGTTTTCAAAATTCCGCTGACGTTTAAAAATGCTTCAGAACTCTTCCATTGTTCTCGGAATTCCGCTGACGTTTTAAAATGCTTCGGTACTCTTCCATTGTTCTCGGAATTCCGCTGACATATAAAAATGCTTCGGAAATCTTGCATTGTTCTCGGCATTCCGCTGACGTTTAAAAATGCTTCGGAACTCTTCCATTGTTCTCAGAATTCCGCTGACGTTTAAAAATGCTTCGGAAATCTTCCATTGTTTTCAAAATTCCGCTGACGTTTAAAAATGCTTCAGAACTCTTCCATTGTTCTCGGAATTCCGCTGACGTTTAAAAATGCTATGGAACTCTTGCATTGTTCTCGGCATTCCGCTGACGTTTAAAAATGCTTCGGAACTCTTCAATTGTTCTCGGAATTCTGCCGAACTTTTAAAATGCTTTGTAACTCTTCCATTGCTCTCGGAATTCTGCTGAAGTTTAAAAATGCTTCAGAACTCTTCCATTGTTCTCGGAATTCTGCTGTAGTTTAAAAATGCTTCGGAACTCTTCCATTGTTCTCAGAATTCCGCTGACGTTTAAAAATGCTTCGGAAATCTTCCATTGTTTTCAAAATTCCGCTGACGTTTAAAAATGCTTCAGAACTCTTCCATTGTTCTCAGAATTCCGCTGACGTTTTAAAATGCTTCGGTACTCTTCCATTGTTCTCGGAATTCCGCTGACATATAAAAATGCTTCGGAAATCTTGCATTGTTCTCGGCATTCCGCTGACGTTTAGAAATGCTTCGGAACTCTTCCATTGTTCTCAGAATTCCGCTGATGTTTAAAAATGCTTCGGAAATCTTCCATTGTTTTCAAAATTCCGCTGACGTTTAAAAATGCTTCAGAACTCTTCCATTGTTCTCGGAATTCCGCTGACGTTTAAAAATGCTTTGGAACTCTTCCATTATTCTCGGAATTCTGCTGAAGTTTAAAAATGCTTCGGAACTCTTCCATTGTTCTCAGAATTCCGCTGACGTTTAAAAATGCTTCGGTACTCTTCCATTGTTCTCGGAATTCCGTTGAAGTTTAAAAATGCTTCGAAACTCTTCCATTGTTCTCGGAATTCCGTTGAAGTTTAAAAATGCTTCGGAACTCTTTCATTGTTCTCAGAATTCCGCTGACATTTAAAAATGCTTTGGTACTCTTCCATTGTTCTCTGAATTCCGCTGACATATAAAAATGCTTCGGAAATCTTGCATTGTTCTCGGCATTCCGCTGACGTTTAAAAATGCTTCGGAACTCTTCAATTGTTCTCGGAATTCTGCTGAACTTTTAAAATGCTTTGGAACTCTTCCATTGCTCTCGGAATTCTGCTGAAGTTTAAAAATGCTTCAGAACTCTTACATTGTTCTCGGAATTCTGCTGAAGTTTAAAAATGCTTCGGTACTCTTCCATTGTTCTCGGAATTCCGCTGACATATAAAAATGCTTCGGAAATCTTGCATTGTTCTCGGCATTCCGCTGACGTTTAAAAATGCTTCGGAACTCTTCCATTGTTCTCAAAATTCCGCTGACGTTTAAAAATGCTTCGGAAATCTTCCATTGCTTTCAAAATTCCGCTGATGTTTAAAAATGCTTCAGAACTCTTCCATTGTTCTCGGAATTCCGCTGACGTTTAAAAATGCTTTGGAACTCTTCCATTGTTCTTGGAATTCTGCTGAAGTTAAAAATGCTTCGGAAATCTTGCATTGTTCTCGGCATTCCGCTGACGTTTAAAAATGCTTCGGAACTCTTCAATTGTTCTCGGAATTCTGCTGAACTTTTAAAATGCTTTGGAACTCTTCCATTGCTCTCGGAATTCTGCTGAAGTTTAAAAATGCTTCGGAACTCTTCCATTGTTCTCGGAATTCTGCTGAAGTTTAAAAATGTTTTGGAACTCTTCCATTGTTCTCAGAATTCCGCTGACGTTTAAAAATGCTTCGGAAATCTTCCATTGTTTTCAAAATTCCGCTGACATATAAAAATGCTTCGGAAATCTTGCATTGATCTCGGCATTCCGCTGACGTTTAAAAATGCTTCAGAATTCTTCAATTGTTCTCGGAATTCTGCTGAACTTTTAAAATGCTTTGGAACTCTTCCATTGCTCTCGGAATTCTGCTGAAGTTTAAAAATGCTTCGGAACTCTTCCATTGTTCTCGGAATTCCGTTGAAGTTTAAAAATGCTTCGAAACTCTTCCATTGTTCTCGGAATTCTGCAGAAGTTTAAAAATGCTTCGGAACTCTTCCATTGTTCTCAGAATTCCGCTAACGTTTAAAAATGCTTCGGAAATCTTCCATTGTTTTCAAAATTCCGCTGACGCTTAAAAATGCTTCAGAACTCTTCCATTGTTCTCTGAATTCCGCTGACGTTTAATAATGCTTCGCAACTCTTTCATTGTACTCGGAATTCCGCTAACGTTTAAAAATGGTTCGGAACTCTTCCATTGTTCTCGGAAATCCGTTGAAGTTTAAAAATGCTTCGAAACTCTTCCATTGTTCTGGGAATTCTGCTGAAGTTTAAAAATGCTTCAGAACTCTTCCATTGTTCTCGGAATTCCGCTGACGTTTAATAATGCTTCGCAACTCTTTCATTGTTCTCGGAATTCCGCTGACTTTTAAAAATACTTCGAAACTCTTCCATTGTTCTCCAAATTCCGCTGAAGTTTAAAAATGCTTCGGAACCCTTCCATTGTTCTCGGAATTCTGCTGAAGTTTAAAAATGCTTCGGAACTCTTCCATTGTTCTCAGAATTCTGCTGACGTTTAAAAATGCTTCGGAACTCTTCCATTGTTCTCGGAATTCCGCTGAAGTTTAAAAATGCTTCGGACCTCTTCCATTGTTCTAGGAATTCTGCTGAAGTTTAAAAATTCATCTGAACTCTTCCATTATTCTCGGAATTCGTGTGAATTTTAAAAATGCTTCGGAACTCTTCTATTGTTCTCGGAATTCCGCTGAAGTTTAAAAATTCTTAAAATCTCTTACATTGTACTCGAAATTCCGCTGAAGTTTAAAAATGCTTCGGAACTCTTCCATTGCTCTCGGAATTCTGCTGAAGTTTAAAAATGCTTCAGTACTCTTACATTGTTCTCGGAATTCTGCTGACGTTTAAAAATGCTTCGGAACTCTTCCATTGTTCTCTGAATTCCGCTGATGTTTAAAAATGCTTCGGTACTCTTCCTTTGTTCTCGGAATTCCGCTGACATATAAAAATGCTTCGGAAATCTTGCACTGTTCTCGGCATTCCGCTGACGTTTAAAAATGCTTCGGAACTCTTCAATTGTTCTCGGAATTCTGCCGAACTTTTAAAATGCTTTGGAACTCTTCCATTGCTCTCGGAATTCTGCTGAAGTTTAAAAATGCTTCAGAACTCTTCCATTGTTCTCGGAATTCTGCTGAAGTTTAAAAATGTTTTGGAACTCTTCCATTGTTCTCAGAATTCCGCTGACGTTTAAAAATGCTTCGGAAATCTTCCATTGTTTTCAAAATTCCGCTGACATATAAAAATGCTTCGGAAATCTTGCATTGTTCTCGGCATTCCGCTGACGTTTAAAAATGCTTCAGAATTCTTCAATTGTTCTCGGAATTCTGCTGAACTTTTAAAATGCTTTGAAACTCTTCCATTGCTCTCGGAATTCTGCTGAAGTTTAAAAATGCTTCGGAACTCTTCCATTGTTCTCGGAATTCCGTTGAAGTTTAAAAATGCTTCGAAACTCTTCCATTGTTCTCGGAATTCTGCTGAAGTTTAAAAATGCTTCGGAACTCTTCCATTGTTCTCAGAATTCCGCTAACGTTTAAAAATGCTTCGGAAATCTTCCATTGTTTTCAAAATTCCGCTGACGCTTAAAAATGCTTCAGAACTCTTCCATTGTTCTCTGAATTCCGCTGACGTTTAATAATGCTTCGCAACTCTTTCATTGTACTCGGAATTCCGCTAACGTTTAAAAATGCTTCGGAACTCTTCCATTGTTCTCGGAATTCCGTTGAAGTTTAAAAATGCTTCGAAACTCTTCCATTGTTCTGGGAATTCTGCTGAAGTTTAAAAATGCTTCAGAACTCTTCCATTGTTCTCGGAATTCCGCTGACGTTTAATAATGCTTCGCAACTCTTTTATTGTTCTCGGAATTCCGCTGATGCTTAAAAATGCTTCGGAACTCTTCCATTGTTCTCGGAATTCTGCTGAAGTTTAAAAATGCTTCGGAACTCTTCCATTGTTCTCGGAATTCTGCTGATGTTTAAAAATGCTTCGGAACTCTTCCATTGTTCTCGGAATTCCGCTGACGTTTAAAAATGCTTCACAACTCTTCCATTGTTCTCGGAATTCCGCTGACTTTTAAAAATACTTCGAAACTCTTCCATTGTTCTCCAAATTCCGCTGAAGTTTAAAAATGCTTCGGAACCCTTCCATTGTTCTCGGAATTCTGCTGACGTTTAAAAATGCTTCGAAACTCTTCCATTGTTCTCTGAATTCCGCTGACGTTTAAAAATGCTTCGGTACTCTTCCTTTGTTCTCGGAATTCCGCTGACATATAAAAATGCTTCGGAAATCTTGCATTGTTCTCGGCATTCCGCTGACGTTTAAAAATGCTTCGGAACTCTTCAATTGTTCTCGGAATTCTGCCAAACTTTTAAAATGCTTTGGAACTCTTCCATTGCTCTCGGAATTCTGCTGAAGTTTAAAAATGCTTCAGAACTCTTCCATTGTTCTCGGAATTCCGCTGACGTTTTAAAATGCTTCGGTACTCTTCCATTGTTCTCGGAATTCCGCTGACATATAAAAATGCTTCGGAAATCTTGCATTGTTCTCGGCATTCCGCTCACGTTTAAAAATGCTTCGGAACTCTTCCATTGTTTTCAAAATTCCGCTGACGTTTAAAAATGCTTCAGAACTCTTCCATTGTTCTCGGAATTCCGCTGACGTTTAAAAATGCTTCAGAACTCTTCCATTGTTCTCGGAATTCCGCTGACGTTTAATAATGCTTCGCAACTCTTTCATTGTACTCGGAATTCCGCTAACGTTTAAAAATGCTTCGGAACTCTTCCATTGTTCTCGGAATTCCGTTGAAGTTTAAAAATGCTTCGAAACTCTTCCATTGTTCTGGGAATTTTGCTGAAGTTTAAAAATGCTTCAGAACTCTTCCATTGTTCTCGGAATTCCGCTGACGTTTAATAATGCTTCGCAACTCTTTCATTGTTCTCGGAATTCCGCTGATGTTTAAAAATGCTTCGGAACTCTTCCATTGTTCTCGGAATTCTGTTGAAGTTTAAAAATGCTTCTAAACTCTTCCATTGTTCTCGGAATTCTGCTGAAGTTTAAAAATGCTTCGGAACTCTTCCATTGTTCTCGGAATTCCGCTGACATATAAAAATGCTTCGGAAATCTTGCATTGTTCTCGGCATTCCGCTGACGTTTAAAAATGCTTCGGAACTCTTCAATTGTTCTCGGAATTCTGCTGAACTTTTAAAATGCTTTGGAACTCTTCCATTGCTCTCGCAATTCTGCTGACGTTTAAAAATGCTTCGGAACTCTTCCATTGTTCTCGGAATTCTGCTGACGTTTAAAAATGCTTCGGAACTCTTCCATTGTTCTCGGAATTCCGCTGACGTTTAAAAATGCTTCACAACTCTTCCATTGTTCTCGGAATTCCGCTGACTTTTAAAAATACTTCGAAACTCTTCCATTGTTCTCCAAATTCCGCTGAAGTTTAAAAATGCTTCGGAACCCTTCCATTGTTCTCGGAATTCTGCTGAAGTTTAAAAATGCTTCGGAACTCTTCCATTGTTCTCAGAATTCTGCTGACGTTTAAAAATGCTTCGGAACTCTTCCATTGTTCTCGGAATTCCGCTGAAGTTTAAAAATGCTTCAGACCTCTTCCATTGTTCTAGGAATTCTGCTGAAGTTTAAAAATTCATCTGAACTCTTCCATTATTCTCGGAATTCGTGTGAATTTTAAAAATGCTTCGGAACTCTTCTATTGTTCTCGGAATTCCGATGAAGTTTAAAAATGCTTAAAATCTCTTACATTGTACTCGGAATTCCGCTGAAGTTTAAAAATGCTTCGGAACTCTTCCATTGCTCTCGGAATTCTGCTGAAGTTTAAAAATGCTTCAGAACTCTTACATTGTTCTCGGAATTCTGCTGACGTTTAAAAATGCTTCGGAACTCTTCCATTGTTCTCTGAATTCCGCTGACGTTTAAAAATGCTTCGGTACTCTTCCTTTGTTCTCGGAATTCCGCTGACATATAAAAATGCTTCGGAAATCTTGCATTGTTCTCGGCATTCCGCTGACGTTTAAAAATGCTTCGGAACTCTTCCATTGTTCTCAAAATTCCGCTGACGTTTAAAAATGCTTCGGAAATCTTCCATTGTTTTCAAAATTCCGCTGACGTTTAAAAATGCTTTGGAACTCTTCCATTGTTCTTGGAATTCTGCTGAAGTTAAAAATGCTTCGGAACTCTTCCATTGTTCTCAGAATTCCGCTGACGTTTAAAAATGCTTCGGTACTCTTCCATTGTTCTCGGAATTCCACTGACATATAAAAATGCTTCGGAAATCTTGCATTGTTCTCGGCATTCCGCTGACGTTTAAAAATGCTTCGGAACTCTTCAATTGTTCTCGGAATTCTGCTGAACTTTTAAAATGCTTTGGAACTCTTCCATTGCTCTCGGAATTCTGCTGAAGTTTAAAAATGCTTCGGAACTCTTCCATTGTTCTCAGAATTCCGCTGACGTTTAAAAATGCTTCGGAAATCTTCCATTGTTTTCAAAATTCCGCTGACGTTTAAAAATGCTTCAGAACTCTTCCATTGTTCTCGGAATTCCGCTGACGTTTTAAAATGCTTCGGTACTCTTCCATTGTTCTCGGAATTCCGCTGACATATAAAAATGCTTCGGAAATCTTGCATTGTTCTCGGCATTCCGCTGACGTTTAAAAATGCTTCGGAACTCTTCCATTGTTCTCAGAATTCCGCTGACGTTTAAAAATGCTTCGGAAATCTTCCATTGTTTTCAAAATTCCGCTGACGTTTAAAAATGCTTCAGAACTCTTCCATTGTTCTCGGAATTCCGCTGACGTTTAAAAATGCTATGGAACTCTTGCATTGTTCTCGGCATTCCGCTGACGTTTAAAAATGCTTCGGAACTCTTCAATTGTTCTCGGAATTCTGCCGAACTTTTAAAATGCTTTGTAACTCTTCCATTGCTCTCGGAATTCTGCTGAAGTTTAAAAATGCTTCAGAACTCTTCCATTGTTCTCGGAATTCTGCTGTAGTTTAAAAATGCTTCGGAACTCTTCCATTGTTCTCAGAATTCCGCTGACGTTTAAAAATGCTTCGGAAATCTTCCATTGTTTTCAAAATTCCGCTGACGTTTAAAAATGCTTCAGAACTCTTCCATTGTTCTCAGAATTCCGCTGACGTTTTAAAATGCTTCGGTACTCTTCCATTGTTCTCGGAATTCCGCTGACATATAAAAATGCTTCGGAAATCTTGCATTGTTCTCGGCATTCCGCTGACGTTTAGAAATGCTTCGGAACTCTTCCATTGTTCTCAGAATTCCGCTGATGTTTAAAAATGCTTCAGAAAACTTCCATTGTTTTCAAAATTCCGCTGACGTTTAAAAATGCTTCAGAACTCTTCCATTGTTCTCGGAATTCCGCTGACGTTTAAAAATGCTTTGGAACTCTTCCATTATTCTCGGAATTCTGCTGAAGTTTAAAAATGCTTCGGAACTCTTCCATTGTTCTCAGAATTCCGCTGACGTTTAAAAATGCTTCGGTACTCTTCCATTGTTCTCGGAATTCCGTTGAAGTTTAAAAATGCTTCGAAACTCTTCCATTGTTCTCGGAATTCCGTTGAAGTTTAAAAATGCTTCGGAACTCTTTCATTGTTTTCAGAATTCTGCTGACATTTAAAAATGCTTTGGTACTCTTCCATTGTTCTCTGAATTCCGCTGACATATAAAAATGCTTCGGAAATCTTGCATTGTTCTCGGCATTCCGCTGACGTTTAAAAATGCTTCGGAACTCTTCAATTGTTCTCGGAATTCTGCTGAACTTTTAAAATGCTTTGGAACTCTTCCATTGCTCTCGGAATTCTGCTGAAGTTTAAAAATGCTTCAGAACTCTTACATTGTTCTCGGAATTCTGCTGAAGTTTAAAAATGCTTCGGTACTCTTCCATTGTTCTCGGAATTCCGCTGACATATAAAAATGCTTCGGAAATCTTGCATTGTTCTCGGCATTCCGCTGACGTTTAAAAATGCTTCGGAACTCTTCCATTGTTCTCCAAATTCCGCTGAAGTTTAAAAATGCTTCGGAACCCTTCCATTGTTCTCGGAATTCTGCTGAAGTTTAAAAATGCTTCGGAACTCTTCCATTGTTCTCAGAATTCTGCTGACGTTTAAAAATGCTTCGGAACTCTTCCATTGTTCTCGGAATTCCGCTGAAGTTTAAAAATGCTTCGGACCTCTTCCATTGTTCTAGGAATTCTGCTGAAGTTTAAAAATTCATCTGAACTCTTCCATTATTCTCGGAATTCGTGTGAATTTTAAAAATGCTTCGGAACTCTTCTATTGTTCTCGGAATTCCGCTGAAGTTTAAAAATTCTTAAAATCTCTTACATTGTACTCGAAATTCCGCTGAAGTTTAAAAATGCTTCGGAACTCTTCCATTGCTCTCGGAATTCTGCTGAAGTTTAAAAATGCTTCAGTACTCTTACATTGTTCTCGGAATTCTGCTGACGTTTAAAAATGCTTCGGAACTCTTCCATTGTTCTCTGAATTCCGCTGATGTTTAAAAATGCTTCGGTACTCTTCCTTTGTTCTCGGAATTCCGCTGACATATAAAAATGCTTCGGAAATCTTGCACTGTTCTCGGCATTCCGCTGACGTTTAAAAATGCTTCGGAACTCTTCAATTGTTCTCGGAATTCTGCCGAACTTTTAAAATGCTTTGGAACTCTTCCATTGCTCTCGGAATTCTGCTGAAGTTTAAAAATGCTTCAGAACTCTTCCATTGTTCTCGGAATTCTGCTGTAGTTTAAAAATGCTTCGGAACTCTTCCATTGTTCTCAGAATTCCGCTCACGTTTAAAAATGCTTCGGAAATCTTCCATTGTTTTCAAAATTCCGCTGACGTTTAAAAATGCTTCAGAACTCTTCCTTTGTTCTCGGAATTCCGCTGACGTTTAAAAATGCTTTGGAACTCTTCCATTATTCTCGGAATTCTGCTGAAGTTTAAAAATGCTTCGGAACTCTTCCATTGTTCTCAGAATTCCGCTGACGTTTAAAAATGCTTCTTTACTCTTCCATTGTTCTCGGAATTCCGCTGACATATAAAAATGCTTCGGAAATCTTGCATTGTTCTCGGCATTCCGCTGACGTTTAAAAATGCTTCGGAAATCTTCCATTGTTTTCAAAATTCCGCTGACGTTTAAAAATGCTTCAGAACTCTTCCTTTGTTCTCGGAATTCCGCTGACGTTTAAAAATGCTTTGGAACTCTTCCATTATTCTCGGAATTCTGCTGAAGTTTAAAAATGCTTCGGAACTCTTCCATTGTTCTCAGAATTCCGCTGACGTTTAAAAATGCTTCTTTACTCTTCCATTGTTCTCGGAATTCCGCTGACATATAAAAATGCTTCGGAAATCTTGCATTGTTCTCGGCATTCCGCTGACGTTTAAAAATGCTTCGGAACTCGTCAATTGTTCTCGGAATTCTGCTGAACTTTTAAAATGCTTTGAAACTCTTCCATTGCTCTCGGAATTCTGCTGAAGTTTAAAAATGCTTCAGAACTCTTCCATTGTTTTCGGAATTCTGCTGAAGTTTAAAAATGTTTCGGAACTCTTCCATTGTTCTCAGAATTCCACTGACGTTTAAAAATGCTTCGGAAATCTTCCATTGTTTTCAAAATTCCGCTGACGCTTAAAAATGCTTCAGAACTCTTCCATTGTTCTCGGAATTCCGCTGACGTTTAATAATGCTTCACAACTTTTTCATTGTTCTCGGAATTCCGCTGACGGTTAAAAATGCTTCGGAACTCTTCCATTGTTCTCGGAATTCCGTTGAAGTTTAAAAATGCTTCGAAACTCTTCCATTGTTCTCAGAATTCCGCTAACGTTTAAAAATGCTTCTTTACTCTTCCATTGTTCTCGGAATTCCGCTGACATATAAAAATGCTTTGGAAATCTTGCATTGTTCTCGGCATTCCGCTGACGTTTAAAAATGCTTCGGAACTCTTCAATTGTTCTCGGAATTCTGCTGAACTTTTAAAATGCTTTGGAACTCTTCCATTGCTCTCGGAATTCTGCTGAAGTTTAAAAATGCTTCAGAACTCTTACATTGTTCTCGGAATTCTGCTGAAGTTTAAAAATGCTTCGGTACTCTTCCATTGTTCTCGGAATTCCGCTGACATATAAAAATGCTTCGGAAATCTTGCATTGTTCTCGGCATTCCGCTGACGTTTAAAAATGCTTCGGAACTCTTCCATTGTTCTCAGAATTCCGCTGACGTTTAAAAATGCTTAGGAAATCTTCCATTGTTTTCAAAATTCCGCTGACGTTTAAAAATGCTTCGATACTCTTCCATTGTTCTCGGAATTCCACTGACATATAAAAATGCTTCGGAAATCTTGCATTGTTCTCGGCATTCCGCTGACGTTTAAAAATGCTTCGGAACTCTTCAATTGTTCTCGGAATTCTGCTGAACTTTTAAAATGCTTTGGAACTCTTCCATTGCTCTCGGAATTCTGCTGAAGTTTAAAAATGCTTCGGAACTCTTCCATTGTTCTCGGAATTCTGCTGAAGTTTAAAAATGTTTTGGAACTCTTCCATTGTTCTCAGAATTCCGCTGACGTTTAAAAATGCTTCGGAAATCTTCCATTGTTTTCAAAATTCCGCTGACATATAAAAATGCTTCGGAAATCTTGCATTGTTCTCGGCATTCCGCTGACGTTTAAAAATGCTTCAGATTCCTTCAATTGTTCTCGGAATTCTGCTGAACTTTTAAAATGCTTTGGAACTCTTCCATTGCTCTCGGAATTCTGCTGAAGTTTAAAAATGCTTCGGAACTCTTCCATTGTTCTCGGAATTCTGCTGAAGTTTAAAAATGCTTCGGAACTCTTCCATTGTTCTCGGAATTCCGTTGAAGTTTAAAAATGCTTCGAAACTCTTCCATTGTTCTCAGAATTCTGCTGAAGTTTAAAAATGCTTCGGAACTCTTCCATTGTTCTCAGAATTCCGCTAACGTTTAAAAATGCTTCGGAAATCTTCCATTGTTTTCAAAATTCCGCTGACGCTTAAAAATGCTTCAGAACTCTTCCATTGTTCTCGGAATTCCGCTGACGTTTAATAATGCTTCGCAACTCTTTCATTGTACTCGGAATTCCGCTAACGTTTAAAAATGGTTCGGAACTCTTCCATTGTTCTCGGAATTCCGCTGAAGTTTAAAAATGCTTCGGACCTCTTCCATTGTTCTAGGAATTCTGCTGAAGTTTAAAAATTCATCTGAACTCTTCCATTATTCTCGGAATTCGTGTGAATTTTAAAAATGCTTCGGAACTCTTCTATTGTTCTCGGAATTCCGCTGAAGTTTAAAAATTCTTAAAATCTCTTACATTGTACTCGAAATTCCGCTGAAGTTTAAAAATGCTTCGGAACTCTTCCATTGCTCTCGGAATTCTGCTGAAGTTTAAAAATGCTTCAGTACTCTTACATTGTTCTCGGAATTCTGCTGACGTTTAAAAATGCTTCGGAACTCTTCCATTGTTCTCTGAATTCCGCTGATGTTTAAAAATGCTTCGGTACTCTTCCTTTGTTCTCGGAATTCCGCTGACATATAAAAATGCTTCGGAAATCTTGCACTGTTCTCGGCATTCCGCTGACGTTTAAAAATGCTTCGGAACTCTTCAATTGTTCTCGGAATTCTGCCGAACTTTTAAAATGCTTTGGAACTCTTCCATTGCTCTCGGAATTCTGCTGAAGTTTAAAAATGCTTCAGAACTCTTCCATTGTTCTCGGAATTCTGCTGTAGTTTAAAAATGCTTCGGAACTCTTCCATTGTTCTCAGAATTCCGCTGACGTTTAAAAATGCTTCGGAAATCTTCCATTGTTTTCAAAATTCCGCTGACGTTTAAAAATGCTTCAGAACTCTTCCTTTGTTCTCGGAATTCCGCTGACGTTTAAAAATGCTTTGGAACTCTTCCATTATTCTCGGAATTCTGCTGAAGTTTAAAAATGCTTCGGAACTCTTCCATTGTTCTCAGAATTCCGCTGACGTTTAAAAATGCTTCTTTACTCTTCCATTGTTCTCGGAATTCCGCTGACATATAAAAATGCTTCGGAAATCTTGCATTGTTCTCGGCATTCCGCTGACGTTTAAAAATGCTTCGGAACTCGTCAATTGTTCTCGGAATTCTGCTGAACTTTTAAAATGCTTTGAAACTCTTCCATTGCTCTCGGAATTCTGCTGAAGTTTAAAAATGCTTCAGAACTCTTCCATTGTTTTCGGAATTCTGCTGAAGTTTAAAAATGTTTCGGAACTCTTCCATTGTTCTCAGAATTCCACTGACGTTTAAAAATGCTTCGGAAATCTTCCATTGTTTTCAAAATTCCGCTGACGCTTAAAAATGCTTCAGAACTCTTCCATTGTTCTCGGAATTCCGCTGACGTTTAATAATGCTTCACAACTTTTTCATTGTTCTCGGAATTCCGCTGACGGTTAAAAATGCTTCGGAACTCTTCCATTGTTCTCGGAATTCCGTTGAAGTTTAAAAATGCTTCGAAACTCTTCCATTGTTCTCAGAATTCCGCTAACGTTTAAAAATGCTTCTTTACTCTTCCATTGTTCTCGGAATTCCGCTGACATATAAAAATGCTTCGGAAATCTTGCATTGTTCTCGGCATTCCGCTGACGTTTAAAAATGCTTCGGAACTCTTCAATTGTTCTCGGAATTCTGCTGAACTTTTAAAATGCTTTGGAACTCTTCCATTGCTCTCGGAATTCTGCTGAAGTTTAAAAATGCTTCAGAACTCTTACATTGTTCTCGGAATTCTGCTGAAGTTTAAAAATGCTTCGGTACTCTTCCATTGTTCTCGGAATTCCGCTGACATATAAAAATGCTTCGGAAATCTTGCATTGTTCTCGGCATTCCGCTGACGTTTAAAAATGCTTCGGAACTCTTCCATTGTTCTCAGAATTCCGCTGACGTTTAAAAATGCTTAGGAAATCTTCCATTGTTTTCAAAATTCCGCTGACGTTTAAAAATGCTTCAGAACTCTTCCATTGTTCTCGGAATTCCGCTGACGTTTAAAAATGCTTTGGAACTCTTCCATTGTTCTTGGAATTCTGCTGAAGTTTAAAAATGCTTCGGAACTCTTCCATTGTTCTCAGAATTCCGCTGACGTTTAAAAATGCTTCGATACTCTTCCATTGTTCTCGGAATTCCACTGACATATAAAAATGCTTCGGAAATCTTGCATTGTTCTCGGCATTCCGCTGACGTTTAAAAATGCTTCGGAACTCTTCAATTGTTCTCGGAATTCTGCTGAACTTTTAAAATGCTTTGGAACTCTTCCATTGCTCTCGGAATTCTGCTGAAGTTTAAAAATGCTTCGGAACTCTTCCATTGTTCTCGGAATTCTGCTGAAGTTTAAAAATGTTTTGGAACTCTTCCATTGTTCTCAGAATTCCGCTGACGTTTAAAAATGCTTCGGAAATCTTCCATTGTTTTCAAAATTCCGCTGACATATAAAAATGCTTCGGAAATCTTGCATTGTTCTCGGCATTCCGCTGACGTTTAAAAATGCTTCAGATTCCTTCAATTGTTCTCGGAATTCTGCTGAACTTTTAAAATGCTTTGGAACTCTTCCATTGCTCTCGGAATTCTGCTGAAGTTTAAAAATGCTTCGGAACTCTTCCATTGTTCTCGGAATTCTGCTGAAGTTTAAAAATGCTTCGGAACTCTTCCATTGTTCTCGGAATTCCGTTGAAGTTTAAAAATGCTTCGAAACTCTTCCATTGTTCTCGGAATTCTGCTGAAGTTTAAAAATGCTTCGGAACTCTTCCATTGTTCTCAGAATTCCGCTAACGTTTAAAAATGCCTCGGAAATCTTCCATTGTTTTCAAAATTCCGCTGACGCTTAAAAATGCTTCAGAACTCTTCCATTGTTCTCGGAATTCCGCTGACGTTTAATAATGCTTCGCAACTCTTTCATTGTACTCGGAATTCCGCTAACGTTTAAAAATGGTTCGGAACTCTTCCATTGTTCTCGGAATTCCGTTGAAGTTTAAAAATGCTTCGAAACTCTTCCATTGTTCTGGGAATTCTGCTGAAGTTTAAAAATGCTTCAGAACTCTTCCATTGTTCTCGGAATTCCGCTGATGTTTAATAATGCTTCGCAACTCTTTCATTGTTCTCGGAATTCCGCTGATGTTTAAAAATGCTTCGGAACTCTTCCATTGTTCTCGGAATTCTGTTGAAGTTTAAAAATGCTTCTAAACTCTTCCATTGTTCTCGGAATTCTGCAGAAGTTTAAAAATGCTTCGGAACTCTTCCATTGTTCTCGGAATTCCGCTGACATATAAAAATGCTTCGGAAATCTTGCATTGTTCTCGGCATTCCGCTGACGTTTAAAAATGCTTCGGAACTCTTCAATTGTTCTCGGAATTCTGCTGAACTTTTAAAATGCTTTGGAACTCTTCCATTGTTCTCGGAATTCCGCTGACGTTTAAAAATGCTTCACAACTCTTCCATTGTTCTCGGAATTCCGCTGACTTTTAAAAATACTTCGAAACTCTTCCATTGTTCTCCAAATTCCGCTGAAGTTTAAAAATGCTTCGGAACCCTTCCATTGTTCTCGGAATTCTGCTGACGTTTAAAAATGCTTCGAAACTCTTCCATTGTTCTCTGAATTCCGCTGACGTTTAAAAATGCTTCGGTACTCTTCCTTTGTTCTCGGAATTCCGCTGACATATAAAAATGCTTCGGAAATCTTGCATTGTTCTCGGCATTCCGCTGACGTTTAAAAATGCTTCGGAACTCTTCAATTGTTCTCGGAATTCTGCCAAACTTTTAAAATGCTTTGGAACTCTTCCATTGCTCTCGGAATTCTGCTGAAGTTTAAAAATGCTTCAGAACTCTTCCATTGTTCTCGGAATTCCGCTGACGTTTTAAAATGCTTCGGTACTCTTCCATTGTTCTCGGAATTCCGCTGACATATAAAAATGCTTCGGAAATCTTGCATTGTTCTCGGCATTCCGCTTACGTTTAAAAATGCTTCGGAACTCTTCAATTGTTCTCGGAATTCTGCTGAACTTTTAAAATGCTTTGGAACTCTTCCAATGCTCTCGCAATTCTGCTGACGTTTAAAAATGCTTCGGAACTCTTCCATTGTTCTCGGAATTCTGCTGACGTTTAAAAATGCTTCGGAACTCTTCCATTGTTCTCGGAATTCCGCTGACGTTTAAAAATGCTTCACAACTCTTCCATTGTTCTCGGAATTCCGCTGACTTTTAAAAATACTTCGAAACTCTTCCATTGTTCTCCAAATTCCGCTGAAGTTTAAAAATGCTTCGGAACCCTTCCATTGTTCTCGGAATTCTGCTGAAGTTTAAAAATGCTTCGGAACTCTTCCATTGTTCTCAGAATTCTGCTGACGTTTAAAAATGCTTCGGAACTCTTCCATTGTTCTCGGAATTCCGCTGAAGTTTAAAAATGCTTCAGACCTCTTCCATTGTTCTAGGAATTCTGCTGAAGTTTAAAAATTCATCTGAACTCTTCCATTATTCTCGGAATTCGTGTGAATTTTAAAAATGCTTCGGAACTCTTCTATTGTTCTCGGAATTCCGCTGAAGTTTAAAAATGCTTAAAATCTCTTACATTGTACTCGGAATTCCGCTGACGTTTAAAAATGCTTCGGAACTCTTCCATTGCTCTCGGAATTCTGCTGAAGTTTAAAAATGCTTCAGAACTCTTACATTGTTCTCGGAATTCTGCTGACGTTTAAAAATGCTTCGGAACTCTTCCATTGTTCTTGGAATTCTGCTGAAGTTTAAAAATGCTTCGGAACTCTTCCATTGTTCTCAGAATTCCGCTGACGTTTAAAAATGCTTCGATACTCTTCCATTGTTCTCGGAATTCCACTGACATATAAAAATGCTTCGGAAATCTTGCATTGTTCTCGGCATTCCGCTGACGTTTAAAAATGCTTCGGAACTCTTCAATTGTTCTCGGAATTCTGCTGAACTTTTAAAATGCTTTGGAACTCTTCCATTGCTCTCGGAATTCTGCTGAAGTTTAAAAATGCTTCGGAACTCTTCCATTGTTCTCGGAATTCTGCTGAAGTTTAAAAATGTTTTGGAACTCTTCCATTGTTCTCAGAATTCCGCTGACGTTTAAAAATGCTTCGGAAATCTTCCATTGTTTTCAAAATTCCGCTGACATATAAAAATGCTTCGGAAATCTTGCATTGTTCTCGGCATTCCGCTGACGTTTAAAAATGCTTCAGATTCCTTCAATTGTTCTCGGAATTCTGCTGAACTTTTAAAATGCTTTGGAACTCTTCCATTGCTCTCGGAATTCTGCTGAAGTTTAAAAATGCTTCGGAACTCTTCCATTGTTCTCGGAATTCTGCTGAAGTTTAAAAATGCTTCGGAACTCTTCCATTGTTCTCGGAATTCCGTTGAAGTTTAAAAATGCTTTGAAACTCTTCCATTGTTCTCGGAATTCTGCTGAAGTTTAAAAATGCTTCGGAACTCTTCCATTGTTCTCAGAATTCCGCTAACGTTTAAAAATGCTTCGGAAATCTTCCATTGTTTTCAAAATTCCGCTGACGCTTAAAAATGCTTCAGAACTCTTCCATTGTTCTCGGAATTCCGCTGACGTTTAATAATGCTTTGCAACTCTTTCATTGTACTCGGAATTCCGCTAACGTTTAAAAATGGTTCGGAACTCTTCCATTGTTCTCGGAATTCCGTTGAAGTTTAAAAATGCTTCGAAACTCTTCCATTGTTCTGGGAATTCTGCTGAAGTTTAAAAATGCTTCAGAACTCTTCCATTGTTCTCGGAATTCCGCTGATGTTTAATAATGCTTCGCAACTCTTTAATTGTTCTCGGAATTCCGCTGATGTTTAAAAATGCTTCGGAACTCTTCCATTGTTCTCGGAATTCTGTTGAAGTTTAAAAATGCTTCTAAACTCTTCCATTGTTCTCGGAATTCTGCAGAAGTTTAAAAATGCTTCGGAACTCTTCCATTGTTCTCGGAATTCCGCTGACATATAAAAATGCTTCGGAAATCTTGCATTGTTCTCGGCATTCCGCTGACGTTTAAAAATGCTTCGGAACTCTTCAATTGTTCTCGGAATTCTGCTGAACTTTTAAAATGCTTTGGAACTCTTCCATTGCTCTCGCAATTCTGCTGACGTTTAAAAATGCTTCGGAACTCTTCCATTGTTCTCGGAATTCTGCTGACGTTTAAAAATGCTTCGGAACTCTTCCATTGTTCTCGGAATTCCGCTGACGTTTAAAAATGCTTCACAACTCTTCCATTGTTCTCGGAATTTCGCTGACTTTTAAAAATACTTCGAAACTCTTCCATTGTTCTCCAAATTCCGCTGAAGTTTAAAAATGCTTCGGAACCCTTCCATTGTTCTCGGAATTCTGCTGACGTTTAAAAATGCTTCGAAACTCTTCCATTGTTCTCTGAATTCCGCTGACGTTTAAAAATGCTTCGGTACTCTTCCTTTGTTCTCGGAATTCCGCTGACATATAAAAATGCTTCGGAAATCTTGCATTGTTCTCGGCATTCCGCTGACGTTTAAAAATGCTTCGGAACTCTTCAATTGTTCTCGGAATTCTGCCAAACTTTTAAAATGCTTTGGAACTCTTCCATTGCTCTCGGAATTCTGGTGAAGTTTAAAAATGCTTCAGAACTCTTCCATTGTTCTCGGAATTCCGCTGACGTTTTAAAATGCTTCGGTACTCTTCCATTGTTCTCGGAATTCCGCTGACATATAAAAATGCTTCGGAAATCTTGCATTGTTCTCGGCATTCCGCTCACGTTTAAAAATGCTTCGGAACTCTTCCATTGCTCTCGGAATTCCGCTGACGTTTAAAAATGCTTCAGAACTCTTCCATTGTTCTCGGAATTCCGCTGACGTTTAATAATGCTTCGCAACTCTTTCATTGTACTCGGAATTCCGCTAACGTTTAAAAATGCTTCGGAACTCTTCCATTGTTCTCGGAATTCCGTTGAAGTTTAAAAATGCTTCGAAACTCTTCCATTGTTCTGGGAATTCTGCTGAAGTTTAAAAATGCTTCAGAACTCTTCCATTGTTCTCGGAATTCCGCTGACGTTTATTAATGCTTCGCAACTCTTTCATTGTTCTCGGAATTCCGCTGATGTTTAAAAATGCTTCGGAACTCTTCCATTGTTCTCGGAATTCTGTTGAAGTTTAAAAATGCTTCTAAACTCTTCCATTGTTCTCGGAATTCTGCTGAAGTTTAAAAATGCTTCGGAACTCTTCCATTGTTCTCGGAATTCCGCTGACATATAAAAATGCTTCGGAAATCTTGCATTGTTCTCGGCATTCCGCTGACGTTTAAAAATGCTTCGGAACTCTTCAATTGTTCTCGGAATTCTGCTGAACTTTTAAAATGCTTTGGAACTCTTCCAATGCTCTCGCAATTCTGCTGACGTTTAAAAATGCTTCGGAACTCTTCCATTGTTCTCGGAATTCTGCTGACGTTTAAAAATGCTTCGGAACTCTTCCATTGTTCTCGGAATTCCGCTGACGTTTAAAAATGCTTCACAACTCTTCCATTGTTCTCGGAATTCCGCTGACTTTTAAAAATACTTCGAAACTCTTCCATTGTTCTCCAAATTCCGCTGAAGTTTAAAAATGCTTCGGAACCCTTCCATTGTTCTCGGAATTCTGCTAAAGTTTAAAAATGCTTCGGAACTCTTCCATTGTTCTCAGAATTCTGCTGACGTTTAAAAATGCTTCGGAACTCTTCCATTGTTCTCGGAATTCCGCTGAAGTTTAAAAATGCTTCAGACCTCTTCCATTGTTCTAGGAATTCTGCTGAAGTTTAAAAATTCATCTGAACTCTTCCATTATTCTCGGAATTCGTGTGAATTTTAAAAATGCTTCGGAACTCTTCTATTGTTCTTGGAATTCCGCTGAAGTTTAAAAATGCTTAAAATCTCTTACATTGTACTCGGAATTCCGCTGAAGTTTAAAAATGCTTCGGAACTCTTCCATTGCTCTCGGAATTCTGCTGAAGTTTAAAAATGCTTCAGAACTCTTACATTGTTCTCGGAATTCTGCTGACGTTTAAAAATGCTTCGGAACTCTTCCATTGTTCTCTGAATTCCGCTGACGTTTAAAAATGCTTCGGTACTCTTCCTTTGTTCTCGGAATTCCGCTGACATATAAAAATGCATCGGAAATCTTGCATTGTTCTCGGCATTCCGCTGACGTTTAAAAATGCTTCGGAACTCTTCAATTGTTCTCGGAATTCTGCCGAACTTTTAAAATGCTTTGGAACTCTTCCATTGCTCTCGGAATTCTGCTGAAGTTTAAAAATGCTTCAGAACTCTTCCATTGTTCTCGGAATTCTGCTGTAGTTTAAAAATGCTTCGGAACTCTTCCATTGTTCTCAGAATTCCGCTGACGTTTAAAAATGCTTCGGAAATCTTCCATTCTTTTCAAAATTCCGCTGACGTTTAAAAATGCTTCAGAACTCTTCCATTGTTCTCGGAATTCCGCTGACGTTTTAAAATGCTTCGGTACTCTTCCATTGTTCTCGGAATTCCGCTGACATATAAAAATGCTTCGGAAATCTTGCATTGTTCTCGGCATTCCGCTGACGTTTAAAAATGCTTCGGAACTCTTCCATTGTTCTCAGAATTCCGCTGATGTTTAAAAATGCTTCGGAAATCTTCCATTGTTTTCAAAATTCCGCTGACGTTTAAAAATGCTTCAGAACTCTTCCATTGTTCTCGGAATTCCGCTGACGTTTAAAAATGCTTTGGAACTCTTCCATTATTCTCGGAATTCTGCTGAAGTTTAAAAATGCTTCGGAACTCTTCCATTGTTCTCAGAATTCCGCTGACGTTTAAAAATGCTTCTTTACTCTTCCATTGTTCTCGGAATTCCGCTGACATATAAAAATGCTTCGGAAATCTTGCATTGTTCTCGGCATTCCGCTGACGTTTAAAAATGCTTCGGAACTCGTCAATTGTTCTCGGAATTCTGCTGAACTTTTAAAATGCTTTGAAACTCTTCCATTGCTCTCGGAATTCTGCTGAAGTTTAAAAATGCTTCAGAACTCTTCCATTGTTTTCGGAATTCTGCTGAAGTTTAAAAATGCTTCGGAACTCTTCCATTGTTCTCAGAATTCCACTGACGCTTAAAAATGCTTCAGAACTCTTCCATTGTTCTCGGAATTCCGCTGACGTTTAATAATGCTTCGCAACTTTTTCATTGTACTCGGAATTCCGCTAACGTTTAAAAATGCTTCGGAACTCTTCCATTGTTCTCGGAATTCCGTTGAAGTTTAAAAATGCTTCTTTACTCTTCCATTGTTCTCGGAATTCCGCTGACATATAAAAATGCTTCGGAAATCTTGCATTGTTCTCGGCATTCCGCTGACGTTTAAAAATGCTTCGGAACTCGTCAATTGTTCTCGGAATTCTGCTGAACTTTTAAAATGCTTTGGAACTCTTCCATTGCTCTCGGAATTCTGCTGAAGTTTAAAAATGCTTCAGAACTCTTACATTGTTCTCGGAATTCTGCTGAAGTTTAAAAATGCTTCGATACTCTTCCATTGTTCTCGGAATTCCGCTGACATATAAAAATGCTTCGGAAATCTTGCATTGTTCTCGGCATTCCGCTGACGTTTAAAAATGCTTCAGAACTCTTCCATTGTTCTCAGAATTCCGCTGACGTTTAAAAATGCTTAGGAAATCTTCAATTGTTTTCAAAATTCCGCTGACGCTTAAAAATGCTTCAGAACTCTTCCATTGTTCTCGGAATTCCGCTGACGTTTAATAATGCTTCGCAACTCTTTCATTGTACTCGGAATTCCGCTAACGTTTAAAAATGCTTCGGAACTCTTCCATTGTTCTCGGAATTCCGTTGAAGTTTAAAAATGCTTCGAAACTCTTCCATTGTTCTGGGAATTCTGCTGAAGTTTAAAAATGCTTCAGAACTCTTCCATTGTTCTCGGAATTCCGCTGACGTTTAATAATGCTTCGCAACTCTTTCATTGTTCTCGGAATTCCGCTGATGTTTAAAAATGCTTCGGAACTCTTCCATTGTTCTCGGAATTCTGTTGAAGTTTAAAAATGCTTCTAAACTCTTCCATTGTTCTCGGAATTCTGCAGAAGTTTAAAAATGCTTCGGAACTCTTCCATTGTTCTCGGAATTCCGCTGACATATAAAAATGCTTCGGAAATCTTGCATTGTTCTCGGCATTCCGCTGACGTTTAAAAATGCTTCGGAACTCTTCCATTGTTCTCCAAATTCCGCTGAAGTTTAAAAATGCTTCGGAACTCTTCCAATGTTCTCAGAATTCCGCTGACGTTTAAAAATGCTTCGGAACTCTTCCATTGTTCTCCAAATTCTGCTGAAGTTTAAAAATGCTTCGGAACTCTTCCATTGTTCTCGGAATTCCGCTGACGTTTAAAAATGCTTCACAACTCTTCCATTGTTCTCGGAATTCCGCTGACTTTTAAAAATACTTCGAAACTCTTCCATTGTTCTCCAAATTCCGCTGAAGTTTAAAAATGCTTCGGAACTCTTCCATTGTTCTCAGAATTCCGCTGACGTTTAAAAATGCTTAGGAAATCTTCCATTGTTTTCAAAATTCCGCTGACGTTTAAAAATGCTTCAGAACTCTTCCATTGTTCTCGGAATTCCGCTGACGTTTAAAAATGCTTTGGAACTCTTCCATTGTTCTTGGAATTCTGCTGAAGTTTAAAAATGCTTCGGAACTCTTCCATTGTTCTCAGAATTCCGCTGACGTTTAAAAATGCTTCGATACTCTTCCATTGTTCTCGGAATTCCACTGACATATAAAAATGTTTCGGAAATCTTGCATTGTTCTCGGCATTCCGCTGACGTTTAAAAATGCTTCGGAACTCTTCAATTGTTCTCGGAATTCTGCTGAACTTTTAAAATGCTTTGGAACTCTTCCATTGCTCTCGGAATTCTGCTGAAGTTTAAAAATGCTTCGGAACTCTTCCATTGTTCTCGGAATTCTGCTGAAGTTTAAAAATGTTTTGGAACTCTTCCATTGTTCTCAAAATTCCGCTGACGTTTAAAAATGCTTCGGAAATCTTGCATTGTTCTCGGCATTCCTCTGACGTTTAAAAATGCTTCAGATTCCTTCAATTGCTCTCGGAATTCTGCTGAACTTTTAAAATGCTTTGGAACTCTTCCATTGCTCTCGGAATTCTGCTGAAGTTTAAAAATGCTTCGGAACTCTTCCATTGTTCTCGGAATTCTGCTGAAGTTTAAAAATGCTTCGGAACTCTTCCATTGTTCTCGGAATTCCGTTGAAGTTTAAAAATGCTTCGAAACTCTTCCATTGTTCTCGGAATTCTGCTGAAGTTTAAAAATGCTTCGGAACTCTTCCATTGTTCTCAGAATTCCGCTAACGTTTAAAAATGCTTCGGAAATCTTCCATTGTTTTCAAAATTCCGCTGACGCTTAAAAATGCTTCAGAACTCTTCCATTGTTCTCGGAATTCCGCTGACGTTTAATAATGCTTCGCAACTCTTTCATTGTACTCGGAATTCCGCTAACGTTTAAAAATGCTTCGGAACTCTTCCATTGTTCTCGGAATTCCGTTGAAGTTTAAAAATGCTTCGAAACTCTTCCATTGTTCTGGGAATTCTGCTGAAGTTTAAAAATGCTTCAGAACTCTTCCATTGTTCTCGGAATTCCGCTGACGTTTTAAAATGCTTCGGTACTCTTCCATTGTTCTCGGAATTCCGCTGACATAAAAATGCTTCGGAAATCTTGCATTGTTCTCGGCATTCCGCTCACGTTTAAAAATGCTTCGGAACTCTTCCATTGTTTTCAAAATTCCGCTGACGTTTAAAAATGCTTCAGAACTCTTCCATTGTTCTCGGAATTCCGCTGACGTTTAAAAATGCTTCAGAACTCTTCCATTGTTCTCGGAATTCCGCTGACGTTTAATAATGCTTCGCAACTCTTTCATTGTACTCGGAATTCCGCTAACGTTTTAAAATGCTTCGGAACTCTTCCATTGTTCTCGGAATTCCGTTGAAGTTTAAAAATGCTTCGAAACTCTTCCATTGTTCTGGGAATTCTGCTGAAGTTTAAAAATGCTTCAGAACTCTTCCATTGTTCTCGGAATTCCGCTGACGTTTAATAATGCTTCGCAACTCTTTCATTGTTCTCGGAATTCCGCTGATGTTTAAAAATGCTTCGGAACTCTTCCATTGTTCTCGGAATTCCGCTGACATATAAAAATGCTTCGGAAATCTTGCATTGTTCTCGGCATTCCGCTGACGTTTAAAAATGCTTCGGAACTCTTCAATTGTTCTCGGAATTCTGCTGAACTTTTAAAATGCTTTGGAACTCTTCCAATGCTCTCGCAATTCTGCTGACGTTTAAAAATGCTTCGGAACTCTTCCATTGTTCTCGGAATTCCGCTGACGTTTAAAAATGCTTCACAACTCTTCCATTGTTCTCGGAATTCCGCTGACTTTTAAAAATACTTCGAAACTCTTCCATTGTTCTCCAAATTCCGCTGAAGTTTAAAAATGCTTCGGAACCCTTCCATTGTTCTCGGAATTCTGCTGAAGTTTAAAAATGCTTCGGAACTCTTCCATTGTTCTCAGAATTCTGCTGACGTTTAAAAATGCTTCGGAACTCTTCCATTGTTCTCGGAATTCCGCTGAAGTTTAAAAATGCTTCAGACCTCTTCCATTTTTCTAGGAATTCTGCTGAAGTTTAAAAATTCATCTGAACTCTTCCATTATTCTCGGAATTCGTGTGAATTTTAAAAATGCTTTGGAACTCTTCTATTGTTCTCGGAATTCCGCTGAAGTTTAAAAATGCTTAAAATCTCTTACATTGTACTCGGAATTCCGCTGAAGTTTAAAAATGCTTCGGAACTCTTCCATTGCTCTCGGAATTCTGCTGAAGTTTAAAAATGCTTCGGAACTCTTCCATTGTTCTCAGAATTCCGCTGACGTTTAAAAATGCTTCGATACTCTTCCATTGTTCTCGGAATTCCACTGACATATAAAAATGTTTCGGAAATCTTGCATTGTTCTCGGCATTCCGCTGACGTTTAAAAATGCTTCGGAACTCTTCAATTGTTCTCGGAATTCTGCTGAACTTTTAAAATGCTTTGGAACTCTTCCATTGCTCTCGGAATTCTGCTGAAGTTTAAAAATGCTTCGGAACTCTTCCATTGTTCTCGGAATTCTGCTGAAGTTTAAAAATGTTTTGGAACTCTTCCATTGTTCTCAAAATTCCGCTGACGTTTAAAAATGCTTCGGAAATCTTGCATTGTTCTCGGCATTCCTCTGACGTTTAAAAATGCTTCAGATTCCTTCAATTGCTCTCGGAATTCTGCTGAACTTTTAAAATGCTTTGGAACTCTTCCATTGCTCTCGGAATTCTGCTGAAGTTTAAAAATGCTTCGGAACTCTTCCATTGTTCTCGGAATTCTGCTGAAGTTTAAAAATGCTTCGGAACTCTTCCATTGTTCTCGGAATTCCGTTGAAGTTTAAAAATGCTTCGAAACTCTTCCATTGTTCTCGGAATTCTGCTGAAGTTTAAAAATGCTTCGGAACTCTTCCATTGTTCTCAGAATTCCGCTAACGTTTAAAAATGCTTCGGAAATCTTCCATTGTTTTCAAAATTCCGCTGACGCTTAAAAATGCTTCAGAACTCTTCCATTGTTCTCGGAATTCCGCTGACGTTTAATAATGCTTCGCAACTCTTTCATTGTACTCGGAATTCCGCTAACGTTTAAAAATGCTTCGGAACTCTTCCATTGTTCTCGGAATTCCGTTGAAGTTTAAAAATGCTTCGAAACTCTTCCATTGTTCTGGGAATTCTGCTGAAGTTTAAAAATGCTTCAGAACTCTTCCATTGTTCTCGGAATTCCGCTGACGTTTTAAAATGCTTCGGTACTCTTCCATTGTTCTCGGAATTCCGCTGACATAAAAATGCTTCGGAAATCTTGCATTGTTCTCGGCATTCCGCTCACGTTTAAAAATGCTTCGGAACTCTTCCATTGTTTTCAAAATTCCGCTGACGTTTAAAAATGCTTCAGAACTCTTCCATTGTTCTCGGAATTCCGCTGACGTTTAAAAATGCTTCAGAACTCTTCCATTGTTCTCGGAATTCCGCTGACGTTTAATAATGCTTCGCAACTCTTTCATTGTACTCGGAATTCCGCTAACGTTTTAAAATGCTTCGGAACTCTTCCATTGTTCTCGGAATTCCGTTGAAGTTTAAAAATGCTTCGAAACTCTTCCATTGTTCTGGGAATTCTGCTGAAGTTTAAAAATGCTTCAGAACTCTTCCATTGTTCTCGGAATTCCGCTGACGTTTAATAATGCTTCGCAACTCTTTCATTGTTCTCGGAATTCCGCTGATGTTTAAAAATGCTTCGGAACTCTTCCATTGTTCTCGGAATTCCGCTGACATATAAAAATGCTTCGGAAATCTTGCATTGTTCTCGGCATTCCGCTGACGTTTAAAAATGCTTCGGAACTCTTCAATTGTTCTCGGAATTCTGCTGAACTTTTAAAATGCTTTGGAACTCTTCCAATGCTCTCGCAATTCTGCTGACGTTTAAAAATGCTTCGGAACTCTTCCATTGTTCTCGGAATTCCGCTGACGTTTAAAAATGCTTCACAACTCTTCCATTGTTCTCGGAATTCCGCTGACTTTTAAAAATACTTCGAAACTCTTCCATTGTTCTCCAAATTCCGCTGAAGTTTAAAAATGCTTCGGAACCCTTCCATTGTTCTCGGAATTCTGCTGAAGTTTAAAAATGCTTCGGAACTCTTCCATTGTTCTCAGAATTCTGCTGACGTTTAAAAATGCTTCGGAACTCTTCCATTGTTCTCGGAATTCCGCTGAAGTTTAAAAATGCTTCAGACCTCTTCCATTTTTCTAGGAATTCTGCTGAAGTTTAAAAATTCATCTGAACTCTTCCATTATTCTCGGAATTCGTGTGAATTTTAAAAATGCTTTGGAACTCTTCTATTGTTCTCGGAATTCCGCTGAAGTTTAAAAATGCTTAAAATCTCTTACATTGTACTCGGAATTCCGCTGAAGTTTAAAAATGCTTCGGAACTCTTCCATTGCTCTCGGAATTCTGCTGAAGTTTAAAAATGCTTCAGAACTCTTCCATTGTTCTCGGAATTCCGCTGACGTTTAATAATGCTTCGCAACTTTTTCATTGTTCTCGGAATTCTGCTGATGGTTAAAAATGCTTCGGAACTCTTCCATTGTTCTCGGAATTCCGTTGAAGTTTAAAAATGCTTCGAAACTCTTCCATTGTTCTCGGAATTCTGCTGAAGTTTAAAAATGCTTCGGAACTCTTTCATTGCTC
Source organism: Phyllobates terribilis (assembly GCF_046119375.1). NCBI lineage: Eukaryota > Metazoa > Chordata > Amphibia > Anura > Dendrobatidae > Phyllobates > Phyllobates terribilis. Next base: position 17,104,125 of record NW_027362782.1, read on the forward strand.
TCAGAATTCCGCTGACATTTAAAAATGCTTTGGTACTCTTCCATTGTTCTCGGAATTCCGCTGACATATAAAAATGCTTCGGAAATCTTGCATTGTTCTCGGCATTCCGCTGACGTTTAAAAATGCTTCGGAACTCTTCAATTGTTCTCGGAATTCTGCTGAACTTTTAAAATGCTTTGGAACTCTTCCATTGCTCTCGGAATTCTGCTGAAGTTTAAAAATGCTTCAGAACTCTTACATTGTTCTCGGAATTCTGCTGAAGTTTAAAAATGCTTCGATACTCTTCCATTGTTCTCGGAATTCCGCTGACATATAAAAATGCTTCGGAAATCTTGCATTGTTCTCGGCATTCCGCTGACGTTTAAAAATGCTTCAGAACTCTTCCATTGTTCTCAGAATTCCGCTGACGTTTAAAAATGCTTAGGAAATCTTCAATTGTTTTCAAAATTCCGCTGACGCTTAAAAATGCTTCAGAACTCTTCCATTGTTCTCGGAATTCCGCTGACGTTTAATAATGCTTCGCAACTCTTTCATTGTACTCGGAATTCCTCTAACGTTTAAAAATGCTTCGGAACTCTTCCATTGTTCTCGGAATTCCGTTGAAGTTTAAAAATGCTTCGAAACTCTTCCATTGTTCTGGGAATTCTGCTGAAGTTTAAAAATGCTTCAGAACTCTTCCATTGTTCTCGGAATTCCGCTGACGTTTAATAATGCTTCGCAACTCTTTCATTGTTCTCGGAATTCCGCTGATGTTTAAAAATGCTTCGGAACTCTTCCATTGTTCTCGGAATTCTGTTGAAGTTTAAAAATGCTTCTAAACTCTTCCATTGTTCTCGGAATTCTGCAGAAGTTTAAAAATGCTTCGGAACTCTTCCATTGTTCTCGGAATTCCGCTGACATATAAAAATGCTTCGGAAATCTTGCATTGTTCTCGGCATTCCGCTGACGTTTAAAAATGCTTCGGAACTCTTCCATTGTTCTCCAAATTCCGCTGAAGTTTAAAAATGCTTCGGAACTCTTCCAATGTTCTCAGAATTCCGCTGACGTTTAAAAATGCTTCGGAACTCTTCCATTGTTCTCCAAATTCCGCTGAAGTTTAAAAATGCTTCGGAAATCTTGCATTGTTCTCGGCATTCCTCTGACGTTTAAAAATGCTTCAGATTCCTTCAATTGCTCTCGGAATTCTGCTGAACTTTTAAAATGCTTTGGAACTCTTCCATTGCTCTCGGAATTCTGCTGAAGTTTAAAAATGCTTCGGAACTCTTCCATTGTTCTCGGAATTCTGCTGAAGTTTAAAAATGCTTCGGAACTCTTCCATTGTTCTCGGAATTCCGTTGAAGTTTAAAAATGCTTCGAAACTCTTCCATTGTTCTCGGAATTCCGCTGACGTTTAATAATGCTTCGCAACTCTTTCATTGTACTCGGAATTCCGCTAACGTTTAAAAATGCTTCGGAACTCTTCCATTGTTCTCGGAATTCCGTTGAAGTTTAAAAATGCTTCGAAACTCTTCCATTGTTCTGGGAATTCTGCTGAAGTTTAAAAATGCTTCAGAACTCTTCCATTGTTCTCGGAATTCCGCTGACGTTTTAAAATGCTTCGGTACTCTTCCATTGTTCTCGGAATTCCGCTGACATAAAAATGCTTCGGAAATCTTGCATTGTTCTCGGCATTCCGCTCACGTTTAAAAATGCTTCGGAACTCTTCCATTGTTTTCAAAATTCCGCTGACGTTTAAAAATGCTTCAGAACTCTTCCATTGTTCTCGGAATTCCGCTGACGTTTAAAAATGCTTCAGAACTCTTCCATTGTTCTCGGAATTCCGCTGACGTTTAATAATGCTTCGCAACTCTTTCATTGTACTCGGAATTCCGCTAACGTTTAAAAATGCTTCGGAACTCTTCCATTGTTCTCGGAATTCCGTTGAAGTTTAAAAATGCTTCGAAACTCTTCCATTGTTCTGGGAATTCTGCTGAAGTTTAAAAATGCTTCAGAACTCTTCCATTGTTCTCGGAATTCCGCTGACGTTTAATAATGCTTCGCAACTCTTTCATTGTTCTCGGAATTCCGCTGATGTTTAAAAATGCTTCGGAACTCTTCCATTGTTCTCGGAATTCTGTTGAAGTTTAAAAATGCTTCTAAACTCTTCCATTGTTCTCGGAATTCTGCTGAAGTTTAAAAATGCTTCGGAACTCTTCCATTGTTCTCGGAATTCCGCTGACATATAAAAATGCTTCGGAAATCTTGCATTGTTCTCGGCATTCCGCTGACGTTTAAAAATGCTTCGGAACTCTTCAATTGTTCTCGGAATTCTGCTGAACTTTTAAAATGCTTTGGAACTCTTCCAATGCTCTCGCAATTCTGCTGACGTTTAAAAATGCTTCGGAACTCTTCCATTGTTCTCGGAATTCTGCTGACGTTTAAAAATGCTTCGGAACTCTTCCATTGTTCTCGGAATTCCGCTGACGTTTAAAAATGCTTCACAACTCTTCCATTGTTCTCGGAATTCCGCTGACTTTTAAAAATACTTCGAAACTCTTCCATTGTTCTCCAAATTCCGCTGAAGTTTAAAAATGCTTCGGAACCCTTCCATTGTTCTCGGAATTCTGCTGAAGTTTAAAAATGCTTCGGAACTCTTCCATTGTTCTCAGAATTCTGCTGACGTTTAAAAATGCTTCGGAACTCTTCCATTGTTCTCGGAATTCCGCTGAAGTTTAAAAATGCTTCAGACCTCTTCCATTGTTCTAGGAATTCTGCTGAAGTTTAAAAATTCATCTGAACTCTTCCATTATTCTCGGAATTCGTGTGAATTTTAAAAATGCTTCGGAACTCTTCTATTGTTCTCGGAATTCCGCTGAAGTTTAAAAATGCTTAAAATCTCTTACATTGTACTCGGAATTCCGCTGAAGTTTAAAAATGCTTCGGAACTCTTCCATTGCTCTCGGAATTCTGCTGAAGTTTAAAAATGCTTCAGAACTCTTACATTGTTCTCGGAATTCTGCTGACGTTTAAAAATGCTTCGGAACTCTTCCATTGTTCTCTGAATTCCGCTGACGTTTAAAAATGCTTCGGTACTCTTCCTTTGTTCTCGGAATTCCGCTGACATATAAAAATGCTTCGGAAATCTTGCATTGTTCTCGGCATTCCGCTGACGTTTAAAAATGCTTCGGAACTCTTCAATTGTTCTCGGAATTCTGCCGAACTTTTTAAATGCTTTGGAACTCTTCCATTGCTCTCGGAATTCTGCTGAAGTTTAAAAATGCTTCAGAACTCTTCCATTGTTCTCGGAATTCTGCTGTAGTTTAAAAATGCTTCGGAACTCTTCCATTGTTCTCAGAATTCCGCTGACGTTTAAAAATGCTTCGGAAATCTTCCATTCTTTTCAAAATTCCGCTGACGTTTAAAAATGCTTCAGAACTCTTCCATTGTTCTCGGAATTCCGCTGACGTTTTAAAATGCTTCGGTACTCTTCCATTGTTCTCGGAATTCCGCTGACATATAAAAATGCTTCGGAAATCTTGCATTGTTCTCGGCATTCCGCTGACGTTTAAAAATGCTTCGGAACTCTTCCATTGTTCTCAGAATTCCGCTGATGTTTAAAAATGCTTCGGAAATCTTCCATTGTTTTCAAAATTCCGCTGACGTTTAAAAATGCTTCAGAACTCTTCCATTGTTCTCGGAATTCCGCTGACGTTTAAAAATGCTTTGGAACTCTTCCATTATTCTCGGAATTCTGCTGAAGTTTAAAAATGCTTCGGAACTCTTCCATTGTTCTCAGAATTCCGCTGACGTTTAAAAATGCTTCTTTACTCTTCCATTGTTCTCGGAATTCCGCTGACATATAAAAATGCTTCGGAAATCTTGCATTGTTCTCGGCATTCCGCTGACGTTTAAAAATGCTTCGGAACTCGTCAATTGTTCTCGGAATTCTGCTGAACTTTTAAAATGCTTTGGAACTCTTCCATTGCTCTCGGAATTCTGCTGAAGTTTAAAAATGCTTCAGAACTCTTCCATTGTTTTCGGAATTCTGCTGAAGTTTAAAAATGCTTCGGAACTCTTCCATTGTTCTCAGAATTCCACTGACGCTTAAAAATGCTTCAGAACTCTTCCATTGTTCTCGGAATTCCGCTGACGTTTAATAATGCTTCGCAACTTTTTCATTGTTCTCGGAATTCTGCTGATGGTTAAAAATGCTTCGGAACTCTTCCATTGTTCTCGGAATTCCGTTGAAGTTTAAAAATGCTTCGAAACTCTTCCATTGTTCTCGGAATTCTGCTGAAGTTTAAAAATGCTTCGGAACTCTTTCATTGTTCTCAGAATTCCGCTGACATTTAAAAATGCTTTGGTACTCTTCCATTGTTCTCGGAATTCCGCTGACATATAAAAATGCTTCGGAAATCTTGCATTGTTCTCGGCATTCCGCTGACGTTTAAAAATGCTTCGGAACTCTTCAATTGTTCTCGGAATTCTGCTGAACTTTTAAAATGCTTTGGAACTCTTCCATTGCTCTCGGAATTCTGCTGAAGTTTAAAAATGCTTCAGAACTCTTACATTGTTCTCGGAATTCTGCTGAAGTTTAAAAATGCTTCGGTACTCTTCCATTGTTCTCGGAATTCCGCTGACATATAAAAATGCTTCGGAAATCTTGCATTGTTCTCGGCATTCCGCTGACGTTTAAAAATGCTTCAGAACTCTTCCATTGTTCTCAGAATTCCGCTGACGTTTAAAAATGCTTAGGAAATCTTCAATTGTTTTCAAAATTCCGCTGACGCTTAAAAATGCTTCAGAACTCTTCCATTGTTCTCGGAATTCCGCTGACGTTTAATAATGCTTCGCAACTCTTTCATTGTACTCGGAATTCCGCTAACGTTTAAAAATGCTTCGGAACTCTTCCATTGTTCTCGGAATTCCGTTGAAGTTTAAAAATGCTTCGAAACTCTTCCATTGTTCTGGGAATTCTGCTGAAGTTTAAAAATGCTTCAGAACTCTTCCATTGTTCTCGGAATTCCGCTGACGTTTAATAATGCTTCGCAACTCTTTCATTGTTCTCGGAATTCCGCTGATGTTTAAAAATGCTTCGGAACTCTTCCATTGTTCTCGGAATTCTGTTGAAGTTTAAAAATGCTTCTAAACTCTTCCATTGTTCTCGGAATTCTGCAGAAGTTTAAAAATGCTTCGGAACTCTTCCATTGTTCTCGGAATTCCGCTGACATATAAAAATGCTTCGGAAATCTTGCATTGTTCTCGGCATTCCGCTGACGTTTAAAAATGCTTCGGAACTCTTCCATTGTTCTCCAAATTCCGCTGAAGTTTAAAAATGCTTCGGAACTCTTCCAATGTTCTCAGAATTCCGCTGACGTTTAAAAATGCTTCGGAACTCTTCCATTGTTCTCCAAATTCCGCTGAAGTTTAAAAATGCTTCGGAACTCTTCCATTGTTCTCGGAATTCCGCTGACGTTTAAAAATGCTTCACAACTCTTCCATTGTTCTCGGAATTCCGCTGACTTTTAAAAATACTTCGAAACTCTTCCATTGTTCTCCAAATTCCGCTGAAGTTTAAAAATGCTTCGGAACTCTTCCATTGTTCTCGGAATTCCACTGACATATAAAAATGCTTCGGAAATCTTGCATTGTTCTCGGCATTCCGCTGACGTTTAAAAATGCTTCGGAACTCTTCAATTGTTCTCGGAATTCTGCTGAACTTTTAAAATGCTTTGGAACTCTTCCATTGCTCTCGGAATTCTGCTGAAGTTTAAAAATGCTTCGGAACTCTTCCATTGTTCTCGGAATTCTGCTGAAGTTTAAAAATGTTTTGGAACTCTTCCATTGTTCTCAAAATTCCGCTGACGTTTAAAAATGCTTCGGAAATCTTGCATTGTTCTCGGCATTCCTCTGACGTTTAAAAATGCTTCAGATTCCTTCAATTGCTCTCGGAATTCTGCTGAACTTTTAAAATGCTTTGGAACTTTTCCATTGCTCTCGGAATTCTGCTGAAGTTTAAAAATGCTTCGGAACTCTTCCATTGTTCTCGGAATTCTGCTGAAGTTTAAAAATGCTTCGGAACTCTTCCATTGTTCTCGGAATTCCGTTGAAGTTTAAAAATGCTTCGAAACTCTTCCATTGTTCTCGGAATTCTGCTGAAGTTTAAAAATGCTTCGGAACTCTTCCATTGTTCTCAGAATTCCGCTAACGTTTAAAAATGCTTCGGAAATCTTCCATTGTTTTCAAAATTCCGCTGACGCTTAAAAATGCTTCAGAACTCTTCCATTGTTCTCGGAATTCCGCTGACGTTTAATAATGCTTCGCAACTCTTTCATTGTACTCGGAATTCCGCTAACGTTTAAAAATGCTTCGGAACTCTTCCATTGTTCTCGGAATTCCGTTGAAGTTTAAAAATGCTTCGAAACTCTTCCATTGTTCTGGGAATTCTGCTGAAGTTTAAAAATGCTTCAGAACTCTTCCATTGTTCTCGGAATTCCGTTGACGTTTAATAATGCTTCGCAACTTTTTCATTGTTCTCGGAATTCTGCTGATGGTTAAAAATGCTTCGGAACTCTTCCATTGTTCTCGGAATTCCGTTGAAGTTTAAAAATGCTTCGAAACTCTTCCATTGTTCTCGGAATTCTGCTGAAGTTTAAAAATGCTTCGGAACTCTTTCATTGTTCTCAGAATTCCGCTGACATTTAAAAATGCTTTGGTACTCTTCCATTGTTCTCGGAATTCCGCTGACATATAAAAATGCTTCGGAAATCTTGCATTGTTCTCGGCATTCCGCTGACGTTTAAAAATGCTTCGGAACTCTTCAATTGTTCTCGGAATTCTGCTGAACTTTTAAAATGCTTTGGAACTCTTCCATTGCTCTCGGAATTCTGCTGAAGTTTAAAAATGCTTCAGAACTCTTACATTGTTCTCGGAATTCTGCTGAAGTTTAAAATTGCTTCGGTACTCTTCCATTGTTCTCGGAATTCCGCTGACATATAAAAATGCTTCGGAAATCTTGCATTGTTCTCGGCATTCCGCTGACGTTTAAAAATGCTTCGGAACTCTTCCATTGTTCTCAGAATTCCGCTGACGTTTAAAAATGCTTAGGAAATCTTCAATTGTTTTCAAAATTCCGCTGACGTTTAAAAATGCTTCAGAACTCTTCCATTGTTCTCGGAATTCCGCTGACGTTTAAAAATGCTTTGGAACTCTTCCATTGTTCTTGGAATTCTGCTGAAGTTTAAAAATGCTTCGGAACTCTTCCATTGTTCTCGGAGTTCCACTGACATATAAAAATGCTTCGGAAATCTTGCATTGTTCTCGGCATTCCGCTGACGTTTAAAAATGCTTCGGAACTCTTCAATTGTTCTCGGAATTCTGCTGAACTTTTAAAATGCTTTGGAACTCTTCCATTGCTCTCGGAATTCTGCTGAAGTTTAAAAATGCTTCGGAACTCTTCCATTGTTCTCGGAATTCTGCTGAAGTTTAAAAATGTTTTGGAACTCTTCCATTGTTCTCAGAATTCCGCTGACGTTTAAAAATGCTTCGGAAATCTTCCATTGTTTTCAAAATTCCGCTGACATATAAAAATGCTTCGGAAATCTTGCATTGTTCTCGGCATTCCGCTGACGTTTAAAAATGCTTCAGATTCCTTCAATTGTTCTCGGAATTCTGCTGAACTTTTAAAATGCTTTGGAACTCTTCCATTGCTCTCGGAATTCTGCTGAAGTTTAAAAATGCTTCGGAACTCTTCCATTGTTCTCGGAATTCTGCTGAAGTTTAAAAATGCTTCGGAACTCTTCCATTGTTCTCGGAATTCCGTTGAAGTTTAAAAATGCTTCGAAACTCTTCCATTGTTCTCGGAATTCTGCTGAAGTTTAAAAATGCTTCGGAACTCTTCCATTGTTCTCGGAATTCCGCTGACATATAAAAATGCTTCGGAAATCTTGCATTGTTCTCGGCATTCCGCTGACGTTTAAAAATGCTTCGGAACTCTTCGATTGTTCTCGGAATTCTGCTGAACTTTTAAAATGCTATGGAACTTTTCCATTGCTCTCGCAATTCTGCTGACGTTTAAAAATGCTTCGGAACTCTTCCATTGTTCTCGGAATTCTGCTGACGTTTAAAAATGCTTCGGAACTCTTCCATTGTTCTCCAAATTCCGCTGAAGTTTAAAAATGCTTCGGAACTCTTCCATTGTTCTCAGAATTCCGCTGACGTTTAAAAATGCTTCGGAACTCTTCCATTGTTCTCCAAATTCCGCTGAAGTTTAAAAATGCTTCGGAACTCTTCCATTGTTCTCGGAATTCCGCTGACGTTTAAAAATGCTTCACAACTCTTCCATTGTTCTCGGAATTCCGCTGACTTTTAAAAATACTTCGAAACTCTTCCATTGTTCTCCAAATTCCGCTGAAGTTTAAAAATGCTTCGGAACTCTTCCATTGTTCTCAGAATTCCGCTGACGTTTAAAAATGCTTCGATACTCTTCCATTGTTCTCGGAATTCCACTGACATATAAAAATGCTTCGGAAATCTTGCATTGTTCTCGGCATTCCGCTGACGTTTAAAAATGCTTCGGAACTCTTCAATTGTTCTCGGAATTCTGCTGAACTTTTAAAATGCTTTGGAACTCTTCCATTGCTCTCGGAATTCTGCTGAAGTTTAAAAATGCTTCGGAACTCTTCCATTGTTCTCGGAATTCTGCTGAAGTTTAAAAATGTTTTGGAACTCTTCCATTGTTCTCAAAATTCCGCTGACGTTTAAAAATGCTTCGGAAATCTTCCATTGTTTTCAAAATTCCGCTGACATATAAAAATGCTTCGGAAATCTTGCATTGTTCTCGGCATTCCGCTGACGTTTAAAAATTCTTCAGATTCCTTCAATTGTTCTCGGAATTCTGCTGAACTTTTAAAATGCTTTGGAACTCTTCCATTGCTCTCGGAATTCTGCTGAAGTTTAAAAATGCTTCGGAACTCTTCCATTGTTCTCGGAATTCTGCTGAAGTTTAAAAATGCTTCAGAACTCTTCCATTGTTCTCGGAATTCCGTTGAAGTTTAAAAATGCTTCGAAACTCTTCCATTGTTCTCGGAATTCTGCTGAAGTTTAAAAATGCTTCGGAACTCTTCCATTGTTCTCAGAATTCCGCTAACGTGTAAAAATGCTTTGGAAATCTTCCATTGTTTTCAAAATTCCGCTGACGCTTAAAAATGCTTCGGAACTCTTCCATTGTTCTCAGAATTCCACTGACGTTTAAAAATGCTTCGGAAATCTTCCATTGTTTTCAAAATTCCGCTGACGCTTAAAAATGCTTCAGAACTCTTCCATTGTTCTCGGAATTCCGCTGACGTTTAATAATGCTTCGCAACTTTTTCATTGTTCTCGGAATTCCGCTGACGGTTAAAAATGCTTCGGAACTCTTCCATTGTTCTCGGAATTCTGTTGAAGTTTAAAAATGCTTCGAAACTCTTCCATTGTTCTCGGAATTCCGCTGACGTTTAATAATGCTTCGCAACTCTTCCATTGTTCTCGGAATTCCGCTGAGGTTTAATAATGCTTCGCAACTCTTTCATTGTTCTCGGAATTCCGCTGACGTTTAAAAATGCTTCGGAACTCTTCCATTGTTCTCGGAATTCCGTTGAAGTTTAAAAATGCTTCGAAACTCTTCCATTGTTCTCGGAATTCTGCTGAAGTTTAAAAATGCTTCGGAACTCTTCCATTGTTCTCGGAATTCCGCTGACATATAAAAATGCTTCGAAAATCTTGCATTGTTCTCGGCATTCTGTTGAACTTTTAAAATGCTTTGGAACTCTACCATTGTTCTCGGAATTCCGTTGAAGTTTAAAAATGCTTCGAAACTCTTCCATTGTTCTCGGAATTCTGCTGAAGTTTAAAAATGCTTCGGAACTCTTCCATTGTTCTCGAAATTCCACTGACGTTTAAAAATGCTTCGGAACTCTTCCATTGTTCTCGGAATTCCGTTGAAGTTTAAAAATGCTTCGAAACTCTTCCATTGTTCTCGGAATTCTGCTGAAGTTTAAAAATGCTTCGAAACTCTTCCATTGTTCTCGGAATTCTGCTGAAGTTTAAAAATGCTTTGGAACTCTTCCATTGCTCTCGGAATTCTGCTGAAGTTTAAAAATGCTTCAGAACTCTTACATTGTTCTCGGAATTCTGCTGAAGTTTAAAAATGCTTCGGAACTCTTCCATTGTTCTCGGAATTCTGCTGACGTTTAAAAATGCTTCGGAACTCTTCCATTGTTCTCCAAATTCCGCTGAAGTTTAAAAATGCTTCGGAACTCTTCCAATGTTCTCAGAATTCCGCTGACGTTTAAAAATGCTTCGGAACTCTTCCATTGTTCTCCAAATTCCGCTGAAGTTTAAAAATGCTTCGGAACTCTTCCATTGTTCTCGGAATTCCGCTGACGTTTAAAAATGCTTCACAACTCTTCCATTGTTCTCGGAATTCCGCTGACTTTTAAAAATACTTCGGAACTCTTCCATTGTTCTCCAAATTCCGCTGAAGTTTAAAAATGCTTCGGAACTCTTCCAATGTTCTCAGAATTCCGCTGACGTTTAAAAATGCTTCGGAACTCTTCCATTGTTCTCAGAATTCCGCTGACGTTTAAAAATGCTTAGGAAATCTTCCATTGTTTTCAAAATTCCGCTGACGTTTAAAAATGCTTCAGAACTCTTCCATTGTTCTCGGAATTCCGCTGACGTTTAAAAATGCTTTGGAACTCTTCCATTGTTCTTGGAATTCTGCTGAAGTTTAAAAATGCTTCGGAACTCTTCCATTGTTCTCAGAATTCCGCTGACGTTTAAAAATGCTTCGATACTCTTCCATTGTTCTCGGAATTCCACTGACATATAAAAATGCTTCGGAAATCTTGCATTGTTCTCGGCATTCCGCTGACGTTTAAAAATGCTTCGGAACTCTTCAATTGTTCTCGGAATTCTGCTGAACTTTTAAAATGCTTTGGAACTCTTACATTGCTCTCGGAATTCTGCTGAAGTTTAAAAATGCTTCGGAACTCTTCCATTGTTCTCGGAATTCTGCTGAAGTTTAAAAATGTTTTGGAACTCTTCCATTGTTCTCAAAATTCCGCTGACGTTTAAAAATGCTTCGGAAATCTTCCATTGTTTTCAAAATTCCGCTGACATATAAAAATGCTTCGGAAATCTTGCATTGTTCTCGGCATTCCGCTGACGTTTAAAAATGCTTCAGATTCCTTCAATTGTTCTCGGAATTCTGCTGAACTTTTAAAATGCTTTGGAACTCTTCCATTGCTCTCGGAATTCTGCTGAAGTTTAAAAATGCTTCGGAACTCTTCCATTGTTCTCGGAAATCCGTTGACGTTTAATAATGCTTCGCAACTTTTTCATTGTTCTCGGAATTCTGCTGATGGTTAAAAATGCTTCGGAACTCTTCCATTGTTCTCGGAATTCCGTTGAAGTTTAAAAATGCTTCGAAACTCTTCCATTGTTCTCGGAATTCTGCTGAAGTTTAAAAATGCTTCGGAACTCTTTCATTGTTCTCAGAATTCCGCTGACATTTAAAAATGCTTTGGTACTCTTCCATTGTTCTCGGAATTCCGCTGACATATAAAAATGCTTCGGAAATCTTGCATTGTTCTCGGCATTCCGCTGACGTTTAAAAATGCTTCGGAACTCTTCAATTGTTCTCGGAATTCTGCTGAACTTTTAAAATGCTTTGGAACTCTTCCATTGCTCTCGGAATTCTGCTGAAGTTTAAAAATGCTTCAGAACTCTTACATTGTTCTCGGAATTCTGCTGAAGTTTAAAATTGCTTCGGTACTCTTCCATTGTTCTCGGAATTCCGCTGACATATAAAAATGCTTCGGAAATCTTCCATTGTTCTCGGAATTCTGCTGACGTTTAAAAATGCTTCGGAACTCTTCCATTGTTCTCCAAATTCCGCTGAAGTTTAAAAATGCTTCGGAACTCTTCCAATGTTCTCAGAATTCCGCTGACGTTTAAAAATGCTTCGGAACTCTTCCATTGTTCTCCAAATTCCGCTGAAGTTTAAAAATGCTTCGGAACTCTTCCATTGTTCTCGGAATTCCGCTGACGTTTAAAAATGCTTCACAACTCTTCCATTGTTCTCGGAATTCCGCTGACTTTTAAAAATACTTCGGAACTCTTCCATTGTTCTCCAAATTCCGCTGAAGTTTAAAAATGCTTCGGAACTCTTCCAATGTTCTCAGAATTCCGCTGACGTTTAAAAATGCTTCGGAACTCTTCCATTGTTCTCAGAATTCCGCTGACGTTTAAAAATGCTTAGGAAATCTTCCATTGTTTTCAAAATTCCGCTGACGTTTAAAAATGCTTCAGAACTCTTCCATTGTTCTCGGAATTCCGCTGACGTTTAAAAATGCTTTGGAACTCTTCCATTGTTCTTGGAATTCTGCTGAAGTTTAAAAATGCTTCGGAACTCTTCCATTGTTCTCAGAATTCCGCTGACGTTTAAAAATGCTTCGATACTCTTCCATTGTTCTCGGAATTCCACTGACATATAAAAATGCTTCGGAAATCTTGCATTGTTCTCGGCATTCCGCTGACGTTTAAAAATGCTTCGGAACTCTTCAATTGTTCTCGGAATTCTGCTGAACTTTTAAAATGCTTTGGAACTCTTACATTGCTCTCGGAATTCTGCTGAAGTTTAAAAATGCTTCGGAACTCTTCCATTGTTCTCGGAATTCTGCTGAAGTTTAAAAATGTTTTGGAACTCTTCCATTGTTCTCAAAATTCCGCTGACGTTTAAAAATGCTTCGGAAATCTTCCATTGTTTTCAAAATTCCGCTGACATATAAAAATGCTTCGGAAATCTTGCATTGTTCTCGGCATTCCGCTGACGTTTAAAAATGCTTCAGATTCCTTCAATTGTTCTCGGAATTCTGCTGAACTTTTAAAATGCTTTGGAACTCTTCCATTGCTCTCGGAATTCTGCTGAAGTTTAAAAATGCTTCGGAACTCTTCCATTGTTCTCGGAAATCCGTTGACGTTTAATAATGCTTCGCAACTTTTTCATTGTTCTCGGAATTCTGCTGATGGTTAAAAATGCTTCGGAACTCTTCCATTGTTCTCGGAATTCCGTTGAAGTTTAAAAATGCTTCGAAACTCTTCCATTGTTCTCGGAATTCTGCTGAAGTTTAAAAATGCTTCGGAACTCTTTCATTGTTCTCAGAATTCCGCTGACATTTAAAAATGCTTTGGTACTCTTCCATTGTTCTCGGAATTCCGCTGACATATAAAAATGCTTCGGAAATCTTGCATTGTTCTCGGCATTCCGCTGACGTTTAAAAATGCTTCGGAACTCTTCAATTGTTCTCGGAATTCTGCTGAACTTTTAAAATGCTTTGGAACTCTTCCATTGCTCTCGGAATTCTGCTGAAGTTTAAAAATGCTTCAGAACTCTTACATTGTTCTCGGAATTCTGCTGAAGTTTAAAATTGCTTCGGTACTCTTCCATTGTTCTCGGAATTCCGCTGACATATAAAAATGCTTCGGAAATCTTGCATTGTTCTCGGCATTCCGCTGACGTTTAAAAATGCTTCGGAACTCTTCCATTGTTCTCAGAATTCCGCTGACGTTTAAAAATGCTTAGGAAATCTTCAATTGTTTTCAAAATTCCGCTGACGTTTAAAAATGCTTCAGAACTCTTCCATTGTTCTCGGAATTCCGCTGACGTTTAAAAATGCTTTGGAACTCTTCCATTGTTCTTGGAATTCTGCTGAAGTTTAAAAATGCTTCGGAACTCTTCCATTGTTCTCGGAGTTCCACTGACATATAAAAATGCTTCGGAAATCTTGCATTGTTCTCGGCATTCCGCTGACGTTTAAAAATGCTTCGGAACTCTTCAATTGTTCTCGGAATTCTGCTGAACTTTTAAAATGCTTTGGAACTCTTCCATTGCTCTCGGAATTCTGCTGAAGTTTAAAAATGCTTCGGAACTCTTCCATTGTTCTCGGAATTCTGCTGAAGTTTAAAAATGTTTTGGAACTCTTCCATTGTTCTCAGAATTCCGCTGACGTTTAAAAATGCTTCGGAAATCTTCCATTGTTTTCAAAATTCCGCTGACGTTTAAAAATGCTTCAGATTCCTTCAATTGTTCTCGGAATTCTGCTGAACTTTTAAAATGCTTCGGAACTCTTCCATTGTTCTCGGAATTCTGCTGAAGTTTAAAAATGCTTCGGAACTCTTCCATTGTTCTCGGAATTCCGTTGAAGTTTAAAAATGCTTCGAAACTCTTCCATTGTTCTCGGAATTCTGCTGAAGTTTAAAAATGCTTCGGAACTCTTCCATTGTTCTCGGAATTCCGCTGACATATAAAAATGCTTCGGAAATCTTGCATTGTTCTCGGCATTCCGCTGACGTTTAAAAATGCTTCGGAACTCTTCAATTGTTCTCGGAATTCTGCTGAACTTTTAAAATGCTTTGGAACTTTTCCATTGCTCTCGCAATTCTGCTGACGTTTAAAAATGCTTCGGAACTCTTCCATTGTTCTCGGAATTCTGCTGACGTTTAAAAATGCTTCGGAACTCTTCCATTGTTCTCCAAATTCCGCTGAAGTTTAAAAATGCTTCGGAACTCTTCCATTGTTCTCAGAATTCCGCTGACGTTTAAAAATGCTTCGGAACTCTTCCATTGTTCTCCAAATTCCGCTGAAGTTTAAAAATGCTTCGGAACTCTTCCATTGTTCTCGGAATTCCGCTGACGTTTAAAAATGCTTCACAACTCTTCCATTGTTCTCGGAATTCCGCTGACTTTTAAAAATACTTCGAAACTCTTCCATTGTTCTCCAAATTCCGCTGAAGTTTAAAAATGCTTCGGAACTCTTCCATTGTTCTCAGAATTCCGCTGACGTTTAAAAATGCTTCGATACTCTTCCATTGTTCTCGGAATTCCACTGACATATAAAAATGCTTCGGAAATCTTGCATTGTTCTCGGCATTCCGCTGACGTTTAAAAATGCTTCGGAACTCTTCAATTGTTCTCGGAATTCTGCTGAACTTTTAAAATGCTTTGGAACTCTTCCATTGCTCTCGGAATTCTGCTGAAGTTTAAAAATGCTTCGGAACTCTTCCATTGTTCTCGGAATTCTGCTGAAGTTTAAAAATGTTTTGGAACTCTTCCATTGTTCTCAAAATTCCGCTGACGTTTAAAAATGCTTCGGAAATCTTCCATTGTTTTCAAAATTCCGCTGACATATAAAAATGCTTCGGAAATCTTGCATTGTTCTCGGCATTCCGCTGACGTTTAAAAATGCTTCAGATTCCTCCAATTGTTCTCGGAATTCTGCTGAACTTTTAAAATGCTTTGGAACTCTTCCATTGCTCTCGGAATTCTGCTGAAGTTTAAAAATGCTTCGGAACTCTTCCATTGTTCTCGGAATTCTGCTGAAGTTTAAAAATGCTTCGGAACTCTTCCATTGTTCTCGGAATTCCGTTGAAGTTTAAAAATGCTTCGAAACTCTTCCATTGTTCTCGGAATTCTGCTGAAGTTTAAAAATGCTTCGGAACTCTTCCATTGTTCTCAGAATTCCGCTAACGTGTAAAAATGCTTTGGAAATCTTCCATTGTTTTCAAAATTCCGCTGACGCTTAAAAATGCTTCGGAACTCTTCCATTGTTCTCAGAATTCCACTGACGTTTAAAAATGCTTCGGAAATCTTCCATTGTTTTCAAAATTCCGCTGACGCTTAAAAATGCTTCAGAACTCTTCCATTGTTCTCGGAATTCCGCTGACGTTTAATAATGCTTCGCAACTTTTTCATTGTTCTCGGAATTCCGCTGACGGTTAAAAATGCTTCGGAACTCTTTCATTGTTCTCGGAATTCCGCTGACGTTTAAAAATGCTTCGGAACTCTTCCATTGTTCTCGGAATTCCGTTGAAGTTTAAAAATGCTTCGAAACTCTTCCATTGTTCTCGGAATTCTGCTGAAGTTTAAAAATGCTTCGGAACTCTTCCATTGTTCTCGGAATTCCGCTGACATATAAAAATGCTTCGAAAATCTTGCATTGTTCTCGGCATTCTGTTGAACTTTTAAAATGCTTTGGAACTCTACCATTGTTCTCGGAATTCCGTTGAAGTTTAAAAATGCTTCGAAACTCTTCCATTGTTCTCGGAATTCTGCTGAAGTTTAAAAATGCTTCGGAACTCTTCCATTGTTCTCGGAATTCCGTTGAAGTTTAAAAATGCTTCGAAACTCTTCCATTGTTCTCGGAATTCTGCTGAAGTTTAAAAATGCTTCGGAACTCTTCCATTGTTCTCGGAATTCTGCTGACATATAAAAATGCTTCGGAAATCTTGCATTGTTCTCGGCATTCCGCTGACATTTAAAAATGCTTCGGAACTCTTCAATTGTTCTCGGAATTCTGCTGAACTTTTAAAATGCTTTGGAACTTTTCCATTGCTCTCGCAATTCTGCTGACATTTAAAAATGCTTCGGAACTCTTCCATTGTTCTCGGAATTCTGCTGACGTTTAAAAATGCTTCGGAACTCTTCCATTGTTCTCCAAATTCCGCTGAAGTTTAAAAATGCTTCGGAACTCTTCCAATGTTCTCAGAATTCCGCTGACGTTTAAAAATGCTTCGGAACTCTTCCATTGTTCTCCAAATTCCGCTGAAGTTTAAAAATGCTTCGGAACTCTTCCATTGTTCTCGGAATTCCGCTGACGTTTAAAAATGCTTCACAACTCTTCCATTGTTCTCGGAATTCCGCTGACTTTTAAAAATACTTCGAAACTCTTTCATTGTTCTCCAAATTCCGCTGAAGTTTAAAAATGCTTCGGAACTCTTCCATTGTTCTCAGAATTCCGCTGACGTTTAAAAATGCTTAGGAAAATTTTCCATTGTTTTCAAAATTCCGCTGACGTTTAAAAATGCTTCAGAACTCTTCCATTGTTCTCGGAATTCCGCTGACGTTTAAAAATGCTTTGGAACTCTTCCATTGTTCTTGGAATTCTGCTGAAGTTTAAAAATGCTTCGGAACTCTTCCATTGTTCTCAGAATTCCGCTGACGTTTAAAAATGCTTCGATACTCTTCCATTGTTCTCGGAATTCCACTGACATATAAAAATGCTTCGGAAATCTTGCATTGTTCTCGGCATTCCGCTGACGTTTAAAAATGCTTCGGAACTCTTCAATTGTTCTCGGAATTCTGCTGAACTTTTAAAATGCTTTGGAACTCTTCCATTGCTCTCGGAATTCTGCTGAAGTTTAAAAATGCTTCGGAACTCTTCCATTGTTCTCGGAATTCTGCTGAAGTTTAAAAATGTTTTGGAACTCTTCCATTGTTCTCAAAATTCCGCTGACGTTTAAAAATGCTTCGGAAATCTTCCATTGTTTTCAAAATTCCGCTGACATATAAAAATGCTTCGGAAATCTTGCATTGTTCTCGGCATTCCGCTGACGTTTAAAAATGCTTCAGATTCCTTCAATTGTTCTCGGAATTCTGCTGAACTTTTAAAATGCTTTGGAACTCTTCCATTGCTCTCGGAATTCTGCTGAAGTTTAAAAATGCTTCGGAACTCTTCCATTGTTCTCGGAATTCTGCTGAAGTTTAAAAATGCTTCGGAACTCTTCCATTGTTCTCGGAATTCCGTTGAAGTTTAAAAATGCTTCGAAACTCTTCCATTGTTCTCGGAATTCTGCTGAAGTTTAAAAATGCTTCGGAACTCTTCCATTGTTCTCAGAATTCCGCTAACGTGTAAAAATGCTTCGGAAATCTTCCATTGTTTTCAAAATTCCGCTGACGCTTAAAAATGCTTCAGAACTCTTCCATTGTTCTCGGAATTCCGCTGACGTTTAATAATGCTTCGCAACTCTTTCATTGTACTCGGAATTCCGCTAACGTTTAAAAATGCTTCGGAACTCTTCCATTGTTCTCGGAATTCCGTTGAAGTTTAAAAATGCTTCGAAACTCTTCCATTGTTCTGGGAATTCTGCTGAAGTTTAAAAATGCTTCAGAACTCTTCCATTGTTCTCGGAATTCCGCTGACGTTTAATAATGCTTCGCAACTCTTTCATTGTTCTCGGAATTCCGCTGATGTTTAAAAATGCTTCGGAACTCTTCCATTGTTCTCGGAATTCTGTTGAAGTTTAAAAATGCTTCTAAACTCTTCCATTGTTCTCGGAATTCTGCAGAAGTTTAAAAATGCTTCGGAACTCTTCCATTGTTCTCGGAATTCCGCTGACATATAAAAATGCTTCGGAAATCTTGCATTGTTCTCGGCATTCCGCTGACGTTTAAAAATGCTTCGGAACTCTTCCATTGTTCTCGGAATTCTGCTGAACTTTTAAAATGCTTTGGAACTCTTCCATTGCTCTCGCAATTCTGCTGACGTTTAAAAATGCTTCGGAACTCTTCCATTGTTCTCGGAATTCTGCTGACGTTTAAAAATGCTTCGGAACTCTTCCATTGTTCTCGGAATTCCGCTGACGTTTAAAAATGCTTCACAACTCTTCCATTGTTCTCGGAATTCCGCTGACTTTTAAAAATACTTCGAAACTCTTCCATTGTTCTCCAAATTCCGCTGAAGTTTAAAAATGCTTCGGAACTCTTCCATTGTTCTCAGAATTCCGCTGACGTTTAAAAATGCTTAGGAAATCTTCCATTGTTTTCAAAATTCCGCTGACGTTTAAAAATGCTTCAGAACTCTTCCATTGTTCTCGGAATTCCGCTGATGTTTAAAAATGCTTTGGATCTCTTCCATTGTTCTTGGAATTCTGCTGAAGTTTAAAAATGCTTCGGAACTCTTCCATTGTTCTCAGAATTCCGCTGACGTTTAAAAATGCTTCGATACTCTTCCATTGTTCTCGGAATTCCACTGACATATAAAAATGCTTCGGAAATCTTGCATTGTTCTCGGCATTCCGCTGACGTTTAAAAATGCTTCGGAACTCTTCCATTGTTCTCAGAATTCCGCTGACGTTTTAAAATGCTTCAGAACTCTTCCATTGTTCTCGGAATTCCGCTGACGTTTTAAAATGCTTCGGTACTCTTCCATTGTTCTCGGAATTCCGCTGACATATAAAAATGCTTCGGAAATCTTGCATTGTTCTCGGCATTCCGCTGACGTTTAAAAATGCTTCGGAACTCTTCCATTGTTCTCAGAATTCCGCTGACATTTAAAAATGCTTCGGAAATCTTCCATTGTTTTCAAAATTCCGCTGACGTTTAAAAATGCTTCAGAACTCTTCCATTGTTCTCGGAATTCCGCTGACGTTTAAAAATGCTTTGGAACTCTTCCATTATTCTCGGAATTCTGCTGACGTTTAATAATGCTTCAGAACTCTTCCATTGTTCTCGGAATTCCGCTGACGTTTAATAATGCTTCGCAACTTTTTCATTGTTCTCGGAATTCCGCTGACGGTTAAAAATGCTTCGGAACTCTTCCATTGTTCTCGGAATTCTGTTGAAGTTTAAAAATGCTTCGAAACTCTTCCATTGTTCTCGGAATTCTGCTGAAGTTTAAAAATGCTTCAGAACTCTTCCATTGTTCTCGGAATTCCGCTGACGTTTAATAATGCTTCGCAACTCTTTCATTGTTCTCGGAATTCCGCTGACGTTTAAAAATGCTTCGGAACTCTTCCATTGTTCTCGGAATTCCGTTGAAGTTTAAAAATGCTTCGAAACTCTTCCATTGTTCTCGGAATTCTGCTGAAGTTTAAAAATGCTTCGGAACTCTTTCATTGTTCTCAGAATTCCGCTGACATTTAAAAATGCTTTGGTACTCTTCCATTGTTCTCGGAATTCCGCTGACATATAAAAATGCTTCGGAAATCTTGCATTGTTCTCGGCATTCCGCTGACGTTTAAAAATGCTTCGGAACTCTTCAATTGTTCTCGGAATTCTGCTGAACTTTTAAAATGCTTTGGAACTCTTCCATTGCTCTCGGAATTCTGCTGAAGTTTAAAAATGCTTCAGAACTCTTCCATTGTTCTCGGAATTCCGCTGACATATAAAAATGCTTCGGAAATCTTGCATTGTTCTCGGCATTCCGCTGACGTTTAAAAATGCTTCGGAACTCTTCCATTGTTCTCAGAATTCCGCTGACGTTTAAAAATGCTTAGGAAATCTTCCATTGTTTTCAAAATTCCGCTGACGTTTAAAAATGCTTCAGAACTCTTCCATTGTTCTCGGAATTCCGCTGACGTTTAAAAATGCTTCGGAACTCTTCCATTGTTCTCGGAATTCCGTTGAAGTTTAAAAATGCTTCGAAACTCTTCCATTGTTCTCGGAATTCTGCTGAAGTTTAAAAATGCTTCGGAACTCTTCCATTGTTCTCAGAATTCCGCTAACGTTTAAAAATGCTTCGGAAATCTTCCATTGTTTTCAAAATTCCGCTGACGCTTAAAAATGCTTCAGAACTCTTCCATTGTTCTCGGAATTCCGCTGACATATAAAAATGCTTCGGAAATCTTGCATTGTTCTCGGCATTCCGCTGACGTTTAAAAATGCTTCGGAACTCTTCAATTGTTCTCGGAATTCTGCTGAACTTTTAAAATGCTTTGGAACTCTTCCATTGCTCTCGCAATTCTGCTGACGTTTAAAAATGCTTCGGAACTCTTCCATTGTTCTCGGAATTCTGCTGACGTTTAAAAATGCTTCGGAACTCTTCCATTGTTCTCGGAATTCCGCTGACGTTTAAAAATGCTTCGGAACTCTTCCATTGTTCTCAGAATTCTGCTGACGTTTAAAAATGCTTCGGAACTCTTCCATTGTTCTCGGAATTCCGCTGAAGTTTAAAAATGCTTCGGACCTCTTCCATTGTTCTAGGAATTCTGCTGAAGTCTAAAAATTCATCTGAACTCTTCCATTATTCTCGGAATTCGTGTGAATTTTAAAAATGCTTCGGAACTCTTCAATTGTTCTCGGAATTCTGCTGAACTTTTAAAATGCTTTGGAACTCTTCCATTTCTCTCGCAATTCTGCTGACGTTTAAAAATGCTTCAGAACTATTCCATTGTTCTCAGAATTCTGCTGACGTTTAAAAATGCTTCGGAACTCTTCCATTGTTCTCGGAATTCCGCTGACGTTTAATAATGCTTCGCAACTCTTTCATTGTTCTCGGAATTCCACTGACGTTTAAAAATGCTTCGGAACTCATCCATTGTTCTCGGAATTCCGTTGAAGTTTAAAAATGCTTCGAAACTCTTCCATTGTTCTCGGAATTCCGCTGACATATAAAAATGCTTCGGAAATCTTGCATTGTTCTCGGCATTCCGCTGACGTTTAAAAATGCTTCGGAACTCTTCCATTGTTCTCAGAATTCCGCTGACGTTTAAAAATGCTTAGGAAATCTTCCATTGTTTTCAAAATTCCGCTGACGTTTAAAAATGCTTCAGAACTCTTCCATTGTTCTCGGAATTCCGCTGACGTTTAAAAATGCTTCGGAACTCTTCCATTGTTCTCGGAATTCCGTTGAAGTTTAAAAATGCTTCGAAACTCTTCCATTGTTCTCGGAATTCTGCTGAAGTTTAAAAATGCTTCGGAACTCTTCCATTGTTCTCAGAATTCCGCTAACGTTTAAAAATGCTTCGGAAATCTTCCATTGTTTTCAAAATTCCGCTGACGCTTAAAAATGCTTCAGAACTCTTCCATTGTTCTCGGAATTCCGCTGACATATAAAAATGCTTCGGAAATCTTGCATTGTTCTCGGCATTCCGCTGACGTTTAAAAATGCTTCGGAACTCTTCAATTGTTCTCGGAATTCTGCTGAACTTTTAAAATGCTTTGGAACTCTTCCATTGCTCTCGCAATTCTGCTGACGTTTAAAAATGCTTCGGAACTCTTCCATTGTTCTCGGAATTCTGCTGACGTTTAAAAATGCTTCGGAACTCTTCCATTGTTCTCGGAATTCCGCTGACGTTTAAAAATGCTTCGGAACTCTTCCATTGTTCTCAGAATTCTGCTGACGTTTAAAAATGCTTCGGAACTCTTCCATTGTTCTCGGAATTCCGCTGAAGTTTAAAAATGCTTCGGACCTCTTCCATTGTTCTAGGAATTCTGCTGAAGTCTAAAAATTCATCTGAACTCTTCCATTATTCTCGGAATTCGTGTGAATTTTAAAAATGCTTCGGAACTCTTCAATTGTTCTCGGAATTCTGCTGAACTTTTAAAATGCTTTGGAACTCTTCCATTTCTCTCGCAATTCTGCTGACGTTTAAAAATGCTTCAGAACTATTCCATTGTTCTCAGAATTCTGCTGACGTTTAAAAATGCTTCGGAACTCTTCCATTGTTCTCGGAATTCCGCTGACGTTTAATAATGCTTCGCAACTCTTTCATTGTTCTCGGAATTCCACTGACGTTTAAAAATGCTTCGGAACTCATCCATTGTTCTCGGAATTCCGATGAAGTTTAAAAATGCTTCGAAACTCTTCCATTGTTCTCGGAATTCCGCTGACATATAAAAATGCTTCGGAAATCTTGCATTGTTTTCAAAATTCCGCTGACGTTTAAAAATGCTTCAGAACTCTTACATTGTTCTCGGAATTCTGCTGAAGTTTAAAAATGCTTCGGAACTCTTCCATTGTTCTCGGAATTCTGCTGACGTTTAAAAATGCTTCGGAACTCTTCCATTGTTCTCGGAATTCTGCTGAAGTTTAAAAATGCTTCGGAACTCTTCCATTGTTCTCAGAATTCCGCTAACGTGTAAAAATGCTTCGGAAATCTTCCATTGTTTTCAAAATTCCGCTGACGCTTAAAAATGCTTCAGAACTCTTCCATTGTTCTCGGAATTCCGCTGACGTTTAATAATGCTTCGCAACTCTTTCATTGTACTCGGAATTCCGCTAACGTTTAAAAATGCTTCGGAACTCTTCCATTGTTCTCGGAATTCCGTTGAAGTTTAAAAATGCTTCGAAACTCTTCCATTGTTCTGGGAATTCTGCTGAAGTTTAAAAATGCTTCAGAACTCTTCCATTGTTCTCGGAATTCCGCTGACGTTTAATAATGCTTCGCAACTCTTTCATTGTTCTCGGAATTCCGCTGATGTTTAAAAATGCTTCGGAACTCTTCCATTGTTCTCGGAATTCTGTTGAAGTTTAAAAATGCTTCTAAACTCTTCAATTGTTCTCGGAATTCTGCAGAAGTTTAAAAATGCTTCGGAACTCTTCCATTGTTCTCGGAATTCCGCTGACATATAAAAATGCTTCGGAAATCTTGCATTGTTCTCGGCATTCCGCTGACGTTTAAAAATGCTTCGGAACTCTTCCATTGTTCTCGGAATTCTGCTGAACTTTTAAAATGCTTTGGAACTCTTCCATTGCTCTCGCAATTCTGCTGACGTTTAAAAATGCTTTGGAACTCTTCCATTGTTCTCGGAATTCTGCTGACGTTTAAAAATGCTTCGGAACTCTTCCATTGTTCTCGGAATTCCGCTGACGTTTAAAAATGCTTAGGAAATCTTCCATTGTTTTCAAAATTCCGCTGACGTTTAAAAATGCTTCAGAACTCTTCCATTGTTCTCGGAATTCCGCTGATGTTTAAAAATGCTTTGGATCTCTTCCATTGTTCTTGGAATTCTGCTGAAGTTTAAAAATGCTTCGGAACTCTTCCATTGTTCTCAGAATTCCGCTGACGTTTAAAAATGCTTCGATACTCTTCCATTGTTCTCGGAATTCCACTGACATATAAAAATGCTTCGGAAATCTTGCATTGTTCTCGGCATTCCGCTGACGTTTAAAAATGCTTCGGAACTCTTCCATTGTTCTCAGAATTCCGCTGACGTTTTAAAATGCTTCAGAACTCTTCCATTGTTCTCGGAATTCCGCTGACGTTTTAAAATGCTTCGGTACTCTTCCATTGTTCTCGGAATTCCGCTGACATATAAAAATGCTTCGGAAATCTTGCATTGTTCTCGGCATTCCGCTGACGTTTAAAAATGCTTCGGAACTCTTCCATTGTTCTCGGAATTCCGCTGACGTTTAAAAATGCTTTGGAACTCTTCCATTATTCTCGGAATTCTGCTGAAGTTTAAAAATGCTTCGGAACTCTTCCATTGTTCTCAGAATTCCGCTGACGTTTAAAAATGCTTCGGTACTCTTCCATTGTTCTCGGAATTCCGCTGACATATAAAAATGATTCGGAAATCTTGCATTGTTCTCGGCATTCCGCTGACGTTTAAAAATGCTTCGGAACTCGTCAATTGTTCTCGGAATTCTGCTGAACTTTTAAAATGCTTTGGAACTCTTCCATTGCTCTCGGAATTCTGCTGAAGATTAAAAATGCTTCAGAACTCTTCCATTGTTTTCGGAATTCTGCTGAAGTTTAAAAATGCTTCGGAACTCTTCCATTGTTCTCAGAATTCCA
Source organism: Phyllobates terribilis (assembly GCF_046119375.1). Classification (NCBI taxonomy): domain Eukaryota; kingdom Metazoa; phylum Chordata; class Amphibia; order Anura; family Dendrobatidae; genus Phyllobates; species Phyllobates terribilis. Next base: position 17,128,439 of record NW_027362782.1, read on the forward strand.
CTGACGTTTAAAAATGCTTCGGAAATCTTCCATTGTTTTCAAAATTCCGCTGACGCTTAAAAATGCTTCAGAACTCTTCCATTGTTCTCGGAATTCCGCTGACGTTTAATAATGCTTCGCAACTTTTTCATTGTTCTCGGAATTCCGCTGACGGTTAAAAATGCTTCGGAACTCTTCCATTGTTCTCGGAATTCTGTTGAAGTTTAAAAATGCTTCGAAACTCTTCCATTGTTCTCGGAATTCTGCTGAAGTTTAAAAATGCTTCAGAACTCTTCCATTGTTCTCGGAATTCCGCTGACGTTTAATAATGCTTCGCAACTCTTTCATTGTTCTCGGAATTCCGCTGATGTTTAAAAATGCTTCGGAACTCTTCCATTGTTCTCGGAATTCTGTTGAAGTTTAAAAATGCTTCGAAACTCTTCCATTGTTCTCGGAATTCTGCTGAAGTTTAAAAATGCTTCGGAACTCTTTCATTGTTCTCAGAATTCCGCTGACATTTAAAAATGCTTTGGTACTCTTCCATTGTTCTCGGAATTCCGCTGACATATAAAAATGCTTCGGAAATCTTGCATTGTTCTCGTCATTCCGCTGACGTTTAAAAATGCTTCGGAACTCTTCAATTGTTCTCGGAATTCTGCTGAACTTTTAAAATGCTTTGGAACTCTTCCATTGCTCTCGGAATTCTGCTGAAGTTTAAAAATGCTTCAGAACTCTTACATTGTTCTCGGAATTCTGCTGAAGTTTAAAAATGCTTCGGTACTCTTCCATTGTTCTCGGAATTCCGCTGACATATAAAAATGCTTCGGAAATCTTGCATTGTTCTCGGCATTCCGCTGACGTTTAAAAATGCTTCGGAACTCTTCCATTGTTCTCAGAATTCCGCTGACGTTTAAAAATGCTTAGGAAATCTTCCATTGTTTTCAAAATTCCGCTGACATTTAAAAATGCTTCAGAACTCTTCCATTGTTCTCGGAATTCCGCTGACGTTTAAAAATGCTTCAGAACTCTTCCATTGTTCTCGGAATTCCGCTGATGTTTAAAAATGCTTTGGATCTCTTCCATTGTTCTTGGAATTCTGCTGAAGTTTAAAAATGCTTCGGAACTCTTCCATTGTTCTCAGAATTCCGCTGACGTTTAAAAATGCTTCGATACTCTTCCATTGTTCTCGGAATTCCACTGACATATAAAAATGCTTCGGAAATCTTGCATTGTTCTCGGCATTCCGCTGAAGTTTAAAAATGCTTCAGAACTCTTCCATTGTTCTCGGAATTCCGCTGACGTTTAATAATGCTTCGCAACTCTTTCATTGTTCTCGGAATTCCGCTGATGTTTAAAAATGCTTCGGAACTCTTCCATTGTTCTCGGAATTCTGTTGAAGTTTAAAAATGCTTCTAAACTCTTCCATTGTTCTCGGAATTCTGCAGAAGTTTAAAAATGCTTCGGAACTCTTCCATTGTTCTCGGAATTCCGCTGACATATAAAAATGCTTCGGAAATCTTGCATTGTTCTCGGCATTCCGCTGACGTTTAAAAATGCTTCGGAACTCTTCCATTGTTCTCGGAATTCTGCTGAACTTTTAAAATGCTTTGGAACTCTTCCATTGCTCTCGCAATTCTGCTGACGTTTAAAAATGCTTTGGAACTCTTCCATTGTTCTCGGAATTCTGCTGACGTTTAAAAATGCTTCGGAACTCTTCCATTGTTCTCGGAATTCCGCTGACGTTTAAAAATGCTTAGGAAATCTTCCATTGTTTTCAAAATTCCGCTGACGTTTAAAAATGCTTCAGAACTCTTCCATTGTTCTCGGAATTCCGCTGATGTTTAAAAATGCTTTGGATCTCTTCCATTGTTCTTGGAATTCTGCTGAAGTTTAAAAATGCTTCGGAACTCTTCCATTGTTCTCAGAATTCCGCTGACGTTTAAAAATGCTTCGATACTCTTCCATTGTTCTCGGAATTCCACTGACATATAAAAATGCTTCGGAAATCTTGCATTGTTCTCGGCATTCCGCTGACGTTTAAAAATGCTTCGGAACTCTTCCATTGTTCTCAGAATTCCGCTGACGTTTTAAAATGCTTCAGAACTCTTCCATTGTTCTCGGAATTCCGCTGACGTTTTAAAATGCTTCGGTACTCTTCCATTGTTCTCGGAATTCCGCTGACATATAAAAATGCTTCGGAAATCTTGCATTGTTCTCGGCATTCCGCTGACGTTTAAAAATGCTTCGGAACTCTTCCATTGTTCTCAGAATTCCGCTGACGTTTAAAAATGCTTCGGAAATCTTCCATTGTTTTCAAAATTCCGCTGACGTTTAAAAATGCTTCAGAACTCTTCCATTGTTCTCGGAATTCCGCTGACGTTTAAAAATGCTTTGGAACTCTTCCATTATTCTCGGAATTCTGCTGAAGTTTAAAAATGCTTCGGAACTCTTCCATTGTTCTCAGAATTCCGCTGACGTTTAAAAATGCTTCGGTACTCTTCCATTGTTCTCGGAATTCCGCTGACATATAAAAATGCTTCGGAAATCTTGCATTGTTCTCGGCATTCCGCTGACGTTTAAAAATGCTTCGGAACTCGTCAATTGTTCTCGGAATTCTGCTGAACTTTTAAAATGCTTTGGAACTCTTCCATTGCTCTCGGAATTCTGCTGAAGTTTAAAAATGCTTCAGAACTCTTCCATTGTTTTCGGAATTCTGCTGAAGTTTAAAAATGCTTCGGAACTCTTCCATTGTTCTCAGAATTCCACTGACGTTTAAAAATGCTTCGGAAATCTTCCATTGTTTTCAAAATTCCGCTGACGCTTAAAAATGCTTCAGAACTCTTCCATTGTTCTCGGAATTCCGCTGACGTTTAATAATGCTTCGCAACTTTTTCATTGTTCTCGGAATTCCGCTGACGGTTAAAAATGCTTCGGAACTCTTCCATTGTTCTCGGAATTCTGTTGAAGTTTAAAAATGCTTCGAAACTCTTCCATTGTTCTCGGAATTCTGCTGAAGTTTAAAAATGCTTCGGAACTCTTTCATTGTTCTCAGAATTCCGCTGACATTTAAAAATGCTTTGGTACTCTTCCATTGTTCTCGGAATTCCGCTGACATATAAAAATGCTTCGGAAATCTTGCATTGTTCTCGTCATTCCGCTGACGTTTAAAAATGCTTCGGAACTCTTCAATTGTTCTCGGAATTCTGCTGAACTTTTAAAATGCTTTGGAACTCTTCCATTGCTCTCGGAATTCTGCTGAAGTTTAAAAATGCTTCAGAACTCTTACATTGTTCTCGGAATTCTGCTGAAGTTTAAAAATGCTTCGGTACTCTTCCATTGTTCTCGGAATTCCGCTGACATATAAAAATGCTTCGGAAATCTTGCATTGTTCTCGGCATTCCGCTGACGTTTAAAAATGCTTCGGAACTCTTCCATTGTTCTCAGAATTCCGCTGACGTTTAAAAATGCTTAGGAAATCTTCCATTGTTTTCAAAATTCCGCTGACGTTTAAAAATGCTTCAGAACTCTTCCATTGTTCTCGGAATTCCGCTGACGTTTAAAAATGCTTCAGAACTCTTCCATTGTTCTCGGAATTCCGCTGATGTTTAAAAATGCTTTGGATCTCTTCCATTGTTCTTGGAATTCTGCTGAAGTTTAAAAATGCTTCGGAACTCTTCCATTGTTCTCAGAATTCCGCTGACGTTTAAAAATGCTTCGATACTCTTCCATTGTTCTCGGAATTCCACTGACATATAAAAATGCTTCGGAAATCTTGCATTGTTCTCGGCATTCCGCTGACGTTTAAAAATGCTTCGGAACTCTTCCATTGTTCTCAGAATTCCGCTGACGTTTTAAAATGCTTCAGAACTCTTCCATTGTTCTCGGAATTCCGCTGACGTTTTAAAATGCTTCGGTACTCTTCCATTGTTCTCGGAATTCCGCTGACATATAAAAATGCTTCGGAAATCTTGCATTGTTCTCGGCATTCCGCTGACGTTTAAAAATGCTTCGGAACTCTTCCATTGTTCTCAGAATTCCGCTGACATTTAAAAATGCTTCGGAAATCTTCCATTGTTTTCAAAATTCCGCTGACGTTTAAAAATGCTTCAGAACTCTTCCATTGTTCTCGGAATTCCGCTGACGTTTAAAAATGCTTTGGAACTCTTCCATTATTCTCGGAATTCTGCTGACGTTTAATAATGCTTCAGAACTCTTCCATTGTTCTCGGAATTCCGCTGACGTTTAATAATGCTTCGCAACTTTTTCATTGTTCTCGGAATTCCGCTGACGGTTAAAAATGCTTCGGAACTCTTCCATTGTTCTCGGAATTCTGTTGAAGTTTAAAAATGCTTCGAAACTCTTCCATTGTTCTCGGAATTCTGCTGAAGTTTAAAAATGCTTCAGAACTCTTCCATTGTTCTCGGAATTCCGCTGACGTTTAATAATGCTTCGCAACTCTTTCATTGTTCTCGGAATTCCGCTGACGTTTAAAAATGCTTCGGAACTCTTCCATTGTTCTCGGAATTCCGTTGAAGTTTAAAAATGCTTCGAAACTCTTCCATTGTTCTCGGAATTCTGCTGAAGTTTAAAAATGCTTCGGAACTCTTTCATTGTTCTCAGAATTCCGCTGACATTTAAAAATGCTTTGGTACTCTTCCATTGTTCTCGGAATTCCGCTGACATATAAAAATGCTTCGGAAATCTTGCATTGTTCTCGGCATTCCGCTGACGTTTAAAAATGCTTCGGAACTCTTCAATTGTTCTCGGAATTCTGCTGAACTTTTAAAATGCTTTGGAACTCTTCCATTGCTCTCGGAATTCTGCTGAAGTTTAAAAATGCTTCAGAACTCTTACATTGTTCTCGGAATTCTGCTGAAGTTTAAAAATGCTTCGGTACTCTTCCATTGTTCTCGGAATTCCGCTGACATATAAAAATGCTTCGGAAATCTTGCATTGTTCTCGGCATTCCGCTGACGTTTAAAAATGCTTCGGAACTCTTCCATTGTTCTCAGAATTCCGCTGACGTTTAAAAATGCTTAGGAAATCTTCCATTGTTTTCAAAATTCCGCTGACGTTTAAAAATGCTTCAGAACTCTTCCATTGTTCTCGGAATTCCGCTGACGTTTAAAAATGCTTCGGAACTCTTCCATTGTTCTCGGAATTCCGTTGAAGTTTAAAAATGCTTCGAAACTCTTCCATTGTTCTCGGAATTCTGCTGAAGTTTAAAAATGCTTCGGAACTCTTCCATTGTTCTCAGAATTCCGCTAACGTTTAAAAATGCTTCGGAAATCTTCCATTGTTTTCAAAATTCCGCTGACGCTTAAAAATGCTTCAGAACTCTTCCATTGTTCTCGGAATTCCGCTGACATATAAAAATGCTTCGGAAATCTTGCATTGTTCTCGGCATTCCGCTGACGTTTAAAAATGCTTCGGAACTCTTCAATTGTTCTCGGAATTCTGCTGAACTTTTAAAATGCTTTGGAACTCTTCCATTGCTCTCGCAATTCTGCTGACGTTTAAAAATGCTTCGGAACTCTTCCATTGTTCTCGGAATTCTGCTGACGTTTAAAAATGCTTCGGAACTCTTCCATTGTTCTCGGAATTCCGCTGACGTTTAAAAATGCTTCGGAACTCTTCCATTGTTCTCAGAATTCTGCTGACGTTTAAAAATGCTTCGGAACTCTTCCATTGTTCTCGGAATTCCGCTGAAGTTTAAAAATGCTTCGGACCTCTTCCATTGTTCTAGGAATTCTGCTGAAGTCTAAAAATTCATCTGAACTCTTCCATTATTCTCGGAATTCGTGTGAATTTTAAAAATGCTTCGGAACTCTTCAATTGTTCTCGGAATTCTGCTGAACTTTTAAAATGCTTTGGAACTCTTCCATTGCTCTCGCAATTCTGCTGACGTTTAAAAATGCTTCAGAACTATTCCATTGTTCTCAGAATTCTGCTGACGTTTAAAAATGCTTCGGAACTCTTCCATTGTTCTCGGAATTCCGCTGACGTTTAATAATGCTTCGCAACTCTTTCATTGTTCTCGGAATTCCACTGACGTTTAAAAATGCTTCGTAACTCATCCATTGTTCTCGGAATTCCGTTGAAGTTTAAAAATGCTTCGAAACTCTTCCATTGTTCTCGGAATTCCGCTGACATATAAAAATGCTTCGGAAATCTTGCATTGTTTTCAAAATTCCGCTGACGTTTAAAAATGCTTCAGAACTCTTACATTGTTCTCGGAATTCTGCTGACGTTTAAAAATGCTTCGGAACTCTTCCATTGTTCTCGGAATTCTGCTGACGTTTAAAAATGCTTCGGAACTCTTCCATTGTTCTCGGAATTCTGCTGAAGTTTAAAAATGCTTCGGAACTCTTCCATTGTTCTCAGAATTCCGCTAACGTGTAAAAATGCTTCGGAAATCTTCCATTGTTTTCAAAATTCCGCTGACGCTTAAAAATGCTTCAGAACTCTTCCATTGTTCTCGGAATTCCGCTGACGTTTAATAATGCTTCGCAACTCTTTCATTGTACTCGGAATTCCGCTAACGTTTAAAAATGCTTCGGAACTCTTCCATTGTTCTCGGAATTCCGTTGAAGTTTAAAAATGCTTCGAAACTCTTCCATTGTTCTGGGAATTCTGCTGAAGTTTAAAAATGCTTCAGAACTCTTCCATTGTTCTCGGAATTCCGCTGACGTTTAATAATGCTTCGCAACTCTTTCATTGTTCTCGGAATTCCGCTGATGTTTAAAAATGCTTCGGAACTCTTCCATTGTTCTCGGAATTCTGTTGAAGTTTAAAAATGCTTCTAAACTCTTCCATTGTTCTCGGAATTCTGCAGAAGTTTAAAAATGCTTCGGAACTCTTCCATTGTTCTCGGAATTCCGCTGACATATAAAAATGCTTCGGAAATCTTGCATTGTTCTCGGCATTCCGCTGACGTTTAAAAATGCTTCGGAACTCTTCCATTGTTCTCGGAATTCTGCTGAACTTTTAAAATGCTTTGGAACTCTTCCATTGCTCTCGCAATTCTGCTGACGTTTAAAAATGCTTCGGAACTCTTCCATTGTTCTCGGAATTCTGCTGACGTTTAAAAATGCTTCGGAACTCTTCCATTGTTCTCGGAATTCCGCTGACGTTTAAAAATGCTTAGGAAATCTTCCATTGTTTTCAAAATTCCGCTGACGTTTAAAAATGCTTCAGAACTCTTCCATTGTTCTCGGAATTCCGCTGATGTTTAAAAATGCTTTGGATCTCTTCCATTGTTCTTGGAATTCTGCTGAAGTTTAAAAATGCTTCGGAACTCTTCCATTGTTCTCAGAATTCCGCTGACGTTTAAAAATGCTTCGATACTCTTCCATTGTTCTCGGAATTCCACTGACATATAAAAATGCTTCGGAAATCTTGCATTGTTCTCGGCATTCCGCTGACGTTTAAAAATGCTTCGGAACTCTTCCATTGTTCTCAGAATTCCGCTGACGTTTTAAAATGCTTCAGAACTCTTCCATTGTTCTCGGAATTCCGCTGACGTTTTAAAATGCTTCGGTACTCTTCCATTGTTCTCGGAATTCCGCTGACATATAAAAATGCTTCGGAAATCTTGCATTGTTCTCGGCATTCCGCTGACGTTTAAAAATGCTTCGGAACTCTTCCATTGTTCTCAGAATTCCGCTGACGTTTAAAAATGCTTCGGAAATCTTCCATTGTTTTCAAAATTCCGCTGACGTTTAAAAATGCTTCAGAACTCTTCCATTGTTCTCGGAATTCCGCTGACGTTTAAAAATGCTTTGGAACTCTTCCATTATTCTCGGAATTCTGCTGAAGTTTAAAAATGCTTCGGAACTCTTCCATTGTTCTCAGAATTCCGCTGACGTTTAAAAATGCTTCGGTACTCTTCCATTGTTCTCGGAATTCCGCTGACATATAAAAATGCTTCGGAAATCTTGCATTGTTCTCGGCATTCCGCTGACGTTTAAAAATGCTTCTGAACTCGTCAATTGTTCTCGGAATTCTGCTGAACTTTTAAAATGCTTTGGAACTCTTCCATTGCTCTCGGAATTCTGCTGAAGTTTAAAAATGCTTCAGAACTCTTCCATTGTTTTCGGAATTCTGCTGAAGTTTAAAAATGCTTCGGAACTCTTCCATTGTTCTCAGAATTCCACTGACGTTTAAAAATGCTTCGGAAATCTTCCATTGTTTTCAAAATTCCGCTGACGCTTAAAAATGCTTCAGAACTCTTCCATTGTTCTCGGAATTCCGTTGACGTTTAATAATGCTTCGCAACTTTTTCATTGTTCTCGGAATTCCGCTGACGGTTAAAAATGCTTCGGAACTCTTCCATTGTTCTCGGAATTCTGTTGAAGTTTAAAAATGCTTCGAAACTCTTCCATTGTTCTCGGAATTCTGCTGAAGTTTAAAAATGCTTCAGAACTCTTCCATTGTTCTCGGAATTCCGCTGACGTTTAATAATGCTTCGCAACTCTTTCATTGTTCTCGGAATTCCGCTGATGTTTAAAAATGCTTCGGAACTCTTCCATTGTTCTCGGAATTCTGTTGAAGTTTAAAAATGCTTCGAAACTCTTCCATTGTTCTCGGAATTCTGCTGAAGTTTAAAAATGCTTCGGAACTCTTTCATTGTTCTCAGAATTCCGCTGACATTTAAAAATGCTTTGGTACTCTTCCATTGTTCTCGGAATTCCGCTGACATATAAAAATGCTTCGGAAATCTTGCATTGTTCTCGTCATTCCGCTGACGTTTAAAAATGCTTCGGAACTCTTCAATTGTTCTCGGAATTCTGCTGAACTTTTAAAATGCTTTGGAACTCTTCCATTGCTCTCGGAATTCTGCTGAAGTTTAAAAATGCTTCAGAACTCTTACATTGTTCTCGGAATTCTGCTGAAGTTTAAAAATGCTTCGGTACTCTTCCATTGTTCTCGGAATTCCGCTGACATATAAAAATGCTTCGGAAATCTTGCATTGTTCTCGGCATTCCGCTGACGTTTAAAAATGATTCGGAACTCTTCCATTGTTCTCAGAATTCCGCTGACGTTTAAAAATGCTTAGGAAATCTTCCATTGTTTTCAAAATTCCGCTGACGTTTAAAAATGCTTCAGAACTCTTCCATTGTTCTCGGAATTCCGCTGACATTTAAAAATGCTTCGGAACTCTTCCATTGTTCTCGGAATTCCGTTGAAGTTTAAAAATGCTTCGAAACTCTTCCATTGTTCTCGGAATTCTGCTGAAGTTTAAAAATGCTTCGGAACTCTTCCATTGTTCTCAGAATTCCGCTAACGTTTAAAAATGCTTCGGAAATCTTCCATTGTTTTCAAAATTCCGCTGACGCTTAAAAATGCTTCAGAACTCTTCCATTGTTCTCGGAATTCCGCTGACATATAAAAATGCTTCGGAAATCTTGCATTGTTCTCGGCATTCCGCTGACGTTTAAAAATGCTTCGGAACTCTTCAATTGTTCTCGGAATTCTGCTGAACTTTTAAAATGCTTTGGAACTCTTCCATTGCTCTCGCAATTCTGCTGACGTTTAAAAATGCTTCGGAACTCTTCCATTGTTCTCGGAATTCTGCTGACGTTTAAAAATGCTTCGGAACTCTTCCATTGTTCTCGGAATTCCGCTGACGTTTAAAAATGCTTCGGAACTCTTCCATTGTTCTCAGAATTCTGCTGACGTTTAAAAATGCTTCGGAACTCTTCCATTGTTCTCGGAATTCCGCTGAAGTTTAAAAATGCTTCGGACCTCTTCCATTGTTCTAGGAATTCTGCTGAAGTCTAAAAATTCATCTGAACTCTTCCATTATTCTCGGAATTCGTGTGAATTTTAAAAATGCTTCGGAACTCTTCAATTGTTCTCGGAATTCTGCTGAACTTTTAAAATGCTTTGGAACTCTTCCATTGCTCTCGCAATTCTGCTGACGTTTAAAAATGCTTCAGAACTATTCCATTGTTCTCAGAATTCTGCTGACGTTTAAAAATGCTTCGGAACTCTTCCATTGTTCTCGGAATTCCGCTGACGTTTAATAATGCTTCGCAACTCTTTCATTGTTCTCGGAATTCCACTGACGTTTAAAAATGCTTCGGAACTCATCCATTGTTCTCGGAATTCCGTTGAAGTTTAAAAATGCTTCGAAACTCTTCCATTGTTCTCGGAATTCCGCTGACATATAAAAATGCTTCGGAAATCTTGCATTGTTTTCAAAATTCCGCTGACGTTTAAAAATGCTTCAGAACTCTTACATTGTTCTCGGAATTCTGCTGACGTTTAAAAATGCTTCGGAACTCTTCCATTGTTCTCGGAATTCTGCTGAAGTTTAAAAATGCTACGTAACTCTTCCATTGTTCTCAGAATTCCGCTGACGTTTAAAAATGCTTCGGAAATCTTCCATTGTTTTCAAAATTCCGCTGACGTTTAAAAATGCTTCAGAACTCTTCCATTGTTCTTGGAATTCCGCTGACGTGTAATAATGCTTCGCAACTCTTTCATTGTTCTCGGAATTCTGCTGAACTTTTAAAATGCTTTGGAACTCTTCCATTGCTCTCGGAATTCCGTTGAAGTTTAAAAATGCTTCGAAACTCTTCCATTGTTCTCGGAATTCTGCTGAAGTTTAAAAATGCTTCGTAACTCTTCCATTGTTCTCGGAATTCCGCTGACGTTTAATAATGCTTCGCAACTCTTTCATTGTTCTCGGAATTCCGCTGATGTTTAGAAATGCTTCGGAACTCTTCCATTGTTCTCGTAATTCTGTTGAAGTTTAAAAATGCTTCTAAACTCTTCCATTGTTCTCGGAATTCCGCTGACATATAAAAATGCTTCGGAAATCTTGCATTGTTCTCGGCATTCCGCTGACGTTTAAAAATGCTTCGGAACTCTTCAATTGTTCTCGGAATTCTGCTGAACTTTTAAAATGCTTTGGAACTCTTCCATTGCTCTCGCAATTCTGCTGACGTTTAAAAATGCTTCAGAACTCTTCCATTGTTCTCGGAATTCTGCTGACGTTTAAAAATGCTTCGGAACTCTTCCATTGTTCTCGGAATTCGTGTGAATTTTAAAAATGCTTCGGAACTCTTCAATTGTTCTCGGAATTCTGCTGAACTTTTAAAATGCTTTGGAACTCTTCCATTGCTCTCGGAATTCTGCTGAAGTTTAAAAATGCTTCGGAACTCTTCCATTGTTCTCGGAATTCTGCTGAAGTTTAAAAATGTTTTGGAACTCTTCCATTGTTCTCAGAATTCCGCTGACGTTTAATAATGCTTCGCAACTCTTTCATTGTACTCGGAATTCCGCTGAAGTTTAAAAATGCTTCAGAACTCTTCCATTGTTCTCGGAATTCCGCTGACATATAAAAATGCTTCGGAAATCTTGCATTGTTCTCGGCATTCCGCTGACGTTTAAAAATGCTTCGGAACTCTTCAATTGTTCTCGGAATTCTGCTGAACTTTTAAAATGCTTTGGAACTCTTCCATTGCTCTCGCAATTCTGCTGACGTTTAAAAATGCTTCGGAACTCTTCCATTGTTCTCGGAATTCTGCTGACGTTTAAAAATGCTTCGGAACTCTTCCATTGTTCTCGGAATTCCGCTGACGTTTAAAAATGCTTGACAACTCTTCCATTGTTCTCAGAATTCCGCTGACTTTTAAAAATACTTCGAAACTCTTCCATTGTTCTCCAAATTCCGCTGAAGTTTAAAAATGCTTCGGAACCCTTCCATTGTTCTCGGAATTCTGCTGAAGTTTAAAAATGCTTCGGAACTCCTCCATTGTTCTCAGAATTCTGCTGACGTTTAAAAATGCTTCGGAACTCTTCCATTGTTCTCGGAATTCCGCTGAAGTTTAAAAATGCTTCGGACCTCTTCCATTGTTCTAGGAATTCCGCTGAAGTCTAAAAATTCATCTGAACTCTTCCATTATTCTCGGAATTCGTGTGAATTTTAAAAATGCTTCGGAACTCTTCTAATGTTCTCGGAATTCCGCTGAAGTTTAAAAATGCTTGAAATCTCTTACATTGTACTCGGAATTCCGCTGAAGTTTAAAAATGCTTCGGATCTCTTCCATTGTTCTCGGAATTCTGCTGAAGTTTAAAAATGCTTCAGAACTCTTCCATTGTTCTCAGAATTCCGCTGACGTTTAAAAATGCTTCGGAAATCTTCCATTGTTTTCAAAATTCCGCTGACGTTTAAAAATGCTTCACAACTCTTCCATTGTTCTCGGAATTCCGCTGACGTTTAAAAATGCTTCACAACTCTTCCATTGTTCTCGGAATTCCGCTGACTTTTAAAAATGCTTTGGAAATCTTCCATTGTTTTCAAAATTCCGCTGACGCTTAAAAATGCTTCAGAACTCTTCCATTGTTCTCGGAATTCTGCTGACGTTTAATAATGCTTCGCAACTCTTTCATTGTTCTCGGAATTCCACTGACGTTTAAAAATGCTTCGGAACTCATCCATTGTTCTCGGAATTCCGTTGAAGTTTAAAAATGCTTCGAAACTCTTCCATTGTTCTCGGAATTCCGCTGACATATAAAAATGCTTCGGAAATCTTGCATTGTTTTCAAAATTCCGCTGACGTTTAAAAATGCTTCAGAACTCTTACATTGTTCTCGGAATTCTGCTGACGTTTAAAAATGCTTCGGAACTCTTCCATTGTTCTCGGAATTCTGCTGAAGTTTAAAAATGCTACGTAACTCTTCCATTGTTCTCGGAATTCCGCTGACATATAAAAATGCTTCGGAAATCTTGCATTGTTTTCAAAATTCCGCTGACGTTTAAAAATGCTTCAGAACTCTTACATTGTTCTCGGAATTCTGCTGACGTTTAAAAATGCTTCGGAACTCTTCCATTGTTCTCGGAATTCTGCTGAAGTTTAAAAATGCTACGTAACTCTTCCATTGTTCTCAGAATTCCGCTGACGTTTAAAAATGCTTCGGAAATCTTCCATTGTTTTCAAAATTCTGCTGACGTTTAAAAATGCTTCAGAACTCTTCCATTGTTCTCGGAATTCCGCTGACGTTTAATAATGCTTCGCAACTCTTTCATTGTACTCGGAATTCCGCTAACGTTTAAAAATGCTTCAGAATTCTTCAATTGTTCTCGGAATTCTGCTGAACTTTTAAAATGCTTTGGAACTCTTCCATTGCTCTCGGAATTCTGCTGAAGTTTAAAAATGCTTCGGAACTCTTCCATTGTTTTCGGAATTCTGCTGAAGTTTAAAAATGCTTCGGAACTCTTCCATTGTTCTCGGAATTCCGTTGAAGTTTAAAAATGCTTCGAAACTCTTCCATTGTTCTCGGAATTCCGCTGACATATAAAAATGCTTCGGAAATCTTGCATTGTTTTCAAAATTCCGCTGACGTTTAAAAATGCTTCAGAACTCTTACATTGTTCTCGGAATTCTGCTGACGTTTAAAAATGCTTCGGAACTCTTCCATTGTTCTCGGAATTCTGCTGAAGTTTAAAAATGCTACGTAACTCTTCCATTGTTCTCAGAATTCCGCTGACGTTTAAAAATGCTTCGGAAATCTTCCATTGTTTTCAAAATTCCGCTGACGTTTAAAAATGCTTCAGAACTCTTCCATTGTTCTTGGAATTCCGCTGACGTGTAATAATGCTTCGCAACTCTTTCATTGTTCTCGGAATTCTGCTGAACTTTTAAAATGCTTTGGAACTCTTCCATTGCTCTCGGAATTCTGCTGAAGTTTAAAAATGCTTCGGAACTCTTCCATTGTTCTCGGAATTCGGCTGAAGTTTAAAAATGCTTCGGAACTCTTCCATTGTTCTCGGAATTCCGTTGAAGTTTAAAAATGCTTCGAAACTCTTCCATTGTTCTCGGAATTCTGCTGAAGTTTAAAAATGCTTCGTAACTCTTCCATTGTTCTCAGAATTCCGCTAACGTTTAAAAATGCTTCGAAACTCTTCCATTGTTCTGGGAATTCTGCTGAAGTTTAAAAATGCTTCAGAACTCTTCCATTGTTCTCGGAATTCCGCTGACGTTTAATAATGCTTCGCAACTCTTTCATTGTTCTCGGAATTCCGCTGATGTTTAGAAATGCTTCGGAACTCTTCCATTGTTCTCGTAATTCTGTTGAAGTTTAAAAATGCTTCTAAACTCTTCCATTGTTCTCGGAATTCCGCTGACATATAAAAATGCTTCGGAAATCTTGCATTGTTCTCGGCATTCCGCTGACGTTTAAAAATGCTTCGGAACTCTTCAATTGTTCTCGGAATTCTGCTGAACTTTTAAAATGCTTTGGAACTCTTCCATTGCTCTCGCAATTCTGCTGACGTTTAAAAATGCTTCGGAACTCTTCCATTGTTCTCGGAATTCTGCTGACGTTTAAAAATGCTTCGGAACTCTTCCATTGTTCTCGGAATTCGTGTGAATTTTAAAAATGCTTCGGAACTCTTCAATTGTTCTCGGAATTCTGCTGAACTTTTAAAATGCTTTGGAACTCTTCCATTGCTCTCGGAATTCTGCTGAAGTTTAAAAATGCTTCGGAACTCTTCCATTGTTCTCGGAATTCTGCTGAAGTTTAAAAATGTTTTGGAACTCTTCCATTGTTCTCAGAATTCCGCTGACGTTTAAAAATGCTTCGGAAATCTTCCATTGTTTTCAAAATTCCACTGACATATAAAAATGCTTCGGAAATCTTGCATTGTTCTCGGCATTCCGCTGACGTTTAAAAATGCTTCAGATTCCTTCAATTGTTCTCGGAATTCTGCTGAACTTTTAAAATGCTTTGGAACTCTTCCATTGCTCTCGGAATTCTGCTGAAGTTTAAAAATGCTTCGGAACTCTTCCATTGTTCTCGGAATTCTGCTGAAGTTTAAAAATGCTTCGGAACTCTTCCATTGTTCTCGGAATTCCGTTGAAGTTTAAAAATGCTTCGAAACTCTTCCATTGTTCTCGGAATTCTGCTGAAGTTTAAAAATGCTTCGGAACTCTTCCATTGTTCTCAGAATTCCGCTAACGTTTAAAAATGCTTCGGAAATCTTCCATTGTTTTCAAAATTCCGCTGACGCTTAAAAATGCTTCAGAACTCTTCCATTGTTCTCGGAATTCCGCTGACGTTTAATAATGCTTCGCAACTCTTTCATTGTACTCGGAATTCCGCTGAAGTTTAAAAATGCTTCAGAACTCTTCCATTGTTCTCGGAATTCCGCTGACATATAAAAATGCTTCGGAAATCTTGCATTGTTCTCGGCATTCCGCTGACGTTTAAAAATGCTTCGGAACTCTTCAATTGTTCTCGGAATTCTGCTGAACTTTTAAAATGCTTTGGAACTCTTCCATTGCTCTCGCAATTCTGCTGACGTTTAAAAATGCTTCGGAACTCTTCCATTGTTCTCGGAATTCTGCTGACGTTTAAAAATGCTTCGGAACTCTTCCATTGTTCTCGGAATTCCGCTGACGTTTAAAAATGCTTGACAACTCTTCCATTGTTCTCAGAATTCCGCTGACTTTTAAAAATACTTCGAAACTCTTCCATTGTTCTCCAAATTCCGCTGAAGTTTAAAAATGCTTCGGAACCCTTCCATTGTTCTCGGAATTCTGCTGAAGTTTAAAAATGCTTCGGAACTCTTCCATTGTTCTCAGAATTCTGCTGACGTTTAAAAATGCTTCGGAACTCTTCCATTGTTCTCGGAATTCCGCTGAAGTTTAAAAATGCTTCGGACCTCTTCCATTGTTCTAGGAATTCTGCTGAAGTCTAAAAATTCATCTGAACTCTTCCATTATTCTCGGAATTCGTGTGACTTTTAAAAATGCTTCGGAACTCTTCTATTGTTCTCGGAATTCCGCTGAAGTTTAAAAATGCTTGAAATCTCTTACATTGTACTCGGAATTCCGCTGAAGTTTAAAAATGCTTCGGATCTCTTCCATTGTTCTCGGAATTCTGCTGAAGTTTAAAAATGCTTCAGAACTCTTCCATTGTTCTCAGAATTCCGCTGACGTTTAAAAATGCTTCGGAAATCTTCCATTGTTTTCAAAATTCCGCTGACGTTTAAAAATGCTTCACAACTCTTCCATTGTTCTCGGAATTCCGCTGACGTTTAAAAATGCTTCACAACTCTTCCATTGTTCTCGGAATTCCGCTGACTTTTAAAAATGCTTTGGAAATCTTCCATTGTTTTCAAAATTCCGCTGACGCTTAAAAATGCTTCAGAACTCTTCCATTGTTCTCGGAATTCTGCTGACGTTTAATAATGCTTCGCAACTCTTTCATTGTTCTCGGAATTCCACTGACGTTTAAAAATGCTTCGGAACTCATCCATTGTTCTCGGAATTCCGTTGAAGTTTAAAAATGCTTCGAAACTCTTCCATTGTTCTCGGAATTCCGCTGACATATAAAAATGCTTCGGAAATCTTGCATTGTTTTAAAAATTCCGCTGACGTTTAAAAATGCTTCAGAACTCTTACATTGTTCTCGGAATTCTGCTGACGTTTAAAAATGCTTCGGAACTCTTCCATTGTTCTCGGAATTCTGCTGAAGTTTAAAAATGCTACGTAACTCTTCCATTGTTCTCAGAATTCCGCTGACGTTTAAAAATGCTTCGGAAATCTTCCATTGTTTTCAAAATTCCGCTGACGTTTAAAAATGCTTCAGAACTCTTCCATTGTTCTCGGAATTCCGCTGACGTTTAATAATGCTTCGCAACTCTTTCATTGTACTCGGAATTCCGCTAACGTTTAAAAATGCTTCAGAATTCTTCAATTGTTCTCGGAATTCTGCTGAACTTTTAAAATGCTTTGGAACTCTTCCATTGCTCTCGGAATTCTGCTGAAGTTTAAAAATGCTTCGGAACTCTTCCATTGTTTTCGGAATTCTGCTGAAGTTTAAAAATGCTTCGGAACTCTTCCATTGTTCTCGGAATTCCGTTGAAGTTTAAAAATGCTTCGAAACTCTTCCATTGTTCTCGGAATTCTGCTGAAGTTTAAAAATGCTTCGGAACTCTTCCATTGTTCTCAGAATTCCACTAACGTTTAAAAATGCTTCGAAACTCTTCCATTGTTCTGGGAATTCTGCTGAAGTTTAAAAATGCTTCAGAACTCTTCCATTGTTCTCGGAATTCCACTGACGTTTAATAATGCTTCGCAACTCTTTCATTGTTCTCGGAAATTCCGCTGATGTTTAGAAATGCTTTGGAACTCTTCCATTGTTCTCGTAATTCTGTTGAAGTTTAAAAATGCTTCTAAACTCTTCCATTGTTCTCGGAATTCCGCTGACATATAAAAATGCTTCGGAAATCTTGCATTGTTCTCGGCATTCCGCTGACGTTTAAAAATGCTTCGGAACTCTTCAATTGTTCTCGGAATTCTGCTGAACTTTTAAAATGCTTTGGAACTCTTCCATTGCTCTCGCAATTCTGCTGACGTTTAAAAATGCTTCGGAACTCTTCCATTGTTCTCGGAAATCTGCTGACGTTTAAAAATGCTTCGGAACTCTTCCATTGTTCTCGGAATTCGTGTGAATTTTAAAAATGCTTCGGAACTCTTCTATTGTTCTCGGAATTCCGCTGAAGTTTAAAAATGCTTAAAATCTCTTACATTGTACTCGGAATTCCGCTGAAGTTTAAAAATGCTTCGGAACTCTTCCATTGTTCTCGGAATTCTGCTGAAGTTTAAAAATGCTTCAGAACTCTTCCATTGTTCTCAGAATTCCGCTGACGTTTAAAAATGCTTCACAACTCTTCCATTGTTCTCGGAATTCCGCTGACTTTTAAAAATGCTTCGGAAATCTTCCATTGTTTTCAAAATTCCGCTGACGCTTAAAAATGCTTCAGAACTCTTCCATTGTTCTCGGAATTCTGCTGACGTTTAAAAATGCTTCGGAACTCTTCCATTGTTCTCAGAATTCAGCTGAAGTTTAAAAATGCTTCGGAACTCTTCCATTGTTCTCGGAATTCTGCTGAAGTTTAAAAATGCTACGTAACTCTTCCATTGTTCTCAGAATTCCGCTGACGTTTAAAAATGCTTTGGAACTCTTCCATTGCTCTCGGAATTCTGCTGAAGTTTAAAAATGCTTCGGAACTCTTCCATTGTTCTCGGAATTCTGTTGAAGTTTAAAAATGCTTCGGAACTCTTCCATTGTTCTCGGAATTCCGTTGAAGTTTAAAAATACTTCGAAACTCTTCCATTGTTCTCGGAATTCTGCTGAAGTTTAAAAATGCTTCGGAACTCTTCCATTGTTCTCAGAATTCCGCTGACGTTTAAAAATGCTTCGGAACTCTTCAATTGTTCTCGGAATTCTGCTGAACTTTTAAAATGCTTTGGAACTCTTCCATTGCTCTCGCAATTCTGCTGACGTTAAAAATGCTTCGGAACTCTTCCATTGTTCTCGGAATTCTGCTGACGTTTAAAAATGCTTCGGAACTCATCCATTGTTCTCGGAATTCCGCTGACGTTTAAAAATGCTTCACAACTCTTCCATTGTACTCGGAATTCCGCTGACTTTTAAAAATACTTCGAAACTCTTCTATTGTTCTCCAAATTCCGCTGAAGTTTAAAAATGCTTCGGAACCCTTCCATTGTTCTCGGAATTCTGCTGAAGTTTAAAAATGCTTCGGAACTCTTCCATTGTTCTCAGAATTCTGCTGACGTTTAAAAATGCTTTGGAACTCTTCCATTGTTCTCGGAATTCCGCTGAAGTTTAAAAATGCTTCGGACCTCTTCCATTGTTCTATGAATTCTGCTGAAGTCTAAAAATTCATCTGAACTCTTCCATTATTCTCGGAATTCGTGTGAATTTTAAAAATGCTTCGGAACTCTTCTATTGTTCTCGGAATTCCGCTGAAGTTTAAAAATGCTTAAAATCTCTTACATTGTTCTCGGAATTCCGCTGAAGTTTAAAAATGCTTCGGAACTCTTCCATTGTTCTCGGAATTCTGCTGAAGTTTAAAAATGCTTCAGAACTCTTCCATTGTTCTCAGAATTCCGCTGACGTTTAAAAATGCTTCGGAAATCTTCCATTGTTTTCAAAATTCCGCTGACGTTTAAAAATGCTTCAGAACTATTCCATTGTTCTCAGAATTCTGCTGACGTTTAAAAATGCTTCACAACTCTTCCATTGTTCTCGGAATTCCGCTGACTTTTAAAAATGCTTCCGAAATCTTCCATTGTTTTCAAAATTCCGCTGACGCTTAAAAATGCTTCAGAACTCTTCCATTGTTCTCGGAATTCCGCTGACGTTTAATAATGCTTCGCAACTCTTTCATTGTACTCGGAATTCCGCTAACGTTTAAAAATGCTTCAGAATTCTTCAATTGTTCTCGGAATTCTGCTGAACTTTTAAAATGCTTTGGAACTCTTCCATTGCTCTCGGAATTCTGCTGAAGTTTAAAAATGCTTCGGAACTCTTCCATTGTTTTCGGAATTCTGCTGAAGTTTAAAAATGCTTCGGAACTCTTCCATTGTTCTCGGAATTCCGTTGAAGTTTAAAAATGCTTCGAAACTCTTCCATTGTTCTCGGAATTCCGCTGACATATAAAAATGCTTCGGAAATCTTGCATTGTTTTCAAAATTCCGCTGACGTTTAAAAATGCTTCAGAACTCTTACATTGTTCTCGGAATTCTGCTGACGTTTAAAAATGCTTCGGAACTCTTCCATTGTTCTCGGAATTCTGCTGAAGTTTAAAAATGCTACGTAACTCTTCCATTGTTCTCAGAATTCCGCTGACGTTTAAAAATGCTTCGGAAATCTTCCATTGTTTTCAAAATTCCGCTGACGTTTAAAAATGCTTCAGAACTCTTCCATTGTTCTTGGAATTCCGCTGACGTGTAATAATGCTTCGCAACTCTTTCATTGTTCTCGGAATTCTGCTGAACTTTTAAAATGCTTTGGAACTCTTCCATTGCTCTCGGAATTCTGCTGAAGTTTAAAAATGCTTCGGAACTCTTCCATTGTTCTCGGAATTCGGCTGAAGTTTAAAAATGCTTCGGAACTCTTCCATTGTTCTCGGAATTCCGTTGAAGTTTAAAAATGCTTCGAAACTCTTCCATTGTTCTCGGAATTCTGCTGAAGTTTAAAAATGCTTCGTAACTCTTCCATTGTTCTCAGAATTCCGCTAACGTTTAAAAATGCTTCGAAACTCTTCCATTGTTCTGGGAATTCTGCTGAAGTTTAAAAATGCTTCAGAACTCTTCCATTGTTCTCGGAATTCCGCTGACGTTTAATAATGCTTCGCAACTCTTTCATTGTTCTCGGAATTCCGCTGATGTTTAGAAATGCTTCGGAACTCTTCCATTGTTCTCGTAATTCTGTTGAAGTTTAAAAATGCTTCTAAACTCTTCCATTGTTCTCGGAATTCCGCTGACATATAAAAATGCTTCGGAAATCTTGCATTGTTCTCGGCATTCCGCTGACGTTTAAAAATGCTTCGGAACTCTTCAATTGTTCTCGGAATTCTGCTGAACTTTTAAAATGCTTTGGAACTCTTCCATTGCTCTCGGAATTCTGCTGAAGTTTAAAAATGCTTCGGAACTCTTCCATTGTTCTCGGAATTCTGCTGAAGTTTAAAAATGTTTTGGAACTCTTCCATTGTTCTCAGAATTCCGCTGACGTTTAAAAATGCTTCGGAAATCTTCCATTGTTTTCAAAATTCCACTGACATATAAAAATGCTTCGGAAATCTTGCATTGTTCTCGGCATTCCGCTGACGTTTAAAAATGCTTCAGATTCCTTCAATTGTTCTCGGAATTCTGCTGAACTTTTAAAATGCTTTGGAACTCTTCCATTGCTCTCGGAATTCTGCTGAAGTTTAAAAATGCTTCGGAACTCTTCCATTGTTCTCGGAATTCTGCTGAAGTTTAAAAATGCTTCGGAACTCTTCCATTGTTCTCGGAATTCCGTTGAAGTTTAAAAATGCTTCGAAACTCTTCCATTGTTCTCGGAATTCTGCTGAAGTTTAAAAATGCTTCGGAACTCTTCCATTGTTCTCAGAATTCCGCTAACGTTTAAAAATGCTTCGGAAATCTTCCATTGTTTTCAAAATTCCGCTGACGCTTAAAAATGCTTCAGAACTCTTCCATTGTTCTCGGAATTCCGCTGACGTTTAATAATGCTTCGCAACTCTTTCATTGTACTCGGAATTCCGCTGAAGTTTAAAAATGCTTCAGAACTCTTCCATTGTTCTCGGAATTCCGCTGAAGTTTAAAAATGCTTCGGACCTCTTCCATTGTTCTAGGAATTCTGCTGAAGTCTAAAAATTCATCTGAACTCTTCCATTATTCTCGGAATTCGTGTGACTTTTAAAAATGCTTCGGAACTCTTCTATTGTTCTCGGAATTCCGCTGAAGTTTAAAAATGCTTGAAATCTCTTACATTGTACTCGGAATTCCGCTGAAGTTTAAAAATGCTTCGGATCTCTTCCATTGTTCTCGGAATTCTGCTGAAGTTTAAAAATGCTTCAGAACTCTTCCATTGTTCTCAGAATTCCGCTGACGTTTAAAAATGCTTCGGAAATCTTCCATTGTTTTCAAAATTCCGCTGACGTTTAAAAATGCTTCACAACTCTTCCATTGTTCTCGGAATTCCGCTGACGTTTAAAAATGCTTCACAACTCTTCCATTGTTCTCGGAATTCCGCTGACTTTTAAAAATGCTTTGGAAATCTTCCATTGTTTTCAAAATTCCGCTGACGCTTAAAAATGCTTCAGAACTCTTCCATTGTTCTCGGAATTCTGCTGACGTTTAATAATGCTTCGCAACTCTTTCATTGTTCTCGGAATTCCACTGACGTTTAAAAATGCTTCGGAACTCATCCATTGTTCTCGGAATTCCGTTGAAGTTTAAAAATGCTTCGAAACTCTTCCATTGTTCTCGGAATTCCGCTGACATATAAAAATGCTTCGGAAATCTTGCATTGTTTTCAAAATTCCACTGACGTTTAAAAATGCTTCAGAACTCTTACATTGTTCTCGGAATTCTGCTGACGTTTAAAAATGCTTCGGAACTCTTCCATTGTTCTCGGAATTCTGCTGAAGTTTAAAAATGCTACGTAACTCTTCCATTGTTCTCAGAATTCCGCTGACGTTTAAAAATGCTTCGGAAATCTTCCATTGTTTTCAAAATTCCGCTGACGTTTAAAAATGCTTCAGAACTCTTCCATTGTTCTCGGAATTCCGCTGACGTTTAATAATGCTTCGCAACTCTTTCATTGTACTCGGAATTCCGCTAACGTTTAAAAATGCTTCAGAATTCTTCAATTGTTCTCGGAATTCTGCTGAACTTTTAAAATGCTTTGGAACTCTTCCATTGCTCTCGGAATTCTGCTGAAGTTTAAAAATGCTTCGGAACTCTTCCATTGTTTTCGGAATTCTGCTGAAGTTTAAAAATGCTTCGGAACTCTTCCATTGTTCTCGGAATTCCGTTGAAGTTTAAAAATGCTTCGAAACTCTTCCATTGTTCTCGGAATTCTGCTGAAGTTTAAAAATGCTTCGGAACTCTTCCATTGTTCTCAGAATTCCACTAACGTTTAAAAATGCTTCGAAACTCTTCCATTGTTCTGGGAATTCTGCTGAAGTTTAAAAATGCTTCAGAACTCTTCCATTGTTCTCGGAATTCCACTGACGTTTAATAATGCTTCGCAACTCTTTCATTGTTCTCGGAAATTCCGCTGATGTTTAGAAATGCTTTGGAACTCTTCCATTGCTCTCGCAATTCTGCTGACGTTTAAAAATGCTTCAGAACTATTCCATTGTTCTCAGAATTCTGCTGACGTTTAAAAATGCTTCGGAACTCTTCCATTGTTCTCGGAATTCCGCTGACGTTTAATAATGCTTCGCAACTCTTTCATTGTTCTCGGAATTCCACTGACGTTTAAAAATGCTTCGGAACTCATCCATTGTTCTCGGAATTCCGTTGAAGTTTAAAAATGCTTCGAAACTCTTCCATTGTTCTCGGAATTCCGCTGACATATAAAAATGCTTCGGAAATCTTGCATTGTTTTCAAAATTCCGCTGACGTTTAAAAATGCTTCAGAACTCTTACATTGTTCTCGGAATTCTGCTGACGTTTAAAAATGCTTCGGAACTCTTCCATTGTTCTCGGAATTCTGCTGAAGTTTAAAAATGCTACGTAACTCTTCCATTGTTCTCAGAATTCCGCTGACGTTTAAAAATGCTTCGGAAATCTTCCATTGTTTTCAAAATTCCGCTGACGTTTAAAAATGCTTCAGAACTCTTCCATTGTTCTTGGAATTCCGCTGACGTGTAATAATGCTTCGCAACTCTTTCATTGTTCTCGGAATTCTGCTGAACTTTTAAAATGCTTTGGAACTCTTCCATTGCTCTCGGAATTCCGTTGAAGTTTAAAAATGCTTCGAAACTCTTCCATTGTTCTCGGAATTCTGCTGAAGTTTAAAAATGCTTCGTAACTCTTCCATTGTTCTCGGAATTCCGCTGACGTTTAATAATGCTTCGCAACTCTTTCATTGTTCTCGGAATTCCGCTGATGTTTAGAAATGCTTCGGAACTCTTCCATTGTTCTCGTAATTCTGTTGAAGTTTAAAAATGCTTCTAAACTCTTCCATTGTTCTCGGAATTCCGCTGACATATAAAAATGCTTCGGAAATCTTGCATTGTTCTCGGCATTCCGCTGACGTTTAAAAATGCTTCGGAACTCTTCAATTGTTCTCGGAATTCTGCTGAACTTTTAAAATGCTTTGGAACTCTTCCATTGCTCTCGCAATTCTGCTGACGTTTAAAAATGCTTCAGAACTCTTCCATTGTTCTCGGAATTCTGCTGACGTTTAAAAATGCTTCGGAACTCTTCCATTGTTCTCGGAATTCGTGTGAATTTTAAAAATGCTTCGGAACTCTTCAATTGTTCTCGGAATTCTGCTGAACTTTTAAAATGCTTTGGAACTCTTCCATTGCTCTCGGAATTCTGCTGAAGTTTAAAAATGCTTCGGAACTCTTCCATTGTTCTCGGAATTCTGCTGAAGTTTAAAAATGTTTTGGAACTCTTCCATTGTTCTCAGAATTCCGCTGACGTTTAAAAATGCTTCGGAAATCTTCCATTGTTTTCAAAATTCCACTGACATATAAAAATGCTTCGGAAAACTTGCATTGTTCTCGGCATTCCGCTGACGTTTAAAAATGCTTCAGATTCCTTCCATTGTTCTCGGAATTCCGCTGACGTTTAATAATGCTTCGCAACTCTTTCATTGTACTCGGAATTCCGCTGAAGTTTAAAAATGCTTCAGAACTCTTCCATTGTTCTCGGAATTCCGCTGACATATAAAAATGCTTCGGAAATCTTGCATTGTTCTCGGCATTCCGCTGACGTTTAAAAATGCTTCGGAACTCTTCAATTGTTCTCGGAATTCTGCTGAACTTTTAAAATGCTTTGGAACTCTTCCATTGCTCTCGCAATTCTGCTGACGTTTAAAAATGCTTCGGAACTCTTCCATTGTTCTCGGAATTCTGCTGACGTTTAAAAATGCTTCGGAACTCTTCCATTGTTCTCGGAATTCCGCTGACGTTTAAAAATGCTTGACAACTCTTCCATTGTTCTCAGAATTCCGCTGACTTTTAAAAATACTTCGAAACTCTTCCATTGTTCTCCAAATTCCGCTGAAGTTTAAAAATGCTTCGGAACCCTTCCATTGTTCTCGGAATTCTGCTGAAGTTTAAAAATGCTTCGGAACTCCTCCATTGTTCTCAGAATTCTGCTGACGTTTAAAAATGCTTCGGAACTCTTCCATTGTTCTCGGAATTCCGCTGAAGTTTAAAAATGCTTCGGACCTCTTCCATTGTTCTAGGAATTCCGCTGAAGTCTAAAAATTCATCTGAACTCTTCCATTATTCTCGGAATTCGTGTGAATTTTAAAAATGCTTCGGAACTCTTCTAATGTTCTCGGAATTCCGCTGAAGTTTAAAAATGCTTGAAATCTCTTACATTGTACTCGGAATTCCGCTGAAGTTTAAAAATGCTTCGGATCTCTTCCATTGTTCTCGGAATTCTGCTGAAGTTTAAAAATGCTTCAGAACTCTTCCATTGTTCTCAGAATTCCGCTGACGTTTAAAAATGCTTCGGAAATCTTCCATTGTTTTCAAAATTCCGCTGACGTTTAAAAATGCTTCACAACTCTTCCATTGTTCTCGGAATTCCGCTGACGTTTAAAAATGCTTCACAACTCTTCCATTGTTCTCGGAATTCCGCTGACTTTTAAAAATGCTTTGGAAATCTTCCATTGTTTTCAAAATTCCGCTGACGCTTAAAAATGCTTCAGAACTCTTCCATTGTTCTCGGAATTCTGCTGACGTTTAATAATGCTTCGCAACTCTTTCATTGTTCTCGGAATTCCACTGACGTTTAAAAATGCTTCGGAACTCATCCATTGTTCTCGGAATTCCGTTGAAGTTTAAAAATGCTTCGAAACTCTTCCATTGTTCTCGGAATTCCGCTGACATATAAAAATGCTTCGGAAATCTTGCATTGTTTTCAAAATTCCGCTGACGTTTAAAAATGCTTCAGAACTCTTACATTGTTCTCGGAATTCTGCTGACGTTTAAAAATGCTTCGGAACTCTTCCATTGTTCTCGGAATTCTGCTGAAGTTTAAAAATGCTACGTAACTCTTCCATTGTTCTCGGAATTCCGCTGACATATAAAAATGCTTCGGAAATCTTGCATTGTTTTCAAAATTCCGCTGACGTTTAAAAATGCTTCAGAACTCTTACATTGTTCTCGGAATTCTGCTGACGTTTAAAAATGCTTCGGAACTCTTCCATTGTTCTCGGAATTCTGCTGAAGTTTAAAAATGCTACGTAACTCTTCCATTGTTCTCAGAATTCCGCTGACGTTTAAAAATGCTTCGGAAATCTTCCATTGTTTTCAAAATTCTGCTGACGTTTAAAAATGCTTCAGAACTCTTCCATTGTTCTCGGAATTCCGCTGACGTTTAATAATGCTTCGCAACTCTTTCATTGTACTCGGAATTCCGCTAACGTTTAAAAATGCTTCAGAATTCTTCAATTGTTCTCGGAATTCTGCTGAACTTTTAAAATGCTTTGGAACTCTTCCATTGCTCTCGGAATTCTGCTGAAGTTTAAAAATGCTTCGGAACTCTTCCATTGTTTTCGGAATTCTGCTGAAGTTTAAAAATGCTTCGGAACTCTTCCATTGTTCTCGGAATTCCGTTGAAGTTTAAAAATGCTTCGAAACTCTTCCATTGTTCTCGGAATTCCGCTGACATATAAAAATGCTTCGGAAATCTTGCATTGTTTTCAAAATTCCGCTGACGTTTAAAAATGCTTCAGAACTCTTACATTGTTCTCGGAATTCTGCTGACGTTTAAAAATGCTTCGGAACTCTTCCATTGTTCTCGGAATTCTGCTGAAGTTTAAAAATGCTACGTAACTCTTCCATTGTTCTCAGAATTCCGCTGACGTTTAAAAATGCTTCGGAAATCTTCCATTGTTTTCAAAATTCCGCTGACGTTTAAAAATGCTTCAGAACTCTTCCATTGTTCTTGGAATTCCGCTGACGTGTAATAATGCTTCGCAACTCTTTCATTGTTCTCGGAATTCTGCTGAACTTTTAAAATGCTTTGGAACTCTTCCATTGCTCTCGGAATTCTGCTGAAGTTTAAAAATGCTTCGGAACTCTTCCATTGTTCTCGGAATTCGGCTGAAGTTTAAAAATGCTTCGGAACTCTTCCATTGTTCTCGGAATTCCGTTGAAGTTTAAAAATGCTTCGAAACTCTTCCATTGTTCTCGGAATTCTGCTGAAGTTTAAAAATGCTTCGTAACTCTTCCATTGTTCTCAGAATTCCGCTAACGTTTAAAAATGCTTCGAAACTCTTCCATTGTTCTGGGAATTCTGCTGAAGTTTAAAAATGCTTCAGAACTCTTCCATTGTTCTCGGAATTCCGCTGACGTTTAATAATGCTTCGCAACTCTTTCATTGTTCTCGGAATTCCGCTGATGTTTAGAAATGCTTCGGAACTCTTCCATTGTTCTCGTAATTCTGTTGAAGTTTAAAAATGCTTCTAAACTCTTCCATTGTTCTCGGAATTCCGCTGACATATAAAAATGCTTCGGAAATCTTGCATTGTTCTCGGCATTCCGCTGACGTTTAAAAATGCTTCGGAACTCTTCAATTGTTCTCGGAATTCTGCTGAACTTTTAAAATGCTTTGGAACTCTTCCATTGCTCTCGCAATTCTGCTGACGTTTAAAAATGCTTCGGAACTCTTCCATTGTTCTCGGAATTCTGCTGACGTTTAAAAATGCTTCGGAACTCTTCCATTGTTCTCGGAATTCGTGTGAATTTTAAAAATGCTTCGGAACTCTTCAATTGTTCTCGGAATTCTGCTGAACTTTTAAAATGCTTTGGAACTCTTCCATTGCTCTCGGAATTCTGCTGAAGTTTAAAAATGCTTCGGAACTCTTCCATTGTTCTCGGAATTCTGCTGAAGTTTAAAAATGTTTTGGAACTCTTCCATTGTTCTCAGAATTCCGCTGACGTTTAAAAATGCTTCGGAAATCTTCCATTGTTTTCAAAATTCCACTGACATATAAAAATGCTTCGGAAATCTTGCATTGTTCTCGGCATTCCGCTGACGTTTAAAAATGCTTCAGATTCCTTCAATTGTTCTCGGAATTCTGCTGAACTTTTAAAATGCTTTGGAACTCTTCCATTGCTCTCGGAATTCTGCTGAAGTTTAAAAATGCTTCGGAACTCTTCCATTGTTCTCGGAATTCTGCTGAAGTTTAAAAATGCTTCGGAACTCTTCCATTGTTCTCGGAATTCCGTTGAAGTTTAAAAATGCTTCGAAACTCTTCCATTGTTCTCGGAATTCTGCTGAAGTTTAAAAATGCTTCGGAACTCTTCCATTGTTCTCAGAATTCCGCTAACGTTTAAAAATGCTTCGGAAATCTTCCATTGTTTTCAAAATTCCGCTGACGCTTAAAAATGCTTCAGAACTCTTCCATTGTTCTCGGAATTCCGCTGACGTTTAATAATGCTTCGCAACTCTTTCATTGTACTCGGAATTCCGCTGAAGTTTAAAAATGCTTCAGAACTCTTCCATTGTTCTCGGAATTCCGCTGACATATAAAAATGCTTCGGAAATCTTGCATTGTTCTCGGCATTCCGCTGACGTTTAAAAATGCTTCGGAACTCTTCAATTGTTCTCGGAATTCTGCTGAACTTTTAAAATGCTTTGGAACTCTTCCATTGCTCTCGCAATTCTGCTGACGTTTAAAAATGCTTCGGAACTCTTCCATTGTTCTCGGAATTCTGCTGACGTTTAAAAATGCTTCGGAACTCTTCCATTGTTCTCGGAATTCCGCTGACGTTTAAAAATGCTTGACAACTCTTCCATTGTTCTCAGAATTCCGCTGACTTTTAAAAATACTTCGAAACTCTTCCATTGTTCTCCAAATTCCGCTGAAGTTTAAAAATGCTTCGGAACCCTTCCATTGTTCTCGGAATTCTGCTGAAGTTTAAAAATGCTTCGGAACTCTTCCATTGTTCTCAGAATTCTGCTGACGTTTAAAAATGCTTCGGAACTCTTCCATTGTTCTCGGAATTCCGCTGAAGTTTAAAAATGCTTCGGACCTCTTCCATTGTTCTAGGAATTCTGCTGAAGTCTAAAAATTCATCTGAACTCTTCCATTATTCTCGGAATTCGTGTGACTTTTAAAAATGCTTCGGAACTCTTCTATTGTTCTCGGAATTCCGCTGAAGTTTAAAAATGCTTGAAATCTCTTACATTGTACTCGGAATTCCGCTGAAGTTTAAAAATGCTTCGGATCTCTTCCATTGTTCTCGGAATTCTGCTGAAGTTTAAAAATGCTTCAGAACTCTTCCATTGTTCTCAGAATTCCGCTGACGTTTAAAAATGCTTCGGAAATCTTCCATTGTTTTCAAAATTCCGCTGACGTTTAAAAATGCTTCACAACTCTTCCATTGTTCTCGGAATTCCGCTGACGTTTAAAAATGCTTCACAACTCTTCCATTGTTCTCGGAATTCCGCTGACTTTTAAAAATGCTTTGGAAATCTTCCATTGTTTTCAAAATTCCGCTGACGCTTAAAAATGCTTCAGAACTCTTCCATTGTTCTCGGAATTCTGCTGACGTTTAATAATGCTTCGCAACTCTTTCATTGTTCTCGGAATTCCACTGACGTTTAAAAATGCTTCGGAACTCATCCATTGTTCTCGGAATTCCGTTGAAGTTTAAAAATGCTTCGAAACTCTTCCATTGTTCTCGGAATTCCGCTGACATATAAAAATGCTTCGGAAATCTTGCATTGTTTTAAAAATTCCGCTGACGTTTAAAAATGCTTCAGAACTCTTACATTGTTCTCGGAATTCTGCTGACGTTTAAAAATGCTTCGGAACTCTTCCATTGTTCTCGGAATTCTGCTGAAGTTTAAAAATGCTACGTAACTCTTCCATTGTTCTCAGAATTCCGCTGACGTTTAAAAATGCTTCGGAAATCTTCCATTGTTTTCAAAATTCCGCTGACGTTTAAAAATGCTTCAGAACTCTTCCATTGTTCTCGGAATTCCGCTGACGTTTAATAATGCTTCGCAACTCTTTCATTGTACTCGGAATTCCGCTAACGTTTAAAAATGCTTCAGAATTCTTCAATTGTTCTCGGAATTCTGCTGAACTTTTAAAATGCTTTGGAACTCTTCCATTGCTCTCGGAATTCTGCTGAAGTTTAAAAATGCTTCGGAACTCTTCCATTGTTTTCGGAATTCTGCTGAAGTTTAAAAATGCTTCGGAACTCTTCCATTGTTCTCGGAATTCCGTTGAAGTTTAAAAATGCTTCGAAACTCTTCCATTGTTCTCGGAATTCTGCTGAAGTTTAAAAATGCTTCGGAACTCTTCCATTGTTCTCAGAATTCCACTAACGTTTAAAAATGCTTCGAAACTCTTCCATTGTTCTGGGAATTCTGCTGAAGTTTAAAAATGCTTCAGAACTCTTCCATTGTTCTCGGAATTCCACTGACGTTTAATAATGCTTCGCAACTCTTTCATTGTTCTCGGAAATTCCGCTGATGTTTAGAAATGCTTTGGAACTCTTCCATTGTTCTCGTAATTCTGTTGAAGTTTAAAAATGCTTCTAAACTCTTCCATTGTTCTCGGAATTCCGCTGACATATAAAAATGCTTCGGAAATCTTGCATTGTTCTCGGCATTCCGCTGACGTTTAAAAATGCTTCGGAACTCTTCAATTGTTCTCGGAATTCTGCTGAACTTTTAAAATGCTTTGGAACTCTTCCATTGCTCTCGCAATTCTGCTGACGTTTAAAAATGCTTCGGAACTCTTCCATTGTTCTCGGAAATCTGCTGACGTTTAAAAATGCTTCGGAACTCTTCCATTGTTCTCGGAATTCGTGTGAATTTTAAAAATGCTTCGGAACTCTTCTATTGTTCTCGGAATTCCGCTGAAGTTTAAAAATGCTTAAAATCTCTTACATTGTACTCGGAATTCCGCTGAAGTTTAAAAATGCTTCGGAACTCTTCCATTGTTCTCGGAATTCTGCTGAAGTTTAAAAATGCTTCAGAACTCTTCCATTGTTCTCAGAATTCCGCTGACGTTTAAAAATGCTTCACAACTCTTCCATTGTTCTCGGAATTCCGCTGACTTTTAAAAATGCTTCGGAAATCTTCCATTGTTTTCAAAATTCCGCTGACGCTTAAAAATGCTTCAGAACTCTTCCATTGTTCTCGGAATTCTGCTGACGTTTAAAAATGCTTCGGAACTCTTCCATTGTTCTCAGAATTCAGCTGAAGTTTAAAAATGCTTCGGAACTCTTCCATTGTTCTCGGAATTCTGCTGAAGTTTAAAAATGCTACGTAACTCTTCCATTGTTCTCAGAATTCCGCTGACGTTTAAAAATGCTTTGGAACTCTTCCATTGCTCTCGGAATTCTGCTGAAGTTTAAAAATGCTTCGGAACTCTTCCATTGTTCTCGGAATTCTGTTGAAGTTTAAAAATGCTTCGGAACTCTTCCATTGTTCTCGGAATTCCGTTGAAGTTTAAAAATACTTCGAAACTCTTCCATTGTTCTCGGAATTCTGCTGAAGTTTAAAAATGCTTCGGAACTCTTCCATTGTTCTCAGAATTCCGCTGACGTTTAAAAATGCTTCGGAACTCTTCAATTGTTCTCGGAATTCTGCTGAACTTTTAAAATGCTTTGGAACTCTTCCATTGCTCTCGCAATTCTGCTGACGTTAAAAATGCTTCGGAACTCTTCCATTGTTCTCGGAATTCTGCTGACGTTTAAAAATGCTTCGGAACTCATCCATTGTTCTCGGAATTCCGCTGACGTTTAAAAATGCTTCACAACTCTTCCATTGTACTCGGAATTCCGCTGACTTTTAAAAATACTTCGAAACTCTTCTATTGTTCTCCAAATTCCGCTGAAGTTTAAAAATGCTTCGGAACCCTTCCATTGTTCTCGGAATTCTGCTGAAGTTTAAAAATGCTTCGGAACTCTTCCATTGTTCTCAGAATTCTGCTGACGTTTAAAAATGCTTTGGAACTCTTCCATTGTTCTCGGAATTCCGCTGAAGTTTAAAAATGCTTCGGACCTCTTCCATTGTTCTATGAATTCTGCTGAAGTCTAAAAATTCATCTGAACTCTTCCATTATTCTCGGAATTCGTGTGAATTTTAAAAATGCTTCGGAACTCTTCTATTGTTCTCGGAATTCCGCTGAAGTTTAAAAATGCTTAAAATCTCTTACATTGTTCTCGGAATTCCGCTGAAGTTTAAAAATGCTTCGGAACTCTTCCATTGTTCTCGGAATTCTGCTGAAGTTTAAAAATGCTTCAGAACTCTTCCATTGTTCTCAGAATTCCGCTGACGTTTAAAAATGCTTCGGAAATCTTCCATTGTTTTCAAAATTCCGCTGACGTTTAAAAATGCTTCAGAACTATTCCATTGTTCTCAGAATTCTGCTGACGTTTAAAAATGCTTCACAACTCTTCCATTGTTCTCGGAATTCCGCTGACTTTTAAAAATGCTTCCGAAATCTTCCATTGTTTTCAAAATTCCGCTGACGCTTAAAAATGCTTCAGAACTCTTCCATTGTTCTCGGAATTCCGCTGACGTTTAATAATGCTTCGCAACTCTTTCATTGTACTCGGAATTCCGCTAACGTTTAAAAATGCTTCAGAATTCTTCAATTGTTCTCGGAATTCTGCTGAACTTTTAAAATGCTTTGGAACTCTTCCATTGCTCTCGGAATTCTGCTGAAGTTTAAAAATGCTTCGGAACTCTTCCATTGTTTTCGGAATTCTGCTGAAGTTTAAAAATGCTTCGGAACTCTTCCATTGTTCTCGGAATTCCGTTGAAGTTTAAAAATGCTTCGAAACTCTTCCATTGTTCTCGGAATTCCGCTGACATATAAAAATGCTTCGGAAATCTTGCATTGTTTTCAAAATTCCGCTGACGTTTAAAAATGCTTCAGAACTCTTACATTGTTCTCGGAATTCTGCTGACGTTTAAAAATGCTTCGGAACTCTTCCATTGTTCTCGGAATTCTGCTGAAGTTTAAAAATGCTACGTAACTCTTCCATTGTTCTCAGAATTCCGCTGACGTTTAAAAATGCTTCGGAAATCTTCCATTGTTTTCAAAATTCCGCTGACGTTTAAAAATGCTTCAGAACTCTTCCATTGTTCTTGGAATTCCGCTGACGTGTAATAATGCTTCGCAACTCTTTCATTGTTCTCGGAATTCTGCTGAACTTTTAAAATGCTTTGGAACTCTTCCATTGCTCTCGGAATTCTGCTGAAGTTTAAAAATGCTTCGGAACTCTTCCATTGTTCTCGGAATTCGGCTGAAGTTTAAAAATGCTTCGGAACTCTTCCATTGTTCTCGGAATTCCGTTGAAGTTTAAAAATGCTTCGAAACTCTTCCATTGTTCTCGGAATTCTGCTGAAGTTTAAAAATGCTTCGTAACTCTTCCATTGTTCTCAGAATTCCGCTAACGTTTAAAAATGCTTCGAAACTCTTCCATTGTTCTGGGAATTCTGCTGAAGTTTAAAAATGCTTCAGAACTCTTCCATTGTTCTCGGAATTCCGCTGACGTTTAATAATGCTTCGCAACTCTTTCATTGTTCTCGGAATTCCGCTGATGTTTAGAAATGCTTCGGAACTCTTCCATTGTTCTCGTAATTCTGTTGAAGTTTAAAAATGCTTCTAAACTCTTCCATTGTTCTCGGAATTCCGCTGACATATAAAAATGCTTCGGAAATCTTGCATTGTTCTCGGCATTCCGCTGACGTTTAAAAATGCTTCGGAACTCTTCAATTGTTCTCGGAATTCTGCTGAACTTTTAAAATGCTTTGGAACTCTTCCATTGCTCTCGGAATTCTGCTGAAGTTTAAAAATGCTTCGGAACTCTTCCATTGTTCTCGGAATTCTGCTGAAGTTTAAAAATGTTTTGGAACTCTTCCATTGTTCTCAGAATTCCGCTGACGTTTAAAAATGCTTCGGAAATCTTCCATTGTTTTCAAAATTCCACTGACATATAAAAATGCTTCGGAAATCTTGCATTGTTCTCGGCATTCCGCTGACGTTTAAAAATGCTTCAGATTCCTTCAATTGTTCTCGGAATTCTGCTGAACTTTTAAAATGCTTTGGAACTCTTCCATTGCTCTCGGAATTCTGCTGAAGTTTAAAAATGCTTCGGAACTCTTCCATTGTTCTCGGAATTCTGCTGAAGTTTAAAAATGCTTCGGAACTCTTCCATTGTTCTCGGAATTCCGTTGAAGTTTAAAAATGCTTCGAAACTCTTCCATTGTTCTCGGAATTCTGCTGAAGTTTAAAAATGCTTCGGAACTCTTCCATTGTTCTCAGAATTCCGCTAACGTTTAAAAATGCTTCGGAAATCTTCCATTGTTTTCAAAATTCCGCTGACGCTTAAAAATGCTTCAGAACTCTTCCATTGTTCTCGGAATTCCGCTGACGTTTAATAATGCTTCGCAACTCTTTCATTGTACTCGGAATTCCGCTGAAGTTTAAAAATGCTTCAGAACTCTTCCATTGTTCTCGGAATTCCGCTGAAGTTTAAAAATGCTTCGGACCTCTTCCATTGTTCTAGGAATTCTGCTGAAGTCTAAAAAT
The DNA here is from genome assembly GCF_046119375.1 of Phyllobates terribilis. Lineage (NCBI taxonomy): Eukaryota > Metazoa > Chordata > Amphibia > Anura > Dendrobatidae > Phyllobates > Phyllobates terribilis. Next base: position 17,162,510 of record NW_027362782.1, read on the forward strand.
TCATCTGAACTCTTCCATTATTCTCGGAATTCGTGTGACTTTTAAAAATGCTTCGGAACTCTTCTATTGTTCTCGGAATTCCGCTGAAGTTTAAAAATGCTTGAAATCTCTTACATTGTACTCGGAATTCCGCTGAAGTTTAAAAATGCTTCGGATCTCTTCCATTGTTCTCGGAATTCTGCTGAAGTTTAAAAATGCTTCAGAACTCTTCCATTGTTCTCAGAATTCCGCTGACGTTTAAAAATGCTTCGGAAATCTTCCATTGTTTTCAAAATTCCGCTGACGTTTAAAAATGCTTCACAACTCTTCCATTGTTCTCGGAATTCCGCTGACGTTTAAAAATGCTTCACAACTCTTCCATTGTTCTCGGAATTCCGCTGACTTTTAAAAATGCTTTGGAAATCTTCCATTGTTTTCAAAATTCCGCTGACGCTTAAAAATGCTTCAGAACTCTTCCATTGTTCTCGGAATTCTGCTGACGTTTAATAATGCTTCGCAACTCTTTCATTGTTCTCGGAATTCCACTGACGTTTAAAAATGCTTCGGAACTCATCCATTGTTCTCGGAATTCCGTTGAAGTTTAAAAATGCTTCGAAACTCTTCCATTGTTCTCGGAATTCCGCTGACATATAAAAATGCTTCGGAAATCTTGCATTGTTTTCAAAATTCCACTGACGTTTAAAAATGCTTCAGAACTCTTACATTGTTCTCGGAATTCTGCTGACGTTTAAAAATGCTTCGGAACTCTTCCATTGTTCTCGGAATTCTGCTGAAGTTTAAAAATGCTACGTAACTCTTCCATTGTTCTCAGAATTCCGCTGACGTTTAAAAATGCTTCGGAAATCTTCCATTGTTTTCAAAATTCCGCTGACGTTTAAAAATGCTTCAGAACTCTTCCATTGTTCTCGGAATTCCGCTGACGTTTAATAATGCTTCGCAACTCTTTCATTGTACTCGGAATTCCGCTAACGTTTAAAAATGCTTCAGAATTCTTCAATTGTTCTCGGAATTCTGCTGAACTTTTAAAATGCTTTGGAACTCTTCCATTGCTCTCGGAATTCTGCTGAAGTTTAAAAATGCTTCGGAACTCTTCCATTGTTTTCGGAATTCTGCTGAAGTTTAAAAATGCTTCGGAACTCTTCCATTGTTCTCGGAATTCCGTTGAAGTTTAAAAATGCTTCGAAACTCTTCCATTGTTCTCGGAATTCTGCTGAAGTTTAAAAATGCTTCGGAACTCTTCCATTGTTCTCAGAATTCCACTAACGTTTAAAAATGCTTCGAAACTCTTCCATTGTTCTGGGAATTCTGCTGAAGTTTAAAAATGCTTCAGAACTCTTCCATTGTTCTCGGAATTCCACTGACGTTTAATAATGCTTCGCAACTCTTTCATTGTTCTCGGAAATTCCGCTGATGTTTAGAAATGCTTTGGAACTCTTCCATTGTTCTCGTAATTCTGTTGAAGTTTAAAAATGCTTCTAAACTCTTCCATTGTTCTCGGAATTCCGCTGACATATAAAAATGCTTCGGAAATCTTGCATTGTTCTCGGCATTCCGCTGACGTTTAAAAATGCTTCGGAACTCTTCAATTGTTCTCGGAATTCTGCTGAACTTTTAAAATGCTTTGGAACTCTTCCATTGCTCTCGCAATTCTGCTGACGTTTAAAAATGCTTCGGAACTCTTCCATTGTTCTCGGAAATCTGCTGACGTTTAAAAATGCTTCGGAACTCTTCCATTGTTCTCGGAATTCGTGTGAATTTTAAAAATGCTTCGGAACTCTTCTATTGTTCTCGGAATTCCGCTGAAGTTTAAAAATGCTTAAAATCTCTTACATTGTACTCGGAATTCCGCTGAAGTTTAAAAATGCTTCGGAACTCTTCCATTGTTCTCGGAATTCTGCTGAAGTTTAAAAATGCTTCAGAACTCTTCCATTGTTCTCAGAATTCCGCTGACGTTTAAAAATGCTTCACAACTCTTTCATTGTTCTCGGAATTCCGCTGACTTTTAAAAATGCTTCGGAAATCTTCCATTGTTTTCAAAATTCCGCTGACGCTTAAAAATGCTTCAGAACTCTTCCATTGTTCTCGGAATTCTGCTGACGTTTAATAATGCTTCGCAACTCTTTCATTGTTCTCGGAATTCCACTGACGTTTAAAAATGCTTCGGAACTCATCCATTGTTCTCGAAATTCCGTTGAAGTTTAAAAATGCTTCGAAACTCTTCCATTGTTCTCGGAATTCTGCTGACATATAAAAATGCTTCGGAAATCTTGCATTGTTCTCGGCATTCCGCTGACGTTTAAAAATGCTTCGGAACTCTTCCATTGCTCTCGGAATTCTGCTGAAGTTTAAAAATGTTTCAGAACTCTTACATTGTTCTCGGAATTCTGCTGACGTTTAAAAATGCTTCGGAACTCTTCCATTGTTCTCAGAATTCAGCTGAAGTTTAAAAATGCTTCGGAACTCTTCCATTGTTCTCGGAATTCTGCTGAAGTTTAAAAATGCTACGTAACTCTTCCATTGTTCTCAGAATTCCGCTGACGTTTAAAAATGCTTTGGAACTCTTCCATTGCTCTCGGAATTCTGCTGAAGTTTAAAAATGCTTCGGAACTCTTCCATTGTTCTCGGAATTCTGCTGAAGTTTAAAAATGCTTCGGAACTCTTCCATTGTTCTCGGAATTCCGTTGAAGTTTAAAAATACTTCGAAACTCTTCCATTGTTCTCGGAATTCTGCTGAAGTTTAAAAATGCTTCGGAACTCTTCCATTGTTCTCAGAATTCCGCTGACGTTTAAAAATGCTTCGGAACTCTTCAATTGTTCTCGGAATTCTGCTGAACTTTTAAAATGCTTTGGAACTCTTCCATTGCTCTCGCAATTCTGCTGACGTTAAAAATGCTTCGGAACTCTTCCATTGTTCTCGGAATTCTGCTGAAGTTTAAAAATGCTTCGGAACTCTTCCATTGTTCTCAGAATTCTGCTGACGTTTAAAAATGCTTTGGAACTCTTCCATTGTTCTCGGAATTCCGCTGAAGTTTAAAAATGCTTCGGACCTCTTCCATTGTTCTATGAATTCTGCTGAAGTCTAAAAATTCATCTGAACTCTTCCATTATTCTCGGAATTCGTGTGAATTTTAAAAATGCTTCGGAACTCTTCTATTGTTCTCGGAATTCCGCTGAAGTTTAAAAATGCTTAAAATCTCTTACATTGTTCTCGGAATTCCGCTGAAGTTTAAAAATGCTTCGGAACTCTTCCATTGTTCTCGGAATTCTGCTGAAGTTTAAAAATGCTTCAGAACTCTTCCATTGTTCTCAGAATTCCGCTGACGTTTAAAAATGCTTCGGAAATCTTCCATTGTTTTCAAAATTCCGCTGACGTTTAAAAATGCTTCAGAACTATTCCATTGTTCTCAGAATTCTGCTGACGTTTAAAAATGCTTCACAACTCTTCCATTGTTCTCGGAATTCCGCTGACTTTTAAAAATGCTTCCGAAATCTTCCATTGTTTTCAAAATTCCGCTGACGCTTAAAAATGCTTCAGAACTCTTCCATTGTTCTCGGAATTCTGCTGAAGTTTAAAAATGCTTCAGAACTCTTACATTGTTCTCGGAATTCTGCTGACGTTTAAAAATGCTTCGGAACTCTTCCATTGTTCTCTGAATTCCGCTGACGTTTAAAAATGCTTCGGTACTCTTCCTTTGTTCTCGGAATTCCGCTGACATATAAAAATGCTTCGGAAATCTTGCATTGTTCTCGGCATTCCGCTGACATTTAAAAATGCTTCGGAACTCTTCAATTGTTCTCGGAATTCTGCCGAACTTTTAAAATGCTTTGGAACTCTTCCATTGTTCTCGGAATTCTGCTGTAGTTTAAAAATGCTTCGGAACTCTTCCATTGTTCTCGGAATTCCGCTGACGTTTAAAAATGCTTCAGAAATCTTCCATTGTTTTCAAAATTCCGCTGACGTTTAAAAATGCTTCAGAACTCTTCCATTGTTCTCGGAATTCCGCTGACGTTTTAAAGTGCTTCGGTACTCTTCCATTGTTCTCGGAATTCCGCTGACATATAAAAATGCTTCGGAAATCTTGCATTGTTCTCGGCATTCCGCTGACGTTTAAAAATGCTTCGGAACTCTTCCATTGTTCTCAGAATTCCGCTGACGTTTAAAAATGCTTCGGAAATCTTCCATTGTTTTCAAAATTCCGCTGACGTTTAAAAATGCTTCAGAACTCTTCCATTGTTCTCGGAATTCCGCTGACGTTTAAAAATGCTTTGGAACTCTTCCATTATTCTCGGAATTCTGCTGAAGTTTAAAAATGCTTCGGAACTCTTCCATTGTTCTCAGAATTCCGCTGACGTTTAAAAATGCTTCGGTACTCTTCCATTGTTCTCGGAATTCCGCTGACATATAAAAATGCTTCGGAAATCTTGCATTGTTCTCGGCATTCCGCTGACGTTTAAAAATGCTTCGGAACTCTTCAATTGTTCTCGGAATTCTGCTGAACTTTTAAAATGCTTTGGAACTCTTCCATTGCTCTCGGAATTCTGCTGAAGTTTAAAAATGCTTCAGAACTCTTCCATTGTTTTCGGAATTCTGCTGAAGTTTAAAAATGCTTCGGAACTCTTCCATTGTTCTCAGAATTCCACTGACATTTAAAAATGCTTCGGAAATCTTCCATTGTTTTCAAAATTCCGCTGACGCTAAAAAATGCTTCAGAACTCTTCCATTGTTCTCGGAATTCCGCTGACGTTTAATAATGCTTCGCAACTTTTTCATTGTTCTCGGAATTCCGCTGACGGTTAAAAATGCTTCGGAACTCTTCCATTGTTCTCGGAATTCCGTTGAAGTTTAAAAATGCTTCGAAACTCTTCCATTGTTCTCGGAATTCTGCTGACGTTTAAAAATGCTTCGGAACTCTTCCATTGTTCTCGGAATTCCGTTGAAGTTTAAAAATGCTTCGAAACTCTTCCATTGTTCTCGGAATTCTGCTGAAGTTTAAAAATGCTTCGGAACTCTTCCAATGTTCTCGGAATTCCGCTGACATATAAAAATGCTTTGAAAATCTTGCATTGTTCTCGGCATTCCGCTGACGTTTAAAATTGCTTCGGAACTCTTCAATTGTTCTCGGAATTCTGTTGAACTTTTAAAATGCTTTGGAACTCTTCCATTGCTCTCGGAATTCTGCTGAAGTTTAAAAATGCTTCAGAACTCTTACATTGTTCTCGGAATTCTGCTGACGTTTAAAAATGCTTCGGAACTCTACCATTGTTCTCGGAATTCCGTTGAAGTTTAAAAATGCTTCATAACTCTTCCATTGTTCTCGGAATTCTGCTGAAGTTTAAAAATGCTTCGGAACTCTTCCATTGTTCTCGGAATTCCGCTGACGTTTAATAATGCTTCGCAACTCTTTCATTGTTCTCGGAATTCCACTGACGTTTAAAAATGCTTCGGAAATCTTCCATTGTTTTCAAAATTCCGCTGACGCTTAAAAATGCTTCAGAACTCTTCCATTGTTCTCGGAATTCCGCTGACGTTTAATAATGCTTTGCAACTCTTTCATTGTACTCGGAATTCCGCTAACATTTAAAAATGCTTCAGAACTCTTCCATTGTTCTCGGAATTCCGCTGACGTTTAATAATGCTTCGCAACTCTTTCATTGTTCTCGGAATTCCGCTGATGTTTAAAAATGCATCGGAACTCTTCCATTGTTCTCGGAATTCTGTTGAAGTTTAAAAATGCTTCTAAACTCTTCCATTGTTCTCGGAATTCCGCTGACATATAAAAATGCTTCGGAAATCTTGCATTGTTCTCGGCATTCCGCTGACGTTTAAAAATGCTTCGGAACTCTTCCATTGTTCTCGGAATTCTGCTGAAGTTTAAAAATGCTTCAGAACTCTTCCATTGTTCTCAGAATTCCGCTGATGTTTAAAAATGCTTCGGAAATCTTCCATTGTTTTCAAAATTCCGCTGACGTTTAAAAATGCTTCAGAACTATTCCATTGTTCTCAGAATTCTGCTGACGTTTAAAAATGCTTCGGAACTCTTCCATTGTTCTCGGAATTCCGCTGACGTTTAAAAATGCTTCACAACTCTTCCATTGTTCACGGAATTCCACTGACGTTTAAAAATGCTTCACAACTCTTCCATTGTTCTCGGAATTCCGCTGACTTTTAAAAATGCTTCGGAAATCTTCCATTGTTTTCAAAATTCCGCTGACGCTTAAAAATGCTTCAGAACTCTTCCATTGTTCTCGGAATTCTGCTGAAGTTTAAAAATGCTTCAGAACTCTTACATTGTTCTCGGAATTCTGCTGACGTTTAAAAATGCCTCGGAACTCTTCCATTGTTCTCTGAATTCCGCTGACGTTTAAAAATGCTTCGGTACTCTTCCTTTGTTCTCGGAATTCCGCTGACATATAAAAATGCTTCGGAAATCTTGCATTGTTCTCGGCATTCCGCTGACGTTTAAAAATGCTTCGGAACTCTTCAATTGTTCTCGGAATTCTGCCGAACTTTTAAAATGCTTTGGAACTCTTCCATTGCTCTCGGAATTCTGCTGAAGTTTAAAAATGCTTCAGAACTCTTCCATTGTTCTCGGAATTCTGCTGTAGTTTAAAAATGCTTCGGAACTCTTCCATTGTTCTCGGAATTCCGCTGACGTTTAAAAATGCTTCGGAAATCTTCCATTGTTTTCAAAATTCCGCTGACGTTTAAAAATGCTTCAGAACTCTTCCATTGTTCTCGGAATTCCGCTGACATATAAAAATGCTTCGGAAATCTTGCATTGTTCTCGGCATTCCGCTGACATTTAAAAATGCTTCGGAAATCTTCCATTGATATCAAAATTCCGCTGACGCTTAAAAATGCTTCAGAACTCTTCCATTGTTCTCGGAATTCCGCTGACGTTTAATAATGCTTCGCAACTTTTTCATTGTTCTCGGAATACCGCTGACAGTTAAAAATGCTTCGGAACTCTTCCATTGTTCTCGGAATTCCGTTGAAGTTTAAAAATGCTTCGAAACTCTTCCATTGTTCTCGGAATTCTGCTGAAGTTTAAAAATGCTTCAGAACTCTTCCATTGTTCTCGGAATTCCGCTGACGTTTAATAATGCTTCGCAACTCTTTCATTGTTCTCAGAATTCCGCTGACGTTTAAAAATGCTTCGAAACTCTTCCATTGTTCTCGGAATTCTGCTGAAGTTTAAAAATGCTTCGGAACTCTTCCATTGTTCTCGGAATTCCGCTGACATATAAAAATGCTTTGAAAATCTTGCATTGTTCTCGGCATTCCGCTGACGTTTAAAATTGCTTCGGAACTCTTCAATTGTTCTCGGAATTCTGTTGAACTTTTAAATTGCTTTGGAGCTCTTCCATTGCTCTCGGAATTCTGCTGAAGTTTAAAAATGCTTCAGAACTCTTACATTGTTCTCGGAATTCTGCTGACGTTTAAAAATGCTTCGGAACTCTACCATTGTTCTCGGAATTCCGTTGAAGTTTAAAAATGCTTCGAAACTCTTCCATTGTTCTCGGAATTCTGCTGAAGTTTAAAAATGCTTCGGAACTCTTCCAATGTTCTCGGAATTCCGCTGACATAAAAATGCTTTGAAAATCTTGCATTGTTCTCGGCATTCCGCTGACGTTTAAAATTGCTTCGGAACTCTTCAATTGTTCTCGGAATTCTGTTGAACTTTTAAAATGCTTTGGAACTCTTCCATTGCTCTCGGAATTCTGCTGAAGTTTAAAAATGCTTCAGAACTCTTACATTGTTCTCGGAATTCTGCTGACGTTTAAAAATGCTTCGGAACTCTACCATTGTTCTCGGAATTCCGTTGAAGTTTAAAAATGCTTCATAACTCTTCCATTGTTCTCGGAATTCTGCTGAAGTTTAAAAATGCTTCGGAACTCTTCCATTGTTCTCGGAATTCCGCTGACGTTTAATAATGCTTCGCAACTCTTTCATTGTTCTCGGAATTCCACTGACGTTTAAAAATGCTTCGGAAATCTTCCATTGTTTTCAAAATTCCGCTGACGCTTAAAAATGCTTCAGAACTCTTCCATTGTTCTCGGAATTCCGCTGACGTTTAATAATGCTTCGCAACTCTTTCATTGTTCTCGGAATTCCGCTAACGTTTAAAAATGCTTCAGAACTCTTCCATTGTTCTCGGAATTCCGCTGACGTTTAATAATGCTTCGCAACTCTTTCATTGTTCTCGGAATTCCGCTGATGTTTAAAAATGCATCGGAACTCTTCCATTGTTCTCGGAACTCTGTTGAAGTTTAAAAATGCTTCTAAACTCTTCCATTGTTCTCGGAATTCCGCTGACATATAAAAATGCTTCGGAAATCTTGCATTGTTCTCGGCATTCCGCTGACGTTTAAAAATGCTTCGGAACTCTTCCATTGTTCTCGGAATTCTGCTGAAGTTTAAAAATGCTTCAGAACTCTTCCATTGTTCTCAGAATTCCGCTGACGTTTAAAAATGCTTCGGAAATCTTCCATTGTTTTCAAAATTCCGCTGACGTTTAAAAATGCTTCAGAACTATTCCATTGTTCTCAGAATTCTGCTGACGTTTAAAAATGCTTCGGAACTCTTCCATTGTTCTCGGAATTCCGCTGACGTTTAAAAATGCTTCACAACTCTTCCATTGTTCACGGAATTCCACTGACGTTTAAAAATGCTTCACAACTCTTCCATTGTTCTCGGAATTCCGCTGACTTTTAAAAATGCTTCGGAAATCTTCCATTGTTTTCAAAATTCCGCTGACGCTTAAAAATGCTTCAGAACTCTTCCATTGTTCTCGGAATTCTGCTGAAGTTTAAAAATGCTTCAGAACTCTTACATTGTTCTCGGAATTCTGCTGACGTTTAAAAATGCCTCGGAACTCTTCCATTGTTCTCTGAATTCCGCTGACGTTTAAAAATGCTTCGGTACTCTTCCTTTGTTCTCGGAATTCCGCTGACATATAAAAATGCTTCGGAAATCTTGCATTGTTCTCGGCATTCCGCTGACGTTTAAAAATGCTTCGGAACTCTTCAATTGTTCTCGGAATTCTGCCGAACTTTTAAAATGCTTTGGAACTCTTCCATTGCTCTCGGAATTCTGCTGAAGTTTAAAAATGCTTCAGAACTCTTCCATTGTTCTCGGAATTCTGCTGTAGTTTAAAAATGCTTCGGAACTCTTCCATTGTTCTCGGAATTCCGCTGACGTTTAAAAATGCTTCGGAAATCTTCCATTGTTTTCAAAATTCCGCTGACGTTTAAAAATGCTTCAGAACTCTTCCATTGTTCTCGGAATTCCGCTGACATATAAAAATGCTTCGGAAATCTTGCATTGTTCTCGGCATTCCGCTGACATTTAAAAATGCTTCGGAAATCTTCCATTGATATCAAAATTCCGCTGACGCTTAAAAATGCTTCAGAACTCTTCCATTGTTCTCGGAATTCCGCTGACGTTTAATAATGCTTCGCAACTTTTTCATTGTTCTCGGAATTCCGCTGACAGTTAAAAATGCTTCGGAACTCTTCCATTGTTCTCGGAATTCCGTTGAAGTTTAAAAATGCTTCGAAACTCTTCCATTGTTCTCGGAATTCTGCTGAAGTTTAAAAATGCTTCAGAACTCTTCCATTGTTCTCGGAATTCCGCTGACGTTTAATAATGCTTCGCAACTCTTTCATTGTTCTCGGAATTCCGCTGACGTTTAAAAATGCTTCGAAACTCTTCCATTGTTCTCGGAATTCAGCTGAAGTTTAAAAATGCTTCGGAACTCTTCCATTGTTCTCGGAATTCCGCTGACATATAAAAATGCTTTGAAAATCTTGCATTGTTCTCGGCATTCCGCTGACGTTTAAAATTGCTTCGGAACTCTTCAATTGTTCTCGGAATTCTGTTGAACTTTTAAATTGCTTTGGAGCTCTTCCATTGCTCTCGGAATTCTGCTGAAGTTTAAAAATGCTTCAGAACTCTTACATTGTTCTCGGAATTCTGCTGACGTTTAAAAATGCTTCGGAACTCTACCATTGTTCTCGGAATTCCGTTGAAGTTTAAAAATGCTTCGAAACTCTTCCATTGTTCTCGGAATTCTGCTGAAGTTTAAAAATGCTTCGGAACTCTTCCATTGTTCTCGGAATTCCGCTGACGTTTAATAATGCTTCGCAACTCTTTCATTGTTCTCGGAATTCAACTGACGTTTAAAAATGCTTCGGAAATCTTCCATTGTTTTCAAAATTCCGCTGACGCTTAAAAATGCTTCAGAACTCTTCCATTGTTCTCGGAATTCCGCTGACGTTTAATAATGCTTCGCAACTCTTTCATTGTACTCGGAATTCCGCTAACGTTTAAAAATGCTTCAGAACTCTTCCATTGTTCTCGGAATTCCGCTGACGTTTAATAATGCTTCGCAACTCTTTCATTGTTCTCGGAATTCCGCTGATGTTTAAAAATGCTTCGGAACTCTTCCATTGTTCTCGGAATTCTGTTGAAGTTTAAAAATGCTTCGAAACTCTTCCATTGTTCTCAGAATTCCGCTGACGTTTAAAAATGCTTCGGAAATCTTCCATTGTTTTCAAAATTCCGCTGACGTTTAAAAATGCTTCAGAACTATTCCATTGTTCTCAGAATTCTGCTGACATATAAAAATGCTTCGGAACTCTTCCATTGTTCTCGGAATTCCGCTGACGTTTAAAAATGCTTCACAACTCTTCCATTGTTCTCGGAATTCCGCTGACGTTTAAAAATGCTTCACAACTCTTCCATTGTTCTCGGAATTCCGCTGACTTTTAAAAATGCTTCGGAAATCTTCCATTGTTTTCAAAATTCCGCTGACGCTTAAAAATGCTTCAGAACTCTTCCATTGTTCTCGGAATTCTGCTGAAGTTTAAAAATGCTACAGAACTCTTACATTGTTCTCGGAATTCTGCTGACGTTTAAAAATGCTTCGGAACTCTTCCATTGTTCTCTGAATTCCGCTGATGTTTAAAAATGCTTCGGTACTCTTCCTTTGTTCTCGGAATTCCGCTGACATATAAAAATGCTTCGGAAATCTTGCATTGTTCTCGGCATTCCGCTGACGTTTAAAAATGCTTCGGAACTCTTCCATTGTTCTCGGAATTCTGCTGACGTTTAAAAATGCTTCGGAACTCTTCCATTGTTCTCAGAATTCGTGTGAATTTTAAAAATGCTTCGGAACTCTTCTATTGTTCTCGGAATTCCGCTGAGGTTTAAAAATGCTTAAAATCTCTTACATTGTACTCGGAATTCCGCTGAAGTTTAAAAATGCTTCACAACTCTTCCATTGTTCTCGGAATTCCGCTGACGTTTAAAAATGCTTCACAACTCTTCCATTGTTCTCGGAATTCCGCTGACTTTTAAAAATGCTTCGGAAATCTTCCATTGTTTTCAAAATTCCGCTGACGCTTAAAAATGCTTCAGAACTCTTCCATTGTTCTCGGAATTCTGCTGACGTTTAATAATGCTTCGCAACTCTTTCATTGTTCTCGAAATTCCACTGACGTTTAAAAATGCTTCGGAACTCATCCATTGTTCTCGGAATTCCGTTGAAGTTTAAAAATGCTTCGAAACTCTTCCATTGTTCTCGGAATTCTGCTGACATATAAAAATGCTTCGGAAATCTTGCATTGTTCTCGGCATTCCGCTGACGTTTAAAAATGCTTCGGAACTCTTCCATTGCTCTCGGAATTCTGCTGAAGTTTAAAAATGTTTCAGAACTCTTACATTGTTCTCGGAATTCTGCTGACGTTTAAAAATGCTTCGGAACTCTTCCATTGTTCTCAGAATTCAGCTGAAGTTTAAAAATGCTTCGGAACTCTTCCATTGTTCTCGGAATTCTGCTGAAGTTTAAAAATGCTACGTAACTCTTCCATTGTTCTCAGAATTCCGCTGACGTTTAAAAATGCTTTGGAACTCTTCCATTGCTCTCGGAATTCTGCTGAAGTTTAAAAATGCTTCGGAACTCTTCCATTGTTCTCGGAATTCTGCTGAAGTTTAAAAATGCTTCGGAACTCTTCCATTGTTCTCGGAATTCCGTTGAAGTTTAAAAATACTTCAAAACTCTTCCATTGTTCTCGGAATTCTGCTGAAGTTTAAAAATGCTTCGGAACTCTTCCATTGTTCTCAGAATTCCGCTAACGTTTAAAAATGCTTCGGAAATCTTCCATTGTTTTCAAAATTCCGCTGACGCTTAAAAATGCTTCAGAACTCTTCCATTGTTCTCGGAATTCCGCTGACGTTTAATAATGCTTCGCAACTCTTTCATTGTACTCGGAATTCCGCTAACGTTTAAAAATGCTTCGGAACTCTTCCATTGTTCTCGGAATTCCGTTGAAGTTTAAAAATGCTTCGAAACTCTTCCATTGTTCTGGGAATTCTGCTGAAGTTTAAAAATGCTTCAGAACTCTTCCATTGTTCTCGGAATTCCGCTGACGTTTAATAATGCTTCGCAACTCTTTCATTGTTCTCGGAATTCCGCTGATGTTTAAAAATGCTTCGGAACTCTTCCATTGTTCTCGGAATTCTGTTGAAGTTTAAAAATGCTTCTAAACTCTTCCATTGTTCTCAGAATTCCGCTGACATATAAAAATGCTTCGGAAATCTTGCATTGTTCTCGGCATTCCGCTGACATTTAAAAATGCTTCGGAACTCTTCAATTGTTCTCGGAATTCTGCCGAACTTTTAAAATGCTTTGGAACTCTTCCATTGTTCTCGGAATTCTGCTGTAGTTTAAAAATGCTTCGGAACTCTTCCATTGTTCTCGGAATTCCGCTGACGTTTAAAAATGCTTCGGAAATCTTCCATTGTTTTCAAAATTCCGCTGGCGTTTAAAAATGCTTCAGAACTCTTCCATTGTTCTCGGAATTCCGCTGACGTTTTAAAATGCTTCGGTACTCTTCCATTGTTCTCGGAATTCCGCTGACATATAAAAATGCTTCGGAAATCTTGCATTGTTCTCGGCATTCCGCTGACGTTTAAAAATGCTTCGGAACTCTTCCATTGTTCTCAGAATTCCGCTGACGTTTAAAAATGCTTCGGAAATCTTCCATTGTTTTCAAAATTCCGCTGACGTTTAAAAATGCTTCAGAACTCTTCCATTGTTCTCGGAATTCCACTGACGTTTAAAAATGCTTTGGAACTCTTCCATTATTCTCGGAATTCTGCTGAAGTTTAAAAATGCTTCGGAACTCTTCCATTGTTCTCAGAATTCCGCTGACGTTTAAAAATGCTTCGGTACTCTTCCATTGTTCTCGGAATTCCGCTGACATATAAAAATGCTTCGGAAATCTTGCATTGTTCTCGGCATTCCGCTGACGTTTAAAAATGCTTCGGAACTCTTCAATTGTTCTCGGAATTCTGCTGAACTTTTAAAATGCTTTGGAACTCTTCCATTGCTCTCGGAATTCTGCTGAAGTTTAAAAATGCTTCAGAACTCTTCCATTGTTTTCGGAATTCTGCTGAAGTTTAAAAATGCTTTGGAACTCTTCCATTGTTCTCAGAATTCCACTGACGTTTAAAAATGCTTCGGAAATCTTCCATTGTTTTCAAAATTCCGCTGACGCTTAAAAATGCTTCAGAACTCTTCCATTGTTCTCGGAATTCCGCTGACATTTAATAATGCTTCGCAACTTTTTCATTGTTCTCGGAATTCCGCTGACGGTTAAAAATGCTTCGGAACTCTTCAATTGTTCTCGGAATTCTGTTGAACTTTTAAAATGCTTTGGAACTCTTCCATTGCTCTCGGAATTCTGCTGAAGTTTAAAAATGCTTCAGAACTCTTACATTGTTCTCGGAATTCTGCTGACGTTTAAAAATGCTTCGGAACTCTACCATTGTTCTCGGAATTCCGTTGAAGTTTAAAAATGCTTCATAACTCTTCCATTGTTCTCGGAATTCTGCTGAAGTTTAAAAATGCTTCGGAACTCTTCCATTGTTCTCGGAATTCCGCTGACGTTTAATAATGCTTCGCAACTCTTTCATTGTTCTCGGAATTCCACTGACGTTTAAAAATGCTTCGGAAATCTTCCATTGTTTTCAAAATTCCGCTGACGCTTAAAAATGCTTCAGAACTCTTCCATTGTTCTCGGAATTCCGCTGACGTTTAATAATGCTTTGCAACTCTTTCATTGTACTCGGAATTCCGCTAACGTTTAAAAATGCTTCAGAACTCTTCCATTGTTCTCGGAATTCCGCTGACGTTTAATAATGCTTCGCAACTCTTTCATTGTTCTCGGAATTCCGCTGATGTTTAAAAATGCTTCGGAACTCTTCCATTGTTCTCGGAATTCTGTTGAAGTTTAAAAATGCTTCTAAACTCTTCCATTGTTCTCGGAATTCCGCTGACATATAAAAATGCTTCGGAAATCTTGCATTGTTCTCGGCATTCCGCTGACGTTTAAAAATGCTTCGGAACTCTTCCATTGTTCTCGGAATTCTGCTGAAGTTTAAAAATGCTTCAGAACTCTTCCATTGTTCTCAGAATTCCGCTGACGTTTAAAAATGCTTCGGAAATCTTGCATTGTTTTCAAAATTCCGCTGACGTTTAAAAATGCTTCAGAACTATTCCATTGTTCTCAGAATTCTGCTGACGTTTAAAAATGCTTCGGAACTCTTCCATTGTTCTCGGAATTCCGCTGACGTTTAAAAATGCTTCACAACTCTTCCATTGTTCACGGAATTCCACTGACGTTTAAAAATGCTTCACAACTCTTCCATTGTTCTCGGAATTCCGCTGACTTTTAAAAATGCTTCGGAAATCTTCCATTGTTTTCAAAATTCCGCTGACGCTTAAAAATGCTTCAGAACTCTTCCATTGTTCTCGGAATTCAGCTGAAGTTTAAAAATGCTTCAGAACTCTTACATTGTTCTCGGAATTCTGCTGACGTTTAAAAATGCCTCGGAACTCTTCCATTGTTCTCTGAATTCCGCTGACGTTTAAAAATGCTTCGGTACTCTTCCTTTGTTCTCGGAATTCCGCTGACATATAAAAATGCTTCGGAAATCTTGCATTGTTCTCGGCATTCCGCTGACGTTTAAAAATGCTTCAGAACTCTTACATTGTTCTCGGAATTCTGTTGAAGTTTAAAAATGCTTCGAAACTCTTCCATTGTTCTCAGAATTCCGCTGACGTTTAAAAATGCTTCGGAAATCTTCCATTGTTTTCAAAATTCCGCTGACGTTTAAAAATGCTTCAGAACTATTCCATTGTTCTCAGAATTCTGCTGACATATAAAAATGCTTCGGAACTCTTCCATTGTTCTCGGAATTCCGCTGACGTTTAAAAATGCTTCACAACTCTTCCATTGTTCTCGGAATTCCGCTGACGTTTAAAAATGCTTCGGAACTCTTCCATTGTTCTCGGAATTCCGCTGACTTTTAAAAATGCTTCGGAAATCTTCCATTGTTTTCAAAATTCCGCTGACGTTTAAAAATGCTTCAGAACTCTTCCATTGTTCTCGGAATTCCGCTGACATATAAAAATGCTTCGGAAATCTTGCATTGTTCTCGGCATTCCGCTGACATTTAAAAATGCTTCGGAAATCTTCCATTGATATCAAAATTCCGCTGACGCTTAAAAATGCTTCAGAACTCTTCCATTGTTCTCGGAATTCCGCTGACGTTTAATAATGCTTCGCAACTTTTTCATTGTTCTCGGAATTCCGCTGACAGTTAAAAATGCTTCGGAACTCTTCCATTGTTCTCGGAATTCCGTTGAAGTTTAAAAATGCTTCGAAACTCTTCCATTGTTCTCGGAATTCTGCTGAAGTTTAAAAATGCTTCAGAACTCTTCCATTGTTCTCGGAATTCCGCTGACGTTTAATAATGCTTCGCAACTCTTTCATTGTTCTCGGAATTCCGCTGACGTTTAAAAATGCTTCGAAACTCTTCCATTGTTCTCGGAATTCAGCTGAAGTTTAAAAATGCTTCGGAACTCTTCCATTGTTCTCGGAATTCCGCTGACATATAAAAATGCTTTGAAAATCTTGCATTGTTCTCGGCATTCCGCTGACGTTTAAAATTGCTTCGGAACTCTTCAATTGTTCTCGTAATTCTGTTGAACTTTTAAATTGCTTTGGAGCTCTTCCATTGCTCTCGGAATTCTGCTGAAGTTTAAAAATGCTTCAGAACTCTTACATTGTTCTCGGAATTCTGCTGACGTTTAAAAATGCTTCGGAACTCTACCATTGTTCTCGGAATTCCGTTGAAGTTTAAAAATGCTTCGAAACTCTTCCATTGTTCTCGGAATTCTGCTGAAGTTTAAAAATGCTTCGGAACTCTTCCATTGTTCTCGGAATTCCGCTGACGTTTAATAATGCTTCGCAACTCTTTCATTGTTCTCGGAATTCAACTGACGTTTAAAAATGCTTCGGAAATCTTCCATTGTTTTCAAAATTCCGCTGACGCTTAAAAATGCTTCAGAACTCTTCCATTGTTCTCGGAATTCCGCTGACGTTTAATAATGCTTCGCAACTCTTTCATTGTACTCGGAATTCCGCTAACGTTTAAAAATGCTTCAGAACTCTTCCATTGTTCTCGGAATTCCGCTGACGTTTAATAATGCTTCGCAACTCTTTCATTGTTCTCGGAATTCCGCTGATGTTTAAAAATGCTTCGGAACTCTTCCATTGTTCTCGGAATTCTGTTGAAGTTTAAAAATGCTTCGAAACTCTTCCATTGTTCTCAGAATTCCGCTGACGTTTAAAAATGCTTCGGAAATCTTCCATTGTTTTCAAAATTCCGCTGACGTTTAAAAATGCTTCAGAACTATTCCATTGTTCTCAGAATTCTGCTGACATATAAAAATGCTTCGGAACTCTTCCATTGTTCTCGGAATTCCGCTGACGTTTAAAAATGCTTCACAACTCTTCCATTGTTCTCGGAATTCCGCTGACGTTTAAAAATGCTTCACAACTCTTCCATTGTTCTCGGAATTCCGCTGACTTTTAAAAATGCTTCGGAAATCTTCCATTGTTTTCAAAATTCCGCTGACGCTTAAAAATGCTTCAGAACTCTTCCATTGTTCTCGGAATTCTGCTGACGTTTAATAATGCTTCGCAACTCTTTCATTGTTCTCGAAATTCCACTGACGTTTAAAAATGCTTCGGAACTCATCCATTGTTCTCGGAATTCCGTTGAAGTTTAAAAATGCTTCGAAACTCTTCCATTGTTCTCGGAATTCTGCTGACATATAAAAATGCTTCGGAAATCTTGCATTGTTCTCGGCATTCCGCTGACGTTTAAAAATGCTTCGGAACTCTTCCATTGCTCTCGGAATTCTGCTGAAGTTTAAAAATGTTTCAGAACTCTTACATTGTTCTCGGAATTCTGCTGACGTTTAAAAATGCTTCGGAACTCTTCCATTGTTCTCAGAATTCAGCTGAAGTTTAAAAATGCTTCGGAACTCTTCCATTGTTCTCGGAATTCTGCTGAAGTTTAAAAATGCTACGTAACTCTTCCATTGTTCTCAGAATTCCGCTGACGTTTAAAAATGCTTTGGAACTCTTCCATTGCTCTCGGAATTCTGCTGAAGTTTAAAAATGCTTCGGAACTCTTCCATTGTTCTCGGAATTCTGCTGAAGTTTAAAAATGCTTCGGAACTCTTCCATTGTTCTCGGAATTCCGTTGAAGTTTAAAAATACTTCGAAACTCTTCCATTGTTCTCGGAATTCTGCTGAAGTTTAAAAATGCTTCGGAACTCTTCCATTGTTCTCAGAATTCCGCTAACGTTTAAAAATGCTTCGGAAATCTTCCATTGTTTTCAAAATTCCGCTGACGCTTAAAAATGCTTCAGAACTCTTCCATTGTTCTCGGAATTCCGCTGACGTTTAATAATGCTTCGCAACTCTTTCATTGTACTCGGAATTCCGCTAACGTTTAAAAATGCTTCGGAACTCTTCCATTGTTCTCGGAATTCCGTTGAAGTTTAAAAATGCTTCGAAACTCTTCCATTGTTCTGGGAATTCTGCTGAAGTTTAAAAATGCTTCAGAACTCTTCCATTGTTCTCGGAATTCCGCTGACGTTTAATAATGCTTCGCAACTCTTTCATTGTTCTCGGAATTCCGCTGATGTTTAAAAATGCTTCGGAACTCTTCCATTGTTCTCGGAATTCTGTTGAAGTTTAAAAATGCTTCTAAACTCTTCCATTGTTCTCGGAATTCCGCTGACATATAAAAATGCTTCGGAAATCTTGCATTGTTCTCGGCATTCCGCTGACATTTAAAAATGCTTCGGAACTCTTCAATTGTTCTCGGAATTCTGCCGAACTTTTAAAATGCTTTGGAACTCTTCCATTGTTCTCGGAATTCTGCTGTAGTTTAAAAATGCTTCGGAACTCTTCCATTGTTCTCGGAATTCCGCTGACGTTTAAAAATGCTTCGGAAATCTTCCATTGTTTTCAAAATTCCGCTGGCGTTTAAAAATGCTTCAGAACTCTTCCATTGTTCTCGGAATTCCGCTGACGTTTTAAAATGCTTCGGTACTCTTCCATTGTTCTCGGAATTCCGCTGACATATAAAAATGCTTCGGAAATCTTGCATTGTTCTCGGCATTCCGCTGACGTTTAAAAATGCTTCGGAACTCTTCCATTGTTCTCAGAATTCCGCTGACGTTTAAAAATGCTTCGGAAATCTTCCATTGTTTTCAAAATTCCGCTGACGTTTAAAAATGCTTCAGAACTCTTCCATTGTTCTCGGAATTCCGCTGACGTTTAAAAATGCTTTGGAACTCTTCCATTATTCTCGGAATTCTGCTGAAGTTTAAAAATGCTTCGGAACTCTTCCATTGTTCTCAGAATTCCGCTGACGTTTAAAAATGCTTCGGTACTCTTCCATTGTTCTCGGAATTCCGCTGACATATAAAAATGCTTCGGAAATCTTGCATTGTTCTCGGCATTCCGCTGACGTTTAAAAATGCTTCGGAACTCTTCAATTGTTCTCGGAATTCTGCTGAACTTTTAAAATGCTTTGGAACTCTTCCATTGCTCTCGGAATTCTGCTGAAGTTTAAAAATGCTTCAGAACTCTTCCATTGTTTTCGGAATTCTGCTGAAGTTTAAAAATGCTTTGGAACTCTTCCATTGTTCTCAGAATTCCACTGACGTTTAAAAATGCTTCGGAAATCTTCCATTGTTTTCAAAATTCCGCTGACGCTTAAAAATGCTTCAGAACTCTTCCATTGTTCTCGGAATTCCGCTGACATTTAATAATGCTTCGCAACTTTTTCATTGTTCTCGGAATTCCGCTGACGGTTAAAAATGCTTCGGAACTCTTCAATTGTTCTCGGAATTCTGTTGAACTTTTAAAATGCTTTGGAACTCTTCCATTGCTCTCGGAATTCTGCTGAAGTTTAAAAATGCTTCAGAACTCTTACATTGTTCTCGGAATTCTGCTGACGTTTAAAAATGCTTCGGAACTCTACCATTGTTCTCGGAATTCCGTTGAAGTTTAAAAATGCTTCATAACTCTTCCATTGTTCTCGGAATTCTGCTGAAGTTTAAAAATGCTTCGGAACTCTTCCATTGTTCTCGGAATTCCGCTGACGTTTAATAATGCTTCGCAACTCTTTCATTGTTCTCGGAATTCCACTGACGTTTAAAAATGCTTCGGAAATCTTCCATTGTTTTCAAAATTCCGCTGACGCTTAAAAATGCTTCAGAACTCTTCCATTGTTCTCGGAATTCCGCTGACGTTTAATAATGCTTTGCAACTCTTTCATTGTACTCGGAATTCCGCTAACGTTTAAAAATGCTTCAGAACTCTTCCATTGTTCTCGGAATTCCGCTGACGTTTAATAATGCTTCGCAACTCTTTCATTGTTCTCGGAATTCCGCTGATGTTTAAAAATGCTTCGGAACTCTTCCATTGTTCTCGGAATTCTGTTGAAGTTTAAAAATGCTTCTAAACTCTTCCATTGTTCTCGGAATTCCGCTGACATATAAAAATGCTTCGGAAATCTTGCATTGTTCTCGGCATTCCGCTGACGTTTAAAAATGCTTCGGAACTCTTCCATTGTTCTCGGAATTCTGCTGAAGTTTAAAAATGCTTCAGAACTCTTCCATTGTTCTCAGAATTCCGCTGACGTTTAAAAATGCTTCGGAAATCTTGCATTGTTTTCAAAATTCCGCTGACGTTTAAAAATGCTTCAGAACTATTCCATTGTTCTCAGAATTCTGCTGACGTTTAAAAATGCTTCGGAACTCTTCCATTGTTCTCGGAATTCCGCTGACGTTTAAAAATGCTTCACAACTCTTCCATTGTTCACGGAATTCCACTGACGTTTAAAAATGCTTCACAACTCTTCCATTGTTCTCGGAATTCCGCTGACTTTTAAAAATGCTTCGGAAATCTTCCATTGTTTTCAAAATTCCGCTGACGCTTAAAAATGCTTCAGAACTCTTCCATTGTTCTCGGAATTCAGCTGAAGTTTAAAAATGCTTCAGAACTCTTACATTGTTCTCGGAATTCTGCTGACGTTTAAAAATGCCTCGGAACTCTTCCATTGTTCTCTGAATTCCGCTGACGTTTAAAAATGCTTCGGTACTCTTCCTTTGTTCTCGGAATTCCGCTGACATATAAAAATGCTTCGGAAATCTTGCATTGTTCTCGGCATTCCGCTGACGTTTAAAAATGCTTCAGAACTCTTACATTGTTCTCGGAATTCTGTTGAAGTTTAAAAATGCTTCGAAACTCTTCCATTGTTCTCAGAATTCCGCTGACGTTTAAAAATGCTTCGGAAATCTTCCATTGTTTTCAAAATTCCGCTGACGTTTAAAAATGCTTCAGAACTATTCCATTGTTCTCAGAATTCTGCTGACATATAAAAATGCTTCGGAACTCTTCCATTGTTCTCGGAATTCCGCTGACGTTTAAAAATGCTTCACAACTCTTCCATTGTTCTCGGAATTCCGCTGACGTTTAAAAATGCTTCACAACTCTTCCATTGTTCTCGGAATTCCGCTGACTTTTAAAAATGCTTCGGAAATCTTCCATTGTTTTCAAAATTCCGCTGACGCTTAAAAATGCTTCAGAACTCTTCCATTGTTCTCGGAATTCTGCTGAAGTTTAAAAATGCTACAGAACTCTTACATTGTTCTCGGAATTCTGCTGACGTTTAAAAATGCTTCGGAACTCTTCCATTGTTCTCTGAATTCCGCTGATGTTTAAAAATGCTTCGGTACTCTTCCTTTGTTCTCGGAATTCCGCTGACATATAAAAATGCTTCGGAAATCTTGCATTGTTCTCGGCATTCCGCTGACGTTTAAAAATGCTTCGGAACTCTTCCATTGTTCTCGGAATTCTGCTGACGTTTAAAAATGCTTCGGAACTCTTCCATTGTTCTCAGAATTCGTGTGAATTTTAAAAATGCTTCGGAACTCTTCTATTGTTCTCGGAATTCCGCTGAAGTTTAAAAATGCTTAAAATCTCTTACATTGTACTCGGAATTCCGCTGAAGTTTAAAAATGCTTCGGAACTCTTCCATTGTTCTCGGAATTCTGCTGAAGTTTAAAAATGCTTCAGAACTCTTCCATTGTTCTCAGAATTCCGCTGACGTTTAAAAATGCTTCGGAAATCTTCCATTGTTTTCAAAATTCCGCTGACGTTTAAAAATGCTTCAGAACTATTCCATTGTTCTCGGAATTCTGCTGACGTTTAATAATGCTTCGCAACTCTTTCATTGTTCTCGGAATTCCACTGACGTTTAAAAATGCTTCGGAACTCATCCATTGTTCTCGGAATTCCGTTGAAGTTTAAAAATGCTTCGAAACTCTTCCATTGTTCTCGGAATTCTGCTGACATATAAAAATGCTTCGGAAATCTTGCATTGTTCTCGGCATTCCGCTGACGTTTAAAAATGCTTCGGAACTCTTCCATTGCTCTCGGAATTCTGCTGAAGTTTAAAAATGTTTCAGAACTCTTACATTGTTCTCGGAATTCTGCTGACGTTTAAAAATGCTTCGGAACTCTTCCATTGTTCTCAGAATTCAGCTGAAGTTTAAAAATGCTTCGGAACTCTTCCATTGTTCTCGGAATTCTGCTGAAGTTTAAAAATGCTACGTAACTCTTCCATTGTTCTCAGAATTCCGCTGACGTTTAAAAATGCTTTGGAACTCTTCCATTGCTCTCGGAATTCTGCTGAAGTTTAAAAATGCTTCGGAACTCTTCCATTGTTCTCGGAATTCTGCTGAAGTTTAAAAATGCTTCGGAACTCTTCAATTGTTCTCGGAATTCCGTTGAAGTTTAAAAATACTTCGAAACTCTTCCATTGTTCTCGGAATTCTGTTGAAGTTTAAAAATGCTTCGGAACTCTTCCATTGTTCTCAGAATTCCGCTAACGTTTAAAAATGCTTCGGAAATCTTCCATTGTTTTCAAAATTCCGCTGACGCTTAAAAATGCTTCAGAACTCTTCCATTGTTCTCGGAATTCCGCTGACGTTTAATAATGCTTCGCAACTCTTTCATTGTACTCGGAATTCCGCTAACGTTTAAAAATGCTTCGGAACTCTTCCATTGTTCTCGGAATTCCGTTGAAGTTTAAAAATGCTTCGAAACTCTTCCATTGTTCTGGGAATTCTGCTGAAGTTTAAAAATGCTTCAGAACTCTTCCATTGTTCTCGGAATTCCGCTGACGTTTAATAATGCTTCGCAACTCTTTCATTGTTCTCGGAATTCCGCTGATGTTTAAAAATGCTTCGGAACTCTTCCATTGTTCTCGGAATTCTGTTGAAGTTTAAAAATGCTTCTAAACTCTTCCATTGTTCTCGGAATTCCGCTGACATATAAAAATGCTTCGGAAATCTTGCATTGTTCTCGGCATTCCGCTGACATTTAAAAATGCTTCGGAACTCTTCAATTGTTCTCGGAATTCTGCCGAACTTTTAAAATGCTTTGGAACTCTTCCATTGTTCTGGGAATTCTGCTGACGTTTAATAATGCTTCGCAACTCTTTCATTGTTCTCGGAATTCCACTGACGTTTAAAAATGCTTCGGAACTCATCCATTGTTCTTGGAATTCCGTTGAAGTTTAAAAATGCTTCGAAACTCTTCCATTGTTCTCGGAATTCTGCTGACATATAAAAATGCTTCGGAAATCTTGCATTGTTCTCGGCATTCCGCTGACGTTTAAAAATGCTTCGGAACTCTTCCATTGCTCTCGGAATTCTGCTGAAGTTTAAAAATGTTTCAGAACTCTTACATTGTTCTCGGAATTCTGCTGACGTTTAAAAATGCTTCGGAACTCTTCCATTGTTCTCAGAATTCAGCTGAAGTTTAAAAATGCTTCGGAACTCTTCCATTGTTCTCGGAATTCTGCTGAAGTTTAAAAATGCTACGTAACTCTTCCATTGTTCTCAGAATTCCGCTGACGTTTAAAAATGCTTTGGAACTCTTCCATTGCTCTCGGAATTCTGCTGAAGTTTAAAAATGCTTCGGAACTCTTCCATTGTTCTCGGAATTCTGCTGAAGTTTAAAAATGCTTCGGAACTCTTCCATTGTTCTCGGAATTCCGTTGAAGTTTAAAAATACTTCGAAACTCTTCCATTGTTCTCGGAATTCTGCTGAAGTTTAAAAATGCTTCGGAACTCTTCCATTGTTCTCAGAATTCCGCTAACGTTTAAAAATGCTTCGGAAATCTTCCATTGTTTTCAAAATTCCGCTGACGCTTAAAAATGCTTCAGAACTCTTCCATTGTTCTCGGAATTCCGCTGACGTTTAATAATGCTTCGCAACTCTTTCATTGTACTCGGAATTCCGCTAACGTTTAAAAATGCTTCGGAACTCTTCCATTGTTCTCGGAATTCCGTTGAAGTTTAAAAATGCTTCGAAACTCTTCCATTGTTCTGGGAATTCTGCTGAAGTTTAAAAATGCTTCAGAACTCTTCCATTGTTCTCGGAATTCCGCTGACGTTTAATAATGCTTCGCAACTCTTTCATTGTTCTCGGAATTCCGCTGATGTTTAAAAATGCTTCGGAACTCTTCCATTGTTCTCGGAATTCTGTTGAAGTTTAAAAATGCTTCTAAACTCTTCCATTGTTCTCGGAATTCCGCTGACATATAAAAATGCTTCGGAAATCTTGCATTGTTCTCGGCATTCCGCTGACATTTAAAAATGCTTCGGAACTCTTCAATTGTTCTCGGAATTCTGCCGAACTTTTAAAATGCTTTGGAACTCTTCCATTGTTCTCGGAATTCTGCTGTAGTTTAAAAATGCTTCGGAACTCTTCCATTGTTCTCGGAATTCCGCTGACGTTTAAAAATGCTTCGGAAATCTTCCATTGTTTTCAAAATTCCGCTGGCGTTTAAAAATGCTTCAGAACTCTTCCATTGTTCTCGGAATTCCGCTGACGTTTTAAAATGCTTCGGTACTCTTCCATTGTTCTCGGAATTCCGCTGACATATAAAAATGCTTCGGAAATCTTGCATTGTTCTCGGCATTCCGCTGACGTTTAAAAATGCTTCGGAACTCTTCCATTGTTCTCAGAATTCCGCTGACGTTTAAAAATGCTTCGGAAATCTTCCATTGTTTTCAAAATTCCGCTGACGTTTAAAAATGCTTCAGAACTCTTCCATTGTTCTCGGAATTCCGCTGACGTTTAAAAATGCTTTGGAACTCTTCCATTATTCTCGGAATTCTGCTGAAGTTTAAAAATGCTTCGGAACTCTTCCATTGTTCTCAGAATTCCGCTGACGTTTAAAAATGCTTCGGTACTCTTCCATTGTTCTCGGAATTCCGCTGACATATAAAAATGCTTCGGAAATCTTGCATTGTTCTCGGCATTCCGCTGACGTTTAAAAATGCTTCGGAACTCTTCAATTGTTCTCGGAATTCTGCTGAACTTTTAAAATGCTTTGGAACTCTTCCATTGCTCTCGGAATTCTGCTGAAGTTTAAAAATGCTTCAGAACTCTTCCATTGTTTTCGGAATTCTGCTGAAGTTTAAAAATGCTTTGGAACTCTTCCATTGTTCTCAGAATTCCACTGACGTTTAAAAATGCTTCGGAAATCTTCCATTGTTTTCAAAATTCCGCTGACGCTTAAAAATGCTTCAGAACTCTTCCATTGTTCTCGGAATTCCGCTGACATTTAATAATGCTTCGCAACTTTTTCATTGTTCTCGGAATTCCGCTGACGGTTAAAAATGCTTCGGAACTCTTCAATTGTTCTCGGAATTCTGTTGAACTTTTAAAATGCTTTGGAACTCTTCCATTGCTCTCGGAATTCTGCTGAAGTTTAAAAATGCTTCAGAACTCTTACATTGTTCTCGGAATTCTGCTGACGTTTAAAAATGCTTCGGAACTCTACCATTGTTCTCGGAATTCCGTTGAAGTTTAAAAATGCTTCATAACTCTTCCATTGTTCTCGGAATTCTGCTGAAGTTTAAAAATGCTTCGGAACTCTTCCATTGTTCTCGGAATTCTGCTGACGTTTAATAATGCTTCGCAACTCTTTCATTGTTCTCGGAATTCCACTGACGTTTAAAAATGCTTCGGAAATCTTCCATTGTTTTCAAAATTCCGCTGACGCTTAAAAATGCTTCAGAACTCTTCCATTGTTCTCGGAATTCCGCTGACGTTTAATAATGCTTTGCAACTCTTTCATTGTACTCGGAATTCCGCTAACGTTTAAAAATGCTTCAGAACTCTTCCATTGTTCTCGGAATTCCGCTGACGTTTAATAATGCTTCGCAACTCTTTCATTGTTCTCGGAATTCCGCTGATGTTTAAAAATGCTTCGGAACTCTTCCATTGTTCTCGGAATTCTGTTGAAGTTTAAAAATGCTTCTAAACTCTTCCATTGTTCTCGGAATTCCGCTGACATATAAAAATGCTTCGGAAATCTTGCATTGTTCTCGGCATTCCGCTGACGTTTAAAAATGCTTCGGAACTCTTCCATTGTTCTCGGAATTCTGCTGAAGTTTAAAAATGCTTCAGAACTCTTCCATTGTTCTCAGAATTCCGCTGACGTTTAAAAATGCTTCGGAAATCTTGCATTGTTTTCAAAATTCCGCTGACGTTTAAAAATGCTTCAGAACTATTCCATTGTTCTCAGAATTCTGCTGACGTTTAAAAATGCTTCGGAACTCTTCCATTGTTCTCGGAATTCCGCTGACGTTTAAAAATGCTTCACAACTCTTCCATTGTTCACGGAATTCCACTGACGTTTAAAAATGCTTCACAACTCTTCCATTGTTCTCGGAATTCCGCTGACTTTTAAAAATGCTTCGGAAATCTTCCATTGTTTTCAAAATTCCGCTGACGCTTAAAAATGCTTCAGAACTCTTCCATTGTTCTCGGAATTCAGCTGAAGTTTAAAAATGCTTCAGAACTCCTACATTGTTCTCGGAATTCTGCTGACGTTTAAAAATGCCTCGGAACTCTTCCATTGTTCTCTGAATTCCGCTGACGTTTAAAAATGCTTCGGTACTCTTCCTTTGTTCTCGGAATTCCGCTGACATATAAAAATGCTTCGGAAATCTTGCATTGTTCTCGGCATTCCGCTGACGTTTAAAAATGCTTCAGAACTCTTACATTGTTCTCGGAATTCTGTTGAAGTTTAAAAATGCTTCGAAACTCTTCCATTGTTCTCAGAATTCCGCTGACGTTTAAAAATGCTTCGGAAATCTTCCATTGTTTTCAAAATTCCGCTGACGTTTAAAAATGCTTCAGAACTATTCCATTGTTCTCAGAATTCTGCTGAGATATAAAAATGCTTCGGAACTCTTCCATTGTTCTCGGAATTCCGCTGACGTTTAAAAATGCTTCACAACTCTTCCATTGTTCTCGGAATTCCGCTGACGTTTAAAAATGCTTCACAACTCTTCCATTGTTCTCGGAATTCCGCTGACTTTTAAAAATGCTTCGGAAATCTTCCATTGTTTTCAAAATTCCGCTGACGCTTAAAAATGCTTCAGAACTCTTCCATTGTTCTCGGAATTCTGCTGAAGTTTAAAAATGCTACAGAACTCTTACATTGTTCTCGGAATTCTGCTGACGTTTAAAAATGCTTAAAATCTCTTACATTGTACTCGGAATTCCGCTGAAGTTTAAAAATGCTTCGGAACTCTTCCATTGTTCTCGGAATTCTGCTGAAGTTTAAAAATGCTTCAGAACTCTTCCATTGTTCTCAGAATTCCGCTGACGTTTAAAAATGCTTCGGAAATCTTCCATTGTTTTCAAAATTCCGCTGACGTTTAAAAATGCTTCAGAACTATTCCATTGTTCTCGGAATTCTGCTGACGTTTAATAATGCTTCGCAACTCTTTCATTGTTCTCGGAATTCCACTGACGTTTAAAAATGCTTCGGAACTCATCCATTGTTCTCGGAATTCCGTTGAAGTTTAAAAATGCTTCGAAACTCTTCCATTGTTCTCGGAATTCTGCTGACATATAAAAATGCTTCGGAAATCTTGCATTGTTCTCGGCATTCCGCTGACGTTTAAAAATGCTTTGGAACTCTTCCATTGCTCTCGGAATTCTGCTGAAGTTTAAAAATGCTTCGGAACTCTTCCATTGTTCTCGGAATTCTGCTGAAGTTTAAAAATGCTTCGGAACTCTTCCATTGTTCTCGGAATTCTGCTGAAGTTTAAAAATGCTACGTAACTCTTCCATTGTTCTCAGAATTCCGCTGACGTTTAAAAATGCTTTGGAACTCTTCCATTGCTCTCGGAATTCTGCTGAAGTTTAAAAATGCTTCGGAACTCTTCCATTGTTCTCGGAATTCTGCTGAAGTTTAAAAATGCTTCGGAACTCTTCCATTGTTCTCGGAATTCTGCTGAAGTTTAAAAATGCTACGTAACTCTTCCATTGTTCTCAGAATTCCGCTGACGTTTAAAAATGCTTTGGAACTCTTCCAGTGCTCTCGGAATTCTGCTGAAGTTTAAAAATGCTTCGGAACTCTTCCATTGTTCTCGGAATTCTGCTGAAGTTTAAAAATGCTTCGGAACTCTTCCATTGTTCTCGGAATTCCGTTGAAGTTTAAAAATACTTCGAAACTCTTCCATTGTTCTCGGAATTCTGC
The DNA here is from genome assembly GCF_046119375.1 of Phyllobates terribilis. Taxonomy (NCBI): domain Eukaryota; kingdom Metazoa; phylum Chordata; class Amphibia; order Anura; family Dendrobatidae; genus Phyllobates; species Phyllobates terribilis. Next base: position 17,190,522 of record NW_027362782.1, read on the forward strand.
TGAAGTTTAAAAATGCTTCGGAACTCTTCCATTGTTCTCAGAATTCCGCTAACGTTTAAAAATGCTTCGGAAATCTTCCATTGTTTTCAAAATTCCGCTGACGCTTAAAAATGCTTCAGAACTCTTCCATTGTACTCGGAATTCCGCTAACGTTTAAAAATGCTTCGGAACTCTTCCATTGTTCTCGGAATTCCGTTGAAGTTTAAAAATGCTTCGAAACTCTTCCATTGTTCTGGGAATTCTGCTGAAGTTTAAAAATGCTTCAGAACTCTTCCATTGTTCTCGGAATTCCGCTGACGTTTAATAATGCTTCGCAACTCTTTCATTGTTCTCGGAATTCCGCTGATGTTTAAAAATGCTTCGGAACTCTTCCATTGTTCTCGGAATTCTGTTGAAGTTTAAAAATGCTTCTAAACTCTTCCATTGTTCTCGGAATTCCGCTGACATATAAAAATGCTTCGGAAATCTTGCATTGTTCTCGGCATTCCGCTGACATTTAAAAATGCTTCGGAACTCTTCAATTGTTCTCGGAATTCTGCCGAACTTTTAAAATGCTTTGGAACTCTTCCATTGTTCTCGGAATTCTGCTGTAGTTTAAAAATGCTTCGGAACTCTTCCATTGTTCTCGGAATTCCGCTGACGTTTAAAAATGCTTCGGAAATCTTCCATTGTTTTCAAAATTCCGCTGGCGTTTAAAAATGCTTCAGAACTCTTCCATTGTTCTCGGAATTCCGCTGACGTTTTAAAATGCTTCGGTACTCTTCCATTGTTCTCGGAATTCCGCTGACATATAAAAATGCTTCGGAAATCTTGCATTGTTCTCGGCATTCCGCTGACGTTTAAAAATGCTTCGGAACTCTTCCATTGTTCTCAGAATTCCGCTGACGTTTAAAAATGCTTCGGAAATCTTCCATTGTTTTCAAAATTCCGCTGACGTTTAAAAATGCTTCAGAACTCTTCCATTGTTCTCGGAATTCCGCTGACGTTTAAAAATGCTTTGGAACTCTTCCATTATTCTCGGAATTCTGCTGAAGTTTAAAAATGCTTCGGAACTCTTCCATTGTTCTCAGAATTCCGCTGACGTTTAAAAATGCTTCGGTACTCTTCCATTGTTCTCGGAATTCCGCTGACATATAAAAATGCTTCGGAAATCTTGCATTGTTCTCGGCATTCCGCTGACGTTTAAAAATGCTTCGGAACTCTTCAATTGTTCTCGGAATTCTGCTGAACTTTTAAAATGCTTTGGAACTCTTCCATTGCTCTCGGAATTCTGCTGAAGTTTAAAAATGCTTCAGAACTCTTCCATTGTTTTCGGAATTCTGCTGAAGTTTAAAAATGCTTTGGAACTCTTCCATTGTTCTCAGAATTCCACTGACGTTTAAAAATGCTTCGGAAATCTTCCATTGTTTTCAAAATTCCGCTGACGCTTAAAAATGCTTCAGAACTCTTCCATTGTTCTCGGAATTCCGCTGACATTTAATAATGCTTCGCAACTTTTTCATTGTTCTCGGAATTCCGCTGACGGTTAAAAATGCTTCGGAACTCTTCAATTGTTCTCGGAATTCTGTTGAACTTTTAAAATGCTTTGGAACTCTTCCATTGCTCTCGGAATTCTGCTGAAGTTTAAAAATGCTTCAGAACTCTTACATTGTTCTCGGAATTCTGCTGACGTTTAAAAATGCTTCGGAACTCTACCATTGTTCTCGGAATTCCGTTGAAGTTTAAAAATGCTTCATAACTCTTCCATTGTTCTCGGAATTCTGCTGAAGTTTAAAAATGCTTCGGAACTCTTCCATTGTTCTCGGAATTCCGCTGACGTTTAATAATGCTTCGCAACTCTTTCATTGTTCTCGGAATTCCACTGACGTTTAAAAATGCTTCGGAAATCTTCCATTGTTTTCAAAATTCCGCTGACGCTTAAAAATGCTTCAGAACTCTTCCATTGTTCTCGGAATTCCGCTGACGTTTAATAATGCTTTGCAACTCTTTCATTGTACTCGGAATTCCGCTAACGTTTAAAAATGCTTCAGAACTCTTCCATTGTTCTCGGAATTCCGCTGACGTTTAATAATGCTTCGCAACTCTTTCATTGTTCTCGGAATTCCGCTGATGTTTAAAAATGCTTCGGAACTCTTCCATTGTTCTCGGAATTCTGTTGAAGTTTAAAAATGCTTCTAAACTCTTCCATTGTTCTCGGAATTCCGCTGACATATAAAAATGCTTCGGAAATCTTGCATTGTTCTCGGCATTCCGCTGACGTTTAAAAATGCTTCGGAACTCTTCCATTGTTCTCGGAATTCTGCTGAAGTTTAAAAATGCTTCACAACTCTTCCATTGTTCTCGGAATTCCGCTGACTTTTAAAAATGCTTCGGAAATCTTCCATTGTTTTCAAAATTCCGCTGACGCTTAAAAATGCTTCAGAACTCTTCCATTGTTCTCGGAATTCAGCTGAAGTTTAAAAATGCTTCAGAACTCTTACATTGTTCTCGGAATTCTGCTGACGTTTAAAAATGCCTCGGAACTCTTCCATTGTTCTCTGAATTCCGCTGACGTTTAAAAATGCTTCGGTACTCTTCCTTTGTTCTCGGAATTCCGCTGACATATAAAAATGCTTCGGAAATCTTGCATTGTTCTCGGCATTCCGCTGACGTTTAAAAATGCTTCAGAACTCTTACATTGTTCTCGGAATTCTGTTGAAGTTTAAAAATGCTTCGAAACTCTTCCATTGTTCTCAGAATTCCGCTGACGTTTAAAAATGCTTCGGAAATCTTCCATTGTTTTCAAAATTCCGCTGACGTTTAAAAATGCTTCAGAACTATTCCATTGTTCTCAGAATTCTGCTGAGATATAAAAATGCTTCGGAACTCTTCCATTGTTCTCGGAATTCCGCTGACGTTTAAAAATGCTTCACAACTCTTCCATTGTTCTCGGAATTCCGCTGACGTTTAAAAATGCTTCACAACTCTTCCATTGTTCTCGGAATTCCGCTGACTTTTAAAAATGCTTCGGAAATCTTCCATTGTTTTCAAAATTCCGCTGACGCTTAAAAATGCTTCAGAACTCTTCCATTGTTCTCGGAATTCTGCTGAAATTTAAAAATGCTACAGAACTCTTACATTGTTCTCGGAATTCTGCTGACGTTTAAAAATGCTTCGGAACTCTTCCATTGTTCTCTGAATTCCGCTGATGTTTAAAAATGCTTCGGTACTCTTCCTTTGTTCTCGGAATTCCGCTGACATATAAAAATGCTTCGGAAATCTTGCATTGTTCTCGGCATTCCGCTGACGTTTAAAAATGCTTCGGAACTCTTCCATTGTTCTCGGAATTCTGCTGACGTTTAAAAATGCTTCGGAACTCTTCCATTGTTCTCAGAATTCGTGTGAATTTTAAAAATGCTTCGGAACTCTTCTATTGTTCTCGGAATTCCGCTGAAGTTTAAAAATGCTTAAAATCTCTTACATTGTACTCGGAATTCCGCTGAAGTTTAAAAATGCTTCGGAACTCTTCCATTGTTCTCGGAATTCTGCTGAAGTTTAAAAATGCTTCAGAACTCTTCCATTGTTCTCAGAATTCCGCTGACGTTTAAAAATGCTTCGGAAATCTTCCATTGTTTTCAAAATTCCGCTGACGTTTAAAAATGCTTCAGAACTATTCCATTGTTCTCGGAATTCTGCTGACGTTTAATAATGCTTCGCAACTCTTTCATTGTTCTCGGAATTCCACTGACGTTTAAAAATGCTTCGGAACTCATCCATTGTTCTCGGAATTCCGTTGAAGTTTAAAAATGCTTCGAAACTCTTCCATTGTTCTCGGAATTCTGCTGACATATAAAAATGCTTCGGAAATCTTGCATTGTTCTCGGCATTCCGCTGACGTTTAAAAATGCTTCGGAACTCTTCCATTGCTCTCGGAATTCTGCTGAAGTTTAAAAATGTTTCAGAACTCTTACATTGTTCTCGGAATTCTGCTGACGTTTAAAAATGCTTCGGAACTCTTCCATTGTTCTCAGAATTCAGCTGAAGTTTAAAAATGCTTCGGAACTCTTCCATTGTTCTCGGAATTCTGCTGAAGTTTAAAAATGCTACGTAACTCTTCCATTGTTCTCAGAATTCCGCTGACGTTTAAAAATGCTTTGGAACTCTTCCATTGCTCTCGGAATTCTGCTGAAGTTTAAAAATGCTTCGGAACTCTTCCATTGTTCTCGGAATTCTGCTGAAGTTTAAAAATGCTTCGGAACTCTTCCATTGTTCTCGGAATTCCGTTGAAGTTTAAAAATACTTCGAAACTCTTCCATTGTTCTCGGAATTCTGCTGAAGTTTAAAAATGCTTCGGAACTCTTCCATTGTTCTCAGAATTCCGCTAACGTTTAAAAATGCTTCGGAAATCTTCCATTGTTTTCAAAATTCCGCTGACGCTTAAAAATGCTTCAGAACTCTTCCATTGTTCTCGGAATTCCGCTGACGTTTAATAATGCTTCGCAACTCTTTCATTGTACTCGGAATTCCGCTAACGTTTAAAAATGCTTCGGAACTCTTCCATTGTTCTCGGAATTCCGTTGAAGTTTAAAAATGCTTCGAAACTCTTCCATTGTTCTGGGAATTCTGCTGAAGTTTAAAAATGCTTCAGAACTCTTCCATTGTTCTCGGAATTCCGCTGACGTTTAATAATGCTTCGCAACTCTTTCATTGTTCTCGGAATTCCGCTGATGTTTAAAAATGCTTCGGAACTCTTCCATTGTTCTCGGAATTCTGTTGAAGTTTAAAAATGCTTCTAAACTCTTCCATTGTTCTCGGAATTCCGCTGACATATAAAAATGCTTCGGAAATCTTGCATTGTTCTCGGCATTCCGCTGACATTTAAAAATGCTTCGGAACTCTTCAATTGTTCTCGGAATTCTGCCGAACTTTTAAAATGCTTTGGAACTCTTCCATTGTTCTCGGAATTCTGCTGTAGTTTAAAAATGCTTCGGAACTCTTCCATTGTTCTCGGAATTCCGCTGACGTTTAAAAATGCTTCGGAAATCTTCCATTGTTTTCAAAATTCCGCTGGCGTTTAAAAATGCTTCAGAACTCTTCCATTGTTCTCGGAATTCCGCTGACGTTTTAAAATGCTTCGGTACTCTTCCATTGTTCTCGGAATTCCGCTGACATATAAAAATGCTTCGGAAATCTTGCATTGTTCTCGGCATTCCGCTGACGTTTAAAAATGCTTCGGAACTCTTCCATTGTTCTCAGAATTCCGCTGACGTTTAAAAATGCTTCGGAAATCTTCCATTGTTTTCAAAATTCCGCTGACGTTTAAAAATGCTTCAGAACTCTTCCATTGTTCTCGGAATTCCGCTGACGTTTAAAAATGCTTTGGAACTCTTCCATTATTCTCGGAATTCTGCTGAAGTTTAAAAATGCTTCGGAACTCTTCCATTGTTCTCAGAATTCCGCTGACGTTTAAAAATGCTTCGGTACTCTTCCATTGTTCTCGGAATTCCGCTGACGTTTAAAAATGCTTCGGAACTCTTCAATTGTTCTCGGAATTCTGCTGAACTTTTAAAATGCTTTGGAACTCTTCCATTGCTCTCGGAATTCTGCTGAAGTTTAAAAATGCTTCAGAACTCTTCCATTGTTTTCGGAATTCTGCTGAAGTTTAAAAATGCTTTGGAACTCTTCCATTGTTCTCAGAATTCCACTGACGTTTAAAAATGCTTCGGAAATCTTCCATTGTTTTCAAAATTCCGCTGACGCTTAAAAATGCTTCAGAACTCTTCCATTGTTCTCGGAATTCCGCTGACATTTAATAATGCTTCGCAACTTTTTCATTGTTCTCGGAATTCCGCTGACGGTTAAAAATGCTTCGGAACTCTTCCATTGTTCTCGGAATTCCGCTGACGTTTAATAATGCTTTGCAACTCTTTCATTGTACTCGGAATTCCGCTAACGTTTAAAAATGCTTCAGAACTCTTCCATTGTTCTCGGAATTCCGCTGACGTTTAATAATGCTTCGCAACTCTTTCATTGTTCTCGGAATTCCGCTGATGTTTAAAAATGCTTCGGAACTCTTCCATTGTTCTCGGAATTCTGTTGAAGTTTAAAAATGCTTCTAAACTCTTCCATTGTTCTCGGAATTCCGCTGACATATAAAAATGCTTCGGAAATCTTGCATTGTTCTCGGCATTCCGCTGACGTTTAAAAATGCTTCGGAACTCTTCCATTGTTCTCGGAATTCTGCTGAAGTTTAAAAATGCTTCAGAACTCTTCCATTGTTCTCAGAATTCCGCTGACGTTTAAAAATGCTTCGGAAATCTTGCATTGTTTTCAAAATTCCGCTGACGTTTAAAAATGCTTCAGAACTATTCCATTGTTCTCAGAATTCTGCTGACGTTTAAAAATGCTTCGGAACTCTTCCATTGTTCTCGGAATTCCGCTGACGTTTAAAAATGCTTCACAACTCTTCCATTGTTCACGGAATTCCACTGACGTTTAAAAATGCTTCACAACTCTTCCATTGTTCTCGGAATTCCGCTGACTTTTAAAAATGCTTCGGAAATCTTCCATTGTTTTCAAAATTCCGCTGACGCTTAAAAATGCTTCAGAACTCTTCCATTGTTCTCGGAATTCAGCTGAAGTTTAAAAATGCTTCAGAACTCTTACATTGTTCTCGGAATTCTGCTGACGTTTAAAAATGCCTCGGAACTCTTCCATTGTTCTCTGAATTCCGCTGACGTTTAAAAATGCTTCGGTACTCTTCCTTTGTTCTCGGAATTCCGCTGACATATAAAAATGCTTCGGAAATCTTGCATTGTTCTCGGCATTCCGCTGACGTTTAAAAATGCTTCAGAACTCTTACATTGTTCTCGGAATTCTGTTGAAGTTTAAAAATGCTTCGAAACTCTTCCATTGTTCTCAGAATTCCGCTGACGTTTAAAAATGCTTCGGAAATCTTCCATTGTTTTCAAAATTCCGCTGACGTTTAAAAATGCTTCAGAACTATTCCATTGTTCTCAGAATTCTGCTGAGATATAAAAATGCTTCGGAACTCTTCCATTGTTCTCGGAATTCCGCTGACGTTTAAAAATGCTTCACAACTCTTCCATTGTTCTCGGAATTCCGCTGACGTTTAAAAATGCTTCACAACTCTTCCATTGTTCTCGGAATTCCGCTGACTTTTAAAAATGCTTCGGAAATCTTCCATTGTTTTCAAAATTCCGCTGACGCTTAAAAATGCTTCAGAACTCTTCCATTGTTCTCGGAATTCTGCTGAAATTTAAAAATGCTACAGAACTCTTACATTGTTCTCGGAATTCTGCTGACGTTTAAAAATGCTTCGGAACTCTTCCATTGTTCTCTGAATTCCGCTGATGTTTAAAAATGCTTCGGTACTCTTCCTTTGTTCTCGGAATTCCGCTGACATATAAAAATGCTTCGGAAATCTTGCATTGTTCTCGGCATTCCGCTGACGTTTAAAAATGCTTCGGAACTCTTCCATTGTTCTCGGAATTCTGCTGACGTTTAAAAATGCTTCGGAACTCTTCCATTGTTCTCAGAATTCGTGTGAATTTTAAAAATGCTTCGGAACTCTTCTATTGTTCTCGGAATTCCGCTGAAGTTTAAAAATGCTTAAAATCTCTTACATTGTACTCGGAATTCCGCTGAAGTTTAAAAATGCTTCGGAACTCTTCCATTGTTCTCGGAATTCTGCTGAAGTTTAAAAATGCTTCAGAACTCTTCCATTGTTCTCAGAATTCCGCTGACGTTTAAAAATGCTTCGGAAATCTTCCATTGTTTTCAAAATTCCGCTGACGTTTAAAAATGCTTCAGAACTATTCCATTGTTCTCGGAATTCTGCTGACGTTTAATAATGCTTCGCAACTCTTTCATTGTTCTCGGAATTCCACTGACGTTTAAAAATGCTTCGGAACTCATCCATTGTTCTCGGAATTCCGTTGAAGTTTAAAAATGCTTCGAAACTCTTCCATTGTTCTCGGAATTCTGCTGACATATAAAAATGCTTCGGAAATCTTGCATTGTTCTCGGCATTCCGCTGACGTTTAAAAATGCTTCGGAACTCTTCCATTGCTCTCGGAATTCTGCTGAAGTTTAAAAATGTTTCAGAACTCTTACATTGTTCTCGGAATTCTGCTGACGTTTAAAAATGCTTCGGAACTCTTCCATTGTTCTCAGAATTCAGCTGAAGTTTAAAAATGCTTCGGAACTCTTCCATTGTTCTCGGAATTCTGCTGAAGTTTAAAAATGCTACGTAACTCTTCCATTGTTCTCAGAATTCCGCTGACGTTTAAAAATGCTTTGGAACTCTTCCATTGCTCTCGGAATTCTGCTGAAGTTTAAAAATGCTTCGGAACTCTTCCATTGTTCTCGGAATTCTGCTGAAGTTTAAAAATGCTTCGGAACTCTTCCATTGTTCTCGGAATTCCGTTGAAGTTTAAAAATACTTCGAAACTCTTCCATTGTTCTCGGAATTCTGCTGAAGTTTAAAAATGCTTCGGAACTCTTCCATTGTTCTCAGAATTCCGCTAACGTTTAAAAATGCTTCGGAAATCTTCCATTGTTTTCAAAATTCCGCTGACGCTTAAAAATGCTTCAGAACTCTTCCATTGTTCTCGGAATTCCGCTGACGTTTAATAATGCTTCGCAACTCTTTCATTGTACTCGGAATTCCGCTAACGTTTAAAAATGCTTCGGAACTCTTCCATTGTTCTCGGAATTCCGTTGAAGTTTAAAAATGCTTCGAAACTCTTCCATTGTTCTGGGAATTCTGCTGAAGTTTAAAAATGCTTCAGAACTCTTCCATTGTTCTCGGAATTCCGCTGACGTTTAATAATGCTTCGCAACTCTTTCATTGTTCTCGGAATTCCGCTGATGTTTAAAAATGCTTCGGAACTCTTCCATTGTTCTCGGAATTCTGTTGAAGTTTAAAAATGCTTCTAAACTCTTCCATTGTTCTCGGAATTCCGCTGACATATAAAAATGCTTCGGAAATCTTGCATTGTTCTCGGCATTCCGCTGACATTTAAAAATGCTTCGGAACTCTTCAATTGTTCTCGGAATTCTGCCGAACTTTTAAAATGCTTTGGAACTCTTCCATTGTTCTCGGAATTCTGCTGTAGTTTAAAAATGCTTCGGAACTCTTCCATTGTTCTCGGAATTCCGCTGACGTTTAAAAATGCTTCGGAAATCTTCCATTGTTTTCAAAATTCCGCTGGCGTTTAAAAATGCTTCAGAACTCTTCCATTGTTCTCGGAATTCCGCTGACGTTTTAAAATGCTTCGGTACTCTTCCATTGTTCTCGGAATTCCGCTGACATATAAAAATGCTTCGGAAATCTTGCATTGTTCTCGGCATTCCGCTGACGTTTAAAAATGCTTCGGAACTCTTCCATTGTTCTCAGAATTCCGCTGACGTTTAAAAATGCTTCGGAAATCTTCCATTGTTTTCAAAATTCCGCTGACGTTTAAAAATGCTTCAGAACTCTTCCATTGTTCTCGGAATTCCGCTGACGTTTAAAAATGCTTTGGAACTCTTCCATTATTCTCGGAATTCTGCTGAAGTTTAAAAATGCTTCGGAACTCTTCCATTGTTCTCAGAATTCCGCTGACGTTTAAAAATGCTTCGGTACTCTTCCATTGTTCTCGGAATTCCGCTGACGTTTAAAAATGCTTCGGAACTCTTCAATTGTTCTCGGAATTCTGCTGAACTTTTAAAATGCTTTGGAACTCTTCCATTGCTCTCGGAATTCTGCTGAAGTTTAAAAATGCTTCAGAACTCTTCCATTGTTTTCGGAATTCTGCTGAAGTTTAAAAATGCTTTGGAACTCTTCCATTGTTCTCAGAATTCCACTGACGTTTAAAAATGCTTCGGAAATCTTCCATTGTTTTCAAAATTCCGCTGACGCTTAAAAATGCTTCAGAACTCTTCCATTGTTCTCGGAATTCCGCTGACATTTAATAATGCTTCGCAACTTTTTCATTGTTCTCGGAATTCCGCTGACGGTTAAAAATGCTTCGGAACTCTTCAATTGTTCTCGGAATTCTGTTGAACTTTTAAAATGCTTTGGAACTCTTCCATTGCTCTCGGAATTCTGCTGAAGTTTAAAAATGCTTCAGAACTCTTACATTGTTCTCGGAATTCTGCTGACGTTTAAAAATGCTTCGGAACTCTACCATTGTTCTCGGAATTCCGTTGAAGTTTAAAAATGCTTCATAACTCTTCCATTGTTCTCGGAATTCTGCTGAAGTTTAAAAATGCTTCGGAACTCTTCCATTGTTCTCGGAATTCCGCTGACGTTTAATAATGCTTCGCAACTCTTTCATTGTTCTCGGAATTCCACTGACGTTTAAAAATGCTTCGGAAATCTTCCATTGTTTTCAAAATTCCGCTGACGCTTAAAAATGCTTCAGAACTCTTCCATTGTTCTCGGAATTCCGCTGACGTTTAATAATGCTTTGCAACTCTTTCATTGTACTCGTAATTCCGCTAACGTTTAAAAATGCTTCAGAACTCTTCCATTGTTCTCGGAATTCCGCTGACGTTTAATAATGCTTCGCAACTCTTTCATTGTTCTCGGAATTCCGCTGATGTTTAAAAATGCTTCGGAACTCTTCCATTGTTCTCGGAATTCTGTTGAAGTTTAAAAATGCTTCTAAACTCTTCCATTGTTCTCGGAATTCCGCTGACATATAAAAATGCTTCGGAAATCTTGCATTGTTCTCGGCATTCCGCTGACGTTTAAAAATGCTTCGGAACTCTTCCATTGTTCTCGGAATTCTGCTGAAGTTTAAAAATGCTTCAGAACTCTTCCATTGTTCTCAGAATTCCGCTGACGTTTAAAAATGCTTCGGAAATCTTGCATTGTTTTCAAAATTCCGCTGACGTTTAAAAATGCTTCAGAACTATTCCATTGTTCTCAGAATTCTGCTGACGTTTAAAAATGCTTCGGAACTCTTCCATTGTTCTCGGAATTCCGCTGACGTTTAAAAATGCTTCACAACTCTTCCATTGTTCACGGAATTCCACTGACGTTTAAAAATGCTTCACAACTCTTCCATTGTTCTCGGAATTCCGCTGACTTTTAAAAATGCTTCGGAAATCTTCCATTGTTTTCAAAATTCCGCTGACGCTTAAAAATGCTTCAGAACTCTTCCATTGTTTTCAAAATTCCGCTGACGCTTAAAAATGCTTCAGAACTCTTCCATTGTTCTCGGAATTCCGCTGACGTTTAATAATGCTTCGCAACTCTTTCATTGTACTCGGAATTCCGCTAACGTTTAAAAATGCTTCGGAACTCTTCCATTGTTCTCGGAATTCCGTTGAAGTTTAAAAATGCTTCGAAACTCTTCCATTGTTCTGGGAATTCTGCTGAAGTTTAAAAATGCTTCAGAACTCTTCCATTGTTCTCGGAATTCCGCTGACGTTTAATAATGCTTCGCAACTCTTTCATTGTTCTCGGAATTCCGCTGATGTTTAAAAATGCTTCGGAACTCTTCCATTGTTCTCGGAATTCTGTTGAAGTTTAAAAATGCTTCTAAACTCTTCCATTGTTCTCGGAATTCCGCTGACATATAAAAATGCTTCGGAAATCTTGCATTGTTCTCGGCATTCCGCTGACATTTAAAAATGCTTCGGAACTCTTCAATTGTTCTCGGAATTCTGCCGAACTTTTAAAATGCTTTGGAACTCTTCCATTGTTCTCGGAATTCTGCTGTAGTTTAAAAATGCTTCGGAACTCTTCCATTGTTCTCGGAATTCCGCTGACGTTTAAAAATGCTTCGGAAATCTTCCATTGTTTTCAAAATTCCGCTGGCGTTTAAAAATGCTTCAGAACTCTTCCATTGTTCTCGGAATTCCGCTGACGTTTTAAAATGCTTCGGTACTCTTCCATTGTTCTCGGAATTCCGCTGACATATAAAAATGCTTCGGAAATCTTGCATTGTTCTCGGCATTCCGCTGACGTTTAAAAATGCTTCGGAACTCTTCCATTGTTCTCAGAATTCCGCTGACGTTTAAAAATGCTTCGGAAATCTTCCATTGTTTTCAAAATTCCGCTGACGTTTAAAAATGCTTCAGAACTCTTCCATTGTTCTCGGAATTCCGCTGACGTTTAAAAATGCTTTGGAACTCTTCCATTATTCTCGGAATTCTGCTGAAGTTTAAAAATGCTTCGGAACTCTTCCATTGTTCTCAGAATTCCGCTGACGTTTAAAAATGCTTCGGTACTCTTCCATTGTTCTCGGAATTCCGCTGACATATAAAAATGCTTCGGAAATCTTGCATTGTTCTCGGCATTCCGCTGACGTTTAAAAATGCTTCGGAACTCTTCAATTGTTCTCGGAATTCTGCTGAACTTTTAAAATGCTTTGGAACTCTTCCATTGCTCTCGGAATTCTGCTGAAGTTTAAAAATGCTTCAGAACTCTTCCATTGTTTTCGGAATTCTGCTGAAGTTTAAAAATGCTTTGGAACTCTTCCATTGTTCTCAGAATTCCACTGACGTTTAAAAATGCTTCGGAAATCTTCCATTGTTTTCAAAATTCCGCTGACGCTTAAAAATGCTTCAGAACTCTTCCATTGTTCTCGGAATTCCGCTGACATTTAATAATGCTTCGCAACTTTTTCATTGTTCTCGGAATTCCGCTGACGGTTAAAAATGCTTCGGAACTCTTCAATTGTTCTCGGAATTCTGTTGAACTTTTAAAATGCTTTGGAACTCTTCCATTGCTCTCGGAATTCTGCTGAAGTTTAAAAATGCTTCAGAACTCTTACATTGTTCTCGGAATTCTGCTGACGTTTAAAAATGCTTCGGAACTCTACCATTGTTCTCGGAATTCCGTTGAAGTTTAAAAATGCTTCATAACTCTTCCATTGTTCTCGGAATTCTGCTGAAGTTTAAAAATGCTTCGGAACTCTTCCATTGTTCTCGGAATTCCGCTGACGTTTAATAATGCTTCGCAACTCTTTCATTGTTCTCGGAATTCCACTGACGTTTAAAAATGCTTCGGAAATCTTCCATTGTTTTCAAAATTCCGCTGACGCTTAAAAATGCTTCAGAACTCTTCCATTGTTCTCGGAATTCCGCTGACATATAAAAATGCTTCGGAAATCTTGCATTGTTCTCGGCATTCCGCTGACGTTTAAAAATGCTTCGGAACTCTTCCATTGTTCTCGGAATTCTGCTGAAGTTTAAAAATGCTTCAGAACTCTTCCATTGTTCTCAGAATTCCGCTGACGTTTAAAAATGCTTCGGAAATCTTGCATTGTTTTCAAAATTCCGCTGACGTTTAAAAATGCTTCAGAACTATTCCATTGTTCTCAGAATTCTGCTGACGTTTAAAAATGCTTCGGAACTCTTCCATTGTTCTCGGAATTCCGCTGACGTTTAAAAATGCTTCACAACTCTTCCATTGTTCTCGGAATTCCGCTGACGTTTAAAAATGCTTCACAACTCTTCCATTGTTCTCGGAATTCCGCTGACTTTTAAAAATGCTTCGGAAATCTTCCATTGTTTTCAAAATTCCGCTGACGCTTAAAAATGCTTCAGAACTCTTCCATTGTTCTCGGAATTCTGCTGAAGTTTAAAAATGCTACAGAACTCTTACATTGTTCTCGGAATTCTGCTGACGTTTAAAAATGCTTCGGAACTCTTCCATTGTTCTCTGAATTCCGCTGATGTTTAAAAATGCTTCGGTACTCTTCCTTTGTTCTCGGAATTCCGCTGACATATAAAAATGCTTCGGAAATCTTGCATTGTTCTCGGCATTCCGCTGACGTTTAAAAATGCTTCGGAACTCTTCCATTGTTCTCGGAATTCTGCTGACGTTTAAAAATGCTTCGGAACTCTTCCATTGTTCTCAGAATTCGTGTGAATTTTAAAAATGCTTCGGAACTCTTCTATTGTTCTCGGAATTCCGCTGAAGTTTAAAAATGCTTAAAATCTCTTACATTGTACTCGGAATTCCGCTGAAGTTTAAAAATGCTTCGGAACTCTTCCATTGTTCTCGGAATTCTGCTGAAGTTTAAAAATGCTTCAGAACTCTTCCATTGTTCTCAGAATTCCGCTGACGTTTAAAAATGCTTCGGAAATCTTCCATTGTTTTCAAAATTCCGCTGACGTTTAAAAATGCTTCAGAACTATTCCATTGTTCTCGGAATTCTGCTGACGTTTAATAATGCTTCGCAACTCTTTCATTGTTCTCGGAATTCCACTGACGTTTAAAAATGCTTCGGAACTCATCCATTGTTCTCGGAATTCCGTTGAAGTTTAAAAATGCTTCGAAACTCTTCCATTGTTCTCGGAATTCTGCTGACATATAAAAATGCTTCGGAAATCTTGCATTGTTCTCGGCATTCCGCTGACGTTTAAAAATGCTTCGGAACTCTTCCATTGCTCTCGGAATTCTGCTGAAGTTTAAAAATGTTTCAGAACTCTTACATTGTTCTCGGAATTCTGCTGACGTTTAAAAATGCTTCGGAACTCTTCCATTGTTCTCAGAATTCAGCTGAAGTTTAAAAATGCTTCAGAACTCTTACATTGTTCTCGGAATTCTGCTGACGTTTAAAAATGCCTCGGAACTCTTCCATTGTTCTCTGAATTCCGCTGACGTTTAAAAATGCTTCGGTACTCTTCCTTTGTTCTCGGAATTCCGCTGACATATAAAAATGCTTCGGAAATCTTGCATTGTTCTCGGCATTCCGCTGACGTTTAAAAATGCTTCAGAACTCTTACATTGTTCTCGGAATTCTGTTGAAGTTTAAAAATGCTTCGAAACTCTTCCATTGTTCTCAGAATTCCGCTGACGTTTAAAAATGCTTCGGAAATCTTCCATTGTTTTCAAAATTCCGCTGACGTTTAAAAATGCTTCAGAACTATTCCATTGTTCTCAGAATTCTGCTGAGATATAAAAATGCTTCGGAACTCTTCCATTGTTCTCGGAATTCCGCTGACGTTTAAAAATGCTTCACAACTCTTCCATTGTTCTCGGAATTCCGCTGACGTTTAAAAATGCTTCACAACTCTTCCATTGTTCTCGGAATTCCGCTGACTTTTAAAAATGCTTCGGAAATCTTCCATTGTTTTCAAAATTCCGCTGACGCTTAAAAATGCTTCAGAACTCTTCCATTGTTCTCGGAATTCTGCTGAAGTTTAAAAATGCTACAGAACTCTTACATTGTTCTCGGAATTCTGCTGACGTTTAAAAATGCTTAAAATCTCTTACATTGTACTCGGAATTCCGCTGAAGTTTAAAAATGCTTCGGAACTCTTCCATTGTTCTCGGAATTCTGCTGAAGTTTAAAAATGCTTCAGAACTCTTCCATTGTTCTCAGAATTCCGCTGACGTTTAAAAATGCTTCGGAAATCTTCCATTGTTTTCAAAATTCCGCTGACGTTTAAAAATGCTTCAGAACTATTCCATTGTTCTCGGAATTCTGCTGACGTTTAATAATGCTTCGCAACTCTTTCATTGTTCTCGGAATTCCACTGACGTTTAAAAATGCTTCGGAACTCATCCATTGTTCTCGGAATTCCGTTGAAGTTTAAAAATGCTTCGAAACTCTTCCATTGTTCTCGGAATTCTGCTGACATATAAAAATGCTTCGGAAATCTTGCATTGTTCTCGGCATTCCGCTGACGTTTAAAAATGCTTCGGAACTCTTCCATTGCTCTCGGAATTCTGCTGAAGTTTAAAAATGTTTCAGAACTCTTACATTGTTCTCGGAATTCTGCTGACGTTTAAAAATGCTTCGGAACTCTTCCATTGTTCTCAGAATTCAGCTGAAGTTTAAAAATGCTTCGGAACTCTTCCATTGTTCTCGGAATTCTGCTGAAGTTTAAAAATGCTACGTAACTCTTCCATTGTTCTCAGAATTCCGCTGACGTTTAAAAATGCTTTGGAACTCTTCCATTGCTCTCGGAATTCTGCTGAAGTTTAAAAATGCTTCGGAACTCTTCCATTGTTCTCGGAATTCTGCTGAAGTTTAAAAATGCTTCGGAACTCTTCCATTGTTCTCGGAATTCCGTTGAAGTTTAAAAATACTTCGAAACTCTTCCATTGTTCTCGGAATTCTGCTGAAGTTTAAAAATGCTTCGGAACTCTTCCATTGTTCTCAGAATTCCGCTAACGTGTAAAAATGCTTCGGAAATCTTCCATTGTTTTCAAAATTCCGCTGACGCTTAAAAATGCTTCAGAACTCTTCCATTGTTCTCGGAATTCCGCTGACGTTTAATAATGCTTCGCAACTCTTTCATTGTACTCGGAATTCCGCTAACGTTTAAAAATGCTTCGGAACTCTTCCATTGTTCTCGGAATTCCGTTGAAGTTTAAAAATGCTTCGAAACTCTTCCATTGTTCTGGGAATTCTGCTGAAGTTTAAAAATGCTTCAGAACTCTTCCATTGTTCTCGGAATTCCGCTGACGTTTAATAATGCTTCGCAACTCTTTCATTGTTCTCGGAATTCCGCTGATGTTTAAAAATGCTTCGGAACTCTTCCATTGTTCTCGGAATTCTGTTGAAGTTTAAAAATGCTTCTAAACTCTTCCATTGTTCTCGGAATTCCGCTGACATATAAAAATGCTTCGGAAATCTTGCATTGTTCTCGGCATTCCGCTGACATTTAAAAATGCTTCGGAACTCTTCAATTGTTCTCGGAATTCTGCCGAACTTTTAAAATGCTTTGGAACTCTTCCATTGTTCTCGGAATTCTGCTGTAGTTTAAAAATGCTTCGGAACTCTTCCATTGTTCTCGGAATTCCGCTGACGTTTAAAAATGCTTCGGAAATCTTCCATTGTTTTCAAAATTCCGCTGGCGTTTAAAAATGCTTCAGAACTCTTCCATTGTTCTCGGAATTCCGCTGACGTTTTAAAATGCTTCGGTACTCTTCCATTGTTCTCGGAATTCCGCTGACATATAAAAATGCTTCGGAAATCTTGCATTGTTCTCGGCATTCCGCTGACGTTTAAAAATGCTTCGGAACTCTTCCATTGTTCTCAGAATTCCGCTGACGTTTAAAAATGCTTCGGAAATCTTCCATTGTTTTCAAAATTCCGCTGACGTTTAAAAATGCTTCAGAACTCTTCCATTGTTCTCGGAATTCCGCTGACGTTTAAAAATGCTTTGGAACTCTTCCATTATTCTCGGAATTCTGCTGAAGTTTAAAAATGCTTCGGAACTCTTCCATTGTTCTCAGAATTCCGCTGACGTTTAAAAATGCTTCGGTACTCTTCCATTGTTCTCGGAATTCCGCTGACATATAAAAATGCTTCGGAAATCTTGCATTGTTCTCGGCATTCCGCTGACGTTTAAAAATGCTTCGGAACTCTTCAATTGTTCTCGGAATTCTGCTGAACTTTTAAAATGCTTTGGAACTCTTCCATTGCTCTCGGAATTCTGCTGAAGTTTAAAAATGCTTCAGAACTCTTCCATTGTTTTCGGAATTCTGCTGAAGTTTAAAAATGCTTTGGAACTCTTCCATTGTTCTCAGAATTCCACTGACGTTTAAAAATGCTTCGGAAATCTTCCATTGTTTTCAAAATTCCGCTGACGCTTAAAAATGCTTCAGAACTCTTCCATTGTTCTCGGAATTCCGCTGACATTTAATAATGCTTCGCAACTTTTTCATTGTTCTCGGAATTCCGCTGACGGTTAAAAATGCTTCGGAACTCTTCAATTGTTCTCGGAATTCTGTTGAACTTTTAAAATGCTTTGGAACTCTTCCATTGCTCTCGGAATTCTGCTGAAGTTTAAAAATGCTTCAGAACTCTTACATTGTTCTCGGAATTCTGCTGACGTTTAAAAATGCTTCGGAACTCTACCATTGTTCTCGGAATTCCGTTGAAGTTTAAAAATGCTTCATAACTCTTCCATTGTTCTCGGAATTCTGCTGAAGTTTAAAAATGCTTCGGAACTCTTCCATTGTTCTCGGAATTCCGCTGACGTTTAATAATGCTTCGCAACTCTTTCATTGTTCTCGGAATTCCACTGACGTTTAAAAATGCTTCGGAAATCTTCCATTGTTTTCAAAATTCCGCTGACGCTTAAAAATGCTTCAGAACTCTTCCATTGTTCTCGGAATTCCGCTGACGTTTAATAATGCTTTGCAACTCTTTCATTGTACTCGGAATTCCGCTAACGTTTAAAAATGCTTCAGAACTCTTCCATTGTTCTCGGAATTCCGCTGACGTTTAATAATGCTTCGCAACTCTTTCATTGTTCTCGGAATTCCGCTGATGTTTAAAAATGCTTCGGAACTCTTCCATTGTTCTCGGAATTCTGTTGAAGTTTAAAAATGCTTCTAAACTCTTCCATTGTTCTCGGAATTCCGCTGACATATAAAAATGCTTCGGAAATCTTGCATTGTTCTCGGCATTCCGCTGACGTTTAAAAATGCTTCGGAACTCTTCCATTGTTCTCGGAATTCTGCTGAAGTTTAAAAATGCTTCAGAACTCTTCCATTGTTCTCAGAATTCCGCTGACGTTTAAAAATGCTTCGGAAATCTTGCATTGTTTTCAAAATTCCGCTGACGTTTAAAAATGCTTCAGAACTATTCCATTGTTCTCAGAATTCTGCTGACGTTTAAAAATGCTTCGGAACTCTTCCATTGTTCTCGGAATTCCGCTGACGTTTAAAAATGCTTCACAACTCTTCCATTGTTCACGGAATTCCACTGACGTTTAAAAATGCTTCACAACTCTTCCATTGTTCTCGGAATTCCGCTGACTTTTAAAAATGCTTCGGAAATCTTCCATTGTTTTCAAAATTCCGCTGACGCTTAAAAATGCTTCAGAACTCTTCCATTGTTCTCGGAATTCAGCTGAAGTTTAAAAATGCTTCAGAACTCTTACATTGTTCTCGGAATTCTGCTGACGTTTAAAAATGCCTCGGAACTCTTCCATTGTTCTCTGAATTCCGCTGACGTTTAAAAATGCTTCGGTACTCTTCCTTTGTTCTCGGAATTCCGCTGACATATAAAAATGCTTCGGAAATCTTGCATTGTTCTCGGCATTCCGCTGACGTTTAAAAATGCTTCAGAACTCTTACATTGTTCTCGGAATTCTGTTGAAGTTTAAAAATGCTTCGAAACTCTTCCATTGTTCTCAGAATTCCGCTGACGTTTAAAAATGCTTCGGAAATCTTCCATTGTTTTCAAAATTCCGCTGACGTTTAAAAATGCTTCAGAACTATTCCATTGTTCTCAGAATTCTGCTGAGATATAAAAATGCTTCGGAACTCTTCCATTGTTCTCGGAATTCCGCTGACGTTTAAAAATGCTTCACAACTCTTCCATTGTTCTCGGAATTCCGCTGACGTTTAAAAATGCTTCACAACTCTTCCATTGTTCTCGGAATTCCGCTGACTTTTAAAAATGCTTCGGAAATCTTCCATTGTTTTCAAAATTCCGCTGACGCTTAAAAATGCTTCAGAACTCTTCCATTGTTCTCGGAATTCTGCTGAAATTTAAAAATGCTACAGAACTCTTACATTGTTCTCGGAATTCTGCTGACGTTTAAAAATGCTTCGGAACTCTTCCATTGTTCTCTGAATTCCGCTGATGTTTAAAAATGCTTCGGTACTCTTCCTTTGTTCTCGGAATTCCGCTGACATATAAAAATGCTTCGGAAATCTTGCATTGTTCTCGGCATTCCGCTGACGTTTAAAAATGCTTCGGAACTCTTCCATTGTTCTCGGAATTCTGCTGACGTTTAAAAATGCTTCGGAACTCTTCCATTGTTCTCAGAATTCGTGTGAATTTTAAAAATGCTTCGGAACTCTTCTATTGTTCTCGGAATTCCGCTGAAGTTTAAAAATGCTTAAAATCTCTTACATTGTACTCGGAATTCCGCTGAAGTTTAAAAATGCTTCGGAACTCTTCCATTGTTCTCGGAATTCTGCTGAAGTTTAAAAATGCTTCAGAACTCTTCCATTGTTCTCAGAATTCCGCTGACGTTTAAAAATGCTTCGGAAATCTTCCATTGTTTTCAAAATTCCGCTGACGTTTAAAAATGCTTCAGAACTATTCCATTGTTCTCGGAATTCTGCTGACGTTTAATAATGCTTCGCAACTCTTCCATTGTTCTCGGAATTCTGCTGACATATAAAAATGCTTCGGAAATCTTGCATTGTTCTCGGCATTCCGCTGACGTTTAAAAATGCTTCGGAACTCTTCCATTGCTCTCGGAATTCTGCTGAAGTTTAAAAATGTTTCAGAACTCTTACATTGTTCTCGGAATTCTGCTGACGTTTAAAAATGCTTCGGAACTCTTCCATTGTTCTCAGAATTCAGCTGAAGTTTAAAAATGCTTCGGAACTCTTCCATTGTTCTCGGAATTCTGCTGAAGTTTAAAAATGCTACGTAACTCTTCCATTGTTCTCAGAATTCCGCTGACGTTTAAAAATGCTTTGGAACTCTTCCATTGCTCTCGGAATTCTGCTGAAGTTTAAAAATGCTTCGGAACTCTTCCATTGTTCTCGGAATTCTGCTGAAGTTTAAAAATGCTTCGGAACTCTTCCATTGTTCTCGGAATTCCGTTGAAGTTTAAAAATACTTCGAAACTCTTCCATTGTTCTCGGAATTCTGCTGAAGTTTAAAAATGCTTCGGAACTCTTCCATTGTTCTCAGAATTCCGCTAACGTTTAAAAATGCTTCGGAAATCTTCCATTGTTTTCAAAATTCCGCTGACGCTTAAAAATGCTTCAGAACTCTTCCATTGTTCTCGGAATTCCGCTGACGTTTAATAATGCTTCGCAACTCTTTCATTGTACTCGGAATTCCGCTAACGTTTAAAAATGCTTCGGAACTCTTCCATTGTTCTCGGAATTCCGTTGAAGTTTAAAAATGCTTCGAAACTCTTCCATTGTTCTGGGAATTCTGCTGAAGTTTAAAAATGCTTCAGAACTCTTCCATTGTTCTCGGAATTCCGCTGACGTTTAATAATGCTTCGCAACTCTTTCATTGTTCTCGGAATTCCGCTGATGTTTAAAAATGCTTCGGAACTCTTCCATTGTTCTCGGAATTCTGTTGAAGTTTAAAAATGCTTCTAAACTCTTCCATTGTTCTCGGAATTCCGCTGACATATAAAAATGCTTCGGAAATCTTGCATTGTTCTCGGCATTCCGCTGACATTTAAAAATGCTTCGGAACTCTTCAATTGTTCTCGGAATTCTGCCGAACTTTTAAAATGCTTTGGAACTCTTCCATTGTTCTCGGAATTCTGCTGTAGTTTAAAAATGCTTCGGAACTCTTCCATTGTTCTCGGAATTCCGCTGACGTTTAAAAATGCTTCGGAAATCTTCCATTGTTTTCAAAATTCCGCTGGCGTTTAAAAATGCTTCAGAACTCTTCCATTGTTCTCGGAATTCCGCTGACGTTTTAAAATGCTTCGGTACTCTTCCATTGTTCTCGGAATTCCGCTGACATATAAAAATGCTTCGGAAATCTTGCATTGTTCTCGGCATTCCGCTGACGTTTAAAAATGCTTCGGAACTCTTCCATTGTTCTCAGAATTCCGCTGACGTTTAAAAATGCTTCGGAAATCTTCCATTGTTTTCAAAATTCCGCTGACGTTTAAAAATGCTTCAGAACTCTTCCATTGTTCTCGGAATTCCGCTGACGTTTAAAAATGCTTTGGAACTCTTCCATTATTCTCGGAATTCTGCTGAAGTTTAAAAATGCTTCGGAACTCTTCCATTGTTCTCAGAATTCCGCTGACGTTTAAAAATGCTTCGGTACTCTTCCATTGTTCTCGGAATTCCGCTGACGTTTAAAAATGCTTCGGAACTCTTCAATTGTTCTCGGAATTCTGCTGAACTTTTAAAATGCTTTGGAACTCTTCCATTGCTCTCGGAATTCTGCTGAAGTTTAAAAATGCTTCAGAACTCTTCCATTGTTTTCGGAATTCTGCTGAAGTTTAAAAATGCTTTGGAACTCTTCCATTGTTCTCAGAATTCCACTGACGTTTAAAAATGCTTCGGAAATCTTCCATTGTTTTCAAAATTCCGCTGACGCTTAAAAATGCTTCAGAACTCTTCCATTGTTCTCGGAATTCCGCTGACATTTAATAATGCTTCGCAACTTTTTCATTGTTCTCGGAATTCCGCTGACGGTTAAAAATGCTTCGGAACTCTTCAATTGTTCTCGGAATTCTGTTGAACTTTTAAAATGCTTTGGAACTCTTCCATTGCTCTCGGAATTCTGCTGAAGTTTAAAAATGCTTCAGAACTCTTACATTGTTCTCGGAATTCTGCTGACGTTTAAAAATGCTTCGGAACTCTACCATTGTTCTCGGAATTCCGTTGAAGTTTAAAAATGCTTCATAACTCTTCCATTGTTCTCGGAATTCTGCTGAAGTTTAAAAATGCTTCGGAACTCTTCCATTGTTCTCGGAATTCCGCTGACGTTTAATAATGCTTTGCAACTCTTTCATTGTTCTCGGAATTCCACTGACGTTTAAAAATGCTTCGGAAATCTTCCATTGTTTTCAAAATTCCGCTGACGCTTAAAAATGCTTCAGAACTCTTCCATTGTTCTCGGAATTCCGCTGACGTTTAATAATGCTTTGCAACTCTTTCATTGTACTCGTAATTCCGCTAACGTTTAAAAATGCTTCAGAACTCTTCCATTGTTCTCGGAATTCCGCTGACGTTTAATAATGCTTCGCAACTCTTTCATTGTTCTCGGAATTCCGCTGATGTTTAAAAATGCTTCGGAACTCTTCCATTGTTCTCGGAATTCTGTTGAAGTTTAAAAATGCTTCTAAACTCTTCCATTGTTCTCGGAATTCCGCTGACATATAAAAATGCTTCGGAAATCTTGCATTGTTCTCGGCATTCCGCTGACGTTTAAAAATGCTTCGGAACTCTTCCATTGTTCTCGGAATTCTGCTGAAGTTTAAAAATGCTTCAGAACTCTTCCATTGTTCTCAGAATTCCGCTGACGTTTAAAAATGCTTCGGAAATCTTGCATTGTTTTCAAAATTCCGCTGACGTTTAAAAATGCTTCAGAACTATTCCATTGTTCTCAGAATTCTGCTGACGTTTAAAAATGCTTCGGAACTCTTCCATTGTTCTCGGAATTCCGCTGACGTTTAAAAATGCTTCACAACTCTTCCATTGTTCACGGAATTCCACTGACGTTTAAAAATGCTTCACAACTCTTCCATTGTTCTCGGAATTCCGCTGACTTTTAAAAATGCTTCGGAAATCTTCCATTGTTTTCAAAATTCCGCTGACGCTTAAAAATGCTTCAGAACTCTTCCATTGTTTTCAAAATTCCGCTGACGCTTAAAAATGCTTCAGAACTCTTCCATTGTTCTCGGAATTCCGCTGACGTTTAATAATGCTTCGCAACTCTTTCATTGTACTCGGAATTCCGCTAACGTTTAAAAATGCTTCGGAACTCTTCCATTGTTCTCGGAATTCCGTTGAAGTTTAAAAATGCTTCGAAACTCTTCCATTGTTCTGGGAATTCTGCTGAAGTTTAAAAATGCTTCAGAACTCTTCCATTGTTCTCGGAATTCCGCTGACGTTTAATAATGCTTCGCAACTCTTTCATTGTTCTCGGAATTCCGCTGATGTTTAAAAATGCTTCGGAACTCTTCCATTGTTCTCGGAATTCTGTTGAAGTTTAAAAATGCTTCTAAACTCTTCCATTGTTCTCGGAATTCCGCTGACATATAAAAATGCTTCGGAAATCTTGCATTGTTCTCGGCATTCCGCTGACATTTAAAAATGCTTCGGAACTCTTCAATTGTTCTCGGAATTCTGCCGAACTTTTAAAATGCTTTGGAACTCTTCCATTGTTCTCGGAATTCTGCTGTAGTTTAAAAATGCTTCGGAACTCTTCCATTGTTCTCGGAATTCCGCTGACGTTTAAAAATGCTTCGGAAATCTTCCATTGTTTTCAAAATTCCGCTGGCGTTTAAAAATGCTTCAGAACTCTTCCATTGTTCTCGGAATTCCGCTGACGTTTTAAAATGCTTCGGTACTCTTCCATTGTTCTCGGAATTCCGCTGACATATAAAAATGCTTCGGAAATCTTGCATTGTTCTCGGCATTCCGCTGACGTTTAAAAATGCTTCGGAACTCTTCCATTGTTCTCAGAATTCCGCTGACGTTTAAAAATGCTTCGGAAATCTTCCATTGTTTTCAAAATTCCGCTGACGTTTAAAAATGCTTCAGAACTCTTCCATTGTTCTCGGAATTCCGCTGACGTTTAAAAATGCTTTGGAACTCTTCCATTATTCTCGGAATTCTGCTGAAGTTTAAAAATGCTTCGGAACTCTTCCATTGTTCTCAGAATTCCGCTGACGTTTAAAAATGCTTCGGTACTCTTCCATTGTTCTCGGAATTCCGCTGACATATAAAAATGCTTCGGAAATCTTGCATTGTTCTCGGCATTCCGCTGACGTTTAAAAATGCTTCGGAACTCTTCAATTGTTCTCGGAATTCTGCTGAACTTTTAAAATGCTTTGGAACTCTTCCATTGCTCTCGGAATTCTGCTGAAGTTTAAAAATGCTTCAGAACTCTTCCATTGTTTTCGGAATTCTGCTGAAGTTTAAAAATGCTTTGGAACTCTTCCATTGTTCTCAGAATTCCACTGACGTTTAAAAATGCTTCGGAAATCTTCCATTGTTTTCAAAATTCCGCTGACGCTTAAAAATGCTTCAGAACTCTTCCATTGTTCTCGGAATTCCGCTGACATTTAATAATGCTTCGCAACTTTTTCATTGTTCTCGGAATTCCGCTGACGGTTAAAAATGCTTCGGAACTCTTCAATTGTTCTCGGAATTCTGTTGAACTTTTAAAATGCTTTGGAACTCTTCCATTGCTCTCGGAATTCTGCTGAAGTTTAAAAATGCTTCAGAACTCTTACATTGTTCTCGGAATTCTGCTGACGTTTAAAAATGCTTCGGAACTCTACCATTGTTCTCGGAATTCCGTTGAAGTTTAAAAATGCTTCATAACTCTTCCATTGTTCTCGGAATTCTGCTGAAGTTTAAAAATGCTTCGGAACTCTTCCATTGTTCTCGGAATTCCGCTGACGTTTAATAATGCTTCGCAACTCTTTCATTGTTCTCGGAATTCCACTGACGTTTAAAAATGCTTCGGAAATCTTCCATTGTTTTCAAAATTCCGCTGACGCTTAAAAATGCTTCAGAACTCTTCCATTGTTCTCGGAATTCCGCTGACATATAAAAATGCTTCGGAAATCTTGCATTGTTCTCGGCATTCCGCTGACGTTTAAAAATGCTTCGGAACTCTTCCATTGTTCTCGGAATTCTGCTGAAGTTTAAAAATGCTTCAGAACTCTTCCATTGTTCTCAGAATTCCGCTGACGTTTAAAAATGCTTCGGAAATCTTGCATTGTTTTCAAAATTCCGCTGACGTTTAAAAATGCTTCAGAACTATTCCATTGTTCTCAGAATTCTGCTGACGTTTAAAAATGCTTCGGAACTCTTCCATTGTTCTCGGAATTCCGCTGACGTTTAAAAATGCTTCACAACTCTTCCATTGTTCTCGGAATTCCGCTGACGTTTAAAAATGCTTCACAACTCTTCCATTGTTCTCGGAATTCCGCTGACTTTTAAAAATGCTTCGGAAATCTTCCATTGTTTTCAAAATTCCGCTGACGCTTAAAAATGCTTCAGAACTCTTCCATTGTTCTCGGAATTCTGCTGAAGTTTAAAAATGCTACAGAACTCTTACATTGTTCTCGGAATTCTGCTGACGTTTAAAAATGCTTCGGAACTCTTCCATTGTTCTCTGAATTCCGCTGATGTTTAAAAATGCTTCGGTACTCTTCCTTTGTTCTCGGAATTCCGCTGACATATAAAAATGCTTCGGAAATCTTGCATTGTTCTCGGCATTCCGCTGACGTTTAAAAATGCTTCGGAACTCTTCCATTGTTCTCGGAATTCTGCTGACGTTTAAAAATGCTTCGGAACTCTTCCATTGTTCTCAGAATTCGTGTGAATTTTAAAAATGCTTCGGAACTCTTCTATTGTTCTCGGAATTCCGCTGAAGTTTAAAAATGCTTAAAATCTCTTACATTGTACTCGGAATTCCGCTGAAGTTTAAAAATGCTTCGGAACTCTTCCATTGTTCTCGGAATTCTGCTGAAGTTTAAAAATGCTTCAGAACTCTTCCATTGTTCTCAGAATTCCGCTGACGTTTAAAAATGCTTCGGAAATCTTCCATTGTTTTCAAAATTCCGCTGACGTTTAAAAATGCTTCAGAACTATTCCATTGTTCTCGGAATTCTGCTGACGTTTAATAATGCTTCGCAACTCTTTCATTGTTCTCGGAATTCCACTGACGTTTAAAAATGCTTCGGAACTCATCCATTGTTCTCGGAATTCCGTTGAAGTTTAAAAATGCTTCGAAACTCTTCCATTGTTCTCGGAATTCTGCTGACATATAAAAATGCTTCGGAAATCTTGCATTGTTCTCGGCATTCCGCTGACGTTTAAAAATGCTTCGGAACTCTTCCATTGCTCTCGGAATTCTGCTGAAGTTTAAAAATGTTTCAGAACTCTTACATTGTTCTCGGAATTCTGCTGACGTTTAAAAATGCTTCGGAACTCTTCCATTGTTCTCAGAATTCAGCTGAAGTTTAAAAATGCTTCGGAACTCTTCCATTGTTCTCGGAATTCTGCTGAAGTTTAAAAATGCTACGTAACTCTTCCATTGTTCTCAGAATTCCGCTGACGTTTAAAAATGCTTTGGAACTCTTCCATTGCTCTCGGAATTCTGCTGAAGTTTAAAAATGCTTCGGAACTCTTCCATTGTTCTCGGAATTCTGCTGAAGTTTAAAAATGCTTCGGAACTCTTCCATTGTTCTCGGAATTC
Organism: Phyllobates terribilis; assembly: GCF_046119375.1. Classification (NCBI taxonomy): domain Eukaryota; kingdom Metazoa; phylum Chordata; class Amphibia; order Anura; family Dendrobatidae; genus Phyllobates; species Phyllobates terribilis. Next base: position 17,217,371 of record NW_027362782.1, read on the forward strand.
CGTTGAAGTTTAAAAATACTTCGAAACTCTTCCATTGTTCTCGGAATTCTGCTGAAGTTTAAAAATGCTTCGGAACTCTTCCATTGTTCTCAGAATTCCGCTAACGTTTAAAAATGCTTCGGAAATCTTCCATTGTTTTCAAAATTCCGCTGACGCTTAAAAATGCTTCAGAACTCTTCCATTGTTCTCGGAATTCCGCTGACGTTTAATAATGCTTCGCAACTCTTTCATTGTACTCGGAATTCCGCTAACGTTTAAAAATGCTTCGGAACTCTTCCATTGTTCTCGGAATTCCGTTGAAGTTTAAAAATGCTTCGAAACTCTTCCATTGTTCTGGGAATTCTGCTGAAGTTTAAAAATGCTTCAGAACTCTTCCATTGTTCTCGGAATTCCGCTGACGTTTAATAATGCTTCGCAACTCTTTCATTGTTCTCGGAATTCCGCTGATGTTTAAAAATGCTTCGGAACTCTTCCATTGTTCTCGGAATTCTGTTGAAGTTTAAAAATGCTTCTAAACTCTTCCATTGTTCTCGGAATTCCGCTGACATATAAAAATGCTTCGGAAATCTTGCATTGTTCTCGGCATTCCGCTGACATTTAAAAATGCTTCGGAACTCTTCAATTGTTCTCGGAATTCTGCCGAACTTTTAAAATGCTTTGGAACTCTTCCATTGTTCTCGGAATTCTGCTGTAGTTTAAAAATGCTTCGGAACTCTTCCATTGTTCTCGGAATTCCGCTGACGTTTAAAAATGCTTCGGAAATCTTCCATTGTTTTCAAAATTCCGCTGGCGTTTAAAAATGCTTCAGAACTCTTCCATTGTTCTCGGAATTCCGCTGACGTTTTAAAATGCTTCGGTACTCTTCCATTGTTCTCGGAATTCCGCTGACATATAAAAATGCTTCGGAAATCTTGCATTGTTCTCGGCATTCCGCTGACGTTTAAAAATGCTTCGGAACTCTTCCATTGTTCTCAGAATTCCGCTGACGTTTAAAAATGCTTCGGAAATCTTCCATTGTTTTCAAAATTCCGCTGACGTTTAAAAATGCTTCAGAACTCTTCCATTGTTCTCGGAATTCCGCTGACGTTTAAAAATGCTTTGGAACTCTTCCATTATTCTCGGAATTCTGCTGAAGTTTAAAAATGCTTCGGAACTCTTCCATTGTTCTCAGAATTCCGCTGACGTTTAAAAATGCTTCGGTACTCTTCCATTGTTCTCGGAATTCCGCTGACATATAAAAATGCTTCGGAAATCTTGCATTGTTCTCGGCATTCCGCTGACGTTTAAAAATGCTTCGGAACTCTTCAATTGTTCTCGGAATTCTGCTGAACTTTTAAAATGCTTTGGAACTCTTCCATTGCTCTCGGAATTCTGCTGAAGTTTAAAAATGCTTCAGAACTCTTCCATTGTTTTCGGAATTCTGCTGAAGTTTAAAAATGCTTTGGAACTCTTCCATTGTTCTCAGAATTCCACTGACGTTTAAAAATGCTTCGGAAATCTTCCATTGTTTTCAAAATTCCGCTGACGCTTAAAAATGCTTCAGAACTCTTCCATTGTTCTCGGAATTCCGCTGACATTTAATAATGCTTCGCAACTTTTTCATTGTTCTAGGAATTCCGCTGACGGTTAAAAATGCTTCGGAACTCTTCAATTGTTCTCGGAATTCTGTTGAACTTTTAAAATGCTTTGGAACTCTTCCATTGCTCTCGGAATTCTGCTGAAGTTTAAAAATGCTTCAGAACTCTTACATTGTTCTCGGAATTCTGCTGACGTTTAAAAATGCTTCGGAACTCTACCATTGTTCTCGGAATTCCGTTGAAGTTTAAAAATGCTTCATAACTCTTCCATTGTTCTCGGAATTCTGGTGAAGTTTAAAAATGCTTCGGAACTCTTCCATTGTTCTCGGAATTCCGCTGACGTTTAATAATGCTTCGCAACTCTTTCATTGTTCTCGGAATTCCACTGACGTTTAAAAATGCTTCGGAAATCTTCCATTGTTTTCAAAATTCCGCTGACGCTTAAAAATGCTTCAGAACTCTTCCATTGTTCTCGGAATTCCGCTGACGTTTAATAATGCTTTGCAACTCTTTCATTGTACTCGGAATTCCGCTAACGTTTAAAAATGCTTCAGAACTCTTCCATTGTTCTCGGAATTCCGCTGACGTTTAATAATGCTTCGCAACTCTTTCATTGTTCTCGGAATTCCGCTGATGTTTAAAAATGCTTCGGAACTCTTCCATTGTTCTCGGAATTCTGTTGAAGTTTAAAAATGCTTCTAAACTCTTCCATTGTTCTCGGAATTCCGCTGACATATAAAAATGCTTCGGAAATCTTGCATTGTTCTCGGCATTCCGCTGACGTTTAAAAATGCTTCGGAACTCTTCCATTGTTCTCGGAATTCTGCTGAAGTTTAAAAATGCTTCAGAACTCTTCCATTGTTCTCAGAATTCCGCTGACGTTTAAAAATGCTTCGGAAATCTTGCATTGTTTTCAAAATTCCGCTGACGTTTAAAAATGCTTCAGAACTATTCCATTGTTCTCAGAATTCTGCTGACGTTTAAAAATGCTTCGGAACTCTTCCATTGTTCTCGGAATTCCGCTGACGTTTAAAAATGCTTCACAACTCTTCCATTGTTCACGGAATTCCACTGACGTTTAAAAATGCTTCACAACTCTTCCATTGTTCTCGGAATTCCGCTGACTTTTAAAAATGCTTCGGAAATCTTCCATTGTTTTCAAAATTCCGCTGACGCTTAAAAATGCTTCAGAACTCTTCCATTGTTTTCAAAATTCCGCTGACGCTTAAAAATGCTTCAGAACTCTTCCATTGTTCTCGGAATTCCGCTGACGTTTAATAATGCTTCGCAACTCTTTCATTGTACTCGGAATTCCGCTAACGTTTAAAAATGCTTCGGAACTCTTCCATTGTTCTCGGAATTCCGTTGAAGTTTAAAAATGCTTCGAAACTCTTCCATTGTTCTGGGAATTCTGCTGAAGTTTAAAAATGCTTCAGAACTCTTCCATTGTTCTCGGAATTCCGCTGACGTTTAATAATGCTTCGCAACTCTTTCATTGTTCTCGGAATTCCGCTGATGTTTAAAAATGCTTCGGAACTCTTCCATTGTTCTCGGAATTCTGTTGAAGTTTAAAAATGCTTCTAAACTCTTCCATTGTTCTCGGAATTCCGCTGACATATAAAAATGCTTCGGAAATCTTGCATTGTTCTCGGCATTCCGCTGACATTTAAAAATGCTTCGGAACTCTTCAATTGTTCTCGGAATTCTGCCGAACTTTTAAAATGCTTTGGAACTCTTCCATTGTTCTCGGAATTCTGCTGTAGTTTAAAAATGCTTCGGAACTCTTCCATTGTTCTCGGAATTCCGCTGACGTTTAAAAATGCTTCGGAAATCTTCCATTGTTTTCAAAATTCCGCTGGCGTTTAAAAATGCTTCAGAACTCTTCCATTGTTCTCGGAATTCCGCTGACGTTTTAAAATGCTTCGGTACTCTTCCATTGTTCTCGGAATTCCGCTGACATATAAAAATGCTTCGGAAATCTTGCATTGTTCTCGGCATTCCGCTGACGTTTAAAAATGCTTCGGAACTCTTCCATTGTTCTCAGAATTCCGCTGACGTTTAAAAATGCTTCGGAAATCTTCCATTGTTTTCAAAATTCCGCTGACGTTTAAAAATGCTTCAGAACTCTTCCATTGTTCTCGGAATTCCGCTGACGTTTAAAAATGCTTTGGAACTCTTCCATTATTCTCGGAATTCTGCTGAAGTTTAAAAATGCTTCGGAACTCTTCCATTGTTCTCAGAATTCCGCTGACGTTTAAAAATGCTTCGGTACTCTTCCATTGTTCTCGGAATTCCGCTGACATATAAAAATGCTTCGGAAATCTTGCATTGTTCTCGGCATTCCGCTGACGTTTAAAAATGCTTCGGAACTCTTCAATTGTTTTCGGAATTCTGCTGAAGTTTAAAAATGCTTTGGAACTCTTCCATTGTTCTCAGAATTCCACTGACGTTTAAAAATGCTTCGGAAATCTTCCATTGTTTTCAAAATTCCGCTGACGCTTAAAAATGCTACAGAACTCTTCCATTGTTCTCGGAATTCCGCTGACATTTAATAATGCTTCGCAACTTTTTCATTGTTCTCGGAATTCCGCTGACGGTTAAAAATGCTTCGGAACTCTTCAATTGTTCTCGGAATTCTGTTGAACTTTTAAAATGCTTTGGAACTCTTCCATTGCTCTCGGAATTCTGCTGAAGTTTAAAAATGCTTCAGAACTCTTACATTGTTCTCGGAATTCTGCTGACGTTTAAAAATGCTTCGGAACTCTACCATTGTTCTCGGAATTCCTTTGAAGTTTAAAAATGCTTCATAACTCTTCCATTGTTCTCGGAATTCTGCTGAAGTTTAAAAATGCTTCGGAACTCTTCCATTGTTCTCGGAATTCCGCTGACGTTTAATAATGCTTCGCAACTCTTTCATTGTTCTCGGAATTCCACTGACGTTTAAAAATGCTTCGGAAATCTTCCATTGTTTTCAAAATTCCGCTGACGCTTAAAAATGCTTCAGAACTCTTCCATTGTTCTCGGAATTCCGCTGACGTTTAATAATGCTTTGCAACTCTTTCATTGTACTCGGAATTCCGCTAACGTTTAAAAATGCTTCAGAACTCTTCCATTGTTCTCGGAATTCCGCTGACGTTTAATAATGCTTCGCAACTCTTTCATTGTTCTCGGAATTCCGCTGATGTTTAAAAATGCTTCGGAACTCTTCCATTGTTCTCGGAATTCTGTTGAAGTTTAAAAATGCTTCTAAACTCTTCCATTGTTCTCGGAATTCCGCTGACATATAAAAATGCTTCGGAAATCTTGCATTGTTCTCGGCATTCCGCTGACGTTTAAAAATGCTTCGGAACTCTTCCATTGTTCTCGGAATTCTGCTGAAGTTTAAAAATGCTTCAGAACTCTTCCATTGTTCTCAGAATTCCGCTGACGTTTAAAAATGCTTCGGAAATCTTGCATTGTTTTCAAAATTCCGCTGACGTTTAAAAATGCTTCAGAACTATTCCATTGTTCTCAGAATTCTGCTGACGTTTAAAAATGCTTCGGAACTCTTCCATTGTTCTCGGAATTCCGCTGACGTTTAAAAATGCTTCACAACTCTTCCATTGTTCACGGAATTCCACTGACGTTTAAAAATGCTTCACAACTCTTCCATTGTTCTCGGAATTCCGCTGACTTTTAAAAATGCTTCGGAAATCTTCCATTGTTTTCAAAATTCCGCTGACGCTTAAAAATGCTTCAGAACTCTTCCATTGTTCTCGGAATTCAGCTGAAGTTTAAAAATGCTTCAGAACTCTTACATTGTTCTCGGAATTCTGCTGACGTTTAAAAATGCCTCGGAACTCTTCCATTGTTCTCTGAATTCCGCTGACGTTTAAAAATGCTTCGGTACTCTTCCTTTGTTCTCGGAATTCCGCTGACATATAAAAATGCTTCGGAAATCTTGCATTGTTCTCGGCATTCCGCTGACGTTTAAAAATGCTTCGGAACTCTTCAATTGTTCTCGGAATTCTGCCGAACTTTTAAAATGCTTTGGAACTCTTCCATTGCTCTCGGAATTCTGCTGAAGTTTAAAAATGCTTCAGAACTCTTCCATTGTTCTCGGAATTCTGCTGTAGTTTAAAAATGCTTCGGAACTCTTCCATTGTTCTCGGAATTCCGCTGACGTTTAAAAATGCTTCGGAAATCTTCCATTGTTTTCAAAATTCCGCTGACGTTTAAAAATGCTTCAGAACTCTTCCATTGTTCTCGGAATTCCGCTGACATATAAAAATTCTTCGGAAATCTTGCATTGTTCTCGGCATTCCGCTGACATTTAAAAATGCTTCGGAAATCTTCCATTGATATCAAAATTCCGCTGACGCTTAAAAATGCTTCAGAACTCTTCCATTGTTCTCGGAATTCCGCTGACGTTCAATAATGCTTCGCAACTTTTTCATTGTTCTCGGAATTCCGCTGACAGTTAAAAATGCTTCGGAACTCTTCCATTGTTCTCGGAATTCCGTTGAAGTTTAAAAATGCTTCGAAACTCTTCCATTGTTCTCGGAATTCTGCTGAAGTTTAAAAATGCTTCAGAACTCTTCCATTGTTCTCGGAATTCCGCTGACGTTTAATAATGCTTCGCAACTCTTTCATTGTTCTCGTAATTCCGCTGACGTTTAAAAATGCTTCGAAACTCTTCCATTGTTCTCGGAATTCTGCTGAAGTTTAAAAATGCTTCGGAACTCTTCCATTGTTCTCGGAATTCCGCTGACATATAAAAATGCTTTGAAAATCTTGCATTGTTCTCGGCATTCCGCTGACGTTTAAAATTGCTTCGGAACTCTTCAATTGTTCTCGGAATTCTGTTGAACTTTTAAATTGCTTTGGAACTCTTCCATTGCTCTCGGAATTCTGCTGAAGTTTAAAAATGCTTCAGAACTCTTACTTTGTTCTCGGAATTCTGCTGACGTTTAAAAATGCTTCAGAACTCTTCCATTGTTCTCGGAATTCCGCTGACGTTTAAAAATGCTTCACAACTCTTCCATTGTTCTCGGAATTCCGCTGACGTTTAAAAATGCTTCACAACTCTTCCATTGTTCTCGGAATTCCGCTGACTTTTAAAAATGCTTCGGAAATCTTCCATTGTTTTCAAAATTCCGCTGACGCTTAAAAATGCTTCAGAACTCTTCCATTGTTCTCGGAATTCTGCTGACGTTTAATAATGCTTCGCAACTCTTTCATTGTTCTCGGAATTCCACTGACGTTTAAAAATGCTTCGGAACTCATCCATTGTTCTCGGAATTCCGTTGAAGTTTAAAAATGCTTCGAAACTCTTCCATTGTTCTCGGAATTCTGCTGACATATAAAAATGCTTCGGAAATCTTGCATTGTTCTCGGCATTCCGCTGACGTTTAAAAATGCTTCGGAACTCTTCCATTGCTCTCGGAATTCTGCTGAAGTTTAAAAATGTTTCAGAACTCTTACATTGTTCTCGGAATTCTGCTGACGTTTAAAAATGCTTCGGAACTCTTCCATTGTTCTCAGAATTCAGCTGAAGTTTAAAAATGCTTCGGAACTCTTCCATTGTTCTCGGAATTCTGCTGAAGTTTAAAAATGCTACGTAACTCTTCCATTGTTCTCAGAATTCCGCTGACGTTTAAAAATGCTTTGGAACTCTTCCATTGCTCTCGGAATTCTGCTGAAGTTTAAAAATGCTTCGGAACTCTTCCATTGTTCTCGGAATTCTGCTGAAGTTTAAAAATGCTTCGGAACTCTTCCATTGTTCTCGGAATTCCGTTGAAGTTTAAAAATACTTCGAAACTCTTCCATTGTTCTCGGAATTCTGCTGAAGTTTAAAAATGCTTCGGAACTCTTCCATTGTTCTCAGAATTCCGCTAACGTTTAAAAATGCTTCAGAAATCTTCCATTGTTTTCAAAATTCCGCTGACGCTTAAAAATGCTTCAGAACTCTTCCATTGTTCTCGGAATTCCGCTGACGTTTAATAATGCTTCGCAACTCTTTCATTGTACTCGGAATTCCGCTAACGTTTAAAAATGCTTCGGAACTCTTCCATTGTTCTCGGAATTCCGTTGAAGTTTAAAAATGCTTCGAAACTCTTCCATTGTTCTGGGAATTCTGCTGAAGTTTAAAAATGCTTCAGAACTCTTCCATTGTTCTCGGAATTCCGCTGACGTTTAATAATGCTTCGCAACTCTTTCATTGTTCTCGGAATTCCGCTGATGTTTAAAAATGCTTCGGAACTCTTCCATTGTTCTCGGAATTCTGTTGAAGTTTAAAAATGCTTCTAAACTCTTCCATTGTTCTCTGAATTCCTCTGATGTTTAAAAATGCTTCGGTACTCTTCCTTTGTTCTCGGAATTCCGCTGACATATAAAAATGCTTCGGAAATCTTGCATTGTTCTCGGCATTCCGCTGACGTTTAAAAATGCTTCGGAACTCTTCCATTGTTCTCGGAATTCTGCTGACGTTTAAAAATGCTTCGGAACTCTTCCATTGTTCTCAGAATTCGTGTGAATTTTAAAAATGCTTCGGAACTCTTCTATTGTTCTCGGAATTCTGCTGAAGTTTAAAAATGCTTCAGAACTCTTCCATTGTTCTCAGAATTCCGCTGACGTTTAAAAATGCTTCGGAAATCTTCCATTGTTTTCAAAATTCCGCTGACGTTTAAAAATGCTTCAGAACTATTCCATTGTTCTCAGAATTCTGCTGACGTTTAAAAATGCTTCAGAACTCTTCCATTGTTCTCGGAATTCCGCTGACGTTTAAAAATGCTTCACAACTCTTCCATTGTTCTCGGAATTCCGCTGACGTTTAAAAATGCTTCACAACTCTTCCATTGTTCTCGGAATTCCGCTGACTTTTAAAAATGCTTCGGAAATCTTCCATTGTTTTCAAAATTCCGCTGACGCTTAAAAATGCTTCAGAACTCTTCCATTGTTCTCGGAATTCTGCTGACGTTTAATAATGCTTCGCAACTCTTTCATTGTTCTCGGAATTCCACTGACGTTTAAAAATGCTTCGGAACTCATCCATTGTTCTCGGAATTCCGTTGAAGTTTAAAAATGCTTCGAAACTCTTCCATTGTTCTCGGAATTCTGCTGACATATAAAAATGCTTCGGAAATCTTGCATTGTTCTCGGCATTCCGCTGACGTTTAAAAATGCTTCGGAACTCTTCCATTGCTCTCGGAATTCTGCTGAAGTTTAAAAATGTTTCAGAACTCTTACATTGTTCTCAGAATTCTGCTGACGTTTAAAAATGCTTCGGAACTCTTCCATTGTTCTCAGAATTCAGCTGAAGTTTAAAAATGCTTCGGAACTCTTCCATTGTTCTCGGAATTCTGCTGAAGTTTAAAAATGCTACGTAACTCTTCCATTGTTCTCAGAATTCCGCTGACGTTTAAAAATGCTTTGGAACTCTTCCATTGCTCTCGGAATTCTGCTGAAGTTTAAAAATGCTTCGGAACTCTTCCATTGTTCTCGGAATTCTGCTGAAGTTTAAAAATGCTTCGGAACTCTTCCATTGTTCTCGGAATTCCGTTGAAGTTTAAAAATACTTCGAAACTCTTCCATTGTTCTCGGAATTCTGCTGAAGTTTAAAAATGCTTCGGAACTCTTCCATTGTTCTCAGAATTCCGCTAACGTTTAAAAATGCTTCGGAAATCTTCCATTGTTTTCAAAATTCCGCTGACGCTTAAAAATGCTTCAGAACTCTTCCATTGTTCTCGGAATTCCGCTGACGTTTAATAATGCTTCGCAACTCTTTCATTGTACTCGGAATTCCGCTAACGTTTAAAAATGCTTCGGAACTCTTCCATTGTTCTCGGAATTCCGTTGAAGTTTAAAAATGCTTCGAAACTCTTCCATTGTTCTGGGAATTCTGCTGAAGTTTAAAAATGCTTCAGAACTCTTCCATTGTTCTCGGAATTCCGCTGACGTTTAATAATGCTTCGCAACTCTTTCATTGTTCTCGGAATTCCGCTGATGTTTAAAAATGCTTCGGAACTCTTCCATTGTTCTCGGAATTCTGTTGAAGTTTAAAAATGCTTCTAAACTCTTCCATTGTTCTCGGAATTCCGCTGACATATAAAAATGCTTCGGAAATCTTGCATTGTTCTCGGCATTCCGCTGACATTTAAAAATGCTTCGGAACTCTTCAATTGTTCTCGGAATTCTGCCGAACTTTTAAAATGCTTTGGAACTCTTCCATTGTTCTCGGAATTCTGCTGTAGTTTAAAAATGCTTCGGAACTCTTCCATTGTTCTCGGAATTCCGCTGACGTTTAAAAATGCTTCGGAAATCTTCCATTGTTTTCAAAATTCCGCTGGCGTTTAAAAATGCTTCAGAACTCTTCCATTGTTCTCGGAATTCCGCTGACGTTTTAAAATGCTTCGGTACTCTTCCATTGTTCTCGGAATTCCGCTGACATATAAAAATGCTTCGGAAATCTTGCATTGTTCTCGGCATTCCGCTGACGTTTAAAAATGCTTCGGAACTCTTCCATTGTTCTCAGAATTCCGCTGACGTTTAAAAATGCTTCGGAAATCTTCCATTGTTTTCAAAATTCCGCTGACGTTTAAAAATGCTTCAGAACTCTTCCATTGTTCTCGGAATTCCGCTGACGTTTAAAAATGCTTTGGAACTCTTCCATTATTCTCGGAATTCTGCTGAAGTTTAAAAATGCTTCGGAACTCTTCCATTGTTCTCAGAATTCCGCTGACGTTTAAAAATGCTTCGGTACTCTTCCATTGTTCTCGGAATTCCGCTGACATATAAAAATGCTTCGGAAATCTTGCATTGTTCTCGGCATTCCGCTGACGTTTAAAAATGCTTCGGAACTCTTCAATTGTTCTCGGAATTCTGCTGAACTTTTAAAATGCTTTGGAACTCTTCCATTGCTCTCGGAATTCTGCTGAAGTTTAAAAATGCTTCAGAACTCTTCCATTGTTTTCGGAATTCTGCTGAAGTTTAAAAATGCTTTGGAACTCTTCCATTGTTCTCAGAATTCCACTGACGTTTAAAAATGCTTCGGAAATCTTCCATTGTTTTCAAAATTCCGCTGACGCTTAAAAATGCTTCAGAACTCTTCCATTGTTCTCGGAATTCCGCTGACATTTAATAATGCTTCGCAACTTTTTCATTGTTCTCGGAATTCCGCTGACGGTTAAAAATGCTTCGGAACTCTTCAATTGTTCTCGGAATTCTGTTGAACTTTTAAAATGCTTTGGAACTCTTCCATTGCTCTCGGAATTCTGCTGAAGTTTAAAAATGCTTCAGAACTCTTACATTGTTCTCGGAATTCTGCTGACGTTTAAAAATGCTTCGGAACTCTACCATTGTTCTCGGAATTCCGTTGAAGTTTAAAAATGCTTCATAACTCTTCCATTGTTCTCGGAATTCTGCTGAAGTTTAAAAATGCTTCGGAACTCTTCCATTGTTCTCGGAATTCCGCTGACGTTTAATAATGCTTCGCAACTCTTTCATTGTTCTCGGAATTCCACTGACGTTTAAAAATGCTTCGGAAATCTTCCATTGTTTTCAAAATTCCGCTGACGCTTAAAAATGCTTCAGAACTCTTCCATTGTTCTCGGAATTCCGCTGACGTTTAATAATGCTTTGCAACTCTTTCATTGTACTCGGAATTCCGCTAACGTTTAAAAATGCTTCAGAACTCTTCCATTGTTCTCGGAATTCCGCTGACGTTTAATAATGCTTCGCAACTCTTTCATTGTTCTCGGAATTCCGCTGATGTTTAAAAATGCTTCGGAACTCTTCCATTGTTCTCGGAATTCTGTTGAAGTTTAAAAATGCTTCTAAACACTTCCATTGTTCTCGGAATTCCGCTGACATATAAAAATGCTTCGGAAATCTTGCATTGTTCTCGGCATTCCGCTGACGTTTAAAAATGCTTCGGAACTCTTCCATTGTTCTCGGAATTCTGCTGAAGTTTAAAAATGCTTCAGAACTCTTCCATTGTTCTCAGAATTCCGCTGACGTTTAAAAATGCTTCGGAAATCTTGCATTGTTTTCAAAATTCCGCTGACGTTTAAAAATGCTTCAGAACTATTCCATTGTTCTCAGAATTCTGCTGACGTTTAAAAATGCTTCGGAACTCTTCCATTGTTCTCGGAATTCCGCTGACGTTTAAAAATGCTTCACAACTCTTCCATTGTTCACGGAATTCCACTGACGTTTAAAAATGCTTCACAACTCTTCCATTGTTCTCGGAATTCCGCTGACTTTTAAAAATGCTTCGGAAATCTTCCATTGTTTTCAAAATTCCGCTGACGCTTAAAAATGCTTCAGAACTCTTCCATTGTTCTCGGAATTCAGCTGAAGTTTAAAAATGCTTCAGAAGTCTTACATTGTTCTCGGAATTCTGCTGACGTTTAAAAATGCCTCGGAACTCTTCCATTGTTCTCTGAATTCCGCTGACGTTTAAAAATGCTTCGGTACTCTTCCTTTGTTCTCGGAATTCCGCTGACATATAAAAATGCTTCGGAAATCTTGCATTGTTCTCGGCATTCCGCTGACGTTTAAAAATGCTTCAGAACTCTTACATTGTTCTCGGAATTCTGTTGAAGTTTAAAAATGCTTCGAAACTCTTCCATTGTTCTCAGAATTCCGCTGACGTTTAAAAATGCTTCGGAAATCTTCCATTGTTTTCAAAATTCCGCTGACGTTTAAAAATGCTTCAGAACTATTCCATTGTTCTCAGAATTCTGCTGACATATAAAAATGCTTCGGAACTCTTCCATTGTTCTCGGAATTCCGCTGACGTTTAAAAATGCTTCACAACTCTTCCATTGTTCTCGGAATTCCGCTGACGTTTAAAAATGCTTCACAACTCTTCCATTGTTCTCGGAATTCCGCTGACGTTTAAAAATGCTTCACAACTCTTCCATTGTTCTCGGAATTCCGCTGACTTTTAAAAATGCTTCGGAAATCTTCCATTGTTTTCAAAATTCCGCTGACGCTTAAAAATGCTTCAGAACTCTTCCATTGTTCTCGGAATTCTGCTGAAGTTTAAAAATGCTACAGAACTCTTACATTGTTCTCGGAATTCTGCTGACGTTTAAAAATGCTTCGGAACTCTTCCATTGTTCTCTGAATTCCGCTGATGTTTAAAAATGCTTCGGTACTCTTCCTTTGTTCTCGGCATTCCGCTGACGTTTAAAAATGCTTCGGAACTCTTCCATTGTTCTCGGAATTCTGCTGACGTTTAAAAATGCTTCGGAACTCTTCCATTGTTCTCAGAATTCGTGTGAATTTTAAAAATGCTTCGGAACTCTTCTATTGTTCTCGGAATTCCGCTGAAGTTTAAAAATGCTTAAAATCTCTTACATTGTACTCGGAATTCCGCTGAAGTTTAAAAATGCTTCGGAACTCTTCCATTGCTCTCGGAATTCTGCTGAAGTTTAAAAATGCTTCGGAACTCTTCCATTGTTCTCGGAATTCTGCTGAAGTTTAAAAATGCTTCGGAACTCTTCCATTGTTCTCGGAATTCCGTTGAAGTTTAAAAATACTTCGAAACTCTTCCATTGTTCTCGGAATTCTGCTGAAGTTTAAAAATGCTTCGGAACTCTTCCATTGTTCTCAGAATTCCGCTAACGTTTAAAAATGCTTCAGAAATCTTCCATTGTTTTCAAAATTCCGCTGACGCTTAAAAATGCTTCAGAACTCTTCCATTGTTCTCGGAATTCCGCTGACGTTTAATAATGCTTCGAAACTCTTTCATTGTACTCGGAATTCCGCTAACGTTTAAAAATGCTTCGGAACTCTTCCATTGTTCTCGGAATTCCGTTGAAGTTTAAAAATGCTTCGAAACTCTTCCATTGTTCTGGGAATTCTGCTGAAGTTTAAAAATGCTTCAGAACTCTTCCATTGTTCTCGGAATTCCGCTGACGTTTAATAATGCTTCGCAACTCTTTCATTGTTCTCGGAATTCCGCTGATGTTTAAAAATGCTTCGGAACTCTTCCATTGTTCTCGGAATTCTGTTGAAGTTTAAAAATGCTTCTAAACTCTTCCATTGTTCTCTGAATTCCTCTGATGTTTAAAAATGCTTCGGTACTCTTCCTTTGTTCTCGGAATTCCGCTGACATATAAAAATGCTTCGGAAATCTTGCATTGTTCTCGGCATTCCGCTGACGTTTAAAAATGCTTCGGAACTCTTCCATTGTTCTCGGAATTCTGCTGACGTTTAAAAATGCTTCGGAACTCTTCCATTGTTCTCAGAATTCGTGTGAATTTTAAAAATGCTTCGGAACTCTTCTATTGTTCTCGGAATTCTGCTGAAGTTTAAAAATGCTTCAGAACTCTTCCATTGTTCTCAGAATTCCGCTGACGTTTAAAAATGCTTCGGAAATCTTCCATTGTTTTCAAAATTCCGCTGACGTTTAAAAATGCTTCAGAACTATTCCATTGTTCTCAGAATTCTGCTGACGTTTAAAAATGCTTCAGAACTCTTCCATTGTTCTCGGAATTCCGCTGACGTTTAAAAATGCTTCACAACTCTTCCATTGTTCTCGGAATTCCGCTGACGTTTAAAAATGCTTCACAACTCTTCCATTGTTCTCGGAATTCCGCTGACTTTTAAAAATGCTTCGGAAATCTTCCATTGTTTTCAAAATTCCGCTGACGCTTAAAAATGCTTCAGAACTCTTCCATTGTTCTCGGAATTCTGCTGACGTTTAATAATGCTTCGCAACTCTTTCATTGTTCTCGGAATTCCACTGACGTTTAAAAATGCTTCGGAACTCATCCATTGTTCTCGGAATTCCGTTGAAGTTTAAAAATGCTTCGAAACTCTTCCATTGTTCTCGGAATTCTGCTGACATATAAAAATGCTTCGGAAATCTTGCATTGTTCTCGGCATTCCGCTGACGTTTAAAAATGCTTCGGAACTCTTCCATTGCTCTCGGAATTCTGCTGAAGTTTAAAAATGTTTCAGAACTCTTACATTGTTCTCAGAATTCTGCTGACGTTTAAAAATGCTTCGGAACTCTTCCATTGTTCTCAGAATTCAGCTGAAGTTTAAAAATGCTTCGGAACTCTTCCATTGTTCTCGGAATTCTGCTGAAGTTTAAAAATGCTACGTAACTCTTCCATTGTTCTCAGAATTCCGCTGACGTTTAAAAATGCTTCAGAACTATTCCATTGTTCTCAGAATTCTGCTGACATATAAAAATGCTTCGGAACTCTTCCATTGTTCTCGGAATTCCGCTGACGTTTAAAAATGCTTCACAACTCTTCCATTGTTCTCGGAATTCCGCTGACGTTTAAAAATGCTTCACAACTCTTCCATTGTTCTCGGAATTCCGCTGACTTTTAAAAATGCTTCGGAAATCTTCCATTGTTTTCAAAATTCCGCTGACGCTTAAAAATGCTTCAGAACTCTTCCATTGTTCTCGGAATTCTGCTGAAGTTTAAAAATGCTACAGAACTCTTACATTGTTCTCGGAATTCTGCTGACGTTTAAAAATGCTTCGGAACTCTTCCATTGTTCTCTGAATTCCGCTGATGTTTAAAAATGCTTCGGTACTCTTCCTTTGTTCTCGGCATTCCGCTGACGTTTAAAAATGCTTCGGAACTCTTCCATTGTTCTCGGAATTCTGCTGACGTTTAAAAATGCTTCGGAACTCTTCCATTGTTCTCAGAATTCGTGTGAATTTTAAAAATGCTTCGGAACTCTTCTATTGTTCTCGGAATTCCGCTGAAGTTTAAAAATGCTTAAAATCTCTTACATTGTACTCGGAATTCCGCTGAAGTTTAAAAATGCTTCGGAACTCTTCCATTGCTCTCGGAATTCTGCTGAAGTTTAAAAATGCTTCGGAACTCTTCCATTGTTCTCGGAATTCTGCTGAAGTTTAAAAATGCTTCGGAACTCTTCCATTGTTCTCGGAATTCCGTTGAAGTTTAAAAATACTTCGAAACTCTTCCATTGTTCTCGGAATTCTGCTGAAGTTTAAAAATGCTTCGGAACTCTTCCATTGTTCTCAGAATTCCGCTAACGTTTAAAAATGCTTCAGAAATCTTCCATTGTTTTCAAAATTCCGCTGACGCTTAAAAATGCTTCAGAACTCTTCCATTGTTCTCGGAATTCCGCTGACGTTTAATAATGCTTCGCAACTCTTTCATTGTACTCGGAATTCCGCTAACGTTTAAAAATGCTTCGGAACTCTTCCATTGTTCTCGGAATTCCGTTGAAGTTTAAAAATGCTTCGAAACTCTTCCATTGTTCTGGGAATTCTGCTGAAGTTTAAAAATGCTTCAGAACTCTTCCATTGTTCTCGGAATTCCGCTGACGTTTAATAATGCTTCGCAACTCTTTCATTGTTCTCGGAATTCCGCTGATGTTTAAAAATGCTTCGGAACTCTTCCATTGTTCTCGGAATTCTGTTGAAGTTTAAAAATGCTTCTAAACTCTTCCATTGTTCTCTGAATTCCTCTGATGTTTAAAAATGCTTCGGTACTCTTCCTTTGTTCTCGGAATTCCGCTGACATATAAAAATGCTTCGGAAATCTTGCATTGTTCTCGGCATTCCGCTGACGTTTAAAAATGCTTCGGAACTCTTCCATTGTTCTCGGAATTCTGCTGACGTTTAAAAATGCTTCGGAACTCTTCCATTGTTCTCAGAATTCGTGTGAATTTTAAAAATGCTTCGGAACTCTTCTATTGTTCTCGGAATTCTGCTGAAGTTTAAAAATGCTTCAGAACTCTTCCATTGTTCTCAGAATTCCGCTGACGTTTAAAAATGCTTCGGAAATCTTCCATTGTTTTCAAAATTCCGCTGACGTTTAAAAATGCTTCAGAACTATTCCATTGTTCTCAGAATTCTGCTGACGTTTAAAAATGCTTCAGAACTCTTCCATTGTTCTCGGAATTCCGCTGACGTTTAAAAATGCTTCTCAACTCTTCCATTGTTCTCGGAATTCCGCTGACGTTTAAAAATGCTTCACAACTCTTCCATTGTTCTCGGAATTCCGCTGACTTTTAAAAATGCTTCGGAAATCTTCCATTGTTTTCAAAATTCCGCTGACGCTTAAAAATGCTTCAGAACTCTTCCATTGTTCTCGGAATTCTGCTGACGTTTAATAATGCTTCGCAACTCTTTCATTGTTCTCGGAATTCCACTGACGTTTAAAAATGCTTCGGAACTCATCCATTGTTCTCGGAATTCCGTTGAAGTTTAAAAATGCTTCGAAACTCTTCCATTGTTCTCGGAATTCTGCTGACATATAAAAATGCTTCGGAAATCTTGCATTGTTCTCGGCATTCCGCTGACGTTTAAAAATGCTTCGGAACTCTTCCATTGCTCTCGGAATTCTGCTGAAGTTTAAAAATGTTTCAGAACTCTTACATTGTTCTCAGAATTCTGCTGACGTTTAAAAATGCTTCGGAACTCTTCCATTGTTCTCAGAATTCAGCTGAAGTTTAAAAATGCTTCGGAACTCTTCCATTGTTCTCGGAATTCTGCTGAAGTTTAAAAATGCTACGTAACTCTTCCATTGTTCTCAGAATTCCGCTGACGTTTAAAAATGCTTCAGAACTATTCCATTGTTCTCAGAATTCTGCTGACATATAAAAATGCTTCGGAACTCTTCCATTGTTCTCGGAATTCCGCTGACGTTTAAAAATGCTTCACAACTCTTCCATTGTTCTCGGAATTCCGCTGACGTTTAAAAATGCTTCACAACTCTTCCATTGTTCTCGGAATTCCGCTGACTTTTAAAAATGCTTCGGAAATCTTCCATTGTTTTCAAAATTCCGCTGACGCTTAAAAATGCTTCAGAACTCTTCCATTGTTCTCGGAATTCTGCTGAAGTTTAAAAATGCTACAGAACTCTTACATTGTTCTCGGAATTCTGCTGACGTTTAAAAATGCTTCGGAACTCTTCCATTGTTCTCTGAATTCCGCTGATGTTTAAAAATGCTTCGGTACTCTTCCTTTGTTCTCGGCATTCCGCTGACGTTTAAAAATGCTTCGGAACTCTTCCATTGTTCTCGGAATTCTGCTGACGTTTAAAAATGCTTCGGAACTCTTCCATTGTTCTCAGAATTCGTGTGAATTTTAAAAATGCTTCGGAACTCTTCTATTGTTCTCGGAATTCCGCTGAAGTTTAAAAATGCTTAAAATCTCTTACATTGTACTCGGAATTCCGCTGAAGTTTAAAAATGCTTCGGAACTCTTCCATTGCTCTCGGAATTCTGCTGAAGTTTAAAAATGCTTCGGAACTCTTCCATTGTTCTCGGAATTCTGCTGAAGTTTAAAAATGCTTCGGAACTCTTCCATTGTTCTCGGAATTCCGTTGAAGTTTAAAAATACTTCGAAACTCTTCCATTGTTCTCGGAATTCTGCTGAAGTTTAAAAATGCTTCGGAACTCTTCCATTGTTCTCAGAATTCCGCTAACGTTTAAAAATGCTTCAGAAATCTTCCATTGTTTTCAAAATTCCGCTGACGCTTAAAAATGCTTCAGAACTCTTCCATTGTTCTCGGAATTCCGCTGACGTTTAATAATGCTTCGCAACTCTTTCATTGTACTCGGAATTCCGCTAACGTTTAAAAATGCTTCGGAACTCTTCCATTGTTCTCGGAATTCCGTTGAAGTTTAAAAATGCTTCGAAACTCTTCCATTGTTCTGGGAATTCTGCTGAAGTTTAAAAATGCTTCAGAACTCTTCCATTGTTCTCGGAATTCCGCTGACGTTTAATAATGCTTCGCAACTCTTTCATTGTTCTCGGAATTCCGCTGATGTTTAAAAATGCTTCGGAACTCTTCCATTGTTCTCGGAATTCTGTTGAAGTTTAAAAATGCTTCTAAACTCTTCCATTGTTCTCTGAATTCCTCTGATGTTTAAAAATGCTTCGGTACTCTTCCTTTGTTCTCGGAATTCCGCTGACATATAAAAATGCTTCGGAAATCTTGCATTGTTCTCGGCATTCCGCTGACGTTTAAAAATGCTTCGGAACTCTTCCATTGTTCTCGGAATTCTGCTGACGTTTAAAAATGCTTCGGAACTCTTCCATTGTTCTCAGAATTCGTGTGAATTTTAAAAATGCTTCGGAACTCTTCTATTGTTCTCGGAATTCTGCTGAAGTTTAAAAATGCTTCAGAACTCTTCCATTGTTCTCAGAATTCCGCTGACGTTTAAAAATGCTTCGGAAATCTTCCATTGTTTTCAAAATTCCGCTGACGTTTAAAAATGCTTCAGAACTATTCCATTGTTCTCAGAATTCTGCTGACGTTTAAAAATGCTTCAGAACTCTTCCATTGTTCTCGGAATTCCGCTGACGTTTAAAAATGCTTCACAACTCTTCCATTGTTCTCGGAATTCCGCTGACGTTTAAAAATGCTTCACAACTCTTCCATTGTTCTCGGAATTCCGCTGACTTTTAAAAATGCTTCGGAAATCTTCCATTGTTTTCAAAATTCCGCTGACGCTTAAAAATGCTTCAGAACTCTTCCATTGTTCTCGGAATTCTGCTGACGTTTAATAATGCTTCGCAACTCTTTCATTGTTCTCGGAATTCCACTGACGTTTAAAAATGCTTCGGAACTCATCCATTGTTCTCGGAATTCCGTTGAAGTTTAAAAATGCTTCGAAACTCTTCCATTGTTCTCGGAATTCTGCTGACATATAAAAATGCTTCGGAAATCTTGCATTGTTCTCGGCATTCCGCTGACGTTTAAAAATGCTTCGGAACTCTTCCATTGCTCTCGGAATTCTGCTGAAGTTTAAAAATGTTTCAGAACTCTTACATTGTTCTCAGAATTCTGCTGACGTTTAAAAATGCTTCGGAACTCTTCCATTGTTCTCAGAATTCAGCTGAAGTTTAAAAATGCTTCGGAACTCTTCCATTGTTCTCGGAATTCTGCTGAAGTTTAAAAATGCTACGTAACTCTTCCATTGTTCTCAGAATTCCGCTGACGTTTAAAAATGCTTTGGAACTCTTCCATTGCTCTAGGAATTCTGCTGAAGTTTAAAAATGCTTCGGAACTCTTCCATTGTTCTCGGAATTCTTCTGAAGTTTAAAAATGCTTCGGAACTCTTCCATTGTTCTCGGAATTCCGTTGAAGTTTAAAAATACTTCGAAACTCTTCCATTGTTCTCGGAATTCTGCTGAAGTTTAAAAATGCTTCGGAACTCTTCCATTGTTCTCAGAATTCCGCTAACGTTTAAAAATGCTTCGGAAATCTTCCATTGTTTTCAAAATTCCGCTGACGCTTAAAAATGCTTCAGAACTCTTCCATTGTTCTCGGAATTCCGCTGACGTTTAATAATGCTTCGCAACTCTTTCATTGTACTCGGAATTCCGCTAACGTTTAAAAATGCTTCGGAACTCTTCCATTGTTCTCGGAATTCCGTTGAAGTTTAAAAATGCTTCGAAACTCTTCCATTGTTCTGGGAATTCTGCTGAAGTTTAAAAATGCTTCAGAACTCTTCCATTGTTCTCGGAATTCCGCTGACGTTTAATAATGCTTCGCAACTCTTTCATTGTTCTCGGAATTCCGCTGATGTTTAAAAATGCTTCGGAACTCTTCCATTGTTCTCGGAATTCTGTTGAAGTTTAAAAATGCTTCTAAACTCTTCCATTGTTCTCGGAATTCCGCTGACATATAAAAATGCTTCGGAAATCTTGCATTGTTCTCGGCATTCCGCTGACATTTAAAAATGCTTCGGAACTCTTCAATTGTTCTCGGAATTCTGCCGAACTTTTAAAATGCTTTGGAACTCTTCCATTGTTCTCGGAATTCTGCTGTAGTTTAAAAATGCTTCGGAACTCTTCCATTGTTCTCGGAATTCCGCTGACGTTTAAAAATGCTTCGGAAATCTTCCATTGTTTTCAAAATTCCGCTGGCGTTTAAAAATGCTTCAGAACTCTTCCATTGTTCTCGGAATTCCGCTGACGTTTTAAAATGCTTCGGTACTCTTCCATTGTTCTCGGAATTCCGCTGACATATAAAAATGCTTCGGAAATCTTGCATTGTTCTCGGCATTCCGCTGACGTTTAAAAATGCTTCGGAACTCTTCCATTGTTCTCAGAATTCCGCTGACGTTTAAAAATGCTTCGGAAATCTTCCATTGTTTTCAAAATTCCGCTGACGTTTAAAAATGCTTCAGAACTCTTCCATTGTTCTCGGAATTCCGCTGACGTTTAAAAATGCTTTGGAACTCTTCCATTATTCTCGGAATTCTGCTGAAGTTTAAAAATGCTTCGGAACTCTTCCATTGTTCTCAGAATTCCGCTGACGTTTAAAAATGCTTCGGTACTCTTCCATTGTTCTCGGAATTCCGCTGACATATAAAAATGCTTCGGAAATCTTGCATTGTTCTCGGCATTCCGCTGACGTTTAAAAATGCTTCGGAACTCTTCAATTGTTCTCGGAATTCTGCTGAACTTTTAAAATGCTTTGGAACTCTTCCATTGCTCTCGGAATTCTGCTGAAGTTTAAAAATGCTTCAGAACTCTTCCATTGTTTTCGGAATTCTGCTGAAGTTTAAAAATGCTTTGGAACTCTTCCATTGTTCTCAGAATTCCACTGACGTTTAAAAATGCTTCGGAAATCTTCCATTGTTTTCAAAATTCCGCTGACGCTTAAAAATGCTTCAGAACTCTTCCATTGTTCTCGGAATTCCGCTGACATTTAATAATGCTTCGCAACTTTTTCATTGTTCTCGGAATTCCGCTGACGGTTAAAAATGCTTCGGAACTCTTCAATTGTTCTCGGAATTCTGTTGAACTTTTAAAATGCTTTGGAACTCTTCCATTGCTCTCGGAATTCTGCTGAAGTTTAAAAATGCTTCAGAACTCTTACATTGTTCTCGGAATTCTGCTGACGTTTAAAAATGCTTCGGAACTCTACCATTGTTCTCGGAATTCCGTTGAAGTTTAAAAATGCTTCATAACTCTTCCATTGTTCTCGGAATTCTGCTGAAGTTTAAAAATGCTTCGGAACTCTTCCATTGTTCTCGGAATTCCGCTGACGTTTAATAATGCTTCGCAACTCTTTCATTGTTCTCGGAATTCCACTGACGTTTAAAAATGCTTCGGAAATCTTCCATTGTTTTCAAAATTCCGCTGACGCTTAAAAATGCTTCAGAACTCTTCCATTGTTCTCGGAATTCCGCTGACGTTTAATAATGCTTTGCAACTCTTTCATTGTACTCGGAATTCCGCTAACGTTTAAAAATGCTTCAGAACTCTTCCATTGTTCTCGGAATTCCGCTGACGTTTAATAATGCTTCGCAACTCTTTCATTGTTCTCGGAATTCCGCTGATGTTTAAAAATGCTTCGGAACTCTTCCATTGTTCTCGGAATTCTGTTGAAGTTTAAAAATGCTTCTAAACTCTTCCATTGTTCTCGGAATTCCGCTGACATATAAAAATGCTTCGGAAATCTTGCATTGTTCTCGGCATTCCGCTGACGTTTAAAAATGCTTCGGAACTCTTCCATTGTTCTCGGAATTCTGCTGAAGTTTAAAAATGCTTCAGAACTCTTCCATTGTTCTCAGAATTCCGCTGACGTTTAAAAATGCTTCGGAAATCTTGCATTGTTTTCAAAATTCCGCTGACGTTTAAAAATGCTTCAGAACTATTCCATTGTTCTCAGAATTCTGCTGACGTTTAAAAATGCTTCGGAACTCTTCCATTGTTCTCGGAATTCCGCTGACGTTTAAAAATGCTTCACAACTCTTCCATTGTTCACGGAATTCCACTGACGTTTAAAAATGCTTCACAACTCTTCCATTGTTCTCGGAATTCCGCTGACTTTTAAAAATGCTTCGGAAATCTTCCATTGTTTTCAAAATTCCGCTGACGCTTAAAAATGCTTCAGAACTCTTCCATTGTTCTCGGAATTCAGCTGAAGTTTAAAAATGCTTCAGAAGTCTTACATTGTTCTCGGAATTCTGCTGACGTTTAAAAATGCCTCGGAACTCTTCCATTGTTCTCTGAATTCCGCTGACGTTTAAAAATGCTTCGGTACTCTTCCTTTGTTCTCGGAATTCCGCTGACATATAAAAATGCTTCGGAAATCTTGCATTGTTCTCGGCATTCCGCTGACGTTTAAAAATGCTTCAGAACTCTTACATTGTTCTCGGAATTCTGTTGAAGTTTAAAAATGCTTCGAAACTCTTCCATTGTTCTCAGAATTCCGCTGACGTTTAAAAATGCTTCGGAAATCTTCCATTGTTTTCAAAATTCCGCTGACGTTTAAAAATGGTTCAGAACTATTCCATTGTTCTCAGAATTCTGCTGACATATAAAAATGCTTCGGAACTCTTCCATTGTTCTCGGAATTCCGCTGACGTTTAAAAATGCTTCATAACTCTTCCATTGTTCTCGGAATTCCGCTGACGTTTAAAAATGCTTCACAACTCTTCCATTGTTCTCGGAATTCCGCTGACTTTTAAAAATGCTTCGGAAATCTTCCATTGTTTTCAAAATTCCGCTGACGCTTAAAAATGCTTCAGAACTCTTCCATTGTTCTCGGAATTCTGCTGAAGTTTAAAAATGCTACAGAACTCTTACATTGTTCTCGGAATTCTGCTGACGTTTAAAAATGCTTCGGAACTCTTCCATTGTTCTCTGAATTCCGCTGATGTTTAAAAATGCTTCGGTACTCTTCCTTTGTTCTCGGCATTCCGCTGACGTTTAAAAATGCTTCGGAACTCTTCCATTGTTCTCGGAATTCTGCTGACGTTTAAAAATGCTTCGGAACTCTTCCATTGTTCTCAGAATTCGTGTGAATTTTAAAAATGCTTCGGAACTCTTCTATTGTTCTCGGAATTCCGCTGAAGTTTAAAAATGCTTAAAATCTCTTACATTGTACTCGGAATTCCGCTGAAGTTTAAAAATGCTTCGGAACTCTTCCATTGTTCTCGGAATTCTGCTGAAGTTTAAAAATGCTTCAGAACTCTTCCATTGTTCTCAGAATTCCGCTGACGTTTAAAAATGCTTCGGAAATCTTCCATTGTTTTCAAAATTCCGCTGACGTTTAAAAATGCTTCAGAACTATTCCATTGTTCTCAGAATTCTGCTGACGTTTAAAAATGCTTCAGAACTCTTCCATTGTTCTCGGAATTCCGCTGACGTTTAAAAATGCTTCACAACTCTTCCATTGTTCTCGGAATTCCGCTGACGTTTAAAAATGCTTCACAACTCTTCCATTGTTCTCGGAATTCCGCTGACTTTTAAAAATGCTTCGGAAATCTTCCATTGTTTTCAAAATTCCGCTGACGCTTAAAAATGCTTCAGAACTCTTCCATTGTTCTCGGAATTCTGCTGACGTTTAATAATGCTTCGCAACTCTTTCATTGTTCTCGGAATTCCACTGACGTTTAAAAATGCTTCGGAACTCATCCATTGTTCTCGGAATTCCGTTGAAGTTTAAAAATGCTTCGAAACTCTTCCATTGTTCTCGGAATTCTGCTGACATATAAAAATGCTTCGGAAATCTTGCATTGTTCTCGGCATTCCGCTGACGTTTAAAAATGCTTCGGAACTCTTCCATTGCTCTCGGAATTCTGCTGAAGTTTAAAAATGTTTCAGAACTCTTACATTGTTCTCGGAATTCTGCTGACGTTTAAAAATGCTTCGGAACTCTTCCATTGTTCTCAGAATTCAGCTGAAGTTTAAAAATGCTTCGGAACTCTTCCATTGTTCTCGGAATTCTGCTGAAGTTTAAAAATGCTACGTAACTCTTCC
This sequence comes from Phyllobates terribilis, assembly GCF_046119375.1. NCBI lineage: Eukaryota > Metazoa > Chordata > Amphibia > Anura > Dendrobatidae > Phyllobates > Phyllobates terribilis. The sequence continues at coordinate 17,241,659 of NW_027362782.1, forward strand.
ATTGTTCTCAGAATTCCGCTGACGTTTAAAAATGCTTTGGAACTCTTCCATTGCTCTCGGAATTCTGCTGAAGTTTAAAAATGCTTCGGAACTCTTCCATTGTTCTCGGAATTCTGCTGAAGTTTAAAAATGCTTCGGAACTCTTCCATTGTTCTCGGAATTCCGTTGAAGTTTAAAAATACTTCGAAACTCTTCCATTGTTCTCGGAATTCTGCTGAAGTTTAAAAATGCTTCGGAACTCTTCCATTGTTCTCAGAATTCCGCTAACGTTTAAAAATGCTTCGGAAATCTTCCATTGTTTTCAAAATTCCGCTGACGCTTAAAAATGCTTCAGAACTCTTCCATTGTTCTCGGAATTCCGCTGACGTTTAATAATGCTTCGCAACTCTTTCATTGTACTCGGAATTCCGCTAACGTTTAAAAATGCTTCGGAACTCTTCCATTGTTCTCGGAATTCCGTTGAAGTTTAAAAATGCTTCGAAACTCTTCCATTGTTCTGGGAATTCTGCTGAAGTTTAAAAATGCTTCAGAACTCTTCCATTGTTCTCGGAATTCCGCTGACGTTTAATAATGCTTCGCAACTCTTTCATTGTTCTCGGAATTCCGCTGATGTTTAAAAATGCTTCGGAACTCTTCCATTGTTCTCGGAATTCTGTTGAAGTTTAAAAATGCTTCTAAACTCTTCCATTGTTCTCGGAATTCCGCTGACATATAAAAATGCTTCGGAAATCTTGCATTGTTCTCGGCATTCCGCTGACATTTAAAAATGCTTCGGAACTCTTCAATTGTTCTCGGAATTCTGCCGAACTTTTAAAATGCTTTGGAACTCTTCCATTGTTCTCGGAATTCTGCTGTAGTTTAAAAATGCTTCGGAACTCTTCCATTGTTCTCGGAATTCCGCTGACGTTTAAAAATGCTTTGGAAATCTTCCATTGTTTTCAAAATTCCGCTGGCGTTTAAAAATGCTTCAGAACTCTTCCATTGTTCTCGGAATTCCGCTGACGTTTTAAAATGCTTCGGTACTCTTCCATTGTTCTCGGAATTCCGCTGACATATAAAAATGCTTCGGAAATCTTGCATTGTTCTCGGCATTCCGCTGACGTTTAAAAATGCTTCGGAACTCTTCCATTGTTCTCAGAATTCCGCTGACGTTTAAAAATGCTTCGGAAATCTTCCATTGTTTTCAAAATTCCGCTGACGTTTAAAAATGCTTCAGAACTCTTCCATTGTTCTCGGAATTCCGCTGACGTTTAAAAATGCTTTGGAACTCTTCCATTATTCTCGGAATTCTGCTGAAGTTTAAAAATGCTTCGGAACTCTTCCATTGTTCTCAGAATTCCGCTGACGTTTAAAAATGCTTCGGTACTCTTCCATTGTTCTCGGAATTCCGCTGACATATAAAAATGCTTCGGAAATCTTGCATTGTTCTCGGCATTCCGCTGACGTTTAAAAATGCTTCGGAACTCTTCAATTGTTCTCGGAATTCTGCTGAACTTTTAAAATGCTTTGGAACTCTTCCATTGCTCTCGGAATTCTGCTGAAGTTTAAAAATGCTTCAGAACTCTTCCATTGTTTTCGGAATTCTGCTGAAGTTTAAAAATGCTTTGGAACTCTTCCATTGTTCTCAGAATTCCACTGACGTTTAAAAATGCTTCGGAAATCTTCCATTGTTTTCAAAATTCCGCTGACGCTTAAAAATGCTTCAGAACTCTTCCATTGTTCTCGGAATTCCGCTGACATTTAATAATGCTTCGCAACTTTTTCATTGTTCTCGGAATTCCGCTGACGGTTAAAAATGCTTCGGAACTCTTCAATTGTTCTCGGAATTCTGTTGAACTTTTAAAATGCTTTGGAACTCTTCCATTGCTCTCGGAATTCTGCTGAAGTTTAAAAATGCTTCAGAACTCTTACATTGTTCTCGGAATTCTGCTGACGTTTAAAAATGCTTCGGAACTCTACCATTGTTCTCGGAATTCCGTTGAAGTTTAAAAATGCTTCATAACTCTTCCATTGTTCTCGGAATTCTGCTGAAGTTTAAAAATGCTTCGGAACTCTTCCATTGTTCTCGGAATTCCGCTGACGTTTAATAATGCTTCGCAACTCTTTCATTGTTCTCGGAATTCCACTGACGTTTAAAAATGCTTCGGAAATCTTCCATTGTTTTCAAAATTCCGCTGACGCTTAAAAATGCTTCAGAACTCTTCCATTGTTCTCGGAATTCCGCTGACGTTTAATAATGCTTTGCAACTCTTTCATTGTACTCGGAATTCCGCTAACATTTAAAAATGCTTCAGAACTCTTCCATTGTTCTCGGAATTCCGCTGACGTTTAATAATGCTTCGCAACTCTTTCATTGTTCTCGGAATTCCGCTGATGTTTAAAAATGCTTCGGAACTCTTCCATTGTTCTCGGAATTCTGTTGAAGTTTAAAAATGCTTCTAAACTCTTCCATTGTTCTCGGAATTCCGCTGACATATAAAAATGCTTCGGAAATCTTGCATTGTTCTCGGCATTCCGCTGACGTTTAAAAATGCTTCGGAACTCTTCCATTGTTCTCGGAATTCTGCTGAAGTTTAAAAATGCTTCAGAACTCTTCCATTGTTCTCAGAATTCCGCTGACGTTTAAAAATGCTTCGGAAATCTTGCATTGTTTTCAAAATTCCGCTGACGTTTAAAAATGCTTCAGAACTATTCCATTGTTCTCAGAATTCTGCTGACGTTTAAAAATGCTTCGGAACTCTTCCATTGTTCTCGGAATTCCGCTGACGTTTAAAAATGCTTCACAACTCTTCCATTGTTCACGGAATTCCACTGACGTTTAAAAATGCTTCACAACTCTTCCATTGTTCTCGGAATTCCGCTGACTTTTAAAAATGCTTCGGAAATCTTCCATTGTTTTCAAAATTCCGCTGACGCTTAAAAATGCTTCAGAACTCTTCCATTGTTCTCGGAATTCAGCTGAAGTTTAAAAATGCTTCAGAACTCTTACATTGTTCTCGGAATTCTGCTGACGTTTAAAAATGCCTCGGAACTCTTCCATTGTTCTCTGAATTCCGCTGACGTTTAAAAATGCTTCGGTACTCTTCCTTTGTTCTCGGAATTCCGCTGACATATAAAAATGCTTCGGAAATCTTGCATTGTTCTCGGCATTCCGCTGACGTTTAAAAATGCTTCGGAACTCTTCAATTGTTCTCGGAATTCTGCCGAACTTTTAAAATGCTTTGGAACTCTTCCATTGCTCTCGGAATTCTGCTGAAGTTTAAAAATGCTTCAGAACTCTTCCATTGTTCTCGGAATTCTGCTGTAGTTTAAAAATGCTTCGGAACTCTTCCATTGTTCTCGGAATTCCGCTGACGTTTAAAAATGCTTCGGAAATCTTCCATTGTTTTCAAAATTCCGCTGACGTTTAAAAATGCTTCAGAACTCTTCCATTGTTCTCGGAATTCCGCTGACATATAAAAATGCTTCGGAAATCTTGCATTGTTCTCGGCATTCCGCTGACATTTAAAAATGCTTCGGAAATCTTCCATTGATATCAAAATTCCGCTGACGCTTAAAAATGCTTCAGAACTCTTCCATTGTTCTCGGAATTCCGCTGACGTTTAATAATGCTTCGCAACTTTTTCATTGTTCTCGGAATTCCGCTGACAGTTAAAAATGCTTCGGAACTCTTCCATTGTTCTCGGAATTCCGTTGAAGTTTAAAAATGCTTCGAAACTCTTCCATTGTTCTCGGAATTCTGCTGAAGTTTAAAAATGCTTCAGAACTCTTCCATTGTTCTCGGAATTCCGCTGACGTTTAATAATGCTTCGCAACTCTTTCATTGTTCTCGTAATTCCGCTGACGTTTAAAAATGCTTCGAAACTCTTCCATTGTTCTCGGAATTATGCTGAAGTTTAAAAATGCTTCGGAACTCTTCCATTGTTCTCGGAATTCCACTGACATATAAAAATGCTTTGAAAATCTTGCATTGTTCTCGGCATTCCGCTGACGTTTAAAATTGCTTCGGAACTCTTCAATTGTTCTCGGAATTCTGTTGAACTTTTAAATTGCTTTGGAACTCTTCCATTGCTCTCGGAATTCTGCTGAAGTTTAAAAATGCTTCAGAACTCTTACTTTGTTCTCGGAATTCTGCTGACGTTTAAAAATGCTTCAGAACTCTTCCATTGTTCTCGGAATTCCGCTGACGTTTAAAAATGCTTCACAACTCTTCCATTGTTCTCGGAATTCCGCTGACGTTTAAAAATGCTTCACAACTCTTCCATTGTTCTCGGAATTCCGCTGACTTTTAAAAATGCTTCGGAAATCTTCCATTGTTTTCAAAATTCCGCTGACGCTTAAAAATGCTTCAGAACTCTTCCATTGTTCTCGGAATTCTGCTGACGTTTAATAATGCTTCGCAACTCTTTCATTGTTCTCGGAATTCCACTGACGTTTAAAAATGCTTCGGAACTCATCCATTGTTCTCGGAATTCCGTTGAAGTTTAAAAATGCTTCGAAACTCTTCCATTGTTCTCGGAATTCTGCTGACATATAAAAATGCTTCGGAAATCTTGCATTGTTCTCGGCATTCCGCTGACGTTTAAAAATGCTTCGGAACTCTTCCATTGCTCTCGGAATTCTGCTGAAGTTTAAAAATGTTTCAGAACTCTTACATTGTTCTCGGAATTCTGCTGACGTTTAAAAATGCTTCGGAACTCTTCCATTGTTCTCAGAATTCAGCTGAAGTTTAAAAATGCTTCGGAACTCTTCCATTGTTCTCGGAATTCTGCTGAAGTTTAAAAATGCTACGTAACTCTTCCATTGTTCTCAGAATTCCGCTGACGTTTAAAAATGCTTTGGAACTCTTCCATTGCTCTCGGAATTCTGCTGAAGTTTAAAAATGCTTCGGAACTCTTCCATTGTTCTCGGAATTCTGCTGAAGTTTAAAAATGCTTCGGAACTCTTCCATTGTTCTCGGAATTCCGTTGAAGTTTAAAAATACTTCGAAACTCTTCCATTGTTCTCGGAATTCTGCTGAAGTTTAAAAATGCTTCGGAACTCTTCCATTGTTCTCAGAATTCCGCTAACGTTTAAAAATGCTTCAGAAATCTTCCATTGTTTTCAAAATTCCGCTGACGCTTAAAAATGCTTCAGAACTCTTCCATTGTTCTCGGAATTCCGCTGACGTTTAATAATGCTTCGCAACTCTTTCATTGTACTCGGAATTCCGCTAACGTTTAAAAATGCTTCGGAACTCTTCCATTGTTCTCGGAATTCCGTTGAAGTTTAAAAATGCTTCGAAACTCTTCCATTGTTCTGGGAATTCTGCTGAAGTTTAAAAATGCTTCAGAACTCTTCCATTGTTCTCGGAATTCCGCTGACGTTTAATAATGCTTCGCAACTCTTTCATTGTTCTCGGAATTCCGCTGATGTTTAAAAATGCTTCGGAACTCTTCCATTGTTCTCGGAATTCTGTTGAAGTTTAAAAATGCTTCTAAACTCTTCCATTGTTCTCGGAATTCCGCTGACATATAAAAATGCTTCGGAAATCTTGCATTGTTCTCGGCATTCCGCTGACATTTAAAAATGCTTCGGAACTCTTCAATTGTTCTCGGAATTCTGCCGAACTTTTAAAATGCTTTGGAACTCTTCCATTGTTCTCGGAATTCTGCTGTAGTTTAAAAATGCTTCGGAACTCTTCCATTGTACTCGGAATTCCGCTGACGTTTAAAAATGCTTCGGAAATCTTCCATTGTTTTCAAAATTCCGCTGGCGTTTAAAAATGCTTCAGAACTCTTCCATTGTTCTCGGAATTCCGCTGACGTTTTAAAATGCTTCGGTACTCTTCCATTGTTCTCGGAATTCCGCTGACATATAAAAATGCTTCGGAAATCTTGCATTGTTCTCGCCATTCCGCTGACGTTTAAAAATGCTTCGGAACTCTTCCATTGTTCTCAGAATTCCGCTGACGTTTAAAAATGCTTCGGAAATCTTCCATTGTTTTCAAAATTCCGCTGACGTTTAAAAATGCTTCAGAACTCTTCCATTGTTCTCGGAATTCCGCTGACGTTTAAAAATGCTTTGGAACTCATCCATTATTCTCGGAATTCTGCTGAAGTTTAAAAATGCTTCGGAACTCTTCCATTGTTCTCAGAATTCCGCTGACGTTTAAAAATGCTTCGGTACTCTTCCATTGTTCTCGGAATTCCGCTGACATATAAAAATGCTTCGGAAATCTTGCATTGTTCTCGGCATTCCGCTGACGTTTAAAAATGCTTCGGAACTCTTCAATTGTTCTTGGAATTCTGCTGAACTTTTAAAATGCTTTGGAACTCTTCCATTGCTCTCGGAATTCTGCTGAAGTTTAAAAATGCTTCAGAACTCTTCCATTGTTTTCGGAATTCTGCTGAAGTTTAAAAACGCTTCGGAACTCTTCCATTGTTCTCAGAATTCCACTGACGTTTAAAAATGCTTCGGAAATCTTCCATTGTTTTCAAAATTCCGCTGACGCTTAAAAATGCTTCAGAACTCTTCCATTGTTCTCGGAATTCCGCTGACGTTTAATAATGCTTCGCAACTTTTTCATTGTTCTCGGAATTCCGCTGACGGTTAAAAATGCTTCGGAACTCTTCCATTGTTCTCGGAATTCCGTTGAAGTTTAAAAATGCTTCGAAACTCTTCCATTGTTCTCGGAATTCTGCTGACGTTTAAAAATGCTTCGGAACTCTTCCATTGTTCTCGGAATTCCGTTGAAGTTTAAAAATGCTTCGAAACTCTTCCATTGTTCTCGGAATTCTGCTGAAGTTTAAAAATGCTTCGGAACTCTTCCATTGTTCTCGGAATTCCGCTGACATATAAAAATGCTTTGAAAATCTTGCATTGTTCTCGGCATTCCGCTGACGTTTAAAATTGCTTCGGAACTCTTCAATTGTTCTCGGAATTCTGTTGAACTTTTAAAATGCTTTGGAACTCTTCCATTGCTCTCGGAATTCTGCTGAAGTTTAAAAATGCTTCAGAACTCTTACATTGTTCTCGGAATTCTGCTGACGTTTAAAAATGCTTCGGAACTCTACCATTGTTCTCGGAATTCCGTTGAAGTTTAAAAATGCTTCATAACTCTTCCATTGTTCTCGGAATTCTGCTGAAGTTTAAAAATGCTTCGGAACTCTTCCATTGTTCTCGGAATTCCGCTGACGTTTAATAATGCTTCGCAACTCTTTCATTGTTCTCGGAATTCCACTGACGTTTAAAAATGCTTCGGAAATCTTCCATTGTTTTCAAAATTCCGCTGACGCTTAAAAATGCTTCAGAACTCTTCCATTGTTCTCGGAATTCCGCTGACGTTTAATAATGCTTTGCAACTCTTTCATTGTACTCGGAAATCCGCTAACGTTTAAAAATGCTTCAGAACTCTTCCATTGTTCTCGGAATTCCGCTGACGTTTAATAATGCTTCGCAACTCTTTCATTGTTCTCGGAATTCCGCTGATGTTTAAAAATGCTTCGGAACTCTTCCATTGTTCTCGGAATTCTGTTGAAGTTTAAAAATGCTTCTAAACTCTTCCATTGTTCTCGGAATTCCGCTGACATATAAAAATGCTTCGGAAATCTTGCATTGTTCTCGGCATTCCGCTGACGTTTAAAAATGCTTCGGAACTCTTCCATTGTTCTCGGAATTCTGCTGAAGTTTAAAAATGCTTCAGAACTCTTCCATTGTTCTCAGAATTCCGCTGACGTTTAAAAATGCTTCGGAAATCTTCCATTGTTTTCAAAATTCCGCTGACGTTTAAAAATGCTTCAGAACTATTCCATTGTTCTCAGAATTCTGCTGACGTTTAAAAATGCTTCGGAACTCTTCCATTGTTCTCGGAATTCCGCTGACGTTTAAAAATGCTTCACAACTCTTCCATTGTTCACGGAATTCCACTGACGTTTAAAAATGCTTCACAACTCTTCCATTGTTCTCGGAATTCCGCTGACTTTTAAAAATGCTTCGGAAATCTTCCATTGTTTTCAAAATTCCGCTGACGCTTAAAAATGCTTCAGAACTCTTCCATTGTTCTCGGAATTCTGCTGAAGTTTAAAAATGCTTCAGAACTCTTACATTGTTCTCGGAATTCTGCTGACGTTTAAAAATGCCTCGGAACTCTTCCATTGTTCTCTGAATTCCGCTGACGTTTAAAAATGCTTCGGTACTCTTCCTTTGTTCTCGGAATTCCGCTGACATATAAAAATGCTTCGGAAATCTTGCATTGTTCTCGGCATTCCGCTGACGTTTAAAAATGCTTCGGAACTCTTCAATTGTTCTCGGAATTCTGCCGAACTTTTAAAATGCTTTGGAACTCTTCCATTGCTCTCGGAATTCTGCTGAAGTTTAAAAATGCTTCAGAACTCTTCCATTGTTCTCGGAATTCTGCTGTAGTTTAAAAATGCTTCGGAACTCTTCCATTGTTCTCGGAATTCCGCTGACGTTTAAAAATGCTTCGGAAATCTTCCATTGTTTTCAAAATTCCGCTGACGTTTAAAAATGCTTCAGAACTCTTCCATTGTTCTCGGAATTCCGCTGACATATAAAAATGCTTCGGAAATCTTGCATTGTTCTCGGCATTCCGCTGACATTTAAAAATGCTTCGGAAATCTTCCATTGATATCAAAATTCCGCTGACGCTTAAAAATGCTTCAGAACTCTTCCATTGTTCTCGGAATTCCGCTGACGTTTAATAATGCTTCGCAACTTTTTCATTGTTCTCGGAATTCCGCTGACGTTTAAAAATGCTTCACAACTCTTCCATTGTTCTCGGAATTCCGCTGACGTTTAATAATGCTTCGCAACTCTTTCATTGTTCTCGGAATTCCGCTGATGTTTAAAAATGCTTCGGAACTCTTCCATTGTTCTCGGAATTCTGTTGAAGTTTAAAAATGCTTCTAAACTCTTCCATTGTTCTCGGAATTCCGCTGACATATAAAAATGCTTCGGAAATCTTGCATTGTTCTCGGCATTCCGCTGACATTTAAAAATGCTTCGGAACTCTTCAATTGTTCTCGGAATTCTGCCGAACTTTTAAAATGCTTTGGAACTCTTCCATTGTTCTCGGAATTCTGCTGTAGTTTAAAAATGCTTCGGAACTCTTCCATTGTACTCGGAATTCCGCTGACGTTTAAAAATGCTTCGGAAATCTTCCATTGTTTTCAAAATTCCGCTGGCGTTTAAAAATGCTTCAGAACTCTTCCATTGTTCTCGGAATTCCGCTGACGTTTTAAAATGCTTCGGTACTCTTCCATTGTTCTCGGAATTCCGCTGACATATAAAAATGCTTCGGAAATCTTGCATTGTTCTCGGCATTCCGCTGACGTTTAAAAATGCTTCGGAACTCTTCCATTGTTCTCAGAATTCCGCTGACGTTTAAAAATGCTTCGGAAATCTTCCATTGTTTTCAAAATTCCGCTGACGTTTAAAAATGCTTCAGAACTCTTCCATTGTTCTCGGAATTCCGCTGACGTTTAAAAATGCTTTGGAACTCTTCCATTATTCTCGGAATTCTGCTGAAGTTTAAAAATGCTTCGGAACTCTTCCATTGTTCTCAGAATTCCGCTGACGTTTAAAAATGCTTCGGTACTCTTCCATTGTTCTCGGAATTCCGCTGACATATAAAAATGCTTCGGAAATCTTGCATTGTTCTCGGCATTCCGCTGACGTTTAAAAATGCTTCGGAACTCTTCAATTGTTCTCGGAATTCTGCTGAACTTTTAAAATGCTTTGGAACTCTTCCATTGCTCTCGGAATTCTGCTGAAGTTTAAAAATGCTTCAGAACTCTTCCATTGTTTTCGGAATTCTGCTGAAGTTTAAAAACGCTTCGGAACTCTTCCATTGTTCTCAGAATTCCACTGACGTTTAAAAATGCTTCGGAAATCTTCCATTGTTTTCAAAATTCCGCTGACGCTTAAAAATGCTTCAGAACTCTTCCATTGTTCTCGGAATTCCGCTGACGTTTAATAATGCTTCGCAACTTTTTCATTGTTCTCAGAATTCCGCTGACGGTTAAAAATGCTTCGGAACTCTTCCATTGTTCTCGGAATTCCGTTGAAGTTTAAAAATGCTTCGAAACTCTTCCATTGTTCTCGGAATTCTGCTGACGTTTAAAAATGCTTCGGAACTCTTCCATTGTTCTCGGAATTCCGTTGAAGTTTAAAAATGCTTCGAAACTCTTCCATTGTTCTCGGAATTCTGCTGAAGTTTAAAAATGCTTCGGAACTCTTCCATTGTTCTCGGAATTCCGCTGACATATAAAAATGCTTTGAAAATCTTGCATTGTTCTCGGCATTCCGCTGACGTTTAAAATTGCTTCGGAACTCTTCAATTGTTCTCGGAATTCTGTTGAACTTTTAAAATGCTTTGGAACTCTTCCATTGCTTTCGGAATTCTGCTGAAGTTTAAAAATGCTTCAGAACTCTTACATTGTTCTCGGAATTCTGCTGACGTTTAAAAATGCTTCGGAACTCTACCATTGTTCTCGGAATTCCGTTGAAGTTTAAAAATGCTTCATAACTCTTCCATTGTTCTCGGAATTCTGCTGAAGTTTAAAAATGCTTCGCAACTCTTTCATTGTTCTCGGAATTCCACTGACGTTTAAAAATGCTTCGGAAATCTTCCATTGTTTTCAAAATTCCGCTGACGCTTAAAAATGCTTCAGAACTCTTCCATTGTTCTCGGAATTCCGCTGACGTTTAATAATGCTTTGCAACTCTTTCATTGTACTCGGAAATCCGCTAACGTTTAAAAATGCTTCAGAACTCTTCCATTGTTCTCGGAATTCCGCTGACGTTTAATAATGCTTCGCAACTCTTTCATTGTTCTCGGCATTCCGCTGACGTTTAAAAATGCTTCGGAACTCTTCCATTGTTCTCGGAATTCTGCTGAAGTTTAAAAATGCTTCAGAACTCTTCCATTGTTCTCAGAATTCCGCTGACGTTTAAAAATGCTTCGGAAATCTTCCATTGTTTTCAAAATTCCGCTGACGTTTAAAAATGCTTCAGAACTATTCCATTGTTCTCAGAATTCTGCTGACGTTTAAAAATGCTTCGGAACTCTTCCATTGTTCTCGGAATTCCGCTGACGTTTAAAAATGCTTCACAACTCTTCCATTGTTCACGGAATTCCACTGACGTTTAAAAATGCTTCACAACTCTTCCATTGTTCTCGGAATTCCGCTGACTTTTAAAAATGCTTCGGAAATCTTCCATTGTTTTCAAAATTCCGCTGACGCTTAAAAATGCTTCAGAACTCTTCCATTGTTCTCGGAATTCTGCTGAAGTTTAAAAATGCTTCAGAACTCTTACATTGTTCTCGGAATTCTGCTGACGTTTAAAAATGCCTCGGAACTCTTCCATTGTTCTCTGAATTCCGCTGACGTTTAAAAATGCTTCGGTACTCTTCCTTTGTTCTCGGAATTCCGCTGACATATAAAAATGCTTCGGAAATCTTGCATTGTTCTCGGCATTCCGCTGACGTTTAAAAATGCTTCGGAACTCTTCAATTGTTCTCGGAATTCTGCCGAACTTTTAAAATGCTTTGGAACTCTTCCATTGCTCTCGGAATTCTGCTGAAGTTTAAAAATGCTTCAGAACTCTTCCATTGTTCTCGGAATTCTGCTGTAGTTTAAAAATGATTCGGAACTCTTCCATTGTTCTCGGAATTCCGCTGACATATAAAAATGCTTCGGAAATCTTGCATTGTTCTCGGCATTCCGCTGACATTTAAAAATGCTTCGGAAATCTTCCATTGATATCAAAATTCCGCTGACGCTTAAAAATGCTTCAGAACTCTTCCATTGTTCTCGGAATTCCGCTGACGTTTAATAATGCTTCGCAACTTTTTCATTGTTCTCGGAATTCCGCTGACGTTTAAAAATGCTTCACAACTCTTCCATTGTTCTCGGAATTCCGCTGACGTTTAAAAATGCTTCACAACTCTTCCATTGTTCTCGGAATTCCGCTGACTTTTAAAAATGCTTCGGAAATCTTCCATTGTTTTCAAAATTCCGCTGACGCTTAAAAATGCTTCAGAACTCTTCCATTGTTCTCGGAATTCTGCTGAAGTTTAAAAATGCTACAGAACTCTTACATTGTTCTCGGAATTCTGCTGACGTTTAAAAATGCTTCGGAACTCTTCCATTGTTCTCTGAATTCCGCTGATGTTTAAAAATGCTTCGGTACTCTTCCTTTGTTCTCGGAATTCCGCTGACATATAAAAATGCTTCGGAAATCTTGCATTGTTCTCGGCATTCCGCTGACGTTTAAAAATGCTTCGGAACTCTTCCATTGTTCTCGGAATTCTGCTGACGTTTAAAAATGCTTCGGAACTCTTCCATTGTTCTCGGAATTCGTGTGAATTTTAAAAATGCTTCGGAACTCTTCTATTGTTCTCGGAATTCCGCTGAAATTTAAAAATGCTTAAAATCTCTTACATTGTACTCGGAATTCCGCTGAAGTTTAAAAATGCTTCGGAACTCTTCCATTGTTCTCGGAATTCTGCTGAAGTTTAAAAATGCTCCAGAACTCTTCCATTGTTCTCAGAATTCCGCTGACGTTTAAAAATGCTTTGGAAATCTTCCATTGTTTTCAAAATTCCGCTGACGTTTAAAAATGCTTCAGAACTATTCCATTGTTCTCAGAATTCTGCTGACGTTTAAAAATGTTTCAGAACTCTTCCATTGTTCTCGGAATTCCGCTGACGTTTAAAAATGCTTCGGAACTCTTCAATTGTTCTCGGAATTCTGCTGAACTTTTAAAATGCTTTGGAACTCTTCCATTGCTCTCGGAATTCTGCTGAAGTTTAAAAATGCTTCAGAACTCTTCCATTGTTTACGGAATTCTGCTGAAGTTTAAAAATGCTTCGGAACTCTTCCATTGTTCTCAGAATTCCACTGACGTTTAAAAATGCTTCGGAAATCTTCCATTGTTTTCAAAATTCCGCTGACGCTTAAAAATGCTTCAGAACTCTTCCATTGTTCTCGGAATTCCGTTGAAGTTTAAAAATGCTTCGAAACTCTTCCATTGTTCTCGGAATTCTGCTGACGTTTAAAAATGCTTCGTAACTCTTCCATTGTTCTCGGAATTCCGTTGAAGTTTAAAAATGCTTCGAAACTCTTCCATTGTTCTCGGAATTCTGCTGAAGTTTAAAAATGCTTCGGAACTCTTCCATTGTTCTCGGAATTCCGCTGACATATAAAAATGCTTTGAAAATCTTGCATTGTTCTCGGCATTCCGCTGACGTTTAAAATTGCTTCGGAACTCTTCAATTGTTCTCGGAATTCTGTTGAACTTTTAAAATGCTTTGGAACTCTTCCATTGCTCTCGGAATTCTGCTGAAGTTTAAAAATGCTTCAGAACTCTTACATTGTTCTCGGAATTCTGCTGACGTTTAAAAATGCTTCGGAACTCTACCATTGTTCTCGGAATTCCGTTGAAGTTTAAAAATGCTTCATAACTCTTCCATTGTTCTCGGAATTCTGCTGAAGTTTAAAAATGCTTCGGAACTCTTCCATTGTTCTCGGAATTCCGCTGACGTTTAATAATGCTTCGCAACTCTTTCATTGTTCTCGGAATTCCACTGACGTTTAAAAATGCTTCGGAAATCTTCCATTGTTTTCAAAATTCCGCTGACGCTTAAAAATGCTTCAGAACTCTTCCATTGTTCTCGGAATTCCGCTGACGTTTAATAATGCTTTGCAACTCTTTCATTGTACTCGGAATTCCGCTAACGTTTAAAAATGCTACAGAACTCTTCCATTGTTCTCGGAATTCCGCTGACGTTTAATAATGCTTCGCAACTCTTTCATTGTTCTCGGAATTCCGCTGATGTTTAAAAATGCTTCGGAACTCTTCCATTGTTCTCGGAATTCTGTTGAAGTTTAAAAATGCTTCTAAACTCTTCCATTGTTCTCGGAATTCCGCTGACATATAAAAATGCTTCGGAAATCTTGCATTGTTCTCGGCATTCCGCTGACGTTTAAAAATGCTTCGGAACTCTTCCATTGTTCTCGGAATTCTGCTGAAGTTTAAAAATGCTTCAGAACTCTTCCATTGTTCTCAGAATTCCGCTGACGTTTAAAAATGCTTCGGAAATCTTCCATTGTTTTCAAAATTCCGCTGACGTTTAAAAATGCTTCAGAACTATTCCATTGTTCTCAGAATTCTGCTGACGTTTAAAAATGCTTCGGAACTCTTCCATTGTTCTCGGAATTCCGCTGACGTTTAAAAATGCTTCACAACTCTTCCATTGTTCACGGAATTCCACTGACGTTTAAAAATGCTTCACAACTCTTCCATTGTTCTCGGAATTCCGCTGACTTTTAAAAATGCTTCGGAAATCTTCCATTGTTTTCAAAATTCCGCTGACGCTTAAAAATGCTTCAGAACTCTTCCATTGTTCTCGGAATTCTGCTGAAGTTTAAAAATGCTTCAGAACTCTTACATTGTTCTCGGAATTCTGCTGACGTTTAAAAATGCCTCGGAACTCTTCCATTGTTCTCTGAATTCCGCTGACGTTTAAAAATGCTTCGGTACTCTTCCTTTGTTCTCGGAATTCCGCTGACATATAAAAATGCTTCGGAAATCTTGCATTGTTCTCGGCATTCCGCTGACGTTTAAAAATGCTTCGGAACTCTTCAATTGTTCTCGGAATTCTGCCGAACTTTTAAAATGCTTTGGAACTCTTCCATTGCTCTCGGAATTCTGCTGAAGTTTAAAAATGCTTCAGAACTCTTCCATTGTTCTCGGAATTCCGCTAACGTTTAAAAATGCTTCGGAAATCTTCCATTGTTTTCAAAATTCCGCTGACGTTTAAAAATGCTTCAGAACTCTTCCATTGTTCTCGGAATTCCGCTGACATATAAAAATGCTTCGGAAATCTTGCATTGTTCTCGGCATTCCGCTGACATTTAAAAATGCTTCGGAAATCTTCCATTGATATCAAAATTCCGCTGACGCTTAAAAATGCTTCAGAACTCTTCCATTGTTCTCGGAATTCCGCTGACGTTTAATAATGCTTCGCAACTTTTTCATTGTTCTCGGAATTCCGCTGACAGTTAAAAATGCTTCGGAACTCTTCCATTGTTCTCGGAATTCCGTTGAAGTTTAAAAATGCTTCGAAACTCTTCCATTGTTCTCGGAATTCTGCTGAAGTTTAAAAATGCTTCAGAACTCTTCCATTGTTCTCGGAATTCCGCTGACGTTTAATAATGCTTCGCAACTCTTTCATTGTTCTCGTAATTCCGCTGACGTTTAAAAATGCTTCGAAACTCTTCCATTGTTCTCGGAATTCTGCTGAAGTTTAAAAATGCTTCGGAACTCTTCCATTGTTCTCGGAATTCCGCTGACATATAAAAATGCTTTGAAAATCTTGCATTGTTCTCGGCATTCCGCTGACGTTTAAAATTGCTTCGGAACTCTTCAATTGTTCTCGGAATTCTGTTGAACTTTTAAATTGCTTTGGAACTCTTCCATTGCTCTCGGAATTCTGCTGAAGTTTAAAAATGCTTCAGAACTCTTACTTTGTTCTCGGAATTCTGCTGACGTTTAAAAATGCTTCGGAACTCTACCATTGTTTACGGAATTCTGCTGAAGTTTAAAAATGCTTCGGAACTCTTCCATTGTTCTCAGAATTCCACTGACGTTTAAAAATGCTTCGGAAATCTTCCATTGTTTTCAAAATTCCGCTGACGCTTAAAAATGCTTCAGAACTCTTCCATTGTTCTCGGAATTCCGCTGACGTTTAATAAAGCTTCGCAACTTTTTCATTGTTCTCGGAATTCCGCTGACGGTTAAAAATGCTTCGGAACTCTTCCATTGTTCTCGGAATTCCGTTGAAGTTTAAAAATGCTTCGAAACTCTTCCATTGTTCTCGGAATTCTGCTGACGTTTAAAAATGCTTCGGAACTCTTCCATTGTTCTCGGAATTCCGTTGAAGCTTAAAAATGCTTCGAAACTCTTCCATTGTTCTCGGAATTCTGCTGAAGTTTAAAAATGCTTCGGAACTCTTCCATTGTTCTCGGAATTCCGCTGACATATAAAAATGCTTTGAAAATCTTGCATTGTTCTCGGCATTCCGCTGACGTTTAAAATTGCTTCGGAACTCTTCAATTGTTCTCGGAATTCTGTTGAACTTTTAAAATGCTTTGGAACTCTTCCATTGCTCTCGGAATTCTGCTGAAGTTTAAAAATGCTTCAGAACTCTTACATTGTTCTCGGAATTCTGCTGACGTTTAAAAATGCTTCGGAACTCTACCATTGTTCTCGGAATTCCGTTGAAGTTTAAAAATGCTTCATAACTCTTCCATTGTTCTCGGAATTCTGCTGAAGTTTAAAAATGCTTCGGAACTCTTCCATTGTTCTCGGAATTCCGCTGACGTTTAATAATGCTTCGCAACTCTTTCATTGTTCTCGGAATTCCACTGACGTTTAAAAATGCTTCGGAAATCTTCCATTGTTTTCAAAATTCCGCTGACGCTTAAAAATGCTTCAGAACTCTTCCATTGTTCTCGGAATTCCGCTGACGTTTAATAATGCTTTGCAACTCTTTCATTGTACTCGGAATTCCGCTAACGTTTAAAAATGCTACAGAACTCTTCCATTGTTCTCGGAATTCCGCTGACGTTTAATAATGCTTCGCAACTCTTTCATTGTTCTCGGAATTCCGCTGATGTTTAAAAATGCTTCGGAACTCTTCCATTGTTCTCGGAATTCTGTTGAAGTTTAAAAATGCTTCTAAACTCTTCCATTGTTCTCGGAATTCCGCTGACATATAAAAATGCTTCGGAAATCTTGCATTGTTCTCGGCATTCCGCTGACGTTTAAAAATGCTTCGGAACTCTTCCATTGTTCTCGGAATTCTGCTGAAGTTTAAAAATGCTTCAGAACTCTTCCATTGTTCTCAGAATTCCGCTGACGTTTAAAAATGCTTCGGAAATCTTCCATTGTTTTCAAAATTCCGCTGACGTTTAAAAATGCTTCAGAACTATTCCATTGTTCTCAGAATTCTGCTGACGTTTAAAAATGCTTCGGAACTCTTCCATTGTTCTCGGAATTCCGCTGACGTTTAAAAATGCTTCACAACTCTTCCATTGTTCACGGAATTCCACTGACGTTTAAAAATGCTTCACAACTCTTCCATTGTTCTCGGAATTCCGCTGACTTTTAAAAATGCTTCGGAAATCTTCCATTGTTTTCAAAATTCCGCTGACGCTTAAAAATGCTTCAGAACTCTTCCATTGTTCTCGGAATTCTGCTGAAGTTTAAAAATGCTTCAGAACTCTTACATTGTTCTCGGAATTCTGCTGACGTTTAAAAATGCCTCGGAACTCTTCCATTGTTCTCTGAATTCCGCTGACGTTTAAAAATGCTTCGGTACTCTTCCTTTGTTCTCGGAATTCCGCTGACATATAAAAATGCTTCGGAAATCTTGCATTGTTCTCGGCATTCCGCTGACATTTAAAAATGCTTCGGAAATCTTCCATTGATATCAAAATTCCGCTGACGCTTAAAAATGCTTCAGAACTCTTCCATTGTTCTCGGAATTCCGCTGACGTTTAATAATGCTTCGCAACTTTTTCATTGTTCTCGGAATTCCGCTGACAGTTAAAAATGCTTCGGAACTCTTCCATTGTTCTCGGAATTCCGTTGAAGTTTAAAAATGCTTCGAAACTCTTCCATTGTTCTCGGAATTCTGCTGAAGTTTAAAAATGCTTCAGAACTCTTCCATTGTTCTCGGAATTCCGCTGACGTTTAATAATGCTTCGCAACTCTTTCATTGTTCTCGTAATTCCGCTGACGTTTAAAAATGCTTCGAAACTCTTCCATTGTTCTCGGAATTCTGCTGAAGTTTAAAAATGCTTCGGAACTCTTCCATTGTTCTCGGAATTCCGCTGACATATAAAAATGCTTTGAAAATCTTGCATTGTTCTCGGCATTCCGCTGACGTTTAAAATTGCTTCGGAACTCTTCAATTGTTCTCGGAATTCTGTTGAACTTTTAAATTGCTTTGGAACTCTTCCATTGCTCTCGGAATTCTGCTGAAGTTTAAAAATGCTTCAGAACTCTTACTTTGTTCTCGGAATTCTGCTGACGTTTAAAAATGCTTCGGAACTCTACCATTGTTTACGGAATTCTGCTGAAGTTTAAAAATGCTTCGGAACTCTTCCATTGTTCTCAGAATTCCACTGACGTTTAAAAATGCTTCGGAAATCTTCCATTGTTTTCAAAATTCCGCTGACGCTTAAAAATGCTTCAGAACTCTTCCATTGTTCTCGGAATTCCGCTGACGTTTAATAAAGCTTCGCAACTTTTTCATTGTTCTCGGAATTCCGCTGACGGTTAAAAATGCTTCGGAACTCTTCCATTGTTCTCGGAATTCCGTTGAAGTTTAAAAATGCTTCGAAACTCTTCCATTGTTCTCGGAATTCTGCTGACGTTTAAAAATGCTTCGGAACTCTTCCATTGTTCTCGGAATTCCGTTGAAGCTTAAAAATGCTTCGAAACTCTTCCATTGTTCTCGGAATTCTGCTGAAGTTTAAAAATGCTTCGGAACTCTTCCATTGTTCTCGGAATTCCGCTGACATATAAAAATGCTTTGAAAATCTTGCATTGTTCTCGGCATTCCGCTGACGTTTAAAATTGCTTCGGAACTCTTCAATTGTTCTCGGAATTCTGTTGAACTTTTAAAATGCTTTGGAACTCTTCCATTGCTCTCGGAATTCTGCTGAAGTTTAAAAATGCTTCAGAACTCTTACATTGTTCTCGGAATTCTGCTGACGTTTAAAAATGCTTCGGAACTCTACCATTGTTCTCGGAATTCCGTTGAAGTTTAAAAATGCTTCATAACTCTTCCATTGTTCTCGGAATTCTGCTGAAGTTTAAAAATGCTTCGGAACTCTTCCATTGTTCTCGGAATTCCGCTGACGTTTAATAATGCTTCGCAACTCTTTCATTGTTCTCGGAATTCCACTGACGTTTAAAAATGCTTCGGAAATCTTCCATTGTTTTCAAAATTCCGCTGACGCTTAAAAATGCTTCAGAACTCTTCCATTGTTCTCGGAATTCCGCTGACGTTTAATAATGCTTTGCAACTCTTTCATTGTACTCGGAATTCCGCTAACGTTTAAAAATGCTACAGAACTCTTCCATTGTTCTCGGAATTCCGCTGACGTTTAATAATGCTTCGCAACTCTTTCATTGTTCTCGGAATTCCGCTGATGTTTAAAAATGCTTCGGAACTCTTCCATTGTTCTCGGAATTCTGTTGAAGTTTAAAAATGCTTCTAAACTCTTCCATTGTTCTCGGAATTCCGCTGACATATAAAAATGCTTCGGAAATCTTGCATTGTTCTCGGCATTCCGCTGACGTTTAAAAATGCTTCGGAACTCTTCCATTGTTCTCGGAATTCTGCTGAAGTTTAAAAATGCTTCAGAACTCTTCCATTGTTCTCAGAATTCCGCTGACGTTTAAAAATGCTTCGGAAATCTTCCATTGTTTTCAAAATTCCGCTGACGTTTAAAAATGCTTCAGAACTATTCCATTGTTCTCAGAATTCTGCTGACGTTTAAAAATGCTTCGGAACTCTTCCATTGTTCTCGGAATTCCGCTGACGTTTAAAAATGCTTCACAACTCTTCCATTGTTCACGGAATTCCACTGACGTTTAAAAATGCTTCACAACTCTTCCATTGTTCTCGGAATTCCGCTGACTTTTAAAAATGCTTCGGAAATCTTCCATTGTTTTCAAAATTCCGCTGACGCTTAAAAATGCTTCAGAACTCTTCCATTGTTCTCGGAATTCTGCTGAAGTTTAAAAATGCTTCAGAACTCTTACATTGTTCTCGGAATTCTGCTGACGTTTAAAAATGCCTCGGAACTCTTCCATTGTTCTCTGAATTCCGCTGACGTTTAAAAATGCTTCGGTACTCTTCCTTTGTTCTCGGAATTCCGCTGACATATAAAAATGCTTCGGAAATCTTGCATTGTTCTCGGCATTCCGCTGACATTTAAAAATGCTTCGGAAATCTTCCATTGATATCAAAATTCCGCTGACGCTTAAAAATGCTTCAGAACTCTTCCATTGTTCTCGGAATTCCGCTGACGTTTAATAATGCTTCGCAACTTTTTCATTGTTCTCGGAATTCCGCTGACAGTTAAAAATGCTTCGGAACTCTTCCATTGTTCTCGGAATTCCGTTGAAGTTTAAAAATGCTTCGAAACTCTTCCATTGTTCTCGGAATTCTGCTGAAGTTTAAAAATGCTTCAGAACTCTTCCATTGTTCTCGGAATTCCGCTGACGTTTAATAATGCTTCGCAACTCTTTCATTGTTCTCGTAATTCCGCTGACGTTTAAAAATGCTTCGAAACTCTTCCATTGTTCTCGGAATTCTGCTGAAGTTTAAAAATGCTTCGGAACTCTTCCATTGTTCTCGGAATTCCGCTGACATATAAAAATGCTTTGAAAATCTTGCATTGTTCTCGGCATTCCGCTGACGTTTAAAATTGCTTCGGAACTCTTCAATTGTTCTCGGAATTCTGTTGAACTTTTAAATTGCTTTGGAACTCTTCCATTGCTCTCGGAATTCTGCTGAAGTTTAAAAATGCTTCAGAACTCTTACTTTGTTCTCGGAATTCTGCTGACGTTTAAAAATGCTTCGGAACTCTACCATTGTTTACGGAATTCTGCTGAAGTTTAAAAATGCTTCGGAACTCTTCCATTGTTCTCAGAATTCCACTGACGTTTAAAAATGCTTCGGAAATCTTCCATTGTTTTCAAAATTCCGCTGACGCTTAAAAATGCTTCAGAACTCTTCCATTGTTCTCGGAATTCCGCTGACGTTTAATAAAGCTTCGCAACTTTTTCATTGTTCTCGGAATTCCGCTGACGGTTAAAAATGCTTCGGAACTCTTCCATTGTTCTCGGAATTCCGTTGAAGTTTAAAAATGCTTCGAAACTCTTCCATTGTTCTCGGAATTCTGCTGACGTTTAAAAATGCTTCGGAACTCTTCCATTGTTCTCGGAATTCCGTTGAAGCTTAAAAATGCTTCGAAACTCTTCCATTGTTCTCGGAATTCTGCTGAAGTTTAAAAATGCTTCGGAACTCTTCCATTGTTCTCGGAATTCCGCTGACATATAAAAATGCTTTGAAAATCTTGCATTGTTCTCGGCATTCCGCTGACGTTTAAAATTGCTTCGGAACTCTTCAATTGTTCTCGGAATTCTGTTGAACTTTTAAAATGCTTTGGAACTCTTCCATTGCTCTCGGAATTCTGCTGAAGTTTAAAAATGCTTCAGAACTCTTACATTGTTCTCGGAATTCTGCTGACGTTTAAAAATGCTTCGGAACTCTACCATTGTTCTCGGAATTCCGTTGAAGTTTAAAAATGCTTCATAACTCTTCCATTGTTCTCGGAATTCTGCTGAAGTTTAAAAATGCTTCGGAACTCTTCCATTGTTCTCGGAATTCCGCTGACGTTTAATAATGCTTCGCAACTCTTTCATTGTTCTCGGAATTCCACTGACGTTTAAAAATGCTTCGGAAATCTTCCATTGTTTTCAAAATTCCGCTGACGCTTAAAAATGCTTCAGAACTCTTCCATTGTTCTCGGAATTCCGCTGACGTTTAATAATGCTTTGCAACTCTTTCATTGTACTCGGAATTCCGCTAACGTTTAAAAATGCTACAGAACTCTTAAATTGTTCTCGGAATTCCGCTGACGTTTAATAATGCTTCGCAACTCTTTCATTGTTCTCGGAATTCCGCTGATGTTTAAAAATGCTTCGGAACTCTTCCATTGTTCTCGGAATTCTGTTGAAGTTTAAAAATGCTTCTAAACTCTTCCATTGTTCTCGGAATTCCGCTGACATATAAAAATGCTTCGGAAATCTTGCATTGTTCTCGGCATTCCGCTGACGTTTAAAAATGCTTCGGAACTCTTCCATTGTTCTCGGAATTCTGCTGAAGTTTAAAAATGCTTCAGAACTCTTCCATTGTTCTCAGAATTCCGCTGACGTTTAAAAATGCTTCGGAAATCTTCCATTGTTTTCAAAATTCCGCTGACGTTTAAAAATGCTTCAGAACTATTCCATTGTTCTCAGAATTCTGCTGACGTTTAAAAATGCTTCGGAACTCTTCCATTGTTCTCGGAATTCCGCTGACGTTTAAAAATGCTTCACAACTCTTCCATTGTTCACGGAATTCCACTGACGTTTAAAAATGCTTCACAACTCTTCCATTGTTCTCGGAATTCCGCTGACTTTTAAAAATGCTTCGGAAATCTTCCATTGTTTTCAAAATTCCGCTGACGCTTAAAAATGCTTCAGAACTCTTCCATTGTTCTCGGAAGTCTGCTGAAGTTTAAAAATGCTTCAGAACTCTTACATTGTTCTCGGAATTCTGCTGACGTTTAAAAATGCCTCGGAACTCTTCCATTGTTCTCTGAATTCCGCTGACGTTTAAAAATGCTTCGGTACTCTTCCTTTGTTCTCGGAATTCCGCTGACATACAAAAATGCTTCGGAAATCTTGCATTGTTCTCGGCATTCCGCTGACGTTTAAAAATGCTTCGGAACTCTTCAATTGTTCTCGGAATTCTGCCGAACTTTTAAAATGCTTTGGAACTCTTCCATTGCTCTCGGAATTCTGCTGAAGTTTAAAAATGCTTCAGAACTCTTCCATTGTTCTCGGAATTCTGCTGTAGTTTAAAAATGCTTCGGAACTCTTCCATTGTTCTCGGAATTCCGCTGACGTTTAAAAATGCTTCGGAAATCTTCCATTGTTTTCAAAATTCCGCTGACGTTTAAAAATGCTTCAGAACTCTTCCATTGTTCTCGGAATTCCGCTGACATATAAAAATGCTTCGGAAATCTTGCATTGTTCTCGGCATTCCGCTGACATTTAAAAATGCTTCGGAAATCTTCCATTGATATCAAAATTCCGCTGACGCTTAAAAATGCTTCAGAACTCTTCCATTGTTCTCGGAATTCCGCTGACGTTTAATAATGCTTCGCAACTTTTTCATTGTTCTCGGAATTCCGCTGACAGTTAAAAATGCTTCGGAACTCTTCCATTGTTCTCGGAATTCCGTTGAAGTTTAAAAATGCTTCGAAACTCTTCCATTGTTCTCGGAATTCTGCTGAAGTTTAAAAATGCTTCAGAACTCTTCCATTGTTCTCGGAATTCCGCTGACGTTTAATAATGCTTCGCAACTCTTTCATTGTTCTCGTAATTCCGCTGACGTTTAAAAATGCTTCGAAACTCTTCCATTGTTCTCGGAATTCTGCTGAAGTTTAAAAATGCTTCGGAACTCTTCCATTGTTCTCGGAATTCCGCTGACATATAAAAATGCTTTGAAAATCTTGCATTGTTCTCGGCATTCCGCTGACGTTTAAAATTGCTTCGGAACTCTTCAATTGTTCTCGGAATTCTGTTGAACTTTTAAATTGCTTTGGAACTCTTCCATTGCTCTCGGAATTCTGCTGAAGTTTAAAAATGCTTCAGAACTCTTACTTTGTTCTCGGAATTCTGCTGACGTTTAAAAATGCTTCGGAACTCTACCATTGTTCTCGGAATTCCGCTGAAGTTTAAAAATGCTTAAAATCTCTTACATTGTACTCGGAATTCCGCTGAAGTTTAAAAATGCTTCGGAACTCTTCCATTGCTCTCGGAATTCTGCTGAAGTTTAAAAATGCTTCAGAACTCTTACATTGTTCTCGGAATTCTGCTGACGTTTAAAAATGCTTCGGAACTCTTCCATTGTTCTCAGAATTCCGCTGAAGTTTAAAAATGCTTCGGTACTCTTCCATTGTTCTCGGAATTCCGCTGACATATAAAAATGCTTCGGAAATCTTGCATTGTTCTCGGCATTCCGCTGACGTTTAAAAATGCTTCGGAACTCTTCAATTGTTCTCGGAATTCTGCTGAACTTTTAAAATGCTTTGGAACTCTTCCATTGCTCTCGGAATTCTGCTGAAGTTTAAAAATGCTTCAGAACTCTTCCATTGTTTTCGGAATTCTGCTGAAGTTTAAAAATGCTTCGGAACTCTTCCATTGTTCTCAGAATTCCACTGACGTTTAAAAATGCTTCGGAAATCTTCCATTGTTTTCAAAATTCCGCTGACGCTTAAAAATGCTTCAGAACTCTTCCATTGTTCTCGGAATTCCGCTGACGTTTAATAATGCTTCGCAACTTTTTCATTGTTCTCGGAATTCCGCTGACGGTTAAAAATGCTTCGGAACTCTTCAATTGTTCTCGGAATTCTGTTGAACTTTTAAAATGCTTTGGAACTCTTCCATTGCTCTCGGAATTCTGCTGAAGTTTAAAAATGCTTCAGAACTCTTACATTGTTCTCGGAATTCTGCTGACGTTTAAAAATGCTTCGGAACTCTACCATTGTTCTCGGAATTCCGTTGAAGTTTAAAAATGCTTCGAAACTCTTCCATTGTTCTCGGAATTCTGCTGAAGTTTAAAAATGCTTCGGAACTCTTCCATTGTTCTCGGAATTCCGCTGACGTTTAATAATGCTTCGCAACTCTTTCATTGTTCTCGGAATTCCACTGACGTTTAAAAATGCTTCGGAACGCTTCCATTGTTCTCGGAATTCCGTTGAAGTTTAAAAATGCTTCGAAACTCTTCCATTGTTCTCGGAATTCTGCTGAAGTTTAAAAATGCTTCGGAACTCTTTCATTGTTCTCAGAATTCCGCTGACATTTAAAAATGCTTTGGTACTCTTCCATTGTTCTCGGAATTCCGCTGACATATAAAAATGCTTCGGAAATCTTGCATTGTTCTCGGCATTCCGCTGACGTTTAAAAATGCTTCGGAACTCTTCCATTGTTCTCGGAATTCTGCTGAAGTTTAAAAATGCTTCAGAACTCTTCCATTGTTCTCAGAATTCCGCTGACGTTTAAAAATGCTTCGGAAATCTTCCATTGTTTTCAAAATTCCGCTGACGTTTAAAAATGCTTCAGAACTATTCCATTGTTCTCAGAATTCTGCTGACGTTTAAAAATGCTTCGGAACTCTTCCATTGTTCTCGGAATTCCGCTGACGTTTAAAAATGCTTCACAACTCTTCCATTGTTCTCGGAATTCCGCTGACGTTTAAAAATGCTTCACAACTCTTCCATTGTTCTCGGAATTCCGCTGACTTTTAAAAATGCTTCGGAAATCTTCCATTGTTTTCAAAATTCCGCTGACGCTTAAAAATGCTTCAGAACTCTTCCATTGTTCTCGGAATTCTGCTGAAGTTTAAAAATGCTACAGAACTCTTACATTGTTCTCGGAATTCTGCTGACGTTTAAAAATGCTTCGGAACTCTTCCATTGTTCTCTGAATTCCGCTGATGTTTAAAAATGCTTCGGTACTCTTCCTTTGTTCTCGGAATTCCGCTGACATATAAAAATGCTTCGGAAATCTTGCATTGTTCTCGGCATTCCGCTGACGTTTAAAAATGCTTCGGAACTCTTCCATTGTTCTCGGAATTCTGCTGACGTTTAAAAATGCTTCGGAACTCTTCCATTGTTCTCGGAATTCGTGTGAATTTTAAAAATGCTTCGGAACTCTTCTATTGTTCTCGGAATTCCGCTGAAATTTAAAAATGCTTAAAATCTCTTACATTGTACTCGGAATTCCGCTGAAGTTTAAAAATGCTTCGGAACTCTTCCATTGCTCTCGGAATTCTGCTGAAGTTTAAAAATGCTTCAGAACTCTTCCATTGTTCTCGGAATTCTGCTGTAGTTTAAAAATGCTTCGGAACTCTTCCATTGTTCTCGGAATTCCGCTGACGTTTAAAAATGCTTCGGAAATCTTCCATTGTTTTCAAAATTCCGCTGACGTTTAAAAATGCTTCAGAACTCTTCCATTGTTCTCGGAATTCCGCTGACATATAAAAATGCTTCGGAAATCTTGCATTGTTCTCGGCATTCCGCTGACATTTAAAAATGCTTCGGAAATCTTCCATTGATATCAAAATTCCGCTGACGCTTAAAAATGCTTCAGAACTCTTCCATTGTTCTCGGAATTCCGCTGACGTTTAATAATGCTTCGCAACTTTTTCATTGTTCTCGGAATTCCGCTGACAGTTAAAAATGCTTCGGAACTCTTCCATTGTTCTCGGAATTCCGTTGAAGTTTAAAAATGCTTCGAAACTCTTCCATTGTTCTCGGAATTCTGCTGAAGTTTAAAAATGCTTCAGAACTCTTCCATTGTTCTCGGAATTCCGCTGACGTTTAATAATGCTTCGCAACTCTTTCATTGTTCTCGTAATTCCGCTGACGTTTAAAAATGCTTCGAAACTCTTCCATTGTTCTCGGAATTCTGCTGAAGTTTAAAAATGCTTCGGAACTCTTCCATTGTTCTCGGAATTCCGCTGACATATAAAAATGCTTTGAAAATCTTGCATTGTTCTCGGCATTCCGCTGACGTTTAAAATTGCTTCGGAACTCTTCAATTGTTCTCGGAATTCTGTTGAACTTTTAAATTGCTTTGGAACTCTTCCATTGCTCTCGGAATTCTGCTGAAGTTTAAAAATGCTTCAGAACTCTTACTTTGTTCTCGGAATTCTGCTGACGTTTAAAAATGCTTCGGAACTCTACCATTGTTCTCGGAATTCCGCTGAAGTTTAAAAATGCTTAAAATCTCTTACATTGTACTCGGAATTCCGCTGAAGTTTAAAAATGCTTCGGAACTCTTCCATTGCTCTCGGAATTCTGCTGAAGTTTAAAAATGCTTCAGAACTCTTACATTGTTCTCGGAATTCTGCTGACGTTTAAAAATGCTTCGGAACTCTTCCATTGTTCTCAGAATTCTGCTGACGTTTAAAAATGCTTCGGAACTCTTCCATTGTTCTCGGAATTCCGCTGACTTTTAAAAATGCTTCGGAAATCTTCCATTGTTTTCAAAATTCCGCTGACGCTTAAAAATGCTTCAGAACTCTTCCATTGTTCTCGGAATTCTGCTGAAGTTTAAAAATGCTACAGAACTCTTACATTGTTCTCGGAATTCTGCTGACGTTTAAAAATGCTTCGGAACTCTTCCATTGTTCTCTGAATTCCGCTGATGTTTAAAAATGCTTCGGTACTCTTCCTTTGTTCTCGGAATTCCGCTGACATATAAAAATGCTTCGGAAATCTTGCATTGTTCTCGGCATTCCGCTGACGTTTAAAAATGCTTCGGAACTCTTCCATTGTTCTCGGAATTCTGCTGACGTTTAAAAATGCTTCGGAACTCTTCCATTGTTCTCGGAATTCGTGTGAATTTTAAAAATGCTTCGGAACTCTTCTATTGTTCTCGGAATTCCGCTGAAATTTAAAAATGCTTAAAATCTCTTACATTGTACTCGGAATTCCGCTGAAGTTTAAAAATGCTTCGGAACTCTTCCATTGCTCTCGGAATTCTGCTGAAGTTTAAAAATGCTTCAGAACTCTTCCATTGTTCTCGGAATTCTGCTGTAGTTTAAAAATGCTTCGGAACTCTTCCATTGTTCTCGGAATTCCGCTGACGTTTAAAAATGCTTCGGAAATCTTCCATTGTTTTCAAAATTCCGCTGACGTTTAAAAATGCTTCAGAACTCTTCCATTGTTCTCGGAATTCCGCTGACATATAAAAATGCTTCGGAAATCTTGCATTGTTCTCGGCATTCCGCTGACATTTAAAAATGCTTCGGAAATCTTCCATTGATATCAAAATTCCGCTGACGCTTAAAAATGCTTCAGAACTCTTCCATTGTTCTCGGAATTCTGCTGACGTTTAATAATGCTTCGCAACTTTTTCATTGTTCTCGGAATTCCGCTGACAGTTAAAAATGCTTCGGAACTCTTCCATTGTTCTCGGAATTCCGTTGAAGTTTAAAAATGCTTCGAAACTCTTCCATTGTTCTCGGAATTCTGCTGAAGTTTAAAAATGCTTCAGAACTCTTCCATTGTTCTCGGAATTCCGCTGACGTTTAATAATGCTTCGCAACTCTTTCATTGTTCTCGTAATTCCGCTGACGTTTAAAAATGCTTCGAAACTCTTCCATTGTTCTCGGAATTCTGCTGAAGTTTAAAAATGCTTCGGAACTCTTCCATTGTTCTCGGAATTCCGCTGACATATAAAAATGCTTTGAAAATCTTGCATTGTTCTCGGCATTCCGCTGACGTTTAAAATTGCTTCGGAACTCTTCAATTGTTCTCGGAATTCTGTTGAACTTTTAAATTGCTTTGGAACTCTTCCATTGCTCTCGGAATTCTGCTGAAGCTTAAAAATGCTTCAGAACTCTTACTTTGTTCTCGGAATTCTGCTGACGTTTAAAAATGCTTCGGAACTCTACCATTGTTCTCGGAATTCCGCTGAAGTTTAAAAATGCTTAAAATCTCTTACATTGTACTCGGAATTCCGCTGAAGTTTAAAAATGCTTCGGAACTCTTCCATTGCTCTCGGAATTCTGCTGAAGTTTAAAAATGCTTCAGAACTCTTACATTGTTCTCGGAATTCTGCTGACGTTTAAAAATGCTTCGGAACTCTTCCATTGTTCTCAGAATTCCGCTGAAGTTTAAAAATGCTTCGGTACTCTTCCATTGTTCTCGGAATTCCGCTGACATATAAAAATGCTTCGGAAATCTTGCATTGTTCTCGGCATTCCGCTGACGTTTAAAAATGCTTCGGAACTCTTCAATTGTTCTCGGAATTCTGCTGAACTTTTAAAATGCTTTGGAACTCTTCCATTGCTCTCGGAATTCTGCTGAAGTTTAAAAATGCTTCAGAACTCTTCCATTGTTTTCGGAATTCTGCTGAAGTTTAAAAATGCTTCGGAACTCTTCCATTGTTCTCAGAATTCCAGTGACGTTTAAAAATGCTTCGGAAATCTTCCATTGTTTTCAAAATTCCGCTGACGCTTAAAAATGCTTCAGAACTCTTCCATTGTTCTCGGAATTCCGCTGACGTTTAATAATGCTTCGCAACTTTTTCATTGTTCTCGGAATTCCGCTGACGGTTAAAAATGCTTCGGAACTCTTCAATTGTTCTCGGAATTCTGTTGAACTTTTAAAATGCTTTGGAACTCTTCCATTGCTCTCGGAATTCTGCTGAAGTTTAAAAATGCTTCAGAACTCTTACATTGTTCTCGGAATTCTGCTGACGTTTAAAAATGCTTCGGAACTCTACCATTGTTCTCGGAATTCCGTTGAAGTTTAAAAATGCTTCGAAACTCTTCCATTGTTCTCGGAATTCTGCTGAAGTTTAAAAATGCTTCGGAACTCTTCCATTGTTCTCGGAATTCCGCTGACGTTTAATAATGCTTCGCAACTCTTTCCTTGTTCTCGGAATTCCACTGACGTTTAAAAATGCTTCGGAACGCTTCCAATGTTCTCGGAATTCCGTTGAAGTTTAAAAATGCTTCGAAACTCTTCCATTGTTCTCGGAATTCTGCTGAAGTTTAAAAATGCTTCGGAACTCTTTCATTGTTCTCAGAATTCCGCTGACATTTAAAAATGCTTTGGTACTCTTCCATTGTTCTCGGAATTCCGCTGACATATAAAAATGCTTCGGAAATCTTGCATTGTTCTCGGCATTCCGCTGACGTTTAAAAATGCTTCGGAACTCTTCCATTGTTCTCGGAATTCTGCTGAAGTTTAAAAATGCTTCAGAACTCTTCCATTGTTCTCAGAATTCCGCTGACGTTTAAAAATGCTTCGGAAATCTTCCATTGTTTTCAAAATTCCGCTGACGTTTAAAAATGCTTCAGAACTATTCCATTGTTCTCAGAATTCTGCTGACGTTTAAAAATGCTTCGGAACTCTTCCATTGTTCTCGGAATTCCGCTGACGTTTAAAAATGCTTCACAACTCTTCCATTGTTCTCGGAATTCCGCTGACGTTTAAAAATGCTTCACAACTCTTCCATTGTTCTCGGAATTCCGCTGACTTTTAAAAATGCTTCGGAAATCTTCCATTGTTTTCAAAATTCCGCTGACGCTTAAAAATGCTTCAGAACTCTTCCATTGTTCTCGGAATTCTGCTGAAGTTTAAAAATGCTACAGAACTCTTACATTGTTCTCGGAATTCTGCTGACGTTTAAAAATGCTTCGGAACTCTTCCATTGTTCTCTGAATTCCGCTGATGTTTAAAAATGCTTCGGTACTCTTCCTTTGTTCTCGGAATTCCGCTGACATATAAAAATGCTTCGGAAATCTTGCATTGTTCTCGGCATTCCGCTGACGTTTAAAAATGCTTCGGAACTCTTCCATTGTTCTCGGAATTCTGCTGACGTTTAAAAATGCTTCGGAACTCTTCCATTGTTCTCGGAATTCGTGTGAATTTTAAAAATGCTTCGGAACTCTTCTATTGTTCTCGGAATTCCGCTGAAATTTAAAAATGCTTAAAATCTCTTACATTGTACTCGGAATTCCGCTGAAGTTTAAAAATGCTTCGGAACTCTTCCATTGTTCTCGGAATTCTGCTGAAGTTTAAAAATGCTTCAGAACTCTTCCATTGTTCTCAGAATTCCGCTGACGTTTAAAAATGCTTCGGAAATCTTCCATTGTTTTCAAAATTCCGCTGACGTTTAAAAATGCTTCAGAACTATTCCATTGTTCTCAGAATTCTGCTGACGTTTAAAAATGCTTCAGAACTCTTCCATTGTTCTCGGAATTCCGCTGACGTTTAAAAATGCTTCACAACTCTTCCATTGTTCTCGGAATTCCGCTGACGTTTAAAAATGCTTCACAACTCTTCCATTGTTCTCGGAATTCCGCTGACTTTTAAAAATGCTTCGGAAATCTTCCATTGTTTTCAAAATTCCGCTGACGCTTAAAAATGCTTCAGAACTCTTCCATTGTTCTCGGAATTCTGCTGACGTTTAATAATGCTTCGCAACTCTTTCATTGTTCTCGGAATTCCACTGACGTTTAAAAATGCTTCGGAACTCATCCATTGTTCTCGGAATTCCGTTGAAGTTTAAAAATGCTTCGAAACTCTTCCATTGTTCTCGGAATTCTGCTGACATATAAAAATGCTTCGGAAATCTTGCATTGTTCTCGGCATTCCGCTGACGTCTAAAAATGCTTCGGAACTCTTCCATTGCTCTCGGAATTCTGCTGAAGTTTAAAAATGTTTCAGAACTCTTACATTGTTCTCGGAATTCTGCTGACGTTTAAAAATGCTTCGGAACTCTTCCATTGTTCTCAGAATTCAGCTGAAGTTTAAAAATGCTTCGGAACTCTTCCATTGTTCTCGGAATTCTGCTGAAGTTTAAAAATGCTACGTAACTCTTCCATTGTTCTCAGAATTCCGCTGACGTTTAAAAATGCTTTGGAACTCTTCCATTGCTCTCGGAATTCTGCTGAAGTTTAAAAATGCTTCGGAACTCTTCCATTGTTCTCGGAATTCTGCTGAAGTTTAAAAATGCTTCGGAACTCTTCCATTGTTCTCGGAATTCCGTTGAAGTTTAAAAATACTTCGAAACTCTTCCATTGTTCTCGGAATTCTGCTGAAGTTTAAAAATGCTTCGGAACTCTTCCATTGTTCTCAGAATTCCGCTAACGTTTAAAAATGCTTCGGAAATCTTCCATTGTTTTCAAAATTCCGCTGACGCTTAAAAATGCTTCAGAACTCTTCCATTGTTCTCGGAATTCCGCTGACGTTTAATAATGCTTCGCAACTTTTTCATTGTTCTCGGAATTCCGCTGACGGTTAAAAATGCTTCGGAACTCTTCCATTGTTCTCGGAATTCCGTTGAAGTTTAAAAATGCTTCGAAACTCTTCCATTGTTCTCGGAATTCTGCTGACGTTTAAAAATGCTTCGGAACTCTTCCATTGTTCTCGGAATTCCGTTGAAGTTTAAAAATGCTTCGAAACTCTTCCATTGTTCTCGGAATTCTGCTGAAGTTTAAAAATGCTTCGGAACTCTTCCATTGTTCTCGGAATTCCGCTGACATATAAAAATGCTTTGAAAATCTTGCATTGTTCTCGGCATTCCGCTGACGTTTAAAATTGCTTCGGAACTCTTCAATTGTTCTCGGAATTCTGTTGAACTTTTAAAATGCTTTGGAACTCTTCCATTGCTCTCGGAATTCTGTTGAAGTTTAAAAATGCTTCTAAACTCTTCCATTGTTCTCGGAATTCCGCTGACATATAAAAATGCTTCGGAAATCTTGCATTGTTCTCGGCATTCCGCTGACGTTTAAAAATGCTTCGGAACTCTTCCATTGTTCTCGGAATTCTGCTGAAGTTTAAAAATGCTTCAGAACTCTTCCATTGTTCTCAGAATTCCGCTGACGTTTAAAAATGCTTCGGAAATCTTCCATTGTTTTCAAAATTCCGCTGACGTTTAAAAATGCTTCAGAACTATTCCATTGTTCTCAGAATTCTGCTGACGTTTAAAAATGCTTCGGAACTCTTCCATTGTTCTCGGAATTCCGCTGACGTTTAAAAATGCTTCACAACTCTTCCATTGTTCACGGAATTCCACTGACGTTTAAAAATGCTTCACAACTCTTCCATTGTTCTCGGAATTCCGCTGACTTTTAAAAATGCTTCGGAAATCTTCCATTGTTTTCAAAATTCCGCTGACGCTTAAAAATGCTTCAGAACTCTTCCATTGTTCTCGGAATTCTGCTGAAGTTTAAAAATGCTTCAGAACTCTTACATTGTTCTCGGAATTCTGCTGACGTTTAAAAATGCCTCGGAACTCTTCCATTGTTCTCTGAATTCCGCTGACGTTTAAAAATGCTTCGGTACTCTTCCTTTGTTCTCGGAATTCCGCTGACATATAAAAATGCTTCGGAAATCTTGCATTGTTCTCGGCATTCCGCTGACGTTTAAAAATGCTTCGGAACTCTTCAATTGTTCTCGGAATTCTGCCGAACTTTTAAAATGCTTTGGAACTCTTCCATTGCTCTCGGAATTCTGCTGAAGTTTAAAAATGCTTCAGAACTCTTCCATTGTTCTCGGAATTCTGCTGTAGTTTAAAAATGCTTCGGAACTCTTCCATTGTTCTCGGAATTCCGCTGACATATAAAAATGCTTCGGAAATCTTGCATTGTTCTCGGCATTCCGCTGACATTTAAAAATGCTTCGGAAATCTTCCATTGATATCAAAATTCCGCTGACGCTTAAAAATGCTTCAGAACTCTTCCATTGTTCTCGGAATTCCGCTGACGTTTAATAATGCTTCGCAACTTTTTCATTGTTCTCGGAATTCCGCTGACAGTTAAAAATGCTTCGGAACTCTTCCATTGTTCTCGGAATTCCGTTGAAGTTTAAAAATGCTTCGAAACTCTTCCATTGTTCTCGGAATTCTGCTGAAGTTTAAAAATGCTTCAGAACTCTTCCATTGTTCTCGGAATTCCGCTGACGTTTAATAATGCTTCGCAACTCTTTCATTGTTCTCGGAATTCCGCTGACGTTTAAAAATGCTTCGAAACTCTTCCATTGTTCTCGGAATTCTGCTGAAGTTTAAAAATGCTTCGGAACTCTTCCATTGTTCTCGGAATTCCGCTGACATATAAAAATGCTTTGAAAATCTTGCATTGTTCTCGGCATTCCGCTGACGTTTAAAATTGCTTCGGAACTCTTCAATTGTTCTCGGAATTCTGTTGAACTTTTAAATTGCTTTGGAACTCTTCCATTGCTCTCGGAATTCTGCTGAAGTTTAAAAATGCTTCAGAACTCTTACTTTGTTCTCGGAATTCTGCTGACATTTAAAAATGCTTCGGAACTCTACCATTGTTCTCGGAATTCCGCTGAAGTTTAAAAATGCTTAAAATCTCTTACATTGTACTCGGAATTCCGCTGAAGTTTAAAAATGCTTCGGAACTCTTCCATTGCTCTCGGAATTCTGCTGAAGTTTAAAAATGCTTCAGAACTCTTACATTGTTCTCGGAATTCTGCTGACGTTTAAAAATGCTTCGGAACTCTTCCATTGTTCTCAGAATTCCGCTGAAGTTTAAAAATGCTTCGGTACTCTTCCATTGTTCTCGGAATTCCGCTGACATATAAAAATGCTTCGGAAATCTTGCATTGTTCTCGGCATTCCGCTGACGTTTAAAAATGCTTCGGAACTCTTCAATTGTTCTCGGAATTCTGCTGAACTTTTAAAATGCTTTGGAACTCTTCCATTGCTCTCGGAATTCTGCTGAAGTTTAAAAATGCTTCAGAACTCTTCCATTGTTTTCGGAATTCTGCTGAAGTTTAAAAATGCTTCGGAACTCTTCCATTGTTCTCAGAATTCCACTGACGTTTAAAAATGCTTCGGAAATCTTCCATTGTTTTCAAAATTCCGCTGACGCTTAAAAATGCTTCAGAACTCTTCCATTGTTCTCGGAATTCCGCTGACGTTTAATAATGCTTCGCAACTTTTTCATTGTTCTCGGAATTCCGCTGACGGTTAAAAATGCTTCGGAACTCTTCAATTGTTCTCGGAATTCTGTTGAACTTTTAAAATGATTTGGAACTCTTCCATTGCTCTCGGAATTCTGCTGAAGTTTAAAAATGCTTCAGAACTCTTACATTGTTCTCGGAATTCTGCTGACGTTTAAAAATGCTTCGGAACTCTACCATTGTTCTCGGAATTCCGTTGAAGTTTAAAAATGCTTCGAAACTCTTCCATTGTTCTCGGAATTCTGCTGAAGTTTAAAAATGCTTCGGAACTCTTTCATTGTTCTCAGAATTCCGCTGACATTTAAAAATGCTTTGGTACTCTTCCATTGTTCTCGGAATTCCGCTGACATATAAAAATGCTTCGGAAATCTTGCATTGTTCTCGGCATTCCGCTGACGTTTAAAAATGCTTCGGAACTCTTCCATTGTTCTCGGAATTCTGCTGAAGTTTAAAAATGCTTCAGAACTCTTCCATTGTTCTCAGAATTCCGCTGACGTTTAAAAATGCTTCGGAAATCTTCCATTGTTTTCAAAATTCCGCTGACGTTTAAAAATGCTTCAGAACTATTCCATTGTTCTCAGAATTCTGCTGACGTTTAAAAATGCTTTGGAACTCTTCCATTGTTCTCGGAATTCCGCTGACGTTTAAAAATGCTTCACAACTCTTCCATTGTTCTCGGAATTCCGCTGACGTTTAAAAATGCTTCACAACTCTTCCATTGTTCTCGGAATTCCGCTGACTTTTAAAAATGCTTCGGAAATCTTCCATTGATTTCAAAATTCCGCTGACGCTTAAAAATGCTTCAGAACTCTTCCATTGTTCTCGGAATTCTGCTGAAGTTTAAAAATGCTACAGAACTCTTACATTGTTCTCGGAATTCTGCTGACGTTTAAAAATGCTTCGGAACTCTTCCATTGTTCTCTGAATTCCGCTGATGTTTAAAAATGCTTCGGTACTCTTCCTTTGTTCTCGGAATTCCGCTGACATATAAAAATGCTTCGGAAATCTTGCATTGTTCTCGGCATTCCGCTGACGTTTAAAAATGCTTCGGAAATCTTCCATTGTTTTCAAAATTCCGCTGACGCTTAAAAATGCTTCAGAACTCTTCCATTGTTCTCGGAATTCTGCTGACGTTTAATAATGCTTCGCAACTCTTTCATTGTTCTCGGAATTCCACTGACGTTTAAAAATGCTTCGGAACTCATCCATTGTTCTCGGAATTCCGTTGAAGTTTAAAAATGCTTCGAAACTCTTCCATTGTTCTCGGAATTCTGCTGACATATAAAAATGCTTCGGAAATCTTGCATTGTTCTCGGCATTCCGCTGACGTTTAAAAATGCTTCGGAACTCTTCCATTGCTCTCAGAATTCCGCTGACGTTTAAAAATGCTTTGGAACTCTTCCATTGCTCTCGGAATTCTGCTGAAGTTTAAAAATGCTTCGGAACTCTTCCATTGTTCTCGGAATTCTGCTGAAGTTTAAAAATGCTTCGGAACTCTTCCATTGTTCTCGGAATTCCGTTGAAGTTTAAAAATACTTCGAAACTCTTCCATTGTTCTCGGAATTCTGCTGAAGTTTAAAAATGCTTCGGAACTCTTCCATTGTTCTCAGAATTCCGCTAACGTTTAAAAATGCTTCGGAAATCTTCCATTGTTTTCAAAATTCCGCTGACGCTTAAAAATGCTTCAGAACTCTTCCATTGTTCTCGGAATTCCGCTGACGTTTAATAATGCTTCGCAACTCTTTCATTGTACTCGGAATTCCGCTAACGTTTAAAAATGCTTCGGAACTCTTCCATTGTTCTCGGAATTCCGTTGAAGTTTAAAAATGCTTCGAAACTCTTCCATTGTTCTGGGAATTCTGCTGAAGTTTAAAAATGCTTCAGAACTCTTCCATTGTTCTCGGAATTCCGCTGACGTTTAATAATGCTTCGCAACTCTTCCATTGTTCTCGGAATTCGTGTGAATTTTAAAAATGCTTCGGAACTCTTCTATTGTTCTCGGAATTCCGCTGAAATTTAAAAATGCTTAAAATCTCTTACATTGTACTCGGAATTCCGCTGAAGTTTAAAAATGCTTCGGAACTCTTCCATTGTTCTCGGAATTCTGCTGAAGTTTAAAAATGCTTCAGAACTCTTCCATTGTTCTCAGAATTCCGCTGACGTTTAAAAATGCTTCGGAAATCTTCCATTGTTTTCAAAATTCCGCTGACGTTTAAAAATGCTTCAGAACTATTCCATTGTTCTCAGAATTCTGCTGACGTTTAAAAATGCTTCAGAACTCTTCCATTGTTCTCGGAATTCCGCTGACGTTTAAAAATGCTTCACAACTCTTCCATTGTTCTCGGAATTCCGCTGACGTTTAAAAATGCTTCACAACTCTTCCATTGTTCTCGGAATTCCGCTGACTTTTAAAAATGCTTCGGAAATCTTCCATTGTTTTCAAAATTCCGCTGACGCTTAAAAATGCTTCAGAACTCTTCCATTGTTCTCGGAATTCTGCTGACGTTTAATAATGCTTCGCAACTCTTTCATTGTTCTCGGAATTCCACTGACGTTTAAAAATGCTTCGGAACTCATCCATTGTTCTCGGAATTCCGTTGAAGTTTAAAAATGCTTCGAAACTCTTCCATTGTTCTCGGAATTCTGCTGACATATAAAAATGCTTCGGAAATCTTGCATTGTTCTCGGCATTCCGCTGACGTTTAAAAATGCTTCGGAACTCTTCCATTGCTCTCGGAATTCTGCTGAAGTTTAAAAATGTTTCAGAACTCTTACATTGTTCTCGGAATTCTGCTGACGTTTAAAAATGCTTCGGAACTCTTCCATTGTTCTCAGAATTCAGCTGAAGTTTAAAAATGCTTCGGAACTCTTCCATTGTTCTCTTAATTCTGCTGAAGTTTAAAAATGCTACGTAACTCTTCCATTGTTCTCAGAATTCCGCTGACGTTTAAAAATGCTTTGGAACTCTTCCATTGCTCTCGGAATTCTGCTGAAGTTTAAAAATGCTTCGGAACTCTTCCATTGTTCTCGGAATTCTGCTGAAGTTTAAAAATGCTTCGGAACTCTTCCATTGTTCTCGGAATTCCGTTGAAGTTTAAAAATACTTCGAAACTCTTCCATTGTTCTCGGAATTCTGCTGAAGTTTAAAAATGCTTCGGAACTCTTCCATTGTTCTCAGAATTCCGCTAACGTTTAAAAATGCTTCGGAAATCTTCCATTGTTTTCAAAATTCCGCTGACGCTTAAAAATGCTTCAGAACTCTTCCATTGTTCTCGGAATTCCGCTGACGTTTAATAATGCTTCGCAACTCTTTCATTGTACTCGGAATTCCGCTAACGTTTAAAAATGCTTCGGAACTCTTCCATTGTTCTCGGAATTCCGTTGAAGTTTAAAAATGCTTCGAAACTCTTCCATTGTTCTGGGAATTCTGCTGAAGTTTAAAAATGCTTCAGAACTCTTCCATTGTTCTCGGAATTCCGCTGACGTTTAATAATGCTTCGCAACTCTTTCATTGTTCTCGGAATTCCGCTGATGTTTAAAAATGCTTCGGAACTCTTCCATTGTTCTCGGAATTCTGTTGAAGTTTAAAAATGCTTCTAAACTCTTCCATTGTTCTCGGAATTCCGCTGACATATAAAAATGCTTCGGAAATCTTGCATTGTTCTCGGCATTCCGCTGACATTTAAAAATGCTTCGGAACTCTTCAATTGTTCTCGGAATTCTGCCAAACTTTTAAAATGCTTTGGAACTCTTCCATTGTTCTCGGAATTCTGCTGTAGTTTAAAAATGCTTCGGAACTCTTCCATTGTTCTCGGAATTCCGCTGACGTTTAAAAATGCTTCGGAAATCTTCCATTGTTTTCAAAATTCCGCTGACGTTTAAAAATGCTTCAGAACTCTTCCATTGTTCTCGGAA
Source organism: Phyllobates terribilis (assembly GCF_046119375.1). Lineage (NCBI taxonomy): Eukaryota > Metazoa > Chordata > Amphibia > Anura > Dendrobatidae > Phyllobates > Phyllobates terribilis. The sequence goes on from NW_027362782.1 coordinate 17,279,941, forward strand.
TTCCGCTGACGTTTTAAAATGCTTCGGTACTCTTCCATTGTTCTCGGAATTCCGCTGACATATAAAAATGCTTCGGAAATCTTGCATTGTTCTCGGCATTCCGCTGACGTTTAAAAATGCTTCGGAACTCTTCCATTGTTCTCAGAATTCCGCTGACGTTTAAAAATGCTTCGGAAATCTTCCATTGTTTTCAAAATTCCGCTGACGTTTAAAAATGCTTCAGAACTCTTCCATTGTTCTCGGAATTCCGCTGACGTTTAAAAATGCTTTGGAACTCTTCCATTATTCTCGGAATTCTGCTGAAGTTTAAAAATGCTTCGGAACTCTTCCATTGTTCTCAGAATTCCGCTGACGTTTAAAAATGCTTCGGTACTCTTCCATTGTTCTCGGAATTCCGCTGACATATAAAAATGCTTCGGAAATCTTGCATTGTTCTCGGCATTCCGCTGACGTTTAAAAATGCTTCGGAACTCTTCAATTGTTCTCGGAATTCTGCTGAACTTTTAAAATGCTTTGGAACTCTTCCATTGCTCTCGGAATTCTGCTGAAGTTTAAAAATGCTTCAGAACTCTTCCATTGTTTTCGGAATTCTGCTGAAGTTTAAAAATGCTTCGGAACTCTTCCATTGTTCTCAGAATTCCACTGACGTTTAAAAATGCTTCGGAAATCTTCCATTGTTTTCAAAATTCCGCTGACGCTTAAAAATGCTTCAGAACTCTTCCATTGTTCTCGGAATTCCGCTGACGTTTAATAATGCTTCGCAACTTTTTCATTGTTCTCGGAATTCCGCTGACGGTTAAAAATGCTTCGGAACTCTTCGATTGTTCTCGGAATTCCGTTGAAGTTTAAAAATGCTTCGAAACTCTTCCATTGTTCTCGGAATTCTGCTGACGTTTAAAAATGCTTCGGAACTCTTCCATTGTTCTCGGAATTCCGTTGAAGTTTAAAAATGCTTCGGAACTCTTCCATTGTTCTCGGAATTCCGCTGACATATAAAAATGCTTTGAAAATCTTGCATTGTTCTCGGCATTCCGCTGACGTTTAAAATTGCTTCGGAACTCTTCAATTGTTCTCGGAATTCTGTTGAACTTTTAAAATGCTTTGGAACTCTTCCATTGCTCTCGGAATTCTGCTGAAGTTTAAAAATGCTTCAGAACTCTTACATTGTTCTCGGAATTCTGCTGACGTTTAAAAATGCTTCGGAACTCTACCATTGTTCTCGGAATTCCGTTGAAGTTTAAAAATGCTTCATAACTCTTCCATTGTTCTCGCAATTCTGCTGAAGTTTAAAAATGCTTCGGAACTCTTCCATTGCTCTCGGAATTCTGCTGAAGTTTAAAAATGCTTCAGAACTCTTACATTGTTCTCGGAATTCTGCTGACGTTTAAAAATGCTTCGGAACTCTACCATTGTTCTCGGAATTCCGTTGAAGTTTAAAAATGCTTCATAACTCTTCCATTGTTCTCGCAATTCTGCTGAAGTTTAAAAATGCTTCGAAACTCTTCCATTGTTCTGGGAATTCTGCTGAAGTTTAAAAATGCTTCAGAACTCTTCCATTGTTCTCGGAATTCCGCTGACGTTTAATAATGCTTCGCAACTCTTCCATTGTTCTCGGAATTCGTGTGAATTTTAAAAATGCTTCGGAACTCTTCTATTGTTCTCGGAATTCCGCTGAAATTTAAAAATGCTTAAAACCTCTTACATTGTACTCGGAATTCCGCTGAAGTTTAAAAATGCTTCGGAACTCTTCCATTGTTCTCGGAATTCTGCTGAAGTTTAAAAATGCTTCAGAACTCTTCCATTGTTCTCAGAATTCCGCTGACGTTTAAAAATGCTTCGGAAATCTTCCATTGTTTTCAAAATTCCGCTGACGTTTAAAAATGCTTCAGAACTATTCCATTGTTCTCAGAATTCTGCTGACGTTTAAAAATGCTTCAGAACTCTTCCATTGTTCTCGGAATTCCGCTGACGTTTAAAAATGCTTCACAACTCTTCCATTGTTCTCGGAATTCCGCTGACGTTTAAAAATGCTTCACAACTCTTCCATTGTTCTCGGAATTCCGCTGACTTTTAAAAATGCTTCGGAAATCTTCCATTGTTTTCAAAATTCCGCTGACGCTTAAAAATGCTTCAGAACTCTTCCATTGTTCTCGGAATTCTGCTGACGTTTAATAATGCTTCGCAACTCTTTCATTGTTCTCGGAATTCCACTGACGTTTAAAAATGCTTCGGAACTCATCCATTGTTCTCGGAATTCCGTTGAAGTTTAAAAATGCTTCGAAACTCTTCCATTGTTCTCGGAATTCTGCTGACATATAAAAATGCTTCGGAAATCTTGCATTGTTCTCGGCATTCCGCTGACGTTTAAAAATGCTTCGGAACTCTTCCATTGCTCTCGGAATTCTGCTGAAGTTTAAAAATGTTTCAGAACTCTTACATTGTTCTCGGAATTCTGCTGACGTTTAAAAATGCTTCGGAACTCTTCCATTGTTCTCAGAATTCAGCTGAAGTTTAAAAATGCTTCGGAACTCTTCCATTTTTCTCGGAATTCTGCTGAAGTTTAAAAATGCTACGTAACTCTTCCATTGTTCTCAGAATTCCGCTGACGTTTAAAAATGCTTTGGAACTCTTCCATTGCTCTCGGAATTCTGCTGAAGTTTAAAAATGCTTCGGAACTCTTCCATTGTTCTCGGAATTCTGCTGAAGTTTAAAAATGCTTCGGAACTCTTCCATTGTTCTCGGAATTCCGTTGAAGTTTAAAAATACTTCGAAACTCTTCCATTGTTCTCGGAATTCTGCTGAAGTTTAAAAATGCTTCGGAACTCTTCCATTGTTCTCAGAATTCCGCTAACGTTTAAAAATGCTTCGGAAATCTTCCATTGTTTTCAAAATTCCGCTGACGCTTAAAAATGCTTCAGAACTCTTCCTTTGTTCTCGGAATTCCGCTGACGTTTAATAATGCTTCGCAACTCTTTCATTGTACTCGGAATTCCGCTAACGTTTAAAAATGCTTCGGAACTCTTCCATTGTTCTCGGAATTCCGTTGAAGTTTAAAAATGCTTCGAAACTCTTCCATTGTTCTGGGAATTCTGCTGAAGTTTAAAAATGCTTCAGAACTCTTCCATTGTTCTCGGAATTCCGCTGACGTTTAATAATGCTTCGCAACTCTTTCATTGTTCTCGGAATTCCGCTGATGTTTAAAAATGCTTCGGAACTCTTCCATTGTTCTCGGAATTCTGTTGAAGTTTAAAAATGCTTCTAAACTCTTCCATTGTTCTCGGAATTCCGCTGACATATAAAAATGCTTCGGAAATCTTGCATTGTTCTCGGCATTCCGCTGACATTTAAAAATGCTTCGGAACTCTTCAATTGTTCTCGGAATTCTGCCGAACTTTTAAAATGCTTTGGAACTCTTCCATTGTTCTCGGAATTCTGCTGTAGTTTAAAAATGCTTCGGAACTCTTCCATTGTTCTCGGAATTCCGCTGACGTTTAAAAATGCTTCGGAAATCTTCCATTGTTTTCAAAATTCCGCTGACGTTTAAAAATGCTTCAGAACTCTTACATTGTTCTCGGAATTCCGCTGACGTTTTAAAATGCTTCGGTACTCTTCCATTGTTCTCGGAATTACGCTGACATATAAAAATGCTTCGGAAATCTTGCATTGTTCTCGGCATTCCGCTGACGTTTAAAAATGCTTCGGAACTCTTCCATTGTTCTCAGAATTCCGCTGACGTTTAAAAATGCTTCGGAAATCTTCCATTGTTTTCAAAATTCCGCTGACGTTTAAAAATGCTTCAGAACTCTTCCATTGTTCTCGGAATTCCGCTGACGTTTAAAAATGCTTTGGAACTCTTCCATTATTCTCGGAATTCTGCTGAAGTTTAAAAATGCTTCGGAACTCTTCCATTGTTCTCAGAATTCCGCTGACGTTTAAAAATGCTTCGGAAATCTTCCATTGTTTTCAAAATTCCGCTGACGTTTAAAAATGCTTCAGAACTCTTCCATTGTTCTCGGAATTCCGCTGACGTTTAAAAATGCTTTGGAACTCTTCCATTATTCTCGGAATTCTGCTGAAGTTTAAAAATGCTTCGGAACTCTTCCATTGTTCTCAGAATTCCGCTGACGTTTAAAAATGCTTCGGTACTCTTCCATTGTTCTCGGAATTCCGCTGACATATAAAAATGCTTCGGAAATCTTGCATTGTTCTCGGCATTCCGCTGACGTTTAAAAATGCTTCGGAACTCTTCAATTGTTCTCGGAATTCTGCTGAACTTTTAAAATGCTTTGGAACTCTTCCATTGCTCTCGGAATTCTGCTGAAGTTTAAAAATGCTTCAGAACTCTTCCATTGTTTTCGGAATTCTGCTGAAGTTTAAAAATGCTTCGGAACTCTTCCATTGTTCTCAGAATTCCACTGACGTTTAAAAATGCTTCGGAAATCTTCCATTGTTTTCAAAATTCCGCTGACGCTTAAAAATGCTTCAGAACTCTTCCATTGTTCTCGGAATTCCGCTGACGTTTAATAATGCTTCGCAACTTTTTCATTGTTCTCGGAATTCCGCTGACGGTTAAAAATGCTTCGGAACTCTTCGATTGTTCTCGGAATTCCGTTGAAGTTTAAAAATGCTTCGAAACTCTTCCATTGTTCTCGGAATTCTGCTGACGTTTAAAAATGCTTCGGAACTCTTCCATTGTTCTCGGAATTCCGTTGAAGTTTAAAAATGCTTCGGAACTCTTCCATTGTTCTCGGAATTCCGCTGACATATAAAAATGCTTTGAAAATCTTGCATTGTTCTCGGCATTCCGCTGACGTTTAAAATTGCTTCGGAACTCTTCAATTGTTCTCGGAATTCTGTTGAACTTTTAAAATGCTTTGGAACTCTTCCATTGCTCTCGGAATTCTGCTGAAGTTTAAAAATGCTTCAGAACTCTTACATTGTTCTCGGAATTCTGCTGACGTTTAAAAATGCTTCGGAACTCTACCATTGTTCTCGGAATTCCGTTGAAGTTTAAAAATGCTTCATAACTCTTCCATTGTTCTCGCAATTCTGCTGAAGTTTAAAAATGCTTCGGAACTCTTCCATTGTTCTCGGAATTCCGCTGACGTTTAATAATGCTTCGCAACTCTTTCATTGTTCTCGGAATTCCACTGACGTTTAAAAATGCTTCGGAAATCTTCCATTGTTTTCAAAATTCCGCTGACGCTTAAAAATGCTTCAGAACTCTTCCATTGTTCTCGGAATTCCGCTGACGTTTAATAATGCTTTGCAATTCTTTCATTGTACTCGGAATTCCGCTAACGTTTAAAAATGCTTCAGAACTCTTCCATTGTTCTCGGAATTCCGCTGACGTTTAATAATGCTTTGCAACTCTTTCATTGTTCTCGGAATTCCGCTGATGTTTAAAAATGCTTCGGAACTCTTCCATTGTTCTCGGAATTCTGTTGAAGTTTAAAAATGCTTCTAAACTCTTCCATTGTTCTCGGAATTCCGCTGACATATAAAAATGCTTCGGAAATCTTGCATTGTTCTCGGCATTCCGCTGACGTTTAAAAATGCTTCGGAACTCTTCCATTGTTCTCGGAATTCTGCTGAAGTTTAAAAATGCTTCAGAACTCTTCCATTGTTCTCGGAATTCTGCTGAAGTTTAAAAATGCTTCGGAACTCTTCCATTGTTCTCGGAATTCCGCTGACGTTTAATAATGCTTCGCAACTCTTTCATTGTTCTCGGAATTCCACTGACGTTTAAAAATGCTTCGGAACGCTTCCATTGTTCTCGGAATTCCGTTGAAGTTTAAAAATGCTTCGAAACTCTTCCATTGTTCTCGGAATTCTGCTGAAGTTTAAAAATGCTTCGGAACTCTTTCATTGTTCTCAGAATTCCGCTGACATTTAAAAATGCTTTGGTACTCTTCCATTGTTCTCGGAATTCCGCTGACATATAAAAATGCTTCGGAAATCTTGCATTGTTCTCGGCATTCCGCTGACGTTTAAAAATGCTTCGGAACTCTTCCATTGTTCTCGGAATTCTGCTGAAGTTTAAAAATGCTTCAGAACTCTTCCATTGTTCTCAGAATTCCGCTGACGTTTAAAAATGCTTCGGAAATCTTCCATTGTTTTCAAAATTCCGCTGACGTTTAAAAATGCTTCAGAACTATTCCATTGTTCTCAGAATTCTGCTGACGTTTAAAAATGCTTCGGAACTCTTCCATTGTTCTCGGAATTCCGCTGACGTTTAAAAATGCTTCACAACTCTTCCATTGTTCTCGGAATTCCGCTGACGTTTAAAAATGCTTCACAACTCTTCCATTGTTCTCGGAATTCCGCTGACTTTTAAAAATGCTTCGGAAATCTTCCATTGTTTTCAAAATTCCGCTGACGCTTAAAAATGCTTCAGAACTCTTCCATTGTTCTCGGAATTCTGCTGAAGTTTAAAAATGCTACAGAACTCTTACATTGTTCTCGGAATTCTGCTGACGTTTAAAAATGCTTCGGAACTCTTCCATTGTTCTCTGAATTCCGCTGATGTTTAAAAATGCTTCGGTACTCTTCCTTTGTTCTCGGAATTCCGCTGACATATAAAAATGCTTCGGAAATCTTGCATTGTTCTCGGCATTCCGCTGACGTTTAAAAATGCTTCGAAACTCTTCCATTGTTCTGGGAATTCTGCTGAAGTTTAAAAATGCTTCAGAACTCTTCCATTGTTCTCGGAATTCCGCTGACGTTTAATAATGCTTCGCAACTCTTCCATTGTTCTCGGAATTCGTGTGAATTTTAAAAATGCTTCGGAATTCTTCTATTGTTCTCGGAATTCCGCTGAAATTTAAAAATGCTTAAAATCTCTTACATTGTACTCGGAATTCCGCTGAAGTTTAAAAATGCTTCGGAACTCTTCCATTGTTCTCGGAATTCTGCTGAAGTTTAAAAATGCTTCAGAACTCTTCCATTGTTCTCAGAATTCCGCTGACGTTTAAAAATGCTTCGGAAATCTTCCATTGTTTTCAAAATTCCGCTGACGTTTAAAAATGCTTCAGAACTATTCCATTGTTCTCAGAATTCTGCTGACGTTTAAAAATGCTTCAGAACTCTTCCATTGTTCTCGGAATTCCGCTGACGTTTAAAAATGCTTCACAACTCTTCCATTGTTCTCGGAATTCCGCTGACGTTTAAAAATGCTTCACAACTCTTCCATTGTTCTCGGAATTCCGCTGACTTTTAAAAATGCTTCGGAAATCTTCCATTGTTTTCAAAATTCCGCTGACGCTTAAAAATGCTTCAGAACTCTTCCATTGTTCTCGGAATTCTGCTGACGTTTAATAATGCTTCGCAACTCTTTCATTGTTCTCGGAATTCCACTGACGTTTAAAAATGCTTCGGAACTCATCCATTGTTCTCGGAATTCCGTTGAAGTTTAAAAATGCTTCGAAACTCTTCCATTGTTCTCGGAATTCTGCTGACATATAAAAATGCTTCGGAAATCTTGCATTGTTCTCGGCATTCCGCTGACGTTTAAAAATGCTTCGGAACTCTTCCATTGCTCTCAGAATTCCGCTGACGTTTAAAAATGCTTTGGAACTCTTCCATTGCTCTCGGAATTCTGCTGAAGTTTAAAAATGCTTCGGAACTCTTCCATTGTTCTCGGAATTCTGCTGAAGTTTAAAAATGCTTCAGAACTCTTCCATTGTTCTCGGAATTCTGCTGAAGTTTAAAAATGCTTCGGAACTCTTCCATTGTTCTCGGAATTCTGCTGAAGTTTAAAAATGCTTCAGAACTCTTCCATTGTTCTCGGAATTCTGCTGAAGTTTAAAAATGCTTCGGAACTCTTCCATTGTTCTCGGAATTCCGCTGACGTTTAATAATGCTTCGCAACTCTTTCATTGTTCTCGGAATTCCACTGACGTTTAAAAATGCTTCGGAACGCTTCCATTGTTCTCGGAATTCCGTTGAAGTTTAAAAATGCTTCGAAACTCTTCCATTGTTCTCGGAATTCTGCTGAAGTTTAAAAATGCTTCGGAACTCTTTCATTGTTCTCAGAATTCCGCTGACATTTAAAAATGCTTTGGTACTCTTCCATTGTTCTCGGAATTCCGCTGACATATAAAAATGCTTCGGAAATCTTGCATTGTTCTCGGCATTCCGCTGACGTTTAAAAATGCTTCGGAACTCTTCCATTGTTCTCGGAATTCTGCTGAAGTTTAAAAATGCTTCAGAACTCTTCCATTGTTCTCAGAATTCCGCTGACGTTTAAAAATGCTTCGGAAATCTTCCATTGTTTTCAAAATTCCGCTGACGTTTAAAAATGCTTCAGAACTATTCCATTGTTCTCAGAATTCTGCTGACGTTTAAAAATGCTTCGGAACTCTTCCATTGTTCTCGGAATTCCGCTGACGTTTAAAAATGCTTCACAACTCTTCCATTGTTCTCGGAATTCCGCTGACGTTTAAAAATGCTTCACAACTCTTCCATTGTTCTCGGAATTCCGCTGACTTTTAAAAATGCTTCGGAAATCTTCCATTGTTTTCAAAATTCCGCTGACGCTTAAAAATGCTTCAGAACTCTTCCATTGTTCTCGGAATTCTGCTGAAGTTTAAAAATGCTACAGAACTCTTACATTGTTCTCGGAATTCTGCTGACGTTTAAAAATGCTTCGGAACTCTTCCATTGTTCTCTGAATTCCGCTGATGTTTAAAAATGCTTCGGTACTCTTCCTTTGTTCTCGGAATTCCGCTGACATATAAAAATGCTTCGGAAATCTTCTATTGTTCTCGGCATTCCGCTGACGTTTAAAAATGCTTCGAAACTCTTCCATTGTTCTGGGAATTCTGCTGAAGTTTAAAAATGCTTCAGAACTCTTCCATTGTTCTCGGAATTCCGCTGACGTTTAATAATGCTTCGCAACTCTTCCATTGTTCTCGGAATTCGTGTGAATTTTAAAAATGCTTCGGAACTCTTCTATTGTTCTCGGAATTCCGCTGAAATTTAAAAATGCTTAAAATCTCTTACATTGTACTCGGAATTCCGCTGAAGTTTAAAAATGCTTCGGAACTCTTCCATTGTTCTCGGAATTCTGCTGAAGTTTAAAAATGCTTCAGAACTCTTCCATTGTTCTCAGAATTCCGCTGACGTTTAAAAATGCTTCGGAAATCTTCCATTGTTTTCAAAATTCCGCTGACGTTTAAAAATGCTTCAGAACTATTCCATTGTTCTCAGAATTCTGCTGACGTTTAAAAATGCTTCAGAACTCTTCCATTGTTCTCGGAATTCCGCTGACGTTTAAAAATGCTTCACAACTCTTCCATTGTTCTCGGAATTCCGCTGACGTTTAAAAATGCTTCACAACTCTTCCATTGTTCTCGGAATTCCGCTGACTTTTAAAAATGCTTCGGAAATCTTCCATTGTTTTCAAAATTCCGCTGACGCTTAAAAATGCTTCAGAACTCTTCCATTGTTCTCGGAATTCTGCTGACGTTTAATAATGCTTCGCAACTCTTTCATTGTTCTCGGAATTCCACTGACGTTTAAAAATGCTTCGGAACTCATCCATTGTTCTCGGAATTCCGTTGAAGTTTAAAAATGCTTCGAAACTCTTCCATTGTTCTCGGAATTCTGCTGACATATAAAAATGCTTCGGAAATCTTGCATTGTTCTCGGCATTCCGCTGACGTTTAAAAATGCTTCGGAACTCTTCCATTGCTCTCAGAATTCCGCTGACGTTTAAAAATGCTTTGGAACTCTTCCATTGCTCTCGGAATTCTGCTGAAGTTTAAAAATGCTTCGGAACTCTTCCATTGTTCTCGGAATTCTGCTGAAGTTTAAAAATGCTTCGGAACTCTTCCATTGTTCTCGGAATTCCGTTGAAGTTTAAAAATACTTCGAAACTCTTCCATTGTTCTCGGAATTCTGCTGAAGTTTAAAAATGCTTCGGAACTCTTCCATTGTTCTCAGAATTCCGCTAACGTTTAAAAATGCTTCGGAAATCTTCCATTGTTTTCAAAATTCCGCTGACGCTTAAAAATGCTTCAGAACTCTTCCATTGTTCTCGGAATTCCGCTGACGTTTAATAATGCTTCGCAACTCTTTCATTGTACTCGGAATTCCGCTAACGTTTAAAAATGCTTCGGAACTCTTCCATTGTTCTCGGAATTCCGTTGAAGTTTAAAAATGCTTCGAAACTCTTCCATTGTTCTGGGAATTCTGCTGAAGTTTAAAAATGCTTCAGAACTCTTCCATTGTTCTCGGAATTCCGCTGACGTTTAATAATGCTTCGCAACTCTTCCATTGTTCTCGGAATTCGTGTGAATTTTAAAAATGCTTCGGAACTCTTCTATTGTTCTCGGAATTCCGCTGAAATTTAAAAATGCTTAAAATCTCTTACATTGTACTCGGAATTCCGCTGAAGTTTAAAAATGCTTCGGAACTCTTCCATTGTTCTCGGAATTCTGCTGAAGTTTAAAAATGCTTCAGAACTCTTCCATTGTTCTCAGAATTCCGCTGACGTTTAAAAATGCTTCGGAAATCTTCCATTGTTTTCAAAATTCCGCTGACGTTTAAAAATGCTTCAGAACTATTCCATTGTTCTCAGAATTCTGCTGACGTTTAAAAATGCTTCAGAACTCTTCCATTGTTCTCGGAATTCCGCTGTCGTTTAAAAATGCTTCACAACTCTTCCATTGTTCTCGGAATTCCGCTGACGTTTAAAAATGCTTCACAACTCTTCCATTGTTCTCGGAATTCCGCTGACTTTTAAAAATGCTTCGGAAATCTTCCATTGTTTTCAAAATTCCGCTGACGCTTAAAAATGCTTCAGAACTCTTCCATTGTTCTCGGAATTCTGCTGACGTTTAATAATGCTTCGCAACTCTTTCATTGTTCTCGGAATTCCACTGACGTTTAAAAATGCTTCGGAACTCATCCATTGTTCTCGGAATTCCGTTGAAGTTTAAAAATGCTTCGAAACTCTTCCATTGTTCTCGGAATTCTGCTGACATATAAAAATGCTTCGGAAATCTTGCATTGTTCTCGGCATTCCGCTGACGTTTAAAAATGCTTCGGAACTCTTCCATTGCTCTCGGAATTCTGCTGAAGTTTAAAAATGTTTCAGAACTCTTACATTGTTCTCGGAATTCTGCTGACGTTTAAAAATGCTTCGGAACTCTTCCATTGTTCTCAGAATTCAGCTGAAGTTTAAAAATGCTTCGGAACTCTTCCATTGTTCTCGGAATTCTGCTGAAGTTTAAAAATGCTACGTAACTCTTCCATTGTTCTCAGAATTCCGCTGACGTTTAAAAATGCTTTGGAACTCTTCCATTGCTCTCGGAATTCTGCTGAAGTTTAAAAATGCTTCGGAACTCTTCCATTGTTCTCGGAATTCTGCTGAAGTTTAAAAATGCTTCGGAACTCTTCCATTGTTCTCGGAATTCCGTTGAAGTTTAAAAATAATTCGAAACTCTTCCATTGTTCTCGGAATTCTGCTGAAGTTTAAAAATGCTTCGGAACTCTTCCATTGTTCTCAGAATTCCGCTAACGTTTAAAAATGCTTCGGAAATCTTCCATTGTTTTCAAAATTCCGCTGACGCTTAAAAATGCTTCAGAACTCTTCCATTGTTCTCGGAATTCCGCTGACGTTTAATAATGCTTCGCAACTCTTTCATTGTACTCGGAATTCCGCTAACGTTTAAAAATGCTTCGGAACTCTTCCATTGTTCTCGGAATTCCGTTGAAGTTTAAAAATGCTTCGAAACTCTTCCATTGTTCTGGGAATTCTGCTGAAGTTTAAAAATGCTTCAGAACTCTTCCATTGTTCTCGGAATTCCGCTGACGTTTAATAATGCTTCGCAACTCTTTCATTGTTCTCGGAATTCCGCTGATGTTTAAAAATGCTTCGGAACTCTTCCATTGTTCTCGGAATTCTGTTGAAGTTTAAAAATGCTTCTAAACTCTTCCATTGTTCTCGGAATTCCGCTGACATATAAAAATGCTTCGGAAATCTTGCATTGTTCTCGGCATTCCGCTGACATTTAAAAATGCTTCGGAACTCTTCAATTGTTCTCGGAATTCTGCCGAACTTTTAAAATGCTTTGGAACTCTTCCATTGTTCTCGGAATTCTGCTGTAGTTTAAAAATGCTTCGGAACTCTTCCATTGTTCTCGGAATTCCGCTGACGTTTAAAAATGCTTCGGAAATCTTCCATTGTTTTCAAAATTCCGCTGACGTTTAAAAATGCTTCAGAACTCTTCCATTGTTCTCGAAATTCCGCTGACGTTTAAAAATGCTTCAGAACTCTTCCATTGTTCTCGGAATTCCGCTGACGTTTAAAAATGCTTTGGAACTCTTCCATTATTCTCGGAATTCTGCTGAAGTTTAAAAATGCTTCGGAACTCTTCCATTGTTCTCAGAATTCCGCTGACGTTTAAAAATGCTTCGGTACTCTTCCATTGTTCTCGGAATTCCGCTGACATATAAAAATGCTTCGGAAATCTTGCATTGTTCTCGGCATTCCGCTGACGTTTAAAAATGCTTCGGAACTCTTCAATTGTTCTCGGAATTCTGCTGAACTTTTAAAATGCTTTGGAACTCTTCCATTGCTCTCGGAATTCTGCTGAAGTTTAAAAATGCTTCAGAACTCTTCCATTGTTTTCGGAATTCTGCTGAAGTTTAAAAATGCTTCGGAACTCTTCCATTGTTCTCAGAATTCCACTGACATTTAAAAATGCTTCGGAACTCTTCCATTGTTCTCAGAATTCCGCTGACGTTTAAAAATGCTTCGGTACTCTTCCATTGTTCTCGGAATTCCGCTGACATATAAAAATGCTTCGGAAATCTTGCATTGTTCTCGGCATTCCGCTGACGTTTAAAAATGCTTCGGAACTCTTCAATTGTTCTCGGAATTCTGCCGAACTTTTAAAATGCTTTGGAACTCTTCCATTGCTCTCGGAATTCTGCTGAAGTTTAAAAATGCTTCAGAACTCTTCCATTGTTCTCGGAATTCTGCTGTAGTTTAAAAATGCTTCGGAACTCTTCCATTGTTCTCGGAATTCCGCTGACGTTTAAAAATGCTTCGGAAATCTTCCATTGTTTTCAAAATTCCGCTGACGTTTAAAAATGCTTCAGAACTCTTCCATTGTTCTCGGAATTCCGCTGACATATAAAAATGCTTCGGAAATCTTGCATTGTTCTCGGCATTCCGCTGACATTTAAAAATGCTTCGGAAATCTTCCATTGATATCAAAATTCCGCTGAAGCTTAAAAATGCTTCAGAACTCTTCCATTGTTCTCGGAATTCCGCTGACGTTTAATAATGCTTCGCAACTTTTTCATTGTTCTCGGAATTCCGCTGACGGTTAAAAATGCTTCGGAACTCTTCAATTGTTCTCGGAATTCTGTTGAACTTTTAAAATGCTTTGGAACTCTTCCATTGCTCTCGGAATTCTGCTGAAGTTTAAAAATGCTTCAGAACTCTTACATTGTTCTCGGAATTCTGCTGACGTTTAAAAATGCTTCGGAACTCTACCATTGTTCTCGGAATTCCGTTGAAGTTTAAAAATGCTTCGAAACTCTTCCATTGTTCTCGGAATTCTGCTGAAGTTTAAAAATGCTTCGGAACTCTTCCATTGTTCTCGGAATTCCGCTGACGTTTAATAATGCTTCGCAACTCTTTCATTGTTCTCGGAATTCCACTGACGTTTAAAAATGCTTCGGAACGCTTCCATTGTTCTCGGAATTCCGTTGAAGTTTAAAAATGCTTCGAAACTCTTCCATTGTTCTCGGAATTCTGCTGAAGTTTAAAAATGCTTCGGAACTCTTTCATTGTTCTCAGAATTCCGCTGACATTTAAAAATGCTTTGGTACTCTTCCATTGTTCTCGGAATTCCGCTGACATATAAAAATGCTTCGGAAATCTTGCATTGTTCTCGGCATTCCGCTGACGTTTAAAAATGCTTCGGAACTCTTCCATTGTTCTCGGAATTCTGCTGAAGTTTAAAAATGCTTCAGAACTCTTCCATTGTTCTCAGAATTCCGCTGACGTTTAAAAATGCTTCGGAAATCTTCCATTGTTTTCAAAATTCCGCTGACGTTTAAAAATGCTTCAGAACTATTCCATTGTTCTCAGAATTCTGCTGACGTTTAAAAATGCTTCAGAACTCTTCCATTGTTCTCGGAATTCCGCTGACGTTTAAAAATGCTTCACAACTCTTCCATTGTTCTCGGAATTCCGCTGACGTTTAAAAATGCTTCACAACTCTTCCATTGTTCTCGGAATTCCGCTGACTTTTAAAAATGCTTCGGAAATCTTCCATTGTTTTCAAAATTCCGCTGACGCTTAAAAATGCTTCAGAACTCTTCCATTGTTCTCGGAATTCTGCTGACGTTTAATAATGCTTCGCAACTCTTTCATTGTTCTCGGAATTCCACTGACGTTTAAAAATGCTTCGGAACTCTTCCATTGTTCTCAGAATTCAGCTGAAGTTTAAAAATGCTTCGGAACTCTTCCATTGTTCTCGGAATTCTGCTGAAGTTTAAAAATGCTACGTAACTCTTCCATTGTTCTCAGAATTCCGCTGACGTTTAAAAATGCTTTGGAACTCTTCCATTGCTCTCGGAATTCTGCTGAAGTTTAAAAATGCTTCGGAACTCTTCCATTGTTCTCGGAATTCTGCTGAAGTTTAAAAATGCTTCGGAACTCTTCCATTGTTCTCGGAATTCCGTTGAAGTTTAAAAATAATTCGAAACTCTTCCATTGTTCTCGGAATTCTGCTGAAGTTTAAAAATGCTTCGGAACTCTTCCATTGTTCTCAGAATTCCGCTAACGTTTAAAAATGCTTCGGAAATCTTCCATTGTTTTCAAAATTCCGCTGACGCTTAAAAATGCTTCAGAACTCTTCCATTGTTCTCGGAATTCCGCTGACGTTTAATAATGCTTCGCAACTCTTTCATTGTACTCGGAATTCCGCTAACGTTTAAAAATGCTTCGGAACTCTTCCATTGTTCTCGGAATTCCGTTGAAGTTTAAAAATGCTTCGAAACTCTTCCATTGTTCTGGGAATTCTGCTGAAGTTTAAAAATGCTTCAGAACTCTTCCATTGTTCTCGGAATTCCGCTGACGTTTAATAATGCTTCGCAACTCTTTCATTGTTCTCGGAATTCCGCTGATGTTTAAAAATGCTTCGGAACTCTTCCATTGTTCTCGGAATTCTGTTGAAGTTTAAAAATGCTTCTAAACTCTTCCATTGTTCTCGGAATTCCGCTGACATATAAAAATGCTTCGGAAATCTTGCATTGTTCTCGGCATTCCGCTGACATTTAAAAATGCTTCGGAACTCTTCAATTGTTCTCGGAATTCTGCCGAACTTTTAAAATGCTTTGGAACTCTTCCATTGTTCTCGGAATTCTGCTGTAGTTTAAAAATGCTTCGGAACTCTTCCATTGTTCTCGGAATTCCGCTGACGTTTAAAAATGCTTCGGAAATCTTCCATTGTTTTCAAAATTCCGCTGACGTTTAAAAATGCTTCAGAACTCTTCCATTGTTCTCGAAATTCCGCTGACGTTTAAAAATGCTTCAGAACTCTTCCATTGTTCTCGGAATTCCGCTGACGTTTAAAAATGCTTTGGAACTCTTCCATTATTCTCGGAATTCTGCTGAAGTTTAAAAATGCTTCGGAACTCTTCCATTGTTCTCAGAATTCCGCTGACGTTTAAAAATGCTTCGGTACTCTTCCATTGTTCTCGGAATTCCGCTGACATATAAAAATGCTTCGGAAATCTTGCATTGTTCTCGGCATTCCGCTGACGTTTAAAAATGCTTCGGAACTCTTCAATTGTTCTCGGAATTCTGCTGAACTTTTAAAATGCTTTGGAACTCTTCCATTGCTCTCGGAATTCTGCTGAAGTTTAAAAATGCTTCAGAACTCTTCCATTGTTTTCGGAATTCTGCTGAAGTTTAAAAATGCTTCGGAACTCTTCCATTGTTCTCAGAATTCCACTGACATTTAAAAATGCTTCGGAACTCTTCCATTGTTCTCAGAATTCCGCTGACGTTTAAAAATGCTTCGGTACTCTTCCATTGTTCTCGGAATTCCGCTGACATATAAAAATGCTTCGGAAATCTTGCATTGTTCTCGGCATTCCGCTGACGTTTAAAAATGCTTCGGAACTCTTCAATTGTTCTCGGAATTCTGCCGAACTTTTAAAATGCTTTGGAACTCTTCCATTGCTCTCGGAATTCTGCTGAAGTTTAAAAATGCTTCAGAACTCTTCCATTGTTCTCGGAATTCTGCTGTAGTTTAAAAATGCTTCGGAACTCTTCCATTGTTCTCGGAATTCCGCTGACGTTTAAAAATGCTTCGGAAATCTTCCATTGTTTTCAAAATTCCGCTGACGTTTAAAAATGCTTCAGAACTCTTCCATTGTTCTCGGAATTCCGCTGACATATAAAAATGCTTCGGAAATCTTGCATTGTTCTCGGCATTCCGCTGACATTTAAAAATGCTTCGGAAATCTTCCATTGATATCAAAATTCCGCTGAAGCTTAAAAATGCTTCAGAACTCTTCCATTGTTCTCGGAATTCCGCTGACGTTTAATAATGCTTCGCAACTTTTTCATTGTTCTCGGAATTCCGCTGACGGTTAAAAATGCTTCGGAACTCTTCAATTGTTCTCGGAATTCTGTTGAACTTTTAAAATGCTTTGGAACTCTTCCATTGCTCTCGGAATTCTGCTGAAGTTTAAAAATGCTTCAGAACTCTTACATTGTTCTCGGAATTCTGCTGACGTTTAAAAATGCTTCGGAACTCTACCATTGTTCTCGGAATTCCGTTGAAGTTTAAAAATGCTTCGAAACTCTTCCATTGTTCTCGGAATTCTGCTGAAGTTTAAAAATGCTTCGGAACTCTTCCATTGTTCTCGGAATTCCGCTGACGTTTAATAATGCTTCGCAACTCTTTCATTGTTCTCGGAATTCCACTGACGTTTAAAAATGCTTCGGAACGCTTCCATTGTTCTCGGAATTCCGTTGAAGTTTAAAAATGCTTCGAAACTCTTCCATTGTTCTCGGAATTCTGCTGAAGTTTAAAAATGCTTCGGAACTCTTTCATTGTTCTCAGAATTCCGCTGACATTTAAAAATGCTTTGGTACTCTTCCATTGTTCTCGGAATTCCGCTGACATATAAAAATGCTTCGGAAATCTTGCATTGTTCTCGGCATTCCGCTGACGTTTAAAAATGCTTCGGAACTCTTCCATTGTTCTCGGAATTCTGCTGAAGTTTAAAAATGCTTCAGAACTCTTCCATTGTTCTCAGAATTCCGCTGACGTTTAAAAATGCTTCGGAAATCTTCCATTGTTTTCAAAATTCCGCTGACGTTTAAAAATGCTTCAGAACTATTCCATTGTTCTCAGAATTCTGCTGACGTTTAAAAATGCTTCAGAACTCTTCCATTGTTCTCGGAATTCCGCTGACGTTTAAAAATGCTTCACAACTCTTCCATTGTTCTCGGAATTCCGCTGACGTTTAAAAATGCTTCACAACTCTTCCATTGTTCTCGGAATTCCGCTGACTTTTAAAAATGCTTCGGAAATCTTCCATTGTTTTCAAAATTCCGCTGACGCTTAAAAATGCTTCAGAACTCTTCCATTGTTCTCGGAATTCTGCTGACGTTTAATAATGCTTCGCAACTCTTTCATTGTTCTCGGAATTCCACTGACGTTTAAAAATGCTTCGGAACTCATCCATTGTTCTCGGAATTCCGTTGAAGTTTAAAAATGCTTCGAAACTCTTCCATTGTTCTCGGAATTCTGCTGACATATAAAAATGCTTCGGAAATCTTGCATTGTTCTCGGCATTCCGCTGACGTTTAAAAATGCTTCGGAACTCTTCCATTGCTCTCAGAATTCCGCTGACGTTTAAAAATGCTTTGGAACTCTTCCATTGCTCTCGGAATTCTGCTGAAGTTTAAAAATGCTTCGGAACTCTTCCATTGTTCTCGGAATTCTGCTGAAGTTTAAAAATGCTTCGGAACTCTTCCATTGTTCTCGGAATTCCGTTGAAGTTTAAAAATACTTCGAAACTCTTCCATTGTTCTCGGAATTCTGCTGAAGTTTAAAAATGCTTCGGAACTCTTCCATTGTTCTCAGAATTCCGCTAACGTTTAAAAATGCTTCGGAAATCTTCCATTGTTTTCAAAATTCCGCTGACGCTTAAAAATGCTTCAGAACTCTTCCATTGTTCTCGGAATTCCGCTGACGTTTAATAATGCTTCGCAACTCTTTCATTGTACTCGGAATTCCGCTAACGTTTAAAAATGCTTCGGAACTCTTCCATTGTTCTCGGAATTCCGTTGAAGTTTAAAAATGCTTCGAAACTCTTCCATTGTTCTGGGAATTCTGCTGAAGTTTAAAAATGCTTCAGAACTCTTCCATTGTTCTCGGAATTCCGCTGACGTTTAATAATGCTTCGCAACTCTTCCATTGTTCTCGGAATTCGTGTGAATTTTAAAAATGCTTCGGAACTCTTCTATTGTTCTCGGAATTCCGCTGAAATTTAAAAATGCTTAAAATCTCTTACATTGTACTCGGAATTCCGCTGAAGTTTAAAAATGCTTCGGAACTCTTCCATTGTTCTCGGAATTCTGCTGAAGTTTAAAAATGCTTCAGAACTCTTCCATTGTTCTCAGAATTCCGCTGACGTTTAAAAATGCTTCGGAAATCTTCCATTGTTTTCAAAATTCCGCTGACGTTTAAAAATGCTTCAGAACTATTCCATTGTTCTCAGAATTCTGCTGACGTTTAAAAATGCTTCAGAACTCTTCCATAGTTCTCGGAATTCCGCTGACGTTTAAAAATGCTTCACAACTCTTCCATTGTTCTCGGAATTCCGCTGACGTTTAAAAATGCTTCACAACTCTTCCATTGTTCTCGGAATTCCGCTAACTTTTAAAAATGCTTCGGAAATCTTCCATTGTTTTCAAAATTCCGCTGACGCTTAAAAATGCTTCAGAACTCTTCCATTGTTCTCGGAATTCTGCTGACGTTTAATAATGCTTCGCAACTCTTTCATTGTTCTCGGAATTCCACTGACGTTTAAAAATGCTTCGGAACTCATCCATTGTTCTCGGAATTCCGTTGAAGTTTAAAAATGCTTCGAAACTCTTCCATTGTTCTCGGAATTCTGCTGACATATAAAAATGCTTCGGAAATCTTGCATTGTTCTCGGCATTCCGCTGACGTTTAAAAATGCTTCGGAACTCTTCCATTGCTCTCGGAATTCTGCTGAAGTTTAAAAATGTTTCAGAACTCTTACATTGTTCTCGGAATTCTGCTGACGTTTAAAAATGCTTCGGAACTCTTCCATTGTTCTCAGAATTCAGCTGAAGATTAAAAATGCTTCGGAACTCTTCCATTGTTCTCGGAATTCTGCTGAAGTTTAAAAATGCTACGTAACTCTTCCATTGTTCTCAGAATTCCGCTGACGTTTAAAAATGCTTTGGAACTCTTCCATTGCTCTCGGAATTCTGCTGAAGTTTAAAAATGCTTCGGAACTCTTCCATTGTTCTCGGAATTCTGCTGAAGTTTAAAAATGCTTCGGAACTCTTCCATTGTTCTCGGAATTCCGTTGAAGTTTAAAAATACTTCGAAACTCTTCCATTGTTCTCGGAATTCTGCTGAAGTTTAAAAATGCTTCGGAACTCTTCCATTGTTCTCGGAATTCTGCTGAAGTTTAAA
The DNA here is from genome assembly GCF_046119375.1 of Phyllobates terribilis. Taxonomy (NCBI): domain Eukaryota; kingdom Metazoa; phylum Chordata; class Amphibia; order Anura; family Dendrobatidae; genus Phyllobates; species Phyllobates terribilis. Next base: position 17,299,656 of record NW_027362782.1, read on the forward strand.
AATGCTTCAGAACTCTTCCATTGTTCTCAGAATTCCGCTGACGTTTAAAAATGCTTCGGAAATCTTCCATTGTTTTCAAAATTCCGCTGACGTTTAAAAATGCTTCAGAACTATTCCATTGTTCTCAGAATTCTGCTGACGTTTAAAAATGCTTCAGAACTCTTCCATTGTTCTCGGAATTCCGCTGACGTTTAAAAATGCTTCACAACTCTTCCATTGTTCTCGGAATTCCGCTGACGTTTAAAAATGCTTCACAACTCTTCCATTGTTCTCGGAATTCCGCTGACTTTTAAAAATGCTTCGGAAATCTTCCATTGTTTTCAAAATTCCGCTGACGCTTAAAAATGCTTCAGAACTCTTCCATTGTTCTCGGAATTCTGCTGACGTTTAATAATGCTTCGCAACTCTTTCATTGTTCTCGGAATTCCACTGACGTTTAAAAATGCTTCGGAACTCATCCATTGTTCTCGGAATTCCGTTGAAGTTTAAAAATGCTTCGAAACTCTTCCATTGTTCTCGGAATTCTGCTGACATATAAAAATGCTTCGGAAATCTTGCATTGTTCTCGGCATTCCGCTGACGTTTAAAAATGCTTCGGAACTCTTCCATTGCTCTCGGAATTCTGCTGAAGTTTAAAAATGTTTCAGAACTCTTACATTGTTCTCGGAATTCTGCTGACGTTTAAAAATGCTTCGGAACTCTTCCATTGTTCTCGGAATTCTGCTGAAGTTTAAAAATGCTTCGGAACTCTTCCATTGTTCTCGGAATTCCGTTGAAGTTTAAAAATACTTCGAAACTCTTCCATTGTTCTCGGAATTCTGCTGAAGTTTAAAAATGCTTCGGAACTCTTCCATTGTTCTCAGAATTCCGCTAACGTTTAAAAATGCTTCGGAAATCTTCCATTGTTTTCAAAATTCCGCTGACGCTTAAAAATGCTTCAGAACTCTTCCATTGTTCTCGGAATTCCGCTGACGTTTAATAATGCTTCGCAACTCTTTCATTGTACTCGGAATTCCGCTAACGTTTAAAAATGCTTCGGAACTCTTCCATTGTTCTCGGAATTCCGTTGAAGTTTAAAAATGCTTCGAAACTCTTCCATTGTTCTGGGAATTCTGCTGAAGTTTAAAAATGCTTCAGAACTCTTCCATTGTTCTCGGAATTCCGCTGACGTTTAATAATGCTTCGCAACTCTTCCATTGTTCTCGGAATTCGTGTGAATTTTAAAAATGCTTCGGAACTCTTCTATTGTTCTCGGAATTCCGCTGAAATTTAAAAATGCTTAAAATCTCTTACATTGTACTCGGAATTCCGCTGAAGTTTAAAAATGCTTCGGAACTCTTCCATTGTTCTCGGAATTCTGCTGAAGTTTAAAAATGCTTCAGAACTCTTCCATTGTTCTCAGAATTCCGCTGACGTTTAAAAATGCTTCGGAAATCTTCCATTGTTTTCAAAATTCCGCTGACGTTTAAAAATGCTTCAGAACTATTCCATTGTTCTCAGAATTCTGCTGACGTTTAAAAATGCTTCAGAACTCTTCCATAGTTCTCGGAATTCCGCTGACGTTTAAAAATGCTTCACAACTCTTCCATTGTTCTCGGAATTCCGCTGACGTTTAAAAATGCTTCACAACTCTTCCATTGTTCTCGGAATTCCGCTAACTTTTAAAAATGCTTCGGAAATCTTCCATTGTTTTCAAAATTCCGCTGACGCTTAAAAATGCTTCAGAACTCTTCCATTGTTCTCGGAATTCTGCTGACGTTTAATAATGCTTCGCAACTCTTTCATTGTTCTCGGAATTCCACTGACGTTTAAAAATGCTTCGGAACTCATCCATTGTTCTCGGAATTCCGTTGAAGTTTAAAAATGCTTCGAAACTCTTCCATTGTTCTCGGAATTCTGCTGACATATAAAAATGCTTCGGAAATCTTGCATTGTTCTCGGCATTCCGCTGACGTTTAAAAATGCTTCGGAACTCTTCCATTGCTCTCGGAATTCTGCTGAAGTTTAAAAATGTTTCAGAACTCTTACATTGTTCTCGGAATTCTGCTGACGTTTAAAAATGCTTCGGAACTCTTCCATTGTTCTCAGAATTCAGCTGAAGATTAAAAATGCTTCGGAACTCTTCCATTGTTCTCGGAATTCTGCTGAAGTTTAAAAATGCTACGTAACTCTTCCATTGTTCTCAGAATTCCGCTGACGTTTAAAAATGCTTTGGAACTCTTCCATTGCTCTCGGAATTCTGCTGAAGTTTAAAAATGCTTCGGAACTCTTCCATTGTTCTCGGAATTCTGCTGAAGTTTAAAAATGCTTCAGAACTCTTCCTTTGTTCTCGGAATTCCGTTGAAGTTTAAAAATACTTCGAAACTCTTCCATTGTTCTCGGAATTCTGCTGAAGTTTAAAAATGCTTCGGAACTCTTCCATTGTTCTCGGAATTCTGCTGAAGTTTAAAAATGCTTCAGAACTCTTCCATTGTTCTCAGAATTCCGCTGACGTTTAAAAATGCTTCGGAAATCTTCCATTGTTTTCAAAATTCCGCTGACGTTTAAAAATGCTTCAGAACTATTCCATTGTTCTCAGAATTCTGCTGACGTTTAAAAATGCTTCAGAACTCTTCCATTGTTCTCGGAATTCCGCTGACGTTTAAAAATGCTTCACAACTCTTCCATTGTTCTCGGAATTCCGCTGACGTTTAAAAATGCTTCACAACTCTTCCATTGTTCTCGGAATTCCGCTGACTTTTAAAAATGCTTCGGAAATCTTCCATTGTTTTCAAAATTCCGCTGACGCTTAAAAATGCTTCAGAACTCTTCCATTGTTCTCGGAATTCTGCTGACGTTTAATAATGCTTCGCAACTCTTTCATTGTTCTCGGAATTCCACTGACGTTTAAAAATGCTTCGGAACTCATCCATTGTTCTCGGAATTCCGTTGAAGTTTAAAAATGCTTCGAAACTCTTCCATTGTTCTCGGAATTCTGCTGACATATAAAAATGCTTCGGAAATCTTGCATTGTTCTCGGCATTCCGCTGACGTTTAAAAATGCTTCGGAACTCTTCCATTGCTCTCGGAATTCTGCTGAAGTTTAAAAATGTTTCAGAACTCTTACATTGTTCTCGGAATTCTGCTGACGTTTAAAAATGCTTCGGAACTCTTCCATTGTTCTCGGAATTCTGCTGAAGTTTAAAAATGCTACGTAACTCTTCCATTGTTCTCAGAATTCCGCTGACGTTTAAAAATGCTTTGGAACTCTTCCATTGCTCTCGGAATTCTGCTGAAGTTTAAAAATGCTTCGGAACTCTTCCATTGTTCTCGGAATTCTGCTGAAGTTTAAAAATGCTTCGGAACTCTTCCATTGTTCTCGGAATTCCGTTGAAGTTTAAAAATACTTCGAAACTCTTCCATTGTTCTCGGAATTCTGCTGAAGTTTAAAAATGCTTCGGAACTCTTCCATTGTTCTCAGAATTCCGCTAACGTTTAAAAATGCTTCGGAAATCTTCCATTGTTTTCAAAATTCCGCTGACGCTTAAAAATGCTTCAGAACTCTTCCATTGTTCTCGGAATTCCGCTGACGTTTAATAATGCTTCGCAACTCTTTCATTGTACTCGGAATTCCGCTAACGTTTAAAAATGCTTCGGAACTCTTCCATTGTTCTCGGAATTCCGTTGAAGTTTAAAAATGCTTCGAAACTCTTCCATTGTTCTGGGAATTCTGCTGAAGTTTAAAAATGCTTCAGAACTCTTCCATTGTTCTCGGAATTCCGCTGACGTTTAATAATGCTTCGCAACTCTTTCATTGTTCTCGGAATTCCGCTGATGTTTAAAAATGCTTCGGAACTCTTCCATTGTTCTCGGAATTCTGTTGAAGTTTAAAAATGCTTCTAAACTCTTCCATTGTTCTCGGAATTCCGCTGACATATAAAAATGCTTCGGAAATCTTGCATTGTTCTCGGCATTCCGCTGACATTTAAAAATGCTTCGGAACTCTTCAATTGTTCTCGGAATTCTGCCGAACTTTTAAAATGCTTTGGAACTCTTCCATTGTTCTCGGAATTCTGCTGTAGTTTAAAAATGCTTCGGAACTCTTCCATTGTTCTCGGAATTCCGCTGACGTTTAAAAATGCTTCGGAAATCTTCCATTGTTTTCAAAATTCCGCTGACGTTTAAAAATGCTTCAGAACTCTTCCATTGTTCTCGGAATTCCGCTGACGTTTTAAAATGCTTCGGTACTCTTCCATTGTTCTCGGAATTCCGCTGACATATAAAAATGCTTCGGAAATCTTGCATTGTTCTCGGCATTCCGCTGACGTTTAAAAATGCTTCGGAACTCTTCCATTGTTCTCAGAATTCCGCTGACGTTTAAAAATGCTTCGGAAATCTTCCATTGTTTTCAAAATTCCGCTGACGTTTAAAAATGCTTCAGAACTCTTCCATTGTTCTCGGAATTCCGCTGACGTTTAAAAATGCTTTGGAACTCTTCCATTATTCTCGGAATTCTGCTGAAGTTTAAAAATGCTTCGGAACTCTTCCATTGTTCTCAGAATTCCGCTGACGTTTAAAAATGCTTCGGTACTCTTCCATTGTTCTCGGAATTCCGCTGACATATAAAAATGCTTCGGAAATCTTGCATTGTTCTCGGCATTCCGCTGACGTTTAAAAATGCTTCGGAACTCTTCAATTGTTCTCGGAATTCTGCTGAACTTTTAAAATGCTTTGGAACTCTTCCATTGCTCTCGGAATTCTGCTGAAGTTTAAAAATGCTTCAGAACTCTTCCATTGTTTTCGGAATTCTGCTGAAGTTTAAAAATGCTTCGGAACTCTTCCATTGTTCTCAGAATTCCACTGACGTTTAAAAATGCTTCGGAACTCTTCCATTGTTCTCAGAATTCCGCTGACGTTTAAAAATGCTTCGGTACTCTTCCATTGTTCTCGGAATTCCGCTGACATATAAAAATGCTTCGGAAATCTTGCATTGTTCTCGGCATTCCGCTGACGTTTAAAAATGCTTCGGAACTCTTCAATTGTTCTCGGAATTCTGCCGAACTTTTAAAATGCTTTGGAACTCTTCCATTGCTCTCGGAATTCTGCTGAAGTTTAAAAATGCTTCAGAACTCTTCCATTGTTCTCGGAATTCTGCTGTAGTTTAAAAATGCTTCGGAACTCTTCCATTGTTCTCGGAATTCCGCTGACGTTTAAAAATGCTTCGGAAATCTTCCATTGTTTTCAAAATTCCGCTGACGTTTAAAAATGCTTCAGAACTCTTCCATTGTTCTCGGAATTCCGCTGACATATAAAAATGCTTCGGAAATCTTGCATTGTTCTCGGCATTCCGCTGACATTTAAAAATGCTTCGGAAATCTTCCATTGATATCAAAATTCCGCTGACGCTTAAAAATGCTTCAGAACTCTTCCATTGTTCTCGGAATTCCGCTGACGTTTAATAATGCTTCGCAACTTTTTCATTGTTCTCGGAATTCCGCTGACGGTTAAAAATGCTTCGGAACTCTTCAATTGTTCTCGGAATTCTGTTGAACTTTTAAAATGCTTTGGAACTCTTCCATTGCTCTCGGAATTCTGCTGAAGTTTAAAAATGCTTCAGAACTCTTACATTGTTCTCGGAATTCTGCTGACGTTTAAAAATGCTTCGGAACTCTACCATTGTTCTCGGAATTCCGTTGAAGTTTAAAAATGCTTCGAAACTCTTCCATTGTTCTCGGAATTCTGCTGAAGTTTAAAAATGCTTCGGAACTCTTCCATTGTTCTCGGAATTCCGCTGACGTTTAATAATGCTTCGCAACTCTTTCATTGTTCTCGGAATTCCACTGACGTTTAAAAATGCTTCGGAACGCTTCCATTGTTCTCGGAATTCCGTTGAAGTTTAAAAATGCTTCGAAACTCTTCCATTGTTCTCGGAATTCTGCTGAAGTTTAAAAATGCTTCGGAACTCTTTCATTGTTCTCAGAATTCCGCTGACATTTAAAAATGCTTTGGTACTCTTCCATTGTTCTCGGAATTCCGCTGACATATAAAAATGCTTCGGAAATCTTGCATTGTTCTCGGCATTCCGCTGACGTTTAAAAATGCTTCGGAACTCTTCCATTGTTCTCGGAATTCTGCTGAAGTTTAAAAATGCTTCAGAACTCTTCCATTGTTCTCAGAATTCCGCTGACGTTTAAAAATGCTTCGGAAATCTTCCATTGTTTTCAAAATTCCGCTGACGTTTAAAAATGCTTCAGAACTATTCCATTGTTCTCAGAATTCTGCTGACGTTTAAAAATGCTTCGGAACTCTTCCATTGTTCTCGGAATTCCGCTGACGTTTAAAAATGCTTCACAACTCTTCCATTGTTCTCGGAATTCCGCTGACGTTTAAAAATGCTTCACAACTCTTCCATTGTTCTCGGAATTCCGCTGACTTTTAAAAATGCTTCGGAAATCTTCCATTGTTTTCAAAATTCCGCTGACGCTTAAAAATGCTTCAGAACTCTTCCATTGTTCTCGGAATTCTGCTGAAGTTTAAAAATGCTACAGAACTCTTACATTGTTCTCGGAATTCTGCTGACGTTTAAAAATGCTTCGGAACTCTTCCATTGTTCTCTGAATTCCGCTGATGTTTAAAAATGCTTCGGTACTCTTCCTTTGTTCTCGGAATTCCGCTGACATATAAAAATGCTTCGGAAATCTTGCATTGTTCTCGGCATTCCGCTGACGTTTAAAAATGCTTCGGAACTCTTCCATTGTTCTCGGAATTCTGCTGACGTTTAAAAATGCTTCGGAACTCTTCCATTGTTCTCGGAATTCGTGTGAATTTTAAAAATGCTTCGGAACTCTTCTATTGTTCTCGGAATTCCGCTGAAATTTAAAAATGCTTAAAATCTCTTACATTGTACTCGGAATTCCGCTGAAGTTTAAAAATGCTTCGGAACTCTTCCATTGTTCTCGGAATTCTGCTGAAGTTTGAAAATGCTTCAGAACTCTTCCATTGTTCTCAGAATTCCGCTGACGTTTAAAAATGCTTCGGAAATCTTCCATTGTTTTCAAAATTCCGCTGACGTTTAAAAATGCTTCAGAACTATTCCATTGTTCTCAGAATTCTGCTGACGTTTAAAAATGCTTCAGAACTCTTCCATTGTTCTCGGAATTCCGCTGACGTTTAAAAATGCTTCACAACTCTTCCATTGTTCTCGGAATTCCGCTGACGTTTAAAAATGCTTCACAACTCTTCCATTGTTCTCGGAATTCCGCTGACTTTTAAAAATGCTTCGGAAATCTTCCATTGTTTTCAAAATTCCGCTGACGCTTAAAAATGCTTCAGAACTCTTCCATTGTTCTCGGAATTCTGCTGACGTTTAATAATGCTTCGCAACTCTTTCATTGTTCTCGGAATTCCACTGACGTTTAAAAATGCTTCGGAACTCATCCATTGTTCTCGGAATTCCGTTGAAGTTTAAAAATGCTTCGAAACTCTTCCATTGTTCTCGGAATTCTGCTGACATATAAAAATGCTTCGGAAATCTTGCATTGTTCTCGGCATTCCGCTGACGTTTAAAAATGCTTCGGAACTCTTCCATTGCTCTCGGAATTCTGCTGAAGTTTAAAAATGTTTCAGAACTCTTACATTGTTCTCGGAATTCTGCTGACGTTTAAAAATGCTTCGGAACTCTTCCATTGTTCTCAGAATTCAGCTGAAGTTTAAAAATGCTTCGGAACTCTTCCATTGTTCTCGGAATTCTGCTGAAGTTTAAAAATGCTACGTAACTCTTCCATTGTTCTCAGAATTCCGCTGACGTTTAAAAATGCTTTGGAACTCTTCCATTGCTCTCGGAATTCTGCTGAAGTTTAAAAATGCTTCGGAACTCTTCCATTGTTCTCGGAATTCTGCTGAAGTTTAAAAATGCTTCGGAACTCTTCCATTGTTCTCGGAATTCCGTTGAAGTTTAAAAATACTTCGAAACTCTTCCATTGTTCTCGGAATTCTGCTGAAGTTTAAAAATGCTTCGGAACTCTTCTATTGTTCTCAGAATTCCGCTAACGTTTAAAAATGCTTCGGAAATCTTCCATTGTTTTCAAAATTCCGCTGACGCTTAAAAATGCTTCAGAACTCTTCCATTGTTCTCGGAATTCCGCTGACGTTTAATAATGCTTCGCAACTCTTTCATTGTACTCGGAATTCCGCTAACGTTTAAAAATGCTTCGGAACTCTTCCATTGTTCTTGGAATTCCGTTGAAGTTTAAAAATGCTTCGAAACTCTTCCATTGTTCTGGGAATTCTGCTGAAGTTTAAAAATGCTTCAGAACTCTTCCATTGTTCTCGGAATTCCGCTGACGTTTAATAATGCTTCGCAACTCTTTCATTGTTCTCGGAATTCCGCTGATGTTTAAAAATGCTTCGGAACTCTTCCATTGTTCTCGGAATTCTGTTGAAGTTTAAAAATGCTTCTAAACTCTTCCATTGTTCTCGGAATTCCGCTGACATATAAAAATGCTTCGGAAATCTTGCATTGTTCTCGGCATTCCACTGACATTTAAAAATGCTTCGGAACTCTTCAATTGTTCTCGGAATTCTGCCGAACTTTTAAAATGCTTTGGAACTCTTCCATTGTTCTCGGAATTCTGCTGTAGTTTAAAAATGCTTCGGAACTCTTCCATTGTTCTCGGAATTCCGCTGACGTTTAAAAATGCTTCGGAAATCTTCCATTGTTTTCAAAATTCCGCTGACGTTTAAAAATGCTTCAGAACTCTTCCATTGTTCTCGGAATTCCGCTGACGTTTTAAAATGCTTCGGTACTCTTCCATTGTTCTCGGAATTCCGCTGACATATAAAAATGCTTCGGAAATCTTGCATTGTTCTCGGCATTCCGCTGACGTTTAAAAATGCTTCGGAACTCTTCCATTGTTCTCAGAATTCCGCTGACGTTTAAAAATGCTTCGGAAATCTTCCATTGTTTTCAAAATTCCGCTGACGTTTAAAAATGCTTCAGAACTCTTCCATTGTTCTCGGAATTCCGCTGACGTTTAAAAATGCTTTGGAACTCTTCCATTATTCTCGGAATTCTGCTGAAGTTTAAAAATGCTTCGGAACTCTTCCATTGTTCTCAGAATTCCGCTGACGTTTAAAAATGCTTCGGTACTCTTCCATTGTTCTCGGAATTCCGCTGACATATAAAAATGCTTCGGAAATCTTGCATTGTTCTCGGCATTCCGCTGACGTTTAAAAATGCTTCGGAACTCTTCAATTGTTCTCGGAATTCTGCTGAACTTTTAAAATGCTTTGGAACTCTTCCATTGCTCTCGGAATTCTGCTGAAGTTTAAAAATGCTTCAGAACTCTTCCATTGTTTTCGGAATTCTGCTGAAGTTTAAAAATGCTTCGGAACTCTTCCATTGTTCTCAGAATTCCACTGACGTTTAAAAATGCTTCGGAACTCTTCCATTGTTCTCAGAATTCCGCTGACGTTTAAAAATGCTTCGGTACTCTTCCATTGTTCTCGGAATTCCGCTGACATATAAAAATGCTTCGGAAATCTTGCATTGTTCTCGGCATTCCGCTGACGTTTAAAAATGCTTCGGAACTCTTCAATTGTTCTCGGAATTCTGCCGAACTTTTAAAATGCTTTGGAACTCTTCCATTGCTCTCGGAATTCTGCTGAAGTTTAAAAATGCTTCAGAACTCTTCCATTGTTCTCGGAATTCTGCTGTAGTTTAAAAATGCTTCGGAACTCTTCCATTGTTCTCGGAATTCCGCTGACGTTTAAAAATGCTTCGGAAATCTTCCATTGTTTTCAAAATTCCGCTGACGTTTAAAAATGCTTCAGAACTCTTCCATTGTTCTCGGAATTCCGCTGACATATAAAAATGCTTCGGAAATCTTGCATTGTTCTCGGAATTCCACTGACGTTTAAAAATGCTTCGGAACTCATCCATTGTTCTCGGAATTCCGTTGAAGTTTAAAAATGCTTCGAAACTCTTCCATTGTTCTCGGAATTCTGCTGACATATAAAAATGCTTCGGAAATCTTGCATTGTTCTCGGCATTCCGCTGACGTTTAAAAATGCTTCGGAACTCTTCCATTGCTCTCGGAATTCTGCTGAAGTTTAAAAATGTTTCAGAACTCTTACATTGTTCTCGGAATTCTGCTGACGTTTAAAAATGCTTCGGAACTCTTCCATTGTTCTCAGAATTCAGCTGAAGTTTAAAAATGCTTCGGAACTCTTCCATTGTTCTCGGAATTCCGCTGACATATAAAAATGCTTCGGAAATCTTGCATTGTTCTCGGCATTCCGCTGACATTTAAAAATGCTTCGGAAATCTTCCATTGATATCAAAATTCCGCTGACGCTTAAAAATGCTTCAGAACTCTTCCATTGTTCTCGGAATTCCGCTGACGTTTAATAATGCTTCGCAACTTTTTCATTGTTCTCGGAATTCCGCTGACGGTTAAAAATGCTTCGGAACTCTTCAATTGTTCTCGGAATTCTGTTGAACTTTTAAAATGCTTTGGAACTCTTCCATTGCTCTCGGAATTCTGCTGAAGTTTAAAAATGCTTCAGAACTCTTACATTGTTCTCGGAATTCTGCTGACGTTTAAAAATGCTTCGGAACTCTACCATTGTTCTCGGAATTCCGTTGAAGTTTAAAAATGCTTCGAAACTCTTCCATTGTTCTCGGAATTCTGCTGAAGTTTAAAAATGCTTCGGAACTCTTCCATTGTTCTCGGAATTCCGCTGACGTTTAATAATGCTTCGCAACTCTTTCATTGTTCTCGGAATTCCACTGACGTTTAAAAATGCTTCGGAACGCTTCCATTGTTCTCGGAATTCCGTTGAAGTTTAAAAATGCTTCGAAACTCTTCCATTGTTCTCGGAATTCTGCTGTAGTTTAAAAATGCTTCGGAACTCTTTCATTGTTCTCAGAATTCCGCTGACATTTAAAAATGCTTTGGTACTCTTCCATTGTTCTCGGAATTCCGCTGACATATAAAAATGCTTCGGAAATCTTGCATTGTTCTCGGCATTCCGCTGACGTTTAAAAATGCTTCGGAACTCTTCCATTGTTCTCGGAATTCTGCTAAAGTTTAAAAATGCTTCAGAACTCTTCCATTGTTCTCAGAATTCCGCTGACGTTTAAAAATGCTTCGGAAATCTTCCATTGTTTTCAAAATTCCGCTGACGTTTAAAAATGCTTCAGAACTATTCCATTGTTCTCAGAATTCTGCTGACGTTTAAAAATGCTTCGGAACTCTTCCATTGTTCTCGGAATTCCGCTGACGTTTAAAAATGCTTCACAACTCTTCCATTGTTCTCGGAATTCCGCTGACGTTTAAAAATGCTTCACAACTCTTCCATTGTTCTCGGAATTCCGCTGACTTTTAAAAATGCTTCGGAAATCTTCCATTGTTTTCAAAATTCCGCTGACGCTTAAAAATGCTTCAGAACTCTTCCATTGTTCTCGGAATTCTGCTGAAGTTTAAAAATGCTACAGAACTCTTACATTGTTCTCGGAATTCTGCTGACGTTTAAAAATGCTTCGGAACTCTTCCATTGTTCTCTGAATTCCGCTGATGTTTAAAAATGCTTCGGTACTCTTCCTTTGTTCTCGGAATTCCGCTGACATATAAAAATGCTTCGGAAATCTTGCATTGTTCTCGGCATTCCGCTGACGTTTAAAAATGCTTCGGAACTCTTCCATTGTTCTCGGAATTCTGCTGACGTTTAAAAATGCTTCGGAACTCTTCCATTGTTCTCGGAATTCGTGTGAATTTTAAAAATGCTTCGGAACTCTTCTATTGTTCTCGGAATTCCGCTGAAATTTAAAAATGCTTAAAATCTCTTACATTGTACTCGGAATTCCGCTGAAGTTTAAAAATGCTTCGGAACTCTTCCATTGTTCTCGGAATTCTGCTGAAGTTTGAAAATGCTTCAGAACTCTTCCATTGTTCTCAGAATTCCGCTGACGTTTAAAAATGCTTCGGAAATCTTCCATTGTTTTCAAAATTCCGCTGACGTTTAAAAATGCTTCAGAACTATTCCATTGTTCTCAGAATTCTGCTGACGTTTAAAAATGCTTCAGAACTCTTCCATTGTTCTCGGAATTCCGCTGACGTTTAAAAATGCTTCACAACTCTTCCATTGTTCTCGGAATTCCGCTGACGTTTAAAAATGCTTCACAACTGTTCCATTGTTCTCGGAATTCCGCTGACTTTTAAAAATGCTTCGGAAATCTTCCATTGTTTTCAAAATTCCGCTGACGCTTAAAAATGCTTCAGAACTCTTCCATTGTTCTCGGAATTCTGCTGACGTTTAATAATGCTTCGCAACTCTTTCATTGTTCTCGGAATTCCACTGACGTTTAAAAATGCTTCGGAACTCATCCATTGTTCTCGGAATTCCGTTGAAGTTTAAAAATGCTTCGAAACTCTTCCATTGTTCTCGGAATTCTGCTGACATATAAAAATGCTTCGGAAATCTTGCATTGTTCTCGGCATTCCGCTGACGTTTAAAAATGCTTCGGAACTCTTCCATTGCTCTCGGAATTCTGCTGAAGTTTAAAAATGTTTCAGAACTCTTACATTGTTCTCGGAATTCTGCTGACGTTTAAAAATGCTTCGGAACTCTTCCATTGTTCTCAGAATTCAGCTGAAGTTTAAAAATGCTTCGGAACTCTTCCATTGTTCTCGGAATTCTGCTGAAGTTTAAAAATGCTACGTAACTCTTCCATTGTTCTCAGAATTCCGCTGACGTTTAAAAATGCTTTGGAACTCTTCCATTGCTCTCGGAATTCTGCTGAAGTTTAAAAATGCTTCGGAACTCTTCCATTGTTCTCGGAATTCTGCTGAAGTTTAAAAATGCTTCGGAACTCTTCCATTGTTCTCGGAATTCCGTTGAAGTTTAAAAATACTTCGAAACTCTTCCATTGTTCTCGGAATTCTGCTGAAGTTTAAAAATGCTTCGGAACTCTTCTATTGTTCTCAGAATTCCGCTAACGTTTAAAAATGCTTCGGAAATCTTCCATTGTTTTCAAAATTCCGCTGACGCTTAAAAATGCTTCAGAACTCTTCCATTGTTCTCGGAATTCCGCTGACGTTTAATAATGCTTCGCAACTCTTTCATTGTACTCGGAATTCCGCTAACGTTTAAAAATGCTTCGGAACTCTTCCATTGTTCTTGGAATTCCGTTGAAGTTTAAAAATGCTTCGAAACTCTTCCATTGTTCTGGGAATTCTGCTGAAGTTTAAAAATGCTTCAGAACTCTTCCATTGTTCTCGGAATTCCGCTGACGTTTAATAATGCTTCGCAACTCTTTCATTGTTCTCGGAATTCCGCTGATGTTTAAAAATGCTTCGGAACTCTTCCATTGTTCTCGGAATTCTGTTGAAGTTTAAAAATGCTTCTAAACTCTTCCATTGTTCTCGGAATTCCGCTGACATATAAAAATGCTTCGGAAATCTTGCATTGTTCTCGGCATTCCGCTGACATTTAAAAATGCTTCGGAACTCTTCAATTGTTCTCGGAATTCTGCCGAACTTTTAAAATGCTTTGGAACTCTTCCATTGTTCTCGGAATTCTGCTGTAGTTTAAAAATGCTTCGGAACTCTTCCATTGTTCTCGGAATTCCGCTGACGTTTAAAAATGCTTCGGAAATCTTCCATTGTTTTCAAAATTCCGCTGACGTTTAAAAATGCTTCAGAACTCTTCCATTGTTCTCGGAATTCCGCTGACGTTTTAAAATGCTTCGGTACTCTTCCATTGTTCTCGGAATTCCGCTGACATATAAAAATGCTTCGGAAATCTTGCATTGTTCTCGGCATTCCGCTGACGTTTAAAAATGCTTCGGAACTCTTCCATTGTTCTCAGAATTCCGCTGACGTTTAAAAATGCTTCGGAAATCTTCCATTGTTTTCAAAATTCCGCTGACGTTTAAAAATGCTTCAGAACTCTTCCATTGTTCTCGGAATTCCGCTGACGTTTAAAAATGCTTTGGAACTCTTCCATTATTCTCGGAATTCTGCTGAAATTTAAAAATGCTTCGGAACTCTTCCATTGTTCTCAGAATTCCGCTGACGTTTTAAAATGCTTCGGTACTCTTCCATTGTTCTCGGAATTCCGCTGACATATAAAAATGCTTCGGAAATCTTGCATTGTTCTCGGCATTCCGCTGACGTTTAAAAATGCTTCGGAACTCTTCCATTGTTCTCAGAATTCCGCTGACGTTTAAAAATGCTTCGGAAATCTTCCATTGTTTTCAAAATTCCGCTGACGTTTAAAAATGCTTCAGAACTCTTCCATTGTTCTCGGAATTCCGCTGACGTTTAAAAATGCTTTGGAACTCTTCCATTATTCTCGGAATTCTGCTGAAGTTTAAAAATGCTTCGGAACTCTTCCATTGTTCTCAGAATTCCGCTGACGTTTAAAAATGCTTCGGTACTCTTCCATTGTTCTCGGAATTCCGCTGACATATAAAAATGCTTCGGAAATCTTGCATTGTTCTCGGCATTCCGCTGACGTTTAAAAATGCTTCGGAACTCTTCAATTGTTCTCGGAATTCTGCTGAACTTTTAAAATGCTTTGGAACTCTTCCATTGCTCTCGGAATTCTGCTGAAGTTTAAAAATGCTTCAGAACTCTTCCATTGTTTTCGGAATTCTGCTGAAGTTTAAAAATGCTTCGGAACTCTTCCATTGTTCTCAGAATTCCACTGACGTTTAAAAATGCTTCGGAACTCTTCCATTGTTCTCAGAATTCCGCTGACGTTTAAAAATGCTTCGGTACTCTTCCATTGTTCTCGGAATTCCGCTGACATATAAAAATGCTTCGGAAATCTTGCATTGTTCTCGGCATTCCGCTGACGTTTAAAAATGCTTCGGAACTCTTCAATTGTTCTCGGAATTCTGCCGAACTTTTAAAATGCTTTGGAACTCTTCCATTGCTCTCGGAATTCTGCTGAAGTTTAAAAATGCTTCAGAACTCTTCCATTGTTCTCGGAATTCTGCTGTAGTTTAAAAATGCTTCGGAACTCTTCCATTGTTCTCGGAATTCCGCTGACGTTTAAAAATGCTTCGGAAATCTTCCATTGTTTTCAAAATTCCGCTGACGTTTAAAAATGCTTCAGAACTCTTCCATTGTTCTCGGAATTCCGCTGACATATAAAAATGCTTCGGAAATCTTGCATTGTTCTCGGCATTCCGCTGACATTTAAAAATGCTTCGGAAATCTTCCATTGATATCAAAATTCCGCTGACGCTTAAAAATGCTTCAGAACTCTTCCATTGTTCTCGGAATTCCGCTGACGTTTAATAATGCTTCGCAACTTTTTCATTGTTCTCGGAATTCCGCTGACGGTTAAAAATGCTTCGGAACTCTTCAATTGTTCTCGGAATTCTGTTGAACTTTTAAAATGCTTTGGAACTCTTCCATTGCTCTCGGAATTCTGCTGAAGTTTAAAAATGCTTCAGAACTCTTACATTGTTCTCGGAATTCTGCTGACGTTTAAAAATGCTTCGGAACTCTACCATTGTTCTCGGAATTCCGTTGAAGTTTAAAAATGCTTCGAAACTCTTCCATTGTTCTCGGAATTCTGCTGAAGTTTAAAAATGCTTCGGAACTCTTCCATTGTTCTCGGAATTCCGCTGACGTTTAATAATGCTTCGCAACTCTTTCATTGTTCTCGGAATTCCACTGACGTTTAAAAATGCTTCGGAACGCTTCCATTGTTCTCGGAATTCCGTTGAAGTTTAAAAATGCTTCGAAACTCTTCCATTGTTCTCGGAATTCTGCTGAAGTTTAAAAATGCTTCGGAACTCTTTCATTGTTCTCAGAATTCCGCTGACATTTAAAAATGCTTTGGTACTCTTCCATTGTTCTCGGAATTCCGCTGACATATAAAAATGCTTCGGAAATCTTGCATTGTTCTCGGCATTCCGCTGACGTTTAAAAATGCTTCGGAACTCTTCCATTGTTCTCGGAATTCTGCTGAAGTTTAAAAATGCTTCAGAACTCTTCCATTGTTCTCAGAATTCCGCTGACGTTTAAAAATGCTTCGGAAATCTTCCATTGTTTTCAAAATTCCGCTGACGTTTAAAAATGCTTCAGAACTATTCCATTGTTCTCAGAATTCTGCTGACGTTTAAAAATGCTTCGGAACTCTTCCATTGTTCTCGGAATTCCGCTGACGTTTAAAAATGCTTCACAACTCTTCCATTGTTCTCGGAATTCCGCTGACGTTTAAAAATGCTTCACAACTCTTCCATTGTTCTCGGAATTCCGCTGACTTTTAAAAATGCTTCGGAAATCTTCCATTGTTTTCAAAATTCCGCTGACGCTTAAAAATGCTTCAGAACTCTTCCATTGTTCTCGGAATTCTGCTGAAGTTTAAAAATGCTACAGAACTCTTACATTGTTCTCGGAATTCTGCTGACGTTTAAAAATGCTTCGGAACTCTTCCATTGTTCTCTGAATTCCGCTGATGTTTAAAAATGCTTCGGTACTCTTCCTTTGTTCTCGGAATTCCGCTGACATATAAAAATGCTTCGGAAATCTTGCATTGTTCTCGGCATTCCGCTGACGTTTAAAAATGCTTCGGAACTCTTCCATTGTTCTCGGAATTCTGCTGACGTTTAAAAATGCTTCGGAACTCTTCCATTGTTCTCGGAATTCGTGTGAATTTTAAAAATGCTTCGGAACTCTTCTATTGTTCTCGGAATTCCGCTGAAATTTAAAAATGCTTAAAATCTCTTACATTGTACTCGGAATTCCGCTGAAGTTTAAAAATGCTTCGGAACTCTTCCATTGTTCTCGGAATTCTGCTGAAGTTTGAAAATGCTTCAGAACTCTTCCATTGTTCTCAGAATTCCGCTGACGTTTAAAAATGCTTCGGAAATCTTCCATTGTTTTCAAAATTCCGCTGACGTTTAAAAATGCTTCAGAACTATTCCATTGTTCTCAGAATTCTGCTGACGTTTAAAAATGCTTCAGAACTCTTCCATTGTTCTCGGAATTCCGCTGACGTTTAAAAATGCTTCACAACTCTTCCATTGTTCTCGGAATTCCGCTGACGTTTAAAAATGCTTCACAACTCTTCCATTGTTCTCGGAATTCCGCTGACTTTTAAAAATGCTTCGGAAATCTTCCATTGTTTTCAAAATTCCGCTGACGCTTAAAAATGCTTCAGAACTCTTCCATTGTTCTCGGAATTCTGCTGACGTTTAATAATGCTTCGCAACTCTTTCATTGTTCTCGGAATTCCACTGACGTTTAAAAATGCTTCGGAACTCATCCATTGTTCTCGGAATTCCGTTGAAGTTTAAAAATGCTTCGAAACTCTTCCATTGTTCTCGGAATTCTGCTGACATATAAAAATGCTTCGGAAATCTTGCATTGTTCTCGGCATTCCGCTGACGTTTAAAAATGCTTCGGAACTCTTCCATTGCTCTCGGAATTCTGCTGAAGTTTAAAAATGTTTCAGAACTCTTACATTGTTCTCGGAATTCTGCTGACGTTTAAAAATGCTTCGGAACTCTTCCATTGTTCTCAGAATTCAGCTGAAGTTTAAAAATGCTTCGGAACTCTTCCATTGTTCTCGGAATTCTGCTGAAGTTTAAAAATGCTACGTAACTCTTCCATTGTTCTCAGAATTCCGCTGACGTTTAAAAATGCTTTGGAACTCTTCCATTGCTCTCGGAATTCTGCTGAAGTTTAAAAATGCTTCGGAACTCTTCCATTGTTCTCGGAATTCTGCTGAAGTTTAAAAATGCTTCGGAACTCTTCCATTGTTCTCGGAATTCCGTTGAAGTTTAAAAATACTTCGAAACTCTTCCATTGTTCTCGGAATTCTGCTGAAGTTTAAAAATGCTTCGGAACTCTTCTATTGTTCTCAGAATTCCGCTAACGTTTAAAAATGCTTCGGAAATCTTCCATTGTTTTCAAAATTCCGCTGACGCTTAAAAATGCTTCAGAACTCTTCCATTGTTCTCGGAATTCCGCTGACGTTTAATAATGCTTCGCAACTCTTTCATTGTACTCGGAATTCCGCTAACGTTTAAAAATGCTTCGGAACTCTTCCATTGTTCTTGGAATTCCGTTGAAGTTTAAAAATGCTTCGAAACTCTTCCATTGTTCTGGGAATTCTGCTGAAGTTTAAAAATGCTTCAGAACTCTTCCATTGTTCTCGGAATTCCGCTGACGTTTAATAATGCTTCGCAACTCTTTCATTGTTCTCGGAATTCCGCTGATGTTTAAAAATGCTTCGGAACTCTTCCATTGTTCTCGGAATTCTGTTGAAGTTTAAAAATGCTTCTAAACTCTTCCATTGTTCTCGGAATTCCGCTGACATATAAAAATGCTTCGGAAATCTTGCATTGTTCTCGGCATTCCGCTGACATTTAAAAATGCTTCGGAACTCTTCAATTGTTCTCGGAATTCTGCCGAACTTTTAAAATGCTTTGGAACTCTTCCATTGTTCTCGGAATTCTGCTGTAGTTTAAAAATGCTTCGGAACTCTTCCATTGTTCTCGGAATTCCGCTGACGTTTAAAAATGCTTCGGAAATCTTCCATTGTTTTCAAAATTCCGCTGACGTTTAAAAATGCTTCAGAACTCTTCCATTGTTCTCGGAATTCCGCTGACGTTTTAAAATGCTTCGGTACTCTTCCATTGTTCTCGGAATTCCGCTGACATATAAAAATGCTTCGGAAATCTTGCATTGTTCTCGGCATTCCGCTGACGTTTAAAAATGCTTCGGAACTCTTCCATTGTTCTCAGAATTCCGCTGACGTTTAAAAATGCTTCGGAAATCTTCCATTGTTTTCAAAATTCCGCTGACGTTTAAAAATGCTTCAGAACTCTTCCATTGTTCTCGGAATTCCGCTGACGTTTAAAAATGCTTTGGAACTCTTCCATTATTCTCGGAATTCTGCTGAAGTTTAAAAATGCTTCGGAACTCTTCCATTGTTCTCAGAATTCCGCTGACGTTTAAAAATGCTTCGGTACTCTTCCATTGTTCTCGGAATTCCGCTGACATATAAAAATGCTTCGGAAATCTTGCATTGTTCTCGGCATTCCGCTGACGTTTAAAAATGCTTCGGAACTCTTCAATTGTTCTCGGAATTCTGCTGAACTTTTAAAATGCTTTGGAACTCTTCCATTGCTCTCGGAATTCTGCTGAAGTTTAAAAATGCTTCAGAACTCTTCCATTGTTTTCGGAATTCTGCTGAAGTTTAAAAATGCTTCGGAACTCTTCCATTGTTCTCAGAATTCCACTGACGTTTAAAAATGCTTCGGAAATCTTCCATTGTTTTCAAAATTCCGCTGACGCTTAAAAATGCTTCAGAACTCTTCCATTGTTCTCGGAATTCCGCTGACGTTTAATAATGCTTCGCAACTTTTTCATTGTTCTCGGAATTCCGCTGACGGTTAAAAATGCTTCGGAACTCTTCGATTGTTCTCGGAATTCCGTTGAAGTTTAAAAATGCTTCGAAACTCTTCCATTGTTCTCGGAATTCTGCTGACGTTTAAAAATGCTTCGGAACTCTTCCATTGTTCTCGGAATTCCGTTGAAGTTTAAAAATGCTTCGGAACTCTTCCATTGTTCTCGGAATTCCGCTGACATATAAAAATGCTTTGAAAATCTTGCATTGTTCTCGGCATTCCGCTGACGTTTAAAATTGCTTCGGAACTCTTCAATTGTTCTCGGAATTCTGTTGAACTTTTAAAATGCTTTGGAACTCTTCCATTGCTCTCGGAATTCTGCTGAAGTTTAAAAATGCTTCAGAACTCTTACATTGTTCTCGGAATTCTGCTGACGTTTAAAAATGCTTCGGAACTCTACCATTGTTCTCGGAATTCCGTTGAAGTTTAAAAATGCTTCATAACTCTTCCATTGTTCTCGCAATTCTGCTGAAGTTTAAAAATGCTTCGGAACTCTTCCATTGTTCTCGGAATTCCGCTGACGTTTAATAATGCTTCGCAACTCTTTCATTGTTCTCGGAATTCCACTGACGTTTAAAAATGCTTCGGAAATCTTCCATTGTTTTCAAAATTCCGCTGACGCTTAAAAATGCTTCAGAACTCTTCCATTGTTCTCGGAATTCCGCTGACGTTTAATAATGCTTTGCAACTCTTTCATTGTACTCGGAATTCCGCTAACGTTTAAAAATGCTTCAGAACTCTTCCATTGTTCTCGGAATTCCGCTGACGTTTAATAATGCTTTGCAACTCTTTCATTGTTCTCGGAATTCCGCTGATGTTTAAAAATGCTTCGGAACTCTTCCATTGTTCTCGGAATTCTGTTGAAGTTTAAAAATGCTTCTAAACTCTTCCATTGTTCTCGGAATTCCGCTGACATATAAAAATGCTTCGGAAATCTTGCATTGTTCTCGGCATTCCGCTGACGTTTAAAAATGCTTCGGAACTCTTCCATTGTTCTCGGAATTCTGCTGAAGTTTAAAAATGCTTCAGAACTCTTCCATTGTTCTCAGAATTCCGCTGACGTTTAAAAATGCTTCGGAAATCTTCCATTGTTTTCAAAATTCCGCTGACGTTTAAAAATGCTTCAGAACTATTCCATTGTTCTCAGAATTCTGCTGACGTTTAAAAATGCTTCGGAACTCTTCCATTGTTCTCGGAATTCCGCTGACGTTTAAAAATGCTTCACAACTCTTCCATTGTTCACGGAATTCCACTGACGTTTAAAAATGCTTCACAACTCTTCCATTGTTCTCGGAATTCCGCTGACTTTTAAAAATGCTTCGGAAATCTTCCATTGTTTTCAAAATTCCGCTGACGCTTAAAAATGCTTCAGAACTCTTCCATTGTTCTCAGAATTCCGCTGACGTTTAAAAATGCTTTGGAACTCTTCCATTGCTCTCGGAATTCTGCTGAAGTTTAAAAATGCTTCGGAACTCTTCCATTGTTCTCGGAATTCTGCTGAAGTTTAAAAATGCTTCGGAACTCTTCCATTGTTCTCGGAATTCCGTTGAAGTTTAAAAATACTTCGAAACTCTTCCATTGTTCTCGGAATTCTGCTGAAGTTTAAAAATGCTTCGGAACTCTTCCATTGTTCTCAGAATTCCGCTAACGTTTATAAATGCTTCGGAAATCTTCCATTGTTTTCAAAATTCCGCTGACGCTTAAAAATGCTTCAGAACTCTTCCATTGTTCTCGGAATTCCGCTGACGTTTAATAATGCTTCGCAACTCTTTCATTGTACTCGGAATTCCGCTAACGTTTAAAAATGCTTCGGAACTCTTCCATTGTTCTCGGAATTCCGTTGAAGTTTAAAAATGCTTCGAAACTCTTCCATTGTTCTGGGAATTCTGCTGAAGTTTAAAAATGCTTCAGAACTCTTCCATTGTTCTCGGAATTCCGCTGACGTTTAATAATGCTTCGCAACTCTTCCATTGTTCTCGGAATTCGTGTGAATTTTAAAAATGCTTCGGAACTCTTCTATTGTTCTCGGAATTCCGCTGAAATTTAAAAATGCTTAAAATCTCTTACATTGTACTCGGAATTCCGCTGAAGTTTAAAAATGCTTCGGAACTCTTCCATTGTTCTCGGAATTCTGCTGAAGTTTAAAAATGCTTCAGAACTCTTCCATTGTTCTCAGAATTCCGCTGACGTTTAAAAATGCTTCGGAAATCTTCCATTGTTTTCAAAATTCCGCTGACGTTTAAAAATGCTTCAGAACTATTCCATTGTTCTCAGAATTCTGCTGACGTTTAAAAATGCTTCAGAACTCTTCCATTGTTCTCGGAATTCCGCTGACGTTTAAAAATGCTTCACAACTCTTCCATTGTTCTCGGAATTCCGCTGACTTTTAAAAATGCTTCGGAAATCTTCCATTGTTTTCAAAATTCCGCTGACGCTTAAAAATGCTTCAGAACTCTTCCATTGTTCTCGGAATTCTGCTGACGTTTAATAATGCTTCGCAACTCTTTCATTGTTCTCGGAATTCCACTGACGTTTAAAAATGCTTCGGAACTCATCCATTGTTCTCGGAATTCCGTTGAAGTTTAAAAATGCTTCGAAACTCTTCCATTGTTCTCGGAATTCTGCTGACATATAAAAATGCTTCGGAAATCTTGCATTGTTCTCGGCATTCCGCTGACGTTTAAAAATGCTTCGGAACTCTTCCATTGCTCTCGGAATTCTGCTGAAGTTTAAAAATGTTTCAGAACTCTTACATTGTTCTCGGAATTCTGCTGACGTTTAAAAATGCTTCGGAACTCTTCCATTGTTCTCAGAATTCAGCTGAAGTTTAAAAATGCTTCGGAACTCTTCCATTGTTCTCGGAATTCTGCTGAAGTTTAAAAATGCTACGTAACTCTTCCATTGTTCTCAGAATTCCGCTGACGTTTAAAAATGCTTTGGAACTCTTCCATTGCTCTCGGAATTCTGCTGAAGTTTAAAAATGCTTCGGAACTCTTCCATTGTTCTCGGAATTCTGCTGAAGTTTAAAAATGCTTCGGAACTCTTCCATTGTTCTCGGAATTCCGTTGAAGTTTAAAAATACTTCGAAACTCTTCCATTGTTCTCGGAATTCTGCTGAAGTTTAAAAATGCTTCGGAACTCTTCCATTGTTCTCAGAATTCCGCTAACGTTTAAAAATGCTTCGGAAATCTTCCATTGTTTTCAAAATTCCGCTGACGCTTAAAAATGCTTCAGAACTCTTCCATTGTTCTCGGAATTCCGCTGACGTTTAATAATGCTTCGCAACTCTTTCATTGTACTCGGAATTCCGCTAACGTTTAAAAATGCTTCGGAACTCTTCCATTGTTCTCGGAATTCCGTTGAAGTTTAAAAATGCTTCGAAACTCTTCCATTGTTCTGGGAATTCTGCTGAAGTTTAAAAATGCTTCAGAACTCTTCCATTATTCTCGGAATTCCGCTGACGTTTAATAATGCTTCGCAACTCTTTCATTGTTCTCGGAATTCCGCTGATGTTTAAAAATGCTTCGGAACTCTTCCATTGTTCTCGGAATTCTGTTGAAGTTTAAAAATGCTTCTAAACTCTTCCATTGTTCTCGGAATTCCGCTGACATATAAAAATGCTTCGGAAATCTTGCATTGTTCTCGGCATTCCGCTGACATTTAAAAATGCTTCGGAACTCTTCAATTGTTCTCGGAATTCTGCCGAACTTTTAAAATGCTTTGGAACTCTTCCATTGTTCTCGGAATTCTGCTGTAGTTTAAAAATGCTTCGGAACTCTTCCATTGTTCTCGGAATTCCGCTGACGTTTAAAAATGCTTCGGAAATCTTCCATTGTTTTCAAAATTCCGCTGACGTTTAAAAATGCTTCAGAACTCTTCCATTGTTCTCGGAATTCCGCTGACGTTTTAAAATGCTTCGGTACTCTTCCATTGTTCTCGGAATTCCGCTGACATATAAAAATGCTTCGGAAATCTTGCATTGTTCTCGGCATTCCGCTGACGTTTAAAAATGCTTCGGAACTCTTCCATTGTTCTCAGAATTCCGCTGACGTTTAAAAATGCTTCGGAAATCTTCCATTGTTTTCAAAATTCCGCTGACGTTTAAAAATGCTTCAGAACTCTTCCATTGTTCTCGGAATTCCGCTGACGTTTAAAAATGCTTTGGAACTCTTCCATTATTCTCGGAATTCTGCTGAAGTTTAAAAATGCTTCGGAACTCTTCCATTGTTCTCAGAATTCCGCTGACGTTTAAAAATGCTTCGGTACTCTTCCATTGTTCTCGGAATTCCGCTGACATATAAAAATGCTTCGGAAATCTTGCATTGTTCTCGGCATTCCGCTGACGTTTAAAAATGCTTCGGAACTCTTCAATTGTTCTCGGAATTCTGCTGAAGTTTAAAAATGCTTCGGAACTCTTCCATTGTTCTCAGAATTCCACTGACGTTTAAAAATGCTTCGGAAATCTTCCATTGTTTTCAAAATTCCGCTGACGCTTAAAAATGCTTCAGAATTCTTCCATTGTTCTCGGAATTCCGCTGACGTTTAATAATGCTTCGCAACTTTTTCATTGTTCTCGGAATTCCGCTGACGGTTAAAAATGCTTCGGAACTCTTCGATTGTTCTCGGAATTCCGTTGAAGTTTAAAAATGCTTCGAAACTCTTCCATTGTTCTCGGAATTCTGCTGACGTTTAAAAATGCTTCGGAACTCTTCCATTGTTCTCGGAATTCCGTTGAAGTTTAAAAATGCTTCGGAACTCTTCCATTGTTCTCGGAATTCCGCTGACATATAAAAATGCTTTGAAAATCTTGCATTGTTCTCGACATTCCGCTGACGTTTAAAATTGCTTCGGAACTCTTCAATTGTTCTCGGAATTCTGTTGAACTTTTAAAATGCTTTGGAACTCTTCCATTGCTCTCGGAATTCTGCTGAAGTTTAAAAATGCTTCAGAACTCTTACATTGTTCTCGGAATTCTGCTGACGTTTAAAAATACTTCGGAACTCTACCATTGTTCTCGGAATTCCGTTGAAGTTTAAAAATGCTTCATAACTCTTCCATTGTTCTCGCAATTCTGCTGAAGTTTAAAAATGCTTCGGAACTCTTCCATTGTTCTCGGAATTCCGCTGACGTTTAATAATGCTTCGCAACTCTTTCATTGTTCTCGGAATTCCACTGACGTTTAAAAATGCTTCGGAAATCTTCCATTGTTTTCAAAATTCCGCTGACGCTTAAAAATGCTTCAGAACTCTTCCATTGTTCTCGGAATTCCGCTGACGTTTAATAATGCTTTGCAACTCTTTCATTGTACTCGGAATTCCGCTAACGTTTAAAAATGCTTCAGAACTCTTCCATTGTTCTCGGAATTCCGCTGACGTTTAATAATGCTTTGCAACTCTTTCATTGTTCTCGGAATTCCGCTGATGTTTAAAAATGCTTCGGAACTCTTCCATTGTTCTCGGAATTCTGTTGAAGTTTAAAAATGCTTCTAAACTCTTCCATTGTTCTCGGAATTCCGCTGACATATAAAAATGCTTCGGAAATCTTGCATTGTTCTCGGCATTCCGCTGACGTTTAAAAATGCTTCGGAACTCTTCCATTGTTCTCGGAATTCTGCTGAAGTTTAAAAATGCTTCAGAACTCTTCCATTGTTCTCAGAATTCCGCTGACGTTTAAAAATGCTTCGGAAATCTTCCATTGTTTTCAAAATTCCGCTGACGTTTAAAAATGCTTCAGAACTATTCCATTGTTCTCAGAATTCTGCTGACGTTTAAAAATGCTTCGGAACTCTTCCATTGTTCTCGGAATTCCGCTGACGTTTAAAAATGCTTCACAACTCTTCCATTGTTCACGGAATTCCACTGACGTTTAAAAATGCTTCACAACTCTTCCATTGTTCTCGGAATTCCGCTGACTTTTAAAAATGCTTCGGAAATCTTCCATTGTTTTCAAAATTCCGCTGACGCTTAAAAATGCTTCAGAACTCTTCCATTGTTCTCGGAATTCTGCTGAAGTTTAAAAATGCTTCAGAACTCTTACATTGTTCTCGGAATTCTGCTGACGTTTAAAAATGCCTCGGAACTCTTCCATTGTTCTCTGAATTCCGCTGACGTTTAAAAATGCTTCGGTACTCTTCCTTTGTTCTCGGAATTCCGCTGACATATAAAAATGCTTCGGAAATCTTGCATTGTTCTCGGCATTCCGCTGACGTTTAAAAATGCTTCGGAACTCTTCAATTGTTCTCGGAATTCTGCCGAACTTTTAAAATGCTTTGGAACTCTTCCATTGCTCTCGGAATTCTGCTGAAGTTTAAAAATGCTTCAGAACTCTTCCATTGTTCTCGGAATTCTGCTGTAGTTTAAAAATGCTTCGGAACTCTTCCATTGTTCTCGGAATTCCGCTGACGTTTAAAAATGCTTCGGAAATCTTCCATTGTTTTCAAAATACCGCTGACGTTTAAAAATGCTTCAGAACTCTTCCATTGTTCTCGGAATTCCGCTGACATATAAAAATGCTTCGGAAATCTTGCATTGTTCTCGGCATTCCGCTGACATTTAAAAATGCTTCGGAAATCTTCCATTGATATCAAAATTCCGCTGACGCTTAAAAATGCTTCAGAACTCTTCCATTGTTCTCGGAATTCCGCTGACGTTTAATAATGCTTCGCAACTTTTTCATTGTTCTCGGAATTCCGCTGACAGTTAAAAATGCTTCGGAACTCTTCCATTGTTCTCGGAATTCCGTTGAAGTTTAAAAATGCTTCGAAACTCTTCCATTGTTCTCGGAATTCTGCTGAAGTTTAAAAATGCTTCAGAACTCTTCCATTGTTCTCGGAATTCCGCTGACGTTTAATAATGCTTCGCAACTCTTTCATTGTTCTCGGAATTCCGCTGACGTTTAAAAATGCTTCGAAACTCTTCCATTGTTCTCGGAATTCTGCTGAAGTTTAAAAATGCTTCGGAACTCTTCCATTGTTCTCGGAATTCCGCTGACATATAAAAATGCTTTGAAAATCTTGCATTGTTCTCGGCATTCCGCTGACGTTTAAAATTGCTTCGGAACTCTTCAATTGTTCTCGGAATTCTGTTGAACTTTTAAATTGCTTTGGAACTCTTCCATTGCTCTCGGAATTCTGCTGAAGTTTAAAAATGCTTAAAATCTCTTACATTGTACTCGGAATTCCGCTGAAGTTTAAAAATGCTTCGGAACTCTTCCATTGCTCTCGGAATTCTGCTGAAGTTTAAAAATGCTTCAGAACTCTTACATTGTTCTCGGAATTCTGCTGACGTTTAAAAATGCTTCGGAACTCTTCCATTGTTCTCAGAATTCCGCTGAAGTTTAAAAATGCTTCGGTACTCTTCCATTGTTCTCGGAATTCCGCTGACATATAAAAATGCTTCGGAAATCTTGCATTGTTCTCGGAATTCTGCTGACGTTTAAAAATGCTTCGGAACTCTTCCATTGTTCTCAGAATTCAGCTGAAGTTTAAAAATGCTTCGGAACTCTTCCATTGTTCTCGGAATTCTGCTGAAGTTTAAAAATGCTTCGATACTCTTCCATTGTTCTCGGAATTCCGCTGACATATAAAAATGCTTCGGAAATCTTGCATTGTTCTCGGCATTCCGCTGACGTTTAAAAATGCTTCGGAACTCTTCAATTGTTCTCGGAATTCTGCCGAACTTTTAAAATGCTTTGGAACTCTTCCATTGCTCTCGGAATTCTGCTGAAGTTTAAAAATGCTTCAGAACTCTTCCATTGTTCTCGGAATTCTGCTGTAGTTTAAAAATGCTTCGGAACTCTTCCATTGTTCTCGGAATTCCGCTGACGTTTAAAAATGCTTCGGAAATCTTCCATTGTTTTCAAAATTCCGCTGACGTTTAAAAATGCTTCAGAACTCTTCCATTGTTCTCGGAATTCCGCTGACATATAAAAATGCTTCGGAAATCTTGCATTGTTCTCGGCATTCCGCTGACATTTAAAAATGCTTCGGAAATCTTCCATTGATATCAAAATTCCGCTGACGCTTAAAAATGCTTCAGAACTCTTCCATTGTTCTCGGAATTCCGCTGACGTTTAACAATGCTTCGCAACTTTTTCATTGTTCTCGGAATTCCGCTGACAGTTAAAAATGCTTCGGAACTCTTCCATTGTTCTCGGAATTCCGTTGAAGTTTAAAAATGCTTCATAACTCTTCCATTGTTCTCGCAATTCTGCTGAAGTTTAAAAATGCTTCGGAACTCTTCCATTGTTCTCGGAATTCCGCTGACGTTTAATAATGCTTCGCAACTCTTTCATTGTTCTCGGAATTCCACTGACGTTTAAAAATGCTTCGGAAATCTTCCATTGTTTTCAAAATTCCGCTGACGCTTAAAAATGCTTCAGAACTCTTCCATTGTTCTCGGAATTCCGCTGACGTTTAATAATGCTTTGCAACTCTTTCATTGTACTCGGAATTCCGC
Source organism: Phyllobates terribilis (assembly GCF_046119375.1). Lineage (NCBI taxonomy): Eukaryota > Metazoa > Chordata > Amphibia > Anura > Dendrobatidae > Phyllobates > Phyllobates terribilis. The sequence goes on from NW_027362782.1 coordinate 17,327,526, forward strand.
TAACGTTTAAAAATGCTTCAGAACTCTTCCATTGTTCTCGGAATTCCGCTGACGTTTAATAATGCTTTGCAACTCTTTCATTGTTCTCGGAATTCCGCTGATGTTTAAAAATGCTTCGGAACTCTTCCATTGTTCTCAGAATTCCACTGACGTTTAAAAATGCTTCGGAAATCTTCCATTGTTTTCAAAATTCCGCTGACGCTTAAAAATGCTTCAGAATTCTTCCATTGTTCTCGGAATTCCGCTGACGTTTAATAATGCTTCGCAACTTTTTCATTGTTCTCGGAATTCCGCTGACGGTTAAAAATGCTTCGGAACTCTTCGATTGTTCTCGGAATTCCGTTGAAGTTTAAAAATGCTTCGAAACTCTTCCATTGTTCTCGGAATTCTGCTGACGTTTAAAAATGCTTCGGAACTCTTCCATTGTTCTCGGAATTCCGTTGAAGTTTAAAAATGCTTCGGAACTCTTCCATTGTTCTCGGAATTCCGCTGACATATAAAAATGCTTTGAAAATCTTGCATTGTTCTCGACATTCCGCTGACGTTTAAAATTGCTTCGGAACTCTTCAATTGTTCTCGGAATTCTGTTGAACTTTTAAAATGCTTTGGAACTCTTCCATTGCTCTCGGAATTCTGCTGAAGTTTAAAAATGCTTCAGAACTCTTACATTGTTCTCGGAATTCTGCTGACGTTTAAAAATACTTCGGAACTCTACCATTGTTCTCGGAATTCCGTTGAAGTTTAAAAATGCTTCATAACTCTTCCATTGTTCTCGCAATTCTGCTGAAGTTTAAAAATGCTTCGGAACTCTTCCATTGTTCTCGGAATTCCGCTGACGTTTAATAATGCTTCGCAACTCTTTCATTGTTCTCGGAATTCCACTGACGTTTAAAAATGCTTCGGAAATCTTCCATTGTTTTCAAAATTCCGCTGACGCTTAAAAATGCTTCAGAACTCTTCCATTGTTCTCGGAATTCCGCTGACGTTTAATAATGCTTTGCAACTCTTTCATTGTACTCGGAATTCCGCTAACGTTTAAAAATGCTTCAGAACTCTTCCATTGTTCTCGGAATTCCGCTGACGTTTAATAATGCTTTGCAACTCTTTCATTGTTCTCGGAATTCCGCTGATGTTTAAAAATGCTTCGGAACTCTTCCATTGTTCTCGGAATTCTGTTGAAGTTTAAAAATGCTTCTAAACTCTTCCATTGTTCTCGGAATTCCGCTGACATATAAAAATGCTTCGGAAATCTTGCATTGTTCTCGGCATTCCGCTGACGTTTAAAAATGCTTCGGAACTCTTCCATTGTTCTCGGAATTCTGCTGAAGTTTAAAAATGCTTCAGAACTCTTCCATTGTTCTCAGAATTCCGCTGACGTTTAAAAATGCTTCGGAAATCTTCCATTGTTTTCAAAATTCCGCTGACGTTTAAAAATGCTTCAGAACTATTCCATTGTTCTCAGAATTCTGCTGACGTTTAAAAATGCTTCGGAACTCTTCCATTGTTCTCGGAATTCCGCTGACGTTTAAAAATGCTTCACAACTCTTCCATTGTTCACGGAATTCCACTGACGTTTAAAAATGCTTCACAACTCTTCCATTGTTCTCGGAATTCCGCTGACTTTTAAAAATGCTTCGGAAATCTTCCATTGTTTTCAAAATTCCGCTGACGCTTAAAAATGCTTCAGAACTCTTCCATTGTTCTCGGAATTCTGCTGAAGTTTAAAAATGCTTCAGAACTCTTACATTGTTCTCGGAATTCTGCTGACGTTTAAAAATGCCTCGGAACTCTTCCATTGTTCTCTGAATTCCGCTGACGTTTAAAAATGCTTCGGTACTCTTCCTTTGTTCTCGGAATTCCGCTGACATATAAAAATGCTTCGGAAATCTTGCATTGTTCTCGGCATTCCGCTGACGTTTAAAAATGCTTCGGAACTCTTCAATTGTTCTCGGAATTCTGCCGAACTTTTAAAATGCTTTGGAACTCTTCCATTGCTCTCGGAATTCTGCTGAAGTTTAAAAATGCTTCAGAACTCTTCCATTGTTCTCGGAATTCTGCTGTAGTTTAAAAATGCTTCGGAACTCTTCCATTGTTCTCGGAATTCCGCTGACGTTTAAAAATGCTTCGGAAATCTTCCATTGTTTTCAAAATACCGCTGACGTTTAAAAATGCTTCAGAACTCTTCCATTGTTCTCGGAATTCCGCTGACATATAAAAATGCTTCGGAAATCTTGCATTGTTCTCGGCATTCCGCTGACATTTAAAAATGCTTCGGAAATCTTCCATTGATATCAAAATTCCGCTGACGCTTAAAAATGCTTCAGAACTCTTCCATTGTTCTCGGAATTCCGCTGACGTTTAATAATGCTTCGCAACTTTTTCATTGTTCTCGGAATTCCGCTGACAGTTAAAAATGCTTCGGAACTCTTCCATTGTTCTCGGAATTCCGTTGAAGTTTAAAAATGCTTCGAAACTCTTCCATTGTTCTCGGAATTCTGCTGAAGTTTAAAAATGCTTCAGAACTCTTCCATTGTTCTCGGAATTCCGCTGACGTTTAATAATGCTTCGCAACTCTTTCATTGTTCTCGGAATTCCGCTGACGTTTAAAAATGCTTCGAAACTCTTCCATTGTTCTCGGAATTCTGCTGAAGTTTAAAAATGCTTCGGAACTCTTCCATTGTTCTCGGAATTCCGCTGACATATAAAAATGCTTTGAAAATCTTGCATTGTTCTCGGCATTCCGCTGACGTTTAAAATTGCTTCGGAACTCTTCAATTGTTCTCGGAATTCTGTTGAACTTTTAAATTGCTTTGGAACTCTTCCATTGCTCTCGGAATTCTGCTGAAGTTTAAAAATGCTTAAAATCTCTTACATTGTACTCGGAATTCCGCTGAAGTTTAAAAATGCTTCGGAACTCTTCCATTGCTCTCGGAATTCTGCTGAAGTTTAAAAATGCTTCAGAACTCTTACATTGTTCTCGGAATTCTGCTGACGTTTAAAAATGCTTCGGAACTCTTCCATTGTTCTCAGAATTCCGCTGAAGTTTAAAAATGCTTCGGTACTCTTCCATTGTTCTCGGAATTCCGCTGACATATAAAAATGCTTCGGAAATCTTGCATTGTTCTCGGAATTCTGCTGACGTTTAAAAATGCTTCGGAACTCTTCCATTGTTCTCAGAATTCAGCTGAAGTTTAAAAATGCTTCGGAACTCTTCCATTGTTCTCGGAATTCTGCTGAAGTTTAAAAATGCTTCGATACTCTTCCATTGTTCTCGGAATTCCGCTGACATATAAAAATGCTTCGGAAATCTTGCATTGTTCTCGGCATTCCGCTGACGTTTAAAAATGCTTCGGAACTCTTCAATTGTTCTCGGAATTCTGCCGAACTTTTAAAATGCTTTGGAACTCTTCCATTGCTCTCGGAATTCTGCTGAAGTTTAAAAATGCTTCAGAACTCTTCCATTGTTCTCGGAATTCTGCTGTAGTTTAAAAATGCTTCGGAACTCTTCCATTGTTCTCGGAATTCCGCTGACGTTTAAAAATGCTTCGGAAATCTTCCATTGTTTTCAAAATTCCGCTGACGTTTAAAAATGCTTCAGAACTCTTCCATTGTTCTCGGAATTCCGCTGACATATAAAAATGCTTCGGAAATCTTGCATTGTTCTCGGCATTCCGCTGACATTTAAAAATGCTTCGGAAATCTTCCATTGATATCAAAATTCCGCTGACGCTTAAAAATGCTTCAGAACTCTTCCATTGTTCTCGGAATTCCGCTGACGTTTAACAATGCTTCGCAACTTTTTCATTGTTCTCGGAATTCCGCTGACAGTTAAAAATGCTTCGGAACTCTTCCATTGTTCTCGGAATTCCGTTGAAGTTTAAAAATGCTTCATAACTCTTCCATTGTTCTCGCAATTCTGCTGAAGTTTAAAAATGCTTCGGAACTCTTCCATTGTTCTCGGAATTCCGCTGACGTTTAATAATGCTTCGCAACTCTTTCATTGTTCTCGGAATTCCACTGACGTTTAAAAATGCTTCGGAAATCTTCCATTGTTTTCAAAATTCCGCTGACGCTTAAAAATGCTTCAGAACTCTTCCATTGTTCTCGGAATTCCGCTGACGTTTAATAATGCTTTGCAACTCTTTCATTGTACTCGGAATTCCGCTAACGTTTAAAAATGCTTCAGAACTCTTCCATTGTTCTCGGAATTCCGCTGACGTTTAATAATGCTTTGCAACTCTTTCATTGTTCTCGGAATTCCGCTGATGTTTAAAAATGCTTCGGAACTCTTCCATTGTTCTCGGAATTCTGTTGAAGTTTAAAAATGCTTCTAAACTCTTCCATTGTTCTCGGAATTCCGCTGACATATAAAAATGCTTCGGAAATCTTGCATTGTTCTCGGCATTCCGCTGACGTTTAAAAATGCTTCGGAACTCTTCCATTGTTCTCGGAATTCTGCTGAAGTTTAAAAATGCTTCAGAACTCTTCCATTGTTCTCAGAATTCCGCTGACGTTTAAAAATGCTTCGGAAATCTTCCATTGTTTTCAAAATTCCGCTGACGTTTAAAAATGCTTCAGAACTATTCCATTGTTCTCAGAATTCTGCTGACGTTTAAAAATGCTTCGGAACTCTTCCATTGTTCTCGGAATTCCGCTGACGTTTAAAAATGCTTCACAACTCTTCCATTGTTCACGGAATTCCACTGACGTTTAAAAATGCTTCACAACTCTTCCATTGTTCTCGGAATTCCGCTGACTTTTAAAAATGCTTCGGAAATCTTCCATTGTTTTCAAAATTCCGCTGACGCTTAAAAATGCTTCAGAACTCTTCCATTGTTCTCAGAATTCCGCTGACGTTTAAAAATGCTTTGGAACTCTTCCATTGCTCTCGGAATTCTGCTGAAGTTTAAAAATGCTTCGGAACTCTTCCATTGTTCTCGGAATTCTGCTGAAGTTTAAAAATGCTTCGGAACTCTTCCATTGTTCTCGGAATTCCGTTGAAGTTTAAAAATACTTCGAAACTCTTCCATTGTTCTCGGAATTCTGCTGAAGTTTAAAAATGCTTCGGAACTCTTCCATTGTTCTCAGAATTCCGCTAACGTTTAAAAATGCTTCGGAAATCTTCCATTGTTTTCAAAATTCCGCTGACGCTTAAAAATGCTTCAGAACTCTTCCATTGTTCTCGGAATTCCGCTGACGTTTAATAATGCTTCGCAACTCTTTCATTGTACTCGGAATTCCGCTAACGTTTAAAAATGCTTCGGAACTCTTCCATTGTTCTCGGAATTCCGTTGAAGTTTAAAAATGCTTCGAAACTCTTCCATTGTTCTGGGAATTCTGCTGAAGTTTAAAAATGCTTCAGAACTCTTCCATTGTTCTCGGAATTCCGCTGACGTTTAATAATGCTTCGGAACTCTTCTATTGTTCTCGGAATTCCGCTGAAATTTAAAAATGCTTAAAATCTCTTACATTGTACTCGGAATTCCGCTGAAGTTTAAAAATGCTTCGGAACTCTTCCATTGTTCTCGGAATTCTGCTGAAGTTTAAAAATGCTTCAGAACTCTTCCATTGTTCTCAGAATTCCGCTGACGTTTAAAAATGCTTCGGAAATCTTCCATTGTTTTCAAAATTCCGCTGACGTTTAAAAATGCTTCAGAACTATTCCATTGTTCTCAGAATTCTGCTGACGTTTAAAAATGCTTCAGAACTCTTCCATTGTTCTCGGAATTCCGCTGACGTTTAAAAATGCTTCACAACTCTTCCATTGTTCTCGGAATTCCGCTGACGTTTAAAAATGCTTCACAACTCTTCCATTGTTCTCGGAATTCCGCTGACTTTTAAAAATGCTTCGGAAATCTTCCATTGTTTTCAAAATTCCGCTGACGCTTAAAAATGCTTCAGAACTCTTCCATTGTTCTCGGAATTCTGCTGACGTTTAATAATGCTTCGCAACTCTTTCATTGTTCTCGGAATTCCACTGACGTTTAAAAATGCTTCGGAACTCATCCATTGTTCTCGGAATTCCGTTGAAGTTTAAAAATGCTTCGAAACTCTTCCATTGTTCTCGGAATTCTGCTGACATATAAAAATGCTTCGGAAATCTTGCATTGTTCTCGGCATTCCGCTGACGTTTAAAAATGCTTCGGAACTCTTCCATTGCTCTCGGAATTCTGCTGAAGTTTAAAAATGTTTCAGAACTCTTACATTGTTCTCGGAATTCTGCTGACGTTTAAAAATGCTTCGGAACTCTTCCATTGTTCTCAGAATTCAGCTGAAGTTTAAAAATGCTTCGGAACTCTTCCATTGTTCTCGGAATTCTGCTGAAGTTTAAAAATGCTACGTAACTCTTCCATTGTTCTCAGAATTCCGCTGACGTTTAAAAATGCTTTGGAACTCTTCCATTGCTCTCGGAATTCTGCTGAAGTTTAAAAATGCTTCGGAACTCTTCCATTGTTCTCGGAATTCTGCTGAAGTTTAAAAATGCTTCGGAACTCTTCCATTGTTCTCGGAATTCCGTTGAAGTTTAAAAATACTTCGAAACTCTTCCATTGTTCTCGGAATTCTGCTGAAGTTTAAAAATGCTTCGGAACTCTTCCATTGTTCTCAGAATTCCGCTAACGTTTAAAAATGCTTCGGAAATCTTCCATTGTTTTCAAAATTCCGCTGACGCTTAAAAATGCTTCAGAACTCTTCCATTGTTCTCGGAATTCCGCTGACGTTTAATAATGCTTCGCAACTCTTTCATTGTACTCGGAATTCCGCTAACGTTTAAAAATGCTTCGGAACTCTTCCATTGTTCTCGGAATTCTGTTGAAGTTTAAAAATGCTTCGAAACTCTTCCATTGTTCTGGGAATTCTGCTGAAGTTTAAAAATGCTTCAGAACTCTTCCATTATTCTCGGAATTCCGCTGACGTTTAATAATGCTTCGCAACTCTTTCATTGTTCTCGGAATTCCGCTGATGTTTAAAAATGCTTCGGAACTCTTCCATTGTTCTCGGAATTCTGTTGAAGTTTAAAAATGCTTCTAAACTCTTCCATTGTTCTCGGAATTCCGCTGACATATAAAAATGCTTCGGAAATCTTGCATTGTTCTCGGCATTCCGCTGACATTTAAAAATGCTTCGGAACTCTTCAATTGTTCTCGGAATTCTGCCGAACTTTTAAAATGCTTTGGAACTCTTCCATTGTTCTCGGAATTCTGCTGTAGTTTAAAAATGCTTCGGAACTCTTCCATTGTTCTCGGAATTCCGCTGACGTTTAAAAATGCTTCGGAAATCTTCCATTGTTTTCAAAATTCCGCTGACGTTTAAAAATGCTTCAGAACTCTTCCATTGTTCTCGGAATTCCGCTGACGTTTTAAAATGCTTCGGTACTCTTCCATTGTTCTCGGAATTCCGCTGACATATAAAAATGCTTCGGAAATCTTGCATTGTTCTCGGCATTCCGCTGACGTTTAAAAATGCTTCGGAACTCTTCCATTGTTCTCAGAATTCCGCTGACGTTTAAAAATGCTTCGGAAATCTTCCATTGTTTTCAAAATTCCGCTGACGTTTAAAAATGCTTCAGAACTCTTCCATTGTTCTCGGAATTCCGCTGACGTTTAAAAATGCTTTGGAACTCTTCCATTATTCTCGGAATTCTGCTGAAGTTTAAAAATGCTTCGGAACTCTTCCATTGTTCTCAGAATTCCGCTGACGTTTAAAAATGCTTCGGTACTCTTCCATTGTTCTCGGAATTCCGCTGACATATAAAAATGCTTCGGAAATTTTGCATTGTTCTCGGCATTCCGCTGACGTTTAAAAATGCTTCGGAACTCTTCAATTGTTCTCGGAATTCTGCTGAAGTTTAAAAATGCTTCGGAACTCTTCCATTGTTCTCAGAATTCCACTGACGTTTAAAAATGCTTCGGAAATCTTCCATTGTTTTCAAAATTCCGCTGACGCTTAAAAATGCTTCAGAACTCTTCCATTGTTCTCGGAATTCCGCTGACGTTTAATAATGCTTCGCAACTTTTTCATTGTTCTCGGAATTCCGCTGACGGTTAAAAATGCTTCGGAACTCTTCGATTGTTCTCGGAATTCCGTTGAAGTTTAAAAATGCTTCGAAACTCTTCCATTGTTCTCGGAATTCTGCTGACGTTTAAAAATGCTTCGGAACTCTTCCATTGTTCTCGGAATTCCGTTGAAGTTTAAAAATGCTTCGGAACTCTTCCATTGTTCTCGGAATTCCGCTGACATATAAAAATGCTTTGAAAATCTTGCATTGTTCTCGACATTCCGCTGACGTTTAAAATTGCTTCGGAACTCTTCAATTGTTCTCGGAATTCTGTTGAACTTTTAAAATGCTTTGGAACTCTTCCATTGCTCTCGGAATTCTGCTGAAGTTTAAAAATGCTTCAGAACTCTTACATTGTTCTCGGAATTCTGCTGACGTTTAAAAATACTTCGGAACTCTACCATTGTTCTCGGAATTCCGTTGAAGTTTAAAAATGCTTCATAACTCTTCCATTGTTCTCGCAATTCTGCTGAAGTTTAAAAATGCTTCGGAACTCTTCCATTGTTCTCGGAATTCCGCTGACGTTTAATAATGCTTCGCAACTCTTTCATTGTTCTCGGAATTCCACTGACGTTTAAAAATGCTTCGGAAATCTTCCATTGTTTTCAAAATTCCGCTGACGCTTAAAAATGCTTCAGAACTCTTCCATTGTTCTCGGAATTCCGCTGACGTTTAATAATGCTTTGCAACTCTTTCATTGTACTCGGAATTCCGCTAACGTTTAAAAATGCTTCAGAACTCTTCCATTGTTCTCGGAATTCCGCTGACGTTTAATAATGCTTTGCAACTCTTTCATTGTTCTCGGAATTCCGCTGATGTTTAAAAATGCTTCGGAACTCTTCCATTGTTCTCGGAATTCTGTTGAAGTTTAAAAATGCTTCTAAACTCTTCCATTGTTCTCGGAATTCCGCTGACATATAAAAATGCTTCGGAAATCTTGCATTGTTCTCGGCATTCCGCTGACGTTTAAAAATGCTTCGGAACTCTTCCATTGTTCTCGGAATTCTGCTGAAGTTTAAAAATGCTTCAGAACTCTTCCATTGTTCTCAGAATTCCGCTGACGTTTAAAAATGCTTCGGAAATCTTCCATTGTTTTCAAAATTCCGCTGACGTTTAAAAATGCTTCAGAACTATTCCATTGTTCTCAGAATTCTGCTGACGTTTAAAAATGCTTCGGAACTCTTCCATTGTTCTCGGAATTCCGCTGACGTTTAAAAATGCTTCACAACTCTTCCATTGTTCACGGAATTCCACTGACGTTTAAAAATGCTTCACAACTCTTCCATTGTTCTCGGAATTCCGCTGACTTTTAAAAATGCTTCGGAAATCTTCCATTGTTTTCAAAATTCCGCTGACGCTTAAAAATGCTTCAGAACTCTTCCATTGTTCTCGGAATTCCGCTGACGTTTAAAAATGCTTTGGAACTCTTCCATTATTCTCGGAATTCTGCTGAAGTTTAAAAATGCTTCGGAACTCTTCCATTGTTCTCAGAATTCCGCTGACGTTTAAAAATGCTTCGGTACTCTTCCATTGTTCTCGGAATTCCGCTGACATATAAAAATGCTTCGGAAATTTTGCATTGTTCTCGGCATTCCGCTGACGTTTAAAAATGCTTCGGAACTCTTCAATTGTTCTCGGAATTCTGCTGAAGTTTAAAAATGCTTCGGAACTCTTCCATTGTTCTCAGAATTCCACTGACGTTTAAAAATGCTTCGGAAATCTTCCATTGTTTTCAAAATTCCGCTGACGCTTAAAAATGCTTCAGAACTCTTCCATTGTTCTCGGAATTCCGCTGACGTTTAATAATGCTTCGCAACTTTTTCATTGTTCTCGGAATTCCGCTGACGGTTAAAAATGCTTCGGAACTCTTCGATTGTTCTCGGAATTCCGTTGAAGTTTAAAAATGCTTCGAAACTCTTCCATTGTTCTCGGAATTCTGCTGACGTTTAAAAATGCTTCGGAACTCTTCCATTGTTCTCGGAATTCCGTTGAAGTTTAAAAATGCTTCGGAACTCTTCCATTGTTCTCGGAATTCCGCTGACATATAAAAATGCTTTGAAAATCTTGCATTGTTCTCGACATTCCGCTGACGTTTAAAATTGCTTCGGAACTCTTCAATTGTTCTCGGAATTCTGTTGAACTTTTAAAATGCTTTGGAACTCTTCCATTGCTCTCGGAATTCTGCTGAAGTTTAAAAATGCTTCAGAACTCTTACATTGTTCTCGGAATTCTGCTGACGTTTAAAAATACTTCGGAACTCTACCATTGTTCTCGGAATTCCGTTGAAGTTTAAAAATGCTTCATAACTCTTCCATTGTTCTCGCAATTCTGCTGAAGTTTAAAAATGCTTCGGAACTCTTCCATTGTTCTCGGAATTCCGCTGACGTTTAATAATGCTTCGCAACTCTTTCATTGTTCTCGGAATTCCACTGACGTTTAAAAATGCTTCGGAAATCTTCCATTGTTTTCAAAATTCCGCTGACGCTTAAAAATGCTTCAGAACTCTTCCATTGTTCTCGGAATTCCGCTGACGTTTAATAATGCTTTGCAACTCTTTCATTGTACTCGGAATTCCGCTAACGTTTAAAAATGCTTCAGAACTCTTCCATTGTTCTCGGAATTCCGCTGACGTTTAATAATGCTTTGCAACTCTTTCATTGTTCTCGGAATTCCGCTGATGTTTAAAAATGCTTCGGAACTCTTCCATTGTTCTCGGAATTCTGTTGAAGTTTAAAAATGCTTCTAAACTCTTCCATTGTTCTCGGAATTCCGCTGACATATAAAAATGCTTCGGAAATCTTGCATTGTTCTCGGCATTCCGCTGACGTTTAAAAATGCTTCGGAACTCTTCCATTGTTCTCGGAATTCTGCTGAAGTTTAAAAATGCTTCAGAACTCTTCCATTGTTCTCAGAATTCCGCTGACGTTTAAAAATGCTTCGGAAATCTTCCATTGTTTTCAAAATTCCGCTGACGTTTAAAAATGCTTCAGAACTATTCCATTGTTCTCAGAATTCTGCTGACGTTTAAAAATGCTTCGGAACTCTTCCATTGTTCTCGGAATTCCGCTGACGTTTAAAAATGCTTCACAACTCTTCCATTGTTCACGGAATTCCACTGACGTTTAAAAATGCTTCACAACTCTTCCATTGTTCTCGGAATTCCGCTGACTTTTAAAAATGCTTCGGAAATCTTCCATTGTTTTCAAAATTCCGCTGACGCTTAAAAATGCTTCAGAACTCTTCCATTGTTCTCGGAATTCTGCTGAAGTTTAAAAATGCTTCAGAACTCTTACATTGTTCTCGGAATTCTGCTGACGTTTAAAAATGCCTCGGAACTCTTCCATTGTTCTCTGAATTCCGCTGACGTTTAAAAATGCTTCGGTACTCTTCCTTTGTTCTCGGAATTCCGCTGACATATAAAAATGCTTCGGAAATCTTGCATTGTTCTCGGCATTCCGCTGACGTTTAAAAATGCTTCGGAACTCTTCAATTGTTCTCGGAATTCTGCCGAACTTTTAAAATGCTTTGGAACTCTTCCATTGCTCTCGGAATTCTGCTGAAGTTTAAAAATGCTTCAGAACTCTTCCATTGTTCTCGGAATTCTGCTGTAGTTTAAAAATGCTTCGGAACTCTTCCATTGTTCTCGGAATTCCGCTGACGTTTAAAAATGCTTCGGAAATCTTCCATTGTTTTCAAAATTCCGCTGACGTTTAAAAATGCTTCAGAACTCTTCCATTGTTCTCGGAATTCCGCTGACATATAAAAATGCTTCGGAAATCTTGCATTGTTCTCGGCATTCCGCTGACATTTAAAAATGCTTCGGAAATCTTCCATTGATATCAAAATTCCGCTGACGCTTAAAAATGCTTCAGAACTCTTCCATTGTTCTCGGAATTCCGCTGACGTTTAATAATGCTTCGCAACTTTTTCATTGTTCTCGGAATTCCGCTGACAGTTAAAAATGCTTCGGAACTCTTCCATTGTTCTCGGAATTCCGTTGAAGTTTAAAAATGCTTCGAAACTCTTCCATTGTTCTCGGAATTCTGCTGAAGTTTAAAAATGCTTCAGAACTCTTCCATTGTTCTCGGAATTCCGCTGACGTTTAATAATGCTTCGCAACTCTTTCATTGTTCTCGGAATTCCGCTGACGTTTAAAAATGCTTCGAAACTCTTCCATTGTTCTCGGAATTCTGCTGAAGTTTAAAAATGCTTCGGAACTCTTCCATTGTTCTCGGAATTCCGCTGACATATAAAAATGCTTTGAAAATCTTGCATTGTTCTCGGCATTCCGCTGACGTTTAAAATTGCTTCGGAACTCTTCAATTGTTCTCGGAATTCTGTTGAACTTTTAAATTGCTTTGGAACTCTTCCATTGCTCTCGGAATTCTGCTGAAGTTTAAAAATGCTTAAAATCTCTTACATTGTACTCGGAATTCCGCTGAAGTTTAAAAATGCTTCGGAACTCTTCCATTGCTCTCGGAATTCTGCTGAAGTTTAAAAATGCTTCAGAACTCTTACATTGTTCTCGGAATTCTGCTGACGTTTAAAAATGCTTCGGAACTCTTCCATTGTTCTCAGAATTCCGCTGAAGTTTAAAAATGCTTCGGTACTCTTCCATTGTTCTCGGAATTCCGCTGACATATAAAAATGCTTCGGAAATCTTGCATTGTTCTCGGAATTCTGCTGACGTTTAAAAATGCTTCGGAACTCTTCCATTGTTCTCAGAATTCAGCTGAAGTTTAAAAATGCTTCGGAACTCTTCCATTGTTCTCGGAATTCTGCTGAAGTTTAAAAATGCTTCGATACTCTTCCATTGTTCTCGGAATTCCGCTGACATATAAAAATGCTTCGGAAATCTTGCATTGTTCTCGGCATTCCGCTGACGTTTAAAAATGCTTCGGAACTCTTCAATTGTTCTCGGAATTCTGCCGAACTTTTAAAATGCTTTGGAACTCTTCCATTGCTCTCGGAATTCTGCTGAAGTTTAAAAATGCTTCAGAACTCTTCCATTGTTCTCGGAATTCTGCTGTAGTTTAAAAATGCTTCGGAACTCTTCCATTGTTCTCGGAATTCCGCTGACGTTTAAAAATGCTTCGGAAATCTTCCATTGTTTTCAAAATTCCGCTGACGTTTAAAAATGCTTCAGAACTCTTCCATTGTTCTCGGAATTCCGCTGACATATAAAAATGCTTCGGAAATCTTGCATTGTTCTCGGCATTCCGCTGACATTTAAAAATGCTTCGGAAATCTTCCATTGATATCAAAATTCCGCTGACGCTTAAAAATGCTTCAGAACTCTTCCATTGTTCTCGGAATTCCGCTGACGTTTAATAATGCTTCGCAACTTTTTCATTGTTCTCGGAATTCCGCTGACAGTTAAAAATGCTTCGGAACTCTTCCATTGTTCTCGGAATTCCGTTGAAGTTTAAAAATGCTTCGAAACTCTTCCATTGTTCTCGGAATTCTGCTGAAGTTTAAAAATGCTTCAGAACTCTTCCATTGTTCTCGGAATTCCGCTGACGTTTAATAATGCTTCGCAACTCTTTCATTGTTCTCGGAATTCCGCTGACGTTTAAAAATGCTTCGAAACTCTTCCATTGTTCTCGGAATTCTGCTGAAGTTTAAAAATGCTTCGGAACTCTTCCATTGTTCTCGGAATTCCGCTGACATATAAAAATGCTTTGAAAATCTTGCATTGTTCTCGGCATTCCGCTGACGTTTAAAATTGCTTCGGAACTCTTCAATTGTTCTCGGAATTCTGTTGAACTTTTAAATTGCTTTGGAACTCTTACATTGCTCTCGGAATTCTGCTGAAGTTTAAAAATGCTTAAAATCTCTTACATTGTACTCGGAATTCCGCTGAAGTTTAAAAATGCTTCGGAACTCTTCCATTGCTCTCGGAATTCTGCTGAAGTTTAAAAATGCTTCAGAACTCTTACATTGTTCTCGGAATTCTGCTGACGTTTAAAAATGCTTCGGAACTCTTCCATTGTTCTCAGAATTCCGCTGAAGTTTAAAAATGCTTCGGTACTCTTCCATTGTTCTCGGAATTCCGCTGACATATAAAAATGCTTCGGAAATCTTGCATTGTTCTCGGAATTCTGCTGACGTTTAAAAATGCTACGGAACTCTTCCATTGTTCTCAGAATTCCGCTGACGTTTAAAAATGCTTTGGAACTCTTCCATTGCTCTCGGAATTCTGCTGAAGTTTAAAAATGCTTCGGAACTCTTCCATTGTTCTCGGAATTCTGCTGAAGTTTAAAAATGCTTCGGAACTCTTCCATTGTTCTCGGAATTCCGTTGAAGTTTAAAAATACTTCGAAACTCTTCCATTGTTCTCGGAATTCTGCTGAAGTTTAAAAATGCTTCGGAACTCTTCCATTGTTCTCAGAATTCCGCTAACGTTTAAAAATGCTTCGGAAATCTTCCATTGTTTTCAAAATTCCGCTGACGCTTAAAAATGCTTCAGAACTCTTCCATTGTTCTCGGAATTCCGCTGACGTTTAATAATGCTTCGCAACTCTTTCATTGTACTCGGAATTCCGCTAACGTTTAAAAATGCTTCGGAACTCTTCCATTGTTCTCGGAATTCCGTTGAAGTTTAAAAATGCTTCGAAACTCTTCCATTGTTCTGGGAATTCTGCTGAAGTTTAAAAATGCTATAGAACTCTTCCATTGTTCTCGGAATTCCGCTGACGTTTAATAATGCTTCGCAACTCTTTCATTGTTCTCGGAATTCCGCTGATGTTTAAAAATGCTTCGGAACTCTTCCATTGTTCTCGGAATTCTGTTGAAGTTTAAAAATGCTTCTAAACTCTTCCATTGTTCTCGGAATTCCGCTGACATATAAAAATGCTTCGGAAATCTTGCATTGTTCTCGGCATTCCGCTGACATTTAAAAATGCTTCGGAACTCTTCAATTGTTCTCGGAATTCTGCCGAACTTTTAAAATGCTTTGGAACTCTTCCATTGTTCTCGGAATTCTGCTGTAGTTTAAAAATGCTTCGGAACTCTTCCATTGTTCTCGGAATTCCGCTGACGTTTAAAAATGCTTCGGAAATCTTCCATTGTTTTCAAAATTCCGCTGACGTTTAAAAATGCTTCAGAACTCTTCCATTGTTCTCGGAATTCTGCTGAAGTTTAAAAATGCTTCAGAACTCTTACATTGTTCTCGGAATTCTGCTGACGTTTAAAAATGCCTCGGAACTCTTCCATTGTTCTCTGAATTCCGCTGACGTTTAAAAATGCTTCGGTACTCTTCCTTTGTTCTCGGAATTCCGCTGACATATAAAAATGCTTCGGAAATCTTGCATTGTTCTCGGCATTCCGCTGACGTTTAAAAATGCTTCGGAACTCTTCAATTGTTCTCGGAATTCTGCCGAACTTTTAAAATGCTTTGGAACTCTTCCATTGCTCTCGGAATTCTGCTGAAGTTTAAAAATGCTTCAGAACTCTTCCATTGTTCTCGGAATTCTGCTGTAGTTTAAAAATGCTTCGGAACTCTTCCATTGTTCTCGGAATTCCGCTGACGTTTAAAAATGCTTCGGAAATCTTCCATTGTTTTCAAAATTCCGCTGACGTTTAAAAATGCTTCAGAACTCTTCCATTGTTCTCGGAATTCCGCTGACATATAAAAATGCTTCGGAAATCTTGCATTGTTCTCGGCATTCCGCTGACATTTAAAAATGCTTCGGAAATCTTCCATTGATATCAAAATTCCGCTGACGCTTAAAAATGCTTCAGAACTCTTCCATTGTTCTCGGAATTCCGCTGACGTTTAATAATGCTTCGCAACTTTTTCATTGTTCTCGGAATTCCGCTGACAGTTAAAAATGCTTCGGAACTCTTCCATTGTTCTCGGAATTCCGTTGAAGTTTAAAAATGCTTCGAAACTCTTCCATTGTTCTCGGAATTCTGCTGAAGTTTAAAAATGCTTCAGAACTCTTCCATTGTTCTCGGAATTCCGCTGACGTTTAATAATGCTTCGCAACTCTTTCATTGTTCTCGGAATTCCGCTGACGTTTAAAAATGCTTCGAAACTCTTCCATTGTTCTCGGAATTCTGCTGAAGTTTAAAAATGCTTCGGAACTCTTCCATTGTTCTCGGAATTCCGCTGACATATAAAAATGCTTTGAAAATCTTGCATTGTTCTCGGCATTCCGCTGACGTTTAAAATTGCTTCGGAACTCTTCAATTGTTCTCGGAATTCTGTTGAACTTTTAAATTGCTTTGGAACTCTTCCATTGCTCTCGGAATTCTGCTGAAGTTTAAAAATGCTTAAAATCTCTTACATTGTACTCGGAATTCCGCTGAAGTTTAAAAATGCTTCGGAACTCTTCCATTGCTCTCGGAATTCTGCTGAAGTTTAAAAATGCTTCAGAACTCTTACATTGTTCTCGGAATTCTGCTGACGTTTAAAAATGCTTCGGAACTCTTCCATTGTTCTCAGAATTCCGCTGAAGTTTAAAAATGCTTCGGTACTCTTCCATTGTTCTCGGAATTCCGCTGACATATAAAAATGCTTCGGAAATCTTGCATTGTTCTCGGAATTCTGCTGACGTTTAAAAATGCTTCGGAACTCTTCCATTGTTCTCAGAATTCAGCTGAAGTTTAAAAATGCTTCGGAACTCTTCCATTGTTCTCGGAATTCTGCTGAAGTTTAAAAATGCTTCGATACTCTTCCATTGTTCTCGGAATTCCGCTGACATATAAAAATGCTTCGGAAATCTTGCATTGTTCTCGGCATTCCGCTGACGTTTAAAAATGCTTCGGAACTCTTCAATTGTTCTCGGAATTCTGCCGAACTTTTAAAATGCTTTGGAACTCTTCCATTGCTCTCGGAATTCTGCTGAAGTTTAAAAATGCTTCAGAACTCTTCCATTGTTCTCGGAATTCTGCTGTAGTTTAAAAATGCTTCGGAACTCTTCCATTGTTCTCGGAATTCCGCTGACGTTTAAAAATGCTTCGGAAATCTTCCATTGTTTTCAAAATTCCGCTGACGTTTAAAAATGCTTCAGAACTCTTCCATTGTTCTCGGAATTCCGCTGACATATAAAAATGCTTCGGAAATCTTGCATTGTTCTCGGCATTCCGCTGACATTTAAAAATGCTTCGGAAATCTTCCATTGATATCAAAATTCCGCTGACGCTTAAAAATGCTTCAGAACTCTTCCATTGTTCTCGGAATTCCGCTGACGTTTAATAATGCTTCGCAACTTTTTCATTGTTCTCGGAATTCCGCTGACAGTTAAAAATGCTTCGGAACTCTTCCATTGTTCTCGGAATTCCGTTGAAGTTTAAAAATGCTTCGAAACTCTTCCATTGTTCTCGGAATTCTGCTAAAGTTTAAAAATGCTTCAGAACTCTTCCATTGTTCTCGGAATTCCGCTGACGTTTAATAATGCTTCGCAACTCTTTCATTGTTCTCGGAATTCCGCTGACGTTTAAAAATGCTTCGAAACTCTTCCATTGTTCTCGGAATTCTGCTGAAGTTTAAAAATGCTTCGGAACTCTTCCATTGTTCTCGGAATTCCGCTGACATATAAAAATGCTTTGAAAATCTTGCATTGTTCTCGGCATTCCGCTGACGTTTAAAATTGCTTCGGAACTCTTCAATTGTTCTCGGAATTCTGTTGAACTTTTAAATTGCTTTGGAACTCTTCCATTGCTCTCGGAATTCTGCTGAAGTTTAAAAATGCTTAAAATCTCTTACATTGTACTCGGAATTCCGCTGAAGTTTAAAAATGCTTCGGAACTCTTCCATTGCTCTCGGAATTCTGCTGAAGTTTAAAAATGCTTCAGAACTCTTACATTGTTCTCGGAATTCTGCTGACGTTTAAAAATGCTTCGGAACTCTTCCATTGTTCTCAGAATTCCGCTGAAGTTTAAAAATGCTTCGGTACTCTTCCATTGTTCTCGGAATTCCGCTGACATATAAAAATGCTTCGGAAATCTTGCATTGTTCTCGGAATTCTGCTGACGTTTAAAAATGCTTCGGAACTCTTCCATTGTTCTCAGAATTCAGCTGAAGTTTAAAAATGCTTCGGAACTCTTCCATTGTTCTCGGAATTCTGCTGAAGTTTAAAAATGCTACGTAACTCTTCCATTGTTCTCAGAATTCCGCTGACGTTTAAAAATGCTTTGGAACTCTTCCATTGCTCTCGGAATTCTGCTGAAGTTTAAAAATGCTTCGGAACTCTTCCATTGTTCTCGGAATTCTGCTGAAGTTTAAAAATGCTTCGGAACTCTTCCATTGTTCTCGGAATTCCGTTGAAGTTTAAAAATACTTCGAAACTCTTCCATTGTTCTCGGAATTCTGCTGAAGTTTAAAAATGCTTCGGAACTCTTCCATTGTTCTCAGAATTCCGCTAACGTTTAAAAATGCTTCGGAAATCTTCCATTGTTTTCAAAATTCCGCTGACGCTTAAAAATGCTTCAGAACTCTTCCATTGTTCTCGGAATTCCGCTGACGTTTAATAATGCTTCGCAACTCTTTCATTGTACTCGGAATTCCGCTAACGTTTAAAAATGCTTCGGAACTCTTCCATTGTTCTCGGAATTCCGTTGAAGTTTAAAAATGCTTCGAAACTCTTCCATTGTTCTGGGAATTCTGCTGAAGTTTAAAAATGCTTCAGAACTCTTCCATTGTTCTCGGAATTCCGCTGACGTTTAATAATGCTTCGCAACTCTTTCATTGTTCTCGGAATTCCGCTGATGTTTAAAAATGCTTCGGAACTCTTCCATTGTTCTCGGAATTCTGTTGAAGTTTAAAAATGCTTCTAAACTCTTCCATTGTTCTCGGAATTCCGCTGACATATAAAAATGCTTCGGAAATCTTGCATTGTTCTCGGCATTCCGCTGACATTTAAAAATGCTTCGGAACTCTTCAATTGTTCTCGGAATTCTGCCGAACTTTTAAAATGCTTTGGAACTCTTCCATTGTTCTCGGAATTCTGCTGTAGTTTAAAAATGCTTCGGAACTCTTCCATTGTTCTCGGAATTCCGCTGACGTTTAAAAATGCTTCGGAAATCTTCCATTGTTTTCAAAATTCCGCTGACGTTTAAAAATGCTTCAGAACTCTTCCATTGTTCTCGGAATTCCGCTGACGTTTTAAAATGCTTCGGTACTCTTCCATTGTTCTCGGAATTCCGCTGACATATAAAAATGCTTCGGAAATCTTGCATTGTTCTCGGCATTCCGCTGACGTTTAAAAATGCTTCGGAACTCTTCAATTGTTCTCGGAATTCTGCTGAACTTTTAAAATGCTTTGGAACTCTTCCATTGCTCTCGGAATTCTGCTGAAGTTTAAAAATGCTTCAGAACTCTTCCATTGTTTTCGGAATTCTGCTGAAGTTTAAAAATGCTTCGGAACTCTTCCATTGTTCTCAGAATTCCACTGACGTTTAAAAATGCTTCGGAAATCTTCCATTGTTTTCAAAATTCCGCTGACGCTTAAAAATGCTTCAGAACTCTTCCATTGTTCTCGGAATTCCGCTGACGTTTAATAATGCTTCGCAACTTTTTCATTGTTCTCGGAATTCCGCTGACGGTTAAAAATGCTTCGGAACTCTTCCATTGTTCTCGGAATTCCGTTGAAGTTTAAAAATGCTTCGAAACTCTTCCATTGTTCTCGGAATTCTGCTGACGTTTAAAAATGCTTCGGAACTCTTCCATTGTTCTCGGAATTCCGTTGAAGTTTAAAAATGCTTCGAAACTCTTCCATTGTTCTCGGAATTCTGCTGAAGTTTAAAAATGCTTCGGAACTCTTCCATTGTTCTCGGAATTCCGCTGACATATAAAAATGCTTTGAAAATCTTGCATTGTTCTCGGCATTCCGCTGACGTTTAAAATTGCTTCGGAACTCTTCAATTGTTCTCGGAATTCTGTTGAACTTTTAAAATGCTTTGGAACTCTTCCATTGCTCTCGGAATTCTGCTGAAGTTTAAAAATGCTTCAGAACTCTTACATTGTTCTCGGAATTCTGCTGACGTTTAAAAATGCTTCGGAACTCTACCATTGTTCTCGGAATTCCGTTGAAGTTTAAAAATGCTTCATAACTCTTCCATTGTTCTCGGAATTCTGCTGAAGTTTAAAAATGCTTCGGAACTCTTCCATTGTTCTCGGAATTCCGCTGACGTTTAATAATGCTTCGCAACTCTTTCATTGTTCTCGGAATTCCACTGACGTTTAAAAATGCTTCGGAAATCTTCCATTGTTTTCAAAATTCCGCTGACGCTTAAAAATGCTTCAGAACTCTTCCATTGTTCTCGGAATTCCGCTGACGTTTAATAATGCTTTGCAACTCTTTCATTGTACTCGGAATTCCGCTAACGTTTAAAAATGCTTCAGAACTCTTCCATTGTTCTCGGAATTCCGCTGACGTTTAATAATGCTTCGCAACTCTTTCATTGTTCTCGGAATTCCGCTGATGTTTAAAAATGCTTCGGAACTCTTCCATTGTTCTCGGAATTCTGTTGAAGTTTAAAAATGCTTCTAAACTCTTCCATTGTTCTCGGAATTCCGCTGACATATAAAAATGCTTCGGAAATCTTGCATTGTTCTCGGCATTCCGCTGACGTTTAAAAATGCTTCGGAACTCTTCCATTGTTCTCGGAATTCTACTGAAGTTTAAAAATGCTTCAGAACTCTTCCATTGTTCTCGGAATTCCGCTGACGTTTAAAAATGCTTCACAACTCTTCCATTGTTCACGGAATTCCACTGACGTTTAAAAATGCTTCACAACTCTTCCATTGTTCTCGGAATTCCGCTGACTTTTAAAAATGCTTCGGAACTCTTCCATTGTTCTCGGAATTCCGCTGACGTTTAAAAATGCTTCACAACTCTTCCATTGTTCACGGAATTCCACTGACGTTTAAAAATGCTTCACAACTCTTCCATTGTTCTCGGAATTCCGCTGACTTTTAAAAATGCTTCGGAAATCTTCCATTGTTTTCAAAATTCCGCTGACGCTTAAAAATGCTTCAGAACTCTTCCATTGTTCTCGGAATTCTGCTGAAGTTTAAAAATGCTTCAGAACTCTTACATTGTTCTCGGAATTCTGCTGACGTTTAAAAATGCCTCGGAACTCTTCCATTGTTCTCTGAATTCCGCTGACGTTTAAAAATGCTTCGGTACTCTTCCTTTGTTCTCGGAATTCCGCTGACATATAAAAATGCTTCGGAAATCTTGCATTGTTCTCGGCATTCCGCTGACGTTTAAAAATGCTTCGGAACTCTTCAATTGTTCTCGGAATTCTGCCGAACTTTTAAAATGCTTTGGAACTCTTCCATTGTTCTCAGAATTCAGCTGAAGTTTAAAAATGCTTCGGAACTCTTCCATTGTTCTCGGAATTCTGCTGAAGTTTAAAAATGCTACGTAACTCTTCCATTGTTCTCAGAATTCCGCTGACGTTTAAAAATGCTTTGGAACTCTTCCATTGCTCTCGGAATTCTGCTGAAGTTTAAAAATGCTTCGGAACTCTTCCATTGTTCTCGGAATTCTGCTGAAGTTTAAAAATGCTTCGGAACTCTTCCATTGTTCTCGGAATTCCGTTGAAGTTTAAAAATACTTCGAAACTCTTCCATTGTTCTCGGAATTCTGCTGAAGTTTAAAAATGCTTCGGAACTCTTCCATTGTTCTCAGAATTCCGCTAACGTTTAAAAATGCTTCGGAAATCTTCCATTGTTTTCAAAATTCCGCTGACGCTTAAAAATGCTTCAGAACTCTTCCATTGTTCTCGGAATTCCGCTGACGTTTAATAATGCTTCGCAACTCTTTCATTGTACTCGGAATTCCGCTAACGTTTAAAAATGCTTCGGAACTCTTCCATTGTTCTCGGAATTCCGTTGAAGTTTAAAAATGCTTCGAAACTCTTCCATTGTTCTGGGAATTCTGCTGAAGTTTAAAAATGCTTCAGAACTCTTCCATTGTTCTCGGAATTCCGCTGACGTTTAATAATGCTTCGCAACTCTTCCATTGTTCTCGGAATTCGTGTGAATTTTAAAAATGCTTCGGAACTCTTCTATTGTTCTCGGAATTCCGCTGAAATTTAAAAATGCTTAAAATCTCTTACATTGTACTCGGAATTCCGCTGAAGTTTAAAAATGCTTCGGAACTCTTCCATTGTTCTCGGAATTCTGCTGAAGTTTAAAAATGCTTCAGAACTCTTCCATTGTTCTCAGAATTCCGCTGACGTTTAAAAATGCTTCGGAAATCTTCCATTGTTTTCAAAATTCCGCTGACGTTTAAAAATGCTTCAGAACTATTCCATTGTTCTCAGAATTCTGCTGACGTTTAAAAATGCTTCAGAACTCTTCCATTGTTCTCGGAATTCCGCTGACGTTTAAAAATGCTTTGGAACTCTTCCATTGCTCTCGGAATTCTGCTGAAGTTTAAAAATGCTTCGGAACTCTTCCATTGTTCTCGGAATTCTGCTGAAGTTTAAAAATGCTTCGGAACTCTTCCATTGTTCTCGGAATTCGGTTGAAGTTTAAAAATACTTCGAAACTCTTCCATTGTTCTCGGAATTCTGCTGAAGTTTAAAAATGCTTCGGAACTCTTCCATTGTTCTCAGAATTCCGCTAACGTTTAAAAATGCTTCGGAAATCTTCCATTGTTTTCAAAATTCCGCTGACGCTTAAAAATGCTTCAGAACTCTTCCATTGTTCTCGGAATTCCGCTGACGTTTAATAATGCTTCGCAACTCTTTCATTGTACTCGGAATTCCGCTAACGTTTAAAAATGCTTCGGAACTCTTCCATTGTTCTCGGAATTCCGTTGAAGTTTAAAAATGCTTCGAAACTCTTCCATTGTTCTGGGAATTCTGCTGAAGTTTAAAAATGCTTCAGAACTCTTCCATTGTTCTCGGAATTCCGCTGACGTTTAATAATGCTTCGCAACTCTTCCATTGTTCTCGGAATTCGTGTGAATTTTAAAAATGCTTCGGAACTCTTCTATTGTTCTCGGAATTCCGCTGAAATTTAAAAATGCTTAAAATCTCTTACATTGCACTCGGAATTCCGCTGAAGTTTAAAAATGCTTCGGAACTCTTCCATTGTTCTCGGAATTCTGCTGAAGTTTAAAAATGCTTCAGAACTCTTCCATTGTTCTCAGAATTCCGCTGACGTTTAAAAATGCTTCGGAAATCTTCCATTGTTTTCAAAATTCCGCTGACGTTTAAAAATGCTTCAGAACTATTCCATTGTTCTCAGAATTCTGCTGACGTTTAAAAATGCTTCAGAACTCTTCCATTGTTCTCGGAATTCCGCTGACGTTTAAAAATGCTTCACAACTCTTCCATTATTCTCGGAATTCCGCTGACGTTTAAAAATGCTTCACAACTCTTCCATTGTTCTCGGAATTCCGCTGACTTTTAAAAATGCTTCGGAAATCTTCCATTGTTTTCAAAATTCCGCTGACGCTTAAAAATGCTTCAGAACTCTTCCATTGTTCTCGGAATTCTGCTGACGTTTAATAATGCTTCGCAACTCTTTCATTGTTCTCGGAATTCCACTGACGTTTAAAAATGCTTCGGAACTCATCCATTGTTCTCGGAATTCCGTTGAAGTTTAAAAATGCTTCGAAACTCTTCCATTGTTCTCGGAATTCTGCTGACATATAAAAATGCTTCGGAAATCTTGCATTGTTCTCGGCATTCCGCTGACGTTTAAAAATGCTTCGGAACTCTTCCATTGCTCTCGGAATTCTGCTGAAGTTTAAAAATGTTTCAGAACTCTTACATTGTTCTCGGAATTCTGCTGACGTTTAAAAATGCTTCGGAACTCTTCCATTGTTCTCAGAATTCAGCTGAAGTTTAAAAATGCTTCGGAACTCTTCCATTGTTCTCGGAATTCTGCTGAAGTTTAAAAATGCTACGTAACTCTTCCATTGTTCTCAGAATTCCGCTGACGTTTAAAAATGCTTTGGAACTCTTCCATTGCTCTCGGAATTCTGCTGAAGTTTAAAAATGCTTCGGAACTCTTCCATTGTTCTCGGAATTCTGCTGAAGTTTAAAAATGCTTCGGAACTCTTCCATTGTTCTCGGAATTCCGTTGAAGTTTAAAAATACTTCGAAACTCTTCCATTGTTCTCGGAATTCTGCTGAAGTTTAAAAATGCTTCGGAACTCTTCCATTGTTCTCAGAATTCCGCTAACGTTTAAAAATGCTTCGGAAATCTTCCATTGTTTTCAAAATTCCGCTGACGCTTAAAAATGCTTCAGAACTCTTCCATTGTTCTCGGAATTCCGCTGACGTTTAATAATGCTTCGCAACTCTTTCATTGTACTCGGAATTCCGCTAACGTTTAAAAATGCTTCGGAACTCTTCCATTGTTCTCGGAATTCCGTTGAAGTTTAAAAATGCTTCGAAACTCTTCCATTGTTCTGGGAATTCTGCTGAAGTTTAAAAATGCTTCAGAACTCTTCCATTGTTCTCGGAATTCCGCTGACGTTTAATAATGCTTCGCAACTCTTTCATTGTTCTCGGAATTCCGCTGATGTTTAAAAATGCTTCGGAACTCTTCCATTGTTCTCGGAATTCTGTTGAAGTTTAAAAATGCTTCTAAACTCTTCCATTGTTCTCGGAATTCCGCTGACATATAAAAATGCTTCGGAAATCTTGCATTGTTCTCGGCATTCCGCTGACATTTAAAAATGCTTCGGAACTCTTCAATTGTTCTCGGAATTCTGCCGAACTTTTAAAATGCTTTGGAACTCTTCCATTGTTCTCGGAATTCTGCTGTAGTTTAAAAATGCTTCGGAACTCTTCCATTGTTCTCGGAATTCCGCTGACGTTTAAAAATGCTTCGGAAATCTTCCATTGTTTTCAAAATTCCGCTGACGTTTAAAAATGCTTCAGAACTCTTCCATTGTTCTCGGAATTCCGCTGACGTTTTAAAATGCTTCGGTACTCTTCCATTGTTCTCGGAATTCCGCTGACATATAAAAATGCTTCGGAAATCTTGCATTGTTCTCGGCATTCCGCTGACGTTTAAAAATGCTTCGGAACTCTTCCATTGTTCTCAGAATTCCGCTGACGTTTAAAAATGCTTCGGAAATCTTCCATTGTTTTCAAAATTCCGCTGACGTTTAAAAATGCTTCAGAACTCTTCCATTGTTCTCGGAATTCCGCTGACGTTTAAAAATGCTTTGGAACTCTTCCATTATTCTCGGAATTCTGCTGAAGTTTAAAAATGCTTCGGAACTCTTCCATTGTTCTCAGAATTCCGCTGACGTTTAAAAATGCTTCGGTACTCTTCCATTGTTCTCGGAATTCCGCTGACATATAAAAATGCTTCGGAAATCTTGCATTGTTCTCGGCATTCCGCTGACGTTTAAAAATGCTTCGGAACTCTTCAATTGTTCTCGGAATTCTGCTGAACTTTTAAAATGCTTTGGAACTCTTCCATTGCTCTCGGAATTCTGCTGAAGTTTAAAAATGCTTCAGAACTCTTCCATTGTTTTCGGAATTCTGCTGAAGTTTAAAAATGCTTCGGAACTCTTCCATTGTTCTCAGAATTCCACTGACGTTTAAAAATGCTTCGGAAATCTTCCATTGTTTTCAAAATTCCGCTGACGCTTAAAAATGCTTCAGAACTCTTCCATTGTTCTCGGAATTCCGCTGACGTTTAATAATGCTTCGCAACTTTTTCATTGTTCTCGGAATTCCGCTGACGGTTAAAAATGCTTCGGAACTCTTCGATTGTTCTCGGAATTCCGTTGAAGTTTAAAAATGCTTCGAAACTCTTCCATTGTTCTCGGAATTCTGCTGACGTTTAAAAATGCTTCGGAACTCTTCCATTGTTCTCGGAATTCCGTTGAAGTTTAAAAATGCTTCGGAACTCTTCCATTGTTCTCGGAATTCCGCTGACATATAAAAATGCTTTGAAAATCTTGCATTGTTCTCGGCATTCCGCTGACGTTTAAAATTGCTTCGGAACTCTTCAATTGTTCTCGGAATTCTGTTGAACTTTTAAAATGCTTTGGAACTCTTCCATTGCTCTCGGAATTCTGCTGAAGTTTAAAAATGCTTCAGAACTCTTACATTGTTCTCGGAATTCTGCTGACGTTTAAAAATGCTTCGGAACTCTACCATTGTTCTCGGAATTCCGTTGAAGTTTAAAAATGCTTCATAACTCTTCCATTGTTCTCGCAATTCTGCTGAAGTTTAAAAATGCTTCGGAACTCTTCCATTGTTCTCGGAATTCCGCTGACGTTTAATAATGCTTCGCAACTCTTTCATTGTTCTCGGAATTCCACTGACGTTTAAAAATGCTTCGGAAATCTTCCATTGTTTTCAAAATTCCGCTGACGCTTAAAAATGCTTCAGAACTCTTCCATTGTTCTCGGAATTCCGCTGACGTTTAATAATGCTTTGCAACTCTTTCATTGTACTCGGAATTCCGCTAACGTTTAAAAATGCTTCAGAACTCTTCCATTGTTCTCGGAATTCCGCTGACGTTTAATAATGCTTTGCAACTCTTTCATTGTTCTCGGAATTCCGCTGATGTTTAAAAATGCTTCGGAACTCTTCCATTGTTCTCGGAATTCTGTTGAAGTTTAAAAATGCTTCTAAACTCTTCCATTGTTCTCGGAATTCCGCTGACATATAAAAATGCTTCGGAAATCTTGCATTGTTCTCGGCATTCCGCTGACGTTTAAAAATGCTTCGGAAATCTTCCATTGTTTTCAAAATTCCGCTGACGTTTAAAAATGCTTCAGAACTCTTCCATTGTTCTCGGAATTCCGCTGACGTTTTAAAATGCTTCGGTACTCTTCCATTGTTCTCGGAATTCCGCTGACATATAAAAATGCTTCGGAAATCTTGCATTGTTCTCGGCATTCCGCTGACGTTTAAAAATGCTTCGGAACTCTTCCATTGTTCTCAGAATTCCGCTGACGTTTAAAAATGCTTCGGAAATCTTCCATTGTTTTCAAAATTCCGCTGACGTTTAAAAATGCTTCAGAACTCTTCCATTGTTCTCGGAATTCCGCTGACGTTTAAAAATGCTTTGGAACTCTTCCATTATTCTCGGAATTCTGCTGAAGTTTAAAAATGCTTCGGAACTCTTCCATTGTTCTCAGAATTCCGCTGACGTTTAAAAATGCTTCGGTACTCTTCCATTGTTCTCGGAATTCCGCTGACATATAAAAATGCTTCGGAAATCTTGCATTGTTCTCGGCATTCCGCTGACGTTTAAAAATGCTTCGGAACTCTTCAATTGTTCTCGGAATTCTGCTGAACTTTTAAAATGCTTTGGAACTCTTCCATTGCTCTCGGAATTCTGCTGAAGTTTAAAAATGCTTCAGAACTCTTCCATTGTTTTCGGAATTCTGCTGAAGTTTAAAAATGCTTCGGAACTCTTCCATTGTTCTCAGAATTCCACTGACGTTTAAAAATGCTTCGGAAATCTTCCATTGTTTTCAAAATTCCGCTGACGCTTAAAAATGCTTCAGAACTCTTCCATTGTTCTCGGAATTCCGCTGACGTTTAATAATGCTTCGCAACTTTTTCATTGTTCTCGGAATTCCGCTGACGGTTAAAAATGCTTCGGAACTCTTCGATTGTTCTCGGAATTCCGTTGAAGTTTAAAAATGCTTCGAAACTCTTCCATTGTTCTCGGAATTCTGCTGACGTTTAAAAATGCTTCGGAACTCTTCCATTGTTCTCGGAATTCCGTTGAAGTTTAAAAATGCTTCGGAACTCTTCCATTGTTCTCGGAATTCCGCTGACATATAAAAATGCTTTGAAAATCTTGCATTGTTCTCGGCATTCCGCTGACGTTTAAAATTGCTTCGGAACTCTTCAATTGTTCTCGGAATTCTGTTGAACTTTTAAAATGCTTTGGAACTCTTCCATTGCTCTCGGAATTCTGCTGAAGTTTAAAAATGCTTCAGAACTCTTACATTGTTCTCGGAATTCTGCTGACGTTTAAAAATGCTTCGGAACTCTACCATTGTTCTCGGAATTCCGTTGAAGTTTAAAAATGCTTCATAACTCTTCCATTGTTCTCGCAATTCTGCTGAAGTTTAAAAATGCTTCGGAACTCTTCCATTGTTCTCGGAATTCCGCTGACGTTTAATAATGCTTCGCAACTCTTTCATTGTTCTCGGAATTCCACTGACGTTTAAAAATGCTTCGGAAATCTTCCATTGTTTTCAAAATTCCGCTGACGCTTAAAAATGCTTCAGAACTCTTCCATTGTTCTCGGAATTCCGCTGACGTTTAATAATGCTTTGCAACTCTTTCATTGTACTCGGAATTCCGCTAACGTTTAAAAATGCTTCAGAACTCTTCCATTGTTCTCGGAATTCCGCTGACGTTTAATAATGCTTTGCAACTCTTTCATTGTTCTCGGAATTCCGCTGATGTTTAAAAATGCTTCGGAACTCTTCCATTGTTCTCGGAATTCTGTTGAAGTTTAAAAATGCTTCTAAACTCTTCCATTGTTCTCGGAATTCCGCTGACATATAAAAATGCTTCGGAAATCTTGCATTGTTCTCGGCATTCCGCTGACGTTTAAAAATGCTTCGGAACTCTTCCATTGTTCTCGGAATTCTGCTGAAGTTTAAAAATGCTTCAGAACTCTTCCATTGTTCTCAGAATTCCGCTGACGTTTAAAAATGCTTCGGAAATCTTCCATTGTTTTCAAAATTCCGCTGACGTTTAAAAATGCTTCAGAACTATTCCATTGTTCTCAGAATTCTGCTGACGTTTAAAAATGCTTCGGAACTCTTCCATTGTTCTCGGAATTCCGCTGACGTTTAAAAATGCTTCACAACTCTTCCATTGTTCACGGAATTCCACTGACGTTTAAAAATGCTTCACAACTCTTCCATTGTTCTCGGAATTCCGCTGACTTTTAAAAATGCTTCGGAAATCTTCCATTGTTTTCAAAATTCCGCTGACGCTTAAAAATGCTTCAGAACTCTTCCATTGTTCTCGGAATTCTGCTGAAGTTTAAAAATGCTTCAGAACTCTTACATTGTTCTCGGAATTCTGCTGACGTTTAAAAATGCCTCGGAACTCTTCCATTGTTCTCTGAATTCCGCTGACGTTTAAAAATGCTTCGGTACTCTTCCTTTGTTCTCGGAATTCCGCTGACATATAAAAATGCTTCGGAAATCTTGCATTGTTCTCGGCATTCCGCTGACGTTTAAAAATGCTTCGGAACTCTTCAATTGTTCTCGGAATTCTGCCGAACTTTTAAAATGCTTTGGAACTCTTCCATTGCTCTCGGAATTCTGTTGAACTTTTAAATTGCTTTGGAACTCTTCCATTGCTCTCGGAATTCTGCTGAAGATTAAAAATGCTTAAAATCTCTTACATTGTACTCGGAATTCCGCTGAAGTTTAAAAATGCTTCGGAACTCTTCCATTGCTCTCGGAATTCTGCTGAAGTTTAAAAATGCTTCAGAACTCTTACATTGTTCTCGGAATTCTGCTGACGTTTAAAAATGCTTCGGAACTCTTCCATTGTTCTCAGAATTCCGCTGAAGTTTAAAAATGCTTCGGTACTCTTCCATTGTTCTCGGAATTCCGCTGACATATAAAAATGCTTCGGAAATCTTGCATTGTTCTCGGAATTCTGCTGACGTTTAAAAATGCTTCGGAACTCTTCCATTGTTCTCAGAATTCAGCTGAAGTTTAAAAATGCTTCGGAACTCTTCCATTGTTCTCGGAATTCTGCTGAAGTTTAAAAATGCTTCGATACTCTTCCATTGTTCTCGGAATTCCGCTGACATATAAAAATGCTTCGGAAATCTTGCATTGTTCTCGGCATTCCGCTGACGTTTAAAAATGCTTCGGAACTCTTCAATTGTTCTCGGAATTCTGCCGAACTTTTAAAATGCTTTGGAACTCTTCCATTGCTCTCGGAATTCTGCTGAAGTTTAAAAATGCTTCAGAACTCTTCCATTGTTCTCGGAATTCTGCTGTAGTTTAAAAATGCTTCGGAACTCTTCCATTGTTCTCGGAATTCCGCTGACGTTTAAAAATGATTCGGAAATCTTCCATTGTTTTCAAAATTCCGCTGACGTTTAAAAATGCTTCAGAACTCTTCCATTGTTCTCAGAATTCCGCTGACATATAAAAATGCTTCGGAAATCTTGCATTGTTCTCGGCATTCCGCTGACATTTAAAAATGCTTCGGAAATCTTCCATTGATATCAAAATTCCGCTGACGCTTAAAAATGCTTCAGAACTCTTCCATTGTTCTCGGAATTCCGCTGACGTTTAATAATGCTTCGCAACTTTTTCATTGTTCTCGGAATTCCGCTGACAGTTAAAAATGCTTCGGAACTCTTCCATTGTTCTCGGAATTCCGTTGAAGTTTAAAAATGCTTCGAAACTCTTCCATTGTTCTCGGAATTCTGCTGAAGTTTAAAAATGCTTCAGAACTCTTCCATTGTTCTCGGAATTCCGCTGACGTTTAATAATGCTTCGCAACTCTTTCATTGTTCTCGGAATTCCGCTGACGTTTAAAAATGCTTCGAAACTCTTCCATTGTTCTCGGAATTCTGCTGAAGTTTAAAAATGCTTCGGAACTCTTCCATTGTTCTCGGAATTCCGCTGACATATAAAAATGCTTTGAAAATCTTGCATTGTTCTCGGCATTCCGCTGACGTTTAAAATTGCTTCGGAACTCTTCAATTGTTCTCGGAATTCTGTTGAACTTTTAAATTGCTTTGGAACTCTTCCATTGCTCTCGGAATTCTGCTGAAGTTTAAAAATGCTTAAAATCTCTTACATTGTACTCGGAATTCCGCTGAAGTTTAAAAATGCTTCGGAACTCTTCCATTGCTCTCGGAATTCTGCTGAAGTTTAAAAATGCTTCAGAACTCTTACATTGTTCTCGGAATTCTGCTGACGTTTAAAAATGCTTCGGAACTCTTCCATTGTTCTCAGAATTCCGCTGAAGTTTAAAAATGCTTCGGTACTCTTCCATTGTTCTCGGAATTCCGCTGACATATAAAAATGCTTCGGAAATCTTGCATTGTTCTCGGAATTCTGCTGACGTTTAAAAATGCTTCGGAACTCTTCCATTGTTCTCAGAATTCAGCTGAAGTTTAAAAATGCTTCGGAACTCTTCCATTGTTCTCGGAATTCTGCTGAAGTTTAAAAATGCTACGTAACTCTTCCATTGTTCTCAGAATTCCGCTGACGTTTAAAAATGCTTTGGAACTCTTCCATTGCTCTCGGAATTCTGCTGAAGTTTAAAAATGCTTCGGAACTCTTCCATTGTTCTCGGAATTCTGCTGAAGTTTAAAAATGCTTCGGAACTCTTCCATTGTTCTCGGAATTCCGTTGAAGTTTAAAAATACTTCGAAACTCTTCCATTGTTCTCGGAATTCTGCTGAAGTTTAAAAATGCTTCGGAACTCTTCCATTGTTCTCAGAATTCCGCTAACGTTTAAAAATGCTTCGGAAATCTTCCATTGTTTTCAAAATTCCGCTGACGCTTAAAAATGCTTCAGAACTCTTCCATTGTTCTCGGAATTCCGCTGACGTTTAATAATGCTTCGCAACTCTTTCATTGTACTCGGAATTCCGCTAACGTTTAAAAATGCTTCGGAACTCTTCCATTGTTCTCGGAATTCCGTTGAAGTTTAAAAATGCTTCGAAACTCTTCCATTGTTCTGGGAATTCTGCTGAAGTTTAAAAATGCTTCAGAACTCTTCCATTGTTCTCGGAATTCCGCTGACGTTTAATAATGCTTCGCAACTCTTTCATTGTTCTCGGAATTCCGCTGATGTTTAAAAATGCTTCGGAACTCTTCCATTGTTCTCGGAATTCTGTTGAAGTTTAAAAATGCTTCTAAACTCTTCCATTTTTCTCGGAATTCCGCTGACATATAAAAATGCTTCGGAAATCTTGCATTGTTCTCGGCATTCCGCTGACATTTAAAAATGCTTCGGAACTCTTCAATTGTTCTCGGAATTCTGCCGAACTTTTAAAATGCTTTGGAACTCTTCCATTGTTCTCGGAATTCTGCTGTAGTTTAAAAATGCTTCGGAACTCTTCCATTGTTCTCGGAATTCCGCTGACGTTTAAAAATGCTTCGGAACTCTTCCATTGTTCTCAGAATTCCACTGACGTTTAAAAATGCTTCGGAAATCTTCCATTGTTTTCAAAATTCCGCTGACGCTTAAAAATGCTTCAGAACTCTTCCATTGTTCTCGGAATTCCGCTGACGTTTAATAATGCTTCGCAACTTTTTCATTGTTCTCGGAATTCCGCTGACGGTTAAAAATGCTTCGGAACTCTTCCATTGTTCTCGGAATTCCGTTGAAGTTTAAAAATGCTTCGAAACTCTTCCATTGTTCTCGGAATTCTGCTGACGTTTAAAAATGCTTCGGAACTCTTCCATTGTTCTCGGAATTCCGTTGAAGTTTAAAAATGCTTTGAAACTTTTCCATTGTTCTCGGAATTCTGCTGAAGTTTAAAAATGCTTCGGAACTCTTCCATTGTTCTCGGAATTCCGCTGACATATAAAAATGCTTTGAAAATCTTGCATTGTTCTCGGCATTCCGCTGACGTTTAAAATTGCTTCGGAACTCTTCAATTGTTCTCGGAATTCTGTTGAACTTTTAAAATGCTTTGGAACTCTTCCATTGCTCTCGGAATTCTGCTGAAGTTTAAAAATGCTTCAGA
Organism: Phyllobates terribilis; assembly: GCF_046119375.1. Taxonomy (NCBI): domain Eukaryota; kingdom Metazoa; phylum Chordata; class Amphibia; order Anura; family Dendrobatidae; genus Phyllobates; species Phyllobates terribilis. The sequence goes on from NW_027362782.1 coordinate 17,360,231, forward strand.
ACTCTTACATTGTTCTCGGAATTCTGCTGACGTTTAAAAATGCTTCGGAACTCTACCATTGTTCTCGGAATTCCGTTGAAGTTTAAAAATGCTTCATAACTCTTCCATTGTTCTCGGAATTCTGCTGAAGTTTAAAAATGCTTCGGAACTCTTCCATTGTTCTCGGAATTCCGCTGACGTTTAATAATGCTTCGCAACTCTTTCATTGTTCTCGGCATTCCACTGACGTTTAAAAATGCTTCGGAACTCTTCCATTGTTCTCGGAATTCTGCTGAAGTTTAAAAATGCTTCAGAACTCTTCCATTGTTCTCAGAATTCCGCTGACGTTTAAAAATGCTTCGGAAATCTTCCATTGTTTTCAAAATTCCGCTGACGTTTAAAAATGCTTCAGAACTATTCCATTGTTCTCAGAATTCTGCTGACGTTTAAAAATGCTTCGGAACTCTTCCATTGTTCTCGGAATTCCGCTGACGTTTAAAAATGCTTCACAACTCTTCCATTGTTCACGGAATTCCACTGACGTTTAAAAATGCTTCACAACTCTTCCATTGTTCTCGGAATTCCGCTGACTTTTAAAAATGCTTCGGAAATCTTCCATTGTTTTCAAAATTCCGCTGACGCTTAAAAATGCTTCAGAACTCTTCCATTGTTCTCGGAATTCTGCTGAAGTTTAAAAATGCTTCAGAACTCTTACATTGTTCTCGGAATTCTGCTGACGTTTAAAAATGCCTCGGAACTCTTCCATTGTTCTCTGAATTCCGCTGACGTTTAAAAATGCTTCGGTACTCTTCCTTTGTTCTCGGAATTCCGCTGACATATAAAAATGCTTCGGAAATCTTGCATTGTTCTCGGCATTCCGCTGACGTTTAAAAATGCTTCGGAACTCTTCAATTGTTCTCGGAATTCTGCCGAACTTTTAAAATGCTTTGGAACTCTTCCATTGCTCTCGGAATTCTGTTGAACTTTTAAATTGCTTTGGAACTCTTCCATTGCTCTCGGAATTCTGCTGAAGATTAAAAATGCTTAAAATCTCTTACATTGTACTCGGAATTCCGCTGAAGTTTAAAAATGCTTCGGAACTCTTCCATTGCTCTCGGAATTCTGCTGAAGTTTAAAAATGCTTCAGAACTCTTACATTGTTCTCGGAATTCTGCTGACGTTTAAAAATGCTTCGGAACTCTTCCATTGTTCTCAGAATTCCGCTGAAGTTTAAAAATGCTTCGGTACTCTTCCATTGTTCTCGGAATTCCGCTGACATATAAAAATGCTTCGGAAATCTTGCATTGTTCTCGGAATTCTGCTGACGTTTAAAAATGCTTCGGAACTCTTCCATTGTTCTCAGAATTCAGCTGAAGTTTAAAAATGCTTCGGAACTCTTCCATTGTTCTCGGAATTCTGCTGAAGTTTAAAAATGCTTCGATACTCTTCCATTGTTCTCGGAATTCCGCTGACATATAAAAATGCTTCGGAAATCTTGCATTGTTCTCGGCATTCCGCTGACGTTTAAAAATGCTTCGGAACTCTTCAATTGTTCTCGGAATTCTGCCGAACTTTTAAAATGCTTTGGAACTCTTCCATTGCTCTCGGAATTCTGCTGAAGTTTAAAAATGCTTCAGAACTCTTCCATTGTTCTCGGAATTCTGCTGTAGTTTAAAAATGCTTCGGAACTCTTCCATTGTTCTCGGAATTCCGCTGACGTTTAAAAATGCTTCGGAAATCTTCCATTGTTTTCAAAATTCCGCTGACGTTTAAAAATGCTTCAGAACTCTTCCATTGTTCTCAGAATTCCGCTGACATATAAAAATGCTTCGGAAATCTTGCATTGTTCTCGGCATTCCGCTGACATTTAAAAATGCTTCGGAAATCTTCCATTGATATCAAAATTCCGCTGACGCTTAAAAATGCTTCAGAACTCTTCCATTGTTCTCGGAATTCCGCTGACGTTTAATAATGCTTCGCAACTTTTTCATTGTTCTCGGAATTCCGCTGACAGTTAAAAATGCTTCGGAACTCTTCCATTGTTCTCGGAATTCCGTTGAAGTTTAAAAATGCTTCGAAACTCTTCCATTGTTCTCGGAATTCTGCTGAAGTTTAAAAATGCTTCAGAACTCTTCCATTGTTCTCGGAATTCCGCTGACGTTTAATAATGCTTCGCAACTCTTTCATTGTTCTCGGAATTCCGCTGACGTTTAAAAATGCTTCGAAACTCTTCCATTGTTCTCGGAATTCTGCTGAAGTTTAAAAATGCTTCGGAACTCTTCCATTGTTCTCGGAATTCCGCTGACATATAAAAATGCTTTGAAAATCTTGCATTGTTCTCGGCATTCCGCTGACGTTTAAAATTGCTTCGGAACTCTTCAATTGTTCTCGGAATTCTGTTGAACTTTTAAATTGCTTTGGAACTCTTCCATTGCTCTCGGAATTCTGCTGAAGTTTAAAAATGCTTAAAATCTCTTACATTGTACTCGGAATTCCGCTGAAGTTTAAAAATGCTTCGGAACTCTTCCATTGCTCTCGGAATTCTGCTGAAGTTTAAAAATGCTTCAGAACTCTTACATTGTTCTCGGAATTCTGCTGACGTTTAAAAATGCTTCGGAACTCTTCCATTGTTCTCAGAATTCCGCTGAAGTTTAAAAATGCTTCGGTACTCTTCCATTGTTCTCGGAATTCCGCTGACATATAAAAATGCTTCGGAAATCTTCCATTGTTCTCAGAATTCCGCTGACGTTTAAAAATGCTTTGGAACTCTTCCATTGCTCTCGGAATTCTGCTGAAGTTTAAAAATGCTTCGGAACTCTTCCATTGTTCTCGGAATTCTGCTGAAGTTTAAAAATGCTTCGGAACTCTTCCATTGTTCTCGGAATTCCGTTGAAGTTTAAAAATACTTCGAAACTCTTCCATTGTTCTCGGAATTCTGCTGAAGTTTAAAAATGCTTCGGAACTCTTCCATTGTTCTCAGAATTCCGCTAACGTTTAAAAATGCTTCGGAAATCTTCCATTGTTTTCAAAATTCCGCTGACGCTTAAAAATGCTTCAGAACTCTTCCATTGTTCTCGGAATTCCGCTGACGTTTAATAATGCTTCGCAACTCTTTCATTGTACTCGGAATTCCGCTAACGTTTAAAAATGCTTCGGAACTCTTCCATTGTTCTCGGAATTCCGTTGAAGTTTAAAAATGCTTCGAAACTCTTCCATTGTTCTGGGAATTCTGCTGAAGTTTAAAAATGCTTCAGAACTCTTCCATTGTTCTCGGAATTCCGCTGACGTTTAATAATGCTTCGCAACTCTTTCATTGTTCTCGGAATTCCGCTGATGTTTAAAAATGCTTCGGAACTCTTCCATTGTTCTCGGAATTCTGTTGAAGTTTAAAAATGCTTCTAAACTCTTCCATTGTTCTCGGAATTCCGCTGACATATAAAAATGCTTCGGAAATCTTGCATTGTTCTCGGCATTCCGCTGACATTTAAAAATGCTTCGGAACTCTTCAATTGTTCTCGGAATTCTGCCGAACTTTTAAAATGCTTTGGAACTCTTCCATTGTTCTCGGAATTCTGCTGTAGTTTAAAAATGCTTCGGAACTCTTCCATTGTTCTCGGAATTCCGCTGACGTTTAAAAATGCTTCGGAAATCTTCCATTGTTTTCAAAATTCCGCTGACGTTTAAAAATGCTTCAGAACTCTTCCATTGTTCTCGGAATTCCGCTGACGTTTTAAAATGCTTCGGTACTCTTCCATTGTTCTCGGAATTCCGCTGACATATAAAAATGCTTCGGAAATCTTGCATTGTTCTCGGCATTCCGCTGACGTTTAAAAATGCTTCGGAACTCTTCAATTGTTCTCGGAATTCTGCTGAACTTTTAAAATGCTTTGGAACTCTTCCATTGCTCTCGGAATTCTGCTGAAGTTTAAAAATGCTTCAGAACTCTTCCATTGTTTTTGGAATTCTGCTGAAGTTTAAAAATGCTTCGGAACTCTTCCATTGTTCTCAGAATTCCACTGACGTTTAAAAATGCTTCGGAAATCTTCCATTGTTTTCAAAATTCCGCTGACGCTTAAAAATGCTTCAGAACTCTTCCATTGTTCTCGGAATTCCGCTGACGTTTAATAATGCTTCGCAACTTTTTCATTGTTCTCGGAATTCCGCTGACGGTTAAAAATGCTTCGGAACTCTTCCATTGTTCTCGGAATTCCGTTGAAGTTTAAAAATGCTTCGAAACTCTTCCATTGTTCTCGGAATTCTGCTGACGTTTAAAAATGCTTCGGAACTCTTCCATTGTTCTCGGAATTCCGTTGAAGTTTAAAAATGCTTCGAAACTCTTCCATTGTTCTCGGAATTCTGCTGAAGTTTAAAAATGCTTCGGAACTCTTCCATTGTTCTCGGAATTCCGCTGACATATAAAAATGCTTTGAAAATCTTGCATTGTTCTCGGCATTCCGCTGACGTTTAAAATTGCTTCGGAACTCTTCAATTGTTCTCGGAATTCTGTTGAACTTTTAAAATGCTTTGGAACTCTTCCATTGCTCTCGGAATTCTGCTGAAGTTTAAAAATGCTTCAGAACTCTTACATTGTTCTCGGAATTCTGCTGACGTTTAAAAATGCTTCGGAACTCTACCATTGTTCTCGGAATTCCGTTGAAGTTTAAAAATGCTTCATAACTCTTCCATTGTTCTCGGAATTCTGCTGAAGTTTAAAAATGCTTCGGAACTCTTCCATTGTTCTCGGAATTCCGCTGACGTTTAATAATGCTTCGCAACTCTTTCATTGTTCTCGGAATTCCACTGACGTTTAAAAATGCTTCGGAAATCTTCCATTGTTTTCAAAATTCCGCTGACGCTTAAAAATGCTTCAGAACTCTTCCATTGTTCTCGGAATTCCGCTGACGTTTAATAATGCTTTGCAACTCTTTCATTGTACTCGGAATTCCGCTAACGTTTAAAAATGCTTCAGAACTCTTCCATTGTTCTCGGAATTCCGCTGACGTTTAATAATGCTTCGCAACTCTTTCATTGTTCTCGGAATTCCGCTGATGTTTAAAAATGCTTCGGAACTCTTCCATTGTTCTCGGAATTCTGTTGAAGTTTAAAAATGCTTCTAAACTCTTCCATTGTTCTCGGAATTCCGCTGACATATAAAAATGCTTCTGAAATCTTGCATTGTTCTCGGCATTCCGCTGACGTTTAAAAATGCTTCGGAACTCTTCCATTGTTCTCGGAATTCTGCTGAAGTTTAAAAATGCTTCAGAACTCTTCCATTGTTCTCGGAATTCCGCTGACGTTTAAAAATGCTTCACAACTCTTCCATTGTTCACGGAATTCCACTGACGTTTAAAAATGCTTCACAACTCTTCCATTGTTCTCGGAATTCCGCTGACTTTTAAAAATGCTTCGGAACTCTTCCATTGTTCTCGGAATTCCGCTGACGTTTAAAAATGCTTCACAACTCTTCCATTGTTCACGGAATTCCACTGACGTTTAAAAATGCTTCACAACTCTTCCATTGTTCTCGGAATTCCGCTGACTTTTAAAAATGCTTCGGAAATCTTCCATTGTTTTCAAAATTCCGCTGACGCTTAAAAATGCTTCAGAACTCTTCCATTGTTCTCGGAATTCTGCTGAAGTTTAAAAATGCTTCAGAACTCTTACATTGTTCTCGGAATTCTGCTGACGTTTAAAAATGCCTCGGAACTCTTCCATTGTTCTCTGAATTCCGCTGACGTTTAAAAATGCTTCGGTACTCTTCCTTTGTTCTCGGAATTCCGCTGACATATAAAAATGCTTCGGAAATCTTGCATTGTTCTCGGCATTCCGCTGACATTTAAAAATGCTTCGGAACTCTTCAATTGTTCTCGGAATTCTGCCGAACTTTTAAAATGCTTTGGAACTCTTCCATTGTTCTCGGAATTCTGCTGTAGTTTAAAAATGCTTCGGAACTCTTCCATTGTTCTCGGAATTCCGCTGACGTTTAAAAATGCTTCGGAAATCTTCCATTGTTTTCAAAATTCCGCTGACGTTTAAAAATGCTTCAGAACTCTTCCATTGTTCTCGGAATTCCGCTGACGTTTTAAAATGCTTCGGTACTCTTCCATTGTTCTCGGAATTCCGCTGACATATAAAAATGCTTCGGAAATCTTGCATTGTTCTCGGCATTCCGCTGACGTTTAAAAATGCTTCGGAACTCTTCAATTGTTCTCGGAATTCTGCTGAACTTTTAAAATGCTTTGGAACTCTTCCATTGCTCTCGGAATTCTGCTGAAGTTTAAAAATGCTTCAGAACTCTTCCATTGTTTTTGGAATTCTGCTGAAGTTTAAAAATGCTTCGGAACTCTTCCATTGTTCTCAGAATTCCACTGACGTTTAAAAATGCTTCGGAAATCTTCCATTGTTTTCAAAATTCCGCTGACGCTTAAAAATGCTTCAGAACTCTTCCATTGTTCTCGGAATTCCGCTGACGTTTAATAATGCTTCGCAACTTTTTCATTGTTCTCGGAATTCCGCTGACGGTTAAAAATGCTTCGGAACTCTTCCATTGTTCTCGGAATTCCGTTGAAGTTTAAAAATGCTTCGAAACTCTTCCATTGTTCTCGGAATTCTGCTGACGTTTAAAAATGCTTCGGAACTCTTCCATTGTTCTCGGAATTCCGTTGAAGTTTAAAAATGCTTCGAAACTCTTCCATTGTTCTCGGAATTCTGCTGAAGTTTAAAAATGCTTCGGAACTCTTCCATTGTTCTCGGAATTCCGCTGACATATAAAAATGCTTTGAAAATCTTGCATTGTTCTCGGCATTCCGCTGACGTTTAAAATTGCTTCGGAACTCTTCAATTGTTCTCGGAATTCTGTTGAACTTTTAAAATGCTTTGGAACTCTTCCATTGCTCTCGGAATTCTGCTGAAGTTTAAAAATGCTTCAGAACTCTTACATTGTTCTCGGAATTCTGCTGACGTTTAAAAATGCTTCGGAACTCTACCATTGTTCTCGGAATTCCGTTGAAGTTTAAAAATGCTTCATAACTCTTCCATTGTTCTCGGAATTCTGCTGAAGTTTAAAAATGCTTCGGAACTCTTCCATTGTTCTCGGAATTCCGCTGACGTTTAATAATGCTTCGCAACTCTTTCATTGTTCTCGGAATTCCACTGACGTTTAAAAATGCTTCGGAAATCTTCCATTGTTTTCAAAATTCCGCTGACGCTTAAAAATGCTTCAGAACTCTTCCATTGTTCTCGGAATTCCGCTGACGTTTAATAATGCTTTGCAACTCTTTCATTGTACTCGGAATTCCGCTAACGTTTAAAAATGCTTCAGAACTCTTCCATTGTTCTCGGAATTCCGCTGACGTTTAATAATGCTTCGCAACTCTTTCATTGTTCTCGGAATTCCGCTGATGTTTAAAAATGCTTCGGAACTCTTCCATTGTTCTCGGAATTCTGTTGAAGTTTAAAAATGCTTCTAAACTCTTCCATTGTTCTCGGAATTCCGCTGACATATAAAAATGCTTCTGAAATCTTGCATTGTTCTCGGCATTCCGCTGACGTTTAAAAATGCTTCGGAACTCTTCCATTGTTCTCGGAATTCTGCTGAAGTTTAAAAATGCTTCAGAACTCTTCCATTGTTCTCGGAATTCCGCTGACGTTTAAAAATGCTTCACAACTCTTCCATTGTTCACGGAATTCCACTGACGTTTAAAAATGCTTCACAACTCTTCCATTGTTCTCGGAATTCCGCTGACTTTTAAAAATGCTTCGGAACTCTTCCATTGTTCTCGGAATTCCGCTGACGTTTAAAAATGCTTCACAACTCTTCCATTGTTCACGGAATTCCACTGACGTTTAAAAATGCTTCACAACTCTTCCATTGTTCTCGGAATTCCGCTGACTTTTAAAAATGCTTCGGAAATCTTCCATTGTTTTCAAAATTCCGCTGACGCTTAAAAATGCTTCAGAACTCTTCCATTGTTCTCGGAATTCTGCTGAAGTTTAAAAATGCTTCAGAACTCTTACATTGTTCTCGGAATTCTGCTGACGTTTAAAAATGCCTCGGAACTCTTCCATTGTTCTCTGAATTCCGCTGACGTTTAAAAATGCTTCGGTACTCTTCCTTTGTTCTCGGAATTCCGCTGACATATAAAAATGCTTCGGAAATCTTGCATTGTTCTCGGCATTCCGCTGACGTTTAAAAATGCTTCGGAACTCTTCAATTGTTCTCGGAATTCTGCCGAACTTTTAAAATGCTTTGGAACTCTTCCATTGTTCTCAGAATTCAGCTGAAGTTTAAAAATGCTTCGGAACTCTTCCATTGTTCTCGGAATTCTGCTGAAGTTTAAAAATGCTACGTAACTCTTCCATTGTTCTCAGAATTCCGCTGACGTTTAAAAATGCTTTGGAACTCTTCCATTGCTCTCGGAATTCTGCTGAAGTTTAAAAATGCTTCGGAACTCTTCCATTGTTCTCGGAATTCTGCTGAAGTTTAAAAATGCTTCGGAACTCTTCCATTGTTCTCGGAATTCCGTTGAAGTTTAAAAATACTTCGAAACTCTTCCATTGTTCTCGGAATTCTGCTGAAGTTTAAAAATGCTTCGGAACTCTTCCATTGTTCTCAGAATTCCGCTAACGTTTAAAAATGCTTCGGAAATCTTCCATTGTTTTCAAAATTCCGCTGATGCTTAAAAATGCTTCAGAACTCTTCCATTGTTCTCGGAATTCCGCTGACGTTTAATAATGCTTCGCAACTCTTTCATTGTACTCGGAATTCCGCTAACGTTTAAAAATGCTTCGGAACTCTTCCATTGTTCTCGGAATTCCGTTGAAGTTTAAAAATGCTTCGAAACTCTTCCATTGTTCTGGGAATTCTGCTGAAGTTTAAAAATGCTTCAGAACTCTTCCATTGTTCTCGGAATTCCGCTGACGTTTAATAATGCTTCGCAACTCTTCCATTGTTCTCGGAATTCGTGTGAATTTTAAAAATGCTTCGGAACTCTTCTATTGTTCTCGGAATTCCGCTGAAATTTAAAAATGCTTAAAATCTCTTACATTGTACTCGGAATTCCGCTGAAGTTTAAAAATGCTTCGGAACTCTTCCATTGTTCTCGGAATTCTGCTGAAGTTTAAAAATGCTTCAGAACTCTTCCATTGTTCTCAGAATTCCGCTGACGTTTAAAAATGCTTCGGAAATCTTCCATTGTTTTCAAAATTCCGCTGACGTTTAAAAATGCTTCAGAACTATTCCATTGTTCTCAGAATTCTGCTGACGTTTAAAAATGCTTCAGAACTCTTCCATTGTTCTCGGAATTCCGCTGACGTTTAAAAATGCTTCACAACTCTTCCATTGTTCTCGGAATTCCGCTGACGTTTAAAAATGCTTCACAACTCTTCCATTGTTCTCGGAATTCCGCTGACTTTTAAAAATGCTTCGGAAATCTTCCATTGTTTTCAAAATTCCGCTGACGCTTAAAAATGCTTCAGAACTCTTCCATTGTTCTCGGAATTCTGCTGACGTTTAATAATGCTTCGCAACTCTTTCATTGTTCTCGGAATTCCACTGACGTTTAAAAATGCTTCGGAACTCATCCATTGTTCTCGGAATTCCGTTGAAGTTTAAAAATGCTTCGAAACTCTTCCATTGTTCTCGGAATTCTGCTGACATATAAAAATGCTTCGGAAATCTTGCATTGTTCTCGGCATTCCGCTGACGTTTAAAAATGCTTCGGAACTCTTCCATTGCTCTCGGAATTCTGCTGAAGTTTAAAAATGTTTCAGAACTCTTACATTGTTCTCGGAATTCTGCTGACGTTTAAAAATGCTTCGGAACTCTTCCATTGTTCTCAGAATTCAGCTGAAGTTTAAAAATGCTTCGGAACTCTTCCATTGTTCTCGGAATTCTGCTGAAGTTTAAAAATGCTACGTAACTCTTCCATTGTTCTCAGAATTCCGCTGACGTTTAAAAATGCTTTGGAACTCTTCCATTGCTCTCGGAATTCTGCTGAAGTTTAAAAATGCTTCGGAACTCTTCCATTGTTCTCGGAATTCTGCTGAAGTTTAAAAATGCTTCGGAACTCTTCCATTGTTCTCGGAATTCCGTTGAAGTTTAAAAATACTTCGAAACTCTTCCATTGTTCTCGGAATTCTGCTGAAGTTTAAAAATGCTTCGGAACTCTTCCATTGTTCTCAGAATTCCGCTAACGTTTAAAAATGCTTCGGAAATCTTCCATTGTTTTCAAAATTCCGCTGACGCTTAAAAATGCTTCAGAACTCTTCCATTGTTCTCGGAATTCCGCTGACGTTTAATAATGCTTCGCAACTCTTTCATTGTACTCGGAATTCCGCTAACGTTTAAAAATGCTTCGGAACTCTTCCATTGTTCTCGGAATTCCGTTGAAGTTTAAAAATGCTTCGAAACTCTTCCATTGTTCTGGGAATTCTGCTGAAGTTTAAAAATGCTTCAGAACTCTTCCATTGTTCTCGGAATTCCGCTGACGTTTAATAATGCTTCGCAACTCTTCCATTGTTCTCGGAATTCGTGTGAATTTTAAAAATGCTTCGGAACTCTTCTATTGTTCTCGGAATTCCGCTGAAATTTAAAAATGCTTAAAATCTCTTACATTGTACTCGGAATTCCGCTGAAGTTTAAAAATGCTTCGGAACTCTTCCATTGTTCTCGGAATTCTGCTGAAGTTTAAAAATGCTTCAGAACTCTTCCATTGTTCTCAGAATTCCGCTGACGTTTAAAAATGCTTCGGAAATCTTCCATTGTTTTCAAAATTCCGCTGACGTTTAAAAATGCTTCAGAACTATTCCATTGTTCTCAGAATTCTGCTGACGTTTAAAAATGCTTCAGAACTCTTCCATTGTTCTCGGAATTCCGCTGACGTTTAAAAATGCTTCACAACTCTTCCATTGTTCTCGGAATTCCGCTGACGTTTAAAAATGCTTCACAACTCTTCCATTGTTCTCGGAATTCCGCTGACTTTTAAAAATGCTTCGGAAATCTTCCATTGTTTTCAAAATTCCGCTGACGCTTAAAAATGCTTCAGAACTCTTCCATTGTTCTCGGAATTCTGCTGACGTTTAATAATGCTTCGCAACTCTTCCATTGTTCTCGGAATTCTGCTGACATATAAAAATGCTTCGGAAATCTTGCATTGTTCTCGGCATTCCGCTGACGTTTAAAAATGCTTCGGAACTCTTCCATTGCTCTCGGAATTCTGCTGAAGTTTAAAAATGTTTCAGAACTCTTACATTGTTCTCGGAATTCTGCTGACGTTTAAAAATGCTTCGGAACTCTTCCATTGTTCTCAGAATTCAGCTGAAGTTTAAAAATGCTTCGGAACTCTTCCATTGTTCTCGGAATTCTGCTGAAGTTTAAAAATGCTACGTAACTCTTCCATTGTTCTCAGAATTCCGCTGACGTTTAAAAATGCTTTGGAACTCTTCCATTGCTCTCGGAATTCTGCTGAAGTTTAAAAATGCTTCGGAACTCTTCCATTGTTCTCGGAATTCCGTTGAAGTTTAAAAATACTTCGAAACTCTTCCATTGTTCTCGGAATTCTGCTGAAGTTTAAAAATGCTTCGGAACTCTTCCATTGTTCTCAGAATTCCGCTAACGTTTAAAAATGCTTCGGAAATCTTCCATTGTTTTCAAAATTCCGCTGACGCTTAAAAATGCTTCAGAACTCTTCCATTGTTCTCGGAATTCCGCTGACGTTTAATAATGCTTCGCAACTCTTTCATTGTACTCGGAATTCCGCTAACGTTTAAAAATGCTTCGGAACTCTTCCATTGTTCTCAGAATTCAGCTGAAGTTTAAAAATGCTTCGGAACTCTTCCATTGTTCTCGGAATTCTGCTGAAGTTTAAAAATGCTACGTAACTCTTCCATTGTTCTCAGAATTCCGCTGACGTTTAAAAATGCTTTGGAACTCTTCCATTGCTCTCGGAATTCTGCTGAAGTTTAAAAATGCTTCGGAACTCTTCCATTGTTCTCGGAATTCCGTTGAAGTTTAAAAATACTTCGAAACTCTTCCATTGTTCTCGGAATTCTGCTGAAGTTTAAAAATGCTTCGGAACTCTTCCATTGTTCTCAGAATTCCGCTAACGTTTAAAAATGCTTCGGAAATCTTCCATTGTTTTCAAAATTCCGCTGACGCTTAAAAATGCTTCAGAACTCTTCCATTGTTCTCGGAATTCCGCTGACGTTTAATAATGCTTCGCAACTCTTTCATTGTACTCGGAATTCCGCTAACGTTTAAAAATGCTTCGGAACTCTTCCATTGTTCTCGGAATTCCGTTGAAGTTTAAAAATGCTTCGAAACTCTTCCATTGTTCTGGGAATTCTGCTGAAGTTTAAAAATGCTTCAGAACTCTTCCATTGTTCTCGGAATTCCGCTGACGTTTAATAATGCTTCGCAACTCTTTCATTGTTCTCGGAATTCCGCTGATGTTTAAAAATGCTTCGGAACTCTTCCATTGTTCTCGGAATTCTGTTGAAGTTTAAAAATGCTTCTAAACTCTTCCATTGTTCTCGGAATTCCGCTGACATATAAAAATGCTTCGGAAATCTTGCATTGTTCTCGGCATTCCGCTGACATTTAAAAATGCTTCGGAACTCTTCAATTGTTCTCGGAATTCTGCCGAACTTTTAAAATGCTTTGGAACTCTTCCATTGTTCTCGGAATTCTGCTGTAGTTTAAAAATGCTTCGGAACTCTTCCATTGTTCTCGGAATTCCGCTGACGTTTAAAAATGCTTCGGAAATCTTCCATTGTTTTCAAAATTCCGCTGACGTTTAAAAATGCTTCAGAACTCTTCCATTGTTCTCGGAATTCCGCTGACGTTTTAAAATGCTTCGGTACTCTTCCATTGTTCTCGGAATTCCGCTGACATATAAAAATGCTTCGGAAATCTTGCATTGTTCTCGGCATTCCGCTGACGTTTAAAAATGCTTCGGAACTCTTCCATTGTTCTCAGAATTCCGCTGACGTTTAAAAATGCTTCGGAAATCTTCCATTGTTTTCAAAATTCCGCTGACGTTTAAAAATGCTTCAGAACTCTTCCATTGTTCTCGGAATTCCGCTGACGTTTAAAAATGCTTTGGAACTCTTCCATTATTCTCGGAATTCTGCTGAAGTTTAAAAATGCTTCGGAACTCTTCCATTGTTCTCAGAATTCCGCTGACGTTTAAAAATGCTTCGGTACTCTTCCATTGTTCTCGGAATTCCGCTGACATATAAAAATGCTTCGGAAATCTTGCATTGTTCTCGGCATTCCGCTGACGTTTAAAAATGCTTCGGAACTCTTCAATTGTTCTCGGAATTCTGCTGAACTTTTAAAATGCTTTGGAACTCTTCCATTGCTCTCGGAATTCTGCTGAAGTTTAAAAATGCTTCAGAACTCTTCCATTGTTTTCGGAATTCTGCTGAAGTTTAAAAATGCTTCGGAACTCTTCCATTGTTCTCAGAATTCCACTGACGTTTAAAAATGCTTCGGAAATCTTCCATTGTTTTCAAAATTCCGCTGACGCTTAAAAATGCTTCAGAACTCTTCCATTGTTCTCGGAATTCCGCTGACGTTTAATAATGCTTCGCAACTTTTTCATTGTTCTCGGAATTCCGCTGACGGTTAAAAATGCTTCGGAACTCTTCCATTGCTCTCGGAATTCTGCTGAAGTTTAAAAATGTTTCAGAACTCTTACATTGTTCTCGGAATTCTGCTGACGTTTAAAAATGCTTCGGAACTCTTCCATTGCTCTCGGAATTCTGCTGAAGTTTAAAAATGTTTCAGAACTCTTACATTGTTCTCGGAATTCTGCTGACGTTTAAAAATGCTTCGGAACTCTTCCATTGTTCTCAGAATTCAGCTGAAGTTTAAAAATGCTTCGGAACTCTTCCATTGTTCTCGGAATTCTGCTGAAGTTTAAAAATGCTACGTAACTCTTCCATTGTTCTCAGAATTCCGCTGACGTTTAAAAATGCTTTGGAACTCTTCCATTGCTCTCGGAATTCTGCTGAAGTTTAAAAATGCTTCGGAACTCTTCCATTGTTCTCGGAATTCTGCTGAAGTTTAAAAATGCTTCGGAACTCTTCCATTGTTCTCGGAATTCCGTTGAAGTTTAAAAATACTTCGAAACTCTTCCATTGTTCTCGGAATTCTGCTGAAGTTTAAAAATGCTTCGGAACTCTTCCATTGTTCTCAGAATTCCGCTAACGTTTAAAAATGCTTCGGAAATCTTCCATTGTTTTCAAAATTCCGCTGACGCTTAAAAATGCTTCAGAACTCTTCCATTGTTCTCGGAATTCCGCTGACGTTTAATAATGCTTCGCAACTCTTTCATTGTACTCGGAATTCCGCTAACGTTTAAAAATGCTTCGGAACTCTTCCATTGTTCTCGGAATTCCGTTGAAGTTTAAAAATGCTTCGAAACTCTTCCATTGTTCTGGGAATTCTGCTGAAGTTTAAAAATGCTTCAGAACTCTTCCATTGTTCTCGGAATTCCGCTGACGTTTAATAATGCTTCGCAACTCTTCCATTGTTCTCGGAATTCGTGTGAATTTTAAAAATGCTTCGGAACTCTTCTATTGTTCTCGGAATTCCGCTGAAATTTAAAAATGCTTAAAATCTCTTACATTGTACTCGGAATTCCGCTGAAGTTTAAAAATGCTTCGGAACTCTTCCATTGTTCTCGGAATTCTGCTGAAGTTTAAAAATGCTTCAGAACTCTTCCATTGTTCTCAGAATTCCGCTGACATTTAAAAATGCTTCGGAAATCTTCCATTGTTTTCAAAATTCCGCTGACGTTTAAAAATGCTTCAGAACTATTCCATTGTTCTCAGAATTCTGCTGACGTTTAAAAATGCTTCAGAACTCTTCCATTGTTCTCGGAATTCCGCTGACGTTTAAAAATGCTTCACAACTCTTCCATTGTTCTCGGAATTCCGCTGACGTTTAAAAATGCTTCACAACTCTTCCATTGTTCTCGGAATTCCGCTGACTTTTAAAAATGCTTCGGAAATCTTCCATTGTTTTCAAAATTCCGCTGACGCTTAAAAATGCTTCAGAACTCTTCCATTGTTCTCGGAATTCTGCTGACGTTTAATAATGCTTCGCAACTCTTTCATTGTTCTCGGAATTCCACTGACGTTTAAAAATGCTTCGGAACTCATCCATTGTTCTCGGAATTCCGTTGAAGTTTAAAAATGCTTCGAAACTCTTCCATTGTTCTCGGAATTCTGCTGACATATAAAAATGCTTCGGAAATCTTGCATTGTTCTCGGCATTCCGCTGACGTTTAAAAATGCTTCGGAACTCTTCCATTGCTCTCGGAATTCTGCTGAAGTTTAAAAATGTTTCAGAACTCTTACATTGTTCTCGGAATTCTGCTGACGTTTAAAAATGCTTCGGAACTCTTCCATTGTTCTCAGAATTCAGCTGAAGTTTAAAAATGCTTCGGAACTCTTCCATTGTTCTCGGAATTCTGCTGAAGTTTAAAAATGCTACGTAACTCTTCCATTGTTCTCAGAATTCCGCTGACGTTTAAAAATGCTTTGGAACTCTTCCATTGCTCTCGGAATTCTGCTGAAGTTTAAAAATGCTTCGGAACTCTTCCATTGTTCTCGGAATTCTGCTGAAGTTTAAAAATGCTTCGGAACTCTTCCATTGTTCTCGGAATTCCGTTGAAGTTTAAAAATACTTCGAAACTCTTCCATTGTTCTCGGAATTCTGCTGAAGTTTAAAAATGCTTCGGAACTCTTCTATTGTTCTCAGAATTCCGCTAACGTTTAAAAATGCTTCGGAAATCTTCCATTGTTTTCAAAATTCCGCTGACGCTTAAAAATGCTTCAGAACTCTTCCATTGTTCTCGGAATTCCGCTGACGTTTAATAATGCTTCGCAACTCTTTCATTGTACTCGGAATTCCGCTAACGTTTAAAAATGCTTCGGAACTCTTCCATTGTTCTCGGAATTCCGTTGAAGTTTAAAAATGCTTCGAAACTCTTCCATTGTTCTGGGAATTCTGCTGAAGTTTAAAAATGCTTCAGAACTCTTCCATTGTTCTCGGAATTCCGCTGACGTTTAATAATGCTTCGCAACTCTTTCATTGTTCTCGGAATTCCGCTGATGTTTAAAAATGCTTCGGAACTCTTCCATTGTTCTCGGAGTTCTGTTGAAGTTTAAAAATGCTTCTAAACTCTTCCATTGTTCTCGGAATTCCGCTGACATATAAAAATGCTTCGGAAATCTTGCATTGTTCTCGGCATTCCGCTGACGTTTAAAAATGCTTCGGAACTCTTCAATTGTTCTCGGAATTCTGCCGAACTTTTAAAATGCTTTGGAACTCTTCCATTGTTCTCGGAATTCTGCTGTAGTTTAAAAATGCTTCGGAACTCTTCCATTGTTCTCGGAATTCCGCTGACGTTTAAAAATGCTTCGGAAATCTTCCATTGTTTTCAAAATTCCGCTGACGTTTAAAAATGCTTCAGAACTCTTCCATTGTTCTCGGAATTCCGCTGACATTTTAAAATGCTTCGGTACTCTTCCATTGTTCTCGGAATTCCGCTGACATATAAAAATGCTTCGGAAATCTTGCATTGTTCTCGGCATTCCGCTGACGTTTAAAAATGCTTCGGAACTCTTCCATTGTTCTCAGAATTCCGCTGACGTTTAAAAATGCTTCGGAAATCTTCCATTGTTTTCAAAATTCCGCTGACGTTTAAAAATGCTTCAGAACTCTTCCATTGTTCTCGGAATTCCGCTGACGTTTAAAAATGCTTTGGAACTCTTCCATTATTCTCGGAATTCTGCTGAAGTTTAAAAATGCTTCGGAACTCTTCCATTGTTCTCAGAATTCCGCTGACGTTTAAAAATGCTTCGGTACTCTTCCATTGTTCTCGGAATTCCGCTGACATATAAAAATGCTTCGGAAATCTTGCATTGTTCTCGGCATTCCGCTGACGTTTAAAAATGCTTCGGAACTCTTCAATTGTTCTCGGAATTCTGCTGAACTTTTAAAATGCTTTGGAACTCTTCCATTGCTCTCGGAATTCTGCTGAAGTTTAAAAATGCTTCAGAACTCTTCCATTGTTTTCGGAATTCTGCTGAAGTTTAAAAATGCTTCGGAACTCTTCCATTGTTCTCAGAATTCCACTGACGTTTAAAAATGCTTCGGAAATCTTCCATTGTTTTCAAAATTCCGCTGACGCTTAAAAATGCTTCAGAACTCTTCCATTGTTCTCGGAATTCCGCTGACGTTTAATAATGCTTCGCAACTTTTTCATTGTTCTCGGAATTCCGCTGACGGTTAAAAATGCTTCGGAACTCTTCGATTGTTCTCGGAATTCCGTTGAAGTTTAAAAATGCTTCGAAACTCTTCCATTGTTCTCGGAATTCTGCTGACGTTTAAAAATGCTTCGGAACTCTTCCATTGTTCTCGGAATTCCGTTGAAGTTTAAAAATGCTTCGGAACTCTTCCATTGTTCTCGGAATTCCGCTGACATATAAAAATGCTTTGAAAATCTTGCATTGTTCTCGGCATTCCGCTGACGTTTAAAATTGCTTCGGAACTCTTCAATTGTTCTCGGAATTCTGTTGAACTTTTAAAATGCTTTGGAACTCTTCCATTGCTCTCGGAATTCTGCTGAAGTTTAAAAATGCTTCAGAACTCTTACATTGTTCTCGGAATTCTGCTGACGTTTAAAAATGTTTCGGAACTCTACCATTGTTCTCGGAATTCCGTTGAAGTTTAAAAATGCTTCATAACTCTTCCATTGTTCTCGCAATTCTGCTGAAGTTTAAAAATGCTTCGGAACTCTTCCATTGTTCTCGGAATTCCGCTGACGTTTAATAATGCTTCGCAACTCTTTCATTGTTCTCGGAATTCCACTGACGTTTAAAAATGCTTCGGAAATCTTCCATTGTTTTCAAAATTCCGCTGACGCTTAAAAATGCTTCAGAACTCTTCCATTGTTCTCGGAATTCCGCTGACGTTTAATAATGCTTTGCAACTCTTTCATTGTACTCGGAATTCCGCTAACGTTTAAAAATGCTTCAGAACTCTTCCATTGTTCTCGGAATTCCGCTGACGTTTAATAATGCTTTGCAACTCTTTCATTGTTCTCGGAATTCCGCTGATGTTTAAAAATGCTTCGGAACTCTTCCATTGTTCTCGGAATTCTGTTGAAGTTTAAAAATGCTTCTAAACTCTTCCATTGTTCTCGGAATTCCGCTGACATATAAAAATGCTTCGGAAATCTTGCATTGTTCTCGGCATTCCGCTGACGTTTAAAAATGCTTCGGAACTCTTCCATTGTTCTCGGAATTCTGCTGAAGTTTAAAAATGCTTCAGAACTCTTCCATTGTTCTCAGAATTCCGCTGACGTTTAAAAATGCTTCGGAAATCTTCCATTGTTTTCAAAATTCCGCTGACGTTTAAAAATGCTTCAGAACTATTCCATTGTTCTCAGAATTCTGCTGACGTTTAAAAATGCTTCGGAACTCTTCCATTGTTCTCGGAATTCCGCTGACGTTTAAAAATGCTTCACAACTCTTCCATTGTTCACGGAATTCCACTGACGTTTAAAAATGCTTCACAACTCTTCCATTGTTCTCGGAATTCCGCTGACTTTTAAAAATGCTTCGGAAATCTTCCATTGTTTTCAAAATTCCGCTGACGCTTAAAAATGCTTCAGAACTCTTCCATTGTTCTCAGAATTCCGCTGACGTTTAAAAATGCTTTGGAACTCTTCCATTGCTCTCGGAATTCTGCTGAAGTTTAAAAATGCTTCGGAACTCTTCCATTGTTCTCGGAATTCTGCTGAAGTTTAAAAATGCTTCGGAACTCTTCCATTGTTCTCGGAATTCCGTTGAAGTTTAAAAATACTTCGAAACTCTTCCATTGTTCTCGGAATTCTGCTGAAGTTTAAAAATGCTTCGGAACTCTTCCATTGTTCTCAGAATTCCGCTAACGTTTAAAAATGCTTCGGAAATCTTCCATTGTTTTCAAAATTCCGCTGACGCTTAAAAATGCTTCAGAACTCTTCCATTGTTCTCGGAATTCCGCTGACGTTTAATAATGCTTCGCAACTCTTTCATTGTACTCGGAATTCCGCTAACGTTTAAAAATGCTTCGGAACTCTTCCATTGTTCTCGGAATTCCGTTGAAGTTTAAAAATGCTTCGAAACTCTTCCATTGTTCTGGGAATGCTGCTGAAGTTTAAAAATGCTTCAGAACTCTTCCATTGTTCTCGGAATTCCGCTGACGTTTAATAATGCTTCGCAACTCTTTCATTGTTCTCGGAATTCCGCTGATGTTTAAAAATGCTTCGGAACTCTTCCATTGTTCTCGGAATTCTGTTGAAGTTTAAAAATGCTTCTAAACTCTTCCATTGTTCTCGGAATTCCGCTGACATATAAAAATGCTTCGGAAATCTTGCATTGTTCTCGGCATTCCGCTGACATTTAAAAATGCTTCGGAACTCTTCAATTGTTCTCGGAATTCTGCCGAACTTTTAAAATGCTTTGGAACTCTTCCATTGTTCTCGGAATTCTGCTGTAGTTTAAAAATGCTTCGGAACTCTTCCATTGTTCTCGGAATTCCGCTGACGTTTAAAAATGCTTCGGAAATCTTCCATTGTTTTCAAAATTCCGCTGACGTTTAAAAATGCTTCAGAACTCTTCCATTGTTCTCGGAATTCCGCTGACGTTTTAAAATGCTTCGGTACTCTTCCATTGTTCTCGGAATTCCGCTGACATATAAAAATGCTTCGGAAATCTTGCATTGTTCTCGGCATTCCGCTGACGTTTAAAAATGCTTCGGAACTCTTCCATTGTTCTCAGAATTCCGCTGACGTTTAAAAATGCTTCGGAAATCTTCCATTGTTTTCAAAATTCCGCTGACGTTTAAAAATGCTTCAGAACTCTTCCATTGTTCTCGGAATTCCGCTGACGTTTAAAAATGCTTTGGAACTCTTCCATTATTCTCGGAATTCTGCTGAAGTTTAAAAATGCTTCGGAACTCTTCCATTGTTCTCAGAATTCCGCTGACGTTTAAAAATGCTTCAGAACTCTTCCATTGTTCTCGGAATTCCGCTGACGTTTTAAAATGCTTCGGTACTCTTCCGTTGTTCTCGGAATTCCGCTGACATATAAAAATGCTTCGGAAATCTTGCATTGTTCTCGGCATTCCGCTGACGTTTAAAAATGCTTCGGAACTCTTCAATTGTTCTCGGAATTCTGCTGAACTTTTAAAATGCTTTGGAACTCTTCCATTGCTCTCGGAATTCTGCTGAAGTTTAAAAATGCTTCAGAACTCTTCCATTGTTTTTGGAATTCTGCTGAAGTTTAAAAATGCTTCGGAACTCTTCCATTGTTCTCAGAATTCCACTGACGTTTAAAAATGCTTCGGAAATCTTCCATTGTTTTCAAAATTCCGCTGACGCTTAAAAATGCTTCAGAACTCTTCCATTGTTCTCGGAATTCCGCTGACGTTTAATAATGCTTCGCAACTTTTTCATTGTTCTCGGAATTCCGCTGACGGTTAAAAATGCTTCGGAACTCTTCCATTGTTCTCGGAATTCCGTTGAAGTTTAAAAATGCTTCGAAACTCTTCCATTGTTCTCGGAATTCTGCTGACGTTTAAAAATGCTTCGGAACTCTTCCATTGTTCTCGGAATTCCGTTGAAGTTTAAAAATGCTTCGAAACTCTTCCATTGTTCTCGGAATTCTGCTGAAGTTTAAAAATGCTTCGGAACTCTTCCATTGTTCTCGGAATTCCGCTGACATATAAAAATGCTTTGAAAATCTTGCATTGTTCTCGGCATTCCGCTGACGTTTAAAATTGCTTCGGAACTCTTCAATTGTTCTCGGAATTCTGTTGAACTTTTAAAATGCTTTGGAACTCTTCCATTGCTCTCGGAATTCTGCTGAAGTTTAAAAATGCTTCAGAACTCTTACATTGTTCTCGGAATTCTGCTGACGTTTAAAAATGCTTCGGAACTCTACCATTGTTCTCGGAATTCCGTTGAAGTTTAAAAATGCTTCATAACTCTTCCATTGTTCTCGGAATTCTGCTGAAGTTTAAAAATGCTTCGGAACTCTTCCATTGTTCTCGGAATTCCGCTGACGTTTAATAATGCTTCGCAACTCTTTCATTGTTCTCGGAATTCCACTGACGTTTAAAAATGCTTCGGAAATCTTCCATTGTTTTCAAAATTCCGCTGACGCTTAAAAATGCTTCAGAACTCTTCCATTGTTCTCGGAATTCCGCTGACGTTTAATAATGCTTTGCAACTCTTTCATTGTACTCGGAATTCCGCTAACGTTTAAAAATGCTTCAGAACTCTTCCATTGTTCTCGGAATTCCGCTGACGTTTAATAATGCTTCGCAACTCTTTCATTGTTCTCGGAATTCCGCTGATGTTTAAAAATGCTTCGGAACTCTTCCATTGTTCTCGGAATTCTGTTGAAGTTTAAAAATGCTTCTAAACTCTTCCATTGTTCTCGGAATTCCGCTGACATATAAAAATGCTTCGGAAATCTTGCATTGTTCTCGGCATTCCGCTGACGTTTAAAAATGCTTCGGAACTCTTCCATTGTTCTCGGAATTCTGCTGAAGTTTAAAAATGCTTCAGAACTCTTCCATTGTTCTCGGAATTCCGCTGACGTTTAAAAATGCTTCACAACTCTTCCATTGTTCACGGAATTCCACTGACGTTTAAAAATGCTTCACAACTCTTCCATTGTTCTCGGAATTCCGCTGACTTTTAAAAATGCTTCGGAACTCTTCCATTGTTCTCGGAATTCCGCTGACGTTTAAAAATGCTTCACAACTCTTCCATTGTTCACGGAATTCCACTGACGTTTAAAAATGCTTCACAACTCTTCCATTGTTCTCGGAATTCCGCTGACTTTTAAAAATGCTTCGGAAATCTTCCATTGTTTTCAAAATTCCGCTGACGCTTAAAAATGCTTCAGAACTCTTCCATTGTTCTCGGAATTCTGCTGAAGTTTAAAAATGCTTCAGAACTCTTACATTGTTCTCGGAATTCTGCTGACGTTTAAAAATGCCTCGGAACTCTTCCATTGTTCTCTGAATTCCGCTGACGTTTAAAAATGCTTCGGTACTCTTCCTTTGTTCTCGGAATTCCGCTGACATATAAAAATGCTTCGGAAATCTTGCATTGTTCTCGGCATTCCGCTGACGTTTAAAAATGCTTCGGAACTCTTCAATTGTTCTCGGAATTCTGCCGAACTTTTAAAATGCTTTGGAACTCTTCCATTGTTCTCAGAATTCAGCTGAAGTTTAAAAATGCTTCGGAACTCTTCCATTGTTCTCGGAATTCTGCTGAAGTTTAAAAATGCTACGTAACTCTTCCATTGTTCTCAGAATTCCGCTGACGTTTAAAAATGCTTTGGAACTCTTCCATTGCTCTCGGAATTCTGCTGAAGTTTAAAAATGCTTCGGAACTCTTCCATTGTTCTCGGAATTCTGCTGAAGTTTAAAAATGCTTCGGAACTCTTCCATTGTTCTCGGAATTCCGTTGAAGTTTAAAAATACTTCGAAACTCTTCCATTGTTCTCGGAATTCTGCTGAAGTTTAAAAATGCTTCGGAACTCTTCCATTGTTCTCAGAATTCCGCTAACGTTTAAAAATGCTTCGGAAATCTTCCATTGTTTTCAAAATTCCGCTGACGCTTAAAAATGCTTCAGAACTCTTCCATTGTTCTCGGAATTCCGCTGACGTTTAATAATGCTTCGCAACTCTTTCATTGTACTCGGAATTCCGCTAACGTTTAAAAATGCTTCGGAACTCTTCCATTGTTCTCGGAATTCCGTTGAAGTTTAAAAATGCTTCGAAACTCTTCCATTGTTCTGGGAATTCTGCTGAAGTTTAAAAATGCTTCAGAACTCTTCCATTGTTCTCGGAATTCCGCTGATGTTTAATAATGCTTCGCAACTCTTCCATTGTTCTCGGAATTCGTGTGAATTTTAAAAATGCTTCGGAACTCTTCTATTGTTCTCGGAATTCCGCTGAAATTTAAAAATGCTTAAAATCTCTTACATTGTACTCGGAATTCCGCTGAAGTTTAAAAATGCTTCGGAACTCTTCCATTGTTCTCGGAATTCTGCTGAAGTTTAAAAATGCTTCAGAACTCTTCCATTGTTCTCAGAATTCCGCTGACGTTTAAAAATGCTTCGGAAATCTTCCATTGTTTTCAAAATTCCGCTGACGTTTAAAAATGCTTCAGAACTATTCCATTGTTCTCAGAATTCTGCTGACGTTTAAAAATGCTTCAGAACTCTTCCATTGTTCTCGGAATTCCGCTGACGTTTAAAAATGCTTCACAACTCTTCCATTGTTCTCGGAATTCCGCTGACTTTTAAAAATGCTTCGGAAATCTTCCATTGTTTTCAAAATTCCGCTGACGCTTAAAAATGCTTCAGAACTCTTCCATTGTTCTCGGAATTCTGCTGACGTTTAATAATGCTTCGCAACTCTTTCATTGTTCTCGGAATTCCACTGACGTTTAAAAATGCTTCGGAACTCATCCATTGTTCTCGGAATTCCGTTGAAGTTTAAAAATGCTTCGAAACTCTTCCATTGTTCTCGGAATTCTGCTGACATATAAAAATGCTTCGGAAATCTTGCATTGTTCTCGGCATTCCGCTGACGTTTAAAAATGCTTCGGAACTCTTCCATTGCTCTCGGAATTCTGCTGAAGTTTAAAAATGTTTCAGAACTCTTACATTGTTCTCGGAATTCTGCTGACGTTTAAAAATGCTTCGGAACTCTTCCATTGTTCTCAGAATTCAGCTGAAGTTTAAAAATGCTTCGGAACTCTTCCATTGTTCTCGGAATTCTGCTGAAGTTTAAAAATGCTACGTAACTCTTCCATTGTTCTCAGAATTCCGCTGACGTTTAAAAATGCTTTGGAACTCTTCCATTGCTCTCGGAATTCTGCTGAAGTTTAAAAATGCTTCGGAACTCTTCCATTGTTCTCGGAATTCCGTTGAAGTTTAAAAATACTTCGAAACTCTTCCATTGTTCTCGGAATTCTGCTGAAGTTTAAAAATGCTTCGGAACTCTTCCATTGTTCTCAGAATTCCGCTAACGTTTAAAAATGCTTCGGAAATCTTCCATTGTTTTCAAAATTCCGCTGACGCTTAAAAATGCTTCAGAACTCTTCCATTGTTCTCGGAATTCCGCTGACGTTTAATAATGCTTCGCAACTCTTTCATTGTACTCGGAATTCCGCTAACGTTTAAAAATGCTTCGGAACTCTTCCATTGTTCTCGGAATTCCGTTGAAGTTTAAAAATGCTTCGAAACTCTTCCATTGTTCTGGGAATTCTGCTGAAGTTTAAAAATGCTTCAGAACTCTTCCATTGTTCTCGGAATTCCGCTGACGTTTAATAATGCTTCGCAACTCTTCCATTGTTCTCGGAATTCGTGTGAATTTTAAAAATGCTTCGGAACTCTTCTATTGTTCTCGGAATTCCGCTGAAATTTAAAAATGCTTAAAATCTCTTACATTGTACTCGGAATTCCGCTGAAGTTTAAAAATGCTTCGGAACTCTTCCATTGTTCTCGGAATTCTGCTGAAGTTTAAAAATGCTTCAGAACTCTTCCATTGTTCTCAGAATTCCGCTGACGTTTAAAAATGCTTCGGAAATCTTCCATTGTTTTCAAAATTCCGCTGACGTTTAAAAATGCTTCAGAACTATTCCATTGTTCTCAGAATTCTGCTGACGTTTAAAAATGCTTCAGAACTCTTCCATTGTTCTCGGAATTCCGCTGACGTTTAAAAATGCTTCACAACTCTTCCATTGTTCTCGGAATTCCGCTGACGTTTAAAAATGCTTCACAACTCTTCCATTGTTCTCGGAATTCCGCTGACTTTTAAAAATGCTTCGGAAATCTTCCATTGTTTTCAAAATTCCGCTGACGCTTAAAAATGCTTCAGAACTCTTCCATTGTTCTCGGAATTCTGCTGACGTTTAATAATGCTTCGCAACTCTTTCATTGTTCTCGGAATTCCACTGACGTTTAAAAATGCTTCGGAACTCATCCATTGTTCTCGGAATTCCGTTGAAGTTTAAAAATGCTTCGAAACTCTTCCATTGTTCTCGGAATTCTGCTGACATATAAAAATGCTTCGGAAATCTTGCATTGTTCTCGGCATTCCGCTGACGTTTAAAAATGCTTCGGAACTCTTCCATTGCTCTCGGAATTCTGCTGAAGTTTAAAAATGTTTCAGAACTCTTACATTGTTCTCGGAATTCTGCTGACGTTTAAAAATGCTTCGGAACTCTTCCATTGTTCTCAGAATTCAGCTGAAGTTTAAAAATGCTTCGGAACTCTTCCATTGTTCTCGGAATTCTGCTGAAGTTTAAAAATGCTACGTAACTCTTCCATTGTTCTCAGAATTCCGCTGACGTTTAAAAATGCTTTGGAACTCTTCCATTGCTCTCGGAATTCTGCTGAAGTTTAAAAATGCTTCGGAACTCTTCCATTGTTCTCGGAATTCTGCTGAAGTTTAAAAATGCTTCGGAACTCTTCCATTGTTCTCGGAATTCCGTTGAAGTTTAAAAATACTTCGAAACTCTTCCATTGTTCTCGGAATTCTGCTGAAGTTTAAAAATGCTTCGGAACTCTTCCATTGTTCTCAGAATTCCGCTAACGTTTAAAAATGCTTCGGAAATCTTCCATTGTTTTCAAAATTCCGCTGACGCTTAAAAATGCTTCAGAACTCTTCCATTGTTCTCGGAATTCCGCTGACGTTTAATAATGCTTCGCAACTCTTTCATTGTACTCGGAATTCCGCTAACGTTTAAAAATGCTTCGGAACTCTTCCATTGTTCTCGGAATTCCGTTGAAGTTTAAAAATGCTTCGAAACTCTTCCATTGTTCTGGGAATTCTGCTGAAGTTTAAAAATGCTTCAGAACTCTTCCATTGTTCTCGGAATTCCGCTGACGTTTAATAATGCTTCGCAACTCTTTCATTGTTCTCGGAATTCCGCTGATGTTTAAAAATGCTTCGGAACTCTTCCATTGTTCTCGGAATTCTGTTGAAGTTTAAAAATGCTTCTAAACTCTTCCATTGTTCTCGGAATTCCGCTGACATATAAAAATGCTTCGGAAATCTTGCATTGTTCTCGGCATTCCGCTGACATTTAAAAATGCTTCGGAACTCTTCAATTGTTCTCGGAATTCTGCCGAACTTTTAAAATGCTTTGGAACTCTTCCATTGTTCTCGGAATTCTGCTGTAGTTTAAAAATGCTTCGGAACTCTTCCATTGTTCTCGGAATTCCGCTGACGTTTAAAAATGCTTCGGAAATCTTCCATTGTTTTCAAAATTCCGCTGACGTTTAAAAATGCTTCAGAACTCTTCCATTGTTCTCGGAATTCCGCTGACGTTTTAAAATGCTTCGGTACTCTTCCATTGTTCTCGGAATTCCGCTGACATATAAAAATGCTTCGGAAATCTTGCATTGTTCTCGGCATTCCGCTGACGTTTAAAAATGCTTCGGAACTCTTCCATTGTTCTCAGAATTCCGCTGACGTTTAAAAATGCTTCGGAAATCTTCCATTGTTTTCAAAATTCCGCTGACGTTTAAAAATGCTTCAGAACTCTTCCATTGTTCTCGGAATTCCGCTGACGTTTAAAAATGCTTTGGAACTCTTCCATTATTCTCGGAATTCTGCTGAAGTTTAAAAATGCTTCGGAACTCTTCCATTGTTCTCAGAATTCCGCTGACGTTTAAAAATGCTTCAGAACTCTTCCATTGTTCTCGGAATTCCGCTGACGTTTTAAAATGCTTCGGTACTCTTCCATTGTTCTCGGAATTCCGCTGACATATAAAAATGCTTCGGAAATCTTGCATTGTTCTCGGCATTCCGCTGACGTTTAAAAATGCTTCGGAACTCTTCAATTGTTCTCGGAATTCTGCTGAACTTTTAAAATGCTTTGGAACTCTTCCATTGCTCTCGGAATTCTGCTGAAGTTTAAAAATGCTTCAGAACTCTTCCATTGTTTTTGGAATTCTGCTGAAGTTTAAAAATGCTTCGGAACTCTTCCATTGTTCTCAGAATTCCACTGACGTTTAAAAATGCTTCGGAAATCTTCCATTGTTTTCAAAATTCCGCTGACGCTTAAAAATGCTTCAGAACTCTTCCATTGTTCTCGGAATTCCGCTGACGTTTAATAATGCTTCGCAACTTTTTCATTGTTCTCGGAATTCCGCTGACGGTTAAAAATGCTTCGGAACTCTTCCATTGTTCTCGGAATTCCGTTGAAGTTTAAAAATGCTTCGAAACTCTTCCATTGTTCTCGGAATTCTGCTGACGTTTAAAAATGCTTCGGAACTCTTCCATTGTTCTCGGAATTCCGTTGAAGTTTAAAAATGCTTCGAAACTCTTCCATTGTTCTCGGAATTCTGCTGAAGTTTAAAAATGCTTCGGAACTCTTCCATTGTTCTCGGAATTCCGCTGACATATAAAAATGCTTTGAAAATCTTGCATTGTTCTCGGCATTCCGCTGACGTTTAAAATTGCTTCGGAACTCTTCAATTGTTCTCGGAATTCTGTTGAACTTTTAAAATGCTTTGGAACTCTTCCATTGCTCTCGGAATTCTGCTGAAGTTTAAAAATGCTTCAGAACTCTTACATTGTTCTCGGAATTCTGCTGACGTTTAAAAATGCTTCGGAACTCTACCATTATTCTCGGAATTCCGTTGAAGTTTAAAAATGCTTCATAACTCTTCCATTGTTCTCGGAATTCTGCTGAAGTTTAAAAATGCTTCGGAACTCTTCCATTGTTCTCGGAATTCCGCTGACGTTTAATAATGCTTCGCAACTCTTTCATTGTTCTCGGAATTCCACTGACGTTTAAAAATGCTTCGGAAATCTTCCATTGTTTTCAAAATTCCGCTGACGCTTAAAAATGCTTCAGAACTCTTCCATTGTTCTCGGAATTCCGCTGACGTTTAATAATGCTTTGCAACTCTTTCATTGTACTCGGAATTCCGCTAACGTTTAAAAATGCTTCAGAACTCTTCCATTGTTCTCGGAATTCCGCTGACGTTTAATAATGCTTCGCAACTCTTTCATTGTTCTCGGAATTCCGCTGATGTTTAAAAATGCTTCGGAACTCTTCCATTGTTCTCGGAATTCTGTTGAAGTTTAAAAATGCTTCTAAACTCTTCCATTGTTCTCGGAATTCCGCTGACATATAAAAATGCTTCGGAAATCTTGCATTGTTCTCGGCATTCCGCTGACGTTTAAAAATGCTTCGGAACTCTTCCATTGTTCTCGGAATTCTGCTGAAGTTTAAAAATGCTTCAGAACTCTTCCATTGTTCTCGGAATTCCGCTGACGTTTAAAAATGCTTCACAACTCTTCCATTGTTCACGGAATTCCACTGACGTTTAAAAATGCTTCACAACTCTTCCATTGTTCTCGGAATTCCGCTGACTTTTAAAAATGCTTCGGAACTCTTCCATTGTTCTCGGAATTCCGCTGACGTTTAAAAATGCTTCACAACTCTTCCATTGTTCACGGAATTCCACTGACGTTTAAAAATGCTTCACAACTCTTCCATTGTTCTCGGAATTCCGCTGACTTTTAAAAATGCTTCGGAAATCTTCCATTGTTTTCAAAATTCCGCTGACGCTTAAAAATGCTTCAGAACTCTTCCATTGTTCTCGGAATTCTGCTGAAGTTTAAAAATGCTTCAGAACTCTTACATTGTTCTCGGAATTCTGCTGACGTTTAAAAATGCCTCGGAACTCTTCCATTGTTCTCTGAATTCCGCTGACGTTTAAAAATGCTTCGGTACTCTTCCTTTGTTCTCGGAATTCCGCTGACATATAAAAATGCTTCGGAAATCATGCATTGTTCTCGGCATTCCGCTGACGTTTAAAAATGCTTCGGAACTCTTCAATTGTTCTCGGAATTCTGCCGAACTTTTAAAATGCTTTGGAACTCTTCCATTGTTCTCAGAATTCAGCTGAAGTTTAAAAATGCTTCGGAACTCTTCCATTGTTCTCGGAATTCTGCTGAAGTTTAAAAATGCTACGTAACTCTTCCATTGTTCTCAGAATTCCGCTGACGTTTAAAAATGCTTTGGAACTCTTCCATTGCTCTCGGAATTCTGCTGAAGTTTAAAAATGCTTCGGAACTCTTCCATTGTTCTCGGAATTCTGCTGAAGTTTAAAAATGCTTCGGAACTCTTCCATTGTTCTCGGAATTCCGTTGAAGTTTAAAAATACTTCGAAACTCTTCCATTGTTCTCGGAATTCTGCTGAAGTTTAAAAATGCTTCGGAACTCTTCCATTGTTCTCAGAATTCCGCTAACGTTTAAAAATGCTTCGGAAATCTTCCATTGTTTTCAAAATTCCGCTGACGCTTAAAAATGCTTCAGAACTCTTCCATTGTTCTCGGAATTCCGCTGACGTTTAATAATGCTTCGCAACTCTTTCATTGTACTCGGAATTCCGCTAACGTTTAAAAATGCTTCGGAACTCTTCCATTGTTCTCGGAATTCCGTTGAAGTTTAAAAATGCTTCGAAACTCTTCCATTGTTCTGGGAATTCTGCTGAAGTTTAAAAATGCTTCAGAACTCTTCCATTGTTCTCGGAATTCCGCTGATGTTTAATAATGCTTCGCAACTCTTCCATTGTTCTCGGAATTCGTGTGAATTTTAAAAATGCTTCGGAACTCTTCTATTGTTCTCGGAATTCCGCTGAAATTTAAAAATGCTTAAAATCTCTTACATTGTACTCGGAATTCCGCTGAAGTTTAAAAATGCTTCGGAACTCTTCCATTGTTCTCGGAATTCTGCTGAAGTTTAAAAATGCTTCAGAACTCTTCCATTGTTCTCAGAATTCCGCTGACGTTTAAAAATGCTTCGGAAATCTTCCATTGTTTTCAAAATTCCGCTGACGTTTAAAAATGCTTCAGAACTATTCCATTGTTCTCAGAATTCTGCTGACGTTTAAAAATGCTTCAGAACTCTTCCATTGTTCTCGGAATTCCGCTGACGTTTAAAAATGCTTCACAACTCTTCCATTGTTCTCGGAATTCCGCTGACGTTTAAAAATGCTTCACAACTCTTCCATTGTTCTCGGAATTCCGCTGACTTTTAAAAATGCTTCGGAAATCTTCCATTGTTTTCAAAATTCCGCTGACGTTTAAAAATGCTTCAGAACTATTCCATTGTTCTCAGAATTCTGCTGACGTTTAAAAATGCTTCGGAACTCTTCCATTGCTCTCGGAATTCTGCTGAAGTTTAAAAATGTTTCAGAACTCTTACATTGTTCTCGGAATTCTGCTGACGTTTAAAAATGCTTCGG
This sequence comes from Phyllobates terribilis, assembly GCF_046119375.1. NCBI lineage: Eukaryota > Metazoa > Chordata > Amphibia > Anura > Dendrobatidae > Phyllobates > Phyllobates terribilis. The sequence continues at coordinate 17,390,561 of NW_027362782.1, forward strand.
AACTCTTCCATTGTTCTCAGAATTCAGCTGAAGTTTAAAAATGCTTCGGAACTCTTCCATTGTTCTCGGAATTCTGCTGAAGTTTAAAAATGCTACGTAACTCTTCCATTGTTCTCAGAATTCCGCTGACGTTTAAAAATGCTTTGGAACTCTTCCATTGCTCTCGGCATTCCGCTGACGTTTAAAAATGCTTCGGAACTCTTCCATTGCTCTCGGAATTCTGCTGAAGTTTAAAAATGTTTCAGAACTCTTACATTGTTCTCGGAATTCTGTTGACGTTTAAAAATGCTTCGGAACTCTTCCATTGTTCTCAGAATTCAGCTGAAGTTTAAAAATGCTTCGGAACTCTTCCATTGTTCTCGGAATTCTGCTGAAGTTTAAAAATGCTACGTAACTCTTCCATTGTTCTCAGAATTCCGCTGACGTTTAAAAATGCTTTGGAACTCTTCCATTGCTCTCGGAATTCTGCTGAAGTTTAAAAATGCTTCGGAACTCTTCCATTGTTCTCGGAATTCTGCTGAAGTTTAAAAATGCTTCGGAACTCTTCCATTGTTCTCGGAATTCCGTTGAAGTTTAAAAATACTTCGAAACTCTTCCATTGTTCTCGGAATTCTGCTGAAGTTTAAAAATGCTTCGGAACTCTTCCATTGTTCTCAGAATTCCGCTAACGTTTAAAAATGCTTCGGAAATCTTCCATTGTTTTCAAAATTCCGCTGACGCTTAAAAATGCTTCAGAACTCTTCCATTGTTCTCGGAATTCCGCTGACGTTTAATAATGCTTCGCAACTCTTTCATTGTACTCGGAATTCCGCTAACGTTTAAAAATGCTTCGGAACTCTTCCATTGTTCTCGGAATTCCGTTGAAGTTTAAAAATGCTTCGAAACTCTTCCATTGTTCTGGGAATTCTGCTGAAGTTTAAAAATGCTTCAGAACTCTTCCATTGTTCTCGGAATTCCGCTGACGTTTAATAATGCTTCGCAACTCTTCCATTGTTCTCGGAATTCGTGTGAATTTTAAAAATGCTTCGGAACTCTTCTATTGTTCTCGGAATTCCGCTGAAATTTAAAAATGCTTAAAATCTCTTACATTGTACTCGGAATTCCGCTGAAGTTTAAAAATGCTTCAGAACTCTTCCATTGTTCTCGGAATTCTGCTGAAGTTTAAAAATGCTTCAGAACTCTTCCATTGTTCTCAGAATTCCGCTGACGTTTAAAAATGCTTCGGAAATCTTCCATTGTTTTCAAAATTCCGCTGACGTTTAAAAATGCTTCAGAACTATTCCATTGTTCTCAGAATTCTGCTGACGTTTAAAAATGCTTCAGAACTCTTCCATTGTTCTCGGAATTCCGCTGACGTTTAAAAATGCTTCACAACTCTTCCATTGTTCTCGGAATTCCGCTGACGTTTAAAAATGCTTCACAACTCTTCCATTGTTCTCGGAATTCCGCTGACTTTTAAAAATGCTTCGGAAATCTTCCATTGTTTTCAAAATTCCGCTGACGCTTAAAAATGCTTCAGAACTCTTCCATTGTTCTCGGAATTCTGCTGACGTTTAATAATGCTTCGCAACTCTTCCATTGTTCTCGGAATTCTGCTGACATATAAAAATGCTTCGGAAATCTTGCATTGTTCTCGGCATTCCGCTGACGTTTAAAAATGCTTCGGAACTCTTCCATTGCTCTCGGAATTCTGCTGAAGTTTAAAAATGTTTCAGAACTCTTACATTGTTCTCGGAATTCTGCTGACGTTTAAAAATGCTTCGGAACTCTTCCATTGTTCTCAGAATTCAGCTGAAGTTTAAAAATGCTTCGGAACTCTTCCATTGTTCTCGGAATTCTGCTGAAGTTTAAAAATGCTACGTAACTCTTCCATTGTTCTCAGAATTCCGCTGACGTTTAAAAATGCTTTGGAACTCTTCCATTGCTCTCGGAATTCTGCTGAAGTTTAAAAATGCTTCGGAACTCTTCCATTGTTCTCGGAATTCCGTTGAAGTTTAAAAATACTTCGAAACTCTTCCATTGTTCTCGGAATTCTGCTGAAGTTTAAAAATGCTTCGGAACTTTTCCATTGTTCACCGAATTCCGCTAACGTTTAAAAATGCTTCGGAAATCTTCCATTGTTTTCAAAATTCCGCTGACGCTTAAAAATGCTTCAGAACTCTTCCATTGTTCTCGGAATTCCGCTGACGTTTAATAATGCTTCGCAACTCTTTCATTGTACTCGGAATTCCGCTAACGTTTAAAAATGCTTCGGAACTCTTCCATTGTTCTCAGAATTCAGCTGAAGTTTAAAAATGCTTCGGAACTCTTCCATTGTTCTCGGAATTCTGCTGAAGTTTAAAAATGCTACGTAACTCTTCCATTGTTCTCAGAATTCCGCTGACGTTTAAAAATGCTTTGGAACTCTTCCATTGCTCTCGGAATTCTGCTGAAGTTTAAAAATGCTTCGGAACTCTTCCATTGTTCTCGGAATTCCGTTGAAGTTTAAAAATACTTCGAAACTCTTCCATTGTTCTCGGAATTCTGCTGAAGTTTAAAAATGCTTCGGAACTCTTCCATTGTTCTCAGAATTCCGCTAACGTTTAAAAATGCTTCGGAAATCTTCCATTGTTTTCAAAATTCCGCTGACGCTTAAAAATGCTTCAGAACTCTTCCATTGTTCTCGGAATTCCGCTGACGTTTAATAATGCTTCGCAACTCTTTCATTGTACTCGGAATTCCGCTAACGTTTAAAAATGCTTCGGAACTCTTCCATTGTTCTCGGAATTCCGTTGAAGTTTAAAAATGCTTCGAAACTCTTCCATTGTTCTGGGAATTCTGCTGAAGTTTAAAAATGCTTCAGAACTCTTCCATTGTTCTCGGAATTCCGCTGACGTTTAATAATGCTTCGCAACTCTTTCATTGTTCTCGGAATTCCGCTGATGTTTAAAAATGCTTCGGAACTCTTCCATTGTTCTCGGAATTCTGTTGAAGTTTAAAAATGCTTCTAAACTCTTCCATTGTTCTCGGAATTCCGCTGACATATAAAAATGCTTCGGAAATCTTGCATTGTTCTCGGCATTCCGCTGACATTTAAAAATGCTTCGGAACTCTTCAATTGTTCTCGGAATTCTGCCGAACTTTTAAAATGCTTTGGAACTCTTCCATTGTTCTCGGAATTCTGCTGTAGTTTAAAAATGCTTCGGAACTCTTCCATTGTTCTCGGAATTCCGCTGACGTTTAAAAATGCTTCGGAAATCTTCCATTGTTTTCAAAATTCCGCTGACGTTTAAAAATGCTTCAGAACTCTTCCATTGTTCTCGGAATTCCGCTGACGTTTTAAAATGCTTCGGTACTCTTCCATTGTTCTCGGAATTCCGCTGACATATAAAAATGCTTCGGAAATCTTGCATTGTTCTCGGCATTCCGCTGACGTTTAAAAATGCTTCGGAACTCTTCCATTGTTCTCAGAATTCCGCTGACGTTTAAAAATGCTTCGGAAATCTTCCATTGTTTTCAAAATTCCGCTGACGTTTAAAAATGCTTCAGAACTCTTCCATTGTTCTCGGAATTCCGCTGACGTTTAAAAATGCTTTGGAACTCTTCCATTATTCTCGGAATTCTGCTGAAGTTTAAAAATGCTTCGGAACTCTTCCATTGTTCTCAGAATTCCGCTGACGTTTAAAAATGCTTCGGTACTCTTCCATTGTTCTCGGAATTCCGCTGACATATAAAAATGCTTCGGAAATCTTGCATTGTTCTCGGCATTCCGCTGACGTTTAAAAATGCTTCGGAACTCTTCAATTGTTCTCGGAATTCTGCTGAACTTTTAAAATGCTTTGGAACTCTTCCATTGCTCTCGGAATTCTGCTGAAGTTTAAAAATGCTTCAGAACTCTTCCATTGTTTTCGGAATTCTGCTGAAGTTTAAAAATGCTTCGGAACTCTTCCATTGTTCTCAGAATTCCACTGACGTTTAAAAATGCTTCGGAAATCTTCCATTGTTTTCAAAATTCCGCTGACGCTTAAAAATGCTTCAGAACTCTTCCATTGTTCTCGGAATTCCGCTGACGTTTAATAATGCTTCGCAACTTTTTCATTGTTCTCGGAATTCCGCTGACGGTTAAAAATGCTTCGGAACTCTTCCATTGCTCTCGGAATTCTGCTGAAGTTTAAAAATGTTTCAGAACTCTTACATTGTTCTCGGAATTCTGCTGACGTTTAAAAATGCTTCGGAACTCTTCCATTGCTCTCGGAATTCTGCTGAAGTTTAAAAATGTTTCAGAACTCTTACATTGTTCTCGGAATTCTGCTGACGTTTAAAAATGCTTCGGAACTCTTCCATTGTTCTCAGAATTCAGCTGAAGTTTAAAAATGCTTCGGAACTCTTCCATTGTTCTCGGAATTCTGCTGAAGTTTAAAAATGCTACGTAACTCTTCCATTGTTCTCAGAATTCCGCTGACGTTTAAAAATGCTTTGGAACTCTTCCATTGCTCTCGGAATTCTGCTGAAGTTTAAAAATGCTTCGGAACTCTTCCATTGTTCTCGGAATTCTGCTGAAGTTTAAAAATGCTTCGGAACTCTTCCATTGTTCTCGGAATTCCGTTGAAGTTTAAAAATACTTCGAAACTCTTCCATTGTTCTCGGAATTCTGCTGAAGTTTAAAAATGCTTCGGAACTCTTCCATTGTTCTCAGAATTCCGCTAACGTTTAAAAATGCTTCGGAAATCTTCCATTGTTTTCAAAATTCCGCTGACGCTTAAAAATGCTTCAGAACTCTTCCATTGTTCTCGGAATTCCGCTGACGTTTAATAATGCTTCGCAACTCTTTCATTGTACTCGGAATTCCGCTAACGTTTAAAAATGCTTCGGAACTCTTCCATTGTTCTCGGAATTCCGTTGAAGTTTAAAAATGCTTCGAAACTCTTCCATTGTTCTGGGAATTCTGCTGAAGTTTAAAAATGCTTCAGAACTCTTCCATTGTTCTCGGAATTCCGCTGACGTTTAATAATGCTTCGCAACTCTTCCATTGTTCTCGGAATTCGTGTGAATTTTAAAAATGCTTCGGAACTCTTCTATTGTTCTCGGAATTCCGCTGAAATTTAAAAATGCTTAAAATCTCTTACATTGTACTCGGAATTCCGCTGAAGTTTAAAAATGCTTCGGAACTCTTCCATTGTTCTCGGAATTCTGCTGAAGTTTAAAAATGCTTCAGAACTCTTCCATTGTTCTCAGAATTCCGCTGACGTTTAAAAATGCTTCGGAAATCTTCCATTGTTTTCAAAATTCCGCTGACGTTTAAAAATGCTTCAGAACTATTCCATTGTTCTCAGAATTCTGCTGACGTTTAAAAATGCTTCAGAACTCTTCCATTGTTCTCGGAATTCCGCTGACGTTTAAAAATGCTTCACAACTCTTCCATTGTTCTCGGAATTCCGCTGACGTTTAAAAATGCTTCACAACTCTTCCATTGTTCTCGGAATTCCGCTGACTTTTAAAAATGCTTCGGAAATCTTCCATTGTTTTCAAAATTCCGCTGACGCTTAAAAATGCTTCAGAACTCTTCCATTGTTCTCGGAATTCTGCTGACGTTTAATAATGCTTCGCAACTCTTTCATTGTTCTCGGAATTCCACTGACGTTTAAAAATGCTTCGGAACTCATCCATTGTTCTCGGAATTCCGTTGAAGTTTAAAAATGCTTCGAAACTCTTCCATTGTTCTCGGAATTCTGCTGACATATAAAAATGCTTCGGAAATCTTGCATTGTTCTCGGCATTCCGCTGACGTTTAAAAATGCTTCGGAACTCTTCCATTGCTCTCGGAATTCTGCTGAAGTTTAAAAATGTTTCAGAACTCTTACATTGTTCTCGGAATTCTGCTGACGTTTAAAAATGCTTCGGAACTCTTCCATTGTTCTCAGAATTCAGCTGAAGTTTAAAAATGCTTCGGAACTCTTCCATTGTTCTCGGAATTCTGCTGAAGTTTAAAAATGCTACGTAACTCTTCCATTGTTCTCAGAATTCCGCTGACGTTTAAAAATGCTTTGGAACTCTTCCATTGCTCTCGGAATTCTGCTGAAGTTTAAAAATGCTTTGGAACTCTTCCATTGTTCTCGGAATTCTGCTGAAGTTTAAAAATGCTTCGGAACTCTTCCATTGTTCTCGGAATTCCGTTGAAGTTTAAAAATACTTCGAAACTCTTCCATTGTTCTCGGAATTCTGCTGAAGTTTAAAAATGCTTCGGAACTCTTCTATTGTTCTCAGAATTCCGCTAACGTTTAAAAATGCTTCGGAAATCTTCCATTGTTTTCAAAATTCCGCTGACGCTTAAAAATGCTTCAGAACTCTTCCATTGTTCTCGGAATTCCGCTGACGTTTAATAATGCTTCGCAACTCTTTCATTGTACTCGGAATTCCGCTAACGTTTAAAAATGCTTCGGAACTCTTCCATTGTTCTCGGAATTCCGTTGAAGTTTAAAAATGCTTCGAAACTCTTCCATTGTTCTGGGAATTCTGCTGAAGTTTAAAAATGCTTCAGAACTCTTCCATTGTTCTCGGAATTCCGCTGACGTTTAATAATGCTTCGCAACTCTTTCATTGTTCTCGGAATTCCGCTGATGTTTAAAAATGCTTCGGAACTCTTCCATTGTTCTCGGAATTCTGTTGAAGTTTAAAAATGCTTCTAAGCTCTTCCATTGTTCTCGGAATTCCGCTGACATATAAAAATGCTTCGGAAATCTTGCATTGTTCTCGGCATTCCGCTGACATTTAAAAATGCTTCGGAACTCTTCAATTGTTCTCGGAATTCTGCCGAACTTTTAAAATGCTTTGGAACTCTTCCATTGTTCTCGGAATTCTGCTGTAGTTTAAAAATGCTTCGGAACTCTTCCATTGTTCTCGGAATTCCGCTGACGTTTAAAAATGCTTCGGAAATCTTCCATTGTTTTCAAAATTCCGCTGACGTTTAAAAATGCTTCAGAACTCTTCCATTGTTCTCGGAATTCCGCTGACGTTTTAAAATGCTTCGGTACTCTTCCATTGTTCTCGGAATTCCGCTGACATATAAAAATGCTTCGGAAATCTTGCATTGTTCTCGGCATTCCGCTGACGTTTAAAAATGCTTCGGAACTCTTCCATTGTTCTCAGAATTCCGCTGACGTTTAAAAATGCTTCGGAAATCTTCCATTGTTTTCAAAATTCCGCTGACGTTTAAAAATGCTTCAGAACTCTTCCATTGTTCTCGGAATTCCGCTGACGTTTAAAAATGCTTTGGAACTCTTCCATTATTCTCGGAATTCTGCTGAAGTTTAAAAATGCTTCGGAACTCTTCCATTGTTCTCAGAATTCCGCTGACGTTTAAAAATGCTTCGGTACTCTTCCATTGTTCTCGGAATTCCGCTGACATATAAAAATGCTTCGGAAATCTTGCATTGTTCTCGGCATTCCGCTGACGTTTAAAAATGCTTCGGAACTCTTCAATTGTTCTCGGAATTCTGCTGAACTTTTAAAATGCTTTGGAACTCTTCCATTGCTCTCGGAATTCTGCTGAAGTTTAAAAATGCTTCAGAACTCTTCCATTGTTTTCGGAATTCTGCTGAAGTTTAAAAATGCTTCGGAACTCTTCCATTGTTCTCAGAATTCCACTGACGTTTAAAAATGCTTCGGAAATCTTCCATTGTTTTCAAAATTCCGCTGACGCTTAAAAATGCTTCAGAACTCTTCCATTGTTCTCGGAATTCCGCTGACGTTTAATAATGCTTCGCAACTTTTTCATTGTTCTCGGAATTCCGCTGACGGTTAAAAATGCTTCGGAACTCTTCGATTGTTCTCGGAATTCCGTTGAAGTTTAAAAATGCTTCGAAACTCTTCCATTGTTCTCGGAATTCTGCTGACGTTTAAAAATGCTTCGGAACTCTTCCATTGTTCTCGGAATTCCGTTGAAGTTTAAAAATGCTTCGGAACTCTTCCATTGTTCTCGGAATTCCGCTGACATATAAAAATGCTTTGAAAATCTTGCATTGTTCTCGGCATTCCGCTGACGTTTAAAATTGCTTCGGAACTCTTCAATTGTTCTCGGAATTCTGTTGAACTTTTAAAATGCTTTGGAACTCTTCCATTGCTCTCGGAATTCTGCTGAAGTTTAAAAATGCTTCAGAACTCTTACATTGTTCTCGGAATTCTGCTGACGTTTAAAAATGCTTCGGAACTCTACCATTGTTCTCGGAATTCCGTTGAAGTTTAAAAATGCTTCATAACTCTTCCATTGTTCTCGCAATTCTGCTGAAGTTTAAAAATGCTTCGGAACTCTTCCATTGTTCTCGGAATTCCGCTGACGTTTAATAATGCTTCGCAACTCTTTCATTGTTCTCGGAATTCCACTGACGTTTAAAAATGCTTCGGAAATCTTCCATTGTTTTCAAAATTCCGCTGACGCTTAAAAATGCTTCGGAACTCTTCCATTGTTCTCGGAATTCCGTTGAAGTTTAAAAATGCTTCGAAACTCTTCCATTGTTCTGGGAATTCTGCTGAAGTTTAAAAATGCTTCAGAACTCTTCCATTGTTCTCGGAATTCCGCTGACGTTTAATAATGCTTCGCAACTCTTCCATTGTTCTCGGAATTCGTGTGAATTTTAAAAATGCTTCGGAACTCTTCTATTGTTCTCGGAATTCCGCTGAAATTTAAAAATGCTTAAAATCTCTTACATTGTACTCGGAATTCCGCTGAAGTTTAAAAATGCTTCGGAACTCTTCCATTGTTCTCGGAATTCTGCTGAAGTTTAAAAATGCTTCAGAACTCTTCCATTGTTCTCAGAATTCCGCTGACGTTTAAAAATGCTTCGGAAATCTTCCATTGTTTTCAAAATTCCGCTGACGTTTAAAAATGCTTCAGAACTATTCCATTGTTCTCAGAATTCTGCTGACGTTTAAAAATGCTTCAGAACTCTTCCATTGTTCTCGGAATTCCGCTGACGTTTAAAAATGCTTCACAACTCTTCCATTGTTCTCGGAATTCCGCTGACGTTTAAAAATGCTTCACAACTCTTCCATTGTTCTCGGAATTCCGCTGACTTTTAAAAATGCTTCGGAAATCTTCCATTGTTTTCAAAATTCCGCTGACGCTTAAAAATGCTTCAGAACTCTTCCATTGTTCTCGGAATTCTGCTGACGTTTAATAATGCTTCGCAACTCTTTCATTGTTCTCGGAATTCCACTGACGTTTAAAAATGCTTCGGAACTCATCCATTGTTCTCGGAATTCCGTTGAAGTTTAAAAATGCTTCGAAACTCTTCCATTGTTCTCGGAATTCTGCTGACATATAAAAATGCTTCGGAAATCTTGCATTGTTCTCGGCATTCCGCTGACGTTTAAAAATGCTTCGGAACTCTTCCATTGCTCTCGGAATTCTGCTGAAGTTTAAAAATGTTTCAGAACTCTTACATTGTTCTCGGAATTCTGCTGACGTTTAAAAATGCTTCGAAACTCTTCCATTGTTCTCAGAATTCAGCTGAAGTTTAAAAATGCTTCGGAACTCTTCCATTGTTCTCGGAATTCTGCTGAAGTTTAAAAATGCTACGTAACTCTTCCATTGTTCTCAGAATTCCGCTGACGTTTAAAAATGCTTTGGAACTCTTCCATTGCTCTCGGAATTCTGCTGAAGTTTAAAAATGCTTCTAAACTCTTCCATTGTTCTCGGAATTCCGCTGACATATAAAAATGCTTCGGAAATCTTGCATTGTTCTCGGCATTCCGCTGACATTTAAAAATGCTTCGGAACTCTTCAATTGTTCTCGGAATTCTGCCGAACTTTTAAAATGCTTTGGAACTCTTCCATTGTTCTCGGAATTCTGCTGTAGTTTAAAAATGCTTCGGAACTCTTCCATTGTTCTCGGAATTCCGCTGACGTTTAAAAATGCTTCGGAAATCTTCCATTGTTTTCAAAATTCCGCTGACGTTTAAAAATGCTTCAGAACTCTTCCATTGTTCTCGGAATTCCGCTGACGTTTTAAAATGCTTCGGTACTCTTCCATTGTTCTCGGAATTCCGCTGACATATAAAAATGCTTCGGAAATCTTGCATTGTTCTCGGCATTCCGCTGACGTTTAAAAATGCTTCGGAACTCTTCCATTGTTCTCAGAATTCCGCTGACGTTTAAAAATGCTTCGGAAATCTTCCATTGTTTTCAAAATTCCGCTGACGTTTAAAAATGCTTCAGAACTCTTCCATTGTTCTCGGAATTCCGCTGACGTTTAAAAATGCTTTGGAACTCTTCCATTATTCTCGGAATTCTGCTGAAGTTTAAAAATGCTTCGGAACTCTTCCATTGTTCTCAGAATTCCGCTGACGTTTAAAAATGCTTCGGTACTCTTCCATTGTTCTCGGAATTCCGCTGACATATAAAAATGCTTCGGAAATCTTGCATTGTTCTCGGCATTCCGCTGACGTTTAAAAATGCTTCGGAACTCTTCAATTGTTCTCGGAATTCTGCTGAACTTTTAAAATGCTTTGGAACTCTTCCATTGCTCTCGGAATTCTGCTGAAGTTTAAAAATGCTTCAGAACTCTTCCATTGTTTTCGGAATTCTGCTGAAGTTTAAAAATGCTTCGGAACTCTTCCATTGTTCTCAGAATTCCACTGACGTTTAAAAATGCTTCGGAAATCTTCCATTGTTTTCAAAATTCCGCTGACGCTTAAAAATGCTTCAGAACTCTTCCATTGTTCTCGGAATTCCGCTGACGTTTAATAATGCTTCGCAACTTTTTCATTGTTCTCGGAATTCCGCTGACGGTTAAAAATGCTTCGGAACTCTTCGATTGTTCTCGGAATTCCGTTGAAGTTTAAAAATGCTTCGAAACTCTTCCATTGTTCTCGGAATTCTGCTGACGTTTAAAAATGCTTCGGAACTCTTCCATTGTTCTCGGAATTCCGTTGAAGTTTAAAAATGCTTCGGAACTCTTCCATTGTTCTCGGAATTCCGCTGACATATAAAAATGCTTTGAAAATCTTGCATTGCTCTCGGCATTCCGCTGACGTTTAAAATTGCTTCGGAACTCTTCAATTGTTCTCGGAATTCTGTTGAACTTTTAAAATGCTTTGGAACTCTTCCATTGCTCTCGGAATTCTGCTGAAGTTTAAAAATGCTTCGGAACTCTTCCATTGTTCTCGGAATTCTGTTGAAGTTTAAAAATGCTTCTAAACTCTTCCATTGTTCTCGGAATTCTGTTGAAGTTTAAAAATGCTTCTAAACTCTTCCATTGTTCTCGGAATTCCGCTGACATATAAAAATGCTTCGGAAATCTTGCATTGTTCTCGGCATTCCGCTGACGTTTAAAAATGCTTCGGAACTCTTCCATTGTTCTCGGAATTCTGCTGAAGTTTAAAAATGCTTCAGAACTCTTCCATTGTTCTCAGAATTCCGCTGACGTTAAAAAATGCTTCGGAAATCTTCCATTGTTTTCAAAATTCCGCTGACGTTTAAAAATGCTTCAGAACTATTCCATTGTTCTCAGAATTCTGCTGACGTTTAAAAATGCTTCGGAACTCTTCCATTGTTCTCGGAATTCCGCTGACGTTTAAAAATGCTTCACAACTCTTCCATTGTTCATGGAATTCCACTGACGTTTAAAAATGCTTCACAACTCTTCCATTGTTCTCGGAATTCCGCTGACTTTTAAAAATGCTTCGGAAATCTTCCATTGTTTTCAAAATTCCGCTGACGCTTAAAAATGCTTCAGAACTCTTCCATTGTTCTCGGAATTCTGCTGAAGTTTAAAAATGCTTCAGAACTCTTACATTGTTCTCGGAATTCTGCTGACGTTTAAAAATGCCTCGGAACTCTTCCATTGTTCTCTGAATTCCGCTGACGTTTAAAAATGCTTCGGTACTCTTCCTTTGTTCTCGGAATTCCGCTGACATATAAAAATGCTTCGGAAATCTTGCATTGTTCTCGGCATTCCGCTGACGTTTAAAAATGCTTCGGAACTCTTCAATTGTTCTCGGAATTCTGCCGAACTTTTAAAATGCTTTGGAACTCTTCCATTGCTCTCGGAATTCTGCTGAAGTTTAAAAATGCTTCAGAACTCTTCCATTGTTCTCGGAATTCTGCTGTAGTTTAAAAATGCTTCGGAACTCTTCCATTGTTCTCGGAATTCCGCTGACGTTTAAAAATGCTTCGGAAATCTTCCATTGTTTTCAAAATTCCGCTGACGTTTAAAAATGCTTCAGAACTCTTCCATTGTTCTCGGAATTCCGCTGACATATAAAAATGCTTCGGAAATCTTGCATTGTTCTCGGCATTCCGCTGACATTTAAAAATGCTTCGGAAATCTTCCATTGATATCAAAAGTCCGCTGACGCTTAAAAATGCTTCAGAACTCTTCCATTGTTCTCGGAATTCCGCTGACGTTTAATAATGCTTCGCAACTTTTTCATTGTTCTCGGAATTCCGCTGACAGTTAAAAATGCTTCGGAACTCTTCCATTGTTCTCGGAATTCCGTTGAAGTTTAAAAATGCTTCGAAACTCTTCCATTGTTCTCGGAATTCTGCTGAAGTTTAAAAATGCTTCAGAACTCTTCCATTGTTCTCGGAATTCCGCTGACGTTTAATAATGCTTCGCAACTCTTTCATTGTTCTCGGAATTCCGCTGACGTTTAAAAATGCTTCGAAACTCTTCCATTGTTCTCGGAATTCTGCTGAAGTTTAAAAATGCTTCGGAACTCTTCCATTGTTCTCGGAATTCCTCTGACATATAAAAATGCTTTGAAAATCTTGCATTGTTCTCGGCATTCCGCTGACGTTTAAAATTGCTTCGGAACTCTTCAATTGTTCTCGGAATTCTGTTGAACTTTTAAATTGCTTTGGAACTCTTCCATTGCTCTCGGAATTCTGCTGAAGTTTAAAAATGCTTAAAATCTCTTACATTGTACTCGGAATTCCGCTGAAGTTTAAAAATGCTTCGGAACTCTTCCATTGCTCTCGGAATTCTGCTGAAGTTTAAAAATGCTTCAGAACTCTTACATTGTTCTCGGAATTCTGCTGACGTTTAAAAATGCTTCGGAACTCTTCCATTGTTCTCAGAATTCCGCTGAAGTTTAAAAATGCTTCGGTACTCTTCCATTGTTCTCGGAATTCCGCTGACATATAAAAATGCTTCGGAAATCTTGCATTGTTCTCGGAATTCTGCTGACGTTTAAAAATGCTTCGGAACTCTTCCATTGTTCTCAGAATTCAGCTGAAGTTTAAAAATGCTTCGGAACTCTTCCATTGTTCTCGGAATTCTGCTGAAGTTTAAAAATGCTTCGATACTCTTCCATTGTTCTCGGAATTCCGCTGACATATAAAAATGCTTCGGAAATCTTGCATTGTTCTCGGCATTCCGCTGACGTTTAAAAATGCTTCGGAACTCTTCAATTGTTCTCGGAATTCTGCCGAACTTTTAAAATGCTTTGGAACTCTTCCATTGCTCTCGGAATTCTGCTGAAGTTTAAAAATGCTTCAGAACTCTTCCATTGTTCTCGGAATTCTGCTGTAGTTTAAAAATGCTTCGGAACTCTTCCATTGTTCTCGGAATTCCGCTGACGTTTAAAAATGCTTCGGAAATCTTCCATTGTTTTCAAAATTCCGCTGACGTTTAAAAATGCTTCAGAACTCTTCCATTGTTCTCGGAATTCCGCTGACATATAAAAATGCTTCGGAAATCTTGCATTGTTCTCGGCATTCCGCTGACATTTAAAAATGCTTCGGAAATCTTCCATTGATATCAAAATTCCGCTGACGCTTAAAAATGCTTCAGAACTCTTCCATTGTTCTCGGAATTCCGCTGACGTTTAATAATGCTTCGCAACTTTTTCATTGTTCTCAGAATTCCGCTGACAGTTAAAAATGCTTCGGAACTCTTCCATTGTTCTCGGAATTCCGTTGAAGTTTAAAAATGCTTCGAAACTCTTCCATTGTTCTCGGAATTCTGCTGAAGTTTAAAAATGCTTCAGAACTCTTCCATTGTTCTCGGAATTCCGCTGACGTTTAATAATGCTTCGCAACTCTTTCATTGTTCTCGGAATTCCGCTGACGTTTAAAAATGCTTCGAAACTCTTCCATTGTTCTCGGAATTCTGCTGAAGTTTAAAAATGCTTCGGAACTCTTCCATTGTTCTCAGAATTCCGCTGAAGTTTAAAAATGCTTCGGTACTCTTCCATTGTTCTCGGAATTCCGCTGACATATAAAAATGCTTCGGAAATCTTGCATTGTTCTCGGAATTCTGCTGACGTTTAAAAATGCTTCGGAACTCTTCCATTGTTCTCAGAATTCAGCTGAAGTTTAAAAATGCTTCGGAACTCTTCCATTGTTCTCGGAATTCTGCTGAAGTTTAAAAATGCTACGTAACTCTTCCATTGTTCTCAGAATTCCGCTGACGTTTAAAAATGCTTTGGAACTCTTCCATTGCTCTCGGAATTCTGCTGAAGTTTAAAAATGCTTCGGAACTCTTCCATTGTTCTCGGAATTCTGCTGAAGTTTAAAAATGCTTCGGAACTCTTCCATTGTTCTCGGAATTCCGTTGAAGTTTAAAAATACTTCGAAACTCTTCCATTGTTCTCGGAATTCTGCTGAAGTTTAAAAATGCTTCGGAACTCTTCCATTGTTCTCAGAATTCCGCTAACGTTTAAAAATGCTTCGGAAATCTTCCATTGTTTTCAAAATTCCGCTGACGCTTAAAAATGCTTCAGAACTCTTCCATTGTTCTCGGAATTCCGCTGACGTTTAATAATGCTTCGCAACTCTTTCATTGTACTCGGAATTCCGCTAACGTTTAAAAATGCTTCGGAACTCTTCCATTGTTCTCGGAATTCCGTTGAAGTTTAAAAATGCTTCGAAACTCTTCCATTGTTCTGGGAATTCTGCTGAAGTTTAAAAATGCTTCAGAACTCTTCCATTGTTCTCGGAATTCCGCTGACGTTTAATAATGCTTCGCAACTCTTTCATTGTTCTCGGAATTCCGCTGATGTTTAAAAATGCTTCGGAACTCTTCCATTGTTCTCGGAATTCTGTTGAAGTTTAAAAATGCTTCTAAACTCTTCCATTGTTCTCGGAATTCCGCTGACATATAAAAATGCTTCGGAAATCTTGCATTGTTCTCGGCATTCCGCTGACATTTAAAAATGCTTCGGAACTCTTCAATTGTTCTCGGAATTCTGCCGAACTTTTAAAATGCTTTGGAACTCTTCCATTGTTCTCGGAATTCTGCTGTAGTTTAAAAATGCTTCGGAACTCTTCCATTGTTCTCGGAATTCCGCTGACGTTTAAAAATGCTTCGGAAATCTTCCATTGTTTTCAAAATTCCGCTGACGTTTAAAAATGCTTCAGAACTCTTCCATTGTTCTCGGAATTCCGCTGACGTTTTAAAATGCTTCGGTACTCTTCCATTGTTCTCGGAATTCCGCTGACATATAAAAATGCTTCGGAAATCTTGCATTGTTCTCGGCATTCCGCTGACGTTTAAAAATGCTTCGGAACTCTTCAATTGTTCTCGGAATTCTGCTGAACTTTTAAAATGCTTTGGAACTCTTCCATTGCTCTCGGAATTCTGCTGAAGTTTAAAAATGCTTCAGAACTCTTCCATTGTTTTCGGAATTCTGCTGAAGTTTAAAAATGCTTCGGAACTCTTCCATTGTTCTCAGAATTCCACTGACGTTTAAAAATGCTTCGGAAATCTTCCATTGTTTTCAAAATTCCGCTGACGCTTAAAAATGCTTCAGAACTCTTCCATTGTTCTCGGAATTCCGCTGACGTTTAATAATGCTTCGCAACTCTTCCATTGTTCTCGGAATTCGTGTGAATTTTAAAAATGCTTCGGAACTCTTCTATTGTTCTCGGAATTCCGCTGAAATTTAAAAATGCTTAAAATCTCTTACATTGTACTCGGAATTCCGCTGAAGTTTAAAAATGCTTCGGAACTCTTCCATTGTTCTCGGAATTCTGCTGAAGTTTAAAAATGCTTCAGAACTCTTCCATTGTTCTCAGAATTCCGCTGACGTTTAAAAATGCTTCGGAAATCTTCCATTGTTTTCAAAATTCCGCTGACGTTTAAAAATGCTTCAGAACTATTCCATTGTTCTCAGAATTCTGCTGACGTTTAAAAATGCTTCAGAACTCTTCCATTGTTCTCGGAATTCCGCTGACGTTTAAAAATGCTTCACAACTCTTCCATTGTTCTCGGAATTCCGCTGACGTTTAAAAATGCTTCACAACTCTTCCATTGTTCTCGGAATTCCGCTGACTTTTAAAAATGCTTCGGAAATCTTCCATTGTTTTCAAAATTCCGCTGACGCTTAAAAATGCTTCAGAACTCTTCCATTGTTCTCGGAATTCTGCTGACGTTTAATAATGCTTCGCAACTCTTTCATTGTTCTCGGAATTCCACTGACGTTTAAAAATGCTTCGGAACTCATCCATTGTTCTCGGAATTCCGTTGAAGTTTAAAAATGCTTCGAAACTCTTCCATTGTTCTCGGAATTCTGCTGACATATAAAAATGCTTCGGAAATCTTGCATTGTTCTCGGCATTCCGCTGACGTTTAAAAATGCTTCGGAACTCTTCCATTGCTCTCGGAATTCTGCTGAAGTTTAAAAATGTTTCAGAACTCTTACATTGTTCTCGGAATTCTGCTGACGTTTAAAAATGCTTCGGAACTCTTCCATTGTTCTCAGAATTCAGCTGAAGTTTAAAAATGCTTCGGAACTCTTCCATTGTTCTCGGAATTCTGCTGAAGTTTAAAAATGCTACGTAACTCTTCCATTGTTCTCAGAATTCCGCTGACGTTTAAAAATGCTTTGGAACTCTTCCATTGCTCTCGGAATTCTGCTGAAGTTTAAAAATGCTTCTAAACTCTTCCATTGTTCTCGGAATTCCGCTGACATATAAAAATGCTTCGGAAATCTTGCATTGTTCTCGGCATTCCGCTGACATTTAAAAATGCTTCGGAACTCTTCAATTGTTCTCGGAATTCTGCCGAACTTTTAAAATGCTTTGGAACTCTTCCATTGTTCTCGGAATTCTGCTGTAGTTTAAAAATGCTTCGGAACTCTTCCATTGTTCTCGGAATTCCGCTGACGTTTAAAAATGCTTCGGAAATCTTCCATTGTTTTCAAAATTCCGCTGACGTTTAAAAATGCTTCAGAACTCTTCCATTGTTCTCGGAATTCCGCTGACGTTTTAAAATGCTTCGGTACTCTTCCATTGTTCTCGGAATTCCGCTGACATATAAAAATGCTTCGGAAATCTTGCATTGTTCTCGGCATTCCGCTGACGTTTAAAAATGCTTCGGAACTCTTCCATTGTTCTCAGAATTCCGCTGACGTTTAAAAATGCTTCGGAAATCTTCCATTGTTTTCAAAATTCCGCTGACGTTTAAAAATGCTTCAGAACTCTTCCATTGTTCTCGGAATTCCGCTGACGTTTAAAAATGCTTTGGAACTCTTCCATTATTCTCGGAATTCTGCTGAAGTTTAAAAATGCTTCGGAACTCTTCCATTGTTCTCAGAATTCCGCTGACGTTTAAAAATGCTTCGGTACTCTTCCATTGTTCTCGGAATTCCGCTGACATATAAAAATGCTTCGGAAATCTTGCATTGTTCTCGGCATTCCGCTGACGTTTAAAAATGCTTCGGAACTCTTCAATTGTTCTCGGAATTCTGCTGAACTTTTAAAATGCTTTGGAACTCTTCCATTGCTCTCGGAATTCTGCTGAAGTTTAAAAATGCTTCAGAACTCTTCCATTGTTTTCGGAATTCTGCTGAAGTTTAAAAATGCTTCGGAACTCTTCCATTGTTCTCAGAATTCCACTGACGTTTAAAAATGCTTCGGAAATCTTCCATTGTTTTCAAAATTCCGCTGACGCTTAAAAATGCTTCAGAACTCTTCCATTGTTCTCGGAATTCCGCTGACGTTTAATAATGCTTCGCAACTTTTTCATTGTTCTCGGAATTCCGCTGACGGTTAAAAATGCTTCGGAACTCTTCGATTGTTCTCGGAATTCCGTTGAAGTTTAAAAATGCTTCGAAACTCTTCCATTGTTCTCGGAATTCTGCTGACGTTTAAAAATGCTTCGGAACTCTTCCATTGTTCTCGGAATTCCGTTGAAGTTTAAAAATGCTTCGGAACTCTTCCATTGTTCTCGGAATTCCGCTGACATATAAAAATGCTTTGAAAATCTTGCATTGTTCTCGGCATTCCGCTGACGTTTAAAATTGCTTCGGAACTCTTCAATTGTTCTCGGAATTCTGTTGAACTTTTAAAATGCTTTGGAACTCTTCCATTGCTCTCGGAATTCTGCTGAAGTTTAAAAATGCTTCAGAACTCTTACATTGTTCTCGGAATTCTGCTGACGTTTAAAAATGCTTCGGAACTCTACCATTGTTCTCGGAATTCCGTTGAAGTTTAAAAATGCTTCATAACTCTTCCATTGTTCTCGCAATTCTGCTGAAGTTTAAAAATGCTTCGGAACTCTTCCATTGTTCTCGGAATTCCGCTGACGTTTAATAATGCTTCGCAACTCTTTCATTGTTCTCGGAATTCCACTGACGTTTAAAAATGCTTCGGAAATCTTCCATTGTTTTCAAAATTCCGCTGACGCTTAAAAATGCTTCAGAACTCTTCCATTGTTCTCGGAATTCCGCTGACGTTTAATAATGCTTTGCAACTCTTTCATTGTACTCGGAATTCCGCTAACGTTTAAAAATGCTTCAGAACTCTTCCATTGTTCTCGGAATTCCGCTGACGTTTAATAATGCTTTGCAACTCTTTCATTGTTCTCGGAATTCCGCTGATGTTTAAAAATGCTTCGGAACTCTTCCATTGTTCTCGGAATTCTGTTGAAGTTTAAAAATGCTTCTAAACTCTTCCATTGTTCTCGGAATTCCGCTGACATATAAAAATGCTTCGGAAATCTTGCATTGTTCTCGGCATTCCGCTGACGTTTAAAAATGCTTCGGAACTCTTCCATTGTTCTCGGAATTCTGCTGAAGTTTAAAAATGCTTCAGAACTCTTCCATTGTTCTCAGAATTCCGCTGACGTTTAAAAATGCTTCGGAAATCTTCCATTGTTTTCAAAATTCCGCTGACGTTTAAAAATGCTTCAGAACTATTCCATTGTTCTCAGAATTCTGCTGACGTTTAAAAATGCTTCGGAACTCTTCCATTGTTCTCGGAATTCCGCTGACGTTTAAAAATGCTTCACAACTCTTCCATTGTTCACGGAATTCCACTGACGTTTAAAAATGCTTCACAACTCTTCCATTGTTCTCGGAATTCCGCTGACTTTTAAAAATGCTTCGGAAATCTTCCATTGTTTTCAAAATTCCGCTGACGCTTAAAAATGCTTCAGAACTCTTCCATTGTTCTCGGAATTCTGCTGAAGTTTAAAAATGCTTCAGAACTCTTACATTGTTCTCGGAATTCTGCTGACGTTTAAAAATGCCTCGGAACTCTTCCATTGTTCTCTGAATTCCGCTGACGTTTAAAAATGCTTCGGTACTCTTCCTTTGTTCTCGGAATTCCGCTGACATATAAAAATGCTTCGGAAATCTTGCATTGTTCTCGGCATTCCGCTGACGTTTAAAAATGCTTCGGAACTCTTCAATTGTTCTCGGAATTCTGCCGAACTTTTAAAATGCTTTGGAACTCTTCCATTGCTCTCGGAATTCTGCTGAAGTTTAAAAATGCTTCAGAACTCTTCCATTGTTCTCGGAATTCCGCTGACATATAAAAATGCTTCGGAAATCTTGCATTGTTCTCGGCATTCCGCTGACATTTAAAAATGCTTCGGAAATCTTCCATTGATATCAAAATTCCGCTGACGCTTAAAAATGCTTCAGAACTCTTCCATTGTTCTCGGAATTCCGCTGACGTTTAATAATGCTTCGCAACTTTTTCATTGTTCTCGGAATTCCGCTGACAGTTAAAAATGCTTCGGAACTCTTCCATTGTTCTCGGAATTCCGTTGAAGTTTAAAAATGCTTCGAAACTCTTCCATTGTTCTCGGAATTCTGCTGAAGTTTAAAAATGCTTCAGAACTCTTCCATTGTTCTCGGAATTCCGCTGACGTTTAATAATGCTTCGCAACTCTTTCATTGTTCTCGGAATTCCGCTGACGTTTAAAAATGCTTCGAAACTCTTCCATTGTTCTCGGAATTCTGCTGAAGTTTAAAAATGCTTCGGAACTCTTCCATTGTTCTCGGAATTCCGCTGACATATAAAAATGCTTTGAAAATCTTGCATTGTTCTCGGCATTCCGCTGACGTTTAAAATTGCTTCGGAACTCTTCAATTGTTCTCGGAATTCTGTTGAACTTTTAAATTGCTTTGGAACTCTTCCATTGCTCTCGGAATTCTGCTGAAGTTTAAAAATGCTTAAAATCTCTTACATTGTACTCGGAATTCCGCTGAAGTTTAAAAATGCTTCGGAACTCTTCCATTGCTCTCGGAATTCTGCTGAAGTTTAAAAATGCTTCAGAACTCTTACATTGTTCTCGGAATTCTGCTGACGTTTAAAAATGCTTCGGAACTCTTCCATTGTTCTCAGAATTCCGCTGAAGTTTAAAAATGCTTCGGTACTCTTCCATTGTTCTCGGAATTCCGCTGACATATAAAAATGCTTCGGAAATCTTGCATTGTTCTCGGAATTCTGCTGACGTTTAAAAATGCTTCGGAACTCTTCCATTGTTCTCAGAATTCAGCTGAAGTTTAAAAATGCTTCGGAACTCTTCCATTGTTCTCGGAATTCTGCTGAAGTTTAAAAATGCTACGTAACTCTTCCATTGTTCTCAGAATTCCGCTGACGTTTAAAAATGCTTTGGAACTCTTCCATTGCTCTCGGAATTCTGCTGAAGTTTAAAAATGCTTCGGAACTCTTCCATTGTTCTCGGAATTCTGCTGAAGTTTAAAAATGCTTCGGAACTCTTCCATTGTTCTCGGAATTCCGTTGAAGTTTAAAAATACTTCGAAACTCTTCCATTGTTCTCGGAATTCTGCTGAAGTTTAAAAATGCTTCGGAACTCTTCCATTGTTCTCAGAATTCCGCTAACGTTTAAAAATGCTTCGGAAATCTTCCATTGTTTTCAAAATTCCGCTGACGCTTAAAAATGCTTCAGAACTCTTCCATTGTTCTCGGAATTCCGCTGACGTTTAATAATGCTTCGCAACTCTTTCATTGTACTCGGAATTCCGCTAACGTTTAAAAATGCTTCGGAACTCTTCCATTGTTCTCGGAATTCCGTTGAAGTTTAAAAATGCTTCGAAACTCTTCCATTGTTCTGGGAATTCTGCTGAAGTTTAAAAATGCTTCAGAACTCTTCCATTGTTCTCGGAATTCCGCTGACGTTTAATAATGCTTCGCAACTCTTTCATTGTTCTCGGAATTCCGCTGATGTTTAAAAATGCTTCGGAACTCTTCCATTGTTCTCGGAATTCTGTTGAAGTTTAAAAATGCTTCTAAACTCTTCCATTGTTCTCGGAATTCCGCTGACATATAAAAATGCTTCGGAAATCTTGCATTGTTCTCGGCATTCCGCTGACATTTAAAAATGCTTCGGAACTCTTCAATTGTTCTCGGAATTCTGCCGAACTTTTAAAATGCTTTGGAACTCTTCCATTGTTCTCGGAATTCTGCTGTAGTTTAAAAATGCTTCGGAACTCTTCCATTGTTCTCGGAATTCCGCTGACGTTTAAAAATGCTTCGGAAATCTTCCATTGTTTTCAAAATTCCGCTGACGTTTAAAAATGCTTCAGAACTCTTCCATTGTTCTCGGAATTCCGCTGACGTTTTAAAATGCTTCGGTACTCTTCCATTGTTCTCGGAATTCCGCTGACATATAAAAATGCTTCGGAAATCTTGCATTGTTCTCGGCATTCCGCTGACGTTTAAAAATGCTTCGGAACTCTTCAATTGTTCTCGGAATTCTGCTGAACTTTTAAAATGCTTTGGAACTCTTCCATTGCTCTCGGAATTCTGCTGAAGTTTAAAAATGCTTCAGAACTCTTCCATTGTTTTCGGAATTCTGCTGAAGTTTAAAAATGCTTCGGAACTCTTCCATTGTTCTCAGAATTCCACTGACGTTTAAAAATGCTTCGGAAATCTTCCATTGTTTTCAAAATTCCGCTGACGCTTAAAAATGCTTCAGAACTCTTCCATTGTTCTCGGAATTCCGCTGACGTTTAATAATGCTTCGCAACTTTTTCATTGTTCTCGGAATTCCGCTGACGGTTAAAAATGCTTCGGAACTCTTCCATTGTTCTCGGAATTCCGTTGAAGTTTAAAAATGCTTCGAAACTCTTCCATTGTTCTCGGAATTCTGCTGACGTTTAAAAATGCTTCGGAACTCTTCCATTGTTCTCGGAATTCCGTTGAAGTTTAAAAATGCTTCGAAACTCTTCCATTGTTCTCGGAATTCTGCTGAAGTTTAAAAATGCTTCGGAACTCTTCCATTGTTCTCGGAATTCCGCTGACATATAAAAATGCTTTGAAAATCTTGCATTGTTCTCGGCATTCCGCTGACGTTTAAAATTGCTTCGGAACTCTTCAATTGTTCTCGGAATTCTGTTGAACTTTTAAAATGCTTTGGAACTCTTCCATTGCTCTCGGAATTCTGCTGAAGTTTAAAAATGCTTCAGAACTCTTACATTGTTCTCGGAATTCTGCTGACGTTTAAAAATGCTTCGGAACTCTACCATTGTTCTCGGAATTCCGTTGAAGTTTAAAAATGCTTCATAACTCTTCCATTGTTCTCGGAATTCTGCTGAAGTTTAAAAATGCTTCGGAACTCTTCCATTGTTCTCGGAATTCCGCTGACGTTTAATAATGCTTCGCAACTCTTTCATTGTTCTCGGAATTCCACTGACGTTTAAAAATGCTTCGGAAATCTTCCATTGTTTTCAAAATTCCGCTGACGCTTAAAAATGCTTCAGAACTCTTCCATTGTTCTCGGAATTCCGCTGACGTTTAATAATGCTTTGCAACTCTTTCATTGTACTCGGAATTCCGCTAACGTTTAAAAATGCTTCAGAACTCTTCCATTGTTCTCGGAATTCCGCTGACGTTTAATAATGCTTCGCAACTCTTTCATTGTTCTCGGAATTCCGCTGATGTTTAAAAATGCTTCGGAACTCTTCCATTGTTCTCGGAATTATGTTGAAGTTTAAAAATGCTTCTAAACTCTTCCATTGTTCTCGGAATTCCGCTGACATATAAAAATGCTTCGGAAATCTTGCATTGTTCTCGGCATTCCGCTGTCGTTTAAAAATGCTTCGGAACTCTTCCATTGTTCTCGGAATTCTACTGAAGTTTAAAAATGCTTCAGAACTCTTCCATTGTTCTTGGAATTCCGCTGACGTTTAAAAATGCTTCACAACTCTTCCATTGTTCACGGAATTCCACTGACGTTTAAAAATGCTTCACAACTCTTCCATTGTTCTCGGAATTCCGCTGACTTTTAAAAATGCTTCGGAACTCTTCCATTGTTCTCGGAATTCCGCTGACGTTTAAAAATGCTTCACAACTCTTCCATTGTTCACGGAATTCCAATGACGTTTAAAAATGCTTCACAACTCTTCCATTGTTCTCGGAATTCCGCTGACTTTTAAAAATGCTTCGGAAATCTTCCATTGTTTTCAAAATTCCGCTGACGCTTAAAAATGCTTCAGAACTCTTCCATTGTTCTCGGAATTCTGCTGAAGTTTAAAAATGCTTCAGAACTCTTACATTGTTCTCGGAATTCTGCTGACGTTTAAAAATGCCTCGGAACTCTTCCATTGTTCTCTGAATTCCGCTGACGTTTAAAAATGCTTCGGTACTCTTCCTTTGTTCTCGGAATTCCGCTGACATATAAAAATGCTTCGGAAATCTTGCATTGTTCTCGGCATTCCGCTGACGTTTAAAAATGCTTCGGAACTCTTCAATTGTTCTCGGAATTCTGCCGAACTTTTAAAATGCTTTGGAACTCTTCCATTGTTCTCAGAATTCAGCTGAAGTTTAAAAATGCTTCGGAACTCTTCCATTGTTCTCGGAATTCTGCTGAAGTTTAAAAATGCTACGTAACTCTTCCATTGTTCTCAGAATTCCGCTGACGTTTAAAAATGCTTTGGAACTCTTCCATTGCTCTCGGAATTCTGCTGAAGTTTAAAAATGCTTCGGAACTCTTCCATTGTTCTCGGAATTCTGCTGAAGTTTAAAAATGCTTCGGAACTCTTCCATTGTTCTCGGAATTCCGTTGAAGTTTAAAAATATTTCGAAACTCTTCCATTGTTCTCGGAATTCTGCTGAAGTTTAAAAATGCTTCGGAACTCTTCCATTGTTCTCAGAATTCCGCTAACGTTTAAAAATGCTTCGGAAATCTTCCATTGTTTTCAAAATTCCGCTGACGCTTAAAAATGCTTCAGAACTCTTCCATTGTTCTCGGAATTCCGCTGACGTTTAATAATGCTTCGCAACTCTTTCATTGTACTCGGAATTCCGCTAACGTTTAAAAATGCTTCGGAACTCTTCCATTGTTCTCGGAATTCCGTTGAAGTTTAAAAATGCTTCGAAACTCTTCCATTGTTCTGGGAATTCTGCTGAAGTTTAAAAATGCTTCAGAACTCTTCCATTGTTCTCGGAATTCCGCTGACGTTTAATAATGCTTCGCAACTCTTCCATTGTTCTCGGAATTCGTGTGAATTTTAAAAATGCTTCGGAACTCTTCTATTGTTCTCGGAATTCCGCTGAAATTTAAAAATGCTTAAAATCTCTTACATTGTACTCGGAATTCCGCTGAAGTTTAAAAATGCTTCGGAACTCTTCCATTGTTCTCGGAATTCTGCTGAAGTTTAAAAATGCTTCAGAACTCTTCCATTGTTCTCAGAATTCTGCTGACGTTTAAAAATGCTTCGGAAATCTTCCATTGTTTTCAAAATTCCGCTGACGTTTAAAAATGCTTCAGAACTATTCCATTGTTCTCAGAATTCTGCTGACGTTTAAAAATGCTTCAGAACTCTTCCATTGTTCTCGGAATTCCGCTGACGTTTAAAAATGCTTCGGAACTCTTCCATTGTTCTTGGAATTCCGTTGAAGTTTAAAAATACTTCGAAACTCTTCCATTGTTCTCGGAATTCTGCTGAAGTTTAAAAATGCTTCGGAACTCTTCCATTGTTCTCAGAATTCCGCTAACGTTTAAAAATGCTTCGGAAATCTTCCATTGTTTTCAAAATTCCGCTGACGCTTAAAAATGCTTCAGAACTCTTCCATTGTTCTCGGAATTCCGCTGACGTTTAATAATGCTTCGCAACTCTTTCATTGTACTCGGAATTCCGCTAACGTTTAAAAATGCTTCGGAACTCTTCCATTGTTCTCGGAATTCCGTTGAAGTTTAAAAATGCTTCGAAACTCTTCCATTGTTCTGGGAATTCTGCTGAAGTTTAAAAATGCTTCAGAACTCTTCCATTGTTCTCGGAATTCCGCTGACGTTTAATAATGCTTCGCAACTCTTCCATTGTTCTCGGAATTCGTGTGAATTTTAAAAATGCTTCGGAACTCTTCTATTTTTCTCGGAATTCCGCTGAAATTTAAAAATGCTTAAAATCTCTTACATTGTACTCGGAATTCCGCTGAAGTTTAAAAATGCTTCGGAACTCTTCCATTGTTCTCGGAATTCTGCTGAAGTTTAAAAATGCTTCAGAACTCTTCCATTGTTCTCAGAATTCCGCTGACGTTTAAAAATGCTTCGGAAATCTTCCATTGTTTTCAAAATTCCGCTGACGTTTAAAAATGCTTCAGAACTATTCCATTGTTCTCAGAATTCTGCTGACGTTTAAAAATGCTTCAGAACTCTTCCATTGTTCTCGGAATTCCGCTGACGTTTAAAAATGCTTCACAACTCTTCCATTATTCTCGGAATTCCGCTGACGTTTAAAAATGCTTCACAACTCTTCCATTGTTCTCGGAATTCCGCTGACTTTTAAAAATGCTTCGGAAATCTTCCATTGTTTTCAAAATTCCGCTGACGCTTAAAAATGCTTCAGAACTCTTCCATTGTTCTCGGAATTCTGCTGACGTTTAATAATGCTTCGCAACTCTTTCATTGTTCTCGGAATTCCACTGACGTTTAAAAATGCTTCGGAACTCATCCATTGTTCTCGGAATTCCGTTGAAGTTTAAAAATGCTTCGAAACTCTTCCATTGTTCTCGGAATTCTGCTGACATATAAAAATGCTTCGGAAATCTTGCATTGTTCTCGGCATTCCGCTGACGTTTAAAAATGCTTCGGAACTCTTCCATTGCTCTCGGAATTCTGCTGAAGTTTAAAAATGTTTCAGAACTCTTACATTGTTCTCGGAATTCTGCTGACGTTTAAAAATGCTTCGGAACTCTTCCATTGTTCTCAGAATTCAGCTGAAGTTTAAAAATGCTTCGGAACTCTTCCATTGTTCTCGGAATTCTGCTGAAGTTTAAAAATGCTACGTAACTCTTCCATTGTTCTCAGAATTCCGCTGACGTTTAAAAATGCTTTGGAACTCTTCCATTGCTCTCGGAATTCTGCTGAAGTTTAAAAATGCTTCGGAACTCTTCCATTGTTCTCGGAATTCTGCTGAAGTTTAAAAATGCTTCGGAACTCTTCCATTGTTCTCGGAATTCCGTTGAAGTTTAAAAATACTTCGAAACTCTTCCATTGTTCTCGGAATTCTGCTGAAGTTTAAAAATGCTTCGGAACTCTTCCATTGTTCTCAGAATTCCGCTAACGTTTAAAAATGCTTCGGAAATCTTCCATTGTTTTCAAAATTCCGCTGACGCTTAAAAATGCTTCAGAACTCTTCCATTGTTCTCGGAATTCCGCTGACGTTTAATAATGCTTCGCAACTCTTTCATTGTACTCGGAATTCCGCTAACGTTTAAAAATGCTTCGGAACTCTTCCATTGTTCTCGGAATTCCGTTGAAGTTTAAAAATGCTTCGAAACTCTTCCATTGTTCTGGGAATTCTGCTGAAGTTTAAAAATGCTTCAGAACTCTTCCATTGTTCTCGGAATTCCGCTGACGTTTAATAATGCTTCGCAACTCTTTCATTGTTCTCGGAATTCCGCTGATGTTTAAAAATGCTTCGGAACTCTTCCATTGTTCTCAGAATTCCGCTGACGTTTAAAAATGCTTCGGAAATCTTCCATTGTTTTCAAAATTCCGCTGACGTTTAAAAATGCTTCAGAACTCTTCCATTGTTCTCGGAATTCCGCTGACGTTTAAAAATGCTTTGGAACTCTTCCATTATTCTCGGAATTCTGCTGAAGTTTAAAAATGCTTCGGAACTCTTCCATTGTTCTCAGAATTCCGCTGACGTTTAAAAATGCTTCGGTACTCTTCCATTGTTCTCGGAATTCCGCTGACATATAAAAATGCTTCGGAAATCTTGCATTGTTCTCGGCATTCCGCTGACGTTTAAAAATGCTTCGGAACTCTTCAATTGTTCTCGGAATTCTGCTGAACTTTTAAAATGCTTTGGAACTCTTCCATTGCTCTCGGAAATCTGCTGAAGTTTAAAAATGCTTCAGAACTCTTCCATTGTTTTCGGAATTCTGCTGAAGTTTAAAAATGCTTCGGAACTCTTCCATTGTTCTCAGAATTCCACTGACGTTTAAAAATGCTTCGGAAATCTTCCATTGTTTTCAAAATTCCGCTGACGCTTAAAAATGCTTCAGAACTCTTCCATTGTTCTCGGAATTCCGCTGACGTTTAATAATGCTTCGCAACTTTTTCATTGTTCTCGGAATTCCGCTGACGGTTAAAAATGCTTCGGAACTCTTCGATTGTTCTCGGAATTCCGTTGAAGTTTAAAAATGCTTCGAAACTCTTCCATTGTTCTCGGAATTCTGCTGACGTTTAAAAATGCTTCGGAACTCTTCTATTGTTCTCGGAATTCCGTTGAAGTTTAAAAATGCTTCGGAACTCTTCCATTGTTCTCGGAATTCCGCTGACATATAAAAATGCTTTGAAAATCTTGCATTGTTCTCGGCATTCCGCTGACGTTTAAAATTGCTTCGGAACTCTTCAATTGTTCTCGGAATTCTGTTGAACTTTTAAAATGCTTTGGAACTCTTCCATTGCTCTCGGAATTCTGCTGAAGTTTAAAAATGCTTCAGAACTCTTTCATTGTTCTCGGAATTCCACTGACGTTTAAAAATGCTTCGGAAATCTTCCATTGTTTTCAAAATTCCGCTGACGCTTAAAAATGCTTCAGAACTCTTCCATTGTTCTCGGAATTCCGCTGACGTTTAATAATGCTTTGCAACTCTTTCATTGTTCTCGGAATTCCGCTGATGTTTAAAAATGCTTCGGAACTCTTCCATTGTTCTCGGAATTCTGCTGAAGTTTAAAAATGCTTCAGAACTCTTCCATTGTTCTCAGAATTCCGCTGACGTTTAAAAATGCTTCGGAAATCTTCCATTGTTTTCAAAATTCCGCTGACGTTTAAAAATGCTTCAGAACTATTCCATTGTTCTCAGAATTCTGCTGACGTTTAAAAATGCTTCGGAACTCTTCCATTGTTCTCGGAATTCCGCTGACGTTTAAAAATGCTTCACAACTCTTCCATTGTTCACGGAATTCCACTGACGTTTAAAAATGCTTCACAACTCTTCCATTGTTCTCGGAATTCCGCTGACTTTTAAAAATGCTTCGGAAATCTTCCATTGTTTTCAAAATTCCGCTGACGCTTAAAAATGCTTCAGAACTCTTCCATTGTTCTCGGAATTCTGCTGAAGTTTAAAAATGCTTCAGAACTCTTACATTGTTCTCGGAATTCTGCTGACGTTTAAAAATGCCTCGGAACTCTTCCATTGTTCTCTGAATTCTGCTGACGTTTAAAAATGCTTCGGTACTCTTCCTTTGTTCTCGGAATTCCGCTGACATATAAAAATGCTTCGGAAATCTTGCATTGTTCTCGGCATTCCGCTGACGTTTAAAAATGCTTCGGAACTCTTCAATTGTTCTCGGAATTCTGCCGAACTTTTAAAATGCTTTGGAACTCTTCCATTGCTCTCGGAATTCTGCTGAAGTTTAAAAATGCTTCAGAACTCTTCCATTGTTCTCGGAATTCTGCTGTAGTTTAAAAATGCTTCGGAACTCTTCCATTGTTCTCGGAATTCCGCTGACGTTTAAAAATGCTTCGGAAATCTTCCATTGTTTTCAAAATTCCGCTGACGTTTAAAAATGCTTCAGAACTCTTCCATTGTTCTCGGAATTCCGCTGACATATAAAAATGCTTCGGAAATCTTGCATTGTTCTCGGCATTCCGCTGACATTTAAAAATGCTTCGGAAATCTTCCATTGATATCAAAATTCCGCTGACGCTTAAAAATGCTTCAGAACTCTTCCATTGTTCTCGGAATTCCGCTGACGTTTAATAATGCTTCGCAACTTTTTCATTGTTCTCGGAATTCCGCTGACAGTTAAAAATGCTTCGGAACTCTTCCATTGTTCTCGGAATTCCGTTGAAGTTTAAAAATGCTTCGAAACTCTTCCATTGTTCTCGGAATTCTGCTGAAGTTTAAAAATGCTTCAGAACTCTTCCATTCTTCTCGGAATTCCGCTGACGTTTAATAATGCTTCGCAACTCTTTCATTGTTCTCGGAATTCCGCTGACGTTTAAAAATGCTTCGAAACTCTTCCATTGTTCTCGGAATTCTGCAGAAGTTTAAAAATGCTTTGGAACTCTTCCATTGTTCTCGGAATTCCGCTGACATATAAAAATGCTTTGAAAATCTTGCATTGTTCTCGGCATTCCGCTGACGTTTAAAATTGCTTCGGAACTCTTCAATTGTTCTCGGAATTCTGTTGAACTTTTAAATTGCTTTGGAACTCTTCCATTGCTCTCGGAATTCTGCTGAAGTTTAAAAATGCTTAAAATCTCTTACATTGTACTCGGAATTCCGCTGAAGTTTAAAAATGCTTCGGAACTCTTCCATTGCTCTCGGAATTCTGCTGAAGTTTAAAAATGCTTCAGAACTCTTACATTGTTCTCGGAATTCTGCTGACGTTTAAAAATGCTTCGGAACTCTTCCATTGTTCTCAGAATTCCGCTGAAGTTTAAAAATGCTTCGGTACTCTTCCATTGTTCTCGGAATTCCGCTGACATATAAAAATGCTTCGGAAATCTTGCATTGTTCTCGGAATTCTGCTGACGTTTAAAAATGCTTCGGAACTCTTCCATTGTTCTCAGAATTCAGCTGAAGTTTAAAAATGCTTCGGAACTCTTCCATTGTTCTCGGAATTCTGCTGAAGTTTAAAAATGCTTCGATACTCTTCCATTGTTCTCGGAATTCCGCTGACATATAAAAATGCTTCGGAAATCTTGCATTGTTCTCGGCATTCCGCTGACGTTTAAAAATGCTTCGGAACTCTTCAATTGTTCTCGGAATTCTGCCGAACTTTTAAAATGCTTTGGAACTCTTCCATTGCTCTCGGAATTCTGCTGAAGTTTAAAAATGCTTCAGAACTCTTCCATTGTTCTCGGAATTCTGCTGTAGTTTAAAAATGCTTCGGAACTCTTCCATTGTTCTCGGAATTCCGCTGACGTTTAAAAATGCTTCGGAAATCTTCCATTGTTTTCAAAATTCCGCTGACGTTTAAAAATGCTTCAGAACTCTTCCATTGTTCTCAGAATTCCGCTGACATATAAAAATGCTTCGGAAATCTTGCATTGTTCTCGGCATTCCGCTGACATTTAAAAATGCTTCGGAAATCTTCCATTGATATCAAAATTCCGCTGACGCTTAAAAATGCTTCAGAACTCTTCCATTGTTCTCGGAATTCCGTTGAAGTTTAAAAATGCTTCGAAACTCTTCCATTGTTCTCGGAATTCTGCTGAAGTTTAAAAATGCTTCAGAACTCTTCCATTGTTCTCGGAATTCCGCTGACGTTTAATAATGCTTCGCAACTCTTTCATTGTTCTCGGAATTCCGCTGACGTTTAAAAATGCTTCGAAACTCTTCCATTGTTCTCGGAATTCTGCTGAAGTTTAAAAATGCTTCGGAACTCTTCCATTGTTCTCGGAATTCCGCTGACATATAAAAATGCTTTGAAAATCTTGCATTGTTCTCGGCATTCCGCTGACGTTTAAAATTGCTTCGGAACTCTTCAATTGTTCTCGGAATTCTGTTGAACTTTTAAATTGCTTTGGAACTCTTCCATTGCTCTCGGAATTCTGCTGAAGTTTAAAAATGCTTAAAACCTCTTACATTGTACTCGGAATTCCGCTGAAGTTTAAAAATGCTTCGGAACTCTTCCATTGCTCTCGGAATTCTGCTGAAGTTTAAAAATGCTTCAGAACTCTTACATTGTTCTCGGAATTCTGCTGACGTTTAAAAATGCTTCGGAACTCTTCCATTGTTCTCAGAATTCCGCTGAAGTTTAAAAATGCTTCGGTACTCTTCCATTGTTCTCGGAATTCCGCTGACATATAAAAATGCTTCGGAAATCTTGCATTGTTCTCGGAATTCTGCTGACGTTTAAAAATGCTTCGGAACTCTTCCATTGTTCTCAGAATTCAGTTGAAGTTTAAAAATGCTTCGGAACTCTTCCATTGTTCTCGGAATTCTGCTGAAGTTTAAAAATGCTACGTAACTCTTCCATTGTTCTCAGAATTCCGCTGACGTTTAAAAATGCTTTGGAACTCTTCCATTGCTCTCGGAATTCTGCTGAAGTTTAAAAATGCTTCGGAACTCTTCCATTGTTCTCGGAATTCTGCTGAAGTTTAAAAATGCTTCGGAACTCTTCCATTGTTCTCGGAATTCCGTTGAAGTTTAAAAATACTTCGAAACTCTTCCATTGTTCTCGGAATTCTGCTGAAGTTTAAAAATGCTTCGGAACTCTTCCATTGTTCTCAGAATTCCGCTAACGTTTAAAAATGCTTCGGAAATCTTCCATTGTTTTCAAAATTCCGCTGACGCTTAAAAATGCTTCAGAACTCTTCCATTGTTCTCGGAATTCCGCTGACGTTTAATAATGCTTCGCAACTCTTTCATTGTACTCGGAATTCCGCTAACGTTTAAAAATGCTTCGGAACTCTTCCATTGTTCTCGGAATTCCGTTGAAGTTTAAAAATGCTTCGAAACTCTTCCATTGTTCTGGGAATTCTGCTGAAGTTTAAAAATGCTTCAGAACTCTTCCATTGTTCTCGGAATTCCGCTGACGTTTAATAATGCTTCGCAACTCTTTCATTGTTCTCGGAATTCCGCTGATGTTTAAAAATGCTTCGGAACTCTTCCATTGTTCTCGGAATTCTGTTGAAGTTTAAAAATGCTTCTAAACTCTTCCATTGTTCTCGGAATTCCGCTGACATATAAAAATGCTTCGGAAATCTTGCATTGTTCTCGGCATTCCGCTGACATTTAAAAATGCTTCGGAACTCTTCAATTGTTCTCGGAATTCTGCCGAACTTTTAAAATGCTTTGGAACTCTTCCATTGTTCTCGGAATTCTGCTGTAGTTTAAAAATGCTTCGGAACTCTTCCATTGTTCTCGGAATTCCGCTGACGTTTAAAAATGCTTCGGAAATCTTCCATTGTTTTCAAAATTCCGCTGACGTTTAAAAATGCTTCAGAACTCTTCCATTGTTCTCGGAATTCCGCTGACGTTTTAAAATGCTTCGGTACTCTTCCATTGTTCTCGGAATTCCGCTGACATATAAAAATGCTTCGGAAATCTTGCATTGTTCTCGGCATTCCGCTGACGTTTAAAAATGCTTCGGAACTCTTCAATTGTTCTCGGAATTCTGCTGAACTTTTAAAATGCTTTGGAACTCTTCCATTGCTCTCGGAATTCTGCTGAAGTTTAAAAATGCTTCAGAACTCTTCCATTGTTTTTGGAATTCTGCTGAAGTTTAAAAATGCTTCGGAACTCTTCCATTGTTCTCAGAATTCCACTGACGTTTAAAAATGCTTCGGAAATCTTCCATTGTTTTCAAAATTCCGCTGATGCTTAAAAATGCTTCAGAACTCTTCCATTGTTCTCGGAATTCCGCTGACGTTTAATAATGCTTCGCAACTTTTTCATTGTTCTCGGAATTCCGCTGACGGTTAAAAATGCTTCGGAACTCTTCCATTGTTCTCGGAATTCCGTTGAAGTTTAAAAATGCTTCGAAACTCTTCCATTGTTCTCGGAATTCTGCTGACGTTTAAAAATGCTTCGGAACTCTTCCATTGTTCTCGGAATTCCGTTGAAGTTTAAAAATGCTTCGAAACTCTTCCATTGTTCTCAGAATTCTGCTGAAGTTTAAAAATGCTTCGGAACTCTTCCATTGTTCTCGGAATTCCGCTGACATATAAAAATGCTTTGAAAATCTTGCATTGTTCTCGGCATTCCGCTGACGTTTAAAATTGCTTCGGAACTCTTCAATTGTTCTCGGAATTCTGTTGAACTTTTAAAATGCTTTGGAACTCTTCCATTGCTCTCGGAATTCTGCTGAAGTTTAAAAATGCTTCAGAACTCTTACATTGTTCTCGGAATTCTGCTGACGTTTAAAAATGCTTCGGAACTCTACCATTGTTCTCGGAATTCCGTTGAAGTTTAAAAATGCTTCATAACTCTTCCATTGTTCTCGGAATTCTGCTGAAGTTTAAAAATGCTTCGGAACTCTTCCATTGTTCTCGGAATTCCGCTGACGTTTAATAATGCTTCGCAACTCTTTCATTGTTCTCGGAATTCCACTGACGTTTAAAAATGCTTCGGAAATCTTCCATTGTTTTCAAAATTCCGCTGACGCTTAAAAATGCTTCAGAACTCTTCCATTGTTCTCGGAATTCCGCTGACGTTTAATAATGCTTTGCAACTCTTTCATTGTACTCGGAATTCCGCTAACGTTTAAAAATGCTTCAGAACTCTTCCATTGTTCTCGGAATTCCGCTGACGTTTAATAATGCTTCGCAACTCTTTCATTGTTCTCGGAATTCCGCTGATGTTTAAAAATGCTTCGGAACTCTTCCATTGTTCTCGGAATTCTGTTGAAGTTTAAAAATGCTTCTAAACTCTTCCATTGTTCTCGGAATTCCGCTGACATATAAAAATGCTTCGGAAATCTTGCATTGTTCTCGGCATTCCGCTGACGTTTAAAAATGCTTCGGAACTCTTCCATTGTTCTCGGAATTCTGCTGAAGTTTAAAAATGCTTCAGAACTCTTCCATTGTTCTCGGAATTCCGCTGACGTTTAAAAATGCTTCACAACTCTTCCATTGTTCACGGAATTCCACTGACGTTTAAAAATGCTTCACAACTCTTCCATTGTTCTCGGAATTCCGCTGACTTTTAAAAATGCTTCGGAACTCTTCCATTGTTCTCGGAATTCCGCTGACGTTTAAAAATGCTTCACAACTCTTCCATTGTTCACGGAATTCCACTGACGTTTAAAAATGCTTCACAACTCTTCCATTGTTCTCGGAATTCCGCTGACTTTTAAAAATGCTTCGGAAATCTTCCATTGTTTTCAAAAATCCGCTGACGCTTAAAAATGCTTCAGAACTCTTCCATTGTTCTCGGAATTCTGCTGAAGTTTAAAAATGCTTCAGAACTCTTACATTGTTCTCGGAATTCTGCTGACGTTTAAAAATGCCTCGGAACTCTTCCATTGTTCTCTGAATTCCGCTGACGTTTAAAAATGCTTCGGTACTCTTCCTTTGTTCTCGGAATTCCGCTGACATATAAAAATGCTTCGGAAATCTTGCATTGTTCTCGGCATTCCGCTGACGTTTAAAAATGCTTCGGAACTCTTCAATTGTTCTCGGAATTCTGCCGAACTTTTAAAATGCTTTGGAACTCTTCCATTGTTCTCAGAATTCAGCTGAAGTTTAAAAATGCTTCGGAACTCTTCCATTGTTCTCGGAATTCTGCTGAAGTTTAAAAATGCTACGTAACTCTTCCATTGTTCTCAGAATTCCGCTGACGTTTAAAAATGCTTTGGAACTCTTCCATTGCTCTCGGAATTCTGCTGAAGTTTAAAAATGCTTCGGAACTCTTCCATTGTTCTCGGAATTCTGCTGAAGTTTAAAAATGCTTCGGAACTCTTCCATTGTTCTCGGAATTCCTTTGAAGTTTAAAAATACTTCGAAACTCTTCCATTGTTCTCGGAATTCTGCTGAAGTTTAAAAATGCTTCGGAACTCTTCCATTGTTCTCAGAATTCCGCTAACGTTTAAAAATGCTTCGGAAATCTTCCATTGTTTTCAAAATTCCGCTGACGCTTAAAAATGCTTCAGAACTCTTCCATTGTTCTCGGAATTCCGCTGACGTTTAATAATGCTTCGCAACTCTTTCATTGTACTCGGAATTCCGCTAACGTTTAAAAATGCTTCGGAACTCTTCCATTGTTCTCGGAATTCCGTTGAAGTTTAAAAATGCTTCGAAACTCTTCCATTGTTCTGGGAATTCTGCTGAAGTTTAAAAATGCTTCAGAACTCTTCCATTGTTCTCGGAATTCCGCTGACGTTTAATAATGCTTCGCAACTCTTCCATTGTTCTCGGAATTCGTGTGAATTTTAAAAATGCTTCGGAACTCTTCTATTGTTCTCGGAATTCTGCTGAAATTTAAAAATGCTTAAAATCTCTTACATTGTACTCGGAATTCCGCTGAAGTTTAAAAATGCTTCGGAACTCTTCCATTGTTCTCGGAATTCTGCTGAAGTTTAAAAATGCTTCAGAACTCTTCCATTGTTCTCAGAATTCCGCTGACGTTTAAAAATGCTTCGGAAATCTTCCATTGTTTTCAAAATTCCGCTGACGTTTAAAAATGCTTCAGAACTATTCCATTGTTCTCAGAATTCTGCTGACGTTTAAAAATGCTTCAGAACTCTTCCATTGTTCTCGGAATTCCGCTGACGTTTAAAAATGCTTCACAACTCTTCCATTGTTCTCGGAATTCCGCTGACGTTTAAAAATGCTTCACAACTCTTCCATTGTTCTCGGAATTCCGCTGACTTTTAAAAATGCTTCGGAAATCTTCCATTGTTTTCAAAATTCCGCTGACGTTTAAAAATGCTTCAGAACTCTTCCATTGTTCTCGGAATTCCGCTGACATATAAAAATGCTTCGGAAATCTTGCATTGTTCTCGGCATTCCGCTGACATTTAAAAATGCTTCGGAAATCTTCCATTGATATCAAAATTCCGCTGACGCTTAAAAATGCTTCAGAACTCTTCCATTGTTCTCGGAATTCCGCTGACGTTTAATAATGCTTCGCAACTTTTTCATTGTTCTCGGAATTCCGCTGACAGTTAAAAATGCTTCGGAACTCTTCCATTGTTCTCGGAATTCCGTTGAAGTTTAAAAATGCTTCGAAACTCTTCCATTGTTCTCGGAATTCTGCTGAAGTTTAAAAATGCTTCAGAACTCTTCCATTGTTCTCGGAATTCCGCTGACGTTTAATAATGCTTCGCAACTCTTTCATTGTTCTCGGAATTCCGCTGACGTTTAAAAATGCTTCGAAACTCTTCCATTGTTCTCGGAATTCTGCTGAAGTTTAAAAATGCTTCGGAACTCTTCCATTGTTCTCGGAATTCGCTGACATATAAAAATGCTTTGAAAATCTTGCATTGTTCTCGGCATTCCGCTGACGTTTAAAATTGCTTCGGAACTCTTCAATTGTTCTCGGAATTCTGTTGAACTTTTAAATTGCTTTGGAACTCTTCCATTGCTCTCGGAATTCTGCTGAAGTTTAAAAATGCTTAAAATCTCTTACATTGTACTCGGAATTCCGCTGAAGTTTAAAAATGCTTCGGAACTCTTCCATTGCTCTCGGAATTCTGCTGAAGTTTAAAAATGCTTCAGAACTCTTACATTGTTCTCGGAATTCTGCTGACGTTTAAAAATGCTTCGGAACTCTTCCATTGTTCTCAGAATTCCGCTGAAGTTTAAAAATGCTTCGGTACTCTTCCATTGTTCTCGGAATTCCGCTGACATATAAAAATGCTTCGGAAATCTTGCATTGTTCTCGGAATTCTGCTGACGTTTAAAAATGCTTCGGAACTCTTCCATTGTTCTCAGAATTCAGCTGAAGTTTAAAAATGCTTCGGAACTCTTCCATTGTTCTCGGAATTCTGCTGAAGTTTAAAAATGCTTCGATACTCTTCCATTGTTCTCGGAATTCCGCTGACATATAAAAATGCTTCGGAAATCTTGCATTGTTCTCGGCATTCCGCTGACGTTTAAAAATGCTTCGGAACTCTTCAATTGTTCTCGGAATTCTGCCGAACTTTTAAAATGCTTTGGAACTCTTCCATTGCTCTCGGAATTCTGCTGAAGTTTAAAAATGCTTCAGAACTCTTCCATTGTTCTCGGAATTCTGCTGTAGTTTAAAAATGCTTCGGAACTCTTCCATTGTTCTCGGAATTCCGCTGACGTTTAAAAATGCTTCGGAAATCTTCCATTGTTTTCAAAATTCCGCTGACGTTTAAAAATGCTTCAGAACTCTTCCATTGTTCTCGGAATTCCGCTGACATATAAAAATGCTTCGGAAATCTTGCATTGTTCTCGGCATTCCGCTGACATTTAAAAATGCTTCGGAAATCTTCCATTGATATCAAAATTCCGCTGACGCTTAAAAATGCTTCAGAACTCTTCCATTGTTCTCGGAATTCCGCTGACGTTTAATAATGCTTCGCAACTTTTTCATTGTTCTCAGAATTCCGCTGACAGTTAAAAATGCTTCGGAACTCTTCCATTGTTCTCGGAATTCCGTTGAAGTTTAAAAATGCTTCGAAACTCTTCCATTGTTCTCGGAATTCTGCTGAAGTTTAAAAATGCTTCAGAACTCTTCCATTGTTCTCGGAATTCCGCTGACGTTTAATAATGCTTCGCAACTCTTTCATTGTTCTCGGAATTCCGCTGACGTTTAAAAATGCTTCGAAACTCTTCCATTGTTCTCGGAATTCTGCTGAAGTTTAAAAATGCTTCGGAACTCTTCCATTGTTCTCGGAATTCCGCTGACATATAAAAATGCTTTGAAAATCTTGCATTGTTCTCGGCATTCCGCTGACGTTTAAAATTGCTTCGGAACTCTTCAATTGTTCTCGGAATTCTGTTGAACTTTTAAATTGCTTTGGAACTGTTCCATTGCTCTCGGAATTCTGCTGAAGTTTAAAAATGCTTAAAATCTCTTACATTGTACTCGGAATTCCGCTGAAGTTTAAAAATGCTTCGGAACTCTTCCATTGCTCTCGGAATTCTGCTGAAGTTTAAAAATGCTTCAGAACTCTTACATTGTTCTCGGAATTCTGCTGACGTTTAAAAATGCTTCGGAACTCTTCCATTGTTCTCAGAATTCCGCTGAAGTTTAAAAATGCTTCGGTACTCTTCCATTGTTCTCGGAATTCCGCTGACATATAAAAATGCTTCGGAAATCTTGCATTGTTCTCGGAATTCTGCTGACGTTTAAAAATGCTTCGGAAATCTTCCATTGTTTTCAAAATTCCGCTGACGCTTAAAAATGCTTCAGAACTCTTCCATTGTTCTCGGAATTCCGCTGACGTTTAATAATGCTTCGCAACTCTTTCATTGTACTCGGAATTCCGCTAACGTTTAAAAATGCTTCGGAACTCTTCCATTGTTCTCGGAATTCCGTTGAAGTTTAAAAATGCTTCGAAACTCTTCCATTGTTCTGGGAATTCTGCTGAAGTTTAAAAATGCTTCAGAACTCTTCCATTGTTCTCGGAATTCCGCTGACGTTTAATAATGCTTCGCAACTCTTTCATTGTTCTCGGAATTCCGCTGATGTTTAAAAATGCTTCGGAACTCTTCCATTGTTCTCGGAATTCTGTTGAAGTTTAAAAATGCTTCTAAACTCTTCCATTGTTCTCGGAATTCCGCTGACATATAAAAATGCTTCGGAAATCTTGCATTGTTCTCGGCATTCCGCTGACATTTAAAAATGCTTTGGAACTCTTCAATTGTTCTCGGAATTCTGCCGAACTTTTAAAATGCTTTGGAACTCTTCCATTGTTCTCGGAATTCTGCTGTAGTTTAAAAATGCTTCGGAACTCTTCCATTGTTCTCGGAATTCCGCTGACGTTTAAAAATGCTTCGGAAATCTTCCATTGTTTTCAAAATTCCGCTGACGTTTAAAAATGCTTCAGAACTCTTCCATTGTTCTCGGAATTCCGCTGACGTTTTAAAATGCTTCGGTACTCTTCCATTGTTCTCGGAATTCCGCTGACATATAAAAATGCTTCGGAAATCTTGCATTGTTCTCGGCATTCCGCTGACGTTTAAAAATGCTTCGGAACTCTTCAATTGTTCTCGGAATTCTGCTGAACTTTTAAAATGCTTTGGAACTCTTCCATTGCTCTCGGAATTCTGCTGAAGTTTAAAAATGCTTCAGAACTCTTCCATTGTTTTCGGAATTCTGCTGAAGTTTAAAAATGCTTCGGAACTCTTCCATTGTTCTCAGAATTCCACTGACGTTTAAAAATGCTTCGGAAATCTTCCATTGTTTTCAAAATTCCGCTGACGCTTAAAAATGCTTCAGAACTCTTCCATTGTTCTCGGAATTCCGCTGACGTTTAATAATGCTTCGCAACTTTTTCATTGTTCTCGGAATTCCGCTGACGGTTAAAAATGCTTCGGAACTCTTCCATTGTTCTCGGAATTCCGTTGAAGTTTAAAAATGCTTCGAAACTCTTCCATTGTTCTCGGAATTCTGCTGACGTTTAAAAATGCTTCGGAACTCTTCCATTGTTCTCGGAATTCCGTTGAAGTTTAAAAATGCTTCGAAACTCTTCCATTGTTCTCGGAATTCTGCTGAAGTTTAAAAATGCTTCGGAACTCTTCCATTGTTCTCGGAATTCCGCTGACATATAAAAATGCTTTGAAAATCTTGCACTGTTCTCGGCATTCCGCTGACGTTTAAAATTGCTTCGGAACTCTTCAATTGTTCTCGGAATTCTGTTGAACTTTTAAAATGCTTTGGAACTCTTCCATTGCTCTCGGAATTCTGCTGAAGTTTAAAAATGCTTCAGAACTCTTACATTGTTCTCGGAATTCTGCTGACGTTTAAAAATGCTTCGGAACTCTACCATTGTTCTCGGAATTCCGTTGAAGTTTAAAAATGCTTCATAACTCTTCCATTGTTCTCGGAATTCTGCTGAAGTTTAAAAATGCTTCGGAACTCTTCCATTGTTCTCGGAATTCCGCTGACGTTTAATAATGCTTCGCAACTCTTTCATTGTTCTCGGAATTCCACTGACGTTTAAAAATGCTTCGGAAATCTTCCATTGTTTTCAAAATTCCGCTGACGCTTAAAAATGCTTCAGAACTCTTCCATTGTTCTCGGAATTCCGCTGACGTTTAATAATGCTTTGCAACTCTTTCATTGTACTCGGAATTCCGCTAACGTTTAAAAATGCTTCAGAACTCTTCCATTGTTCTCGGAATTCCGCTGACGTTTAATAATGCTTCGCAACTCTTTCATTGTTCTCGGAATTCCGCTGATGTTTAAAAATGCTTCGGAACTCTTCCATTGTTCTCGGAATTATGTTGAAGTTTAAAAATGCTTCTAAACTCTTCCATTGTTCTCGGAATTCCGCTGACATATAAAAATGCTTCGGAAATCTTGCATTGTTCTCGGCATTCCGCTGACGTTTAAAAATGCTTCGGAACTCTTCCATTGTTCTCGGAATTCTACTGAAGTTTAAAAATGCTTCAGAACTCTTCCATTGTTCTCGGAATTCCGCTGACGTTTAAAAATGCTTCACAACTCTTCCATTGTTCACGGAATTCCACTGACGTTTAAAAATGCTTCACAACTCTTCCATTGTTCTCGGAATTCCGCTGACTTTTAAAAATGCTTCGGAACTCTTCCATTGTTCTCGGAATTCCGCTGACGTTTAAAAATGCTTCACAACTCTTCCATTGTTCACGGAATTCCACTGACGTTTAAAAATGCTTCACAACTCTTCCATTGTTCTCGGAATTCCGCTGACTTTTAAAAATGCTTCGGAAATCTTCCATTGTTTTCAAAATTCCGCTGACGCTTAAAAATGCTTCAGAACTCTTCCATTGTTCTCGGAATTCTGCTGAAGTTTAAAAATGCTTCAGAACTCTTACATTGTTCTCGGAATTCTGCTGACGTTTAAAAATGCCTCGGAACTCTTCCATTGTTCTCTGAATTCCGCTGACGTTTAAAAATGCTTCGGTACTCTTCCTTTGTTCTCGGAATTCCGCTGACATATAAAAATGCTTCGGAAATCTTGCATTGTTCTCGGCATTCCGCTGACGTTTAAAAATGCTTCGGAACTCTTCAATTGTTCTCGGAATTCTGCCGAACTTTTAAAATGCTTTGGAACTCTTCCATTGTTCTCAGAATTCAGCTGAAGTTTAAAAATGCTTCGGAACTCTTCCATTGTTCTCGGAATTCTGCTGAAGTTTAAAAATGCTACGTAACTCTTCCATTGTTCTCAGAATTCCGCTGACGTTTAAAAATGCTTTGGAACTCTTCCATTGCTCTCGGAATTCTGCTGAAGTTTAAAAATGCTTCGGAACTCTTCCATTGTTCTCGGAATTCTGCTGAAGTTTAAAAATGCTTCGGAACTCTTCCATTGTTCTCGGAATTCCGTTGAAGTTTAAAAATACTTCGAAACTCTTCCATTGTTCTCGGAATTCTGCTGAAGTTTAAAAATGCTTCGGAACTCTTCCATTGTTCTCAGAATTCCGCTAACGTTTAAAAATGCTTCGGAAATCTTCCATTGTTTTCAAAATTCCGCTGACGCTTAAAAATGCTTCAGAACTCTTCCATTGTTCTCGGAATTCCGCTGACGTTTAATAATGCTTCGCAACTCTTTCATTGTACTCGGAATTCCGCTAACGTTTAAAAATGCTTCGGAACTCTTCCATTGTTCTCGGAATTCCGTTGAAGTTTAAAAATGCTTCGAAACTCTTCCATTGTTCTGGGAATTCTGCTGAAGTTTAAAAATGCTTCAGAACTCTTCCATTGTTCTCGGAATTCCGCTGACGTTTAATAATGCTTCGCAACTCTTCCATTGTTCTCGGAATTCGTGTGAATTTTAAAAATGCTTCGGAACTCTTCTATTGTTCTCGGAATTCCGCTGAAATTTAAAAATGCTTAAAATCTCTTACATTGTACTCGGAATTCCGCTGAAGTTTAAAAATGCTTCGGAACTCTTCCATTGTTCTCGGAATTCTGCTGAAGTTTAAAAATGCTTCAGAACTCTTCCATTGTTCTCAGAATTCCGCTGACGTTTAAAAATGCTTCGGAAATCTTCCATTGTTTTCAAAATTCCGCTGACGTTTAAAAATGCTTCAGAACTATTCCATTGTTCTCAGAATTCTGCTGACGTTTAAAAATGCTTCAGAACTCTTCCATTGTTCTCGGAATTCCGCTGACGTTTAAAAATGCTTCACAACTCTTCCATTATTCTCGGAATTCCGCTGACGTTTAAAAATGCTTCACAACTCTTCCATTGTTCTCGGAATTCCGCTGACTTTTAAAAATGCTTCGGAAATCTTCCATTGTTTTCAAAATTCCGCTGACGCTTAAAAATGCTTCAGAACTCTTCCATTGTTCTCGGAATTCTGCTGACGTTTAATAATGCTTCGCAACTCTTTCATTGTTCTCGGAATTCCACTGACGTTTAAAAATGCTTCGGAACTCATCCATTGTTCTCGGAATTCCGTTGAAGTTTAAAAATGCTTCGAAACTCTTCCATTGTTCTCGGAATTCTGCTGACATATAAAAATGCTTCGGAAATCTTGCATTGTTCTCGGCATTCCGCTGACGTTTAAAAATGCTTCGGAACTCTTCCATTGCTCTCGGAATTCTGCTGAAGTTTAAAAATGTTTCAGAACTCTTACATTGTTCTCGGAATTCTGCTGACGTTTAAAAATGCTTCGGAACTCTTCCATTGTTCTCAGAATTCAGCTGAAGTTTAAAAATGCTTCGGAACTCTTCCATTGTTCTCGGAATTCTGCTGAAGTTTAAAAATGCTACGTAACTCTTCCATTGTTCTCAGAATTCCGCTGACGTTTAAAAATGCTTTGGAACTCTTCCATTGCTCTCGGAATTCTGCTGAAGTTTAAAAATGCTTCGGAACTCTTCCATTGTTCTCGGAATTCTGCTGAAGTTTAAAAATGCTTCGGAACTCTTCCATTGTTCTCGGAATTCCGTTGAAGTTTAAAAATACTTCGAAACTCTTCCATTGTTCTCGGAATTCTGCTGAAGTTTAAAAATGCTTCGGAACTCTTCCATTGTTCTCAGAATTCCGCTAACGTTTAAAAATGCTTCGGAAATCTTCCATTGTTTTCAAAATTCCGCTGACGCTTAAAAATGCTTCAGAACTCTTCCATTGTTCTCGGAATTCCGCTGACGTTTAATAATGCTTCGCAACTCTTTCATTGTACTCGGAATTCCGCTAACGTTTAAAAATGCTTCGGAACTCTTCCACTGTTCTCGGAATTCCGTTGAAGTTTAAAAATGCTTCGAAACTCTTCCATTGTTCTGGGAATTCTGCTGAAGTTTAAAAATACTTCAGAACTCTTCCATTGTTCTCGGAATTCCGCTGACGTTTAATAATGCTTCGCAACTCTTTCATTGTTCTCGGAATTCCGCTGATGTTTAAAAATGCTTCGGAACTCTTCCATTGTTCTCGGAATTCTGTTGAAGTTTAAAAATGCTTCTAAACTCTTCCATTGTTCTCGGAATTCCGCTGACATATAAAAATGCTTCGGAAATCTTGCATTGTTCTCGGCATTCCGCTGACATTTAAAAATGCTTCGGAACTCTTCAATTGTTCTCGGAATTCTGCCGAACTTTTAAAATGCTTTGGAACTCTTCCATTGTTCTCGGAATTCTGCTGTAGTTTAAAAATGCTTCGGAACTCTTCCATTGTTCTCGGAATTCCGCTGACGTTTAAAAATGCTTCGGAAATCTTCCATTGTTTTCAAAATTCCGCTGACGTTTAAAAATGCTTCAGAACTCTTCCATTGTTCTCGGAATTCCGCTGACGTTTTAAAATGCTTCGGTACTCTTCCATTGTTCTCGGAATTCCGCTGACATATAAAAATGCTTCGGAAATCTTGCA
The DNA here is from genome assembly GCF_046119375.1 of Phyllobates terribilis. Classification (NCBI taxonomy): domain Eukaryota; kingdom Metazoa; phylum Chordata; class Amphibia; order Anura; family Dendrobatidae; genus Phyllobates; species Phyllobates terribilis. Next base: position 17,434,621 of record NW_027362782.1, read on the forward strand.
TTGTTCTCGGCATTCCGCTGACGTTTAAAAATGCTTCGGAACTCTTCAATTGTTCTCGGAATTCTGCTGAACTTTTAAAATGCTTTGGAACTCTTCCATTGCTCTCGGAATTCTGCTGAAGTTTAAAAATGCTTCAGAACTCTTCCATTGTTTTCGGAATTCTGCTGAAGTTTAAAAATGCTTCGGAACTCTTCCATTGTTCTCAGAATTCCACTGACGTTTAAAAATGCTTCGGAAATCTTCCATTGTTTTCAAAATTCCGCTGACGCTTAAAAATGCTTCAGAACTCTTCCATTGTTCTCGGAATTCCGCTGACGTTTAATAATGCTTCGCAACTTTTTCATTGTTCTCGGAATTCCGCTGACGGTTAAAAATGCTTCGGAACTCTTCCATTGTTCTCGGAATTCCGTTGAAGTTTAAAAATGCTTCGAAACTCTTCCATTGTTCTCGGAATTCTGCTGACGTTTAAAAATGCTTCGGAACTCTTCCATTGTTCTCGGAATTCCGTTGAAGTTTAAAAATGCTTCGAAACTCTTCCATTGTTCTCGGAATTCTGCTGAAGTTTAAAAATGCTTCGGAACTCTTCCATTGTTCTCGGAATTCCGCTGACATATAAAAATGCTTTGAAAATCTTGCACTGTTCTCGGCATTCCGCTGACGTTTAAAATTGCTTCGGAACTCTTCAATTGTTCTCGGAATTCTGTTGAACTTTTAAAATGCTTTGGAACTCTTCCATTGCTCTCGGAATTCTGCTGAAGTTTAAAAATGCTTCAGAACTCTTACATTGTTCTCGGAATTCTGCTGACGTTTAAAAATGCTTCGGAACTCTACCATTGTTCTCGGAATTCCGTTGAAGTTTAAAAATGCTTCATAACTCTTCCATTGTTCTCGGAATTCTGCTGAAGTTTAAAAATGCTTCGGAACTCTTCCATTGTTCTCGGAATTCCGCTGACGTTTAATAATGCTTCGCAACTCTTTCATTGTTCTCGGAATTCCACTGACGTTTAAAAATGCTTCGGAAATCTTCCATTGTTTTCAAAATTCCGCTGACGCTTAAAAATGCTTCAGAACTCTTCCATTGTTCTCGGAATTCCGCTGACGTTTAATAATGCTTTGCAACTCTTTCATTGTACTCGGAATTCCGCTAACGTTTAAAAATGCTTCAGAACTCTTCCATTGTTCTCGGAATTCCGCTGACGTTTAATAATGCTTCGCAACTCTTTCATTGTTCTCGGAATTCCGCTGATGTTTAAAAATGCTTCGGAACTCTTCCATTGTTCTCGGAATTATGTTGAAGTTTAAAAATGCTTCTAAACTCTTCCATTGTTCTCGGAATTCCGCTGACATATAAAAATGCTTCGGAAATCTTGCATTGTTCTCGGCATTCCGCTGACGTTTAAAAATGCTTCGGAACTCTTCCATTGTTCTCGGAATTCTACTGAAGTTTAAAAATGCTTCAGAACTCTTCCATTGTTCTCGGAATTCCGCTGACGTTTAAAAATGCTTCACAACTCTTCCATTGTTCACGGAATTCCACTGACGTTTAAAAATGCTTCACAACTCTTCCATTGTTCTCGGAATTCCGCTGACTTTTAAAAATGCTTCGGAACTCTTCCATTGTTCTCGGAATTCCGCTGACGTTTAAAAATGCTTCACAACTCTTCCATTGTTCACGGAATTCCACTGACGTTTAAAAATGCTTCACAACTCTTCCATTGTTCTCGGAATTCCGCTGACTTTTAAAAATGCTTCGGAAATCTTCCATTGTTTTCAAAATTCCGCTGACGCTTAAAAATGCTTCAGAACTCTTCCATTGTTCTCGGAATTCTGCTGAAGTTTAAAAATGCTTCAGAACTCTTACATTGTTCTCGGAATTCTGCTGACGTTTAAAAATGCCTCGGAACTCTTCCATTGTTCTCTGAATTCCGCTGACGTTTAAAAATGCTTCGGTACTCTTCCTTTGTTCTCGGAATTCCGCTGACATATAAAAATGCTTCGGAAATCTTGCATTGTTCTCGGCATTCCGCTGACGTTTAAAAATGCTTCGGAACTCTTCAATTGTTCTCGGAATTCTGCCGAACTTTTAAAATGCTTTGGAACTCTTCCATTGTTCTCAGAATTCAGCTGAAGTTTAAAAATGCTTCGGAACTCTTCCATTGTTCTCGGAATTCTGCTGAAGTTTAAAAATGCTACGTAACTCTTCCATTGTTCTCAGAATTCCGCTGACGTTTAAAAATGCTTTGGAACTCTTCCATTGCTCTCGGAATTCTGCTGAAGTTTAAAAATGCTTCGGAACTCTTCCATTGTTCTCGGAATTCTGCTGAAGTTTAAAAATGCTTCGGAACTCTTCCATTGTTCTCGGAATTCCGTTGAAGTTTAAAAATACTTCGAAACTCTTCCATTGTTCTCGGAATTCTGCTGAAGTTTAAAAATGCTTCGGAACTCTTCCATTGTTCTCAGAATTCCGCTAACGTTTAAAAATGCTTCGGAAATCTTCCATTGTTTTCAAAATTCCGCTGACGCTTAAAAATGCTTCAGAACTCTTCCATTGTTCTCGGAATTCCGCTGACGTTTAATAATGCTTCGCAACTCTTTCATTGTACTCGGAATTCCGCTAACGTTTAAAAATGCTTCGGAACTCTTCCATTGTTCTCGGAATTCCGTTGAAGTTTAAAAATGCTTCGAAACTCTTCCATTGTTCTGGGAATTCTGCTGAAGTTTAAAAATGCTTCAGAACTCTTCCATTGTTCTCGGAATTCCGCTGACGTTTAATAATGCTTCGCAACTCTTCCATTGTTCTCGGAATTCGTGTGAATTTTAAAAATGCTTCGGAACTCTTCTATTGTTCTCGGAATTCCGCTGAAATTTAAAAATGCTTAAAATCTCTTACATTGTACTCGGAATTCCGCTGAAGTTTAAAAATGCTTCGGAACTCTTCCATTGTTCTCGGAATTCTGCTGAAGTTTAAAAATGCTTCAGAACTCTTCCATTGTTCTCAGAATTCCGCTGACGTTTAAAAATGCTTCGGAAATCTTCCATTGTTTTCAAAATTCCGCTGACGTTTAAAAATGCTTCAGAACTATTCCATTGTTCTCAGAATTCTGCTGACGTTTAAAAATGCTTCAGAACTCTTCCATTGTTCTCGGAATTCCGCTGACGTTTAAAAATGCTTCACAACTCTTCCATTATTCTCGGAATTCCGCTGACGTTTAAAAATGCTTCACAACTCTTCCATTGTTCTCGGAATTCCGCTGACTTTTAAAAATGCTTCGGAAATCTTCCATTGTTTTCAAAATTCCGCTGACGCTTAAAAATGCTTCAGAACTCTTCCATTGTTCTCGGAATTCTGCTGACGTTTAATAATGCTTCGCAACTCTTTCATTGTTCTCGGAATTCCACTGACGTTTAAAAATGCTTCGGAACTCATCCATTGTTCTCGGAATTCCGTTGAAGTTTAAAAATGCTTCGAAACTCTTCCATTGTTCTCGGAATTCTGCTGACATATAAAAATGCTTCGGAAATCTTGCATTGTTCTCGGCATTCCGCTGACGTTTAAAAATGCTTCGGAACTCTTCCATTGCTCTCGGAATTCTGCTGAAGTTTAAAAATGTTTCAGAACTCTTACATTGTTCTCGGAATTCTGCTGACGTTTAAAAATGCTTCGGAACTCTTCCATTGTTCTCAGAATTCAGCTGAAGTTTAAAAATGCTTCGGAACTCTTCCATTGTTCTCGGAATTCTGCTGAAGTTTAAAAATGCTACGTAACTCTTCCATTGTTCTCAGAATTCCGCTGACGTTTAAAAATGCTTTGGAACTCTTCCATTGCTCTCGGAATTCTGCTGAAGTTTAAAAATGCTTCGGAACTCTTCCATTGTTCTCGGAATTCTGCTGAAGTTTAAAAATGCTTCGGAACTCTTCCATTGTTCTCGGAATTCCGTTGAAGTTTAAAAATACTTCGAAACTCTTCCATTGTTCTCGGAATTCTGCTGAAGTTTAAAAATGCTTCGGAACTCTTCCATTGTTCTCAGAATTCCGCTAACGTTTAAAAATGCTTCGGAAATCTTCCATTGTTTTCAAAATTCCGCTGACGCTTAAAAATGCTTCAGAACTCTTCCATTGTTCTCGGAATTCCGCTGACGTTTAATAATGCTTCGCAACTCTTTCATTGTACTCGGAATTCCGCTAACGTTTAAAAATGCTTCGGAACTCTTCCATTGTTCTCGGAATTCCGTTGAAGTTTAAAAATGCTTCGAAACTCTTCCATTGTTCTGGGAATTCTGCTGAAGTTTAAAAATACTTCAGAACTCTTCCATTGTTCTCGGAATTCCGCTGACGTTTAATAATGCTTCGCAACTCTTTCATTGTTCTCGGAATTCCGCTGATGTTTAAAAATGCTTCGGAACTCTTCCATTGTTCTCGGAATTCTGTTGAAGTTTAAAAATGCTTCTAAACTCTTCCATTGTTCTCGGAATTCCGCTGACATATAAAAATGCTTCGGAAATCTTGCATTGTTCTCGGCATTCCGCTGACATTTAAAAATGCTTCGGAACTCTTCAATTGTTCTCGGAATTCTGCCGAACTTTTAAAATGCTTTGGAACTCTTCCATTGTTCTCGGAATTCTGCTGTAGTTTAAAAATGCTTCGGAACTCTTCCATTGTTCTCGGAATTCCGCTGACGTTTAAAAATGCTTCGGAAATCTTCCATTGTTTTCAAAATTCCGCTGACGTTTAAAAATGCTTCAGAACTCTTCCATTGTTCTCGGAATTCCGCTGACGTTTTAAAATGCTTCGGTACTCTTCCATTGTTCTCGGAATTCCGCTGACATATAAAAATGCTTCGGAAATCTTGCATTGTTCTCGGCATTCCGCTGACGTTTAAAAATGCTTCGGAACTCTTCAATTGTTCTCGGAATTCTGCTGAACTTTTAAAATGCTTTGGAACTCTTCCATTGCTCTCGGAATTCTGCTGAAGTTTAAAAATGCTTCAGAACTCTTCCATTGTTTTCGGAATTCTGCTGAAGTTTAAAAATGCTTCGGAACTCTTCCATTGTTCTCAGAATTCCACTGACGTTTAAAAATGCTTCGGAAATCTTCCATTGTTTTCAAAATTCCGCTGACGCTTAAAAATGCTTCAGAACTCTTCCATTGTTCTCGGAATTCCGCTGACATATAAAAATGCTTCGGAAATCTTGCATTGTTCTCGGCATTCCGCTGACGTTTAAAAATGCTTCGGAACTCTTCCATTGTTCTCGGAATTCTACTGAAGTTTAAAAATGCTTCAGAACTCTTCCATTGTTCTCGGAATTCCGCTGACGTTTAAAAATGCTTCACAACTCTTCCATTGTTCACGGAATTCCACTGACGTTTAAAAATGCTTCACAACTCTTCCATTGTTCTCGGAATTCCGCTGACTTTTAAAAATGCTTCGGAACTCTTCCATTGTTCTCGGAATTCCGCTGACGTTTAAAAATGCTTCACAACTCTTCCATTGTTCACGGAATTCCACTGACGTTTAAAAATGCTTCACAACTCTTCCATTGTTCTCGGAATTCCGCTGACTTTTAAAAATGCTTCGGAAATCTTCCATTGTTTTCAAAATTCCGCTGACGCTTAAAAATGCTTCAGAACTCTTCCATTGTTCTCGGAATTCTGCTGAAGTTTAAAAATGCTTCAGAACTCTTACATTGTTCTCGGAATTCTGCTGACGTTTAAAAATGCCTCGGAACTCTTCCATTGTTCTCTGAATTCCGCTGACGTTTAAAAATGCTTCGGTACTCTTCCTTTGTTCTCGGAATTCCGCTGACATATAAAAATGCTTCGGAAATCTTGCATTGTTCTCGGCATTCCGCTGACGTTTAAAAATGCTTCGGAACTCTTCAATTGTTCTCGGAATTCTGCCGAACTTTTAAAATGCTTTGGAACTCTTCCATTGTTCTCAGAATTCAGCTGAAGTTTAAAAATGCTTCGGAACTCTTCCATTGTTCTCGGAATTCTGCTGAAGTTTAAAAATGCTACGTAACTCTTCCATTGTTCTCAGAATTCCGCTGACGTTTAAAAATGCTTTGGAACTCTTCCATTGCTCTCGGAATTCTGCTGAAGTTTAAAAATGCTTCGGAACTCTTCCATTGTTCTCGGAATTCTGCTGAAGTTTAAAAATGCTTCGGAACTCTTCCATTGTTCTCGGAATTCCGTTGAAGTTTAAAAATACTTCGAAACTCTTCCATTGTTCTCGGAATTCTGCTGAAGTTTAAAAATGCTTCGGAACTCTTCCATTGTTCTCAGAATTCCGCTAACGTTTAAAAATGCTTCGGAAATCTTCCATTGTTTTCAAAATTCCGCTGACGCTTAAAAATGCTTCAGAACTCTTCCATTGTTCTCGGAATTCCGCTGACGTTTAATAATGCTTCGCAACTCTTTCATTGTACTCGGAATTCCGCTAACGTTTAAAAATGCTTCGGAACTCTTCCATTGTTCTCGGAATTCCGTTGAAGTTTAAAAATGCTTCGAAACTCTTCCATTGTTCTGGGAATTCTGCTGAAGTTTAAAAATACTTCAGAACTCTTCCATTGTTCTCGGAATTCCGCTGACGTTTAATAATGCTTCGCAACTCTTTCATTGTTCTCGGAATTCCGCTGATGTTTAAAAATGCTTCGGAACTCTTCCATTGTTCTCGGAATTCTGTTGAAGTTTAAAAATGCTTCTAAACTCTTCCATTGTTCTCGGAATTCCGCTGACATATAAAAATGCTTCGGAAATCTTGCATTGTTCTCGGCATTCCGCTGACATTTAAAAATGCTTCGGAACTCTTCAATTGTTCTCGGAATTCTGCCGAACTTTTAAAATGCTTTGGAACTCTTCCATTGTTCTCGGAATTCTGCTGTAGTTTAAAAATGCTTCGGAACTCTTCCATTGTTCTCGGAATTCCGCTGACGTTTAAAAATGCTTCGGAAATCTTCCATTGTTTTCAAAATTCCGCTGACGTTTAAAAATGCTTCAGAACTCTTCCATTGTTCTCGGAATTCCGCTGACGTTTTAAAATGCTTCGGTACTCTTCCATTGTTCTCGGAATTCCGCTGACATATAAAAATGCTTCGGAAATCTTGCATTGTTCTCGGCATTCCGCTGACGTTTAAAAATGCTTCGGAACTCTTCCATTGTTCTCAGAATTCCGCTGACGTTTAAAAATGCTTCGGAAATCTTCCATTGTTTTCAAAATTCCGCTGACGTTTAAAAATGCTTCAGAACTCTTCCATTGTTCTCGGAATTCCGCTGACGTTTAAAAATGCTTTGGAACTCTTCCATTATTCTCGGAATTCTGCTGAAGTTTAAAAATGCTTCGGAACTCTTCCATTGTTCTCAGAATTCCGCTGACGTTTAAAAATGCTTCGGTACTCTTCCATTGTTCTCGGAATTCCGCTGACATATAAAAATGCTTCGGAAATCTTGCATTGTTCTCGGCATTCCGCTGACGTTTAAAAATGCTTCGGAACTCTTCAATTGTTCTCGGAATTCTGCTGAACTTTTAAAATGCTTTGGAACTCTTCCATTGCTCTCGGAATTCTGCTGAAGTTTAAAAATGCTTCAGAACTCTTCCATTGTTTTCGGAATTCTGCTGAAGTTTAAAAATGCTTCGGAACTCTTCCATTGTTCTCAGAATTCCACTGACGTTTAAAAATGCTTCGGAAATCTTCCATTGTTTTCAAAATTCCGCTGACGCTTAAAAATGCTTCAGAACTCTTCCATTGTTCTCGGAATTCCGCTGACGTTTAATAATGCTTCGCAACTTTTTCATTGTTCTCGGAATTCCGCTGACGGTTAAAAATGCTTCGGAACTCTTCGATTGTTCTCGGAATTCCGTTGAAGTTTAAAAATGCTTCGAAACTCTTCCATTGTTCTCGGAATTCTGCTGACGTTTAAAAATGCTTCGGAACTCTTCCATTGTTCTCGGAATTCCGTTGAAGTTTAAAAATGCTTCGGAACTCTTCCATTGTTCTCGGAATTCCGCTGACATATAAAAATGCTTTGAAAATCTTGCATTGTTCTCGGCATTCCGCTGACGTTTAAAATTGCTTCGGAACTCTTCAATTGTTCTCGGAATTCTGTTGAACTTTTAAAATGCTTTGGAACTCTTCCATTGCTCTCGGAATTCTGCTGAAGTTTAAAAATGCTTCAGAACTCTTTCATTGTTCTCGGAATTCCACTGACGTTTAAAAATGCTTCGGAAATCTTCCATTGTTTTCAAAATTCCGCTGACGCTTAAAAATGCTTCAGAACTCTTCCATTGTTCTCGGAATTCCGCTGACGTTTAATAATGCTTTGCAACTCTTTCATTGTACTCGGAATTCCGCTAACGTTTAAAAATGCTTCAGAACTCTTCCATTGTTCTCGGAATTCCGCTGACGTTTAATAATGCTTTGCAACTCTTTCATTGTTCTCGGAATTCCGCTGATGTTTAAAAATGCTTCGGAACTCTTCCATTGTTCTCGGAATTCTGTTGAAGTTTAAAAATGCTTCTAAACTCTTCCATTGTTCTCGGAATTCCGCTGACATATAAAAATGCTTCGGAAATCTTGCATTGTTCTCGGCATTCCGCTGACGTTTAAAAATGCTTCGGAACTCTTCCATTGTTCTCGGAATTCTGCTGAAGTTTAAAAATGCTTCAGAACTCTTCCATTGTTCTCAGAATTCCGCTGACGTTTAAAAATGCTTCGGAAATCTTCCATTGTTTTCAAAATTCCGCTGACGTTTAAAAATGCTTCAGAACTATTCCATTGTTCTCAGAATTCTGCTGACGTTTAAAAATGCTTCGGAACTCTTCCATTGTTCTCGGAATTCCGCTGACGTTTAAAAATGCTTCACAACTCTTCCATTGTTCACGGAATTCCACTGACGTTTAAAAATGCTTCACAACTCTTCCATTGTTCTCGGAATTCCGCTGACTTTTAAAAATGCTTCGGAAATCTTCCATTGTTTTCAAAATTCCGCTGACGCTTAAAAATGCTTCAGAACTCTTCCATTGTTCTCGGAATTCTGCTGAAGTTTAAAAATGCTTCAGAACTCTTACATTGTTCTCGGAATTCTGCTGACGTTTAAAAATGCCTCGGAACTCTTCCATTGTTCTCTGAATTCCGCTGACGTTTAAAAATGCTACGGTACTCTTCCTTTGTTCTCGGAATTCCGCTGACATATAAAAATGCTTCGGAAATCTTGCATTGTTCTCGGCATTCCGCTGACGTTTAAAAATGCTTCGGAACTCTTCAATTGTTCTCGGAATTCTGCCGAACTTTTAAAATGCTTTGGAACTCTTCCATTGCTCTCGGAATTCTGCTGAAGTTTAAAAATGCTTCAGAACTCTTCCATTGTTCTCGGAATTCTGCTGTAGTTTAAAAATGCTTCGGAACTCTTCCATTGTTCTCGGAATTCCGCTGACGTTTAAAAATGCTTCGGAAATCTTCCATTGTTTTCAAAATTCCGCTGACGTTTAAAAATGCTTCAGAACTCTTCCATTGTTCTCGGAATTCCGCTGACATATAAAAATGCTTCGGAAATCTTGCATTGTTCTCGGCATTCCGCTGACATTTAAAAATGCTTCGGAAATCTTCCATTGATATCAAAATTCCGCTGACGCTTAAAAATGCTTCAGAACTCTTCCATTGTTCTCGGAATTCCGCTGACGTTTAATAATGCTTCGCAACTTTTTCATTGTTCTCGGAATTCCGCTGACAGTTAAAAATGCTTCGGAACTCTTCCATTGTTCTCGGAATTCCGTTGAAGTTTAAAAATGCTTCGAAACTCTTCCATTGTTCTCGGAATTCTGCTGAAGTTTAAAAATGCTTCAGAACTCTTCCATTGTTCTCGGAATTCCGCTGACGTTTAATAATGCTTCGCAACTCTTTCATTGTTCTCGGAATTCCGCTGACGTTTAAAAATGCTTCGAAACTCTTCCATTGTTCTCGGAATTCTGCTGAAGTTTAAAAATGCTTTGGAACTCTTCCATTGTTCTCGGAATTCCGCTGACATATAAAAATGCTTTGAAAATCTTGCATTGTTCTCGGCATTCCGCTGACGTTTAAAATTGCTTCGGAACTCTTCAATTGTTCTCGGAATTCTGTTGAACTTTTAAATTGCTTTGGAACTCTTCCATTGCTCTCGGAATTCTGCTGAAGTTTAAAAATGCTTAAAATCTCTTACATTGTACTCGGAATTCCGCTGAAGTTTAAAAATGCTTCGGAACTCTTCCATTGCTCTCGGAATTCTGCTGAAGTTTAAAAATGCTTCAGAACTCTTACATTGTTCTCGGAATTCTGCTGACGTTTAAAAATGCTTCGGAACTCTTCCATTGTTCTCAGAATTCCGCTGAAGTTTAAAAATGCTTCGGTACTCTTCCATTGTTCTCGGAATTCCGCTGACATATAAAAATGCTTCGGAAATCTTGCATTGTTCTCGGAATTCTGCTGACGTTTAAAAATGCTTCGGAACTCTTCCATTGTTCTCAGAATTCAGCTGAAGTTTAAAAATGCTTCGGAACTCTTCCATTGTTCTCGGAATTCTGCTGAAGTTTAAAAATGCTTCGATACTCTTCCATTGTTCTCGGAATTCCGCTGACATATAAAAATGCTTCGGAAATCTTGCATTGTTCTCGGCATTCCGCTGACGTTTAAAAATGCTTCGGAACTCTTCAATTGTTCTCGGAATTCTGCCGAACTTTTAAAATGCTTTGGAACTCTTCCATTGCTCTCGGAATTCTGCTGAAGTTTAAAAATGCTTCAGAACTCTTCCATTGTTCTCGGAATTCTGCTGTAGTTTAAAAATGCTTCGGAACTCTTCCATTGTTCTCGGAATTCCGCTGACGTTTAAAAATGCTTCGGAAATCTTCCATTGTTTTCAAAATTCCGCTGACGTTTAAAAATGCTTCAGAACTCTTCCATTGTTCTCAGAATTCCGCTGACATATAAAAATGCTTTGGAAATCTTGCATTGTTCTCGGCATTCCGCTGACATTTAAAAATGCTTCGGAAATCTTCCATTGATATCAAAATTCCGCTGACGCTTAAAAATGCTTCAGAACTCTTCCATTGTTCTCGGAATTCCGCTGACGTTTAATAATGCTTCGCAACTTTTTCATTGTTCTCGGAATTCCGCTGACAGTTAAAAATGCTTCGGAACTCTTCCATTGTTCTCGGAATTCCGTTGAAGTTTAAAAATGCTTCGAAACTCTTCCATTGTTCTCGGAATTCTGCTGAAGTTTAAAAATGCTTCAGAACTCTTCCATTGTTCTCGGAATTCCGCTGACGTTTAATAATGCTTCGCAACTCTTTCATTGTTCTCGGAATTCCGCTGACGTTTAAAAATGCTTCGAAACTCTTCCATTGTTCTCGGAATTCTGCTGAAGTTTAAAAATGCTTCGGAACTCTTCCATTGTTCTCGGAATTCCGCTGACATATAAAAATGCTTTGAAAATCTTGCATTGTTCTCGGCATTCCGCTGACGTTTAAAATTGCTTCGGAACTCTTCAATTGTTCTCGGAATTCTGTTGAACTTTTAAATTGCTTTGGAACTCTTCCATTGCTCTCGGAATTCTGCTGAAGTTTAAAAATGCTTAAAATCTCTTACATTGTACTCGGAATTCCGCTGAAGTTTAAAAATGCTTCGGAACTCTTCCATTGCTCTCGGAATTCTGCTGAAGTTTAAAAATGCTTCAGAACTCTTACATTGTTCTCGGAATTCTGCTGACGTTTAAAAATGCTTCGGAACTCTTCCATTGTTCTCAGAATTCCGCTGAAGTTTAAAAATGCTTCGGTACTCTTCCATTGTTCTCGGAATTCCGCTGACATATAAAAATGCTTCGGAAATCTTGCATTGTTCTCGGAATTCTGCTGACGTTTAAAAATGCTTCGGAACTCTTCCATTGTTCTCAGAATTCAGCTGAAGTTTAAAAATGCTTCGGAACTCTTCCATTGTTCTCGGAATTCTGCTGAAGTTTAAAAATGCTACGTAACTCTTCCATTGTTCTCAGAATTCCGCTGACGTTTAAAAATGCTTTGGAACTCTTCCATTGCTCTCGGAATTCTGCTGAAGTTTAAAAATGCTTCGGAACTCTTCCATTGTTCTCAGAATTCCGCTAACGTTTAAAAATGCTTCGGAAATCTTCCATTGTTTTCAAAATTCCGCTGACGCTTAAAAATGCTTCAGAACTCTTCCATTGTTCTCGGAATTCCGCTGACGTTTAATAATGCTTCGCAACTCTTTCATTGTACTCGGAATTCCGCTAACGTTTAAAAATGCTTCGGAACTCTTCCATTGTTCTCGGAATTCCGTTGAAGTTTAAAAATGCTTCGAAACTCTTCCATTGTTCTGGGAATTCTGCTGAAGTTTAAAAATGCTTCAGAACTCTTCCATTGTTCTCGGAATTCCGCTGACGTTTAATAATGCTTCGCAACTCTTTCATTGTTCTCGGAATTCCGCTGATGTTTAAAAATGCTTCGGAACTCTTCCATTGTTCTCGGAATTCTGTTGAAGTTTAAAAATGCTTCTAAACTCTTCCATTGTTCTCGGAATTCCGCTGACATATAAAAATGCTTCGGAAATCTTGCATTGTTCTCGGCATTCCGCTGACATTTAAAAATGCTTCGGAACTCTTCAATTGTTCTCGGAATTCTGCCGAACTTTTAAAATGCTTTGGAACTCTTCCATTGTTCTCGGAATTCTGCTGTAGTTTAAAAATGCTTCGGAACTCTTCCATTGTTCTCGGAATTCCGCTGACGTTTAAAAATGCTTCGGAAATCTTCCATTGTTTTCAAAATTCCGCTGACGTTTAAAAATGCTTCAGAACTCTTCCATTGTTCTCGGAATTCCGCTGACGTTTTAAAATGCTTCGGTACTCTTCCATTGTTCTCGGAATTCCGCTGACATATAAAAATGCTTCGGAAATCTTGCATTGTTCTCGGCATTCCGCTGACGTTTAAAAATGCTTCGGAACTCTTCAATTGTTCTCGGAATTCTGCTGAACTTTTAAAATGCTTTGGAACTCTTCCATTGCTCTCGGAATTCTGCTGAAGTTTAAAAATGCTTCAGAACTCTTCCATTGTTTTTGGAATTCTGCTGAAGTTTAAAAATGCTTCGGAACTCTTCCATTGTTCTCAGAATTCCACTGACGTTTAAAAATGCTTCGGAAATCTTCCATTGTTTTCAAAATTCCGCTGATGCTTAAAAATGCTTCAGAACTCTTCCATTGTTCTCGGAATTCCGCTGACGTTTAATAATGCTTCGCAACTTTTTCATTGTTCTCGGAATTCCGCTGACGGTTAAAAATGCTTCGGAACTCTTCCATTGTTCTCGGAATTCCGTTGAAGTTTAAAAATGCTTCGAAACTCTTCCATTGTTCTCGGAATTCTGCTGACGTTTAAAAATGCTTCGGAACTCTTCCATTGTTCTCGGAATTCCGTTGAAGTTTAAAAATGCTTCGAAACTCTTCCATTGTTCTCGGAATTCTGCTGAAGTTTAAAAATGCTTCGGAACTCTTCCATTGTTCTCGGAATTCCGCTGACATATAAAAATGCTTTGAAAATCTTGCATTGTTCTCGGCATTCCGCTGACGTTTAAAATTGCTTCGGAACTCTTCAATTGTTCTCGGAATTCTGTTGAACTTTTAAAATGCTTTGGAACTCTTCCATTGCTCTCGGAATTCTGCTGAAGTTTAAAAATGCTTCAGAACTCTTACATTGTTCTCGGAATTCTGCTGACGTTTAAAAATGCTTCGGAACTCTACCATTGTTCTCGGAATTCCGTTGAAGTTTAAAAATGCTTCATAACTCTTCCATTGTTCTCGGAATTCTGCTGAAGTTTAAAAATGCTTTAGAACTCTTCCATTGTTCTCGGAATTCCGCTGACGTTTAATAATGCTTCGCAACTCTTTCATTGTTCTCGGAATTCCACTGACGTTTAAAAATGCTTCGGAAATCTTCCATTGTTTTCAAAATTCCGCTGACGCTTAAAAATGCTTCAGAACTCTTCCATTGTTCTCGGAATTCCGCTGACGTTTAATAATGCTTCGCAACTCTTTCATTGTTCTCGGAATTCCGCTGATATTTAAAAATGCTTCGGAACTCTTCCATTGTTCTCGGAATTCTGTTGAAGTTTAAAAATGCTTCTAAACTCTTCCATTGTTCTCGGAATTCCGCTGACATATAAAAATGCTTCGGAAATCTTGCATTGTTCTCGGCATTCCGCTGACGTTTAAAAATGCTTCGGAACTCTTCCATTGTTCTCGGAATTCTGCTGAAGTTTAAAAATGCTTCAGAACTCTTCCATTGTTCTCGGAATTCCGCTGACGTTTAAAAATGCTTCACAACTCTTCCATTGTTCACGGAATTCCACTGACGTTTAAAAATGCTTCACAACTCTTCCATTGTTCTCGGAATTCCGCTGACTTTTAAAAATGCTTCGGAACTCTTCCATTGTTCTCGGAATTCCGCTGACGTTTAAAAATGCTTCACAACTCTTCCATTGTTCACGGAATTCCACTGACGTTTAAAAATGCTTCACAACTCTTCCATTGTTCTCGGAATTCCGCTGACTTTTAAAAATGCTTCGGAAATCTTCCATTGTTTTCAAAATTCCGCTGACGCTTAAAAATGCTTCAGAACTCTTCCATTGTTCTCGGAATTCTGCTGAAGTTTAAAAATGCTTCAGAACTCTTACATTGTTCTCGGAATTCTGCTGAAGTTTAAAAATGCTTCGGAACTCTTCCATTGTTCTCAGAATTCCACTGACGTTTAAAAATGCTTCGGAAATCTTCCATTGTTTTCAAAATTCCGCTGACGCTTAAAAATGCTTCAGAACTCTTCCATTGTTCTCGGAATTCCGCTGACGTTTAATAATGCTTCGCAACTTTTTCATTGTTCTCGGAATTCCGCTGACGGTTAAAAATGCTTCGGAACTCTTCGATTGTTCTCGGAATTCCGTTGAAGTTTAAAAATGCTTCGAAACTCTTCCATTGTTCTCGGAATTCTGCTGACGTTTAAAAATGCTTCGGAACTCTTCCATTGTTCTCGGAATTCCGTTGAAGTTTAAAAATGCTTCGGAACTCTTCCATTGTTCTCGGAATTCCGCTGACATATAAAAATGCTTTGAAAATCTTGCATTGTTCTCGGCATTCCGCTGACGTTTAAAATTGCTTCGGAACTCTTCAATTGTTCTCGGAATTCTGTTGAACTTTTAAAATGCTTTGGAACTCTTCCATTGCTCTCGGAATTCTGCTGAAGTTTAAAAATGCTTCAGAACTCTTTCATTGTTCTCGGAATTCCACTGACGTTTAAAAATGCTTCGGAAATCTTCCATTGTTTTCAAAATTCCGCTGACGCTTAAAAATGCTTCAGAACTCTTCCATTGTTCTCGGAATTCCGCTGACGTTTAATAATGCTTTGCAACTCTTTCATTGTACTCGGAATTCCGCTAACGTTTAAAAATGCTTCAGAACTCTTCCATTGTTCTCGGAATTCCGCTGACGTTTAATAATGCTTTGCAACTCTTTCATTGTTCTCGGAATTCCGCTGATGTTTAAAAATGCTTCGGAACTCTTCCATTGTTCTCGGAATTCTGTTGAAGTTTAAAAATGCTTCTAAACTCTTCCATTGTTCTCGGAATTCCGCTGACATATAAAAATGCTTCGGAAATCTTGCATTGTTCTCGGCATTCCGCTGACGTTTAAAAATGCTTCGGAACTCTTCCATTGTTCTCGGAATTCTGCTGAAGTTTAAAAATGCTTCAGAACTCTTCCATTGTTCTCAGAATTCCGCTGACGTTTAAAAATGCTTCGGAAATCTTCCATTGTTTTCAAAATTCCGCTGACGTTTAAAAATGCTTCAGAACTATTCCATTGTTCTCAGAATTCTGCTGACGTTTAAAAATGCTTCGGAACTCTTCCATTGTTCTCGGAATTCCGCTGACGTTTAAAAATGCTTCACAACTCTTCCATTGTTCACGGAATTCCACTGACGTTTAAAAATGCTTCACAACTCTTCCATTGTTCTCGGAATTCCGCTGACTTTTAAAAATGCTTCGGAAATCTTACATTGTTTTCAAAATTCCGCTGACGCTTAAAAATGCTTCAGAACTCTTCCATTGTTCTCGGAATTCTGCTGAAGTTTAAAAATGCTTCAGAACTCTTACATTGTTCTCGGAATTCCGCTGACGTTTTAAAATGCTTCGGTACTCTTCCATTGTTCTCGGAATTCCGCTGACATATAAAAATGCTTCGGAAATCTTGCATTGTTCTCGGCATTCCGCTGACGTTTAAAAATGCTTCGGAACTCTTCAATTGTTCTCGGAATTCTGCTGAACTTTTAAAATGCTTTGGAACTCTTCCATTGCTCTCGGAATTCTGCTGAAGTTTAAAAATGCTTCAGAACTCTTCCATTGTTTTTGGAATTCTGCTGAAGTTTAAAAATGCTTCGGAACTCTTCCATTGTTCTCAGAATTCCACTGACGTTTAAAAATGCTTCGGAAATCTTCCATTGTTTTCAAAATTCCGCTGATGCTTAAAAATGCTTCAGAACTCTTCCATTGTTCTCGGAATTCCGCTGACGTTTAATAATGCTTCGCAACTTTTTCATTGTTCTCGGAATTCCGCTGACGGTTAAAAATGCTTCGGAACTCTTCCATTGTTCTCGGAATTCCGTTGAAGTTTAAAAATGCTTCGAAACTCTTCCATTGTTCTCGGAATTCTGCTGACGTTTAAAAATGCTTCGGAACTCTTCCATTGTTCTCGGAATTCCGTTGAAGTTTAAAAATGCTTCGAAACTCTTCCATTGTTCTCGGAATTCTGCTGAAGTTTAAAAATGCTTCGGAACTCTTCCATTGTTCTCGGAATTCCGCTGACATATAAAAATGCTTTGAAAATCTTGCATTGTTCTCGGCATTCTGCTGACGTTTAAAATTGCTTCGGAACTCTTCAATTGTTCTCGGAATTCTGTTGAACTTTTAAAATGCTTTGGAACTCTTCCATTGCTCTCGGAATTCTGCTGAAGTTTAAAAATGCTTCAGAACTCTTACATTGTTCTCGGAATTCTGCTGACGTTTAAAAATGCTTCGGAACTCTACCATTGTTCTCGGAATTCCGTTGAAGTTTAAAAATGCTTCATAACTCTTCCATTGTTCTCGGAATTCTGCTGAAGTTTAAAAATGCTTTAGAACTCTTCCATTGTTCTCGGAATTCCGCTGACGTTTAATAATGCTTCGCAACTCTTTCATTGTTCTCGGAATTCCACTGACGTTTAAAAATGCTTCGGAAATCTTCCATTGTTTTCAAAATTCCGCTGACGCTTAAAAATGCTTCAGAACTCTTCCATTGTTCTCGGAATTCCGCTGACGTTTAATAATGCTTTGCAACTCTTTCATTGTACTCGGAATTCCGCTAACGTTTAAAAATGCTTCAGAACTCTTCCATTGTTCTCGGAATTCCGCTGACGTTTAATAATGCTTCGCAACTCTTTCATTGTTCTCGGAATTCCGCTGATATTTAAAAATGCTTCGGAACTCTTCCATTGTTCTCGGAATTCTGTTGAAGTTTAAAAATGCTTCTAAACTCTTCCATTGTTCTCGGAATTCCGCTGACATATAAAAATGCTTCGGAAATCTTGCATTGTTCTCGGCATTCCGCTGACGTTTAAAAATGCTTCGGAACTCTTCCATTGTTCTCGGAATTCTGCTGAAGTTTAAAAATGCTTCAGAACTCTTCCATTGTTCTCGGAATTCCGCTGACGTTTAAAAATGCTTCACAACTCTTCCATTGTTCACGGAATTCCACTGACGTTTAAAAATGCTTCACAACTCTTCCATTGTTCTCGGAATTCCGCTGACTTTTAAAAATGCTTCGGAACTCTTCCATTGTTCTCGGAATTCCGCTGACGTTTAAAAATGCTTCACAACTCTTCCATTGTTCACGGAATTCCACTGACGTTTAAAAATGCTTCACAACTCTTCCATTGTTCTCGGAATTCCGCTGACTTTTAAAAATGCTTCGGAAATCTTCCATTGTTTTCAAAATTCCGCTGACGCTTAAAAATGCTTCAGAACTCTTCCATTGTTCTCGGAATTCTGCTGAAGTTTAAAAATGCTTCAGAACTCTTACATTGTTCTCGGAATTCTGCTGAAGTTTAAAAATGCTTCGGAACTCTTCCATTGTTCTCAGAATTCCACTGACGTTTAAAAATGCTTCGGAAATCTTCCATTGTTTTCAAAATTCCGCTGACGCTTAAAAATGCTTCAGAACTCTTCCATTGTTCTCGGAATTCCGCTGACGTTTAATAATGCTTCGCAACTTTTTCATTGTTCTCGGAATTCCGCTGACGGTTAAAAATGCTTCGGAACTCTTCGATTGTTCTCGGAATTCCGTTGAAGTTTAAAAATGCTTCGAAACTCTTCCATTGTTCTCGGAATTCTGCTGACGTTTAAAAATGCTTCGGAACTCTTCCATTGTTCTCGGAATTCCGTTGAAGTTTAAAAATGCTTCGGAACTCTTCCATTGTTCTCGGAATTCCGCTGACATATAAAAATGCTTTGAAAATCTTGCATTGTTCTCGGCATTCCGCTGACGTTTAAAATTGCTTCGGAACTCTTCAATTGTTCTCGGAATTCTGTTGAACTTTTAAAATGCTTTGGAACTCTTCCATTGCTCTCGGAATTCTGCTGAAGTTTAAAAATGCTTCAGAACTCTTTCATTGTTCTCGGAATTCCACTGACGTTTAAAAATGCTTCGGAAATCTTCCATTGTTTTCAAAATTCCGCTGACGCTTAAAAATGCTTCAGAACTCTTCCATTGTTCTCGGAATTCCGCTGACGTTTAATAATGCTTTGCAACTCTTTCATTGTACTCGGAATTCCGCTAACGTTTAAAAATGCTTCAGAACTCTTCCATTGTTCTCGGAATTCCGCTGACGTTTAATAATGCTTTGCAACTCTTTCATTGTTCTCGGAATTCCGCTGATGTTTAAAAATGCTTCGGAACTCTTCCATTGTTCTCGGAATTCTGTTGAAGTTTAAAAATGCTTCTAAACTCTTCCATTGTTCTCGGAATTCCGCTGACATATAAAAATGCTTCGGAAATCTTGCATTGTTCTCGGCATTCCGCTGACGTTTAAAAATGCTTCGGAACTCTTCCATTGTTCTCGGAATTCTGCTGAAGTTTAAAAATGCTTCAGAACGCTTCCATTGTTCTCAGAATTCCGCTGACGTTTAAAAATGCTTCGGAAATCTTCCATTGTTTTCAAAATTCCGCTGACGTTTAAAAATGCTTCAGAACTATTCCATTGTTCTCAGAATTCTGCTGACGTTTAAAAATGCTTCGGAACTCTTCCATTGTTCTCGGAATTCCGCTGACGTTTAAAAATGCTTCACAACTCTTCCATTGTTCACGGAATTCCACTGACGTTTAAAAATGCTTCACAACTCTTCCATTGTTCTCGGAATTCCGCTGACTTTTAAAAATGCTTCGGAAATCTTCCATTGTTTTCAAAATTCCGCTGACGCTTAAAAATGCTTCAGAACTCTTCCATTGTTCTCGGAATTCTGCTGAAGTTTAAAAATGCTTCAGAACTCTTACATTGTTCTCGGAATTCTGCTGACGTTTAAAAATGCCTCGGAACTCTTCCATTGTTCTCTGAATTCCGCTGACGTTTAAAAATGCTTCGGTACTCTTCCTTTGTTCTCGGAATTCCGCTGACATATAAAAATGCTTCGGAAATCTTGCATTGTTCTCGGCATTCCGCTGACGTTTAAAAATGCTTCGGAACTCTTCAATTGTTCTCGGAATTCTGCCGAACTTTTAAAATGCTTTGGAACTCTTCCATTGCTCTCGGAATTCTGCTGAAGTTTAAAAATGCTTCAGAACTCTTCCATTGTTCTCGGAATTCTGCTGTAGTTTAAAAATGCTTCGGAACTCTTCCATTGTTCTCGGAATTCCGCTGACGTTTAAAAATGCTTCGGAAATCTTCCATTGTTTTCAAAATTCCGCTGACGTTTAAAAATGCTTCAGAACTCTTCCATTGTTCTCGGAATTCCGCTGACATATAAAAATGCTTCGGAAATCTTGCATTGTTCTCGGCATTCCGCTGACATTTAAAAATGCTTCGGAAATCTTCCATTGATATCAAAATTCCGCTGACGCTTAAAAATGCTTCAGAACTCTTCCATTGTTCTCGGAATTCCGCTGACGTTTAATAATGCTTCGCAACTTTTTCATTGTTCTCGGAATTCCGCTGACAGTTAAAAATGCTTCGGAACTCTTCCATTGTTCTCGGAATTCCGTTGAAGTTTAAAAATGCTTCGAAACTCTTCCATTGTTCTCGGAATTCTGCTGAAGTTTAAAAATGCTTCAGAACTCTTCCATTGTTCTCGGAATTCCGCTGACGTTTAATAATGCTTCGCAACTCTTTCATTGTTCTCGGAATTCCGCTGACATTTAAAAATGCTTCGAAACTCTTCCATTGTTCTCGGAATTCTGCTGAAGTTTAAAAATGCTTTGGAACTCTTCCATTGTTCTCGGAATTCCGCTGACATATAAAAATGCTTTGAAAATCTTGCATTGTTCTCGGCATTCCGCTGACGTTTAAAATTGCTTCGGAACTCTTCAATTGTTCTCGGAATTCTGTTGAACTTTTAAATTGCTTTGGAACTCTTCCATTGCTCTCGGAATTCTGCTGAAGTTTAAAAATGCTTAAAATCTCTTACATTGTACTCGGAATTCCGCTGAAGTTTAAAAATGCTTCGGAACTCTTCCATTGCTCTCGGAATTCTGCTGAAGTTTAAAAATGCTTCAGAACTCTTACATTGTTCTCGGAATTCTGCTGACGTTTAAAAATGCTTCGGAACTCTTCCATTGTTCTCAGAATTCCGCTGAAGTTTAAAAATGCTTCGGTACTCTTCCATTGTTCTCGGAATTCCGCTGACATATAAAAATGCTTCGGAAATCTTGCATTGTTCTCGGAATTCTGCTGACGTTTAAAAATGCTTCGGAACTCTTCCATTGTTCTCAGAATTCAGCTGAAGTTTAAAAATGCTTCGGAACTCTTCCATTGTTCTCGGAATTCTGCTGAAGTTTAAAAATGCTTCGATACTCTTCCATTGTTCTCGGAATTCCGCTGACATATAAAAATGCTTCGGAAATCTTGCATTGTTCTCGGCATTCCGCTGACGTTTAAAAATGCTTCGGAACTCTTCAATTGTTCTCGGAATTCTGCCGAACTTTTAAAATGCTTTGGAACTCTTCCATTGCTCTCGGAATTCTGCTGAAGTTTAAAAATGCTTCAGAACTCTTCCATTGTTCTCGGAATTCTGCTGTAGTTTAAAAATGCTTCGGAACTCTTCCATTGTTCTCGGAATTCCGCTGACGTTTAAAAATGCTTCGGAAATCTTCCATTGTTTTCAAAATTCCGCTGACGTTTAAAAATGCTTCAGAACTCTTCCATTGTTCTCAGAATTCCGCTGACATATAAAAATGCTTTGGAAATCTTGCATTGTTCTCGGCATTCCGCTGACATTTAAAAATGCTTCGGAAATCTTCCATTGA
The DNA here is from genome assembly GCF_046119375.1 of Phyllobates terribilis. NCBI lineage: Eukaryota > Metazoa > Chordata > Amphibia > Anura > Dendrobatidae > Phyllobates > Phyllobates terribilis. Next base: position 17,456,185 of record NW_027362782.1, read on the forward strand.
TATCAAAATTCCGCTGACGCTTAAAAATGCTTCAGAACTCTTCCATTGTTCTCGGAATTCCGCTGACGTTTAATAATGCTTCGCAACTTTTTCATTGTTCTCGGAATTCCGCTGACAGTTAAAAATGCTTCGGAACTCTTCCATTGTTCTCGGAATTCCGTTGAAGTTTAAAAATGCTTCGAAACTCTTCCATTGTTCTCGGAATTCTGCTGAAGTTTAAAAATGCTTCAGAACTCTTCCATTGTTCTCGGAATTCCGCTGACATTTAATAATGCTTCGCAACTCTTTCATTGTTCTCGGAATTCCGCTGACGTTTAAAAATGCTTCGAAACTCTTCCATTGTTCTCGGAATTCTGCTGAAGTTTAAAAATGCTTCGGAACTCTTCCATTGTTCTCGGAATTCCGCTGACATATAAAAATGCTTTGAAAATCTTGCATTGTTCTCGGCATTCCGCTGACGTTTAAAATTGCTTCGGAACTCTTCAATTGTTCTCGGAATTCTGTTGAACTTTTAAATTGCTTTGGAACTCTTCCATTGCTCTCGGAATTCTGCTGAAGTTTAAAAATGCTTAAAATCTCTTACATTGTACTCGGAATTCCGCTGAAGTTTAAAAATGCTTCGGAACTCTTCCATTGCTCTCGGAATTCTGCTGAAGTTTAAAAATGCTTCAGAACTCTTACATTGTTCTCGGAATTCTGCTGACGTTTAAAAATGCTTCGGAACTCTTCCATTGTTCTCAGAATTCCGCTGAAGTTTAAAAATGCTTCGGTACTCTTCCATTGTTCTCGGAATTCCGCTGACATATAAAAATGCTTCGGAAATCTTGCATTGTTCTCGGAATTCTGCTGACGTTTAAAAATGCTTCGGAACTCTTCCATTGTTCTCAGAATTCAGCTGAAGTTTAAAAATGCTTCGGAACTCTTCCATTGTTCTCGGAATTCTGCTGAAGTTTAAAAATGCTACGTAACTCTTCCATTGTTCTCAGAATTCCGCTGACGTTTAAAAATGCTTTGGAACTCTTCCATTGCTCTCGGAATTCTGCTGAAGTTTAAAAATGCTTCGGAACTCTTCCATTGTTCTCGGAATTCTGCTGAAGTTTAAAAATGCTTCGGAACTCTTCCATTGTTCTCGGAATTCCGTTGAAGTTTAAAAATACTTCGAAACTCTTCCATTGTTCTCGGAATTCTGCTGAAGTTTAAAAATGCTTCGGAACTCTTCCATTGTTCTCAGAATTCCGCTAACGTTTAAAAATGCTTCGGAAATCTTCCATTGTTTTCAAAATTCCGCTGACGCTTAAAAATGCTTCAGAACTCTTCCATTGTTCTCGGAATTCCGCTGACGTTTAATAATGCTTCGCAACTCTTTCATTGTACTCGGAATTCCGCTAACGTTTAAAAATGCTTCGGAACTCTTCCATTGTTCTCGGAATTCCGTTGAAGTTTAAAAATGCTTCGAAACTCTTCCATTGTTCTGGGAATTCTGCTGAAGTTTAAAAATGCTTCAGAACTCTTCCATTGTTCTCGGAATTCCGCTGACGTTTAATAATGCTTCGCAACTCTTTCATTGTTCTCGGAATTCCGCTGATGTTTAAAAATGCTTCGGAACTCTTCCATTGTTCTCGGAATTCTGTTGAAGTTTAAAAATGCTTCTAAACTCTTCCATTGTTCTCGGAATTCCGCTGACATATAAAAATGCTTCGGAAATCTTGCATTGTTCTCGGCATTCCGCTGACATTTAAAAATGCTTCGGAACTCTTCAATTGTTCTCGGAATTCTGCCGAACTTTTAAAATGCTTTGGAACTCTTCCATTGTTCTCGGAATTCTGCTGTAGTTTAAAAATGCTTCGGAACTCTTCCATTGTTCTCGGAATTCCGCTGACGTTTAAAAATGCTTCGGAAATCTTCCATTGTTTTCAAAATTCCGCTGACGTTTAAAAATGCTTCAGAACTCTTCCATTGTTCTCGGAATTCCGCTGACGTTTTAAAATGCTTCGGTACTCTTCCATTGTTCTCGGAATTCCGCTGACATATAAAAATGCTTCGGAAATCTTGCATTGTTCTCGGCATTCCGCTGACGTTTAAAAATGCTTCGGAACTCTTCAATTGTTCTCGGAATTCTGCTGAACTTTTAAAATGCTTTGGAACTCTTCCATTGCTCTCGGAATTCTGCTGAAGTTTAAAAATGCTTCAGAACTCTTCCATTGTTTTTGGAATTCTGCTGAAGTTTAAAAATGCTTCGGAACTCTTCCATTGTTCTCAGAATTCCACTGACGTTTAAAAATGCTTCGGAAATCTTCCATTGTTTTCAAAATTCCGCTGATGCTTAAAAATGCTTCAGAACTCTTCCATTGTTCTCGGAATTCCGCTGACGTTTAATAATGCTTCGCAACTTTTTCATTGTTCTCGGAATTCCGCTGACGGTTAAAAATGCTTCGGAACTCTTCCATTGTTCTCGGAATTCCGTTGAAGTTTAAAAATGCTTCGAAACTCTTCCATTGTTCTCGGAATTCTGCTGACGTTTAAAAATGCTTCGGAACTCTTCCATTGTTCTCGGAATTCCGTTGAAGTTTAAAAATGCTTCGAAACTCTTCCATTGTTCTCGGAATTCTGCTGAAGTTTAAAAATGCTTCGGAACTCTTCCATTGTTCTCGGAATTCCGCTGACATATAAAAATGCTTTGAAAATCTTGCATTGTTCTCGGCATTCCGCTGACGTTTAAAATTGCTTCGGAACTCTTCAATTGTTCTCGGAATTCTGTTGAACTTTTAAAATGCTTTGGAACTCTTCCATTGCTCTCGGAATTCTGCTGAAGTTTAAAAATGCTTCAGAACTCTTACATTGTTCTCGGAATTCTGCTGACGTTTAAAAATGCTTCGGAACTCTACCATTGTTCTCGGAATTCCGTTGAAGTTTAAAAATGCTTCATAACTCTTCCATTGTTCTCGGAATTCTGCTGAAGTTTAAAAATGCTTTAGAACTCTTCCATTGTTCTCGGAATTCCGCTGACGTTTAATAATGCTTCGCAACTCTTTCATTGTTCTCGGAATTCCACTGACGTTTAAAAATGCTTCGGAAATCTTCCATTGTTTTCAAAATTCCGCTGACGCTTAAAAATGCTTCAGAACTCTTCCATTGTTCTCGGAATTCCGCTGACGTTTAATAATGCTTTGCAACTCTTTCATTGTACTCGGAATTCCGCTAACGTTTAAAAATGCTTCAGAACTCTTCCATTGTTCTCGGAATTCCGCTGACGTTTAATAATGCTTCGCAACTCTTTCATTGTTCTCGGAATTCCGCTGATATTTAAAAATGCTTCGGAACTCTTCCATTGTTCTCGGAATTCTGTTGAAGTTTAAAAATGCTTCTAAACTCTTCCATTGTTCTCGGAATTCCGCTGACATATAAAAATGCTTCGGAAATCTTGCATTGTTCTCGGCATTCCGCTGACGTTTAAAAATGCTTCGGAACTCTTCCATTGTTCTCGGAATTCTGCTGAAGTTTAAAAATGCTTCAGAACTCTTCCATTGTTCTCGGAATTCCGCTGACGTTTAAAAATGCTTCACAACTCTTCCATTGTTCACGGAATTCCACTGACGTTTAAAAATGCTTCACAACTCTTCCATTGTTCTCGGAATTCCGCTGACTTTTAAAAATGCTTCGGAACTCTTCCATTGTTCTCGGAATTCCGCTGACGTTTAAAAATGCTTCACAACTCTTCCATTGTTCACGGAATTCCACTGACGTTTAAAAATGCTTCACAACTCTTCCATTGTTCTCGGAATTCCGCTGACTTTTAAAAATGCTTCGGAAATCTTCCATTGTTTTCAAAATTCCGCTGACGCTTAAAAATGCTTCAGAACTCTTCCATTGTTCTCGGAATTCTGCTGAAGTTTAAAAATGCTTCAGAACTCTTACATTGTTCTCGGAATTCTGCTGACGTTTAAAAATGCCTCGGAACTCTTCCATTGTTCTCTGAATTCCGCTGACGTTTAAAAATGCTTCGGTACTCTTCCTTTGTTCTCGGAATTCCGCTGACATATAAAAATGCTTCGGAAATCTTGCATTGTTCTCGGCATTCCGCTGACGTTTAAAAATGCTTCGGAACTCTTCAATTGTTCTCGGAATTCTGCCGAACTTTTAAAATGCTTTGGAACTCTTCCATTGTTCTCAGAATTCAGCTGAAGTTTAAAAATGCTTCGGAACTCTTCCATTGTTCTCGGAATTCTGCTGAAGTTTAAAAATGCTACGTAACTCTTCCATTGTTCTCAGAATTCCGCTGACGTTTAAAAATGCTTTGGAACTCTTCCATTGCTCTCGGAATTCTGCTGAAGTTTAAAAATGCTTCGGAACTCTTCCATTGTTCTCGGAATTCTGCTGAAGTTTAAAAATGCTTCGGAACTCTTCCATTGTTCTCGGAATTCCTTTGAAGTTTAAAAATACTTCGAAACTCTTCCATTGTTCTCGGAATTCTGCTGAAGTTTAAAAATGCTTCGGAACTCTTCCATTGTTCTCAGAATTCCGCTAACGTTTAAAAATGCTTCGGAAATCTTCCATTGTTTTCAAAATTCCGCTGACGCTTAAAAATGCTTCAGAACTCTTCCATTGTTCTCGGAATTCCGCTGACGTTTAATAATGCTTCGCAACTCTTTCATTGTACTCGGAATTCCGCTAACGTTTAAAAATGCTTCGGAACTCTTCCATTGTTCTCGGAATTCCGTTGAAGTTTAAAAATGCTTCGAAACTCTTCCATTGTTCTGGGAATTCTGCTGAAGTTTAAAAATGCTTCAGAACTCTTCCATTGTTCTCGGAATTCCGCTGACGTTTAATAATGCTTCGCAACTCTTCCATTGTTCTCGGAATTCGTGTGAATTTTAAAAATGCTTCGGAACTCTTCTATTGTTCTCGGAATTCCGCTGAAATTTAAAAATGCTTAAAATCTCTTACATTGTACTCGGAATTCCGCTGAAGTTTAAAAATGCTTCGGAACTCTTCCATTGTTCTCGGAATTCTGCTGAAGTTTAAAAATGCTTCAGAACTCTTCCATTGTTCTCAGAATTCCGCTGACGTTTAAAAATGCTTCGGAAATCTTCCATTGTTTTCAAAATTCCGCTGACGTTTAAAAATGCTTCAGAACTATTCCATTGTTCTCAGAATTCTGCTGACGTTTAAAAATGCTTCAGAACTCTTCCATTGTTCTCGGAATTCCGCTGACGTTTAAAAATGCTTCACAACTCTTCCATTGTTCTCGGAATTCCGCTGACGTTTAAAAATGCTTCACAACTCTTCCATTGTTCTCGGAATTCCGCTGACTTTTAAAAATGCTTCGGAAATCTTCCATTGTTTTCAAAATTCCGCTGACGCTTAAAAATGCTTCAGAACTCTTCCATTGTTCTCGGAATTCTGCTGAAGTTTAAAAATGCTTCAGAACTCTTACATTGTTCTCGGAATTCTGCTGACGTTTAAAAATGCCTCGGAACTCTTCCATTGTTCTCTGAATTCCGCTGACGTTTAAAAATGCTTCGGTACTCTTCCTTTGTTCTCGGAATTCCGCTGACATATAAAAATGCTTCGGAAATCTTGCATTGTTCTCGGCATTCCGCTGACGTTTAAAAATGCTTCGGAACTCTTCAATTGTTCTCGGAATTCTGCCGAACTTTTAAAATGCTTTGGAACTCTTCCATTGTTCTCAGAATTCAGCTGAAGTTTAAAAATGCTTCGGAACTCTTCCATTGTTCTCGGAATTCTGCTGAAGTTTAAAAATGCTACGTAACTCTTCCATTGTTCTCAGAATTCCGCTGACGTTTAAAAATGCTTTGGAACTCTTCCATTGCTCTCGGAATTCTGCTGAAGTTTAAAAATGCTTCCGAACTCTTCCATTGTTCTCGGAATTCTGCTGAAGTTTAAAAATGCTTCGGAACTCTTCCATTGTTCTCGGAATTCCTTTGAAGTTTAAAAATACTTCGAAACTCTTCCATTGTTCTCGGAATTCTGCTGAAGTTTAAAAATGCTTCGGAACTCTTCCATTGTTCTCAGAATTCCGCTAACGTTTAAAAATGCTTCGGAAATCTTCCATTGTTTTCAAAATTCCGCTGACGCTTAAAAATGCTTCAGAACTCTTCCATTGTTCTCGGAATTCCGCTGACGTTTAATAATGCTTCGCAACTCTTTCATTGTACTCGGAATTCCGCTAACGTTTAAAAATGCTTCGGAACTCTTCCATTGTTCTCGGAATTCCGTTGAAGTTTAAAAATGCTTCGAAACTCTTCCATTGTTCTGGGAATTCTGCTGAAGTTTAAAAATGCTTCAGAACTCTTCCATTGTTCTCGGAATTCCGCTGACGTTTAATAATGCTTCGCAACTCTTCCATTGTTCTCGGAATTCGTGTGAATTTTAAAAATGCTTCGGAACTCTTCTATTGTTCTCGGAATTCCGCTGAAATTTAAAAATGCTTAAAATCTCTTACATTGTACTCGGAATTCCGCTGAAGTTTAAAAATGCTTCGGAACTCTTCCATTGTTCTCGGAATTCTGCTGAAGTTTAAAAATGCTTCAGAACTCTTCCATTGTTCTCAGAATTCCGCTGACGTTTAAAAATGCTTCACAACTCTTCCATTGTTCTCGGAATTCCGCTGACGTTTAAAAATGCTTCACAACTCTTCCATTGTTCTCGGAATTCCGCTGACTTTTAAAAATGCTTCGGAAATCTTCCATTGTTTTCAAAATTCCGCTGACGCTTAAAAATACTTCAGAACTCTTCCATTGTTCTCGGAATTCTGCTGACGTTTAATAATGCTTCGCAACTCTTTCATTGTTCTCGGAATTCCACTGACGTTTAAAAATGCTTCGGAACTCATCCATTGTTCTCGGAATTCCGTTGAAGTTTAAAAATGCTTCGAAACTCTTCCATTGTTCTCGGAATTCTGCTGACATATAAAAATGCTTCGGAAATCTTGCATTGTTCTCGGCATTCCGCTGACGTTTAAAAATGCTTCGGAACTCTTCCATTGCTCTCGGAATTCTGCTGAAGTTTAAAAATGTTTCAGAACTCTTACATTGTTCTCGGAATTCTGCTGACGTTTAAAAATGCTTCGGAACTCTTCCATTGTTCTCAGAATTCAGCTGAAGTTTAAAAATGCTTCGGAACTCTTCCATTGTTCTCGGAATTCTGCTGAAGTTTAAAAATGCTACGTAACTCTTCCATTGTTCTCAGAATTCCGCTGACGTTTAAAAATGCTTTGGAACTCTTCCATTGCTCTCGGAATTCTGCTGAAGTTTAAAAATGCTTCGGAACTCTTCCATTGTTCTCGGAATTCTGCTGAAGTTTAAAAATGCTTCGGAACTCTTCCATTGTTCTCGGAATTCCGTTGAAGTTTAAAAATACTTCGAAACTCTTCCATTGTTCTCGGAATTCTGCTGAAGTTTAAAAATGCTTCGGAACTCTTCCATTGTTCTCAGAATTCCGCTAACGTTTAAAAATGCTTCGGAAATCTTCCATTGTTTTCAAAATTCCGCTGACGCTTAAAAATGCTTCAGAACTCTTCCATTGTTCTCGGAATTCCGCTGACGTTTAATAATGCTTCGCAACTCTTTCATTGTACTCGGAATTCCGCTAACGTTTAAAAATGCTTCGGAACTCTTCCATTGTTCTCAGAATTCAGCTGAAGTTTAAAAATGCTTCGGAACTCTTCCATTGTTCTCGGAATTCTGCTGAAGTTTAAAAATGCTACGTAACTCTTCCATTGTTCTCAGAATTCCGCTGACGTTTAAAAATGCTTTGGAACTCTTCCATTGCTCTCGGAATTCTGCTGAAGTTTAAAAATGCTTCGGAACTCTTCCATTGTTCTCGGAATTCCGCTGACGTTTAATAATGCTTCGCAACTCTTTCATTGTACTCGGAATTCCGCTAACGTTTAAAAATGCTTCGGAACTCTTCCATTGTTCTCGGAATTCCGTTGAAGTTTAAAAATGCTTCGAAACTCTTCCATTGTTCTGGGAATTCTGCTGAAGTTTAAAAATGCTTCAGAACTCTTCCATTGTTCTCGGAATTCCGCTGACGTTTAATAATGCTTCGCAACTCTTTCATTGTTCTCGGAATTCCGCTGATGTTTAAAAATGCTTCGGAACTCTTCCATTGTTCTCGGAATTCTGTTGAAGTTTAAAAATGCTTCTAAACTCTTCCATTGTTCTCGGAATTCCGCTGACATATAAAAATGCTTCGGAAATCTTGCATTGTTCTCGGCATTCCGCTGACATTTAAAAATGCTTCGGAACTCTTCAATTGTTCTCGGAATTCTGCCGAACTTTTAAAATGCTTTGGAACTCTTCCATTGTTCTCGGAATTCTGCTGTAGTTTAAAAATGCTTCGGAACTCTTCCATTGTTCTCGGAATTCCGCTGACGTTTAAAAATGCTTCGGAAATCTTCCATTGTTTTCAAAATTCCGCTGACGTTTAAAAATGCTTCAGAACTCTTCCATTGTTCTCGGAATTCCGCTGACGTTTTAAAATGCTTCGGTACTCTTCCATTGTTCTCGGAATTCCGCTGACATATAAAAATACTTCGGAAATCTTGCATTGTTCTCGGCATTCCGCTGACGTTTAAAAATGCTTCGGAACTCTTCAATTGTTCTCGGAATTCTGCTGAACTTTTAAAATGCTTTGGAACTCTTCCATTGCTCTCGGAATTCTGCTGAAGTTTAAAAATGCTTCAGAACTCTTCCATTGTTTTTGGAATTCTGCTGAAGTTTAAAAATGCTTCGGAACTCTTCCATTGTTCTCAGAATTCCACTGACGTTTAAAAATGCTTTGGAAATCTTCCATTGTTTTCAAAATTCCGCTGATGCTTAAAAATGCTTCAGAACTCTTCCATTGTTCTCGGAATTCCGCTGACGTTTAATAATGCTTCGCAACTTTTTCATTGTTCTCGGAATTCCGCTGACGGTTAAAAATGCTTCGGAACTCTTCCATTGTTCTCGGAATTCCGTTGAAGTTTAAAAATGCTTCGAAACTCTTCCATTGTTCTCGGAATTCTGCTGACGTTTAAAAATGCTTCGGAACTCTTCCATTGTTCTCGGAATTCCGTTGAAGTTTAAAAATGCTTCGAAACTCTTCCATTGTTCTCGGAATTCTGCTGAAGTTTAAAAATGCTTCGGAACTCTTCCATTGTTCTCGGAATTCCGCTGACATATAAAAATGCTTTGAAAATCTTGCATTGTTCTCGGCATTCCGCTGACGTTTAAAATTGCTTCGGAACTCTTCAATTGTTCTCGGAATTCTGTTGAACTTTTAAAATGCTTTGGAACTCTTCCATTGCTCTCGGAATTCTGCTGAAGTTTAAAAATGCTTCAGAACTCTTACATTGTTCTCGGAATTCTGCTGACGTTTAAAAATGCTTCGGAACTCTACCATTGTTCTCGGAATTCCGTTGAAGTTTAAAAATGCTTCATAACTCTTCCATTGTTCTCGGAATTCTGCTGAAGTTTAAAAATGCTTTAGAACTCTTCCATTGTTCTCGGAATTCCGCTGACGTTTAATAATGCTTCGCAACTCTTTCATTGTTCTCGGAATTCCACTGACGTTTAAAAATGCTTCGGAAATCTTCCATTGTTTTCAAAATTCCGCTGACGCTTAAAAATGCTTCAGAACTCTTCCATTGTTCTCGGAATTCCGCTGACGTTTAATAATGCTTTGCAACTCTTTCATTGTACTCGGAATTCCGCTAACGTTTAAAAATGCTTCAGAACTCTTCCATTGTTCTCGGAATTCCGCTGACGTTTAATAATGCTTCGCAACTCTTTCATTGTTCTCGGAATTCCGCTGATATTTCAAAATGCTTCGGAACTCTTCCATTGTTCTCGGAATTCTGTTGAAGTTTAAAAATGCTTCTAAACTCTTCCATTGTTCTCGGAATTCCGCTGACATATAAAAATGCTTCGGAAATCTTGCATTGTTCTCGGCATTCCGCTGACGTTTAAAAATGCTTCGGAACTCTTCCATTGTTCTCGGAATTCTGCTGAAGTTTAAAAATGCTTCAGAACTCTTCCATTGTTCTCGGAATTCCGCTGACGTTTAAAAATGCTTCACAACTCTTCCATTGTTCACGGAATTCCACTGACGTTTAAAAATGCTTCACAACTCTTCCATTGTTCTCGGAATTCCGCTGACTTTTAAAAATGCTTCGGAACTCTTCCATTGTTCTCGGAATTCCGCTGACGTTTAAAAATGCTTCACAACTCTTCCATTGTTCACGGAATTCCACTGACGTTTAAAAATGCTTCACAACTCTTCCATTGTTCTCGGAATTCCGCTGACTTTTAAAAATGCTTCGGAAATCTTCCATTGTTTTCAAAATTCCGCTGACGCTTAAAAATGCTTCAGAACTCTTCCATTGTTCTCGGAATTCTGCTGAAGTTTAAAAATGCTTCAGAACTCTTACATTGTTCTCGGAATTCTGCTGACGTTTAAAAATGCCTCGGAACTCTTCCATTGTTCTCTGAATTCCGCTGACGTTTAAAAATGCTTCGGTACTCTTCCTTTGTTCTCGGAATTCCGCTGACATATAAAAATGCTTCGGAAATCTTGCATTGTTCTCGGCATTCCGCTGACGTTTAAAAATGCTTCGGAACTCTTCAATTGTTCTCGGAATTCTGCCGAACTTTTAAAATGCTTTGGAACTCTTCCATTGTTCTCAGAATTCAGCTGAAGTTTAAAAATGCTTCGGAACTCTTCCATTGTTCTCGGAATTCTGCTGAAGTTTAAAAATGCTACGTAACTCTTCCATTGTTCTCAGAATTCCGCTGACGTTTAAAAATGCTTTGGAACTCTTCCATTGCTCTCGGAATTCTGCTGAAGTTTAAAAATGCTTCGGAACTCTTCCATTGTTCTCGGAATTCTGCTGAAGTTTAAAAATGCTTCGGAACTCTTCCATTGTTCTCGGAATTCCTTTGAAGTTTAAAAATACTTCGAAACTCTTCCATTGTTCTCGGAATTCTGCTGAAGTTTAAAAATGCTTCGGAACTCTTCCATTGTTCTCAGAATTCCGCTAACGTTTAAAAATGCTTCGGAAATCTTCCATTGTTTTCAAAATTCCGCTGACGCTTAAAAATGCTTCAGAACTCTTCCATTGTTCTCGGAATTCCGCTGACGTTTAATAATGCTTCGCAACTCTTTCATTGTACTCGGAATTCCGCTAACGTTTAAAAATGCTTCGGAACTCTTCCATTGTTCTCGGAATTCCGTTGAAGTTTAAAAATGCTTCGAAACTCTTCCATTGTTCTGGGAATTCTGCTGAAGTTTAAAAATGCTTCAGAACTCTTCCATTGTTCTCGGAATTCCGCTGACGTTTAATAATGCTTCGCAACTCTTCCATTGTTCTCGGAATTCGTGTGAATTTTAAAAATGCTTCGGAACTCTTCTATTGTTCTCGGAATTCCGCTGAAATTTAAAAATGCTTAAAATCTCTTACATTGTACTCGGAATTCCGCTGAAGTTTAAAAATGCTTCGGAACTCTTCCATTGTTCTCAGAATTCCGCTGACGTTTAAAAATGCTTCGGAAATCTTCCATTGTTTTCAAAATTCCGCTGACGTTTAAAAATGCTTCAGAACTATTCCATTGTTCTCAGAATTCTGCTGACGTTTAAAAATGCTTCAGAACTCTTCCATTGTTCTCGGAATTCCGCTGACGTTTAAAAATGCTTCACAACTCTTCCATTGTTCTCGGAATTCCGCTGACGTTTAAAAATGCTTCACAACTCTTCCATTGTTCTCGGAATTCCGCTGACTTTTAAAAATGCTTCGGAAATCTTCCATTGTTTTCAAAATTCCGCTGACGCTTAAAAATGCTTCAGAACTCTTCCATTGTTCTCGGAATTCTGCTGAAGTTTAAAAATGCTTCAGAACTCTTACATTGTTCTCGGAATTCTGCTGACGTTTAAAAATGCCTCGGAACTCTTCCATTGTTCTCTGAATTCCGCTGACGTTTAAAAATGCTTCGGTACTCTTCCTTTGTTCTCGGAATTCCGCTGACATATAAAAATGCTTCGGAAATCTTGCATTGTTCTCGGCATTCCGCTGACGTTTAAAAATGCTTCGGAACTCTTCAATTGTTCTCGGAATTCTGCCGAACTTTTAAAATGCTTTGGAACTCTTCCATTGTTCTCAGAATTCAGCTGAAGTTTAAAAATGCTTCGGAACTCTTCCATTGTTCTCGGAATTCTGCTGAAGTTTAAAAATGCTACGTAACTCTTCCATTGTTCTCAGAATTCCGCTGACGTTTAAAAATGCTTTGGAACTCTTCCATTGCTCTCGGAATTCTGCTGAAGTTTAAAAATGCTTCGGAACTCTTCCATTGTTCTCGGAATTCTGCTGAAGTTTAAAAATGCTTCGGAACTCTTCCATTGTTCTCGGAATTCCTTTGAAGTTTAAAAATACTTCGAAACTCTTCCATTGTTCTCGGAATTCTGCTGAAGTTTAAAAATGCTTCGGAACTCTTCCATTGTTCTCAGAATTCCGCTAACGTTTAAAAATGCTTCGGAAATCTTCCATTGTTTTCAAAATTCCGCTGACGCTTAAAAATGCTTCAGAACTCTTCCATTGTTCTCGGAATTCCGCTGACGTTTAATAATGCTTCGCAACTCTTTCATTGTACTCGGAATTCCGCTAACGTTTAAAAATGCTTCGGAACTCTTCCATTGTTCTCGGAATTCCGTTGAAGTTTAAAAATGCTTCGAAACTCTTCCATTGTTCTGGGAATTCTGCTGAAGTTTAAAAATGCTTCAGAACTCTTCCATTGTTCTCGGAATTCCGCTGACGTTTAATAATGCTTCGCAACTCTTCCATTGTTCTCGGAATTCGTGTGAATTTTAAAAATGCTTCGGAACTCTTCTATTGTTCTCGGAATTCCGCTGAAATTTAAAAATGCTTAAAATCTCTTACATTGTACTCGGAATTCCGCTGAAGTTTAAAAATGCTTCGGAACTCTTCCATTGTTCTCGGAATTCTGCTGAAGTTTAAAAATGCTTCAGAACTCTTCCATTGTTCTCAGAATTCCGCTGACGTTTAAAAATGCTTCGGAAATCTTCCATTGTTTTCAAAATTCCGCTGACGTTTAAAAATGCTTCAGAACTATTCCATTGTTCTCAGAATTCTGCTGACGTTTAAAAATGCTTCAGAACTCTTCCATTGTTCTCGGAATTCCGCTGACGTTTAAAAATGCTTCACAACTCTTCCATTGTTCTCGGAATTCCGCTGACGTTTAAAAATGCTTCACAACTCTTCCATTGTTCTCGGAATTCCGCTGACTTTTAAAAATGCTTCGGAAATCTTCCATTGTTTTCAAAATTCCGCTGACGCTTAAAAATACTTCAGAACTCTTCCATTGTTCTCGGAATTCTGCTGACGTTTAATAATGCTTCGCAACTCTTTCATTGTTCTCGGAATTCCACTGACGTTTAAAAATGCTTCGGAACTCATCCATTGTTCTCGGAATTCCGTTGAAGTTTAAAAATGCTTCGAAACTCTTCCATTGTTCTCGGAATTCTGCTGACATATAAAAATGCTTCGGAAATCTTGCATTGTTCTCGGCATTCCGCTGACGTTTAAAAATGCTTCGGAACTCTTCCATTGCTCTCGGAATTCTGCTGAAGTTTAAAAATGTTTCAGAACTCTTACATTGTTCTCGGAATTCTGCTGACGTTTAAAAATGCTTCGGAACTCTTCCATTGTTCTCAGAATTCAGCTGAAGTTTAAAAATGCTTCGGAACTCTTCCATTGTTCTCGGAATTCTGCTGAAGTTTAAAAATGCTACGTAACTCTTCCATTGTTCTCAGAATTCCGCTGACGTTTAAAAATGCTTTGGAACTCTTCCATTGCTCTCGGAATTCTGCTGAAGTTTAAAAATGCTTCGGAACTCTTCCATTGTTCTCGGAATTCTGCTGAAGTTTAAAAATGCTTCGGAACTCTTCCATTGTTCTCGGAATTCCGTTGAAGTTTAAAAATACTTCGAAACTCTTCCATTGTTCTCGGAATTCTGCTGAAGTTTAAAAATGCTTCGGAACTCTTCCATTGTTCTCAGAATTCCGCTAACGTTTAAAAATGCTTCGGAAATCTTCCATTGTTTTCAAAATTCCGCTGACGCTTAAAAATGCTTCAGAACTCTTCCATTGTTCTCGGAATTCCGCTGACGTTTAATAGTGCTTCGCAACTCTTTCATTGTACTCGGAATTCCGCTAACGTTTAAAAATGCTTCGGAACTCTTCCATTGTTCTCGGAATTCCGTTGAAGTTTAAAAATGCTTCGAAACTCTTCCATTGTTCTGGGAATTCTGCTGAAGTTTAAAAATGCTTCAGAACTCTTCCATTGTTCTCGGAATTCCGCTGACGTTTAATAATGCTTCGCAACTCTTCCATTGTTCTCGGAATTCGTGTGAATTTTAAAAATGCTTCGGAACTCTTCTATTGTTCTCGGAATTCCGCTGAAATTTAAAAATGCTTAAAATCTCTTACATTGTACTCGGAATTCCGCTGAAGTTTAAAAATGCTTCGGAACTCTTCCATTGTTCTCGGAATTCTGCTGAAGTTTAAAAATGCTTCAGAACTCTTCCATTGTTCTCAGAATTCCGCTGACGTTTAAAAATGCTTCACAACTCTTCCATTGTTCTCGGAATTCCGCTGACGTTTAAAAATGCTTCACAACTCTTCCATTGTTCTCGGAATTCCGCTGACTTTTAAAAATGCTTCGGAAATCTTCCATTGTTTTCAAAATTCCGCTGACGCTTAAAAATGCTTCAGAACTCTTCCATTGTTCTCGGAATTCTGCTGACGTTTAATAATGCTTCGCAACTCTTCCATTGTTCTCGGAATTCTGCTGACATATAAAAATGCTTCGGAAATCTTGCATTGTTCTCGGCATTCCGCTGACGTTTAAAAATGCTTCGGAACTCTTCCATTGCTCTCGGAATTCTGCTGAAGTTTAAAAATGTTTCAGAACTCTTACATTTTTCTCGGAATTCTGCTGACGTTTAAAAATGCTTCGGAACTCTTCCATTGTTCTCAGAATTCAGCTGAAGTTTAAAAATGCTTCGGAACTCTTCCATTGTTCTCGGAATTCTGCTGAAGTTTAAAAATGCTACGTAACTCTTCCATTGTTCTCAGAATTCCGCTGACGTTTAAAAATGCTTTGGAACTCTTCCATTGCTCTCGGAATTCTGCTGAAGTTTAAAAATGCTTCGGAACTCTTCCATTGTTCTCGGAATTCCGTTGAAGTTTAAAAATACTTCGAAACTCTTCCATTGTTCTCGGAATTCTGCTGAAGTTTAAAAATGCTTCGGAACTCTTCCATTGTTCTCAGAATTCCGCTAACGTTTAAAAATGCTTCGGAAATCTTCCATTGTTTTCAAAATTCCGCTGACGCTTAAAAATGCTTCAGAACTCTTCCATTGTTCTCGGAATTCCGCTGACGTTTAATAATGCTTCGCAACTCTTTCATTGTACTCGGAATTCCGCTAACGTTTAAAAATGCTTCGGAACTCTTCCATTGTTCTCAGAATTCAGCTGAAGTTTAAAAATGCTTCGGAACTCTTCCATTGTTCTCGGAATTCTGCTGAAGTTTAAAAATGCTACGTAACTCTTCCATTGTTCTCAGAATTCCGCTGACGTTTAAAAATGCTTTGGAACTCTTCCATTGCTCTCGGAATTCTGCTGAAGTTTAAAAATGCTTCGGAACTCTTCCATTGTTCTCGGAATTCCGCTGACGTTTAATAATGCTTCGCAACTCTTTCATTGTACTCGGAATTCCGCTAACGTTTAAAAATGCTTCGGAACTCTTCCATTGTTCTCGGAATTCCGTTGAAGTTTAAAAATGCTTCGAAACTCTTCCATTGTTCTGGGAATTCTGCTGAAGTTTAAAAATGCTTCAGAACTCTTCCATTGTTCTCGGAATTCCGCTGACGTTTAATAATGCTTCGCAACTCTTTCATTGTTCTCGGAATTCCGCTGATGTTTAAAAATGCTTCGGAACTCTTCCATTGTTCTCGGAATTCTGTTGAAGTTTAAAAATGCTTCTAAACTCTTCCATTGTTCTCGGAATTCCGCTGACATATAAAAATGCTTCGGAAATCTTGCATTGTTCTCGGCATTCCGCTGACATTTAAAAATGCTTCGGAACTCTTCAATTGTTCTCGGAATTCTGCCGAACTTTTAAAATGCTTTGGAACTCTTCCATTGTTCTCGGAATTCTGCTGTAGTTTAAAAATGCTTCGGAACTCTTCCATTGTTCTCGGAATTCCGCTGACGTTTAAAAATGCTTCGGAAATCTTCCATTGTTTTCAAAATTCCGCTGACGTTTAAAAATGCTTCAGAACTCTTCCATTGTTCTCGGAATTCCGCTGACGTTTTAAAATGCTTCGGTACTCTTCCATTGTTCTCGGAATTCCGCTGACATATAAAAATGCTTCGGAAATCTTGCATTGTTCTCGGCATTCCGCTGACGTTTAAAAATGCTTCGGAACTCTTCCATTGTTCTCAGAATTCCGCTGACGTTTAAAAATGCTTCGGAAATCTTCCATTGTTTTCAAAATTCCGCTGACGTTTAAAAATGCTTCAGAACTCTTCCATTGTTCTCGGAATTCCGCTGACGTTTAAAAATGCTTTGGAACTCTTCCATTATTCTCGGAATTCTGCTGAAGTTTAAAAATGCTTCGGAACTCTTCCATTGTTCTCAGAATTCCGCTGACGTTTAAAAATGCTTCGGTACTCTTCCATTGTTCTCGGAATTCCGCTGACATATAAAAATGCTTCGGAAATCTTGCATTGTTCTCGGCATTCCGCTGACGTTTAAAAATGCTTCGGAACTCTTCAATTGTTCTCGGAATTCTGCTGAACTTTTAAAATGCTTTGGAACTCTTCCATTGCTCTCGGAATTCTGCTGAAGTTTAAAAATGCTTCAGAACTCTTCCATTGTTTTCGGAATTCTGCTGAAGTTTAAAAATGCTTCGGAACTCTTCCATTGTTCTCAAAATTCCACTGACGTTTAAAAATGCTTCGGAAATCTTCCATTGTTTTCAAAATTCCGCTGACGCTTAAAAATGCTTCAGAACTCTTCCATTGTTCTCGGAATTCCGCTGACGTTTAATAATGCTTCGCAACTTTTTCATTGTTCTCGGAATTCCGCTGACGGTTAAAAATGCCTCGGAACTCTTCCATTGTTCTCTGAATTCCGCTGACGTTTAAAAATGCTTCGGTACTCTTCCTTTGTTCTCGGAATTCCGCTGACATATAATAATGCTTCGCAACTTTTTCATTGTTCTCGGCATTCCGCTGACGTTTAAAAATGCTTCGGAACTCTTCAATTGTTCTCGGAATTCTGCCGAACTTTTAAAATGCTTTGGAACTCTTCCATTGTTCTCAGAATTCAGCTGAAGTTTAAAAATGCTTCGGAACTCTTCCATTGTTCTCGGAATTCTGCTGAAGTTTAAAAATGCTACGTAACTCTTCCATTGTTCTCAGAATTCCGCTGACGTTTAAAAATGCTTTGGAACTCTTCCATTGCTCTCGGAATTCTGCTGAAGTTTAAAAATGCTTCGGAACTCTTCCATTGTTCTCGGAATTCTGCTGAAGTTTAAAAATGCTTCGGAACTCTTCCATTGTTCTCGGAATTCCGTTGAAGTTTAAAAATACTTCGAAACTCTTCCATTGTTCTCGGAATTCTGCTGAAGTTTAAAAATGCTTCGGAACTCTTCCATTGTTCTCAGAATTCCGCTAACGTTTAAAAATGCTTCGGAAATCTTCCATTGTTTTCAAAATTCCGCTGACGCTTAAAAATGCTTCAGAACTCTTCCATTGTTCTCGGAATTCCGCTGACGTTTAATAATGCTTCGCAACTCTTTCATTGTACTCGGAATTCCGCTAACGTTTAAAAATGCTTCGGAACTCTTCCATTGTTCTCGGAATTCCGTTGAAGTTTAAAAATGCTTCGAAACTCTTCCATTGTTCTGGGAATTCTGCTGAAGTTTAAAAATGCTTCAGAACTCTTCCATTGTTCTCGGAATTCCGCTGACGTTTAATAATGCTTCGCAACTCTTCCATTGTTCTCGGAATTCGTGTGAATTTTAAAAATGCTTCGGAACTCTTCTATTGTTCTCGGAATTCCGCTGAAATTTAAAAATGCTTAAAATCTCTTACATTGTACTCGGAATTCCGCTGAAGTTTAAAAATGCTTCGGAACTCTTCCATTGTTCTCGGAATTCTGCTGAAGTTTAAAAATGCTTCAGAACTCGTCCATTGTTCTCAGAATTCCGCTGACGTTTAAAAATGCTTCGGAAATCTTCCATTGTTTTCAAAATTCCGCTGACGTTTAAAAATGCTTCAGAACTATTCCATTGTTCTCAGAATTCTGCTGACGTTTAAAAATGCTTCAGAACTCTTCCATTGTTCTCGGAATTCCGCTGACGTTTAAAAATGCTTCACAACTCTTCCATTGTTCTCGGAATTCCGCTGACGTTTAAAAATGCTTCACAACTCTTCCATTGTTCTCGGAATTCCGCTGACTTTTAAAAATGCTTCGGAAATCTTCCATTGTTTTCAAAATTCCGCTGACGCTTAAAAATGCTTCAGAACTCTTCCATTGTTCTCGGAATTCTGCTGACGTTTAATAATGCTTCGCAACTCTTTCATTGTTCTCGGAATTCCACTGACGTTTAAAAATGCTTCGGAACTCATCCATTGTTCTCGGAATTCCGTTGAAGTTTAAAAATGCTTCGAAACTCTTCCATTGTTCTCGGAATTCTGCTGACATATAAAAATGCTTCGGAAATCTTGCATTGTTCTCGGCATTCCGCTGACGTTTAAAAATGCTTCGGAACTCTTCCATTGCTCTCGGAATTCTGCTGAAGTTTAAAAATGTTTCAGAACTCTTACATTGTTCTCGGAATTCTGCTGACGTTTAAAAATGCTTCGGAACTCTTCCATTGTTCTCAGAATTCAGCTGAAGTTTAAAAATGCTTCGGAACTCTTCCATTGTTCTCGGAATTCTGCTGAAGTTTAAAAATGCTACGTAACTCTTCCATTGTTCTCAGAATTCCGCTGACGTTTAAAAATGCTTTGGAACTCTTCCATTGCTCTCGGAATTCTGCTGAAGTTTAAAAATGCTTCGGAACTCTTCCATTGTTCTCGGAATTCTGCTGAAGTTTAAAAATGCTTCGGAACTCTTCCATTGTTCTCGGAATTCCGTTGAAGTTTAAAAATACTTCGAAACTCTTCCATTGTTCTCGGAATTCTGCTGAAGTTTAAAAATGCTTCGGAACTCTTCCATTGTTCTCAGAATTCCGCTAACGTTTAAAAATGCTTCGGAAATCTTCCATTGTTTTCAAAATTCCGCTGACGCTTAAAAATGCTTCAGAACTCTTCCATTGTTCTCGGAATTCCGCTGACGTTTAATAATGCTTCGCAACTCTTTCATTGTACTCGGAATTCCGCTAACGTTTAAAAATGCTTCGGAACTCTTCCATTGTTCTCGGAATTCCGTTGAAGTTTAAAAATGCTTCGAAACTCTTCCATTGTTCTGGGAATTCTGCTGAAGTTTAAAAATGCTTCAGAACTCTTCCATTGTTCTCGGAATTCCGCTGACGTTTAATAATGCTTCGCAACTCTTCCATTGTTCTCGGAATTCGTGTGAATTTTAAAAATGCTTCGGAACTCTTCTATTGTTCTCGGAATTCCGCTGAAATTTAAAAATGCTTAAAATCTCTTACATTGTACTCGGAATTCCGCTGAAGTTTAAAAATGCTTCGGAACTCTTCCATTGTTCTCGGAATTCTGCTGAAGTTTAAAAATGCTTCAGAACTCTTCCATTGTTCTCAGAATTCCGCTGACGTTTAAAAATGCTTCACAACTCTTCCATTGTTCTCGGAATTCCGCTGACGTTTAAAAATGCTTCACAACTCTTCCATTGTTCTCGGAATTCCGCTGACTTTTAAAAATGCTTCGGAAATCTTCCATTGTTTTCAAAATTCCGCTGACGCTTAAAAATGCTTCAGAACTCTTCCATTGTTCTCGGAATTCTGCTGACGTTTAATAATGCTTCGCAACTCTTCCATTGTTCTCGGAATTCTGCTGACATATAAAAATGCTTCGGAAATCTTGCATTGTTCTCGGCATTCCGCTGACGTTTAAAAATGCTTCGGAACTCTTCCATTGCTCTCGGAATTCTGCTGAAGTTTAAAAATGTTTCAGAACTCTTACATTTTTCTCGGAATTCTGCTGACGTTTAAAAATGCTTCGGAACTCTTCCATTGTTCTCAGAATTCAGCTGAAGTTTAAAAATGCTTCGGAACTCTTCCATTGTTCTCGGAATTCTGCTGAAGTTTAAAAATGCTACGTAACTCTTCCATTGTTCTCAGAATTCCGCTGACGTTTAAAAATGCTTTGGAACTCTTCCATTGCTCTCGGAATTCTGCTGAAGTTTAAAAATGCTTCGGAACTCTTCCATTGTTCTCGGAATTCCGTTGAAGTTTAAAAATACTTCGAAACTCTTCCATTGTTCTCGGAATTCTGCTGAAGTTTAAAAATGCTTCGGAACTCTTCCATTGTTCTCAGAATTCCGCTAACATTTAAAAATGCTTCGGAAATCTTCCATTGTTTTCAAAATTCCGCTGACGCTTAAAAATGCTTCAGAACTCTTCCATTGTTCTCGGAATTCCGCTGACGTTTAATAATGCTTCGCAACTCTTTCATTGTACTCGGAATTCCGCTAACGTTTAAAAATGCTTCGGAACTCTTCCATTGTTCTCAGAATTCAGCTGAAGTTTAAAAATGCTTCGGAACTCTTCCATTGTTCTCGGAATTCTGCTGAAGTTTAAAAATGCTACGTAACTCTTCCATTGTTCTCAGAATTCCGCTGACGTTTAAAAATGC
The DNA here is from genome assembly GCF_046119375.1 of Phyllobates terribilis. Taxonomy (NCBI): domain Eukaryota; kingdom Metazoa; phylum Chordata; class Amphibia; order Anura; family Dendrobatidae; genus Phyllobates; species Phyllobates terribilis. Next base: position 17,477,089 of record NW_027362782.1, read on the forward strand.
TTTGGAACTCTTCCATTGCTCTCGGAATTCTGCTGAAGTTTAAAAATGCTTCGGAACTCTTCCATTGTTCTCGGAATTCCGCTGACGTTTAATAATGCTTCGCAACTCTTTCATTGTACTCGGAATTCCGCTAACGTTTAAAAATGCTTCGGAACTCTTCCATTGTTCTCGGAATTCCGTTGAAGTTTAAAAATGCTTCGAAACTCTTCCATTGTTCTGGGAATTCTGCTGAAGTTTAAAAATGCTTCAGAACTCTTCCATTGTTCTCGGAATTCCGCTGACGTTTAATAATGCTTCGCAACTCTTTCATTGTTCTCGGAATTCCGCTGATGTTTAAAAATGCTTCGGAACTCTTCCATTGTTCTCGGAATTCTGTTGAAGTTTAAAAATGCTTCTAAACTCTTCCATTGTTCTCGGAATTCCGCTGACATATAAAAATGCTTCGGAAATCTTGCATTGTTCTCGGCATTCCGCTGACATTTAAAAATGCTTCGGAACTCTTCAATTGTTCTCGGAATTCTGCCGAACTTTTAAAATGCTTTGGAACTCTTCCATTGTTCTCGGAATTCTGCTGTAGTTTAAAAATGCTTCGGAACTCTTCCATTGTTCTCGGAATTCCGCTGACGTTTAAAAATGCTTCGGAAATCTTCCATTGTTTTCAAAATTCCGCTGACGTTTAAAAATGCTTCAGAACTCTTCCATTGTTCTCGGAATTCCGCTGACGTTTTAAAATGCTTCGGTACTCTTCCATTGTTCTCGGAATTCCGCTGACATATAAAAATGCTTCGGAAATCTTGCATTGTTCTCGGCATTCCGCTGACGTTTAAAAATGCTTCGGAACTCTTCCATTGTTCTCAGAATTCCGCTGACGTTTAAAAATGCTTCGGAAATCTTCCATTGTTTTCAAAATTCCGCTGACGTTTAAAAATGCTTCAGAACTCTTCCATTGTTCTCGGAATTCCGCTGACGTTTAAAAATGCTTTGGAACTCTTCCATTATTCTCGGAATTCTGCTGAAGTTTAAAAATGCTTCGGAACTCTTCCATTGTTCTCAGAATTCCGCTGACGTTTAAAAATGCTTCGGTACTCTTCCATTGTTCTCGGAATTCCGCTGACATATAAAAATGCTTCGGAAATCTTGCATTGTTCTCGGCATTCCGCTGACGTTTAAAAATGCTTCGGAACTCTTCAATTGTTCTCGGAATTCTGCTGAACTTTTAAAATGCTTTGGAACTCTTCCATTGCTCTCGGAATTCTGCTGAAGTTTAAAAATGCTTCAGAACTCTTCCATTGTTTTCGGAATTCTGCTGAAGTTTAAAAATGCTTCGGAACTCTTCCATTGTTCTCAAAATTCCACTGACGTTTAAAAATGCTTCGGAAATCTTCCATTGTTTTCAAAATTCCGCTGACGCTTAAAAATGCTTCAGAACTCTTCCATTGTTCTCGGAATTCCGCTGACGTTTAATAATGCTTCGCAACTTTTTCATTGTTCTCGGAATTCCGCTGACGGTTAAAAATGCCTCGGAACTCTTCCATTGTTCTCTGAATTCCGCTGACGTTTAAAAATGCTTCGGTACTCTTCCTTTGTTCTCGGAATTCCGCTGACATATAATAATGCTTCGCAACTTTTTCATTGTTCTCGGCATTCCGCTGACGTTTAAAAATGCTTCGGAACTCTTCAATTGTTCTCGGAATTCTGCCGAACTTTTAAAATGCTTTGGAACTCTTCCATTGTTCTCAGAATTCAGCTGAAGTTTAAAAATGCTTCGGAACTCTTCCATTGTTCTCGGAATTCTGCTGAAGTTTAAAAATGCTACGTAACTCTTCCATTGTTCTCAGAATTCCGCTGACGTTTAAAAATGCTTTGGAACTCTTCCATTGCTCTCGGAATTCTGCTGAAGTTTAAAAATGCTTCGGAACTCTTCCATTGTTCTCGGAATTCTGCTGAAGTTTAAAAATGCTTCGGAACTCTTCCATTGTTCTCGGAATTCCGTTGAAGTTTAAAAATACTTCGAAACTCTTCCATTGTTCTCGGAATTCTGCTGAAGTTTAAAAATGCTTCGGAACTCTTCCATTGTTCTCAGAATTCCGCTAACGTTTAAAAATGCTTCGGAAATCTTCCATTGTTTTCAAAATTCCGCTGACGCTTAAAAATGCTTCAGAACTCTTCCATTGTTCTCGGAATTCCGCTGACGTTTAATAATGCTTCGCAACTCTTTCATTGTACTCGGAATTCCGCTAACGTTTAAAAATGCTTCGGAACTCTTCCATTGTTCTCGGAATTCCGTTGAAGTTTAAAAATGCTTCGAAACTCTTCCATTGTTCTGGGAATTCTGCTGAAGTTTAAAAATGCTTCAGAACTCTTCCATTGTTCTCGGAATTCCGCTGACGTTTAATAATGCTTCGCAACTCTTCCATTGTTCTCGGAATTCGTGTGAATTTTAAAAATGCTTCGGAACTCTTCTATTGTTCTCGGAATTCCGCTGAAATTTAAAAATGCTTAAAATCTCTTACATTGTACTCGGAATTCCGCTGAAGTTTAAAAATGCTTCGGAACTCTTCCATTGTTCTCGGAATTCTGCTGAAGTTTAAAAATGCTTCAGAACTCGTCCATTGTTCTCAGAATTCCGCTGACGTTTAAAAATGCTTCGGAAATCTTCCATTGTTTTCAAAATTCCGCTGACGTTTAAAAATGCTTCAGAACTATTCCATTGTTCTCAGAATTCTGCTGACGTTTAAAAATGCTTCAGAACTCTTCCATTGTTCTCGGAATTCCGCTGACGTTTAAAAATGCTTCACAACTCTTCCATTGTTCTCGGAATTCCGCTGACGTTTAAAAATGCTTCACAACTCTTCCATTGTTCTCGGAATTCCGCTGACTTTTAAAAATGCTTCGGAAATCTTCCATTGTTTTCAAAATTCCGCTGACGCTTAAAAATGCTTCAGAACTCTTCCATTGTTCTCGGAATTCTGCTGACGTTTAATAATGCTTCGCAACTCTTTCATTGTTCTCGGAATTCCACTGACGTTTAAAAATGCTTCGGAACTCATCCATTGTTCTCGGAATTCCGTTGAAGTTTAAAAATGCTTCGAAACTCTTCCATTGTTCTCGGAATTCTGCTGACATATAAAAATGCTTCGGAAATCTTGCATTGTTCTCGGCATTCCGCTGACGTTTAAAAATGCTTCGGAACTCTTCCATTGCTCTCGGAATTCTGCTGAAGTTTAAAAATGTTTCAGAACTCTTACATTGTTCTCGGAATTCTGCTGACGTTTAAAAATGCTTCGGAACTCTTCCATTGTTCTCAGAATTCAGCTGAAGTTTAAAAATGCTTCGGAACTCTTCCATTGTTCTCGGAATTCTGCTGAAGTTTAAAAATGCTACGTAACTCTTCCATTGTTCTCAGAATTCCGCTGACGTTTAAAAATGCTTTGGAACTCTTCCATTGCTCTCGGAATTCTGCTGAAGTTTAAAAATGCTTCGGAACTCTTCCATTGTTCTCGGAATTCTGCTGAAGTTTAAAAATGCTTCGGAACTCTTCCATTGTTCTCGGAATTCCGTTGAAGTTTAAAAATACTTCGAAACTCTTCCATTGTTCTCGGAATTCTGCTGAAGTTTAAAAATGCTTCGGAACTCTTCCATTGTTCTCAGAATTCCGCTAACGTTTAAAAATGCTTCGGAAATCTTCCATTGTTTTCAAAATTCCGCTGACGCTTAAAAATGCTTCAGAACTCTTCCATTGTTCTCGGAATTCCGCTGACGTTTAATAATGCTTCGCAACTCTTTCATTGTACTCGGAATTCCGCTAACGTTTAAAAATGCTTCGGAACTCTTCCATTGTTCTCGGAATTCCGTTGAAGTTTAAAAATGCTTCGAAACTCTTCCATTGTTCTGGGAATTCTGCTGAAGTTTAAAAATGCTTCAGAACTCTTCCATTGTTCTCGGAATTCCGCTGACGTTTAATAATGCTTCGCAACTCTTCCATTGTTCTCGGAATTCGTGTGAATTTTAAAAATGCTTCGGAACTCTTCTATTGTTCTCGGAATTCCGCTGAAATTTAAAAATGCTTAAAATCTCTTACATTGTACTCGGAATTCCGCTGAAGTTTAAAAATGCTTCGGAACTCTTCCATTGTTCTCGGAATTCTGCTGAAGCTTAAAAATGCTTCAGAACTCTTCCATTGTTCTCAGAATTCCGCTGACGTTTAAAAATGCTTCGGAAATCTTCCATTGTTTTCAAAATTCCGCTGACGTTTAAAAATGCTTCAGAACTATTCCATTGTTCTCAGAATTCTGCTGACGTTTAAAAATGCTTCAGAACTCTTCCATTGTTCTCGGAATTCCGCTGACGTTTAAAAATGCTTCACAACTCTTCCATTGTTCTCGGAATTCCGCTGACGTTTAAAAATGCTTCACAACTCTTCCATTGTTCTCGGAATTCCGCTGACTTTTAAAAATGCTTCGGAAATCTTCCATTGTTTTCAAAATTCCGCTGACGCTTAAAAATGCTTCAGAACTCTTCCATTGTTCTCGGAATTCTGCTGACGTTTAATAATGCTTCGCAACTCTTCCATTGTTCTCGGAATTCTGCTGACATATAAAAATGCTTCGGAAATCTTGCATTGTTCTCGGCATTCCGCTGACGTTTAAAAATGCTTCGGAACTCTTCCATTGCTCTCGGAATTCTGCTGAAGTTTAAAAATGTTTCAGAACTCTTACATTGTTCTCGGAATTCTGCTGAAGTTTAAAAATGCTTCGGAACTCTTCCATTGTTCTCGGAATTCTGCTGAAGTTTAAAAATGCTACGTAACTCTTCCATTGTTCTCAGAATTCCGCTGACGTTTAAAAATGCTTTGGAACTCTTCCATTGCTCTCGGAATTCTGCTGAAGTTTAAAAATGCTTCGGAACTCTTCCATTGTTCTCGGAATTCCGTTGAAGTTTAAAAATACTTCGAAACTCTTCCATTGTTCTCGGAATTCTGCTGAAGTTTAAAAATGCTTCGGAACTCTTCCATTGTTCTCAGAATTCCGCTAACGTTTAAAAATGCTTCGGAAATCTTCCATTGTTTTCAAAATTCCGCTGACGCTTAAAAATGCTTCAGAACTCTTCCATTGTTCTCGGAATTCCGCTGACGTTTAATAATGCTTCGCAACTCTTTCATTGTACTCGGAATTCCGCTAACGTTTAAAAATGCTTCGGAACTCTTCCATTGTTCTCAGAATTCAGCTGAAGTTTAAAAATGCTTCGGAACTCTTCCATTGTTCTCGGAATTCTGCTGAAGTTTAAAAATGCTACGTAACTCTTCCATTGTTCTCAGAATTCCGCTGACGTTTAAAAATGCTTTGGAACTCTTCCATTGCTCTCGGAATTCTGCTGAAGTTTAAAAATGCTTCGGAACTCTTCCATTGTTCTCGGAATTCCGTTGAAGTTTAAAAATACTTCGAAACTCTTCCATTGTTCTCGGAATTCTGCTGAAGTTTAAAAATGCTTCGGAACTCTTCCATTGTTCTCAGAATTCCGCTAACGTTTAAAAATGCTTCGGAAATCTTCCATTGTTTTCAAAATTCCGCTGACGCTTAAAAATGCTTCAGAACTCTTCCATTGTTCTCGGAATTCCGCTGACGTTTAATAATGCTTCGCAACTCTTTCATTGTACTCGGAATTCCGCTAACGTTTAAAAATGCTTCGGAACTCTTCCATTGTTCTCGGAATTCCGTTGAAGTTTAAAAATGCTTCGAAACTCTTCCATTGTTCTGGGAATTCTGCTGAAGTTTAAAAATGCTTCAGAACTCTTCCATTGTTCTCGGAATTCCGCTGACGTTTAATAATGCTTCGCAACTCTTTCATTGTTCTCGGAATTCCGCTGATGTTTAAAAATGCTTCGGAACTCTTCCATTGTTCTCGGAATTCTGTTGAAGTTTAAAAATGCTTCTAAACTCTTCCATTGTTCTCGGAATTCCGCTGACATATAAAAATGCTTCGGAAATCTTGCATTGTTCTCGGCATTCCGCTGACATTTAAAACTGCTTCGGAACTCTTCAATTGTTCTCGGAATTCTGCCGAACTTTTAAAATGCTTTGGAACTCTTCCATTGTTCTCGGAATTCTGCTGACGTTTAAAAATGCTTCGGAAATCTTCCATTGTTTTCAAAATTCCGCTGACGTTTAAAAATGCTTCAGAACTCTTCCATTGTTCTCGGAATTCCGCTGACGTTTTAAAATGCTTCGGTACTCTTCCATTGTTCTCGGAATTCCGCTGACATATAAAAATGCTTCGGAAATCTTGCATTGTTCTCGGCATTCCGCTGACGTTTAAAAATGCTTCGGAACTCTTCCATTGTTCTCAGAATTCCGCTGACGTTTAAAAATGCTTCGGAAATCTTCCATTGTTTTCAAAATTCCGCTGACGTTTAAAAATGCTTCAGAACTCTTCCATTGTTCTCGGAATTCCGCTGACGTTTAAAAATGCTTTGGAACTCTTCCATTATTCTCGGAATTCTGCTGAAGTTTAAAAATGCTTCGGAACTCTTCCATTGTTCTCAGAATTCCGCTGACGTTTAAAAATGCTTCGGTACTCTTCCATTGTTCTCGGAATTCCGCTGACATATAAAAATGCTTCGGAAATCTTGCATTGTTCTCGGCATTCCGCTGACGTTTAAAAACGCTTCGGAACTCTTCAATTGTTCTCGGAATTCTGCTGAACTTTTAAAATGCTTTGGAACTCTTCCATTGCTCTCGGAATTCTGCTGAAGTTTAAAAATGCTTCAGAACTCTTCCATTGTTTTCGGAATTCTGCTGAAGTTTAAAAATGCTTCGGAACTCTTCCATTGTTCTCAGAATTCCACTGACGTTTAAAAATGCTTCGGAAATCTTCCATTGTTTTCAAAATTCCGCTGACGCTTAAAAATGCTTCGGAACTCTTCCATTGTTCTCGGAATTCTGTTGAAGTTTAAAAATGCTTCTAAACTCTTCCATTGTTCTCGGAATTCCGCTGACATATAAAAATGCTTCGGAAATCTTGCATTGTTCTCGGCATTCCGCTGACATTTAAAAATGCTTCGGAACTCTTCAATTGTTCTCGGAATTCTGCCGAACTTTTAAAATGCTTTGGAACTCTTCCATTGTTCTCGGAATTCTGCTGTAGTTTAAAAATGCTTCGGAACTCTTCCATTGTTCTCGGAATTCCGCTGACGTTTAAAAATGCTTCGGAAATCTTCCATTGTTTTCAAAATTCCGCTGACGTTTAAAAATGCTTCAGAACTCTTCCATTGTTCTCGGAATTCCGCTGACGTTTTAAAATGCTTCGGTACTCTTCCATTGTTCTCGGAATTCCGCTGACATATAAAAATGCTTCGGAAATCTTGCATTGTTCTCGGCATTCCGCTGACGTTTAAAAATGCTTCGGAACTCTTCCATTGTTCTCAGAATTCCGCTGACGTTTAAAAATGCTTCGGAAATCTTCCATTGTTTTCAAAATTCCGCTGACGTTTAAAAATGCTTCAGAACTCTTCCATTGTTCTCGGAATTCCGCTGACGTTTAAAAATGCTTTGGAACTCTTCCATTATTCTCGGAATTCTGCTGAAGTTTAAAAATGCTTCGGAACTCTTCCATTGTTCTCAGAATTCCGCTGACGTTTAAAAATGCTTCGGTACTCTTCCATTGTTCTCGGAATTCCGCTGACATATAAAAATGCTTCGGAAATCTTGCATTGTTCTCGGCATTCCGCTGACGTTTAAAAATGCTTCGGAACTCTTCAATTGTTCTCGGAATTCTGCTGAACTTTTAAAATGCTTTGGAACTCTTCCATTGCTCTCGGAATTCTGCTGAAGTTTAAAAATGCTTCAGAACTCTTCCATTGTTTTCGGAATTCTGCTGAAGTTTAAAAATGCTTCGGAACTCTTCCATTGTTCTCAGAATTCCACTGACGTTTAAAAATGCTTCGGAAATCTTCCATTGTTTTCAAAATTCCGCTGACGCTTAAAAATGCTTCAGAACTCTTCCATTGTTCTCGGAATTCCGCTGACGTTTAATAATGCTTCGCAACTTTTTCATTGTTCTCGGAATTCCGCTGACGGTTAAAAATGCTTCGGAACTCTTCGATTGTTCTCGGAATTCCGTTGAAGTTTAAAAATGCTTCGAAACTCTTCCATTGTTCTCGGAATTCTGCTGAAGTTTAAAAATGCTTCGGAACTCTTCCATTGTTCTCGGAATTCCGTTGAAGTTTAAAAATACTTCGAAACTCTTCCATTGTTCTCGGAATTCTGCTGAAGTTTAAAAATGCTTCGGAACTCTTCCATTGTTCTCAGAATTCCGCTAACGTTTAAAAATGCTTCGGAAATCTTCCATTGTTTTCAAAATTCCGCTGACGCTTAAAAATGCTTCAGAACTCTTCCATTGTTCTCGGAATTCCGCTGACGTTTAATAATGCTTCGCAACTCTTTCATTGTACTCGGAATTCCGCTAACGTTTAAAAATGCTTCGGAACTCTTCCATTGTTCTCGGAATTCCGTTGAAGTTTAAAAATGCTTCGAAACTCTTCCATTGTTCTGGGAATTCTGCTGAAGTTTAAAAATGCTTCAGAACTCTTCCATTGTTCTCGGAATTCCGCTGACGTTTAATAATGCTTCGCAACTCTTCCATTGTTCTCGGAATTCGTGTGAATTTTAAAAATGCTTCGGAACTCTTCTATTGTTCTCGGAATTCCGCTGAAATTTAAAAATGCTTAAAATCTCTTACATTGTACTCGGAATTCCGCTGAAGTTTAAAAATGCTTCGGAACTCTTCCATTGTTCTCGGAATTCTGCTGAAGTTTAAAAATGCTTCAGAACTCTTCCATTGTTCTCAGAATTCCGCTGACGTTTAAAAATGCTTCGGAAATCTTCCATTGTTTTCAAAATTCCGCTGACGTTTAAAAATGCTTCAGAACTATTCCATTGTTCTCAGAATTCTGCTGACGTTTAAAAATGCTTCAGAACTCTTCCATTGTTCTCGGAATTCCGCTGACGTTTAAAAATGCTTCACAACTCTTCCATTGTTCTCGGAATTCCGCTGACGTTTAAAAATGCTTCACAACTCTTCCATTGTTCTCGGAATTCCGCTGACTTTTAAAAATGCTTCGGAAATCTTCCATTGTTTTCAAAATTCCGCTGACGCTTAAAAATGCTTCAGAACTCTTCCATTGTTCTCGGAATTCTGCTGACGTTTAATAATGCTTCGCAACTCTTTCATTGTTCTCGGAATTCCACTGACGTTTAAAAATGCTTCGGAACTCATCCATTGTTCTCGGAATTCCGTTGAAGTTTAAAAATGCTTCGAAACTCTTCCATTGTTCTCGGAATTCTGCTGACATATAAAAATGCTTCGGAAATCTTGCATTGTTCTCGGCATTCCGCTGACGTTTAAAAATGCTTCGGAACTCTTCCATTGCTCTCGGAATTCTGCTGAAGTTTAAAAATGTTTCAGAACTCTTACATTGTTCTCGGAATTCTGCTGACGTTTAAAAATGCTTCGGAACTCTTCCATTGTTCTCGGAATTCTGCTGAAGTTTAAAAATGCTTCGGAACTCTTCCATTGTTCTCGGAATTCCGTTGAAGTTTAAAAATACTTCGAAACTCTTCCATTGTTCTCGGAATTCTGCTGAAGTTTAAAAATGCTTCGGAACTCTTCCATTGTTCTCAGAATTCCGCTAACGTTTAAAAATGCTTCGGAAATCTTCCATTGTTTTCAAAATTCCGCTGACGCTTAAAAATGCTTCAGAACTCTTCCATTGTTCTCGGAATTCCGCTGACGTTTAATAATGCTTCGCAACTCTTTCATTGTACTCGGAATTCCGCTAACGTTTAAAAATGCTTCGGAACTCTTCCATTGTTCTCGGAATTCCGTTGAAGTTTAAAAATGCTTCGAAACTCTTCCATTGTTCTGGGAATTCTGCTGAAGTTTAAAAATGCTTCAGAACTCTTCCATTGTTCTCGGAATTCCGCTGACGTTTAATAATGCTTCGCAACTCTTCCATTGTTCTCGGAATTCGTGTGAATTTTAAAAATGCTTCGGAACTCTTCTATTGTTCTCGGAATTCCGCTGAAATTTAAAAATGCTTAAAATCTCTTACATTGTACTCGGAATTCCGCTGAAGTTTAAAAATGCTTCGGAACTCTTCCATTGTTCTCGGAATTCTGCTGAAGTTTAAAAATGCTTCAGAACTCGTCCATTGTTCTCAGAATTCCGCTGACGTTTAAAAATGCTTCGGAAATCTTCCATTGTTTTCAAAATTCCGCTGACGTTTAAAAATGCTTCAGAACTATTCCATTGTTCTCAGAATTCTGCTGACGTTTAAAAATGCTTCAGAACTCTTCCATTGTTCTCGGAATTCCGCTGACGTTTAAAAATGCTTCACAACTCTTCCATTGTTCTCGGAATTCCGCTGACGTTTAAAAATGCTTCACAACTCTTCCATTGTTCTCGGAATTCCGCTGACTTTTAAAAATGCTTCGGAAATCTTCCATTGTTTTCAAAATTCCGCTGACGCTTAAAAATGCTTCAGAACTCTTCCATTGTTCTCGGAATTCTGCTGACGTTTAATAATGCTTCGCAACTCTTTCATTGTTCTCGGAATTCCACTGACGTTTAAAAATGCTTCGGAACTCATCCATTGTTCTCGGAATTCCGTTGAAGTTTAAAAATGCTTCGAAACTCTTCCATTGTTCTCGGAATTCTGCTGACATATAAAAATGCTTCGGAAATCTTGCATTGTTCTCGGCATTCCGCTGACGTTTAAAAATGCTTCGGAACTCTTCCATTGCTCTCGGAATTCTGCTGAAGTTTAAAAATGTTTCAGAACTCTTACATTGTTCTCGGAATTCTGCTGACGTTTAAAAATGCTTCGGAACTCTTCCATTGTTCTCAGAATTCAGCTGAAGTTTAAAAATGCTTCGGAACTCTTCCATTGTTCTCGGAATTCTGCTGAAGTTTAAAAATGCTACGTAACTCTTCCATTGTTCTCAGAATTCCGCTGACGTTTAAAAATGCTTTGGAACTCTTCCATTGCTCTCGGAATTCTGCTGAAGTTTAAAAATGCTTCGGAACTCTTCCATTGTTCTCGGAATTCTGCTGAAGTTTAAAAATGCTTCGGAACTCTTCCATTGTTCTCGGAATTCCGTTGAAGTTTAAAAATACTTCGAAACTCTTCCATTGTTCTCGGAATTCTGCTGAAGTTTAAAAATGCTTCGGAACTCTTCCATTGTTCTCAGAATTCCGCTAACGTTTAAAAATGCTTCGGAAATCTTCCATTGTTTTCAAAATTCCGCTGACGCTTAAAAATGCTTCAGAACTCTTCCATTGTTCTCGGAATTCCGCTGACGTTTAATAATGCTTCGCAACTCTTTCATTGTACTCGGAATTCCGCTAACGTTTAAAAATGCTTCGGAACTCTTCCATTGTTCTCGGAATTCCGTTGAAGTTTAAAAATGCTTCGAAACTCTTCCATTGTTCTGGGAATTCTGCTGAAGTTTAAAAATGCTTCAGAACTCTTCCATTGTTCTCGGAATTCCGCTGACGTTTAATAATGCTTCGCAACTCTTCCATTGTTCTCGGAATTCGTGTGAATTTTAAAAATGCTTCGGAACTCTACTATTGTTCTCGGAATTCCGCTGAAATTTAAAAATGCTTAAAATCTCTTACATTGTACTCGGAATTCCGCTGAAGTTTAAAAATGCTTCGGAACTCTTCCATTGTTCTCGGAATTCTGCTGAAGCTTAAAAATGCTTCAGAACTCTTCCATTGTTCTCAGAATTCCGCTGACGTTTAAAAATGCTTCGGAAATCTTCCATTGTTTTCAAAATTCCGCTGACGTTTAAAAATGCTTCAGAACTATTCCATTGTTCTCAGAATTCTGCTGACGTTTAAAAATGCTTCAGAACTCTTCCATTGTTCTCGGAATTCCGCTGACATTTAAAAATGCTTCACAACTCTTCCATTGTTCTCGGAATTCCGCTGACGTTTAAAAATGCTTCACAACTCTTCCATTGTTCTCGGAATTCCGCTGACTTTTAAAAATGCTTCGGAAATCTTCCATTGTTTTCAAAATTCCGCTGACGCTTAAAAATGCTTCAGAACTCTTCCATTGTTCTCGGAATTCTGCTGACGTTTAATAATGCTTCGCAACTCTTCCATTGTTCTCGGAATTCTGCTGACATATAAAAATGCTTCGGAAATCTTGCATTGTTCTCGGCATTCCGCTGACGTTTAAAAATGCTTCGGAACTCTTCCATTGCTCTCGGAATTCTGCTGAAGTTTAAAAATGTTTCAGAACTCTTACATTGTTCTCGGAATTCTGCTGACGTTTAAAAATGCTTCGGAACTCTTCCATTGTTCTCAGAATTCAGCTGAAGTTTAAAAATGCTTCGGAACTCTTCCATTGTTCTCGGAATTCTGCTGAAGTTTAAAAATGCTACGTAACTCTTCCATTGTTCTCAGAATTCCGCTGACGTTTAAAAATGCTTTGGAACTCTTCCATTGCTCTCGGAATTCTGCTGAAGTTTAAAAATGCTTCGGAACTCTTCCATTGTTCTCGGAATTCCGTTGAAGTTTAAAAATACTTCGAAACTCTTCCATTGTTCTCGGAATTCTGCTGAAGTTTAAAAATGCTTCGGAACTCTTCCATTGTTCTCAGAATTCCGCTAACGTTTAAAAATGCTTCGGAAATCTTCCATTGTTTTCAAAATTCCGCTGACGCTTAAAAATGCTTCAGAACTCTTCCATTGTTCTCGGAATTCCGCTGACGTTTAATAATGCTTCGCAACTCTTTCATTGTACTCGGAATTCCGCTAACGTTTAAAAATGCTTCGGAACTCTTCCATTGTTCTCAGAATTCAGCTGAAGTTTAAAAATGCTTCGGAACTCTTCCATTGTTCTCGGAATTCTGCTGAAGTTTAAAAATGCTACGTAACTCTTCCATTGTTCTCAGAATTCCGCTGACGTTTAAAAATGCTTTGGAACTCTTCCATTGCTCTCGGAATTCTGCTGAAGTTTAAAAATGCTTCGGAACTCTTCCATTGTTCTCGGAATTCCGTTGAAGTTTAAAAATACTTCGAAACTCTTCCATTGTTCTCGGAATTCTGCTGAAGTTTAAAAATGCTTCGGAACTCTTCCATTGTTCTCAGAATTCCGCTAACGTTTAAAAATGCTTCGGAAATCTTCCATTGTTTTCAAAATTCCGCTGACGCTTAAAAATGCTTCAGAACTCTTCCATTGTTCTCGGAATTCCGCTGACGTTTAATAATGCTTCGCAACTCTTTCATTGTACTCGGAATTCCGCTAACGTTTAAAAATGCTTCGGAACTCTTCCATTGTTCTCGGAATTCCGTTGAAGTTTAAAAATGCTTCGAAACTCTTCCATTGTTCTGGGAATTCTGCTGAAGTTTAAAAATGCTTCAGAACTCTTCCATTGTTCTCGGAATTCCGCTGACGTTTAATAATGCTTCGCAACTCTTTCATTGTTCTCGGAATTCCGCTGATGTTTAAAAATGCTTCGGAACTCTTCCATTGTTCTCGGAATTCTGTTGAAGTTTAAAAATGCTTCTAAACTCTTCCATTGTTCTCGGAATTCCGCTGACATATAAAAATGCTTCGGAAATCTTGCATTGTTCTCGGCATTCCGCTGACATTTAAAAATGCTTCGGAACTCTTCAATTGTTCTCGGAATTCTGCCGAACTTTTAAAATGCTTTGGAACTCTTCCATTGTTCTCGGAATTCTGCTGTAGTTTAAAAATGCTTCGGAACTCTTCCATTGTTCTCGGAATTCCGCTGACGTTTAAAAATGCTTCGGAAATCTTCCATTGTTTTCAAAATTCCGCTGACGTTTAAAAATGCTTCAGAACTCTTCCATTGTTCTCGGAATTCCGCTGACGTTTTAAAATGCTTCGGTACTCTTCCATTGTTCTCGGAATTCCGCTGACATATAAAAATGCTTCGGAAATCTTGCATTGTTCTCGGCATTCCGCTGACGTTTAAAAATGCTTCGGAACTCTTCCATTGTTCTCAGAATTCCGCTGACGTTTAAAAATGCTTCGGAAATCTTCCATTGTTTTCAAAATTCCGCTGACGTTTAAAAATGCTTCAGAACTCTTCCATTGTTCTCGGAATTCCGCTGACGTTTAAAAATGCTTTGGAACTCTTCCATTATTCTCGGAATTCTGCTGAAGTTTAAAAATGCTTCGGAACTCTTCCATTGTTCTCAGAATTCCGCTGACGTTTAAAAATGCTTCGGTACTCTTCCATTGTTCTCGGAATTCCGCTGACATATAAAAATGCTTCGGAAATCTTGCATTGTTCTCGGCATTCCGCTGACGTTTAAAAATGCTTCGGAACTCTTCAATTGTTCTCGGAATTCTGCTGAACTTTTAAAATGCTTTGGAACTCTTCCATTGCTCTCGGAATTCTGCTGAAGTTTAAAAATGCTTCAGAACTCTTCCATTGTTTTCGGAATTCTGCTGAAGTTTAAAAATGCTTCGGAACTCTTCCATTGTTCTCAGAATTCCACTGACGTTTAAAAATGCTTCGGAAATCTTCCATTGTTTTCAAAATTCCGCTGACGCTTAAAAATGCTTCAGAACTCTTCCATTGTTCTCGGAATTCCGCTGACGTTTAATAATGCTTCGCAACTTTTTCATTGTTCTCGGAATTCCGCTGACGGTTAAAAATGCTTCGGAACTCTTCGATTGTTCTCGGAATTCCGTTGAAGTTTAAAAATGCTTCGAAACTCTTCCATTGTTCTCGGAATTCTGCTGACGTTTAAAAATGCTTCGGAACTCTTCCATTGTTCTCGGAATTCCGTTGAAGTTTAAAAATGCTTCGGAACTCTTCCATTGTTCTCGGAATTCCGCTGACATATAAAAATGCTTTGAAAATCTTGCATTGTTCTCGGCATTCCGCTGACGTTTAAAATTGCTTCGGAACTCTTCAATTGTTCTCGGAATTCTGTTGAACTTTTAAAATGCTTTGGAACTCTTCCATTGCTCTCGGAATTCTGCTGAAGTTTAAAAATGCTTCAGAACTCTTACATTGTTCTCGGAATTCTGCTGACGTTTAAAAATGCTTCGGAACTCTACCATTGTTCTCGGAATTCCGTTGAAGTTTAAAAATGCTTCATAACTCTTCCATTGTTCTCGCAATTCTGCTGAAGTTTAAAAATGCTTCGGAACTCTTCCATTGTTCTCGGAATTCCGCTGACGTTTAATAATGCTTCGCAACTCTTTCATTGTTCTCGGAATTCCACTGACGTTTAAAAATGCTTCGGAAATCTTCCATTGTTTTCAAAATTCCGCTGACGCTTAAAAATGCTTCAGAACTCTTCCATTGTTCTCGGAATTCCGCTGACGTTTAATAATGCTTTGCAACTCTTTCATTGTACTCGGAATTCCGCTAACGTTTAAAAATGCTTCAGAACTCTTCCATTGTTCTCGGAATTCCGCTGACGTTTAATAATGCTTTGCAACTCTTTCATTGTTCTCGGAATTCCGCTGATGTTTAAAAATGCTTCGGAACTCTTCCATTGTTCTCGGAATTCTGTTGAAGTTTAAAAATGCTTCTAAACTCTTCCATTGTTCTCGGAATTCCGCTGACATATAAAAATGCTTCGGAAATCTTGCATTGTTCTCGGCATTCCGCTGACGTTTAAAAATGCTTCGGAACTCTTCCATTGTTCTCGGAATTCTGCTGAAGTTTAAAAATGCTTCAGAACTCTTCCATTGTTCTCAGAATTCCGCTGACGTTTAAAAATGCTTCGGAAATCTTCCATTGTTTTCAAAATTCCGCTGACGTTTAAAAATGCTTCAGAACTATTCCATTGTTCTCAGAATTCTGCTGATGTTTAAAAATGCTTCGGAACTCTTCCATTGTTCTCGGAATTCCGCTGACGTTTAAAAATGCTTCACAACTCTTCCATTGTTCACGGAATTCCACTGACGTTTAAAAATGCTTCACAACTCTTCCATTGTTCTCGGAATTCCGCTGACTTTTAAAAATGCTTCGGAAATCTTCCATTGTTTTCAAAATTCCGCTGACGCTTAAAAATGCTTCAGAACTCTTCCATTGTTCTCGGAATTCTGCTGAAGTTTAAAAATGCTTCAGAACTCTTACATTGTTCTCGGAATTCTGCTGACGTTTAAAAATGCCTCGGAACTCTTCCATTGTTCTCTGAATTCCGCTGACGTTTAAAAATGCTTCGGTACTCTTCCTTTGTTCTCGGAATTCCGCTGACATATAAAAATGCTTCGGAAATCTTGCATTGTTCTCGGCATTCCGCTGACGTTTAAAAATGCTTCGGAACTCTTCAATTGTTCTCGGAATTCTGCCGAACTTTTAAAATGCTTTGGAACTCTTCCATTGCTCTCGGAATTCTGCTGAAGTTTAAAAATGCTTCAGAACTCTTCCATTGTTCTCGGAATTCTGCTGTAGTTTAAAAATGCTTCGGAACTCTTCCATTGTTCTCGGAATTCCGCTGACGTTTAAAAATGCTTCGGAAATCTTCCATTGTTTTCAAAATTCCGCTGACGTTTAAAAATGCTTCAGAACTCTTCCATTGTTCTCGGAATTCCGCTGACATATAAAAATGCTTCGGAAATCTTGCATTGTTCTCGGCATTCCGCTGACATTTAAAAATGCTTCGGAAATCTTCCATTGATATCAAAATTCCGCTGACGCTTAAAAATGCTTCAGAACTCTTCCATTGTTCTCGGAATTCCGCTGACGTTTAATAATGCTTTGCAACTCTTTCATTGTACTCGGAATTCCGCTAACGTTTAAAAATGCTTCAGAACTCTTCCATTGTTCTCGGAATTCCGCTGACGTTTAATAATGCTTTGCAACTCTTTCATTGTTCTCGGAATTCCGCTGATGTTTAAAAATGCTTCGGAACTCTTCCATTGTTCTCGGAATTCTGTTGAAGTTTAAAAATGCTTCTAAACTCTTCCATTGTTCTCGGAATTCCGCTGACATATAAAAATGCTTTGGAACTCTTCCATTGTTCTCGGAATTCCGCTGACATATAAAAATGCTTTGAAAATCTTGCATTGTTCTCGGCATTCCGCTGACGTTTAAAATTGCTTCGGAACTCTTCAATTGTTCTCGGAATTCTGTTGAACTTTTAAATTGCTTTGGAACTCTTCCATTGCTCTCGGAATTCTGCTGAAGTTTAAAAATGCTTAAAATCTCTTACATTGTACTCGGAATTCCGCTGAAGTTTAAAAATGCTTCGGAACTCTTCCATTGCTCTCGGAATTCTGCTGAAGTTTAAAAATGCTTCAGAACTCTTACATTGTTCTCGGAATTCTGCTGACGTTTAAAAATGCTTCGGAACTCTTCCATTGTTCTCAGAATTCCGCTGAAGTTTAAAAATGCTTCGGTACTCTTCCATTGTTCTCGGAATTCCGCTGACATATAAAAATGCTTCGGAAATCTTGCATTGTTCTCGGAATTCTGCTGACGTTTAAAAATGCTTCGGAACTCTTCCATTGTTCTCAGAATTCAGCTGAAGTTTAAAAATGCTTCGGAACTCTTCCATTGTTCTCGGAATTCTGCTGAAGTTTAAAAATGCTACGTAACTCTTCCATTGTTCTCAGAATTCCGCTGACGTTTAAAAATGCTTTGGAACTCTTCCATTGCTCTCGGAATTCTGCTGAAGTTTAAAAATGCTTCGGAACTCTTCCATTGTTCTCGGAATTCTGCTGAAGTTTAAAAATGCTTCGGAACTCTTCCATTGTTCTCGGAATTCCGTTGAAGTTTAAAAATACTTCGAAACTCTTCCATTGTTCTCGGAATTCTGCTGAAGTTTAAAAATGCTTCGGAACTCTTCCATTGTTCTCAGAATTCCGCTAACGTTTAAAAATGCTTCGGAAATCTTCCATTGTTTTCAAAATTCCGCTGACGCTTAAAAATGCTTCAGAACTCTTCCATTGTTCTCGGAATTCCGCTGACGTTTAATAATGCTTCGCAACTTTTTCATTGTACTCGGAATTCCGCTAACGTTTAAAAATGCTTCGGAACTCTTCCATTGTTCTCGGAATTCCGTTGAAGTTTAAAAATGCTTCGAAACTCTTCCATTGTTCTGGGAATTCTGCTGAAGTTTAAAAATGCTTCAGAACTCTTCCATTGTTCTCGGAATTCCGCTGACGTTTAATAATGCTTCGCAACTCTTTCATTGTTCTCGGAATTCCGCTGATGTTTAAAAATGCTTCGGAACTCTTCCATTGTTCTCGGAATTCTGTTGAAGTTTAAAAATGCTTCTAAACTCTTCCATTGTTCTCGGAATTCCGCTGACATATAAAAATGCTTCGGAAATCTTGCATTGTTCTCGGCATTCCGCTGACATTTAAAAATGCTTCGGAACTCTTCAATTGTTCTCGGAATTCTGCCGAACTTTTAAAATGCTTTGGAACTCTTCCATTGTTCTCGGAATTCTGCTGTAGTTTAAAAATGCTTCGGAACTCTTCCATTGTTCTCGGAATTCCGCTGACGTTTAAAAATGCTTCGGAAATCTTCCATTGTTTTCAAAATTCCGCTGACGTTTAAAAATGCTTCAGAACTCTTCCATTGTTCTCGGAATTCCGCTGACGTTTTAAAATGCTTCGGTACTCTTCCATTGTTCTCGGAATTCCGCTGACATATAAAAATGCTTCGGAAATCTTGCATTGTTCTCGGCATTCTGCTGACGTTTAAAAATGCTTCGGAACTCTTCAATTGTTCTCGGAATTCTGCTGAACTTTTAAAATGCTTTGGAACTCTTCCATTGCTCTCGGAATTCTGCTGAAGTTTAAAAATGCTTCAGAACTCTTCCATTGTTTTCGGAATTCTGCTGAAGTTTAAAAATGCTTCGGAACTCTTCCATTGTTCTCAGAATTCCACTGACGTTTAAAAATGCTTCGGAAATCTTCCATTGTTTTCAAAATTCCGCTGACGCTTAAAAATGCTTCAGAACTCTTCCATTGTTCTCGGAATTCCGTTGAAGTTTAAAAATGCTTCGAAACTCTTCCATTGTTCTCGGAATTCTGCTGACGTTTAAAAATGCTTCGGAACTCTTCCATTGTTCTCGGAATTCCGTTGAAGTTTAAAAATGCTTCGAAACTCTTCCATTGTTCTCGGAATTCTGCTGAAGTTTAAAAATGCTTCGGAACTCTTCCATTGTTCTCGGAATTCCGCTGACATATAAAAATGCTTTGAAAATCTTGCATTGTTCTCGGCATTCCGCTGACGTTTAAAATTGCTTCGGAACTCTTCAATTGTTCTCGGAATTCTGTTGAACTTTTAAAATGCTTTGGAACTCTTCCATTGCTCTCGGAATTCTGCTGAAGTTTAAAAATGCTTCAGAACTCTTACATTGTTCTCGGAATTCTGCTGACGTTTAAAAATGCTTCGGAACTCTACCATTGTTCTCGGAATTCCGTTGAAGTTTAAAAATGCTTCATAACTCTTCCATTGTTCTCGGAATTCTGCTGAAGTTTAAAAATGCTTCGGAACTCTTCCATTGTTCTCGGAATTCCGCTGACGTTTAATAATGCTTCGCAACTCTTTCATTGTTCTCGGAATTCCACTGACGTTTAAAAATGCTTCGGAAATCTTCCATTGTTTTCAAAATTCCGCTGACGCTTAAAAATGCTTCAGAACTCTTCCATTGTTCTCGGAATTCCGCTGACGTTTAATAATGCTTTGCAACTCTTTCATTGTACTCGGAATTCCGCTAACGTTTAAAAATGCTTCAGAACTCTTCCATTGTTCTCGGAATTCCGCTGACGTTTAATAATGCTTCGCAACTCTTTCATTGTTCTCGGAATTCCGCTGATGTTTAAAAATGCTTCGGAACTCTTCCATTGTTCTCGGCATTCCGCTGACGTTTAAAAATGCTTCGGAACTCTTCCATTGTTCTCGGAATTCTGCTGAAGTTTAAAAATGCTTCAGAACTCTTCCATTGTTCTCGGAATTCCGCTGACGTTTAAAAATGCTTCACAACTCTTCCATTGTTCACGGAATTCCACTGACGTTTAAAAATGCTTCACAACTCTTCCATTGTTCTCGGAATTCCGCTGACTTTTAAAAATGCTTCGGAACTCTTCCATTGTTCTCGGAATTCCGCTGACGTTTAAAAATGCTTCACAACTCTTCCATTGTTCACGGAATTCCACTGACGTTTAAAAATGCTTCACAACTCTTCCATTGTTCTCGGAATTCCGCTGACTTTTAAAAATGCTTCGGAAATCTTCCATTGTTTTCAAAATTCCGCTGACGCTTAAAAATGCTTCAGAACTCTTCCATTGTTCTCGGAATTCTGCTGAAGTTTAAAAATGCTTCAGAACTCTTACATTGTTCTCGGAATTCTGCTGACGTTTAAAAATGCCTCGGAACTCTTCCATTGTTCTCTGAATTCCGCTGACGTTTAAAAATGCTTCGGTACTCTTCCTTTGTTCTCGGAATTCCGCTGACATATAAAAATGCTTCGGAAATCTTGCATTGTTCTCGGCATTCCGCTGACGTTTAAAAATGCTTCGGAACTCTTCAATTGTTCTCGGAATTCTGCCGAACTTTTAAAATGCTTTGGAACTCTTCCATTGCTCTCGGAATTCTGCTGAAGTTTAAAAATGCTTCAGAACTCTTCCATTGTTCTCGGAATTCTGCTGTAGTTTAAAAATGCTTCGGAACTCTTCCATTGTTCTCGGAATTCCGCTGACGTTTAAAAATGCTTCGGAAATCTTCCATTGTTTTCAAAATTCCGCTGACGTTTAAAAATGCTTCAGAACTCTTCCATTGTTCTCGGAATTCCGCTGACATATAAAAATGCTTCGGAAATCTTGCATTGTTCTCGGCATTCCGCTGACATTTAAAAATGCTTCGGAAATCTTCCATTGATATCAAAATTCCGCTGACGCTTAAAAATGCTTCAGAACTCTTCCATTGTTCTCGGAATTCCGCTGACGTTTAATAATGCTTCGCAACTTTTTCATTGTTCTCGGAATTCCGCTGACAGTTAAAAATGCTTCGGAACTCTTCCATTGTTCTCGGAATTCCGTTGAAGTTTAAAAATGCTTCGAAACTCTTCCATTGTTCTCGGAATTCTGCTGAAGTTTAAAAATGCTTCAGAACTCTTCCATTGTTCTCGGAATTCCGCTGACGTTTAATAATGCTTCGCAACTCTTTCATTGTTCTCGGAATTCCGCTGACGTTTAAAAATGCTTCGAAACTCTTCCATTGTTCTCGGAATTCTGCTGAAGTTTAAAAATGCTTCGGAACTCTTCCATTGTTCTCGGAATTCCGCTGACATATAAAAATGCTTTGAAAATCTTGCATTGTTCTCGGCATTCCGCTGACGTTTAAAATTGCTTCGGAACTCTTCAATTGTTCTCGGAATTCTGTTGAACTTTTAAATTGCTTTGGAACTCTTCCATTGCTCTCGGAATTCTGCTGAAGTTTAAAAATGCTTCAGAACTCTTACATTGTTCTCGGAATTCTGCTGACGTTTAAAAATGCTTCGGAACTCTTCCATTGTTCTCAGAATTCCGCTGAAGTTTAAAAATGCTTCGGTACTCTTCCATTGTTCTCGGAATTCCGCTGACATATAAAAATGCTTCGGAAATCTTGCATTGTTCTCGGCATTCCGCTGACGTTTAAAAATGCTTCGGAACTCTTCAATTGTTCTCGGAATTCTGCTGAACTTTTAAAATGCTTTGGAACTCTTCCATTGCTCTCGGAATTCTGCTGAAGTTTAAAAATGCTTCAGAACTCTTCCATTGTTTTCGGAATTCTGCTGAAGTTTAAAAATGCTTCGGAACTCTTCCATTGTTCTCAGAATTCCACTGACGTTTAAAAATGCTTCGGAAATCTTCCATTGTTTTCAAAATTCCGCTGACGCTTAAAAATGCTTCAGAACTCTTCCATTGTTCTCGGAATTCCGCTGACGTTTAATAATGCTTCGCAACTTTTTCATTGTTCTCGGAATTCCGCTGACGGTTAAAAATGCTTCACAACTCTTCCATTGTTCACGGAATTCCACTGACGTTTAAAAATGCTTCACAACTCTTCCATTGTTCTCGGAATTCCGCTGACTTTTAAAAATGCTTCGGAAATCTTCCATTGTTTTCAAAATTCCGCTGACGCTTAAAAATGCTTCAGAACTCTTCCATTGTTCTCGGAATTCTGCTGAAGTTTAAAAATGCTTCAGAACTCTTACATTGTTCTCGGAATTCTGCTGACGTTTAAAAATGCCTCGGAACTCTTCCATTGTTCTCTGAATTCCGCTGACGTTTAAAAATGCTTCGGTACTCTTCCTTTGTTCTCGGAATTCCGCTGACATATAAAAATGCTTCGGAAATCTTGCATTGTTCTCGGCATTCCGCTGACGTTTAAAAATGCTTCGGAACTCTTCAATTGTTCTCGGAATTCTGCCGAACTTTTAAAATGCTTTGGAACTCTTCCATTGCTCTCGGAATTCTGCTGAAGTTTAAAAATGCTTCAGAACTCTTCCATTGTTCTCGGAATTCTGCTGTAGTTTAAAAATGCTTCGGAACTCTTCCATTGTTCTCGGAATTCCGCTGACGTTTAAAAATGCTTCGGAAATCTTCCATTGTTTTCAAAATTCCGCTGACGTTTAAAAATGCTTCAGAACTCTTCCATTGTTCTCGGAATTCCGCTGACATATAAAAATGCTTCGGAAATCTTGCATTGTTCTCGGCATTCCGCTGACATTTAAAAATGCTTCGGAAATCTTCCATTGATATCAAAATTCCGCTGACGCTTAAAAATGCTTCAGAACTCTTCCATTGTTCTCGGAATTCCGCTGACGTTTAATAATGCTTCGCAACTTTTTCATTGTTCTCGGAATTCCGCTGACAGTTAAAAATGCTTCGGAACTCTTCCATTGTTCTCGGAATTCCGTTGAAGTTTAAAAATGCTTCGAAACTCTTCCATTGTTCTCGGAATTCTGCTGAAGTTTAAAAATGCTTCAGAACTCTTCCATTGTTCTCGAAATTCCGCTGACGTTTAATAATGCTTCGCAACTCTTTCATTGTTCTCGGAATTCCGCTGACGTTTAAAAATGCTTCGAAACTCTTCCATTGTTCTCGGAATTCTGCTGAAGTTTAAAAATGCTTCGGAACTCTTCCATTGTTCTCGGAATTCCGCTGACATATAAAAATGCTTTGAAAATCTTGCATTGTTCTCGGCATTCCGCTGACGTTTAAAATTGCTTCGGAACTCTTCAATTGTTCTCGGAATTCTGTTGAACTTTTAAATTGCTTTGGAACTCTTCCATTGCTCTCGGAATTCTGCTGAAGTTTAAAAATGCTTCAGAACTCTTACATTGTTCTCGGAATTCTGCTGACGTTTAAAAATGCTTCGGAACTCTACCATTGTTCGCGGAATTCCGCTGAAGTTTAAAAATGCTTAAAATCTCTTACATTGTACTCGGAATTCCGCTGAAGTTTAAAAATGCTTCGGAACTCTTCCATTGCTCTCGGAATTCTGCTGAAGTTTAAAAATGCTTCAGAACTCTTACATTGTTCTCGGAATTCTGCTGACGTTTAAAAATGCTTCGGAACTCTTCCATTGTTCTCAGAATTCCGCTGAAGTTTAAAAATGCTTCGGTACTCTTCCATTGTTCTCGGAATTCCGCTGACATATAAAAATGCTTCGGAAATCTTGCATTGTTCTCGGAATTCTGCTGACGTTTAAAAATGCTTCGGAACTCTTCCATTGTTCTCAGAATTCAGCTGAAGTTTAAAAATGCTTCGGAACTCTTCCATTGTTCTCGGAATTCTGCTGAAGTTTAAAAATGCTACGTAACTCTTCCATTGTTCTCAGAATTCCGCTGACGTTTAAAAATGCTTTGGAACTCTTCCATTGCTCTCGGAATTCTGCTGAAGTTTAAAAATGCTTCGGAACTCTTCCATTGTTCTCGGAATTCTGCTGAAGTTTAAAAATGCTTCGGAACTCTTCCATTGTTCTCGGAATTCCGTTGAAGTTTAAAAATACTTCGAAACTCTTCCATTGTTCTCGGAATTCTGCTGAAGTTTAAAAATGCTTCGGAACTCTTCCATTGTTCTCAGAATTCCGCTAACGTTTAAAAATGCTTCGGAAATCTTCCATTGTTTTCAAAATTCCGCTGACGCTTAAAAATGCTTCAGAACTCTTCCATTGTTCTCGGAATTCCGCTGACGTTTAATAATGCTTCGCAACTCTTTCATTGTACTCGGAATTCCGCTAACGTTTAAAAATGCTTCGGAACTCTTCCATTGTTCTCGGAATTCCGTTGAAGTTTAAAAATGCTTCGAAACTCTTCCATTGTTCTGGGAATTCTGCTGAAGTTTAAAAATGCTTCAGAACTCTTCCATTGTTCTCGGAATTCCGCTGACGTTTAATAATGCTTCGCAACTCTTTCATTGTTCTCGGAATTCCGCTGATGTTTAAAAATGCTTCGGAACTCTTCCATTGTTCTCGGAATTCTGTTGAAGTTTAAAAATGCTTCTAAACTCTTCCATTGTTCTCGGAATTCCGCTGACATATAAAAATGCTTTGAAAATCTTGCATTGTTCTCGGCATTCCGCTGACGTTTAAAATTGCTTCGGAACTCTTCAATTGTTCTCGGAATTCTGTTGAACTTTTAAATTGCTTTGGAACTCTTCCATTGCTCTCGGAATTCTGCTGAAGTTTAAAAATGCTTCAGAACTCTTACATTGTTCGCGGAATTCCGCTGAAGTTTAAAAATGCTTAAAATCTCTTACATTGTACTCGGAATTCCGCTGAAGTTTAAAAATGCTTCGGAACTCTTCCATTGCTCTCGGAATTCTGCTGAAGTTTAAAAATGCTTCAGAACTCTTACATTGTTCTCGGAATTCTGCTGACGTTTAAAAATGCTTCGGAACTCTTCCATTGTTCTCAGAATTCCGCTGAAGTTTAAAAATGCTTCGGTACTCTTCCATTGTTCTCGGAATTCCGCTGACATATAAAAATGCTTCGGAAATCTTGCATTGTTCTCGGCATTCCGCTGACGTTTAAAAATGCTTCGGAACTCTTCAATTGTTCTCGGAATTCTGCTGAACTTTTAAAATGCTTTGGAACTCTTCCATTGCTCTCGGAATTCTGCTGAAGTTTAAAAATGCTTCAGAACTCTTCCATTGTTTTCGGAATTCTGCTGAAGTTTAAAAATGCTTCGGAACTCTTCCATTGTTCTCAGAATTCCACTGACGTTTAAAAATGCTTCGGAAATCTTCCATTGTTTTCAAAATTCCGCTGACGCTTAAAAATGCTTCAGAACTCTTCCATTGTTCTCGGAATTCCGCTGACGTTTAATAATGCTTCGCAACTTTTTCATTGTTCTCGGAATTCCGCTGACGGTTAAAAATGCTTCACAACTCTTCCATTGTTCACGGAATTCCACTGACGTTTAAAAATGCTTCACAACTCTTCCATTGTTCTCGGAATTCCGCTGACTTTTAAAAATGCTTCGGAAATCTTCCATTGTTTTCAAAATTCCGCTGACGCTTAAAAATGCTTCAGAACTCTTCCATTGTTCTCGGAATTCTGCTGAAGTTTAAAAATGCTTCAGAACTCTTACATTGTTCTCGGAATTCTGCTGACGTTTAAAAATGCCTCGGAACTCTTCCATTGTTCTCTGAATTCCGCTGACGTTTAAAAATGCTTCGGTACTCTTCCTTTGTTCTCGGAATTCCGCTGACATATAAAAATGCTTCGGAAATCTTGCATTGTTCTCGGCATTCCGCTGACGTTTAAAAATGCTTCGGAACTCTTCAATTGTTCTCGGAATTCTGCCGAACTTTTAAAATGCTTTGGAACTCTTCCATTGCTCTCGGAATTCTGCTGAAGTTTAAAAATGCTTCAGAACTCTTCCATTGTTCTCGGAATTCTGCTGTAGTTTAAAAATGCTTCGGAACTCTTCCATTGTTCTCGGAATTCCGCTGACGTTTAAAAATGCTTCGGAAATCTTCCATTGTTTTCAAAATTCCGCTGACGTTTAAAAATGCTTCAGAACTCTTCCATTGTTCTCGGAATTCCGCTGACATATAAAAATGCTTCGGAAATCTTGCATTGTTCTCGGCATTCCGCTGACATTTAAAAATGCTTCGGAAATCTTCCATTGATATCAAAATTCCGCTGACGCTTAAAAATGCTTCAGAACTCTTCCATTGTTCTCGGAATTCCGCTGACGTTTAATAATGCTTCGCAACTTTTTCATTGTTCTCGGAATTCCGCTGACGGTTAAAAATGCTTCGGAACTCTTCCATTGTTCTCGGAATTCCGTTGAAGTTTAAAAATGCTTCGAAACTCTTCCATTGTTCTCGGAATTCTGCTGACGTTTAAAAATGCTTCGGAACTCTTCCATTGTTCTCGGAATTCCGTTGAAGTTTAAAAATGCTTCGAAACTCTTCCATTGTTCTCGGAATTCTGCTGAAGTTTAAAAATGCTTCGGAACTCTTCCATTGTTCTCGGAATTCCGCTGACATATAAAAATGCTTTGAAAATCTTGCATTGTTCTCGGCATTCCGCTGACGTTTAAAATTGCTTCGGAACTCTTCAATTGTTCTCGGAATTCTGTTGAACTTTTAAAATGCTTTGGAACTCTTCCATTGCTCTCGGAATTCTGCTGAAGTTTAAAAATGCTTCAGAACTCTTACATTGTTCTCGGAATTCTGCTGACGTTTAAAAATGCTTCGGAACTCTACCATTGTTCTCGGAATTCCGTTGAAGTTTAAAAATGCTTCATAACTCTTCCATTGTTCTCGGAATTCTGCTGAAGTTTAAAAATGCTTCGGAACTCTTCCATTGTTCTCGGAATTCCGCTGACGTTTAATAATGCTTCGCAACTCTTTCATTGTTCTCGGAATTCCACTGACGTTTAAAAATGCTTCGGAAATCTTCCATTGTTTTCAAAATTCCGCTGACGCTTAAAAATGCTTCAGAACTCTTCCATTGTTCTCGGAATTCCGCTGACGTTTAATAATGCTTTGCAACTCTTTCATTGTACTCGGAATTCCGCTAACGTTTAAAAATGCTTCAGAACTCTTCCATTGTTCTCGGAATTCCGCTGACGTTTAATAATGCTTCGCAACTCTTTCATTGTTCTCGGAATTCCGCTGATGTTTAAAAATGCTTCGGAACTCTTCCATTGTTCTCGGAATTCTGTTGAAGTTTAAAAATGCTTCTAAACTCTTCCATTGTTCTCGGAATTCCGCTGACATATAAAAATGCTTCGGAAATCTTGCATTGTTCTCGGCATTCCGCTGACGTTTAAAAATGCTTCGGAACTCTTCCATTGTTCTCGGAATTCTGCTGAAGTTTAAAAATGCTTCAGAACTCTTCCATTGTTCTCGGAATTCCGCTGACGTTTAAAAATGCTTCACAACTCTTCCATTGTTCACGGAATTCCACTGACGTTTAAAAATGCTTCACAACTCTTCCATTGTTCTCGGAATTCCGCTGACTTTTAAAAATGCTTCGGAACTCTTCCATTGTTCTCGGAATTCCGCTGACGTTTAAAAATGCTTCACAACTCTTCCATTGTTCACGGAATTCCACTGACGTTTAAAAATGCTTCACAACTCTTCCATTGTTCTCGGAATTCCGCTGACTTTTAAAAATGCTTCGGAAATCTTCCATTGTTTTCAAAATTCCGCTGACGCTTAAAAATGCTTCAGAACTCTTCCATTGTTCTCGGAATTCTGCTGAAGTTTAAAAATGCTTCAGAACTCTTACATTGTTCTCGGAATTCTGCTGACGTTTAAAAATGCCTCGGAACTCTTCCATTGTTCTCTGAATTCCGCTGACGTTTAAAAATGCTTCGGTACTCTTCCTTTGTTCTCGGAATTCCGCTGACATATAAAAATGCTTCGGAAATCTTGCATTGTTCTCGGCATTCCGCTGACGTTTAAAAATGCTTCGGAACTCTTCAATTGTTCTCGGAATTCTGCCGAACTTTTAAAATGCTTTGGAACTCTTCCATTGTTCTCAGAATTCAGCTGAAGTTTAAAAATGCTTCGGAACTCTTCCATTGTTCTCGGAATTCTGCTGAAGTTTAAAAATGCTACGTAACTCTTCCATTGTTCTCAGAATTCCGCTGACGTTTAAAAATGCTTTGGAACTCTTCCATTGCTCTCGGAATTCTGCTGAAGTTTAAAAATGCTTCGGAACTCTTCCATTGTTCTCGGAATTCTGCTGAAGTTTAAAAATGCTTCGGAACTCTTCCATTGTTCTCGGAGTTCCGTTGAAGTTTAAAAATACTTCGAAACTCTTCCATTGTTCTCGGAATTCTGCTGAAGTTTAAAAATGCTTCGGAACTCTTCCATTGTTCTCAGAATTCCGCTAACGTTTAAAAATGCTTCGGAAATCTTCCATTGTTTTCAAAATTCCGCTGACGCTTAAAAATGCTTCAGAACTCTTCCATTGTTCTCGGAATTCCGCTGACGTTTAATAATGCTTCGCAACTCTTTCATTGTACTCGGAATTCCGCTAACGTTTAAAAATGCTTCGGAACTCTTCCATTGTTCTCGGAATTCCGTTGAAGTTTAAAAATGCTTCGAAACACTTCCATTGTTCTGGGAATTCTGCTGAAGTTTAAAAATGCTTCAGAACTCTTCCATTGTTCTCGGAATTCCGCTGACGTTTAATAATGCTTCGCAACTCTTCCATTGTTCTCGGAATTCGTGTGAATTTTAAAAATGCTTCGGAACTCTTCTATTGTTCTCGGAATTCCGCTGAAATTTAAAAATGCTTAAAATCTCTTACATTGTACTCGGAATTCCGCTGAAGTTTAAAAATGCTTCGGAACTCTTCCATTGTTCTCGGAATTCTGCTGAAGTTTAAAAATGCTTCAGAACTCTTCCATTGTTCTCAGAATTCCGCTGACGTTTAAAAATGCTTCGGAAATCTTCCATTGTTTTCAAAATTCCGCTGACGTTTAAAAATGCTTCAGAACTATTCCATTGTTCTCAGAATTCTGCTGACGTTTAAAAATGCTTCAGAACTCTTCCATTGTTCTCGGAATTCCGCTGACGTTTAAAAATGCTTCACAACTCTTCCATTGTTCTCGGAATTCCGCTGACGTTTAAAAATGCTTCACAACTCTTCCATTGTTCTCGGAATTCCGCTGACTTTTAAAAATGCTTCGGAAATCTTCCATTGTTTTCAAAATTCCGCTGACGCTTAAAAATGCTTCAGAACTCTTCCATTGTTCTCGGAATTCTGCTGACGTTTAATAATGCTTCGCAACTCTTTCATTGTTCTCGGAATTCCACTGACGTTTAAAAATGCTTCGGAACTCATCCATTGTTCTCGGAATTCCGTTGAAGTTTAAAAATGCTTCGAAACTCTTCCATTGTTCTCGGAATTCTGCTGACATATAAAAATGCTTCGGAAATCTTGCATTGTTCTCGGCATTCCGCTGACGTTTAAAAATGCTTCGGAACTCTTCCATTGCTCTCGGAATTCTGCTGAAGTTTAAAAATGTTTCAGAACTCTTACATTGTTCTCGGAATTCTGCTGACGTTTAAAAATGCTTCGGAACTCTTCCATTGTTCTCAGAATTCAGCTGAAGTTTAAAAATGCTTCGGAACTCTTCCATTGTTCTCGGAATTCTGCTGAAGTTTAAAAATGCTACGTAACTCTTCCATTGTTCTCAGAATTCCGCTGACGTTTAAAAATGCTTCAGAACTCTTCCATTGTTCTCGGAATTCCGCTGACGTTTAATAATGCTTCGCAACTTTTTCATTGTTCTCGGAATTCCGCTGACGGTTAAAAATGCTTCGGAACTCTTCGATTGTTCTCGGAATTCCGTTGAAGTTTAAAAATGCTTCGAAACTCTTCCATTGTTCTCGGAATTCTGCTGAAGTTTAAAAATGCTTCGGAACTCTTCCATTGTTCTCGGAATTCCGTTGAAGTTTAAAAATACTTCGAAACTCTTCCATTGTTCTCGGAATTCTGCTGAAGTTTAAAAATGCTTCGGAACTCTTCCATTGTTCTCAGAATTCCGCTAACGTTTAAAAATGCTTCGGAAATCTTCCATTGTTTTCAAAATTCCGCTGACGCTTAAAAATGCTTCAGAACTCTTCCATTGTTCTCGGAATTCCGCTGACGTTTAATAATGCTTCGCAACTCTTTCATTGTACTCGGAATTCCGCTAACGTTTAAAAATGCTTCGGAACTCTTCCATTGTTCTCGGAATTCCGTTGAAGTTTAAAAATGCTTCGAAACTCTTCCATTGTTCTGGGAATTCTGCTGAAGTTTAAAAATGCTTCAGAACTCTTCCATTGTTCTCGGAATTCCGCTGACGTTTAATAATGCTTCGCAACTCTTCCATTGTTCTCGGAATTCGTGTGAATTTTAAAAATGCTTCGGAACTCTTCTATTGTTCTCGGAATTCCGCTGAAATTTAAAAATGCTTAAAATCTCTTACATTGTACTCGGAATTCCGCTGAAGTTTAAAAATGCTTCGGAACTCTTCCATTGTTCTCGGAATTCTGCTGAAGTTTAAAAATGCTTCAGAACTCTTCCATTGTTCTCAGAATTCCGCTGACGTTTAAAAATGCTTCGGAAATCTTCCATTGTTTTCAAAATTCCGCTGACGTTTAAAAATGCTTCAGAACTATTCCATTGTTCTCAGAATTCTGCTGACGTTTAAAAATGCTTCAGAACTCTTCCATTGTTCTCGGAATTCCGCTGACGTTTAAAAATGCTTCACAACTCTTCCATTGTTCTCGGAATTCCGCTGACGTTTAAAAATGCTTCACAACTCTTCCATTGTTCTCGGAATTCCGCTGACTTTTAAAAATGCTTCGGAAATCTTCCATTGTTTTCAAAATTCCGCTGACGCTTAAAAATGCTTCAGAACTCTTCCATTGTTCTCGGAATTCTGCTGACGTTTAATAATGCTTCGCAACTCTTTCATTGTTCTCGGAATTCTGCTGACGTTTAAAAATGCTTCGGAACTCATCCATTGTTCTCGGAATTCCGTTGAAGTTTAAAAATGCTTCGAAACTCTTCCATTGTTCTCGGAATTCTGCTGACATATAAAAATGCTTCGGAAATCTTGCATTGTTCTCGTCATTCCGCTGACGTTTAAAAATGCTTCGGAACTCTTCCATTGCTCTCGGAATTCTGCTGAAGTTTAAAAATGTTTCAGAACTCTTACATTGTTCTCGGAATTCTGCTGACGTTTAAAAATGCTTCGGAACTCTTCCATTGTTCTCGGAATTCTGCTGAAGTTTAAAAATGCTTCGGAACTCTTCCATTGTTCTCGGAATTCCGTTGAAGTTTAAAAATGCTTCGAAACTCTTCCATTGTTCTCGGAATTCTGCTGACGTTTAAAAATGCTTCGAAACTCTTCCATTGTTCTCGGAATTCTGCTGAAGTTTAAAAATGCTTCGGAACTCTTCCATTGTTCTCAGAATTCCGCTAACGTTTAAAAATGCTTCGGAAATCTTCCATTGTTTTCAAAATTCCGCTGACGCTTAAAAATGCTTCAGAACTCTTCCATTGTTCTCGGAATTCCGCTGACGTTTAATAATGCTTCGCAACTCTTTCATTGTACTCGGAATTCCGCTAACGTTTAAAAATGCTTCGGAACTCTTCCATTGTTCTCGGAATTCCGTTGAAGTTTAAAAATGCTTCGAAACTCTTCCATTGTTCTGGGAATTCTGCTGAAGTTTAAAAATGCTTCAGAACTCTTCCATTGTTCTCGGAATTCCGCTGACGTTTAATAATGCTTCGCAACTCTTCCATTGTTCTCGGAATTCGTGTGAATTTTAAAAATGCTTCGGAACTCTTCTATTGTTCTCGGAATTCTGCTGAAATTTAAAAATGCTTAAAATCTCTTACATTGTACTCGGAATTCCGCTGAAGTTTAAAAATGCTTCGGAACTCTTCCATTGTTCTCGGAATTCTGCTGAAGTTTAAAAATGCTTCAGAACTCTTCCATTGTTCTCAGAATTCCGCTGACGTTTAAAAATGCTTCGGAAATCTTCCATTGTTTTCAAAATTCCGCTGACGTTTAAAAATGCTTCAGAACTATTCCATTGTTCTCAGAATTCTGCTGACGTTTAAAAATGCTTCAGAACTCTTCCATTGTTCTCGGAATTCCGCTGACGTTTAAAAATGCTTCACAACTCTTCCATTGTTCTCGGAATTCCGCTGACGTTTAAAAATGCTTCACAACTCTTCCATTGTTCTCGGAATTCTGCTGACATATAAAAATGCTTCGGAAATCTTGCATTGTTCTCGGCATTCCGCTGACGTTTAAAAATGCTTCGGAACTCTTCCATTGCTCTCGGAATTCTGCTGAAGTTTAAAAATGTTTCAGAACTCTTACATTGTTCTCGGAATTCTGCTGACGTTTAAAAATGCTTCGGAACTCTTCCATTGTTCTCAGAATTCAGCTGAAGTTTAAAAATGCTTCGGAACTCTTCCATTGTTCTCGGAATTCTGCTGAAGTTTAAAAATGCTACGTAACTCTTCCATTGTTCTCAGAATTCCGCTGACGTTTAAAAATGCTTTGGAACTCTTCCATTGCTCTCGGAATTCTGCTGAAGTTTAAAAATGCTTCGGAACTCTTCCATTGTTCTCGGAATTCCGTTGAAGTTTAAAAATACTTCGAAACTCTTCCATTGTTCTCGGAATTCTGCTGAAGTTTAAAAATGCTTCGGAACTCTTCCATTGTTCTCAGAATTCCGCTAACGTTTAAAAATGCTTCGGAAATCTTCCATTGTTTTCAAAATTCCGCTGACGCTTAAAAATGCTTCAGAACTCTTCCATTGTTCTCGGAATTCCGCTGACGTTTAATAATGCTTCGCAACTCTTTCATTGTACTCGGAATTCCGCTAACGTTTAAAAATGCTTCGGAACTCTTCCATTGTTCTCAGAATTCAGCTGAAGTTTAAAAATGCTTCGGAACTCTTCCATTGTTCTCGGAATTCTGCTGAAGTTTAAAAATGCTACGTAACTCTTCCATTGTTCTCAGAATTCCGCTGACGTTTAAAAATGCTTTGGAACTCTTCCATTGCTCTCGGAATTCTGCTGAAGTTTAAAAATGCTTCGGAACTCTTCCATTGTTCTCGGAATTCCGTTGAAGTTTAAAAATACTTCGAAACTCTTCCATTGTTCTCGGAATTCTGCTGAAGTTTAAAAATGCTTCGGAACTCTTCCATTGTTCTCAGAATTCCGCTAACGTTTAAAAATGCTTCGGAAATCTTCCATTGTTTTCAAAATTCCGCTGACGCTTAAAAATGCTTCAGAACTCTTCCATTGTTCTCGGAATTCCGCTGACGTTTAATAATGCTTCGCAACTCTTTCATTGTACTCGGAATTCCGCTAACGTTTAAAAATGCTTCGGAACTCTTCCATTGTTCTCGGAATTCCGTTGAAGTTTAAAAATGCTTCGAAACTCTTCCATTGTTCTGGGAATTCTGCTGAAGTTTAAAAATGCTTCAGAACTCTTCCATTGTTCTCGGAATTCCGCTGACGTTTAATAATGCTTCGCAACTCTTTCATTGTTCTCGGAATTCCGCTGATGTTTAAAAATGCTTCGGAACTCTTCCATTGTTCTCGGAATTCTGTTGAAGTTTAAAAATGCTTCTAAACTCTTCCATTGTTCTCGGAATTCCGCTGACATATAAAAATGCTTCGGAAATCTTGCATTGTTCTCGGCATTCCGCTGACATTTAAAAATGCTTCGGAACTCTTCAATTGTTCTCGGAATTCTGCCGAACTTTTAAAATGCTTTGGAACTCTTCCATTGTTCTCGGAATTCTGCTGTAGTTTAAAAATGCTTCGGAACTCTTCCATTGTTCTCGGAATTCTGCTGTAGTTTAAAAATGCTTCGGAACTCTTCCATTGTTCTCGGAATTCCGCTGACGTTTTAAAATGCTTCGGTACTCTTCCATTGTTCTCGGAATTCCGCTGACATATAAAAATGCTTCGGAAATCTTGCATTGTTCTCGGCATTCCGCTGACGTTTAAAAATGCTTCGGAACTCTTCCATTGTTCTCAGAATTCCGCTGACGTTTAAAAATGCTTCGGAAATCTTCCATTGTTTTCAAAATTCCGCTGACGTTTAAAAATGCTTCAGAACTCTTCCATTGTTCTCGGAATTCCGCTGACGTTTAAAAATGCTTTGGAACTCTTCCATTATTCTCGGAATTCTGCTGAAGTTTAAAAATGCTTCGGAACTCTTCCATTGTTCTCAGAATTCCGCTGACGTTTAAAAATGCTTCGGTACTCTTCCATTGTTCTCGGAATTCCGCTGACATATAAAAATGCTTCGGAAATCTTGCATTGTTCTCGGCATTCCGCTGACGTTTAAAAATGCTTCGGAACTCTTCAATTGTTCTCGGAATTCTGCTGAACTTTTAAAATGCTTTGGAACTCTTCCATTGCTCTCGGAATTCTGCTGAAGTTTAAAAATGCTTCAGAACTCTTCCATTGTTTTCGGAATTCTGCTGAAGTTTAAAAATGCTTCGGAACTCTTCCATTGTTCTCAGAATTCCACTGACGTTTAAAAATGCTTCGGAAATCTTCCATTGTTTTCAAAATTCCGCTGACGCTTAAAAATGCTTCAGAACTCTTCCATTGTTCTCGGAATTCCGCTGACGTTTAATAATGCTTCGCAACTTTTTCATTGTTCTCGGAATTCCGCTGACGGTTAAAAATGCTTCGGAACTCTTCGATTGTTCTCGGAATTCCGTTGAAGTTTAAAAATGCTTCGAAACTCTTCCATTGTTCTCGGAATTCTGCTGAAGTTTAAAAATGCTTCGGAACTCTTCCATTGTTCTCGGAATTCCGTTGAAGTTTAAAAATACTTCGAAACTCTTCCATTGTTCTCGGAATTCTGCTGAAGTTTAAAAATGCTTCGGAACTCTTCCATTGTTCTCAGAATTCCGCTGACGTTTAAAAATGCTTCGGAAATCTTCCATTGTTTTCAAAATTCCGCTGACGCTTAAAAATGCTTCAGAACTCTTCCAATGTTCTCGGAATTCCGCTGACGTTTAATAATGCTTCGCAACTCTTTCATTGTACTCGGAATTCCGCTAACGTTTAAAAATGCTTCGGAACTCTTCCATTGTTCTCGGAATTCCGTTGAAGTTTAAAAATGCTTCGAAACTCTTCCATTGTTCTGGGAATTCTGCTGAAGTTTAAAAATGCTTCAGAACTCTTCCATTGTTCTCGGAATTCCGCTGACGTTTAATAATGCTTCGCAACTCTTCCATTGTTCTCGGAATTCGTGTGAATTTTAAAAATGCTTCGGAACTCTTCTATTGTTCTCGGAATTCCGCTGAAATTTAAAAATGCTTAAAATCTCTTACATTGTACTCGGAATTCCGCTGAAGTTTAAAAATGCTTCGGAACTCTTCCATTGTTCTCGGAATTCTGCTGAAGTTTAAAAATGCTTCAGAACTCGTCCATTGTTCTCAGAATTCCGCTGACGTTTAAAAATGCTTCGGAAATCTTCCATTGTTTTCAAAATTCCGCTGACGTTTAAAAATGCTTCAGAACTATTCCATTGTTCTCAGAATTCTGCTGACGTTTAAAAATGCTTCAGAACTCTTCCATTGTTCTCGGAATTCCGCTGACGTTTAAAAATGCTTCAGAACTCTTCCATTGTTCTCGGAATTCTGCTGACGTTTAATAATGCTTCGCAACTCTTTCATTGTTCTCGGAATTCCACTGACGTTTAAAAATGCTTCGGAACTCATCCATTGTTCTCGGAATTCCGTTGAAGTTTAAAAATGCTTCGAAACTCTTCCATTGTTCTCGGAATTCTGCTGACATATAAAAATGCTTCGGAAATCTTGCATTGTTCTCGGCATTCCGCTGACGTTTAAAAATGCTTCGGAACTCTTCCATTGCTCTCGGAATTCTGCTGAAGTTTAAAAATGTTTCAGAACTCTTACATTGTTCTCGGAATTCTGCTGACGTTTAAAAATGCTTCGGAACTCTTCCATTGTTCTCAGAATTCAGCTGAAGTTTAAAAATGCTTCGGAACTCTTCCATTGTTCTCGGAATTCTGCTGAAGTTTAAAAATGCTACGTAACTCTTCCATTGTTCTCAGAATTCCGCTGACGTTTAAAAATGCTTTGGAACTCTTCCATTGCTCTCGGAATTCTGCTGAAGTTTAAAAATGCTTCGGAACTCTTCCATTGTTCTCGGAATTCTGCTGAAGTTTAAAAATGCTTCGGAACTCTTCCATTGTTCTCGGAATTCCGTTGAAGTTTAAAAATACTTCGAAACTCTTCCATTGTTCTCGGAATTCTGCTGAAGTTTAAAAATGCTTCGGAACTCTTCCATTGTTCTCAGAATTCCGCTAACGTTTAAAAATGCTTCGGAAATCTTCCATTGTTTTCAAAATTCCGCTGACGCTTAAAAATGCTTCAGAACTCTTCCATTGTTCTCGGAATTCCGCTGACGTTTAATAATGCTTCGCAACTCTTTCATTGTACTCGGAATTCCGCTAACGTTTAAAAATGCTTCGGAACTCTTCCATTGTTCTCGGAATTCCGTTGAAGTTTAAAAATGCTTCGAAACTCTTCCATTGTTCTGGGAATTCTGCTGAAGTTTAAAAATGCTTCAGAACTCTTCCATTGTTCTCGGAATTCCGCTGACGTTTAATAATGCTTCGCAACTCTTCCATTGTTCTCGGAATTCGTGTGAATTTTAAAAATGCTTCGGAACTCTTCTATTGTTCTCGGAATTCCGCTGAAATTTAAAAATGCTTAAAATCTCTTACATTGTACTCGGAATTCCGCTGAAGTTTAAAAATGCTTCGGAACTCTTCCATTGTTCTCGGAATTCTGCTGAAGCTTAAAAATGCTTCAGAACTCTTCCATTGTTCTCAGAATTCCGCTGACGTTTAAAAATGCTTCGGAAATCTTCCATTGTTTTCAAAATTCCGCTGACGTTTAAAAATGCTTCAGAACTATTCCATTGTTCTCAGAATTCTGCTGACGTTTAAAAATGCTTCAGAACTCTTCCATTGTTCTCGGAATTCCGCTGACATTTAAAAATGCTTCACAACTCTTCCATTGTTCTCGGAATTCCGCTGACGTTTAAAAATGCTTCACAACTCTTCCATTGTTCTCGGAATTCCGCTGACTTTTAAAAATGCTTCGGAAATCTTCCATTGTTTTCAAAATTCCGCTGACGCTTAAAAATGCTTCAGAACTCTTCCATTGTTCTCGGAATTCTGCTGACGTTTAATAATGCTTCGCAACTCTTCCATTGTTCTCGGAATTCTGCTGACATATAAAAATGCTTCGGAAATCTTGCATTGTTCTCGGCATTCCGCTGACGTTTAAAAATGCTTCGGAACTCTTCCATTGCTCTCGGAATTCTGCTGAAGTTTAAAAATGTTTCAGAACTCTTACATTGTTCTCGGAATTCTGCTGACGTTTAAAAATGCTTCGGAACTCTTCCATTGTTCTCAGAATTCAGCTGAAGTTTAAAAATGCTTCGGAACTCTTCCATTGTTCTCGGAATTCTGCTGAAGTTTAAAAATGCTACGTAACTCTTCCATTGTTCTCAGAATTCCGCTGACGTTTAAAAATGCTTTGGAACTCTTCCATTGCTCTCGGAATTCTGCTGAAGTTTAAAAATGCTTCGGAACTCTTCCATTGTTCTCGGAATTCCGTTGAAGTTTAAAAATACTTCGAAACTCTTCCATTGTTCTCGGAATTCTGCTGAAGTTTAAAAATGCTTCGGAACTCTTCCATTGTTCTCAGAATTCCGCTAACGTTTAAAAATGCTTCGGAAATCTTCCATTGTTTTCAAAATTCCGCTGACGCTTAAAAATGCTTCAGAACTCTTCCATTGTTCTCGGAATTCCGCTGACGTTTAATAATGCTTCGCAACTCTTTCATTGTACTCGGAATTCCGCTAACGTTTAAAAATGCTTCGGAACTCTTCCATTGTTCTCAGAATTCAGCTGAAGTTTAAAAATGCTTCGGAACTCTTCCATTGTTCTCGGAATTCTGCTGAAGTTTAAAAATGCTACGTAACTCTTCCATTGTTCTCAGAATTCCGCTGACGTTTAAAAATGCTTTGGAACTCTTCCATTGCTCTCGGAATTCTGCTGAAGTTTAAAATTGCTTCGGAACTCTTCCATTGTTCTCGGAATTCTGCTGAACTTTTAAAATGCTTTGGAACTCTTCCATTGCTCTCGGAATTCTGCTGAAGTTTAAAAATGCTTCAGAACTCTTCCATTGTTTTCGGAATTCTGCTGAAGTTTAAAAATGCTTCGGAACTCTTCCATTGTTCTCAGAATTCCACTGACGTTTAAAAATGCTTCGGAAATCTTCCATTGTTTTCAAAATTCCGCTGACGCTTAAAAATGCTTCAGAACTCTTCCATTGTTCTCGGAATTCCGCTGACGTTTAATAATGCTTCGCAACTTTTTCATTGTTCTCGGAATTCCGCTGACGGTTAAAAATGCTTCGGAAATCTTCCATTGTTTTCAAAATTCCGCTGACGTTTAAAAATGCTTCAGAACTCTTCCATTGTTCTCGGAATTCCGCTGACGTTTAAAAATGCTTTGGAACTCTTCCATTATTCTCGGAATTCTGCTGAAGTTTAAAAATGCTTCGGAACTCTTCCATTGTTCTCAGAATTCCGCTGACGTTTAAAAATGCTTCGGTACTCTTCCATTGTTCTCGGAATTCCGCTGACATATAAAAATGCTTCGGAAATCTTGCATTGTTCTCGGCATTCCGCTGACGTTTAAAAATGCTTCGGAACTCTTCAATTGTTCTCGGAATTCTGCTGAACTTTTAAAATGCTTTGGAACTCTTCCATTGCTCTCGGAATTCTGCTGAAGTTTAAAAATGCTTCAGAACTCTTCCATTGTTTTCGGAATTCTGCTGAAGTTTAAAAATGCTTCGGAACTCTTCCATTGTTCTCAGAATTCCACTGACGTTTAAAAATGCTTCGGAAATCTTCCATTGTTTTCAAAATTCCGCTGACGCTTAAAAATGCTTCAGAACTCTTCCATTGTTCTCGGAATTCCGCTGACGTTTAATAATGCTTCGCAACTTTTTCATTGTTCTCGGAATTCCGCTGACGGTTAAAAATGCTTCGGAACTCTTCGATTGTTCTCGGAATTCCGTTGAAGTTTAAAAATGCTTCGAAACTCTTCCATTGTTCTCGGAATTCTGCTGAAGTTTAAAAATGCTTCGGAACTCTTCCATTGTTCTCGGAATTCCGTTGAAGTTTAAAAATACTTCGAAACTCTTCCATTGTTCTCGGAATTCTGCTGAAGTTTAAAAATGCTTCGGAACTCTTCCATTGTTCTCAGAATTCCGCTAACGTTTAAAAATGCTTCGGAAATCTTCCATTGTTTTCAAAATTCCGCTGACGCTTAAAAATGCTTCAGAACTCTTCCATTGTTCTCGGAATTCCGCTGACGTTTAATAATGCTTCGCAACTCTTTCATTGTACTCGGAATTCCGCTAACGTTTAAAAATGCTTCGGAACTCTTCCATTGTTCTCGGAATTCCGTTGAAGTTTAAAAATGCTTCGAAACTCTTCCATTGTTCTGGGAATTCTGCTGAAGTTTAAAAATGCTTCAGAACTCTTCCATTGTTCTCGGAATTCCGCTGACGTTTAATAATGCTTCGCAACTCTTCCATTGTTCTCGGAATTCGTGTGAATTTTAAAAATGCTTCGGAACTCTTCTATTGTTCTCGGAATTCCGCTGAAATTTAAAAATGCTTAAAATCTCTTACATTGTACTCGGAATTCCGCTGAAGTTTAAAAATGCTTCGGAACTCTTCCATTGTTCTCGGAATTCTGCTGAAGTTTAAAAATGCTTCAGAACTCGTCCATTGTTCTCAGAATTCCGCTGACGTTTAAAAATGCTTCGGAAATCTTCCATTGTTTTCAAAATTCCGCTGACGTTTAAAAATGCTTCAGAACTATTCCATTGTTCTCAGAATTCTGCTGACGTTTAAAAATGCTTCAGAACTCTTCCATTGTTCTCGGAATTCCGCTGACGTTTAAAAATGCTTCACAACTCTTCCATTGTTCTCGGAATTCCGCTGACGTTTAAAAATGCTTCACAACTCTTCCATTGTTCTCGGAATTCCGCTGACTTTTAAAAATGCTTCGGAAATCTTCCATTGTTTTCAAAATTCCGCTGACGCTTAAAAATGCTTCAGAACTCTTCCATTGTTCTCGGAATTCTGCTGACGTTTAATAATGCTTCGCAACTCTTTCATTGTTCTCGGAATTCCACTGACGTTTAAAAATGCTTCGGAACTCATCCATTGTTCTCGGAATTCCGTTGAAGTTTAAAAATGCTTCGAAACTCTTCCATTGTTCTCGGAATTCTGCTGACATATAAAAATGCTTCGGAAATCTTGCATTGTTCTCGGCATTCCGCTGACGTTTAAAAATGCTTCGGAACTCTTCCATTGCTCTCGGAATTCTGCTGAAGTTTAAAAATGTTTCAGAACTCTTACATTGTTCTCGGAATTCTGCTGACGTTTAAAAATGCTTCGGAACTCTTCCATTGTTCTCAGAATTCAGCTGAAGTTTAAAAATGCTTCGGAACTCTTCCATTGTTCTCGGAATTCTGCTGAAGTTTAAAAATGCTACGTAACTCTTCCATTGTTCTCAGAATTCCGCTGACGTTTAAAAATGCTTTGGAACTCTTCCATTGCTCTCGGAATTCTGCTGAAGTTTAAAAATGCTTCGGAACTCTTCCATTGTTCTCGGAATTCTGCTGAAGTTTAAAAATGCTTCGGAACTCTTCCATTGTTCTCGGAATTCCGTTGAAGTTTAAAAATACTTCGAAACTCTTCCATTGTTCTCGGAATTCTGCTGAAGTTTAAAAATGCTTCGGAACTCTTCCATTGTTCTCAGAATTCCGCTAACGTTTAAAAATGCTTCGGAAATCTTCCATTGTTTTCAAAATTCCGCTGACGCTTAAAAATGCTTCAGAACTCTTCCATTGTTCTCGGAATTCCGCTGACGTTTAATAATGCTTCGCAACTCTTTCATTGTACTCGGAATTCCGCTAACGTTTAAAAATGCTTCGGAACTCTTCCATTGTTCTCGGAATTCCGTTGAAGTTTAAAAATGCTTCGAAACTCTTCCATTGTTCTGGGAATTCTGCTGAAGTTTAAAAATGCTTCAGAACTCTTCCATTGTTCTCGGAATTCCGCTGACGTTTAATAATGCTTCGCAACTCTTCCATTGTTCTCGGAATTCGTGTGAATTTTAAAAATGCTTCGGAACTCTTCTATTGTTCTCGGAATTCCGCTGAAATTTAAAAATGCTTAAAATCTCTTACATTGTACTCGGAATTCCGCTGAAGTTTAAAAATGCTTCGGAACTCTTCCATTGTTCTCGGAATTCTGCTGAAGCTTAAAAATGCTTCAGAACTCTTCCATTGTTCTCAGAATTCCGCTGACGTTTAAAAATGCTTCGGAAATCTTCCATTGTTTTCAAAATTCCGCTGACGTTTAAAAATGCTTCAGAACTATTCCATTGTTCTCAGAATTCTGCTGACGTTTAAAAATGCTTCAGAACTCTTCCATTGTTCTCGGAATTCCGCTGACATTTAAAAATGCTTCACAACTCTTCCATTGTTCTCGGAATTCCGCTGACGTTTAAAAATGCTTCACAACTCTTCCATTGTTCTCGGAATTCCGCTGACTTTTAAAAATGCTTCGGAAATCTTCCATTGTTTTCAAAATTCCGCTGACGCTTAAAAATGCTTCAGAACTCTTCCATTGTTCTCGGAATTCTGCTGACGTTTAATAATGCTTCGCAACTCTTCCATTGTTCTCGGAATTCTGCTGACATATAAAAATGCTTCGGAAATCTTGCATTGTTCTCGGCATTCCGCTGACGTTTAAAAATGCTTCGGAACTCTTCCATTGCTCTCGGAATTCTGCTGAAGTTTAAAAATGTTTCAGAACTCTTACATTGTTCTCGGAATTCTGCTGACGTTTAAAAATGCTTCGGAACTCTTCCATTGTTCTCAGAATTCAGCTGAAGTTTAAAAATGCTTCGGAACTCTTCCATTGTTCTCGGAATTCTGCTGAAGTTTAAAAATGCTACGTAACTCTTCCATTGTTCTCAGAATTCCGCTGACGTTTAAAAATGCTTTGGAACTCTTCCATTGCTCTCGGAATTCTGCTGAAGTTTAAAAATGCTTCGGAACTCTTCCATTGTTCTCGGAATTCCGTTGAAGTTTAAAAATACTTCGAAACTCTTCCATTGTTCTCGGAATTCTGCTGAAGTTTAAAAATGCTTCGGAACTCTTCCATTGTTCTCAGAATTCCGCTAACGTTTAAAAATGCTTCGGAAATCTTCCATTGTTTTCAAAATTCCGCTGACGCTTAAAAATGCTTCAGAACTCTTCCATTGTTCTCGGAATTCCGCTGACGTTTAATAATGCTTCGCAACTCTTTCATTGTACTCGGAATTCCGCTAACGTTTAAAAATGCTTCGGAACTCTTCCATTGTTCTCAGAATTCAGCTGAAGTTTAAAAATGCTTCGGAACTCTTCCATTGTTCTCGGAATTCTGCTGAAGTTTAAAAATGCTACGTAACTCTTCCATTGTTCTCAGAATTCCGCTGACGTTTAAAAATGCTTTGGAACTCTTCCATTGCTCTCGGAATTCTGCTGAAGTTTAAAAATGCTTCGGAACTCTTCCATTGTTCTCGGAATTCTGCTGAACTTTTAAAATGCTTTGGAACTCTTCCATTGCTCTCGGAATTCTGCTGAAGTTTAAAAATGCTTCAGAACTCTTCCATTGTTTTCGGAATTCTGCTGAAGTTTAAAAATGCTTCGGAACTCTTCCATTGTTCTCAGAATTCCACTGACGTTTAAAAATGCTTCGGAAATCTTCCATTGTTTTCAAAATTCCGCTGACGCTTAAAAATGCTTCAGAACTCTTCCATTGTTCTCGGAATTCCGCTGACGTTTAATAATGCTTCGCAACTTTTTCATTGTTCTCGGAATTCCGCTGACGGTTAAAAATGCTTCGGAACTCTTCGATTGTTCTCGGAATTCCGTTGAAGTTTAAAAATGCTTCGAAACTCTTCCATTGTTCTCGGAATTCTGCTGAAGTTTAAAAATGCTTCGGAACTCTTCCATTGTTCTCGGAATTCCGTTGAAGTTTAAAAATGCTTCGAAACTCTTCCATTGTTCTCGGAATTCTGCTGAAGTTTAAAAATGCTTCGGAACTCTTCCATTGTTCTCGGAATTCCGTTGAAGTTTAAAAATACTTCGAAACTCTTCCATTGTTCTCGGAATTCTGCTGAAGTTTAAAAATGCTTCGGAACTCTTCCATTGTTCTCAGAATTCCGCTAACGTTTAAAAATGCTTCGGAAATCTTCCATTGTTTTCAAAATTCCGCTGACGTTTAAAAATGCTTCAGAACTCTTCCATTGTTCTCGGAATTCCGCTGACGTTTAAAAATGCTTTGGAACTCTTCCATTATTCTCGGAATTCTGCTGAAGTTTAAAAATGCTTCGGAACTCTTCCATTGTTCTCAGAATTCCGCTGACGTTTAAAAATGCTTCGGTACTCTTCCATTGTTCTCGGAATTCCGCTGACATATAAAAATGCTTCGGAAATCTTGCATTGTTCTCGGCATTCCGCTGACGTTTAAAAATGCTTCGGAACTCTTCAATTGTTCTCGGAATTCTGCTGAACTTTTAAAATGCTTTGGAACTCTTCCATTGCTCTCGGAATTCTGCTGAAGTTTAAAAATGCTTCAGAACTCTTCCATTGTTTTCGGAATTCTGCTGAAGTTTAAAAATGCTTCGGAACTCTTCCATTGTTCTCAGAATTCCACTGACGTTTAAAAATGCTTCGGAAATCTTCCATTGTTTTCAAAATTCCGCTGACGCTTAAAAATGCTTCAGAACTCTTCCATTGTTCTCGGAATTCCGCTGACGTTTAATAATGCTTCGCAACTTTTTCATTGTTCTCG
Organism: Phyllobates terribilis; assembly: GCF_046119375.1. Lineage (NCBI taxonomy): Eukaryota > Metazoa > Chordata > Amphibia > Anura > Dendrobatidae > Phyllobates > Phyllobates terribilis. The sequence goes on from NW_027362782.1 coordinate 17,521,066, forward strand.
GAATTCCGCTGACGGTTAAAAATGCTTCGGAACTCTTCGATTGTTCTCGGAATTCCGTTGAAGTTTAAAAATGCTTCGAAACTCTTCCATTGTTCTCGGAATTCTGCTGAAGTTTAAAAATGCTTCGGAACTCTTCCATTGTTCTCGGAATTCCGTTGAAGTTTAAAAATACTTCGAAACTCTTCCATTGTTCTCGGAATTCTGCTGAAGTTTAAAAATGCTTCGGAACTCTTCCATTGTTCTCAGAATTCCGCTAACGTTTAAAAATGCTTCGGAAATCTTCCATTGTTTTCAAAATTCCGCTGACGCTTAAAAATGCTTCAGAACTCTTCCATTGTTCTCGGAATTCCGCTGACGTTTAATAATGCTTCGCAACTCTTTCATTGTACTCGGAATTCCGCTAACGTTTAAAAATGCTTCGGAACTCTTCCATTGTTCTCGGAATTCCGTTGAAGTTTAAAAATGCTTCGAAACTCTTCCATTGTTCTGGGAATTCTGCTGAAGTTTAAAAATGCTTCAGAACTCTTCCATTGTTCTCGGAATTCCGCTGACGTTTAATAATGCTTCGCAACTCTTCCATTGTTCTCGGAATTCGTGTGAATTTTAAAAATGCTTCGGAACTCTTCTATTGTTCTCGGAATTCCGCTGAAATTTAAAAATGCTTAAAATCTCTTACATTGTACTCGGAATTCCGCTGAAGTTTAAAAATGCTTCGGAACTCTTCCATTGTTCTCGGAATTCTGCTGAAGTTTAAAAATGCTTCAGAACTCGTCCATTGTTCTCAGAATTCCGCTGACGTTTAAAAATGCTTCGGAAATCTTCCATTGTTTTCAAAATTCCGCTGACGTTTAAAAATGCTTCAGAACTATTCCATTGTTCTCAGAATTCTGCTGACGTTTAAAAATGCTTCAGAACTCTTCCATTGTTCTCGGAATTCCGCTGACGTTTAAAAATGCTTCACAACTCTTCCATTGTTCTCGGAATTCCGCTGACGTTTAAAAATGCTTCACAACTCTTCCATTGTTCTCGGAATTCCGCTGACTTTTAAAAATGCTTCGGAAATCTTCCATTGTTTTCAAAATTCCGCTGACGCTTAAAAATGCTTCAGAACTCTTCCATTGTTCTCGGAATTCTGCTGACGTTTAATAATGCTTCGCAACTCTTTCATTGTTCTCGGAATTCCACTGACGTTTAAAAATGCTTCGGAACTCATCCATTGTTCTCGGAATTCCGTTGAAGTTTAAAAATGCTTCGAAACTCTTCCATTGTTCTCGGAATTCTGCTGACATATAAAAATGCTTCGGAAATCTTGCATTGTTCTCGGCATTCCGCTGACGTTTAAAAATGCTTCGGAACTCTTCCATTGCTCTCGGAATTCTGCTGAAGTTTAAAAATGTTTCAGAACTCTTACATTGTTCTCGGAATTCTGCTGACGTTTAAAAATGCTTCGGAACTCTTCCATTGTTCTCAGAATTCAGCTGAAGTTTAAAAATGCTTCGGAACTCTTCCATTGTTCTCGGAATTCTGCTGAAGTTTAAAAATGCTACGTAACTCTTCCATTGTTCTCAGAATTCCGCTGACGTTTAAAAATGCTTTGGAACTCTTCCATTGCTCTCGGAATTCTGCTGAAGTTTAAAAATGCTTCGGAACTCTTCCATTGTTCTCGGAATTCTGCTGAAGTTTAAAAATGCTTCGGAACTCTTCCATTGTTCTCGGAATTCCGTTGAAGTTTAAAAATACTTCGAAACTCTTCCATTGTTCTCGGAATTCTGCTGAAGTTTAAAAATGCTTCGGAACTCTTCCATTGTTCTCAGAATTCCGCTAACGTTTAAAAATGCTTCGGAAATCTTCCATTGTTTTCAAAATTCCGCTGACGCTTAAAAATGCTTCAGAACTCTTCCATTGTTCTCGGAATTCCGCTGACGTTTAATAATGCTTCGCAACTCTTTCATTGTACTCGGAATTCCGCTAACGTTTAAAAATGCTTCGGAACTCTTCCATTGTTCTCGGAATTCCGTTGAAGTTTAAAAATGCTTCGAAACTCTTCCATTGTTCTGGGAATTCTGCTGAAGTTTAAAAATGCTTCAGAACTCTTCCATTGTTCTCGGAATTCCGCTGACGTTTAATAATGCTTCGCAACTCTTCCATTGTTCTCGGAATTCGTGTGAATTTTAAAAATGCTTCGGAACTCTTCTATTGTTCTCGGAATTCCGCTGAAATTTAAAAATGCTTAAAATCTCTTACATTGTACTCGGAATTCCGCTGAAGTTTAAAAATGCTTCGGAACTCTTCCATTGTTCTCGGAATTCTGCTGAAGCTTAAAAATGCTTCAGAACTCTTCCATTGTTCTCGGAATTCCGCTGACATTTAAAAATGCTTCACAACTCTTCCATTGTTCTCGGAATTCCGCTGACGTTTAAAAATGCTTCACAACTCTTCCATTGTTCTCGGAATTCCGCTGACTTTTAAAAATGCTTCGGAAATCTTCCATTGTTTTCAAAATTCCGCTGACGCTTAAAAATGCTTCAGAACTATTCCATTGTTCTCAGAATTCTGCTGACGTTTAAAAATGCTTCAGAACTCTTCCATTGTTCTCGGAATTCCGCTGACATTTAAAAATGCTTCACAACTCTTCCATTGTTCTCGGAATTCCGCTGACGTTTAAAAATGCTTCACAACTCTTCCATTGTTCTCGGAATTCCGCTGACTTTTAAAAATGCTTCGGAAATCTTCCATTGTTTTCAAAATTCCGCTGACGCTTAAAAATGCTTCAGAACTCTTCCATTGTTCTCGGAATTCTGCTGACGTTTAATAATGCTTCGCAACTCTTCCATTGTTCTCGGAATTCTGCTGACATATAAAAATGCTTCGGAAATCTTGCATTGTTCTCGGCATTCCGCTGACGTTTAAAAATGCTTCGGAACTCTTCCATTGCTCTCGGAATTCTGCTGAAGTTTAAAAATGTTTCAGAACTCTTACATTGTTCTCGGAATTCTGCTGACGTTTAAAAATGCTTCGGAACTCTTCCATTGTTCTCAGAATTCAGCTGAAGTTTAAAAATGCTTCGGAACTCTTCCATTGTTCTCGGAATTCTGCTGAAGTTTAAAAATGCTACGTAACTCTTCCATTGTTCTCAGAATTCCGCTGACGTTTAAAAATGCTTTGGAACTCTTCCATTGCTCTCGGAATTCTGCTGAAGTTTAAAAATGCTTCGGAACTCTTCCATTGTTCTCGGAATTCCGTTGAAGTTTAAAAATACTTCGAAACTCTTCCATTGTTCTCGGAATTCTGCTGAAGTTTAAAAATGCTTCGGAACTCTTCCATTGTTCTCAGAATTCCGCTAACGTTTAAAAATGCTTCGGAAATCTTCCATTGTTTTCAAAATTCCGCTGACGCTTAAAAATGCTTCAGAACTCTTCCATTGTTCTCGGAATTCCGCTGACGTTTAATAATGCTTCGCAACTCTTTCATTGTACTCGGAATTCCGCTAACGTTTAAAAATGCTTCGGAACTCTTCCATTGTTCTCAGAATTCAGCTGAAGTTTAAAAATGCTTCGGAACTCTTCCATTGTTCTCGGAATTCTGCTGAAGTTTAAAAATGCTACGTAACTCTTCCATTGTTCTCAGAATTCCGCTGACGTTTAAAAATGCTTTGGAACTCTTCCATTGCTCTCGGAATTCTGCTGAAGTTTAAAAATGCTTCGGAACTCTTCCATTGTTCTCGGAATTCTGCTGAACTTTTAAAATGCTTTGGAACTCTTCCATTGCTCTCGGAATTCTGCTGAAGTTTAAAAATGCTTCAGAACTCTTCCATTGTTTTCGGAATTCTGCTGAAGTTTAAAAATGCTTCGGAACTCTTCCATTGTTCTCAGAATTCCACTGACGTTTAAAAATGCTTCGGAAATCTTCCATTGTTTTCAAAATTCCGCTGACGCTTAAAAATGCTTCAGAACTCTTCCATTGTTCTCGGAATTCCGCTGACGTTTAATAATGCTTCGCAACTTTTTCATTGTTCTCGGAATTCCGCTGACGGTTAAAAATGCTTCGGAACTCTTCGATTGTTCTCGGAATTCCGTTGAAGTTTAAAAATGCTTCGAAACTCTTCCATTGTTCTCGGAATTCTGCTGAAGTTTAAAAATGCTTCGGAACTCTTCCATTGTTCTCGGAATTCCGTTGAAGTTTAAAAATGCTTCGAAACTCTTCCATTGTTCTCGGAATTCTGCTGAAGTTTAAAAATGCTTCGGAACTCTTCCATTGTTCTCGGAATTCCGTTGAAGTTTAAAAATACTTCGAAACTCTTCCATTGTTCTCGGAATTCTGCTGAAGTTTAAAAATGCTTCGGAACTCTTCCATTGTTCTCAGAATTCCGCTAACGTTTAAAAATGCTTCGGAAATCTTCCATTGTTTTCAAAATTCCGCTGACGTTTAAAAATGCTTCAGAACTCTTCCATTGTTCTCGGAATTCCGCTGACGTTTAAAAATGCTTTGGAACTCTTCCATTATTCTCGGAATTCTGCTGAAGTTTAAAAATGCTTCGGAACTCTTCCATTGTTCTCAGAATTCCGCTGACGTTTAAAAATGCTTCGGTACTCTTCCATTGTTCTCGGAATTCCGCTGACATATAAAAATGCTTCGGAAATGTTGCATTGTTCTCGGCATTCCGCTGACGTTTAAAAATGCTTCGGAACTCTTCAATTGTTCTCGGAATTCTGCTGAACTTTTAAAATGCTTTGGAACTCTTCCATTGCTCTCGGAATTCTGCTGAAGTTTAAAAATGCTTCAGAACTCTTCCATTGTTTTCGGAATTCTGCTGAAGTTTAAAAATGCTTCGGAACTCTTCCATTGTTCTCAGAATTCCACTGACGTTTAAAAATGCTTCGGAAATCTTCCATTGTTTTCAAAATTCCGCTGACGCTTAAAAATGCTTCAGAACTCTTCCATTGTTCTCGGAATTCCGCTGACGTTTAATAATGCTTCGCAACTTTTTCATTGTTCTCGGAATTCCGCTGACGGTTAAAAATGCTTCGGAACTCTTCGATTGTTCTCGGAATTCCGTTGAAGTTTAAAAATGCTTCGAAACTCTTCCATTGTTCTCGGAATTCTGCTGAAGTTTAAAAATGCTTCGGAACTCTTCCATTGTTCTCGGAATTCCGTTGAAGTTTAAAAATACTTCGAAACTCTTCCATTGTTCTCGGAATTCTGCTGAAGTTTAAAAATGCTTCGGAACTCTTCCATTGTTCTCAGAATTCCGCTAACGTTTAAAAATGCTTCGGAAATCTTCCATTGTTTTCAAAATTCCGCTGACGCTTAAAAATGCTTCAGAACTCTTCCATTGTTCTCGGAATTCCGCTGACGTTTAATAATGCTTCGCAACTCTTTCATTGTACTCGGAATTCCGCTAACGTTTAAAAATGCTTCGGAACTCTTCCATTGTTCTCGGAATTCCGTTGAAGTTTAAAAATGCTTCGAAACTCTTCCATTGTTCTGGGAATTCTGCTGAAGTTTAAAAATGCTTCAGAACTCTTCCATTGTTCTCGGAATTCCGCTGACGTTTAATAATGCTTCGCAACTCTTCCATTGTTCTCGGAATTCGTGTGAATTTTAAAAATGCTTCGGAACTCTTCTATTGTTCTCGGAATTCCGCTGAAATTTAAAAATGCTTAAAATCTCTTACATTGTACTCGGAATTCCGCTGAAGTTTAAAAATGCTTCGGAACTCTTCCATTGTTCTCGGAATTCTGCTGAAGTTTAAAAATGCTTCAGAACTCGTCCATTGTTCTCAGAATTCCGCTGACGTTTAAAAATGCTTCGGAAATCTTCCATTGTTTTCAAAATTCCGCTGACGTTTAAAAATGCTTCAGAACTATTCCATTGTTCTCAGAATTCTGCTGACGTTTAAAAATGCTTCAGAACTCTTCCATTGTTCTCGGAATTCCGCTGACGTTTAAAAATGCTTCACAACTCTTCCATTGTTCTCGGAATTCCGCTGACGTTTAAAAATGCTTCACAACTCTTCCATTGTTCTCGGAATTCCGCTGACTTTTAAAAATGCTTCGGAAATCTTCCATTGTTTTCAAAATTCCGCTGACGCTTAAAAATGCTTCAGAACTCTTCCATTGTTCTCGGAATTCTGCTGACGTTTAATAATGCTTCGCAACTCTTTCATTGTTCTCGGAATTCCACTGACGTTTAAAAATGCTTCGGAACTCATCCATTGTTCTCGGAATTCCGTTGAAGTTTAAAAATGCTTCGAAACTCTTCCATTGTTCTCGGAATTCTGCTGACATATAAAAATGCTTCGGAAATCTTGCATTGTTCTCGGCATTCCGCTGACGTTTAAAAATGCTTCGGAACTCTTCCATTGCTCTCGGAATTCTGCTGAAGTTTAAAAATGTTTCAGAACTCTTACATTGTTCTCGGAATTCTGCTGACGTTTAAAAATGCTTCGGAACTCTTCCATTGTTCTCAGAATTCAGCTGAAGTTTAAAAATGCTTCGGAACTCTTCCATTGTTCTCGGAATTCTGCTGAAGTTTAAAAATGCTACGTAACTCTTCCATTGTTCTCAGAATTCCGCTGACGTTTAAAAATGCTTTGGAACTCTTCCATTGCTCTCGGAATTCTGCTGAAGTTTAAAAATGCTTCGGAACTCTTCCATTGTTCTCGGAATTCTGCTGAAGTTTAAAAATGCTTCGGAACTCTTCCATTGTTCTCGGAATTCCGTTGAAGTTTAAAAATACTTCGAAACTCTTCCATTGTTCTCGGAATTCTGCTGAAGTTTAAAAATGCTTCGGAACTCTTCCATTGTTCTCAGAATTCCGCTAACGTTTAAAAATGCTTCGGAAATCTTCCATTGTTTTCAAAATTCCGCTGACGCTTAAAAATGCTTCAGAACTCTTCCATTGTTCTCGGAATTCCGCTGACGTTTAATAATGCTTCGCAACTCTTTCATTGTACTCGGAATTCCGCTAACGTTTAAAAATGCTTCGGAACTCTTCCATTGTTCTCGGAATTCCGTTGAAGTTTAAAAATGCTTCGAAACTCTTCCATTGTTCTGGGAATTCTGCTGAAGTTTAAAAATGCTTCAGAACTCTTCCATTGTTCTCGGAATTCCGCTGACGTTTAATAATGCTTCGCAACTCTTCCATTGTTCTCGGAATTCGTGTGAATTTTAAAAATGCTTCGGAACTCTTCTATTGTTCTCGGAATTCCGCTGAAATTTAAAAATGCTTAAAATCTCTTACATTGTACTCGGAATTCCGCTGAAGTTTAAAAATGCTTCGGAACTCTTCCATTGTTCTCGGAATTCTGCTGAAGCTTAAAAATGCTTCAGAACTCTTCCATTGTTCTCGGAATTCCGCTGACATTTAAAAATGCTTCACAACTCTTCCATTGTTCTCGGAATTCCGCTGACGTTTAAAAATGCTTCACAACTCTTCCATTGTTCTCGGAATTCCGCTGACTTTTAAAAATGCTTCGGAAATCTTCCATTGTTTTCAAAATTCCGCTGACGCTTAAAAATGCTTCAGAACTATTCCATTGTTCTCAGAATTCTGCTGACGTTTAAAAATGCTTCAGAACTCTTCCATTGTTCTCGGAATTCCGCTGACATTTAAAAATGCTTCACAACTCTTCCATTGTTCTCGGAATTCCGCTGACGTTTAAAAATGCTTCACAACTCTTCCATTGTTCTCGGAATTCCGCTGACTTTTAAAAATGCTTCGGAAATCTTCCATTGTTTTCAAAATTCCGCTGACGCTTAAAAATGCTTCAGAACTCTTCCATTGTTCTCGGAATTCTGCTGACGTTTAATAATGCTTCGCAACTCTTCCATTGTTCTCGGAATTCTGCTGACATATAAAAATGCTTCGGAAATCTTGCATTGTTCTCGGCATTCCGCTGACGTTTAAAAATGCTTCGGAACTCTTCCATTGCTCTCGGAATTCTGCTGAAGTTTAAAAATGTTTCAGAACTCTTACATTGTTCTCGGAATTCTGCTGACGTTTAAAAATGCTTCGGAACTCTTCCATTGTTCTCAGAATTCAGCTGAAGTTTAAAAATGCTTCGGAACTCTTCCATTGTTCTCGGAATTCTGCTGAAGTTTAAAAATGCTACGTAACTCTTCCATTGTTCTCAGAATTCCGCTGACGTTTAAAAATGCTTTGGAACTCTTCCATTGCTCTCGGAATTCTGCTGAAGTTTAAAAATGCTTCGGAACTCTTCCATTGTTCTCGGAATTCCGTTGAAGTTTAAAAATACTTCGAAACTCTTCCATTGTTCTCGGAATTCTGCTGAAGTTTAAAAATGCTTCGGAACTCTTCCATTGTTCTCAGAATTCCGCTAACGTTTAAAAATGCTTCGGAAATCTTCCATTGTTTTCAAAATTCCGCTGACGCTTAAAAATGCTTCAGAACTCTTCCATTGTTCTCGGAATTCCGCTGACGTTTAATAATGCTTCGCAACTCTTTCATTGTACTCGGAATTCCGCTAACGTTTAAAAATGCTTCGGAACTCTTCCATTGTTCTCAGAATTCAGCTGAAGTTTAAAAATGCTTCGGAACTCTTCCATTGTTCTCGGAATTCTGCTGAAGTTTAAAAATGCTACGTAACTCTTCCATTGTTCTCAGAATTCCGCTGACGTTTAAAAATGCTTTGGAACTCTTCCATTGCTCTCGGAATTCTGCTGAAGTTTAAAAATGCTTCGGAACTCTTCCATTGTTCTCGGAATTCTGCTGAACTTTTAAAATGCTTTGGAACTCTTCCATTGCTCTCGGAATTCTGCTGAAGTTTAAAAATGCTTCAGAACTCTTCCATTGTTTTCGGAATTCTGCTGAAGTTTAAAAATGCTTCGGAACTCTTCCATTGTTCTCAGAATTCCACTGACGTTTAAAAATGCTTCGGAAATCTTCCATTGTTTTCAAAATTCCGCTGACGCTTAAAAATGCTTCAGAACTCTTCCATTGTTCTCGGAATTCCGCTGACGTTTAATAATGCTTCGCAACTTTTTCATTGTTCTCGGAATTCCGCTGACGGTTAAAAATGCTTCGGAACTCTTCGATTGTTCTCGGAATTCCGTTGAAGTTTAAAAATGCTTCGAAACTCTTCCATTGTTCTCGGAATTCTGCTGAAGTTTAAAAATGCTTCGGAACTCTTCCATTGTTCTCGGAATTCCGTTGAAGTTTAAAAATACTTCGAAACTCTTCCATTGTTCTCGGAATTCTGCTGAAGTTTAAAAATGCTTCGGAACTCTTCCATTGTTCTCAGAATTCCGCTAACGTTTAAAAATGCTTCGGAAATCTTCCATTGTTTTCAAAATTCCGCTGACGCTTAAAAATGCTTCAGAACTCTTCCATTGTTCTCGGAATTCCGCTGACGTTTAATAATGCTTCGCAACTCTTTCATTGTACTCGGAATTCCGCTAACGTTTAAAAATGCTTCGGAACTCTTCCATTGTTCTCGGAATTCCGTTGAAGTTTAAAAATGCTTCGAAACTCTTCCATTGTTCTGGGAATTCTGCTGAAGTTTAAAAATGCTTCAGAACTCTTCCATTGTTCTCGGAATTCCGCTGACGTTTAATAATGCTTCGCAACTCTTCCATTGTTCTCGGAATTCGTGTGAATTTTAAAAATGCTTCGGAACTCTTCTATTGTTCTCGGAATTCCGCTGAAATTTAAAAATGCTTAAAATCTCTTACATTGTACTCGGAATTCCGCTGAAGTTTAAAAATGCTTCGGAACTCTTCCATTGTTCTCGGAATTCTGCTGAAGTTTAAAAATGCTTCAGAACTCGTCCATTGTTCTCAGAATTCCGCTGACGTTTAAAAATGCTTCGGAAATCTTCCATTGTTTTCAAAATTCCGCTGACGTTTAAAAATGCTTCAGAACTATTCCATTGTTCTCAGAATTCTGCTGACGTTTAAAAATGCTTCAGAACTCTTCCATTGTTCTCGGAATTCCGCTGACGTTTAAAAATGCTTCACAACTCTTCCATTGTTCTCGGAATTCCGCTGACGTTTAAAAATGCTTCACAACTCTTCCATTGTTCTCGGAATTCCGCTGACTTTTAAAAATGCTTCGGAAATCTTCCATTGTTTTCAAAATTCCGCTGACGCTTAAAAATGCTTCAGAACTCTTCCATTGTTCTCGGAATTCTGCTGACGTTTAATAATGCTTCGCAACTCTTTCATTGTTCTCGGAATTCCACTGACGTTTAAAAATGCTTCGAAACTCTTCCATTGTTCTCGGAATTCTGCTGACATATAAAAATGCTTCGGAAATCTTGCATTGTTCTCGGCATTCCGCTGACGTTTAAAAATGCTTCGGAACTCTTCCATTGCTCTCGGAATTCTGCTGAAGTTTAAAAATGTTTCAGAACTCTTACATTGTTCTCGGAATTCTGCTGACGTTTAAAAATGCTTCGGAACTCTTCCATTGTTCTCAGAATTCAGCTGAAGTTTAAAAATGCTTCGGAACTCTTCCATTGTTCTCGGAATTCTGCTGAAGTTTAAAAATGCTACGTAACTCTTCCATTGTTCTCAGAATTCCGCTGACGTTTAAAAATGCTTTGGAACTCTTCCATTGCTCTCGGAATTCTGCTGAAGTTTAAAAATGCTTCGGAACTCTTCCATTGTTCTCGGAATTCTGCTGAAGTTTAAAAATGCTTCGGAACTCTTCCATTGTTCTCGGAATTCCGTTGAAGTTTAAAAATACTTCGAAACTCTTCCATTGTTCTTGGAATTCTGCTGAAGTTTAAAAATGCTTCGGAACTCTTCCATTGTTCTCAGAATTCCGCTAACGTTTAAAAATGCTTCGGAAATCTTCCATTGTTTTCAAAATTCCGCTGACGCTTAAAAATGCTTCAGAACTCTTCCATTGTTCTCGGAATTCCGCTGACGTTTAATAATGCTTCGCAACTCTTTCATTGTACTCGGAATTCCGCTAACGTTTAAAAATGCTTCGGAACTCTTCCATTGTTCTCGGAATTCCGTTGAAGTTTAAAAATGCTTCGAAACTCTTCCATTGTTCTGGGAATTCTGCTGAAGTTTAAAAATGCTTCAGAACTCTTCCATTGTTCTCGGAATTCCGCTGACGTTTAATAATGCTTCGCAACTCTTCCATTGTTCTCGGAATTCGTGTGAATTTTAAAAATGCTTCGGAACTCTTCTATTGTTCTCGGAATTCCGCTGAAATTTAAAAATGCTTAAAATCTCTTACATTGTACTCGGAATTCCGCTGAAGTTTAAAAATGCTTCGGAACTCTTCCATTGTTCTCGGAATTCTGCTGAAGCTTAAAAATGCTTCAGAACTCTTCCATTGTTCTCAGAATTCCGCTGACGTTTAAAAATGCTTCGGAAATCTTCCATTGTTTTCAAAATTCCGCTGACGTTTAAAAATGCTTCAGAACTATTCCATTGTTCTCAGAATTCTGCTGACGTTTAAAAATGCTTCAGAACTCTTCCATTGTTCTCGGAATTCCGCTGACATTTAAAAATGCTTCACAACCCTTCCATTGTTCTCGGAATTCCGCTGACGTTTAAAAATGCTTCACAACTCTTCCATTGTTCTCGGAATTCCGCTGACTTTTAAAAATGCTTCGGAAATCTTCCATTGTTTTCAAAATTCCGCTGACGCTTAAAAATGCTTCAGAACTCTTCCATTGTTCTCGGAATTCTGCTGACGTTTAATAATGCTTCGCAACTCTTCCATTGTTCTCGGAATTCTGCTGACATATAAAAATGCTTCGGAAATCTTGCATTGTTCTCGGCATTCCGCTGACGTTTAAAAATGCTTCGGAACTCTTCCATTGCTCTCGGAATTCTGCTGAAGTTTAAAAATGTTTCAGAACTCTTACATTGTTCTCGGAATTCTGCTGACGTTTAAAAATGCTTCGGAACTCTTCCATTGTTCTCAGAATTCAGCTGAAGTTTAAAAATGCTTCGGAACTCTTCCATTGTTCTCGGAATTCTGCTGAAGTTTAAAAATGCTACGTAACTCTTCCATTGTTCTCAGAATTCCGCTGACGTTTAAAAATGCTTTGGAACTCTTCCATTGCTCTCGGAATTCTGCTGAAGTTTAAAAATGCTTCGGAACTCTTCCATTGTTCTCGGAATTCCGTTGAAGTTTAAAAATACTTCGAAACTCTTCCATTGTTCTCGGAATTCTGCTGAAGTTTAAAAATGCTTCGGAACTCTTCCATTGTTCTCAGAATTCCGCTAACGTTTAAAAATGCTTCGGAAATCTTCCATTGTTTTCAAAATTCCGCTGACGCTTAAAAATGCTTCAGAACTCTTCCATTGTTCTCGGAATTCCGCTGACGTTTAATAATGCTTCGCAACTCTTTCATTGTACTCGGAATTCCGCTAACGTTTAAAAATGCTTCGGAACTCTTCCATTGTTCTCAGAATTCAGCTGAAGTTTAAAAATGCTTCGGAACTCTTCCATTGTTCTCGGAATTCTGCTGAAGTTTAAAAATGCTACGTAACTCTTCCATTGTTCTCAGAATTCCGCTGACGTTTAAAAATGCTTTGGAACTCTTCCATTGCTCTCGGAATTCTGCTGAAGTTTAAAAATGCTTCGGAACTCTTCCATTGTTCTCGGAATTCCGTTGAAGTTTAAAAATACTTCGAAACTCTTCCATTGTTCTCGGAATTCTGCTGAAGTTTAAAAATGCTTCGGAACTCTTCCATTGTTCTCAGAATTCCGCTAACGTTTAAAAATGCTTCGGAAATCTTCCATTGTTTTCAAAATTCCGCTGACGCTTAAAAATGCTTCAGAACTCTTCCATTGTTCTCGGAATTCCGCTGACGTTTAATAATGCTTCGCAACTCTTTCATTGTACTCGGAATTCCGCTAACGTTTAAAAATGCTTCGGAACTCTTCCATTGTTCTCGGAATTCCGTTGAAGTTTAAAAATGCTTCAAAACTCTTCCATTGTTCTGGGAATTCTGCTGAAGTTTAAAAATGCTTCAGAACTCTTCCATTGTTCTCGGAATTCCGCTGACGTTTAATAATGCTTCGCAACTCTTTCATTGTTCTCGGAATTCCGCTGATGTTTAAAAATGCTTCGGAACTCTTCCATTGTTCTCGGAATTCTGTTGAAGTTTAAAAATGCTTCTAAACTCTTCCATTGTTCTCGGAATTCCGCTGACATATAAAAATGCTTCGGAAATCTTGCATTGTTCTCGGCATTCCGCTGACATTTAAAAATGCTTCGGAACTCTTCAATTGTTCTCGGAATTCTGCCGAACTTTTAAAATGCTTTGGAACTCTTCCATTGTTCTCGGAATTCTGCTGTAGTTTAAAAATGCTTCGGAACTCTTCCATTGTTCTCGGAATTCCGCTGACGTTTAAAAATGCTTCGGAAATCTTCCATTGTTTTCAAAATTCCGCTGACGTTTAAAAATGCTTCAGAACTCTTCCATTGTTCTCGGAATTCCGCTGACGTTTTAAAATGCTTCGGTACTCTTCCATTGTTCTCGGAATTCCGCTGACATATAAAAATGCTTCGGAAATCTTGCATTGTTCTCGGCATTCCGCTGACGTTTAAAAATGCTTCGGAACTCTTCCATTGTTCTCAGAATTCCGCTGACGTTTAAAAATGCTTCGGAAATCTTCCATTGTTTTCAAAATTCCGCTGACGTTTAAAAATGCTTCAGAACTCTTCCATTGTTCTCGGAATTCCGCTGACGTTTAAAAATGCTTTGGAACTCTTCCATTATTCTCGGAATTCTGCTGAAGTTTAAAAATGCTTCGGAACTCTTCCATTGTTCTCAGAATTCCGCTGACGTTTAAAAATGCTTCGGTACTCTTCCATTGTTCTCGGAATTCCGCTGACATATAAAAATGCTTCGGAAATCTTGCATTGTTCTCGGCATTCCGCTGACGTTTAAAAATGCTTCGGAACTCTTCAATTGTTCTCGGAATTCTGCTGAACTTTTAAAATGCTTTGGAACTCTTCCATTGCTCTCGGAATTCTGCTGAAGTTTAAAAATGCTTCAGAACTCTTCCATTGTTTTCGGAATTCTGCTGAAGTTTAAAAATGCTTCGGAACTCTTCCATTGTTCTCAGAATTCCACTGACGTTTAAAAATGCTTCGGAAATCTTCCATTGTTTTCAAAATTCCGCTGACGCTTAAAAATGCTTCAGAACTCTTCCATTGTTCTCGGAATTCCGCTGACGTTTAATAATGCTTCGCAACTTTTTCATTGTTCTCGGAATTCCGCTGACGGTTAAAAATGCTTCGGAACTCTTCGATTGTTCTCGGAATTCCGTTGAAGTTTAAAAATGCTTCGAAACTCTTCCATTGTTCTCGGAATTCTGCTGACGTTTAAAAATGCTTCGGAACTCTTCCATTGTTCTCGGAATTCCGTTGAAGTTTAAAAATGCTTCGGAACTCTTCCATTGTTCTCGGAATTCCGCTGACATATAAAAATGCTTTGAAAATCTTGCATTGTTCTCGGCATTCCGCTGACGTTTAAAATTGCTTCGGAACTCTTCAATTGTTCTCGGAATTCTGTTGAACTTTTAAAATGCTTTGGAACTCTTCCATTGCTCTCGGAATTCTGCTGAAGTTTAAAAATGCTTCAGAACTCTTACATTGTTCTCGGAATTCTGCTGACGTTTAAAAATGCTTCGGAACTCTACCATTGTTCTCGGAATTCCGTTGAAGTTTAAAAATGCTTCATAACTCTTCCATTGTTCTCGCAATTCTGCTGAAGTTTAAAAATGCTTCGGAACTCTTCCATTGTTCTCGGAATTCCGCTGACGTTTAATAATGCTTCGCAACTCTTTCATTGTTCTCGGAATTCCACTGACGTTTAAAAATGCTTCGGAAATCTTCCATTGTTTTCAAAATTCCGCTGACGCTTAAAAATGCTTCAGAACTCTTCCATTGTTCTCGGAATTCCGCTGACGTTTAATAATGCTTTGCAACTCTTTCATTGTACTCGGAATTCCGCTAACGTTTAAAAATGCTTCAGAACTCTTCCATTGTTCTCGGAATTCCGCTGACGTTTAATAATGCTTTGCAACTCTTTCATTGTTCTCGGAATTCCGCTGATGTTTAAAAATGCTTCGGAACTCTTCCATTGTTCTCGGAATTCTGTTGAAGTTTAAAAATGCTTCTAAACTCTTCCATTGTTCTCGGAATTCCGCTGACATATAAAAATGCTTCGGAAATCTTGCATTGTTCTCGGCATTCCGCTGACGTTTAAAAATGCTTCGGAACTCTTCCATTGTTCTCGGAATTCTGCTGAAGTTTAAAAATGCTTCAGAACTCTTCCATTGTTCTCAGAATTCCGCTGACGTTTAAAAATGCTTCGGAAATCTTCCATTGTTTTCAAAATTCCGCTGACGTTTAAAAATGCTTCAGAACTATTCCATTGTTCTCAGAATTCTGCTGACGTTTAAAAATGCTTCGGAACTCTTCCATTGTTCTCGGAATTCCGCTGACGTTTAAAAATGCTTCACAACTCTTCCATTGTTCACGGAATTCCACTGACGTTTAAAAATGCTTCACAACTCTTCCATTGTTCTCGGAATTCCGCTGACTTTTAAAAATGCTTCGGAAATCTTCCATTGTTTTCAAAATTCCGCTGACGCTTAAAAATGCTTCAGAACTCTTCCATTGTTCTCGGAATTCTGCTGAAGTTTAAAAATGCTTCAGAACTCTTACATTGTTCTCGGAATTCTGCTGACGTTTAAAAATGCCTCGGAACTCTTCCATTGTTCTCTGAATTCCGCTGACGTTTAAAAATGCTTCGGTACTCTTCCTTTGTTCTCGGAATTCCGCTGACATATAAAAATGCTTCGGAAATCTTGCATTGTTCTCGGCATTCCGCTGACGTTTAAAAATGCTTCGGAACTCTTCAATTGTTCTCGGAATTCTGCCGAACTTTTAAAATGCTTTGGAACTCTTCCATTGCTCTCGGAATTCTGCTGAAGTTTAAAAATGCTTCAGAACTCTTCCATTGTTCTCGGAATTCTGCTGTAGTTTAAAAATGCTTCGGAACTCTTCCATTGTTCTCGGAATTCCGCTGACGTTTAAAAATGCTTCGGAAATCTTCCATTGTTTTCAAAATTCCGCTGACGTTTAAAAATGCTTCAGAACTCTTCCATTGTTCTCGGAATTCCGCTGACATATAAAAATGCTTCGGAAATCTTGCATTGTTCTCGGCATTCCGCTGACATTTAAAAATGCTTCGGAAATCTTCCATTGATATCAAAATTCCGCTGACGCTTAAAAATGCTTCAGAACTCTTCCATTGTTCTCGGAATTCCGCTGACGTTTAATAATGCTTTGCAACTCTTTCATTGTACTCGGAATTCCGCTAACGTTTAAAAATGCTTCAGAACTCTTCCATTGTTCTCGGAATTCCGCTGACGTTTAATAATGCTTTGCAACTCTTTCATTGTTCTCGGAATTCCGCTGATGTTTAAAAATGCTTCGGAACTCTTCCATTGTTCTCGGAATTCTGTTGAAGTTTAAAAATGCTTCTAAACTCTTCCATTGTTCTCGGAATTCCGCTGACATATAAAAATGCTTCGGAAATCTTGCATTGTTCTCGGCATTCCGCTGACGTTTAAAAATGCTTCGGAACTCTTCCATTGTTCTCGGAATTCTGCTGAAGTTTAAAAATGCTTCAGAACTCTTCCATTGTTCTCAGAATTCCGCTGACGTTTAAAAATGCTTCGGAAATCTTCCATTGTTTTCAAAATTCCGCTGACGTTTAAAAATGCTTCAGAACTATTCCATTGTTCTCAGAATTCTGCTGACGTTTAAAAATGCTTCGGAACTCTTCCATTGTTCTCGGAATTCCGCTGACGTTTAAAAATGCTTCACAACTCTTCCATTGTTCACGGAATTCCACTGACGTTTAAAAATGCTTCACAACTCTTCCATTGTTCTCGGAATTCCGCTGACTTTTAAAAATGCTTCGGAAATCTTCCATTGTTTTCAAAATTCCGCTGACGCTTAAAAATGCTTCAGAACTCTTCCATTGTTCTCGGAATTCTGCTGAAGTTTAAAAATGCTTCAGAACTCTTACATTGTTCTCGGAATTCTGCTGACGTTTAAAAATGCCTCGGAACTCTTCCATTGTTCTCTGAATTCCGCTGACGTTTAAAAATGCTTCGGTACTCTTCCTTTGTTCTCGGAATTCCGCTGACATATAAAAATGCTTCGGAAATCTTGCATTGTTCTCGGCATTCCGCTGACGTTTAAAAATGCTTCGGAACTCTTCAATTGTTCTCGGAATTCTGCCGAACTTTTAAAATGCTTTGGAACTCTTCCATTGCTCTCGGAATTCTGCTGAAGTTTAAAAATGCTTCAGAACTCTTCCATTGTTCTCGGAATTCTGCTGTAGTTTAAAAATGCTTCGGAACTCTTCCATTGTTCTCGGAATTCCGCTGACGTTTAAAAATGCTTCGGAAATCTTCCATTGTTTTCAAAATTCCGCTGACGTTTAAAAATGCTTCAGAACTCTTCCATTGTTCTCGGAATTCCGCTGACATATAAAAATGCTTCGGAAATCTTGCATTGTTCTCGGCATTCCGCTGACATTTAAAAATGCTTCGGAAATCTTCCATTGATATCAAAATTCCGCTGACGCTTAAAAATGCTTCAGAACTCTTCCATTGTTCTCGGAATTCCGCTGACGTTTAATAATGCTTCGCAACTTTTTCATTGTTCTCGGAATTCCGCTGACAGTTAAAAATGCTTCGGAACTCTTCCATTGTTCTCGGAATTCCGTTGAAGTTTAAAAATGCTTCGAAACTCTTCCATTGTTCTCGGAATTCTGCTGAAGTTTAAAAATGCTTCAGAACTCTTCCATTGTTCTCGGAATTCCGCTGACGTTTAATAATGCTTCGCAACTCTTTCATTGTTCTCGGAATTCCGCTGACGTTTAAAAATGCTTCGAAACTCTTCCATTGTTCTCGGAATTCTGCTGAAGTTTAAAAATGCTTCGGAACTCTTCCATTGTTCTCGGAATTCCGCTGACATATAAAAATGCTTTGAAAATCTTGCATTGTTCTCGGCATTCCGCTGACGTTTAAAATTGCTTCGGAACTCTTCAATTGTTCTCGGAATTCTGTTGAACTTTTAAATTGCTTTGGAACTCTTCCATTGCTCTCGGAATTCTGCTGAAGTTTAAAAATGCTTCGGAACTCTTCCATTGTTCTCGGAATTCCGTTGAAGTTTAAAAATACTTCGAAACTCTTCCATTGTTCTCGGAATTCTGCTGAAGTTTAAAAATGCTTCGGAACTCTTCCATTGTTCTCAGAATTCCGCTAACGTTTAAAAATGCTTCGGAAATCTTCCATTGTTTTCAAAATTCCGCTGACGCTTAAAAATGCTTCAGAACTCTTCCATTGTTCTCGGAATTCCGCTGACGTTTAATAATGCTTCGCAACTCTTTCATTGTACTCGGAATTCCGCTAACGTTTAAAAATGCTTCGGAACTCTTCCATTGTTCTCAGAATTCAGCTGAAGTTTAAAAATGCTTCGGAACTCTTCCATTGTTCTCGGAATTCTGCTGAAGTTTAAAAATGCTACGTAACTCTTCCATTGTTCTCAGAATTCCGCTGACGTTTAAAAATGCTTTGGAACTCTTCCATTGCTCTCGGAATTCTGCTGAAGTTTAAAAATGCTTCGGAACTCTTCCATTGTTCTCGGAATTCCGTTGAAGTTTAAAAATACTTCGAAACCCTTCCATTGTTCTCGGAATTCTGCTGAAGTTTAAAAATGCTTCGGAACTCTTCCATTGTTCTCAGAATTCCGCTAACGTTTAAAAATGCTTCGGAAATCTTCCATTGTTTTCAAAATTCCGCTGACGCTTAAAAATGCTTCAGAACTCTTCCATTGTTCTCGGAATTCCGCTGACGTTTAATAATGCTTCGCAACTCTTTCATTGTACTCGGAATTCCGCTAACGTTTAAAAATGCTTCGGAACTCTTCCATTGTTCTCGGAATTCCGTTGAAGTTTAAAAATGCTTCAAAACTCTTCCATTGTTCTGGGAATTCTGCTGAAGTTTAAAAATGCTTCAGAACTCTTCCATTGTTCTCGGAATTCCGCTGACGTTTAATAATGCTTCGCAACTCTTTCATTGTTCTCGGAATTCCGCTGATGTTTAAAAATGCTTCGGAACTCTTCCATTGTTCTCGGAATTCTGTTGAAGTTTAAAAATGCTTCTAAACTCTTCCATTGTTCTCGGAATTCCGCTGACATATAAAAATGCTTCGGAAATCTTGCATTGTTCTCGGCATTCCGCTGACATTTAAAAATGCTTCGGAACTCTTCAATTGTTCTCGGAATTCTGCCGAACTTTTAAAATGCTTTGGAACTCTTCCATTGTTCTCGGAATTCTGCTGTAGTTTAAAAATGCTTCGGAACTCTTCCATTGTTCTCGGAATTCCGCTGACGTTTAAAAATGCTTCGGAAATCTTCCATTGTTTTCAAAATTCCGCTGACGTTTAAAAATGCTTCAGAACTCTTCCATTGTTCTCGGAATTCCGCTGACGTTTTAAAATGCTTCGGTACTCTTCCATTGTTCTCGGAATTCCGCTGACATATAAAAATGCTTCGGAAATCTTGCATTGTTCTCGGCATTCCGCTGACGTTTAAAAATGCTTCGGAACTCTTCCATTGTTCTCAGAATTCCGCTGACGTTTAAAAATGCTTCGGAAATCTTCCATTGTTTTCAAAATTCCGCTGACGTTTAAAAATGCTTCAGAACTCTTCCATTGTTCTCGGAATTCCGCTGACGTTTAAAAATGCTTTGGAACTCTTCCATTATTCTCGGAATTCTGCTGAAGTTTAAAAATGCTTCGGAACTCTTCCATTGTTCTCAGAATTCCGCTGACGTTTAAAAATGCTTTGGTACTCTTCCATTGTTCTCGGAATTCCGCTGACATATAAAAATGCTTCGGAAATCTTGCATTGTTCTCGGCATTCCGCTGACGTTTAAAAATGCTTCGGAACTCTTCAATTGTTCTCGGAATTCTGCTGAACTTTTAAAATGCTTTGGAACTCTTCCATTGCTCTCGGAATTCTGCTGAAGTTTAAAAATGCTTCAGAACTCTTCCATTGTTTTCGGAATTCTGCTGAAGTTTAAAAATGCTTCGGAACTCTTCCATTGTTCTCAGAATTCCACTGACGTTTAAAAATGCTTCGGAAATCTTCCATTGTTTTCAAAATTCCGCTGACGCTTAAAAATGCTTCAGAACTCTTCCATTGTTCTCGGAATTCCGCTGACGTTTAATAATGCTTCGCAACTTTTTCATTGTTCTCGGAATTCCGCTGACGGTTAAAAATGCTTCGGAACTCTTCGATTGTTCTCGGAATTCCGTTGAAGTTTAAAAATGCTTCGAAACTCTTCCATTGTTCTCGGAATTCTGCTGACGTTTAAAAATGCTTCGGAACTCTTCCATTGTTCTCGGAATTCCGTTGAAGTTTAAAAATGCTTCGGAACTCTTCCATTGTTCTCGGAATTCCGCTGACATATAAAAATGCTTTGAAAATCTTGCATTGTTCTCGGCATTCCGCTGACGTTTAAAATTGCTTCGGAACTCTTCAATTGTTCTCGGAATTCTGTTGAACTTTTAAAATGCTTTGGAACTCTTCCATTGCTCTCGGAATTCTGCTGAAGTTTAAAAATGCTTCAGAACTCTTACATTGTTCTCGGAATTCTGCTGACGTTTAAAAATGCTTCGGAACTCTACCATTGTTCTCGGAATTCCGTTGAAGTTTAAAAATGCTTCATAACTCTTCCATTGTTCTCGCAATTCTGCTGAAGTTTAAAAATGCTTCGGAACTCTTCCATTGTTCTCGGAATTCCGCTGACGTTTAATAATGCTTCGCAACTCTTTCATTGTTCTCGGAATTCCACTGACGTTTAAAAATGCTTCGGAAATCTTCCATTGTTTTCAAAATTCCGCTGACGCTTAAAAATGCTTCAGAACTCTTCCATTGTTCTCGGAATTCCGCTGACGTTTAATAATGCTTTGCAACTCTTTCATTGTACTCGGAATTCCGCTAACGTTTAAAAATGCTTCAGAACTCTTCCATTGTTCTCGGAATTCCGCTGACGTTTAATAATGCTTTGCAACTCTTTCATTGTTCTCGGAATTCCGCTGATGTTTAAAAATGCTTCGGAACTCTTCCATTGTTCTCGGAATTCTGTTGAAGTTTAAAAATGCTTCTAAACTCTTCCATTGTTCTCGGAATTCCGCTGACATATAAAAATGCTTCGGAAATCTTGCATTGTTCTCGGCATTCCGCTGACGTTTAAAAATGCTTCGGAACTCTTCCATTGTTCTCGGAATTCTGCTGAAGTTTAAAAATGCTTCAGAACTCTTCCATTGTTCTCAGAATTCCGCTGACGTTTAAAAATGCTTCGGAAATCTTCCATTGTTTTCAAAATTCCGCTGACGTTTAAAAATGCTTCAGAACTATTCCATTGTTCTCAGAATTCTGCTGACGTTTAAAAATGCTTCGGAACTCTTCCATTGTTCTCGGAATTCCGCTGACGTTTAAAAATGCTTCACAACTCTTCCATTGTTCACGGAATTCCACTGACGTTTAAAAATGCTTCACAACTCTTCCATTGTTCTCGGAATTCCGCTGACTTTTAAAAATGCTTCGGAAATCTTCCATTGTTTTCAAAATTCCGCTGACGCTTAAAAATGCTTCAGAACTCTTCCATTGTTCTCGGAATTCTGCTGAAGTTTAAAAATGCTTCAGAACTCTTACATTGTTCTCGGAATTCTGCTGACGTTTAAAAATGCCTCGGAACTCTTCCATTGTTCTCTGAATTCCGCTGACGTTTAAAAATGCTTCGGTACTCTTCCTTTGTTCTCGGAATTCCGCTGACATATAAAAATGCTTCGGAAATCTTGCATTGTTCTCGGCATTCCGCTGACGTTTAAAAATGCTTCGGAACTCTTCAATTGTTCTCGGAATTCTGCCGAACTTTTAAAATGCTTTGGAACTCTTCCATTGCTCTCGGAATTCTGCTGAAGTTTAAAAATGCTTCAGAACTCTTCCATTGTTCTCGGAATTCTGCTGTAGTTTAAAAATGCTTCGGAACTCTTCCATTGTTCTCGGAATTCCGCTGACGTTTAAAAATGCTTCGGAAATCTTCCATTGTTTTCAAAATTCCGCTGACGTTTAAAAATGCTTCAGAACTCTTCCATTGTTCTCGGAATTCCGCTGACATATAAAAATGCTTCGGAAATCTTGCATTGTTCTCGGCATTCCGCTGACATTTAAAAATGCTTCGGAAATCTTCCATTGATATCAAAATTCCGCTGACGCTTAAAAATGCTTCAGAACTCTTCCATTGTTCTCGGAATTCCGCTGACGTTTAATAATGCTTTGCAACTCTTTCATTGTACTCGGAATTCCGCTAACGTTTAAAAATGCTTCAGAACTCTTCCATTGTTCTCGGAATTCCGCTGACGTTTAATAATGCTTTGCAACTCTTTCATTGTTCTCGGAATTCCGCTGATGTTTAAAAATGCTTCGGAACTCTTCCATTGTTCTCGGAATTCTGTTGAAGTTTAAAAATGCTTCAGAACTCTTCCATTGTTCTCAGAATTCCGCTGACGTTTAAAAATGCTTCGGAAATCTTCCATTGTTTTCAAAATTCCGCTGACGTTTAAAAATGCTTCAGAACTATTCCATTGTTCTCAGAATTCTGCTGACGTTTAAAAATGCTTCGGAACTCTTCCATTGTTCTCGGAATTCTGCTGAAGTTTAAAAATGCTTCAGAACTCTTCCATTGTTCTCAGAATTCCGCTGACGTTTAAAAATGCTTCGGAAATCTTCCATTGTTTTCAAAATTCCGCTGACGTTTAAAAATGCTTCAGAACTATTCCATTGTTCTCAGAATTCTGCTGACGTTTAAAAATGCTTCGGAACTCTTCCATTGTTCTCGGAATTCCGCTGACGTTTAAAAATGCTTCACAACTCTTCCATTGTTCACGGAATTCCACTGACGTTTAAAAATGCTTCACAACTCTTCCATTGTTCTCGGAATTCCGCTGACTTTTAAAAATGCTTCGGAAATCTTCCATTGTTTTCAAAATTCCGCTGACGCTTAAAAATGCTTCAGAACTCTTCCATTGTTCTCGGAATTCTGCTGAAGTTTAAAAATGCTTCAGAACTCTTACATTGTTCTCGGAATTCTGCTGACGTTTAAAAATGCCTCGGAACTCTTCCATTGTTCTCTGAATTCCGCTGACGTTTAAAAATGCTTCGGTACTCTTCCTTTGTTCTCGGAATTCCGCTGACATATAAAAATGCTTCGGAAATCTTGCATTGTTCTCGGCATTCCGCTGACGTTTAAAAATGCTTCGGAACTCTTCAATTGTTCTCGGAATTCTGCCGAACTTTTAAAATGCTTTGGAACTCTTCCATTGCTCTCGGAATTCTGCTGAAGTTTAAAAATGCTTCAGAACTCTTCCATTGTTCTCGGAATTCTGCTGTAGTTTAAAAATGCTTCGGAACTCTTCCATTGTTCTCGGAATTCCGCTGACGTTTAAAAATGCTTCGGAAATCTTCCATTGTTTTCAAAATTCCGCTGACGTTTAAAAATGCTTCAGAACTCTTCCATTGTTCTCGGAATTCCGCTGACATATAAAAATGCTTCGGAAATCTTGCATTGTTCTCGGCATTCCGCTGACATTTAAAAATGCTTCGGAAATCTTCCATTGATATCAAAATTCCGCTGACGCTTAAAAATGCTTCAGAACTCTTCCATTGTTCTCGGAATTCCGCTGACGTTTAATAATGCTTCGCAACTTTTTCATTGTTCTCGGAATTCCGCTGACAGTTAAAAATGCTTCGGAACTCTTCCATTGTTCTCGGAATTCCGTTGAAGTTTAAAAATGCTTCGAAACTCTTCCATTGTTCTCGGAATTCTGCTGAAGTTTAAAAATGCTTCAGAACTCTTCCATTGTTCTCGGAATTCCGCTGACGTTTAATAATGCTTCGCAACTCTTTCATTGTTCTCGGAATTCCGCTGACGTTTAAAAATGCTTCGAAACTCTTCCATTGTTCTCGGAATTCTGCTGAAGTTTAAAAATGCTTCGGAACTCTTCCATTGTTCTCGGAATTCCGCTGACATATAAAAATGCTTTGAAAATCTTGCATTGTTCTCGGCATTCCGCTGACGTTTAAAATTGCTTCGGAACTCTTCAATTGTTCTCGGAATTCTGTTGAACTTTTAAATTGCTTTGGAACTCTTCCATTGCTCTCGGAATTCTGCTGAAGTTTAAAAATGCTTAAAATCTCTTACATTGTACTCGGAATTCCGCTGAAGTTTAAAAATGCTTCGGAACTCTTCCATTGCTCTCGGAATTCTGCTGAAGTTTAAAAATGCTTCAGAACTCTTACATTGTTCTCGGAATTCTGCTGACGTTTAAAAATGCTTCGGAACTCTTCCATTGTTCTCAGAATTCCGCTGAAGTTTAAAAATGCTTCGGTACTCTTCCATTGTTCTCGGAATTCCGCTGACATATAAAAATGCTTCGGAAATCTTGCATTGTTCTCGGAATTCTGCTGACGTTTAAAAATGCTTCGGAACTCTTCCATTGTTCTCAGAATTCCGCTGACGTTTAAAAATGCTTTGGAACTCTTCCATTGCTCTCGGAATTCTGCTGAAGTTTAAAAATGCTTCGGAACTCTTCCATTGTTCTCGGAATTCTGCTGAAGTTTAAAAATGCTTCGGAACTCTTCCATTGTTCTCGGAATTCCGTTGAAGTTTAAAAATACTTCGAAACTCTTCCATTGTTCTCGGAATTCTGCTGAAGTTTAAAAATGCTTCGGAACTCTTCCATTGTTCTCAGAATTCCGCTAACGTTTAAAAATGCTTCGGAAATCTTCCATTGTTTTCAAAATTCCGCTGACGCTTAAAAATGCTTCAGAACTCTTCCATTGTTCTCGGAATTCCGCTGACGTTTAATAATGCTTCGCAACTCTTTCATTGTACTCGGAATTCCGCTAACGTTTAAAAATGCTTCGGAACTCTTCCATTGTTCTCGGAATTCCGTTGAAGTTTAAAAATGCTTCGAAACTCTTCCATTGTTCTGGGAATTCTGCTGAAGTTTAAAAATGCTTCAGAACTCTTCCATTGTTCTCGGAATTCCGCTGACGTTTAATAATGCTTCGCAACTCTTTCATTGTTCTCGGAATTCCGCTGATGTTTAAAAATGCTTCGGAACTCTTCCATTGTTCTCGGAATTCTGTTGAAGTTTAAAAATGCTTCGGAAATCTTGCATTGTTCTCGGCATTCCGCTGACATTTAAAAATGCTTCGGAACTCTTCAATTGTTCTCGGAATTCTGCCGAACTTTTAAAATGCTTTGGAACTCTTCCATTGCTCTCGGAATTCTGCTGAAGTTTAAAAATGCTTCAGAACTCTTCCATTGTTCTCGGAATTCTGCTGTAGTTTAAAAATGCTTCGGAACTCTTCCATTGTTCTCGGAATTCCGCTGACGTTTAAAAATGCTTCGGAAATCTTCCATTGTTTTCAAAATTCCGCTGACGTTTAAAAATGCTTCAGAACTCTTCCATTGTTCTCGGAATTCCGCTGACATATAAAAATGCTTCGGAAATCTTGCATTGTTCTCGGCATTCCGCTGACATTTAAAAATGCTTCGGAAATCTTCCATTGATATCAAAATTCCGCTGACGCTTAAAAATGCTTCAGAACTCTTCCATTGTTCTCGGAATTCCGCTGACGTTTAATAATGCTTTGCAACTCTTTCATTGTACTCGGAATTCCGCTAACGTTTAAAAATGCTTCAGAACTCTTCCATTGTTCTCGGAATTCCGCTGACGTTTAATAATGCTTTGCAACTCTTTCATTGTTCTCGGAATTCCGCTGATGTTTAAAAATGCTTCGGAACTCTTCCATTGTTCTCGGAATTCTGTTGAAGTTTAAAAATGCTTCTAAACTCTTCCATTGTTCTCGGAATTCCGCTGACATATAAAAATGCTTCGGAAATCTTGCATTGTTCTCGGCATTCCGCTGACGTTTAAAAATGCTTCGGAACTCTTCCATTGTTCTCGGAATTCTGCTGAAGTTTAAAAATGCTTCAGAACTCTTCCATTGTTCTCAGAATTCCGCTGACGTTTAAAAATGCTTCGGAAATCTTCCATTGTTTTCAAAATTCCGCTGACGTTTAAAAATGCTTCAGAACTATTCCATTGTTCTCAGAATTCTGCTGACGTTTAAAAATGCTTCGGAACTCTTCCATTGTTCTCGGAATTCCGCTGACGTTTAAAAATGCTTCACAACTCTTCCATTGTTCACGGAATTCCACTGACGTTTAAAAATGCTTCACAACTCTTCCATTGTTCTCGGAATTCCGCTGACTTTTAAAAATGCTTCGGAAATCTTCCATTGTTTTCAAAATTCCGCTGACGCTTAAAAATGCTTCAGAACTCTTCCATTGTTCTCGGAATTCTGCTGAAGTTTAAAAATGCTTCAGAACTCTTACATTGTTCTCGGAATTCTGCTGACGTTTAAAAATGCCTCGGAACTCTTCCATTGTTCTCTGAATTCCGCTGACGTTTAAAAATGCTTCGGTACTCTTCCTTTGTTCTCGGAATTCCGCTGACATATAAAAATGCTTCGGAAATCTTGCATTGTTCTCGGCATTCCGCTGACGTTTAAAAATGCTTCGGAACTCTTCAATTGTTCTCGGAATTCTGCCGAACTTTTAAAATGCTTTGGAACTCTTCCATTGCTCTCGGAATTCTGCTGAAGTTTAAAAATGCTTCAGAACTCTTCCATTGTTCTCGGAATTCTGCTGTAGTTTAAAAATGCTTCGGAACTCTTCCATTGTTCTCGGAATTCCGCTGACGTTTAAAAATGCTTCGGAAATCTTCCATTGTTTTCAAAATTCCGCTGACGTTTAAAAATGCTTCAGAACTCTTCCATTGTTCTCGGAATTCCGCTGACATATAAAAATGCTTCGGAAATCTTGCATTGTTCTCGGCATTCCGCTGACATTTAAAAATGCTTCGGAAATCTTCCATTGATATCAAAATTCCGCTGACGCTTAAAAATGCTTCAGAACTCTTCCATTGTTCTCGGAATTCCGCTGACGTTTAATAATGCTTCGCAACTTTTTCATTGTTCTCGGAATTCCGCTGACAGTTAAAAATGCTTCGGAACTCTTCCATTGTTCTCGGAATTCCGTTGAAGTTTAAAAATGCTTCGAAACTCTTCCATTGTTCTCGGAATTCTGCTGAAGTTTAAAAATGCTTCAGAACTCTTCCATTGTTCTCGGAATTCCGCTGACGTTTAATAATGCTTCGCAACTCTTTCATTGTTCTCGGAATTCCGCTGACGTTTAAAAATGCTTCGAAACTCTTCCATTGTTCTCGGAATTCTGCTGAAGTTTAAAAATGCTTCGGAACTCTTCCATTGTTCTCGGAATTCCGCTGACATATAAAAATGCTTTGAAAATCTTGCATTGTTCTCGGCATTCCGCTGACGTTTAAAATTGCTTCGGAACTCTTCAATTGTTCTCGGAATTCTGTTGAACTTTTAAATTGCTTTGGAACTCTTCCATTGCTCTCGGAATTCTGCTGAAGTTTAAAAATGCTTAAAATCTCTTACATTGTACTCGGAATTCCGCTGAAGTTTAAAAATGCTTCGGAACTCTTCCATTGCTCTCGGAATTCTGCTGAAGTTTAAAAATGCTTCAGAACTCTTACATTGTTCTCGGAATTCTGCTGACGTTTAAAAATGCTTCGGAACTCTTCCATTGTTCTCAGAATTCCGCTGAAGTTTAAAAATGCTTCGGTACTCTTCCATTGTTCTCGGAATTCCGCTGACATATAAAAATGCTTCGGAAATCTTGCATTGTTCTCGGAATTCTGCTGACGTTTAAAAATGCTTCGGAACTCTTCCATTGTTCTCAGAATTCCGCTGACGTTTAAAAATGCTTTGGAACTCTTCCATTGCTCTCGGAATTCTGCTGAAGTTTAAAAATGCTTCGGAACTCTTCCATTGTTTTCGGAATTCTGCTGAAGTTTAAAAATGCTTCGGAACTCTTCCATTGTTCTCGGAATTCCGTTGAAGTTTAAAAATACTTCGAAACTCTTCCATTGTTCTCGGAATTCTGCTGAAGTTTAAAAATGCTTCGGAACTCTTCCATTGTTCTCAGAATTCCGCTAACGTTTAAAAATGCTTCGGAAATCTTCCATTGTTTTCAAAATTCCGCTGACGCTTAAAAATGCTTCAGAACTCTTCCATTGTTCTCGGAATTCCGCTGACGTTTAATAATGCTTCGCAACTCTTTCATTGTACTCGGAATTCCGCTAACGTTTAAAAATGCTTCGGAACTCTTCCATTGTTCTCGGAATTCCGTTGAAGTTTAAAAATGCTTCGAAACTCTTCCATTGTTCTGGGAATTCTGCTGAAGTTTAAAAATGCTTCAGAACTCTTCCATTGTTCTCGGAATTCCGCTGACGTTTAATAATGCTTCGCAACTCTTTCATTGTTCTCGGAATTCCGCTGATGTTTAAAAATGCTTCGGAACTCTTCCATTGTTCTCGGAATTCTGTTGAAGTTTAAAAATGCTTCGGAAATCTTGCATTGTTCTCGGCATTCCGCTGACATTTAAAAATGCTTCGGAACTCTTCAATTGTTCTCGGAATTCTGCCGAACTTTTAAAATGCTTTGGAACTCTTCCATTGCTCTCGGAATTCTGCTGAAGTTTAAAAATGCTTCAGAACTCTTCCATTGTTCTCGGAATTCTGCTGTAGTTTAAAAATGCTTCGGAACTCTTCCATTGTTCTCGGAATTCCGCTGACGTTTAAAAATGCTTCGGAAATCTTCCATTGTTTTCAAAATTCCGCTGACGTTTAAAAATGCTTCAGAACTCTTCCATTGTTCTCGGAATTCCGCTGACATATAAAAATGCTTCGGAAATCTTGCATTGTTCTCGGCATTCCGCTGACATTTAAAAATGCTTCGGAAATCTTCCATTGATATCAAAATTCCGCTGACGCTTAAAAATGCTTCAGAACTCTTCCATTGTTCTCGGAATTCCGCTGACGTTTAATAATGCTTTGCAACTCTTTCATTGTACTCGGAATTCCGCTAACGTTTAAAAATGCTTCAGAACTCTTCCATTGTTCTCGGAATTCCGCTGACGTTTAATAATGCTTTGCAACTCTTTCATTGTTCTCGGAATTCCGCTGATGTTTAAAAATGCTTCGGAACTCTTCCATTGTTCTCGGAATTCTGTTGAAGTTTAAAAATGCTTCTAAACTCTTCCATTGTTCTCGGAATTCCGCTGACATATAAAAATGCTTCGGAAATCTTGCATTGTTCTCGGCATTCCGCTGACGTTTAAAAATGCTTCGGAACTCTTCCATTGTTCTCGGAATTCTGCTGAAGTTTAAAAATGCTTCAGAACTCTTCCATTGTTCTCAGAATTCCGCTGACGTTTAAAAATGCTTCGGAAATCTTCCATTGTTTTCAAAATTCCGCTGACGTTTAAAAATGCTTCAGAACTATTCCATTGTTCTCAGAATTCTGCTGACGTTTAAAAATGCTTCGGAACTCTTCCATTGTTCTCGGAATTCCGCTGACGTTTAAAAATGCTTCACAACTCTTCCATTGTTCACGGAATTCCACTGACGTTTAAAAATGCTTCACAACTCTTCCATTGTTCTCGGAATTCCGCTGACTTTTAAAAATGCTTCGGAAATCTTCCATTGTTTTCAAAATTCCGCTGACGCTTAAAAATGCTTCAGAACTCTTCTATTGTTCTCGGAATTCTGCTGAAGTTTAAAAATGCTTCAGAACTCTTACATTGTTCTCGGAATTCTGCTGACGTTTAAAAATGCCTCGGAACTCTTCCATTGTTCTCTGAATTCCGCTGACGTTTAAAAATGCTTCGGTACTCTTCCTTTGTTCTCGGAATTCCGCTGACATATAAAAATGCTTCGGAAATCTTGCATTGTTCTCGGCATTCCGCTGACGTTTAAAAATGCTTCGGAACTCTTCAATTGTTCTCGGAATTCTGCCGAACTTTTAAAATGCTTTGGAACTCTTCCATTGCTCTCGGAATTCTGCTGAAGTTTAAAAATGCTTCAGAACTCTTCCATTGTTCTCGGAATTCTGCTGTAGTTTAAAAATGCTTCGGAACTCTTCCATTGTTCTCGGAATTCCGCTGACGTTTAAAAATGCTTCGGAAATCTTCCATTGTTTTCAAAATTCCGCTGACGTTTAAAAATGCTTCAGAACTCTTCCATTGTTCTCGGAATTCCGCTGACATATAAAAATGCTTCGGAAATCTTGCATTGTTCTCGGCATTCCGCTGACATTTAAAAATGCTTCGGAAATCTTCCATTGATATCAAAATTCCGCTGACGCTTAAAAATGCTTCAGAACTCTTCCATTGTTCTCGGAATTCCGCTGACGTTTAATAATGCTTCGCAACTTTTTCATTGTTCTCGGAATTCCGCTGACAGTTAAAAATGCTTCGGAACTCTTCCATTGTTCTCGGAATTCCGTTGAAGTTTAAAAATGCTTCGAAACTCTTCCATTGTTCTCGGAATTCTGCTGAAGTTTAAAAATGCTTCAGAACTCTTCCATTGTTCTCGGAATTCCGCTGACGTTTAATAATGCTTCGCAACTCTTTCATTGTTCTCGGAATTCCGCTGACGTTTAAAAATGCTTCGAAACTCTTCCATTGTTCTCGGAATTCTGCTGAAGTTTAAAAATGCTTCGGAACTCTTCCATTGTTCTCGGAATTCCGCTGACATATAAAAATGCTTTGAAAATCTTGCATTGTTCTCGGCATTCCGCTGACGTTTAAAATTGCTTCGGAACTCTTCAATTGTTCTCGGAATTCTGTTGAACTTTTAAATTGCTTTGGAACTCTTCCATTGCTCTCGGAATTCTGCTGAAGTTTAAAAATGCTTAAAATCTCTTACATTGTACTCGGAATTCCGCTGAAGTTTAAAAATGCTTCGGAACTCTTCCATTGCTCTCGGAATTCTGCTGAAGTTTAAAAATGCTTCAGAACTCTTACATTGTTCTCGGAATTCTGCTGACGTTTAAAAATGCTTCGGAACTCTTCCATTGTTCTCAGAATTCCGCTGAAGTTTAAAAATGCTTCGGTACTCTTCCATTGTTCTCGGAATTCCGCTGACATATAAAAATGCTTCGGAAATCTTGCATTGTTCTCGGAATTCTGCTGACGTTTAAAAATGCTTCGGAACTCTTCCATTGTTCTCAGAATTCCGCTGACGTTTAAAAATGCTTTGGAACTCTTCCATTGCTCTCGGAATTCTGCTGAAGTTTAAAAATGCTTCGGAACTCTTCCATTGTTCTCGGAATTCTGCTGAAGTTTAAAAATGCTTCGGAACTCTTCCATTGTTCTCGGAATTCCGTTGAAGTTTAAAAATACTTCGAAACTCTTCCATTGTTCTCGGAATTCTGCTGAAGTTTAAAAATGCTTCGGAACTCTTCCATTGTTCTCAGAATTCCGCTAACGTTTAAAAATGCTTCGGAAATCTTCCATTGTTTTCAAAATTCCGCTGATGCTTAAAAATGCTTCAGAACTCTTCCATTGTTCTCGGAATTCCGCTGACGTTTAATAATGCTTCGCAACTCTTTCATTGTACTCGGAATTCCGCTAACGTTTAAAAATGCTTCGGAACTCTTCCATTGTTCTCGGAATTCCGTTGAAGTTTAAAAATGCTTCGAAACTCTTCCATTGTTCTGGGAATTCTGCTGAAGTTTAAAAATGCTTCAGAACTCTTCCATTGTTCTCGGAATTCCGCTGACGTTTAATAATGCTTCGCAACTCTTTCATTGTTCTCGGAATTCCGCTGATGTTTAAAAATGCTTCGGAACTCTTCCATTGTTCTCGGAATTCTGTTGAAGTTTAAAAATGCTTCGGAAATCTTGCATTGTTCTCGGCATTCCGCTGACATTTAAAAATGCTTCGGAACTCTTCAATTGTTCTCGGAATTCTGCCGAACTTTTAAAATGCTTTGGAACTCTTCCATTGTTCTCGGAATTCTGCTGTAGTTTAAAAATGCTTCGGAACTCTTCCATTGTTCTCGGAATTCCGCTGACGTTTAAAAATGCTTCGGAAATCTTCCATTGTTTTCAAAATTCCGCTGACGTTTAAAAATGCTTCAGAACTCTTCCATTGTTCTCGGAATTCCGCTGACGTTTTAAAATGCTTCGGTACTCTTCCATTGTTCTCGGAATTCCGCTGACATATAAAAATGCTTCGGAAATCTTGCATTGTTCTCGGCATTCCGCTGACGTTTAAAAATGCTTCGGAACTCTTCAATTGTTCTCGGAATTCTGCTGAACTTTTAAAATGCTTTGGAACTCTTCCATTGCTCTCGGAATTCTGCTGAAGTTTAAAAATGCTTCAGAACTCTTCCATTGTTTTCGGAATTCTGCTGAAGTTTAAAAATGCTTCGGAACTCTTCCATTGTTCTCAGAATTCCACTGACGTTTAAAAATGCTTCGGAAATCTTCCATTGTTTTCAAAATTCCGCTGACGCTTAAAAATGCTTCAGAACTCTTCCATTGTTCTCGGAATTCCGTTGAAGTTTAAAAATGCTTCGAAACTCTTCCATTGTTCTCGGAATTCTGCTGACGTTTAAAAATGCTTCGGAACTCTTCCATTGTTCTCGGAATTCCGTTGAAGTTTAAAAATGCTTCGAAACTCTTCCATTGTTCTCGGAATTCTGCTGAAGTTTAAAAATGCTTCGGAACTCTTCCATTGTTCTCGGAATTCCGCTGACATATAAAAATGCTTTGAAAATCTTGCATTGTTCTCGGCATTCCGCTGACGTTTAAAATTGCTTCGGAACTCTTCAATTGTTCTCGGAATTCTGTTGAACTTTTAAAATGCTTTGGAACTCTTCCATTGCTCTCGGAATTCTGCTGAAGTTTAAAAATGCTTCAGAACTCTTACATTGTTCTCGGAATTCTGCTGACGTTTAAAAATGCTTCGGAACTCTACCATTGTTCTCGGAATTCCGTTGAAGTTTAAAAATGCTTCATAACTCTTCCATTGTTCTCGGAATTCTGCTGAAGTTTAAAAATGCTTCGGAACTCTTCCATTGTTCTCGGAATTCCGCTGACGTTTAATAATGCTTCGCAACTCTTTCATTGTTCTCGGAATTCCACTGACGTTTAAAAATGCTTCGGAAATCTTCCATTGTTTTCAAAATTCCGCTGACGCTTAAAAATGCTTCAGAACTCTTCCATTGTTCTCGGAATTCCGCTGACGTTTAATAATGCTTTGCAACTCTTTCATTGTACTCGGAATTCCGCTAACGTTTAAAAATGCTTCAGAACTCTTCCATTGTTCTCGGAATTCCGCTGACGTTTAATAATGCTTCGCAACTCTTTCATTGTTCTCGGAATTCCGCTGATGTTTAAAAATGCTTCGGAACTCTTCCATTGTTCTCGGCATTCCGCTGACGTTTAAAAATGCTTCGGAACTCTTCCATTGTTCTCGGAATTCTGCTGAAGTTTAAAAATGCTTCAGAACTCTTCCATTGTTCTCGGAATTCCGCTGACGTTTAAAAATGCTTCACAACTCTTCCATTGTTCACGGAATTCCACTGACGTTTAAAAATGCTTCACAACTCTTCCATTGTTCTCGGAATTCCGCTGACTTTTAAAAATGCTTCGGAACTCTTCCATTGTTCTCGGAATTCCGCTGACGTTTAAAAATGCTTCACAACTCTTCCATTGTTCACGGAATTCCACTGACGTTTAAAAATGCTTCACAACTCTTCCATTGTTCTCGGAATTCCGCTGACTTTTAAAAATGCTTCGGAAATCTTCCATTGTTTTCAAAATTCCGCTGACGCTTAAAAATGCTTCAGAACTCTTCCATTGTTCTCGGAATTCTGCTGAAGTTTAAAAATGCTTCAGAACTCTTACATTGTTCTCGGAATTCTGCTGACGTTTAAAAATGCCTCGGAACTCTTCCATTGTTCTCTGAATTCCGCTGACGTTTAAAAATGCTTCGGTACTCTTCCTTTGTTCTCGGAATTCCGCTGACATATAAAAATGCTTCAGAAATCTTGCATTGTTCTCGGCATTCCGCTGACGTTTAAAAATGCTTCGGAACTCTTCAATTGTTCTCGGAATTCTGCCGAACTTTTAAAATGCTTTGGAACTCTTCCATTGCTCTCGGAATTCTGCTGAAGTTTAAAAATGCTTCAGAACTCTTCCATTGTTCTCGGAATTCTGCTGTAGTTTAAAAATGCTTCGGAACTCTTCCATTGTTCTCGGAATTCCGCTGACGTTTAAA
The DNA here is from genome assembly GCF_046119375.1 of Phyllobates terribilis. NCBI lineage: Eukaryota > Metazoa > Chordata > Amphibia > Anura > Dendrobatidae > Phyllobates > Phyllobates terribilis. Next base: position 17,555,386 of record NW_027362782.1, read on the forward strand.
AATGCTTCGGAAATCTTCCATTGTTTTCAAAATTCCGCTGACGTTTAAAAATGCTTCAGAACTCTTCCATTGTTCTCGGAATTCCGCTGACATATAAAAATGCTTCGGAAATCTTGCATTGTTCTCGGCATTCCGCTGACATTTAAAAATGCTTCGGAAATCTTCCATTGATATCAAAATTCCGCTGACGCTTAAAAATGCTTCAGAACTCTTCCATTGTTCTCGGAATTCCGCTGACGTTTAATAATGCTTCGCAACTTTTTCATTGTTCTCGGAATTCCGCTGACAGTTAAAAATGCTTCGGAACTCTTCCATTGTTCTCGGAATTCCGTTGAAGTTTAAAAATGCTTCGAAACTCTTCCATTGTTCTCGGAATTCTGCTGAAGTTTAAAAATGCTTCAGAACTCTTCCATTGTTCTCGGAATTCCGCTGACGTTTAATAATGCTTCGCAACTCTTTCATTGTTCTCGGAATTCCGCTGACGTTTAAAAATGCTTCGAAACTCTTCCATTGTTCTCGGAATTCTGCTGAAGTTTAAAAATGCTTCGGAACTCTTCCATTGTTCTCGGAATTCCGCTGACATATAAAAATGCTTTGAAAATCTTGCATTGTTCTCGGCATTCCGCTGACGTTTAAAATTGCTTCGGAACTCTTCAATTGTTCTCGGAATTCTGTTGAACTTTTAAATTGCTTTGGAACTCTTCCATTGCTCTCGGAATTCTGCTGAAGTTTAAAAATGCTTCAGAACTCTTACATTGTTCTCGGAATTCTGCTGACGTTTAAAAATGCTTCGGAACTCTACCATTGTTCGCGGAATTCCGCTGAAGTTTAAAAATGCTTAAAATCTCTTACATTGTACTCGGAATTCCGCTGAAGTTTAAAAATGCTTCGGAACTCTTCCATTGCTCTCGGAATTCTGCTGAAGTTTAAAAATGCTTCAGAACTCTTACATTGTTCTCGGAATTCTGCTGACGTTTAAAAATGCTTCGTAACTCTTCCATTGTTCTCAGAATTCCGCTGAAGTTTAAAAATGCTTCGGTACTCTTCCATTGTTCTCGGAATTCCGCTGACATATAAAAATGCTTCGGAAATCTTGCATTGTTCTCGGCATTCCGCTGACGTTTAAAAATGCTTCGGAACTCTTCAATTGTTCTCGGAATTCTGCTGAACTTTTAAAATGCTTTGGAACTCTTCCATTGCTCTCGGAATTCTGCTGAAGTTTAAAAATGCTTCAGAACTCTTCCATTGTTTTCGGAATTCTGCTGAAGTTTAAAAATGCTTCGGAACTCTTCCATTGTTCTCAGAATTCCACTGACGTTTAAAAATGCTTCGGAAATCTTCCATTGTTTTCAAAATTCCGCTGACGCTTAAAAATGCTTCAGAACTCTTCCATTGTTCTCGGAATTCCGCTGACGTTTAATAATGCTTCGCAACTTTTTCATTGTTCTCGGAATTCCGCTGACGGTTAAAAATGCTTCACAACTCTTCCATTGTTCACGGAATTCCACTGACGTTTAAAAATGCTTCACAACTCTTCCATTGTTCTCGGAATTCCGCTGACTTTTAAAAATGCTTCGGAAATCTTCCATTGTTTTCAAAATTCCGCTGACGCTTAAAAATGCTTCAGAACTTTTCCATTGTTCTCGGAATTCTGCTGAAGTTTAAAAATGCTTCAGAACTCTTACATTGTTCTCGGAATTCTGCTGACGTTTAAAAATGCCTCGGAACTCTTCCATTGTTCTCTGAATTCCGCTGACGTTTAAAAATGCTTCGGTACTCTTCCTTTGTTCTCGGAATTCCGCTGACATATAAAAATGCTTCGGAAATCTTGCATTGTTCTCGGCATTCCGCTGACGTTTAAAAATGCTTCGGAACTCTTCAATTGTTCTCGGAATTCTGCCGAACTTTTAAAATGCTTTGGAACTCTTCCATTGCTCTCGGAATTCTGCTGAAGTTTAAAAATGCTTCAGAACTCTTCCATTGTTCTCGGAATTCTGCTGTAGTTTAAAAATGCTTCGGAACTCTTCCATTGTTCTCGGAATTCCGCTGACGTTTAAAAATGCTTCGGAAATCTTCCATTGTTTTCAAAATTCCGCTGACGTTTAAAAATGCTTCAGAACTCTTCCATTGTTCTCGGAATTCCGCTGACATATAAAAATGCTTCGGAAATCTTGCATTGTTCTCGGCATTCCGCTGACATTTAAAAATGCTTCGGAAATCTTCCATTGATATCAAAATTCCGCTGACGCTTAAAAATGCTTCAGAACTCTTCCATTGTTCTCGGAATTCCGCTGACGTTTAATAATGCTTCGCAACTTTTTCATTGCTCTCGGAATTCCGCTGACAGTTAAAAATGCTTCGGAACTCTTCCATTGTTCTCGGAATTCCGTTGAAGTTTAAAAATGCTTCGAAACTCTTCCATTGTTCTCGGAATTCTGCTGAAGTTTAAAAATGCTTCAGAACTCTTCCATTGTTCTCGAAATTCCGCTGACGTTTAATAATGCTTCGCAACTCTTTCATTGTTCTCGGAATTCCGCTGACGTTTAAAAATGCTTCGAAACTCTTCCATTGTTCTCGGAATTCTGCTGAAGTTTAAAAATGCTTCGGAACTCTTCCATTGTTCTCGGAATTCCGCTGACATATAAAAATGCTTTGAAAATCTTGCATTGTTCTCGGCATTCCGCTGACGTTTAAAATTGCTTCGGAACTCTTCAATTGTTCTCGGAATTCAGTTGAACTTTTAAATTGCTTTGGAACTCTTCCATTGCTCTCGGAATTCTGCTGAAGTTTAAAAATGCTTCAGAACTCTTACATTGTTCTCGGAATTCTGCTGACGTTTAAAAATGCTTCGGAACTCTACCATTGTTCGCGGAATTCCGCTGAAGTTTAAAAATGCTTAAAATCTCTTACATTGTACTCGGAATTCCGCTGAAGTTTAAAAATGCTTCGGAACTCTTCCATTGCTCTCGGAATTCTGCTGAAGTTTAAAAATGCTTCAGAACTCTTACATTGTTCTCGGAATTCTGCTGACGTTTAAAAATGCTTCGGAACTCTTCCATTGTTCTCAGAATTCCGCTGAAGTTTAAAAATGCTTCGGTACTCTTCCATTGTTCTCGGAATTCCGCTGACATATAAAAATGCTTCGGAAATCTTGCATTGTTCTCGGAATTCTGCTGACGTTTAAAAATGCTTCGGAACTCTTCCATTGTTCTCAGAATTCAGCTGAAGTTTAAAAATGCTTCGGAACTCTTCCATTGTTCTCGGAATTCTGCTGAAGTTTAAAAATGCTACGTAACTCTTCCATTGTTCTCAGAATTCCGCTGACGTTTAAAAATGCTTTGGAACTCTTCCATTGCTCTCGGAATTCTGCTGAAGTTTAAAAATGCTTCGGAACTCTTCCATTGTTCTCGGAATTCTGCTGAAGTTTAAAAATGCTTCGGAACTCTTCCATTGTTCTCGGAATTCCGTTGAAGTTTAAAAATACTTCGAAACTCTTCCATTGTTCTCGGAATTCTGCTGAAGTTTAAAAATGCTTCGGAACTCTTCCATTGTTCTCAGAATTCCGCTAACGTTTAAAAATGCTTCGGAAATCTTCCATTGTTTTCAAAATTCCGCTGACGCTTAAAAATGCTTCAGAACTCTTCCATTGTTCTCGGAATTCCGCTGACGTTTAATAATGCTTCGCAACTCTTTCATTGTACTCGGAATTCCGCTAACGTTTAAAAATGCTTCGGAACTCTTCCATTGTTCTCGGAATTCCGTTGAAGTTTAAAAATGCTTCGAAACTCTTCCATTGTTCTGGGAATTCTGCTGAAGTTTAAAAATGCTTCAGAACTCTTCCATTGTTCTCGGAATTCCGCTGACGTTTAATAATGCTTCGCAACTCTTTCATTGTTCTCGGAATTCCGCTGATGTTTAAAAATGCTTCGGAACTCTTCCATTGTTCTCGGAATTCTGTTGAAGTTTAAAAATGCTTCTAAACTCTTCCATTGTTCTCGGAATTCCGCTGACATATAAAAATGCTTTGAAAATCTTGCATTGTTCTCGGCATTCCGCTGACGTTTAAAATTGCTTCGGAACTCTTCAATTGTTCTCGGAATTCTGTTGAACTTTTAAATTGCTTTGGAACTCTTCCATTGCTCTCGGAATTCTGCTGAAGTTTAAAAATGCTTCAGAACTCTTACATTGTTCTCGGAATTCTGCTGACGTTTAAAAATGCTTCGGAACTCTACCATTGTTCGCGGAATTCCGCTGAAGTTTAAAAATGCTTAAAATCTCTTACATTGTACTCGGAATTCCGCTGAAGTTTAAAAATGCTTCGGAACTCTTCCATTGCTCTCGGAATTCTGCTGAAGTTTAAAAATGCTTCAGAACTCTTACATTGTTCTCGGAATTCTGCTGACGTTTAAAAATGCTTCGGAACTCTTCCATTGTTCTCAGAATTCCGCTGAAGTTTAAAAATGCTTCGGTACTCTTCCATTGTTCTCGGAATTCCGCTGACATATAAAAATGCTTCGGAAATCTTGCATTGTTCTCGGCATTCCGCTGACGTTTAAAAATGCTTCGGAACTCTTCAATTGTTCTCGGAATTCTGCTGAACTTTTAAAATGCTTTGGAACTCTTCCATTGCTCTCGGAATTCTGCTGAAGTTTAAAAATGCTTCAGAACTCTTCCATTGTTTTCGGAATTCTGCTGAAGTTTAAAAATGCTTCGGAACTCTTCCATTGTTCTCAGAATTCCACTGACGTTTAAAAATGCTTCGGAAATCTTCCATTGTTTTCAAAATTCCGCTGACGCTTAAAAATGCTTCAGAACTCTTCCATTGTTCTCGGAATTCCGCTGACGTTTAATAATGCTTCGCAACTTTTTCATTGTTCTCGGAATTCCGCTGACGGTTAAAAATGCTTCACAACTCTTCCATTGTTCACGGAATTCCACTGACGTTTAAAAATGCTTCACAACTCTTCCATTGTTCTCGGAATTCCGCTGACTTTTAAAAATGCTTCGGAAATCTTCCATTGTTTTCAAAATTCCGCTGACGCTTAAAAATGCTTCAGAACTCTTCCATTGTTCTCGGAATTCTGCTGAAGTTTAAAAATGCTTCAGAACTCTTACATTGTTCTCGGAATTCTGCTGACGTTTAAAAATGCCTCGGAACTCTTCCATTGTTCTCTGAATTCCGCTGACGTTTAAAAATGCTTCGGTACTCTTCCTTTGTTCTCGGAATTCCGCTGACATATAAAAATGCTTCGGAAATCTTGCATTGTTCTCGGCATTCCGCTGACGTTTAAAAATGCTTCGGAACTCTTCAATTGTTCTCGGAATTCTGCCGAACTTTTAAAATGCTTTGGAACTCTTCCATTGCTCTCGGAATTCTGCTGAAGTTTAAAAATGCTTCAGAACTCTTCCATTGTTCTCGGAATTCTGCTGTAGTTTAAAAATGCTTCGGAACTCTTCCATTGTTCTCGGAATTCCGCTGACGTTTAAAAATGCTTCGGAAATCTTCCATTGTTTTCAAAATTCCGCTGACGTTTAAAAATGCTTCAGAACTCTTCCATTGTTCTCGGAATTCCGCTGACATATAAAAATGCTTCGGAAATCTTGCATTGTTCTCGGCATTCCGCTGACATTTAAAAATGCTTCGGAAATCTTCCATTGATATCAAAATTCCGCTGACGCTTAAAAATGCTTCAGAACTCTTCCATTGTTCTCGGAATTCCGCTGACGTTTAATAATGCTTCGCAACTTTTTCATTGTTCTCGGAATTCCGCTGACAGTTAAAAATGCTTCGGAACTCTTCCATTGTTCTCGGAATTCCGTTGAAGTTTAAAAATGCTTCGAAACTCTTCCATTGTTCTCGGAATTCTGCTGAAGTTTAAAAATGCTTCAGAACTCTTCCATTGTTCTCGAAATTCCGCTGACGTTTAATAATGCTTCGCAACTCTTTCATTGTTCTCGGAATTCCGCTGACGTTTAAAAATGCTTCGAAACTCTTCCATTGTTCTCGGAATTCTGCTGAAGTTTAAAAATGCTTCGGAACTCTTCCATTGTTCTCGGAATTCCGCTGACATATAAAAATGCTTTGAAAATCTTGCATTGTTCTCGGCATTCCGCTGACGTTTAAAATTGCTTCGGAACTCTTCAATTGTTCTCGGAATTCTGTTGAACTTTTAAATTGCTTTGGAACTCTTCCATTGCTCTCGGAATTCTGCTGAAGTTTAAAAATGCTTCAGAACTCTTACATTGTTCTCGGAATTCTGCTGACGTTTAAAAATGCTTCGGAACTCTACCATTGTTCGCGGAATTCCGCTGAAGTTTAAAAATGCTTAAAATCTCTTACATTGTACTCGGAATTCCGCTGAAGTTTAAAAATGCTTCGGAACTCTTCCATTGCTCTCGGAATTCTGCTGAAGTTTAAAAATGCTTCAGAACTCTTACATTGTTCTCGGAATTCTGCTGACGTTTAAAAATGCTTCGGAACTCTTCCATTGTTCTCAGAATTCCGCTGAAGTTTAAAAATGCTTCGGTACTCTTCCATTGTTCTCGGAATTCCGTTGAAGTTTAAAAATACTTCGAAACTCTTCCATTGTTCTCGGAATTCTGCTGAAGTTTAAAAATGCTTCGGAACTCTTCCATTGTTCTCAGAATTCCGCTAACGTTTAAAAATGCTTCGGAAATCTTCCATTGTTTTCAAAATTCCGCTGACGCTTAAAAATGCTTCAGAACTCTTCCATTGTTCTCGGAATTCCGCTGACGTTTAATAATGCTTCGCAACTCTTTCATTGTACTCGGAATTCCGCTAACGTTTAAAAATGCTTCGGAACTCTTCCATTGTTCTCGGAATTCCGTTGAAGTTTAAAAATGCTTCGAAACTCTTCCATTGTTCTGGGAATTCTGCTGAAGTTTAAAAATGCTTCAGAACTCTTCCATTGTTCTCGGAATTCCGCTGACGTTTAATAATGCTTCGCAACTGTTTCATTGTTCTCGGAATTCCGCTGATGTTTAAAAATGCTTCGGAACTCTTCCATTGTTCTCTGAATTCCGCTGACGTTTAAAAATGCTTCGGTACTCTTCCTTTGTTCTCGGAATTCCGCTGACATATAAAAATGCTTCGGAAATCTTGCATTGTTCTCGGCATTCCGCTGACGTTTAAAAATGCTTCGGAACTCTTCAATTGTTCTCGGAATTCTGCCGAACTTTTAAAATGCTTTGGAACTCTTCCATTGCTCTCGGAATTCTGCTGAAGTTTAAAAATGCTTCAGAACTCTTCCATTGTTCTCGGAATTCTGCTGTAGTTTAAAAATGCTTCGGAACTCTTCCATTGTTCTCGGAATTCCGCTGACGTTTAAAAATGCTTCGGAAATCTTCCATTGTTTTCAAAATTCCGCTGACGTTTAAAAATGCTTCAGAACTCTTCCATTGTTCTCGGAATTCCGCTGACATATAAAAATGCTTCGGAAATCTTGCATTGTTCTCGGCATTCCGCTGACATTTAAAAATGCTTCGGAAATCTTCCATTGATATCAAAATTCCGCTGACGCTTAAAAATGCTTCAGAACTCTTCCATTGTTCTCGGAATTCCGCTGACGTTTAATAATGCTTCGCAACTTTTTCATTGTTCTCGGAATTCCGCTGACAGTTAAAAATGCTTCGGAACTCTTCCATTGTTCTCGGAATTCCGTTGAAGTTTAAAAATGCTTCGAAACTCTTCCATTGTTCTCGGAATTCTGCTGAAGTTTAAAAATGCTTCAGAACTCTTCCATTGTTCTCGAAATTCCGCTGACGTTTAATAATGCTTCGCAACTCTTTCATTGTTCTCGGAATTCCGCTGACGTTTAAAAATGCTTCGAAACTCTTCCATTGTTCTCGGAATTCTGCTGAAGTTTAAAAATGCTTCGGAACTCTTCCATTGTTCTCGGAATTCCGCTGACATATAAAAATGCTTTGAAAATCTTGCATTGTTCTCGGCATTCCGCTGACGTTTAAAATTGCTTCGGAACTCTTCAATTGTTCTCGGAATTCTGTTGAACTTTTAAATTGCTTTGGAACTCTTCCATTGCTCTCGGAATTCTGCTGAAGTTTAAAAATGCTTCAGAACTCTTACATTGTTCTCGGAATTCTGCTGACGTTTAAAAATGCTTCGGAACTCTACCATTGTTCGCGGAATTCCGCTGAAGTTTAAAAATGCTTAAAATCTCTTACATTGTACTCGGAATTCCGCTGAAGTTTAAAAATGCTTCGGAACTCTTCCATTGCTCTCGGAATTCTGCTGAAGTTTAAAAATGCTTCAGAACTCTTACATTGTTCTCGGAATTCTGCTGACGTTTAAAAATGCTTCGGAACTCTTCCATTGTTCTCAGAATTCCGCTGAAGTTTAAAAATGCTTCGGTACTCTTCCATTGTTCTCGGAATTCCGTTGAAGTTTAAAAATACTTCGAAACTCTTCCATTGTTCTCGGAATTCTGCTGAAGTTTAAAAATGCTTCGGAACTCTTCCATTGTTCTCAGAATTCCGCTAACGTTTAAAAATGCTTCGGAAATCTTCCATTGTTTTCAAAATTCCGCTGACGCTTAAAAATGCTTCAGAACTCTTCCATTGTTCTCGGAATTCCGCTGACGTTTAATAATGCTTCGCAACTCTTTCATTGTACTCGGAATTCCGCTAACGTTTAAAAATGCTTCGGAACTCTTCCATTGTTCTCGGAATTCCGTTGAAGTTTAAAAATGCTTCGAAACTCTTCCATTGTTCTGGGAATTCTGCTGAAGTTTAAAAATGCTTCAGAACTCTTCCATTGTTCTCGGAATTCCGCTGACGTTTAATAATGCTTCGCAACTGTTTCATTGTTCTCGGAATTCCGCTGATGTTTAAAAATGCTTCGGAACTCTTCCATTGTTCTCGGAATTCTGCTGTAGTTTAAAAATGCTTCGGAACTCTTCCATTGTTCTCGGAATTCCGCTGACGTTTAAAAATGCTTCGGAAATCTTCCATTGTTTTCAAAATTCCGCTGACGTTTAAAAATGCTTCAGAACTCTTACATTGTTCTCGGAATTCCGCTGACGTTTTAAAATGCTTCGGTACTCTTCCATTGTTCTCGGAATTCCGCTGACATATAAAAATGCTTCGGAAATCTTGCATTGTTCTCGGCATTCCGCTGACGTTTAAAAATGCTTCGGAACTCTTCAATTGTTCTCGGAATTCTGCTGAACTTTTAAAATGCTTTGGAACTCTTCCATTGCTCTCGGAATTCTGCTGAAGTTTAAAAATGCTTCAGAACTCTTCCATTGTTTTCGGAATTCTGCTGAAGTTTAAAAATGCTTCGGAACTCTTCCATTGTTCTCAGAATTCCACTGACGTTTAGAAATGCTTCGGAAATCTTCCATTGTTTTCAAAATTCCGCTGACGCTTAAAAATGCTTCAGAACTCTTCCATTGTTCTCGGAATTCCGCTGACGTTTAATAATGCTTCGCAACTTTTTCATTGTTCTCGGAATTCCGCTGACGGTTAAAAATGCTTCGGAACTCTTCCATTGTTCTCGGAATTCCGTTGAAGTTTAAAAATGCTTCGAAACTCTTCCATTGTTCTCGGAATTCTGCTGACGTTTAAAAATGCTTCGGAACTCTTCCATTGTTCTCGGAATTCCGTTGAAGTTTAAAAATGCTTCGAAACTCTTCCATTGTTCTCGGAATTCTGCTGAAGTTTAAAAATGCTTCGGAACTCTTCCATTGTTCTCGGAATTCCGCTGACATATAAAAATGCTTTGAAAATCTTGCATTGTTCTCGGCATTCCGCTGACATTTAAAATTGCTTCGGAACTCTTCAATTGTTCTCGGAATTCTGTTGAACTTTTAAAATGCTTTGGAACTCTTCCATTGCTCTCGGAATTCTGCTGAAGTTTAAAAATGCTTCAGAACTCTTACATTGTTCTCGGAATTCTGCTGACGTTTAAAAATGCTTCGGAACTCTACCATTGTTCTCGGAATTCCGTTGAAGTTTAAAAATGCTTCATAACTCTTCCATTGTTCTCGGAATTCTGCTGAAGTTTAAAAATGCTTCGGAACTCTTCCATTGTTCTCGGAATTCCGCTGACGTTTAATAATGCTTCGCAACTCTTTCATTGTTCTCGGAATTCCACTGACGTTTAAAAATGCTTCGGAAATCTTCCATTGTTTTCAAAATTCCGCTGACGCTTAAAAATGCTTCAGAACTCTTCCATTGTTCTCGGAATTCCGCTGACATATAAAAATGCTTCGGAAATCTTGCATTGTTCTCGGCATTCCGCTGACGTTTAAAAATGCTTCGGAACTCTTCCATTGTTCTCGGAATTCTGCTGAAGTTTAAAAATGCTTCAGAACTCTTCCATTGTTCTCAGAATTCCGCTGACGTTTAAAAATGCTTCGGAAATCTTCCATTGTTTTCAAAATTCCGCTGACGTTTAAAAATGCTTCAGAACTATTCCATTGTTCTCAGAATTCTGCTGACGTTTAAAAATGCTTCGGAACTCTTCCATTGTTCTCGGAATTCCGCTGACGTTTAAAAATGCTTCACAACTCTTCCATTGTTCACGGAATTCCACTGACGTTTAAAAATGCTTCACAACTCTTCCATTGTTCTCGGAATTCCGCTGACGTTTAAAAATGCTTCGGTACTCTTCCTTTGTTCTCGGAATTCCGCTGACATATAAAAATGCTTCGGAACTCTTCCATTGTTCTCGGAATTCCGTTGAAGTTTAAAAATGCTTCGAAACTCTTCCATTGTTCTCGGAATTCTGCTGAAGTTTAAAAATGCTTCAGAACTCTTCCATTGTTCTCGGAATTCCGCTGACGTTTAATAATGCTTCGCAACTCTTTCATTGTTCTCGGAATTCCGCTGACGTTTAAAAATGCTTCGAAACTCTTCCATTGTTCTCGGAATTCTGCTGAAGTTTAAAAATGCTTCGGAACTCTTCCATTGTTCTCGGAATTCCGCTGACGTTTAAAAATGCTTCGGTACTCTTCCTTTTTTCTCGGAATTCCGCTGACATATAAAAATGCTTCGGAAATCTTGCATTGTTCTCGGCATTCCGCTGACGTTTAAAAATGCTTCGGAACTCTTCAATTGTTCTCGGAATTCTGCCGAACTTTTAAAATGTTTTGGAACTCTTCCATTGCTCTCGGAATTCTGCTGAAGTTTAAAAATGCTTCAGAACTCTTCCATTGTTCTCGGAATTCCGCTGACGTTTAATAATGCTTCGCAACTTTTTCATTGTTCTCGGAATTCCGCTGACAGTTAAAAATGCTTCGGAACTCTTCCATTGTTCTCGGAATTCCGTTGAAGTTTAAAAATGCTTCGAAACTCTTCCATTGTTCTCGGAATTCTGCTGAAGTTTAAAAATGCTTCAGAACTCTTCCATTGTTCTCGGAATTCCGCTGACGTTTAATAATGCTTCGCAACTCTTTCATTGTTCTCGGAATTCCGCTGACGTTTAAAAATGCTTCGAAACTCTTCCATTGTTCTCGGAATTCTGCTGAAGTTTAAAAATGCTTCGGAACTCTTCCATTGTTCTCGGAATTCCGCTGACATATAAAAATGCTTTGAAAATCTTGCATTGTTCTCGGCATTCCGCTGACGTTTAAAATTGCTTCGGAACTCTTCAATTGTTCTCGGAATTCTGTTGAACTTTTAAATTGCTTTGGAACTCTTCCATTGCTCTCGGAATTCTGCTGAAGTTTAAAAATGCTTCAGAACTCTTACATTGTTCTCGGAATTCTGCTGACGTTTAAAAATGCTTCGGAACTCTACCATTGTTCGCGGAATTCCGCTGAAGTTTAAAAATGCTTAAAATCTCTTACATTGTACTCGGAATTCCGCTGAAGTTTAAAAATGCTTCGGAACTCTTCCATTGCTCTCGGAATTCTGCTGAAGTTTAAAAATGCTTCAGAACTCTTACATTGTTCTCGGAATTCTGCTGACGTTTAAAAATGCTTCGGAACTCTTCCATTGTTCTCAGAATTCCGCTGAAGTTTAAAAATGCTTCGGTACTCTTCCATTGTTCTCGGAATTCCGCTGACATATAAAAATGCTTCGGAAATCTTGCATTGTTCTCGGCATTCCGCTGACGTTTAAAAATGCTTCGGAACTCTTCAATTGTTCTCGGAATTCTGCTGAACTTTTAAAATGCTTTGGAACTCTTCCATTGCTCTCGGAATTCTGCTGAAGTTTAAAAATGCTTCAGAACTCTTCCATTGTTTTCGGAATTCTGCTGAAGTTTAAAAATGCTTCGGAACTCTTCCATTGCTCTCGGAATTCTGCTGAAGTTTAAAAATGCTTCGGAACTCTTACATTGTTCTCAGAATTCCACTGACGTTTAAAAATGCTTCGGAAATCTTCCATTGTTTTCAAAATTCCGCTGACGCTTAAAAATGCTTCAGAACTCTTCCATTGTTCTCGGAATTCCGCTGACGTTTAATAATGCTTCGCAACTTTTTCATTGTTCTCGGAATTCCGCTGACGGTTAAAAATGCTTCACAACTCTTCCATTGTTCACGGAATTCCACTGACGTTTAAAAATGCTTCACAACTCTTCCATTGTTCTCGGAATTCCGCTGACTTTTAAAAATGCTTCGGAAATCTTCCATTGTTTTCAAAATTCCGCTGACGCTTAAAAATGCTTCAGAACTCTTCCATTGTTCTCGGAATTCTGCTGAAGTTTAAAAATGCTTCAGAACTCTTACATTGTTCTCGGAATTCTGCTGACGTTTAAAAATGCCTCGGAACTCTTCCATTGTTCTCTGAATTCCGCTGACGTTTAAAAATGCTTCGGTACTCTTCCTTTGTTCTCGGAATTCCGCTGACATATAAAAATGCTTCGGAAATCTTGCATTGTTCTCGGCATTCCGCTGACGTTTAAAAATGCTTCGGAACTCTTCAATTGTTCTCGGAATTCTGCCGAACTTTTAAAATGCTTTGGAACTCTTCCATTGCTCTCGGAATTCTGCTGAAGTTTAAAAATGCTTCAGAACTCTTCCATTGTTCTCGGAATTCTGCTGTAGTTTAAAAATGCTTCGGAACTCTTCCATTGTTCTCGGAATTCCGCTGACGTTTAAAAATGCTTCGGAAATCTTCCATTGTTTTCAAAATTCCGCTGACGTTTAAAAATGCTTCAGAACTCTTCCATTGTTCTCGGAATTCCGCTGACATATAAAAATGCTTCGGAAATCTTGCATTGTTCTCGGCATTCCGCTGACATTTAAAAATGCTTCGGAAATCTTCCATTGATATCAAAATTCCGCTGACGCTTAAAAATGCTTCAGAACTCTTCCATTGTTCTCGGAATTCCGCTGACGTTTAATAATGCTTCGCAACTTTTTCATTGTTCTCGGAATTCCGCTGACAGTTAAAAATGCTTCGGAACTCTTCCATTGTTCTCGGAATTCCGTTGAAGTTTAAAAATGCTTCGAAACTCTTCCATTGTTCTCGGAATTCTGCTGAAGTTTAAAAATGCTTCAGAACTCTTCCATTGTTCTCGAAATTCCGCTGACGTTTAATAATGCTTCGCAACTCTTTCATTGTTCTCGGAATTCCGCTGACGTTTAAAAATGCTTCGAAACTCTTCCATTGTTCTCGGAATTCTGCTGAAGTTTAAAAATGCTTCGGAACTCTTCCATTGTTCTCGGAATTCCGCTGACATATAAAAATGCTTTGAAAATCTTGCATTGTTCTCGGCATTCCGCTGACGTTTAAAATTGCTTCGGAACTCTTCAATTGTTCTCGGAATTCTGTTGAACTTTTAAATTGCTTTGGAACTCTTCCATTGCTCTCGGAATTCTGCTGAAGTTTAAAAATGCTTCAGAACTCTTACATTGTTCTCGGAATTCTGCTGACGTTTAAAAATGCTTCGGAACTCTACCATTGTTCGCGGAATTCCGCTGAAGTTTAAAAATGCTTAAAATCTCTTACATTGTACTCGGAATTCCGCTGAAGTTTAAAAATGCTTCGGAACTCTTCCATTGCTCTCGGAATTCTGCTGAAGTTTAAAAATGCTTCAGAACTCTTACATTGTTCTCGGAATTCTGCTGACGTTTAAAAATGCTTCGGAACTCTTCCATTGTTCTCAGAATTCCGCTGAAGTTTAAAAATGCTTCGGTACTCTTCCATTGTTCTCGGAATTCCGTTGAAGTTTAAAAATACTTCGAAACTCTTCCATTGTTCTCGGAATTCTGCTGAAGTTTAAAAATGCTTCGGAACTCTTCCATTGTTCTCAGAATTCCGCTAACGTTTAAAAATGCTTCGGAAATCTTCCATTGTTTTCAAAATTCCGCTGACGCTTAAAAATGCTTCAGAACTCTTCCATTGTTCTCGGAATTCCGCTGACGTTTAATAATGCTTCGCAACTCTTTCATTGTACTCGGAATTCCGCTAACGTTTAAAAATGCTTCGGAACTCTTCCATTGTTCTCGGAATTCCGTTGAAGTTTAAAAATGCTTCGAAACTCTTCCATTGTTCTGGGAATTCTGCTGAAGTTTAAAAATGCTTCAGAACTCTTCCATTGTTCTCGGAATTCCGCTGACGTTTAATAATGCTTCGCAACTGTTTCATTGTTCTCGGAATTCCGCTGATGTTTAAAAATGCTTCGGAACTCTTCCATTGTTCTCGGAATTCTGCTGTAGTTTAAAAATGCTTCGGAACTCTTCCATTGTTCTCGGAATTCCGCTGACGTTTAAAAATGCTTCGGAAATCTTCCATTGTTTTCAAAATTCCGCTGACGTTTAAAAATGCTTCAGAACTCTTACATTGTTCTCGGAATTCCGCTGACGTTTTAAAATGCTTCGGTACTCTTCCATTGTTCTCGGAATTCCGCTGACATATAAAAATGCTTCGGAAATCTTGCATTGTTCTCGGCATTCCGCTGACGTTTAAAAATGCTTCGGAACTCTTCAATTGTTCTCGGAATTCTGCTGAACTTTTAAAATGCTTTGGAACTCTTCCATTGCTCTCGGAATTCTGCTGAAGTTTAAAAATGCTTCAGAACTCTTCCATTGTTTTCGGAATTCTGCTGAAGTTTAAAAATGCTTCGGAACTCTTCCATTGTTCTCAGAATTCCACTGACGTTTAGAAATGCTTCGGAAATCTTCCATTGTTTTCAAAATTCCGCTGACGCTTAAAAATGCTTCAGAACTCTTCCATTGTTCTCGGAATTCCGCTGACGTTTAATAATGCTTCGCAACTTTTTCATTGTTCTCGGAATTCCGCTGACGGTTAAAAATGCTTCGGAACTCTTCCATTGTTCTCGGAATTCCGTTGAAGTTTAAAAATGCTTCGAAACTCTTCCATTGTTCTCGGAATTCTGCTGACGTTTAAAAATGCTTCGGAACTCTTCCATTGTTCTCGGAATTCCGTTGAAGTTTAAAAATGCTTCGAAACTCTTCCATTGTTCTCGGAATTCTGCTGAAGTTTAAAAATGCTTCGGAACTCTTCCATTGTTCTCGGAATTCCGCTGACATATAAAAATGCTTTGAAAATCTTGCATTGTTCTCGGCATTCCGCTGACATTTAAAATTGCTTCGGAACTCTTCAATTGTTCTCGGAATTCTGTTGAACTTTTAAAATGCTTTGGAACTCTTCCATTGCTCTCGGAATTCTGCTGAAGTTTAAAAATGCTTCAGAACTCTTACATTGTTCTCGGAATTCTGCTGACGTTTAAAAATGCTTCGGAACTCTACCATTGTTCTCGGAATTCCGTTGAAGTTTAAAAATGCTTCATAACTCTTCCATTGTTCTCGGAATTCTGCTGAAGTTTAAAAATGCTTCGGAACTCTTCCATTGTTCTCGGAATTCCGCTGACGTTTAATAATGCTTCGCAACTCTTTCATTGTTCTCGGAATTCCACTGACGTTTAAAAATGCTTCGGAAATCTTCCATTGTTTTCAAAATTCCGCTGACGCTTAAAAATGCTTCAGAACTCTTCCATTGTTCTCGGAATTCCGCTGACATATAAAAATGCTTCGGAAATCTTGCATTGTTCTCGGCATTCCGCTGACGTTTAAAAATGCTTCGGAACTCTTCCATTGTTCTCGGAATTCTGCTGAAGTTTAAAAATGCTTCAGAACTCTTCCATTGTTCTCAGAATTCCGCTGACGTTTAAAAATGCTTCGGAAATCTTCCATTGTTTTCAAAATTCCGCTGACGTTTAAAAATGCTTCAGAACTATTCCATTGTTCTCAGAATTCTGCTGACGTTTAAAAATGCTTCGGAACTCTTCCATTGTTCTCGGAATTCCGCTGACGTTTAAAAATGCTTCACAACTCTTCCATTGTTCACGGAATTCCACTGACGTTTAAAAATGCTTCACAACTCTTCCATTGTTCTCGGAATTCCGCTGACGTTTAAAAATGCTTCGGTACTCTTCCTTTGTTCTCGGAATTCCGCTGACATATAAAAATGCTTCGGAACTCTTCCATTGTTCTCGGAATTCCGTTGAAGTTTAAAAATGCTTCGAAACTCTTCCATTGTTCTCGGAATTCTGCTGAAGTTTAAAAATGCTTCAGAACTCTTCCATTGTTCTCGGAATTCCGCTGACGTTTAATAATGCTTCGCAACTCTTTCATTGTTCTCGGAATTCCGCTGACGTTTAAAAATGCTTCGAAACTCTTCCATTGTTCTCGGAATTCTGCTGAAGTTTAAAAATGCTTCGGAACTCTTCCATTGTTCTCGGAATTCCGCTGACGTTTAAAAATGCTTCGGTACTCTTCCTTTTTTCTCGGAATTCCGCTGACATATAAAAATGCTTCGGAAATCTTGCATTGTTCTCGGCATTCCGCTGACGTTTAAAAATGCTTCGGAACTCTTCAATTGTTCTCGGAATTCTGCCGAACTTTTAAAATGTTTTGGAACTCTTCCATTGCTCTCGGAATTCTGCTGAAGTTTAAAAATGCTTCAGAACTCTTCCATTGTTCTCGGAATTCCGCTGACGTTTAATAATGCTTCGCAACTTTTTCATTGTTCTCGGAATTCCGCTGACAGTTAAAAATGCTTCGGAACTCTTCCATTGTTCTCGGAATTCCGTTGAAGTTTAAAAATGCTTCGAAACTCTTCCATTGTTCTCGGAATTCTGCTGAAGTTTAAAAATGCTTCAGAACTCTTCCATTGTTCTCGGAATTCCGCTGACGTTTAATAATGCTTCGCAACTCTTTCATTGTTCTCGGAATTCCGCTGACGTTTAAAAATGCTTCGAAACTCTTCCATTGTTCTCGGAATTCTGCTGAAGTTTAAAAATGCTTCGGAACTCTTCCATTGTTCTCGGAATTCCGCTGACATATAAAAATGCTTTGAAAATCTTGCATTGTTCTCGGCATTCCGCTGACGTTTAAAATTGCTTCGGAACTCTTCAATTGTTCTCGGAATTCTGTTGAACTTTTAAATTGCTTTGGAACTCTTCCATTGCTCTCGGAATTCTGCTGAAGTTTAAAAATGCTTCAGAACTCTTACATTGTTCTCGGAATTCTGCTGACGTTTAAAAATGCTTCGGAACTCTACCATTGTTCGCGGAATTCCGCTGAAGTTTAAAAATGCTTAAAATCTCTTACATTGTACTCGGAATTCCGCTGAAGTTTAAAAATGCTTCGGAACTCTTCCATTGCTCTCGGAATTCTGCTGAAGTTTAAAAATGCTTCAGAACTCTTACATTGTTCTCGGAATTCTGCTGACGTTTAAAAATGCTTCGGAACTCTTCCATTGTTCTCAGAATTCCGCTGAAGTTTAAAAATGCTTCGGTACTCTTCCATTGTTCTCGGAATTCCGCTGACATATAAAAATGCTTCGGAAATCTTGCATTGTTCTCGGCATTCCGCTGACGTTTAAAAATGCTTCGGAACTCTTCAATTGTTCTCGGAATTCTGCTGAACTTTTAAAATGCTTTGGAACTCTTCCATTGCTCTCGGAATTCTGCTGAAGTTTAAAAATGCTTCAGAACTCTTCCATTGTTTTCGGAATTCTGCTGAAGTTTAAAAATGCTTCGGAACTCTTCCATTGTTCTCAGAATTCCACTGACGTTTAAAAATGCTTCGGAAATCTTCCATTGTTTTCAAAATTCCGCTGACGCTTAAAAATGCTTCAGAACTCTTCCATTGTTCTCGGAATTCCGCTGACGTTTAATAATGCTTCGCAACTTTTTCATTGTTCTCGGAATTCCGCTGACGGTTAAAAATGCTTCACAACTCTTCCATTGTTCACGGAATTCCACTGACGTTTAAAAATGCTTCACAACTCTTCCATTGTTCTCGGAATTCCGCTGACTTTTAAAAATGCTTCGGAAATCTTCCATTGTTTTCAAAATTCCGCTGACGCTTAAAAATGCTTCAGAACTCTTCCATTGTTCTCGGAATTCTGCTGAAGTTTAAAAATGCTTCAGAACTCTTACATTGTTCTCGGAATTCTGCTGACGTTTAAAAATGCCTCGGAACTCTTCCATTGTTCTCTGAATTCCGCTGACGTTTAAAAATGCTTCGGTACTCTTCCTTTGTTCTCGGAATTCCGCTGACATATAAAAATGCTTCGGAAATCTTGCATTGTTCTCGGCATTCCGCTGACGTTTAAAAATGCTTCGGAACTCTTCAATTGTTCTCGGAATTCTGCCGAACTTTTAAAATGCTTTGGAACTCTTCCATTGCTCTCGGAACTCTGCTGAAGTTTAAAAATGCTTCAGAACTCTTCCATTGTTCTCGGAATTCTGCTGTAGTTTAAAAATGCTTCGGAACTCTTCCATTGTTCTCGGAATTCCGCTGACGTTTAAAAATGCTTCGGAAATCTTCCATTGTTTTCAAAATTCCGCTGACGTTTAAAAATGCTTCAGAACTCTTCCATTGTTCTCGGAATTCCGCTGACATATAAAAATGCTTCGGAAATCTTGCATTGTTCTCGGCATTCCGCTGACATTTAAAAATGCTTCGGAAATCTTCCATTGATATCAAAATTCCGCTGACGCTTAAAAATGCTTCAGAACTCTTCCATTGTTCTCGGAATTCCGCTGACGTTTAATAATGCTTCGCAACTTTTTCATTGTTCTCGGAATTCCGCTGACAGTTAAAAATGCTTCGGAACTCTTCCATTGTTCTCGGAATTCCGTTGAAGTTTAAAAATGCTTCGAAACTCTTCCATTGTTCTCGGAATTCTGCTGAAGTTTAAAAATGCTTCAGAACTCTTCCATTGTTCTCGAAATTCCGCTGACGTTTAATAATGCTTCGCAACTCTTTCATTGTTCTCGGAATTCCGCTGACGTTTAAAAATGCTTCGAAACTCTTCCATTGTTCTCGGAATTCTGCTGAAGTTTAAAAATGCTTCGGAACTCTTCCATTGTTCTCGGAATTCCGCTGACATATAAAAATGCTTTGAAAATCTTGCATTGTTCTCGGCATTCCGCTGACGTTTAAAATTGCTTCGGAACTCTTCAATTGTTCTCGGAATTCTGTTGAACTTTTAAATTGCTTTGGAACTCTTCCATTGCTCTCGGAATTCTGCTGAAGTTTAAAAATGCTTCAGAACTCTTACATTGTTCTCGGAATTCTGCTGACGTTTAAAAATGCTTCGGAACTCTACCATTGTTCGCGGAATTCCGCTGAAGTTTAAAAATGCTTAAAATCTCTTACATTGTACTCGGAATTCCGCTGAAGTTTAAAAAGGCTTCGGAACTCTTCCATTGCTCTCGGAATTCTGCTGAAGTTTAAAAATGCTTCAGAACTCTTACATTGTTCTCGGAATTCTGCTGACGTTTAAAAATGCTTCGGAACTCTTCCATTGTTCTCAGAATTCCGCTGAAGTTTAAAAATGCTTCGGTACTCTTCCATTGTTCTCGGAATTCCGCTGACATATAAAAATGCTTCGGAAATCTTGCATTGTTCTCGGAATTCTGCTGACGTTTAAAAATGCTTCGGAACTCTTCCATTGTTCTCAGAATTCAGCTGAAGTTTAAAAATGCTTCGGAACTCTTCCATTGTTCTCGGAATTCTGCTGAAGTTTAAAAATGCTACGTAACTCTTCCATTGTTCTCAGAATTCCGCTGACGTTTAAAAATGCTTTGGAACTCTTCCATTGCTCTCGGAATTCTGCTGAAGTTTAAAAATGCTTCGGAACTCTTCCATTGTTCTCGGAATTCTGCTGAAGTTTAAAAATGCTTCGGAACTCTTCCATTGTTCTCGGAATTCCGTTGAAGTTTAAAAATACTTCGAAACTCTTCCATTGTTCTCGGAATTCTGCTGAAGTTTAAAAATGCTTCGGAACTCTTCCATTGTTCTCAGAATTCCGCTAACGTTTAAAAATGCTTCAGAAATCTTCCATTGTTTTCAAAATTCCGCTGACGCTTAAAAATGCTTCAGAACTCTTCCATTGTTCTCGGAATTCCGCTGACGTTTAATAATGCTTCGCAACTCTTTCATTGTACTCGGAATTCCGCTAACGTTTAAAAATGCTTCGGAACTCTTCCATTGTTCTCGGAATTCCGTTGAAGTTTAAAAATGCTTCGAAACTCTTCCATTGTTCTGGGAATTCTGCTGAAGTTTAAAAATGCTTCAGAACTCTTCCATTGTTCTCGGAATTCCGCTGACGTTTAATAATGCTTCGCAACTCTTTCATTGTTCTCGGAATTCCGCTGATGTTTAAAAATGCTTCGGAACTCTTCCATTGTTCTCGGAATTCTGTTGAAGTTTAAAAATGCTTCTAAACTCTTCCATTGTTCTCGGAATTCCGCTGACATATAAAAATGCTTCGGAAATCTTGCATTGTTCTCGGCATTCCGCTGACATTTAAAAATGCTTCGGAACTCTTCAATTGTTCTCGGAATTCTGCCGAACTTTTAAAATGCTTTGGAACTCTTCCATTGTTCTCGGAATTCTGCTGTAGTTTAAAAATGCTTCGGAACTCTTCCATTGTTCTCGGAATTCCGCTGACGTTTAAAAATGCTTCGGAAATCTTCCATTGTTTTCAAAATTCCGCTGACGTTTAAAAATGCTTCAGAACTCTTCCATTGTTCTCGGAATTCCGCTGACGTTTTAAAATGCTTCGGTACTCTTCCATTGTTCTCGGAATTCCGCTGACATATAAAAATGCTTCGGAAATCTTGCATTGTTCTCGGCATTCCGCTGACGTTTAAAAATGCTTCGGAACTCTTCAATTGTTCTCGGAATTCTGCTGAACTTTTAAAATGCTTTGGAACTCTTCCATTGCTCTCGGAATTCTGCTGAAGTTTAAAAATGCTTCAGAACTCTTACATTGTTCTCGGAATTCTGCTGACGTTTAAAAATGCTTCGGAACTCTACCATTGTTCTCGGAATTCCGTTGAAGTTTAAAAATGCTTCATAACTCTTCCATTGTTCTCGGATTTCTGCTGAAGTTTAAAAATGCTTCGGAACTCTTTCATTGTTCTCGGAATTCCGCTGACGTTTAATAATGCTTCGCAACTCTTTCATTGTTCTCGGAATTCCACTGACGTTTAAAAATGCTTCGGAAATCTTCCATTGTTTTCAAAATTCCGCTGACGCTTAAAAATGCTTCAGAACTCTTCCATTGTTCTCGGAATTCCGCTGACGTTTAATAATGCTTTGCAACTCTTTCATTGTACTCGGAATTCCGCTAACGTTTAAAAATGCTTCAGAACTCTTCCATTGTTCTCGGAATTCCGCTGACGTTTAATAATGCTTCGCAACTCTTTCATTGTTCTCGGAATTCCGCTGATGTTTAAAAATGCTTCGGAACTCTTCCATTGTTCTCGGAATTCTGTTGAAGTTTAAAAATGCTTCTAAACTCTTCCATTGTTCTCGGAATTCCGCTGACATATAAAAATGCTTCGGAAATCTTGCATTGTTCTCGGCATTCCGCTGACGTTTAAAAATGCTTCGGAACTCTTCCATTGTTCTCGGAATTCTGCTGAAGTTTAAAAATGCTTCAGAACTCTTCCATTGTTCTCAGAATTCCGCTGACGTTTAAAAATGCTTCGGAAATCTTCCATTGTTTTCAAAATTCCGCTGACGTTTAAAAATGCTTCAGAACTATTCCATTGTTCTCAGAATTCTGCTGACGTTTAAAAATGCTTCGGAACTCTTCCATTGTTCTCGGAATTCCGCTGACGTTTAAAAATGCTTCACAACTCTTCCATTGTTCACGGAATTCCACTGACGTTTAAAAATGCTTCACAACTCTTCCATTGTTCTCGGAATTCCGCTGACTTTTAAAAATGCTTCGGAAATCTTCCATTGTTTTCAAAATTCCGCTGACGCTTAAAAATGCTTCAGAACTCTTCCATTGTTCTCGGAATTCTGCTGAAGTTTAAAAATGCTTCAGAACTCTTACATTGTTCTCGGAATTCTGCTGACGTTTAAAAATGCCTCGGAACTCTTCCATTGTTCTCTGAATTCCGCTGACGTTTAAAAATGCTTCGGTACTCTTCCTTTGTTCTCGGAATTCCGCTGACATATAAAAATGCTTCGGAAATCTTGCATTGTTCTCGGCATTCTGCTGACGTTTAAAAATGCTTCGGAACTCTTCAATTGTTCTCGGAATTCTGCCGAACTTTTAAAATGCTTTGGAACTCTTCCATTGCTCTCGGAATTCTGCTGAAGTTTAAAAATGCTTCAGAACTCTTCCATTGTTCTCGGAATTCTGCTGTAGTTTAAAAATGCTTCGGAACTCTTCCATTGTTCTCGGAATTCCGCTGACGTTTAAAAATGCTTCGGAAATCTTCCATTGTTTTCAAAATTCCGCTGACGTTTAAAAATGCTTCAGAACTCTTCCATTGTTCTCGGAATTCCGCTGACGTTTAATAATGCTTCGCAACTTTTTCATTGTTCTCGGAATTCCGCTGACAGTTAAAAATGCTTCGGAACTCTTCCATTGTTCTCGGAATTCAGTTGAAGTTTAAAAATGCTTCGAAACTCTTCCATTGTTCTCGGAATTCTGCTGAAGTTTAAAAATGCTACGTAACTCTTCCATTGTTCTCAGAATTCCGCTGACGTTTAAAAATGCTTTGGAACTCTTCCATTGCTCTCGGAATTCTGCTGAAGTTTAAAAATGCTTCGGAACTCTTCCATTGTTCTCGGAATTCTGCTGAAGTTTAAAAATGCTTCGGAACTCTTCCATTGTTCTCGGAATTCCGTTGAAGTTTAAAAATACTTCGAAACTCTTCCATTGTTCTCGGAATTCTGCTGAAGTTTAAAAATGCTTCGGAACTCTTCCATTGTTCTCAGAATTCCGCTAACGTTTAAAAATGCTTCGGAAATCTTCCATTGTTTTCAAAATTCCGCTGACGCTTAAAAATGCTTCAGAACTCTTCCATTGTTCTCGGAATTCCGCTGACGTTTAATAATGCTTCGCAACTCTTTCATTGTACTCGGAATTCCGCTAACGTTTAAAAATGCTTCGGAACTCTTCCATTGTTCTCGGAATTCCGTTGAAGTTTAAAAATGCTTCGAAACTCTTCCATTGTTCTGGGAATTCTGCTGAAGTTTAAAAATGCTTCAGAACTCTTCCATTGTTCTCGGAATTCCGCTGACGTTTAATAATGCTTCGCAACTCTTTCATTGTTCTCGGAATTCCGCTGATGTTTAAAAATGCTTCGGAACTCTTCCATTGTTCTCGGAATTCTGTTGAAGTTTAAAAATGCTTCTAAACTCTTCCATTGTTCTCGGAATTCCGCTGACATATAAAAATGCTTCGGAAATCTTGCATTGTTCTCGGCATTCCGCTGACATTTAAAAATGCTTCGGAACTCTTCAATTGTTCTCGGAATTCTGCCGAACTTTTAAAATGCTTTGGAACTCTTCCATTGTTCTCGGAATTCTGCTGTAGTTTAAAAATGCTTCGGAACTCTTCCATTGTTCTCGGAATTCCGCTGACGTTTAAAAATGCTTCGGAAATCTTCCATTGTTTTCAAAATTCCGCTGACGTTTAAAAATGCTTCAGAACTCTTCCATTGTTCTCGGAATTCCGCTGACGTTTTAAAATGCTTCGGTACTCTTCCATTGTTCTCGGAATTCCGCTGACATATAAAAATGCTTCGGAAATCTTGCATTGTTCTCGGCATTCCGCTGACGTTTAAAAATGCTTCGGAACTCTTCAATTGTTCTCGGAATTCTGCTGAACTTTTAAAATGCTTTGGAACTCTTCCATTGCTCTCGGAATTCTGCTGAAGTTTAAAAATGCTTCAGAACTCTTACATTGTTCTCGGAATTCTGCTGACGTTTAAAAATGCTTCGGAACTCTACCATTGTTCTCGGAATTCCGTTGAAGTTTAAAAATGCTTCATAACTCTTCCATTGTTCTCGGATTTCTGCTGAAGTTTAAAAATGCTTCGGAACTCTTTCATTGTTCTCGGAATTCCGCTGACGTTTAATAATGCTTCGCAACTCTTTCATTGTTCTCGGAATTCCACTGACGTTTAAAAATGCTTCGGAAATCTTCCATTGTTTTCAAAATTCCGCTGACGCTTAAAAATGCTTCAGAACTCTTCCATTGTTCTCGGAATTCCGCTGACGTTTAATAATGCTTTGCAACTCTTTCATTGTACTCGGAATTCCGCTAACGTTTAAAAATGCTTCAGAACTCTTCCATTGTTCTCGGAATTCCGCTGACGTTTAATAATGCTTCGCAACTCTTTCATTGTTCTCGGAATTCCGCTGATGTTTAAAAATGCTTCGGAACTCTTCCATTGTTCTCGGAATTCTGTTGAAGTTTAAAAATGCTTCTAAACTCTTCCATTGTTCTCGGAATTCCGCTGACATATAAAAATGCTTCGGAAATCTTGCATTGTTCTCGGCATTCCGCTGACGTTTAAAAATGCTTCGGAACTCTTCCATTGTTCTCGGAATTCTGCTGAAGTTTAAAAATGCTTCAGAACTCTTCCATTGTTCTCAGAATTCCGCTGACGTTTAAAAATGCTTCGGAAATCTTCCATTGTTTTCAAAATTCCGCTGACGTTTAAAAATGCTTCAGAACTATTCCATTGTTCTCAGAATTCTGCTGACGTTTAAAAATGCTTCGGAACTCTTCCATTGTTCTCGGAATTCCGCTGACGTTTAAAAATGCTTCACAACTCTTCCATTGTTCACGGAATTCCACTGACGTTTAAAAATGCTTCACAACTCTTCCATTGTTCTCGGAATTCCGCTGACTTTTAAAAATGCTTCGGAAATCTTCCATTGTTTTCAAAATTCCGCTGACGCTTAAAAATGCTTCAGAACTCTTCCATTGTTCTCGGAATTCTGCTGAAGTTTAAAAATGCTTCAGAACTCTTACATTGTTCTCGGAATTCTGCTGACGTTTAAAAATGCCTCGGAACTCTTCCATTGTTCTCTGAATTCCGCTGACGTTTAAAAATGCTTCGGTACTCTTCCTTTGTTCTCGGAATTCCGCTGACATATAAAAATGCTTCGGAAATCTTGCATTGTTCTCGGCATTCTGCTGACGTTTAAAAATGCTTCGGAACTCTTCAATTGTTCTCGGAATTCTGCCGAACTTTTAAAATGCTTTGGAACTCTTCCATTGCTCTCGGAATTCTGCTGAAGTTTAAAAATGCTTCAGAACTCTTCCATTGTTCTCGGAATTCTGCTGTAGTTTAAAAATGCTTCGGAACTCTTCCATTGTTCTCGGAATTCCGCTGACGTTTAAAAATGCTTCGGAAATCTTCCATTGTTTTCAAAATTCCGCTGACGTTTAAAAATGCTTCAGAACTCTTCCATTGTTCTCGGAATTCCGCTGACGTTTAATAATGCTTCGCAACTTTTTCATTGTTCTCGGAATTCCGCTGACAGTTAAAAATGCTTCGGAACTCTTCCATTGTTCTCGGAATTCAGTTGAAGTTTAAAAATGCTTCGAAACTCTTCCATTGTTCTCGGAATTCTGCTGAAGTTTAAAAATGCTTCAGAACTCTTCCATTGTTCTCGGAATTCCGCTGACGTTTAATAATGCTTCGCAACTCTTTCATTGTTCTCGGAATTCCGCTGACGTTTAAAAATGCTTCGAAACTCTTCCATTGTTCTCGGAATTCTGCTGAAGTTTAAAAATGCTTCGGAACTCTTCCATTGTTCTCGGAATTCCGCTGACATATAAAAATGCTTTGAAACTCTTGCATTGTTCTCGGCATTCCGCTGACGTTTAAAATTGCTTCGGAACTCTTCAATTGTTCTCGGAATTCTGTTGAACTTTTAAATTGCTTTGGAACTCTTCCATTGCTCTCGGAATTCTGCTGAAGTTTAAAAATGCTTCAGAACTCTTACATTGTTCTCAGAATTCCGCTGAAGTTTAAAAATGCTTCGGTACTCTTCCATTGTTCTCGGAATTCCGCTGACATATAAAAATGCTTCGGAAATCTTGCATTGTTCTCGGCATTCCGCTGACGTTTAAAAATGCTTCGGAACTCTTCAATTGTTCTCGGAATTCTGCTGAACTTTTAAAATGCTTTGGAACTCTTCCATTGCTCTCGGAATTCTGCTGAAGTTTAAAAATGCTTCAGAACTCTTCCATTGTTTTCGGAATTCTGCTGAAGTTTAAAAATGCTTCGGAACTCTTCCATTGTTCTCAGAATTCCACTGACGTTTAAAAATGCTTCGGAAATCTTCCATTGTTTTCAAAATTCCGCTGACGCTTAAAAATGCTTCAGAACTCTTCCATTGTTCTCGGAATTCCGCTGACGTTTAATAATGCTTCGCAACTTTTTCATTGTTCTCGGAATTCCGCTGACGGTTAAAAATGCTTCGGAACTCTTCAATTGTTCTCGGAATTCTGTTGAACTTTTAAAATGCTTTGGAACTCTTCCATTGCTCTCGGAATTCTGCTGAAGTTTAAAAATGCTTCAGAACTCTTACATTGTTCTCGGAATTCTGCTGAGGTTTAAAAATGCTTCGGAACTCTACCATTGTTCTCGGAATTCCGTTGAAGTTTAAAAATGCTTCGAAACTCTTCCATTGTTCTCGGAATTCTGCTGAAGTTTAAAAATGCTTCGGAACTCTTCCATTGTTCTCGGAATTCCGCTGACGTTTAATAATGCTTCGCAACTCTTTCATTGTTCTCGGAATTCCACTGACGTTTAAAAATGCTTCGGAACGCTTCCATTGTTCTCGGAATTCCGCTGACATATAAAAATGCTTCGGAAATCTTGCATTGTTCTCGGCATTCCGCTGACGTTTAAAAATGCTTCGGAACTCTTCAATTGTTCTCGGAATTCTGCTGAACTTTTAAAATGCTTTGGAACTCTTCCATTGCTCTCGGAATTCTGCTGAAGTTTAAAAATGCTTCAGAACTCTTACATTGTTCTCGGAATTCTGCTGAAGTTTAAAAATGCTTCGGTACTCTTCCATTGTTCTCGGAATTCCGCTGACATATAAAAATGCTTCGGAAATCTTGCATTGTTCTCGGCATTCCGCTGACGTTTAAAAATGCTTCGGAACTCTTCCATTGTTCTCGGCATTCCGCTGACGTTTAAAAATGCTTCGGAAATCTTCCATTGTTTTCAAAATTCCGCTGACGTTTAAAAATGCTTCAGAACTCTTCCATTGTTCTCGGAATTCCGCTGACGTTTAAAAATGCTTTGGAACTCTTCCATTGTTCTTGGAATTCTGCTGAAGTTTAAAAATGCTTCGGAACTCTTCCATTGTTCTCAGAATTCCGCTGACGTTTAAAAATGCTTCGGTACTCTTCCATTGTTCTCGGAATTCCACTGACATATAAAAATGCTTCGGAAATCTGCCATTGTTCTCGGCATTCCGCTGACGTTTAAAAATGCTTCGGAACTCTTCAATTGTTCTCGGAATTCTGCTGAAGTTTAAAAATGCTTCGGAACTCTTCCATTGTTCTCGGAATTCTGCTGAAGTTTAAAAATGTTTTGGAACTCTTCCATTGTTCTCAGAATTCCGCTGACGTTTAAAAATGCTTCGGAAATCTTCCATTGTTTTCAAAATTCCGCTGACATATAAAAATGCTTCGGAAATCTTGCATTGTTCTCGGCATTCCGCTGACGTTTAAAAATGCTTCAGAATTCTTCAATTGTTCTCGGAATTCTGCTGAACTTTTAAAATGCTTTGGAACTCTTCCATTGCTCTCGGAATTCTGCTGAAGTTTAAAAATGCTTCGGAACTCTTCCATTGTTCTCGGAATTCCGTTGAAGTTTAAAAATGCTTCGAAACTCTTCCATTGTTCTCGGAATTCTGCTGAAGTTTAAAAATGCTTCGGAACTCTTCCATTGTTCTCAGAATTCCGCTAACGTTTAAAAATGCTTCAGAAATCTTCCATTGTTTTCAAAATTTCGCTGACGCTTAAATATGCTTCAGAACTCTTCCAAAGTTCTCGGAATTCCGCTGACGTTTAATAATGCTTCGCAAATCTTTCATTGTACTCGGAATTCCGCTAACGTTTAAAAATGCTTCGGAACTCTTCCATTGTTCTCGGAATTCCGTTGAAGTTTAAAAATGCTTCGAAACTCTTCCATTGTTCTCGGAATTCTGTTGATGTTTAAAAATGCTTCGGAACTCTTCCATTGTTCTCGGAATTCCGCTGACGTTTAAAAATGCTTCACAACTCTTCCATTGTTCTCGGAATTCCGCTGACTTTTAAAAATACTTCGAAACTCTTCCATTGTTCTCCAAATTCCGCTGAAGTTTAAAAATGCTTCGGAACCCTTCCATTGTTCTCGGAATTCTGCTGAAGTTTAAAAATGTTTCGGAACTCTTCCATTGTTCTCAGAATTCCGCTGAAGTTTAAAAATGCTTCGGACCTCTTCCATTGTTCTAGGAATTCTGCTGAAGTTTAAAAATTCATCTGAACTCTTCCATTATTCTCGGAATTCGTGTGAATTTTAAAAATGCTTCGGAACTCTTCTATTGTTCTCGGAATTCCGCTGAAGTTTAAAAATGCTTAAAATCTCTTACATTGTACTCGGAAATCCGCTGAAGTTTAAAAATGCTTCGGAACTCTTCCTTTGCTCTCGGAATTCTGCTGAAGTTTAAAAATGCTTCAGAACTCTTACATTGTTCTCGGAATTCTGCTGACGTTTAAAAATGCTTCGGAACTCTTCCATTGTTCTCGGAATTCCGTTGAAGTTTAAAAATGCTTTGAAACTCTTCCATTGTTCTGGGAATTCTGCTGAAGTTTAAAAATGCTTCAGAACTCTTCCATTGTTCTCGGAATTCCGCTGACGTTTAATAATGCTTCGCAACTCTTTCATTGTTCTCGGAATTCCGCTGATGTTTAAAAATGCTTCGGAACTCTTCCATTGTTCTCGGAATTCCGTTGAAGTTTAAAAATGCTTCGAAACTCTTCCATTGTTCTCGGAATTCTGCTGAAGTTTAAAAATGCTTCGGAACTCTTCCATTGTTCTCGGAATTCCGCTGACATATAAAAATGCTTTGAAAATCTTGCATTGTTCTCGGCATTCCGCTGACGTTTAAAATTGCTTCGGAACTCTTCAATTGTTCTCGGAATTCTGCCGAACTTTTAAAATGCTTTGGAACTCTTCCATTGCTCTCGGAATTCTGCTGAAGTTTAAAAATGCTTCAGAACTCTTCCATTGTTCTCGGAATTCTGCTGTAGTTTAAAAATGCTTCGGAACTCTTCCATTGTTCTCGGAATTCCGCTGACGTTTAAAAATGCTTCGGAAATCTTCCATTGTTTTCAAAATTCCGCTGACGTTTAAAAATGCTTCAGAACTCTTCCATTGTTCTCGGAATTCCGCTGACATATAAAAATGCTTCGGAAATCTTGCATTGTTCTCGGCATTCCGCTGACATTTAAAAATGCTTCGGAAATCTTCCATTGATATCAAAATTCCGCTGACGCTTAAAAATGCTTCAGAACTCTTCCATTGTTCTCGGAATTCCGCTGACGTTTAATAATGCTTCGCAACTTTTTCATTGTTCTCGGAATTCCGCTGACAGTTAAAAATGCTTCGGAACTCTTCCATTGTTCTCGGAATTCCGTTGAAGTTTAAAAATGCTTCGAAACTCTTCCATTGTTCTCGGAATTCTGCTGAAGTTTAAAAATGCTTCAGAACTCTTCCATTGTTCTCGAAATTCCGCTGACGTTTAATAATGCTTCGCAACTCTTTCATTGTTCTCGGAATTCCGCTGACGTTTAAAAATGCTTCGAAACTCTTCCATTGTTCTCGGAATTCTGCTGAAGTTTAAAAATGCTTCGGAACTCTTCCATTGTTCTCGGAATTCCGCTGACATATAAAAATGCTTTGAAAATCTTGCATTGTTCTCGGCATTCCGCTGACGTTTAAAATTGCTTCGGAACTCTTCAATTGTTCTCGGAATTCTGTTGAACTTTTAAATTGCTTTGGAACTCTTCCATTGCTCTCGGAATTCTGCTGAAGTTTAAAAATGCTTCAGAACTCTTACATTGTTCTCGGAATTCTGCTGACGTTTAAAAATGCTTCGGAACTCTACCATTGTTCGCGGAATTCCGCTGAAGTTTAAAAATGCTTAAAATCTCTTACATTGTACTCGGAATTCCGCTGAAGTTTAAAAATGCTTCGGAACTCTTCCATTGCTCTCGGAATTCTGCTGAAGTTTAAAAATGCTTCAGAACTCTTACATTGTTCTCGGAATTCTGCTGACGTTTAAAAATGCTTCGGAACTCTTCCATTGTTCTCAGAATTCCGCTGAAGTTTAAAAATGCTTCGGTACTCTTCCATTGTTCTCGGAATTCCGCTGACATATAAAAATGCTTCGGAAATCTTGCATTGTTCTCGGAATTCTGCTGACGTTTAAAAATGCTTCGGAACTCTTCCATTGTTCTCAGAATTCAGCTGAAGTTTAAAAATGCTTCGGAACTCTTCCATTGTTCTCGGAATTCTGCTGAAGTTTAAAAATGCTACGTAACTCTTCCATTGTTCTCAGAATTCCGCTGACGTTTAAAAATGCTTCGGAACTCTTCAATTGTTCTCGGAATTCTGCTGAACTTTTAAAATGCTTTGGAACTCTTCCATTGCTCTCGGAATTCTGCTGAAGTTTAAAAATGCTTCAGAACTCTTACATTGTTCTCGGAATTCTGCTGAAGTTTAAAAATGCTTCGGTACTCTTCCATTGTTCTCGGAATTCCGCTGACATATAAAAATGCTTCGGAAATCTTGCATTGTTCTCGGCATTCCGCTGACGTTTAAAAATGCTTCGGAACTCTTCCATTGTTCTCGGCATTCCGCTGACGTTTAAAAATGCTTCGGAAATCTTCCATTGTTTTCAAAATTCCGCTGACGTTTAAAAATGCTTCAGAACTCTTCCATTGTTCTCGGAATTCCGCTGACGTTTAAAAATGCTTTGGAACTCTTCCATTGTTCTTGGAATTCTGCTGAAGTTTAAAAATGCTTCGGAACTCTTCCATTGTTCTCAGAATTCCGCTGACGTTTAAAAATGCTTCGGTACTCTTCCATTGTTCTCGGAATTCCACTGACATATAAAAATGCTTCGGAAATCTGCCATTGTTCTCGGCATTCCGCTGACGTTTAAAAATGCTTCGGAACTCTTCAATTGTTCTCGGAATTCTGCTGAAGTTTAAAAATGCTTCGGAACTCTTCCATTGTTCTCGGAATTCTGCTGAAGTTTAAAAATGTTTTGGAACTCTTCCATTGTTCTCAGAATTCCGCTGACGTTTAAAAATGCTTCGGAAATCTTCCATTGTTTTCAAAATTCCGCTGACATATAAAAATGCTTCGGAAATCTTGCATTGTTCTCGGCATTCCGCTGACGTTTAAAAATGCTTCAGAATTCTTCAATTGTTCTCGGAATTCTGCTGAACTTTTAAAATGCTTTGGAACTCTTCCATTGCTCTCGGAATTCTGCTGAAGTTTAAAAATGCTTCGGAACTCTTCCATTGTTCTCGGAATTCCGTTGAAGTTTAAAAATGCTTCGAAACTCTTCCATTGTTCTCGGAATTCTGCTGAAGTTTAAAAATGCTTCGGAACTCTTCCATTGTTCTCAGAATTCCGCTAACGTTTAAAAATGCTTCAGAAATCTTCCATTGTTTTCAAAATTTCGCTGACGCTTAAATATGCTTCAGAACTCTTCCAAAGTTCTCGGAATTCCGCTGACGTTTAATAATGCTTCGCAAATCTTTCATTGTACTCGGAATTCCGCTAACGTTTAAAAATGCTTCGGAACTCTTCCATTGTTCTCGGAATTCCGTTGAAGTTTAAAAATGCTTCGAAACTCTTCCATTGTTCTCGGAATTCTGTTGATGTTTAAAAATGCTTCGGAACTCTTCCATTGTTCTCGGAATTCCGCTGACGTTTAAAAATGCTTCACAACTCTTCCATTGTTCTCGGAATTCCGCTGACTTTTAAAAATACTTCGAAACTCTTCCATTGTTCTCCAAATTCCGCTGAAGTTTAAAAATGCTTCGGAACCCTTCCATTGTTCTCGGAATTCTGCTGAAGTTTAAAAATGTTTCGGAACTCTTCCATTGTTCTCAGAATTCCGCTGAAGTTTAAAAATGCTTCGGACCTCTTCCATTGTTCTAGGAATTCTGCTGAAGTTTAAAAATTCATCTGAACTCTTCCATTATTCTCGGAATTCGTGTGAATTTTAAAAATGCTTCGGAACTCTTCTATTGTTCTCGGAATTCCGCTGAAGTTTAAAAATGCTTAAAATCTCTTACATTGTACTCGGAAATCCGCTGAAGTTTAAAAATGCTTCGGAACTCTTCCTTTGCTCTCGGAATTCTGCTGAAGTTTAAAAATGCTTCAGAACTCTTACATTGTTCTCGGAATTCTGCTGACGTTTAAAAATGCTTCGGAACTCTTCCATTGTTCTCGGAATTCCGTTGAAGTTTAAAAATGCTTTGAAACTCTTCCATTGTTCTGGGAATTCTGCTGAAGTTTAAAAATGCTTCAGAACTCTTCCATTGTTCTCGGAATTCCGCTGACGTTTAATAATGCTTCGCAACTCTTTCATTGTTCTCGGAATTCCGCTGATGTTTAAAAATGCTTCGGAACTCTTCCATTGTTCTCGGAATTCCGTTGAAGTTTAAAAATGCTTCGAAACTCTTCCATTGTTCTCGGAATTCTGCTGAAGTTTAAAAATGCTTCGGAACTCTTCCATTGTTCTCGGAATTCCGCTGACATATAAAAATGCTTTGAAAATCTTGCATTGTTCTCGGCATTCCGCTGACGTTTAAAATTGCTTCGGAACTCTTCAATTGTTCTCGGAATTCTGCCGAACTTTTAAAATGCTTTGGAACTCTTCCATTGCTCTCGGAATTCTGCTGAAGTTTAAAAATGCTTCAGAACTCTTCCATTGTTCTCGGAATTCTGCTGTAGTTTAAAAATGCTTCGGAACTCTTCCATTGTTCTCGGAATTCCGCTGACGTTTAAAAATGCTTCGGAAATCTTCCATTGTTTTCAAAATTCCGCTGACGTTTAAAAATGCTTCAGAACTCTTCCATTGTTCTCGGAATTCCGCTGACATATAAAAATGCTTCGGAAATCTTGCATTGTTCTCGGCATTCCGCTGACATTTAAAAATGCTTCGGAAATCTTCCATTGATATCAAAATTCCGCTGACGCTTAAAAATGCTTCAGAACTCTTCCATTGTTCTCGGAATTCCGCTGACGTTTAATAATGCTTCGCAACTTTTTCATTGTTCTCGGAATTCCGCTGACAGTTAAAAATGCTTCGGAACTCTTCCATTGTTCTCGGAATTCCGTTGAAGTTTAAAAATGCTTCGAAACTCTTCCATTGTTCTCGGAATTCTGCTGAAGTTTAAAAATGCTTCAGAACTCTTCCATTGTTCTCGAAATTCCGCTGACGTTTAATAATGCTTCGCAACTCTTTCATTGTTCTCGGAATTCCGCTGACGTTTAAAAATGCTTCGAAACTCTTCCATTGTTCTCGGAATTCTGCTGAAGTTTAAAAATGCTTCGGAACTCTTCCATTGTTCTCGGAATTCCGCTGACATATAAAAATGCTTTGAAAATCTTGCATTGTTCTCGGCATTCCGCTGACGTTTAAAATTGCTTCGGAACTCTTCAATTGTTCTCGGAATTCTGTTGAACTTTTAAATTGCTTTGGAACTCTTCCATTGCTCTCGGAATTCTGCTGAAGTTTAAAAATGCTTCAGAACTCTTACATTGTTCTCGGAATTCTGCTGACGTTTAAAAATGCTTCGGAACTCTACCATTGTTCGCGGAATTCCGCTGAAGTTTAAAAATGCTTAAAATCTCTTACATTGTACTCGGAATTCCGCTGAAGTTTAAAAATGCTTCGGAACTCTTCCATTGCTCTCGGAATTCTGCTGAAGTTTAAAAATGCTTCAGAACTCTTACATTGTTCTCGGAATTCTGCTGACGTTTAAAAATGCTTCGGAACTCTTCCATTGTTCTCAGAATTCCGCTGAAGTTTAAAAATGCTTCGGTACTCTTCCATTGTTCTCGGAATTCCGCTGACATATAAAAATGCTTCGGAAATCTTGCATTGTTCTCGGAATTCTGCTGACGTTTAAAAATGCTTCGGAACTCTTCCATTGTTCTCAGAATTCAGCTGAAGTTTAAAAATGCTTCGGAACTCTTCCATTGTTCTCGGAATTCTGCTGAAGTTTAAAAATGCTACGTAACTCTTCCATTGTTCTCAGAATTCCGCTGACGTTTAAAAATGCTTTGGAACTCTTCCATTGCTCTCGGAATTCTGCTGAAGTTTAAAAATGCTTCAGAACTCTTACATTGTTCTCGGAATTCTGCTGACGTTTAAAAATGCCTCGGAACTCTTCCATTGTTCTCTGAATTCCGCTGACATTTAAAAATGCTTCGGTACTCTTCCTTTGTTCTCGGAATTCCGCTGACATATAAAAATGCTTCGGAAATCTTGCATTGTTCTCGGCATTCTGCTGACGTTTAAAAATGCTTCGGAACTCTTCAATTGTTCTCGGAATTCTGCCGAACTTTTAAAATGCTTTGGAACTCTTCCATTGCTCTCGGAATTCTGCTGAAGTTTAAAAATGCTTCAGAACTCTTCCATTGTTCTCGGAATTCTGCTGTAGTTTAAAAATGCTTCGGAACTCTTCCATTGTTCTCGGAATTCCGCTGACGTTTAAAAATGCTTCGGAAATCTTCCATTGTTTTCAAAATTCCGCTGACGTTTAAAAATGCTTCAGAACTCTTCCATTGTTCTCGGAATTCCGCTGACATATAAAAATGCTTCGGAAATCTTGCATTGTTCTCGGCATTCCGCTGACATTTAAAAATGCTTCGGAAATCTTCCATTGATATCAAAATTCCGCTGACGCTTAAAAATGCTTCAGAACTCTTCCATTGTTCTCGGAATTCCGCTGACGTTTAATAATGCTTCGCAACTTTTTCATTGTTCTCGGAATTCCGCTGACAGTTAAAAATGCTTCGGAACTCTTCCATTGTTCTCGGAATTCCGTTGAAGTTTAAAAATGCTTCGAAACTCTTCCATTGTTCTCGGAATTATGCTGAAGTTTAAAAATGCTTCAGAACTCTTCCATTGTTCTCGGAATTCCGCTGACGTTTAATAATGCTTCGCAACTCTTTCATTGTTCTCGGAATTCCGCTGACGTTTAAAAATGCTTCGAAACTCTTCCATTGTTCTCGGAATTCTGCTGAAGTTTAAAAATGCTTCGGAACTCTTCCATTGTTCTCGGAATTCCGCTGACATATAAAAATGCTTTGAAAATCTTGCATTGTTCTCGGCATTCCGCTGATGTTTAAAATTGCTTCGGAACTCTTCAATTGTTCTCGGAATTCTGTTGAACTTTTAAATTGCTTTGGAACTCTTCCATTGCTCTCGGAATTCTGCTGAAGTTTAAAAATGCTTCAGAACTCTTACATTGTTCTCGGAATTCTGCTGACGTTTAAAAATGCTTCGGAACTCTACCATTGTTCACGGAATTCCGCTGAAGTTTAAAAATGCTTAAAATCTCTTACATTGTACTCGGAATTCCGCTGAAGTTTAAAAATGCTTCGGAACTCTTACATTGCTCTCGGAATTCTGCTGAAGTTTAAAAATGCTTCAGAACTCTTACATTGTTCTCGGAATTCTGCTGACGTTTAAAAATGCTTCGGAACTCTTCCATTGTTCTCAGAATTCCGCTGAAGTTTAAAAATGCTTCGGTACTCTTCCATTGTTCTCGGAATTCCGCTGACATATAAAAATGCTTCGGAAATCTTGCATTGTTCTCGGCATTCCGCTGACGTTTAAAAATGCTTCGGAATTCTTCAATTGTTCTCGGAATTCTGCTGAACTTTTAAAATGCTTTGGAACTCTTCCATTGCTCTCGGAATTCTGCTGAAGTTTAAAAATGCTTCAGAACTCTTCCATTGTTTTCGGAATTCTGCTGAAGTTTAAAAATGCTTCGGAACTCTTCCATTGTTCTCAGAATTCCACTGACGTTTAAAAATGCTTCGGAAATCTTCCATTGTTTTCAAAATTCCGCTGACGCTTAAAAATGCTTCAGAACTCTTCCATTGTTCTCGGAATTCCGCTGACGTTTAATAATGCTTCGCAACTTTTTCATTGTTCTCGGAATTCCGCTGACGGTTAAAAATGCTTCGGAACTCTTCAATTGTTCTCGGAATTCTGTTGAACTTTTAAAATGCTTTGGAACTCTTCCATTGCTCTCGGAATTCTGCTGAAGTTTAAAAATGCTTCAGAACTCTTACATTGTTCTCGGAATTCTGCTGACGTTTAAAAATGCTTCGGAACTCTACCATTGTTCTCGGAATTCCGTTGAAGTTTAAAAATGCTTCGAAACTCTTCCATTGTTCTCGGAATTCTGCTGAAGTTTAAAAATGCTTCGGAACTCTTCCATTGTTCTCGGAATTCCGCTGACGTTTAATAATGCTTCGCAACTCTTTCATTGTTCTCGGAATTCCACTGACGTTTAAAAATGCTTCGGAACGCTTCCATTGTTCTCGGAATTCCGTTGAAGTTTAAAAATGCTTCGAAACTCTTCCATTGTTCTCGGAATTCTGCTGAAGTTTAAAAATGCTTCGGAACTCTTTCATTGTTCTCAGAATTCCGCTGACATTTAAAAATGCTTTGGTACTCTTCCATTGTTCTCGGAATTCCGCTGACATATAAAAATGCTTCGGAAATCTTGCATTGTTCTCGGCATTCCGCTGACGTTTAAAAATGCTTCGGAACTCTTCAATTGTTCTCGGAATTCTGCTGAACTTTTAAAATGCTTTGGAACTCTTCCATTGCTCTCGGAATTCTGCTGAAGTTTAAAAATGCTTCAGAACTCTTACATTGTTCTCGGAATTCTGCTGAAGTTTAAAAATGCTTCGGTACTCTTCCATTGTTCTCGGAATTCCGCTGACATATAAAAATGCTTCGGAAATCTTGCATTGTTCTCGGCATTCCGCTGACGTTTAAAAATGCTTCGGAACTCTTCCATTGTTCTCGGCATTCCGCTGACGTTTAAAAATGCTTCGGAAATCTTCCATTGTTTTCAAAATTCCGCTGACGTTTAAAAATGCTTCAGAACTCTTCCATTGTTCTCGGAATTCCGCTGACGTTTAAAAATGCTTTGGAACTCTTCCATTGTTCTTGGAATTCTGCTGAAGTTTAAAAATGCTTCGGAACTCTTCCATTGTTCTCAGAATTCCGCTGACGTTTAAAAATGCTTTGGAACTCTTCCATTGTTCTTGGAATTCTGCTGAAGTTTAAAAATGCTTCGGAACTCTTCCATTGTTCTCAGAATTCCGCTGACGTTTAAAAATGCTTCGGACCTCTTCCATTGTTCTAGGAATTCTGCTGAAGTTTAAAAATTCATCTGAACTCTTCCATTATTCTCGGAATTCGTGTGAATTTTAAAAATGCTTCGGAACTCTTCTATTGTTCTCGGAATTCCGCTGAAGTTTAAAAATGCTTAAAATCTCTTACATTGTACTCGGAAATCCGCTGAAGTTTAAAAATGCTTCGGAACTCTTCCTTTGCTCTCGGAATTCTGCTGAAGTTTAAAAATGCTTCAGAACTCTTACATTGTTCTCGGAATTCTGCTGACGTTTAAAAATGCTTCGGAACTCTTCCATTGTTCTCGGAATTCCGTTGAAGTTTAAAAATGCTTCGAAACTCTTCCATTGTTCTGGGAATTCTGCTGAAGTTTAAAAATGCTTCAGAACTCTTCCATTGTTCTCGGAATTCCGCTGACGTTTAATAATGCTTCGCAACTCTTTCATTGTTCTCGGAATTCCGCTGATGTTTAAAAATGCTTCGGAACTCTTCCATTGTTCTCGGAATTCCGTTGAAGTTTAAAAATGCTTCGAAACTCTTCCATTGTTCTCGGAATTCTGCTGAAGTTTAAAAATGCTTCGGAACTCTTCCATTGTTCTCAGAATTCCGCTAACGTTTAAAAATGCTTCGGAAATCTTCCATTGTTTTCAAAATTCCGCTGACGCTTAAAAATGCTTCAGAACTCTTCCATTGTTCTCGGAATTCCGCTGACGTTTAATAATGCTTCGCAACTCTTTCATTGTACTCGGAATTCCGCTAACGTTTAAAAATGCTTCGGAACTCTTCCATTGTTCTCGGAATTCCGTTGAAGTTTAAAAATGCTTCGAAACTCTTCTATTGTTCTCGGAATTCTGCTGAAGTTTAAAAATGCTTCGGAACTCTTCCATTGTTCTCGGAATTCCACTGACATATAAAAATGCTTCGGAAATCTGGCATTGTTCTCGGCATTCCGCTGACGTTTAAAAATGCTTCGGAACTCTTCAATTGTTCTCGGAATTCTGCTGAAGTTTAAATTGCTTTGGAACTCTTCCATTGCTCTCGGAATTCTGCTGAAGTTTAAAAATGCTTCGGAACTCTTCCATTGTTCTCGGAATTCTGCTGAAGTTTAAAAATGTTTTGGAACTCTTCCATTGTTCTCAGAATTCCGCTGACGTTTAAAAATGCTTCGGAAATCTTCCATTGTTTTCAAAATTCCGCTGACATATAAAAATGCTTCGGAAATCTTGCATTGTTCTCGGCATTCCGCTGACGTTTAAAAATGCTTCAGAATTCTTCAATTGTTCTCGGAATTCTGCTGAACTTTTAAAATGCTTTGGAACTCTTCCATTGCTCTCGGAATTCTGCTGAAGTTTAAAAATGCTTCGGAACTCTTCCATTGTTCTCGGAATTCCGTTGAAGTTTAAAAATGCTTCGAAACTCTTCCATTGTTCTCGGAATTCTGCTGAAGTTTAAAAATGCTTCGGAACTCTTCCATTGTTCTCAGAATTCCGCTAACGTTTAAAAATGCTTCAGAAATCTTCCATTGTTTTCAAAATTCCGCTGACGCTTAAATATGCTTCAGAACTCTTCCAAAGTTCTCGGAATTCCGCTGACGTTTAATAATGCTTCGCAACTCTTTCATTGTACTCGGAATTCCGCTAACGTTTAAAAATGCTTCGGAACTCTTCCATTGTTCTCGGAATTCCGTTGAAGTTTAAAAATGCTTCGAAACTCTTCCATTGTTCTGGGAATTCTGCTGAAGTTTAAAAATGCTTCAGAACTCTTCAATTGTTCTCGGAATTCTGCTGAACTTTTAATATGCTTTGGAACTCTTCCATTGCTCTCGCAATTCTGCTGACGTTTAAAAATGCTTCGGAACTCTTCCATTGTTCTCGGAATTCTGTTGATGTTTAAAAATGCTTCGGAACTCTTCCATTGTTCTCGGAATTCCGCTGACGTTTAAAAATGCTTCACAACTCTTCCATTGTTCTCGGAATTCCGCTGACTTTTAAAAATACTTCGAAACTCTTCCATTGTTCTCCAAATTCCGCTGAAGTTTAAAAATGCTTCGGAACCCTTCCATTGTTCTCGGAATTCTGCTGAAGTTTAAAAATGTTTCGGAACTCTTCCATTGTTCTCAGAATTCCGCTGAAGTTTAAAAATGCTTCGGACCTCTTCCATTGTTCTAGGAATTCTGCTGAAGTTTAAAAATTCATCTGAACTCTTCCATTATTCTCGGAATTCGTGTGAATTTTAAAAATGCTTCGGAACTCTTCTATTGTTCTCGGAATTCCGCTGAAGTTTAAAAATGCTTAAAATCTCTTACATTGTACTCGGAAATCCGCTGAAGTTTAAAAATGCTTCGGAACTCTTCCTTTGCTCTCGGAATTCTGCTGAAGTTTAAAAATGCTTCAGAACTCTTACATTGTTCTCGGAATTCTGCTGACGTTTAAAAATGCTTCGGAACTCTTCCATTGTTCTCGGAATTCCGTTGAAGTTTAAAAA
Organism: Phyllobates terribilis; assembly: GCF_046119375.1. Classification (NCBI taxonomy): domain Eukaryota; kingdom Metazoa; phylum Chordata; class Amphibia; order Anura; family Dendrobatidae; genus Phyllobates; species Phyllobates terribilis. Next base: position 17,595,567 of record NW_027362782.1, read on the forward strand.
TGCTTCGAAACTCTTCCATTGTTCTGGGAATTCTGCTGAAGTTTAAAAATGCTTCAGAACTCTTCCATTGTTCTCGGAATTCCGCTGACGTTTAATAATGCTTCGCAACTCTTTCATTGTTCTCGGAATTCCGCTGATGTTTAAAAATGCTTCGGAACTCTTCCATTGTTCTCGGAATTCCGTTGAAGTTTAAAAATGCTTCGAAACTCTTCCATTGTTCTCGGAATTCTGCTGAAGTTTAAAAATGCTTCGGAACTCTTCCATTGTTCTCAGAATTCCGCTAACGTTTAAAAATGCTTCGGAAATCTTCCATTGTTTTCAAAATTCCGCTGACGCTTAAAAATGCTTCAGAACTCTTCCATTGTTCTCGGAATTCCGCTGACGTTTAATAATGCTTCGCAACTCTTTCATTGTACTCGGAATTCCGCTAACGTTTAAAAATGCTTCGGAAATCTTCCATTGTTTTCAAAATTCCGCTGACGCTTACAAATGCTTCAGAACTCTTCCATTGTTCTCGGAATTCCGCTGACTTTTAAAAATACTTCGAAACTCTTCCATTGTTCTCCAAATTCCGCTGAAGTTTAAAAATGCTTCGGAACTCTTCCATTGTTCTCGGAATTCCGCTGACGTTTAAAAATGCTTCACAACTCTTCCATTGTTCTCGGAATTCCGCTGACTTTTAAAAATACTTCGAAACTCTTCCATTGTTCTCCAAATTCCGCTGAAGTTTAAAAATGCTTCGGAACCCTTCCATTGTTCTCGGAATTCTGCTGAAGTTTAAAAATGTTTCGGAACTCTTCCATTGTTCTCAGAATTCTGCTGACGTTTAAAAATGCTTCGGAACTCTTCCATTGTTCTCGGAATTCCGCTGAAGTTTAAAAATGCTTCGGACCTCTTCCATTGTTCTAGGAATTCTGCTGAAGTCTAAAAATTCATCTGAACTCTTCCATTATTCTCGGAATTCGTGTGAATTTTAAAAATGCTTCGGAACTCTTCTATTGTTCTCGGAATTCCGCTGAAGTTTAAAAATGCTTAAAATCTCTTACATTGTACTCGGAATTCCGCTGAAGTTTAAAAATGCTTCGGAACTCTTCCATTGCTCTCGGAATTCTGCTGAAGTTTAAAAATGCTTCAGAACTCTTAAATTGTTCTCGGAATTCTGCTGACGTTTAAAAATGCTTCGGAATTCTTCCATTGTTCTCTGAATTCCGCTGACGTTTAAAAATGCTTCGGTACTCTTCCTTTGTTCTCGGAATTCCGCTGACATATAAAAATGCTTCGGAAATCTTGCATTGTTCTCGGCATTCCGCTGACGTTTAAAAATGCTTCGGAACTCTTCAATTGTTCTCAGAATTCTGCCGAACTTTTAAAATGCTTTGGAACTCTTCCATTGCTCTCGGAATTCTGCTGAAGTTTAAAAATGCTTCAGAACTCTTCCATTGTTCTCGGAATTCTGCTGTAGTTTAAAAATGCTTCGGAACTCTTCCATTGTTCTCAGAATTCCGCTGACGTTTAAAAATGCTTTGGAAATCTTCCATTGTTTTCAAAATTCCGCTGACGTTTAAAAATGCTTCAGAACTCTTCCATTGTTCTCGGAATTCCGCTGACGTTTTAAAATGCTTCGGTACTCTTCCATTGTTCTCGGAATTCCGCTGACATATAAAAATGCTTCGGAAATCTTGCATTGTTCTCGGCATTCCGCTGACGTTTAAAAATGCTTCGGAACTCTTCCATTGTTCTCAGAATTCCGCTGACGTTTAAAAATGCTTCGGAAATCTTGCATTGTTCTCGGCATTCCGCTGACGTTTAAAAATGCTTCGGAACTCTTCCATTGTTCTCGGAATTCCGCTGACGTTTAAAAATGCTTTGGAACTCTTCCATTATTCTCGGAAATCTGCTGAAGTTTAAAAATGCTTCGGAACTCTTCCATTGTTCTCAGAATTCCGCTGAAGTTTAAAAATGCTTCGGAAATCTTCCATAGTTTTCAAAATTCCGCTGAAGTTTAAAAATGCTTCAGAACTCTTCCATTGTTCTCGGAATTCCGCTGACGCTTAAAAATGCTTCAGAACTCTTCCATTGTTCTCGGAATTCCGCTGACGTTTAATAATGCTTCGCAACTTTTTCATTGTTCTTGGAATTCCGCTGACGGTTAAAAATGCTTCGGAACTCTTCAATTGTTCTCGGAATTCTGTTGAACTTTTAAAATGCTTTGGAACTCTTCCATTGCTCTCGGAATTCTGCTGAAGTTTAAAAATGCTTCGAAACTCTTCCATTGTTCTCGGAATTCTGCTGAAGTTTAAAAATGCTTCGGAACTCTTCCATTGTTCTCGGAATTCCGCTGACGTTTAATAATGCTTCGCAACTCTTTCATTGTTCTCGGAATTCCACTGACGTTTAAAAATGCTTCGGAACGCTTCCATTGTTCTCGGAATTCCGTTGAAGTTTAAAAATGCTTCGAAACTCTTCCATTGTTCTCGGAATTCTGCTGAAGTTTAAAAATGCTTCGGAACTCTTTCATTGTTCTCAGAATTCCGCTGACATTTAAAAATGCTTTGGTACTCTTCCATTGTTCTCGGAATTCCGCTGACATATAAAAATGCTTCGGAAATCTTGCATTGTTCTCGGCATTCCGCTGACGTTTAAAAATGCTTCGGAACTCTTCAATTGTTCTCGGAATTCTGCTGAACTTTTAAAATGCTTTGGAACTCTTCCATTGCTCTCGGAATTCTGCTGAAGTTTAAAAATGCTTCAGAACTCTTACATTGTTCTCGGAATTCTGCTGAAGTTTAAAAATGCTTCGGTACTCTTCCATTGTTCTCGGAATTCCGCTGACATATAAAAATGCTTCGGAAAAATTGCATTGTTCTCGGCATTCCACTGACGTTTAAAAATGCTTCGGAACTCTTCCATTGTTCTCAGAATTCCGCTGACGTTTAAAAATGCTTCGGAAATCTTCCATTGTTTTCAAAATTCCGCTGACGTTTAAAAATGCTTCAGAACTCTTCCATTGTTCTCGGAATTCCTCTGACGTTTAAAAATGCTTTGGAACTCTTCCATTGTTCTTGGAATTCTGCTGAAGTTTAAAAATGCTTCGGAACTCTTCCATTGTTCTCAGAATTCCGCTGACGTTTAAAAATGCTTCGGTACTCTTCCATTGTTCTCGCAATTCCACTGACATATAAAAATGCTTCGGAAATCTTGCATTGTTCTCGGCATTCCGCTGACGTTTAAAAATGCTTCGGAACTCTTCAATTGTTCTCGGAATTCTGCTGAAGTTTAAAATGCTTTGGAACTCTTCCATTGCTCTCGGAATTCTGCTGAAGTTTAAAAATGCTTTCGAACTCTTCCATTGTTCTTGGAATTCTGCTGAAGTTTAAAAATGTTTTGGAACTCTTCCATTGTTCTCAGAATTCCGCTGACGTTTAAAAATGCTTCGGAAATCTTCCATTGTTTTCAAAATTCCGCTGACATATAAAAATGCTTCGGAAATCTTGCATTGTTCTCGGCATTCCGCTGACGTTTAAAAATGCTTCAGAATTCTTCAATTGTTCTCGGAATTCTGCTGAACTTTTAAAATGCTTTGGAACTCTTCCATTGCTCTCGGAATTCTGCTGAAGTTTAAAAATGCTTCGGAACTCTTCCATTGTTCTCGGAATTCCGTTGAAGTTTAAAAATGCTTCGAAACTCTTCCATTGTTCTCAGAATTCCGCTAACATTTAAAAATGCTTCAGAAATCTTCCATTGTTTTCAAAATTCCGCTGACGCTTAAATATGCTTCAGAACTCTTCCATTGTTCTCGGAATTCCGCTGACGTTTAATAATGCTTCGCAACTCTTTCATTGTACTCGGAATTCCGCTAACGTTTAAAAATGCTTCGGAACTCTTCCATTGTTCTCGGAATTCCGTTGAAGTTTAAAAATGCTTCGAAACTCTTCCATTGTTCTGGGAATTCTGCTGAAGTTTAAAAATGCTTCAGAACTCTTCCATTGTTCTCGGAATTCCGCTGATGTTTAAACATGCTTCGGAACTCATCCATTGTTCTCGGAATTCTGTTGAAGTTTAAAAATGCTTCTAAACTCTTCCATTGTTCTCGGAATTCTGCTGAAGTTTAAAAATGCTTCGGAACTCTTCCATTGTTCTCGGAATTCCGCTGACATATAAAAATGCTTCGGAAATCTTGCATTGTTCTTGGCATTCCGCTGACGTTTAAAAATGCTTCGGAACTCTTCAATTGTTCTCGGAATTCTGCCGAACTTTTAAAATGCTTTGGAACTCTTCCATTGCTCTCGCAATTCTGCTGACGTTTAAAAATGCTTCGGAACTCTTCCATTGTTCTCGGAATTCTGTTGACGTTTAAAAATGCTTCGGAACTCTTCTATTGTTCTCGGAATTCCGCTGACGTTTAAAAATGCTTCACAACTCTTCAATTGTTCTCGGAATTCCGCTGACTTTTAAAAATACTTCGAAACTCTTCCATTGTTCTCCAAATTCCGCTGAAGTTTAAAAATGCTTCGGAACCCTTCCATTGTTCTCGGAATTCTGCTGAAGTTTAAAAATGTTTCGGAACTCTTCCATTGTTCTCAGAATTCCGCTGAAGTTTAAAAATGCTTCGGACCTCTTCCATTGTTCTAGGAATTCTGCTGAAGTTTAAAAATTCATCTGAACTCTTCCATTATTCTCGGAATTCGTGTGAATTTTAAAAATGCTTCGGAACTCTTCTATTGTTCTCGGAATTCCGCTGAAGTTTAAAAATGCTTAAAATCTCTTACATTGTACTCGGAAATCCGCTGAAGTTTAAAAATGCTTCGGAACTCTTCCATTGCTCTCGGAATTCTGCTGAAGTTTAAAAATGCTTCAGAACTCTTACATTGTTCTCGGAATTCTGCTGAAGTTTAAAAATGCTTCGGTACTCTTCCATTGTTCTCGGAATTCCGCTGACATATAAAAATGCTTCGGAAATCTTGCATTGTTCTCGGCATTCCGCTGACGTTTAAAAATGCTTCGGAACTCTTCCATTGTTCTCGGCATTCCGCTGACGTTTAAAAATGCTTCGGAAATCTTCCATTGTTTTCAAAATTCCGCTGACGTTTAAAAATGCTTCAGAACTCTTCCATTGTTCTCGGAATTCCGCTGACGTTTAAAAATGCTTTGGAACTCTTCCATTGTTCTTGGAATTCTGCTGAAGTTTAAAAATGCTTCGGAACTCTTCCATTGTTCTCAGAATTCCGCTGACGTTTAAAAATGCTTTGGAACTCTTCCATTGTTCTTGGAATTCTGCTGAAGTTTAAAAATGCTTCGGAACTCTTCCATTGTTCTCAGAATTCCGCTGACGTTTAAAAATGCTTCGGACCTCTTCCATTGTTCTAGGAATTCTGCTGAAGTTTAAAAATTCATCTGAACTCTTCCATTATTCTCGGAATTCGTGTGAATTTTAAAAATGCTTCGGAACTCTTCTATTGTTCTCGGAATTCCGCTGAAGTTTAAAAATGCTTAAAATCTCTTACATTGTACTCGGAAATCCGCTGAAGTTTAAAAATGCTTCGGAACTCTTCCTTTGCTCTCGGAATTCTGCTGAAGTTTAAAAATGCTTCAGAACTCTTACATTGTTCTCGGAATTCTGCTGACGTTTAAAAATGCTTCGGAACTCTTCCATTGTTCTCGGAATTCCGTTGAAGTTTAAAAATGCTTCGAAACTCTTCCATTGTTCTGGGAATTCTGCTGAAGTTTAAAAATGCTTCAGAACTCTTCCATTGTTCTCGGAATTCCGCTGACGTTTAATAATGCTTCGCAACTCTTTCATTGTTCTCGGAATTCCGCTGATGTTTAAAAATGCTTCGGAACTCTTCCATTGTTCTCGGAATTCCGTTGAAGTTTAAAAATGCTTCGAAACTCTTCCATTGTTCTCGGAATTCTGCTGAAGTTTAAAAATGCTTCGGAACTCTTCCATTGTTCTCAGAATTCCGCTAACGTTTAAAAATGCTTCGGAAATCTTCCATTGTTTTCAAAATTCCGCTGACGCTTAAAAATGCTTCAGAACTCTTCCATTGTTCTCGGAATTCCGCTGACGTTTAATAATGCTTCGCAACTCTTTCATTGTACTCGGAATTCCGCTAACGTTTAAAAATGCTTCGGAACTCTTCCATTGTTCTCGGAATTCCGTTGAAGTTTAAAAATGCTTCGAAACTCTTCTATTGTTCTCGGAATTCTGCTGAAGTTTAAAAATGCTTCGGAACTCTTCCATTGTTCTCAGAATTCCGCTAACGTTTAAAAATGCTTCGGAAATCTTCCATTGTTTTCAAAATTCCGCTGACGCTTACAAATGCTTCAGAACTCTTCCATTGTTCTCGGAATTCCGCTGACTTTTAAAAATACTTCGAAACTCTTCCATTGTTCTCCAAATTCCGCTGAAGTTTAAAAATGCTTCGGAACTCTTCCATTGTTCTCGGAATTCCGCTGACGTTTAAAAATGCTTCACAACTCTTCCATTGTTCTCGGAATTCCGCTGACTTTTAAAAATACTTCGAAACTCTTCCATTGTTCTCCAAATTCCGCTGAAGTTTAAAAATGCTTCGGAACCCTTCCATTGTTCTCGGAATTCTGCTGAAGTTTAAAAATGCTTCGGACCTCTTCCATTGTTCTAGGAATTCTGCTGAAGTCTAAAAATTCATCTGAACTCTTCCATTATTCTCGGAATTCGTGTGAATTTTAAAAATGCTTCGGAACTCTTCTATTGTTCTCGGAATTCCGCTGAAGTTTAAAAATGCTTAAAATCTCTTACATTGTACTCGGAATTCCGCTGAAGTTTAAAAATGCTTCGGAACTCTTCCATTGCTCTCGGAATTCTGCTGAAGTTTAAAAATGCTTCAGAACTATTACATTGTTCTCGGAATTCTGCTGACGTTTAAAAATGCTTCGGAATTCTTCCATTGTTCTCTGAATTCCGCTGACGTTTAAAAATGCTTCGGTACTCTTCCTTTGTTCTCGGAATTCCGCTGACATATAAAAATGCTTCGGAAATCTTGCATTGTTCTCGGCATTCCGCTGACGTTTAAAAATGCTTCGGAACTCTTCAATTGTTCTCAGAATTCTGCCGAACTTTTAAAATGCTTTGGAACTCTTCCATTGCTCTCGGAATTCTGCTGAAGTTTAAAAATGCTTCAGAACTCTTCCATTGTTCTCGGAATTCTGCTGTAGTTTAAAAATGCTTCGGAACTCTTCCATTGTTCTCAGAATTCCGCTGACGTTTAAAAATGCTTTGGAAATCTTCCATTGTTTTCAAAATTCCGCTGACGTTTAAAAATGCTTCAGAACTCTTCCATTGTTCTCGGAATTCCGCTGACGTTTTAAAATGCTTCGGTACTCTTCCATTGTTCTCGGAATTCCGCTGACATATAAAAATGCTTCGGAAATCTTGCATTGTTCTCGGCATTCCGCTGACGTTTAAAAATGCTTCGGAACTCTTCCATTGTTCTCAGAATTCCGCTGACGTTTAAAAATGCTTCGGAAATCTTCCATAGTTTTCAAAATTCCGCTGAAGTTTAAAAATGCTTCAGAACTCTTCCATTGTTCTCGGAATTCCGCTGACGTTTAAAAATGCTTTGGAACTCTTCCATTATTCTCGGAAATCTGCTGAAGTTTAAAAATGCTTCGGAACTCTTCCATTGTTCTCAGAATTCTGCTGAAGTTTAAAAATGCTTCGGTACTCTTCCATTGTTCTCGGAATTCCGCTGACATATAAAAATGCTTCGGAAATCTTGCATTGTTCTCGGCATTCCGCTGACGTTTAAAAATGCTTCGGAACTCTTCAATTGTTCTCGGAATTCTGCTGAACTTTTAAAATGCTTTGGAACTCTTCCATTGCTCTCAGAATTCTGCTGAAGTTTAAAAATGCTTCAGAACTCTTCCATTGTTTTCGGAATTCTGCTGAAGTTTAAAAATGCTTCGGAACTCTTCCATTGTTCTCAGAATTCCACTGACGTTTAAAAATGTTTCGGAAATCTTCCATTGTTTTCAAAATTCCGCTGACGCTTAAAAATGCTTCAGAACTCTTCCATTGTTCTCGGAATTCCGCTGACGTTTAATAATGCTTCGCAACTTTTTCATTGTTCTTGGAATTCCGCTGACGGTTAAAAATGCTTCGGAACTCTTCAATTGTTCTCGGAATTCTGTTGAACTTTTAAAATGCTTTGGAACTCTTCCATTGCTCTCGGAATTCTGCTGAAGTTTAAAAATGCTTCAGAACTCTTACATTGTTCTCGGAATTCTGCTGAAGTTTAAAAATGCTTCGGTACTCTTCCATTGTTCTCGGAATTCCGCTGACATATAAAAATGCTTCGGAAAAATTGCATTGTTCTCGGCATTCCACTGACGTTTAAAAATGCTTCGGAACTCTTCCATTGTTCTCAGAATTCCGCTGACGTTTAAAAATGCTTCGGAAATCTTCCATTGTTTTCAAAATTCCGCTGACGTTTAAAAATGCTTCAGAACTCTTCCATTGTTCTCGGAATTCCTCTGACGTTTAAAAATGCTTTGGAACTCTTCCATTGTTCTTGGAATTCTGCTGAAGTTTAAAAATGCTTCGGAACTCTTCCATTGTTCTCAGAATTCCGCTGACGTTTAAAAATGCTTCGGTACTCTTCCATTGTTCTCGCAATTCCACTGACATATAAAAATGCTTCGGAAATCTTGCATTGTTCTCGGCATTCCGCTGACGTTTAAAAATGCTTCGGAACTCTTCAATTGTTCTCGGAATTCTGCTGAAGTTTAAAATGCTTTGGAACTCTTCCATTGCTCTCGGAATTCTGCTGAAGTTTAAAAATGCTTTCGAACTCTTCCATTGTTCTTGGAATTCTGCTGAAGTTTAAAAATGTTTTGGAACTCTTCCATTGTTCTCAGAATTCCGCTGACGTTTAAAAATGCTTCGGAAATCTTCCATTGTTTTCAAAATTCCGCTGACATATAAAAATGCTTCGGAAATCTTGCATTGTTCTCGGCATTCCGCTGACGTTTAAAAATGCTTCAGAATTCTTCAATTGTTCTCGGAATTCTGCTGAACTTTTAAAATGCTTTGGAACTCTTCCATTGCTCTCGGAATTCTGCTGAAGTTTAAAAATGCTTCGGAACTCTTCCATTGTTCTCGGAATTCCGTTGAAGTTTAAAAATGCTTCGAAACTCTTCCATTGTTCTCAGAATTCCGCTAACATTTAAAAATGCTTCAGAAATCTTCCATTGTTTTCAAAATTCCGCTGACGCTTAAATATGCTTCAGAACTCTTCCATTGTTCTCGGAATTCCGCTGACGTTTAATAATGCTTCGCAACTCTTTCATTGTACTCGGAATTCCGCTAACGTTTAAAAATGCTTCGGAACTCTTCCATTGTTCTCGGAATTCCGTTGAAGTTTAAAAATGCTTCGAAACTCTTCCATTGTTCTGGGAATTCTGCTGAAGTTTAAAAATGCTTCAGAACTCTTCCATTGTTCTCGGAATTCCGCTGATGTTTAAACATGCTTCGGAACTCATCCATTGTTCTCGGAATTCTGTTGAAGTTTAAAAATGCTTCTAAACTCTTCCATTGTTCTCGGAATTCTGCTGAAGTTTAAAAATGCTTCGGAACTCTTCCATTGTTCTCGGAATTCCGCTGACATATAAAAATGCTTCGGAAATCTTGCATTGTTCTTGGCATTCCGCTGACGTTTAAAAATGCTTCGGAACTCTTCAATTGTTCTCGGAATTCTGCCGAACTTTTAAAATGCTTTGGAACTCTTCCATTGCTCTCGCAATTCTGCTGACGTTTAAAAATGCTTCGGAACTCTTCCATTGTTCTCGGAATTCTGTTGACGTTTAAAAATGCTTCGGAACTCTTCTATTGTTCTCGGAATTCCGCTGACGTTTAAAAATGCTTCACAACTCTTCAATTGTTCTCGGAATTCCGCTGACTTTTAAAAATACTTCGAAACTCTTCCATTGTTCTCCAAATTCCGCTGAAGTTTAAAAATGCTTCGGAACCCTTCCATTGTTCTCGGAATTCTGCTGAAGTTTAAAAATGTTTCGGAACTCTTCCATTGTTCTCAGAATTCCGCTGAAGTTTAAAAATGCTTCGGACCTCTTCCATTGTTCTAGGAATTCTGCTGAAGTTTAAAAATTCATCTGAACTCTTCCATTATTCTCGGAATTCGTGTGAATTTTAAAAATGCTTCGGAACTCTTCTATTGTTCTCGGAATTCCGCTGAAGTTTAAAAATGCTTAAAATCTCTTACATTGTACTCGGAAATCCGCTGAAGTTTAAAAATGCTTCGGAACTCTTCCATTGCTCTCGGAATTCTGCTGAAGTTTAAAAATGCTTCAGAACTCTTACATTGTTCTCGGAATTCTGCTGAAGTTTAAAAATGCTTCGGTACTCTTCCATTGTTCTCGGAATTCCGCTGACATATAAAAATGCTTCGGAAATCTTGCATTGTTCTCGGCATTCCGCTGACGTTTAAAAATGCTTCGGAACTCTTCCATTGTTCTCGGCATTCCGCTGACGTTTAAAAATGCTTCGGAAATCTTCCATTGTTTTCAAAATTCCGCTGACGTTTAAAAATGCTTCAGAACTCTTCCATTGTTCTCGGAATTCCGCTGACGTTTAAAAATGCTTTGGAACTCTTCCATTGTTCTTGGAATTCTGCTGAAGTTTAAAAATGCTTCGGAACTCTTCCATTGTTCTCAGAATTCCGCTGACGTTTAAAAATGCTTTGGAACTCTTCCATTGTTCTTGGAATTCTGCTGAAGTTTAAAAATGCTTCGGAACTCTTCCATTGTTCTCAGAATTCCGCTGACGTTTAAAAATGCTTCGGACCTCTTCCATTGTTCTAGGAATTCTGCTGAAGTTTAAAAATTCATCTGAACTCTTCCATTATTCTCGGAATTCGTGTGAATTTTAAAAATGCTTCGGAACTCTTCTATTGTTCTCGGAATTCCGCTGAAGTTTAAAAATGCTTAAAATCTCTTACATTGTACTCGGAAATCCGCTGAAGTTTAAAAATGCTTCGGAACTCTTCCTTTGCTCTCGGAATTCTGCTGAAGTTTAAAAATGCTTCAGAACTCTTACATTGTTCTCGGAATTCTGCTGACGTTTAAAAATGCTTCGGAACTCTTCCATTGTTCTCGGAATTCCGTTGAAGTTTAAAAATGCTTCGAAACTCTTCCATTGTTCTGGGAATTCTGCTGAAGTTTAAAAATGCTTCAGAACTCTTCCATTGTTCTCGGAATTCCGCTGACGTTTAATAATGCTTCGCAACTCTTTCATTGTTCTCGGAATTCCGCTGATGTTTAAAAATGCTTCGGAACTCTTCCATTGTTCTCGGAATTCCGTTGAAGTTTAAAAATGCTTCGAAACTCTTCCATTGTTCTCGGAATTCTGCTGAAGTTTAAAAATGCTTCGGAACTCTTCCATTGTTCTCAGAATTCCGCTAACGTTTAAAAATGCTTCGGAAATCTTCCATTGTTTTCAAAATTCCGCTGACGCTTAAAAATGCTTCAGAACTCTTCCATTGTTCTCGGAATTCCGCTGACGTTTAATAATGCTTCGCAACTCTTTCATTGTACTCGGAATTCCGCTAACGTTTAAAAATGCTTCGGAACTCTTCCATTGTTCTCGGAATTCCGTTGAAGTTTAAAAATGCTTCGAAACTCTTCTATTGTTCTCGGAATTCTGCTGAAGTTTAAAAATGCTTCGGAACTCTTCCATTGTTCTCAGAATTCCGCTAACGTTTAAAAATGCTTCGGAAATCTTCCATTGTTTTCAAAATTCCGCTGACGCTTACAAATGCTTCAGAACTCTTCCATTGTTCTCGGAATTCCGCTGACTTTTAAAAATACTTCGAAACTCTTCCATTGTTCTCCAAATTCCGCTGAAGTTTAAAAATGCTTCGGAACTCTTCCATTGTTCTCGGAATTCCGCTGACGTTTAAAAATGCTTCACAACTCTTCCATTGTTCTCGGAATTCCGCTGACTTTTAAAAATACTTCGAAACTCTTCCATTGTTCTCCAAATTCCGCTGAAGTTTAAAAATGCTTCGGAACCCTTCCATTGTTCTCGGAATTCTGCTGAAGTTTAAAAATGCTTCGGACCTCTTCCATTGTTCTAGGAATTCTGCTGAAGTCTAAAAATTCATCTGAACTCTTCCATTATTCTCGGAATTCGTGTGAATTTTAAAAATGCTTCGGAACTCTTCTATTGTTCTCGGAATTCCGCTGAAGTTTAAAAATGCTTAAAATCTCTTACATTGTACTCGGAATTCCGCTGAAGTTTAAAAATGCTTCGGAACTCTTCCATTGCTCTCGGAATTCTGCTGAAGTTTAAAAATGCTTCAGAACTCTTACATTGTTCTCGGAATTCTGCTGACGTTTAAAAATGCTTCGGAATTCTTCCATTGTTCTCTGAATTCCGCTGACGTTTAAAAATGCTTCGGTACTCTTCCTTTGTTCTCGGAATTCCGCTGACATATAAAAATGCTTCGGAAATCTTGCATTGTTCTCGGCATTCCGCTGACGTTTAAAAATGCTTCGGAACTCTTCAATTGTTCTCAGAATTCTGCCGAACTTTTAAAATGCTTTGGAACTCTTCCATTGCTCTCGGAATTCTGCTGAAGTTTAAAAATGCTTCAGAACTCTTCCATTGTTCTCGGAATTCTGCTGTAGTTTAAAAATGCTTCGGAACTCTTCCATTGTTTTCAGAATTCCGCTGACGTTTAAAAATGCTTTGGAAATCTTCCATTGTTTTCAAAATTCCGCTGACGTTTAAAAATGCTTCAGAACTCTTCCATTGTTCTCGGAATTCCGCTGACGTTTTAAAATGCTTCGGTACTCTTCCATTGTTCTCGGAATTCCGCTGACATATAAAAATGCTTCGGAAATCTTGCATTGTTCTCGGCATTCCGCTGACGTTTAAAAATGCTTCGGAACTCTTCCATTGTTCTCAGAATTCCGCTGACGTTTAAAAATGCTTCGGAAATCTTCCATAGTTTTCAAAATTCCGCTGAAGTTTAAAAATGCTTCAGAACTCTTCCATTGTTCTCGGAATTCCGCTGACGTTTAAAAATGCTTTGGAACTCTTCCATTATTCTCGGAAATCTGCTGAAGTTTAAAAATGCTTCGGAACTCTTCCATTGTTCTCAGAATTCTGCTGAAGTTTAAAAATGCTTCGGTACTCTTCCATTGTTCTCGGAATTCCGCTGACATATAAAAATGCTTCGGAAATCTTGCATTGTTCTCGGCATTCCGCTGACGTTTAAAAATGCTTCGGAACTCTTCCATTGTTTTCAAAATTCCGCTGACGCTTAAAAATGCTTCAGAACTCTTCCATTGTTCTCGGAATTCCGCTGACGTTTAATAATGCTTCGCAACTTTTTCATTGTTCTTGGAATTCCGCTGACGGTTAAAAATGCTTCGGAACTCTTCAATTGTTCTCGGAATTCTGTTGAACTTTTAAAATGCTTTGGAACTCTTCCATTGCTCTCGGAATTCTGCTGAAGTTTAAAAATGCTTCGAAACTCTTCCATTGTTCTCGGAATTCTGCTGAAGTTTAAAAATGCTTCGGAACTCTTCCATTGTTCTCGGAATTCCGCTGACGTTTAATAATGCTTCGCAACTCTTTCATTGTTCTCTGAATTCCACTGACGTTTAAAAATGCTTCGGAACGCTTCCATTGTTCTCGGAATTCCGCTGAAGTTTAAAAATGCTTCGAAACTCTTCCATTGTTCTCGGAATTCTGCTGAAGTTTAAAAATGCTTCGGAACTCTTTCATTGTTCTCAGAATTCCGCTGACATTTAAAAATGCTTTGGTACTCTTCCATTGTTCTCGGAATTCCGCTGACATATAAAAATGCTTCGGAAATCTTGCATTGTTCTCGGCATTCCGCTGACGTTTAAAAATGCTTCGGAACTCTTCAATTGTTCTCGGAATTCTGCTGAACTTTTAAAATGCTTTGGAACTCTTCCATTGCTCTCGGAATTCTGCTGAAGTTTAAAAATGCTTCAGAACTCTTACATTGTTCTCGGAATTCTGCTGAAGTTTAAAAATGCTTCGGTACTCTTCCATTGTTCTCGGAATTCCGCTGACATATAAAAATGCTTCGGAAAACTTGCATTGTTCTCGGCATTCCACTGACGTTTAAAAATGCTTCGGAACTCTTCCATTGTTCTCAGAATTCCGCTGACGTTTAAAAATGCTTCGGAAATCTTCCATTGTTTTCAAAATTCCGCTGACGTTTAAAAATGCTTCAGAACTCTTCCATTGTTCTCGGAATTCCTCTGACGTTTAAAAATGCTTTGGAACTCTTCCATTGTTCTTGGAATTCTGCTGAAGTTTAAAAATGCTTCGGAACTCTTCCATTGTTCTCAGAATTCCGCTGACGTTTAAAAATGCTTCGGTACTCTTCCATTGTTCTCGCAATTCCACTGACATATAAAAATGCTTCGGAAATCTTGCATTGTTCTCGGCATTCCGCTGACGTTTAAAAATGCTTCGGAACTCTTCAATTGTTCTCGGAATTCTGCTGAAGTTTAAAATGCTTTGGAACTCTTCCATTGCTCTCGGAATTCTGCTGAAGTTTAAAAATGCTTTCGAACACTTCCATTGTTCTTGGAATTCTGCTGAAGTTTAAAAATGTTTTGGAACTCTTCCATTGTTCTCAGAATTCCCCTGACGTTTAAAAATGCTTCGGAAATCTTCCATTGTTTTCAAAATTCCGCTGACATATAAAAATGCTTCGGAAATCTTGCATTGTTCTCGGCATTCCGCTGACGTTTAAAAATGCTTCAGAATTCTTCAATTGTTCTCGGAATTCTGCTGAACTTTTAAAATGCTTTGGAACTCTTCCATTGCTCTCGGAATTCTGCTGAAGTTTAAAAATGCTTCGGAACTCTTCCATTGTTCTCGGAATTCCGTTGAAGTTTAAAAATGCTTCGAAACTCTTCCATTGTTCTCAGAATTCCGCTAACATTTAAAAATGCTTCAGAAATCTTCCATTGTTTTCAAAATTCCGCTGACGCTTAAATATGCTTCAGAACTCTTCCATTGTTCTCGGAATTCCGCTGACGTTTAATAATGCTTCGCAACTCTTTCATTGTACTCGGAATTCCGCTAACGTTTAAAAATGCTTCGGAACTCTTCCATTGTTCTCGGAATTCCGTTGAAGTTTAAAAATGCTTCGAAACTCTTCCATTGTTCTGGGAATTCTGCTGAAGTTTAAAAATGCTTCAGAACTCTTCCATTGTTCTCGGAATTCCGCTGATGTTTAAACATGCTTCGGAACTCATCCATTGTTCTCGGAATTCTGTTGAAGTTTAAAAATGCTTCTAAACTCTTCCATTGTTCTCGGAATTCTGCTGAAGTTTAAAAATGCTTCGGAACTCTTCCATTGTTCTCGGAATTCCGCTGACATATAAAAATGCTTCGGAAATCTTGCATTGTTCTTGGCATTCCGCTGACGTTTAAAAATGCTTCGGAACTCTTCAATTGTTCTCGGAATTCTGCCGAACTTTTAAAATGCTTTGGAACTCTTCCATTGCTCTCGCAATTCTGCTGACGTTTAAAAATGCTTCGGAACTCTTCCATTGTTCTCGGAATTCTGTTGACGTTTAAAAATGCTTCACAACTCTTCAATTGTTCTCGGAATTCCGCTGACTTTTAAAAATACTTCGAAACTCTTCCATTGTTCTCCAAATTCCGCTGAAGTTTAAAAATGCTTCGGAACCCTTCCATTGTTCTCGGAATTCTGCTGAAGTTTAAAAATGTTTCGGAACTCTTCCATTGTTCTCAGAATTCCGCTGAAGTTTAAAAATGCTTCGGACCTCTTCCATTGTTCTAGGAATTCTGCTGAAGTTTAAAAATTCATCTGAACTCTTCCATTATTCTCGGAATTCGTGTGAATTTTAAAAATGCTTCGGAACTCTTCTATTGTTCTCGGAATTCCGCTGAAGTTTAAAAATGCTTAAAATCTCTTACATTGTACTCGGAAATCCGCTGAAGTTTAAAAATGCTTCGGAACTCTTCCATTGCTCTCGGAATTCTGCTGAAGTTTAAAAATGCTTCAGAACTCTTACATTGTTCTCGGAATTCTGCTGACGTTTAAAAATGCTTCGGTACTCTTCCTTTGTTCTCGGAATTCCGCTGACATATAAAAATGCTTCGGTACTCTTCCTTTGTTCTCGGAATTCCGCTGACATATAAAAATGCTTCGGAAATCTTGCATTGTTCTCGGCATTCCGCTGACGTTTAAAAATGCTTCGGAACTTTTCAATTGTTCTCGGAATTCTGCCGAACTTTTAAAATGCTTTGGAACTCTTCCATTGCTCTCGGAATTCTGCTGAAGTTTAAAAATGCTTCAGAACTCTTCCATTGTTCTCGGAATTCCGCTGACTTTTAAAAATACTTTGAAACTCTTCCATTGTTCTCCAAATTCTGCTGAAGTTTAAAAATGCTTCGGAACTCTTCCATTGTTCTCGGAATTCCGCTGACGTTTAAAAATGCTTCACAACTCTTCCATTGTTCTCGGAATTCCGCTGACTTTTAAAAATACTTCGAAACTCTTCCATTGTTCTCCAAATTCCGCTGAAGTTTAAAAATGCTTCGGAACCCTTCCATTGTTCTCGGAATTCTGCTGAAGTTTAAAAATGCTTCGGAACTCTTCCATTGTTCTCAGAATTCTGCTGACGTTTAAAAATGCTTCGGAACTCTTCCATTGTTCTCGGAATTCCGCTGAAGTTTAAAAATGCTTCGGACCTCTTCCATTGTTCTAGGAATTCTGCTGAAGTCTAAAAATTCATCTGAACACTTCCATTATTCTCGGAATTCGTGTGAATTTTAAAAATGCTTCGGAACTCTTCTATTGTTCTCGGAATTCCGCTGAAGTTTAAAAATGCTTAAAATCTCTTACATTGTACTCGGAATTCCGCTAAAGTTTAAAAATGCTTCGGAACTCTTCCATTGCTCTCGGAATTCTGCTGAAGTTTAAAAATGCTTCAGAACTCTTACATTGTTCTCGGAATTCTGCTGACGTTTAAAAATGCTTCGGAACTCTTCCATTGTTCTCTGAATTCCGCTGACGTTTAAAAATGCTTCGGTACTCTTCCTTTGTTCTCGGAATTCCGCTGACATATAAAAATGCTTCGGAAATCTTGCATTGTTCTCGGCATTCCGCTGACGTTTAAAAATGCTTCGGAACTCTTCAATTGTTCTCGGAATTCTGCCGAACTTTTAAAATGCTTTGGAACTCTTCCATTGCTCTCGGAATTCTGCTGAAGTTTAAAAATGCTTCAGAACTCTTCCATTGTTTTCGGAATTCTGCTGAAGTTTAAAAATGCTTCGGAACTCTTCCATTGTTCTCAGAATTCCACTGACGTTTAAAAATGCTTCGGAAATCTTCCATTGTTTTCAAAATTCCGCTGACGCTTAAAAATGCTTCAGAACTCTTCCATTGTTCTCGGAATTCCGCTGACGTTTAATAATGCTTCGCAACTTTTTCATTGTTCTTGGAATTCCGCTAACGGTTAAAAATGCTTCGGAACTCTTCAATTGTTCTCGGAATTCTGTTGAACTTTTAAAATGCTTTGGAACTCTTCCATTGCTCTCGGAATTCTGCTGAAGTTTAAAAATGCTTCAGAACTCTTACATTGTTCTCGGAATTCTGCTGACGTTTAAAAATGCTTCGGAACTCTACCATTGTTCTCGGAATTCCGTTGAAGTTTAAAAATGCTTCGAAACTCTTCCATTGTTCTCGGAATTCTGCTGAAGTTTAAAAATGCTTCGGAACTCTTCCATTGTTCTCGGAATTCCGTTGAAGTTTAAAAATGCTTCGAAACTCTTCCATTGTTCTCGGAATTCTGCTGAAGTTTAAAAATGCTTCGGAACTCTTTCATTGTTCTCAGAATTCCGCTGACATTTAAAAATGCTTTGGTACTCTTCCATTGTTCTCGGAATTCCGCTGACATATAAAAATGCTTCGGAAATCTTGCATTGTTCTCGGCATTCCGCTGACGTTTAAAAATGCTTCGGAACTCTTCAATTGTTCTCGGAATTCTGCTGAACTTTTAAAATGCTTTGGAACTCTTCCATTGCTCTCGGAATTCTGCTGAAGTTTAAAAATGCTTCAGAACTCTTACATTGTTCTTGGAATTCTTGCTGAACTTTTAAAATGCTTTGGAACTCTTCCATTGTTCTCGGAATTCTGCTGAAGTTTAAAAATGCTTCGGAACTCTTCCATTGTTCTCGGAATTCCGTTGAAGTTTAAAAATGCTTCGAAACTCTTCCATTGTTCTCGGAATTCTGCTGAAGTTTAAAAATGCTTCGGAACTCTTCCATTGTTCTCAGAATTCCGCTAACGTTTAAAAATGCTTCAGAAATCTTCCATTGTTTTCAAAATTCCGCTGACGCTTAAATATGCTTCAGAACTCTTCCAAAGTTCTCGGAATTCCGCTGACGTTTAATAATGCTTCGCAACTCTTTCATTGTACTCGGAATTCCGCTAACGTTTAAAAATGCTTCGGAACTCTTCCATTGTTCTCGGAATTCCGTTGAAGTTTAAAAATGCTTCGAAACTCTTCCATTGTTCTGGGAATTCTGCTGAAGTTTAAAAATGCTTCAGAACTCTTCAATTGTTCTCGGAATTCTGCTGAACTTTTAATATGCTTTGGAACTCTTCCATTGCTCTCGCAATTCTGCTGACGTTTAAAAATGCTTCGGAACTCTTCCATTGTTCTCGGAATTCTGTTGATGTTTAAAAATGCTTCGGAACTCTTCCATTGTTCTCGGAATTCCGCTGACGTTTAAAAATGCTTCACAACTCTTCCATTGTTCTCGGAATTCCGCTGACTTTTAAAAATACTTCGAAACTCTTCCATTGTTCTCCAAATTCCGCTGAAGTTTAAAAATGCTTCGGAACCCTTCCATTGTTCTCGGAATTCTGCTGAAGTTTAAAAATGTTTCGGAACTCTTCCATTGTTCTCAGAATTCCGCTGAAGTTTAAAAATGCTTCGGACCTCTTCCATTGTTCTAGGAATTCTGCTGAAGTTTAAAAATTCATCTGAACTCTTCCATTATTCTCGGAATTCGTGTGAATTTTAAAAATGCTTCGGAACTCTTCTATTGTTCTCGGAATTCCGCTGAAGTTTAAAAATGCTTAAAATCTCTTACATTGTACTCGGAAATCCGCTGAAGTTTAAAAATGCTTCGGAACTCTTCCTTTGCTCTCGGAATTCTGCTGAAGTTTAAAAATGCTTCAGAACTCTTACATTGTTCTCGGAATTCTGCTGACGTTTAAAAATGCTTCGGAACTCTTCCATTGTTCTCGGAATTCCGTTGAAGTTTAAAAATGCTTCGAAACTCTTCCATTGTTCTGGGAATTCTGCTGAAGTTTAAAAATGCTTCAGAACTCTTCCATTGTTCTCGGAATTCCGCTGACGTTTAATAATGCTTCGCAACTCTTTCATTGTTCTCGGAATTCCGCTGATGTTTAAAAATGCTTCGGAACTCTTCCATTGTTCTCGGAATTCCGTTGAAGTTTAAAAATGCTTCGAAACTCTTCCATTGTTCTCGGAATTCTGCTGAAGTTTAAAAATGCTTCGGAACTCTTCCATTGTTCTCAGAATTCCGCTAACGTTTAAAAATGCTTCGGAAATCTTCCATTGTTTTCAAAATTCCGCTGACGCTTAAAAATGCTTCAGAACTCTTCCATTGTTCTCGGAATTCCGCTGACGTTTAATAATGCTTCGCAACTCTTTCATTGTACTCGGAATTCCGCTAACGTTTAAAAATGCTTCGGAAATCTTCCATTGTTTTCAAAATTCCGCTGACGCTTACAAATGCTTCAGAACTCTTCCATTGTTCTCGGAATTCCGCTGACTTTTAAAAATACTTCGAAACTCTTCCATTGTTCTCCAAATTCCGCTGAAGTTTAAAAATGCTTCGGAACTCTTCCATTGTTCTCGGAATTCCGCTGACGTTTAAAAATGCTTCACAACTCTTCCATTGTTCTCGGAATTCCGCTGACTTTTAAAAATACTTCGAAACTCTTCCATTGTTCTCCAAATTCCGCTGAAGTTTAAAAATGCTTCGGAACCCTTCCATTGTTCTCGGAATTCTGCTGAAGTTTAAAAATGTTTCGGAACTCTTCCATTGTTCTCAGAATTCTGCTGACGTTTAAAAATGCTTCGGAACTCTTCCATTGTTCTCGGAATTCCGCTGAAGTTTAAAAATGCTTCGGACCTCTTCCATTGTTCTAGGAATTCTGCTGAAGTCTAAAAATTCATCTGAACTCTTCCATTATTCTCGGAATTCGTGTGAATTTTAAAAATGCTTCGGAACTCTTCTATTGTTCTCGGAATTCCGCTGAAGTTTAAAAATGCTTAAAATCTCTTACATTGTACTCGGAATTCCGCTGAAGTTTAAAAATGCTTCGGAACTCTTCCATTGCTCTCGGAATTCTGCTGAAGTTTAAAAATGCTTCAGAACTCTTACATTGTTCTCGGAATTCTGCTGACGTTTAAAAATGCTTCGGAATTCTTCCATTGTTCTCTGAATTCCGCTGACGTTTAAAAATGCTTCGGTACTCTTCCTTTGTTCTCGGAATTCCGCTGACATATAAAAATGCTTCGGAAATCTTGCATTGTTCTCGGCATTCCGCTGACGTTTAAAAATGCTTCGGAACTCTTCAATTGTTCTCAGAATTCTGCCGAACTTTTAAAATGCTTTGGAACTCTTCCATTGCTCTCGGAATTCTGCTGAAGTTTAAAAATGCTTCAGAACTCTTCCATTGTTCTCGGAATTCTGCTGTAGTTTAAAAATGCTTCGGAACTCTTCCATTGTTCTCAGAATTCCGCTGACGTTTAAAAATGCTTTGGAAATCTTCCATTGTTTTCAAAATTCCGCTGACGTTTAAAAATGCTTCAGAACTCTTCCATTGTTCTCGGAATTCCGCTGACGTTTT
Source organism: Phyllobates terribilis (assembly GCF_046119375.1). Lineage (NCBI taxonomy): Eukaryota > Metazoa > Chordata > Amphibia > Anura > Dendrobatidae > Phyllobates > Phyllobates terribilis. The sequence continues at coordinate 17,616,533 of NW_027362782.1, forward strand.
AAAATGCTTCGGTACTCTTCCATTGTTCTCGGAATTCCGCTGACATATAAAAATGCTTCGGAAATCTTGCATTGTTCTCGGCATTCCGCTGACGTTTAAAAATGCTTCGGAACTCTTCCATTGTTCTCAGAATTCCGCTGACGTCTAAAAATGCTTCGGAAATCTTGCATTGTTCTCGGCATTCCGCTGACGTTTAAAAATGCTTCGGAACTCTTCCATTGTTCTCGGAATTCCGCTGACGTTTAAAAATGCTTTGGAACTCTTCCATTATTCTCGGAAATCTGCTGAAGTTTAAAAATGCTTCGGAACTCTTCCATTGTTCTCAGAATTCCGCTGAAGTTTAAAAATGCTTCGGAAATCTTCCATAGTTTTCAAAATTCCGCTGAAGTTTAAAAATGCTTCAGAACTCTTCCATTGTTCTCGGAATTCCGCTGACGCTTAAAAATGCTTCAGAACTCTTCCATTGTTCTCGGAATTCCGCTGACGTTTAATAATGCTTCGCAACTTTTTCATTGTTCTTGGAATTCCGCTGACGGTTAAAAATGCTTCGGAACTCTTCAATTGTTCTCGGAATTCTGTTGAACTTTTAAAATGCTTTGGAACTCTTCCATTGCTCTCGGAATTCTGCTGAAGTTTAAAAATGCTTCGAAACTCTTCCATTGTTCTCGGAATTCTGCTGAAGTTTAAAAATGCTTCGGAACTCTTCCATTGTTCTCGGAATTCCGCTGACGTTTAATAATGCTTCGCAACTCTTTCATTGTTCTCGGAATTCCACTGACGTTTAAAAATGCTTCGGAACGCTTCCATTGTTCTCGGAATTCCGTTGAAGTTTAAAAATGCTTCGAAACTCTTCCATTGTTCTCGGAATTCTGCTGAAGTTTAAAAATGCTTCGGAACTCTTTCATTGTTCTCAGAATTCCGCTGACATTTAAAAATGCTTTGGTACTCTTCCATTGTTCTCGGAATTCCGCTGACATATAAAAATGCTTCGGAAATCTTGCATTGTTCTCGGCATTCCGCTGACGTTTAAAAATGCTTCGGAACTCTTCAATTGTTCTCGGAATTCTGCTGAACTTTTAAAATGCTTTGGAACTCTTCCATTGCTCTCGGAATTCTGCTGAAGTTTAAAAATGCTTCAGAACTCTTACATTGTTCTCGGAATTCTGCTGAAGTTTAAAAATGCTTCGGTACTCTTCCATTGTTCTCGGAATTCCGCTGACATATAAAAATGCTTCGGAAAAATTGCATTGTTCTCGGCATTCCACTGACGTTTAAAAATGCTTCGGAACTCTTCCATTGTTCTCAGAATTCCGCTGACGTTTAAAAATGCTTCGGAAATCTTCCATTGTTTTCAAAATTCCGCTGACGTTTAAAAATGCTTCAGAACTCTTCCATTGTTCTCGGAATTCCTCTGACGTTTAAAAATGCTTTGGAACTCTTCCATTGTTCTTGGAATTCTGCTGAAGTTTAAAAATGCTTCGGAACTCTTCCATTGTTCTCAGAATTCCGCTGACGTTTAAAAATGCTTCGGTACTCTTCCATTGTTCTCGCAATTCCACTGACATATAAAAATGCTTCGGAAATCTTGCATTGTTCTCGGCATTCCGCTGACGTTTAAAAATGCTTCGGAACTCTTCAATTGTTCTCGGAATTCTGCTGAAGTTTAAAATGCTTTGGAACTCTTCCATTGCTCTCGGAATTCTGCTGAAGTTTAAAAATGCTTTCGAACTCTTCCATTGTTCTTGGAATTCTGCTGAAGTTTAAAAATGTTTTGGAACTCTTCCATTGTTCTCAGAATTCCGCTGACGTTTAAAAATGCTTCGGAAATCTTCCATTGTTTTCAAAATTCCGCTGACATATAAAAATGCTTCGGAAATCTTGCATTGTTCTCGGCATTCCGCTGACGTTTAAAAATGCTTCAGAATTCTTCAATTGTTCTCGGAATTCTGCTGAACTTTTAAAATGCTTTGGAACTCTTCCATTGCTCTCGGAATTCTGCTGAAGTTTAAAAATGCTTCGGAACTCTTCCATTGTTCTCGGAATTCCGTTGAAGTTTAAAAATGCTTCGAAACTCTTCCATTGTTCTCAGAATTCCGCTAACATTTAAAAATGCTTCAGAAATCTTCCATTGTTTTCAAAATTCCGCTGACGCTTAAATATGCTTCAGAACTCTTCCATTGTTCTCGGAATTCCGCTGACGTTTAATAATGCTTCGCAACTCTTTCATTGTACTCGGAATTCCGCTAACGTTTAAAAATGCTTCGGAACTCTTCCATTGTTCTCGGAATTCCGTTGAAGTTTAAAAATGCTTCGAAACTCTTCCATTGTTCTGGGAATTCTGCTGAAGTTTAAAAATGCTTCAGAACTCTTCCATTGTTCTCGGAATTCCGATGATGTTTAAACATGCTTCGGAACTCATCCATTGTTCTCGGAATTCTGTTGAAGTTTAAAAATGCTTCTAAACTCTTCCATTGTTCTCGGAATTCTGCTGAAGTTTAAAAATGCTTCGGAACTCTTCCATTGTTCTCGGAATTCCGCTGACATATAAAAATGCTTCGGAAATCTTGCATTGTTCTTGGCATTCCGCTGACGTTTAAAAATGCTTCGGAACTCTTCAATTGTTCTCGGAATTCTGCCGAACTTTTAAAATGCTTTGGAACTCTTCCATTGCTCTCGCAATTCTGCTGACGTTTAAAAATGCTTCGGAACTCTTCCATTGTTCTCGGAATTCTGTTGACGTTTAAAAATGCTTCGGAACTCTTCTATTGTTCTCGGAATTCCGCTGACGTTTAAAAATGCTTCACAACTCTTCAATTGTTCTCGGAATTCCGCTGACTTTTAAAAATACTTCGAAACTCTTCCATTGTTCTCCAAATTCCGCTGAAGTTTAAAAATGCTTCGGAACCCTTCCATTGTTCTCGGAATTCTGCTGAAGTTTAAAAATGTTTCGGAACTCTTCCATTGTTCTCAGAATTCCGCTGAAGTTTAAAAATGCTTCGGACCTCTTCCATTGTTCTAGGAATTCTGCTGAAGTTTAAAAATTCATCTGAACTCTTCCATTATTCTCGGAATTCGTGTGAATTTTAAAAATGCTTCGGAACTCTTCTATTGTTCTCGGAATTCCGCTGAAGTTTAAAAATGCTTAAAATCTCTTACATTGTACTCGGAAATCCGCTGAAGTTTAAAAATGCTTCGGAACTCTTCCATTGCTCTCGGAATTCTGCTGAAGTTTAAAAATGCTTCAGAACTCTTACATTGTTCTCGGAATTCTGCTGAAGTTTAAAAATGCTTCGGTACTCTTCCATTGTTCTCGGAATTCCGCTGACATATAAAAATGCTTCGGAAATCTTGCATTGTTCTCGGCATTCCGCTGACGTTTAAAAATGCTTCGGAACTCTTCCATTGTTCTCGGCATTCCGCTGACGTTTAAAAATGCTTCGGAAATCTTCCATTGTTTTCAAAATTCCGCTGACGTTTAAAAATGCTTCAGAACTCTTCCATTGTTCTCGGAATTCCGCTGACGTTTAAAAATGCTTTGGAACTCTTTCATTGTTCTTGGAATTCTGCTGAAGTTTAAAAATGCTTCGGAACTCTTCCATTGTTCTCAGAATTCCGCTGACGTTTAAAAATGCTTTGGAACTCTTCCATTGTTCTTGGAATTCTGCTGAAGTTTAAAAATGCTTCGGAACTCTTCCATTGTTCTCAGAATTCCGCTGACGTTTAAAAATGCTTCGGACCTCTTCCATTGTTCTAGGAATTCTGCTGAAGTTTAAAAATTCATCTGAACTCTTCCATTATTCTCGGAATTCGTGTGAATTTTAAAAATGCTTCGGAACTCTTCTATTGTTCTCGGAATTCCGCTGAAGTTTAAAAATGCTTAAAATCTCTTACATTGTACTCGGAAATCCGCTGAAGTTTAAAAATGCTTCGGAACTCTTCCTTTGCTCTCGGAATTCTGCTGAAGTTTAAAAATGCTTCAGAACTCTTACATTGTTCTCGGAATTCTGCTGACGTTTAAAAATGCTTCGGAACTCTTCCATTGTTCTCGGAATTCCGTTGAAGTTTAAAAATGCTTCGAAACTCTTCCATTGTTCTGGGAATTCTGCTGAAGTTTAAAAATGCTTCAGAACTCTTCCATTGTTCTCGGAATTCCGCTGACGTTTAATAATGCTTCGCAACTCTTTCATTGTTCTCGGAATTCCGCTGATGTTTAAAAATGCTTCGGAACTCTTCCATTGTTCTCGGAATTCCGTTGAAGTTTAAAAATGCTTCGAAACTCTTCCATTGTTCTCGGAATTCTGCTGAAGTTTAAAAATGCTTCGGAACTCTTCCATTGTTCTCAGAATTCCGCTAACGTTTAAAAATGCTTCGGAAATCTTCCATTGTTTTCAAAATTCCGCTGACGCTTAAAAATGCTTCAGAACTCTTCCATTGTTCTCGGAATTCCGCTGACGTTTAATAATGCTTCGCAACTCTTTCATTGTACTCGGAATTCCGCTAACGTTTAAAAATGCTTCGGAACTCTTCCATTGTTCTCGGAATTCCGTTGAAGTTTAAAAATGCTTTGAAACTCTTCTATTGTTCTCGGAATTCTGCTGAAGTTTAAAAATGCTTCGGAACTCTTCCATTGTTCTCAGAATTCCGCTAACGTTTAAAAATGCTTCGGAAATCTTCCATTGTTTTCAAAATTCCGCTGACGCTTACAAATGCTTCAGAACTCTTCCATTGTTCTCGGAATTCCGCTGACTTTTAAAAATACTTCGAAACTCTTCCATTGTTCTCCAAATTCCGCTGAAGTTTAAAAATGCTTCGGAACTCTTCCATTGTTCTCGGAATTCCGCTGACGTTTAAAAATGCTTCACAACTCTTCCATTGTTCTCGGAATTCCGCTGACTTTTAAAAATACTTCGAAACTCTTCCATTGTTCTCCAAATTCCGCTGAAGTTTAAAAATGCTTCGGAACCCTTCCATTGTTCTCGGAATTCTGCTGAAGTTTAAAAATGCTTCGGACCTCTTCCATTGTTCTAGGAATTCTGCTGAAGTCTAAAAATTCATCTGAACTCTTCCATTATTCTCGGAATTCGTGTGAATTTTAAAAATGCTTCGGAACTCTTCTATTGTTCTCGGAATTCCGCTGAAGTTTAAAAATGCTTAAAATCTCTTACATTGTACTCGGAATTCCGCTGAAGTTTAAAAATGCTTCGGAACTCTTCCATTGCTCTCGGAATTCTGCTGAAGTTTAAAAATGCTTCAGAACTCTTACATTGTTCTCGGAATTCTGCTGACGTTTAAAAATGCTTCGGAATTCTTCCATTGTTCTCTGAATTCCGCTGACGTTTAAAAATGCTTCGGTACTCTTCCTTTGTTCTCGGAATTCCGCTGACATATAAAAATGCTTCGGAAATCTTGCATTGTTCTCGGCATTCCGCTGACGTTTAAAAATGCTTCGGAACTCTTCAATTGTTCTCAGAATTCTGCCGAACTTTTAAAATGCTTTGGAACTCTTCCATTGCTCTCGGAATTCTGCTGAAGTTTAAAAATGCTTCAGAACTCTTCCATTGTTCTCGGAATTCTGCTGTAGTTTAAAAATGCTTCGGAACTCTTCCATTGTTCTCAGAATTCCGCTGACGTTTAAAAATGCTTTGGAAATCTTCCATTGTTTTCAAAATTCCGCTGACGTTTAAAAATGCTTCAGAACTCTTCCATTGTTCTCGGAATTCCGCTGACGTTTTAAAATGCTTCGGTACTCTTCCATTGTTCTCGGAATTCCGCTGACATATAAAAATGCTTCGGAAATCTTGCATTGTTCTCGGCATTCCGCTGACGTTTAAAAATGCTTCGGAACTCTTCCATTGTTCTCAGAATTCCGCTGACGTTTAAAAATGCTTCGGAAATCTTCCATAGTTTTCAAAATTCCGCTGAAGTTTAAAAATGCTTCAGAACTCTTCCATTGTTCTCGGAATTCCGCTGACGTTTAAAAATGCTTTGGAACTCTTCCATTATTCTCGGAAATCTGCTGAAGTTTAAAAATGCTTCGGAACTCTTCCATTGTTCTCAGAATTCTGCTGAAGTTTAAAAATGCTTCGGTACTCTTCCATTGTTCTCGGAATTCCGCTGACATATAAAAATGCTTCGGAAATCTTGCATTGTTCTCGGCATTCCGCTGACGTTTAAAAATGCTTCGGAACTCTTCAATTGTTCTCGGAATTCTGCTGAACTTTTAAAATGCTTTGGAACTCTTCCATTGCTCTCAGAATTCTGCTGAAGTTTAAAAATGCTTCAGAACTCTTCCATTGTTTTCGGAATTCTGCTGAAGTTTAAAAATGCTTCGGAACTCTTCCATTGTTCTCAGAATTCCACTGACGTTTAAAAATGCTTCGGAAATCTTCCATTGTTTTCAAAATTCCGCTGACGCTTAAAAATGCTTCAGAACTCTTCCATTGTTCTCGGAATTCCGCTGACGTTTAATAATGCTTCGCAACTTTTTCATTGTTCTTGGAATTCCGCTGACGGTTAAAAATGCTTCGGAACTCTTCAATTGTTCTCGGAATTCTGTTGAACTTTTAAAATGCTTTGGAACTCTTCCATTGCTCTCGGAATTCTGCTGAAGTTTAAAAATGCTTCGAAACTCTTCCATTGTTCTCGGAATTCTGCTGAAGTTTAAAAATGCTTCGGAACTCTTCCATTGTTCTCGGAATTCCGCTGACGTTTAATAATGCTTCGCAACTCTTTCATTGTTCTCTGAATTCCACTGACGTTTAAAAATGCTTCGGAACGCTTCCATTGTTCTCGGAATTCCGCTGAAGTTTAAAAATGCTTCGAAACTCTTCCATTGTTCTCGGAATTCTGCTGAAGTTTAAAAATGCTTCGGAACTCTTTCATTGTTCTCAGAATTCCGCTGACATTTAAAAATGCTTTGGTACTCTTCCATTGTTCTCGGAATTCCGCTGACATATAAAAATGCTTCGGAAATCTTGCATTGTTCTCGGCATTCCGCTGACGTTTAAAAATGCTTCGGAACTCTTCAATTGTTCTCGGAATTCTGCTGAACTTTTAAAATGCTTTGGAACTCTTCCATTGCTCTCGGAATTCTGCTGAAGTTTAAAAATGCTTCAGAACTCTTACATTGTTCTCGGAATTCTGCTGAAGTTTAAAAATGCTTCGGTACTCTTCCATTGTTCTCGGAATTCCGCTGACATATAAAAATGCTTCGGAAAACTTGCATTGTTCTCGGCATTCCACTGACGTTTAAAAATGCTTCGGAACTCTTCCATTGTTCTCAGAATTCCGCTGACGTTTAAAAATGCTTCGGAAATCTTCCATTGTTTTCAAAATTCCGCTGACGTTTAAAAATGCTTCAGAACTCTTCCATTGTTCTCGGAATTCCTCTGACGTTTAAAAATGCTTTGGAACTCTTCCATTGTTCTTGGAATTCTGCTGAAGTTTAAAAATGCTTCGGAACTCTTCCATTGCTCTCGGAATTCTGCTGAAGTTTAAAAATGCTTTCGAACACTTCCATTGTTCTTGGAATTCTGCTGAAGTTTAAAAATGTTTTGGAACTCTTCCATTGTTCTCAGAATTCCCCTGACGTTTAAAAATGCTTCGGAAATCTTCCATTGTTTTCAAAATTCCGCTGACATATAAAAATGCTTCGGAAATCTTGCATTGTTCTCGGCATTCCGCTGACGTTTAAAAATGCTTCAGAATTCTTCAATTGTTCTCGGAATTCTGCTGAACTTTTAAAATGCTTTGGAACTCTTCCATTGCTCTCGGAATTCTGCTGAAGTTTAAAAATGCTTCGGAACTCTTCCATTGTTCTCGGAATTCCGTTGAAGTTTAAAAATGGTTCGAAACTCTTCCATTGTTCTCAGAATTCCGCTAACATTTAAAAATGCTTCAGAAATCTTCCATTGTTTTCAAAATTCCGCTGACGCTTAAATATGCTTCAGAACTCTTCCATTGTTCTCGGAATTCCGCTGACGTTTAATAATGCTTCGCAACTCTTTCATTGTACTCGGAATTCCGCTAACGTTTAAAAATGCTTCGGAACTCTTCCATTGTTCTCGGAATTCCGTTGAAGTTTAAAAATGCTTCGAAACTCTTCCATTGTTCTGGGAATTCTGCTGAAGTTTAAAAATGCTTCAGAACTCTTCCATTGTTCTCGGAATTCCGCTGATGTTTAAACATGCTTCGGAACTCATCCATTGTTCTCGGAATTCTGTTGAAGTTTAAAAATGCTTCTAAACTCTTCCATTGTTCTCGGAATTCTGCTGAAGTTTAAAAATGCTTCGGAACTCTTCCATTGTTCTCGGAATTCCGCTGACATATAAAAATGCTTCGGAAATCTTGCATTGTTCTTGGCATTCCGCTGACGTTTAAAAATGCTTCGGAACTCTTCAATTGTTCTCGGAATTCTGCCGAACTTTTAAAATGCTTTGGAACTCTTCCATTGCTCTCGCAATTCTGCTGACGTTTAAAAATGCTTCGGAACTCTTCCATTGTTCTCGGAATTCTGTTGACGTTTAAAAATGCTTCGGAACTCTTCTATTGTTCTCGGAATTCCGCTGACGTTTAAAAATGCTTCACAACTCTTCAATTGTTCTCGGAATTCCGCTGACTTTTAAAAATACTTCGAAACTCTTCCATTGTTCTCCAAATTCCGCTGAAGTTTAAAAATGCTTCGGAACCCTTCCATTGTTCTCGGAATTCTGCTGAAGTTTAAAAATGTTTCGGAACTCTTCCATTGTTCTCAGAATTCCGCTGAAGTTTAAAAATGCTTCGGACCTCTTCCATTGTTCTAGGAATTCTGCTGAAGTTTAAAAATTCATCTGAACTCTTACATTATTCTCGGAATTCGTGTGAATTTTAAAAATGCTTCGGAACTCTTCTATTGTTCTCGGAATTCCGCTGAAGTTTAAAAATGCTTAAAATCTCTTACATTGTACTCGGAAATCCGCTGAAGTTTAAAAATGCTTCGGAACTCTTCCATTGCTCTCGGAATTCTGCTGAAGTTTAAAAATGCTTCAGAACTCTTACATTGTTCTCGGAATTCTGCTGACGTTTAAAAATGCTTCGGTACTCTTCCTTTGTTCTCGGAATTCCGCTGACATATAAAAATGCTTCGGTACTCTTCCTTTGTTCTCGGAATTCCGCTGACATATAAAAATGCTTCGGAAATCTTGCATTGTTCTCGGCATTCCGCTGACGTTTAAAAATGCTTCGGAACTTTTCAATTGTTCTCGGAATTCTGCCGAACTTTTAAAATGCTTTGGAACTCTTCCATTGCTCTCGGAATTCTGCTGAAGTTTAAAAATGCTTCAGAACTCTTCCATTGTTCTCGGAATTCCGCTGACTTTTAAAAATACTTCGAAACTCTTCCATTGTTCTCCAAATTCTGCTGAAGTTTAAAAATGCTTCGGAACTCTTCCATTGTTCTCGGAATTCCGCTGACGTTTAAAAATGCTTCACAACTCTTCCATTGTTCTCGGAATTCCGCTGACTTTTAAAAATACTTCGAAACTCTTCCATTGTTCTCCAAATTCCGCTGAAGTTTAAAAATGCTTCGGAACCCTTCCATTGTTCTCGGAATTCTGCTGAAGTTTAAAAATGCTTCGGAACTCTTCCATTGTTCTCAGAATTCTGCTGACGTTTAAAAATGCTTCGGAACTCTTCCATTGTTCTCGGAATTCCGCTGAAGTTTAAAAATGCTTCGGACCTCTTCCATTGTTCTAGGAATTCTGCTGAAGTCTAAAAATTCATCTGAACACTTCCATTATTCTCGGAATTCGTGTGAATTTTAAAAATGCTTCGGAACTCTTCTATTGTTCTCGGAATTCCGCTGAAGTTTAAAAATGCTTAAAATCTCTTACATTGTACTCGGAATTCCGCTAAAGTTTAAAAATGCTTTGGAACTCTTCCATTGCTCTCGGAATTCTGCTGAAGTTTAAAAATGCTTCAGAACTCTTACATTGTTCTCGGAATTCTGCTGACGTTTAAAAATGCTTCGGAACTCTTCCATTGTTCTCTGAATTCCGCTGACGTTTAAAAATGCTTCGGTACTCTTCCTTTGTTCTCGGAATTCCGCTGACATATAAAAATGCTTCGGAAATCTTGCATTGTTCTCGGCATTCCGCTGACGTTTAAAAATGCTTCGGAACTCTTCAATTGTTCTCGGAATTCTGCCGAACTTTTAAAATGCTTTGGAACTCTTCCATTGCTCTCGGAATTCTGCTGAAGTTTAAAAATGCTTCAGAACTCTTCCATTGTTTTCGGAATTCTGCTGAAGTTTAAAAATGCTTCGGAACTCTTCCATTGTTCTCAGAATTCCACTGACGTTTAAAAATGCTTCGGAAATCTTCCATTGTTTTCAAAATTCCGCTGACGCTTAAAAATGCTTCAGAACTCTTCCATTGTTCTCGGAATTCCGCTGACGTTTAATAATGCTTCGCAACTTTTTCATTGTTCTTGGAATTCCGCTAACGGTTAAAAATGCTTCGGAACTCTTCAATTGTTCTCGGAATTCTGTTGAACTTTTAAAATGCTTTGGAACTCTTCCATTGCTCTCGGAATTCTGCTGAAGTTTAAAAATGCTTCAGAACTCTTACATTGTTCTCGGAATTCTGCTGACGTTTAAAAATGCTTCGGAACTCTACCATTGTTCTCGGAATTCCGTTGAAGTTTAAAAATGCTTCGAAACTCTTCCATTGTTCTCGGAATTCTGCTGAAGTTTAAAAATGCTTCGGAACTCTTCCATTGTTCTCGGAATTCCGTTGAAGTTTAAAAATGCTTCGAAACTCTTCCATTGTTCTCGGAATTCTGCTGAAGTTTAAAAATGCTTCGGAACTCTTTCATTGTTCTCAGAATTCCGCTGACATTTAAAAATGCTTTGGTACTCTTCCATTGTTCTCGGAATTCCGCTGACATATAAAAATGCTTCGGAAATCTTGCATTGTTCTCGGCATTCCGCTGACGTTTAAAAATGCTTCGGAACTCTTCAATTGTTCTCGGAATTCTGCTGAACTTTTAAAATGCTTTGGAACTCTTCCATTGCTCTCGGAATTCTGCTGAAGTTTAAAAATGCTTCAGAACTCTTACATTGTTCTTGGAATTCTTGCTGAAGTTTAAAAATGCTTCGGTACTCTTCCATTGTTCTCGGAATTCCGCTGACATATAAAAATGCTTCGGAAATCTTGCATTGTTCTCGGCATTCCACTGACGTTTAAAAATGCTTCGGAACTCTTCCATTGTTCTCAGAATTCCGCTGACGTTTAAAAATGCTTCGGAAATCTTCCATTGTTTTCAAAATTCCGCTGACATTTAAAAATGCTTCAGAACTCTTCCATTGTTCTCGGAATTCCGCTGACGTTTAAAAATGCTTTGGAACTCTTCCATTGTTCTCGCAATTCCACTGACATATAAAAATGCTTCGGAAATCTTGCATTGTTCTCGGCATTCCGCTGACGTTTAAAAATGCTTCGGAACTCTTCAATTGTTCTCGGAATTCTGCTGAAGTTTAAAATGCTTTGGAACTCTTCCATTGCTCTCGGAATTCTGCTGAAGTTTAAAAATGCTTCGGAACTCTTCCATTGTTCTTGGAATTCTGCTGAAGTTTAAAAATGTTTTGGAACTCTTCCATTGTTCTCAGAATTCCGCTGACGTTTAAAAATGCTTCGGAAATCTTCCATTGTTTTCAAAATTCCGCTGACATATAAAAATGCTTCGGAAATCTTGCATTGTTCTCGGCATTCCGCTGACGTTTAAAAATGCTTCAGAATTCTTCAATTGTTCTCGGAATTCTGCTGAACTTTTAAAATGCTTTGGAACTCTTCCATTGCTCTCGGAATTCTGCTGAAGTTTAAAAATGCTTCGGAACTCTTCCATTGTTCTCGGAATTCTGTTGAAGTTTAAAAATGCTTCGAAACTCTTCCATTGTTCTCGGAATTCTGCTGAAGTTTAAAAATGCTTCGGAACTCTTCCATTGTTCTCAGAATTCCGCTAACATTTAAAAATGCTTCAGAAATCTTCCATTGTTTTCAAAATTCCGCTGACGCTTAAATATGCTTCAGAACTCTTCCATTGTTCTCGGAATTCCGCTGACATTTAATAATGCTTCGCAACTCTTTCATTGTACTCGGAATTCCGCTAACGTTTAAAAATGCTTCGGAACTCTTCCATTGTTCTCGGAATTCCGTTGAAGTTTAAAAATGCTTCGAAACTCTTCCATTGTTCTGGGAATTCTGCTGAAGTTTAAAAATGCTTCAGAACTCTTCCATTGTTCTCGGAATTCCGCTGATGTTTAAACATGCTTCGGAACTCATCCATTGTTCTCGGAATTCTGTTGAAGTTTAAAAATCCTTCTAAACTCTTCCATTGTTCTCGGAATTCTGCTGAAGTTTAAAAATGCTTCGGAACTCTTCCATTGTTCTCGGAATTCCGCTGACATATAAAAATGCTTCGGAAATCTTGCATTGTTCTCGGCATTCCGCTGACGTTTAAAAATGCTTCGGAACTCTTCAATTGTTCTCGGAATTCTGCTGAACTTTTAAAATGCTTTGGAACTCTTCCATTGCTCTCGCAATTCTGCTGACGTTTAAAAATGCTTCAGAACTCTTCCATTGTTCTCGGAATTCTGTTGACGTTTAAAAATGCTTCGGAACTCTTCTATTGTTCTCGGAATTCCGCTGACGTTTAAAAATGCTTCACAACTCTTCCATTGTTCTCGGAATTCCGCTGACTTTTAAAAATACTTCGAAACTCTTCCATTGTTCTCCAAATTCCGCTGAAGTTTAAAAATGCTTCGGAACCCTTCCATTGTTCTCGGAATTCTGCTGAAGTTTAAAAATGTTTCGGAACTCTTCCATTGTTCTCAGAATTCCGCTGAAGTTTAAAAATGCTTCGGACCTCTTCCATTGTTCTAGGAATTCTGCTGAAGTTTAAAAATTCATCTGAACTCTTCCATTATTCTCGGAATTCGTGTGAATTTTAAAAATGCTTCGGAACTCTTCTATTGTTCTCGGAATTCCGCTGAAGTTTAAAAATGCTTAAAATCTCTTACATTGTACTCGGAAATCCGCTGAAGTTTAAAAATGCTTCGGAACTCTTCCATTGCTCTCGGAATTCTGCTGAAGTTTAAAAATGCTTCAGAACTCTTACATTGTTCTCGGAATTCTGCTGACGTTTATAAATGCTTCGGTACTCTTCCTTTGTTCTCGGAATTCCGCTGACATATAAAAATGCTTCGGTACTCTTCCTTTGTTCTCGGAATTCCGCTGACATATAAAAATGCTTCGGAAATCTTGCATTGTTCTCGGCATTCCGCTGACGTTTAAAAATGCTTCGGAACTTTTCAATTGTTCTCGGAATTCTGCCCAACTTTTAAAATGCTTTGGAACTCTTCCATTGCTCTCGGAATTCTGCTGAAGTTTAAAAATGCTTCAGAACTCTTCCATTGTTCTCGGAATTCTGCTGTAGTTTAAAAATGCTTCGGAACTCTTCCATTGTTCTCAGAATTCCGCTGACGTTTAAAAATGCTTCGGAAATCTTCCATTGTTTTCAAAATTCCGCTGACGTTTAAAAATGCTTCAGAACTCTTCCATTGTTCTCGGAATTCCGCTGACTTTTAAAAATACTTCGAAACTCTTCCATTGTTCTCCAAATTTTGCTGAAGTTTAAAAATGCTTCGGAACTCTTCCATTGTTCTCGGAATTCCGCTGACGTTTAAAAATGCTTCACAACTCTTCCATTGTTCTCGGAATTCCGCTGACTTTTAAAAATACTTCGAAACTCTTCCATTGTTCTCCAAATTCCGCTGAACTTTAAAAATGCTTCGGAACCCTTCCATTGTTCTCGGAATTCTGCTGAAGTTTAAAAATGCTTCGGAACTCTTCCATTGTTCTCAGAATTCTGCTGACGTTTAAAAATGCTTCGGAACTCTTCCATTGTTCTCGGAATTCCGCTGAAGTTTAAAAATGCTTCGGACCTCTTCCATTGTTCTAGGAATTCTGCTGAAGTCTAAAAATTCATCTGAACTCTTCCATTATTCTCGGAATTCGTGTGAATTTTAAAAATGCTTCGGAACTCTTCTATTGTTCTCGGAATTCCGCTGAAAATTAAAAATGCTTAAAATCTCTTACATTGTACTCGGAATTCCGCTGAAGTTTAAAAATGCTTCGGAACTCTTCCATTGCTCTCGGAATTCTGCTGAAGTTTAAAAATGCTTCAGAACTCTTACATTGTTCTCGGAATTCTGCTGACGTTTAAAAATGCTTCGGAACTCTTCCATTGTTCTCTGAATTCCGCTGACGTTTAAAAATGCTTCGGTACTCTTCCTTTGTTCTCGGAATTCCGCTGACATATAAAAATGCTTCGGAAATCTTGCATTGTTCTCGGCATTGCGCTGACGTTTAAAAATGCTTCGGAACTCTTCAATTGTTCTCGGAATTCTGCCGAACTTTTAAAATGCTTTGGAACTCTTCCAATGCTCTCGGAATTCTGCTGAAGTTTAAAAATGCTTCGGAACCCTTCCATTGTTCTCGGAATTCTGCTGAAGTTTAAAAATGCTTCGGAACTCTTCCATTGTTCTCAGAATTCTGCTGACGTTTAAAAATGCTTCGGAACTCTTCCATTGTTCTCGGAATTCCGCTGAAGTTTAAAAATGCTTCGGACCTCTTCCATTGTTCTAGGAATTCTGCTGAAGTCTAAAAATTCATCTGAACACTTCCATTATTCTCGGAATTCGTGTGAATTTTAAAAATGCTTCGGAACTCTTCTATTGTTCTCGGAATTCCGCTGAAGTTTAAAAATGCTTAAAATCTCTTACATTGTACTCGGAATTCCGCTAAAGTTTAAAAATGCTTCGGAACTCTTCCATTGCTCTCGGAATTCTGCTGAAGTTTAAAAATGCTTCAGAACTCTTACATTGTTCTCGGAATTCTGCTGACGTTTAAAAATGCTTCGGAACTCTTCCATTGTTCTCTGAATTCCGCTGACGTTTAAAAATGCTTCGGTACTCTTCCTTTGTTCTCGGAATTCCGCTGACATATAAAAATGCTTCGGAAATCTTGCATTGTTCTCGGCATTCCGCTGACGTTTAAAAATGCTTCGGAACTCTTCAATTGTTCTCGGAATTCTGCCGAACTTTTAAAATGCTTTGGAACTCTTCCATTGCTCTCGGAATTCTGCTGAAGTTTAAAAATGCTTCAGAACTCTTCCATTGTTTTCGGAATTCTGCTGAAGTTTAAAAATGCTTCGGAACTCTTCCATTGTTCTCAGAATTCCACTGACGTTTAAAAATGCTTCGGAAATCTTCCATTGTTTTCAAAATTCCGCTGACGCTTAAAAATGCTTCAGAACTCTTCCATTGTTCTCGGAATTCCGCTGACGTTTAATAATGCTTCGCAACTTTTTCATTGTTCTTGGAATTCCGCTGACGGTTAAAAATGCTTCGGAACTCTTCAATTGTTCTCGGAATTCTGTTGAACTTTTAAAATGCTTTGGAACTCTTCCATTGCTCTCGGAATTCTGCTGAAGTTTAAAAATGCTTCAGAACTCTTACATTGTTCTCGGAATTCTGCTGACGTTTAAAAATGCTTCGGAACTCTACCATTGTTCTCGGAATTCCGTTGAAGTTTAAAAATGCTTCGAAACTCTTCCATTGTTCTCGGAATTCTGCTGAAGTTTAAAAATGCTTCGGAACTCTTCCATTGTTCTCGGAATTCCGTTGAAGTTTAAAAATGCTTCGAAACTCTTCCATTGTTCTCGGAATTCTGCTGAAGTTTAAAAATGCTTCGGAACTCTTTCATTGTTCTCAGAATTCCGCTGACATTTAAAAATGCTTTGGTACTCTTCCATTGTTCTCGGAATTCCGCTGACATATAAAAATGCTTCGGAAATCTTGCATTGTTCTCGGCATTCCGCTGACGTTTAAAAATGCTTCGGAACTCTTCAATTGTTCTCGGAATTCTGCTGAACTTTTAAAATGCTTTGGAACTCTTCCATTGCTCTCGGAATTCTGCTGAAGTTTAAAAATGCTTCAGAACTCTTACATTGTTCTCGGAATTCTTGCTGAAGTTTAAAAATGCTTCGGTACTCTTCCATTGTTCTCGGAATTCCGCTGACATATAAAAATGCTTCGGAAATCTTGCATTGTTCTCGGCATTCCACTGACGTTTAAAAATGCTTCGGAACTCTTCCATTGTTCTCAGAATTCCGCTGACGTTTAAAAATGCTTCGGAAATCTTCCATTGTTTTCAAAATTCCGCTGACGTTTAAAAATGCTTCAGAACTCTTCCATTGTTCTCGGAATTCCGCTGACGTTTAAAAATGCTTTGGAACTCTTCCATTGTTCTCGCAATTCCACTGACATATAAAAATGCTTCGGAAATCTTGCATTGTTCTCGGCATTCCGCTGACGTTTAAAAATGCTTCGGAACTCTTCAATTGTTCTCGGAATTCTGCTGAAGTTTAAAATGCTTTGGAACTCTTCCATTGCTCTCGGAATTCTGCTGAAGTTTAAAAATGCTTCGGAACTCTTCCATTGTTCTTGGAATTCTGCTGAAGTTTAAAAATGTTTTGGAACTCTTCCATTGTTCTCAGAATTCCGCTGACGTTTAAAAATGCTTCGGAAATCTTCCATTGTTTTCAAAATTCCGCTGACATATAAAAATGCTTCGGAAATCTTGCATTGTTCTCGGCATTCCGCTGACGTTTAAAAATGCTTCAGAAATCTTCCATTGTTTTCAAAATTCCGCTGACGCTTAAATATGCTTCAGAACTCTTCCATTGTTCTCGGAATTCCGCTGACATTTAATAATGCTTCGCAACTCTTTCATTGTACTCGGAATTCCGCTAACGTTTAAAAATGCTTCGGAACTCTTCCATTGTTCTCGGAATTCCGTTGAAGTTTAAAAATGCTTCGAAACTCTTCCATTGTTCTGGGAATTCTGCTGAAGTTTAAAAATGCTTCAGAACTCTTCCATTGTTCTCGGAATTCCGCTGATGTTTAAACATGCTTCGGAACTCATCCATTGTTCTCGGAATTCTGTTGAAGTTTAAAAATCCTTCTAAACTCTTCCATTGTTCTCGGAATTCTGCTGAAGTTTAAAAATGCTTCGGAACTCTTCCATTGTTCTCGGAATTCCGCTGACATATAAAAATGCTTCGGAAATCTTGCATTGTTCTCGGCATTCCGCTGACGTTTAAAAATGCTTCGGAACTCTTCAATTGTTCTCGGAATTCTGCTGAACTTTTAAAATGCTTTGGAACTCTTCCATTGCTCTCGCAATTCTGCTGACGTTTAAAAATGCTTCAGAACTCTTCCATTGTTCTCGGAATTCTGTTGACGTTTAAAAATGCTTCGGAACTCTTCTATTGTTCTCGGAATTCCGCTGACGTTTAAAAATGCTTCACAACTCTTCCATTGTTCTCGGAATTCCGCTGACTTTTAAAAATACTTCGAAACTCTTCCATTGTTCTCCAAATTCCGCTGAAGTTTAAAAATGCTTCGGAACCCTTCCATTGTTCTCGGAATTCTGCTGAAGTTTAAAAATGTTTCGGAACTCTTCCATTGTTCTCAGAATTCCGCTGAAGTTTAAAAATGCTTCGGACCTCTTCCATTGTTCTAGGAATTCTGCTGAAGTTTAAAAATTCATCTGAACTCTTCCATTATTCTCGGAATTCGTGTGAATTTTAAAAATGCTTCGGAACTCTTCTATTGTTCTCGGAATTCCGCTGAAGTTTAAAAATGCTTAAAATCTCTTACATTGTACTCGGAAATCCGCTGAAGTTTAAAAATGCTTCGGAACTCTTCCATTGCTCTCGGAATTCTGCTGAAGTTTAAAAATGCTTCAGAACTCTTACATTGTTCTCGGAATTCTGCTGACGTTTAAAAATGCTTCGGTACTCTTCCTTTGTTCTCGGAATTCCGCTGACATATAAAAATGCTTCGGTACTCTTCCTTTGTTCTCGGAATTCCGCTGACATATAAAAATGCTTCGGAAATCTTGCATTGTTCTCGGCATTCCGCTGACGTTTAAAAATGCTTCGGAACTTTTCAATTGTTCTCGGAATTCTGCCGAACTTTTAAAATGCTTTGGAACTCTTCCATTGCTCTCGGAATTCTGCTGAAGTTTAAAAATGCTTCAGAACTCTTCCATTGTTCTCGGAATTCTGCTGTAGTTTAAAAATGCTTCGGAACTCTTCCATTGTTCTCAGAATTCCGCTGACGTTTAAAAATGCTTCGGAAATCTTCCATTGTTTTCAAAATTCCGCTGACGTTTAAAAATGCTTCAGAACTCTTCCATTGTTCTCGGAATTCCGCTGACTTTTAAAAATACTTCGAAACTCTTCCATTGTTCTCCAAATTCTGCTGAAGTTTAAAAATGCTTCGGAACTCTTCCATTGTTCTCGGAATTCCGCTGACGTATAAAAATGCTTCACAACTCTTCCATTGTTCTCGGAATTCCGCTGACTTTTAAAAATACTTCGAAACTCTTCCATTGTTCTCCAAATTCCGCTGAAGTTTAAAAATGCTTCGGAACCCTTCCATTGTTCTCGGAATTCTGCTGAAGTTTAAAAATGCTTCGGAACTCTTCCATTGTTCTCAGAATTCTGCTGACGTTTAAAAATGCTTCGGAACTCTTCCATTGTTCTCGGAATGCCGCTGAAGTTTAAAAATGCTTCGGACCTCTTCCATTGTTCTAGGAATTCTGCTGAAGTCTAAAAATTCATCTGAACTCTTCCATTATTCTCGGAATTCGTGTGAATTTTAAAAATGCTTCGGAACTCTTCTATTGTTCTCGGAATTCCGCTGAAGTTTAAAAATGCTTAAAATCTCTTACATTGTACTCGGAATTCCGCTGAAGTTTAAAAATGCTTCGGAACTCTTCCATTGCTCTCGGAATTCTGCTGAAGTTTAAAAATGCTTCAGAACTCTTACATTGTTCTCGGAATTCTGCTGACGTTTAAAAATGCTTTGGAACTCTTCCATTGTTCTCTGAATTCCGCTGACGTTTAAAAATGCTTCGGTACTCTTCCTTTGTTCTCGGAATTCCGCTGACATATAAAAATGCTTCGGAAATCTTGCATTGTTCTCGGCATTCCGCTGACGTTTAAAAATGCTTCGGAACTCTTCAATTGTTCTCGGAATTCTGCCGAACTTTTAAAATGCTTTGGAACTCTTCCATTGCTCTCGGAATTCTGCTGAAGTTTAAAAATGCTTCAGAACTCTTCCATTGTTCTCGGAATTCTGCTGTAGTTTAAAAATGCTTCGGAACTCTTCCATTGTTCTCAGAATTCCGCTGACGTTTAAAAATGCTTCGGAAATCTTCCATTGTTTTCAAAATTCCGCTGACGTTTAAAAATGCTTCAGAAATCTTCCATTGTTCTCGGAATTCCGCTGACGTTTTAAAATGCTTCGGTACTCTTCCATTGTTCTCGGAATTCCGCTGACATATAAAAATGCTTCGGAAATCTTGCATTGTTCTCGGCATTCCGCTGACGTTTAAAAATGCTTCGGAAATCTTCCATAGTTTTCAAAATTCCGCTGACGTTTAAAAATGCTTCAGAACTCTTCCATTGTTCTCGGAATTCCGCTGACGTTTAAAAATGCTTTGGAACTCTTCCATTATTCTCGGAAATCTGCTGAAGTTTAAAAATGCTTCGGAACTCTTCCATTGTTCTCAGAATTCCGCTGAAGTTTAAAAATGCTTCGGTACTCTTCCATTGTTCTCGGAATTCCGCTGACATATAAAAATGCTTCGGAAATCTTGCATTGTTCTCGGCATTCCGCTGACGTTTAAAAATGCTTCGGAACTCTTCAATTGTTCTCGGAATTCTGCTGAACTTTTAAAATGCTTTGGAACTCTTCCATTGCTCTCGGAATTCTGCTGAAGTTTAAAAATGCTTCAGAACTCTTCCATTGTTTTCGGAATTCTGCTGAAGTTTAAAAATGCTTCGGAACTCTTCCATTGTTCTCAGAATTCCACTGACGTTTAAAAATGCTTCGGAAACCTTCCATTGTTTTCAAAATTCCGCTGACGCTTAAAAATGCTTCAGAACTCTTCCATTGTTCTCGGAATTCCGCTGACGTTTAATAATGCTTCGCAACTTTTTCATTGTTCTCGGAATTCCGCTGACGGTTAAAAATGCTTCGGAACTCTTCAATTGTTCTCGGAATTCTGTTGAACTTTTAAAATGCTTTGGAACTCTTCCATTGCTCTCGGAATTCTGCTGAAGTTTAAAAATGCTTCAGAACTCTTACATTGTTCTCGGAATTCTGCTGACGTTTAAAAATGCTTCGGACCTCTTCCATTGTTCTAGGAATTCTGCTGAAGTCTAAAAATTCATCTGAACTCTTCCATTATTCTCGGAATTCGTGTGAATTTTAAAAATGCTTCGGAACTCTTCTATTGTTCTCGGAATTCCGCTGAAAATTAAAAATGCTTAAAATCTCTTACATTGTACTCGGAATTCCGCTAAAGTTTAAAAATGCTTCGGAACTCTTCCATTGCTCTCGGAATTCTGCTGAAGTTTAAAAATGCTTCAGAACTCTTACATTGTTCTCGGAATTCTGCTGACGTTAAAAATGCTTCGGAACTCTTCCATTGTTCTCTGAATTCCGCTGACGTTTAAAAATGCTTCGGTACTCTTCCTTTGTTCTCGGAATTCCGCTGACATATAAAAATGCTTCGGAAATCTTGCATTGTTCTCGGCATTCCGCTGACGTTTAAAAATGCTTCGGAACTCTTCAATTGTTCTCGGAATTCTGCCGAACTTTTAAAATGCTTTGGAACTCTTCCATTGCTCTCGGAATTCTGCTGAAGTTTAAAAATGCTTCAGAACTCTTCCATTGTTTTCGGAATTCTGCTGAAGTTTAAAAATGCTTCGGAACTCTTCCATTGTTCTCAGAATTCCACTGACGTTTAAAAATGCTTCGGAAATCTTCCATTGTTTTCAAAATTCCGCTGACGCTTAAAAATGCTTCAGAACTCTTCCATTGTTCTCGGAATTCCGCTGACGTTTAATAATGCTTCGCAACTTTTTCATTGTTCTTGGAATTCCGCTGACGGTTAAAAATGCTTCGGAACTCTTCAATTGTTCTCGGAATTCTGTTGAACTTTTAAAATGCTTTGGAACTCTTCCATTGCTCTCGGAATTCTGCTGAAGTTTAAAAATGCTTCAGAACTCTTACATTGTTCTCGGAATTCTGCTGACGTTTAAAAATGCTTCGGAACTCTACCATTGTTCTCGGAATTCCGTTGAAGTTTAAAAATGCTTCGAAACTCTTCCATTGTTCTCGGAATTCTGCTGAAGTTTAAAAATGCTTCGGAACTCTTCCATTGTTCTCGGAATTCCGTTGAAGTTTAAAAATGCTTCGAAACTCTTCCATTGTTCTCGGAATTCTGCTGAAGTTTAAAAATGCTTCGGAACTCTTTCATTGTTCTCAGAATTCCGCTGACATTTAAAAATGCTTTGGTACTCTTCCATTGTTCTCGGAATTCCGCTGACATATAAAAATGCTTCGGAAATCTTGCATTGTTCTCGGCATTCCGCTGACGTTTAAAAATGCTTCGGAACTCTTCAATTGTTCTCGGAATTCTGCTGAACTTTTAAAATGCTTTGGAACTCTTCCATTGCTCTCGGAATTCTGCTGAAGTTTAAAAATGCTTCAGAACTCTTACATTGTTCTCGGAATTCTTGCTGAAGTTTAAAAATGCTTCGGTACTCTTCCATTGTTCTCGGAATTCCGCTGACATATAAAAATGCTTCGGAAATCTTGCATTGTTCTCGGCATTCCACTGACGTTTAAAAATGCTTCGGAACTCTTCCATTGTTCTCAGAATTCCGCTGACGTTTAAAAATGCTTTGGAAATCTTCCATTGTTTTCAAAATTCCGCTGACGTTTAAAAATGCTTCAGAACTCTTCCATTGTTCTCGGAATTCCGCTGACGTTTAAAAATGCTTTGGAACTCTTCCATTGTTCTCGCAATTCCACTGACATATAAAAATGCTTCGGAAATCTTGCATTGTTCTCGGCATTCCGCTGACGTTTAAAAATGCTTCGGAACTCTTCAATTGTTCTCGGAATTCTGCTGAAGTTTAAAATGCTTTGGAACTCTTCCATTGCTCTCGGAATTCTGCTGAAGTTTAAAAATGCTACGGAACTCTTCCATTGTTCTTGGAATTCTGCTGAAGTTTAAAAATGTTTTGGAACTCTTCCATTGTTCTCAGAATTCCGCTGACGTTTAAAAATGCTTCGGAAATCTTCCATTGTTTTCAAAATTCCGCTGACATATAAAAATGCTTCGGAAATCTTGCATTGTTCTCGGCATTCCGCTGACGTTTAAAAATGCTTCAGAATTCTTCAATTGTTCTCGGAATTCTGCTGAACTTTTAAAATGCTTTGGAACTCTTCCATTGCTCTCGGAATTCTGCTGAAGTTTAAAAATGCTTCGGAACTCTTCCATTGTTCTCGGAATTCCGTTGAAGTTTAAAAATGCTTCGAAACTCTTCCATTGTTCTCGGAATTCTGCTGAAGTTTAAAAATGCTTCGGAACTCTTCCATTGTTCTCAGAATTCCGCTAACATTTAAAAATGCTTCAGAAATCTTCCATTGTTTTCAAAATTCCGCTGACGCTTAAATATGCTTCAGAACTCTTCCATTGTTCTCGGAATTCCGCTGACATTTAATAATGCTTCGCAACTCTTTCATTGTACTCGGAATTCCGCTAACGTTTAAAAATGCTTCGGAACTCTTCCATTGTTCTCGGAATTCCGTTGAAGTTTAAAAATGCTTCGAAACTCTTCCATTGTTCTGGGAATTCTGCTGAAGTTTAAAAATGCTTCAGAACTCTTCCATTGTTCTCGGAATTCCGCTGATGTTTAAACATGCTTCGGAACTCATCCATTGTTCTCGGAATTCTGTTGAAGTTTAAAAATCCTTCTAAACTCTTCCATTGTTCTCGGAATTCTGCTGAAGTTTAAAAATGCTTCGGAACTCTTCCATTGTTCTCGGAATTCCGCTGACATATAAAAATGCTTCGGAAATCTTGCATTGTTCTCGGCATTCCGCTGACGTTTAAAAATGCTTCGGAACTCTTCAATTGTTCTCGGAATTCTGCTGAACTTTTAAAATGCTTTGGAACTCTTCCATTGCTCTCGCAATTCTGCTGACGTTTAAAAATGCTTCAGAACTCTTCCATTGTTCTCGGAATTCTGTTGACGTTTAAAAATGCTTCGGAACTCTTCTATTGTTCTCGGAATTCCGCTGACGTTTAAAAATGCTTCACAACTCTTCCATTGTTCTCGGAATTCCGCTGACTTTTAAAAATACTTCGAAACTCTTCCATTGTTCTCCAAATTCCGCTGAAGTTTAAAAATGCTTCGGAACCCTTCCATTGTTCTCGGAATTCTGCTGAAGTTTAAAAATGTTTCGGAACTCTTCCATTGTTCTCAGAATTCCGCTGAAGTTTAAAAATGCTTCGGACCTCTTCCATTGTTCTAGGAATTCTGCTGAAGTTTAAAAATTCATCTGAACTCTTCCATTATTCTCGGAATTCGTGTGAATTTTAAAAATGCTTCGGAACTCTTCTATTGTTCTCGGAATTCCGCTGAAGTTTAAAAATGCTTAAAATCTCTTACATTGTACTCGGAAATCCGCTGAAGTTTAAAAATGCTTCGGAACTCTTCCATTGCTCTCGGAATTCTGCTGAAGTTTAAAAATGCTTCAGAACTCTTACATTGTTCTCGGAATTCTGCTGACGTTTAAAAATGCTTCGGTACTCTTCCTTTGTTCTCGGAATTCCGCTGACATATAAAAATGCTTCGGTACTCTTCCTTTGTTCTCGGAATTCCGCTGACATATAAAAATGCTTCGGAAATCTTGCATTGTTCTCGGCATTCCGCTGACGTTTAAAAATGCTTCGGAACTTTTCAATTGTTCTCGGAATTCTGCCGAACTTTTAAAATGCTTTGGAACTCTTCCATTGCTCTCGGAATTCTGCTGAAGTTTAAAAATGCTTCAGAACTCTTCCATTGTTCTCGGAATTCTGCTGTAGTTTAAAAATGCTTCGGAACTCTTCCATTGTTCTCAGAATTCCGCTGACGTTTAAAAATGCTTCGGAAATCTTCCATTGTTTTCAAAATTCCGCTGACGTTTAAAAATGCTTCAGAACTCTTCCATTGTTCTCGGAATTCCGCTGACTTTTAAAAATACTTCGAAACTCTTCCATTGTTCTCCAAATTCTGCTGAAGTTTAAAAATGCTTCGGAACTCTTCCATTGTTCTCGGAATTCCGCTGACGTATAAAAATGCTTCACAACTCTTCCATTGTTCTCGGAATTCCGCTGACTTTTAAAAATACTTCGAAACTCTTCCATTGTTCTCCAAATTCCGCTGAAGTTTAAAAATGCTTCGGAACCCTTCCATTGTTCTCGGAATTCTGCTGAAGTTTAAAAATGCTTCGGAACTCTTCCATTGTTCTCAGAATTCTGCTGACGTTTAAAAATGCTTCGGAACTCTTCCATTGTTCTCGGAATGCCGCTGAAGTTTAAAAATGCTTCGGACCTCTTCCATTGTTCTAGGAATTCTGCTGAAGTCTAAAAATTCATCTGAACTCTTCCATTATTCTCGGAATTCGTGTGAATTTTAAAAATGCTTCGGAACTCTTCTATTGTTCTCGGAATTCCGCTGAAGTTTAAAAATGCTTAAAATCTCTTACATTGTACTCGGAATTCCGCTGAAGTTTAAAAATGCTTCGGAACTCTTCCATTGCTCTCGGAATTCTGCTGAAGTTTAAAAATGCTTCAGAACTCTTACATTGTTCTCGGAATTCTGCTGACGTTTAAAAATGCTTCGGAACTCTTCCATTGTTCTCTGAATTCCGCTGACGTTTAAAAATGCTTCGGTACTCTTCCTTTGTTCTCGGAATTCCGCTGACATATAAAAATGCTTCGGAAATCTTGCATTGTTCTCGGCATTCCGCTGACGTTTAAAAATGCTTCGGAACTCTTCAATTGTTCTCGGAATTCTGCCGAACTTTTAAAATGCTTTGGAACTCTTCCATTGCTCTCGGAATTCTGCTGAAGTTTAAAAATGCTTCAGAACTCTTCCATTGTTCTCGGAATTCTGCTGTAGTTTAAAAATGCTTCGGAACTCTTCCATTGTTCTCAGAATTCCGCTGACGTTTAAAAATGCTTCGGAAATCTTCCATTGTTTTCAAAATTCCGCTGACGTTTAAAAATGCTTCAGAAATCTTCCATTGTTCTCGGAATTCCGCTGACGTTTTAAAATGCTTCGGTACTCTTCCATTGTTCTCGGAATTCCGCTGACATATAAAAATGCTTCGGAAATCTTGCATTGTTCTCGGCATTCCGCTGACGTTTAAAAATGCTTCGGAAATCTTCCATAGTTTTCAAAATTCCGCTGACGTTTAAAAATGCTTCAGAACTCTTCCATTGTTCTCGGAATTCCGCTGACGTTTAAAAATGCTTTGGAACTCTTCCATTATTCTCGGAAATCTGCTGAAGTTTAAAAATGCTTCGGAACTCTTCCATTGTTCTCAGAATTCCGCTGAAGTTTAAAAATGCTTCGGTACTCTTCCATTGTTCTCGGAATTCCGCTGACATATAAAAATGCTTCGGAAATCTTGCATTGTTCTCGGCATTCCGCTGACGTTTAAAAATGCTTCGGAACTCTTCAATTGTTCTCGGAATTCTGCTGAACTTTTAAAATGCTTTGGAACTCTTCCATTGCTCTCGGAATTCTGCTGAAGTTTAAAAATGCTTCAGAACTCTTCCATTGTTTTCGGAATTCTGCTGAAGTTTAAAAATGCTTCGGAACTCTTCCATTGTTCTCAGAATTCCACTGACGTTTAAAAATGCTTCGGAAATCTTCCATTGTTTTCAAAATTCCGCTGACGCTTAAAAATGCTTCAGAACTCTTCCATTGTTCTCGGAATTCCGCTGACGTTTAATAATGCTTCGCAACTTTTTCATTGTTCTCGGAATTCCGCTGACGGTTAAAAATGCTTCGGAACTCTTCAATTGTTCTCGGAATTCTGTTGAACTTTTAAAATGCTTTGGAACTCTTCCATTGCTCTCGGAATTCTGCTGAAGTTTAAAAATGCTTCAGAACTCTTACATTGTTCTCGGAATTCTGCTGACGTTTAAAAATGCTTCGGAACTCTACCATTGTTCTCGGAATTCCGTTGAAGTTTAAAAATGCTTCGAAACTCTTCCATTGTTCTCGGAATTCTGCTGAAGTTTAAAAATGCTTCGGAACTCTTCCATTGTTCTCGGAATTCCGCTCACGTTTAATAATGCTTCGCAACTCTTTCATTGTTCTCGGAATTCCACTGACGTTTAAAAATGCTTCGGAACGCTTCCATTGTTCTCGGAATTCCGTTGAAGTTTAAAAATGCTTCGAAACTCTTCCATTGTTCTCGGAATTCTGCTGAAGTTTAAAAATGCTTTGGAACTCTTTCATTGTTCTCAGAATTCCGCTGACATTTAAAAATGCTTTGGTACTCTTCCATTGTTCTCGGAATTCCGCTGACATATAAAAATGCTTCGGAAATCTTGCATTGTTCTCGGCATTCCGCTGACGTTTAAAAATGCTTCGGAACTCTTCAATTGTTCTCGGAATTCTGCTGAACTTTTAAAATGCTTTGGAACTCTTCCATTGCTCTCGGAATTCTGCTGAAGTTTAAAAATGCTTCAGAACTCTTACATTGTTCTCGGAATTCTGCTGAAGTTTAAAAATGCTTCGGTACTCTTCCATTGTTCTCGGAATTCCGCTGACATACAAAAATGCTTCGGAAATCTTGCATTGTTCTCGGCATTCCGCTGACGTTTAAAAATGCTTCGGAACTCTTCCATTGTTCTCAGAATTCCGCTGACGTTTAAAAATGCTTCGGAAATCTTCCATTGTTTTCAAAATTCCGCTGACGTTTAAAAATGCTTCAGAACTCTTCCATTGTTCTCGGAATTCCGCTGACGTTTAAAAATGCTTTGGAACTCTTCCATTGTTCTTGGAATTCTGCTGAAGTTTAAAAATGCTTCGGAACTCTTCCATTGTTCTCAGAATTCCACTGACGTTTAAAAATGCTTCGGAAATCTTCCATTGTTTTCGGAATTCTGCTGAAGTTTAAAAATGCTTCGGAACTCTTCCATTGTTCTCAGAATTCCACTGACGTTTAAAAATGCTTCGGAAATCTTCCATTGTTTTCAAAATTCCGCTGACGCTTAAAAATGCTTCAGAACTCTTCCATTGTTCTCGGAATTCCGCTGACGTTTAATAATGCTTCGCAACTTTTTCATTGTTCTCGGAATTCCGCTGACGGTTAAAAATGCTTCGGAACTCTTCAATTGTTCTCGGAATTCTGTTGAACTTTTAAAATGCTTTGGAACTCTTCCATTGCTCTCGGAATTCTGCTGAAGTTTAAAAATGCTTCAGAACTCTTACATTGTTCTCGGAATTCTGCTGACGTTTAAAAATGCTTCGGAACTCTACCATTGTTCTCGGAATTCCGTTGAAGTTTAAAAATGCTTCGAAACTCTTCCATTGTTCTCGGAATTCTGCTGAAGTTTAAAAATGCTTCGGAACTCTTCCATTGTTCTCGGAATTCCGCTGACGTTTAATAATGCTTCGCAACTCTTTCATTGTTCTCGGAATTCCACTGACGTTTAAAAATGCTTCGGAACGCTTCCATTGTTCTCGGAATTCCGTTGAAGTTTAAAAATGCTTCGAAACTCTTCCATTGTTCTCGGAATTCTGCTGAAGTTTAAAAATGCTTTGGAACTCTTTCATTGTTCTCAGAATTCCGCTGACATTTAAAAATGCTTTGGTACTCTTCCATTGTTCTCGGAATTCCGCTGACATATAAAAATGCTTCGGAAATCTTGCATTGTTCTCGGCATTCCGCTGACGTTTAAAAATGCTTCGGAACTCTTCAATTGTTCTCGGAATTCTGCTGAACTTTTAAAATGCTTTGGAACTCTTCCATTGCTCTCGGAATTCTGCTGAAGTTTAAAAATGCTTCAGAACTCTTACATTGTTCTCGGAATTCTGCTGAAGTTTAAAAATGCTTCGGTACTCTTCCATTGTTCTCGGAATTCCGCTGACATACAAAAATGCTTCGGAAATCTTGCATTGTTCTCGGCATTCCGCTGACGTTTAAAAATGCTTCGGAACTCTTCCATTGTTCTCAGAATTCCGCTGACGTTTAAAAATGCTTCGGAAATCTTCCATTGTTTTCAAAATTCCGCTGACGTTTAAAAATGCTTCAGAACTCTTCCATTGTTCTTGGAATTCTGCTGAAGTTTAAAAATGCTTCGGAACTCTTCCATTGTTCTCAGAATTCCGCTGACGTTTAAAAATGCTTCGGTACTCTTCCATTGTTCTCGGAATTCCACTGACATATAAAAATGCTTCGGAAATCTGGCATTGTTCTCGGCATTCCGCTGACGTTTAAAAATGCTTCGGAACTCTTCCATTGTTCTCAGAATTCTGCTGACGTTTAAAAATGCTTCGGAACTCTTCCATTGTTCTCGGAATTCCGCTGAAGTTTAAAAATGCTTCGGTACTCTTCCATTGTTCTCGGAATTCCGCTGAAGTTTAAAAATGCTTTGGAACTCTTTCATTGTTCTCAGAATTCCGCTGACATTTAAAAATGCTTTGGTACTCTTCCATTGTTCTCGGAATTCCGCTGACATATAAAAATGCTTCGGAAATCTTGCATTGTTCTCGGCATTCCGCTGACGTTTAAAAATGCTTCGGAACTCTTCAATTGTTCTCGGAATTCTGCTGAACTTTTAAAATGCTTTGGAACTCTTCCATTGCTCTCGGAATTCTGCTGAAGTTTAAAAATGCTTCAGAACTCTTACATTGTTCTCGGAATTCTGCTGAAGTTTAAAAATGCTTCGGTACTCTTCCATTGTTCTCGGAATTCCGCTGACATACAAAAATGCTTCGGAAATCTTGCATTGTTCTCGGCATTCCGCTGACGTTTAAAAATGCTTCGGAACTCTTCCATTGTTCTCAGAATTCCGCTGACGTTTAAAAATGCTTCGGAAATCTTCCATTGTTTTCAAAATTCCGCTGACGTTTAAAAATGCTTCAGAACTCTTCCATTGTTCTCGGAATTCCGCTGACGTTTAAAAATGCTTTGGAACTCTTCCATTGTTCTTGGAATTCTGCTGAAGTTTAAAAATGCTTCGGAACTCTTCCATTGTTCTCAGAATTCCGCTGACGTTTAAAAATGCTTCGGTACTCTTCCATTGTTCTCGGAATTCCACTGACATATAAAAATGCTTTGGAACTCTTCAATTGTTCTCGGAATTCTGCCGAACTTTTAAAATGCTTTGGAACTCTTCCATTGCTCTCGGAATTCTGCTGAAGTTTAAAAATGCTTCAGAACTCTTCCATTGTTCTCGGAATTCTGCTGTAGTTTAAAAATGCTTCGGACCTCTTCCATTGTTCTAGGAATTCTGCTGAAGTCTAAAAATTCATCTGAACTCTTCCATTATTCTCGGAATTCGTGTGAATTTTAAAAATGCTTCGGAACTCTTCTATTGTTCTCGGAATTCCGCTGAAGTTTAAAAATGCTTAAAATCTCTTACATTGTACTCGGAATTCCGCTGAAGTTTAAAAATGCTTCGGAACTCTTCCATTGCTCTCGGAATTCTGCTGAAGTTTAAAAATGCTTCAGAACTCTTACATTGTTCTCGGAATTCTGCTGACGTTTAAAAATGCTTCGGAACTCTTCCATTGTTCTCTGAATTCCGCTGACGTTTAAAAATGCTTCGGTACTCTTCCTTTGTTCTCGGAATTCCGCTGACATATAAAAATGCTTCGGAAATCTTGCATTGTTCTCGGCATTCCGCTGACGTTTAAAAATGCTTCGGAACTCTTCAATTGTTCTCGGAATTCTGCCGAACTTTTAAAATGCTTTGGAACTCTTCCATTGCTCTCGGAATTCTGCTGAAGTTTAAAAATGCTTCAGAACTCTTCCATTGTTCTCGGAATTCTGCTGTAGTTTAAAAATGCTACGGAACTCTTCCATTGTTCTCAGAATTCCGCTGACGTGTAAAAATGCTTTGGAAATCTTCCATTGTTTTCAAAATTCCGCTGACGTTTAAAAATGCTTCAGAACTCTTCCATTGTTCTCGGAATTCCGCTGACGTTTTAAAATGCTTCGGTACTCTTCCATTGTTCTCGGAATTCTGCTGAAGTTTAAAAATGCTTCGGAACTCTTCCATTGTTCTCAGAATTCCGCTAACGTTTAAAAATGCTTCAGAAATCTTCCATTGTTTTCAAAATTCCGCTGACGCTTAAATATGCTTCAGAACTCTTCCATTGTTCTCGGAATTCCGCTGACGTTTAATAATGCTTCGCAACTCTTTCATTGTACTCGGAATTCCGCTAACGTTTAAAAATGCTTCGGAACTCTTCCATTGTTCTCGGAATTCCGTTGAAGTTTAAAAATGCTTCGAAACTCTTCCATTGTTCTGGGAATTCTGCTGAAGTTTAAAAATGCTTCAGAACTCTTCCATTGTTCTCAGAATTCCGCTGACGTTTAAAAATGCTTCGGAAATCTTCCATTGTTTTCAAAATTCCGCTGACGTTTAAAAATGCTTCAGAACTCTTCCATTGTTCTCGGAATTCCGCTGACGTTTAAAAATGCTTTGGAACTCTTCCATTGTTCTTGGAATTCTGCTGAAGTTTAAAAATGCTTCGGAACTCTTCCATTGTTCTCAGAATTCCGCTGACGTTTAAAAATGCTTCGGTACTCTTCCATTGTTCTCGCAATTCCACTGACATATAAAAATGCTTCGGAAATCTTGCATTGTTCTCGGCATTCCGCTGACGTTTAAAAATGCTTCGGAACTCTTCCATTGTTCTCAGAATTCTGCTGACGTTTAAAAATGCTTCGGAACTCTTCCATTGTTCTCGGAATTCCGCTGAAGTTTAAAAATGCTTCGGACCTCTTCCATTGTTCTAGGAATTCTGCTGAAGTCTAAAAATTCATCTGAACTCTTCCATTATTCTCGGAATTCGTGTGAATTTTAAAAATGCTTCGGAACTCTTCTATTGTTCTCGGAATTCCGCTGAAGTTTAAAAATGCTTAAAATCTCTTACATTGTACTCGGAATTCCGCTGAAGTTTAAAAATGCTTCGGAACTCTTCCATTCCTCTCGGAATTCTGCTGAAGTGTAAAAATGCTTCAGAACTCTTACATTGTTCTCGGAATTCTGCTGACGTTTAAAAATGCTTCGAAACTCTTCCATTGTTCTCTGAATTCCGCTGACGTTTAAAAATGCTTCGGTACTCTTCCTTTGTTCTCGGAATTCTGCTGACATATAAAAATGCTTCGGAAATCTTGCATTGTTCTCGGCATTCCGCTGACGTTTAAAAATGCTTCGGAACTCTTCAATTGTTATCGGAATTCTGCCGAACTTTTAAAATGCTTTGGAACTCTTCCATTGCTCTCGGAATTCTGCTGAAGTTTAAAAATGCTTCAGAACTCTTCCATTGTTCTCGGAATTCCGCTGACATTTAATAATGCTTCGCAACTCTTTCATTGTACTCGGAATTCCGCTAACGTTTAAAAATGCTTCGGAACTCTTCCATTGTTCTCGGAATTCCGTTGAAGTTTAAAAATGCTTCGAAACTCTTCCATTGTTCTGGGAATTCTGCTGAAGTTTAAAAATGCTTCAGAACTCTTCCATTGTTCTCGGAATTCCGCTGATGTTTAAACATGCTTCGGAACTCATCCATTGTTCTCGGAATTCTGTTGAAGTTTAAAAATCCTTCTAAACTCTTCCATTGTTCTCGGAATTCTGCTGAAGTTTAAAAATGCTTCGGAACTCTTCCATTGTTCTCGGAATTCCGCTGACATATAAAAATGCTTCGGAAATCTTGCATTGTTCTCGGCATTCCGCTGACGTTTAAAAATGCTTCGGAACTCTTCAATTGTTCTCGGAATTCTGCTGAACTTTTAAAATGCTTTGGAACTCTTCCATTGCTCTCGCAATTCTGCTGACGTTTAAAAATGCTTCAGAACTCTTCCACTGTTCTCGGAATTCTGTTGACGTTTAAAAATGCTTCGGAACTCTTCTATTGTTCTCGGAATTCCGCTGACGTTTAAAAATGCTTCACAACTCTTCCATTGTTCTCGGAATTCCGCTGACTTTTAAAAATACTTCGAAACTCTTCCATTGTTCTCCAAATTCCGCTGAAGTTTAAAAATGCTTCGGAACCCTTCCATTGTTCTCGGAATTCTGCTGAAGTTTAAAAATGTTTCGGAACTCTTCCATTGTTCTCAGAATTCCGCTGAAGTTTAAAAATGCTTCGGACCTCTTCCATTGTTCTAGGAATTCTGCTGAAGTTTAAAAATTCATCTGAACTCTTCCATTATTCTCGGAATTCGTGTGAATTTTAAAAATGCTTCGGAACTCTTCTATTGTTCTCGGAATTCCGCTGAAGTTTAAAAATGCTTAAAATCTCTTACATTGTACTCGGAAATCCGCTGAAGTTTAAAAATGCTTCGGAACTCTTCCATTGCTCTCGGAATTCTGCTGAAGTTTAAAAATGCTTCAGAACTCTTACATTGTTCTCGGAATTCTGCTGACGTTTAAAAATGCTTCGGTACTCTTCCTTTGTTCTCGGAATTCCGCTGACATATAAAAATGCTTCGGTACTCTTCCTTTGTTCTCGGAATTCCGCTGACATATAAAAATGCTTCGGAAATCTTGCATTGTTCTCGGCATTCCGCTGACGTTTAAAAATGCTTCGGAACTTTTCAATTGTTCTCGGAATTCTGCCGAACTTTTAAAATGCTTTGGAACTCTTCCATTGCTCTCGGAATTCTGCTGAAGTTTAAAAATGCTTCAGAACTCTTCCATTGTTCTCGGAATTCTGCTGTAGTTTAAAAATGCTTCGGAACTCTTCCATTGTTCTCAGAATTCCGCTGACGTTTAAAAATGCTTCGGAAATCTTCCATTGTTTTCAAAATTCCGCTGACGTTTAAAAATGCTTCAGAACTCTTCCATTGTTCTCGGAATTCCGCTGACTTTTAAAAATACTTCGAAACTCTTCCATTGTTCTCCAAATTCTGCTGAAGTTTAAAAATGCTTCGGAACTCTTCCATTGCTCTCGGAATTCTGCTGAAGTTTAAAAATGCTTCAGAACTCTTACATTGTTCTCGGAATTCTGCTGACGTTTAAAAATGCTTCGGAACTCTACCATTGTTCTCGGAATTCCGTTGAAGTTTAAAAATGCTTCGAAACTCTTCCATTGTTCTCGGAATTCTGCTGAAGTTTAAAAATGCTTCGGAACTCTTCCATTGTTCTCGGAATTCCGCTGACGTTTAATAATGCTTCGCAACTCTTTCATTGTTCTCGGAATTCCACTGACGTTTAAAAATGCTTCGGAACGCTTCCATTGTTCTCGGAATTCCGTTGAAGTTTAAAAATGCTTCGAAACTCTTCCATTGTTCTCGGAATTCTGCTGAAGTTTAAAAATGCTTTGGAACTCTTTCATTGTTCTCAGAATTCCGCTGACATTTAAAAATGCTTTGGTACTCTTCCATT
Source organism: Phyllobates terribilis (assembly GCF_046119375.1). Classification (NCBI taxonomy): domain Eukaryota; kingdom Metazoa; phylum Chordata; class Amphibia; order Anura; family Dendrobatidae; genus Phyllobates; species Phyllobates terribilis. Next base: position 17,650,120 of record NW_027362782.1, read on the forward strand.
GTTCTCGGAATTCCGCTGACATATAAAAATGCTTCGGAAATCTTGCATTGTTCTCGGCATTCCGCTGACGTTTAAAAATGCTTCGGAACTCTTCAATTGTTCTCGGTATTCTGCTGAACTTTTAAAATGCTTTGGAACTCTTCCATTGCTCTCGGAATTCTGCTGAAGTTTAAAAATGCTTCAGAACTCTTACATTGTTCTCGGAATTCTGCTGAAGTTTAAAAATGCTTCGGTACTCTTCCATTGTTCTCGGAATTCCGCTGACATACAAAAATGCTTCGGAAATCTTGCATTGTTCTCGGCATTCCGCTGACGTTTAAAAATGCTTCGGAACTCTTCCATTGTTCTCAGAATTCCGCTGACGTTTAAAAATGCTTCGGAAATCTTCCATTGTTTTCAAAATTCCGCTGACGTTTAAAAATGCTTCAGAACTCTTCCATTGTTCTTGGAATTCTGCTGAAGTTTAAAAATGCTTCGGAACTCTTCCATTGTTCTCAGAATTCCGCTGACGTTTAAAAATGCTTCGGTACTCTTCCATTGTTCTCGGAATTCCACTGACATATAAAAATGCTTCGGAAATCTGGCATTGTTCTCGGCATTCCGCTGACGTTTAAAAATGCTTCGGAACTCTTCCATTGTTCTCAGAATTCTGCTGACGTTTAAAAATGCTTCGGAACTCTTCCATTGTTCTCGGAATTCCGCTGAAGTTTAAAAATGCTTCGGTACTCTTCCATTGTTCTCGGAATTCCGCTGAAGTTTAAAAATGCTTTGGAACTCTTTCATTGTTCTCAGAATTCCGCTGACATTTAAAAATGCTTTGGTACTCTTCCATTGTTCTCGGAATTCCGCTGACATATAAAAATGCTTCGGAAATCTTGCATTGTTCTCGGCATTCCGCTGACGTTTAAAAATGCTTCGGAACTCTTCAATTGTTCTCGGAATTCTGCTGAACTTTTAAAATGCTTTGGAACTCTTCCATTGCTCTCGGAATTCTGCTGAAGTTTAAAAATGCTTCAGAACTCTTACATTGTTCTCGGAATTCTGCTGAAGTTTAAAAATGCTTCGGTACTCTTCCATTGTTCTCGGAATTCCGCTGACATACAAAAATGCTTCGGAAATCTTGCATTGTTCTCGGCATTCCGCTGACGTTTAAAAATGCTTCGGAACTCTTCCATTGTTCTCAGAATTCCGCTGACGTTTAAAAATGCTTCGGAAATCTTCCATTGTTTTCAAAATTCCGCTGACGTTTAAAAATGCTTCAGAACTCTTCCATTGTTCTCGGAATTCCGCTGACGTTTAAAAATGCTTTGGAACTCTTCCATTGTTCTTGGAATTCTGCTGAAGTTTAAAAATGCTTCGGAACTCTTCCATTGTTCTCAGAATTCCGCTGACGTTTAAAAATGCTTCGGTACTCTTCCATTGTTCTCGGAATTCCACTGACATATAAAAATGCTTTGGAACTCTTCAATTGTTCTCGGAATTCTGCCGAACTTTTAAAATGCTTTGGAACTCTTCCATTGCTCTCGGAATTCTGCTGAAGTTTAAAAATGCTTCAGAACTCTTCCATTGTTCTCGGAATTCTGCTGTAGTTTAAAAATGCTTCGGACCTCTTCCATTGTTCTAGGAATTCTGCTGAAGTCTAAAAATTCATCTGAACTCTTCCATTATTCTCGGAATTCGTGTGAATTTTAAAAATGCTTCGGAACTCTTCTATTGTTCTCGGAATTCCGCTGAAGTTTAAAAATGCTTAAAATCTCTTACATTGTACTCGGAATTCCGCTGAAGTTTAAAAATGCTTCGGAACTCTTCCATTGCTCTCGGAATTCTGCTGAAGTTTAAAAATGCTTCAGAACTCTTACATTGTTCTCGGAATTCTGCTGACGTTTAAAAATGCTTCGGAACTCTTCCATTGTTCTCTGAATTCCGCTGACGTTTAAAAATGCTTCGGTACTCTTCCTTTGTTCTCGGAATTCCGCTGACATATAAAAATGCTTCGGAAATCTTGCATTGTTCTCGGCATTCCGCTGACGTTTAAAAATGCTTCGGAACTCTTCAATTGTTCTCGGAATTCTGCCGAACTTTTAAAATGCTTTGGAACTCTTCCATTGCTCTCGGAATTCTGCTGAAGTTTAAAAATGCTTCAGAACTCTTCCATTGTTCTCGGAATTCTGCTGTAGTTTAAAAATGCTACGGAACTCTTCCATTGTTCTCAGAATTCCGCTGACGTGTAAAAATGCTTTGGAAATCTTCCATTGTTTTCAAAATTCCGCTGACGTTTAAAAATGCTTCAGAACTCTTCCATTGTTCTCGGAATTCCGCTGACGTTTTAAAATGCTTCGGTACTCTTCCATTGTTCTCGGAATTCTGCTGAAGTTTAAAAATGCTTCGGAACTCTTCCATTGTTCTCAGAATTCCGCTAACGTTTAAAAATGCTTCAGAAATCTTCCATTGTTTTCAAAATTCCGCTGACGCTTAAATATGCTTCAGAACTCTTCCATTGTTCTCGGAATTCCGCTGACGTTTAATAATGCTTCGCAACTCTTTCATTGTACTCGGAATTCCGCTAACGTTTAAAAATGCTTCGGAACTCTTCCATTGTTCTCGGAATTCCGTTGAAGTTTAAAAATGCTTCGAAACTCTTCCATTGTTCTGGGAATTCTGCTGAAGTTTAAAAATGCTTCAGAACTCTTCCATTGTTCTCAGAATTCCGCTGACGTTTAAAAATGCTTCGGAAATCTTCCATTGTTTTCAAAATTCCGCTGACGTTTAAAAATGCTTCAGAACTCTTCCATTGTTCTCGGAATTCCGCTGACGTTTAAAAATGCTTTGGAACTCTTCCATTGTTCTTGGAATTCTGCTGAAGTTTAAAAATGCTTCGGAACTCTTCCATTGTTCTCAGAATTCCGCTGACGTTTAAAAATGCTTCGGTACTCTTCCATTGTTCTCGCAATTCCACTGACATATAAAAATGCTTCGGAAATCTTGCATTGTTCTCGGCATTCCGCTGACGTTTAAAAATGCTTCGGAACTCTTCCATTGTTCTCAGAATTCTGCTGACGTTTAAAAATGCTTCGGAACTCTTCCATTGTTCTCGGAATTCCGCTGAAGTTTAAAAATGCTTCGGACCTCTTCCATTGTTCTAGGAATTCTGCTGAAGTCTAAAAATTCATCTGAACTCTTCCATTATTCTCGGAATTCGTGTGAATTTTAAAAATGCTTCGGAACTCTTCTATTGTTCTCGGAATTCCGCTGAAGTTTAAAAATGCTTAAAATCTCTTACATTGTACTCGGAATTCCGCTGAAGTTTAAAAATGCTTCGGAACTCTTCCATTCCTCTCGGAATTCTGCTGAAGTGTAAAAATGCTTCAGAACTCTTACATTGTTCTCGGAATTCTGCTGACGTTTAAAAATGCTTCGAAACTCTTCCATTGTTCTCTGAATTCCGCTGACGTTTAAAAATGCTTCGGTACTCTTCCTTTGTTCTCGGAATTCCGCTGACATATAAAAATGCTTCGGAAATCTTGCATTGTTCTCGGCATTCCGCTGACGTTTAAAAATGCTTCGGAACTCTTCAATTGTTCTCGGAATTCTGCCGAACTTTTAAAATGCTTTGGAACTCTTCCATTGCTCTCGGAATTCTGCTGAAGTTTAAAAATGCTTCAGAACTCTTCCATTGTTCTCGGAATTCCGCTGACATTTAATAATGCTTCGCAACTCTTTCATTGTACTCGGAATTCCGCTAACGTTTAAAAATGCTTCGGAACTCTTCCATTGTTCTCGGAATTCCGTTGAAGTTTAAAAATGCTTCGAAACTCTTCCATTGTTCTGGGAATTCTGCTGAAGTTTAAAAATGCTTCAGAACTCTTCCATTGTTCTCGGAATTCCGCTGATGTTTAAACATGCTTCGGAACTCATCCATTGTTCTCGGAATTCTGTTGAAGTTTAAAAATCCTTCTAAACTCTTCCATTGTTCTCGGAATTCTGCTGAAGTTTAAAAATGCTTCGGAACTCTTCCATTGTTCTCGGAATTCCGCTGACATATAAAAATGCTTCGGAAATCTTGCATTGTTCTCGGCATTCCGCTGACGTTTAAAAATGCTTCGGAACTCTTCAATTGTTCTCGGAATTCTGCTGAACTTTTAAAATGCTTTGGAACTCTTCCATTGCTCTCGCAATTCTGCTGACGTTTAAAAATGCTTCAGAACTCTTCCATTGTTCTCGGAATTCTGTTGACGTTTAAAAATGCTTCGGAACTCTTCTATTGTTCTCGGAATTCCGCTGACGTTTAAAAATGCTTCACAACTCTTCCATTGTTCTCGGAATTCCGCTGACTTTTAAAAATACTTCGAAACTCTTCCATTGTTCTCCAAATTCCGCTGAAGTTTAAAAATGCTTCGGAACCCTTCCATTGTTCTCGGAATTCTGCTGAAGTTTAAAAATGTTTCGGAACTCTTCCATTGTTCTCAGAATTCCGCTGAAGTTTAAAAATGCTTCGGACCTCTTCCATTGTTCTAGGAATTCTGCTGAAGTTTAAAAATTCATCTGAACTCTTCCATTATTCTCGGAATTCGTGTGAATTTTAAAAATGCTTCGGAACTCTTCTATTGTTCTCGGAATTCCGCTGAAGTTTAAAAATGCTTAAAATCTCTTACATTGTACTCGGAAATCCGCTGAAGTTTAAAAATGCTTCGGAACTCTTCCATTGCTCTCGGAATTCTGCTGAAGTTTAAAAATGCTTCAGAACTCTTACATTGTTCTCGGAATTCTGCTGACGTTTAAAAATGCTTCGGTACTCTTCCTTTGTTCTCGGAATTCCGCTGACATATAAAAATGCTTCGGTACTCTTCCTTTGTTCTCGGAATTCCGCTGACATATAAAAATGCTTCGGAAATCTTGCATTGTTCTCGGCATTCCGCTGACGTTTAAAAATGCTTCGGAACTTTTCAATTGTTCTCGGAATTCTGCCGAACTTTTAAAATGCTTTGGAACTCTTCCATTGCTCTCGGAATTCTGCTGAAGTTTAAAAATGCTTCAGAACTCTTCCATTGTTCTCGGAATTCTGCTGTAGTTTAAAAATGCTTCGGAACTCTTCCATTGTTCTCAGAATTCCGCTGACGTTTAAAAATGCTTCGGAAATCTTCCATTGTTTTCAAAATTCCGCTGACGTTTAAAAATGCTTCAGAACTCTTCCATTGTTCTCGGAATTCCGCTGACTTTTAAAAATACTTCGAAACTCTTCCATTGTTCTCCAAATTCTGCTGAAGTTTAAAAATGCTTCGGAACTCTTCCATTGTTCTCGGAATTCCGCTGACGTATAAAAATGCTTCACAACTCTTCCATTGTTCTCGGAATTCCGCTGACTTTTAAAAATACTTCAAAACTCTTCCATTGTTCTCCAAATTCCGCTGAAGTTTAAAAATGCTTCGGAACCCTTCCATTGTTCTCGGAATTCTGCTGAAGTTTAAAAATGCTTCGGAACTCTTCCATTGTTCTCAGAATTCTGCTGACGTTTAAAAATGCTTCGGAACTCTTCCATTGTTCTCGGAATGCCGCTGAAGTTTAAAAATGCTTCGGACCTCTTCCATTGTTCTAGGAATTCTGCTGAAGTCTAAAAATTCATCTGAACTCTTCCATTATTCTCGGAATTCGTGTGAATTTTAAAAATGCTTCGGAACTCTTCTATTGTTCTCGGAATTCCGCTGAAGTTTAAAAATGCTTAAAATCTCTTACATTGTACTCGGAATTCCGCTGAAGTTTAAAAATGCTTCGGAACTCTTCCATTGCTCTCGGAATTCTGCTGAAGTTTAAAAATGCTTCAGAACTCTTACATTGTTCTCGGAATTCTGCTGACGTTTAAAAATGCTTCGGAACTCTTCCATTGTTCTCTGAATTCCGCTGACGTTTAAAAATGCTTCGGTACTCTTCCTTTGTTCTCGGAATTCCGCTGACATATAAAAATGCTTCGGAAATCTTGCATTGTTCTCGGCATTCCGCTGACGTTTAAAAATGCTTCGGAACTCTTCAATTGTTCTCGGAATTCTGCCGAACTTTTAAAATGCTTTGGAACTCTTCCATTGCTCTCGGAATTCTGCTGAAGTTTAAAAATGCTTCAGAACTCTTCCATTGTTCTCGGAATTCTGCTGTAGTTTAAAAATGCTTCGGAACTCTTCCATTGTTCTCAGAATTCCGCTGACGTTTAAAAATGCTTCGGAAATCTTCCATTGTTTTCAAAATTCCGCTGACGTTTAAAAATGCTTCAGAAATCTTCCATTGTTCTCGGAATTCCGCTGACGTTTTAAAATGCTTCGGTACTCTTCCATTGTTCTCGGAATTCCGCTGACATATAAAAATGCTTCGGAAATCTTGCATTGTTCTCGGCATTCCGCTGACGTTTAAAAATGCTTCAGAACTCTTCCATTGTTCTCGGAATTCCGCTGACTTTTAAAAATACTTCGAAACTCTTCCATTGTTCTCCAAATTCTGCTGAAGTTTAAAAATGCTTCGGAACTCTTCCATTGTTCTCGGAATTCCGCTGACGTATAAAAATGCTTCACAACTCTTCCATTGTTCTCGGAATTCCGCTGACTTTTAAAAATACTTCGAAACTCTTCCATTGTTCTCCAAATTCCGCTGAAGTTTAAAAATGCTTCGGAACCCTTCCATTGTTCTCGGAATTCTGCTGAAGTTTAAAAATGCTTCGGAACTCTTCCATTGTTCTCGGAATGCCGCTGAAGTTTAAAAATGCTTCGGACCTCTTCCATTGTTCTAGGAATTCTGCTGAAGTCTAAAAATTCATCTGAACTCTTCCATTATTCTCGGAATTCGTGTGAATTTTAAAAATGCTTCGGAACTCTTCTATTGTTCTCGGAATTCCGCTGAAGTTTAAAAATGCTTAAAATCTCTTACATTGTACTCGGAATTCCGCTGAAGTTTAAAAATGCTTCGGAACTCTTCCATTGCTCTCGGAATTCTGCTGAAGTTTAAAAATGCTTCAGAACTCTTACATTGTTCTCGGAATTCTGCTGACGTTTAAAAATGCTTCGGAACTCTTCCATTGTTCTCTGAATTCCGCTGACGTTTAAAAATGCTTCGGTACTCTTCCTTTGTTCTCGGAATTCCGCTGACATATAAAAATGCTTCGGAAATCTTGCATTGTTCTCGGCATTCTGCCGAACTTTTAAAATGCTTTGGAACTCTTCCATTGCTCTCGGAATTCTGCTGAAGTTTAAAAATGCTTCAGAACTCTTCCATTGTTCTCGGAATTCTGCTGTAGTTTAAAAATGCTTCGGAACTCTTCCATTGTTCTCAGAATTCCGCTGACGTTTAAAAATGCTTCGGAAATCTTCCATTGTTTTCAAAATTCCGCTGACGTTTAAAAATGCTTCAGAAATCTTCCATTGTTCTCGGAATTCCGCTGACGTTTTAAAATGCTTCGGTACTCTTCCATTGTTCTCGGAATTCCGCTGACATATAAAAATGCTTCGGAAATCTTGCATTGTTCTCGGCATTCCGCTGACGTTTAAAAATGCTTCGGAAATCTTCCATAGTTTTCAAAATTCCGCTGACGTTTAAAAATGCTTCAGAACTCTTCCATTGTTCTCGGAATTCCGCTGACGTTTAAAAATGCTTTGGAACTCTTCCATTATTCTCGGAAATCTGCTGAAGTTTAAAAATGCTTCGGAACTCTTCCATTGTTCTCAGAATTCCGCTGAAGTTTAAAAATGCTTCGGTACTCTTCCATTGTTCTCGGAATTCCGCTGACATATAAAAATGCTTCGGAAATCTTGCATTGTTCTCGGCATTCCGCTGACGTTTAAAAATGCTTCGGAACTCTTCAATTGTTCTCGGAATTCTGCTGAACTTTTAAAATGCTTTGGAACTCTTCCATTGCTCTCGGAATTCTGCTGAAGTTTAAAAATGCTTCAGAACTCTTCCATTGTTTTCGGAATTCTGCTGAAGTTTAAAAATGCTTCGGAACTCTTCCATTGTTCTCAGAATTCCACTGACGTTTAAAAATGCTTCGGAAATCTTCCATTGTTTTCAAAATTCCGCTGACGCTTAAAAATGCTTCAGAACTCTTACATTGTTCTCGGAATTCTGCTGACGTTTAAAAATGCTTCGGTACTCTTCCTTTGTTCTCGGAATTCCGCTGACATATAAAAATGCTTCGGTACTCTTCCTTTGTTCTCGGAATTCCGCTGACATATAAAAATGCTTCGGAAATCTTGCATTGTTCTCGGCATTCCGCTGACGTTTAAAAATGCTTCGGAACTTTTCAATTGTTCTCGGAATTCTGCCGAACTTTTAAAATGCTTTGGAACTCTTCCATTGCTCTCGGAATTCTGCTGAAGTTTAAAAATGCTTCAGAACTCTTCCATTGTTCTCGGAATTCTGCTGTAGTTTAAAAATGCTTCGGAACTCTTCCATTGTTCTCAGAATTCCGCTGACGTTTAAAAATGCTTCGGAAATCTTCCATTGTTTTCAAAATTCCGCTGACGTTTAAAAATGCTTCAGAACTCTTCCATTGTTCTCGGAATTCCGCTGACTTTTAAAAATACTTCGAAACTCTTCCATTGTTCTCCAAATTCTGCTGAAGTTTAAAAATGCTTCGGAACTCTTCCATTGTTCTCGGAATTCCGCTGACGTATAAAAATGCTTCACAACTCTTCCATTGTTCTCGGAATTCCGCTGACTTTTAAAAATACTTCAAAACTCTTCCATTGTTCTCCAAATTCCGCTGAAGTTTAAAAATGCTTCGGAACCCTTCCATTGTTCTCGGAATTCTGCTGAAGTTTAAAAATGCTTCGGAACTCTTCCATTGTTCTCAGAATTCTGCTGACGTTTAAAAATGCTTCGGAACTCTTCCATTGTTCTCGGAATGCCGCTGAAGTTTAAAAATGCTTCGGACCTCTTCCATTGTTCTAGGAATTCTGCTGAAGTCTAAAAATTCATCTGAACTCTTCCATTATTCTCGGAATTCGTGTGAATTTTAAAAATGCTTCGGAACTCTTCTATTGTTCTCGGAATTCCGCTGAAGTTTAAAAATGCTTAAAATCTCTTACATTGTACTCGGAATTCCGCTGAAGTTTAAAAATGCTTCGGAACTCTTCCATTGCTCTCGGAATTCTGCTGAAGTTTAAAAATGCTTCAGAACTCTTACATTGTTCTCGGAATTCTGCTGACGTTTAAAAATGCTTCGGAACTCTTCCATTGTTCTCTGAATTCCGCTGACGTTTAAAAATGCTTCGGTACTCTTCCTTTGTTCTCGGAATTCCGCTGACATATAAAAATGCTTCGGAAATCTTGCATTGTTCTCGGCATTCCGCTGACGTTTAAAAATGCTTCGGAACTCTTCAATTGTTCTCGGAATTCTGCCGAACTTTTAAAATGCTTTGGAACTCTTCCATTGCTCTCGGAATTCTGCTGAAGTTTAAAAATGCTTCAGAACTCTTCCATTGTTCTCGGAATTCTGCTGTAGTTTAAAAATGCTTCGGAACTCTTCCATTGTTCTCAGAATTCCGCTGACGTTTAAAAATGCTTCGGAAATCTTCCATTGTTTTCAAAATTCCGCTGACGTTTAAAAATGCTTCAGAAATCTTCCATTGTTCTCGGAATTCCGCTGACGTTTTAAAATGCTTCGGTACTCTTCCATTGTTCTCGGAATTCCGCTGACATATAAAAATGCTTCGGAAATCTTGCATTGTTCTCGGCATTCCGCTGACGTTTAAAAATGCTTCAGAACTCTTCCATTGTTCTCGGAATTCCGCTGACTTTTAAAAATACTTCGAAACTCTTCCATTGTTCTCCAAATTCTGCTGAAGTTTAAAAATGCTTCGGAACTCTTCCATTGTTCTCGGAATTCCGCTGACGTATAAAAATGCTTCACAACTCTTCCATTGTTCTCGGAATTCCGCTGACTTTTAAAAATACTTCGAAACTCTTCCATTGTTCTCCAAATTCCGCTGAAGTTTAAAAATGCTTCGGAACCCTTCCATTGTTCTCGGAATTCTGCTGAAGTTTAAAAATGCTTCGGAACTCTTCCATTGTTCTCGGAATGCCGCTGAAGTTTAAAAATGCTTCGGACCTCTTCCATTGTTCTAGGAATTCTGCTGAAGTCTAAAAATTCATCTGAACTCTTCCATTATTCTCGGAATTCGTGTGAATTTTAAAAATGCTTCGGAACTCTTCTATTGTTCTCGGAATTCCGCTGAAGTTTAAAAATGCTTAAAATCTCTTACATTGTACTCGGAATTCCGCTGAAGTTTAAAAATGCTTCGGAACTCTTCCATTGCTCTCGGAATTCTGCTGAAGTTTAAAAATGCTTCAGAACTCTTACATTGTTCTCGGAATTCTGCTGACGTTTAAAAATGCTTCGGAACTCTTCCATTGTTCTCTGAATTCCGCTGACGTTTAAAAATGCTTCGGTACTCTTCCTTTGTTCTCGGAATTCCGCTGACATATAAAAATGCTTCGGAAATCTTGCATTGTTCTCGGCATTCTGCCGAACTTTTAAAATGCTTTGGAACTCTTCCATTGCTCTCGGAATTCTGCTGAAGTTTAAAAATGCTTCAGAACTCTTCCATTGTTCTCGGAATTCTGCTGTAGTTTAAAAATGCTTCGGAACTCTTCCATTGTTCTCAGAATTCCGCTGACGTTTAAAAATGCTTCGGAAATCTTCCATTGTTTTCAAAATTCCGCTGACGTTTAAAAATGCTTCAGAAATCTTCCATTGTTCTCGGAATTCCGCTGACGTTTTAAAATGCTTCGGTACTCTTCCATTGTTCTCGGAATTCCGCTGACATATAAAAATGCTTCGGAAATCTTGCATTGTTCTCGGCATTCCGCTGACGTTTAAAAATGCTTCGGAAATCTTCCATAGTTTTCAAAATTCCGCTGACGTTTAAAAATGCTTCAGAACTCTTCCATTGTTCTCGGAATTCCGCTGACGTTTAAAAATGCTTTGGAACTCTTCCATTATTCTCGGAAATCTGCTGAAGTTTAAAAATGCTTCGGAACTCTTCCATTGTTCTCAGAATTCCGCTGAAGTTTAAAAATGCTTCGGTACTCTTCCATTGTTCTCGGAATTCCGCTGACATATAAAAATGCTTCGGAAATCTTGCATTGTTCTCGGCATTCCGCTGACGTTTAAAAATGCTTCGGAACTCTTCAATTGTTCTCGGAATTCTGCTGAACTTTTAAAATGCTTTGGAACTCTTCCATTGCTCTCGGAATTCTGCTGAAGTTTAAAAATGCTTCAGAACTCTTCCATTGTTTTCGGAATTCTGCTGAAGTTTAAAAATGCTTCGGAACTCTTCCATTGTTCTCAGAATTCCACTGACGTTTAAAAATGCTTCGGAAATCTTCCATTGTTTTCAAAATTCCGCTGACGCTTAAAAATGCTTCAGAACTCTTCCATTGTTCTCGGAATTCCGCTGACGTTTAATAATGCTTCGCAACTTTTTCATTGTTCTCGGAATTCCGCTGACGGTTAAAAATGCTTCGGAACTCTTCAATTGTTCTCGGAATTCTGTTGAACTTTTAAAATGCTTTGGAACTCTTCCATTGCTCTCGGAATTCTGCTGAAGTTTAAAAATGCTTCAGAACTCTTACATTGTTCTCGGAATTCTGCTGACGTTTAAAAATGCTTCGGAACTCTACCATTGTTCTCGGAATTCCGTTGAAGTTTAAAAATGCTTCGAAACTCTTCCATTGTTCTCGGAATTCTGCTGAAGTTTAAAAATGCTTCGGAACTCTTCCATTGTTCTCGGAATTCCGCTGACGTTTAATAATGCTTCGCAACTCTTTCATTGTTCTCGGAATTCCACTGACGTTTAAAAATGCTTCGGAACGCTTCCATTGTTCTCGGAATTCCGTTGAAGTTTAAAAATGCTTCGAAACTCTTCCATTGTTCTCGGAATTCTGCTGAAGTTTAAAAATGCTTTGGAACTCTTTCATTGTTCTCAGAATTCCGCTGACATTTAAAAATGCTTTGGTACTCTTCCATTGTTCTCGGAATTCCGCTGACATATAAAAATGCTTCGGAAATCTTGCATTGTTCTCGGCATTCCGCTGACGTTTAAAAATGCTTCGGAACTCTTCAATTGTTCTCGGAATTCTGCTGAACTTTTAAAATGCTTTGGAACTCTTCCATTGCTCTCGGAATTCTGCTGAAGTTTAAAAATGCTTCAGAACTCTTACATTGTTCTCGGAATTCTGCTGAAGTTTAAAAATGCTTCGGTACTCTTCCATTGTTCTCGGAATTCCGCTGACATACAAAAATGCTTCGGAAATCTTGCATTGTTCTCGGCATTCCGCTGACGTTTAAAAATGCTTCGGAACTCTTCCATTGTTCTCAGAATTCCGCTGACGTTTAAAAATGCTTCGGAAATCTTCCATTGTTTTCAAAATTCCGCTGACGTTTAAAAATGCTTCAGAACTCTTCCATTGTTCTCGGAATTCCGCTGACGTTTAAAAATGCTTTGGAACTCTTCCATTGTTCTTGGAATTCTGCTGAAGTTTAAAAATGCTTCGGAACTCTTCCATTGTTCTCAGAATTCCACTGACGTTTAAAAATGCTTCGGAAATCTTCCATTGTTTTCGGAATTCTGCTGAAGTTTAAAAATGCTTCGGAACTCTTCCATTGTTCTCAGAATTCCACTGACGTTTAAAAATGCTTCGGAAATCTTCCATTGTTTTCAAAATTCCGCTGACGCTTAAAAATGCTTCAGAACTCTTCCATTGTTCTCGGAATTCCGCTGACGTTTAATAATGCTTCGCAACTTTTTCATTGTTCTCGGAATTCCGCTGACGGTTAAAAATGCTTCGGAACTCTTCAATTGTTCTCGGAATTCTGTTGAACTTTTAAAATGCTTTGGAACTCTTCCATTGCTCTCGGAATTCTGCTGAAGTTTAAAAATGCTTCAGAACTCTTACATTGTTCTCGGAATTCTGCTGACGTTTAAAAATGCTTCGGAACTCTACCATTGTTCTCGGAATTCCGTTGAAGTTTAAAAATGCTTCGAAACTCTTCCATTGTTCTCGGAATTCTGCTGAAGTTTAAAAATGCTTCGGAACTCTTCCATTGTTCTCGGAATTCCGCTGACGTTTAATAATGCTTCGCAACTCTTTCATTGTTCTCGGAATTCCACTGACGTTTAAAAATGCTTCGGAACGCTTCCATTGTTCTCGGAATTCCGTTGAAGTTTAAAAATGCTTCGAAACTCTTCCATTGTTCTCGGAATTCTGCTGAAGTTTAAAAATGCTTTGGAACTCTTTCATTGTTCTCAGAATTCCGCTGACATTTAAAAATGCTTTGGTACTCTTCCATTGTTCTCGGAATTCCGCTGACATATAAAAATGCTTCGGAAATCTTGCATTGTTCTCGGCATTCCGCTGACGTTTAAAAATGCTTCGGAACTCTTCAATTGTTCTCGGAATTCTGCTGAACTTTTAAAATGCTTTGGAACTCTTCCATTGCTCTCGGAATTCTGCTGAAGTTTAAAAATGCTTCAGAACTCTTACATTGTTCTCGGAATTCTGCTGAAGTTTAAAAATGCTTCGGTACTCTTCCATTGTTCTCGGAATTCCGCTGACATACAAAAATGCTTCGGAAATCTTGCATTGTTCTCGGCATTCCGCTGACGTTTAAAAATGCTTCGGAACTCTTCCATTGTTCTCAGAATTCCGCTGACGTTTAAAAATGCTTCGGAAATCTTCCATTGTTTTCAAAATTCCGCTGACGTTTAAAAATGCTTCAGAACTCTTCCATTGTTCTTGGAATTCTGCTGAAGTTTAAAAATGCTTCGGAACTCTTCCATTGTTCTCAGAATTCCGCTGACGTTTAAAAATGCTTCGGTACTCTTCCATTGTTCTCGGAATTCCACTGACATATAAAAATGCTTCGGAAATCTGGCATTGTTCTCGGCATTCCGCTGACGTTTAAAAATGCTTCGGAACTCTTCCATTGTTCTCAGAATTCTGCTGACGTTTAAAAATGCTTCGGAACTCTTCCATTGTTCTCGGAATTCCGCTGAAGTTTAAAAATGCTTCGGTACTCTTCCATTGTTCTCGGAATTCCGCTGAAGTTTAAAAATGCTTTGGAACTCTTTCATTGTTCTCAGAATTCCGCTGACATTTAAAAATGCTTTGGTACTCTTCCATTGTTCTCGGAATTCCGCTGACATATAAAAATGCTTCGGAAATCTTGCATTGTTCTCGGCATTCCGCTGACGTTTAAAAATGCTTCGGAACTCTTCAATTGTTCTCGGAATTCTGCTGAACTTTTAAAATGCTTTGGAACTCTTCCATTGCTCTCGGAATTCTGCTGAAGTTTAAAAATGCTTCAGAACTCTTACATTGTTCTCGGAATTCTGCTGAAGTTTAAAAATGCTTCGGTACTCTTCCATTGTTCTCGGAATTCCGCTGACATACAAAAATGCTTCGGAAATCTTGCATTGTTCTCGGCATTCCGCTGACGTTTAAAAATGCTTCGGAACTCTTCCATTGTTCTCAGAATTCCGCTGACGTTTAAAAATGCTTCGGAAATCTTCCATTGTTTTCAAAATTCCGCTGACGTTTAAAAATGCTTCAGAACTCTTCCATTGTTCTCGGAATTCCGCTGACGTTTAAAAATGCTTTGGAACTCTTCCATTGTTCTTGGAATTCTGCTGAAGTTTAAAAATGCTTCGGAACTCTTCCATTGTTCTCAGAATTCCGCTGACGTTTAAAAATGCTTCGGTACTCTTCCATTGTTCTCGGAATTCCACTGACATATAAAAATGCTTTGGAACTCTTCAATTGTTCTCGGAATTCTGCCGAACTTTTAAAATGCTTTGGAACTCTTCCATTGCTCTCGGAATTCTGCTGAAGTTTAAAAATGCTTCAGAACTCTTCCATTCTTCTCGGAATTCTGCTGTAGTTTAAAAATGCTTCGGACCTCTTCCATTGTTCTAGGAATTCTGCTGAAGTCTAAAAATTCATCTGAACTCTTCCATTATTCTCGGAATTCGTGTGAATTTTAAAAATGCTTCGGAACTCTTCTATTGTTCTCGGAATTCCGCTGAAGTTTAAAAATGCTTAAAATCTCTTACATTGTACTCGGAATTCCGCTGAAGTTTAAAAATGCTTCAGAACTCTTCCATTGCTCTCGGAATTCTGCTGAAGTTTAAAAATGCTTCAGAACTCTTACATTGTTCTCGGAATTCTGCTGACGTTTAAAAATGCTTCGGAACTCTTCCATTGTTCTCTGAATTCCGCTGACGTTTAAAAATGCTTCGGTACTCTTCCTTTGTTCTCGGAATTCCGCTGACATATAAAAATGCTTCGGAAATCTTGCATTGTTCTCGGCATTCCGCTGACGTTTAAAAATGCTTCGGAACTCTTCAATTGTTCTCGGAATTCTGCCGAACTTTTAAAATGCTTTGGAACTCTTCCATTGCTCTCGGAATTCTGCTGAAGTTTAAAAATGCTTCAGAACTCTTCCATTGTTCTCGGAATTCTGCTGTAGTTTAAAAATGCTACGGAACTCTTCCATTGTTCTCAGAATTCCGCTGACGTGTAAAAATGCTTTGGAAATCTTCCATTGTTTTCAAAATTCCGCTGACGTTTAAAAATGCTTCAGAACTCTTCCATTGTTCTCGGAATTCCGCTGACGTTTTAAAATGCTTCGGTACTCTTCCATTGTTCTCGGAATTCTGCTGAAGTTTAAAAATGCTTCGGAACTCTTCCATTGTTCTCAGAATTCCGCTAACGTTTAAAAATGCTTCAGAAATCTTCCATTGTTTTCAAAATTCCGCTGACGCTTAAATATGCTTCAGAACTCTTCCATTGTTCTCGGAATTCCGCTGACGTTTAATAATGCTTCGCAACTCTTTCTTTGTACTCGGAATTCCGCTAACGTTTAAAAATGCTTCGGAACTCTTCCATTGTTCTCGGAATTCCGTTGAAGTTTAAAAATGCTTCGAAACTCTTCCATTGTTCTGGGAATTCTGCTGAAGTTTAAAAATGCTTCAGAACTCTTCCATTGTTCTCAGAATTCCGCTGACGTTTAAAAATGCTTCGGAAATCTTCCATTGTTTTCAAAATTCCGCTGACGTTTAAAAATGCTTCAGAACTCTTCCATTGTTCTCGGAATTCCGCTGACGTTTAAAAATGCTTTGGAACTCTTCCATTGTTCTTGGAATTCTGCTGAAGTTTAAAAATGCTTCGGAACTCTTCCATTGTTCTCAGAATTCCGCTGACGTTTAAAAATGCTTCGGTACTCTTCCATTGTTCTCGCAATTCCACTGACATATAAAAATGCTTCGGAAATCTTGCATTGTTCTCGGCATTCCGCTGACGTTTAAAAATGCTTCGGAACTCTTCCATTGTTCTCAGAATTCTGCTGACGTTTAAAAATGCTTCGGAACTCTTCCATTGTTCTCGGAATTCCGCTGAAGTTTAAAAATGCTTCGGACCTCTTCCATTGTTCTAGGAATTCTGCTGAAGTCTAAAAATTCATCTGAACTCTTCCATTATTCTCAGAATTCGTGTGAATTTTAAAAATGCTTCGGAACTCTTCTATTGTTCTCGGAATTCCGCTGAAGTTTAAAAATGCTTAAAATCTCTTACATTGTACTCGGAATTCCGCTGAAGTTTAAAAATGCTTCGGACCTCTTCCATTGTTCTAGGAATTCTGCTGAAGTCTAAAAATTCATCTGAACTCTTCCATTATTCTCAGAATTCGTGTGAATTTTAAAAATGCTTCGGAACTCTTCCATTGTTCTCGGAATTCCGTTGAAGTTTAAAAATGCTTCGAAACTCTTCCATTGTTCTGGGAATTCTGCTGAAGTTTAAAAATGCTTCAGAACTCTTCCATTGTTCTCGGAATTCCGCTGATGTTTAAACATGCTTCGGAACTCATCCATTGTTCTCGGAATTCTGTTGAAGTTTAAAAATCCTTCTAAACTCTTCCATTGTTCTCGGAATTCTGCTGAAGTTTAAAAATGCTTCGGAACTCTTCCATTGTTCTCGGAATTCCGCTGACATATAAAAATGCTTCGGAAATCTTGCATTGTTCTCGGCATTCCGCTGACGTTTAAAAATGCTTCGGAACTCTTCAATTGTTCTCGGAATTCTGCTGAACTTTTAAAATGCTTTGGAACTCTTCCATTGCTCTCGCAATTCTGCTGACGTTTAAAAATGCTTCAGAACTCTTCCATTGTTCTCGGAATTCTGTTGACGTTTAAAAATGCTTCGGAACTCTTCTATTGTTCTCGGAATTCCGCTGACGTTTAAAAATGCTTCACAACTCTTCCATTGTTCTCGGAATTCCGCTGACTTTTAAAAATACTTCGAAACTCTTCCATTGTTCTCCAAATTCCGCTGAAGTTTAAAAATGCTTCGGAACCCTTCCATTGTTCTCGGAATTCTGCTGAAGTTTAAAAATGTTTCGGAACTCTTCCATTGTTCTCAGAATTCCGCTGAAGTTTAAAAATGCTTCGGACCTCTTCCATTGTTCTAGGAATTCTGCTGAAGTTTAAAAATTCATCTGAACTCTTCCATTATTCTCGGAATTCGTGTGAATTTTAAAAATGCTTCGGAACTCTTCTATTGTTCTCGGAATTCCGCTGAAGTTTAAAAATGCTTAAAATCTCTTACATTGTACTCGGAAATCCGCTGAAGTTTAAAATTGCTTCGGAACTCTTCCATTGCTCTCGGAATTCTGCTGAAGTTTAAAAATGCTTCAGAACTCTTACATTGTTCTCGGAATTCTGCTGACGTTTAAAAATGCTTCGGTACTCTTCCTTTGTTCTCGGAATTCCGCTGACATATAAAAATGCTTCGGTACTCTTCCTTTGTTCTCGGAATTCCGCTGACATATAAAAATGCTTCGGAAATCTTGCATTGTTCTCGGCATTCCGCTGACGTTTAAAAATGCTTCGGAACTTTTCAATTGTTCTCGGAATTCTGCCGAACTTTTAAAATGCTTTGGAACTCTTCCATTGCTCTCGGAATTCTGCTGAAGTTTAAAAATGCTTCAGAACTCTTCCATTGTTCTCGGAATTCTGCTGTAGTTTAAAAATGCTTCGGAACTCTTCCATTGTTCTCAGAATTCCGCTGACGTTTAAAAATGCTTCGGAAATCTTCCATTGTTTTCAAAATTCCGCTGACGTTTAAAAATGCTTCAGAACTCTTCCATTGTTCTCGGAATTCCGATGACTTTTAAAAATACTTCGAAACTCTTCCATTGTTCTCCAAATTCTGCTGAAGTTTAAAAATGCTTCGGAACTCTTCCATTGTTCTCGGAATTCCGCTGACGTATAAAAATGCTTCACAACTCTTCCATTGTTCTCGGAATTCCGCTGACTTTTAAAAATACTTCAAAACTCTTCCATTGTTCTCCAAATTCCGCTGAAGTTTAAAAATGCTTCGGAACCCTTCCATTGTTCTCGGAATTCTGCTGAAGTTTAAAAATGCTTCGGAACTCTTCCATTGTTCTCAGAATTCTGCTGACGTTTAAAAATGCTTCGGAACTCTTCCATTGTTCTCGGAATGCCGCTGAAGTTTAAAAATGCTTCGGACCTCTTCCATTGTTCTAGGAATTCTGCTGAAGTCTAAAAATTCATCTGAACTCTTCCATTATTCTCGGAATTCGTGTGAATTTTAAAAATGCTTCGGAACTCTTCTATTGTTCTCGGAATTCCGCTGAAGTTTAAAAATGCTTAAAATCTCTTACATTGTACTCGGAATTCCGCTGAAGTTTAAAAATGCTTCGGAACTCTTCCATTGCTCTCGGAATTCTGCTGAAGTTTAAAAATGCTTCAGAACTCTTACATTGTTCTCGGAATTCTGCTGACGTTTAAAAATGCTTCGGAACTCTTCCATTGTTCTCTGAATTCCGCTGACGTTTAAAAATGCTTCGGTACTCTTCCTTTGTTCTCGGAATTCCGCTGACATATAAAAATGCTTCGGAAATCTTGCATTGTTCTCGGCATTCCGCTGACGTTTAAAAATGCTTCGGAACTCTTCAATTGTTCTCGGAATTCTGCCGAACTTTTAAAATGCTTTGGAACTCTTCCATTGCTCTCGGAATTCTGCTGAAGTTTAAAAATGCTTCAGAACTCTTCCATTGTTCTCGGAATTCTGCTGTAGTTTAAAAATGCTTCGGAACTCTTCCATTGTTCTCAGAATTCCGCTGACGTTTAAAAATGCTTCGGAAATCTTCCATTGTTTTCAAAATTCCGCTGACGTTTAAAAATGCTTCAGAAATCTTCCATTGTTCTCGGAATTCCGCTGACGTTTTAAAATGCTTCGGTACTCTTCCATTGTTCTCGGAATTCCGCTGACATATAAAAATGCTTCGGAAATCTTGCATTGTTCTCGGCATTCCGCTGACGTTTAAAAATGCTTCGGAAATCTTCCATAGTTTTCAAAATTCCGCTGACGTTTAAAAATGCTTCAGAACTCTTCCATTGTTCTCGGAATTCCGCTGACGTTTAAAAATGCTTTGGAACTCTTCCATTATTCTCGGAAATCTGCTGAAGTTTAAAAATGCTTCGGAACTCTTCCATTGTTCTCAGAATTCCGCTGAAGTTTAAAAATGCTTCGGTACTCTTCCATTGTTCTCGGAATTCCGCTGACATATAAAAATGCTTCGGAAATCTTGCATTGTTCTCGGCATTCCGCTGACGTTTAAAAATGCTTCGGAACTCTTCAATTGTTCTCGGAATTCTGCTGAACTTTTAAAATGCTTTGGAACTCTTCCATTGCTCTCGGAATTCTGCTGAAGTTTAAAAATGCTTCAGAACTCTTCCATTGTTTTCGGAATTCTGCTGAAGTTTAAAAATGCTTCGGAACTCTTCCATTGTTCTCAGAATTCCACTGACGTTTAAAAATGCTTCGGAAATCTTCCATTGTTTTCAAAATTCCGCTGACGCTTAAAAATGCTTCAGAACTCTTCCATTGTTCTCGGAATTCCGCTGACGTTTAATAATGCTTCGCAACTTTTTCATTGTTCTCGGAATTCCGCTGACGGTTAAAAATGCTTCGGAACTCTTCAATTGTTCTCGGAATTCTGTTGAACTTTTAAAATGCTTTGGAACTCTTCCATTGCTCTCGGAATTCTGCTGAAGTTTAAAAATGCTTCAGAACTCTTACATTGTTCTCGGAATTCTGCTGACGTTTAAAAATGCTTCGGAACTCTACCATTGTTCTCGGAATTCCGTTGAAGTTTAAAAATGCTTCGAAACTCTTCCATTGTTCTCGGAATTCTGCTGAAGTTTAAAAATGCTTCGGAACTCTTCCATTGTTCTCGGAATTCCGCTGACGTTTAATAATGCTTCGCAACTCTTTCATTGTTCTCGGAATTCCACTGACGTTTAAAAATGCTTCGGAACGCTTCCATTGTTCTCGGAATTCCGTTGAAGTTTAAAAATGCTTCGAAACTCTTCCATTGTTCTCGGAATTCTGCTGAAGTTTAAAAATGCTTTGGAACTCTTTCATTGTTCTCAGAATTCCGCTGACATTTAAAAATGCTTTGGTACTCTTCCATTGTTCTCGGAATTCCGCTGACATATAAAAATGCTTCGGAAATCTTGCATTGTTCTCGGCATTCCGCTGACGTTTAAAAATGCTTCGGAACTCTTCAATTGTTCTCGGAATTCTGCTGAACTTTTAAAATGCTTTGGAACTCTTCCATTGCTCTCGGAATTCTGCTGAAGTTTAAAAATGCTTCAGAACTCTTACATTGTTCTCGGAATTCTGCTGAAGTTTAAAAATGCTTCGGTACTCTTCCATTGTTCTCGGAATTCCGCTGACATACAAAAATGCTTCGGAAATCTTGCATTGTTCTCGGCATTCCGCTGACGTTTAAAAATGCTTCGGAACTCTTCCATTGTTCTCAGAATTCCGCTGACGTTTAAAAATGCTTCGGAAATCTTCCATTGTTTTCAAAATTCCGCTGACGTTTAAAAATGCTTCAGAACTCTTCCATTGTTCTCGGAATTCCGCTGACGTTTAAAAATGCTTTGGAACTCTTCCATTGTTCTTGGAATTCTGCTGAAGTTTAAAAATGCTTCGGAACTCTTCCATTGTTCTCAGAATTCCACTGACGTTTAAAAATGCTTCGGAAATCTTCCATTGTTTTCGGAATTCTGCTGAAGTTTAAAAATGCTTCGGAACTCTTCCATTGTTCTCAGAATTCCACTGACGTTTAAAAATGCTTCGGAAATCTTCCATTGTTTTCAAAATTCCGCTGACGCTTAAAAATGCTTCAGAACTCTTCCATTGTTCTCGGAATTCCGCTGACGTTTAATAATGCTTCGCAACTTTTTCATTGTTCTCGGAATTCCGCTGACGGTTAAAAATGCTTCGGAACTCTTCAATTGTTCTCGGAATTCTGTTGAACTTTTAAAATGCTTTGGAACTCTTCCATTGCTCTCGGAATTCTGCTGAAGTTTAAAAATGCTTCAGAACTCTTACATTGTTCTCGGAATTCTGCTGACGTTTAAAAATGCTTCGGAACTCTACCATTGTTCTCGGAATTCCGTTGAAGTTTAAAAATGCTTCGAAACTCTTCCATTGTTCTCGGAATTCTGCTGAAGTTTAAAAATGCTTCGGAACTCTTCCATTGTTCTCGGAATTCCGCTGACGTTTAATAATGCTTCGCAACTCTTTCATTGTTCTCGGAATTCCACTGACGTTTAAAAATGCTTCGGAACGCTTCCATTGTTCTCGGAATTCCGTTGAAGTTTAAAAATGCTTCGAAACTCTTCCATTGTTCTCGGAATTCTGCTGAAGTTTAAAAATGCTTTGGAACTCTTTCATTGTTCTCAGAATTCCGCTGACATTTAAAAATGCTTTGGTACTCTTCCATTGTTCTCGGAATTCCGCTGACATATAAAAATGCTTCGGAAATCTTGCATTGTTCTCGGCATTCCGCTGACGTTTAAAAATGCTTCGGAACTCTTCAATTGTTCTCGGAATTCTGCTGAACTTTTAAAATGCTTTGGAACTCTTCCATTGCTCTCGGAATTCTGCTGAAGTTTAAAAATGCTTCAGAACTCTTACATTGTTCTCGGAATTCTGCTGAAGTTTAAAAATGCTTCGGTACTCTTCCATTGTTTTCAAAATTCCGCTGACGCTTAAATATGCTTCAGAACTCTTCCATTGTTCTCGGAATTCCGCTGACGTTTAATAATGCTTCGCAACTCTTTCATTGTACTCGGAATTCCGCTAACGTTTAAAAATGCTTCGGAACTCTTCCATTGTTCTCGGAATTCCGTTGAAGTTTAAAAATGCTTCGAAACTCTTCCATTGTTCTGGGAATTCTGCTGAAGTTTAAAAATGCTTCAGAACTCTTCCATTGTTCTCAGAATTCCGCTGACGTTTAAAAATGCTTCGGAAATCTTCCATTGTTTTCAAAATTCCGCTGACGTTTAAAAATGCTTCAGAACTCTTCCATTGTTCTCGGAATTCCGCTGACGTTTAAAAATGCTTTGGAACTCTTCCATTGTTCTTGGAATTCTGCTGAAGTTTAAAAATGCTTCGGAACTCTTCCATTGTTCTCAGAATTCCGCTGACGTTTAAAAATGCTTCGGTACTCTTCCATTGTTCTCGCAATTCCACTGACATATAAAAATGCTTCGGAAATCTTGCATTGTTCTCGGCATTCCGCTGACGTTTAAAAATGCTTCGGAACTCTTCCATTGTTCTCAGAATTCTGCTGACGTTTAAAAATGCTTCGGAACTCTTCCATTGTTCTCGGAATTCCGCTGAAGTTTAAAAATGCTTCGGACCTCTTCCATTGTTCTAGGAATTCTGCTGAAGTCTAAAAATTCATCTGAACTCTTCCATTATTCTCGGAATTCGTGTGAATTTTAAAAATGCTTCGGAACTCTTCTATTGTTCTCGGAATTCCGCTGAAGTTTAAAAATGCTTAAAATCTCTTACATTGTACTCGGAATTCCGCTGAAGTTTAAAAATGCTTCGGAACTCTTCCATTCCTCTCGGAATTCTGCTGAAGTGTAAAAATGCTTCAGAACTCTTACATTGTTCTCGGAATTCTGCTGACGTTTAAAAATGCTTCGAAACTCTTCCATTGTTCTCTGAATTCCGCTGACGTTTAAAAATGCTTCGGTACTCTTCCTTTGTTCTCGGAATTCCGCTGACATATAAAAATGCTTCGGAAATCTTGCATTGTTCTCGGCATTCCGCTGACGTTTAAAAATGCTTCGGAACTCTTCAATTGTTCTCGGAATTCTGCCGAACTTTTAAAATGCTTTGGAACTCTTCCATTGCTCTCGGAATTCTGCTGAAGTTTAAAAATGCTTCAGAACTCTTCCATTGTTCTCGGAATTCCGCTGACATTTAATAATGCTTCGCAACTCTTTCATTGTACTCGGAATTCCGCTAACGTTTAAAAATGCTTCGGAACTCTTCCATTGTTCTCGGAATTCCGTTGAAGTTTAAAAATGCTTCGAAACTCTTCCATTGTTCTGGGAATTCTGCTGAAGTTTAAAAATGCTTCAGAACTCTTCCATTGTTCTCGGAATTCCGCTGATGTTTAAACATGCTTCGGAACTCATCCATTGTTCTCGGAATTCTGTTGAAGTTTAAAAATCCTTCTAAACTCTTCCATTGTTCTCGGAATTCTGCTGAAGTTTAAAAATGCTTCGGAACTCTTCCATTGTTCTCGGAATTCCGCTGACATATAAAAATGCTTCGGAAATCTTGCATTGTTCTCGGCATTCCGCTGACGTTTAAAAATGCTTCGGAACTCTTCAATTGTTCTCGGAATTCTGCTGAACTTTTAAAATGCTTTGGAACTCTTCCATTGCTCTCGCAATTCTGCTGACGTTTAAAAATGCTTCAGAACTCTTCCATTGTTCTCGGAATTCTGTTGACGTTTAAAAATGCTTCGGAACTCTTCTATTGTTCTCGGAATTCCGCTGACGTTTAAAAATGCTTCACAACTCTTCCATTGTTCTCGGAATTCCGCTGACTTTTAAAAATACTTCGAAACTCTTCCATTGTTCTCCAAATTCCGCTGAAGTTTAAAAATGCTTCGGAACCCTTCCATTGTTCTCGGAATTCTGCTGAAGTTTAAAAATGTTTCGGAACTCTTCCATTGTTCTCAGAATTCCGCTGAAGTTTAAAAATGCTTCGGACCTCTTCCATTGTTCTAGGAATTCTGCTGAAGTTTAAAAATTCATCTGAACTCTTCCATTATTCTCGGAATTCGTGTGAATTTTAAAAATGCTTCGGAACTCTTCTATTGTTCTCGGAATTCCGCTGAAGTTTAAAAATGCTTAAAATCTCTTACATTGTACTCGGAAATCCGCTGAAGTTTAAAAATGCTTCGGAACTCTTCCATTGCTCTCGGAATTCTGCTGAAGTTTAAAAATGCTTCAGAACTCTTACATTGTTCTCGGAATTCTGCTGACGTTTAAAAATGCTTCGGTACTCTTCCTTTGTTCTCGGAATTCCGCTGACATATAAAAATGCTTCGGTACTCTTCCTTTGTTCTCGGAATTCCGCTGACATATAAAAATGCTTCGGAAATCTTGCATTGTTCTCGGCATTCCGCTGACGTTTAAAAATGCTTCGGAACTTTTCAATTGTTCTCGGAATTCTGCCGAACTTTTAAAATGCTTTGGAACTCTTCCATTGCTCTCGGAATTCTGCTGAAGTTTAAAAATGCTTCAGAACTCTTCCATTGTTCTCGGAATTCTGCTGTAGTTTAAAAATGCTTCGGAACTCTTCCATTGTTCTCAGAATTCCGCTGACGTTTAAAAATGCTTCGGAAATCTTCCATTGTTTTCAAAATTCCGCTGACGTTTAAAAATGCTTCAGAACTCTTCCATTGTTCTCGGAATTCCGATGACTTTTAAAAATACTTCGAAACTCTTCCATTGTTCTCCAAATTCTGCTGAAGTTTAAAAATGCTTCGGAACTCTTCCATTGTTCTCGGAATTCCGCTGACGTATAAAAATGCTTCACAACTCTTCCATTGTTCTCGGAATTCCGCTGACTTTTAAAAATACTTCAAAACTCTTCCATTGTTCTCCAAATTCCGCTGAAGTTTAAAAATGCTTCGGAACCCTTCCATTGTTCTCGGAATTCTGCTGAAGTTTAAAAATGCTTCGGAACTCTTCCATTGTTCTCAGAATTCTGCTGACGTTTAAAAATGCTTCGGAACTCTTCCATTGTTCTCGGAATGCCGCTGAAGTTTAAAAATGCTTCGGACCTCTTCCATTGTTCTAGGAATTCTGCTGAAGTCTAAAAATTCATCTGAACTCTTCCATTATTCTCGGAATTCGTGTGAATTTTAAAAATGCTTCGGAACTCTTCTATTGTTCTCGGAATTCCGCTGAAGTTTAAAAATGCTTAAAATCTCTTACATTGTACTCGGAATTCCGCTGAAGTTTAAAAATGCTTCGGAACTCTTCCATTGCTCTCGGAATTCTGCTGAAGTTTAAAAATGCTTCAGAACTCTTACATTGTTCTCGGAATTCTGCTGACGTTTAAAAATGCTTCGGAACTCTTCCATTGTTCTCTGAATTCCGCTGACGTTTAAAAATGCTTCGGTACTCTTCCTTTGTTCTCGGAATTCCGCTGACATATAAAAATGCTTCGGAAATCTTGCATTGTTCTCGGCATTCCGCTGACGTTTAAAAATGCTTCGGAACTCTTCAATTGTTCTCGGAATTCTGCCGAACTTTTAAAATGCTTTGGAACTCTTCCATTGCTCTCGGAATTCTGCTGAAGTTTAAAAATGCTTCAGAACTCTTCCATTGTTCTCGGAATTCTGCTGTAGTTTAAAAATGCTTCGGAACTCTTCCATTGTTCTCAGAATTCCGCTGACGTTTAAAAATGCTTCGGAAATCTTCCATTGTTTTCAAAATTCCGCTGACGTTTAAAAATGCTTCAGAAATCTTCCATTGTTCTCGGAATTCCGCTGACGTTTTAAAATGCTTCGGTACTCTTCCATTGTTCTCGGAATTCCGCTGACATATAAAAATGCTTCGGAAATCTTGCATTGTTCTCGGCATTCCGCTGACGTTTAAAAATGCTTCGGAAATCTTCCATAGTTTTCAAAATTCCGCTGACGTTTAAAAATGCTTCAGAACTCTTCCATTGTTCTCGGAATTCCGCTGACGTTTAAAAATGCTTTGGAACTCTTCCATTATTCTCGGAAATCTGCTGAAGTTTAAAAATGCTTCGGAACTCTTCCATTGTTCTCAGAATTCCGCTGAAGTTTAAAAATGCTTCGGTACTCTTCCATTGTTCTCGGAATTCCGCTGACATATAAAAATGCTTCGGAAATCTTGCATTGTTCTCGGCATTCCGCTGACGTTTAAAAATGCTTCGGAACTCTTCAATTGTTCTCGGAATTCTGCTGAACTTTTAAAATGCTTTGGAACTCTTCCATTGCTCTCGGAATTCTGCTGAAGTTTAAAAATGCTTCAGAACTCTTCCATTGTTTTCGGAATTCTGCTGAAGTTTAAAAATGCTTCGGAACTCTTCCATTGTTCTCAGAATTCCACTGACGTTTAAAAATGCTTCGGAAATCTTCCATTGTTTTCAAAATTCCGCTGACGCTTAAAAATGCTTCAGAACTCTTCCATTGTTCTCGGAATTCCGCTGACGTTTAATAATGCTTCGCAACTTTTTCATTGTTCTCGGAATTCCGCTGACGGTTAAAAATGCTTCGGAACTCTTCAATTGTTCTCGGAATTCTGTTGAACTTTTAAAATGCTTTGGAACTCTTCCATTGCTCTCGGAATTCTGCTGAAGTTTAAAAATGCTTCAGAACTCTTACATTGTTCTCGGAATTCTGCTGACGTTTAAAAATGCTTCGGAACTCTACCATTGTTCTCGGAATTCCGTTGAAGTTTAAAAATGCTTCGAAACTCTTCCATTGTTCTCGGAATTCTGCTGAAGTTTAAAAATGCTTCGGAACTCTTCCATTGTTCTCGGAATTCCGCTGACGTTTAATAATGCTTCGCAACTCTTTCATTGTTCTCGGAATTCCACTGACGTTTAAAAATGCTTCGGAACGCTTCCATTGTTCTCGGAATTCCGTTGAAGTTTAAAAATGCTTCGAAACTCTTCCATTGTTCTCGGAATTCTGCTGAAGTTTAAAAATGCTTTGGAACTCTTTCATTGTTCTCAGAATTCCGCTGACATTTAAAAATGCTTTGGTACTCTTCCATTGTTCTCGGAATTCCGCTGACATATAAAAATGCTTCGGAAATCTTGCATTGTTCTCGGCATTCCGCTGACGTTTAAAAATGCTTCGGAACTCTTCAATTGTTCTCGGAATTCTGCTGAACTTTTAAAATGCTTTGGAACTCTTCCATTGCTCTCGGAATTCTGCTGAAGTTTAAAAATGCTTCAGAACTCTTACATTGTTCTCGGAATTCTGCTGAAGTTTAAAAATGCTTCGGTACTCTTCCATTGTTCTCGGAATTCCGCTGACATACAAAAATGCTTCGGAAATCTTGCATTGTTCTCGGCATTCCGCTGACGTTTAAAAATGCTTCGGAACTCTTCCATTGTTCTCAGAATTCCGCTGACTTTTAAAAATGCTTCGGAAATCTTCCATTGTTTTCAAAATTCCGCTGACGTTTAAAAATGCTTCAGAACTCTTCCATTGTTCTCGGAATTCCGCTGACGTTTAAAAATGCTTTGGAACTCTTCCATTGTTCTTGGAATTCTGCTGAAGTTTAAAAATGCTTCGGAACTCTTCCATTGTTCTCAGAATTCCACTGACGTTTAAAAATGCTTCGGAAATCTTCCATTGTTTTCGGAATTCTGCTGAAGTTTAAAAATGCTTCGGAACTCTTCCATTGTTCTCAGAATTCCACTGACGTTTAAAAATGCTTCGGAAATCTTCCATTGTTTTCAAAATTCCGCTGACGCTTAAAAATGCTTCAGAACTCTTCCATTGTTCTCGGAATTCCGCTGACGTTTAATAATGCTTCGCAACTTTTTCATTGTTCTCGGAATTCCGCTGACGGTTAAAAATGCTTCGGAACTCTTCAATTGTTCTCGGAATTCTGTTGAACTTTTAAAATGCTTTGGAACTCTTCCATTGCTCTCGGAATTCTGCTGAAGTTTAAAAATGCTTCAGAACTCTTACATTGTTCTCGGAATTCTGCTGACGTTTAAAAATGCTTCGGAACTCTACCATTGTTCTCGGAATTCCGTTGAAGTTTAAAAATGCTTCGAAACTCTTCCATTGTTCTCGGAATTCTGCTGAAGTTTAAAAATGCTTCGGAACTCTTCCATTGTTCTCGGAATTCCGCTGACGTTTAATTATGCTTCGCAACTCTTTCATTGTTCTCGGAATTCCACTGACGTTTAAAAATGCTTCGGAACGCTTCCATTGTTCTCGGAATTCCGTTGAAGTTTAAAAATGCTTCGAAACTCTTCCATTGTTCTCGGAATTCTGCTGAAGTTTAAAAATGCTTTGGAACTCTTTCATTGTTCTCAGAATTCCGCTGACATTTAAAAATGCTTTGGTACTCTTCCATTGTTCTCGGAATTCCGCTGACATATAAAAATGCTTCGGAAATCTTGCATTGTTCTCGGCATTCCGCTGACGTTTAAAAATGCTTCGGAACTCTTCAATTGTTCTCGGAATTCTGCTGAACTTTTAAAATGCTTTGGAACTCTTCCATTGCTCTCGGAATTCTGCTGAAGTTTAAAAATGCTTCAGAACTCTTACATTGTTCTCGGAATTCTGCTGAAGTTTAAAAATGCTTCGGTACTCTTCCATTGTTCTCGGAATTCCGCTGACATACAAAAATGCTTCGGAAATCTTGCATTGTTCTCGGCATTCCGCTGACGTTTAAAAATGCTTCGGAACTCTTCCATTGTTCTCAGAATTCCGCTGACGTTTAAAAATGCTTCGGAAATCTTCCATTGTTTTCAAAATTCCGCTGACGTTTAAAAATGCTTCAGAACTCTTCCATTGTTCTCGGAATTCCGCTGACGTTTAAAAATGCTTTGGAACTCTTCCATTGTTCTTGGAATTCTGCTGAAGTTTAAAAATGCTTCGGAACTCTTCCATTGTTCTCAGAATTCCGCTGACGTTTAAAAATGCTTCGGTACTCTTCCATTGTTCTCGCAATTCCACTGACATATAAAAATGCTTCGGAAATCTGGCATTGTTCTCGGCATTCCGCTGACGTTTAAAAATGCTTCGGAACTCTTCCATTGTTCTCAGAATTCTGCTGACGTTTAAAAATGCTTTGGTACTCTTCCATTGTTCTCGGAATTCCGCTGACATATAAAAATGCTTCGGAAATCTTGCATTGTTCTCGGCATTCCGCTGACGTTTAAAAATGCTTCGGAACTCTTCAATTGTTCTCGGAATTCTGCCGAACTTTTAAAATGCTTTGGAACTCTTCCATTGCTCTCGGAATTCTGCTGAAGTTTTAAAATGCTTTGGAACTCTTCCATTGCTCTCGGAATTCCGCTGACGTTTAAAAATGCTTCGGAACTCTTCCATTGTTCTCAGAATTCTGCTGACGTTTAAAAATGCTTCGGAACTCTTCCATTGTTCTCGGAATTCCGCTGAAGTTTAAAAATGCTTCGGTACTCTTCCATTGTTCTCGGAATTCCGCTGAAGTTTAAAAATGCTTTGGAACTCTTTCATTGTTCTCAGAATTCCGCTGACATTTAAAAATGCTTTGGTACTCTTCCATTGTTCTCGGAATTCCGCTGACATATAAAAATGCTTCGGAAATCTTGCATTGTTCTCGGCATTCCGCTGACGTTTAAAAATGCTTCGGAACTCTTCAATTGTTCTCGGAATTCTGCTGAACTTTTAAAATGCTTTGGAACTCTTCCATTGCTCTCGGAATTCTGCTGAAGTTTAAAAATGCTTCAGAACTCTTACATTGTTCTCGGAATTCTGCTGAAGTTTAAAAATGCTTCGGTACTCTTCCATTGTTCTCGGAATTCCGCTGACATACAAAAATGCTTCGGAAATCTTGCATTGTTCTCGGCATTCCGCTGACGTTTAAAAATGCTTCGGAACTCTTCCATTGTTCTCAGAATTCCGCTGACGTTTAAAAATGCTTCAGAAATCTTCCATTGTTTTCAAAATTCCGCTGACGTTTAAAAATGCTTCAGAACTCTTCCATTGTTCTCGGAATTCCGCTGACGTTTAAAAATGCTTTGGAACTCTTCCATTGTTCTTGGAATTCTGCTGAAGTTTAAAAATGCTTCGGAACTCTTCCATTGTTCTCAGAATTCCGCTGACGTTTAAAAATGCTTCGGTACTCTTCCATTGTTCTCGGAATTCCACTGACATATAAAAATGCTTTGGAACTCTTCAATTGTTCTCGGAATTCTGCCGAACCTTTAAAATGCTTTGGAACTCTTCCATTGCTCTCGGAATTCTGCTGAAGTTTAAAAATGCTTCAGAACTCTTCCATTGTTCTCGGAATTCTGCTGTAGTTTAAAAATGCTTCGGACCTCTTCCATTGTTCTAGGAATTCTGCTGAAGTCTAAAAATTCATCTGAACTCTTCCATTATTCTCGGAATTCGTGTGAATTTTAAAAATGCTTCGGAACTCTTCTATTGTTCTCGGAATTCCGCTGAAGTTTAAAAATGCTTAAAATCTCTTACATTGTACTCGGAATTCCGCTGAAGTTTAAAAATGCTTCGGAACTCTTCCATTGCTCTCGGAATTCTGC
This sequence comes from Phyllobates terribilis, assembly GCF_046119375.1. Taxonomy (NCBI): domain Eukaryota; kingdom Metazoa; phylum Chordata; class Amphibia; order Anura; family Dendrobatidae; genus Phyllobates; species Phyllobates terribilis. The sequence continues at coordinate 17,680,810 of NW_027362782.1, forward strand.
TGAAGTTTAAAAATGCTTCAGAACTCTTACATTGTTCTCGGAATTCTGCTGACGTTTAAAAATGCTTCGGAACTCTTCCATTGTTCTCTGAATTCCGCTGACGTTTAAAAATGCTTCGGTACTCTTCCTTTGTTCTCGGAATTCCGCTGACATATAAAAATGCTTCGGAAATCTTGCATTGTTCTCGGCATTCCGCTGACGTTTAAAAATGCTTCGGAACTCTTCAATTGTTCTCGGAATTCTGCCGAACTTTTAAAATGCTTTGGAACTCTTCCATTGCTCTCGGAATTCTGCTGAAGTTTAAAAATGCTTCAGAACTCTTCCATTGTTCTCGGAATTCTGCTGTAGTTTAAAAATGCTACGGAACTCTTCCATTGTTCTCAGAATTCCGCTGACGTGTAAAAATGCTTTGGAAATCTTCCATTGTTTTCAAAATTCCGCTGACGTTTAAAAATGCTTCAGAACTCTTCCATTGTTCTCGGAATTCCGCTGACGTTTTAAAATGCTTCGGTACTCTTCCATTGTTCTCGGAATTCTGCTGAAGTTTAAAAATGCTTCGGAACTCTTCCATTGTTCTCAGAATTCCGCTAACGTTTAAAAATGCTTCAGAAATCTTCCATTGTTTTCAAAATTCCGCTGACGCTTAAATATGCTTCAGAACTCTTCCATTGTTCTCGGAATTCCGCTGACGTTTAATAATGCTTCGCAACTCTTTCATTGTACTCGGAATTCCGCTAACGTTTAAAAATGCTTCGGAACTCTTCCATTGTTCTCGGAATTCCGTTGAAGTTTAAAAATGCTTCGAAACTCTTCCATTGTTCTGGGAATTCTGCTGAAGTTTAAAAATGCTTCAGAACTCTTCCATTGTTCTCAGAATTCCGCTGACGTTTAAAAATGCTTCGGAAATCTTCCATTGTTTTCAAAATTCCGCTGACGTTTAAAAATGCTTCAGAACTCTTCCATTGTTCTCGGAATTACGCTGACGTTTAAAAATGCTTTGGAACTCTTCCATTGTTCTTGGAATTCTGCTGAAGTTTAAAAATGCTTCGGAACTCTTCCATTGTTCTCAGAATTCCGCTGACGTTTAAAAATGCTTCGGTACTCTTCCATTGTTCTCGCAATTCCACTGACATATAAAAATGCTTCGGAAATCTTGCATTGTTCTCGGCATTCCGCTGACGTTTAAAAATGCTTCGGAACTCTTCCATTGTTCTCAGAATTCTGCTGACGTTTAAAAATGCTTCGGAACTCTTCCATTGTTCTCGGAATTCCGCTGAAGTTTAAAAATGCTTCGGACCTCTTCCATTGTTCTAGGAATTCTGCTGAAGTCTAAAAATTCATCTGAACTCTTCCATTATTCTCGGAATTCGTGTGAATTTTAAAAATGCTTCGGAACTCTTCTATTGTTCTCGGAATTCCGCTGAAGTTTAAAAATGCTTAAAATCTCTTACATTGTACTCGGAATTCCGCTGAAGTTTAAAAATGCTTCGGAACTCTTCCATTCCTCTCGGAATTCTGCTGAAGTGTAAAAATGCTTCAGAACTCTTACATTGTTCTCGGAATTCTGCTGACGTTTAAAAATGCTTCGAAACTCTTCCATTGTTCTCTGAATTCCGCTGACGTTTAAAAATGCTTCGGTACTCTTCCTTTGTTCTCGGAATTCCGCTGACATATAAAAATGCTTCGGAAATCTTGCATTGTTCTCGGCATTCCGCTGACGTTTAAAAATGCTTCGGAACTCTTCAATTGTTCTCGGAATTCTGCCGAACTTTTAAAATGCTTTGGAACTCTTCCATTGCTCTCGGAATTCTGCTGAAGTTTAAAAATGCTTCAGAACTCTTCCATTGTTCTCGGAATTCTGCTGTAGTTTAAAAATGCTTCGGAACTCTTCCATTGTTCTCAGAATTCCGCTGACGTTTAAAAATGCTTCGGAAATCTTCCATTGTTTTCAAAATTCCGCTGACGTTTAAAAATGCTTCAGAACTCTTCCATTGTTCTCGGAATTCCGCTGACGTTTTAAAATGCTTCGGTACTCTTCCATTGTTCTCGGAATTCCGCTGACATATAAAAATGCTTCGGAAATCTTGCTTTGTTCTCGGCATTCCGCTGACGTTTAAAAATGCTTCGGAACTCTTCCATTGTTCTCAGAATTCCGCTGACGTTTAAAAATGCTTCGGAAATCTTCCATAGTTTTCAAAATTCCGCTGACGTTTAAAAATGCTTCAGAACTCTTCCATTGTTCTCGGAATTCCGCTGACGTTTAAAAATGCTTTGGAACTCTTCCATTATTCTCGGAAATCTGCTGAAGTTTAAAAATGCTTCGGAACTCTTCCATTGTTCTCAGAATTCCGCTGAAGTTTAAAAATGCTTCGGTACTCTTCCATTGTTCTCGGAATTCCGCTGACATATAAAAATGCTTCGGAAATCTTGCATTGTTCTCGGCATTCCGCTGACGTTCAAAAATGCTTCGGAACTCTTCAATTGTTCTCGGAATTCTGCTGAACTTTTAAAATGCTTTGGAACTCTTCCATTGCTCTCGGAATTCTGCTGAAGTTTAAAAATGCTTCAGAACTCTTCCATTGTTTTCGGAATTCTGCTGAAGTTTAAAAATGCTTCGGAACTCTTCCATTGTTCTCAGAATTCCACTGACGTTTAAAAATGCTTCGGAAATCTTCCATTGTTTTCAAAATTCCGCTGACGCTTAAAAATGCTTCAGAACTCTTCCATTGTTCTCGGAATTCCGCTGACGTTTAATAATGCTTCGCAACTTTTTCATTGTTCTCGGAATTCCGCTGACGGTTAAAAATGCTTCGGAACTCTTCAATTGTTCTCGGAATTCTGTTGAACTTTTAAAATGCTTTGGAACTCTTCCATTGCTCTCGGAATTCTGCTGAAGTTTAAAAATGCTTCAGAACTCTTACATTGTTCTCGGAATTCTGCTGACGTTTAAAAATGCTTCGGAACACTACCATTGTTCTCGGAATTCCGTTGAAGTTTAAAAATGCTTCGAAACTCTTCCATTGTTCTCGGAATTCTGCTGAAGTTTAAAAATGCTTCGGAACTCTTCCATTGTTCTCGGAATTCCGCTGACGTTTAATAATGCTTCGCAACTCTTTCATTGTTCTCGGAATTCCACTGACGTTTAAAAATGCTTCGGAACGCTTCCATTGTTCTCGGAATTCCGTTGAAGTTTAAAAATGCTTCGAAACTCTTCCATTGTTCTCGGAATTCTGCTGAAGTTTAAAAATGCTTTGGAACTCTTTCATTGTTCTCAGAATTCCGCTGACATTTAAAAATGCTTTGGTACTCTTCCATTGTTCTCGGAATTCCGCTGACATATAAAAATGCTTCGGAAATCTTGCATTGTTCTCGGCATTCCGCTGACGTTTAAAAATGCTTCGGAACTCTTCAATTGTTCTCGGAATTCTGCTGAACTTTTAAAATGCTTTGGAACTCTTCCATTGCTCTCGGAATTCTGCTGAAGTTTAAAAATGCTTCAGAACTCTTACATTGTTCTCGGAATTCTGCTGAAGTTTAAAAATGCTTCGGTACTCTTCCATTGTTCTCGGAATTCCGCTGACATATAAAAATGCTTCGGAAATCTTGCATTGTTCTCGGCATTCCGCTGACGTTTAAAAATGCTTCGGAAATCTTCCATTGTTTTCAAAATTCCGCTGACGTTTAAAAATGCTTCAGAACTCTTCCATTGTTCTCGGAATTCCGCTGACGTTTAAAAATGCTTTGGAACTCTTCCATTGTTCTTGGAATTCTGCTGAAGTTTAAAAATGCTTCGGAACTCTTCCATTGTTCTCAGAATTCCGCTGACGTTTAAAAATTCTTCGGTACTCTTCCATTGTTCTCGGAATTCCACTGACATATAAAAATGCTTCGGAAATCTGGCATTGTTCTCGGCATTCCGCTGACGTTTAAAAATGCTTCGGAACTCTTCCATTGTTCTCAGAATTCTGCTGACGTTTAAAAATGCTTCGGAACTCTTCCATTGTTCTCGGAATTCCGCTGAAGTTTAAAAATGCTTCGGACCTCTTCCATTGTTCTAGGAATTCTGCTGAAGTCTAAAAATTCATCTGAACTCTTCCATTATTCTCGGAATTCGTGTGAATTTTAAAAATGCTTCGGAACTCTTCTATTGTTCTCGGAATTCCGCTGAAGTTTAAAAATGCTTAAAATCTCTTACATTGTACTCGGAATTCCGCTGAAGTTTAAAAATGCTTCGGAACTCTTCCATTGCTCTCGGAATTCTGCTGAAGTTTAAAAATGCTTCAGAACTCTTACATTGTTCTCGGAATTCTGCTGACGTTTAAAAATGCTTCGGAACTCTTCCATTGTTCTCTGAATTCCGCTGACGTTTAAAAATGCTTCGGTACTCTTCCTTTGTTCTCGGAATTCCGCTGACATATAAAAATGCTTCGGAAATCTTGCATTGTTCTCGGCATTCCGCTGACGTTTAAAAATGCTTCGGAACTCTTCAATTGTTCTCGGAATTCTGCCGAACTTTTAAAATGCTTTGGAACTCTTCCATTGCTCTCGGAATTCTGCTGAAGTTTAAAAATGCTTCAGAACTCTTCCATTGTTCTCGGAATTCTGCTGTAGTTTAAAAATGCTACGGAACTCTTCCATTGTTCTCAGAATTCCGCTGACGTTTAAAAATGCTTTGGAAATCTTCCATTGTTTTCAAAATTCCGCTGACGTTTAAAAATGCTTCAGAACTCTTCCATTGTTCTCGGAATTCCGCTGACGTTTTAAAATGCTTCGGTACTCTTCCATTGTTCTCGGAATTCTGCTGAAGTTTAAAAATGCTTCGAAACTCTTCCATTGTTCTCAGAATTCCGCTAACGTTTAAAAATGCTTCAGAAATCTTCCATTGTTTTCAAAATTCCGCTGACGCTTAAATATGCTTCAGAACTCTTCCATTGTTCTCGGAATTCCGCTGACGTTTAATAATGCTTCGCAACTCTTTCATTGTACTCGGAATTCCGCTAACGTTTAAAAATGCTTCGGAACTCTTCCATTGTTCTCGGAATTCCGTTGAAGTTTAAAAATGCTTCGAAACTCTTCCATTGTTCTGGGAATTCTGCTGAAGTTTAAAAATGCTTCAGAACTCTTCCATTGTTCTCGGAATTCCGCTGATGTTTAAACATGCTTCGGAACTCTTCCATTGTTCTCGGAATTCTGTTGAAGTTTAAAAATGCTTCTAAACTCTTCCATTGTTCTCGGAATTCTGCTGAAGTTTAAAAATGCTTCGGAACTCTTCCATTGTTCTCGGAATTCCGCTGACATATAAAAATGCTTCGGAAATCTTGCATTGTTCTCGGCATTCCGCTGACGTTTAAAAATGCTTCGGAACTCTTCAATTGTTCTCGGAATTCTGCTGAACTTTTAAAATGCTTTGGAACTCTTCCATTGCTCTCGCAATTCTGCTGACGTTTAAAAATGCTTCGGAACTCTTCCATTGTTCTCGGAATTCTGTTGACGTTTAAAAATGCTTCGGAACTCTTCCATTGTTCTCGGAATTCCGCTGACGTTTAAAAATGCTTCACAACTCTTCCATTGTTCTCGGAATTCCGCTGACTTTTAAAAATACTTCGAAACTCTTCCATTGTTCTCCAAATTCCGCTGAAGTTTAAAAATGCTTCGGAACCCTTCCATTGTTCTCGGAATTCTGCTGAAGTTTAAAAATGTTTCGGAACTCTTCCATTGTTCTCAGAATTCCGCTGAAGTTAAAAATGCTTCGGACCTCTTCCATTGTTCTAGGAATTCTGCTGAAGTTAAAAAATTCATCTGAACTCTTCCATTATTCTCGGAATTCGTGTGAATTTTAAAAATGCTTCGGAACTCTTCTATTGTTCTCGGAATTCCGCTGAAGTTTAAAAATGCTTAAAATCTCTTACATTGTACTCGGAAATCCGCTGAAGTTTAAAAATGCTTCGGAACTCTTCCATTGCTCTCGGAATTCTGCTGAAGTTTAAAAATGCTTAAAATCTCTTACATTGTACTCGGAAATCCGCTGAATTTTAAAAATGCTTCGGAACTCTTCTATTGTTCTCGGAATTCCGCTGAAGTTTAAAAATGCTTAAAATCTCTTACATTGTACTCGGAAATCCGCTGAAGTTTAAAAATGCTTCGAAACTCTTCCATTGTTCTGGGAATTCTGCTGAAGTTTAAAAATGGTTCAGAACTCTTCCATTGTTCTCGGAATTCCGCTGACGTTTAATAATGCTTCGCAACTCTTTCATTGTTCTCGGAATTCCGCTGATGTTTAAAAATGCTTCGGAACTCTTCCATTGTTCTCGGAATTCCGTTGAAGTTTAAAAATGCTTCGAAACTCTTCCATTGTTCTCGGAATTCTGCTGAAGTTTAAAAATGCTTCGGAACTCTTCCATTGTTCTCAGAATTCCGCTAACGTTTAAAAATGCTTCGAAAATCTTCCATTGTTTTCAAAATTCCGCTGACGCTTAAAAATGCATCAGAACTCTTCCATTGTTCTCGGAATTCCGCTGACGTTTAATAATGCTTCGCAACTCTTTCATTGTTCTCGGAATTCCACTGACGTTTAAAAATGCTTCGGAACGCTTCCATTGTTCTCGGAATTCCGTTGAAGTTTAAAAATGCTTCGAAACTCTTCCATTGTTCTCGGAATTCTGCTGAAGTTTAAAAATGCTTTGGAACTCTTTCATTGTTCTCAGAATTCCGCTGACATTTAAAAATGCTTTGGTACTCTTCCATTGTTCTCGGAATTCCGCTGACATATAAAAATGCTTCGGAAATCTTGCATTGTTCTCGGCATTCCGCTGACGTTTAAAAATGCTTCGGAACTCTTCAATTGTTCTCGGAATTCTGCTGAACTTTTAAAATGCTTTGGAACTCTTCCATTGCTCTCGGAATTCTGCTGAAGTTTAAAAATGCTTCAGAACTCTTACATTGTTCTCGGAATTCTGCTGAAGTTTAAAAATGCTTCGGTACTCTTCCATTGTTCTCGGAATTCCGCTGACATACAAAAATGCTTCGGAAATCTTGCATTGTTCTCGGCATTCCGCTGATGTTTAAAAATGCTTCGGAACTCTTCCATTGTTCTCGGAATTCCGTTGAAGTTTAAAAATGCTTCGAAACTCTTCCATTGTTCTCGGAATTCTGCTGAAGTTTAAAAATGCTTCGGAACTCTTCCATTGTTCTCAGAATTCCGCTAACGTTTAAAAATGCTTCGAAAATCTTCCATTGTTTTCAAAATTCCGCTGACGCTTAAAAATGCATCAGAACTCTTCCATTGTTCTCGGAATTCCGCTGACGTTTAATAATGCTTCGCAACTCTTTCATTGTACTCGGAATTCCGCTAACGTTTAAAAATGCTTCGGAACTCTTCCATTGTTCTCGGAATTCCGTTGAAGTTTAAAAATGCTTCGAAACTCTTCCATTGTTTTCGGAATTCTGCTGAAGTTTAAAAATGCTTCGGAACTCTTCCATTGTTCTCAGAATTCCGCTAACGTTTAAAAATGCTTCGGAAATCTTCCATTGTTTTCAAAATTCCGCTGACGCTTACAAATGCTTCAGAACTTTTCCATTGTTCTCGGAATTCCGCTGACTTTTAAAAATACTTCGAAACTCTTCCATTGTTCTCCAAATTCCGCTGAAGTTTAAAAATGCTTCGGAACTCTTCCATTGTTCTCGGAATTCCGCTGACGTTTAAAAATGCTTCACAACTCTTCCATTGTTCTCGGAATTCCGCTGACTTTTAAAAATACTTCGAAACTCTTCCATTGTTCTCCAAATTCCGCTGAAGTTTAAAAATGCTTCGGAACCCTTCCATTGTTCTCGGAATTCTGCTGAAGTTTAAAAATGCTTCGGAACTCTTCCATTGTTCTCCGAATTCTGCTGACGTTTAAAAATGCTTCGGAACTCTTCCATTGTTCTCAGAATTCCGCTGAAGTTTAAAAATGCTTTGGACCTCTTCCATTGTTCTAGGAATTCTGCTGAAGTCTAAAAATTCATCTGAACTCTTCCATTATTCTCGGAATTCGTGTGAATTTTAAAAATGCTTCGGAACTCTTCTATTGTTCTCGGAATTCCGCTGAAGTTTAAAAATGCTTAAAATCTCTTACATTGTACTCGGAATTCCGCTGAAGTTTAAAAATGCTTCGGAACTCTTCCATTGCTCTCGGAATTCTGCTGAAGTTTAAAAATGCTTCAGAACTCTTACATTGTTCTCGGAATTCTGCTGACGTTTAAAAATGCTTCGGAATTCTTCCATTGTTCTCTGAATTCCGCTGACGTTTAAAAATGCTTCGGTACTCTTCCTTTGTTCTCGGAATTCCGCTGACATATAAAAATGCTTCGGAAATCTTGCATTGTTCTCGGCATTCCGCTGACGTTTAAAAATGCTTCGGAACTCTTCAATTGTTCTCGGATTTCTGCCGAACTTTTAAAATGCTTTGGAACTCTTCCATTGCTCTCGGAATTCTGCTGAAGTTTAAAAATGCTTCAGAACTCTTCCATTGTTCTCGGAATTCTGCTGTAGTTTAAAAATGCTTCGGAACTCTTCCATTGTTCTCAGAATTCCGCTGACGTTTAAAAATGCTTTGGAAATCTTCCATTGTTTTCAAAATTCCGCTGACGTTTAAAAATGCTTCAGAACTCTTCCATTGTTCTCGGAATTCCGCTGACGTTTTAAAATGCTTCGGTACTCTTCCATTGTTCTCGGAATTCCGCTGACATATAAAAATGCTTCGGAAATCTTGCATTGTTCTCGGCATTCCGCTGACGTTTAAAAATGCTTCGGAACTCTTCCATTGTTCTCAGAATTCCGCTGACGTTTAAAAATGCTTCGGAAATCTTCCATAGTTTTCAAAATTCCGCTGAAGTTTAAAAATGCTTCAGAACTCTTCCATTGTTCTCGGAATTCCGCTGACGTTTAAAAATGCTTTGGAACTCTTCCATTATTCTCGGAAATCTGCTGAAGTTTAAAAATGCTTCGGAACTCTTCCATTGTTCTCAGAATTCCGCTGAAGTTTAAAAATGCTTCGGTACTCTTCCAATGTTCTCGGAATTCCGCTGACATATAAAAATGCTTCGGAAATCTTGCATTGTTCTCGGCATTCCGCTGACGTTTAAAAATGCTTCGGAACTCTTCAATTGTTCTCGGAATTCTGCTGAACTTTTAAAATGCTTTGGAACTCTTCCATTGCTCTCGGAATTCTGCTGAAGTTTAAAAATGCTTCAGAACTCTTCCATTGTTCTCAGAATTCCACTGACGTTTAAAAATGCTTCGGAAATCTTCCATTGTTTTCAAAATTCCGCTGACGCTTAAAAATGCTTCAGAACTCTTGCATTGTTCTCGGAATTCCGCTGACGTTTAATAATGCTTCGCAACTTTTTCATTGTTCTTGGAATTCCGCTGACGGTTAAAAATGCTTCGGAACTCTTCAATTGTTCTTGGAATTCTGTTGAACTTTTAAAATGCTTTGGAACTCTTCCATTGCTCTCGGAATTCTGCTGAAGTTTAAAAATGCTTCAGAACTCTTACATTGTTCTCGGAATTCTGCTGACGTTTAAAAATGCTTCGGAACTCTACCATTGTTCTCGGAATTCCGTTGAAGTTTAAAAATGCTTCGAAACTCTTCCATTGTTCTCGGAATTCTGCTGAAGTTTAAAAATGCTTCGGAACTCTTCCATTGTTCTCGGAATTCCGCTGACGTTTAATAATGCTTCGCAACTCTTTCATTGTTCTCGGAATTCCACTGACGTTTAAAAATGCTTCGGAACGCTTCCATTGTTCTCGGAATTCCGTTGAAGTTTAAAAATGCTTCGAAACTCTTCCATTGTTCTCGGAATTCTGCTGAAGTTTAAAAATGCTTCGGAACTCTTTCATTGTTCTCAGAATTCCGCTGACATTTAAAAATGCTTTGGTACTCTTCCATTGTTCTCGGAATTCCGCTGACATATAAAAATGCTTCGGAAATCTTGCATTGTTCTCGGCATTCCGCTGACGTTTAAAAAAGCTTCGGAACTCTTCAATTGTTCTCGGAATTCTGCTGAACTTTTAAAATGCTTTGGAACTCTTCCATTGCTCTCGGAATTCTGCTGAAGTTTAAAAATGCTTCAGAACTCTTACATTGTTCTCGGAATTCTGCTGAAGTTTAAAAATGCTTCGGTACTCTTCCATTGTTCTCGGAATTCCGCTGACATATAAAAATGCTTCGGAATTCTTGCATTGTTCTCGGCATTCCACTGACGTTTAAAAATGCTTCGGAACTCTTCCATTGTTCTCAGAATTCCGCTGACGTTTAAAAATGCTTCGGAAATCTTCCATTGTTTTCAAAATTCCGCTGACGTTTAAAAATGCTTCAGAACTCTTCCATTGTTCTCGGAATTCCGCTGACGTTTAAAAATGCTTTGGAACTCTTCCATTGTTCTTGGAATTCTGCTGAAGTTTAAAAATGCTTCGGAACTCTTCCATTGTTCTCAGAATTCCGCTGACGTTTAAAAATGCTTCGGTACTCTTCCATTGTTCTCGCAATTCCACTGACATATAAAAATGCTTCGGAAATCTTGCATTGTTCTCGGCATTCCGCTGACGTTTAAAAATTCTTCGGAACTCTTCAATTGTTCTCGGAATTCTGCTGAAGTTTAAAATGCTTTGGAACTCTTCCATTGCTCTCGGAATTCTGCTGAAGTTTAAAAATGCTTCGGAACTCTTCCATTGTTCTTGGAATTCTGCTGAAGTTTAAAAATGTTTTGGAACTCTTCCATTGTTCTCAGAATTCCGCTGACGTTTAAAAATGCTTCGGAAATCTTCCATTGTTTTCAAAATTCCGCTGACATATAAAAATGCTTCGGAAATCTTGCATTGTTCTCGGCATTCCGCTGACGTTTAAAAATGCTTCAGAATTCTTCAATTGTTCTCGGAATTCTGCTGAACTTTTAAAATGCTTTGGAACTCTTCCATTGCTCTCGGAATTCTGCTGAAGTTTAAAAATGCTTCGGAACTCTTCCATTGTTCTCGGAATTCCGTTGAAGTTTAAAAATGCTTCGAAACTCTTCCATTGTTCTCGGAATTCTGCTGAAGTTTAAAAATGCTTCGGAACTCTTCCATTGTTCTCAGAATTCCGCTAACATTTAAAAATGCTTCAGAAATCTTCCATTGTTTTCAAAATTCCGCTGACGCTTAAATATGCTTCAGAACTCTTCCATTGTTCTCGGAATTCCGCTGACGTTTAATAATGCTTCGCAACTCTTTCATTGTACTCGGAATTCCGCTAATGTTTAAAAATGCTTCGGAACTCTTCCATTGTTCTCGGAATTCCGTTGAAGTTTAAAAATGCTTCGGAACTCTTCCATTGTTCTGGGAATTCTGCTGAAGTTTAAAAATGCTTCAGAACTCTTCCATTGTTCTCGGAATTCCGCTGATGTTTAAACATGCTTCGGAACTCATCCATTGTTCTCGGAATTCTGTTGAAGTTTAAAAATGCTTCTAAACTCTTCCATTGTTCTCGGAATTCTGCTGAAGTTTAAAAATGCTTCGGAACTCTTCCATTGTTCTCGGAATTCCGCTGACATATAAAAATGCTTCGGAAATCTTGCATTGTTCTCGGCATTCCGCTGACGTTTAAAAATGCTTCGGAACTCTTCAATTGTTCTCGGAATTCTGCTGAACTTTTAAAATGCTTTGGAACTCTTCCATTGCTCTCGCAATTCTGCTGACGTTTAAAAATGCTTCGGAACTCTTCCATTGTTCTCGGAATTCTGTTGACGTTTAAAAATGTTTCGGAACTCTTCCATTGTTCTCGGAATTCCGCTGACGTTTAAAAATGCTTCACAACTCTTCCATTGTTCTCGGAACTCCGCTGACTTTTAAAAATACTTCGAAACTCTTCCATTGTTCTCCAAATTCCGCTGAAGTTTAAAAATGCTTCGGAACCCTTCCATTGTTCTCGGAATTCTGCTGAAGTTTAAAAATGCTTCGGACCTCTTCCATTGTTCTAGGAATTCTGCTGAAGTTTAAAAATTCATCTGAACTCTTCCATTATTCTCGGAATTCGTGTGAATTTTAAAAATGCTTCGGAACTCTTCTATTGTTCTCGGAATTCCGCTGAAGTTTAAAAATGCTTAAAATCTCTTACATTGTACTCGGAAATCCGCTGAAGTTTAAAAATGCTTCGGAACTCTTCCATTGCTCTCGGAATTCTGCTGAAGTTTAAAAATGCTTCAGAACTCTTACATTGTTCTCGGAATTCTGCTGACGTTTAAAAATGCTTCGGAATTCTTCCATTGTTCTCTGAATTCCGCTGACGTTTAAAAATGCTTCGGTACTCTTCCTTTGTTCTCGGAATTCCGCTGACATATAAAAATGCTTCGGAAATCTTGCATTGTTCTCGGCATTCCGCTGACGTTTAAAAATGCTTCGGAACTCTTCAATTGTTCTCGGATTTCTGCCGAACTTTTAAAATGCTTTGGAACTCTTCCATTGCTCTCGGAATTCTGCTGAAGTTTAAAAATGCTTCAGAACTCTTCCATTGTTCTCGGAATTCTGCTGTAGTTTAAAAATGCTTCGGAACTCTTCCATTGTTCTCAGAATTCCGCTGACGTTTAAAAATGCTTTGGAAATCTTCCATTGTTTTCAAAATTCCGCTGACGTTTAAAAATGCTTCAGAACTCTTCCATTGTTCTCGGAATTCCGCTGACATATAAAAATGCTTCGGAAATCTTGCATTGTTCTCGGCATTCCGCTGACGTTTAAAAATGCTTCGGAACTCTTCCATTGTTCTCAGAATTCCGCTGACGTTTAAAAATGCTTCGGAAATCTTCCATAGTTTTCAAAATTCCGCTGAAGTTTAAAAATGCTTCAGAACTCTTCCATTGTTCTCGGAATTCCGCTGACGTTTAAAAATGCTTCGGTACTCTTCCATTGTTCTCGGAATTCCGCTGACATATAAAAATGCTTCGGAAATCTTGCATTGTTCTCGGCATTCCGCTGACGTTTAAAAATGCTTCGGAACTCTTCAATTGTTCTCGGAATTCTGCTGAACTTTTAAAATGCTTTGGAACTCTTCCATTGCTCTCGGAATTCTGCTGAAGTTTAAAAATGCTTCAGAACTCTTCCATTGTTTTCGGAATTCTGCTGAAGTTTAAAAATGCTTCGGAACTCTTCCATTGTTCTCAGAATTCCACTGACGTTTAAAAATGCTTCGGAAATCTTCCATTGTTTTCAAAATTCCGCTGACGCTTAAAAATGCTTCAGAACTCTTCCATTGTTCTCGGAATTCCGCTGACGTTTAATAATGCTTTGCAACTTTTTCATTGTTCTTGGAATTCCGCTGACGGTTAAAAATGCTTCGGAACTCTTCAATTGTTCTCGGAATTCTGTTGAACTTTTAAAATGCTTTGGAACTCTTCCATTGCTCTCGGAATTCTGCTGAAGTTTAAAAATGCTTCAGAACTCTTACATTGTTCTCGGAATTCTGCTGACGTTTAAAAATGCTTCGGAACTCTACCATTGTTCTCGGAATTCCGTTGAAGTTTAAAAATGCTTCGAAACTCTTCCATTGTTCTCGGAATTCTGCTGAAGTTTAAAAATGCTTCGGAACTCTTCCATTGTTCTCGGAATTCCGCTGACGTTTAATAATGCTTCGCAACTCTTTCATTGTTCTCGGAATTCAACTGACGTTTAAAAATGCTTCGAAACTCTTCCATTGTTCTCGGAATTCTGCTGAAGTTTAAAAATGCTTCGGAACTCTTTCATTGTTCTCAGAATTCCGCTGACATTTAAAAATGCTTTGGTACTCTTCCATTGTTCTCGGAATTCCACTGACATATAAAAATGCTTCGGAAATCTTGCATTGTTCTCGGCATTCCGCTGACGTTTAAAAATGCTTCGGAACTCTTCAATTGTTCTCGGAATTCTGCTGAACTTTTAAAATGCTTTGGAACTCTTCCATTGCTCTCGGAATTCTGCTGAAGTTTAAAAATGCTTCAGAACTCTTACATTGTTCTCGGAATTCTGCTGAAGTTTAAAAATGCTTCGGTACTCTTCCATTGTTCTCGGAATTCCGCTGACATATAAAAATGCTTCGGAAATCTTGCATTGTTCTCGGCATTCCACTGACGTTTAAAAATGCTTCGGAACTCTTCCATTGTTCTCAGAATTCCGCTGACTTTTAAAAATGCTTCGGAAATCTTCCATTGTTTTCAAAATTCCGCTGACGTTTAAAAATGCTTCAGAACTCTTCCATTGTTCTCGGAATTCCGCTGACGTTTAAAAATGCTTTGGAACTCTTCCATTGTTCTTGGAATTCTGCTGAAGTTTAAAAATGCTTCGGTACTCTTCCATTGTTCTCAGAATTCCGCTGACGTTTAAAAATGCTTCGGTACTCTTCCATTGTTCTCGCAATTCCACTGACATATAAAAATGCTTCGGAAATCTTGCATTGTTCTCGGCATTCCGCTGACGTTTAAAAATTCTTCGGAACTCTTCAATTGTTCTCGGAATTCTGCTGAAGTTTAAAATGCTTTGGAACTCTTCCATTGCTCTCGGAATTCTGCTGAAGTTTAAAAATGCTTCGGAACTCTTCCATTGTTCTTGGAATTCTGCTGAAGTTTAAAAATGTTTTGGAACTCTTCCATTGTTCTCAGAATTCCGCTGACGTTTAAAAATGCTTCGGAAATCTTCCATTGTTCTCGGATTTCTGCCGAACTTTTAAAATGCTTTGGAACTCTTCCATTGCTCTCGGAATTCTGCTGAAGTTTAAAAATGCTTCAGAACTCTTCCATTGTTCTCGGAATTCTGCTGTAGTTTAAAAATGCTTCGGAACTCTTCCATTGTTCTCAGAATTCCGCTGACGTTTAAAAATGCTTTGGAAATCTTCCATTGTTTTCAAAATTCCGCTGACGTTTAAAAATGCTTCAGAACTCTTCCATTGTTCTCGGAATTCCGCTGACATATAAAAATGCTTCGGAAATCTTGCATTGTTCTCGGCATTCCGCTGACGTTTAAAAATGCTTCGGAACTCTTCCATTGTTCTCAGAATTCCGCTGACGTTTAAAAATGCTTCGGAAATCTTCCATAGTTTTCAAAATTCCGCTGAAGTTTAAAAATGCTTCAGAACTCTTCCATTGTTCTCGGAATTCCGCTGACGTTTAAAAATGCTTTGGAACTCTTCCATTATTCTCGGAAATCTGCTGAAGTTTAAAAATGCTTCGGAACTCTTCCATTGTTCTCAGAATTCCGCTGAAGTTTAAAAATGCTTCGGTACTCTTCCATTGTTCTCGGAATTCCGCTGACATATAAAAATGCTTCGGAAATCTTGCATTGTTCTCGGCATTCCGCTGACGTTTAAAAATGCTTCGGAACTCTTCAATTGTTCTCGGAATTCTGCTGAACTTTTAAAATGCTTTGGAACTCTTCCATTGCTCTCGGAATTCTGCTGAAGTTTAAAAATGCTTCAGAACTCTTCCATTGTTTTCGGAATTCTGCTGAAGTTTAAAAATGCTTCGGAACTCTTCCATTGTTCTCAGAATTCCACTGACGTTTAAAAATGCTTCGGAAATCTTCCATTGTTTTCAAAATTCCGCTGACGCTTAAAAATGCTTCAGAACTCTTCCATTGTTCTCGGAATTCCGCTGACGTTTAATAATGCTTCGCAACTTTTTCATTGTTCTTGGAATTCCGCTGACGGTTAAAAATGCTTCGGAACTCTTCAATTGTTCTCGGAATTCTGTTGAACTTTTAAAATGCTTTGGAACTCTTCCATTGCTCTCGGAATTCTGCTGAAGTTTAAAAATGCTTCAGAACTCTTACATTGTTCTCGGAATTCTGCTGACGTTTAAAAATGCTTCAGAACTCTACCATTGTTCTCGGAATTCCGTTGAAGTTTAAAAATGCTTCGAAACTCTTCCATTGTTCTCGGAATTCTGCTGAAGTTTAAAAATGCTTCGGAACTCTTCCATTGTTCTCGGAATTCCGCTGACGTTTAATAATGCTTCGCAACTCTTTCATTGTTCTCGGAATTCCACTGACGTTTAAAAATGCTTCGGAACGCTTCCATTGTTCTCGGAATTCCGTTGAAGTTTAAAAATGCTTCGAAACTCTTCCATTGTTCTCGGAATTCTGCTGAAGTTTAAAAATGCTTCGGAACTCTTTCATTGTTCTCAAAATTCCGCTGACATTTAAAAATGCTTTGGTACTCTTCCATTGTTCTCGGAATTCCGCTGACATATAAAAATGCTTCGGAAATCTTGCATTGTTCTCGGCATTCCGCTGACGTTTAAAAATGCTTCGGAACTCTTCAATTGTTCTCGGAATTCTGCTGAACTTTTAAAATGCTTTGGAACTCTTCCATTGCTCTCGGAATTCTGCTGAAGTTTAAAAATGCTTCAGAACTCTTACATTGTTCTCGGAATTCTGCTGAAGTTTAAAAATGCTTCGGTACTCTTCCATTGTTCTCGGAATTCCGCTGACATATAAAAATGCTTCGGAAATCTTGCATTGTTCTCGGCATTCCACTGACGTTTAAAAATGCTTCGGAACTCTTCCATTGTTCTCAGAATTCCGCTGACGTTTAAAAATGCTTCGGAAATCTTCCATTGTTTTCAAAATTCCGCTGACGTTTAAAAATGCTTCAGAACTCTTCCATTGTTCTCGGAATTCCGCTGACGTTTAAAAATGCTTTGGAACTCTTCCATTGTTCTTGGAATTCTGCTGAAGTTTAAAAATGCTTCGGAACTCTTCCATTGTTCTCAGAATTCCGCTGACGTTTAAAAATGCTTCGGTACTCTTCCATTGTTCTCGCAATTCCACTGACATATAAAAATGCTTCGGAAATCTTGCATTGTTCTCGGCATTCCGCTGACGTTTAAAAATTCTTCGAAACTCTTCAATTGTTCTCGGAATTCTGCTGAAGTTTAAAATGCTTTGGAACTCTTCCATTGCTCTCGGAATTCTGCTGAAGTTTAAAAATGCTTCGGAACTCTTCCATTGTTCTTGGAATTCTGCTGAAGTTTAAAAATGTTTTGGAACTCTTCCATTGTTCTCAGAATTCCGCTGACGTTTAAAAATGCTTCGGAAATCTTCCATTGTTTTCAAAATTCCGCTGACATATAAAAATGCTTCGGAAATCTTGCATTGTTCTCGGCATTCCGCTGACGTTTAAAAATGCTTCAGAATTCTTCAATTGTTCTCGGAATTCTGCTGAACTTTTAAAATGCTTTGGAACTCTTCCATTGCTCTCGGAATTCTGCTGAAGTTTAAAAATGCTTCGGAACTCTTCCATTGTTCTCGGAATTCCGTTGAAGTTTAAAAATGCTTCGAAACTCTTCCATTGTTCTCGGAATTCTGCTGAAGTTTAAAAATGCTTCGGAACTCTTCCATTGTTCTCAGAATTCCGCTAACATTTAAAAATGCTTCAGAAATCTTCCATTGTTTTCAAAATTCCGCTGACGCTTAAATATGCTTCAGAACTCTTCCATTGTTCTCGGAATTCCGCTGACGTTTAATAATGCTTCGCAACTCTTTCATTGTACTCGGAATTCCGCTAACGTTTAAAAATGCTTCGGAACTCTTCCATTGTTCTCGGAATTCCGTTGAAGTTTAAAAATGCTTCGGAACTCTTCCATTGTTCTGGGAATTCCGCTGATGTTTAAACATGCTTCGGAACTCATCCATTGTTCTCGGAATTCTGTTGAAGTTTAAAAATGCTTCTAAACTCTTCCATTGTTCTCGGAATTCTGCTGAAGTTTAAAAATGCTTCGGAACTCTTCAATTGTTCTCGGAATTCTGCTGAACTTTTAAAATGCTTTGGAACTCTTCCATTGCTCTCGCAATTCTGCTGACGTTTAAAAATGCTTCGGAACTCTTCCATTGTTCTCGGAATTCTGTTGACGTTTAAAAATGTTTCGGAACTCTTCCATTGTTCTCGGAATTCCGCTGACGTTTAAAAATGCTTCACAACTCTTCCATTGTTCTCGGAACTCCGCTGACTTTTAAAAATACTTCGAAACTCTTCCATTGTTCTCCAAATTCCGCTGAAGTTTAAAAATGCTTCGGAACCCTTCCATTGTTCTCGGAATTCTGCTGAAGTTTAAAAATGTTTCGGAACTCTTCCATTGTTCTCAGAATTCCGCTGAAGTTTAAAAATGCTTCGGACCTCTTCCATTGTTCTAGGAATTCTGCTGAAGTTTAAAAATTCATCTGAACTCTTCCATTATTCTCGGAATTCGTGTGAATTTTAAAAATGCTTCGGAACTCTTCTATTGTTCTCGGAATTCCGCTGAAGTTTAAAAATGCTTAAAATCTCTTACATTGTACTCGGAAATCCGCTGAAGTTTAAAAATGCTTCGGAACTCTTCCATTGCTCTCGGAATTCTGCTGAAGTTTAAAAATGCTTCAGAACTCTTACATTGTTTTCGGAATTCTGCTGACGTTTAAAAATGCTTCGGTACTCTTCCTTTGTTCTCGGAATTCCGCTGACATATAAAAATGCTTCGGAAATCTTGCATTGTTCTCGGCATTCCGCTGACGTTTAAAAATGCTTCGGAACTTTTCAATTGTTCTCGGAATTCTGCCGAACTTTTAAAATGCTTTGGAACTCTTCCATTGCTCTCGGAATTCTGCTGAAGTTTAAAAATGCTTCAGAACTCTTCCATTGTTCTCGGAATTCTGCTGTAGTTTAAAAATGCTTCGGAACTCTTCCATTGTTCTCAGAATTCCGCTGACGTTTAAAAATGCTTCGGAAATCTTCCATTGTTTTCAAAATTCCGCTGACGTTTAAAAATGCTTCAGAACTCTTCCATTGTTCTCGGAATTCCGCTGACTTTTAAAAATACTTCGAAACTCTTCCATTGTTCTCCAAATTCTGCTGAAGTTTAAAAATGCTTCGGAACTCTTCCATTGTTCTCGGAATTCCGCTGACGTTTAAAAATGCTTCACAACTCTTCCATTGTTCTCGGAATTCCGCTGACTTTTAAAAATACTTCGAAACTCTTCCATTGTTCTCCAAATTCCGCTGAAGTTTAAAAATGCTTTGGAACCCTTCCGTTGTTCTCGGAATTCCGTTGAAGTTTAAAAATGCTTCGGAACTCTTCCATTGTTCTGGGAATTCTGCTGAAGTTTAAAAATGCTTCAGAACTCTTCCATTGTTCTCGGAATTCCGCTGATGTTTAAACATGCTTCGTAACTCATCCATTGTTCTCGGAATTCTGTTGAAGTTTAAAAATGCTTCTAAACTCTTCCATTGTTCTCGGAATTCTGCTGAAGTTTAAAAATGCTTCGGAACTCTTCCATTGTTCTCGGAATTCCGCTGACATATAAAAATGCTTCGGAAATCTTGCATTGTTCTCGGCATTCCGCTGACGTTTAAAAATGCTTCGGAACTCTTCAATTGTTCTCGGAATTCTGCTGAACTTTTAAAATGCTTTGGAACTCTTCCATTGCTCTCGCAATTCTGCTGACGTTTAAAAATGCTTCGGAACTCTTCCATTGTTCTCGGAATTCTGTTGACGTTTAAAAATGTTTCGGAACTCTTCCATTGTTCTCGGAATTCCGCTGACGTTTAAAAATGCTTCACAACTCTTCCATTGTTCTCGGAACTCCGCTGACTTTTAAAAATACTTCGAAACTCTTCCATTGTTCTCCAAATTCCGCTGAAGTTTAAAAATGCTTCGGAACCCTTCCATTGTTCTCGGAATTCTGCTGAAGTTTAAAAATGTTTCGGAACTCTTCCATTGTTCTCAGAATTCCGCTGAAGTTTAAAAATGCTTCGGACCTCTTCCATTGTTCTAGGAATTCTGCTGAAGTTTAAAAATTCATCTGAACTCTTCCATTATTCTCGGAATTCGTGTGAATTTTAAAAATGCTTCGGAACTCTTCTATTGTTCTCGGAATTCCGCTGAAGTTTAAAAATGCTTAAAATCTCTTACATTGTACTCGGAAATCCGCTGAAGTTTAAAAATGCTTCGGAACTCTTCCATTGCTCTCGGAATTCTGCTGAAGTTTAAAAATGCTTCAGAACTCTTACATTGTTCTCGGAATTCTGCTGACGTTTAAAAATGCTTCGGTACTCTTCCTTTGTTCTCGGAATTCCGCTGACATATAAAAATGCTTCGGAAATCTTGCATTGTTCTCGGCATTCCGCTGACGTTTAAAAATGCTTCGGAACTTTTCAATTGTTCTCGGAATTCTGCCGAACTTTTAAAATGCTTTGGAACTCTTCCATTGCTCTCGGAATTCTGCTGAAGTTTAAAAATGCTTCAGAACTCTTCCATTGTTCTCGGAATTCTGCTGTAGTTTAAAAATGCTTCGGAACTCTTCCATTGTTCTCAGAATTCCGCTGACGTTTAAAAATGCTTCGGAAATCTTCCATTGTTTTCAAAATTCCGCTGACGTTTAAAAATGCTTCAGAACTCTTCCATTGTTCTCGGAATTCCGCTGACTTTTAAAAATACTTCGAAACTCTTCCATTGTTCTCCAAATTCTGCTGAAGTTTAAAAATGCTTCGGAACTCTTCCATTGTTCTCGGAATTCCGCTGACGTTTAAAAATGCTTCACAACTCTTCCATTGTTCTCGGAATTCCGCTGACTTTTAAAAATACTTCGAAACTCTTCCATTGTTCTCCAAATTCCGCTGAAGTTTAAAAATGCTTTGGAACCCTTCCGTTGTTCTCGGAATTCTGCTGAAGTTTAAAAATGCTTCGGAACTCTTCCATTGTTCTCAGAATTCTGCTGACGTTTAAAAATGCTTCGGAACTCTTCCATTGTTCTCGGAATTCCGCTGAAGTTTAAAAATGCTTCGGACCTCTTCCATTGTTCTAGGAATTCTGCTGAAGTCTAAAAATTCATCTGAACTCTTCCATTATTCTCGGAATTCGTGTGAATTTTAAAAATGCTTCGGAACTCTTCTATTGTTCTCGGAATTCCGCTGAAGTTTAAAAATGCTTAAAATCTCTTACATTGTACTCGGAATTCCGCTGAAGTTTAAAAATGCTTCGGAACTCTTCCATTGCTCTCGGAATTCTGCTGAAGTTTAAAAATGCTTCGGTACTCTTCCTTTGTTCTCGGAATTCCGCTGACATATAAAAATGCTTCGGAAATCTTGCATTGTTCTCGGCATTCCGCTGACGTTTAAAAATGCTTCGGAACTCTTCAATTGTTCTCGGAATTCTGCCGAACTTTTAAAATGCTTTGGAACTCTTCCATTGCTCTCGGAATTCTGCTGAAGTTTAAAAATGCTTCAGAACTCTTCCATTGTTCTCGGAATTCTGCTGTAGTTTAAAAATGCTTCGGAACTCTTCCATTGTTCTCAGAATTCCGCTGACGTTTAAAAATGCTTCGGAAATCTTCCATTGTTTTCAAAATTCCGCTGACGTTTAAAAATGCTTCAGAACTCTTCCATTGTTCTCGGAATTCCGCTGACGTTTTAAAATGCTTCGGTACTCTTCCATTGTTCTCGGAATTCCGCTGACATATAAAAATGCTTCGGAAATCTTGCATTGTTCTCGGCATTCCGCTGACGTTTAAAAATGCTTCGGAACTCTTCCATTGTTCTCAGAATTCCGCTGACGTTTAAAAATGCTTCGGAAATCTTCCATAGTTTTCAAAATTCCGCTGACGTTTAAAAATGCTTCAGAACTCTTCCATTGTTCTCGGAATTCCGCTGACGTTTAAAAATGCTTTGGAACTCTTCCATTATTCTCGGAAATCTGCTGAAGTTTAAAAATGCTTCGGAACTCTTCCATTGTTCTCAGAATTCCGCTGACGTTTAAAAATGCTTCGGAAATCTTCCATTGTTTTCAAAATTCCGCTGACGTTTAAAAATGCTTCAGAACTCTTCCATTGTTCTCGGAATTCCGCTGACGTTTAAAAATGCTTTGGAACTCTTCCATTGTTCTTGGAATTCTGCTGAAGTTTAAAAATGCTTCGGAACTCTTCCATTGTTCTCAGAATTGCGCTGACGTTTAAAAATGCTTCGGTACTCTTCCATTGTTCTCGGAATTCCGCTGGCGTTTAAAAATGCTTCGGAACTCTTCCATTGTTCTCGGAATTCCGCTGACGTTTAAAAATGCTTCGGAACTCTTCCATTGTTCTCGGAATTCCGCTGATGTTTAAAAATGCTTTAGAACTCTTCCATTGTTCTCGCAATTCCGCTGACGTTTAAAAATGCTTCGGAATTGTTCAATTGTTCTCGGAATTCTGCTGAACTTTTAAAATGCTTTGGAACTCTTCCATTGCTCTCGGAATTCTGCTGAAGTTTAAAAATGCTTCGGAACTCTTCCATTGTTCTCGAAATTCCGTTGAAGTTTAAAAATGCTTCGAAACTCTTCCATTGTTCTCGGAATTCTGCTGAAGTTTAAAAATGCTTCGGAACTCTTCCATTGTTCTCGGAATTCCGCTGACGTTTAAAAATGCTTCGGAACTCTTCCATTGTTCTCGGAATTCCGCTGATGTTTAAAAATGCTTTAGAACTCTTCCATTGTTCTCGCAATTCCGCTGACGTTTAAAAATGCTTTGGAACTGTTCAATTGTTCTCGGAATTCTGCTGAACTTTTAAAATGCTTTGGAACTCTTCCATTGCTCTCGGAATTCTGCTGAAGTTTAAAAATGCTTCAGAACTCTTCCATTGTTCTCGGAATTCCGCTGACGTTTAAAAATGCTTCACAACTCTTCCATTGTTCTCGAAATTCCGCTGACTTTTAAAAATACTTCGGAACTCTTCCATTGTTCTCCAAATTCCGCTGAAGTTTAAAAATGCTTCGGAACCCTTCCATTGTTCTCGGAATTCTGCTGAAGTTTAAAAATGCTTCGGAACTCTTCCATTGTTCTCAGAATTCCGCTGACATTTAAAAATGCTTCGGAAATCTTCCATTGTTTTCAAAATTCCGCTGACTCTTAAAAATGCTTCAGAACTCTTCCATTGTTCTCGAAATTCCGTTGAAGTTTAAAAATGCTTCGGAACTCTTCCATTGTTCTCGGAATTCTGCTGAAGTTTAAAAATGCTTCGGAACTCTTCCATTGTTCTCAGAATTCCGCTGATGTTTAAAAATGCTTCGGTACTCTTCCATTGTTCTCGGAATTCCGCTGACATATAAAAATGCTTCGGAAATCTTGCATTGTTCTCGGCATTCCGCTGACGTTTAAAAATGCTTCGGAACTCTTCAATTGTTCTCGGAATTCTGATGAACTTTTAAAATGCTTTGGAACTCTTCCATTGCTCTCGGATTTCTGCTGAAGTTTAAACATGCTTCGGAACTCTTCCATTGTTCTCAGAATTCCGCTGAAGTTTAAAAATACTTCGGAACTCTTCCATTGTTCTCGGAATTCTGCTGAAGTTTAAAAATGCTTCGGAACTCTTCAATTGTTCTCAGAATTCCGCTGACGTTTAAAAATGCTTCGGAAATCTTCCATTCTTTTCAAAATTCCGCTGACGTTTAAAAATGCTTCAGAACTCTTCCATTGTTCTCGGAATTCCGCTGATGTTTAAAAATGCTTTGGAACTCTTCCATTGTTCTCAGAATTCCGCTGACGTTTAAAAATGCTTTGGAACTCTTCCATTGTTCTCGGAATTCTGCTGAAGTTTAAAAATGCTTCGGAACTCTTCCATTGTTCTCAGAATTCTGCTGACATTTAAAAATGCTTCGGTACTCTTCCATTGTTCTCGGAATTCCGCTGACATATAAAAATGCTTCGGAAATCTTGCATTGTTCTCGACATTCCGCTGATGCTTAAAAATGCTTCGGAACTCTTCCATTGTTCTCAGAATTCCGCTGACGTTTAAAAATGCTTTGGAACTCTTCCATTGTTCTAGGAATTCCGCTGAAGTTTAAAAATGCTTCGGAACTCTTCCATTGTTCTCAGAATTCTGCTGACATTTAAAAATGCTTCGGTACTCTTCCATTGTTCTCGGAATTCCGCTGACATATAAAAATGCTTCGGAAATCTTGCATTGTTCTCGACATTCCGCTGATGTTTAAAAATGCTTCAGAACTCTTCCATTGTTCTCAGAATTCCGCTGACATTTAAAAATGCTTTGGAAATCTTCCATTGTTTTCAAAATTCCGCTGACTCTTAAAAATGCTTCAGAACTCTTCCATGGTTCTCGGAATTCCGCTGACGTTTAAAAATGCTTCGGAACTCTTCCATTGTTCTCGGAATTCCGCTGACATTTAAAAATGCTTCGGAACTCTTCCATTGTTCTTGGAATTCTGCTGAAGTTTTAAAATGCTTCGGTACTCTTCCATTGTTCTCGGAATTCTGCTGACGTTTAAAAATGCTTCGGAACTCTTCCATTGTTCTCGGAATTCCGCTGACATATAAAAATGCTTTGGAAATCTTGCATTGTTCTCGGCATTCCGCTGACGTTTAAAAATGCTTCGGAACTCTTCCATTGTTCTCGGAATTCCGCTGACGTTTAAAAATGCTTTGGAACTCTTCCATTGTTCTCGGAATTCCGCTGACATATAAAAATGCTTCGGAAATCTTGCATTGTTCTCGACATTCCGCTGATGCTTAAAAATGCTTCGGAACTCTTCCATTGTTCTCAGAATTCCGCTGACGTTTAAAAATGCTTTGGAACTCTTCCATTGTTCTCGGAATTCCGCTGAAGTTTAAAAATGCTTCGGAACTCTTCCATTGTTCTCAGAATTCTGCTGACATTTAAAAATGCTTCGGTACTCTTCCATTGTTCTCGGAATTCCGCTGACATATAAAAATGCTTCGGAAATCTTGCATTGTTCTCGACATTCCGCTGATGTTTAAAAATGCTTCAGAACTCTTCCATTGTTCTCGGAATTCCGCTGACGTTTAAAAATGCATCGGAACTCTTCCATTGTTCTCAGAATTCTGCTGACGTTTAAAAATGCATCGGAACTCTTCCATTGTTCTCGGAATTCTGCTGACGTTCAAAAATGCTTCACAACTCTTCCATTGTTCTCGAAATTCCGCTGACTTTTAAAAATACTTCGGAACTCTTCCATTGTTCTCCAAATTCCGCTGAAGTTTAAAAATGCTTCGGAACCCTTCCATTGTTCTCGGAATTCTGCTGAAGTTTAAAAATGCTTCGGAACTCTTCCATTGTTCTCAGAATTCCGCTGACATTTAAAAATGCTTCGGAAATCTTCCATTGTTTTCAAAATTCCGCTGACTCTTAAAAATGCTTCAGAACTCTTCCATGGTTCTCGGAATTCCGCTGACGTTTAAAAATGCTTCGGAACTCTTCCATTGTTCTCGGAATTCCGCTGACATTTAAAAATGCTTCGGAACTCTTCCATTGTTCTTGGAATTCTGCTGAAGTTTTAAAATGCTTCGGTACTCTTCCATTGTTCTCGGAATTCTGCTGACGTTTAAAAATGCTTCGGAACTCTTCCATTGTTCTCGGAATTCCGCTGACATATAAAAATGCTTTGGAAATCTTGCATTGTTCTCGGCATTCCGCTGACGTTTAAAAATGCTTCGGAACTCTTCCATTGTTCTCGGAATTCCGCTGACGTTTAAAAATGCTTTGGAACTCTTCCATTGTTCTCGGAATTCCGCTGACATTTAAAAATGCTTCGGACCTCTTCCATTGTTCTAGGAATTCTGCTGAAGTCTAAAAATTCATCTGAACTCTTCCATTATTCTCGGAATTCGTGTGAATTTTAAAAATGCTTCGGAACTCTTCTATTGTTCTCGGAATTCCGCTGAAGTTTAAAAATGCTTAAAATCTCTTACATTGTACTCGGAATTCCGCTGAAGTTTAAAAATGCTTCGGAACTCTTCCATTGCTCTCGGAATTCTGCTGAAGTTTAAAAATGCTTCGGTACTCTTCCTTTGTTCTCGGAATTCCGCTGACATATAAAAATGCTTCGGAAATCTTGCATTGTTCTCGGCATTCCGCTGACGTTTAAAAATGCTTCGGAACTCTTCAATTGTTCTCGGAATTCTGCCGAACTTTTAAAATGCTTTGGAACTCTTCCATTGCTCTCGGAATTCTGCTGAAGTTTAAAAATGCTTCAGAACTCTTCCATTGTTCTCGGAATTCTGCTGTAGTTTAAAAATGCTTCGGAACTCTTCCATTGTTCTCAGAATTCCGCTGACGTTTAAAAATGCTTCGGAAATCTTCCATTGTTTTCAAAATTCCGCTGACGTTTAAAAATGCTTCAGAACTCTTCCATTGTTCTCGGAATTCCGCTGACGTTTTAAAATGCTTCGGTACTCTTCCATTGTTCTCGGAATTCCGCTGACATATAAAAATGCTTCGGAAATCTTGCATTGTTCTCGGCATTCCGCTGACGTTTAAAAATGCTTCGGAACTCTTCCATTGTTCTCAGAATTCCGCTGACGTTTAAAAATGCTTCGGAAATCTTCCATAGTTTTCAAAATTCCGCTGACGTTTAAAAATGCTTCAGAACTCTTCCATTGTTCTCGGAATTCCGCTGACGTTTAAAAATGCTTTGGAACTCTTCCATTATTCTCGGAAATCTGCTGAAGTTTAAAAATGCTTCGGAACTCTTCCATTGTTCTCAGAATTCCGCTGACGTTTAAAAATGCTTCGGAAATCTTCCATTGTTTTCAAAATTCCGCTGACGTTTAAAAATGCTTCAGAACTCTTCCATTGTTCTCGGAATTCCGCTGACGTTTAAAAATGCTTTGGAACTCTTCCATTGTTCTTGGAATTCTGCTGAAGTTTAAAAATGCTTCGGAACTCTTCCATTGTTCTCAGAATTCCGCTGACGTTTAAAAATGCTTCGGTACTCTTCCATTGTTCTCGGAATTCCGCTGGCGTTTAAAAATGCTTCGGAACTCTTCCATTGTTCTCGGAATTCTGCTGACGTTTAAAAATGCTTCGGAACTCTTCCATTGTTCTCGGAATTCCGCTGATGTTTAAAAATGCTTTAGAACTCTTCCATTGTTCTCGCAATTCCGCTGACGTTTAAAAATGCTTCGGAATTGTTCAATTGTTCTCGGAATTCTGCTGAACTTTTAAAATGCTTTGGAACTCTTCCATTGCTCTCGGAATTCTGCTGAAGTTTAAAAATGCTTCGGAACTCTTCCATTGTTCTCGAAATTCCGTTGAAGTTTAAAAATGCTTCGAAACTCTTCCATTGTTCTCGGAATTCTGCTGAAGTTTAAAAATGCTTCGGAACTCTTCCATTGTTCTCGGAATTCCGCTGACGTTTAAAAATGCTTCGGAACTCTTCCATTGTTCTCGGAATTCCGCTGATGTTTAAAAATGCTTTAGAACTCTTCCATTGTTCTCGCAATTCCGCTGACGTTTAAAAATGCTTTGGAACTGTTCAATTGTTCTCGGAATTCTGCTGAACTTTTAAAATGCTTTGGAACTCTTCCATTGCTCTCGGAATTCTGCTGAAGTTTAAAAATGCTTCAGAACTCTTCCATTGTTCTCGGAATTCCGCTGACGTTTAAAAATGCTTCACAACTCTTCCATTGTTCTCGAAATTCCGCTGACTTTTAAAAATACTTCGGAACTCTTCCATTGTTCTCCAAATTCCGCTGAAGTTTAAAAATGCTTCGGAACCCTTCCATTGTTCTCGGAATTCTGCTGAAGTTTAAAAATGCTTCGGAACTCTTCCATTGTTCTCAGAATTCCGCTGACATTTAAAAATGCTTCGGAAATCTTCCATTGTTTTCAAAATTCCGCTGACTCTTAAAAATGCTTCAGAACTCTTCCATTGTTCTCGAAATTCCGTTGAAGTTTAAAAATGCTTCGGAACTCTTCCATTGTTCTCGGAATTCTGCTGAAGTTTAAAAATGCTTCGGAACTCTTCCATTGTTCTCAGAATTCCGCTGATGTTTAAAAATGCTTCGGTACTCTTCCATTGTTCTCGGAATTCCGCTGACATATAAAAATGCTTCGGAAATCTTGCATTGTTCTCGGCATTCCGCTGACGTTTAAAAATGCTTCGGAACTCTTCAATTGTTCTCGGAATTCTGATGAACTTTTAAAATGCTTTGGAACTCTTCCATTGCTCTCGGATTTCTGCTGAAGTTTAAACATGTTTCGGAACTCTTCCATTGTTCTCAGAATTCCGCTGAAGTTTAAAAATACTTCGGAACTCTTCCATTGTTCTCGGAATTCTGCTGAAGTTTAAAAATGCTTCGGAACTCTTCAATTGTTCTCAGAATTCCGCTGACGTTTAAAAATGCTTCGGAAATCTTCCATTCTTTTCAAAATTCCGCTGACGTTTAAAAATGCTTCAGAACTCTTCCATTGTTCTCGGAATTCCGCTGATGTTTAAAAATGCTTTGGAACTCTTCCATTGTTCTCAGAATTCCGCTGACGTTTAAAAATGCTTTGGAACTCTTCCATTGTTCTCGGAATTCTGCTGAAGTTTAAAAATGCTTCGGAACTCTTCCATTGTTCTCAGAATTCTGCTGACATTTAAAAATGCTTCGGTACTCTTCCATTGTTCTCGGAATTCCGCTGACATATAAAAATGCTTCGGAAATCTTGCATTGTTCTCGACATTCCGCTGATGCTTAAAAATGCTTCGGAACTCTTCCATTGTTCTCAGAATTCCGCTGACGTTTAAAAATGCTTTGGAACTCTTCCATTGTTCTCGGAATTCCGCTGAAGTTTAAAAATGCTTCGGAACTCTTCCATTGTTCTCAGAATTCTGCTGACATTTAAAAATGCTTCGGTACTCTTCCATTGTTCTCGGAATTCCGCTGACATATAAAAATGCTTCGGAAATCTTGCATTGTTCTCGACATTCCGCTGATGTTTAAAAATGCTTCAGAACTCTTCCATTGTTCTCGGAATTCCGCTGACGTTTAAAAATGCATCGGAACTCTTCCATTGTTCTCAGAATTCTGCTGACGTTTAAAAATGCATCGGAACTCTTCCATTGTTCTCGGAATTCTGCTGACGTTCAAAAATGCTTCACAACTCTTCCATTGCTCTCGAAATTCCGCTGACTTTTAAAAATACTTCGGAACTCTTCCATTGTTCTCCAAATTCCGCTGAAGTTTAAAAATGCTTCGGAACCCTTCCATTGTTCTCGGAATTCTGCTGAAGTTTAAAAATGCTTCGGAACTCTTCCATTGTTCTCAGAATTCCGCTGACATTTAAAAATGCTTCGGAAATCTTCCATTGTTTTCAAAATTCCGCTGACTCTTAAAAATGCTTCAGAACTCTTCCATGGTTCTCGGAATTCCGCTGACGTTTAAAAATGCTTCGGAACTCTTCCATTGTTCTCGGAATTCCGCTGACATTTAAAAATGCTTCGGAACTCTTCCATTGTTCTTGGAATTCTGCTGAAGTTTTAAAATGCTTCGGTACTCTTCCATTGTTCTCGGAATTCTGCTGACGTTTAAAAATGCTTCGGAACTCTTCCATTGTTCTCGGAATTCCGCTGACATATAAAAATGCTTTGGAAATCTTGCATTGTTCTCGGCATTCCGCTGACGTTTAAAAATGCTTCGGAACTCTTCCATTGTTCTCGGAATTCCGCTGACGTTTAAAAATGCTTTGGAACTCTTCCATTGTTCTCGGAATTCCGCTGACATATAAAAATGCTTCGGAAATCTTGCATTGTTCTCGACATTCCGCTGATGCTTAAAAATGCTTCGGAACTCTTCCATTGTTCTCAGAATTCCGCTGACGTTTAAAAATGCTTTGGAACTCTTCCATTGTTCTCGGAATTCCGCTGAAGTTTAAAAATGCTTCGGAACTCTTCCATTGTTCTCAGAATTCTGCTGACATTTAAAAATGCTTCGGTACTCTTCCATTGTTCTCGGAATTCCGCTGACATATAAAAATGCTTCGGAAATCTTGCATTGTTCTCGACATTCCGCTGATGTTTAAAAATGCTTCAGAACTCTTCCATTGTTCTCGGAATTCCGCTGACGTTTAAAAATGCATCGGAACTCTTCCATTGTTCTCAGAATTCTGCTGACGTTTAAAAATGCATCGGAACTCTTCCATTGTTCTCGGAATTCTGCTGACGTTCAAAAATGCTTCACAACTCTTCCATTGTTCTCGAAATTCCGCTGACTTTTAAAAATACTTCGGAACTCTTCCATTGTTCTCCAAATTCCGCTGAAGTTTAAAAATGCTTCGGAACCCTTCCATTGTTCTCGGAATTCTGCTGAAGTTTAAAAATGCTTCGGAACTCTTCCATTGTTCTCAGAATTCCGCTGACATTTAAAAATGCTTCGGAAATCTTCCATTGTTTTCAAAATTCCGCTGACTCTTAAAAATGCTTCAGAACTCTTCCATGGTTCTCGGAATTCCGCTGACGTTTAAAAATGCTTCGGAACTCTTCCATTGTTCTCGGAATTCCGCTGACATTTAAAAATGCTTCGGAACTCTTCCATTGTTCTTGGAATTCTGCTGAACTTTTAAAATGCTTTGGAACTCTTCCATTGTTCTCGGAATTCCGATGAAGTTTAAAAATGCTTCGGAAATCTTACATTGTTTTCAAAATTCCGCTGACGTTTAAAAATGCTTCAGAACTCTTCCATTGTTCTCGGAATTCCGCTGACGTTTAAAAATGCTTTGGAACTCTTCCATTGTTCTCGGAATTCCGCTGAAGTTTAAAAATGCTTCGGAACTCTTCCATTGTTCTCAGAATTCCGCTGACATTTAAAAATGCTTCGGTACTCTTCCATTGTTCTCGGAATTCCGCTGACATATAAAAATGCTTCGGAAATCTTGCATTGTTCTCGACATTCCGCTGATGTTTAAAAATGCTTCGGAACTCTTCCATTGTTCTCGGAATTCCGCTGACGTTTAAAAATGCATCGGAACTCTTCCATTGTTCTCAGAATTCTGCTGACGTTTAAAAATGCATCGGAACTCTTCCATTGTTCTCGGAATTCTGCTGACGTTCAAAAATGCTTCACAACTCTTCCATTGTTCTCGAAATTCCGCTGACTTTTAAAAATACTTCGGAACTCTTCCATTGTTCTCCAAATTCCGCTGAAGTTTAAAAATGCTTCGGAACCCTTCCATTGTTCTCGGAATTCTGCTGAAGTTTAAAAATGCTTCGGAACTCTTCCATTGTTCTCAGAATTCCGCTGACATTTAAAAATGCTTCGGAAATCTTCCATTGTTTTCAAAATTCCGCTGACTCTTAAAAATGCTTCAGAACTCTTCCATGGTTCTCGGAATTCCGCTGACATTTAAAAATGCTTCAGAACTCTTCCATTGTTCTCGGAATTCCACTGACGTTTAAAAATGCTTCGGAACTCTTCCATTGTTCTCGGAATTCCGCTGACATTTAAAAATGCTTCGGAACTCTTCCATTGTTCTTGGAATTCTGCTGAAGTTTTAAAATGCTTCGGTACTCTTCCATTGTTCTCGGAATTCTGCTGACGTTTAAAAATGCTTCGGAACTCTTCCATTGTTCTCGGAATTCCGCTGACATATAAAAATGCTTTGGAAATCTTGCATTGTTCTCGGCATTCCGCTGACGTTTAAAAATGCTTCGGAACTCTTCAATTGTTCTCGGAATTCTGCTGAACTTTTAAAATGCTTTGGAACTCTTCCATTGTTCTCGGAATTCCGATGAAGTTTAAAAATGCTTCGGAAATCTTACATTGTTTTCAAAATTCCGCTGACGTTTAAAAATGCTTCAGAACTCTTCCATTGTTCTCGGAATTCCGCTGACGTTTAAAAATGCTTTGGAACTCTTCCATTGTTCTCGGAATTCCGCTGAAGTTTAAAAATGCTTCGGAACTCTTCCATTGTTCTCAGAATTCCGCTGACATTTAAAAATGCTTCGGTACTCTTCCATTGTTCTCAGAATTCCGCTGACATTTAAAAATGCTTCGGAACTCTTCCATTGTTCTCAGAATTCCGCTGACGTTTAAAAATGCTACGGAAATCTTCCATTGTTTTCAAAATTCCGCTGACGTTTAAAAATGCTTCAGAACTCTTGCATTGTTCTCGGAATTCCGCTGACGTTTAATAATGCTTCGCAACTCTTTCATTGTTCTCGGAATTCCGCTGACGTTTAAAAATGCTTCGGAACTCTTCCATTGTTCTCAGAAATCTGCTGACGTTTAAAAATGCATCGGAACTCTTCCATTGTTCTCGGAATTCTGCTGACGTTCAAAAATGCTTCGGAACTCTTCCATTGTTCTCGGAATTCCGCTGACGTTTAAAAATGCTTCACAACTCTTCCATTGTTCTCGAAATTCCGCTGACTTTTAAAAATACTTCGGAACTCTTACATTGTTCTCGGAATTCTGCTGAAGTTTAAAAATGCTTCGGAACTCTTCCATTGTTCTCAGAATTCCGCTGACATTTAAAAATGCTTCGGAAATCTTCCATTGTTTTCAAAATTCCGCTGACTCTTAAAAATGCTTCAGAACTCTTCCATTGTTCTCGGAATTCCGCTGACGTTTAAAAATGCTTCGGAACTCTTCCATTGTTCTCGGAATTCCGCTGACGTTTAAAAATGCTTCGGAACTCTTCCATTGTTCTCGGAATTCCGCTGATGTTTAAAAATGCTTTAGAACTCTTCCATTGTTCTCGCAATTCCGCTGACGTTTAAAAATGCTTCGGAACTGTTCAATTGTTCTCGGAATTCTGCTGAACTTTTAAAATGCTTTGGAACTCTTCCATTGCTCTCGGAATTCTGTTGAAGTTTAAAAATGCTTCAGAACTCTTACATTGTTCTCGGAATTCTGCTGACGTTTAAAAATGCTTCAGAACTCTTCCATTGTTCTCGAAATTCCGTTGAAGTTTAAAAATGCTTCGAAACACTTCCATTGTTCTCGGAATTCTGCTGAAGTTTAAAAATGCTTCGGAACTCTTCCATTGTTCTCGCAATTCCGCTGACGTTTAAAAATGCTTCGGAACTGTTCAATTGTTCTCGGAATTCTGCTGAACTTTTAAAATGCTTTGGAACTCTTCCATTGCTCTCGGAATTCTGCTGAAGTTTAAAAATGCTTCAGAACTCTTACATTGTTCTCGGAATTCTGCTGACGTTTAAAAATGCTTCGGAACTCTTCCATTGTTCTCGGAATTCTGCTGAAGTTTAAAAATGCTTCGGAACTCTTCCATTGTTCTCAGAATTCCGCTGACGTTTAAAAATGCTTCGGTACTCTTCCATTGTTCTCGGAATTCCGCTGACATATAAAAATGCTTCGGAAATCTTGCATTGTTCTCGGCATTCCGCTGACGTTTAAAAATGCTTCGGAACTCTTCAATTGTTCTCGGAATTCTGATGAACTTTTAAAATGCTTTGGAACTCTTCCATTGCTCTCGGAATTCTGCTGAAGTTTAAACATGCTTCGGAACTCTTCCATTGTTCTCAGAATTCCGCTGAAGTTTAAAAATACCTCGGAACTCTTCCATTGTTCTTGGAATTCTGCTGAAGTTTAAAAATGCTTCGGAACTCTTCCATTGTTCTCAGAATTCCGCTGACGTTTAAAAATGCTTCAGAACTCTTCCATTGCTCTCGGAATTCTGCTGATGTTTAAAAATGCTTTGTAACTCTTCCATTGTTCTCGGAATTCCGCTGAAGTTTAAAAATGCTTCGGAACTCTTCCATTGTTCTCAGAATTCTGCTGAAGTTTAAAAATGCTTCGGAACTCTTCCATTGTTCTCAAAATTCCGCTGACGTTTAAAAATGCTTCGGTACTCTTCCATTGTTCTCGGAATTCCGCTGACATATAAAAATGCTTCGGAAATCTTGCATTGTTCTCGGCATTCCGCTGACGTTTAAAAATGCTTCGGAACTCTTCAATTGTTCTCGGAATTCTGATGAACTTTTAAAATGCTTTGGAACTCTTCCATTGCTCTCGGAATTCTGCTGAAGTTTAAACATGCTTCGGAACTCTTCCATTGTTCTCAGAATTCCGCTGAAGTTTAAAAATACCTCGGAACTCTTCCATTGTTCTTGGAATTCTGCTGAAGTTTAAAAATGCTTCGGAACTCTTCCATTGTTCTCAGAATTCCGCTGACGTTTAAAAATGCTTCAGAACTCTTCCATTGTTCTCGGAATTCCACTGATGTTTAAAAATGCTTTGTAACTCTTCCATTGTTCTCGGAATTCCGCTGAAGTTTAAAAATGCTTCGGAACTCTTCCATTGTTCTCAGAATTCTGCTGACGTTTAAAAATGCATGGGAACTCTTCCATTGTTCTCGGAATTCTGCTGACGTTTAAAAATGCTTCGGAACTCTTCCATTGTTCTCGGAATTCCGCTGACGTTTAAAAATGCTTCACAACTCTTCCATTGTTCTCGAAATTCCGCTGACTTTTAAAAATACTTCGGAACTCTTCCATTGTTCTCCAAATTCCGCTGAAGTTTAAAAATGCTTCGGAACCCTTCCATTGTTCTCGGAATTCTGCTGAAGTTTAAAAATGCTTCGGAACTCTTCCATTGTTCTCAGAATTCCGCTGACATTTAAAAATGCTTCGGAAATCTTCCATTGTTTTCAAAATTCCGCTGACTCTTAAAAATGCTTCAGGACTCTTCCATTGTTCTCGGAATTCTGCTGACGTTTAAAAATGCTTCGGAACTCTTCCATTGTTCTCGGAATTCCGCTGACATATAAAAATGCTTTGGAAATCTTGCATTGTTCTCGGCATTCCGCTGACGTTTAAAAATGCTTCGGAACTCTTCCATTGTTCTCGGAATTCCGCTGACGTTTAAAAATGCTTTGGAACTCTTCCATTGTTCTCGGAATTCCGCTGACATATAAAAATGCTTCGGAAATCTTGCATTGTTCTCGACATTCCGCTGATGCTTAAAAATGCTTCGGAACTCTTCCATTGTTCTCAGAATTCCGCTGACGTTTAAAAATGCTTTGGAACTCTTCCATTGTTCTCGGAATTCCGCTGAAGTTTAAAAATGCTTCGGAACTCTTCCATTGTTCTCAGAATTCTGCTGACATTTAAAAATGCTTCGGTACTCTTCCATTGTTCTCGGAATTCCGCTGACATATAAAAATGCTTCGGAAATCTTGCATTGTTCTCGACATTCCGCTGATGTTTAAAAATGCTTCAGAACTCTTCCATTGTTCTCGGAATTCCGCTGACGTTTAAAAATGCATCGGAACTCTTCCATTGTTCTCAGAATTCTGCTGACGTTTAAAAATGCATCGGAACTCTTCCATTGTTCTCGGAATTCTGCTGACGTTCAAAAATGCTTCACAACTCTTCCATTGTTCTCGAAATTCCGCTGACTTTTAAAAATACTTCGGAACTCTTCCATTGTTCTCCAAATTCCGCTGAAGTTTAAAAATGCTTCGGAACCCTTCCATTGTTCTCGGAATTCTGCTGAAGTTTAAAAATGCTTCGGAACTCTTCCATTGTTCTCAGAATTCCGCTGACATTTAAAAATGCTTCGGAAATCTTCCATTGTTTTCAAAATTCCGCTGACTCTTAAAAATGCTTCAGAACTCTTCCATGGTTCTCGGAATTCCGCTGACGTTTAAAAATGCTTCGGAACTCTTCCATTGTTCTCGGAATTCCGCTGACATTTAAAAATGCTTCGGAACTCTTCCATTGTTCTTGGAATTCTGCTGAAGTTTTAAAATGCTTCGGTACTCTTCCATTGTTCTCGGAATTCTGCTGACGTTTAAAAATGCTTCGGAACTCTTCCATTGTTCTCGGAATTCCGCTGACATATAAAAATGCTTTGGAAATCTTGCATTGTTCTCGGCATTCCGCTGACGTTTAAAAATGCTTCGGAACTCTTCCATTGTTCTCGGAATTCCGCTGACGTTTAAAAATGCTTTGGAACTCTTCCATTGTTCTCGGAATTCCGCTGACATTTAAAAATGCTTCGGAACTCTTCCATTGTTCTTGGAATTCTGCTGAACTTTTAAAATGCTTTGGAACTCTTCCATTGTTCTCGGAATTCCGATGAAGTTTAAAAATGCTTCGGAAATCTTACATTGTTTTCAAAATTCCGCTGACGTTTAAAAATGCTTCAGAACTCTTCCATTGTTCTCGGAATTCCGCTGACGTTTAAAAATGCTTTGGAACTCTTCCATTGTTCTCGGAATTCCGCTGAAGTTTAAAAATGCTTCGGAACTCTTCCATTGTTCTCAGAATTCCGCTGACATTTAAAAATGCTTCGGTACTCTTCCATTGTTCTCGGAATTCCGCTGACATATAAAAATGCTTCGGAAATCTTGCATTGTTCTCGACATTCCGCTGATGTTTAAAAATGCTTCGGAACTCTTCCATTGTTCTCGGAATTCCGCTGACGTTTAAAAATGCATCGGAACTCTTCCATTGTTCTCAGAATTCTGCTGACGTTTAAAAATGCATCGGAACTCTTCCATTGTTCTCGGAATTCTGCTGACGTTCAAAAATGCTTCACAACTCTTCCATTGTTCTCGAAATTCCGCTGACTTTTAAAAATACTTCGGAACTCTTCCATTGTTCTCCAAATTCCGCTGAAGTTTAAAAATGCTTCGGAACCCTTCCATTGTTCTCGGAATTCTGCTGAAGTTTAAAAATGCTTCGGAACTCTTCCATTGTTCTCAGAATTCCGCTGACATTTAAAAATGCTTCGGAAATCTTCCATTGTTTTCAAAATTCCGCTGACTCTTAAAAATGCTTCAGAACTCTTCCATGGTTCTCGGAATTCCGCTGACGTTTAAAAATGCTTCGGAACTCTTCCATTGTTCTCGGAATTCCGCTGACATTTAAAAATGCTTCGGAACTCTTCCATTGTTCTTGGAATTCTGCTGAAGTTTTAAAATGCTTCGGTACTCTTCCATTGTTCTCGGAATTCTGCTG
This sequence comes from Phyllobates terribilis, assembly GCF_046119375.1. NCBI lineage: Eukaryota > Metazoa > Chordata > Amphibia > Anura > Dendrobatidae > Phyllobates > Phyllobates terribilis. The sequence continues at coordinate 17,717,509 of NW_027362782.1, forward strand.
ACGTTTAAAAATGCTTCGGAACTCTTCCATTGTTCTCGGAATTCCGCTGACATATAAAAATGCTTTGGAAATCTTGCATTGTTCTCGGCATTCCGCTGACGTTTAAAAATGCTTCGGAACTCTTCAATTGTTCTCGGAATTCTGCTGAAGTTTAAAAATGCTTCGGAACTCTTCCATTGTTCTCAGAATTCCGCTGACATTTAAAAATGCTTCGGAAATCTTCCATTGTTTTCAAAATTCCGCTGACTCTTAAAAATGCTTCAGAACTCTTCCATTGTTCTCAGAATTCCGCTGACGTTTAAAAATGCTTCGGAACTCTTCCATTGTTCTCGGAATTCCGCTGACATTTAAAAATGCTTCGGAACTCTTCCATTGTTCTTGGAATTCTGCTGAAGTTTTAAAATGCTTCGGTACTCTTCCATTGTTCTCGGAATTCTGCTGACGTTTAAAAATGCTTCGGAACTCTTCCATTGTTCTCGGAATTCCGCTGACATATAAAAATGCTTTGGAAATCTTGCATTGTTCTCGGCATTCCGCTGACGTTTAAAAATGCTTCGGAACTCTTCAATTGTTCTCGGAATTCTGCTGAACTTTTAAAATGCTTTGGAACTCTTCCATTGTTCTCGGAATTCCGATGAAGTTTAAAAATGCTTCGGAAATCTTACATTGTTTTCAAAATTCCGCTGACGTTTAAAAATGCTTCAGAACTCTTCCATTGTTCTCGGAATTCCGCTGACGTTTAAAAATGCTTTGGAACTCTTCCATTGTTCTCGGAATTCCGCTGAAGTTTAAAAATGCTTCGGAACTCTTCCATTGTTCTCAGAATTCCGCTGACATTTAAAAATGCTTCGGTACTCTTCCATTGTTCTCAGAATTCCGCTGACATTTAAAAATGCTTCGGAACTCTTCCATTGTTCTCAGAATTCCGCTGACGTTTAAAAATGCTACGGAAATCTTCCATTGTTTTCAAAATTCCGCTGACGTTTAAAAATGCTTCAGAACTCTTGCATTGTTCTCGGAATTCCGCTGACGTTTAATAATGCTTCGCAACTCTTTCATTGTTCTCGGAATTCCGCTGACGTTTAAAAATGCTTCGGAACTCTTCCATTGTTCTCAGAAATCTGCTGACGTTTAAAAATGCATCGGAACTCTTCCATTGTTCTCGGAATTCTGCTGACGTTCAAAAATGCTTCGGAACTCTTCCATTGTTCTCGGAATTCCGCTGACGTTTAAAAATGCTTCACAACTCTTCCATTGTTCTCGAAATTCCGCTGACTTTTAAAAATACTTCGGAACTCTTACATTGTTCTCGGAATTCTGCTGAAGTTTAAAAATGCTTCGGAACTCTTCCATTGTTCTCAGAATTCCGCTGACATTTAAAAATGCTTCGGAAATCTTCCATTGTTTTCAAAATTCCGCTGACTCTTAAAAATGCTTCAGAACTCTTCCATTGTTCTCGGAATTCCGCTGACGTTTAAAAATGCTTCGGAACTCTTCCATTGTTCTCGGAATTCCGCTGACGTTTAAAAATGCTTCGGAACTCTTCCATTGTTCTCGGAATTCCGCTGATGTTTAAAAATGCTTTAGAACTCTTCCATTGTTCTCGCAATTCCGCTGACGTTTAAAAATGCTTCGGAACTGTTCAATTGTTCTCGGAATTCTGCTGAACTTTTAAAATGCTTTGGAACTCTTCCATTGCTCTCGGAATTCTGTTGAAGTTTAAAAATGCTTCAGAACTCTTACATTGTTCTCGGAATTCTGCTGACGTTTAAAAATGCTTCAGAACTCTTCCATTGTTCTCGAAATTCCGTTGAAGTTTAAAAATGCTTCGAAACACTTCCATTGTTCTCGGAATTCTGCTGAAGTTTAAAAATGCTTCGGAACTCTTCCATTGTTCTCGCAATTCCGCTGACGTTTAAAAATGCTTCGGAACTGTTCAATTGTTCTCGGAATTCTGCTGAACTTTTAAAATGCTTTGGAACTCTTCCATTGCTCTCGGAATTCTGCTGAAGTTTAAAAATGCTTCAGAACTCTTACATTGTTCTCGGAATTCTGCTGACGTTTAAAAATGCTTCGGAACTCTTCCATTGTTCTCGGAATTCTGCTGAAGTTTAAAAATGCTTCGGAACTCTTCCATTGTTCTCAGAATTCCGCTGACGTTTAAAAATGCTTCGGTACTCTTCCATTGTTCTCGGAATTCCGCTGACATATAAAAATGCTTCGGAAATCTTGCATTGTTCTCGGCATTCCGCTGACGTTTAAAAATGCTTCGGAACTCTTCAATTGTTCTCGGAATTCTGATGAACTTTTAAAATGCTTTGGAACTCTTCCATTGCTCTCGGAATTCTGCTGAAGTTTAAACATGCTTCGGAACTCTTCCATTGTTCTCAGAATTCCGCTGAAGTTTAAAAATACCTCGGAACTCTTCCATTGTTCTTGGAATTCTGCTGAAGTTTAAAAATGCTTCGGAACTCTTCCATTGTTCTCAGAATTCCGCTGACGTTTAAAAATGCTTCAGAACTCTTCCATTGTTCTCGGAATTCTGCTGATGTTTAAAAATGCTTTGTAACTCTTCCATTGTTCTCGGAATTCCGCTGAAGTTTAAAAATGCTTCGGAACTCTTCCATTGTTCTCAGAATTCTGCTGAAGTTTAAAAATGCTTCGGAACTCTTCCATTGTTCTCAGAATTCCGCTGACGTTTAAAAATGCTTCGGTACTCTTCCATTGTTCTCGGAATTCCGCTGACATATAAAAATGCTTCGGAAATCTTGCATTGTTCTCGGCATTCCGCTGACGTTTAAAAATGCTTCGGAACTCTTCAATTGTTCTCGGAATTCTGATGAACTTTTAAAATGCTTTGGAACTCTTCCATTGCTCTCGGAATTCTGCTGAAGTTTAAACATGCTTCGGAACTCTTCCATTGTTCTCAGAATTCCGCTGAAGTTTAAAAATACCTCGGAACTCTTCCATTGTTCTTGGAATTCTGCTGAAGTTTAAAAATGCTTCGGAACTCTTCCATTGTTCTCAGAATTCCGCTGACGTTTAAAAATGCTTCAGAACTCTTCCATTGTTCTCGGAATTCCGCTGATGTTTAAAAATGCTTTGTAACTCTTCCATTGTTCTCGGAATTCCGCTGAAGTTTAAAAATGCTTCGGAACTCTTCCATTGTTCTCAGAATTCTGCTGACGTTTAAAAATGCATGGGAACTCTTCCATTGTTCTCGGAATTCTGCTGACGTTTAAAAATGCTTCGGAACTCTTCCATTGTTCTCGGAATTCCGCTGACGTTTAAAAATGCTTCACAACTCTTCCATTGTTCTCGAAATTCCGCTGACTTTTAAAAATACTTCGGAACTCTTCCATTGTTCTCCAAATTCCGCTGAAGTTTAAAAATGCTTCGGAACCCTTCCATTGTTCTCGGAATTCTGCTGAAGTTTAAAAATGCTTCGGAACTCTTCCATTGTTCTCAGAATTCCGCTGACATTTAAAAATGCTTCGGAAATCTTCCATTGTTTTCAAAATTCCGCTGACTCTTAAAAATGCTTCAGGACTCTTCCATTGTTCTCGGAATTCCGCTGACGTTTAAAAATGCTTCGGAACTTTTCCATTGTTCTCGGAATTCCGCTGACATTTAAAAATGCTTCGGAACTCTTCCATTGTTCTTGGAATTCTGCTGAAGTTTTAAAATGCTTCGGTACTCTTCCATTGTTCTCGCAATTCTGCTGACGTTTAAAAATGCTTCGGAACTCTTCCATTGTTCTCGGAATTCCGCTGACATATAAAAATGCTTCGGAAATCTTGCATTGTTCTCGGCATTCCGCTGACGTTTAAAAATGCTTCGGAACTCTTCAATTGTTCTCGGAATTCTGCTGAACTTTTAAAATGCTTTGGAACTCTTCCATTTTTCTCGGAATTCCGCTGAAGTTTAAAAATGCTTCGGAAATCTTACATTGTTTTCAAAATTCCGCTGACGTTTAAAAATGCTTCAGAACTCTTCCATTGTTCTCGGAATTCCGCTGACGTTTAAAAATGCTTTGGAACTCTTCCATTGTTCTCGGAATTCCGCTGAAGTTTAAAAATGCTTCGGAACTCTTCCATTGTTCTCAGAATTCTGCTGACATTTAAAAATGCTTCGGTACTCTTCCATTGTTCTCGGAATTCCGCTGACATATAAAAATGCTTCGGAAATCTTGCATTGTTCTCGACATTCCGCTGATGTTTAAAAATGCTTCGGAACTCTTCCATTGTTCTCAGAATTCCGCTGACGTTTAAAAATGCTACGGAAATCTTCCATTGTTCTCGGCATTCCGCTGACGTTTAAAAATGCTTCGGAACTCTTCAATTGTTCTAGGAATTCTGCTGAACTTTTAAAATGCTATGGAACTCTTCCATTGCTCTCGGAATTCGGGTGAAGTTTAAAAATGCTTCGGAACTATTCTATTGTTCTCGGAATTCCGCTGAAGTTTAAAAATGCTTAAAATCTATTCCATTGTTCTCGTAATTCTGCTCATGTTTAAAAATGCTTCGGAACTCTTCCATTGTTCTCGTAATTCCGCTGAAGTTTAAAAATGCTTCGGAACTCTTCCATTGTTCTCGGAATTCCGCTGACGTTTAAAAATGCATCGGAACTCTTCCATTGTTCTCAGAATTCTGCTGACGATTAAAAATGCATCGGAACTCTTCCATTGTTCTCGGAATTCTGCTGACGTTCAAAAATGCTTCACAACTCTTCCATTGTTCTCGAAATTCCGCTGACTTTTAAAAATGCTTCGGAAATCTTCCATTGTTTTCAAAATTCCGCTGACTCTTAAAAATGCTTCAGAACTCTTCCATGGTTCTCGGAATTCCGCTGACGTTTAAAAATGCTTCGGAACTCTTCCATTGTTCTCGGAATTCCGCTGACATTTAAAAATGCTTCGGAACTCTTCCATTGTTCTTGGAATTCTGCTGAAGTTTTAAAATGCTTCGGTACTCTTCCATTGTTCTCGGAATTCTGCTGACGTTTAAAAATGCTTCGGAACTCTTCCATTGTTCTCGGAATTCCGCTGACATATAAAAATGCTTTGGAAATCTTGCATTGTTCTCGGCATTCCGCTGACGTTTAAAAATGCTTCGGAACTCTTCAATTGTTCTCGGAATTCTGCTGAAGTTTAAAAATGCTTCGGAACTCTTCCATTGTTCTCAGAATTCCGCTGACATTTAAAAATGCTTCGGAAATCTTCCATTGTTTTCAAAATTCCGCTGACGTTTAAAAATGCTTCAGAACTCTTCCATTGTTCTCGGAATTCCGCTGACGTTTAATAATGCTTCGCAACTCTTTCATTGTTCTCGGAATTCCGCTGACGTTTAAAAATGCTTCGGAACTCTTCCATTGTTCTAAGAAATCTGCTGACGTTTAAAAATGCATCGGAACTCTTCCATTGTTCTCGGAATTCTGCTGACGTTCAAAAATGCTTCGGAACTCTTCCATTGTTCTCGGAATTCCGCTGACGTTTAAAAATGCTTCACAACTCTTCCATTGTTCTCGAAATTCCGCTGACTTTTAAAAATACTTCGGAACTCTTCCATTGTTCTCCAAATTCCGCTGAAGTTTAAAAATGCTTCGGAACCCTTCCATTGTTCTCGGAATTCTGCTGGAGTTTAAAAATGCTTCGGAACTCTTCCATTGTTCTCAGAATTCCGCTGACATTTAAAAATGCTTCGGAACTCTTCCATTGTTCTCGGAATTCCGCTGACATTTAAAAATGCTTCGGAACTCTTCCATTGTTCTTGGAATTCTGCTGAAGTTTTAAAATGCTTCGGTACTCTTCCATTGTTCTCGGAATTCTGCTGACGTTTAAAAATGCTTCGGAACTCTTCCATTGTTCTCGGAATTCCGCTGACATATAAAAATGCTTTGGAAATCTTGCATTGTTCTCGGCATTCCGCTGACGTTTAAAAATGCTTCGGAACTCTTCAATTGTTCTCGGAATTCTGCTGAAGTTTAAAAATGCTTCGGAACTCTGCCATTGTTCTCAGAATTCCGCTGACATTTAAAAATGCTTCGGAAATCTTCCATTGTTTTCAAAATTCCGCTGACTCTTAAAAATGCTTCAGAACTCTTCCATGGTTCTCGGAATTCCGCTGACGTTTAAAAATGCTTCGGAACTCTTCCATTGTTCTCGGAATTCCGCTGACATTTAAAAATGCTTCGGAACTCTTCCATTGTTCTTGGAATTCTGCTGAAGTTTTAAAATGCTTCGGTACTCTTCCATTGTTCTCGGAATTCTGCTGACATTTAAAAATGCTTCGGAACTCTTCCATTGTTCTCGGAATTCCGCTGACATATAAAAATGCTTTGGAAATCTTGCATTGTTCTCGGCATTCCGCTGACGTTTTAAAATGCTTCAGAACTCTTCAATTGTTCTCGGAATTCTGCTGAACTTTTAAAATGCTTTGGAACTCTTCCATTGTTCTCGGAATTCCGATGAAGTTTAAAAATGCTTCGGAAATCTTACATTGTTTTCAAAATTCCGCTGACGTTTAAAAATGCTTCAGAACTCTTCCATTGTTCTCGGAATTCCGCTGACGTTTAAAAATGCTTTGGAACTCTTCCATTGTTCTCGGAATTCCGCTGAAGTTTAAAAATGCTTCGGAACTCTTCCATTGTTCTCAGAATTCCGCTGACATTTAAAAATGCTTCGGAACTCTTCCATTGTTCTCAGAATTCCGCTGACGTTTAAAAATGCTACGGAAATCTTCCATTGTTTTCAAAATTCCGCTGACGTTTAAAAATGCTTCAGAACTCTTCCATTGTTCTCGGAATTCCGCTGACGTTTAATAATGCTTCGCAACTCTTTCATTGTTCTCGGAATTCCGCTGACGTTTAAAAATGCTTCGGAACTCTTCCATTGTTCTCAGAAATCTGCTGACGTTTAAAAATGCATCGGAACTCTTCCATTGTTCTCGGAATTCTGCTGACGTTCAAAAATGCTTCGGAACTCTTCCATTGTTCTCGGAATTCCGCTGACGTTTAAAAATGCTTCACAACTCTTCCATTGTTCTCGAAATTCCGCTGACTTTTAAAAATACTTCGGAACTCTTACATTGTTCTCGGAATTCTGCTGAAGTTTAAAAATGCTTCGGAACTCTTCCATTGTTCTCAGAATTCCGCTGACATTTAAAAATGCTTCGGAAATCTTCCATTGTTTTCAAAATTCCGCTGACTCTTAAAAATGCTTCAGAACTCTTCCATTGTTCTCGGAATTCCGCTGACGTTTAAAAATGCTTCGGAACTCTTCCATTGTTCTCGGAATTCCGCTGACGTTTAAAAATGCTTCGGAACTCTTCCATTGTTCTCGGAATTCCGCTGATGTTTAAAAATGCTTTAGAACTCTTCCATTGTTCTCGCAATTCCGCTGACGTTTAAAAATGCTTCGGAACTGTTCAATTGTTCTCGGAATTCTGCTGAACTTTTAAAATGCTTTGGAACTCTTCCATTGCTCTCGGAATTCCGCTGAAGTTTAAAAATGCTTCGGAACTCTTCCATTGTTCTCAGAATTCTGCTGACATTTAAAAATGCTTCGGTACTCTTCCATTGTTCTCGGAATTCCGCTGACATATAAAAATGCTTCGGAAATCTTGCATTGTTCTCGACATTCCGCTGATGTTTAAAAATGCTTCGGAACTCTTCCATTGTTCTCAGAATTCCGCTGACGTTTAAAAATGCTACGGAAATCTTCCATTGTTCTCGGCATTCCGCTGACGTTTAAAAATGCTTCGGAACTCTTCAATTGTTCTCGGAATTCTGCTGAACTTTTAAAATGCTTTGGAACTCTTCCATTGCTCTCGGAATTCTGTTGAAGTTTAAAAATGCTTCAGAACTCTTACATTGTTCTCGGAATTCTGCTGACGTTTAAAAATGCTTCGGAACTCTTCCATTGTTCTCGAAATTCCGTTGAAGTTTAAAAATGCTTCGAAACACTTCCATTGTTCTCGGAATTCTGCTGAAGTTTAAAAATGCTTCGGAACTCTTCCATTGTTCTCGGAATTCCGCTGACGTTTAAAAATGCTTCGGAACTCTTCCATTGTTCTCGGAATTCCGCTGATGTTTAAAAATGCTTTAGAACTCTTCCATTGTTCTCGCAATTCCGCTGACGTTTAAAAATGCTTTGGAACTGTTCAATTGTTCTCGGAATTCTGCTGAACTTTTAAAATGCTTTGGAACTCTTCCATTGTTCTCGGAATTCCGCTGAAGTTTAAAAATGCTTCGGAACTCTTCCATTGTTCTCAGAATTCCGCTGACATTTAAAAATGCTTCGGTACTCTTCCATTGTTCTCGGAATTCCGCTGACATATAAAAATGCTTCGGAAATCTTGCATTGTTCTCGACATTCCGCTGATGTTTAAAAATGCTTCGGAACTCTTCCATTGTTCTCAGAATTCCGCTGACGTTTAAAAATGCTACGGAAATCTTCCATTGTTTTCAAAATTCCGCTGACGTTTAAAAATGCTTCAGAACTCTTCCATTGTTCTCGGAATTCTGCTGACGTTTAAAAATGCTTCGGAACTCTTCCATTGTTCTCGGAATTCCGCTGACGTTTAAAAATGCTTCGGATCTCTTCCATTGTTCTCGGAATTCCGCTGATGTTTAAAAATGCTTTAGAACTCTTCCATTGTTCTCGCAATTCCGCTGACGTTTAAAAATGCTTCGGAACTGTTCAATTGTTCTCGGAATTCTGCTGAACTTTTAAAATGCTTTGGAACTCTTCCATTGCTCTCGGAATTCTGCTGAAGTTTAAAAATGCTTCAAAACTCTTACATTGTTCTCGGAATTCTGCTGACGTTTAAAAATGCTTCGGAACTCTTCCATTGTTCTCGGAATTCTGCTGAAGTTTAAAAATGCTTCGGAACTCTTCCATTGTTCTCAGAATTCCGCTGACGTTTAAAAATGCTTCGGTACTCTTCCATTGTTCTCGGAATTCCGCTGACATATAAAAATGCTTCGGAAATCTTGCATTGTTCTCGGCATTCCGCTGACGTTTAAAAATGCTTCGGAACTCTTCAATTGTTCTCGGAATTCTGATGAACTTTTAAAATGCTTTGGAACTCTTCCATTGCTCTCGGAATTCTGCTGAAGTTTAAACATGCTTCGGAACTCTTCCATTGTTCTCAGAATTCCGCTGAAGTTTAAAAATACCTCGGAACTCTTCCATTGTTCTTGGAATTCTGCTGAAGTTTAAAAATGCTTCGGAACTCTTCCATTGTTCTCAGAATTCCGCTGACGTTTAAAAATGCTTCAGAACTCTTCCATTGTTCTCGGAATTCCGCTGATGTTTAAAAATGCTTTGTAACTCTTCCATTGTTCTCGGAATTCCGCTGAAGTTTAAAAATGCTTCGGAACTCTTCCATTGTTCTCAGAATTCTGCTGAAGTTTAAAAATGCTTCGGAACTCTTCCATTGTTCTCAGAATTCCGCTGACGTTTAAAAATGCTTCGGTACTCTTCCATTGTTCTCGGAATTCCGCTGACATATAAAAATGCTTCGGAAATCTTGCATTGTTCTCGGCATTCCGCTGACGTTTAAAAATGCTTCGGAACTCTTCAATTGTTCTCGGAATTCTGATGAACTTTTAAAATGCTTTGGAACTCTTCCATTGCTCTCGGAATTCTGCTGAAGTTTAAACATGCTTCGGAACTCTTCCATTGTTCTCAGAATTCCGCTGAAGTTTAAAAATACCTCGGAACTCTTCCATTGTTCTTGGAATTCTGCTGAAGTTTAAAAATGCTTCGGAACTCTTCCATTGTTCTCAGAATTCCGCTGACGTTTAAAAATGCTTCAGACCTCTTCCATTGTTCTCGGAATTCCGCTGATGTTTAAAAATGCTTTGTAACTCTTCCATTGTTCTCGGAATTCCGCTGAAGTTTAAAAATGCTTCGGAACTCTTCCATTGTTCTCAGAATTCTGCTGACGTTTAAAAATGCATGGGAACTCTTCCATTGTTCTCGGAATTCTGCTGACGTTTAAAAATGCTTCGGAACTCTTCCATTGTTCTCGGAATTCCGCTGACGTTTAAAAATGCTTCACAACTCTTCCATTGTTCTCGAAATTCCGCTGACTTTTAAAAATACTTCGGAACTCTTCCATTGTTCTCCAAATTCCGCTGAAGTTTAAAAATGCTTCGGAACCCTTCCATTGTTCTCGGAATTCTGCTGAAGTTTAAAAATGCTTCGGAACTCTTCCATTGTTCTCAGAATTCCGCTGACATTTAAAAATGCTTCGGAAATCTTCCATTGTTTTCAAAATTCCGCTGACTCTTAAAAATGCTTCAGGACTCTTCCATTGTTCTCGGAATTCCGCTGACATATAAAAATGCTTTGGAAATCTTGCATTGTTCTCGGCATTCCGCTGACGTTTAAAAATGCTTCGGAACTCTTCAATTGTTCTCGGAATTCTGCTGAAGTTTAAAAATGCTTCGGAACTCTTCCATTGTTCTCAGAATTCCGCTGACATTTAAAAATGCTTCGGAAATCTTCCATTGTTTTCAAAATTCCGCTGACGTTTAAAAATGCTTCAGAACTCTTCCATTGTTCTCGGAATTCCGCTGACGTTTAATAATGCTTCGCAACTCTTTCATTGTTCTCGGAATTCCGCTGACGTTTAAAAATGCTTCGGAACTCTTCCATTGTTCTAAGAAATCTGCTGACGTTTAAAAATGCATCGGAACTCTTCCATTGTTCTCGGAATTCTGCTGACGTTCAAAAATGCTTCGGAACTCTTCCATTGTTCTCGGAATTCCGCTGACGTTTAAAAATGCTTCACAACTCTTCCATTGTTCTCGAAATTCCGCTGACTTTTAAAAATACTTCGGAACTCTTCCATTGTTCTCCAAATTCCGCTGAAGTTTAAAAATGCTTCGGAACCCTTCCATTGTTCTCGGAATTCTGCTGGAGTTTAAAAATGCTTCGGAACTCTTCCATTGTTCTCAGAATTCCGCTGACATTTAAAAATGCTTCGGAACTCTTCCATTGTTCTCGGAATTCCGCTGACATTTAAAAATGCTTCGGAACTCTTCCATTGTTCTTGGAATTCTGCTGAAGTTTTAAAATGCTTCGGTACTCTTCCATTGTTCTCGGAATTCTGCTGACGTTTAAAAATGCTTCGGAACTCTTCCATTGTTCTCGGAATTCCGCTGACATATAAAAATGCTTTGGAAATCTTGCATTGTTCTCGGCATTCCGCTGACGTTTAAAAATGCTTCGGAACTCTTCAATTGTTCTCGGAATTCTGCTGAAGTTTAAAAATGCTTCGGAACTCTTCCATTGTTCTCAGAATTCCGCTGACATTTAAAAATGCTTCGGAAATCTTCCATTGTTTTCAAAATTCCGCTGACTCTTAAAAATGCTTCAGAACTCTTCCATGGTTCTCGGAATTCCGCTGACGTTTAAAAATGCTTCGGAACTCTTCCATTGTTCTCGGAATTCCGCTGACATTTAAAAATGCTTCGGAACTCTTCCATTGTTCTTGGAATTCTGCTGAAGTTTTAAAATGCTTCGGTACTCTTCCATTGTTCTCGGAATTCTGCTGACATTTAAAAATGCTTCGGAACTCTTCCATTGTTCTCGGAATTCCGCTGACATATAAAAATGCTTTGGAAATCTTGCATTGTTCTCGGCATTCCGCTGACGTTTTAAAATGCTTCGGAACTCTTCAATTGTTCTCGGAATTCTGCTGAACTTTTAAAATGCTTTGGAACTCTTCCATTGTTCTCGGAATTCCGATGAAGTTTAAAAATGCTTCGGAAATCTTACATTGTTTTCAAAATTCCGCTGACGTTTAAAAATGCTTCAGAACTCTTCCATTGTTCTCGGAATTCCGCTGACGTTTAAAAATGCTTTGGAACTCTTCCATTGTTCTCGGAATTCCGCTGAAGTTTAAAAATGCTTCGGAACTCTTCCATTGTTCTCAGAATTCCGCTGACATTTAAAAATGCTTCGGTACTCTTCCATTGTTCTCAGAATTCCGCTGACATTTAAAAATGCTTCGGAACTCTTCCATTGTTCTCAGAATTCCGCTGACGTTTAAAAATGCTACGGAAATCTTCCATTGTTTTCAAAATTCCGCTGACGTTTAAAAATGCTTCAGAACTCTTCCATTGTTCTCGGAATTCCGCTGACGTTTAATAATGCTTCGCAACTCTTTCATTGTTCTCGGAATTCCGCTGACGTTTAAAAATGCTTCGGAACTCTTCCATTGTTCTCAGAAATCTGCTGACGTTTAAAAATGCATCGGAACTCTTCCATTGTTCTCGGAATTCTGCTGACGTTCAAAAATGCTTCGGAACTCTTCCATTGTTCTCGGAATTCCGCTGACGTTTAAAAATGCTTCACAACTCTTCCATTGTTCTCGAAATTCCGCTGACTTTTAAAAATACTTCGGAACTCTTACATTGTTCTCGGAATTCTGCTGAAGTTTAAAAATGCTTCGGAACTCTTCCATTGTTCTCAGAATTCCGCTGACATTTAAAAATGCTTCGGAAATCTTCCATTGTTTTCAAAATTCCGCTGACTCTTAAAAATGCTTCAGAACTCTTCCATTGTTCTCGGAATTCCGCTGACGTTTAAAAATGCTTCGGAACTCTTCCATTGTTCTCGGAATTCCGCTGACGTTTAAAAATGCTTCGGAACTCTTCCATTGTTCTCGGAATTCCGCTGATGTTTAAAAATGCTTTAGAACTCTTCCATTGTTCTCGCAATTCCGCTGACGTTTAAAAATGCTTCGGAACTGTTCAATTGTTCTCGGAATTCTGCTGAACTTTTAAAATGCTTTGGAACTCTTCCATTGCTCTCGGAATTCCGCTGAAGTTTAAAAATGCTTCGGAACTCTTCCATTGTTCTCAGAATTCTGCTGACATTTAAAAATGCTTCGGTACTCTTCCATTGTTCTCGGAATTCCGCTGACATATAAAAATGCTTCGGAAATCTTGCATTGTTCTCGACATTCCGCTGATGTTTAAAAATGCTTCGGAACTCTTCCATTGTTCTCAGAATTCCGCTGACGTTTAAAAATGCTACGGAAATCTTCCATTGTTCTCGGCATTCCGCTGACGTTTAAAAATGCTTCGGAACTCTTCAATTGTTCTCGGAATTCTGCTGAACTTTTAAAATGCTTTGGAACTCTTCCATTGCTCTCGGAATTCTGTTGAAGTTTAAAAATGCTTCAGAACTCTTACATTGTTCTCGGAATTCTGCTGACGTTTAAAAATGCTTCGGAACTCTTCCATTGTTCTCGAAATTCCGTTGAAGTTTAAAAATGCTTCGAAACACTTCCATTGTTCTCGGAATTCTGCTGAAGTTTAAAAATGCTTCGGAACTCTTCCATTGTTCTCGGAATTCCGCTGACGTTTAAAAATGCTTCGGAACTCTTCCATTGTTCTCGGAATTCCGCTGATGTTTAAAAATGCTTTAGAACTCTTCCATTGTTCTCGCAATTCCGCTGACGTTTAAAAATGCTTTGGAACTGTTCAATTGTTCTCGGAATTCTGCTGAACTTTTAAAATGCTTTGGAACTCTTCCATTGTTCTCGGAATTCCGCTGAAGTTTAAAAATGCTTCGGAACTCTTCCATTGTTCTCAGAATTCCGCTGACATTTAAAAATGCTTCGGTACTCTTCCATTGTTCTCGGAATTCCGCTGACATATAAAAATGCTTCGGAAATCTTGCATTGTTCTCGACATTCCGCTGATGTTTAAAAATGCTTCGGAACTCTTCCATTGTTCTCAGAATTCCGCTGACGTTTAAAAATGCTACGGAAATCTTCCATTGTTTTCAAAATTCCGCTGACGTTTAAAAATGCTTCAGAACTCTTCCATTGTTCTCGGAATTCTGCTGACGTTTAAAAATGCTTCGGAACTCTTCCATTGTTCTCGGAATTCCGCTGACGTTTAAAAATGCTTCGGATCTCTTCCATTGTTCTCGGAATTCCGCTGATGTTTAAAAATGCTTTAGAACTCTTCCATTGTTCTCGCAATTCCGCTGACGTTTAAAAATGCTTCGGAACTGTTCAATTGTTCTCGGAATTCTGCTGAACTTTTAAAATGCTTTGGAACTCTTCCATTGCTCTCGGAATTCTGCTGAAGTTTAAAAATGCTTCAAAACTCTTACATTGTTCTCGGAATTCTGCTGACGTTTAAAAATGCTTCGGAACTCTTCCATTGTTCTCGGAATTCTGCTGAAGTTTAAAAATGCTTCGGAACTCTTCCATTGTTCTCAGAATTCCGCTGACGTTTAAAAATGCTTCGGTACTCTTCCATTGTTCTCGGAATTCCGCTGACATATAAAAATGCTTCGGAAATCTTGCATTGTTCTCGGCATTCCGCTGACGTTTAAAAATGCTTCGGAACTCTTCAATTGTTCTCGGAATTCTGATGAACTTTTAAAATGCTTTGGAACTCTTCCATTGCTCTCGGAATTCTGCTGAAGTTTAAACATGCTTCGGAACTCTTCCATTGTTCTCAGAATTCCGCTGAAGTTTAAAAATACCTCGGAACTCTTCCATTGTTCTTGGAATTCTGCTGAAGTTTAAAAATGCTTCGGAACTCTTCCATTGTTCTCAGAATTCCGCTGACGTTTAAAAATGCTTCAGAACTCTTCCATTGTTCTCGGAATTCCGCTGATGTTTAAAAATGCTTTGTAACTCTTCCATTGTTCTCGGAATTCCGCTGAAGTTTAAAAATGCTTCGGAACTCTTCCATTGTTCTCAGAATTCTGCTGAAGTTTAAAAATGCTTCGGAACTCTTCCATTGTTCTCAGAATTCCGCTGACGTTTAAAAATGCTTCGGTACTCTTCCATTGTTCTCGGAATTCCGCTGACATATAAAAATGCTTCGGAAATCTTGCATTGTTCTCGGCATTCCGCTGACGTTTAAAAATGCTTCGGAACTCTTCAATTGTTCTCGGAATTCTGATGAACTTTTAAAATGCTTTGGAACTCTTCCATTGCTCTCGGAATTCTGCTGAAGTTTAAACATGCTTCGGAACTCTTCCATTGTTCTCAGAATTCCGCTGAAGTTTAAAAATACCTCGGAACTCTTCCATTGTTCTTGGAATTCTGCTGAAGTTTAAAAATGCTTCGGAACTCTTCCATTGTTCTCAGAATTCCGCTGACGTTTAAAAATGCTTCAGAACTCTTCCATTGTTCTCGGAATTCCGCTGATGTTTAAAAATGCTTTGTAACTCTTCCATTGTTCTCGGAATTCCGCTGAAGTTTAAAAATGCTTCGGAACTCTTCCATTGTTCTCAGAATTCTGCTGACGTTTAAAAATGCATGGGAACTCTTCCATTGTTCTCGGAATTCTGCTGACGTTTAAAAATGCTTCGGAACTCTTCCATTGTTCTCGGAATTCCGCTGACGTTTAAAAATGCTTCACAACTCTTCCATTGTTCTCGAAATTCCGCTGACTTTTAAAAATACTTCGGAACTCTTCCATTGTTCTCCAAATTCCGCTGAAGTTTAAAAATGCTTCGGAACCCTTCCATTGTTCTCGGAATTCTGCTGAAGTTTAAAAATGCTTCGGAACTCTTCCATTGTTCTCAGAATTCCGCTGACATTTAAAAATGCTTCGGAAATCTTCCATTGTTTTCAAAATTCCGCTGACTCTTAAAAATGCTTCAGGACTCTTCCATTGTTCTCGGAATTCCGCTGACGTTTAAAAATGCTTCGGAACTTTTCCATTGTTCTCGGAATTCCGCTGACATTTAAAAATGCTTCGGAACTCTTCCATTGTTCTTGGAATTCTGCTGAAGTTTTAAAATGCTTCGGTACTCTTCCATTGTTCTCGCAATTCTGCTGACGTTTAAAAATGCTTCGGAACTCTTCCATTGTTCTCGGAATTCCGCTGACATATAAAAATGCTTCGGAAATCTTGCATTGTTCTCGGCATTCCGCTGACGTTTAAAAATGCTTCGGAACTCTTCAATTGTTCTCGGAATTCTGCTGAACTTTTAAAATGCTTTGGAACTCTTCCATTTTTCTCGGAATTCCGCTGAAGTTTAAAAATGCTTCGGAAATCTTACATTGTTTTCAAAATTCCGCTGACGTTTAAAAATGCTTCAGAACTCTTCCATTGTTCTCGGAATTCCGCTGACGTTTAAAAATGCTTTGGAACTCTTCCATTGTTCTCGGAATTCCGCTGAAGTTTAAAAATGCTTCGGAACTCTTCCATTGTTCTCAGAATTCTGCTGACATTTAAAAATGCTTCGGTACTCTTCCATTGTTCTCGGAATTCCGCTGACATATAAAAATGCTTCGGAAATCTTGCATTGTTCTCGACATTCCGCTGATGTTTAAAAATGCTTCGGAACTCTTCCATTGTTCTCAGAATTCCGCTGACGTTTAAAAATGCTACGGAAATCTTCCATTGTTCTCGGCATTCCGCTGACGTTTAAAAATGCTTCGGAACTCTTCAATTGTTCTCGGAATTCTGCTGAACTTTTAAAATGCTATGGAACTCTTCCATTGCTCTCGGAATTCGGGTGAAGTTTAAAAATGCTTCGGAACTATTCTATTGTTCTCGGAATTCCGCTGAAGTTTAAAAATGCTTAAAATCTATTCCATTGTTCTCGTAATTCTGCTCATGTTTAAAAATGCTTCGGAACTCTTCCATTGTTCTCGTAATTCCGCTGAAGTTTAAAAATGCTTCGGAACTCTTCCATTGTTCTCGGAATTCCGCTGACGTTTTAAAATTCTTCGGAACTCTTCCATTGTTCTCGGAATTCCACTGAAGTTTAAAAATGCTTCGGAACTCTTCCATTGTTCTCGGAATTCCGCTGACGTTTAAAAATGCATCGGAACTCTTCCATTGTTCTCAGAATTCTGCTGACGTTTAAAAATGCATCGGAACTCTTCCATTGTTCTCGGAATTCTGCTGACGTTCAAAAATGCTTCACAACTCTTCCATTGTTCTCGAAATTCCGCTGACTTTTAAAAATACTTCGGAACTCTTCCATTGTTCTCCAAATTCCGCTGAAGTTTAAAAATGCTTCGGAACCCTTCCATTGTTCTCGGAATTCTGCTGAAGTTTAAAAATGCTTCGGAACTCTTCCATTGTTCTCAGAATTCCGCTGACATTTAAAAATGCTTCGGAAATCTTCCATTGTTTTCAAAATTCCGCTGACTCTTAAAAATGGTTCGGAACTCTTCCTTGGTTCTCGGAATTCCGCTGACGTTTAAAAATGCTTCGGAACTCTTCCATTGTTCTCGGAATTCCGCTGACATTTAAAAATGCTTCGGAACTCTTCCATTGTTCTTGGAATTCTGCTGAAGTTTTAAAATGCTTCGGTACTCTTCCATTGTTCTCGGAATTCTGCTGACGTTTAAAAATGCTTCGGAACTCTTCCATTGTTCTCGGAATTCCGCTGACATATAAAAATGCTTTGGAAATCTTGCATTGTTCTCGGCATTCCGCTGACGTTTAAAAATGCTTCGGAACTCTTCAATTGTTCTCGGAATTCTGCTGAAGTTTAAAAATGCTTCGGAACTCTTCCATTGTTCTCAGAATTCCGCTGACATTTAAAAATGCTTCGGAAATCTTCCATTGTTTTCAAAATTCCGCTGACTCTTAAAAATGCTTCAGAACTCTTCCATGGTTCTCGGAATTCCGCTGACGTTTAAAAATGCTTCGGAACTCTTCCATTGTTCTCGGAATTCCGCTGACATTTAAAAATGCTTCGGAACTCTTCCATTGTTCTTGGAATTCTGCTGAAGTTTTAAAATGCTTCGGTACTCTTCCATTGTTCTCGGAATTCTGCTGACGTTTAAAAATGCTTCGGAACTCTTCCATTGTTCTCGGAATTCCGCTGACATATAAAAATGCTTTGGAAATCTTGCATTGTTCTCGGCATTCCGCTGACGTTTAAAAATGCTTCGGAACTCTTCAATTGTTCTCGGAATTCTGCTGAACTTTTAAAATGCTTTGGAACTCTTCCATTGTTCTCGGAATTCCGATGAAGTTTAAAAATGCTTCGGAAATCTTACATTGTTTTCAAAATTCCGCTGACGTTTAAAAATGCTTCAGAACTCTTCCATTGTTCTCGGAATTCCGCTGACGTTTAAAAATGCTTTGGAACTCTTCCATTGTTCTCGGAATTCCGCTGAAGTTTAAAAATGCTTCGGAACTCTTCCATTGTTCTCAGAATTCCGCTGACATTTAAAAATTCTTCGGTACTCTTCCATTGTTCTCAGAATTCCGCTGACATTTAAAAATGCTTCGGAACTCTTCCATTGTTCTCAGAATTCCGCTGACGTTTAAAAATGCTACGGAAATCTTCCATTGTTTTCAAAATTCCGCTGACGTTTAAAAATGCTTCAGAACTCTTCCATTGTTCTCGGAATTCCGCTGACGTTTAATAATGCTTCGCAACTCTTTCATTGTTCTCGGAATTCAGCTGACGTTTAAAAATGCTTCGGAACTCTTCCATTGTTCTCAGAAATCTGCTGACGTTTAAAAATGCATCGGAACTCTTCCATTGTTCTCGGAATTCTGCTGACGTTCAAAAATGCTTCGGAACTCTTCCATTGTTCTCGGAATTCCGCTGACGTTTAAAAATGCTTCACAACTCTTCCATTGTTCTCGAAATTCCGCTGACTTTTAAAAATACTTCGGAACTCTTCCATTGTTCTCCAAATTCCGCTGAAGTTTAAAAATGCTTCGGAACACTTCCATTGTTCTCGGAATTCTGCTGAAGTTTAAAAATGCTTCGGAACTCTTCCATTGTTCTCAGAATTCCGCTGACATTTAAAAATGCTTCGGAAATCTTCCATTGTTTTCAAAATTCCGCTGACTCTTAAAAATGCTTCAGAACTCTTCCATGGTTCTCGGAATTCCGCTGACGTTTAAAAATGCTTCGGAACTCTTCCATTGTTCTCGGAATTCCGCTGACATTTAAAAATGCTTCGGAACTCTTCCATTGTTCTTGGAATTCTGCTGAAGTTTTAAAATGCTTCGGTACTCTTCCATTGTTCTCGGAATTCTGCTGACGTTTAAAAATGCTTCGGAACTCTTCCATTGTTCTCGGAATTCCGCTGACATATAAAAATGCTTTGGAAATCTTGCATTGTTCTCGGCATTCCGCTGACGTTTAAAAATGCTTCGGAACTCTTCAATTGTTCTCGGAATTCTGCTGAAGTTTAAAAATGCTTCGGAACTCTTCCATTGTTCTCAGAATTCCGCTGACATTTAAAAATGCTTCGGAAATCTTCCATTGTTTTCAAAATTCCGCTGACTCTTAAAAATGCTTCAGAACTCTTCCATGGTTCTCGGAATTCCGCTGACGTTTAAAAATGCTTCGGAACTCTTCCATTGTTCTCGGAATTCCGCTGACATTTAAAAATGCTTCGGAACTCTTCCATTGTTCTTGGAATTCTGCTGAAGTTTTAAAATGCTTCGGTACTCTTCCATTGTTCTCGGAATTCTGCTGACGTTTAAAAATGCTTCGGAACTCTTCCATTGTTCTCGGAATTCCGCTGACATATAAAAATGCTTTGGAAATCTTGCATTGTTCTCGGCATTCCGCTGACGTTTAAAAATGCTTCGGAACTCTTCAATTGTTCTCGGAATTCTGCTGAACTTTTAAAATGCTTTGGAACTCTTCCATTGTTCTCGGAATTCCGATGAAGTTTAAAAATGCTTCGGAAATCTTACATTGTTTTCAAAATTCCGCTGACGTTTAAAAATGCTTCAGAACTCTTCCATTGTTCTCGGAATTCCGCTGACGTTTAAAAATGCTTTGGAACTCTTCCATTGTTCTCGGAATTCCGCTGAAGTTTAAAAATGCTTCGGAACTCTTCCATTGTTCTCAGAATTCCGCTGACATTTAAAAATGCTTCGGTACTCTTCCATTGTTCTCAGAATTCCGCTGACATTTAAAAATGCTTCGGAACTCTTCCATTGTTCTCAGAATTCCGCTGACGTTTAAAAATGCTACGGAAATCTTCCATTGTTTTCAAAATTCCGCTGACGTTTAAAAATGCTTCAGAACTCTTCCATTGTTCTCGGAATTCCGCTGACGTTTAATAATGCTTCGCAACTCTTTCATTGTTCTCGGAATTCCGCTGACGTTTAAAAATGCTTCGGAACTCTTCCATTGTTCTCAGAAATCTGCTGACGTTTAAAAATGCATCGGAACTCTTCCATTGTTCTCGGAATTCTGCTGACGTTCAAAAATGCTTCGGAACTCTTCCATTGTTCTCGGAATTCCGCTGACGTTTAAAAATGCTTCACAACTCTTCCATTGTTCTCGAAATTCCGCTGACTTTTAAAAATACTTCGGAACTCTTACATTGTTCTCGGAATTCTGCTGAAGTTTAAAAATGCTTCGGAACTCTTCCATTGTTCTCAGAATTCCGCTGACATTTAAAAATGCTTCGGAAATCTTCCATTGTTTTCAAAATTCCGCTGACTCTTAAAAATGCTTCAGAACTCTTCCATTGTTCTCGGAATTCCGCTGACGTTTAAAAATGCTTCGGAACTCTTCCATTGTTCTCGGAATTCCGCTGACGTTTAAAAATGCTTCGGAACTCTTCCATTGTTCTCGGAATTCCGCTGATGTTTAAAAATGCTTTAGAACTCTTCCATTGTTCTCGCAATTCCGCTGACGTTTAAAAATGCTTCGGAACTGTTCAATTGTTCTCGGAATTCTGCTGAACTTTTAAAATGCTTTGGAACTCTTCCATTGCTCTCGGAATTCTGTTGAAGTTTAAAAATGCTTCAGAACTCTTACATTGTTCTCGGAATTCTGCTGACGTTTAAAAATGCTTCGGAACTCTTCCATTGTTCTCGAAATTCCGTTGAAGTTTAAAAATGCTTCGAAACACTTCCATTGTTCTCGGAATTCTGCTGAAGTTTAAAAATGCTTCGGAACTCTTCCATTGTTCTCGGAATTCCGCTGACGTTTAAAAATGCTTCGGAACTCTTCCATTGTTCTCGGAATTCCGCTGATGTTTAAAAATGCTTTAGAACTCTTCCATTGTTCTCGCAATTCCGCTGACGTTTAAAAATGCTTTGGAACTGTTCAATTGTTCTCGGAATTCTGCTGAACTTTTAAAATGCTTTGGAACTCTTCCATTGCTCTCGGAATTCTGCTGAAGTTTAAAAATGCTTCAGAACTCTTCCATTGTTCTCGGAATTCCGCTGACGTTTAAAAATGCTTCACAACTCTTCCATTGTTCTCGAAATTCTGCTGACTTTTAAAAATACTTCGGAACTCTTCCATTGTTCTCCAAATTCCGCTGAAGTTTAAAAATGCTTCGGAACTCTTCCATTGTTCTCAGAATTCCGCTGACATTTAAAAATGCTTCGGAAATCTTCCATTGTTTTCAAAATTCCGCTGACTCTTAAAAATGCTTCAGAACTCTTCCATTGTTCTCGGAATTCCGCTGACGTTTAAAAATGCATCGGAAGTCTTCCATTGTTCTCGGAATTCCGCTGAGGTTTAAAAATGCTTCGGAACTCTTCCATTGTTCTCGGAATTCCGCTGATGTTTAAAAATGCTTTAGAACTCTTCCATTGTTCTCGCAATTCCGCTGACGTTTAAAAATGCTTCAGAACTGTTCAATTGTTCTCGGAATTCTGCTGAACTTTTAAAATGCTTTGGAACTCTTCCATTGCTCTCGGAATTCTGCTGAAGTTTAAAAATGCTTCAGAACTCTTACATTGTTCTCAGAATTCCGCTGACGTTTAAAAATGCTTCGGAACTCTTCCATTGTTCTCAGAATTCCGCTGACGTTTAAAAATGCTTCGGTACTCTTCCATTGTTCTCGGAATTCCGCTGACATATAAAAATGCTTTGGAAATCTTGCATTGTTCTCGGCATTCCGCTGACGTTTAAAAATGCTTCGGAACTCTTCAATTGTTCTCGGAATTCTGATGAACTTTTAAAATGCTTTGGAACTCTTCCATTGCTCTCGGAATTCTGCTGAAGTTTAAACATGCTTCGGAACTCTTCCATTGTTCTCAGAATTCCGCTGAAGTTTAAAAATACCTCGGAACTCTTCCATTGTTCTCGGAATTCTGCTGAAGTTTCAAAATGCTTCGGAACTCTTCCATTGTTCTCAGAATTCCGCTGACGTTTAAAAATGCTTCGGAAATCTTCCATTGTTTTCAAAATTCCGCTGACGTTTAAAAATGCTTCAGAACTCTTCCATTGTTCTCGGAATTCCGCTGATGTTTAAAAATGCTTTGGAACTCTTCCATTGTTCTCGGAATTCCGCTGAAGTTTAAAACTGCTTCGGAACTCTTCCATTGTTCTCAGAATTCTGCTGACGTTTAAAAATGCATGGGAACTCTTCCATTGTTCTCGGAATTCTGCTGACGTTTAAAAATGCTTCGGAACTCTTCCATTGTTCTCGGAATTCCGCTGACATATAAAAATGCTTTGGAAATCTTGCATTGTTCTCGGCATTCCGCTGACGTTTAAAAATGCTTCGGAACTCTTCAATTGTTCTCGGAATTCTGCTGAAGTTTAAAAATGCTTCGGAACTCTTCCATTGTTCTCAGAATTCCGCTGACATTTAAAAATGCTTCGGAAATCTTCCATTGTTTTCAAAATTCCGCTGACTCTTAAAAATGCTTCAGAACTCTTCCATGGTTCTCGGAATTCCGCTGACGTTTAAAAATGCTTCGGAACTCTTCCATTGTTCTCGGAATTCCGCTGACATTTAAAAATGCTTCGGAACTCTTCCATTGTTCTTGGAATTCTGCTGAAGTTTTAAAATGCTTCGGTACTCTTCCATTGTTCTCGGAATTCTGCTGACGTTTAAAAATGCTTCGGAACTCTTCCATTGTTCTCGGAATTCCGCTGACATATAAAAATGCTTTGGAAATCTTGCATTGTTCTCGGCATTCCGCTGACGTTTAAAAATGCTTCGGAACTCTTCAATTGTTCTCGGAATTCTGCTGAACTTTTAAAATGCTTTGGAACTCTTCCATTGTTCTCGGAATTCCGATGAAGTTTAAAAATGCTTCGGAAATCTTACATTGTTTTCAAAATTCCGCTGACGTTTAAAAATGCTTCAGAACTCTTCCATTGTTCTCGGAATTCCGCTGACGTTTAAAAATGCTTTGGAACTCTTCCATTGTTCTCGGAATTCCGCTGAAGTTTAAAAATGCTTCGGAACTCTTCCATTGTTCTCAGAATTCCGCTGACATTTAAAAATTCTTCGGTACTCTTCCATTGTTCTCAGAATTCCGCTGACATTTAAAAATGCTTCGGAACTCTTCCATTGTTCTCAGAATTCCGCTGACGTTTAAAAATGCTACGGAAATCTTCCATTGTTTTCAAAATTCCGCTGACGTTTAAAAATGCTTCAGAACTCTTCCATTGTTCTCGGAATTCCGCTGACGTTTAATAATGCTTCGCAACTCTTTCATTGTTCTCGGAATTCAGCTGACGTTTAAAAATGCTTCGGAACTCTTCCATTGTTCTCAGAAATCTGCTGACGTTTAAAAATGCATCGGAACTCTTCCATTGTTCTCGGAATTCTGCTGACGTTCAAAAATGCTTCGGAACTCTTCCATTGTTCTCGGAATTCCGCTGACGTTTAAAAATGCTTCACAACTCTTCCATTGTTCTCGAAATTCCGCTGACTTTTAAAAATACTTCGGAACTCTTCCATTGTTCTCCAAATTCCGCTGAAGTTTAAAAATGCTTCGGAACACTTCCATTGTTCTCGGAATTCTGCTGAAGTTTAAAAATGCTTCGGAACTCTTCCATTGTTCTCAGAATTCCGCTGACATTTAAAAATGCTTCGGAAATCTTCCATTGTTTTCAAAATTCCGCTGACTCTTAAAAATGCTTCAGAACTCTTCCATGGTTCTCGGAATTCCGCTGACGTTTAAAAATGCTTCGGAACTCTTCCATTGTTCTCGGAATTCCGCTGACATTTAAAAATGCTTCGGAACTCTTCCATTGTTCTTGGAATTCTGCTGAAGTTTTAAAATGCTTCGGTACTCTTCCATTGTTCTCGGAATTCTGCTGACGTTTAAAAATGCTTCGGAACTCTTCCATTGTTCTCGGAATTCCGCTGACATATAAAAATGCTTTGGAAATCTTGCATTGTTCTCGGCATTCCGCTGACGTTTAAAAATGCTTCGGAACTCTTCAATTGTTCTCGGAATTCTGCTGAAGTTTAAAAATGCTTCGGAACTCTTCCATTGTTCTCAGAATTCCGCTGACATTTAAAAATGCTTCGGAAATCTTCCATTGTTTTCAAAATTCCGCTGACTCTTAAAAATGCTTCAGAACTCTTCCATGGTTCTCGGAATTCCGCTGACGTTTAAAAATGCTTCGGAACTCTTCCATTGTTCTCGGAATTCCGCTGACATTTAAAAATGCTTCGGAACTCTTCCATTGTTCTTGGAATTCTGCTGAAGTTTTAAAATGCTTCGGTACTCTTCCATTGTTCTCGGAATTCTGCTGACGTTTAAAAATGCTTCGGAACTCTTCCATTGTTCTCGGAATTCCGCTGACATATAAAAATGCTTTGGAAATCTTGCATTGTTCTCGGCATTCCGCTGACGTTTAAAAATGCTTCGGAACTCTTCAATTGTTCTCGGAATTCTGCTGAACTTTTAAAATGCTTTGGAACTCTTCCATTGTTCTCGGAATTCCGATGAAGTTTAAAAATGCTTCGGAAATCTTACATTGTTTTCAAAATTCCGCTGACGTTTAAAAATGCTTCAGAACTCTTCCATTGTTCTCGGAATTCCGCTGACGTTTAAAAATGCTTTGGAACTCTTCCATTGTTCTCGGAATTCCGCTGAAGTTTAAAAATGCTTCGGAACTCTTCCATTGTTCTCAGAATTCCGCTGACATTTAAAAATGCTTCGGTACTCTTCCATTGTTCTCAGAATTCCGCTGACATTTAAAAATGCTTCGGAACTCTTCCATTGTTCTCAGAATTCCGCTGACGTTTAAAAATGCTACGGAAATCTTCCATTGTTTTCAAAATTCCGCTGACGTTTAAAAATGCTTCAGAACTCTTCCATTGTTCTCGGAATTCCGCTGACGTTTAATAATGCTTCGCAACTCTTTCATTGTTCTCGGAATTCCGCTGACGTTTAAAAATGCTTCGGAACTCTTCCATTGTTCTCAGAAATCTGCTGACGTTTAAAAATGCATCGGAACTCTTCCATTGTTCTCGGAATTCTGCTGACGTTCAAAAATGCTTCGGAACTCTTCCATTGTTCTCGGAATTCCGCTGACGTTTAAAAATGCTTCACAACTCTTCCATTGTTCTCGAAATTCCGCTGACTTTTAAAAATACTTCGGAACTCTTACATTGTTCTCGGAATTCTGCTGAAGTTTAAAAATGCTTCGGAACTCTTCCATTGTTCTCAGAATTCCGCTGACATTTAAAAATGCTTCGGAAATCTTCCATTGTTTTCAAAATTCCGCTGACTCTTAAAAATGCTTCAGAACTCTTCCATTGTTCTCGGAATTCCGCTGACGTTTAAAAATGCTTCGGAACTCTTCCATTGTTCTCGGAATTCCGCTGACGTTTAAAAATGCTTCGGAACTCTTCCATTGTTCTCGGAATTCCGCTGATGTTTAAAAATGCTTTAGAACTCTTCCATTGTTCTCGCAATTCCGCTGACGTTTAAAAATGCTTCGGAACTGTTCAATTGTTCTCGGAATTCTGCTGAACTTTTAAAATGCTTTGGAACTCTTCCATTGCTCTCGGAATTCTGTTGAAGTTTAAAAATGCTTCAGAACTCTTACATTGTTCTCGGAATTCTGCTGACGTTTAAAAATGCTTCGGAACTCTTCCATTGTTCTCGAAATTCCGTTGAAGTTTAAAAATGCTTCGAAACACTTCCATTGTTCTCGGAATTCTGCTGAAGTTTAAAAATGCTTCGGAACTCTTCCATTGTTCTCGGAATTCCGCTGACGTTTAAAAATGCTTCGGAACTCTTCCATTGTTCTCGGAATTCCGCTGATGTTTAAAAATGCTTTAGAACTCTTCCATTGTTCTCGCAATTCCGCTGACGTTTAAAAATGCTTTGGAACTGTTCAATTGTTCTCGGAATTCTGCTGAACTTTTAAAATGCTTTGGAACTCTTCCATTGCTCTCGGAATTCTGCTGAAGTTTAAAAATGCTTCAGAACTCTTCCATTGTTCTCGGAATTCCGCTGACGTTTAAAAATGCTTCACAACTCTTCCATTGTTCTCGAAATTCTGCTGACTTTTAAAAATACTTCGGAACTCTTCCATTGTTCTCCAAATTCCGCTGAAGTTTAAAAATGCTTCGGAACTCTTCCATTGTTCTCAGAATTCCGCTGACATTTAAAAATGCTTCGGAAATCTTCCATTGTTTTCAAAATTCCGCTGACTCTTAAAAATGCTTCAGAACTCTTCCATTGTTCTCGGAATTCCGCTGACGTTTAAAAATGCATCGGAAGTCTTCCATTGTTCTCGGAATTCCGCTGAGGTTTAAAAATGCTTCGGAACTCTTCCATTGTTCTCGGAATTCCGCTGATGTTTAAAAATGCTTTAGAACTCTTCCATTGTTCTCGCAATTCCGCTGACGTTTAAAAATGCTTCAGAACTGTTCAATTGTTCTCGGAATTCTGCTGAACTTTTAAAATGCTTTGGAACTCTTCCATTGCTCTCGGAATTCTGCTGAAGTTTAAAAATGCTTCAGAACTCTTACATTGTTCTCAGAATTCCGCTGACGTTTAAAAATGCTTCGGAACTCTTCCATTGTTCTCAGAATTCCGCTGACGTTTAAAAATGCTTCGGTACTCTTCCATTGTTCTCGGAATTCCGCTGACATATAAAAATGCTTTGGAAATCTTGCATTGTTCTCGGCATTCCGCTGACGTTTAAAAATGCTTCGGAACTCTTCAATTGTTCTCGGAATTCTGATGAACTTTTAAAATGCTTTGGAACTCTTCCATTGCTCTCGGAATTCTGCTGAAGTTTAAACATGCTTCGGAACTCTTCCATTGTTCTCAGAATTCCGCTGAAGTTTAAAAATACCTCGGAACTCTTCCATTGTTCTCGGAATTCTGCTGAAGTTTCAAAATGCTTCGGAACTCTTCCATTGTTCTCAGAATTCCGCTGACGTTTAAAAATGCTTCGGAAATCTTCCATTGTTTTCAAAATTCCGCTGACGTTTAAAAATGCTTCAGAACTCTTCCATTGTTCTCGGAATTCCGCTGATGTTTAAAAATGCTTTGGAACTCTTCCATTGTTCTCGGAATTCCGCTGAAGTTTAAAACTGCTTCGGAACTCTTCCATTGTTCTCAGAATTCTGCTGACGTTTAAAAATGCATGGGAACTCTTCCATTGTTCTCGGAATTCTGCTGACGTTTAAAAATGCTTCGGAACTCTTCCATTGTTCTCGGAATTCCGCTGACATATAAAAATGCTTTGGAAATCTTGCATTGTTCTCGGCATTCCGCTGACGTTTAAAAATGCTTCGGAACTCTTCAATTGTTCTCGGAATTCTGCTGAAGTTTAAAAATGCTTCGGAACTCTTCCATTGTTCTCAGAATTCCGCTGACATTTAAAAATGCTTCGGAAATCTTCCATTGTTTTCAAAATTCCGCTGACTCTTAAAAATGCTTCAGAACTCTTCCATGGTTCTCGGAATTCCGCTGACGTTTAAAAATGCTTCGGAACTCTTCCATTGTTCTCGGAATTCCGCTGACATTTAAAAATGCTTCGGAACTCTTCCATTGTTCTTGGAATTCTGCTGAAGTTTTAAAATGCTTCGGTACTCTTCCATTGTTCTCGGAATTCTGCTGACGTTTAAAAATGCTTCGGAACTCTTCCATTGTTCTCGGAATTCCGCTGACATATAAAAATGCTTTGGAAATCTTGCATTGTTCTCGGCATTCCGCTGACGTTTAAAAATGCTTCGGAACTCTTCAATTGTTCTCGGAATTCTGCTGAACTTTTAAAATGCTTTGGAACTCTTCCATTGTTCTCGGAATTCCGATGAAGTTTAAAAATGCTTCGGAAATCTTACATTGTTTTCAAAATTCCGCTGACGTTTAAAAATGCTTCAGAACTCTTCCATTGTTCTCGGAATTCCGCTGACGTTTAAAAATGCTTTGGAACTCTTCCATTGTTCTCGGAATTCCGCTGAAGTTTAAAAATGCTTCGGAACTCTTCCATTGTTCTCAGAATTCCGCTGACATTTAAAAATTCTTCGGTACTCTTCCATTGTTCTCAGAATTCCGCTGACATTTAAAAATGCTTCGGAACTCTTCCATTGTTCTCAGAATTCCGCTGACGTTTAAAAATGCTACGGAAATCTTCCATTGTTTTCAAAATTCCGCTGACGTTTAAAAATGCTTCAGAACTCTTCCATTGTTCTCGGAATTCCGCTGACGTTTAATAATGCTTCGCAACTCTTTCATTGTTCTCGGAATTCAGCTGACGTTTAAAAATGCTTCGGAACTCTTCCATTGTTCTCAGAAATCTGCTGACGTTTAAAAATGCATCGGAACTCTTCCATTGTTCTCGGAATTCTGCTGACGTTCAAAAATGCTTCGGAACTCTTCCATTGTTCTCGGAATTCCGCTGACGTTTAAAAATGCTTCACAACTCTTCCATTGTTCTCGAAATTCCGCTGACTTTTAAAAATACTTCGGAACTCTTCCATTGTTCTCCAAATTCCGCTGAAGTTTAAAAATGCTTCGGAACACTTCCATTGTTCTCGGAATTCTGCTGAAGTTTAAAAATGCTTCGGAACTCTTCCATTGTTCTCAGAATTCCGCTGACATTTAAAAATGCTTCGGAAATCTTCCATTGTTTTCAAAATTCCGCTGACTCTTAAAAATGCTTCAGAACTCTTCCATGGTTCTCGGAATTCCGCTGACGTTTAAAAATGCTTCGGAACTCTTCCATTGTTCTCGGAATTCCGCTGACATTTAAAAATGCTTCGGAACTCTTCCATTGTTCTTGGAATTCTGCTGAAGTTTTAAAATGCTTCGGTACTCTTCCATTGTTCTCGGAATTCTGCTGACGTTTAAAAATGCTTCGGAACTCTTCCATTGTTCTCGGAATTCCGCTGACATATAAAAATGCTTTGGAAATCTTGCATTGTTCTCGGCATTCCGCTGACGTTTAAAAATGCTTCGGAACTCTTCAATTGTTCTCGGAATTCTGCTGAAGTTTAAAAATGCTTCGGAACTCTTCCATTGTTCTCAGAATTCCGCTGACATTTAAAAATGCTTCGGAAATCTTCCATTGTTTTCAAAATTCCGCTGACTCTTAAAAATGCTTCAGAACTCTTCCATGGTTCTCGGAATTCCGCTGACGTTTAAAAATGCTTCGGAACTCTTCCATTGTTCTCGGAATTCCGCTGACATTTAAAAATGCTTCGGAACTCTTCCATTGTTCTTGGAATTCTGCTGAAGTTTTAAAATGCTTCGGTACTCTTCCATTGTTCTCGGAATTCTGCTGACGTTTAAAAATGCTTCGGAACTCTTCCATTGTTCTCGGAATTCCGCTGACATATAAAAATGCTTTGGAAATCTTGCATTGTTCTCGGCATTCCGCTGACGTTTAAAAATGCTTCGGAACTCTTCAATTGTTCTCGGAATTCTGCTGAACTTTTAAAATGCTTTGGAACTCTTCCATTGTTCTCGGAATTCCGATGAAGTTTAAAAATGCTTCGGAAATCTTACATTGTTTTCAAAATTCCGCTGACGTTTAAAAATGCTTCAGAACTCTTCCATTGTTCTCGGAATTCCGCTGACGTTTAAAAATGCTTTGGAACTCTTCCATTGTTCTCGGAATTCCGCTGAAGTTTAAAAATGCTTCGGAACTCTTCCATTGTTCTCAGAATTCCGCTGACATTTAAAAATGCTTCGGTACTCTTCCATTGTTCTCAGAATTCCGCTGACATTTAAAAATGCTTCGGAACTCTTCCATTGTTCTCAGAATTCCGCTGACGTTTAAAAATGCTACGGAAATCTTCCATTGTTTTCAAAATTCCGCTGACGTTTAAAAATGCTTCAGAACTCTTCCATTGTTCTCGGAATTCCGCTGACGTTTAATAATGCTTCGCAACTCTTTCATTGTTCTCGGAATTCCGCTGACGTTTAAAAATGCTTCGGAACTCTTCCATTGTTCTCAGAAATCTGCTGACGTTTAAAAATGCATCGGAACTCTTCCATTGTTCTCGGAATTCTGCTGACGTTCAAAAATGCTTCGGAACTCTTCCATTGTTCTCGGAATTCCGCTGACGTTTAAAAATGCTTCACAACTCTTCCATTGTTCTCGAAATTCCGCTGACTTTTAAAAATACTTCGGAACTCTTACATTGTTCTCGGAATTCTGCTGAAGTTTAAAAATGCTTCGGAACTCTTCCATTGTTCTCAGAATTCCGCTGACATTTAAAAATGCTTCGGAAATCTTCCATTGTTTTCAAAATTCCGCTGACTCTTAAAAATGCTTCAGAACTCTTCCATTGTTCTCGGAATTCCGCTGACGTTTAAAAATGCTTCGGAACTCTTCCATTGTTCTCGGAATTCCGCTGACGTTTAAAAATGCTTCGGAACTCTTCCATTGTTCTCGGAATTCCGCTGATGTTTAAAAATGCTTTAGAACTCTTCCATTGTTCTCGCAATTCCGCTGACGTTTAAAAATGCTTCGGAACTGTTCAATTGTTCTCGGAATTCTGCTGAACTTTTAAAATGCTTTGGAACTCTTCCATTGCTCTCGGAATTCTGTTGAAGTTTAAAAATGCTTCAGAACTCTTACATTGTTCTCGGAATTCTGCTGACGTTTAAAAATGCTTCGGAACTCTTCCATTGTTCTCGAAATTCCGTTGAAGTTTAAAAATGCTTCGAAACACTTCCATTGTTCTCGGAATTCTGCTGAAGTTTAAAAATGCTTCGGAACTCTTCCATTGTTCTCGGAATTCCGCTGACGTTTAAAAATGCTTCGGAACTCTTCCATTGTTCTCGGAATTCCGCTGATGTTTAAAAATGCTTTAGAACTCTTCCATTGTTCTCGCAATTCCGCTGACGTTTAAAAATGCTTTGGAACTGTTCAATTGTTCTCGGAATTCTGCTGAACTTTTAAAATGCTTTGGAACTCTTCCATTGCTCTCGGAATTCTGCTGAAGTTTAAAAATGCTTCAGAACTCTTCCATTGTTCTCGGAATTCCGCTGACGTTTAAAAATGCTTCACAACTCTTCCATTGTTCTCGAAATTCTGCTGACTTTTAAAAATACTTCGGAACTCTTCCATTGTTCTCCAAATTCCGCTGAAGTTTAAAAATGCTTCGGAACTCTTCCATTGTTCTCAGAATTCCGCTGACATTTAAAAATGCTTCGGAAATCTTCCATTGTTTTCAAAATTCCGCTGACTCTTAAAAATGCTTCAGAACTCTTCCATTGTTCTCGGAATTCCGCTGACGTTTAAAAATGCATCGGAAGTCTTCCATTGTTCTCGGAATTCCGCTGAGGTTTAAAAATGCTTCGGAACTCTTCCATTGTTCTCGGAATTCCGCTGATGTTTAAAAATGCTTTAGAACTCTTCCATTGTTCTCGCAATTCCGCTGACGTTTAAAAATGCTTCAGAACTGTTCAATTGTTCTCGGAATTCTGCTGAACTTTTAAAATGCTTTGGAACTCTTCCATTGCTCTCGGAATTCTGCTGAAGTTTAAAAATGCTTCAGAACTCTTACATTGTTCTCAGAATTCCGCTGACGTTTAAAAATGCTTCGGAACTCTTCCATTGTTCTCAGAATTCCGCTGACGTTTAAAAATGCTTCGGTACTCTTCCATTGTTCTCGGAATTCCGCTGACATATAAAAATGCTTTGGAAATCTTGCATTGTTCTCGGCATTCCGCTGACGTTTAAAAATGCTTCGGAACTCTTCAATTGTTCTCGGAATTCTGATGAACTTTTAAAATGCTTTGGAACTCTTCCATTGCTCTCGGAATTCTGCTGAAGTTTAAACATGCTTCGGAACTCTTCCATTGTTCTCAGAATTCCGCTGAAGTTTAAAAATACCTCGGAACTCTTCCATTGTTCTCGGAATTCTGCTGAAGTTTCAAAATGCTTCGGAACTCTTCCATTGTTCTCAGAATTCCGCTGACGTTTAAAAATGCTTCGGAAATCTTCCATTGTTTTCAAAATTCCGCTGACGTTTAAAAATGCTTCAGAACTCTTCCATTGTTCTCGGAATTCCGCTGATGTTTAAAAATGCTTTGGAACTCTTCCATTGTTCTCGGAATTCCGCTGAAGTTTAAAACTGCTTCGGAACTCTTCCATTGTTCTCAGAATTCTGCTGACGTTTAAAAATGCATGGGAACTCTTCCATTGTTCTCGGAATTCTGCTGACGTTTAAAAATGCTTCGGAACTCTTCCATTGTTCTCGGAATTCCGCTGACGTTTAAAAATGCTTCACAACTCTTCCATTGTTCTCGAAATTCCGCTGACTTTTAAAAATACTTCGGAACTCTTCCATTGTTCTCCAAATTCCGCTGAAGTTTAAAAATGCTTCGGAACCCTTCCATTGTTCTCGGAATTCTGCTGAAGTTTAAAAATGCTTCGGAACTCTTCCATTGTTCTCAGAATTCCGCTGACATTTAAAAATGCTTCGGAACTCTTCAATTGTTCTCGGAATTCTGCTGAACTTTTAAAATGCTTTGGAACTCTTCCATTTTTCTCGGAATTCCGCTGAAGTTTAAAAATGCTTCGGAAATCTTACATTGTTTTCAAAATTCCGCTGACGTTTAAAAATGCTTCAGAACTCTTCCATTGTTCTCGGAATTCCGCTGACGTTTAAAAATGCTTTAGAACTCTTCCATTGTTCTCGGAATTCCGCTGAAGTTTAAAAATGCTTTGGAACTCTTCCATTGTTCTCAGAATTCCGCTGACATTTAAAAATGCTTCGGTACTCTTCCATTGTTCTCGGAATTCCGCTGACATATAAAAATGCTTCGGAAATCTTGCATTGTTCTCGACATTCCGCTGATGTTTAAAAATGCTTCGGAACTCTTCCATTGTTCTCAGAATTCCGCTGACGTTTAAAAATGCTACGGAAATCTTCCATTGTTTTCAAAATTCCGCTGACGTTTAAAAATGCTTCAGAACTCTTCCATTGTTCTCGGAATTCTGCTGACGTTTAAAAATGCTTCGGAACTCTTCCATTGTTCTCGGAATTCCGCTGACGTTTAAAAATGCTTCGGATCTCTTCCATTGTTCTCGGAATTCCGCTGATGTTTAAAAATGCTTTAGAACTCTTCCATTGTTCTCGCAATTCCGCTGACGTTTAAAAATGCTTCGGAACTGTTCAATTGTTCTCGGAATTCTGCTGAACTTTTAAAATGCTTTGGAACTCTTCCATTGCTCTCGGAATTCTGCTGAAGTTTAAAAATGCTTCAGAACTCTTACATTGTTCTCGGAATTCTGCTGACGTTTAAAAATGCTTCGGAACTCTTCCATTGTTCTCGGAATTCTGCTGAAGTTTAAAAATGCTTCGGAACTCTTCCATTGTTCTCAGAATTCCGCTGACGTTTAAAAATGCTTCGGTACTCTTCCATTGTTCTCGGAATTCCGCTGACATATAAAAATGCTCGGAAATCTTGCATTGTTCTCGGCATTCCGCTGACGTTTAAAAATGCTTCGGAACTCTTCAATTGTTCTCGGAATTCTGATGAACTTTTAAAATGCTTTGGAACTCTTCCATTGCTCTCGGAATTCTGCTGAAGTTTAAACATGCTTCGGAACTCTTCCATTGTTCTCAGAATTCCGCTGAAGTTTAAAAATACCTCGGAACTCTTCCATTGTTCTTGGAATTCTGCTGAAGTTTAAAAATGCTTCGGAACTCTTCCATTGTTCTCAGAATTCCGCTGACGTTTAAAAATGCTTCAGAACTCTTCCATTGTTCTCGGAATTCCGCTGATGTTTAAAAATGCTTTGTAACTCTTCCATTGTTCTCGGAATTCCGCTGAAGTTTAAAAATGCTTCGGAACTCTTCCATTGTTCTCAGAATTCTGCTGAAGTTTAAAAATGCTTCGGAACTCTTCCATTGTTCTCAGAATTCCGCTGACGTTTAAAAATGCTTCGGTACTCTTCCATTGTTCTCGGAATTCCGCTGACATATAAAAATGCTTCGGAAATCTTGCATTGTTCTCGGCATTCCGCTGACGTTTAAAAATGCTTCGGAACTCTTCAATTATTCTCGGAATTCTGATGAACTTTTAAAATGCTTTGGAACTCTTCTATTGCTCTCGGAATTCTGCTGAAGTTTAAACATGCTTCGGAACTCTTCCATTGTTCTCAGAATTCCGCTGAAGTTTAAAAATACCTCGGAACTCTTCCATTGTTCTTGGAATTCTGCTGAAGTTTAAAAATGCTTCGGAACTCTTCCATTGTTCTCAGAATTCCGCTGACGTTTAAAAATGCTTCAGAACTCTTCCATTGTTCTCGGAATTCCGCTGATGTTTAAAAATGCTTTGTAACTCTTCCATTGTTCTCGGAATTCCGCTGAAGTTTAAAAATGCTTCGGAACTCTTCCATTGTTCTCAGAATTCTGCTGACGTTTAAAAATGCATGGGAACTCTTCCATTGTTCTCGGAATTCTGCTGACGTTTAAAAATGCTTCGGTACTCTTCCATTGTTCTCGGAATTCCGCTGACATATAAAAATGCTTTGGAAATCTTGCATTGTTCTCGGCATTCCGCTGACGTTTAAAAATGCTTCGGAACTCTTCAATTGTTCTCGGAATTCTGATGAACTTTTAAAATGCTTTGGAACTCTTCCATTGCTCTCGGAATTCTGCTGAAGTTTAAACATGCTTCGGAACTCTTCCATTGTTCTCAGAATTCCGCTGAAGTTTAAAAATACCTCGGAACTCTTCCATTGTTCTCGGAATTCTGCTGAAGTTTCAAAATGCTTCGGAACTCTTCCATTGTTCTCAGAATTCCGCTGACGTTTAAAAATGCTTCGGAAATCTTCCATTGTTTTCAAAATTCCGCTGACGTTTAAAAATGCTTCAGAACTCTTCCATTGTTCTCGGAATTCCGCTGATGTTTAAAAATGCTTTGGAACTCTTCCATTGTTCTCGGAATTCCGCTGAAGTTTAAAACTGCTTCGGAACTCTTCCATTGTTCTCAGAATTCTGCTGACGTTTAAAAATGCATGGGAACTCTTCCATTGTTCTCGGAATTCTGCTGACGTTTAAAAATGCTTCGGAACTCTTCCATTGTTCTCGGAATTCCGCTGACGTTTAAAAATGCTTCACAACTCTTCCATTGTTCTCGAAATTCCGCTGACTTTTAAAAATACTTCGGAACTCTTCCATTGTTCTCCAAATTCCGCTGAAGTTTAAAAATGCTTCGGAACCCTTCCATTGTTCTCGGAATTCTGCTGAAGTTTAAAAATGCTTCGGAACTCTTCCATTGTTCTCAGAATTCCGCTGACATTTAAAAATGCTTCGGAAATCTTCCATTGTTTTCAAAATTCCGCTGACTCTTAAAAATGCTTCAGGACTCTTCCATTGTTCTCGGAATTCCGCTGACGTTTAAAAATGCTTCGGAACTCTTCCATTGTTCTCGGAATTCCGCTGACATTTAAAAATGCTTCGGAACTCTTCCATTGTTCTTGGAATTCTGCTGAAGTTTTAAAATGCTTCGGTACTCTTCCATTGTTCTCGGAATTCTGCTGACGTTTAAAAATGCTTCGGAACTCTTCCATTGTTCTCGGAATTCCGCTGACATATAAAAATGCTTCGGAAATCTTGCATTGTTCTCGGCATTCCGCTGACGTTTAAAAATGCTTCGGAACTCTTCAATTGTTCTCGGAATTCTGCTGAACTTTTAAAATGCTTTGGAACTCTTCCATTTTTCTCGGAATTCCGCTGAAGTTTAAAAATGCTTCGGAAATCTTACATTGTTTTCAAAATTCCGCTGACGTTTAAAAATGCTTCAGAACTCTTCCATTGTTCTCGGAATTCCGCTGACGTTTAAAAATGCTTTGGAACTCTTCCATTGTTCTCGGAATTCCGCTGAAGTTTAAAAATGCTTCGGAACTCTTCCATTGTTCTCAGAATTCCGCTGACATTTAAAAATGCTTCGGTACTCTTCCATTGTTCTCGGAATTCCGCTGACATATAAAAATGCTTCGGAAATCTTGCATTGTTCTCGACATTCCGCTGATGTTTAAAAATGCTTCGGAACTCTTCCATTGTTCTCAGAATTCCGCTGACGTTTAAAAATGCTACGGAAATCTTCCATTGTTTTCAAAATTCCGCTGACGTTTAAAAATGCTTCAGAACTCTTCCATTGTTCTCGGAATTCTGCTGACGTTTAAAAATGCTTCGGAACTCTTCCATTGTTCTCGGAATTCCGC
Source organism: Phyllobates terribilis (assembly GCF_046119375.1). Lineage (NCBI taxonomy): Eukaryota > Metazoa > Chordata > Amphibia > Anura > Dendrobatidae > Phyllobates > Phyllobates terribilis. The sequence goes on from NW_027362782.1 coordinate 17,753,864, forward strand.
TGACGTTTAAAAATGCTTCGGATCTCTTCCATTGTTCTCGGAATTCCGCTGATGTTTAAAAATGCTTTAGAACTCTTCCATTGTTCTCGCAATTCCGCTGACGTTTAAAAATGCTTCGGAACTGTTCAATTGTTCTCGGAATTCTGCTGAACTTTTAAAATGCTTTGGAACTCTTCCATTGCTCTCGGAATTCTGCTGAAGTTTAAAAATGCTTCAGAACTCTTACATTGTTCTCGGAATTCTGCTGACGTTTAAAAATGCTTCGGAACTCTTCCATTGTTCTCGGAATTCTGCTGAAGTTTAAAAATGCTTCGGAACTCTTCCATTGTTCTCAGAATTCCGCTGACGTTTAAAAATGCTTCGGTACTCTTCCATTGTTCTCGGAATTCCGCTGACATATAAAAATGCTCGGAAATCTTGCATTGTTCTCGGCATTCCGCTGACGTTTAAAAATGCTTCGGAATTCTTCAATTGTTCTCGGAATTCTGATGAACTTTTAAAATGCTTTGGAACTCTTCCATTGCTCTCGGAATTCTGCTGAAGTTTAAACATGCTTCGGAACTCTTCCATTGTTCTCAGAATTCCGCTGAAGTTTAAAAATACCTCGGAACTCTTCCATTGTTCTTGGAATTCTGCTGAAGTTTAAAAATGCTTCGGAACTCTTCCATTGTTCTCAGAATTCCGCTGACGTTTAAAAATGCTTCAGAACTCTTCCATTGTTCTCGGAATTCCGCTGATGTTTAAAAATGCTTTGTAACTCTTCCATTGTTCTCGGAATTCCGCTGAAGTTTAAAAATGCTTCGGAACTCTTCCATTGTTCTCAGAATTCTGCTGAAGTTTAAAAATGCTTCGGAACTCTTCCATTGTTCTCAGAATTCCGCTGACGTTTAAAAATGCTTCGGTACTCTTCCATTGTTCTCGGAATTCCGCTGACATATAAAAATGCTTCGGAAATCTTGCATTGTTCTCGGCATTCCGCTGACGTTTAAAAATGCTTCGGAACTCTTCAATTGTTCTCGGAATTCTGATGAACTTTTAAAATGCTTTGGAACTCTTCTATTGCTCTCGGAATTCTGCTGAAGTTTAAACATGCTTCGGAACTCTTCCATTGTTCTCAGAATTCCGCTGAAGTTTAAAAATACCTCGGAACTCTTCCATTGTTCTTGGAATTCTGCTGAAGTTTAAAAATGCTTCGGAACTCTTCCATTGTTCTCAGAATTCCGCTGACGTTTAAAAATGCTTCAGAACTCTTCCATTGTTCTCGGAATTCCGCTGATGTTTAAAAATGCTTTGTAACTCTTCCATTGTTCTCGGAATTCCGCTGAAGTTTAAAAATGCTTCGGAACTCTTCCATTGTTCTCAGAATTCTGCTGACGTTTAAAAATGCATGGGAACTCTTCCATTGTTCTCGGAATTCTGCTGACGTTTAAAAATGCTTCGGTACTCTTCCATTGTTCTCGGAATTCCGCTGACATATAAAAATGCTTTGGAAATCTTGCATTGTTCTCGGCATTCCGCTGACGTTTAAAAATGCTTCGGAACTCTTCAATTGTTCTCGGAATTCTGATGAACTTTTAAAATGCTTTGGAACTCTTCCATTGCTCTCGGAATTCTGCTGAAGTTTAAACATGCTTCGGAACTCTTCCATTGTTCTCAGAATTCCGCTGAAGTTTAAAAATACCTCGGAACTTTTCCATTGTTCTCGGAATTCTGCTGAAGTTTCAAAATGCTTCGGAACTCTTCCATTGTTCTCAGAATTCCGCTGACGTTTAAAAATGCTTCGGAAATCTTCCATTGTTTTCAAAATTCCGCTGTCGTTTAAAAATGCTTCAGAACTCTTCCATTGTTCTCGGAATTCCGCTGATGTTTAAAAATGCTTTGGAACTCTTCCATTGTTCTCGGAATTCCGCTGAAGTTTAAAACTGCTTCGGAACTCTTCCATTGTTCTCAGAATTCTGCTGACGTTTAAAAATGCATGGGAACTCTTCCATTGTTCTCGGAATTCTGCTGACGTTTAAAAATGCTTCGGAACTCTTCCATTGTTCTCGGAATTCCGCTGACGTTTAAAAATGCTTCACAACTCTTCCATTGTTCTCGAAATTCCGCTGACTTTTAAAAATACTTCGGAACTCTTCCATTGTTCTCCAAATTCCGCTGAAGTTTAAAAATGCTTCGGAACCCTTCCATTGTTCTCGGAATTCTGCTGAAGTTTAAAAATGCTTCGGAACTCTTCCATTGTTCTCAGAATTCCGCTGACATTTAAAAATGCTTCGGAAATCTTCCATTGTTTTCAAAATTCCGCTGACTCTTAAAAATGCTTCAGGACTCTTCCATTGTTCTCGGAATTCCGCTGACGTTTAAAAATGCTTCGGAACTCTTCCATTGTTCTCGGAATTCCGCTGACATTTAAAAATGCTTCGGAACTCTTCCATTGTTCTTGGAATTCTGCTGAAGTTTTAAAATGCTTCGGTACTCTTCCATTGTTCTCGGAATTCTGCTGACGTTTAAAAATGCTTCGGAACTCTTCCATTGTTCTCGGAATTCCGCTGACATATAAAAATGCTTCGGAAATCTTGCATTGTTCTCGGCATTCCGCTGACGTTTAAAAATGCTTCGGAACTCTTCAATTGTTCTCGGAATTCTGCTGAACTTTTAAAATGCTTTGGAACTCTTCCATTTTTCTCGGAATTCCGCTGAAGTTTAAAAATGCTTCGGAAATCTTACATTGTTTTCAAAATTCCGCTGACGTTTAAAAATGCTTCAGAACTCTTCCATTGTTCTCGGAATTCCGCTGACGTTTAAAAATGCTTTGGAACTCTTCCATTGTTCTCGGAATTCCGCTGAAGTTTAAAAATGCTTCGGAACTCTTCCATTGTTCTCAGAATTCCGCTGACATTTAAAAATGCTTCGGTACTCTTCCATTGTTCTCGGAATTCCGCTGACATATAAAAATGCTTCGGAAATCTTGCATTGTTCTCGACATTCCGCTGATGTTTAAAAATGCTTCGGAACTCTTCCATTGTTCTCAGAATTCCGCTGACGTTTAAAAATGCTACGGAAATCTTCCATTGTTTTCAAAATTCCGCTGACGTTTAAAAATGCTTCAGAACTCTTCCATTGTTCTCGGAATTCTGCTGACGTTTAAAAATGCTTCGGAACTCTTCCATTGTTCTCGGAATTCCGCTGACGTTTAAAAATGCTTCGGATCTCTTCCATTGTTCTCGGAATTCCGCTGATGTTTAAAAATGCTTTAGAACTCTTCCATTGTTCTCGCAATTCCGCTGACGTTTAAAAATGCTTCGGAACTGTTCAATTGTTCTCGGAATTCTGCTGAACTTTTAAAATGCTTTGGAACTCTTCCATTGCTCTCGGAATTCTGCTGAAGTTTAAAAATGCTTCAGAACTCTTACATTGTTCTCGGAATTCTGCTGACGTTTAAAAATGCTTCGGAACTCTTCCATTGTTCTCGGAATTCTGCTGAAGTTTAAAAATGCTTCGGAACTCTTCCATTGTTCTCAGAATTCCGCTGACATTTAAAAATGCTTCGGTACTCTTCCATTGTTCTCGGAATTCCGCTGACATATAAAAATGCTTCGGAAATCTTGCATTGTTCTCGACATTCCGCTGATGTTTAAAAATGCTTCGGAACTCTTCCATTGTTCTCAGAATTCCGCTGACGTTTAAAAATGCTACGGAAATCTTCCATTGTTTTCAAAATTCCGCTGACGTTTAAAAATGCTTCAGAACTCTTCCATTGTTCTCGGAATTCCGCTGACGTTTAAAAATGCTTCGGATCTCTTCCATTGTTCTCGGAATTCCGCTGATGTTTAAAAATGCTTTAGAACTCTTCCATTGTTCTCGCAATTCCGCTGACGTTTAAAAATGCTTCGGAACTGTTCAATTGTTCTCGGAATTCTGCTGAACTTTTAAAATGCTTTGGAACTCTTCCATTGCTCTCGGAATTCTGCTGAAGTTTAAAAATGCTTCAGAACTCTTACATTGTTCTCGGAATTCTGCTGACGTTTAAAAATGCTTCGGAACTCTTCCATTGTTCTCGGAATTCTGCTGAAGTTTAAAAATGCTTCGGAACTCTTCCATTGTTCTCAGAATTCCGCTGACGTTTAAAAATGCTTCGGTACTCTTCCATTGTTCTCGGAATTCCGCTGACATATAAGAATGCTTCGGAAATCTTGCATTGTTCTCGGCATTCCGCTGACGTTTAAAAATGCTTCGGAACTCTTCAATTGTTCTCGGAATTCTGATGAACTTTTAAAATGCTTTGGAACTCTTCCATTGCTCTCGGAATTCTGCTGAAGTTTAAACATGCTTCGGAACTCTTCCATTGTTCTCAGAATTCCGCTGACGTTTAAAAATGCTTCGGAACTCTTCCATTGTTCTCGGAATTCCGCTGACATATAAAAATGCTTCGGAAATCTTGCATTGTTCTCGGCATTCCGCTGACGTTTAAAAATGCTTCGGAACTCTTCAATTGTTCTCGGAATTCTGCTGAACTTTTAAAATGCTTTGGAACTCTTCCATTTTTCTCGGAATTCCGCTGAAGTTTAAAAATGCTTCGGAAATCTTACATTGTTTTCAAAATTCCGCTGACGTTTAAAAATGCTTCAGAACTCTTCCATTGTTCTCGGAATTCCGCTGACGTTTAAAAATGCTTTGGAACTCTTCCATTGTTCTCGGAATTCCGCTGAAGTTTAAAAATGCTTCGGAACTCTTCCATTGTTCTCAGAATTCCGCTGACATTTAAAAATGCTTCGGTACTCTTCCATTGTTCTCGGAATTCCGCTGACATATAAAAATGCTTCGGAAATCTTGCATTGTTCTCGACATTCCGCTGATGTTTAAAAATGCTTCGGAACTCTTCCATTGTTCTCAGAATTCCGCTGACGTTTAAAAATGCTACGGAAATCTTCCATTGTTTTCAAAATTCCGCTGACGTTTAAAAATGCTTCAGAACTCTTCCATTGTTCTCGGAATTCTGCTGACGTTTAAAAATGCTTCGGAACTCTTCCATTGTTCTCGGAATTCCGCTGACGTTTAAAAATGCTTCGGATCTCTTCCATTGTTCTCGGAATTCCGCTGATGTTTAAAAATGCTTTAGAACTCTTCCATTGTTCTCGCAATTCCGCTGACGTTTAAAAATGCTTCGGAACTGTTCAATTGTTCTCGGAATTCTGCTGAACTTTTAAAATGCTTTGGAACTCTTCCATTGCTCTCGGAATTCTGCTGAAGTTTAAAAATGCTTCAGAACTCTTACATTGTTCTCGGAATTCTGCTGACGTTTAAAAATGCTTCGGAACTCTTCCATTGTTCTCGGAATTCTGCTGAAGTTTAAAAATGCTTCGGAACTCTTCCATTGTTCTCAGAATTCCGCTGAAGTTTAAAAATACCTCGGAACTCTTCCATTGTTCTTGGAATTCTGCTGAAGTTTAAAAATGCTTCGGAACTCTTCCATTGTTCTCAGAATTCCGCTGACGTTTAAAAATGCTTCAGAACTCTTCCATTGTTCTCGGAATTCCGCTGATGTTTAAAAATGCTTTGTAACTCTTCCATTGTTCTCGGAATTCCGCTGAAGTTTAAAAATGCTTCGGAACTCTTCCATTGTTCTCAGAATTCTGCTGAAGTTTAAAAATGCTTCGGAACTCTTCCATTGTTCTCAGAATTCCGCTGACGTTTAAAAATGCTTCGGTACTCTTCCATTGTTCTCGGAATTCCGCTGACATATAAAAATGCTTCGGAAATCTTGCATTGTTCTCGGCATTCCGCTGACGTTTAAAAATGCTTCGGAACTCTTCAATTGTTCTCGGAATTCTGATGAACTTTTAAAATGCTTTGGAACTCTTCTATTGCTCTCGGAATTCTGCTGAAGTTTAAACATGCTTCGGAACTCTTCCATTGTTCTCAGAATTCCGCTGAAGTTTAAAAATACCTCGGAACTCTTCCATTGTTCTTGGAATTCTGCTGAAGTTTAAAAATGCTTCGGAACTCTTCCATTGTTCTCAGAATTCCGCTGACGTTTAAAAATGCTTCAGAACTCTTCCATTGTTCTCGGAATTCCGCTGATGTTTAAAAATGCTTTGTAACTCTTCCATTGTTCTCGGAATTCCGCTGAAGTTTAAAAATGCTTCGGAACTCTTCCATTGTTCTCAGAATTCTGCTGACGTTTAAAAATGCATGGGAACTCTTCCATTGTTCTCGGAATTCTGCTGACGTTTAAAAATGCTTCGGTACTCTTCCATTGTTCTCGGAATTCCGCTGACATATAAAAATGCTTTGGAAATCTTGCATTGTTCTCGGCATTCCGCTGACGTTTAAAAATGCTTCGGAACTCTTCAATTGTTCTCGGAATTCTGATGAACTTTTAAAATGCTTTGGAACTCTTCCATTGCTCTCGGAATTCTGCTGAAGTTTAAACATGCTTCGGAACTCTTCCATTGTTCTCAGAATTCCGCTGAAGTTTAAAAATACCTCGGAACTTTTCCATTGTTCTCGGAATTCTGCTGAAGTTTCAAAATGCTTCGGAACTCTTCCATTGTTCTCAGAATTCCGCTGACGTTTAAAAATGCTTCGGAAATCTTCCATTGTTCTCGGAATTCCGCTGACGTTTAAAAATGCTTCGGATCTCTTCCATTGTTCTCGGAATTCCGCTGATGTTTAAAAATGCTTTAGAACTCTTCCATTGTTCTCGCAATTCCGCTGACGTTTAAAAATGCTTCGGAACTGTTCAATTGTTCTCGGAATTCTGCTGAACTTTTAAAATGCTTTGGAACTCTTCCATTGCTCTCGGAATTCTGCTGAAGTTTAAAAATGCTTCAGAACTCTTACATTGTTCTCGGAATTCTGCTGACGTTTAAAAATGCTTCGGAACTCTTCCATTGTTCTCGGAATTCTGCTGAAGTTTAAAAATGCTTCGGAACTCTTCCATTGTTCTCAGAATTCCGCTGACGTTTAAAAATGCTTCGGTACTCTTCCATTGTTCTCGGAATTCCGCTGACATATAAGAATGCTTCGGAAATCTTGCATTGTTCTCGGCATTCCGCTGACGTTTAAAAATGCTTCGGAACTCTTCAATTGTTCTCGGAATTCTGATGAACTTTTAAAATGCTTTGGAACTCTTCCATTGCTCTCGGAATTCTGCTGAAGTTTAAACATGCTTCGGAACTCTTCCATTGTTCTCAGAATTCCGCTGAAGTTTAAAAATACCTCGGAACTCTTCCATTGTTCTTGGAATTCTGCTGAAGTTTAAAAATGCTTCGGAACTCTTCCATTGTTCTCAGAATTCCGCTGACGTTTAAAAATGCTTCAGAACTCTTCCATTGTTCTCGGAATTCCGCTGATGTTTAAAAATGCTTTGTAACTCTTCCATTGTTCTCGGAATTCCGCTGAAGTTTAAAAATGCTTCGGAACTCTTCCATTGTTCTCAGAATTCTGCTGAAGTTTAAAAATGCTTCGGAACTCTTCCATTGTTCTCAGAATTCTGCTGACGTTTAAAAATGCTTCGGTACTCTTCCATTGTTCTCGGAATTCCGCTGACATATAAAAATGCTTCGGAAATCTTGCATTGTTCTCGGCATTCCGCTGACGTTTAAAAATGCTTCGGAACTCTTCAATTGTTCTCGGAATTCTGATGAACTTTTAAAATGCTTTGGAACTCTTCCATTGCTCTCGGAATTCTGCTGAAGTTTAAACATGCTTCGGAACTCTTCCATTGTTCTCAGAATTCCGCTGAAGTTTAAAAATACCTCGGAACTCTTCCATTGTTCTTGGAATTCTGCTGAAGTTTAAAAATGCTTCGGAACTCTTCCATTGTTCTCAGAATTCCGCTGACGTTTAAAAATGCTTCAGAACTCTTCCATTGTTCTCGGAATTCCGCTGATGTTTAAAAATGCTTTGTAACTCTTCCATTGTTCTCGGAATTCCGCTGAAGTTTAAAAATGCTTCGGAACTCTTCCATTGTTCTCAGAATTCTGCTGACGTTTAAAAATGCATGGGAACTCTTCCATTGTTCTCGGAATTCTGCTGACGTTTAAAAATGCTTCGGTACTCTTCCATTGTTCTCAGAATTCCGCTGACGTTTAAAAATGCTTCGGAAATCTTCCATTGTTTTCAAAATTCCGCTGACGTTTAAAAATGCTTCAGAACTCTTCCATTGTTCTCGGAATTCCGCTGATGTTTAAAAATGCATGGGAACTCTTCCATTGTTCTCGGAATTCTGCTGACGTTTAAAAATGCTTCGGAACTCTTCCATTGTTCTCGGAATTCCGCTGACGTTTAAAAATGCTTCACAACTCTTCCATTGTTCTCGAAATTCCGCTGACTTTTAAAAATACTTCGGAACTCTTCCATTGTTCTCCAAATTCCGCTGAAGTTTAAAAATGCTTCGGAACCCTTCCATTGTTCTCGGAATTCTGCTGAAGTTTAAAAATGCTTCGGAACTATTCCATTGTTCTCAGAATTCCGCTGACATTTAAAAATGCTTCGGAAATCTTCCATTGTTTTCAAAATTCCGCTGACTCTTAAAAATGCTTCAGGACTCTTCCATTGTTCTCGGAATTCCGCAGACGTTTAAAAATGCTTCGGAACTCTTCCATTGTTCTCGGAATTCCGCTGACATTTAAAAATGCTTCGGAACTCTTCCATTGTTCTTGGAATTCTGCTGAAGTTTTAAAATGCTTCGGTACTCTTCCATTGTTCTCGGAATTCTGCTGACGTTTAAAAATGCTTCGGAACTCTTCCATTGTTCTCGGAATTCCGCTGACATATAAAAATGCTTCGGAAATCTTGCATTGTTCTCGGCATTCCGCTGACGTTTAAAAATGCTTCGGAACTCTTCAATTGTTCTCGGAATTCTGCTGAACTTTTAAAATGCTTTGGAACTCTTCCATTTTTCTCGGAATTCCGCTGAAGTTTAAAAATGCTTCGGAAATCTTACATTGTTTTCAAAATTCCGCTGACGTTTAAAAATGCTTCAGAACTCTTCCATTGTTCTCGGAATTCCGCTGACGTTTAAAAATGCTTTGGAACTCTTCCATTGTTCTCGGAATTCCGCTGAAGTTTAAAAATGCTTCGGAACTCTTCCATTGTTCTCAGAATTCCGCTGACATTTAAAAATGCTTCGGTACTCTTCCATTGTTCTCGGAATTCCGCTGACATATAAAAATGCTTCGGAAATCTTGCATTGTTCTCGACATTCCGCTGATGTTTAAAAATGCTTCGGAACTCTTCCATTGTTCTCAGAATTCCGCTGACGTTTAAAAATGCTACGGAAATCTTCCATTGTTTTCAAAATTCCGCTGACGTTTAAAAATGCTTCAGAACTCTTCCATTGTTCTCGGAATTCTGCTGACGTTTAAAAATGCTTCGGAACTCTTCCATTGTTCTCGGAATTCCGCTGACGTTTAAAAATGCTTCGGATCTCTTCCATTGTTCTCGGAATTCCGCTGATGTTTAAAAATGCTTTAGAACTCTTCCATTGTTCTCGCAATTCCGCTGACGTTTAAAAATGCTTCGGAACTGTTCAATTGTTCTCGGAATTCTGCTGAACTTTTAAAATGCTTTGGAACTCTTCCATTGCTCTCGGAATTCTGCTGAAGTTTAAAAATGCTTCAGAACTCTTACATTGTTCTCGGAATTCTGCTGACGTTTAAAAATGCTTCGGAACTCTTCCATTGTTCTCGGAATTCTGCTGAAGTTTAAAAATGCTTCGGAACTCTTCCATTGTTCTCAGAATTCCGCTGACGTTTAAAAATGCTTCGGTACTCTTCCATTGTTCTCGGAATTCCGCTGACATATAAAAATGCTTCGGAAATCTTGCATTGTTCTCGGCATTCCGCTGACGTTTAAAAATGCTTCGGAACTCTTCAATTGTTCTCGGAATTCTGATGAACTTTTAAAATGCTTTGGAACTCTTCCATTGCTCTCGGAATTCTGCTGAAGTTTAAACATGCTTCGGAACTCTTCCATTGTTCTCAGAATTCCGCTGAAGTTTAAAAATACCTCGGAACTCTTCCATTGTTCTTGGAATTCTGCTGAAGTTTAAAAATGCTTCGGAACTCTTCCATTGTTCTCAGAATTCCGCTGACGTTTAAAAATGCTTCAGAACTCTTCCATTGTTCTCGGAATTCCGCTGATGTTTAAAAATGCTTTGTAACTCTTCCATTGTTCTTGGAATTCCGCTGAAGTTTAAAAATGCTTCGGAACTCTTCCATTGTTCTCAGAATTCTGCTGAAGTTTAAAAATGCTTCGGAACTCTTCCATTGTTCTCAGAATTCCGCTGACGTTTAAAAATGCTTCGGTACTCTTCCATTGTTCTCGGAATTCCGCTGACATATAAAAATGCTTCGGAAATCTTGCATTGTTCTCGGCATTCCGCTGACGTTTAAAAATGCTTCGGAACTCTTCAATTGTTCTCGGAATTCTGATGAACTTTTAAAATGCTTTGGAACTCTTCCATTGCTCTCGGAATTCTGCTGAAGTTTAAACATGCTTCGGAACTCTTCCATTGTTCTCAGAATTCCGCTGAAGTTTAAAAATACCTCGGAACTCTTCCATTGTTCTTGGAATTCTGCTGAAGTTTAAAAATGCTTCGGAACTCTTCCATTGTTCTCAGAATTCCGCTGACGTTTAAAAATGCTTCAGAACTCTTCCATTGTTCTCGGAATTCCGCTGATGTTTAAAAATGCTTTGTAACTCTTCCATTGTTCTCGGAATTCCGCTGAAGTTTAAAAATGCTTCGGAACTCTTCCATTGTTCTCAGAATTCTGCTGACGTTTAAAAATGCATGGGAACTCTTCCATTGTTCTCGGAATTCTGCTGACGTTTAAAAATGCTTCGGAACTCTTCCATTGTTCTCGGAATTCCGCTGACGTTTAAAAATGCTTCACAACTCTTCCATTGTTCTCGAAATTCCGCTGACTTTTAAAAATACTTCGGAACTCTTCCATTGTTCTCCAAATTCCGCTGAAGTTTAAAAATGCTTCGGAACCCTTCCATTGTTCTCGGAATTCTGCTGAAGTTTAAAAATGCTTCGGAACTCTTCCATTGTTCTCAGAATTCCGCTGACATTTAAAAATGCTTCGGAAATCTTCCATTGTTTTCAAAATTCCGCTGACTCTTAAAAATGCTTCAGGACTCTTCCATTGTTCTCGGAATTCCGCTGACGTTTAAAAATGCTTCGGAACTTTTCCATTGTTCTCGGAATTCCGCTGACATTTAAAAATGCTTCGGAACTCTTCCATTGTTCTTGGAATTCTGCTGAAGTTTTAAAATGCTTCGGTACTCTTCCATTGTTCTCGGAATTCTGCTGACGTTTAAAAATGCTTCGGAACTCTTCCATTGTTCTCGGAATTCCGCTGACATATAAAAATGCTTCGGAAATCTTGCATTGTTCTCGGCATTCCGCTGACGTTTAAAAATGCTTCGGAAATCTTCAATTGTTCTCGGAATTCTGCTGAACTTTTAAAATGCTTTGGAACTCTTCCATTTTTCTCGGAATTCCGCTGAAGTTTAAAAATGCTTCGGAAATCTTACATTGTTTTCAAAATTCCGCTGACGTTTAAAAATGCTTCAGAACTCTTCCATTGTTCTCGGAATTCCGCTGACGTTTAAAAATGCTTTGGAACTCTTCCATTGTTCTCGGAATTCCGCTGAAGTTTAAAAATGCTTCGGAACTCTTCCATTGTTCTCAGAATTCTGCTGACATTTAAAAATGCTTCGGTACTCTTCCATTGTTCTCGGAATTCCGCTGACATATAAAAATGCTTCGGAAATCTTGCATTGTTCTCGACATTCCGCTGATGTTTAAAAATGCTTCGGAACTCTTCCATTGTTCTCAGAATTCCGCTGACGTTTAAAAATGCTACGGAAATCTTCCATTGTTCTCGGCATTCCGCTGACGTTTAAAAATGCTTCGGAACTCTTCAATTGTTCTCGGAATTCTGCTGAACTTTTAAAATGCTATGGAACTCTTCCATTGCTCTCGGAATTCGGGTGAAGTTTAAAAATGCTTCGGAACTATTCTATTGTTCTCGGAATTCCGCTGAAGTTTAAAAATGCTTAAAATCTATTCCATTGTTCTCGTAATTCTGCTCATGTTTAAAAATGCTTCGGAACTCTTCCATTGTTCTCGTAATTCCGCTGAAGTTTAAAAATGCTTCGGAACTCTTCCATTGTTCTCGGAATTCCGCTGACGTTTTAAAATTCTTCGGAACTCTTCCATTGTTCTCGGAATTCCACTGAAGTTTAAAAATGCTTCGGAACTCTTCCATTGTTCTCGGAATTCCGCTGACGTTTAAAAATGCATCGGAACTCTTCCATTGTTCTCAGAATTCTGCTGACGTTTAAAAATGCATCGGAACTCTTCCATTGTTCTCGGAATTCTGCTGACGTTCAAAAATGCTTCACAACTCTTCCATTGTTCTCGAAATTCCGCTGACTTTTAAAAATACTTCGGAACTCTTCCATTGTTCTCCAAATTCCGCTGAAGTTTAAAAATGCTTCGGAACCCTTCCATTGTTCTCGGAATTCTGCTGAAGTTTAAAAATGCTTCGGAACTCTTCCATTGTTCTCAGAATTCCGCTGACATTTAAAAATGCTTCGGAAATCTTCCATTGTTTTCAAAATTCCGCTGACTCTTAAAAATGCTTCAGAACTCTTCCATGGTTCTCGGAATTCCGCTGACGTTTAAAAATGCTTCGGAACTCTTCCATTGTTCTCGGAATTCCGCTGACATTTAAAAATGCTTCGGAACTCTTCCATTGTTCTTGGAATTCTGCTGAAGTTTTAAAATGCTTCGGTACTCTTCCATTGTTCTCGGAATTCTGCTGACGTTTAAAAATGCTTCGGAACTCTTCCATTGTTCTCGGAATTCCGCTGACATATAAAAATGCTTTGGAAATCTTGCATTGTTCTCGGCATTCCGCTGACGTTTAAAAATGCTTCGGAACTCTTCAATTGTTCTCGGAATTCTGCTGAAGTTTAAAAATGCTTCGGAACTCTTCCATTGTTCTCAGAATTCCGCTGACATTTAAAAATGCTTCGGAAATCTTCCATTGTTTTCAAAATTCCGCTGACTCTTAAAAATGCTTCAGAACTCTTCCATGGTTCTCGGAATTCCGCTGACGTTTAAAAATGCTTCGGAACTCTTCCATTGTTCTCGGAATTCCGCTGACATTTAAAAATGCTTCGGAACTCTTCCATTGTTCTTGGAATTCTGCTGAAGTTTTAAAATGCTTCGGTACTCTTCCATTGTTCTCGGAATTCTGCTGACGTTTAAAAATGCTTCGGAACTCTTCCATTGTTCTCGGAATTCCGCTGACATATAAAAATGCTTTGGAAATCTTGCATTGTTCTCGGCATTCCGCTGACGTTTAAAAATGCTTCGGAACTCTTCAATTGTTCTCGGAATTCTGCTGAACTTTTAAAATGCTTTGGAACTCTTCCATTGTTCTCGGAATTCCGATGAAGTTTAAAAATGCTTCGGAAATCTTACATTGTTTTCAAAATTCCGCTGACGTTTAAAAATGCTTCAGAACTCTTCCATTGTTCTCGGAATTCCGCTGACGTTTAAAAATGCTTTGGAACTCTTCCATTGTTCTCGGAATTCCGCTGAAGTTTAAAAATGCTTCGGAACTCTTCCATTGTTCTCAGAATTCCGCTGACATTTAAAAATTCTTCGGTACTCTTCCATTGTTCTCAGAATTCCGCTGACATTTAAAAATGCTTCGGAACTCTTCCATTGTTCTCAGAATTCCGCTGACGTTTAAAAATGCTACGGAAATCTTCCATTGTTTTCAAAATTCCGCTGACGTTTAAAAATGCTTCAGAACTCTTCCATTGTTCTCGGAATTCCGCTGACGTTTAATAATGCTTCGCAACTCTTTCATTGTTCTCGGAATTCCGCTGACGTTTAAAAATGCTTCGGAACTCTTCCATTGTTCTCAGACATCTGCTGACGTTTAAAAATGCATCGGAACTCTTCCATTGTTCTCGGAATTCTGCTGACGTTCAAAAATGCTTCGGAACTCTTCCATTGTTCTCGGAATTCCGCTGACGTTTAAAAATGCTTCACAACTCTTCCATTGTTCTCGAAATTCCGCTGACTTTTAAAAATACTTCGGAACTCTTCCATTGTTCTCCAAATTCCGCTGAAGTTTAAAAATGCTTCGGAACCCTTCCATTGTTCTCGGAATTCTGCTGAAGTTTAAAAATGCTTCGGAACTCTTCCATTGTTCTCAGAATTCCGCTGACATTTAAAAATGCTTCGGAAATCTTCCATTGTTTTCAAAATTCCGCTGACTCTTAAAAATGCTTCAGAACTCTTCCATTGTTCTCGGAATTCCGCTGACGTTTAAAAATGCTTCGGAACTCTTCCATTGTTCTCGGAATTCCGCTGACGTTTAAAAATGCTTCGGAACTCTTTTATTCTTCTCGGAATTCCGCTGATGTTTAAAAATGCTTTAGAACTCTTCCATTGTTCTCGCAATTCCGCTGACGTTTAAAAATGCTTCGGAACTGTTCAATTGTTCTCGGAATTCTGCTGAACTTTTAAAATGCTTTGGAACTCTTCCATTGCTCTCGGAATTCTGTTGAAGTTTAAAAATGCTTCAGAACTCTTACATTGTTCTCGGAATTCTGCTGACGTTTAAAAATGCTTCGGAACTCTTCCATTGTTCTCGAAATTCCGTTGAAGTTTAAAAATGCTTCGAAACACTTCCATTGTTCTCGGAATTCTGCTGAAGTTTAAAAATGCTTCGGAACTCTTCCATTGTTCTCGGAATTCCGCTGACGTTTAAAAATGCTTCGGAACTCTTCCATTGTTCTCGGAATTCCGCTGATGTTTAAAAATGCTTTAGAACTCTTCCATTGTTCTCGCAATTCCGCTGACGTTTAAAAATGCTTTGGAACTGTTCAATTGTTCTCGGAATTCTGCTGAACTTTTAAAATGCTTTGGAACTCTTCCATTGCTCTCGGAATTCTGCTGAAGTTTAAAAATGCTTCAGAACTCTTCCATTGTTCTCGGAATTCCGCTGACGTTTAAAAATGCTTCACAACTCTTCCATTGTTCTCGAAATGCTGCTGACTTTTAAAAATACTTCGGAACTCTTCCATTGTTCTCCAAATTCCGCTGAAGTTTAAAAATGCTTCGGAACCCTTCCATTGTTCTCGGAATTCTGCTGAAGTTTAAAAATGCTTCGGAACTCTTCCATTGTTCTCAGAATTCCGCTGACATTTAAAAATGCTTCGGAAATCTTCCATTGTTTTCAAAATTCCGCTGACTCTTAAAAATGCTTCAGAACTCTTCCATTGTTCTCGGAATTCCGCTGACGTTTAAAAATGCATCGGAAGTCTTCCATTGTTCTCGGAATTCCGCTGAGGTTTAAAAATGCTTCGGAACTCTTCCATTGTTCTCGGAATTCCGCTGATGTTTAAAAATGCTTTAGAACTCTTCCATTGTTCTCGCAATTCCGCCTACGTTTAAAAATGCTTCGGAACTGTTCAATTGTTCTCGGAATTCTGCTGAACTTTTAAAATGCTTTGGAACTCTTCCATTGCTCTCGGAATTCTGCTGAAGTTTAAAAATGCTTCAGAACTCTTACATTGTTCTCAGAATTCCGCTGACGTTTAAAAATGCTTCGGAACTCTTCCATTGTTCTCAGAATTCCGCTGACGTTTAAAAATGCTTCGGTACTCTTCCATTGTTCTCGGAATTCCGCTGACATATAAAAATGCTTCGGAAATCTTGCATTGTTCTCGGCATTCCGCTGACGTTTAAAAATGCTTCGGAACTCTTCAATTGTTCTCGGAATTCTGATGAACTTTTAAAATGCTTTGGAACTCTTCCATTGCTCTCGGAATTCTGCTGAAGTTTAAACATGCTTCGGAACTCTTCCATTGTTCTCAGAATTCCGCTGAAGTTTAAAAATACCTCGGAACTCTTCCATTGTTCTCGGAATTCTGCTGAAGTTTCAAAATGCTTCGGAACTCTTCCATTGTTCTCAGAATTCCGCTGACGTTTAAAAATGCTTCGGAAATCTTCCATTGTTTTCAAAATTCCGCTGACGTTTAAAAATGCTTCAGAACTCTTCCATTGTTCTCGGAATTCCGCTGATGTTTAAAAATGCTTTGGAACTCTTCCATTGTTCTCGGAATTCCGCTGAAGTTTAAAAATGCTTCGGAACTCTTCCATTGTTCTCAGAATTCTGCTGACGTTTAAAAATGCATGGGAACTCTTCCATTGTTCTCGGAATTCTGCTGACGTTTAAAAATGCTTCGGAACTCTTCCATTGTTCTCGGAATTCCGCTGACGTTTAAAAATGCTTCACAACTCTTCCATTGTTCTCGAAATTCCGCTGACTTTTAAAAATACTTCGGAACTCTTCCATTGTTCTCCAAATTCCGCTGAAGTTTAAAAATGCTTCGGAACCCTTCCATTGTTCTCGGAATTCTGCTGAAGTTTAAAAATGCTTCGGAACTCTTCCATTGTTCTCAGAATTCCGCTGACATTTAAAAATGCTTCGGAAATCTTCCATTGTTTTCAAAATTCCGCTGACTCTTAAAAATGCTTCAGGACTCTTCCATTGTTCTCGGAATTCCGCAGACGTTTAAAAATGCTTCGGAACTCTTCCATTGTTCTCGGAATTCCGCTGACATTTAAAAATGCTTCGGAACTCTTCCATTGTTCTTGGAATTCTGCTGAAGTTTTAAAATGCTTCGGTACTCTTCCATTGTTCTCGGAATTCTGCTGACGTTTAAAAATGCTTCGGAACTCTTCCATTGTTCTCGGAATTCCGCTGACATATAAAAATGCTTCGGAAATCTTGCATTGTTCTCGGCATTCCGCTGACGTTTAAAAATGCTTCGGAACTCTTCAATTGTTCTCGGAATTCTGCTGAACTTTTAAAATGCTTTGGAACTCTTCCATTTTTCTCGGAATTCCGCTGAAGTTTAAAAATGCTTCGGAAATCTTACATTGTTTTCAAAATTCCGCTGACGTTTAAAAATGCTTCAGAACTCTTCCATTGTTCTCGGAATTCCGCTGACGTTTAAAAATGCTTTGGAACTCTTCCATTGTTCTCGGAATTCCGCTGAAGTTTAAAAATGCTTCGGAACTCTTCCATTGTTCTCAGAATTCCGCTGACATTTAAAAATGCTTCGGTACTCTTCCATTGTTCTCGGAATTCCGCTGACATATAAAAATGCTTCGGAAATCTTGCATTGTTCTCGACATTCCGCTGATGTTTAAAAATGCTTCGGAACTCTTCCATTGTTCTCAGAATTCCGCTGACGTTTAAAAATGCTACGGAAATCTTCCATTGTTTTCAAAATTCCGCTGACGTTTAAAAATGCTTCAGAACTCTTCCATTGTTCTCGGAATTCTGCTGACGTTTAAAAATGCTTCGGAACTCTTCCATTGTTCTCGGAATTCCGCTGACGTTTAAAAATGCTTCGGATCTCTTCCATTGTTCTCGGAATTCCGCTGATGTTTAAAAATGCTTTAGAACTCTTCCATTGTTCTCGCAATTCCGCTGACGTTTAAAAATGCTTCGGAACTGTTCAATTGTTCTCGGAATTCTGCTGAACTTTTAAAATGCTTTGGAACTCTTCCATTGCTCTCGGAATTCTGCTGAAGTTTAAAAATGCTTCAGAACTCTTACATTGTTCTCGGAATTCTGCTGACGTTTAAAAATGCTTCGGAACTCTTCCATTGTTCTCGGAATTCTGCTGAAGTTTAAAAATGCTTCGGAACTCTTCCATTGTTCTCAGAATTCCGCTGACGTTTAAAAATGCTTCGGTACTCTTCCATTGTTCTCGGAATTCCGCTGACGTTTAAAAATGCTTCGGTACTCTTCCATTGTTCTCGGAATTCCGCTGACGTTTAAAAATGCTTCGGTACTCTTCCATTGTTCTCGGAATTCCGCTGACATATAAAAATGCTTCGGAAATCTTGCATTGTTCTCGACATTCCGCTGATGTTTAAAAATGCTTCGGATCTCTTCCATTGTTCTCGGAATTCCGCTGACGTTTAAAAATGCTTCAGAACTCTTCCATTGTTCTCGGAATTCTGCTGACGTTTAAAAATGCTTCGGAACTCTTCCATTGTTCTCGGAATTCCGCTGACGTTTAAAAATGCTTCGGATCTCTTCCATTGTTCTCGGAATTCCGCTGATGTTTAAAAATGCTTTAGAACTCTTCCATTGTTCTCGCAATTCCGCTGACGTTTAAAAATGCTTCGGAACTGTTCAATTGTTCTCGGAATTCTGCTGAACTTTTAAAATGCTTTGGAACTCTTCCATTGCTCTCGGAATTCTGCTGAAGTTTAAAAATGCTTCAGAACTCTTACATTGTTCTCGGAATTCTGCTGACGTTTAAAAATGCTTCGGAACTCTTCCATTGTTCTCGGAATTCTGCTGAAGTTTAAAAATGCTTCGGAACTCTTCCATTGTTCTCAGAATTCCGCTGACGTTTAAAAATGCTTCGGTACTCTTCCATTGTTCTCGGAATTCCGCTGACATATAAAAATGCTTCGGAAATCTTGCATTGTTCTCGGCATTCCGCTGACGTTTAAAAATGCTTCGGAACTCTTCAATTGTTCTCGGAATTCTGATGAACTTTTAAAATGCTTTGGAACTCTTCCATTGCTCTCGGAATTCTGCTGAAGTTTAAACATGCTTCGGAACTCTTCCATTGTTCTCAGAATTCCGCTGAAGTTTAAAAATACCTCGGAACTCTTCCATTGTTCTTGGAATTCTGCTGAAGTTTAAAAATGCTTCGGAACTCTTCCATTGTTCTCAGAATTCCGCTGACGTTTAAAAATGCTTCAGAACTCTTCCATTGTTCTCGGAATTCCGCTGATGTTTAAAAATGCTTTGTAACTCTTCCATTGTTCTCGGAATTCCGCTGAAGTTTAAAAATGCTTCGGAACTCTTCCATTGTTCTCAGAATTCTGCTGAAGTTTAAAAATGCTTCGGAACTCTTCCATTGTTCTCAGAATTCCGCTGACGTTTAAAAATGCTTCGGTACTCTTCCATTGTTCTCGGAATTCCGCTGACATATAAAAATGCTTCGGAAATCTTGCATTGTTCTCGCCATTCCGCTGACGTTTAAAAATGCTTCGGAACTCTTCAATTGTTCTCGGAATTCTGATGAACTTTTAAAATGCTTTGGAACTCTTCCATTGCTCTCGGAATTCTGCTGAAGTTTAAACATGCTTCGGAACTCTTCCATTGTTCTCAGAATTCCGCTGAAGTTTAAAAATACCTCGGAACTCTTCCATTGTTCTTGGAATTCTGCTGAAGTTTAAAAATGCTTCGGAACTCTTCCATTGTTCTCAGAATTCCGCTGACGTTTAAAAATGCTTCAGAACTCTTCCATTGTTCTCGGAATTCCGCTGATGTTTAAAAATGCTTTGTAACTCTTCCATTGTTCTCGGAATTCCGCTGAAGTTTAAAAATGCTTCGGAACTCTTCCATTGTTCTCAGAATTCTGCTGACGTTTAAAAATGCATGGGAACTCTTCCATTGTTCTCGGAATTCTGCTGACGTTTAAAAATGCTTCGGAACTCTTCCATTGTTCTCGGAATTCCGCTGACGTTTAAAAATGCTTCACAACTCTTCCATTGTTCTCGAAATTCCGCTGACTTTTAAAAATACTTCGGAACTCTTCCATTGTTCTCCAAATTCCGCTGAAGTTTAAAAATGCTTCGGAACCCTTCCATTGTTCTCGGAATTCTGCTGAAGTTTAAAAATGCTTCGGAACTCTTCCATTGTTCTCAGAATTCCGCTGACATTTAAAAATGCTTCGGAAATCTTCCATTGTTTTCAAAATTCCGCTGACTCTTAAAAATGCTTCAGGACTCTTCCATTGTTCTCGGAATTCCGCTGACGTTTAAAAATGCTTCGGAACTTTTCCATTGTTCTCGGAATTCCGCTGACATTTAAAAATGCTTCGGAACTCTTCCATTGTTCTTGGAATTCTGCTGAAGTTTTAAAATGCTTCGGTACTCTTCCATTGTTCTCGGAATTCTGCTGACGTTTAAAAATGCTTCGGAACTCTTCCATTGTTCTCGGAATTCCGCTGACATATAAAAATGCTTCGGAAATCTTGCATTGTTCTCGGCATTCCGCTGACGTTTAAAAATGCTTCGGAACTCTTCAATTGTTCTCGGAATTCTGCTGAACTTTTAAAATGCTTTGGAACTCTTCCATTTTTCTCGGAATTCCGCTGAAGTTTAAAAATGCTTTGGAAATCTTACATTGTTTTCAAAATTCCGCTGACGTTTAAAAATGCTTCAGAACTCTTCCATTGTTCTCGGAATTCCGCTGACGTTTAAAAATGCTTTGGAACTCTTCCATTGTTCTCGGAATTCCGCTGAAGTTTAAAAATGCTTCGGAACTCTTCCATTGTTCTCAGAATTCTGCTGACATTTAAAAATGCTTCGGTACTCTTCCATTGTTCTCGGAATTCCGCTGACATATAAAAATGCTTCGGAAATCTTGCATTGTTCTCGACATTCCGCTGATGTTTAAAAATGCTTCGGAACTCTTCCATTGTTCTCAGAATTCCGCTGACGTTTAAAAATGCTACGGAAATCTTCCATTGTTCTCGGCATTCCGCTGACGTTTAAAAATGCTTCGGAACTCTTCAATTGTTCTCGGAATTCTGCTGAACTTTTAAAATGCTATGGAACTCTTCCATTGCTCTCGGAATTCGGGTGAAGTTTAAAAATGCTTCGGAACTATTCTATTGTTCTCGGAATTCCGCTGAAGTTTAAAAATGCTTAAAATCTATTCCATTGTTCTCGTAATTCTGCTCATGTTTAAAAATGCTTCGGAACTCTTCCATTGTTCTCGTAATTCCGCTGAAGTTTAAAAATGCTTCGGAACTCTTCCATTGTTCTCGGAATTCCGATGACGTTTTAAAATGCTTCGGAACTCTTCCATTGTTCTCGGAATTCCACTGAAGTTTAAAAATGCTTCGGAACTCTTCCATTGTTCTAGGAATTCTGCTGAAGTTTAAAAATTCATGTGAACTCTTCCATTATTCTCGGAATTCGAGTGAATTTTAAAAATGCTTCGGAACTTTTCTATTGTTCTCGGAATTCCGCTGAAGTTTAAAAATGCTTAAAATCTCTTACATTGTTCTCGGAATTCCGCTGAAGTTTAAAAATGCTTCGGAACTCTTCCATTGTTCTCGGAATTCTGCTGAAGTTTAAAAATGCTTCAGAACTCTTCCATTGTTCTCAGAATTCTGCTGACGTTTAAAAATGCTTCGGAACTCTTCCATTGTTCTCGGAATTCCGCTGACGTTTAAAAATGCTTCACAACTCTTCCATTGTTCTCGGAATACCGCTGACTTTTAAAAATGCTTCGGAACTCTTCCGTTGTTCTCAAAATTCCGCTGATGTTTAAAAATGCTTCAAAACTTTTCCATTGTTCTCAGAATTCTGCTGACGTTTAAAAATGCTTCGGAACTCTTCCATTGTTCTCGGAATTCCGCTGACGTTTAAAAATGCTTCGGAACTCTTCCATTGTTCTTGGAATTCCGTTGAAGTTTAAAAATGCTTCGAAACTCTTCCATTGTTCTCGGAATTCCGCTGACATTTAAAAATGCTTCGGAAATCTTCCATTGTTTTCAAAATTCCGCTGACGTTTAAAAATGCTTCAGAACTCTTCCATTGTTCTCAGAATTCCGCTGACGTTTAAAAATGCTTCGGAAATCTTCCATTGTTTTCAAAATTCCGCTGACTCTTAAAAATGCTTCAGAACTCTTCCATTGTTCTCGGAATTCCGCTGACATATAAAAATGCTTCGGAAATCTTGCATTGTTCTCGGCATTCCGCTGACGTTTAAAAATGCTTCGGAACTCTTCAATTGTTCTCGGAATTCTGCTGAACTTTTAAAATGCTTTGGAACTCTTCCATTTTTCTCGGAATTCCGCTGAAGTTTAAAAATGCTTCGGAAATCTTACATTGTTTTCAAAATTCCGCTGACGTTTAAAAATGCTTCAGAACTCTTCCATTGTTCTCGGAATTCCGCTGACGTTTAAAAATGCTTCGGAACTCTTCAATTGTTCTCGGAATTCTGCTGAACTTTTAAAATGCTTTGGAACTCTTCCATTGTTCTCGGAATTCCGATGAAGTTTAAAAATGCTTCGGAAATCTTACATTGTTTTCAAAATTCCGCTGACGTTTAAAAATGCTTCAGAACTCTTCCATTGTTCTCGGAATTCCGCTGACGTTTAAAAATGCTTTGGAACTCTTCCATTGTTCTCGGAATTCCGCTGAAGTTTAAAAATGCTTCGGAACTCTTCCATTGTTCTCAGAATTCCGCTGACATTTAAAAATTCTTCGGTACTCTTCCATTGTTCTCAGAATTCCGCTGACATTTAAAAATGCTTCGGAACTCTTCCATTGTTCTCAGAATTCCGCTGACGTTTAAAAATGCTACGGAAATCTTCCATTGTTTTCAAAATTCCGCTGACGTTTAAAAATGCTTCAGAACTCTTCCATTGTTCTCGGAATTCCGCTGACGTTTAATAATGCTTCGCAACTCTTTCATTGTTCTCGGAATTCCGCTGACGTTTAAAAATGCTTCGGAACTCTTCCATTGTTCTCAGACATCTGCTGACGTTTAAAAATGCATCGGAACTCTTCCATTGTTCTCGGAATTCTGCTGACGTTCAAAAATGCTTCGGAACTCTTCCATTGTTCTCGGAATTCCGCTGACGTTTAAAAATGCTTCACAACTCTTCCATTGTTCTCGAAATTCCGCTGACTTTTAAAAATACTTCGGAACTCTTCCATTGTTCTCCAAATTCCGCTGAAGTTTAAAAATGCTTCGGAACCCTTCCATTGTTCTCGGAATTCTGCTGAAGTTTAAAAATGCTTCGGAACTCTTCCATTGTTCTCAGAATTCCGCTGACATTTAAAAATGCTTCGGAAATCTTCCATTGTTTTCAAAATTCCGCTGACTCTTAAAAATGCTTCAGAACTCTTCCATTGTTCTCGGAATTCCGCTGACGTTTAAAAATGCTTCGGAACTCTTCCATTGTTCTCGGAATTCCGCTGACGTTTAAAAATGCTTCGGAACTCTTTTATTCTTCTCGGAATTCCGCTGATGTTTAAAAATGCTTTAGAACTCTTCCATTGTTCTCGCAATTCCGCTGACGTTTAAAAATGCTTCGGAACTGTTCAATTGTTCTCGGAATTCTGCTGAACTTTTAAAATGCTTTGGAACTCTTCCATTGCTCTCGGAATTCTGTTGAAGTTTAAAAATGCTTCAGAACTCTTACATTGTTCTCGGAATTCTGCTGACGTTTAAAAATGCTTCGGAACTCTTCCATTGTTCTCGAAATTCCGTTGAAGTTTAAAAATGCTTCGAAACACTTCCATTGTTCTCGGAATTCTGCTGAAGTTTAAAAATGCTTCGGAACTCTTCCATTGTTCTCGGAATTCCGCTGACGTTTAAAAATGCTTCGGAACTCTTCCATTGTTCTCGGAATTCCGCTGATGTTTAAAAATGCTTTAGAACTCTTCCATTGTTCTCGCAATTCCGCTGACGTTTAAAAATGCTTTGGAACTGTTCAATTGTTCTCGGAATTCTGCTGAACTTTTAAAATGCTTTGGAACTCTTCCATTGCTCTCGGAATTCTGCTGAAGTTTAAAAATGCTTCAGAACTCTTCCATTGTTCTCGGAATTCCGCTGACGTTTAAAAATGCTTCACAACTCTTCCATTGTTCTCGAAATGCTGCTGACTTTTAAAAATACTTCGGAACTCTTCCATTGTTCTCCAAATTCCGCTGAAGTTTAAAAATGCTTCGGAACCCTTCCATTGTTCTCGGAATTCTGCTGAAGTTTAAAAATGCTTCGGAACTCTTCCATTGTTCTCAGAATTCCGCTGACATTTAAAAATGCTTCGGAAATCTTCCATTGTTTTCAAAATTCCGCTGACTCTTAAAAATGCTTCAGAACTCTTCCATTGTTCTCGGAATTCCGCTGACGTTTAAAAATGCATCGGAAGTCTTCCATTGTTCTCGGAATTCCGCTGAGGTTTAAAAATGCTTCGGAACTCTTCCATTGTTCTCGGAATTCCGCTGATGTTTAAAAATGCTTTAGAACTCTTCCATTGTTCTCGCAATTCCGCCTACGTTTAAAAATGCTTCGGAACTGTTCAATTGTTCTCGGAATTCTGCTGAACTTTTAAAATGCTTTGGAACTCTTCCATTGCTCTCGGAATTCTGCTGAAGTTTAAAAATGCTTCAGAACTCTTACATTGTTCTCAGAATTCCGCTGACGTTTAAAAATGCTTCGGAACTCTTCCATTGTTCTCAGAATTCCGCTGACGTTTAAAAATGCTTCGGTACTCTTCCATTGTTCTCGGAATTCCGCTGACATATAAAAATGCTTCGGAAATCTTGCATTGTTCTCGGCATTCCGCTGACGTTTAAAAATGCTTCGGAACTCTTCAATTGTTCTCGGAATTCTGATGAACTTTTAAAATGCTTTGGAACTCTTCCATTGCTCTCGGAATTCTGCTGAAGTTTAAACATGCTTCGGAACTCTTCCATTGTTCTCAGAATTCCGCTGAAGTTTAAAAATACCTCGGAACTCTTCCATTGTTCTCGGAATTCTGCTGAAGTTTCAAAATGCTTCGGAACTCTTCCATTGTTCTCAGAATTCCGCTGACGTTTAAAAATGCTTCGGAAATCTTCCATTGTTTTCAAAATTCCGCTGACGTTTAAAAATGCTTCAGAACTCTTCCATTGTTCTCGGAATTCCGCTGATGTTTAAAAATGCTTTGGAACTCTTCCATTGTTCTCGGAATTCCGCTGAAGTTTAAAAATGCTTCGGAACTCTTCCATTGTTCTCAGAATTCTGCTGACGTTTAAAAATGCATGGGAACTCTTCCATTGTTCTCGGAATTCTGCTGACGTTTAAAAATGCTTCGGAACTCTTCCATTGTTCTCGGAATTCCGCTGACGTTTAAAAATGCTTCACAACTCTTCCATTGTTCTCGAAATTCCGCTGACTTTTAAAAATACTTCGGAACTCTTCCATTGTTCTCCAAATTCCGCTGAAGTTTAAAAATGCTTCGGAACCCTTCCATTGTTCTCGGAATTCTGCTGAAGTTTAAAAATGCTTCGGAACTCTTCCATTGTTCTCAGAATTCCGCTGACATTTAAAAATGCTTCGGAAATCTTCCATTGTTTTCAAAATTCCGCTGACTCTTAAAAATGCTTCAGGACTCTTCCATTGTTCTCGGAATTCCGCTGACGTTTAAAAATGCTTCGGAACTCTTCCATTGTTCTCGGAATTCCGCTGACATTTAAAAATGCTTCGGAACTCTTCCATTGTTCTTGGAATTCTGCTGAAGTTTTAAAATGCTTCGGTACTCTTCCATTGTTCTCGGAATTCTGCTGACGTTTAAAAATGCTTCGGAACTCTTCCATTGTTCTCGGAATTCCGCTGACATATAAAAATGCTTCGGAAATCTTGCATTGTTCTCGGCATTCCGCTGACGTTTAAAAATGCTTCGGAACTCTTCAATTGTTCTCGGAATTCTGCTGAACTTTTAAAATGCTTTGGAACTCTTCCATTTTTCTCGGAATTCCGCTGAAGTTTAAAAATGCTTCGGAAATCTTACATTGTTTTCAAAATTCCGCTGACGTTTAAAAATGCTTCAGAACTCTTCCATTGTTCTCGGAATTCCGCTGACGTTTAAAAATGCTTTGGAACTCTTCCATTGTTCTCGGAATTCCGCTGAAGTTTAAAAATGCTTCGGAACTCTTCCATTGTTCTCAGAATTCCGCTGACATTTAAAAATGCTTCGGTACTCTTCCATTGTTCTCGGAATTCCGCTGACATATAAAAATGCTTCGGAAATCTTGCATTGTTCTCGACATTCCGCTGATGTTTAAAAATGCTTCGGAACTCTTCCATTGTTCTCAGAATTCCGCTGACGTTTAAAAATGCTACGGAAATCTTCCATTGTTTTCAAAATTCCGCTGACGTTTAAAAATGCTTCAGAACTCTTCCATTGTTCTCGGAATTCTGCTGACGTTTAAAAATGCTTCGGAACTCTTCCATTGTTCTCGGAATTCCGCTGACGTTTAAAAATGCTTCGGATCTCTTCCATTGTTCTCGGAATTCCGCTGATGTTTAAAAATGCTTTAGAACTCTTCCATTGTTCTCGCAATTCCGCTGACGTTTAAAAATGCTTCGGAACTGTTCAATTGTTCTCGGAATTCTGCTGAACTTTTAAAATGCTTTGGAACTCTTCCATTGCTCTCGGAATTCTGCTGAAGTTTAAAAATGCTTCAGAACTCTTACATTGTTCTCGGAATTCTGCTGACGTTTAAAAATGCTTCGGAACTCTTCCATTGTTCTCGGAATTCTGCTGAAGTTTAAAAATGCTTCGGAACTCTTCCATTGTTCTCAGAATTCCGCTGACGTTTAAAAATGCTTCGGTACTCTTCCATTGTTCTCGGAATTCCGCTGACGTTTAAAAATGCTTCGGTACTCTTCCATTGTTCTCGGAATTCCGCTGACGTTTAAAAATGCTTCGGTACTCTTCCATTGTTCTCGGAATTCCGCTGACGTTTAAAAATGCTTCGGTACTCTTCCATTGTTCTCGGAATTCCGCTGACATATAAAAATGCTTCGGAAATCTTGCATTGTTCTCGACATTCCGCTGATGTTTAAAAATGCTTCGGAACTCTTCCATTGTTCTCAGAATTCCGCTGACGTTTAAAAATGCTACGGAAATCTTCCATTGTTTTCAAAATTCCGCTGACGTTTAAAAATGCTTCAGAACTCTTCCATTGTTCTCGGAATTCTGCTGACGTTTAAAAATGCTTCGGAACTCTTCCATTGTTCTCGGAATTCCGCTGACGTTTAAAAATGCTTCGGATCTCTTCCATTGTTCTCGGAATTCCGCTGATGTTTAAAAATGCTTTAGAACTCTTCCATTGTTCTCGCAATTCCGCTGACGTTTAAAAATGCTTCGGAACTGTTCAATTGTTCTCGGAATTCTGCTGAACTTTTAAAATGCTTTGGAACTCTTCCATTGCTCTCGGAATTCTGCTGAAGTTTAAAAATGCTTCAGAACTCTTACATTGTTCTCGGAATTCTGCTGACGTTTAAAAATGCTTCGGAACTCTTCCATTGTTCTCGGAATTCTGCTGAAGTTTAAAAATGCTTCGGAACTCTTCCATTGTTCTCAGAATTCCGCTGACGTTTAAAAATGCTTCGGTACTCTTCCATTGTTCTCGGAATTCCGCTGACATATAAAAATGCTTCGGAAATCTTGCATTGTTCTCGGCATTCCGCTGACGTTTAAAAATGCTTCGGAACTCTTCAATTGTTCTCGGAATTCTGATGAACTTTTAAAATGCTTTGGAACTCTTCCATTGCTCTCGGAATTCTGCTGAAGTTTAAACATGCTTCGGAACTCTTCCATTGTTCTCAGAATTCCGCTGAAGTTTAAAAATACCTCGGAACTCTTCCATTGTTCTTGGAATTCTGCTGAAGTTTAAAAATGCTTCGGAACTCTTCCATTGTTCTCAGAATTCCGCTGACGTTTAAAAATGCTTCAGAACTCTTCCATTGTTCTCGGAATTCCGCTGATGTTTAAAAATGCTTTGTAACTCTTCCATTGTTCTCGGAATTCCGCTGAAGTTTAAAAATGCTTCGGAACTCTTCCATTGTTCTCAGAATTCTGCTGAAGTTTAAAAATGCTTCGGAACTCTTCCATTGTTCTCAGAATTCCGCTGACGTTTAAAAATGCTTCGGTACTCTTCCATTGTTCTCGGAATTCCGCTGACATATAAAAATGCTTCGGAAATCTTGCATTGTTCTCGCCATTCCGCTGACGTTTAAAAATGCTTCGGAACTCTTCAATTGTTCTCGGAATTCTGATGAACTTTTAAAATGCTTTGGAACTCTTCCATTGCTCTCGGAATTCTGCTGAAGTTTAAACATGCTTCGGAACTCTTCCATTGTTCTCAGAATTCCGCTGAAGTTTAAAAATACCTCGGAACTCTTCCATTGTTCTTGGAATTCTGCTGAAGTTTAAAAATGCTTCGGAACTCTTCCATTGTTCTCAGAATTCCGCTGACGTTTAAAAATGCTTCAGAACTCTTCCATTGTTCTCGGAATTCCGCTGATGTTTAAAAATGCTTTGTAACTCTTCCATTGTTCTCGGAATTCCGCTGAAGTTTAAAAATGCTTCGGAACTCTTCCATTGTTCTCAGAATTCTGCTGACGTTTAAAAATGCATGGGAACTCTTCCATTGTTCTCGGAATTCTGCTGACGTTTAAAAATGCTTCGGAACTCTTCCATTGTTCTCGGAATTCCGCTGACGTTTAAAAATGCTTCACAACTCTTCCATTGTTCTCGAAATTCCGCTGACTTTTAAAAATACTTCGGAACTCTTCCATTGTTCTCCAAATTCCGCTGAAGTTTAAAAATGCTTCGGAACCCTTCCATTGTTCTCGGAATTCTGCTGAAGTTTAAAAATGCTTCGGAACTCTTCCATTGTTCTCAGAATTCCGCTGACATTTAAAAATGCTTCGGAAATCTTCCATTGTTTTCAAAATTCCGCTGACTCTTAAAAATGCTTCAGGACTCTTCCATTGTTCTCGGAATTCCGCTGACGTTTAAAAATGCTTCGGAACTTTTCCATTGTTCTCGGAATTCCGCTGACATTTAAAAATGCTTCGGAACTCTTCCATTGTTCTTGGAATTCTGCTGAAGTTTTAAAATGCTTCGGTACTCTTCCATTGTTCTCGGAATTCTGCTGACGTTTAAAAATGCTTCGGAACTCTTCCATTGTTCTCGGAATTCCGCTGACATATAAAAATGCTTCGGAAATCTTGCATTGTTCTCGGCATTCCGCTGACGTTTAAAAATGCTTCGGAACTCTTCAATTGTTCTCGGAATTCTGCTGAACTTTTAAAATGCTTTGGAACTCTTCCATTTTTCTCGGAATTCCGCTGAAGTTTAAAAATGCTTTGGAAATCTTACATTGTTTTCAAAATTCCGCTGACGTTTAAAAATGCTTCAGAACTCTTCCATTGTTCTCGGAATTCCGCTGACGTTTAAAAATGCTTTGGAACTCTTCCATTGTTCTCGGAATTCCGCTGAAGTTTAAAAATGCTTCGGAACTCTTCCATTGTTCTCAGAATTCTGCTGACATTTAAAAATGCTTCGGTACTCTTCCATTGTTCTCGGAATTCCGCTGACATATAAAAATGCTTCGGAAATCTTGCATTGTTCTCGACATTCCGCTGATGTTTAAAAATGCTTCGGAACTCTTCCATTGTTCTCAGAATTCCGCTGACGTTTAAAAATGCTACGGAAATCTTCCATTGTTCTCGGCATTCCGCTGACGTTTAAAAATGCTTCGGAACTCTTCAATTGTTCTCGGAATTCTGCTGAACTTTTAAAATGCTATGGAACTCTTCCATTGCTCTCGGAATTCGGGTGAAGTTTAAAAATGCTTCGGAACTATTCTATTGTTCTCGGAATTCCGCTGAAGTTTAAAAATGCTTAAAATCTATTCCATTGTTCTCGTAATTCTGCTCATGTTTAAAAATGCTTCGGAACTCTTCCATTGTTCTCGTAATTCCGCTGAAGTTTAAAAATGCTTCGGAACTCTTCCATTGTTCTCGGAATTCCGATGACGTTTTAAAATGCTTCGGAACTCTTCCATTGTTCTCGGAATTCCACTGAAGTTTAAAAATGCTTCGGAACTCTTCCATTGTTCTAGGAATTCTGCTGAAGTTTAAAAATTCATGTGAACTCTTCCATTATTCTCGGAATTCGAGTGAATTTTAAAAATGCTTCGGAACTTTTCTATTGTTCTCGGAATTCCGCTGAAGTTTAAAAATGCTTAAAATCTCTTACATTGTTCTCGGAATTCCGCTGAAGTTTAAAAATGCTTCGGAACTCTTCCATTGTTCTCGGAATTCTGCTGAAGTTTAAAAATGCTTCAGAACTCTTCCATTGTTCTCAGAATTCTGCTGACGTTTAAAAATGCTTCGGAACTCTTCCATTGTTCTCGGAATTCCGCTGACGTTTAAAAATGCTTCACAACTCTTCCATTGTTCTCGGAATACCGCTGACTTTTCAAAATGCTTCGGAACTCTTCCGTTGTTCTCAAAATTCCGCTGATGTTTAAAAATGCTTCAAAACTTTTCCATTGTTCTCAGAATTCTGCTGACGTTTAAAAATGCTTCGGAACTCTTCCATTGTTCTCGGAATTCCGCTGACGTTTAAAAATGCTTCGGAACTCTTCCATTGTTCTTGGAATTCCGTTGAAGTTTAAAAATGCTTCGAAACTCTTCCATTGTTCTCGGAATTCCGCTGACATTTAAAAATGCTTCGGAAATCTTCCATTGTTTTCAAAATTCCGCTGACGTTTAAAAATGCTTCAGAACTCTTCCATTGTTCTCAGAATTCCGCTGACGTTTAAAAATGCTTCGGAAATCTTCCATTGTTTTCAAAATTCCGCTGACTCTTAAAAATGCTTCAGAACTCTTCCATTGTTCTCGGAATTCCGCTGACATATAAAAATGCTTCGGAAATCTTGCATTGTTCTCGGCATTCCGCTGACGTTTAAAAATGCTTCGGAACTCTTCAATTGTTCTCGGAATTCTGCTGAACTTTTAAAATGCTTTGGAACTCTTCCATTTTTCTCGGAATTCCGCTGAAGTTTAAAAATGCTTCGGAAATCTTACATTGTTTTCAAAATTCCGCTGACGTTTAAAAATGCTTCAGAACTCTTCCATTGTTCTCGGAATTCCGCTGACGTTTAAAAATGCTTTGGAACTCTTCCATTGTTCTCGGAATTCCGCTGAAGTTTAAAAATGCTTCGGAACTCTTCCATTGTTCTCAGAATTCCGCTGACATTTAAAAATGCTTCGGTACTCTTCCATTGTTCTCGGAATTCCGCTGACATATAAAAATGCTTCGGAAAACTTGCATTGTTCTCGACATTCCGCTGATGTTTAAAAATGCTTCGGAACTCTTCCATTGTTCTCAGAATTCCGCTGACGTTTAAAAATGCTACGGAAACCTTCCATTGTTTTCAAAATTCCGCTGACGTTTAAAAATGCTTCAGAACTCTTCCATTGTTCTCGGAATTCCGCTGACGTTTAAAAATGCTTCGGAACTCTTCCATTGTTCTCGGAATTCCGCTGACGTTTAAAAATGCTTCGGAACTCTTCCATTGTTCTCGGAATTCCGCTGATGTTTAAAAATGCTTTAGAACTCTTCCATTGTTCTCGCAATTCCGCTGACGTTTAAAAATGCTTCGGAACTGTTCAATTGTTCTCGGAATTCTGCTGAACTTTTAAAATGCTTTGGAACTCTTCCATTGCTCTCGGAATTCTGCTGAAGTTTAAAAATGCTTCAGAACTCTTACATTGTTCTCGGAATTCTGCTGACGTTTAAAAATGCTTCGGAACTCTTCCATTGTTCTCGAAATTCCGTTGAAGTTTAAAAATGCTTCGAAACTCTTCCATTGTTCTCGGAATTCCGCTGATGTTTAAAAATGCTTTAGAACTCTTCCATTGTTCTCGCAATTCCGCTGACGTTTAAAAATGCTTCGGAACTGTTCAATTGTTCTCGGAATTCTGCTGAACTTTTAAAATGCTTTGGAACTCTTCCATTGCTCTCGGAATTCTGCTGAAGTTTAAAAATGCTTCAGAACTCTTCCATTGTTCTCGGAATTCCGCTGACGTTTAAAAATGCTTCACAACTCTTCCATTGTTCTCGAAATTCCGCTGACTTTTAAAAATACTTCGGAACTCTTCCATTGTTCTCCAAATTCCGCTGAAGTTTAAAAATGCTTCGGAACCCTTCCATTGTTCTCGGAATTCTGCTGAAGTTTAAAAATGCTTCGGAACTCTTCCATTGTTCTCAGAATTCCGCTGACATTTAAAAATGCTTCGGAAATCTTCCATTGTTTTCAAAATTCCGCTGACTCTTAAAAATGCTTCAGGACTCTTCCATTGTTCTCGGAATTCCGCTGACGTTTAAAAATGCTTCGGAACTTTTCCATTGTTCTCGGAATTCCGCTGACATTTAAAAATGCTTCGGAACTCTTCCATTGTTCTTGGAATTCTGCTGAAGTTTTAAAATGCTTCGGTACTCTTCCATTGTTCTCGGAATTCTGCTGACGTTTAAAAATGCTTCGGAACTCTTCCATTGTTCTCGGAATTCCGCTGACATATAAAAATGCTTCGGAAATCTTGCATTGTTCTCGGCATTCCGCTGACGTTTAAAAATGCTTCGGAACTCTTCAATTGTTCTCGGAATTCTGCTGAACTTTTAAAATGCTTTGGAACTCTTCCATTTTTCTCGGAATTCCGCTGAAGTTTAAAAATGCTTTGGAAATCTTACATTGTTTTCAAAATTCCGCTGACGTTTAAAAATGCTTCAGAACTCTTCCATTGTTCTCGGAATTCCGCTGACGTTTAAAAATGCTTTGGAACTCTTCCATTGTTCTCGGAATTCCGCTGAAGTTTAAAAATGCTTCGGAACTCTTCCATTGTTCTCAGAATTCTGCTGACATTTAAAAATGCTTCGGTACTCTTCCATTGTTCTCGGAATTCCGCTGACATATAAAAATGCTTCGGAAATCTTGCATTGTTCTCGACATTCCGCTGATGTTTAAAAATGCTTCGGAACTCTTCCATTGTTCTCAGAATTCCGCTGACGTTTAAAAATGCTACGGAAATCTTCCATTGTTCTCGGCATTCCGCTGACGTTTAAAAATGCTTCGGAACTCTTCAATTGTTCTCGGAATTCTGCTGAACTTTTAAAATGCTATGGAACTCTTCCATTGCTCTCGGAATTCGGGTGAAGTTTAAAAATGCTTCGGAACTATTCTATTGTTCTCGGAATTCCGCTGAAGTTTAAAAATGCTTAAAATCTATTCCATTGTTCTCGTAATTCTGCTCATGTTTAAAAATGCTTCGGAACTCTTCCATTGTTCTCGTAATTCCGCTGAAGTTTAAAAATGCTTCGGAACTCTTCCATTGTTCTCGGAATTCCGATGACGTTTTAAAATGCTTCGGAACTCTTCCATTGTTCTCGGAATTCCACTGAAGTTTAAAAATGCTTCGGAACTCTTCCATTGTTCTAGGAATTCTGCTGAAGTTTAAAAATTCATGTGAACTCTTCCATTATTCTCGGAATTCGAGTGAATTTTAAAAATGCTTCGGAACTTTTCTATTGTTCTCGGAATTCCGCTGAAGTTTAAAAATGCTTAAAATCTCTTACATTGTTCTCGGAATTCCGCTGAAGTTTAAAAATGCTTCGGAACTCTTCCATTGTTCTCGGAATTCTGCTGAAGTTTAAAAATGCTTCAGAACTCTTCCATTGTTCTCAGAATTCTGCTGACGTTTAAAAATGCTTCGGAACTCTTCCATTGTTCTCGGAATTCCGCTGACGTTTAAAAATGCTTCACAACTCTTCCATTGTTCTCGGAATACCGCTGACTTTTCAAAATGCTTCGGAACTCTTCCGTTGTTCTCAAAATTCCGCTGATGTTTAAAAATGCTTCAAAACTTTTCCATTGTTCTCAGAATTCTGCTGACGTTTAAAAATGCTTCGGAACTCTTCCATTGTTCTCGGAATTCCGCTGACGTTTAAAAATGCTTCGGAACTCTTCCATTGTTCTTGGAATTCCGTTGAAGTTTAAAAATGCTTCGAAACTCTTCCATTGTTCTCGGAATTCCGCTGACATTTAAAAATGCTTCGGAAATCTTCCATTGTTTTCAAAATTCCGCTGACGTTTAAAAATGCTTCAGAACTCTTCCATTGTTCTCAGAATTCCGCTGACGTTTAAAAATGCTTCGGAAATCTTCCATTGTTTTCAAAATTCCGCTGACTCTTAAAAATGCTTCAGAACTCTTCCATTGTTCTCGGAATTCCGCTGACATATAAAAATGCTTCGGAAATCTTGCATTGTTCTCGGCATTCCGCTGACGTTTAAAAATGCTTCGGAACTCTTCAATTGTTCTCGGAATTCTGCTGAACTTTTAAAATGCTTTGGAACTCTTCCATTTTTCTCGGAATTCCGCTGAAGTTTAAAAATGCTTCGGAAATCTTACATTGTTTTCAAAATTCCGCTGACGTTTAAAAATGCTTCAGAACTCTTCCATTGTTCTCGGAATTCCGCTGACGTTTAAAAATGCTTTGGAACTCTTCCATTGTTCTCGGAATTCCGCTGAAGTTTAAAAATGCTTCGGAACTCTTCCATTGTTCTCAGAATTCCGCTGACATTTAAAAATGCTTCGGTACTCTTCCATTGTTCTCGGAATTCCGCTGACATATAAAAATGCTTCGGAAATCTTGCATTGTTCTCGACATTCCGCTGATGTTTAAAAATGCTTCGGAACTCTTCCATTGTTCTCAGAATTCCGCTGACGTTTAAAAATGCTACGGAAACCTTCCATTGTTTTCAAAATTCCGCTGACGTTTAAAAATGCTTCAGAACTCTTCCATTGTTCTCGGAATTCCGCTGACGTTTAAAAATGCTTCGGAACTCTTCCATTGTTCTCGGAATTCCGCTGACGTTTAAAAATGCTTCGGAACTCTTCCATTGTTCTCGGAATTCCGCTGATGTTTAAAAATGCTTTAGAACTCTTCCATTGTTCTCGCAATTCCGCTGACGTTTAAAAATGCTTCGGAACTGTTCAATTGTTCTCGGAATTCTGCTGAACTTTTAAAATGCTTTGGAACTCTTCCATTGCTCTCGGAATTCTGCTGAAGTTTAAAAATGCTTCAGAACTCTTACATTGTTCTCGGAATTCTGCTGACGTTTAAAAATGCTTCGGAACTCTTCCATTGTTCTCGAAATTCCGTTGAAGTTTAAAAATGCTTCGAAACTCTTCCATTGTTCTCGGAATTCCGCTGATGTTTAAAAATGCTTTAGAACTCTTCCATTGTTCTCGCAATTCCGCTGACGTTTAAAAATGCTTCGGAACTGTTCAATTGTTCTCGGAATTCTGCTGAACTTTTAAAATGCTTTGGAACTCTTCCATTGCTCTCGGAATTCTGCTGAAGTTTAAAAATGCTTCAGAACTCTTCCATTGTTCTCGGAATTCCGCTGACGTTTAAAAATGCTTCACAACTCTTCCATTGTTCTCGAAATTCCGCTGACTTTTAAAAATACTTCGGAACTCTTCCATTGTTCTCCAAATTCCGCTGAAGTTTAAAAATGCTTCGGAACCCTTCCATTGTTCTCGGAATTCTGCTGAAGTTTAAAAATGCTTCGGAACTCTTCCATTGTTCTCAGAATTCCGCTGACATTTAAAAATGCTTCGGAACTCTTCCATTGTTCTCAGAATTCCGCTGACATTTAAAAATGCTTCGGAACTCTTCCATTGTTCTCGGAATTCCGCTGATGTTTAAAAATGCTTTAGAACTCTTCCATTGTTCTCGCACTTCCGCTGACGTTTAAAAATGCTTCGGAACTGTTCAATTGTTCTCGGAATTCTGCTGAACTTTTAAAATGCTTTGGAACTCTTCCATTGCTCTCGGAATTCTGTTGAAGTTTAAAAATGCTTCAGAACTCTTACATTGTTCTCAGAATTCTGCTGACGTTTAAAAATGCTTCGGAACTCTTCCATTGTTCTCGAAATTCCGTTGAAGTTTAAAAATGCTTCGAAACTCTTCCATTGTTCTCGGAATTCTGCTGAAGTTTAAAAATGCTTCGGAACTCTTCCATTGTTCTCAGAATTCCGCTGACGTTTAAAAATGCTTCGGTACTCTTCCATTGTTCTCGGAATTCCGCTGACATATAAAAATGCTTCGGAAATCTTGCATTGTTCTCGGCATTCCGCTGACGTTTAAAAATGCTTCGGAACTCTTCAA
Source organism: Phyllobates terribilis (assembly GCF_046119375.1). Taxonomy (NCBI): domain Eukaryota; kingdom Metazoa; phylum Chordata; class Amphibia; order Anura; family Dendrobatidae; genus Phyllobates; species Phyllobates terribilis. The sequence goes on from NW_027362782.1 coordinate 17,789,762, forward strand.
TTGTTCTCGGAATTCTGATGAACTTTTAAAATGCTTTGGAACTCTTCCATTGCTCTCGGAATTCTGCTGAAGTTTAAACATGCTTCGGAACTCTTCCATTGTTCTCAGAATTCCGCTGAAGTTTAAAAATACCTCGGAACTCTTCCATTGTTCTCGGAATTCTGCTGAAGTTTAAAAATGCTTCGGAACTCTTCCATTGTTCTCAGAATTCCGCTGACGTTTAAAAATGCTTCGGAAATCTTCCATTGTTTTCAAAATTCCGCTGACGTTTAAAAATGCTTCAGAACTCTTCCATTGTTCTCGGAATTCCGCTGATGTTTAAAAATGCTTTGTAACTCTTCCATTGTTCTCGGAATTCCGCTGAAGTTTAAAAATGCTTCGGAACTCTTCCATTGTTCTCAGAATTCTGCTGACGTTTAAAAATGCATGGGAACTCTTCCATTGTTCTCGGAATTCTGCTGACGTTTAAAAATGCTTCGGAACTCTTCCATTGTTCTCGGAATTCCGCTGACGTTTAAAAATGCTTCACAACTCTTCCATTGTTCTCGAAATTCCGCTGACTTTTAAAAATACTTCGGAACTCTTCCATTGTTCTCCAAATTCCGCTGAAGTTTAAAAATGCTTCGGAACCCTTCCATTGTTCTCGGAATTCTGCTGAAGTTTAAAAATGCTTCGGAACTCTTCCATTGTTCTCAGAATTCCGCTGACATTTAAAAATGCTTCGGAAATCTTCCATTGTTTTCAAAATTCCGCTGACTCTTAAAAATGCTTCAGGACTCTTCCATTGTTCTCGGAATTCCGCTGACGTTTAAAAATGCTTCGGAACTTTTCCATTGATCTCGGAATTCCGCTGACATTTAAAAATGCTTCGGAACTCTTCCATTGTTCTTGGAATTCTGCTGAAGTTTTAAAATGCTTCGGTACTCTTCCATTGTTCTCGGAATTCTGCTGACGTTTAAAAATGCTTCGGAACTCTTCCATTGTTCTCAGAATTCCGCTGACGTTTAAAAATGCTTCGGAAATCTTCCATTGTTTTCAAAATTCCGCTGACGTTTAAAAATGCTTCAGAACTCTTCCATTGTTCTCGGAATTCCGCTGATGTTTAAAAATGCTTTGTAACTCTTCCATTGTTCTCGGAATTCCGCTGAAGTTTAAAAATGCTTCGGAACTCTTCCATTGTTCTCAGAATTCTGCTGACGTTTAAAAATGCATGGGAACTCTTCCATTGTTCTCGGAATTCTGCTGACGTTTAAAAATGCTTCGGAACTCTTCCATTGTTCTCGGAATTCCGCTGACGTTTAAAAATGCTTCACAACTCTTCCATTGTTCTCGAAATTCCGCTGACTTTTAAAAATACTTCGGAACTCTTCCATTGTTCTCCAAATTCCGCTGAAGTTTAAAAATGCTTCGGAACCCTTCCATTGTTCTCGGAATTCTGCTGAAGTTTAAAAATGCTTCGGAACTCTTCCATTGTTCTCAGAATTCCGCTGACATTTAAAAATGCTTCGGAAATCTTCCATTGTTTTCAAAATTCCGCTGACTCTTAAAAATGCTTCAGGACTCTTCCATTGTTCTCGGAATTCCGCTGACGTTTAAAAATGCTTCGGAACTTTTCCATTGATCTCGGAATTCCGCTGACATTTAAAAATGCTTCGGAACTCTTCCATTGTTCTTGGAATTCTGCTGAAGTTTTAAAATGCTTCGGTACTCTTCCATTGTTCACGGAATTCTGCTGACGTTTAAAAATGCTTCGGAACTCTTCCATTGTTCTCGGAATTCCGCTGACATATAAAAATGCTTCGGAAATCTTGCATTGTTCTCGGCATTCCGCTGACGTTTAAAAATGCTTCGGAACTCTTCAATTGTTCTCGGAATTCTGCTGAACTTTTAAAATGCTTTGGAACTCTTCCATTTTTCTCGGAATTCCGCTGAAGTTTAAAAATGCTTCGGAAATCTTACATTGTTTTCAAAATTCCGCTGACGTTTAAAAATGCTTCAGAACTCTTCCATTGTTCTCGGAATTCCGCTGACGTTTAAAAATGCTTTGGAACTCTTCCATTGTTCTCGGAATTCCGCTGAAGTTTAAAAATGCTTCGGAACTCTTCCATTGTTCTCAGAATTCCGCTGACATTTAAAAATGCTTCGGTACTCTTCCATTGTTCTCGGAATTCCGCTGACATATAAAAATGCTTCGGAAATCTTGCATTGTTCTCGACATTCCGCTGATGTTTAAAAATGCTTCGGAACTCTTCCATTGTTCTCAGAATTCCGCTGACGTTTAAAAATGCTACGGAAATCTTCCATTGTTCTCGGCATTCCGCTGACGTTTAAAAATGCTTCGGAACTCTTCAATTGTTCTCGGAATTCTGCTGAACTTTTAAAATGCTATGGAACTCTTCCATTGCTCTCGGAATTCGGGTGAAGTTTAAAAATGCTTCGGAACTATTCTATTGTTCTCGGAATTCCGCTGAAGTTTAAAAATGCTTAAAATCTATTCCATTGTTCTCGTAATTCTGCTCATGTTTAAAAATGCTTCGGAACTCTTCCCTTGTTCTCGTAATTCCGCTGAAGTTTAAAAATGCTTCGGAACTCTTCCATTGTTCTCGGAATTCCGATGACGTTTTAAAATGCTTCGGTACTCTTCCATTGTTCTCGGAATTCCGCTGACGTTTTAAAATTCTTCGGAACTCTTCCATTGTTCTCGGAATTCCACTGAAGTTTAAAAATGCTTCGGAACTCTTCCATTGTTCTAGGAATTCTGCTGAAGTTTAAAAATTCATGTGAACTCTGCCATTATTCTCGGAATTCGTGTGAATTTTAAAAATGCTTCGGAACTTTTCTATTGTTCTCGGAATTCCGCTGAAGTTTAAAAATGCTTAAAATCTCTTACATTGTTCTCGGAATTCCGCTGAAGTTTAAAAATGCTTCACAACTCTTCCATTGTTCTCGGAATTCCGCTGACGTTTAAAAATGCTTCACAACTCTTCCATTGTTCTCAGAATTCCGCTGACGTTTAAAAATGCTTCGGAAATCTTCCATTGTTTTCAAAATTCCGCTGACTCTTAAAAATGCTTCAGAACTCTTCCATTGTTCTCGGAATTCCGCTGACGTTTAAAAATGCTTCGGAACTCTTCCATTGTTCTCGGAATTCCGCTGACATTTAAAAATGCTTCGGAACTCTTCCATTGTTCTTGGAATTCTGCTGAAGTTTTAAAATGCTTCGGTACTCTTCCATTGTTCTCGGAATTCTGCTGACGTTTAAAAATGCTTCGGAACTCTTCCATTGTTCTCGGAATTCCGCTGACATATAAAAATGCTTCGGAAATCTTGCATTGTTCTCGGCATTCCGCTGACGTTTAAAAATGCTTCAGAACTCTTCCATTGTTCTCGGAATTCCGCTGACGTTTAAAAATGCTTTGGAACTCTTCCATTGTTCTTGGAATTCCGCTGAAGTTTAAAAATGCTTCGGAACTCTTCCATTGTTCTCAGAATTCCGCTGACGTTTAAAAATGCTACGGAAATCTTCCATTGTTTTCAAAATTCCGCTGACGTTTAAAAATGCTTCAGAACTCTTCCATTGTTCTCGGAATTCCGCTGACGTTTAATAATGCTTCGCAACTCTTTCATTGTTCTCGGAATTCCGCTGACGTTTAAAAATGCTTCGGAACTCTTCCATTGTTCTTGGAATTCCGCTGACGTTTAAAAATGCTTCGGTACTCTTCCATTGTTCTCGGTATTCCGCTGACATATAAAAATGCTTCGGAAATCTTGCATTGTTCTCGGCATTCCGCTGACGTTTAAAAATGCTTCGGAACTCTTCAATTGTTCTCAGAATTCCGCTGACATTTAAAAATGCTTCGGTACTCTTCCATTGTTCTCGGTATTCCGCTGACATATAAAAATGCTTTGGAACTCTTCCATTGTTCTCGGAATTCCGCTGAAGTTTAAAAATGCTTCGGAACTCTTCCATTGTTCTCAGAATTCCGCTGACATTTAAAAATGCTTCGGTACTCTTCCATTGTTCTCGGAATTCCGCTGACATATAAAAATGCTTCGGAAATCTTGCATTATTCTCGACATTCCGCTGATGTTTAAAAATGCTTCGGAACTCTTCCATTGTTCTCAGAATTCCGCTGACGTTTAAAAATGCTACGGAAATCTTCCATTGTTTTCAAAATTCCGCTGACGATTAAAAATGCTTCAGAACTCTTCCATTGTTCTCGGTTTTCCGCTGACGTTTAAAAATGCTTCGGAACTCTTCCATTGTTCTCAGAATTCCGCTGAAGTTTAAAAATACCTCGGAACTCTTCCATTGTTCTCGGTATTCTGCTGAAGTTTAAAAATGCTTCGGAACTCTTCCATTGTTCTCAGAATTCCGCTGACGTTTAAAAATGCTTCGGAAATCTTCCATTGTTTTCAAAATTCCGCTGACGTTTAAAAATGCTTCAGAACTCTTTTATTGTTCTCGGAATTCCGCTGATGTTTAAAAATGCTTTGGAACTCTTCCATTGTTCTCGGAATTCCGCTGAAGTTTAAAAATGCTTCGGAACTCTTCCATTGTTCTCAGAATTCTGCTGACGTTTAAAAATGCATGGGAACTCTTCCATTGTTCTCGGAATTCTGCTGACGTTTAAAAATGCTTCGGAACTCTTCCATTGTTCTCGGAATTCCGCTGACGTTTAAAAATGCTTCACAACTCTTCCATTGTTCTCGAAATTCCGCTGACTTTTAAAAATACTTCGGAACTCTTCCATTGTTCTCCAAATTCCGCTGAAGTTTAAAAATGCTTCGGAACCCTTCCATTGTTCTCGGAATTCTGCTGAAGTTTAAAAATGCTTCGGAACTCTTCCATTGTTCTCAGAATTCCGCTGACATTTAAAAATGCTTCGGAAATCTTCCATTGTTTTCAAAATTCCGCTGACTCTTAAAAATGCTTCAGAACTCTTCCATTGTTCTCGGAATTCCGCTGACGTTTAAAAATGCTTCGGAACTCTTCCATTGTTCTCGGAATTCCGCTGACATTTAAAAATGCTTCGGAACTCTTCCATTGTTCTTGGAATTCTGCTGAAGTTTTAAAATGCTTCGGTACTCTTCTATTGTTCTCGGAATTCTGCTGACGTTTAAAAATGCTTCGGAACTCTTCCATTGTTCTCGGAATTCCGCTGACATATAAAAATGCTTCGGAAATCTTGCATTGTTCTCGGCATTCCGCTGACGTTTAAAAATGCTTCGGAACTCTTCAATTGTTCTCGGAATTCTGCTGAACTTTTAAAATGCTTTGGAACTCTTCCATTGTTCTCGGAATTCCGCTGAAGTTTAAAAATGCTTCGGAACTCTTCCATTGTTCTCAGAATTCCACTGAAGTTTAAAAATGCTTCGGAACTCTTCCATTGTTCTCGGAATTCCACTGAAGTTTAAAAATGCTTCGGAACTCTTCCATTGTTCTAGGAATTCTGCTGAAGTCTAAAAATTCATCTGAACTCTTCCATTATTCTCGGAATTCGTGTGAATTTTAAAAATGCTTCGGAACTCTTCTATTGTTCTCGGAATTCCGCTGAAGTTTAAAAATGCTTAAAATCTATTCCTTTGTTCTCGTAATTCTGCTCATGTTTAAAAATGCTTCGGAACTCTTCCATTGTTCTCGTAATTCCGCTGAAGTTTAAAAATGCTTCGGAACTCTTCCATTGTTCTCGGAATTCCGATGATGTTTTAAAATGCTTCGGTACTCTTCCATTGTTCTCGGAATTCCGCTGACGTTTAAAAATTCTTCGGAACTCTTCCATTGTTCTCGGAATTCCACTGAAGTTTAAAAATGCTTCGGAACTCTTCCATTGTTCTAGGAATTCTGCTGAAGTTTAAAAATTCATGTGAACTCTTCCATTATTCTCGGAATTCGTGTGAATTTTAAAAATGCTTCGGAACTTTTCTATTGTTCTCGGAATTCCGCTGAAGTTTAAAAATGCTTAAAATCTCTTACATTGTTCTCGGAATTCCGCTGAAGTTTAAAAATGCTTCGGAACACTTCCATTGTTCTCGGAATTCTGCTGAAGTTTAAAAATGCTTCAGAACTCTTCCATTGTTCTCAGAATTCCGCTGACGTTTAAAAATGCTTCGGAAATCTTCCATTGTTTTCAAAATTCCGCTGACGTTTAAAAATGCTTCAGAACTTTTCCATTGTTCTCAGAATGCTGCTGACGTTTAAAAATGCTTCGGAACTCTTCCATTGTTCTCGGAATTCCGCTGACGTTTAAAAATGCTTCGGAACTCTTCCATTGTTCTCGGAATTCCGTTGAAGTTTAAAAATGCTTCGAAACTCTTCTATTGTTCTCGGAATTCTGCTGAAGTTTAAAAATGCTTCAGAACTCTTCCATTGTTCTCGGAATTCCGCTGACATTTAATAATGCTTCGCAGCTCTTTCATTGTTCTCGGAATTCTGCTGACGTTTAAAAATGCTTCGGAACTCTTCCATTGTTCTCGGAATTCCGCTGACATTTAAAATTGCTTCGGAACTCTGCCATTGTTCTCGGAATTCCGCTGACGTTTAAAAATTGTTCGGTACTCTTCCATTGTTCTCGGAATTCCGCTGACATATAAAAATGCTTCGGAAATCTTGCATTGTTCTCGGCATTCCGCTGACGTTTAAAAATGCTTCGGAAATCTTCCATTGTTTTCAAAATTCCGCTGATGTTTAAAAATGCTTCAGAACTCTTCCATTGTTCTCGGAATTCCGCTGACGTTTAATAATGCTTCACAACTCTTTCATTGTTCTCGGAATTCCGCTGACGTTTAAAAATGCTTCGGAACTCTTCCATTGTTCTTGGAATTCCGCTGACGTTTAAAAATGCTTCGGTACTCTTCCATTGTTCTCGGAATTCCGCTGACATATAAAAATGCTTCGGAAATCTTGCATTGTTCTCGGCATTCCGCTGACGTTTAAAAATGCTTCGGAACTCTTCAATTGTTCTCGGAATTCTGCTGAACTTTTAAAATGCTATGGAACTCTTCCATTGCTCTCGGAATTCGGGTGAAGTTTAAAAATGCTTCGGAACTCTTCTATTGTTCTCGGAATTCCGCTGAAGTTTAAAAATGCTTAAAATCTATTCCATTGTTCTCGTAATTCTGCTCATGTTTAAAAATGCTTCGGAACTCTTCCATTGTTCTCGTAATTCCGCTGAAGTTTAAAAATGCTTCGGAACTCTTCCATTGTTCTCGGAATTCCGATGACGTTTTAAAATGCTTCGGTACTCTTCCATTGTTCTCGGAATTCCGCTGACATATAAAAATGCTTCGGAACTCTTCCATTGTTCTTGGAATTCTGCTGAAGTTTTAAAATGCTTCGGTACTCTTCCATTGTTCTCGGAATTCCGCTGACGTTTAAAAATGCTTCGGAACTTTTCCATTGATCTCGGAATTCCGCTGACATTTAAAAATGCTTCGGAACTCTTCCATTGTTCTTGGAATTCTGCTGAAGTTTTAAAATGCTTCGGTACTCTTCCATTGTTCTCGGAATTCTGCTGACGTTTAAAAATGCTTCGGAACTCTTCCATTGTTCTCGGAATTCCGCTGACATATAAAAATGCTTCGGAAATCTTGCATTGTTCTCGGCATTCCGCTGACGTTTAAAAATGCTTCGGAACTCTTCAATTGTTCTCGGAATTCTGCTGAACTTTTAAAATGCTTTGGAACTCTTCCATTTTTCTCGGAATTCCGCTGAAGTTTAAAAATGCTTCGGAAATCTTACATTGTTTTCAAAATTCCGCTGACGTTTAAAAATGCTTCAGAACTCTTCCATTGTTCTCGGAATTCCGCTGACGTTTAAAAATGCTTTGGAACTCTTCCATTGTTCTCGGAATTCCGCTGAAGTTTAAAAATGCTTCGGAACTCTTCCATTGTTCTCAGAATTCCGCTGACATTTAAAAATGCTTCGGTACTCTTCCATTGTTCTCGGAATTCCGCTGACATATAAAAATGCTTCGGAAATCTTGCATTGTTCTCGACATTCCGCTGATGTTTAAAAATGCTTCGGAACTCTTCCATTGTTCTCAGAATTCCGCTGACGTTTAAAAATGCTACGGAAATCTTCCATTGTTCTCGGCATTCCGCTGACGTTTAAAAATGCTTCGGAACTCTTCAATTGTTCTCGGAATTCTGCTGAACTTTTAAAATGCTATGGAACTCTTCCATTGCTCTCGGAATTCGGGTGAAGTTTAAAAATGCTTCGGAACTATTCTATTGTTCTCGGAATTCCGCTGAAGTTTAAAAATGCTTAAAATCTATTCCATTGTTCTCGTAATTCTGCTCATGTTTAAAAATGCTTCGGAACTCTTCCCTTGTTCTCGTAATTCCGCTGAAGTTTAAAAATGCTTCGGAACTCTTCCATTGTTCTCGGAATTCCGATGACGTTTTAAAATGCTTCGGTACTCTTCCATTGTTCTCGGAATTCCGCTGACGTTTTAAAATTCTTCGGAACTCTTCCATTGTTCTCGGAATTCCACTGAAATTAAAAATGCTTCGGAACTCTTCCATTGTTCTAGGAATTCTGCTGAAGTTTAAAAATTCATGTGAACTCTTCCATTATTCTCGGAATTCGTGTGAATTTTAAAAATGCTTCGGAACTTTTCTATTGTTCTCGGAATTCCGCTGAAGTTTAAAAATGCTTAAAATCTCTTACATTGTTCTCGGAATTCCGCTGAAGTTTAAAAATGCTTCACAACTCTTCCATTGTTCTCGGAATTCCGCTGACGTTTAAAAATGCTTCACAACTCTTCCATTGTTCTCAGAATTCCGCTGACGTTTAAAAATGCTTCGGAAATCTTCCATTGTTTTCAAAATTCCGCTGACTCTTAAAAATGCTTCAGAACTCTTCCATTGTTCTCGGAATTCCGCTGACGTTTAAAAATGCTTCGGAACTCTTCCATTGTTCTCGGAATTCCGCTGACATTTAAAAATGCTTCGGAACTCTTCCATTGTTCTTGGAATTCTGCTGAAGTTTTAAAATGCTTCGGTACTCTTCCATTGTTCTCGGAATTCTGCTGACGTTTAAAAATGCTTCGGAACTCTTCCATTGTTCTCGGAATTCCGCTGACATATAAAAATGCTTCGGAAATCTTGCATTGTTCTCGGCATTCCGCTGACGTTTAAAAATGCTTCAGAACTCTTCCATTGTTCTCGGAATTCCGCTGACGTTTAAAAATGCTTTGGAACTCTTCCATTGTTCTCGGAATTCCGCTGAAGTTTAAAAATGCTTCGGAACTCTTCCATTGTTCTCAGAATTCCGCTGACGTTTAAAAATGCTACGGAAATCTTCCATTGTTTTCAAAATTCCGCTGACGTTTAAAAATGCTTCAGAACTCTTCCATTGTTCTCGGAATTCCGCTGACGTTTAATAATGCTTCGCAACTCTTTCATTGTTCTCGGAATTCCGCTGACGTTTAAAAATGCTTCGGAACTCTTCCATTGTTCTTGGAATTCCGCTGACGTTTAAAAATGCTTCGGTACTCTTCCATTGTTCTCGGTATTCCGCTGACATATAAAAATGCTTCGGAAATCTTGCATTGTTCTCGGCATTCCGCTGACGTTTAAAAATGCTTCGGAACTCTTCAATTGTTCTCAGAATTCCGCTGACATTTAAAAATGCTTCGGTACTCTTCCATTGTTCTCGGTATTCCGCTGACATATAAAAATGCTTTGGAACTCTTCCATTGTTCTCGGAATTCCGCTGAAGTTTAAAAATGCTTCGGAACTCTTCCATTGTTCTCAGAATTCCGCTGACATTTAAAAATGCTTCGGTACTCTTCCATTGTTCTCGGAATTCCGCTGACATATAAAAATGCTTCGGAAATCTTGCATTATTCTCGACATTCCGCTGATGTTTAAAAATGCTTCGGAACTCTTCCATTGTTCTCAGAATTCCGCTGACGTTTAAAAATGCTACGGAAATCTTCCATTGTTTTCAAAATTCCGCTGACGATTAAAAATGCTTCAGAACTCTTCCATTGTTCTCGGTTTTCCGCTGACGTTTAAAAATGCTTCGGAACTCTTCCATTGTTCTCAGAATTCCGCTGAAGTTTAAAAATACCTCGGAACTCTTCCATTGTTCTCGGTATTCTGCTGAAGTTTAAAAATGCTTCGGAACTCTTCCATTGTTCTCAGAATTCCGCTGACGTTTAAAAATGCTTCGGAAATCTTCCATTGTTTTCAAAATTCCGCTGACGTTTAAAAATGCTTCAGAACTCTTTTATTGTTCTCGGAATTCCGCTGATGTTTAAAAATGCTTTGGAACTCTTCCATTGTTCTCGGAATTCCGCTGAAGTTTAAAAATGCTTCGGAACTCTTCCATTGTTCTCAGAATTCTGCTGACGTTTAAAAATGCATGGGAACTCTTCCATTGTTCTCGGAATTCTGCTGACGTTTAAAAATGCTTCGGAACTCTTCCATTGTTCTCGGAATTCCGCTGACGTTTAAAAATGCTTCACAACTCTTCCATTGTTCTCGAAATTCCGCTGACTTTTAAAAATACTTCGGAACTCTTCCATTGTTCTCCAAATTCCGCTGAAGTTTAAAAATGCTTCGGAACCCTTCCATTGTTCTCGGAATTCTGCTGAAGTTTAAAAATGCTTCGGAACTCTTCCATTGTTCTCAGAATTCCGCTGACATTTAAAAATGCTTCGGAAATCTTCCATTGTTTTCAAAATTCCGCTGACTCTTAAAAATGCTTCAGAACTCTTCCATTGTTCTCGGAATTCCGCTGACGTTTAAAAATGCTTCGGAACTCTTCCATTGTTCTCGGAATTCCGCTGACATTTAAAAATGCTTCGGAACTCTTCCATTGTTCTTGGAATTCTGCTGAAGTTTTAAAATGCTTCGGTACTCTTCTATTGTTCTCGGAATTCTGCTGACGTTTAAAAATGCTTCGGAACTCTTCCATTGTTCTCGGAATTCCGCTGACATATAAAAATGCTTCGGAAATCTTGCATTGTTCTCGGCATTCCGCTGACGTTTAAAAATGCTTCGGAACTCTTCAATTGTTCTCGGAATTCTGCTGAACTTTTAAAATGCTTTGGAACTCTTCCATTGTTCTCGGAATTCCGCTGAAGTTTAAAAATGCTTCGGAACTCTTCCATTGTTCTCAGAATTCCACTGAAGTTTAAAAATGCTTCGGAACTCTTCCATTGTTCTCGGAATTCCACTGAAGTTTAAAAATGCTTCGGAACTCTTCCATTGTTCTAGGAATTCTGCTGAAGTCTAAAAATTCATCTGAACTCTTCCATTATTCTCGGAATTCGTGTGAATTTTAAAAATGCTTCGGAACTCTTCTATTGTTCTCGGAATTCCGCTGAAGTTTAAAAATGCTTAAAATCTATTCCTTTGTTCTCGTAATTCTGCTCATGTTTAAAAATGCTTCGGAACTCTTCCATTGTTCTCGTAATTCCGCTGAAGTTTAAAAATGCTTCGGAACTCTTCCATTGTTCTCGGAATTCCGATGATGTTTTAAAATGCTTCGGTACTCTTCCATTGTTCTCGGAATTCCGCTGACGTTTAAAAATTCTTCGGAACTCTTCCATTGTTCTCGGAATTCCACTGAAGTTTAAAAATGCTTCGGAACTCTTCCATTGTTCTAGGAATTCTGCTGAAGTTTAAAAATTCATGTGAACTCTTCCATTATTCTCGGAATTCGTGTGAATTTTAAAAATGCTTCGGAACTTTTCTATTGTTCTCGGAATTCCGCTGAAGTTTAAAAATGCTTAAAATCTCTTACATTGTTCTCGGAATTCCGCTGAAGTTTAAAAATGCTTCGGAACACTTCCATTGTTCTCGGAATTCTGCTGAAGTTTAAAAATGCTTCAGAACTCTTCCATTGTTCTCAGAATTCCGCTGACGTTTAAAAATGCTTCGGAAATCTTCCATTGTTTTCAAAATTCCGCTGACGTTTAAAAATGCTTCAGAACTTTTCCATTGTTCTCAGAATGCTGCTGACGTTTAAAAATGCTTCGGAACTCTTCCATTGTTCTCGGAATTCCGCTGACGTTTAAAAATGCTTCGGAACTCTTCCATTGTTCTCGGAATTCCGTTGAAGTTTAAAAATGCTTCGAAACTCTTCTATTGTTCTCGGAATTCTGCTGAAGTTTAAAAATGCTTCAGAACTCTTCCATTGTTCTCGGAATTCCGCTGACATTTAATAATGCTTCGCAGCTCTTTCATTGTTCTCGGAATTCTGCTGACGTTTAAAAATGCTTCGGAACTCTTCCATTGTTCTCGGAATTCCGCTGACATTTAAAATTGCTTCGGAACTCTGCCATTGTTCTCGGAATTCCGCTGACGTTTAAAAATTGTTCGGTACTCTTCCATTGTTCTCGGAATTCCGCTGACATATAAAAATGCTTCGGAAATCTTGCATTGTTCTCGGCATTCCGCTGACGTTTAAAAATGCTTCGGAAATCTTCCATTGTTTTCAAAATTCCGCTGATGTTTAAAAATGCTTCAGAACTCTTCCATTGTTCTCGGAATTCCGCTGACGTTTAATAATGCTTCACAACTCTTTCATTGTTCTCGGAATTCCGCTGACGTTTAAAAATGCTTCGGAACTCTTCCATTGTTCTTGGAATTCCGCTGACGTTTAAAAATGCTTCGGTACTCTTCCATTGTTCTCGGAATTCCGCTGACATATAAAAATGCTTCGGAAATCTTGCATTGTTCTCGGCATTCCGCTGACGTTTAAAAATGCTTCGGAACTCTTCAATTGTTCTCGGAATTCTGCTGAACTTTTAAAATGCTATGGAACTCTTCCATTGCTCTCGGAATTCGGGTGAAGTTTAAAAATGCTTCGGAACTCTTCTATTGTTCTCGGAATTCCGCTGAAGTTTAAAAATGCTTAAAATCTATTCCATTGTTCTCGTAATTCTGCTCATGTTTAAAAATGCTTCGGAACTCTTCCATTGTTCTCGTAATTCCGCTGAAGTTTAAAAATGCTTCGGAACTCTTCCATTGTTCTCGGAATTCCGATGACGTTTTAAAATGCTTCGGTACTCTTCCATTGTTCTCGGAATTCCGCTGACATATAAAAATGCTTCGGAAATCTTGCATTGTTCTCGGCATTCCGCTGACGTTTAAAAATGCTTCGGAAATCTTCCATTGTTTTCAAAATTCCGCTGACGTTTAAAAATACTTCAGAACTCTTCCATTGTTCTCGGAATTCCGCTGACGTTTAAAAATGCTTTGGAACTCTTCCATTGTTCTCGGAATTCCGCTGAAGTTTAAAAATGCTTCGGAACTCTTCCATTGTTCTCAGAATTCCGCTGACATTTAAAAATGCTTCGGTACTCTTCCATTGTTCTCGGAATTCCGCTGACATATAAAAATGCTTTGGAAATCTTGCATTGTTCTCGACATTCCGCTGATGTTTAAAAATGCTTCGGAACTCTTCCATTGTTCTCAGAATTCCGCTGACGTTTAAAAATGCTACGGAAATCTTCCATTGTTTTCAAAATTCCGCTGACGATTAAAAATGCTTCAGAACTCTTCCATTGTTCTCGGTTTTCCGCTGACGTTTAATAATGCTTCGCAACTCTTTCATTGTTCTCGGAATTCCGCTGACGTTTAAAAATGCTTCGGAACTCTTCCATTGTTCTCAGAATTCCGCTGAAGTTTAAAAATACCTCGGAACTCTTCCATTGTTCTCGGTATTCTGCTGAAGTTTAAAAATGCTTCGGAACTCTTCCATTGTTCTCAGAATTCCGCTGACGTTTAAAAATGCTTCGGAAATCTTCCATTGTTTTCAAAATTCCGCTGACGTTTAAAAATGCTTCAGAACTCTTTTATTGTTCTCGGAATTCCGCTGATGTTTAAAAATGCTTTGGAACTCTTCCATTGTTCTCGGAATTCCGCTGAAGTTTAAAAATGCTTCGGAACTTTTCCATTGTTCTCAGAATTCTGCTGACGTTTAAAAATGCATGGGAACTCTTCCATTGTTCTCGGAATTCTGCTGACGTTTAAAAATGCTTCGGAACTCTTCCATTGTTCTCGGAATTCCGCTGACGTTTAAAAATGCTTCACAACTCTTCCATTGTTCTCGAAATTCCGCTGACTTTTAAAAATACTTCGGAACTCTTCCATTGTTCTCCAAATTCCGCTGAAGTTTAAAAATGCTTCGGAACCCTTCCATTGTTCTCGGAATTCTGCTGAAGTTTAAAAATGCTTCGGAACTCTTCCATTGTTCTCAGAATTCCGCTGACATTTAAAAATGCTTCGGAAATCTTCCATTGTTTTCAAAATTCCGCTGACTCTTAAAAATGCTTCAGAACTCTTCCATTGTTCTCGGAATTCCGCTGACGTTTAAAAATGCTTCGGAACTCTTCCATTGTTCTCGGAATTCCGCTGACATTTAAAAATGCTTCGGAACTCTTCCATTGTTCTTGGAATTCCGCTGAAGTTTAAAAATGCTTAAAATCTCTTACATTGTTCTCGGAATTCCGCTGAAGTTTAAAAATGCTTCGGAACACTTCCATTGTTCTCGGAATTCTGCTGAAGTTTAAAAATGCTTCAGAACTCTTCCATTGTTCTCAGAATTCCGCTGACGTTTAAAAATGCTTCGGAAATCTTCCATTGTTTTCAAAATTCCGCTGACGTTTAAAAATGCTTCAGAACTTTTCCATTGTTCTCAGAATTCTGCTGACGTTTAAAAATGCTTCGGAACTATTCCATTGTTCTCGGAATTCCGCTGACGTTTAAAAATGCTTCACAACTCTTCCATTGTTCTCGGAATTCCGCTGACTTTTAAAAATGCTTCGGAACTCTTCCATTGTTCTCAAAATTCCGCTGACGTTTAAAAATGCTTCAGAACTTTTCCATTGTTCTCAGAATTCTGCTGACGTTTAAAAATGCTTCGGAACTCTTCTATTGTTCTCGGAATTCCGCTGACGTTTAAAAATGCTTCGGAACTCTTCCATTGTTCTCGGAATTCCGTTGAAGTTTAAAAATGCTTCGAAACTCTTCTATTGTTCTCGGAATTCTGCTGAAGTTTAAAAATGCTTCAGAACTCTTCCATTGTTCTCGGAATTCCGCTGACATTTAATAATGCTTCGCAACTCTTTCATTGTTCTCGGAATTCTGCTGACGTTTAAAAATGCTTCGGAACTCTTCCATTGTTCTCGGAATTCCGCTGACATTTAAAAATGCTTCGGAAATCTTCCATTGTTTTCAAAATTCCGCTGACGTTTAAAAATGCTTCAGAACTCTTCCATTGTTCTCGGAATTCCGCTGACATTTAAAATTGCTTCGGAACTCTGCCATTGTTCTCGGAATTCCGCTGACGTTTAAAAATTGTTCGGTACTCTTCCATTGTTCTCGGAATTCCGCTGACATATAAAAATGCTTCGGAAATCTTGCATTGTTCTCGGCATTCCGCTGACGTTTAAAAATGCTTCGGAAATCTTCCATTGTTTTCAAAATTCCGCTGATGTTTAAAAATGCTTCAGAACTCTTCCATTGTTCTCGGAATTCCGCTGACGTTTAATAATGCTTCACAACTCTTTCATTGTTCTCGGAATTCCGCTGACGTTTAAAAATGCTTCGGAACTCTTCCATTGTTCTTGGAATTCCGCTGACGTTTAAAAATGCTTCGGTACTCTTCCATTGTTCTCGGAATTCCGCTGACATATAAAAATGCTTCGGAAATCTTGCATTGTTCTCGGCATTCCGCTGACGTTTAAAAATGCTTCGGAACTCTTCAATTGTTCTCGGAATTCTGCTGAACTTTTAAAATGCTATGGAACTCTTCCATTGCTCTCGGAATTCGGGTGAAGTTTAAAAATGCTTCGGAACTCTTCTATTGTTCTCGGAATTCCGCTGAAGTTTAAAAATGCTTAAAATCTCTTCCATTGTTCTCGTAATTCTGCTCATGTTTAAAAATGCTTCGGAACTCTTCCATTGTTCTCGTAATTCCGCTGAAGTTTAAAAATGCTTCGGAACTCTTCCATTGTTCTCGGAATTCCGATGACGTTTTAAAATGCTTCGGTACTCTTCCATTGTTCTCGGAATTCCGCTGACGTTTAAAAATGCTTCGGAACTCTTCCATTGTTCTCGGAATTCCACTGAAGTTTAAAAAAATGCTTCGGAACTCTTCCATTGTTCTAGGAATTCTGCTGAAGTCTAAAAATTCATCTGAACTCTTCCATTATTCTCGGAATTCGTGTGAATTTTAAAAATGCTTCGGAACTCTTCTATTGTTCTCGGAATTCCGCTGAAGTTTAAAAATGCTTAAAATCTATTCCATTGTTCTAGTAATTCTGCTCATGTTTAAAAATGCTTCGGAACTCTTCCATTGTTCTCGGAATTCTGCTGAAGTTTAAAAATGCTTCAGAACTCTTCCATTGTTCTCGGAATTCCGCTGACATTTAATAATGCTTCGCAACTCTTTCATTGTTCTCGGAATTCCGCTGACGTTTAAAAATGCTTCGGAACTCTTCCATTGTTCTCGGAATTCCATTGAAGTTTAAAAATGCTTCGAAACTCTTCCATTGTTCTGGGAATTCTGCTGAAGTTTAAAAATGCTTCAGAACTCTTCCATTGTTCTCGGAATTCCGCTGACATTTAATAATGCTTCGCAACTCTTTCATTGTTCTCGGAATTCCGCTGACGTTTAAAAATGCTTCGGAACTCTTCCATTGTTCTCGGAATTCCGTTGAATTTTAAAAATGCTTCGAAACTCTTCCATTGTTCTCGGAATTCCGCTGACATTTAAAAATGCTTCGGAAATCTTCCATTGTTTTCAAAATTCCGCTGACGTTTAAAAATGCTTCAGAACTCTTCCATTGTTCTCGGAATTCCGCTGACATTTAAAAATGCTTCGGAACTCTTCCATTGTTCTCGGAATTCCGCTGACGTTTAAAAATTGTTCGGTACTCTTCCATTGTTCTCGGAATTCCGCTGACATATAAAAATGCTTCGGAAATCTTGCATTGTTCTCGGCATTCCGCTGACGTTTAAAAATGCTTTGGAACTCTTCCATTGTTCTCAGAATTCCGCTGACATTTAAAAATGCTTCGGTACTCTTCCATTGTTCTCGGAATTCCGCTGACATATAAAAATGCTTCGGAAATCTTGCATTGTTCTCAGAATTCCACTGACGTTTAAAAATGCTTCGGAACTTTTCTATTGTTCTCGGAATTCCGCTGAAGTTTAAAAATGCTTCACAACTCTTCCATTGTTCTCGGAATTCCGCTGAAGTTTAAAAATGCTTCGGAAATCTTACATTGTTTTCAAAATTCCGCTGACGTTTAAAAATGCTTCGGAACTCTTCCATTGTTCTTGGAAATCCACTGACGTTTAAAAATGCTTTGGAACTCTTCCATTGTTCTCGGAATTCCGCTGAAGTTTAAAAATGATTCGGAACTCTTCCATTGTTCTCAGAATTCCGCTGACGTTTAAAAATGCTACGGAAATCTTCCATTGTTTTCAAAATTCCGCTGACGTTTAAAAATGCTTCAGAACTCTTCCATTGTTCTCGGAATTCCGCTGACGTTTAATAATGCTTCGCAACTCTTTCATTGTTCTCGGAATTCCGCTGACGTTTAAAAATGCTTCGGAACTCTTCCATTGTTCTTGGAATTCTGCTGAACTTTTAAAATGCTATGGAACTCTTCCATTGCTCTCGGAATTCGGGTGAAGTTTAAAAATGCTTCGGAACTCTTCTATTGTTCTCGGAATTCCGCTGAAGTTTAAAAATGCTTAAAATCTCTTCCATTGTTCTCGTAATTCTGCTCATGTTTAAAAATGCTTCGGAACTCTTCCATTGTTCTAGGAATTCTGCTGAAGTCTAAAAATTCATCTGAACTCTTCCATTATTCTCGGAATTCGTGTGAATTTTAAAAATGCTTCGGAACTCTTCTATTGTTCTCGGAATTCCGCTGAAGTTTAAAAATGCTTAAAATCTATTCCTTTGTTCTCGTAATTCTGCTCATGTTTAAAAATGCTTCGGAACTCTTCCATTGTTCTCGTAATTCCGCTGAAGTTTAAAAATGCTTCGGAACTCTTCCATTGTTCTCGGAATTCCGATGATGTTTTAAAATGCTTCGGTACTCTTCCATTGTTCTCGGAATTCCGCTGACGTTTAAAAATTCTTCGGAACTCTTCCATTGTTCTCGGAATTCCACTGAAGTTTAAAAATGCTTCGGAACTCTTCCATTGTTCTAGGAATTCTGCTGAAGTTTAAAAATTCATGTGAACTCTTCCATTATTCTCGGAATTCGTGTGAATTTTAAAAATGCTTCGGAACTTTTCTATTGTTCTCGGAATTCCGCTGAAGTTTAAAAATGCTTAAAATCTCTTACATTGTTCTCGGAATTCCGCTGAAGTTTAAAAATGCTTCGGAACACTTCCATTGTTCTCGGAATTCTGCTGAAGTTTAAAAATGCTTCAGAACTCTTCCATTGTTCTCAGAATTCCGCTGACGTTTAAAAATGCTTCGGAAATCTTCCATTGTTTTCAAAATTCCGCTGACGTTTAAAAATGCTTCAGAACTTTTCCATTGTTCTCAGAATGCTGCTGACGTTTAAAAATGCTTCGGAACTCTTCCATTGTTCTCGGAATTCCGCTGACGTTTAAAAATGCTTCGGAACTCTTCCATTGTTCTCGGAATTCCGTTGAAGTTTAAAAATGCTTCGAAACTCTTCTATTGTTCTCGGAATTCTGCTGAAGTTTAAAAATGCTTCAGAACTCTTCCATTGTTCTCGGAATTCCGCTGACATTTAATAATGCTTCGCAGCTCTTTCATTGTTCTCGGAATTCTGCTGACGTTTAAAAATGCTTCGGAACTCTTCCATTGTTCTCGGAATTCCGCTGACATTTAAAATTGCTTCGGAACTCTGCCATTGTTCTCGGAATTCCGCTGACGTTTAAAAATTGTTCGGTACTCTTCCATTGTTCTCGGAATTCCGCTGACATATAAAAATGCTTCGGAAATCTTGCATTGTTCTCGGCATTCCGCTGACGTTTAAAAATGCTTCGGAAATCTTCCATTGTTTTCAAAATTCCGCTGATGTTTAAAAATGCTTCAGAACTCTTCCATTGTTCTCGGAATTCCGCTGACGTTTAATAATGCTTCACAACTCTTTCATTGTTCTCGGAATTCCGCTGACGTTTAAAAATGCTTCGGAACTCTTCCATTGTTCTTGGAATTCCGCTGACGTTTAAAAATGCTTCGGTACTCTTCCATTGTTCTCGGAATTCCGCTGACATATAAAAATGCTTCGGAAATCTTGCATTGTTCTCGGCATTCCGCTGACGTTTAAAAATGCTTCGGAACTCTTCAATTGTTCTCGGAATTCTGCTGAACTTTTAAAATGCTATGGAACTCTTCCATTGCTCTCGGAATTCGGGTGAAGTTTAAAAATGCTTCGGAACTCTTCTATTGTTCTCGGAATTCCGCTGAAGTTTAAAAATGCTTAAAATCTATTCCATTGTTCTCGTAATTCTGCTCATGTTTAAAAATGCTTCGGAACTCTTCCATTGTTCTCGTAATTCCGCTGAAGTTTAAAAATGCTTCGGAACTCTTCCATTGTTCTCGGAATTCCGATGACGTTTTAAAATGCTTCGGTACTCTTCCATTGTTCTCGGAATTCCGCTGACATATAAAAATGCTTCGGAAATCTTGCATTGTTCTCGGCATTCCGCTGACGTTTAAAAATGCTTCGGAAATCTTCCATTGTTTTCAAAATTCCGCTGACGTTTAAAAATACTTCAGAACTCTTCCATTGTTCTCGGAATTCCGCTGACGTTTAAAAATGCTTTGGAACTCTTCCATTGTTCTCGGAATTCCGCTGAAGTTTAAAAATGCTTCGGAACTCTTCCATTGTTCTCAGAATTCCGCTGACATTTAAAAATGCTTCGGTACTCTTCCATTGTTCTCGGAATTCCGCTGACATATAAAAATGCTTCGGAAATCTTGCATTGTTCTCGACATTCCGCTGATGTTTAAAAATGCTTCGGAACTCTTCCATTGTTCTCAGAATTCCGCTGACGTTTAAAAATGCTACGGAAATCTTCCATTGTTTTCAAAATTCCGCTGACGATTAAAAATGCTTCAGAACTCTTCCATTGTTCTCGGTTTTCCGCTGACGTTTAATAATGCTTCGCAACTCTTTCATTGTTCTCGGAATTCCGCTGACGTTTAAAAATGCTTCGGAACTCTTCCATTGTTCTCAGAATTCCGCTGAAGTTTAAAAATACCTCGGAACTCTTCCATTGTTCTCGGTATTCTGCTGAAGTTTAAAAATGCTTCGGAACTCTTCCATTGTTCTCAGAATTCCGCTGACGTTTAAAAATGCTTCGGAAATCTTCCATTGTTTTCAAAATTCCGCTGACGTTTAAAAATGCTTCAGAACTCTTTTATTGTTCTCGGAATTCCGCTGATGTTTAAAAATGCTTTGGAACTCTTCCATTGTTCTCGGAATTCCGCTGAAGTTTAAAAATGCTTCGGAACTCTTCCATTGTTCTCAGAATTCTGCTGACGTTTAAAAATGCATGGGAACTCTTCCATTGTTCTCGGAATTCTGCTGACGTTTAAAAATGCTTCGGAACTCTTCCATTGTTCTCGGAATTCCGCTGACGTTTAAAAATGCTTCACAACTCTTCCATTGTTCTCGAAATTCCGCTGACTTTTAAAAATACTTCGGAACTCTTCCATTGTTCTCCAAATTCCGCTGAAGTTTAAAAATGCTTCGGAACCCTTCCATTGTTCTCGGAATTCTGCTGAAGTTTAAAAATGCTTCGGAACTCTTCCATTGTTCTCAGAATTCCGCTGACATTTAAAAATGCTTCGGAAATCTTCCATTGTTTTCAAAATTCCGCTGACTCTTAAAAATGCTTCAGAACTCTTCCATTGTTCTCGGAATTCCGCTGACGTTTAAAAATGCTTCGGAACTCTTCCATTGTTCTCGGAATTCCGCTGACATTTAAAAATGCTTCGGAACTCTTCCATTGTTCTTGGAATTCCGCTGAAGTTTAAAAATGCTTAAAATCTCTTACATTGTTCTCGGAATTCCGCTGAAGTTTAAAAATGCTTCGGAACACTTCCATTGTTCTCGGAATTCTGCTGAAGTTTAAAAATGCTTCAGAACTCTTCCATTGTTCTCAGAATTCCGCTGACGTTTAAAAATGCTTCGGAAATCTTCCATTGTTTTCAAAATTCCGCTGACGTTTAAAAATGCTTCAGAACTTTTCCATTGTTCTCAGAATTCTGCTGACGTTTAAAAATGCTTCGGAACTATTCCATTGTTCTCGGAATTCCGCTGACGTTTAAAAATGCTTCACAACTCTTCCATTGTTCTCGGAATTCCGCTGACTTTTAAAAATGCTTCGGAACTCTTCCATTGTTCTCAAAATTCCGCTGACGTTTAAAAATGCTTCAGAACTTTTCCATTGTTCTCAGAATTCTGCTGACGTTTAAAAATGCTTCGGAACTCTTCCATTGTTCTCGGAATTCCGCTGACGTTTAAAAATGCTTCGGAACTCTTCCATTGTTCTCGGAATTCCGTTGAAGTTTAAAAATGCTTCGAAACTCTTCTATTGTTCTCGGAATTCTGCTGAAGTTTAAAAATGCTTCAGAACTCTTCCATTGTTCTCGGAATTCCGCTGACATTTAATAATGCTTCGCAACTCTTTCATTGTTCTCGGAATTCTGCTGACGTTTAAAAATGCTTCGGAACTCTTCCATTGTTCTCGGAATTCCGCTGACATTTAAAAATGCTTCGGAAATCTTCCATTGTTTTCAAAATTCCGCTGACGTTTAAAAATGCTTCAGAACTCTTCCATTGTTCTCGGAATTCCGCTGACATTTAAAATTGCTTCGGAACTCTGCCATTGTTCTCGGAATTCCGCTGACGTTTAAAAATTGTTCGGTACTCTTCCATTGTTCTCGGAATTCCGCTGACATATAAAAATGCTTCGGAAATCTTGCATTGTTCTCGGCATTCTGCTGACGTTTAAAAATGCTTCGGAAATCTTCCATTGTTTTCAAAATTCCGCTGATGTTTAAAAATGCTTCAGAACTCTTCCATTGTTCTCGGAATTCCGCTGACGTTTAATAATGCTTCACAACTCTTTCATTGTTCTCGGAATTCCGCTGACGTTTAAAAATGCTTCGGAACTCTTCCATTGTTCTTGGAATTCCGCTGACGTTTAAAAATGCTTCGGTACTCTTCCATTGTTCTCGGAATTCCGCTGACATATAAAAATGCTTCGGAAATCTTGCATTGTTCTCGGCATTCCGCTGACGTTTAAAAATGCTTCGGAACTCTTCAATTGTTCTCGGAATTCTGCTGAACTTTTAAAATGCTATGGAACTCTTCCATTGCTCTCGGAATTCGGGTGAAGTTTAAAAATGCTTCGGAACTCTTCTATTGTTCTCGGAATTCCGCTGAAGTTTAAAAATGCTTAAAATCTCTTCCATTGTTCTCGTAATTCTGCTCATGTTTAAAAATGCTTCGGAACTCTTCCATTGTTCTCGTAATTCCGCTGAAGTTTAAAAATGCTTCGGAACTCTTCCATTGTTCTCGGAATTCCGATGACGTTTTAAAATGCTTCGGTACTCTTCCATTGTTCTCGGAATTCCGCTGACGTTTAAAAATGCTTCGGAACTCTTCCATTGTTCTCGGAATTCCACTGAAGTTTAAAAAAATGCTTCGGAACTCTTCCATTGTTCTAGGAATTCTGCTGAAGTCTAAAAATTCATCTGAACTCTTCCATTATTCTCGGAATTCGTGTGAATTTTAAAAATGCTTCGGAACTCTTCTATTGTTCTCGGAATTCCGCTGAAGTTTAAAAATGCTTAAAATCTATTCCATTGTTCTAGTAATTCTGCTCATGTTTAAAAATGCTTCGGAACTCTTCCATTGTTCTCGGAATTCTGCTGAAGTTTAAAAATGCTTCAGAACTCTTCCATTGTTCTCGGAATTCCGCTGACATTTAATAATGCTTCGCAACTCTTTCATTGTTCTCAGAATTCCGCTGACGTTTAAAAATGCTTCGGAAATCTTCCATTGTTTTCAAAATTCCGCTGACGTTTAAAAATGCTTCAGAACTTTTCCATTGTTCTCAGAATGCTGCTGACGTTTAAAAATGCTTCGGAACTCTTCCATTGTTCTCGGAATTCCGCTGACGTTTAAAAATGCTTCGGAACTCTTCCATTGTTCTCGGAATTCCGTTGAAGTTTAAAAATGCTTCGAAACTCTTCTATTGTTCTCGGAATTCTGCTGAAGTTTAAAAATGCTTCAGAACTCTTCCATTGTTCTCGGAATTCCGCTGACATTTAATAATGCTTCGCAGCTCTTTCATTGTTCTCGGAATTCTGCTGACGTTTAAAAATGCTTCGGAACTCTTCCATTGTTCTCGGAATTCCGCTGACATTTAAAATTGCTTCGGAACTCTGCCATTGTTCTCGGAATTCCGCTGACGTTTAAAAATTGTTCGGTACTCTTCCATTGTTCTCGGAATTCCGCTGACATATAAAAATGCTTCGGAAATCTTGCATTGTTCTCGGCATTCCGCTGACGTTTAAAAATGCTTCGGAAATCTTCCATTGTTTTCAAAATTCCGCTGATGTTTAAAAATGCTTCAGAACTCTTCCATTGTTCTCGGAATTCCGCTGACGTTTAATAATGCTTCACAACTCTTTCATTGTTCTCGGAATTCCGCTGACGTTTAAAAATGCTTCGGAACTCTTCCATTGTTCTTGGAATTCCGCTGACGTTTAAAAATGCTTCGGTACTCTTCCATTGTTCTCGGAATTCCGCTGACATATAAAAATGCTTCGGAAATCTTGCATTGTTCTCGGCATTCCGCTGACGTTTAAAAATGCTTCGGAACTCTTCAATTGTTCTCGGAATTCTGCTGAACTTTTAAAATGCTATGGAACTCTTCCATTGCTCTCGGAATTCGGGTGAAGTTTAAAAATGCTTCGGAACTCTTCTATTGTTCTCGGAATTCCGCTGAAGTTTAAAAATGCTTAAAATCTATTCCATTGTTCTCGTAATTCTGCTCATGTTTAAAAATGCTTCGGAACTCTTCCATTGTTCTCGTAATTCCGCTGAAGTTTAAAAATGCTTCGGAACTCTTCCATTGTTCTCGGAATTCCGATGACGTTTTAAAATGCTTCGGTACTCTTCCATTGTTCTCGGAATTCCGCTGACATATAAAAATGCTTCGGAAATCTTGCATTGTTCTCGGCATTCCGCTGACGTTTAAAAATGCTTCGGAAATCTTCCATTGTTTTCAAAATTCCGCTGACGTTTAAAAATACTTCAGAACTCTTCCATTGTTCTCGGAATTCCGCTGACGTTTAAAAATGCTTTGGAACTCTTCCATTGTTCTCGGAATTCCGCTGAAGTTTAAAAATGCTTCGGAACTCTTCCATTGTTCTCAGAATTCCGCTGACATTTAAAAATGCTTCGGTACTCTTCCATTGTTCTCGGAATTCCGCTGACATATAAAAATGCTTCGGAAATCTTGCATTGTTCTCGACATTCCGCTGATGTTTAAAAATGCTTCGGAACTCTTCCATTGTTCTCAGAATTCCGCTGACGTTTAAAAATGCTACGGAAATCTTCCATTGTTTTCAAAATTCCGCTGACGATTAAAAATGCTTCAGAACTCTTCCATTGTTCTCGGTTTTCCGCTGACGTTTAATAATGCTTCGCAACTCTTTCATTGTTCTCGGAATTCCGCTGACGTTTAAAAATGCTTCGGAACTCTTCCATTGTTCTCAGAATTCCGCTGAAGTTTAAAAATACCTCGGAACTCTTCCATTGTTCTCGGTATTCTGCTGAAGTTTAAAAATGCTTCGGAACTCTTCCATTGTTCTCAGAATTCCGCTGACGTTTAAAAATGCTTCGGAAATCTTCCATTGTTTTCAAAATTCCGCTGACGTTTAAAAATGCTTCAGAACTCTTTTATTGTTCTCGGAATTCCGCTGATGTTTAAAAATGCTTTGGAACTCTTCCATTGTTCTCGGAATTCCGCTGAAGTTTAAAAATGCTTCGGAACTCTTCCATTGTTCTCAGAATTCTGCTGACGTTTAAAAATGCATGGGAACTCTTCCATTGTTCTCGGAATTCTGCTGACGTTTAAAAATGCTTCGGAACTCTTCCATTGTTCTCGGAATTCCGCTGACGTTTAAAAATGCTTCACAACTCTTCCATTGTTCTCGAAATTCCGCTGACTTTTAAAAATACTTCGGAACTCTTCCATTGTTCTCCAAATTCCGCTGAAGTTTAAAAATGCTTCGGAACCCTTCCATTGTTCTCGGAATTCTGCTGAAGTTTAAAAATGCTTCGGAACTCTTCCATTGTTCTCAGAATTCCGCTGACATTTAAAAATGCTTCGGAAATCTTCCATTGTTTTCAAAATTCCGCTGACTCTTAAAAATGCTTCAGAACTCTTCCATTGTTCTCGGAATTCCGCTGACGTTTAAAAATGCTTCGGAACTCTTCCATTGTTCTCGGAATTCCGCTGACATTTAAAAATGCTTCGGAACTCTTCCATTGTTCTTGGAATTCCGCTGAAGTTTAAAAATGCTTAAAATCTCTTACATTGTTCTCGGAATTCCGCTGAAGTTTAAAAATGCTTCGGAACACTTCCATTGTTCTCGGAATTCTGCTGAAGTTTAAAAATGCTTCAGAACTCTTCCATTGTTCTCAGAATTCCGCTGACGTTTAAAAATGCTTCGGAAATCTTCCATTGTTTTCAAAATTCCGCTGACGTTTAAAAATGCTTCAGAACTTTTCCATTGTTCTCAGAATTCTGCTGACGTTTAAAAATGCTTCGGAACTATTCCATTGTTCTCGGAATTCCGCTGACGTTTAAAAATGCTTCACAACTCTTCCATTGTTCTCGGAATTCCGCTGACTTTTAAAAATGCTTCGGAACTCTTCCATTGTTCTCAAAATTCCGCTGACGTTTAAAAATGCTTCAGAACTTTTCCATTGTTCTCAGAATTCTGCTGACGTTTAAAAATGCTTCGGAACTCTTCCATTGTTCTCGGAATTCCGCTGACGTTTAAAAATGCTTCGGAACTCTTCCATTGTTCTCGGAATTCCGTTGAAGTTTAAAAATGCTTCGAAACTCTTCTATTGTTCTCGGAATTCTGCTGAAGTTTAAAAATGCTTCAGAACTCTTCCATTGTTCTCGGAATTCCGCTGACATTTAATAATGCTTCGCAACTCTTTCATTGTTCTCGGAATTCTGCTGACGTTTAAAAATGCTTCGGAACTCTTCCATTGTTCTCGGAATTCCGCTGACATTTAAAAATGCTTCGGAAATCTTCCATTGTTTTCAAAATTCCGCTGACGTTTAAAAATGCTTCAGAACTCTTCCATTGTTCTCGGAATTCCGCTGACATTTAAAATTGCTTCGGAACTCTGCCATTGTTCTCGGAATTCCGCTGACGTTTAAAAATTGTTCGGTACTCTTCCATTGTTCTCGGAATTCCGCTGACATATAAAAATGCTTCGGAAATCTTGCATTGTTCTCGGCATTCTGCTGACGTTTAAAAATGCTTCGGAAATCTTCCATTGTTTTCAAAATTCCGCTGATGTTTAAAAATGCTTCAGAACTCTTCCATTGTTCTCGGAATTCCGCTGACGTTTAATAATGCTTCACAACTCTTTCATTGTTCTCGGAATTCCGCTGACGTTTAAAAATGCTTCGGAACTCTTCCATTGTTCTTGGAATTCCGCTGACGTTTAAAAATGCTTCGGTACTCTTCCATTGTTCTCGGAATTCCGCTGACATATAAAAATGCTTCGGAAATCTTGCATTGTTCTCGGCATTCCGCTGACGTTTAAAAATGCTTCGGAACTCTTCAATTGTTCTCGGAATTCTGCTGAACTTTTAAAATGCTATGGAACTCTTCCATTGCTCTCGGAATTCGGGTGAAGTTTAAAAATGCTTCGGAACTCTTCTATTGTTCTCGGAATTCCGCTGAAGTTTAAAAATGCTTAAAATCTCTTCCATTGTTCTCGTAATTCTGCTCATGTTTAAAAATGCTTCGGAACTCTTCCATTGTTCTCGTAATTCCGCTGAAGTTTAAAAATGCTTCGGAACTCTTCCATTGTTCTCGGAATTCCGATGACGTTTTAAAATGCTTCGGTACTCTTCCATTGTTCTCGGAATTCCGCTGACGTTTAAAAATGCTTCGGAACTCTTCCATTGTTCTCGGAATTCCACTGAAGTTTAAAAAAATGCTTCGGAACTCTTCCATTGTTCTAGGAATTCTGCTGAAGTCTAAAAATTCATCTGAACTCTTCCATTATTCTCGGAATTCGTGTGAATTTTAAAAATGCTTCGGAACTCTTCTATTGTTCTCGGAATTCCGCTGAAGTTTAAAAATGCTTAAAATCTATTCCATTGTTCTAGTAATTCTGCTCATGTTTAAAAATGCTTCGGAACTCTTCCATTGTTCTCGGAATTCTGCTGAAGTTTAAAAATGCTTCAGAACTCTTCCATTGTTCTCGGAATTCCGCTGACATTTAATAATGCTTCGCAACTCTTTCATTGTTCTCGGAATTCCGCTGACGTTTAAAAATGCTTCGGAACTCTTCCATTGTTCTCGGAATTCCATTGAAGTTTAAAAATGCTTCGAAACTCTTCCATTGTTCTGGGAATTCTGCTGAAGTTTAAAAATGCTTCAGAACTCTTCCATTGTTCTCGGAATTCCGCTGACATTTAATAATGCTTCGCAACTCTTTCATTGTTCTCGGAATTCCGCTGACGTTTAAAAATGCTTCGGAACTCTTCCATTGTTCTCGGAATTCCGTTGAATTTTAAAAATGCTTCGAAACTCTTCCATTGTTCTCGGAATTCCGCTGACATTTAAAAATGCTTCGGAAATCTTCCATTGTTTTCAAAATTCCGCTGACGTTTAAAAATGCTTCAGAACTCTTCCATTGTTCTCGGAATTCCGCTGACATTTAAAAATGCTTCGGAACTCTTCCATTGTTCTCGGAATTCCGCTGACGTTTAAAAATTGTTCGGTACTCTTCCATTGTTCTCGGAATTCCGCTGACATATAAAAATGCTTCGGAAATCTTGCATTGTTCTCGGCATTCCGCTGACGTTTAAAAATGCTTTGGAACTCTTCCATTGTTCTCAGAATTCCGCTGACATTTAAAAATGCTTCGGTACTCTTCCATTGTTCTCGGAATTCCGCTGACATATAAAAATGCTTCGGAAATCTTGCATTGTTCTCAGAATTCCACTGACGTTTAAAAATGCTTCGGAACTTTTCTATTGTTCTCGGAATTCCGCTGAAGTTTAAAAATGCTTCACAACTCTTCCATTGTTCTCGGAATTCCGCTGAAGTTTAAAAATGCTTCGGAAATCTTACATTGTTTTCAAAATTCCGCTGACGTTTAAAAATGCTTCGGAACTCTTCCATTGTTCTTGGAAATCCACTGACGTTTAAAAATGCTTTGGAACTCTTCCATTGTTCTCGGAATTCCGCTGAAGTTTAAAAATGATTCGGAACTCTTCCATTGTTCTCAGAATTCCGCTGACGTTTAAAAATGCTACGGAAATCTTCCATTGTTTTCAAAATTCCGCTGACGTTTAAAAATGCTTCAGAACTCTTCCATTGTTCTCGGAATTCCGCTGACGTTTAATAATGCTTCGCAACTCTTTCATTGTTCTCGGAATTCCGCTGACGTTTAAAAATGCTTCGGAACTCTTCCATTGTTCTTGGAATTCTGCTGAACTTTTAAAATGCTATGGAACTCTTCCATTGCTCTCGGAATTCGGGTGAAGTTTAAAAATGCTTCGGAACTCTTCTATTGTTCTCGGAATTCCGCTGAAGTTTAAAAATGCTTAAAATCTCTTCCATTGTTCTCGTAATTCTGCTCATGTTTAAAAATGCTTCGGAACTCTTCCATTGTTCTCGTAATTCCACTGAAGTTTAAAAATGCTTCGGAACTCTTCCATTGTTCTCGGAATTCCGATGACGTTTTAAAATGCTTCGGTACTCTTCCATTGTTCTCGGAATTCCGCTGACGTTTAAAAATGCTTCGGAACTCTTCCATTGTTCTCGGAATTCCACTGAAGTTTAAAAATGCTTCGGAACTCTTCCATTGTTCTAGGAATTCTGCTGAAGTCTAAAAATTCACCTGAACTGTTCCATTATTCTCGGAATTCTGCTGAAGTTTAAAAATGCTTCGGTACTCTTCCATTGTTCTCGGAATTCCGCTGACATATAAAAATGCTTCGGAAATCTTGCATTGTTCTCGACATTCCGCTGATGTTTAAAAATGCTTCGGAACTCTTCCATTGTTCTCAGAATTCCGCTGACGTTTAAAAATGCTACGGAAATCTTCCATTGTTTTCAAAATTCCGCTGACGTTTAAAAATGCTTCAGAACTCTTTCATTGTTCTCGGAATTCCGCTGACGGTTAATAATGCTTCGCAACTCTTTCATTGTTCTCGGAATTCCGCAGACGTTTAAAAATGCTTCGGAACTCTTCCATTGTTCTCAGAATTCCGCTGAAGTTTAAAAATGCTTCGGAACCCTTCCATTGTTCTCGGAATTCTGCTGAAGTTTAAAAATGCTTCGGAACTCTTCCATTGTTCTCAGAATTCCGCTGACATTTAAAAATGCTTCGGAAATCTTCCATTGTTTTCAAAATTCCGCTGACTCTTAAAAATGCTTCGGAACTCTTCCATTGTTCTCGGAATTCTGCTGACGTTTAAAAATGCTTCGGAACTCCTCCATTGTTCTCGGAATTCCGCTGACGTTTAAAAATGCTTCGGAACTCTTCCATTGTTCTTGGAATTCTGCTGAAGTTTTAAAATGCTTCGGTACTCTTCCATTGTTCTCGGAATTCCGCTGACATATAAAAATGCTTCAAAATCTTGCATTGTTCTCGGCATTCCGCTGACGTTTAAAAATGCTTCGGAACTCTTCCATTGTTCTCGGAATTCCGCTGACGTTTAAAAATGCTTCGGTACTCTTCCATTGTTCTCGGAATTCCGCTGACATATAAAAATGCTTCGGAAATCTTGCATTGTTCTCGGCATTCCGCTGACGTTTAAAAATCCTTCGGAACTCTTCAATTGTTCTCGGAATTCTGCTGAACTTTTAAAATGCTTTGGAACTCTTCCATTGTTCTCGGAATTCCGCTGAAGTTTAAAAATGCTTCGGAAATCTTACATTGTTTTCAAAATTCCGCTGACGTTTAAAAATGCTTCAGAACTCTTCCATTGTTCTCGGAATTCCGCTGACATTTAAAAATGCTTCGGAACTCTTCCATTGTTCTCGGAATTCCGCTGACGTTTAAAAATTGTTCGGTACTCTTCCATTGTTCTCGGAATTCCGCTGACATATAAAAATGCTTCGGAAATCTTGCATTGTTCTCGGCATTCCGCTGACGTTTAAAAATGCTTTGGAACTCTTCCATTGTTCTCAGAATTCCGCTGACATTTAAAAATGCTTCGGTACTCTTCCATTGTTCTCGGAATTCCGCTGACATATAAAAATGCTTTCGGAAATCTTGCATTGTTCTCAGAATTCCACTGACGTTTAAAAATGCTTCGGAACTTTTCTATTGTTCTCGGAATTCCGCTGAAGTTTAAAAATGCTTCACAACTCTTCCATTGTTCTCGGAATTCCGCTGAAGTTTAAAAATGCTTCGGAAATCTTACATTGTTTTCAAAATTCCGCTGACGTTTAAAAATGCTTCGGAACTCTTCCATTGTTCTTGGAAATCCACTGACGTTTAAAAATGCTTTGGAACTCTTCCATTGTTCTCGGAATTCCGCTGAAGTTTAAAAATGATTCGGAACTCTTCCATTGTTCTCAGAATTCCGCTGACGTTTAAAAATGCTACGGAAATCTTCCATTGTTTTCAAAATTCCGCTGACGTTTAAAAATGCTTCAGAACTCTTCCATTGTTCTCGGAATTCCGCTGACGTTTAATAATGCTTCGCAACTCTTTCATTGTTCTCGGAATTCCGCTGACGTTTAAAAATGCTTCGGAACTCTTCCATTGTTCTTGGAATTCTGCTGAACTTTTAAAATGCTATGGAACTCTTCCATTGCTCTCGGAATTCGGGTGAAGTTTAAAAATGCTTCGGAACTCTTCTATTGTTCTCGGAATTCCGCTGAAGTTTAAAAATGCTTAAAATCTCTTCCATTGTTCTCGTAATTCTGCTCATGTTTAAAAATGCTTCGGAACTCTTCCATTGTTCTAGGAATTCTGCTGAAGTCTAAAAATTCATCTGAACTCTTCCATTATTCTCGGAATTCGTGTGAATTTTAAAAATGCTTCGGAACTCTTCTATTGTTCTCGGAATTCCGCTGAAGTTTAAAAATGCTTAAAATCTATTCCTTTGTTCTCGTAATTCTGCTCATGTTTAAAAATGCTTCGGAACTCTTCCATTGTTCTCGTAATTCCGCTGAAGTTTAAAAATGCTTCGGAACTCTTCCATTGTTCTCGGAATTCCGATGATGTTTTAAAATGCTTCGGTACTCTTCCATTGTTCTCGGAATTCCGCTGACGTTTAAAAATTCTTCGGAACTCTTCCATTGTTCTCGGAATTCCACTGAAGTTTAAAAATGCTTCGGAACTCTTCCATTGTTCTAGGAATTCTGCTGAAGTTTAAAAATTCATGTGAACTCTTCCATTATTCTCGGAATTCGTGTGAATTTTAAAAATGCTTCGGAACTTTTCTATTGTTCTCGGAATTCCGCTGAAGTTTAAAAATGCTTAAAATCTCTTACATTGTTCTCGGAATTCCGCTGAAGTTTAAAAATGCTTCGGAACACTTCCATTGTTCTCGGAATTCTGCTGAAGTTTAAAAATGCTTCAGAACTCTTCCATTGTTCTCAGAATTCCGCTGACGTTTAAAAATGCTTCGGAAATCTTCCATTGTTTTCAAAATTCCGCTGACGTTTAAAAATGCTTCAGAACTTTTCCATTGTTCTCAGAATGCTGCTGACGTTTAAAAATGCTTCGGAACTCTTCCATTGTTCTCGGAATTCCGCTGACGTTTAAAAATGCTTCGGAACTCTTCCATTGTTCTCGGAATTCCGTTGAAGTTTAAAAATGCTTCGAAACTCTTCTATTGTTCTCGGAATTCTGCTGAAGTTTAAAAATGCTTCAGAACTCTTCCATTGTTCTCGGAATTCCGCTGACATTTAATAATGCTTCGCAGCTCTTTCATTGTTCTCGGAATTCTGCTGACGTTTAAAAATGCTTCGGAACTCTTCCATTGTTCTCGGAATTCCGCTGACATTTAAAATTGCTTCGGAACTCTGCCATTGTTCTCGGAATTCCGCTGACGTTTAAAAATTGTTCGGTACTCTTCCATTGTTCTCGGAATTCCGCTGACATATAAAAATGCTTCGGAAATCTTCCATTGTTTTCAAAATTCCGCTGATGTTTAAAAATGCTTCAGAACTCTTCCATTGTTCTCGGAATTCCGCTGACGTTTAATAATGCTTCACAACTCTTTCATTGTTCTCGGAATTCCGCTGACGTTTAAAAATGCTTCGGAACTCTTCCATTGTTCTTGGAATTCCGCTGACGTTTAAAAATGCTTCGGTACTCTTCCATTGTTCTCGGAATTCCGCTGACATATAAAAATGCTTCGGAAATCTTGCATTGTTCTCGGCATTCCGCTGACGTTTAAAAATGCTTCGGAACTCTTCAATTGTTCTCGGAATTCTGCTGAACTTTTAAAATGCTATGGAACTCTTCCATTGCTCTCGGAATTCGGGTGAAGTTTAAAAATGCTTCGGAACTCTTCTATTGTTCTCGGAATTCCGCTGAAGTTTAAAAATGCTTAAAATCTATTCCATTGTTCTCGTAATTCTGCTCATGTTTAAAAATGCTTCGGAACTCTTCCATTGTTCTCGTAATTCCGCTGAAGTTTAAAAATGCTTCGGAACTCTTCCATTGTTCTCGGAATTCCGATGACGTTTTAAAATGCTTCGGTACTCTTCCATTGTTCTCGGAATTCCGCTGACATATAAAAATGCTTCGGAAATCTTGCATTGTTCTCGGCATTCCGCTGACGTTTAAAAATGCTTCGGAAATCTTCCATTGTTTTCAAAATTCCGCTGACGTTTAAAAATACTTCAGAACTCTTCCATTGTTCTCGGAATTCCGCTGACGTTTAAAAATGCTTTGGAACTCTTCCATTGTTCTCGGAATTCCGCTGAAGTTTAAAAATGCTTCGGAACTCTTCCATTGTTCTCAGAATTCCGCTGACATTTAAAAATGCTTCGGTACTCTTCCATTGTTCTCGGAATTCCGCTGACATATAAAAATGCTTCGGAAATCTTGCATTGTTCTCGACATTCCGCTGATGTTTAAAAATGCTTCGGAACTCTTCCATTGTTCTCAGAATTCCGCTGACGTTTAAAAATGCTACGGAAATCTTCCATTGTTTTCAAAATTCCGCTGACGATTAAAAATGCTTCAGAACTCTTCCATTGTTCTCGGTTTTCCGCTGATGTTTAATAATGCTTCGCAACTCTTTCATTGTTCTCGGAATTCCGCTGACGTTTAAAAATGCTTCGGAACTCTTCCATTGTTCTCAGAATTCCGCTGAAGTTTAAAAATACCTCGGAACTCTTCCATTGTTCTCGGTATTCTGCTGAAGTTTAAAAATGCTTCGGAACTCTTCCATTGTTCTCAGAATTCCGCTGACGTTTAAAAATGCTTCGGAAATCTTCCATTGTTTTCAAAATTCCGCTGACGTTTAAAAATGCTTCAGAACTCTTTTATTGTTCTCGGAATTCCGCTGATGTTTAAAAATGCTTTGGAACTCTTCCATTGTTCTCGGAATTCCGCTGAAGTTTAAAAATGCTTCGGAACTCTTCCATTGTTCTCAGAATTCTGCTGACGTTTAAAAATGCATGGGAACTCTTCCATTGTTCTCGGAATTCTGCTGACGTTTAAAAATGCTTCGGAACTCTTCCATTGTTCTCGGAATTCCGCTGACGTTTAAAAATGCTTCACAACTCTTCCATTGTTCTCGAAATTCCGCTGACTTTTAAAAATACTTCGGAACTCTTCCATTGTTCTCCAAATTCCGCTGAAGTTTAAAAATGCTTCGGAACCCTTCCATTGTTCTCGGAATTCTGCTGAAGTTTAAAAATGCTTCGGAACTCTTCCATTGTTCTCAGAATTCCGCTGACATTTAAAAATGCTTCGGAAATCTTCCATTGTTTTCAAAATTCCGCTGACTCTTAAAAATGCTTCAGAACTCTTCCATTGTTCTCGGAATTCCGCTGACGTTTAAAAATGCTTCGGAACTCTTCCATTGTTCTCGGAATTCCGCTGACATTTAAAAATGCTTCGGAACTCTTCCATTGTTCTTGGAATTCCGCTGAAGTTTAAAAATGCTTAAAATCTCTTACATTGTTCTCGGAATTCCGCTGAAGTTTAAAAATGCTTCGGAACACTTCCATTGTTCTCGGAATTCTGCTGAAGTTTAAAAATGCTTCAGAACTCTTCCATTGTTCTCAGAATTCCGCTGACGTTTAAAAATGCTTCGGAAATCTTCCATTGTTTTCAAAATTCCGCTGACGTTTAAAAATGCTTCAGAACTTTTCCATTGTTCTCAGAATTCTGCTGACGTTTAAAAATGCTTCGGAACTATTCCATTGTTCTCGGAATTCCGCTGACGTTTAAAAATGCTTCACAACTCTTCCATTGTTCTCGGAATTCCGCTGACTTTTAAAAATGCTTCGGAACTCTTCCATTGTTCTCAAAATTCCGCTGACGTTTAAAAATGCTTCAGAACTTTTCCATTGTTCTCAGAATTCTGCTGACGTTTAAAAATGCTTCGGAACTCTTCCATTGTTCTCGGAATTCCGCTGACGTTTAAAAATGCTTCGGAACTCTTCCATTGTTCTCGGAATTCCGTTGAAGTTTAAAAATGCTTCGAAACTCTTCTATTGTTCTCGGAATTCTGCTGAAGTTTAAAAATGCTTCAGAACTCTTCCATTGTTCTCGGAATTCCGCTGACATTTAATAATGCTTCGCAACTCTTTCATTGTTCTCGGAATTCTGCTGACGTTTAAAAATGCTTCGGAACTCTTCCATTGTTCTCGGAATTCCGCTGACATTTAAAAATGCTTCGGAAATCTTCCATTGTTTTCAAAATTCCGCTGACGTTTAAAAATGCTTCAGAACTCTTCCATTGTTCTCGGAATTCCGCTGACATTTAAAATTGCTTCGGAACTCTGCCATTGTTCTTGGAATTCCGCTGACGTTTAAAAATTGTTCGGTACTCTTCCATTGTTCTCGGAATTCCGCTGACATATAAAAATGCTTCGGAAATCTTGCATTGTTCTCGGCATTCTGCTGACGTTTAAAAATGCTTCGGAAATCTTCCATTGTTTTCAAAATTCCGCTGATGTTTAAAAATGCTTCAGAACTCTTCCATTGTTCTCGGAATTCCGCTGACGTTTAATAATGCTTCACAACTCTTTCATTGTTCTCGGAATTCCGCTGACGTTTAAAAATGCTTCGGAACTCTTCCATTGTTCTTGGAATTCCGCTGACGTTTAAAAATGCTTCGGTACTCTTCCATTGTTCTCGGAATTCCGCTGACATATAAAAATGCTTCGGAAATCTTGCATTGTTCTCGGCATTCCGCTGACGTTTAAAAATGCTTCGGAACTCTTCAATTGTTCTCGGAATTCTGCTGAACTTTTAAAATGCTATGGAACTCTTCCATTGCTCTCGGAATTCGGGTGAAGTTTAAAAATGCTTCGGAACTCTTCTATTGTTCTCGGAATTCCGCTGAAGTTTAAAAATGCTTAAAATCTCTTCCATTGTTCTCGTAATTCTGCTCATGTTTAAAAATGCTTCGGAACTCTTCCATTGTTCTCGTAATTCCGCTGAAGTTTAAAAATGCTTCGGAACTCTTCCATTGTTCTCGGAATTCCGATGACGTTTTAAAATGCTTCGGTACTCTTCCATTGTTCTCGGAATTCCGCTGACGTTTAAAAATGCTTCGGAACTCTTCCATTGTTCTCGGAATTCCACTGAAGTTTAAAAAAATGCTTCGGAACTCTTCCATTGTTCTAGGAATTCTGCTGAAGTCTAAAAATTCATCTGAACTCTTCCATTATTCTCGGAATTCGTGTGAATTTTAAAAATGCTTCGGAACTCTTCTATTGTTCTCGGAATTCCGCTGAAGTTTAAAAATGCTTAAAATCTATTCCATTGTTCTAGTAATTCTGCTCATGTTTAAAAATGCTTCGGAACTCTTCCATTGTTCTCGGAATTCTGCTGAAGTTTAAAAATGCTTCAGAACTCTTCCATTGTTCTCGGAATTCCGCTGACATTTAATAATGCTTCGCAACTCTTTCATTGTTCTCGGAATTCCGCTGACGTTTAAAAATGCTTCGGAACTCTTCCATTGTTCTCGGAATTCCATTGAAGTTTAAAAATGCTTCGAAACTCTTCCATTGTTCTGGGAATTCTGCTGAAGTTTAAAAATGCTTCAGAACTCTTCCATTGTTCTCGGAATTCCGCTGACATTTAATAATGCTTCGCAACTCTTTCATTGTTCTCGGAATTCCGCTGACGTTTAAAAATGCTTCGGAACTCTTCCATTGTTCTCGGAATTCCGTTGAATTTTAAAAATGCTTCGAAACTCTTCCATTGTTCTCGGAATTCCGCTGACATTTAAAAATGCTTCGGAAATCTTCCATTGTTTTCAAAATTCCGCTGACGTTTAAAAATGCTTCAGAACTCTTCCATTGTTCTCGGAATTCCGCTGACATTTAAAAATGCTTCGGAACTCTTCCATTGTTCTCGGAATTCCGCTGACGTTTAAAAATTGTTCGGTACTCTTCCATTGTTCTCGGAATTCCGCTGACATATAAAAATGCTTCGGAAATCTTGCATTGTTCTCGGCATTCCGCTGACGTTTAAAAATGCTTTGGAACTCTTCCATTGTTCTCAGAATTCCGCTGACATTTAAAAATGCTTCGGTACTCTTCCATTGTTCTCGGAATTCCGCTGACATATAAAAATGCTTCGGAAATCTTGCATTGTTCTCAGAATTCCACTGACGTTTAAAAATGCTTCGGAACTTTTCTATTGTTCTCGGAATTCCGCTGAAGTTTAAAAATGCTTCACAACTCTTCCATTGTTCTCGGAATTCCGCTGAAGTTTAAAAATGCTTCGGAAATCTTACATTGTTTTCAAAATTCCGCTGACGTTTAAAAATGCTTCGGAACTCTTCCATTGTTCTTGGAAATCCACTGACGTTTAAAAATGCTTTGGAACTCTTCCATTGTTCTCGGAATTCTGCTGAAGTTTAAAAATGATTCGGAACTCTTCCATTGTTCTCAGAATTCCGCTGACGTTTAAAAATGCTACGGAAATCTTCCATTGTTTTCAAAATTCCGCTGACGTTTAAAAATGCTTCAGAACTCTTCCATTGTTCTCGGAATTCCGCTGACGTTTAATAATGCTTCGCAACTCTTTCATTGTTCTCGGAATTCCGCTGACGTTTAAAAATGCTTCGGAACTCTTCCATTGTTCTTGGAATTCTGCTGAACTTTTAAAATGCTATGGAACTCTTCCATTGCTCTCGGAATTCGGGTGAAGTTTAAAAATGCTTCGGAACTCTTCCATTGTTCTCGTAATTCCACTGAAGTTTAAAAATGCTTCGGAACTCTTCCATTGTTCTCGGAATTCCGATGACGTTTTAAAATGCTTCGGTACTCTTCCATTGTTCTCGGAATTCCGCTGACGTTTAAAAATGCTTCGGAACTCTTCCATTGTTCTCGGAATTCCGCTGACGTTTAAAAATGCTTCGGAACTCTTCCATTGTTCTTGGAATTCTGCTGAACTTTTAAAATGCTATGGAACTCTTCCATTGCTCTCGGAATTCGGGTGAAGTTTAAAAATGCTTCGGAACTCTTCTATTGTTCTCGGAATTCCGCTGAAGTTTAAAAATGCTTAAAATCTCTTCCATTGTTCTCGTAATTCTGCTCATGTTTAAAAATGCTTCGGAACTCTTCCATTGTTCTCGTAATTCCACTGAAGTTTAAAAATGCTTCGGAACTCTTCCATTGTTCTCGGAATTCCGATGACGTTTTAAAATGCTTCGGTACTCTTCCATTGTTCTCGGAATTCCGCTGACGTTTAAAAATGCTTCGGAACTCTTCCATTGTTCTCGGAATTCCACTGAAGTTTAAAAATGCTTCGGAACTCTTCCATTGTTCTAGGAATTCTGCTGAAGTCTAAAAATTCACCTGAACTGTTCCATTATTCTCGGAATTCTGCTGAAGTTTAAAAATGCTTCGGTACTCTTCCATTGTTCTCGGAATTCCGCTGACATATAAAAATGCTTCGGAAATCTTGCATTGTTCTCGACATTCCGCTGATGTTTAAAAATGCTTCGGAACTCTTCCATTGTTCTCAGAATTCCGCTGACGTTTAAAAATGCTACGGAAATCTTCCATTGTTTTCAAAATTCCGCTGACGTTTAAAAATGCTTCAGAACTCTTTCATTGTTCTCGGAATTCCGCTGACGGTTAATAATGCTTCGCAACTCTTTCATTGTTCTCGGAATTCCGCAGACGTTTAAAAATGCTTCGGAACTCTTCCATTGTTCTCAGAATTCCGCTGAAGTTTAAAAATGCTTCGGAACCCTTCCATTGTTCTCGGAATTCTGCTGAAGTTTAAAAATGCTTCGGAACTCTTCCATTGTTCTCAGAATTCCGCTGACATTTAAAAATGCTTCGGAAATCTTCCATTGTTTTCAAAATTCCGCTGACTCTTAAAAATGCTTCGGAACTCTTCCATTGTTCTCGGAATTCTGCTGACGTTTAAAAATGCTTCGGAACTCCTCCATTGTTCTCGGAATTCCGCTGACGTTTAAAAATGCTTCGGAACTCTTCCATTGTTCTTGGAATTCTGCTGAAGTTTTAAAATGCTTCGGTACTCTTCCATTGTTCTCGGAATTCCGCTGACATATAAAAATGCTTCAAAATCTTGCATTGTTCTCGGCATTCCGCTGACGTTTAAAAATGCTTCGGAACTCTTCCATTGTTCTCGGAATTCCGCTGACGTTTAAAAATGCTTCGGTACTCTTCCATTGTTCTCGGAATTCCGCTGACATATAAAAATGCTTCGGAAATCTTGCATTGTTCTCGGCATTCCGCTGACGTTTAAAAATGCTTCGGAACTCTTCAATTGTTCTCGGAATTCTGCTGAACTTTTAAAATGCTTTGGAACTCTTCCATTGTTCTCGGAATTCCGCTGAAGTTTAAAAATGCTTCGGAAATCTTACATTGTTTTCAAAATTCCGCTGACGTTTAAAAATGCTTCAGAACTCTTCCATTGTTCTCGGAATTCCGCTGACATTTAAAAATGCTTCGGAACTCTTCCATTGTTCTCGGAATTCCGCTGACGTTTAAAAATTGTTCGGTACTCTTCCATTGTTCTCGGAATTCCGCTGACATATAAAAATGCTTCGGAAATCTTGCATTGTTCTCGGCATTCCGCTGACGTTTAAAAATGCTTTGGAACTCTTCCATTGTTCTCAGAATTCCGCTGACATTTAAAAATGCTTCGGTACTCTTCCATTGTTCTCGGAATTCCGCTGACATATAAAAATGCTTCGGAAATCTTGCATTGTTCTCAGAATTCCACTGACGTTTAAAAATGCTTCGGAACTTTTCTATTGTTCTCGGAATTCCGCTGAAGTTTAAAAATGCTTCACAACTCTTCCATTGTTCTCGGAATTCCGCTGAAGTTTAAAAATGCTTCGGAAATCTTACATTGTTTTCAAAATTCCGCTGACGTTTAAAAATGCTTCGGAACTCTTCCATTGTTCTTGGAAATCCACTGACGTTTAAAAATGCTTTGGAACTCTTCCATTGTTCTCGGAATTCCGCTGAAGTTTAAAAATGATTCGGAACTCTTCCATTGTTCTCAGAATTCCGCTGACGTTTAAAAATGCTACGGAAATCTTCCATTGTTTTCAAAATTCCGCTGACGTTTAAAAATGCTTCAGAACTCTTCCATTGTTCTCGGAATTCCGCTGACGTTTAATAATGCTTCGCAACTCTTTCATTGTTCTCGGAATTCCGCTGACGTTTAAAAATGCTTCGGAACTCTTCCATTGTTCTTGGAATTCTGCTGAACTTTTAAAATGCTATGGAACTCTTCCATTGCTCTCGGAATTCGGGTGAAGTTTAAAAATGCTTCGGAACTCTTCTATTGTTCTCGGAATTCCGCTGAAGTTTAAAAATGCTTAAAATCTCTTCCATTGTTCTCTTAATTCTGCTCATGTTTAAAAATGCTTCGGAACTCTTCCATTGTTCTAGGAATTCTGCTGAAGTCTAAAAATTCATCTGAACTCTTCCATTATTCTCGGAATTCGTGTGAATTTTAAAAATGCTTCGGAACTCTTCTATTGTTCTCGGAATTCCGCTGAAGTTTAAAAATGCTTAAAATCTATTCCATTGTTCTAGTAATTCTGCTCATGTTTAAAAATGCTTCGGAACTCTTCCATTGTTCTCGGAATTCTGCTGAAGTTTAAAAATGCTTCAGAACTCTTCCATTGTTCTCGGAATTCCGCTGACATTTAATAATGCTTCGCAACTCTTTCATTGTTCTCGGAATTCCGCTGACGTTTAAAAATGCTTCGGAACTCTTCCATTGTTCTCGGAATTCCGTTGAAGTTTAAAAATGCTTCGGAACTCTTCCATTGTTCTCGGAATTCCATTGAAGTTTAAAAATGCTTCGAAACTCTTCCATTGTTCTCGGAATTCTGCTGAAGTTTAAAAATGCTTCAGAACTCTTCCATTGTTCTCGGAATTCCGCTGACATTTAATAATGCTTCGCAACTCTTTCATTGTTCTCGGAATTCCGCTGACGTTTAAAAATGCTTCGGAACTCTTCCATTGTTCTCGGAATTCCGTTGAAGTTTAAAAATGCTTCGAAACTCTTCCATTGTTCTCGGAATTCCGCTGACATTTAAAAATGCTTCGGAAATCTTCCATTGTTTTCAAAATTCCGCTGACGTTTAAAAATGCTTCAGAACTCTTCCATTGTTCTCGGAATTCCGCTGACATTTAAAAATGCTTCGGAACTCTTCCATTGTTCTCGGAATTCCGCTGATGTTTAAAAATTGTTCGGTACTCTTCCATTGTTCTCGGAATTCCGCTGACATATAAAAATGCTTCGGAAATCTTGCATTGTTCTCGGCATTCCGCTGACGTTTAAAAATGCTTTGGAACTCTTCCATTTTTCTCAGAATTCCGCTGACATTTAAAAATGCTTCGGTACTCTTCCATTGTTCTCGGAATTCCGCTGACATATAAAAATGCTTCGGAAATCTTGCATTGTTCTCAGAATTCCACTGACGTTTAAAAATGCTTCGGAACTTT
Source organism: Phyllobates terribilis (assembly GCF_046119375.1). Lineage (NCBI taxonomy): Eukaryota > Metazoa > Chordata > Amphibia > Anura > Dendrobatidae > Phyllobates > Phyllobates terribilis. Next base: position 17,831,169 of record NW_027362782.1, read on the forward strand.
TCTATTGTTCTCGGAATTCCGCTGAAGTTTAAAAATGCTTCACAACTCTTCCATTGTTCTCGGAATTCCGCTGACTTTTAAAAATGCTTCGGAACTCTTCCATTGTTCTCAAAATTCCGCTGACGTTTAAAAATGCTTCAGAACTTTTCCATTGTTCTCGGAATTCTGCTGAAGTTTAAACATGCTTCGGAACTCTTCCATTGTTCTCAGAATTCCGCTGACGTTTAAAAATGCTTCACAACTCTTCCATTGTTCTCGGAATTCCGCTGACTTTTAAAAATAATTCGGAACTCTTCCATTGTTCTCCAAATTCCGCTGAAGTTTAAAAATGCTTCGGAACCCTTCCATTGTTCACGGAATTCTGCTGAAGTTTAAAATTGCTTCGGAACTCTTCCATTGTTCTCAGAATTCCGCTGACATTTAAAAATGCTTCGGAAATCTTCCATTGTTTTCAAAATTCCGCTGACTCTTAAAAATGCTTCAGAACTCTTCCATTGTTCTCGGAATTCTGCTGACGTTTAAAAATGCTTCGGAACTCTTCCATTGTTCTCGGAATTCTGCTGACGTTTAAAAATGCTTCGGAACTCTTCCATTGTTCTCAGAATTCCGCTGACATTTAAAAATGCTTCGGAAATCTTCCATTGTTTTCAAAATTCCGCTGACGTTTAAAAATGCTTCAGAACTCTTCCATTGTTCTCGGAATTCCGCTGACGTTTAAAAATGCTTCGGGACTCTTCCATTGTTCTCGGAATTCCGCTGATGTTTAAAAATGCTTCGGTACTCTTCCATTGTTCTCGGAATTCCGCTGACATATAAAAATGCTTCGGAAATCTTGAATTGTTCTCGGCATTCCGCTGACGTTTAAAAATGCTTCGGAACTCTTCAATTGTTCTCGGAATTCTGCTGAACTTTTAAAATGCTTTGGAACTCTTCCATTGTTCTCGGAATTCCGCTGAAGTTTAAAAATGCTTCGGAAATCTTATATTGTTTTCAAAATTCCGCTGACGTTTAAAAATGCTTCGGAACTCTTCCATTGTTCTCGGACATCCACTGACGTTTAAAAATGCTTTGGAACTCTTCCATTGTTCTCGGAATTCCGCTGAAGTTTAAAAATGATTCGGAACTCTTCCATTGTTCTCAGAATTCCGCTGACGTTTAAAAATGCTACGGAAATCTTCCATTGTTTTCAAAATTCCGCTGACGTTTAAAAATGCTTCAGAACTCTTCCATTGTTCTCGGAATTCCGCTGACGTTTAATAATGCTTCGCAACTCTTTCATTGTTCTCGGAATTCCGCTGACGTTTAAAAATGCTTCGGAACTCTTCCATTGTTCTTGGAATTCTGCTGAACTTTTAAAATGCTATGGAACTCTTCCATTGCTCTCGGAATTCGGGTGAAGTTTAAAAATGCTTCGGAACTCTTCTATTGTTCTCGGAATTCCGCTGAAGTTTAAAAATGCTTAAAATCTCTTCCATTGTTCTCGTAATTCTGCTCATGTTTAAAAATGCTTCGGAACTCTTCCATTGTTCTCGTAATTCCACTGAAGTTTAAAAATGCTTCGGAACTCTTCCATTGTTCTCGGAATTCCGATGACGTTTTAAAATGCTTCGGTACTCTTCCATTGTTCTCGGAATTCCGCTGACGTTTAAAAATGCTTCGGAACTCTTCCATTGTTCTCGGAATTCCACTGAAGTTTAAAAATGCTTCGGAACTCTCCCATTGTTCTAGGAATTCTGCTGAAGTCTAAAAATTCACCTGAACTCTTCCATTATTCTCGGAATTCGTGTGAATTTTAAAAATGCTTCGGAACTCTTCTATTGTTCTCGGAATTCCGCTGAAGTTTAAAAATGCTTAAAATCTATTCCATTGTTCTCGTAATTCTGCTCATGTTTAAAAATGCTTCGGAACTCTTCCATTGTTCTCGTAATTCCGCTGAAGTTTAAAAATGCTTCAGAACTCTTCCATTGTTCTCGGAATTCCGCTGAAGTTCAAAAATGCTTCGGAACTCTTCCATTGTTCTCAGATTTCCGCTGACATTTAAAAATGCTTCGGTACTCTTCCATTGTTCTCGGAATTCCGCTGACATATAAAAATGCTTCGGAAATCTTGCATTGTTCTCGACATTCCGCTGATGTTTAAAAATGCTTCGGAACTCTTCCATTGTTCTCAGAATTCCGCTGACGTTTAAAAATGCTACGGAAATCTTCCATTGTTTTCAAAATTCCGCTGACGTTTAAAAATGCTTCAGAACTCTTTCATTGTTCTCGGAATTCCGCTGACGGTTAATAATGCTTCGCAACTCTTTCATTGTTCTCGGAATTCCGCAGACGTTTAAAAATGCTTCGGAACTCTTCCATTGTTCTCAGAATTCCGCTGAAGTTTTAAAATGCTTCGGTACTCTTCCATTGTTCTCGGAATTCCGCTGACATATAAAAATGCTTCAAAATCTTGCATTGTTCTCGGCATTCCGCTGACATTTAAAAATGCTTCGGAACTCTTCCATTGTTCTCGGAATTCCGCTGACGTTTAAAAATGCTTCGGTACTCTTCCATTGTTCTCGGAATTCCGCTGACATATAAAAATGCTTCAAAATCTTGCATTGTTCTCGGCATTCCGCTGACATTTAAAAATGCTTTGGAACTCTTCCATTGTTCTCGGAATTCCGCTGAAGTTTAAAAATGCTTCAGAAATCTTACATTGTTTTCAAAATTCCGCTGACGTTTAAAAATGCTTCGGAACTCTTCCATTGTTCTCGGAATTCCACTGACGTTTAAAAATGCTTTGGAACTCTTCCATTGTTCTCAGAATTCCGCTGACGTTTAAAAATGCTACGGAAAACTTCCATTGTTTTCAAAATTCCGCTGACGTTTAAAAATGCTTCAGAACTCTTCCATTGTTCTCGGAATTCCGCTGACGTTTAATAATGCTTCACAACTCTTTCATTGTTCTCGGAATTCCGCTGACGTTTAAAAATGCTTCGGAACTCTTCCATTGTTCTCGGAATTCCGATGACGTTTAAAAATGCTTCGGTACTCTTCCATTGTTCTCGGTATTCCGCTGACATATAAAAATGCTTCGGAAATCTTGCATTGTTCTGGGCATTCCGCTGACGTTTAAAAATGCTTCGGAACTCTTCAATTGTTCTCGGAATTCTGCTGAACTTTTAAAATGCTATGGAACTCTTCCATTGCTCTCGGAATTCCGCTGAAGTTTAAAAATGCTTCGGAAATCTTACATTGTTTTCAAAATTCCGCTGACGTTTAAAAATGCTTCGGAACTCTTCCATTGTTCTGAGAATTAAACTGAAGTTTAAAAATGCTTTGGAACTCTTCCATTGTTCTCAGAATTCCACTGAAGTTTAAAAATGCTTCGGAACTCTTCAATTGTTCTCGGAATTCTGCTGAACTTTTAAAATGCTTTGGAACTCTTCCATTGTTCTCGGAATTCCGCTGAAGTTTAAAAATGCTTCGGAAATCTTACATTGTTTTCAAAATTCCGCTGACGTTTAAAAATGCTTCGGAACTCTTCCATTATTCTCGGAATTCCACTGACGTTTAAAAATGCTTTGGAACTCTTCCATTTGTTCTCGGAATTCCGCTGAAGTTTAAAAATGCTTCGGAACTCTTCAATTGTTCTCAGAATTCCGCTGACGTTTAAAAATGCTACGGAAATCTTCCATTGTTTTCAAAATTCCGCTGACGTTTTAAAATGCTTCAGAACTCTTCCATTGTTCTCGGAATTCCGCTGACGTTTAATAATGCTTCGCAACTCTTTCATTGTTCTCGGAATTCCGCTGACGTTTAAAAATGCTTCGGAACTCTTCCATTGTTCTTGGAATTCCGCTGACGTTTAAAAATGCTTCGGTACTCTTCCATTGTTCTCGGTATTCCGCTGACATATAAAAATGCTTTGGAAATCTTGCATTGTTCTCGGCATTCCGCTGACGTTTAAAAATGCTTCGGAACTCTTCAATTGTTCTCGGAATTCTGCTGAACTTTTAAAATGCTATGGAACTCTTCCATTGCTCTCGGAATTCGGGTGAAGTTTAAAAATGCTTCGGAACTCTTCTATTGTTCTCGGAATTCCGCTGAAGTTAAAAAATGCTTAAAATCTCTTCCATTGTTCTCGTAATTCTGCTCATGTTTAAAAATGCTTCGGAACTCTTCCATTGTTCTCGTAATTCCACTGAAGTTTAAAAATGCTTCGGAACTCTTCCATTGTTCTCGGAATTCCGATGACGTTTTAAAATGCTTCGGTACTCTTCCATTGTTCTCGGAATTCCGCTGACGTTTAAAAATGCTTCGGAACTCTTCCATTGTTCTCGGAATTCCACTGAAGTTTAAAAATGCTTCGGAACTCTTCCATTGTTCTAGGAATTCTGCTGAAGTCTAAAAATTCATCTGAACTCTTCTATTATTCTCGGAATTCCGCTGACATTTAAAAATGCTTCGGAACTCTTCAATTGTTCTCGGAATTCTGCTGAACTTTTAAAATGCTTTGGAACTCTTCCATTGTTCTCGGAATTCCGCTGAAGTTTAAAAATGCTTCGGAAATCTTACATTGTTTTCAAAATTCCGCTGACGTTTAAAAATGCTTCGGAACTCTTCCATTGTTCTCAGAATTCCACTGAAGTTTAAAAATGCTTCGGAACTCTTCCATTGTTCTCAGAATTCCACTGAAGTTTAAAAATGCTTCGGAACTCTTCCATTGTTCTCGTAATTCCACTGAAGTTTAAAAATGCTTCGGAACTCTTCCATTGTTCTCGGAATTCCGATGACGTTTTAAAATGCTTCGGTACTCTTCCATTGTTCTCGGAATTCCGCTGACGTTTAAAAATGCTTCGGAACTCTTCCATTGTTCTCGGAATTCCACTGAAGTTTAAAAATGCTTCGGAACTCTTCCATTGTTCTAGGAATTCTGCTGAAGTCTAAAAATTCACCTGAACTCTTCCATTATTCTCGGAATTCGTGTGAATTTTAAAAATGCTTTGGAACTCTTCTATTGTTCTCGGAATTCCGCTGAAGTTTAAAAATGCTTAAAATCTATTCCATTGTTCTCGTAATTCTGCTCATGTTTAAAAATGCTTCGGAACTCTTCCATTGTTCTCGTAATTCCGCTGAAGTTTAAAAATGCTTCAGAACTCTTCCATTGTTCTCGGAATTCCGCTGAAGTTTAAAAATGCTTCGGAACTCTTCCATTGTTCTCAGAATTCCGCTGACATTTAAAAATGCTTCGGTACTCTTCCATTGTTCTCAGAATTCCGCTGACGTTTAAAAATGCTACGGTTATCTTCCATTGTTTTCAAAATTCCGCTGACGTTTAAAAATGCTTCAGAACTCTTTCATTGTTCTCGGAATTCCGCTGACGGTTAATAATGCTTCGCAACTCTTTCATTGTTCTCGGAATTCCGCAGACGTTTAAAAATGCTTCGGAACTCTTCCATTGTTCTCAGAATTCCGCTGAAGTTTAAAAATGCTTCGGAACCCTTCCATTGTTCTCGGAATTCTGCTGAAGTTTAAAAATGCTTCGGAACTCTTCCATTGTTCTCAGAATTCCGCTGACATTTAAAAATGCTTCGGAAATCTTCCATTGTTTTCAAAATTCCGCTGACTCTTAAAAATGCTTCGGAACTCTTCCATTGTTCTCGGAATTCTGCTGACGTTTAAAAATGCTTCGGAACTCCTCCATTGTTCTCGGAATTCCGCTGACGTTTAAAAATGCTTCGGAACTCTTCCATTGTTCTTGGAATTCTGCTGAAGTTTTAAAATGCTTCGGTACTCTTCCATTGTTCTCGGAATTCCGCTGACATATAAAAATGCTTCAAAATCTTGCATTGTTCTCGGCATTCCGCTGACATTTTAAAATGCTTTGGAACTCTTCCATTGTTCTCGGAATTCCGCTGAAGTTTAAAAATGCTTCAGAAATCTTACATTGTTTTCAAAATTCCGCTGACGTTTAAAAATGCTTCAGAACTCTTCCATTGTTCTCGGAATTCCACTGACGTTTAAAAATGCTTTGGAACTCTTCCATTGTTCTCAGAATTCCGCTGACGTTTAAAAATGCTACGGAAAACTTCCATTGTTTTCAAAATTCCGCTGACGTTTAAAAATGCTTCAGAACTCTTCCATTGTTCTCGGAATTCCGCTGACGTTTAATAATGCTTCACAACTCTTTCATTGTTCTCGGAATTCCGCTGACGTTTAAAAATGCTTCGGAACTCTTCCATTGTTCTTGGAATTCCGCTGACGTTTAAAAATGCTTCGGTACTCTTCCATTGTTCTCGGTATTCCGCTGACATATAAAAATGCTTCGGAAATCTTGCATTGTTCTCGGCATTCCGCTGACGTTTAAAAATGCTTCGGAACTCTTCAATTGTTCTCGGAATTCTGCTGAACTTTTAAAATGCTATGGAACTCTTCCATTGCTCTCGGAATTCGGGTGAAGTTTAAAAATGCTTCGGAACTCTTCTATTGTTCTCGGAATTCCGCTGAAGTTAAAAAATGCTTAAAATCTCTTCCATTGTTCTCGTAATTCTGCTCATGTTTAAAAATGCTTCGGAACTCTTCCATTGTTCTCGTAATTCCACTGAAGTTTAAAAATGCTTCGGAACTCTTCCATTGTTCTCGGAATTCCGATGACGTTTTAAAATGCTTCGGTACTCTTCCATTGTTCTCGGAATTCCGCTGACGTTTAAAAATGCTTCGGAACTCTTCCATTGTTCTCGGAATTCCACTGAAGTTTAAAAATGCTTCGGAACTCTTCCATTGTTCTAGGAATTCTGCTGAAGTCTAAAAATTCATCTGAACTCTTCCATTATTCTCGTAATTCGTGTGAATTTTAAAAATGCTTCGGAACTCTTCTATTGTTCTCGGAATTCCGCTGAAGTTTAAAAATGCTTAAAATCTATTCCATTGTTCTCGTAATTCTGCTCATGTTTAAAAATGCTTCGGAACTCTTCCATTGTTCTCGTAATTCCGCTGAAGTTTAAAAATGCTTCGGAACTCTTCCATTGTTCTCGGAATTCCGATGACGTTTTAAAATGCTTCGGTACTCTTCCATTGTTCTCGGAATTCCGCTGACATATAAAAATGCTTCGGAAATATTGCATTGTTCTGGGCATTCCGCTGACGTTTAAAAATGCTTCGGAACTCTTCAATTGTTCTCGGAATTCTGCTGAACTTTTAAAATGCTTTGGAACTCTTCCATTGTTCTCGGAATTCCGCTGAAGTTTAAAAATGCTTCGGAAATCTTACATTGTTTTCAAAATTCCGCTGACGTTTAAAAATGCTTCGGAACTCTTCCATTGTTCTAGGAATTCTGCTGAAGTCTAAAAATTCACCTGAACTCTTCCATTATTCTCGGAATTCGTGTGAATTTTAAACATGCTTCGGAACTCTTCTATTGTTCTCGGAATTCCGCTGAAGTTTAAAAATGCTTAAAATCTATTCCATTGTTCTCGTAATTCTGCTCATGTTTAAAAATGCTTCGGAACTCTTCCATTGTTCTCGTAATTCCGCTGAAGTTTAAAAATGCTTCAGAACTCTTCCATTGTTCTCGGAATTCCGCTGAAGTTTAAAAATGCTTCGGAACTCTTCCATTGTTCTCAGAATTCCGCTGACATTTAAAAATGCTTCGGTACTCTTCCATTGTTCTCGGAATTCCGCTGACATATAAAAATGCTTCGGAAATCTTGCATTGTTCTCGACATTCCGCTGATGTTTAAAAATGCTTCGGAACTCTTCCATTGTTCTCAGAATTCCGCTGACGTTTAAAAATGCTACGGAAATCTTCCATTGTTTTCAAAATTCCGCTGACGTTTAAAAATGCTTCAGAACTCTTTCATTGTTCTCGGAATTCCGCTGACGGTTAATAATGCTTCGCAACTCTTTCATTGTTCTCGGAATTCCGCAGACGTTTAAAAATGCTTCGGAACTCTTCCATTGTTCTCAGAATTCCGCTGAAGTTTAAAAATGCTTCGGAACCCTTCCATTGTTCTCGGAATTCTGCTGAAGTTTAAAAATGCTTCGGAACTCTTCCATTGTTCTCAGAATTCCGCTGACATTTAAAAATGCTTCGGAAATCTTCCATTGTTTTCAAAATTCCGCTGACTCTTAAAAATGCTTCGGAACTCTTCCATTGTTCTCGGAATTCTGCTGACGTTTAAAAATGCTTCGGAACTCCTCCATTGTTCTCGGAATTCCGCTGACGTTTAAAAATGCTTCGGAACTCTTCCATTGTTCTTGGAATTCTGCTGAAGTTTTAAAATGCTTCGGTACTCTTCCATTGTTCTCGGAATTCCGCTGACATATAAAAATGCTTCAAAATCTTGCATTGTTCTCGGCATTCCGCTGACATTTAAAAATGCTTCGGAACTCTTCCATTGTTCTCGGAATTCCGCTGACGTTTAAAAATGCTTCGGTACTCTTCCATTGTTCTCGGAATTCCGCTGACATATAAAAATGCTTCAAAATCTTGCATTGTTCTCGGCATTCCGCTGACATTTAAAAATGCTTTGGAACTCTTCCATTGTTCTCGGAATTCCGCTGAAGTTTAAAAATGCTTCAGAAATCTTACATTGTTTTCAAAATTCCGCTGACGTTTAAAAATGCTTCGGAACTCTTCCATTGTTCTCGGAATTCCACTGACGTTTAAAAATGCTTTGGAACTCTTCCATTGTTCTCAGAATTCCGCTGACGTTTAAAAATGCTACGGAAAACTTCCATTGTTTTCAAAATTCCGCTGACGTTTAAAAATGCTTCAGAACTCTTCCATTGTTCTCGGAATTCCGCTGACGTTTAATAATGCTTCACAACTCTTTCATTGTTCTCGGAATTCCGCTGACGTTTAAAAATGCTTCGGAACTCTTCCATTGTTCTTGGAATTCCGCTGACGTTTAAAAATGCTTCGGTACTCTTCCATTGTTCTCGGTATTCCGCTGACATATAAAAATGCTTCGGAAATCTTGCATTGTTCTCGGCATTCCGCTGACGTTTAAAAATGCTTCGGAACTCTTCAATTGTTCTCGGAATTCTGCTGAACTTTTAAAATGCTATGGAACTCTTCCATTGCTCTCGGAATTCGGGTGAAGTTTAAAAATGCTTCGGAACTCTTCTATTGTTCTCGGAATTCCGCTGAAGTTAAAAAATGCTTAAAATCTCTTCCATTGTTCTCGTAATTCTGCTCATGTTTAAAAATGCTTCGGAACTCTTCCATTGTTCTCGTAATTCCACTGAAGTTTAAAAATGCTTCGGAACTCTTCCATTGTTCTCGGAATTCCGATGACGTTTTAAAATGCTTCGGTACTCTTCCATTGTTCTCGGAATTCCGCTGACGTTTAAAAATGCTTCGGAACTCTTCCATTGTTCTCGGAATTCCACTGAAGTTTAAAAATGCTTCGGAACTCTTCCATTGTTCTAGGAATTCTGCTGAAGTCTAAAAATTCATCTGAACTCTTCCATTATTCTCGTAATTCGTGTGAATTTTAAAAATGCTTCGGAACTCTTCTATTGTTCTCGGAATTCCGCTGAAGTTTAAAAATGCTTAAAATCTATTCCATTGTTCTCGTAATTCTGCTCATGTTTAAAAATGCTTCGGAACTCTTCCATTGTTCTCGTAATTCCGCTGAAGTTTAAAAATGCTTCGGAACTCTTCCATTGTTCTCGGAATTCCGATGACGTTTTAAAATGCTTCGGTACTCTTCCATTGTTCTCGGAATTCCGCTGACATATAAAAATGCTTCGGAAATATTGCATTGTTCTGGGCATTCCGCTGACGTTTAAAAATGCTTCGGAACTCTTCAATTGTTCTCGGAATTCTGCTGAACTTTTAAAATGCTTTGGAACTCTTCCATTGTTCTCGGAATTCCGCTGAAGTTTAAAAATGCTTCGGAAATCTTACATTGTTTTCAAAATTCCGCTGACGTTTAAAAATGCTTCGGAACTCTTCCATTGTTCTAGGAATTCTGCTGAAGTCTAAAAATTCACCTGAACTCTTCCATTATTCTCGGAATTCGTGTGAATTTTAAACATGCTTCGGAACTCTTCTATTGTTCTCGGAATTCCGCTGAAGTTTAAAAATGCTTAAAATCTATTCCATTGTTCTCGTAATTCTGCTCATGTTTAAAAATGCTTCGGAACTCTTCCATTGTTCTCGTAATTCCGCTGAAGTTTAAAAATGCTTCAGAACTCTTCCATTGTTCTCGGAATTCCGCTGAAGTTTAAAAATGCTTCGGAACTCTTCCATTGTTCTCAGAATTCCGCTGACATTTAAAAATGCTTCGGTACTCTTCCATTGTTCTCGGAATTCCGCTGACATATAAAAATGCTTCGGAAATCTTGCATTGTTCTCGACATTCCGCTGATGTTTAAAAATGCTTCGGAACTCTTCCATTGTTCTCAGAATTCCGCTGACGTTTAAAAATGCTACGGAAATCTTCCATTGTTTTCAAAATTCCGCTGACGTTTAAAAATGCTTCAGAACTCTTTCATTGTTCTCGGAATTCCGCTGACGGTTAATAATGCTTCGCAACTCTTTCATTGTTCTCGGAATTCCGCAGACGTTTAAAAATGCTTCGGAACTCTTCCATTGTTCTCAGAATTCCGCTGAAGTTTAAAAATGCTTCGGAACCCTTCCATTGTTCTCGGAATTCTGCTGAAGTTTAAAAATGCTTCGGAACTCTTCCATTGTTCTCAGAATTCCGCTGACATTTAAAAATGCTTCGGAAATCTTCCATTGTTTTCAAAATTCCGCTGACTCTTAAAAATGCTTCGGAACTCTTCCATTGTTCTCGGAATTCTGCTGACGTTTAAAAATGCTTCGGAACTCCTCCATTGTTCTCGGAATTCCGCTGACGTTTAAAAATGCTTCGGAACTCTTCCATTGTTCTTGGAATTCTGCTGAAGTTTTAAAATGCTTCGGTACTCTTCCATTGTTCTCGGAATTCCGCTGACATATAAAAATGCTTCAAAATCTTGCATTGTTCTCGGCATTCCGCTGACATTTAAAAATGCTTCGGAACTCTTCCATTGTTCTCGGAATTCCGCTGACGTTTAAAAATGCTTCGGTACTCTTCCATTGTTCTCGGAATTCCGCTGACATATAAAAATGCTTCAAAATCTTGCATTGTTCTCGGCATTCCGCTGACATTTAAAAATGCTTTGGAACTCTTCCATTGTTCTCGGAATTCCGCTGAAGTTTAAAAATGCTTCAGAAATCTTACATTGTTTTCAAAATTCCGCTGACGTTTAAAAATGCTTCGGAACTCTTCCATTGTTCTCGGAATTCCACTGACGTTTAAAAATGCTTTGGAACTCTTCCATTGTTCTCAGAATTCCGCTGACGTTTAAAAATGCTACGGAAAACTTCCATTGTTTTCAAAATTCCGCTGACGTTTAAAAATGCTTCAGAACTCTTCCATTGTTCTCGGAATTCCGCTGACGTTTAATAATGCTTCACAACTCTTTCATTGTTCTCGGAATTCCGCTGACGTTTAAAAATGCTTCGGAACTCTTCCATTGTTCTTGGAATTCCGCTGACGTTTAAAAATGCTTCGGTACTCTTCCATTGTTCTCGGTATTCCGCTGACATATAAAAATGCTTCGGAAATCTTGCATTGTTCTCGGCATTCCGCTGACGTTTAAAAATGCTTCGGAACTCTTCAATTGTTCTCGGAATTCTGCTGAACTTTTAAAATGCTATGGAACTCTTCCATTGCTCTCGGAATTCGGGTGAAGTTTAAAAATGCTTCGGAACTCTTCTATTGTTCTCGGAATTCCGCTGAAGTTAAAAAATGCTTAAAATCTCTTCCATTGTTCTCGTAATTCTGCTCATGTTTAAAAATGCTTCGGAACTCTTCCATTGTTCTCGTAATTCCACTGAAGTTTAAAAATGCTTCGGAACTCTTCCATTGTTCTCGGAATTCCGATGACGTTTTAAAATGCTTCGGTACTCTTCCATTGTTCTCGGAATTCCGCTGACGTTTAAAAATGCTTTGGAACTCTTCCATTGTTCTCGGAATTCCACTGAAGTTTAAAAATGCTTCGGAACTCTTCCATTTTTCTAGGAATTCTGCTGAAGTCTAAAAATTCATCTGAACTCTTCCATTATTCTCGTAATTCGTGTGAATTTTAAAAATGCTTCGGAACTCTTCTATTGTTCTCGGAATTCCGCTGAAGTTTAAAAATGCTTAAAATCTATTCCATTGTTCTCGTAATTCTGCTCATGTTTAAAAATGCTTCGGAACTCTTCCATTGTTCTCGTAATTCCGCTGAAGTTTAAAAATGCTTCGGAACTCTTCCATTGTTCTCGGAATTCCGATGACGTTTTAAAATGCTTCGGTACTCTTCCATTGTTCTCGGAATTCCGCTGACATATACAAATGCTTCGGAAATCTTGCATTGTTCTGGGCATTCCGCTGACGTTTAAAAATGCTTCGGAACTCTTCAATTGTTCTCGGAATTCTGCTGAACTTTTAAAATGCTTTGGAACTCTTCCATTGTTCTCGGAATTCCGCTGAAGTTTAAAAATGCTTCGGAAATCTTACATTGTTTTCAAAATTCCGCTGACGTTTAAAAATGCTTCGGAACTCTTCCATTGTTCTCAGAATTAAACTGAAGTTTAAAAATGCTTTGGAACTCTTCCATTGTTCTCAGAATTTTAAAAATGCTTCGGAACTCTTCAATTGTTCTCGGAATTCTGCTGAACTTTTAAAATGCTTTGGAACTCTTCCATTGTTCTCGGAATTCCGCTGAAGTTTAAAAATGCTTCGGAAATCTAACATTGTTTTCAAAATTCCGCTGACGTTTAAAAATGCTTCGGAACTCTTCCATTATTCTCGGAATTCCACTGACGTTTAAAAATGCTTTGGAACTCTTCCATTGTTCTCGGAATTCCGCTGAAGTTTAAAAATGCTTCGGAACTCTTCAATTGTTCTCAGAATTCCGCTGACGTTTAAAAATGCTACGGAAATCTTCCATTGTTTTCAAAATTCCGCTGACGTTTTAAAATGCTTCAGAACTCTTCCATTGTTCTCGGAATTCCGCTGACGTTTAATAATGCTTCGCAACTCTTTCATTGTTCTCGGAATTCCGCTGACGTTTAAAAATGCTTCGGAACTCTTCCATTGTTCTTGGAATTCCGCTGACGTTTAAAAATGTTTCGGTACTCTTCCATTGTTCTCGGTATTCCGCTGACATATAAAAATGCTTTGGAAATCTTGCATTGTTCTCGGCATTCCGCTGACGTTTAAAAATGCTTCGGAACTCTTCAATTGTTCTCGGAATTCTGCTGAACTTTTAAAATGCTATGGAACTCTTCCATTGCTCTCGGAATTCGGGTGAAGTTTAAAAATGCTTCGGAACTCTTCTATTGTTCTCGGAATTCCGCTGAAGTTAAAAAATGCTTAAAATCTCTTCCATTGTTCTCGTAATTCTGCTCATGTTTAAAAATGCTTCGGAACTCTTCCATTGTTCTCGTAATTCCACTGAAGTTTAAAAATGCTTCGGAACTCTTCCATTGTTCTCGGAATTCCGATGACGTTTTAAAATGCTTCGGTACTCTTCCATTGTTCTCGGAATTCCGCTGACGTTTAAAAATGCTTCGGAACTCTTCCATTGTTCTCGGAATTCCACTGAAGTTTAAAAATGCTTCGGAACTCTTCCATTGTTCTAGGAATTCTGCTGAAGTCTAAAAATTCATCTGAACTCTTCCATTATTCTCGGAATTCCGCTGACATTTAAAAATGCTTTGGAACTCTTCAATTGTTCTCGGAATTCTGCTGAACTTTTAAAATGCTTTGGAACTCTTCCATTGTTCTCGGAATTCCGCTGAAGTTTAAAAATGCTTCGGAAATCTTACATTGTTTTCAAAATTCCGCTGACGTTTAAAAATGCTTCGGAACTCTTCCATTGTTCTCAGAATTCCACTGAAGTTTAAAAATGCTTCGGAACTCTTCCATTGTTCTCAGAATTCCACTGAAGTTTAAAAATGCTTCGGAACTCTTCCATTGTTCTCGTAATTCCACTGAAGTTTAAAAATGCTTCGGAACTCTTCCATTGTTCTCGGAATTCCGATGACGTTTTAAAATGCTTCGGTACTCTTCCATTGTTCTCGGAATTCCGCTGACGTTTAAAAATGCTTCGGAACTCTTCCATTGTTCTCGGAATTCCACTGAAGTTTAAAAATGCTTCGGAACTCTTCCATTGTTCTAGGAATTCTGCTGAAGTCTAAAAATTCACCTGAACTCTTCCATTATTCTCGGAATTCGTGTGAATTTTAAAAATGCTTCGGAACTCTTCTATTGTTCTCGGAATTCCGCTGAAGTTTAAAAATGCTTAAAATCTATTCCATTGTTCTCGTAATTCTGCTCATGTTTAAAAATGCTTCGGAACTCTTCCATTGTTCTCGTAATTCCGCTGAAGTTTAAAAATGCTTCAGAACTCTTCCATTGTTCTCGGAATTCCGCTGAAGTTTAAAAATGCTTCGGAACTCTTCCATTGTTCTCAGAATTCCGCTGACATTTAAAAATGCTTCGGTACTCTTCCATTGTTCTCGGAATTCCGCTGACATATAAAAATGCTTCGGAAATCTTGCATTGTTCTCGACATTCCGCTGATGTTTAAAAATGCTTCGGAACTCTTCCATTGTTCTCAGAATTCCGCTGACGTTTAAAAATGCTACGGAAATCTTCCATTGTTTTCAAAATTCCGCTGACGTTTAAAAATGCTTCAGAACTCTTTCATTGTTCTCGGAATTCCGCTGACGGTTAATAATGCTTCGCAACTCTTTCATTGTTCTCGGAATTCCGCAGACGTTTAAAAATGCTTCGGAACTCTTCCATTGTTCTCAGAATTCCGCTGAAGTTTAAAAATGCTTCGGAACCCTTCCATTGTTCTCGGAATTCTGCTGAAGTTTAAAAATGCTTCGGAACTCTTCCATTGTTCTCAGAATTCCGCTGACATTTAAAAATGCTTCGGAAATCTTCCATTGTTTTCAAAATTCCGCTGACTCTTAAAAATGCTTCGGAACTCTTCCATTGTTCTCGGAATTCTGCTGACGTTTAAAAATGCTTCGGAACTCCTCCATTGTTCTCGGAATTCCGCTGACGTTTAAAAATGCTTCGGAACTCTTCCATTGTTCTTGGAATTCTGCTGAAGTTTTAAAATGCTTCGGTACTCTTCCATTGTTCTCGGAATTCCGCTGACATATAAAAATGCTTCAAAATCTTGCATTGTTCTCGGCATTCCGCTGACATTTAAAAATGCTTCGGAACTCTTCCATTGTTCTCGGAATTCCGCTGACGTTTAAAAATGCTTCGGTACTCTTCCATTGTTCTCGGAATTCCGCTGACATATAAAAATGCTTCGGAAATCTTGCATTGTTCTCGGCATTCCGCTGACGTTTAAAAATGCTTCGGAACTCTTCAATTGTTCTCGGAATTCTGCTGAACTTTTAAAATGCTTTGGAACTCTTCCATTGTTCTCGGAATTCCGCTGAAGTTTAAAAATGCTTCAGAAATCTTACATTGTTTTCAAAATTCCGCTGACGTTTAAAAATGCTTCAGAACTCTTCCATTGTTCTCGGAATTCCACTGACGTTTAAAAATGCTTTGGAACTCTTCCATTGTTCTCAGAATTCCGCTGACGTTTAAAAATGCTACGGAAAACTTCCATTGTTTTCAAAATTCCGCTGACGTTTAAAAATGCTTCAGAACTCTTCCATTGTTCTCGGAATTCCGCTGACGTTTAATAATGCTTCACAACTCTTTCATTGTTCTCGGAATTCCGCTGACGTTTAAAAATGCTTCGGAACTCTTCCATTGTTCTTGGAATTCCGCTGACGTTTAAAAATGCTTCGGTACTCTTCCATTGTTCTCGGTATTCCGCTGACATATAAAAATGCTTCGGAAATCTTGCATTGTTCTCGGCATTCCGCTGACGTTTAAAAATGCTTCGGAACTCTTCAATTGTTCTCGGAATTCTGCTGAACTTTTAAAATGCTATGGAACTCTTCCATTGCTCTCGGAATTCGGGTGAAGTTTAAAAATGCTTCGGAACTCTTCTATTGTTCTCGGAATTCCGCTGAAGTTAAAAAATGCTTAAAATCTCTTCCATTGTTCTCGTAATTCTGCTCATGTTTAAAAATGCTTCGGAACTCTTCCATTGTTCTCGTAATTCCACTGAAGTTTAAAAATGCTTCGGAACTCTTCCATTGTTCTCGGAATTCCGATGACGTTTTAAAATGCTTCGGTACTCTTCCATTGTTCTCGGAATTCCGCTGACGTTTAAAAATGCTTCGGAACTCTTCCATTGTTCTCGGAATTCCACTGAAGTTTAAAAATGCTTCGGAACTCTTCCATTATTCTCGTAATTCGTGTGAATTTTAAAAATGCTTCGGAACTCTTCTATTGTTCTCGGAATTCCGCTGAAGTTTAAAAATGCTTAAAATCTATTGCATTGTTCTCGTAATTCTGCTCATGTTTAAAAATGCTTCGGAACTCTTCCATTGTTCTCGTAATTCCGCTGAAGTTTAAAAATGCTTCGGAACTCTTCCATTGTTCTCGGAATTCCGATGACGTTTTAAAATGCTTCGGTACTCTTCCATTGTTCTCGGAATTCCGCTGACATATAAAAATGCTTCGGAAATATTGCATTGTTCTGGGCATTCCGCTGACGTTTAAAAATGCTTCGGAACTCTTCAATTGTTCTCGGAATTCTGCTGAACTTTTAAAATGCTTTGGAACTCTTCCATTGTTCTCGGAATTCCGCTGAAGTTTAAAAATGCTTCGGAAATCTTACATTGTTTTCAAAATTCCGCTGACGTTTAAAAATGCTTCGGAACTCTTCCATTGTTCTCAGAATTAAACTGAAGTTTAAAAATGCTTTGGAACTCTTCCATTGTTCTCAGAATTCCACTGAAGTTTAAAAATGCTTCGGAACTCTTCAATTGTTCACGGAATTCTGCTGAACTTTTAAAATGCTTTGGAACTCTTCCATTGTTCTCGGAATTCCGCTGAAGTTTAAAAATGCTTCGGAAATCTTACATTGTTTTCAAAATTCCGCTGACGTTTAAAAATGCTTCGGAACTCTTCCATTATTCTCGGAATTCCACTGACGTTTAAAAATGCTTTGGAACTCTTCCATTGTTCTCGGAATTCCGCTGAAGTTTAAAAATGCTTCGGAACTCTTCAATTGTTCTCAAAATTCCGCTGACGTTTAAAAATGCTACGGAAATCTTCCATTGTTTTCAAAATTCCGCTGACGTTTTAAAATGCTTCAGAACTCTTCCATTGTTCTCGGAATTCCGCTGACGTTTAATAATGCTTCGCAACTCTTTCATTGTTCTCGGAATTCCGCTGACGTTTAAAAATGCTTCGGAACTCTTCCATTGTTCTTGGAATTCCGCTGACGTTTAAAAATGCTTCGGTACTCTTCCATTGTTCTCGGTATTCCGCTGACATATAAAAATGCTTTGGAAATCTTGCATTGTTCTCGGCATTCCGCTGACGTTTAAAAATGCTTCGGAACTCTTCAATTGTTCTCGGAATTCTGCTGAACTTTTAAAATGCTATGGAACTCTTCCATTGCTCTCGGAATTCGGGTGAAGTTTAAAAATGCTTCGGAACTCTTCTATTGTTCTCGGAATTCCGCTGAAGTTAAAAAATGCTTAAAATCTCTTCCATTGTTCTCGTAATTCTGCTCATGTTTAAAAATGCTTCGGAACTCTTCCATTGTTCTCGTAATTCCACTGAAGTTTAAAAATGCTTCGGAACTCTTCCATTGTTCTCGGAATTCCGATGACGTTTTAAAATGCTTCGGTACTCTTCCATTGTTCTCGGAATTCCGCTGACGTTTAAAAATGCTTCGGAACTCTTCCATTGTTCTCGGAATTCCACTGAAGTTTAAAAATGCTTCGGAACTCTTCCATTGTTCTAGGAATTCTGCTGAAGTCTAAAAATTCATCTGAACTCTTCCATTATTCTCGGAATTCCGCTGACATTTAAAAATGCTTCGGAACTCTTCAATTGTTCTCGGAATTCTGCTGAACTTTTAAAATGCTTTGGAACTCTTCCATTGTTCTCGGAATTCCGCTGAAGTTTAAAAATGCTTCGGAAATCTTACATTGTTTTCAAAATTCCGCTGACGTTTAAAAATTCTTCGGAACTCTTCCATTGTTCTCGGAATTCCACTGAAGTTTAAAAATGCTTCGGAACTCTTCCATTGTTCTAGGAATTCTGCTGAAGTTTAAAAATTCATGTGAACTCTTCCATTATTCTCGGAATTCGTGTGAATTTTAAAATTGCTTCGGAACTTTTCTATTGTTCTCGGAATTCCGCTGAAGTTTAAAAATGCTTAAAATCTCTTACATTGTTCTCGGAATTCCGCTGAAGTTTAAAAATGCTTCAGAACTCTTCCATTGTTCTCAGTATTCCGCTGACGTTTAAAAATGCTTCGGAAATCTTCCATTGTTTTCAAAATTCCGCTGACGTTTAAAAATGCTTCGGAACTCTTCCATTGTTCTCGGAATTCCGCTGACGTTTAATAATGCTTCGCAACTCTTTCATTGTTCTCGGAATTCCGCTGACGTTTAAAAATGCTTCGGAACTCTTCCATTGTTCTCGGAATTCCGTTGAAGTTTAAAAATGCTTTGAAACTCTTCCATTGTTCTCAGAATTCTGCTGAAGTTTAAAAATGCTTCAGAACTCTTCCATTGTTCTCGGATTTCCGCTGACGTTTAATAATGCTTCGCAACTCTTTCATTGTTCTCGGAATTCCGCTGAAATTTAAAAATGCTTCGGAACTCTTCCATTGTTCTCAGAATTCCGCTGACGTTTAAAAATGCTTCGGTACTCTTCCTTTGTTCTCGGAATTCCGCTGACATATAAAAATGCTTCGGAAATCTTGCATTGTTCTCGGCATTCCGCTGACGTTTAAAAATGCTTCGGAACTCTTCAATTGTTCTCGGAATTCTGCTGAACTTTTAAAATGCTTTGGAACTCTTCCATTGCTCTCAGAATTCTGCTGAAGTTTAAAAATGCTTCAGAACTCTTACAGTGTTCTCGGAATTCTGCTGACGTTTAAAAATGCTTCGGAACTCTTCCATTGTTCTCGAAATTCCGTTGAAGTTTAAAAATGCTTCGGAACTCTTCCATTGTTCTCGGAATTCTGCTGAAGTTTAAAAATGCTTCGGAACTCTTCCATTGTTCTCAGAATTCCGCTGACGTTTTAAAATGCTTCGGTACTCTTCCATTGTTCTCGGAATTCCGCTGACGTTTAAAAATGCTTCGGAACTCTTCCATTATTCTCGGAATTCCACTGACGTTTAAAAATGCTTTGGAACTCTTCCATTGTTCTCGGAATTCCGCTGAAGTTTAAAAATGCTTCGGAACTCTTCAATTGTTCTCAGAATTCCGCTGACGTTTAAAAATGCTACGGAAATCTTCCATTGTTTTCAAAATTCCGCTGACGTTTTAAAATGCTTCAGAACTCTTCCATTGTTCTCGGAATTCCGCTGACGTTTAATAATGCTTCGCAACTCTTTCATTGTTCTCGGAATTCCGCTGACGTTTAAAAATGCTTCGGAACTCTTCCATTGTTCTTGGAATTCCGCTGACGTTTAAAAATGTTTCGGTACTCTTCCATTGTTCTCGGTATTCCGCTGACATATAAAAATGCTTTGGAAATCTTGCATTGTTCTCGGCATTCCGCTGACGTTTAAAAATGCTTCGGAACTCTTCAATTGTTCTCGGAATTCTGCTGAACTTTTAAAATGCTATGGAACTCTTCCATTGCTCTCGGAATTCGGGTGAAGTTTAAAAATGCTTCGGAACTCTTCTATTGTTCTCGGAATTCCGCTGAAGTTAAAAAATGCTTAAAATCTCTTCCATTGTTCTCGTAATTCTGCTCATGTTTAAAAATGCTTCGGAACTCTTCCATTGTTCTCGTAATTCCACTGAAGTTTAAAAATGCTTCGGAACTCTTCCATTGTTCTCGGAATTCCGATGACGTTTTAAAATGCTTCGGTACTCTTCCATTGTTCTCGGAATTCCGCTGACGTTTAAAAATGCTTCGGAACTCTTCCATTGTTCTCGGAATTCCACTGAAGTTTAAAAATGCTTCGGAACTCTTCCATTGTTCTAGGAATTCTGCTGAAGTCTAAAAATTCATCTGAACTCTTCCATTATTCTCGGAATTCCGCTGACATTTAAAAATGCTTTGGAACTCTTCAATTGTTCTCGGAATTCTGCTGAACTTTTAAAATGCTTTGGAACTCTTCCATTGTTCTCGGAATTCCGCTGAAGTTTAAAAATGCTTCGGAAATCTTACATTGTTTTCAAAATTCCGCTGACGTTTAAAAATGCTTCGGAACTCTTCCATTGTTCTCAGAATTCCACTGAAGTTTAAAAATGCTTCGGAACTCTTCCATTGTTCTCAGAATTCCACTGAAGTTTAAAAATGCTTCGGAACTCTTCCATTGTTCTCGTAATTCCACTGAAGTTTAAAAATGCTTCGGAACTCTTCCATTGTTCTCGGAATTCCGATGACGTTTTAAAATGCTTCGGTACTCTTCCATTGTTCTCGGAATTCCGCTGACGTTTAAAAATGCTTCGGAACTCTTCCATTGTTCTCGGAATTCCACTGAAGTTTAAAAATGCTTCGGAACTCTTCCATTGTTCTAGGAATTCTGCTGAAGTCTAAAAATTCACCTGAACTCTTCCATTATTCTCGGAATTCGTGTGAATTTTAAAAATGCTTCGGAACTCTTCTATTGTTCTCGGAATTCCGCTGAAGTTTAAAAATGCTTAAAATCTATTCCATTGTTCTCGTAATTCTGCTCATGTTTAAAAATGCTTCGGAACTCTTCCATTGTTCTCGTAATTCCGCTGAAGTTTAAAAATGCTTCAGAACTCTTCCATTGTTCTCGGAATTCCGCTGAAGTTTAAAAATGCTTCGGAACTCTTCCATTGTTCTCAGAATTCCGCTGACATTTAAAAATGCTTCGGTACTCTTCCATTGTTCTCGGAATTCCGCTGACATATAAAAATGCTTCGGAAATCTTGCATTGTTCTCGACATTCCGCTGATGTTTTAAAATGCTTCGGAACTCTTCCATTGTTCTCAGAATTCCGCTGACGTTTAAAAATGCTACGGAAATCTTCCATTGTTTTCAAAATTCCGCTGACGTTTAAAAATGCTTCAGAACTCTTTCATTGTTCTCGGAATTCCGCTGACGGTTAATAATGCTTCGCAACTCTTTCATTGTTCTCGGAATTCCGCAGACGTTTAAAAATGCTTCGGAACTCTTCCATTGTTCTCAGAATTCCGCTGAAGTTTAAAAATGCTTCGGAACCCTTCCATTGTTCTCGGAATTCTGCTGAAGTTTAAAAATGCTTCGGAACTCTTCCATTGTTCTCAGAATTCCGCTGACATTTAAAAATGCTTCGGAAATCTTCCATTGTTTTCAAAATTCCGCTGACTCTTAAAAATGCTTCGGAACTCTTCCATTGTTCTCGGAATTCTGCTGACGTTTAAAAATGCTTCGGAACTCCTCCATTGTTCTCGGAATTCCGCTGACGTTTAAAAATGCTTCGGAACTCTTCCATTGTTCTTGGAATTCTGCTGAAGTTTTAAAATGCTTCGGTACTCTTCCATTGTTCTCGGAATTCCGCTGACATATAAAAATGCTTCAAAATCTTGCATTGTTCTCGGCATTCCGCTGACATTTAAAAATGCTTCGGAACTCTTCCATTGTTCTCGGAATTCCGCTGACGTTTAAAAATGCTTCGGTACTCTTCCATTGTTCTCGGAATTCCGCTGACATATAAAAATGCTTCAAAATCTTGCATTGTTCTCGGCATTCCGCTGACATTTAAAAATGCTTTGGAACTCTTCCATTGTTCTCGGAATTCCGCTGAAGTTTAAAAATGCTTCAGAAATCTTACATTGTTTTCAAAATTCCGCTGACGTTTAAAAATGCTTCGGAACTCTTCCATTGTTCTCGGAATTCCACTGACGTTTAAAAATGCTTTGGAACTCTTCCATTGTTCTCAGAATTCCGCTGACGTTTAAAAATGCTACGGAAAACTTCCATTGTTTTCAAAATTCCGCTGACGTTTAAAAATGCTTCAGAACTCTTCCATTGTTCTCGGAATTCCGCTGACGTTTAATAATGCTTCACAACTCTTTCATTGTTCTCGGAATTCCGCTGACGTTTAAAAATGCTTCGGAACTCTTCCATTGTTCTTGGAATTCCGCTGACGTTTAAAAATGCTTCGGTACTCTTCCATTGTTCTCGGTATTCCGCTGACATATAAAAATGCTTCGGAAATCTTGCATTGTTCTCGGCATTCCGCTGACGTTTAAAAATGCTTCGGAACTCTTCAATTGTTCTCGGAATTCTGCTGAACTTTTAAAATGCTATGGAACTCTTCCATTGCTCTCGGAATTCGGGTGAAGTTTAAAAATGCTTCGGAACTCTTCTATTGTTCTCGGAATTCCGCTGAAGTTAAAAAATGCTTAAAATCTCTTCCATTGTTCTCGTAATTCTGCTCATGTTTAAAAATGCTTCGGAACTCTTCCATTGTTCTCGTAATTCCACTGAAGTTTAAAAATGCTTCGGAACTCTTCCATTGTTCTCGGAATTCCGATGACGTTTTAAAATGCTTCGGTACTCTTCCATTGTTCTCGGAATTCCGCTGACGTTTAAAAATGCTTTGGAACTCTTCCATTGTTCTCGGAATTCCACTGAAGTTTAAAAATGCTTCGGAACTCTTCCATTTTTCTAGGAATTCTGCTGAAGTCTAAAAATTCATCTGAACTCTTCCATTATTCTCGTAATTCGTGTGAATTTTAAAAATGCTTCGGAACTCTTCTATTGTTCTCGGAATTCCGCTGAAGTTTAAAAATGCTTAAAATCTATTCCATTGTTCTCGTAATTCTGCTCATGTTTAAAAATGCTTCGGAACTCTTCCATTGTTCTCGTAATTCCGCTGAAGTTTAAAAATGCTTCGGAACTCTTCCATTGTTCTCGGAATTCCGATGACGTTTTAAAATGCTTCGGTACTCTTCCATTGTTCTCGGAATTCCGCTGACATATACAAATGCTTCGGAAATCTTGCATTGTTCTGGGCATTCCGCTGACGTTTAAAAATGCTTCGGAACTCTTCAATTGTTCTCGGAATTCTGCTGAACTTTTAAAATGCTTTGGAACTCTTCCATTGTTCTCGGAATTCCGCTGAAGTTTAAAAATGCTTCGGAAATCTTACATTGTTTTCAAAATTCCGCTGACGTTTAAAAATGCTTCGGAACTCTTCCATTGTTCTCAGAATTAAACTGAAGTTTAAAAATGCTTTGGAACTCTTCCATTGTTCTCAGAATTTTAAAAATGCTTCGGAACTCTTCAATTGTTCTCGGAATTCTGCTGAACTTTTAAAATGCTTTGGAACTCTTCCATTGTTCTCGGAATTCCGCTGAAGTTTAAAAATGCTTCGGAAATCTAACATTGTTTTCAAAATTCCGCTGACGTTTAAAAATGCTTCGGAACTCTTCCATTATTCTCGGAATTCCACTGACGTTTAAAAATGCTTTGGAACTCTTCCATTGTTCTCGGAATTCCGCTGAAGTTTAAAAATGCTTCGGAACTCTTCAATTGTTCTCAGAATTCCGCTGACGTTTAAAAATGCTACGGAAATCTTCCATTGTTTTCAAAATTCCGCTGACGTTTTAAAATGCTTCAGAACTCTTCCATTGTTCTCGGAATTCCGCTGACGTTTAATAATGCTTCGCAACTCTTTCATTGTTCTCGGAATTCCGCTGACGTTTAAAAATGCTTCGGAACTCTTCCATTGTTCTTGGAATTCCGCTGACGTTTAAAAATGTTTCGGTACTCTTCCATTGTTCTCGGTATTCCGCTGACATATAAAAATGCTTTGGAAATCTTGCATTGTTCTCGGCATTCCGCTGACGTTTAAAAATGCTTCGGAACTCTTCAATTGTTCTCGGAATTCTGCTGAACTTTTAAAATGCTATGGAACTCTTCCATTGCTCTCGGAATTCGGGTGAAGTTTAAAAATGCTTCGGAACTCTTCTATTGTTCTCGGAATTCCGCTGAAGTTAAAAAATGCTTAAAATCTCTTCCATTGTTCTCGTAATTCTGCTCATGTTTAAAAATGCTTCGGAACTCTTCCATTGTTCTCGTAATTCCACTGAAGTTTAAAAATGCTTCGGAACTCTTCCATTGTTCTCGGAATTCCGATGACGTTTTAAAATGCTTCGGTACTCTTCCATTGTTCTCGGAATTCCGCTGACGTTTAAAAATGCTTCGGAACTCTTCCATTGTTCTCGGAATTCCACTGAAGTTTAAAAATGCTTCGGAACTCTTCCATTGTTCTAGGAATTCTGCTGAAGTCTAAAAATTCATCTGAACTCTTCCATTATTCTCGGAATTCCGCTGACATTTAAAAATGCTTTGGAACTCTTCAATTGTTCTCGGAATTCTGCTGAACTTTTAAAATGCTTTGGAACTCTTCCATTGTTCTCGGAATTCCGCTGAAGTTTAAAAATGCTTCGGAAATCTTACATTGTTTTCAAAATTCCGCTGACGTTTAAAAATGCTTCGGAACTCTTCCATTGTTCTCAGAATTCCACTGAAGTTTAAAAATGCTTCGGAACTCTTCCATTGTTCTCAGAATTCCACTGAAGTTTAAAAATGCTTCGGAACTCTTCCATTGTTCTCGTAATTCCACTGAAGTTTAAAAATGCTTCGGAACTCTTCCATTGTTCTCGGAATTCCGATGACGTTTTAAAATGCTTCGGTACTCTTCCATTGTTCTCGGAATTCCGCTGACGTTTAAAAATGCTTCGGAACTCTTCCATTGTTCTCGGAATTCCACTGAAGTTTAAAAATGCTTCGGAACTCTTCCATTGTTCTAGGAATTCTGCTGAAGTCTAAAAATTCACCTGAACTCTTCCATTATTCTCGGAATTCGTGTGAATTTTAAAAATGCTTCGGAACTCTTCTATTGTTCTCGGAATTCCGCTGAAGTTTAAAAATGCTTAAAATCTATTCCATTGTTCTCGTAATTCTGCTCATGTTTAAAAATGCTTCGGAACTCTTCCATTGTTCTCGTAATTCCGCTGAAGTTTAAAAATGCTTCAGAACTCTTCCATTGTTCTCGGAATTCCGCTGAAGTTTAAAAATGCTTCGGAACTCTTCCATTGTTCTCAGAATTCCGCTGACATTTAAAAATGCTTCGGTACTCTTCCATTGTTCTCGGAATTCCGCTGACATATAAAAATGCTTCGGAAATCTTGCATTGTTCTCGACATTCCGCTGATGTTTAAAAATGCTTCGGAACTCTTCCATTGTTCTCAGAATTCCGCTGACGTTTAAAAATGCTACGGAAATCTTCCATTGTTTTCAAAATTCCGCTGACGTTTAAAAATGCTTCAGAACTCTTTCATTGTTCTCGGAATTCCGCTGACGGTTAATAATGCTTCGCAACTCTTTCATTGTTCTCGGAATTCCGCAGACGTTTAAAAATGCTTCGGAACTCTTCCATTGTTCTCAGAATTCCGCTGAAGTTTAAAAATGCTTCGGAACCCTTCCATTGTTCTCGGAATTCTGCTGAAGTTTAAAAATGCTTCGGAACTCTTCCATTGTTCTCAGAATTCCGCTGACATTTAAAAATGCTTCGGAAATCTTCCATTGTTTTCAAAATTCCGCTGACTCTTAAAAATGCTTCGGAACTCTTCCATTGTTCTCGGAATTCTGCTGACGTTTAAAAATGCTTCGGAACTCCTCCATTGTTCTCGGAATTCCGCTGACGTTTAAAAATGCTTCGGAACTCTTCCATTGTTCTTGGAATTCTGCTGAAGTTTTAAAATGCTTCGGTACTCTTCCATTGTTCTCGGAATTCCGCTGACATATAAAAATGCTTCAAAATCTTGCATTGTTCTCGGCATTCCGCTGACATTTAAAAATGCTTCGGAACTCTTCCATTGTTCTCGGAATTCCGCTGACGTTTAAAAATGCTTCGGTACTCTTCCATTGTTCTCGGAATTCCGCTGACATATAAAAATGCTTCGGAAATCTTGCATTGTTCTCGGCATTCCGCTGACATTTAAAAATGCTTCGGAACTCTTCAATTGTTCTCGGAATTCTGCTGAACTTTTAAAATGCTTTGGAACTCTTCCATTGTTCTCGGAATTCCGCTGAAGTTTAAAAATGCTTCAGAAATCTTACATTGTTTTCAAAATTCCGCTGACGTTTAAAAATGCTTCAGAACTCTTCCATTGTTCTCGGAATTCCACTGACGTTTAAAAATGCTTTGGAACTCTTCCATTGTTCTCAGAATTCCGCTGACGTTTAAAAATGCTACGGAAAACTTCCATTGTTTTCAAAATTCCGCTGACGTTTAAAAATGCTTCAGAACTCTTCCATTGTTCTCGGAATTCCGCTGACGTTTAATAATGCTTCACAACTCTTTCATTGTTCTCGGAATTCCGCTGACGTTTAAAAATGCTTCGGAACTCTTCCATTGTTCTTGGAATTCCGCTGACGTTTAAAAATGCTTCGGTACTCTTCCATTGTTCTCGGTATTCCGCTGACATATAAAAATGCTTCGGAAATCTTGCATTGTTCTCGGCATTCCGCTGACGTTTAAAAATGCTTCGGAACTCTTCAATTGTTCTCGGAATTCTGCTGAACTTTTAAAATGCTATGGAACTCTTCCATTGCTCTCGGAATTCGGGTGAAGTTTAAAAATGCTTCGGAACTCTTCTATTGTTCTCGGAATTCCGCTGAAGTTAAAAAATGCTTAAAATCTCTTCCATTGTTCTCGTAATTCTGCTCATGTTTAAAAATGCTTCGGAACTCTTCCATTGTTCTCGTAATTCCACTGAAGTTTAAAAATGCTTCGGAACTCTTCCATTGTTCTCGGAATTCCGATGACGTTTTAAAATGCTTCGGTACTCTTCCATTGTTCTCGGAATTCCGCTGACGTTTAAAAATGCTTCGGAACTCTTCCATTGTTCTCGGAATTCCACTGAAGTTTAAAAATGCTTCGGAACTCTTCCATTATTCTCGTAATTCGTGTGAATTTTAAAAATGCTTCGGAACTCTTCTATTGTTCTCGGAATTCCGCTGAAGTTTAAAAATGCTTAAAATCTATTGCATTGTTCTCGTAATTCTGCTCATGTTTAAAAATGCTTCGGAACTCTTCCATTGTTCTCGTAATTCCGCTGAAGTTTAAAAATGCTTCGGAACTCTTCCATTGTTCTCGGAATTCCGATGACGTTTTAAAATGCTTCGGTACTCTTCCATTGTTCTCGGAATTCCGCTGACATATAAAAATGCTTCGGAAATATTGCATTGTTCTGGGCATTCCGCTGACGTTTAAAAATGCTTCGGAACTCTTCAATTGTTCTCGGAATTCTGCTGAACTTTTAAAATGCTTTGGAACTCTTCCATTGTTCTCGGAATTCCGCTGAAGTTTAAAAATGCTTCGGAAATCTTACATTGTTTTCAAAATTCCGCTGACGTTTAAAAATGCTTCGGAACTCTTCCATTGTTCTCAGAATTAAACTGAAGTTTAAAAATGCTTTGGAACTCTTCCATTGTTCTCAGAATTCCACTGAAGTTTAAAAATGCTTCGGAACTCTTCAATTGTTCACGGAATTCTGCTGAACTTTTAAAATGCTTTGGAACTCTTCCATTGTTCTCGGAATTCCGCTGAAGTTTAAAAATGCTTCGGAAATCTTACATTGTTTTCAAAATTCCGCTGACGTTTAAAAATGCTTCGGAACTCTTCCATTATTCTCGGAATTCCACTGACGTTTAAAAATGCTTTGGAACTCTTCCATTGTTCTCGGAATTCCGCTGAAGTTTAAAAATGCTTCGGAACTCTTCAATTGTTCTCAAAATTCCGCTGACGTTTAAAAATGCTACGGAAATCTTCCATTGTTTTCAAAATTCCGCTGACGTTTTAAAATGCTTCAGAACTCTTCCATTGTTCTCGGAATTCCGCTGACGTTTAATAATGCTTCGCAACTCTTTCATTGTTCTCGGAATTCCGCTGACGTTTAAAAATGCTTCGGAACTCTTCCATTGTTCTTGGAATTCCGCTGACGTTTAAAAATGCTTCGGTACTCTTCCATTGTTCTCGGTATTCCGCTGACATATAAAAATGCTTTGGAAATCTTGCATTGTTCTCGGCATTCCGCTGACGTTTAAAAATGCTTCGGAACTCTTCAATTGTTCTCGGAATTCTGCTGAACTTTTAAAATGCTATGGAACTCTTCCATTGCTCTCGGAATTCGGGTGAAGTTTAAAAATGCTTCGGAACTCTTCTATTGTTCTCGGAATTCCGCTGAAGTTAAAAAATGCTTAAAATCTCTTCCATTGTTCTCGTAATTCTGCTCATGTTTAAAAATGCTTCGGAACTCTTCCATTGTTCTCGTAATTCCACTGAAGTTTAAAAATGCTTCGGAACTCTTCCATTGTTCTCGGAATTCCGATGACGTTTTAAAATGCTTCGGTACTCTTCCATTGTTCTCGGAATTCCGCTGACGTTTAAAAATGCTTCGGAACTCTTCCATTGTTCTCGGAATTCCACTGAAGTTTAAAAATGCTTCGGAACTCTTCCATTGTTCTAGGAATTCTGCTGAAGTCTAAAAATTCATCTGAACTCTTCCATTATTCTCGGAATTCCGCTGACATTTAAAAATGCTTCGGAACTCTTCAATTGTTCTCGGAATTCTGCTGAACTTTTAAAATGCTTTGGAACTCTTCCATTGTTCTCGGAATTCCGCTGAAGTTTAAAAATGCTTCGGAAATCTTACATTGTTTTCAAAATTCCGCTGACGTTTAAAAATTCTTCGGAACTCTTCCATTGTTCTCGGAATTCCACTGAAGTTTAAAAATGCTTCGGAACTCTTCCATTGTTCTAGGAATTCTGCTGAAGTTTAAAAATTCATGTGAACTCTTCCATTATTCTCGGAATTCGTGTGAATTTTAAAATTGCTTCGGAACTTTTCTATTGTTCTCGGAATTCCGCTGAAGTTTAAAAATGCTTAAAATCTCTTACATTGTTCTCGGAATTCCGCTGAAGTTTAAAAATGCTTCAGAACTCTTCCATTGTTCTCAGAATTCCGCTGACGTTTAAAAATGCTTCGGAAATCTTCCATTGTTTTCAAAATTCCGCTGACGTTTAAAAATGCTTCGGAACTCTTCCATTGTTCTCGGAATTCCGCTGACGTTTAATAATGCTTCGCAACTCTTTCATTGTTCTCGGAATTCCGCTGACGTTTAAAAATGCTTCGGAACTCTTCCATTGTTCTCGGAATTCCGTTGAAGTTTAAAAATGCTTTGAAACTCTTCCATTGTTCTCAGAATTCTGCTGAAGTTTAAAAATGCTTCAGAACTCTTCCATTGTTCTCGGATTTCCGCTGACGTTTAATAATGCTTCGCAACTCTTTCATTGTTCTCGGAATTCCGCTGAAATTTAAAAATGCTTCGGAACTCTTCCATTGTTCTCAGAATTCCGCTGACGTTTAAAAATGCTTCGGTACTCTTCCTTTGTTCTCGGAATTCCGCTGACATATAAAAATGCTTCGGAAATCTTGCATTGTTCTCGGCATTCCGCTGACGTTTAAAAATGCTTCGGAACTCTTCAATTGTTCTCGGAATTCTGCTGAACTTTTAAAATGCTTTGGAACTCTTCCATTGCTCTCAGAATTCTGCTGAAGTTTAAAAATGCTTCAGAACTCTTACAGTGTTCTCGGAATTCTGCTGACGTTTAAAAATGCTTCGGAACTCTTCCATTGTTCTCGAAATTCCGTTGAAGTTTAAAAATGCTTCGGAACTCTTCCATTGTTCTCGGAATTCTGCTGAAGTTTAAAAATGCTTCGGAACTCTTCCATTGTTCTCAGAATTCCGCTGACGTTTTAAAATGCTTCGGTACTCTTCCATTGTTCTCGGAATTCCGCTGACGTTTAAAAATGCTTCGGAACTCTTCCATTATTCTCGGAATTCCACTGACGTTTAAAAATGCTTTGGAACTCTTCCATTGTTCTCGGAATTCCGCTGAAGTTTAAAAATGCTTCGGAACTCTTCAATTGTTCTCAGAATTCCGCTGACGTTTAAAAATGCTACGGAAATCTTCCATTGTTTTCAAAATTCCGCTGACGTTTTAAAATGCTTCAGAACTCTTCCATTGTTCTCGGAATTCCGCTGACGTTTAATAATGCTTCGCAACTCTTTCATTGTTCTCGGAATTCCGCTGACGTTTAAAAATGCTTCGGAACTCTTCCATTGTTCTTGGAATTCCGCTGACGTTTAAAAATGTTTCGGTACTCTTCCATTGTTCTCGGTATTCCGCTGACATATAAAAATGCTTTGGAAATCTTGCATTGTTCTCGGCATTCCGCTGACGTTTAAAAATGCTTCGGAACTCTTCAATTGTTCTCGGAATTCTGCTGAACTTTTAAAATGCTATGGAACTCTTCCATTGCTCTCGGAATTCGGGTGAAGTTTAAAAATGCTTCGGAACTCTTCTATTGTTCTCGGAATTCCGCTGAAGTTAAAAAATGCTTAAAATCTCTTCCATTGTTCTCGTAATTCTGCTCATGTTTAAAAATGCTTCGGAACTCTTCCATTGTTCTCGTAATTCCACTGAAGTTTAAAAATGCTTCGGAACTCTTCCATTGTTCTCGGAATTCCGATGACGTTTTAAAATGCTTCGGTACTCTTCCATTGTTCTCGGAATTCCGCTGACGTTTAAAAATGCTTCGGAACTCTTCCATTGTTCTCGGAATTCCACTGAAGTTTAAAAATGCTTCGGAACTCTTCCATTGTTCTAGGAATTCTGCTGAAGTCTAAAAATTCATCTGAACTCTTCCATTATTCTCGGAATTCCGCTGACATTTAAAAATGCTTTGGAACTCTTCAATTGTTCTCGGAATTCTGCTGAACTTTTAAAATGCTTTGGAACTCTTCCATTGTTCTCGGAATTCCGCTGAAGTTTAAAAATGCTTCGGAAATCTTACATTGTTTTCAAAATTCCGCTGACGTTTAAAAATGCTTCGGAACTCTTCCATTGTTCTCAGAATTCCACTGAAGTTTAAAAATGCTTCGGAACTCTTCCATTGTTCTCAGAATTCCACTGAAGTTTAAAAATGCTTCGGAACTCTTCCATTGTTCTCGTAATTCCACTGAAGTTTAAAAATGCTTCGGAACTCTTCCATTGTTCTCGGAATTCCGATGACGTTTTAAAATGCTTCGGTACTCTTCCATTGTTCTCGGAATTCCGCTGACGTTTAAAAATGCTTCGGAACTCTTCCATTGTTCTCGGAATTCCACTGAAGTTTAAAAATGCTTCGGAACTCTTCCATTGTTCTAGGAATTCTGCTGAAGTCTAAAAATTCACCTGAACTCTTCCATTATTCTCGGAATTCGTGTGAATTTTAAAAATGCTTCGGAACTCTTCTATTGTTCTCGGAATTCCGCTGAAGTTTAAAAATGCTTAAAATCTATTCCATTGTTCTCGTAATTCTGCTCATGTTTAAAAATGCTTCGGAACTCTTCCATTGTTCTCGTAATTCCGCTGAAGTTTAAAAATGCTTCAGAACTCTTCCATTGTTCTCGGAATTCCGCTGAAGTTTAAAAATGCTTCGGAACTCTTCCATTGTTCTCAGAATTCCGCTGACATTTAAAAATGCTTCGGTACTCTTCCATTGTTCTCGGAATTCCGCTGACATATAAAAATGCTTCGGAAATCTTGCATTGTTCTCGACATTCCGCTGATGTTTTAAAATGCTTCGGAACTCTTCCATTGTTCTCAGAATTCCGCTGACGTTTAAAAATGCTACGGAAATCTTCCATTGTTTTCAAAATTCCGCTGACGTTTAAAAATGCTTCAGAACTCTTTCATTGTTCTCGGAATTCCGCTGACGGTTAATAATGCTTCGCAACTCTTTCATTGTTCTCGGAATTCCGCAGACGTTTAAAAATGCTTCGGAACTCTTCCATTGTTCTCAGAATTCCGCTGAAGTTTAAAAATGCTTCGGAACCCTTCCATTGTTCTCGGAATTCTGCTGAAGTTTAAAAATGCTTCGGAACTCTTCCATTGTTCTCAGAATTCCGCTGACATTTAAAAATGCTTCGGAAATCTTCCATTGTTTTCAAAATTCCGCTGACTCTTAAAAATGCTTCGGAACTCTTCCATTGTTCTCGGAATTCTGCTGACGTTTAAAAATGCTTCGGAACTCCTCCATTGTTCTCGGAATTCCGCTGACGTTTAAAAATGCTTCGGAACTCTTCCATTGTTCTTGGAATTCTGCTGAAGTTTTAAAATGCTTCGGTACTCTTCCATTGTTCTCGGAATTCCGCTGACATATAAAAATGCTTCAAAATCTTGCATTGTTCTCGGCATTCCGCTGACATTTAAAAATGCTTCGGAACTCTTCCATTGTTCTCGGAATTCCGCTGACGTTTAAAAATGCTTCGGTACTCTTCCATTGTTCTCGGAATTCCGCTGACATATAAAAATGCTTCGGAAATCTTGCATTGTTCTCGGCATTCCGCTGACGTTTAAAAATGCTTCGGAACTCTTCAATTGTTCTCGGAATTCTGCTGAACTTTTAAAATGCTTTGGAACTCTTCCATTGTTCTCGGAATTCCGCTGAAGTTTAAAAATGCTTCAGAAATCTTACATTGTTTTCAAAATTCCGCTGACGTTTAAAAATGCTTCAGAACTCTTCCATTGTTCTCGGAATTCCACTGACGTTTAAAAATGCTTTGGAACTCTTCCATTGTTCTCAGAATTCCGCTGACGTTTAAAAATGCTACGGAAAACTTCCATTGTTTTCAAAATTCCGCTGACGTTTAAAAATGCTTCAGAACTCTTCCATTGTTCTCGGAATTCCGCTGACGTTTAATAATGCTTCACAACTCTTTCATTGTTCTCGGAATTCCGCTGACGTTTAAAAATGCTTCGGAACTCTTCCATTGTTCTTGGAATTCCGCTGACGTTTAAAAATGCTTCGGTACTCTTCCATTGTTCTCGGTATTCCGCTGACATATAAAAATGCTTCGGAAATCTTGCATTGTTCTCGGCATTCCGCTGACGTTTAAAAATGCTTCGGAACTCTTCAATTGTTCTCGGAATTCTGCTGAACTTTTAAAATGCTATGGAACTCTTCCATTGCTCTCGGAATTCGGGTGAAGTTTAAAAATGCTTCGGAACTCTTCTATTGTTCTCGGAATTCCGCTGAAGTTAAAAAATGCTTAAAATCTCTTCCATTGTTCTCGTAATTCTGCTCATGTTTAAAAATGCTTCGGAACTCTTCCATTGTTCTCGTAATTCCACTGAAGTTTAAAAATGCTTCGGAACTCTTCCATTGTTCTCGGAATTCCGATGACGTTTTAAAATGCTTCGGTACTCTTCCATTGTTCTCGGAATTCCGCTGACGTTTAAAAATGCTTCGGAACTCTTCCATTGTTCTCGGAATTCCACTGAAGTTTAAAAATGCTTCGGAACTCTTCCATTGTTCTAGGAATTCTGCTGAAGTCTAAAAATTCATCTGAACTCTTCCATTATTCTCGGAATTCCGCTGACATTTAAAAATGCTTTGGAACTCTTCAATTGTTCTCGGAATTCTGCTGAACTTTTAAAATGCTTTGGAACTCTTCCATTGTTCTCGGAATTCCGCTGAAGTTTAAAAATGCTTCGGAAATCTTACATTGTTTTCAAAATTCCGCTGACGTTTAAAAATGCTTCGGAACTCTTCCATTGTTCTCAGAATTCCACTGAAGTTTAAAAATGCTTCGGAACTCTTCCATTGTTCTCAGAATTCCACTGAAGTTTAAAAATGCTTCGGAACTCTTCCATTGTTCTCGTAATTCCACTGAAGTTTAAAAATGCTTCGGAACTCTTCCATTGTTCTCGGAATTCCGATGACGTTTTAAAATGCTTCGGTACTCTTCCATTGTTCTCGGAATTCCGCTGACGTTTAAAAATGCTTCGGAACTCTTCCATTGTTCTCGGAATTCCACTGAAGTTTAAAAATGCTTCGGAACTCTTCCATTGTTCTAGGAATTCTGCTGAAGTCTAAAAATTCACCTGAACTCTTCCATTATTCTCGGAATTCGTGTGAATTTTAAAAATGCTTCGGAACTCTTCTATTGTTCTCGGAATTCCGCTGAAGTTTAAAAATGCTTAAAATCTATTCCATTGTTCTCGTAATTCTGCTCATGTTTAAAAATGCTTCGGAACTCTTCCATTGTTCTCGTAATTCCGCTGAAGTTTAAAAATGCTTCAGAACTCTTCCATTGTTCTCGGAATTCCGCTGAAGTTTAAAAATGCTTCGGAACTCTTCCATTGTTCTCAGAATTCCGCTGACATTTAAAAATGCTTCGGTACTCTTCCATTGTTCTCGGAATTCCGCTGACATATAAAAATGCTTCGGAAATCTTGCATTGTTCTCGACATTCCGCTGATGTTTTAAAATGCTTCGGAACTCTTCCATTGTTCTCAGAATTCCGCTGACGTTTAAAAATGCTACGGAAATCTTCCATTGTTTTCAAAATTCCGCTGACGTTTAAAAATGCTTCAGAACTCTTTCATTGTTCTCGGAATTCCGCTGACGGTTAATAATGCTTCGCAACTCTTTCATTGTTCTCGGAATTCCGCAGACGTTTAAAAATGCTTCGGAACTCTTCCATTGTTCTCAGAATTCCGCTGAAGTTTAAAAATGCTTCGGAACCCTTCCATTGTTCTCGGAATTCTGCTGAAGTTTAAAAATGCTTCGGAACTCTTCCATTGTTCTCAGAATTCCGCTGACATTTAAAAATGCTTCGGAAATCTTCCATTGTTTTCAAAATTCCGCTGACTCTTAAAAATGCTTCGGAACTCTTCCATTGTTCTCGGAATTCTGCTGACGTTTAAAAATGCTTCGGAACTCCTCCATTGTTCTCGGAATTCCGCTGACGTTTAAAAATGCTTCGGAACTCTTCCATTGTTCTTGGAATTCTGCTGAAGTTTTAAAATGCTTCGGTACTCTTCCATTGTTCTCGGAATTCCGCTGACATATAAAAATGCTTCAAAATCTTGCATTGTTCTCGGCATTCCGCTGACATTTAAAAATGCTTCGGAACTCTTCCATTGTTCTCGGAATTCCGCTGACGTTTAAAAATGCTTCGGTACTCTTCCATTGTTCTCGGAATTCCGCTGACATATAAAAATGCTTCGGAAATCTTGCATTGTTCTCGGCATTCCGCTGACGTTTAAAAATGCTTCGGAACTCTTCAATTGTTCTCGGAATTCTGCTGAACTTTTAAAATGCTTTGGAACTCTTCCATTGTTCTCGGAATTCCGCTGAAGTTTAAAAATGCTTCAGAAATCTTACATTGTTTTCAAAATTCCGCTGACGTTTAAAAATGCTTCAGAACTCTTCCATTGTTCTCGGAATTCCACTGACGTTTAAAAATGCTTTGGAACTCTTCCATTGTTCTCAGAATTCCGCTGACGTTTAAAAATGCTACGGAAAACTTCCATTGTTTTCAAAATTCCGCTGACGTTTAAAAATGCTTCAGAACTCTTCCATTGTTCTCGGAATTCCGCTGACGTTTAATAATGCTTCACAACTCTTTCATTGTTCTCGGAATTCCGCTGACGTTTAAAAATGCTTCGGAACTCTTCCATTGTTCTTGGAATTCCGCTGACGTTTAAAAATGCTTCGGTACTCTTCCATTGTTCTCGGTATTCCGCTGACATATAAAAATGCTTCGGAAATCTTGCATTGTTCTCGGCATTCCGCTGACGTTTAAAAATGCTTCGGAACTCTTCAATTGTTCTCGGAATTCTGCTGAACTTTTAAAATGCTATGGAACTCTTCCATTGCTCTCGGAATTCGGGTGAAGTTTAAAAATGCTTCGGAACTCTTCTATTGTTCTCGGAATTCCGCTGAAGTTAAAAAATGCTTAAAATCTCTTCCATTGTTCTCGTAATTCTGCTCATGTTTAAAAATGCTTCGGAACTCTTCCATTGTTCTCGTAATTCCACTGAAGTTTAAAAATGCTTCGGAACTCTTCCATTGTTCTCGGAATTCCGATGACGTTTTAAAATGCTTCGGTACTCTTCCATTGTTCTCGGAATTCCGCTGACGTTTAAAAATGCTTCGGAACTCTTCCATTGTTCTCGGAATTCCACTGAAGTTTAAAAATGCTTCGGAACTCTTCCATTATTCTCGTAATTCGTGTGAATTTTAAAAATGCTTCGGAACTCTTCTATTGTTCTCGGAATTCCGCTGAAGTTTAAAAATGCTTAAAATCTATTGCATTGTTCTCGTAATTCTGCTCATGTTTAAAAATGCTTCGGAACTCTTCCATTGTTCTCGTAATTCCGCTGAAGTTTAAAAATGCTTCGGAACTCTTCCATTGTTCTCGGAATTCCGATGACGTTTTAAAATGCTTCGGTACTCTTCCATTGTTCTCGGAATTCCGCTGACATATAAAAATGCTTCGGAAATATTGCATTGTTCTGGGCATTCCGCTGACGTTTAAAAATGCTTCGGAACTCTTCAATTGTTCTCGGAATTCTGCTGAACTTTTAAAATGCTTTGGAACTCTTCCATTGTTCTCGGAATTCCGCTGAAGTTTAAAAATGCTTCGGAACTCTTCCATTGTTCTCGGAATTCCGATGACGTTTTAAAATGCTTCGGTACTCTTCCATTGTTCTCGGAATTCCGCTGACATATAAAAATGCTTCGGAAATATTGCATTGTTCTGGGCATTCCGCTGACGTTTAAAAATGCTTCGGAACTCTTCAATTGTTCTCGGAATTCTGCTGAACTTTTAAAATGCTTTGGAACTCTTCCATTGTTCTCGGAATTCCGCTGAAGTTTAAAAATGCTTCGGAAATCTTACATTGTTTTCAAAATTCCGCTGACGTTTAAAAATGCTTCGGAACTCTTCCATTGTTCTCAGAATTAAACTGAAGTTTAAAAATGCTTTGGAACTCTTCCATTGTTCTCAGAATTCCACTGAAGTTTAAAAATGCTTCGGAACTCTTCAATTGTTCACGGAATTCTGCTGAACTTTTAAAATGCTTTGGAACTCTTCCATTGTTCTCGGAATTCCGCTGAAGTTTAAAAATGCTTCGGAAATCTTACATTGTTTTCAAAATTCCGCTGACGTTTAAAAATGCTTCGGAACTCTTCCATTATTCTCGGAATTCCACTGACGTTTAAAAATGCTTTGGAACTCTTCCATTGTTCTCGGAATTCCGCTGAAGTTTAAAAATGCTTCGGAACTCTTCAATTGTTCTCAAAATTCCGCTGACGTTTAAAAATGCTACGGAAATCTTCCATTGTTTTCAAAATTCCGCTGACGTTTTAAAATGCTTCAGAACTCTTCCATTGTTCTCGGAATTCCGCTGACGTTTAATAATGCTTCGCAACTCTTTCATTGTTCTCGGAATTCCGCTGACGTTTAAAAATGCTTCGGAACTCTTCCATTGTTCTTGGAATTCCGCTGACGTTTAAAAATGCTTCGGTACTCTTCCATTGTTCTCGGTATTCCGCTGACATATAAAAATGCTTTGGAAATCTTGCATTGTTCTCGGCATTCCGCTGACGTTTAAAAATGCTTCGGAACTCTTCAATTGTTCTCGGAATTCTGCTGAACTTTTAAAATGCTATGGAACTCTTCCATTGCTCTCGGAATTCGGGTGAAGTTTAAAAATGCTTCGGAACTCTTCTATTGTTCTCGGAATTCCGCTGAAGTTAAAAAATGCTTAAAATCTCTTCCATTGTTCTCGTAATTCTGCTCATGTTTAAAAATGCTTCGGAACTCTTCCATTGTTCTCGTAATTCCACTGAAGTTTAAAAATGCTTCGGAACTCTTCCATTGTTCTCGGAATTCCGATGACGTTTTAAAATGCTTCGGTACTCTTCCATTGTTCTCGGAATTCCGCTGACGTTTAAAAATGCTTCGGAACTCTTCCATTGTTCTCGGAATTCCACTGAAGTTTAAAAATGCTTCGGAACTCTTCCATTGTTCTAGGAATTCTGCTGAAGTCTAAAAATTCATCTGAACTCTTCCATTATTCTCGGAATTCCGCTGACATTTAAAAATGCTTCGGAACTCTTCAATTGTTCTCGGAATTCTGCTGAACTTTTAAAATGCTTTGGAACTCTTCCATTGTTCTCGGAATTCCGCTGAAGTTTAAAAATGCTTCGGAAATCTTACATTGTTTTCAAAATTCCGCTGACGTTTAAAAATTCTTCGGAACTCTTCCATTGTTCTCGGAATTCCACTGAAGTTTAAAAATGCTTCGGAACTCTTCCATTGTTCTAGGAATTCTGCTGAAGTTTAAAAATTCATGTGAACTCTTCCATTATTCTCGGAATTCGTGTGAATTTTAAAATTGCTTCGGAACTTTTCTATTGTTCTCGGAATTCCGCTGAAGTTTAAAAATGCTTAAAATCTCTTACATTGTTCTCGGAATTCCGCTGAAGTTTAAAAATGCTTCAGAACTCTTCCATTGTTCTCAGAATTCCGCTGACGTTTAAAAATGCTTCGGAAATCTTCCATTGTTTTCAAAATTCCGCTGACGTTTAAAAATGCTTCGGAACTCTTCCATTGTTCTCGGAATTCCGCTGACGTTTAATAATGCTTCGCAACTCTTTCATTGTTCTCGGAATTCCGCTGACGTTTAAAAATGCTTCGGAACTCTTCCATTGTTCTCGGAATTCCGTTGAAGTTTAAAAATGCTTTGAAACTCTTCCATTGTTCTCAGAATTCTGCTGAAGTTTAAAAATGCTTCAGAACTCTTCCATTGTTCTCGGATTTCCGCTGACGTTTAATAATGCTTCGCAACTCTTTCATTGTTCTCGGAATTCCGCTGAAATTTAAAAATGCTTCGGAACTCTTCCATTGTTCTCAGAATTCCGCTGACGTTTAAAAATGCTTCGGTACTCTTCCTTTGTTCTCGGAATTCCGCTGACATATAAAAATGCTTCGGAAATCTTGCATTGTTCTCGGCATTCCGCTGACGTTTAAAAATGCTTCGGAACTCTTCAATTGTTCTCGGAATTCTGCTGAACTTTTAAAATGCTTTGGAACTCTTCCATTGCTCTCAGAATTCTGCTGAAGTTTAAAAATGCTTCAGAACTCTTACAGTGTTCTCGGAATTCTGCTGACGTTTAAAAATGCTTCGGAACTCTTCCATTGTTCTCGAAATTCCGTTGAAGTTTAAAAATGCTTCGGAACTCTTCCATTGTTCTCGGAATTCTGCTGAAGTTTAAAAATGCTTCGGAACTCTTCCATTGTTCTCAGAATTCCGCTGACGTTTTAAAATGCTTCGGTACTCTTCCATTGTTCTCGGAATTCCGCTGACGTTTAAAAATGCTTCGGAACTCTTCCATTATTCTCGGAATTCCACTGACGTTTAAAAATGCTTTGGAACTCTTCCATTGTTCTCGGAATTCCGCTGAAGTTTAAAAATGCTTCGGAACTCTTCAATTGTTCTCAGAATTCCGCTGACGTTTAAAAATGCTACGGAAATCTTCCATTGTTTTCAAAATTCCGCTGACGTTTTAAAATGCTTCAGAACTCTTCCATTGTTCTCGGAATTCCGCTGACGTTTAATAATGCTTCGCAACTCTTTCATTGTTCTCGGAATTCCGCTGACGTTTAAAAATGCTTCGGAACTCTTCCATTGTTCTTGGAATTCCGCTGACGTTTAAAAATGTTTCGGTACTCTTCCATTGTTCTCGGTATTCCGCTGACATATAAAAATGCTTTGGAAATCTTGCATTGTTCTCGGCATTCCGCTGACGTTTAAAAATGCTTCGGAACTCTTCAATTGTTCTCGGAATTCTGCTGAACTTTTAAAATGCTATGGAACTCTTCCATTGCTCTCGGAATTCGGGTGAAGTTTAAAAATGCTTCGGAACTCTTCTATTGTTCTCGGAATTCCGCTGAAGTTAAAAAATGCTTAAAATCTCTTCCATTGTTCTCGTAATTCTGCTCATGTTTAAAAATGCTTCGGAACTCTTCCATTGTTCTCGTAATTCCACTGAAGTTTAAAAATGCTTCGGAACTCTTCCATTGTTCTCGGAATTCCGATGACGTTTTAAAATGCTTCGGTACTCTTCCATTGTTCTCGGAATTCCGCTGACGTTTAAAAATGCTTCGGAACTCTTCCATTGTTCTCGGAATTCCACTGAAGTTTAAAAATGCTTCGGAACTCTTCCATTGTTCTAGGAATTCTGCTGAAGTCTAAAAATTCATCTGAACTCTTCCATTATTCTCGGAATTCCGCTGACATTTAAAAATGCTTTGGAACTCTTCAATTGTTCTCGGAATTCTGCTGAACTTTTAAAATGCTTTGGAACTCTTCCATTGTTCTCGGAATTCCGCTGAAGTTTAAAAATGCTTCGGAAATCTTACATTGTTTTCAAAATTCCGCTGACGTTTAAAAATGCTTCGGAACTCTTCCATTGTTCTCAGAATTCCACTGAAGTTTAAAAATGCTTCGGAACTCTTCCATTGTTCTCAGAATTCCACTGAAGTTTAAAAATGCTTCGGAACTCTTCCATTGTTCTCGTAATTCCACTGAAGTTTAAAAATGCTTCGGAACTCTTCCATTGTTCTCGGAATTCCGATGACGTTTTAAAATGCTTCGGTACTCTTCCATTGTTCTCGGAATTCCGCTGACGTTTAAAAATGCTTCGGAACTCTTCCATTGTTCTCGGAATTCCACTGAAGTTTAAAAATGCTTCGGAACTCTTCCATTGTTCTAGGAATTCTGCTGAAGTCTAAAAATTCACCTGAACTCTTCCATTATTCTCGGAATTCGTGTGAATTTTAAAAATGCTTCGGAACTCTTCTATTGTTCTCGGAATTCCGCTGAAGTTTAAAAATGCTTAAAATCTATTCCATTGTTCTCGTAATTCTGCTCATGTTTAAAAATGCTTCGGAACTCTTCCATTGTTCTCGTAATTCCGCTGAAGTTTAAAAATGCTTCAGAACTCTTCCATTGTTCTCGGAATTCCGCTGAAGTTTAAAAATGCTTCGGAACTCTTCCATTGTTCTCAGAATTCCGCTGACATTTAAAAATGCTTCGGTACTCTTCCATTGTTCTCGGAATTCCGCTGACATATAAAAATGCTTCGGAAATCTTGCATTGTTCTCGACATTCCGCTGATGTTTTAAAATGCTTCGGAACTCTTCCATTGTTCTCAGAATTCCGCTGACGTTTAAAAATGCTACGGAAATCTTCCATTGTTTTCAAAATTCCGCTGACGTTTAAAAATGCTTCAGAACTCTTTCATTGTTCTCGGAATTCCGCTGACGGTTAATAATGCTTCGCAACTCTTTCATTGTTCTCGGAATTCCGCAGACGTTTAAAAATGCTTCGGAACTCTTCCATTGTTCTCAGAATTCCGCTGAAGTTTAAAAATGCTTCGGAACCCTTCCATTGTTCTCGGAATTCTGCTGAAGTTTAAAAATGCTTCGGAACTCTTCCATTGTTCTCAGAATTCCGCTGACATTTAAAAATGCTTCGGAAATCTTCCATTGTTTTCAAAATTCCGCTGACTCTTAAAAATGCTTCGGAACTCTTCCATTGTTCTCGGAATTCTGCTGACGTTTAAAAATGCTTCGGAACTCCTCCATTGTTCTCGGAATTCCGCTGACGTTTAAAAATGCTTCGGAACTCTTCCATTGTTCTTGGAATTCTGCTGAAGTTTTAAAATGCTTCGGTACTCTTCCATTGTTCTCGGAATTCCGCTGACATATAAAAATGCTTCAAAATCTTGCATTGTTCTCGGCATTCCGCTGACATTTAAAAATGCTTCGGAACTCTTCCATTGTTCTCGGAATTCCGCTGACGTTTAAAAATGCTTCGGTACTCTTCCATTGTTCTCGGAATTCCGCTGACATATAAAAATGCTTCGGAAATCTTGCATTGTTCTCGGCATTCCGCTGACGTTTAAAAATGCTTCGGAACTCTTCAATTGTTCTCGGAATTCTGCTGAACTTTTAAAATGCTTTGGAACTCTTCCATTGTTCTCGGAATTCCGCTGAAGTTTAAAAATGCTTCAGAAATCTTACATTGTTTTCAAAATTCCGCTGACGTTTAAAAATGCTTCAGAACTCTTCCATTGTTCTCGGAATTCCACTGACGTTTAAAAATGCTTTGGAACTCTTCCATTGTTCTCAGAATTCCGCTGACGTTTAAAAATGCTACGGAAAACTTCCATTGTTTTCAAAATTCCGCTGACGTTTAAAAATGCTTCAGAACTCTTCCATTGTTCTCGGAATTCCGCTGACGTTTAATAATGCTTCACAACTCTTTCATTGTTCTCGGAATTCCGCTGACGTTTAAAAATGCTTCGGAACTCTTCCATTGTTCTTGGAATTCCGCTGACGTTTAAAAATGCTTCGGTACTCTTCCATTGTTCTCGGTATTCCGCTGACATATAAAAATGCTTCGGAAATCTTGCATTGTTCTCGGCATTCCGCTGACGTTTAAAAATGCTTCGGAACTCTTCAATTGTTCTCGGAATTCTGCTGAACTTTTAAAATGCTATGGAACTCTTCCATTGCTCTCGGAATTCGGGTGAAGTTTAAAAATGCTTCGGAACTCTTCTATTGTTCTCGGAATTCCGCTGAAGTTAAAAAATGCTTAAAATCTCTTCCATTGTTCTCGTAATTCTGCTCATGTTTAAAAATGCTTCGGAACTCTTCCATTGTTCTCGTAATTCCACTGAAGTTTAAAAATGCTTCGGAACTCTTCCATTGTTCTCGGAATTCCGATGACGTTTTAAAATGCTTCGGTACTCTTCCATTGTTCTCGGAATTCCGCTGACGTTTAAAAATGCTTCGGAACTCTTCCATTGTTCTCGGAATTCCACTGAAGTTTAAAAATGCTTCGGAACTCTTCCATTATTCTCGTAATTCGTGTGAATTTTAAAAATGCTTCGGAACTCTTCTATTGTTCTCGGAATTCCGCTGAAGTTTAAAAATGCTTAAAATCTATTGCATTGTTCTCGTAATTCTGCTCATGTTTAAAAATGCTTCGGAACTCTTCCATTGTTCTCGTAATTCCGCTGAAGTTTAAAAATGCTTCGGAACTCTTCCATTGTTCTCGGAATTCCGATG
The DNA here is from genome assembly GCF_046119375.1 of Phyllobates terribilis. Taxonomy (NCBI): domain Eukaryota; kingdom Metazoa; phylum Chordata; class Amphibia; order Anura; family Dendrobatidae; genus Phyllobates; species Phyllobates terribilis. Next base: position 17,874,329 of record NW_027362782.1, read on the forward strand.
ACGTTTTAAAATGCTTCGGTACTCTTCCATTGTTCTCGGAATTCCGCTGACATATAAAAATGCTTCGGAAATATTGCATTGTTCTGGGCATTCCGCTGACGTTTAAAAATGCTTCGGAACTCTTCAATTGTTCTCGGAATTCTGCTGAACTTTTAAAATGCTTTGGAACTCTTCCATTGTTCTCGGAATTCCGCTGAAGTTTAAAAATGCTTCGGAAATCTTACATTGTTTTCAAAATTCCGCTGACGTTTAAAAATGCTTCGGAACTCTTCCATTGTTCTCAGAATTAAACTGAAGTTTAAAAATGCTTTGGAACTCTTCCATTGTTCTCAGAATTCCACTGAAGTTTAAAAATGCTTCGGAACTCTTCAATTGTTCTCGGAATTCTGCTGAACTTTTAAAATGCTTTGGAACTCTTCCATTGTTCTCGGAATTCCGCTGAAGTTTAAAAATGCTTCGGAAATCTTACATTGTTTTCAAAATTCCGCTGACGTTTAAAAATGCTTCGGAACTCTTCCATTATTCTCGGAATTCCACTGACGTTTAAAAATGCTTTGGAACTCTTCCATTGTTCTCGGAATTCCGCTGAAGTTTAAAAATGCTTCGGAACTCTTCAATTGTTCTCAAAATTCCGCTGACGTTTAAAAATGCTACGGAAATCTTCCATTGTTTTCAAAATTCCGCTGACGTTTTAAAATGCTTCAGAACTCTTCCATTGTTCTCGGAATTCCGCTGACGTTTAATAATGCTTCGCAACTCTTTCATTGTTCTCGGAATTCCGCTGACGTTTAAAAATGCTTCGGAACTCTTCCATTGTTCTTGGAATTCCGCTGACGTTTAAAAATGCTTCGGTACTCTTCCATTGTTCTCGGTATTCCGCTGACATATAAAAATGCTTTGGAAATCTTGCATTGTTCTCGGCATTCCACTGACGTTTAAAAATGCTTCGGAACTCTTCAATTGTTCTCGGAATTCTGCTGAACTTTTAAAATGCTATGGAACTCTTCCATTGCTCTCGGAATTCGGGTGAAGTTTAAAAATGCTTCGGAACTCTTCTATTGTTCTCGGAATTCCGCTGAAGTTAAAAAATGCTTAAAATCTCTTCCATTGTTCTCGTAATTCTGCTCATGTTTAAAAATGCTTCGGAACTCTTCCATTGTTCTCGTAATTCCACTGAAGTTTAAAAATGCTTCGGAACTCTTCCATTGTTCTCGGAATTCCGATGACGTTTTAAAATGCTTCGGTACTCTTCCATTGTTCTCGGAATTCTGCTGACGTTTAAAAATGCTTCGGAACTCTTCCATTGTTCTCGGAATTCCACTGAAGTTTAAAAATGCTTCGGAACTCTTCCATTGTTCTAGGAATTCTGCTGAAGTCTAAAAATTCATCTGAACTCTTCCATTATTCTCGGAATTCCGCTGACATTTAAAAATGCTTCGGAACTCTTCAATTGTTCTCGGAATTCTGCTGAACTTTTAAAATGCTTTGGAACTCTTCCATTGTTCTCGGAATTCCGCTGAAGTTTAAAAATGCTTCGGAAATCTTACATTGTTTTCAAAATTCCGCTGACGTTTAAAAATTCTTCGGAACTCTTCCATTGTTCTCGGAATTCCACTGAAGTTTAAAAATGCTTCGGAACTCTTCCATTGTTCTAGGAATTCTGCTGAAGTTTAAAAATTCATGTGAACTCTTCCATTATTCTCGGAATTCGTGTGAATTTTAAAATTGCTTCGGAACTTTTCTATTGTTCTCGGAATTCCGCTGAAGTTTAAAAATGCTTAAAATCTCTTACATTGTTCTCGGAATTCCGCTGAAGTTTAAAAATGCTTCAGAACTCTTCCATTGTTCTCAGAATTCCGCTGACGTTTAAAAATGCTTCGGAAATCTTCCATTGTTTTCAAAATTCCGCTGACGTTTAAAAATGCTTCGGAACTCTTCCATTGTTCTCGGAATTCCGCTGACGTTTAATAATGCTTCGCAACTCTTTCATTGTTCTCGGAATTCCGCTGACGTTTAAAAATGCTTCGGAACTCTTCCATTGTTCTCGGAATTCCGTTGAAGTTTAAAAATGCTTTGAAACTCTTCCATTGTTCTCAGAATTCTGCTGAAGTTTAAAAATGCTTCAGAACTCTTCCATTGTTCTCGGATTTCCGCTGACGTTTAATAATGCTTCGCAACTCTTTCATTGTTCTCGGAATTCCGCTGAAATTTAAAAATGCTTCGGAACTCTTCCATTGTTCTCAGAATTCCGCTGACGTTTAAAAATGCTTCGGTACTCTTCCTTTGTTCTCGGAATTCCGCTGACATATAAAAATGCTTCGGAAATCTTGCATTGTTCTCGGCATTCCGCTGACGTTTAAAAATGCTTCGGAACTCTTCAATTGTTCTCGGAATTCTGCTGAACTTTTAAAATGCTTTGGAACTCTTCCATTGCTCTCAGAATTCTGCTGAAGTTTAAAAATGCTTCAGAACTCTTACAGTGTTCTCGGAATTCTGCTGACGTTTAAAAATGCTTCGGAACTCTTCCATTGTTCTCGAAATTCCGTTGAAGTTTAAAAATGCTTCGGAACTCTTCCATTGTTCTCGGAATTCTGCTGAAGTTTAAAAATGCTTCGGAACTCTTCCATTGTTCTCAGAATTCCGCTGACGTTTTAAAATGCTTCGGTACTCTTCCATTGTTCTCGGAATTCCGCTGACGTTTAAAAATTCTTCGGAACTCTTCCATTGTTCTCGGAATTCCACTGAAGTTTAAAAATGCTTCGGAACTCTTCCATTGTTCTAGGAATTCTGCTGAAGTTTAAAAATTCATGTGAACTCTTCCATTATTCTCGGAATTCGTGTGGATTTTAAAAATGCTTCGGAACTTTTCTATTGTTCTCGGAATTCCGCTGAAGTTTAAAAATGCTTAAAATCTCTTACATTGTTCTCGGAATTCGGCTGAAGTTTAAAAATGCTTCGGAACTCTTCCATTGTTCTCGGAATTCTGCTGAAGTTTAAAAATGCTTCAGAACTCTTCCATTGTTCTCAGAATTCCGCTGACGTTTAAAAATGTTTCACAACTCTTCCATTGTTCTCGGAATTCCGTTGACGTTTAATAATTCTTCGCAACTCTTTCATTGTTCTCGGAATTCCGCTGACGTTTAAAAATGCTTCGGAACTCTTCCATTGTTCTCGGAATTCCGTTGAAGTTTAAAAATGCTTCGGAACTCTTCCATTGTTCTCAGAATTCCGCTGACTCTTAAAAATGCTTCAGAACTCTTCCATTGTTCTCGGAATTCCGCTGACGTTTAAAAATGCTTCGGAACTCTTCCATTGTTCTCGGAATTCCGCTGACATATAAAAATGCTTCGGAAATCTTGCATTGTTCTCGGCATTCCGCTGACGTTTAAAAATGCTTCGGAACTCTTCAATTGTTCTCGGAATTCTGCTGAACTTTTAAAAATACTTCGGAACTATTCCATTGTTCTCCAAATTCCGCTGAAGTTTAAAAATGCTTCGGAACCCTTCCATTTTTCTCGGAATTCTGCTGAAGTTTAAAAATGCTTCGGAACTCTTCCATTGTTCTCAGAATTCCGCTGACTCTTAAAAATGCTTCAGAACTCTTCCATTGTTCTCGGAATTCCGCTGACGTTTAAAAATGCTTCGGAACTCTTCCATTGTTCTCGGAATTCCGCTGACGTTTAAAAATGCTTCGGAACTCTTCCATTGTTCTCGGAATTCCGCTGACGTTTAAAAATGCTTCGGAACTCTTCCATTGTTTTTGGAATTCTGCTGAAGTTTTAAAATGCTTCGGTACTCTTCCATTGTTCTCCAAATTCCGCTGAAGTTTAAAAATGCTTCGGAACCCTTCCATTTTTCTCGGAATTCTGCTGACATTTAAAAATGCTTCGGAAATCTTCCATTGTTTTCAAAATTCCGCTGACTCTTAAAAATGCTTCAGAACTCTTCCATTGTTCTCGGAATTCCGCTGACATTTAAAAATGCTTCGGAACTCTTCCATTGTTCTTGGAATTCTGCTGAAGTTTTAAAATGCTTCTGTACTCTTCCATTGTTCTCGGAATTCTGCTGACGCTTAAAAATGCTTCGGAACTCTTCCATTGTTCTCGGAATTCCGCTGACATTTAAAAATGCTTCGGAACTCTTCCATTGTTCTCGGAATTCCGCTGACATATAAAAATGCTTCGGAAATCTTGCATTGTTCTCGGAATTCCGCTGACGTTTAAAAATGCTTCGGAACTCTTCCATTGTTCTCGGAATTCCGATGACGTTTTAAAATGCTTCCGTACTCTTCCATTGTTCTCGGAATTCCGCTGACGTTTAAAAATTCTTCGGAACTCTTCCATTATTCTCGCAATTCGTGTGAATTTTAAAAATGCTTCGGAACTTTTCTATTGTTCTCGGAATTCCGCTGAAGTTTAAAAATGCTTAAAATCTCTTACATTGTTCTCGGAATTCCGCTGAAGTTTAAAAATGCTTCGGAACTCTTCCATTGTTCTCGGAATTCTGCTGAAGTTTAAAAATGCTTCAGAACTCTTCCATTGTTCTCAGAATTCCGCTGACGTTTAAAAATGCTTCGGAAATCTTCCATTGTTTTCAAAATTCCGCTGACGTTTAAAAATGCTTCAGAACTTTTCCATTGTTCTCAGAATTCTGCTGACGTTTAAAAATGCTTCGGAACTCTTCCATTGTTCTCGGAATTCCGCTGACGTTTAAAAATGCTTCTGAACTCTTCCATTGTTCTCGGAATTCCGTTGAAGTTTAAAAATGCTTCGAAACTCTTCCATTGTTCTCGGAATTCTGCTGAAGTTTAAAAATGCTTCAGAACTCTTCCATTGTTCTCGGAATTCCGCTGACGTTTAAAAATGCTTCGGAACTCTTCCATTGTTCTCGGAATTCCGTTGAAGTTTAAAAATGCTTCGAAACTCTTCCATTGTTCTCGGAATTCCGCTGACATTTAAAAATGCTTCGGAAATCTTCCATTGTTTTCAAAATTCCGCTGACGTTTAAAAATGCTTTAGAACTCTTCCATTGTTCTCGGAATTCCGCTGACATTTAAAAATGCTTCGGAACTCTTCCATTGTTCTCGGAATTCCGCTGACGTTTAAAAATTGTTCGGTACACTTCCATTGTTCTCGGAATTCCGCTGACATATAAAAATGCTTCGGAAATCTTGTATTGTTCTCGGCATTCCGCTGACGTTTAAAAATGCTTCGGAACTCTTCAATTGTTCTCGGAATTCTGCTGAACTTTTAAAATCCTATGGAACTCTTCCATTGCTCTCGGAATTCGGGTGAAGTTTAAAAATGCTTCGGAACTCTTCTATTGTTCTCGGAATTCCGCTGAAGTTTAAAAATGCTTAAAATCTCTTCCATTGTTCTCGTAATTCTGCTCATGTTTAAAAATGCTTCGGAACTCTTCCATTGTTCTCGTAATTCCGCTGAAGTTTAAAAATGCTTCGGAACTCTTCCATTGTTCTCGGAATTCCGATGACGTTTTAAAATGCTTCGGTACTCTTCCATTGTTCTCGGAATTCCGCTGACAATTAAAAATGCTTCGGAAATCTTCCATTGTTTTCAAAATTCCGCTGACGTTTAAAAATGCTTCAGAACTTTTCCATTGTTCTCAGAATTCTGCTGACGTTTAAAAATGCTTCGGAACTCTTCCATTGTTCTCGGAATTCCGCTGACGTTTAAAAATGCTTCTGAACTCTTCCATTGTTCTCGGAATTCCGTTGAAGTTTAAAATGCTTCGAAACTCTTCCATTGTTCTCGGAATTCTGCTAAAGTTTAAAAATGCTTCAGAACTCTTCCATTGTTCTCGGAATTCCGCTGACGTTTAATAATGCTTCGCAACTCTTTCCTTGTTCTCGGAATTCCGCTGACGTTTAAAAATGCTTCGGAACTCTTCCATTGTTCTCGGAATTCCGCTGACGTTTAAAAATGCTTCGGAACTCTTCCATTTTTCTTGGAATTCTGCTGAAGTTTTAAAATGCTTCGGTACTCTTCCATTGTTCTCCAAATTCCGCTGAAGTTTAAAAATGCTTCGGAACCCTTCCATTTTTCTCGGAATTCTGCTGACATTTAAAAATGCTTCGGAAATCTTCCATTGTTTTCAAAATTCCGCTGACGTTTAAAAATGCTTCAGAACTCTTCCATTGTTCTCGGAATTCCGCTGACATTTAAAAATGCTTCGGAACTCTTCCATTGTTCTCGGAATTCCACTGACGTTTAAAAATTGTTCGGTACTCTTCCATTGTTCTCGGAATTCCGCTGACATATAAAAATGCTTCGGAAATCTTGCATTGTTCTCGGCATTCCGCTGACGTTTAAAAATGCTTCGGAACTCTTCAATTGTTCTCGGAATTCTGCTGAAGTTTAAAAATGCTTCAGAACTCTTCCATTGTTCTCAGAATTCCGCTGACGTTTAAAAATGCTTCGGAAATCTTCCATTGTTCTCGGAATTCCGATGACGTTTAAAAATGCTTCACAACTCTTCCATTGTTCTCGGAATTCTGCTGACTTTTAAAAATGCTTCGGAACTCTTCCATTGTTCTCCAAATTCTGCTGAAGTTTAAAAATGCTTCGGAACCCTTCCATTGGTCTCGGAATTCTGCTGAAGTTTAAAAATGCTTCGGAACTCTTCCATTGTTCTCAGAATTCCGCTGACGTTTAAAAATGCTTCGGAAATCTTCCATTGTTTTCAAAATTCCGCTGACGCTTAAAAATGCTTCAGAACTCTTCCATTGTTCTCCAAATTCCGCTGAAGTTTAAAAATGCTTCGGAACCCTTCCATTTTTCTCGGAATTCTGCTGACATTTAAAAATGCTTCGGAAATCTTCCATTGTTTTCAAAATTCCGCTGACTCTTAAAAATGCTTCAGAACTCTTCCATTGTTCTCGGAATTCCGCTGACATTTAAAAATGCTTCGGAACTCTTCCATTGTTCTCGGAATTCCGCTGACGTTTAAAAATGCTTCGGAACTCTTCCATTGTTCTCGGAATTCCGCTGACGTTTAAAAATGCTTCGGAACTCTTCCATTGTTCTTGGAATTCTGCTGAAGTTTTAAAATGCTTCTGTACTCTTCCATTGTTCTCGGAATTCTGCTGACGCTTAAAAATGCTTCGGAACTCTTCCATTGTTCTCGGAATTCCGCTGACATTTAAAAATGCTTCGGAACTCTTCCATTGTTCTCGGAATTCCGCTGACATATAAAAATGCTTCGGAAATCTTGCATTGTTCTCGGAATTCCGCTGACGTTTAAAAATGCTTCGGAACTCTTCCATTGTTCTCGGAATTCCGATGACGTTTTAAAATGCTTCGGTACTCTTCCATTGTTCTCGGAATTCCGCTGACGTTTAAAAATTCTTCGGAACTCTTCCATTATTCTCGCAATTCGTGTGAATTTTAAAAATGCTTCGGAACTTTTCTATTGTTCTCGGAATTCCGCTGAAGTTTAAAAATGCTTAAAATCTCTTACATTGTTCTCGGAATTCCGCTGAAGTTTAAAAATGCTTCGGAACTCTTCCATTGTTCTCGGAATTCTGCTGAAGTTTAAAAATGCTTCAGAACTCTTCCATTGTTCTCAGAATTCCGCTGACGTTTAAAAATGCTTCGGAAATCTTCCATTGTTTTCAAAATTCCGCTGACGTTTAAAAATGCTTCAGAACTTTTCCATTGTTCTCAGAATTCTGCTGACGTTTAAAAATGCTTCGGAACTCTTCCATTGTTCTCGGAATTCCGCTGACGTTTAAAAATGCTTCTGAACTCTTCCATTGTTCTCGGAATTCCGTTGAAGTTTAAAAATGCTTCGAAACTCTTCCATTGTTCTCGGAATTCTGCTGAAGTTTAAAAATGCTTCAGAACTCTTCCATTGTTCTCGGAATTCCGCTGACGTTTAAAAATGCTTCGGAAATCTTCCATTGTTCTCGGAATTCCGATGACGTTTAAAAATGCTTCACAACTCTTCCATTGTTCTCGGAATTCTGCTGACTTTTAAAAATGCTTCGGAACTCTTCCATTGTTCTCCAAATTCCGCTGAAGTTTAAAAATGCTTCGGAACCCTTCCATTGTTCTCGGAATTCTGCTGAAGTTTAAAAATGCTTCGGAACTCTTCCATTGTTCTCAGAATTCCGCTGACGTTTAAAAATGCTTCGGAAATCTTCCATTGTTTTCAAAATTCCGCTGACGCTTAAAAATGCTTCAGAACTCTTCCATTGTTCTCGGAATTCCGTTGAAGTTTAAAAATGCTTCGAAACTCTTCCATTGTTCTCGGAATTCCGATGACGTTTAAAAATGCTTCACAACTCTTCCATTGTTCTCGGAATTCCGCTGACGTTTAATAATGCTTCGCAACTCTTTCATTGTTCTCGGAATTCCGCTGACGTTTAAAAATGCTTCGGAACTCTTCCATTGTTCTCGGAATTCCGTTGAAGTTTAAAAATGCTTCGAAACTCTTCCATTGTTCTCAGAATTCTGCTGAAGTTTAAAAATGCTTCAGAACTCTTCCATTGTTCTCGGAATTCCGCTGACGTTTAATAATGCTTCGCAACTCTTTCATTGTTCTCGGAATTCCGCTGCAATTTAAAAATGCTTCAGAACTCTTCCATTGTTCTCAGAATTCCGCTGACGTTTAAAAATGCTTCGGTACTCTTCCTTTGTTCTCGGAATTCCGCTGACATATAAAAATGCTTCGGAAATCTTGCATTGTTCTCGGCATTCCGCTGACGTTTAAAAATGCTTCAGAACTCTTCAATTGTTCTCGGAATTCTGCTGAACTTTTAAAATGCTTTGGAACTCTTCCATTGCTCTCAGAATTCTGCTGAAGTTTAAAAATGCTTCAGAACTCTTACATTGTTCTCGGAATTCTGCTGACGTTTAAAAATGCTTCGGAACTCTTCCATTGTTCTCGAAATTCCGTTGAAGTTTAAAAATGCTTCGGAACTCTTCCATTGTTCTCGGAATTCTGCTGACGTTTAAAAATGCTTCGGAACTCTTCCATTGTTCTCGGCATTCCGCTGACGTTTAAAAATGCTTCGGAACTCTTCAATTGTTCTCGGAATTCTGCTGAACTTTTAAAAATGCTTCGGAACTCTTCCATTGTTCTCGGAATTCCGCTGACGTTTAAAAATGCTTCGGAACTCTTCCATTGTTCTTGGAATTCTGCTGAAGTTTTAAAATGCTTCGGTACTCTTCCATTGTTCTCCAAATTCCGCTGAAGTTTAAAAATGCTTCGGAACCCTTCCATTTTTCTCGGAATTCTGCTGACATTTAAAAATGCTTCGGAAATCTTCCATTGTTTTCAAAATTCCGCTGACTCTTAAAAATGCTTCGGAACTCTTCCATTGTTCTCGGAATTCCGCTGACGTTTAAAAATGCTTCGGAACTCTTCCTTTGTTCTCGGAATTCCGATGACGTTTTAAAATGCTTCGGTACTCTTCCATTGTTCTCGGAATTCCGCTGACGTTAAAAAATTCTTCAGAACTCTTCCATTATTCTCGCAATTCGTGTGAATTTTAAAAATGCTTCGGAACTTTTCTATTGTTCTCGGAATTCCGCTGAAGTTTAAAAATGCTTAAAATCTCTTACATTGTTCTCGGAATTCCGCTGAAGTTTAAAAATGCTTCGGAACTCTTCCATTGTTCTCGGAATTCTGCTGAAGTTTAAAAATGCTTCAGAACTCTTCCATTGTTCTCAGAATTCCGCTGACGTTTAAAAATGCTTCGGAAATCTTCCATTGTTTTCAAAATTCCGCTGACGTTTAAAAATGCTTCAGAACTTTTCCATTGTTCTCAGAATTCTGCTGACGTTTAAAAATGCTTCGGAACTCTTCCATTGTTCTCGGAATTCCGCTGACGTTTAAAAATGCTTCTGAACTCTTCCATTGTTCTCGGAATTCCGTTGAAGTTTAAAAATGCTTCGAAACTCTTCCATTGTTCTCGGAATTCTGCTGAAGTTTAAAAATGCTTCAGAACTCTTCCATTGTTCTCGGAATTCCGCTGACGTTTAAAAATGCTTCGGAACTCTTCCATTGTTCTCGGAATTCCGTTGAAGTTTAAAAATGCTTCGAAACTCTTCCATTGTTCTCGGAATTCCGCTGACATTTAAAAATGCTTCGGAAATCTTCCATTGTTTTCAAAATTCCGCTGACGTTTAAAAATGCTTTAGAACTCTTCCATTGTTCTCGGAATTCCGCTGACATTTAAAAATGCTTCGGAACTCTTCCATTGTTCTCGGAATTCCGCTGACGTTTAAAAATTGTTCGGTACACTTCCATTGTTCTCGGAATTCCGCTGACATATAAAAATGCTTCGGAAATCTTGTATTGTTCTCGGCATTCCGCTGACGTTTAAAAATGCTTCGGAACTCTTCAATTGTTCTCGGAATTCTGCTGAACTTTTAAAATCCTATGGAACTCTTCCATTGCTCTCGGAATTCGGGTGAAGTTTAAAAATGCTTCGGAACTCTTCTATTGTTCTCGGAATTCCGCTGAAGTTTAAAAATGCTTAAAATCTCTTCCATTGTTCTCGTAATTCTGCTCATGTTTAAAAATGCTTCGGAACTCTTCCATTGTTCTCGTAATTCCGCTGAAGTTTAAAAATGCTTCGGAACTCTTCCATTGTTCTCGGAATTCCGATGACGTTTTAAAATGCTTCGGTACTCTTCCATTGTTCTCGGAATTCCGCTGACAATTAAAAATGCTTCGGAAATCTTCCATTGTTTTCAAAATTCCGCTGACGTTTAAAAATGCTTCAGAACTTTTCCATTGTTCTCAGAATTCTGCTGACGTTTAAAAATGCTTCGGAACTCTTCCATTGTTCTCGGAATTCCGCTGACGTTTAAAAATGCTTCTGAACTCTTCCATTGTTCTCGGAATTCCGTTGAAGTTTAAAAATGCTTCGAAACTCTTCCATTGTTCTCGGAATTCTGCTAAAGTTTAAAAATGCTTCAGAACTCTTCCATTGTTCTCGGAATTCCGCTGACGTTTAATAATGCTTCGCAACTCTTTCCTTGTTCTCGGAATTCCGCTGACGTTTAAAAATGCTTCGGAACTCTTCCATTGTTCTCGGAATTCCGCTGACGTTTAAAAATGCTTCGGAACTCTTCCATTTTTCTTGGAATTCTGCTGAAGTTTTAAAATGCTTCGGTACTCTTCCATTGTTCTCCAAATTCCGCTGAAGTTTAAAAATGCTTCGGAACCCTTCCATTTTTCTCGGAATTCTGCTGACATTTAAAAATGCTTCGGAAATCTTCCATTGTTTTCAAAATTCCGCTGACGTTTAAAAATGCTTCAGAACTCTTCCATTGTTCTCGGAATTCCGCTGACATTTAAAAATGCTTCGGAACTCTTCCATTGTTCTCGGAATTCCACTGACGTTTAAAAATTGTTCGGTACTCTTCCATTGTTCTCGGAATTCCGCTGACATATAAAAATGCTTCGGAAATCTTGCATTGTTCTCGGCATTCCGCTGACGTTTAAAAATGCTTCGGAACTCTTCAATTGTTCTCGGAATTCTGCTGAAGTTTAAAAATGCTTCAGAACTCTTCCATTGTTCTCAGAATTCCGCTGACGTTTAAAAATGCTTCGGAAATCTTCCATTGTTCTCGGAATTCCGATGACGTTTAAAAATGCTTCACAACTCTTCCATTGTTCTCGGAATTCTGCTGACTTTTAAAAATGCTTCGGAACTCTTCCATTGTTCTCCAAATTCTGCTGAAGTTTAAAAATGCTTCGGAACCCTTCCATTGGTCTCGGAATTCTGCTGAAGTTTAAAAATGCTTCGGAACTCTTCCATTGTTCTCAGAATTCCGCTGACGTTTAAAAATGCTTCGGAAATCTTCCATTGTTTTCAAAATTCCGCTGACGCTTAAAAATGCTTCAGAACTCTTCCATTGTTCTCCAAATTCCGCTGAAGTTTAAAAATGCTTCGGAACCCTTCCATTTTTCTCGGAATTCTGCTGACATTTAAAAATGCTTCGGAAATCTTCCATTGTTTTCAAAATTCCGCTGACTCTTAAAAATGCTTCAGAACTCTTCCATTGTTCTCGGAATTCCGCTGACATTTAAAAATGCTTCGGAACTCTTCCATTGTTCTCGGAATTCCGCTGACGTTTAAAAATGCTTCGGAACTCTTCCATTGTTCTCGGAATTCCGCTGACGTTTAAAAATGCTTCGGAACTCTTCCATTGTTCTTGGAATTCTGCTGAAGTTTTAAAATGCTTCTGTACTCTTCCATTGTTCTCGGAATTCTGCTGACGCTTAAAAATGCTTCGGAACTCTTCCATTGTTCTCGGAATTCCGCTGACATTTAAAAATGCTTCGGAACTCTTCCATTGTTCTCGGAATTCCGCTGACATATAAAAATGCTTCGGAAATCTTGCATTGTTCTCGGAATTCCGCTGACGTTTAAAAATGCTTCGGAACTCTTCCATTGTTCTCGGAATTCCGATGACGTTTTAAAATGCTTCGGTACTCTTCCATTGTTCTCGGAATTCCGCTGACGTTTAAAAATTCTTCGGAACTCTTCCATTATTCTCGCAATTCGTGTGAATTTTAAAAATGCTTCGGAACTTTTCTATTGTTCTCGGAATTCCGCTGAAGTTTAAAAATGCTTAAAATCTCTTACATTGTTCTCGGAATTCCGCTGAAGTTTAAAAATGCTTCGGAACTCTTCCATTGTTCTCGGAATTCTGCTGAAGTTTAAAAATGCTTCAGAACTCTTCCATTGTTCTCAGAATTCCGCTGACGTTTAAAAATGCTTCGGAAATCTTCCATTGTTTTCAAAATTCCGCTGACGTTTAAAAATGCTTCAGAACTTTTCCATTGTTCTCAGAATTCTGCTGACGTTTAAAAATGCTTCGGAACTCTTCCATTGTTCTCGGAATTCCGCTGACGTTTAAAAATGCTTCTGAACTCTTCCATTGTTCTCGGAATTCCGTTGAAGTTTAAAAATGCTTCGAAACTCTTCCATTGTTCTCGGAATTCTGCTGAAGTTTAAAAATGCTTCAGAACTCTTCCATTGTTCTCGGAATTCCGCTGACGTTTAAAAATGCTTCGGAAATCTTCCATTGTTCTCGGAATTCCGATGACGTTTAAAAATGCTTCACAACTCTTCCATTGTTCTCGGAATTCTGCTGACTTTTAAAAATGCTTCGGAACTCTTCCATTGTTCTCCAAATTCCGCTGAAGTTTAAAAATGCTTCGGAACCCTTCCATTGTTCTCGGAATTCTGCTGAAGTTTAAAAATGCTTCGGAACTCTTCCATTGTTCTCAGAATTCCGCTGACGTTTAAAAATGCTTCGGAAATCTTCCATTGTTTTCAAAATTCCGCTGACGCTTAAAAATGCTTCAGAACTCTTCCATTGTTCTCGGAATTCCGTTGAAGTTTAAAAATGCTTCGAAACTCTTCCATTGTTCTCGGAATTCCGATGACGTTTAAAAATGCTTCACAACTCTTCCATTGTTCTCGGAATTCCGCTGACGTTTAATAATGCTTCGCAACTCTTTCATTGTTCTCGGAATTCCGCTGACGTTTAAAAATGCTTCGGAACTCTTCCATTGTTCTCGGAATTCCGTTGAAGTTTAAAAATGCTTCGAAACTCTTCCATTGTTCTCAGAATTCTGCTGAAGTTTAAAAATGCTTCAGAACTCTTCCATTGTTCTCGGAATTCCGCTGACGTTTAATAATGCTTCGCAACTCTTTCATTGTTCTCGGAATTCCGCTGCAATTTAAAAATGCTTCAGAACTCTTCCATTGTTCTCAGAATTCCGCTGACGTTTAAAAATGCTTCGGTACTCTTCCTTTGTTCTCGGAATTCCGCTGACATATAAAAATGCTTCGGAAATCTTGCATTGTTCTCGGCATTCCGCTGACGTTTAAAAATGCTTCAGAACTCTTCAATTGTTCTCGGAATTCTGCTGAACTTTTAAAATGCTTTGGAACTCTTCCATTGCTCTCAGAATTCTGCTGAAGTTTAAAAATGCTTCAGAACTCTTACATTGTTCTCGGAATTCTGCTGACGTTTAAAAATGCTTCGGAACTCTTCCATTGTTCTCGAAATTCCGTTGAAGTTTAAAAATGCTTCGGAACTCTTCCATTGTTCTCGGAATTCTGCTGACGTTTAAAAATGCTTCGGAACTCTTCCATTGTTCTCGGCATTCCGCTGACGTTTAAAAATGCTTCGGAACTCTTCAATTGTTCTCGGAATTCTGCTGAACTTTTAAAAATGCTTCGGAACTCTTCAATTGTTCTCGGAATTCTGCTGAACTTTTAAAAATGCTTCGGAACTCTTCCATTGTTCTCGGAATTCCGCTGACGTTTAAAAATGCTTCGGAACTCTTCCATTGTTCTTGGAATTCTGCTGAAGTTTTAAAATGCTTCGGTACTCTTCCATTGTTCTCCAAATTCCGCTGAAGTTTAAAAATGCTTCGGAACCCTTCCATTTTTCTCGGAATTCTGCTGACATTTAAAAATGCTTCGGAAATCTTCCATTGTTTTCAAAATTCCGCTGACTCTTAAAAATGCTTCGGAACTCTTCCATTGTTCTCGGAATTCCGCTGACGTTTAAAAATGCTTCGGAACTCTTCCTTTGTTCTCGGAATTCCGATGACGTTTTAAAATGCTTCGGTACTCTTCCATTGTTCTCGGAATTCCGCTGACGTTAAAAAATTCTTCAGAACTCTTCCATTATTCTCGCAATTCGTGTGAATTTTAAAAATGCTTCGGAACTTTTCTATTGTTCTCGGAATTCCGCTGAAGTTTAAAAATGCTTAAAATCTCTTACATTGTTCTCGGAATTCCGCTGAAGTTTAAAAATGCTTCGGAACTCTTCCATTGTTCTCGGAATTCTGCTGAAGTTTAAAAATGCTTCAGAACTCTTCCATTGTTCTCAGAATTCCGCTGACGTTTAAAAATGCTTCGGAAATCTTCCATTGTTTTCAAAATTCCGCTGACGTTTAAAAATGCTTCAGAACTTTTCCATTGTTCTCAGAATTCTGCTGACGTTTAAAAATGCTTCGGAACTCTTCCATTGTTCTCGGAATTCCGCTGACGTTTAAAAATGCTTCTGAACTCTTCCATTGTTCTCGGAATTCCGTTGAAGTTTAAAAATGCTTCGAAACTCTTCCATTGTTCTCGGAATTCTGCTGAAGTTTAAAAATGCTTCAGAACTCTTCCATTGTTCTCGGAATTCCGCTGACGTTTAAAAATGCTTCGGAACTCTTCCATTGTTCTCGGAATTCCGTTGAAGTTTAAAAATGCTTCGAAACTCTTCCATTGTTCTCGGAATTCCGCTGACATTTAAAAATGCTTCGGAAATCTTCCATTGTTTTCAAAATTCCGCTGACGTTTAAAAATGCTTTAGAACTCTTCCATTGTTCTCGGAATTCCGCTGACATTTAAAAATGCTTCGGAACTCTTCCATTGTTCTCGGAATTCCGCTGACGTTTAAAAATTGTTCGGTACACTTCCATTGTTCTCGGAATTCCGCTGACATATAAAAATGCTTCGGAAATCTTGTATTGTTCTCGGCATTCCGCTGACGTTTAAAAATGCTTCGGAACTCTTCAATTGTTCTCGGAATTCTGCTGAACTTTTAAAATGCTATGGAACTCTTCCATTGCTCTCGGAATTCAGGTGAAGTTTAAAAATGCTTCGGAACTCTTCTATTGTTCTCGGAATTCCGCTGAAGTTTAAAAATGCTTAAAATCTCTTCCATTGTTCTCGTAATTCTGCTCATGTTTAAAAATGCTTCGGAACTCTTCCATTGTTCTCGTAATTCCGCTGAAGTTTAAAAATGCTTCGGAACTCTTCCATTGTTCTCGGAATTCCGATGACGTTTTAAAATGCTTCGGTACTCTTCCATTGTTCTCGGAATTCCGCTGACAATTAAAAATGCTTCGGAACTCTTCCATTGTTCTAGGAATTCTGCTGAAGTCTAAAAATTCATCTGAACTCTTCCATTATTCTCGGAATTCATGTGAATTTTAAAAATGCTTCGGAACTCTTCTATTGTTCTCGGAATTCCGCTGAAGTTTAAAAATGCTTAAAATCTCTTACATTGTTCTCGGAATTCCGCTGAAGTTTAAAAATGCTTCGGAACTCTTCCATTGTTCTCGGAATTCTGCTGAAGTTTAAAAATGCTTCAGAACTCTTCCATTGTTCTCAGAATTCCGCTGACGTTTAAAAATGCTTCGGAAATCTTCCATTGTTCTCGGAATTCCGATGACGTTTAAAAATGCTTCACAACTCTTTCATTGTTCTCGGAATTCTGCTGACTTTTAAAAATGCTTCGGAACTCTTCCATTGTTCTCCAAATTCCGCTGAAGTTTAAAAATGCTTCGGAACCCTTCCATTGTTCTCGGAATTCTGCTGAAGTTTAAAAATGCTTCGGAACTCTTCCATTGTTCTCAGAATTCCGCTGACGTTTAAAAATGCTACGGAAATCTTCCATTGTTTTCAAAATTCCGCTGACGCTTAAAAATGCTTCAGAACTCTTCCATTGTTCTCGGAATTCCGTTGAAGTTTAAAAATGCTTCGGAACTCTTCCATTGTTCTCGGAATTCCGATGACGTTTAAAAATGCTTCACAACTCTTCCATTGTTCTCGGAATTCCGCTGACGTTTAATAATGCTTCGCAACTCTTTCATTGTTCTCGGAATTCCGCTGACGTTTAAAAATGCTTCGGAACTCTTCCATTGTTCTCGGAATTCCGTTGAAGTTTAAAAATGCTTCGAAACTCTTCCATTGTTCTCAGAATTCTGCTGAAGTTTAAAAATGCTTCAGAACTCTTCCATTGTTCTCGGAATTCCGCTGACGTTTAATAATGCTTCGCAACTCTTTCATTGTTCTCGGAATTCCGCTGCAATTTAAAAATGCTTCAGAACTCTTCCATTGTTCTCAGAATTCCGCTGACGTTTAAAAATGCTTCGGTACTCTTCCTTTGTTCTCGGAATTCCGCTGACATATAAAAATGCTTCGGAAATCTTGCATTGTTCTCGGCATTCCGCTGACGTTTAAAAATGCTTCAGAACTCTTCAATTGTTCTCGGAATTCTGCTGAACTTTTAAAATGCTTTGGAACTCTTCCATTGCTCTCAGAATTCTGCTGAAGTTTAAAAATGCTTCAGAACTCTTACATTGTTCTCGGAATTCTGCTGACGTTTAAAAATGCTTCGGAACTCTTCCATTGTTCTCGAAATTCCGTTGAAGTTTAAAAATGCTTCGGAACTCTTCCATTGTTCTCGGAATTCTGCTGACGTTTAAAAATGCTTCGGAACTCTTCCATTGTTCTCGGCATTCCGCTGACGTTTAAAAATGCTTCGGAACTCTTCAATTGTTCTCGGAATTCTGCTGAACTTTTAAAAATGCTTCGGAACTCTTCCATTGTTCTCGGAATTCCGCTGACGTTTAAAAATGCTTCGGAACTCTTCCATTGTTCTTGGAATTCTGCTGAAGTTTTAAAATGCTTCGGTACTCTTCCATTGTTCTCCAAATTCCGCTGAAGTTTAAAAATGCTTCGGAACCCTTCCATTTTTCTCGGAATTCTGCTGACATTTAAAAATGCTTCGGAAATCTTCCATTGTTTTCAAAATTCCGCTGACTCTTAAAAATGCTTCAGAACTCTTCCATTGTTCTCGGAATTCCGCTGACGTTTAAAAATGCTTCGGAACTCTTCCATTGTTCTCGGAATTCCGCTGACGTTTAAAAATGCTTCGGAACTCTTCCATTGTTCTCGGAATTCCGATGACGTTTTAAAATGCTTCGGTACTCTTCCATTGTTCTCGGAATTCCGCTGACGTTTAAAAATTCTTCAGAACTCTTCCATTATTCTCGCAATTCGTGTGAATTTTAAAAATGCTTCGGAACTTTTCTATTGTTCTCGGAATTCCGCTGAAGTTTAAAAATGCTTAAAATCTCTTACATTGTTCTCGGAATTCCGCTGAAGTTTAAAAATGCTTCGGAACTCTTCCATTGTTCTCGGAATTCTGCTGAAGTTTAAAAATGCTTCAGAACTCTTCCATTGTTCTCAGAATTCCGCTGACGTTTAAAAATGCTTCGGAAATCTTCCATTGTTTTCAAAATTCCGCTGACGTTTAAAAATGCTTCAGAACTTTTCCATTGTTCTCAGAATTCTGCTGACGTTTAAAAATGCTTCGGAACTCTTCCATTGTTCTCGGAATTCCGCTGACGTTTAAAAATGCTTCTGAACTCTTCCATTGTTCTCGGAATTCCGTTGAAGTTTAAAAATGCTTCGAAACTCTTCCATTGTTCTCGGAATTCTGCTGAAGTTTAAAAATGCTTCAGAACTCTTCCATTGTTCTCGGAATTCCGCTGACGTTTAATAATGCTTCGCAACTCTTTCCTTGTTCTCGGAATTCCGCTGACGTTTAAAAATGCTTCGGAACTCTTCCATTGTTCTCGGAATTCCGCTGACGTTTAAAAATGCTTCGGAACTCTTCCATTTTTCTTGGAATTCTGCTGAAGTTTTAAAATGCTTCGGTACTCTTCCATTGTTCTCCAAATTCCGCTGAAGTTTAAAAATGCTTCGGAACCCTTCCATTTTTCTCGGAATTCTGCTGACATTTAAAAATGCTTCGGAAATCTTCCATTGTTTTCAAAATTCCGCTGACGTTTAAAAATGCTTCAGAACTCTTCCATTGTTCTCGGAATTCCGCTGACATTTAAAAATGCTTCGGAACTCTTCCATTGTTCTCAGAATTCCGCTGACGTTTAAAAATTGTTCGGTACTCTTCCATTGTTCTCGGAATTCCGCTGACATATAAAAATGCTTCTGAAATCTTGCATTGTTCTCGGCATTCCGCTGACGTTTTAAAATGCTTCGGTACTCTTCCATTGTTCTCGGAATTCCGCTGACGTTAAAAAATTCTTCAGAACTCTTCCATTATTCTCGCAATTCGTGTGAATTTTAAAAATGCTTCGGAACTTTTCTATTGTTCTCGGAATTCCGCTGAAGTTTAAAAATGCTTAAAATCTCTTACATTGTTCTCGGAATTCCGCTGAAGTTTAAAAATGCTTCGGAACTCTTCCATTGTTCTCGGAATTCTGCTGAAGTTTAAAAATGCTTCAGAACTCTTCCATTGTTCTCAGAATTCCGCTGACGTTTAAAAATGCTTCGGAAATCTTCCATTGTTTTCAAAATTCCGCTGACGTTTAAAAATGCTTCAGAACTTTTCCATTGTTCTCAGAATTCTGCTGACGTTTAAAAATGCTTCGGAACTCTTCCATTGTTCTCGGAATTCCGCTGACGTTTAAAAATGCTTCTGAACTCTTCCATTGATCTCGGAATTCCGTTGAAGTTTAAAAATGCTTCGAAACTCTTCCATTGTTCTCGGAATTCTGCTGAAGTTTAAAAATGCTTCAGAACTCTTCCATTGTTCTCGGAATTCCGCTGACGTTTAAAAATGCTTCGGAACTCTTCCATTGTTCTCGGAATTCCGTTGAAGTTTAAAAATGCTTCGAAACTCTTCCATTGTTCTCGGAATTCCGCTGACATTTAAAAATGCTTCGGAAATCTTCCATTGTTTTCAAAATTCCGCTGACGTTTAAAAATGCTTTAGAACTCTTCCATTGTTCTCGGAATTCCGCTGACATTTAAAAATGCTTCGGAACTCTTCCATTGTTCTCGGAATTCCGCTGACGTTTAAAAATTGTTCGGTACACTTCCATTGTTCTCGGAATTCCGCTGACATATAAAAATGCTTCGGAAATCTTGTATTGTTCTCGGCATTCCGCTGACGTTTAAAAATGCTTCGGAACTCTTCAATTGTTCTCGGAATTCTGCTGAACTTTTAAAATGCTATGGAACTCTTCCATTGCTCTCGGAATTCGGGTGAAGTTTAAAAATGCTTCGGAACTCTTCTATTGTTCTCGGAATTCCGCTGAAGTTTAAAAATGCTTAAAATCTCTTCCATTGTTCTCGTAATTCTGCTCATGTTTAAAAATGCTTCGGAACTCTTCCATTGTTCTCGTAATTCCGCTGAAGTTTAAAAATGCTTCGGAACTCTTCCATTGTTCTCGGAATTCCGATGACGTTTTAAAATGCTTCGGTACTCTTCCATTGTTCTCGGAATTCCGCTGACAATTAAAAATGCTTCGGAACTCTTCCATTGTTCTAGGAATTCTGCTGAAGTCTAAAAATTCATCTGAACTCTTCCATTATTCTCGGAATTCATGTGAATTTTAAAAATGCTTCGGAACTCTTCTATTGTTCTCGGAATTCCGCTGAAGTTTAAAAATGCTTAAAAACTCTTACATTGTTCTCGGAATTCCGCTGAAGTTTAAAAATGCTTCGGAACTCTTCCATTGTTCTCGGAATTCTGCTGAAGTTTAAAAATGCTTCAGAACTCTTCCATTGTTCTCAGAATTCCGCTGACGTTTAAAAATGCTTCGGAAATCTTCCATTGTTCTCGGAATTCCGATGACGTTTAAAAATGCTTCACAACTCTTTCATTGTTCTCGGAATTCTGCTGACTTTTAAAAATGCTTCGGAACTCTTCCATTGTTCTCCAAATTCCGCTGAAGTTTAAAAATGCTTCGGAACCCTTCCATTGTTCTCGGAATTCTGCTGAAGTTTAAAAATGCTTCGGAACTCTTCCATTGTTCTCAGAATTCCGCTGACGTTTAAAAATGCTACGGAAATCTTCCATTGTTTTCAAAATTCCGCTGACGCTTAAAAATGCTTCAGAACTCTTCCATTGTTCTCGGAATTCCGCTGACGTTTAAAAATGCTTCGGAACTCTTCCATTGTTCTCGGAATTCCGTTGAAGTTTAAAAATGCTTCGAAACTCTTCCATTGTTCTCGGAATTCCGCTGACATTTAAAAATGCTTCGGAAATCTTCCATTGTTTTCAAAATTCCGCTGACGTTTAAAAATGCTTTAGAACTCTTCCATTGTTCTCGGAATTCCGCTGACATTTAAAAATGCTTCGGAACTCTTCCATTGTTCTCGGAATTCCGCTGACGTTTAAAAATTGTTCGGTACACTTCCATTGTTCTCGGAATTCCGCTGACATATAAAAATGCTTCGGAAATCTTGTATTGTTCTCGGCATTCCGCTGACGTTTAAAAATGCTTCGGAACTCTTCAATTGTTCTCGGAATTCTGCTGAACTTTTAAAATGCTATGGAACTCTTCCATTGCTCTCGGAATTCGGGTGAAGTTTAAAAATGCTTCGGAACTCTTCTATTGTTCTCGGAATTCCGCTGAAGTTTAAAAATGCTTAAAATCTCTTCCATTGTTCTCGTAATTCTGCTCATGTTTAAAAATGCTTCGGAACTCTTCCATTGTTCTCGTAATTCCGCTGAAGTTTAAAAATGCTTCGGAACTCTTCCATTGTTCTCGGAATTCCGATGACGTTTTAAAATGCTTCGGTACTCTTCCATTGTTCTCGGAATTCCGCTGACAATTAAAAATGCTTCGGAACTCTTCCATTGTTCTAGGAATTCTGCTGAAGTCTAAAAATTCATCTGAACTCTTCCATTATTCTCGGAATTCATGTGAATTTTAAAAATGCTTCGGAACTCTTCTATTGTTCTCGGAATTCCGCT
Organism: Phyllobates terribilis; assembly: GCF_046119375.1. Lineage (NCBI taxonomy): Eukaryota > Metazoa > Chordata > Amphibia > Anura > Dendrobatidae > Phyllobates > Phyllobates terribilis. The sequence continues at coordinate 17,895,892 of NW_027362782.1, forward strand.
GAAGTTTAAAAATGCTTAAAATCTCTTACATTGTTCTCGGAATTCCGCTGAAGTTTAAAAATGCTTCGGAACTCTTCCATTGTTCTCGGAATTCTGCTGAAGTTTAAAAATGCTTCAGAACTCTTCCATTGTTCTCAGAATTCCGCTGACGTTTAAAAATGCTTCGGAAATCTTCCATTGTTCTCGGAATTCCGATGACGTTTAAAAATGCTTCACAACTCTTTCATTGTTCTCGGAATTCTGCTGACTTTTAAAAATGCTTCGGAACTCTTCCATTGTTCTCCAAATTCCGCTGAAGTTTAAAAATGCTTCGGAACCCTTCCATTGTTCTCGGAATTCTGCTGAAGTTTAAAAATGCTTCGGAACTCTTCCATTGTTCTCAGAATTCCGCTGACGTTTAAAAATGCTACGGAAATCTTCCATTGTTTTCAAAATTCCGCTGACGCTTAAAAATGCTTCAGAACTCTTCCATTGTTCTCGGAATTCCGTTGAAGTTTAAAAATGCTTCGGAACTCTTCCATTGTTCTCGGAATTCCGATGACGTTTAAAAATGCTTCACAACTCTTCCATTGTTCTCGGAATTCCGCTGACGTTTAATAATGCTTCGCAACTCTTTCATTGTTCTCGGAATTCCGCTGACGTTTAAAAATGCTTCGGAACTCTTCCATTGTTCTCGGAATTCCGTTGAAGTTTAAAAATGCTTCGAAACTCTTCCATTGTTCTCAGAATTCTGCTGAAGTTTAAAAATGCTTCAGAACTCTTCCATTGTTCTCGGAATTCCGCTGACGTTTAATAATGCTTCGCAACTCTTTCATTGTTCTCGGAATTCCGCTGCAATTTAAAAATGCTTCAGAACTCTTCCATTGTTCTCAGAATTCCGCTGACGTTTAAAAATGCTTCGGTACTCTTCCTTTGTTCTCGGAATTCCGCTGACATATAAAAATGCTTCGGAAATCTTGCATTGTTCTCGGCATTCCGCTGACGTTTAAAAATGCTTCAGAACTCTTCAATTGTTCTCGGAATTCTGCTGAACTTTTAAAATGCTTTGGAACTCTTCCATTGCTCTCAGAATTCTGCTGAAGTTTAAAAATGCTTCAGAACTCTTACATTGTTCTCGGAATTCTGCTGACGTTTAAAAATGCTTCGGAACTCTTCCATTGTTCTCGAAATTCCGTTGAAGTTTAAAAATGCTTCGGAACTCTTCCATTGTTCTCGGAATTCTGCTGACGTTTAAAAATGCTTCGGAACTCTTCCATTGTTCTCGGCATTCCGCTGACGTTTAAAAATGCTTCGGAACTCTTCAATTGTTCTCGGAATTCTGCTGAACTTTTAAAAATGCTTCGGAACTCTTCCATTGTTCTCGGAATTCCGCTGACGTTTAAAAATGCTTCGGAACTCTTCCATTGTTCTTGGAATTCTGCTGAAGTTTTAAAATGCTTCGGTACTCTTCCATTGTTCTCCAAATTCCGCTGAAGTTTAAAAATGCTTCGGAACCCTTCCATTTTTCTCGGAATTCTGCTGACATTTAAAAATGCTTCGGAAATCTTCCATTGTTTTCAAAATTCCGCTGACTCTTAAAAATGCTTCAGAACTCTTCCATTGTTCTCGGAATTCCGCTGACGTTTAAAAATGCTTCGGAACTCTTCCATTGTTCTCGGAATTCCGCTGACGTTTAAAAATGCTTCGGAACTCTTCCATTGTTCTCGGAATTCCGATGACGTTTTAAAATGCTTCGGTACTCTTCCATTGTTCTCCAAATTCCGCTGAAGTTTAAAAATGCTTCGGAACCCTTCCATTTTTCTCGGAATTCTGCTGACATTTAAAAATGCTTCGGAAATCTTCCATTGTTTTCAAAATTCCGCTGACGTTTAAAAATGCTTCAGAACTCTTCCATTGTTCTCGGAATTCCGCTGACATTTAAAAATGCTTCGGAACTCTTCCATTGTTCTCAGAATTCCGCTGACGTTTAAAAATTGTTCGGTACTCTTCCATTGTTCTCGGAATTCCGCTGACATATAAAAATGCTTCTGAAATCTTGCATTGTTCTCGGCATTCCGCTGACGTTTTAAAATGCTTCGGTACTCTTCCATTGTTCTCGGAATTCCGCTGACGTTAAAAAATTCTTCAGAACTCTTCCATTATTCTCGCAATTCGTGTGAATTTTAAAAATGCTTCGGAACTTTTCTATTGTTCTCGGAATTCCGCTGAAGTTTAAAAATGCTTAAAATCTCTTACATTGTTCTCGGAATTCCGCTGAAGTTTAAAAATGCTTCGGAACTCTTCCATTGTTCTCGGAATTCTGCTGAAGTTTAAAAATGCTTCAGAACTCTTCCATTGTTCTCAGAATTCCGCTGACGTTTAAAAATGCTTCGGAAATCTTCCATTGTTTTCAAAATTCCGCTGACGTTTAAAAATGCTTCAGAACTTTTCCATTGTTCTCAGAATTCTGCTGACGTTTAAAAATGCTTCGGAACTCTTCCATTGTTCTCGGAATTCCGCTGACGTTTAAAAATGCTTCTGAACTCTTCCATTGTTCTCGGAATTCCGTTGAAGTTTAAAAATGCTTCGAAACTCTTCCATTGTTCTCGGAATTCTGCTGAAGTTTAAAAATGCTTCAGAACTCTTCCATTGTTCTCGGAATTCCGCTGACGTTTAAAAATGCTTCGGAACTCTTCCATTGTTCTCGGAATTCCGTTGAAGTTTAAAAATGCTTCGAAACTCTTCCATTGTTCTCGGAATTCCGCTGACATTTAAAAATGCTTCGGAAATCTTCCATTGTTTTCAAAATTCCGCTGACGTTTAAAAATGCTTTAGAACTCTTCCATTGTTCTCGGAATTCCGCTGACATTTAAAAATGCTTCGGAACTCTTCCATTGTTCTCGGAATTCCGCTGACGTTTAAAAATTGTTCGGTACACTTCCATTGTTCTCGGAATTCCGCTGACATATAAAAATGCTTCGGAAATCTTGTATTGTTCTCGGCATTCCGCTGACGTTTAAAAATGCTTCGGAACTCTTCAATTGTTCTCGGAATTCTGCTGAACTTTTAAAATGCTATGGAACTCTTCCATTGCTCTCGGAATTCGGGTGAAGTTTAAAAATGCTTCGGAACTCTTCTATTGTTCTCGGAATTCCGCTGAAGTTTAAAAATGCTTAAAATCTCTTCCATTGTTCTCGTAATTCTGCTCATGTTTAAAAATGCTTCGGAACTCTTCCATTGTTCTCGTAATTCCGCTGAAGTTTAAAAATGCTTCGGAACTCTTCCATTGTTCTCGGAATTCCGATGACGTTTTAAAATGCTTCGGTACTCTTCCATTGTTCTCGGAATTCCGCTGACAATTAAAAATGCTTCGGAACTCTTCCATTGTTCTAGGAATTCTGCTGAAGTCTAAAAATTCATCTGAACTCTTCCATTATTCTCGGAATTCATGTGAATTTTAAAAATGCTTCGGAACTCTTCTATTGTTCTCGGAATTCCGCTGAAGTTTAAAAATGCTTAAAATCTCTTACATTGTTCTCGGAATTCCGCTGAAGTTTAAAAATGCTTCGGAACTCTTCCATTGTTCTCGGAATTCTGCTGAAGTTTAAAAATGCTTCAGAACTCTTCCATTGTTCTCAGAATTCCGCTGACGTTTAAAAATGCTTCGGAAATCTTCCATTGTTCTCGGAATTCCGATGACGTTTAAAAATGCTTCACAACTCTTTCATTGTTCTCGGAATTCTGCTGACTTTTAAAAATGCTTCGGAACTCTTCCATTGTTCTCCAAATTCCGCTGAAGTTTAAAAATGCTTCGGAACCCTTCCATTGTTCTCGGAATTCTGCTGAAGTTTAAAAATGCTTCGGAACTCTTCCATTGTTCTCAGAATTCCGCTGACGTTTAAAAATGCTACGGAAATCTTCCATTGTTTTCAAAATTCCGCTGACGCTTAAAAATGCTTCAGAACTCTTCCATTGTTCTCGGAATTCCGCTGACGTTTAAAAATGCTTCGGAACTCTTCCATTGTTCTCGGAATTCCGTTGAAGTTTAAAAATGCTTCGAAACTCTTCCATTGTTCTCGGAATTCCGCTGACATTTAAAAATGCTTCGGAAATCTTCCATTGTTTTCAAAATTCCGCTGACGTTTAAAAATGCTTTAGAACTCTTCCATTGTTCTCGGAATTCCGCTGACATTTAAAAATGCTTCGGAACTCTTCCATTGTTCTCGGAATTCCGCTGACGTTTAAAAATTGTTCGGTACACTTCCATTGTTCTCGGAATTCCGCTGACATATAAAAATGCTTCGGAAATCTTGTATTGTTCTCGGCATTCCGCTGACGTTTAAAAATGCTTCGGAACTCTTCAATTGTTCTCGGAATTCTGCTGAACTTTTAAAATGCTATGGAACTCTTCCATTGCTCTCGGAATTCGGGTGAAGTTTAAAAATGCTTCGGAACTCTTCTATTGTTCTCGGAATTCCGCTGAAGTTTAAAAATGCTTAAAATCTCTTCCATTGTTCTCGTAATTCTGCTCATGTTTAAAAATGCTTCGGAACTCTTCCATTGTTCTCGTAATTCCGCTGAAGTTTAAAAATGCTTCGGAACTCTTCCATTGTTCTCGGAATTCCGATGACGTTTTAAAATGCTTCGGTACTCTTCCATTGTTCTCGGAATTCCGCTGACAATTAAAAATGCTTCGGAACTCTTCCATTGTTCTAGGAATTCTGCTGAAGTCTAAAAATTCATCTGAACTCTTCCATTATTCTCGGAATTCATGTGAATTTTAAAAATGCTTCGGAACTCTTCTATTGTTCTCGGAATTCCGCTGAAGTTTAAAAATGCTTAAAATCTCTTACATTGTTCTCGGAATTCCGCTGAAGTTTAAAAATGCTTCGGAACTCTTCCATTGTTCTCGGAATTCTGCTGAAGTTTAAAAATGCTTCAGAACTCTTCCATTGTTCTCAGAATTCCGCTGACGTTTAAAAATGCTTCGGAAATCTTCCATTGTTCTCGGAATTCCGATGACGTTTAAAAATGCTTCACAACTCTTTCATTGTTCTCGGAATTCTGCTGACTTTTAAAAATGCTTCGGAACTCTTCCATTGTTCTCCAAATTCCGCTGAAGTTTAAAAATGCTTCGGAACCCTTCCATTGTTCTCGGAATTCTGCTGAAGTTTAAAAATGCTTCGGAACTCTTCCATTGTTCTCAGAATTCCGCTGACGTTTAAAAATGCTACGGAAATCTTCCATTGTTTTCAAAATTCCGCTGACGCTTAAAAATGCTTCAGAACTCTTCCATTGTTCTCGGAATTCCGTTGAAGTTTAAAAATGCTTCGGAACTCTTCCATTGTTCTCGGAATTCCGATGACGTTTAAAAATGCTTCACAACTCTTCCATTGTTCTCGGAATTCCGCTGACGTTTAATAATGCTTCGCAACTCTTTCATTGTTCTCGGAATTCCGCTGACGTTTAAAAATGCTTCGGAACTCTTCCATTGTTCTCGGAATTCCGTTGAAGTTTAAAAATGCTTCGAAACTCTTCCATTGTTCTCAGAATTCTGCTGAAGTTTAAAAATGCTTCAGAACTCTTCCATTGTTCTCGGAATTCCGCTGACGTTTAATAATGCTTCGCAACTCTTTCATTGTTCTCGGAATTCCGCTGCAATTTAAAAATGCTTCAGAACTCTTCCATTGTTCTCAGAATTCCGCTGACGTTTAAAAATGCTTCGGTACTCTTCCTTTGTTCTCGGAATTCCGCTGACATATAAAAATGCTTCGGAAATCTTGCATTGTTCTCGGCATTCCGCTGACGTTTAAAAATGCTTCAGAACTCTTCAATTGTTCTCGGAATTCTGCTGAACTTTTAAAATGCTTTGGAACTCTTCCATTGCTCTCAGAATTCTGCTGAAGTTTAAAAATGCTTCAGAACTCTTACATTGTTCTCGGAATTCTGCTGACGTTTAAAAATGCTTCGGAACTCTTCCATTGTTCTCGAAATTCCGTTGAAGTTTAAAAATGCTTCGGAACTCTTCCATTGTTCTCGGAATTCTGCTGACGTTTAAAAATGCTTCGGAACTCTTCCATTGTTCTCGGCATTCCGCTGACGTTTAAAAATGCTTCGGAACTCTTCAATTGTTCTCGGAATTCTGCTGAACTTTTAAAAATGCTTCGGAACTCTTCCATTGTTCTCGGAATTCCGCTGACGTTTAAAAATGCTTCGGAACTCTTCCATTGTTCTTGGAATTCTGCTGAAGTTTTAAAATGCTTCGGTACTCTTCCATTGTTCTCCAAATTCCGCTGAAGTTTAAAAATGCTTCGGAACCCTTCCATTTTTCTCGGAATTCTGCTGACATTTAAAAATGCTTCGGAAATCTTCCATTGTTTTCAAAATTCCGCTGACTCTTAAAAATGCTTCAGAACTCTTCCATTGTTCTCGGAATTCCGCTGACGTTTAAAAATGCTTCGGAACTCTTCCATTGTTCTCGGAATTCCGCTGACGTTTAAAAATGCTTCGGAACTCTTCCATTGTTCTCGGAATTCCGATGACGTTTTAAAATGCTTCGGTACTCTTCCATTGTTCTCGGAATTCCGCTGACGTTTAAAAATTCTTCAGAACTCTTCCATTATTCTCGCAATTCGTGTGAATTTTAAAAATGCTTCGGAACTTTTCTATTGTTCTCGGAATTCCGCTGAAGTTTAAAAATGCTTAAAATCTCTTACATTGTTCTCGGAATTCCGCTGAAGTTTAAAAATGCTTCGGAACTCTTCCATTGTTCTCGGAATTCTGCTGAAGTTTAAAAATGCTTCAGAACTCTTCCATTGTTCTCAGAATTCCGCTGACGTTTAAAAATGCTTCGGAAATCTTCCATTGTTTTCAAAATTCCGCTGACGTTTAAAAATGCTTCAGAACTTTTCCATTGTTCTCAGAATTCTGCTGACGTTTAAAAATGCTTCGGAACTCTTCCATTGTTCTCGGAATTCCGCTGACGTTTAAAAATGCTTCTGAACTCTTCCATTGTTCTCGGAATTCCGTTGAAGTTTAAAAATGCTTCGAAACTCTTCCATTGTTCTCGGAATTCTGCTGAAGTTTAAAAATGCTTCAGAACTCTTCCATTGTTCTCGGAATTCCGCTGACGTTTAATAATGCTTCGCAACTCTTTCCTTGTTCTCGGAATTCCGCTGACGTTTAAAAATGCTTCGGAACTCTTCCATTGTTCTCGGAATTCCGCTGACGTTTAAAAATGCTTCGGAACTCTTCCATTTTTCTTGGAATTCTGCTGAAGTTTTAAAATGCTTCGGTACTCTTCCATTGTTCTCCAAATTCCGCTGAAGTTTAAAAATGCTTCGGAACCCTTCCATTTTTCTCGGAATTCTGCTGACATTTAAAAATGCTTCGGAAATCTTCCATTGTTTTCAAAATTCCGCTGACGTTTAAAAATGCTTCAGAACTCTTCCATTGTTCTCGGAATTCCGCTGACATTTAAAAATGCTTCGGAACTCTTCCATTGTTCTCAGAATTCCGCTGACGTTTAAAAATTGTTCGGTACTCTTCCATTGTTCTCGGAATTCCGCTGACATATAAAAATGCTTCTGAAATCTTGCATTGTTCTCGGCATTCCGCTGACGTTTTAAAATGCTTCGGTACTCTTCCATTGTTCTCGGAATTCCGCTGACGTTAAAAAATTCTTCAGAACTCTTCCATTATTCTCGCAATTCGTGTGAATTTTAAAAATGCTTCGGAACTTTTCTATTGTTCTCGGAATTCCGCTGAAGTTTAAAAATGCTTAAAATCTCTTACATTGTTCTCGGAATTCCGCTGAAGTTTAAAAATGCTTCGGAACTCTTCCATTGTTCTCGGAATTCTGCTGAAGTTTAAAAATGCTTCAGAACTCTTCCATTGTTCTCAGAATTCCGCTGACGTTTAAAAATGCTTCGGAAATCTTCCATTGTTTTCAAAATTCCGCTGACGTTTAAAAATGCTTCAGAACTTTTCCATTGTTCTCAGAATTCTGCTGACGTTTAAAAATGCTTCGGAACTCTTCCATTGTTCTCGGAATTCCGCTGACGTTTAAAAATGCTTCTGAACTCTTCCATTGTTCTCGGAATTCCGTTGAAGTTTAAAAATGCTTCGAAACTCTTCCATTGTTCTCGGAATTCTGCTGAAGTTTAAAAATGCTTCAGAACTCTTCCATTGTTCTCGGAATTCCGCTGACGTTTAAAAATGCTTCGGAACTCTTCCATTGTTCTCGGAATTCCGTTGAAGTTTAAAAATGCTTCGAAACTCTTCCATTGTTCTCGGAATTCCGCTGACATTTAAAAATGCTTCGGAAATCTTCCATTGTTTTCAAAATTCCGCTGACGTTTAAAAATGCTTTAGAACTCTTCCATTGTTCTCGGAATTCCGCTGACATTTAAAAATGCTTCGGAACTCTTCCATTGTTCTCGGAATTCCGCTGACGTTTAAAAATTGTTCGGTACACTTCCATTGTTCTCGGAATTCCGCTGACATATAAAAATGCTTCGGAAATCTTGTATTGTTCTCGGCATTCCGCTGACGTTTAAAAATGCTTCGGAACTCTTCAATTGTTCTCGGAATTCTGCTGAACTTTTAAAATGCTATGGAACTCTTCCATTGCTCTCGGAATTCGGGTGAAGTTTAAAAATGCTTCGGAACTCTTCTATTGTTCTCGGAATTCCGCTGAAGTTTAAAAATGCTTAAAATCTCTTCCATTGTTCTCGTAATTCTGCTCATGTTTAAAAATGCTTCGGAACTCTTCCATTGTTCTCGTAATTCCGCTGAAGTTTAAAAATGCTTCGGAACTCTTCCATTGTTCTCGGAATTCCGATGACGTTTTAAAATGCTTCGGTACTCTTCCATTGTTCTCGGAATTCCGCTGACAATTAAAAATGCTTCGGAACTCTTCCATTGTTCTAGGAATTCTGCTGAAGTCTAAAAATTCATCTGAACTCTTCCATTATTCTCGGAATTCATGTGAATTTTAAAAATGCTTCGGAACTCTTCTATTGTTCTCGGAATTCCGCTGAAGTTTAAAAATGCTTAAAATCTCTTACATTGTTCTCGGAATTCCGCTGAAGTTTAAAAATGCTTCGGAACTCTTCCATTGTTCTCGGAATTCTGCTGAAGTTTAAAAATGCTTCAGAACTCTTCCATTGTTCTCAGAATTCCGCTGACGTTTAAAAATGCTTCGGAAATCTTCCATTGTTCTCGGAATTCCGATGACGTTTAAAAATGCTTCACAACTCTTTCATTGTTCTCGGAATTCTGCTGACTTTTAAAAATGCTTCGGAACTCTTCCATTGTTCTCCAAATTCCGCTGAAGTTTAAAAATGCTTCGGAACCCTTCCATTGTTCTCGGAATTCTGCTGAAGTTTAAAAATGCTTCGGAACTCTTCCATTGTTCTCAGAATTCCGCTGACGTTTAAAAATGCTACGGAAATCTTCCATTGTTTTCAAAATTCCGCTGACGCTTAAAAATGCTTCAGAACTCTTCCATTGTTCTCGGAATTCCGTTGAAGTTTAAAAATGCTTCGGAACTCTTCCATTGTTCTCGGAATTCCGATGACGTTTAAAAATGCTTCACAACTCTTCCATTGTTCTCGGAATTCCGCTGACGTTTAATAATGCTTCGCAACTCTTTCATTGTTCTCGGAATTCCGCTGACGTTTAAAAATGCTTCGGAACTCTTCCATTGTTCTCGGAATTCCGTTGAAGTTTAAAAATGCTTCGAAACTCTTCCATTGTTCTCAGAATTCTGCTGAAGTTTAAAAATGCTTCAGAACTCTTCCATTGTTCTCGGAATTCCGCTGACGTTTAATAATGCTTCGCAACTCTTTCATTGTTCTCGGAATTCCGCTGCAATTTAAAAATGCTTCAGAACTCTTCCATTGTTCTCAGAATTCCGCTGACGTTTAAAAATGCTTCGGTACTCTTCCTTTGTTCTCGGAATTCCGCTGACATATAAAAATGCTTCGGAAATCTTGCATTGTTCTCGGCATTCCGCTGACGTTTAAAAATGCTTCAGAACTCTTCAATTGTTCTCGGAATTCTGCTGAACTTTTAAAATGCTTTGGAACTCTTCCATTGCTCTCAGAATTCTGCTGAAGTTTAAAAATGCTTCAGAACTCTTACATTGTTCTCGGAATTCTGCTGACGTTTAAAAATGCTTCGGAACTCTTCCATTGTTCTCGAAATTCCGTTGAAGTTTAAAAATGCTTCGGAACTCTTCCATTGTTCTCGGAATTCTGCTGACGTTTAAAAATGCTTCGGAACTCTTCCATTGTTCTCGGCATTCCGCTGACGTTTAAAAATGCTTCGGAACTCTTCAATTGTTCTCGGAATTCTGCTGAACTTTTAAAAATGCTTCGGAACTCTTCCATTGTTCTCGGAATTCCGCTGACGTTTAAAAATGCTTCGGAACTCTTCCATTGTTCTTGGAATTCTGCTGAAGTTTTAAAATGCTTCGGTACTCTTCCATTGTTCTCCAAATTCCGCTGAAGTTTAAAAATGCTTCGGAACCCTTCCATTTTTCTCGGAATTCTGCTGACATTTAAAAATGCTTCGGAAATCTTCCATTGTTTTCAAAATTCCGCTGACTCTTAAAAATGCTTCAGAACTCTTCCATTGTTCTCGGAATTCCGCTGACGTTTAAAAATGCTTCGGAACTCTTCCATTGTTCTCGGAATTCCGCTGACGTTTAAAAATGCTTCGGAACTCTTCCATTGTTCTCGGAATTCCGATGACGTTTTAAAATGCTTCGGTACTCTTCCATTGTTCTCGGAATTCCGCTGACGTTTAAAAATTCTTCAGAACTCTTCCATTATTCTCGCAATTCGTGTGAATTTTAAAAATGCTTCGGAACTTTTCTATTGTTCTCGGAATTCCGCTGAAGTTTAAAAATGCTTAAAATCTCTTACATTGTTCTCGGAATTCCGCTGAAGTTTAAAAATGCTTCGGAACTCTTCCATTGTTCTCGGAATTCTGCTGAAGTTTAAAAATGCTTCAGAACTCTTCCATTGTTCTCAGAATTCCGCTGACGTTTAAAAATGCTTCGGAAATCTTCCATTGTTTTCAAAATTCCGCTGACGTTTAAAAATGCTTCAGAACTTTTCCATTGTTCTCAGAATTCTGCTGACGTTTAAAAATGCTTCGGAACTCTTCCATTGTTCTCGGAATTCCGCTGACGTTTAAAAATGCTTCTGAACTCTTCCATTGTTCTCGGAATTCCGTTGAAGTTTAAAAATGCTTCGAAACTCTTCCATTGTTCTCGGAATTCTGCTGAAGTTTAAAAATGCTTCAGAACTCTTCCATTGTTCTCGGAATTCCGCTGACGTTTAATAATGCTTCGCAACTCTTTCCTTGTTCTCGGAATTCCGCTGACGTTTAAAAATGCTTCGGAACTCTTCCATTGTTCTCGGAATTCCGCTGACGTTTAAAAATGCTTCGGAACTCTTCCATTTTTCTTGGAATTCTGCTGAAGTTTTAAAATGCTTCGGTACTCTTCCATTGTTCTCCAAATTCCGCTGAAGTTTAAAAATGCTTCGGAACCCTTCCATTTTTCTCGGAATTCTGCTGACATTTAAAAATGCTTCGGAAATCTTCCATTGTTTTCAAAATTCCGCTGACGTTTAAAAATGCTTCAGAACTCTTCCATTGTTCTCGGAATTCCGCTGACATTTAAAAATGCTTCGGAACTCTTCCATTGTTCTCAGAATTCCGCTGACGTTTAAAAATTGTTCGGTACTCTTCCATTGTTCTCGGAATTCCGCTGACATATAAAAATGCTTCTGAAATCTTGCATTGTTCTCGGCATTCCGCTGACGTTTAAAAATGCTTCGGAACTCTTCAATTGTTCTCGGAATTCTGCTGAACTTTTAAAAATACTTCGGAACTCTTCCATTGTTCTCGGAATTCCGCTGACATATAAAAATGCTTCGGAAATCTTGCATTGTTCTCGGAATTCCGCTGACGTTTAAAAATGCTTCGGAACTCTTCCATTGTTCTCGGAATTCCGATGACGTTTTAAAATGCTTCGGTACTCTTCCATTGTTCTCGGAATTCCGCTGACGTTTAAAAATTCTTCGGAACTCTTCCATTATTCTCGCAATTCGTGTGAATTTTAAAAATGCTTCGGAACTTTTCTATTGTTCTCGGAATTCCGCTGAAGTTTAAAAATGCTTAAAATCTCTTACATTGTTCTCGGAATTCCGCTGACGTTTAATAATGCTTCGCAACTCTTTCATTGTTCTCGGAATTCCGCTGACGTTTAAAAATGCTTCGGAACTCTTCCATTGTTCTCGGAATTCCGTTGAAGTTTAAAAATGCTTCGAAACTCTTCCATTGTTCTCAGAATTCTGCTGAAGTTTAAAAATGCTTCAGAACTCTTCCATTGTTCTCGGAATTCCGCTGACGTTTAATAATGCTTCGCAACTTTTTCATTGTTCTCGGAATTCCGCTGCAATTTAAAAATGCTTCAGAACTCTTCCATTGTTCTCAGAATTCCGCTGACGTTTAAAAATGCTTCGGTACTCTTCCTTTGTTCTCGGAATTCCGCTGACATATAAAAATGCTTCGGAAATCTTGCATTGTTCTCGGCATTCCGCTGACGTTTAAAAATGCTTCAGAACTCTTCAATTGTTCTCGGAATTCTGCTGAACTTTTAAAATGCTTTGGAACTCTTCCATTGCTCTCAGAATTCTGCTGAAGTTTAAAAATGCTTCAGAACTCTTACATTGTTCTCGGAATTCTGCTGACGTTTAAAAATGCTTCGGAACTCTTCCATTGTTCTCGGAATTCCGTTGACGTTTAAAAATTGTTCGGTACTCTTCCATTGTTCTCGGAATTCCGCTGACATATAAAAATGCTTCTGAAATCTTGCATTGTTCTCGGCATTCCGCTGACGTTTAAAAATGCTTCGGAACTCTTCAATTGTTCTCGGAATTCTGCTGAACTTTTAAAAATACTTCGGAACTCTTCCATTGTTCTCGGAATTCCGCTGACATATAAAAATGCTTCGGAAATCTTGCATTGTTCTCGGAATTCCGCTGACGTTTAAAAATGCTTCGGAACTCTTCCATTGTTCTCGGAATTCCGATGACGTTTTAAAATGCTTCGGTACTCTTCCATTGTTCTCGGAATTCCGCTGACGTTTAAAAATTCTTCGGAACTCTTCCATTATTCTCGCAATTCGTGTGAATTTTAAAAATGCTTCGGAACTTTTCTATTGTTCTCGGAATTCCGCTGAAGTTTAAAAATGCTTAAAATCTCTTACATTGTTCTCGGAATTCCGCTGAAGTTTAAAAATGCTTCGGAACTCTTCCATTGTTCTCGGAATTCTGCTGACGCTTAAAAATGCTTCGGAACTCTTCCATTGTTCTCGGAATTCCGCTGACGTTTAATAATGCTTCGCAACTCTTTCATTGTTCTCGGAATTCCGCTGCAATTTAAAAATGCTTCAGAACTCTTCCATTGTTCTCAGAATTCCGCTGACGTTTAAAAATGCTTCGGTACTCTTCCTTTGTTCTCGGAATTCCGCTGACATATAAAAATGCTTCGGAAATCTTGCATTGTTCTCGGCATTCCGCTGACGTTTAAAAATGCTTCAGAACTCTTCAATTGTTCTCGGAATTCTGCTGAACTTTTAAAATGCTTTGGAACTCTTCCATTGCTCTCAGAATTCTGCTGAAGTTTAAAAATGCTTCAGAACTCTTACATTGTTCTCGGAATTCTGCTGACGTTTAAAAATGCTTCGGAACTCTTCCATTGTTCTCGAAATTCCGTTGAAGTTTAAAAATGCTTCGGAACTCTTCCATTGTTCTCGGAATTCTGCTGACGTTTAAAAATGCTTCGGAACTCTTCCATTGTTCTCGGCATTCCGCTGACGTTTAAAAATGCTTCGGAACTCTTCAATTGTTCTCGGAATTCTGCTGAACTTTTAAAAATGCTTCGGAACTCTTCCATTGTTCTCGGAATACCGCTGACGTTTAAAAATGCTTCGGAACTCTTCCATTGTTCTTGGAATTCTGCTGAAGTTTTAAAATGCTTCGGTACTCTTCCATTGTTCTCCAAATTCCACTGAAGTTTAAAAATGCTTCGGAACCCTTCCATTTTTCTCGGAATTCTGCTGACATTTAAAAATGCTTTGGAAATCTTCCATTGTTTTCAAAATTCCGCTGACTCTTAAAAATGCTTCAGAACTCTTCCATTGTTCTCGGAATTCCGCTGACGTTTAAAAATGCTTCGGAACTCTTCCATTGTTCTCGGAATTCCGCTGACGTTTAAAAATGCTTCGGAACTCTTCCATTGTTCTCGGAATTCCGATGACGTTTTAAAATGCTTCGGTACTCTTCCATTGTTCTCGGAATTCCGCTGACGTTTAAAAATTCTTCAGAACTCTTCCATTATTCTCGCAATTCGTGTGAATTTTAAAAATGCTTCGGAACTTTTCTATTGTTCTCGGAATTCCGCTGAAGTTTAAAAATGCTTAAAATCTCTTACATTGTTCTCGGAATTCCGCTGAAGTTTAAAAATGCTTCGGAACTCTTCCATTGTTCTCGGAATTCTGCTGAAGTTTAAAAATGCTTCAGAACTCTTCCATTGTTCTCAGAATTCCGCTGACGTTTAAAAATGCTTCGGAAATCTTCCATTGTTTTCAAAATTCCGCTGACGTTTAAAAATGCTTCAGAACTTTTCCATTGTTCTCAGAATTCTGCTGACGTTTAAAAATGCTTCGGAACTCTTCCATTGTTCTCGGAATTCCGCTGACGTTTAAAAATGCTTCTGAACTCTTCCATTGTTCTCGGAATTCCGTTGAAGTTTAAAAATGCTTCGAAACTCTTCCATTGTTCTCGGAATTCTGCTGAAGTTTAAAAATGCTTCAGAACTCTTCCATTGTTCTCGGAATTCCGCTGACGTTTAATAATGCTTCGCAACTCTTTCCTTGTTCTCGGAATTCCGCTGACGTTTAAAAATGCTTCGGAACTCTTCCATTGTTCTCGGAATTCCGCTGACGTTTAAAAATGCTTCGGAACTCTTCCATTTTTCTTGGAATTCTGCTGAAGTTTTAAAATGCTTCGGTACTCTTCCATTGTTCTCCAAATTCCGCTGAAGTTTAAAAATGCTTCGGAACCCTTCCATTTTTCTCGGAATTCTGCTGACATTTAAAAATGCTTCGGAAATCTTCCATTGTTTTCAAAATTCCGCTGACGTTTAAAAATGCTTCAGAACTCTTCCATTGTTCTCGGAATTCCGCTGACATTTAAAAATGCTTCGGAACTCTTCCATTGTTCTCAGAATTCCGCTGACGTTTAAAAATTGTTCGGTACTCTTCCATTGTTCTCGGAATTCCGCTGACATATAAAAATGCTTCTGAAATCTTGCATTGTTCTCGGCATTCCGCTGACGTTTAAAAATGCTTCGGAACTCTTCAATTGTTCTCGGAATTCTGCTGAACTTTTAAAAATACTTCGGAACTCTTCCATTGTTCTCGGAATTCCGCTGACATATAAAAATGCTTCGGAAATCTTGCATTGTTCTCGGAATTCCGCTGACGTTTAAAAATGCTTCGGAACTCTTCCATTGTTCTCGGAATTCCGATGACGTTTTAAAATGCTTCGGTACTCTTCCATTGTTCTCGGAATTCCGCTGACGTTTAAAAATTCTTCGGAACTCTTCCATTATTCTCGCAATTCGTGTGAATTTTAAAAATGCTTCGGAACTTTTCTATTGTTCTCGGAATTCCGCTGAAGTTTAAAAATGCTTAAAATCTCTTACATTGTTCTCGGAATTCCGCTGACGTTTAATAATGCTTCGCAACTCTTTCATTGTTCTCGGAATTCCGCTGACGTTTAAAAATGCTTCGGAACTCTTCCATTGTTCTCGGAATTCCGTTGAAGTTTAAAAATGCTTCGAAACTCTTCCATTGTTCTCAGAATTCTGCTGAAGTTTAAAAATGCTTCAGAACTCTTCCATTGTTCTCGGAATTCCGCTGACGTTTAATAATGCTTCGCAACTTTTTCATTGTTCTCGGAATTCCGCTGCAATTTAAAAATGCTTCAGAACTCTTCCATTGTTCTCAGAATTCCGCTGACGTTTAAAAATGCTTCGGTACTCTTCCTTTGTTCTCGGAATTCCGCTGACATATAAAAATGCTTCGGAAATCTTGCATTGTTCTCGGCATTCCGCTGACGTTTAAAAATGCTTCAGAACTCTTCAATTGTTCTCGGAATTCTGCTGAACTTTTAAAATGCTTTGGAACTCTTCCATTGCTCTCAGAATTCTGCTGAAGTTTAAAAATGCTTCAGAACTCTTACATTGTTCTCGGAATTCTGCTGACGTTTAAAAATGCTTCGGAACTCTTCCATTGTTCTCGGAATTCCGTTGACGTTTAAAAATTGTTCGGTACTCTTCCATTGTTCTCGGAATTCCGCTGACATATAAAAATGCTTCTGAAATCTTGCATTGTTCTCGGCATTCCGCTGACGTTTAAAAATGCTTCGGAACTCTTCAATTGTTCTCGGAATTCTGCTGAACTTTTAAAAATACTTCGGAACTCTTCCATTGTTCTCGGAATTCCGCTGACATATAAAAATGCTTCGGAAATCTTGCATTGTTCTCGGAATTCCGCTGACGTTTAAAAATGCTTCGGAACTCTTCCATTGTTCTCGGAATTCCGATGACGTTTTAAAATGCTTCGGTACTCTTCCATTGTTCTCGGAATTCCGCTGACGTTTAAAAATTCTTCGGAACTCTTCCATTATTCTCGCAATTCGTGTGAATTTTAAAAATGCTTCGGAACTTTTCTATTGTTCTCGGAATTCCGCTGAAGTTTAAAAATGCTTAAAATCTCTTACATTGTTCTCGGAATTCCGCTGAAGTTTAAAAATGCTTCGGAACTCTTCCATTGTTCTCGGAATTCTGCTGACGCTTAAAAATGCTTCGGAACTCTTCCATTGTTCTCGGAATTCCGCTGACGTTTAATAATGCTTCGCAACTCTTTCATTGTTCTCGGAATTCCGCTGCAATTTAAAAATGCTTCAGAACTCTTCCATTGTTCTCAGAATTCCGCTGACGTTTAAAAATGCTTCGGTACTCTTCCTTTGTTCTCGGAATTCCGCTGACATATAAAAATGCTTCGGAAATCTTGCATTGTTCTCGGCATTCCGCTGACGTTTAAAAATGCTTCAGAACTCTTCAATTGTTCTCGGAATTCTGCTGAACTTTTAAAATGCTTTGGAACTCTTCCATTGCTCTCAGAATTCTGCTGAAGTTTAAAAATGCTTCAGAACTCTTACATTGTTCTCGGAATTCTGCTGACGTTTAAAAATGCTTCGGAACTCTTCCATTGTTCTCGAAATTCCGTTGAAGTTTAAAAATGCTTCGGAACTCTTCCATTGTTCTCGGAATTCTGCTGACGTTTAAAAATGCTTCGGAACTCTTCCATTGTTCTCGGCATTCCGCTGACGTTTAAAAATGCTTCGGAACTCTTCAATTGTTCTCGGAATTCTGCTGAACTTTTAAAAATGCTTCGGAACTCTTCCATTGTTCTCGGAATACCGCTGACGTTTAAAAATGCTTCGGAACTCTTCCATTGTTCTTGGAATTCTGCTGAAGTTTTAAAATGCTTCGGTACTCTTCCATTGTTCTCCAAATTCCACTGAAGTTTAAAAATGCTTCGGAACCCTTCCATTTTTCTCGGAATTCTGCTGACATTTAAAAATGCTTTGGAAATCTTCCATTGTTTTCAAAATTCCGCTGACTCTTAAAAATGCTTCAGAACTCTTCCATTGTTCTCGGAATTCCGCTGACGTTTAAAAATGCTTCGGAACTCTTCCATTGTTCTCGGAATTCCGCTGACGTTTAAAAATGCTTCGGAACTCTTCCATTGTTCTCGGAATTCCGATGACGTTTTAAAATGCTTCGGTACTCTTCCATTGTTCTCGGAATTCCGCTGACGTTTAAAAATTCTTCAGAACTCTTCCATTATTCTCGCAATTCGTGTGAATTTTAAAAATGCTTCGGAACTTTTCTATTGTTCTCGGAATTCCGCTGAAGTTTAAAAATGCTTAAAATCTCTTACATTGTTCTCGGAATTCCGCTGAAGTTTAAAAATGCTTCGGAACTCTTCCATTGTTCTCGGAATTCTGCTGAAGTTTAAAAATGCTTCAGAACTCTTCCATTGTTCTCAGAATTCCGCTGACGTTTAAAAATGCTTCGGAAATCTTCCATTGTTTTCAAAATTCCGCTGACGTTTAAAAATGCTTCAGAACTTTTCCATTGTTCTCAGAATTCTGCTGACGTTTAAAAATGCTTCAGAACTCTTCCATTGTTCTCGGAATTCCGCTGACGTTTAAAAATGCTTCTGAACTCTTCCATTGTTCTCGGAATTCCGTTGAAGTTTAAAAATGCTTCGAAACTCTTCCATTGTTCTCGGAATTCTGCTGAAGTTTAAAAATGCTTCAGAACTCTTCCATTGTTCTCGGAATTCCGCTGACGTTTAATAATGCTTCGCAACTCTTTCCTTGTTCTCGGAATTCCGCTGACGTTTAAAAATGCTTCGGAACTCTTCCATTGTTCTCGGAATTCCGCTGACGTTTAAAAATGCTTCGGAACTCTTCCATTTTTCTTGGAATTCTGCTGAAGTTTTAAAATGCTTCGGTACTCTTCCATTGTTCTCCAAATTCCGCTGAAGTTTAAAAATGCTTCGGAACCCTTCCATTTTTCTCGGAATTCTGCTGACATTTAAAAATGCTTCGGAAATCTTCCATTGTTTTCAAAATTCCGCTGACGTTTAAAAATGCTTCAGAACTCTTCCATTGTTCTCGGAATTCCGCTGACATTTAAAAATGCTTCGGAACTCTTCCATTGTTCTTGGAATTCTGCTGAAGTTTTAAAATGCTTCGGTACTCTTCCATTGTTCTCGGAATTCTGCTGACGCTTAAAAATGCTTCGGAACTCTTCCATTGTTCTCGGAATTCCGCTGACGTTTAAAAATGCTTCGGAACTCTTCCATTGTTCTCGGAATTCCGCTGACATATAAAAATGCTTCGGAAATCTTGCATTGTTCTCGGAATTCCGCTGACGTTTAAAAATGCTTCGGAACTCTTCCATTGTTCTCGGAATTCCGATGACGTTTTAAAATGCTTCGGTACTCTTCCATTGTTCTCGGAATTCCGCTGACGTTTAAAAATTCTTCGGAACTCTTCCATTATTCTCGCAATTCGTGTGAATTTTAAAAATGCTTCGGAACTTTTCTATTGTTCTCGGAATTCCGCTGAAGTTTAAAAATGCTTAAAATCTCTTACATTGTTCTCGGAATTCCGCTGAAGTTTAAAAATGCTTCGGAACTCTTCCATTGTTCTCGGAATTCTGCTGAAGTTTAAAAATGCTTCAGAACTCTTCCATTGTTCTCAGAATTCCGCTGACGTTTAAAAATGCTTCGGAAATCTTCCATTGTTTTCAAAATTCCGCTGACGTTTAAAAATGCTTCAGAACTTTTCCATTGTTCTCAGAATTCTGCTGACGTTTAAAAATGCTTCGGAACTCTTCCATTGTTCTCGGAATTCTGCTGAAGTTTAAAAATGCTTCAGAACTCTTCCATTGTTCTCGGAATTCCGCTGACGTTTAAAAATGCTTCGGAACTCTTCCATTGTTCTCGGAATTCCGTTGAAGTTTAAAAATGCTTCGAAACTCTTCCATTGTTCTCGGAATTCCGCTGACATTTAAAAATGCTTCGGAAATCTTCCATTGTTTTCAAAATTCCGCTGACGTTTAAAAATGCTTCAGAACTCTTCCATTGTTCTCGGAATTCCGCTGACATTTAAAAATGCTTCGGAACTCTTCCATTGTTCTCGGAATTCCGCTGACGTTTAAAAATTGTTCGGTACTCTTCCATTGTTCTCGGAATTCCGCTGACATATAAAAATGCTTCGGAAATCTTGTATTGTTCTCGGCATTCCGCTGACGTTTAAAAATGCTTCGGAACTCTTCAATTGTTCTCGGAATTCTGCTGAACTTTTAAAATGCTATGGAACTCTTCCATTGCTCTCGGAATTCGGGTGAAGTTTAAAAATGCTTCGGAACTCTTCTATTGTTCTCGGAATTCCGCTGAAGTTTAAAAATGCTTAAAATCTCTTCCATTGTTCTCGTAATTCTGCTCATGTTTAAAAATGCTTCGGAACTCTTCCATTGTTCTCGTAATTCCGCTGAAGTTTAAAAATGCTTCGGAACTCTTCCATTGTTCTCGGAATTCCGATGACGTTTTAAAATGCTTCGGTACTCTTCCATTGTTCTCGGAATTCCGCTGACAATTAAAAATGCTTCGGAACTCTTCCATTGTTCTAGGAATTCTGCTGAAGTCTAAAAATTCATCTGAACTCTTCCATTATTCTCGGAATTCATGTGAATTTTAAAAATGCTTCGGAACTCTTCTATTGTTCTCGGAATTCCGCTGAAGTTTAAAAATGCTTAAAATCTCTTACATTGTTCTCGGAATTCCGCTGAAGTTTAAAAATGCTTCGGAACTCTTCCATTGTTCTCGGAATTCTGCTGAAGTTTAAAAATGCTTCAGAACTCTTCCATTGTTCTCAGAATTCCGCTGACGTTTAAAAATGCTTCGGAAATCTTCCATTGTTCTCGGAATTCCGATGACGTTTAAAAATGCTTCACAACTCTTCCATTGTTCTCGGAATTCCGCTGACTTTTAAAAATGCTTCGGAACTCTTCCATTGTTCTCCAAATTCCGCTGAAGTTTAAAAATGCTTCGGAACCCTTCCATTGTTCTCGGAATTCTGCTGAAGTTTAAAAATGCTTCGGAACTCTTCCATTGTTCTCAGAATTCCGCTGACGTTTAAAAATGCTTCGGAAATCTTCCATTGTTTTCAAAATTCCGCTGACGCTTAAAAATGCTTCAGAACTCTTCCATTGTTCTCGGAATTCCGTTGAAGTTTAAAAATGCTTCGAAACTCTTCCATTGTTCTCGGAATTCCGATGACGTTTAAAAATGCTTCACAACTCTTTCATTGTTCTCGGAATTCCGCTGACGTTTAATAATGCTTCGCAACTCTTTCATTGTTCTCGGAATTCCGCTGACGTTTAAAAATGCTTCGGAACTCTTCCATTGTTCTCGGAATTCCGTTGAAGTTTAAAAATGCTTCGAAACTCTTCCATTGTTCTCAGAATTCTGCTGAAGTTTAAAAATGCTTCAGAACTCTTCCATTGTTCTCGGAATTCCGCTGACGTTTAATAATGCTTCGCAACTCTTTCATTGTTCTCGGAATTCCGCTGAAATTTAAAAATGCTTCAGAACTCTTCCATTGTTCTCAGAATTCCGCTGACGTTTAAAAATGCTTCGGTACTCTTCCTTTGTTCTCGGAATTCCGCTGACATATAAAAATGCTTCGGAAATCTTGCATTGTTCTCGGCATTCCGCTGACGTTTTAAAATGCTTCAGAACTCTTCAATTGTTCTCGGAATTCTGCTGAACTTTTAAAATGCTTTGGAACTCTTCCATTGCTCTCAGAATTCTGCTGAAGTTTAAAAATGCTTCAGAACTCTTACATTGTTCTCGGAATTCTGCTGACGTTTAAAAATGCTTCGGAACTCTTCCATTGTTCTCGAAATTCCGTTGAAGTTTAAAAATGCTTCGGAACTCTTCCATTGTTCTCGGAATTCTGCTGAAGTTTAAAAATGCTTCGAAACTCTTCCATTGTTCTCAGAATTCCGCTGACGTTTAAAAATGCTTCGGTACTCTTCCATTGTTCTCGGAATTCTGCTGACGTTTAAAAATGCTTCGGAACTCTTCCATTGTTCTCGGCATTCCGCTGACGTTTAAAAATGCTTCGGAACTCTTCAATTGTTCTCGGAATTCTGCTGAACTTTTAAAAATGCTTCGGAACTCTTCCATTGTTCTCGGAATTCCGCTGACGTTTAAAAATGCTTCGGAACTCTTCCATTGTTCTTGGAATTCTGCTGAAGTTTTAAAATGCTTCGGTACTCTTCCATTGTTCTCCAAATTCCGCTGAAGTTTAAAAATGCTTCGGAACCCTTCCATTTTTCTCGGAATTCTGCTGACATTTAAAAATGCTTCGGAAATCTTCCATTGTTTTCAAAATTCCGCTGACTCTTAAAAATGCTTCAGAACTCTTCCATTGTTCTCGGAATTCCGCTGACGTTTAAAAATGCTTCGGAACTCTTCCATTGTTCTCGAAATTCCGCTGACGTTTAAAAATGCTTCGGAACTCTTCCATTGTTCTTGGAATTCTGCTGAAGTTTTAAAATGCTTCGGTACTCTTCCATTGTTCTCGGAATTCTGCTGACGCTTAAAAATGCTTCGGAACTCTTCCATTGTTCTCAGAATTCCGCTGACGTTTAAAAATGCTTCGGAACTCTTCCATTGTTCTCGGAATTCCGCTGACATATAAAAATGCTTCGGAAATCTTGCATTGTTCTCGGAATTCCGCTGACATTTAAAAATGCTTCGGAACTCTTCCATTGTTCTCGGAATTCCGATGACGTTTTAAAATGCTTCGGTACTCTTCCATTGTTCTCGGAATTCCGCTGACGTTTAAAAATTCTTCGGAACTCTTCCATTATTCTCGCAATTCGTGTGAATTTTAAAAATGCTTCGGAACTTTTCTATTGTTCTCGGAATTCCGCTGAAGTTTAAAAATGCTTAAAATCTCTTACATTGTTCTCGGAATTCCGCTGAAGTTTAAAAATGCTTCGGAACTCTTCCATTGTTCTCGGAATTCTGCTGAAGTTTAAAAATGCTTCAGAACTCTTCCATTGTTCTCAGAATTCCGCTGACGTTTAAAAATGCTTCGGAAATCTTCCATTGTTTTCAAAATTCCGCTGACGTTTAAAAATGCTTCAGAACTTTTCCATTGTTCTCAGAATTCTGCTGACGTTTAAAAATGCTTCGGAACTCTTCCATTGTTCTCGGAATTCCGATGACGTTTAAAAATGCTTCTGAACTCTTCCATTGTTCTCGGAATTCCGTTGAAGTTTAAAAATGCTTCGAAACTCTTCCATTGTTCTCGGAATTCTGCTGAAGTTTAAAAATGCTTCAGAACTCTTCCATTGTTCTCGGAATTCCGCTGACGTTTAATAATGCTTCGCAACTCTTTCCTTGTTCTCGGAATTCCGCTGACGTTTAAAAATGCTTCGGAACTCTTCCATTGTTCTCGGAATTCCGCTGACGTTTAAAAATTGTTCGGTACACTTCCATTGTTCTCGGAATTCCGCTGACATATAAAAATGCTTCGGAAATCTTGTATTGTTCTCGGCATTCCGCTGACGTTTAAAAATGCTTCGGAACTCTTCAATTGTTCTCGGAATTCTGCTGAACTTTTAAAATGCTATGGAACTCTTCCATTGCTCTCGGAATTCGGGTGAAGTTTAAAAATGCTTCGGAACTCTTCTATTGTTCTCGGAATTCCGCTGAAGTTTAAAAATGCTTAAAATCTCTTCCATTGTTCTCGTAATTCTGCTCATGTTTAAAAATGCTTCGGAACTCTTCCATTGTTCTCGTAATTCCGCTGAAGTTTAAAAATGCTTCGGAACTCTTCCATTGTTCTCGGAATTCCGATGACGTTTTAAAATGCTTCGGTACTCTTCCATTGTTCTCGGAATTCCGCTGACAATTAAAAATGCTTCGGAACTCTTCCATTGTTCTAGGAATTCTGCTGAAGTCTAAAAATTCATCTGAACTCTTCCATTATTCTCGGAATTCATGTGAATTTTAAAAATGCTTCGGAACTCTTCTATTGTTCTCGGAATTCCGCTGAAGTTTAAAAATGCTTAAAATCTCTTACATTGTTCTCGGAATTCCGCTGAAGTTTAAAAATGCTTCGGAACTCTTCCATTGTTCTCGGAATTCTGCTGAAGTTTAAAAATGCTTCAGAACTCTTCCATTGTTCTCAGAATTCCGCTGACGTTTAAAAATGCTTCGGAAATCTTCCATTGTTCTCGGAATTCCGATGACGTTTAAAAATGCTTCACAACTCTTTCATTGTTCTCGGAATTCTGCTGACTTTTAAAAATGCTTCGGAACTCTTCCATTGTTCTCCAAATTCCGCTGAAGTTTAAAAATGCTTCGGAACCCTTCCATTGTTCTCGGAATTCTGCTGAAGTTTAAAAATGCTTCGGAACTCTTCCATTGTTCTCAGAATTCCGCTGACGTTTAAAAATGCTACGGAAATCTTCCATTGTTTTCAAAATTCCGCTGACGCTTAAAAATGCTTCAGAACTCTTCCATTGTTCTCGGAATTCCGTTGAAGTTTAAAAATGCTTCGGAACTCTTCCATTGTTCTCGGAATTCCGATGACGTTTAAAAATGCTTCACAACTCTTCCATTGTTCTCGGAATTCCGCTGACGTTTAATAATGCTTCGCAACTCTTTCATTGTTCTCGGAATTCCGCTGACGTTTAAAAATGCTTCGGAACTCTTCCATTGTTCTCGGAATTCCGTTGAAGTTTAAAAATGCTTCGAAACTCTTCCATTGTTCTCAGAATTCTGCTGAAGTTTAAAAATGCTTCAGAACTCTTCCATTG
Source organism: Phyllobates terribilis (assembly GCF_046119375.1). Taxonomy (NCBI): domain Eukaryota; kingdom Metazoa; phylum Chordata; class Amphibia; order Anura; family Dendrobatidae; genus Phyllobates; species Phyllobates terribilis. The sequence continues at coordinate 17,920,435 of NW_027362782.1, forward strand.
TTCTCGGAATTCCGCTGACGTTTAATAATGCTTCGCAACTCTTTCATTGTTCTCGGAATTCCGCTGCAATTTAAAAATGCTTCAGAACTCTTCCATTGTTCTCAGAATTCCGCTGACGTTTAAAAATGCTTCGGTACTCTTCCTTTGTTCTCGGAATTCCGCTGACATATAAAAATGCTTCGGAAATCTTGCATTGTTCTCGGCATTCCGCTGACGTTTAAAAATGCTTCAGAACTCTTCAATTGTTCTCGGAATTCTGCTGAACTTTTAAAATGCTTTGGAACTCTTCCATTGCTCTCAGAATTCTGCTGAAGTTTAAAAATGCTTCAGAACTCTTACATTGTTCTCGGAATTCTGCTGACGTTTAAAAATGCTTCGGAACTCTTCCATTGTTCTCGAAATTCCGTTGAAGTTTAAAAATGCTTCGGAACTCTTCCATTGTTCTCGGAATTCTGCTGACGTTTAAAAATGCTTCAGAACTCTTACATTGTTCTCGGAATTCTGCTGACGTTTAAAAATGCTTCGGAACTCTTCCATTGTTCTCGAAATTCCGTTGAAGTTTAAAAATGCTTCGGAACTCTTCCATTGTTCTCGGAATTCTGCTGACGTTTAAAAATGCTTCGGAACTCTTCCATTGTTCTCGGAATTCTGCTGAAGTTTAAAAATGCTTCAGAACTCTTCCATTGTTCTCAGAATTCCGCTGACGTTTAAAAATGCTTCGGAAATCTTCCATTGTTCTCGGAATTCCGATGACGTTTAAAAATGCTTCACAACTCTTTCATTGTTCTCGGAATTCTGCTGACTTTTAAAAATGCTTCGGAACTCTTCCATTGTTCTCCAAATTCCGCTGAAGTTTAAAAATGCTTCGGAACCCTTCCATTGTTCTCGGAATTCTGCTGAAGTTTAAAAATGCTTCGGAACTCTTCCATTGTTCTCAGAATTCCGCTGACGTTTAAAAATGCTACGGAAATCTTCCATTGTTTTCAAAATTCCGCTGACGCTTAAAAATGCTTCAGAACTCTTCCATTGTTCTCGGAATTCCGTTGAAGTTTAAAAATGCTTCGGAACTCTTCCATTGTTCTCGGAATTCCGATGACGTTTAAAAATGCTTCACAACTCTTCCATTGTTCTCGGAATTCCGCTGACGTTTAATAATGCTTCGCAACTCTTTCATTGTTCTCGGAATTCCGCTGACGTTTAAAAATGCTTCGGAACTCTTCCATTGTTCTCGGAATTCCGTTGAAGTTTAAAAATGCTTCGAAACTCTTCCATTGTTCTCAGAATTCTGCTGAAGTTTAAAAATGCTTCAGAACTCTTCCATTGTTCTCGGAATTCCGCTGACGTTTAATAATGCTTCGCAACTCTTTCATTGTTCTCGGAATTCCGCTGCAATTTAAAAATGCTTCAGAACTCTTCCATTGTTCTCAGAATTCCGCTGACGTTTAAAAATGCTTCGGTACTCTTCCTTTGTTCTCGGAATTCCGCTGACATATAAAAATGCTTCGGAAATCTTGCATTGTTCTCGGCATTCCGCTGACGTTTAAAAATGCTTCAGAACTCTTCAATTGTTCTCGGAATTCTGCTGAACTTTTAAAATGCTTTGGAACTCTTCCATTGCTCTCAGAATTCTGCTGAAGTTTAAAAATGCTTCAGAACTCTTACATTGTTCTCGGAATTCTGCTGACGTTTAAAAATGCTTCGGAACTCTTCCATTGTTCTCGAAATTCCGTTGAAGTTTAAAAATGCTTCGGAACTCTTCCATTGTTCTCGGAATTCTGCTGACGTTTAAAAATGCTTCGGAACTCTTCCATTGTTCTCGGCATTCCGCTGACGTTTAAAAATGCTTCGGAACTCTTCAATTGTTCTCGGAATTCTGCTGAACTTTTAAAAATGCTTCGGAACTCTTCCATTGTTCTCGGAATTCCGCTGACGTTTAAAAATGCTTCGGAACTCTTCCATTGTTCTTGGAATTCTGCTGAAGTTTTAAAATGCTTCGGTACTCTTCCATTGTTCTCCAAATTCCGCTGAAGTTTAAAAATGCTTCGGAACCCTTCCATTTTTCTCGGAATTCTGCTGACATTTAAAAATGCTTCGGAAATCTTCCATTGTTTTCAAAATTCCGCTGACTCTTAAAAATGCTTCAGAACTCTTCCATTGTTCTCGGAATTCCGCTGACGTTTAAAAATGCTTCGGAACTCTTCCATTGTTCTCGGAATTCCGCTGACGTTTAAAAATGCTTCGGAACTCTTCCATTGTTCTCGGAATTCCGATGACGTTTTAAAATGCTTCGGTACTCTTCCATTGTTCTCGGAATTCCGCTGACGTTTAAAAATTCTTCAGAACTCTTCCATTATTCTCGCAATTCGTGTGAATTTTAAAAATGCTTCGGAACTTTTCTATTGTTCTCGGAATTCCGCTGAAGTTTAAAAATGCTTAAAATCTCTTACATTGTTCTCGGAATTCCGCTGAAGTTTAAAAATGCTTCGGAACTCTTCCATTGTTCTCGGAATTCTGCTGAAGTTTAAAAATGCTTCAGAACTCTTCCATTGTTCTCAGAATTCCGCTGACGTTTAAAAATGCTTCGGAAATCTTCCATTGTTTTCAAAATTCCGCTGACGTTTAAAAATGCTTCAGAACTTTTCCATTGTTCTCAGAATTCTGCTGACGTTTAAAAATGCTTCGGAACTCTTCCATTGTTCTCGGAATTCCGCTGACGTTTAAAAATGCTTCTGAACTCTTCCATTGTTCTCGGAATTCCGTTGAAGTTTAAAAATGCTTCGAAACTCTTCCATTGTTCTCGGAATTCTGCTGAAGTTTAAAAATGCTTCAGAACTCTTCCATTGTTCTCGGAATTCCGCTGACGTTTAATAATGCTTCGCAACTCTTTCCTTGTTCTCGGAATTCCGCTGACGTTTAAAAATGCTTCGGAACTCTTCCATTGTTCTCGGAATTCCGCTGACGTTTAAAAATGCTTCGGAACTCTTCCATTTTTCTTGGAATTCTGCTGAAGTTTTAAAATGCTTCGGTACTCTTCCATTGTTCTCCAAATTCCGCTGAAGTTTAAAAATGCTTCGGAACCCTTCCATTTTTCTCGGAATTCTGCTGACATTTAAAAATGCTTCGGAAATCTTCCATTGTTTTCAAAATTCCGCTGACGTTTAAAAATGCTTCAGAACTCTTCCATTGTTCTCGGAATTCCGCTGACATTTAAAAATGCTTCGGAACTCTTCCATTGTTCTCAGAATTCCGCTGACGTTTAAAAATTGTTCGGTACTCTTCCATTGTTCTCGGAATTCCGCTGACATATAAAAATGCTTCTGAAATCTTGCATTGTTCTCGGCATTCCGCTGACGTTTAAAAATGCTTCGGAACTCTTCAATTGTTCTCGGAATTCTGCTGAACTTTTAAAAATACTTCGGAACTCTTCCATTGTTCTCGGAATTCCGCTGACATATAAAAATGCTTCGGAAATCTTGCATTGTTCTCGGAATTCCGCTGACGTTTAAAAATGCTTCGGAACTCTTCCATTGTTCTCGGAATTCCGATGACGTTTTAAAATGCTTCGGTACTCTTCCATTGTTCTCGGAATTCCGCTGACGTTTAAAAATTCTTCGGAACTCTTCCATTATTCTCGCAATTCGTGTGAATTTTAAAAATGCTTCGGAACTTTTCTATTGTTCTCGGAATTCCGCTGAAGTTTAAAAATGCTTAAAATCTCTTACATTGTTCTCGGAATTCCGCTGAAGTTTAAAAATGCTTCGGAACTCTTCCATTGTTCTCGGAATTCTGCTGACGCTTAAAAATGCTTCGGAACTCTTCCATTGTTCTCGGAATTCCGCTGACGTTTAATAATGCTTCGCAACTCTTTCATTGTTCTCGGAATTCCGCTGACGTTTAAAAATGCTTCGGAACTCTTCCATTGTTCTCGGAATTCCGTTGAAGTTTAAAAATGCTTCGAAACTCTTCCATTGTTCTCAGAATTCTGCTGAAGTTTAAAAATGCTTCAGAACTCTTCCATTGTTCTCGGAATTCCGCTGACGTTTAATAATGCTTCGCAACTCTTTCATTGTTCTCGGAATTCCGCTGCAATTTAAAAATGCTTCAGAACTCTTCCATTGTTCTCAGAATTCCGCTGACGTTTAAAAATGCTTCGGTACTCTTCCTTTGTTCTCGGAATTCCGCTGACATATAAAAATGCTTCGGAAATCTTGCATTGTTCTCGGCATTCCGCTGACGTTTAAAAATGCTTCAGAACTCTTCAATTGTTCTCGGAATTCTGCTGAACTTTTAAAATGCTTTGGAACTCTTCCATTGCTCTCAGAATTCTGCTGAAGTTTAAAAATGCTTCAGAACTCTTACATTGTTCTCGGAATTCTGCTGACGTTTAAAAATGCTTCGGAACTCTTCCATTGTTCTCGGAATTCCGTTGACGTTTAAAAATTGTTCGGTACTCTTCCATTGTTCTCGGAATTCCGCTGACATATAAAAATGCTTCTGAAATCTTGCATTGTTCTCGGCATTCCGCTGACGTTTAAAAATGCTTCGGAACTCTTCAATTGTTCTCGGAATTCTGCTGAACTTTTAAAAATACTTCGGAACTCTTCCATTGTTCTCGGAATTCCGCTGACATATAAAAATGCTTCGGAAATCTTGCATTGTTCTCGGAATTCCGCTGACGTTTAAAAATGCTTCGGAACTCTTCCATTGTTCTCGGAATTCCGATGACGTTTTAAAATGCTTCGGTACTCTTCCATTGTTCTCGGAATTCCGCTGACGTTTAAAAATTCTTCGGAACTCTTCCATTATTCTCGCAATTCGTGTGAATTTTAAAAATGCTTCGGAACTTTTCTATTGTTCTCGGAATTCCGCTGAAGTTTAAAAATGCTTAAAATCTCTTACATTGTTCTCGGAATTCCGCTGAAGTTTAAAAATGCTTCGGAACTCTTCCATTGTTCTCGGAATTCTGCTGACGCTTAAAAATGCTTCGGAACTCTTCCATTGTTCTCGGAATTCCGCTGACGTTTAATAATGCTTCGCAACTCTTTCATTGTTCTCGGAATTCCGCTGCAATTTAAAAATGCTTCAGAACTCTTCCATTGTTCTCAGAATTCCGCTGACGTTTAAAAATGCTTCGGTACTCTTCCTTTGTTCTCGGAATTCCGCTGACATATAAAAATGCTTCGGAAATCTTGCATTGTTCTCGGAATTCTGCTGACGTTTAAAAATGCTTCGGAACTCTTCCATTGTTCTCGGCATTCCGCTGACGTTTAAAAATGCTTCGGAACTCTTCAATTGTTCTCGGAATTCTGCTGAACTTTTAAAAATGCTTCGGAACTCTTCCATTGTTCTCGGAATACCGCTGACGTTTAAAAATGCTTCGGAACTCTTCCATTGTTCTTGGAATTCTGCTGAAGTTTTAAAATGCTTCGGTACTCTTCCATTGTTCTCCAAATTCCACTGAAGTTTAAAAATGCTTCGGAACCCTTCCATTTTTCTCGGAATTCTGCTGACATTTAAAAATGCTTTGGAAATCTTCCATTGTTTTCAAAATTCCGCTGACTCTTAAAAATGCTTCAGAACTCTTCCATTGTTCTCGGAATTCCGCTGACGTTTAAAAATGCTTCGGAACTCTTCCATTGTTCTCGGAATTCCGCTGACGTTTAAAAATGCTTCGGAACTCTTCCATTGTTCTCGGAATTCCGATGACGTTTTAAAATGCTTCGGTACTCTTCCATTGTTCTCGGAATTCCGCTGACGTTTAAAAATTCTTCAGAACTCTTCCATTATTCTCGCAATTCGTGTGAATTTTAAAAATGCTTCGGAACTTTTCTATTGTTCTCGGAATTCCGCTGAAGTTTAAAAATGCTTAAAATCTCTTACATTGTTCTCGGAATTCCGCTGAAGTTTAAAAATGCTTCGGAACTCTTCCATTGTTCTCGGAATTCTGCTGAAGTTTAAAAATGCTTCAGAACTCTTCCATTGTTCTCAGAATTCCGCTGACGTTTAAAAATGCTTCGGAAATCTTCCATTGTTTTCAAAATTCCGCTGACGTTTAAAAATGCTTCAGAACTTTTCCATTGTTCTCAGAATTCTGCTGACGTTTAAAAATGCTTCAGAACTCTTCCATTGTTCTCGGAATTCCGCTGACGTTTAAAAATGCTTCTGAACTCTTCCATTGTTCTCGGAATTCCGTTGAAGTTTAAAAATGCTTCGAAACTCTTCCATTGTTCTCGGAATTCTGCTGAAGTTTAAAAATGCTTCAGAACTCTTCCATTGTTCTCGGAATTCCGCTGACGTTTAATAATGCTTCGCAACTCTTTCCTTGTTCTCGGAATTCCGCTGACGTTTAAAAATGCTTCGGAACTCTTCCATTGTTCTCGGAATTCCGCTGACGTTTAAAAATGCTTCGGAACTCTTCCATTTTTCTTGGAATTCTGCTGAAGTTTTAAAATGCTTCGGTACTCTTCCATTGTTCTCCAAATTCCGCTGAAGTTTAAAAATGCTTCGGAACCCTTCCATTTTTCTCGGAATTCCGCTGACGTTTAAAAATGCTTCGGAACTCTTCCATTGTTCTCGGAATTCCGCTGACATATAAAAATGCTTCGGAAATCTTGCATTGTTCTCGGAATTCCGCTGACGTTTAAAAATGCTTCGGAACTCTTCCATTGTTCTCGGAATTCCGATGACGTTTTAAAATGCTTCGGTACTCTTCCATTGTTCTCGGAATTCCGCTGACGTTTAAAAATTCTTCGGAACTCTTCCATTATTCTCGCAATTCGTGTGAATTTTAAAAATGCTTCGGAACTTTTCTATTGTTCTCGGAATTCCGCTGAAGTTTAAAAATGCTTAAAATCTCTTACATTGTTCTCGGAATTCCGCTGAAGTTTAAAAATGCTTCGGAACTCTTCCATTGTTCTCGGAATTCTGCTGAAGTTTAAAAATGCTTCAGAACTCTTCCATTGTTCTCAGAATTCCGCTGACGTTTAAAAATGCTTCGGAAATCTTCCATTGTTTTCAAAATTCCGCTGACGTTTAAAAATGCTTCAGAACTTTTCCATTGTTCTCAGAATTCTGCTGACGTTTAAAAATGCTTCGGAACTCTTCCATTGTTCTCGGAATTCTGCTGAAGTTTAAAAATGCTTCAGAACTCTTCCATTGTTCTCGGAATTCCGCTGACGTTTAAAAATGCTTCGGAACTCTTCCATTGTTCTCGGAATTCCGTTGAAGTTTAAAAATGCTTCGAAACTCTTCCATTGTTCTCGGAATTCCGCTGACATTTAAAAATGCTTCGGAAATCTTCCATTGTTTTCAAAATTCCGCTGACGTTTAAAAATGCTTCAGAACTCTTCCATTGTTCTCGGAATTCCGCTGACATTTAAAAATGCTTCGGAACTCTTCCATTGTTCTCGGAATTCCGCTGACGTTTAAAAATTGTTCGGTACTCTTCCATTGTTCTCGGAATTCCGCTGACATATAAAAATGCTTCGGAAATCTTGTATTGTTCTCGGCATTCCGCTGACGTTTAAAAATGCTTCGGAACTCTTCAATTGTTCTCGGAATTCTGCTGAACTTTTAAAATGCTATGGAACTCTTCCATTGCTCTCGGAATTCGGGTGAAGTTTAAAAATGCTTCGGAACTCTTCTATTGTTCTCGGAATTCCGCTGAAGTTTAAAAATGCTTAAAATCTCTTCCATTGTTCTCGTAATTCTGCTCATGTTTAAAAATGCTTCGGAACTCTTCCATTGTTCTCGTAATTCCGCTGAAGTTTAAAAATGCTTCGGAACTCTTCCATTGTTCTCGGAATTCCGATGACGTTTTAAAATGCTTCGGTACTCTTCCATTGTTCTCGGAATTCCGCTGACAATTAAAAATGCTTCGGAACTCTTCCATTGTTCTAGGAATTCTGCTGAAGTCTAAAAATTCATCTGAACTCTTCCATTATTCTCGGAATTCATGTGAATTTTAAAAATGCTTCGGAACTCTTCTATTGTTCTCGGAATTCCGCTGAAGTTTAAAAATGCTTAAAATCTCTTACATTGTTCTCGGAATTCCGCTGAAGTTTAAAAATGCTTCGGAACTCTTCCATTGTTCTCGGAATTCTGCTGAAGTTTAAAAATGCTTCAGAACTCTTCCATTGTTCTCAGAATTCCGCTGACGTTTAAAAATGCTTCGGAAATCTTCCATTGTTCTCGGAATTCCGATGACGTTTAAAAATGCTTCACAACTCTTCCATTGTTCTCGGAATTCCGCTGACTTTTAAAAATGCTTCGGAACTCTTCCATTGTTCTCCAAATTCCGCTGAAGTTTAAAAATGCTTCGGAACCCTTCCATTGTTCTCGGAATTCTGCTGAAGTTTAAAAATGCTTCGGAACTCTTCCATTGTTCTCAGAATTCCGCTGACGTTTAAAAATGCTTCGGAAATCTTCCATTGTTTTCAAAATTCCGCTGACGCTTAAAAATGCTTCAGAACTCTTCCATTGTTCTCGGAATTCCGTTGAAGTTTAAAAATGCTTCGAAACTCTTCCATTGTTCTCGGAATTCCGATGACGTTTAAAAATGCTTCACAACTCTTTCATTGTTCTCGGAATTCCGCTGACGTTTAATAATGCTTCGCAACTCTTTCATTGTTCTCGGAATTCCGCTGACGTTTAAAAATGCTTCGGAACTCTTCCATTGTTCTCGGAATTCCGTTGAAGTTTAAAAATGCTTCGAAACTCTTCCATTGTTCTCAGAATTCTGCTGAAGTTTAAAAATGCTTCAGAACTCTTCCATTGTTCTCGGAATTCCGCTGACGTTTAATAATGCTTCGCAACTCTTTCATTGTTCTCGGAATTCCGCTGAAATTTAAAAATGCTTCAGAACTCTTCCATTGTTCTCAGAATTCCGCTGACGTTTAAAAATGCTTCGGTACTCTTCCTTTGTTCTCGGAATTCCGCTGACATATAAAAATGCTTCGGAAATCTTGCATTGTTCTCGGCATTCCGCTGACGTTTTAAAATGCTTCAGAACTCTTCAATTGTTCTCGGAATTCTGCTGAACTTTTAAAATGCTTTGGAACTCTTCCATTGCTCTCAGAATTCTGCTGAAGTTTAAAAATGCTTCAGAACTCTTACATTGTTCTCGGAATTCTGCTGACGTTTAAAAATGCTTCGGAACTCTTCCATTGTTCTCGAAATTCCGTTGAAGTTTAAAAATGCTTCGGAACTCTTCCATTGTTCTCGGAATTCTGCTGAAGTTTAAAAATGCTTCGAAACTCTTCCATTGTTCTCAGAATTCCGCTGACGTTTAAAAATGCTTCGGTACTCTTCCATTGTTCTCGGAATTCTGCTGACGTTTAAAAATGCTTCGGAACTCTTCCATTGTTCTCGGCATTCCGCTGACGTTTAAAAATGCTTCGGAACTCTTCAATTGTTCTCGGAATTCTGCTGAACTTTTAAAAATGCTTCGGAACTCTTCCATTGTTCTCGGAATTCCGCTGACGTTTAAAAATGCTTCGGAACTCTTCCATTGTTCTTGGAATTCTGCTGAAGTTTTAAAATGCTTCGGTACTCTTCCATTGTTCTCCAAATTCCGCTGAAGTTTAAAAATGCTTCGGAACCCTTCCATTTTTCTCGGAATTCTGCTGACATTTAAAAATGCTTCGGAAATCTTCCATTGTTTTCAAAATTCCGCTGACTCTTAAAAATGCTTCAGAACTCTTCCATTGTTCTCGGAATTCCGCTGACGTTTAAAAATGCTTCGGAACTCTTCCATTGTTCTCGAAATTCCGCTGACGTTTAAAAATGCTTCGGAACTCTTCCATTGTTCTTGGAATTCTGCTGAAGTTTTAAAATGCTTCGGTACTCTTCCATTGTTCTCGGAATTCTGCTGACGCTTAAAAATGCTTCGGAACTCTTCCATTGTTCTCAGAATTCCGCTGACGTTTAAAAATGCTTCGGAACTCTTCCATTGTTCTCGGAATTCCGCTGACATATAAAAATGCTTCGGAAATCTTGCATTGTTCTCGGAATTCCGCTGACATTTAAAAATGCTTCGGAACTCTTCCATTGTTCTCGGAATTCCGATGACGTTTTAAAATGCTTCGGTACTCTTCCATTGTTCTCGGAATTCCGCTGACGTTTAAAAATTCTTCGGAACTCTTCCATTATTCTCGCAATTCGTGTGAATTTTAAAAATGCTTCGGAACTTTTCTATTGTTCTCGGAATTCCGCTGAAGTTTAAAAATGCTTAAAATCTCTTACATTGTTCTCGGAATTCCGCTGAAGTTTAAAAATGCTTCGGAACTCTTCCATTGTTCTCGGAATTCTGCTGAAGTTTAAAAATGCTTCAGAACTCTTCCATTGTTCTCAGAATTCCGCTGACGTTTAAAAATGCTTCGGAAATCTTCCATTGTTTTCAAAATTCCGCTGACGTTTAAAAATGCTTCAGAACTTTTCCATTGTTCTCAGAATTCTGCTGACGTTTAAAAATGCTTCGGAACTCTTCCATTGTTCTCGGAATTCCGATGACGTTTAAAAATGCTTCTGAACTCTTCCATTGTTCTCGGAATTCCGTTGAAGTTTAAAAATGCTTCGAAACTCTTCCATTGTTCTCGGAATTCTGCTGAAGTTTAAAAATGCTTCAGAACTCTTCCATTGTTCTCGGAATTCCGCTGACGTTTAATAATGCTTCGCAACTCTTTCCTTGTTCTCGGAATTCCGCTGACGTTTAAAAATGCTTCGGAACTCTTCCATTGTTCTCGGAATTCCGTTGAAGTTTAAAAATGCTTTGAAACTCTTCCATTGTTCTCGGAATTCCGCTGACATTTAAAAATGCTTCAGAAATCTTCCATTGTTTTCAAAATTCCGCTGACGTTTAAAAATGCTTCAGAACTCTTCCATTGTTCTCGGAATTCCGCTGACATTTAAAAATGCTTCGGAACTCTTCCATTGTTCTCGGAATTCCGCTGACGTTTAAAAATTGTTCGGTACTCTTCCATTGTTCTCGGAATTCCGCTGACATATAAAAATGCTTCGGAAATCTTGTATTGTTCTCGGCATTCCGCTGACGTTTAAAAATGCTTCGGAACTCTTCAATTGTTCTCGGAATTCTGCTGAACTTTTAAAATGCTATGGAACTCTTCCATTGCTCTCGGAATTCCGCTGAAGTTTAAAAATGCTTAAAATCTCTTCCATTGTTCTCGGAATTCCGCTGACAATTAAAAATGCTTCGGAACTCTTCCATTGTTCTAGGAATTCTGCTGAAGTCTAAAAATTCATCTGAACTCTTCCATTATTCTCGGAATTCATGTGAATTTTAAAAATGCTTCGGAACTCTTCTATTGTTCTCGGAATTCTGCTGAAGTTTAAAAATGCTTCAGAACTCTTCCATTGTTCTCAGAATTCCGCTGACGTTTAAAAATGCTTCGGAAATCTTCCATTGTTCTCGGAATTCCGATGACGTTTAAAAATGCTTCACAACTCTTCCATTGTTCTCGGAATTCCGCTGACTTTTAAAAATGCTTCGGAACTCTTCCATTGTTCTCCAAATTCCGCTGAAGTTTAAAAATGCTTTGGAACCCTTCCATTGTTCTCGGAATTCTGCTGAAGTTTAAAAATGCTTCGGAACTCTTCCATTGTTCTCAGAATTCCGCTGACGTTTAAAAATGCTTCGGAAATCTTCCATTTTTTCAAAATTCCGCTGACGCTTAAAAATGCTTCAGAACTCTTCCATTGTTCTCGGAATTCCGTTGAAGTTTAAAAATGCTTCGAAACTCTTCCATTGTTCTCGGAATTCCGATGACGTTTAAAAATGCTTCACAACTCTTTCATTGTTCTCGGAATTCCGCTGACGTTTAATAATGCTTCGCAACTCTTTCATTGTTCTCGGAATTCCGCTGACGTTTAAAAATGCTTCGGAACTCTTCCATTGTTCTCGGAATTCCGTTGAAGTTTAAAAATGCTTCGAAACTCTTCCATTGTTCTCAGAATTCCGCTGACGTTTAAAAATGCTTCGGTACTCTTCCTTTGTTCTCGGAATTCCGCTGACATATAAAAATGCTTCGGAAATCTTGCATTGTTCTCGGCATTCCGCTGACGTTTAAAAATGCTTCAGAACTCTTCAATTGTTCTCGGAATTCTGCTGAACTTTTAAAATGCTTTGGAACTCTTCCATTGCTCTCAGAATTCTGCTGAAGTTTAAAAATGCTTCAGAACTCTTACATTGTTCTCGGAATTCTGCTGACGTTTAAAAATGCTTCGGAACTCTTCCATTGTTCTCGAAATTCCGTTGAAGTTTAAAAATGCTTCGGAACTCTTCCATTGTTCTCGGAATTCTGCTGAAGTTTAAAAATGCTTCGAAACTCTTCCATTGTTCTCAGAATTCCGCTGACGTTTAAAAATGCTTCGGTACTCTTCCATTGTTCTCGGAATTCTGCTGACGTTTAAAAATGCTTCGGAACTCTTCCATTGTTCTCGGCATTCCGCTGACGTTTAAAAATGCTTCGGAACTCTTCAATTGTTCTCGGAATTCTGCTGAACTTTTAAAAATGCTTCGGAACTCTTCCATTGTTCTCGGAATTCCGCTGACGTTTAAAAATGCTTCGGAACTCTTCCATTGTTCTTGGAATTCTGCTGAAGTTTTAAAATGCTTCGGTACTCTTCCATTGTTCTCCAAATTCCGCTGAAGTTTAAAAATGCTTCGGAACCCTTCCATTTTTCTCGGAATTCTTCTGACATTTAAAAATGCTTCGGAAATCTTCCATTGTTTTCAAAATTCCGCTGACTCTTAAAAATGCTTCAGAACTCTTCCATTGTTCTCGGAATTCCGCTGACGTTTAAAAATGCTTCGGAACTCTTCCATTGTTCTCGGAATTCCGCTGATGTTTAAAAATGCTTCGGAACTCTTCCATTGTTCTTGGAATTCTGCTGAAGTTTTAAAATGCTTCGGTACTCTTCCATTGTTCTCGGAATTCTGCTGACGCTTAAAAATGCTTCGGAACTCTTCCATTGTTCTCGGAATTCCGCTGACGTTTAAAAATGCTTCGGAACTCTTCCATTGTTCTCGGAATTCCGCTGACATATAAAAATGCTTCGGAAATCTTGCATTGTTCTCGGAATTCCGCTGACGTTTAAAAATGCTTCGGAACTCTTCCATTGTTCTCGGAATTCCGATGACGTTTTAAAATGCTTCGGTACTCTTCCATTGTTCTCGGAATTCCGCTAACGTTTAAAAATTCTTCGGAACTCTTCCATTATTCTCGCAATTCGTGTGAATTTTAAAAATGCTTCGGAACTTTTCTATTGTTCTCGGAATTCCGCTGAAGTTTAAAAATGCTTAAAATCTCTTACATTGTTCTCGGAATTCCGCTGAAGTTTAAAAATGCTTCGGAACTCTTCCATTGTTCTCGGAATTCTGCTGAAGTTTAAAAATGCTTCAGAACTCTTCCTTTGTTCTCAGAATTCCGCTGACGTTTAAAAATGCTTCGGAAATCTTCCATTGTTTTCAAAATTCCGCTGACGTTTAAAAATGCTTCAGAACTTTTCCATTGTTCTCAGAATTCTGCTGACGTTTAAAAATGCTTCGGAACTCTTCCATTGTTCTCGGAATTCCGCTGACGTTTAAAAATGCTTCTGAACTCTTCCATTGTTCTCGGAATTCCGTTGAAGTTTAAAAATGCTTCGAAACTCTTCCATTGTTCTCGGAATTCTGCTGAAGTTTAAAAATGCTTCAGAACTCTTCCATTGTTCTCGGAATTCCGCTGACGTTTAATAATGCTTCGCAACTCTTTCCTTGTTCTCGGAATTCCGCTGACGTTTAAAAATGCTTCGGAACTCTTCCATTGTTCTCGGAATTCCGTTGAAGTTTAAAAATGCTTCGAAACTCTTCCATTGTTCTCGGAATTCCGCTGACATTTAAAAATGCTTCGGAAATCTTCCATTGTTTTCAAAATTCCGCTGACGTTTAAAAATGCTTCAGAACTCTTCCATTGTTCTCGGAATTCCGCTGACATATAAAAATGCTTCGGAAATCTTGTATTGTTCTCGGCATTCCGCTGACGTTTAAAAATGCTTCGGAACTCTTCAATTGTTCTCGGAATTCTGCTGAACTTTTAAAATGCTATGGAACTCTTCCATTGCTCTCGGAATTCAGGTGAAGTTTAAAAATGCTTCGGAACTCTTCTATTGTTCTCGGAATTCCGCTGAAGTTTAAAAATGCTTAAAATCTCTTCCATTGTTCTCGTAATTCTGCTCATGTTTAAAAATGCTTCGGAACTCTTCCATTGTTCTCGTAATTCCGCTGAAGTTTAAAAATGCTTCGGAACTCTTCCATTGTTCTCGGAATTCCGATGACGTTTTAAAATGCTTCGGTACTCTTCCATTGTTCTCGGAATTCCGCTGACAATTAAAAATGCTTCGGAACTCTTCCATTGTTCTAGGAATTCTGCTGAAGTCTAAAAATTCATCTGAACTCTTCCATTATTCTCGGAATTCATGTGAATTTTAAAAATGCTTCGGAACTCTTCTATTGTTCTCGGAATTCCGCTGAAGTTTAAAAATGATTAAAAACTCTTACATTGTTCTCGGAATTCCGCTGAAGTTTAAAAATGCTTCGGAACTCTTCCATTGTTCTCGGAATTCTGCTGAAGTTTAAAAATGCTTCAGAACTCTTCCATTGTTCTCAGAATTCCGCTGACGTTTAAAAATGCTTCGGAAATCTTCCATTGTTCTCGGAATTCCGATGACGTTTAAAAATGCTTCACAACTCTTCCATTGTCCTCGGAATTCCGCTGACTTTTAAAAATGCTTCGGAACTCTTCCATTGTTCTCCAAATTCCGCTGAAGTTTAAAAATGCTTTGGAACCCTTCCATTGTTCTCGGAATTCTGCTGAAGTTTAAAAATGCTTCGGAACTCTTCCATTGTTCTCAGAATTCCGCTGACGTTTAAAAATGCTTCGGAAATCTTCCATTGTTTTCAAAATTCCGCTGACGCTTAAAAATGCTTCAGAACTCTTCCATTGTTCTCGGAATTCCGTTGAAGTTTAAAAATGCTTCGAAACTCTTCCATTGTTCTCGGAATTCCGATGACGTTTAAAAATGCTTCACAACTCTTCCATTGTTCTCGGAATTCCGCTGACGTTTAATAATGCTTCGGAACTCTTCCATTGTTCTTGGAATTCTGCTGAAGTTTTAAAATGCTTCGGTACTCTTCCATTGTTCTCGGAATTCTGCTGACGTTTAAAAATGCTTCGGAAATCTTGCATTGTTCTCGGCATTCCGCTGACGTTTAAAAATGCTTCGGAACTCTTCAATTGTTCTCGGAATTCTGCTGAACTTTTATAATGCTTTGGAACTCTTCCATTTTTCTCGGAATTCCGCTGAAGTTTAAAAATGCTTCGGAAATCTTACATTGTTTTCAAAATTCCGCTGACGTTTAAAAATGCTTCAGAACTCTTCCATTGTTCTCGGAATTCCGCTGACGTTTAAAAATGCTTTGGAACTCTTCCATTGTTCTCGGAATTCCGCTGAAGTTTAAAAATGCTTCGGAACTCTTCCATTGTTCTCAGAATTCCGCTGACATTTAAAAATGCTTCGGTACTCTTCCATTGTTCTCGGAATTCCGCTGACATATAAAAATGCTTCGGAAATCTTGCATTGTTCTCGACATTCCGCTGATGTTTAAAAATGCTTCGGAACTCTTCCATTGTTCTCAGAATTCCGCTGACGTTTAAAAATGCTACGGAAATCTTCCATTGTTTTCAAAATTCCGCTGACGTTTAAAAATGCTTCAGAACTCTTCCATTGTTCTCGGAATTCCGCTGACGTTTAAAAATGCTTCGGAACTCTTCCATTGTTCTCGGAATTCCGCTGACGTTTAAAAATGCTTCGGAACTCTTCCATTGTTCTCGGAATTCCGCTGATGTTTAAAAATGCTTTAGAACTCTTCCATTGTTCTCGCAATTCCGCTGACGTTTAAAAATGCTTCGGAACTGTTCAATTGTTCTCGGAATTCTGCTGAACTTTTAAAATGCTTTGGAACTCTTCCATTGCTCTCGGAATTCTGCTGAAGTTTAAAAATGCTTCAGAACTCTTACATTGTTCTCGGAATTCTGCTGACGTTTAAAAATGCTTCGGAACTCTTCCATTGTTCTCGAAATTCCGTTGAAGTTTAAAAATGCTTCGAAACTCTTCCATTGTTCTCGGAATTCTGCTGAAGTTTAAAAATGCTTCGGAACTCTTCCATTGTTCTCGGAATTCCGCTGACGTTTAAAAATGCTTCGGAACTCTTCCATTGTTCTCGGAATTCCGCTGATGTTTAAAAATGCTTTAGAACTCTTCCATTGTTCTCGCAATTCCGCTGACGTTTAAAAATGCTTCAGAACTGTTCAATTGTTCTCGGAATTCTGCTGAACTTTTAAAATGCTTTGGAACTCTTCCATTGCTCTCGGAATTCTGCTGAAGTTTAAAAATGCTTCAGAACTCTTCCATTGTTCTCGGAATTCCGCTGACGTTTAAAAATGCTTCACAACTCTTCCATTGTTCTCGAAATTCCGCTGACTTTTAAAAATACTTTGGAACTCTTCCATTGTTCTCCAAATTCCGCTGAAGTTTAAAAATGCTTCGGAACCCTTCCATTGTTCTCGGAATTCTGCTGAAGTTTAAAAATGCTTCGGAACTCTTCCATTGTTCTCAGAATTCCGCTGACATTTAAAAATGCTTCGGAAATCTTCCATTGTTTTCAAAATTCCGCTGACTCTTAAAAATGCTTCAGAACTCTTCCATTGTTCTCGGAATTCCGCTGACGTTTAAAAATGCATCGGAAGTCTTCCATTGTTCTCGGAATTCCACTGACGTTTAAAAATGCTTCGGAACTCTTCCATTGTTCTCGGAATTCCGCTGATGTTTAAAAATGCTTTAGAACTCTTCCATTGTTCTCGCAATTCCGCTGACATTTAAAAATGCTTCGGAACTGTTCAATTGTTCTCGGAATTCTGCTGAACTTTTAAAATGCTTTGGAACTCTTCCATTGCTCTCGGAATTCTGCTGAAGTTTAAAAATGCTTCAGAACTCTTACATTGTTCTCGAAATTCTGCTGACGTTTAAAAATGCTTCGGAACTCTTCCATTGTTCTCGAAATTCCGTTGAAGTTTAAAAATGCTTCGAAACTCTTCCATTGTTCTCGGAATTCTGCTGAAGTTTAAAAATGCTTCGGAACTCTTCCATTGTTCTCAGAATTCCGCTGACGTTTAAAAATGCTTCGGTACTCTTCCATTGTTCTCGGAATTCCGCTGACATATAAAAATGCTTCGGAAATCTTGCATTGTTCTCGGCATTCCGCTGACGTTTAAAAATGCTTCGGAACTCTTCAATTGTTCTCGGAATTCTGATGAACTTTTAAAATGCTTTGGAACTCTTCCATTGCTCTCGGAATTCTGCTGAAGTTTAAACATGCTTCGGAACTCTTCCATTGTTCTCAGAATTCCGCTGAAGTTTAAAAATACCTCGGAACTCTTCCATTGTTCTCGGAATTCTGCTGAAGTTTAAAAATGCTTCGGAACTCTTCCATTGTTCTCAGAATTCCGCTGACGTTTAAAAATGCTTCGGAAATCTTCCATTGTTTTCAAAATTCCGCTGACGTTTAAAAATGCTTCAGAACTCTTCCATTGTTCTCGGAAATCCGCTGATGTTTAAAAATGCTTTGTAACTCTTCCATTGTTCTCGGAATTCCGCTGAAGTTTAAAAATGCTTCGGAACTCTTCCATTGTTCTCAGAATTCTGCTGACATTTAAAAATGCATGGGAACTCTTCCATTGTTCTCGGAATTCTGCTGACGTTTAAAAATGCTTCGGAACTCTTCCATTGTTCTCGAAATTCCGCTGACTTTTAAAAATACTTCGGAACTCTTCCATTGTTCTCCAAATTCCGCTGAAGTTTAAAAATGCTTCGGAACCCTTCCATTGTTCTCGGATTCTGCTGAAGTTTAAAAATGCTTCGGAACTCTTCCATTGTTCTCAGAATTCCGCTGACATTTAAAAATGCTTCGGAAATCTTCCATTGTTTTCAAAATTCCGCTGACTCTTAAAAATGCTTCAGGACTCTTCCATTGTTCTCGGAATTCCGCTGACGTTTAAAAATGCTTCGGAACTTTTCCATTGTTCTCGGAATTCCGCTGACATTTAAAAATGCTTCGGAACTCTTCCATTGTTCTTGGAATTCTGCTGAAGTTTTAAAATGCTTCGGTACTCTTCCATTGTTCTCGGAATTCTGCTGACGTTTAAAAATGCTTCGGAACTCTTCCATTGTTCTCGGAATTCCGCTGACATATAAAAATGCTTCGGAAATCTTGCATTGTTCTCGGCATTCCGCTGACGTTTAAAAATGCTTCGGAACTCTTCAATTGTTCTCAGAATTCCGCTGACATTTAAAAATGCTTCGGTACTCTTCCATTGTTCTCGGAATTCCGCTGACATATAAAAATGCTTCGAAAATCTTGCATTGTTCTCGACATTCCGCTGATGTTTAAAAATGCTTCGGAACTCTTCCATTGTTCTCAGAATTCCGCTGACGTTTAAAAATGCTACGGAAATCTTCCATTGTTCTCGGCATTCCGCTGACGTTTAAAAATGCTTCGGAACTCTTCAATTGTTCTCGGAATTCTGCTGAACTTTTAAAATGCTATGGAACTCTTCCATTGCTCTCGGAATTCGGGTGAAGTTTAAAAATGCTTCGGAACTATTCTATTGTTCTCGGAATTCCGCTAAAGTTTAAAAATGCTTAAAATCTATTCCATTGTTCTCGTAATTCCGCTGAAGTTTAAAAATGCTTCGGAACTCTTCCATTGTTCTCGGAATTCCGATGACGTTTTAAAATGCTTCGGTACTCTTCCATTGTTCTCGGAATTCCGCTGACGTTTTAAAATTCTTCGGAACTCTTCCATTGTTCTCGGAATTCCACTGAAGTTTAAAAATGCTTCGGAACTCTTCCATTGTTCTAGGAATTCTGCTGAAGTTTAAAAATTCATGTGAACTCTTCCATTATTCTCGGAATTCGTGTGAATTTTAAAAATGCTTCGGAACTTTTCTATTGTTCCCGGAATTCCGCTGAAGTTTAAAAATGCTTAAAATCTCTTACATTGTTCTCGGAATTCCGCTGAAGTTTAAAAATGCTTCGGAACTCTTCCATTGTTCTCGGAATTCTGCTGAAGTTTAAAAATGCTTCAGAACTCTTCCATTGTTCTCAGAATTCCGCTGAAGTTTAAAAATGCTTAAAATCTCTTACATTGTTCTCGGAATTCCGCTGAAGTTTAAAAATGCTTCGGAACTCTTCCATTGTTCTCGGAATTCTGCTGAAGTTTAAAAATGCTTCAGAACTCTTCCATTGTTCTCAGAATTCTGCTGACGTTTAAAAATGCTTCGGAACTCTTCCATTGTTCTCGGAATTCCGCTGACGTTTAAAAATGCTTCACAACTCTTCCATTGTTCTCGGAATGCCGCTGAATTTTAAAAATGCTTCGGAACTCTTCCGTTGTTCTCAAAATTCCGCTGACGTTTAAAAATGCTTCAGAACTTTTCCATTGTTCTCAGAATTCTGCTGACGTTTAAAAATGCTTCGGAACTCTTCCATTGTTCTCGGAATTCCGCTGACGTTTAAAAATGCTTCGGAACTCTTCCATTGTTCTTGGAATTCCGTTGAAGTTTAAAAATGCTTCGAAACTCTTCCATTGTTCTCGGAATTCCGCTGACATTTAAAAATGCTTCGGAAATCTTCCATTGTTTTCAAAATTCCGCTGACGTTTAAAAATGCTTCAGAACTCTTCCATTGTTCTCAGAATTCCGCTGACGTTTAAAAATGCTTCGGAAATCTTCCATTGTTTTCAAAATTCCGCTGACTCTTAAAAATGCTTCAGAACTCTTCCATTGTTCTCGGAATTCCGCTGACGTTTAAAAATGCTTCGGAACTCTTCCATTGTTCTCGGAATTCCGCTGACATTTAAAAATGCTTCGGAACTCTTCCATTGTTCTTGGAATTCTGCTGAAGTTTTAAAATGCTTCGGTACTCTTCCATTGTTCTCGGAATTCTGCTGACGTTTAAGAATGCTTCGGAACTCTTCCATTGTTCTCGGAATTCCGCTGACATATAAAAATGCTTCGGAAATCTTGCATTGTTCTCGGCATTCCGCTGACGTTTAAAAATGCTTCGGAACCCTTCAATTGTTCTCGGAATTCTGCTGAACTTTTAAAATGCTTTGGAACTCTTCCATTGTTCTCGGAATTCCGCTGAAGTTTAAAAATGCTTCGGAAATCTTCCATTGTTTTCAAAATTCCGCTGACGTTTAAAAATGCTTCAGAACTCTTCCATTGTTCTCGGAATTCCGCTGACGTTTAAAAATGCTTTGGAACTCTTCCATTGTTCTCGGAATTCCGCTGAAGTTTAAAAATGCTTCGGAACTCTTCCATTGTTCTCAGAATTCCGCTGACGTTTAAAAATGCTACGGAAATCTTCCATTGTTTTCAAAATTCCGCTGACGTTTAAAAATGCTTCAGAACTCTTCCATTGTTCTCGGAATTCCGCTGACGTTTAATAATGCTTCGCAACTCTTTCATTGTTCTCGGAATTCCGCTGACGTTTAAAAATGCTTCGGAACTCTTCCATTGTTCTTGGAATTCCGCTGACGTTTAAAAATGCTTCGGTACTCTTCCATTGTTCTCGGTAT
This sequence comes from Phyllobates terribilis, assembly GCF_046119375.1. Lineage (NCBI taxonomy): Eukaryota > Metazoa > Chordata > Amphibia > Anura > Dendrobatidae > Phyllobates > Phyllobates terribilis. The sequence continues at coordinate 17,941,127 of NW_027362782.1, forward strand.
TCCGCTGACATATAAAAATGCTTCGGAAATCTTGCATTGTTCTCGGCATTCCGCTGACGTTTAAAAATGCTTCGGAACTCTTCAATTGTTCTCGGAATTCTGCTGAACTTTTAAAATGCTATGGAACTCTTCCATTGCTCTCGGAATTCGGGTGAAGTTTAAAAATGCTTCGGAACTCTTCTATTGTTCTCGGAATTCCGCTGAAGTTTAAAAATGCTTAAAATCTATTCCATTGTTCTCGTAATTCTGCTCATGTTTAAAAATGCTTCGGAACTCTTCCATTGTTCTCGTAATTCCGCTGAAGTTTAAAAATGCTTCGGAACTCTTCCATTGTTCTCGGAATTCCGATGACGTTTTAAAATGCTTCGGTACTCTTCCATTGTTCTCGGAATTCCGCTGACATATAAAAATGCTTCGGAAATCTTGCATTGTTCTCGGCATTCCGCTGACGTTTAAAAATGCTTCGGAAATCTTCCATTGTTTTCAAAATTCCGCTGACGTTTAAAAATGCTTCAGAACTCTTCCATTGTTCTCGGAATTCCGCTGACGTTTAAAAATGCTTTGGAACTCTTCCATTGTTCTCGGAATTCCGCTGAAGTTTAAAAATGCTACGGAACTCTTCCATTGTTCTCAGAATTCCGCTGACATTTAAAAATGCTTTGGTACTCTTCCATTGTTCTCGGAATTCCGCTGACATATAAAAATGCTTCGGAAATCTTGCATTGTTCTCGACATTCCGCTGATGTTTAAAAATGCTTCGGAACTCTTCCATTGTTCTCAGAATTCCGCTGACGTTTAAAAATGCTACGGAAATCTTCCATTGTTTTCAAAATTCCGCTGACGTTTAAAAATGCTTCAGAACTCTTTTATTGTTCTCGGAATTCCGCTGATGTTTAAAAATGCTTTGGAACTCTTCCATTGTTCTCGGAATTCCGCTGAAGTTTAAAAATGCTTCACAACTCTTCCATTGTTCTCGAAATTCCGCTGACTTTTAAAAATACTTCGGAACTCTTCCATTGATCTCCAAATTCCGCTGAAGTTTAAAAATGCTTCGGAACCCTTCCATTGTTCTCGGAATTCTGCTGAAGTTTAAAAATGCTTCGGAACTCTTCCATTGTTCTCAGAATTCTGCTGACGTTTAAAAATGCATGGGAACTCTTCCATTGTTCTCAGAATTCTGCTGACGTTTAAAAATGCTTCGGAACTCTTCCATTGTTCTCGGAATTCCGCTGACGTTTAAAAATGCTTCACAACTCTTCCATTGTTCTCGAAATTCCGCTGACTTTTAAAAATACTTCGGAAGTCTTCCATTGATCTCCAAATTCCGCTGAAGTTTAAAAATGCTTCGGAACCCTTCCATTGTTCTCGGAATTCTGCTGAAGTTTAAAAATGCTTCGGAACTCTTCCATTGTTCTCAGAATTCCGCTGACATTTAAAAATGCTTCGGAAATCTTCCATTGTTTTCAAAATTCTGCTGACTCTTAAAAATGCTTCAGAACTCTTCCATTGTTCTCGGAATTCCGCTGACGTTTAAAAATGCTTCGGAACTCTTCCATTGTTCTCGGAATTCCGCTGACATTTAAAAATGCTTCGGAACTCTTCCATTGTTCTTGGAATTCTGCTGAAGTTTTAAAATGCTTCGGTACTCTTCTATTGTTCTCGGAATTCTGCTGACGTTTAAAAATGCTTCGGAACTCTTCCATTGTTCTCGGAATTCCGCTGACATATAAAAATGCTTCGGAAATCTTGCATTGTTCTCGGCATTCCGCTGACGTTTAAAAATGCTTCGGAACTCTTCAATTGTTCTCGGAATTCTGCTGAACTTTTAAAATGCTTTGGAACTCTTCCATTGTTCTCGGAATTCCGCTGAAGTTTAAAAATGCTTCGGAAATCTTACATTGTTTTCAAAATTCCGCTGACGTTTAAAAATGCTTCGGAACTCTTCCATTGTTCTCAGAATTCCACTGAAGTTTAAAAATGCTTCGGAACTCTTCCATTGTTCTCAGAATTCCACTGAAGTTTAAAAATGCTTCGGAACTCTTCCATTGTTCTCGGAATTGCACTGAAGTTTAAAAATGCTTCGGAACTCTTCCATTGTTCTAGGAATTCTGCTGAAGTCTAAAAATTCATCTGAACTCTTCCATTATTCTCGGAATTCGTGTGAATTTTAAAAATGCTTCGGAACTCTTCTATTGTTCTCGGAATTCCGCTGAAGTTTAAAAATGCTTAAAATCTATTCCATTGTTCTCGTAATTCTGCTCATGTTTAAAAATGCTTCGGAACTCTTCCATTGTTCTCGTAATTCCGCTGAAGTTTAAAAATGCTTCGGAACTCTTCCATTGTTCTCGGAATTCCGATGATGTTTTAAAATGCTTCGGTACTCTTCCATTGTTCTCGGAATTCCGCTGACGTTTAAAAATTCTTCGGAACTCTTCCATTGTTCTCGGAATTCCACTGAAGTTTAAAAATGCTTCGGAACTCTTCCATTGTTCTAGGAATTCTGCTGAAGTTTAAAAATTCATGTGAACTCTTCCATTATTCTCGGAATTCGTGTGAATTTTAAAAATGCTTCGGAACTTTTCTATTGTTCTCGGAATTCCGCTGACGTTTTAAAATGCTTCGGAACTCTTCCATTGTTCTCGGAATTCTGCTGAAGTTTAAAAATGCTTCAGAACTCTTCCATTGTTCTCGGAATTCCGCTGACATTTAATAATGCTTCGCAACTCTTTCATTGTTCTCGGAATTCCGCTGACGTTTAAAAATGCTTCGGAACTCTTCCATTGTTCTCGGAATTCCGTTGAAGTTTAAAAATGCTTCGAAACTCTTCCATTGTTCTCGGAATTCCGCTGACATTTAAAAATGCTTCGGAAATCTTCCATTGTTTTCAAAATTCCGCTGACGTTTAAAAATGCTTCAGAACTCTTCCATTGTTCTCGGAATTCCGCTGACATTTAAAAATGCTTCGGAACTCTGCCATTGTTCTCGGAATTCCGCTGACGTTTAAAAATTGTTCGGTACTCTTACATTGTTCTCGGAATTCCGCTGACATATAAAAATGCTTCGGAAATCTTGCATTGTTCTCGGCATTCCGCTGATGTTTAAAAATGCTTCGGAAATCTTCCATTGTTTTCAAAATTCCGCTGATGTTTAAAAATGCTTCAGAACTCTTCCATTGTTCTCGGAATTCCGCTGACGTTTAAAACTGCTTTGGAACTCTTCCATTGTTCTCGGAATTCCGCTGACGTTTAAAAATGCTTCGGAACTCTTCCATTGTTCTCGGAATTCCGCTGACATTTAAAAATGCTTCGGAACTCTTCCATTGTTCTTGGAATTCTGCTGAAGTTTTAAAATGCTTCGGTACTCTTGTATTGTTCTCGGAATTCTGCTGACGTTTAAAAATGTTTCGGAACTCTTCCATTGTTCTCGGAATTCCGCTGACATATAAAAATGCTTCGGAAATCTTGCATTGTTCTCGGCATTCCGCTGACGTTTAAAAATGCTTCGGAACTCTTCAATTGTTCTCGGAATTCTGCTGAACTTTTAAAATACTTTGGAACTCTTCCATTGTTCTCGGAATTCCGCTGAAGTTTAAAAATGCTTCGGAAATCTTACATTGTTTTCAAAATTCCGCTGACGTTTAAAAATGCTTCGGAACTCTTCCATTGTTCTCAGAATTCCACTGAAGTTTAAAAATGCTTCGGAACTCTTCCATTGTTCTCAGAATTCCACTGAAGTTTAAAAATGCTTCGGAACTCTTCCATTGTTCTCGGAATTGCACTGAAGTTTAAAAATGCTTCGGAACTCTTCCATTGTTCTAGGAATTCTGCTGAAGTCTAAAAATTCATCTGAACTCTTCCATTATTCTCGGAATTCGTGTGAATTTTAAAAATGCTTCGGAACTCTTCTATTGTTCTCGGAATTCCGCTGAAGTTTAAAAATGCTTAAAATCTATTCCATTGTTCTCGTAATTCTGCTCATGTTTAAAAATGCTTCGGAACTCTTCCATTGTTCTCGTAATTCCGCTGAAGTTTAAAAATGCTTCGGAACTCTTCCATTGTTCTCGGAATTCCGATGATGTTTTAAAATGCTTCGGTACTCTTCCTTTGTTCTCGGAATTCCGCTGACGTTTAAAAATTCTTCGGAACTCTTCCATTGTTCTCGGAATTCCACTGAAGTTTAAAAATGCTTCGGAACTCTTCCATTGTTCTAGGAATTCTGCTGAAGTTTAAAAATTCATGTGAACTCTTCCATTATTCTCGGAATTCGTGTGAATTTTAAAAATGCTTCGGAACTTTTCTATTGTTCTCGGAATTCCGCTGAAGTTTTAAAATGCTTCGGAACTCTTCCATTGTTCTCGGAATTCTGCTGAAGTTTAAAAATGCTTCAGAACTCTTCCATTGTTCTCAGAATTCCGCTGACGTTTAAAAATGCTTCGGAAATCTTCCATTGTTTTCAAAATTCCGCTGACGTTTAAAAATGCTTCAGAACTTTTCCATTGTTCTCAGAATTCTGCTGACGTTTAAAAATGCTTCGGAACTCTTCCATTGTTCTCGGAATTCCGCTGACGTTTAAAAATGCTTCACAACTCTTCCATTGTTCTCGGAATTCCGCTGACTTTTAAAAATGCTTCGGAACTCTTCCATTGTTCTCAAAATTCCGCTGACGTTTAAAAATGCTTCAGAACTTTTCCATTGTTCTCAGAATTCTGCTGACGTTTAAAAATGCTTCGGAACTCTTCCATTGTTCTCGGAATTCCGCTGACGTTTAAAAATGCTTCGGAACTCTTCCATTGTTCTCGGAATTCCGCTGACGTTTAAAAATGCTTCGAAACTCTTCTATTGTTCTCGGAATTCTGCTGAAGTTTAAAAATGCTTCAGAACTCTTCCATTGTTCTCGGAATTCCGCTGACATTTAATAATGCTTCGCAACTCTTTCATTGTTCTCGGAATTCCGCTGACGTTTAAAAATGCTTCGGAACTCTTCCATTGTTCTCGGAATTCCGTTGAAGTTTAAAAATGCTTCGAAACTCTTCCATTGTTCTCGGAATTCCGCTGACATTTAAAAATGCTTCGGAAATCTTCCATTGTTTTCAAAATTCCGCTGACGTTTAAAAATGCTTCAGAACTCTTCCATTGTTCTCGGAATTCCGCTGACATTTAAAAATGCTTCGGAACTCTGCCATTGTTCTCGGAATTCCGCTGACGTTTAAAAATTGTTCGGTACTCTTCCATTGTTCTCGGAATTCCGCTGACATATAAAAATGCTTCGGAAATCTTGCATTGTTCTCGGCATTCCGCTGACGTTTAAAAATGCTTCGGAAATCTTCCATTGTTTTCAAAATTCCGCTGATGTTTAAAAATGCTTCAGAACTCTTCCATTGTTCTCGGAATTCCGCTGACGTTTAAAACTGCTTTGGAACTCTTCCATTGTTCTCGGAATTCCGCTGACGTTTAAAAATGCTTCGGAACTCTTCCATTGTTCTCGGAATTCCGCTGACATTTAAAAATGCTTCGGAACTCTTCCATTGTTCTTGGAATTCTGCTGAAGTTTTAAAATGCTTCGGTACTCTTCTATTGTTCTCGGAATTCTGCTGACGTTTAAAAATGCTTCGGAACTCTTCCATTGTTCTCGGAATTCCGCTGACATATAAAAATGCTTCGGAAATCTTGCATTGTTCTCGGCATTCCGCTGACGTTTAAAAATGCTTCGGAACTCTTCAATTGTTCTCGGAATTCTGCTGAACTTTTAAAATGCTTTGGAACTCTTCCATTGTTCTCGGAATTCCGCTGAAGTTTAAAAATGCTTCGGAAATCTTACATTGTTTTCAAAATTCCGCTGACGTTTAAAAATGCTTCGGAACTCTTCCATTGTTCTCAGAATTCCACTGAAGTTTAAAAATGCTTCGGAACTCTTCCATTGTTCTCAGAATTCCACTGAAGTTTAAAAATGCTTCGGAACTCTTCCATTGTTCTCGGAATTGCACTGAAGTTTAAAAATGCTTCGGAACTCTTCCATTGTTCTAGGAATTCTGCTGAAGTCTAAAAATTCATCTGAACTCTTCCATTATTCTCGGAATTCGTGTGAATTTTAAAAATGCTTCGGAACTCTTCTATTGTTCTCGGAATTCCGCTGAAGTTTAAAAATGCTTAAAATCTATTCCATTGTTCTCGTAATTCTGCTCATGTTTAAAAATGCTTCGGAACTCTTCCATTGTTCTCGTAATTCCGCTGAAGTTTAAAAATGCTTCGGAACTCTTCCATTGTTCTCGGAATTCCGATGATGTTTTAAAATGCTTCGGTACTCTTCCATTGTTCTCGGAATTCCGCTGACGTTTAAAAATTCTTCGGAACTCTTCCATTGTTCTCGGAATTCCACTGAAGTTTAAAAATGCTTCGGAACTCTTCCATTGTTCTAGGAATTCTGCTGAAGTTTAAAAATTCATGTGAACTCTTCCATTATTCTCGGAATTCGTGTGAATTTTAAAAATGCTTCGGAACTTTTCTATTGTTCTCGGAATTCCGCTGAAGTTTAAAAATGCTTAAAATCTCTTACATTGTTCTCGGAATTCCGCTGAAGTTTTAAAATGCTTCGGAACTCTTCCATTGTTCTCGGAATTCTGCTGAAGTTTAAAAATGCTTCAGAACTCTTCCATTGTTCTCAGAATTCCGCTGACGTTTAAAAATGCTTCGGAAATCTTCCATTGTTTTCAAAATTCCGCTGACGTTTAAAAATGCTTCAGAACTTTTCCATTGTTCTCAGAATTCTGCTGACGTTTAAAAATGCTTCGGAACTCTTCCATTGTTCTCGGAATTCCGCTGACGTTTAAAAATGCTTCACAACTCTTCCATTGTTCTTGGAATTCCGCTGACTTTTAAAAATGCTTCGGAACTCTTCCATTGTTCTCAAAATTCCGCTGACGTTTAAAAATGCTTCAGAACTTTTCCATTGTTCTCAGAATTCTGCTGACGTTTAAAAATGCTTCGGAACTCTTCCATTGTTCTCGGAATTCCGCTGACGTTTAAAAATGCTTCGGAACTCTTCCATTGTTCTCGGAATTCCGCTGACGTTTAAAAATGCTTCGAAACTCTTCTATTGTTCTCGGAATTCTGCTGAAGTTTAAAAATGCTTCAGAACTCTTCCATTGTTCTCGGAATTCCGCTGACATTTAATAATGCTTCGCAACTCTTTCATTGTTCTCGGAATTCCGCTGACGTTTAAAAATGCTTCAGAACTCTTCCATTGTTCTCGGAATTCCGTTGAAGTTTAAAAATGTTTCGAAACTCTTCCATTGTTCTCGGAATTCCGCTGACATTTAAAAATGCTTCGGAAATCTTCCATTGTTTTCAAAATTCCGCTGACGTTTAAAAATGCTTCAGAACTCTTCCATTGTTCTCGGAATTCCGCTGACATTTAAAAATGCTTCGGAACTCTGCCATTGTTCTCGGAATTCCGCTGACGTTTAAAAATTGTTCGGTACTCTTCCATTGTTCTCGGAATTCCGCTGACATATAAAAATGCTTCGGAAATCTTGCATTGTTCTCGGCATTCCGCTGACGTTTAAAAATGCTTCGGAAATCTTCCATTGTTTTCAAAATTCCGCTGATGTTTAAAAATGCTTCAGAACTCTTCCATTGTTCTCGGAATTCCGCTGACGTTTAAAACTGCTTTGGAACTCTTCCATTGTTCTCGGAATTCCGCTGAAGTTTAAAAATGCTTCGGAACTCTTCCATTGTTCTCAGAATTCCGCTGACATTTAAAAATGCTTCGGAACTCTTCCATTGTTCTCAGAATTCCGCTGACGTTTAAAAATGCTACGGAAATCTTCCATTGTTTTCAAAATTCCGCTGACATTTAAAAATGCTTCGGAAATCTTCCATTGTTTTCAAAATTCCGCTGACGTTTAAAAATGCTTCAGAACTCTTCCATTGTTCTCGGAATTCCGCTGACATTTAAAAATGCTTCGGAACTCTGCCATTGTTCTCGGAATTCCGCTGACGTTTAAAAATTGTTCGGTACTCTTCCATTGTTCTCGGAATTCCGCTGACATATAAAAATGCTTCGGAAATCTTGCATTGTTCTCGGCATTCCGCTGACGTTTAAAAATGCTTCGGAAATCTTCCATTGTTTTCAAAATTCCGCTGATGTTTAATAATGCTTCGCAACTCTTTCATTGTTCTCGGAATTCCGCTGACGTTTAAAAATGCTTCGGAACTCTTCCATTGTTCTTGGAATTCCGCTGACGTTTAAAAATGCTTCGGTACTCTTCCATTGTTCTCGGAATTCCGCTGACATATAAAAATGCTTCGGAAAACTTGCATTGTTCTCGGCATTCCGCTGACGTTTAAAAATGCTTCGGAACTCTTCAATTGTTCTCGGAATTCTGCTGAACTTTTAAAATACTATGGAACTCTTCCATTGCTCTCGGAATTCGGGTGAAGTTTAAAAATGCTTCGGAACTCTTCTATTGTTCTCGGAATTCCGCTGAAGTTTAAAAATGCTTCGGAACTCTTCCATTGTTCTCGGAATTCCGATGACGTTTTAAAATGCTTCGGTACTCTTCCATTGTTCTCGGAATTCCGCTGACGTTTAAAAATGCTTCGGAACTCTTCCATTGTTCTCGGAATTCCACTGAAGTTTAAAAATGCTTCGGAACTCTTCCATTGTTCTAGGAATTCTGCTGAAGTCTAAAAATTCATCTGAACTCTTCCATTATTCTCGGAATTCGTGTGAATTTTAAAAATGCTTCGGAACTCTTCTATTGTTCTCGGAATTCCGCTGAAGTTTAAAAATGCTTAAAATCTATTCCATTGTTCTAGTAATTCTGCTCATGTTTAAAAATGCTTCGGAACTCTTCCATTGTTCTCGTAATTCCGCTGAAGTTTAAAAATGCTTCGGAACTCTTCCATTGTTCTCGGAATTCCGATGACGTTTTAAAATGCTTCGGTACTCTTCCATTGTTCTCGGAATTCCGCTGACGTTTAAAAATTCTTCGGAACTCTTCCATTGTTCTCGGAATTCCACTGAAGTTTAAAAATGCTTCGGAACTCTTCCATTGTTCTAGGAATTCTGCTGAAGTTTAAAAATTCATGTGAACTCTTCCATTATTCTCGGAATTCGTGTGAATTTTAAAAATGCTTCGGAACTTTTCTATTGTTCTTGGAATTCCGCTGAAGTTTAAAAATGCTTCACAACTCTTCCATTGTTCTCGGAATTCCGTTGAAGTTTAAAAATGCTTCGAAACTCTTCCATTGTTCTCGGAATTCTGCTGACGTTTAAAAATGTTTCGGAACTCTTCCATTGTTCTCGAAATTCCGTTGAAGTTTAAAAATGCTTTGGAACTCTTCCATTGTTCTCGGAATTCTGCTGAAGTTTAAAAATGCTTCACAACTCTTCCATTGTTCTCAGAATTCTGCTGACGTTTAAAAATGCTTCGGAACTCTTCCATTGTTCTCGGAATTCCGCTGACGTTTAAAAATGCTTCACAACTCTTCCATTGTTCTCGGAATTCCGCTGACTTTTAAAAATGCTTCGGAACTCTTCCATTGTTCTCAAAATTCCGCTGACGTTTAAAAATGCTTCAGAACTTTTCCATTGTTCTCAGAATTCTGCTGACGTTTAAAAATGCTTCGGAACTCTTCCATTGTTCTCGGAATTCCGCTGACGTTTAAAAATGCTTCGGAACTCTTCCATTGTTCTCGGAATTCCGCTGACGTTTAAAAATGCTTCGAAACTCTTCTATTGTTCTCGGAATTCTGCTGAAGTTTAAAAATGCTTCAGAACTCTTCCATTGTTCTCGGAATTCCGCTGACATTTAATAATGCTTCGCAACTCTTTGATTGTTCTCGGAATTCCGCTGATGTTTAAAAATGCTTCGGAACTCTTCCATTGTTCTCGGAATTCCGTTAAAGTTTAAAAATGCTTCGAAACTCTTCCATTGTTCTCGGAATTCCGCTGACATTTAAAAATGCTTCGGAAATCTTCCATTGTTTTCAAAATTCCGCTGACGTTTAAAAATGCTTCAGAACTCTTCCATTGTTCTCGGAATTCCGCTGACATTTAAAAATGCTTCGGAACTCTGCCATTGTTCTCGGAATTCCGCTGACGTTTAAAAATTGTTCGGTACTCTTCCATTGTTCTCGGAATTCCGCTGACATATAAAAATGCTTCGGAAATCTTGCATTGTTCTCGGCATTCCGCTGACGTTTAAAAATGCTTCGGAAATCTTCCATTGTTTTCAAAATTCCGCTGATGTTTAAAAATGCTTCAGAACTCTTCCATTGTTCTCGGAATTCCGCTGACGTTTAAAACTGCTTTGGAACTCTTCCATTGTTCTCGGAATTCCGCTGAAGTTTAAAAATGCTTCGGAACTCTTCCATTGTTCTCAGAATTCCGCTGACATTTAAAAATGCTTCGGAACTCTTCCATTGTTCTCAGAATTCCGCTGACGTTTAAAAACGCTACGGAAATCTTCCATTGTTTTCAAAATTCCGCTGACGTTTAAAAATGCTTCAGAACTCTTCCATTGTTCTCGGAATTCCGCTGACGTTTAATAATGCTTCGCAACTCTTTCATTGTTCTCGGAATTCCGCTGACGTTTAAAAATGCTTCGGAACTCTTCCATTGTTCTTGGAATTCCGCTGACGTTTAAAAATGCTTCGGTACTCTTCCATTGTTCTCGGAATTCCGCTGACATATAAAAATGCTTCGGAAAACTTGCATTGTTCTCGGCATTCCGCTGACGTTTAAAAATGCTTCGGAACTCTTCAATTGTTCTCGGAATTCTGCTGAACTTTTAAAATGCTATGGAACTCTTCCATTGCTCTCGGAATTCGGGTGAAGTTTAAAAATGCTTCGGAACTCTTCTATTGTTCTCGGAATTCCGCTGAAGTTTAAAAATGCTTAAAATCTCTTCCATTGTTCTCGTAATTCTGCTCATGTTTAAAAATGCTTCGGAACTCTTCCATTGTTCTCGTAGTTCCGCTGAAGTTTAAAAATGCTTCGGAACTCTTCCATTGTTCTCGGAATTCCGATGACGTTTTAAAATGCTTCGGTACTCTTCCATTGTTCTCGGAATTCCGCTGACGTTTAAAAATGCTTCGGAACTCTTCCATTGTTCTCGGAATTCCACTGAAGTTTAAAAATGCTTCGGAACTCTTCCATTGTTCTAGGAATTCTGCTGAAGTCTAAAAATTCATCTGAACTCTTACATTATTCTCGGAATTCGTGTGAATTTTAAAAATGCTTCGGAACTCTTCTATTGTTCTCGGAATTCCGCTGAAGTTTAAAAATGCTTCACAACTCTTCCATTGTTCTCGGAATTCCGCTGACTTTTAAAAATGCTTCGGAACTTTTCCATTGTTCTCAGAATTCTGCTGACTTTTAAAAATGCTTCAGAACTCTTCCATTGTTCTCGGAATTCCGTTGAAGTTTAAAAATGCTTCGAAACTCTTCCATTGTTCTCGGAATTCTGCTGACGTTTAAAAATGTTTCGGAACTCTTCCATTGTTCTCGAAATTCCGTTGAAGTTTAAAAATGCTTTGGAACTCTTCCATTGTTCTCGGAATTCTGCTGAAGTTTAAAAATGCTTCACAACTCTTCCATTGTTCTCAGAATTTTGCTGACGTTTAAAAATGCTTCGGAACTCTTCCATTGTTCTCGGAATTCCGCTGACGTTTAAAAATGCTTCACAACTCTTCCATTGTTCTCGGAATTCCGCTGACTTTTAAAAATGCTTCGGAACTCTTCCATTGTTCTCAAAATTCCGCTGACGTTTAAAAATGCTTCAGAACTTTTCCATTGTTCTCAGAATTCTGCTGACGTTTAAAAATGCTTCGGAACTCTTCCATTGTTCTCGGAATTCCGCTGACGTTTAAAAATGCTTCGGAACTCTTCCATTGTTCTCGGAATTCCGCTGACATTTAAAAATGCTTCGGAACTCTTCCATTGTTCTCGGAATTCCGCTGACGTTTAAAAATTGTTCGGTACTCTTCCATTGTTCTCGGAATTCCGCTGACATATAAAAATGCTTCGGAAATCTTGCATTGTTCTCGGCATTCCGCTGACGTTTAAAAATGCTTCGGAAATCTTCCATTGTTTTCAAAATTCCGCTGACGTTTAAAAATGCTTCAGAACTCTTCCATTGTTCTCGGAATTCCGCTGACGTTTAAAAATGCTTTGGAACTCTTCCATTGTTCTCGGAATTCCGCTGAAGTTTAAAAATGCTTTGGAACTCTTCCATTGTTCTCAGAATTCCGCTGACATTTAAAAATGCTTCGGTACTCTTCCATTGTTCTCGGAATTCCGCTGACATATAAAAATGCTTCGGAAATCTTGCATTGTTCTCGGAATTCCACTGACGTTTAAAAATGCTTCGGAACTTTTCTATTGTTCTCGGAATTCTGCTGAAGTTTAAAAATGCTTCACAACTCTTCCATTGTTCTCGGAATTCCGCTGACTTTTAAAAATGCTTCGGAACTCTTCCATTGTTCTCAAAATTCCGCTGACGTTTAAAAATGCTTCAGAACTTTTCCATTGTTCTCAGAATTCTGCTGACGTTTAAAAATGCTTCAGAACTCTTCCATTGTTCTCGGAATTCCGTTGAAGTTTAAAAATGCTTCGAAACTCTTCCATTGTTCTCGGAATTCTGCTGAAGTTTAAAAATGCTTCGGAACTCTTCCATTGTTCTCGAAATTCCGTTGAAGTTTAAAAATGCTTTGGAACTCTTCCATTGTTCTCGGAATTCTGCTGAAGTTTAAACATGCTTCGGAACTCTTCCATTGTTCTCAGAATTCCGCTGACGTTTAAAAATGCTTCACAACTCTTCCATTGTTCTCGGAATTCCGCTGACTTTTAAAAATACTTCGGAACTCTTCCATTGTTCTCCAAATTCCGCTGAAGTTTAAAAATGCTTCGGAACCCTTCCATTGTTCTCGGAATTCTGCTGAAGTTTAAAAATGCTTCGGAACTCTTCCATTGTTCTCAGAATTCCGCTGACATTTAAAAATGCTTCGGAAATCTTCCATTGTTTTCAAAATTCCGCTGAAGTTTAAAAATGCTTCGGAACCCTTCCATTGTTCTCGAAATTCCGTTGAAGTTTAAAAATGCTTTGGAACTCTTCCATTGTTCTCGGAATTCTGCTGAAGTTTAAACATGCTTCGGAACTCTTCCATTGTTCTCAGAATTCCGCTGACGTTTAAAAATGCTTCACAACTCTTCCATTGTTCTCGGAATTCCGCTGACTTTTAAAAATACTTCGGAACTCTTCCATTGTTCTCCAAATTCCGCTGAAGTTTAAAAATGCTTCGGAACCCTTCCATTGTTCTCGGAATTCTGCTGAAGTTTAAAAATGCTTCGGAACTCTTCCATTGTTCTCAGAATTACGCTGACATTTAAAAATGCTTCGGAAATCTTCCATTGTTTTCAAAATTCCGCTGAAGTTTAAAAATGCTTCGGAACCCTTCCATTGTTCTCGGAATTCTGCTGAAGTTTAAAAATGCTTCAGAACTCTTCCATTGTTCTCGGAATTCCGCTGACGTTTAATAATGCTTCGCAACTCTTTCATTGTTCTCGGAATTCCGCTGACGTTTAAAAATGCTGCGGAACTCTTCCATTGTTCTTGGAATTCCGCTGACGTTTAAAAATGCTTCGGTACTCTTCCATTGTTCTCGGTATTCCGCTGACATATAAAAATGCTTCGGAAATCTTGCATTGTTCTCGGCATTCCGCTGACGTTTAAAAATGCTTCGGAACTCTTCAATTGTTCTCGGAATTCTGCTGAACTTTTAAAATGCTATGGAACTCTTCCATTGCTCTCGGAATTCGGGTGAAGTTTAAAAATGCTTCGGAACTCTTCTATTGTTCTCGGAATTCCGCTGAAGTTTAAAAATGCTTAAAATCTCTTACATTGTTCTCGGAATTCCGCTGAAGTTTAAAAATGCTTCGGAACTCTTCCATTGTTCTCGGAATTCTGCTGACGTTTAAAAATGCTTCGGAACTCTTCCATTGTTCTCGGAATTCCGTTGAAGTTTAAAAATGCTTCGAAACTCTTCCATTGTTCTCGTAATTCTGCTCATGTTTAAAAATGCTTCGGAACTCTTCCATTGTTCTCGTAATTCCACTGAAGTTTAAAAATGCTTCGGAACTCTTCCATTGTTCTCGGAATTCCGATGACGTTTTAAAATGCTTCGGTACTCTTCCATTGTTCTCGGAATTCCGCTGACGTTTAAAAATGCTTCGGAACTCTTCCATTGTTCTCGGAATTCCACTGAAGTTTAAAAATGCTTCGGAACTCTTCCATTGTTCTAGGAATTCTGCTGAAGTCTAAAAATTCATCTGAACTCTTCCATTATTCTCGGAATTCGTGTGAATTTTAAAAATGCTTCGGAACTCTTCTATTGTTCTCGGAATTCCGCTGAAGTTTAAAAATGCTTCGGAACTCTTCCATTGTTCTCGGAATTCCGATGACGTTTTAAAATGCTTCGGTACTCTTCCATTGTTCTCGGAATTCCGCTGACATATAAAAATGCTTCGGAAATCTTGCATTGTTCTCGGCATTCCGCTGACGTTTAAAAATGCTTCGGAAATCTTCCATTGTTTTCAAAATTCCGCTGACGTTTAAAAATGCTTCAGAACTCTTCCATTTTTCTCGGAATTCCGCTGACGTTTAAAAATGCTTTGGAGCTCTTCCATTGTTCTCGGAATTCCGCTGATGTTTAAAAATGCTTCGGAACTCTTCCATTGTTCTCAGAATTCCGCTGACATTTAAAAATGCTTCGGTACTCTTCCATTGTTCTCGGAATTCCGCTGACATATAAAAATGCTTCGGAAATCTTGCATTGTTCTCGACATTCCGCTGATGTTTAAAAATGCTTCGGAACTCTTCCATTGTTCTCAGAATTCCGCTGACGTTTAAAAATGCTACGGAAATCTTCCATTGTTTTCAAAATTCCGCTGACGTTTAAAAATGCTTCAGAACTCTTCCATTGTTCTCGGAATTCCGCTGACGGTTAATAATGCTTCGCAACTCTTTCATTGTTCTCGGAATTCCGCAGACGTTTAAAAATGCTTCGGAACTCTTCCATTGTTCTCAGAATTCCGCTGAAGTTTAAAAATGCTTCGGAACCCTTCCATTGTTCTCGGAATTCTGCTGAAGTTTAAAAATGCTTCGGAACTCTTCCATTGTTCTCAGAATTCCGCTGACATTTAAAAATGCTTTGGAAATCTTCCATTGTTTTCAAAATTCCGCTGACTCTTAAAAATGCTTCGGAACTCTTCCATTGTTCTCGGAATTCTGCTGACGTTTAAAAATGCTTCGGAACTCTTCCATTGTTCTCGGAATTCCGCTGATGTTTAAAAATGCTTCGGAACTCTTCCATTGTTCTTGGAATTCTGCTGAAGTTTTAAAATGCTTCGGTACTCTTCCATTGTTCTCGGAATTCCGCTGACATATAAAAATGCTTCAAAATCTTGCATTGTTCTCGGCATTCCGCTGACGTTTAAAAATGCTTCGGAACTCTTCCATTGTTCTCGGAATTCCGCTGACGTTTAAAAATGCTTCGGTACTCTTCCATTGTTCTCGGAATTCTGCTGACATATAAAAATGCTTCGGAAATCTTGCATTGTTCTCGGCATTCCGCTGACGTTTAAAAATGCTTCGGAACTCTTCAATTGTTCTCGGAATTCTGCTGAACTTTTAAAATGCTTTGGAACTCTTCCATTGTTCTCGGAATTCCGCTGAAGTTTAAAAATGCTTCGGAAATCTTACATTGTTTTCAAAATTCCGCTGACGTTTAAAAATGCTTCGGAACTCTTCCATTGTTCTCGGAATTCCACTGACGTTTAAAAATGCTTTGGAACTCTTCCATTGTTCTCGGAATTCCGCTGAAGTTTAAAAATGCTTCGGAACTCTTCCATTGTTCTCAGAATTCCGCTGACGTTTAAAAATGCTACGGAAATCTTCCATTGTTTTCAAAATTCCGCTGACGTTTAAAAATGCTTCAGAACTCTTCCATTGTTCTCGGAATTCCGCTGACGTTTAATAATGCTTCGCAACTCTTTCATTGTTCTCGGAATTCCGCTGACGTTTAAAAATGCTTCGGAACTCTTCCATTGTTCTTGGAATTCCGCTGACGTTTAAAAATGCATCGGTACTCTTCCATTGTTCTCGGTATTCCGCTGACATATAAAAATGCTTCGGAAATCTTGCATTGTTCTCGGCATTCCGCTGACGTTTAAAAATGCTTCGGAACTCTTCAATTGTTCTCGGAATTCTGCTGAACTTTTAAAATGCTATGGAACTCTTCCATTGCTCTCGGAATTCGGGTGAAGTTTAAAAATGCTTCGGAACTCTTCTATTGTTCTCGGAATTCCGCTGAAGTTAAAAAATGCTTAAAATCTCTTCCATTGTTCTCGTAATTCTGCTCATGTTTAAAAATGCTTCGGAACTCTTCCATTGTTCTCGTAATTCCACTGAAGTTTAAAAATGCTTCGGAACTCTTCCATTGTTCTCGGAATTCCGATGACGTTTTAAAATGCTTCGGTACTCTTCCATTGTTCTCGGAATTCCGCTGACGTTTAAAAATGCTTCGGAACTCTTCCATTGTTCTCGGAATTCCACTGAAGTTTAAAAATGCTTCGGAACTCTTCCATTGTTCTAGGAATTCTGCTGAAGTCTAAAAATTCATCTGAACTCTTCCATTATTCTCGGAATTCGTGTGAATTTTAAAAATGCTTCGGAACTCTTCTATTGTTCTCGGAATTCCGCTGAAGTTTAAAAATGCTTAAAATCTATTCCATTGTTCTCGTAATTCTGCTCATGTTTAAAAATGCTTCGGAACTCTTCCATTGTTCTCGTAATTCCGCTGAAGTTTAAAAATGCTTCGGAACTCTTCCATTGTTCTCGGAATTCCGATGACGTTTTAAAATGCTTCGGTACTCTTCCATTGTTCTCGGAATTCCGCTGACATATAAAAATGCTTCGGAAATCTTGCATTGTTCTCGGCATTCCGCTGATGTTTAAAAATGCTTCGGAACTCTTCAATTGTTCTCGGAATTCTGCTGAACTTTTAAAATGCTTTGGAACTCTTCCATTGTTCTCGGAATTCCGCTGAAGTTTAAAAATGCTTCGGAAATCTTACATTGTATTTCAAAATTCCGCTGACGTTTAAAAATGCTTCGGAACTCTTCCATTGTTCTCAGAATTCCACTGAAGTTTAAAAATGCTTCGGAACTCTTCCATTGTTCTCAGAATTCCACTGAAGTTTAAAAATGCTTCGGAACTCTTCCATTGTTCTCGGAATTCCACTGAAGTTTAAAAATGCTTCGGAACTCTTCCATTGTTCTAGGAATTCTGCTGAAGTCTAAAAATTCATCTGAACTCTTCCATTATTCTCGGAATTCGTGTGAATTTTAAAAATGCTTCGGAACTCTTCTATTGTTCTCGGAATTCCGCTGAAGTTTAAAAATGCTTAAAATCTATTCCATTGTTCTCGTAATTCTGCTCATGTTTAAAAATGCTTCGGAACTCTTCCATTGTTCTCGTAATTCCGCTGAAGTTTAAAAATGCTTCGGAACTCTTCCATTGTTCTCGGAATTCCGATGACGTTTTAAAATGCTTCGGTACTCTTTCATTGTTCTCGGAATTCCGCTGACGTTTAAAAATTCTTCGGAACTCTTCCATTGTTCTCGGAATTCCACTGAAGTTTAAAAATGCTTCGGAACTCTTCCATTGTTCTAGGAATTCTGCTGAAGTTTAAAAATTCATGTGAACTCTTCCATTATTCTCGGAATTCGTGTGAATTTTAAAAATGCTTCGGAACTTTTCTATTGTTCTCGGAATTCCGCTGAAGTTTAAATATGCTTAAAATCTCTTACATTGTTCTCGGAATTCCGCTGAAGTTTAAAAATGCTTCGGAACTCTTCCATTGTTCTCGGAATTCTGCTGAAGTTTAAAAATGCTTCAGAACTCTTCCATTGTTCTCAGAATTCCGCTGACGTTTAAAAATGCTTCGGAAATCTTCAATTGTTCTCGGAATTCTGCTGAACTTTTAAAATGCTTTGGAACTCTTCCATTTTTCTCGGAATTCCGCTGAAGTTTAAAAATGCTTCGGAAATCTTACATTGTATTTCAAAATTCCGCTGACGTTTAAAAATGCTTCGGAACTCTTCCATTGTTCTCAGAATTCCACTGAAGTTTAAAAATGCTTCGGAACTCTTCCATTGTTCTCAGAATTCCACTGAAGTTTAAAAATGCTTCGGAACTCTTCCATTGTTCTCGGAATTCCACTGAAGTTTAAAAATGCTTCGGAACTCTTCCATTGTTCTAGGAATTCTGCTGAAGTCTAAAAATTCATCTGAACTCTTCCATTATTCTCGGAATTCGTGTGAATTTTAAAAATGCTTCGGAACTCTTCTATTGTTCTCGGAATTCCGCTGAAGTTTAAAAATGCTTAAAATCTATTCCATTGTTCTCGTAATTCTGCTCATGTTTAAAAATGCTTCGGAACTCTTCCATTGTTCTCGTAATTCCGCTGAAGTTTAAAAATGCTTCGGAACTCTTCCATTGTTCTCGGAATTCCGATGACGTTTTAAAATGCTTCGGTACTCTTTCATTGTTCTCGGAATTCCGCTGACGTTTAAAAATTCTTCGGAACTCTTCCATTGTTCTCGGAATTCCACTGACGTTTAAAAATGCTTCGGAACTCTTCCATTGTTCTAGGAATTCTGCTGAAGTTTAAAAATTCATGTGAACTCTTCCATTATTCTCGGAATTCGTGTGAATTTTAAAAATGCTTCGGAACTTTTCTATTGTTCTCGGAATTCCGCTGAAGTTTAAATATGCTTAAAATCTCTTACATTGTTCTCGGAATTCCGCTGAAGTTTAAAAATGCTTCGGAACTCTTCCATTGTTCTCGGAATTCTGCTGAAGTTTAAAAATGCTTCAGAACTCTTCCATTGTTCTCAGAATTCCGCTGACGTTTAAAAATGCTTCGGAAATCTTCCATTGTTTTCAAAATTCCGCTGACGTTTAAAAATGCTTCAGAACTTTTCCATTGTTCTCAGAATTCTGCTGACGTTTAAAAATGCTTCGGAACTCTTCCATTGTTCTCGGAATTCCGCTGACGTTTAAAAATGCTTCGGAAATCTTCCATTGTTTTCAAAATTCCGCTGACTCTTAAAAATGCTTCAGAACTCTTCCATTGTTCTCGGAATTCTGCTGACGTTTAAAAATGCTTCGGAACTCTTTCATTGTTCTCGGAATTCCGCTGACGTTTAAAAATGCTTCGGAACTCTTCCATTGTTCTTGGAATTCTGCTGAAGTTTTAAAATGCTTCGGTACTCTTCCATTGTTCTCGGAATTCTGCTGACGTTTAAAAATGCTTCGGAACTCTTCCATTGTTCTCGGAATTCCGCTGACATATAAAAATGCTTCAAAATCTTGCATTGTTCTCGGCATTCCGCTGACGTTTAAAAATGCTTCGGAACTCTTCCATTGTTCTCAGAATTCCGCTGACATTTAAAAATGCTTCGGAAATCTTCCATTGTTTTCAAAATTCCGCTGACGTTTAAAAATGCTTCAGAACTCTTCCATTGTTCTCGGAATTCCGCTGACATTTAAAAATGCTTCGGAACTCTGCCATTGTTCTCGGAATTCCGCTGACGTTTAAAAATTGTTCGGTACTCTTCCATTGTTCTCGGAATTCCGCTGACATATAAAAATGCTTCGGAAATCTTGCATTGTTCTCGGCATTCCGCTGACGTTTAAAAATGCTTCGGAAATCTTCCATTGTTTTCAAAATTCCGCTGATGTTTAAAAATGCTTCAGAACTCTTCCATTGTTCTCGGAATTCCGCTGACGTTTAAAACTGCTTTGGAACTCTTCCATTGTTCTCGGAATTCCGCTGAAGTTTAAAAATGCTTCGGAACTCTTCCATTGTTCTCAGAATTCCGCTGACATTTAAAAATGCTTCGGAACTCTTCCATTGTTCTCAGAATTCCGCTGACGTTTAAAAATGCTACGGAAATCTTCCATTGTTTTCAAAATTCCGCTGACGTTTAAAAATGCTTCAGAACTCTTCCATTGTTCTCGGAATTCCGCTGACGTTTAATAATGCTTCGCAACTCTTTCATTGTTCTCGGAATTCCGCTGACGTTTAAAAATGCTTCGGAACTCTTCCATTGTTCTCGGAATTCCGATGACGTTTTAAAATGCATTGGAACTCTTCCATTGCTCTCGGAATTCGGGTGAAGTTTAAAAATGCTTCGGAACTCTTCTATTGTTCTCGGAATTCCGCTGAAGTTTAAAAATGCTTAAAATCTCTTCCATTGTTCTCGTAATTCTGCTCATGTTTAAAAATGCTTCGGAACTCTTCCATTGTTCTCGTAATTCCGCTGAAGTTTAAAAATGCTTCGGAACTCTTCCATTGTTCTCGGAATTCCGATGACGTTTTAAAATGCTTCGGTACTCTTCCATTGTTCTCGGAATTCCGCTGACGTTTAAAAATGCTTCGGAACTCTTCCATTGTTCTCGGAATTCCACTGAAGTTTAAAAATGCTTCGGAACTCTTCCATTGTTCTAGGAATTCTGCTGAAGTCTAAAAATTCATCTGAACTCTTCCATTATTCTCGGAATTCGTGTGAATTTTAAAAATGCTTCGGAACTCTTCTATTGTTCTCGGAATTCCGCTGAAGTTTAAAAATGCTTAAAATCTATTCCATTGTTCTAGTAATTCTGCTCATGTTTAAAAATGCTTCGGAACTCTTCCATTGTTCTCGTAATTCCGCTGAAGTTTAAAAATGCTTCGGAACTCTTCCATTGTTCTCGGAATTCCGATGACGTTTTAAAATGCTTCGGTACTCTTCCATTGTTCTCGGAATTCCGCTGACGTTTAAAAATTCTTCGGAACTCTTCCATTGTTCTCGGAATTCCACTGAAGTTTAAAAATGCTTCGGAACTCTTCCATTGTTCTAGGAATTCTGCTGAAGTTTAAAAATTCATGTGAACTCTTCCATTATTCTCGGAATTCGTGTGAATTTTAAAAATGCTTCGGAACTTTTCTATTGTTCTTGGAATTCCGCTGAAGTTTAAAAATGCTTCACAACTCTTCCATTGTTCTCGGAATTCCGCTGACATATAAAAATGCTTCGGAAATCTTGCATTGTTCTCGGCATTCCGCTGACGTTTAAAAATGCTTCGGAACTCTTCCATTGTTCTCGGAATTCCACTGAAGTTTAAAAATGCTTCGGAACTCTTCCATTGTTCTAGGAATTCTGCTGAAGTCTAAAAATTCATCTGAACTCTTCCATTATTCTCGGAATTCGTGTGAATTTTAAAAATGCTTCGGAACTCTTCTATTGTTCTCGGAATTCCGCTGAAGTTTAAAAATGCTTAAAATCT
Organism: Phyllobates terribilis; assembly: GCF_046119375.1. Lineage (NCBI taxonomy): Eukaryota > Metazoa > Chordata > Amphibia > Anura > Dendrobatidae > Phyllobates > Phyllobates terribilis. The sequence goes on from NW_027362782.1 coordinate 17,962,521, forward strand.
ATTCCATTGTTCTCGTAATTCTGCTCATGTTTAAAAATGCTTCGGAACTCTTCCATTGTTCTCGTAATTCCGCTGAAGTTTAAAAATGCTTCGGAACTCTTCCATTGTTCTCGGAATTCCGATGACGTTTTAAAATGCTTCGGTACTCTTCCATTGTTCTCGGAATTCCGCTGACATATAAAAATGCTTCGGAAATCTTGCATTGTTCTCGGCATTCCGCTGATGTTTAAAAATGCTTCGGAACTCTTCAATTGTTCTCGGAATTCTGCTGAACTTTTAAAATGCTTTGGAACTCTTCCATTGTTCTCGGAATTCCGCTGAAGTTTAAAAATGCTTCGGAAATCTTACATTGTATTTCAAAATTCCGCTGACGTTTAAAAATGCTTCGGAACTCTTCCATTGTTCTCAGAATTCCACTGAAGTTTAAAAATGCTTCGGAACTCTTCCATTGTTCTCAGAATTCCACTGAAGTTTAAAAATGCTTCGGAACTCTTCCATTGTTCTCGGAATTCCACTGAAGTTTAAAAATGCTTCGGAACTCTTCCATTGTTCTAGGAATTCTGCTGAAGTCTAAAAATTCATCTGAACTCTTCCATTATTCTCGGAATTCGTGTGAATTTTAAAAATGCTTCGGAACTCTTCTATTGTTCTCGGAATTCCGCTGAAGTTTAAAAATGCTTAAAATCTATTCCATTGTTCTCGTAATTCTGCTCATGTTTAAAAATGCTTCGGAACTCTTCCATTGTTCTCGTAATTCCGCTGAAGTTTAAAAATGCTTCGGAACTCTTCCATTGTTCTCGGAATTCCGATGACGTTTTAAAATGCTTCGGTACTCTTTCATTGTTCTCGGAATTCCGCTGACGTTTAAAAATTCTTCGGAACTCTTCCATTGTTCTCGGAATTCCACTGAAGTTTAAAAATGCTTCGGAACTCTTCCATTGTTCTAGGAATTCTGCTGAAGTTTAAAAATTCATGTGAACTCTTCCATTATTCTCGGAATTCGTGTGAATTTTAAAAATGCTTCGGAACTTTTCTATTGTTCTCGGAATTCCGCTGAAGTTTAAATATGCTTAAAATCTCTTACATTGTTCTCGGAATTCCGCTGAAGTTTAAAAATGCTTCGGAACTCTTCCATTGTTCTCGGAATTCTGCTGAAGTTTAAAAATGCTTCAGAACTCTTCCATTGTTCTCAGAATTCCGCTGACGTTTAAAAATGCTTCGGAAATCTTCAATTGTTCTCGGAATTCTGCTGAACTTTTAAAATGCTTTGGAACTCTTCCATTGTTCTCGGAATTCCGCTGAAGTTTAAAAATGCTTCGGAAATCTTACATTGTATTTCAAAATTCCGCTGACGTTTAAAAATGCTTCGGAACTCTTCCATTGTTCTCAGAATTCCACTGAAGTTTAAAAATGCTTCGGAACTCTTCCATTGTTCTCAGAATTCCACTGAAGTTTAAAAATGCTTCGGAACTCTTCCATTGTTCTCGGAATTCCACTGAAGTTTAAAAATGCTTCGGAACTCTTCCATTGTTCTAGGAATTCTGCTGAAGTCTAAAAATTCATCTGAACTCTTCCATTATTCTCGGAATTCGTGTGAATTTTAAAAATGCTTCGGAACTCTTCTATTGTTCTCGGAATTCCGCTGAAGTTTAAAAATGCTTAAAATCTATTCCATTGTTCTCGTAATTCTGCTCATGTTTAAAAATGCTTCGGAACTCTTCCATTGTTCTCGTAATTCCGCTGAAGTTTAAAAATGCTTCGGAACTCTTCCATTGTTCTCGGAATTCCGATGACGTTTTAAAATGCTTCGGTACTCTTTCATTGTTCTCGGAATTCCGCTGACGTTTAAAAATTCTTCGGAACTCTTCCATTGTTCTCGGAATTCCACTGACGTTTAAAAATGCTTCGGAACTCTTCCATTGTTCTAGGAATTCTGCTGAAGTTTAAAAATTCATGTGAACTCTTCCATTATTCTCGGAATTCGTGTGAATTTTAAAAATGCTTCGGAACTTTTCTATTGTTCTCGGAATTCCGCTGAAGTTTAAATATGCTTAAAATCTCTTACATTGTTCTCGGAATTCCGCTGAAGTTTAAAAATGCTTCGGAACTCTTCCATTGTTCTCGGAATTCTGCTGAAGTTTAAAAATGCTTCAGAACTCTTCCATTGTTCTCAGAATTCCGCTGACGTTTAAAAATGCTTCGGAAATCTTCCATTGTTTTCAAAATTCCGCTGACGTTTAAAAATGCTTCAGAACTTTTCCATTGTTCTCAGAATTCTGCTGACGTTTAAAAATGCTTCGGAACTCTTCCATTGGTCTCGGAATTCCGCTGACGTTTAAAAATGCTTCGGAAATCTTCCATTGTTTTCAAAATTCCGCTGACTCTTAAAAATGCTTCAGAACTCTTCCATTGTTCTCGGAATTCTGCTGACGTTTAAAAATGCTTCGGAACTCTTTCATTGTTCTCGGAATTCCGCTGACGTTTAAAAATGCTTCGGAACTCTTCCATTGTTCTTGGAATTCTGCTGAAGTTTTAAAATGCTTCGGTACTCTTCCATTGTTCTCGGAATTCTGCTGACGTTTAAAAATGCTTCGGAACTCTTCCATTGTTCTCGGAATTCCGCTGACATATAAAAATGCTTCAAAATCTTGCATTGTTCTCGGCATTCCGCTGACGTTTAAAAATGCTTCGGAACTCTTCCATTGTTCTCAGAATTCCGCTGACATTTAAAAATGCTTCGGAAATCTTCCATTGTTTTCAAAATTCCGCTGACGTTTAAAAATGCTTCAGAACTCTTCCATTGTTCTCGGAATTCCGCTGACGTTTAAAAATGCTTCGGAACTCTTCCATTGTTCTCGGAATTCCGCTGACGTTTAAAAATGCTTCGGTACTCTTCCATTGTTCTCGGAATTCCGCTGACATATAAAAATGCTTCGGAAATCTTGCATTGTTCTCGGCATTCCGCTGACGTTTAAAAATGCTTCGGAACTCTTCAATTGTTCTCGGAATTCCGCTGACATTTAAAAATGCTTCGGAACTCTTCCATTGTTCTCGGAATTCCGTTGAAGTTTAAAAATGCTTCGAAACTCTTCCGTTGTTCTCGGAATTCCGCTGACATTTAAAAATGCTTCGGAAATCTTCCATTGTTTTCAAAATTCCGCTGACGTTTAAAAATGCTTCAGAACTCTTCCATTGTTCTCGGAATTCCGCTGACATTTAAAAATGCTTCGGAACTCTGCCATTGTTCTCGGAATTCCGCTGACGTTTAAAAATTGTTCGGTACTCTTCCATTGTTCTCGGAATTCCGCTGACATATAAAAATGCTTCGGAAATCTTGCATTGTTCTCGGCATTCCGCTGACGTTTAAAAATGCTTCGGAAATCTTCCATTGTTTTCAAAATTCCGCTGATGTTTAAAAATGCTTCAGAACTCTTCCATTGTTCTCGGAATTCCGCTGACGTTTAAAACTGCTTTGGAACTCTTCCATTGTTCTCGGAATTCCGCTGAAGTTTAAAAATGCTTCGGAACTCTTCCATTGTTCTCAGAATTCCGCTGACATTTAAAAATGCTTCGGAACTCTTCCATTGTTCTCAGAATTCCGCTGACGTTTAAAAATGCTACGGAAATCTTCCATTGTTTTCAAAATTCCGCTGACGTTTAAAAATGCTTCAGAACTCTTCCATTGTTCTCGGAATTCCGCTGACGTTTAATAATGCTTCGCAACTCTTTCATTGTTCTCGGAATTCCGCTGACGTTTAAAAATGCTTCGGAACTCTTCCATTGTTCTCGGAATTCCGATGACGTTTTAAAATGCATTGGAACTCTTCCATTGCTCTCGGAATTCGGGTGAAGTTTAAAAATGCTTCGGAACTCTTCTATTGTTCTCGGAATTCCGCTGAAGTTTAAAAATGCTTAAAATCTCTTCCATTGTTCTCGTAATTCTGCTCATGTTTAAAAATGCTTCGGAACTCTTCCATTGTTCTCGTAATTCCGCTGAAGTTTAAAAATGCTTCGGAACTCTTCCATTGTTCTCGGAATTCCGATGACGTTTTAAAATGCTTCGGTACTCTTCCATTGTTCTCGGAATTCCGCTGACGTTTAAAAATGCTTCGGAACTCTTCCATTGTTCTCGGAATTCCACTGAAGTTTAAAAATGCTTCGGAACTCTTCCATTGTTCTAGGAATTCTGCTGAAGTCTAAAAATTCATCTGAACTCTTCCATTATTCTCGGAATTCGTGTGAATTTTAAAAATGCTTCGGAACTCTTCTATTGTTCTCGGAATTCCGCTGAAGTTTAAAAATGCTTAAAATCTATTCCATTGTTCTAGTAATTCTGCTCATGTTTAAAAATGCTTCGGAACTCTTCCATTGTTCTCGTAATTCCGCTGAAGTTTAAAAATGCTTCGGAACTCTTCCATTGTTCTCGGAATTCCGATGACGTTTTAAAATGCTTCGGTACTCTTCCATTGTTCTCGGAATTCCGCTGACGTTTAAAAATTCTTCGGAACTCTTCCATTGTTCTCGGAATTCCACTGAAGTTTAAAAATGCTTCGGAACTCTTCCATTGTTCTAGGAATTCTGCTGAAGTTTAAAAATTCATGTGAACTCTTCCATTATTCTCGGAATTCGTGTGAATTTTAAAAATGCTTCGGAACTTTTCTATTGTTCTTGGAATTCCGCTGAAGTTTAAAAATGCTTCACAACTCTTCCATTGTTCTCGGAATTCCGCTGACTTTTAAAAATGCTTCGGAACTTTTCCATTGTTCTCAGAATTCTGCTGACGTTTAAAAATGCTTCAGAACTCTTCCATTGTTGTCGGAATTCCGTTGAAGTTTAAAAATGCTTCGAAACTCTTCCATTGTTCTCGGAATTCTGCTGACGTTTAAAAATGCTTCGGAACTCTTCCATTGTTCTCGAAATTCCGTTGAAGTTTAAAAATGCTTTGGAACTCTTCCATTGTTCTCGGAATTCTGCTGAAGTTTAAAAATGCTTCACAACTCTTCCATTGTTCTCAGAATTCTGCTGACGTTTAAAAATGCTTCGGAACTCTTCCATTGTTCTCGGAATTCCGCTGACGTTTAAAAATGCTTCACAACTCTTCCATTGTTCTCGGAATTCCGCTGACTTTTAAAAATGCTTCGGAACTCTTCCATTGTTCTCAAAATTCCGCTGACGTTTAAAAATGCTTCAGAACTTTTCCATTGTTCTCAGAATTCTGCTGACGTTTAAAAATGCTTCGGAACTCTTCCATTGTTCTCGGAATTCCGCTGACGTTTAAAAATGCTTCGGAACTCTTCCATTGTTCTCGGAATTCCGCTGACATTTAAAAATGCTTCGGAACTCTTCCATTGTTCTCGGAATTCCGCTGACGTTTAAAAATTGTTCGGTACTCTTCCATTGTTCTCGGAATTCCGCTGACATATAAAAATGCTTCGGAAATCTTGCATTGTTCTCGGCATTCCGCTGACGTTTAAAAATGCTTCGGAAATCTTCCATTGTTTTCAAAATTCCGCTGACGTTTAAAAATGCTTCAGAACTCTTCCATTGTTCTCGGAATTCCGTTGACGTTTAAAAATGCTTTGGAACTCTTCCATTGTTCTCGGAATTCCGCTGAAGTTTAAAAATGCTTTGGAACTCTTCCATTGTTCTCAGAATTCCGCTGACATTTAAAAATGCTTCGGTACTCTTCCATTGTTCTCGGAATTCCGCTGACATATAAAAATGCTTCGGAAATCTTGCATTGTTCTCGGAATTCCACTGACGTTTAAAAATGCTTCGCAACTTTTCTATTGTTCTCGGAATTCCGCTGAAGTTTAAAAATGCTTCACAACTCTTCCATTGTTCTCGGAATTCCGCTGACTTTTAAAAATGCTTCGGAACTCTTCCATTGTTCTCAGAATTCTGCTGACGTTTAAAAATGCTTCAGAACTCTTCCATTGTTCTCGGAATTCCGTTGAAGTTTAAAAATGCTTCGAAACTCTTCCATTGTTCTCGGAATTCTGCTGACGTTTAAAAATGCTTCGGAACTCTTCCATTGTTCTCGAAATTCCGTTGAAGTTTAAAAATGCTTTGGAACTCTTCCATTGTTCTCGGAATTCTGCTGAAGTTTAAACATGCTTCGGAACTCTTCCATTGTTCTCAGAATTCCGCTGACGTTTAAAAATGCTTCACAACTCTTCCATTGTTCTCGGAATTCCGCTGACTTTTAAAAATACTTCGGAACTCTTCCATTGTTCTCCAAATTCCGCTGAAGTTTAAAAATGCTTCGGAACCCTTCCATTGTTCTCGGAATTCTACTGAAGTTTAAAAATGCTTCGGAACTCTTCCATTGTTCTCAGAATTCCGCTGACATTTAAAAATGCTTCGGAAATCTTCCATTGTTTTCAAAATTCCGCTGAAGTTTAAAAATGCTTCGGAACCCTTCCATTGTTCTCGGAATTCTGCTGAAGTTTAAAAATGCTTCGGAACTCTTCCATTGTTCTCAGAATTCCGCTGACGTTTAAAAATGCTTCGGAACTCTTCCATTGTTCTCGGAAATCCACTGACGTTTAAAAATGCTTTGGAACTCTTCCATTGTTCTCGGAATTCCGCTGAAGTTTAAAAATGCTTCGGAACTCTTCCATTGTTCTCAGAATTCCGCTGACGTTTAAAAATGCTACGGAAATCTTCCATTGTTTTCAAAATTCCGCTGACGTTTAAAAATGCTTCAGAACTCTTCCATTGTTCTCGGAATTCCGCTGACGTTTAATAATGCTTCGCAACTCTTTCATTGTTCTCGGAATTCCGCTGACGTTTAAAAATGCTGCGGAACTCTTCCATTGTTCTTGGAATTCCGCTGACGTTTAAAAATGCTTCGGTACTCTTCCATTGTTCTCGGTATTCCGCTGACATATAAAAATGCTTCGGAAATCTTGCATTGTTCTCGGCATTCCGCTGACGTTTAAAAATGCTTCGGAACTCTTCAATTGTTCTCGGAATTCTGCTGAACTTTTAAAATGCTATGGAACTCTTCCATTGCTCTCGGAATTCGGGTGAAGTTTAAAACTGCTTCGGAACTCTTCTATTGTTCTCGGAATTCCGCTGAAGTTTAAAAATGCTTAAAATCTCTTCCATTGTTCTCGTAATTCTGCTCATGTTTAAAAATGCTTCGGAACTCTTCCATTGTTCTCGTAATTCCACTGAAGTTTAAAAATGCTTCGGAACTCTTCCATTGTTCTCGGAATTCCGATGACGTTTTAAAATGCTTCGGTACTCTTCCATTGTTCTCGGAATTCCGCTGACGTTTAAAAATGCTTCGGAACTCTTCCATTGTTCTCGGAATTCCACTGAAGTTTAAAAATGCTTCGGAACTCTTCCATTGTTCTAGGAATTCTGCTGAAGTCTAAAAATTCATCTGAACTCTTCCATTATTCTCGGAATTCGTGTGAATTTTAAAAATGCTTCGGAACTCTTCTATTGTTCTCGGAATTCCGCTGAAGATTAAAAATGCTTAAAATCTATTCCATTGTTCTCGTAATTCTGCTCATGTTTAAAAATGCTTCGGAACTCTTCCATTGTTCTCGTAATTCCGCTGAAGTTTAAAAATGCTTCGGAACTCTTCCATTGTTCTCGGAATTCCGATGACGTTTTAAAATGCTTCGGTACTCTTCCATTGTTCTCGGAATTCCGCTGACATATAAAAATGCTTCGGAAATCTTGCATTGTTCTCGGCATTCCGCTGACGTTTAAAAATGCTTCGGAACTCTTCCATTGTTCTCGTAATTCCGCTGAAGTTTAAAAATGCTTCGGAACTCTTCCATTGTTCTCGGAATTCCGATGACGTTTTAAAATGCTTCGGTACTCTTCCATTGTTCTCGGAATTCCGCTGACGTTTAAAAATGCTTCGGAACTCTTCCATTGTTCTCGGAATTCCACTGAAGTTTAAAAATGCTTCGGAAATCTTCCATTGTTTTCAAAATTCCGCTGATGTTTAAAAATGCTTCAGAACTCTTCCATTGTTCTCGGAATTCCGCTGACGTTTAAAACTGCTTTGGAACTCTTCCATTGTTCTCGGAATTCCGCTGAAGTTTAAAAATGCTTCGGAACTCTTCCATTGTTCTCAGAATTCTGCTGACATTTAAAAATGCTTCGGAACTCTTCCATTGTTCTCAGAATTCCGCTGACGTTTAAAAATGCTACGGAAATCTTCCATTGTTTTCAAAATTCCGCTGACGTTTAAAAATGCTTCAGAACTCTTCCATTGTTCTCGGAATTCCGCTGACGTTTAATAATGCTTCGCAACTCTTTCATTGTTCTCGGAATTCCGCTGACGTTTAAAAATGCTTCGGAACTCTTCCATTGTTCTCGGAATTCCGATGACGTTTTAAAATGCATTGGAACTCTTCCATTGCTCTCGGAATTCGGGTGAAGTTTAAAAATGCTTCGGAACTCTTCTATTGTTCTCGGAATTCCGCTGAAGTTTAAAAATGCTTAAAATCTCTTCCATTGTTCTCGTAATTCTGCTCATGTTTAAAAATGCTTCGGAACTCTTCCATTGTTCTCGTAATTCCGCTGAAGTTTAAAAATGCTTCGGAACTCTTCCATTGTTCTCGGAATTCCGATGACGTTTTAAAATGCTTCGGTACTCTTCCATTGTTCTCGGAATTCCGCTGACGTTTAAAAATGCTTCGGAACTCTTCCATTGTTCTCGGAATTCCACTGAAGTTTAAAAATGCTTCGGAACTCTTCCATTGTTCTAGGAATTCTGCTGAAGTCTAAAAATTCATCTGAACTCTTCCATTATTCTCGGAATTCGTGTGAATTTTAAAAATGCTTCGGAACTCTTCTATTGTTCTCGGAATTCCGCTGAAGTTTAAAAATGCTTAAAATCTATTCCATTGTTCTAGTAATTCTGCTCATGTTTAAAAATGCTTCAGAACTCTTCCATTGTTCTCGTAATTCCGCTGAAGTTTAAAAATGCTTCGGAACTCTTCCATTGTTCTCGGAATTCCGATGACGTTTTAAAATGCTTCGGTACTCTTCCATTGTTCTCGGAATTCCGCTGACGTTTAAAAATTCTTCGGAACTCTTCCATTGTTCTCGGAATTCCACTGAAGTTTAAAAATGCTTCGGAACTCTTCCATTGTTCTAGGAATTCTGCTGAAGTTTAAAAATTCATGTGAACTCTTCCATTATTCTCGGAATTCGTGTGAATTTTAAAAATGCTTCGGAACTTTTCTATTGTTCTTGGAATTCCGCTGAAGTTTAAAAATGCTTCACAACTCTTCCATTGTTCTCGGAATTCCGCTGACTTTTAAAAATGCTTCGGAACTTTTCCATTGTTCTCAGAATTCTGCTGACGTTTAAAAATGCTTCAGAACTCTTCCATTGTTGTCGGAATTCCGTTGAAGTTTAAAAATGCTTCGAAACTCTTCCATTGTTCTCGGAATTCTGCTGACGTTTAAAAATGCTTCGGAACTCTTCCATTGTTCTCGAAATTCCGTTGAAGTTTAAAAATGCTTTGGAACTCTTCCATTGTTCTCGGAATTCTGCTGAAGTTTAAAAATGCTTCACAACTCTTCCATTGTTCTCAGAATTCTGCTGACGTTTAAAAATGCTTCGGAACTCTTCCATTGTTCTCGGAATTCCGCTGACGTTTAAAAATGCTTCACAACTCTTCCATTGTTCTCGGAATTCCGCTGACTTTTAAAAATGCTTCGGAACTCTTCCATTGTTCTCAAAATTCCGCTGACGTTTAAAAATGCTTCAGAACTTTTCCATTGTTCTCAGAATTCTGCTGACGTTTAAAAATGCTTCGGAACTCTTCCATTGTTCTCGGAATTCCGCTGACGTTTAAAAATGCTTCGGAACTCTTCCATTGTTCTCGGAATTCCGCTGACATTTAAAAATGCTTCGGAACTCTTCCATTGTTCTCGGAATTCCGCTGACGTTTAAAAATTGTTCGCTACTCTTCCATTGTTCTCGGAATTCCGCTGACATATAAAAATGCTTCGGAAATCTTGCATTGTTCTCGGCATTCCGCTGACGTTTAAAAATGCTTCGGAACTCTTCCATTGTTCTCGTAATTCCGCTGAAGTTTAAAAATGCTTCGGAACTCTTCCATTGTTCTCGGAATTCCGATGACGTTTTAAAATGCTTCGGTACTCTTCCATTGTTCTCGGAATTCCGCTGACGTTTAAAAATGCTTCGGAACTCTTCCATTGTTCTCGGAATTCCACTGAAGTTTAAAAATGCTTCGGAAATCTTCCATTGTTTTCAAAATTCCGCTGATGTTTAAAAATGCTTCAGAACTCTTCCATTGTTCTCGGAATTCCGCTGACGTTTAAAACTGCTTTGGAACTCTTCCATTGTTCTCGGAATTCCGCTGAAGTTTAAAAATGCTTCGGAACTCTTCCATTGTTCTCAGAATTCCGCTGACATTTAAAAATGCTTCGGAACTCTTCCATTGTTCTCAGAATTCCGCTGACGTTTAAAAATGCTACGGAAATCTTCCATTGTTTTCAAAATTCCGCTGACGTTTAAAAATGCTTCAGAACTCTTCCATTGTTCTCGGAATTCCGCTGACGTTTAATAATGCTTCGCAACTCTTTCATTGTTCTCGGAATTCCGCTGACGTTTAAAAATGCTTCGGAACTCTACCATTGTTCTCGGAATTCCGATGACGTTTTAAAATGCATTGGAACTCTTCCATTGCTCTCGGAATTCGGGTGAAGTTTAAAAATGCTTCGGAACTCTTCTATTGTTCTCGGAATTCCGCTGAAGTTTAAAAATGCTTAAAATCTCTTCCATTGTTCTCGTAATTCTGCTCATGTTTAAAAATGCTTCGGAACTCTTCCATTGTTCTCGTAATTCCGCTGAAGTTTAAAAATGCTTCGGAACTCTTCCATTGTTCTCGGAATTCCGATGACGTTTTAAAATGCTTCGGTACTCTTCCATTGTTCTCGGAATTCCGCTGACGTTTAAAAATGCTTCGGAACTCTTCCATTGTTCTCGGAATTCCACTGAAGTTTAAAAATGCTTCGGAACTCTTCCATTGTTCTAGGAATTCTGCTGAAGTCTAAAAATTCATCTGAACTCTTCCATTATTCTCGGAATTCGTGTGAATTTTAAAAATGCTTCGGAACTCTTCTATTGTTCTCGGAATTCCGCTGAAGTTTAAAAATGCTTAAAATCTATTCCATTGTTCTAGTAATTCTGCTCATGTTTAAAAATGCTTCGGAACTCTTCCATTGTTCTCGTAATTCCGCTGAAGTTTAAAAATGCTTCGGAACTCTTCCATTGTTCTCGGAATTCCGATGACGTTTTAAAATGCTTCGGTACTCTTCCATTGTTCTCGGAATTCCGCTGACGTTTAAAAATTCTTCGGAACTCTTCCATTGTTCTCGGAATTCCACTGAAGTTTAAAAATGCTTCGGAACTCTTCCATTGTTCTAGGAATTCTGCTGAAGTTTAAAAATTCATGTGAACTCTTCCATTATTCTCGGAATTCGTGTGAATTTTAAAAATGCTTCGGAACTTTTCTATTGTTCTTGGAATTCCGCTGAAGTTTAAAAATGCTTCACAACTCTTCCATTGTTCTCGGAATTCCGCTGACTTTTAAAAATGCTTCGGAACTTTTCCATTGTTCTCAGAATTCTGCTGACGTTTAAAAATGCTTCAGAACTCTTCCATTGTTGTCGGAATTCCGTTGAAGTTTAAAAATGCTTCGAAACTCTTCCATTGTTCTCGGAATTCTGCTGACGTTTAAAAATGCTTCGGAACTCTTCCATTGTTCTCGAAATTCCGTTGAAGTTTAAAAATGCTTTGGAACTCTTCCATTGTTCTCGGAATTCTGCTGAAGTTTAAAAATGCTTCACAACTCTTCCATTGTTCTCAGAATTCTGCTGACGTTTAAAAATGCTTCGGAACTCTTCCATTGTTCTCGGAATTCCGCTGACGTTTAAAAATGCTTCACAACTCTTCCATTGTTCTCGGAATTCCGCTGACTTTTAAAAATGCTTCGGAACTCTTCCATTGTTCTCAAAATTCCGCTGACGTTTAAAAATGCTTCAGAACTTTTCCATTGTTCTCAGAATTCTGCTGACGTTTAAAAATGCTTCGGAACTCTTCCATTGTTCTCGGAATTCTGCTGACGTTTAAAAATGCTTCGGAACTCTTCCATTGTTCTCGGAATTCCGCTGACATTTAAAAATGCTTCGGAACTCTTCCATTGTTCTCGGAATTCCGCTGACGTTTAAAAATTGTTCGCTACTCTTCCATTGTTCTCGGAATTCCGCTGACATATAAAAATGCTTCGGAAATCTTGCATTGTTCTCGGCATTCCGCTGACGTTTAAAAATGCTTCGGAACTCTTCCATTGTTCTCGTAATTCCGCTGAAGTTTAAAAATGCTTCGGAACTCTTCCATTGTTCTCGGAATTCCGATGACGTTTTAAAATGCTTCGGTACTCTTCCATTGTTCTCGGAATTCCGCTGACGTTTAAAAATGCTTCGGAACTCTTCCATTGTTCTCGGAATTCCACTGAAGTTTAAAAATGCTTCGGAACTCTTCCATTGTTCTAGGAATTCTGCTGAAGTCTAAAAATTCATCTGAACTCTTCCATTATTCTCGGAATTCGTGTGAATTTTAAAAATGCTTCGGAACTCTTCTATTGTTCTCGGAATTCCGCTGAAGATTAAAAATGCTTAAAATCTATTCCATTGTTCTCGTAATTCTGCTCATGTTTAAAAATGCTTCGGAACTCTTCCATTGTTCTCGTAATTCCGCTGAAGTTTAAAAATGCTTCGGAACTCTTCCATTGTTCTCGGAATTCCGATGACGTTTTAAAATGCTTCGGTACTCTTCCATTGTTCTCGGAATTCCGCTGACATATAAAAATGCTTCGGAAATCTTGCATTGTTCTCGGCATTCCGCTGACGTTTAAAAATGCTTCGGAAATCTTCCATTGTTTTCAAAATTCCGCTGACGTTTAAAAATGCTTCAGAACTCTTCCATTGTTCTCGGAATTCCGATGACGTTTTAAAATGCTTCGGTACTCTTCCATTGTTCTCGGAATTCCGCTGACTTATAAAAAGGCTTCGGAAATCTTGCATTGTTCTCGACATTCCGCTGATGTTTAAAAATGCTTCGGAACTCTTCCATTGTTCTCAGAATTCCGCTGACGTTTAAAAATGCTACGGAAATCTTCCATTGTTTTCAAAATTCCGCTGACGTTTAAAAATGCTTCAGAACTCTTCCATTGTTCTCGGAATTCCGCTGACGGTTAATAATGCTTCGCAACTCTTTCATTGTTCTCGGAATTCCGCAGACGTTTAAAAATGCTTCGGAACTCTTCCATTGTTCTCAGAATTCCGCTGAAGTTTAAAAATGCTTCGGAACCCTTCCATTGTTCTCGGAATTCTGCTGAAGTTTAAAAATGCTTCGGAACTCTTCCATTGTTCTCGGAATTCCGCTGACGTTTAAAAATGCTTCGGAACTCTTCCATTGTTCTTGGAATTCTGCGGAAGTTTTAAAATGCTTCGGTACTCTTCCATTGTTCTCGGAATTCCGCTGACATATAAAAATGCTTCAAAATCTTGCATTGTTCTCGGCATTCCGCTGACGTTTAAAAATGCTTTGGAACTCTTCCATTGTTCTCGGAATTCCGCTGACGTTTAAAAATGCTTCGGTACTCTTCCATTGTTCTCGGAATTCTGCTGACATATAAAAATGCTTCGGAAATCTTGCATTGTTCTCGGCATTCTGCTGACGTTTAAAAATGCTTCGGAACTCTTCAATTGTTCTCGGAATTCTGCTGAACTTTTAAAATGCTTTGGAACTCTTCCATTGTTCTCGGAATTCCGCTGAAGTTTAAAAATGCTTCGGAAATCTTACATTGTTTTCAAAATTCCGCTGACGTTTAAAAATGCTTCGGAACTCTTCCATTGTTCTCGGAATTCCACTGACGTTTAAAAATGCTTTGGAACTCTTCCATTGTTCTCGGAATTCCGCTGAAGTTTAAAAATGCTTCGGAACTCTTCCATTGTTCTCAGAATTCCGCTGACGTTTAAAAATGCTACGGAAATCTTCCATTGTTTTCAAAATTCCGCTGACATTTAAAAATGCTTCAGAACTCTTCCATTGTTCTCGGAATTCCGCTGACGTTTAATAATGCTTCGCAACTCTTTCATTGTTCTCGGAATTCCGCTGACGTTTAAAAATGCTTCGGAACTCTTCCATTGTTCTTGGAATTCCGCTGTCGTTTAAAAATGCTTCGGTACTCTTCCATTGTTCTCGGTATTCCGCTGACATATAAAAATGCTTCGGAAATCTTGCATTGTTCTCGGCATTCCGCTGACGTTTAAAAATGCTTCAGAACTTTTCCATTGTTCTCAGAATTCTGCTGACGTTTAAAAATGCTTCGGAACTCTTCCATTGTTCTCAGAATTCCGCTGACATTTAAAAATGCTTCGGTACTCTTCCATTGTTCTCGGAATTCCGCTGACATATAAAAATGCTTCGGAAATCTTGCATTGTTCTCGGAATTCCACTGACATTTAAAAATGCTTCGGAACTTTTCTATTGTTCTCGGAATTCCGCTGAAGTTTAAAAATGCTTCACAACTCTTCCATTGTTCTCGGAATTCCGCTGACTTTTAAAAATGCTTCGGAACTCTTCCATTGTTCTCAGAATTCTGCTGACGTTTAAAAATGCTTCGGAACTCTTCCATTGTTCTCGGAATTCCGCTGACGTTTAAAAATGCTTCGGTACTCTTCCATTGTTCTCGGAATTCCGCTGACATATAAAAATGCTTCGGAAATCTTGCATTGTTCTCGGCATTCCGCTGACGTTTAAAAATGCTTCGGAACTCTTCAATTGTTCTCGGAATTCCGCTGACATTTAAAAATGCTTCGGAACTCTTCCATTGTTCTCGGAATTCCGTTGAAGTTTAAAAATGCTTCGAAACTCTTCCATTGTTCTCGGAATTCCGCTGACATTTAAAAATGCTTCGGAAATCTTCCATTGTTTTCAAAATTCCGCTGACGTTTAAAAATGCTTCAGAACTCTTCCATTGTTCTCGGAATTCCGCTGACATTTAAAAATGCTTCGGAACTCTGCCATTGTTCTCGGAATTCCGCTGACGTTTAAAAATTGTTCGGTACTCTTCTATTGTTCTCGGAATTCCGCTGACATATAAAAATGCTTCGGAAATCTTGCATTGTTCTCGGCATTCCGCTGACGTTTAAAAATGCTTCGGAAATCTTCCATTGTTTTCAAAATTCCGCTGATGTTTAAAAATGCTTCAGAACTCTTCCATTGTTCTCGGAATTCCGCTGACGTTTAAAACTGCTTTGGAACTCTTCCATTGTTCTCGGAATTCCGCTGAAGTTTAAAAATGCTTCGGAACTCTTCCATTGTTCTCAGAATTCCGCTGACATTTAAAAATGCTTCGGAACTCTTCCATTGTTCTCAGAATTCCGCTGACGTTTAAAAATGCTACGGAAATCTTCCATTGTTTTCAAAATTCCGCTGACGTTTAAAAATGCTTCAGAACTCTTCCATTGTTCTCGGAATTCCGCTGACGTTTAATAATGCTTCGCATCTCTTTCATTGTTCTCGGAATTCTGCTCATGTTTAAAAATGCTTCGGAACTCTTCCATTGTTCTCGTAATTCCGCTGAAGTTTAAAAATGCTTCGGAACTCTTCCATTGTTCTCGGAATTCCGATGACGTTTTAAAATGCTTCGGTACTCTTCCATTGTTCTCGGAATTCCGCTGACGTTTAAAAATGCTTCGGAACTCTTCCATTGTTCTCGGAATTCCACTGAAGTTTAAAAATGCTTCGGAACTCTTCCATTGTTCTAGGAATTCTGCTGAAGTCTAAAAATTCATCTGAACTCTTCCATTATTCTCGGAATTCGTGTGAATTTTAAAAATGCTTCGGAACTCTTCTATTGTTCTCGGAATTCCGCTGAAGTTTAAAAATGCTTCACAACTCTTCCATTGTTCTCGGAATTCCGCTGACTTTTAAAAATGCTTCGGAACTTTTCCATTGTTCTCAGAATTCTGCTGACGTTTAAAAATGCTTCAGAACTCTTCCATTGTTGTCGGAATTCCGTTGAAGTTTAAAAATGCTTCGAAACTCTTCCATTGTTCTCGGAATTCTGCTGACGTTTAAAAATGCTTCGGAACTCTTCCATTGTTCTCGAAATTCCGTTGAAGTTTAAAAATGCTTTGGAACTCTTCCATTGTTCTCGGAATTCTGCTGAAGTTTAAAAATGCTTCACAACTCTTCCATTGTTCTCAGAATTCTGCTGACGTTTAAAAATGCTTCGGAACTCTTCCATTGTTCTCAAAATTCCGCTGACGTTTAAAAATGCTTCAGAACTTTTCCATTGTTCTCAGAATTCTGCTGACGTTTAAAAATGCTTCGGAACTCTTCCATTGTTCTCGGAATTCCGCTGACGTTTAAAAATGCTTCAGAACTCTTCCATTGTTCTCGGAATTCCGCTGACATTTAAAAATGCTTCGGAACTCTTCCATTGTTCTCGGAATTCCGCTGACGTTTAAAAATTGTTCGGTACTCTTCCATTGTTCTCGGAATTCCGCTGACATATAAAAATGCTTCGGAAATCTTGCATTGTTCTCGGCATTCCGCTGACGTTTAAAAATGCTTCGGAAATCTTCCATTGTTTTCAAAATTCCGCTGACGTTTAAAAATGCTTCAGAACTCTTCCATTGTTCTCGGAATTCCGTTGACGTTTAAAAATGCTTTGGAACTCTTCCATTGTTCTCGGAATTCCGCTGAAGTTTAAAAATGCTTTGGAACTCTTCCATTGTTCTCAGAATTCCGCTGACATTTAAAAATGCTTCGGTACTCTTCCATTGTTCTCGGAATTCCGCTGACATATAAAAATGCTTCGGAAATCTTGCATTGTTCTCGGAATTCCACTGACGTTTAAAAATGCTTCGGAACTTTTCTATTGTTCTCGGAATTCCGCTGAAGTTTAAAAATGCTTCACAACTCTTCCATTGTTCTCGGAATTCCGCTGACTTTTAAAAATGCTTCGGAACTCTTCCATTGTTCTCAGAATTCTGCTGACGTTTAAAAATGCTTCAGAACTCTTCCATTGTTCTCGGAATTCCGTTGAAGTTTAAAAATGCTTCGAAACTCTTCCATTGTTCTCGGAATTCTGCTGACGTTTAAAAATGCTTCGGAACTCTTCCATTGTTCTCGAAATTCCGTTGAAGTTTAAAAATGCTTTGGAACTCTTCCATTGTTCTCGGAATTCTGCTGAAGTTTAAACATGCTTCGGAACTCTTCCATTGTTCTCAGAATTCCGCTGACGTTTAAAAATGCTTCACAACTCTTCCATTGTTCTCGGAATTCCGCTGACTTTTAAAAATACTTCGGAACTCTTCCATTGTTCTCCAAATTCCGCTGACATTTAAAAATGCTTCGGAAATCTTCCATTGTTTTCAAAATTCCGCTGAAGTTTAAAAATGCTTCGGAACCCTTCCATTGTTCTCGGAATTCTGCTGAAGTTTAAAAATGCTTCGGAACTCTTCCATTGTTCTCAGAATTCCGCTGACGTTTAAAAATGCTTCGGAACTCTTCCATTGTTCTCGGAAATCCACTGACGTTTAAAAATGCTTTGGAACTCTTCCATTGTTCTCGGAATTCCGCTGAAGTTTAAAAATGCTTCGGAACTCTTCCATTGTTCTCAGAATTCCGCTGACGTTTAAAAATGCTACGGAAATCTTCCATTGTTTTCAAAATTCCGCTGACGTTTAAAAATGCTTCAGAACTCTTCCATTGTTCTCGGAATTCCGCTGACGTTTAATAATGCTTCGCAACTCTTTCATTGTTCTCGGAATTCCGCTGACGTTTAAAAATGCTGCGGAACTCTTCCATTGTTCTTGGAATTCCGCTGACGTTTAAAAATGCTTCGGTACTCTTCCATTGTTCTCGGTATTCCGCTGACATATAAAAATGCTTCGGAAATCTTGCATTGTTCTCGGCATTCCGCTGACGTTTAAAAATGCTTCGGAACTCTTCAATTGTTCTCGGAATTCTGCTGAACTTTTAAAATGCTATGGAACTCTTCCATTGCTCTCGGAATTCGGGTGAAGTTTAAAACTGCTTCGGAACTCTTCTATTGTTCTCGGAATTCCGCTGAAGTTTAAAAATGCTTAAAATCTCTTCCATTGTTCTCGTAATTCTGCTCATGTTTAAAAATGCTTCGGAACTCTTCCATTGTTCTCGTAATTCCACTGAAGTTTAAAAATGCTTCGGAACTCTTCCATTGTTCTCGGTATTCCGATGACGTTTTAAAATGCTTCGGTACTCTTCCATTGTTCTCGGAATTCCGCTGACGTTTAAAAATGCTTCGGAACTCTTCCATTGTTCTCGGAATTCCACTGAAGTTTAAAAATGCTTCGGAACTCTTCCATTGTTCTAGGAATTCTGCTGAAGTCTAAAAATTCATCTGAACTCTTCCATTATTCTCGGAATTCGTGTGAATTTTAAAAATGCTTCGGAACTCTTCTATTGTTCTCGGAATTCCGCTGAAGATTAAAAATGCTTAAAATCTATTCCATTGTTCTCGTAATTCTGCTCATGTTTAAAAATGCTTCGGAAATCTTCCATTGTTTTCAAAATTCCGCTGACGTTTAAAAATGCTTCAGAACTCTTCCATTTTTCTCGGAATTCCGCTGACGTTTAAAAATGCTTTGGAACTCTTCCATTGTTCTCGGAATTCCGCTGATGTTTAAAAATGCTTCGGAACTCTTCCATTGTTCTCAGAATTCCGCTGACATTTAAAAATGCTTCGGTACTCTTCCATTGTTCTCGGAATTCCGCTGACTTATAAAAAGGCTTCGGAAATCTTGCATTGTTCTCGACATTCCGCTGATGTTTAAAAATGCTTCGGAACTCTTCCATTGTTCTCAGAATTCCGCTGACGTTTAAAAATGCTACGGAAATCTTCCATTGTTTTCAAAATTCCGCTGACGTTTAAAAATGCTTCAGAACTCTTCCATTGTTCTCGGAATTCCGCTGACGGTTAATAATGCTTCGCAACTCTTTCATTGTTCTCGGAATTCCGCAGACGTTTAAAAATGCTTCGGAACTCTTCCATTGTTCTCAGAATTCCGCTGAAGTTTAAAAATGCTTCGGAACCCTTCCATTGTTCTCGGAATTCTGCTGAAGTTTAAAAATGCTTCGGAACTCTTCCATTGTTCTCGGAATTCCGCTGACGTTTAAAAATGCTTCGGAACTCTTCCATTGTTCTTGGAATTCTGCTGAAGTTTTAAAATGCTTCGGTACTCTTCCATTGTTCTCGGAATTCCGCTGACATATAAAAATGCTCGGAATTCCGCTGACGTTTAAAAATGCTTCGGTACTCTTCCATTGTTCTCGGAATTCCGCTGACATATAAAAATGCTTTGGAAATCTTGCATTGTTCTCGGCATTCCGCTGACGTTTAAAAATGCTTCGGAACTCTTCAATTGTTCTCGGAATTCTGCTGAACTTTTAAAATGCTTTGGAACTCTTCCATTGTTCTCGGAATTCCGCTGAAGTTTAAAAATGCTTCGGAAATCTTACATTGTTTTCAAAATTCCGCTGACGTTTAAAAATGCTTCGGAACTCTTCCATTGTTCTCGGAATTCCACTGACGTTTAAAAATGCTTTGGAACTCTTCCATTGTTCTCGGAATTCCGCTGAAGTTTAAAAATGCTTCGGAACTCTTCCATTGTTCTCAGAATTCCGCTGACGTTTAAAAATGCTACGGAAATCTTCCATTGTTTTCAAAATTCCGCTGACGTTTAAAAATGCTTCAGAACTCTTCCATTGTTCTCGGAATTCCGCTGACGTTTAATAATGCTTCGCAACTCTTTCATTGTTCTCGGAATTCCGCTGACGTTTAAAAATGCTTCGGAACTCTTCCATTGTTCTTGGAATTCCGCTGACGTTTAAAAATGCTTCGGTACTCTTCCATTGTTCTCGGTATTCCGCTGACATATAAAAATGCTTCGGAAATCTTGCATTGTTCTCGGCATTCCGCTGACGTTTAAAAATGCTTCGGAACTCTTCAATTGTTCTCGGAATTCTGCTGAACTTTTAAAATGCTATGGAACTCTTCCATTGCTCTCGGAATTCGGGTGAAGTTTAAAAATGCTTCGGAACTCTTCTATTGTTCTCGGAATTCCGCTGAAGTTAAAAAATGCTTAAAATCTCTTCCATTGTTCTCGTAATTCTGCTCATGTTTAAAAATGCTTCGGAACTCTTCCATTGTTCTCGTAATTCCACTGAAGTTTAAAAATGCTTCGGAACTCTTCCATTGTTCTCGGAATTCCGATGACGTTTTAAAATGCTTCGGTACTCTTCCATTGTTCTCGGAATTCCGCTGAAGTTAAAAAATGCTTAAAATCTCTTCCATTGTTCTCATAATTCTGCTCATGTTTAAAAATGCTTCGGAACTCTTCCATTGTTCTCGGAATTCCACTGAAGTTTAAAAATGCTTCGGAACTCTTCCATTGTTCTAGGAATTCTGCTGAAGTCTAAAAATTCATCTGAACTCTTCCATTATTCTCGGAATTCGTGTGAATTTTAAAAATGCTTCGGAACTCTTCTATTGTTCTCGGAATTCCGCTGAAGTTTAAAAATGCTTAAAATCTATTCCATTGTTCTCGTAATTCTGCTCATGTTTAAAAATGCTTCGGAACTCTTCCATTGTTCTCGTAATTCCGCTGAAGTTTAAAAATGCTTCGTAACTCTTCCATTGTTCTCGGAATTCCGATGACGTTTTAAAATGCTTCGGTACTCTTCCATTGTTCTCGGAATTCCGCTGACATATAAAAATGCTTCGGAAATCTTGCATTGTTCTCAGCATTCCGCTGACGTTTAAAAATGCTTCAGAACTCTTCAATTGTTCTCGGAATTCTGCTGAACTTTTAAAATGCTTTGGAACTCTTCCATTGTTCTCGGAATTCCGCTGAAGTTTAAAAATGCTTCGGAAATCTTACATTGTTTTCAAAATTCCGCTGACGTTTAAAAATGCTTCGGAACTCTTCCATTGTTCTCAGAATTCCACTGAAGTTTAAAAATGCTTCGGAACTCTTCCATTGTTCTCAGAATTCCACTGAAGTTTAAAAATGCTTCGGAACTCTTCCATTGTTCTCGGAATTCCACTGAAGTTTAAAAATGCTTCGGAACTCTTCCATTGTTCTAGGAATTCTGCTGAAGTCTAAAAATTCATCTGAACTCTTCCATTATTCTCGGAATTCGTGTGAATTTTAAAAATGCTTCGGAACTCTTCTATTGTTCTCGGAATTCCGCTGAAGTTTAAAAATGCTTAAAATCTATTCCATTGTTCTCGTAATTCTGCTCATGTTTAAAAATGCTTCGGAACTCTTCCATTGTTCTCGTAATTCCGCTGAAGTTTAAAAATGCTTCGGAACTCTTCCATTGTTCTCGGAATTCCGATGACGTTTTAAAATGCTTCGGTACTCTTTCATTGTTCTCGGAATTCCGCTGACGTTTAAAAATTCTTCGGAACTCTTCCATTGTTCTCGGAATTCCACTGAAGTTTAAAAATGCTTCGGAACTTTTCTATTGTTCTCGGAATTCCGCTAAAGTTTAAAAATGCTTAAAATCTCTTACATTGTTCTCGGAATTCCGCTGAAGTTTAAAAATGCTTCGGAACTCTTCCATTGTTCTCAGAATTCCGCTGACGTTTAAAAATGCTTCGGAAATCTTCCATTGTTTTCAAAATTCCGCTGACGTTTAAAAATGCTTCAGAACTTTTCCATTGTTCTCAGAATTCTGCTGACGTTTAAAAATGCTTCGGAACTCTTCCATTGTTCTCGGAATTCCGCTGACGTTTAAAAATGCTTCAGAAATCTTGCATTGTTCTCGGCATTCCGCTGACGTTTAAAAATGCTTCGGAACTCTTCAATTGTTCTCGGAATTCTGCTGAACTTTTAAAATGCTTTAGAACTCTTCCATTGCTCTCAGAATTCTGCTGAAGTTTAAAAATGCTTCAGAACTCTTACAGTGTTCTCGGAATTCTGCTGACGTTTAAAAATGCTTCGGAACTCTTCCATTGTTCTGGAAATTCCGTTGAAGTTTAAAAATGCTTCGGAACTCTTCCATTGTTCTCGGAATTCTGCTGAAGTTTAAAAATGCTTCGGAACTCTTCCATTGTTCTCAGAATTCCGCTGACGTTTAAAAATGCTTCGGTACTTTTCTATTGTTCTCGGAATTCCGCTAAAGTTTAAAAATGCTTAAAATCTCTTACATTGTTCTCGGAATTCCGCTGAAGTTTAAAAATGCTTCGGAACTTTTCTATTGTTCTCGGAATTCCGCTAAAGTTTAAAAATGCTTAAAATCTCTTACATTGTTCTCGGAATTCCGCTGAAGTTTAAAAATGCTTCGGAACTCTTCCATTGTTCTCAGAATTCCGCTGACGTTTAAAAATGCTTCGGAAATCTTCCATTGTTTTCAAAATTCCGCTGACGTTTAAAAATGCTTCAGAACTTTTCCATTGTTCTCAGAATTCTGCTGACGTTTAAAAATGCTTCGGAACTCTTCCATTGTTCTCGGAATTCCGCTGACGTTTAAAAATGCTTCAGAAATCTTGCATTGTTCTCGGCATTCCGCTGACGTTTAAAAATGCTTCGGAACTCTTCAATTGTTCTCGGAATTCTGCTGAACTTTTAAAATGCTTTAGAACTCTTCCATTGCTCTCAGAATTCTGCTGAAGTTTAAAAATGCTTCAGAACTCTTACAGTGTTCTCGGAATTCTGCTGACGTTTAAAAATGCTTCGGAACTCTTCCATTGTTCTGGAAATTCCGTTGAAGTTTAAAAATGCTTCGGAACTCTTCCATTGTTCTCGGAATTCTGCTGAAGTTTAAAAATGCTTCGGAACTCTTCCATTGTTCTCAGAATTCCGCTGACGTTTAAAAATGCTTCGGTACTCTTCCATTGTTCTCGGAATTCTGCTGACGTTTAAAAATGCTTCGGAACTCTTCCATTGTTCTCGGAATTCCGATGACGTTTTAAAATGCTTCGGTACTCTTCCATTGTTCTCGGAATTCCGCTGACGTTTAAAAATTCTTCGGAACTCTTCCATTGTTCTCGGAATTCCACTGAAGTTTAAAAATGCTTCGGAACTCTTCCATTGTTCTAGGAATTCTGCTGAAGTTTAAAAATTCATGTGAACTCTTCCATTATTCTCGGAATTCGTGTGGATTTTAAAAATGCTTCGGAACTCTTCTATTGTTCTCGGAATTCCGCTGAAGTTTAAAAATGCTTAAAATCTCTTACATTGTTCTCGGAATTCGGCTGAAGTTTAAAAATGCTTCGGAACTCTTCCATTGTTCTCGGAATTCTGCTGAAGTTTAAAAATGCTTCAGAACTCTTCCATTGTTCTCAGAATTCCGCTGACGTTTAAAAATGTTTCACAACTCTTCCATTGTTCTCGGAATTCCGCTGACTTTTAAAAATGCTTCGGAACTCTTCCATTGTTCTCCAAATTCCGCTGAAGTTTAAAAATGCTTCGGAACCCTTCCATTGTTCTCGGAATTCTGCTGAAGTTTAAAAATGCTTCGGAACTCTTCCATTGTTCTCGGAATTCCGCTGACATATAAAAATGCTTCAAAATCTTGCATTGTTCTCGGCATTCCGCTGACGTTTAAAAATGCTTCGGAACTCTTCCATTGTTCTCAGAATTCCGCTGACATTTAAAAATGCTTCGGAAATCTTCCATTGTTTTCAAAATTCCGCTGACGTTTAAAAATGCTTCAGAACTCTTCCATTGTTCTCGGAATTCCGCTGACGTTTAAAAATGCTTCGGAACTCTTCCATTGTTCTCGGAATTCCGCTGACGTTTAAAAATGCTTCGGTACTCTTCCATTGTTCTCGGAATTCCGCTGACATATAAAAATGCTTCGGAAATCTTGCATTGTTCTCGGCATTCCGCTGACATTTAAAAATGCTTCGGAACTCTTCAATTGTTCTCGGAATTCTGCTGAACTTTTAAAATGCTTTGGAACTCTTCCATTGTTCTCGGAATTCCGCTGAAGTTTAAAAATGCTTCGGAAATCTTACATTATTTTCAAAATTCCGCTGACGTTTAAAAATGCTTCGGAACTCTTCCATTTTTCTCGGAAATCCACTGACGTTTAAAAATGCTTTGGAACTCTTCCATTGTTCTCGGAATTCCGCTGAAGTTTAAAAATGCTTCGGAACTCTTCCATTGTTCTCAGAATTCCGCTGACGTTTAAAAATGCTACGGAAATCTTCCATTGTTTTCAAAATTCCGCTGACGTTTAAAAATGCTTCAGAACTCTTCCATTGTTCTCGGAATTCCGCTGACGTTTAATAATGCTTCGCAACTCTTTCATTGTTCTCGGAATTCCGCTGACGTTTAAAAATGCTTCGGAACTCTTCCATTGTTCTTGGAATTCCGCTGACGTTTAAAAATGCTTCGGTACTCTTCCATTGTTCTCGGTATTCCGCTGACATATAAAAATGCTTCGGAAATCTAGCATTGTTCTCGGCATTCCGCTGACGTTTAAAAATGCTTCGGAACTCTTCAATTGTTCTCGGAATTCTGCTGAACTTTTAAAATGCTATGGAACTCTTCCATTGCTCTCGGAATTCGGGTGAAGTTTAAAAATGCTTCGGAACTCTTCTATTGTTCTCGGAATTCCGCTGAAGTTTAAAAATGCTTAAAATCTCTTCCATTGTTCTCGTAATTCTGCTCATGTTTAAAAATGCTTCGGAACTCTTCCATTGTTCTCGTAATTCCGCTGAAGTTTAAAAATGCTTCGGAACTCTTCCATTGTTCTCGGAATTCCGATGACGTTTTAAAATGCTTCGGTACTCTTCCATTGTTCTCGTAATTCCACTGAAGTTTAAAAATGCTTCGGAACTCTTCCATTGTTCTCGGAATTCCGATGACGTTTTAAAATGCTTCGGTACTCTTCCATTATTCTCGGAATTCGTGTGAATTTTAAAAATGCTTCGGAACTCTTCTATTGTTCTCGGAATTCCGCTGAAGTTTAAAAATGCTTAAAATCTATTCCATTGTTCTCGTAATTCTGCTCATGTTTAAAAATGCTTCGGAACTCTTCCATTGTTCTCGTAATTCCGCTGAAGTTTAAAAATGCTTCGGAACTCTTCCATTGTTCTCGGAATTCCGATGACGTTTTAAAATGCTTCGGTACTCTTCCATTGTTCTCGGAATTCCGCTGACATATAAAAATGCTTCGGAAATCTTGCATTGTTCTCGGCATTCCGCTGACGTTTAAAAATGCTTCAGAACTCTTCCATTGTTCTCGGAATTCCGCTGACGTTTAAAAATGCTTTGGAACTCTTCCATTGTTCTCGGAATTCCGCTGAAGTTTGAAAATGCTTCGGAACTCTTCCATTGTTCTCAGAATTCCCCTGACATTTAAAAATGCTTCGGTACTCTTCCATTGTTCTCGGAATTCCGCTGACATATAAAAATGCTTCGGAAATCTTGCATTGTTCTCGACATTCCGCTGATGTTTAAAAATGCTTCGGAACTCTTCC
This sequence comes from Phyllobates terribilis, assembly GCF_046119375.1. Taxonomy (NCBI): domain Eukaryota; kingdom Metazoa; phylum Chordata; class Amphibia; order Anura; family Dendrobatidae; genus Phyllobates; species Phyllobates terribilis. The sequence goes on from NW_027362782.1 coordinate 17,988,082, forward strand.
ATTGTTCTCAGAATTCCGCTGACGTTTAAAAATGCTACGGAAATCTTCCATTGTTTTCAAAATTCCGCTGACGTTTAAAAATGCTTCAGAACTCTTCCATTGTTCTCGGAATTCCGCTGACGGTTAATAATGCTTCGCAACTCTTTCATTGTTCTCGGAATTCCGCAGACGTTTAAAAATGCTTCGGAACTCTTCCATTGTTCTCAGAATTCCGCTGAAGTTTAAAAATGCTTCGGAACCCTTCCATTGTTCTCGGAATTCTGCTGAAGTTTAAAAATGCTTCGGAACTCTTCCATTGTTCTCAGAATTCCGCTGACATTTAAAAATGCTTCGGAAATCTTCCATTGTTTTCAAAATTCCGCTGACTCTTAAAAATGCTTCGGAACTCTTCCATTGTTCTCGGAATTCTGCTGACGTTTAAAAATGCTTCGGAACTCTTCCATTGTTCTCGGAATTCCGCTGACGTTTAAAAATGCTTCGGAACTCTTCCATTGTTCTTGGAATTCTGCTGAAGTTTTAAAATGCTTCGGTACTCTTCCATTGTTCTCGGAATTCCGCTGACATATAAAAATGCTTCAAAATCTTGCATTGTTCTCGGCATTCCGCTGACGTTTAAAAATGCTTCGGAACTCTTCCATTGTTCTCGGAATTCCGCTGACGTTTAAAAATGCTTCGGTACTCTTCCATTGTTCTCGGAATTCCGCTGACATATAAAAATGCTTCGGAAATCTTGCATTGTTCTCGGCATTCCGCTGACGTTTAAAAATGCTTCGGAACTCTTCAATTGTTCTCGGAATTCTGCTGAACTTTTAAAATGCTTTGGAACTCTTCCATTGTTCTCGGAATTCCGCTGAAGTTTAAAAATGCTTCGGAAATCTTACATTGTTTTCAAAATTCCGCTGACGTTTAAAAATGCTTCGGAACTCTTCCATTGTTCTCGGAATTCCACTGACGTTTAAAAATGCTTTGGAACTCTTCCATTGTTCTCGGAATTCCGCTGAAGTTTAAAAATGCTTCGGAACTCTTCCATTGTTCTCAGAATTCCGCTGACGTTTAAAAATGCTACGGAAATCTTCCATTGTTTTCAAAATTCCGCTGACGTTTAAAAATGCTTCAGAACTCTTCCATTGTTCTCGGAATTCCGCTGACGTTTAATAATGCTTCGCAACTCTTTAATTGTTCTCGGAATTCTGCTGAACTTTTAAAATGCTATGGAACTCTTCCATTGCTCTCGGAATTCGGGTGAAGTTTAAAAATGCTTCGGAACTCTTCTATTGTTCTCGGAATTCCGCTGAAGTTAAAAAATGCTTAAAATCTCTTCCATTGTTCTCGTAATTCTGCTCATGTTTAAAAATGCTTCGGAACTCTTCCATTGTTCTCGTAATTCCACTGAAGTTTAAAAATGCTTCGGAACTCTTCCATTGTTCTCGGAATTCCGATGACGTTTTAAAATGCTTCGGTACTCTTCCATTGTTCTCGGAATTCCGCTGAAGTTAAAAAATGCTTAAAATCTCTTCCATTGTTCTCGTAATTCTGCTCATGTTTAAAAATGCTTCGGAACTCTTCCATTGTTCTCGGAATTCCACTGAAGTTTAAAAATGCTTCGGAACTCTTCCATTGTTCTAGGAATTCTGCTGAAGTCTAAAAATTCATCTGAACTCTTCCATTATTCTCGGAATTCGTGTGAATTTTAAAAATGCTTCGGAACTCTTCTATTGTTCTCGGAATTCCGCTGAAGTTTAAAAATGCTTAAAATCTATTCCATTGTTCTCGTAATTCTGCTCATGTTTAAAAATGCTTCGGAACTCTTCCACTGTTCTCGTAATTCCGCTGAAGTTTAAAAATGCTTCGTAACTCTTCCATTGTTCTCGGAATTCCGATGACGTTTTAAAATGCTTCGGTACTCTTCCATTGTTCTCGGAATTCCGCTGACATATAAAAATGCTTCGGAAATCTTGCATTGTTCTCAGCATTCCGCTGACGTTTAAAAATGCTTCAGAACTCTTCAATTGTTCTCGGAATTCTGCTGAACTTTTAAAATGCTTTGGAACTCTTCCATTGTTCTCGGAATTCCGCTGAAGTTTAAAAATGCTTCGGAAATCTTACATTGTTTTCAAAATTCCGCTGACGTTTAAAAATGCTTCGGAACTCTTCCATTGTTCTCAGAATTCCACTGAAGTTTAAAAATGCTTCGGAACTCTTCCATTGTTCTCAGAATTCCACTGAAGTTTAAAAATGCTTCGGAACTCTTCCATTGTTCTCGGAATTCCACTGAAGTTTAAAAATGCTTCGGAACTCTTCCATTGTTCTAGGAATTCTGCTGAAGTCTAAAAATTCATCTGAACTCTTCCATTATTCTCGGAATTCGTGTGAATTTTAAAAATGCTTCGGAACTCTTCTATTGTTCTCGGAATTCCGCTGAAGTTTAAAAATGCTTAAAATCTATTCCATTGTTCTCGTAATTCTGCTCATGTTTAAAAATGCTTCGGAACTCTTCCATTGTTCTCGTAATTCCGCTGAAGTTTAAAAATGCTTTGGAACTCTTCCATTGTTCTCGGAATTCCGATGACGTTTTAAAATGCTTCGGTACTCTTTCATTGTTCTCGGAATTCCGCTGACGTTTAAAAATTCTTCGGAACTCTTCCATTGTTCTCGGAATTCCACTGAAGTTTAAAAATGCTTCGGAACTCTTCCATTGTTCTAGGAATTCTTTTGAAGTTTAAAAATTCATGTGAACTCTTCCATTATTCTCGGAATTCGTGTGAATTTTAAAAATGCTTCGGAACTTTTCTATTGTTCTCGGAATTCCGCTAAAGTTTAAAAATGCTTAAAATCTCTTACATTGTTCTCGGAATTCCGCTGAAGTTTAAAAATGCTTCGGAACTCTTCCATTGTTCTCGGAATTCTGCTGAAGTTTAAAAATGCTTCAGAACTCTTCCATTGTTCTCAGAATTCCGCTGACGTTTAAAAATGCTTCGGAAATCTTCCATTGTTTACAAAATTCCGCTGACGTTTAAAAATGCTTCAGAACTTTTCCATTGTTCTCAGAATTCTGCTGACGTTTAAAAATGCTTCGGAACTCTTCCATTGTTCTCGGAATTCCGCTGACGTTTAAAAATGCTTCAGAAATCTTGCATTGTTCTCGGCATTCCGCTGACGTTTAAAAATGCTTCGGAACTCTTCAATTGTTCTCGGAATTCTGCTGAACTTTTAAAATGCTTTAGAACTCTTCCATTGCTCTCAGAATTCTGCTGAAGTTTAAAAATGCTTCAGAACTCTTACAGTGTTCTCGGAATTCTGCTGACGTTTAAAAATGCTTCGGAACTCTTCCATTGTTCTGGAAATTCCGTTGAAGTTTAAAAATGCTTCGGAACTCTTCCATTGTTCTCGGAATTCTGCTGAAGTTTAAAAATGCTTCGGAACTCTTCCATTGTTCTCAGAATTCCGCTGACGTTTAAAAATGCTTCGGTACTCTTCCATTGTTCTCGGAATTCTGCTGACGTTTAAAAATGCTTCGGAACTCTTCCATTGTTCTCGGAATTCCGATGACGTTTTAAAATGCTTCGGAACTCTTCCATTGTTCTCGGAATTCCGATGACGTTTTAAAATGCTTCGGTACTCTTCCATTGTTCTCGTAATTCCACTGAAGTTTAAAAATGCTTCGGAACTCTTCCATTGTTCTCGGAATTCCGATGACGTTTTAAAATGCTTCGGTACTCTTCCATTGTTCTCGGAATTCCGCTGACGTTTAAAGATGCTTCGGAACTCTTCCATTGTTCTCGGAATTCCACTGAAGTTTAAAAATGCTTCGGAACTCTTCCATTGTTCTAGGAATTCTGCTGAAGTCTAAAAATTCATCTGAACTCTTCCATTATTCTCGGAATTCGTGTGAATTTTAAAAATGCTTCGGAACTCTTCTATTGTTCTCGGAATTCCGCTGAAGTTTAAAAATGCTTAAAATCTATTCCATTGTTCTCGTAATTCTGCTCATGTTTAAAAATGCTTCGGAACTCTTCCATTGTTCTCGTAATTCCGCTGAAGTTTAAAAATGCTTCGGAACTCTTCCATTGTTCTCGGAATTCCGATGACGTTTTAAAATGCTTCGGTACTCTTCCATTGTTCTCGGAATTCCGCTGACATATAAAAATGCTTCGGAAATCTTCCATTGTTCTCGGAATTCCGCTGACGTTTAAAAATTCTTCGGAACTCTTCCATTGTTCTCGGAATTCCACTGAAGTTTAAAAATGCTTCGGAACTCTTCCATTGTTCTAGGAATTCTGCTGAAGTTTAAAAATTCATGTGAACTCTTCCATTATTCTCGGAATTCGTGTGGATTTTAAAAATGCTTCGGAACTCTTCTATTGTTCTCGGAATTCCGCTGAATTTTAAAAATGCTTAAAATCTCTTACATTGTTCTCGGAATTCGGCTGAAGTTTAAAAATGCTTCGGAACTCTTCCATTGTTCTCAGAATTCCGCTGACGTTTAAAAATGTTTCACAACTCTTCCATTGTTCTCGGAATTCCGCTGACTTTTAAAAATGCTTCGGAACTCTTCCATTGTTCTCAGAATTCCGCTGACGTTTAAAAATGCTTCGGAAATCTTCCATTGTTTTCAAAATTCCGCTGACGCTTAAAAATGCTTCAGAACTCTTCCATTGTTCTCGGAATTCCGCTGACGTTTAATAATGCTTCGCAACTCTTTCATTGTTCTCGGATTTCCGCTGACGTTTAAAAATGCTTCGGAACTCTTCCATTGTTCTCGGAATTCCGTTGAAGTTTAAAAATGCTTCGGAACTCTTCCATTGTTCTCCAAATTCCGCTGAAGTTTAAAAATGCTTCGGAACCCTTCCATTGTTCTCGGAATTCTGCTGAAGTTTAAAAATGCTTCGGAACTCTTCCATTGTTCTCAGAATTCCCCTGACGTTTAAAAATGTTTCGGAAATCTCCCATTGTTTTCAAAATTCCGCTGACGCTTAAAAATGCTTCAGAACTCTTCCATTGTTCTCGGAATTCCGTTGAAGTTTAAAAATGCTTCGGAACTCTTCCATTGTTCTAGGAATTCTGCTGAAGTCTAAAAATTCATCTGAACTCTTCCATTATTCTCGGAATTCGTGTGAATTTTAAAAATGCTTCGGAACTCTTCTATTGTTCTCGGAATTCCGCTGAAGTTTAAAAATGCTTAAAATCTATTCCATTGTTCTCGTAATTCTGCTCATGTTTAAAAATGCTTCGGAACTCTTCCATTGTTCTCGTAATTCCGCTGAAGTTTAAAAATGCTTCGTAACTCTTCCATTGTTCTCGGAATTCCGATGACGTTTTAAAATGCTTCGGTACTCTTCCATTGTTCTCGGAATTCCGCTGACATATAAAAATGCTTCGGAAATCTTGCATTGTTCTCAGCATTCCGCTGACGTTTAAAAATGCTTCAGAACTCTTCAATTGTTCTCGGAATTCTGCTGAACTTTTAAAATGCTTTGGAACTCTTCCATTGTTCTCGGAATTCCGCTGAAGTTTAAAAATGCTTCGGAAATCTTACATTGTTTTCAAAATTCCGCTGACGTTTAAAAATGCTTCGGAACTCTTCCATTGTTCTCAGAATTCCACTGAAGTTTAAAAATGCTTCGGAACTCTTCCATTGTTCTCGGAATTCCACTGAAGTTTAAAAATGCTTCGGAACTATTCCATTGTTCTAGGAATTCTGCTGAAGTCTAAAAATTCATCTGAACTCTTCCATTATTCTCGGAATTCGTGTGAATTTTAAAAATGCTTCGGAACTCTTCTATTGTTCTCGGAATTCCGCTGAAGTTTAAAAATGCTTAAAATCTATTCCATTGTTCTCGTAATTCTGCTCATGTTTAAAAATGCTTCGGAACTCTTCCATTGTTCTCGTAATTCCGCTGAAGTTTAAAAATGCTTCGGAACTCTTCCATTGTTCTCGGAATTCCGATGACGTTTTAAAATGCTTCGGTACTCTTTCATTGTTCTCGGAATTCCGCTGACGTTTAAAAATTCTTCGGAACTCTTCCATTGTTCTCGGAATTCCACTGAAGTTTAAAAATGCTTCGGAACTCTTCCATTGTTCTAGGAATTCTGCTGAAGTTTAAAAATTCATGTGAACTCTTCCATTATTCTCGGAATTCGTGTGAATTTTAAAAATGCTTTGGAACTTTTCTATTGTTCTCGGAATTCCGCTAAAGTTTAAAAATGCTTAAAATCTCTTACATTGTTCTTGGAATTCCGCTGAAGTTTAAAAATGCTTCGGAACTCTTCCATTGTTCTCGGAATTCTGCTGAAGTTTAAAAATGCTTCAGAACTCTTCCATTGTTCTCAGAATTCCGCTGACGTTTAAAAATGCTTCGGAAATCTTCCATTGTTTTCAAAATTCCGCTGACGTTTAAAAATGCTTCAGAACTTTTCCATTGTTCTCAGAATTCTGCTGACGTTTAAAAATGCTTCGGAACTCTTCAATTGTTCTCGGAATTCTGCTGAACTTTTAAAATGCTTTAGAACTCTTCCATTGCTCTCAGAATTCTGCTGAAGTTTAAAAATGCTTCAGAACTCTTACAGTGTTCTCGGAATTCTGCTGACGTTTAAAAATGCTTCGGAACTCTTCCATTGTTCTGGAAATTCCGTTGAAGTTTAAAAATGCTTCGGAACTCTTCCATTGTTCTCGGAATTCTGCTGAAGTTTAAAAATGCTTCGGAACTCTTCCATTGTTCTCAGAATTCCGCTGACGTTTAAAAATGCTTCGGTACTCTTCCATTGTTCTCGGAATTCTGCTGACGTTTAAAAATGCTTCGGAACTCTTCCATTGTTCTCGGAATTCCGATGACGTTTTAAAATGCTTCGGTACTCTTCCATTGTTCTCGGAATTCCGCTGACGTTTAAAAATTCTTCGGAACTCTTCCATTGTTCTCGGAATTCCACTGAAGTTTAAAAATGCTTCGGAACTCTTCCATTGTTCTAGGAATTCTGCTGAAGTTTAAAAATTCATGTGAACTCTTCCATTATTCTCGGAATTCGTGTGGATTTTAAAAATGCTTCGGAACTCTTCTATTGTTCTCGGAATTCCGCTGAAGTTTAAAAATGCTTAAAATCTCTTACATTGTTCTCGGAATTCGGCTGAAGTTTAAAAATGCTTCGGAACTCTTCCATTGTTCTCGGAATTCTGCTGAAGTTTAAAAATGCTTCGGAACTCTTCCATTGTTCTCAGAATTCCGCTGACGTTTAAAAATGTTTCACAACTCTTCCATTGTTCTCGGAATTCCGCTGACTTTTAAAAATACTTCGGAACTCTTCCATTGTTCTCCAAATTCCGCTGAAGTTTAAAAATGCTTCGGAACCCTTCCATTGTTCTCGGAATTCTGCTGAAGTTTAAAAATGCTTCGGAACTCTTCCATTGTTCTCAGAATTCCGCTGACGTTTAAAAATGCTTCGGAAATCTTCCATTGTTTTCAAAATTCCGCTGACGCTTAAAAATGCTTCAGAACTCTTCCATTGTTCTCGGAATTCCGCTGACGTTTAATAATGCTTCGCAACTCTTTCATTGTTCTCGGAATTCCGCTGACGTTTAAAAATGCTTCGGAACTCTTCCATTGTTCTCGGAATTCCGTTGAAGTTTAAAAATGCTTCGGAACTCTTCCATTGTTCTCAGAATTCCGCTGACTCTTAAAAATGCTTCAGAACTCTTCCATTGTTCTCGGAATTCCGCTGACGTTTAAAAATGCTTCGGACCTCTTCCATTTTTCTCGGAATTCCGCTGACGTTTAAAAATGCTTCGGAACTCTTCCATTGTTCTTGGAATTCTGCTGAAGTTTTAAAATGCTTCGGTACTCTTCCATTGTTCTCCAAATTCCGCTGAAGTTTAAAAATGCTTCGGAACCCTTCCATTTTTCTCGGAATTCTGCTGACATTTAAAAATGCTTCGGAAATCTTCCATTGTTTTCAAAATTCCGCTGACGTTTAAAAATGCTTCAGAACTCTTCCATTGTTCTCGGAATTCCGCTGACATTTAAAAATGCTTCGGAACTCTTCCATTGTTCTCGGAATTCCGCTGACGTTTAAAAATTGTTCGGTACTCTTCCATTGTTCTCGGAATTCCGCTGACATATAAAAATGCTTCGGAAATCTTGCATTGTTCTCGGCATTCCGCTGACGTTTAAAAATGCTTCGGAACTCTTCAATTGTTCTCGGAATTCTGCTGAACTTTTAAAAATACTTCGGAACTCTTCCATTGTTCTCCAAATTCCGCTGAAGTTTAAAAATGCTTCGGAACCCTTCCATTTTTCTCGGAATTCTGCTGAAGTTTAAAAATGCTTCGGAACTCTTCCATTGTTCTCAGAATTCCGCTGACTCTTAAAAATGCTTCAGAACTCTTCCATTGTTCTCGGAATTCCGCTGACGTTTAAAAATGCTTCGGAACTCTTCCATTGTTCTCGGAATTCCGCTGACGTTTAAAAATGCTTCGGAACTCTTCCATTGTTCTTGGAATTCTGCTGAAGTTTTAAAATGCTTCGGTACTCTTCCATTGTTCTCCAAATTCCGCTGAAGTTTAAAAATGCTTCGGAACCCTTCCATTTTTCTCGGAATTCTGCTGACATTTAAAAATGCTTCGGAAATCTTCCATTGTTTTCAAAATTCCGCTGACTCTTAAAAATGCTTCAGAACTCTTCCATTGTTCTCGGAATTCCGCTGACGTTTAAAAATGCTTCGGAACTCTTCCATTGTTCTCGGAATTCCGCTGACGTTTAAAAATGCTTCGGAACTCTTCCATTGTTCTTGGAATTCTGCTGAAGTTTTAAAATGCTTCTGTACTCTTCCATTGTTCTCGGAATTCTGCTGACGCTTAAAAATGCTTCGGAACTCTTCCATTGTTCTCGGAATTCCGCTGACGTTTAAAAATGCTTCGGAACTCTTCCATTGTTCTCGGAATTCCGCTGACATATAAAAATGCTTCGGAAATCTTGCTTTGTTCTCGGAATTCCGCTGACGTTTAAAAATGATTCGGAACTCTTCCATTGTTCTCGGAATTCCGATGACGTTTTAAAATGCTTCGGTACTCTTCCATTGTTCTCGGAATTCCGCTGACGTTTAAAAATTCTTCGGAACTCTTCCATTATTCTCGCAATTCGTGTGAATTTTAAAAATGCTTCGGAACTTTTCTATTGTTCTCGGAATTCCGCTGAAGTTTAAAAATGCTTAAAATCTCTTACATTGTTCTCGGAATTCCGCTGAAGTTTAAAAATGCTTCGGAACTCTTCCATTGTTCTCGGAATTCTGCTGAAGTTTAAAAATGCTTCAGAACTCTTCCATTGTTCTCAGAATTCCGCTGACGTTTAAAAATGCTTCGGAAATCTTCCATTGTTTTCAAAATTCCGCTGACGTTTAAAAATGCTTCAGAACTCTTCCATTGTTCTCGGAATTCCGCTGACATTTAAAAATGCTTCGGAACTCTTCCATTGTTCTCGGAATTCCGCTGACGTTTAAAAATTGTTCGGTACTCTTCCATTGTTCTCGGAATTCCGCTGACATATAAAAATGCTTCGGAAATCTTGTATTGTTCTCGGCATTCCGCTGACGTTTAAAAATGCTTCGGAACTCTTCAATTGTTCTCGGAATTCTGCTGAACTTTTAAAATGCTATGGAACTCTTCCATTGCTCTCGGAATTCGGGTGAAGTTTAAAAATGCTTCGGAACTCTTCTATTGTTCTCGGAATTCCGCTGAAGTTTAAAAATGCTTAAAATCTCTTCCATTGTTCTCGTAATTCTGCTCATGTTTAAAAATGCTTCGGAACTCTTCCATTGTTCTCGTAATTCCGCTGAAGTTTAAAAATGCTTCGGAACTCTTCCATTGTTCTCGGAATTCCGATGACGTTTTAAAATGCTTCGGTACTCTTCCATTGTTCTCGGAATTCCGCTGACAATTAAAAATGCTTCGGAACTCTTCCATTGTTCTAGGAATTCTGCTGAAGTCTAAAAATTCATCTGAACTCTTCCATTATTCTCGGAATTCATGTGAATTTTAAAAATGCTTCGGAACTCTTCTATTGTTCTCGGAATTCCGCTGAAGTTTCAAAATGCTTAAAATCTCTTACATTGTTCTCGGAATTCCGCTGAAGTTTAAAAATGCTTCGGAACTCTTCCATTGTTCTCGGAATTCTGCTGAAGTTTAAAAATGCTTCAGAACTCTTCCATTGTTCTCAGAATTCCGCTGACGTTTAAAAATGCTTCGGAAATCTTCCATTGTTCTCGGAATTCCGATGACATTTAAAAATGCTTCGGAAATCTTCCATTGTTCTCGGAATTCCGATGACGTCTAAAAATGCTTCACAACTCTTCCATTGTTCTCGGAATTCCGCTGACTTTTAAAAATGCTTCGGAACTCTTCCATTGTTCTCCAAATTCCGCTGAAGTTTAAAAATGCTTCGGAACCCTTCCATTGTTCTCGGAATTCTGCTGAAGTTTAAAAATGCTTCGGAACTCTTCCATTGTTCTCAGAATTCCCCTGACGTTTAAAAATGTTTCGGAAATCTCCCATTGTTTTCAAAATTCCGCTGACGCTTAAAAATGCTTCAGAACTCTTCCATTGTTCTCGGAATTCCGTTGAAGTTTAAAAATGCTTCGAAACTCTTCCATTGTTCTCGGAATTCCGCTGACGTTTAATAATGCTTCGCAACTCTTTCATTGTTCTCGGAATTCCGCTGCAATTTAAAAATGCTTCAGAACTCTTCCATTGTTCTCAGAATTCCGCTGACGTTTAAAAATGCTTCGGTACTCTTCCTTTGTTCTCGGAATTCCGCTGACATATAAAAATGCTTCGGAAATCTTGCATTGTTCTCGGCATTCCGCTGACGTTTAAAAATGCTTCAGAACTCTTCAATTGTTCTCGGAATTCTGCTGAACTTTTAAAATGCTTTGGAACTCTTCCATTGCTCTCAGAATTCTGCTGAAGTTTAAAAATGCTTCAGAACTCTTACATTGTTCTCGGAATTCTGCTGACGTTTAAAAATGCTTCGGAACTCTTCCATTGTTCTCGAAATTCCGTTGAAGTTTAAAAATGCTTCGGAACTCTTCCATTGTTCTCGGAATTCTGCTGACGTTTAAAAATGCTTCGGAACTCTTCCATTGTTCTCGGCATTCCGCTGACGTTTAAAAATGCTTCGGAACTCTTCAATTGTTCTCGGAATTCTGCTGAACTTTTAAAAATGCTTCGGAACTCTTCCATTGTTCTCGGAATTCCGCTGACGTTTAAAAATGCTTCGGAACTCTTCCATTGTTCTTGGAATTCTGCTGAAGTTTTAAAATGCTTCGGTACTCTTCCATTGTTCTCCAAATTCCGCTGAAGTTTAAAAATGCTTCGGAACCCTTCCATTTTTCTCGGAATTCTGCTGACATTTAAAAATGCTTCGGAAATCTTCCATTGTTTTCAAAATTCCGCTGACTCTTAAAAATGCTTCAGAACTCTTCCATTGTTCTCGGAATTCCGCTGACGTTTAAAAATGCTTCGGAACTCTTCCATTGTTCTCGGAATTCCGCTGACGTTTAAAAATGCTTCGGAACTCTTCCATTGTTCTTGGAATTCTGCTGAAGTTTTAAAATGCTTCGGTACTCTTCCATATTTCTCAGAATTCTGCTGACGCTTAAAAATGCTTCGGAACTCTTCCATTGTTCTCGGAATTCCGCTGACGTTTAAAAATGCTTCGGAACTCTTCCATTGTTCTCGGAATTCCGCTGACATATAAAAATGCTTCGGAAATCTTGCATTGTTCTCGGAATTCCGCTGACATATAAAAATGCTTCGGAACTCTTCCATTGTTCTCGGAATTCCGATGACGTTTTAAAATGCTTCGGTACTCTTCCATTGTTCTCGGAATTCCGCTGACGTTTAAAAATTCTTCGGAACTCTTCCATTATTCTCGCAATTCCTGTGAATTTTAAAAATGCTTCGGAACTTTTCTATTGTTCTCGGAATTCCGCTGAAGTTTAAAAATGCTTAAAATCTCTTACATTGTTCTCGGAATTCCGCTGAAGTTTAAAAATGCTTCGGAACTCTTCCATTGTTCTCGGAATTCTGCTGAAGTTTAAAAATGCTTCAGAACTCTTCCATTGTTCTCGGAATTCCGCTGACGTTTAATAATGCTTCGCAACTCTTTCCTTGTTCTCGGAATTCCGCTGACGTTTAAAAATGCTTCGGAACTCTTCCATTGTTCTCAAAATTCCGCTGAAGTTTAAAAATGCTTCGGAACCCTTCCATTTTTCTCGTAATTCTGCTGAAGTTTAAAAATGCTTCGGAACTCTTCCATTGTTCTCAGAATTCCGCTGACTCTTAAAAATGCTTCAGAACTCTTCCATTGTTCTCGGAATTCCGCTGACGTTTAAAAATGCTTCGGAACTCTTCCATTGTTCTCGGAATTCCGCTGACGTTTAAAAATGCTTCGGAACTCTTCCATTGTTCTTGGAATTCTGCTGAAGTTTTAAAATGCTTCGGTACTCTTCCATTGTTCTCCAAATTCCGCTGAAGTTTAAAAATGCTTCGGAACCCTTCCATTTTTCTCGGAATTCTGCTGACATTTAAAAATGCTTCGGAAATCTTCCATTGTTTTCAAAATTCCGCTGACTCTTAAAAATGCTTCAGAACTCTTCCATTGTTCTCGGAATTCCGCTGACGTTTAAAAATGCTTCGGAACTCTTCCATTGTTCTCGGAATTCCGCTGACGTTTAAAAATGCTTCGGAACTCTTCCATTGTTCTTGGAATTCTGCTGAAGTTTTAAAATGCTTCGGTACTCTTCCATTGTTCTCGGAATTCTGCTGACGCTTAAAAATGCTTCGGAACTCTTCCATTGTTCTCGGAATTCCGCTGACATTTAAAAATGCTTCGGAACTCTTCCATTGTTCTCGGAATTCCGCTGACATATAAAAATGCTTCGGAAATCTTGCATTGTTCTCGGAATTCCGCTGACGTTTAAAAATGCTTCGGAACTCTTCCATTGTTCTCGGAATTCCGATGACGTTTTAAAATGCTTCGGTACTCTTCCATTGTTCTCGGAATTCCGCTGACGTTTAAAAATTCTTCGGAACTCTTCCATTATTCTCGCAATTCGTGTGAATTTTAAAAATGCTTCGGAACTTTTCTATTGTTCTCGGAATTCCGCTGAAGTTTAAAAATGCTTAAAATCTCTTACATTGTTCTCGGAATTCCGCTGAAGTTTAAAAATGCTTCGGAACTCTTCCATTGTTCTCAGAATTCTGCTGACGTTTAAAAATGCTTCTGAACTCTTCCATTGTTCTCGGAATTCCGTTGAAGTTTAAAAATGCTTCGAAACTCTTCCATTGTTCTCGGAATTCTGCTGAAGTTTAAAAATGCTTCAGAACTCTTCCATTGTTCTCGGAATTCCGCTGACGTTTAAAAATGCTTCGGAAATCTTCCATTGTTCTCGGAATTCCGATGACGTTTAAAAATGCTTCACAACTCTTCCATTGTTCTCGGAATTCCGCTGACTTTTAAAAATGCTTCGGAACTCTTCCATTGCTCTCCAAATTCCGCTGAAGTTTAAAAATGATTCGGAACCCTTCCATTGTTCTCGGAATTCTGCTGAAGTTTAAAAATGCTTCGGAACTCTTCCATTGTTCTCAGAATTCCGCTGACGTTTAAAAATGCTTCGGAAATCTTCCATTGTTTTCAAAATTCCGCTGACGCTTAAAAATGCTTCAGAACTCTTCCATTGTTCTCGGAATTCTGTTGAAGTTTAAAAATGCTTCGGAACTCTTCTATTGTTCTCGGAATTCCGCTGAAGTTTAAAAATGCTTAAAATCTATTCCATTGTTCTCGTAATTCTGCTCATGTTTAAAAATGCTTCGGAACTCTTCCATTGTTCTCGTAATTCCGCTGAAGTTTAAAAATGCTTCGGAACTCTTCCATTGTTCTCGGAATTCCGATGACGTTTTAAAATGCTTCGGTACTCTTTCATTGTTCTCGGAATTCCGCTGACGTTTAAAAATTCTTCGGAACTCTTCCATTGTTCTCGGAATTCCACTGAAGTTTAAAAATGCTTCGGAACTCTTCCATTGTTCTAGGAATTCTGCTGAAGTTTAAAAATTCATGTGAACTCTTCCATTATTCTCGGAATTCGTGTGAATTTTAAAAATGCTTTGGAACTTTTCTATTGTTCTCGGAATTCCGCTAAAGTTTAAAAATGCTTAAAATCTCTTACATTGTTCTTGGAATTCCGCTGAAGTTTAAAAATGCTTCGGAACTCTTCCATTGTTCTCGGAATTCTGCTGAAGTTTAAAAATGCTTCAGAACTCTTCCATTGTTCTCAGAATTCCGCTGACGTTTAAAAATGCTTCGGAAATCTTCCATTGTTTTCAAAATTCCGCTGACGTTTAAAAATGCTTCAGAACTTTTCCATTGTTCTCAGAATTCTGCTGACGTTTAAAAATGCTTCGGAACTCTTCCATTGTTCTCGGAATTCCGCTGACGTTTAAAAATGCTTCACAAATCTTGCATTGTTCTCGGCATTCCGCTGACGTTTAAAAATGCTTCGGAACTCTTCAATTGTTCTCGGAATTCTGCTGAACTTTTAAAATGCTTTAGAACTCTTCCATTGCTCTCAGAATTCTGCTGAAGTTTAAAAATGCTTCAGAACTCTTACAGTGTTCTCGGAATTCTGCTGACGTTTAAAAATGCTTCGGAACTCTTCCATTGTTCTGGAAATTCCGTTGAAGTTTAAAAATGCTTCGGAACTCTTCCATTGTTCTCGGAATTCTGCTGAAGTTTAAAAATGCTTCGGAACTCTTCCATTGTTCTCAGAATTCCGCTGACGTTTAAAAATGCTTCGGTACTCTTCCATTGTTCTCGGAATTCTGCTGACGTTTAAAAATGCTTCGGAACTCTTCCATTGTTCTCGGAATTCCGATGACGTTTTAAAATGCTTCGGTACTCTTCCATTGTTCTCGGAATTCCGCTGACGTTTAAAAATTCTTCGGAACTCTTCCATTGTTCTCGGAATTCCACTGAAGTTTAAAAATGCTTCGGAACTCTTCCATTGTTCTAGGAATTCTGCTGAAGTTTAAAAATTCATGTGAACTCTTCCATTATTCTCGGAATTCGTGTGGATTTTAAAAATGCTTCGGAACTCTTCTATTGTTCTCGGAATTCCGCTGAAGTTTAAAAATGCTTAAAATCTCTTACATTGTTCTCGGAATTCGGCTGAAGTTTAAAAATGCTTCGGAACTCTTCCATTGTTCTCGGAATTCTGCTGAAGTTTAAAAATGCTTCGGAACTCTTCCATTGTTCTCAGAATTCCGCTGACGTTTAAAAATGTTTCACAACTCTTCCATTGTTCTCGGAATTCCGCTGACTTTTAAAAATACTTCGGAACTCTTCCATTGTTCTCCAAATTCCGCTGAAGTTTAAAAATGCTTCGGAACCCTTCCATTGTTCTCGGAATTCTGCTGAAGTTTAAAAATGCTTCGGAACTCTTCCATTGTTCTCAGAATTCCGCTGACGTTTAAAAATGCTTCGGAAATCTTCCATTGTTTTCAAAATTCCGCTGACGCTTAAAAATGCTTCAGAACTCTTCCATTGTTCTCGGAATTCCGCTGACGTTTAATAATGCTTCGCAACTCTTTCATTGTTCTCGGAATTCCGCTGACGTTTAAAAATGCTTCGGAACTCTTCCATTGTTCTCGGAATTCCGTTGAAGTTTAAAAATGCTTCGGAACTCTTCCATTGTTCTCAGAATTCCGCTGACTCTTAAAAATGCTTCAGAACTCTTCCATTGTTCTCGGAATTCCGCTGACGTTTAAAAATGCTTCGGACCTCTTCCATTTTTCTCGGAATTCCGCTGACGTTTAAAAATGCTTCGGAACTCTTCCATTGTTCTTGGAATTCTGCTGAAGTTTTAAAATGCTTCGGTACTCTTCCATTGTTCTCCAAATTCCGCTGAAGTTTAAAAATGCTTCGGAACCCTTCCATTTTTCTCGGAATTCTGCTGACATTTAAAAATGCTTCGGAAATCTTCCATTGTTTTCAAAATTCCGCTGACGTTTAAAAATGCTTCAGAACTCTTCCATTGTTCTCGGAATTCCGCTGACATTTAAAAATGCTTCGGAACTCTTCCATTGTTCTCGGAATTCCGCTGACGTTTAAAAATTGTTCGGTACTCTTCCATTGTTCTCGGAATTCCGCTGACATATAAAAATGCTTCGGAAATCTTGCATTGTTCTCGGCATTCCGCTGACGTTTAAAAATGCTTCGGAACTCTTCAATTGTTCTCGGAATTCTGCTGAACTTTTAAAAATACTTCGGAACTCTTCCATTGTTCTCCAAATTCCGCTGAAGTTTAAAAATGCTTCGGAACCCTTCCATTTTTCTCGGAATTCTGCTGAAGTTTAAAAATGCTTCGGAACTCTTCCATTGTTCTCAGAATTCCGCTGACTCTTAAAAATGCTTCAGAACTCTTCCATTGTTCTCGGAATTCCGCTGACGTTTAAAAATGCTTCGGAACTCTTCCATTGTTCTCGGAATTCCGCTGACGTTTAAAAATGCTTCGGAACTCTTCCATTGTTCTTGGAATTCTGCTGAAGTTTTAAAATGCTTCGGTACTCTTCCATTGTTCTCCAAATTCCGCTGAAGTTTAAAAATGCTTCGGAACCCTTCCATTTTTCTCGGAATTCTGCTGACATTTAAAAATGCTTCGGAAATCTTCCATTGTTTTCAAAATTCCGCTGACTCTTAAAAATGCTTCAGAACTCTTCCATTGTTCTCGGAATTCCGCTGACGTTTAAAAATGCTTCGGAACTCTTCCATTGTTCTTGGAATTCTGCTGAAGTTTTAAAATGCTTCTGTACTCTTCCATTGTTCTCGGAATTCTGCTGACGCTTAAAAATGCTTCGGAACTCTTCCATTGTTCTCGGAATTCCGCTGACGTTTAAAAATGCTTCGGAACTCTTCCATTGTTCTCGGAATTCCGCTGACATATAAAAATGCTTCGGAAATCTTGCTTTGTTCTCGGAATTCCGCTGACGTTTAAAAATGATTCGGAACTCTTCCATTGTTCTCGGAATTCCGATGACGTTTTAAAATGCTTCGGTACTCTTCCATTGTTCTCGGAATTCCGCTGACGTTTAAAAATTCTTCGGAACTCTTCCATTATTCTCGCAATTCGTGTGAATTTTAAAAATGCTTCGGAACTTTTCTATTGTTCTCGGAATTCCGCTGAAGTTTAAAAATGCTTAAAATCTCTTACATTGTTCTCGGAATTCCGCTGAAGTTTAAAAATGCTTCGGAACTCTTCCATTGTTCTCGGAATTCTGCTGAAGTTTAAAAATGCTTAAAATCTCTTACATTGTTCTCGGAATTCCGCTGAAGTTTAAAAATGCTTCAGAACTCTTCCATTGTTCTCAGAATTCCGCTGACGTTTAAAAATGCTTCGGAAATCTTCCATTGTTTTCAAAATTCCGCTGACGTTTAAAAATGCTTCAGAACTCTTCCATTGTTCTCGGAATTCCGCTGACGTTTAAAAATTGTTCGGTACTCTTCCATTGTTCTCGGAATTCCGCTGACATATAAAAATGCTTCGGAAATCTTGTATTGTTCTCGGCATTCCGCTGACGTTTAAAAATGCTTCGGAACTCTTCAATTGTTCTCGGAATTCTGCTGAACTTTTAAAATGCTATGGAACTCTTCCATTGCTCTCGGAATTCGGGTGAAGTTTAAAAATGCTTCGGAACTCTTCTATTGTTCTCGGAATTCCGCTGAAGTTTAAAAATGCTTAAAATCTCTTCCATTGTTCTCGTAATTCTGCTCATGTTTAAAAATGCTTCGGAACTCTTCCATTGTTCTCGTAATTCCGCTGAAGTTTAAAAATGCTTCGGAACTCTTCCATTGTTCTCGGAATTCCGATGACGTTTTAAAATGCTTCGGTACTCTTCCATTGTTCTCGGAATTCCGCTGACAATTAAAAATGCTTCGGAACTCTTCCATTGTTCTAGGAATTCTGCTGAAGTCTAAAAATTCATCTGAACTCTTCCATTATTCTCGGAATTCATGTGAATTTTAAAAATGCTTCGGAACTCTTCTATTGTTCTCGGAATTCCGCTGAAGTTTCAAAATGCTTAAAATCTCTTACATTGTTCTCGGAATTCCGCTGAAGTTTAAAAATGCTTCGGAACTCTTCCATTGTTCTCGGAATTCTGCTGAAGTTTAAAAATGCTTCAGAACTCTTCCATTGTTCTCAGAATTCCGCTGACGTTTAAAAATGCTTCGGAAATCTTCCATTGTTCTCGGAATTCCGATGACATTTAAAAATGCTTCGGAAATCTTCCATTGTTCTCGGAATTCCGATGACGTCTAAAAATGCTTCACAACTCTTCCATTGTTCTCGGAATTCCGCTGACTTTTAAAAATGCTTCGGAACTCTTCCATTGTTCTCCAAATTCCGCTGAAGTTTAAAAATGTTTCGGAACCCTTCCATTGTTCTCGGAATTCTGCTGAAGTTTAAAAATGCTTCGGAACTCTTCCATTGTTCTCAGAATTCCCCTGACGTTTAAAAATGTTTCGGAAATCTCCCATTGTTTTCAAAATTCCGCTGACGCTTAAAAATGCTTCAGAACTCTTCCATTGTTCTCGGAATTCCGTTGAAGTTTAAAAATGCTTCGAAACTCTTCCATTGTTCTCGGAATTCCGATGACGTTTAAAAATGCTTCACAACTCTTTCATTGTTCTCGGAATTCTGCTGACGTTTAATAATGCTTCGCAACTCTTTCATTGTTCTCGGAATTCCGCTGACATTTAAAAATGCTTCGGAACTCTTCCATTGTTCTCGGAATTCCGTTGAAGTTTAAAAATGCTTCGAAACTCTTCCATTGTTCTCAGAATTCTGCTGAAGTTTAAAAATGCTTCAGAACTCTTCCATTGTTCTCGGAATTCCGCTGACGTTTAATAATGCTTCGCAACTCTTTCATTGTTCTCGGAATTCCGCTGCAATTTAAAAATGCTTCAGAACTCTTCCATTGTTCTCAGAATTCCGCTGACGTTTAAAAATGCTTCGGTACTCTTCCTTTGTTCTCGGAATTCCGCTGACATATAAAAATGCTTCGGAAATCTTGCATTGTTCTCGGCATTCCGCTGACGTTTAAAAATGCTTCAGAACTCTTCAATTGTTCTCGGAATTCTGCTGAACTTTTAAAATGCTTTGGAACTCTTCCATTGCTCTCAGAATTCTGCTGAAGTTTAAAAATGCTTCAGAACTCTTACATTGTTCTCGGAATTCTGCTGACGTTTAAAAATGCTTCGGAACTCTTCCATTGTTCTCGAAATTCCGTTGAAGTTTAAAAATGCTTCGGAACTCTTCCATTGTTATCGGAATTCTGCTGACGTTTAAAAATGCTTCGGAACTCTTCCATTGTTCTCGGCATTCCGCTGACGTTTAAAAATGCTTCGGAACTCTTCAATTGTTCTCGGAATTCTGCTGAACTTTTAAAAATGCTTCGGAACTCTTCCATTGTTCTCGGAATTCCGCTGACGTTTAAAAATGCTTCGGAACTCTTCCATTGTTCTTGGAATTCTGCTGAAGTTTTAAAATGCTTCGGTACTCTTCCATTGTTCTCCAAATTCCGCTGAAGTTTAAAAATGCTTCGGAACCCTTCCATTTTTCTCGGAATTCTGCTGACATTTAAAAATGCTTCGGAAATCTTCCATTGTTTTCAAAATTCCGCTGACTCTTAAAAATGCTTCAGAACTCTTCCATTGTTCTCGGAATTCCGCTGACGTTTAAAAATGCTTCGGAACTCTTCCATTGTTCTCGGAATTCCGCTGACGTTTAAAAATGCTTCGGAACTCTTCCATTGTTCTTGGAATTCTGCTGAAGTTTTAAAATGCTTCGGTACTCTTCCATATTTCTCAGAATTCTGCTGACGCTTAAAAATGCTTCGGAACTCTTCCATTGTTCTCGGAATTCCGCTGACGTTTAAAAATGCTTCGGAACTCTTCCATTGTTCTCGGAATTCCGCTGACATATAAAAATGCTTCGGAAATCTTGCATTGTTCTCGGAATTCCGCTGACATATAAAAATGCTTCGGAACTCTTCCATTGTTCTCGGAATTCCGATGACGTTTTAAAATGCTTCGGTACTCTTCCATTGTTCTCGGAATTCCGCTGACGTTTAAAAATTCTTCGGAACTCTTCCATTATTCTCGCAATTCCTGTGAATTTTAAAAATGCTTCGGAACTTTTCTATTGTTCTCGGAATTCCGCTGAAGTTTAAAAATGCTTAAAATCTCTTACATTGTTCTCGGAATTCCGCTGAAGTTTAAAAATGCTTCGGAACTCTTCCATTGTTCTCGGAATTCTGCTGAAGTTTAAAAATGCTTCAGAACTCTTCCATTGTTCTCGGAATTCCGCTGACGTTTAATAATGCTTCGCAACTCTTTCCTTGTTCTCGGAATTCCGCTGACGTTTAAAAATGCTTCGGAACTCTTCCATTGTTCTCAAAATTCCGCTGAAGTTTAAAAATGCTTCGGAACCCTTCCATTTTTCTCGGAATTCTGCTGAAGTTTAAAAATGCTTCGGAACTCTTCCATTGTTCTCAGAATTCCGCTGACTCTTAAAAATGCTTCAGAACTCTTCCATTGTTCTCGGAATTCCGCTGACGTTTAAAAATGCTTCGGAACTCTTCCATTGTTCTCGGAATTCCGCTGACGTTTAAAAATGCTTCGGAACTCTTCCATTGTTCTTGGAATTCTGCTGAAGTTTTAAAATGCTTCGGTACTCTTCCATTGTTCTCCAAATTCCGCTGAAGTTTAAAAATGCTTCGGAACCCTTCCATTTTTCTCGGAATTCTGCTGACATTTAAAAATGCTTCGGAAATCTTCCATTGTTTTCAAAATTCCGCTGACTCTTAAAAATGCTTCAGAACTCTTCCATTGTTCTCGGAATTCCGCTGACGTTTAAAAATGCTTCGGAACTCTTCCATTGTTCTCGGAATTCCGCTGACGTTTAAAAATGCTTCGGAACTCTTCCATTGTTCTTGGAATTCTGCTGAAGTTTTAAAATGCTTCGGTACTCTTCCATTGTTCTCGGAATTCTGCTGACGCTTAAAAATGCTTCGGAACTCTTCCATTGTTCTCAGAATTCCGCTGACATTTAAAAATGCTTCGGAACTCTTCCATTGTTCTCGGAATTCCGCTGACATATAAAAATGCTTCGGAAATCTTGCATTGTTCTCGGAATTCCGCTGACGTTTAAAAATGCTTCGGAACTCTTCCATTGTTCTCGGAATTCCGATGACGTTTTAAAATGCTTCGGTACTCTTCCATTGTTCTCGGAATTCCGCTGACGTTTAAAAATTCTTCGGAACTCTTCCATTATTCTCGCAATTCGTGTGAATTTTAAAAATGCTTCGGAACTTTTCTATTGTTCTCGGAATTCCGCTGAAGTTTAAAAATGCTTAAAATCTCTTACATTGTTCTCGGAATTCCGCTGAAGTTTAAAAATGCTTCGGAACTCTTCCATTGTTCTCAGAATTCTGCTGACGTTTAAAAATGCTTCTGAACTCTTCCATTGTTCTCGGAATTCCGTTGAAGTTTAAAAATGCTTCGAAACTCTTCCATTGTTCTCGGAATTCTGCTGAAGTTTAAAAATGCTTCAGAACTCTTCCATTGTTCGCGGAATTCCGCTGACGTTTAAAAATGCTTCGGAAATCTTCCATTGTTCTCGGAATTCCGATGACGTTTAAAAATGCTTCACAACTCTTCCATTGTTCTCGGAATTCCGCTGACTTTTAAAAATGCTTCGGAACTCTTCCATTGCTCTCCAAATTCCGCTGAAGTTTAAAAATGATTCGGAACCCTTCCATTGTTCTCGGAATTCTGCTGAAGTTTAAAAATGCTTCGGAACTCTTCCATTGTTCTCAGAATTCCGCTGACGTTTAAAAATGCTTCGGAAATCTTCCATTGTTTTCAAAATTCCGCTGACGCTTAAAAATGCTTCAGAACTCTTCCATTGTTCTCGGAATTCTGTTGAAGTTTAAAAATGCTTCGAAACTCTTCCATTGTTCTCGGAATTCCGATGACGTTTAAAAATGCTTCAGAACTCTTTCATTGTTCTCGGAATTCCGCTGACGTTTAATAATGCTTCGGAACTCTTCCATTGTTCTCGGAATTCTGCTGAAGATTAAAAATGCTTCAGAACTCTTCCATTGTTCTCGGAATTCCGCTGACGTTTAATAATGCTTCGCAACTCTTTCATTGTTCTCGGAATTCCGCTGAAATTTAAAAATGCTTCAGAACTCTTCCATTGTTCTCAGAATTCCGCTGACGTTTAAAAATGCTTCGGTACTCTTCCTTTGTTCTCGGAATTCCGCTGACATATAAAAATGCTTCGGAAATCTTGCATTGTTCTCGGCATTCCGCTGACGTTTAAAAATGCTTCAGAACTCTTCAATTGTTCTCGGAATTCTGCTGAACTTTTAAAATGCTTTGGAACTCTTCCATTGCTCTCAGAATTCTGCTGAAGTTTAAAAATGCTTCAGAACTATTACATTGTTCTCGGAATTCTGCTGACGTTTAAAAATGCTTCGGAACTCTTCCATTGTTCTCGAAATTCCGTTGAAGTTTAAAAATGCTTCGGAACTCTTCCATTGTTCTCGGAATTCTGCTGAAGTTTAAATATGCTTCGAAACTCTTCCATTGTTCTCAGAATTCCGCTGACGTTTAAAAATGCTTCGGTACTCTTCCATTGTTCTCGGAATTCTGCTGACGTTTAAAAATGCTTCGGAACTCTTCCATTGTTCTCGGCATTCCGCTGACGTTTAAAAATGCTTCGGAACTCTTCAATTGTTCTCGGAATTCTGCTGAACTTTTAAAAATGCTTCGGAACTCTTCCATTGTTCTCGGAATTCCGCTGACGTTTAAAAATGCTTCGGAACTCTTCCATTGTTCTTGGAATTCTGCTGAAGTTTTAAAATGCTTCGGTACTCTTCCATTGTTCTCCAAATTCCGCTGAAGTTTAAAAATGCTTCGGAACTCTTCCATTGTTCTAGGAATTCTGCTGAAGTCTAAAAATTCATCTGAACTCTTCCATTATTCTCGGAATTCATGTGAATTTTAAAAATGCTTCGGAACTCTTCTATTGTTCTCGGAATTCCGCTGAAGTTTAAAAATGCTTAAAATCTCTTACATTGTTCTCGGAATTCCGCTGAAGTTTAAAAATGCTTCGGAACTGTTCCATTGTTCTCGGAATTCTGCTGAAGTTTAAAAATGCTTCAGAACTCTTCCATTGTTCTCAGAATTCCGCTGACGTTTAAAAATGCTTCGGAAATCTTCCATTGTTCTCGGAATTCCGCTGACTTTTAAAAATGCTTCGGAACTCTTCCATTGTTCTCCAAATTCCGCTGAAGTTTAAAAATGCTTCGGAACCCTTCCATTGTTCTCGGAATTCTGCTGAAGTTTAAAAATGCTTCGGAACTCTTCCATTGTTCTCAGAATTCCGCTGACGTTTAAAAATGCTTCGGAAATCTTCCATTGTTTTCAAAATTCCGCTGACGCTTAAAAATGCTTCAGAACTCTTCCATTGTTCTCGGAATTCCGTTGAAGTTTAAAAATGCTTCGAAACTCTTCCATTGTTCTCGGAATTCCGATGACGTTTAAAAATGCTTCACAACTCTTCCATTGTTCTCGGAATTCCGCTGACGTTTAATAATGCTTCGCAACTCTTTCATTGTTCTCGGAATTCCGCTGACGTTTAAAAATGCTTCGGAACTCTTCCATTGTTCTCGGAATTCCGTTAAAGTTTAAAAATGCTTCGAAACTCTTCCATTGTTCTCAGAATTCTGCTGAAGTTTAAAAATGCTTCGGAACTCTTCCATTGTTCTCGGAATTCCGCTGACGTTTAATAATGCTTCGCAACTCTTTCATTGTTCTCAGAATTCCGCTGAAATTTAAAAATGCTTCAGAACTCTTTCATTGTTCTCAGAATTCCGCTGACGTTTAAAAATGCTTCGGTACTCTTCCTTTGTTCTCGGAATTCCGCTGACATATAAAAATGCTTCGGAAATCTTGCATTGTTCTCGGCATTCCGCTGACGTTTAAAAATGCTTCAGAACTCTTCAATTGTTCTCGGAATTCTGCTGAACTTTTAAAATGCTTTGGAACTCTTCCATTGCTCTCAGAATTCTGCTGAAGTTTAAAAATGCTTCAGAACTCTTACATTGTTCTCGGAATTCTGCTGACGTTTAAAAATGCTTCGGAACTCTTCCATTGTTCTCGAAATTCCGTTGAAGTTTAAAAATGCTTCGGAACTCTTCCATTGTTCTCGGAATTCTGCTGAAGTTTAAAAATGCTTCGAAACTCTTCCATTGTTCTCAGAATTCCGCTGACGTTTAAAAATGCTTCGGTACTCTTCCATTGTTCTCGGAATTCTGCTGACGTTTAAAAATGCTTCGGAACTCTTCCATTGTTCTCGGCATTCCGCTGACGTTTAAAAATGCTTCGGAACTCTTCAATTGTTCTCGGAATTCTGCTGAACTTTTAAAAATGCTTCGGAACTCTTCCATTGTTCTCGGAATTCCGCTGACGTTTAAAAATGCTTCGGAACTCTTCCATTGTTCTTGGAATTCTGCTGAAGTTTTAAAATGCTTCGGTACTCTTCCATTGTTCTCCAAATTCCGCTGAAGTTTAAAAATGCTTCGGAACTCTTCCATTGTTCTAGGAATTCTGCTGAAGTCTAAAAATTCATCTGAACTCTTCCATTATTCTCGGAATTCATGTGAATTTTAAAAATGCTTCGGAACTCTTCTATTGTTCTCGGAATTCCGCTGAAGTTTAAAAATGCTTAAAATCTCTTACATTGTTCTCGGAATTCCGCTGAAGTTTAAAAATGCTTCGGAACTGTTCCATTGTTCTCGGAATTCTGCTGAAGTTTAAAAATGCTTCAGAACTCTTCCATTGTTCTCAGAATTCCGCTGACGTTTAAAAATGCTTCGGAAATCTTCCATTGTTCTCGGAATTCCGCTGACTTTTAAAAATGCTTCGGAACTCTTCCATTGTTCTCCAAATTCCGCTGAAGTTTAAAAATGCTTCGGAACCCTTCCATTGTTCTCGGAATTCTGCTGAAGTTTAAAAATGCTTCGGAACTCTTCCATTGTTCTCAGAATTCCGCTGACGTTTAAAAATGCTTCGGAAATCTTCCATTGTTTTCAAAATTCCGCTGACGCTTAAAAATGCTTCAGAACTCTTCCATTGTTCTCGGAATTCCGTTGAAGTTTAAAAATGCTTCGAAACTCTTCCATTGTTCTCGGAATTCCGATGACGTTTAAAAATGCTTCACAACTCTTCCATTGTTCTCGGAATTCCGCTGACGTTTAATAATGCTTCGCAACTCTTTCATTGTTCTCGGAATTCCGCTGACGTTTAAAAATGCTTCGGAACTCTTCCATTGTTCTCGGAATTCCGTTAAAGTTTAAAAATGCTTCGAAACTCTTCCATTGTTCTCAGAATTCTGCTGAAGTTTAAAAATGCTTCGGAACTCTTCCATTGTTCTCGGAATTCCGCTGACGTTTAATAATGCTTCGCAACTCTTTCATTGTTCTCAGAATTCCGCTGAAATTTAAAAATGCTTCAGAACTCTTTCATTGTTCTCAGAATTCCGCTGACGTTTAAAAATGCTTCGGTACTCTTTCTTTGTTCTCGGAATTCCGCTGACATATAAAAATGCTTGGAAATCTTGCATTGTTCTCGGCATTCCGCTGACGTTTAAAAATGCTTCAGAACTCTTCAATTGTTCTCGGAATTCTGCTGAACTTTTAAAATGCTTTGGAACTCTTCCATTGCTCTCAGAATTCTGCTGAAGTTTAAAAATGCTTCAGAACTCTTACATTGTTCTCGGAATTCTGCTGACGTTTAAAAATGCTTCGGAACTCTTCCATTGTTCTCGAAATTCCGTTGAAGTTTAAAAATGCTTCGGAACTCTTCCATTGTTCTCGGAATTCTGCTGAAGTTTAAAAATGCTTCGAAACTCTTCCATTGTTCTCAGAATTCCGCTGACGTTTAAAAATGCTTCGGTACTCTTCCATTGTTCTCGGAATTCTGCTGACGTTTAAAAATGCTTCGGAACTCTTCCATTGTTCTCGGCATTGCGCTGACGTTTAAAAATGCTTCGGAACTCTTCAATTGTTCTCGGAATTCTGCTGAACTTTTAAAAATGCTTCGGAACTCTTCCATTGTTCTCGGAATTCCGCTGACGTTTAAAAATGCTTCGGAACTCTTCCATTGTTCTTGGAATTCTGCTGAAGTTTTAAAATGCTTCGGTACTCTTCCATTGTTCTCCAAATTCCGCTGAAGTTTAAAAATGCTTCGGAACTCTTCCATTGTTCTAGGAATTCTGCTGAAGTCTAAAAATTCATCTGAACTCTTCCATTATTCTCGGAATTCATGTGAATTTTAAAAATGCTTCGGAACTCTTCTATTGTTCTCGGAATTCCGCTGAAGTTTAAAAATGCTTAAAATCTCTTACATTGTTCTCGGAATTCCGCTGAAGTTTAAAAATGCTTCGGAACTGTTCCATTGTTCTCGGAATTCTGCTGAAGTTTAAAAATGCTTCAGAACTCTTCCATTGTTCTCAGAATTCCGCTGACGTTTAAAAATGCTTCGGAAATCTTCCATTGTTCTCGGAATTCCGCTGACTTTTAAAAATGCTTCGGAACTCTTCCATTGTTCTCCAAATTCCGCTGAAGTTTAAAAATGCTTCGGAACCCTTCCATTGTTCTCGGAATTCTGCTGAAGTTTAAAAATGCTTCGGAACTCTTCCATTGTTCTCAGTATTCCGCTGACTCTTAAAAATGCTTCAGAACTCTTCCATTGTTCTCGGAATTCCGCTGACGTTTAAAAATGCTTCGAAACTCTTCCATTGTTCTCAGAATTCTGCTGAAGTTTAAAAATGCTTCGGAACTCTTCCATTGTTCTCGGAATTCCGCTGACGTTTAAAAATGCTTCTGAACTCTTCCATTGTTCTCGGAATTCCGTTGAAGTTTAAAAATGCTTCGAAACTCTTCCATTGTTCTCGGAATTCTGCTGAAGTTTAAAAATGCTTCAGAACTCTTCCATTGTTCTCGGAATTCCGCTGACGTTTAATAATGCTTCGCAACTCTTTCCTTGTTCTCGGAATTCCGCTGACGTTTAAAAATGCTTCGGAACTCTTCCATTGTTCTCGGAATTCCGCTGACGTTTAAAAATGCTTCGGAACTCTTCCATTGTTCTTGGAATTCTGCTGAAGTTTTAAAATGCTTCGGTACTCTTCCATTGTTCTCCAAATTCCGCTGAAGTTTAAAAATGCTTCGGAACCCTTCCATTTTTCTCGGAATTCTGCTGACATTTAAAAATGCTTCGGAAATCTTCCATTGTTTTCAAAATTCCGCTGACGTTTAAAAATGCTTCAGAACTCTTCCATTGTTCTCGGAATTCCGCTGACATTTAAAAATGCTTCGGAACTCTTCCATTGTTCTCGGAATTCCGCTGACGTTTAAAAATTGTTCGGTACTCTTCCATTGTTCTCGGAATTCCGCTGACATATAAAAATGCTTCGGAAATCTTGCATTGTTCTCGGCATTCCGCTGACGTTTAAAAATGCTTCGGAACTCTTCAATTGTTCTCGGAATTCTGCTGAACTTTTAAAAATACTTCGGAACTCTTCCATTGTTCTCCAAATTCCGCTGAAGTTTAAAAATGCTTCGGAACCCTTCCATTTTTCTCGGAATTCTGCTGAAGTTTAAAAATGCTTCGGAACTCTTCCATTGTTCTCAGAATTCCGCTGACTCTTAAAAATGCTTCAGAACTCTTCCATTGTTCTCGGAATTCCGCTGACGTTTAAAAATGCTTCGGAACTCTTCCATTGTTCTCGGAATTCCGCTGACGTTTAAAAATGCTTCGGAACTCTTCCATTGTTCTTGGAATTCTGCTGAAGTTTTAAAATGCTTCGGTACTCTTCCATTGTTCTCGGAATTCTGCTGACGCTTAAAAATGCTTCGGAACTCTTCCATTGTTCTCGGAATTCCGCTGACGTTTAAAAATGCTTCGGAACTCTTCCATTGTTCTCGGAATTCCGCTGACATATAAAAATGCTTCGGAAATCTTGCATTGTTCTCGGAATTCCGCTGACGTTTAAAAATGCTTCGGAACTCTTCCATTGTTCTCGGAATTCCGATGACGTTTTAAAATGCTTCGGTACTCTTCCATTGTTCTCGGAATTCCGCTGACGTTTAAAAATTCTTCGGAACTCTTCCATTATTCTCGCAATTCGTGTGAATTTTAAAAATGCTTCGGAACTTTTCTATTGTTCTCGGAATTCCGCTGAAGTTTAAAAATGCTTAAAATCTCTTACATTGTTCTCGGAATTCCGCTGAAGTTTAAAAATGCTTCGGAACTCTTCCATTGTTCTCGGAATTCTGCTGAAGTTTAAAAATGCTTCAGAACTCTTCCATTGTTCTCAGAATTCCGCTGACGTTTAAAAATGCTTCGGAAATCTTCCATTGTTTTCAAAATTCCGCTGACGTTTAAAAATGCTTCGGAACTTTTCCATTGTTCTCAGAATTCTGCTGACGTTTAAAAATGCTTCGGAACTCTTCCATTGTTCTCGGCATTCCGCTGACGTTTAAAAATGCTTCGGAACTCTTCAATTGTTCTCGGAATTCTGCTGAACTTTTAAAAATGCTTCGGAACTCTTCCATTGTTCTCGGAATTCCGCTGACGTTTAAAAATGCTTCGGAACTCTTCTATTGTTCTCGGAATTCCGCTGAAGTTTAAAAATGCTTAAAATCTCTTACATTGTTCTCGGAATTCCGCTGAAGTTTAAAAATGCTTCGGAACTCTTCCATTGTTCTCGGAATTCTGTTGAAGTTTAAAAATGCTTCAGAACTCTTCCATTGTTCTCAGAATTCCGCTGACGTTTAAAAATGCTTCGGAAATCTTCCATTGTTCTCGGAATTCCGATGACGTTTAAAAATGCTTCACAACTCTTCCATTGTTCTCGGAATTCCGCTGACTTTTAAAAATGCTTCGGAACTCTTCCATTGTTCTCCAAATTCCGATGAAGTTTAAAAATGCTTCGGAACCCTTCCATTGTTCTCGGAATTCTGCTGAAGTTTAAAAATGCTTCGGAACTCTTCCATTGTTCTCAGAATTCCGCTGACGTTTAAAAATGCTTCGGAAATCTTCCATTGTTTTCAAAATTCCGCTGACGCTTAAAAATGCTTCAGAACTCTTCCATTGTTCTCGGAATTCTGTTGAAGTTTAAAAATGCTTCGAAACTCTTCCATTGTTCTCGGAATTCCGATGACGTTTAAAAATGCTTCACAACTCTTTCATTGTTCTCGGAATTCCGCTGACGTTTAAAAATGCTTCGGAACTCTTCCATTGTTCTCGTAATTCCGTTGAAGTTTAAAAATGCTTCGAAACTCTTCCATTGTTCTCAGAATTCTGCTGAAGTTTAAAAATGCTTCAGAACTCTTCCATTGTTCTCGGAATTCCGCTGACGTTTAATAATGCTTCGCAACTCTTTCATTGTTCTCGGAATTCCGCTGAAATTTAAAAATGCTTCAGAACTCTTCCATTGTTCTCAGAATTCCGCTGACGTTTAAAAATGCTTCGGTACTCTTCCTTTGTTCTCGGAATTCCGCTGACATATAAAAATGCTTCGGAAATCTTGCATTGTTCTCGGCATTCCGCTGACATTTAAAAATGCTTCAGAACTCTTCAATTGTTCTCGGAATTCTGCTGAACTTTTAAAATGCTTTGGAACTCTTCCATTGCTCTCAGAATTCTGCTGAAGTTTAAAAATGCTTCAGAACTCTTACATTGTTCTCGGAATTCTGCTGACGTTTAAAAATGCTTCGGAACTCTTCCATTGTTCTCGAAATTCCGTTGAAGTTTAAAAATGCTTCGGAACTCTTCCATTGTTCTCGGAATTCTGCTGAAGTTTAAAAATGCTTCGAAACTCTTCCATTGTTCTCAGAATTCCGCTGACGTTTAAAAATGCTTCAGAACTCTTACATTGTTCTCGGAATTCTGCTGAAGTCAAAAAATTCATCTGAACTCTTCCATTATTCTCGGAATTCATGTGAATTTTAAAAATGCTTCGGAACTCTTCTATTGTTCTCGGAATTCCGCTGAAGTTTAAAAATGCTTAAAATCTCTTACATTGTTCTCGGAATTCCGCTGAAGTTTAAAAATGCTTCGGAACTGTTCCATTGTTCTCGGAATTCTGCTGAAGTTTAAAAATGCTTCAGAACTCTTCCATTGTTCTCAGAATTCCGCTGACGTTTAAAAATGCTTCGGAAATCTTCCATTGTTCTCGGAATTCCGCTGACTTTTAAAAATGCTTCGGAACTCTTCCATTGTTCTCCAAATTCCGCTGAAGTTTAAAAATGCTTCGGAACCCTTCCATTGTTCTCGGAATTCTGCTGAAGTTTAAAAATGCTTCGGAACTCTTCCATTGTTCTCAGTATTCCGCTGACGTTTAAAAATGCTTCGGAAATCTTCCATTGTTTTCAAAATTCCGCTGACGCTTAAAAATGCTTCAGAACTCTTCCATTGTTCTCGGAATTCCGTTGAAGTTTAAAAATGCTTCGAAACTCTTCCATTGTTCTCGGAATTCCGATGACATTTAAAAATGCTTCACAACTCTTCCATTGTTCTCGGAATTCCGCTGACGTTTAATAATGCTTCGCAACTCTTTCATTGTTCTCGGAATTCCGCTGACGTTTAAAAATGCTTCGGAACTCTTCCATTGTTCTCGGAATTCCGTTAAAGTTTAAAAATGCTTCGAAACTCTTCCATTGTTCTCAGAATTCTGCTGAAGTTTAAAAATGCTTCGGAACTCTTCCATTGTTCTCGGAATTCCGCTGACGTTTAAAAATGCTTCTGAACTCTTCCATTGTTCTCGGAATTCCGTTGAAGTTTAAAAATGCTTCGAAACTCTTCCATTGTTCTCGGAATTCTGCTGAAGTTTAAAAATGCTTCAGAACTCTTCCATTGTTCTCGGAATTCCGCTGACGTTTAATAATGCTTCGCAACTCTTTCCTTGTTCTCGGAATTCCGCTGACGTTTAAAAATGCTTCGGAACTCTTCCATTGTTCTCGGAATTCCGCTGACGTTTAAAAATGCTTCGGAACTCTTCCATTGTTCTTGGAATTCTGCTGAAGTTTTAAAATGCTTCGGTACTCTTCCATTGTTCTCCAAATTCCGCTGAAGTTTAAAAATGCTTCGGAACCCTTCCATTTTTCTCGGAATTCTGCTGACATTTAAAAATGCTTCGGAAATCTTCCATTGTTTTCAAAATTCCGCTGACGTTTAAAAATGCTTCAGAACTCTTCCATTGTTCTCGGAATTCCGCTGACATTTAAAAATGCTTCGGAACTCTTCCATTGTTCTCGGAATTCCGCTGACGTTTAAAAATTGTTCGGTACTCTTCCATTGTTCTCGGAATTCCGCTGACATATAAAAATGCTTCGGAAATCTTGCATTGTTCTCGGCATTCCGCTGACGTTTAAAAATGCTTCGGAACTCTTCAATTGTTCTCGGAATTCTGCTGAACTTTTAAAAATACTTCGGAACTCTTCCATTGTTCTCCAAATTCCGCTGAAGTTTAAAAATGCTTCGGAACCCTTCCATTTTTCTCGGAATTCTGCTGAAGTTTAAAAATGCTTCGGAACTCTTCCATTGTTCTCAGAATTCCGCTGACTCTTAAAAATGCTTCAGAACTCTTCCATTGTTCTCGGAATTCCGCTGACGTTTAAAAATGCTTCGGAACTCTTCCATTGTTCTCGGAATTCCGCTGACGTTTAAAAATGCTTCGGAACTCTTCCATTGTTCTTGGAATTCTGCTGAAGTTTTAAAATGCTTCGGTACTCTTCCATTGTTCTCCAAATTCCGCTGAAGTTTAAAAATGCTTCGGAACCCTTCCATTGTTCTCGGAATTCCGCTGACGTTTAAAAATGCTTCGGAACTCTTCCATTGTTCTCGGAATTCCGCTGATGTTTAAAAATGCTTCGGAACTCTTCCATTGTTCTCGGAATTCCGCTGACGTTTAAAAATGCTTCGGAACTCTTCCATTGTTCTCGGAATTCCGCTGACATATAAAAATGCTTCGGAAATCTTGCATTGTTCTCGGAATTCCGCTGACGTTTAAAAATGCTTCGGAACTCTTCCATTGTTCTCGGAATTCCGATGACGTTTTAAAATGCTTCGGTACTCTTCCATTGTTCTCGGAATTCCGCTGACGTTTAAAAATTCTTCGGAACTCTTCCATTATTCTCGCAATTCGTGTGAATTTTAAAAATGCTTCGGAACTTTTCTATTGTTCTCGGAATTCCGCTGAAGTTTAAAAATGCTTAAAATCTCTTACATTGTTCTCGGAATTCCGCTGAAGTTTAAAAATGCTTCGGAACTCTTCCATTGTTCTCGGAATTCTGCTGAAGTTTAAAAATGCTTCAGAACTCTTCCATTGTTCTCAGAATTCCGCTGACGTTTAAAAATGCTTCGGAAATCTTCCATTGTTTTCAAAATTCCGCTGACGTTTAAAAATGCTTCAGAACTTTTCCATTGTTCTCAGAATTCTGCTGACGTTTAAAAATGCTTCGGAACTCTTCCATTGTTCTCGGCATTCCGCTGAAGTTTAAAAATGCTTCGGAACCCTTCCATTTTTCTCGGAATTCTGCTGACATTTAAAAATGCTTCGGAAATCTTCCATTGTTTTCAAAATTCCGCTGACTCTTAAAAATTCTTCAGAACTCTTCCATTGTTCTCGGAATTCCGCTGACGTTTAAAAATGCTTCGGAACTCTTCCATTGTTCTCGGAATTCCGCTGACGTTTAAAAATGCTTCGGAACTCTTCCATTGTTCTTGGAATTCTGCTGAAGTTTTAAAATGCTTCGGTACTCTTCCATTGTTCTCGGAATTCTGCTGACGCTTAAAAATGCTTCGGAACTCTTCCATTGTTCTCGGAATTCCGCTGACATTTAAAAATGCTTCGGAACTCTTCCATTGTTCTTGGAATTCTGCTGAAGTTTTAAAATGCTTCGGTACTCTTCCATTGTTCTCCAAATTCCGCTGAAGTTTAAAAATGCTTCGGAACCCTTCCATTTTTCTCGGAATTCTGCAGACATTTAAAAATGCTTCGGAAATCTTCCATTGTTTTCAAAATTCCGCTGACGTTTAAAAATGCTTCAGAACTCTTCCATTGTTCTCGGAATTCCGCTGACATTTAAAAATGCTTCGGAACTCTTCCATTGTTCTCGGAATTCCGCTGACGTTTAAAAATTGTTCGGTACTCTTCCATTGTTCTCGGAATTCCGCTGACATATAAAAATGCTTCGGAAATCTTGCATTGTTCTCGGCATTCCGCTGACGTTTAAAAATGCTTCGGAACTCTTCAATTGTTCTCGGAATTCTGCTGAACTTTTAAAAATACTTCGGAACTCTTCCATTGTTCTCCAAATTCCGCTGAAGTTTAAAAATGCTTCGGAACCCTTCCATTTTTCTCGGAATTCTGCTGAAGTTTAAAAATGCTTCGGAACTCTTCCATTGTTCTCAGAATTCCGCTGACTCTTAAAAATGCTTCAGAACTCTTCCATTGTTCTCGGAATTCCGCTGACGTTTAAAAATGCTTCGGAACTCTTCCATTGTTCTCGGAATTCCGCTGACGTTTAAAAATGCTTCGGAAATCTTCCATTGTTTTCAAAATTCCGCTGACGCTTACAAATGCTTCAGAACTCTTCCATTGTTCTCGGAATTCTGTTGAAGTTTAAAAATGCTTCGAAACTCTTCCATTGTTCTCGGAATTCCGATGACGTTTAAAAATGCTTCACAACTCTTTCATTGTTCTCGGAATTCCGCTGACGTTTAAAAATGCTTCGGAACTCTTCCATTGTTCTCGTAATTCCGTTGAAGTTTAAAAATGCTTCGAAACTCTTCCATTGTTCTCAGAATTCTGCTGAAGTTTAAAAATGCTTCAGAACTCTTCCATTGTTCTCGGAATTCCGCTGACGTTTAATAATGCTTCGCAACTCTTTCATTGTTCTCGGAATTCCGCTGAAATTTAAAAATGCTTCAGAACTCTTCCATTGTTCTCAGAATTCCGCTGACGTTTAAAAATGCTTCGGTACTCTTCCTTTGTTCTCGGAATTCCGCTGACATATAAAAATGCTTCGGAAATCTTGCATTGTTCTCGGCATTCCGCTGACATTTAAAAATGCTTCAGAACTCTTCAATTGTTCTCGGAATTCTGCTGAACTTTTAAAATGCTTTGGAACTCTTCCATTGCTCTCAGAATTCTGCTGAAGTTTAAAAATGCTTCAGAACTCTTACATTGTTCTCGGAATTCTGCTGACGTTTAAAAATGCTTCGGAACTCTTCCATTGTTCTCGAAATTCCGTTGAAGTTTAAAAATGCTTCGGAACTCTTCCATTGTTCTCGGAATTCTGCTGAAGTTTAAAAATGCTTCGAAACTCTTCCATTGTTCTCAGAATTCCGCTGACGTTTAAAAATGCTTCAGAACTCTTACATTGTTCTCGGAATTCTGCTGAAGTCAAAAAATTCATCTGAACTCTTCCATTATTCTCGGAATTCATGTGAATTTTAAAAATGCTTCGGAACTCTTCTATTGTTCTCGGAATTCCGCTGAAGTTTAAAAATGCTTAAAATCTCTTACATTGTTCTCGGAATTCCGCTGAAGTTTAAAAATGCTTCGGAACTGTTCCATTGTTCTCGGAATTCTGCTGAAGTTTAAAAATGCTTCAGAACTCTTCCATTGTTCTCAGAATTCCGCTGACGTTTAAAAATGCTTCGGAAATCTTCCATTGTTTTCAAAATTCCGCTGACGTTTAAAAATGCTTCAGAACTCTTCCATTGTTCTCGGAATTCCGCTGACATTTAAAAATGCTTCGGAACTCTTCCATTGTTCTCGGAATTCCGCTGACGTTTAAAAATTGTTCGGTACTCTTCCATTGTTCTCGGAATTCCGCTGACATATAAAAATGCTTCGGAAATCTTGCATTGTTCTCGGCATTCCGCTGACGTTTAAAAATGCTTCGGAACTCTTCAATTGTTCTCGGAATTCTGCTGAACTTTTAAAAATACTTCGGAACTCTTCCATTGTTCTCCAAATTCCGCTGAAGTTTAAAAATGCTTCGGAACCCTTCCATTTTTCTCGGAATTCTGCTGAAGTTTAAAAATGCTTCGGAACTCTTCCATTGTTCTCAGAATTCC
The DNA here is from genome assembly GCF_046119375.1 of Phyllobates terribilis. NCBI lineage: Eukaryota > Metazoa > Chordata > Amphibia > Anura > Dendrobatidae > Phyllobates > Phyllobates terribilis. The sequence goes on from NW_027362782.1 coordinate 18,023,340, forward strand.
GCTGACTCTTAAAAATGCTTCAGAACTCTTCCATTGTTCTCGGAATTCCGCTGACGTTTAAAAATGCTTCGGAACTCTTCCATTGTTCTCGGAATTCCGCTGACGTTTAAAAATGCTTCGGAACTCTTCCATTGTTCTTGGAATTCTGCTGAAGTTTTAAAATGCTTCGGTACTCTTCCATTGTTCTCCAAATTCCGCTGAAGTTTAAAAATGCTTCGGAACCCTTCCATTGTTCTCGGAATTCCGCTGACGTTTAAAAATGCTTCGGAACTCTTCCATTGTTCTCGGAATTCCGCTGATGTTTAAAAATGCTTCGGAACTCTTCCATTGTTCTCGGAATTCCGCTGACGTTTAAAAATGCTTCGGAACTCTTCCATTGTTCTCGGAATTCCGCTGACATATAAAAATGCTTCGGAAATCTTGCATTGTTCTCGGAATTCCGCTGACGTTTAAAAATGCTTCGGAACTCTTCCATTGTTCTCGGAATTCCGATGACGTTTTAAAATGCTTCGGTACTCTTCCATTGTTCTCGGAATTCCGCTGACGTTTAAAAATTCTTCGGAACTCTTCCATTATTCTCGCAATTCGTGTGAATTTTAAAAATGCTTCGGAACTTTTCTATTGTTCTCGGAATTCCGCTGAAGTTTAAAAATGCTTAAAATCTCTTACATTGTTCTCGGAATTCCGCTGAAGTTTAAAAATGCTTCGGAACTCTTCCATTGTTCTCGGAATTCTGCTGAAGTTTAAAAATGCTTCAGAACTCTTCCATTGTTCTCAGAATTCCGCTGACGTTTAAAAATGCTTCGGAAATCTTCCATTGTTTTCAAAATTCCGCTGACGTTTAAAAATGCTTCAGAACTTTTCCATTGTTCTCAGAATTCTGCTGACGTTTAAAAATGCTTCGGAACTCTTCCATTGTTCTCGGCATTCCGCTGAAGTTTAAAAATGCTTCGGAACCCTTCCATTTTTCTCGGAATTCTGCTGACATTTAAAAATGCTTCGGAAATCTTCCATTGTTTTCAAAATTCCGCTGACTCTTAAAAATTCTTCAGAACTCTTCCATTGTTCTCGGAATTCCGCTGACGTTTAAAAATGCTTCGGAACTCTTCCATTGTTCTCGGAATTCCGCTGACGTTTAAAAATGCTTCGGAACTCTTCCATTGTTCTTGGAATTCTGCTGAAGTTTTAAAATGCTTCGGTACTCTTCCATTGTTCTCGGAATTCTGCTGACGCTTAAAAATGCTTCGGAACTCTTCCATTGTTCTCGGAATTCCGCTGACATTTAAAAATGCTTCGGAACTCTTCCATTGTTCTTGGAATTCTGCTGAAGTTTTAAAATGCTTCGGTACTCTTCCATTGTTCTCCAAATTCCGCTGAAGTTTAAAAATGCTTCGGAACCCTTCCATTTTTCTCGGAATTCTGCAGACATTTAAAAATGCTTCGGAAATCTTCCATTGTTTTCAAAATTCCGCTGACGTTTAAAAATGCTTCAGAACTCTTCCATTGTTCTCGGAATTCCGCTGACATTTAAAAATGCTTCGGAACTCTTCCATTGTTCTCGGAATTCCGCTGACGTTTAAAAATTGTTCGGTACTCTTCCATTGTTCTCGGAATTCCGCTGACATATAAAAATGCTTCGGAAATCTTGCATTGTTCTCGGCATTCCGCTGACGTTTAAAAATGCTTCGGAACTCTTCAATTGTTCTCGGAATTCTGCTGAACTTTTAAAAATACTTCGGAACTCTTCCATTGTTCTCCAAATTCCGCTGAAGTTTAAAAATGCTTCGGAACCCTTCCATTTTTCTCGGAATTCTGCTGAAGTTTAAAAATGCTTCGGAACTCTTCCATTGTTCTCAGAATTCCGCTGACTCTTAAAAATGCTTCAGAACTCTTCCATTGTTCTCGGAATTCCGCTGACGTTTAAAAATGCTTCGGAACTCTTCCATTGTTCTCGGAATTCCGCTGACGTTTAAAAATGCTTCGGAAATCTTCCATTGTTTTCAAAATTCCGCTGACGCTTACAAATGCTTCAGAACTCTTCCATTGTTCTCGGAATTCTGTTGAAGTTTAAAAATGCTTCGAAACTCTTCCATTGTTCTCGGAATTCCGATGACGTTTAAAAATGCTTCACAACTCTTTCATTGTTCTCGGAATTCCGCTGACGTTTAAAAATGCTTCGGAACTCTTCCATTGTTCTCGTAATTCCGTTGAAGTTTAAAAATGCTTCGAAACTCTTCCATTGTTCTCAGAATTCTGCTGAAGTTTAAAAATGCTTCAGAACTCTTCCATTGTTCTCGGAATTCCGCTGACGTTTAATAATGCTTCGCAACTCTTTCATTGTTCTCGGAATTCCGCTGAAATTTAAAAATGCTTCAGAACTCTTCCATTGTTCTCAGAATTCCGCTGACGTTTAAAAATGCTTCGGTACTCTTCCTTTGTTCTCGGAATTCCGCTGACATATAAAAATGCTTCGGAAATCTTGCATTGTTCTCGGCATTCCGCTGACATTTAAAAATGCTTCAGAACTCTTCAATTGTTCTCGGAATTCTGCTGAACTTTTAAAATGCTTTGGAACTCTTCCATTGCTCTCAGAATTCTGCTGAAGTTTAAAAATGCTTCAGAACTCTTACATTGTTCTCGGAATTCTGCTGACGTTTAAAAATGCTTCGGAACTCTTCCATTGTTCTCGAAATTCCGTTGAAGTTTAAAAATGCTTCGGAACTCTTCCATTGTTCTCGGAATTCTGCTGAAGTTTAAAAATGCTTCGAAACTCTTCCATTGTTCTCAGAATTCCGCTGACGTTTAAAAATGCTTCAGAACTCTTACATTGTTCTCGGAATTCTGCTGAAGTCAAAAAATTCATCTGAACTCTTCCATTATTCTCGGAATTCATGTGAATTTTAAAAATGCTTCGGAACTCTTCTATTGTTCTCGGAATTCCGCTGAAGTTTAAAAATGCTTAAAATCTCTTACATTGTTCTCGGAATTCCGCTGAAGTTTAAAAATGCTTCGGAACTGTTCCATTGTTCTCGGAATTCTGCTGAAGTTTAAAAATGCTTCAGAACTCTTCCATTGTTCTCAGAATTCCGCTGACGTTTAAAAATGCTTCGGAAATCTTCCATTGTTCTCGGAATTCCGCTGACTTTTAAAAATGCTTCGGAACTCTTCCATTGTTCTCCAAATTCCGCTGAAGTTTAAAAATGCTTCGGAACCCTTCCATTGTTCTCGGAATTCTGCTGAAGTTTAAAAATGCTTCGGAACTCTTCCATTGTTCTCAGTATTCCGCTGACGTTTAAAAATGCTTCGGAAATCTTCCATTGTTTTCAAAATTCCGCTGACGCTTAAAAATGCTTCAGAACTCTTCCATTGTTCTCGGAATTCCGTTGAAGTTTAAAAATGCTTCGAAACTCTTCCATTGTTCTCGGAATTCCGATGACATTTAAAAATGCTTCACAACTCTTCCATTGTTCTCGGAATTCCGCTGACGTTTAATAATGCTTCGCAACTCTTTCATTGTTCTCGGAATTCCGCTGACGTTTAAAAATGCTTCGGAACTCTTCCATTGTTCTCGGAATTCCGCTGACGTTTAAAAATGCTTCGGAACTCTTCCATTGTTCTCGGAATTCCGCTGACGTTTAAAAATGCTTCGGAACTCTTCCATTGTTCTTGGAATTCTGCTGAAGTTTTAAAATGCTTCGGTACTCTTCCATTGTTCTCCAAATTCCGCTGAAGTTTAAAAATGCTTCGGAACCCTTCCATTGTTCTCGGAATTCCGCTGACGTTTAAAAATGCTTCGGAACTCTTCCATTGTTCTCGGAATTCCGCTGATGTTTAAAAATGCTTCGGAACTCTTCCATTGTTCTCGGAATTCCGCTGACGTTTAAAAATGCTTCGGAACTCTTCCATTGTTCTCGGAATTCCGCTGACATATAAAAATGCTTCGGAAATCTTGCATTGTTCTCGGAATTCCGCTGACGTTTAAAAATGCTTCGGAACTCTTCCATTGTTCTCGGAATTCCGATGACGTTTTAAAATGCTTCGGTACTCTTCCATTGTTCTCGGAATTCCGCTGACGTTTAAAAATTCTTCGGAACTCTTCCATTATTCTCGCAATTCGTGTGAATTTTAAAAATGCTTCGGAACTTTTCTATTGTTCTCGGAATTCCGCTGAAGTTTAAAAATGCTTAAAATCTCTTACATTGTTCTCGGAATTCCGCTGAAGTTTAAAAATGCTTCGGAACTCTTCCATTGTTCTCGGAATTCTGCTGAAGTTTAAAAATGCTTCAGAACTCTTCCATTGTTCTCAGAATTCCGCTGACGTTTAAAAATGCTTCGGAAATCTTCCATTGTTTTCAAAATTCCGCTGACGTTTAAAAATGCTTCAGAACTTTTCCATTGTTCTCAGAATTCTGCTGACGTTTAAAAATGCTTCGGAACTCTTCCATTGTTCTCGGCATTCCGCTGAAGTTTAAAAATGCTTCGGAACCCTTCCATTTTTCTCGGAATTCTGCTGACATTTAAAAATGCTTCGGAAATCTTCCATTGTTTTCAAAATTCCGCTGACTCTTAAAAATTCTTCAGAACTCTTCCATTGTTCTCGGAATTCCGCTGACGTTTAAAAATGCTTCGGAACTCTTCCATTGTTCTCGGAATTCCGCTGACGTTTAAAAATGCTTCGGAACTCTTCCATTGTTCTTGGAATTCTGCTGAAGTTTTAAAATGCTTCGGTACTCTTCCATTGTTCTCGGAATTCTGCTGACGCTTAAAAATGCTTCGGAACTCTTCCATTGTTCTCGGAATTCCGCTGACATTTAAAAATGCTTCGGAACTCTTCCATTGTTCTTGGAATTCTGCTGAAGTTTTAAAATGCTTCGGTACTCTTCCATTGTTCTCCAAATTCCGCTGAAGTTTAAAAATGCTTCGGAACCCTTCCATTTTTCTCGGAATTCTGCAGACATTTAAAAATGCTTCGGAAATCTTCCATTGTTTTCAAAATTCCGCTGACGTTTAAAAATGCTTCAGAACTCTTCCATTGTTCTCGGAATTCCGCTGACATTTAAAAATGCTTCGGAACTCTTCCATTGTTCTCGGAATTCCGCTGACGTTTAAAAATTGTTCGGTACTCTTCCATTGTTCTCGGAATTCCGCTGACATATAAAAATGCTTCGGAAATCTTGCATTGTTCTCGGCATTCCGCTGACGTTTAAAAATGCTTCGGAACTCTTCAATTGTTCTCGGAATTCTGCTGAACTTTTAAAAATACTTCGGAACTCTTCCATTGTTCTCCAAATTCCGCTGAAGTTTAAAAATGCTTCGGAACCCTTCCATTTTTCTCGGAATTCTGCTGAAGTTTAAAAATGCTTCGGAACTCTTCCATTGTTCTCAGAATTCCGCTGACTCTTAAAAATGCTTCAGAACTCTTCCATTGTTCTCGGAATTCCGCTGACGTTTAAAAATGCTTCGGAACTCTTCCATTGTTCTCGGAATTCCGCTGACGTTTAAAAATGCTTCGGAAATCTTCCATTGTTTTCAAAATTCCGCTGACGCTTACAAATGCTTCAGAACTCTTCCATTGTTCTCGGAATTCTGTTGAAGTTTAAAAATGCTTCGAAACTCTTCCATTGTTCTCGGAATTCCGATGACGTTTAAAAATGCTTCACAACTCTTTCATTGTTCTCGGAATTCCGCTGACGTTTAAAAATGCTTCGGAACTCTTCCATTGTTCTCGTAATTCCGTTGAAGTTTAAAAATGCTTCGAAACTCTTCCATTGTTCTCAGAATTCTGCTGAAGTTTAAAAATGCTTCAGAACTCTTCCATTGTTCTCGGAATTCCGCTGACGTTTAATAATGCTTCGCAACTCTTTCATTGTTCTCGGAATTCCGCTGAAATTTAAAAATGCTTCAGAACTCTTCCATTGTTCTCAGAATTCCGCTGACGTTTAAAAATGCTTCGGTACTCTTCCTTTGTTCTCGGAATTCCGCTGACATATAAAAATGCTTCGGAAATCTTGCATTGTTCTCGGCATTCCGCTGACATTTAAAAATGCTTCAGAACTCTTCAATTGTTCTCGGAATTCTGCTGAACTTTTAAAATGCTTTGGAACTCTTCCATTGCTCTCAGAATTCTGCTGAAGTTTAAAAATGCTTCAGAACTCTTACATTGTTCTCGGAATTCTGCTGACGTTTAAAAATGCTTCGGAACTCTTCCATTGTTCTCGAAATTCCGTTGAAGTTTAAAAATGCTTCGGAACTCTTCCATTGTTCTCGGAATTCTGCTGAAGTTTAAAAATGCTTCGAAACTCTTCCATTGTTCTCAGAATTCCGCTGACGTTTAAAAATGCTTCAGAACTCTTACATTGTTCTCGGAATTCTGCTGAAGTCAAAAAATTCATCTGAACTCTTCCATTATTCTCGGAATTCATGTGAATTTTAAAAATGCTTCGGAACTCTTCTATTGTTCTCGGAATTCCGCTGAAGTTTAAAAATGCTTAAAATCTCTTACATTGTTCTCGGAATTCCGCTGAAGTTTAAAAATGCTTCGGAACTGTTCCATTGTTCTCGGAATTCTGCTGAAGTTTAAAAATGCTTCAGAACTCTTCCATTGTTCTCAGAATTCCGCTGACGTTTAAAAATGCTTCGGAAATCTTCCATTGTTCTCGGAATTCCGCTGACTTTTAAAAATGCTTCGGAACTCTTCCATTGTTCTCCAAATTCCGCTGAAGTTTAAAAATGCTTCGGAACCCTTCCATTGTTCTCGGAATTCTGCTGAAGTTTAAAAATGCTTCGGAACTCTTCCATTGTTCTCAGTATTCCGCTGACGTTTAAAAATGCTTCGGAAATCTTCCATTGTTTTCAAAATTCCGCTGACGCTTAAAAATGCTTCAGAACTCTTCCATTGTTCTCGGAATTCCGTTGAAGTTTAAAAATGCTTCGAAACTCTTCCATTGTTCTCGGAATTCCGATGACATTTAAAAATGCTTCACAACTCTTCCATTGTTCTCGGAATTCCGCTGACGTTTAATAATGCTTCGCAACTCTTTCATTGTTCTCGGAATTCCGCTGACGTTTAAAAATGCTTCGGAACTCTTCCATTGTTCTCGGAATTCCGCTGACGTTTAAAAATGCTTCGGAACTCTTCCATTGTTCTCGGAATTCCGCTGACGTTTAAAAATGCTTCGGAACTCTTCCATTGTTCTTGGAATTCTGCTGAAGTTTTAAAATGCTTCGGTACTCTTCCATTGTTCTCCAAATTCCGCTGAAGTTTAAAAATGCTTCGGAACCCTTCCATTGTTCTCGGAATTCCGCTGACGTTTAAAAATGCTTCGGAACTCTTCCATTGTTCTCGGAATTCCGCTGATGTTTAAAAATGCTTCGGAACTCTTCCATTGTTCTCGGAATTCCGCTGACGTTTAAAAATGCTTCGGAACTCTTCCATTGTTCTCGGAATTCCGCTGACATATAAAAATGCTTCGGAAATCTTGCATTGTTCTCGGAATTCCGCTGACGTTTAAAAATGCTTCGGAACTCTTCCATTGTTCTCGGAATTCCGATGACGTTTTAAAATGCTTCGGTACTCTTCCATTGTTCTCGGAATTCCGCTGACGTTTAAAAATTCTTCGGAACTCTTCCATTATTCTCGCAATTCGTGTGAATTTTAAAAATGCTTCGGAACTTTTCTATTGTTCTCGGAATTCCGCTGAAGTTTAAAAATGCTTAAAATCTCTTACATTGTTCTCGGAATTCCGCTGAAGTTTAAAAATGCTTCGGAACTCTTCCATTGTTCTCGGAATTCTGCTGAAGTTTAAAAATGCTTCAGAACTCTTCCATTGTTCTCAGAATTCCGCTGACGTTTAAAAATGCTTCGGAAATCTTCCATTGTTTTCAAAATTCCGCTGACGTTTAAAAATGCTTCAGAACTTTTCCATTGTTCTCAGAATTCTGCTGACGTTTAAAAATGCTTCGGAACTCTTCCATTGTTCTCGGCATTCCGCTGAAGTTTAAAAATGCTTCGGAACCCTTCCATTTTTCTCGGAATTCTGCTGACATTTAAAAATGCTTCGGAAATCTTCCATTGTTTTCAAAATTCCGCTGACTCTTAAAAATTCTTCAGAACTCTTCCATTGTTCTCGGAATTCCGCTGACGTTTAAAAATGCTTCGGAACTCTTCCATTGTTCTCGGAATTCCGCTGACGTTTAAAAATGCTTCGGAACTCTTCCATTGTTCTTGGAATTCTGCTGAAGTTTTAAAATGCTTCGGTACTCTTCCATTGTTCTCGGAATTCTGCTGACGCTTAAAAATGCTTCGGAACTCTTCCATTGTTCTCGGAATTCCGCTGACATTTAAAAATGCTTCGGAACTCTTCCATTGTTCTTGGAATTCTGCTGAAGTTTTAAAATGCTTCGGTACTCTTCCATTGTTCTCCAAATTCCGCTGAAGTTTAAAAATGCTTCGGAACCCTTCCATTTTTCTCGGAATTCTGCAGACATTTAAAAATGCTTCGGAAATCTTCCATTGTTTTCAAAATTCCGCTGACGTTTAAAAATGCTTCAGAACTCTTCCATTGTTCTCGGAATTCCGCTGACATTTAAAAATGCTTCGGAACTCTTCCATTGTTCTCGGAATTCCGCTGACGTTTAAAAATTGTTCGGTACTCTTCCATTGTTCTCGGAATTCCGCTGACATATAAAAATGCTTCGGAAATCTTGCATTGTTCTCGGCATTCCGCTGACGTTTAAAAATGCTTCGGAACTCTTCAATTGTTCTCGGAATTCTGCTGAACTTTTAAAAATACTTCGGAACTCTTCCATTGTTCTCCAAATTCCGCTGAAGTTTAAAAATGCTTCGGAACCCTTCCATTTTTCTCGGAATTCTGCTGAAGTTTAAAAATGCTTCGGAACTCTTCCATTGTTCTCAGAATTCCGCTGACTCTTAAAAATGCTTCAGAACTCTTCCATTGTTCTCGGAATTCCGCTGACGTTTAAAAATGCTTCGGAACTCTTCCATTGTTCTCGGAATTCCGCTGACGTTTAAAAATGCTTCGGAAATCTTCCATTGTTTTCAAAATTCCGCTGACGCTTACAAATGCTTCAGAACTCTTCCATTGTTCTCGGAATTCTGTTGAAGTTTAAAAATGCTTCGAAACTCTTCCATTGTTCTCGGAATTCCGATGACGTTTAAAAATGCTTCACAACTCTTTCATTGTTCTCGGAATTCCGCTGACGTTTAAAAATGCTTCGGAACTCTTCCATTGTTCTCGTAATTCCGTTGAAGTTTAAAAATGCTTCGAAACTCTTCCATTGTTCTCAGAATTCTGCTGAAGTTTAAAAATGCTTCAGAACTCTTCCATTGTTCTCGGAATTCCGCTGACGTTTAATAATGCTTCGCAACTCTTTCATTGTTCTCGGAATTCCGCTGAAATTTAAAAATGCTTCAGAACTCTTCCATTGTTCTCAGAATTCCGCTGACGTTTAAAAATGCTTCGGTACTCTTCCTTTGTTCTCGGAATTCCGCTGACATATAAAAATGCTTCGGAAATCTTGCATTGTTCTCGGCATTCCGCTGACATTTAAAAATGCTTCAGAACTCTTCAATTGTTCTCGGAATTCTGCTGAACTTTTAAAATGCTTTGGAACTCTTCCATTGCTCTCAGAATTCTGCTGAAGTTTAAAAATGCTTCAGAACTCTTACATTGTTCTCGGAATTCTGCTGACGTTTAAAAATGCTTCGGAACTCTTCCATTGTTCTCGAAATTCCGTTGAAGTTTAAAAATGCTTCGGAACTCTTCCATTGTTCTCGGAATTCTGCTGAAGTTTAAAAATGCTTCGAAACTCTTCCATTGTTCTCAGAATTCCGCTGACGTTTAAAAATGCTTCAGAACTCTTACATTGTTCTCGGAATTCTGCTGAAGTCAAAAAATTCATCTGAACTCTTCCATTATTCTCGGAATTCATGTGAATTTTAAAAATGCTTCGGAACTCTTCTATTGTTCTCGGAATTCCGCTGAAGTTTAAAAATGCTTAAAATCTCTTACATTGTTCTCGGAATTCCGCTGAAGTTTAAAAATGCTTCGGAACTGTTCCATTGTTCTCGGAATTCTGCTGAAGTTTAAAAATGCTTCAGAACTCTTCCATTGTTCTCAGAATTCCGCTGACGTTTAAAAATGCTTCGGAAATCTTCCATTGTTCTCGGAATTCCGCTGACTTTTAAAAATGCTTCGGAACTCTTCCATTGTTCTCCAAATTCCGCTGAAGTTTAAAAATGCTTCGGAACCCTTCCATTGTTCTCGGAATTCTGCTGAAGTTTAAAAATGCTTCGGAACTCTTCCATTGTTCTCAGTATTCCGCTGACGTTTAAAAATGCTTCGGAAATCTTCCATTGTTTTCAAAATTCCGCTGACGCTTAAAAATGCTTCAGAACTCTTCCATTGTTCTCGGAATTCCGTTGAAGTTTAAAAATGCTTCGAAACTCTTCCATTGTTCTCGGAATTCCGATGACATTTAAAAATGCTTCACAACTCTTCCATTGTTCTCGGAATTCCGCTGACGTTTAATAATGCTTCGCAACTCTTTCATTGTTCTCGGAATTCCGCTGACGTTTAAAAATGCTTCGGAACTCTTCCATTGTTCTCGGAATTCCGTTAAAGTTTAAAAATGCTTCGAAACTCTTCCATTGTTCTCAGAATTCTGCTGAAGTTTAAAAATGCTTCGGAACTCTTCCATTGTTCTCGGAATTCCGCTGACGTTTAAAAATGCTTCTGAACTCTTCCATTGTTCTCGGAATTCCGTTGAAGTTTAAAAATGCTTCGAAACTCTTCCATTGTTCTCGGAATTCTGCTGAAGTTTAAAAATGCTTCAGAACTCTTCCATTGTTCTCGGAATTCCGCTGACGTTTAATAATGCTTCGCAACTCTTTCCTTGTTCTCGGAATTCCGCTGACGTTTAAAAATGCTTCGGAACTCTTCCATTGTTCTCGGAATTCCGCTGACGTTTAAAAATGCTTCGGAACTCTTCCATTGTTCTTGGAATTCTGCTGAAGTTTTAAAATGCTTCGGTACTCTTCCATTGTTCTCCAAATTCCGCTGAAGTTTAAAAATGCTTCGGAACCCTTCCATTTTTCTCGGAATTCTGCTGACATTTAAAAATGCTTCGGAAATCTTCCATTGTTTTCAAAATTCCGCTGACGTTTAAAAATGCTTCAGAACTCTTCCATTGTTCTCGGAATTCCGCTGACATTTAAAAATGCTTCGGAACTCTTCCATTGTTCTCGGAATTCCGCTGACGTTTAAAAATTGTTCGGTACTCTTCCATTGTTCTCGGAATTCCGCTGACATATAAAAATGCTTCGGAAATCTTGCATTGTTCTCGGCATTCCGCTGACGTTTAAAAATGCTTCGGAACTCTTCAATTGTTCTCGGAATTCTGCTGAACTTTTAAAAATACTTCGGAACTCTTCCATTGTTCTCCAAATTCCGCTGAAGTTTAAAAATGCTTCGGAACCCTTCCATTTTTCTCGGAATTCTGCTGAAGTTTAAAAATGCTTCGGAACTCTTCCATTGTTCTCAGAATTCCGCTGACTCTTAAAAATGCTTCAGAACTCTTCCATTGTTCTCGGAATTCCGCTGACGTTTAAAAATGCTTCGGAACTCTTCCATTGTTCTCGGAATTCCGCTGACGTTTAAAAATGCTTCGGAACTCTTCCATTGTTCTTGGAATTCTGCTGAAGTTTTAAAATGCTTCGGTACTCTTCCATTGTTCTCCAAATTCCGCTGAAGTTTAAAAATGCTTCGGAACCCTTCCATTGTTCTCGGAATTCCGCTGACGTTTAAAAATGCTTCGGAACTCTTCCATTGTTCTCGGAATTCCGCTGATGTTTAAAAATGCTTCGGAACTCTTCCATTGTTCTCGGAATTCCGCTGACGTTTAAAAATGCTTCGGAACTCTTCCATTGTTCTCGGAATTCCGCTGACATATAAAAATGCTTCGGAAATCTTGCATTGTTCTCGGAATTCCGCTGACGTTTAAAAATGCTTCGGAACTCTTCCATTGTTCTCGGAATTCCGATGACGTTTTAAAATGCTTCGGTACTCTTCCATTGTTCTCGGAATTCCGCTGACGTTTAAAAATTCTTCGGAACTCTTCCATTATTCTCGCAATTCGTGTGAATTTTAAAAATGCTTCGGAACTTTTCTATTGTTCTCGGAATTCCGCTGAAGTTTAAAAATGCTTAAAATCTCTTACATTGTTCTCGGAATTCCGCTGAAGTTTAAAAATGCTTCGGAACTCTTCCATTGTTCTCGGAATTCTGCTGAAGTTTAAAAATGCTTCAGAACTCTTCCATTGTTCTCAGAATTCCGCTGACGTTTAAAAATGCTTCGGAAATCTTCCATTGTTTTCAAAATTCCGCTGACGTTTAAAAATGCTTCAGAACTTTTCCATTGTTCTCAGAATTCTGCTGACGTTTAAAAATGCTTCGGAACTCTTCCATTGTTCTCGGCATTCCGCTGAAGTTTAAAAATGCTTCGGAACCCTTCCATTTTTCTCGGAATTCTGCTGACATTTAAAAATGCTTCGGAAATCTTCCATTGTTTTCAAAATTCCGCTGACTCTTAAAAATTCTTCAGAACTCTTCCATTGTTCTCGGAATTCCGCTGACGTTTAAAAATGCTTCGGAACTCTTCCATTGTTCTCGGAATTCCGCTGACGTTTAAAAATGCTTCGGAACTCTTCCATTGTTCTTGGAATTCTGCTGAAGTTTTAAAATGCTTCGGTACTCTTCCATTGTTCTCGGAATTCTGCTGACGCTTAAAAATGCTTCGGAACTCTTCCATTGTTCTCGGAATTCCGCTGACATTTAAAAATGCTTCGGAACTCTTCCATTGTTCTTGGAATTCTGCTGAAGTTTTAAAATGCTTCGGTACTCTTCCATTGTTCTCCAAATTCCGCTGAAGTTTAAAAATGCTTCGGAACCCTTCCATTTTTCTCGGAATTCTGCAGACATTTAAAAATGCTTCGGAAATCTTCCATTGTTTTCAAAATTCCGCTGACGTTTAAAAATGCTTCAGAACTCTTCCATTGTTCTCGGAATTCCGCTGACATTTAAAAATGCTTCGGAACTCTTCCATTGTTCTCGGAATTCCGCTGACGTTTAAAAATTGTTCGGTACTCTTCCATTGTTCTCGGAATTCCGCTGACATATAAAAATGCTTCGGAAATCTTGCATTGTTCTCGGCATTCCGCTGACGTTTAAAAATGCTTCGGAACTCTTCAATTGTTCTCGGAATTCTGCTGAACTTTTAAAAATACTTCGGAACTCTTCCATTGTTCTCCAAATTCCGCTGAAGTTTAAAAATGCTTCGGAACCCTTCCATTTTTCTCGGAATTCTGCTGAAGTTTAAAAATGCTTCGGAACTCTTCCATTGTTCTCAGAATTCCGCTGACTCTTAAAAATGCTTCAGAACTCTTCCATTGTTCTCGGAATTCCGCTGACGTTTAAAAATGCTTCGGAACTCTTCCATTGTTCTCGGAATTCCGCTGACGTTTAAAAATGCTTCGGAACTCTTCCATTGTTCTCGGAATTCCGCTGATGTTTAAAAATGCTTCGGAACTCTTCCATTGTTCTTGGAATTCTGCTGAAGTTTTAAAATGCTTCGGTACTCTTCCATTGTTCTCGGAATTCTGCTGACGCTTAAAAATGCTTCGGAACTCTTCCATTGTTCTCGGAATTCCGCTGACATATAAAAATGCTTCGGAAATCTTGCATTGTTCTCGGCATTCCGCTGACGTTTAAAAATGCTTCGGAACTCTTCAATTGTTCTCGGAATTCCGCTGACGTTTAAAAATGCTTCGGAACTCTTCCATTGTTCTCGGAATTCCGCTGACGTTTAAAAATGCTTCGGAACTCTTCCATTGTTCTCCAAATTCCGCTGAAGTTTAAAAATGCTTCGGAACCCTTCCATTGTTCTCGGAATTCTGCTGAAGTTTAAAAATGCTTCGGAACTCTTCCATTGTTCTCAGAATTCCGCTGACGTTTAAAAATGCTTCGGAAATCTTCCATTGTTTTCAAAATTCCGCTGACGCTTAAAAATGCTTCAGAACTCTTCCATTGTTCTCGGAATTCCGTTGAAGTTTAAAAATGCTTCGAAACTCTTCCATTGTTCTCGGAATTCCGATGACGTTTAAAAATGCTTCACAACTCTTCCATTGTTCTCGGAATTCCGCTGACGTTTAATAATGCTTCGCAACTCTTTCATTGTTCTCGGAATTCCGCTGACGTTTAAAAATGCTTCGGAACTCTTCCATTGTTCTCGGAATTCCGTTAAAGTTTAAAAATGCTTCGAAACTCTTCCATTGTTCTCAGAATTCTGCTGAAGTTTAAAAATGCTTCGGAACTCTTCCATTGTTCTCGGAATTCCGCTGACGTTTAATAATGCTTCGCAACTCTTTCATTGTTCTCAGAATTCCGCTGAAATTTAAAAATGCTTCAGAACTCTTTCATTGTTCTCAGAATTCCGCTGACGTTTAAAAATGCTTCGGTACTCTTTCTTTGTTCTCGGAATTCCGCTGACATATAAAAATGCTTGGAAATCTTGCATTGTTCTCGGCATTCCGCTGACGTTTAAAAATGCTTCAGAACTCTTCAATTGTTCTCGGAATTCTGCTGAACTTTTAAAATGCTTTGGAACTCTTCCATTGCTCTCAGAATTCTGCTGAAGTTTAAAAATGCTTCAGAACTCTTACATTGTTCTCGGAATTCTGCTGACGTTTAAAAATGCTTCGGAACTCTTCCATTGTTCTCGAAATTCCGTTGAAGTTTAAAAATGCTTCGGAACTCTTCCATTGTTCTCGGAATTCTGCTGAAGTTTAAAAATGCTTCGAAACTCTTCCATTGTTCTCAGAATTCCGCTGACGTTTAAAAATGCTTCGGTACTCTTCCATTGTTCTCGGAATTCTGCTGACGTTTAAAAATGCTTCGGAACTCTTCCATTGTTCTCGGCATTCCGCTGACGTTTAAAAATGCTTCGGAACTCTTCAATTGTTCTCGGAATTCTGCTGAACTTTTAAAAATGCTTCGGAACTCTTCCATTGTTCTCGGAATTTCGCTGACGTTTAAAAATGCTTCGGAACTCTTCCATTGTTCTTGGAATTCTGCTGAAGTTTTAAAATGCTTCGGTACTCTTCCATTGTTCTCCAAATTCCGCTGAAGTTTAAAAATGCTTCGGAACTCTTCCATTGTTCTAGGAATTCTGCTGAAGTCTAAAAATTCATCTGAACTCTTCCATTATTCTCGGAATTCATGTGAATTTTAAAAATGCTTCGGAACTCTTCTATTGTTCTCGGAATTCCGCTGAAGTTTAAAAATGCTTAAAATCTCTTACATTGTTCTCGGAATTCCGCTGAAGTTTAAAAATGCTTCGGAACTGTTCCATTGTTCTCGGAATTCTGCTGAAGTTTAAAAATGCTTCAGAACTCTTCCATTGTTCTCAGAATTCCGCTGACGTTTAAAAATGCTTCGGAAATCTTCCATTGTTCTCGGAATTCCGCTGACTTTTAAAAATGCTTCGGAACTCTTCCATTGTTCTCCAAATTCCGCTGAAGTTTAAAAATGCTTCGGAACCCTTCCATTGTTCTCGGAATTCTGCTGAAGTTTAAAAATGCTTCGGAACTCTTCCATTGTTCTCAGTATTCCGCTGACGTTTAAAAATGCTTCGGAAATCTTCCATTGTTTTCAAAATTCCGCTGACGCTTAAAAATGCTTCAGAACTCTTCCATTGTTCTCGGAATTCCGTTGAAGTTTAAAAATGCTTCGAAACTCTTCCATTGTTCTCGGAATTCCGATGACGTTTAAAAATGCTTCACAACTCTTCCATTGTTCTCGGAATTCCGCTGACGTTTAATAATGCTTCGCAACTCTTTCATTGTTCTCGGAATTCCGCTGACGTTTAAAAATGCTTCGGAACTCTTCCATTGTTCTCGGAATTCCGTTAAAGTTTAAAAATGCTTCGAAACTCTTCCATTGTTCTCAGAATTCTGCTGAAGTTTAAAAATGCTTCGGAACTCTTCCATTGTTCTCGGAATTCCGCTGACGTTTAAAAATGCTTCTGAACTCTTCCATTGTTCTCGGAATTCCGTTGAAGTTTAAAAATGCTTCGAAACTCTTCCATTGTTCTCGGAATTCTGCTGAAGTTTAAAAATGCTTCAGAACTCTTCCATTGTTCTCGGAATTCCGCTGACGTTTAATAATGCTTCGCAACTCTTTCCTTGTTCTCGGAATTCCGCTGACGTTTAAAAATGCTTCGGAACTCTTCCATTGTTCTCGGAATTCCGCTGACGTTTAAAAATGCTTCGGAACTCTTCCATTGTTCTTGGAATTCTGCTGAAGTTTTAAAATGCTTCGGTACTCTTCCATTGTTCTCCAAATTCCGCTGAAGTTTAAAAATGCTTCGGAACCCTTCCATTTTTCTCGGAATTCTGCTGACATTTAAAAATGCTTCGGAAATCTTCCATTGTTTTCAAAATTCCGCTGACGTTTAAAAATGCTTCAGAACTCTTCCATTGTTCTCGGAATTCCGCTGACATTTAAAAATGCTTCGGAACTCTTCCATTGTTCTCGGAATTCCGCTGACGTTTAAAAATTGTTCGGTACTCTTCCATTGTTCTCGGAATTCCGCTGACATATAAAAATGCTTCGGAAATCTTGCATTGTTCTCGGCATTCCGCTGACGTTTAAAAATGCTTCGGAACTCTTCAATTGTTCTCGGAATTCTGCTGAACTTTTAAAAATACTTCGGAACTCTTCCATTGTTCTCCAAATTCCGCTGAAGTTTAAAAATGCTTCGGAACCCTTCCATTTTTCTCGGAATTCTGCTGAAGTTTAAAAATGCTTCGGAACTCTTCCATTGTTCTCAGAATTCCGCTGACTCTTAAAAATGCTTCAGAACTCTTCCATTGTTCTCGGAATTCCGCTGACGTTTAAAAATGCTTCGGAACTCTTCCATTGTTCTCGGAATTCCGCTGACGTTTAAAAATGCTTCGGAACTCTTCCATTGTTCTTGGAATTCTGCTGAAGTTTTAAAATGCTTCGGTACTCTTCCATTGTTCTCGGAATTCTGCTGACGCTTAAAAATGCTTCGGAACTCTTCCATTGTTCTCGGAATTCCGCTGACGTTTAAAAATGCTTCGGAACTCTTCCATTGTTCTCGGAATTCCGCTGACATATAAAAATGCTTCGGAAATCTTGCATTGTTCTCGGAATTCCGCTGACGTTTAAAAATGCTTCGGAACTCTTCCATTGTTCTCGGAATTCCGATGACGTTTTAAAATGCTTCGGTACTCTTCCATTGTTCTCGGAATTCCGCTGACGTTTAAAAATTCTTCGGAACTCTTCCATTATTCTCGCAATTCGTGTGAATTTTAAAAATGCTTCGGAACTTTTCTATTGTTCTCGGAATTCCGCTGAAGTTTAAAAATGCTTAAAATCTCTTACATTGTTCTCGGAATTCCGCTGAAGTTTAAAAATGCTTAAAATCTCTTACATTGTTCTCGGAATTCCGCTGAAGTTTAAAAATGCTTCGGAACTCTTCCATTGTTCTCGGAATTCTGCTGAAGTTTAAAAATGCTTCAGAACTCTTCCATTGTTCTCAGAATTCCGCTGACGTTTAAAAATGCTTCGGAAATCTTCCATTGTTTTCAAAATTCCGCTGACGTTTAAAAATGCTTCGGAACTTTTCCATTGTTCTCAGAATTCTGCTGACGTTTAAAAATGCTTCGGAACTCTTCCATTGTTCTCGGCATTCCGCTGACGTTTAAAAATGCTTCGGAACTCTTCAATTGTTCTCGGAATTCTGCTGAACTTTTAAAAATGCTTCGGAACTCTTCCATTGTTCTCGGAATTCCGCTGACGTTTAAAAATGCTTCGGAACTCTTCTATTGTTCTCGGAATTCCGCTGAAGTTTAAAAATGCTTAAAATCTCTTACATTGTTCTCGGAATTCCGCTGAAGTTTAAAAATGCTTCGGAACTCTTCCATTGTTCTCGGAATTCTGTTGAAGTTTAAAAATGCTTCAGAACTCTTCCATTGTTCTCAGAATTCCGCTGACGTTTAAAAATGCTTCGGAAATCTTCCATTGTTCTCGGAATTCCGATGACGTTTAAAAATGCTTCACAACTCTTCCATTGTTCTCGGAATTCCGCTGACTTTTAAAAATGCTTCGGAACTCTTCCATTGTTCTCCAAATTCCGATGAAGTTTAAAAATGCTTCGGAACCCTTCCATTGTTCTCGGAATTCTGCTGAAGTTTAAAAATGCTTCGGAACTCTTCCATTGTTCTCAGAATTCCGCTGACGTTTAAAAATGCTTCGGAAATCTTCCATTGTTTTCAAAATTCCGCTGACGCTTAAAAATGCTTCAGAACTCTTCCATTGTTCTCGGAATTCTGTTGAAGTTTAAAAATGCTTCGAAACTCTTCCATTGTTCTCGGAATTCCGATGACGTTTAAAAATGCTTCACAACTCTTTCATTGTTCTCGGAATTCCGCTGACGTTTAAAAATGCTTCGGAACTCTTCCATTGTTCTCGTAATTCCGTTGAAGTTTAAAAATGCTTCGAAACTCTTCCATTGTTCTCAGAATTCTGCTGAAGTTTAAAAATGCTTCAGAACTCTTCCATTGTTCTCGGAATTCCGCTGACGTTTAATAATGCTTCGCAACTCTTTCATTGTTCTCGGAATTCCGCTGAAATTTAAAAATGCTTCAGAACTCTTCCATTGTTCTCAGAATTCCGCTGACGTTTAAAAATGCTTCGGTACTCTTCCTTTGTTCTCGGAATTCCGCTGACATATAAAAATGCTTCGGAAATCTTGCATTGTTCTCGGCATTCCGCTGACATTTAAAAATGCTTCAGAACTCTTCAATTGTTCTCGGAATTCTGCTGAACTTTTAAAATGCTTTGGAACTCTTCCATTGCTCTCAGAATTCTGCTGAAGTTTAAAAATGCTTCAGAACTCTTACATTGTTCTCGGAATTCTGCTGACGTTTAAAAATGCTTCGGAACTCTTCCATTGTTCTCGAAATTCCGTTGAAGTTTAAAAATGCTTCGGAACTCTTCCATTGTTCTCGGAATTCTGCTGAAGTTTAAAAATGCTTCGAAACTCTTCCATTGTTCTCAGAATTCCGCTGACGTTTAAAAATGCTTCAGAACTCTTACATTGTTCTCGGAATTCTGCTGAAGTCAAAAAATTCATCTGAACTCTTCCATTATTCTCGGAATTCATGTGAATTTTAAAAATGCTTCGGAACTCTTCTATTGTTCTCGGAATTCCGCTGAAGTTTAAAAATGCTTAAAATCTCTTACATTGTTCTCGGAATTCCGCTGAAGTTTAAAAATGCTTCGGAACTGTTCCATTGTTCTCGGAATTCTGCTGAAGTTTAAAAATGCTTCAGAACTCTTCCATTGTTCTCAGAATTCCGCTGACGTTTAAAAATGCTTCGGAAATCTTCCATTGTTCTCGGAATTCCGCTGACTTTTAAAAATGCTTCGGAACTCTTCCATTGTTCTCCAAATTCCGCTGAAGTTTAAAAATGCTTCGGAACCCTTCCATTGTTCTCGGAATTCTGCTGAAGTTTAAAAATGCTTCGGAACTCTTCCATTGTTCTCAGTATTCCGCTGACGTTTAAAAATGCTTCGGAAATCTTCCATTGTTTTCAAAATTCCGCTGACGCTTAAAAATGCTTCAGAACTCTTCCATTGTTCTCGGAATTCCGTTGAAGTTTAAAAATGCTTCGAAACTCTTCCATTGTTCTCGGAATTCCGATGACATTTAAAAATGCTTCACAACTCTTCCATTGTTCTCGGAATTCCGCTGACGTTTAATAATGCTTCGCAACTCTTTCATTGTTCTCGGAATTCCGCTGACGTTTAAAAATGCTTCGGAACTCTTCCATTGTTCTCGGAATTCCGTTAAAGTTTAAAAATGCTTCGAAACTCTTCCATTGTTCTCAGAATTCTGCTGAAGTTTAAAAATGCTTCGGAACTCTTCCATTGTTCTCGGAATTCCGCTGACGTTTAAAAATGCTTCTGAACTCTTCCATTGTTCTCGGAATTCCGTTGAAGTTTAAAAATGCTTCGAAACTCTTCCATTGTTCTCGGAATTCTGCTGAAGTTTAAAAATGCTTCAGAACTCTTCCATTGTTCTCGGAATTCCGCTGACGTTTAATAATGCTTCGCAACTCTTTCCTTGTTCTCGGAATTCCGCTGACGTTTAAAAATGCTTCGGAACTCTTCCATTGTTCTCGGAATTCCGCTGACGTTTAAAAATGCTTCGGAACTCTTCCATTGTTCTTGGAATTCTGCTGAAGTTTTAAAATGCTTCGGTACTCTTCCATTGTTCTCCAAATTCCGCTGAAGTTTAAAAATGCTTCGGAACCCTTCCATTTTTCTCGGAATTCTGCTGACATTTAAAAATGCTTCGGAAATCTTCCATTGTTTTCAAAATTCCGCTGACGTTTAAAAATGCTTCAGAACTCTTCCATTGTTCTCGGAATTCCGCTGACATTTAAAAATGCTTCGGAACTCTTCCATTGTTCTCGGAATTCCGCTGACGTTTAAAAATTGTTCGGTACTCTTCCATTGTTCTCGGAATTCCGCTGACATATAAAAATGCTTCGGAAATCTTGCATTGTTCTCGGCATTCCGCTGACGTTTAAAAATGCTTCGGAACTCTTCAATTGTTCTCGGAATTCTGCTGAACTTTTAAAAATACTTCGGAACTCTTCCATTGTTCTCCAAATTCCGCTGAAGTTTAAAAATGCTTCGGAACCCTTCCATTTTTCTCGGAATTCTGCTGAAGTTTAAAAATGCTTCGGAACTCTTCCATTGTTCTCAGAATTCCGCTGACTCTTAAAAATGCTTCAGAACTCTTCCATTGTTCTCGGAATTCCGCTGACGTTTAAAAATGCTTCGGAACTCTTCCATTGTTCTCGGAATTCCGCTGACGTTTAAAAATGCTTCGGAACTCTTCCATTGTTCTTGGAATTCTGCTGAAGTTTTAAAATGCTTCGGTACTCTTCCATTGTTCTCCAAATTCCGCTGAAGTTTAAAAATGCTTCGGAACCCTTCCATTGTTCTCGGAATTCCGCTGACGTTTAAAAATGCTTCGGAACTCTTCCATTGTTCTCGGAATTCCGCTGATGTTTAAAAATGCTTCGGAACTCTTCCATTGTTCTCGGAATTCCGCTGACGTTTAAAAATGCTTCGGAACTCTTCCATTGTTCTCGGAATTCCGCTGACATATAAAAATGCTTCGGAAATCTTGCATTGTTCTCGGAATTCCGCTGACGTTTAAAAATGCTTCGGAACTCTTCCATTGTTCTCGGAATTCTGATGACGTTTTAAAATGCTTCGGTACTCTTCCATTGTTCTCGGAATTCCGCTGACGTTTAAAAATTCTTCGGAACTCTTCCATTATTCTCGCAATTCGTGTGAATTTTAAAAATGCTTCGGAACTTTTCTATTGTTCTCGGAATTCCGCTGAAGTTTAAAAATGCTTAAAATCTCTTACATTGTTCTCGGAATTCCGCTGAAGTTTAAAAATGCTTCGGAACTCTTCCATTGTTCTCGGAATTCTGCTGAAGTTTAAAAATGCTTCAGAACTCTTCCATTGTTCTCAGAATTCCGCTGACGTTTAAAAATGCTTCGGAAATCTTCCATTGTTTTCAAAATTCCGCTGACGTTTAAAAATGCTTCAGAACTTTTCCATTGTTCTCAGAATTCTGCTGACGTTTAAAAATGCTTCGGAACTCTTCCATTGTTCTCGGCATTCCGCTGAAGTTTAAAAATGCTTCGGAACCCTTCCATTTTTCTCGGAATTCTGCTGACATTTAAAAATGCTTCGGAAATCTTCCATTGTTTTCAAAATTCCGCTGACTCTTAAAAATGCTTCAGAACTCTTCCATTGTTCTCGGAATTCCGCTGACGTTTAAAAATGCTTCGGAACTCTTCCATTGTTCTCGGAATTCCGCTGACGTTTAAAAATGCTTCGGAACTCTTCCATTGTTCTTGGAATTCTGCTGAAGTTTTAAAATGCTTCGGTACTCTTCCATTGTTCTCGGAATTCTGCTGACGCTTAAAAATGCTTCGGAACTCTTCCATTGTTCTCGGAATTCCGCTGACGTTTAAAAATGCTTCGGAACTCTTCCATTGTTCTTGGAATTCTGCTGAAGTTTTAAAATGCTTCGGTACTCTTCCATTGTTCTCCAAATTCCGCTGAAGTTTAAAAATGCTTCGGAACCCTTCCATTTTTCTCGGAATTCTGCAGACATTTAAAAATGCTTCGGAAATCTTCCATTGTTTTCAAAATTCCGCTGACGTTTAAAAATGCTTCAGAACTCTTCCATTGTTCTCGGAATTCCGCTGACATTTAAAAATGCTTCGGAACTCTTCCATTGTTCTCGGAATTCCGCTGACGTTTAAAAATTGTTCGGTACTCTTCCATTGTTCTCGGAATTCCGCTGACATATAAAAATGCTTCGGAAATCTTGCATTGTTCTCGGCATTCCGCTGACGTTTAAAAATGCTTCGGAACTCTTCAATTGTTCTCGGAATTCTGCTGAACTTTTAAAAATACTTCGGAACTCTTCCATTGTTCTCCAAATTCCGCTGAAGTTTAAAAATGCTTCGGAACCCTTCCATTTTTCTCGGAATTCTGCTGAAGTTTAAAAATGCTTCGGAACTCTTCCATTGTTCTCAGAATTCCGCTGACTCTTAAAAATGCTTCAGAACTCTTCCATTGTTCTCGGAATTCCGCTGACGTTTAAAAATGCTTCGGAACTCTTCCATTGTTCTCGGAATTCCGCTGACGTTTAAAAATGCTTCGGAACTCTTCCATTGTTCTCGGAATTCCGCTGATGTTTAAAAATGCTTCGGAACTCTTCCATTGTTCTCGGAATTCCGCTGATGTTTAAAAATGCTTCGGAACTCTTCCATTGTTCTTGGAATTCTGCTGAAGTTTTAAAATGCTTCGGTACTCTTCCATTGTTCTCGGAATTCTGCTGACGCTTAAAAATGCTTCGGAACTCTTCCATTGTTCTCGGAATTCCGCTGACATATAAAAATGCTTCGGAAATCTTGCATTGTTCTCGGCATTCCGCTGACGTTTAAAAATGCTTCGGAACTCTTCAATTGTTCTCGGAATTCCGCTGACGTTTAAAAATGCTTCGGAACTCTTCCATTGTTCTCGGAATTCCGCTGACGTTTAAAAATGCTTCGGAACTCTTCCATTGTTCTTGGAATTCTGCTGAAGTTTTAAAATGCTTCGGTACTCTTCCATTGTTCTCCAAATTCCGCTGAAGTTTAAAAATGCTTCGGAACCCTTCCATTGTTCTCGGAATTCCGCTGACGTTTAAAAATGCTTCGGAACTCTTCCATTGTTCTCGGAATTCCGCTGATGTTTAAAAATGCTTCGGAACTCTTCCATTGTTCTTGGAATTCTGCTGAAGTTTTAAAATGCTTCGGTACTCTTCCATTGTTCTCGGAATTCTGCTGACGCTTAAAAATGCTTCGGAACTCTTCCATTGTTCTCGGAATTCCGCTGACGTTTAAAAATGCTTCGGAACTCTTCCATTGTTCTCGGAATTCCGCTGACATATAAAAATGCTTCGGAAATATTGCATTGTTCTCGGAATTCCGCTGACGTTTAAAAATGCTTCGGAACTCTTCCATTGTTCTCGGAATTCCGATGACGTTTTAAAATGCTTCGGTACTCTTCCATTGTTCTCGGAATTCCGCTGACGTTTAAAAATTCTTCGGAACTCTTCCATTATTCTCGCAATTCGTGTGAATTTTAAAAATGCTTCGGAACTTTTCTATTGTTCTCGGAATTCCGCTGAAGTTTAAAAATGCTTAAAATCTCTTACATTGTTCTCGGAATTCCGCTGAAGTTTAAAAATGCTTCGGAACTCTTCCATTGTTCTCGGAATTCTGCTGAAGTTTAAAAATGCTTCAGAACTCTTCCATTGTTCTCAGAATTCCGCTGACGTTTAAAAATGCTTCGGAAATCTTCCATTGTTTTCAAAATTCCGCTGACGTTTAAAAATGCTTCAGAACTTTTCCATTGTTCTCAGAATTCTGCTGACGTTTAAAAATGCTTCGGAACTCTTCCATTGTTCTCGGCATTCCGCTGAAGTTTAAAAATGCTTCGGAACCCTTCCATTTTTCTCGGAATTCTGCTGACATTTAAAAATGCTTCGGAAATCTTCCATTGTTTTCAAAATTCCGCTGACTCTTAAAAATGCTTCAGAACTCTTCCATTGTTCTCGGAATTCCGCTGACGTTTAAAAATGCTTCGGAACTCTTCCATTGTTCTCGGAATTCCGCTGACGTTTAAAAATGCTTCGGAACTCTTCCATTGTTCTTGGAATTCTGCTGAAGTTTTAAAATGCTTCGGTACTCTTCCATTGTTCTCGGAATTCTGCTGACGCTTAAAAATGCTTCGGAACTCTTCCATTGTTCTCGGAATTCCGCTGACGTTTAAAAATGCTTCGGAACTCTTCCATTGTTCTCGGAATTCCGCTGACATATAAAAATGCTTCGGAAATCTTGCATTGTTCTCGGAATTCCGCTGACGTTTAAAAATGCTTCGGAACTCTTCCATTGTTCTCGGAATTCCGATGACGTTTTAAAATGCTTCGGTACTCTTCCATTGTTCTCGGAATTCCGCTGACGTTTAAAAATTCTTCGGAACTCTTCCATTATTCTCGCAATTCGTGCGAATTTTAAAAATGCTTCGGAACTTTTCTATTGTTCTCGGAATTCCGCTGAAGTTTAAAAATGCTTAAAATCTCTTACATTGTTCTCGGAATTCCGCTGAAGTTTAAAAATGCTTCGGAACTCTTCCATTGTTCTCGGAATTCTGCTGAAGTTTAAAAATGCTTCAGAACTCTTCCATTGTTCTCAGAATTCCGCTGACGTTTAAAAATGCTTCGGAAATCTTCCATTGTTTTCAAAATTCCGCTGACGTTTAAAAATGCTTCGGAACTTTTCCATTGTTCTCAGAATTCTGCTGACGTTTAAAAATGCTTCGGAACTCTTCCATTGTTCTCGGCATTCCGCTGACGTTTAAAAATGCTTCGGAACTCTTCAATTGTTCTCGGAATTCTGCTGAACTTTTAAAAATGCTTCGGAACTCTTCCATTGTTCTCGGAATTCCGCTGACGTTTAAAAATGCTTCGGAACTCTTCCATTGTTCTCAGAATTCTGCTGACGTTTAAAAATGCTTCTGAACTCTTCCATTGTTCTCGGAATTCCGTTGAAGTTTAAAAATGCTTCGAAACTCTTCCATTATTCTCGGAATTCTGCTGAAGTTTAAAAATGCTTCAGAACTCTTCCATTGTTCTCGGAATTCCGCTGACGTTTAAAAATGCTTCGGAACTCTTCCATTGTTCTCGGAATTCCCTTGAAGTTTAAAAATGCTTCGAAACTCTTCCATTGTTCTCGGAATTCCGCTGACATTTAAAAATGCTTCGGAAATCTTGTATTGTTCTCGGCATTCCGCTGACATATAAAAATGCTTCGGAAATCTTGTATTGTTCTCGGCATTCCGCTGACGTTTAAAAATGCTTCGGAACTCTTCAATTGTTCTCGGAATTCTGCTGAACTTTTAAAATGCTATGGAACTCTTCCATTGCTCTCGGAATTCGGGTGAAGTTTAAAAATGCTTCGGAACTCTTCTATTGTTCTCGGAATTCCGCTGAAGTTTAAAAATGCTTAAAATCTCTTCCATTGTTCTCGTAATTCTGCTCATGTTTAAAAATGCTTCGGAACTCTTTCATTGTTCTCGTAATTCCGCTGAAGTTTAAAAATGCTTCGGAACTCTTCCATTGTTCTCGGAATTCCGATGACGTTTTAAAATGCTTCGGTACTCTTCCATTGTTCTCGGAATTCCGCTGACAATTAAAAATGCTTCGGAACTCTTCCATTGTTCTAGGAATTCTGCTGAAGTCTAAAAATTCATCTGAACTCTTCCATTATTCTCGGAATTCATGTGAATTTTAAAAATGCTTCGGAACTCTTCTATTGTTCTCGGAATTCCGCTGAAGTTTAAAAATGCTTAAAATCTCTTACATTGTTCTCGGAATTCCGCTGAAGTTTAAAAATGCTTCGTAACTCTTCCATTGTTCTCGGAATTCTGTTGAAGTTTAAAAATGCTTCAGAACTCTTCCATTGTTCTCAGAATTCCGCTGACGTTTAAAAATGCTTCGGAAATCTTCCATTGTTCTCGGAATTCCGATGACGTTTAAAAATGCTTCACAACTCTTCCATTGTTCTCGGAATTCCGCTGACTTTTAAAAATGCTTCGGAACTCTTCCATTGTTCTCCAAATTCCGCTGAAGTTTAAAAATGCTTCGGAACCCTTCCATTGTTCTCGGAATTCTGCTGAAGTTTAAAAATGCTTCGGAACTCTTCCATTGTTCTCAGAATTCCGCTGACGTTTAAAAATGCTTCGGAAATCTTCCATTGTTTTCAAAATTCCGCTGACGCTTAAAAATGCTTCAGAACTCTTCCATTGTTCTCGGAATTCTGTTGAAGTTTAAAAATGCTTCGAAACTCTTCCATTGTTCTCGGAATTCCGATGACGTTTAAAAATGCTTCAGAACTCTTCCATTGTTCTCGGAATTCCGCTGACGTTTAATAATGCTTCGCAACTCTTTCATTGTTCTCGGAATTCCGCTGAAATTTAAAAATGCTTCAGAACTCTTCCATTGTTCTCAGAATTCCGCTGACGTTTAAAAATGCTTCGGTACTCTTCCTTTGTTCTCGGAATTCCGCTGACATATAAAAATGCTTCGGAAATCTTGCATTGTTCACGGCATTCCGCTGACATTTAAAAATGCTTCAGAACTCTTCAATTGTTCTCGGAATTCTGCTGAACTTTTAAAATGCTTTGGAACTCTTCCATTGCTCTCAGAATTCTGCTGAAGTTTAAAAATGCTTCAGAACTCTTACATTGTTCTCGGAATTCTGCTGACGTTTAAAAATGCTTCGGAACTCTTCCATTGTTCTCGAAATTCCGTTGAAGTTTAAAAATGCTTCGGAACTCTTCCATTGTTCTCGGAATTCTGCTGAAGTTTAAAAATGCTTCGAAACTCTTCCATTGTTCTCAGAATTCCGCTGACGTTTAAAAATGCTTCGGTACTCTTCCATTGTTCTCGGAATTCTGCTGACGTTTAAAAATGCTTCGGAACTCTTCCATTGTTCTCGGAATTCCGCTGACATATAAAAATGCTTCGGAAATCTTGCATTGTTCTCGGAATTCCGCTGACGTTTAAAAATGCTTCGGAACTCTTCCATTGTTCTCGGAATTCCGATGACGTTTTAAAATGCTTCGGTACTCTTCCATTGTTCTCGGAATTCCGCTGACGTTTAAAAATTCTTCGGAACTCTTCCATTATTCTCGCAATTCGTGCGAATTTTAAAAATGCTTCGGAACTTTTCTATTGTTCTCGGAATTCCGCTGAAGTTTAAAAATGCTTAAAATCTCTTACATTGTTCTCGGAATTCCGCTGAAGTTTAAAAATGCTTCGGAACTCTTCCATTGTTCTCGGAATTCTGCTGAAGTTTAAAAATGCTTCAGAACTCTTCCATTGTTCTCAGAATTCCGCTGACGTTTAAAAATGCTTCGGAAATCTTCCATTGTTTTCAAAATTCCGCTGACGTTTAAAAATGCTTCGGAACTTTTCCATTGTTCTCAGAATTCTGCTGACGTTTAAAAATGCTTCGGAACTCTTCCATTGTTCTCGGCATTCCGCTGACGTTTAAAAATGCTTCGGAACTCTTCAATTGTTCTCGGAATTCTGCTGAACTTTTAAAAATGCTTCGGAACTCTTCCATTGTTCTCGGAATTCCGCTGACGTTTAAAAATGCTTCGGAACTCTTCCATTGTTCTCAGAATTCTGCTGACGTTTAAAAATGCTTCTGAACTCTTCCATTGTTCTCGGAATTCCGTTGAAGTTTAAAAATGCTTCGAAACTCTTCCATTATTCTCGGAATTCTGCTGAAGTTTAAAAATGCTTCAGAACTCTTCCATTGTTCTCGGAATTCCGCTGACGTTTAAAAATGCTTCGGAACTCTTCCATTGTTCTCGGAATTCCCTTGAAGTTTAAAAATGCTTCGAAACTCTTCCATTGTTCTCGGAATTCCGCTGACATTTAAAAATGCTTCGGAAATCTTGTATTGTTCTCGGCATTCCGCTGACATATAAAAATGCTTCGGAAATCTTGTATTGTTCTCGGCATTCCGCTGACGTTTAAAAATGCTTCGGAACTCTTCAATTGTTCTCGGAATTCTGCTGAACTTTTAAAATGCTATGGAACTCTTCCATTGCTCTCGGAATTCGGGTGAAGTTTAAAAATGCTTCGGAACTCTTCTATTGTTCTCGGAATTCCGCTGAAGTTTAAAAATGCTTAAAATCTCTTCCATTGTTCTCGTAATTCTGCTCATGTTTAAAAATGCTTCGGAACTCTTTCATTGTTCTCGTAATTCCGCTGAAGTTTAAAAATGCTTCGGAACTCTTCCATTGTTCTCGGAATTCCGATGACGTTTTAAAATGCTTCGGTACTCTTCCATTGTTCTCGGAATTCCGCTGACAATTAAAAATGCTTCGGAACTCTTCCATTGTTCTAGGAATTCTGCTGAAGTCTAAAAATTCATCTGAACTCTTCCATTATTCTCGGAATTCATGTGAATTTTAAAAATGCTTCGGAACTCTTCTATTGTTCTCGGAATTCCGCTGAAGTTTAAAAATGCTTAAAATCTCTTACATTGTTCTCGGAATTCCGCTGAAGTTTAAAAATGCTTCGTAACTCTTCCATTGTTCTCGGAATTCTGTTGAAGTTTAAAAATGCTTCAGAACTCTTCCATTGTTCTCAGAATTCCGCTGACGTTTAAAAATGCTTCGGAAATCTTCCATTGTTCTCGGAATTCCGATGACGTTTAAAAATGCTTCACAACTCTTCCATTGTTCTCGGAATTCCGCTGACTTTTAAAAATGCTTCGGAACTCTTCCATTGTTCTCCAAATTCCGCTGAAGTTTAAAAATGCTTCGGAACCCTTCCATTGTTCTCGGAATTCTGCTGAAGTTTAAAAATGCTTCGGAACTCTTCCATTGTTCTCAGAATTCCGCTGACGTTTAAAAATGCTTCGGAAATCTTCCATTGTTTTCAAAATTCCGCTGACGCTTAAAAATGCTTCAGAACTCTTCCATTGTTCTCGGAATTCTGTTGAAGTTTAAAAATGCTTCGAAACTCTTCCATTGTTCTCGGAATTCCGATGACGTTTAAAAATGCTTCAGAACTCTTCCATTGTTCTCGGAATTCCGCTGACGTTTAATAATGCTTCGCAACTCTTTCATTGTTCTCGGAATTCCGCTGAAATTTAAAAATGCTTCAGAACTCTTCCATTGTTCTCAGAATTCCGCTGACGTTTAAAAATGCTTCGGTACTCTTCCTTTGTTCTCGGAATTCCGCTGACATATAAAAATGCTTCGGAAATCTTGCATTGTTCACGGCATTCCGCTGACATTTAAAAATGCTTCAGAACTCTTCAATTGTTCTCGGAATTCTGCTGAACTTTTAAAATGCTTTGGAACTCTTCCATTGCTCTCAGAATTCTGCTGAAGTTTAAAAATGCTTCAGAACTCTTACATTGTTCTCGGAATTCTGCTGACGTTTAAAAATGCTTCGGAACTCTTCCATTGTTCTCGAAATTCCGTTGAAGTTTAAAAATGCTTCGGAACTCTTCCATTGTTCTCGGAATTCTGCTGAAGTTTAAAAATGCTTCGAAACTCTTCCATTGTTCTCAGAATTCCGCTGACGTTTAAAAATGCTTCGGTACTCTTCCATTGTTCTCGGAATTCTGCTGACGTTTAAAAATGCTTCGGAACTCTTCCATTGTTCTCGGCATTCCGCTGACGTTTAAAAATGCTTCGGAACTCTTCAATTGTTCTCGGAATTCTGCTGAACTTTTAAAAATGCTTCGGAACTCTTCCATTGTTCTCGGAATTCCGCTGACGTTTAAAAATGCTTCGGAACTCTTCCATTGTTCTTGGAATTCTGCTGAAGTTTTAAAATGCTTCGGTACTCTTCCATTGTTCTCCAAATTCCGCTGAAGTTTAAAAATGCTTCGGAACCCTTCCATTTTTCTCGGAATTCTGCTGACATTTAAAAATGCTTCGGAAATGTTCCATTGTTTTCAAAATTCCGCTGACTCTTAAAAATGCTTCAGAACTCTTCCATTGTTCTCGGAATTCCGCTGACGTTTAAAAATGCTTCGGAACTCTTCCATTGTTCTCGGAATTCCGCTGACGTTTAAAAATGCTTCGGAACTCTTCCATTGTTCTTGGAATTCTGCTGAAGTTTTAAAATGCTTCGGTACTCTTCCATTGTTCTCGGAATTCCGATGACGTTTTAAAATGCTTCGGTACTCTTCCATTGTTCTCGGAATTCCGCTGACGTTTAAAAATTCTTCGGAACTCTTCCATTATTCTCGCAATTCGTGTGAATTTTAAAAATGCTTCGGAACTTTTCTATTGTTCTCGGAATTCCGCTGAAGTTTAAAAATGCTTAAAATCTTTTACATTGTTCTCGGAATTCCGCTGAAGTTTAAAAATGCTTCGGAACTCTTCCATTGTTCTCGGAATTCCGCTGACGTTTAAAAATGCTTCGGAACTCTTCCATTGTTCTTGGAATTCTGCTGAAGTTTTAAAATGCTTCGGTACTCTTCCATTGTTCTCGGAATTCTGCTGACGCTTAAAAATGCTTCGGAACTCTTCCATTGTTCTCGGAATTCCGATGACGTTTTAAAATGCTTCGGTACTCTTCCATTGTTCTCGGAATTCCGCTGACGTTTAAAAATTCTTCGGAACTCTTCCATTATTCTCGCAATTCGTGCGAATTTTAAAAATGCTTCGGAACTTTTCTATTGTTCTCGGAATTCCGCTGAAGTTTAAAAATGCTTAAAATCTCTTACATTGTTCTCGGAATTCCGCTGAAGTTTAAAAATGCTTCGGAACTCTTCCATTGTTCTCAGAATTCCGCTGACGTTTAAAAATGCTTCGGAAATCTTCCATTGTTTTCAAAATTCCGCTGACGTTTAAAAATGCTTCAGAACTTTTCCATTGTTCTCAGAATTCTGCTGACGTTTAAAAATGCTTCGGAACTCTTCCATTGTTCTCAGCATTCCGCTGACGTTTAAAAATGCTTCGGAACTCTTCAATTGTTCTCGGAATTCTGCTGAACTTTTAAAAATGCTTCGGAACTCTTCCATTGTTCTCGGAATTCCGATGACATTTTAAAATGCTTCGGTACTCTTCCATTGTTCTCGGAATTCCGCTGACGTTTAAAAATTCTTCGGAACTCTTCCATTATTCTCGCAATTCGTGTGAATTTTAAAAATGCTTCGGAACTTTTCTATTGTTCTCGGAATTCCGCTGAAGTTTAAAAATGCTTAAAATCTCTTACATTGTTCTCGGAATTCCGCTGAAGTTTAAAAATGCTTCGGAACTCTTCCATTGTTCTCGGAATTCCGCTGACGTTTAAAAATGCTTCGGAACTCTTCCATTGTTCTTGGAATTCTGCTGAAGTTTTAAAATGCTTCGGTACTCTTCCATTGTTCTCGGAATTCTGCTGACGCTTAAAAATGCTTCGGAACTCTTCCATTGTTCTCGGAATTCCGATGACGTTTTAAAATGCTTCGGTACTCTTCCATTGTTCTCGGAATTCCGCTGACGTTTAAAAATTCTTCGGAACTCTTCCATTATTCTCGCAATTCGTGCGAATTTTAAAAATGCTTCGGAACTTTTCTATTGTTCTCGGAATTCCGCTGAAGTTTAAAAATGCTTAAAATCTCTTACATTGTTCTCGGAATTCCGCTGAAGTTTAAAAATGCTTCGGAACTCTTCCATTGTTCTCAGAATTCCGCTGACGTTTAAAAATGCTTCGGAAATCTTCCATTGTTTTCAAAATTCCGCTGACGTTTAAAAATGCTTCAGAACTTTTCCATTGTTCTCAGAATTCTGCTGACGTTTAAAAATGCTTCGGAACTCTTCCATTGTTCTCGGCATTCCGCTGACGTTTAAAAATGCTTCGGAACTCTTCAATTGTTCTCGGAATTCTGCTGAACTTTTAAAAATGCTTCGGAACTCTTCCATTGTTCTCGGAATTCCGCTGACGTTTAAAAATGCTTCGGAACTCTTCCATTGTTCTCAGAATTCTGCTGACGTTTAAAAATGCTTCTGAACTCTTCCATTGTTCTCGGAATTCCGTTGAAGTTTAAAAATGCTTCGATACTCTTCCATTGTTCTCGGAATTCTGCTGAAGTTTAAAAATGCTTCAGAACTCTTCCATTGTTCTCGGAATTCCGCTGACGTTTAAAAATGCTTCGGAACTCTTCCATTGTTCTCGGAATTCCGTTGAAGTTTAAAAATGCTTCAAAACTCTTCCATTGTTCTCGGAATTCCGCTGACATTTAAAAATGCTTCGGAAATCTTGTATTGTTCTCGGCATTCCGCTGACATATAAAAATGCTTCGGAAATCTTGTATTGTTCTCGGCATTCCGCTGACGTTTAAAAATGCTTCGGAACTCTTCAATTGTTCTCGGAATTCTGCTGAACTTTTAAAATGCTATGGAACTCTTCCATTGCTCTCGGAATTCGGGTGAAGTTTAAAAATGCTTCGGAACTCTTCTATTGTTCTCGGAATTCCGCTGAAGTTTAAAAATGCTTAAAATCTCTTCCATTGTTCTCGTAATTCTGCTCATGTTTAAAAATGCTTCGGAACTCTTTCATTGTTCTCGTAATTCCGCTGAAGTTTAAAAATGCTTCGGAACTCTTCCATTGTTCTCGGAATTCCGATGACGTTTTAAAATGCTTCGGTACTCTTCCATTGTTCTCGGAATTCCGCTGACAATTAAAAATGCTTCGGAACTCTTCCATTGTTCTAGGAATTCTGCTGAAGTCTAAAAATTCATCTGAACTCTTCCATTATTCTCGGAATTCATGTGAATTTTAAAAATGCTTCGGAACTCTTCAATTGTTCTCGGAATTCTGCTGAACTTTTAAAAATGCTTCGGAACTCTTCCATTGTTCTCGGAATTCCGCTGACGTTTAAAAATGCTTCGGAACTCTTCCATTGTTCTTGGAATTCTGCTGAAGTTTTAAAATGCTTCGGTACTCTTCCATTGTTCTCCAAATTCCGCTGAAGTTTAAAAATGCTTCGGAACCCTTCCATTTTTCTCGGAATTCTGCTGACATTTAAAAATGCTTCGGAAATGTTCCATTGTTTTCAAAATTCCGCTGACTCTTAAAAATGCTTCAGAACTCTTCCATTGTTCTCGGAATTCCGCTGACGTTTAAAAATGCTTCGGAACTCTTCCATTGTTCTCGGAATTCCGCTGACGTTTAAAAATGCTTCGGAACTCTTCCATTGTTCTTGGAATTCTGCTGAAGTTTTAAAATGCTTCGGTACTCTTCCATTGTTCTCGGAATTCTGCTGACGCTTAAAAATGCTTCGGAACTCTTCCATTGTTCTCGGAATTCCGCTGACGTTTAAAAATGCTTCGGAACTCTTCCATTGTTCTCGGAATTCCGCTGACATATAAAAATGCTTCGGAAATCTTGCATTGTTCTCGGAATTCCGCTGACGTTTAAAAATGCTTCGGAACTCTTCCATTGTTCTCGGAATTCCGATGACGTTTTAAAATGCTTCGGTACTCTTCCATTGTTCTCGGAATTCCGCTGACGTTTAAAAATTCTTCGGAACTCTTCCATTATTCTCGCAATTCGTGTGAATTTTAAAAATGCTTCGGAACTTTTCTATTGTTCTCGGAATTCCGCTGAAGTTTAAAAATGCTTAAAATCTCTTACATTGTTCTCGGAATTCCGCTGAAGTTTAAAAATGCTTCGGAACTCTTCCATTGTTCTCGGAATTCTGCTGAAGTTTAAAAATGCTTCAGAACTCTTCCATTGTTCTCAGAATTCCGCTGACGTTTAAAAATGCTTCGGAAATCTTCCATTGTTTTCAAAATTCCGCTGACGTTTAAAAATGCTTCAGAACTTTTCCATTGTTCTCAGAATTCTGCTGACGTTTAAAAATGCTTCGGAACTCTTCCATTGTTCTCGGCATTCCGCTGACGTTTAAAAATGCTTCGGAACTCTTCAATTGTTCTCGGAATTCTGCTGAACTTTTAAAAATGCTTCGGAACTCTTCCATTGTTCTCGGAATTCCGCTGACGTTTAAAAATGCTTCGGAACTCTTCCATTGTTCTCAGAATTCTGCTGACGTTTAAAAATGCTTCTGAACTCTTCCATTGTTCTCGGAATTCCGTTGAAGTTTAAAAATGCTTCGAAACTCTTCCATTGTTCTCGGAATTCTGCTGAAGTTTAAAAATGCTTCAGAACTCTTCCATTGTTCTCGGAATTCCGCTGACGTTTAAAAATGCTTCGGAACTCTTCCATTGTTCTCGGAATTCCGTTGAAGTTTAAAAATGCTTCGAAACTCTTCCATTGTTCTCGGAATTCCGCTGACATTTAAAAATGCTTCAGAAATCTTGTATTGTTCTCGGCATTCCGCTGACATATAAAAATGCTTCGGAAATCTTGTATTGTTCTCGGCATTCCGCTGACGTTTAAAAATGCTTCGGAACTCTTCAATTGTTCTCGGAATTCTGCTGAACTTTTAAAATGCTATGGAACTCTTCCATTGCTCTCGGAATTCGGGTGAAGTTTAAAAATGCTTCGGAACTCTTCTATTGTTCTCGGAATTCCGCTGAAGTTTAAAAATGCTTAAAATCTCTTCCATTGTTCTCGTAATTCTGCTCATGTTTAAAAATGCTTCGGAACTCTTTCATTGTTCTCGTAATTCCGCTGAAGTTTAAAAATGCTTCGGAACTCTTCCATTGTTCTCGGAATTCCGATGACGTTTTAAAATGCTTCGGTACTCTTCCATTGTTCTCGGAATTCCGCTGACAATTAAAAATGCTTCGGAACTCTTCCATTGTTCTCGTAATTCCGTTGAAGTTTAAAAATGCTTCGAAACTCTTCCATTGTTCTCAGAATTCTGCTGAAGTTTAAAAATGCTTCAGAACTCTTCCATTGTTCTCGGAATTCCGCTGACGTTTAATAATGCTTCGCAACTCTTTCATTGTTCTCGGAATTCCGCTGAAATTTAAAAATGCTTCAGAACTCTTCCATTGTTCTCAGAATTCCGCTGACGTTTAAAAATGCTTCGGTACTCTTCCTTTGTTCTCGGAATTCCGCTGACATATAAAAATGCTTCGGAAATCTTGCATTGTTCTCGGCATTCTGCTGACATTTAAAAATGCTTCAGAACTCTTCAATTGTTCTCGGAATTCTGCTGAACTTTTAAAATGCTTTGGAACTCTTCCATTGCTCTCAGAATTCTGCTGAAGTTTAAAAATGCTTCAGAACTCTTACATTGTTCTCGGAATTCTGCTGACGTTTAAAAATGCTTCGGAACTCTTCCATTGTTCTCGAAATTCCGTTGAAGTTTAAAAATGCTTCGGAACTCTTCCATTGTTCTCGGAATTCTGCTGAAGTTTAAAAATGCTTCAAAACTCTTCCATTGTTCTCAGAATTCCGCTGACGATTAAAAATGCTTCGGTACTCTTCCATTGTTCTCGGAATTCTGCTGACGTTTAAAAATGCTTCGGAACTCTTCCATTGTTCTCGGCATTCCGCTGACGTTTAAAAATGCTTCGGAACTCTTCAATTGTTCTCGGAATTCTGCTGAACTTTTAAAAATGCTTCGGAACTCTTCCATTGTTCTCGGAATTCCGCTGACGTTTAAAAATGCTTCGGAACTCTTCCATTGTTCTTGGAATTCTGCTGAAGTTTTAAAATGCTTCGGTACTCTTCCATTGTTCTCCAAATTCCGCTGAAGTTTAAAAATGCTTCGGAACCCTTCCATTTTTCTCGGAATTCTGCTGACATTTAAAAATGCTTCGGAAATGTTCCATTGTTTTCAAAATTCCGCTGACTCTTAAAAATGCTTCAGAACTCTTCCATTGTTCTCGGAATTCCGCTGACGTTTAAAAATGCTTCGGAACTCTTCCATTGTTCTCGGAATTCCGCTGACTTTTAAAAATGCTTCGGAACTCTTCCATTGTTCTCCAAATTCCGCTGAAGTTTAAAAATGCTTCGGAGCCCTTCCATTGTTCTCGGAATTCTGCTGAAGTTTAAAAATGCTTCGGAACTCTTCCATTGTTCTCAGAATTCCGCTGACGTTTAAAAATGCTTCGGAAATCTTCCATTGTTTTCAAAATTCCGCTGACGCTTAAAAATGCTTCAGAACTCTTCCATTGTTCTCGGAATTCTGTTGAAGTTTAAAAATGCTTCGAAACTCTTCCATTGTTCTCGGAATTCCGATGACGTTTAAAAATGCTTCACAACTCTTCCATTGTTCTCGGAATTCCGCTGACGTTTAATAATGCTTCGCAACTCTTTCATTGTTCTCGGAATTCCGCTGACGTTTAAAAATGCTTCGGAACTCTTCCATTGTTCTCGTAATTCCGTTGAAGTTTAAAAATGCTTCGAAACTCTTCCATTGTTCTCAGAATTCTGCTGAAGTTTAAAAATGCTTCAGAACTCTTCCATTGTTCTCGGAATTCCGCTGACGTTTAATAATGCTTCGCAACTCTTTCATTGTTCTCGGAATTCCGCTGAAATTTAAAAATGCTTCAGAACTCTTCCATTGTTCTCAGAATTCCGCTGACGTTTAAAAATGCTTCGGTACTCTTCCTTTGTTCTCGGAATTCCGCTGACATATAAAAATGCTTCGGAAATCTTGCATTGTTCTCGGCATTCCGCTGACATTTAAAAATGCTTCAGAACTCTTCAATTGTTCTCGGAATTCTGCTGAACTTTTAAAATGCTTTGGAACTCTTCCATTGCTCTCAGAATTCTGCTGAAGTTTAAAAATGCTTCAGAACTCTTACATTGTTCTCGGAATTCTGCTGACGTTTAAAAATGCTTCGGAACTCTTCCATTGTTCTCGAAATTCCGTTGAAGTTTAAAAATGCTTCGGAACTCTTCCATTGTTCTCGGAATTCTGCTGAAGTTTAAAAATGCTTCGAAACTCTTCCATTGTTCTCAGAATTCCGCTGACGTTTAAAAATGCTTCGGTACTCTTCCATTGTTCTCGGAATTCTGCTGACGTTTAAAAATGCTTCGGAACTCTTCCATTGTTCTCGGCATTCCGCTGACGTTTAAAAATGCTTCGGAACTCTTCAATTGTTCTCGGAATTCTGCTGAACTTTTAAAAATGCTTCGGAACTCTTCCATTGTTCTCGGAATTCCGCTGACGTTTAAAAATGCTTCGGAACTCTTCCATTGTTCTTGGAATTCTGCTGAAGTTTTAAAATGCTTCGGTACTCTTCCATTGTTCTCCAAATTCCGCTGAAGTTTAAAAATGCTTCGGAACCCTTCCATTTTTCTCGGAATTCTGCTGACATTTAAAAATGCTTCGGAAATGTTCCATTGTTTTCAAAATTCCGCTGACTCTTAAAAATGCTTCAGAACTCTTCCATTGTTCTCGGAATTCCGCTGACGTTTAAAAATGCTTCGGAACTCTTCCATTGTTCTCGGAATTCCGCTGACGTTTAAAAATGCTTCGGAACTCTTCCATTGTTCTTGGAATTCTGCTGAAGTTTTAAAATGCTTCGGTACTCTTCCATTGTTCTCGGAATTCCGATGACGTTTTAAAATGCTTCGGTACTCTTCCATTGTTCTCGGAATTCCGCTGACGTTTAAAAATTCTTCGGAACTCTTCCATTATTCTCGCAATTCGTGTGAATTTTAAAAATGCTTCGGAACTTTTCTATTGTTCTCGGAATTCCGCTGAAGTTTAAAAATGCTTAAAATCTCTTACATTGTTCTCGGAATTCCGCTGAAGTTTAAAAATGCTTCGGAACTCTTCCATTGTTCTCGGAATTCCGCTGACGTTTAAAAATGCTTCGGAACTCTTCCATTGTTCTTGGAATTCTGCTGAAGTTTTAAAATGCTTCGGTACTCTTCCATTGTTCTCGGAATTCTGCTGACGCTTAAAAATGCTTCGGAACTCTTCCATTGTTCTCGGAATTCCGATGACGTTTTAAAATGCTTCGGTACTCTTCCATTGTTCTCGGAATTCCGCTGACGTTTAAAAATTCTTCGGAACTCTTCCATTATTCTCGCAATTCGTGCGAATTTTAAAAATGCTTCGGAACTTTTCTATTGTTCTCGGAATTCCGCTGAAGTTTAAAAATGCTTAAAATCTCTTACATTGTTCTCGGAATTCCGCTGAAGTTTAAAAATGCTTCGGAACTCTTCCATTGTTCTCGGAATTCTGCTGAAGTTTAAAAATGCTTCAGAACTCTTCCATTGTTCTCAGAATTCCGCTGACGTTTAAAAATGCTTCGGAAATCTTCCATTGTTTTCAAAATTCCGCTGACGTTTAAAAATGCTTCAGAACTTTTCCATTGTTCTCAGAATTCTGCTGACGTTTAAAAATGCTTCGGAACTCTTCCATTGTTCTCGGCATTCCGCTGACGTTTAAAAATGCTTCGGAACTCTTCAATTGTTCTCGGAATTCTGCTGAACTTTTAAAAATGCTTCGGAACTCTTCCATTGTTCTCGGAATTCCGCTGACGTTTAAAAATGCTTCGGAACTCTTCCATTGTTCTCAGAATTCTGCTGACGTTTAAAAATGCTTCTGAACTCTTCCATTGTTCTCGGAATTCCGTTGAAGTTTAAAAATGCTTCGATACTCTTCCATTGTTCTCGGAATTCTGCTGAAGTTTAAAAATGCTTCAGAACTCTTCCATTGTTCTCGGAATTCCGCTGACGTTTAAAAATGCTTCGGAACTCTTCCATTGTTCTCGGAATTCCGTTGAAGTTTAAAAATGCTTCGAAACTCTTCCATTGTTCTCGGAATTCCGCTGACATTTAAAAATGCTTCGGAAATCTTGTATTGTTCTCGGCATTCCGCTGACATATAAAAATGCTTCGGAAATCTTGTATTGTTCTCGGCATTCCGCTGACGTTTAAAAATGCTTCGGAACTCTTCAATTGTTCTCGGAATTCTGCTGAACTTTTAAAATGCTATGGAACTCTTCCATTGCTCTCGGAATTCGGGTGAAGTTTAAAAATGCTTCGGAACTCTTCTATTGTTCTCGGAATTCCGCTGAAGTTTAAAAATGCTTAAAATCTCTTCCATTGTTCTCGTAATTCTGCTCATGTTTAAAAATGCTTCGGAACTCTTTCATTGTTCTCGTAATTCCGCTGAAGTTTAAAAATGCTTCGGAACTCTTCCATTGTTCTCGGAATTCCGATGACGTTTTAAAATGCTTCGGTACTCTTCCATTGTTCTCGGAATTCCGCTGACAATTAAAAATGCTTCGGAACTCTTCCATTGTTCTAGGAATTCTGCTGAAGTCTAAAAATTCATCTGAACTCTTCCATTATTCTCGGAATTCATGTGAATTTTAAAAATGCTTCGGAACTCTTCTATTGTTCTCGGAATTCCGCTGAAGTTTAAAAATGCTTAAAATCTCTTACATTGTTCTCGGAATTCCGCTGAAGTTTAAAAATGCTTCGGAACTCTTCCATTGTTCTCGGAATTCTGTTGAAGTTTAAAAATGCTTCAGAACTCTTCCATTGTTCTCAGAATTCCGCTGACGTTTAAAAATGCTTCGGAAATCTTCCATTGTTCTCGGAATTCCGATGACGTTTAAAAATGCTTCACAACTCTTCCATTGTTCTCGGAATTCCGCTGACTTTTAAAAATGCTTCGGAACTCTTCCATTGTTCTCCAAATTCCGCTGAAGTTTAAAAATGCTTCGGAACCCTTCCATTGTTCTCGGAATTCTGCTGAAGTTTAAAAATGCTTCGGAACTCTTCCATTGTTCTCAGAATTCCGCTGACGTTTAAAAATGCTTCGGAAATCTTCCATTGTTTTCAAAATTCCGCTGACGCTTAAAAATGCTTCAGAACTCTTCCATTGTTCTCGGAATTCTGTTGAAGTTTAAAAATGCTTCGAAACTCTTCCATTGTTCTCGGAATTCCGATGACGTTTAAAAATGCTTCACAACTCTTCCATTGTTCTCGGAATTCCGCTGACGTTTAATAATGCTTCGCAACTCTTTCATTGTTCTCGGAATTCCGCTGAAATTTAAAAATGCTTCAGAACTCTTCCATTGTTCTCAGAATTCCGCTGACGTTTAAAAATGCTTCGGTACTCTTCCTTTGTTCTCGGAATTCCGCTGACATATAAAAATGCTTCGGAAATCTTGCATTGTTCTCGGCATTCCGCTGACATTTAAAAATGCTTCAGAACTCTTCAATTGTTCTCGGAATTCTGCTGAACTTTTAAAATGCTTTGGAACTCTTCCATTGCTCTCAGAATTCTGCTGAAGTTTAAAAATGCTTCAGAACTCTTACATTGTTCTCGGAATTCTGCTGACGTTTAAAAATGCTTCGGAACTCTTCCATTGTTCTCGAAATTCCGTTGAAGTTTAAAAATGCTTCGGAACTCTTCCATTGTTCTCGGAATTCTGCTGAAGTTTAAAAATGCTTCGAAACTCTTCCATTGTTCTCAGAATTCCGCTGACGATTAAAAATGCTTCGGTACTCTTCCATTGTTCTCGGAATTCTGCTGACGTTTAAAAATGCTTCGGAACTCTTCCATTGTTCTCGGCATTCCGCTGACGTTTAAAAATGCTTCGGAACTCTTCAATTGTTCTCGGAATTCTGCTGAACTTTTAAAAATGCTTCGGAACTCTTCCATTGTTCTCGGAATTCCGCTGACGTTTAAAAATGCTTCGGAACTCTTCCATTGTTCTTGGAATTCTGCTGAAGTTTTAAAATGCTTCGGTACTCTTCCATTGTTCTCCAAATTCCGCTGAAGTTTAAAAATGCTTCGGAACCCTTCCATTTTTCTCGGAATTCTGCTGACATTTAAAAATGCTTCAGAAATGTTCCATTGTTTTCAAAATTCCGCTGACTCTTAAAAATGCTTCAGAACTCTTCCATTGTTCTCGGAATTCCGCTGACGTTTAAAAATGCTTCGGAACTCTTCCATTGTTCTCGGAATTCCGCTGACGTTTAAAAATGCTTCGGAACTCTTCCATTGTTCTCGGAATTCCGCTGACGTTTAAAAATGCTTCGGAACTCTTCCATTGTTCTTGGAATTCTGCTGAAGTTTTAAAATGCTTCGGTACTCTTCCATTGTTCTCCAAATTCCGCTGAAGTTTAAAAATGCTTCGGAACCCTTCCATTTTTCTCGGAATTCTGCTGACATTTAAAAATGCTTCGGAAATGTTCCATTGTTTTCAAAATTCCGCTGACTCTTAAAAATGCTTCAGAACTCTTCCATTGTTCTCGGAATTCCGCTGACGTTTAAAAATGCTTCGGAACTCTTCCATTGTTCTCGGAATTCCGCTGACGTTTAAAAATGCTTCGGAACTCTTCCATTGTTCTTGGAATTCTGCTGAAGTTTTAAAATGCTTCGGTACTCTTCCATTGTTCTCGGAATTCCGATGACGTTTTAAAATGCTTCGGTACTCTTCCATTGTTCTCGGAATTCCGCTGACGTTTAAAAATTCTTCGGAACTCTTCCATTATTCTCGCAATTCGTGTGAATTTTAAAAATGCTTCGGAACTTTTCTATTGTTCTCGGAATTCCGCTGAAGTTTAAAAATGCTTAAAATCTCTTACATTGTTCTCGGAATTCCGCTGAAGTTTAAAAATGCTTTGGAACTCTTCCATTGTTCTCGGAATTCCGCTGACGTTTAAAAATGCTTCGGAACTCTTCCATTGTTCTTGGAATTCTGCTGAAGTTTTAAAATGCTTCGGTACTCTTCCATTGTTCTCGGAATTCTGCTGACGCTTAAAAATGCTTCGGAACTCTTCCATTGTTCTCGGAATTCCGATGACGTTTTAAAATGCTTCGGTACTCTTCCATTGTTCTCGGAATTCCGCTGACGTTTAAAAATTCTTCGGAACTCTTCCATTATTCTCGCAATTCGTGCGAATTTTAAAAATGCTTCGGAACTTTTCTATTGTTCTCGGAATTCCGCTGAAGTTTAAAAATGCTTAAAATCTCTTACATTGTTCTCGGAATTCCGCTGAAGTTTAAAAATGCTTCGGAACTCTTCCATTGTTCTCGGAATTCTGCTGAAGTTTAAAAATGCTTCAGAACTCTTCCATTGTTCTCAGAATTCCGCTGACGTTTAAAAATGCTTCGGAAATCTTCCATTGTTTTCAAAATTCCGCTGACGTTTAAAAATGCTTCAGAACTTTTCCATTGTTCTCAGAATTCTGCTGACGTTTAAAAATGCTTCGGAACTCTTCCATTGTTCTCGGCATTCCGCTGACGTTTAAAAATGCTTCGGAACTCTTCAATTGTTCTCGGAATTCTGCTGAACTTTTAAAAATGCTTCGGAACTCTTCCATTGTTCTCGGAATTCCGCTGACGTTTAAAAATGCTTCGGAACTCTTCCATTGTTCTCAGAATTCTGCTGACGTTTAAAAATGCTTCTGAACTCTTCCATTGTTCTCGGAATTCCGTTGAAGTTTAAAAATGCTTCGATACTCTTCCATTGTTCTCGGAATTCTGCTGAAGTTTAAAAATGCTTCAGAACTCTTCCATTGTTCTCGGAATTCCGCTGACGTTTAAAAATGCTTCGGAACTCTTCCATTGTTCTCGGAATTCCGTTGAAGTTTAAAAATGCTTCGAAACTCTTCCATTGTTCTCGGAATTCCGCTGACATTTAAAAATGCTTCGGAAATCTTGTATTGTTCTCGGCATTCCGCTGACATATAAAAATGCTTCGGAAATCTTGTATTGTTCTCGGCATTCCGCTGACGTTTAAAAATGCTTCGGAACTCTTCAATTGTTCTCGGAATTCTGCTGAACTTTTAAAATGCTATGGAACTCTTCCATTGCTCTCGGAATTCGGGTGAAGTTTAAAAATGCTTCGGAACTCTTCTATTGTTCTCGGAATTCCGCTGAAGTTTAAAAATGCTTAAAATCTCTTCCATTGTTCTCGTAATTCTGCTCATGTTTAAAAATGCTTCGGAACTCTTTCATTGTTCTCGTAATTCCGCTGAAGTTTAAAAATGCTTCGGAACTCTTCCATTGTTCTCGGAATTCCGATGACGTTTTAAAATGCTTCGGTACTCTTCCATTGTTCTCGGAATTCCGCTGACAATTAAAAATGCTTCGGAACTCTTCCATTGTTCTAGGAATTCTGCTGAAGTCTAAAAATTCATCTGAACTCTTCCATTATTCTCGGAATTCATGTGAATTTTAAAAATGCTTCGGAACTCTTCTATTGTTCTCGGAATTCCGCTGAAGTTTAAAAATGCTTAAAATCTCTTACATTGTTCTCGGAATTCCGCTGAAGTTTAAAAATGCTTCGGAACTCTTCCATTGTTCTCGGAATTCTGTTGAAGTTTAAAAATGCTTCAGAACTCTTCCATTGTTCTCAGAATTCCGCTGACGTTTAAAAATGCTTCGGAAATCTTCCATTGTTCTCGGAATTCCGATGACGTTTAAAAATGCTTCACAACTCTTCCATTGTTCTCGGAATTCCGCTGACTTTTAAAAATGCTTCGGAACTCTTCCATTGTTCTCCAAATTCCGCTGAAGTTTAAAAATGCTTCGGAACCCTTCCATTGTTCTCGGAATTCTGCTGAAGTTTAAAAATGCTTCGGAACTCTTCCATTGTTCTCAGAATTCCGCTGACGTTTAAAAATGCTTCGGAAATCTTCCATTGTTTTCAAAATTCCGCTGACGCTTAAAAATGCTTCAGAACTCTTCCATTGTTCTCGGAATTCTGTTGAAGTTTAAAAATGCTTCGAAACTCTTCCATTGTTCTCGGAATTCCGATGACGTTTAAAAATGCTTCACAACTCTTCCATTGTTCTCGGAATTCCGCTGACGTTTAATAATGCTTCGCAACTCTTTCATTGTTCTCGGAATTCCGCTGACGTTTAAAAATGCTTCGGAACTCTTCCATTGTTCTCGTAATTCCGTTGAAGTTTAAAAATGCTTCGAAACTCTTCCATTGTTCTCAGAATTCTGCTGAAGTTTAAAAATGCTTCAGAACTCTTCCATTGTTCTCGGAATTCCGCTGACGTTTAATAATGCTTCGCAACTCTTTCATTGTTCTCGGAATTCCGCTGAAATTTAAAAATGCTTCAGAACTCTTCCATTGTTCTCAGAATTCCGCTGACGTTTAAAAATGCTTCGGTACTCTTCCTTTGTTCTCGGAATTCCGCTGACATATAAAAATGCTTCGGAAATCTTGCATTGTTCTCGGCATTCCGCTGACATTTAAAAATGCTTCAGAACTCTTCAATTGTTCTCGGAATTCTGCTGAACTTTTAAAATGCTTTGGAACTCTTCCATTGCTCTCAGAATTCTGCTGAAGTTTAAAAATGCTTCAGAACTCTTACATTGTTCTCGGAATTCTGCTGACGTTTAAAAATGCTTCGGAACTCTTCCATTGTTCTCGAAATTCCGTTGAAGTTTAAAAATGCTTCGGAACTCTTCCATTGTTCTCGGAATTCTGCTGAAGTTTAAAAATGCTTCGAAACTCTTCCATTGTTCTCAGAATTCCGCTGACGATTAAAAATGCTTCGGTACTCTTCCATTGTTCTCGGAA
The DNA here is from genome assembly GCF_046119375.1 of Phyllobates terribilis. Lineage (NCBI taxonomy): Eukaryota > Metazoa > Chordata > Amphibia > Anura > Dendrobatidae > Phyllobates > Phyllobates terribilis. The sequence continues at coordinate 18,068,045 of NW_027362782.1, forward strand.
TTCTGCTGACGTTTAAAAATGCTTCGGAACTCTTCCATTGTTCTCGGCATTCCGCTGACGTTTAAAAATGCTTCGGAACTCTTCAATTGTTCTCGGAATTCTGCTGAACTTTTAAAAATGCTTCGGAACTCTTCCATTGTTCTCGGAATTCCGCTGACGTTTAAAAATGCTTCGGAACTCTTCCATTGTTCTTGGAATTCTGCTGAAGTTTTAAAATGCTTCGGTACTCTTCCATTGTTCTCCAAATTCCGCTGAAGTTTAAAAATGCTTCGGAACCCTTCCATTTTTCTCGGAATTCTGCTGACATTTAAAAATGCTTCGGAAATGTTCCATTGTTTTCAAAATTCCGCTGACTCTTAAAAATGCTTCAGAACTCTTCCATTGTTCTCGGAATTCCGCTGACGTTTAAAAATGCTTCGGAACTCTTCCATTGTTCTCGGAATTCCGCTGACGTTTAAAAATGCTTCGGAACTCTTCCATTGTTCTCGGAATTCCGCTGACGTTTAAAAATGCTTCGGAACTCTTCCATTGTTCTTGGAATTCTGCTGAAGTTTTAAAATGCTTCGGTACTCTTCCATTGTTCTCCAAATTCCGCTGAAGTTTAAAAATGCTTCGGAACCCTTCCATTTTTCTCGGAATTCTGCTGACATTTAAAAATGCTTCGGAAATGTTCCATTGTTTTCAAAATTCCGCTGACTCTTAAAAATGCTTCAGAACTCTTCCATTGTTCTCGGAATTCCGCTGACGTTTAAAAATGCTTCGGAACTCTTCCATTGTTCTCGGAATTCCGCTGACGTTTAAAAATGCTTCGGAACTCTTCCATTGTTCTTGGAATTCTGCTGAAGTTTTAAAATGCTTCGGTACTCTTCCATTGTTCTCGGAATTCCGATGACGTTTTAAAATGCTTCGGTACTCTTCCATTGTTCTCGGAATTCCGCTGACGTTTAAAAATTCTTCGGAACTCTTCCATTATTCTCGCAATTCGTGTGAATTTTAAAAATGCTTCGGAACTTTTCTATTGTTCTCGGAATTCCGCTGAAGTTTAAAAATGCTTAAAATCTCTTACATTGTTCTCGGAATTCCGCTGAAGTTTAAAAATGCTTTGGAACTCTTCCATTGTTCTCGGAATTCCGCTGACGTTTAAAAATGCTTCGGAACTCTTCCATTGTTCTTGGAATTCTGCTGAAGTTTTAAAATGCTTCGGTACTCTTCCATTGTTCTCGGAATTCTGCTGACGCTTAAAAATGCTTCGGAACTCTTCCATTGTTCTCGGAATTCCGATGACGTTTTAAAATGCTTCGGTACTCTTCCATTGTTCTCGGAATTCCGCTGACGTTTAAAAATTCTTCGGAACTCTTCCATTATTCTCGCAATTCGTGCGAATTTTAAAAATGCTTCGGAACTTTTCTATTGTTCTCGGAATTCCGCTGAAGTTTAAAAATGCTTAAAATCTCTTACATTGTTCTCGGAATTCCGCTGAAGTTTAAAAATGCTTCGGAACTCTTCCATTGTTCTCGGAATTCTGCTGAAGTTTAAAAATGCTTCAGAACTCTTCCATTGTTCTCAGAATTCCGCTGACGTTTAAAAATGCTTCGGAAATCTTCCATTGTTTTCAAAATTCCGCTGACGTTTAAAAATGCTTCAGAACTTTTCCATTGTTCTCGGCATTCCGCTGACGTTTAAAAATGCTTCGGAACTCTTCAATTGTTCTCGGAATTCTGCTGAACTTTTAAAAATGCTTCGGAACTCTTCCATTGTTCTCGGAATTCCGCTGACGTTTAAAAAAGCTTCGGAACTCTTCCATTGTTCTCAGAATTCTGCTGACGTTTAAAAATGCTTCTGAACTCTTCCATTGTTCTCGGAATTCCGTTGAAGTTTAAAAATGCTTCGATACTCTTCCATTGTTCTCGGAATTCTGCTGAAGTTTAAAAATGCTTCAGAACTCTTCCATTGTTCTCGGAATTCCGCTGACGTTTAAAAATGCTTCGGAACTCTTCCATTGTTCTCGGAATTCCGTTGAAGTTTAAAAATGCTTCGAAACTCTTCCATTGTTCTCGGAATTCCGCTGACATTTAAAAATGCTTCGGAAATCTTGTATTGTTCTCGGCATTCCGCTGACATATAAAAATGCTTCGGAAATCTTGTATTGTTCTCGGCATTCCGCTGACGTTTAAAAATGCTTCGGAACTCTTCAATTGTTCTCGGAATTCTGCTGAACTTTTAAAATGCTATGGAACTCTTCCATTGCTCTCGGAATTCGGGTGAAGTTTAAAAATGCTTCGGAACTCTTCTATTGTTCTCGGAATTCCGCTGAAGTTTAAAAATGCTTAAAATCTCTTCCATTGTTCTCGTAATTCTGCTCATGTTTAAAAATGCTTCGGAACTCTTTCATTGTTCTCGTAATTCCGCTGAAGTTTAAAAATGCTTCGGAACTCTTCCATTGTTCTCGGAATTCCGATGACGTTTTAAAATGCTTCGGTACTCTTCCATTGTTCTCGGAATTCCGCTGACAATTAAAAATGCTTCGGAACTCTTCCATTGTTCTAGGAATTCTGCTGAAGTCTAAAAATTCATCTGAACTCTTCCATTATTCTCGGAATTCATGTGAATTTTAAAAATGCTTCGGAACTCTTCTATTGTTCTCGGAATTCCGCTGAAGTTTAAAAATGCTTAAAATCTCTTACATTGTTCTCGGAATTCCGCTGAAGTTTAAAAATGCTTCGGAACTCTTCCATTGTTCTCGGAATTCTGTTGAAGTTTAAAAATGCTTCAGAACTCTTCCATTGTTCTCAGAATTCCGCTGACGTTTAAAAATGCTTCGGAAATCTTCCATTGTTCTCGGAATTCCGATGACGTTTAAAAATGCTTCACAACTCTTCCATTGTTCTCGGAATTCCGCTGACTTTTAAAAATGCTTCGGAACTCTTCCATTGTTCTCCAAATTCCGCTGAAGTTTAAAAATGCTTCGGAACCCTTCCATTGTTCTCGGAATTCTGCTGAAGTTTAAAAATGCTTCGGAACTCTTCCATTGTTCTCAGAATTCCGCTGACGTTTAAAAATGCTTCGGAAATCTTCCATTGTTTTCAAAATTCCGCTGACGCTTAAAAATGCTTCAGAACTCTTCCATTGTTCTCGGAATTCTGTTGAAGTTTAAAAATGATTCGAAACTCTTCCATTGTTCTCGGAATTCCGATGACGTTTAAAAATGCTTCACAACTCTTCCATTGTTCTCGGAATTCCGCTGACGTTTAATAATGCTTCGCAACTCTTTCATTGTTCTCGGAATTCCGCTGACGTTTAAAAATGCTTCGGAACTCTTCCATTGTTCTCGTAATTCCGTTGAAGTTTAAAAATGCTTCGAAACTCTTCCATTGTTCTCAGAATTCTGCTGAAGTTTAAAAATGCTTCAGAACTCTTCCATTGTTCTCGGAATTCCGCTGACGTTTAATAATGCTTCGCAACTCTTTCATTGTTCTCGGAATTCCGCTGAAATTTAAAAATGCTTCAGAACTCTTCCATTGTTCTCAGAATTCCGCTGACGTTTAAAAATGCTTCGGTACTCTTCCTTTGTTCTCGGAATTCCGCTGACATATAAAAATGCTTCGGAAATCTTGCATTGTTCTCGGCATTCCGCTGACATTTAAAAATGCTTCAGAACTCTTCAATTGTTCTCGGAATTCTGCTGAACTTTTAAAATGCTTTGGAACTCTTCCATTGCTCTCAGAATTCTGCTGAAGTTTAAAAATGCTTCAGAACTCTTACATTGTTCTCGGAATTCTGCTGACGTTTAAAAATGCTTCGGAACTCTTCCATTGTTCTCGAAATTCCGTTGAAGTTTAAAAATGCTTCGGAACTCTTCCATTGTTCTCGGAATTCTGCTGAAGTTTAAAAATGCTTCGAAACTCTTCCATTGTTCTCAGAATTCCGCTGACGATTAAAAATGCTTCGGTACTCTTCCATTGTTCTCGGAATTCTGCTGACGTTTAAAAATGCTTCGGAACTCTTCCATTGTTCTCGGCATTCCGCTGACGTTTAAAAATGCTTCGGAACTCTTCAATTGTTCTCGGAATTCTGCTGAACTTTTAAAAATGCTTCGGAACTCTTCCATTGTTCTCGGAATTCCGCTGACGTTTAAAAATGCTTCGGAACTCTTCCATTGTTCTTGGAATTCTGCTGAAGTTTTAAAATGCTTCGGTACTCTTCCATTGTTCTCCAAATTCCGCTGAAGTTTAAAAATGCTTCGGAACCCTTCCATTTTTCTCGGAATTCTGCTGACATTTAAAAATGCTTCGGAAATGTTCCATTGTTTTCAAAATTCCGCTGACTCTTAAAAATGCTTCAGAACTCTTCCATTGTTCTCGGAATTCCGCTGACGTTTAAAAATGCTTCGGAACTCTTCCATTGTTCTCGGAATTCCGCTGACGTTTAAAAATGCTTCGGAACTCTTCCATTGTTCTTGGAATTCTGCTGAAGTTTTAAAATGCTTCGGTACTCTTCCATTGTTCTCGGAATTCTGCTGACGCTTAAAAATGCTTCGGAACTCTTCCATTGTTCTCGGAATTCCGCTGACGTTTAAAAATGCTTCGGAACTCTTCCATTGTTCTCGGAATTCCGCTGACATATAAAAATGCTTCGGAAATCTTGCATTGTTCTCGGAATTCCGCTGACGTTTAAAAATGCTTCGGAACTCTTCCATTGTTCTCGGAATTCCGATGACGTTTTAAAATGCTTCGGTACTCTTCCATTGTTCTCGGAATTCCGCTGACGTTTAAAAATTCTTCGGAACTCTTCCATTATTCTCGCAATTCGTGTGAATTTTAAAAATGCTTCGGAACTTTTCTATTGTTCTCGGAATTCCGCTGAAGTTTAAAAATGCTTAAAATCTCTTACATTGTTCTCGGAATTCCGCTGACATTTAAAAATGCTTCGGAAATCTTCCATTGTTTTCAAAATTCCGCTGACGTTTAAAAATGCTTCAGAACTCTTCCATTGTTCTCGGAATTCCGCTGACATTTAAAAATGCTTCGGAACTCTTCCATTGTTCTCGGAATTCCGCTGACGTTTAAAAATTGTTCGGTACTCTTCCATTGTTCTCGGAATTCCGCTGACATATAAAAATGCTTCGGAAATCTTGTATTGTTCTCGGCATTCCACTGACGTTTAAAAATGCTTCGGAACTCTTCAATTGTTCTCGGAATTCTGCTGAACTTTTAAAATGCTATGGAACTCTTCCATTGCTCTCGGAATTCAGGTGAAGTTTAAAAATGCTTCGGAACTCTTCTATTGTTCTCGGAATTCCGCTGAAGTATAAAAATGCTTAAAATCTCTTCCATTGTTCTCGTAATTCTGCTCATGTTTAAAAATGCTTCGGAACTCTTCCATTGTTCTCGTAATTCCGCTGAAGTTTAAAAATGCTTCGGAACTCTTCCATTGTTCTCGGAATTCCGATGACGTTTTAAAATGCTTCGGTACTCTTCCATTGTTCTCGGAATTCCGCTGACAATTAAAAATGCTTCGGAACTCTTCCATTGTTCTAGGAATTCTGCTGAAGTCTAAAAATTCATCTGAACTCTTCCATTATTCTCGGAATTCATGTGAATTTTAAAAATGCTTCGGAACTCTTCTATTGTTCTCGGAATTCCGCTGAAGTTTAAAAATGCTTAAAATCTCTTACATTGTTCTCGGAATTCCGCTGAAGTTTAAAAATGCTTCGGAACTCTTCCATTGTTCTCGGAATTCTGCTGAAGTTTAAAAATGCTTCAGAACTCTTCCATTGTTCTCAGAATTCCGCTGACGTTTAACAATGCTTCGGAAATCTTCCATTGTTCTCGGAATTCCGCTGACTTTTAAAAATGCTTCGGAACTCTTCCATTGTTCTCCAAATTCCGCTGAAGTTTAAAAATGCTTCGGAACCCTTCCATTGTTCTCGGAATTCTGCTGAAGTTTAAAAATGCTTCGGAACTCTTCCATTGTTCTCAGAATTCCGCTGACGTTTAAAAATGCTTCGGAAATCTTCCATTGTTTTCAAAATTCCGCTGACGCTTAAAAATGCTTCAGAACTCTTCCATTGTTCTCGGAATTCCGATGACGTTTAAAAATGCTTCACAACTCTTCCATTGTTCTTGGAATTCTGCTGAAGTTTTAAAATGCTTCGGTACTCTTCCATTGTTCTCCAAATTCCGCTGAAGTTTAAAAATGCTTCGGAACCCTTCCATTTTTCTCGGAATTCTGCTGACATTTAAAAATGCTTCGGAAATCTTCCATTGTTTTCAAAATTCCGCTGACTCTTAAAAATGCTTCAGAACTCTTACATTGTTCTCGGAATTCCGCTGACGTTTAAAAATGCTTCGGAACTCTTCCATTGTTCTCGGAATTCCGCTGACGTTTAAAAATGCTTCGGAACTCTTCCATTGTTCTTGGAATTCTGCTGAAGTTTTAAAATGCTTCGGTACTCTTCCATTGTTCTCGGAATTCTGCTGACGCTTAAAAATGCTTCGGAACTCTTCAATTGTTCTCGGAATTCTGCTGAACTTTTAAAATGCTATGGAACTCTTCCATTGCTCTCGGAATTCGGGTGAAGTTTAAAAATGCTTCGGAACTCTTCTATTGTTCTCGGAATTCCGCTGAAGTTTAAAAATGCTTAAAATCTCTTCCATTGTTCTCGTAATTCTGCTCATGTTTAAAAATGCTTCGGAACTCTTCCATTGTTCTCGTAATTCCGCTGAAGTTTAAAAATGCTTCGGTACTCTTCCATTGTTCTCGGAATTCCGCTGACAATTAAAAATGCTTCGGAACTCTTCCATTGTTCTCGGAATTCCACTGAAGTTTAAAAATGCTTCACAACTCTTCCATTGTTCTCGGAATTCCGCTGACGTTTAATAATGCTTCGCAACTCTTTCATTGTTCTCGGAATTCCGCTGACGTTTAAAAATGCTTCGGAACTCTTCCATTGTTCTCGGAATTCCGTTGAAGTTTAAAAATGCTTCGAAACTCTTCCATTGTTCTCAGAATTCTGCTGAAGTTTAAAAATGCTTCAGAACTCTTCCATTGTTCTCGGAATTCCGCTGACGTTTAAAAATGCTTCGGAACTCTTCCATTGTTCTCGGAATTTCGTTGAAGTTTAAAAATGCTTCGAAACTCTTCCATTGTTCTCGGAATTCTGCTGAAGTTTAAAAATGCTTCGGAACTCTTTCATTGTTCTCAGAATTCCGCTGACATTTAAAAATGCTTTGGTACTCTTCCATTGTTCTCGGAATTCCGCTGACATATAAAAATGCTTCGGAAATCTTGCATTGTTCTCGGCATTCCGCTGACGTTTAAAAATGCTTCAGAACTTTTCCATTGTTCTCCGAGTTCTGCTGACGTTTAAAAATGCTTCAGAACTCTTACATTGTTCTCGGAATTCTGCTGACGTTTAAAAATGCTTCGGAACTCTTCCATTGTTCTCGAAATTCCGTTGAAGTTTAAAAATGCTTCGGAACTCTTCCATTGTTCTCGGAATTCTGCTGAAGTTTAAAAATGCTTCGGAACTCTTCCATTGTTCTCAGAATTCCGCTGACGTTTAAAAATGCTTCGATACTCTTCCATTGTTCTCGGAATTCTTCTGACGTTTAAAAATGCTTCGGAACTCTTCCATTGTTCTCGAAATTCCGTTGAAGTTTAAAAATGCTTCGGAACTCTTCCATTGTTCTCGGAATTCTGCTGAAGTTTAAAAATGCTTCGGAACTCTTCCATTGTTCTCAGAATTCCGCTGACGTTTAAAAATGCTTCGATACTCTTCCATTGTTCTCAGAATTCTGCTGAAGTTTAAAAATTCATGTGAACTCTTCCATTATTCTCGGAATTCGTGTGAATTTTAAAAATGCTTCGGAACTTTTCTATTGTTCTCGGAATTCCGCTGAAGTTTAAAAATGCTTAAAATCTCTTACATTGTTCTCGGAATTCCGCTGAAGTTTAAAAATGCTTCGGAACGCTTCCATTGTTCTCGGAATTCTGCTGAAGTTTAACAATGCTTCAGAACTCTTCCATTGTTCTCAGAATTCCGCTGACGTTCAAAAATGCTTCGGAAATCTTCCATTGTTTTCAAAATTCCGCTGACGTTTAAAAATGCTTCAGAACTTTTCCATTGTTCTCCGAGTTCTGCTGACGTTTAAAAATGCTTCGGAACTCTTCCATTGTTCTCAGAATTCCGCTGACGTTTAAAAATGCTTCTGAACTCTTCCATTGTTCTCGGAATTCCGTTGAAGTTTAAAAATGCTTCGGAACTTTTCTATTGTTCTCGGAATTCCGCTGAAGTTTAAAAATGCTTAAAATCTCTTACATTGTTCTCGGAATTCCGCTGAAGTTTAAAAATGCTTCGGAACTCTTCCATTGTTCTCGGAATTCTGCTGAAGTTTAAAAATGCTTCGGAACTCTTCCATTGTTCTCAGAATTCCGCTGACGTTTAAAAATGCTTCGATACTCTTCCATTGTTCTCGGAATTCTTCTGACGTTTAAAAATGCTTCGGAACTCTTCCATTGTTCTTGGAATTCCGATGACGTTTTAAAATGCTTCGGTACTCTTCCATTGTTCTCGGAATTTCGCTGACGTTTAATAATGCTTCGCAACTCTTTCCTTGTTCTCGGAATTCCGCTGACATTTAAAAATGCTTCGAAACTCTTCCATTGTTCTCGGAATTCCGCTGATATTTAAAAATGCTTCGGAAATCTTCCATTGTTCTCGGAATTCCGCTGACGTTTAAAAATGCTTCAGAACTCTTCCATTGTTCTCAGAATTCCGCTGACATTTAAAAATGCTTCGGAACTCTTCCATTGTTCTCGGAATTCCGCTGACGTTTAAAAATTGTTCGGTACTCTTCCATTGTTCTCGGAATTCCGCTGACATATAAAAATGCTTCGGAAATCTTGTATTGTTCTCGGAATTCCGCTGAAGTTTAAAAATGCTTAAAATCTCTTCCATTGTTCTCGTAATTCTGCTCATGTTTAAAAATGATTCGGAACTCTTCTATTGTTCTCGGAATTCCGCTGAAGTTTAAAAATGCTTAAAATCTCTTCCATTGTTCTCGTAATTCTGCTCATGTTTAAAAATGCTTCGGAACTCTTCCATTGTTCTCGTAATTCCGCTGAAGTTTAAAAATGCTTCGGAACTCTTCCATTGTTCTCGGAATTCCGATGACGTTTTAAAATGCTTCGGTACTCTTCCATTGTTCTCGGAATTCCGCTGAAATTTAAAAATGCTTCGGAACTCTTCCATTGTTCTCAGAATTCCGCTGACGTTTAAAAATGCTTCGGTACTCTTCCTTTGCTCTCGGAATTCCGCTGACATATAAAAATGCTTCGGAAATCTTGCATTGTTCTCGGCATTCCGCTGACGTTTAAAAATGCTTCGGAACTCTTCAATTGTTCTCGGAATTCCGCTGACGTTTAATAATGCTTCGCAACTCTTTCATTGTTCTCGGAATTCCGCTGACGTTTAAAAATGCTTCGGAACTCTTCCATTGTTCTCGGAATTCCGTTGAAGTTTAAAAATGCTTCGAAACTCTTCCATTGTTCTCAGAATTCTGCTGAAGTTTAAAAATGCTTCAGAACTCTTCCATTGTTCTCGGAATTCCGCTGACGTTTAATAATGCTTCGCAACTCTTTCATTGTTCTCGGAATTCCGCTGAAATTTAAAAATGCTTCAGAACTCTTCCATTGTTCTCAGAATTCCGCTGACGTTTAAAAATGCTTCGGTACTCTTCCTTTGTTCTCGGAATTCCGCTGACATATAAAAATGCTTCGGAAATCTTGCATTGTTCTCGGCATTCCGCTGACGTTTAAAAATGCTTCGGAACTCATCAATTGTTCTCGGAATTCTGCTGAACTTTTAAAATGCTTTGGAACTCTTCCATTGCTCTCAGAATTCTGCTGAAGTTTAAAAATGCTTCAGAACTCTTACATTGTTCTCGGAATTCTGCTGACGTTTAAAAATGCTTCGGAACTCTTCCATTGTTCTTGAAATTCCGTTGAAGTTTAAAAATGCTTCGGAACTCTTACATTGTTCTCGGAATTCTGCTGAAGTTTAAAAATGCTTCGGAACTCTTCCATTGTTCTCAGAATTCCGCTGACGTTTAAAAATGCTTCGATACTCTTCCATTGTTCTCGGAATTCTTCTGACGTTTAAAAATGCTTCGGAACTCTTCCATTGTTCTTGGAATTCCGATGACGTTTTAAAATGCTTTGGTACTCTTCCATTGTTCTCGGAATTCCGCTGACGTTTAAAAATTCTTCGGAACTCTTCCATTGTTCTCGGAATTCCACTGAAGTTTAAAAATGCTTCAGAACTCTTCCATTGTTCTCGGAATTTCGCTGACGTTTAATAATGCTTCGCAACTCTTTCCTTGTTCTCGGAATTCCGCTGACGTTTAAAAATGCTTCGGAACTCTTCCATTGTTCTCGGAATTCCGTTGAAGTTTAAAAATGCTTTGAAACTCTTCCATTGTTCTCGGAATTCCGCTGACATTTAAAAATGCTTCGGAACTCTTCCATTGTTCTCGGAATTCCGCTGACGTTTAAAAATTGTTCGGTACTCTTCCATTGTTCTCGGAATTCCGCTGACATATAAAAATGCTTCGGAAATCTTGTATTGTTCTCGGAATTCCGCTGAAGTTTAAAAATGCTTAAAATCTCTTCCATTGTTCTCGTAATTCTGCTCATGTTTAAAAATGCTTCGGAACTCTTCTATTGTTCTCGGAATTCCGCTGAAGTTTAAAAATGCTTCAGAACTCTTACATTGTTCTCGGAATTCTGCTGACGTTTAAAAATGCTTCGGAACTCTTCTATTGTTCTCGGAATTCTGCTGAAGTTTAAAAATGCTTCAGAACTCTTCCATTGTTCTCGGAATTCTGCTGACGTTTAAAAATGCTTCGGAACTCTTCCATTGTTCTCGAAATTCCGTTGAAGTTTAAAAATGCTTCGGAACTCTTCCATTGTTCTCGGAATTCTGCTGAAGTTTAAAAATGCTTCGGAACTCTTCCATTGTTCTCAGAATTCCGCTGACGTTTAAAAATGCTTCGGTACTCTTCCATTGTTCTCGGAATTCTTCTGACGTTTAAAAATGCTTCGGAACTCTTCCATTGTTCTAGGAATTCTGCTGAAGTTTAAAAATTCATGTGAACTCTTCCATTATTCTCGGAATTCGTGTGAATTTTAAAAATGCTTCGGAACTTTTCTATTGTTCTCGGAATTCCGCTGAAGTTTAAAAATGCTTAAAATCTCTTACATTGTTCTCGGAATTCCGCTGAAGTTTAAAAATGCTTTGGAACTCTTCCATTGTTCTCGGAATTCTGCTGAAGTTTAACAATGCTTCAGAACTCTTCCATTGTTCTCAGAATTCCGCTGACGTTCAAAAATGCTTCGGAAATCTTCCATTGTTTTCAAAATTCCGCTGACGTTTAAAAATGCTTCAGAACTTTTCCATTGTTCTCCGAGTTCTGCTGACGTTTAAAAATGCTTCGGAACTCTTCCATTGTTCTCAGAATTCCGCTGACGTTTAAAAATGCTTCTGAACTCTTCCATTGTTCTCGGAATTCCGTTGAAGTTTAAAAATGCTTCGAAACTCTTCCATTGTTCTCGGAATTCTGCTGAAGTTTAAAAATGCTTCAGAACTCTTCCATTGTTCTCGGAATTTCGCTGACATTTAATAATGCTTCGCAACTCTTTCCTTGTTCTCGGAATTCCGCTGACGTTTAAAAATGCTTCGGAACTCTTCCATTGTTCTCGGAATTCCGTTGAAGTTTAAAAATGCTTCAAAACTCTTCCATTGTTATCGGAATTCAGCTGACATATAAAAATGCTTCGGAAATCTTGTATTGTTCTCGGAATTCGGGTGAAGTTTAAAAATGCTTCGGAACTCTTCTATTGTTCTCGGAATTCCGCTGAAGTTTAAAAATGCTTAAAATCTCTTCCATTGTTCTCGTAATTCTGCTCATGTTTAAAAATGCTTCGGAACTCTTCCATTGTTCTCGTAATTCCGCTGAAGTTTAAAAATGCTTCGGAACTCTTCCATTGGTCTCGGAATTCCGATGACGTTTTAAAATGCTTCGGTACTCTTCCATTGTTCTCGGAATTCCGCTGACAATTAAAAATGCTTCGGAACTCTTCCATTGTTCTCGGAATTCCACTGAAGTTTAAAAATGCTTCACAACTCTTCCATTGTTCTCGGAATTCCGCTGACGTTTAATAATGCTTCGCAACTCTTTCATTGTTCTCGGAATTCCGCTGACGTTTAAAAATGCTTCGGAACTCTTCCATTGTTCTCGGAATTCCGTTGAAGTTTAAAAATGCTTCGAAACTCTTCCATTGTTCTCAGAATTCTGCTGAAGTTTAAAAATGCTTCAGAACTCTTCCATTGTTCTCGGAATTCCGCTGACGTTTAAAAATGCTTCGGAACTCTTCCATTGTTCTCGGAATTTCGTTGAAGTTTAAAAATGCTTCGAAACTCTTCCATTGTTCTCGGAATTCTGCTGAAGTTTAAAAATGCTTCGGAACTCTTTCATTGTTCTCAGAATTCCGCTGACATTTAAAAATGCTTTGGTACTCTTCCATTGTTCTCGGAATTCCGCTGACATATAAAAATGCTTCGGAAATCTTGCATTGTTCTCGGCATTCCGCTGACGTTTAAAAATGCTTCGGAACTCTTCAATTGTTCTCGGAATTCTGCTGAACTTTTAAAATGCTTTGGAACTCTTCCATTGCTCTCGGAATTCTGCTGAAGTTTAAAAATGCTTCAGAACTCTTACATTGTTCTCGGAATTCTGCTGAAGTTTAAAAATGCTTCGGTACTCTTCCATTGTTCTCGAAATTCCGCTGACATATAAAAATGCTTCGGAAATCTTGCATTGTTCTCGGCATTCCGCTGACGTTTAAAAATGCTTCGGAACTCTTCCATTGTTTTCAAAATTCCGCTGACGTTTAAAAATGCTTCAGAACTATTAAATTGTATTCGGAATTCCGCTGACGTTTAAAAATGCTTTGCAACTCTTCCATTGTTCTCAGAATTCCGCTGAAGTTTAAAAATGCTTCAGAATTCTTCAATTGTTCTCGGAATTCTGCTGAACTTTTAAAATGCTTTGGAACTCTTCCATTGCTCTCGGAATTCTGCTGAAGTTTAAAAATGCTTCGGAACTCTTCCATTGTTCTCGGAATTCTGCTGAAGTTTAAAAATGCTTCGGAACTCTTCCATTGTTCTCGGAATTCCGTTGAAGTTTAAAAATGCTTCGAAACTCTTCCATTGTTCTCGGAATTCTGCTGAAGTTTAAAAATGCTTCGGAACTCTTCCATTGTTCTCAGAATTCCGCTAACGTTTAAAAATGCTTCGGAAATCTTCCATTGTTTTCAAAATTCCGCTGACGCTTAAAAATGCTTCAGAACTCTTCCATTGTTCTCGGAATTCCGCTGACGTTTAATAATGCTTCGCAACTCTTTCATTGTACTCGGAATTCCGCTAACGTTTAAAAATGCTTCGGAAATCTTCCATTGTTCTCGGAATTCCGTTGAAGTTTAAAAATGCTTCGAAACTCTTCCATTGTTCTGGGAATTCTGCTGAAGTTTAAAAATGCTTCAGAACTCTTCCATTGTTCTCGTAATTCCGCTGACGTTTAATAATGCTTCGCAACTCTTTCATTGTTCTCGGAATTCCGCTGATGTTTAAAAATGCTTCAGTACTCTTCCTTTGTTCTGGGAATTCCGTTGACATATAAAAATGCTTTGGAAATCTTGCATTGTTCTCGGCATTCCGCTGACGTTTAAAAATGCTTCGGAACTCTTCCATTGTTCTCAGAATTCCGCTGACGTTTAAAAATGCTTCTGAACTCTTCCATTGTTCTCGGAATTCCGTTGAAGTTTAAAAATGCTTCGAAACTCTTCCATTGTTCTCGGAATTCTGCTGAAGTTTAAAAATGCTTCAGAACTCTTCCATTGTTCTCGGAATTTCGCTGACTTTTAATAATGCTTCGCAACTCTTTCCTTGTTCTCGGAATTCCGCTGACGTTTAAAAATGCTTCGGAACTCTTCCATTGTTCTCGGAATTCCGTTGAAGTTTAAAAATGCTTCAAAACTCTTCCATTGTTCTCGGAATTCAGCTGACATATAAAAATGCTTCGGAAATCTTGTATTGTTCTCGGCATTCCGCTGACGTTTAAAAATGCTTCGGAACTCTTCAATTGTTCTCGGAATTCTGCTGAACTTTTAAAATGCTATGGAACTCTTCCATTGCTCTCGGAATTCGGGTGAAGTTTAAAAATGCTTCGGAACTCTTCTATTGTTCTCGGAATTCCGCTGAAGTTTAAAAATGCTTAAAATCTCTTCCATTGTTCTCGTAATTCTGCTCATGTTTAAAAATGCTTCGGAACTCTTCCATTGTTCTCGTAATTCCGCTGAAGTTTAAAAATGCTTCGGAACTCTTCCATTGGTCTCGGAATTCCGATGACGTTTTAAAATGCTTCGGTACTCTTCCATTGTTCTCGGAATTCCGCTGACAATTAAAAATGCTTCGGAACTCTTCCATTGTTCTCGGAATTCCACTGAAGTTTAAAAATGCTTCACAACTCTTCCATTGTTCTCGGAATTCCGCTGACGTTTAATAATGCTTCGCAACTCTTTCATTGTTCTCGGAATTCCGCTGACGTTTAAAAATGCTTCGGAACTCTTCCATTGTTCTCGGAATTCCGTTGAAGTTTAAAAATGCTTCGAAACTCTTCCATTGTTCTCAGAATTCTGCTGAAGTTTAAAAATGCTTCAGAACTCTTCCATTGTTCTCGGAATTCCGCTGACGTTTAAAAATGCTTCGGAACTCTTCCATTGTTCTCGGAATTTCGTTGAAGTTTAAAAATGCTTCGAAACTCTTCCATTGTTCTCGGAATTCTGCTGAAGTTTAAAAATGCTTCGGAACTCTTTCATTGTTCTCAGAATTCCGCTGACATTTAAAAATGCTTTGGTACTCTTCCATTGTTCTCGGAATTCCGCTGACATATAAAAATGCTTCGGAAATCTTGCATTGTTCTCGGCATTCCGCTGACGTTTAAAAATGCTTCGGAACTCTTCAATTGTTCTCGGAATTCTGCTGAACTTTTAAAATGCTTTGGAACTCTTCCATTGCTCTCGGAATTCTGCTGAAGTTTAAAAATGCTTCAGAACTCTTACATTGTTCTCGGAATTCTGCTGAAGTTTAAAAATGCTTCGGTACTCTTCCATTGTTCTCGAAATTCCGCTGACATATAAAAATGCTTCGGAAATCTTGCATTGTTCTCGGCATTCCGCTGACGTTTAAAAATGCTTCGGAACTCTTCCATTGTTTTCAAAATTCCGCTGACGTTTAAAAATGCTTCAGAACTATTAAATTGTTCTCGGAATTCCGCTGACGTTTAAAAATGCTTTGCAACTCTTCCATTGTTCTCAGAATTCCGCTGAAGTTTAAAAATGCTTCAGAATTCTTCAATTGTTCTCGGAATTCTGCTGAACTTTTAAAATGCTTTGGAACTCTTCCATTGCTCTCGGAATTCTGCTGAAGTTTAAAAATGCTTCGGAACTCTTCCATTGTTCTCGGAATTCTGCTGAAGTTTAAAAATGCTTCGGAACTCTTCCATTGTTCTCGGAATTCCGTTGAAGTTTAAAAATGCTTCGAAACTCTTCCATTGTTCTCGGAATTCTGCTGAAGTTTAAAAATGCTTCGGAACTCTTCCATTGTTCTCAGAATTCCGCTAACGTTTAAAAATGCTTCGGAAATCTTCCATTGTTTTCAAAATTCCGCTGACGCTTAAAAATGCTTCAGAACTCTTCCATTGTTCTCGGAATTCCGCTGACGTTTAATAATGCTTCGCAACTCTTTCATTGTACTCGGAATTCCGCTAACGTTTAAAAATGCTTCGGAACTCTTCCATTGTTCTCGGAATTCCGTTGAAGTTTAAAAATGCTTCGAAACTCTTCCATTGTTCTGGGAATTCTGCTGAAGTTTAAAAATGCTTCAGAACTCTTCCATTGTTCTCGGAATTCTGCTGTAGTTTAAAAATGCTTCGGAACTCTTCCATTGTTCTCAGAATTCCGCTGACGTTTAAAAATGCTTCGGAACTCTTCATTTGTTCTCGGAATTCTGCTGAACTTTTAAAATGCTTTGGAACTCTTCCATTGCTCTCTGAATTCTGCTGAAGTTTAAAAATGCTTCGGAACTCTTCCATTGTTCTCGGAATTCTGCTGAAGTTTAAAAATGTTTTGGAACTCTTCCATTGTTCTCAGAATTCCGCTGACGTTTAAAAATGCTTCGGAAATCTTCCATTGTTTTCAAAATTCCGCTGACATATAAAAATGCTTCGGAAATCTTGCATTGTTCTCGGCATTCCGCTGACGTTTAAAAATGCTTCAGAATTCCTCAATTGTTCTCGGAATTCTGCTGAAGTTTAAAAATGCTTCGGAACTCTTCCATTGTTCTCGGAATTCCGTTGAAGTTTAAAAATGCTTCGAAACTCTTCCATTGTTCTCGGAATTCTGCTGAAGTTTAAAAATGCTTCAGAACTCTTCCATTGTTCTCGGAATTCCGCTGACGTTTAATAATGCTTCGCAACTCTTTCATTGTTCTCGGAATTCCGCTGACGTTTAAAAATGCTTCGGAACTCTTCCATTGTTCTCGGAATTCCGTTGAAGTTTAAAAATGCTTCGAAACCCTTCCATTGTTCTCGGAATTCTGCTGAAGTTTAAAAATGCTTCGGAACTCTTTCATTGTTCTCAGAATTCCGCTGACATTTAAAAATGCTTTGGTACTCTTCCATTGTTCTTGGAATTCCGCTGACATATAAAAATGCTTCGAAAATCTTGCATTGTTCTCGGCATTCCGCTGACGTTTAAAAATGCTTCGGAACTCTTCCATTGTTCTCAGAATTCCGCTGACGTTTAAAAATGCTTCGGAAATCTTCCATTGTTTTCAAAATTCCGCTGACGTTTAAAAATGCTTCAGAACTCTTCCATTGTTCTCAGAATTCCGCTGACGTTTAAAAATGCTTTGGAACTCTTCCATTGTTCTTGGAATTCTGCTGAAGTTTAAAAATGCTTCGGAACTCTTCCATTGTTCTCAGAATTCCGCTGACGTTTAAAAATGCTTCGGTACTCTTCCATTGTTCTCGGAATTCCACTGACATATAAAAATACTTCGGAAATCTTGCATTGTTCTCGGCATTCCGCTGACGTTTAAAAATGCTTCGGAACTCTTCAATTGTTCTCGGAATTCTGCTGAACTTTTAAAATGCTTTGGAACTCTTCCATTGCTCTCGGAATTCTGCTGAAGTTTAAAAATGCTTCGGAACTCTTCCATTGTTCTCGGAATTCTGCTGAAGTTTAAAAATGTTTTGGAACTCTTCCATTGTTCACAGAATTCCGCTGACGTTTAAAAATGCTTCGGAAATCTTCCATTGTTTTCAAAATTCCGCTGACATATAAAAATGCTTCGGAAATCTTGCATTGTTCTCGGCATTCCGCTGACGTTTAAAAATGTTTCAGAATTCTTCAATTGTTCTCGGAATTCTGCTGAACTTTTAAAATGCTTTGGAACTCTTCTATTGCTCTCGGAATTCTGCTGAAGTTTAAAAATGCTTCGGAACTCTTCCATTGTTCTCGGAATTCTGCTGAAGTTTAAAAATGCTTCGGAACTCTTCCATTGTTCTCGGAATTCCGTTGAAGTTTAAAAATGCTTCGAAACTCTTCCATTGTTCTCGGAATTCTGCTGAAGTTTAAAAATGCTTCGGAACTCTTCCATTGTTCTCAGAATTCCGCTAACGTTTAAAAATGCTTCGGAAATCTTCCATTGTTTTCAAAATTCCGCTGACGCTTAAAAATGCTTTAGAACTCTTCCATTGTTCTCGGAATTCCGCTGACGTTTAATAATGCTTCGCAACTCTTTCATTGTACTCGGAATTCCGCTAACGTTTAAAAATGCTTCGGAAATCTTCCATTGTTCTCGGAATTCCGTTGAAGTTTAAAAATGCTTCGAAACTCTTCCATTGTTCTGGGAATTCTGCTGAAGTTTAAAAATGCTTCAGAACTCTTCCATTGTTCTCGTAATTCCGCTGACGTTTAATAATGCTTCGCAACTCTTTCATTGTTCTCGGAATTCCGCTGATGTTTAAAAATGCTTCAGTACTCTTCCTTTGTTCTGGGAATTCCGTTGACATATAAAAATGCTTTGGAAATCTTGCATTGTTCTCGGCATTCCGCTGACGTTTAAAAATGCTTCGGAACTCTTCCATTGTTCTCAGAATTCCGCTGACGTTTAAAAATGCTTCTGAACTCTTCCATTGTTCTCGGAATTCCGTTGAAGTTTAAAAATGCTTCGAAACTCTTCCATTGTTCTCGGAATTCTGCTGAAGTTTAAAAATGTTTCAGAACTCTTCCATTGTTCTCGGAATTTCGCTGACGTTTAATAATGCTTCGCAACTCTTTCCTTGTTCTCGGAATTCCGCTGACGTTTAAAAATGCTTCGGAACTCTTCCATTGTTCTCGGAATTCCGTTGAAGTTTAAAAATGCTTCAAAACTCTTCCATTGTTCTCGGAATTCAGCTGACATATAAAAATGCTTCGGAAATCTTGTATTGTTCTCGGCATTCCGCTGACGTTTAAAAATGCTTCGGAACTCTTCAATTGTTCTCGGAATTCTGCTGAACTTTGAAAATGCTATGGAACTCTTCCATTGCTCTCGGAATTCGGGTGAAGTTTAAAAATGCTTCGGAACTCTTCTATTGTTCTCGGAATTCCGCTGAAGTTTAAAAATGCTTAAAATCTCTTCCATTGTTCTCGTAATTCTGCTCATGTTTAAAAATGCTTCGGAACTCTTCCATTGTTCTCGTAATTCCGCTGAAGTTTAAAAATGCTTCGGAACTCTTCCATTGGTCTCGGAATTCCGATGACGTTTTAAAATGCTTCGGTACTCTTCCATTGTTCTCGGAATTCCGCTGACAATTAAAAATGCTTCGGAACTCTTCCATTGTTCTCGGAATTCCACTGAAGTTTAAAAATGCTTCACAACTCTTCCATTGTTCTCGGAATTCCGCTGACGTTTAATAATGCTTCGCAACTCTTTCATTGTTCTCGGAATTCCGCTGACGTTTAAAAATGCTTCGGAACTCTTCCATTGTTCTCGGAATTCCGTTGAAGTTTAAAAATGCTTCGAAACTCTTCCATTGTTCTCAGAATTCTGCTGAAGTTTAAAAATGCTTCAGAACTCTTCCATTGTTCTCGGAATTCCGCTGACGTTTAAAAATGCTTCGGAACTCTTCCATTGTTCTCGGAATTTCGTTGAAGTTTAAAAATGCTTCGAAACTCTTCCATTGTTCTCGGAATTCTGCTGAAGTTTAAAAATGCTTCGGAACTCTTTCATTGTTCTCAGAATTCCGCTGACATTTAAAAATGCTTTGGTACTCTTCCATTGTTCTCGGAATTCCGCTGACATATAAAAATGCTTCGGAAATCTTGCATTGTTCTCGGCATTCCGCTGACGTTTAAAAATGCTTCGGAACTCTTCAATTGTTCTCGGAATTCTGCTGAACTTTTAAAATGCTTTGGAACTCTTCCATTGCTCTCGGAATTCTGCTGAAGTTTAAAAATGCTTCAGAACTCTTACATTGTTCTCGGAATTCTGCTGAAGTTTAAAAATGCTTCGGTACTCTTCCATTGTTCTCGAAATTCCGCTGACATATAAAAATGCTTCGGAAATCTTGCATTGTTCTCGGCATTCCGCTGACGTTTAAAAATGCTTCGGAACTCTTCCATTGTTTTCAAAATTCCGCTGACGTTTAAAAATGCTTCAGAACTATTAAATTGTTCTCGGAATTCCGCTGACGTTTAAAAATGCTTTGCAACTCTTCCATTGTTCTCAGAATTCCGCTGAAGTTTAAAAATGCTTCAGAATTCTTCAATTGTTCTCGGAATTCTGCTGAACTTTTAAAATGCTTTGGAACTCTTCCATTGCTCTCGGAATTCTGCTGAAGTTTAAAAATGCTTCGGAACTCTTCCATTGTTCTCGGAATTCTGCTGAAGTTTAAAAATGCTTCGGAACTCTTCCATTGTTCTCGGAATTCCGTTGAAGTTTAAAAATGCTTCGAAACTCTTCCATTGTTCTCGGAATTCTGCTGAAGTTTAAAAATGCTTCGGAACTCTTCCATTGTTCTCAGAATTCCGCTAACGTTTAAAAATGCTTCGGAAATCTTCCATTGTTTTCAAAATTCCGCTGACGCTTAAAAATGCTTCAGAACTCTTCCATTGTTCTCGGAATTCCGCTGACGTTTAATAATGCTTCGCAACTCTTTCATTGTACTCGGAATTCCGCTAACGTTTAAAAATGCTTCGGAACTCTTCCATTGTTCTCGGAATTCCGTTGAAGTTTAAAAATGCTTCGAAACTCTTCCATTGTTCTGGGAATTCTGCTGAAGTTTAAAAATGCTTCAGAACTCTTCCATTGTTCTCGGAATTCCGCTGACGTTTAATAATGCTTCGCAACTCTTTCATTGTTCTCGGAATTCCGCTGATGTTTAAAAATGCTTCAGTACTCTTCCTTTGTTCTGGGAATTCCGTTGACATATAAAAATGCTTTGGAAATCTTGCATTGTTCTCGGCATTCCGCTGACATTTAAAAATGCTTCGGAACTCTTCAATTGTTCTCGGAATTCTGCTGAAGTTTAAAAATGCTTCAGAACTCTTCCATTGTTCTCGGAATTCTGCTGTAGTTTAAAAATGCTTCGGAACTCTTCCATTGTTCTCAGAATTCCGCTGACGTTTAAAAATGCTTCGGAACTCTTCAATTGTTCTCGGAATTCTGCTGAACTTTTAAAATGCTTCGGAACTCTTCCATTGTTCTCGGAATTCTGCTGAAGTTTAAAAATGTTTTGGAACTCTTCCATTGTTCACAGAATTCCGCTGACGTTTAAAAATGCTTCGGAAATCTTCCATTGTTTTCAAAATTCCGCTGACATATAAAAATGCTTCGGAAATCTTGCATTGTTCTCGGCATTCCGCTGACGTTTAAAAATGTTTCAGAATTCTTCAATTGTTCTCGGAATTCTGCTGAACTTTTAAAATGCTTTGGAACTCTTCTATTGCTCTCGGAATTCTGCTGAAGTTTAAAAATGCTTCGGAACTCTTCCATTGTTCTCGGAATTCTGCTGAAGTTTAAAAATGCTTCGGAACTCTTCCATTGTTCTCGGAATTCCGTTGAAGTTTAAAAATGCTTCGAAACTCTTCCATTGTTCTCGGAATTCTGCTGAAGTTTAAAAATGCTTTGGAACTCTTCCATTGTTCTCAGAATTCCGCTAACGTTTAAAAATGCTTCGGAAATCTTCCATTGTTTTCAAAATTCCGCTGACGCTTAAAAATGCTTCAGAACTCTTCCATTGTTCTCGGAATTCCGCTGACGTTTAATAATGCTTCGCAACTCTTTCATTGTACTCGGAATTCCGCTAACGTTTAAAAATGCTTCGGAAATCTTCCATTGTTCTCGGAATTCCGTTGAAGTTTAAAAATGCTTCGAAACTCTTCCATTGTTCTGGGAATTCTGCTGAAGTTTAAAAATGCTTCAGAACTCTTCCATTGTTCTCGTAATTCCGCTGACGTTTAATAATGCTTCGCAACTCTTTCATTGTTCTCGGAATTCCGCTGATGTTTAAAAATGCTTCAGTACTCTTCCTTTGTTCTGGGAATTCCGTTGACATATAAAAATGCTTTGGAAATCTTGCATTGTTCTCGGCATTCCGCTGACGTTTAAAAATGCTTCGGAACTCTTCCATTGTTCTCAGAATTCCGCTGATGTTTAAAAATGCTTCGGAACTCTTCCATTGTTCTCGGAATTCCGTTGAAGTTTAAAAATGCTTCAAAACTCTTCCATTGTTCTCGGAATTCAGCTGACATATAAAAATGCTTCGGAAATCTTGTATTGTTCTCGGCATTCCGCTGACGTTTAAAAATGCTTCGGAACTCTTCAATTGTTCTCGGAATTCTGCTGAACTTTTAAAATGCTATGGAACTCTTCCATTGCTCTCGGAATTCGGGTGAAGTTTAAAAATGCTTCGGAACTCTTCTATTGTTCTCGGAATTCCGCTGAAGTTTAAAAATGCTTAAAATCTCTTCCATTGTTCTCGTAATTCTGCTCATGTTTAAAAATGCTTCGGAACTCTTCCATTGTTCTCGTAATTCCGCTGAAGTTTAAAAATGCTTCGGAACTCTTCCATTGGTCTCGGAATTCCGATGACGTTTTAAAATGCTTCGGTACTCTTCCATTGTTCTCGGAATTCCGCTGACAATTAAAAATGCTTCGGAACTCTTCCATTGTTCTCGGAATTCCACTGAAGTTTAAAAATGCTTCACAACTCTTCCATTGTTCTCGGAATTCCGCTGACGTTTAATAATGCTTCGCAACTCTTTCATTGTTCTCGGAATTCCGCTGACGTTTAAAAATGCTTCGGAACTCTTCCATTGTTCTCGGAATTCCGTTGAAGTTTAAAAATGCTTCGAAACTCTTCCATTGTTCTCAGAATTCTGCTGAAGTTTAAAAATGCTTCAGAACTCTTCCATTGTTCTCGGAATTCCGCTGACGTTTAAAAATGCTTCGGAACTCTTCCATTGTTCTCGGAATTTCGTTGAAGTTTAAAAATGCTTCGAAACTCTTCCATTGTTCTCGGAATTCTGCTGAAGTTTAAAAATGCTTCGGAACTCTTTCATTGTTCTCAGAATTCCGCTGACATTTAAAAATGCTTTGGTACTCTTCCATTGTTCTCGGAATTCCGCTGACATATAAAAATGCTTCGGAAATCTTGCATTGTTCTCGGAATTCTGCTGAACTTTTAAAATGCTTTGGAACTCTTCCATTGCTCTCGGAATTCTGCTGAAGTTTAAAAATGCTTCAGAACTCTTACATTGTTCTCGGAATTCTGCTGAAGTTTAAAAATGCTTCGGTACTCTTCCATTGTTCTCGAAATTCCGCTGACATATAAAAATGCTTCGGAAATCTTGCATTGTTCTCGGCATTCCGCTGACGTTTAAAAATGCTTCGGAACTCTTCCATTGTTTTCAAAATTCCGCTGACGTTTAAAAATGCTTCAGAACTATTAAATTGTTCTCGGAATTCCGCTGACGTTTAAAAATGCTTTGCAACTCTTCCATTGTTCTCAGAATTCCGCTGAAGTTTAAAAATGCTTCAGAATTCTTCAATTGTTCTCGGAATTCTGCTGAACTTTTAAAATGCTTTGGAACTCTTCCATTGCTCTCGGAATTCTGCTGAAGTTTAAAAATGCTTCGGAACTCTTCCATTGTTCTCGGAATTCTGCTGAAGTTTAAAAATGCTTCGGAACTCTTCCATTGTTCTCGGAATTCCGTTGAAGTTTAAAAATGCTTCGAAACTCTTCCATTGTTCTCGGAATTCTGCTGAAGTTTAAAAATGCTTCGGAACTCTTCCATTGTTCTCAGAATTCCGCTAACGTTTAAAAATGCTTCGGAAATCTTCCATTGTTTTCAAAATTCCGCTGACGCTTAAAAATGCTTCAGAACTCTTCCATTGTTCTCGGAATTCCGCTGACGTTTAATAATGCTTCGCAACTCTTTCATTGTACTCGGAATTCCGCTAACGTTTAAAAATGCTTCGGAACTCTTCCATTGTTCTCGGAATTCCGTTGAAGTTTAAAAATGCTTCGAAACTCTTCCATTGTTCTGGGAATTCTGCTGAAGTTTAAAAATGCTTCAGAACTCTTCCATTGTTCTCGGAATTCCGCTGACGTTTAATAATGCTTCGCAACTCTTTCATTGTTCTCGGAATTCCGCTGATGTTTAAAAATGCTTCAGTACTCTTCCTTTGTTCTGGGAATTCCGTTGACATATAAAAATGCTTTGGAAATCTTGCATTGTTCTCGGCATTCCGCTGACATTTAAAAATGCTTCGGAACTCTTCAATTGTTCTCGGAATTCTGCTGAAGTTTAAAAATGCTTCAGAACTCTTCCATTGTTCTCGGAATTCTGCTGTGGTTTAAAAATGCTTCGGAACTCTTCCATTGTTCTCAGAATTCCGCTGACGTTTAAAAATGCTTCGGAACTCTTCAATTGTTCTCGGAATTCTGCTGAACTTTTAAAATGCTTTGGAACTCTTCCATTGCTCTCTGAATTCTGCTGAAGTTTAAAAATGCTTCGGAACTCTTCCATTGTTCTCGGAATTCTGCTGAAGTTTAAAAATGTTTTGGAACTCTTCCATTGTTCTCAGAATTCCGCTGACGTTTAAAAATGCTTCGGAAATCTTCCATTGTTTTCAAAATTCCGCTGACATATAAAAATGCTTCGGAAATCTTGCATTGTTCTCGGCATTCCGCTGACGTTTAAAAATGTTTCAGAATTCTTCAATTGTTCTCGGAATTCTGCTGAACTTTTAAAATGCTTTGGAACTCTTCTATTGCTCTCGGAATTCTGCTGAAGTTTAAAAATGCTTCGGAACTCTTCCATTGTTCTCGGAATTCTGCTGAAGTTTAAAAATGCTTCGGAACTCTACCATTGTTCTCGGAATTCCGTTGAAGTTTAAAAATGCTTCGAAACTCTTCCATTGTTCTCGGAATTCTGCTGAAGTTTAAAAATGCTTCGGAACTCTTCCATTGTTCTCGGAATTCCGTTGAAGTTTAAAAATGCTTCGAAACTCTTCCATTGTACTCGGAATTCCGCTAACGTTTAAAAATGCTTCGGAACTCTTCCATTGTTCTCGGAATTCCGTTGAAGTTTAAAAATGCTTCACAACTCTTCCATTGTTCTCGGAATTCCGCTGACTTTTAAAAATACGTCGAAACTCTTCCATTGTTCTCCAAATTCCGCTGAAGTTTAAAAATGCTTCGGAACCCTTCCATTGTTCTCGGAATTCTGCTGAAGTTTAAAAATGCTTCGGACCTCTTCCATTGTTCTAGGAATTCTGCTGAAGTCTAAAAATTCATCTGAACTCTTCCATTATTCTCGGAATTCGTGTGAATTTTAAAAATGCTTCGGAACTCTTCTATTGTTCTCGGAATTCCGCTGAAGTTTAAAAATGCTTAAAATCTCTTACATTGTACTCGGAATTCCGCTGAAGTTTAAAAATGCTTCGGAACTCTTCCATTGCTCTCGGAATTCTGCTGAAGTTTAAAAATGCTTCAGAACTCTTACATTGTTCTCGGAATTCTGCTGACGTTTACAAATGCTTCGGAACTCTTCCATTGTTCTCTGAATTCCGCTGACGTTTAAAAATGCTTCGGTACTCTTCCTTTGTTCTCGGAATTCCGCTGAAGTTTAAAAATGCTTCGGAACTCTTTCATTGTTCTCAGAATTCCGCTGACATTTAAAAATGCTTTGGTACTCTTCCATTGTTCTTGGAATTCCGCTGACATATAAAAATGCTTCGAAAATCTTGCATTGTTCTCGGCATTCCGCTGACGTTTAAAAATGCTTCGGAACTCTTCCATTGTTCTCAGAATTCCGCTGACGTTTAAAAATGCTTCGGAAATCTTCCATTGTTTTCAAAATTCCGCTGACGTTTAAAAATGCTTCAGAACTCTTCCATTGTTCTCAGAATTCCGCTGACGTTTAAAAATGCTTTGGAACTCTTCCATTGTTCTTGGAATTCTGCTGAAGTTTAAAAATGCTTCGGAACTCTTCCATTGTTCTCAGAATTCCGCTGACGTTTAAAAATGCTTCGGTACTCTTCCATTGTTCTCGGAATTCCACTGACATATAAAAATACTTCGGAAATCTTGCATTGTTCTCGGCATTCCGCTGACGTTTAAAAATGCTTCGGAACTCTTCAATTGTTCTCGGAATTCTGCTGAACTTTTAAAATGCTTTGGAACTCTTCCATTGCTCTCGGAATTCTGCTGAAGTTTAAAAATGCTTCGGAACTCTTCCATTGTTCTCGGAATTCTGCTGAAGTTTAAAAATGTTTTGGAACTCTTCCATTGTTCACAGAATTCCGCTGACGTTTAAAAATGCTTCGGAAATCTTCCATTGTTTTCAAAATTCCGCTGACATATAAAAATGCTTCGGAAATCTTGCATTGTTCTCGGCATTCCGCTGACGTTTAAAAATGTTTCAGAATTCTTCAATTGTTCTCGGAATTCTGCTGAACTTTTAAAATGCTTTGGAACTCTTCTATTGCTCTCGGAATTCTGCTGAAGTTTAAAAATGCTTCGGAACTCTTCCATTGTTCTCGGAATTCTGCTGAAGTTTAAAAATGCTTCGGAACTCTTCCATTGTTCTCGGAATTCCGTTGAAGTTTAAAAATGCTTCACAACTCTTCCATTGTTCTCGGAATTCCGCTGACTTTTAAAAATACGTCGAAACTCTTCCATTGTTCTCCAAATTCCGCTGAAGTTTAAAAATGCTTCGGAACCCTTCCATTGTTCTCGGAATTCTGCTGAAGTTTAAAAATGCTTCGGACCTCTTCCATTGTTCTAGGAATTCTGCTGAAGTCTAAAAATTCATCTGAACTCTTCCATTATTCTCGGAATTCGTGTGAATTTTAAAAATGCTTCGGAACTCTTCTATTGTTCTCGGAATTCCGCTGAAGTTTAAAAATGCTTAAAATCTCTTACATTGTACTCGGAATTCCGCTGAAGTTTAAAAATGCTTCGGAACTCTTCCATTGCTCTCGG
Source organism: Phyllobates terribilis (assembly GCF_046119375.1). Classification (NCBI taxonomy): domain Eukaryota; kingdom Metazoa; phylum Chordata; class Amphibia; order Anura; family Dendrobatidae; genus Phyllobates; species Phyllobates terribilis. The sequence goes on from NW_027362782.1 coordinate 18,094,702, forward strand.
AATTCTGCTGAAGTTTAAAAATGCTTCAGAACTCTTACATTGTTCTCGGAATTCTGCTGACGTTTACAAATGCTTCGGAACTCTTCCATTGTTCTCTGAATTCCGCTGACGTTTAAAAATGCTTCGGTACTCTTCCTTTGTTCTCGGAATTCCGCTGACATATAAAAATGCTTCGGAAATCTTGCATTGTTCTCGGCATTCCGCTGACGTTTAAAAATGCTTCGGAACTCTTCAATTGTTCTCGGAATTCTGCCGAACTTTTAAAATGCTTTGGAACTCTTCCATTGCTCTCGGAATTCTGCTGAAGTTTAAAAATGCTTCAGAACTCTTCCATTGTTCTCGGAATTCTGCTGTAGTTTAAAAATGCTTCGGAACTCTTCCATTGTTCTCAGAATTCCGCTGACGTTTAAAAATGCTTCGGAAATCTTCCATTGTTTTCAAAATTCCGCTGACGTTTAAAAATGCTTCAGAACTCTTCCATTGTTCTCGGAATTCCGCTGACGTTTTAAAATGCTTCGGTACTCTTCCATTGTTCTCGGAATTCCGCTGACATATAAAAATGCTTCGGAAATCTTGCATTGTTCTCGGCATTCCGCTGACGTTTAAAAATGCTTCGGAACTCTTCCATTGTTCTCAGAATTCCGCTGATGTTTAAAAATGCATCGGAAATCTTCCATAGTTTTCAAAATTCCGCTGACGTTTAAAAATGCTTCAGAACTCTTCCATTGTTCTCGGAATTCCGCTGACATTTAAAAATGCTTTGGAACTCTTCCATTATTCTCGGAAATCTGCTGAAGTTTAAAAATGCTTCGGAACTCTTCCATTGTTCTCAGAATTCCGCTGACGTTTAATAATGCTTCGCAACTTTTTCATTGTTCTCGGAATTCCGCTGACGGTTAAAAATGCTTCGGAACTCTTCAATTGTTCTCGGAATTCTGTTGAACTTTTAAAATGCTTTGGAACTCTTCCATTGCTCTTGGAATTCTGCTGAAGTTTAAAAATGCTTCAGAACTCTTACATTGTTCTCGGAATTCTGCTGACGTTTAAAAATTCTTCGGAACTCTACCATTGTTCTCGGAATTCCGTTGAAGTTTAAAAATGCTTCGAAACTCTTCCATTGTTCTCGGAATTCTGCTGAAGTTTAAAAATGCTTCGGAACTCTTCCATTGTTCTCGGAATTCCGCTGACGTTTAATAATGCTTCGCAACTCTTTCATTGTTCTCGGAATTCCACTGACGTTTAAAAATGCTTCGGAACTCTTCCATTGGTCTCGGAATTCCGATGACGTTTTAAAATGCTTCGGTACTCTTCCATTGTTCTCGGAATTCCGCTGACAATTAAAAATGCTTCGAAACTCTTCCATTGTTCTCGGAATTCCACTGAAGTTTAAAAATGCTTCACAACTCTTCCATTGTTCTCGGAATTCCGCTGACGTTTAATAATGCTTCGCAACTCTTTCATTGTTCTCGGAATTCCGCTGACGTTTAAAAATGCTTCGGAACTCTTCCATTGTTCTCGGAATTCCGTTGAAGTTTAAAAATGCTTCGAAACTCTTCCATTGTTCTCAGAATTCTGCTGAAGTTTAAAAATGCTTCAGAACTCTTCCATTGTTCTCGGAATTCCGCTGACGTTTAAAAATGCTTCGGAACTCTTCCATTGTTCTCGGAATTTCGTTGAAGTTTAAAAATGCTTCGAAACTCTTCCATTGTTCTCGGAATTCTGCTGAAGTTTAAAAATGCTTCAGAACTCTTCCATTGTTCTCGGAATTCCGCTGACGTTTACAAATGCTTCGGAACTCTTCCATTGTTCTCTGAATTCCGCTGACGTTTAAAAATGCTTCGGAAATCTTGCATTGTTCTCGGCATTCCGCTGACGTTTAAAAATGCTTCGGAACTCTTCAATTGTTCTCGGAATTCTGCCGAACTTTTAAAATGCTTTGGAACTCTTCCATTGCTCTCGGAATTCTGCTGAAGTTTAAAAATGCTTCAGAACTCTTCCATTGTTCTCGGAATTCTGCTGTAGTTTAAAAATGCTTCGGAACTCTTCCATTGTTCTCAGAATTCCGCTGACGTTTAAAAATGCTTCGGAAATCTTCCATTGTTTTCAAAATTCCGCTGACGTTTAAAAATGCTTCAGAACTCTTCCATTGTTCTCGGAATTCCGCTGACGTTTTAAAATGCTTCGGTACTCTTCCATTGTTCTCGGAATTCCGCTGACATATAAAAATGCTTCGGAAATCTTGCATTGTTCTCGGCATTCCGCTGACGTTTAAAAATGCTTCGGAACTCTTCCATTGTTCTCAGAATTCCGCTGATGTTTAAAAATGCATCGGAAATCTTCCATAGTTTTCAAAATTCCGCTGACGTTTAAAAATGCTTCAGAACTCTTCCATTGTTCTCGGAATTCCGCTGACGTTTAAAAATGCTTTGGAACTCTTCCATTATTCTCGGAAATCTGCTGAAGTTTAAAAATGCTTCGGAACTCTTCCATTGTTCTCAGAATTCCGCTGACGTTTAATAATGCTTCGCAACTTTTTCATTGTTCTCGGAATTCCGCTGACGGTTAAAAATGCTTCGGAACTCTTCAATTGTTCTCGGAATTCTGTTGAACTTTTAAAATGCTTTGGAACTCTTCCATTGCTCTCGGAATTCTGCTGAAGTTTAAAAATGCTTCGCAACTCTTTCATTGTTCTCGGAATTCCGCTGAAATTTAAAAATGCTTCGGAACTCTTCCATTGTTCTCAGAATTCCGCTGACGTTTAAAAATGCTTCGGTACTCTTCCTTTGCTCTCGGAATTCCGCTGACATATAAAAATGCTTCGGAAATCTTGCATTGTTCTCGGCATTCCGCTGACGTTTAAAAATGCTTCGGAACTCTTCAATTGTTCTCGGAATTCCGCTGACGTTTAATAATGCTTCGCAACTCTTTCATTGTTCTCGGAATTCCGCTGACGTTTAAAAATGCTTCGGAACTCTTCCATTGTTCTCGGAATTCCGTTGAAGTTTAAAAATGCTTCGAAACTCTTCCATTGTTCTCAGAATTCTGCTGAAGTTTAAAAATGCTTCAGAACTCTTCCATTGTTCTCGGAATTCCGCTGACGTTTAATAATGCTTCGCAACTCTTTCATTGTTCTCGGAATTCCGCTGAAATTTAAAAATGCTTCAGAACTCTTCCATTGTTCTCAGAATTCCGCTGACGTTTAAAAATGCTTCGGTACTCTTCCTTTGTTCTCGGAATTCCGCTGACATATAAAAATGCTTCGGAAATCTTGCATTGTTCTCGGCATTCCGCTGACGTTTAAAAATGCTTCGGAACTCTTCAATTGTTCTCGGAATTCTGCTGAACTTTTAAAATGCTTTGGAACTCTTCCATTGCTCTCAGAATTCCGCTGACGTTCAAAAATGCTTCGGAAATCTTCCATTGTTTTCAAAATTCCGCTGACGTTTAAAAATGCTTCAGAACTTTTCCATTGTTCTCCGAGTTCTGCTGACGTTTAAAAATGCTTCAGAACTCTTACATTGTTCTCGGAATTCTGCTGACGTTTAAAAATGCTTCGGAACTCTTCCATTGTTCTCGAAATTCCGTTGAAGTTTAAAAATGCTTCGGAACTCTTCCATTGTTCTCGGAATTCTGCTGAAGTTTAAAAATGCTTCGGAACTCTTCCATTGTTCTCAGAATTCCGCTGACGTTTAAAAATGCTTCGCTACTCTTCCATTGTTCTCGGAATTCTTCTGACGTTTAAAAATGCTTCGGAACTCTTCCATTGTTCTCGGAATTCCGATGAAGTTTTAAAATGCTTCGGTACTCTTCCATTGTTCTCGGAATTCCGCTGACGTTTAAAAATTCTTCGGAACTCTTCCATTGTTCTCGGAATTCCACTGAAGTTTAAAAATGCTTCGGAACTCTTCCATTGTTCTAGGAATTCTGCTGAAGTTTAAAAATTCATGTGAACTCTTCCATTATTCTCGGAATTCGTGTGAATTTTAAAAATGCTTCGGAACTTTTCTATTGTTCTCGGAATTCCGCTGAAGTTTAAAAATGCTTAAAATCTCTTACATTGTTCTCGGAATTCCGCTGAAGTTTAAAAATGCTTTGGAACTCTTCCATTGTTCTCGGAATTCTGCTGAAGTTTAACAATGCTTCAGAACTCTTCCATTGTTCTCGGAATTTCGCTGACGTTTAATAATTCTTCGCAACTCTTTCCTTGTTCTCGGAATTCCGCTGACGTTTAAAAATGCTTCGGAACTCTTCCATTGTTCTCGGAATTCCGTTGAAGTTTAAAAATGCTTTGAAACTCTTCCATTGTTCTCGGAATTCCGCTGACATTTAAAAATGCTTCGGAACTCTTCCATTGTTCTCGGAATTCCGCTGACGTTTAAAAATTGTTCGGTACTCTTCCATTGTTCTCGGAATTCCGCTGACATATAAAAATGCTTCGGAAATCTTGTATTGTTCTCGGAATTCCGCTGAAGTTTAAAAATGCTTAAAATCTCTTCCATTGTTCTCGTAATTCTGCTCATGTTTAAAAATGCTTCGGAACTCTTCTATTGTTCTCGGAATTCCGCTGAAGTTTAAAAATGCTTCAGAACTCTTACATTGTTCTCGGAATTCTGCTGACGTTTAAAAATGCTTCGGAACTCTTCTATTGTTCTCGGAATTCTGCTGAAGTTTAAAAATGCTTCAGAACTCTTACATTGTTCTCGGAATTCTGCTGACGTTTAAAAATGCTTCGGAACTCTTCCATTGTTCTCGAAATTCCGTTGAAGTTTAAAAATGCTTCGGAACTCTTCCATTGTTCTCGGAATTCTGCTGAAGTTTAAAAATGCTTCGGAACTCTTCCATTGTTCTCAGAATTCCGCTGACGTTTAAAAATGCTTCGGTACTCTTCCATTGTTCTCGGAATTCTTCTGACGTTTAAAAATGCTTCGGAACTCTTCCATTGTTCTAGGAATTCTGCTGAAGTTTAAAAATTCATGTGAACTCTTCCATTATTCTCGGAATTCGTGTGAATTTTAAAAATGCTTCGGAACTTTTCTATTGTTCTCGGAATTCCGCTGAAGTTTAAAAATGCTTAAAATCTCTTACATTGTTCTCGGAATTCCGCTGAAGTTTAAAAATGCTTTGGAACTCTTCCATTGTTCTCGGAATTCTGCTGAAGTTTAACAATGCTTCAGAACTCTTCCATTGTTCTCAGAATTCCGCTGACGTTCAAAAATGCTTCGGAAATCTTCCATTGTTTTCAAAATTCCGCTGACGTTTAAAAATGCTTCAGAACTTTTCCATTGTTCTCCGAGTTCTGCTGACGTTTAAAAATGCTTCGGAACTCTTCCATTGTTCTCAGAATTCCGCTGACGTTTAATAATGCTTCGCAACTTTTTCATTGTTCTCGGAATTCCGCTGACGGTTAAAAATGCTTCGGAACTCTTCAATTGTTCTCGGAATTCTGTTGAACTTTTAAAATGCTTTGGAACTCTTCCATTGCTCTTGGAATTCTGCTGAAGTTTAAAAATGCTTCAGAACTCTTACATTGTTCTCGGAATTCTGCTGACGTTTAAAAATTCTTCGGAACTCTACCATTGTTCTCGGAATTCCGTTGAAGTTTAAAAATGCTTCGAAACTCTTCCATTGTTCTCGGAATTCTGCTGAAGTTTAAAAATGCTTCGGAACTCTTCCATTGTTCTCGGAATTCCGCTGACGTTTAATAATGCTTCGCAACTCTTTCATTGTTCTCGGAATTCCACTGACGTTTAAAAATGCTTCGGAACTCTTCCATTGGTCTCGGAATTCCGATGACGTTTTAAAATGCTTCGGTACTCTTCCATTGTTCTCGGAATTCCGCTGACAATTAAAAATGCTTCGAAACTCTTCCATTGTTCTCGGAATTCCACTGAAGTTTAAAAATGCTTCACAACTCTTCCATTGTTCTCGGAATTCCGCTGACGTTTAATAATGCTTCGCAACTCTTTCATTGTTCTCGGAATTCCGCTGACGTTTAAAAATGCTTCGGAACTCTTCCATTGTTCTCGGAATTCCGTTGAAGTTTAAAAATGCTTCGAAACTCTTCCATTGTTCTCAGAATTCTGCTGAAGTTTAAAAATGCTTCAGAACTCTTCCATTGTTCTCGGAATTCCGCTGACGTTTAAAAATGCTTCGGAACTCTTCCATTGTTCTCGGAATTTCGTTGAAGTTTAAAAATGCTTCGAAACTCTTCCATTGTTCTCGGAATTCTGCTGAAGTTTAAAAATGCTTCAGAACTCTTCCATTGTTCTCGGAATTCCGCTGACGTTTACAAATGCTTCGGAACTCTTCCATTGTTCTCTGAATTCCGCTGACGTTTAAAAATGCTTCGGAAATCTTGCATTGTTCTCGGCATTCCGCTGACGTTTAAAAATGCTTCGGAACTCTTCAATTGTTCTCGGAATTCTGCCGAACTTTTAAAATGCTTTGGAACTCTTCCATTGCTCTCGGAATTCTGCTGAAGTTTAAAAATGCTTCAGAACTCTTCCATTGTTCTCGGAATTCTGCTGTAGTTTAAAAATGCTTCGGAACTCTTCCATTGTTCTCAGAATTCCGCTGACGTTTAAAAATGCTTCGGAAATCTTCCATTGTTTTCAAAATTCCGCTGACGTTTAAAAATGCTTCAGAACTCTTCCATTGTTCTCGGAATTCCGCTGACGTTTTAAAATGCTTCGGTACTCTTCCATTGTTCTCGGAATTCCGCTGACATATAAAAATGCTTCGGAAATCTTGCATTGTTCTCGGCATTCCGCTGACGTTTAAAAATGCTTCGGAACTCTTCCATTGTTCTCAGAATTCCGCTGATGTTTAAAAATGCATCGGAAATCTTCCATAGTTTTCAAAATTCCGCTGACGTTTAAAAATGCTTCAGAACTCTTCCATTGTTCTCGGAATTCCGCTGACGTTTAAAAATGCTTTGGAACTCTTCCATTATTCTCGGAAATCTGCTGAAGTTTAAAAATGCTTCGGAACTCTTCCATTGTTCTCAGAATTCCGCTGACGTTTAATAATGCTTCGCAACTTTTTCATTGTTCTCGGAATTCCGCTGACGGTTAAAAATGCTTCGGAACTCTTCAATTGTTCTCGGAATTCTGTTGAACTTTTAAAATGCTTTGGAACTCTTCCATTGCTCTCGGAATTCTGCTGAAGTTTAAAAATGCTTCGCAACTCTTTCATTGTTCTCGGAATTCCGCTGAAATTTAAAAATGCTTCGGAACTCTTCCATTGTTCTCAGAATTCCGCTGACGTTTAAAAATGCTTCGGTACTCTTCCTTTGCTCTCGGAATTCCGCTGACATATAAAAATGCTTCGGAAATCTTGCATTGTTCTCGGCATTCCGCTGACGTTTAAAAATGCTTCGGAACTCTTCAATTGTTCTCGGAATTCCGCTGACGTTTAATAATGCTTCGCAACTCTTTCATTGTTCTCGGAATTCCGCTGACGTTTAAAAATGCTTCGGAACTCTTCCATTGTTCTCGGAATTCCGTTGAAGTTTAAAAATGCTTCGAAACTCTTCCATTGTTCTCAGAATTCTGCTGAAGTTTAAAAATGCTTCAGAACTCTTCCATTGTTCTCGGAATTCCGCTGACGTTTAATAATGCTTCGCAACTCTTTCATTGTTCTCGGAATTCCGCTGAAATTTAAAAATGCTTCAGAACTCTTCCATTGTTCTCAGAATTCCGCTGACGTTTAAAAATGCTTCGGTACTCTTCCTTTGTTCTCGGAATTCCGCTGACATATAAAAATGCTTCGGAAATCTTGCATTGTTCTCGGCATTCCGCTGACGTTTAAAAATGCTTCGGAACTCTTCAATTGTTCTCGGAATTCTGCTGAACTTTTAAAATGCTTTGGAACTCTTCCATTGCTCTCAGAATTCCGCTGACGTTCAAAAATGCTTCGGAAATCTTCCATTGTTTTCAAAATTCCGCTGACGTTTAAAAATGCTTCAGAACTTTTCCATTGTTCTCCGAGTTCTGCTGACGTTTAAAAATGCTTCAGAACTCTTACATTGTTCTCGGAATTCTGCTGACGTTTAAAAATGCTTCGGAACTCTTCCATTGTTCTCGAAATTCCGTTGAAGTTTAAAAATGCTTCGGAACTCTTCCATTGTTCTCGGAATTCTGCTGAAGTTTAAAAATGCTTCGGAACTCTTCCATTGTTCTCAGAATTCCGCTGACGTTTAAAAATGCTTCGCTACTCTTCCATTGTTCTCGGAATTCTTCTGACGTTTAAAAATGCTTCGGAACTCTTCCATTGTTCTCGGAATTCCGATGAAGTTTTAAAATGCTTCGGTACTCTTCCATTGTTCTCGGAATTCCGCTGACGTTTAAAAATTCTTCGGAACTCTTCCATTGTTCTCGGAATTCCACTGAAGTTTAAAAATGCTTCGGAACTCTTCCATTGTTCTAGGAATTCTGCTGAAGTTTAAAAATTCATGTGAACTCTTCCATTATTCTCGGAATTCGTGTGAATTTTAAAAATGCTTCGGAACTTTTCTATTGTTCTCGGAATTCCGCTGAAGTTTAAAAATGCTTAAAATCTCTTACATTGTTCTCGGAATTCCGCTGAAGTTTAAAAATGCTTTGGAACTCTTCCATTGTTCTCGGAATTCTGCTGAAGTTTAACAATGCTTCAGAACTCTTCCATTGTTCTCGGAATTTCGCTGACGTTTAATAATTCTTCGCAACTCTTTCCTTGTTCTCGGAATTCCGCTGACGTTTAAAAATGCTTCGGAACTCTTCCATTGTTCTCGGAATTCCGTTGAAGTTTAAAAATGCTTTGAAACTCTTCCATTGTTCTCGGAATTCCGCTGACATTTAAAAATGCTTCGGAACTCTTCCATTGTTCTCGGAATTCCGCTGACGTTTAAAAATTGTTCGGTACTCTTCCATTGTTCTCGGAATTCCGCTGACATATAAAAATGCTTCGGAAATCTTGTATTGTTCTCGGAATTCCGCTGAAGTTTAAAAATGCTTAAAATCTCTTCCATTGTTCTCGTAATTCTGCTCATGTTTAAAAATGCTTCGGAACTCTTCTATTGTTCTCGGAATTCCGCTGAAGTTTAAAAATGCTTCAGAACTCTTACATTGTTCTCGGAATTCTGCTGACGTTTAAAAATGCTTCGGAACTCTTCTATTGTTCTCGGAATTCTGCTGAAGTTTAAAAATGCTTCAGAACTCTTACATTGTTCTCGGAATTCTGCTGACGTTTAAAAATGCTTCGGAACTCTTCCATTGTTCTCGAAATTCCGTTGAAGTTTAAAAATGCTTCGGAACTCTTCCATTGTTCTCGGAATTCTGCTGAAGTTTAAAAATGCTTCGGAACTCTTCCATTGTTCTCAGAATTCCGCTGACGTTTAAAAATGCTTCGGTACTCTTCCATTGTTCTCGGAATTCTTCTGACGTTTAAAAATGCTTCGGAACTCTTCCATTGTTCTAGGAATTCTGCTGAAGTTTAAAAATTCATGTGAACTCTTCCATTATTCTCGGAATTCGTGTGAATTTTAAAAATGCTTCGGAACTTTTCTATTGTTCTCGGAATTCCGCTGAAGTTTAAAAATGCTTAAAATCTCTTACATTGTTCTCGGAATTCCGCTGAAGTTTAAAAATGCTTTGGAACTCTTCCATTGTTCTCGGAATTCTGCTGAAGTTTAACAATGCTTCAGAACTCTTCCATTGTTCTCAGAATTCCGCTGACGTTCAAAAATGCTTCGGAAATCTTCCATTGTTTTCAAAATTCCGCTGACGTTTAAAAATGCTTCAGAACTTTTCCATTGTTCTCCGAGTTCTGCTGACGTTTAAAAATGCTTCGGAACTCTTCCATTGTTCTCAGAATTCCGCTGACGTTTAAAAATGCTTCTGAACTCTTCCATTGTTCTCGGAATTCCGTTGAAGTTTAAAAATGCTTCGAAACTCTTCCATTGTTCTCGGAATTCTGCTGAAGTTTAAAAATGCTTCAGAACTCTTCCATTGTTCTCGGAATTTCGCTGACGTTTAATAATGCTTCGCAACTCTTTCCTTGTTCTCGGAATTCCGCTGACGTTTAAAAATGCTTCGGAACTCTTCCATTGTTCTCGGAATTCCGTTGAAGTTTAAAAATGCTTCAAAACTCTTCCATTGTTCTCGGAATTCAGCTGACATATAAAAATGCTTCGGAAATCTTGTATTGTTCTCGGCATTCCGCTGACGTTTAAAAATGCTTCGGAACTCTTCAATTGTTCTCGGAATTCTGCTGAACTTTTAAAATGCTATGGAACTCTTCCATTGCTCTCGGAATTCGGGTGAAGTTTAAAAATGCTTCGGAACTCTTCTATTGTTCTCGGAATTCCGCTGAAGTTTAAAAATGCTTAAAATCTCTTCCATTGTTCTCGTAATTCTGCTCATGTTTAAAAATGCTTCGGAACTCTTCCATTGTTCTCGTAATTCCGCTGAAGTTTAAAAATGCTTCGGAACTCTTCCATTGGTCTCGGAATTCCGATGACGTTTTAAAATGCTTCGGTACTCTTCCATTGTTCTCGGAATTCCGCTGACAATTAAAAATGCTTCGGAACTCTTCCATTGTTCTCGGAATTCCACTGAAGTTTAAAAATGCTTCACAACTCTTCCATTGTTCTCGGAATTCCGCTGACGTTTAATAATGCTTCGCAACTCTTTCATTGTTCTCGGAATTCCGCTGACGTTTAAAAATGCTTCGGAACTCTTCCATTGTTCTCGGAATTCCGTTGAAGTTTAAAAATGCTTCGAAACTCTTCCATTGTTCTCAGAATTCTGCTGAAGTTTAAAAATGCTTCAGAACTCTTCCATTGTTCTCGGAATTCCGCTGACGTTTAAAAATGCTTCGGAACTCTTCCATTGTTCTCGGAATTTCGTTGAAGTTTAAAAATGCTTTGAAACTCTTCCATTGTTCTCGGAATTCTGCTGAAGTTTAACAATGCTTCAGAACTCTTCCATTGTTCTCGGAATTTCGCTGACGTTTAATAATTCTTCGCAACTCTTTCCTTGTTCTCGGAATTCCGCTGACGTTTAAAAATGCTTCGGAACTCTTCCATTGTTCTCGGAATTCCGTTGAAGTTTAAAAATGCTTTGAAACTCTTCCATTGTTCTCGGAATTCCGCTGACATTTAAAAATGCTTCGGAACTCTTCCATTGTTCTCGGAATTCCGCTGACGTTTAAAAATTGTTCGGTACTCTTCCATTGTTCTCGGAATTCCGCTGACATATAAAAATGCTTCGGAAATCTTGTATTGTTCTCGGAATTCCGCTGAAGTTTAAAAATGCTTAAAATCTCTTCCATTGTTCTCGTAATTCTGCTCATGTTTAAAAATGCTTCGGAACTCTTCTATTGTTCTCGGAATTCCGCTGAAGTTTAAAAATGCTTCAGAACTCTTACATTGTTCTCGGAATTCTGCTGACGTTTAAAAATGCTTCGGAACTCTTCTATTGTTCTCGGAATTCTGCTGAAGTTTAAAAATGCTTCAGAACTCTTACATTGTTCTCGGAATTCTGCTGACGTTTAAAAATGCTTCGGAACTCTTCCATTGTTCTCGAAATTCCGTTGAAGTTTAAAAATGCTTCGGAACTCTTCCATTGTTCTCGGAATTCTGCTGAAGTTTAAAAATGCTTCGGAACTCTTCCATTGTTCTCAGAATTCCGCTGACGTTTAAAAATGCTTCGGTACTCTTCCATTGTTCTCGGAATTCTTCTGACGTTTAAAAATGCTTCGGAACTCTTCCATTGTTCTAGGAATTCTGCTGAAGTTTAAAAATTCATGTGAACTCTTCCATTATTCTCGGAATTCGTGTGAATTTTAAAAATGCTTCGGAACGTTTCTATTGTTCTCGGAATTCCGCTGAAGTTTAAAAATGCTTAAAATCTCTTACATTGTTCTCGGAATTCCGCTGAAGTTTAAAAATGCTTTGGAACTCTTCCATTGTTCTCGGAATTCTGCTGAAGTTTAACAATGCTTCAGAACTCTTCCATTGTTCTCAGAATTCCGCTGACGTTCAAAAATGCTTCGGAAATCTTCCATTGTTTTCAAAATTCCGCTGACGTTTAAAAATGCTTCAGAACTTTTCCATTGTTCTCCGAGTTCTGCTGACGTTTAAAAATGCTTCGGAACTCTTCCATTGTTCTCAGAATTCCGCTGACGTTTAAAAATGCTTCTGAACTCTTCCATTGTTCTCGGAATTCCGTTGAAGTTTAAAAATGCTTCGAAACTCTTCCATTGTTCTCGGAATTCTGCTGAAGTTTAAAAATGCTTCAGAACTCTTCCATTGTTCTCGGAATTTCGCTGACGTTTAACAATGCTTCGCAACTCTTTCCTTGTTCTCGGAATTCCGCTGACGTTTAAAAATGCTTCGGAACTCTTCCATTGTTCTCGGAATTCCGTTGAAGTTTAAAAATGCTTCAAAACTCTTCCATTGTTCTCGGAATTCAGCTGACATATAAAAATGCTTCGGAAATCTTGTATTGTTCTCGGCATTCCGCTGACGTTTAAAAATGCTTCGGAACTCTTCAATTGTTCTCGGAATTCTGCTGAACTTTTAAAATGCTATGGAACTCTTCCATTGCTCTCGGAATTCGGGTGAAGTTTAAAAATGCTTCGGAACTCTTCTATTGTTCTCGGAATTCCGCTGAAGTTTAAAAATGCTTAAAATCTCTTCCATTGTTCTCGTAATTCTGCTCATGTTTAAAAATGCTTCGGAACTCTTCCATTGTTCTCGTAATTCCGCTGAAGTTTAAAAATGCTTCGGAACTCTTCCATTGGTCTCGGAATTCCGATGACGTTTTAAAATGCTTCGGTACTCTTCCATTGTTCTCGGAATTCCGCTGACAATTAAAAATGCTTCGGAACTCTTCCATTGTTCTCGGAATTCCACTGAAGTTTAAAAATGCTTCACAACTCTTCCATTGTTCTCGGAATTCCGCTGACGTTTAAAAATGCTTCGGAACTCTTCCATTGTTCTCGGAATTTCGTTGAAGTTTAAAAATGCTTTGAAACTCTTCCATTGTTCTCGGAATTCTGCTGAAGTTTAAAAATGCTTCGGAACTCTTTCATTGTTCTCAGAATTCCGCTGACATTTAAAAATGCTTTGGTACTCTTCCATTGTTCTCGGAATTCCGCTGACATATAAAAATGCTTCGGAAATCTTGCATTGTTCTCAGCATTCCGCTGACGTTTAAAAATGCTTCGGAACTCTTCAATTGTTCTCGGAATTCTGCTGAACTTTTAAAATGCTTTGGAACTCTTCCATTGCTCTCGGAATTCTGCTGAAGTTTAAAAATGCTTCAGAACTCTTACATTGTTCTCGGAATTCTGCTGAAGTTTAAAAATGCTTCGGTACTCTTCCATTGTTCTCGAAATTCCGCTGACATATAAAAATGCTTCGGAAATCTTGCATTGTTCTCGGCATTCCGCTGACGTTTAAAAATGCTTCGGAACTCTTCCATTGTTTTCAAAATTCCGCTGACGTTTAAAAATGCTTCAGAACTATTAAATTGTTCTCGGAATTCCGCTGACATTTAAAAATGCTTTGCAACTCTTCCATTGTTCTCAGAATTCCGCTGAAGTTTAAAAATGCTTCAGAATTCTTCAATTGTTCTCGGAATTCTGCTGAACTTTTAAAATGCTTTGGAACTCTTCCATTGCTCTCGGAATTCTGCTGAAGTTTAAAAATGCTTCGGAACTCTTCCATTGTTCTCGGAATTCTGCTGAAGTTTAAAAATGCTTCGGAACTCTTCCATTGTTCTCGGAATTCCGTTGAAGTTTAAAAATGCTTCGAAACTCTTCCATTGTTCTCGGAATTCTGCTGAAGTTTAAAAATGCTTCGGAACTCTTCCATTGTTCTCAGAATTCCGCTAACGTTTAAAAATGCTTCGGAAATCTTCCATTGTTTTCAAAATTCCGCTGACGCTTAAAAATGCTTCAGAACTCTTCCATTGTTCTCGGAATTCCGCTGACGTTTAATAATGCTTCGCAACTCTTTCATTGTACTCGGAATTCCGCTAACGTTTAAAAATGCTTCGGAACTCTTCCATTGTTCTCGGAATTCCGTTGAAGTTTAAAAATGCTTCGAAACTCTTCCATTGTTCTGGGAATTCTGCTGAAGTTTAAAAATGCTTCAGAACTCTTCCATTGTTCTCGGAATTCCGCTGACGTTTAATAATGCTTCGCAACTCTTTCATTGTTCTCGGAATTCCGCTGATGTTTAAAAATGCTTCAGTACTCTTCCTTTGTTCTGGGAATTCCGTTGACATATAAAAATGCTTTGGAAATCTTGCATTGTTCTCGGCATTCCGCTGACGTTTAAAAATGCTTCGGAACTCTTCAATTGTTCTCGGAATTCTGCTGAAGTTTAAAAATGCTTCAGAACTCTTCCATTGTTCTTGGAATTCTGCTGTAGTTTAAAAATGCTTCGGAACTCTTCCATTGTTCTCAGAATTCCGCTGACGTTTAAAAATGCTTCGGAACTCTTCAATTGTTCTCGGAATTCTGCTGAACTTTTAAAATGCTTTGGAACTCTTCCATTGTTCTCGGAATTCCACTGAAGTTTAAAAATGCTTCACAACTCTTCCATTGTTCTCGGAATTCCGCTGACGTTTAATAATGCTTCGCAACTCTTTCATTGTTCTCGGAATTCCGCTGACGTTTAAAAATGCTTCGGAACTCTTCCATTGTTCTCGGAATTCCGTTGAAGTTTAAAAATGCTTCGAAACTCTTCCATTGTTCTCAGAATTCTGCTGAAGTTTAAAAATGCTTCAGAACTCTTCCATTGTTCTCGGAATTCCGCTGACGTTTAAAAATGCTTCGGAACTCTTCCATTGTTCTCGGAATTTCGTTGAAGTTTAAAAATGCTTCGAAACTCTTCCATTGTTCTCGGAATTCTGCTGAAGTTTAAAAATGCTTCAGAACTCTTCCATTGTTCTCGGAATTCCGCTGACGTTTACAAATGCTTCGGAACTCTTCCATTGTTCTCTGAATTCCGCTGACGTTTAAAAATGCTTCGGTACTCTTCCTTTGTTCTCGGAATTCCGCTGACATATAAAAATGCTTCGGAAATCTTGCATTGTTCTCGGCATTCCGCTGACGTTTAAAAATGCTTCGGAACTCTTCAATTGTTCTCGGAATTCTGCCGAACTTTTAAAATGCTTTGGAACTCTTCCATTGCTCTCGGAATTCTGCTGAAGTTTAAAAATGCTTCAGAACTCTTCCATTGTTCTCGGAATTCTGCTGTAGTTTAAAAATGCTTCGGAACTCTTCCATTGTTCTCAGAATTCCGCTGACGTTTAAAAATGCTTCGGAAATCTTCCATTGTTTTCAAAATTCCGCTGACGTTTAAAAATGCTTCAGAACTCTTCCATTGTTCTCGGAATTCCGCTGACGTTTTAAAATGCTTCGGTACTCTTCCATTGTTCTCGGAATTCCGCTGACATATAAAAATGCTTCGGAAATCTTGCATTGTTCTCGGCATTCCGCTGACGTTTAAAAATGCTTCGGAACTCTTCCATTGTTCTCAGAATTCCGCTGATGTTTAAAAATGCATCGGAAATCTTCCATAGTTTTCAAAATTCCGCTGACGTTTAAAAATGCTTCAGAACTCTTCCATTGTTCTCGGAATTCCGCTGACGTTTAAAAATGCTTTGGAACTCTTCCATTATTCTCGGAAATCTGCTGAAGTTTAAAAATGCTTCGGAACTCTTCCATTGTTCTCAGAATTCCGCTGACGTTTAATAATGCTTCGCAACTTTTTCATTGTTCTCGGAATTCCGCTGACGGTTAAAAATGCTTCGGAACTCTTCAATTGTTCTCGGAATTCTGTTGAACTTTTAAAATGCTTTGGAACTCTTCCATTGCTCTCGGAATTCTGCTGAAGTTTAAAAATGCTTCGCAACTCTTTCATTGTTCTCGGAATTCCGCTGAAATTTAAAAATGCTTCGGAACTCTTCCATTGTTCTCAGAATTCCGCTGACGTTTAAAAATGCTTCGGTACTCTTCCTTTGCTCTCGGAATTCCGCTGACATATAAAAATGCTTCGGAAATCTTGCATTGTTCTCGGCATTCCGCTGACGTTTAAAAATGCTTCGGAACTCTTCAATTGTTCTCGGAATTCCGCTGACGTTTAATAATGCTTCGCAACTCTTTCATTGTTCTCGGAATTCCGCTGACGTTTAAAAATGCTTCGGAACTCTTCCATTGTTCTCGGAATTCCGTTGAAGTTTAAAAATGCTTCGAAACTCTTCCATTGTTCTCAGAATTCTGCTGAAGTTTAAAAATGCTTCAGAACTCTTCCATTGTTCTCGGAATTCCGCTGACGTTTAATAATGCTTCGCAACTCTTTCATTGTTCTCGGAATTCCGCTGAAATTTAAAAATGCTTCAGAACTCTTCCATTGTTCTCAGAATTCCGCTGACGTTTAAAAATGCTTCGGTACTCTTCCTTTGTTCTCGGAATTCCGCTGACATATAAAAATGCTTCGGAACTCTTCCATTGTTCTCGGAATTCCACTGAAGTTTAAAAATGCTTCACAACTCTTCCATTGTTCTCGGAATTCCGCTGACGTTTAATAATGCTTCGCAACTCTTTCATTGTTCTCGGAATTCCGCTGACGTTTAAAAATGCTTCGGAACTCTTCCATTGTTCTCGGAATTCCGTTGAAGTTTAAAAATGCTTCGAAACTCTTCCATTGTTCTCAGAATTCTGCTGAAGTTTAAAAATGCTTCAGAACTCTTCCATTGTTCTCGGAATTCCGCTGACGTTTAAAAATGCTTCGGAACTCTTCCATTGTTCTCGGAATTTCGTTGAAGTTTAAAAATGCTTTGAAACTCTTCCATTGTTCTCGGAATTCTGCTGAAGTTTAACAATGCTTCAGAACTCTTCCATTGTTCTCGGAATTTCGCTGACGTTTAATAATTCTTCGCAACTCTTTCCTTGTTCTCGGAATTCCGCTGACGTTTAAAAATGCTTCGGAACTCTTCCATTGTTCTCGGAATTCCGTTGAAGTTTAAAAATGCTTTGAAACTCTTCCATTGTTCTCGGAATTCCGCTGACATTTAAAAATGCTTCGGAACTCTTCCATTGTTCTCGGAATTCCGCTGACGTTTAAAAATTGTTCGGTACTCTTCCATTGTTCTCGGAATTCCGCTGACATATAAAAATGCTTCGGAAATCTTGTATTGTTCTCGGAATTCCGCTGAAGTTTAAAAATGCTTAAAATCTCTTCCATTGTTCTCGTAATTCTGCTCATGTTTAAAAATGCTTCGGAACTCTTCTATTGTTCTCGGAATTCCGCTGACATTTAAAAATGCTTCGGAACTCTTCCATTGTTCTCGGAATTCCGCTGACGTTTAAAAATTGTTCGGTACTCTTCCATTGTTCTCGGAATTCCGCTGACATATAAAAATGCTTCGGAAATCTTGTATTGTTCTCGGAATTCCGCTGAAGTTTAAAAATGCTTAAAATCTCTTCCATTGTTCTCGTAATTCTGCTCATGTTTAAAAATGCTTCGGAACTCTTCTATTGTTCTCGGAATTCCGCTGACATTTAAAAATGCTTCGGAACTCTTCCATTGTTCTCGGAATTCCGCTGACGTTTAAAAATTGTTCGGTACTCTTCCATTGTTCTCGGAATTCCGCTGACATATAAAAATGCTTCGGAAATCTTGTATTGTTCTCGGAATTCCGCTGAAGTTTAAAAATGCTTAAAATCTCTTCCATTGTTCTCGTAATTCTGCTCATGTTTAAAAATGCTTCGGAACTCTTCTATTGTTCTCGGAATTCCGCTGAAGTTTAAAAATGCTTCAGAACTCTTACATTGTTCTCGGAATTCTGCTGACGTTTAAAAATGCTTCGGAACTCTTCTATTGTTCTCGGAATTCTGCTGAAGTTTAAAAATGCTTCAGAACTCTTACATTGTTCTCGGAATTCTGCTGACGTTTAAAAATGCTTCGGAACTCTTCCATTGTTCTCGAAATTCCGTTGAAGTTTAAAAATGCTTCGGAACTCTTCCATTGTTCTCGGAATTCTGCTGAAGTTTAAAAATGCTTCGGAACTCTTCCATTGTTCTCAGAATTCCGCTGACGTTTAAAAATGCTTCGGTACTCTTCCATTGTTCTCGGAATTCTTCTGACGTTTAAAAATGCTTCGGAACTCTTCCATTGTTCTAGGAATTCTGCTGAAGTTTAAAAATTCATGTGAACTCTTCCATTATTCTCGGAATTCGTGTGAATTTTAAAAATGCTTCGGAACGTTTCTATTGTTCTCGGAATTCCGCTGAAGTTTAAAAATGCTTAAAATCTCTTACATTGTTCTCGGAATTCCGCTGAAGTTTAAAAATGCTTTGGAACTCTTCCATTGTTCTCGGAATTCTGCTGAAGTTTAACAATGCTTCAGAACTCTTCCATTGTTCTCAGAATTCCGCTGACGTTCAAAAATGCTTCGGAAATCTTCCATTGTTTTCAAAATTCCGCTGACGTTTAAAAATGCTTCAGAACTTTTCCATTGTTCTCCGAGTTCTGCTGACGTTTAAAAATGCTTCGGAACTCTTCCATTGTTCTCAGAATTCCGCTGACGTTTAAAAATGCTTCTGAACTCTTCCATTGTTCTCGGAATTCCGTTGAAGTTTAAAAATGCTTCGAAACTCTTCCATTGTTCTCGGAATTCTGCTGAAGTTTAAAAATGCTTCAGAACTCTTCCATTGTTCTCGGAATTTCGCTGACGTTTAACAATGCTTCGCAACTCTTTCCTTGTTCTCGGAATTCCGCTGACGTTTAAAAATGCTTCGGAACTCTTCCATTGTTCTCGGAATTCCGTTGAAGTTTAAAAATGCTTCAAAACTCTTCCATTGTTCTCGGAATTCAGCTGACATATAAAAATGCTTCGGAAATCTTGTATTGTTCTCGGCATTCCGCTGACGTTTAAAAATGCTTCGGAACTCTTCAATTGTTCTCGGAATTCTGCTGAACTTTTAAAATGCTATGGAACTCTTCCATTGCTCTCGGAATTCGGGTGAAGTTTAAAAATGCTTCGGAACTCTTCTATTGTTCTCGGAATTCCGCTGAAGTTTAAAAATGCTTAAAATCTCTTCCATTGTTCTCGTAATTCTGCTCATGTTTAAAAATGCTTCGGAACTCTTCCATTGTTCTCGTAATTCCGCTGAAGTTTAAAAATGCTTCGGAACTCTTCCATTGGTCTCGGAATTCCGATGACGTTTTAAAATGCTTCGGTACTCTTCCATTGTTCTCGGAATTCCGCTGACAATTAAAAATGCTTCGGAACTCTTCCATTGTTCTCGGAATTCCACTGAAGTTTAAAAATGCTTCACAACTCTTCCATTGTTCTCGGAATTCCGCTGACGTTTAATAATGCTTCGCAACTCTTTCATTGTTCTCGGAATTCCGCTGACGTTTAAAAATGCTTCGGAACTCTTCCATTGTTCTCGGAATTCCGTTGAAGTTTAAAAATGCTTCGAAACTCTTCCATTGTTCTCAGAATTCTGCTGAAGTTTAAAAATGCTTCAGAACTCTTCCATTGTTCTCGGAATTCCGCTGACGTTTAAAAATGCTTCGGAACTCTTCCATTGTTCTCGGAATTTCGTTGAAGTTTAAAAATGCTTTGAAACTCTTCCATTGTTCTCGGAATTCTGCTGAAGTTTAAAAATGCTTCGGAACTCTTTCATTGTTCTCAGAATTCCGCTGACATTTAAAAATGCTTTGGTACTCTTCCATTGTTCTCGGAATTCCGCTGACATATAAAAATGCTTCGGAAATCTTGCATTGTTCTCAGCATTCCGCTGACGTTTAAAAATGCTTCGGAACTCTTCAATTGTTCTCGGAATTCTGCTGAACTTTTAAAATGCTTTGGAACTCTTCCATTGCTCTCGGAATTCTGCTGAAGTTTAAAAATGCTTCAGAACTCTTACATTGTTCTCGGAATTCTGCTGAAGTTTAAAAATGCTTCGGTACTCTTCCATTGTTCTCGAAATTCCGCTGACATATAAAAATGCTTCGGAAATCTTGCATTGTTCTCGGCATTCCGCTGACGTTTAAAAATGCTTCGGAACTCTTCCATTGTTTTCAAAATTCCGCTGACGTTTAAAAATGCTTCAGAACTATTAAATTGTTCTCGGAATTCCGCTGACATTTAAAAATGCTTTGCAACTCTTCCATTGTTCTCAGAATTCCGCTGAAGTTTAAAAATGCTTCAGAATTCTTCAATTGTTCTCGGAATTCTGCTGAACTTTTAAAATGCTTTGGAACTCTTCCATTGCTCTCGGAATTCTGCTGAAGTTTAAAAATGCTTCGGAACTCTTCCATTGTTCTCGGAATTCTGCTGAAGTTTAAAAATGCTTCGGAACTCTTCCATTGTTCTCGGAATTCCGTTGAAGTTTAAAAATGCTTCGAAACTCTTCCATTGTTCTCGGAATTCTGCTGAAGTTTAAAAATGCTTCGGAACTCTTCCATTGTTCTCAGAATTCCGCTAACGTTTAAAAATGCTTCGGAAATCTTCCATTGTTTTCAAAATTCCGCTGACGCTTAAAAATGCTTCAGAACTCTTCCATTGTTCTCGGAATTCCGCTGACGTTTAATAATGCTTCGCAACTCTTTCATTGTACTCGGAATTCCGCTAACGTTTAAAAATGCTTCGGAACTCTTCCATTGTTCTCGGAATTCCGTTGAAGTTTAAAAATGCTTCGAAACTCTTCCATTGTTCTGGGAATTCTGCTGAAGTTTAAAAATGCTTCAGAACTCTTCCATTGTTCTCGGAATTCCGCTGACGTTTAATAATGCTTCGCAACTCTTTCATTGTTCTCGGAATTCCGCTGATGTTTAAAAATGCTTCAGTACTCTTCCTTTGTTCTGGGAATTCCGTTGACATATAAAAATGCTTTGGAAATCTTGCATTGTTCTCGGCATTCCGCTGACGTTTAAAAATGCTTCGGAACTCTTCAATTGTTCTCGGAATTCTGCTGAAGTTTAAAAATGCTTCAGAACTCTTCCATTGTTCTTGGAATTCTGCTGTAGTTTAAAAATGCTTCGGAACTCTTCCATTGTTCTCAGAATTCCGCTGACGTTTAAAAATGCTTCGGAACTCTTCAATTGTTCTCGGAATTCTGCTGAACTTTTAAAATGCTTTGGAACTCTTCCATTGCTCTCTGAATTCTGCTGAAGTTTAAAAATGCTTCGGAACTCTTCCATTGTTCTCGGAATTCTGCTGAAGTTTAAAAATGTTTTGGAACTCTTCCATTGTTCTCAGAATTCCGCTGACGTTTAAAAATGCTTCAGAAATCTTCCATTGTTTTCAAAATTCCGCTGACATATAAAAATGCTTCGGAAATCTTGCATTGTTCTCGGCATTCCGCTGACGTTTAAAAATGCTTCAGAATTCCTCAATTGTTCTCGGAATTCTGCTGAACTTTTAAAATGCTTTGGAACTCTTCCATTGCTCTCGGAATTCTGCTGAAGTTTAAAAATGCTTCGGAACTCTTCCATTGTTCTCGGAATTCCGTTGAAGTTTAAAAATGCTTCGAAACTCTTCCATTGTTCTCGGAATTCTGCTGAAGTTTAAAAATGCTTCAGAACTCTTCCATTGTTCTCGGAATTCCGCTGACGTTTAATAATGCTTCGCAACTCTTTCATTGTACTCGGAATTCCGCTGACGTTTAAAAATGCTTCGGAACTCTTCCATTGTTCTCGGAATTCCGTTGAAGTTTAAAAATGCTTCGAAACCCTTCCATTGTTCTCGGAATTCTGCTGAAGTTTAAAAATGCTTCGGAACTCTTTCATTGTTCTCAGAATTCCGCTGACATTTAAAAATGCTTTGGTACTCTTCCATTGTTCTTGGAATTCCGCTGACATATAAAAATGCTTCGAAAATCTTGCATTGTTCTCGGCATTCCGCTGACGTTTAAAAATGCTTCGGAACTCTTCAATTGTTCTCGGAATTCTGCTGAACTTTTAAAATGCTTTGGAACTCTTCCATTGCTCTCGGAATTCTGCTGAAGTTTAAAAATGCTTCAGAACTCTTACATTGTTCTCGGAATTCTGCTGAAGTTTAAAAATGCTTCGGTACTCTTCCATTGTTCTCGGAAGTCCGCTGACATATAAAAATGCTTCGGAAATCTTGCATTGTTCTCGGCATTCCGCTGACGTTTAAAAATGCTTCGGAACTCTTCCATTGTTCTCAGAATTCCGCTGACGTTTAAAAATGCTTCGGAAATCTTCCATTGTTTTCAAAATTCCGCTGACGTTTAAAAATGCTTCAGAACTCTTCCATTGTTCTCGGAATTCCGCTGACGTTTAAAAATGCTTTGGAACTCTTCCATTGTTCTTGGAATTCTGCTGAAGTTTAAAAATGCTTCGGAACTCTTCCATTGTTCTCAGAATTCCGCTGACGTTTAAAAATGCTTCGGTACTCTTCCATTGTTCTCGGAATTCCACTGACATATAAAAATACTTCGGAAATCTTGCATTGTTCTCGGCATTCCGCTGACGTTTAAAAATGCTTCGGAACTCTTCAATTGTTCTCGGAATTCTGCTGAACTTTTAAAATGCTTTGGAACTCTTCCATTGCTCTCGGAATTCTGCTGAAGTTTAAAAATGCTTCGGAACTCTTCCATTGTTCTCGGAATTCTGCTGAAGTTTAAAAATGTTTTGGAACTCTTCCATTGTTCACAGAATTCCGCTGACGTTTAAAAATGCTTCGGAAATCTTCCATTGTTTTCAAAATTCCGCTGACATATAAAAATGCTTCGGAAATCTTGCATTGTTCTCGGCATTCCGCTGACGTTTAAAAATGTTTCAGAATTCTTCAATTGTTCTCGGAATTCTGCTGAACTTTTAAAATGCTTTGGAACTCTTCTATTGCTCTCGGAATTCTGCTGAAGTTTAAAAATGCTTCGGAACTCTTCCATTGTTCTCAGAATTCCGCTGACGTTTAAAAATGCTTCGGAACTCTTCAATTGTTCTCGGAATTCTGCTGAACTTTTAAAATGCTTTGGAACTCTTCCATTGCTCTCTGAATTCTGCTGAAGTTTAAAAATGCTTCGGAACTCTTCCATTGTTCTCGGAATTCTGCTGAAGTTTAAAAATGTTTTGGAACTCTTCCATTGTTCTCAGAATTCCGCTGACGTTTAAAAATGCTTCAGAAATCTTCCATTGTTTTCAAAATTCCGCTGACATATAAAAATGCTTCGGAAATCTTGCATTGTTCTCGGCATTCCGCTGACGTTTAAAAATGCTTCAGAATTCCTCAATTGTTCTCGGAATTCTGCTGAACTTTTAAAATGCTTTGGAACTCTTCCATTGCTCTCGGAATTCTGCTGAAGTTTAAAAATGCTTCGGAACTCTTCCATTGTTCTCGGAATTCCGTTGAAGTTTAAAAATGCTTCGAAACTCTTCCATTGTTCTCGGAATTCTGCTGAAGTTTAAAAATGCTTCAGAACTCTTCCATTGTTCTCGGAATTCCGCTGACGTTTAATAATGCTTCGCAACTCTTTCATTGTACTCGGAATTCCGCTGACGTTTAAAAATGCTTCGGAACTCTTCCATTGTTCTCGGAATTCCGTTGAAGTTTAAAAATGCTTCGAAACCCTTCCATTGTTCTCGGAATTCTGCTGAAGTTTAAAAATGCTTCGGAACTCTTTCATTGTTCTCAGAATTCCGCTGACATTTAAAAATGCTTTGGTACTCTTCCATTGTTCTTGGAATTCCGCTGACATATAAAAATGCTTCGAAAATCTTGCATTGTTCTCGGCATTCCGCTGACGTTTAAAAATGCTTCGGAACTCTTCAATTGTTCTCGGAATTCTGCTGAACTTTTAAAATGCTTTGGAACTCTTCCATTGCTCTCGGAATTCTGCTGAAGTTTAAAAATGCTTCAGAACTCTTACATTGTTCTCGGAATTCTGCTGAAGTTTAAAAATGCTTCGGTACTCTTCCATTGTTCTCGGAAGTCCGCTGACATATAAAAATGCTTCGGAAATCTTGCATTGTTCTCGGCATTCCGCTGACGTTTAAAAATGCTTCGGAACTCTTCCATTGTTCTCAGAATTCCGCTGACGTTTAAAAATGCTTCGGAAATCTTCCATTGTTTTCAAAATTCCGCTGACGTTTAAAAATGCTTCAGAACTCTTCCATTGTTCTCGGAATTCCGCTGACGTTTAAAAATGCTTTGGAACTCTTCCATTGTTCTTGGAATTCTGCTGAAGTTTAAAAATGCTTCGGAACTCTTCCATTGTTCTCAGAATTCCGCTGACGTTTAAAAATGCTTCGGTACTCTTCCATTGTTCTCGGAATTCCACTGACATATAAAAATACTTCGGAAATCTTGCATTGTTCTCGGCATTCCGCTGACGTTTAAAAATGCTTCGGAACTCTTCAATTGTTCTCGGAATTCTGCTGAACTTTTAAAATGCTTTGGAACTCTTCCATTGCTCTCGGAATTCTGCTGAAGTTTAAAAATGCTTCGGAACTCTTCCATTGTTCTCGGAATTCTGCTGAAGTTTAAAAATGTTTTGGAACTCTTCCATTGTTCACAGAATTCCGCTGACGTTTAAAAATGCTTCGGAAATCTTCCATTGTTTTCAAAATTCCGCTGACATATAAAAATGCTTCGGAAATCTTGCATTGTTCTCGGCATTCCGCTGACGTTTAAAAATGTTTCAGAATTCTTCAATTGTTCTCGGAATTCTGCTGAACTTTTAAAATGCTTTGGAACTCTTCTATTGCTCTCGGAATTCTGCTGAAGTTTAAAAATGCTTCTGAACTCTTCCATTGTTCTCGGAATTCCGTTGAAGTTTAAAAATGCTTCGAAACTCTTCCATTGTTCTCGGAATTCTGCTGAAGTTTAAAAATGCTTCAGAACTCTTCCATTGTTCTCGGAATTTCGCTGACGTTTAATAATGCTTCGCAACTCTTTCCTTGTTCTCGGAATTCCGCTGACGTTTAAAAATGCTTCGGAACTCTTCCATTGTTCTCGGAATTCCGTTGAAGTTTAAAAATGCTTCAAAACTCTTCCATTGTTCTCGGAATTCAGCTGACATATAAAAATGCTTCGGAAATCTTGTATTGTTCTCGGCATTCCGCTGACGTTTAAAAATGCTTCGGAACTCTTCAATTGTTCTCGGAATTCTGCTGAACTTTTAAAATGCTATGGAACTCTTCCATTGCTCTCGGAATTCGGGTGAAGTTTAAAAATGCTTCGGAACTCTTCTATTGTTCTCGGAATTCCGCTGAAGTTTAAAAATGCTTAAAATCTCTTCCATTGTTCTCGTAATTCTGCTCATGTTTAAAAATGCTTCGGAACTCTTCCATTGTTCTCGTAATTCCGCTGAAGTTTAAAAATGCTTCGGAACTCTTCCATTGGTCTCGGAATTCCGATGACGTTTTAAAATGCTTCGGTACTCTTCCATTGTTCTCGGAATTCCGCTGACAATTAAAAATGCTTCGGAACTCTTCCATTGTTCTCGGAATTCCACTGAAGTTTAAAAATGCTTCACAACTCTTCCATTGTTCTCGGAATTCCGCTGACGTTTAATAATGCTTCGCAACTCTTTCATTGTTCTCGGAATTCCGCTGACGTTTAAAAATGCTTCGGAACTCTTCCATTGTTCTCGGAATTCCGTTGAAGTTTAAAAATGCTTCGAAACTCTTCCATTGTTCTCAGAATTCTGCTGAAGTTTAAAAATGCTTCAGAACTCTTCCATTGTTCTCGGAATTCCGCTGACGTTTAAAAATGCTTCGGAACTCTTCCATTGTTCTCGGAATTTCGTTGAAGTTTAAAAATGCTTTGAAACTCTTCCATTGTTCTCGGAATTCTGCTGAAGTTTAAAAATGCTTCGGAACTCTTTCATTGTTCTCAGAATTCCGCTGACATTTAAAAATGCTTTGGTACTCTTCCATTGTTCTCGGAATTCCGCTGACATATAAAAATGCTTCGGAAATCTTGCATTGTTCTCGGCATTCCGCTGACGTTTAAAAATGCTTCGGAACTCTTCAATTGTTCTCGGAATTCTGCTGAACTTTTAAAATGCTTTGGAACTCTTCCATTGCTCTCGGAATTCTGCTGAAGTTTAAAAATGCTTCAGAACTCTTACATTGTTCTCGGAATTCTGCTGAAGTTTAAAAATGCTTCGGTACTCTTCCATTGTTCTCGAAATTCCGCTGACATATAAAAATGCTTCGGAAATCTTGCATTGTTCTCGGCATTCCGCTGACGTTTAAAAATGCTTCGGAACTCTTCCATTGTTTTCAAAATTCCGCTGACGTTTAAAAATGCTTCAGAACTATTAAATTGTTCTCGGAATTCCGCTGACATTTAAAAATGCTTTGCAACTCTTCCATTGTTCTCAGAATTCCGCTGAAGTTTAAAAATGCTTCGGAACTCTTCCATTGTTCTCGGAATTCTGCTGAAGTTTAAAAATGTTTTGGAACTCTTCCATTGTTCACAGAATTCCGCTGACGTTTAAAAATGCTTCGGAAATCTTCCATTGTTTTCAAAATTCCGCTGACATATAAAAATGCTTCGGAAATCTTGCATTGTTCTCGGCATTCCGCTGACGTTTAAAAATGTTTCAGAATTCTTCAATTGTTCTCGGAATTCTTCTGAACTTTTAAAATGCTTTGGAACTCTTCTATTGCTCTCGGAATTCTGCTGAAGTTTAAAAATGCTTCGGAACTCTTCCATTGTTCTCGGAATTCTGCTGAAGTTTAAAAATGCTTCGGAACTCTTCCATTGTTCTCGGAATTCCGTTGAAGTTTAAAAATGCTTCGAAACTCTTCCATTGTTCTCGGAATTCGGCTGAAGTTTAAAAATGCTTCGGAACTCTTCCATTGTTCTCGGAATTCCGTTTAAGTTTAAAAATGCTTCGAAACTCTTCCATTGTACTCGGAATTCCGCTAACGTTTAAAAATGCTTCGGAACTCTTCCATTGTTCTCGGAATTCCGTTGAAGTTTAAAAATGCTTCACAACTCTTCCATTGTTCTCGGAATTCCGCTGACTTTTAAAAATACTTTGAAACTCTTCCATTGTTCTCCAAATTCCGCTGAAGTTTAAAAATGCTTCGGAACCCTTCCATTGTTCTCGGAATTCTGCTGAAGTTTAAAAATGCTTCGGAACTCTTCCATTGTTCTCAGAATTCTGCTGACGTTTAAAAATGCTTCGGAACTCTTCCATTGTTCTCGGAATTCCGCTGAAGTTTAATAATGCTTCGGACCTCTTCCATTGTTCTAGGAATTCTGCTGAAGTCTAAAAATTCATCTGAACTCTTCCATTATTCTCGGAATTCGTGTGAATTTTAAAAATGCTTCGGAACTCTTCTATTGTTCTCGGAATTCCGCTGAAGTTTAAAAATGCTTAAAATCTCTTACATTGTACTCGGAATTCCGCTGAAGTTTAAAAATGCTTCGGAACTCTTCCATTGCTCTCGGAATTCTGCTGAAGTTTAAAAATGCTTCAGAACTCTTACATTGTTCTCGGAATTCTGCTGACGTTTACAAATGCTTCGGAACTCTTCCATTGTTCTCTGAATTCCGCTGACATATAAAAATGCTTCGGAAATCTTGCATTGTTCTCGGCATTCCGCTGACGTTTAAAAATGCTTCGGAACTCTTCAATTGTTCTCGGAATTCTGCCGAACTTTTAAAATGCTTTGGAACTCTTCCATTGCTCTCGGAATTCTGCTGAAGTTTAAAAATGCTTCAGAACTCTTCCATTGTTCTCGGAATTCTGCTGTAGTTTAAAAATGCTTCGGAACTCTTCCATTGTTCTCAGAATTCCGCTGACGTTTAAAAATGCTTCGGAAATCTTCCATTGTTTTCAAAATTCCGCTGACGTTTAAAAATGCTTCAGAACTCTTCCATTGTTCTCGGAATTCCGCTGACGTTTTAAAATGCTTCGGTACTCTTCCATTGTTCTCGGAATTCCGCTGACATATAAAAATGCTTCGGAAATCTTGCATTGTTCTCGGCATTCCGCTGACGTTTAAAAATGCTTCGGAACTCTTCCATTGTTCTCAGAATTCCGCTGATGTTTAAAAATGCATCGGAAATCTTCCATAGTTTTCAAAATTCCGCTGACGTTTAAAAATGCTTCAGAACTCTTCCATTGTTCTCGGAATTCCGCTGACGTTTAAAAATGCTTTGGAACTCTTCCATTATTCTCGGAAATCTGCTGAAGTTTAAAAATGCTTCGGAACTCTTCCATTGTTCTCGGAATTCTGCTGAAGTTTAACAATGCTTCAGAACTCTTCCATTGTTCTCAGAATTCCGCTGACGTTCAAAAATGCTTCGGAAATCTTCCATTGTTTTCAAAATTCCGCTGACGTTTAAAAATGCTTCAGAACTTTTCCATTGTTCTCCGAGTTCTGCTGACGTTTAAAAATGCTTCGGAACTCTTCCATTGTTCTCAGAATTCCGCTGACGTTTAAAAATGCTTCTGAACTCTTCCATTGTTCTCGGAATTCCGTTGAAGTTTAAAAATGCTTCGAAACTCTTCCATTGTTCTCGGAATTCTGCTGAAGTTTAAAAATGCTTCAGAACTCTTCCATTGTTCTCGGAATTTCGCTGACGTTTAATAATGCTTCGCAACTCTTTCCTTGTTCTCGGAATTCCGCTGATGTTTAAAAATGCTTCGGAACTCTTCCATTGTTCTCGGAATTCCGTTGAAGTTTAAAAATGCTTCAAAACTCTTCCATTGTTCTCGGAATTCAGCTGACATATAAAAATGCTTCGGAAATCTTGTATTGTTCTCGGCATTCCGCTGACGTTTAAAAATGCTTCGGAACTCTTCAATTGTTCTCGGAATTCTGCTGAACTTTTAAAATGCTATGGAACTCTTCCATTGCTCTCGGAATTCGGGTGAAGTTTAAAAATGCTTCGGAACTCTTCTATTGTTCTCGGAATTCCGCTGAAGTTTAAAAATGCTTAAAATCTCTTCCATTGTTCTCGTAATTCTGCTCATGTTTAAAAATGCTTCGGAACTCTTCCATTGTTCTCGTAATTCCGCTGAAGTTTAAAAATGCTTCGGAACTCTTCCATTGGTCTCGGAATTCCGATGACGTTTTAAAATGCTTCGGTACTCTTCCATTGTTCTCGGAATTCCGCTGACAATTAAAAATGCTTCGGAACTCTTCCATTGTTCTCGGAATTCCACTGAAGTTTAAAAATGCTTCACAACTCTTCCATTGTTCTCGGAATTCTGCTGAAGTTTAAAAATGCTTCGGAACTCTTTCATTGTTCTCAGAATTCCGCTGACATTTAAAAATGCTTTGGTACTCTTCCATTGTTCTCGGAATTCCGCTGACATATAAAAATGCTTCGGAAATCTTGCATTGTTCTCGGCATTCCGCTGACATTTAAAAATGCTTCGGAACTCTTCAATTGTTCTCGGAATTCTGCTGAACTTTTAAAATGCTTTGGAACTCTTCCATTGCTCTCGGAATTCTGCTGAAGTTTAAAAATGCTTCAGAACTCTTACATTGTTCTCGGAATTCTGCTGAAGTTTAAAAATGCTTCAGAACTCTTTCATTGTTCTCGGAATTCCGCTGACGTTTAATAATGCTTCGCAACTCTTTCATTGTTCTCGGAATTCCGCTGACGTTTAAAAATGCTTCGGAACTCTTCCATTGTTCTCGGAATTCCGTTGAAGTTTAAAAATGCTTCGAAACCCTTCCATTGTTCTCGGAATTCTGCTGAAGTTTAAAAATGCTTCGGAACTCTTTCATTGTTCTCAGAATTCCGCTGACATTTAAAAATGCTTTGGTACTCTTCCATTGTTCTTGGAATTCCGCTGACATATAAAAATGCTTCGAAAATCTTGCATTGTTCTCGGCATTCCGCTGACGTTTAAAAATGCTTCGGAACTCTTCAATTGTTCTCGGAATTCTGCTGAACTTTTAAAATGCTTTGGAACTCTTCCATTGTTCTCGGAATTCCGTTGAAGTTTAAAAATGCTTCGAAACTCTTCCATTGTTCTCGGAATTCTGCTGAAGTTTAAAAATGCTTCGGAACTCTTCCATTGTTCTCAGAATTCCGCTAACGTTTAAAAATGCTTCGGAAATCTTCCATTGTTTTCAAAATTCCGCTGACGCTTAAAAATGCTTCAGAACTCTTCCATTGTTCTCGGAATTCCGCTGACGTTTAATAATGCTTCGCAACTCTTTCATTGTACTCGGAATTCCGCTAACGTTTAAAAATGCTTCGGAACTCTTCCATTGTTCTCGGAATTCCGTTGAAGTTTAAAAATGCTTCGAAACTCTTCCATTGTTCTGGGAATTCTGCTGAAGTTTAAAAATGCTTCAGAACTCTTCCATTGTTCTCGGAATTCCGCTGACGTTTAATAATGCTTCGCAACTCTTTCATTGTTCTCGGAATTCCGCTGATGTTTAAAAATGCTTCAGTACTCTTCCTTTGTTCTGGGAATTCCGTTGACATATAAAAATGCTTTGGAAATCTTGCATTGTTCTCGGCATTCCGCTGACGTTTAAAAATGCTTCGGAACTCTTCAATTGTTCTCGGAATTCTGCTGAAGTTTAAAAATGCTTCAGAACTCTTCCATTGTTCTTGGAATTCTGCTGTAGTTTAAAAATGCTTCGGAACTCTTCCATTGTTCTCAGAATTCCGCTGACGTTTAAAAATGCTTCGGAACTCTTCAATTGTTCTCGGAATTCTGCTGAACTTTTAAAATGCTTTGGAACTCTTCCATTGCTCTCTGAATTCTGCTGAAGTTTAAAAATGCTTCGGAACTCTTCCATTGTTCTCGGAATTCTGCTGAAGTTTAAAAATGTTTTGGAACTCTTCCATTGTTCTCAGAATTCCGCTGACGTTTAAAAATGCTTCGGAAATCTTCCATTGTTTTCAAAATTCCGCTGACATATAAAAATGCTTCGGAAATCTTGCATTGTTCTCGGCATTCCGCTGACGTTTAAAAATGCTTCAGAATTCCTCAATTGTTCTCGGAATTCTGCTGAACTTTTAAAATGCTTTGGAACTCTTCCATTGCTCTCGGAATTCTGCTGAAGTTTAAAAATGCTTCGGAACTCTTCCATTGTTCTCGGAATTCCGTTGAAGTTTAAAAATGCTTCGAAACTCTTCCATTGTTCTCGGAATTCTGCTGAAGTTTAAAAATGCTTCAGAACTCTTCCATTGTTCTCGGAATTCCGCTGACGTTTAATAATGCTTCGCAACTCTTTCATTGTACTCGGAATTCCGCTGACGTTTAAAAATGCTTCGGAACTCTTCCATTGTTCTCGGAATTCCGTTGAAGTTTAAAAATGCTTCGAAACCCTTCCATTGTTCTCGGAATTCTGCTGAAGTTTAAAAATGCTTCGGAACTCTTTCATTGTTCTCAGAATTCCGCTGACATTTAAAAATGCTTTGGTACTCTTCCATTGTTCTTGGAATTCCGCTGACATATAAAAATGCTTCGAAAATCTTGCATTGTTCTCGGCATTCCGCTGACGTTTAAAAATGCTTCGGAACTCTTCAATTGTTCTCGGAATTCTGCTGAACTTTTAAAATGCTTTGGAACTCTTCCATTGCTCTCGGAATTCTGCTGAAGTTTAAAAATGCTTCAGAACTCTTACATTGTTCTCGGAATTCTGCTGAAGTTTAAAAATGCTTCGGTACTCTTCCATTGTTCTCGGAAGTCCGCTGACATATAAAAATGCTTCGGAAATCTTGCATTGTTCTCGGCATTCCGCTGACGTTTAAAAATGCTTCGGAACTCTTCCATTGTTCTCAGAATTCCGCTGACGTTTAAAAATGCTTCGGAAATCTTCCATTGTTTTCAAAATTCCGCTGACGTTTAAAAATGCTTCAGAACTCTTCCATTGTTCTCGGAATTCCGCTGACGTTTAAAAATGCTTTGGAACTCTTCCATTGTTCTTGGAATTCTGCTGAAGTTTAAAAATGCTTCGGAACTCTTCCATTGTTCTCAGAATTCCGCTGACGTTTAAAAATGCTTCGGTACTCTTCCATTGTTCTCGGAATTCCACTGACATATAAAAATACTTCGGAAATCTTGCATTGTTCTCGGCATTCCGCTGACGTTTAAAAATGCTTCGGAACTCTTCAATTGTTCTCGGAATTCTGCTGAACTTTTAAAATGCTTTGGAACTCTTCCATTGCTCTCGGAATTCTGCTGAAGTTTAAAAATGCTTCGGAACTCTTCCATTGTTCTCGGAATTCTGCTGAAGTTTAAAAATGTTTTGGAACTCTTCCATTGTTCACAGAATTCCGCTGACGTTTAAAAATGCTTCGGAAATCTTCCATTGTTTTCAAAATTCCGCTGACATATAAAAATGCTTCGGAAATCTTGCATTGTTCTCGGCATTCCGCTGACGTTTAAAAATGTTTCAGAATTCTTCAATTGTTCTCGGAATTCTGCTGAACTTTTAAAATGCTTTGGAACTCTTCTATTGCTCTCGGAATTCTGCTGAAGTTTAAAAATGCTTCGGAACTCTTCCATTGTTCTCGGAATTCTGCTGAAGTTTAAAAATGCTTCGGAACTCTTCCATTGTTCTCGGAATTCCGTTGAAGTTTAAAAATGCTTCGAAACTCTTCCATTGTTCTCGGAATTCTGCTGAAGTTTAAAAATGCTTCGGAACTCTTCCATTGTTCTCGGAATTCCGTTTAAGTTTAAAAATGCTTCGAAACTCTTCCATTGTACTCGGAATTCCGCTAACGTTTAAAAATGCTTCGGAACTCTTCCATTGTTCTCGGAATTCCGTTGAAGTTTAAAAATGCTTCACAACTCTTCCATTGTTCTCGGAATTCCGCTGACTTTTAAAAATACTTTGAAACTCTTCCATTGTTCTCCAAATTCCGCTGAAGTTTAAAAATGCTTCGGAACCCTTCCATTGTTCTCGGAATTCTGCTGAAGTTTAAAAATGCTTCGGAACTCTTCCATTGTTCTCAGAATTCTGCTGACGTTTAAAAATGCTTCGGAACTCTTCCATTGTTCTCGGAATTCCGCTGAAGTTTAATAATGCTTCGGACCTCTTCCATTGTTCTAGGAATTCTGCTGAAGTCTAAAAATTCATCTGAACTCTTCCATTATTCTCGGAATTCGTGTGAATTTTAAAAATGCTTCGGAACTCTTCTATTGTTCTCGGAATTCCGCTGAAGTTTAAAAATGCTTAAAATCTCTTACATTGTACTCGGAATTCCGCTGAAGTTTAAAAATGCTTCGGAACTCTTCCATTGCTCTCGGAATTCTGCTGAAGTTTAAAAATGCTTCAGAACTCTTACATTGTTCTCGGAATTCTGCTGACGTTTACAAATGCTTCGGAACTCTTCCATTGTTCTCTGAATTCCGCTGACATATAAAAATGCTTCGGAAATCTTGCATTGTTCTCGGCATTCCGCTGACGTTTAAAAATGCTTCGGAACTCTTCAATTGTTCTCGGAATTCTGCCGAACTTTTAAAATGCTTTGGAACTCTTCCATTGCTCTCGGAATTCTGCTGAAGTTTAAAAATGCTTCAGAACTCTTCCATTGTTCTCGGAATTCTGCTGTAGTTTAAAAATGCTTCGGAACTCTTCCATTGTTCTCAGAATTCCGCTGACGTTTAAAAATGCTTCGGAAATCTTCCATTGTTTTCAAAATTCCGCTGACGTTTAAAAATGCTTCAGAACTCTTCCATTGTTCTCGGAATTCCGCTGACGTTTTAAAATGCTTCGGTACTCTTCCATTGTTCTCGGAATTCCGCTGACATATAAAAATGCTTCGGAAATCTTGCATTGTTCTCGGCATTCCGCTGACGTTTAAAAATGCTTCGGAACTCTTCCATTGTTCTCAGAATTCCGCTGATGTTTAAAAATGCATCGGAAATCTTCCATAGTTTTCAAAATTCCGCTGACGTTTAAAAATGCTTCAGAACTCTTCCATTGTTCTCGGAATTCCGCTGACGTTTAAAAATGCTTTGGAACTCTTCCATTATTCTCGGAAATCTGCTGAAGTTTAAAAATGCTTCGGAACTCTTCCATTGTTCTCGGAATTCTGCTGAAGTTTAACAATGCTTCAGAACTCTTCCATTGTTCTCAGAATTCCGCTGACGTTCAAAAATGCTTCGGAAATCTTCCATTGTTTTCAAAATTCCGCTGACGTTTAAAAATGCTTCAGAACTTTTCCATTGTTCTCCGAGTTCTGCTGACGTTTAAAAATGCTTCGGAACTCTTCCATTGTTCTCAGAATTCCGCTGACGTTTAAAAATGCTTCTGAACTCTTCCATTGTTCTCGGAATTCCGTTGAAGTTTAAAAATGCTTCGAAACTCTTCCATTGTTCTCGGAATTCTGCTGAAGTTTAAAAATGCTTCAGAACTCTTCCATTGTTCTCGGAATTTCGCTGACGTTTAATAATGCTTCGCAACTCTTTCCTTGTTCTCGGAATTCCGCTGACGTTTAAAAATGCTTCGGAACTCTTCCATTGTTCTCGGAATTCCGTTGAAGTTTAAAAATGCTTCAAAACTCTTCCATTGTTCTCGGAATTCAGCTGACATATAAAAATGCTTCGGAAATCTTGTATTGTTCTCGGCATTCCGCTGACGTTTAAAAATGCTTCGGAACTCTTCAATTGTTCTCGGAATTCTGCTGAACTTTTAAAATGCTATGGAACTCTTCCATTGCTCTCGGAATTCGGGTGAAGTTTAAAAATGCTTCGGAACTCTTCTATTGTTCTCGGAATTCCGCTGAAGTTTAAAAATGCTTAAAATCTCTTCCATTGTTCTCGTAATTCTGCTCATGTTTAAAAATGCTTCGGAACTCTTCCATTGTTCTCGTAATTCCGCTGAAGTTTAAAAATGCTTCGGAACTCTTCCATTGGTCTCGGAATTCCGATGACGTTTTAAAATGCTTCGGTACTCTTCCATTGTTCTCGGAATTCCGCTGACAATTAAAAATGCTTCGGAACTCTTCCATTGTTCTCGGAATTCCACTGAAGTTTAAAAATGCTTCACAACTCTTCCATTGTTCTCGGAATTCCGCTGACGTTTAATAATGCTTCGCAACTCTTTCATTGTTCTCGGAATTCCGCTGACGTTTAAAAATGCTTCGGAACTCTTCCATTGTTCTCGGAATTCCGTTGAAGTTTAAAAATGCTTCGAAACTCTTCCATTGTTCTCAGAATTCTGCTGAAGTTTAAAAATGCTTCAGAACTCTTCCATTGTTCTCGGAATTCCGCTGACGTTTAAAAATGCTTCGGAACTCTTCCATTGTTCTCGGAATTTCGTTGAAGTTTAAAAATGCTTTGAAACTCTTCCATTGTTCTCGGAATTCTGCTGAAGTTTAAAAATGCTTCGGAACTCTTTCATTGTTCTCAGAATTCCGCTGACATTTAAAAATGCTTTGGTACTCTTCCATTGTTCTCGGAATTCCGCTGACATATAAAAATGCTTCGGAAATCTTGCATTGTTCTCGGCATTCCGCTGACGTTTAAAAATGCTTCGGAACTCTTCCATTGTTTTCAAAATTCCGCTGACGTTTAAAAATGCTTCAGAACTATTAAATTGTTCTCGGAATTCCGCTGACATTTAAAAATGCTTTGCAACTCTTCCATTGTTCTCAGAATTCCGCTGAAGTTTAAAAATGCTTCAGAATTCTTCAATTGTTCTCGGAATTCTGCTGAACTTTTAAAATGCTTTGGAACTCTTCCATTGCTCTCGGAATTCTGCTGAAGTTTAAAAATGCTTCGGAACTCTTCCATTGTTCTCGGAATTCTGCTGAAGTTTAAAAATGCTTCGGAACTCTTCCATTGTTCTCGGAATTCCGTTGAAGTTTAAAAATGCTTCGAAACTCTTCCATTGTTCTCGGAATTCTGCTGAAGTTTAAAAATGCTTCGGAACTCTTCCATTGTTCTCAGAATTCCGCTAACGTTTAAAAATGCTTCGGAAATCTTCCATTGTTTTCAAAATTCCGCTGACGCTTAAAAATGCTTCAGAACTCTTCCATTGTTCTCGGAATTCCGCTGACGTTTAATAATGCTTCGCAACTCTTTCATTGTACTCGGAATTCCGCTAACGTTTAAAAATGCTTCGGAACTCTTCCATTGTTCTCGGAATTCCGTTGAAGTTTAAAAATGCTTCGAAACTCTTCCATTGTTCTGGGAATTCTGCTGAAGTTTAAAAATGCTTCAGAACTCTTCCATTGTTCTCGGAATTCCGCTGACGTTTAATAATGCTTCGCAACTCTTTCATTGTTCTCGGAATTCCGCTGATGTTTAAAAATGCTTCAGTACTCTTCCTTTGTTCTGGGAATTCCGTTGACATATAAAAATGCTTTGGAAATCTTGCATTGTTCT
Source organism: Phyllobates terribilis (assembly GCF_046119375.1). Taxonomy (NCBI): domain Eukaryota; kingdom Metazoa; phylum Chordata; class Amphibia; order Anura; family Dendrobatidae; genus Phyllobates; species Phyllobates terribilis. The sequence continues at coordinate 18,131,008 of NW_027362782.1, forward strand.
CGGCATTCCGCTGACGTTTAAAAATGCTTCGGAACTCTTCAATTGTTCTCGGAATTCTGCTGAAGTTTAAAAATGCTTCAGAACTCTTCCATTGTTCTTGGAATTCTGCTGTAGTTTAAAAATGCTTCGGAACTCTTCCATTGTTCTCAGAATTCCGCTGACGTTTAAAAATGCTTCGGAACTCTTCAATTGTTCTCGGAATTCTGCTGAACTTTTAAAATGCTTTGGAACTCTTCCATTGCTCTCTGAATTCTGCTGAAGTTTAAAAATGCTTCGGAACTCTTCCATTGTTCTCGGAATTCTGCTGAAGTTTAAAAATGTTTTGGAACTCTTCCATTGTTCTCAGAATTCCGCTGACGTTTAAAAATGCTTCGGAAATCTTCCATTGTTTTCAAAATTCCGCTGACATATAAAAATGCTTCGGAAATCTTGCATTGTTCTCGGCATTCCGCTGACGTTTAAAAATGCTTCAGAATTCCTCAATTGTTCTCGGAATTCTGCTGAACTTTTAAAATGCTTTGGAACTCTTCCATTGCTCTCGGAATTCTGCTGAAGTTTAAAAATGCTTCGGAACTCTTCCATTGTTCTCGGAATTCCGTTGAAGTTTAAAAATGCTTCGAAACTCTTCCATTGTTCTCGGAATTCTGCTGAAGTTTAAAAATGCTTCAGAACTCTTCCATTGTTCTCGGAATTCCGCTGACGTTTAATAATGCTTCGCAACTCTTTCATTGTTCTCGGAATTCCGCTGACGTTTAAAAATGCTTCGGAACTCTTCCATTGTTCTCGGAATTCCGTTGAAGTTTAAAAATGCTTCGAAACCCTTCCATTGTTCTCGGAATTCTGCTGAAGTTTAAAAATGCTTCGGAACTCTTTCATTGTTCTCAGAATTCCGCTGACATTTAAAAATGCTTTGGTACTCTTCCATTGTTCTTGGAATTCCGCTGACATATAAAAATGCTTCGAAAATCTTGCATTGTTCTCGGCATTCCGCTGACGTTTAAAAATGCTTCGGAACTCTTCAATTGTTCTCGGAATTCTGCTGAACTTTTAAAATGCTTTGGAACTCTTCCATTGCTCTCGGAATTCTGCTGAAGTTTAAAAATGCTTCAGAACTCTTACATTGTTCTCGGAATTCTGCTGAAGTTTAAAAATGCTTCGGTACTCTTCCATTGTTCTCGGAAGTCCGCTGACATATAAAAATGCTTCGGAAATCTTGCATTGTTCTCGGCATTCCGCTGACGTTTAAAAATGTTTCGGAACTCTTCCATTGTTCTCAGAATTCCGCTGACGTTTAAAAATGCTTCGGAAATCTTCCATTGTTTTCAAAATTCCGCTGACGTTTAAAAATGCTTCAGAACTCTTCCATTGTTCTCGGAATTCCGCTGACGTTTAAAAATGCTTTGGAACTCTTCCATTGTTCTTGGAATTCTGCTGAAGTTTAAAAATGCTTCGGAACTCTTCCATTGTTCTCAGAATTCCGCTGACGTTTAAAAATGCTTCGGTACTCTTCCATTGTTCTCGGAATTCCACTGACATATAAAAATACTTCGGAAATCTTGCATTGTTCTCGGCATTCCGCTGACGTTTAAAAATGCTTCGGAACTCTTCAATTGTTCTCGGAATTCTGCTGAACTTTTAAAATGCTTTGGAACTCTTCCATTGCTCTCGGAATTCTGCTGAAGTTTAAAAATGCTTCGGAACTCTTCCATTGTTCTCGGAATTCTGCTGAAGTTTAAAAATGTTTTGGAACTCTTCCATTGTTCACAGAATTCCGCTGACGTTTAAAAATGCTTCGGAAATCTTCCATTGTTTTCAAAATTCCGCTGACATATAAAAATGCTTCGGAAATCTTGCATTGTTCTCGGCATTCCGCTGACGTTTAAAAATGTTTCAGAATTCTTCAATTGTTCTCGGAATTCTGCTGAACTTTTAAAATGCTTTGGAACTCTTCTATTGCTCTCGGAATTCTGCTGAAGTTTAAAAATGCTTCGGAACTCTTCCATTGTTCTCGGAATTCTGCTGAAGTTTAAAAATGCTTCGGAACTCTTCCATTGTTCTCGGAATTCCGTTGAAGTTTAAAAATGCTTCGAAACTCTTCCATTGTTCTCGGAATTCTGCTGAAGTTTAAAAATGCTTCGGAACTCTTCCATTGTTCTCGGAATTCCGTTGAAGTTTAAAAATGCTTCGAAACTCTTCCATTGTACTCGGAATTCCGCTAACGTTTAAAAATGCTTCGGAACTCTTCCATTGTTCTCGGAATTCCGTTGAAGTTTAAAAATGCTTCACAACTCTTCCATTGTTCTCGGAATTCCGCTGACTTTTAAAAATACTTTGAAACTCTTCCATTGTTCTCCAAATTCCGCTGAAGTTTAAAAATGCTTCGGAACCCTTCCATTGTTCTCGGAATTCTGCTGAAGTTTAAAAATGCTTCGGAACTCTTCCATTGTTCTCAGAATTCTGCTGACGTTTAAAAATGCTTCGGAACTCTTCCATTGTTCTCGGAATTCCGCTGAAGTTTAATAATGCTTCGGACCTCTTCCATTGTTCTAGGAATTCTGCTGAAGTCTAAAAATTCATCTGAACTCTTCCATTATTCTCGGAATTCGTGTGAATTTTAAAAATGCTTCGGAACTCTTCTATTGTTCTCGGAATTCCGCTGAAGTTTAAAAATGCTTAAAATCTCTTACATTGTACTCGGAATTCCGCTGAAGTTTAAAAATGCTTCGGAACTCTTCCATTGCTCTCGGAATTCTGCTGAAGTTTAAAAATGCTTCAGAACTCTTACATTGTTCTCGGAATTCTGCTGACGTTTACAAATGCTTCGGAACTCTTCCATTGTTCTCTGAATTCCGCTGACGTTTAAAAATGCTTCGGTACTCTTCCTTTGTTCTCGGAATTCCGCTGACATATAAAAATGCTTCGGAAATCTTGCATTGTTCTCGGCATTCCGCTGACGTTTAAAAATGCTTCGGAACTCTTCAATTGTTCTCGGAATTCTGCCGAACTTTTAAAATGCTTTGGAACTCTTCCATTGCTCTCGGAATTCTGCTGAAGTTTAAAAATGCTTCAGAACTCTTCCATTGTTCTCGGAATTCTGCTGTAGTTTAAAAATGCTTCGGAACTCTTCCATTGTTCTCAGAATTCCGCTGACGTTTAAAAATGCTTCGGAAATCTTCCATTGTTTTCAAAATTCCGCTGACGTTTAAAAATGCTTCAGAACTCTTCCATTGTTCTCGGAATTCCGCTGACGTTTTAAAATGCTTCGGTACTCTTCCATTGTTCTCGGAATTCCGCTGACATATAAAAATGCTTCGGAAATCTTGCATTGTTCTCGGCATTCCGCTGACGTTTAAAAATGCTTCGGAACTCTTCCATTGTTCTCAGAATTCCGCTGATGTTTAAAAATGCATCGGAAATCTTCCATAGTTTTCAAAATTCCGCTGACGTTTAAAAATGCTTCAGAACTCTTCCATTGTTCTCGGAATTCCGCTGACGTTTAAAAATGCTTTGGAACTCTTCCATTATTCTCGGAAATCTGCTGAAGTTTAAAAATGCTTCGGAACTCTTCCATTGTTCTCAGAATTCCGCTGACGTTTAATAATGCTTCGCAACTTTTTCATTGTTCTCGGAATTCCGCTGACGGTTAAAAATGCTTCGGAACTCTTCAATTGTTCTCGGAATTCTGTTGAACTTTTAAAATGCTTTGGAACTCTTCCATTGCTCTCGGAATTCTGCTGAAGTTTAAAAATGCTTCAGAACTCTTACATTGTTCTCGGAATTCTGCTGACGTTTAAAAATTCTTCGGAACTCTACCATTGTTCTCGGAATTCCGTTGAAGTTTAAAAATGCTTCGAAACTCTTCCATTGTTCTCGGAATTCTGCTGAAGTTTAAAAATGCTTCGGAACTCTTCCATTGTTCTCGGAATTCCGCTGACGTTTAATAATGCTTCGCAACTCTTTCATTGTTCTCGGAATTCCACTGACGTTTAAAAATGCTTCGGAACTCTTCCATTGGTCTCGGAATTCCGATGACGTTTTAAAATGCTTCGGTACTCTTCCATTGTTCTCGGAATTCCGCTGACAATTAAAAATGCTTCGAAACTCTTCCATTGTTCTCGGAATTCCACTGAAGTTTAAAAATGCTTCACAACTCTTCCATTGTTCTCGGAATTCCGCTGACGTTTAATAATGCTTCGCAACTCTTTCATTGTTCTCGGAATTCCGCTGACGTTTAAAAATGCTTCGGAACTCTTCCATTGTTCTCGGAATTCCGTTGAAGTTTAAAAATGCTTCGAAACTCTTCCATTGTTCTCAGAATTCTGCTGAAGTTTAAAAATGCTTCAGAACTCTTCCATTGTTCTCGGAATTCCGCTGACGTTTAAAAATGCTTCGGAACTCTTCCATTGTTCTCGGAATTTCGTTGAAGTTTAAAAATGCTTCGAAACTCTTCCATTGTTCTCGGAATTCTGCTGAAGTTTAAAAATGCTTCAGAACTCTTACATTGTTCTCGGAATTCTGCTGACGTTTACAAATGCTTCGGAACTCTTCCATTTTTCTCTGAATTCCGCTGACGTTTAAAAATGCTTCGGTACTCTTCCTTTGTTCTGGGAATTCCGCTGACATATAAAAATGCTTCGGAAATCTTGCATTGTTCTCGGCATTCCGCTGACGTTTAAAAATGCTTCGGAACTCTTCAATTGTTCTCGGAATTCTGCCGAACTTTTAAAATGCTTTGGAACTCTTCCATTGCTCTCGGAATTCTGCTGAAGTTTAAAAATGCTTCAGAACTCTTCCATTGTTCTCGGAATTCTGCTGTAGTTTAAAAATGCTTCGGAACTCTTCCATTGTTCTCAGAATTCCGCTGACGTTTAAAAATGCTTCGGAAATCTTCCATTGTTTTCAAAATTCCGCTGACGTTTAAAAATGCTTCAGAACTCTTCCATTGTTCTCGGAATTCCGCTGACGTTTTAAAATGCTTCGGTACTCTTCCATTGTTCTCGGAATTCCGCTGACATATAAAAATGCTTCGGAAATCTTGCATTGTTCTCGGCATTCCGCTGACGTTTAAAAATGCTTCGGAACTCTTCCATTGTTCTCAGAATTCCGCTGATGTTTAAAAATGCATCGGAAATCTTCCATAGTTTTCAAAATTCCGCTGACGTTTAAAAATGCTTCAGAACTCTTCCATTGTTCTCGGAATTCCGCTGACGTTTAAAAATGCTTTGGAACTCTTCCATTATTCTCGGAAATCTGCTGAAGTTTAAAAATGCTTCGGAACTCTTCCATTGTTCTCAGAATTCCGCTGACGTTTAATAATGCTTCGCAACTTTTTCATTGTTCTCGGAATTCCGCTGACGGTTAAAAATGCTTCGGAACTCTTCAATTGTTCTCGGAATTCTGTTGAACTTTTAAAATGCTTTGGAACTCTTCCATTGCTCTCGGAATTCTGCTGAAGTTTAAAAATGCTTCAGAACTCTTACATTGTTCTCGGAATTCTGCTGACGTTTAAAAATGCTTCAGAACTCTTACATTGTTCTCGGAATTCTGCTGACGTTTAAAAATGCTTCGGAACTCTACCATTGTTCTCGGAATTCCGTTGAAGTTTAAAAATGCTTCGAAACTCTTCCATTGTTCTCGGAATTCTGCTGAAGTTTAAAAATGCTTCGGAACTCTTCCATTGTTCTCGGAATTCCGCTGACAATTAAAAATGCTTCGAAACTTTTCCATTGTTCTCGGAATTCCACTGAAGTTTAAAAATGCTTCACAACTCTTCCATTGTTCTCGGAATTCCGCTGACGTTTAATAATGCTTTGCAACTCTTTCATTGTTCTCGGAATTCCGCTGACGTTTAAAAATGCTTCGGAACTCTTCCATTGTTCTCGGAATTCCGTTGAAGTTTAAAAATGCTTCGAAACTCTTCCATTGTTCTCAGAATTCTGCTGAAGTTTAAAAATGCTTCAGAACTCTTCCATTGTTCTCGGAATTCCGCTGACGTTTAAAAATGCTTCGGAACTCTTCCATTGTTCTCGGAATTTCGTTGAAGTTTAAAAATGCTTCGAAACTCTTCCATTGTTCTCGGAATTCTGCTGAAGTTTAAAAATGCTTCGGAACTCTTTCATTGTTCTCAGAATTCCGCTGACATTTAAAAATGCTTTGGTACTCTTCCATTGTTCTCGGAATTCCGCTGACATATAAAAATGCTTCGGAAATCTTGCATTGTTCTCGGCATTCCGCTGACGTTTAAAAATGCTTCGGAACTCTTCCATTGTTTTCAAAATTCCGCTGACGTTTAAAAATGCTTCAGAACTATTAAATTGTTCTCGGAATTCCGCTGACGTTTAAAAATGCTTTGCAACTCTTCCATTGTTCTCAGAATTCCGCTGAAGTTTAGAAATGCTTCAGAATTCTTCCATTGTTCTCGGAATTCCGTTGAAGTTTAAAAATGCTTCGAAACTCTTCCATTGTTCTCGGAATTCTGCTGAAGTTTAAAAATGCTTCGGAACTCTTCCATTGTTCTCAGAATTCCGCTAACGTTTAAAAATGCTTCGGAAATCTTCCATTGTTTTCAAAATTCCGCTGACGCTTAAAAATGCTTCAGAACTCTTCCATTGTTCTCGGAATTCCGCTGACGTTTAATAATGCTTCGCAACTCTTTCATTGTACTCGGAATTCCGCTAACGTTTAAAAATGCTTCGGAACTCTTCCATTGTTCTCGGAATTCCGTTGAAGTTTAAAAATACTTCGAAACTCTTCCATTGTTCTGGGAATTCTGCTGAAGTTTAAAAATGCTTCAGAACTCTTCCATTGTTCTCGGAATTCCGCTGACGTTTAATAATGCTTCGCAACTCTTTCATTGTTCTCGGAATTCCGCTGATGTTTAAAAATGCTTCGGTACTCTTCCTTTGTTCTCGGAATTCCGCTGACATATAAAAATGCTTTGGAAATCTTGCATTGTTCTCGGCATTCCGCTGACGTTTAAAAATGCTTCGGAACTCTTCAATTGTTCTCGGAATTCTGCTGAAGTTTAAAAATGCTTCAGAACTCTTCCATTGTTCTCGGAATTCTGCTGTAGTTTAAAAATGCTTCGGAACTCTTCCATTGTTCTCAGAATTCCGCTGACGTTTAAAAATGCTTCGGAACTCTTCAATTGTTCTCGGAATTCTGCTGAACTTTTAAAATGCTTTGGAACTCTTCCATTGCTCTCTGAATTCTGCTGAAGTTTAAAAATGCTTCGGAACTCTTCCATTGTTCTCGGAATTCTGCTGAAGTTTAAAAATGTTTTGGAACTCTTCCATTGTTCTCAGAATTCCGCTGACGTTTAAAAATGCTTCGGAAATCTTCCATTGTTTTCAAAATTCCGCTGACATATAAAAATGCTTTGGAAATCTTGCATTGTTCTCGGCATTCCGCTGACGTTTAAAAATGCTTCAGAATTCTTCAATTGTTCTCGGAATTCTGCTGAACTTTTAAAATGCTTTGGAACTCTTCCATTGCTCTCGGAATTCTGCTGAAGTTTAAAAATGCTTCGGAACTCTTCCATTGTTCTCGGAATTCCGTTGAAGTTTAAAAATGCTTCGAAACTCTTCCATTGTTCTCGGAATTCTGCTGAAGTTTAAAAATGCTTCAGAACTCTTCCATTGTTCTCGGAATTCCGCTGACGTTTAATAATGCTTCGCAACTCTTTCATTGTTCTCGGAATTCCGCTGACGTTTAAAAATGCTTCGGAACTCTTCCATTGTTCTCGGAATTCCGTTGAAGTTTAAAAATGCTTCGAAACCCTTCCATTGTTCTCGGAATTCTGCTGAAGTTTAAAAATGCTTCGGAACTCTTTCATTGTTCTCAGAATTCCGCTGACATTTAAAAATGCTTTGGTACTCTTCCATTGTTCTCGGAATTCCGCTGACATATAAAAATGCTTCGAAAATCTTGCATTGTTCTCGGCATTCCGCTGACTTTTAAAAATGCTTCGGAACTCTTCAATTGTTCTCGGAATTCTGCTGAACTTTTAAAATGCTTTGGAACTCTTCCATTGCTCTCGGAATTCTGCTGAAGTTTAAAAATGCTTCAGAACTCTTACATTGTTCTCGGAATTCTGCTGAAGTTTAAAAATGCTTCGGTACTCTTCCATTGTTCTCGGAAGTCCGCTGACATATAAAAATGCTTCGGAAATCTTGCATTGTTCTCGGCATTCCGCTGACGTTTAAAAATGCTTCGGAACTCTTCCATTGTTCTCAGAATTCCGCTGACGTTTAAAAATGCTTCGGAAATCTTCCATTGTTATCAAAATTCCGCTGACGTTTAAAAATGCTTCAGAACTCTTCCATTGTTCTCGGAATTCCGCTGACGTTTAAAAATGCTTTGGAACTCTTCCATTGTTCTTGGAATTCTGCTGAAGTTTAAAAATGCTTCGGAACTCTTCCATTGTTCTCAGAATTCCGCTGACGTTTAAAAATGCTTCGGTACTCTTCCATTGTTCTCGGAATTCCACTGACATATAAAAATGCTTCGGAAATCTTGCATTGTTCTCGGCATTCCGCTGACGTTTAAAAATGCTTCAGAACTCTTCAATTGTTCTCGGAATTCTGCTGAACTTTTAAAATGCTTTGGAACTCTTCCATTGCTCTCGGAATTCTGCTGAAGTTTAAAAATGCTTCGGAACTCTTCCATTGTTCTCGGAATTCTGCTGAAGTTTAAAAATGTTTTGGAACTCTTCCATTGTTCTCAGAATTCCGCTGACGTTTAAAAATGCTTCGGAAATCTTCCATTGTTTTCAAAATTCCGCTGACATATAAAAATGCTTCGGAAATCTTGCATTGTTCTCGGCATTCCGCTGACGTTTAAAAATGTTTCAGAATTCTTCAATTGTTCTCGGAATTCTGCTGAACTTTTAAAATGCTTTGGAACTCTTCTATTGCTCTCGGAATTCTGCTGAAGTTTAAAAATGCTTCGGAACTCTTCCATTGTTCTCGGAATTCTGCTGAAGTTTAAAAATGCTTCGGAACTCTTCCATTGTTCTCGGAATTCCGTTGAAGTTTAAAAATGCTTCGAAACTCTTCCATTGTTCTCGGAATTCTGCTGAAGTTTAAAAATGCTTCGGAACTCTTCCATTGTTCTCGGAATTCCGTTGAAGTTTAAAAATGCTTCGAAACTCTTCCATTGTACTCGGAATTCCGCTAACGTTTAAAAATGCTTCGGAACTCTTCCATTGTTCTCGGAATTCCGTTGAAGTTTAAAAATGCTTCACAACTCTTCCATTGTTCTCGGAATTCCGCTGACTTTTAAAAATACTTCTAAACTCTTCCATTGTTCTCCAAATTCCGCTGAAGTTTAAAAATGCTTCGGAACCCTTCCATTGTTCTCGGAATTCTGCTGAAGTTTAAAAATGCTTCGGAACTCTTCCATTGTTCTCAGAATTCTGCTGACGTTTAAAAATGCTTCGGAACTCTTCCATTGTTCTCGGAATTCCGCTGAAGTTTAAAAATGCTTCGGACCTCTTCCATTGTTCTAGGAATTCTGCTGAAGTCTAAAAATTCATCTGAACTCTTCCATTATTCTCGGAATTCGTGTGAATTTTAAAAATGCTTCGGAACTCTTCTATTGTTCTCGGAATTCCGCTGAAGTTTAAAAATGCTTAAAATCTCTTACATTGTACTCGGAATTCCGCTGAAGTTTAAAAATGCTTCGGAACTCTTCCATTGCTCTCGGAATTCTGCTGAAGTTTAAAAATGCTTCAGAACTCTTACATTGTTCTCGGAATTCTGCTGACGTTTAAAAATGCTTCGGAACTCTTCCATTGTTCTCTGAATTCCGCTGACGTTTAAAAATGCTTCGGTACTCTTCCTTTGTTCTCGGAATTCCGCTGACATATAAAAATGCTTCGGAAATCTTGCATTGTTCTCGGCATTCCGCTGACGTTTAAAAATGCTTCGGAACTCTTCAATTGTTCTCGGAATTCTGCCGAACTTTTAAAATGCTTTGGAACTCTTCCATTGCTCTCGGAATTCTGCTGAAGTTTAAAAATGCTTCAGAACTCTTCCATTGTTCTCGGAATTCTGCTGTAGTTTAAAAATGCTTCGGAACTCTTCCATTGTTCTCAGAATTCCGCTGACGTTTAAAAATGCTTCGGAAATCTTCCATTGTTTTCAAAATTCCGCTGACGTTTAAAAATGCTTCAGAACTATTAAATTGTTCTCGGAATTCCGCTGACATTTAAAAATGCTTTGCAACTCTTCCATTGTTCTCAGAATTCCGCTGAAGTTTAGAAATGCTTCAGAATTCTTCCATTGTTCTCGGAATTCCGTTGAAGTTTAAAAATGCTTCGAAACTCTTCCATTGTTCTCGGAATTCTGCTGAAGTTTAAAAATGCTTCGGAACTCTTCCATTGTTCTCAGAATTCCGCTAACGTTTAAAAATGCTTCGGAAATCTTCCATTGTTTTCAAAATTCCGCTGACGCTTAAAAATGCTTCAGAACTCTTCCATTGTTCTCGGAATTCCGCTGACGTTTAATAATGCTTCGCAACTCTTTCATTGTACTCGGAATTCCGCTAACGTTTAAAAATGCTTCGGAACTCTTCCATTGTTCTCGGAATTCCGTTGAAGTTTAAAAATACTTCGAAACTCTTCCATTGTTCTGGGAATTCTGCTGAAGTTTAAAAATGCTTCAGAACTCTTCCATTGTTCTCGGAATTCCGCTGACGTTTAATAATGCTTCGCAACTCTTTCATTGTTCTCGGAATTCCGCTGATGTTTAAAAATGCTTCGGTACTCTTCCTTTGTTCTCGGAATTCCGCTGACATATAAAAATGCTTTGGAAATCTTGCATTGTTCTCGGCATTCCGCTGACGTTTAAAAATGCTTCAGAACTCTTCCATTGTTCTCGGAATTCTGCTGTAGTTTAAAAATGCTTCGGAACTCTTCCATTGTTCTCAGAATTCCGCTGACGTTTAAAAATGCTTCGGAACTCTTCAATTGTTCTCGGAATTCTGCTGAACTTTTAAAATGCTTTGGAACTCTTCCATTGCTCTCGGAATTCTGCTGAAGTTTAAAAATGCTTCAGAACTCTTACATTGTTCTCGGAATTCTGCTGAAGTTTAAAAATGCTTCGGTACTCTTCCATTGTTCTCGGAAGTCCGCTGACATATAAAAATGCTTCGGAAATCTTGCATTGTTCTCGGCATTCCGCTGACGTTTAAAAATGCTTCGGAACTCTTCCATTGTTCTCAGAATTCCGCTGACGTTTAAAAATGCTTCGGAAATCTTCCATTGTTATCAAAATTCCGCTGACGTTTAAAAATGCTTCAGAACTCTTCCATTGTTCTCGGAATTCCGCTGACGTTTAAAAATGCTTTGGAACTCTTCCATTGTTCTTGGAATTCTGCTGAAGTTTAAAAATGCTTCGGAACTCTTCCATTGTTCTCAGAATTCCGCTGACGTTTAAAAATGCTTCGGTACTCTTCCATTGTTCTCGGAATTCCACTGACATATAAAAATGCTTCGGAAATCTTGCATTGTTCTCGGCATTCCGCTGACGTTTAAAAATGCTTCAGAACTCTTTAATTGTTCTCGGAATTCTGCTGAACTTTTAAAATGCTTTGGAACTCTTCCATTGCTCTCGGAATTCTGCTGAAGTTTAAAAATGCTTCGGAACTCTTCCATTGTTCTCGGAATTCTGCTGAAGTTTAAAAATGTTTTGGAACTCTTCCATTGTTCTCAGAATTCCGCTGACGTTTAAAAATGCTTCGGAAATCTTCCATTGTTTTCAAAATTCCGCTGACATATAAAAATGCTTCGGAAATCTTGCATTGTTCTCGGCATTCCGCTGACGTTTAAAAATGTTTCAGAATTCTTCAATTGTTCTCGGAATTCTGCTGAACTTTTAAAATGCTTTGGAACTCTTCTATTGCTCTCGGAATTCTGCTGAAGTTTAAAAATGCTTCGGAACTCTTCCATTGTTCTCGGAATTCTGCTGAAGTTTAAAAATGCTTCGGAACTCTTCCATTGTTCTCGGAATTCCGTTGAAGTTTAAAAATGCTTCGAAACTCTTCCATTGTTCTCGGAATTCTGCTGAAGTTTAAAAATGCTTCGGAACTCTTCCATTGTTCTAGGAATTCTGCTGAAGTCTAAAAATTCATCTGAACTCTTCCATTATTCTCGGAATTCGTGTGAATTTTAAAAATGCTTCGGAACTCTTCTATTGTTCTCGGAATTCCGCTGAAGTTTAAAAATGCTTAAAATCTCTTACATTGTACTCGGAATTCCGCTAAAGTTTAAAAATGCTTCGGAACTCTTCCATTGCTCTCGGAATTCTGCTGAAGTTTAAAAATGCTTCAGAACTCTTACATTGTTCTCGGAATTCTGCTGACGTTTAAAAATGCTTCGGAACTCTTCCATTGTTCTCTGAATTCCGCTGACGTTTAAAAATGCTTCGGAAATCTTCCATTGTTTTCAAAATTCCGCTGACGTTTAAAAATGCTTCGGTACTCTTCCATTGTTCTCGGAATTCCGCTGACATATAAAAATGCTTCGGAAATCTTGCATTGTTCTCGGCATTCCGCTGACGTTTAAAAATGCTTCGGAACTCTTCCATTGTTCTCAGAATTCCGCTGACGTTTAAAAATGCATCGGAAATCTTCCATTGTTCTCAGAATTCCGCTGAAGTTTAAAAATGCTTCGGACCTCTTCCATTGTTCTAGGAATTCTGCTGAAGTTTAAAAATTCATCTGAACTCTTCCATTATTCTCGGAATTCGTGTGAATTTTAAAAATGCTTCGGAACTCTTCTATTGTTCTCGGAATTCCGCTGAAGTTTAAAAATGCTTAAAATCTCTTACATTGTACTCGGAAATCCGCTGAAGTTTAAAAATGCTTCGGAACTCTTCCTTTGCTCTCGGAATTCTGCTGAAGTTTAAAAATGCTTCAGAACTCTTACATTGTTCTCGGAATTCTGCTGACGTTTAAAAATGCTTCGGAACTCTTCCATTGTTCTCGGAATTCCGTTGAAGTTTAAAAATGCTTCGAAACTCTTCCATTGTTCTGGGAATTATGCTGAAGTTTAAAAATGCTTCAGAACTCTTCCATTGTTCTCGGAATTCCGCTGACGTTTAATAATGCTTCGCAACTCTTTCATTGTTCTCGGAATTCCGCTGATGTTTAAAAATGCTTCGGAACTCTTCCATTGTTCTCGGAATTCCGTTGAAGTTTAAAAATGCTTCGAAACTCTTCCATTGTTCTCGGAATTCTGCTGAAGTTTAAAAATGCTTCGGAACTCTTCCATTGTTCTCAGAATTCCGCTAACGTTTAAAAATGCTTCGGAAATCTTCCATTGTTTTCAAAATTCCGCTGACGCTTAAAAATGCTTCAGAACTCTTCCATTGTTCTCGGAATTCCGCTGACGTTTAATAATGCTTCGCAACTCTTTCATTGTACTCGGAATTCCGCTAACGTTTAAAAATACTTCGGAACTCTTCCATTGTTCTCGGAATTCCGTTGAAGTTTAAAAATGCTTCGAAACTCTTCCATTGTTCTCGGAATTCTGCTGAAGTTTAAAAATGCTTCGGAACTCTTCCATTGTTCTCAGAATTCCGCTAACGTTTAAAAATGCTTCGGAAATCTTCCATTGTTTTCAAAATTCCGCTGACGCTTACAAATGCTTCAGAACTCTTCCATTGTTCTCGGAATTCCGCTGACTTTTAAAAATACTTCGAAACTCTTCCATTGTTCTCCAAATTCCGCTGAAGTTTAAAAATGCTTCGGAACTCTTCCATTGTTCTCGGAATTCCGCTGACGTTTAAAAATGCTTCACAACTCTTCCATTGTTCTCGGAATTCCGCTGACTTTTAAAAATACTTCGAAACTCTTCCATTGTTCTCCAAATTCCGCTGAAGTTTAAAAATGCTTCGGAACCCTTCCATTGTTCTCGGAGTTCTGCTGAAGTTTAAAAATGCTTCGGAACTCTTTCATTGTTCTCAGAATTCTGCTGACGTTTAAAAATGCTTCGGAACTCTTCCATTGTTCTCGGAATTCCGCTGAAGTTTAAAAATGCTTCGGACCTCTTCCATTGTTCTAGGAATTCTGCTGAAGTCTAAAAATTCATCTGAACTCTTCCATTACTCTCGGAATCCGTGTGAATTTTAAAAATGCTTCGGAACTCTTCTATTGTTCTCGGAATTCCGCTGAAGTTTAAAAATGCTTAAAATCTCTTACATTGTACTCGGAATTCCGCTGAAGTTTAAAAATGCTTCGGAACTCTTCCATTGCTCTCGGAATTCTGCTGAAGTTTAAAAATGCTTCAGAACTCTTACATTGTTCTCGGAATTCTGCTGACGTTTAAAAATGCTTCGGAACTCTTCCATTGTTCTCTGAATTCCGCTGACGTTTAAAAATGCTTCGGTACTCTTCCTTTGTTCTCGGAATTCCGCTGACATATAAAAATGCTTCGGAAATCTTGCATTGTTCTCGGCATTCCGCTGATGTTTAAAAATGCTTCGGAACTCTTCAATTGTTCTCGGAATTCTGCCGAACTTTTAAAATGCTTTGGAACTCTTCCATTGCTCTCGGAATTCTGCTGAAGTTTAAAAATGCTTCAGAACTCTTCCATTGTTCTCGGAATTCTGCTGTAGTTTAAAAATGCTACGGAACTCTTCCATTGTTCTCAGAATTCCGCTGACGTTTAAAAATGCTTTGGAAATCTTCCATTGTTTTCAAAATTCCGCTGACGTTTAAAAATGCTTCAGAACTCTTCCATTGTTCTCGGAATTCCGCTGACGTTTTAAAATGCTTCGGTACTCTTCCATTGTTCTCGGAATTCTGCTGAAGTTTAAAAATGCTTCGGAACTCTTCCATTGTTCTCAGAATTCCGCTAACGTTTAAAAATGCTTCAGAAATCTTCCATTGTTTTCAAAATTCCGCTGACGCTTAAATATGCTTCAGAACTCTTCCATTGTTCTCGGAATTCCGCTGACGTTTAATAATGCTTCGCAACTCTTTCATTGTACTCGGAATTCCGCTAACGTTTAAAAATGCTTCGGAACTCTTCCATTGTTCTCGGAATTCCGTTGAAGTTTAAAAATGCTTCGAAACTCTTCCATTGTTCTGGGAATTCTGCTGAAGTTTAAAAATGCTTCAGAACTCTTCCATTGTTCTCGGAATTCCGCTGATGTTTAAACATGCTTCGGAACTCTTCCATTGTTCTCGGAATTCTGTTGAAGTTTAAAAATGCTTCTAAACTCTTCCATTGTTCTCGGAATTCTGCTGAAGTTTAAAAATGCTTCGGAACTCTTCCATTGTTCTCGGAATTCCGCTGACATATAAAAATGCTTCGGAAATCTTGCATTGTTCTCGGCATTCCGCTGACGTTTAAAAATGCTTCGGAACTCTTCAATTGTTCTCGGAATTCTGCTGAACTTTTAAAATGCTTTGGAACTCTTCCATTGCTCTCGCAATTCTGCTGACGTTTAAAAATGCTTCGGAACTCTTCCATTGTTCTCGGAATTCTGTTGACGTTTAAAAATGCTTCGGAACTCTTCCATTGTTCTCGGAATTCCGCTGACTTTTAAAAATACTTCGAAACTCTTCCATTGTTCTCCAAATTCCGCTGAAGTTTAAAAATGCTTCGGAACCCTTCCATTGTTCTCGGAATTCTGCTGAAGTTTAAAAATGTTTCGGAACTCTTCCATTGTTCTCAGAATTCCGCTGAAGTTTAAAAATGCTTCGGACCTCTTCCATTGTTCTAGGAATTCTGCTGAAGTTTAAAAATTCATCTGAACTCTTCCATTATTCTCGGAATTCGTGTGAATTTTAAAAATGCTTCGGAACTCTTCTATTGTTCTCGGAATTCCGCTGAAGTTTAAAAATGCTTAAAATCTCTTACATTGTACTCGGAAATCCGCTGAAGTTTAAAAATGCTTCGGAACTCTTCCATTGCTCTCGGAATTCTGCTGAAGTTTAAAAATGCTTCAGAACTCTTACATTGTTCTCGGAATTCTGCTGACGTTTAAAAATGCTTCGGAACTCTTCCATTGTTCTCGGAATTCCGTTGAAGTTTAAAAATGCTTCGAAACTCTTCCTTTGTTCTGGGAATTCTGCTGAAGTTTAAAAATGCTTCAGAACTCTTCCATTGTTCTCGGAATTCCGCTGACGTTTAATAATGCTTCGCAACTCTTTCATTGTTCTCGGAATTCCGCTGATGTTTAAAAATGCTTCGGAACTCTTCCATTGTTCTCGGAATTCCGTTGAAGTTTAAAAATGCTTCGAAACTCTTCCATTGTTCTCGGAATTCTGCTGAAGTTTAAAAATGCTTCGGAACTCTTCCATTGTTCTCAGAATTCCGCTAACGTTTAAAAATGCTTCGGAAATCTTCCATTGTTTTCAAAATTCCGCTGACGCTTAAAAATGCTTCAGAACTCTTCCATTGTTCTCGGAATTCCGCTGACGTTTAATAATGCTTCGCAACTCTTTCATTGTACTCGGAATTCCGCTAACGTTTAAAAATGCTTCGGAACTCTTCCATTGTTCTCGGAATTCCGTTGAAGTTTAAAAATGCTTCGAAACTCTTCCATTGTTCTCGGAATTCTGCTGAAGTTTAAAAATGCTTCGGAACTCTTCCATTGTTCTCAGAATTCCGCTAACGTTTAAAAATGCTTCGGAAATCTTCCATTGTTTTCAAAATTCCGCTGACGCTTACAAATGCTTCAGAACTTTTCCATTGTTCTCGGAATTCCGCTGACTTTTAAAAATACTTCGAAACTCTTCCATTGTTCTCCAAATTCCGCTGAAGTTTAAAAATGCTTCGGAACTCTTCCATTGTTCTCGGAATTCCGCTGACGTTTAAAAATGCTTCACAACTCTTCCATTGTTCTCGGAATTCCGCTGACTTTTAAAAATACTTCGAAACTCTTCCATTGTTCTCCAAATTCCGCTGAAGTTTAAAAATGCTTCGGAACCCTTCCATTGTTCTGGGAATTCTGCTGAAGTTTAAAAATGCTTCGGAACTCTTCCATTGTTCTCAGAATTCCGCTGACGTTTAAAAATGCTTCGGTACTCTTCCATTGTTCTCGCAATTCCACTGATATATAAAAATGCTTCGGAAATCTTGCATTGTTCTCGGCATTCCGCTGACGTTTAAAAATGCTTCGGAACTCTTCAATTGTTCTCGGAATTCTGCTGAAGTTTAAAATGCTTTGGAACTCTTCCATTGCTCTCGGAATTCTGCTGAAGTTTAAAAATGCTTCGGAACTCTTCCATTGTTCTTGGAATTCTGCTGAAGTTTAAAAATGTTTTGGAACTCTTCCATTGTTCTCAGAATTCCGCTGACGTTTAAAAATGCTTCGGAAATCTTCCATTGTTTTCAAAATTCCGCTGACATATAAAAATGCTTCGGAAATCTTGCATTGTTCTCGGCATTCCGCTGACGTTTAAAAATGCTTCAGAATTCTTCAATTGTTCTCGGAATTCTGCTGAACTTTTAAAATGCTTTGGAACTCTTCCATTGCTCTCGGAATTCTGCTGAAGTTTAAAAATGCTTCGGAACTCTTCCATTGTTCTCGGAATTCCGTTGAAGTTTAAAAATGCTTTGAAACTCTTCCATTGTTCTCGGAATTCTGCTGAAGTTTAAAAATGCTTCGGAACTCTTCCATTGTTCTCAGAATTCCGCTAACATTTAAAAATGCTTCAGAAATCTTCCATTGTTTTCAAAATTCCGCTGACGCTTAAATATGCTTCAGAACTCTTCCATTGTTCTCGGAATTCCGCTGACGTTTAATAATGCTTCGCAACTCTTTCATTGTACTCGGAATTCCGCTAACGTTTAAAAATGCTTCGGAACTCTTCCATTGTTCTCGGAATTCCGTTGAAGTTTAAAAATGCTTCGAAACTCTTCCATTGTTCTGGGAATTCTGCTGAAGTTTAAAAATGCTTCAGAACTCTTCCATTGTTCTCGGAATTCCGCTGATGTTTAAACATGCTTCGGAACTCATCCATTGTTCTCGGATTTCTGTTGAAGTTTAAAAATGCTTCTAAACTCTTCCATTGTTCTCGGAATTCTGCTGAAGTTTAAAAATGCTTCGGAACTCTTCCATTGTTCTCGGAATTCCGCTGACATATAAAAATGCTTCGGAAATCTTGCATTGTTCTCGGCATTCCGCTGACGTTTAAAAATGCTTCGGAACTCTTCAATTGTTCTCGGAATTCTGCTCAACTTTTAAAATGCTTTGGAACTCTTCCATTGCTCTCGCAATTCTGCTGACGTTTAAAAATGCTTCGGAACTCTTCAATTGTTCTCGGAATTCTGTTGAACTTTTAAAATGCTTTGGAACTCTTCCATTGCTCTCGGAATTCTGCTGAAGTTTAAAAATGCTTCAGAACTCTTACATTGTTCTCGGAATTCTGCTGACGTTTAAAAATGCTTCGGAACTCTACCATTGTTCTCGGAATTCCGTTGAAGTTTAAAAATGCTTCGAAACTCTTCCATTGTTCTCGGAATTCTGCTGAAGTTTAAAAATGCTTCGGAACTCTTCCATTGTTCTCGGAATTCCGCTGACGTTTAATAATGCTTCGCAACTCTTTCATTGTTCTCGGAATTCCACTGACGTTTAAAAATGCTTCAGAACGCTTCCATTGTTCTCGGAATTCCGTTGAAGTTTAAAAATGCTTCGAAACTCTTCCATTGTTCTCGGAATTCTGCTGAAGTTTAAAAATGCTTCGGAGCTCTTTCATTGTTCTCAGAATTCCGCTGACATTTAAAAATGCTTTGGTACTCTTCCATTGTTCTCGGAATTCCGCTGACATACAAAAATGCTTCGGAAATCTTGCATTGTTCTCGGCATTCCGCTGACGTTTAAAAATGCTTCGGAACTCTTCAATTGTTCTCGGAATTCTGCTGAACTTTTAAAATGCTTTGGAACTCTTCCATTGCTCTCGGAATTCTGCTGAAGTTTAAAAATGCTTCAGAACTCTTACATTGTTCTCGGAATTCTGCTGAAGTTTAAAAATGCTTCGGTACTCTTCCATTGTTCTCGGAATTCCGCTGACATATAAAAATGCTTCGGAAATCTTGCACTGTTCTCGGCATTCCGCTGACGTTTAAAAATGCTTCGGAACTCTTCCATTGTTCTCGGCATTCCGCTGACGTTTAAAAATGCTTCGGAAATCTTCCATTGTTTTCAAAATTCCGCTGACGTTTAAAAATGCTTCAGAACTCTTCCATTGTTCTCGGAATTCCGCTGACATTTAAAAATGCTTTGGAACTCTTCCATTGTTCTTGGAATTCTGCTGAAGTTTAAAAATGCTTCGGAACTCTTCCATTGTTCTCAGAATTCCGCTGACGTTTAAAAATGCTTCGGTACTCTTCCATTGTTCTCGGAATTCCACTGACATATAAAAATGCTTCGGAAATCTGGCATTGTTCTCGGCATTCCGCTGACGTTTAAAAATGCTTCGGAACTCTTCAATTGTTCTCGGAATTCTGCTGAAGTTTAAAATGCTTTGGAACTCTTCCATTGCTCTCGGAATTCTGCTGAAGTTTAAAAATGCTTCGGAACTCTTCCATTGTTCTCGGAATTCTGCTGAAGTTTAAAAATGTTTTGGAACTCTTCCATTGTTCTCAGAATTCCGCTGACGTTTAAAAATGCTTCGGAAATCTTCCATTGTTTTCAAAATTCCGCTGACATATAAAAATGCTTCGGAAATCTTGCATTGTTCTCGGCATTCCGCTGACGTTTAAAAATGCTTCAGAATTCTTCAATTGTTCTCGGAATTCTGCTGAACTTTTAAAATGCTTTGGAACTCTTCCATTGCTCTCGGAATTCTGCTGAAGTTTAAAAATGCTTCGGAACTCTTCCATTGTTCTCGGAATTCCGTTGAAGTTTAAAAATGCTTCGAAACTCTTCCATTGTTCTCGGAATTCTGCTGAAGTTTAAAAATGCTTCGGAACTCTTCCATTGTTCTCAGAATTCCGCTAACATTTAAAAATGCTTCAGAAATCTTCCATTGTTTTCAAAATTCCGCTGACGCTTAAATATGCTTCAGAACTCTTCCATTGTTCTCGGAATTCCGCTGACGTTTAATAATGCTTCGCAACTCTTACATTGTACTCGGAATTCCGCTGAAGTTTAAAAATGCTTCGGAACTCTTCCATTGCTCTCGGAATTCTGCTGAAGTTTAAAAATGCTTCAGAACTCTTACATTGTTCTCGGAATTCTGCTGACGTTTAAAAATGCTTCGGAACTCTTCCATTGTTCTCTGAATTCCGCTGACGTTTAAAAATGCTTCGGTACTCTTCCTTTGTTCTCGGAATTCCGCTGACATATAAAAATGCTTCGGAAATCTTGCATTGTTCTCGGCATTCCGCTGACGTTTAAAAATGCTTCGGAACTCTTCAATTGTTCTCGGAATTCTGCCGAACTTTTAAAATGCTTTGGAACTCTTCCATTGCTCTCGGAATTCTGCTGAAGTTTAAAAATGCTTCAGAACTCTTCCATTGTTCTCGGAATTCTGCTGTAGTTTAAAAATGCTTCGGAACTCTTCCATTGTTCTCAGAATTCCGCTGACGTTTAAAAATGCTTCGGAAATCTTCCATTGTTTTCAAAATTCCGCTGACGTTTAAAAATGCTTCAGAACTATTAAATTGTTCTCGGAATTCCGCTGACGTTTAAAAATGCTTTGCAACTCTTCCATTGTTCTCAGAATTCCGCTGAAGTTTAGAAATGCTTCAGAATTCTTCCATTGTTCTCGGAATTCCGTTGAAGTTTAAAAATGCTTCGAAACTCTTCCATTGTTCTCGGAATTCTGCTGAAGTTTAAAAATGCTTCGGAACTCTTCCATTGTTCTCAGAATTCCGCTAACGTTTAAAAATGCTTCGGAAATCTTCCATTGTTTTCAAAATTCCGCTGACGCTTAAAAATGCTTCAGAACTCTTCCATTGTTCTCGGAATTCCGCTGACGTTTAATAATGCTTCGCAACTCTTTCATTGTACTCGGAATTCCGCTAACGTTTAAAAATGCTTCGGAACTCTTCCATTGTTCTCGGAATTCCGTTGAAGTTTAAAAATACTTCGAAACTCTTCCATTGTTCTGGGAATTCTGCTGAAGTTTAAAAATGCTTCAGAACTCTTCCATTGTTCTCGGAATTCCGCTGACGTTTAATAATGCTTCGCAACTCTTTCATTGTTCTCGGAATTCCGCTGATGTTTAAAAATGCTTCGGTACTCTTCCTTTGTTCTCGGAATTCCGCTGACATATAAAAATGCTTTGGAAATCTTGCATTGTTCTCGGCATTCCGCTGACGTTTAAAAATGCTTCGGAACTCTTCAATTGTTCTCGGAATTCTGCTGAAGTTTAAAAATGCTTCAGAACTCTTCCATTGTTCTCGGAATTCTGCTGTAGTTTAAAAATGCTTCGGAACTCTTCCATTGTTCTCAGAATTCCGCTGACGTTTAAAAATGCTTCGGAACTCTTCAATTGTTCTCGGAATTCTGCTGAACTTTTAAAATGCTTTGGAACTCTTCCATTGCTCTCGGAATTCTGCTGAAGTTTAAAAATGCTTCAGAACTCTTACATTGTTCTCGGAATTCTGCTGAAGTTTAAAAATGCTTCGGTACTCTTCCATTGTTCTCGGAAGTCCGCTGACATATAAAAATGCTTCGGAAATCTTGCATTGTTCTCGGCATTCCGCTGACGTTTAAAAATGCTTCGGAACTCTTCCATTGTTCTCAGAATTCCGCTGACGTTTAAAAATGCTTCGGAAATCTTCCATTGTTATCAAAATTCCGCTGACGTTTAAAAATGCTTCAGAACTCTTCCATTGTTCTCGGAATTCCGCTGACGTTTAAAAATGCTTTGGAACTCTTCCATTGTTCTTGGAATTCTGCTGAAGTTTAAAAATGCTTCGGAACTCTTCCATTGTTCTCAGAATTCCGCTGACGTTTAAAAATGCTTCGGTACTCTTCCATTGTTCTCGGAATTCCACTGACATATAAAAATGCTTCGGAAATCTTGCATTGTTCTCGGCATTCCGCTGACGTTTAAAAATGCTTCAGAACTCTTCAATTGTTCTCGGAATTCTGCTGAACTTTTAAAATGCTTTGGAACTCTTCCATTGCTCTCGGAATTCTGCTGAAGTTTAAAAATGCTTCGGAACTCTTCCATTGTTCTCGGAATTCTGCTGAAGTTTAAAAATGTTTTGGAACTCTTCCATTGTTCTCAGAATTCCGCTGACGTTTAAAAATGCTTCGGAAATCTTCCATTGTTTTCAAAATTCCGCTGACATATAAAAATGCTTCGGAAATCTTGCATTGTTCTCGGCATTCCGCTGACGTTTAAAAATGTTTCAGAATTCTTCAATTGTTCTCGGAATTCTGCTGAACTTTTAAAATGCTTTGGAACTCTTCTATTGCTCTCGGAATTCTGCTGAAGTTTAAAAATGCTTCGGAACTCTTCCATTGTTCTCGGAATTCTGCTGAAGTTTAAAAATGCTTCGGAACTCTTCCATTGTTCTCGGAATTCCGTTGAAGTTTAAAAATGCTTCGAAACTCTTCCATTGTTCTCGGAATTCTGCTGAAGTTTAAAAATGCTTCGGAACTCTTCCATTGTTCTCGGAATTCCGTTGAAGTTTAAAAATGCTTCGAAACTCTTCCATTGTACTCGGAATTCCGCTAACGTTTAAAAATGCTTCGGAACTCTTCCATTGTTCTCGGAATTCCGTTGAAGTTTAAAAATGCTTCACAACTCTTCCATTGTTCTCGGAATTCCGCTGACTTTTAAAAATACTTCTAAACTCTTCCATTGTTCTCCAAATTCCGCTGAAGTTTAAAAATGCTTCGGAACCCTTCCATTGTTCTCGGAATTCTGCTGAAGTTTAAAAATGCTTCGGAACTCTTCCATTGTTCTCAGAATTCTGCTGACGTTTAAAAATGCTTCGGAACTCTTCCATTGTTCTCGGAATTCCGCTGAAGTTTAAAAATGCTTCGGACCTCTTCCATTGTTCTAGGAATTCTGCTGAAGTCTAAAAATTCATCTGAACTCTTCCATTATTCTCGGAATTCGTGTGAATTTTAAAAATGCTTCGGAACTCTTCTATTGTTCTCGGAATTCCGCTGAAGTTTAAAAATGCTTAAAATCTCTTACATTGTACTCGGAATTCCGCTGAAGTTTAAAAATGCTTCGGAACTCTTCCATTGCTCTCGGAATTCTGCTGAAGTTTAAAAATGCTTCAGAACTCTTACATTGTTCTCGGAATTCTGCTGACGTTTAAAAATGCTTCGGAACTCTTCCATTGTTCTCTGAATTCCGCTGACGTTTAAAAATGCTTCGGTACTCTTCCTTTGTTCTCGGAATTCCGCTGACATATAAAAATGCTTCGGAAATCTTGCATTGTTCTCGGCATTCCGCTGACGTTTAAAAATGCTTCGGAACTCTTCAATTGTTCTCGGAATTCTGCCGAACTTTTAAAATGCTTTGGAACTCTTCCATTGCTCTCGGAATTCTGCTGAAGTTTAAAAATGCTTCAGAACTCTTCCATTGTTCTCGGAATTCTGCTGTAGTTTAAAAATGCTTCGGAACTCTTCCATTGTTCTCAGAATTCCGCTGACGTTTAAAAATGCTTCGGAAATCTTCCATTGTTTTCAAAATTCCGCTGACGTTTAAAAATGCTTCGGTACTCTTCCATTGTTCTCGGAATTCCGCTGACATATAAAAATGCTTCGGAAATCTTGCATTGTTCTCGGCATTCCGCTGACGTTTAAAAATGCTTCGGAACTCTTCCATTGTTCTCAGAATTCCGCTGACGTTTAAAAATGCATCGGAAATCTTCCATTGTTCTCAGAATTCCGCTGAAGTTTAAAAATGCTTCGGACCTCTTCCATTGTTCTAGGAATTCTGCTGAAGTTTAAAAATTCATCTGAACTCTTCCATTATTCTCGGAATTCGTGTGAATTTTAAAAATGCTTCGGAACTCTTCTATTGTTCTCGGAATTCCGCTGAAGTTTAAAAATGCTTAAAATCTCTTACATTGTACTCGGAAATCCGCTGAAGTTTAAAAATGCTTCGGAACTCTTCCTTTGCTCTCGGAATTCTGCTGAAGTTTAAAAATGCTTCAGAACTCTTACATTGTTCTCGGAATTCTGCTGACGTTTAAAAATGCTTCGGAACTCTTCCATTGTTCTCGGAATTCCGTTGAAGTTTAAAAATGCTTCGAAACTCTTCCATTGTTCTGGGAATTATGCTGAAGTTTAAAAATGCTTCAGAACTCTTCCATTGTTCTCGGAATTCCGCTGACGTTTAATAATGCTTCGCAACTCTTTCATTGTTCTCGGAATTCCGCTGATGTTTAAAAATGCTTCGGAACTCTTCCATTGTTCTCGGAATTCCGTTGAAGTTTAAAAATGCTTCGAAACTCTTCCATTGTTCTCGGAATTCTGCTGAAGTTTAAAAATGCTTCGGAACTCTTCCATTGTTCTCAGAATTCCGCTAACGTTTAAAAATGCTTCGGAAATCTTCCATTGTTTTCAAAATTCCGCTGACGCTTAAAAATGCTTCAGAACTCTTCCATTGTTCTCGGAATTCCGCTGACGTTTAATAATGCTTCGCAACTCTTTCATTGTACTCGGAATTCCGCTAACGTTTAAAAATACTTCGGAACTCTTCCATTGTTCTCGGAATTCCGTTGAAGTTTAAAAATGCTTCGAAACTCTTCCATTGTTCTCGGAATTCTGCTGAAGTTTAAAAATGCTTCGGAACTCTTCCATTGTTCTCAGAATTCCGCTAACGTTTAAAAATGCTTCGGAAATCTTCCATTGTTTTCAAAATTCCGCTGACGCTTACAAATGCTTCAGAACTCTTCCATTGTTCTCGGAATTCCGCTGACTTTTAAAAATACTTCGAAACTCTTCCATTGTTCTCCAAATTCCGCTGAAGTTTAAAAATGCTTCGGAACTCTTCCATTGTTCTCGGAATTCCGCTGACGTTTAAAAATGCTTCACAACTCTTCCATTGTTCTCGGAATTCCGCTGACTTTTAAAAATACTTCGAAACTCTTCCATTGTTCTCCAAATTCCGCTGAAGTTTAAAAATGCTTCGGAACCCTTCCATTGTTCTCGGAGTTCTGCTGAAGTTTAAAAATGCTTCGGAACTCTTTCATTGTTCTCAGAATTCTGCTGACGTTTAAAAATGCTTCGGAACTCTTCCATTGTTCTCGGAATTCCGCTGAAGTTTAAAAATGCTTCGGACCTCTTCCATTGTTCTAGGAATTCTGCTGAAGTCTAAAAATTCATCTGAACTCTTCCATTACTCTCGGAATCCGTGTGAATTTTAAAAATGCTTCGGAACTCTTCTATTGTTCTCGGAATTCCGCTGAAGTTTAAAAATGCTTAAAATCTCTTACATTGTACTCGGAATTCCGCTGAAGTTTAAAAATGCTTCGGAACTCTTCCATTGCTCTCGGAATTCTGCTGAAGTTTAAAAATGCTTCAGAACTCTTACATTGTTCTCGGAATTCTGCTGACGTTTAAAAATGCTTCGGAACTCTTCCATTGTTCTCTGAATTCCGCTGACGTTTAAAAATGCTTCGGTACTCTTCCTTTGTTCTCGGAATTCCGCTGACATATAAAAATGCTTCGGAAATCTTGCATTGTTCTCGGCATTCCGCTGACGTTTAAAAATGCTTCGGAACTCTTCAATTGTTCTCGGAATTCTGCCGAACTTTTAAAATGCTTTGGAACTCTTCCATTGCTCTCGGAATTCTGCTGAAGTTTAAAAATGCTTCAGAACTCTTCCATTGTTCTCGGAATTCTGCTGTAGTTTAAAAATGCTACGGAACTCTTCCATTGTTCTCAGAATTCCGCTGACGTTTAAAAATGCTTTGGAAATCTTCCATTGTTTTCAAAATTCCGCTGACGTTTAAAAATGCTTCAGAACTCTTCCATTGTTCTCAGAATTCCGCTGACGTTTAAAAATGCTTCGGAAATCTTCCATTGTTTTCAAAATTCCGCTGACATATAAAAATGCTTCGGAAATCTTGCATTGTTCTCGGCATTCCGCTGACGTTTAAAAATGTTTCAGAATTCTTCAATTGTTCTCGGAATTCTGCTGAACTTTTAAAATGCTTTGGAACTCTTCTATTGCTCTCGGAATTCTGCTGAAGTTTAAAAATGCTTCGGAACTCTTCCATTGTTCTCGGAATTCTGCTGAAGTTTAAAAATGCTTCGGAACTCTTCCATTGTTCTCGGAATTCCGTTGAAGTTTAAAAATGCTTCGAAACTCTTCCATTGTTCTCGGAATTCTGCTGAAGTTTAAAAATGCTTCGGAACTCTTCCATTGTTCTCGGAATTCCGTTGAAGTTTAAAAATGCTTCGAAACTCTTCCATTGTACTCGGAATTCCGCTAACGTTTAAAAATGCTTCGGAACTCTTCCATTGTTCTCGGAATTCCGTTGAAGTTTAAAAATGCTTCACAACTCTTCCATTGTTCTCGGAATTCCGCTGACTTTTAAAAATACTTCTAAACTCTTCCATTGTTCTCCAAATTCCGCTGAAGTTTAAAAATGCTTCGGAACCCTTCCATTGTTCTCGGAATTCTGCTGAAGTTTAAAAATGCTTCGGAACTCTTCCATTGTTCTCAGAATTCTGCTGACGTTTAAAAATGCTTCGGAACTCTTCCATTGTTCTCGGAATTCCGCTGAAGTTTAAAAATGCTTCGGACCTCTTCCATTGTTCTAGGAATTCTGCTGAAGTCTAAAAATTCATCTGAACTCTTCCATTATTCTCGGAATTCGTGTGAATTTTAAAAATGCTTCGGAACTCTTCTATTGTTCTCGGAATTCCGCTGAAGTTTAAAAATGCTTAAAATCTCTTACATTGTACTCGGAATTCCGCTGAAGTTTAAAAATGCTTCGGAACTCTTCCATTGCTCTCGGAATTCTGCTGAAGTTTAAAAATGCTTCAGAACTCTTACATTGTTCTCGGAATTCTGCTGACGTTTAAAAATGCTTCGGAACTCTTCCATTGTTCTCTGAATTCCGCTGACGTTTAAAAATGCTTCGGTACTCTTCCTTTGTTCTCGGAATTCCGCTGACATATAAAAATGCTTCGGAAATCTTGCATTGTTCTCGGCATTCCGCTGACGTTTAAAAATGCTTCGGAACTCTTCAATTGTTCTCGGAATTCTGCCGAACTTTTAAAATGCTTTGGAACTCTTCCATTGCTCTCGGAATTCTGCTGAAGTTTAAAAATGCTTCAGAACTCTTCCATTGTTCTCGGAATTCTGCTGTAGTTTAAAAATGCTTCGGAACTCTTCCATTGTTCTCAGAATTCCGCTGACGTTTAAAAATGCTTCGGAAATCTTCCATTGTTTTCAAAATTCCGCTGACGTTTAAAAATGCTTCGGTACTCTTCCATTGTTCTCGGAATTCCGCTGACATATAAAAATGCTTCGGAAATCTTGCATTGTTCTCGGCATTCCGCTGACGTTTAAAAATGCTTCGGAACTCTTCCATTGTTCTCAGAATTCCGCTGACGTTTAAAAATGCATCGGAAATCTTCCATTGTTCTCAGAATTCCGCTGAAGTTTAAAAATGCTTCGGACCTCTTCCATTGTTCTAGGAATTCTGCTGAAGTTTAAAAATTCATCTGAACTCTTCCATTATTCTCGGAATTCGTGTGAATTTTAAAAATGCTTCAGAACTCTTCTATTGTTCTCGGAATTCCGCTGAAGTTTAAAAATGCTTAAAATCTCTTACATTGTACTCGGAAATCCGCTGAAGTTTAAAAATGCTTCGGAACTCTTCCTTTGCTCTCGGAATTCTGCTGAAGTTTAAAAATGCTTCAGAACTCTTACATTGTTCTCGGAATTCTGCTGACGTTTAAAAATGCTTCGGAACTCTTCCATTGTTCTCGGAATTCCGTTGAAGTTTAAAAATGCTTCGAAACTCTTCCATTGTTCTGGGAATTATGCTGAAGTTTAAAAATGCTTCAGAACTCTTCCATTGTTCTCGGAATTCCGCTGACGTTTAATAATGCTTCGCAACTCTTTCATTGTTCTCGGAATTCCGCTGATGTTTAAAAATGCTTCGGAACTCTTCCATTGTTCTCGGAATTCCGTTGAAGTTTAAAAATGCTTCGAAACTCTTCCATTGTTCTCGGAATTCTGCTGAAGTTTAAAAATGCTTCGGAACTCTTCCATTGTTCTCAGAATTCCGCTAACGTTTAAAAATGCTTCGGAAATCTTCCATTGTTTTCAAAATTCCGCTGACGCTTAAAAATGCTTCAGAACTCTTCCATTGTTCTCGGAATTCCGCTGACGTTTAATAATGCTTCGCAACTCTTTCATTGTACTCGGAATTCCGCTAACGTTTAAAAATACTTCGGAACTCTTCCATTGTTCTCGGAATTCCGTTGAAGTTTAAAAATGCTTCGAAACTCTTCCATTGTTCTCGGAATTCTGCTGAAGTTTAAAAATGCTTCGGAACTCTTCCATTGTTCTCAGAATTCCGCTAACGTTTAAAAATGCTTCGGAAATCTTCCATTGTTTTCAAAATTCCGCTGACGCTTACAAATGCTTCAGAACTCTTCCATTGTTCTCGGAATTCCGCTGACTTTTAAAAATACTTCGAAACTCTTCCATTGTTCTCCAAATTCCGCTGAAGTTTAAAAATGCTTCGGAACTCTTCCATTGTTCTCGGAATTCCGCTGACGTTTAAAAATGCTTCACAACTCTTCCATTGTTCTCGGAATTCCGCTGACTTTTAAAAATACTTCGAAACTCTTCCATTGTTCTCCAAATTCCGCTGAAGTTTAAAAATGCTTCGGAACCCTTCCATTGTTCTCGGAGTTCTGCTGAAGTTTAAAAATGCTTCGGAACTCTTTCATTGTTCTCAGAATTCTGCTGACGTTTAAAAATGCTTCGGAACTCTTCCATTGTTCTCGGAATTCCGCTGAAGTTTAAAAATGCTTCGGACCTCTTCCATTGTTCTAGGAATTCTGCTGAAGTCTAAAAATTCATCTGAACTCTTCCATTACTCTCGGAATCCGTGTGAATTTTAAAAATGCTTCGGAACTCTTCTATTGTTCTCGGAATTCCGCTGAAGTTTAAAAATGCTTAAAATCTCTTACATTGTACTCGGAATTCCGCTGAAGTTTAAAAATGCTTCGGAACTCTTCCATTGCTCTCGGAATTCTGCTGAAGTTTAAAAATGCTTCAGAACTCTTACATTGTTCTCGGAATTCTGCTGACGTTTAAAAATGCTTCGGAACTCTTCCATTGTTCTCTGAATTCCGCTGACGTTTAAAAATGCTTCGGTACTCTTCCTTTGTTCTCGGAATTCCGCTGACATATAAAAATGCTTCGGAAATCTTGCATTGTTCTCGGCATTCCGCTGACGTTTAAAAATGCTTCGGAACTCTTCAATTGTTCTCGGAATTCTGCCGAACTTTTAAAATGCTTTGGAACTCTTCCATTGCTCTCGGAATTCTGCTGAAGTTTAAAAATGCTTCAGAACTCTTCCATTGTTCTCGGAATTCTGCTGTAGTTTAAAAATGCTTCGGAACTCTTCCATTGTTCTCAGAATTCCGCTAACGTTTAAAAATGCTTCAGAAATCTTCCATTGTTTTCAAAATTCCGCTGACGCTTAAATATGCTTCAGAACTCTTCCATTGTTCTCGGAATTCCGCTGACGTTTAATAATGCTTCGCAACTCTTTCATTGTACTCGGAATTCCGCTAACGTTTAAAAATGCTTCGGAACTCTTCCATTGTTCTCGGAATTCCGTTGAAGTTTAAAAATGCTTCGAAACTCTTCCATTGTTCTGGGAATTCTGCTGAAGTTTAAAAATGCTTCAGAACTCTTCCATTGTTCTCGGAATTCCGCTGATGTTTAAACATGCTTCGGAACTCTTCCATTGTTCTCGGAATTCTGTTGAAGTTTAAAAATGCTTCTAAACTCTTCCATTGTTCTCGGAATTCTGCTGAAGTTTAAAAATGCTTCGGAACTCTTCCATTGTTCTCGGAATTCCGCTGACATATAAAAATGCTTCGGAAATCTTGCATTGTTCTCGGCATTCCGCTGACGTTTAAAAATGCTTCGGAACTCTTCAATTGTTCTCGGAATTCTGCTGAACTTTTAAAATGCTTTGGAACTCTTCCATTGCTCTCGCAATTCTGCTGACGTTTAAAAATGCTTCGGAACTCTTCCATTGTTCTCGGAATTCTGTTGACGTTTAAAAATGCTTCGGAACTCTTCCATTGTTCTCGGAATTCCGCTGAATTTTAAAAATACTTCGAAACTCTTCCATTGTTCTCCAAATTCCGCTGAAGTTTAAAAATGCTTCGGAACCCTTCCATTGTTCTCGGAATTCTGCTGAAGTTTAAAAATGTTTCGGAACTCTTCCATTGTTCTCAGAATTCCGCTGAAGTTTAAAAATGCTTCGGACCTCTTCCATTGTTCTAGGAATTCTGCTGAAGTTTAAAAATTCATCTGAACTCTTCCATTATTCTCGGAATTCGTGTGAATTTTAAAAATGCTTCGGAACTCTTCTATTGTTCTCGGAATTCCGCTGACGTTTAAAAATGCTTCGGTACTCTTCCATTGTTCTCGGAATTCCGCTGACATATAAAAATGCTTCGGAAATCTTGCATTGTTCTCGGCATTCCGCTG
The DNA here is from genome assembly GCF_046119375.1 of Phyllobates terribilis. Classification (NCBI taxonomy): domain Eukaryota; kingdom Metazoa; phylum Chordata; class Amphibia; order Anura; family Dendrobatidae; genus Phyllobates; species Phyllobates terribilis. The sequence goes on from NW_027362782.1 coordinate 18,161,644, forward strand.
ACGTTTAAAAATGCTTCGGAACTCTTCCATTGTTCTCAGAATTCCGCTGACGTTTAAAAATGCATCGGAAATCTTCCATTGTTCTCAGAATTCCGCTGAAGTTTAAAAATGCTTCGGACCTCTTCCATTGTTCTAGGAATTCTGCTGAAGTTTAAAAATTCATCTGAACTCTTCCATTATTCTCGGAATTCGTGTGAATTTTAAAAATGCTTCAGAACTCTTCTATTGTTCTCGGAATTCCGCTGAAGTTTAAAAATGCTTAAAATCTCTTACATTGTACTCGGAAATCCGCTGAAGTTTAAAAATGCTTCGGAACTCTTCCTTTGCTCTCGGAATTCTGCTGAAGTTTAAAAATGCTTCAGAACTCTTACATTGTTCTCGGAATTCTGCTGACGTTTAAAAATGCTTCGGAACTCTTCCATTGTTCTCGGAATTCCGTTGAAGTTTAAAAATGCTTCGAAACTCTTCCATTGTTCTGGGAATTATGCTGAAGTTTAAAAATGCTTCAGAACTCTTCCATTGTTCTCGGAATTCCGCTGACGTTTAATAATGCTTCGCAACTCTTTCATTGTTCTCGGAATTCCGCTGATGTTTAAAAATGCTTCGGAACTCTTCCATTGTTCTCGGAATTCCGTTGAAGTTTAAAAATGCTTCGAAACTCTTCCATTGTTCTCGGAATTCTGCTGAAGTTTAAAAATGCTTCGGAACTCTTCCATTGTTCTCAGAATTCCGCTAACGTTTAAAAATGCTTCGGAAATCTTCCATTGTTTTCAAAATTCCGCTGACGCTTAAAAATGCTTCAGAACTCTTCCATTGTTCTCGGAATTCCGCTGACGTTTAATAATGCTTCGCAACTCTTTCATTGTACTCGGAATTCCGCTAACGTTTAAAAATACTTCGGAACTCTTCCATTGTTCTCGGAATTCCGTTGAAGTTTAAAAATGCTTCGAAACTCTTCCATTGTTCTCGGAATTCTGCTGAAGTTTAAAAATGCTTCGGAACTCTTCCATTGTTCTCAGAATTCCGCTAACGTTTACAAATGCTTCGGAAATCTTCCATTGTTTTCAAAATTCCGCTGACGCTTACAAATGCTTCAGAACTCTTCCATTGTACTCGGAATTCCGCTGACTTTTAAAAATACTTCGAAACTCTTCCATTGTTCTCCAAATTCCGCTGAAGTTTAAAAATGCTTCGGAACTCTTCCATTGTTCTCGGAATTCCGCTGACGTTTAAAAATGCTTCACAACTCTTCCATTGTTCTCGGAATTCCGCTGACTTTTAAAAATACTTCGAAACTCTTCCATTGTTCTCCAAATTCCGCTGAAGTTTAAAAATGCTTCGGAACCCTTCCATTGTTCTCGGAGTTCTGCTGAAGTTTAAAAATGCTTCGGAACTCTTTCATTGTTCTCAGAATTCTGCTGACGTTTAAAAATGCTTCGGAACTCTTCCATTGTTCTCGGAATTCCGCTGAAGTTTAAAAATGCTTCGGACCTCTTCCATTGTTCTAGGAATTCTGCTGAAGTCTAAAAATTCATCTGAACTCTTCCATTACTCTCGGAATCCGTGTGAATTTTAAAAATGCTTCGGAACTCTTCTATTGTTCTCGGAATTCCGCTGAAGTTTAAAAATGCTTAAAATCTCTTACATTGTACTCGGAATTCCGCTGAAGTTTAAAAATGCTTCGGAACTCTTCCATTGCTCTCGGAATTCTGCTGAAGTTTAAAAATGCTTCAGAACTCTTACATTGTTCTCGGAATTCTGCTGACGTTTAAAAATGCTTCGGAACTCTTCCATTGTTCTCTGAATTCCGCTGACGTTTAAAAATGCTTCGGTACTCTTCCTTTGTTCTCGGAATTCCGCTGACATATAAAAATGCTTCGGAAATCTTGCATTGTTCTCGGCATTCCGCTGACGTTTAAAAATGCTTCGGAACTCTTCAATTGTTCTCGGAATTCTGCCGAACTTTTAAAATGCTTTGGAACTCTTCCATTGCTCTCGGAATTCTGCTGAAGTTTAAAAATGCTTCAGAACTCTTCCATTGTTCTCGGAATTCTGCTGTAGTTTAAAAATGCTTCGGAACTCTTCCATTGTTCTCAGAATTCCGCTAACGTTTAAAAATGCTTCAGAAATCTTCCATTGTTTTCAAAATTCCGCTGACGCTTAAATATGCTTCAGAACTCTTCCATTGTTCTCGGAATTCCGCTGACGTTTAATAATGCTTCGCAACTCTTTCATTGTACTCGGAATTCCGCTAACGTTTAAAAATGCTTCGGAACTCTTCCATTGTTCTCGGAATTCCGTTGAAGTTTAAAAATGCTTCGAAACTCTTCCATTGTTCTGGGAATTCTGCTGAAGTTTAAAAATGCTTCAGAACTCTTCCATTGTTCTCGGAATTCCGCTGATGTTTAAACATGCTTCGGAACTCTTCCATTGTTCTCGGAATTCTGTTGAAGTTTAAAAATGCTTCTAAACTCTTCCATTGTTCTCGGAATTCTGCTGAAGTTTAAAAATGCTTCGGAACTCTTCCATTGTTCTCGGAATTCCGCTGACATATAAAAATGCTTCGGAAATCTTGCATTGTTCTCGGCATTCCGCTGACGTTTAAAAATGCTTCGGAACTCTTCAATTGTTCTCGGAATTCTGCTGAACTTTTAAAATGCTTTGGAACTCTTCCATTGCTCTCGCAATTCTGCTGACGTTTAAAAATGCTTCGGAACTCTTCCATTGTTCTCGGAATTCTGTTGACGTTTAAAAATGCTTCGGAACTCTTCAATTGTTCTCGGAATTCTGCTGAACTTTTAAAATGCTTTGGAACTCTTCCATTGCTCTCGCAATTCTGCTGACGTTTAAAAATGCTTCGGAACTCTTCCATTGTTCTCGGAATTCTGTTGACGTTTAAAAATGCTTCGGAACTCTTCCATTGTTCTCGGAATTCCGCTGACTTTTAAAAATACTTCGAAACTCTTCCATTGTTCTCCAAATTCCGCTGAAGTTTAAAAATGCTTCGGAACCCTTCCATTGTTCTCGGAATTCTGCTGAAGTTTAAAAATGTTTCGGAACTCTTCCATTGTTCTCAGAATTCCGCTGAAGTTTAAAAATGCTTCGGACCTCTTCCATTGTTCTAGGAATTCTGCTGAAGTTTAAAAATTCATCTGAACTCTTCCATTATTCTCGGAATTCGTGTGAATTTTAAAAATGCTTCGGAACTCTTCTATTGTTCTCGGAATTCCGCTGAAGTTTAAAAATGCTTAAAATCTCTTACATTGTACTCGGAAATCCGCTGAAGTTTAAAAATGCTTCGGAACTCTTCCATTGCTCTCGGAATTCTGCTGAAGTTTAAAAATGCTTCAGAACTCTTACATTGTTCTCGGAATTCTGCTGACGTTTAAAAATGCTTCGGAACTCTTCCATTGTTCTCGGAATTCCGTTGAAGTTTAAAAATGCTTCGAAACTCTTCCTTTGTTCTGGGAATTCTGCTGAAGTTTAAAAATGCTTCAGAACTCTTCCATTGTTCTCGGAATTCCGCTGACGTTTAATAATGCTTCGCAACTCTTTCATTGTTCTCGGAATTCCGCTGATGTTTAAAAATGCTTCGGAACTCTTCCATTGTTCTCGGAATTCCGTTGAAGTTTAAAAATGCTTCGAAACTCTTCCATTGTTCTCGGAATTCTGCTGAAGTTTAAAAATGCTTCGGAACTCTTCCATTGTTCTCAGAATTCCGCTAACGTTTAAAAATGCTTCGGAAATCTTCCATTGTTTTCAAAATTCCGCTGACGCTTAAAAATGCTTCAGAACTCTTCCATTGTTCTCGGAATTCCGCTGCCGTTTAATAATGCTTCGCAACTCTTTCATTGTACTCGGAATTCCGCTAACGTTTAAAAATGCTTCGGAACTCTTCCATTGTTCTCGGAATTCCGTTGAAGTTTAAAAATGCTTCGAAACTCTTCCATTGTTCTCGGAATTCTGCTGAAGTTTAAAAATGCTTCGGAACTCTTCCATTGTTCTCAGAATTCCGCTAACGTTTAAAAATGCTTCGGAAATCTTCCATTGTTTTCAAAATTCCGCTGACGCTTACAAATGCTTCAGAACTTTTCCATTGTTCTCGGAATTCCGCTGACTTTTAAAAATACTTCGAAACTCTTCCATTGTTCTCCAAATTCCGCTGAAGTTTAAAAATGCTTCGGAACTCTTCCATTGTTCTCGGAATTCCGCTGACGTTTAAAAATGCTTCACAACTCTTCCATTGTTCTCGGAATTCCGCTGACTTTTAAAAATACTTCGAAACTCTTCCATTGTTCTCCAAATTCCGCTGAAGTTTAAAAATGCTTCGGAACCCTTCCATTGTTCTGGGAATTCTGCTGAAGTTTAAAAATGCTTCGGAACTCTTCCATTGTTCTCAGAATTCCGCTGACGTTTAAAAATGCTTCGGTACTCTTCCATTGTTCTCGCAATTCCACTGATATATAAAAATGCTTCGGAAATCTTGCATTGTTCTCGGCATTCCGCTGACGTTTAAAAATGCTTCGGAACTCTTCAATTGTTCTCGGAATTCTGCTGAAGTTTAAAATGCTTTGGAACTCTTCCATTGCTCTCGGAATTCTGCTGAAGTTTAAAAATGCTTCGGAACTCTTCCATTGTTCTTGGAATTCTGCTGAAGTTTAAAAATGTTTTGGAACTCTTCCATTGTTCTCAGAATTCCGCTGACGTTTAAAAATGCTTCGGAAATCTTCCATTGTTTTCAAAATTCCGCTGACATATAAAAATGCTTCGGAAATCTTGCATTGTTCTCGGCATTCCGCTGACGTTTAAAAATGTTTCAGAATTCTTCAATTGTTCTCGGAATTCTGCTGAACTTTTAAAATGCTTTGGAACTCTTCTATTGCTCTCGGAATTCTGCTGAAGTTTAAAAATGCTTCGGAACTCTTCCATTGTTCTCGGAATTCCGTTGAAGTTTAAAAATGCTTCGAAACTCTTCCATTGTTCTCGGAATTCTGCTGAAGTTTAAAAATGCTTCGGAACTCTTCCATTGTTCTCAGAATTCCGCTAACATTTAAAAATGCTTCAGAAATCTTCCATTGTTTTCAAAATTCCGCTGACGCTTAAATATGCTTCAGAACTCTTCCATTGTTCTCGGAATTCCGCTGACATTTAATAATGCTTCGAAACTCTTTCATTGTACTCGGAATTCCGCTAACGTTTAAAAATGCTTCGGAACTCTTCCATTGTTCTCGGAATTCCGTTGAAGTTTAAAAATGCTTCGAAACTCTTCCATTGTTCTGGGAATTCTGCTGAAGTTTAAAAATGCTTCAGAACTCTTCCATTGTTCTCGGAATTCCGCTGATGTTTAAACATGCTTCGGAACTCATCCATTGTTCTCGGATTTCTGTTGAAGTTTAAAAATGCTTCTAAACTCTTCCATTGTTCTCGGAATTCTGCTGAAGTTTAAAAATGCTTCGGAACTCTTCCATTGTTCTCGGAATTCCGCTGACATATAAAAATGCTTCGGAAATCTTGCATTGTTCTCGGCATTCCGCTGACGTTTAAAAATGCTTCGGAACTCTTCAATTGTTCTCGGAATTCTGCTCAACTTTTAAAATGCTTTGGAACTCTTCCATTGCTCTCGCAATTCTGCTGACGTTTAAAAATGCTTCGGAACTCTTCAATTGTTCTCGGAATTCTGTTGAACTTTTAAAATGCTTTGGAACTCTTCCATTGCTCTCGGAATTCTGCTGAAGTTTAAAAATGCTTCAGAACTCTTACATTGTTCTCGGAATTCTGCTGACGTTTAAAAATGCTTCGGAACTCTACCATTGTTCTCGGAATTCCGTTGAAGTTTAAAAATGCTTCGAAACTCTTCCATTGTTCTCGGAATTCTGCTGAAGTTTAAAAATGCTTCGGAACTCTTCCATTGTTCTCGGAATTCCGCTGACGTTTAATAATGCTTCGCAACTCTTTCATTGTTCTCGGAATTCCACTGACGTTTAAAAATGCTTCAGAACGCTTCCATTGTTCTCGGAATTCCGTTGAAGTTTAAAAATGCTTCGAAACTCTTCCATTGTTCTCGGAATTCTGCTGAAGTTTAAAAATGCTTCGGAGCTCTTTCATTGTTCTCAGAATTCCGCTGACATTTAAAAATGCTTTGGTACTCTTCCATTGTTCTCGGAATTCCGCTGACATACAAAAATGCTTCGGAAATCTTGCATTGTTCTCGGCATTCCGCTGACGTTTAAAAATGCTTCGGAACTCTTCAATTGTTCTCGGAATTCTGCTGAACTTTTAAAATGCTTTGGAACTCTTCCATTGCTCTCGGAATTCTGCTGAAGTTTAAAAATGCTTCAGAACTCTTACATTGTTCTCGGAATTCTGCTGAAGTTTAAAAATGCTTCGGTACTCTTCCATTGTTCTCGGAATTCCGCTGACATATAAAAATGCTTCGGAAATCTTGCACTGTTCTCGGCATTCCGCTGACGTTTAAAAATGCTTCGGAACTCTTCCATTGTTCTCGGCATTCCGCTGACGTTTAAAAATGCTTCGGAAATCTTCCATTGTTTTCAAAATTCCGCTGACGTTTAAAAATGCTTCAGAACTCTTCCATTGTTCTCGGAATTCCGCTGACATTTAAAAATGCTTTGGAACTCTTCCATTGTTCTTGGAATTCTGCTGAAGTTTAAAAATGCTTCGGAACTCTTCCATTGTTCTCAGAATTCCGCTGACGTTTAAAAATGCTTCGGTACTCTTCCATTGTTCTCGGAATTCCACTGACATATAAAAATGCTTCGGAAATCTGGCATTGTTCTCGGCATTCCGCTGACGTTTAAAAATGCTTCGGAACTCTTCAATTGTTCTCGGAATTCTGCTGAAGTTTAAAATGCTTTGGAACTCTTCCATTGCTCTCGGAATTCTGCTGAAGTTTAAAAATGCTTCGGAACTCTTCCATTGTTCTCGGAATTCTGCTGAAGTTTAAAAATGTTTTGGAACTCTTCCATTGTTCTCAGAATTCCGCTGACGTTTAAAAATGCTTCGGAAATCTTCCATTGTTTTCAAAATTCCGCTGACATATAAAAATGCTTCGGAAATCTTGCATTGTTCTCGGCATTCCGCTGACGTTTAAAAATGCTTCAGAATTCTTCAATTGTTCTCGGAATTCTGCTGAACTTTTAAAATGCTTTGGAACTCTTCCATTGCTCTCGGAATTCTGCTGAAGTTTAAAAATGCTTCGGAACTCTTCCATTGTTCTCGGAATTCCGTTGAAGTTTAAAAATGCTTCGAAACTCTTCCATTGTTCTCGGAATTCTGCTGAAGTTTAAAAATGCTTCGGAACTCTTCCATTGTTCTCAGAATTCCGCTAACATTTAAAAATGCTTCAGAAATCTTCCATTGTTTTCAAAATTCCGCTGACGCTTAAATATGCTTCAGAACTCTTCCATTGTTCTCGGAATTCCGCTGACGTTTAATAATGCTTCGCAACTCTTTCATTGTACTCGGAATTCCGCTAACGTTTAAAAATGCTTCGGAACTCTTCCATTGTTCTCGGAATTCCGTTGAAGTTTAAAAATGCTTCGAAACTCTTCCATTGTTCTGGGAATTCTGCTGAAGTTTAAAAATGCTTCAGAACTCTTCCATTGTTCTCGGAATTCCGCTGATGTTTAAACATGCTTCGGAACTCATCCATTGTTCTCGGATTTCTGATGAAGTTTAAAAATGCTTCTAAACTCTTCCATTGTTCTCGGAATTCTGCTGAAGTTTAAAAATGCTTCGGAACTCTTCCATTGTTCTCGGAATTCCGCTGACATATAAAAATGCTTCGGAAATCTTGCATTGTTCTCGGCATTCCGCTGACGTTTAAAAATGCTTCGGAACTCTTCAATTGTTCTCGGAATTCTGCTGAACTTTTAAAATGCTTTGGAACTCTTCCATTGCTCTCGCAATTCTGCTGACGTTTAAAAATGCTTCGGAACTCTTCAATTGTTCTCGGAATTCTGTTGAACTTTTAAAATGCTTTGGAACTCTTCCATTGCTCTCGGAATTCTGCTGAAGTTTAAATATGCTTCAGAACTCTTCCATTGTTCTCGGAATTCCGCTGACGTTTAATAATGCTTCGCAACTCTTTCATTGTACTCGGAATTCCGCTAACGTTTAAAAATGCTTCGGAACTCTTCCATTGTTCTCGGAATTCCGTTGAAGTTTAAAAATGCTTCGAAACTCTTCCATTGTTCTGGGAATTCTGCTGAAGTTTAAAAATGCTTCAGAACTCTTCCATTGTTCTCGGAATTCCGCTGATGTTTAAACATGCTTCGGAACTCATCCATTGTTCTCGGATTTCTGTTGAAGTTTAAAAATGCTTCTAAACTCTTCCATTGTTCTCGGAATTCTGCTGAAGTTTAAAAATGCTTCGGAACTCTTCCATTGTTCTCGGAATTCCGCTGACATATAAAAATGCTTCGGAAATCTTGCATTGTTCTCGGCATTCCGCTGACGTTTAAAAATGCTTCGGAACTCTTCAATTGTTCTCAGGATTCTGCTGAACTTTTAAAATGCTTTGGAACTCTTCCATTGCTCTCGCAATTCTGCTGACGTTTAAAAATGCTTCGGAACTCTTCAATTGTTCTCGGAATTCTGTTGAACTTTTAAAATGCTTTGGAACTCTTCCATTGCTCTCGGAATTCTGCTGAAGTTTAAAAATGCTTCAGAACTCTTACATTGTTCTCGGAATTCTGCTGACGTTTAAAAATGCTTCGGAAATCTTCCATTGTTTTCAAAATTCCGCTGACATATAAAAATGCTTCGGAAATCTTGCATTGTTCTCGGCATTCCGCTGACGTTTAAAAATGCTTCGGAACTCTTCAATTGTTCTCGGAATTCTGCTGAACTTTTAAAATGCTTTGGAACTCTTCCATTGCTCTCGCAATTCTGCTGACGTTTAAAAATGCTTCGGAACTCTTCCATTGTTCTCGGAATTCTGTTGACGTTTAAAAATGCTTCGGAACTCTTCCATTGTTCTCGGAATTCCGCTGACTTTTAAAAATACTTCGAAACTCTTCCATTGTTCTCCAAATTCCGCTGAAGTTTAAAAATGCTTCGGAACCCTTCCATTGTTCTCGGAATTCTGCTGAAGTTTAAAAATGTTTCGGAACTCTTCCATTGTTCTCAGAATTCCGCTGAAGTTTAAAAATGCTTCGGACCTCTTCCATTGTTCTAGGAATTCTGCTGAAGTTTAAAAATTCATCTGAACTCTTCCATTATTCTCGGAATTCTGCTGAAGTTTAAAAATGCTTCGGAACTCTTCCATTGTTCTCGGAATTCCGCTGACATTTAAAAATGCTTCGGAACTCTTCCATTGTTCTTGGAATTCTGCTGAAGTTTTAAAATGCTTCGGTACTCTTCCATTGTTCTCGGAATTCTGCTGACGTTTAAAAATGCTTCGGAACTCTTCCATTGTTCTCGGAATTCCGTTGAAGTTTAAAAATGCTTCGAAACTCTTCCTTTGTTCTGGGAATTCTGCTGAAGTTTAAAAATGCTTCAGAACTCTTCCATTGTTCTCGGAATTCCGCTGACGTTTAATAATGCTTCGCAACTCTTTCATTGTTCTCGGAATTCCGCTGATGTTTAAAAATGCTTCGGAACTCTTCCATTGTTCTCGGAATTCCGTTGAAGTTTAAAAATGCTTCGAAACTCTTCCATTGTTCTCGGAATTCTGCTGAAGTTTAAAAATGCTTCGGAACTCTTCCATTGTTCTCAGAATTCCGCTAACGTTTAAAAATGCTTCGGAAATCTTCCATTGTTTTCAAAATTCCGCTGACGCTTAAAAATGCTTCAGAACTCTTCCATTGTTCTCGGAATTCCGCTGACGTTTAATAATGCTTCGCAACTCTTTCATTGTACTCGGAATTCCGCTAACGTTTAAAAATGCTTCGGAACTCTTCCATTGTTCTCGGAATTCCGTTGAAGTTTAAAAATGCTTCGAAACTCTTCCATTGTTCTCGGAATTCTGCTGAAGTTTAAAAATGCTTCGGAACTCTTCCATTGTTCTCAGAATTCCGCTAACGTTTAAAAATGCTTCGGAAATCTTCCATTGTTTTCAAAATTCCGCTGACGCTTACAAATGCTTCAGAACTTTTCCATTGTTCTCGGAATTCCGCTGACTTTTAAAAATACTTCGAAACTCTTCCATTGTTCTCCAAATTCCGCTGAAGTTTAAAAATGCTTCGGAACTCTTCCATTGTTCTCGGAATTCCGCTGACGTTTAAAAATGCTTCACAACTCTTCCATTGTTCTCGGAATTCCGCTGACTTTTAAAAATACTTCGAAACTCTTCCATTGTTCTCCAAATTCCGCTGAAGTTTAAAAATGCTTCGGAACCCTTCCATTGTTCTGGGAATTCTGCTGAAGTTTAAAAATGCTTCGGAACTCTTCCATTGTTCTCAGAATTCCGCTGACGTTTAAAAATGCTTCGGTACTCTTCCATTGTTCTCGCAATTCCACTGATATATAAAAATGCTTCGGAAATCTTGCATTGTTCTCGGCATTCCGCTGACGTTTAAAAATGCTTCGGAACTCTTCAATTGTTCTCGGAATTCTGCTGAAGTTTAAAATGCTTTGGAACTCTTCCATTGCTCTCGGAATTCTGCTGAAGTTTAAAAATGCTTCGGAACTCTTCCATTGTTCTTGGAATTCTGCTGAAGTTTAAAAATGTTTTGGAACTCTTCCATTGTTCTCAGAATTCCGCTGACGTTTAAAAATGCTTCGGAAATCTTCCATTGTTTTCAAAATTCCGCTGACATATAAAAATGCTTCGGAAATCTTGCATTGTTCTCGGCATTCCGCTGACGTTTAAAAATGCTTCAGAATTCTTCAATTGTTCTCGGAATTCTGCTGAACTTTTAAAATGCTTTGGAACTCTTCCATTGCTCTCGGAATTCTGCTGAAGTTTAAAAATGCTTCGGAACTCTTCCATTGTTCTCGGAATTCCGTTGAAGTTTAAAAATGCTTCGAAACTCTTCCATTGTTCTCGGAATTCTGCTGAAGTTTAAAAATGCTTCGGAACTCTTCCATTGTTCTCAGAATTCCGCTAACATTTAAAAATGCTTCAGAAATCTTCCATTGTTTTCAAAATTCCGCTGACGCTTAAATATGCTTCAGAACTCTTCCATTGTTCTCGGAATTCCGCTGACGTTTAATAATGCTTCGCAACTCTTTCATTGTACTCGGAATTCCGCTAACGTTTAAAAATGCTTCGGAACTCTTCCATTGTTCTCGGAATTCCGTTGAAGTTTAAAAATGCTTCGAAACTCTTCCATTGTTCTGGGAATTCTGCTGAAGTTTAAAAATGCTTCAGAACTCTTCCATTGTTCTCGGAATTCCGCTGATGTTTAAACATGCTTCGGAACTCATCCATTGTTCTCGGATTTCTGTTGAAGTTTAAAAATGCTTCTAAACTCTTCCATTGTTCTCGGAATTCTGCTGAAGTTTAAAAATGCTTCGGAACTCTTCCATTGTTCTCGGAATTCCGCTGACATATAAAAATGCTTCGGAAATCTTGCATTGTTCTCGGCATTCCGCTGACGTTTAAAAATGCTTCGGAACTCTTCAATTGTTCTCGGAATTCTGCTGAACTTTTAAAATGCTTTGGAACTCTTCCATTGCTCTCGCAATTCTGCTGACGTTTAAAAATGCTTCGGAACTCTTCAATTGTTCTCGGAATTCTGTTGAACTTTTAAAATGCTTTGGAACTCTTCCATTGCTCTCGGAATTCTGCTGAAGTTTAAAAATGCTTCAGAACTCTTACATTGTTCTCGGAATTCTGCTGACGTTTAAAAATGCTTCGGAACTCTACCATTGTTCTCGGAATTCCGTTGAAGTTTAAAAATGCTTCGAAACTCTTCCATTGTTCTCGGAATTCTGCTGAAGTTTAAAAATGCTTCGGAACTCTTCCATTGTTCTCGGAATTCCGCTGACGTTTAATAATGCTTCGCAACTCTTTCATTGTTCTCGGAATTCCACTGACGTTTAAAAATGCTTCAGAACGCTTCCATTGTTCTCGGAATTCCGTTGAAGTTTAAAAATGCTTCGAAACTCTTCCATTGTTCTCGGAATTCTGCTGAAGTTTAAAAATGCTTCGGAGCTCTTTCATTGTTCTCAGAATTCCGCTGACATTTAAAAATGCTTTGGTACTCTTCCATTGTTCTCGGAATTCCGCTGACATATAAAAATGCTTCGGAAATCTTGCATTGTTCTCGGCATTCCGCTGACGTTTAAAAATGCTTCGGAACTCTTCAATTGTTCTCGGAATTCTGCTGAACTTTTAAAATGCTTTGGAACTCTTCCATTGCTCTCGGAATTCTGCTGAAGTTTAAAAATGCTTCAGAACTCTTACATTGTTCTCGGAATTCTGCTGAAGTTTAAAAATGCTTCGGTACTCTTCCATTGTTCTCGGAATTCCGCTGACATATAAAAATGCTTCGGAAATCTTGCACTGTTCTCGGCATTCCGCTGACGTTTAAAAATGCTTCGGAACTCTTCCATTGTTCTCGGCATTCCGCTGACGTTTAAAAATGCTTCGGAAATCTTCCATTGTTTTCAAAATTCCGCTGACGTTTAAAAATGCTTCAGAACTCTTCCATTGTTCTCGGAATTCCGCTGACATTTAAAAATGCTTTGGAACTCTTCCATTGTTCTTGGAATTCTGCTGAAGTTTAAAAATGCTTCGGAACTCTTCCATTGTTCTCAGAATTCCGCTGACGTTTAAAAATGCTTCGGTACTCTTCCATTGTTCTCGGAATTCCACTGACATATAAAAATGCTTCGGAAATCTGGCATTGTTCTCGGCATTCCGCTGACGTTTAAAAATGCTTCGGAACTCTTCAATTGTTCTCGGAATTCTGCTGAAGTTTAAAATGCTTTGGAACTCTTCCATTGCTCTCGGAATTCTGCTGAAGTTTAAAAATGCTTCGGAACTCTTCCATTGTTCTCGGAATTCTGCTGAAGTTTAAAAATGTTTTGGAACTCTTCCATTGTTCTCAGAATTCCGCTGACGTTTAAAAATGCTTCGGAAATCTTCCATTGTTTTCAAAATTCCGCTGACATATAAAAATGCTTCGGAAATCTTGCATTGTTCTCGGCATTCCGCTGACGTTTAAAAATGCTTCAGAATTCTTCAATTGTTCTCGGAATTCTGCTGAACTTTTAAAATGCTTTGGAACTCTTCCATTGCTCTCGGAATTCTGCTGAAGTTTAAAAATGCTTCGGAACTCTTCCATTGTTCTCGGAATTCCGTTGAAGTTTAAAAATGCTTCGAAACTCTTCCATTGTTCTCGGAATTCTGCTGAAGTTTAAAAATGCTTCGGAACTCTTCCATTGTTCTCAGAATTCCGCTAACATTTAAAAATGCTTCAGAAATCTTCCATTGTTTTCAAAATTCCGCTGACGCTTAAATATGCTTCAGAACTCTTCCATTGTTCTCGGAATTCCGCTGACGTTTAATAATGCTTCGCAACTCTTTCATTGTACTCGGAATTCCGCTAACGTTTAAAAATGCTTCGGAACTCTTCCATTGTTCTCGGAATTCCGTTGAAGTTTAAAAATGCTTCGAAACTCTTCCATTGTTCTGGGAATTCTGCTGAAGTTTAAAAATGCTTCAGAACTCTTCCATTGTTCTCGGAATTCCGCTGATGTTTAAACATGCTTCGGAACTCATCCATTGTTCTCGGATTTTTGATGAAGTTTAAAAATGCTTCTAAACTCTTCCATTGTTCTCGGAATTCTGCTGAAGTTTAAAAATGCTTCGGAACTCTTCCATTGTTCTCGGAATTCCGCTGACATATAAAAATGCTTCGGAAATCTTGCATTGTTCTCGGCATTCCGCTGACGTTTAAAAATGCTTCGGAACTCTTCAATTGTTCTCGGAATTCTGCTGAACTTTTAAAATGCTTTGGAACTCTTCCATTGCTCTCGCAATTCTGCTGACGTTTAAAAATGCTTCGGAACTCTTCAATTGTTCTCGGAATTCTGTTGAACTTTTAAAATGCTTTGGAACTCTTCCATTGCTCTCGGAATTCTGCTGAAGTTTAAATATGCTTCAGAACTCTTCCATTGTTCTCGGAATTCCGCTGACGTTTAATAATGCTTCGCAACTCTTTCATTGTACTCGGAATTCTGCTAACGTTTAAAAATGCTTCGGAACTCTTCCATTGTTCTCGGAATTCCGTTGAAGTTTAAAAATGCTTCGAAACTCTTCCATTGTTCTGGGAATTCTGCTGAAGTTTAAAAATGCTTCAGAACTCTTCCATTGTTCTCGGAAATCCGCTGATGTTTAAACATGCTTCGGAACTCATCCATTGTTCTCGGATTTCTGTTGAAGTTTAAAAATGCTTCTAAACTCTTCCATTGTTCTCGGAATTCTGCTGAAGTTTAAAAATGCTTCGGAACTCTTCCATTGTTCTCGGAATTCCGCTGACATATAAAAATGCTTCGGAAATCTTGCATTGTTCTCGGCATTCCGCTGACGTTTAAAAATGCTTCGGAACTCTTCAATTGTTCTCGGAATTCTGCTGAACTTTTAAAATGCTTTGGAACTCTTCCATTGCTCTCGCAATTCTGCTGACGTTTAAAAATGCTTCGGAACTCTTCAATTGTTCTCGGAATTCTGTTGAACTTTTAAAATGCTTTGGAACTCTTCCATTGCTCTCGGAATTCTGCTGAAGTTTAAAAATGCTTCAGAACTCTTACATTGTTCTCGGAATTCTGCTGACGTTTAAAAATGCTTCGGAAATCTTCCATTGTTTTCAAAATTCCGCTGACATATAAAAATGCTTCGGAAATCTTGCATTGTTCTCGGCATTCCGCTGACGTTTAAAAATGCTTCAGAATTCTTCAATTGTTCTCGGAATTCTGCTGAACTTTTAAAATGCTTTGGAACTCTTCCATTGCTCTCGGAATTCTGCTGAAGTTTAAAAATGCTTCGGAACTCTTCCATTGTTCTCGGAATTCCGTTGAAGTTTAAAAATGCTTCGAAACTCTTCCATTGTTCTCGGAATTCTGCTGAAGTTTAAAAATGCTTCGGAACTCTTCCATTGTTCTCAGAATTCCGCTAACATTTAAAAATGCTTCAGAAATCTTCCATTGTTTTCAAAATTCCGCTGACGTTTAAAAATGCTTCAGAACGCTTCCATTGTTCTCGGAATTCCGTTGAAGTTTAAAAATGCTTCGAAACTCTTCCATTGTTCTCGGAATTCTGCTGAAGTTTAAAAATGCTTCGGAACTCTTTCATTGTTCTCAGAATTCCGCTGACATTTAAAAATGCTTTGGTACTCTTCCATTGTTCTCGGAATTCCGCTGACATATAAAAATGCTTCGGAAATCTTGCATTGTTCTCGGCACTCCGCTGACGTTTAAAAATGCTTCGGAACTCTTCAATTGTTCTCGGAATTCTGCTGAACTTTTAAAATGCTTTGGAACTCTTCCATTGCTCTCGGAATTCTGCTGAAGTTTAAAAATGCTTCAGAACTCTTACATTGTTCTCGGAATTCTGCTGAAGTTTAAAAATGCTTCGGTACTCTTCCATTGTTCTCGGAATTCCGCTGACATATAAAAATGCTTCGGAAATCTTGCATTGTTCTCGGCATACCGCTGACGTTTAAAAATGCTTCGGAACTCTTCCATTGTTCTCGGCATTCCGCTGACGTTTAAAAATGCTTCGGAAATCTTCCATTGTTTTCAAAATTCCGCTGACGTTTAAAAATGCTTCAGAACTCTTCCATTGTTCTCGGAATTCCGCTGACATTTAAAAATGCTTTGGAACTCTTCCATTGTTCTTGGAATTCTGCTGAAGTTTAAAAATGCTTCGGAACTCTTCCATTGTTCTCAGAATTCCGCTGACGTTTAAAAATGCTTCGGTACTCTTCCATTGTTCTCGGAATTCCACTGACATATAAAAATGCTTCGGAAATCTGGCATTGTTCTCGGCATTCCGCTGACGTTTAAAAATGCTTCGGAACTCTTCAATTGTTCTCGGAATTCTGCTGAAGTTTAAAATGCTTTGGAACTCTTCCATTGCTCTCGGAATTCTGCTGAAGTTTAAAAATGCTTCGGAACTCTTCCATTGTTCTCGGAATTCTGCTGAAGTTTAAAAATGTTTTGGAACTCTTCCATTGTTCTCAGAATTCCGCTGACGTTTAAAAATGCTTCGGAAATCTTCCATTGTTTTCAAAATTCCGCTGACATATAAAAATGCTTCGGAAATCTTGCATTGTTCTCGGCATTCCGCTGACGTTTAAAAATGCTTCAGAATTCTTCAATTGTTCTCGGAATTCTGCTGAACTTTTAAAATGCTTTGGAACTCTTCCATTGCTCTCGGAATTCTGCTGAAGTTTAAAAATGCTTCGGAACTCTTCCATTGTTCTCGGAATTCCGTTGAAGTTTAAAAATGCTTCGAAACTCTTCCATTGTTCTCGGAATTCTGCTGAAGTTTAAAAATGCTTCGGAACACTTCCATTGTTCTCAGAATTCCGCTAACGTTTAAAAATGCTTCAGAAATCTTCCATTGTTTTCAAAATTCCGCTGACGCTTAAATATGCTTCAGAACTCTTCCAAAGTTCTCGGAATTCCGCTGACGTTTAATAATGCTTCGCAACTCTTTCATTGTACTCGGAATTCCGCTAACGTTTAAAAATGCTTCGGAACTCTTCCATTGTTCTCGGAATTCCGTTGAAGTTTAAAAATGCTTCGAAACTCTTCCATTGTTCTGGGAATTCTGCTGAAGTTTAAAAATGCTTCAGAACTCTTCCATTGTTCTCGGAATTCCGCTGATGTTTAAACATGCTTCGGAACTCTTCCATTGTTCTCGGAATTCTGTTGAAGTTTAAAAATGCTTCTAAACTCTTCCATTGTTCTCGGAATTCTGCTGAAGTTTAAAAATGCTTCGGAACTCTTCCATTGTTCTCGGAATTCCGCTGACATATAAAAATGCTTCGGAAATCTTGCATTGTTCTCGGCATTCCGCTGACGTTTAAAAATGCTTCGGAACTCTTCAATTGTTCTCGGAATTCTGCTGAACTTTTAATATGCTTTGGAACTCTTCCATTGCTCTCGCAATTCTGCTGACGTTTAAAAATGCTTCGGAACTCTTCCATTGTTCTCGGAATTCTGTTGATGTTTAAAAATGCTTCGGAACTCTTCCATTGTTCTCGGAATTCCGCTGACGTTTAAAAATGCTTCACAACTCTTCCATTGTTCTCGGAATTCCGCTGACTTTTAAAAATACTTCGAAACTCTTCCATTGTTCTCCAAATTCCGCTGAAGTTTAAAAATGCTTCGGAACCCTTCCATTGTTCTCGGAATTCTGCTGAAGTTTAAAAATGTTTCGGAACTCTTCCATTGTTCTCAGAATTCCGCTGAAGTTTAAAAATGCTTCGGACCTCTTCCATTGTTCTAGGAATTCTGCTGAAGTTTAAAAATTCATCTGAACTCTTCCATTATTCTCGGAATTCGTGTGAATTTTAAAAATGCTTCGGAACTCTTCTATTGTTCTCGGAATTCCGCTGAAGTTTAAAAATGCTTAAAATCTCTTACATTGTACTCGGAAATCCGCTGAAGTTTAAAAATGCTTCGGAACTCTTCCTTTGCTCTCGGAATTCTGCTGAAGTTTAAAAATGCTTCAGAACTCTTACATTGTTCTCGGAATTCTGCTGACGTTTAAAAATGCTTCGGAACTCTTCCATTGTTCTCGGAATTCCGTTGAAGTTTAAAAATGCTTCGAAACTCTTCCATTGTTCTGGGAATTCTGCTGAAGTTTAAAAATGCTTCAGAACTCTTCCATTGTTCTCGGAATTCCGCTGACGTTTAATAATGCTTCGCAACTCTTTCATTGTTCTCGGAATTCCGCTGATGTTTAAAAATGCTTCGGAACTCTTCCATTGTTCTCGGAATTCCGTTGAAGTTTAAAAATGCTTCGAAACTCTTCCATTGTTCTCGGAATTCTGCTGAAGTTTAAAAATGCTTCGGAACTCTTCCATTGTTCTCAGAATTCCGCTAACGTTTAAAAATGCTTCGGAAATCTTCCATTGTTTTCAAAATTCCGCTGACGCTTAAAAATGCTTCAGAACTCTTCCATTGTTCTCGGAATTCCGCTGACGTTTAATAATGCTTCGCAACTCTTTCATTGTACTCGGAATTCCGCTAACGTTTAAAAATGCTTCGGAACTCTTCCATTGTTCTCGGAATTCCGTTGAAGTTTAAAAATGCTTCGAAACTCTTCCATTGTTCTCGGAATTCTGCTGAAGTTTAAAAATGCTTCGGAACTCTTCCATTGTTCTCAGAATTCCGCTAACGTTTAAAAATGCTTCGGAAATCTTCCATTGTTTTCAAAATTCCGCTGACGCTTACAAATGCTTCAGAACTCTTCCATTGTTCTTGGAATTCCGCTGACTTTTAAAAATACTTCGAAACTCTTCCATTGTTCTCCAAATTCCGCTGAAGTTTAAAAATGCTTCGGAACTCTTCCATTGTTCTCGGAATTCCGCTGACGTTTAAAAATACTTCACAACTCTTCCATTGTTCTCGGAATTCCGCTGACTTTTAAAAATACTTCGAAACTCTTCCATTGTTCTCCAAATTCCGCTGAAGTTTAAAAATGCTTCGGAACCCTTCCATTGTTCTCGGAGTTCTGCTGAAGTTTAAAAATGCTTCGGAACTCTTTCATTGTTCTCAGAATTCTGCTGACGTTTAAAAATGCTTCGGAACTCTTCCATTGTTCTCGGAATTCCGCTGAAGTTTAAAAATGCTTCGGACCTCTTCCATTGTTCTAGGAATTCTGCTGAAGTCTAAAAATTCATCTGAACTCTTCCATTATTCTCGGAATTCGTGTGAATTTTAAAAATGCTTCGGAACTCTTCTATTGTTCTCGGAATTCCGCTGAAGTTTAAAAATGCTTAAAATCTCTTACATTGTACTCGGAATTCCGCTGAAGTTTAAAAATGCTTCGGAACTCTTCCATTGCTCTCGGAATTCTGCTGAAGTTTAAAAATGCTTCAGAACTCTTACATTGTTCTCGGAATTCTGCTGACGTTTAAAAATGCTTCGGAACTCTTCCATTGTTCTCTGAATTCCACTGACGTTTAAAAATGCTTCGGTACTCTTCCTTTGTTCTCGGAATTCCGCTGACATATAAAAATGCTTCGGAAATCTTGCATTGTTCTCGGCATTCCGCTGACGTTTAAAAATGCTTCGGAACTCTTCAATTGTTCTCGGAATTCTGCCGAACTTTTAAAATGCTTTGGAACTCTTCCATTGCTCTCGGAATTCTGCTGAAGTTTAAAAATGCTTCAGAACTCTTCCATTGTTCTCGGAATTCTGCTGTAGTTTAAAAATGCTACGGAACTCTTCCATTGTTCTCAGAATTCCGCTGACGTTTAAAAATGCTTTGGAAATCTTCCATTGTTTTCAAAATTCCGCTGACGTTTAAAAATGCTTCAGAACTCTTCCATTGTTCTCGGAATTCCGCTGACGTTTTAAAATGCTTCGGTACTCTTCCATTGTTCTCGGAATTCTGCTGAAGTTTAAAAATGCTTCGGAACTCTTCCATTGTTCTCAGAATTCCGCTAACGTTTAAAAATGCTTCAGAAATCTTCCATTGTTTTCAAAATTCCGCTGACGCTTAAATATGCTTCAGAACTCTTCCATTGTTCTCGGAATTCCGCTGACGTTTAATAATGCTTCGCAACTCTTTCATTGTACTCGGAATTCCGCTAACGTTTAAAAATGCTTCGGAACTCTTCCATTGTTCTCGGAATTCCGTTGAAGTTTAAAAATGCTTCGAAACTCTTCCATTGTTCTCGGAATTCTGCTGAAGTTTAAAAATGCTTCAGAACTCTTCCATTGTTCTCAGAATTCCGCTAACGTTTAAAAATGCTTCGGAAATCTTCCATTGTTTTCAAAATTCCGCTGACGCTTACAAATGCTTCAGAACTTTTCCATTGTTCTCGGAATTCCGCTGACTTTTAAAAATACTTCGAAACTCTTCCATTGTTCTCCAAATTCCGCTGAAGTTTAAAAATGCTTCGGAACTCTTCCATTGTTCTCGGAATTCCGCTGACGTTTAAAAATGCTTCACAACTCTTCCATTGTTCTCGGAATTCCGCTGACTTTTAAAAATACTTCGAAACTCTTCCATTGTTCTCCAAATTCCGCTGAAGTTTAAAAATGCTTCGGAACCCTTCCATTGTTCTGGGAATTCTGCTGAAGTTTAAAAATGCTTCGGAACTCTTCCATTGTTCTCAGAATTCCGCTGACGTTTAAAAATGCTTCGGTACTCTTCCATTGTTCTCGCAATTCCACTGACATATAAAAATGCTTCGGAAATCTTGCATTGTTCTCGGCATTCCGCTGACGTTTAAAAATGCTTCGGAACTCTTCAATTGTTCTCGGAATTCTGCTGAAGTTTAAAAATGCTTCGGAACTCTTCCATTGTTCTTGGAATTCTGCTGAAGTTTAAAAATGTTTTGGAACTCTTCCATTGTTCTCAGAATTCCGCTGACGTTTAAAAATGCTTCGGAAATCTTCCATTGTTTTCAAAATTCCGCTGACATATAAAAATGCTTCGGAAATCTTGCATTGTTCTCGGCATTCCGCTGACGTTTAAAAATGCTTCAGAATTCTTCAATTGTTCTCGGAATTCTGCTGAACTTTTAAAATGCTTTGGAACTCTTCCATTGCTCTCGGAATTCTGCTGAAGTTTAAAAATGCTTCGGAACTCTTCCATTGTTCTCGGAATTCCGTTGAAGTTTAAAAATGCTTCGAAACTCTTCCATTGTTCTCGGAATTCTGCTGAAGTTTAAAAATGCTTCGGTACTCTTCCTTTGTTCTCGGAATTCCGCTGACATATAAAAATGCTTCGGTACTCTTCCTTTGTTCTCGGAATTCCGCTGACATATAAAAATGCTTCGGAAATCTTGCATTGTTCTCGGCATTCCGCTGACGTTTAAAAATGCTTCGGAACTTTTCAATTGTTCTCGGAATTCTGCCGAACTTTTAAAATGCTTTGGAACTCTTCCATTGCTCTCGGAATTCTGCTGAAGTTTAAAAATGCTTCAGAACTCTTCCATTGTTCTCGGAATTCTGCTGTAGTTTAAAAATGCTTCGGAACTCTTCCATTGTTCTCAGAATTCCGCTGACGTTTAAAAATGCTTCGGAAATCTTCCATTGTTTTCAAAATTCCGCTGACGTTTAAAAATGCTTCAGAACTCTTCCATTGTTCTCGGAATTCCGCTGACTTTTAAAAATACTTCGAAACTCTTCCATTGTTCTACAAATTCTGCTGAAGTTTAAAAATGCTTCGGAACTCTTCCATTGTTCTCGGAATTCCGCTGACGTTTAAAAATGCTTCACAACTCTTCCATTGTTCTCGGAATTCCGCTGACTTTTAAAAATACTTCGAAACTCTTTCATTGTTCTCCAAATACCGCTGAAGTTTAAAAATGCTTCGGAACCCTTCCATTGTTCTCGGAATTCTGCTGAAGTTTAAAAATGCTTCGGAACTCTTCCATTGTTCTCAGAATTCTGCTGACGTTTAAAAATGCTTCGGAACTCTTCCATTGTTCTCGGAATTCTGCTGAAGTTTAAAAATGCTTCGGACCTCTTCCATTGTTCTAGGAATTCTGCTGAAGTCTAAAAATTCATCTGAACTCTTCCATTATTCTCGGAATTCGTGTGAATTTTAAAAATGCTTCGGAACTCTTCTATTGTTTTCGGAATTCCGCTGAAGTTTAAAAATACTTAAAATCTCTTACATTGTACTCGGAATTCCGCTGAAGTTTAAAAATGCTTCGGAACTCTTCCATTGCTCTCGGAATTCTGCTGAAGTTTAAAAATGCTTCAGAACTCTTACATTGTTCTCGGAATTCTGCTGACGTTTAAAAATGCTTCGGAACTCTTCCATTGTTCTCTGAATTCCGCTGACGTTTAAAAATGCTTCGGTACTCTTCCTTTGTTCTCGGAATTCCGCTGACATATAAAAATGCTTCGGAAATCTTGCATTGTTCTCGGCATTCCGCTGACGTTTAAAAATGCTTCGGAACTCTTCAATTGTTCTCGGAATTCTGCCGAACTTTTAAAATGCTTTGGAACTCTTCCATTGCTCTCGGAATTCTGCTGAAGTTTAAAAATGCTTCAGAACTCTTCCATTGTTCTCGGAATTCTGCTGTAGTTTAAAAATGCTTCGGAACTCTTCCATTGTTCTCAGAATTCCGCTGACGTTTAAAAATGCTTCGGAAATCTTCCATTGTTTTCAAAATTCCGCTGACGTTTAAAAATGCTTCAGAACTCTTCCATTGTTCTCGGAATTCCGCTGACGTTTTAAAATGCTTCGGTACTCTTCCATTGTTCTCGGAATTCCGCTGACATATAAAAATGCTTCGGAAATCTTGCATTGTTCTCGGCATTCCGCTGACGTTTAAAAATGCTTTGGAACTCTTCCATTGTTCTCAGAATTCCGCTGACGTTTAAAAATGCTTCGGAAATCTTCCATAGTTTTCAAAATTCCGCTGACGTTTAAAAATGCTTCAGAACTCTTCCATTGTTCTCGGAATTCCGCTGACGTTTAAAAATGCTTTGGAACTCTTCCATTATTCTCGGAAATCTGCTGAAGTTTAAAAATGCTTCGGAACTCTTCCATTGTTCTCAGAATTCCGCTGAAGTTTAGAAATGCTTCGGTACTCTTCCATTGTTCTCGGAATTCCGCTGACATATAAAAATGCTTCGGAAATCTTGCATTGTTCTCGGCATTCCGCTGACGTTTAAAAATGCTTCGGAACTCTTCCATTGTTCTCGGAATTCCGCTGACGTTTTAAAATGCTTCGGTACTCTTTCATTGTTCTCGGAATTCTGCTGAAGTTTAAAAATGCTTCGGAACTCTTCCATTGTTCTCAGAATTCCGCTAACGTTTAAAAATGCTTCAGAAATCTTCCATTGTTTTCAAAATTCCGCTGACGCTTAAATATGCTTCAGAACTCTTCCATTGTTCTCGGAATTCCGCTGACGTTTAATAATGCTTCGCAACTCTTTCATTGTACTCGGAATTCCGCTAACGTTTAAAAATGCTTCGGAACTCTTCCATTGTTCTCGGAATTCCGTTGAAGTTTAAAAATGCTTCGAAACTCTTCCATTGTTCTGGGAATTCTGCTGAAGTTTAAAAATGCTTCGGAACTCTTCCATTGTTCTCGGAATTCCGCTGACATATAAAAATGCTTCGGAAATCTTGCATTGTTCTCGGCATTCCGCTGACGTTTAAAAATGCTTCGGAACTCTTCAATTGTTCTCGGAATTCTGCCGAACTTTTAAAATGCTTTGGAACTCTTCCATTGCTCTCGGAATTCTGCTGAAGTTTAAAAATGCTTCAGAACTCTTCCATTGTTCTCGGAATTCTGCTGTAGTTTAAAAATGCTTCGGAACTCTTCCATTGTTCTCAGAATTCCGCTGACGTTTAAAAATGCTTCGGAAATCTTCCATTGTTTTCAAAATTCCGCTGACGTTTAAAAATGCTTCAGAACTCTTCCATTGTTCTCGGAATTCCGCTGACGTTTTAAAATGCTTCGGTACTCTTCCATTGTTCTCGGAATTCCGCTGACATATAAAAATGCTTCGGAAATCTTGCATTGTTCTCGGCATTCCGCTGACGTTTAAAAATGCTTTGGAACTCTTCCATTGTTCTCAGAATTCCGCTGACGTTTAAAAATGCTTCGGAAATCTTCCATAGTTTTCAAAATTCCGCTGACGTTTAAAAATGCTTCAGAACTCTTCCATTGTTCTCGGAATTCCGCTGACGTTTAAAAATGCTTTGGAACTCTTCCATTATTCTCGGAAATCTGCTGAAGCTTAAAAATGCTTCGGAACTCTTCCATTGTTCTCAGAATTCCGCTGAAGTTTAGAAATGCTTCGGTACTCTTCCATTGTTCTCGGAATTCCGCTGACATATAAAAATGCTTCGGAAATCTTGCATTGTTCTCGGCATTCCGCTGACGTTTAAAAATGCTTCGGAACTCTTCCATTGTTCTCGGAATTCCGCTGACGTTTTAAAATGCTTCGGTACTCTTCCATTGTTCTCGGAATTCTGCTGAAGTTTAAAAATGCTTCGGAACTCTTCCATTGTTCTCAGAATTCCGCTAACGTTTAAAAATGCTTCAGAAATCTTCCATTGTTTTCAAAATTCCGCTGACGCTTAAATATGCTTCAGAACTCTTCCATTGTTCTCGGAATTCCGCTGACGTTTAATAATGCTTCGCAACTCTTTCATTGTACTCGGAATTCCGCTAACGTTTAAAAATGCTTCGGAACTCTTCCATTGTTCTCGGAATTCCGTTGAAGTTTAAAAATGCTTCGAAACTCTTCCATTGTTCTGGGAATTCTGCTGAAGTTTAAAAATGCTTCGGAACTCTTCCATTGTTCTCGGAATTCCGCTGACATATAAAAATGCTTCGGAAATCTTGCATTGTTCTCGGCATTCCGCTGACGTTTAAAAATGCTTCGGAACTCTTCAATTGTTCTCGGAATTCTGCTGAACTTTTAAAATGCTTTGGAACTCTTCCATTGCTCTCGCAATTCTGCTGACGTTTAAAAATGCTTCGGAACTCTTCCATTGTTCTCGGAATTCTGTTGACGTTTAAAAATGCTTCGGAACTCTTCCATTGTTCTCGGAATTCCGCTGACTTTTAAAAATACTTCGAAACTCTTCCATTGTTCTCCAAATTCCGCTGAAGTTTAAAAATGCTTCGGAACCCTTCCATTGTTCTCGGAATTCTGCTGAAGTTTAAAAATGTTTCGGAACTCTTCCATTGTTCTCAGAATTCCGCTGAAGTTTAAAAATGCTTCGGACCTCTTCCATTGTTCTAGGAATTCTGCTGAAGTTTAAAAATTCATCTGAACTCTTCCATTATTCTCGGAATTCGTGTGAATTTTAAAAATGCTTCGGAACTCTTCTATTGTTCTCGGAATTCCGCTGAAGTTTAAAAATGCTTAAAATCTCTTACATTGTACTCGGAAATCCGCTGAAGTTTAAAAATGCTTCGGAACTCTTCCATTGCTCTCGGAATTCTGCTGAAGTTTAAAAATGCTTCAGAACTCTTACATTGTTCTCGGAATTCTGCTGACGTTTAAAAATGCTTCGGTACTCTTCCTTTGTTCTCGGAATTCCGCTGACATATAAAAATGCTTCGGTACTCTTCCTTTGTTCTCGGAATTCCGCTGACATATAAAAATGCTTCGGAAATCTTGCATTGTTCTCGGCATTCCGCTGACGTTTAAAAATGCTTCGGAACTTTTCAATTGTTCTCGGAATTCTGCCGAACTTTTAAAATGCTTTGGAACTCTTCCATTGCTCTCGGAATTCTGCTGAAGTTTAAAAATGCTTCAGAACTCTTCCATTGTTCTCGGAATTCTGCTGTAGTTTAAAAATGCTTCGGAACTCTTCCATTGTTCTCAGAATTCCGCTGACGTTTAAAAATGCTTCGGAAATCTTCCATTGTTTTCAAAATTCCGCTGACGTTTAAAAATGCTTCAGAACTCTTCCATTGTTCTCGGAATTCCGCTGACTTTTAAAAATACTTCGAAACTCTTCCATTGTTCTACAAATTCTGCTGAAGTTTAAAAATGCTTCGGAACTCTTCCATTGTTCTCGGAATTCCGCTGACGTTTAAAAATGCTTCACAACTCTTCCATTGTTCTCGGAATTCCGCTGACTTTTAAAAATACTTCGAAACTCTTTCATTGTTCTCGGAATTCCGCTGAAGTTTAAAAATGCTTAAAATCTCTTACATTGTACTCGGAAATCCGCTGAAGTTTAAAAATGCTTCGGAACTCTTCCATTGCTCTCGGAATTCCGCTGACGTTTAATAATGCTTCGCAACTCTTTCATTGTTCTCGGAATTCCGCTGATGTTTAAAAATGCTTCGGAACTCTTCCATTGTTCTCGGAATTCCGTTGAAGTTTAAAAATGCTTCGAAACTCATCCATTGTTCTCGGAATTCTGCTGAAGTTTAAAAATGCTTCGGAACTCTTCCATTGTTCTCAGAATTCCGCTAACGTTTAAAAATGCTTCGGAAATCTTCCATTGTTTTCAAAATTCCGCTGACGCTTAAAAATGCTTCAGAACTCTTCCATTGTTCTCGGAATTCCGCTGACGTTTAATAATGCTTCGCAACTCTTTCATTGTACTCGGAATTCCGCTAACGTTTAAAAATGCTTCGGAACTCTTCCATTGTTCTCGGAATTCCGTTGAAGTTTAAAAATGCTTCGAAACTCTTCCATTGTTCTCGGAATTCTGCTGAAGTTTAAAAATGCTTCAGAACTCTTCCATTGTTCTCAGAATTCCGCTAACGTTTAAAAATGCTTCGGAAATCTTCCATTGTTTTCAAAATTCCGCTGACGCTTACAAATGCTTCAGAACTTTTCCATTGTTCTCGGAATTCCGCTGACTTTTAAAAATACTTCGAAACTCTTCCATTGTTCTCCAAATTCCGCTGAAGTTTAAAAATGCTTCGGAACTCTTCCATTGTTCTCGGAATTCCGCTGACGTTTAAAAATGCTTCACAACTCTTCCATTGTTCTCGGAATTCCGCTGACTTTTAAAAATACTTCGAAACTCTTCCATTGTTCTCCAAATTCCGCTGAAGTTTAAAAATGCTTCGGAACCCTTCCATTGTTCTGGGAATTCTGCTGAAGTTTAAAAATGCTTCGGAACTCTTCCATTGTTCTCAGAATTCCGCTGACGTTTAAAAATGCTTCGGTACTCTTCCATTGTTCTCGCAATTCCACTGACATATAAAAATGCTTCGGAAATCTTGCATTGTTCTCGGCATTCCGCTGACGTTTAAAAATGCTTCGGAACTCTTCAATTGTTCTCGGAATTCTGCTGAAGTTTAAAATGCTTTGGAACTCTTCCATTGCTCTCGGAATTCTGCTGAAGTTTAAAAATGCTTCGGAACTCTTCCATTGTTCTTGGAATTCTGCTGAAGTTTAAAAATGTTTTGGAACTCTTCCATTGTTCTCAGAATTCCGCTGACGTTTAAAAATGCTTCGGAAATCTTCCATTGTTTTCAAAATTCCGCTGACATATAAAAATGCTTCGGAAATCTTGCATTGTTCTCGGCATTCCGCTGACGTTTAAAAATGCTTCAGAATTCTTCAATTGTTCTCGGAATTCTGCTGAACTTTTAAAATGCTTTGGAACTCTTCCATTGCTCTCGGAATTCTGCTGAAGTTTAAAAATGCTTCGGAACTCTTCCATTGTTCTCGGAATTCCGTTGAAGTTTAAAAATGCTTCGAAACTCTTCCATTGTTCTCGGAATTCTGCTGAAGTTTAAAAATGCTTCGGAACTCTTCCATTGTTCTCAGAATTCCGCTAACATTTAAAAATGCTTCAGAAATCTTCCATTGTTTTCAAAATTCCGCTGACGCTTAAATATGCTTCAGAACTCTTCCATTGTTCTCGGAATTCCGCTGACGTTTAATAATGCTTCGCAACTCTTTCATTGTACTCGGAATTCCGCTAACGTTTAAAAATGCTTCGGAACTCTTCCATTGTTCTCGGAATTCCGTTGAAGTTTAAAAATGCTTCGAAACTCTTCCATTGTTCTGGGAATTCTGCTGAAGTTTAAAAATGCTTCAGAACTCTTCCATTGTTCTCGGAATTCCGCTGATGTTTAAACATGCTTCGGAACTCATCCATTGTTCTCGGATTTCTGTTGAAGTTTAAAAATGCTTCTAAACTCTTCCATTGTTCTCGGAATTCTGCTGAAGTTTAAAAATGCTTCGGAACTCTTCCATTGTTCTGGGAATTCTGCTGAAGTTTAAAAATGCTTCGGAACTCTTCCATTGTTCTCGGAATTCCGCTGACATATAAAAATGCTTCGGAAATCTTGCATTGTTCTCGGCATTCCGCTGACGTTTAAAAATGCTTCGGAACTCTTCAATTGTTCTCGGAATTCTGCTGAACTTTTAAAATGCTTTGGAACTCTTCCATTGCTCTCGCAATTCTGCTGACGTTTAAAAATGCTTCGGAACTCTTCCATTGTTCTCGGAATTCTGTTGACGTTTAAAAATGCTTCGGAACTCTTCCATTGTTCTCGGAATTCCGCTGACTTTTAAAAATACTTCGAAACTCTTCCATTGTTCTCCAAATTCCGCTGAAGTTTAAAAATGCTTCGGAACCCTTCCATTGTTCTCGGAATTCTGCTGAAGTTTAAAAATGTTTCGGAACTCTTCCATTGTTCTCAGAATTCCGCTGAAGTTTAAAAATGCTTCGGACCTCTTCCATTGTTCTAGGAATTCTGCTGAAGTTTAAAAATTCATCTGAACTCTTCCATTATTCTCGGAATTCGTGTGAATTTTAAAAATGCTTCGGAACTCTTCTATTGTTCTCGGAATTCCGCTGAAGTTTAAAAATGCTTAAAATCTCTTACATTGTACTCGGAAATCCGCTGAAGTTTAAAAATGCTTCGGAACTCTTCCATTGCTCTCGGAATTCTGCTGAAGTTTAAAAATGCTTCAGAACTCTTACATTGTTCTCGGAATTCTGCTGACGTTTAAAAATGCTTCGGTACTCTTCCTTTGTTCTCGGAATTCCGCTGACATATAAAAATGCTTCGGTACTCTTCCTTTGTTCTCGGAATTCCGCTGACATATAAAAATGCTTCGGAAATCTTGCATTGTTCTCGGCATTCCGCTGACGTTTAAAAATGCTTCGGAACTTTTCAATTGTTCTCGGAATTCTGCCGAACTTTTAAAATGCTTTGGAACTCTTCCATTGCTCTCGGAATTCTGCTGAAGTTTAAAAATGCTTCAGAACTCTTCCATTGTTCTCGGAATTCTGCTGTAGTTTAAAAATGCTTCGGAACTCTTCCATTGTTCTCAGAATTCCGCTGACGTTTAAAAATGCTTCGGAAATCTTCCATTGTTTTCAAAATTCCGCTGACGTTTAAAAATGCTTCAGAACTCTTCCATTGTTCTCGGAATTCCGCTGACTTTTAAAAATACTTCGAAACTCTTCCATTGTTCTACAAATTCTGCTGAAGTTTAAAAATGCTTCGGAACTCTTCCATTGTTCTCGGAATTCCGCTGACGTTTAAAAATGCTTCACAACTCTTCCATTGTTCTCGGAATTCCGCTGACTTTTAAAAATACTTCGAAACTCTTTCATTGTTCTCCAAATTCCGCTGAAGTTTAAAAATGCTTCGGAACCCTTCCATTGTTCTCGGAATTCTGCTGAAGTTTAAAAATGCTTCGGAACTCTTCCATTGTTCTCAGAATTCTGCTGACGTTTAAAAATGCTTCGGAACTCTTCCATTGTTCTCGGAATTCCGCTGAAGTTTAAAAATGCTTCGGACCTCTTCCATTGTTCTAGGAATTCTGCTGAAGTCTAAAAATTCATCTGAACTCTTCCATTATTCTCGGAATTCGTGTGAATTTTAAAAATGCTTCGGAACTCTTCTATTGTTTTCGGAATTCCGCTGAAGTTTAAAAATACTTAAAATCTCTTACATTGTACTCGGAATTCCGCTGAAGTTTAAAAATGCTTCGGAACTCTTCCATTGCTCTCGGAATTCTGCTGAAGTTTAAAAATGCTTCAGAACTCTTACATTGTTCTCGGAATTCTGCTGACGTTTAAAAATGCTTCGGAACTCTTCCATTGTTCTCTGAATTCCGCTGACGTTTAAAAATGCTTCGGTACTCTTCCTTTGTTCTCGGAATTCCGCTGACATATAAAAATGCTTCGGAAATCTTGCATTGTTCTCGGCATTCCGCTGACGTTTAAAAATGCTTCGGAACTCTTCAATTGTTCTCGGAATTCTGCCGAACTTTTAAAATGCTTTGGAACTCTTCCATTGCTCTCGGAATTCTGCTGAAGTTTAAAAATGCTTCAGAACTCTTCCATTGTTCTCGGAATTCTGCTGTAGTTTAAAAATGCTTCGGAACTCTTCCATTGTTCTCAGAATTCCGCTGACGTTTAAAAATGCTTCGGAAATCTTCCATTGTTTTCAAAATTCCGCTGACGTTTAAAAATGCTTCAGAACTCTTCCATTGTTCTCGGAATTCCGCTGACGTTTTAAAATGCTTCGGTACTCTTCCATTGTTCTCGGAATTCCGCTGACATATAAAAATGCTTCGGAAATCTTGCATTGTTCTCGGCATTCCGCTGACGTTTAAAAATGCTTTGGAACTCTTCCATTGTTCTCAGAATTCCGCTGACGTTTAAAAATGCTTCGGAAATCTTCCATAGTTTTCAAAATTCCGCTGACGTTTAAAAATGCTTCAGAACTCTTCCATTGTTCTCGGAATTCCGCTGACGTTTAAAAATGCTTTGGAACTCTTCCATTATTCTCGGAAATCTGCTGAAGTTTAAAAATGCTTCGGAACTCTTCCATTGTTCTCAGAATTCCGCTGAAGTTTAGAAATGCTTCGGTACTCTTCCATTGTTCTCGGAATTCCGCTGACATATAAAAATGCTTCGGAAATCTTGCATTGTTCTCGGCATTCCGCTGACGTTTAAAAATGCTTCGGAACTCTTCAATTGTTCTCGGAATTCTGCTGAACTTTTAAAATGCTTTGGAACTCTTCCATTGCTCTCGGAATTCTGCTGAAGTTTAAAAATGCTTCAGAACTCTTCCATTGTTTTCGGAATTCTGCTGAAGTTTAAAAATGCTTCGGAACTCTTCCATTGTTCTCAGAATTCCACTGACGTTTAAAAATGCTTCGGAAATCTTCCATTGTTTTCAAAATTCCGCTGACGCTTAAAAATGCTTCAGAACTCTTCCATTGTTCTCGGAATTCCGCTGACGTTTAATAATGCTTCGCAACTTTTTCATTGTTCTCGGAATTCCGCTGACGGTTAAAAATGCTTCGGAACTCTTCAATTGTTCTCGGAATTCTGTTGAACTTTTAAAATGCTTTGGAACTCTTCCATTGCTCTCGGAATTCTGCTGAAGTTTAAAAATGCTTCAGAACTCTTACATTGTTCTCGGAATTCTGCTGACGTTTAAAAATGCTTCGGAACTCTTCCATTGTTCTCGGAATTCCGCTGACATATAAAAATGCTTCGGAAATCTTGCATTGTTCTCGGCATTCCGCTGACGTTTAAAAATGCTTCGGAACTCTTCAATTGTTCTCGGAATTCTGCTGAACTTTTAAAATGCTTTGGAACTCTTCCATTGCTCTCGCAATTCTGCTGACGTTTAAAAATGCTTCGGAACTCTTCCATTGTTCTCGGAATTCTGTTGACGTTTAAAAATGCTTCGGAACTCTTCCATTGTTCTCGGAATTCCGCTGACTTTTAAAAATACTTCGAAACTCTTCCATTGTTCTCCAAATTCCGCTGAAGTTTAAAAATGCTTCGGAACCCTTCCATTGTTCTCGGAATTCTGCTGAAGTTTAAAAATGTTTCGGAACTCTTCCATTGTTCTCAGAATTCCGCTGAAGTTTAAAAATGCTTCGGACCTCTTCCATTGTTCTAGGAATTCTGCTGAAGTTTAAAAATTCATCTGAACTCTTCCATTATTCTCGGAATTCGTGTGAATTTTAAAAATGCTTCGGAACTCTTCTATTGTTCTCAGAATTCCGCTGAAGTTTAAAAATGCTTAAAATCTCTTACATTGTACTCGGAAATCCGCTGAAGTTTAAAAATGCTTCGGAACTCTTCCATTGCTCTCGGAATTCTGCTGAAGTTTAAAAATGCTTCAGAACTCTTACATTGTTCTCGGAATTCTGCTGACGTTTAAAAATGCTTCGGTACTCTTCCTTTGTTCTCGGAATTCCGCTGACATATAAAAATGCTTCGGTACTCTTCCTTTGTTCTCGGAATTCCGCTGACATATAAAAATGCTTCGGAAATCTTGCATTGTTCTCGGCATTCCGCTGACGTTTAAAAATGCTTCGGAACTTTTCAATTGTTCTCGGAATTCTGCCGAACTTTTAAAATGCTTTGGAACTCTTCCATTGCTCTCGGAATTCTGCTGAAGTTTAAAAATGCTTCAGAACTCTTCCATTGTTCTCGGAATTCTGCTGTAGTTTAAAAATGCTTCGGAACTCTTCCATTGTTCTCAGAATTCCGCTGACGTTTAAAAATGCTTCGGAAATCTTCCATTGTTTTCAAAATTCCGCTGACGTTTAAAAATGCTTCAGAACTCTTCCATTGTTCTCGGAATTCCGCTGACTTTTAAAAATACTTCGAAACTCTTCCATTGTTCTACAAATTCTGCTGAAGTTTAAAAATGCTTCGGAACTCTTCCATTGTTCTCGGAATTCCGCTGACGTTTAAAAATGCTTCACAACTCTTCCATTGTTCTCGGAATTCCGCTGACTTTTAAAAATACTTCGAAACTCTTTCATTGTTCTCCAAATTCCGCTGAAGTTTAAAAATGCTTCGGAACCCTTCCATTGTTCTCGGAATTCTGCTGAAGTTTAAAAATGCTTCGGAACTCTTCCATTGTTCTCAGAATTCTGCTGACGTTTAAAAATGCTTCGGAACTCTTCCATTGTTCTCGGAATTCCGCTGAAGTTTAAAAATGCTTCGGACCTCTTCCATTGTTCTAGGAATTCTGCTGAAGTCTAAAAATTCATCTGAACTCTTCCATTATTCTCGGAATTCGTGTGAATTTTAAAAATGCTTCGGAACTCTTCTATTGTTTTCGGAATTCCGCTGAAGTTTAAAAATACTTAAAATCTCTTACATTGTACTCGGAATTCCGCTGAAGTTTAAAAATGCTTCGGAACTCTTCCATTGCTCTCGGAATTCTGCTGAAGTTTAAAAATGCTTCAGAACTCTTACATTGTTCTCGGAATTCTGCTGACGTTTAAAAATGCTTCGGAACTCTTCCATTGTTCTCTGAATTCCGCTGACGTTTAAAAATGCTTCGGTACTCTTCCTTTGTTCTCGGAATTCCGCTGACATATAAAAATGCTTCGGAAATCTTGCATTGTTCTCGGCATTCCGCTGACGTTTAAAAATGCTTCGGAACTCTTCAATTGTTCTCGGAATTCTGCCGAACTTTTAAAATGCTTTGGAACTCTTCCATTGCTCTCGGAATTCTGCTGAAGTTTAAAAATGCTTCAGAACTCTTCCATTGTTCTCGGAATTCTGCTGTAGTTTAAAAATGCTTCGGAACTCTTCCATTGTTCTCAGAATTCCGCTGACGTTTAAAAATGCTTCGGAAATCTTCCATTGTTTTCAAAATTCCGCTGACGTTTAAAAATGCTTCAGAACTCTTCCATTGTTCTCGGAATTCCGCTGACGTTTTAAAATGCTTCGGTACTCTTCCATTGTTCTCGGAATTCCGCTGACATATAAAAATGCTTCGAAACTCTTCAATTGTTCTCGGAATTCTGCTGAACTTTTAAAATGCTTTGGAACTCTTCCATTGCTCTCGGAATTCTGCTGAAGTTTAAAAATGCTTCAGAACTCTTCCATTGTTCTCGGAATTCTGCTGTAGTTTAAAAATGCTTCGGAACTCTTCCATTGTTCTCAGAATTCCGCTGACGTTTAAAAATGCTTCGGAAATCTTCCATTGTTTTCAAAATTCCGCTGACGTTTAAAAATGCTTCAGAACTCTTCCATTGTTCTCGGAATTCCGCTGACGTTTTAAAATGCTTCGGTACTCTTCCATTGTTCTCGGAATTCCGCTGACATATAAAAATGCTTCGGAAATCTTGCATTGTTCTCGGCATTCCGCTGACGTTTAAAAATGCTTTGGAACTCTTCCATTGTTCTCAGAATTCCGCTGACGTTTAAAAATGCTTCGGAAATCTTCCATAGTTTTCAAAATTCCGCTGACGTTTAAAAATGCTTCAGAACTCTTCCATTGTTCTCGGAATTCCGCTGACGTTTAAAAATGCTTTGGAACTCTTCCATTATTCTCGGAAATCTGCTGAAGTTTAAAAATGCTTCGGAACTCTTCCATTGTTCTCAGAATTCCGCTGAAGTTTAGAAATGCTTCGGTACTCTTCCATTGTTCTCGGAATTCCGCTGACATATAAAAATGCTTCGGAAATCTTGCATTGTTCTCGGCATTCCGCTGACGTTTAAAAATGCTTCGGAACTCTTCAATTGTTCTCGGAATTCTGCTGAACTTTTAAAATGCTTTGGAACTCTTCCATTGCTCTCGGAATTCTGCTGAAGTTTAAAAATGCTTCAGAACTCTTCCATTGTTTTCGGAATTCTGCTGAAGTTTAAAAATGCTTCGGAACTCTTCCATTGTTCTCAGAATTCCACTGACGTTTAAAAATGCTTCGGAAATCTTCCATTGTTTTCAAAATTCCGCTGACGCTTAAAAATGCTTCAGAACTCTTCCATTGTTCTCGGAATTCCGCTGACGTTTAATAATGCTTCGCAACTTTTTCATTGTTCTCGGAATTCCGCTGACGGTTAAAAATGCTTCGGAACTCTTCAATTGTTCTCGGAATTCTGTTGAACTTTTAAAATGCTTTGGAACTCTTCCATTGCTCTCGGAATTCTGCTGAAGTTTAAAAATGCTTCAGAACTCTTACATTGTTCTCGGAATTCTGCTGACGTTTAAAAATGCTTCGGAACTCTTCCATTGTTCTCGGAATTCCGCTGACATATAAAAATGCTTCGGAAATCTTGCATTGTTCTCGGCATTCCGCTGACGTTTAAAAATGCTTCGGAACTCTTCAATTGTTCTCGGAATTCTGCTGAACTTTTAAAATGCTTTGGAACTCTTCCATTGCTCTCGCAATTCTGCTGACGTTTAAAAATGCTTCGGAACTCTTCCATTGTTCTCGGAATTCTGTTGACGTTTAAAAATGCTTCGGAACTCTTCCATTGTTCTCGGAATTCCGCTGACTTTTAAAAATACTTCGAAACTCTTCCATTGTTCTCCAAATTCCGCTGAAGTTTAAAAATGCTTCGGAACCCTTCCATTGTTCTCGGAATTCTGCTGAAGTTTAAAAATGTTTCGGAACTCTTCCATTGTTCTCAGAATTCCGCTGAAGTTTAAAAATGCTTCGGACCTCTTCCATTGTTCTAGGAATTCTGCTGAAGTTTAAAAATTCATCTGAACTCTTCCATTATTCTCGGAATTCGTGTGAATTTTAAAAATGCTTCGGAACTCTTCTATTGTTCTCAGAATTCCGCTGAAGTTTAAAAATGCTTAAAATCTCTTACATTGTACTCGGAAATCCGCTGAAGTTTAAAAATGCTTCGGAACTCTTCCATTGCTCTCGGAATTCTGCTGAAGTTTAAAAATGCTTCAGAACTCTTACATTGTTCTCGGAATTCTGCTGACGTTTAAAAATGCTTCGGTACTCTTCCTTTGTTCTCGGAATTCCGCTGACATATAAAAATGCTTCGGTACTCTTCCTTTGTTCTCGGAATTCCGCTGACATATAAAAATGCTTCGGAAATCTTGCATTGTTCTCGGCATTCCGCTGACGTTTAAAAATGCTTCGGAACTTTTCAATTGTTCTCGGAATTCTGCCGAACTTTTAAAATGCTTTGGAACTCTTCCATTGCTCTCGGAATTCTGCTGAAGTTTAAAAATGCTTCAGAACTCTTCCATTGTTCTCGGAATTCTGCTGTAGTTTAAAAATGCTTCGGAACTCTTCCATTGTTCTCAGAATTCCGCTGACGTTTAAAAATGCTTCGGAAATCTTCCATTGTTTTCAAAATTCCGCTGACGTTTAAAAATGCTTCAGAACTCTTCCATTGTTCTCGGAATTCCGCTGACTTTTAAAAATACTTCGAAACTCTTCCATTGTTCTACAAATTCTGCTGAAGTTTAAAAATGCTTCGGAACTCTTCCATTGTTCTCGGAATTCCGCTGACGTTTAAAAATGCTTCACAACTCTTCCATTGTTCTCGGAATTCCGCTGACTTTTAAAAATACTTCGAAACTCTTTCATTGTTCTCCAAATTCCGCTGAAGTTTAAAAATGCTTCGGAACCCTTCCATTGTTCTCGGAATTCTGCTGAAGTTTAAAAATGCTTCGGAACTCTTCCATTGTTCTCAGAATTCTGCTGACGTTTAAAAATGCTTCGGAACTCTTCCATTGTTCTCGGAATTCCGCTGAAGTTTAAAAATGCTTCGGACCTCTTCCATTGTTCTAGGAATTCTGCTGAAGTCTAAAAATTCATCTGAACTCTTCCATTATTCTCGGAATTCGTGTGAATTTTAAAAATGCTTCGGAACTCTTCTATTGTTTTCGGAATTCCGCTGAAGTTTAAAAATACTTAAAATCTCTTACATTGTACTCGGAATTCCGCTGAAGTTTAAAAATGCTTCGGAACTCTTCCATTGCTCTCGGAATTCTGCTGAAGTTTAAAAATGCTTCAGAACTCTTACATTGTTCTCGGAATTCTGCTGACGTTTAAAAATGCTTCGGAACTCTTCCATTGTTCTCTGAATTCCGCTGACGTTTAAAAATGCTTCGGTACTCTTCCTTTGTTCTCGGAATTCCGCTGACATATAAAAATGCTTCGGAAATCTTGCATTGTTCTCGGCATTCCGCTGACGTTTAAAAATGCTTCGGAACTCTTCAATTGTTCTCGGAATTCTGCCGAACTTTTAAAATGCTTTGGAACTCTTCCATTGCTCTCGGAATTCTGCTGAAGTTTAAAAATGCTTCAGAACTCTTCCATTGTTCTCGGAATTCTGCTGTAGTTTAAAAATGCTTCGGAACTCTTCCATTGTTCTCAGAATTCCGCTGACGTTTAAAAATGCTTCGGAAATCTTCCATTGTTTTCAAAATTCCGCTGACGTTTAAAAATGCTTCAGAACTCTTCCATTGTTCTCGGAATTCCGCTGACGTTTTAAAATGCTTCGGTACTCTTCCATTGTTCTCGGAATTCCGCTGACATATAAAAATGCTTCGAAACTCTTCAATTGTTCTCGGAATTCTGCTGAACTTTTAAAATGCTTTGGAACTCTTCCATTGCTCTCGGAATTCTGCTGAAGTTTAAAAATGCTTCAGAACTCTTCCATTGTTCTCGGAATTCTGCTGTAGTTTAAAAATGCTTCGGAACTCTT
The DNA here is from genome assembly GCF_046119375.1 of Phyllobates terribilis. Lineage (NCBI taxonomy): Eukaryota > Metazoa > Chordata > Amphibia > Anura > Dendrobatidae > Phyllobates > Phyllobates terribilis. The sequence goes on from NW_027362782.1 coordinate 18,198,659, forward strand.
CCATTGTTCTCAGAATTCCGCTGACGTTTAAAAATGCTTCGGAAATCTTCCATTGTTTTCAAAATTCCGCTGACGTTTAAAAATGCTTCAGAACTCTTCCATTGTTCTCGGAATTCCGCTGACGTTTTAAAATGCTTCGGTACTCTTCCATTGTTCTCGGAATTCCGCTGACATATAAAAATGCTTCGGAAATCTTGCATTGTTCTCGGCATTCCGCTGACGTTTAAAAATGCTTTGGAACTCTTCCATTGTTCTCAGAATTCCGCTGACGTTTAAAAATGCTTCGGAAATCTTCCATAGTTTTCAAAATTCCGCTGACGTTTAAAAATGCTTCAGAACTCTTCCATTGTTCTCGGAATTCCGCTGACGTTTAAAAATGCTTTGGAACTCTTCCATTATTCTCGGAAATCTGCTGAAGTTTAAAAATGCTTCGGAACTCTTCCATTGTTCTCAGAATTCCGCTGAAGTTTAGAAATGCTTCGGTACTCTTCCATTGTTCTCGGAATTCCGCTGACATATAAAAATGCTTCGGAAATCTTGCATTGTTCTCGGCATTCCGCTGACGTTTAAAAATGCTTCGGAACTCTTCAATTGTTCTCGGAATTCTGCTGAACTTTTAAAATGCTTTGGAACTCTTCCATTGCTCTCGGAATTCTGCTGAAGTTTAAAAATGCTTCAGAACTCTTCCATTGTTTTCGGAATTCTGCTGAAGTTTAAAAATGCTTCGGAACTCTTCCATTGTTCTCAGAATTCCACTGACGTTTAAAAATGCTTCGGAAATCTTCCATTGTTTTCAAAATTCCGCTGACGCTTAAAAATGCTTCAGAACTCTTCCATTGTTCTCGGAATTCCGCTGACGTTTAATAATGCTTCGCAACTTTTTCATTGTTCTCGGAATTCCGCTGACGGTTAAAAATGCTTCGGAACTCTTCAATTGTTCTCGGAATTCTGTTGAACTTTTAAAATGCTTTGGAACTCTTCCATTGCTCTCGGAATTCTGCTGAAGTTTAAAAATGCTTCAGAACTCTTACATTGTTCTCGGAATTCTGCTGACGTTTAAAAATGCTTCGGAACTCTACCATTGTTCTCGGAATTCCGTTGAAGTTTAAAAATGCTTCGAAACTCTTCCATTGTTCTCGGAATTCTGCTGAAGTTTAAAAATGCTTCGGAACTCTTCCATTGTTCTCGGAATTCCGCTGACGTTTAATAATGCTTCGCAACTCTTTCATTGTTCTCGGAATTCCACTGACGTTTAAAAATGCTTCGGAACGCTTCCATTGTTCTCGGAATTCCGTTGAAGTTTAAAAATGCTTCGAAACTCTTCCATTGTTCTCGGAATTCTGCTGAAGTTTAAAAATGCTTTGGAACTCTTTCATTGTTCTCAGAATTCCGCTGACATTTAAAAATGCTTTGGTACTCTTCCATTGTTCTCGGAATTCCGCTGACATATAAAAATGCTTCGGAAATCTTGCATTGTTCTCGGCATTCCGCTGACGTTTAAAAATGCTTCGGAACTCTTCCATTGTTCTCAGAATTCCGCTAACGTTTAAAAATGCTTCAGAAATCTTCCATTGTTTTCAAAATTCCGCTGACGCTTAAATATGCTTCAGAACTATTCCATTGTTCTCGGAATTCCGCTGACGTTTAATAATGCTTCGCAACTCTTTCATTGTACTCGGAATTCCGCTAACGTTTAAAAATGCTTCGGAACTCTTCCATTGTTCTCGGAATTCCGTTGAAGTTTAAAAATGCTTCGAAACTCTTCCATTGTTCTGGGAATTCTGCTGAAGTTTAAAAATGCTTCGGAACTCTTCCATTGTTCTCGGAATTCCGCTGACATATAAAAATGCTTCGGAAATCTTGCATTGTTCTCGGCATTCCGCTGACGTTTAAAAATGCTTCGGAACTCTTCAATTGTTCTCGGAATTCTGCTGAACTTTTAAAATGCTTTGGAACTCTTCCATTGCTCTCGCAATTCTGCTGACGTTTAAAAATGCTTCGGAACTCTTCCATTGTTCTCGGAATTCTGTTGACGTTTAAAAATGCTTCGGAACTCTTCCATTGTTCTCGGAATTCCGCTGACTTTTAAAAATACTTCGAAACTCTTCCATTGTTCTCCAAATTCCGCTGAAGTTTAAAAATGCTTCGGAACCCTTCCATTGTTCTCGGAATTCTGCTGAAGTTTAAAAATGTTTCGGAACTCTTCCATTGTTCTCAGAATTCCGCTGAAGTTTAAAAATGCTTCGGACCTCTTCCATTGTTCTAGGAATTCTGCTGAAGTTTAAAAATTCATCTGAACTCTTCCATTATTCTCGGAATTCGTGTGAATTTTAAAAATGCTTCGGAACTCTTCTATTGTTCTCGGAATTCCGCTGAAGTTTAAAAATGCTTAAAATCTCTTACATTGTACTCGGAAATCCGCTGAAGTTTAAAAATGCTTCGGAACTCTTCCATTGCTCTCGGAATTCCGCTGACGTTTAATAATGCTTCGCAACTCTTTCATTGTTCTCGGAATTCCGCTGATGTTTAAAAATGCTTCGGAACTCTTCCATTGTTCTCGGAATTCCGTTGAAGTTTAAAAATGCTTCGAAACTCATCCATTGTTCTCGGAATTCTGCTGAAGTTTAAAAATGCTTCGGAACTCTTCCATTGTTCTCAGAATTCCGCTAACGTTTAAAAATGCTTCGGAAATCTTCCATTGTTTTCAAAATTCCGTTGACGCTTAAAAATGCTTCAGAACTCTTCCATTGTTCTCGGAATTCCGCTGACGTTTAATAATGCTTCGCAACTCTTTCATTGTACTCGGAATTCCGCTAACGTTTAAAAATGCTTCGGAACTCTTCCATTGTTCTCGGAATTCCGTTGAAGTTTAAAAATGCTTCGAAACTCTTCCATTGTTCTCGGAATTCTGCTGAAGTTTAAAAATGCTTCAGAACTCTTCCATTGTTCTCAGAATTCCGCTAACGTTTAAAAATGCTTCGGAAATCTTCCATTGTTTTCAAAATTCCGCTGACGCTTACAAATGCTTCAGAACTTTTCCATTGTTCTCGGAATTCCGCTGACTTTTAAAAATACTTCGAAACTCTTCCATTGTTCTCCAAATTCCGCTGAAGTTTAAAAATGCTTCGGAACTCTTCCATTGTTCTCGGAATTCCGCTGACGTTTAAAAATGCTTCACAACTCTTCCATTGTTCTCGGAATTCCGCTGACTTTTAAAAATACTTCGAAACTCTTCCATTGTTCTCCAAATTCCGCTGAAGTTTAAAAATGCTTCGGAACCCTTCCATTGTTCTGGGAATTCTGCTGAAGTTTAAAAATGCTTCGGAACTCTTCCATTGTTCTCAGAATTCCGCTGACGTTTAAAAATGCTTCGGTACTCTTCCATTGTTCTCGGAATTCCGTTGAAGTTTAAAAATGCTTCGAAACTCTTCCATTGTTCTCGGAATTCTGCTGAAGTTTAAAAATGCTTCGGAACTCTTCCATTGTTCTCAGAATTCCGCTAACATTTAAAAATGCTTCAGAAATCTTCCATTGTTTTCAAAATTCCGCTGACGCTTAAATATGCTTCAGAACTCTTCCATTGTTCTCGGAATTCCGCTGACGTTTAATAATGCTTCGCAACTCTTTCATTGTACTCGGAATTCCGCTAACGTTTAAAAAGGCTTCGGAACTCTTCCATTGTTCTCGGAATTCCGTTGAAGTTTAAAAATGCTTCGAAACTCTTCCATTGTTCTGGGAATTCTGCTGAAGTTTAAAAATGCTTCAGAACTCTTACATTGTTCTCGGAATTCTGCTGACGTTTAAAAATGCTTCGGTACTCTTCCTTTGTTCTCGGAATTCCGCTGACATATAAAAATGCTTCGGTACTCTTCCTTTGTTCTCGGAATTCCGCTGACATATAAAAATGCTTTGAAACTCTTCAATTGTTCTCGGAATTCTGCTGAACTTTTAAAATGCTTTGGAACTCTTCCATTGCTCTCGGAATTCTGCTGAAGTTTAAAAATGCTTCAGAACTCTTCCATTGTTTTCGGAATTCTGCTGAAGTTTAAAAATGCTTCGGAACTCTTCCATTGTTCTCAGAATTCCACTGACGTTTAAAAATGCTTCGGAAATCTTCCATTGTTTTCAAAATTCCGCTGACGCTTAAAAATGCTTCAGAACTCTTCCATTGTTCTCGGAATTCCGCTGACGTTTAATAATGCTTCGCAACTTTTTCATTGTTCTCGGAATTCCGCTGACGGTTAAAAATGCTTCGGAACTCTTCAATTGTTCTCGGAATTCTGTTGAACTTTTAAAATGCTTTGTAACTCTTCCATTGCTCTCGGAATTCTGCTGAAGTTTAAAAATGCTTCAGAACTCTTACATTGTTCTCGGAATTCTGCTGAAGTTTAAAAATGCTTCGGAACTCTTCCATTGTTCTCGGAATTCCGCTGACGTTTAATAATGCTTCGCAACTCTTTCATTGTTCTCGGAATTCCACTGACGTTTAAAAATGCTTCGGAACGCTTCCATTGTTCTCGGAATTCCGTTGAAGTTTAAAAATGCTTCGAAACTCTTCCATTGTTCTCGGAATTCTGCTGAAGTTTAAAAATGCTTTGGAACTCTTTCATTGTTCTCAGAATTCCGCTGACATTTAAAAATGCTTTGGTACTCTTCCATTGTTCTCGGAATTCCGCTGACATATAAAAATGCTTCGGAAATCTTGCATTGTTCTCGGCATTCCGCTGACGTTTAAAAATGCTTCGGAACTCTTCAATTGTTCTCGGAATTCTGCTGAACTTTTAAAATGCTTTGGAACTCTTCCCTTGCTCTCGGAATTCTGCTGAAGTTTAAAAATGCTTCAGAACTCTTACATTGTTCTCGGAATTCTGCTGAAGTTTAAAAATGCTTCGGAACTCTTCCATTGTTCTCAGAATTCCGCTAACGTTTAAAAATGCTTCAGAAATCTTCCATTGTTTTCAAAATTCCGCTGACGCTTAAATATGCTTCAGAACTATTCCATTGTTCTCGGAATTCCGCTGACGTTTAATAATGCTTCGCAACTCTTTCATTGTACTCGGAATTCCGCTAACGTTTAAAAATGCTTCGGAACTCTTCCATTGTTCTCGGAATTCCGTTGAAGTTTAAAAATGCTTCGAAACTCTTCCATTGTTCTGGGAATTCTGCTGAAGTTTAAAAATGCTTCGGAACTCTTCCATTGTTCTCGGAATTCCGCTGACATATAAAAATGCTTCGGAAATCTTGCATTGTTCTCGGCATTCCGCTGACGTTTAAAAATGCTTCGGAACTCTTCAATTGTTCTCGGAATTCTGCTGAACTTTTAAAATGCTTTGGAACTCTTCCATTGCTCTCGCAATTCTGCTGACGTTTAAAAATGCTTCGGAACTCTTCCATTGTTCTCGGAATTCTGTTGACGTTTAAAAATGCTTCGGAACTCTTCCATTGTTCTCGGAATTCCGCTGACTTTTAAAAATACTTCGAAACTCTTCCATTGTTCTCCAAATTCCGCTGAAGTTTAAAAATGCTTCGGAACCCTTCCATTGTTCTCGGAATTCTGCTGAAGTTTAAAAATGTTTCGGAACTCTTCCATTGTTCTCAGAATTCCGCTGAAGTTTAAAAATGCTTCGGACCTCTTCCATTGTTCTAGGAATTCTGCTGAAGTTTAAAAATTCATCTGAACTCTTCCATTATTCTCGGAATTCGTGTGAATTTTAAAAATGCTTCGGAACTCTTCTATTGTTCTCGGAATTCCGCTGAAGTTTAAAAATGCTTAAAATCTCTTACATTGTACTCGGAAATCCGCTGAAGTTTAAAAATGCTTCGGAACTCTTCCATTGCTCTCGGAATTCCGCTGACGTTTAATAATGCTTCGCAACTCTTTCATTGTTCTCGGAATTCCGCTGATGTTTAAAAATGCTTCGGAACTCTTCCATTGTTCTCGGAATTCCGTTGAAGTTTAAAAATGCTTCGAAACTCATCCATTGTTCTCGGAATTCTGCTGAAGTTTAAAAATGCTTCGGAACTCTTCCATTGTTCTCAGAATTCCGCTAACGTTTAAAAATGCTTCGGAAATCTTCCATTGTTTTCAAAATTCCGCTGACGCTTAAAAATGCTTCAGAACTCTTCCATTGTTCTCGGAATTCCGCTGACGTTTAATAATGCTTCGCAACTCTTTCATTGTACTCGGAATTCCGCTAACGTTTAAAAATGCTTCGGAACTCTTCCATTGTTCTCGGAATTCCGTTGAAGTTTAAAAATGCTTCGAAACTCTTCCATTGTTCTCGGAATTCTGCTGAAGTTTAAAAATGCTTCAGAACTCTTCCATTGTTCTCAGAATTCCGCTAACGTTTAAAAATGCTTCGGAAATCTTCCATTGTTTTCAAAATTCCGCTGACGCTTACAAATGCTTCAGAACTCTTCCATTGTTCTCGGAATTCCGCTGACTTTTAAAAATACTTCGAAACTCTTCCATTGTTCTACAAATTCTGCTGAAGTTTAAAAATGCTTCGGAACTCTTCCATTGTTCTCGGAATTCCGCTGACGTTTAAAAATGCTTCAGAACTCTTCCATTGTTCTCGGAATTCTGCTGTAGTTTAAAAATGCTTCGGAACTCTTCCATTGTTCTCAGAATTCCGCTGACGTTTAAAAATGCTTCGGAAATCTTCCATTGTTTTCAAAATTCCGCTGACGTTTAAAAATGCTTCAGAACTCTTCCATTGTTCTCGGAATTCCGCTGACGTTTTAAAATGCTTCGGTACTCTTCCATTGTTCTCGGAATTCCGCTGACATATAAAAATGCTTCGGAAATCTTGCATTGTTCTCGGCATTCCGCTGACGTTTAAAAATGCTTTGGAACTCTTCCATTGTTCTCAGAATTCCGCTGACGTTTAAAAATGCTTCGGAAATCTTCCATAGTTTTCAAAATTCCGCTGACGTTTAAAAATGCTTCAGAACTCTTCCATTGTTCTCGGAATTCCGCTGACGTTTAAAAATGCTTTGGAACTCTTCCATTATTCTCGGAAATCTGCTGAAGTTTAAAAATGCTTCGGAACTCTTCCATTGTTCTCAGAATTCCGCTGAAGTTTAGAAATGCTTCGGTACTCTTCCATTGTTCTCGGAATTCCGCTGACATATAAAAATGCTTCGGAAATCTTGCATTGTTCTCGGCATTCCGCTGACGTTTAAAAATGCTTCGGAACTCTTCAATTGTTCTCGGAATTCTGCTGAACTTTTAAAATGCTTTGGAACTCTTCCATTGCTCTCGGAATTCTGCTGAAGTTTAAAAATGCTTCAGAACTCTTCCATTGTTTTCGGAATTCTGCTGAAGTTTAAAAATGCTTCGGAACTCTTCCATTGTTCTCAGAATTCCACTGACGTTTAAAAATGCTTCGGAAATCTTCCATTGTTTTCAAAATTCCGCTGACGCTTAAAAATGCTTCAGAACTCTTCCATTGTTCTCGGAATTCCGCTGACGTTTAATAATGCTTCGCAACTTTTTCATTGTTCTCGGAATTCCGCTGACGGTTAAAAATGCTTCGGAACTCTTCAATTGTTCTCGGAATTCTGTTGAACTTTTAAAATGCTTTGGAACTCTTCCATTGCTCTCGGAATTCTGCTGAAGTTTAAAAATGCTTCAGAACTCTTACATTGTTCTCGGAATTCTGCTGACGTTTAAAAATGCTTCGGAACTCTACCATTGTTCTCGGAATTCCGTTGAAGTTTAAAAATGCTTCGAAACTCTTCCATTGTTCTCGGAATTCTGCTGAAGTTTAAAAATGCTTCGGAACTCTTCCATTGTTCTCGGAATTCCGCTGACGTTTAATAATGCTTCGCAACTCTTTCATTGTTCTCGGAATTCCACTGACGTTTAAAAATGCTTCGGAACGCTTCCATTGTTCTCGGAATTCCGTTGAAGTTTAAAAATGCTTCGAAACTCTTCCATTGTTCTCGGAATTCTGCTGAAGTTTAAAAATGCTTTGGAACTCTTTCATTGTTCTCAGAATTCCGCTGACATTTAAAAATGCTTTGGTACTCTTCCATTGTTCTCGGAATTCCGCTGACATATAAAAATGCTTCGGAAATCTTGCATTGTTCTCGGCATTCCGCTGACGTTTAAAAATGCTTCGGAACTCTTCCATTGTTCTCAGAATTCCGCTAACGTTTAAAAATGCTTCAGAAATCTTCCATTGTTTTCAAAATTCCGCTGACGCTTAAATATGCTTCAGAACTATTCCATTGTTCTCGGAATTCCGCTGACGTTTAATAATGCTTCGCAACTCTTTCATTGTACTCGGAATTCCGCTAACGTTTAAAAATGCTTCGGAACTCTTCCATTGTTCTCGGAATTCCGTTGAAGTTTAAAAATGCTTCGAAACTCTTCCATTGTTCTGGGAATTCTGCTGAAGTTTAAAAATGCTTCGGAACTCTTCCATTGTTCTCGGAATTCCGCTGACATATAAAAATGCTTCGGAAATCTTGCATTGTTCTCGGCATTCCGCTGACGTTTAAAAATGCTTCGGAACTCTTCAATTGTTCTCGGAATTCTGCTGAACTTTTAAAATGCTTTGGAACTCTTCCATTGCTCTCGCAATTCTGCTGACGTTTAAAAATGCTTCGGAACTCTTCCATTGTTCTCGGAATTCTGTTGACGTTTAAAAATGCTTCGGAACTCTTCCATTGTTCTCGGAATTCCGCTGACTTTTAAAAATACTTCGAAACTCTTCCATTGTTCTCCAAATTCCGCTGAAGTTTAAAAATGCTTCGGAACCCTTCCATTGTTCTCGGAATTCTGCTGAAGTTTAAAAATGTTTCGGAACTCTTCCATTGTTCTCAGAATTCCGCTGAAGTTTAAAAATGCTTCGGACCTCTTCCATTGTTCTAGGAATTCTGCTGAAGTTTAAAAATTCATCTGAACTCTTCCATTATTCTCGGAATTCGTGTGAATTTTAAAAATGCTTCGGAACTCTTCTATTGTTCTCGGAATTCCGCTGAAGTTTAAAAATGCTTAAAATCTCTTACATTGTACTCGGAAATCCGCTGAAGTTTAAAAATGCTTCGGAACTCTTCCATTGCTCTCGGAATTCCGCTGACGTTTAATAATGCTTCGCAACTCTTTCATTGTTCTCGGAATTCCGCTGATGTTTAAAAATGCTTCGGAACTCTTCCATTGTTCTCGGAATTCCGTTGAAGTTTAAAAATGCTTCGAAACTCATCCATTGTTCTCGGAATTCTGCTGAAGTTTAAAAATGCTTCGGAACTCTTCCATTGTTCTCAGAATTCCGCTAACGTTTAAAAATGCTTCGGAAATCTTCCATTGTTTTCAAAATTCCGTTGACGCTTAAAAATGCTTCAGAACTCTTCCATTGTTCTCGGAATTCCGCTGACGTTTAATAATGCTTCGCAACTCTTTCATTGTACTCGGAATTCCGCTAACGTTTAAAAATGCTTCGGAACTCTTCCATTGTTCTCGGAATTCCGTTGAAGTTTAAAAATGCTTCGAAACTCTTCCATTGTTCTCGGAATTCTGCTGAAGTTTAAAAATGCTTCAGAACTCTTCCATTGTTCTCAGAATTCCGCTAACGTTTAAAAATGCTTCGGAAATCTTCCATTGTTTTCAAAATTCCGCTGACGCTTACAAATGCTTCAGAACTTTTCCATTGTTCTCGGAATTCCGCTGACTTTTAAAAATACTTCGAAACTCTTCCATTGTTCTCCAAATTCCGCTGAAGTTTAAAAATGCTTCGGAACTCTTCCATTGTTCTCGGAATTCCGCTGACGTTTAAAAATGCTTCACAACTCTTCCATTGTTCTCGGAATTCCGCTGACTTTTAAAAATACTTCGAAACTCTTCCATTGTTCTCCAAATTCCGCTGAAGTTTAAAAATGCTTCGGAACCCTTCCATTGTTCTGGGAATTCTGCTGAAGTTTAAAAATGCTTCGGAACTCTTCCATTGTTCTCAGAATTCCGCTGACGTTTAAAAATGCTTCGGTACTCTTCCATTGTTCTCGGAATTCCGTTGAAGTTTAAAAATGCTTCGAAACTCTTCCATTGTTCTCGGAATTCTGCTGAAGTTTAAAAATGCTTCGGAACTCTTCCATTGTTCTCAGAATTCCGCTAACATTTAAAAATGCTTCAGAAATCTTCCATTGTTTTCAAAATTCCGCTGACGCTTAAATATGCTTCAGAACTCTTCCATTGTTCTCGGAATTCCGCTGACGTTTAATAATGCTTCGCAACTCTTTCATTGTACTCGGAATTCCGCTAACGTTTAAAAAGGCTTCGGAACTCTTCCATTGTTCTCGGAATTCCGTTGAAGTTTAAAAATGCTTCGAAACTCTTCCATTGTTCTGGGAATTCTGCTGAAGTTTAAAAATGCTTCAGAACTCTTACATTGTTCTCGGAATTCTGCTGACGTTTAAAAATGCTTCGGTACTCTTCCTTTGTTCTCGGAATTCCGCTGACATATAAAAATGCTTCGGTACTCTTCCTTTGTTCTCGGAATTCCGCTGACATATAAAAATGCTTTGAAACTCTTCAATTGTTCTCGGAATTCTGCTGAACTTTTAAAATGCTTTGGAACTCTTCCATTGCTCTCGGAATTCTGCTGAAGTTTAAAAATGCTTCAGAACTCTTCCATTGTTTTCGGAATTCTGCTGAAGTTTAAAAATGCTTCGGAACTCTTCCATTGTTCTCAGAATTCCACTGACGTTTAAAAATGCTTCGGAAATCTTCCATTGTTTTCAAAATTCCGCTGACGCTTAAAAATGCTTCAGAACTCTTCCATTGTTCTCGGAATTCCGCTGACGTTTAATAATGCTTCGCAACTTTTTCATTGTTCTCGGAATTCCGCTGACGGTTAAAAATGCTTCGGAACTCTTCAATTGTTCTCGGAATTCTGTTGAACTTTTAAAATGCTTTGTAACTCTTCCATTGCTCTCGGAATTCTGCTGAAGTTTAAAAATGCTTCAGAACTCTTACATTGTTCTCGGAATTCTGCTGAAGTTTAAAAATGCTTCGGAACTCTTCCATTGTTCTCGGAATTCCGCTGACGTTTAATAATGCTTCGCAACTCTTTCATTGTTCTCGGAATTCCACTGACGTTTAAAAATGCTTCGGAACGCTTCCATTGTTCTCGGAATTCCGTTGAAGTTTAAAAATGCTTCGAAACTCTTCCATTGTTCTCGGAATTCTGCTGAAGTTTAAAAATGCTTTGGAACTCTTTCATTGTTCTCAGAATTCCGCTGACATTTAAAAATGCTTTGGTACTCTTCCATTGTTCTCGGAATTCCGCTGACATATAAAAATGCTTCGGAAATCTTGCATTGTTCTCGGCATTCCGCTGACGTTTAAAAATGCTTCGGAACTCTTCAATTGTTCTCGGAATTCTGCTGAACTTTTAAAATGCTTTGGAACTCTTCCCTTGCTCTCGGAATTCTGCTGAAGTTTAAAAATGCTTCAGAACTCTTACATTGTTCTCGGAATTCTGCTGAAGTTTAAAAATGCTTCGGAACTCTTCCATTGTTCTCAGAATTCCGCTAACGTTTAAAAATGCTTCAGAAATCTTCCATTGTTTTCAAAATTCCGCTGACGCTTAAATATGCTTCAGAACTATTCCATTGTTCTCGGAATTCCGCTGACGTTTAATAATGCTTCGCAACTCTTTCATTGTACTCGGAATTCCGCTAACGTTTAAAAATGCTTCGGAACTCTTCCATTGTTCTCGGAATTCCGTTGAAGTTTAAAAATGCTTCGAAACTCTTCCATTGTTCTGGGAATTCTGCTGAAGTTTAAAAATGCTTCGGAACTCTTCCATTGTTCTCGGAATTCCGCTGACATATAAAAATGCTTCGGAAATCTTGCATTGTTCTCGGCATTCCGCTGACGTTTAAAAATGCTTCGGAACTCTTCAATTGTTCTCGGAATTCTGCTGAACTTTTAAAATGCTTTGGAACTCTTCCATTGCTCTCGCAATTCTGCTGACGTTTAAAAATGCTTCGGAACTCTTCCATTGTTCTCGGAATTCTGTTGACGTTTAAAAATGCTTCGGAACTCTTCCATTGTTCTCGGAATTCCGCTGACTTTTAAAAATACTTCGAAACTCTTCCATTGTTCTCCAAATTCCGCTGAAGTTTAAAAATGCTTCGGAACCCTTCCATTGTTCTCGGAATTCTGCTGAAGTTTAAAAATGTTTCGGAACTCTTCCATTGTTCTCAGAATTCCGCTGAAGTTTAAAAATGCTTCGGACCTCTTCCATTGTTCTAGGAATTCTGCTGAAGTTTAAAAATTCATCTGAACTCTTCCATTATTCTCGGAATTCGTGTGAATTTTAAAAATGCTTCGGAACTCTTCTATTGTTCTCGGAATTCCGCTGAAGTTTAAAAATGCTTAAAATCTCTTACATTGTACTCGGAAATCCGCTGAAGTTTAAAAATGCTTCGGAACTCTTCCATTGCTCTCGGAATTCCGCTGACGTTTAATAATGCTTCGCAACTCTTTCATTGTTCTCGGAATTCCGCTGATGTTTAAAAATGCTTCGGAACTCTTCCATTGTTCTCGGAATTCCGTTGAAGTTTAAAAATGCTTCGAAACTCATCCATTGTTCTCGGAATTCTGCTGAAGTTTAAAAATGCTTCGGAACTCTTCCATTGTTCTCAGAATTCCGCTAACGTTTAAAAATGCTTCGGAAATCTTCCATTGTTTTCAAAATTCCGCTGACGCTTAAAAATGCTTCAGAACTCTTCCATTGTTCTCGGAATTCCGCTGACGTTTAATAATGCTTCGCAACTCTTTCATTGTACTCGGAATTCCGCTAACGTTTAAAAATGCTTCGGAACTCTTCCATTGTTCTCGGAATTCCGTTGAAGTTTAAAAATGCTTCGAAACTCTTCCATTGTTCTCGGAATTCTGCTGAAGTTTAAAAATGCTTCAGAACTCTTCCATTGTTCTCAGAATTCCGCTAACGTTTAAAAATGCTTCGGAAATCTTCCATTGTTTTCAAAATTCCGCTGACGCTTACAAATGCTTCAGAACTCTTCCATTGTTCTCGGAATTCCGCTGACTTTTAAAAATACTTCGAAACTCTTCCATTGTTCTACAAATTCTGCTGAAGTTTAAAAATGCTTCGGAACTCTTCCATTGTTCTCGGAATTCCGCTGACGTTTAAAAATGCTTCACAACTCTTCCATTGTTCTCGGAATTCCGCTGACTTTTAAAAATACTTCGAAACTCTTTCATTGTTCTCCAAATTCCGCTGAAGTTTAAAAATGCTTCGGAACCCTTCCATTGTTCTCGGAATTCTGCTGAAGTTTAAAAATGCTTCGGAACTCTTCCATTGTTCTCAGAATTCTGCTGACGTTTAAAAATGCTTCGGAACTCTTCCATTGTTCTCGGAATTCCGCTGAAGTTTAAAAATGCTTCGGACCTCTTCCATTGTTCTAGGAATTCTGCTGAAGTCTAAAAATTCATCTGAACTCTTCCATTATTCTCGGAATTCGTGTGAATTTTAAAAATGCTTCGGAACTCTTCTATTGTTTTCGGAATTCCGCTGAAGTTTAAAAATACTTAAAATCTCTTACATTGTACTCGGAATTCCGCTGAAGTTTAAAAATGCTTCGGAACTCTTCCATTGCTCTCGGAATTCTGCTGAAGTTTAAAAATGCTTCAGAACTCTTACATTGTTCTCGGAATTCTGCTGACGTTTAAAAATGCTTCGGAACTCTTCCATTGTTCTCTGAATTCCGCTGACGTTTAAAAATGCTTCGGTACTCTTCCTTTGTTCTCGGAATTCCGCTGACATATAAAAATGCTTCGGAAATCTTGCATTGTTCTCGGCATTCCGCTGACGTTTAAAAATGCTTCGGAACTCTTCAATTGTTCTCGGAATTCTGCCGAACTTTTAAAATGCTTTGGAACTCTTCCATTGCTCTCGGAATTCTGCTGAAGTTTAAAAATGCTTCAGAACTCTTCCATTGTTCTCGGAATTCTGCTGTAGTTTAAAAATGCTTCGGAACTCTTCCATTGTTCTCAGAATTCCGCTGACGTTTAAAAATGCTTCGGAAATCTTCCATTGTTTTCAAAATTCCGCTGACGTTTAAAAATGCTTCAGAACTCTTCCATTGTTCTCGGAATTCCGCTGACGTTTTAAAATGCTTCGGTACTCTTCCATTGTTCTCGGAATTCCGCTGACATATAAAAATGCTTCGAAACTCTTCAATTGTTCTCGGAATTCTGCTGAACTTTTAAAATGCTTTGGAACTCTTCCATTGCTCTCGGAATTCTGCTGAAGTTTAAAAATGCTTCAGAACTCTTCCATTGTTCTCGGAATTCTGCTGTAGTTTAAAAATGCTTCGGAACTCTTCCATTGTTCTCAGAATTCCGCTGACGTTTAAAAATGCTTCGGAAATCTTCCATTGTTTTCAAAATTCCGCTGACGTTTAAAAATGCTTCAGAACTCTTCCATTGTTCTCGGAATTCCGCTGACGTTTTAAAATGCTTCGGTACTCTTCCATTGTTCTCGGAATTCCGCTGACATATAAAAATGCTTCGGAAATCTTGCATTGTTCTCGGCATTCCGCTGACGTTTAAAAATGCTTTGGAACTCTTCCATTGTTCTCAGAATTCCGCTGACGTTTAAAAATGCTTCGGAAATCTTCCATAGTTTTCAAAATTCCGCTGACGTTTAAAAATGCTTCAGAACTCTTCCATTGTTCTCGGAATTCCGCTGACGTTTAAAAATGCTTTGGAACTCTTCCATTATTCTCGGAAATCTGCTGAAGTTTAAAAATGCTTCGGAACTCTTCCATTGTTCTCAGAATTCCGCTGAAGTTTAGAAATGCTTCGGTACTCTTCCATTGTTCTCGGAATTCCGCTGACATATAAAAATGCTTCGGAAATCTTGCATTGTTCTCGGCATTCCGCTGACGTTTAAAAATGCTTCGGAACTCTTCAATTGTTCTCGGAATTCTGCTGAACTTTTAAAATGCTTTGGAACTCTTCCATTGCTCTCGGAATTCTGCTGAAGTTTAAAAATGCTTCAGAACTCTTCCATTGTTTTCGGAATTCTGCTGAAGTTTAAAAATGCTTCGGAACTCTTCCATTGTTCTCAGAATTCCACTGACGTTTAAAAATGCTTCGGAAATCTTCCATTGTTTTCAAAATTCCGCTGACGCTTAAAAATGCTTCAGAACTCTTCCATTGTTCTCGGAATTCCGCTGACGTTTAATAATGCTTCGCAACTTTTTCATTGTTCTCGGAATTCCGCTGACGGTTAAAAATGCTTCGGAACTCTTCAATTGTTCTCGGAATTCTGTTGAACTTTTAAAATGCTTTGGAACTCTTCCATTGCTCTCGGAATTCTGCTGAAGTTTAAAAATGCTTCAGAACTCTTACATTGTTCTCGGAATTCTGCTGACGTTTAAAAATGCTTCGGAACTCTACCATTGTTCTCGGAATTCCGTTGAAGTTTAAAAATGCTTCGAAACTCTTCCATTGTTCTCGGAATTCTGCTGAAGTTTAAAAATGCTTCGGAACTCTTCCATTGTTCTCGGAATTCCGCTGACGTTTAATAATGCTTCGCAACTCTTTCATTGTTCTCGGAATTCCACTGACGTTTAAAAATGCTTCGGAACGCTTCCATTGTTCTCGGAATTCCGTTGAAGTTTAAAAATGCTTCGAAACTCTTCCATTGTTCTCGGAATTCTGCTGAAGTTTAAAAATGCTTTGGAACTCTTTCATTGTTCTCAGAATTCCGCTGACATTTAAAAATGCTTTGGTACTCTTCCATTGTTCTCGGAATTCCGCTGACATATAAAAATGCTTCGGAAATCTTGCATTGTTCTCGGCATTCCGCTGACGTTTAAAAATGCTTCGGAACTCTTCCATTGTTCTCAGAATTCCGCTAACGTTTAAAAATGCTTCAGAAATCTTCCATTGTTTTCAAAATTCCGCTGACGCTTAAATATGCTTCAGAACTATTCCATTGTTCTCGGAATTCCGCTGACGTTTAATAATGCTTCGCAACTCTTTCATTGTACTCGGAATTCCGCTAACGTTTAAAAATGCTTCGGAACTCTTCCATTGTTCTCGGAATTCCGTTGAAGTTTAAAAATGCTTCGAAACTCTTCCATTGTTCTGGGAATTCTGCTGAAGTTTAAAAATGCTTCGGAACTCTTCCATTGTTCTCGGAATTCCGCTGACATATAAAAATGCTTCGGAAATCTTGCATTGTTCTCGGCATTCCGCTGACGTTTAAAAATGCTTCGGAACTCTTCAATTGTTCTCGGAATTCTGCTGAACTTTTAAAATGCTTTGGAACTCTTCCATTGCTCTCGCAATTCTGCTGACGTTTAAAAATGCTTCGGAACTCTTCCATTGTTCTCGGAATTCTGTTGACGTTTAAAAATGCTTCGGAACTCTTCCATTGTTCTCGGAATTCCGCTGACTTTTAAAAATACTTCGAAACTCTTCCATTGTTCTCCAAATTCCGCTGAAGTTTAAAAATGCTTCGGAACCCTTCCATTGTTCTCGGAATTCTGCTGAAGTTTAAAAATGTTTCGGAACTCTTCCATTGTTCTCAGAATTCCGCTGAAGTTTAAAAATGCTTCGGACCTCTTCCATTGTTCTAGGAATTCTGCTGAAGTTTAAAAATTCATCTGAACTCTTCCATTATTCTCGGAATTCGTGTGAATTTTAAAAATGCTTCGGAACTCTTCTATTGTTCTCGGAATTCCGCTGAAGTTTAAAAATGCTTAAAATCTCTTACATTGTACTCGGAAATCCGCTGAAGTTTAAAAATGCTTCGGAACTCTTCCATTGCTCTCGGAATTCCGCTGACGTTTAATAATGCTTCGCAACTCTTTCATTGTTCTCGGAATTCCGCTGATGTTTAAAAATGCTTCGGAACTCTTCCATTGTTCTCGGAATTCCGTTGAAGTTTAAAAATGCTTCGAAACTCATCCATTGTTCTCGGAATTCTGCTGAAGTTTAAAAATGCTTCGGAACTCTTCCATTGTTCTCAGAATTCCGCTAACGTTTAAAAATGCTTCGGAAATCTTCCATTGTTTTCAAAATTCCGTTGACGCTTAAAAATGCTTCAGAACTCTTCCATTGTTCTCGGAATTCCGCTGACGTTTAATAATGCTTCGCAACTCTTTCATTGTACTCGGAATTCCGCTAACGTTTAAAAATGCTTCGGAACTCTTCCATTGTTCTCGGAATTCCGTTGAAGTTTAAAAATGCTTCGAAACTCTTCCATTGTTCTCGGAATTCTGCTGAAGTTTAAAAATGCTTCAGAACTCTTCCATTGTTCTCAGAATTCCGCTAACGTTTAAAAATGCTTCGGAAATCTTCCATTGTTTTCAAAATTCCGCTGACGCTTACAAATGCTTCAGAACTTTTCCATTGTTCTCGGAATTCCGCTGACTTTTAAAAATACTTCGAAACTCTTCCATTGTTCTCCAAATTCCGCTGAAGTTTAAAAATGCTTCGGAACTCTTCCATTGTTCTCGGAATTCCGCTGACGTTTAAAAATGCTTCACAACTCTTCCATTGTTCTCGGAATTCCGCTGACTTTTAAAAATACTTCGAAACTCTTCCATTGTTCTCCAAATTCCGCTGAAGTTTAAAAATGCTTCGGAACCCTTCCATTGTTCTGGGAATTCTGCTGAAGTTTAAAAATGCTTCGGAACTCTTCCATTGTTCTCAGAATTCCGCTGACGTTTAAAAATGCTTCGGTACTCTTCCATTGTTCTCGGAATTCCGTTGAAGTTTAAAAATGCTTCGAAACTCTTCCATTGTTCTCGGAATTCTGCTGAAGTTTAAAAATGCTTCGGAACTCTTCCATTGTTCTCAGAATTCCGCTAACATTTAAAAATGCTTCAGAAATCTTCCATTGTTTTCAAAATTCCGCTGACGCTTAAATATGCTTCAGAACTCTTCCATTGTTCTCGGAATTCCGCTGACGTTTAATAATGCTTCGCAACTCTTTCATTGTACTCGGAATTCCGCTAACGTTTAAAAATGCTTCGGAACTCTTCCATTGTTCTCGGAATTCCGTTGAAGTTTAAAAATGCTTCGAAACTCTTCCATTGTTCTGGGAATTCTGCTGAAGTTTAAAAATGCTTCAGAACTCTTACATTGTTCTCGGAATTCTGCTGACGTTTAAAAATGCTTCGGTACTCTTCCTTTGTTCTCGGAATTCCGCTGACATATAAAAATGCTTCGGTACTCTTCCTTTGTTCTCGGAATTCCGCTGACATATAAAAATGCTTTGAAACTCTTCAATTGTTCTCGGAATTCTGCTGAACTTTTAAAATGCTTTGGAACTCTTCCATTGCTCTCGGAATTCTGCTGAAGTTTAAAAATGCTTCAGAACTCTTCCATTGTTTTCGGAATTCTGCTGAAGTTTAAAAATGCTTCGGAACTCTTCCATTGTTCTCAGAATTCCACTGACGTTTAAAAATGCTTCGGAAATCTTCCATTGTTTTCAAAATTCCGCTGACGCTTAAAAATGCTTCAGAACTCTTCCATTGTTCTCGGAATTCCGCTGACGTTTAATAATGCTTCGCAACTTTTTCATTGTTCTCGGAATTCCGCTGACGGTTAAAAATGCTTCGGAACTCTTCAATTGTTCTCGGAATTCTGTTGAACTTTTAAAATGCTTTGTAACTCTTCCATTGCTCTCGGAATTCTGCTGAAGTTTAAAAATGCTTCAGAACTCTTACATTGTTCTCGGAATTCTGCTGAAGTTTAAAAATGCTTCGGAACTCTTCCATTGTTCTCGGAATTCTGTTGACGTTTAAAAATGCTTCGGAACTCTTCCATTGTTCTCGGAATTCCGCTGACTTTTAAAAATACTTCGAAACTCTTCCATTGTTCTCCAAATTCCGCTGAAGTTTAAAAATGCTTCGGAACCCTTCCATTGTTCTCGGAATTCTGCTGAAGTTTAAAAATGTTTCGGAACTCTTCCATTGTTCTCAGAATTCCGCTGAAGTTTAAAAATGCTTCGGACCTCTTCCATTGTTCTAGGAATTCTGCTGAAGTTTAAAAATTCATCTGAACTCTTCCATTATTCTCGGAATTCGTGTGAATTTTAAAAATGCTTCGGAACTCTTCTATTGTTCTCGGAATTCCGCTGAAGTTTAAAAATGCTTAAAATCTCTTACATTGTACTCGGAAATCCGCTGAAGTTTAAAAATGCTTCGGAACTCTTCCATTGCTCTCGGAATTCCGCTGACGTTTAATAATGCTTCGCAACTCTTTCATTGTTCTCGGAATTCCGCTGATGTTTAAAAATGCTTCGGAACTCTTCCATTGTTCTCGGAATTCCGTTGAAGTTTAAAAATGCTTCGAAACTCATCCATTGTTCTCGGAATTCTGCTGAAGTTTAAAAATGCTTCGGAACTCTTCCATTGTTCTCAGAATTCCGCTAACGTTTAAAAATGCTTCGGAAATCTTCCATTGTTTTCAAAATTCCGTTGACGCTTAAAAATGCTTCAGAACTCTTCCATTGTTCTCGGAATTCCGCTGACGTTTAATAATGCTTCGCAACTCTTTCATTGTACTCGGAATTCCGCTAACGTTTAAAAATGCTTCGGAACTCTTCCATTGTTCTCGGAATTCCGTTGAAGTTTAAAAATGCTTCGAAACTCTTCCATTGTTCTCGGAATTCTGCTGAAGTTTAAAAATGCTTCAGAACTCTTCCATTGTTCTCAGAATTCCGCTAACGTTTAAAAATGCTTCGGAAATCTTCCATTGTTTTCAAAATTCCGCTGACGCTTACAAATGCTTCAGAACTTTTCCATTGTTCTCGGAATTCCGCTGACTTTTAAAAATACTTCGAAACTCTTCCATTGTTCTCCAAATTCCGCTGAAGTTTAAAAATGCTTCGGAACTCTTCCATTGTTCTCGGAATTCCGCTGACGTTTAAAAATGCTTCACAACTCTTCCATTGTTCTCGGAATTCCGCTGACTTTTAAAAATACTTCGAAACTCTTCCATTGTTCTCCAAATTCCGCTGAAGTTTAAAAATGCTTCGGAACCCTTCCATTGTTCTGGGAATTCTGCTGAAGTTTAAAAATGCTTCGGAACTCTTCCATTGTTCTCAGAATTCCGCTGACGTTTAAAAATGCTTCGGTACTCTTCCATTGTTCTCGGAATTCCGTTGAAGTTTAAAAATGCTTCGAAACTCTTCCATTGTTCTCGGAATTCTGCTGAAGTTTAAAAATGCTTCGGAACTCTTCCATTGTTCTCAGAATTCCGCTAACATTTAAAAATGCTTCAGAAATCTTCCATTGTTTTCAAAATTCCGCTGACGCTTAAATATGCTTCAGAACTCTTCCATTGTTCTCGGAATTCCGCTGACGTTTAATAATGCTTCGCAACTCTTTCATTGTACTCGGAATTCCGCTAACGTTTAAAAAGGCTTCGGAACTCTTCCATTGTTCTCGGAATTCCGTTGAAGTTTAAAAATGCTTCGAAACTCTTCCATTGTTCTGGGAATTCTGCTGAAGTTTAAAAATGCTTCAGAACTCTTACATTGTTCTCGGAATTCTGCTGACGTTTAAAAATGCTTCGGTACTCTTCCTTTGTTCTCGGAATTCCGCTGACATATAAAAATGCTTCGGTACTCTTCCTTTGTTCTCGGAATTCCGCTGACATATAAAAATGCTTTGAAACTCTTCAATTGTTCTCGGAATTCTGCTGAACTTTTAAAATGCTTTGGAACTCTTCCATTGCTCTCGGAATTCTGCTGAAGTTTAAAAATGCTTCAGAACTCTTCCATTGTTTTCGGAATTCTGCTGAAGTTTAAAAATGCTTCGGAACTCTTCCATTGTTCTCAGAATTCCACTGACGTTTAAAAATGCTTCGGAAATCTTCCATTGTTTTCAAAATTCCGCTGACGCTTAAAAATGCTTCAGAACTCTTCCATTGTTCTCGGAATTCCGCTGACGTTTAATAATGCTTCGCAACTTTTTCATTGTTCTCGGAATTCCGCTGACGGTTAAAAATGCTTCGGAACTCTTCAATTGTTCTCGGAATTCTGTTGAACTTTTAAAATGCTTTGTAACTCTTCCATTGCTCTCGGAATTCTGCTGAAGTTTAAAAATGCTTCAGAACTCTTACATTGTTCTCGGAATTCTGCTGAAGTTTAAAAATGCTTCGGAACTCTTCCATTGTTCTCGGAATTCCGCTGACGTTTAATAATGCTTCGCAACTCTTTCATTGTTCTCGGAATTCCACTGACGTTTAAAAATGCTTCGGAACGCTTCCATTGTTCTCGGAATTCCGTTGAAGTTTAAAAATGCTTCGAAACTCTTCCATTGTTCTCGGAATTCTGCTGAAGTTTAAAAATGCTTTGGAACTCTTTCATTGTTCTCAGAATTCCGCTGACATTTAAAAATGCTTTGGTACTCTTCCATTGTTCTCGGAATTCCGCTGACATATAAAAATGCTTCGGAAATCTTGCATTGTTCTCGGCATTCCGCTGACGTTTAAAAATGCTTCGGAACTCTTCAATTGTTCTCGGAATTCTGCTGAACTTTTAAAATGCTTTGGAACTCTTCCCTTGCTCTCGGAATTCTGCTGAAGTTTAAAAATGCTTCAGAACTCTTACATTGTTCTCGGAATTCTGCTGAAGTTTAAAAATGCTTCGGAACTCTTCCATTGTTCTCAGAATTCCGCTAACGTTTAAAAATGCTTCAGAAATCTTCCATTGTTTTCAAAATTCCGCTGACGCTTAAATATGCTTCAGAACTATTCCATTGTTCTCGGAATTCCGCTGACGTTTAATAATGCTTCGCAACTCTTTCATTGTACTCGGAATTCCGCTAACGTTTAAAAATGCTTCGGAACTCTTCCATTGTTCTCGGAATTCCGTTGAAGTTTAAAAATGCTTCGAAACTCTTCCATTGTTCTGGGAATTCTGCTGAAGTTTAAAAATGCTTCGGAACTCTTCCATTGTTCTCGGAATTCCGCTGACATATAAAAATGCTTCGGAAATCTTGCATTGTTCTCGGCATTCCGCTGACGTTTAAAAATGCTTCGGAACTCTTCAATTGTTCTCGGAATTCTGCTGAACTTTTAAAATGCTTTGGAACTCTTCCATTGCTCTCGCAATTCTGCTGACGTTTAAAAATGCTTCGGAACTCTTCCATTGTTCTCGGAATTCTGTTGACGTTTAAAAATGCTTCGGAACTCTTCCATTGTTCTCGGAATTCCGCTGACTTTTAAAAATACTTCGAAACTCTTCCATTGTTCTCCAAATTCCGCTGAAGTTTAAAAATGCTTCGGAACCCTTCCATTGTTCTCGGAATTCTGCTGAAGTTTAAAAATGTTTCGGAACTCTTCCATTGTTCTCAGAATTCCGCTGAAGTTTAAAAATGCTTCGGACCTCTTCCATTGTTCTAGGAATTCTGCTGAAGTTTAAAAATTCATCTGAACTCTTCCATTATTCTCGGAATTCGTGTGAATTTTAAAAATGCTTCGGAACTCTTCTATTGTTCTCGGAATTCCGCTGAAGTTTAAAAATGCTTAAAATCTCTTACATTGTACTCGGAAATCCGCTGAAGTTTAAAAATGCTTCGGAACTCTTCCATTGCTCTCGGAATTCCGCTGACGTTTAATAATGCTTCGCAACTCTTTCATTGTTCTCGGAATTCCGCTGATGTTTAAAAATGCTTCGGAACTCTTCCATTGTTCTCGGAATTCCGTTGAAGTTTAAAAATGCTTCGAAACTCATCCATTGTTCTCGGAATTCTGCTGAAGTTTAAAAATGCTTCGGAACTCTTCCATTGTTCTCAGAATTCCGCTAACGTTTAAAAATGCTTCGGAAATCTTCCATTGTTTTCAAAATTCCGCTGACGCTTAAAAATGCTTCAGAACTCTTCCATTGTTCTCGGAATTCCGCTGACGTTTAATAATGCTTCGCAACTCTTTCATTGTACTCGGAATTCCGCTAACGTTTAAAAATGCTTCGGAACTCTTCCATTGTTCTCGGAATTCCGTTGAAGTTTAAAAATGCTTCGAAACTCTTCCATTGTTCTCGGAATTCTGCTGAAGTTTAAAAATGCTTCAGAACTCTTCCATTGTTCTCAGAATTCCGCTAACGTTTAAAAATGCTTCGGAAATCTTCCATTGTTTTCAAAATTCCGCTGACGCTTACAAATGCTTCAGAACTCTTCCATTGTTCTCGGAATTCCGCTGACTTTTAAAAATACTTCGAAACTCTTCCATTGTTCTACAAATTCTGCTGAAGTTTAAAAATGCTTCGGAACTCTTCCATTGTTCTCGGAATTCCGCTGACGTTTAAAAATGCTTCACAACTCTTCCATTGTTCTCGGAATTCCGCTGACTTTTAAAAATACTTCGAAACTCTTTCATTGTTCTCCAAATTCCGCTGAAGTTTAAAAATGCTTCGGAACCCTTCCATTGTTCTCGGAATTCTGCTGAAGTTTAAAAATGCTTCGGAACTCTTCCATTGTTCTCAGAATTCTGCTGACGTTTAAAAATGCTTCGGAACTCTTCCATTGTTCTCGGAATTCCGCTGAAGTTTAAAAATGCTTCGGACCTCTTCCATTGTTCTAGGAATTCTGCTGAAGTCTAAAAATTCATCTGAACTCTTCCATTATTCTCGGAATTCGTGTGAATTTTAAAAATGCTTCGGAACTCTTCTATTGTTTTCGGAATTCCGCTGAAGTTTAAAAATACTTAAAATCTCTTACATTGTACTCGGAATTCCGCTGAAGTTTAAAAATGCTTCGGAACTCTTCCATTGCTCTCGGAATTCTGCTGAAGTTTAAAAATGCTTCAGAACTCTTACATTGTTCTCGGAATTCTGCTGACGTTTAAAAATGCTTCGGAACTCTTCCATTGTTCTCTGAATTCCGCTGACGTTTAAAAATGCTTCGGTACTCTTCCTTTGTTCTCGGAATTCCGCTGACATATAAAAATGCTTCGGAAATCTTGCATTGTTCTCGGCATTCCGCTGACGTTTAAAAATGCTTCGGAACTCTTCAATTGTTCTCGGAATTCTGCCGAACTTTTAAAATGCTTTGGAACTCTTCCATTGCTCTCGGAATTCTGCTGAAGTTTAAAAATGCTTCAGAACTCTTCCATTGTTCTCGGAATTCTGCTGTAGTTTAAAAATGCTTCGGAACTCTTCCATTGTTCTCAGAATTCCGCTGACGTTTAAAAATGCTTCGGAAATCTTCCATTGTTTTCAAAATTCCGCTGACGTTTAAAAATGCTTCAGAACTCTTCCATTGTTCTCGGAATTCCGCTGACGTTTTAAAATGCTTCGGTACTCTTCCATTGTTCTCGGAATTCCGCTGACATATAAAAATGCTTCGAAACTCTTCAATTGTTCTCGGAATTCTGCTGAACTTTTAAAATGCTTTGGAACTCTTCCATTGCTCTCGGAATTCTGCTGAAGTTTAAAAATGCTTCAGAACTCTTCCATTGTTCTCGGAATTCTGCTGTAGTTTAAAAATGCTTCGGAACTCTTCCATTGTTCTCAGAATTCCGCTGACGTTTAAAAATGCTTCGGAAATCTTCCATTGTTTTCAAAATTCCGCTGACGTTTAAAAATGCTTCAGAACTCTTCCATTGTTCTCGGAATTCCGCTGACGTTTTAAAATGCTTCGGTACTCTTCCATTGTTCTCGGAATTCCGCTGACATATAAAAATGCTTCGGAAATCTTGCATTGTTCTCGGCATTCCGCTGACGTTTAAAAATGCTTTGGAACTCTTCCATTGTTCTCAGAATTCCGCTGACGTTTAAAAATGCTTCGGAAATCTTCCATAGTTTTCAAAATTCCGCTGACGTTTAAAAATGCTTCAGAACTCTTCCATTGTTCTCGGAATTCCGCTGACGTTTAAAAATGCTTTGGAACTCTTCCATTATTCTCGGAAATCTGCTGAAGTTTAAAAATGCTTCGGAACTCTTCCATTGTTCTCAGAATTCCGCTGAAGTTTAGAAATGCTTCGGTACTCTTCCATTGTTCTCGGAATTCCGCTGACATATAAAAATGCTTCGGAAATCTTGCATTGTTCTCGGCATTCCGCTGACGTTTAAAAATGCTTCGGAACTCTTCAATTGTTCTCGGAATTCTGCTGAA
The DNA here is from genome assembly GCF_046119375.1 of Phyllobates terribilis. Lineage (NCBI taxonomy): Eukaryota > Metazoa > Chordata > Amphibia > Anura > Dendrobatidae > Phyllobates > Phyllobates terribilis. Next base: position 18,223,772 of record NW_027362782.1, read on the forward strand.
CTTTTAAAATGCTTTGGAACTCTTCCATTGCTCTCGGAATTCTGCTGAAGTTTAAAAATGCTTCAGAACTCTTCCATTGTTTTCGGAATTCTGCTGAAGTTTAAAAATGCTTCGGAACTCTTCCATTGTTCTCGGAATTCCGCTGACGTTTAATAATGCTTCGCAACTTTTTCATTGTTCTCGGAATTCCGCTGACGGTTAAAAATGCTTCGGAACTCTTCAATTGTTCTCGGAATTCTGTTGAACTTTTAAAATGCTTTGGAACTCTTCCATTGCTCTCGGAATTCTGCTGAAGTTTAAAAATGCTTCAGAACTCTTACATTGTTCTCGGAATTCTGCTGACGTTTAAAAATGCTTCGGAACTCTACCATTGTTCTCGGAATTCCGTTGAAGTTTAAAAATGCTTCGAAACTCTTCCATTGTTCTCGGAATTCTGCTGAAGTTTAAAAATGCTTCGGAACTCTTCCATTGTTCTCGGAATTCCGCTGACGTTTAATAATGCTTCGCAACTCTTTCATTGTTCTCGGAATTCCACTGACGTTTAAAAATGCTTCGGAACGCTTCCATTGTTCTCGGAATTCCGTTGAAGTTTAAAAATGCTTCGAAACTCTTCCATTGTTCTCGGAATTCTGCTGAAGTTTAAAAATGCTTTGGAACTCTTTCATTGTTCTCAGAATTCCGCTGACATTTAAAAATGCTTTGGTACTCTTCCATTGTTCTCGGAATTCCGCTGACATATAAAAATGCTTCGGAAATCTTGCATTGTTCTCGGCATTCCGCTGACGTTTAAAAATGCTTCGGAACTCTTCAATTGTTCTCGGAATTCTGCTGAACTTTTAAAATGCTTTGGAACTCTTCCCTTGCTCTCGGAATTCTGCTGAAGTTTAAAAATGCTTCAGAACTCTTACATTGTTCTCGGAATTCTGCTGAAGTTTAATAATGCTTCGCAACTTTTTCATTGTTCTCGGAATTCCGCTGACGGTTAAAAATGCTTCGGAACTCTTCAATTGTTCTCGGAATTCTGTTGAACTTTTAAAATGCTTTGTAACTCTTCCATTGCTCTCGGAATTCTGCTGAAGTTTAAAAATGCTTCAGAACTCTTACATTGTTCTCGGAATTCTGCTGAAGTTTAAAAATGCTTCGGAACTCTTCCATTGTTCTCGGAATTCCGCTGACGTTTAATAATGCTTCGCAACTCTTTCATTGTTCTCGGAATTCCACTGACGTTTAAAAATGCTTCGGAACGCTTCCATTGTTCTCGGAATTCCGTTGAAGTTTAAAAATGCTTCGAAACTCTTCCATTGTTCTCGGAATTCTGCTGAAGTTTAAAAATGCTTTGGAACTCTTTCATTGTTCTCAGAATTCCGCTGACATTTAAAAATGCTTTGGTACTCTTCCATTGTTCTCGGAATTCCGCTGACATATAAAAATGCTTCGGAAATCTTGCATTGTTCTCGGCATTCCGCTGACGTTTAAAAATGCTTCGGAACTCTTCAATTGTTCTCGGAATTCTGCTGAACTTTTAAAATGCTTTGGAACTCTTCCCTTGCTCTCGGAATTCTGCTGAAGTTTAAAAATGCTTCAGAACTCTTACATTGTTCTCGGAATTCTGCTGAAGTTTAAAAATGCTTCGGAACTCTTCCATTGTTCTCAGAATTCCGCTAACGTTTAAAAATGCTTCAGAAATCTTCCATTGTTTTCAAAATTCCGCTGACGCTTAAATATGCTTCAGAACTATTCCATTGTTCTCGGAATTCCGCTGACGTTTAATAATGCTTCGCAACTCTTTCATTGTACTCGGAATTCCGCTAACGTTTAAAAATGCTTCGGAACTCTTCCATTGTTCTCGGAATTCCGTTGAAGTTTAAAAATGCTTCGAAACTCTTCCATTGTTCTGGGAATTCTGCTGAAGTTTAAAAATGCTTCGGAACTCTTCCATTGTTCTCGGAATTCCGCTGACATATAAAAATGCTTCGGAAATCTTGCATTGTTCTCGGCATTCCGCTGACGTTTAAAAATGCTTCGGAACTCTTCAATTGTTCTCGGAATTCTGCTGAACTTTTAAAATGCTTTGGAACTCTTCCATTGCTCTCGCAATTCTGCTGACGTTTAAAAATGCTTCGGAACTCTTCCATTGTTCTCGGAATTCTGTTGACGTTTAAAAATGCTTCGGAACTCTTCCATTGTTCTCGGAATTCCGCTGACTTTTAAAAATACTTCGAAACTCTTCCATTGTTCTCCAAATTCCGCTGAAGTTTAAAAATGCTTCGGAACCCTTCCATTGTTCTCGGAATTCTGCTGAAGTTTAAAAATGTTTCGGAACTCTTCCATTGTTCTCAGAATTCCGCTGAAGTTTAAAAATGCTTCGGACCTCTTCCATTGTTCTAGGAATTCTGCTGAAGTTTAAAAATTCATCTGAACTCTTCCATTATTCTCGGAATTCGTGTGAATTTTAAAAATGCTTCGGAACTCTTCTATTGTTCTCGGAATTCCGCTGAAGTTTAAAAATGCTTAAAATCTCTTACATTGTACTCGGAAATCCGCTGAAGTTTAAAAATGCTTCGGAACTCTTCCATTGCTCTCGGAATTCCGCTGACGTTTAATAATGCTTCGCAACTCTTTCATTGTTCTCGGAATTCCGCTGATGTTTAAAAATGCTTCGGAACTCTTCCATTGTTCTCGGAATTCCGTTGAAGTTTAAAAATGCTTCGAAACTCATCCATTGTTCTCGGAATTCTGCTGAAGTTTAAAAATGCTTCGGAACTCTTCCATTGTTCTCAGAATTCCGCTAACGTTTAAAAATGCTTCGGAAATCTTCCATTGTTTTCAAAATTCCGCTGACGCTTAAAAATGCTTCAGAACTCTTCCATTGTTCTCGGAATTCCGCTGACGTTTAATAATGCTTCGCAACTCTTTCATTGTACTCGGAATTCCGCTAACGTTTAAAAATGCTTCGGAACTCTTCCATTGTTCTCGGAATTCCGTTGAAGTTTAAAAATGCTTCGAAACTCTTCCATTGTTCTCGGAATTCTGCTGAAGTTTAAAAATGCTTCAGAACTCTTCCATTGTTCTCAGAATTCCGCTAACGTTTAAAAATGCTTCGGAAATCTTCCATTGTTTTCAAAATTCCGCTGACGCTTACAAATGCTTCAGAACTCTTCCATTGTTCTCGGAATTCCGCTGACTTTTAAAAATACTTCGAAACTCTTCCATTGTTCTACAAATTCTGCTGAAGTTTAAAAATGCTTCGGAACTCTTCCATTGTTCTCGGAATTCCGCTGACGTTTAAAAATGCTTCACAACTCTTCCATTGTTCTCGGAATTCCGCTGACTTTTAAAAATACTTCGAAACTCTTTCATTGTTCTCCAAATTCCGCTGAAGTTTAAAAATGCTTCGGAACCCTTCCATTGTTCTCGGAATTCTGCTGAAGTTTAAAAATGCTTCGGAACTCTTCCATTGTTCTCAGAATTCTGCTGACGTTTAAAAATGCTTCGGAACTCTTCCATTGTTCTCGGAATTCCGCTGAAGTTTAAAAATGCTTCGGACCTCTTCCATTGTTCTAGGAATTCTGCTGAAGTCTAAAAATTCATCTGAACTCTTCCATTATTCTCGGAATTCGTGTGAATTTTAAAAATGCTTCGGAACTCTTCTATTGTTTTCGGAATTCCGCTGAAGTTTAAAAATACTTAAAATCTCTTACATTGTACTCGGAATTCCGCTGAAGTTTAAAAATGCTTCGGAACTCTTCCATTGCTCTCGGAATTCTGCTGAAGTTTAAAAATGCTTCAGAACTCTTACATTGTTCTCGGAATTCTGCTGACGTTTAAAAATGCTTCGGAACTCTTCCATTGTTCTCTGAATTCCGCTGACGTTTAAAAATGCTTCGGTACTCTTCCTTTGTTCTCGGAATTCCGCTGACATATAAAAATGCTTCGGAAATCTTGCATTGTTCTCGGCATTCCGCTGACGTTTAAAAATGCTTCGGAACTCTTCAATTGTTCTCGGAATTCTGCCGAACTTTTAAAATGCTTTGGAACTCTTCCATTGCTCTCGGAATTCTGCTGAAGTTTAAAAATGCTTCAGAACTCTTCCATTGTTCTCGGAATTCTGCTGTAGTTTAAAAATGCTTCGGAACTCTTCCATTGTTCTCAGAATTCCGCTGACGTTTAAAAATGCTTCGGAAATCTTCCATTGTTTTCAAAATTCCGCTGACGTTTAAAAATGCTTCAGAACTCTTCCATTGTTCTCGGAATTCCGCTGACGTTTTAAAATGCTTCGGTACTCTTCCATTGTTCTCGGAATTCCGCTGACATATAAAAATGCTTCGAAACTCTTCAATTGTTCTCGGAATTCTGCTGAACTTTTAAAATGCTTTGGAACTCTTCCATTGCTCTCGGAATTCTGCTGAAGTTTAAAAATGCTTCAGAACTCTTCCATTGTTCTCGGAATTCTGCTGTAGTTTAAAAATGCTTCGGAACTCTTCCATTGTTCTCAGAATTCCGCTGACGTTTAAAAATGCTTCGGAAATCTTCCATTGTTTTCAAAATTCCGCTGACGTTTAAAAATGCTTCAGAACTCTTCCATTGTTCTCGGAATTCCGCTGACGTTTTAAAATGCTTCGGTACTCTTCCATTGTTCTCGGAATTCCGCTGACATATAAAAATGCTTCGGAAATCTTGCATTGTTCTCGGCATTCCGCTGACGTTTAAAAATGCTTTGGAACTCTTCCATTGTTCTCAGAATTCCGCTGACGTTTAAAAATGCTTCGGAAATCTTCCATAGTTTTCAAAATTCCGCTGACGTTTAAAAATGCTTCAGAACTCTTCCATTGTTCTCGGAATTCCGCTGACGTTTAAAAATGCTTTGGAACTCTTCCATTATTCTCGGAAATCTGCTGAAGTTTAAAAATGCTTCGGAACTCTTCCATTGTTCTCAGAATTCCGCTGAAGTTTAGAAATGCTTCGGTACTCTTCCATTGTTCTCGGAATTCCGCTGACATATAAAAATGCTTCGGAAATCTTGCATTGTTCTCGGCATTCCGCTGACGTTTAAAAATGCTTCGGAACTCTTCAATTGTTCTCGGAATTCTGCTGAACTTTTAAAATGCTTTGGAACTCTTCCATTGCTCTCGGAATTCTGCTGAAGTTTAAAAATGCTTCAGAACTCTTCCATTGTTTTCGGAATTCTGCTGAAGTTTAAAAATGCTTCGGAACTCTTCCATTGTTCTCGGAATTCCGCTGACGTTTAATAATGCTTCGCAACTTTTTCATTGTTCTCGGAATTCCGCTGACGGTTAAAAATGCTTCGGAACTCTTCAATTGTTCTCGGAATTCTGTTGAACTTTTAAAATGCTTTGGAACTCTTCCATTGCTCTCGGAATTCTGCTGAAGTTTAAAAATGCTTCAGAACTCTTACATTGTTCTCGGAATTCTGCTGACGTTTAAAAATGCTTCGGAACTCTACCATTGTTCTCGGAATTCCGTTGAAGTTTAAAAATGCTTCGAAACTCTTCCATTGTTCTCGGAATTCTGCTGAAGTTTAAAAATGCTTCGGAACTCTTCCATTGTTCTCGGAATTCCGCTGACGTTTAATAATGCTTCGCAACTCTTTCATTGTTCTCGGAATTCCACTGACGTTTAAAAATGCTTCGGAACGCTTCCATTGTTCTCGGAATTCCGTTGAAGTTTAAAAATGCTTCGAAACTCTTCCATTGTTCTCGGAATTCTGCTGAAGTTTAAAAATGCTTTGGAACTCTTTCATTGTTCTCAGAATTCCGCTGACATTTAAAAATGCTTTGGTACTCTTCCATTGTTCTCGGAATTCCGCTGACATATAAAAATGCTTCGGAAATCTTGCATTGTTCTCGGCATTCCGCTGACGTTTAAAAATGCTTCGGAACTCTTCCATTGTTCTCAGAATTCCGCTAACGTTTAAAAATGCTTCAGAAATCTTCCATTGTTTTCAAAATTCCGCTGACGCTTAAATATGCTTCAGAACTATTCCATTGTTCTCGGAATTCCGCTGACGTTTAATAATGCTTCGCAACTCTTTCATTGTACTCGGAATTCCGCTAACGTTTAAAAATGCTTCGGAACTCTTCCATTGTTCTCGGAATTCCGTTGAAGTTTAAAAATGCTTCGAAACTCTTCCATTGTTCTGGGAATTCTGCTGAAGTTTAAAAATGCTTCGGAACTCTTCCATTGTTCTCGGAATTCCGCTGACATATAAAAATGCTTCGGAAATCTTGCATTGTTCTCGGCATTCCGCTGACGTTTAAAAATGCTTCGGAACTCTTCAATTGTTCTCGGAATTCTGCTGAACTTTTAAAATGCTTTGGAACTCTTCCATTGCTCTCGCAATTCTGCTGACGTTTAAAAATGCTTCGGAACTCTTCCATTGTTCTCGGAATTCTGTTGACGTTTAAAAATGCTTCGGAACTCTTCCATTGTTCTCGGAATTCCGCTGACTTTTAAAAATACTTCGAAACTCTTCCATTGTTCTCCAAATTCCGCTGAAGTTTAAAAATGCTTCGGAACCCTTCCATTGTTCTCGGAATTCTGCTGAAGTTTAAAAATGTTTCGGAACTCTTCCATTGTTCTCAGAATTCCGCTGAAGTTTAAAAATGCTTCGGACCTCTTCCATTGTTCTAGGAATTCTGCTGAAGTTTAAAAATTCATCTGAACTCTTCCATTATTCTCGGAATTCGTGTGAATTTTAAAAATGCTTCGGAACTCTTCTATTGTTCTCGGAATTCCGCTGAAGTTTAAAAATGCTTAAAATCTCTTACATTGTACTCGGAAATCCGCTGAAGTTTAAAAATGCTTCGGAACTCTTCCATTGCTCTCGGAATTCCGCTGACGTTTAATAATGCTTCGCAACTCTTTCATTGTTCTCGGAATTCCGCTGATGTTTAAAAATGCTTCGGAACTCTTCCATTGTTCTCGGAATTCCGTTGAAGTTTAAAAATGCTTCGAAACTCATCCATTGTTCTCGGAATTCTGCTGAAGTTTAAAAATGCTTCGGAACTCTTCCATTGTTCTCAGAATTCCGCTAACGTTTAAAAATGCTTCGGAAATCTTCCATTGTTTTCAAAATTCCGTTGACGCTTAAAAATGCTTCAGAACTCTTCCATTGTTCTCGGAATTCCGCTGACGTTTAATAATGCTTCGCAACTCTTTCATTGTACTCGGAATTCCGCTAACGTTTAAAAATGCTTCGGAACTCTTCCATTGTTCTCGGAATTCCGTTGAAGTTTAAAAATGCTTCGAAACTCTTCCATTGTTCTCGGAATTCTGCTGAAGTTTAAAAATGCTTCAGAACTCTTCCATTGTTCTCAGAATTCCGCTAACGTTTAAAAATGCTTCGGAAATCTTCCATTGTTTTCAAAATTCCGCTGACGCTTACAAATGCTTCAGAACTTTTCCATTGTTCTCGGAATTCCGCTGACTTTTAAAAATACTTCGAAACTCTTCCATTGTTCTCCAAATTCCGCTGAAGTTTAAAAATGCTTCGGAACTCTTCCATTGTTCTCGGAATTCCGCTGACGTTTAAAAATGCTTCACAACTCTTCCATTGTTCTCGGAATTCCGCTGACTTTTAAAAATACTTCGAAACTCTTCCATTGTTCTCCAAATTCCGCTGAAGTTTAAAAATGCTTCGGAACCCTTCCATTGTTCTGGGAATTCTGCTGAAGTTTAAAAATGCTTCGGAACTCTTCCATTGTTCTCAGAATTCCGCTGACGTTTAAAAATGCTTCGGTACTCTTCCATTGTTCTCGGAATTCCGTTGAAGTTTAAAAATGCTTCGAAACTCTTCCATTGTTCTCGGAATTCTGCTGAAGTTTAAAAATGCTTCGGAACTCTTCCATTGTTCTCAGAATTCCGCTAACATTTAAAAATGCTTCAGAAATCTTCCATTGTTTTCAAAATTCCGCTGACGCTTAAATATGCTTCAGAACTCTTCCATTGTTCTCGGAATTCCGCTGACGTTTAATAATGCTTCGCAACTCTTTCATTGTACTCGGAATTCCGCTAACGTTTAAAAATGCTTCGGAACTCTTCCATTGTTCTCGGAATTCCGTTGAAGTTTAAAAATGCTTCGAAACTCTTCCATTGTTCTGGGAATTCTGCTGAAGTTTAAAAATGCTTCAGAACTCTTACATTGTTCTCGGAATTCTGCTGACGTTTAAAAATGCTTCGGTACTCTTCCTTTGTTCTCGGAATTCCGCTGACATATAAAAATGCTTCGGTACTCTTCCTTTGTTCTCGGAATTCCGCTGACATATAAAAATGCTTTGAAACTCTTCAATTGTTCTCGGAATTCTGCTGAACTTTTAAAATGCTTTGGAACTCTTCCATTGCTCTCGGAATTCTGCTGAAGTTTAAAAATGCTTCAGAACTCTTCCATTGTTTTCGGAATTCTGCTGAAGTTTAAAAATGCTTCGGAACTCTTCCATTGTTCTCAGAATTCCACTGACGTTTAAAAATGCTTCGGAAATCTTCCATTGTTTTCAAAATTCCGCTGACGCTTAAAAATGCTTCAGAACTCTTCCATTGTTCTCGGAATTCCGCTGACGTTTAATAATGCTTCGCAACTTTTTCATTGTTCTCGGAATTCCGCTGACGGTTAAAAATGCTTCGGAACTCTTCAATTGTTCTCGGAATTCTGTTGAACTTTTAAAATGCTTTGTAACTCTTCCATTGCTCTCGGAATTCTGCTGAAGTTTAAAAATGCTTCAGAACTCTTACATTGTTCTCGGAATTCTGCTGAAGTTTAAAAATGCTTCGGAACTCTTCCATTGTTCTCGGAATTCCGCTGACGTTTAATAATGCTTCGCAACTCTTTCATTGTTCTCGGAATTCCACTGACGTTTAAAAATGCTTCGGAACGCTTCCATTGTTCTCGGAATTCCGTTGAAGTTTAAAAATGCTTCGAAACTCTTCCATTGTTCTCGGAATTCTGCTGAAGTTTAAAAATGCTTTGGAACTCTTTCATTGTTCTCAGAATTCCGCTGACATTTAAAAATGCTTTGGTACTCTTCCATTGTTCTCGGAATTCCGCTGACATATAAAAATGCTTCGGAAATCTTGCATTGTTCTCGGAATTCCACTGACGTTTAAAAATGCTTCGGAACGCTTCCATTGTTCTCGGAATTCTGCTGAAGTTTAAAAATGCTTCAGAACTCTTACATTGTTCTCGGAATTCTGCTGAAGTTTAAAAATGCTTCGGAACTCTTCCATTGTTCTCAGAATTCCGCTAACGTTTAAAAATGCTTCAGAAATCTTCCATTGTTTTCAAAATTCCGCTGACGCTTAAATATGCTTCAGAACTATTCCATTGTTCTCGGAATTCCGCTGACGTTTAATAATGCTTCGCAACTCTTTCATTGTACTCGGAATTCCGCTAACGTTTAAAAATGCTTCGGAACTCTTCCATTGTTCTCGGAATTCCGTTGAAGTTTAAAAATGCTTCGAAACTCTTCCATTGTTCTGGGAATTCTGCTGAAGTTTAAAAATGCTTCGGAACTCTTCCATTGTTCTCGGAATTCCGCTGACATATAAAAATGCTTCGGAAATCTTGCATTGTTCTCGGCATTCCGCTGACGTTTAAAAATGCTTCGGAACTCTTCAATTGTTCTCGGAATTCTGCTGAACTTTTAAAATGCTTTGGAACTCTTCCATTGCTCTCGCAATTCTGCTGACGTTTAAAAATGCTTCGGAACTCTTCCATTGTTCTCGGAATTCTGTTGACGTTTAAAAATGCTTCGGAACTCTTCCATTGTTCTCGGAATTCCGCTGACTTTTAAAAATACTTCGAAACTCTTCCATTGTTCTCCAAATTCCGCTGAAGTTTAAAAATGCTTCGGAACCCTTCCATTGTTCTCGGAATTCTGCTGAAGTTTAAAAATGTTTCGGAACTCTTCCATTGTTCTCAGAATTCCGCTGAAGTTTAAAAATGCTTCGGACCTCTTCCATTGTTCTAGGAATTCTGCTGAAGTTTAAAAATTCATCTGAACTCTTCCATTATTCTCGGAATTCGTGTGAATTTTAAAAATGCTTCGGAACTCTTCTATTGTTCTCGGAATTCCGCTGAAGTTTAAAAATGCTTAAAATCTCTTACATTGTACTCGGAAATCCGCTGAAGTTTAAAAATGCTTCGGAACTCTTCCATTGCTCTCGGAATTCCGCTGACGTTTAATAATGCTTCGCAACTCTTTCATTGTTCTCGGAATTCCGCTGATGTTTAAAAATGCTTCGGAACTCTTCCATTGTTCTCGGAATTCCGTTGAAGTTTAAAAATGCTTCGAAACTCATCCATTGTTCTCGGAATTCTGCTGAAGTTTAAAAATGCTTCGGAACTCTTCCATTGTTCTCAGAATTCCGCTAACGTTTAAAAATGCTTCGGAAATCTTCCATTGTTTTCAAAATTCCGCTGACGCTTAAAAATGCTTCAGAACTCTTCCATTGTTCTCGGAATTCCGCTGACGTTTAATAATGCTTCGCAACTCTTTCATTGTACTCGGAATTCCGCTAACGTTTAAAAATGCTTCGGAACTCTTCCATTGTTCTCGGAATTCCGTTGAAGTTTAAAAATGCTTCGAAACTCTTCCATTGTTCTCGGAATTCTGCTGAAGTTTAAAAATGCTTCAGAACTCTTCCATTGTTCTCAGAATTCCGCTAACGTTTAAAAATGCTTCGGAAATCTTCCATTGTTTTCCAAATTCCGCTGACGCTTACAAATGCTTCAGAACTTTTCCATTGTTCTCGGAATTCCGCTGACTTTTAAAAATACTTCGAAACTCTTCCATTGTTCTCCAAATTCCGCTGAAGTTTAAAAATGCTTCGGAACTCTTCCATTGTTCTCGGAATTCCGCTGACGTTTAAAAATGCTTCACAACTCTTCCATTGTTCTCGGAATTCCGCTGACTTTTAAAAATACTTCGAAACTCTTCCATTGTTCTCCAAATTCCGCTGAAGTTTAAAAATGCTTCGGAACCCTTCCATTGTTCTGGGAATTCTGCTGAAGTTTAAAAATGCTTCGGAACTCTTCCATTGTTCTCAGAATTCCGCTGACGTTTAAAAATGCTTCGGTACTCTTCCATTGTTCTCGGAATTCCGTTGAAGTTTAAAAATGCTTCGAAACTCTTCCATTGTTCTCGGAATTCTGCTGAAGTTTAAAAATGCTTCGGAACTCTTCCATTGTTCTCAGAATTCCGCTAACATTTAAAAATGCTTCAGAAATCTTCCATTGTTTTCAAAATTCCGCTGACGCTTAAATATGCTTCAGAACTCTTCCATTGTTCTCGGAATTCCGCTGACGTTTAATAATGCTTCGCAACTCTTTCATTGTACTCGGAATTCCGCTAACGTTTAAAAATGCTTCGGAACTCTTCCATTGTTCTCGGAATTCCGTTGAAGTTTAAAAATGCTTCGAAACTCTTCCATTGTTCTGGGAATTCTGCTGAAGTTTAAAAATGCTTCAGAACTCTTACATTGTTCTCGGAATTCTGCTGACGTTTAAAAATGCTTCGGTACTCTTCCTTTGTTCTCGGAATTCCGCTGACATATAAAAATGCTTCGGTACTCTTCCTTTGTTCTCGGAATTCCGCTGACATATAAAAATGCTTCGAAACTCTTCAATTGTTCTCGGAATTCTGCTGAACTTTTAAAATGCTTTGGAACTCTTCCATTGCTCTCGGAATTCTGCTGAAGTTTAAAAATGCTTCAGAACTCTTCCATTGTTTTCGGAATTCTGCTGAAGTTTAAAAATGCTTCGGAACTCTTCCATTGTTCTCAGAATTCCACTGACGTTTAAAAATGCTTCGGAAATCTTCCATTGTTTTCAAAATTCCGCTGACGCTTAAAAATGCTTCAGAACTCTTCCATTGTTCTCGGAATTCCGCTGACGTTTAATAATGCTTCGCAACTTTTTCATTGTTCTCGGAATTCCGCTGACGGTTAAAAATGCTTCGGAACTCTTCAATTGTTCTCGGAATTCTGTTGAACTTTTAAAATGCTTTGGAACTCTTCCATTGCTCTCGGAATTCTGCTGAAGTTTAAAAATGCTTCAGAACTCTTACATTGTTCTCGGAATTCTGCTGACGTTTAAAAATGCTTCGGAACTCTACCATTGTTCTCGGAATTCCGTTGAAGTTTAAAAATGCTTCGAAACTCTTCCATTGTTCTCGGAATTCTGCTGAAGTTTAAAAATGCTTCGGAACTCTTCCATTGTTCTCGGAATTCCGCTGACGTTTAATAATGCTTCGCAACTCTTTCATTGTTCTCGGAATTCCACTGACGTTTAAAAATGCTTCGGAACGCTTCCATTGTTCTCGGAATTCCGTTGAAGTTTAAAAATGCTTCGAAACTCTTCCATTGTTCTCGGAATTCTGCTGAAGTTTAAAAATGCTTTGGAACTCTTTCATTGTTCTCAGAATTCCGCTGACATTTAAAAATGCTTTGGTACTCTTCCATTGTTCTCGGAATTCCGCTGACATATAAAAATGCTTCGGAAATCTTGCATTGTTCTCGGCATTCCGCTGACGTTTAAAAATGCTTCGGAACTCTTCAATTGTTCTCGGAATTCTGCTGAACTTTTAAAATGCTTTGGAACTCTTCCCTTGCTCTCGGAATTCTGCTGAAGTTTAAAAATGCTTCAGAACTCTTACATTGTTCTCGGAATTCTGCTGAAGTTTAAAAATGCTTCGGAACTCTTCCATTGTTCTCAGAATTCCGCTAACGTTTAAAAATGCTTCAGAAATCTTCCATTGTTTTCAAAATTCCGCTGACGCTTAAATATGCTTCAGAACTATTCCATTGTTCTCGGAATTCCGCTGACGTTTAATAATGCTTCGCAACTCTTTCATTGTACTCGGAATTCCGCTAACGTTTAAAAATGCTTCGGAACTCTTCCATTGTTCTCGGAATTCCGTTGAAGTTTAAAAATGCTTCGAAACTCTTCCATTGTTCTGGGAATTCTGCTGAAGTTTAAAAATGCTTCGGAACTCTTCCATTGTTCTCGGAATTCCGCTGACATATAAAAATGCTTCGGAAATCTTGCATTGTTCTCGGCATTCCGCTGACGTTTAAAAATGCTTCGGAACTCTTCAATTGTTCTCGGAATTCTGCTGAACTTTTAAAATGCTTTGGAACTCTTCCATTGCTCTCGCAATTCTGCTGACGTTTAAAAATGCTTCGGAACTCTTCCATTGTTCTCGGAATTCTGTTGACGTTTAAAAATGCTTCGGAACTCTTCCATTGTTCTCGGAATTCCGCTGACTTTTAAAAATACTTCGAAACTCTTCCATTGTTCTCCAAATTCCGCTGAAGTTTAAAAATGCTTCGGAACCCTTCCATTGTTCTCGGAATTCTGCTGAAGTTTAAAAATGTTTCGGAACTCTTCCATTGTTCTCAGAATTCCGCTGAAGTTTAAAAATGCTTCGGACCTCTTCCATTGTTCTAGGAATTCTGCTGAAGTTTAAAAATTCATCTGAACTCTTCCATTATTCTCGGAATTCGTGTGAATTTTAAAAATGCTTCGGAACTCTTCTATTGTTCTCGGAATTCCGCTGAAGTTTAAAAATGCTTAAAATCTCTTACATTGTACTCGGAAATCCGCTGAAGTTTAAAAATGCTTCGGAACTCTTCCATTGCTCTCGGAATTCCGCTGACGTTTAATAATGCTTCGCAACTCTTTCATTGTTCTCGGAATTCCGCTGATGTTTAAAAATGCTTCGGAACTCTTCCATTGTTCTCGGAATTCCGTTGAAGTTTAAAAATGCTTCGAAACTCATCCATTGTTCTCGGAATTCTGCTGAAGTTTAAAAATGCTTCGGAACTCTTCCATTGTTCTCAGAATTCCGCTAACGTTTAAAAATGCTTCGGAAATCTTCCATTGTTTTCAAAATTCCGCTGACGCTTAAAAATGCTTCAGAACTCTTCCATTGTTCTCGGAATTCCGCTGACGTTTAATAATGCTTCGCAACTCTTTCATTGTACTCGGAATTCCGCTAACGTTTAAAAATGCTTCGGAACTCTTCCATTGTTCTCGGAATTCCGTTGAAGTTTAAAAATGCTTCGAAACTCTTCCATTGTTCTCGGAATTCTGCTGAAGTTTAAAAATGCTTCGGAACTCTTCCATTGTTCTCAGAATTCCGCTAACGTTTAAAAATGCTTCGGAAATCTTCCATTGTTTTCAAAATTCCGCTGACGCTTACAAATGCTTCAGAACTTTTCCATTGTTCTCGGAATTCCGCTGACTTTTAAAAATACTTCGAAACTCTTCCATTGTTCTCCAAATTCCGCTGAAGTTTAAAAATGCTTCGGAACCCTTCCATTGTTCTGGGAATTCTGCTGAAGTTTAAAAATGCTTCGGAACTCTTCCATTGTTCTCAGAATTCCGCTGACGTTTAAAAATGCTTCGGTACTCTTCCATTGTTCTCGGAATTCCGTTGAAGTTTAAAAATGCTTCGAAACTCTTCCATTGTTCTCGGAATTCTGCTGAAGTTTAAAAATGCTTCGGAACTCTTCCATTGTTCTCAGAATTCCGCTAACATTTAAAAATGCTTCAGAAATCTTCCATTGTTTTCAAAATTCCGCTGACGCTTAAATATGCTTCAGAACTCTTCCATTGTTCTCGGAATTCCGCTGACGTTTAATAATGCTTCGCAACTCTTTCATTGTACTCGGAATTCCGCTAACGTTTAAAAATGCTTCGGAACTCTTCCATTGTTCTCGGAATTCCGTTGAAGTTTAAAAATGCTTCGAAACTCTTCCATTGTTCTGGGAATTCTGCTGAAGTTTAAAAATGCTTCAGAACTCTTACATTGTTCTCGGAATTCTGCTGACGTTTAAAAATGCTTCGGTACTCTTCCTTTGTTCTCGGAATTCCGCTGACATATAAAAATGCTTCGGTACTCTTCCTTTGTTCTCGGAATTCCGCTGACATATAAAAATGCTTCGGAAATCTTGCATTGTTCTCGGCATTCCGCTGACGTTTAAAAATGCTTCGGAACTTTTCAATTGTTCTCGGAATTCTGCCGAACTTTTAAAATGCTTTGGAACTCTTCCATTGCTCTCGGAATTCTGCTGAAGTTTAAAAATGCTTCAGAACTCTTCCATTGTTCTCGGAATTCTGCTGTAGTTTAAAAATGCTTCGGAACTCTTCCATTGTTCTCAGAATTCCGCTGACGTTTAAAAATGCTTCGGAAATCTTCCATTGTTTTCAAAATTCCGCTGACGTTTAATAATGCTTCAGAACTCTTCCATTGTTCTCGGAATTCCGCTGACTTTTAAAAATACTTCGAAACTCTTCCATTGTTCTACAAATTCTGCTGAAGTTTAAAAATGCTTCGGAACTCTTCCATTGTTCTCGGAATTCCGCTGACGTTTAAAAATGCTTCACAACTCTTCCATTGTTCTCGGAATTCCGCTGACTTTTAAAAATACTTCGAAACTCTTTCATTGTTCTCCAAATTCCGCTGAAGTTTAAAAATGCTTCGGAACCCTTCCATTGTTCTCGGAATTCTGCTGAAGTTTAAAAATGCTTCGGAACTCTTCCATTGTTCTCAGAATTCTGCTGACGTTTAAAAATGCTTCGGAACTCTTCCATTGTTCTCGGAATTCCGCTGAAGTTTAAAAATGCTTCGGACCTCTTCCATTGTTCTAGGAATTCTGCTGAAGTCTAAAAATTCATCTGAACTCTTCCATTATTCTCGGAATTCTGCTGAAGTCTAAAAATTCATCTGAACTCTTCCATTATTCTCGGAATTCGTGTGAATTTTAAAAATGCTTCGGAACTCTTCTATTGTTTTCGGAATTCCGCTGAAGTTTAAAAATACTTAAAATCTCTTACATTGTACTCGGAATTCCGCTGAAGTTTAAAAATGCTTCGGAACTCTTCCATTGCTCTCGGAATTCTGCTGACGTTTAAAAATGCTTCGGAACTCTTCCATTGTTCTCTGAATTCCGCTGACGTTTAAAAATGCTTCGGTACTCTTCCTTTGTTCTCGGAATTCCGCTGACATATAAAAATGCTTCGGAAATCTTGCATTGTTCTCGGCATTCCGCTGACGTTTAAAAATGCTTCGGAACTCTTCAATTGTTCTCGGAATTCTGCCGAACTTTTAAAATGCTTTGGAACTCTTCCATTGCTCTCGGAATTCTGCTGAAGTTTAAAAATGCTTCAGAACTCTTCCATTGTTCTCGGAATTCTGCTGTAGTTTAAAAATGCTTCGGAACTCTTCCATTGTTCTCAGAATTCCGCTGACGTTTAAAAATGCTTCGGAAATCTTCCATTGTTTTCAAAATTCCGCTGACGTTTAAAAATGCTTCAGAACTCTTCCATTGTTCTCGGAATTCCGCTGACGTTTTAAAATGCTTCGGTACTCTTCCATTGTTCTCGGAATTCCGCTGACATATAAAAATGCTTCGGAAATCTTGCATTGTTCTCGGCATTCCGCTGACGTTTAAAAATGCTTTGGAACTCTTCCATTGTTCTCAGAATTCCGCTGACGTTTAAAAATGCTTCGGAAATCTTCCATAGTTTTCAAAATTCCGCTGACGTTTAAAAATGCTTCAGAACTCTTCCATTGTTCTCGGAATTCCGCTGACGTTTAAAAATGCTTTGGAACTCTTCCATTATTCTCGGAAATCTGCTGAAGTTTAAAAATGCTTCGGAACTCTTCCATTGTTCTCAGAATTCCGCTGAAGTTTAGAAATGCTTCGGTACTCTTCCATTGTTCTCGGAATTCCGCTGACATATAAAAATGCTTCGGAAATCTTGCATTGTTCTCGGCATTCCGCTGACGTTTAAAAATGCTTCGGAACTCTTCAATTGTTCTCGGAATTCTGCTGAACTTTTAAAATGCTTTAGAACTCTTCCATTATTCTCGGAAATCTGCTGAAGTTTAAAAATGCTTCGGAACTCTTCCATTGTTCTCAGAATTCCGCTGAAGTTTAGAAATGCTTCGGTACTCTTCCATTGTTCTCGGAATTCCGCTGACATATAAAAATGCTTCGGAAATCTTGCATTGTTCTCGGCATTCCGCTGACGTTTAAAAATGCTTCGGAAATCTTCCATTGTTTTCAAAATTCCGCTGACGCTTAAAAATGCTTCAGAACTCTTCCATTGTTCTCGGAATTCCGCTGACGTTTAATAATGCTTCGCAACTTTTTCATTGTTCTCGGAATTCCGCTGACGGTTAAAAATGCTTCGGAACTCTTCAATTGTTCTCGGAATTCTGTTGAACTTTTAAAATGCTTTGGAACTCTTCCATTGCTCTCGGAATTCTGCTGAAGTTTAAAAATGCTTCAGAACTCTTACATTGTTCTCGGAATTCTGCTGACGTTTAAAAATGCTTCGGAACTCTACCATTGTTCTCGGAATTCCGTTGAAGTTTAAAAATGCTTCGAAACTCTTCCATTGTTCTCGGAATTCTGCTGAAGTTTAAAAATGCTTCGGAACTCTTCCATTGTTCTCGGAATTCCGCTGACGTTTAATAATGCTTCGCAACTCTTTCATTGTTCGCGGAATTCCACTGACGTTTAAAAATGCTTCGGAACGCTTCCATTGTTCTCGGAATTCCGTTGAAGTTTAAAAATGCTTCGAAACTCTTCCATTGTTCTCGGAATTCTGCTGAAGTTTAAAAATGCTTTGGAACTCTTTCATTGTTCTCAGAATTCCGCTGACATTTAAAAATGCTTTGGTACTCTTCCATTGTTCTCGGAATTCCGCTGACATATAAAAATGCTTCGGAAATCTTGCATTGTTCTCGGCATTCCGCTGACGTTTAAAAATGCTTCGGAACTCTTCAATTGTTCTCGGAATTCTGCTGAACTTTTAAAATGCTTTGGAACTCTTCCATTGCTCTCGGAATTCTGCTGAAGTTTAAAAATGCTTCAGAACTCTTACATTGTTCTCGGAATTCTGCTGAAGTTTAAAAATGCTTCGGTACTCTTCCATTGTTCTCGGAATTCCGCTGACATACAAAAATGCTTCGGAAATCTTGCATTGTTCTCGGCATTCCGCTGACGTTTAAAAATGCTTTGGAACTCTTCCATTGTTCTCAGAATTCCGCTGACGTTTAAAAATGCTTCGGAAATCTTCCATTGTTTTCAAAATTCCGCTGACGTTTAAAAATGCTTCAGAACTCTTCCATTGTTCTCGGAATTCCGCTGACGTTTAAAAATGCTTTGGAACTCTTCCATTGTTCTTGGAATTCTGCTGAAGTTTAAAAATGCTTCGGAACTCTTCCATTGTTCTCAGAATTCCGCTGACGTTTAAAAATGCTTCGGTACTCTTCCATTGTTCTCGGAATTCCACTGACATATAAAAATGCTTCGGAAATCTGGCATTGTTCTCGGCATTCCGCTGACGTTTAAAAATGCTTCGGAACTCTTCCATTGTTCTCAGAATTCTGCTGACGTTTAAAAATGCTTCGGAACTCTTCCATTGTTCTCGGAATTCCGCTGAAGTTTAAAAATGCTTCGGACCTCTTCCATTGTTCTAGGAATTCTGCTGAAGTCTAAAAATTCATCTGAACTCTTCCATTATTCTCGGAATTCGTGTGAATTTTAAAAATGCTTCGGAACTCTTCTATTGTTCTCGGAATTCCGCTGAAGTTTAAAAATGCTTAAAATCTCTTACATTGTACTCGGAATTCCGCTGAAGTTTAAAAATGCTTCGGAACTCTTCCATTGCTCTCGGAATTCTGCTGAAGTTTAAAAATGCTTCAGAACTCTTACATTGTTCTCGGAATTCTGCTGACGTTTAAAAATGCTTCGGAACTCTTCCATTATTCTCTGAATTCCGCTGACGTTTAAAAATGCTTCGGTACTCTTCCTTTGTTCTCGGAATTCCGCTGACATATAAAAATGCTTCGGAAATCTTGCATTGTTCTCGGCATTCCGCTGACGTTTAAAAATGCTTCGGAACTCTTCAATTGTTCTCGGAATTCTGCCGAACTTTTAAAATGCTTTGGAACTCTTCCATTGCTCTCGGAATTCTGCTGAAGTTTAAAAATGCTTCAGAACTCTTCCATTGTTCTCGGAATTCTGCTGTAGTTTAAAAATGCTACGGAACTCTTCCATTGTTCTCAGAATTCCGCTGACGTTTAAAAATGCTTTGGAAATCTTCCATTGTTTTCAAAATTCCGCTGACGGTTAAAAATGCTTCGGAACTCTTCAATTGTTCTCGGAATTCTGTTGAACTTTTAAAATGCTTTGGAACTCTTCCATTGCTCTCGGAATTCTGCTGAAGTTTAAAAATGCTTCAGAACTCTTACATTGTTCTCGGAATTCTGCTGACGTTTAAAAATGCTTCGGAACTCTACCATTGTTCTCGGAATTCCGTTGAAGTTTAAAAATGCTTCGAAACTCTTCCATTGTTCTCGGAATTCTGCTGAAGTTTAAAAATGCTTCGGAACTCTTCCATTGTTCTCGGAATTCCGCTGACGTTTAATAATGCTTCGCAACTCTTTCATTGTTCGCGGAATTCCACTGACGTTTAAAAATGCTTCGGAACGCTTCCATTGTTCTCGGAATTCCGTTGAAGTTTAAAAATGCTTCGAAACTCTTCCATTGTTCTCGGAATTCTGCTGAAGTTTAAAAATGCTTTGGAACTCTTTCATTGTTCTCAGAATTCCGCTGACATTTAAAAATGCTTTGGTACTCTTCCATTGTTCTCGGAATTCCGCTGACATATAAAAATACTTCGGAAATCTTGCATTGTTCTCGGCATTCCGCTGACGTTTAAAAATGCTTCGGAACTCTTCAATTGTTCTCGGAATTCTGCTGAACTTTTAAAATGCTTTGGAACTCTTCCATTGCTCTCGGAATTCTGCTGAAGTTTAAAAATGCTTCAGAACTCTTACATTGTTCTCGGAATTCTGCTGAAGTTTAAAAATGCTTCGGTACTCTTCCATTGTTCTCGGAATTCCGCTGACATACAAAAATGCTTCGGAAATCTTGCATTGTTCTCGGCATTCCGCTGACGTTTAAAAATGCTTTGGAACTCTTCCATTGTTCTCAGAATTCCGCTGACGTTTAAAAATGCTTCGGAAATCTTCCATTGTTTTCAAAATTCCGCTGACGTTTAAAAATGCTTCAGAACTCTTCCATTGTTCTCGGAATTCCGCTGACGTTTAAAAATGCTTTGGAACTCTTCCATTGTTCTTGGAATTCTGCTGAAGTTTAAAAATGCTTCGGAACTCTTCCATTGTTCTCAGAATTCCGCTGACGTTTAAAAATGCTTCGGTACTCTTCCATTGTTCTCGGAATTCCACTGACATATAAAAATGCTTCGGAAATCTGGCATTGTTCTCGGCATTCCGCTGACGTTTAAAAATGCTTCGGAACTCTTCCATTGTTCTCAGAATTCTGCTGACGTTTAAAAATGCTTCGGAACTCTTCCATTGTTCTCGGAATTCCGCTGAAGTTTAAAAATGCTTCGGACCTCTTCCATTGTTCTAGGAATTCTGCTGAAGTCTAAAAATTCATCTGAACTCTTCCATTATTCTCGGAATTCGTGTGAATTTTAAAAATGCTTCGGAACTCTTCTATTGTTCTCGGAATTCCGCTGAAGTTTAAAAATGCTTAAAATCTCTTACATTGTACTCGGAATTCCGCTGAAGTTTAAAAATGCTTCGGAACTCTTCCATTGCTCTCGGAATTCTGCTGAAGTTTAAAAATGCTTCAGAACTCTTACATTGTTCTCGGAATTCTGCTGACGTTTAAAAATGCTTCGGAACTCTTCCATTATTCTCTGAATTCCGCTGACGTTTAAAAATGCTTCGGTACTCTTCCTTTGTTCTCGGAATTCCGCTGACATATAAAAATGCTTCGGAAATCTTGCATTGTTCTCGGCATTCCGCTGACGTTTAAAAATGCTTCGGAACTCTTCAATTGTTCTCGGAATTCTGCCGAACTTTTAAAATGCTTTGGAACTCTTCCATTGCTCTCGGAATTCTGCTGAAGTTTAAAAATGCTTCAGAACTCTTCCATTGTTCTCGGAATTCTGCTGTAGTTTAAAAATGCTACAGAACTCTTCCATTGTTCTCAGAATTCCGCTGACGTTTAAAAATGCTTTGGAAATCTTCCATTGTTTTCAAAATTCCGCTGACGGTTAAAAATGCTTCGGAACTCTTCAATTGTTCTCGGAATTCTGTTGAACTTTTAAAATGCTTTGGAACTCTTCCATTGCTCTCGGAATTCTGCTGAAGTTTAAAAATGCTTCAGAACTCTTACATTGTTCTCGGAATTCTGCTGACGTTTAAAAATGCTTCGGAACTCTACCATTGTTCTCGGAATTCCGTTGAAGTTTAAAAATGCTTCGAAACTCTTCCATTGTTCTCGGAATTCTGCTGAAGTTTAAAAATGCTTCGGAACTCTTCCATTGTTCTCGGAATTCCGCTGACGTTTAATAATGCTTCGCAACTCTTTCATTGTTCGCGGAATTCCACTGACGTTTAAAAATGCTTCGGAACGCTTCCATTGTTCTCGGAATTCCGTTGAAGTTTAAAAATGCTTCGAAACTCTTCCATTGTTCTCGGAATTCTGCTGAAGTTTAAAAATGCTTTGGAACTCTTTCATTGTTCTCAGAATTCCGCTGACATTTAAAAATGCTTTGGTACTCTTCCATTGTTCTCGGAATTCCGCTGACATATAAAAATACTTCGGAAATCTTGCATTGTTCTCGGCATTCCGCTGACGTTTAAAAATGCTTCGGAACTCTTCAATTGTTCTCGGAATTCTGCTGAACTTTTAAAATGCTTTGGAACTCTTCCATTGCTCTCGGAATTCTGCTGAAGTTTAAAAATGCTTCAGAACTCTTACATTGTTCTCGGAATTCTGCTGAAGTTTAAAAATGCTTCGGTACTCTTCCATTGTTCTCGGAATTCCGCTGACATACAAAAATGCTTCGGAAATCTTGCATTGTTCTCGGCATTCCGCTGACGTTTAAAAATGCTTTGGAACTCTTCCATTGTTCTCAGAATTCCGCTGACGTTTAAAAATGCTTCGGAAATCTTCCATTGTTTTCAAAATTCCGCTGACGTTTAAAAATGCTTCAGAACTCTTCCATTGTTCTCGGAATTCCGCTGACGTTTAAAAATGCTTTGGAACTCTTCCATTGTTCTTGGAATTCTGCTGAAGTTTAAAAATGCTTCGGAACTCTTCCATTGTTCTCAGAATTCCGCTGACGTTTAAAAATGCTTCGGTACTCTTCCATTGTTCTCGGAATTCCACTGACATATAAAAATGCTTCGGAAATCTGGCATTGTTCTCGGCATTCCGCTGACGTTTAAAAATGCTTCGGAACTCTTCCATTGTTCTCAGAATTCTGCTGACGTTTAAAAATGCTTCGGAACTCTTCCATTGTTCTCGGAATTCCGCTGAAGTTTAAAAATGCTTCGGACCTCTTCCATTGTTCTAGGAATTCTGCTGAAGTCTAAAAATTCATCTGAACTCTTCCATTATTCTCGGAATTCGTGTGAATTTTAAAAATGCTTCGGAACTCTTCTATTGTTCTCGGAATTCCGCTGAAGTTTAAAAATGCTTAAAATCTCTTACATTGTACTCGGAATTCCGCTGAAGTTTAAAAATGCTTCGGAACTCTTCCATTGCTCTCGGAATTCTGCTGAAGTTTAAAAATGCTTCAGAACTCTTACATTGTTCTCGGAATTCTGCTGACGTTTAAAAATGCTTCGGAACTCTTCCATTATTCTCTGAATTCCGCTGACGTTTAAAAATGCTTCGGTACTCTTCCTTTGTTCTCGGAATTCCGCTGACATATAAAAATGCTTCGGAAATCTTGCATTGTTCTCGGCATTCCGCTGACGTTTAAAAATGCTTCGGAACTCTTCAATTGTTCTCGGAATTCTGCCGAACTTTTAAAATGCTTTGGAACTCTTCCATTGCTCTCGGAATTCTGCTGAAGTTTAAAAATGCTTCAGAACTCTTCCATTGTTCTCGGAATTCTGCTGTAGTTTAAAAATGCTACGGAACTCTTCCATTGTTCTCAGAATTCCGCTGACGTTTAAAAATGCTTTGGAAATCTTCCATTGTTTTCAAAATTCCGCTGACGTTTAAAAATGCTTCAGAACTCTTCCATTGTTCTCGGAATTCCGCTGACGTTTTAAAATGCTTCGGTACTCTTCCATTGTTCTCGGAATTCTGCTGAAGTTTAAAAATGCTTCGGAACTCTTCCATTGTTCTCAGAATTCCGCTAACGTTTAAAAATGCTTCAGAAATCTTCCATTGTTTTCAAAATTCCGCTGACGCTTAAATATGCTTCAGAACTCTTCCATTGTTCTCGGCATTCCGCTGACGTTTAAAAATGCTTCGGAACTCTTCAATTGTTCTCGGAATTCTGCCGAACTTTTAAAATGCTTTGGAACTCTTCCATTGCTCTCGGAATTCTGCTGAAGTTTAAAAATGCTTCAGAACTCTTCCATTGTTCTCGGAATTCTGCTGTAGTTTAAAAATGCTTCGGAACTCTTCCATTGTTCTCAGAATTCCGCTGACGTTTAAAAATGCTTCGGAAATCTTCCATTGTTTTCAAAATTCCGCTGACGTTTAAAAATGCTTCAGAACTCTTCCATTGTTCTCGGAATTCCGCTGACGTTTTAAAATGCTTCGGTACTCTTCCATTGTTCTCGGAATTCCGCTGACATATAAAAATGCTTCGGAAATCTTGCATTGTTCTCGGCATTCCGCTGACGTTTAAAAATGCTTCGGAACTCTTCCATTGTTCTCAGAATTCCGCTGACGTTTAAAAATGCTTCGGAAATCTTCCATAGTTTTCAAAATTCCGCTGACGTTTAAAAATGCTTCAGAACTCTTCCATTGTTCTCGGAATTCCGCTGACGTTTAAAAATGCTTTGGAAATCTTCCATTATTCTCGGAAATCTGCTGAAGTTTAAAAATGCTTCGGAACTCTTCCATTGTTCTCAGAATTCCGCTGAAGTTTAAAAATGCTTCGGTACTCTTCCATTGTTCTCGGAATTCCGCTGACATATAAAAATGCTTCGGAAATCTTGCATTGTTCTCGGCATTCCGCTGACGTTTAAAAATGCTTCGGAACTCTTCAATTGTTCTCGGAATTCTGCTGAACTTCTAAAATGCTTTGGAACTCTTCCATTGCTCTCGGAATTCTGCTGAAGTTTAAAAATGCTTCAGAACTCTTCCATTGTTTTCGGAATTCTGCTGAAGTTTAAAAATGCTTCGGAACTCTTCCATTGTTCTCAGAATTCCACTGACGTTTAAAAATGCTTCGGAAATCTTCCATTGTTTTCAAAATTCCGCTGACGCTTAAAAATGCTTCAGAACTCTTCCATTGTTCTCGGAATTCCGCTGACGTTTAATAATGCTTCGCAACTTTTTCATTGTTCTCGGAATTCCGCTGACGGTTAAAAATGCTTCGGAACTCTTCAATTGTTCTCGGAATTCTGTTGAACTTTTAAAATGCTTTGGAACTCTTCCATTGCTCTCGGAATTCTGCTGAAGTTTAAAAATGCTTCAGAACTCTTACATTGTTCTCGGAATTCTGCTGACGTTTAAAAATGCTTCGGAACTCTACCATTGTTCTCGGAATTCCGTTGAAGTTTAAAAATGCTTCGAAACTCTTCCATTGTTCTCGGAATTCTGCTGAAGTTTAAAAATGCTTCGGAACTCTTCCATTGTTCTCGGAATTCCGCTGACGTTTAATAATGCTTCGCAACTCTTTCATTGTTCTCGGAATTCCACTGACGTTTAAAAATGCTTCGGAACGCTTCCATTGTTCTCGGAATTCCGTTGAAGTTTAAAAATGCTTCGAAACTCTTCCATTGTTCTCGGAATTCTGCTGAAGTTTAAAAATGCTTTGGAACTCTTTCATTGTTCTCAGAATTCCGCTGACATTTAAAAATGCTTTGGTACTCTTCCATTGTTCTCGGAATTCCGCTGACATATAAAAATGCTTCGGAAATCTTGCATTGTTCTCGGCATTCCGCTGACGTTTAAAAATGCTTCGGAACTCTTCAATTGCTCTCGGAATTCTGCTGAACTTTTAAAATGCTTTGGAACTCTTCCATTGCTCTCGGAATTCTGCTGAAGTTTAAAAATGCTTCAGAACTCTTACATTGTTCTCGGAATTCTGCTGAAGTTTAAAAATGCTTCGGTACTCTTCCATTGTTCTCGGAATTCCGCTGACATACAAAAATGCTTCGGAAATCTTGCATTGTTCTCGGCATTCCGCTCACGTTTAAAAATGCTTCGGAACTCTTCCATTGTTCTCAGAATTCCGCTGACGTTTAAAAATGCTTCGGAAATCTTCCATTGTTTTCAAAATTCCGCTGACGTTTAAAAATGCTTCAGAACTCTTCCATTGTTCTCGGAATTCCGCTGACGTTTAAAAATGCTTTGGAACTCTTCCATTGTTCTTGGAATTCTGCTGAAGTTTAAAAATGCTTCGGAACTCTTCCATTGTTCTCAGAATTCCGCTGACGTTTAAAAATGCTTCGGTACTCTTCCATTGTTCTCGGAATTCCACTGACATATAAAAATGCTTCGGAAATCTGGCATTGTTCTCGGCATTCCGCTGACGTTTAAAAATGCTTCGGAACTCTTCCATTGTTCTCAGAATTCTGCTGACGTTTAAAAATGCTTCGGAACTCTTCCATTGTTCTCGGAATTCCGCTGAAGTTTAAAAATGCTTCGGACCTCTTCCATTGTTCTAGGAATTCTGCTGAAGTCTAAAAATTCATCTGAACTCTTCCATTATTCTCGGAATTCGTGTGAATTTTAAAAATGCTTCGGAACTCTTCTATTGTTCTCGGAATTCCGCTGAAGTTTAAAAATGCTTAAAATCTCTTACATTGTACTCGGAATTCCGCTGAAGTTTAAAAATGCTTCGGAACTCTTCCATTGCTCTCGGAATTCTGCTGAAGTTTAAAAATGCTTCAGAACTCTTACATTGTTCTCGGAATTCTGCTGACGTTTAAAAATGCTTCAGAACTCTTCCATTGTTCTCGGAATTCTGCTGTAGTTTAAAAATGCTACGGAACTCTTCCATTGTTCTCAGAATTCCGCTGACGTTTAAAAATGCTTTGGAAATCTTCCATTGTTTTCAAAATTCCGCTGACGTTTAAAAATGCTTCAGAACTCTTCCATTGTTCTCGGAATTCCGCTGACGTTTTAAAATGCTTCGGTACTCTTCCATTGTTCTCGGAATTCTGCTGAAGTTTAAAAATGCTTCGGAACTCTTCCATTGTTCTCAGAATTCCGCTAACGTTTAAAAATGCTTCAGAAATCTTCCATTGTTTTCAAAATTCCGCTGACGCTTAAATATGCTTCAGAACTCTTCCATTGTTCTCGGAATTCCGCTGACGTTTAATAATGCTTCGCAACTCTTTCATTGTACTCGGAATTCCGCTAACGTTTAAAAATGCTTTGGAACTCTTCCATTGTTCTCGGAATTCCGTTGAAGTTTAAAAATGCTTCGAAACTCTTCCATTGTTCTGGGAATTCTGCTGAAGTTTAAAAATGCTTCAGAACTCTTCCATTGTTCTCGGAATTCCGCTGATGTTTAAACATGCTTCGGAACTCATCCATTGTTCTCGGAATTCTGTTGAAGTTTAAAAATGCTTCTAAACTCTTCCATTGTTCTCGGAATTCTGCTGAAGTTTAAAAATGCTTCGGAACTCTTCCATTGTTCTCGGAATTCCGCTGACATATAAAAATGCTTCGGAAATCTTGCATTGTTCTCGGCATTCCGCTGACATTTAAAAATGCTTCGGAACTCTTCAATTGTTCTCGGAATTCTGCTGAACTTTTAAAATGCTTTGGAACTCTTCCATTGCTCTCGCAATTCTGCTGACGTTTAAAAATGCTTCGGAACTCTTCCATTGTTCTCGGAATTCTGTTGACGTTTAAAAATGCTTCGGAACTCTTCCATTGTTCTCGGAATTCCGCTGACGTTTAAAAATGCTTCACAACTCTTCCATTGTTCTCGGAATTCCGCTGACTTTTAAAAATACTTCGAAACTCTTCCATTGTTCTCCAAATTCCGCTGAAGTTTAAAAATGCTTCGGAACCCTTCCATTGTTCTCGGAATTCTGCTGAAGTTTAAAAATGTTTCGGAACTCTTCCATTGTTCTCAGAATTCCGCTGAAGTTTAAAAATGCTTCGGACCTCTTCTATTGTTCTAGGAATTCTGCTGAAGTTTAAAAATTCATCTGAACTCTTCCATTATTCTCGGAATTCGTGTGAATTTTAAAAATGCTTCGGAACTCTTCTATTGTTCTCGGAATTCCGCTGAAGTTTAAAAATGCTTAAAATCTCTTACATTGTACTCGGAAATCCGCTGAAGTTTAAAAATGCTTCGGAACTCTTCCATTGCTCTCGGAATTCTGCTGAAGTTTAAAAATGCTTCAGAACTCTTACATTGTTCTCGGAATTCTGCTGACGTTTAAAAATGCTTCGGTACTCTTCCTTTGTTCTCGGAATTCCGCTGACATATAAAAATGCTTCGGTACTCTTCCTTTGTTCTCGGAATTCCGCTGACATATAAAAATGCTTCGGAAATCTTGCATTGTTCTCGGCATTCCGCTGACGTTTAAAAATGCTTCGGAACTTTTCAATTGTTCTCGGAATTCTGCCGAACTTTTAAAATGCTTTGGAACTCTTCCATTGCTCTTGGAATTCTGCTGAAGTTTAAAAATGCTTCAGAACTCTTCCATTGTTCTCGGAATTCTGCTGTAGTTTAAAAATGCTTCGGAACTCTTCCATTGTTCTCAGAATTCCGCTGACGTTTAAAAATGCTTCGGAAATCTTCCATTGTTTTCAAAATTCCGCTGACGTTTACAAATGCTTCAGAACTCTTCCATTGTTCTCGGAATTCCGCTGACTTTTAAAAATACTTCGAAACTCTTCCATTGTTCTCCAAATTCTGCTGAAGTTTAAAAATGCTTCGGAACTCTTCCATTGTTCTCGGAATTCCGCTGACGTTTAAAAATGCTTCACAACTCTTCCATTGTTCTCGGAATTCCGCTGACTTTTAAAAATACTTCGAAACTCTTCCATTGTTCTCCAAATTCCGCTGAAGTTTAAAAATGCTTCGGAACCCTTCCATTGTTCTCGGAATTCTGCTGAAGTTTAAAAATGCTTCGGAACTCTTCCATTGTTCTCAGAATTCCGCTGACGTTTAAAAATGCTTCGGAAATCTTCCATTGTTTTCAAAATTCCGCTGACGTTTAAAAATGCTTCAGAACTCTTCCATTGTTCTCGGAATTCCGCTGACTTTTAAAAATACTTCGAAACTCTTCCATTGTTCTCCAAATTCTGCTAAAGTTTAAAAATGCTTCGGAACTCTTCCATTGTTCTCGGAATTCCGCTGACGTTTAAAAATGCTTCACAACTCTTCCATTGTTCTCGGAATTCCGCTGACTTTTAAAAATACTTCGAAACTCTTCCATTGTTCTCCAAATTCCGCTGAAGTTTAAAAATGCTTCGGAACCCTTCCATTGTTCTCGGAATTCTGCTGAAGTTTAAAAATGCTTCGGAACTCTTCCATTGTTCTCAGAATTCTGCTGACGTTTAAAAATGCTTCGGAACTCTTCCATTGTTCTCGGAATTCCGCTGAAGTTTAAAAATGCTTCGGACCTCTTCCATTGTTCTAGGAATTCTGCTGAAGTCTAAAAATTCATCTGAACTCTTCCATTATTCTCGGAATTCGTGTGAATTTTAAAAATGCTTCGGAACTCTTCTATTGTTCTCGGAATTCCGCTGAAGTTTAAAAATGCTTAAAATCTCTTACATTGTACTCGGAATTCCGCTGAAGTTTAAAAATGCTTCGGAACTCTTCCATTGCTCTCGGAATTCTGCTGAAGTTTAAAAATGCTTCAGAACTCTTACATTGTTCTCGGAATTCTGCTGACGTTTAAAAATGCTTCGGAACTCTTCCATTGTTCTCGGAATTCCGCTGAAGTTTAAAAATGCTTCGGACCTCTTCCATTGTTCTAGGAATTCTGCTGAAGTCTAAAAATTCATCTGAACTCTTCCATTATTCTCGGAATTCGTGTGAATTTTAAAAATGCTTCGGAACTCTTCTATTGTTCTCGGAATTCCGCTGAAGTTTAAAAATGCTTAAAATCTCTTACATTGTACTCGGAATTCCGCTGAAGTTTAAAAATGCTTCGGAACTCTTCCATTGCTCTCGGAATTCTGCTGAAGTTTAAAAATGCTTCAGAACTCTTACATTGTTCTCGGAATTCTGCTGACGTTTAAAAATGCTTCGGAACTCTTCCATTGTTCTCTGGATTCCGCTGACGTTTAAAAATGCTTCGGTACTCTTCCTTTGTTCTCGGAATTCCGCTGACATATAAAAATGCTTCGGAAATCTTGCATTGTTCTCGGCATTCCGCTGACGTTTAAAAATGCTTCGGAACTCTTCAATTGTTCTCGGAATTCTGCCGAACTTTTAAAATGCTTTGGAACTCTTCCATTGCTCTCGGAATTCTGCTGAAGTTTAAAAATGCTTCAGAACTCTTCCATTGTTCTCGGAATTCTGCTGTAGTTTAAAAATGCTACGGAACTCTTCCATTGTTCTCAGAATTCCGCTGACGTTTAAAAATGCTTTGGAAATCTTCCATTGTTTTCAAAATTCCGCTGACGGTTAAAAATGCTTCGGAACTCTTCAATTGTTCTCGGAATTCTGTTGAACTTTTAAAATGCTTTGGAACTCTTCCATTGCTCTCGGAATTCTGCTGAAGTTTAAAAATGCTTCAGAACTCTTACATTGTTCTCGGAATTCTGCTGACGTTTAAAAATGCTTCGGAACTCTACCATTGTTCTCGGAATTCCGTTGAAGTTTAAAAATGCTTCGAAACTCTTCCATTGTTCTCGGAATTCTGCTGAAGTTTAAAAATGCTTCGGAACTCTTCCATTGTTCTCGGAATTCCGCTGACGTTTAATAATGCTTCGCAACTCTTTCATTGTTCGCGGAATTCCACTGACGTTTAAAAATGCTTCGGAACGCTTCCATTGTTCTCGGAATTCCGTTGAAGTTTAAAAATGCTTCGAAACTCTTCCATTGTTCTCGGAATTCTGCTGAAGTTTAAAAATGCTTTGGAACTCTTTCATTGTTCTCAGAATTCCGCTGACATTTAAAAATGCTTTGGTACTCTTCCATTGTTCTCGGAATTCCGCTGACATATAAAAATGCTTCGGAAATCTTGCATTGTTCTCGGCATTCCGCTGACGTTTAAAAATGCTTCGGAACTCTTCAATTGTTCTCGGAATTCTGCTGAACTTTTAAAATGCTTTGGAACTCTTCCATTGCTCTCGGAATTCTGCTGAAGTTTAAAAATGCTTCAGAACTCTTACATTGTTCTCGGAATTCTGCTGAAGTTTAAAAATGCTTCGGTACTCTTCCATTGTTCTCGGAATTCCGCTGACATACAAAAATGCTTCGGAAATCTTGCATTGTTCTCGGCATTCCGCTGACGTTTAAAAATGCTTTGGAACTCTTCCATTGTTCTCAGAATTCCGCTGACGTTTAAAAATGCTTCGGAAATCTTCCATTGTTTTCAAAATTCCGCTGACGTTTAAAAATGCTTCAGAACTCTTCCATTGTTCTCGGAATTCCGCTGACGTTTAAAAATGCTTTGGAACTCTTCCATTGTTCTTGGAATTCTGCTGAAGTTTAAAAATGCTTCGGAACTCTTCCATTGTTCTCAGAATTCCGCTGACGTTTAAAAATGCTTCGGTACTCTTCCATTGTTCTCGGAATTCCACTGACATATAAAAATGCTTCGGAAATCTGGCATTGTTCTCGGCATTCCGCTGACGTTTAAAAATGCTTCGGAACTCTTCCATTGTTCTCAGAATTCTGCTGACGTTTAAAAATGCTTCGGAACTCTTCCATTGTTCTCGGAATTCCGCTGAAGTTTAAAAATGCTTCGGACCTCTTCCATTGTTCTAGGAATTCTGCTGAAGTCTAAAAATTCATCTGAACTCTTCCATTATTCTCGGAATTCGTGTGAATTTTAAAAATGCTTCGGAACTCTTCTATTGTTCTCGGAATTCCGCTGAAGTTTAAAAATGCTTAAAATCTCTTACATTGTACTCAGAATTCCGCTGAAGTTTAAAAATGCTTCGGAACTCTTCCATTGCTCTCGGAATTCTGCTGAAGTTTAAAAATGCTTCAGAACTCTTACATTGTTCTCGGAATTCTGCTGACGTTTAAAAATGCTTCGGAACTCTTCCATTATTCTCTGAATTCCGCTGACGTTTAAAAATGCTTCGGTACTCTTCCTTTGTTCTCGGAATTCCGCTGACATATAAAAATGCTTCGGAAATCTTGCATTGTTCTCGGCATTCCGCTGACGTTTAAAAATGCTTCGGAACTCTTCAATTGTTCTCGGAATTCTGCCGAACTTTTAAAATGCTTTGGAACTCTTCCATTGCTCTCGGAATTCTGCTGAAGTTTAAAAATGCTTCAGAACTCTTCCATTGTTCTCGGAATTCTGCTGTAGTTTAAAAATGCTACGGAACTCTTCCATTGTTCTCAGAATTCCGCTGACGTTTAAAAATGCTTTGGAAATCTTCCATTGTTTTCAAAATTCCGCTGACGTTTAAAAATGCTTCAGAACTCTTCCATTGTTCTCGGAATTCCGCTGACGTTTTAAAATGCTTCGGTACTCTTCCATTGTTCTCGGAATTCTGCTGAAGTTTAAAAATGCTTCGGAACTCTTCCATTGTTCTCAGAAT
Organism: Phyllobates terribilis; assembly: GCF_046119375.1. Lineage (NCBI taxonomy): Eukaryota > Metazoa > Chordata > Amphibia > Anura > Dendrobatidae > Phyllobates > Phyllobates terribilis. The sequence continues at coordinate 18,255,515 of NW_027362782.1, forward strand.
TCCGCTAACGTTTAAAAATGCTTCAGAAATCTTCCATTGTTTTCAAAATTCCGCTGACGCTTAAATATGCTTCAGAACTCTTCCATTGTTCTCGGCATTCCGCTGACGTTTAAAAATGCTTCGGAACTCTTCAATTGTTCTCGGAATTCTGCCGAACTTTTAAAATGCTTTGGAACTCTTCCATTGCTCTCGGAATTCTGCTGAAGTTTAAAAATGCTTCAGAACTCTTCCATTGTTCTCGGAATTCTGCTGTAGTTTAAAAATGCTTCGGAACTCTTCCATTGTTCTCAGAATTCCGCTGACGTTTAAAAATGCTTCGGAAATCTTCCATTGTTTTCAAAATTCCGCTGACGTTTAAAAATGCTTCAGAACTCTTCCATTGTTCTCGGAATTCCGCTGACGTTTTAAAATGCTTCGGTACTCTTCCATTGTTCTCGGAATTCCGCTGACATATAAAAATGCTTCGGAAATCTTGCATTGTTCTCGGCATTCCGCTGACGTTTAAAAATGCTTCGGAACTCTTCCATTGTTCTCAGAATTCCGCTGACGTTTAAAAATGCTTCGGAAATCTTCCATAGTTTTCAAAATTCCGCTGACGTTTAAAAATGCTTCAGAACTCTTCCATTGTTCTCGGAATTCCGCTGACGTTTAAAAATGCTTTGGAACTCTTCCATTATTCTCGGAAATCTGCTGAAGTTTAAAAATGCTTCGGAACTCTTCCATTGTTCTCAGAATTCCGCTGAAGTTTAAAAATGCTTCGGTACTCTTCCATTGTTCTCGGAATTCCGCTGACATATAAAAATGCTTCGGAAATCTTGCATTGTTCTCGGCATTCCGCTGACGTTTAAAAATGCTTCGGAACTCTTCAATTGTTCTCGGAATTCTGCTGAACTTTTAAAATGCTTTGGAACTCTTCCATTGCTCTCGGAATTCTGCTGAAGTTTAAAAATGCTTCAGAACTCTTCCATTGTTTTCGGAATTCTGCTGAAGTTTAAAAATGCTTCGGAACTCTTCCATTGTTCTCAGAATTCCACTGACGTTTAAAAATGCTTCGGAAATCTTCCATTGTTTTCAAAATTCCGCTGACGCTTAAAAATGCTTCAGAACTCTTCCATTGTTCTCGGAATTCCGCTGACGTTTAATAATGCTTCGCAACTTTTTCATTGTTCTCGGAATTCAGCTGACGGTTAAAAATGCTTCGGAACTCTTCAATTGTTCTCGGAATTCTGTTGAACTTTTAAAATGCTTTGGAACTCTTCCATTGCTCTCGGAATTCTGCTGAAGTTTAAAAATGCTTCAGAACTCTTACATTGTTCTCGGAATTCTGCTGACGTTTAAAAATGCTTCGGAACTCTACCATTGTTCTCGGAATTCCGTTGAAGTTTAAAAATGCTTCGAAACTCTTCCATTGTTCTCGGCATTCCGCTGACGTTTAAAAATGCTTCGGAACTCTTCCATTGTTCTCAGAATTCCGCTGACGTTTAAAAATGCTTCGGAAATCTTCCATTGTTTTCAAAATTCCGCTGACGTTTAAAAATGCTTCAGAACTCTTCCATTGTTCTCGGAATTCCGCTGACGTTTAAAAATGCTTTGGAACTCTTCCATTGTTCTTGGAATTCTGCTGAAGCTTAGAAATGCTTCGGAACTCTTCCATTGTTCTCAGAATTCCGCTGACGTTTAAAAATGCTTCGGTACTCTTCCATTGTTCTCGGAATTCCACTGACATATAAAAATGCTTCGGAAATCTGGCATTGTTCTCGGCATTCCGCTGACGTTTAAAAATGCTTCGGAACTGTTCCATTGTTCTCAGAATTCTGCTGACGTTTAAAAATGCTTCGGAACTCTTCCATTGTTCTCGGAATTCCGCTGAAGTTTAAAAATGCTTCGGACCTCTTCCATTGTTCTAGGAATTCTGCTGAAGTCTAAAAATTCATCTGAACTCTTCCATTGTTCTCGGAATTCCGTTGAAGTTTAAAAATGCTTCGAAACTCTTCCATTGTTCTCGGAATTCTGCTGAAGTTTAAAAATGCTTCGGAACTCTTCCATTGTTCTCGGAATTCCGCTGACGTTTAATAATGCTTCGCAACTCTTTCATTGTTCGCGGAATTCCACTGACGTTTAAAAATGCTTCGGAACGCTTCCATTGTTCTCGGAATTCCGTTGAAGTTTAAAAATGCTTCGAAACTCTTCCATTGTTCTCGGAATTCTGCTGAAGTTTAAAAATGCTTTGGAACTCTTTCATTGTTCTCAGAATTCCGCTGACATTTAAAAATGCTTTGGTACTCTTCCATTGTTCTCGGAATTCCGCTGACATATAAAAATGCTTCGGAAATCTTGCATTGTTCTCGGCATTCCGCTGACGTTTAAAAATGCTTCGGAACTCTTCAATTGTTCTCGGAATTCTGCTGAACTTTTAAAATGCTTTGGAACTCTTCCATTGCTCTCGGAATTCTGCTGAAGTTTAAAAATGCTTCAGAACTCTTACATTGTTCTCGGAATTCTGCTGAAGTTTAAAAATGCTTCGGTACTCTTCCATTGTTCTCGGAATTCCGCTGACATACAAAAATGCTTCGGAAATCTTGCATTGTTCTCGGCATTCCGCTGACGTTTAAAAATGCTTTGGAACTCTTCCATTGTTCTCAGAATTCCGCTGACGTTTAAAAATGCTTCGGAAATCTTCCATTGTTTTCAAAATTCCGCTGACGTTTAAAAATGCTTCAGAACTCTTCCATTGTTCTCGGAATTCCGCTGACGTTTAAAAATGCTTTGGAACTCTTCCATTGTTCTTGGAATTCTGCTGAAGTTTAAAAATGCTTCGGAACTCTTCCATTGTTCTCAGAATTCCGCTGACGTTTAAAAATGCTTCGGTACTCTTCCATTGTTCTCGGAATTCCACTGACATATAAAAATGCTTCGGAAATCTGGCATTGTTCTCGGCATTCCGCTGACGTTTAAAAATGCTTCGGAACTCTTCCATTGTTCTCAGAATTCTGCTGACGTTTAAAAATGCTTCGGAACTCTTCCATTGTTCTCGGAATTCCGCTGAAGTTTAAAAATGCTTCGGACCTCTTCCATTGTTCTAGGAATTCTGCTGAAGTCTAAAAATTCATCTGAACTCTTCCATTATTCTCGGAATTCGTGTGAATTTTAAAAATGCTTCGGAACTCTTCTATTGTTCTCGGAATTCCGCTGAAGTTTAAAAATGCTTAAAATCTCTTACATTGTACTCGGAATTCCGCTGAAGTTTAAAAATGCTTCGGAACTCTTCCATTGCTCTCGGAATTCTGCTGAAGTTTAAAAATGCTTCAGAACTCTTACATTGTTCTCGGAATTCTGCTGACGTTTAAAAATGCTTCGGAACTCTTCCATTATTCTCTGAATTCCGCTGACGTTTAAAAATGCTTCGGTACTCTTCCTTTGTTCTCGGAATTCCGCTGACATATAAAAATGCTTCGGAAATCTTGCATTGTTCTCGGCATTCCGCTGACGTTTAAAAATGCTTCGGAACTCTTCAATTGTTCTCGGAATTCTGCCGAACTTTTAAAATGCTTTGGAACTCTTCCATTGCTCTCGGAATTCTGCTGAAGTTTAAAAATGCTTCAGAACTCTTCCATTGTTCTCGGAATTCTGCTGTAGTTTAAAAATGCTACGGAACTCTTCCATTGTTCTCAGAATTCCGCTGACGTTTAAAAATGCTTTGGAAATCTTCCATTGTTTTCAAAATTCCGCTGACGTTTAAAAATGCTTCAGAACTCTTCCATTGTTCTCGGAATTCCGCTGACGTTTTAAAATGCTTCGGTACTCTTCCATTGTTCTCGGAATTCTGCTGAAGTTTAAAAATGCTTCGGAACTCTTCCATTGTTCTCAGAATTCCGCTAACGTTTAAAAATGCTTCAGAAATCTTCCATTGTTTTCAAAATTCCGCTGACGCTTAAATATGCTTCAGAACTCTTCCATTGTTCTCGGCATTCCGCTGACGTTTAAAAATGCTTCGGAACTCTTCAATTGTTCTCGGAATTCTGCCGAACTTTTAAAATGCTTTGGAACTCTTCCATTGCTCTCGGAATTCTGCTGAAGTTTAAAAATGCTTCAGAACTCTTCCATTGTTCTCGGAATTCTGCTGTAGTTTAAAAATGCTTCGGAACTCTTCCATTGTTCTCAGAATTCCGCTGACGTTTAAAAATGCTTCGGAAATCTTCCATTGTTTTCAAAATTCCGCTGACGTTTAAAAATGCTTCAGAACTCTTCCATTGTTCTCGGAATTCCGCTGACGTTTTAAAATGCTTCGGTACTCTTCCATTGTTCTCGGAATTCCGCTGACATATAAAAATGCTTCGGAAATCTTGCATTGTTCTCGGCATTCCGCTGACGTTTAAAAATGCTTCGGAACTCTTCCATTGTTCTCAGAATTCCGCTGACGTTTAAAAATGCTTCGGAAATCTTCCATAGTTTTCAAAATTCCGCTGACGTTTAAAAATGCTTCAGAACTCTTCCATTGTTCTCGGAATTCCGCTGACGTTTAAAAATGCTTTGGAACTCTTCCATTATTCTCGGAAATCTGCTGAAGTTTAAAAATGCTTCGGAACTCTTCCATTGTTCTCAGAATTCCGCTGAAGTTTAAAAATGCTTCGGTACTCTTCCATTGTTCTCGGAATTCCGCTGACATATAAAAATGCTTCGGAAATCTTGCATTGTTCTCGGCATTCCGCTGACGTTTAAAAATGCTTCGGAACTCTTCAATTGTTCTCGGAATTCTGCTGAACTTTTAAAATGCTTTGGAACTCTTCCATTGCTCTCGGAATTCTGCTGAAGTTTAAAAATGCTTCAGAACTCTTCCATTGTTTTCGGAATTCTGCTGAAGTTTAAAAATGCTTCGGATCTCTTCCATTGTTCTCAGAATTCCACTGACGTTTAAAAATGCTTCGGAAATCTTCCATTGTTTTCAAAATTCCGCTGACGCTTAAAAATGCTTCAGAACTCTTCCATTGTTCTCGGAATTCCGCTGACGTTTAATAATGCTTCGCAACTTTTTCATTGTTCTCGGAATTCAGCTGACGGTTAAAAATGCTTCGGAACTCTTCAATTGTTCTCGGAATTCTGTTGAACTTTTAAAATGCTTTGGAACTCTTCCATTGCTCTCGGAATTCTGCTGAAGTTTAAAAATGCTTCAGAACTCTTACATTGTTCTCGGAATTCTGCTGACGTTTAAAAATGCTTCGGAACTCTACCATTGTTCTCGGAATTCCGTTGAAGTTTAAAAATGCTTCAAAACTCTTCCATTGTTCTCGGCATTCCGCTGACGTTTAAAAATGCTTCGGAACTCTTCCATTGTTCTCAGAATTCCGCTGACGTTTAAAAATGCTTCGGAAATCTTCCATTGTTTTCAAAATTCCGCTGACGTTTAAAAATGCTTCAGAACTCTTCCATTGTTCTCGGAATTCCGCTGACGTTTAAAAATGCTTTGGAACTCTTCCATTGTTCTTGGAATTCTGCTGAAGCTTAGAAATGCTTCGGAACTCTTCCATTGTTCTCAGAATTCCGCTGACGTTTAAAAATGCTTCGGTACTCTTCCATTGTTCTCGGAATTCCACTGACATATAAAAATGCTTCGGAAATCTGGCATTGTTCTCGGCATTCCGCTGACGTTTAAAAATGCTTCGGAACTGTTCCATTGTTCTCAGAATTCTGCTGACGTTTAAAAATGCTTCGGAACTCTTCCATTGTTCTCGGAATTCCGCTGAAGTTTAAAAATGCTTCGGACCTCTTCCATTGTTCTAGGAATTCTGCTGAAGTCTAAAAATTCATCTGAACTCTTCCATTATTCTCGGAATTCGTGTGAATTTTAAAAATGCTTCGGAACTCTTCCATTGCTCTCGGAATTCTGCTGAAGTTTAAAAATGCTTCAGAACTCTTACATTGTCCTCGGAATTCTGCTGACGTTTAAAAATGCTTCGGAACTCTTCCATTGTTCTCTGAATTCCGCTGACGTTTAAAAATGCTTCGGTACTCTTCCTTTGTTCTCGGAATTCCGCTGACATATAAAAATGCTTCGGAAATCTTGCATTGTTCTCGGCATTCCGCTGACATTTAAAAATGCTTCGGAACTCTTCCATTGCTCTTGGAATTCTGCTGAAGTTTAAAAATGCTTCAGAACTCTTACATTGTTCTCAGAATTCCGCTGACGTTTAAAAATGCTTCGGAAATCTTCCATAGTTTTCAAAATTCCGCTGACGTTTAAAAATGCTTCAGAACTCTTCCATTGTTCTCGGAATTCCGCTGACGTTTAAAAATGCTTTGGAACTCTTCCATTATTCTCGGAAATCTGCTGAAGTTTAAAAATGCTTCGGAACTCTTCCATTGTTCTCAGAATTCCGCTGAAGTTTAAAAATGCTTCGGTACTCTTCCATTGTTCTCGGAATTCCGCTGACATATAAAAATGCTTCGGAAATCTTGCATTGTTCTCGGCATTCCGCTGACGTTTAAAAATGCTTCGGAACTCTTCAATTGTTCTCGGAATTCTGCTGAACTTTTAAAATGCTTTGGAACTCTTCCATTGCTCTCGGAATTCTGCTGAAGTTTAAAAATGCTTCAGAACTCTTCCATTGTTTTCGGAATTCTGCTGAAGTTTAAAAATGCTTCGGAACTCTTCCATTGTTCTCAGAATTCCACTGACATTTAAAAATGCTTCGGAAATCTTCCATTGTTTTCAAAATTCCGCTGACGCTTAAAAATGCTTCAGAACTCTTCCATTGTTCTCGGAATTCCGCTGACGTTTAATAATGCTTCGCAACTTTTTCATTGTTCTCGGAATTCAGCTGACGGTTAAAAATGCTTCGGAACTCTTCAATTGTTCTCGGAATTCTGTTGAACTTTTAAAATGCTTTGGAACTCTTCCATTGCTCTCGGAATTCTGCTGAAGTTTAAAAATGCTTCAGAACTCTTACATTGTTCTCGGAATTCTGCTGACGTTTAAAAATGCTTCGGAACTCTACCATTGTTCTCGGAATTCCGTTGAAGTTTAAAAATGCTTCGAAACTCTTCCATTGTTCTCGGAATTCTGCTGAAGTTTAAAAATGCTTCGGAACTCTTCCATTGTTCTCGGAATTCCGCTGACGTTTAATAATGCTTCGCAACTCTTTCATTGTTCTCGGAATTCCACTGACGTTTAAAAATGCTTCGGAACGCTTCCATTGTTCTCGGAATTCCGTTGAAGTTTAAAAATGCTTCGAAACTCTTCCATTGTTCTCGGAATTCTGCTGAAGTTTAAAAATGCTTTGGAACTCTTTCATTGTTCTCAGAATTCCGCTGACATTTAAAAATGCTTTGGTACTCTTCCATTGTTCTCGGAATTCCGCTGACATATAAAAATGCTTCGGAAATCTTGCATTGTTCTCGGCATTCCGCTGACGTTTAAAAATGCTTCGGAACTCTTCAATTGTTCTCGGAATTCTGCTGAACTTTTAAAATGCTTTGGAACTCTTCCATTGCTCTCGGAATTCTGCTGAAGTTTAAAAATGCTTCAGAACTCTTACATTGTTCTCGGAATTCTGCTGAAGTTTAAAAATGCTTCGGTACTCTTCCATTGTTCTCGGAATTCCGCTGACATATAAAAATGCTTCGGAAATCTTGCATTGTTCTCGGCATTCCGCTGACGTTTAAAAATGCTTCGGAACTCTTCCATTGTTCTCAGAATTCCGCTGACGTTTAAAAATGCTTCGGAAATCTTCCATTGTTTTCAAAATTCCGCTGACGTTTAAAAATGCTTCAGAACTCTTCCATTGTTCTCGGAATTCCGCTGACGTTTAAAAATGCTTTGGAACTCTTCCATTGTTCTTGGAATTCTGCTGAAGTTTAGAAATGCTTCGGAACTCTTCCATTGTTCTCAGAATTCCGCTGACGTTTAAAAATGCTTCGGTACTCTTCCATTGTTCTCGGAATTCCACTGACATATAAAAATGCTTCGGAAATCTGGCATTGTTCTCGGCATTCCGCTGACGTTTAAAAATGCTTCGGAACTCTTCCATTGTTCTCAGAATTCTGCTGACGTTTAAAAATGCTTCGGAACTCTTCCATTGTTCTCGGAATTCCGCTGAAGTTTAAAAATGCTTCGGACCTCTTCCATTGTTCTAGGAATTCTGCTGAAGTCTAAAAATTCATCTGAACTCTTCCATTATTCTCGGAATTCGTGTGAATTTTAAAAATGCTTCGGAACTCTTCCATTGCTCTCGGAATTCTGCTGAAGTTTAAAAATGCTTCAGAACTCTTACATTGTTCTCGGAATTCTGCTGACATTTAAAATTGCTTCGGAACTCTTCCATTGTTCTCTGAATTCCGCTTACGTTTAAAAATGCTTCGGTACTCTTCCTTTGTTCTCGGAATTCCGCTGACATATAAAAATGCTTCGGAAATCTTGCATTGTTCTCGGCATTCCGCTGACGTTTAAAAATGCTTCGGAACTCTTCAATTGTTCTCGGAATTCTGCCGAACTTTTAAAATGCTTTGGAACTCTTCCATTGCTCTCGGAATTCTGCTGAAGTTTAAAAATGCTTCAGAACTCTTCCATTGTTCTCGGAATTCTGCTGTAGTTTAAAAATGCTACGGAACTCTTCCATTGTTCTCAGAATTCCGCTGACGTTTAAAAATGCTTTGGAAATCTTCCATTGTTTTCAAAATTCCGCTGACGTTTAAAAATGCTTCAGAACTCTTCCATTGTTCTCGGAATTCCGCTGACGTTTTAAAATGCTTCGGTACTCTTCCATTGTTCTCGGAATTCTGCTGAAGTTTAAAAATGCTTCGGAACTCTTCCATTGTTCTCAGAATTCCGCTAACGTTTAAAAATGCTTCAGAAATCTTCCATTGTTTTCAAAATTCCGCTGACGCTTAAATATGCTTCAGAACTCTTCCATTGTTCTCGGAATTCCGCTGACGTTTAATAATGCTTCGCAACTCTTTCATTGTACTCGGAATTCCGCTAACGTTTAAAAATGCTTCGGAACTCTTCCATTGTTCTCGGAATTCCGTTGAAGTTTAAAAATGCTTCGAAACTCTTCCATTGTTCTGGGAATTCTGCTGAAGTTTAAAAATGCTTCAGAACTCTTCCATTGTTCTCGGAATTCCGCTGATGTTTAAACATGCTTCGGAACTCTTCCATTGTTCTCGGAATTCTGTTGAAGTTTAAAAATGCTTCTAAACTCTTCCATTGTTCTCGGAATTTTGCTGAAGTTTAAAAATGCTTCGGAACTCTTCAATTGTTCTCGGAATTCTGCTGAACTTTTAAAATGCTTTGGAACTCTTCCATTGCTCTCGCAATTCTGCTGACGTTTAAAAATGCTTCGGAACTCTTCCATTGTTCTCGGAATTCTGTTGACGTTTAAAAATGCTTCGGAACTCTTCCATTGTTCTCGGAATTCCGCTGACGTTTAAAAATGCTTCACAACTCTTCCATTGTTCTCGGAATTCCGCTGACTTTTAAAAATACTTCGAAACTCTTCCATTGTTCTCCAAATTCCGCTGAAGTTTAAAAATGCTTCGGAACCCTTCCATTGTTCTCGGAATTCTGCTGAAGTTTAAAAATGTTTCGGAACTCTTCCATTGTTCTCAGAATTCCGCTGAAGTTTAAAAATGCTTCGGACCTCTTCCATTGTTCTAGGAATTCTGCTGAAGTTTAAAAATTCATCTGAACTCTTCCATTATTCTCGGAATTCGTGTGAATTTTAAAAATGTTTCGGAACTCTTCCATTGTTCTCAGAATTCCGCTGAAGTTTAAAAATGCTTCGGACCTCTTCCATTGTTCTAGGAATTCTGCTGAAGTTTAAAAATTCATCTGAACTCTTCCAATTATTCTCGGAATTCGTGTGAATTTTAAAAATGCTTCGGAACTCTTCTATTGTTCTCGGAATTCCGCTGAAGTTTAAAAATGCTTAAAATCTCTTACATTGTACTCGGAAATCCGCTGAAGTTTAAAAATGCTTCGGAACTCTTCCATTGCTCTCGGAATTCTGCTGAAGTTTAAAAATGCTTCAGAACTCTTACATTGTTCTCAGAATTCCGCTAACGTTTAAAAATGCTTCGGAAATCTTCCATTGTTTTCAAAATTCCGCTGACGCTTAAAAATGCTTCAGAACTCTTCCATTGTTCTCGGAATTCCGCTGACGTTTAATAATGCTTCGCAACTCTTTCATTGTACTCGGAATTCCGCTAACGTTTAAAAATGCTTCGGAACTCTTCCATTGTTCTCGGAATTCCGTTGAAGTTTAAAAATGCTTTGAAACTCTTCTATTGTTCTCGGAATTCTGCTGAAGTTTAAAAATGCTTCGGAACTCTTCCATTGTTCTCAGAATTCCGCTAACGTTTAAAAATGCTTCGGAAATCTTCCATTGTTTTCAAAATTCCGCTGACGCTTACAAATGCTTCAGTACTTTTCCATTGTTCTCGGAATTCCGCTGACTTTTAAAAATACTTCGAAACTCTTCCATTGTTCTCCAAATTCCGCTGAAGTTTAAAAATGCTTCGGAACTCTTCCATTGTTCTCGGAATTCCGTTGACGTTTAAAAATGCTTCACAACTCTTCCATTGTTCTCGGAATTCCGCTGACTTTTAAAAATACTTCGAAACTCTTCCATTGTTCTCCAAATTCCGCTGAAGTTTAAAAATGCTTCGGAACCCTTCCATTGTTCTCGGAATTCTGCTGAAGTTTAAAAATGCTTCGGAACTCTTCCATTGTTCTCAGAATTCTGCTGACGTTTAAAAATGCTTCGGAACTCTTCCATTGTTCTCGGAATTCCGCTGAAGTTTAAAAATGCTTTGGACCTCTTCCATTGTTCTAGGAATTCTGCTGAAGTCTAAAAATTCATCTGAACTCTTCCATTATTCTCGGAATTCGTGTGAATTTTAAAAATGCTTCGGAACTCTTCTATTGTTCTCGGAATTCCGCTGAAGTTTAAAAATGCTTAAAATCTCTTACATTGTACTCGGAATTCCGCTGAAGTTTAAAAATGCTTCGGAACTCTTCCATTGCTCTCGGAATTCTGCTGAAGTTTAAAAATGCTTCAGAACTCTTACATTGTTCTCGGAATTCTGCTGACGTTTAAAAATGCTTCGGAATTCTTCCATTGTTCTCTGAATTCCGCTGACGTTTAAAAATGCTTCGGTACTCTTCCTTTGTTCGAGGCATTCCGCTGACGTTTAAAAATGCTTCGGAACTCTTCAATTGTTCTCGGAATTCTGCCGAACTTTTAAAATGCTTTGGAACTCTTCCATTGCTCTCGGAATTCTGCTGAAGTTTAAAAATGCTTCAGAACTCTTCCATTGTTCTCGGAATTCTGCTGTAGTTTAAAAATGCTTCGGAACTCTTCCATTGTTCTCAGAATTCCGCTGACGTTTAAAAATGCTTTGGAAATCTTCCATTGTTTTCAAAATTCCGCTGACGTTTAAAAATGCTTCAGAACTCTTCCATTGTTCTCGGAATTCCGCTGACGTTTTAAAATGCTTCGGTACTCTTCCATTGTTCTCGGAATTCCGCTGACATATAAAAATGCTTCGGAAATCTTGCATTGTTCTCGGCATTCCGCTGACATTTAAAAATGCTTCGGAACTCTTCCATTGTTCTCAGAATTCCGCTGACGTTTAAAAATGCTTCGGAAATCTTCCATAGTTTTCAAAATTCCGCTGAAGTTTAAAAATGCTTCAGAACTCTTCCATTGTTCTCGGAATTCCGCTGACGTTTAAAAATGCTTTGGAACTCTTCCATTATTCTCGGAAATCTGCTGAAGTTTAAAAATGCTTCGGAACTCTTCCATTGTTCTCAGAATTCCGCTGAAGTTTAAAAATGCTTCGGTACTCTTCCATTGTTCTCGGAATTCCGCTGACATATAAAAATGCTTCGGAAATCTTGCATTGTTCTCGGCATTCCGCTGACGTTTAAAAATGCTTCGGAACTCTTCAATTGTTCTCGGAATTCTGCTGAACTTTTAAAATGCTTTGGAACTCTTCCATTGCTCTCGGAATTCTGCTGAAGTTTAAAAATGCTTCAGAACTCTTCCATTGTTTTCGGAATTCTGCTGAAGTTTAAAAATGCTTCGGAACTCTTCCATTGTTCTCAGAATTCCACTGACGTTTAAAAATGCTTCGGAAATCTTCCATTGTTTTCAAAATTCCGCTGACGCTTAAAAATGCTTCAGAACTCTTCCATTGTTCTCGGAATTCCGCTGACGTTTAATAATGCTTCGCAACTTTTTCATTGTTCTTGGAATTCCGCTGACGGTTAAAAATGCTTCGGAACTGTTCAATTGTTCTCGGAATTCTGTTGAACTTTTAAAATGCTTTGGAACTCTTCCATTGCTCTCGGAATTCTGCTGAAGTTTAAAAATGCTTCAGAACTCTTACATTGTTCTCGGAATTCTGCTGACGTTTAAAAATGCTTCGGAACTCTACCATTGTTCTCGGAATTCCGTTGAAGTTTAAAAATGCTTCGAAACTCTTCCATTGTTCTCGGAATTCTGCTGAAGTTTAAAAATGCTTCGGAACTCTTCCATTGTTCTCGGAATTCCGCTGACGTTTAATAATGCTTCGCAACTCTTTCATTGTTCTCGGAATTCCACTGACGTTTAAAAATGCTTCGGAACGCTTCCATTGTTCTCGGAATTCCGTTGAAGTTTAAAAATGCTTCGAAACTCTTCCATTGTTCTCGGAATTCTGCTGAAGTTTAAAAATGCTTTGGAACTCTTTCATTGTTCTCAGAATTCCGCTGACATTTAAAAATGCTTTGGTACTCTTCCATTGTTCTCGGAATTCCGCTGACATATAAAAATGCTTCGGAAATCTTGCATTGTTCTCGGCATTCCGCTGACGTTTAAAAATGCTTCGCAACTCTTCAATTGTTCTCGGAACTCTGCTGAACTTTTAAAATGCTTTGGAACTCTTCCATTGTTCTCAGAATTCCGCTGACGTTTAAAAATGCTTCGGTACTCTTCCATTGTTCTCGGAATTCCACTGACATATAAAAATGCTTCGGAAATCTGGCATTGTTCTCGGCATTCCGCTGACGTTTAAAAATGCTTCGGAACTCTTCCATTGTTCTCAGAATTCTGCTGACGTTTAAAAATGCTTCGGAACTCTTCCATTGTTCTCGGAATTCCGCTGAAGTTTAAAAATGCTTCGGACCTCTTCCATTGTTCTAGGAATTCTGCTGAAGTCTAAAAATTCATCTGAACTCTTCCATTATTCTCGGAATTCGTGTGAATTTTAAAAATGCTTCGGAACTCTTCCATTGCTCTCGGAATTCTGCTGAAGTTTAAAAATGCTTCAGAACTCTTACATTGTTCTCGGAATTCTGCTGACATTTAAAATTGCTTCGGAACTCTTCCATTGTTCTCTGAATTCCGCTGACGTTTAAAAATGCTTCGGTACTCTTCCTTTGTTCTCGGAATTCCGCTGACATATAAAAATGCTTCGGAAATCTTGCATTGTTCTCGGCATTCCGCTGACGTTTAAAAATGCTTCGGAACTCTTCAATTGTTCTCGGAATTCTGCCGAACTTTTAAAATGCTTTGGAACTCTTCCATTGCTCTCGGAATTCTGCTGAAGTTTAAAAATGCTTCAGAACTCTTCCATTGTTCTCGGAATTCTGCTGTAGTTTAAAAATGCTACGGAACTCTTCCATTGTTCTCAGAATTCCGCTGACGTTTAAAAATGCTTTGGAAATCTTCCATTGTTTTCAAAATTCCGCTGACGTTTAAAAATGCTTCAGAACTCTTCCATTGTTCTCGGAATTCCGCTGACGTTTTAAAATGCTTCGGTACTCTTCCATTGTTCTCGGAATTCTGCTGAAGTTTAAAAATGCTTCGGAACTCTTCCATTGTTCTCAGAATTCCGCTAACGTTTAAAAATGCTTCAGAAATCTTCCATTGTTTTCAAAATTCCGCTGACGCTTAAATATGCTTCAGAACTCTTCCATTGTTCTCGGAATTCCGCTGACGTTTAATAATGCTTCGCAACTCTTTCATTGTACTCGGAATTCCGCTAACGTTTAAAAATGCTTCGGAACTCTTCCATTGTTCTCGGAATTCCGTTGAAGTTTAAAAATGCTTCGAAACTCTTCCATTGTTCTGGGAATTCTGCTGAAGTTTAAAAATGCTTCAGAACTCTTCCATTGTTCTCGGAATTCCGCTGATGTTTAAACATGCTTCGGAACTCTTCCATTGTTCTCGGAATTCTGTTGAAGTTTAAAAATGCTTCTAAACTCTTCCATTGTTCTCGGAATTTTGCTGAAGTTTAAAAATGCTTCGGAACTCTTCAATTGTTCTCGGAATTCTGCTGAACTTTTAAAATGCTTTGGAACTCTTCCATTGCTCTCGCAATTCTGCTGACGTTTAAAAATGCTTCGGAACTCTTCCATTGTTCTCGGAATTCTGTTGACGTTTAAAAATGCTTCGGAACTCTTCCATTGTTCTCGGAATTCCGCTGACGTTTAAAAATGCTTCACAACTCTTCCATTGTTCTCGGAATTCCGCTGACTTTTAAAAATACTTCGAAACTCTTCCATTGTTCTCCAAATTCCGCTGAAGTTTAAAAATGCTTCGGAACCCTTCCATTGTTCTCGGAATTCTGCTGAAGTTTAAAAATGTTTCGGAACTCTTCCATTGTTCTCAGAATTCCGCTGAAGTTTAAAAATGCTTCGGACCTCTTCCATTGTTCTAGGAATTCTGCTGAAGTTTAAAAATTCATCTGAACTCTTCCATTATTCTCGGAATTCGTGTGAATTTTAAAAATGTTTCGGAACTCTTCCATTGTTCTCAGAATTCCGCTGAAGTTTAAAAATGCTTCGGACCTCTTCCATTGTTCTAGGAATTCTGCTGAAGTTTAAAAATTCATCTGAACTCTTCCAATTATTCTCGGAATTCGTGTGAATTTTAAAAATGCTTCGGAACTCTTCTATTGTTCTCGGAATTCCGCTGAAGTTTAAAAATGCTTAAAATCTCTTACATTGTACTCGGAAATCCGCTGAAGTTTAAAAATGCTTCGGAACTCTTCCATTGCTCTCGGAATTCTGCTGAAGTTTAAAAATGCTTCAGAACTCTTACATTGTTCTCAGAATTCCGCTAACGTTTAAAAATGCTTCGGAAATCTTCCATTGTTTTCAAAATTCCGCTGACGCTTAAAAATGCTTCAGAACTCTTCCATTGTTCTCGGAATTCCGCTGACGTTTAATAATGCTTCGCAACTCTTTCATTGTACTCGGAATTCCGCTAACGTTTAAAAATGCTTCGAAACTCTTCCATTGTTCTCGGAATTCCGTTGAAGTTTAAAAATGCTTTGAAACTCTTCTATTGTTCTCGGAATTCTGCTGAAGTTTAAAAATGCTTCGGAACTCTTCCATTGTTCTCAGAATTCCGCTAACGTTTAAAAATGCTTCGGAAATCTTCCATTGTTTTCAAAATTCCGCTGACGCTTACAAATGCTTCAGTACTTTTCCATTGTTCTCGGAATTCCGCTGACTTTTAAAAATACTTCGAAACTCTTCCATTGTTCTCCAAATTCCGCTGAAGTTTAAAAATGCTTCGGAACTCTTCCATTGTTCTCGGAATTCCGTTGACGTTTAAAAATGCTTCACAACTCTTCCATTGTTCTCGGAATTCCGCTGACTTTTAAAAATACTTCGAAACTCTTCCATTGTTCTCCAAATTCCGCTGAAGTTTAAAAATGCTTCGGAACCCTTCCATTGTTCTCGGAATTCTGCTGAAGTTTAAAAATGCTTCGGAACTCTTCCATTGTTCTCAGAATTCTGCTGACGTTTAAAAATGCTTCGGAACTCTTCCATTGTTCTCGGAATTCCGCTGAAGTTTAAAAATGCTTTGGACCTCTTCCATTGTTCTAGGAATTCTGCTGAAGTCTAAAAATTCATCTGAACTCTTCCATTATTCTCGGAATTCGTGTGAATTTTAAAAATGCTTCGGAACTCTTCTATTGTTCTCGGAATTCCGCTGAAGTTTAAAAATGCTTAAAATCTCTTACATTGTACTCGGAATTCCGCTGAAGTTTAAAAATGCTTCGGAACTCTTCCATTGCTCTCGGAATTCTGCTGAAGTTTAAAAATGCTTCAGAACTCTTACATTGTTCTCGGAATTCTGCTGACGTTTAAAAATGCTTCGGAATTCTTCCATTGTTCTCTGAATTCCGCTGACGTTTAAAAATGCTTCGGTACTCTTCCTTTGTTCGAGGCATTCCGCTGACGTTTAAAAATGCTTCGGAACTCTTCAATTGTTCTCGGAATTCTGCCGAACTTTTAAAATGCTTTGGAACTCTTCCATTGCTCTCGGAATTCTGCTGAAGTTTAAAAATGCTTCAGAACTCTTCCATTGTTCTCGGAATTCTGCTGTAGTTTAAAAATGCTTCGGAACTCTTCCATTGTTCTCAGAATTCCGCTGACGTTTAAAAATGCTTTGGAAATCTTCCATTGTTTTCAAAATTCCGCTGACGTTTAAAAATGCTTCAGAACTCTTCCATTGTTCTCGGAATTCCGCTGACGTTTTAAAATGCTTCGGTACTCTTCCATTGTTCTCGGAATTCCGCTGACATATAAAAATGCTTCGGAAATCTTGCATTGTTCTCGGCATTCCGCTGACATTTAAAAATGCTTCGGAACTCTTCCATTGTTCTCAGAATTCCGCTGACGTTTAAAAATGCTTCGGAAATCTTCCATAGTTTTCAAAATTCCGCTGAAGTTTAAAAATGCTTCAGAACTCTTCCATTGTTCTCGGAATTCCGCTGACGTTTAAAAATGCTTTGGAACTCTTCCATTATTCTCGGAAATCTGCTGAAGTTTAAAAATGCTTCGGAACTCTTCCATTGTTCTCAGAATTCCGCTGAAGTTTAAAAATGCTTCGGTACTCTTCCATTGTTCTCGGAATTCCGCTGACATATAAAAATGCTTCGGAAATCTTGCATTGTTCTCGGCATTCCGCTGACGTTTAAAAATGCTTCGGAACTCTTCAATTGTTCTCGGAATTCTGCTGAACTTTTAAAATGCTTTGGAACTCTTCCATTGCTCTCGGAATTCTGCTGAAGTTTAAAAATGCTTCAGAACTCTTCCATTGTTTTCGGAATTCTGCTGAAGTTTAAAAATGCTTCGGAACTCTTCCATTGTTCTCAGAATTCCACTGACGTTTAAAAATGCTTCGGAAATCTTCCATTGTTTTCAAAATTCCGCTGACGCTTAAAAATGCTTCAGAACTCTTCCATTGTTCTCGGAATTCCGCTGACGTTTAATAATGCTTCGCAACTTTTTCATTGTTCTTGGAATTCCGCTGACGGTTAAAAATGCTTCGGAACTGTTCAATTGTTCTCGGAATTCTGTTGAACTTTTAAAATGCTTTGGAACTCTTCCATTGCTCTCGGAATTCTGCTGAAGTTTAAAAATGCTTCAGAACTCTTACATTGTTCTCGGAATTCTGCTGACGTTTAAAAATGCTTCGGAACTCTACCATTGTTCTCGGAATTCCGTTGAAGTTTAAAAATGCTTCGAAACTCTTCCATTGTTCTCGGAATTCTGCTGAAGTTTAAAAATGCTTCGGAACTCTTCCATTGTTCTCGGAATTCCGCTGACGTTTAATAATGCTTCGCAACTCTTTCATTGTTCTCGGAATTCCACTGACGTTTAAAAATGCTTCGGAACGCTTCCATTGTTCTCGGAATTCCGTTGAAGTTTAAAAATGCTTCGAAACTCTTCCATTGTTCTCGGAATTCTGCTGAAGTTTAAAAATGCTTTGGAACTCTTTCATTGTTCTCAGAATTCCGCTGACATTTAAAAATGCTTTGGTACTCTTCCATTGTTCTCGGAATTCCGCTGACATATAAAAATGCTTCGGAAATCTTGCATTGTTCTCGGCATTCCGCTGACGTTTAAAAATGCTTCGCAACTCTTCAATTGTTCTCGGAACTCTGCTGAACTTTTAAAATGCTTTGGAACTCTTCCATTGCTCTCGGAATTCTGCTGAAGTTTAAAAATGCTTCAGAACTCTTACATTGTTCTCGGAATTCTGCTGAAGTTTAAAAATGCTTCGGTACTCTTCCATTGTTCTCGGAATTCCGCTGACATATAAAAATGCTTCGGAAATCTTGCATTGTTCTCGGCATTCCGCTGACGTTTAAAAATGCTTCGGAACTCTTCCATTGTTCTCAGAATTCCGCTGACGTTTAAAAATGCTTCGGAAATCTTCCATTGTTTTCAAAATTCCGCTGACGTTTAAAAATGCTTCAGAACTCTTCCATTGTTCTCGGAATTCCGCTGACGTTTAAAAATGCTTTGGAACTCTTCCATTGTTCTTGGAATTCTGCTGAAGTTTAAAAATGCTTCGGAACTCTTCCATTGTTCTCAGAATTCCGCTGACGTTTAAAAATGCTTCGGTACTCTTCCATTGTTCTCGGAATTCCACTGACATATAAAAATGCTTCGGAAATCTGGCATTGTTCTCGGCATTCCGCTGACGTTTAAAAATGCTTCGGAACTCTTCCATTGTTCTCAGAATTCTGCTGACGTTTAAAAATGCTTCGGAACTCTTCCATTGTTCTCGGAATTCCGCTGAAGTTTAAAAATGCTTCGGACCTCTTCCATTGTTCTAGGAATTCTGCTGAAGTCTAAAAATTCATCTGAACTCTTCCATTATTCTCGGAATTCGTGTGAATTTTAAAAATGCTTCGGAACTCTTCCATTGCTCTCGGAATTCTGCTGAAGTTTAAAAATGCTTCAGAACTCTTACATTGTTCTCGGAATTCTGCTGACGTTTAAAAATGCTTCGGAACTCTTCCATTGCTCTCTGAATTCCGCTGACGTTTAAAAATGCTTCGGTACTCTTCCTTTGTTCTCGGAATTCCGCTGACATATAAAAATGCTTCGGAACTCTTCCATTGTTCTCTGAATTCCGCTGACGTTTAAAAATGCTTCGGTACTCTTCCTTTGTTCTCGGAATTCCGCTGACATATAAAAATGCTTCGGAAATCTTGCATTGTTCTCGGCATTCCGCTGACGTTTAAAAATGCTTCGGAACTCTTCAATTGTTCTCGGAATTCTGCCGAACTTTTAAAATGCTTTGGAACTCTTCCATTGCTCTCGGAATTCTGCTGAAGTTTAAAAATGCTTCAGAACTCTTCCATTGTTCTCGGAATTCTGCTGTAGTTTAAAAATGCTACGGAACTCTTCCATTGTTCTCAGAATTCCGCTGACGTTTAAAAATGCTTTGGAAATCTTCCATTGTTTTCAAAATTCCGCTGACGTTTAAAAATGCTTCAGAACTCTTCCATTGTTCTCGGAATTCCGCTGACGTTTAAAAATGCTTCAGAACTCTTCCATTGTTCTCAGAATTCCGCTAACGTTTAAAAATGCTTCAGAAATCTTCCATTGTTTTCAAAATTCCGCTGACGCTTAAATATGCTTCAGAACTCTTCAATTGTTCTCGGAATTCCGCTGACGTTTAATAATGCTTCGCAACTCTTTCATTGTACTCGGAATTCCGCTAAAGTTTAAAAATGCTTCGGAACTCTTCCATTGTTCTCGGAATTCCGTTGAAGTTTAAAAATGCTTCGAAACTCTTCCATTGTTCTGGGAATTCTGATGAAGTTTAAAAATGCTTCAGAACTCTTCCATTGTTCTCGGAATTCCGCTGATGTTTAAACATGCTTCGGAACTCTTCCATTGTTCTCGGAATTCTGTTGAAGTTTAAAAATGCTTCTAAACTCTTCCATTGTTCTCGGAATTCTGCTGAAGTTTAAAAATGCTTCGGAACTCTTCCATTGTTCTCGGAATTCCGCTGACATATAAAAATGCTTCGGAAATCTTGCATTGTTCTCGGCATTCCGCTGACGTTTAAAAATGCTTCGGAACTCTTCAATTGTTCTCGGAATTCTGCTGAACTTTTAAAATGCTTTGGAACTCTTCCATTGCTCTCGCAATTCTGCTGACGTTTAAAAATGCTTCGGAACTCTTCCATTGTTCTCGGAATTCTGTTGACGTTTAAAAATGCTTCGGAACTGTTCCATTGTTCTCGGAATTCCGCTGACGTTTAAAAATGCTTCACAACTCTTCCATTGTTCTCGGAATTCCGCTGACTTTTAAAAATACTTCGAAACTCTTCCATTGTTCTCCAAATTCCGCTGAAGTTTAAAATTGCTTCGGAACCCTTCCATTGTTCTCGGAATTCTGCTGAAGTTTAAAAATGTTTCGGAACTCTTCCATTGTTCTCAGAATTCCGCTGAAGTTTAAAAATGCTTCGGACCTCTTCCATTGTTCTAGGAATTCTGCTGAAGTTTAAAAATTCATCTGAACTCTTCCATTATTCTCGGAATTCGTGTGAATTTTAAAAATGCTTCGGAACTCTTCTATTGTTCTCGGAATTCCGCTGAAGTTTAAAAATGCTTAAAATCTCTTACATTGTACTCGGAAATCCGCTGAAGTTTAAAAATGCTTCGGAACTCTTACATTGTTCTCAGAATTCCGCTAACGTTTAAAAATTCTTCGGAACTCTTCCATTGTTCTCGGAATTCCGTTGAAGTTTAAAAATGCTTTGAAACTCTTCCATTGTTCTCGGAATTCTGCTGAAGTTTAAAAATGCTTCGGAACTCTTCCATTGTTCTCAGAATTCCGCTAACGTTTAAAAATGCTTCGGAAATCTTCCATTGTTTTCAAAATTCCGCTGACGCTTACAAATGCTTCAGAACTTTTCCATTGTTCTCGGAATTCCGCTGACTTTTAAAAATACTTCGAAACTCTTCCATTGTTCTCCAAATTCCGCTGAAGTTTAAAAATGCTTCGGAACTCTTCCATTGTTCTCGGAATTCCGCTGACGTTTAAAAATGCTTCACAACTCTTCCATTGTTCTCGGAATTCCGCTGACTTTTAAAAATACTTCGAAACTCTTCCATTGTTCTCCAAATTCCGCTGAAGTTTAAAAATGCTTCGGAACCCTTCCATTGTTCTCGGAATTCTGCTGAAGTTTAAAAATGCTTCGGAACTCTTCCATTGTTCTCAGAATTCTGCTGACGTTTAAAAATGCTTCGGAACTCTTCCATTGTTCTCGGAATTCCGCTGAAGTTTAAAAATGCTTTGGACCTCTTCCATTGTTCTAGGAATTCTGCTGAAGTCTAAAAATTCATCTGAACTCTTCCATTATTCTCGGAATTCGTGTGAATTTTAAAAATGCTTCGGAACTCTTCTATTGTTCTCGGAATTCCGCTGAAGTTTAAAAATGCTTAAAATCTCTTACATTGTACTCGGAATTCCGCTGAAGTTTAAAAATGCTTCGGAACTCTTCCATTGCTCTCGGAATTCTGCTGAAGTTTAAAAATGCTTCAGAACGCTTACATTGTTCTCGGAATTCTGCTGACGTTTAAAAATGCTTCGGAATTCTTCCATTGTTCTCTGAATTCCGCTGACGTTTAAAAATGCTTCGGTACTCTTCCTTTGTTCTCGGAATTCCGCTGACATATAAAAATGCTTCGGAAATCTTGCATTGTTCTCGGCATTCCGCTGACGTTTAAAAATGCTTCGGAACTCTTCAATTGTTCTCGGAATTCTGCCGAACTTTTAAAATGCTTTGGAACTCTTCCATTGCTCTCGGAATTCTGCTGAAGTTTAAAAATGCTTCGGAACTCTTCCATTGTTCTCAGAATTCCGATGACGTTTAAAAATGCTTTGGAAATCTTCCATTGTTTTCAAAATTCCGCTGACGTTTAAAAATGCTTCAGAACTCTTCCATTGTTCTCGGAATTCCGCTGACGTTTTAAAATGCTTCGGTACTCTTCCATTGTTCTCGGAATTCCGCTGACATATAAAAATGCTTCGGAAATCTTGCATTGTTCTCGGCATTCCGCTGACATTTAAAAATGCTTCGGAACTCTTCCATTGTTCTCAGAATTCCGCTGACGTTTAAAAATGCTTCGGAAATCTTCCATAGTTTTCAAAATTCCGCTGAAGTTTAAAAATGCTTCAGAACTCTTCCATTGTTCTCGGAATTCCGCTGACGTTTAAAAATGCTTTGGAACTCTTCCATTATTCTCGGAAATCTGCTGAAGTTTAAAAATGCTTCGGAACTCTTCCATTGTTCTCAGAATTCCGCTGAAGTTTAAAAATGCTTCGGTACTCTTCCATTGTTCTCGGAATTCCGCTGACATATAAAAATGCTTCGGAAATCTTGCATTGTTCTCGGCATTCCGCTGACGTTTAAAAATGCTTCGGAACTCTTCAATTGTTCTCGGAATTCTGCTGAACTTTTAAAATGCTTTGGAACTCTTCCATTGCTCTCGGAATTCTGCTGAAGTTTAAAAATGCTTCAGAACTCTTACATTGTTCTCGGAATTCTGCTGAAGTTTAAAAATGCTTCGGTACTCTTCCATTGTTCTCGGAATTCCGCTGACATATAAAAATGCTTCGGAAATCTTGCATTGTTCTCGGCATTCCGCTGACGTTTAAAAATGCTTCGGAACTCTTCCATTGTTCTCAGAATTCCGCTGACGTTTAAAAATGCTTCGGAAATCTTCCATTGTTTTCAAAATTCCGCTGACGTTTAAAAATGCTTCAGAACTCTTCCATTGTTCTCGGAATTCCGCTGACGTTTAAAAATGCTTTGGAACACTTCCATTGTTCTTGGAATTCTGCTGAAGTTTAAAAATGCTTCGGAACTCTTCCATTGTTCTCAGAATTCCGCTGACGTTTAAAAATGCTTCGGTACTCTTCCATTGTTCTCGGAATTCCACTGACATATAAAAATGCTTCGGAAATCTGGCATTGTTCTCGGCATTCCGCTGACGTTTAAAAATGCTTCGGAACTCTTCCATTGTTCTCAGAATTCTGCTGACGTTTAAAAATGCTTCGGAACTCTTCCATTGTTCTCGGAATTCCGCTGAAGTTTAAAAATGCTTCGGACCTCTTCCATTGTTCTAGGAATTCTGCTGAAGTCTAAAAATTCATCTGAACTCTTCCATTATTCTCGGAATTCGTGTGAATTTTAAAAATGCTTCGGAACTCTTCCATTGCTCTCGGAATTCTGCTGAAGTTTAAAAATGCTTCAGAACTCTTACATTGTTCTCGGAATTCTGCTGACGTTTAAAAATGCTTCGGAACTCTTCCATTGTTCTCTGAATTCCGCTGACGTTTAAAAATGCTTCGGTACTCTTCCTTTGTTCTCGGAATTCCGCTGACATATAAAAATGCTTCGGAAATCTTGCATTGTTCTCGGCATTCCGCTGACGTTTAAAAATGCTTCGGAACTCTTCAATTGTTCTCAGAATTCTGCCGAACTTTTAAAATGCTTTGGAACTCTTCCATTGCTCTCGGAATTCTGCTGAAGTTTAAAAATGCTTCAGAACTCTTCCATTGTTCTCGGAATTCTGCTGTAGTTTAAAAATGCTACGGAACTCTTCCATTGTTCTCAGAATTCCGCTGACGTTTAAAAATGCTTTGGAAATCTTCCATTGTTTTCAAAATTCCGCTGACGTTTAAAAATGCTTCAGAACTCTTCCATTGTTCTCGGAATTCCGCTGACGTTTTAAAATGCTTCGGTACTCTTCCATTGTTCTCGGAATTCTGCTGAAGTTTAAAAATGCTTCGGAACTCTTCCATTGTTCTCAGAATTCCGCTAACGTTTAAAAATGCTTCAGAAATCTTCCATTGTTTTCAAAATTCCGCTGACGCTTAAATATGCTTCAGAACTCTTCCATTGTTCTCGGAATTCCGCTGACGTTTAATAATGCTTCGCAACTCTTTCATTGTACTCGGAATTCCGCTAACGTTTAAAAATGCTTCGGAACTCTTCCATTGTTCTCGGAATTCCGTTGAAGTTTAAAAATGCTTCGAAACTCTTCCATTGTTCTGGGAATTCTGCTGAAGTTTAAAAATGCTTCAGAACTCTTCCATTGTTCTCGGAATTCCGCTGACGTTTTAAAATGCTTCGGTACTCTTCCATTGTTCTCGGAATTCCGCTGACATATAAAAATGCTTCGGAAATCTTGCATTGTTCTCGGCATTCCGCTGACGTTTAAAAATGCTTCGGAACTCTTCCATTGTTCTCAGAATTCCGCTGACGTTTAAAAATGCTTCGGAAATCTTCCATAGTTTTCAAAATTCCGCTGACGTTTAAAAATGCTTCAGAACTCTTCCATTGTTCTCGGAATTCCGCTGACGTTTAAAAATGCTTTGGAACTCTTCCATTATTCTCGGAAATCTGCTGAAGTTTAAAAATGCTTCGGAACTCTTCCATTGTTTTCGGAATTCTGCTGAAGTTTAAAAATGCTTCGGAACTCTTCCATTGTTCTCAGAATTCCACTGACGTTTAAAAATGCTTCGGAAATCTTCCATTGTTTTCAAAATTCCGCTGACGCTTAAAAATGCTTCAGAACTCTTCCATTGTTCTCGGAATTCCGCTGACGTTTAATAATGCTTCGCAACTTTTTCATTGTTCTCGGAATTCAGCTGACGGTTAAAAATGCTTCGGAACTCTTCAATTGTTCTCGGAATTCTGTTGAACTTTTAAAATGCTTTGGAACTCTTCCATTGCTCTCGGAATTCTGCTGAAGTTTAAAAATGCTTCAGAACTCTTACATTGTTCTCGGAATTCTGCTGACGTTTAAAAATGCTTCGGAACTCTACCATTGTTCTCGGAATTCCGTTGAAGTTTAAAAATGCTTCGAAACTCTTCCATTGTTCTCGGAATTCTGCTGAAGTTTAAAAATGCTTCGGAACTCTTCCATTGTTCTCGGAATTCTGCTGAAGTTTAAAAATGCTTCAGAACTCTTACATTGTTCTCGGAATTCTGCTGACGTTTAAAAATGCTTCGGAACTCTACCATTGTTCTCGGAATTCCGTTGAAGTTTAAAAATGCTTCGAAACTCTTCCATTGTTCTCGGAATTCTGCTGAAGTTTAAAAATGCTTCGGAACTCTTCCATTGTTCTCGGAATTCCGCTGACGTTTAATAATGCTTCGCAACTCTTTCATTGTTCTCGGAATTCCACTGACGTTTAAAAATGCTTCGGAACGCTTCCATTGTTCTCGGAATTCCGTTGAAGTTTAAAAATGCTTCGAAACTCTTCCATTGTTCTCGGAATTCTGCTGAAGTTTAAAAATGCTTTGGAACTCTTTCATTGTTCTCAGAATTCCGCTGACATTTAAAAATGCTTTGGTACTCTTCCATTGTTCTCGGAATTCCGCTGACATATAAAAATGCTTCGGAAATCTTGCATTGTTCTCGGCATTCCGCTGACGTTTAAAAATGCTTTGGAACTCTTCAATTGTTCTCGGAATTCTGCTGAACTTTTAAAATGCTTTGGAACTCTTCCATTGCTCTCGGAATTCTGCTGAAGTTTAAAAATGCTTCAGAACTCTTACATTGTTCTCGGAATTCTGCTGAAGTTTAAAAATGCTTCGGTACTCTTCCATTGTTCTCGGAATTCCGCTGACATATAAAAATGCTTCGGAAATCTTGCATTGTTCTCGGCATTCCGCTGACGTTTAAAAATGCTTCGGAACTCTTCCATTGTTCTCAGAATTCCGCTGACGTTTAAAAATGCTTCGGAAATCTTCCATTGTTTTCAAAATTCCGCTGACGTTTAAAAATGCTTCAGAACTCTTCCATTGTTCTCGGAATTCCGCTGACGTTTAAAAATGCTTTGGAACTCTTCCATTGTTCTTGGAATTCTGCTGAAGTTTAGAAATGCTTCGGTACTCTTCCATTGTTCTCGGAATTCCACTGACATATAAAAATGCTTCGGAAATCTGGCATTGTTCTCGGCATTCCGCTGACGTTTAAAAATGCTTCGGAACTCTTCCATTGTTCTCAGAATTCTGCTGACGTTTAAAAATGCTTCGGAACTCTTCCATTGTTCTCGGAATTCCGCTGAAGTTTAAAAATGCTTCGGACCTCTTCCATTGTTCTAGGAATTCTGCTGAAGTCTAAAAATTCATCTGAACTCTTCCATTATTCTCGGAATTTGTGTGAATTTTAAAAATGCTTCGGAACTCTTCCATTGCTCTCGGAATTCTGCTGAAGTTTAAAAATGCTTCAGAACTCTTACATTGTCCTCGGAATTCTGCTGACGTTTAAAAATGCTTCGGAACTCTTCCATTGTTCTCTGAATTCCGCTGACGTTTAAAAATGCTTCGGTACTCTTCCTTTGTTCTCGGAATTCCGCTGACATATAAAAATGCTTCGGAAATCTTGCATTGTTCTCGGCATTCCGCTGACGTTTAAAAATGCTTCGGAACTCTTCCATTGCTCTCGGAATTCTGCTGAAGTTTAAAAATGCTTCAGAACTCTTACATTGTTCTCAGAATTCCGCTGACGTTTAAAAATGCTTCGGAAATCTTCCATAGTTTTCAAAATTCCGCTGACGTTTAAAAATGCTTCAGAACTCTTCCATTGTT
Organism: Phyllobates terribilis; assembly: GCF_046119375.1. Lineage (NCBI taxonomy): Eukaryota > Metazoa > Chordata > Amphibia > Anura > Dendrobatidae > Phyllobates > Phyllobates terribilis. Next base: position 18,281,920 of record NW_027362782.1, read on the forward strand.
CTCGGAATTCCGCTGACGTTTAAAAATGCTTTGGAACTCTTCCATTATTCTCGGAAATCTGCTGAAGTTTAAAAATGCTTCGGAACTCTTCCATTGTTCTCAGAATTCCGCTGAAGTTTAAAAATGCTTCGGTACTCTTCCATTGTTCTCGGAATTCCGCTGACATATAAAAATGCTTCGGAAATCTTGCATTGTTCTCGGCATTCCGCTGACGTTTAAAAATGCTTCGGAACTCTTCAATTGTTCTCGGAATTCTGCTGAACTTTTAAAATGCTTTGGAACTCTTCCATTGCTCTCGGAATTCTGCTGAAGTTTAAAAATGCTTCAGAACTCTTCCATTGTTTTCGGAATTCTGCTGAAGTTTAAAAATGCTTCGGAACTCTTCCATTGTTCTCAGAATTCCACTGACGTTTAAAAATGCTTCGGAAATCTTCCATTGTTTTCAAAATTCCGCTGACGCTTAAAAATGCTTCAGAACTCTTCCATTGTTCTCGGAATTCCGCTGACGTTTAATAATGCTTCGCAACTTTTTCATTGTTCTCGGAATTCAGCTGACGGTTAAAAATGCTTCGGAACTCTTCAATTGTTCTCGGAATTCTGTTGAACTTTTAAAATGCTTTGGAACTCTTCCATTGCTCTCGGAATTCTGCTGAAGTTTAAAAATGCTTCAGAACTCTTACATTGTTCTCGGAATTCTGCTGACGTTTAAAAATGCTTCGGAACTCTACCATTGTTCTCGGAATTCCGTTGAAGTTTAAAAATGCTTCGAAACTCTTCCATTGTTCTCGGAATTCTGCTGAAGTTTAAAAATGCTTCGGAACTCTTCCATTGTTCTCGGAATTCCGCTGACGTTTAATAATGCTTCGCAACTCTTTCATTGTTCTCGGAATTCCACTGACGTTTAAAAATGCTTCGGAACGCTTCCATTGTTCTCGGAATTCCGTTGAAGTTTAAAAATGCTTCGAAACTCTTCCATTGTTCTCGGAATTCTGCTGAAGTTTAAAAATGCTTTGGAACTCTTTCATTGTTCTCAGAATTCCGCTGACATTTAAAAATGCTTTGGTACTCTTCCATTGTTCTCGGAATTCCGCTGACATATAAAAATGCTTCGGAAATCTTGCATTGTTCTCGGCATTCCGCTGACGTTTAAAAATGCTTCGGAACTCTTCAATTGTTCTCGGAATTCTGCTGAACTTTTAAAATGCTTTGGAACTCTTCCATTGCTCTCGGAATTCTGCTGAAGTTTAAAAATGCTTCAGAACTCTTACATTGTTCTCGGAATTCTGCTGAAGTTTAAAAATGCTTCGGTACTCTTCCATTGTTCTCGGAATTCCGCTGACATATAAAAATGCTTCGGAAATCTTGCATTGTTCTCGGCATTCCGCTGACGTTTAAAAATGCTTCGGAACTCTTCCATTGTTCTCAGAATTCCGCTGACGTTTAAAAATGCTTCGGAAATCTTCCATTGTTTTCAAAATTCCGCTGACGTTTAAAAATGCTTCAGAACTCTTCCATTGTTCTCGGAATTCCGCTGACGTTTAAAAATGCTTTGGAACTCTTCCATTGTTCTTGGAATTCTGCTGAAGTTTAGAAATGCTTCGGAACTCTTCCATTGTTCTCAGAATTCCGCTGACGTTTAAAAATGCTTCGGTACTCTTCCATTGTTCTCGGAATTCCACTGACATATAAAAATGCTTCGGAAATCTGGCATTGTTCTCGGCATTCCGCTGACGTTTAAAAATGCTTCGGAACTCTTCCATTGTTCTCAGAATTCTGCTGACGTTTAAAAATGCTTCGGAACTCTTCCATTGTTCTCGGAATTCCGCTGAAGTTTAAAAATGCTTCGGACCTCTTCCATTGTTCTAGGAATTCTGCTGAAGTCTAAAAATTCATCTGAACTCTTCCATTATTCTCGGAATTCGTGTGAATTTTAAAAATGCTTCGGAACTCTTCCATTGCTCTCGGAATTCTGCTGAAGTTTAAAAATGCTTCAGAACTCTTACATTGTTCTCGGAATTCTGCTGACGTTTAAAAATGCTTCGGAACTCTTCCATTGTTCTCTGAATTCCGCTGACGTTTAAAAATGCTTCGGTACTCTTCCTTTGTTCTCGGAATTCCGCTGACATATAAAAATGCTTCGGAAATCTTGCATTGTTCTCGGCATTCCGCTGACGTTTAAAAATGCTTCGGAACTCTTCAATTGTTCTCGGAATTCTGCCGAACTTTTAAAATGCTTTGGAACTCTTCCATTGCTCTCGGAATTCTGCTGAAGTTTAAAAATGCTTCAGAACTCTTCCATTGTTCTCGGAATTCTGCTGTAGTTTAAAAATGCTACGGAACTCTTCCATTGTTCTCAGAATTCCGCTGACGTTTAAAAATGCTTTGGAAATCTTCCATTGTTTTCAAAATTCCGCTGACGTTTAAAAATGCTTCAGAACTCTTCCATTGTTCTCGGAATTCCGCTGACGTTTTAAAATGCTTCGGTACTCTTCCATTGTTCTCGGAATTCTGCTGAAGTTTAAAAATGCTTCGGAACTCTTCCATTGTTCTCAGAATTCCGCTAACGTTTAAAAATGCTTCAGAAATCTTCCATTGTTTTCAAAATTCCGCTGACGCTTAAATATGCTTCAGAACTCTTCCATTGTTCTCGGAATTCCGCTGACGTTTAATAATGCTTCGCAACTCTTTCATTGTACTCGGAATTCCGCTAACGTTTAAAAATGCTTCGGAACTCTTCCATTGTTCTCGGAATTCCGTTGAAGTTTAAAAATGCTTCGAAACTCTTCCATTGTTCTGGGAATTCTGCTGAAGTTTAAAAATGCTTCAGAACTCTTCCATTGTTCTCGGAATTCCACTGACGTTTTAAAATGCTTCGGTACTCTTCCATTGTTCTCGGAATTCCGCTGACATATAAAAATGCTTCGGAAATCTTGCATTGTTCTCGGCATTCCGCTGACGTTTAAAAATGCTTCGGAACTCTTCCATTGTTCTCAGAATTCCGCTGACGTTTAAAAATGCTTCGGAAATCTTCCATAGTTTTCAAAATTCCGCTGACGTTTAAAAATGCTTCAGAACTCTTCCATTGTTCTCGGAATTCCGCTGACGTTTAAAAATGCTTTGGAACTCTTCCATTATTCTCGGAAATCTGCTGAAGTTTAAAAATGCTTCGGAACTCTTCCATTGTTTTCGGAATTCTGCTGAAGTTTAAAAATGCTTCGGAACTCTTCCATTGTTCTCAGAATTCCACTGACGTTTAAAAATGCTTCGGAAATCTTCCATTGTTTTCAAAATTCCGCTGACGCTTAAAAATGCTTCAGAACTCTTCCATTGTTCTCGGAATTCCGCTGACGTTTAATAATGCTTCGCAACTTTTTCATTGTTCTCGGAATTCAGCTGACGGTTAAAAATGCTTCGGAACTCTTCAATTGTTCTCGGAATTCTGTTGAACTTTTAAAATGCTTTGGAACTCTTCCATTGCTCTCGGAATTCTGCTGAAGTTTAAAAATGCTTCAGAACTCTTACATTGTTCTCGGAATTCTGCTGACGTTTAAAAATGCTTCGGAACTCTACCATTGTTCTCGGAATTCCGTTGAAGTTTAAAAATGCTTCGAAACTCTTCCATTGTTCTCGGAATTCTGCTGAAGTTTAAAAATGCTTCGGAACTCTTCCATTGTTCTCGGAATTCTGCTGAAGTTTAAAAATGCTTCAGAACTCTTACATTGTTCTCGGAATTCTGCTGACGTTTAAAAATGCTTCGGAACTCTACCATTGTTCTCGGAATTCCGTTGAAGTTTAAAAATGCTTCGAAACTCTTCCATTGTTCTCGGAATTCTGCTGAAGTTTAAAAATGCTTCGGAACTCTTCCATTGTTCTCGGAATTCCGCTGACGTTTAATAATGCTTCGCAACTCTTTCATTGTTCTCGGAATTCCACTGACGTTTAAAAATGCTTCGGAACGCTTCCATTGTTCTCGGAATTCCGTTGAAGTTTAAAAATGCTTCGAAACTCTTCCATTGTTCTCGGAATTCTGCTGAAGTTTAAAAATGCTTTGGAACTCTTTCATTGTTCTCAGAATTCCGCTGACATTTAAAAATGCTTTGGTACTCTTCCATTGTTCTCGGAATTCCGCTGACATATAAAAATGCTTCGGAAATCTTGCATTGTTCTCGGCATTCCGCTGACGTTTAAAAATGCTTCGGAACTCTTCAATTGTTCTCGGAATTCTGCTGAACTTTTAAAATGCTTTGGAACTCTTCCATTGCTCTCGGAATTCTGCTGAAGTTTAAAAATGCTTCAGAACTCTTACATTGTTCTCGGAATTCTGCTGAAGTTTAAAAATGCTTCGGTACTCTTCCATTGTTCTCGGAATTCCGCTGACATATAAAAATGCTTCGGAAATCTTGCATTGTTCTCGGCATTCCGCTGACGTTTAAAAATGCTTCGGAACTCTTCCATTGTTCTCAGAATTCCGCTGACGTTTAAAAATGCTTCGGAAATCTTCCATTGTTTTCAAAATTCCGCTGACGTTTAAAAATGCTTCAGAACTCTTCCATTGTTCTCGGAATTCCGCTGACGTTTAAAAATGCTTTGGAACTCTTCCATTGTTCTTGGAATTCTGCTGAAGTTTAGAAATGCTTCGGAACTCTTCCATTGTTCTCAGAATTCCGCTGACGTTTAAAAATGCTTCGGTACTCTTCCATTGTTCTCGGAATTCCACTGACATATAAAAGTGCTTCGGAAATCTGGCATTGTTCTCGGCATTCCGCTGACGTTTAAAAATGCTTCGGAACTCTTCCATTGTTCTCAGAATTCTGCTGACGTTTAAAAATGCTTCGGAACTCTTCCATTGTTCTCGGAATTCCGCTGAAGTTTAAAAATGCTTCGGACCTCTTCCATTGTTCTAGGAATTCTGCTGAAGTCTAAAAATTCATCTGAACTCTTCCATTATTCTCGGAATTTGTGTGAATTTTAAAAATGCTTCGGAACTCTTCCATTGCTCTCGGAATTCTGCTGAAGTTTAAAAATGCTTCAGAACTCTTACATTGTCCTCGGAATTCTGCTGACGTTTAAAAATGCTTCGGAACTCTTCCATTGTTCTCTGAATTCCGCTGACGTTTAAAAATGCTTCGGTACTCTTCCTTTGTTCTCGGAATCCCGCTGACATATAAAAATGCTTCGGAAATCTTGCATTGTTCTCGGCATTCCGCTGACGTTTAAAAATGCTTCGGAACTCTTCCATTGCTCTCGGAATTCTGCTGAAGTTTAAAAATGCTTCAGAACTCTTACATTGTTCTCAGAATTCCGCTGACGTTTAAAAATGCTTCGGAAATCTTCCATAGTTTTCAAAATTCCGCTGACGTTTAAAAATGCTTCAGAACTCTTCCATTGTTCTCGGAATTCCGCTGACGTTTAAAAATGCTTTGGAACTCTTCCATTATTCTCGGAAATCTGCTGAAGTTTAAAAATGCTTCGGAACTCTTCCATTGTTCTCAGAATTCCGCTGAAGTTTAAAAATGCTTCGGTACTCTTCCATTGTTCTCGGAATTCCGCTGACATATAAAAATGCTTCGGAAATCTTGCATTGTTCTCGGCATTCCGCTGACGTTTAAAAATGCTTCGGAACTCTTCAATTGTTCTCGGAATTCTGCTGAACTTTTAAAATGCTTTGGAACTCTTCCATTGCTCTCGGAATTCTGCTGAAGTTTAAAAATGCTTCAGAACTCTTCCATTGTTTTCGGAATTCTGCTGAAGTTTAAAAATGCTTCGGAACTCTTCCATTGTTCTCAGAATTCCACTGACGTTTAAAAATGCTTCGGAAATCTTCCATTGTTTTCAAAATTCCGCTGACGCTTAAAAATGCTTCAGAACTCTTCCATTGTTCTCGGAATTCCGCTGACGTTTAATAATGCTTCGCAACTTTTTCATTGTTCTCGGAATTCAGCTGATGGTTAAAAATGCTTCGGAACTCTTCAATTGTTCTCGGAATTCTGTTGAACTTTTAAAATGCTTTGGAACTCTTCCATTGCTCTCGGAATACTGCTGAAGTTTAAAAATGCTTCAGAACTCTTACATTGTTCTCGGAATTCTGCTGACGTTTAAAAATGCTTCGGAACTCTACCATTGTTCTCGGAATTCTGTTGAAGTTTAAAAATGCTTCGAAACTCTTCCATTGTTCTCGGAATTCTGCTGAAGTTTAAAAATGCTTCGGAACTCTTCCATTGTTCTCGGAATTCCGCTGACGTTTAATAATGCTTCGCAACTCTTTCATTGTTCTCGGAATTCCACTGACGTTTAAAAATGCTTCGGAACGCTTCCATTGTTCTCGGAATTCCGTTGAAGTTTAAAAATGCTTTGAAACTCTTCCATTGTTCTCGGAATTCTGCTGAAGTTTAAAAATGCTTTGGAACTCTTTCATTGTTCTCAGAATTCCGCTGACATTTAAAAATGCTTTGGTACTCTTCCATTGTTCTCGGAATTCCGCTGACATATAAAAATGCTTCGGAAATCTTGCATTGTTCTCGGCATTCCGCTGACGTTTAAAAATGCTTCGGAACTCTTCAATTGTTCTCGGAATTCTGCTGAACTTTTAAAATGCTTTGGAACTCTTCCATTGCTCTCGGAATTCTGCTGAAGTTTAAAAATGCTTCAGAACTCTTACATTGTTCTCGGAATTCTGCTGAAGTTTAAAAATGCTTCGGTACTCTTCCATTGTTCTCGGAATTCCGCTGACATATAAAAATGCTTCGGAAATCTTGCATTGTTCTCGGCATTCCGCTGACGTTTAAAAATGCTTCGGAACTCTTCCATTGTTCTCGGAATTCCGCTGACGTTTAAAAATGCTTCGGAAATCTTCCATTGTTTTCAAAATTCCGCTGACGTTTAAAAATGCTTCAGAACTCTTCCATTGTTCTCGGAATTCCGCTGACGTTTAAAAATGCTTTGGAACTCTTCCATTGTTCCTGGAATTCTGCTGAAGTTTAGAAATGCTTCGGAACTCTTCCATTGTTCTCAGAATTCCGCTGACGTTTAAAAATGCTTCGGTACTCTTCCATTGTTCTCGGAATTCCACTGACATATAAAAATGCTTCGGAAATCTGGCATTGTTCTCGGCATTCCGCTGACGTTTAAAAATGCTTCGGAACTCTTCCATTGTTCTCAGAATTCTGCTGACGTTTAAAAATGCTTCGGAACTCTTCCATTGTTCTCGGAATTCCGCTGAAGTTTAAAAATGCTTCGGACCTCTTCCATTGTTCTAGGAATTCTGCTGAAGTCTAAAAATTCATCTGAACTCTTCCATTATTCTCGGAATTCGTGTGAATTTTAAAAATGCTTCGGAACTCTTCCATTGCTCTCGGAATTCTGCTGAAGTTTAAAAATGCTTCAGAACTCTTACATTGTTCTCGGAATTCTGCTGACGTTTAAAAATGCTTCGGAACTCTTCCATTGTTCTCTGAATTCCGCTGACGTTTAAAAATGCTTCGGTACTCTTCCTTTGTTCTCGGAATTCCGCTGACATATAAAAATGCTTCGGAAATCTTGCATTGTTCTCGGCATTCCGCTGACGTTTAAAAATGCTTCGGAACTCTTCAATTGTTCTCGGAATTCTGCCGAACTTTTAAAATGCTTTGGAACTCTTCCATTGCTCTCGGAATTCTGCTGAAGTTTAAAAATGCTTCAGAACTCTTCCATTGTTCTCGGAATTCTGCTGTAGTTTAAAAATGCTACGGAACTCTTCCATTGTTCTCAGAATTCCGCTGACGTTTAAAAATGCTTTGGAAATCTTCCATTGTTTTCAAAATTCCGCTGACGTTTAAAAATGCTTCAGAACTCTTCCATTGTTCTCGGAATTCCGCTGACGTTTTAAAATGCTTCGGTACTCTTCCATTGTTCTCGGAATTCTGCTGAAGTTTAAAAATGCTTCGGAACTCTTCCATTGTTCTCAGAATTCCGCTAACGTTTAAAAATGCTTCAGAAATCTTCCATTGTTTTCAAAATTCCGCTGACGCTTAAATATGCTTCAGAACTCTTCCATTGTTCTCGGAATTCCGCTGACGTTTAATAATGCTTCGCAACTCTTTCATTGTACTCGGAATTCCGCTAACGTTTAAAAATGCTTCGGAACTCTTCCATTGTTCTCGGAATTCCGTTGAAGTTTAAAAATGCTTCGAAACTCTTCCATTGTTCTGGGAATTCTGCTGAAGTTTAAAAATGCTTCAGAACTCTTCCATTGTTCTCGGAATTCCGCTGATGTTTAAACATGCTTCGGAACTCTTCCATTGTTCTCGGAATTCTGTTGAAGTTTAAAAATGCTTCTAAACCCTTCCATTGTTCTCGGAATTTTGCTGAAGTTTAAAAATGCTTCGGAACTCTTCCATTGTTCTCGGAATTCCGCTGACATATAAAAATGCTTCGGAAATCTTGCATTGTTCTCGGCATTCCGCTGACGTTTAAAAATGCTTCGGAACTCTTCAATTGTTCTCGGAATTCTGCTGAACTTTTAAAATGCTTTGGAACTCTTCCATTGCTCTCGCAATTCTGCTGACGTTTAAAAATGCTTCGGAACTCTTCCATTGTTCTCGGAATTCTGTTGACGTTTAAAAATGCTTCGGAACTCTTCCATTGTTCTCGGAATTCCGCTGACGTTTAAAAATGCTTCACAACTCTTCCATTGTTCTCGGAATTCCGCTGACTTTTAAAAATACTTCGAAACTCTTCCATTGTTCTCCAAATTCCGCTGAAGTTTAAAAATGCTTCGGAACCCTTCCATTGTTCTCGGAATTCTGCTGAAGTTTAAAAATGTTTCGGAACTCTTCCATTGTTCTCAGAATTCCGCTGAAGTTTAAAAATGCTTCGGACCTCTTCCATTGTTCTAGGAATTCTGCTGAAGTTTAAAAATTCATCTGAACTCTTCCATTATTCTCGGAATTCGTGTGAATTTTAAAAATGCTTCGGAACTCTTCTATTGTTCTCGGAATTCCGCTGAAGTTTAAAAATGCTTAAAATCTCTTACATTGTACTCGGAAATCCGCTGAAGTTTAAAAATGCTTCGGAACTCTTCCATTGCTCTCGGAATTCTGCTGAAGTTTAAAAATGCTTCAGAACTCTTACATTGTTCTCAGAATTCCGCTAACGTTTAAAAATGCTTCGGAAATCTTCCATTGTTTTCAAAATTCCGCTGACGCTTAAAAATGCTTCAGAACTCTTCCATTGTTCTCGGAATTCCGCTGACGTTTAATAATGCTTCGCAACTCTTTCATTGTACTCGGAATTCCGCTAACGTTTAAAAATGCTTCGGAACTCTTCCATTGTTCTCCAAATTCCGCTGAAGTTTAAAAATGCTTCGGAACTCTTCCATTGTTCTCGGAATTCCGCTGACGTTTAAAAATGCTTCACAACTCTTCCATTGTTCTCGGAATTCCGCTGACTTTTAAAAATACTTCGAAACTCTTCCATTGTTCTCCAAATTCCGCTGAAGTTTAAAAATGCTTCGGAACCCTTCCATTGTTCTCGGAATTCTGCTGAAGTTTAAAAATGCTTCGGAACTCTTCCATTATTCTCGGAATTCGTGTGAATTTTAAAAATGCTTCGGAACTCTTCTATTGTTCTCGGAATTCCGCTGAAGTTTAAAAATGCTTAAAATCTCTTACATTGTACTCGGAATTCCGCTGAAGTTTAAAAATGCTTCGGAACTCTTCCATTGCTCTCGGAATTCTGCTGAAGTTTAAAAATGCTTCAGAACTCTTACATTGTTCTCGGAATTCTGCTGACGTTTAAAAATGCTTCGGAATTCTTCCATTGTTCTCTGAATTCCGCTGACGTTTAAAAATGCTTCGGTACTCTTCCTTTGTTCTCAGCATTCCGCTGACGTTTAAAAATGCTTCGGAACTCTTCAATTGTTCTCGGAATTCTGCCGAACTTTTAAAATGCTTTGGAACTCTTCCATTGCTCTCGGAATTCTGCTGAAGTTTAAAAATGCTTCAGAACTCTTCCATTGTTCTCGGAATTCTGCTGTAGTTTAAAAATGCTTCGGAACTCTTCCATTGTTCTCAGAATTCCGCTGACGTTTAAAAATGCTTTGGAAATCTTCCATTGTTTTCAAAATTCCGCTGACGTTTAAAAATGCTTCAGAACTCTTCCATTGTTCTCGGAATTCCGCTGACGTTTTAAAATGCTTCGGTACTCTTCCATTGTTCTCGGAATTCCGCTGACATATAAAAATGCTTCGGAAATCTTGCATTGTTCTCGGCATTCCGCTGACATTTAAAAATGCTTCGGAACTCTTCCATTGTTCTCAGAATTCCGCTGACGTTTAAAAATGCTTCGGAAATCTTCCATAGTTTTCAAAATTCCGCTGAAGTTTAAAAATGCTTCAGAACTCTTCCATTGTTCTCGGAATTCCGCTGACGTTTAAAAATGCTTTGGAACTCTTCCATTATTCTCGGAAATCTGCTGAAGTTTAAAAATGCTTCGGAACTCTTCCATTGTTCTCAGAATTCCGCTGAAGTTTAAAAATGCTTCGGTACTCTTCCATTGTTCTCGGAATTCCGCTGACATATAAAAATGCTTCGGAAATCTTGCATTGTTCTCGGCATTCCGCTGACGTTTAAAAATGCTTCGGAACTCTTCAATTGTTCTCGGAATTCTGCTGAACTTTTAAAATGCTTTGGAACTCTTCCATTGCTCTCGGAATTCTGCTGAAGTTTAAAAATGCTTCAGAACTCTTCCATTGTTTTCGGAATTCTGCTGAAGTTTAAAAATGCTTCGGAACTCTTCCATTGTTCTCAGAATTCCACTGACGTTTAAAAATGCTTCGGAAATCTTCCATTGTTTTCAAAATTCCGCTGACGCTTAAAAATGCTTCAGAACTCTTCCATTGTTCTCGGAATTCCGCTGACGTTTAATAATGCTTCGCAACTTTTTCATTGTTCTTGGAATTCCGCTGACGGTTAAAAATGCTTCGGAACTGTTCAATTGTTCTCGGAATTCTGTTGAACTTTTAAAATGCTTTGGAACTCTTCCATTGCTCTCGGAATTCTGCTGAAGTTTAAAAATGCTTCAGAACTCTTACATTGTTCTCGGAATTCTGCTGACGTTTAAAAATGCTTCGGAACTCTACCATTGTTCTCGGAATTCCGTTGAAGTTTAAAAATGCTTCGAAACTCTTCCATTGTTCTCGGAATTCTGCTGAAGTTTAAAAATGCTTCGGAACTCTTCCATTGTTCTCGGAATTCCGCTGACGTTTAATAATGCTTCGCAACTCTTTCATTGTTCTCGGAATTCCACTGACGTTTAAAAATGCTTCGGAACGCTTCCATTGTTCTCGGAATTCCGTTGAAGTTTAAAAATGCTTCGAAACTCTTCCATTGTTCTCGGAATTCTGCTGAAGTTTAAAAATGCTTTGGAACTCTTTCATTGTTCTCAGAATTCCGCTGACATTTAAAAATGCTTTGGTACTCTTCCATTGTTCTCGGAATTCCGCTGACATATAAAAATGCTTCAGAAATCTTGCATTGTTCTCGGCATTCCGCTGACGTTTAAAAATGCTTCGGAACTCTTCAATTGTTCTCGGAACTCTGCTGAACTTTTAAAATGCTTTGGAACTCTTCCATTGCTCTCGGAATTCTGCTGAAGTTTAAAAATGCTTCAGAACTCTTACATTGTTCTCGGAATTCTGCTGAAGTTTAAAAATGCTTCGGTACTCTTCCATTGTTCTCGGAATTCCGCTGACATATAAAAATGCTTCGGAAATCTTGCATTGTTCTCGGCATTCCGCTGACGTTTAAAAATGCTTCGGAACTCTTCCATTGTTCTCAGAATTCCGCTGACGTTTAAAAATGCTTCGGAAATCTTCCATTGTTTTCAAAATTCCGCTGACGTTTAAAAATGCTTCAGAACTCTTCCATTGTTCTCGGAATTCCGCTGACGTTTAAAAATGCTTTGGAACTCTTCCATTGTTCTTGGAATTCTGCTGAAGTTTAAAAATGCTTCGGAACTCTTCCATTGTTCTCAGAATTCCGCTGACGTTTAAAAATGCTTCGGTACTCTTCCATTGTTCTCGGAATTCCACTGACATATAAAAATGCTTCGGAAATCTGGCATTGTTCTCGGCATTCCGCTGACGTTTAAAAATGCTTCGGAACTCTTCCATTGTTCTCAGAATTCTGCTGACTTTTAAAAATGCTTCGGAACTCTTCCATTGTTCTCGGAATTCCGCTGAAGTTTAAAAATGCTTCGGACCTCTTCCATTGTTCTAGGAATTCTGCTGAAGTCTAAAAATTCATCTGAACTCTTCCATTATTCTCGGAATTCGTGTGAATTTTAAAAATGCTTCGGAACTCTTCCATTGCTCTCGGAATTCTGCTGAAGTTTAAAAATGCTTCAGAACTCTTACATTGTTCTCGGAATTCTGCTGACGTTTAAAAATGCTTCGGAACTCTTCCATTGTTCTCTGAATTCCGCTGACGTTTAAAAATGCTTCGGTACTCTTCCTTTGTTCTCGGAATTCCGCTGACATATAAAAATGCTTCGGAACTCTTCCATTGTTCTCTGAATTCCGCTGACGTTTAAAAATGCTTCGGTACTCTTCCTTTGTTCTCGGAATTCCGCTGACATATAAAAATGCTTCGGAAATCTTGCATTGTTCTCGGCATTCCGCTGACGTTTAAAAATGCTTCGGAACTCTTCAATTGTTCTCGGAATTCTGCCGAACTTTTAAAATGCTTTGGAACTCTTCCATTGCTCTCGGAATTCTGCTGAAGTTTAAAAATGCTTCAGAACTCTTCCATTGTTCTCGGAATTCTGCTGTAGTTTAAAAATGCTACGGAACTCTTCCATTGTTCTCAGAATTCCGCTGACGTTTAAAAATGCTTTGGAAATCTTCCATTGTTTTCAAAATTCCGCTGACGTTTAAAAATGCTTCAGAACTCTTCCATTGTTCTCGGAATTCCGCTGACGTTTAAAAATGCTTCAGAACTCTTCCATTGTTCTCAGAATTCCGCTAACGTTTAAAAATGCTTCAGAAATCTTCCATTGTTTTCAAAATTCCGCTGACGCTTAAATATGCTTCAGAACTCTTCAATTGTTCTCGGAATTCCGCTGACGTTTAATAATGCTTCGCAACTCTTTCATTGTACTCGGAATTCCGCTAAAGTTTAAAAATGCTTCGGAACTCTTCCATTGTTCTCGGAATTCCGTTGAAGTTTAAAAATGCTTCGAAACTCTTCCATTGTTCTGGGAATTCTGATGAAGTTTAAAAATGCTTCAGAACTCTTCCATTGTTCTCGGAATTCCGCTGATGTTTAAACATGCTTCGGAACTCTTCCATTGTTCTCGGAATTCTGTTGAAGTTTAAAAATGCTTCTAAACTCTGCCATTGTTCTCGGAATTCTGCTGAAGTTTAAAAATGCTTCGGAACTCTTCCATTGTTCTCGGAATTCCGCTGACATATAAAAATGCTTCGGAAATCTTGCATTGTTCTCGGCATTCCGCTGACGTTTAAAAATGCTTCGGAACTCTTCAATTGTTCTCGGAATTCTGCTGAACTTTTAAAATGCTTTGGAACTCTTCCATTGCTCTCGCAATTCTGCTGACGTTTAAAAATGCTTCGGAACTCTTCCATTGTTCTCGGAATTCTGTTGACGTTTAAAAATGCTTCGGAACTCTTCCATTGTTCTCGGAATTCCGCTGACGTTTAAAAATGTTTCACAACTCTTCCATTGTTCTCGGAATTCCGCTGACTTTTAAAAATACTTCGAAACTCTTCCATTGTTCTCCAAATTCCGCTGAAGTTTAAAAATGCTTCGGAACCCTTCCATTGTTCTCGGAATTCTGCTGAAGTTTAAAAATGTTTCGGAACTCTTCCATTGTTCTCAGAATTCCGCTGAAGTTTAAAAATGCTTCGGACCTCTTCCATTGTTCTAGGAATTCTGCTGAAGTTTAAAAATTCATCTGAACTCTTCCATTATTCTCGGAATTCGTGTGAATTTTAAAAATGCTTCGGAACTCTTCTATTGTTCTCGGAATTCCGCTGAAGTTTAAAAATGCTTAAAATCTCTTACATTGTACTCGGAAATCCGCTGAAGTTTAAAAATGCTTCGGAACTCTTCCATTGCTCTCGGAATTCTGCTGAAGTTTAAAAATGCTTCAGAACTCTTACATTGTTCTCAGAATTCCGCTAACGTTTAAAAATGCTTCGGAAATCTTCCATTGTTTTCAAAATTCCGCTGACGCTTAAAAATGCTTCAGAACTCTTCCATTGTTCTCGGAATTCCGCTGACGTTTAATAATGCTTCGCAACTCTTTCATTGTACTCGGAATTCCGCTAACGTTTAAAAATGCTTCGGAACTCTTCCATTGTTCTCGGAATTCCGTTGAAGTTTAAAAATGCTTTGAAACTCTTCCATTGTTCTCGGAATTCTGCTGAAGTTTAAAAATGCTTCGGAACTCTTCCATTGTTCTCAGAATTCCGCTAACGTTTAAAAATGCTTCGGAAATCTTCCATTGTTTTCAAAATTCCGCTGACGCTTACAAATGCTTCAGAACTTTTCCATTGTTCTCGGAATTCCGCTGACTTTTAAAAATACTTCGAAACTCTTCCATTGTTCTCCAAATTCCGCTGAAGTTTAAAAATGCTTCGGAACTCTTCCATTGTTCTCGGAATTCCGCTGACGTTTAAAAATGCTTCACAACTATTCCATTGTTCTCGGAATTCCGCTGACTTTTAAAAATACTTCGAAACTCTTCCATTGTTCTCCAAATTCCGCTGAAGTTTAAAAATGCTTCGGAACCCTTCCATTGTTCTCGGAATTCTGCTGAAGTTTAAAAATGCTTCGGAACTCTTCCATTGTTCTCAGAATTCTGCTGACGTTTAAAAATGCTTCGGAACTCTTCCATTGTTCTCGGAATTCCGCTGAAGTTTAAAAATGCTTTGGACCTCTTCCATTGTTCTAGGAATTCTGCTGAAGTCTAAAAATTCATCTGAACTCTTCCATTATTCTCGGAATTCGTGTGAATTTTAAAAATGCTTCGGAACTCTTCTATTGTTCTCGGAATTCCGCTGAAGTTTAAAAATGCTTCGGAACTCTTCCATTGCTCTCGGAATTCTGCTGAAGTTTAAAAATGCTTCAGAACTCTTACATTGTTCTCGGAATTCTGCTGACGTTTAAAAATGCTTCGGAATTCTTCCATTGTTCTCTGAATTCCGCTGACGTTTAAAAATGCTTCGGTACTCTTCCTTTGTTCTCGGCATTCCGCTGACATTTAAAAATGCTTCGGAACTCTTCATTTGTTCTCGGAATTCTGCCGAACTTTTAAAATGCTTTGGAACTCTTCCATTGCTCTCGGAATTCTGCTGAAGTTTAAAAATGCTTCAGAACTCTTCCATTGTTCTCGGAATTCTGCTGTAGTTTAAAAATGCTTCGGAACTCTTCCACTGTTCTCAGAATTCCGCTGACGTTTAAAAATGCTTTGGAAATCTTCCATTGTTTTCAAAATTCCGCTGACGTTTAAAAATGCTTCAGAACTCTTCCATTGTTCTCGGAATTCCGCTGACGTTTTAAAATGCTTCGGTACTCTTCCATTGTTCTCGGAATTCCGCTGACATATAAAAATGCTTCGGAAATCTTGCATTGTTCTCGGCATTCCGCTGACATTTAAAAATGCTTCGGAACTCTTCCATTGTTCTCAGAATTCCGCTGACGTTTAAAAATGCTTCGGAAATCTTCCATAGTTTTCAAAATTCCGCTGAAGTTTAAAAATGCTTCAGAACTCTTCCATTGTTCTCGGAATTCCGCTGACGTTTAAAAATGCTTTGGAACTCTTCCATTATTCTCGGAAATCTGCTGAAGTTTAAAAATGCTTCGGAACTCTTCCATTGTTCTCAGAATTCCGCTGAAGTTTAAAAATGCTTCGGTACTCTTCCATTGTTCTCGGAATTCCGCTGACATATAAAAATGCTTCGGAAATCTTGCATTGTTCTCGGCATTCCGCTGACGTTTAAAAATGCTTCGGAACTCTTCAATTGTTCTCGGAATTCTGCTGAACTTTTAAAATGCTTTGGAACTCTTCCATTGCTCTCGGAATTCTGCTGAAGTTTAAAAATGCTTCAGAACTCTTCCATTGTTTTCGGAATTCTGCTGAAGTTTAAAAATGCTTCGGAACTCTTCCATTGTTCTCAGAATTCCACTGACGTTTAAAAATGCTTCGGAAATCTTCCATTGTTTTCAAAATTCCGCTGACGCTTAAAAATGCTTCAGAACTCTTCCATTGTTCTCGGAATTCCGCTGACGTTTAATAATGCTTCGCAACTTTTTCATTGTTCTTGGAATTCCGCTGACGGTTAAAAATGCTTCGGAACTGTTCAATTGTTCTCGGAATTCTGTTGAACTTTTAAAATGTTTGGAACTCTTCCATTGCTCTCGGAATTCTGCTGAAGTTTAAAAATGCTTCAGAACTCTTACATTGTTCTCGGAATTCTGCTGACGTTTAAAAATGCTTCGGAACTCTACCATTGTTCTCGGAATTCCGTTGAAGTTTAAAAATGCTTCGAAACTCTTCCATTGTTCTCGGAATTCTGCTGAAGTTTAAAAATGCTTCGGAACTCTTCCATTGTTCTCGGAATTCCGCTGAAGTTTAATAATGCTTCGCAACTCTTTCATTGTTCTCGGAATTCCACTGACGTTTAAAAATGCTTCGGAACGCTTCCATTGTTCTCGGAATTCCGTTGAAGTTTAAAAATGCTTCGAAACTCTTCCATTGTTCTCGGAATTCTGCTGAAGTTTAAAAATGCTTTGGAACTCTTTCATTGTTCTCAGAATTCCGCTGACATTTAAAAATGCTTTGGTACTCTTCCATTGTTCTCGGAATTCCGCTGACATATAAAAATGCTTCGGAAATCTTGCATTGTTCTCGGCATTCCGCTGACGTTTAAAAATGCTTCGGAACTCTTCAATTGTTCTCGGAACTCTGCTGAACTTTTAAAATGCTTTGGAACTCTTCCATTGCTCTCGGAATTCTGCTGAAGTTTAAAAATGCTTCAGAACTCTTACATTGTTCTCGGAATTCTGCTGAAGTTTAAAAATGCTTCGGTACTCTTCCATTGTTCTCGGAATTCCGCTGACATATAAAAATGCTTCGGAAATCTTGCATTGTTCTCGGCATTCCGCTGACGTTTAAAAATGCTTCGGAACTCTTCCATTGTTCTCAGAATTCCGCTGACGTTTAAAAATGCTTCGGAAATCTTCCATTGTTTTCAAAATTCCGCTGACGTTTAAAAATGCTTCAGAACTCTTCCATTGTTCTCGGAATTCCGCTGACGTTTAAAAATGCTTTGGAACTCTTCCATTGTTCTTGGAATTCTGCTGAAGTTTAAAAATGCTTCGGAACTCTTCCATTGTTCTCAGAATTCCGCTGACGTTTAAAAATGCTTCGGTACTCTTCCATTGTTCTCGGAATTCCACTGACATATAAAAATGCTTCGGAAATCTGGCATTGTTCTCGGCATTCCGCTGACGTTTAAAAATGCTTCGGAACTCTTCCATTGTTCTCAGAATTCTGCTGACGTTTAAAAATGCTTCGGAACTCTTCCATTGTTCTCGGAATTCCGCTGAAGTTTAAAAATGCTTCGGACCTCTTCCATTGTTCTCGGAATTCTGCTGAACTTTTAAAATGCTTTGGAACTCTTCCATTGCTCTCGCAATTCTGCTGACGTTTAAAAATGCTTCGCAACTCTTCCATTGTTCTCGGAATTCTGTTGACGTTTAAAAATGCTTCAGAACTCTTCCATTGTTCTCGGAATTCTGCTGTAGTTTAAAAATGCTACGGAACTCTTCCATTGTTCTCAGAATTCCGCTGACGTTTAAAAATGCTTTGGAAATCTTCCATTGTTTTCAAAATTCCGCTGACGTTTAAAAATGCTTCAGAACTCTTCCATTGTTCTCGGAATTCCGCTGACGTTTTAAAATGCTTCGGTACTCTTCCATTGTTCTCGGAATTCTGCTGAAGTTTAAAAATGCTTCGGAACTCTTCCATTGTTCTCAGAATTCCGCTAACGTTTAAAAATGCTTCAGAAATCTTCCATTGTTTTCAAAATTCCGCTGACGCTTAAATATGCTTCAGAACTCTTCCATTGTTCTCGGAATTCCGCTGACGTTTAATAATGCTTCGCAACTCTTTCATTGTACTCGGAATTCCGCTAACGTTTAAAAATGCTTCGGAACTCTTCCATTGTTCTCGGAATTCCGTTGAAGTTTAAAAATGCTTCGAAACTCTTCCATTGTTCTGGGAATTCTGCTGAAGTTTAAAAATGCTTCAGAACTCTTCCATTGTTCTCGGAATTCCGCTGATGTTTAAACATGCTTCGGAACTCTTCCATTGTTCTCGGAATTCTGTTGAAGTTTAAAAATGCTTCTAAACTCTTCCATTGTTCTCGGAATTCTTCTGAAGTTTAAAAATGCTTCGGAACTCTTCCATTGTTCTCGGAATTCCGCTGACATATAAAAATGCTTCGGAAATCTTGCATTGTTCTCGGCATTCCGCTGACGTTTAAAAATGCTTCGGAACTCTTCCATTGCTCTCGGAATTCTGCTGAAGTTTAAAAATGCTTCAGAACTCTTACATTGTTCTCGGAATTCGGCTGACGTTTAAAAATGCTTCGGAACTCTTCCATTGTTCTCTGAATTCCGCTGACGTTTAAAAATGCTTCGGTACTCTTCCTTTGTTCTCGGAATTCCGCTGACATATAAAAATGCTTCGGAAATCTTGCATTGTTCTCGGCATTCCGCTGACGTTTAAAAATGCTTCGGACCTCTTCCATTGTTCTAGGAATTCTGCTGAAGTTTAAAAATTCATCTGAACTCTTCCATTATTCTCGGAATTCGTGTGAATTTTAAAAATGCTTCGGAACTCTTCTATTGTTCTCGGAATTCCGCTGAAGTTTAAAAATGCTTAAAATCTCTTACATTGTACTCGGAAATCCGCTGAAGTTTAAAAATGCTTCGGAACTCTTACATTGTTCTCAGAATTCCGCTAACGTTTAAAAATGCTTCGGAAATCTTCCATTGTTTTCAAAATTCCGCTGACGCTTAAAAATGCTTCAGAACTCTTCCATTGTTCTCGGAATTCCGCTGACGTTTAATAATGCTTCGCAACTCTTTCATTGTACTCGGAATTCCGCTAACGTTTAAAAATGCTTCGGAACTCTTCCATTGTTCTCGGAATTCCGTTGAAGTTTAAAAATGCTTTGAAACTCTTCCATTGTTCTCGGAATTCTGCTGAAGTTTAAAAATGCTTCGGAACTCTTCCATTGTTCTCAGAATTCCGCTAACGTTTAAAAATGCTTCGGAAATCTTCCATTGTTTTCAAAATTCCGCTGACGCTTACAAATGCTTCAGAACTTTTCCATTGTTCTCGGAATTCCGCTGACTTTTAAAAATACTTCGAAACTCTTCCATTGTTCTCCAAATTCCGCTGAAGTTTAAAAATGCTTCGGAACTCTTCCATTGTTCTCGGAATTCCGCTGACGTTTAAAAATGCTTCACAACTCTTCCATTGTTCTCGGAATTCCGCTGACTTTTAAAAATACTTCGAAACTCTTCCATTGTTCTCCAAATTCCGCTGAAGTTTAAAAATGCTTCGGAACCCTTCCATTGTTCTCAGAATTCCGCTGACGTTTAAAAATGCTTCGGAAATCTTCCATAGTTTTCAAAATTCCGCTGAAGTTTAAAAATGCTTCAGAACTCTTCCATTGTTCTCGGAATTCCGCTGACGTTTAAAAATGCTTTGGAACTCTTCCATTATTCTCGGAAATCTGCTGAAGTTTAAAAATGCTTCGGAACTCTTCCATTGTTCTCAGAATTCCGCTGAAGTTTAAAAATGCTTCGGTACTCTTCCATTGTTCTCGGAATTCCGCTGACATATAAAAATGCTTCGGAAATCTTGCATTGTTCTCGGCATTCCGCTGACGTTTAAAAATGCTTCGGAACTCTTCAATTGTTCTCGGAATTCTGCTGAACTTTTAAAATGCTTTGGAACTCTTCCATTGCTCTCGGAATTCTGCTGAAGTTTAAAAATGCTTCAGAACTCTTCCATTGTTTTCGGAATTCTGCTGAAGTTTAAAAATGCTTCGGAACTCTTCCATTGTTCTCAGAATTCCACTGACGTTTAAAAATGCTTCGGAAATCTTCCATTGTTTTCAAAATTCCGCTGACGCTTAAAAATGCTTCAGAACTCTTCCATTGTTCTCGGAATTCCGCTGACGTTTAATAATGCTTCGCAACTTTTTCATTGTTCTTGGAATTCCGCTGACGGTTAAAAATGCTTCGGAACTGTTCAATTGTTCTCGGAATTCTGTTGAACTTTTAAAATGTTTGGAACTCTTCCATTGCTCTCGGAATTCTGCTGAAGTTTAAAAATGCTTCAGAACTCTTACATTGTTCTCGGAATTCTGCTGACGTTTAAAAATGCTTCGGAACTCTACCATTGTTCTCGGAATTCCGTTGAAGTTTAAAAATGCTTCGAAACTCTTCCATTGTTCTCGGAATTCTGCTGAAGTTTAAAAATGCTTCGGAACTCTTCCATTGTTCTCGGAATTCCGCTGACGTTTAATAATGCTTCGCAACTCTTTCATTGTTCTCGGAATTCCACTGACGTTTAAAAATGCTTCGGAACGCTTCCATTGTTCTCGGAATTCCGTTGAAGTTTAAAAATGCTTCGAAACTCTTCCATTGTTCTCGGAATTCTGCTGAAGTTTAAAAATGCTTTGGAACTCTTTCATTGTTCTCAGAATTCCGCTGACATTTAAAAATGCTTTGGTACTCTTCCATTGTTCTCGGAATTCCGCTGACATATAAAAATGCTTCGGAAATCTTGCATTGTTCTCGGCATTCCGCTGACGTTTAAAAATGCTTCGGAACTCTTCAATTGTTCTCGGAACTCTGCTGAACTTTTAAAATGCTTTGGAACTCTTCCATTGCTCTCGGAATTCTGCTGAAGTTTAAAAATGCTTCAGAACTCTTACATTGTTCTCGGAATTCTGCTGAAGTTTAAAAATGCTTCGGTACTCTTCCATTGTTCTCGGAATTCCGCTGACATATAAAAATGCTTCGGAAATCTTGCATTGTTCTCGGCATTCCGCTGACGTTTAAAAATGCTTCGGAACTCTTCCATTGTTCTCAGAATTCCGCTGACGTTTAAAAATGCTTCGGAAATCTTCCATTGTTTTCAAAATTCCGCTGACGTTTAAAAATGCTTCAGAACTCTTCCATTGTTCTCGGAATTCCGCTGACGTTTAAAAATGCTTTGGAACTCTTCCATTGTTCTTGGAATTCTGCTGAAGTTTAAAAATGCTTCGGAACTCTTCCATTGTTCTCAGAATTCCGCTGACGTTTAAAAATGCTTCGGTACTCTTCCATTGTTCTCGGAATTCCACTGACATATAAAAATGCTTCGGAAATCTGGCATTGTTCTCGGCATTCCGCTGACGTTTAAAAATGCTTCGGAACTCTTCCATTGTTCTCAGAATTCTGCTGACGTTTAAAAATGCTTCGGAACTCTTCCATTGTTCTCGGAATTCCGCTGAAGTTTAAAAATGCTTCGGACCTCTTCCATTGTTCTCGGAATTCTGCTGAACTTTTAAAATGCTTTGGAACTCTTCCATTGCTCTCGCAATTCTGCTGACGTTTAAAAATGCTTCGCAACTCTTCCATTGTTCTCGGAATTCTGTTGACGTTTAAAAATGCTTCAGAACTCTTCCATTGTTCTCGGAATTCTGCTGTAGTTTAAAAATGCTACGGAACTCTTCCATTGTTCTCAGAATTCCGCTGACGTTTAAAAATGCTTTGGAAATCTTCCATTGTTTTCAAAATTCCGCTGACGTTTAAAAATGCTTCAGAACTCTTCCATTGTTCTTGGAATTCCGCTGACGTTTTAAAATGCTTCGGTACTCTTCCATTGTTCTCGGAATTCTGCTGAAGTTTAAAAATGCTTCGGAACTCTTCCATTGTTCTCAGAATTCCGCTAACGTTTAAAAATGCTTCAGAAATCTTCCATTGTTTTCAAAATTCCGCTGACGCTTAAATATGCTTCAGAACTCTTCCATTGTTCTCGGAATTCCGCTGACGTTTAATAATGCTTCGCAACTCTTTCATTGTACTCGGAATTCCGCTAACGTTTAAAAATGCTTCGGAACTCTTCCATTGTTCTCGGAATTCCGTTGAAGTTTAAAAATGCTTCGAAACTCTTCCATTGTTCTGGGAATTCTGCTGAAGTTTAAAAATGCTTCAGAACTCTTCCATTGTTCTCGGAATTCCGCTGATGTTTAAACATGCTTCGGAACTCTTCCATTGTTCTCGGAATTCTGTTGAAGTTTAAAAATGCTTCTAAACTCTTCCATTGTTCTCGGAATTCTTCTGAAGTTTAAAAATGCTTCGGAACTCTTCCATTGTTCTCGGAATTCCGCTGACATATAAAAATGCTTCGGAAATCTTGCATTGTTCTCGGCATTCCGCTGACGTTTAAAAATGCTTCGGAACTCTTCCATTGCTCTCGGAATTCTGCTGAAGTTTAAAAATGCTTCAGAACTCTTACATTGTTCTCGGAATTCGGCTGACGTTTAAAAATGCTTCGGAACTCTTCCATTGTTCTCTGAATTCCGCTGACGTTTAAAAATGCTTCGGTACTCTTCCTTTGTTCTCGGAATTCCGCTGACATATAAAAATGCTTCGGAAATCTTGCATTGTTCTCGGCATTCCGCTGACGTTTAAAAATGCTTCGGACCTCTTCCATTGTTCTAGGAATTCTGCTGAAGTTTAAAAATTCATCTGAACTCTTCCATTATTCTCGGAATTCGTGTGAATTTTAAAAATGCTTCGGAACTCTTCTATTGTTCTCGGAATTCCGCTGAAGTTTAAAAATGCTTAAAATCTCTTACATTGTACTCGGAAATCCGCTGAAGTTTAAAAATGCTTCGGAACTCTTACATTGTTCTCAGAATTCCGCTAACGTTTAAAAATGCTTCGGAAATCTTCCATTGTTTTCAAAATTCCGCTGACGCTTAAAAATGCTTCAGAACTCTTCCATTGTTCTCGGAATTCCGCTGACGTTTAATAATGCTTCGCAACTCTTTCATTGTACTCGGAATTCCGCTAACGTTTAAAAATGCTTCGGAACTCTTCCATTGTTCTCGGAATTCTGCTGAAGTTTAAAAATGCTTCGGAACTCTTCCATTGTTCTCAGAATTCCGCTAACGTTTAAAAATGCTTCGGAAATCTTCCATTGTTTTCAAAATTCCGCTGACGCTTACAAATGCTTCAGAACTTTTCCATTGTTCTCGGAATTCCGCTGACTTTTAAAAATACTTCGAAACTCTTCCATTGTTCTCCAAATTCCGCTGAAGTTTAAAAATGCTTCGGAACTCTTCCATTGTTCTCGGAATTCCGCTGACGTTTAAAAATGCTTCACAACTCTTCCATTGTTCTCGGAATTCCGCTGACTTTTAAAAATACTTCGAAACTCTTCCATTGTTCTCCAAATTCCGCTGAAGTTTAAAAATGCTTCGGAACCCTTCCATTGTTCTCGGAATTCTGCTGAAGTTTAAAAATGCTTCGGAACTCTTCCATTGTTCTCAGAATTCTGCTGACGTTTAAAAATGCTTCGGAACTCTTCCATTGTTCTCGGAATTCCGCTGAAGTTTAAAAATGCTTTGGACCTCTTCCATTGTTCTAGGAATTCTGCTGAAGTCTAAAAATTCATCTGAACTCTTCCATTATTCTCGGAATTCGTGTGAATTTTAAAAATGCTTCGGAACTCTTCTATTGTTCTCGGAATTCCGCTGAAGTTTAAAAATGCTTAAAATCTCTTACATTGTACTCGGAATTCCGCTGAAGTTTAAAAATGCTTCGGAACTCTTCCATTGCTCTCGGAATTCTGCTGAAGTTTAAAAATGCTTCAGAACTCTTACATTGTTCTCGGAATTCTGCTGACGTTTAAAAATGCTTCGGAATTCTTCCATTGTTCTCTGAATTCCGCTGACGTTTAAAAATGCTTCGGTACTCTTCCTTTGTTCTCGGAATTCCGCTGACATATAAAAATGCTTCGGAAATCTTGCATTGTTCTCGGCATTCCGCTGACGTTTAAAAATGCTTCGGAACTCTTCAATTGTTCTCGGAATTCTGCCGAACTTTTAAAATGCTTTGGAACTCTTCCATTGCTCTCGGAATTCTGCTGAAGTTTAAAAATGCTTCGGAACTCTTCCATTGTTCTCAGAATTCCGCTGACGTTTAAAAATGCTTTGGAAATCTTCCATTGTTTTCAAAATTCCGCTGACGTTTAAAAATGCTTCAGAACCCTTCCATTGTTCTCGGAATTCCGCTGACGTTTTAAAATGCTTCGGTACTCTTCCATTGTTCTCGGAATTCCGCTGACATATAAAATGCTTCGGAAATCTTGCATTGTTCTCGGCATTCCGCTGACATTTAAAAATGCTTCGGAACTCTTCCATTGTTCTCAGAATTCCGCTGACGTTTAAAAATGCTTCGGAAATCTTCCATAGTTTTCAAAATTCCGCTGAAGTTTAAAAATGCTTCAGAACTCTTCCATTGTTCTCGGAATTCCGCTGACGTTTAAAAATGCTTTGGAACTCTTCCATTATTCTCGGAAATCTGCTGAAGTTTAAAAATGCTTCGGAACTCTTCCATTGTTCTCAGAATTCCGCTGAAGTTTAAAAATGCTTCGGTACTCTTCCATTGTTCTCGGAATTCCGCTGACATATAAAAATGCTTCGGAAATCTTGCATTGTTCTCGGCATTCCGCTGACGTTTAAAAATGCTTCGGAACTCTTCAATTGTTCTCGGAATTCTGCTGAACTTTTAAAATGCTTTGGAACTCTTCCATTGCTCTCGGAATTCTGCTGAAGTTTAAAAATGCTTCAGAACTCTTACATTGTTCTCGGAATTCTGCTGAAGTTTAAAAATGCTTCGGTACTCTTCCATTGTTCTCGGAATTCCGCTGACATATAAAAATGCTTCGGAAATCTTGCATTGTTCTCGGCATTCCGCTGACGTTTAAAAATGCTTCGGAACTCTTCCATTGTTCTCAGAATTCCGCTGACGTTTAAAAATGCTTCGGAAATCTTCCATTGTTTTCAAAATTCCGCTGACGTTTAAAAATGCTTCAGAACTCTTCCATTGTTCTCGGAATTCCGCTGACGTTTAAAAATGCTTTGGAACTCTTCCATTGTTCTTGGAATTCTGCTGAAGTTTAAAAATGCTTCGGAACTCTTCCATTGTTCTCAGAATTCCGCTGACGTTTAAAAATGCTTCGGTACTCTTCCATTGTTCTCGGAATTCCACTGACATATAAAAATGCTTCGG
Source organism: Phyllobates terribilis (assembly GCF_046119375.1). Lineage (NCBI taxonomy): Eukaryota > Metazoa > Chordata > Amphibia > Anura > Dendrobatidae > Phyllobates > Phyllobates terribilis. The sequence continues at coordinate 18,307,284 of NW_027362782.1, forward strand.
AAATCTGGCATTGTTCTCGGCATTCCGCTGACGTTTAAAAATGCTTCGGAACTCTTCCATTGTTCTCAGAATTCTGCTGACGTTTAAAAATGCTTCGGAACTCTTCCATTGTTCTCGGAATTCCGCTGAAGTTTAAAAATGCTTCGGACCTCTTCCATTGTTCTAGGAATTCTGCTGAAGTCTAAAAATTCATCTGAACTCTTCCATTATTCTCGGAATTCGTGTGAATTTTAAAAATGCTTCGGAACTCTTCCATTGCTCTCGGAATTCTGCTGAAGTTTAAAAATGCTTCAGAACTCTTACATTGTTCTCGGAATTCGGCTGACGTTTAAAAATGCTTCGGAACTCTTCCATTGTTCTCTGAATTCCGCTGACGTTTAAAAATGCTTCGGTACTCTTCCTTTGTTCTCGGAATTCCGCTGACATATAAAAATGCTTCGGAAATCTTGCATTGTTCTCGGCATTCCGCTGACGTTTAAAAATGCTTCGGAACTCTTCAATTGTTCTCGGAATTCTGCCGAACTTTTAAAATGCTTTGGAACTCTTCCATTGCTCTCGGAATTCTGCTGAAGTTTAAAAATGCTTCAGAACTCTTCCATTGTTCTCGGAATTCTGCTGTAGTTTAAAAATGCTACGGAACTCTTCCATTGTTCTCAGAATTCCGCTGACGTTTAAAAATGCTTTGGAAATCTTCCATTGTTTTCAAAATTCCGCTGACGTTTAAAAATGCTTCAGAACTCTTCCATTGTTCTCGGAATTCCGCTGACGTTTTAAAATGCTTCGGTACTCTTCCATTGTTCTCGGAATTCTGCTGAAGTTTAAAAATGCTTCGGAACTCTTCCATTGTTCTCAGAATTCCGCTAACGTTTAAAAATGCTTCAGAAATCTTCCATTGTTCTCGGAATTCCGTTGAAGTTTAAAAATGCTTCGAAACTCTTCCATTGTTCTGGGAATTCTGCTGAAGTTTAAAAATGCTTCAGAACTCTTCCATTGTTCTCGGAATTCCGCTGATGTTTAAACATGCTTCGGAACTCTTCCATTGTTCTCGGAATTCTGTTGAAGTTTAAAAATGCTTCTAAACTCTTCCATTGTTCTCGGAATTCTGCTGAAGTTTAAAAATGCTTCGGAACTCTTCCATTGTTCTCGGAATTCCGCTGACATATAAAAATGCTTCGGAAATCTTGCATTGTTCTCGGCATTCCGCTGACGTTTAAAAATGCTTCGGAACTCTTCAATTGTTCTCGGAATTCTGCTGAACTTTTAAAATGCTTTGGAACTCTTCCATTGCTCTCGCAATTCTGCTGACGTTTAAAAATGCTTCGGAACTCTTCCATTGTTCTCGGAATTCTGTTGACGTTTAAAAATGCTTCGGAACTCTTCCATTGTTCTCGGAATTCCGCTGACGTTTAAAAATGCTTCACAACTCTTCCATTGTTCTCGGAATTCCGCTGACTTTTAAAAATACTTCAAAACTCTTCCATTGTTCTCCAAATTCCGCTGAAGTTTAAAAATGCTTCGGAACCCTTCCATTGTTCTCGGAATTCTGCTGAAGTTTAAAAATGTTTCGGAACTCTTCCATTGTTCTCAGAATTCCGCTGAAGTTTAAAAATGCTTCGGACCTCTTCCATTGTTCTAGGAATTCTGCTGAAGTTTAAAAATTCATCTGAACTCTTCCATTATTCTCGGAATTCGTGTGAATTTTAAAAATGCTTCGGAACTCTTCTATTGTTCTCGGAATTCCGCTGAAGTTTAAAAATGCTTAAAATCTCTTACATTGTACTCGGAAATCCGCTGAAGTTTAAAAATGCTTCGGAACTCTTCCATTGCTCTCGGAATTCTGCTGAAGTTTAAAAATGCTTCAGAACTCTTACATTGTTCTCAGAATTCCGCTAACGTTTAAAAATGCTTCGGAAATCTTCCATTGTTTTCAAAATTCCGCTGACGCTTAAAAATGCTTCAGAACTCTTCCATTGTTCTCGGAATTCCGCTGACGTTTAATAATGCTTCGCAACTCTTTCATTGTACTCGGAATTCCGCTAACGTTTAAAAATGCTTCGGAACTCTTCCATTGTTCTCGGAATTCCGTTGAAGTTTAAAAATGCTTTGAAACTCTTCCATTGTTCTCGGAATTCTGCTGAAGTTTAAAAATGCTTCGGAACTCTTCCATTGTTCTCAGAATTCCGCTAACGTTTAAAAATGCTTCGGAAATCTTCCATTGTTTTCAAAATTCCGCTGACGCTTACAAATGCTTCAGAACTTTTCCATTGTTCTCGGAATTCCGCTGACTTTTAAAAATACTTCGAAACTCTTCCATTGTTCTCCAAATTCCGCTGAAGTTTAAAAATGCTTCGGAACTCTTCCATTGTTCTCGGAATTCCGCTGACGTTTAAAAATGCTTCACAACTCTTCCATTGTTCTCGGAATTCCGCTGACTTTTAAAAATACTTCGAAACTCTTCCATTGTTCTCCAAATTCCGCTGAAGTTTAAAAATGCTTCGGAACCCTTCCATTGTTCTCGGAATTCTGCTGAAGTTTAAAAATGCTTCGGAACTCTTCCATTGTTCTCAGAATTCTGCTGACGTTTAAAAATGCTTCGGAACTCTTCCATTGTTCTCGGAATTCCGCTGAAGTTTAAAAATGCTTTGGACCTCTTCCATTGTTCTAGGAATTCTGCTGAAGTCTAAAAATTCATCTGAACTCTTCCATTATTCTCGGAATTCGTGTGAATTTTAAAAATGCTTCTGAACTCTTCTATTGTTCTCGGAATTCCGCTGAAGTTTAAAAATGCTTAAAATCTCTTACATTGTACTCGGAATTCCGCTGAAGTTTAAAAATGCTTCGGAACTCTTCCATTGCTCTCGGAATTCTGCTGAAGTTTAAAAATGCTTCAGAACTCTTACATTGTTCTCGGAATTCTGCTGACGTTTAAAAATGCTTCGGAATTCTTCCATTGTTCTCTGAATTCCGCTGACGTTTAAAAATGCTTCGGTACTCTTCCTTTGTTCTCGGAATTCCGCTGACATATAAAAATGCTTCGGAAATCTTGCATTGTTCTCGGCATTCCGCTGACGTTTAAAAATGCTTCGGAACTCTTCAATTGTTCTCGGAATTCTGCCGAACTTTTAAAATGCTTTGGAACTCTTCCATTGCTCTCGGAATTCTGCTGAAGTTTAAAAATGCTTCAGAACTCTTCCATTGTTCTCGGAATTCTGCTGTAGTTTAAAAATGCTTCGGAACTCTTCCATTGTTCTCAGAATTCCGCTGACGTTTAAAAATGCTTTGGAAATCTTCCATTGTTTTCAAAATTCCGCTGACGTTTAAAAATGCTTCAGAACTCTTCCATTGTTCTTGGAATTCCGCTGACGTTTTAAAATGCTTCGGTACTCTTCCATTGTTCTCGGAATTCCGCTGACATATAAAAATGCTTCGGAAATCTTGCATTGTTCTCGGCATTCCGCTGACATTTAAAAATGCTTCGGAACTCTTCCATTGTTCTCAGAATTCCGCTGACGTTTAAAAATGCTTCGGAAATCTTCCATAGTTTTCAAAATTCCGCTGAAGTTTAAAAATGCTTCAGAACTCTTCCATTGTTCTCGGAATTCCGCTGACGTTTAAAAATGCTTTGGAACTCTTCCATTATTCTCGGAAATCTGCTGAAGTTTAAAAATGCTTCGGAACTCTTCCATTGTTCTCAGAATTCCGCTGAAGTTTAAAAATGCTTCGGTACTCTTCCATTGTTCTCGGAATTCCGCTGACATATAAAAATGCTTCGGAAATCTTGCATTGTTCTCGGCATTCCGCTGACGTTTAAAAATGCTTCGGAACTCTTCAATTGTTCTCGGAATTCTGCTGAACTTTTAAAATGCTTTGGAACTCTTCCATTGCTCTCGGAATTCTGCTGAAGTTTAAAAATGCTTCAGAACTCTTCCATTGTTTTCGGAATTCTGCTGAAGTTTAAAAATGCTTCGGAACTCTTCCATTGTTCTCAGAATTCCACTGACGTTTAAAAATGCTTCGGAAATCTTCCATTGTTTTCAAAATTCTGCTGACGCTTAAAAATGCTTCAGAACTCTTCCATTGTTCTCGGAATTCCGCTGACGTTTAATAATGCTTCGCAACTTTTTCATTGTTCTTGGAATTCCGCTGACGGTTAAAAATGCTTCGGAACTGTTCAATTGTTCTCGGAATTCTGTTGAACTTTTAAAATGCTTTGGAACTCTTCCATTGCTCTCAGAATTCTGCTGAAGTTTAAAAATGCTTCAGAACTCTTACATTGTTCTCGGAATTCTGCTGAAGTTTAAAAATGCTTCGGTACTCTTCCATTGTTCTCGGAATTCCGCTGACATATAAAAATGCTTCGGAAATCTTGCATTGTTCTCGGCATTCCGCTGACGTTTAAAAATGCTTCGGAACTCTTCCATTGTTCTCAGAATTCCGCTGACGTTTAAAAATGCTTCGGAAATCTTCCATTGTTTTCAAAATTCCGCTGACGTTTAAAAATGCTTCAGAACTCTTCCATTGTTCTCGGAATTCCGCTGACGTTTAAAAATGCTTTGGAACTCTTCCATTGTTCTTGGAATTCTGCTGAAGTTTAAAAATGCTTCGGAACTCTTCCATTGTTCTCAGAATTCCGCTGACGTTTAAAAATGCTTCGGTACTCTTCCATTGTTCTCGGAATTCCACTGACATATAAAAATGCTTCGGAAATCTGGCATTGTTCTCGGCATTCCGCTGACGTTTAAAAATGCTTCGGAACTCTTCCATTGTTCTCAGAATTCTGCTGACGTTTAAAAATGCTTCGGAACTCTTCCATTGTTCTCGGAATTCCGCTGAAGTTTAAAAATGCTTCGGACCTCTTCCATTGTTCTAGGAATTCTGCTGAAGTCTAAAAATTCATCTGAACTCTTCCATTATTCTCGGAATTCGTGTGAATTTTAAAAATGCTTCGGAACTCTTCCATTGCTCTCGGAATTCTGCTGAAGTTTAAAAATGCTTCAGAACTCTTACATTGTTCTCGGAATTCGGCTGACGTTTAAAAATGCTTCGGAACTCTTCCATTGTTCTCTGAATTCCGCTGACGTTTAAAAATGCTTCGGTACTCTTCCTTTGTTCTCGGAATTCCGCTGACATATAAAAATGCTTCGGAAATCTTGCATTGTTCTCGGCATTCCGCTGACGTTTAAAAATGCTTCGGAACTCTTCAATTGTTCTCGGAATTCTGCCGAACTTTTAAAATGCTTTGGAACTCTTCCATTGCTCTCGGAATTCTGCTGAAGTTTAAAAATGCTTCAGAACTCTTCCATTGTTCTCGGAATTCTGCTGTAGTTTAAAAATGCTTTGGAAATCTTCCATTGTTTTCAAAATTCCGCTGACGTTTAAAAATGCTTCAGAACTCTTCCATTGTTCTCGGAATTCCGCTGACGTTTTAAAATGCTTCGGTACTCTTCCATTGTTCTCGGAATTCTGCTGAAGTTTAAAAATGCTTCGGAACTCTTCCATTGTTCTCAGAATTCCGCTAACGTTTAAAAATGCTTCAGAAATCTTCCATTGTTCTCGGAATTCCGTTGAAGTTTAAAAATGCTTCGAAACTCTTCCATTGTTCTGGGAATTCTGCTGAAGTTTAAAAATGCTTCAGAACTCTTCCATTGTTCTCGGAATTCCGCTGATGTTTAAACATGCTTCGGAACTCTTCCATTGTTCTCGGAATTCTGTTGAAGTTTAAAAATGCTTCTAAACTCTTCCATTGTTCTCGGAATTCTGCTGAAGTTTAAAAATGCTTCGGAACTCTTCCATTGTTCTCGGAATTCCGCTGACATATAAAAATGCTTCGGAAATCTTGCATTGTTCTCGGCATTCCGCTGACGTTTAAAAATGCTTCGGAACTCTTCAATTGTTCTCGGAATTCTGCTGAACTTTTAAAATGCTTTGGAACTCTTCCATTGCTCTCGCAATTCTGCTGACGTTTAAAAATGCTTCGGAACTCTTCCATTGTTCTCGGAATTCTGTTGACGTTTAAAAATGCTTCGGAACTCTTCCATTGTTCTCGGAATTCCGCTGACGTTTAAAAATGCTTCACAACTCTTCCATTGTTCTCGGAATTCCGCTGACTTTTAAAAATACTTCGAAACTCTTCCATTGTTCTCCAAATTCCGCTGAAGTTTAAAAATGCTTCGGAACCCTTCCATTGTTCTCGGAATTCTGCTGAAGTTTAAAAATGTTTCGGAACTCTTCCATTGTTCTCAGAATTCCGCTGAAGTTTAAAAATGCTTCGGACCTCTTCCATTGTTCTAGGAATTCTGCTGAAGTTTAAAAATTCATCTGAACTCTTCCATTATTCTCGGAATTCGTGTGAATTTTAAAAATGCTTCGGAACTCTTCTATTGTTCTCGGAATTCCGCTGAAGTTTAAAAATGCTTAAAATCTCTTACATTGTACTCGGAAATCCGCTGAAGTTTAAAAATGCTTCGGAACTCTTCCATTGCTCTCGGAATTCTGCTGAAGTTTAAAAATGCTTCAGAACTCTTACATTGTTCTCAGAATTCCGCTGACGTTTAAAAATGCTTCGGAAATCTTCCATTGTTTTCAAAATTCCGCTGACGCTTAAAAATGCTTCAGAACTCTTCCATTGTTCTCGGAATTCCGCTGACGTTTAATAATGCTTCGCAACTCTTTCATTGTACTCGGAATTCCGCTAACGTTTAAAAATGCTTCGGAACTCTTCCATTGTTCTCGGAATTCCGTTGAAGTTTAAAAATGCTTTGAAACTCTTCCATTGTTCTCGGAATTCTGCTGAAGTTTAAAAATGCTTCGGAACTCTTCCATTGTTCTCAGAATTCCGCTAACGTTTAAAAATGCTTCGGAAATCTTCCATTGTTTTCAAAATTCCGCTGACGCTTACAAATGCTTCAGAACTTTTCCATTGTTCTCGGAATTCCGCTGACTTTTAAAAATACTTCGAAACTCTTCCATTGTTCTCCAAATTCCGCTGAAGTTTAAAAATGCTTCGGAACTCTTCCATTGTTCTCGGAATTCCGCTGACGTTTAAAAATGCTTCACAACTCTTCCATTGTTCTCGGAATTCCGCTGACTTTTAAAAATACTTCGAAACTCTTCCATTGTTCTCCAAATTCCGCTGAAGTTTAAAAATGCTTCGGAACCCTTCCATTGTTCTCGGAATTCTGCTGAAGTTTAAAAATGCTTCGGAACTCTTCCATTGTTCTCAGAATTCTGCTGACGTTTAAAAATGCTTCGGAACTCTTCCATTGTTCTCGGAATTCCGCTGAAGTTTAAAAATGCTTTGGACCTCTTCCATTGTTCTAGGAATTCTGCTGAAGTCTAAAAATTCATCTGAACTCTTCCATTATTCTCGGAATTCGTGTGAATTTTAAAAATGCTTCTGAACTCTTCTATTGTTCTCGGAATTCCGCTGAAGTTTAAAAATGCTTAAAATCTCTTACATTGTACTCGGAATTCCGCTGAAGTTTAAAAATGCTTCGGAACTCTTCCATTGCTCTCGGAATTCTGCTGAAGTTTAAAAATGCTTCAGAACTCTTACATTGTTCTCGGAATTCTGCTGACGTTTAAAAATGCTTCGGAATTCTTCCATTGTTCTCTGAATTCCGCTGACGTTTAAAAATGCTTCGGTACTCTTCCTTTGTTCTCGGAATTCCGCTGACATATAAAAATGCTTCGGAAATCTTGCATTGTTCTCGGCATTCCGCTGACGTTTAAAAATGCTTCGGAACTCTTCAATTGTTCTCGGAATTCTGCCGAACTTTTAAAATGCTTTGGAACTCTTCCATTGCTCTCGGAATTCTGCTGAAGTTTAAAAATGCTTCAGAACTCTTCCATTGTTCTCGGAATTCTGCTGTAGTTTAAAAATGCTTCGGAACTCTTCCATTGTTCTCAGAATTCCGCTGACGTTTAAAAATGCTTTGGAAATCTTCCATTGTTTTCAAAATTCCGCTGACGTTTAAAAATGCTTCAGAACTCTTCCATTGTTCTCGGAATTCCGCTGACGTTTTAAAATGCTTCGGTACTCTTCCATTGTTCTCGGAATTCCGCTGACATATAAAAATGCTTCGGAAATCTTGCATTGTTCTCGGCATTCCGCTGACATTTAAAAATGCTTCGGAACTCTTCCATTGTTCTCAGAATTCCGCTGACGTTTAAAAATGCTTCGGAAATCTTCCATAGTTTTCAAAATTCCGCTGAAGTTTAAAAATGCTTCAGAACTCTTCCATTGTTCTCGGAATTCCGCTGACGTTTAAAAATGCTTTGGAACTCTTCCATTATTCTCGGAAATCTGCTGAAGTTTAAAAATGCTTCGGAACTCTTCCATTGTTCTCAGAATTCCGCTGAAGTTTAAAAATGCTTCGGTACTCTTCCATTGTTCTCGGAATTCCGCTGACATATAAAAATGCTTCGGAAATCTTGCATTGTTCTCGGCATTCCGCTGACGTTTAAAAATGCTTCGGAACTCTTCAATTGTTCTCGGAATTCTGCTGAACTTTTAAAATGCTTTGGAACTCTTCCATTGCTCTCGGAATTCTGCTGAAGTTTAAAAATGCTTCAGAACTCTTCCATTGTTTTCGGAATTCTGCTGAAGTTTAAAAATGCTTCGGAACTCTTCCATTGTTCTCAGAATTCCACTGACGTTTAAAAATGCTTCGGAAATCTTCCATTGTTTTCAAAATTCTGCTGACGCTTAAAAATGCTTCAGAACTCTTCCATTGTTCTCGGAATTCCGCTGACGTTTAATAATGCTTCGCAACTTTTTCATTGTTCTTGGAATTCCGCTGACGGTTAAAAATGCTTCGGAACTGTTCAATTGTTCTCGGAATTCTGTTGAACTTTTAAAATGCTTTGGAACTCTTCCATTGCTCTCAGAATTCTGCTGAAGTTTAAAAATGCTTCAGAACTCTTACATTGTTCTCGGAATTCTGCTGACGTTTAATAATGCTTCGCAACTCTTTCATTGTTCTCGGAATTCCACTGACGTTTAAAAATGCTTCGGAACGCTTCCATTGTTCTCGGAATTCTGCTGAAGTTTAAAAATGCTTCGAAACTCTTCCATTGTTCTCGGAATTCTGCTGAAGTTTAAAAATGCTTCGGAACTCTTTCATTGTTCTCAGAATTCCGCTGACATTTAAAAATGCTTTGGTACTCTTCCATTGTTCTCGGAATTCTGCTGAACTTTTAAAATGCTTTGAAACTCTTCCATTGCTCTCGGAATTCTGCTGAAGTTTAAAAATGCTTCAGAACTCTTACATTGTTCTCGGAATTCTGCTGAAGTTTAAAAATGCTTCGGTACTCTTCCATTGTTCTCGGAATTCCGCTGACATATAAAAATGCTTCGGAAATCTTGCATTGTTCTCGGCATTCCACTGACATTTAAAAATGCTTCGGAACTCTTCCATTGTTCTCAGAATTCCGCTGACGTTTAAAAATGCTTCGGAAATCTTCCATTGTTTTCAAAATTCCGCTGACGTTTAAAAATGCTTCAGAACTCTTCCATTGTTCTCGGAATTCCGCTGACGTTTAAAAATGCTTTGGAACTCTTCCATTGTTCTCAGAATTCCGCTGACGTTTAAAAATGCTTTGGTACTCTTCCATTGTTCTCGCAATTCCACTGACATATAAAAATGCTTCGGAAATCTTGCATTGTTCTCGGCATTCCGCTGACGTTTAAAAATTCTTCGGAACTCTTCAATTGTTCTCGGAATTCTGCTGAAGTTTAAAATGCTTTGGAACTCTTCCATTGCTCTCGGAATTCTGCTGAAGTTTAAAAATGCTTCGGAACTCTTCCATTGTTCTTGGAATTCTGCTGAAGTTTAAAAATGTTTTGGAACTCTTCCATTGTTCTCAGAATTCCGCTGACGTTTAAAAATGCTTCGGAAATCTTCCATTGTTTTCAAAATTCCGCTGACATATAAAAATGCTTCGGAAATCTTGCATTGTTCTCGGCATTCCGCTGACGTTTAAAAATGCTTCAGAATTCTTCAATTGTTCTCGGAATTCTGCTGAACTTTTAAAATGCTTTGGAACTCTTCCATTGCTCTCGGAATTCTGCTGAAGTTTAAAAATGCTTCGGAACTCTTCCATTGTTCTCGGAATTCTGCTGACGTTTAAAAATGCTTCACAACTCTTCCATTGTTCTCGGAATTCCGCTGACTTTTAAAAATACTTCGAAACTCTTCCATTGTTCTCCAAATTCCGCTGAAGTTTAAAAATGCTTCGGAACCCTTCCATTGTTCTCGGAATTCTGCTGAAGTTTAAAAATGCTTCGGAACTCTTCCATTGTTCTCAGAATTCTGCTGACGTTTAAAAATGCTTCGGAACTCTTCCATTGTTCTCGGAATTCTGTTGAACTTTTAAAATGCTTTGGAACTCTTCCATTGCTCTCGGAATTCTGCTGAAGTTTAAAAATGCTTCAGAACTCTTACATTGTTCTCAGAATTCTGCTGACGTTTAAAAATGCTTCGGAACTCTACCATTGTTCTCGGAATTCCGTTGAAGTTTAAAAATGCTTCGAAACTCTTCCATTGTTCTCGGAATTCTGCTGAAGTTTAAAAATGCTTCGGAACTCTTCCATTGTTCTCGGAATTCCGCTGACGTTTAATAATGCTTCGCAACTCTTTCATTGTTCTCGGAATTCCACTGACGTTTAAAAATGCTTCGGAACGCTTCCATTGTTCTCGGAATTCCGTTGAAGTTTAAAATAGCTTCGAAACTCTTCCATTGTTCTCGGAATTCTGCTGAAGTTTAAAAATGCTTCGGAACTCTTTCATTGTTCTCGGAATTCTGCTGAAGTTTAAAAATGCTTCGGTACTCTTCCATTGTTCTCGGAATTCCGCTGACATATAAAAATGCTTCGGAAATCTTGCATTGTTCTCGGCATTCCGCTGACGTTTAAAAATGCTTCGGAACTCTTCCATTGTTCTCAGAATTCCGCTGACGTTTAAAAATGCTTCGGAAATCTTCCATTGTTTTCAAAATTCCGCTGACGTTTAAAAATGCTTCAGAACTCTTCCATTGTTCTCGGAATTCCGCTGACGTTTAAAAATGCTTTGGAACTCTTCCATTGTTCTTGGAATTCTGCTGAAGTTTAAAAATGCTTCGGAACTCTTCCATTGTTCTCAGAATTCCGCTGACGTTTAAAAATGCTTCGGTACTCTTCCATTGTTCTCGGAATTCCACTGACATATAAAAATGCTTCGGAAATCTGGCATTGTTCTCGGCATTCCGCTGACGTTTAAAAATGCTTCGGAACTCTTCCATTGTTCTCAGAATTCTGCTGACGTTTAAAAATGCTTCGGAACTCTTCCATTGTTCTCGGAATTCCGCTGAAGTTTAAAAATGCTTCGGACCTCTTCCATTGTTCTAGGAATTCTGCTGAAGTCTAAAAATTCATCTGAACTCTTCCATTATTCTCGGAATTCGTGTGAATTTTAAAAATGCTTCGGAACTCTTCCATTGCTCTCGGAATTCTGCTGAAGTTTAAAAATGCTTCAGAACTCTTACATTGTTCTCGGAATTCGGCTGACGTTTAAAAATGCTTCGGAACTCTTCCATTGTTCTCTGAATTCCGCTGACGTTTAAAAATGCTTCGGTACTCTTCCTTTGTTCTCGGAATTCCGCTGACATATAAAAATGCTTCGGAAATCTTGCATTGTTCTCGGCATTCCGCTGACGTTTAAAAATGCTTCGGAACTCTTCAATTGTTCTCGGAATTCTGCCGAACTTTTAAAATGCTTTGGAACTCTTCCATTGCTCTCGGAATTCTGCTGAAGTTTAAAAATGCTTCAGAACTCTTCCATTGTTCTCGGAATTCTGCTGTAGTTTAAAAATGCTACGGAACTCTTCCATTGTTCTCAGAATTCCGCTGACGTTTAAAAATGCTTTGGAAATCTTCCATTGTTTTCAAAATTCCGCTGACGTTTAAAAATGCTTCAGAACTCTTCCATTGTTCTCGGAATTCCGCTGACGTTTTAAAATGCTTCGGTACTCTTCCATTGTTCTCGGAATTCTGCTGAACTTTAAAAATGCTTCGGAACTCTTCCATTGTTCTCAGAATTCCGCTAACGTTTAAAAATGCTTCAGAAATCTTCCATTGTTCTCGGAATTCCGTTGAAGTTTAAAAATGCTTCGAAACTCTTCCATTGTTCTGGGAATTCTGCTGAAGTTTAAAAATGCTTCAGAACTCTTCCATTGTTCTCGGAATTCCGCTGATGTTTAAACATGCTTCGGAACTCTTCCATTGTTCTCGGAATTCTGTTGACGTTTAAAAATGCTTCGGAACTCTTCCATTGTTCTCGGAATTCCGCTGACGTTTAAAAATGCTTCACAACTCTTCCATTGTTCTCGGAATTCCGCTGACTTTTAAAAATACTTCGAAACTCTTCCATTGTTCTCCAAATTCCGCTGAAGTTTAAAAATGCTTCGGAACCCTTCCATTGTTCTCGGAATTCTGCTGAAGTTTAAAAATGATTCGGAACTCTTCCATTGTTCTCAGAATTCCGCTGAAGTTTAAAAATGCTTCGGACCTCTTCCATTGTTCTAGGAATTCTGCTGAAGTTTAAAAATTCATCTGAACTCTTCCATTATTCTCGGAATTCGTGTGAATTTTAAAAATGCTTCGGAACTCTTCTATTGTTCTCGGAATTCCGCTGAAGTTTAAAAATGCTTAAAATCTCTTACATTGTACTCGGAAATCCGCTGAAGTTTAAAAATGCTTCGGAACTCTTCCATTGCTCTCGGAATTCTGCTGAAGTTTAAAAATGCTTCAGAACTCTTACATTGTTCTCAGAATTCCGCTAACGTTTAAAAATGCTTCGGAAATCTTCCATTGTTTTCAAAATTCCGCTGACGCTTAAAAATGCTTCAGAACTCTTCCATTGTTCTCGGAATTCCGCTGACGTTTAATAATGCTTCGCAACTCTTTCATTGTACTCGGAATTCCGCTAACGTTTAAAAATGCTTCGGAACTCTTCCATTGTTCTCGGAATTCCGTTGAAGTTTAAAAATGCTTTGAAACTCTTCCATTGTTCTCGGAATTCTGCTGAAGTTTAAAAATGCTTCGGAACTCTTCCATTGTTCTCAGAATTCCGCTAACGTTTAAAAATGCTTCGGAAATCTTCCATTGTTTTCAAAATTCCGCTGACGCTTACAAATGCTTCAGAACTTTTCCATTGTTCTCGGAATTCCGCTGACTTTTAAAAATACTTCGAAACTCTTCCATTGTTCTCCAAATTCCGCTGAAGTTTAAAAATGCTTCGGAACTCTTCCATTGTTCTCGGAATTCCGCTGACGTTTAAAAATGCTTCACAACTCTTCCATTGTTCTCGGAATTCCGCTGACTTTTAAAAATACTTCGAAACTCTTCCATTGTTCTCCAAATTCCGCTGAAGTTTAAAAATGCTTCGGAACCCTTCCATTGTTCTCGGAATTCTGCTGAAGTTTAAAAATGCTTCGGAACTCTTCCATTGTTCTCAGAATTCTGCTGACGTTTAAAAATGCTTCGGAACTCTTCCATTGTTCTCGGAATTCCGCTGAAGTTTAAAAATGCTTTGGACCTCTTCCATTGTTCTAGGAATTCTGCTGAAGTCTAAAAATTCATCTGAACTCTTCCATTATTCTCGGAATTTGTGTGAATTTTAAAAATGCTTCTGAACTCTTCTATTGTTCTCGGAATTCCGCTGAAGTTTAAAAATGCTTAAAATCTCTTACATTGTACTCGGAATTCCGCTGAAGTTTAAAAATGCTTCGGAACTCTTCCATTGCTCTCGGAATTCTGCTGAAGTTTAAAAATGCTTCAGAACTCTTACATTGTTCTCGGAATTCTGCTGACGTTTAAAAATGCTTCGGAATTCTTCCATTGTTCTCTGAATTCCGCTGACGTTTAAAAATGCTTCGGTACTCTTCCTTTGTTCTCGGAATTCCGCTGACATATAAAAATGCTTCGGAAATCTTGCATTGTTCTCGGCATTCCGCTGACGTTTAAAAATGCTTCGGAACTCTTCAATTGTTCTCGGAATTCTGCCGAACTTTTAAAATGCTTTGGATCTCTTCCATTGCTCTCGGAATTCTGCTGAAGTTTAAAAATGCTTCAGAACTCTTCCATTGTTCTCGGAATTCTGCTGTAGTTTAAAAATGCTTCGGAACTCTTCCATTGTTCTCAGAATTCCGCTGACGTTTAAAAATGCTTTGGAAATCTTCCATTGTTTTCAAAATTCCGCTGACGTTTAAAAATGCTTCAGAACTCTTCCATTGTTCTCGGAATTCCGCTGACGTTTTAAAATGCTTCGGTACTCTTCCATTGTTCTCGGAATTCCGCTGACATATAAAAATGCTTCGGAAATCTTGCATTGTTCTCGGCATTCCGCTGACATTTAAAAATGCTTCGGAACTCTTCCATTGTTCTCAGAATTCCGCTGACGTTTAAAAATGCTTCGGAAATCTTCCATAGTTTTCAAAATTCCGCTGAAGTTTAAAAATGCTTCAGAACTCTTCCATTGTTCTCGGAATTCCGCTGACGTTTAAAAATGCTTTGGAACTCTTCCATTATTCTCGGAAATCTGATGAAGTTTAAAAATGCTTCGGAACTCTTCCATTGTTCTCAGAATTCCGCTGAAGTTTAAAAATGCTTCGGTACTCTTCCATTGTTCTCGGAATTCCGCTGACATATAAAAATGCTTCGGAAATCTTGCATTGTTCTCGGCATTCCGCTGACGTTTAAAAATGCTTCGGAACTCTTCAATTGTTCTCGGAATTCTGCTGAACTTTTAAAATGCTTTGGAACTCTTCCATTGCTCTCGGAATTCTGCTGAAGTTTAAAAATGCTTCAGAACTCTTCCATTGTTTTCGGAATTCTGCTGAAGTTTAAAAATGCTTCGGAACTCTTCCATTGTTCTCAGAATTCCACTGACGTTTAAAAATGCTTCGGAAATCTTCCATTGTTTTCAAAATTCTGCTGACGCTTAAAAATGCTTCAGAACTCTTCCATTGTTCTCGGAATTCCGCTGACGTTTAATAATGCTTCGCAACTTTTTCATTGTTCTTGGAATTCCGCTGACGGTTAAAAATGCTTCGGAACTGTTCAATTGTTCTCGGAATTCTGTTGAACTTTTAAAATGCTTTGGAACTCTTCCATTGCTCTCGGAATTCTGCTGAAGTTTAAAAATGCTTCAGAACTCTTACATTGTTCTCGGAATTCTGCTGACGTTTAATAATGCTTCGCAACTCTTTCATTGTTCTCGGAATTCCACTGACGTTTAAAAATGCTTCGGAACGCTTCCATTGTTCTCGGAATTCTGCTGAAGTTTAAAAATGCTTCGAAACTCTTCCATTGTTCTCGGAATTCTGCTGAAGTTTAAAAATGCTTCGGAACTCTTTCATTGTTCTCAGAATTCCGCTGACATTTAAAAATGCTTTGGTACTCTTCCATTGTTCTCGGAATTCTGCTGAACTTTTAAAATGCTTTGAAACTCTTCCATTGCTCTCGGAATTCTGCTGAAGTTTAAAAATGCTTCAGAACTCTTACATTGTTCTCGGAATTCTGCTGAAGTTTAAAAATGCTTCGGTACTCTTCCATTGTTCTCGGAATTCCGCTGACATATAAAAATGCTTCGGAAATCTTGCATTGTTCTCGGCATTCCACTGACATTTAAAAATGCTTCGGAACTCTTCCATTGTTCTCAGAATTCCGCTGACGTTTAAAAATGCTTCGGAAATCTTCCATTGTTTTCAAAATTCCGCTGACGTTTAAAAATGCTTCAGAACTCTTCCATTGTTCTCGGAATTCCGCTGACGTTTAAAAATGCTTTGGAACTCTTCCATTGTTCTCAGAATTCCGCTGACGTTTAAAAATGCTTTGGTACTCTTCCATTGTTCTCGCAATTCCACTGACATATAAAAATGCTTCGGAAATCTTGCATTGTTCTCGGCATTCCGCTGACGTTTAAAAATTCTTCGGAACTCTTCAATTGTTCTCGGAATTCTGCTGAAGTTTAAAATGCTTTGGAACTCTTCCATTGCTCTCGGAATTCTGCTGAAGTTTAAAAATGCTTCGGAACTCTTCCATTGTTCTTGGAATTCTGCTGAAGTTTAAAAATGTTTTGGAACTCTTCCATTGTTCTCAGAATTCCGCTGACGTTTAAAAATGCTTCGGAAATCTTCCATTGTTTTCAAAATTCCGCTGACATATAAAAATGCTTCGGAAATCTTGCATTGTTCTCGGCATTCCGCTGACGTTTAAAAATGCTTCAGAATTCTTCAATTGTTCTCGGAATTCTGCTGAACTTTTAAAATGCTTTGGAACTCTTCCATTGCTCTCGGAATTCTGCTGAAGTTTAAAAATGCTTCGGAACTCTTCCATTGTTCTCGGAATTCCGCTGACGTTTAAAAATGCTTCACAACTCTTCCATTGTTCTCCAAATTCCGCTGAAGTTTAAAAATGCTTCGGAACCCTTCCATTGTTCTCGGAATTCTGCTGAAGTTTAAAAATGCTTCGGAACTCTTCCATTGTTCTCAGAATTCTGCTGACGTTTAAAAATGCTTCGGAACTCTTCCATTGTTCTCGGAATTCTGTTGAACTTTTAAAATGCTTTGGAACTCTTCCATTGCTCTCGGAATTCTGCTGAAGTTTAAAAATGCTTCAGAACTCTTACATTGTTCTCGGAATTCTGCTGACGTTTAATAATGCTTCGCAACTCTTTCATTGTTCTCGGAATTCCACTGACGTTTAAAAATGCTTCGGAACGCTTCCATTGTTCTCGGAATTCCGTTGAAGTTTAAAATAGCTTCGAAACTCTTCCATTGTTCTCGGAATTCTGCTGAAGTTTAAAAATGCTTCGGAACTCTTTCATTGTTCTCAGAATTCCGCTGACATTTAAAAATGCTTTGGTACTCTTCCATTGTTCTCGGAATTCCGCTGACATATAAAAATGCTTCGGAAATCTTGCATTGTTCTCGGCATTCCGCTGACGTTTAAAAATGCTTCGGAACTCTTCAATTGTTCTCGGAATTCTGCTGAACTTTTAAAATGCTTTGAAACTCTTCCATTGCTCTCGGAATTCTGCTGAAGTTTAAAAATGCTTCAGAACTCTTACATTGTTCTCGGAATTCTGCTGAAGTTTAAAAATGCTTCGGTACTCTTCCATTGTTCTCGGAATTCCGCTGACATATAAAAATGCTTCGGAAATCTTGCATTGTTCTCGGCATTCCACTGACATTTAAAAATGCTTCGGAACTCTTCCATTGTTCTCAGAATTCCGCTGACGTTTAAAAATGCTTCGGAAATCTTCCATTGTTTTCAAAATTCCGCTGACGTTTAAAAATGCTTCAGAACTCTTCCATTGTTCTCGGAATTCCGCTGACGTTTAAAAATGCTTTGGAACTCTTCCATTGTTCTTGGAATTCTGCTGAAGTTTAAAAATGCTTCGGAACTCTTCCATTGTTCTCAGAATTCCGCTGACGTTTAAAAATGCTTCGGTACTCTTCCATTGTTCTCGCAATTCCACTGACATATAAAAATGCTTCGGAAATCTTGCATTGTTCTCGGCATTCCGCTGACGTTTAAAAATTCTTCGGAACTCTTCAATTGTTCTCGGAATTCTGCTGAAGTTTAAAATGCTTTGGAACTCTTCCATTGCTCTCGGAATTCTGCTGAAGTTTAAAAATGCTTCGGAACTCTTCCATTGTTCTTGGAATTCTGCTGAAGTTTAAAAATGTTTTGGAACTCTTCCATTGTTCTCAGAATTCCGCTGACGTTTAAAAATGCTTCGGAAATCTTCCATTGTTTTCAAAATTCCGCTGACATATAAAAATGCTTCGGAAATCTTGCATTGTTCTCGGCATTCCGCTGACGTTTAAAAATGCTTCAGAATTCTTCAATTGTTCTCGGAATTCTGCTGAACTTTTAAAATGCTTTGGAACTCTTCCATTGCTCTCGGAATTCTGCTGAAGTTTAAAAATGCTTCGGAACTCTTCCATTGTTCTCGGAATTCCGTTGAAGTTTAAAAATGCTTCGAAACTCTTCCATTGTTCTCGGAATTCTGCTGAAGTTTAAAAATGCTTCGGAACTCTTCCATTGTTCTCAGAATTCCGCTAACATTTAAAAATGCTTCAGAAATCTTCCATTGTTTTCAAAATTCCGCTGACGCTTAAATATGCTTCAGAACTCTTCCATTGTTCTCGGAATTCCGCTGACGTTTAATAATGCTTCGCAACTCTTTCATTGTACTCGGAATTCCGTTGAAGTTTAAAAATGCTTCGAAACTCTTCCATTGTTCTGGGAATTCCGTTGAAGTTTAAAAATGCTTTTAAACTCTTCCATTGTTCTCGGAATTCTGCTGAAGTTTAAAAATGCTTCGGAACTCTTCCATTGTTCTCGGAATTCCGCTGACATATAAAAATGCTTCGGAAATCTTGCATTGTTCTCGGCATTCCGCTGACGTTTAAAAATGCTTCGGAACTCTTCAATTGTTCTCGGAATTCTGCTGAACTTTTAAAATGCTTTGGAACTCTTCCATTGCTCTCGCAATTCTGCTGACGTTTAAAAATGCTTCGGAACTCTTCCATTGTTCTCGGAATTCTGTTGACGTTTAAAAATGCTTCGGAACTCTTCCATTGTTCTCGGAATTCCGCTGACGTTTAAAAATGCTTCACAACTCTTCCATTGTTCTCGGAATTCCGCTGACTTTTAAAAATACTTCGAAACTCTTCCATTGTTCTCCAAATTCCGCTGAAGTTTAAAAATGCTTCGGAACCCTTCCATTGTTCTCGGAATTCTGCTGAAGTTTAAAAATGTTTCGGAACTCTTCCATTGTTCTCAGCATTCCGCTGAAGTTTAAAAATGCTTCGGACCTCTTCCATTGTTATAGGAATTCTGCTGAAGTTTAAAAATTCATCTGAACTCTTCCATTATTCTCGGAATTCGTGTGAATTTTAAAAATGCTTCGGAACTCTTCTATTGTTCTCGGAATTCCGCTGAAGTTTAAAAATGCTTAAAATCTCTTACATTGTACTCGGAAATCCGCTGAAGTTTAAAAATGCTTCGGAACTCTTCCATTGCTCTCGGAATTCTGCTGAAGTTTAAAAATGCTTCAGAACTCTTACATTGTTCTCGGAATTCTGCTGACGTTTAAAAATGCTTCGGTACTCTTCCTTTGTTCTCGGAATTCCGCTGACATATAAAAATGCTTCGGTACTCTTCCTTTGTTCTCGGAATTCCGCTGACATATAAAAATGCTTCGGAAATCTTGCATTGTTCTCGGCATTCCGCTGACGTTTAAAAATGCTTCGGAACTTTTCAATTGTTTTCGGAATTCTGCCGAACTTTTAAAATGCTTTGGAACTCTTCCATTGCTCTCGGAATTCTGCTGAAGTTTAAAAATGCTTCAGAACTCTTCCATTGTTCTCGGAATTCTGCTGTAGTTTAAAAATGCTTCGGAACTCTTCCATTGTTCTCAGAATTCCGCTGACGTTTAAAAATGCTTCGGAAATCTTCCATTGTTTTCAAAATTCCGCTGACGTTTAAAAATGCTTCAGAACTCTTCCATTGTTCTCGGAATTCCGCTGACTTTTAAAAATACTTCGAAACTCTTCCATTGTTCTCCAAATTCTGCTGAAGTTTAAAAATGCTTCGGAACTCTTCCATTGTTCTCGGAATTCCGCTGACGTTTAAAAATGCTTCACAACTCTTCCATTGTTCTCGGAATTCCGCTGACTTTTAAAAATACTTCGAAACTCTTCCATTGTTCTCCAAATTCCGCTGAAGTTTAAAAATGCTTCGGAACCCTTCCATTGTTCTCGGAATTCTGCTGAAGTTTAAAAATGCTTCGGAACTCTTCCATTGTTCTCAGAATTCTGCTGACGTTTAAAAATGCTTCGGAACTCTTCCATTGTTCTCGGAATTCCGCTGAAGTTTAAAAATGCTTCGGACCTCTTCCATTGTTCTAGGAATTCTGCTGAAGTCTAAAAATTCATCTGAACTCTTCCATTATTCTCGGAATTCGTGTGAATTTTAAAAATGCTTCGGAACTCTTCTATTGTTCTCGGAATTCCGCTGAAGTTTAAAAATGCTTAAAATCTCTTACATTGTACTCGGAATTCCGCTGAAGTTTAAAAATGCTTCGGAACTCTTCCATTGCTCTCGGAATTCTGCTGAAGTTTAAAAATGCTTCGGTACTCTTCCTTTGTTCTCGGAATTCCGCTGACATATAAAAATGCTTCGGAAATCTTGCATTGTTCTCGGCATTCCGCTGACGTTTAAAAATGCTTCGGAACTCTTCAATTGTTCTCGGAATTCTGCCGAACTTTTAAAATGCTTTGGAACTCTTCCATTGCTCTCGGAATTCTGCTGAAGTTTAAAAATGCTTCAGAACTCTTCCATTGTTCTCGGAATTCTGCTGTAGTTTAAAAATGCTTCGGAACTCTTCCATTGTTCTCAGAATTCCGCTGACGTTTAAAAATGCTTCGGAAATCTTCCATTGTTTTCAAAATTCCGCTGACGTTTAAAAATGCTTCAGAACTCTTCCATTGTTCTCGGAATTCCGCTGACGTTTTAAAATGCTTCGGTACTCTTCCATTGTTCTCGGAATTCCGCTGACATATAAAAATGCTTCGGAAATCTTGCATTGTTCTCGGCATTCCGCTGACATTTAAAAATGCTTCGGAACTCTTCCATTGTTCTCAGAATTCCGCTGACGTTTAAAAATGCTTCGGAAATCTTCCATAGTTTTCAAAATTCCGCTGACGTTTAAAAATGCTTCAGAACTCTTCCATTGTTCTCGGAATTCCGCTGACGTTTAAAAATGCTTTGGAACTCTTCCATTATTCTCGGAAATCTGCTGAAGTTTAAAAATGCTTCGGAACTCTTCCATTGTTCTCAGAATTCCGCTGAAGTTTAAAAATGCTTCGGTACTCTTCCATTGTTCTCGGAATTCCGCTGACATATAAAAATGCTTCGGAAATCTTGCATTGTTCTCGGCATTCCGCTGACGTTTAAAAATGCTTCGGAACTCTTCAATTGTTCTCGGAATTCTGCTGAACTTTTAAAATGCTTTGGAACTCTTCCATTGCTCTCGGAATTCTGCTGAAGTTTAAAAATGCTTCAGAACTCTTCCATTGTTTTCGGAATTCTGCTGAAGTTTAAAAATGCTTCGGAACTCTTCCATTGTTCTCAGAATTCCACTGACGTTTAAAAATGCTTCGGAAATCTTCCATTGTTTTCAAAATTCCGCTGACGCTTAAAAATGCTTCAGAACTCTTCCATTGTTCTCGGAATTCCGCTGACGTTTAATAATGCTTCGCAACTTTTTCATTGTTCTCGGAATTCCGCTGACGGTTAAAAATGCTTCGGAACTCTTCAATTGTTCTCGGAATTCTGCTGAACTTTTAAAATGCTTTGGAACTCTTCCATTGTTCTCGGAATTCCGTTGAAGTTTAAAAATGCTTCGAAACTCTTCCATTGTTCTCGGAATTCTGCTGAAGTTTAAAAATGCTTCGGAACTCTTCCATTGTTCTCAGAATTCCGCTAACGTTTAAAAATGCTTCAGAAATCTTCCATTGTTTTCAAAATTCCGCTGACGCTTAAATATGCTTCAGAACTCTTCCAAAGTTCTCGGAATTCCGCTGACGTTTAATAATGCTGCGCAACTCTTTCATTGTACTCGGAATTCCGCTAACGTTTAAAAATGCTTCGGAACTCTTCCATTGTTCTCAGAATTCCGTTGAAGTTTAAAAATGCTTCGAAACTCTTCCATTGTTCTGGGAATTCTGCTGAAGTTTAAAAATGCTTCAGAACTCTTCCATTGTTCTCGGAATTCCGCTGATGTTTAAACATGCTTCGGAATTCTTCCATTGTTCTCGGAATTCTGTTGAAGTTTAAAAATGCTTCTAAACTCTTCCATTGTTCTCGGAATTCTGCTGAAGTTTAAAAATGCTTCGGAACTCTTCCATTGTTCTCGGAATTCCGCTGACATATAAAAATGCTTCGGAAATCTTGCATTGTTCTCGGCATTCCGCTGACGTTTAAAAATGCTTCGGAACTCTTCAATTGTTCTCGGAATTCTGCTGAACTTTTAATATGCTTTGGAACTCTTCCATTGCTCTCGCAATTCTGCTGACGTTTAAAAATGCTTCGGAACTCTTCCATTGTTCTCGGAATTCTGTTGATGTTTAAAAATGCATCGGAACTCTTCCATTGTTCTCGGAATTCCGCTGACGTTTAAAAATGCTTCACAACTCTTCCATTGTTCTCGGAATTCCGCTGACTTTTAAAAATACTTCGAAACTCTTCCATTGTTCTCCAAATTCCGCTGAAGTTTAAAAATGCTTCGGAACCCTTCCATTGTTCTCGGAATTCTGCTGAAGTTTAAAAATGTTTCGGAACTCTTCCATTGTTC
Source organism: Phyllobates terribilis (assembly GCF_046119375.1). Classification (NCBI taxonomy): domain Eukaryota; kingdom Metazoa; phylum Chordata; class Amphibia; order Anura; family Dendrobatidae; genus Phyllobates; species Phyllobates terribilis. The sequence continues at coordinate 18,329,690 of NW_027362782.1, forward strand.
TCAGAATTCCGCTGAAGTTTAAAAATGCTTCGGACCTCTTCCATTGTTCTAGGAATTCTGCTGAAGTTTATAAATTCATCTGAACTCTTCCATTATTCTCGGAATTCGTGTGAATTTTAAAAATGCTTCGGAACTCTTCTATTGTTCTCGGAATTCCGCTGAAGTTTAAAAATGCTTAAAATCTCTTACATTGTACTCGGAAATCCGCTGAAGTTTAAAAATGCTTCCGAACTCTTCCATTGCTCTCGGAATTCTGCTGAAGTTTAAAAATGCTTCAGAACTCTTACATTGTTCTCGGAATTCTGCTGACGTTTAAAAATGCTTCGGAACTCTTCCATTATTCTTGGAATTCCGGTGAAGTTTAAAAATGCTTCGAAACTCTTCCATTGTTCTGGGAATTCTGCTGAAGTTTAAAAATGCTTCAGAACTCTTCCATTGTTCTCGGAATTCCGCTGACGTTTAATAATGCTTCGCAACTCTTTCATTGTTCTCGGAATTCCGCTGATGTTTAAAAATGCTTCGAAACTCTTCCATTGTTCTCGGAATTCTGCTGAAGTTTAAAAATGCTTCGGAACTCTTCCATTGTTCTCAGAATTCCGCTAACGTTTAAAAATGCTTCGGAAATCTTCCATTGTTTTCAAAATTCCGCTGACGCTTAAAAATGCTTCAGAACTCTTCCATTGTTCTCGGAATTCCGCTGACGTTTAATAATGCTTCGCAACTCTTTCATTGTACTCGGAATTCCGCTAACGTTTAAAAATGCTTCGGAACTCTTCCATTGTTCTCGGAATTCCGTTGAAGTTTAAAAATGCTTCGAAACTCTTCCATTGTTCTCGGAATTCTGCTGAAGTTTAAAAATGCTTCGGCACTCTTCCATTGTTCTCAGAATTCCGCTAACGTTTAAAAATGCTTCGGAAATCTTCCATTGTTTTCAAAATTCCGCTGACGCTTACAAATGCTTCAGAACTCTTCCATTGTTCTCGGAATTCCGCTGACTTTTAAAAATACTTCGAAACTCTTCCATTGTTCTCCAAATTCCGCTGAAGTTTAAAAATGCTTCGGAACTCTTCCATTGTTCTCGGAATTCCGCTGACGTTTAAAAATGCTTCACAACTCTTCCATTGTTCTCGGAATTCCGCTGACTTTTAAAAATACTTCGAAACTCTTCCATTGTTCTCCAAATTCCGCTGAAGTTTAAAAATGCTTCGGAACCCTTCCATTGTTCTCGGAATTCTGCTGAAGTTTAAAAATGCTTCGGAACTCTTCCATTGTTCTCAGAATTCTGCTGACGTTTAAAAATGCTTCGGAACTCTTCCATTGTTCTCGGAATTCCGCTGAAGTTTAAAAATGCTTCGGACCTCTTCCATTGTTCTAGGAATTCTGCTGAAGTCTAAAAATTCATCTGAACTCTTCCATTATTCTCGGAATTCGTGTGAATTTTAAAAATGCTTCGGAACTCTTCTATTGTTCTCGGAATTCCGCTGAAGTTTAAAAATGCTTAAAATCTCTTACATTGTACTCGGAATTCCGCTGAAGTTTAAAAATGCTTCGGAACTCTTCCATTGCTCTCGGAATTCTGCTGAAGTTTAAAAATGCTTCAGAACTCTTACATTGTTCTCGGAATTCTGCTGACGTTTAAAAATGCTTCGGAACTCTTCCATTGTTCTCTGAATTCCGCTGACGTTTAAAAATGCTTCGGTACTCTTCCTTTGTTCTCGGAATTCCGCTGACATATAAAAATGCTTCGGAAATCTTGCATTGTTCTCGGCATTCCGCTGACGTTTAAAAATGCTTCGGAACTTTTCAATTGTTTTCGGAATTCTGCCGAACTTTTAAAATGCTTTGGAACTCTTCCATTGCTCTCGGAATTCTGCTGAAGTTTAAAAATGCTTCAGAACTCTTCCATTGTTCTCGGAATTCTGCTGTAGTTTAAAAATGCTTCGGAACTCTTCCATTGTTCTCAGAATTCCGCTGACGTTTAAAAATGCTTCGGAAATCTTCCATTGTTTTCAAAATTCCGCTGACGTTTAAAAATGCTTCAGAACTCTTCCATTGTTCTCGGAATTCCGCTGACTTTTAAAAATACTTCGAAACTCTTCCATTGTTCTCCAAATTCTGCTGAAGTTTAAAAATGCTTCGGAACTCTTCCATTGTTCTCGGAATTCCGCTGACGTTTAAAAATGCTTCACAACTCTTCCATTGTTCTCGGAATTCCGCTGACTTTTAAAAATACTTCGAAACTCTTCCATTGTTCTCCAAATTCCGCTGAAGTTTAAAAATGCTTCGGAACCCTTCCATTGTTCTCGGAATTCTGCTGAAGTTTAAAAATGCTTCGGAACTCTTCCATTGTTCTCAGAATTCTGCTGACGTTTAAAAATGCTTCGGAACTCTTCCATTGTTCTCGGAATTCCGCTGAAGTTTAAAAATGCTTCGGACCTCTTCCATTGTTCTAGGAATTCTGCTGAAGTCTAAAAATTCATCTGAACTCTTCCATTATTCTCGGAATTCGTGTGAATTTTAAAAATGCTTCGGAACTCTTCTATTGTTCTCGGAATTCCGCTGAAGTTTAAAAATGCTTAAAATCTCTTACATTGTACTCGGAATTCCGCTGAAGTTTAAAAATGCTTCGGAACTCTTCCATTGCTCTCGGAATTCTGCTGAAGTTTAAAAATGCTTCGGTACTCTTCCTTTGTTCTCGGAATTCCGCTGACATATAAAAATGCTTCGGAAATCTTGCATTGTTCTCGGCATTCCGCTGACGTTTAAAAATGCTTCGGAACTCTTCAATTGTTCTCGGAATTCTGCCGAACTTTTAAAATGCTTTGGAACTCTTCCATTGCTCTCGGAATTCTGCTGAAGTTTAAAAATGCTTCAGAACTCTTCCATTGTTCTCGGAATTCTGCTGTAGTTTAAAAATGCTTCGGAACTCTTCCATTGTTCTCAGAATTCCGCTGACGTTTAAAAATGCTTCGGAAATCTTCCATTGTTTTCAAAATTCCGCTGACGTTTAAAAATGCTTCAGAACTCTTCCATTGTTCTCGGAATTCCGCTGACGTTTTAAAATGCTTCGGTACTCTTCCATTGTTCTCGGAATTCCGCTGACATATAAAAATGCTTCGGAAATCTTGCATTGTTCTCGGCATTCCGCTGACATTTAAAAATGCTTCGGAACTCTTCCATTGTTCTCAGAATTCCGCTGACGTTTAAAAATGCTTCGGAAATCTTCCATAGTTTTCAAAATTCCGCTGACGTTTAAAAATGCTTCAGAACTCTTCCATTGTTCTCGGAATTCCGCTGACGTTTAAAAATGCTTTGGAACTCTTCCATTATTCTCGGAAATCTGCTGAAGTTTAAAAATGCTTCGGAACTCTTCCATTGTTCTCAGAATTCCGCTGAAGTTTAAAAATGCTTCGGTACTCTTCCATTGTTCTCGGAATTCCGCTGACATATAAAAATGCTTCGGAAATCTTGCATTGTTCTCGGCATTCCGCTGACGTTTAAAAATGCTTCGGAACTCTTCAATTGTTCTCGGAATTCTGCTGAACTTTTAAAATGCTTTGGAACTCTTCCATTGCTCTCGGAATTCTGCTGAAGTTTAAAAATGCTTCAGAACTCTTCCATTGTTTTCGGAATTCTGCTGAAGTTTAAAAATGCTTCGGAACTCTTCCATTGTTCTCAGAATTCCACTGACGTTTAAAAATGCTTCGGAAATCTTCCATTGTTTTCAAAATTCCGCTGACGCTTAAAAATGCTTCAGAACTCTTCCATTGTTCTCGGAATTCCGCTGACGTTTAATAATGCTTCGCAACTTTTTCATTGTTCTCGGAATTCCGCTGACGGTTAAAAATGCTTCGGAACTCTTCAATTGTTCTCGGAATTCTGCTGAACTTTTAAAATGCTTTGGAACTCTTCCATTGTTCTCGGAATTCCGTTGAAGTTTAAAAATGCTTCGAAACTCTTCCATTGTTCTCGGAATTCTGCTGAAGTTTAAAAATGCTTCGGAACTCTTCCATTGTTCTCAGAATTCCGCTAACGTTTAAAAATGCTTCAGAAATCTTCCATTGTTTTCAAAATTCCGCTGACGCTTAAATATGCTTCAGAACTCTTCCAAAGTTCTCGGAATTCCGCTGACGTTTAATAATGCTTCGCAACTCTTTCATTGTACTCGGAATTCCGCTAACGTTTAAAAATGCTTCGGAACTCTTCCATTGTTCTCAGAATTCCGTTGAAGTTTAAAAATGCTTCGAAACTCTTCCATTGTTCTGGGAATTCTGCTGAAGTTTAAAAATGCTTCAGAACTCTTCCATTGTTCTCGGAATTCCGCTGATGTTTAAACATGCTTCGGAACTCTTCCATTGTTCTCGGAATTCTGTTGAAGTTTAAAAATGCTTCTAAACTCTTCCATTGTTCTCGGAATTCTGCTGAAGTTTAAAAATGCTTCGGAACTCTTCCATTGTTCTAGGAATTCCGCTGACATATAAAAATGCTTCGGAAATCTTGCATTGTTCTCGGCATTCCGCTGACGTTTAAAAATGCTTCGGAACTCTTCAATTGTTCTCGGAATTCTGCTGAACTTTTAATATGCTTTGGAACTCTTCCATTGCTCTCGCAATTCTGCTGACGTTTAAAAATGCTTCGGAACTCTTCCATTGTTCTCGGAATTCTGTTGATGTTTAAAAATGCATCGGAACTCTTCCATTGTTCTCGGAATTCCGCTGACGTTTAAAAATGCTTCACAACTCTTCCATTGTTCTCGGAATTCCGCTGACTTTTAAAAATACTTCGAAACTCTTCCATTGTTCTCCAAATTCCGCTGAAGTTTAAAAATGCTTCGGAACCCTTCCATTGTTCTCGGAATTCTGCTGAAGTTTAAAAATGTTTCGGAACTCTTCCATTGTTCTCAGAATTCCGCTGAAGTTTAAAAATGCTTCGGACCTCTTCCATTGTTCTAGGAATTCTGCTGAAGTTTATAAATTCATCTGAACTCTTCCATTATTCTCGGAATTCGTGTGAATTTTAAAAATGCTTCGGAACTCTTCTATTGTTCTCGGAATTCCGCTGAAGTTTAAAAATGCTTAAAATCTCTTACATTGTACTCGGAAATCCGCTGAAGTTTAAAAATGCTTCGGAACTCTTCCATTGCTCTCGGAATTCTGCTGAAGTTTAAAAATGCTTCAGAACTCTTACATTGTTCTCGGAATTCTGCTGACGTTTAAAAATGCTTCGGAACTCTTCCATTATTCTTGGAATTCCGGTGAAGTTTAAAAATGCTTCGAAACTCTTCCATTGTTCTGGGAATTCTGCTGAAGTTTAAAAATGCTTCAGAACTCTTCCATTGTTCTCGGAATTCCGCTGACGTTTAATAATGCTTCGCAACTCTTTCATTGTTCTCGGAATTCCGCTGATGTTTAAAAATGCTTCGGAACTCTTCCATTGTTCTCGGAATTCCGTTGAAGTTTAAAAATGCTTCGAAACTCTTCCATTGTTCTCGGAATTCTGCTGAAGTTTAAAAATGCTTCGGAACTCTTCCATTGTTCTCAGAATTCCGCTAACGTTTAAAAATGCTTCGGAAATCTTCCATTGTTTTCAAAATTCCGCTGACGCTTAAAAATGCTTCAGAACTCTTCCATTGTTCTCGGAATTCCGCTGACGTTTAATAATGCTTCGCAACTCTTTCATTGTACTCGGAATTCCGCTAACGTTTAAAAATGCTTCGGAACTCTTCCATTGTTCTCGGAATTCCGTTGAAGTTTAAAAATGCTTCGAAACTCTTCCATTGTTCTCGGAATTCTGCTGAAGTTTAAAAATGCTTCGGCACTCTTCCATTGTTCTCAGAATTCCGCTAACGTTTAAAAATGCTTCGGAAATCTTCCATTGTTTTCAAAATTCCGCTGACGCTTACAAATGCTTCAGAACTCTTCCATTGTTCTCGGAATTCCGCTGACTTTTAAAAATACTTCGAAACTCTTCCATTGTTCTCCAAATTCCGCTGAAATTTAAAAATGCTTCGGAACTCTTCCATTGTTCTCGGAATTCCGCTGACGTTTAAAAATGCTTCACAACTCTTCCATTGTTCTCGGAATTCCGCTGACTTTTAAAAATACTTCGAAACTCTTCCATTGTTCTCCAAATTCCGCTGAAGTTTAAAAATGCTTCGGAACCCTTCCATTGTTCTCGGAATTCTGCTGAAGTTTAAAAATGCTTCGGAACTCTTCCATTGTTCTCAGAATTCTGCTGACGTTTAAAAATGCTTCGGAACTCTTCCATTGTTCTCGGAATTCCGCTGAAGTTTAAAAATGCTTCGGACCTCTTCCATTGTTCTAGGAATTCTGCTGAAGTCTAAAAATTCATCTGAACTCTTCCATTATTCTCGGAATTCGTGTGAATTTTAAAAATGCTTCGGAACTCTTCTATTGTTCTCGGAATTCCGCTGAAGTTTAAAAATGCTTAAAATCTCTTACATTGTACTCGGAATTCCGCTGAAGTTTAAAAATGCTTCGGAACTCTTCCATTGCTCTCGGAATTCTGCTGAAGTTTAAAAATGCTTCAGAACTCTTACATTGTTCTCGGAATTCTGCTGACGTTTAAAAATGCTTCGGAACTCTTCCATTGTTCTCTGAATTCCGCTGACGTATAAAAATGCTTCGGTACTCTTCCTTTGTTCTCGGAATTCCGCTGACATATAAAAATGCTTCGGAAATCTTGCATTGTTCTCGGCATTCCGCTGACGTTTAAAAATGCTTCGGAACTCTTCAATTGTTCTCGGAATTCTGCCGAACTTTTAAAATGCTTTGGAACTCTTCCATTGCTCTCGGAATTCTGCTGAAGTTTAAAAATGCTTCAGAACTCTTCCATTGTTCTCGGAATTCTGCTGTAGTTTAAAAATGCTACGGAACTCTTCCATTGTTCTCAGAATTCCGCTGACGTTTAAAAATGCTTTGGAAATCTTCCATTGTTTTCAAAATTCCGCTGACGTTTAAAAATGCTTCAGAACTCTTCCATTGTTCTCGGAATTCCGCTGACGTTTTAAAATGCTTCGGTACTCTTCCATTGTTCTCGGAATTCTGCTGAAGTTTAAAAATGCTTCGGAACTCTTCCATTGTTCTCAGAATTCCGCTAACGTTTAAAAATGCTTCAGAAACCTTCCATTGTTTTCAAAATTCCGCTGACGCTTAAATATGCTTCAGAACTATTCCATTGTTCTCGGAATTCCGCTGACGTTTAATAATGCTTCGCAACTCTTTCATTGTACTCGGAATTCCGCTAACGTTTAAAAATGCTTCGGAACTCTTCCATTGTTCTCGGAATTCCGTTGAAGTTTAAAAATGCTTCGAAACTCTTCCATTGTTCTGGGAATTCTGCTGAAGTTTAAAAATGCTTCAGAACTCTTCCATTGTTCTCGGAATTCCGCTGATGTTTAAACATGCTTCGGAACTCTTCCATTGTTCTCGGAATTCTGTTGAAGTTTAAAAATGCTTCTAAACTCTTCCATTGTTCTCGGAATTCTGCTGAAGTTTAAAAATGCTTCGGAACTCTTCCATTGTTCTCGGAATTCCGCTGACATATAAAAATGCTTCGGAAATCTTGCATTGTTCTCGGCATTCCGCTGACGTTTAAAAATGCTTCGGAACTCTTCAATTGTTCTCGGAATTCTGCTGAACTTTTAAAATGCTTTGGAACTCTTCCATTGCTCTCGCAATTCTGCTGACGTTTAAAAATGCTTCGGAACTCTTCCATTGTTCTCGGAATTCTGTTGACGTTTAAAAATGCTTCGGAACTCTTTCATTGTTCTCGGAATTCCGCTGACGTTTAAAAATGCTTCACAACTCTTCCATTGTTCTCGGAATTCCGCTGACGTTTAAAAATGTTTCGGAACTCTTCCATTGTTCTCGGAATTCCGCTGACGTTTAAAAATGCTTCACAACTCTTCCATTGTTCTCGGAATTCCGCTGACGTTTAAAAATGCTTCGGACCTCTTCCATTGTTCTAGGAATTCTGCTGAAGTTTAAAAATTCATCTGAACTCTTCCATTATTCTCGGAATTCGTGTGAATTTTAAAAATGCTTCGGAACTCTTCTATTGTTCTCGGAATTCCGCTGAAGTTTAAAAATGCTTAAAATCTCTTACATTGTACTCGGAATTCCGCTGAAGTTTAAAAATGCTTCGGAACTCTTCCATTGTTCTCAGAATTCCGCTGACGTTTAAAAATGCTTTGGAAATCTTCCATTGTTTTCAAAATTCCGCTGACATTTAAAAATGCTTCAGAACTCTTCCATTGTTCTCGGAATTCCGCTGACGTTTTAAAATGCTTCGGTACTCTTCCATTGTTCTCGGAATTCCGCTGACATATAAAAATGCTTCGGAAATCTTGCATTGTTCTCGGCATTCCGCTGACGTTTAAAAATGCTTCGGAACTCTTCCATTGTTCTCAGAATTCCGCTGACGTTTAAAAATGCTTCGGAAATCTTCCATAGTTTTCAAAATTCCGCTGAAGTTTAAAAATGCTTCAGAACTCTTCCATTGTTCTCGGAATTCCGCTGACGTTTAAAAATGCTTTGGAACTCTTCCATTATTCTCGGAAATCTGCTGAAGTTTAAAAATGCTTCGAAACTCTTCCATTGTTCTGGGAATTCTGCTGAAGTTTAAAAATGCTTCAGAACTCTTCCATTGTTCTCGGAATTCCGCTGACGTTTAATAATGCTTCGCAACTCTTTCATTGTTCTCGGAATTCCGCTGATGTTTAAAAATGCTTCGGAACTCTTCCATTGTTCTCGGAATTCCGTTGAAGTTTAAAAATGCTTCGAAACTCTTCCATTGTTCTCGGAATTCTGCTGAAGTTTAAAAATGCTTCGGAACTCTTCCATTGTTCTCAGAATTCCGCTAACGTTTAAAAATGCTTCGGAAATCTTCCATTGTTTTCAAAATTCCGCTGACGCTTAAAAATGCTTCAGAACTCTTCCATTGTTCTCGGAATTCCGCTGACGTTTAATAATGCTTCGCAACTCTTTCATTGTACTCGGAATTCCGCTAACGTTTAAAAATGCTTCGGAACTCTTCCATTGTTCTCGGAATTCCGTTGAAGTTTAAAAATGCTTCGAAACTCTTCCATTGTTCTCGGAATTCTGCTGAAGTTTAAAAATGCTTCGGCACTCTTCCATTGTTCTCAGAATTCCGCTAACGTTTAAAAATGCTTCGGAAATCTTCCATTGTTTTCAAAATTCCGCTGACGCTTACAAATGCTTCAGAACTCTTCCATTGTTCTCGGAATTCCGCTGACTTTTAAAAATACTTCGAAACTCTTCCATTGTTCTCCAAATTCCGCTGAAGTTTAAAAATGCTTCGGAACTCTTCCATTGTTCTCGGAATTCCGCTGACGTTTAAAAATGCTTCACAACTCTTCCATTGTTCTCGGAATTCCGCTGACTTTTAAAAATACTTCGAAACTCTTCCATTGTTCTCCAAATTCCGCTGAAGTTTAAAAATGCTTCGGAACCCTTCCATTGTTCTCGGAATTCTGCTGAAGTTTAAAAATGCTTCGGAACTCTTCCATTGTTCTCAGAATTCTGCTGACGTTTAAAAATGCTTCGGAACTCTTCCATTGTTCTCGGAATTCCGCTGAAGTTTAAAAATGCTTCGGACCTCTTCCATTGTTCTAGGAATTCTGCTGAAGTCTAAAAATTCATCTGAACTCTTCCATTATTCTCGGAATTCGTGTGAATTTTAAAAATGCTTCGGAACTCTTCTATTGTTCTCGGAATTCCGCTGAAGTTTAAAAATGCTTAAAATCTCTTACATTGTACTCGGAATTCCGCTGAAGTTTAAAAATGCTTCGGAACTCTTCCATTGCTCTCGGAATTCTGCTGAAGTTTAAAAATGCTTCAGAACTCTTACATTGTTCTCGGAATTCTGCTGACGTTTAAAAATGCTTCGGAACTCTTCCATTGTTCTCTGAATTCCGCTGACGTTTAAAAATGCTTCGGTACTCTTCCTTTGTTCTCGGAATTCCGCTGACATATAAAAATGCTTCGGAAATCTTGCATTGTTCTCGGCATTCCGCTGACGTTTAAAAATGCTTCGGAACTTTTCAATTGTTTTCGGAATTCTGCCGAACTTTTAAAATGCTTTGGAACTCTTCCATTGCTCTCGGAATTCTGCTGAAGTTTAAAAATGCTTCAGAACTCTTCCATTGTTCTCGGAATTCTGCTGTAGTTTAAAAATGCTTCGGAACTCTTCCATTGTTCTCAGAATTCCGCTGACGTTTAAAAATGCTTCGGAAATCTTCCATTGTTTTCAAAATTCCGCTGACGTTTAAAAATGCTTCAGAACTCTTCCATTGTTCTCGGAATTCCGCTGACTTTTAAAAATACTTCGAAACTCTTCCATTGTTCTCCAAATTCTGCTGAAGTTTAAAAATGCTTCGGAACTCTTCCATTGTTCTCGGAATTCCGCTGACGTTTAAAAATGCTTCACAACTCTTCCATTGTTCTCGGAATTCCGCTGACTTTTAAAAATACTTCGAAACTCTTCCATTGTTCTCCAAATTCCGCTGAAGTTTAAAAATGCTTCGGAACCCTTCCATTGTTCTCGGAATTCTGCTGAAGTTTAAAAATGCTTCGGAACTCTTCCATTGTTCTCAGAATTCTGCTGACGTTTAAAAATGCTTCGGAACTCTTCCATTGTTCTCGGAATTCCGCTGAAGTTTAAAAATGCTTCGGACCTCTTCCATTGTTCTAGGAATTCTGCTGAAGTCTAAAAATTCATCTGAACTCTTCCATTATTCTCGGAATTCGTGTGAATTTTAAAAATGCTTCGGAACTCTTCTATTGTTCTCGGAATTCCGCTGAAGTTTAAAAATGCTTAAAATCTCTTACATTGTACTCGGAATTCCGCTGAAGTTTAAAAATGCTTCGGAACTCTTCCATTGCTCTCGGAATTCTGCTGAAGTTTAAAAATGCTTCGGTACTCTTCCTTTGTTCTCGGAATTCCGCTGACATATAAAAATGCTTCGGAAATCTTGCATTGTTCTCGGCATTCCGCTGACGTTTAAAAATGCTTCGGAACTCTTCAATTGTTCTCGGAATTCTGCCGAACTTTTAAAATGCTTTGGAACTCTTCCATTGCTCTCGGAATTCTGCTGAAGTTTAAAAATGCTTCAGAACTCTTCCATTGTTCTCGGAATTCTGCTGTAGTTTAAAAATGCTTCGGAACTCTTCCATTGTTCTCAGAATTCCGCTGACGTTTAAAAATGCTTCGGAAATCTTCCATTGTTTTCAAAATTCCGCTGACGTTTAAAAATGCTTCAGAACTCTTCCATTGTTCTCGGAATTCCGCTGACGTTTTAAAATGCTTCGGTACTCTTCCATTGTTCTCGGAATTCCGCTGACATATAAAAATGCTTCGGAAATCTTGCATTGTTCTCGGCATTCCGCTGACATTTAAAAATGCTTCGGAACTCTTCCATTGTTCTCAGAATTCCGCTGACGTTTAAAAATGCTTCGGAAATCTTCCATAGTTTTCAAAATTCCGCTGACGTTTAAAAATGCTTCAGAACTCTTCCATTGTTCTCGGAATTCCGCTGACGTTTAAAAATGCTTTGGAACTCTTCCATTATTCTCGGAAATCTGCTGAAGTTTAAAAATGCTTCGGAACTCTTCCATTGTTCTCAGAATTCCGCTGAAGTTTAAAAATGCTTCGGTACTCTTCCATTGTTCTCGGAATTCCGCTGACATATAAAAATGCTTCGGAAATCTTGCATTGTTCTCGGCATTCCGCTGACGTTTAAAAATGCTTCGGAACTCTTCAATTGTTCTCGGAATTCTGCTGAACTTTTAAAATGCTTTGGAACTCTTCCATTGCTCTCGGAATTCTGCTGAAGTTTAAAAATGCTTCAGAACTCTTCCATTGTTTTCGGAATTCTGCTGAAGTTTAAAAATGCTTCGGAACTCTTCCATTGTTCTCAGAATTCCACTGACGTTTAAAAATGCTTCGGAAATCTTCCATTGTTTTCAAAATTCCGCTGACGCTTAAAAATGCTTCAGAACTCTTCCATTGTTCTCGGAATTCCGCTGACGTTTAATAATGCTTCGCAACTTTTTCATTGTTCTCGGAATTCCGCTGACGGTTAAAAATGCTTCGGAACTCTTCAATTGTTCTCGGAATTCTGCTGAACTTTTAAAATGCTTTGGAACTCTTCCATTGTTCTCGGAATTCCGTTGAAGTTTAAAAATGCTTCGAAACTCTTCCATTGTTCTCGGAATTCTGCTGAAGTTTAAAAATGCTTCGGAACTCTTCCATTGTTCTCAGAATTCCGCTAACGTTTAAAAATGCTTCAGAAATCTTCCATTGTTTTCAAAATTCCGCTGACGCTTAAATATGCTTCAGAACTCTTCCAAAGTTCTCGGAATTCCGCTGACGTTTAATAATGCTTCGCAACTCTTTCATTGTACTCGGAATTCCGCTAACGTTTAAAAATGCTTCGGAACTCTTCCATTGTTCTCAGAATTCCGTTGAAGTTTAAAAATGCTTCGAAACTCTTCCATTGTTCTGGGAATTCTGCTGAAGTTTAAAAATGCTTCAGAACTCTTCCATTGTTCTCGGAATTCCGCTGATGTTTAAACATGCTTCGGAACTCTTCCATTGTTCTCGGAATTCTGTTGAAGTTTAAAAATGCTTCTAAACTCTTCCATTGTTCTCGGAATTCTGCTGAAGTTTAAAAATGCTTCGGAACTCTTCCATTGTTCTAGGAATTCCGCTGACATATAAAAATGCTTCGGAAATCTTGCATTGTTCTCGGCATTCCGCTGACGTTTAAAAATGCTTCGGAACTCTTCAATTGTTCTCGGAATTCTGCTGAACTTTTAATATGCTTTGGAACTCTTCCATTGCTCTCGCAATTCTGCTGACGTTTAAAAATGCTTCGGAACTCTTCCATTGTTCTCGGAATTCTGTTGATGTTTAAAAATGCATCGGAACTCTTCCATTGTTCTCGGAATTCCGCTGACGTTTAAAAATGCTTCACAACTCTTCCATTGTTCTCGGAATTCCGCTGACTTTTAAAAATACTTCGAAACTCTTCCATTGTTCTCCAAATTCCGCTGAAGTTTAAAAATGCTTCGGAACCCTTCCATTGTTCTCGGAATTCTGCTGAAGTTTAAAAATGTTTCGGAACTCTTCCATTGTTCTCAGAATTCCGCTGAAGTTTAAAAATGCTTCGGACCTCTTCCATTGTTCTAGGAATTCTGCTGAAGTTTATAAATTCATCTGAACTCTTCCATTATTCTCGGAATTCGTGTGAATTTTAAAAATGCTTCGGAACTCTTCTATTGTTCTCGGAATTCCGCTGAAGTTTAAAAATGCTTAAAATCTCTTACATTGTACTCGGAAATCCGCTGAAGTTTAAAAATGCTTCGGAACTCTTCCATTGCTCTCGGAATTCTGCTGAAGTTTAAAAATGCTTCAGAACTCTTACATTGTTCTCGGAATTCTGCTGACGTTTAAAAATGCTTCGGAACTCTTCCATTATTCTTGGAATTCCGGTGAAGTTTAAAAATGCTTCGAAACTCTTCCATTGTTCTGGGAATTCTGCTGAAGTTTAAAAATGCTTCAGAACTCTTCCATTGTTCTCGGAATTCCGCTGACGTTTAATAATGCTTCGCAACTCTTTCATTGTTCTCGGAATTCCGCTGATGTTTAAAAATGCTTCGGAACTCTTCCATTGTTCTCGGAATTCCGTTGAAGTTTAAAAATGCTTCGAAACTCTTCCATTGTTCTCGGAATTCTGCTGAAGTTTAAAAATGCTTCGGAACTCTTCCATTGTTCTCAGAATTCCGCTAACGTTTAAAAATGCTTCGGAAATCTTCCATTGTTTTCAAAATTCCGCTGACGCTTAAAAATGCTTCAGAACTCTTCCATTGTTCTCGGAATTCCGCTGACGTTTAATAATGCTTCGCAACTCTTTCATTGTACTCGGAATTCCGCTAACGTTTAAAAATGCTTCGGAACTCTTCCATTGTTCTCGGAATTCCGTTGAAGTTTAAAAATGCTTCGAAACTCTTCCATTGTTCTCGGAATTCTGCTGAAGTTTAAAAATGCTTCGGCACTCTTCCATTGTTCTCAGAATTCCGCTAACGTTTAAAAATGCTTCGGAAATCTTCCATTGTTTTCAAAATTCCGCTGACGCTTACAAATGCTTCAGAACTCTTCCATTGTTCTCGGAATTCCGCTGACTTTTAAAAATACTTCGAAACTCTTCCATTGTTCTCCAAATTCCGCTGAAATTTAAAAATGCTTCGGAACTCTTCCATTGTTCTCGGAATTCCGCTGACGTTTAAAAATGCTTCACAACTCTTCCATTGTTCTCGGAATTCCGCTGACTTTTAAAAATACTTCGAAACTCTTCCATTGTTCTCCAAATTCCGCTGAAGTTTAAAAATGCTTCGGAACCCTTCCATTGTTCTCGGAATTCTGCTGAAGTTTAAAAATGCTTCGGAACTCTTCCATTGTTCTCAGAATTCTGCTGACGTTTAAAAATGCTTCGGAACTCTTCCATTGTTCTCGGAATTCCGCTGAAGTTTAAAAATGCTTCGGACCTCTTCCATTGTTCTAGGAATTCTGCTGAAGTCTAAAAATTCATCTGAACTCTTCCATTATTCTCGGAATTCGTGTGAATTTTAAAAATGCTTCGGAACTCTTCTATTGTTCTCGGAATTCCGCTGAAGTTTAAAAATGCTTAAAATCTCTTACATTGTACTCGGAATTCCGCTGAAGTTTAAAAATGCTTCGGAACTCTTCCATTGCTCTCGGAATTCTGCTGAAGTTTAAAAATGCTTCAGAACTCTTACATTGTTCTCGGAATTCTGCTGACGTTTAAAAATGCTTCGGAACTCTTCCATTGTTCTCTGAATTCCGCTGACGTATAAAAATGCTTCGGTACTCTTCCTTTGTTCTCGGAATTCCGCTGACATATAAAAATGCTTCGGAAATCTTGCATTGTTCTCGGCATTCCGCTGACGTTTAAAAATGCTTCGGAACTCTTCAATTGTTCTCGGAATTCTGCCGAACTTTTAAAATGCTTTGGAACTCTTCCATTGCTCTCGGAATTCTGCTGAAGTTTAAAAATGCTTCAGAACTCTTCCATTGTTCTCGGAATTCTGCTGTAGTTTAAAAATGCTACGGAACTCTTCCATTGTTCTCAGAATTCCGCTGACGTTTAAAAATGCTTTGGAAATCTTCCATTGTTTTCAAAATTCCGCTGACGTTTAAAAATGCTTCAGAACTCTTCCATTGTTCTCGGAATTCCGCTGACGTTTTAAAATGCTTCGGTACTCTTCCATTGTTCTCGGAATTCTGCTGAAGTTTAAAAATGCTTCGGAACTCTTCCATTGTTCTCAGAATTCCGCTAACGTTTAAAAATGCTTCAGAAACCTTCCATTGTTTTCAAAATTCCGCTGACGCTTAAATATGCTTCAGAACTATTCCATTGTTCTCGGAATTCCGCTGACGTTTAATAATGCTTCGCAACTCTTTCATTGTACTCGGAATTCCGCTAACGTTTAAAAATGCTTCGGAACTCTTCCATTGTTCTCGGAATTCCGTTGAAGTTTAAAAATGCTTCGAAACTCTTCCATTGTTCTGGGAATTCTGCTGAAGTTTAAAAATGCTTCAGAACTCTTCCATTGTTCTCGGAATTCCGCTGATGTTTAAACATGCTTCGGAACTCTTCCATTGTTCTCGGAATTCTGTTGAAGTTTAAAAATGCTTCTAAACTCTTCCATTGTTCTCGGAATTCTGCTGAAGTTTAAAAATGCTTCGGAACTCTTCCATTGTTCTCGGAATTCCGCTGACATATAAAAATGCTTCGGAAATCTTGCATTGTTCTCGGCATTCCGCTGACGTTTAAAAATGCTTCGGAACTCTTCAATTGTTCTCGGAATTCTGCTGAACTTTTAAAATGCTTTGGAACTCTTCCATTGCTCTCGCAATTCTGCTGACGTTTAAAAATGCTTCGGAACTCTTCCATTGTTCTCGGAATTCTGTTGACGTTTAAAAATGCTTCGGAACTCTTTCATTGTTCTCGGAATTCCGCTGACGTTTAAAAATGCTTCACAACTCTTCCATTGTTCTCGGAATTCCGCTGACGTTTAAAAATGTTTCGGAACTCTTCCATTGTTCTCGGAATTCCGCTGACGTTTAAAAATGCTTCACAACTCTTCCATTGTTCTCGGAATTCCGCTGACGTTTAAAAATGCTTCGGACCTCTTCCATTGTTCTAGGAATTCTGCTGAAGTTTAAAAATTCATCTGAACTCTTCCATTATTCTCGGAATTCGTGTGAATTTTAAAAATGCTTCGGAACTCTTCTATTGTTCTCGGAATTCCGCTGAAGTTTAAAAATGCTTAAAATCTCTTACATTGTACTCGGAATTCCGCTGAAGTTTAAAAATGCTTCGGAACTCTTCCATTGTTCTCAGAATTCCGCTGACGTTTAAAAATGCTTTGGAAATCTTCCATTGTTTTCAAAATTCCGCTGACATTTAAAAATGCTTCAGAACTCTTCCATTGTTCTCGGAATTCCGCTGACGTTTTAAAATGCTTCGGTACTCTTCCATTGTTCTCGGAATTCCGCTGACATATAAAAATGCTTCGGAAATCTTGCATTGTTCTCGGCATTCCGCTGACGTTTAAAAATGCTTCGGAACTCTTCCATTGTTCTCAGAATTCCGCTGACGTTTAAAAATGCTTCGGAAATCTTCCATAGTTTTCAAAATTCCGCTGAAGTTTAAAAATGCTTCAGAACTCTTCCATTGTTCTCGGAATTCCGCTGACGTTTAAAAATGCTTTGGAACTCTTCCATTATTCTCGGAAATCTGCTGAAGTTTAAAAATGCTTCGAAACTCTTCCATTGTTCTGGGAATTCTGCTGAAGTTTAAAAATGCTTCAGAACTCTTCCATTGTTCTCGGAATTCCGCTGACGTTTAATAATGCTTCGCAACTCTTTCATTGTTCTCGGAATTCCGCTGATGTTTAAAAATGCTTCGGAACTCTTCCATTGTTCTCGGAATTCCGTTGAAGTTTAAAAATGCTTCGAAACTCTTCCATTGTTCTCGGAATTCTGCTGAAGTTTAAAAATGCTTCGGAACTCTTCCATTGTTCTCAGAATTCCGCTAACGTTTAAAAATGCTTCGGAAATCTTCCATTGTTTTCAAAATTCCGCTGACGCTTAAAAATGCTTCAGAACTCTTCCATTGTTCTCGGAATTCCGCTGACGTTTAATAATGCTTCGCAACTCTTTCATTGTACTCGGAATTCCGCTAACGTTTAAAAATGCTTCGGAACTCTTCCATTGTTCTCGGAATTCCGTTGAAGTTTAAAAATGCTTCGAAACTCTTCCATTGTTCTCGGAATTCTGCTGAAGTTTAAAAATGCTTCGGCACTCTTCCATTGTTCTCAGAATTCCGCTAACGTTTAAAAATGCTTCGGAAATCTTCCATTGTTTTCAAAATTCCGCTGACGCTTACAAATGCTTCAGAACTCTTCCATTGTTCTCGGAATTCCGCTGACTTTTAAAAATACTTCGAAACTCTTCCATTGTTCTCCAAATTCCGCTGAAGTTTAAAAATGCTTCGGAACTCTTCCATTGTTCTCGGAATTCCGCTGACGTTTAAAAATGCTTCACAACTCTTCCATTGTTCTCGGAATTCCGCTGACTTTTAAAAATACTTCGAAACTCTTCCATTGTTCTCCAAATTCCGCTGAAGTTTAAAAATGCTTCGGAACCCTTCCATTGTTCTCGGAATTCTGCTGAAGTTTAAAAATGCTTCGGAACTCTTCCATTGTTCTCAGAATTCTGCTGACGTTTAAAAATGCTTCGGAACTCTTCCATTGTTCTCGGAATTCCGCTGAAGTTTAAAAATGCTTCGGACCTCTTCCATTGTTCTAGGAATTCTGCTGAAGTCTAAAAATTCATCTGAACTCTTACATTATTCTCGGAATTCGTGTGAATTTTAAAAATGCTTCGGAACTCTTCTATTGTTCTCGGAATTCCGCTGAAGTTTAAAAATGCTTAAAATCTCTTACATTGTACTCGGAATTCCGCTGAAGTTTAAAAATGCTTCGGAACTCTTCCATTGCTCTCGGAATTCTGCTGAAGTTTAAAAATGCTTCAGAACTCTTACATTGTTCTCAGAATTCTGCTGACGTTTAAAAATGCTTCGGAACTCTTCCATTGTTCTCTGAATTCCGCTGACGTATAAAAATGCTTCGGTACTCTTCCTTTGTTCTCGGAATTCCGCTGACATATAAAAATGCTTCGGAAATCTTGCATTGTTCTCGGCATTCCGCTGACGTTTAAAAATGCTTCGGAACTCTTCAATTGTTCTCGGAATTCTGCCGAACTTTTAAAATGCTTTGGAACTCTTCCATTGCTCTCGGAATTCTGCTGAAGTTTAAAAATGCTTCAGAACTCTTCCATTGTTCTCGGAATTCTGCTGTAGTTTAAAAATGCTACGGAACTCTTCCATTGTTCTCAGAATTCCGCTGACGTTTAAAAATGCTTTGGAAATCTTCCATTGTTTTCAAAATTCCGCTGACGTTTAAAAATGCTTCAGAACTCTTCCATTGTTCTCGGAATTCCGCTGACGTTTTAAAATGCTTCGGTACTCTTCCATTGTTCTCGGAATTCTGCTGAAGTTTAAAAATGCTTCGGAACTCTTCCATTGTTCTCAGAATTCCGCTAACGTTTAAAAATGCTTCAGAAATCTTCCATTGTTTTCAAAATTCCGCTGACGCTTAAATATGCTTCAGAACTCTTCCATTGTTCTCGGAATTCCGCTGACGTTTAATAATGCTTCGCAACTCTTTCATTGTACTCGGAATTCCGCTAACGTTTAAAAATGCTTCGGAACTCTTCCATTGTTCTCGGAATTCCGTTGAAGTTTAAAAATGCTTCGAAACTCTTCCATTGTTCTGGGAATTCTGCTGAAGTTTAAAAATGCTTCAGAACTCTTCCATTGTTCTCGGAATTCCGCTGATGTTTAAACATGCTTCGGAACTCTTCCATTGTTCTCGGAATTCTGTTGAAGTTTAAAAATGCTTCTAAACTCTTCCATTGTTCTCGGAATTCTGCTGAAGTTTAAAAATGCTTCGGAACTCTTCCATTGTTCTCGGAATTCCGCTGACATATAAAAATGCTTCGGAAATCTTGCATTGTTCTCGGCATTCCGCTGACGTTTAAAAATGCTTCGGAACTCTTCAATTGTTCTCGGAATTCTGCTGAACTTTTAAAATGCTTCGGAACTCTTCCATTGTTCTCGGAATTCCGCTGACGTTTAAAAATGCTTCACAACTCTTCCATTGTTCTCGGAATTCCGCTGACGTTTAAAAATGTTTCGGAACTCTTCCATTGTTCTCGGAATTCCGCTGACGTTTAAAAATGCTTCACAACTCTTCCATTGTTCTCGGAATTCCGCTGACGTTTAAAAATGCTTCGGACCTCTTCCATTGTTCTAGGAATTCTGCTGAAGTTTAAAAATTCATCTGAACTCTTCCATTATTCTCGGAATTCGTGTGAATTTTAAAAATGCTTCGGAACTCTTCTATTGTTCTCGGAATTCCGCTGAAGTTTAAAAATGCTTAAAATCTCTTACATTGTACTCGGAATTCCGCTGAAGTTTAAAAATGCTTCGGAACTCTTCCATTGTTCTCAGAATTCCGCTGACGTTTAAAAATGCTTTGGAAATCTTCCATTGTTTTCAAAATTCCGCTGACGTTTAAAAATGCTTCAGAACTCTTCCATTGTTCTCGGAATTCCGCTGACATATAAAAATGCTTCGGAAATCTTGCATTGTTCTCGGCATTCCGCTGACGTTTAAAAATGCTTCGGAACTCTTCCATTGTTCTCGGAATTCTGCTGAACTTTTAAAATGCTTTGGAACTCTTCCATTGCTCTCGGAATTCTGCTGAAGTTTAAAAATGCTTCAGAACTCTTCCATTGTTTTCGGAATTCTGCTGAAGTTTAAAAATGCTTCGGAACTCTTCCATTGTTCTCAGAATTCCACTGACGTTTAAAAATGCTTCGGTACTCTTCCATTGTTCTCGGAATTCCGCTGACATATAAAAATGCTTCGGAAATCTTGCATTGTTCTCGGCATTCCGCTGACGTTTAAAAATGCTTCGGAACTCTTCAATTGTTCTCGGAATTCTGCTGAACTTTTAAAATGCTTTGGAACTCTTCCATTGCTCTCGGAATTCTGCTGAAGTTTAAAAATGCTTCAGAACTCTTCCATTGTTTTCGGAATTCTGCTGAAGTTTAAAAATGCTTCGGAACTCTTCCATTGTTCTCAGAATTCCACTGACGTTTAAAAATGCTTCGGAAATCTTCCATTGTTTTCAAAATTCCGCTGACGCTTAAAAATGCTTCAGAACTCTTCCATTGTTCTCGGAATTCCGCTGACGTTTAATAATGCTTCGCAACTTTTTCATTGTTCTTGGAATTCCGCTGACGGTTAAAAATGCTTCGGAACTCTTCAATTGTTCTCGGAATTCTGTTGAACTTTTAAAATGCTTTGGAACTCTTCCATTGCTCTCGGAATTCTGCTGAAGTTTAAAAATGCTTCAGAACTCTTACATTGTTCTCGGAATTCTGCTGACGTTTAAAAATGCTTCGGAACTCTACCATTGTTCTCGGAATTCCGTTGAAGTTTAAAAATGCTTCGAAACTCTTCCATTGTTCTCGGAATTCTGCTGAAGTTTAAAAATGCTTCGGAACTCTTCCATTGTTCTCGGAATTCCGCTGACGTTTAATAATGCTTCGCAACGCTTTCATTGTTCTCGGAATTCCACTGACGTTTAAAAATGCTTCGGAACGCTTCCATTGTTCTCGGAATTCTGCTGAAGTTTAAAAATGCTTCGGAACTCTTTCATTGTTCTCAGAATTCCGCTGACATTTAAAAATGCTTTGGTACTCTTCCATTGTTCTCGGAATTCCGCTGACATATAAAAATGCTTCGGAAATCTTGCATTGTTCTCGGCATTCCGCTGACGTTTAAAAATGCTTCGGAACTCTTCAATTGTTCTCGGAATTCTGCTGAACTTTTAAAATGCTTTGGAACTCTTCCATTGCTCTCGGAATTCTGCTGAAGTTTAAAAATGCTTCAGAACTCTTACATTGTTCTCGGAATTCTGCTGAAGTTTAAAAATGCTTCGGTACTCTTCCATTGTTCTCGGAATTCCGCTGACATATAAAAATGCTTCGGAAATCTTGCATTGTTCTCGGCATTCCACTGACGTTTAAAAATGCTTCGGAACTCTTCCATTGTTCTCAGAATTCCGCTGACGTTTAAAAATGCTTCGGAAATCTTCCATTGTTTTCAAAATTCCGCTGACGTTTAAAAATGCTTCAGAACTCTTCCATTGTTCTCGGAATTCCGCTGACGTTTAAAAATGCTTTGGAACTCTTCCATTGTTCTTGGAATTCTGCTGAAGTTTAAAAATGCTTCGGAACTCTTCCATTGTTCTCAGAATTCCGCTGACGTTTAAAAATGCTTCGGTACTCTTCCATTGTTCTCGCAATTCCACTGACATATAAAAATGCTTCGGAAATCTTGCATTGTTCTCGGCATTCCGCTGACGTTTAAAAATGCTTCGGAACTCTTCAATTGTTCTCGGAATTCTGCTGAAGTTTAAAATGCTTTGGAACTCTTCCATTGCTCTCGGAATTC
The DNA here is from genome assembly GCF_046119375.1 of Phyllobates terribilis. Classification (NCBI taxonomy): domain Eukaryota; kingdom Metazoa; phylum Chordata; class Amphibia; order Anura; family Dendrobatidae; genus Phyllobates; species Phyllobates terribilis. Next base: position 18,351,405 of record NW_027362782.1, read on the forward strand.
TGCTGAAGTTTAAAAATGCTTCGGAACTCTTCCATTGTTCTTGGAATTCTGCTGAAGTTTAAAAATGTTTTGGAACTCTTCCATTGTTCTCAGAATTCCGCTGACGTTTAAAAATGCTTCGGAAATCTTCCATTGTTTTCAAAATTCCGCTGACATATAAAAATGCTTCGGAAATCTTGCATTGTTCTCGGCATTCCGCTGACGTTTAAAAATGCTTCAGAATTCTTCAATTGTTCTCGGAATTCTGCTGAACTTTTAAAATGCTTTGGAACTCTTCCATTGCTCTCGGAATTCTGCTGAAGTTTAAAAATGCTTCGGAACTCTTCCATTGTTCTCGGAATTCCGTTGAAGTTTAAAAATGCTTCGAAACTCTTCCATTGTTCTCGGAATTCTGCTGAAGTTTAAAAATGCTTCGGAACTCTTCCATTGTTCTCAGAATTCCGCTAACATTTAAAAATGCTTCAGAAATCTTCCATTGTTTTCAAAATTCCGCTGACGCTTAAATATGCTTCAGAACTCTTCCATTGTTCTCGGAATTCCGCTGACGTTTAATAATGCTTCGCAACTCTTTCATTGTACTCGGAATTCCGCTAACGTTTAAAAATGCTTCGGAACTCTTCCATTGTTCTCGGAATTCCGTTGAAGTTTAAAAATGCTTCGAAACTCTTCCATTGTTCTGGGAATTCTGCTGAAGTTTAAAAATGCTTCAGAACTCTTCCATTGTTCTCGGAATTCCGCTGATGTTTAAACATGCTTCGGAACTCATCCATTGTTCTCGGAATTCTGTTGAAGTTTAAAAATGCTTCTAAACTCTTCCATTGTTCTCGGAATTCTGCTGAAGTTTAAAAATGCTTCGGAACTCTTCCATTGTTCTCGGAATTCCGCTGACATATAAAAATGCTTCGGAAATCTTGCATTGTTCTCGGAATTCCGCTGACGTTTAAAAATGCTTCGGAACTCTTCAATTGTTCTCGGAATTCCGCTGACTTTTAAAAATACTTCGAAACTCTTCCATTGTTCTCCAAATTCCGCTGAAGTTTAAAAATGCTTCGGAACCCTTCCATTGTTTTCGGAATTCTGCTGAAGTTTAAAAATGTTTCGGAACTCTTCCATTGTTCTCAGAATTCCGCTGAAGTTTAAAAATGCTTCGGACCTCTTCCATTGTTCTAGGAATTCTGCTGAAGTTTAAAAATTCATCTGAACTCTTCCATTATTCTCGGAATTCGTGTGAATTTTAAAAATGCTTCGGAACTCTTCTATTGTTCTCGGAATTCCGCTGAAGTTTAAAAATGCTTAAAATCTCTTACATTGTACTCGGAAATCCGCTGAAGTTTAAAAATGCTTCGGAACTCTTCCATTGCTCTCGGAATTCTGCTGAAGTTTAAAAATGCTTCAGAACTCTTACATTGTTCTCGGAATTCTGCTGACGTTTAAAAATGCTTCGGTACTCTTCCTTTGTTCTCGGAATTCCGCTGACATATAAAAATGCTTCGGTACTCTTCCTTTGTTCTCGGAATTCCGCTGACATATAAAAATGCTTCGGAAATCTTGCATTGTTCTCGGCATTCCGCTGACGTTTAAAAATGCTTCGGAACTTTTCAATTGTTCTCGGAATTCTGCCGAACTTTTAAAATGCTTTGGAACTCTTCCATTGCTCTCGGAATTCTGCTGACGTTTAAAAATGCTTCAGAACTCTTCCATTGTTCTCGGAATTCCGCTGACGTTTTAAAATGCTTCGGTACTCTTCCATTGTTTTCGGAATTCCGTTGAAGTTTAAAAATGATTCGAAACTCTTCCATTGTTCTCGGAATTCCGTTGAAGTTTAAAAATGCTTCGAAACTCTTCCATTGTTCTCGGAATTCTGCTGAAGTTTAAAAATGCTTCGGAACTCTTTCATTGTTCTCAGAATTCCGCTGACATTTAAAAATGCTTTGGTACTCTTACATTGTTCTCGGAATTCCGCTGACATATAAAAATGCTTCGGAAATCTTGCATTGTTCTCGGCATTCCGCTGACGTTTAAAAATGCTTCGGAACTCTTCAATTGTTCTCGGAATTCTGCTGAACTTTTAAAATGCTTTGGAACTCTTCCATTGCTCTCGGAATTCTGCTGAAGTTTAAAAATGCTTCAGAACTCTTACATTGTTCTCGGAATTCTGCTGAAGTTTAAAAATGCTTCGGTACTCTTCCATTGTTCTCGGAATTCCGCTGACATATAAAAATGCTTCGGAAATCTTGCATTGTTCTCGGCATTCCGCTGACGTTTAAAAATGCTTCGGAACTCTTCCATTGTTCTCAGAATTCCGCTGACGTTTAAAAATGCTTCGGAAATCTTCCATTGTTTTCAAAATTCCGCTGACGTTTAAAAATGCTTCAGAACTCTTCCATTGTTCTCGGAATTCCGCTGACGTTTAAAAATGCTTTGGAACTCTACCATTGTTCTTGGAATTCTGCTGAAGTTTAAAAATGCTTCGGAACTCTTCCATTGTTCTCAGAATTCCGCTGACGTTTAAAAATGCTTCGGTACTCTTCCATTGTTCTCGGAATTCCACTGACATATAAAAATGCTTCGGAAATCTTGCATTGTTCTCGGCATTCCGCTGACGTTTAAAAATGCTTCGGAACTCTTCAATTGTTCTCGGAATTCTTCTGAACTTTTAAAATGCTTCGGAACTCTTCCATTGCTCTCGGAATTCTGCTGAAGTTTAAAAATGCTTCGGAACTCTTCCATTGTTCTCTGAATTCCGCTGACGTTTAAAAATGCTTCGGAAATCTTCCATTGTTTTCAAAATTCCGCTGACATATAAAAATGCTTCGGAAATCTTGCATTGTTCTCGGCATTCCGCTGACGTTTAAAAATGCTTCAGAATTCTTCAATTGTTCTCGGAATTCTGCTGAACTTTTAAAATGCTTTGGAACTCTTCCATTGCTCTCGGAATTCTGCTGAAGTTTAAAAATGCTTCGGAACTCTTCCATTGTTCTCGGAATTCCGTTGAAGTTTAAAAATGCTTCGAAACTCTTCCATTGTTCTCGGAATTCTGCTGAAGTTTAAAAATGCTTTGGAACTCTTCCATTGTTCTCAGAATTCCGCTAACATTTAAAAATGCTTCAGAAATCTTCCATTGTTTTCAAAATTCCGCTGACGCTTAAATATGCTTCAGAACTCTTCCATTGTTCTCGGAATTCCGCTGACGTTTAATAATGCTTCGCAACTCTTTCATTGTACTCGGAATTCCGCTAACGTTTAAAAATGCTTCGGAACTCTTCCATTGTTCTCGGAATTCCGTTGAAGTTTAAAAATGCTTCGAAACTCTTCCATTGTTCTGGGAATTCTGCTGAAGTTTAAAAATGCTTCAGAACTCTTCCATTGTTCTCGGAATTCCGCTGATGTTTAAACATGCTTCGGAACTCATCCATTGTTCTCGGAATTCTGTTGAAGTTTAAAAATGCTTCTAAACTCTTCCATTGTTCTCGGAATTCTGCTGAAGTTTAAAAATGCTTCGGAACTCTTCCATTGTTCTCGGAATTCCGCTGACATATAAAAATGCTTCGGAAATCTTGCATTGTTCTCGGCATTCCGCTGACGTTTAAAAATGCTTCGGAACTCTTCAATTGTTCTCGGAATTCTGCTGAACTTTTAAAATGCTTTGGAACTCTTCCATTGCTCTCGCAATTCTGCTGACGTTTAAAAATGCTTCGGAACTCTTCCATTGTTCTCGGAATTCTGTTGACGTTTAAAAATGCTTCGGAACTCTTCCATTGTTCTCGGAATTCCGCTGACGTTTAAAAATGCTTCACAACTCTTCCATTGTTCTCGGAATTCCGCTGACTTTTAAAAATACTTCGAAACTCTTCCATTGTTCTCCAAATTCCGCTGAAGTTTAAAAATGCTTCGGAACCCTTCCATTGTTTTCGGAATTCTGCTGAAGTTTAAAAATGTTTCGGAACTCTTCCATTGTTCTCAGAATTCCGCTGAAGTTTAAAAATGCTTCGGACCTCTTCCATTGTTCTAGGAATTCTGCTGAAGTTTAAAAATTCATCTGAACTCTTCCATTATTCTCGGAATTCGTGTGAATTTTAAAAATGCTTCGGAACTCTTCTATTGTTCTCGGAATTCCGCTGAAGTTTAAAAATGCTTAAAATCTCTTACATTGTACTCGGAAAACCGCTGAAGTTTAAAAATGCTTCGGAACTCTTCCATTGCTCTCGGAATTCTGCTGAAGTTTAAAAATGCTTCAGAACTCTTACATTGTTCTCGGAATTCTGCTGACGTTTAAAAATGCTTCGGTACTCTTCCTTTGTTCTCGGAATTCCGCTGACATATAAAAATGCTTCGGTACTCTTCCTTTGTTCTCGGAATTCCGCTGACATATAAAAATGCTTCGGAAATCTTGCATTGTTCTCGGCATTCCGCTGACGTTTAAAAATGCTTCGGAACTTTTCAATTGTTCTCGGAATTCTGCCGAACTTTTAAAATGCTTTGGAACTCTTCCATTGCTCTCGGAATTCTGCTGACGTTTAAAAATGCTTCAGAACTCTTCCATTGTTCTCGGAATTCCGCTGACGTTTTAAAATGCTTCGGTACTCTTCCATTGTTTTCGGAATTCCGTTGAAGTTTAAAAATGATTCGAAACTCTTCCATTGTTCTCGGAATTCCGTTGAAGTTTAAAAATGCTTCGAAACTCTTCCATTGTTCTCGGAATTCTGCTGAAGTTTAAAAATGCTTCGGAACTCTTTCATTGTTCTCAGAATTCCGCTGACATTTAAAAATGCTTTGGTACTCTTACATTGTTCTCGGAATTCCGCTGACATATAAAAATGCTTCGGAAATCTTGCATTGTTCTCGGCATTCCGCTGACGTTTAAAAATGCTTCGGAACTCTTCAATTGTTCTCGGAATTCTGCTGAACTTTTAAAATGCTTTGGAACTCTTCCATTGCTCTCGGAATTCTGCTGAAGTTTAAAAATGCTTCAGAACTCTTACATTGTTCTCGGAATTCTGCTGAAGTTTAAAAATGCTTCGGTACTCTTCCATTGTTCTCGGAATTCCGCTGACATATAAAAATGCTTCGGAAATCTTGCATTGTTCTCGGCATTCCGCTGACGTTTAAAAATGCTTCGGAACTCTTCCATTGTTCTCAGAATTCCGCTGACGTTTAAAAATGCTTCGGAAATCTTCCATTGTTTTCAAAATTCCGCTGACGTTTAAAAATGCTTCAGAACTCTTCCATTGTTCTCGGAATTCCGCTGACGTTTAAAAATGCTTTGGAACTCTACCATTGTTCTTGGAATTCTGCTGAAGTTTAAAAATGCTTCGGAACTCTTCCATTGTTCTCAGAATTCCGCTGACGTTTAAAAATGCTTCGGTACTCTTCCATTGTTCTCGGAATTCCACTGACATATAAAAATGCTTCGGAAATCTTGCATTGTTCTCGGCATTCCGCTGACGTTTAAAAATGCTTCGGAACTCTTCAATTGTTCTCGGAATTCTGCTGAACTTTTAAAATGCTTCGGAACTCTTCCATTGCTCTCGGAATTCTGCTGAAGTTTAAAAATGCTTCGGAACTCTTCCATTGTTCTCAGAATTCCGCTGACGTTTAAAAATGCTTCGGAAATCTTCCATTGTTTTCAAAATTCCGCTGACATATAAAAATGCTTCGGAAATCTTGCATTGTTCTCGGCATTCCGCTGACGTTTAAAAATGCTTCAGAATTCTTCAATTGTTCTCGGAATTCTGCTGAACTTTTAAAATGCTTTGGAACTCTTCCATTGCTCTCGGAATTCTGCTGAAGTTTAAAAATGCTTCGGAACTCTTCCATTGTTCTCGGAATTCCGTTGAAGTTTAAAAATGCTTCGAAACTCTTCCATTGTTCTCGGAATTCTGCTGAAGTTTAAAAATGCTTTGGAACTCTTCCATTGTTCTCAGAATTCTGCTAACATTTAAAAATGCTTCAGAAATCTTCCATTGTTTTCAAAATTCCGCTGACGCTTAAATATGCTTCAGAACTCTTCCATTGTTCTCGGAATTCCGCTGACGTTTAATAATGCTTCGCAACTCTTTCATTGTACTCGGAATTCCGCTAACGTTTAAAAATGCTTCGGAACTCTTCCATTGTTCTCGGAATTCCGTTGAAGTTTAAAAATGCTTTGAAACTCTTCCATTGTTCTGGGAATTCTGCTGAAGTTTAAAAATGCTTCAGAACTCTTCCATTGTTCTCGGAATTCCGCTGATGTTTAAACATGCTTCGGAACTCATCCATTGTTCTCGGAATTCTGTTGAAGTTTAAAAATGCTTCTAAACTCTTCCATTGTTCTCGGAATTCTGCTGAAGTTTAAAAATGCTTCGGAACTCTTCCATTGTTCTCGGAATTCCGCTGACATATAAAAATGCTTCGGAAATCTTGCATTGTTCTCGGCATTCCGCTGACGTTTAAAAATGCTTCGGAACTCTTCAATTGTTCTCGGAATTCTGCTGAACTTTTAAAATGCTTTGGAACTCTTCCATTGCTCTCGCAATTCTGCTGACGTTTAAAAATGCTTCGGAACTCTTCCATTGTTCTCGGAATTCTGTTGACGTTTAAAAATGCTTTGGAACTCTTCCATTGTTCTCGGAATTCCGCTGACGTTTAAAAATGCTTCACAACTCTTCCATTGTTCTCGGAATTCCGCTGACTTTTAAAAATACTTCGAAACTCTTCCATTGTTCTCCAAATTGCGCTGAAGTTTAAAAATGCTTCGGAACCCTTCCATTGTTTTCGGAATTCTGCTGAAGTTTAAAAATGTTTCGGAACTCTTCCATTGTTCTCAGAATTCCGCTGAAGTTTAAAAATGCTTCGGAAATCTTCCATTGTTTTCAAAATTCCGCTGACGTTTAAAAATGCTTCAGAACTCTTCCATTGTTCTCGGAATTCCGCTGACGTTTAAAAATGCTTTGGAACTCTACCATTGTTCTTGGAATTCTGCTGAAGTTTAAAAATGCTTCGGAACTCTTCCATTGTTCTCAGAATTCCGCTGACGTTTAAAAATGCTTCGGTACTCTTCCATTGTTCTCGGAATTCCACTGACATATAAAAATGCTTCGGAAATCTTGCATTGTTCTCGGCATTCCGCTGACGTTTAAAAATGCTTCGGAACTCTTCAATTGTTCTCGGAATTCTGCTGAACTTTTAAAATGCTTCGGAACTCTTCCATTGCTCTCGGAATTCTGCTGAAGTTTAAAAATGCTTCGGAACTCTTCCATTGTTCTCGGAATTCTGCTGAAGTTTAAAAATGTTTTGGAACTCTTCCATTGTTCTCAGAATTCCGCTGACGTTTAAAAATGCTTCGGAAATCTTCCATTGTTTTCAAAATTCCGCTGACATATAAAAATGCTTCGGAAATCTTGCATTGTTCTTGGCATTCCGCTGACGTTTAAAAATGCTTCAGAATTCTTCAATAGTTCTCGGAATTCTGCTGAACTTTTAAAATGCTTTGGAACTCTTCCATTGCTCTCGGAATTCTGCTGAAGTTTAAAAATGCTTCGGAACTCTTCCATTGTTTTCAAAATTCCGCTGACGCTTAAAAATGCTTCAGAACTCTTCCATTGTTCTCGGAATTACGCTGACGTTTAATAATGCTTCGCAACTCTTTCATTGTACTCGGAATTCCGCTAACGTTTAAAAATGCTTCGGAACTCTTCCATTGTTCTCGGAATTCCGTTGAAGTTTAAAAATGCTTCAGAACTCTTCCATTGTTCTCGGAATTCCGCTGACGTTTAATAATGCTTCGCAACTCTTTCATTGTTCTCGGAATTCCGCTGATGTTTAAAAATGCTTCGGAACTCTTCCATTGTTCTCGGAATTCTGTTGAAGTTTAAAAATGCTTCTAAACTCTTCCATTGTTCTCGGAATTCTGCTGAAGTTTAAAAATGCTTCGGAACTCTTCCATTGTTCTCGGAATTCCGCTGACATATAAAAATGCTTCGGAAATCTTGCATTGTTCTCGGCATTCCGCTGACGTTTAAAAATGCTTCGGAACTCTTCAATTGTTCTCGGAATTCTGCTGAACTTTTAAAATGCTTTGGAACTCTTCCATTGCTCTCGCAATTCTGCTGACGTTTAAAAATGCTTCGGAACTCTTCCATTGTTCTCGGAATTCTGCTGACGTTTAAAAATTCATCTGAACTCTTCCATTATTCTCGGAATTCGTGTGAATTTTAAAAATGCTTCGGAACTCTTCTATTGTTCTCGGAATTCCGCTGAAGTTTAAAAATGCATAAAATCTCTTACATTGTACTCGGAATTCCGCTGAAGTTTAAAAATGCTTCGGAACTCTTCCATTGCTCTCGGAATTCTGCTGAAGTTTAAAAATGCTTCAGAACTCTTACATTGTTCTCGGAATTCTGCTGACGTTTAAAAATGCTTCGGAACTCTTCCATTGTTCTCTGAATTCCGCTGACGTTTAAAAATGCTTCGGAACTCTTCCATTGTTCTCGGAATTCCGCTGACATATAAAAATGCTTCGGAAATCTTGCATTGTTCTCGGCATTCCGCTGACGTTTAAAAATGCTTCGGAACTCTTCAATTGTTCTCGGAATTCTGCTGAACTTTTAAAATGCTTTGGAACTCTTCCATTGCTCTCGCAATTCTGCTGACGTTTAAAAATGCTTCGGAACTCTTCCATTGTTCTCGGAATTCTGCTGACGTTTAACAATGCTTCGGAACTCTTCCATTGTTCTCGGAATTCCGCTGAAGGTTAAAAATGCTTCGGACCTCTTCCATTGTTCTAGGAATTCTGCTGAAGTTTAAAAATTCATCTGAACTCTTCCATTATTCTCGGAATTCGTGTGAATTTTAAAAATGCTTCGGAACTCTTCTATTGTTCTCGGAATTCCGCTGAAGTTTAAAAATGCTTAAAATCTCTTACATTGTACTCGGAATTCCGCTGAAGTTTAAAAATGCTTCGGAACTCTTCCATTGCTCTCGGAATTCTGCTGAAGTTTAAAAATGCTTCAGAACTCTTACATTGTTCTCGGAATTCTGCTGACGTTTAAAAATGCTTCGGAACTCTTCCATTGTTCTCTGAATTCCGCTGACGTTTAAAAATGCTTCGGTACTCTTCCTTTGTTCTCGGAATTCCGCTGACATATAAAAATGCTTCGGAAATCTTGCATTGTTCTCGGCATTCTGCTGACGTTTAAAAATGCTTCGGAACTCTTCAATTGTTCTCGGAATTCTGCCGAACTTTTAAAATGCTTTGGAACTCTTCCATTGCTCTCGGAATTCTGCTGAAGTTTAAAAATGCTTCAGAACTCTTCCATTGTTCTCGGAATTCTGCTGTAGTTTAAAAATGCTTCGGAACTCTTCCATTGTTCTCAGAATTCCGCTGACGTTTAAAAATGCTTCGGAACTCTTCCATTGCTCTCGGAATTCTGCTGAAGTTTAAAAATGCTTCAGAACTCTAACATTGTTCTCGGAATTCTGCTGAAGTTTAAAAATGCTTCGGTACTCTTCCATTGTTCTCGGAATTCCGCTGACATATAAAAATGCTTCGGAAATCTTGCATTGTTCTCGGCATTCCGCTGACGTTTAAAAATGCTTCGGAACTCTTCCATTGTTCTCAGAATTCCGCTGACGTTTAAAAATGCTTCGGAAATCTTCCATTGTTTTCAAAATTCCGCTGACGTTTAAAAATGCTTCAGAACTCTTCCATTGTTCTCGGAATTCCGCTGACGTTTAAAAATGCTTTGGAACTCTTCCATTGTTCTTGGAATTCTGCTGAAGTTTAAAAATGCTTCGGAACTCTTCCATTGTTCTCAGAATTCCGCTGAAGTTTAAAAATGCTTCGGTACTCTTCCATTGTTCGCGGAATTCCGCTGACATATAAAAATGCTTCGGAAATCTTGCATTGTTCTCGGCATTCCGCTGACGTTTAAAAATGCTTCGGAACTCTTCAATTGTTATCGGAATTCTGCTGAACTTTTAAAATGCTTTGGAACTCTTCCATTGTTTTCAAAATTCCGCTGACGCTTAAATATGCTTCAGAACTCTTCCATTGTTCTCGGAATTCCGCTGACGTTTAATAATGCTTCGCAACTCTTTCATTGTACTCGGAATTCCGCTAACGTTTAAAAATGCTTCGGAACTCTTCCATTGTTCTCGGAATTCCGTTGAAGTTTAAAAATGCTTCGAAACTCTTCCATTGTTCTGGGAATTCTGCTGAAGTTTAAAAATGCTTCAGAACTCTTCCATTGTTCTCGGAATTCCGCTGATGTTTAAAAATGCTTCGGAACTCTTCCATTGTTCTCGGAATTCTGTTGAAGTTTAAAAATGCTTCTAAACTCTTCCATTGTTCTCGGAATTCTGCTGAAGTTTAAAAATGCTTCGGAACTCTTCCATTGTTCTCGAAATTCCGCTGACATATAAAAATGCTTCGGAAATCTTGCATTGTTCTCGGCATTCCACTGACGTTTAAAAATGCTTCGGAACTCTTCAATTGTTCTCGGAATTCTGCTGAACTTTTAAAATGCTTTGGAACTCTTCCATTGCTCTCGCAATTCTGCTGACGTTTAAAAATACTTCGGAACTCTTCCATTGTTCTCGGAATTCTGTTGACGTTTAAAAATGCTTCGGAACTCTTCCATTGTTCTCGGAATTCCGCTGACATATAAAAATGCTTCGGAAATCTTGCATTGTTCTCGGCATTCCGCTGACGTTTAAAAATGCTTCGGAACTTTTTAATTGTTCTCGGAATTCTGCCGAACTTTTAAAATGCTTTGGAACTCTTCCATTGCTCTCGGAATTCTGCTGAAGTTTAAAAATGCTTCAGAACTCTTCCATTGTTCTCGGAATTCTGCTGTAGTTTAAAAATGCTTCGGAACTCTTCCATTGTTCTCAGAATTCCGCTGACATTTAAAATTGCTTCGGAAATCTTCCATTGTTTTCAAAATTCCGCTAACGTTTAAAAATGCTTCAGAACTCTTCCATTGTTCTCGGAATTCCGCTGACGTTTTAAAATGCTTCGGTACTCTTCCATTGTTCTCGGAATTCCGCTGACGTTTAATAATGCTTCGCAACTTTTTCATTGTTCTCGGAATTCCGCTGACGGTTAAAAATGCTTCGGAACTCTTCAATTGTTCTCGGAATTCTGTTGAACTTTTAAAATGCTTTGGAACTCTTCCATTGCTCTCGGAATTCTGCTGAAGTTTAAAAATGCTTCAGAACTCTTACATTGTTCTCGGAATTCTGCTGACGTTTAAAAATGCTTCGGAACTCTACCATTGTTCTCGGAATTCCGTTGAAGTTTAAAAATGCTTCGAAACTCTTCCATTGTTCTCGGAATTCTGCTGAAGTTTAAAAATGCTTCGGAACTCTTCCATTGTTCTCGGAATTCCGCTGACGTTTAATAATGCTTAGCAACTCTTTCATTGTTCTCGGAATTCCACTGACGTTTAAAAATGCTTCGGAACTCTTCCATTGTTCTCGGAATTCCGTTGAAGTTTAAAAATGCTTCGAAACTCTTCCATTGTTCTCGGAATTCTGCTGAAGTTTAAAAATGCTTCGGAACTCTTTCATTGTTCTCAGAATTCCGCTGACATTTAAAAATGCTTTGGTACTCTTCCATTGTTCTCGGAATTCCGCTGACATATAAAAATGCTTCGGAAATTTTGCATTGTTCTCGGCATTCCGCTGACGTTTAAAAATGCTTCGGAACTCTTCAATTGTTCTCGGAATTCTGCTGAACTTTTAAAATGCTTCGGAACTCTTCCATTGCTCTCGGAATTCTGCTGAAGTTTAAAAATGCTTCAGAACTCTTACATTGTTCTCGGAATTCTGCTGACGTTTAAAAATGCTTCGGAACTCTTCCATTGTTCTCTGAATTCCGCTGACGTTTAAAAATGCTTCGGTACTCTTCCTTTGTTCTCGGAATTCCGCTGACATATAAAAATGCTTCGGAAATCTTGCATTGTTCTCGGCATTCCGCTGACGTTTAAAAATGCTTCGGAACTCTTCAATTGTTCTCGGAATTCTGCTGAACTTTTAAAATGCTTTGGAACTCTTCCATTGCTCTCGGAATTCTGCTGAAGTTTAAAAATGCTTCAGAACTCTTACATTGTTCTCGGAATTCTGCTGAAGTTTAAAAATGCTTCGGTACTCTTCCATTGTTCTCGGAATTCCGCTGACATATAAAAATGCTTCGGAAATCTTGCATTGTTCTCGGCATTCCGCTGACGTTTAAAAATGCTTCGGAACTCTTCCATTGTTCTCAGAATTCCGCTGACGTTTAAAAATGCTTCGGAAATCTTCCATTGTTTTCAAAATTCCGCTGACGTTTAAAAATGCTTCAGAACTCTTCCATTGTTCTCGGAATTCCGCTGACGTTTAAAAATGCTTTGGAACTCTTCCATTGTTCTTGGAATTCTGCTGAAGTTTAAAAATGCTTCGGAACTCTTCCATTGTTCTCAGAATTCCGCTGACGTTTAAAAATGCTTCGGTACTCTTCCATTGTTCTCGGAATTCCACTGACATATAAAAATGCTTCGGAAATCTTGCATTGTTCTCGGCATTCCGCTGACGTTTAAAAATGCTTCGGAACTCTTCAATTGTTCTCGGAATTCTGCTGAACTTTTAAAATGCTTTGGAACTCTTCCATTGCTCTCGGAATTCTGCTGAAGTTTAAAAATGCTTCGGAACTCTTCCATTGTTCTCGGAATTCTGCTGAAGTTTAAAAATGTTTTGGAACTCTTCCATTGTTCTCAGAATTCCGCTGACGTTTAAAAATGCTTCGGAAATCTTCCATTGTTTTCAAAATTCCGCTGACATATAAAAATGCTTCGGAAATCTTGCATTGTTCTCGGCATTCCGCTGACGTTTAAAAATGCTTCAGAATTCTTCAATTGTTTTCGGAATTCTGCTGAACTTTTAAAATGCTTTGGAACTCTTCCATTGCTCTCGGAATTCTGCTGAAGTTTAAAAATGCTTCGGAACTCTTCCATTGTTCTCAGAATTCCGCTAACGTTTAAAAATGCTTCGGAAATGTTCCATTGTTTTCAAAATTCCGCTGACGCTTAAAAATGCTTCAGAACTCTTCCATTGTTCTTGGAATTCTGTTGAAGTTTAAAAATGCTTCTAAACTCTTCCATTGTTCTCGGAATTCTGCTGAAGTTTAAAAATGCTTCGGAACTCTTCCATTGTTCTCGGAATTCCGCTGACATATAAAAATGCTTCGGAAATCTTGCATTGTTCTCGGCATTCCGCTGACGTTTAAAAATGCTTCGGAACTCTTCCATTGTTCTCGGAATTCTGCTGACGTTTAAAAATGCTTCGGAACTCTTCCATTGTTCTCAGAATTCCGCTGACGTTTAAAAATGCTTCACAACTCTTCCATTGTTCTCGGAATTCCGCTGACTTTTAAAAATACTTCGAAACTCTTCCATTGTTCTCTAAATTCCGCTGAAGTTTAAAAATGCTTCGGAACCCTTCCATTGTTCTCGGAATTCTGCTGAAGTTTAAAAATGCTTCGGAACTCTTCCATTGTTCTCAGAATTCCGCTGAAGTTTAAAAATGCTTCGGAACTCTTCCATTGTTCACGGAATTCCGCTGAAGTTTAAAAATTCATCTGAACTCTTCCATTATTCTCGGAATTCGTGTGAATTTTAAAAATGCTTCGGAACTCTTCTATTGTTCTCGGAATTCCGCTGAAGTTTAAAAATGCTTAAAATCTCTTACATTGTACTCGGAAATCCGCTGAAGTTTAAAAATGCTTCGGAACTCTTCCATTGCTCTCGGAATTCTGCTGAAGTTTAAAAATGCTTCAGAACTCTTACATTGTTCTCGGAATTCTGCTGACGTTTAAAAATGCTTCGGAACTCTTCCATTGTTCTCTGAATTCCGCTGACGTTTAAAAATGCTTCGGTACTCTTCCTTTGTTCTCGGAATTCCGCTGACATATAAAAATGCTTCGGAAATCTTGCATTGTTCTCGGCATTCCGCTGACGTTTAAAAATGCTTCGGAACTCTTCAATTGTTCTCGGAATTCTGCTGAACTTTTAAAATGCTTTGGAACTCTTCCATTGCTCTCGGAATTCTGCTGAAGTTTAAAAATGCTTCAGAACTCTTACATTGTTCTCGGAATTCTGCTGAAGTTTAAAAATGCTTCGGTACTCTTCCATTGTTCTCGGAATTCCGCTGACATATAAAAATGCTTCGGAAATCTTGCATTGTTCTCGGCATTCCGCTGACGTTTAAAAATGCTTCGGAACTCTTCCATTGTTCTCAGAATTCCGCTGACGTTTAAAAATGCTTCGGAAATCTTCCATTGTTTTCAAAATTCCGCTGACGTTTAAAAATGCTTCAGAACTCTTCCATTGTTCTCGGAATTCCGCTGACGTTTAAAAATGCTTTGGAACTCTTCCATTGTTCTTGGAATTCTGCTGAAGTTTAAAAATGCTTCGGAACTCTTCCATTGTTCTCAGAATTCCGCTGACGTTTAAAAATGCTTCGGTACTCTTCCATTGTTCTCGGAATTCCACTGACATATAAAAATGCTTCGGAAATCTTGCATTGTTCTCGGCATTCCGCTGACGTTTAAAAATGCTTCGGAACTCTTCAATTGTTCTCGGAATTCTGCTGAACTTTTAAAATGCTTTGGAACTCTTCCATTGCTCTCGGAATTCTGCTGAAGTTTAAAAATGCTTCGGAACTCTTCCATTGTTCTCGGAATTCTGCTGAAGTTTAAAAATGTTTTGGAACTCTTCCATTGTTCTCAGAATTCCGCTGACGTTTAAAAATGCTTCGGAAATCTTCCATTGTTTTCAAAATTCCGCTGACATATAAAAATGCTTCGGAAATCTTGCATTGTTCTCGGCATTCCGCTGACGTTTAAAAATGCTTCAGAATTCTTCAATTGTTCTCGGAATTCTGCTGAACTTTTAAAATGCTTTGGAACTCTTCCATTGCTCTCGGAATTCTGCTGAAGTTTAAAAATGCTTCGGAACTCTTCCATTGTTCTCGGAATTCCGTTGAAGTTTAAAAATGCTTCAAAACTCTTCCATTGTTCTCGGAATTCTGCTGAAGTTTAAAAATGCTTCGGAACTCTTCCATTGTTCTCGGAATTCTGCTGAAGTTTAAAAATGCTTCGGAACTCTTCCATTGTTCTCAGAATTCCGCTAACGTTTAAAAATGCTTCGGAAATGTTCCATTGTTTTCAAAATTCCGCTGACGCTTAAAAATGCTTCAGAACTCTTCCATTGTTCTTGGAATTCTGTTGAAGTTTAAAAATGCTTTGGAACTCTTCCATTGCTCTCGCAATTCTGCTGACGTTTAAAAATGCTTCGGAACTCTTCCATTGTTCTCGGAATTCTGCTGACGTTTAAAAATGCTTCGGAACTCTTCCATTGTTCTCCAAATTCCGCTGAAGTTTAAAAATGCTTCGGAACCCTTCCATTGTTCTCGGAATTCTGCTGAAGTTTAAAAATGCTTCGGAACTCTTCCATTGTTCTCAGAATTCCGCTGAAGTTTAAAAATGCTTCGGAACTCTTCCATTGTTCTCGGAATTCCGCTGAAGTTTAAAAATTCATCTGAACTCTTCCATTATTCTCGGAATTCATGTGAATTTTAAAAATGCTTCGGAACTCTTCTATTGTTCTCGGAATTCCGCTGAAGTTTAAAAATGCTTAAAATCTCTTACATTGTACTCGGAAATCCGCTGAAGTTTAAAAATGCTTCGGAACTCTTCCATTGTTCTCGGAATTCTGCTGTAGTTTAAAAATGCTTCGGAACTCTTCCATTGTTCTCAGAATTCCGCTGACGTTTAAAATTGCTTCGGAAATCTTCAATTGTTCTCGGAATTCTGTTGAACTTTTAAAATGCTTTGGAACTCTTCCATTGCTCTCGGAATTCTGCTGAAGTTTAAAAATGCTTCAGAACTCTTACATTGTTCTCGGAATTCTGCTGACGTTTAAAAATGCTTCGGAACTCTACCATTGTTCTCGGAATTCCGTTGAAGTTTAAAAATGCTTCGAAACTCTTCCATTGTTCTCGGAATTCTGCTGAAGTTTAAAAATGCTTCGGAACTCTTCCATTGTTCTCGGAATTCCGCTGACGTTTAATAATGCTTAGCAACTCTTTCATTGTTCTCGGAATTCCACTGACGTTTAAAAATGCTTCGGAACTCTTCCATTGTTCTCGGAATTCAGCTGACGTTTAAAAATGCTTCGGAACTCTTCCATTGTTCTCTGAATTCCGCTGACGTTTAAAAATGCTTCGGTACTCTTCCTTTGTTCTCGGAATTCCGCTGACATATAAAAATGCTTCGGAAATCTTGCATTGTTCTCGGCATTCCGCTGACGTTTAAAAATGCTTCGGAACTTTTCAATTGTTCTCGGAATTCTGCCGAACTTTTAAAATGCTTTGGAACTCTTCCATTGCTCTCGGAATTCTGCTGAAGTTTAAAAATGCTTCAGAACTCTTCCATTGTTCTCGGAATTCTGCTGTAGTTTAAAAATGCTTCGGAACTCTTCCATTGTTCTCAGAATTCCGCTGACGTTTAAAATTGCTTCGGAAATCTTCAATTGTTCTCGGAATTCTGTTGAACTTTTAAAATGCTTTGGAACTCTTCCATTGCTCTCGGAATTCTGCTGAAGTTTAAAAATGCTTCAGAACTCTTACATTGTTCTCGGAATTCTGCTGACGTTTAAAAATGCTTCGGAACTCTACCATTGTTCTCGGAATTCCGTTGAAGTTTAAAAATGCTTCGAAACTCTTCCATTGTTCTCGGAATTCTGCTGAAGTTTAAAAATGCTTCGGAACTCTTCCATTGTTCTCGGAATTCCGCTGACGTTTAATAATGCTTAGCAACTCTTTCATTGTTCTCGGAATTCCACTGACGTTTAAAAATGCTTCGGAACTCTTCCATTGTTCTCGGAATTCCGTTGAAGTTTAAAAATGCTTCGAAACTCTTCCATTGTTCTCGGAATTCTGCTGAAGTTTAAAAATGCTTCGGAACTCTTTCATTGTTCTCAGAATTCCGCTGACATTTAAAAATGCTTTGGTACTCTTCCATTGTTCTCGGAATTCCGCTGACATATAAAAATGCTTCGGAAATCTTGCATTGTTCTCGGAATTCTGCTGAACTTTTAAAATGCTTTGGAACTCTTCCATTGCTCTCGGAATTCTGCTGAAGTTTAAAAATGCTTCAGAACTGTCACATTGTTCTCGGAATTCTGCTGAAGTTTAAAAATGCTTCGGTACTCTTCCATTGTTCTCGGAATTCCGCTGACATATAAAAATGCTTTGGAAATCTTGCATTGTTCTCGGCATTCCGCTGACGTTTAAAAATGCTTCGGAACTCTTCCATTGTTCTCAGAATTCCGCTGACGTTTAAAAATGCTTAGGAAATCTTCCATTGTTTTCAAAATTCCGCTGACGTTTAAAAATGCTTCAGAACTCTTCCATTGTTCTCGGAATTCCGCTGACGTTTAAAAATGCTTTGGAACTCTTCCATTGTTCTTGGAATTCTGCTGAAGTTTAAAAATGCTTCGGAACTCTTCCATTGTTCTCAGAATTCCGCTGACGTTTAAAAATGCTTCGGTACTCTTCCATTGTTCTCGGAATTCCACTGACATATAAAAATGCTTCGGAAATCTTGCATTGTTCTCGGCATTCCGCTGACGTTTAAAAATGCTTCGGAACTCTTCAATTGTTCTCGGAATTCTGCTGAACTTTTAAAATGCTTTGGAACTCTTCCATTGCTCTCGGAATTCTGCTGAAGTTTAAAAATGCTTCGGAACTCTTCCATTGTTCTCGGAATTCTGCTGAAGTTTAAAAATGTTTTGGAACTCTTCCATTGTTCTCAGAATTCCGCTGACGTTTAAAAATGCTTCGGAAATCTTCCATTGTTTTCAAAATTCCGCTGACATATAAAAATGCTTCGGAAATCTTGCATTGTTCTCGGCATTCCGCTGACGTTTAAAAATGCTTCAGAATTCTTCAATTGTTCTCGGAATTCTGCTGAACTTTTAAAATGCTTTGGAACTCTTCCATTGCTCTCGGAATTCTGCTGAAGTTTAAAAATGCTTCGGAACTCTTCCATTGTTCTCGGAATTCCGTTGAAGTTTAAAAATGCTTCAAAACTCTTCCATTGTTCTCGGAATTCTGCTGAAGTTTAAAAATGCTTCAGAACTCTAACATTGTTCTCGGAATTCTGCTGAAGTTTAAAAATGCTTCGGTACTCTTCCATTGTTCTCGGAATTCCGCTGACATATAAAAATGCTTCGGAAATCTTGCATTGTTCTCGGCATTCCGCTGACATTTAAAAATGCTTCGGAACTCTTCCATTGTTCTCAGAATTCCGCTGACGTTTAAAAATGCTTCGGAAATCTTCCATTGTTTTCAAAATTCCGCTGACGTTTAAAAATGCTTCAGAACTCTTCCATTGTTCTCGGAATTCCGCTGACGTTTAAAAATGCTTTGGAACTCTTCCATTGTTCTTGGAATTCTGCTGAAGTTTAAAAATGCTTCGGAACTCTTCCATTGTTCTCAGAATTCCGCTGAAGTTTAAAAATGCTTCGGTACTCTTCCATTGTTCTCGGAATTCCGCTGACAAATAAAAATGCTTCGGAAATCTTGCATTGTTCTCGGCATTCCGCTGACGTTTAAAAATGCTTCGGAACTCTTCCATTGTTCTCGGAATTCCGCTGACGTTTAAAAATGCTTCGGTACTCTTCCATTGTTCTCGGAATTCCACTGACATATAAAAATGCTTCGGAAATCTTGCATTGTTCTCGGCATTCCGCTGACGTTTAAAAATGCTTCGGAACTCTTCAATTGTTCTCGGAATTCTGCTGAACTTTTAAAATGCTTTGGAACTCTTCCATTGCTCTCGGAATTCTGCTGAAGTTTAAAAATGCTTCGGAACTCTTCCATTGTTCTCGGAATTCTGCTGAAGTTTAAAAATGTTTTGGAACTCTTCCATTGTTCTCAGAATTCCGCTGACGTTTAAAAATGCTTCGGAAATCTTCCATTGTTTTCAAAATTCCGCTGACATATAAAAATGCTTCGGAAATCTTGCATTGTTCTCGGCATTCCGCTGACGTTTAAAAATGCTTCAGAATTCTTCAATTGTTCTCGGAATTCTGCTGAACTTTTAAAATGCTTTGGAACTCCTCCATTGCTCTCGGAATTCTGCTGAAGTTTAAAAATGCTTCGGAACTCTTCCATTGTTCTCGGAATTCCGTTGAAGTTTAAAAATGCTTCAAAACTCTTCCATTGTTCTCGGAATTCTGCTGAAGTTTAAAAATGCTTCAGAACTCTAACATTGTTCTCGGAATTCTGCTGAAGTTTAAAAATGCTTCGGTACTCTTCCATTGTTCTCGGAATTCCGCTGACATATAAAAATGCTTCGGAAATCTTGCATTGTTCTCGGCATTCCGCTGACGTTTAAAAATGCTTTGGAACTCTTCCATTGTTCTCAGAATTCCGCTGACGTTTAAAAATGCTTCGGAAATCTTCCATTGTTTTCAAAATTCCGCTGACGTTTAAAAATGCTTCAGAACTCTTCCATTGTTCTCGGAATTCCGCTGACGTTTAAAAATGCTTTGGAACTCTTCCATTGTTCTTGGAATTCTGCTGAAGTTTAAAAATGCTTCGGAACTCTTCCATTGTTCTCAGAATTCCGCTGAAGTTTAAAAATGCTTCGGTACTCTTCCATTGTTCTCGGAATTCCGCTGACATATAAAAATGCTTCGGAAATCTTCCATTGTTCTCGGCATTCCGCTGACGTTTAAAAATGCTTCGGAACTCTTCAATTGTTCTCGGAATTCTGCTGAACTTTTAAAATGCTTTGGAACTCTTCCATTGTTTTCAAAATTCCGCTGACGCTTAAATATGCTTCAGAACTCTTCCATTGTTCTCGGAATTCCGCTGACGTTTAATAATGCTTCGCAACTCTTTCATTGTACTCGGAATTCCGCTAACGTTTAAAAATGCTTCGGAACTCTTCCATTGTTCTCGGAATTCCGTTGAAGTTTAAAAATGCTTCGAAACTCTTCCATTGTTCTGGGAATTCTGCTGAAGTTTAAAAATGCTTCAGAACTCTTCCATTGTTCTCGGAATTCCGCTGATGTTTAAAAATGCTTCGGAACTCTTCCATTGTTCTCGGAATTCTGTTGAAGTTTAAAAATGCTTCTAAACTCTTCCATTGTTCTCGGAATTCTGCTGAAGTTTAAAAATGCTTCGGAACTCTTCCATTGTTCTCGAAATTCCGCTGACATATAAAAATGCTTCGGAAATCTTGCATTGTTCTCGGCATTCCACTGACGTTTAAAAATGCTTCGGAACTCTTCAATTGTTCTTGGAATTCTGCTGAACTTTTAAAATGCTTTGGAACTCTTCCATTGCTCTCGCAATTCTGCTGACGTTTAAAAATACTTCGGAACTCTTCCATTGTTCTCGGAATTCTGTTGACGTTTAAAAATGCTTCGGAACTCTTCCATTGTTCTCGGAATTCCGCTGACATATAAAAATGCTTCGGAAATCTTGCATTGTTCTCGGCATTCCGCTGACGTTTAAAAATGCTTCGGAACTTTTCAATTGTTCTCGGAATTCTGCCGAACTTTTAAAATGCTTTGGAACTCTTCCATTGCTCTCGGAATTCTGCTGAAGTTTAAAAATGCTTCAGAACTCTTCCATTGTTCTCGGAATTCTGCTGTAGTTTAAAAATGCTTCGGAACTCTTCCATTGTTCTCAGAATTCCGCTGACGTTTAAAATTGCTTCGGAAATCTTCCATTGTTTTCAAAATTCCGCTAACGTTTAAAAATGCTTCAGAACTCTTCCATTGTTCTCGGAATTCCGCTGACGTTTTAAAATGCTTCGGTACTCTTCCATTGTTCTCGGAATTCCGCCGACGTTTAATAATGCTTCGCAACTTTTTCATTGTTCTCGGAATTCCGCTGACGGTTAAAAATGCTTCGGAACTCTTCAATTGTTCTCGGAATTCTGTTGAACTTTTAAAATGCTTTGGAACTCTTCCATTGCTCTCGGAATTCTGCTGAAGTTTAAAAATGCTTCAGAACTCTTACATTGTTCTCGGAATTCTGCTGACGTTTAAAAATGCTTCGGAACTCTACCATTGTTCTCGGAATTCCGTTGAAGTTTAAAAATGCTTCGAAACTCTTCCATTGTTCTCGGAATTCTGCTGAAGTTTAAAAATGCTTCGGAACTCTTTCATTGTTCTCAGAATTCCGCTGACATTTAAAAATGCTTTGGTACTCTTCCATTGTTCTCGGAATTCCGCTGACATATAAAAATGCTTCGGAAATTTTGCATTGTTCTCGGCATTCCGCTGACGTTTAAAAATGCTTCGGAACTCTTCAATTGTTCTCGGAATTCTGCTGAACTTTTAAAATGCTTCGGAACTCTTCCATTGCTCTCGGAATTCTGCTGAAGTTTAAAAATGCTTCAGAACTCTTACATTGTTCTCGGAATTCTGCTGACGTTTAAAAATGCTTCGGAACTCTTCCATTGTTCTCTGAATTCCGCTGACGTTTAAAAATGCTTCGGTACTCTTCCTTTGTTCTCGGAATTCCGCTGACATATAAAAATGCTTCGGAAATCTTGCATTGTTCTCGGCATTCCGCTGACGTTTAAAAATGCTTCGGAACTCTTCAATTGTTCTCGGAATTCTGCTGAACTTTTAAAATGCTTTGGAACTCTTCCATTGCTCTCGGAATTCTGCTGAAGTTTAAAAATGCTTCAGAACTCTTACATTGTTCTCGGAATTCTGCTGAAGTTTAAAAATGCTTCGGTACTCTTCCATTGTTCTCGGAATTCCGCTGACATATAAAAATGCTTCGGAAATCTTGCATTGTTCTCGGCATTCCGCTGACGTTTAAAAATGCTTCGGAACTTTTCAATTGTTCTCGGAATTCTGCCGAACTTTTAAAATGCTTTGGAACTCTTCCATTGCTCTCGGAATTCTGCTGAAGTTTAAAAATGCTTCAGAACTCTTCCATTGTTCTCGGAATTCTGCTGTAGTTTAAAAATGCTTCGGAACTCTTCCATTGTTCTCAGAATTCCGCTGACGTTTAAAATTGCTTCGGAAATCTTCAATTGTTCTCGGAATTCTGTTGAACTTTTAAAATGCTTTGGAACTCTTCCATTGCTCTCGGAATTCTGCTGAAGTTTAAAAATGCTTCAGAACTCTTACATTGTTCTCGGAATTCTGCTGACGTTTAAAAATGCTTCGGAACTCTACCATTGTTCTCGGAATTCCGTTGAAGTTTAAAAATGCTTCGAAACTCTTCCATTGTTCTCGGAATTCTGCTGAAGTTTAAAAATGCTTCGGAACTCTTCCATTGTTCTCGGAATTCCGCTGACGTTTAATAATGCTTAGCAACTCTTTCATTGTTCTCGGAATTCCACTGACGTTTAAAAATGCTTCGGAACTCTTCCATTGTTCTCGGAATTCCGTTGAAGTTTAAAAATGCTTCGAAACTCTTCCATTGTTCTCGGAATTCTGCTGAAGTTTAAAAATGCTTCGGAACTCTTTCATTGTTCTCAGAATTCCGCTGACATTTAAAAATGCTTTGGTACTCTTCCATTGTTCTCGGAATTCCGCTGACATATAAAAATGCTTCGGAAATCTTGCATTGTTCTCGGCATTCCGCTGACGTTTAAAAATGCTTCGGAACTCTTCAATTGTTCTCGGAATTCTGCTGAACTTTTAAAATGCTTTGGAACTCTTCCATTGCTCTCGGAATTCTGCTGAAGTTTAAAAATGCTTCAGAACTGTTACATTGTTCTCGGAATTCTGCTGAAGTTTAAAAATGCTTCGGTACTCTTCCATTGTTCTCGGAATTCCGCTGACATATAAAAATGCTTTGGAAATCTTGCATTGTTCTCGGCATTCCGCTGACGTTTAAAAATGCTTCGGAACTCTTCCATTGTTCTCAGAATTCCGCTGACGTTTAAAAATGCTTAGGAAATCTTCCATTGTTTTCAAAATTCCGCTGACGTTTAAAAATGCTTCAGAACTCTTCCATTGTTCTCGGAATTCCGCTGACGTTTAAAAATGCTTTGGAACTCTTCCATTGTTCTTGGAATTCTGCTGAAGTTTAAAAATGCTTCGGAACTCTTCCATTGTTCTCAGAATTCCACTGACGTTTAAAAATGCTTCGGAAATCTTCCATTGTTTTCAAAATTCCGCTGACGTTTAAAAATGCTTCAGAACTCTTCCATTGTTCTCGGAATTCCGCTGACGTTTAAAAATGCTTTGGAACTCTTCCATTGTTCTTGGAATTCTGCTGAAGTTTAAAAATGCTTCGGAACTCTTCCATTGTTCTCAGAATTCCGCTGACGTTTAAAAATGCTTCGGTACTCTTCCATTGTTCTCGGAATTCCACTGACATATAAAAATGCTTCGGAAATCTTGCATTGTTCTCGGCATTCCGCTGACGTTTAAAAATGCTTCGGAACTCTTCAATTGTTCTCGGAATTCTGCTGAACTTTTAAAATGCTTTGGAACTCTTCCATTGCTCTCGGAATTCTGCTGAAGTTTAAAAATGCTTCGGAACTCTTCCATTGTTCTCGGAATTCTGCTGAAGTTTAAAAATGTTTTGGAACTCTTCCATTGTTCTCAGAATTCCGCTGACGTTTAAAAATGCTTCGGAAATCTTCCATTGTTTTCAAAATTCCGCTGACATATAAAAATGCTTCGGAAATCTTGCATTGTTCTCGGCATTCCGCTGACGTTTAAAAATGCTTCAGAATTCTTCAATTGTTCTCGGAATTCTGCTGAACTTTTAAAATGCTTTGGAACTCTTCCATTGCTCTCGGAATTCTGCTGAAGTTTAAAAATGCTTCGGAACTCTTCCATTGTTCTCGGAATTCCGTTGAAGTTTAAAAATGCTTCAAAACTCTTCCATTGTTCTCGGAATTCTGCTGAAGTTTAAAAATGCTTCAGAACTCTAACATTGTTCTCGGAATTCTGCTGAAGTTTAAAAATGCTTCGGTACTCTTCCATTGTTCTCGGAATTCCGCTGACATATAAAAATGCTTCGGAAATCTTGCATTGTTCTCGGCATTCCGCTGACGTTTAAAAATGCTTCGGAACTCTTCCATTGTTCTCAGAATTCCGCTGACGTTTAAAAATGCTTCGGAAATCTTCCATTGTTTTCAAAATTCCGCTGACGTTTAAAAATGCTTCAGAACTCTTCCATTGTTCTCGGAATTCCGCTGACGTTTAAAAATGCTTTGGAACTCTTCCATTGTTCTTGGAATTCTGCTGAAGTTTAAAAATGCTTCGGAACTCTTCCATTGTTCTCAGAATTCCGCTGAAGTTTAAAAATGCTTCGGTACTCTTCCATTGTTCTCGGAATTCCGCTGACATATAAAAATGCTTCGGAAATCTTGCATTGTTCTCGGCATTCCGCTGACGTTTAAAAATGCTTCGGAACTCTTCCATTGTTCTCGGAATTCCGCTGACGTTTAAAAATGCTTCGGTACTCTTCCATTGTTCTCGGAATTCCACTGACATATAAAAATGCTTCGGAAATCTTGCATTGTTCTCGGCATTCCGCTGACGTTTAAAAATGCTTCGGAACTCTTCAATTGTTCTCGGAATTCTGCTGAACTTTTAAAATGCTTTGGAACTCTTCCATTGCTCTCGGAATTCTGCTGAAGTTTAAAAATGCTTCGGAACTCTTCCATTGTTCTCGGAATTCTGCTGAAGTTTAAAAATGTTTTGGAACTCTTCCATTGTTCTCAGAATTCCGCTGACGTTTAAAAATGCTTCGGAAATCTTCCATTGTTTTCAAAATTCCGCTGACATATAAAAATGCTTCGGAAATCTTGCATTGTTCTCGGCATTCCGCTGACGTTTAAAAATGCTTCAGAATTCTTCAATTGTTCTCGGAATTCTGCTGAACTTTTAAAATGCTTTGGAACTCCTCCATTGCTCTCGGAATTCTGCTGAAGTTTAAAAATGCTTCGGAACTCTTCCATTGTTCTCGGAATTCCGTTGAAGTTTAAAAATGCTTCAAAACTCTTCCATTGTTCTCGGAATTCTGCTGAAGTTTAAAAATGCTTCAGAACTCTAACATTGTTCTCGGAATTCTGCTGAAGTTTAAAAATGCTTCGGTACTCTTCCATTGTTCTCGGAATTCCGCTGACATATAAAAATGCTTCGGAAATCTTGCATTGTTCTCGGCATTCCGCTGACGTTTAAAAATGCTTCGGAACTCTTCCATTGTTCTCAGAATTCCGCTGACGTTTAAAAATGCTTCGGAAATCTTCCATTGTTTTCAAAATTCCGCTGACGTTTAAAAATGCTTCAGAACTCTTCCATTGTTCTCGGAATTCCGCTGACGTTTAAAAATGCTTTGGAACTCTTCCATTGTTCTTGGAATTCTGCTGAAGTTTAAAAATGCTTCGGAACTCTTCCATTGTTCTCAGAATTCCGCTGAAGTTTAAAAATGCTTCGGTACTCTTCCATTGTTCTCGGAATTCCGCTGACATATAAAAATGCTTCGGAAATCTTGCATTGTTCTCGGCATTCCGCTGACGTTTAAAAATGCTTCGGAACTCTTCAATTGTTCTCGGAATTCTGCTGAACTTTTAAAATGCTTTGGAACTCTTCCATTGTTTTCAAAATTCCGCTGACGCTTAAATATGCTTCAGAACTCTTCCATTGTTCTCGGAATTCCGCTGACGTTTAATAATGCTTCGCAACTCTTTCATTGTACTCGGAATTCCGCTAACGTTTAAAAATGCTTCGGAACTCTTCCATTGTTCTCGGAATTCCGTTGAAGTTTAAAAATGCTTCGAAACTCTTCCATTGTTCTGGGAATTCTGCTGAAGTTTAAAAATGCTTCAGAACTCTTCCATTGTTCTCGGAATTCCGCTGATGTTTAAAAATGCTTCGGAACTCTTCCATTGTTCTCGGAATTCTGTTGAAGTTTAAAAATGCTTCTAAACTCTTCCATTGTTCTCGGAATTCTGCTGAAGTTTAAAAATGCTTCGGAACTCTTCCATTGTTCTCGAAATTCCGCTGACATATAAAAATGCTTCGGAAATCTTGCATTGTTCTCGGCATTCCACTGACGTTTAAAAATGCTTCGGAACTCTTCAATTGTTCTTGGAATTCTGCTGAACTTTTAAAATGCTTTGGAACTCTTCCATTGCTCTCGCAATTCTGCTGACGTTTAAAAATACTTCGGAACTCTTCCATTGTTCTCGGAATTCTGTTGACGTTTAAAAATGCTTCGGAACTCTTCCATTGTTCTCGGAATTCCGCTGACATATAAAAATGCTTCGGAAATCTTGCATTGTTCTCGGCATTCCGCTGACGTTTAAAAATGCTTCGGAACTTTTCAATTGTTCTCGGAATTCTGCCGAACTTTTAAAATGCTTTGGAACTCTTCCATTGCTCTCGGAATTCTGCTGAAGTTTAAAAATGCTTCAGAACTTTTCCATTGTTCTCGGAATTCTGCTGTAGTTTAAAAATGCTTCGGAACTCTTCCATTGTTCTCAGAATTCCGCTGACGTTTAAAATTGCTTCGGAAATCTTCCATTGTTTTCAAAATTCCGCTAACGTTTAAAAATGCTTCAGAACTCTTCCATTGTTCTCGGAATTCCGCTGACGTTTTAAAATGCTTCGGTACTCTTCCATTGTTCTCGGAATTCCGCCGACGTTTAATAATG
The DNA here is from genome assembly GCF_046119375.1 of Phyllobates terribilis. NCBI lineage: Eukaryota > Metazoa > Chordata > Amphibia > Anura > Dendrobatidae > Phyllobates > Phyllobates terribilis. The sequence goes on from NW_027362782.1 coordinate 18,378,079, forward strand.
CTTCGCAACTTTTTCATTGTTCTCGGAATTCCGCTGACGGTTAAAAATGCTTCGGAACTCTTCAATTGTTCTCGGAATTCTGTTGAACTTTTAAAATGCTTTGGAACTCTTCCATTGCTCTCGGAATTCTGCTGAAGTTTAAAAATGCTTCAGAACTCTTACATTGTTCTCGGAATTCTGCTGACGTTTAAAAATGCTTCGGAACTCTACCATTGTTCTCGGAATTCCGTTGAAGTTTAAAAATGCTTCGAAACTCTTCCATTGTTCTCGGAATTCTGCTGAAGTTTAAAAATGCTTCGGAACTCTTTCATTGTTCTCAGAATTCCGCTGACATTTAAAAATGCTTTGGTACTCTTCCATTGTTCTCGGAATTCCGCTGACATATAAAAATGCTTCGGAAATTTTGCATTGTTCTCGGCATTCCGCTGACGTTTAAAAATGCTTCGGAACTCTTCAATTGTTCTCGGAATTCTGCTGAACTTTTAAAATGCTTCGGAACTCTTCCATTGCTCTCGGAATTCTGCTGAAGTTTAAAAATGCTTCAGAACTCTTACATTGTTCTCGGAATTCTGCTGACGTTTAAAAATGCTTCGGAACTCTTCCATTGTTCTCTGAATTCCGCTGACGTTTAAAAATGCTTCGGTACTCTTCCTTTGTTCTCGGAATTCCGCTGACATATAAAAATGCTTCGGAAATCTTGCATTGTTCTCGGCATTCCGCTGACGTTTAAAAATGCTTCGGAACTCTTCAATTGTTCTCGGAATTCTGCTGAACTTTTAAAATGCTTTGGAACTCTTCCATTGCTCTCGGAATTCTGCTGAAGTTTAAAAATGCTTCAGAACTCTTACATTGTTCTCGGAATTCTGCTGAAGTTTAAAAATGCTTCGGTACTCTTCCATTGTTCTCGGAATTCCGCTGACATATAAAAATGCTTCGGAAATCTTGCATTGTTCTCGGCATTCCGCTGACGTTTAAAAATGCTTCGGAACTTTTCAATTGTTCTCGGAATTCTGCCGAACTTTTAAAATGCTTTGGAACTCTTCCATTGCTCTCGGAATTCTGCTGAAGTTTAAAAATGCTTCAGAACTCTTCCATTGTTCTCGGAATTCTGCTGTAGTTTAAAAATGCTTCGGAACTCTTCCATTGTTCTCAGAATTCCGCTGACGTTTAAAATTGCTTCGGAAATCTTCAATTGTTCTCGGAATTCTGTTGAACTTTTAAAATGCTTTGGAACTCTTCCATTGCTCTCGGAATTCTGCTGAAGTTTAAAAATGCTTCAGAACTCTTACATTGTTCTCGGAATTCTGCTGACGTTTAAAAATGCTTCGGAACTCTACCATTGTTCTCGGAATTCCGTTGAAGTTTAAAAATGCTTCGAAACTCTTCCATTGTTCTCGGAATTCTGCTGAAGTTTAAAAATGCTTCGGAACTCTTCCATTGTTCTCGGAATTCCGCTGACGTTTAATAATGCTTAGCAACTCTTTCATTGTTCTCGGAATTCCACTGACGTTTAAAAATGCTTCGGAACTCTTCCATTGTTCTCGGAATTCCGTTGAAGTTTAAAAATGCTTCGAAACTCTTCCATTGTTCTCGGAATTCTGCTGAAGTTTAAAAATGCTTCGGAACTCTTTCATTGTTCTCAGAATTCCGCTGACATTTAAAAATGCTTTGGTACTCTTCCATTGTTCTCGGAATTCCGCTGACATATAAAAATGCTTCGGAAATCTTGCATTGTTCTCGGCATTCCGCTGACGTTTAAAAATGCTTCGGAACTCTTCAATTGTTCTCGGAATTCTGCTGAACTTTTAAAATGCTTTGGAACTCTTCCATTGCTCTCGGAATTCTGCTGAAGTTTAAAAATGCTTCAGAACTGTTACATTGTTCTCGGAATTCTGCTGAAGTTTAAAAATGCTTCGGTACTCTTCCATTGTTCTCGGAATTCCGCTGACATATAAAAATGCTTTGGAAATCTTGCATTGTTCTCGGCATTCCGCTGACGTTTAAAAATGCTTCGGAACTCTTCCATTGTTCTCAGAATTCCGCTGACGTTTAAAAATGCTTAGGAAATCTTCCATTGTTTTCAAAATTCCGCTGACGTTTAAAAATGCTTCAGAACTCTTCCATTGTTCTCGGAATTCCGCTGACGTTTAAAAATGCTTTGGAACTCTTCCATTGTTCTTGGAATTCTGCTGAAGTTTAAAAATGCTTCGGAACTCTTCCATTGTTCTCAGAATTCCGCTGACGTTTAAAAATGCTTCGGTACTCTTCCATTGTTCTCGGAATTCCACTGACATATAAAAATGCTTCGGAAATCTTGCATTGTTCTCGGCATTCCGCTGACGTTTAAAAATGCTTCGGAACTCTTCAATTGTTCTCGGAATTCTGCTGAACTTTTAAAATGCTTTGGAACTCTTCCATTGCTCTCGGAATTCTGCTGAAGTTTAAAAATGCTTCGGAACTCTTCCATTGTTCTCGGAATTCTGCTGAAGTTTAAAAATGTTTTGGAACTCTTCCATTGTTCTCAGAATTCCGCTGACGTTTAAAAATGCTTCGGAAATCTTCCATTGTTTTCAAAATTCCGCTGACATATAAAAATGCTTCGGAAATCTTGCATTGTTCTCGGCATTCCGCTGACGTTTAAAAATGCTTCAGAATTCTTCAATTGTTCTCGGAATTCTGCTGAACTTTTAAAATGCTTTGGAACTCTTCCATTGCTCTCGGAATTCTGCTGAAGTTTAAAAATGCTTCGGAACTCTTCCATTGTTCTCGGAATTCCGTTGAAGTTTAAAAATGCTTCAAAACTCTTCCATTGTTCTCGGAATTCTGCTGAAGTTTAAAAATGCTTCAGAACTCTAACATTGTTCTCGGAATTCTGCTGAAGTTTAAAAATGCTTCGGTACTCTTCCATTGTTCTCGGAATTCCGCTGACATATAAAAATGCTTCGGAAATCTTGCATTGTTCTCGGCATTCCGCTGACGTTTAAAAATGCTTCGGAACTCTTCCATTGTTCTCAGAATTCCGCTGACGTTTAAAAATGCTTCGGAAATCTTCCATTGTTTTCAAAATTCCGCTGACGTTTAAAAATGCTTCAGAACTCTTCCATTGTTCTCGGAATTCCGCTGACGTTTAAAAATGCTTTGGAACTCTTCCATTGTTCTTGGAATTCTGCTGAAGTTTAAAAATGCTTCGGAACTCTTCCATTGTTCTCAGAATTCCGCTGAAGTTTAAAAATGCTTCGGTACTCTTCCATTGTTCTCGGAATTCCGCTGACATATAAAAATGCTTCGGAAATCTTGCATTGTTCTCGGCATTCCGCTGACGTTTAAAAATGCTTCGGAACTCTTCCATTGTTCTCGGAATTCCGCTGACGTTTAAAAATGCTTCGGTACTCTTCCATTGTTCTCGGAATTCCACTGACATATAAAAATGCTTCGGAAATCTTGCATTGTTCTCGGCATTCCGCTGACGTTTAAAAATGCTTCGGAACTCTTCAATTGTTCTCGGAATTCTGCTGAACTTTTAAAATGCTTTGGAACTCTTCCATTGCTCTCGGAATTCTGCTGAAGTTTAAAAATGCTTCGGAACTCTTCCATTGTTCTCGGAATTCTGCTGAAGTTTAAAAATGTTTTGGAACTCTTCCATTGTTCTCAGAATTCCGCTGACGTTTAAAAATGCTTCGGAAATCTTCCATTGTTTTCAAAATTCCGCTGACATATAAAAATGCTTCGGAAATCTTGCATTGTTCTCGGCATTCCGCTGACGTTTAAAAATGCTTCAGAATTCTTCAATTGTTCTCGGAATTCTGCTGAACTTTTAAAATGCTTTGGAACTCCTCCATTGCTCTCGGAATTCTGCTGAAGTTTAAAAATGCTTCGGAACTCTTCCATTGTTCTCGGAATTCCGTTGAAGTTTAAAAATGCTTCAAAACTCTTCCATTGTTCTCGGAATTCTGCTGAAGTTTAAAAATGCTTCAGAACTCTAACATTGTTCTCGGAATTCTGCTGAAGTTTAAAAATGCTTCGGTACTCTTCCATTGTTCTCGGAATTCCGCTGACATATAAAAATGCTTCGGAAATCTTGCATTGTTCTCGGCATTCCGCTGACGTTTAAAAATGCTTCGGAACTCTTCCATTGTTCTCAGAATTCCGCTGACGTTTAAAAATGCTTCGGAAATCTTCCATTGTTTTCAAAATTCCGCTGACGTTTAAAAATGCTTCAGAACTCTTCCATTGTTCTCGGAATTCCGCTGACGTTTAAAAATGCTTTGGAACTCTTCCATTGTTCTTGGAATTCTGCTGAAGTTTAAAAATGCTTCGGAACTCTTCCATTGTTCTCAGAATTCCGCTGAAGTTTAAAAATGCTTCGGTACTCTTCCATTGTTCTCGGAATTCCGCTGACATATAAAAATGCTTCGGAAATCTTGCATTGTTCTCGGCATTCCGCTGACGTTTAAAAATGCTTCGGAACTCTTCAATTGTTCTCGGAATTCTGCTGAACTTTTAAAATGCTTTGGAACTCTTCCATTGTTTTCAAAATTCCGCTGACGCTTAAATATGCTTCAGAACTCTTCCATTGTTCTCGGAATTCCGCTGACGTTTAATAATGCTTCGCAACTCTTTCATTGTACTCGGAATTCCGCTAACGTTTAAAAATGCTTCGGAACTCTTCCATTGTTCTCGGAATTCCGTTGAAGTTTAAAAATGCTTCGAAACTCTTCCATTGTTCTGGGAATTCTGCTGAAGTTTAAAAATGCTTCAGAACTCTTCCATTGTTCTCGGAATTCCGCTGATGTTTAAAAATGCTTCGGAACTCTTCCATTGTTCTCGGAATTCTGTTGAAGTTTAAAAATGCTTCTAAACTCTTCCATTGTTCTCGGAATTCTGCTGAAGTTTAAAAATGCTTCGGAACTCTTCCATTGTTCTCGAAATTCCGCTGACATATAAAAATGCTTCGGAAATCTTGCATTGTTCTCGGCATTCCACTGACGTTTAAAAATGCTTCGGAACTCTTCAATTGTTCTTGGAATTCTGCTGAACTTTTAAAATGCTTTGGAACTCTTCCATTGCTCTCGCAATTCTGCTGACGTTTAAAAATACTTCGGAACTCTTCCATTGTTCTCGGAATTCTGTTGACGTTTAAAAATGCTTCGGAACTCTTCCATTGTTCTCGGAATTCCGCTGACATATAAAAATGCTTCGGAAATCTTGCATTGTTCTCGGCATTCCGCTGACGTTTAAAAATGCTTCGGAACTTTTCAATTGTTCTCGGAATTCTGCCGAACTTTTAAAATGCTTTGGAACTCTTCCATTGCTCTCGGAATTCTGCTGAAGTTTAAAAATGCTTCAGAACTCTTCCATTGTTCTCGGAATTCTGCTGTAGTTTAAAAATGCTTCGGAACTCTTCCATTGTTCTCAGAATTCCGCTGACGTTTAAAATTGCTTCGGAAATCTTCCATTGTTTTCAAAATTCCGCTAACGTTTAAAAATGCTTCAGAACTCTTCCATTGTTCTCGGAATTCCGCTGACGTTTTAAAATGCTTCGGTACTCTTCCATTGTTCTCGGAATTCCGCCGACGTTTAATAATGCTTCGCAACTTTTTCATTGTTCTCGGAATTCCGCTGACGGTTAAAAATGCTTCGGAACTCTTCAATTGTTCTCGGAATTCTGTTGAACTTTTAAAATGCTTTGGAACTCTTCCATTGCTCTCGGAATTCTGCTGAAGTTTAAAAATGCTTCAGAACTCTTACATTGTTCTCGGAATTCTGCTGACGTTTAAAAATGCTTCGGAACTCTACCATTGTTCTCGGAATTCCGTTGAAGTTTAAAAATGCTTCGAAACTCTTCCATTGTTCTCGGAATTCTGCTGAAGTTTAAAAATGCTTCGGAACTCTTTCATTGTTCTCAGAATTCCGCTGACATTTAAAAATGCTTTGGTACTCTTCCATTGTTCTCGGAATTCCGCTGACATATAAAAATGCTTCGGAAATTTTGCATTGTTCTCGGCATTCCGCTGACGTTTAAAAATGCTTCGGAACTCTTCAATTGTTCTCGGAATTCTGCTGAACTTTTAAAATGCTTCGGAACTCTTCCATTGCTCTCGGAATTCTGCTGAAGTTTAAAAATGCTTCAGAACTCTTACATTGTTCTCGGAATTCTGCTGACGTTTAAAAATGCTTCGGAACTCTTCCATTGTTCTCTGAATTCCGCTGACGTTTAAAAATGCTTCGGTACTCTTCCTTTGTTCTCGGAATTCCGCTGACATATAAAAATGCTTCGGAAATCTTGCATTGTTCTCGGCATTCCGCTGACGTTTAAAAATGCTTCGGAACTCTTCAATTGTTCTCGGAATTCTGCTGAACTTTTAAAATGCTTTGGAACTCTTCCATTGCTCTCGGAATTCTGCTGAAGTTTAAAAATGCTTCAGAACTCTTACATTGTTCTCGGAATTCTGCTGAAGTTTAAAAATGCTTCGGTACTCTTCCATTGTTCTCGGAATTCCGCTGACATATAAAAATGCTTCGGAAATCTTGCATTGTTCTCGGCATTCCGCTGACGTTTAAAAATGCTTCGGAACTCTTCCATTGTTCTCAGAATTCCGCTGACGTTTAAAAATGCTTCGGAAATCTTCCATTGTTTTCAAAATTCCGCTGACGTTTAAAAATGCTTCAGAACTCTTCCATTGTTCTCGGAATTCCGCTGACGTTTAAAAATGCTTTGGAACTCTTCCATTGTTCTTGGAATTCTGCTGAAGTTTAAAAATGCTTCGGAACTCTTCCATTGTTCTCAGAATTCCGCTGACGTTTAAAAATGCTTCGGTACTCTTCCATTGTTCTCGGAATTCCACTGACATATAAAAATGCTTCGGAAATCTTGCATTGTTCTCGGCATTCCGCTGACGTTTAAAAATGCTTCGGAACTCTTCAATTGTTCTCGGAATTCTGCTGAACTTTTAAAATGCTTTGGAACTCTTCCATTGCTCTCGGAATTCTGCTGAAGTTTAAAAATGCTTCGGAACTCTTCCATTGTTCTCGGAATTCTGCTGAAGTTTAAAAATGTTTTGGAACTCTTCCATTGTTCTCAGAATTCCGCTGACGTTTAAAAATGCTTCGGAAATCTTCCATTGTTTTCAAAATTCCGCTGACATATAAAAATGCTTCGGAAATCTTGCATTGTTCTCGGCATTCCGCTGACGTTTAAAAATGCTTCAGAATTCTTCAATTGTTCTCGGAATTCTGCTGAACTTTTAAAATGCTTTGGAACTCTTCCATTGCTCTCGGAATTCTGCTGAAGTTTAAAAATGCTTCGGAACTCTTCCATTGTTCTCAGAATTCCGCTAACGTTTAAAAATGCTTCGGAAATGTTCCATTGTTTTCAAAATTCCGCTGACGCTTAAAAATGCTTCAGAACTCTTCCATTGTTCTTGGAATTCTGTTGAAGTTTAAAAATGCTTCTAAACTCTTCCATTGTTCTCGGAATTCTGCTGAAGTTTAAAAATGCTTCGGAACTCTTCCATTGTTCTCGGAATTCCGCTGACATATAAAAATGCTTCGGAAATCTTGCATTGTTCTCGGCATTCCGCTGACGTTTAAAAATGCTTCGGAACTCTTCCATTGTTCTCGGAATTCTGCTGACGTTTAAAAATGCTTCGGAACTCTTCCATTGTTCTCAGAATTCCGCTGACGTTTAAAAATGCTTCACAACTCTTCCATTGTTCTCGGAATTCCGCTGACTTTTAAAAATACTTCGAAACTCTTCCATTGTTCTCTAAATTCCGCTGAAGTTTAAAAATGCTTCGGAACCCTTCCATTGTTCTCGGAATTCTGCTGAAGTTTAAAAATGCTTCGGAACTCTTCCATTGTTCTCAGAATTCCGCTGAAGTTTAAAAATGCTTCGGAACTCTTCCATTGTTCACGGAATTCCGCTGAAGTTTAAAAATTCATCTGAACTCTTCCATTATTCTCGGAATTCGTGTGAATTTTAAAAATGCTTCGGAACGCTTCTATTGTTCTCGGAATTCCGCTGAAGTTTAAAAATGCTTAAAATCTCTTACATTGTACTCGGAAATCCGCTGAAGTTTAAAAATGCTTCGGAACTCTTCCATTGCTCTCGGAATTCTGCTGAAGTTTTAAAATGCTTCGGTACTCTTCCATTGTTCTCGGAATTCCGCCGACGTTTAATAATGCTTCGCAACTTTTTCATTGTTCTCGGAATTCCGCTGACGGTTAAAAATGCTTCGGAACTCTTCAATTGTTCTCGGAATTCTGTTGAACTTTTAAAATGCTTTGGAACTCTTCCATTGCTCTCGGAATTCTGCTGAAGTTTAAAAATGCTTCAGAACTCTTACATTGTTCTCGGAATTCTGCTGACGTTTAAAAATGCTTCGGAACTCTACCATTGTTCTCGGAATTCCGTTGAAGTTTAAAAATGCTTCGAAACTCTTCCATTGTTCTCGGAATTCTGCTGAAGTTTAAAAATGCTTCGGAACTCTTTCATTGTTCTCAGAATTCCGCTGACATTTAAAAATGCTTTGGTACTCTTCCATTGTTCTCGGAATTCCGCTGACATATAAAAATGCTTCGGAAATTTTGCAGTGTTCTCGGCATTCCGCTGACGTTTAAAAATGCTTCGGAACTCTTCAATTGTTCTCGGAATTCTGCTGAACTTTTAAAATGCTTCGGAACTCTTCCATTGCTCTCGGAATTCTGCTGAAGTTTAAAAATGCTTCGGAACTCTTCCATTGTTCTCAGAATTCCGCTGAAGTTTAAAAATGCTTCGGTACTCTTCCATTGTTCTCGGAATTCCGCTGACATATAAAAATGCTTCGGAAATCTTGCATTGTTCTCGGCATTCCGCTGACGTTTAAAAATGCTTCGGAACTCTTCAATTGTTCTCGGAATTCTGCTGAACTTTTAAAATGCTTTGGAACTCTTCCATTGTTTTCAAAATTCCGCTGACGCTTAAATATGCTTCAGAACTCTTCCATTGTTCTCGGAATTCCGCTGACGTTTAATAATGCTTCGCAACTCTTTCATTGTACTCGGAATTCCGCTAACGTTTAAAAATGCTTCGGAACTCTTCCATTGTTCTCGGAATTCCGTTGAAGTTTAAAAATGCTTCGAAACTCTTCCATTGTTCTGGGAATTCTGCTGAAGTTTAAAAATGCTTCAGAACTCTTCCATTGTTCTCGGAATTCCGCTGATGTTTAAAAATGCTTCGGAACTCTTCCATTGTTCTCGGAATTCTGTTGAAGTTTAAAAATGCTTCTAAACTCTTCCATTGTTCTCGGAATTCTGCTGAAGTTTAAAAATGCTTCGGAACTCTTCCATTGTTCTCGAAATTCCGCTGACATATAAAAATGCTTCGGAAATCTTGCATTGTTCTCGGCATTCCACTGACGTTTAAAAATGCTTCGGAACTCTTCAATTGTTCTTGGAATTCTGCTGAACTTTTAAAATGCTTTGGAACTCTTCCATTGCTCTCGCAATTCTGCTGACGTTTAAAAATACTTCGGAACTCTTCCATTGTTCTCGGAATTCTGTTGACGTTTAAAAATGCTTCGGAACTCTTCCATTGTTCTCGGAATTCCGCTGACATATAAAAATGCTTCGGAAATCTTGCATTGTTCTCGGCATTCCGCTGACGTTTAAAAATGCTTCGGAACTTTTCAATTGTTCTCGGAATTCTGCCGAACTTTTAAAATGCTTTGGAACTCTTCCATTGCTCTCGGAATTCTGCTGAAGTTTAAAAATGCTTCAGAACTTTTCCATTGTTCTCGGAATTCTGCTGTAGTTTAAAAATGCTTCGGAACTCTTCCATTGTTCTCAGAATTCCGCTGACGTTTAAAATTGCTTCGGAAATCTTCCATTGTTTTCAAAATTCCGCTAACGTTTAAAAATGCTTCAGAACTCTTCCATTGTTCTCGGAATTCCGCTGACGTTTTAAAATGCTTCGGTACTCTTCCATTGTTCTCGGAATTCCGCCGACGTTTAATAATGCTTCGCAACTTTTTCATTGTTCTCGGAATTCCGCTGACGGTTAAAAATGCTTCGGAACTCTTCAATTGTTCTCGGAATTCTGTTGAACTTTTAAAATGCTTTGGAACTCTTCCATTGCTCTCGGAATTCTGCTGAAGTTTAAAAATGCTTCAGAACTCTTACATTGTTCTCGGAATTCTGCTGACGTTTAAAAATGCTTCGGAACTCTACCATTGTTCTCGGAATTCCGTTGAAGTTTAAAAATGCTTCGAAACTCTTCCATTGTTCTCGGAATTCTGCTGAAGTTTAAAAATGCTTCGGAACTCTTTCATTGTTCTCAGAATTCCGCTGACATTTAAAAATGCTTTGGTACTCTTCCATTGTTCTCGGAATTCCGCTGACATATAAAAATGCTTCGGAAATTTTGCATTGTTCTCGGCATTCCGCTGACGTTTAAAAATGCTTCGGAACTCTTCAATTGTTCTCGGAATTCTGCTGAACTTTTAAAATGCTTCGGAACTCTTCCATTGCTCTCGGAATTCTGCTGAAGTTTAAAAATGCTTCAGAACTCTTACATTGTTCTCGGAATTCTGCTGACGTTTAAAAATGCTTCGGAACTCTTCCATTGTTCTCTGAATTCCGCTGACGTTTAAAAATGCTTCGGTACTCTTCCTTTGTTCTCGGAATTCCGCTGACATATAAAAATGCTTCGGAAATCTTGCATTGTTCTCGGCATTCCGCTGACGTTTAAAAATGCTTCGGAACTCTTCAATTGTTCTCGGAATTCTGCTGAACTTTTAAAATGCTTTGGAACTCTTCCATTGCTCTCGGAATTCTGCTGAAGTTTAAAAATGCTTCAGAACTCTTACATTGTTCTCGGAATTCTGCTGAAGTTTAAAAATGCTTCGGTACTCTTCCATTGTTCTCGGAATTCCGCTGACATATAAAAATGCTTCGGAAATCTTGCATTGTTCTCGGCATTCCGCTGACGTTTAAAAATGCTTCGGAACTTTTCAATTGTTCTCGGAATTCTGCCGAACTTTTAAAATGCTTTGGAACTCTTCCATTGCTCTCGGAATTCTGCTGAAGTTTAAAAATGCTTCAGAACTCTTCCATTGTTCTCGGAATTCTGCTGTAGTTTAAAAATGCTTCGGAACTCTTCCATTGTTCTCAGAATTCCGCTGACGTTTAAAATTGCTTCGGAAATCTTCAATTGTTCTCGGAATTCTGTTGAACTTTTAAAATGCTTTGGAACTCTTCCATTGCTCTCGGAATTCTGCTGAAGTTTAAAAATGCTTCAGAACTCTTACATTGTTCTCGGAATTCTGCTGACGTTTAAAAATGCTTCGGAACTCTACCATTGTTCTCGGAATTCCGTTGAAGTTTAAAAATGCTTCGAAACTCTTCCATTGTTCTCGGAATTCTGCTGAAGTTTAAAAATGCTTCGGAACTCTTCCATTGTTCTCGGAATTCCGCTGACGTTTAATAATGCTTAGCAACTCTTTCATTGTTCTCGGAATTCCACTGACGTTTAAAAATGCTTCGGAACTCTTCCATTGTTCTCGGAATTCCGTTGAAGTTTAAAAATGCTTCGAAACTCTTCCATTGTTCTCGGAATTCTGCTGAAGTTTAAAAATGCTTCGGAACTCTTTCATTGTTCTCAGAATTCCGCTGACATTTAAAAATGCTTTGGTACTCTTCCATTGTTCTCGGAATTCCGCTGACATATAAAAATGCTTCGGAAATCTTGCATTGTTCTCGGCATTCCGCTGACGTTTAAAAATGCTTCGGAACTCTTCAATTGTTCTCGGAATTCTGCTGAACTTTTAAAATGCTTTGGAACTCTTCCATTGCTCTCGGAATTCTGCTGAAGTTTAAAAATGCTTCAGAACTGTTACATTGTTCTCGGAATTCTGCTGAAGTTTAAAAATGCTTCGGTACTCTTCCATTGTTCTCGGAATTCCGCTGACATATAAAAATGCTTTGGAAATCTTGCATTGTTCTCGGCATTCCGCTGACGTTTAAAAATGCTTCGGAACTCTTCCATTGTTCTCAGAATTCCGCTGACGTTTAAAAATGCTTAGGAAATCTTCCATTGTTTTCAAAATTCCGCTGACGTTTAAAAATGCTTCAGAACTCTTCCATTGTTCTCGGAATTCCGCTGACGTTTAAAAATGCTTTGGAACTCTTCCATTGTTCTTGGAATTCTGCTGAAGTTTAAAAATGCTTCGGAACTCTTCCATTGTTCTCAGAATTCCGCTGACGTTTAAAAATGCTTCGGTACTCTTCCATTGTTCTCGGAATTCCACTGACATATAAAAATGCTTCGGAAATCTTGCATTGTTCTCGGCATTCCGCTGACGTTTAAAAATGCTTCGGAACTCTTCAATTGTTCTCGGAATTCTGCTGAACTTTTAAAATGCTTTGGAACTCTTCCATTGCTCTCGGAATTCTGCTGAAGTTTAAAAATGCTTCGGAACTCTTCCATTGTTCTCGGAATTCTGCTGAAGTTTAAAAATGTTTTGGAACTCTTCCATTGTTCTCAGAATTCCGCTGACGTTTAAAAATGCTTCGGAAATCTTCCATTGTTTTCAAAATTCCGCTGACATATAAAAATGCTTCGGAAATCTTGCATTGTTCTCGGCATTCCGCTGACGTTTAAAAATGCTTCAGAATTCTTCAATTGTTCTCGGAATTCTGCTGAACTTTTAAAATGCTTTGGAACTCTTCCATTGCTCTCGGAATTCTGCTGAAGTTTAAAAATGCTTCGGAACTCTTCCATTGTTCTCGGAATTCCGTTGAAGTTTAAAAATGCTTCAAAACTCTTCCATTGTTCTCGGAATTCTGCTGAAGTTTAAAAATGCTTCAGAACTCTAACATTGTTCTCGGAATTCTGCTGAAGTTTAAAAATGCTTCGGTACTCTTCCATTGTTCTCGGAATTCCGCTGACATATAAAAATGCTTCGGAAATCTTGCATTGTTCTCGGCATTCCGCTGACGTTTAAAAATGCTTCGGAACTCTTCCATTGTTCTCAGAATTCCGCTGACGTTTAAAAATGCTTCGGAAATCTTCCATTGTTTTCAAAATTCCGCTGACGTTTAAAAATGCTTCAGAACTCTTCCATTGTTCTCGGAATTCCGCTGACGTTTAAAAATGCTTTGGAACTCTTCCATTGTTCTTGGAATTCTGCTGAAGTTTAAAAATGCTTCGGAACTCTTCCATTGTTCTCAGAATTCCGCTGAAGTTTAAAAATGCTTCGGTACTCTTCCATTGTTCTCGGAATTCCGCTGACATATAAAAATGCTTCGGAAATCTTGCATTGTTCTCGGCATTCCGCTGACGTTTAAAAATGCTTCGGAACTCTTCCATTGTTCTCGGAATTCCGCTGACGTTTAAAAATGCTTCGGTACTCTTCCATTGTTCTCGGAATTCCACTGACATATAAAAATGCTTCGGAAATCTTGCATTGTTCTCGGCATTCCGCTGACGTTTAAAAATGCTTCGGAACTCTTCAATTGTTCTCGGAATTCTGCTGAACTTTTAAAATGCTTTGGAACTCTTCCATTGCTCTCGGAATTCTGCTGAAGTTTAAAAATGCTTCGGAACTCTTCCATTGTTCTCGGAATTCTGCTGAAGTTTAAAAATGTTTTGGAACTCTTCCATTGTTCTCAGAATTCCGCTGACGTTTAAAAATGCTTCGGAAATCTTCCATTGTTTTCAAAATTCCGCTGACATATAAAAATGCTTCGGAAATCTTGCATTGTTCTCGGCATTCCGCTGACGTTTAAAAATGCTTCAGAATTCTTCAATTGTTCTCGGAATTCTGCTGAACTTTTAAAATGCTTTGGAACTCCTCCATTGCTCTCGGAATTCTGCTGAAGTTTAAAAATGCTTCGGAACTCTTCCATTGTTCTCGGAATTCCGTTGAAGTTTAAAAATGCTTCAAAACTCTTCCATTGTTCTCGGAATTCTGCTGAAGTTTAAAAATGCTTCAGAACTCTAACATTGTTCTCGGAATTCTGCTGAAGTTTAAAAATGCTTCGGTACTCTTCCATTGTTCTCGGAATTCCGCTGACATATAAAAATGCTTCGGAAATCTTGCATTGTTCTCGGCATTCCGCTGACGTTTAAAAATGCTTCGGAACTCTTCCATTGTTCTCAGAATTCCGCTGACGTTTAAAAATGCTTCGGAAATCTTCCATTGTTTTCAAAATTCCGCTGACGTTTAAAAATGCTTCAGAACTCTTCCATTGTTCTCGGAATTCCGCTGACGTTTAAAAATGCTTTGGAACTCTTCCATTGTTCTTGGAATTCTGCTGAAGTTTAAAAATGCTTCGGAACTCTTCCATTGTTCTCAGAATTCCGCTGAAGTTTAAAAATGCTTCGGTACTCTTCCATTGTTCTCGGAATTCCGCTGACATATAAAAATGCTTCGGAAATCTTGCATTGTTCTCGGCATTCCGCTGACGTTTAAAAATGCTTCGGAACTCTTCAATTGTTCTCGGAATTCTGCTGAACTTTTAAAATGCTTTGGAACTCTTCCATTGTTTTCAAAATTCCGCTGACGCTTAAATATGCTTCAGAACTCTTCCATTGTTCTCGGAATTCCGCTGACGTTTAATAATGCTTCGCAACTCTTTCATTGTACTCGGAATTCCGCTAACGTTTAAAAATGCTTCGGAACTCTTCCATTGTTCTCGGAATTCCGTTGAAGTTTAAAAATGCTTCGAAACTCTTCCATTGTTCTGGGAATTCTGCTGAAGTTTAAAAATGCTTCAGAACTCTTCCATTGTTCTCGGAATTCCGCTGATGTTTAAAAATGCTTCGGAACTCTTCCATTGTTCTCGGAATTCTGTTGAAGTTTAAAAATGCTTCTAAACTCTTCCATTGTTCTCGGAATTCTGCTGAAGTTTAAAAATGCTTCGGAACTCTTCCATTGTTCTCGAAATTCCGCTGACATATAAAAATGCTTCGGAAATCTTGCATTGTTCTCGGCATTCCACTGACGTTTAAAAATGCTTCGGAACTCTTCAATTGTTCTTGGAATTCTGCTGAACTTTTAAAATGCTTTGGAACTCTTCCATTGCTCTCGCAATTCTGCTGACGTTTAAAAATACTTCGGAACTCTTCCATTGTTCTCGGAATTCTGTTGACGTTTAAAAATGCTTCGGAACTCTTCCATTGTTCTCGGAATTCCGCTGACATATAAAAATGCTTCGGAAATCTTGCATTGTTCTCGGCATTCCGCTGACGTTTAAAAATGCTTCGGAACTTTTCAATTGTTCTCGGAATTCTGCCGAACTTTTAAAATGCTTTGGAACTCTTCCATTGCTCTCGGAATTCTGCTGAAGTTTAAAAATGCTTCAGAACTCTTCCATTGTTCTCGGAATTCTGCTGTAGTTTAAAAATGCTTCGGAACTCTTCCATTGTTCTCAGAATTCCGCTGACGTTTAAAATTGCTTCGGAAATCTTCCATTGTTTTCAAAATTCCGCTAACGTTTAAAAATGCTTCAGAACTCTTCCATTGTTCTCGGAATTCCGCTGACGTTTTAAAATGCTTCGGTACTCTTCCATTGTTCTCGGAATTCCGCCGACGTTTAATAATGCTTCGCAACTTTTTCATTGTTCTCGGAATTCCGCTGACGGTTAAAAATGCTTCGGAACTCTTCAATTGTTCTCGGAATTCTGTTGAACTTTTAAAATGCTTTGGAACTCTTCCATTGCTCTCGGAATTCTGCTGAAGTTTAAAAATGCTTCAGAACTCTTACATTGTTCTCGGAATTCTGCTGACGTTTAAAAATGCTTCGGAACTCTACCATTGTTCTCGGAATTCCGTTGAAGTTTAAAAATGCTTCGAAACTCTTCCATTGTTCTCGGAATTCTGCTGAAGTTTAAAAATGCTTCGGAACTCTTTCATTGTTCTCAGAATTCCGCTGACATTTAAAAATGCTTTGGTACTCTTCCATTGTTCTCGGAATTCCGCTGACATATAAAAATGCTTCGGAAATTTTGCATTGTTCTCGGCATTCCGCTGACGTTTAAAAATGCTTCGGAACTCTTCAATTGTTCTCGGAATTCTGCTGAACTTTTAAAATGCTTCGGAACTCTTCCATTGCTCTCGGAATTCTGCTGAAGTTTAAAAATGCTTCAGAACTCTTACATTGTTCTCGGAATTCTGCTGACGTTTAAAAATGCTTCGGAACTCTTCCATTGTTCTCTGAATTCCGCTGACGTTTAAAAATGCTTCGGTACTCTTCCTTTGTTCTCGGAATTCCGCTGACATATAAAAATGCTTCGGAAATCTTGCATTGTTCTCGGCATTCCGCTGACGTTTAAAAATGCTTCGGAACTCTTCAATTGTTCTCGGAATTCTGCTGAACTTTTAAAATGCTTTGGAACTCTTCCATTGCTCTCGGAATTCTGCTGAAGTTTAAAAATGCTTCAGAACTCTTACATTGTTCTCGGAATTCTGCTGAAGTTTAAAAATGCTTCGGTACTCTTCCATTGTTCTCGGAATTCCGCTGACATATAAAAATGCTTCGGAAATCTTGCATTGTTCTCGGCATTCCGCTGACGTTTAAAAATGCTTCGGAACTCTTCCATTGTTCTCAGAATTCCGCTGACGTTTAAAAATGCTTCGGAAATCTTCCATTGTTTTCAAAATTCCGCTGACGTTTAAAAATGCTTCAGAACTCTTCCATTGTTCTCGGAATTCCGCTGACGTTTAAAAATGCTTTGGAACTCTTCCATTGTTCTTGGAATTCTGCTGAAGTTTAAAAATGCTTCGGAACTCTTCCATTGTTCTCAGAATTCCGCTGACGTTTAAAAATGCTTCGGTACTCTTCCATTGTTCTCGGAATTCCACTGACATATAAAAATGCTTCGGAAATCTTGCATTGTTCTCGGCATTCCGCTGACGTTTAAAAATGCTTCGGAACTCTTCAATTGTTCTCGGAATTCTGCTGAACTTTTAAAATGCTTTGGAACTCTTCCATTGCTCTCGGAATTCTGCTGAAGTTTAAAAATGCTTCGGAACTCTTCCATTGTTCTCGGAATTCTGCTGAAGTTTAAAAATGTTTTGGAACTCTTCCATTGTTCTCAGAATTCCGCTGACGTTTAAAAATGCTTCGGAAATCTTCCATTGTTTTCAAAATTCCGCTGACATATAAAAATGCTTCGGAAATCTTGCATTGTTCTCGGCATTCCGCTGACGTTTAAAAATGCTTCAGAATTCTTCAATTGTTCTCGGAATTCTGCTGAACTTTTAAAATGCTTTGGAACTCTTCCATTGCTCTCGGAATTCTGCTGAAGTTTAAAAATGCTTCGGAACTCTTCCATTGTTCTCAGAATTCCGCTAACGTTTAAAAATGCTTCGGAAATGTTCCATTGTTTTCAAAATTCCGCTGACGCTTAAAAATGCTTCAGAACTCTTCCATTGTTCTTGGAATTCTGTTGAAGTTTAAAAATGCTTCTAAACTCTTCCATTGTTCTCGGAATTCTGCTGAAGTTTAAAAATGCTTCGGAACTCTTCCATTGTTCTCGGAATTCCGCTGACATATAAAAATGCTTCGGAAATCTTGCATTGTTCTCGGCATTCCGCTGACGTTTAAAAATGCTTCGGAACTCTTCCATTGTTCTCGGAATTCTGCTGACGTTTAAAAATGCTTCGGAACTCTTCCATTGTTCTCAGAATTCCGCTGACGTTTAAAAATGCTTCACAACTCTTCCATTGTTCTCGGAATTCCGCTGACTTTTAAAAATACTTCGAAACTCTTCCATTGTTCTCTAAATTCCGCTGAAGTTTAAAAATGCTTCGGAACCCTTCCATTGTTCTCGGAATTCTGCTGAAGTTTAAAAATGCTTCGGAACTCTTCCATTGTTCTCAGAATTCCGCTGAAGTTTAAAAATGCTTCGGAACTCTTCCATTGTTCACGGAATTCCGCTGAAGTTTAAAAATTCATCTGAACTCTTCCATTATTCTCGGAATTCGTGTGAATTTTAAAAATGCTTCGGAACGCTTCTATTGTTCTCGGAATTCCGCTGAAGTTTAAAAATGCTTAAAATCTCTTACATTGTACTCGGAAATCCGCTGAAGTTTAAAAATGCTTCGGAACTCTTCCATTGCTCTCGGAATTCTGCTGAAGTTTTAAAATGCTTCGGTACTCTTCCATTGTTCTCGGAATTCCGCCGACGTTTAATAATGCTTCGCAACTTTTTCATTGTTCTCGGAATTCCGCTGACGGTTAAAAATGCTTCGGAACTCTTCAATTGTTCTCGGAATTCTGTTGAACTTTTAAAATGCTTTGGAACTCTTCCATTGCTCTCGGAATTCTGCTGAAGTTTAAAAATGCTTCAGAACTCTTACATTGTTCTCGGAATTCTGCTGACGTTTAAAAATGCTTCGGAACTCTACCATTGTTCTCGGAATTCCGTTGAAGTTTAAAAATGCTTCGAAACTCTTCCATTGTTCTCGGAATTCTGCTGAAGTTTAAAAATGCTTCGGAACTCTTTCATTGTTCTCAGAATTCCGCTGACATTTAAAAATGCTTTGGTACTCTTCCATTGTTCTCGGAATTCCGCTGACATATAAAAATGCTTCGGAAATTTTGCAGTGTTCTCGGCATTCCGCTGACGTTTAAAAATGCTTCGGAACTCTTCAATTGTTCTCGGAATTCTGCTGAACTTTTAAAATGCTTCGGAACTCTTCCATTGCTCTCGGAATTCTGCTGAAGTTTAAAAATGCTTCAGAACTCTTACATTGTTCTCGGAATTCTGCTGACGTTTAAAAATGCTTCGGAACTCTTCCATTGTTCTCTGAATTCCGCTGACGTTTAAAAATGCTTCGGTACTCTTCCTTTGTTCTCGGAATTCCGCTGACATATAAAAATGCTTCGGAAATCTTGCATTGTTCTCGGCATTCCGCTGACGTTTAAAAATGCTTCGGAACTCTTCAATTGTTCTCGGAATTCTGCTGAACTTTTAAAATGCTTTGGAACTCTTCCATTGCTCTCGGAATTCTGCTGAAGTTTAAAAATGCTTCAGAACTCTTACATTGTTCTCGGAATTCTGCTGAAGTTTAAAAATGCTTCGGTACTCTTCCATTGTTCTCGGAATTCCGCTGACATATAAAAATGCTTCGGAAATCTTGCATTGTTCTCGGCATTCCGCTGACGTTTAAAAATGCTTCGGAACTCTTCCATTGTTCTCAGAATTCCGCTGACGTTTAAAAATGCTTCGGAAATCTTCCATTGTTTTCAAAATTCCGCTGACGTTTAAAAATGCTTCAGAACTCTTCCATTGTTCTCGGAATTCCGCTGACGTTTAAAAATGCTTTGGAACTCTTCCATTGTTCTTGGAATTCTGCTGAAGTTTAAAAATGCTTCGGAACTCTTCCATTGTTCTCAGAATTCCGCTGACGTTTAAAAATGCTTCGGTACTCTTCCATTGTTCTCGGAATTCCACTGACATATAAAAATGCTTCGGAAATCTTGCATTGTTCTCGGCATTCCGCTGACGTTTAAAAATGCTTCGGAACTCTTCAATTGTTCTCGGAATTCTGCTGAACTTTTAAAATGCTTTGGAACTCTTCCATTGCTCTCGGAATTCTGCTGAAGTTTAAAAATGCTTCGGAACTCTTCCATTGTTCTCGGAATTCTGCTGAAGTTTAAAAATGTTTTGGAACTCTTCCATTGTTCTCAGAATTCCGCTGACGTTTAAAAATGCTTCGGAAATCTTCCATTGTTTTCAAAATTCCGCTGACATATAAAAATGCTTCGGAAATCTTGCATTGTTCTCGGCATTCCGCTGACGTTTAAAAATGCTTCAGAATTCTTCAATTGTTCTCGGAATTCTGCTGAACTTTTAAAATGCTTTGGAACTCTTCCATTGCTCTCGGAATTCTGCTGAAGTTTAAAAATGCTTCGGAACTCTTCCATTGTTCTCAGAATTCCGCTAACGTTTAAAAATGCTTCGGAAATGTTCCATTGTTTTCAAAATTCCGCTGACGCTTAAAAATGCTTCAGAACTCTTCCATTGTTCTTGGAATTCTGTTGAAGTTTAAAAATGCTTCTAAACTCTTCCATTGTTCTCGGAATTCTGCTGAAGTTTAAAAATGCTTCGGAACTCTTCCATTGTTCTCGGAATTCCGCTGACATATAAAAATGCTTCGGAAATCTTGCATTGTTCTCGGCATTCCGCTGACGTTTAAAAATGCTTCGGAACTCTTCCATTGTTCTCGGAATTCTGCTGACGTTTAAAAATGCTTCGGAACTCTTCCATTGTTCTCAGAATTCCGCTGACGTTTAAAAATGCTTCACAACTCTTCCATTGTTCTCGGAATTCCGCTGACTTTTAAAAATACTTCGAAACTCTTCCATTCTTCTCTAAATTCCGCTGAAGTTTAAAAATGCTTCGGAACCCTTCCATTGTTCTCGGAATTCTGCTGAAGTTTAAAAATGCTTCGGAACTCTTCCATTGTTCTCAGAATTCCGCTGAAGTTTAAAAATGCTTCGGAACTCTTCCATTGTTCACGGAATTCCGCTGAAGTTTAAAAATTCATCTGAACTCTTCCATTATTCTCGGAATTCGTGTGAATTTTAAAAATGCTTCGGAACGCTTCTATTGTTCTCGGAATTCCGCTGAAGTTTAAAAATGCTTAAAATCTCTTACATTGTACTCGGAAATCCGCTGAAGTTTAAAAATGCTTCGGAACTCTTCCATTGCTCTCGGAATTCTGCTGAAGTTTAAAAATGCTTCAGAACTCTTACATTGTTCTCGGAATTCTGCTGACGTTTAAAAATGCTTCGGAACTCTTCCATTGTTCTCTGAATTCCGCTGACGTTTAAAAATGCTTCGGTACTCTTCCTTTGTTCTCGGAATTCCGCTGACATATAAAAATGCTTCGGAAATCTTGCATTGTTCTCGGCATTCCGCTGACGTTTAAAAATGCTTCGGAACTCTTCAATTGTTCTCGGAATTCTGCTGAACTTTTAAAATGCTTTGGAACTCTTCCATTGCTCTCGGAATTCTGCTGAAGTTTAAAAATGCTTCAGAACTCTTACATTGTTCTCGGAATTCTGCTGAAGTTTAAAAATGCTTCGGTACTCTTCCATTGTTCTCGGAATTCCGCTGACATATAAAAATGCTTCGGAAATCTTGCATTGTTCTCGGCATTCCGCTGACGTTTAAAAATGCTTCGGAACTCTTCCATTGTTCTCAGAATTCCGCTGACGTTTAAAAATGCTTCGGAAATCTTCCATTGTTTTCAAAATTCCGCTGACGTTTAAAAATGCTTCAGAACTCTTCCATTGTTCTCGGAATTCCGCTGACGTTTAAAAATGCTTTGGAACTCTTCCATTGTTCTTGGAATTCTGCTGAAGTTTAAAAATGCTTCGGAACTCTTCCATTGTTCTCAGAATTCCGCTGACGTTTAAAAATGCTTCGGTACTCTTCCATTGTTCTCGGAATTCCACTGACATATAAAAATGCTTCGGAAATCTTGCATTGTTCTCGGCATTCCGCTGACGTTTAAAAATGCTTCGGAACTCTTCAATTGTTCTCGGAATTCTGCTGAACTTTTAAAATGCTTTGGAACTCTTCCATTGCTCTCGGAATTCTGCTGAAGTTTAAAAATGCTTCGGAACTCTTCCATTGTTCTCGGAATTCTGCTGAAGTTTAAAAATGTTTTGGAACTCTTCCATTGTTCTCAGAATTCCGCTGACGTTTAAAAATGCTTCGGAAATCTTCCATTGTTTTCAAAATTCCGCTGACATATAAAAATGCTTCGGAAATCTTGCATTGTTCTCGGCATTCCGCTGACGTTTAAAAATGCTTCAGAATTCTTCAATTGTTCTCGGAATTCTGCTGAACTTTTAAAATGCTTTGGAACTCTTCCATTGCTCTCGGAATTCTGCTGAAGTTTAAAAATGCTTCGGAACTCTTCCATTGTTCTCGGAATTCCGTTGAAGTTTAAAAATGCTTCAAAACTCTTCCATTGTTCTCGGAATTCTGCTGAAGTTTAAAAATGCTTCGGAACTCTTCCATTGTTCTCGGAATTCTGCTGAAGTTTAAAAATGCTTCGGAACTCTTCCATTGTTCTCAGAATTCCGCTAACGTTTAAAAATGCTTCGGAAATGTTCCATTGTTTTCAAAATTCCGCTGACGCTTAAAAATGCTTCAGAACTCTTCCATTGTTCTTGGAATTCTGTTGAAGTTTAAAAATGCTTTGGAACTCTTCCATTGCTCTCGCAATTCTGCTGACGTTTAAAAATGCTTCGGAACTCTTCCATTGTTCTCGGAATTCTGCTGACGTTTAAAAATGCTTCGGAACTCTTCCATTGTTCTCAGAATTCCGCTGACGTTTAAAAATGCTTCGGTACTCTTCCATTGTTCTCGGAATTCCACTGACATATAAAAATGCTTCGGAAATCTTGCATTGTTCTCGGCATTCCGCTGACGTTTAAAAATGCTTCGGAACTCTTCAATTGTTCTCGGAATTCTGCTGAACTTTTAAAATGCTTTGGAACTCTTCCATTGCTCTCGGAATTCTGCTGAAGTTTAAAAATGCTTCGGAACTCTTCCATTGTTCTCGGAATTCTGCTGAAGTTTAAAAATGTTTTGGAACTCTTCCATTGTTCTCAGAATTCCGCTGACGTTTAAAAATGCTTCGGAAATCTTCCATTGTTTTCAAAATTCCGCTGACATATAAAAATGCTTCGGAAATCTTGCATTGTTCTCGGCATTCCGCTGACGTTTAAAAATGCTTCAGAATTCTTCAATTGTTCTCGGAATTCTGCTGAACTTTTAAAATGCTTTGGAACTCTTCCATTGCTCTCGGAATTCTGCTGAAGTTTAAAAATGCTTCGGAACTCTTCCATTGTTCTCGGAATTCCGTTGAAGTTTAAAAATGCTTCAAAACTCTTCCATTGTTCTCGGAATTCTGCTGAAGTTTAAAAATGCTTCAGAACTCTAACATTGTTCTCGGAATTCTGCTGAAGTTTAAAAATGCTTCGGTACTCTTCCATTGTTCTCGGAATTCCGCTGACATATAAAAATGCTTCGGAAATCTTGCATTGTTCTCGGCATTCCGCTGACGTTTAAAAATGCTTCGGAACTCTTCCATTGTTCTCAGAATTCCGCTGACGTTTAAAAATGCTTCGGAAATCTTCCATTGTTTTCAAAATTCCGCTGACGTTTAAAAATGCTTCAGAACTCTTCCATTGTTCTCGGAATTCCGCTGACGTTTAAAAATGCTTTGGAACTCTTCCATTGTTCTTGGAATTCTGCTGAAGTTTAAAAATGCTTCGGAACTCTTCCATTGTTCTCAGAATTCCGCTGAAGTTTAAAAATGCTTCGGTACTCTTCCATTGTTCTCGGAATTCCGCTGACATATAAAAATGCTTCGGAAATCTTGCATTGTTCTCGGCATTCCGCTGACGTTTAAAAATGCTTCGGAACTCTTCCATTGTTCTCGGAATTCCGCTGACGTTTAAAAATGCTTCGGTACTCTTCCATTGTTCTCGGAATTCCACTGACATATAAAAATGCTTCGGAAATCTTGCATTGTTCTCGGCATTCCGCTGACGTTTAAAAATGCTTCGGAACTCTTCAATTGTTCTCGGAATTCTGCTGAACTTTTAAAATGCTTTGGAACTCTTCCATTGCTCTCGGAATTCTGCTGAAGTTT
Source organism: Phyllobates terribilis (assembly GCF_046119375.1). NCBI lineage: Eukaryota > Metazoa > Chordata > Amphibia > Anura > Dendrobatidae > Phyllobates > Phyllobates terribilis. Next base: position 18,401,739 of record NW_027362782.1, read on the forward strand.
AAAAATGCTTCGGAACTCTTCCATTGTTCTCGGAATTCTGCTGAAGTTTAAAAATGTTTTGGAACTCTTCCATTGTTCTCAGAATTCCGCTGACGTTTAAAAATGCTTCGGAAATCTTCCATTGTTTTCAAAATTCCGCTGACATATAAAAATGCTTCGGAAATCTTGCATTGTTCTCGGCATTCCGCTGACGTTTAAAAATGCTTCAGAATTCTTCAATTGTTCTCGGAATTCTGCTGAACTTTTAAAATGCTTTGGAACTCCTCCATTGCTCTCGGAATTCTGCTGAAGTTTAAAAATGCTTCGGAACTCTTCCATTGTTCTCGGAATTCCGTTGAAGTTTAAAAATGCTTCAAAACTCTTCCATTGTTCTCGGAATTCTGCTGAAGTTTAAAAATGCTTCAGAACTCTAACATTGTTCTCGGAATTCTGCTGAAGTTTAAAAATGCTTCGGTACTCTTCCATTGTTCTCGGAATTCCGCTGACATATAAAAATGCTTCGGAAATCTTGCATTGTTCTCGGCATTCCGCTGACGTTTAAAAATGCTTCGGAACTCTTCCATTGTTCTCAGAATTCCGCTGACGTTTAAAAATGCTTCGGAAATCTTCCATTGTTTTCAAAATTCCGCTGACGTTTAAAAATGCTTCAGAACTCTTCCATTGTTCTCGGAATTCCGCTGACGTTTAAAAATGCTTTGGAACTCTTCCATTGTTCTTGGAATTCTGCTGAAGTTTAAAAATGCTTCGGAACTCTTCCATTGTTCTCAGAATTCCGCTGAAGTTTAAAAATGCTTCGGTACTCTTCCATTGTTCTCGGAATTCCGCTGACATATAAAAATGCTTCGGAAATCTTGCATTGTTCTCGGCATTCCGCTGACGTTTAAAAATGCTTCGGAACTCTTCCATTGTTCTCGGAATTCCGCTGACGTTTAAAAATGCTTCGGTACTCTTCCATTGTTCTCGGAATTCCACTGACATATAAAAATGCTTCGGAAATCTTGCATTGTTCTCGGCATTCCGCTGACGTTTAAAAATGCTTCGGAACTCTTCAATTGTTCTCGGAATTCTGCTGAACTTTTAAAATGCTTTGGAACTCTTCCATTGCTCTCGGAATTCTGCTGAAGTTTAAAAATGCTTCGGAACTCTTCCATTGTTCTCGGAATTCTGCTGAAGTTTAAAAATGTTTTGGAACTCTTCCATTGTTCTCAGAATTCCGCTGACGTTTAAAAATGCTTCGGAAATCTTCCATTGTTTTCAAAATTCCGCTGACATATAAAAATGCTTCGGAAATCTTGCATTGTTCTCGGCATTCCGCTGACGTTTAAAAATGCTTCAGAATTCTTCAATTGTTCTCGGAATTCTGCTGAACTTTTAAAATGCTTTGGAACTCCTCCATTGCTCTCGGAATTCTGCTGAAGTTTAAAAATGCTTCGGAACTCTTCCATTGTTCTCGGAATTCCGTTGAAGTTTAAAAATGCTTCAAAACTCTTCCATTGTTCTCGGAATTCTGCTGAAGTTTAAAAATGCTTCAGAACTCTAACATTGTTCTCGGAATTCTGCTGAAGTTTAAAAATGCTTCGGTACTCTTCCATTGTTCTCGGAATTCCGCTGACATATAAAAATGCTTCGGAAATCTTGCATTGTTCTCGGCATTCCGCTGACGTTTAAAAATGCTTCGGAACTCTTCCATTGTTCTCAGAATTCCGCTGACGTTTAAAAATGCTTCGGAAATCTTCCATTGTTTTCAAAATTCCGCTGACGTTTAAAAATGCTTCAGAACTCTTCCATTGTTCTCGGAATTCCGCTGACGTTTAAAAATGCTTTGGAACTCTTCCATTGTTCTTGGAATTCTGCTGAAGTTTAAAAATGCTTCGGAACTCTTCCATTGTTCTCGGAATTCTGCTGAAGTTTAAAAATGTTTTGGAACTCTTCCATTGTTCTCAGAATTCCGCTGACGTTTAAAAATGCTTCGGAAATCTTCCATTGTTTTCAAAATTCCGCTGACATATAAAAATGCTTCGGAAATCTTGCATTGTTCTCGGCATTCCGCTGACGTTTAAAAATGCTTCAGAATTCTTCAATTGTTCTCGGAATTCTGCTGAACTTTTAAAATGCTTTGGAACTCTTCCATTGTTCTCGGAATTCCGTTGAAGTTTAAAAATGCTTCAAAACTCTTCCATTGTTCTCGGAATTCTGCTGAAGTTTAAAAATGCTTCGGAACTCTTCCATTGTTCTCGGAATTCTGCTGAAGTTTAAAAATGCTTCGGAACTCTTCCATTGTTCTCAGAATTCCGCTAACGTTTAAAAATGCTTCGGAAATGTTCCATTGTTTTCAAAATTCCGCTGACGCTTAAAAATGCTTCAGAACTCTTCCATTGTTCTTGGAATTCTGTTGAAGTTTAAAAATGCTTTGGAACTCTTCCATTGCTCTCGCAATTCTGCTGACGTTTAAAAATGCTTCGGAACTCTTCCATTGTTCTCGGAATTCTGCTGACGTTTAAAAATGCTTCGGAACTCTTCCATTGTTCTCAGAATTCCGCTGACGTTTAAAAATGCTTCGGTACTCTTCCATTGTTCTCGGAATTCCACTGACATATAAAAATGCTTCGGAAATCTTGCATTGTTCTCGGCATTCCGCTGACGTTTAAAAATGCTTCGGAACTCTTCAATTGTTCTCGGAATTCTGCTGAACTTTTAAAATGCTTTGGAACTCTTCCATTGCTCTCGGAATTCTGCTGAAGTTTAAAAATGCTTCGGAACTCTTCCATTGTTCTCGGAATTCTGCTGAAGTTTAAAAATGTTTTGGAACTCTTCCATTGTTCTCAGAATTCCGCTGACGTTTAAAAATGCTTCGGAAATCTTCCATTGTTTTCAAAATTCCGCTGACATATAAAAATGCTTCGGAAATCTTGCATTGTTCTCGGCATTCCGCTGACGTTTAAAAATGCTTCAGAATTCTTCAATTGTTCTCGGAATTCTGCTGAACTTTTAAAATGCTTTGGAACTCTTCCATTGCTCTCGGAATTCTGCTGAAGTTTAAAAATGCTTCGGAACTCTTCCATTGTTCTCGGAATTCCGTTGAAGTTTAAAAATGCTTCAAAACTCTTCCATTGTTCTCGGAATTCTGCTGAAGTTTAAAAATGCTTCAGAACTCTAACATTGTTCTCGGAATTCTGCTGAAGTTTAAAAATGCTTCGGTACTCTTCCATTGTTCTCGGAATTCCGCTGACATATAAAAATGCTTCGGAAATCTTGCATTGTTCTCGGCATTCCGCTGACGTTTAAAAATGCTTCGGAACTCTTCCATTGTTCTCAGAATTCCGCTGACGTTTAAAAATGCTTCGGAAATCTTCCATTGTTTTCAAAATTCCGCTGACGTTTAAAAATGCTTCAGAACTCTTCCATTGTTCTCGGAATTCCGCTGACGTTTAAAAATGCTTTGGAACTCTTCCATTGTTCTTGGAATTCTGCTGAAGTTTAAAAATGCTTCGGAACTCTTCCATTGTTCTCAGAATTCCGCTGAAGTTTAAAAATGCTTCGGTACTCTTCCATTGTTCTCGGAATTCCGCTGACATATAAAAATGCTTCGGAAATCTTGCATTGTTCTCGGCATTCCGCTGACGTTTAAAAATGCTTCGGAACTCTTCCATTGTTCTCGGAATTCCGCTGACGTTTAAAAATGCTTCGGTACTCTTCCATTGTTCTCGGAATTCCACTGACATATAAAAATGCTTCGGAAATCTTGCATTGTTCTCGGCATTCCGCTGACGTTTAAAAATGCTTCGGAACTCTTCAATTGTTCTCGGAATTCTGCTGAACTTTTAAAATGCTTTGGAACTCTTCCATTGCTCTCGGAATTCTGCTGAAGTTTAAAAATGCTTCGGAACTCTTCCATTGTTCTCGGAATTCTGCTGAAGTTTAAAAATGTTTTGGAACTCTTCCATTGTTCTCAGAATTCCGCTGACGTTTAAAAATGCTTCGGAAATCTTCCATTGTTTTCAAAATTCCGCTGACATATAAAAATGCTTCGGAAATCTTGCATTGTTCTCGGCATTCCGCTGACGTTTAAAAATGCTTCAGAATTCTTCAATTGTTCTCGGAATTCTGCTGAACTTTTAAAATGCTTTGGAACTCCTCCATTGCTCTCGGAATTCTGCTGAAGTTTAAAAATGCTTCGGAACTCTTCCATTGTTCTCGGAATTCCGTTGAAGTTTAAAAATGCTTCAAAACTCTTCCATTGTTCTCGGAATTCTGCTGAAGTTTAAAAATGCTTCAGAACTCTAACATTGTTCTCGGAATTCTGCTGAAGTTTAAAAATGCTTCGGTACTCTTCCATTGTTCTCGGAATTCCGCTGACATATAAAAATGCTTCGGAAATCTTGCATTGTTCTCGGCATTCCGCTGACGTTTAAAAATGCTTCGGAACTCTTCCATTGTTCTCAGAATTCCGCTGACGTTTAAAAATGCTTCGGAAATCTTCCATTGTTTTCAAAATTCCGCTGACGTTTAAAAATGCTTCAGAACTCTTCCATTGTTCTCGGAATTCCGCTGACATTTAAAAATGCTTTGGAACTCTTCCATTGTTCTTGGAATTCTGCTGAAGTTTAAAAATGCTTCGGAACTCTTCCATTGTTCTCAGAATTCCGCTGAAGTTTAAAAATGCTTCGGTACTCTTCCATTGTTCTCGGAATTCCGCTGACATATAAAAATGCTTCGGAAATCTTGCATTGTTCTCGGCATTCCGCTGACGTTTAAAAATGCTTCGGAACTCTTCCATTGTTCTCGGAATTCCGCTGACGTTTAAAAATGCTTCGGTACTCTTCCATTGTTCTCGGAATTCCACTGACATATAAAAATGCTTCGGAAATCTTGCATTGTTCTCGGCATTCCGCTGACGTTTAAAAATGCTTCGGAACTCTTCAATTGTTCTCGGAATTCTGCTGAACTTTTAAAATGCTTTGGAACTCTTCCATTGCTCTCGGAATTCTGCTGAAGTTTAAAAATGCTTCGGAACTCTTCCATTGTTCTCGGAATTCTGCTGAAGTTTAAAAATGTTTTGGAACTCTTCCATTGTTCTCAGAATTCCGCTGACGTTTAAAAATGCTTCGGAAATCTTCCATTGTTTTCAAAATTCCGCTGACATATAAAAATGCTTCGGAAATCTTGCATTGTTCTCGGCATTCCGCTGACGTTTAAAAATGCTTCAGAATTCTTCAATTGTTCTCGGAATTCTGCTGAACTTTTAAAATGCTTTGGAACTCCTCCATTGCTCTCGGAATTCTGCTGAAGTTTAAAAATGCTTCGGAACTCTTCCATTGTTCTCGGAATTCCGTTGAAGTTTAAAAATGCTTCAAAACTCTTCCATTGTTCTCGGAATTCTGCTGAAGTTTAAAAATGCTTCAGAACTCTAACATTGTTCTCGGAATTCTGCTGAAGTTTAAAAATGCTTCGGTACTCTTCCATTGTTCTCGGAATTCCGCTGACATATAAAAATGCTTCGGAAATCTTGCATTGTTCTCGGCATTCCGCTGACGTTTAAAAATGCTTCGGAACTCTTCCATTGTTCTCAGAATTCCGCTGACGTTTAAAAATGCTTCGGAAATCTTCCATTGTTTTCAAAATTCCGCTGACGTTTAAAAATGCTTCAGAACTCTTCCATTGTTCTCGGAATTCCGCTGACGTTTAAAAATGCTTTGGAACTCTTCCATTGTTCTTGGAATTCTGCTGAAGTTTAAAAATGCTTCGGAACTCTTCCATTGTTCTCGGAATTCTGCTGAAGTTTAAAAATGTTTTGGAACTCTTCCATTGTTCTCAGAATTCCGCTGACGTTTAAAAATGCTTCGGAAATCTTCCATTGTTTTCAAAATTCCGCTGACATATAAAAATGCTTCGGAAATCTTGCATTGTTCTCGGCATTCCGCTGACGTTTAAAAATGCTTCAGAATTCTTCAATTGTTCTCGGAATTCTGCTGAACTTTTAAAATGCTTTGGAACTCCTCCATTGCTCTCGGAATTCTGCTGAAGTTTAAAAATGCTTCGGAACTCTTCCATTGTTCTCGGAATTCCGTTGAAGTTTAAAAATGCTTCAAAACTCTTCCATTGTTCTCGGAATTCTGCTGAAGTTTAAAAATGCTTCAGAACTCTAACATTGTTCTCGGAATTCTGCTGAAGTTTAAAAATGCTTCGGTACTCTTCCATTGTTCTCGGAATTCCGCTGACATATAAAAATGCTTCGGAAATCTTGCATTGTTCTCGGCATTCCGCTGACGTTTAAAAATGCTTCGGAACTCTTCCATTGTTCTCAGAATTCCGCTGACGTTTAAAAATGCTTCGGAAATCTTCCATTGTTTTCAAAATTCCGCTGACGTTTAAAAATGCTTCAGAACTCTTCCATTGTTCTCGGAATTCCGCTGACGTTTAAAAATGCTTTGGAACTCTTCCATTGTTCTTGGAATTCTGCTGAAGTTTAAAAATGCTTCGGAACTCTTCCATTGTTCTCAGAATTCCGCTGAAGTTTAAAAATGCTTCGGTACTCTTCCATTGTTCTCGGAATTCCGCTGACATATAAAAATGCTTCGGAAATCTTGCATTGTTCTCGGCATTCCGCTGACGTTTAAAAATGCTTCGGAACTCTTCAATTGTTCTCGGAATACTGCTGAACTTTTAAAATGCTTTGGAACTCTTCCATTGTTTTCAAAATTCCGCTGACGCTTAAATATGCTTCAGAACTCTTCCATTGTTCTCGGAATTCCGCTGACGTTTAATAATGCTTCGCAACTCTTTCATTGTACTCGGAATTCCGCTAACGTTTAAAAATGCTTCGGAACTCTTCCATTGTTCTCGGAATTCCGTTGAAGTTTAAAAATGCTTCGAAACTCTTCCATTGTTCTGGGAATTCTGCTGAAGTTTAAAAATGCTTCAGAACTCTTCCATTGTTCTCGGAATTCCGCTGATGTTTAAAAATGCTTCGGAACTCTTCCATTGTTCTCGGAATTCTGTTGAAGTTTAAAAATGCTTCTAAACTCTTCCATTGTTCTCGGAATTCTGCTGAAGTTTAAAAATGCTTCGGAACTCTTCCATTGTTCTCGAAATTCCGCTGACATATAAAAATGCTTCGGAAATCTTGCATTGTTCTCGGCATTCCACTGACGTTTAAAAATGCTTCGGAACTCTTCAATTGTTCTTGGAATTCTGCTGAACTTTTAAAATGCTTTGGAACTCTTCCATTGCTCTCGCAATTCTGCTGACGTTTAAAAATACTTCGGAACTCTTCCATTGTTCTCGGAATTCTGTTGACGTTTAAAAATGCTTCGGAACTCTTCCATTGTTCTCGGAATTCCGCTGACATATAAAAATGCTTCGGAAATCTTGCATTGTTCTCGGCATTCCGCTGACGTTTAAAAATGCTTCGGAACTTTTCAATTGTTCTCGGAATTCTGCCGAACTTTTAAAATGCTTTGGAACTCTTCCATTGCTCTCGGAATTCTGCTGAAGTTTAAAAATGCTTCAGAACTCTTCCATTGTTCTCGGAATTCTGCTGTAGTTTAAAAATGCTTCGGAACTCTTCCATTGTTCTCAGAATTCCGCTGACGTTTAAAATTGCTTCGGAAATCTTCCATTGTTTTCAAAATTCCGCTAACGTTTAAAAATGCTTCAGAACTCTTCCATTGTTCTCGGAATTCCGCTGACGTTTTAAAATGCTTCGGTACTCTTCCATTGTTCTCGGAATTCCGCCGACGTTTAATAATGCTTCGCAACTTTTTCATTGTTCTCGGAATTCCGCTGACGGTTAAAAATGCTTCGGAACTCTTCAATTGTTCTCGGAATTCTGTTGAACTTTTAAAATGCTTTGGAACTCTTCCATTGCTCTCGGAATTCTGCTGAAGTTTAAAAATGCTTCAGAACTCTTACATTGTTCTCGGAATTCTGCTGACGTTTAAAAATGCTTCGGAACTCTACCATTGTTCTCGGAATTCCGTTGAAGTTTAAAAATGCTTCGAAACTCTTCCATTGTTCTCGGAATTCTGCTGAAGTTTAAAAATGCTTCGGAACTCTTTCATTGTTCTCAGAATTCCGCTGACATTTAAAAATGCTTTGGTACTCTTCCATTGTTCTCGGAATTCCGCTGACATATAAAAATGCTTCGGAAATTTTGCATTGTTCTCGGCATTCCGCTGACGTTTAAAAATGCTTCGGAACTCTTCAATTGTTCTCGGAATTCTGCTGAACTTTTAAAATGCTTCGGAACTCTTCCATTGCTCTCGGAATTCTGCTGAAGTTTAAAAATGCTTCAGAACTCTTACATTGTTCTCGGAATTCTGCTGACGTTTAAAAATGCTTCGGAACTCTTCCATTGTTCTCTGAATTCCGCTGACGTTTAAAAATGCTTCGGTACTCTTCCTTTGTTCTCGGAATTCCGCTGACATATAAAAATGCTTCGGAAATCTTGCATTGTTCTCGGCATTCCGCTGACGTTTAAAAATGCTTCGGAACTCTTCAATTGTTCTCGGAATTCTGCTGAACTTTTAAAATGCTTTGGAACTCTTCCATTGCTCTCGGAATTCTGCTGAAGTTTAAAAATGCTTCAGAACTCTTACATTGTTCTCGGAATTCTGCTGAAGTTTAAAAATGCTTCGGTACTCTTCCATTGTTCTCGGAATTCCGCTGACATATAAAAATGCTTCGGAAATCTTGCATTGTTCTCGGCATTCCGCTGACGTTTAAAAATGCTTCGGAACTCTTCCATTGTTCTCAGAATTCCGCTGACGTTTAAAAATGCTTCGGAAATCTTCCATTGTTTTCAAAATTCCGCTGACGTTTAAAAATGCTTCGGAACTCTTCAATTGTTCTCGGAATTCTGCTGAACTTTTAAAATGCTTTGGAACTCTTCCATTGCTCTCGGAATTCTGCTGAAGTTTAAAAATGCTTCGGAACTCTTCCATTGTTCTCGTAATTCTGCTGAAGTTTAAAAATGTTTTGGAACTCTTCCATTGTTCTCAGAATTCCGCTGACGTTTAAAAATGCTTCGGAAATCTTCCATTGTTTTCAAAATTCCGCTGACATATAAAAATGCTTCGGAAATCTTGCATTGTTCTCGGAATTCCGCTGACATATAAAAATGCTTCGGAAATTTTGCATTGTTCTCGGCATTCCGCTGACGTTTAAAAATGCTTCGGAACTCTTCAATTGTTCTCGGAATTCTGCTGAACTTTTAAAATGCTTCGGAACTCTTCCATTGCTCTCGGAATTCTGCTGAAGTTTAAAAATGCTTCAGAACTCTTACATTGTTCTCGGAATTCTGCTGACGTTTAAAAATGCTTCGGAACTCTTCCATTGTTCTCTGAATTCCGCTGACGTTTAAAAATGCTTCGGTACTCTTCCTTTGTTCTCGGAATTCCGCTGACATATAAAAATGCTTCGGAAATCTTGCATTGTTCTCGGCATTCCGCTGACGTTTAAAAATGCTTCGGAACTCTTCAATTGTTCTCGGAATTCTGCTGAACTTTTAAAATGCTTTGGAACTCTTCCATTGCTCTCGGAATTCTGCTGAAGTTTAAAAATGCTTCAGAACTCTTACATTGTTCTCGGAATTCTGCTGAAGTTTAAAAATGCTTCGGTACTCTTCCATTGTTCTCGGAATTCCGCTGACATATAAAAATGCTTCGGAAATCTTGCATTGTTCTCGGCATTCCGCTGACGTTTAAAAATGCTTCGGAACTCTTCCATTGTTCTCAGAATTCCGCTGACGTTTAAAAATGCTTCGGAAATCTTCCATTGTTTTCAAAATTCCGCTGACGTTTAAAAATGCTTCGGAACTCTTCAATTGTTCTCGGAATTCTGCTGAACTTTTAAAATGCTTTGGAACTCTTCCATTGCTCTCGGAATTCTGCTGAAGTTTAAAAATGCTTCGGAACTCTTCCATTGTTCTCGTAATTCTGCTGAAGTTTAAAAATGTTTTGGAACTCTTCCATTGTTCTCAGAATTCCGCTGACGTTTAAAAATGCTTCGGAAATCTTCCATTGTTTTCAAAATTCCGCTGACATATAAAAATGCTTCGGAAATCTTGCATTGTTCTCGGCATTCCGCTGACGTTTAAAAATGCTTCAGAATTCTTCAATTGTTCTCGGAATTCTGCTGAACTTTTAAAATGCTTTGGAACTCTTCCATTGCTCTCGCAATTCTGCTGACGTTTAAAAATGCTTCGGAACTCTTCCATTGTTCTCGGAATTCTGCTGACGTTTAAAAATGCTTCGGAACTCTTCCATTGTTCTCAGAATTCCGCTGACGTTTAAAAATGCTTCACAACTCTTCCATTGTTCTCGGAATTCCGCTGACTTTTAAAAATACTTTGAAACTCTTCCATTGTTCTCCAAATTCCGCTGAAGTTTAAAAATGCTTCGGAACCCTTCCATTGTTCTCGGAATTCTGCTGAAGTTTAAAAATGCTTCGGAACTCTTCCATTGTTCTCAGAATTCCGCTGAAGTTTAAAAATGCTTCGGAACTCTTCCATTGTTCTCGGAATTCCGCTGAAGTTTAAAAATTCATCTGAACTCTTCCATTATTCTCGGAATTCGTGTGAATTTTAAAAATGCTTCGGAACTCTTCTATTGTTCTCGGAATTCCGCTGAAGTTTAAAAATGCTTAAAATCTCTTACATTGTACTCGGAAATCCGCTGAAGTTTAAAAATGCTTCGGAACTCTTCCATTGCTCTCGGAATTCTGCTGAAGTTTAAAAATGCTTCAGAACTCTTACATTGTTCTCGGAATTCTGCTGACGTTTAAAAATGCTTCGGAACTCTTCCATTGTTCTCTGAATTCCGCTGACGTTTAAAAATGCTTCGGTACTCTTCCTTTGTTCTCGGAATTCCGCTGACATATAAAAATGCTTCGGAAATCTTGCATTGTTCTCGGCATTCCGCTGACGTTTAAAAATGCTTCGGAACTTTTCAATTGTTCTCGGAATTCTGACGAACTTTTAAAATGCTTTGGAACTCTTCCATTGCTCTCGGAATTCTGCTGAAGTTTAAAAATGCTTCAGAACTCTTCCATTGTTCTCGGAATTCTGCTGTAGTTTAAAAATGCTTCGGAACTCTTCCATTGTTCTCAGAATTCCGCTGACGTTTAAAATTGCTTCGGAAATCTTCCATTGTTTTCAAAATTCCGCTGACGTTTAAAAATGCTTCAGAACTCTTCCATTGTTCTCGGAATTCAGCTGACGTTTTAAAATGCTTCGGTACTCTTCCATTGTTCTCGGAATTCTGCTGACGTTTAATAATGCTTCGCAACTTTTTCATTGTTCTCGGAATTCCGCTGACGGTTAAAAATGCTTCGGAACTCTTCAATTGTTCTCGGAATTCTGTTGAACTTTTAAAATGCTTTGGAACTCTTCCATTGCTCTCGGAATTCTGCTGAAGTTTAAAAATGCTTCAGAACTCTTACATTGTTCTCGGAATTCTGCTGACGTTTAAAAATGCTTCGGAACTCTACCATTGTTCTCGGAATTCCGCTGACGTTTAATAATGCTTAGCAACTCTTTCATTGTTCTCGGAATTCCACTGACGTTTAAAAATGCTTCGGAACTCTACCATTGTTCTCGGAATTCCGTTGAAGTTTAAAAATGCTTCGAAACTCTTCCATTGTTCTCGGAATTCTGCTGAAGTTTAAAAATGCTTCGGAACTCTTCCATTGTTCTCGGAATTCCGCTGACGTTTAATAATGCTTAGCAACTCTTTCATTGTTCTCGGAATTCCACTGATGTTTAAAAATGCTTCGGAACTCTTCCATTGTTCTCGGAATTCCGTTGAAGTTTAAAAATGCTTCGAAACTCTTCCATTGTTCTCGGAATTCTGCTGAAGTTTAAAAATGCTTCGGAACTCTTTCATTGTTCTCAGAATTCCGCTGACATTTAAAAATGCTTTGGTACTCTTCCATTGTTCTCGGAATTCCGCTGACATATAAAAATGCTTCGGAAATCTTGCATTGTTCTCGGCATTCCGCTGACGTTTAAAAATGCTTCGGAACTCTTCAATTGTTCTCGGAATTCTGCTGAACTTTTAAAATGCTTCGGAACTCTTCCATTGCTCTCGGAATTCTGCTGAAGTTTAAAAATGCTTCAGAACTCTTACATTGTTCTCGGAATTCTGCTGACGTTTAAAAATGCTTCGGAACTCTTCCATTGTTCTCGGAATTCCGCTGACGTTTAAAAATGCTTCGGTACTCTTCCTTTGTTCTCGGAATTCCGCTGACATATAAAAATGCTTCGGAAATCTTGCATTGTTCTCGGCATTCCGCTGACGTTTAAAAATGCTTCGGAACTCTTCAATTGTTCTCGGAATTCTGCTGAACTTTTAAAATGCTTTGGAACTCTTCCATTGCTCTCGGAATTCTGCTGAAGTTTAAAAATGCTTCAGAACTCTTACATTGTTCTCGGAATTCTGCTGAAGTTTAAAAATGCTTCGGTACTCTTCCATTGTTCTCGGAATTCCGCTGACATATAAAAATGCTTCGGAAATCTTGCATTGTTCTCGGCATTCCGCTGACGTTTAAAAATGCTTCGGAACTCTTCCATTGTTCTCAGAATTCTGCTGAAGTTTAAAAATGCTTCGGAACTCTTCCATTGTTCTCGGAATTCCGTTGAAGTTTAAAAATGCTTCAAAACTCTTCCATTGTTCTCGGAATTCTGCAGAAGTTTAAAAATGCTTCGGAACTCTTCCATTGTTCTCGGAATTCTGCTGAAGTTTAAAAATGCTTCGGAACTCTTCCATTGTTCTCAGAATTCCGCTAACGTTTAAAAATGCTTCGGAAATGTTCCATTGTTTTCAAAATTCCGCTGACGCTTAAAAATGCTTCAGAACTCTTCCATTGTTCTTGGAATTCTGTTGAAGTTTAAAAATGCTTCTAAACTCTTCCATTGTTCTCGGAATTCTGCTGAAGTTTAAAAATGCTTCGGAACTCTTCCATTGTTCTCGAAATTCCGCTGACATATAAAAATGCTTCAGAAATCTTGCATTGTTCTCGGCATTCCGCTGACGTTTAAAAATGCTTCGGAACTCTTCAATTGTTCTCGGAATTCTGCTGAACTTTTAAAATGCTTTGGAACTCTTCCATTGCTCTCGCAATTCTGCTGACGTTTAAAAATGCTTCGGAACTCTTCCATTGTTCTCGGAATTCTGCTGACGTTTAAAAATGCTTCGGAACTCTTCCATTGTTCTCAGAATTCCGCTGACGTTTAAAAATGCTTCACAACTCTTCCATTGTTCTCGGAATTCCGCTGACTTTTAAAAATACTTCGAAACTCTTCCATTGTTCTCCAAATTCCGCTGAAGTTTAAAAATGCTTCGGAACCCTTCCATTGTTCTCGGAATTCTGCTGAAGTTTAAAAATGCTTCGGAACTCTTCCATTGTTCTCAGAATTCCGCTGAAGTTTAAAAATGCTTCGGAACTCTTCCATTGTTCTCGGAATTCCGCTGAAGTTTAAAAATTCATCTGAACTCTTCCATTATTCTCGGAATTCGTGTGAATTTTAAAAATGCTTCAGAACTCTTCTATTGTTCTCGGAATTCCGCTGAAGTTTAAAAATGCTTAAAATCTCTTACATTGTACTCGGAAATCCGCTGAAGTTTAAAAATGCTTCGGAACTCTTCCATTGCTCTCGGAATTCTGCTGAAGTTTAAAAATGCTTCAGAACTCTTACATTGTTCTCGGAATTCAGCTGACGTTTAAAAATGCTTCGGAACTCTTCCATTGTTCTCTGAATTCCGCTGACGTTTAAAAATGCTTCGGTACTCTTCCTTTGTTCTCGGAATTCCGCTGACATATAAAAATGCTTCGGAAATCTTGCATTGTTCTCGGCATTCCGCTGACGTTTAAAAATGCTTCGGAACTTTTCAATTGTTCTCGGAATTCTGCCGAACTTTTAAAATGCTTTGGAACTCTTCCATTGCTCTCGGAATTCTGCTGAAGTTTAAAAATGCTTCAGAACTCTTCCATTGTTCTCGGAATTCTGCTGTAGTTTAAAAATGCTTCGGAACTCTTCCATTGTTCTCAGAATTCCGCTGACGTTTAAAATTGCTTCGGAAATCTTCCATTGTTTTCAAAATTCCGCTGACGTTTAAAAATGCTTCAGAACTCTTCCATTGTTCTCGGAATTCCGCTGACGTTTTAAAATGCTTCGGTACTCTTCCATTGTTCTCGGAATTCTGCTGACGTTTAATAATGCTTCGCAACTTTTTCATTGTTCTCGGAATTCCGCTGACGGTTAAAAATGCTTCGGAACTCTTCAATTGTTCTCGGAATTCTGTTGAACTTTTAAAATGCTTTGGAACTCTTCCATTGCTCTCGGAATTCTGCTGAAGTTTAAAAATGCTTCAGAACTCTTACATTGTTCTCGGAATTCTGCTGACGTTTAAAAATGCTTCGGAACTCTACCATTGTTCTCGGAATTCCGTTGAAGTTTAAAAATGCTTCGAAACTCTTCCATTGTTCTCGGAATTCTGCTGAAGTTTAAAAATGCTTCGGAACTCTTCCATTGTTCTCGGAATTCCGCTGACGTTTAATAATGCTTAGCAACTCTTTCATTGTTCTCGGAATTCCACTGACGTTTAAAAATGCTTCGGAACTCTTCCATTGTTCTCGGAATTCCGTTGAAGTTTAAAAATGCTTCGAAACTCTTCCATTGTTCTCGGAATTCTGCTGAAGTTTAAAAATGCTTCGGAACTCTTTCATTGTTCTCAGAATTCCGCTGACATTTAAAAATGCTTTGGTACTCTTCCATTGTTCTCGGAATTCCGCTGACATATAAAAATGCTTCGGAAATCTTGCATTGTTCTCGGCATTCCGCTGACGTTTAAAAATGCTTCGGAACTCTTCAATTGTTCTCGGAATTCTGCTGAACTTTTAAAATGCTTTGGAACTCTTCCATTGCTCTCGGAATTCTGCTGAAGTTTAAAAATGCTTCAGAACTCTTACATTGTTCTCGGAATTCTGCTGAAGTTTAAAAATGCTTCGGTACTCTTCCATTGTTCTCGGAATTCCGCTGACATATAAAAATGCTTTGGAAATCTTGCATTGTTCTCGGCATTCCGCTGACGTTTAAAAATGCTTCGGAACTCTTCCATTGTTCTCAGAATTCCGCTGACGTTTAAAAATGCTTAGGAAATCTTCCATTGTTTTCAAAATTCCGCTGACGTTTAAAAATGCTTCAGAACTCTTCCATTGTTCTCGGAATTCCGCTGACGTTTAAAAATGCTTTGGAACTCTTCCATTGTTCTTGGAATTCTGCTGAAGTTTAAAAATGCTTCGGAACTCTTCCATTGTTCTCAGAATTCCGCTGACGTTTAAAAATGCTTCGGTACTCTTCCATTGTTCTCGGAATTCCACTGACATATAAAAATGCTTCGGAAATCTTGCATTGTTCTCGGCATTCCGCTGACGTTTAAAAATGCTTCGGAACTCTTCAATTGTTCTCGGAATTCTGCTGAACTTTTAAAATGCTTTGGAACTCTTCCATTGCTCTCGGAATTCTGCTGAAGTTTAAAAATGCTTCGGAACTCTTCCATTGTTCTCGGAATTCTGCTGAAGTTTAAAAATGTTTTGGAACTCTTCCATTGTTCTCAGAATTCCGCTGACGTTTAAAAATGCTTCGGAAATCTTCCATTGTTTTCAAAATTCCGCTGACATATAAAAATGCTTCGGAAATCTTGCATTGTTCTCGGCATTCCGCTGACGTTTAAAAATGCTTCAGAATTCTTCAATTGTTCTCGGAATTCTGCTGAACTTTTAAAATGCTTTGGAACTCTTCCATTGCTCTCGGAATTCTGCTGAAGTTTAAAAATGCTTCGGAACTCTTCCATTGTTCTCGGAATTCCGTTGAAGTTTAAAAATGCTTCAAAACTCTTCCATTGTTCTCGGAATTCTGCTGAAGTTTAAAAATGCTTCGGAACTCTTCCATTGTTCTCGGAATTCTGCTGAAGTTTAAAAATGCTTCGGAACTCTTCCATTGTTCTCAGAATTCCGCTAACGTTTAAAAATGCTTCGGAAATGTTCCATTGTTTTCAAAATTCCGCTGACGCTTAAAAATGCTTCAGAACTCTTCCATTGTTCTCGGAATTCTGTTGAAGTTTAAAAATGCTTCTAAACTCTTCCATTGTTCTCGGAATTCTGCTGAAGTTTAAAAATGCTTCGGAACTCTTCCATTGTTCTCGGAATTCCGCTGACATATAAAAATGCTTCGGAAATCTTGCATTGTTCTCGGCATTCCGCTGACGTTTAAAAATGCTTCGGAACTCTTCTATTGTTCTCGGAATTCTGCTGAACTTTTAAAATGCTTTGGAACTCTTCCATTGCTCTCGCAATTCTGCTGACGTTTAAAAATGCTTCGGAACTCTTCCATTGTTCTCGGAATTCTGCTGACGTTTAAAAATGCTTCGGAACTCTTCCATTGATCTCAGAATTCCGCTGACGTTTAAAAATGCTTCACAACTCTTCCATTGTTCTCGGAATTCCGCTGACTTTTAAAAATACTTCGAAACTCTTCCATTGTTCTCCAAATTCCGCTGAAGTTTAAAAATGCTTCGGAACCCTTCCATTGTTCTCGGAATTCTGCTGAAGTTTAAAAATGCTTCGGAACTCTTCCATTGTTCTCAGAATTCTGCTGACGTTTAAAAATGCTTCAGAACTCTTCCATTGTTCTCGGAATTCCGCTGAAGTTTAAAAATGCTTCGGACCTCTTCCATTGTTCTAGGAATTCTGCTGAAGTTTAAAAATTCATATGAACTCTTCCATTATTCTCGGAATTTGTGTGAATTTTAAAAATGCTTCGGAACTCTTCTATTGTTCTCGGAATTCCGCTGAAGTTTAAAAATGCTTAAAATCTCTTACATTGTACTCGGAATTCCGCTGAAGTTTAAAAATGCTTCGGAACTCTTCCATTGCTCTCGGAATTCTGCTGAAGTTTAAAAATGCTTCAGAACTCTTACATTGTTCTCGGAATTCTGCTGACGTTTAAAAATGCTTCGGAACTCTTCCTTTGTTCTCGGAATTCCGCTGACATATAAAAATGCTTCGGAAATCTTGCATTGTTCTCGGCATTCCGCTGACGTTTAAAAATGCTTCGGAACTCTTCAATTGTTCTCGGAATTCTGCCGAACTTTTAAAATGCTTTGTAACTCTTCCATTGCTCTCGGAATTCTGCTGAAGTTTAAAAATGCTTCAGAACTCTTCCATTGTTCTCGGAATTCTGCTGTAGTTTAAAAATGCTTCGGAACTCTTCCATTGTTCTCAGAATTCCGCTGACGTTTAAAAATGCTTCGGAAATCTTCCATTGTTTTCAAAATTCCGCTGACGTTTAAAAATGCTTCAGAACTCTTCCATTGTTCTCGGAATTCCGCTGACGTTTTAAAATGCTTCGGTACTCTTCCATTGTTCTCGGAATTCCGCTGACATATAAAAATGCTTCGGAAATCTTGCATTGTTCTCGGCATTCCGCTGACGTTTAAAAATGCTTCGGAACTCTTCCATTGTTCTCAGAATTCCGCTGATGTTTAAAAATGCTTCGGAAATCTTCCATTGTTTTCAAAATTCCGCTGACGTTTAAAAATGCTTCAGAACTCTTCCATTGTTCTCGGAATTCCGCTGACGTTTAAAAATGCTTTGGAACTCTTCCATTATTCTCGGAATTCTGCTGAAGTTTAAAAATGCTTCGGAACTCTTCCATTGTTCTCAGAATTCCGCTGACGTTTAAAAATGCTTCGGTACTCTTCCATTGTTCTCGGAATTCCGTTGAAGTTTAAAGATGCTTCGAAACTCTTCCATTGTTCTCGGAATTCCGTTGAAGTTTAAAAATGCTTCAGAACTCTTCCATTGTTCTCGGAATTCTGCTGAAGTTTAAAAATGCTTCGGAACTCTTTCATTGTTCTCAGAATTCCGCTGACATTTAAAAATGCTTTGGTACTCTTCCATTGTTCTCTGAATTCCGCTGACATATAAAAATGCTTCGGAAATCTTGCATTGTTCTCGGCATTCCGCTGACGTTTAAAAATGCTTCGGAACTCTTCAATTGTTCTCGGAATTCTGCTGAACTTTTAAAATGCTTTGGAACTCTTCCATTGCTCTCGGAATTCTGCTGAAGTTTAAAAATGCTTCAGAACTCTTACATTGTTCTCGGAATTCTGCTGAAGTTTAAAAATGCTTCGGTACTCTTCCATTGTTCTCGGAATTCCGCTGACATATAAAAATGCTTCGGAAATCTTGCATTGTTCTCGGCATTCCGCTGACGTTTAAAAATGCTTCGGAACTCTTCCATTGTTCTCAGAATTCCGCTGACGTTTAAAAATGCTTCGGAAATCTTCCATTGTTTTCAAAATTCCGCTGATGTTTAAAAATGCTTCAGAACTCTTCCATTGTTCTCGGAATTCCGCTGACGTTTAAAAATGCTTTGGAACTCTTCCATTGTTCTTGGAATTCTGCTGAAGTTAAAAATGCTTCGGAACTCTTCCATTGTTCTCAGAATTCCGCTGACGTTTAAAAATGCTTCGGTACTCTTCCATTGTTCTCGGAATTCCACTGACATATAAAAATGCTTCGGAAATCTTGCATTGTTCTCGGCATTCCGCTGACGTTTAAAAATGCTTCGGAACTCTTCAATTGTTCTCGGAATTCTGCTGAACTTTTAAAATGCTTTGGAACTCTTCCATTGCTCTCGGAATTCTGCTGAAGTTTAAAAATGCTTCGGAACTCTTCCATTGTTCTCGGAATTCTGCTGAAGTTTAAAAATGTTTTGGAACTCTTCCATTGTTCTCAGAATTCCGCTGACGTTTAAAAATGCTTCGGAAATCTTCCATTGTTTTCAAAATTCCGCTGACATACAAAAATGCTTCGGAAATCTTGCATTGTTCTCGGCATTCCGCTGACGTTTAAAAATGCTTCAGAATTCTTCAATTGTTCTCGGAATTCTGCTGAACTTTTAAAATGCTTTGGAACTCTTCCATTGCTCTCGGAATTCTGCTGAAGTTTAAAAATGCTTCGGAACTCTTCCATTGTTCTCGGAATTCCGTTGAAGTTTAAAAATGCTTCGAAACTCTTCCATTGTTCTCGGAATTCTGCTGAAGTTTAAAAATGCTTCGGAACTCTTCCATTATTCTCAGAATTCCGCTAACGTTTAAAAATGCTTTGGAAATCTTCCATTGTTTTCAAAATTCCGCTGACGCTTAAAAATGCTTCAGAACTCTTCCATTGTTCTCTGAATTCCGCTGACGTTTATTAATGCTTCGCAACTCTTTCATTGTACTCGGAATTCCGCTAACGTTTAAAAATGCTTCGGAAATCTTCCATTGTTTTCAAAATTCCGCTGATGTTTAAAAATGCTTCAGAACTCTTCCATTGTTCTCGGAATTCCGCTGACGTTTAAAAATGCTTTGGAACTCTTCCATTGTTCTTGGAATTCTGCTGAAGTTAAAAATGCTTCGGAACTCTTCCATTGTTCTCAGAATTCCGCTGACGTTTAAAAATGCTGCGGTACTCTTCCATTGTTCTCGGAATTCCACTGACATATAAAAATGCTTCGGAAATCTTGCATTGTTCTCGGCATTCCGCTGACGTTTAAAAATGCTTCGGAACTCTTCAATTGTTCTCGGAATTCTGCTGAACTTTTAAAATGCTTTGGAACTCTTCCATTGCTCTCGGAATTCTGCTGAAGTTTAAAAATGCTTCGGAACTCTTCCATTGTTCTCGGAATTCTGCTGAAGTTTAAAAATGTTTTGGAACTCTTCCATTGTTCTCAGAATTCCGCTGACGTTTAAAAATGCTTCGGAAATCTTCCATTGTTTTCAAAATTCCGCTGACATACAAAAATGCTTCGGAAATCTTGCATTGTTCTCGGCATTCCGCTGACGTTTAAAAATGCTTCAGAATTCTTCAATTGTTCTCGGATTTCTGCTGAACTTTTAAAATGCTTTGGAACTCTTCCATTGCTCTCGGAATTCTGCTGAAGTTTAAAAATGCTTCGGAACTCTTCCATTGTTCTCGGAATTCCGTTGAAGTTTAAAAATGCTTCGAAACTCTTCCATTGTTCTCGGAATTCTGCTGAAGTTTAAAAATGCTTCGGAACTCTTCCATTATTCTCAGAATTCCGCTAACGTTTAAAAATGCTTCGGAAATCTTCCATTGTTTTCAAAATTCCGCTGACGCTTAAAAATGCTTCAGAACTCTTCCATTGTTCTCTGAATTCCGCTGACGTTTAATAATGCTTCGCAACTCTTTCATTGTACTCGGAATTCCGCTAACGTTTAAAAATGCTTCGGAACTCTTCCATTGTTCTCGGAATTCCATTGAAGTTTAAAAATGCTTCGAAACTCTTCCATTGTTCTGGGAATTCTGCTGAAGTTTAAAAATGCTTAGGAAATCTTCCATTGTTTTCAAAATTCTGCTGAAGTTTAAAAATGCTTCGGAACTCTTCCATTGTTCTCGGAATTCCGCTGACATATAAAAATGCTTCGGAAATCTTGCATTGTTCTCGGCATTCCGCTGAAGTTTAAAAATGCTTCGGACCTCTTCCATTGTTCTAGGAATTCTGCTAAAGTTTAAAAATTCATCTGAACTTTTCCATTATTCTCGGAATTCGTGTGAATTTTAAAAATGCTTCGGAACTCTTCTATTGTTCTCGGAATTCCGCTGAAGTTTAAAAATGCTTCGGAACTCTTCCATTGCTCTCGGAATTCTGCTGAAGTTTAAAAATGCTTCGGAACTCTTCCATTGTTCTCAGAATTCCGCTGACGTTTAAAAATGCTTAGGAAATCTTCCATTGTTTTCAAAATTCTGCTGAAGTTTAATAATGCTTCGCAACTCTTTCATTGTTCTCGGAATTCCGCTGATGTTTAAAAATGCTTCGGAACTCTTCCATTGTTCTCGGAATTCTGTTGAAGTTTAAAAATGCTTCTAAACTCTTCCATTGTTCTCGGAATTCTGCTGAAGTTTAAAAATGCTTCGGAACTCTTCCATTGTTCTCGGAATTCCGCTGACATATAAAAATGCTTCGGAAATCTTGCATTGTTCTCGGCATTCCGCTGACGTTTAAAAATGCTTCGGAACTCTTCAATTGTTCTCGGAATTCTGCTGAACTTTTAAAATGCTTTGGAACTCTTCCATTGCTCTCGCAATTCTGCTGACGTTTAAAAATGCTTCGGAACTCTTCCATTGTTCTCGGAATTCTGCTGACGTTTAAAAATGCTTCGGAACTCTTCCATTGTTCTCGGAATTCCGCTGACGTTTAAAAATGCTTCACAACTCTTCCATTGTTCTCGGAATTCCGCTGACTTTTAAAAATACTTCGAAACTCTTCCATTGTTCTCCAAATTCCGCTGAAGTTTAAAAATGCTTCGGAACCCTTCCATTGTTCTCGGAATTCTGCTGACGTTTAAAAATGCTTCGGAACTCTTCCATTGTTCTCAAAATTCCGCTGACGTTTAAAAATGCTTCGGAAATCTTCCATTGTTTTCAAAATTCCGCTGATGTTTAAAAATGCTTCAGAACTCTTCCATTGTTCTCGGAATTCCGCTGACGTTTAAAAATGCTTCGGAACCCTTCCATTGTTCTCGGAATTCTGCTGAAGTTTAAAAATGCTTCGGAACTCTTCCATTGTTCTCAGAATTCTGCTGACGTTTAAAAATGCTTCGGAACTCTTCCATTGTTCTCGGAATTCCGCTGAAGTTTAAAAATGCTTCAGACCTCTTCCATTGTTCTAGGAATTCTGCTGAAGTTTAAAAATTCATCTGAACTCTTCCATTATTCTCGGAATTCGTGTGAATTTTAAAAATGCTTCGGAACTCTTCTATTGTTCTCGGAATTCCGCTGAAGTTTAAAAATGCTTAAAATCTCTTACATTGTACTCGGAATTCCGCTGAAGTTTAAAAATGCTTCGGAACTCTTCCATTGCTCTCGGAATTCTGCTGAAGTTTAAAAATGCTTCAGAACTCTTACATTGTTCTCGGAATTCTGCTGACGTTTAAAAATGCTTCGGAACTCTTCCATTGTTCTCTGAATTCCGCTGACGTTTAAAAATGCTTCGGTACTCTTCCTTTGTTCTCGGAATTCCGCTGACATATAAAAATGCTTCGGAAATCTTGCATTGTTCTCGGCATTCCGCTGACGTTTAAAAATGCTTCGGAACTCTTCCATTGTTCTCAAAATTCCGCTGACGTTTAAAAATGCTTCAGAACTCTTCCATTGTTCTCGGAATTCCGCTGACGTTTAAAAATGCTTTGGAACTCTTCCATTGTTCTTGGAATTCTGCTGAAGTTAAAAATGCTTCGGAACTCTCCCATTGTTCTCAGAATTCCGCTGACGTTTAAAAATGCTTCGGTACTCTTCCATTGTTCTCGGAATTCCACTGACATATAAAAATGCTTCGGAAATCTTGCATTGTTCTCGGCATTCCGCTGACGTTTAAAAATGCTTCGGAACTCTTCAATTGTTCTCGGAATTCTGCTGAACTTTTAAAATGCTTTGGAACTCTTCCATTGCTCTCGGAATTCTGCTGAAGTTTAAAAATGCTTCGGAACTCTTCCATTGTTCTCGGAATTCTGCTGAAGTTTAAAAATGTTTTGGAACTCTTCCATTGTTCTCAGAATTCCGCTGACGTTTAAAAATGCTTCGGAAATCTTCCATTGTTTTCAAAATTCCGCTGACGTTTAAAAATGCTTCAGAACTCTTCCATTGTTCTCGGAATTCCGCTGACGTTTTAAAATGCTTCGGTACTCTTCCATTGTTCTCGGAATTCCGCTGACATATAAAAATGCTTCGGAAATCTTGCATTGTTCTCGGCATTCCGCTGACGTTTAAAAATGCTTCGGAACTCTTCCATTGTTCTCAGAATTCCGCTGACGTTTAAAAATGCTTCGGAAATCTTCCATTGTTTTCAAAATTCCGCTGACGTTTAAAAATGCTTCAGAACTCTTCCATTGTTCTCGGAATTCCGCTGACGTTTAAAAATGCTATGGAACTCTTGCATTTTTCTCGGCATTCCGCTGACGTTTAAAAATGCTTCGGAACTCTTCAATTGTTCTCGGAATTCTGCCGAACTTTTAAAATGCTTTGTAACTCTTCCATTGCTCTCGGAATTCTGCTGAAGTTTAAAAATGCTTCAGAACTCTTCCATTGTTCTCGGAATTCTGCTGTAGTTTAAAAATGCTTCGGAACTCTTCCATTGTTCTCAGAATTCCGCTGACGTTTAAAAATGCTTAGGAAATCTTCCATTGTTTTCAAAATTCTGCTGAAGTTTAAAAATGCTTCGGAACTCTTCCATTGTTCTCGGAATTCCGCTGACATATAAAAATGGTTCGGAACTCTTCCATTCTTCTCTGAATTCCGCTGACATTTAAAAATGCTTCGGTACTCTTCCTTTGTTCTCGGAATTCCGCTGACATATAAAAATGCTTCGGAAATCTTGCACTGTTCTCGGCATTCCGCTGACGTTTAAAAATGCTTCGGAACTCTTCAATTGTTCTCGGAATTCTGCCGAACTTTTAAAATGCTTTGGAACTCTTCCTTTGCTCTCGGAATTCTGCTGAAGTTTAAAAATGCTTCAGAACTCTTCCATTGTTCTCGGAATTCTGCTGTAGTTTAAAAATGCTTCGGAACTCTTCCATTGTTCTCAGAATTCCGCTGATGTTTAAAAATGCTTCGGAAATCTTCCATTGTTTTCAAAATTCCGCTGACGTTTAAAAATGCTTCAGAACTCTTCCATTGTTCTCGGAATTCCGCTGACGTTTAAAAATGCTTTGGAACTCTTCCATTATTCTCGGAATTCTGCTGAAGTTTAAAAATGCTTCGGAACTCTTCCATTGTTCTCAGAATTCCGCTGACGTTTAAAAATGCTTCGGTACTCTTCCATTGTTCTCGGAATTCCGTTGAAGTTTAAAAATGCTTCGAAACTCTTCCATTGTTCTCGGAATTCCGTTGAAGTTTAAAAATGCTTCGAAACTCTTCCATTGTTCTCGGAATTCTGCTGAAGTTTAAAAATGCTTCGGAACTCTTTCATTGTTCTCAGAATTCCGCTGACATTTAAAAATGCTTTGGTACTCTTCCATTGTTCTCTGAATTCCGCTGACATATAAAAATGCTTCGGAAATCTTGCATTGTTCTCGGCATTCCGCTGACGTTTAAAAATGCTTCGGAACTCTTCAATTGTTCTCGGAATTCTGCTGAACTTTTAAAATGCTTTGGAACTCTTCCATTGCTCTCGGAATTCTGCTGAAGTTTAAAAATGCTTCAGAACTCTTACATTGTTCTCGGAATTCTGCTGAAGTTTAAAAATGCTTCGGTACTCTTCCATTGTTCTCGGAATTCCGCTGACATATAAAAATGCTTCGGAAATCTTGCATTGTTCTCGGCATTCCGCTGACGTTTAAAAATGCTTCGGAACTCTTCCATTGTTCTCAGAATTCCTCTGACGTTTAAAAATGCTTCGGAAATCTTCCATTGTTTTCAAAATTCCGCTGATGTTTAAAAATGCTTCAGAACTCTTCCATTGTTCTCGGAATTCCGCTGACGTTTAAAAATGCTTTGGAACTCTTCCATTGTTCTTGGAATTCTGCTGAAGTTAAAAATGCTTCGGAACTCTTCCATTGTTCTCAGAATTCCGCTGATGTTTAAAAATGCTTCGGTACTCTTCCATTGTTCTCGGAATTCCACTGACATATAAAAATGCTTCGGAAATCTTGCATTGTTCTCGGCATTCCGCTGACGTTTAAAAATGCTTCGGAACTCTTCAATTGTTCTCGGAATTCTGCTGAACTTTTAAAATGCTTTGGAACTCTTCCATTGCTCTCGGAATTCTGCTGAAGTTTAAAAATGCTTCGGAACTCTTCCATTGTTCTCGGAATTCTGCTGAAGTTTAAAAATGTTTTGGAACTCTTCCATTGTTCTCAGAATTCCGCTGACGTTTAAAAATGCTTCGGAAATCTTCCATTGTTTTCAAAATTCCGCTGACATATAAAAATGCTTCGGAAATCTTGCATTGTTCTCGGCATTCCGCTGACGTTTAAAAATGCTTCAGAATTCTTCAATCGTTCTCGGAATTCTGCTGAACTTTTAAAATGCTTTGAAACTCTTCCATTGCTCTCGGAATTCTGCTGAAGTTTAAAAATGCTTCGGAACTCTTCCATTGTTCTCGGAATTCCGTTGAAGTTTAAAAATGCTTCGAAACTCTTCCATTGTTCTCGGAATTCTGCTGAAGTTTAAAAATGCTTCGGAACTCTTCCATTGTTCTCAGAATTCCGCTAACGTTTAAAAATGCTTCGGAAATCTTCCATTGTTTTCAAAATTCCGCTGACGCTTAAAAATGCTTCAGAACTCTTCCATTGTTCTCTGAATTCCGCTGACGTTTAATAATGCTTCGCAACTCTTTCATTGTACTCGGAATTCCGCTAACGTTTAAAAATGCTTCGGAACTCTTCCATTGTTCTCGGAATTCCGTTGAAGTTTAAAAATGCTTCGAAACTCTTCCATTGTTCTGGGAATTCTGCTGAAGTTTAAAAATGCTTCAGAACTCTTCCATTGTTCTCGGAATTCCGCTGACGTTTAATAATGCTTCGCAACTCTTTTATTGTTCTCGGAATTCCGCTGATGCTTAAAAATGCTTCGGAACTCTTCCATTGTTCTCGGAATTCTGCTGAAGTTTAAAAATGCTTCGGAACTCTTCCATTGTTCTCGGAATTCCGCTGACATATAAAAATGCTTCGGAAATCTTGCATTGTTCTCGGCATTCCGCTGACGTTTAAAAATGCTTCGGAACTCTTCAATTGTTCTCGGAATTCTGCTGAACTTTTAAAATGCTTTGGAACTCTTCCATTGCTCTCGCAATTCTGCTGATGTTTAAAAATGCTTCGGATCTCTTCCATTGTTCTCGGAATTCTGCTGATGTTTAAAAATGCTTCGGAACTCTTCCATTGTTCTCGGAATTCCGCTGACGTTTAAAAATGCTTCACAACTCTTCCATTGTTCTCGGAATTCCGCTGACTTTTAAAAATACTTCGAAACTCTTCCATTGTTCTCCAAATTCCGCTGAAGTTTAAAAATGCTTCGGAACCCTTCCATTGTTCTCGGAATTCTGCTGACGTTTAAAAATGCTTCGAAACTCTTCCATTGTTCTCTGAATTCCGCTGACGTTTAAAAATGCTTCGGTACTCTTCCTTTGTTCTCGGAATTCCGCTGACATATAAAAATGCTTCGGAAATCTTGCATTGTTCTCGGCATTCCGCTGACGTTTAAAAATGCTTCGGAACTCTTCAATTGTTCTCGGAATTCTGCCAAACTTTTAAAATGCTTTGGAACTCTTCCATTGCTCTCGGAATTCTGCTGAAGTTTAAAAATGCTTCGGAACTCTTCCATTGTTCTCGGAATTCCGCTGACGTTTAAAAATGCTTCACAACTCTTCCATTGTTCTCGGAATTCCGCTGACTTTTAAAAATACTTCGAAACTCTTCCATTGTTCTCCAAATTCCGCTGAAGTTTAAAAATGCTTCGGAACCCTTCCATTGTTCTCGGAATTCTGCTGACGTTTAAAAATGCTTCGGAACTCTTCCATTGTTCTCAAAATTCCGCTGACGTTTAAAAATGCTTCGGAAATCTTCCATTGTTTTCAAAATTCCGCTGATGTTTAAAAATGCTTCAGAACTCTTCCATTGTTCTCGGAATTCCGCTGACGTTTAAAAATGCTTCGGAACCCTTCCATTGTTCTCGGAATTCTGCTGAAGTTTAAAAATGCTTCGGAACTCTTCCATTGTTCTCAGAATTCTGCTGACGTTTAAAAATGCTTCGGAACTCTTCCATTGTTCTCGGAATTCCGCTGAAGTTTAAAAATGCTTCAGACCTCTTCCATTGTTCTAGGAATTCTGCTGAAGTTTAAAAATTCATCTGAACTCTTCCATTATTCTCGGAATTCGTGTGAATTTTAAAAATGCTTCGGAACTCTTCTATTGTTCTCGGAATTCCGCTGAAGTTTAAAAATGCTTAAAATCTCTTACATTGTACTCGGAATTCCGCTGAAGTTTAAAAATGCTTCGGAACTCTTCCATTGCTCTCGGAATTCTGCTGAAGTTTAAAAATGCTTCAGAACTCTTACATTGTTCTCGGAATTCTGCTGACGTTTAAAAATGCTTCGGAACTCTTCCATTGTTCTCTGAATTCCGCTGACGTTTAAAAATGCTTCGGTACTCTTCCTTTGTTCTCGGAATTCCGCTGACATATAAAAATGCTTCGGAAATCTTGCATTGTTCTCGGCATTCCGCTGACGTTTAAAAATGCTTCGGAACTCTTCCATTGTTCTCAAAATTCCGCTGACGTTTAAAAATGCTTCGGAAATCTTCCATTGTTTTCAAAATTCCGCTGATGTTTAAAAATGCTTCAGAACTCTTCCATTGTTCTCGGAATTCCGCTGACGTTTAAAAATGCTTTGGAACTCTTCCATTGTTCTTGGAATTCTGCTGAAGTTAAAAATGCTTCGGAACTCTCCCATTGTTCTCAGAATTCCGCTGACGTTTAAAAATGCTTCGGTACTCTTCCATTGTTCTCGGAATTCCACTGACATATAAAAATGCTTCGGAAATCTTGCATTGTTCTCGGCATTCCGCTGACGTTTAAAAATGCTTCGGAACTCTTCAATTGTTCTCGGAATTCTGCTGAACTTTTAAAATGCTTTGGAACTCTTCCATTGCTCTCGGAATTCTGCTGAAGTTTAAAAATGCTTCGGAACTCTTCCATTGTTCTCGGAATTCTGCTGAAGTTTAAAAATGTTTTGGAACTCTTCCATTGTTCTCAGAATTCCGCTGACGTTTAAAAATGCTTCGGAAATCTTCCATTGTTTTCAAAATTCCGCTGACGTTTAAAAATGCTTCAGAACTCTTCCATTGTTCTCGGAATTCCGCTGACGTTTTAAAATGCTTCGGTACTCTTCCATTGTTCTCGGAATTCCGCTGACATATAAAAATGCTTCGGAAATCTTGCATTGTTCTCGGCATTCCGCTGACGTTTAAAAATGCTTCGGAACTCTTCCATTGTTCTCAGAATTCCGCTGACGTTTAAAAATGCTTCGGAAATCTTCCATTGTTTTCAAAATTCCGCTGACGTTTAAAAATGCTTCAGAACTCTTCCATTGTTCTCGGAATTCCGCTGACGTTTAAAAATGCTATGGAACTCTTGCATTTTTCTCGGCATTCCGCTGACGTTTAAAAATGCTTCGGAACTCTTCAATTGTTCTCGGAATTCTGCCGAACTTTTAAAATGCTTTGTAACTCTTCCATTGCTCTCGGAATTCTGCTGAAGTTTAAAAATGCTTCAGAACTCTTCCATTGTTCTCGGAATTCTGCTGTAGTTTAAAAATGCTTCGGAACTCTTCCATTGTTCTCAGAATTCCGCTGACGTTTTAAAATGCTTCGGTACTCTTCCATTGTTCTCGGAATTCCGCTGACATATAAAAATGCTTCGGAAATCTTGCATTGTTCTCGGCATTCCGCTGACGTTTAGAAATGCTTCGGAACTCTTCCATTGTTCTCAGAATTCCGCTGATGTTTAAAAATGCTTCGGAAATCTTCCATTGTTTTCAAAATTCCGCTGACGTTTAAAAATGCTTCAGAACTCTTCCATTGTTCTCGGAATTCCGCTGACGTTTAAAAATGCTTTGGAACTCTTCCATTATTCTCGGAATTCTGCTGAAGTTTAAAAATGCTTCGGAACTCTTCCATTGTTCTCAGAATTCCGCTGACGTTTAAAAATGCTTCGGTACTCTTCCATTGTTCTCGGAATTCCGTTGAAGTTTAAAAATGCTTCGAAACTCTTCCATTGTTCTCGGAATTCCGTTGAAGTTTAAAAATGCTTCGGAACTCTTTCATTGTTCTCAGAATTCCGCTGACATTTAAAAATGCTTTGGTACTCTTCCATTGTTCTCTGAATTCCGCTGACATATAAAAATGCTTCGGAAATCTTGCATTGTTCTCGGCATTCCGCTGACGTTTAAAAATGCTTCGGAACTCTTCAATTGTTCTCGGAATTCTGCTGAACTTTTAAAATGCTTTGGAACTCTTCCATTGCTCTCGGAATTCTGCTGAAGTTTAAAAATGCTTCAGAACTCTTACATTGTTCTCGGAATTCTGCTGAAGTTTAAAAATGCTTCGGTACTCTTCCATTGTTCTCGGAATTCCGCTGACATATAAAAATGCTTCGGAAATCTTGCATTGTTCTCGGCATTCCGCTGACGTTTAAAAATGCTTCGGAACTCTTCCATTGTTCTCAAAATTCCGCTGACGTTTAAAAATGCTTCGGAAATCTTCCATTGTTTTCAAAATTCCGCTGATGTTTAAAAATGCTTCAGAACTCTTCCATTGTTCTCGGAATTCCGCTGACGTTTAAAAATGCTTTGGAACTCTTCCATTGTTCTTGGAATTCTGCTGAAGTTAAAAATGCTTCGGAAATCTTGCATTGTTCTCGGCATTCCGCTGACGTTTAAAAATGCTTCGGAACTCTTCAATTGTTCTCGGAATTCTGCTGAACTTTTAAA
Source organism: Phyllobates terribilis (assembly GCF_046119375.1). Classification (NCBI taxonomy): domain Eukaryota; kingdom Metazoa; phylum Chordata; class Amphibia; order Anura; family Dendrobatidae; genus Phyllobates; species Phyllobates terribilis. The sequence continues at coordinate 18,431,284 of NW_027362782.1, forward strand.
ATGCTTTGGAACTCTTCCATTGCTCTCGGAATTCTGCTGAAGTTTAAAAATGCTTCGGAACTCTTCCATTGCTCTCGGAATTCTGCTGAAGTTTAAAAATGCTTCGGAACTCTTCCATTGTTCTCAGAATTCCGCTGACGTTTAAAAATGCTTAGGAAATCTTCCATTGTTTTCAAAATTCTGCTGAAGTTTAAAAATGCTTCGGAACTCTTCCATTGTTCTCGGAATTCCGCTGACATATAAAAATGGTTCGGAACTCTTCCATTCTTCTCTGAATTCCGCTGACATTTAAAAATGCTTCGGTACTCTTCCTTTGTTCTCGGAATTCCGCTGACATATAAAAATGCTTCGGAAATCTTGCACTGTTCTCGGCATTCCGCTGACGTTTAAAAATGCTTCGGAACTCTTCAATTGTTCTCGGAATTCTGCCGAACTTTTAAAATGCTTTGGAACTCTTCCATTGCTCTCGGAATTCTGCTGAAGTTTAAAAATGCTTCAGAACTCTTCCATTGTTCTCGGAATTCTGCTGTAGTTTAAAAATGCTTCGGAACTCTTCCATTGTTCTCAGAATTCCGCTGATGTTTAAAAATGCTTCGGAAATCTTCCATTGTTTTCAAAATTCCGCTGACGTTTAAAAATGCTTCAGAACTCTTCCATTGTTCTCGGAATTCCGCTGACGTTTAAAAATGCTTTGGAACTCTTCCATTATTCTCGGAATTCTGCTGAAGTTTAAAAATGCTTCGGAACTCTTCCATTGTTCTCAGAATTCCGCTGACGTTTAAAAATGCTTCGGTACTCTTCCATTGTTCTCGGAATTCCGTTGAAGTTTAAAAATGCTTCGAAACTCTTCCATTGTTCTCGGAATTCCGTTGAAGTTTAAAAATGCTTCGAAACTCTTCCATTGTTCTCGGAATTCTGCTGAAGTTTAAAAATGCTTCGGAACTCTTTCATTGTTCTCAGAATTCCGCTGACATTTAAAAATGCTTTGGTACTCTTCCATTGTTCTCTGAATTCCGCTGACATATAAAAATGCTTCGGAAATCTTGCATTGTTCTCGGCATTCCGCTGACGTTTAAAAATGCTTCGGAACTCTTCAATTGTTCTCGGAATTCTGCTGAACTTTTAAAATGCTTTGGAACTCTTCCATTGCTCTCGGAATTCTGCTGAAGTTTAAAAATGCTTCAGAACTCTTACATTGTTCTCGGAATTCTGCTGAAGTTTAAAAATGCTTCGGTACTCTTCCATTGTTCTCGGAATTCCGCTGACATATAAAAATGCTTCGGAAATCTTGCATTGTTCTCGGCATTCCGCTGACGTTTAAAAATGCTTCGGAACTCTTCCATTGTTCTCAGAATTCCGCTGACGTTTAAAAATGCTTCGGAAATCTTCCATTGTTTTCAAAATTCCGCTGATGTTTAAAAATGCTTCAGAACTCTTCCATTGTTCTCGGAATTCCGCTGACGTTTAAAAATGCTTTGGAACTCTTCCATTGTTCTTGGAATTCTGCTGAAGTTAAAAATGCTTCGGAACTCTTCCATTGTTCTCAGAATTCCGCTGATGTTTAAAAATGCTTCGGTACTCTTCCATTGTTCTCGGAATTCCACTGACATATAAAAATGCTTCGGAAATCTTGCATTGTTCTCGGCATTCCGCTGACGTTTAAAAATGCTTCGGAACTCTTCAATTGTTCTCGGAATTCTGCTGAACTTTTAAAATGCTTTGGAACTCTTCCATTGCTCTCGGAATTCTGCTGAAGTTTAAAAATGCTTCGGAACTCTTCCATTGTTCTCGGAATTCTGCTGAAGTTTAAAAATGTTTTGGAACTCTTCCATTGTTCTCAGAATTCCGCTGACGTTTAAAAATGCTTCGGAAATCTTCCATTGTTTTCAAAATTCCGCTGACATATAAAAATGCTTCGGAAATCTTGCATTGTTCTCGGCATTCCGCTGACGTTTAAAAATGCTTCAGAATTCTTCAATCGTTCTCGGAATTCTGCTGAACTTTTAAAATGCTTTGAAACTCTTCCATTGCTCTCGGAATTCTGCTGAAGTTTAAAAATGCTTCGGAACTCTTCCATTGTTCTCGGAATTCCGTTGAAGTTTAAAAATGCTTCGAAACTCTTCCATTGTTCTCGGAATTCTGCTGAAGTTTAAAAATGCTTCGGAACTCTTCCATTGTTCTCAGAATTCCGCTAACGTTTAAAAATGCTTCGGAAATCTTCCATTGTTTTCAAAATTCCGCTGACGCTTAAAAATGCTTCAGAACTCTTCCATTGTTCTCTGAATTCCGCTGACGTTTAATAATGCTTCGCAACTCTTTCATTGTACTCGGAATTCCGCTAACGTTTAAAAATGCTTCGGAACTCTTCCATTGTTCTCGGAATTCCGTTGAAGTTTAAAAATGCTTCGAAACTCTTCCATTGTTCTGGGAATTCTGCTGAAGTTTAAAAATGCTTCAGAACTCTTCCATTGTTCTCGGAATTCCGCTGACGTTTAATAATGCTTCGCAACTCTTTTATTGTTCTCGGAATTCCGCTGATGCTTAAAAATGCTTCGGAACTCTTCCATTGTTCTCGGAATTCTGCTGAAGTTTAAAAATGCTTCGGAACTCTTCCATTGTTCTCGGAATTCCGCTGACATATAAAAATGCTTCGGAAATCTTGCATTGTTCTCGGCATTCCGCTGACGTTTAAAAATGCTTCGGAACTCTTCAATTGTTCTCGGAATTCTGCTGAACTTTTAAAATGCTTTGGAACTCTTCCATTGCTCTCGCAATTCTGCTGATGTTTAAAAATGCTTCGGATCTCTTCCATTGTTCTCGGAATTCTGCTGATGTTTAAAAATGCTTCGGAACTCTTCCATTGTTCTCGGAATTCCGCTGACGTTTAAAAATGCTTCACAACTCTTCCATTGTTCTCGGAATTCCGCTGACTTTTAAAAATACTTCGAAACTCTTCCATTGTTCTCCAAATTCCGCTGAAGTTTAAAAATGCTTCGGAACCCTTCCATTGTTCTCGGAATTCTGCTGACGTTTAAAAATGCTTCGAAACTCTTCCATTGTTCTCTGAATTCCGCTGACGTTTAAAAATGCTTCGGTACTCTTCCTTTGTTCTCGGAATTCCGCTGACATATAAAAATGCTTCGGAAATCTTGCATTGTTCTCGGAATTCCGCTGACGTTTAAAAATGCTTCAGAACTCTTCCATTGTTCTCGGAATTCCGCTGACGTTTAATAATGCTTCGCAACTCTTTCATTGTACTCGGAATTCCGCTAACGTTTAAAAATGCTTCGGAACTCTTCCATTGTTCTCGGAATTCCGTTGAAGTTTAAAAATGCTTCGAAACTCTTCCATTGTTCTGGGAATTTTGCTGAAGTTTAAAAATGCTTCAGAACTCTTCCATTGTTCTCGGAATTCCGCTGACGTTTAATAATGCTTCGCAACTCTTTCATTGTTCTCGGAATTCCGCTGATGTTTAAAAATGCTTCGGAACTCTTCCATTGTTCTCGGAATTCTGTTGAAGTTTAAAAATGCTTCTAAACTCTTCCATTGTTCTCGGAATTCTGCTGAAGTTTAAAAATGCTTCGGAACTCTTCCATTGTTCTCGGAATTCCGCTGACATATAAAAATGCTTCGGAAATCTTGCATTGTTCTCGGCATTCCGCTGACGTTTAAAAATGCTTCGGAACTCTTCAATTGTTCTCGGAATTCTGCTGAACTTTTAAAATGCTTTGGAACTCTTCCATTGCTCTCGCAATTCTGCTGACGTTTAAAAATGCTTCGGAACTCTTCCATTGTTCTCGGAATTCTGCTGACGTTTAAAAATGCTTCGGAACTCTTCCATTGTTCTCGGAATTCCGCTGACGTTTAAAAATGCTTCACAACTCTTCCATTGTTCTCGGAATTCCGCTGACTTTTAAAAATACTTCGAAACTCTTCCATTGTTCTCCAAATTCCGCTGAAGTTTAAAAATGCTTCGGAACCCTTCCATTGTTCTCGGAATTCTGCTGAAGTTTAAAAATGCTTCGGAACTCTTCCATTGTTCTCAGAATTCTGCTGACGTTTAAAAATGCTTCGGAACTCTTCCATTGTTCTCGGAATTCCGCTGAAGTTTAAAAATGCTTCAGACCTCTTCCATTGTTCTAGGAATTCTGCTGAAGTTTAAAAATTCATCTGAACTCTTCCATTATTCTCGGAATTCGTGTGAATTTTAAAAATGCTTCGGAACTCTTCTATTGTTCTCGGAATTCCGCTGAAGTTTAAAAATGCTTAAAATCTCTTACATTGTACTCGGAATTCCGCTGAAGTTTAAAAATGCTTCGGAACTCTTCCATTGCTCTCGGAATTCTGCTGAAGTTTAAAAATGCTTCAGAACTCTTACATTGTTCTCGGAATTCTGCTGACGTTTAAAAATGCTTCGGAACTCTTCCATTGTTCTCTGAATTCCGCTGACGTTTAAAAATGCTTCGGTACTCTTCCTTTGTTCTCGGAATTCCGCTGACATATAAAAATGCTTCGGAAATCTTGCATTGTTCTCGGCATTCCGCTGACGTTTAAAAATGCTTCGGAACTCTTCCATTGTTCTCAAAATTCCGCTGACGTTTAAAAATGCTTCGGAAATCTTCCATTGTTTTCAAAATTCCGCTGACGTTTAAAAATGCTTTGGAACTCTTCCATTGTTCTTGGAATTCTGCTGAAGTTAAAAATGCTTCGGAACTCTTCCATTGTTCTCAGAATTCCGCTGACGTTTAAAAATGCTTCGGTACTCTTCCATTGTTCTCGGAATTCCACTGACATATAAAAATGCTTCGGAAATCTTGCATTGTTCTCGGCATTCCGCTGACGTTTAAAAATGCTTCGGAACTCTTCAATTGTTCTCGGAATTCTGCTGAACTTTTAAAATGCTTTGGAACTCTTCCATTGCTCTCGGAATTCTGCTGAAGTTTAAAAATGCTTCGGAACTCTTCCATTGTTCTCGGAATTCTGCTGAAGTTTAAAAATGTTTTGGAACTCTTCCATTGTTCTCAGAATTCCGCTGACGTTTAAAAATGCTTCGGAAATCTTCCATTGTTTTCAAAATTCCGCTGACGTTTAAAAATGCTTCAGAACTCTTCCATTGTTCTCGGAATTCAGCTGACGTTTTAAAATGCATCGGTACTCTTCCATTGTTCTCGGAATTCCGCTGACATATAAAAATGCTTCGGAAATCTTGCATTGTTCTCGGCATTCCGCTGACGTTTAAAAATGCTTCGGAACTCTTCCATTGTTCTCAGAATTCCGCTGACGTTTAAAAATGCTTCGGAAATCTTCCATTGTTTTCAAAATTCCGCTGACGTTTAAAAATGCTTCAGAACTCTTCCATTGTTCTCGGAATTCCGCTGACGTTTAAAAATGCTATGGAACTCTTGCATTGTTCTCGGCATTCCGCTGACGTTTAAAAATGCTTCGGAACTCTTCAATTGTTCTCGGAATTCTGCCGAACTTTTAAAATGCTTTGTAACTCTTCCATTGCTCTCGGAATTCTGCTGAAGTTTAAAAATGCTTCAGAACTCTTCCATTGTTCTCGGAATTCTGCTGTAGTTTAAAAATGCTTCGGAACTCTTCCATTGTTCTCAGAATTCCGCTGACGTTTAAAAATGCTTCGGAAATCTTCCATTGTTTTCAAAATTCCGCTGACGTTTAAAAATGCTTCAGAACTCTTCCATTGTTCTCAGAATTCCGCTGACGTTTTAAAATGCTTCGGTACTCTTCCATTGTTCTCGGAATTCCGCTGACATATAAAAATGCTTCGGAAATCTTGCATTGTTCTCGGCATTCCGCTGACGTTTAGAAATGCTTCGGAACTCTTCCATTGTACTCAGAATTCCGCTGATGTTTAAAAATGCTTCGGAAATCTTCCATTGTTTTCAAAATTCCGCTGACGTTTAAAAATGCTTCAGAACTCTTCCATTGTTCTCGGAATTCCGCTGACGTTTAAAAATGCTTTGGAACTCTTCCATTATTCTCGGAATTCTGCTGAAGTTTAAAAATGCTTCGGAACTCTTCCATTGTTCTCAGAATTCCGCTGACGTTTAAAAATGCTTCGGTACTCTTCCATTGTTCTCGGAATTCCGTTGAAGTTTAAAAATGCTTCGAAACTCTTCCATTGTTCTCGGAATTCCGTTGAAGTTTAAAAATGCTTCGGAACTCTTTCATTGTTCTCAGAATTCCGCTGACATTTAAAAATGCTTTGGTACTCTTCCATTGTTCTCTGAATTCCGCTGACATATAAAAATGCTTCGGAAATCTTGCATTGTTCTCGGCATTCCGCTGACGTTTAAAAATGCTTCGGAACTCTTCAATTGTTCTCGGAATTCTGCTGAACTTTTAAAATGCTTTGGAACTCTTCCATTGCTCTCGGAATTCTGCTGACGTTTAAAAATGCTTCGGAAATCTTCCATTGCTTTCAAAATTCCGCTGATGTTTAAAAATGCTTCAGAACTCTTCCATTGTTCTCGGAATTCCGCTGACGTTTAAAAATGCTTTGGAACTCTTCCATTGTTCTTGGAATTCTGCTGAAGTTAAAAATGCTTCGGAAATCTTGCATTGTTCTCGGCATTCCGCTGACGTTTAAAAATGCTTCGGAACTCTTCAATTGTTCTCGGAATTCTGCTGAACTTTTAAAATGCTTTGGAACTCTTCCATTGCTCTCGGAATTCTGCTGAAGTTTAAAAATGCTTCGGAACTCTTCCATTGTTCTCGGAATTCTGCTGAAGTTTAAAAATGTTTTGGAACTCTTCCATTGTTCTCAGAATTCCGCTGACGTTTAAAAATGCTTCGGAAATCTTCCATTGTTTTCAAAATTCCGCTGACATATAAAAATGCTTCGGAAATCTTGCATTGATCTCGGCATTCCGCTGACGTTTAAAAATGCTTCAGAATTCTTCAATTGTTCTCGGAATTCTGCTGAACTTTTAAAATGCTTTGGAACTCTTCCATTGCTCTCGGAATTCTGCTGAAGTTTAAAAATGCTTCGGAACTCTTCCATTGTTCTCGGAATTCCGTTGAAGTTTAAAAATGCTTCGAAACTCTTCCATTGTTCTCGGAATTCTGCAGAAGTTTAAAAATGCTTCGGAACTCTTCCATTGTTCTCAGAATTCCGCTAACGTTTAAAAATGCTTCGGAAATCTTCCATTGTTTTCAAAATTCCGCTGACGCTTAAAAATGCTTCAGAACTCTTCCATTGTTCTCTGAATTCCGCTGACGTTTAATAATGCTTCGCAACTCTTTCATTGTACTCGGAATTCCGCTAACGTTTAAAAATGGTTCGGAACTCTTCCATTGTTCTCGGAAATCCGTTGAAGTTTAAAAATGCTTCGAAACTCTTCCATTGTTCTGGGAATTCTGCTGAAGTTTAAAAATGCTTCAGAACTCTTCCATTGTTCTCGGAATTCCGCTGACGTTTAATAATGCTTCGCAACTCTTTCATTGTTCTCGGAATTCCGCTGACTTTTAAAAATACTTCGAAACTCTTCCATTGTTCTCCAAATTCCGCTGAAGTTTAAAAATGCTTCGGAACCCTTCCATTGTTCTCGGAATTCTGCTGAAGTTTAAAAATGCTTCGGAACTCTTCCATTGTTCTCAGAATTCTGCTGACGTTTAAAAATGCTTCGGAACTCTTCCATTGTTCTCGGAATTCCGCTGAAGTTTAAAAATGCTTCGGACCTCTTCCATTGTTCTAGGAATTCTGCTGAAGTTTAAAAATTCATCTGAACTCTTCCATTATTCTCGGAATTCGTGTGAATTTTAAAAATGCTTCGGAACTCTTCTATTGTTCTCGGAATTCCGCTGAAGTTTAAAAATTCTTAAAATCTCTTACATTGTACTCGAAATTCCGCTGAAGTTTAAAAATGCTTCGGAACTCTTCCATTGCTCTCGGAATTCTGCTGAAGTTTAAAAATGCTTCAGTACTCTTACATTGTTCTCGGAATTCTGCTGACGTTTAAAAATGCTTCGGAACTCTTCCATTGTTCTCTGAATTCCGCTGATGTTTAAACATGCTTCGGTACTCTTCCTTTGTTCTCGGAATTCCGCTGACATATAAAAATGCTTCGGAAATCTTGCACTGTTCTCGGCATTCCGCTGACGTTTAAAAATGCTTCGGAACTCTTCAATTGTTCTCGGAATTCTGCCGAACTTTTAAAATGCTTTGGAACTCTTCCATTGCTCTCGGAATTCTGCTGAAGTTTAAAAATGCTTCAGAACTCTTCCATTGTTCTCGGAATTCTGCTGTAGTTTAAAAATGCTTCGGAACTCTTCCATTGTTCTCAGAATTCCGCTGACGTTTAAAAATGCTTCGGAAATCTTCCATTGTTTTCAAAATTCCGCTGACGTTTAAAAATGCTTCAGAACTCTTCCTTTGTTCTCGGAATTCCGCTGACGTTTAAAAATGCTTTGGAACTCTTCCATTATTCTCGGAATTCTGCTGAAGTTTAAAAATGCTTCGGAACTCTTCCATTGTTCTCAGAATTCCGCTGACGTTTAAAAATGCTTCTTTACTCTTCCATTGTTCTCGGAATTCCGCTGACATATAAAAATGCTTCGGAAATCTTGCATTGTTCTCGGCATTCCGCTGACGTTTAAAAATGCTTCGGAACTCGTCAATTGTTCTCGGAATTCTGCTGAACTTTTAAAATGCTTTGAAACTCTTCCATTGCTCTCGGAATTCTGCTGAAGTTTAAAAATGCTTCAGAACTCTTCCATTGTTTTCGGAATGCTGCTGAAGTTTAAAAATGTTTCGGAACTCTTCCATTGTTCTCAGAATTCCACTGACGTTTAAAAATGCTTCGGAAATCTTCCATTGTTTTCAAAATTCCGCTGACGCTTAAAAATGCTTCAGAACTCTTCCATTGTTCTCGGAATTCAGCTGACGTTTAATAATGCTTCGCAACTTTTTCATTGTTCTCGGAATTCCGCTGATGGTTAAAAATGCTTCGGAACTCTTCCATTGTTCTCGGAATTCCGTTGAAGTTTAAAAATGCTTCGAAACTCTTCCATTGTTCTCAGAATTCCGCTAACGTTTAAAAATGCTTCTTTACTCTTCCATTGTTCTCGGAATTCCGCTGACATATAAAAATGCTTCGGAAATCTTGCATTGTTCTCGGCATTCCGCTGACGTTTAAAAATGCTTCGGAACTCTTCAATTGTTCTCGGAATTCTGCTGAACTTTTAAAATGCTTTGGAACTCTTCCATTGCTCTCGGAATTCTGCTGAAGTTTAAAAATGCTTCAGAACTCTTACATTGTTCTCGGAATTCTGCTGAAGTTTAAAAATGCTTCGGTACTCTTCCATTGTTCTCGGAATTCCGCTGACATATAAAAATGCTTCAGAACTCTTCCATTGTTCTCGGAATTCAGCTGACGTTTAATAATGCTTCGCAACTTTTTCATTGTTCTCGGAATTCCGCTGATGGTTAAAAATGCTTCGGAACTCTTCCATTGTTCTCGGAATTCCGTTGAAGTTTAAAAATGCTTCGAAACTCTTCCATTGTTCTCAGAATTCCGCTAACGTTTAAAAATGCTTCTTTACTCTTCCATTGTTCTCGGAATTCCGCTGACATATAAAAATGCTTCGGAAATCTTGCATTGTTCTCGGCATTCCGCTGACGTTTAAAAATGCTTCGGAACTCTTCAATTGTTCTCGGAATTCTGCTGAACTTTTAAAATGCTTTGGAACTCTTCCATTGCTCTCGGAATTCTGCTGAAGTTTAAAAATGCTTCAGAACTCTTACATTGTTCTCGGAATTCTGCTGAAGTTTAAAAATGCTTCAGAACTCTTCCATTGTTCTCGGAATTCCGCTGACGTTTTAAAATGCTTCGGTACTCTTCCATTGTTCTCCGAATTCCGCTGACATATAAAAATGCTTCGGAAATCTTGCATTGTTCTCGGCATTCCGCTCACGTTTAAAAATGCTTCGGAACTCTTCCATTGTTTTCAAAATTCCGCTGACGTTTAAAAATGCTTCAGAACTCTTCCATTGTTCTCGGAATTCCGCTGACGTTTAAAAATGCTTCAGAACTCTTCCATTGTTCTCGGAATTCCGCTGACGTTTAATAATGCTTCGCAACTCTTTCATTGTACTCGGAATTCCGCTAACGTTTAAAAATGCTTCGGAACTCTTCCATTGTTCTCGGAATTCCGTTGAAGTTTAAAAATGCTTCGAAACTCTTCCATTGTTCTGGGAATTTTGCTGAAGTTTAAAAATGCTTCAGAACTCTTCCATTGTTCTCGGAATTCCGCTGACGTTTAATAATGCTTCGCAACTCTTTCATTGTTCTCGGAATTCCGCTGATGTTTAAAAATGCTTCGGAACTCTTCCATTGTTCTCGGAATTCTGTTGAAGTTTAAAAATGCTTCTAAACTCTTCCATTGTTCTCGGAATTCTGCTGAAGTTTAAAAATGCTTCGGAACTCTTCCATTGTTCTCGGAATTCCGCTGACATATAAAAATGCTTCGGAAATCTTGCATTGTTCTCGGCATTCCGCTGACGTTTAAAAATGCTTCGGAACTCTTCAATTGTTCTCGGAATTCTGCTGAACTTTTAAAATGCTTTGGAACTCTTCCATTGCTCTCGCAATTCTGCTGACGTTTAAAAATGCTTCGGAACTCTTCCATTGTTCTCGGAATTCTGCTGACGTTTAAAAATGCTTCGGAACTCTTCCATTGTTCTCGGAATTCCGCTGACGTTTAAAAATGCTTCACAACTCTTCCATTGTTCTCGGAATTCCGCTGACTTTTAAAAATACTTCGAAACTCTTCCATTGTTCTCCAAATTCCGCTGAAGTTTAAAAATGCTTCGGAACCCTTCCATTGTTCTCGGAATTCTGCTGAAGTTTAAAAATGCTTCGGAACTCTTCCATTGTTCTCAGAATTCTGCTGACGTTTAAAAATGCTTCGGAACTCTTCCATTGTTCTCGGAATTCCGCTGAAGTTTAAAAATGCTTCAGACCTCTTCCATTGTTCTAGGAATTCTGCTGAAGTTTAAAAATTCATCTGAACTCTTCCATTATTCTCGGAATTCGTGTGAATTTTAAAAATGCTTCGGAACTCTTCTATTGTTCTCGGAATTCCGCTGAAGTTTAAAAATGCTTAAAATCTCTTACATTGTACTCGGAATTCCGCTGAAGTTTAAAAATGCTTCGGAACTCTTCCATTGCTCTCGGAATTCTGCTGAAGTTTAAAAATGCTTCAGAACTCTTACATTGTTCTCGGAATTCTGCTGACGTTTAAAAATGCTTCGGAACTCTTCCATTGTTCTCTGAATTCCGCTGACGTTTAAAAATGCTTCGGTACTCTTCCTTTGTTCTCGGAATTCCGCTGACATATAAAAATGCTTCGGAAATCTTGCATTGTTCTCGGCATTCCGCTGACGTTTAAAAATGCTTCGGAACTCTTCCATTGTTCTCAAAATTCCGCTGACGTTTAAAAATGCTTCGGAAATCTTCCATTGTTTTCAAAATTCCGCTGACGTTTAAAAATGCTTTGGAACTCTTCCATTGTTCTTGGAATTCTGCTGAAGTTAAAAATGCTTCGGAACTCTTCCATTGTTCTCAGAATTCCGCTGACGTTTAAAAATGCTTCGGTACTCTTCCATTGTTCTCGGAATTCCACTGACATATAAAAATGCTTCGGAAATCTTGCATTGTTCTCGGCATTCCGCTGACGTTTAAAAATGCTTCGGAACTCTTCAATTGTTCTCGGAATTCTGCTGAACTTTTAAAATGCTTTGGAACTCTTCCATTGCTCTCGGAATTCTGCTGAAGTTTAAAAATGCTTCGGAACTCTTCCATTGTTCTCGGAATTCTGCTGAAGTTTAAAAATGTTTTGGAACTCTTCCATTGTTCTCAGAATTCCGCTGACGTTTAAAAATGCTTCGGAAATCTTCCATTGTTTTCAAAGTTCCGCTGACGTTTAAAAATGCTTCAGAACTCTTCCATTGTTCTCGGAATTCAGCTGACGTTTTAAAATGCATCGGTACTCTTCCATTGTTCTCGGAATTCCGCTGACATATAAAAATGCTTCGGAAATCTTGCATTGTTCTCGGCATTCCGCTGACGTTTAAAAATGCTTCGGAACTCTTCCATTGTTCTCAGAATTCCGCTGACGTTTAAAAATGCTTCGGAAATCTTCCATTGTTTTCAAAATTCCGCTGACGTTTAAAAATGCTTCAGAACTCTTCCATTGTTCTCGGAATTCCGCTGACGTTTAAAAATGCTATGGAACTCTTGCATTGTTCTCGGCATTCCGCTGACGTTTAAAAATGCTTCGGAACTCTTCAATTGTTCTCGGAATTCTGCCGAACTTTTAAAATGCTTTGTAACTCTTCCATTGCTCTCGGAATTCTGCTGAAGTTTAAAAATGCTTCAGAACTCTTCCATTGTTCTCGGAATTCTGCTGTAGTTTAAAAATGCTTCGGAACTCTTCCATTGTTCTCAGAATTCCGCTGACGTTTAAAAATGCTTCGGAAATCTTCCATTGTTTTCAAAATTCCGCTGACGTTTAAAAATGCTTCAGAACTCTTCCATTGTTCTCAGAATTCCGCTGACGTTTTAAAATGCTTCGGTACTCTTCCATTGTTCTCGGAATTCCGCTGACATATAAAAATGCTTCGGAAATCTTGCATTGTTCTCGGCATTCCGCTGACGTTTAGAAATGCTTCGGAACTCTTCCATTGTACTCAGAATTCCGCTGATGTTTAAAAATGCTTCGGAAATCTTCCATTGTTTTCAAAATTCCGCTGACGTTTAAAAATGCTTCAGAACTCTTCCATTGTTCTCGGAATTCCGCTGACGTTTAAAAATGCTTTGGAACTCTTCCATTATTCTCGGAATTCTGCTGAAGTTTAAAAATGCTTCGGAACTCTTCCATTGTTCTCAGAATTCCGCTGACGTTTAAAAATGCTTCGGTACTCTTCCATTGTTCTCGGAATTCCGTTGAAGTTTAAAAATGCTTCGAAACTCTTCCATTGTTCTCGGAATTCCGTTGAAGTTTAAAAATGCTTCGGAACTCTTTCATTGTTCTCAGAATTCCGCTGACATTTAAAAATGCTTTGGTACTCTTCCATTGTTCTCTGAATTCCGCTGACATATAAAAATGCTTCGGAAATCTTGCATTGTTCTCGGCATTCCGCTGACGTTTAAAAATGCTTCGGAACTCTTCAATTGTTCTCGGAATTCTGCTGAACTTTTAAAATGCTTTGGAACTCTTCCATTGCTCTCGGAATTCTGCTGACGTTTAAAAATGCTTCGGAAATCTTCCATTGCTTTCAAAATTCCGCTGATGTTTAAAAATGCTTCAGAACTCTTCCATTGTTCTCGGAATTCCGCTGACGTTTAAAAATGCTTTGGAACTCTTCCATTGTTCTTGGAATTCTGCTGAAGTTAAAAATGCTTCGGAAATCTTGCATTGTTCTCGGCATTCCGCTGACGTTTAAAAATGCTTCGGAACTCTTCAATTGTTCTCGGAATTCTGCTGAACTTTTAAAATGCTTTGGAACTCTTCCATTGCTCTCGGAATTCTGCTGAAGTTTAAAAATGCTTCGGAACTCTTCCATTGTTCTCGGAATTCTGCTGAAGTTTAAAAATGTTTTGGAACTCTTCCATTGTTCTCAGAATTCCGCTGACGTTTAAAAATGCTTCGGAAATCTTCCATTGTTTTCAAAATTCCGCTGACATATAAAAATGCTTCGGAAATCTTGCATTGATCTCGGCATTCCGCTGACGTTTAAAAATGCTTCAGAATTCTTCAATTGTTCTCGGAATTCTGCTGAACTTTTAAAATGCTTTGGAACTCTTCCATTGCTCTCGGAATTCTGCTGAAGTTTAAAAATGCTTCGGAACTCTTCCATTGTTCTCGGAATTCCGTTGAAGTTTAAAAATGCTTCGAAACTCTTCCATTGTTCTCGGAATTCTGCAGAAGTTTAAAAATGCTTCGGAACTCTTCCATTGTTCTCAGAATTCCGCTAACGTTTAAAAATGCTTCGGAAATCTTCCATTGTTTTCAAAATTCCGCTGACGCTTAAAAATGCTTCAGAACTCTTCCATTGTTCTCTGAATTCCGCTGACGTTTAATAATGCTTCGCAACTCTTTCATTGTACTCGGAATTCCGCTAACGTTTAAAAATGGTTCGGAACTCTTCCATTGTTCTCGGAAATCCGTTGAAGTTTAAAAATGCTTCGAAACTCTTCCATTGTTCTGGGAATTCTGCTGAAGTTTAAAAATGCTTCAGAACTCTTCCATTGTTCTCGGAATTCCGCTGACGTTTAATAATGCTTCGCAACTCTTTCATTGTTCTCGGAATTCCGCTGACTTTTAAAAATACTTCGAAACTCTTCCATTGTTCTCCAAATTCCGCTGAAGTTTAAAAATGCTTCGGAACCCTTCCATTGTTCTCGGAATTCTGCTGAAGTTTAAAAATGCTTCGGAACTCTTCCATTGTTCTCAGAATTCTGCTGACGTTTAAAAATGCTTCGGAACTCTTCCATTGTTCTCGGAATTCCGCTGAAGTTTAAAAATGCTTCGGACCTCTTCCATTGTTCTAGGAATTCTGCTGAAGTTTAAAAATTCATCTGAACTCTTCCATTATTCTCGGAATTCGTGTGAATTTTAAAAATGCTTCGGAACTCTTCTATTGTTCTCGGAATTCTGCTGAAGTTTAAAAATGCTTCAGTACTCTTACATTGTTCTCGGAATTCTGCTGACGTTTAAAAATGCTTCGGAACTCTTCCATTGTTCTCTGAATTCCGCTGATGTTTAAACATGCTTCGGTACTCTTCCTTTGTTCTCGGAATTCCGCTGACATATAAAAATGCTTCGGAAATCTTGCACTGTTCTCGGCATTCCGCTGACGTTTAAAAATGCTTCGGAACTCTTCAATTGTTCTCGGAATTCTGCCGAACTTTTAAAATGCTTTGGAACTCTTCCATTGCTCTCGGAATTCTGCTGAAGTTTAAAAATGCTTCAGAACTCTTCCATTGTTCTCGGAATTCTGCTGTAGTTTAAAAATGCTTCGGAACTCTTCCATTGTTCTCAGAATTCCGCTGACGTTTAAAAATGCTTCGGAAATCTTCCATTGTTTTCAAAATTCCGCTGACGTTTAAAAATGCTTCAGAACTCTTCCTTTGTTCTCGGAATTCCGCTGACGTTTAAAAATGCTTTGGAACTCTTCCATTATTCTCGGAATTCTGCTGAAGTTTAAAAATGCTTCGGAACTCTTCCATTGTTCTCAGAATTCCGCTGACGTTTAAAAATGCTTCTTTACTCTTCCATTGTTCTCGGAATTCCGCTGACATATAAAAATGCTTCGGAAATCTTGCATTGTTCTCGGCATTCCGCTGACGTTTAAAAATGCTTCGGAACTCGTCAATTGTTCTCGGAATTCTGCTGAACTTTTAAAATGCTTTGAAACTCTTCCATTGCTCTCGGAATTCTGCTGAAGTTTAAAAATGCTTCAGAACTCTTCCATTGTTTTCGGAATGCTGCTGAAGTTTAAAAATGTTTCGGAACTCTTCCATTGTTCTCAGAATTCCACTGACGTTTAAAAATGCTTCGGAAATCTTCCATTGTTTTCAAAATTCCGCTGACGCTTAAAAATGCTTCAGAACTCTTCCATTGTTCTCGGAATTCAGCTGACGTTTAATAATGCTTCGCAACTTTTTCATTGTTCTCGGAATTCCGCTGATGGTTAAAAATGCTTCGGAACTCTTCCATTGTTCTCGGAATTCCGTTGAAGTTTAAAAATGCTTCGAAACTCTTCCATTGTTCTCAGAATTCCGCTAACGTTTAAAAATGCTTCTTTACTCTTCCATTGTTCTCGGAATTCCGCTGACATATAAAAATGCTTCGGAAATCTTGCATTGTTCTCGGCATTCCGCTGACGTTTAAAAATGCTTCGGAACTCTTCAATTGTTCTCGGAATTCTGCTGAACTTTTAAAATGCTTTGGAACTCTTCCATTGCTCTCGGAATTCTGCTGAAGTTTAAAAATGCTTCAGAACTCTTACATTGTTCTCGGAATTCTGCTGAAGTTTAAAAATGCTTCGGTACTCTTCCATTGTTCTCGGAATTCCGCTGACATATAAAAATGCTTCGGAAATCTTGCATTGTTCTCGGCATTCCGCTGACGTTTAAAAATGCTTCGGAACTCTTCCATTGTTCTCAGAATTCCGCTGACGTTTAAAAATGCTTAGGAAATCTTCCATTGTTTTCAAAATTCCGCTGACGTTTAAAAATGCTTCAGAACTCTTCCATTGTTCTCGGAATTCCGCTGACGTTTAAAAATGCTTTGGAACTCTTCCATTGTTCTTGGAATTCTGCTGAAGTTTAAAAATGCTTCGGAACTCTTCCATTGTTCTCAGAATTCCGCTGACGTTTAAAAATGCTTCGATACTCTTCCATTGTTCTCGGAATTCCACTGACATATAAAAATGCTTCGGAAATCTTGCATTGTTCTCGGCATTCCGCTGACGTTTAAAAATGCTTCGGAACTCTTCAATTGTTCTCGGAATTCTGCTGAACTTTTAAAATGCTTTGGAACTCTTCCATTGCTCTCGGAATTCTGCTGAAGTTTAAAAATGCTTCGGAACTCTTCCATTGTTCTCGGAATTCTGCTGAAGTTTAAAAATGTTTTGGAACTCTTCCATTGTTCTCAGAATTCCGCTGACGTTTAAAAATGCTTCGGAAATCTTCCATTGTTTTCAAAATTCCGCTGACATATAAAAATGCTTCGGAAATCTTGCATTGTTCTCGGCATTCCGCTGACGTTTAAAAATGCTTCAGATTCCTTCAATTGTTCTCGGAATTCTGCTGAACTTTTAAAATGCTTTGGAACTCTTCCATTGCTCTCGGAATTCTGCTGAAGTTTAAAAATGCTTCGGAACTCTTCCATTGTTCTCGGAATTCTGCTGAAGTTTAAAAATGCTTCGGAACTCTTCCATTGTTCTCGGAATTCCGTTGAAGTTTAAAAATGCTTCGAAACTCTTCCATTGTTCTCGGAATTCTGCTGAAGTTTAAAAATGCTTCGGAACTCTTCCATTGTTCTCAGAATTCCGCTAACGTTTAAAAATGCTTCGGAAATCTTCCATTGTTTTCAAAATTCCGCTGACGCTTAAAAATGCTTCAGAACTCTTCCATTGTTCTCGGAATTCCGCTGACGTTTAATAATGCTTCGCAACTCTTTCATTGTACTCGGAATTCCGCTAACGTTTAAAAATGGTTCGGAACTCTTCCATTGTTCTCGGAATTCCGTTGAAGTTTAAAAATGCTTCGAAACTCTTCCATTGTTCTGGGAATTCTGCTGAAGTTTAAAAATGCTTCAGAACTCTTCCATTGTTCTCGGAATTCCGCTGATGTTTAATAATGCTTCGCAACTCTTTCATTGTTCTCGGAATTCCGCTGATGTTTAAAAATGCTTCGGAACTCTTCCATTGTTCTCGGAATTCTGTTGAAGTTTAAAAATGCTTCTAAACTCTTCCATTGTTCTCGGAATTCTGCAGAAGTTTAAAAATGCTTCGGAACTCTTCCATTGTTCTCGGAATTCCGCTGACATATAAAAATGCTTCGGAAATCTTGCATTGTTCTCGGCATTCCGCTGACGTTTAAAAATGCTTCGGAACTCTTCAATTGTTCTCGGAATTCTGCTGAACTTTTAAAATGCTTTGGAACTCTTCCATTGTTCTCGGAATTCCGCTGACGTTTAAAAATGCTTCACAACTCTTCCATTGTTCTCGGAATTCCGCTGACTTTTAAAAATACTTCGAAACTCTTCCATTGTTCTCCAAATTCCGCTGAAGTTTAAAAATGCTTCGGAACTCTTCCATTGTTCTCGGAATTCTGCTGACGTTTAAAAATGCTTCGAAACTCTTCCATTGTTCTCTGAATTCCGCTGACGTTTAAAAATGCTTCGGTACTCTTCCTTTGTTCTCGGAATTCCGCTGACATATAAAAATGCTTCGGAAATCTTGCATTGTTCTCGGCATTCCGCTGACGTTTAAAAATGCTTCGGAACTCTTCAATTGTTCTCGGAATTCTGCCAAACTTTTAAAATGCTTTGGAACTCTTCCATTGCTCTCGGAATTCTGCTGAAGTTTAAAAATGCTTCAGAACTCTTCCATTGTTCTCGGAATTCCGCTGACGTTTTAAAATGCTTCGGTACTCTTCCATTGTTCTCGGAATTCCGCTGACATATAAAAATGCTTCGGAAATCTTGCATTGTTCTCGGCATTCCGCTTACGTTTAAAAATGCTTCGGAACTCTTCCATTGTTTTCAAAATTCCGCTGACGTTTAAAAATGCTTCAGAACTCTTCCATTGTTCTCGGAATTCCGCTGACGTTTAAAAATGCTTCAGAACTCTTCCATTGTTCTCGGAATTCCGCTGACGATTAATAATGCTTCGCAACTCTTTCATTGTACTCGGAATTCCGCTAACGTTTAAAAATGCTTCGGAACTCTTCCATTGTTCTCGGAATTCCGTTGAAGTTTAAAAATGCTTCGAAACTCTTCCATTGTTCTGGGAATTCTGCTGAAGTTTAAAAATGCTTCAGAACTCTTCCATTGTTCTCGGAATTCCGCTGACGTTTAATAATGCTTCGCAACTCTTTCATTGTTCTCGGAATTCCGCTGATGTTTAAAAATGCTTCGGAACTCTTCCATTGTTCTCGGAATTCTGTTGAAGTTTAAAAATGCTTCTAAACTCTTCCATTGTTCTCGGAATTCTGCTGAAGTTTAAAAATGCTTCGGAACTCTTCCATTGTTCTCGGAATTCCGCTGACATATAAAAATGCTTCGGAAATCTTGCATTGTTCTCGGCATTCCGCTGACGTTTAAAAATGCTTCGGAACTCTTCAATTGTTCTCGGAA
The DNA here is from genome assembly GCF_046119375.1 of Phyllobates terribilis. Taxonomy (NCBI): domain Eukaryota; kingdom Metazoa; phylum Chordata; class Amphibia; order Anura; family Dendrobatidae; genus Phyllobates; species Phyllobates terribilis. The sequence goes on from NW_027362782.1 coordinate 18,450,175, forward strand.
TTCTGCTGAACTTTTAAAATGCTTTGGAACTCTTCCATTGCTCTCGCAATTCTGCTGACGTTTAAAAATGCTTCGGAACTCTTCCATTGTTCTCGGAATTCTGCTGACGTTTAAAAATGCTTCGGAACTCTTCTATTGTTCTCGGAATTCCGCTGACGTTTAAAAATGCTTCACAACTCTTCCATTGTTCTCGGAATTCCGCTGACTTTTAAAAATACTTCGAAACTCTTCCATTGTTCTCCAAATTCCGCTGAAGTTTAAAAATGCTTCGGAACCCTTCCATTGTTCTCGGAATTCTGCTGAAGTTTAAAAATGCTTCGGAACTCTTCCATTGTTCTCAGAATTCTGCTGACGTTTAAAAATGCTTCGGAACTCTTCCATTGTTCTCGGAATTCCGCTGAAGTTTAAAAATGCTTCAGACCTCTTCCATTGTTCTAGGAATTCTGCTGAAGTTTAAAAATTCATCTGAACTCTTCCATTATTCTCGGAATTCGTGTGAATTTTAAAAATGCTTCGGAACTCTTCTATTGTTCTCGGAATTCCGCTGAAGTTTAAAAATGCTTAAAATCTCTTACATTGTACTCGGAATTCCGCTGAAGTTTAAAAATGCTTCGGAACTCTTCCATTGCTCTCGGAATTCTGCTGAAGTTTAAAAATGCTTCAGAACTCTTACATTGTTCTCGGAATTCTGCTGACGTTTAAAAATGCTTCGGAACTCTTCCATTGTTCTCTGAATTCCGCTGACGTTTAAAAATGCTTCGGTACTCTTCCTTTGTTCTCGGAATTCCGCTGACATATAAAAATGCTTCGGAAATCTTGCATTGTTCTCGGCATTCCGCTGACGTTTAAAAATGCTTCGGAACTCTTCCATTGTTCTCAAAATTCCGCTGACGTTTAAAAATGCTTCGGAAATCTTCCATTGTTTTCAAAATTCCGCTGACGTTTAAAAATGCTTTGGAACTCTTCCATTGTTCTTGGAATTCTGCTGAAGTTAAAAATGCTTCGGAACTCTTCCATTGTTCTCAGAATTCCGCTGACGTTTAAAAATGCTTCGGTACTCTTCCATTGTTCTCGGAATTCCACTGACATATAAAAATGCTTCGGAAATCTTGCATTGTTCTCGGCATTCCGCTGACGTTTAAAAATGCTTCGGAACTCTTCAATTGTTCTCGGAATTCTGCTGAACTTTTAAAATGCTTTGGAACTCTTCCATTGCTCTCGGAATTCTGCTGAAGTTTAAAAATGCTTCGGAACTCTTCCATTGTTCTCGGAATTCTGCTGAAGTTTAAAAATGTTTTGGAACTCTTCCATTGTTCTCAGAATTCCGCTGACGTTTAAAAATGCTTCGGAAATCTTCCATTGTTTTCAAAATTCCGCTGACGTTTAAAAATGCTTCAGAACTCTTCCATTGTTCTCGGAATTCAGCTGACGTTTTAAAATGCATCGGTACTCTTCCATTGTTCTCGGAATTCCGCTGACATATAAAAATGCTTCGGAAATCTTGCATTGTTCTCGGCATTCCGCTGACGTTTAAAAATGCTTCGGAACTCTTCCATTGTTCTCAGAATTCCGCTGACGTTTAAAAATGCTTCGGAAATCTTCCATTGTTTTCAAAATTCCGCTGACGTTTAAAAATGCTTCAGAACTCTTCCATTGTTCTCGGAATTCCGCTGACGTTTAAAAATGCTATGGAACTCTTGCATTGTTCTCGGCATTCCGCTGACGTTTAAAAATGCTTCGGAACTCTTCAATTGTTCTCGGAATTCTGCCGAACTTTTAAAATGCTTTGTAACTCTTCCATTGCTCTCGGAATTCTGCTGAAGTTTAAAAATGCTTCAGAACTCTTCCATTGTTCTCGGAATTCTGCTGTAGTTTAAAAATGCTTCGGAACTCTTCCATTGTTCTCAGAATTCCGCTGACGTTTAAAAATGCTTCGTAAATCTTCCATTGTTTTCAAAATTCCGCTGACGTTTAAAAATGCTTCAGAACTCTTCCATTGTTCTCAGAATTCCGCTGACGTTTTAAAATGCTTCGGTACTCTTCCATTGTTCTCGGAATTCCGCTGACATATAAAAATGCTTCGGAAATCTTGCATTGTTCTCGGCATTCCGCTGACGTTTAGAAATGCTTCGGAACTCTTCCATTGTTCTCAGAATTCCGCTGATGTTTAAAAATGCTTCGGAAATCTTCCATTGTTTTCAAAATTCCGCTGACGTTTAAAAATGCTTCAGAACTCTTCCATTGTTCTCGGAATTCCGCTGACGTTTAAAAATGCTTTGGAACTCTTCCATTATTCTCGGAATTCTGCTGAAGTTTAAAAATGCTTCGGAACTCTTCCATTGTTCTCAGAATTCCGCTGACGTTTAAAAATGCTTCGGTACTCTTCCATTGTTCTCGGAATTCCGTTGAAGTTTAAAAATGCTTCGAAACTCTTCCATTGTTCTCGGAATTCCGTTGAAGTTTAAAAATGCTTCGGAACTCTTTCATTGTTCTCAGAATTCCGCTGACATTTAAAAATGCTTTGGTACTCTTCCATTGTTCTCTGAATTCCGCTGACATATAAAAATGCTTCGGAAATCTTGCATTGTTCTCGGCATTCCGCTGACGTTTAAAAATGCTTCGGAACTCTTCAATTGTTCTCGGAATTCTGCTGAACTTTTAAAATGCTTTGGAACTCTTCCATTGCTCTCGGAATTCTGCTGAAGTTTAAAAATGCTTCAGAACTCTTACATTGTTCTCGGAATTCTGCTGAAGTTTAAAAATGCTTCGGTACTCTTCCATTGTTCTCGGAATTCCGCTGACATATAAAAATGCTTCGGAAATCTTGCATTGTTCTCGGCATTCCGCTGACGTTTAAAAATGCTTCGGAACTCTTCCATTGTTCTCAAAATTCCGCTGACGTTTAAAAATGCTTCGGAAATCTTCCATTGCTTTCAAAATTCCGCTGATGTTTAAAAATGCTTCAGAACTCTTCCATTGTTCTCGGAATTCCGCTGACGTTTAAAAATGCTTTGGAACTCTTCCATTGTTCTTGGAATTCTGCTGAAGTTAAAAATGCTTCGGAAATCTTGCATTGTTCTCGGCATTCCGCTGACGTTTAAAAATGCTTCGGAACTCTTCAATTGTTCTCGGAATTCTGCTGAACTTTTAAAATGCTTTGGAACTCTTCCATTGCTCTCGGAATTCTGCTGAAGTTTAAAAATGCTTCGGAACTCTTCCATTGTTCTCGGAATTCTGCTGAAGTTTAAAAATGTTTTGGAACTCTTCCATTGTTCTCAGAATTCCGCTGACGTTTAAAAATGCTTCGGAAATCTTCCATTGTTTTCAAAATTCCGCTGACATATAAAAATGCTTCGGAAATCTTGCATTGATCTCGGCATTCCGCTGACGTTTAAAAATGCTTCAGAATTCTTCAATTGTTCTCGGAATTCTGCTGAACTTTTAAAATGCTTTGGAACTCTTCCATTGCTCTCGGAATTCTGCTGAAGTTTAAAAATGCTTCGGAACTCTTCCATTGTTCTCGGAATTCCGTTGAAGTTTAAAAATGCTTCGAAACTCTTCCATTGTTCTCGGAATTCTGCAGAAGTTTAAAAATGCTTCGGAACTCTTCCATTGTTCTCAGAATTCCGCTAACGTTTAAAAATGCTTCGGAAATCTTCCATTGTTTTCAAAATTCCGCTGACGCTTAAAAATGCTTCAGAACTCTTCCATTGTTCTCTGAATTCCGCTGACGTTTAATAATGCTTCGCAACTCTTTCATTGTACTCGGAATTCCGCTAACGTTTAAAAATGGTTCGGAACTCTTCCATTGTTCTCGGAAATCCGTTGAAGTTTAAAAATGCTTCGAAACTCTTCCATTGTTCTGGGAATTCTGCTGAAGTTTAAAAATGCTTCAGAACTCTTCCATTGTTCTCGGAATTCCGCTGACGTTTAATAATGCTTCGCAACTCTTTCATTGTTCTCGGAATTCCGCTGACTTTTAAAAATACTTCGAAACTCTTCCATTGTTCTCCAAATTCCGCTGAAGTTTAAAAATGCTTCGGAACCCTTCCATTGTTCTCGGAATTCTGCTGAAGTTTAAAAATGCTTCGGAACTCTTCCATTGTTCTCAGAATTCTGCTGACGTTTAAAAATGCTTCGGAACTCTTCCATTGTTCTCGGAATTCCGCTGAAGTTTAAAAATGCTTCGGACCTCTTCCATTGTTCTAGGAATTCTGCTGAAGTTTAAAAATTCATCTGAACTCTTCCATTATTCTCGGAATTCGTGTGAATTTTAAAAATGCTTCGGAACTCTTCTATTGTTCTCGGAATTCCGCTGAAGTTTAAAAATTCTTAAAATCTCTTACATTGTACTCGAAATTCCGCTGAAGTTTAAAAATGCTTCGGAACTCTTCCATTGCTCTCGGAATTCTGCTGAAGTTTAAAAATGCTTCAGTACTCTTACATTGTTCTCGGAATTCTGCTGACGTTTAAAAATGCTTCGGAACTCTTCCATTGTTCTCTGAATTCCGCTGATGTTTAAAAATGCTTCGGTACTCTTCCTTTGTTCTCGGAATTCCGCTGACATATAAAAATGCTTCGGAAATCTTGCACTGTTCTCGGCATTCCGCTGACGTTTAAAAATGCTTCGGAACTCTTCAATTGTTCTCGGAATTCTGCCGAACTTTTAAAATGCTTTGGAACTCTTCCATTGCTCTCGGAATTCTGCTGAAGTTTAAAAATGCTTCAGAACTCTTCCATTGTTCTCGGAATTCTGCTGTAGTTTAAAAATGCTTCGGAACTCTTCCATTGTTCTCAGAATTCCGCTGACGTTTAAAAATGCTTCGGAAATCTTCCATTGTTTTCAAAATTCCGCTGACGTTTAAAAATGCTTCAGAACTCTTCCTTTGTTCTCGGAATTCCGCTGACGTTTAAAAATGCTTTGGAACTCTTCCATTATTCTCGGAATTCTGCTGAAGTTTAAAAATGCTTCGGAACTCTTCCATTGTTCTCAGAATTCCGCTGACGTTTAAAAATGCTTCTTTACTCTTCCATTGTTCTCGGAATTCCGCTGACATATAAAAATGCTTCGGAAATCTTGCATTGTTCTCGGCATTCCGCTGACGTTTAAAAATGCTTCGGAACTCGTCAATTGTTCTCGGAATTCTGCTGAACTTTTAAAATGCTTTGAAACTCTTCCATTGCTCTCGGAATTCTGCTGAAGTTTAAAAATGCTTCAGAACTCTTCCATTGTTTTCGGAATTCTGCTGAAGTTTAAAAATGTTTCGGAACTCTTCCATTGTTCTCAGAATTCCACTGACGTTTAAAAATGCTTCGGAAATCTTCCATTGTTTTCAAAATTCCGCTGACGCTTAAAAATGCTTCAGAACTCTTCCATTGTTCTCGGAATTCCGCTGACGTTTAATAATGCTTCGCAACTTTTTCATTGTTCTCGGAATTCCGCTGATGGTTAAAAATGCTTCGGAACTCTTCCATTGTTCTCGGAATTCCGTTGAAGTTTAAAAATGCTTCGAAACTCTTCCATTGTTCTCAGAATTCCGCTAACGTTTAAAAATGCTTCTTTACTCTTCCATTGTTCTCGGAATTCCGCTGACATATAAAAATGCTTCGGAAATCTTGCATTGTTCTCGGCATTCCGCTGACGTTTAAAAATGCTTCGGAACTCTTCAATTGTTCTCGGAATTCTGCTGAACTTTTAAAATGCTTTGGAACTCTTCCATTGCTCTCGGAATTCTGCTGAAGTTTAAAAATGCTTCAGAACTCTTACATTGTTCTCGGAATTCTGCTGAAGTTTAAAAATGCTTCGGTACTCTTCCATTGTTCTCGGAATTCCGCTGACATATAAAAATGCTTCGGAAATCTTGCATTGTTCTCGGCATTCCGCTGACGTTTAAAAATGCTTCGGAACTCTTCCATTGTTCTCAGAATTCCGCTGACGTTTAAAAATGCTTAGGAAATCTTCCATTGTTTTCAAAATTCCGCTGACGTTTAAAAATGCTTCAGAACTCTTCCATTGTTCTCGGAATTCCGCTGACGTTTAAAAATGCTTTGGAACTCTTCCATTGTTCTTGGAATTCTGCTGAAGTTTAAAAATGCTTCGGAACTCTTCCATTGTTCTCAGAATTCCGCTGACGTTTAAAAATGCTTCGATACTCTTCCATTGTTCTCGGAATTCCACTGACATATAAAAATGCTTCGGAAATCTTGCATTGTTCTCGGCATTCCGCTGACGTTTAAAAATGCTTCGGAACTCTTCAATTGTTCTCGGAATTCTGCTGAACTTTTAAAATGCTTTGGAACTCTTCCATTGCTCTCGGAATTCTGCTGAAGTTTAAAAATGCTTCGGAACTCTTCCATTGTTCTCGGAATTCTGCTGAAGTTTAAAAATGTTTTGGAACTCTTCCATTGTTCTCGGCATTCCGCTGACGTTTAAAAATGCTTCAGATTCCTTCAATTGTTCTCGGAATTCTGCTGAACTTTTAAAATGCTTTGGAACTCTTCCATTGCTCTCGGAATTCTGCTGAAGTTTAAAAATGCTTCGGAACTCTTCCATTGTTCTCGGAATTCTGCTGAAGTTTAAAAATGCTTCGGAACTCTTCCATTGTTCTCGGAATTCCGTTGAAGTTTAAAAATGCTTCGAAACTCTTCCATTGTTCTCGGAATTCTGCTGAAGTTTAAAAATGCTTCGGAACTCTTCCATTGTTCTCAGAATTCCGCTAACGTTTAAAAATGCTTCGGAAATCTTCCATTGTTTTCAAAATTCCGCTGACGCTTAAAAATGCTTCAGAACTCTTCCATTGTTCTCGGAATTCCGCTGACGTTTAATAATGCTTCGCAACTCTTTCATTGTACTCGGAATTCCGCTAACGTTTAAAAATGGTTCGGAACTCTTCCATTGTTCTCGGAATTCCGTTGAAGTTTAAAAATGCTTCGAAACTCTTCCATTGTTCTGGGAATTCTGCTGAAGTTTAAAAATGCTTCAGAACTCTTCCATTGTTCTCGGAATTCCGCTGATGTTTAATAATGCTTCGCAACTCTTTCATTGTTCTCGGAATTCCGCTGATGTTTAAAAATGCTTCGGAACTCTTCCATTGTTCTCGGAATTCTGTTGAAGTTTAAAAATGCTTCTAAACTCTTCCATTGTTCTCGGAATTCTGCAGAAGTTTAAAAATGCTTCGGAACTCTTCCATTGTTCTCGGAATTCCGCTGACATATAAAAATGCTTCGGAAATCTTCAATTGTTCTCGGAATTCTGCTGAACTTTTAAAATGCTTTGGAACTCTTCCATTGTTCTCGGAATTCCGCTGACGTTTAAAAATGCTTCACAACTCTTCCATTGTTCTCGGAATTCCGCTGACTTTTAAAAATACTTCGAAACTCTTCCATTGTTCTCCAAATTCCGCTGAAGTTTAAAAATGCTTCGGAACTCTTCCATTGTTCTCGGAATTCTGCTGACGTTTAAAAATGCTTCGAAACTCTTCCATTGTTCTCTGAATTCCGCTGACGTTTAAAAATGCTTCGGTACTCTTCCTTTGTTCTCGGAATTCCGCTGACATATAAAAATGCTTCGGAAATCTTGCATTGTTCTCGGCATTCCGCTGACGTTTAAAAATGCTTCGGAACTCTTCAATTGTTCTCGGAATTCTGCCAAACTTTTAAAATGCTTTGGAACTCTTCCATTGCTCTCGGAATTCTGCTGAAGTTTAAAAATGCTTCAGAACTCTTCCATTGTTCTCGGAATTCCGCTGACGTTTTAAAATGCTTCGGTACTCTTCCATTGTTCTCGGAATTCCGCTGACATATAAAAATGCTTCGGAAATCTTGCATTGTTCTCGGCATTCCGCTTACGTTTAAAAATGCTTCGGAACTCTTCCATTGTTCTCGGAATTCCGTTGAAGTTTAAAAATGCTTCGAAACTCTTCCATTGTTCTGGGAATTCTGCTGAAGTTTAAAAATGCTTCAGAACTCTTCCATTGTTCTCGGAATTCCGCTGACGTTTAATAATGCTTCGCAACTCTTTCATTGTTCTCGGAATTCCGCTGATGTTTAAAAATGCTTCGGAACTCTTCCATTGTTCTCGGAATTCTGTTGAAGTTTAAAAATGCTTCTAAACTCTTCCATTGTTCTCGGAATTCTGCTGAAGTTTAAAAATGCTTCGGAACTCTTCCATTGTTCTCGGAATTCCGCTGACATATAAAAATGCTTCGGAAATCTTGCATTGTTCTCGGCATTCCGCTGACGTTTAAAAATGCTTCGGAACTCTTCAATTGTTCTCGGAATTCTGCTGAACTTTTAAAATGCTTTGGAACTCTTCCATTGCTCTCGCAATTCTGCTGACGTTTAAAAATGCTTCGGAACTCTTCCATTGTTCTCGGAATTCTGCTGACGTTTAAAAATGCTTCGGAACTCTTCTATTGTTCTCGGAATTCCGCTGACGTTTAAAAATGCTTCACAACTCTTCCATTGTTCTCGGAATTCCGCTGACTTTTAAAAATACTTCGAAACTCTTCCATTGTTCTCCAAATTCCGCTGAAGTTTAAAAATGCTTCGGAACCCTTCCATTGTTCTCGGAATTCTGCTGAAGTTTAAAAATGCTTCGGAACTCTTCCATTGTTCTCAGAATTCTGCTGACGTTTAAAAATGCTTCGGAACTCTTCCATTGTTCTCGGAATTCCGCTGAAGTTTAAAAATGCTTCAGACCTCTTCCATTGTTCTAGGAATTCTGCTGAAGTTTAAAAATTCATCTGAACTGTTCCATTATTCTCGGAATTCGTGTGAATTTTAAAAATGCTTCGGAACTCTTCTATTGTTCTCGGAATTCCGCTGAAGTTTAAAAATGCTTAAAATCTCTTACATTGTACTCGGAATTCCGCTGAAGTTTAAAAATGCTTCGGAACTCTTCCATTGCTCTCGGAATTCTGCTGAAGTTTAAAAATGCTTCAGAACTCTTACATTGTTCTCGGAATTCTGCTGACGTTTAAAAATGCTTCGGAACTCTTCCATTGTTCTCTGAATTCCGCTGACGTTTAAAAATGCTTCGGTACTCTTCCTTTGTTCTCGGAATTCCGCTGACATATAAAAATGCTTCGGAAATCTTGCATTGTTCTCGGCATTCCGCTGACGTTTAAAAATGCTTCGGAACTCTTCCATTGTTCTCAAAATTCCGCTGACGTTTAAAAATGCTTCGGAAATCTTCCATTGTTTTCAAAATTCCGCTGACGTTTAAAAATGCTTTGGAACTCTTCCATTGTTCTTGGAATTCTGCTGAAGTTAAAAATGCTTCGGAACTCTTCCATTGTTCTCAGAATTCCGCTGACGTTTAAAAATGCTTCGGTACTCTTCCATTGTTCTCGGAATTCCACTGACATATAAAAATGCTTCGGAAATCTTGCATTGTTCTCGGCATTCCGCTGACGTTTAAAAATGCTTCGGAACTCTTCAATTGTTCTCGGAATTCTGCTGAACTTTTAAAATGCTTTGGAACTCTTCCATTGCTCTCGGAATTCTGCTGAAGTTTAAAAATGCTTCGGAACTCTTCCATTGTTCTCGGAATTCTGCTGAAGTTTAAAAATGTTTTGGAACTCTTCCATTGTTCTCAGAATTCCGCTGACGTTTAAAAATGCTTCGGAAATCTTCCATTGTTTTCAAAATTCCGCTGACGTTTAAAAATGCTTCAGAACTCTTCCATTGTTCTCGGAATTCAGCTGACGTTTTAAAATGCATCGGTACTCTTCCATTGTTCTCGGAATTCCGCTGACATATAAAAATGCTTCGGAAATCTTGCATTGTTCTCGGCATTCCGCTGACGTTTAAAAATGCTTCGGAACTCTTCCATTGTTCTCAGAATTCCGCTGACGTTTAAAAATGCTTCGGAAATCTTCCATTGTTTTCAAAATTCCGCTGACGTTTAAAAATGCTTCAGAACTCTTCCATTGTTCTCGGAATTCCGCTGACGTTTAAAAATGCTATGGAACTCTTGCATTGTTCTCGGCATTCCGCTGACGTTTAAAAATGCTTCGGAACTCTTCAATTGTTCTCGGAATTCTGCCGAACTTTTAAAATGCTTTGTAACTCTTCCATTGCTCTCGGAATTCTGCTGAAGTTTAAAAATGCTTCAGAACTCTTCCATTGTTCTCGGAATTCTGCTGTAGTTTAAAAATGCTTCGGAACTCTTCCATTGTTCTCAGAATTCCGCTGACGTTTAAAAATGCTTCGGAAATCTTCCATTGTTTTCAAAATTCCGCTGACGTTTAAAAATGCTTCAGAACTCTTCCATTGTTCTCAGAATTCCGCTGACGTTTTAAAATGCTTCGGTACTCTTCCATTGTTCTCGGAATTCCGCTGACATATAAAAATGCTTCGGAAATCTTGCATTGTTCTCGGCATTCCGCTGACGTTTAGAAATGCTTCGGAACTCTTCCATTGTTCTCAGAATTCCGCTGATGTTTAAAAATGCTTCGGAAATCTTCCATTGTTTTCAAAATTCCGCTGACGTTTAAAAATGCTTCAGAACTCTTCCATTGTTCTCGGAATTCCGCTGACGTTTAAAAATGCTTTGGAACTCTTCCATTATTCTCGGAATTCTGCTGAAGTTTAAAAATGCTTCGGAACTCTTCCATTGTTCTCAGAATTCCGCTGACGTTTAAAAATGCTTCGGTACTCTTCCATTGTTCTCGGAATTCCGTTGAAGTTTAAAAATGCTTCGAAACTCTTCCATTGTTCTCGGAATTCCGTTGAAGTTTAAAAATGCTTCGGAACTCTTTCATTGTTCTCAGAATTCCGCTGACATTTAAAAATGCTTTGGTACTCTTCCATTGTTCTCTGAATTCCGCTGACATATAAAAATGCTTCGGAAATCTTGCATTGTTCTCGGCATTCCGCTGACGTTTAAAAATGCTTCGGAACTCTTCAATTGTTCTCGGAATTCTGCTGAACTTTTAAAATGCTTTGGAACTCTTCCATTGCTCTCGGAATTCTGCTGAAGTTTAAAAATGCTTCAGAACTCTTACATTGTTCTCGGAATTCTGCTGAAGTTTAAAAATGCTTCGGTACTCTTCCATTGTTCTCGGAATTCCGCTGACATATAAAAATGCTTCGGAAATCTTGCATTGTTCTCGGCATTCCGCTGACGTTTAAAAATGCTTCGGAACTCTTCCATTGTTCTCAAAATTCCGCTGACGTTTAAAAATGCTTCGGAAATCTTCCATTGCTTTCAAAATTCCGCTGATGTTTAAAAATGCTTCAGAACTCTTCCATTGTTCTCGGAATTCCGCTGACGTTTAAAAATGCTTTGGAACTCTTCCTTTGTTCTTGGAATTCTGCTGAAGTTAAAAATGCTTCGGAAATCTTGCATTGTTCTCGGCATTCCGCTGACGTTTAAAAATGCTTCGGAACTCTTCAATTGTTCTCGGAATTCTGCTGAACTTTTAAAATGCTTTGGAACTCTTCCATTGCTCTCGGAATTCTGCTGAAGTTTAAAAATGCTTCGGAACTCTTCCATTGTTCTCGGAATTCTGCTGAAGTTTAAAAATGTTTTGGAACTCTTCCATTGTTCTCAGAATTCCGCTGACGTTTAAAAATGCTTCGGAAATCTTCCATTGTTTTCAAAATTCCGCTGACATATAAAAATGCTTCGGAAATCTTGCATTGATCTCGGCATTCCGCTGACGTTTAAAAATGCTTCAGAATTCTTCAATTGTTCTCGGAATTCTGCTGAACTTTTAAAATGCTTTGGAACTCTTCCATTGCTCTCGGAATTCTGCTGAAGTTTAAAAATGCTTCGGAACTCTTCCATTGTTCTCGGAATTCCGTTGAAGTTTAAAAATGCTTCGAAACTCTTCCATTGTTCTCGGAATTCTGCAGAAGTTTAAAAATGCTTCGGAACTCTTCCATTGTTCTCAGAATTCCGCTAACGTTTAAAAATGCTTCGGAAATCTTCCATTGTTTTCAAAATTCCGCTGACGCTTAAAAATGCTTCAGAACTCTTCCATTGTTCTCTGAATTCCGCTGACGTTTAATAATGCTTCGCAACTCTTTCATTGTACTCGGAATTCCGCTAACGTTTAAAAATGGTTCGGAACTCTTCCATTGTTCTCGGAAATCCGTTGAAGTTTAAAAATGCTTCGAAACTCTTCCATTGTTCTGGGAATTCTGCTGAAGTTTAAAAATGCTTCAGAACTCTTCCATTGTTCTCGGAATTCCGCTGACGTTTAATAATGCTTCGCAACTCTTTCATTGTTCTCGGAATTCCGCTGACTTTTAAAAATACTTCGAAACTCTTCCATTGTTCTCCAAATTACGCTGAAGTTTAAAAATGCTTCGGAACCCTTCCATTGTTCTCGGAATTCTGCTGAAGTTTAAAAATGCTTCGGAACTCTTCCATTGTTCTCAGAATTCTGCTGACGTTTAAAAATGCTTCGGAACTCTTCCATTGTTCTCGGAATTCCGCTGAAGTTTAAAAATGCTTCGGACCTCTTCCATTGTTCTAGGAATTCTGCTGAAGTTTAAAAATTCATCTGAACTCTTCCATTATTCTCGGAATTCGTGTGAATTTTAAAAATGCTTCGGAACTCTTCTATTGTTCTCGGAATTCCGCTGAAGTTTAAAAATTCTTAAAATCTCTTACATTGTACTCGAAATTCCGCTGAAGTTTAAAAATGCTTCGGAACTCTTCCATTGCTCTCGGAATTCTGCTGAAGTTTAAAAATGCTTCAGTACTCTTACATTGTTCTCGGAATTCTGCTGACGTTTAAAAATGCTTCGGAACTCCTCCATTGTTCTCTGAATTCCGCTGATGTTTAAAAATGCTTCGGTACTCTTCCTTTGTTCTCGGAATTCCGCTGACATATAAAAATGCTTCGGAAATCTTGCACTGTTCTCGGCATTCCGCTGACGTTTAAAAATGCTTCGGAACTCTTCAATTGTTCTCGGAATTCTGCCGAACTTTTAAAATGCTTTGGAACTCTTCCATTGCTCTCGGAATTCTGCTGAAGTTTAAAAATGCTTCAGAACTCTTCCATTGTTCTCGGAATTCTGCTGTAGTTTAAAAATGCTTCGGAACTCTTCCATTGTTCTCAGAATTCCGCTGACGTTTAAAAATGCTTCGGAAATCTTCCATTGTTTTCAAAATTCCGCTGACGTTTAAAAATGCTTCAGAACTCTTCCTTTGTTCTCGGTATTCCGCTGACGTTTAAAAATGCTTTGGAACTCTTCCATTATTCTCGGAATTCTGCTGAAGTTTAAAAATGCTTCGGAACTCTTCCATTGTTCTCAGAATTCCGCTGACGTTTAAAAATGCTTCTTTACTCTTCCATTGTTCTCGGAATTCCGCTGACATATAAAAATGCTTCGGAAATCTTGCATTGTTCTCGGCATTCCGCTGACGTTTAAAAATGCTTCGGAACTCGTCAATTGTTCTCGGAATTCTGCTGAACTTTTAAAATGCTTTGAAACTCTTCCATTGCTCTCGGAATTCTGCTGAAGTTTAAAAATGCTTCAGAACTCTTCCATCGTTTTCGGAATTCTGCTGAAGTTTAAAAATGTTTCGGAACTCTTCCATTGTTCTCAGAATTCCACTGACGTTTAAAAATGCTTCGGAAATCTTCCATTGTTTTCAAAATTCCGCTGACGCTTAAAAATGCTTCAGAACTCTTCCATTGTTCTCGGAATTCCGCTGACGTTTAATAATGCTTCGCAACTTTTTCATTGTTCTCGGAATTCCGCTGATGGTTAAAAATGCTTCGGAACTCTTCCATTGTTCTCGGAATTCCGTTGAAGTTTAAAAATGCTTCGAAACTCTTCCATTGTTCTCAGAATTCCGCTAACGTTTAAAAATGCTTCTTTACTCTTCCATTGTTCTCGGAATTCCGCTGACATATAAAAATGCTTCGGAAATCTTGCATTGTTCTCGGCATTCCGCTGACGTTTAAAAATGCTTCGGAACTCTTCAATTGTTCTCGGAATTCTGCTGAACTTTTAAAATGCTTTGGAACTCTTCCATTGCTCTCGGAATTCTGCTGAAGTTTAAAAATGCTTCAGAACTCTTACATTGTTCTCGGAATTCTGCTGAAGTTTAAAAATGCTTCGGTACTCTTCCATTGTTCTCGGAATTCCGCTGACATATAAAAATGCTTCGGAAATCTTGCATTGTTCTCGGCATTCCGCTGACGTTTAAAAATGCTTCGGAACTCTTCCATTGTTCTCAAAATTCCGCTGACGTTTAAAAATGCTTCGGAAATCTTCCATTGCTTTCAAAATTCCGCTGATGTTTAAAAATGCTTCAGAACTCTTCCATTGTTCTCGGAATTCCGCTGACGTTTAAAAATGCTTTGGAACTCTTCCATTGTTCTTGGAATTCTGCTGAAGTTAAAAATGCTTCGGAAATCTTGCATTGTTCTCGGCATTCCGCTGACGTTTAAAAATGCTTCGGAACTCTTCAATTGTTCTCGGAATTCTGCTGAACTTTTAAAATGCTTTGGAACTCTTCCATTGCTCTCGGAATTCTGCTGAAGTTTAAAAATGCTTCGGAACTCTTCCATTGTTCTCGGAATTCTGCTGAAGTTTAAAAATGTTTTGGAACTCTTCCATTGTTCTCAGAATTCCGCTGACGTTTAAAAATGCTTCGGAAATCTTCCATTGTTTTCAAAATTCCGCTGACATATAAAAATGCTTCGGAAATCTTGCATTGATCTCGGCATTCCGCTGACGTTTAAAAATGCTTCAGAATTCTTCAATTGTTCTCGGAATTCTGCTGAACTTTTAAAATGCTTTGGAACTCTTCCATTGCTCTCGGAATTCTGCTGAAGTTTAAAAATGCTTCGGAACTCTTCCATTGTTCTCGGAATTCCGTTGAAGTTTAAAAATGCTTCGAAACTCTTCCATTGTTCTCGGAATTCTGCAGAAGTTTAAAAATGCTTCGGAACTCTTCCATTGTTCTCAGAATTCCGCTAACGTTTAAAAATGCTTCGGAAATCTTCCATTGTTTTCAAAATTCCGCTGACGCTTAAAAATGCTTCAGAACTCTTCCATTGTTCTCTGAATTCCGCTGACGTTTAATAATGCTTCGCAACTCTTTCATTGTACTCGGAATTCCGCTAACGTTTAAAAATGGTTCGGAACTCTTCCATTGTTCTCGGAAATCCGTTGAAGTTTAAAAATGCTTCGAAACTCTTCCATTGTTCTGGGAATTCTGCTGAAGTTTAAAAATGCTTCAGAACTCTTCCATTGTTCTCGGAATTCCGCTGACGTTTAATAATGCTTCGCAACTCTTTCATTGTTCTCGGAATTCCGCTGACTTTTAAAAATACTTCGAAACTCTTCCATTGTTCTCCAAATTCCGCTGAAGTTTAAAAATGCTTCGGAACCCTTCCATTGTTCTCGGAATTCTGCTGAAGTTTAAAAATGCTTCGGAACTCTTCCATTGTTCTCAGAATTCTGCTGACGTTTAAAAATGCTTCGGAACTCTTCCATTGTTCTCGGAATTCCGCTGAAGTTTAAAAATGCTTCGGACCTCTTCCATTGTTCTAGGAATTCTGCTGAAGTTTAAAAATTCATCTGAACTCTTCCATTATTCTCGGAATTCGTGTGAATTTTAAAAATGCTTCGGAACTCTTCTATTGTTCTCGGAATTCCGCTGAAGTTTAAAAATTCTTAAAATCTCTTACATTGTACTCGAAATTCCGCTGAAGTTTAAAAATGCTTCGGAACTCTTCCATTGCTCTCGGAATTCTGCTGAAGTTTAAAAATGCTTCAGTACTCTTACATTGTTCTCGGAATTCTGCTGACGTTTAAAAATGCTTCAGAACTCTTCCATTGTTCTCTGAATTCCGCTGATGTTTAAAAATGCTTCGGTACTCTTCCTTTGTTCTCGGAATTCCGCTGACATATAAAAATGCTTCGGAAATCTTGCACTGTTCTCGGCATTCCGCTGACGTTTAAAAATGCTTCGGAACTCTTCAATTGTTCTCGGAATTCTGCCGAACTTTTAAAATGCTTTGGAACTCTTCCATTGCTCTCGGAATTCTGCTGAAGTTTAAAAATGCTTCAGAACTCTTCCATTGTTCTCGGAATTCTGCTGTAGTTTACAAAAGCTTCGGAACTCTTCCATTGTTCTCAGAATTCCGCTGACGTTTAAAAATGCTTCGGAAATCTTCCATTGTTTTCAAAATTCCGCTGACGTTTAAAAATGCTTCAGAACTCTTCCTTTGTTCTCGGAATTCCGCTGACGTTTAAAAATGCTTTGGAACTCTTCCATTATTCTCGGAATTCTGCTGAAGTTTAAAAATGCTTCGGAACTCTTCCATTGTTCTCAGAATTCCGCTGACGTTTAAAAATGCTTCTTTACTCTTCCATTGTTCTCGGAATTCCGCTGACATATAAAAATGCTTCGGAAATCTTGCATTGTTCTCGGCATTCCGCTGACGTTTAAAAATGCTTCGGAACTCGTCAATTGTTCTCGGAATTCTGCTGAACTTTTAAAATGCTTTGAAACTCTTCCATTGCTCTCGGAATTCTGCTGAAGTTTAAAAATGCTTCAGAACTCTTCCATTGTTTTCGGAATTCTGCTGAAGTTTAAAAATGTTTCGGAACTCTTCCATTGTTCTCAGAATTCCACTGACGTTTAAAAATGCTTCGGAAATCTTCCATTGTTTTCAAAATTCCGCTGACGCTTAAAAATGCTTCAGAACTCTTCCATTGTTCTCGGAATTCCGCTGACGTTTAATAATGCTTCGCAACTTTTTCATTGTTCTCAGAATTCCGCTGATGGTTAAAAATGCTTCGGAACTCTTCCATTGTTCTCGGAATTCCGTTGAAGTTTAAAAATGCTTCGAAACTCTTCCATTGTTCTCAGAATTCCGCTAACGTTTAAAAATGCTTCTTTACTCTTCCATTGTTCTCGGAATTCCGCTGACATATAAAAATGCTTCGGAAATCTTGCATTGTTCTCGGCATTCCGCTGACGTTTAAAAATGCTTCGGAACTCTTCAATTGTTCTCGGAATTCTGCTGAACTTTTAAAATGCTTTGGAACTCTTCCATTGCTCTCGGAATTCTGCTGAAGTTTAAAAATGCTTCAGAACTCTTACATTGTTCTCGGAATTCTGCTGAAGTTTAAAAATGCTTCGGTACTCTTCCATTGTTCTCGGAATTCCGCTGACATATAAAAATGCTTCGGAAATCTTGCATTGTTCTCGGCATTCCGCTGACGTTTAAAAATGCTTCGGAACTCTTCCATTGTTCTCAGAATTCCGCTGACGTTTAAAAATGCTTAGGAAATCTTCCATTGTTTTCAAAATTCCGCTGACGTTTAAAAATGCTTCAGAACTCTTCCATTGTTCTCGGAATTCCGCTGACGTTTAAAAATGCTTTGGAACTCTTCCATTGTTCTTGGAATTCTGCTGAAGTTTAAAAATGCTTCGGAACTCTTCCATTGTTCTCAGAATTCCGCTGACGTTTAAAAATGCTTCGATACTCTTCCATTGTTCTCGGAATTCCACTGACATATAAAAATGCTTCGGAAATCTTGCATTGTTCTCGGCATTCCGCTGACGTTTAAAAATGCTTCGGAACTCTTCAATTGTTCTCGGAATTCTGCTGAACTTTTAAAATGCTTTGGAACTCTTCCATTGCTCTCGGAATTCTGCTGAAGTTTAAAAATGCTTCGGAACTCTTCCATTGTTCTCGGAATTCTGCTGAAGTTTAAAAATGTTTTGGAACTCTTCCATTGTTCTCGGCATTCCGCTGACGTTTAAAAATGCTTCAGATTCCTTCAATTGTTCTCGGAATTCTGCTGAACTTTTAAAATGCTTTGGAACTCTTCCATTGCTCTCGGAATTCTGCTGAAGTTTAAAAATGCTTCGGAACTCTTCCATTGTTCTCGGAATTCTGCTGAAGTTTAAAAATGCTTCGGAACTCTTCCATTGTTCTCGGAATTCCGTTGAAGTTTAAAAATGCTTCGAAACTCTTCCATTGTTCTCGGAATTCTGCTGAAGTTTAAAAATGCTTCGGAACTCTTCCATTGTTCTCAGAATTCCGCTAACGTTTAAAAATGCTTCGGAAATCTTCCATTGTTTTCAAAATTCCGCTGACGCTTAAAAATGCTTCAGAACTCTTCCATTGTTCTCGGAATTCCGCTGACGTTTAATAATGCTTCGCAACTCTTTCATCGTACTCGGAATTCCGCTAACGTTTAAAAATGGTTCGGAACTCTTCCATTGTTCTCGGAATTCCGTTGAAGTTTAAAAATGCTTCGAAACTCTTCCATTGTTCTGGGAATTCTGCTGAAGTTTAAAAATGCTTCAGAACTCTTCCATTGTTCTCGGAATTCCGCTGATGTTTAATAATGCTTCGCAACTCTTTCATTGTTCTCGGAATTCCGCTGATGTTTAAAAATGCTTCGGAACTCTTCCATTGTTCTCGGAATTCTGTTGAAGTTTAAAAATGCTTCTAAACTCTTCCATTGTTCTCGGAATTCTGCAGAAGTTTAAAAATGCTTCGGAACTCTTCCATTGTTCTCGGAATTCCGCTGACATATAAAAATGCTTCGGAAATCTTCAATTGTTCTCGGAATTCTGCTGAACTTTTAAAATGCTTTGGAACTCTTCCATTGTTCTCGGAATTCCGCTGACGTTTAAAAATGCTTCACAACTCTTCCATTGTTCTCGGAATTCCGCTGACTTTTAAAAATACTTCGAAACTCTTCCATTGTTCTCCAAATTCCGCTGAAGTTTAAAAATGCTTCGGAACTCTTCCATTGTTCTCGGAATTCTGCTGACGTTTAAAAATGCTTCGAAACTCTTCCATTGTTCTCTGAATTCCGCTGACGTTTAAAAATGCTTCGGTACTCTTCCTTTGTTCTCGGAATTCCGCTGACATATAAAAATGCTTCGGAAATCTTGCATTGTTCTCGGCATTCCGCTGACGTTTAAAAATGCTTCGGAACTCTTCAATTGTTCTCGGAATTCTGCCAAACTTTTAAAATGCTTTGGAACTCTTCCATTGCTCTCGGAATTCTGCTGAAGTTTAAAAATGCTTCAGAACTCTTCCATTGTTCTCGGAATTCCGCTGACGTTTTAAAATGCTTCGGTACTCTTCCATTGTTCTCGGAATTCCGCTGACATATAAAAATGCTTCGGAAATCTTGCATTGTTCTCGGCATTCCGCTTACGTTTAAAAATGCTTCGGAACTCTTCCATTGTTTTCAAAATTCCGCTGACGTTTAAAAATGCTTCAGAACTCTTCCATTGTTCTCGGAATTCCGCTGACGTTTAAAAATGCTTCAGAACTCTTCCATTGTTCTCGGAATTCCGCTGACGATTAATAATGCTTCGCAACTCTTTCATTGTACTCGGAATTCCGCTAACGTTTAAAAATGCTTCGGAACTCTTCCATTGTTCTCGGAATTCCGTTGAAGTTTAAAAATGCTTCGAAACTCTTCCATTGTTCTGGGAATTCTGCTGAAGTTTAAAAATGCTTCAGAACTCTTCCATTGTTCTCGGAATTCCGCTGACGTTTAATAATGCTTCGCAACTCTTTCATTGTTCTCGGAATTCCGCTGATGTTTAAAAATGCTTCGGAACTCTTCCATTGTTCTCGGAATTCTGTTGAAGTTTAAAAATGCTTCTAAACTCTTCCATTGTTCTCGGAATTCTGCTGAAGTTTAAAAATGCTTCGGAACTCTTCCATTGTTCTCGGAATTCCGCTGACATATAAAAATGCTTCGGAAATCTTGCATTGTTCTCGGCATTCCGCTGACGTTTAAAAATGCTTCGGAACTCTTCAATTGTTCTCGGAATTCTGCTGAACTTTTAAAATGCTTTGGAACTCTTCCAATGCTCTCGCAATTCTGCTGACGTTTAAAAATGCTTCGGAACTCTTCCATTGTTCTCGGAATTCCGCTGACGTTTAAAAATGCTTCACAACTCTTCCATTGTTCTCGGAATTCCGCTGACTTTTAAAAATACTTCGAAACTCTTCCATTGTTCTCCAAATTCCGCTGAAGTTTAAAAATGCTTCGGAACCCTTCCATTGTTCTCGGAATTCTGCTGAAGTTTAAAAATGCTTCGGAACTCTTCCATTGTTCTCAGAATTCTGCTGACGTTTAAAAATGCTTCGGAACTCTTCCATTGTTCTCGGAATTCCGCTGAAGTTTAAAAATGCTTCAGACCTCTTCCATTGTTCTAGGAATTCTGCTGAAGTTTAAAAATTCATCTGAACTCTTCCATTATTCTCGGAATTCGTGTGAATTTTAAAAATGCTTCGGAACTCTTCTATTGTTCTCGGAATTCCGCTGAAGTTTAAAAATGCTTAAAATCTCTTACATTGTACTCGGAATTCCGCTGAAGTTTAAAAATGCTTCGGAACTCTTCCATTGCTCTCGGAATTCTGCTGAAGTTTAAAAATGCTTCAGAACTCTTACATTGTTCTCGGAATTCTGCTGACGTTTAAAAATGCTTCGGAACTCTTCCATTGTTCTCTGAATTCCGCTGACGTTTAAAAATGCTTCGGTACTCTTCCTTTGTTCTCGGAATTCCGCTGACATATAAAAATGCTTCGGAAATCTTGCATTGTTCTCGGCATTCCGCTGACGTTTAAAAATGCTTCGGAACTCTTCAATTGTTCTCGGAATTCTGCCGAACTTTTAAAATGCTTTGGAACTCTTCCATTGCTCTCGGAATTCTGCTGAAGTTTAAAAATGCTTCAGAACTCTTCCATTGTTCTCGGAATTCTGCTGTAGTTTAAAAATGCTTCGGAACTCTTCCATTGTTCTCAGAATTCCGCTGACGTTTAAAAATGCTTCGGAAATCTTCCATTCTTTTCAAAATTCCGCTGACGTTTAAAAATGCTTCAGAACTCTTCCATTGTTCTCGGAATTCCGCTGACGTTTTAAAATGCTTCGGTACTCTTCCATTGTTCTCGGAATTCCGCTGACATATAAAAATGCTTCGGAAATCTTGCATTGTTCTCGGCATTCCGCTGACGTTTAAAAATGCTTCGGAACTCTTCCATTGTTCTCAGAATTCCGCTGACGTTTAAAAATGCTTAGGAAATCTTCCATTGTTTTCAAAATTCCGCTGACGTTTAAAAATGCTTCAGAACTCTTCCATTGTTCTCGGAATTCCGCTGACGTTTAAAAATGCTTTGGAACTCTTCCATTGTTCTTGGAATTCTGCTGAAGTTTAAAAATGCTTCGGAACTCTTCCATTGTTCTCAGAATTCCGCTGACGTTTAAAAATGCTTCGATACTCTTCCATTGTTCTCGGAATTCCACTGACATATAAAAATGCTTCGGAAATCTTGCATTGTTCTCGGCATTCCGCTGACGTTTAAAAATGCTTCGGAACTCTTCAATTGTTCTCGGAATTCTGCTGAACTTTTAAAATGCTTTGGAACTCTTCCATTGCTCTCGGAATTCTGCTGAAGTTTAAAAATGCTTCGGAACTCTTCCATTGTTCTCGGAATTCTGCTGAAGTTTAAAAATGCTTCGGAACTCTTCCATTGTTCTCGGAATTCCGTTGAAGTTTAAAAATGCTTTGAAACTCTTCCATTGTTCTCGGAATTCTGCTGAAGTTTAAAAATGCTTCGGAACTCTTCCATTGTTCTCAGAATTCCGCTAACGTTTAAAAATGCTTCGGAAATCTTCCATTGTTTTCAAAATTCCGCTGACGCTTAAAAATGCTTCAGAACTCTTCCATTGTTCTCGGAATTCCGCTGACGTTTAATAATGCTTCGCAACTCTTTCATTGTACTCGGAATTCCGCTAACGTTTAAAAATGGTTCGGAACTCTTCCATTGTTCTCGGAATTCCGTTGAAGTTTAAAAATGCTTCGAAACTCTTCCATTGTTCTGGGAATTCTGCTGAAGTTTAAAAATGCTTCAGAACTCTTCCATTGTTCTCGGAATTCCGCTGATGTTTAATAATGCTTCGCAACTCTTTCATTGTTCTCGGAATTCCGCTGATGTTTAAAAATGCTTCGGAACTCTTCCATTGTTCTCTGAATTCCGCTGACATATAAAAATGCTTCGGAAATCTTGCATTGTTCTCGGCATTCCGCTGACGTTTAAAAATGCTTCGGAACTCTTCAATTGTTCTCGGAATTCTGCTGAACTTTTAAAATGCTTTGGAACTCTTCCATTGCTCTCGGAATTCTGCTGAAGTTTAAAAATGCTTCAGAACTCTTACATTGTTCTCGGAATTCTGCTGAAGTTTAAAAATGCTTCGGTACTCTTCCATTGTTCTCGGAATTCCGCTGACATATAAAAATGCTTCGGAAATCTTGCATTGTTCTCGGCATTCCGCTGACGTTTAAAAATGCTTCGGAACTCTTCCATTGTTCTCAAAATTCCGCTGACGTTTAAAAATGCTTCGGAAATCTTCCATTGCTTTCAAAATTCCGCTGATGTTTAAAAATGCTTCAGAACTCTTCCATTGTTCTCGGAATTCCGCTGACGTTTAAAAATGCTTTGGAACTCTTCCATTGTTCTTGGAATTCTGCTGAAGTTAAAAATGCTTCGGAAATCTTGCATTGTTCTCGGCATTCCGCTGACGTTTAAAAATGCTTCGGAACTCTTCAATTGTTCTCGGAATTCTGCTGAACTTTTAAAATGCTTTGGAACTCTTCCATTGCTCTCGGAATTCTGCTGAAGTTTAAAAATGCTTCGGAACTCTTCCATTGTTCTCGGAATTCTGCTGAAGTTTAAAAATGTTTTGGAACTCTTCCATTGTTCTCAGAATTCCGCTGACGTTTAAAAATGCTTCGGAAATCTTCCATTGTTTTCAAAATTCCGCTGACATATAAAAATGCTTCGGAAATCTTGCATTGATCTCGGCATTCCGCTGACGTTTAAAAATGCTTCAGAATTCTTCAATTGTTCTCGGAATTCTGCTGAACTTTTAAAATGCTTTGGAACTCTTCCATTGCTCTCGGAATTCTGCTGAAGTTTAAAAATGCTTCGGAACTCTTCCATTGTTCTCGGAATTCCGCTGACATATAAAAATGCTTCGGAAATCTTGCATTGTTCTCGGCATTCCGCTGACGTTTAAAAATGCTTCGGAACTCTTCAATTGTTCTCGGAATTCTGCTGAACTTTTAAAATGCTTTGGAACTCTTCCATTGTTCTCGGAATTCCGCTGACGTTTAAAAATGCTTCACAACTCTTCCATTGTTCTCGGAATTCCGCTGACTTTTAAAAATACTTCGAAACTCTTCCATTGTTCTCCAAATTCCGCTGAAGTTTAAAAATGCTTCGGAACTCTTCCATTGTTCTCGGAATTCTGCTGACGTTTAAAAATGCTTCGAAACTCTTCCATTGTTCTCTGAATTCCGCTGACGTTTAAAAATGCTTCGGTACTCTTCCTTTGTTCTCGGAATTCCGCTGACATATAAAAATGCTTCGGAAATCTTGCATTGTTCTCGGCATTCCGCTGACGTTTAAAAATGCTTCGGAACTCTTCAATTGTTCTCGGAATTCTGCCAAACTTTTAAAATGCTTTGGAACTCTTCCATTGCTCTCGGAATTCTGCTGAAGTTTAAAAATGCTTCAGAACTCTTCCATTGTTCTCGGAATTCCGCTGACGTTTTAAAATGCTTCGGTACTCTTCCATTGTTCTCGGAATTCCGCTGACATATAAAAATGCTTCGGAAATCTTGCATTGTTCTCGGCATTCCGCTTACGTTTAAAAATGCTTCGGAACTCTTCCATTGTTTTCAAAATTCCGCTGACGTTTAAAAATGCTTCAGAACTCTTCCATTGTTCTCGGAATTCCGCTGACGTTTAAAAATGCTTCAGAACTCTTCCATTGTTCTCGGAATTCCGCTGACGATTAATAATGCTTCGCAACTCTTTCATTGTACTCGGAATTCCGCTAACGTTTAAAAATGCTTCGGAACTCTTCCATTGTTCTCGGAATTCCGTTGAAGTTTAAAAATGCTTCGAAACTCTTCCATTGTTCTGGGAATTCTGCTGAAGTTTAAAAATGCTTCAGAACTCTTCCATTGTTCTCGGAATTCCGCTGACGTTTAATAATGCTTCGCAACTCTTTCATTGTTCTCGGAATTCCGCTGATGTTTAAAAATGCTTCGGAACTCTTCCATTGTTCTCGGAATTCTGTTGAAGTTTAAAAATGCTTCTAAACTCTTCCATTGTTCTCGGAATTCTGCTGAAGTTTAAAAATGCTTCGGAACTCTTCCATTGTTCTCGGAATTCCGCTGACATATAAAAATGCTTCGGAAATCTTGCATTGTTCTCGGCATTCCGCTGACGTTTAAAAATGCTTCGGAACTCTTCAATTGTTCTCGGAATTCTGCTGAACTTTTAAAATGCTTTGGAACTCTTCCAATGCTCTCGCAATTCTGCTGACGTTTAAAAATGCTTCGGAACTCTTCCATTGTTCTCGGAATTCCGCTGACGTTTAAAAATGCTTCACAACTCTTCCATTGTTCTCGGAATTCCGCTGACTTTTAAAAATACTTCGAAACTCTTCCATTGTTCTCCAAATTCCGCTGAAGTTTAAAAATGCTTCGGAACCCTTCCATTGTTCTCGGAATTCTGCTGAAGTTTAAAAATGCTTCGGAACTCTTCCATTGTTCTCAGAATTCTGCTGACGTTTAAAAATGCTTCGGAACTCTTCCATTGTTCTCGGAATTCCGCTGAAGTTTAAAAATGCTTCAGACCTCTTCCATTGTTCTAGGAATTCTGCTGAAGTTTAAAAATTCATCTGAACTCTTCCATTATTCTCGGAATTCGTGTGAATTTTAAAAATGCTTCGGAACTCTTCTATTGTTCTCGGAATTCCGCTGAAGTTTAAAAATGCTTAAAATCTCTTACATTGTACTCGGAATTCCGCTGAAGTTTAAAAATGCTTCGGAACTCTTCCATTGCTCTCGGAATTCTGCTGAAGTTTAAAAATGCTTCAGAACTCTTACATTGTTCTCGGAATTCTGCTGACGTTTAAAAATGCTTCGGAACTCTTCCATTGTTCTCTGAATTCCGCTGACGTTTAAAAATGCTTCGGTACTCTTCCTTTGTTCTCGGAATTCCGCTGACATATAAAAATGCTTCGGAAATCTTGCATTGTTCTCGGCATTCCGCTGACGTTTAAAAATGCTTCGGAACTCTTCAATTGTTCTCGGAATTCTGCCGAACTTTTAAAATGCTTTGGAACTCTTCCATTGCTCTCGGAATTCTGCTGAAGTTTAAAAATGCTTCAGAACTCTTCCATTGTTCTCGGAATTCTGCTGTAGTTTAAAAATGCTTCGGAACTCTTCCATTGTTCTCAGAATTCCGCTGACGTTTAAAAATGCTTCGGAAATCTTCCATTCTTTTCAAAATTCCGCTGACGTTTAAAAATGCTTCAGAACTCTTCCATTGTTCTCGGAATTCCGCTGACGTTTTAAAATGCTTCGGTACTCTTCCATTGTTCTCGGAATTCCGCTGACATATAAAAATGCTTCGGAAATCTTGCATTGTTCTCGGCATTCCGCTGACGTTTAAAAATGCTTCGGAACTCTTCCATTGTTCTCAGAATTCCGCTGACGTTTAAAAATGCTTAGGAAATCTTCCATTGTTTTCAAAATTCCGCTGACGTTTAAAAATGCTTCAGAACTCTTCCATTGTTCTCGGAATTCCGCTGACGTTTAAAAATGCTTTGGAACTCTTCCATTGTTCTTGGAATTCTGCTGAAGTTTAAAAATGCTTCGGAACTCTTCCATTGTTCTCAGAATTCCGCTGACGTTTAAAAATGCTTCGATACTCTTCCATTGTTCTCGGAATTCCACTGACATATAAAAATGCTTCGGAAATCTTGCATTGTTCTCGGCATTCCGCTGACGTTTAAAAATGCTTCGGAACTCTTCAATTGTTCTCGGAATTCTGCTGAACTTTTAAAATGCTTTGGAACTCTTCCATTGCTCTCGGAATTCTGCTGAAGTTTAAAAATGCTTCGGAACTCTTCCATTGTTCTCGGAATTCTGCTGAAGTTTAAAAATGCTTCGGAACTCTTCCATTGTTCTCGGAATTCCGTTGAAGTTTAAAAATGCTTTGAAACTCTTCCATTGTTCTCGGAATTCTGCTGAAGTTTAAAAATGCTTCGGAACTCTTCCATTGTTCTCAGAATTCCGCTAACGTTTAAAAATGCTTCGGAAATCTTCCATTGTTTTCAAAATTCCGCTGACGCTTAAAAATGCTTCAGAACTCTTCCATTGTTCTCGGAATTCCGCTGACGTTTAATAATGCTTCGCAACTCTTTCATTGTACTCGGAATTCCGCTAACGTTTAAAAATGGTTCGGAACTCTTCCATTGTTCTCGGAATTCCGTTGAAGTTTAAAAATGCTTCGAAACTCTTCCATTGTTCTGGGAATTCTGCTGAAGTTTAAAAATGCTTCAGAACTCTTCCATTGTTCTCGGAATTCCGCTGATGTTTAATAATGCTTCGCAACTCTTTCATTGTTCTCGGAATTCCGCTGATGTTTAAAAATGCTTCGGAACTCTTCCATTGTTCTCTGAATTCCGCTGACATATAAAAATGCTTCGGAAATCTTGCATTGTTCTCGGCATTCCGCTGACGTTTAAAAATGCTTCGGAACTCTTCAATTGTTCTCGGAATTCTGCTGAACTTTTAAAATGCTTTGGAACTCTTCCATTGCTCTCGGAATTCTGCTGAAGTTTAAAAATGCTTCAGAACTCTTACATTGTTCTCGGAATTCTGCTGAAGTTTAAAAATGCTTCGGTACTCTTCCATTGTTCTCGGAATTCCGCTGACATATAAAAATGCTTGGGAAATCTTGCATTGTTCTCGGCATTCCGCTGACGTTTAAAAATGCTTCGGAACTCTTCCATTGTTCTCAAAATTCCGCTGACGTTTAAAAATGCTTCGGAAATCTTCCATTGCTTTCAAAATTCCGCTGATGTTTAAAAATGCTTCAGAACTCTTCCATTGTTCTCGGAATTCCGCTGACGTTTAAAAATGCTTTGGAACTCTTCCATTGTTCTTGGAATTCTGCTGAAGTTAAAAATGCTTCGGAAATCTTGCATTGTTCTCGGCATTCCGCTGACGTTTAAAAATGCTTCGGAACTCTTCAATTGTTCTCGGAATTCTGCTGAACTTTTAAAATGCTTTGGAACTCTTCCATTGCTCTCGGAATTCTGCTGAAGTTTAAAAATGCTTCGGAACTCTTCCATTGTTCTCGGAATTCTGCTGAAGTTTAAAAATGTTTTGGAACTCTTCCATTGTTCTCAGAATTCCGCTGACGTTTAAAAATGCTTCGGAAATCTTCCATTGTTTTCAAAATTCCGCTGACATATAAAAATGCTTCGGAAATCTTGCATTGATCTCGGCATTCCGCTGACGTTTAAAAATGCTTCAGAATTCTTCAATTGTTCTCGGAATTCTGCTGAACTTTTAAAATGCTTTGGAACTCTTCCATTGCTCTCGGAATTCTGCTGAAGTTTAAAAATGCTTCGGAACTCTTCCATTGTTCTCGGAATTCCGCTGACATATAAAAATGCTTCGGAAATCTTGCATTGTTCTCGGCATTCCGCTGACGTTTAAAAATGCTTCGGAACTCTTCAATTGTTCTCGGAATTCTGCTGAACTTTTAAAATGCTTTGGAACTCTTCCATTGTTCTCGGAATTCCGCTGACGTTTAAAAATGCTTCACAACTCTTCCATTGTTCTCGGAATTCCGCTGACTTTTAAAAATACTTCGAAACTCTTCCATTGTTCTCCAAATTCCGCTGAAGTTTAAAAATGCTTCGGAACTCTTCCATTGTTCTCGGAATTCTGCTGACGTTTAAAAATGCTTCGAAACTCTTCCATTGTTCTCTGAATTCCGCTGACGTTTAAAAATGCTTCGGTACTCTTCCTTTGTTCTCGGAATTCCGCTGACATATAAAAATGCTTCGGAAATCTTGCATTGTTCTCGGCATTCCGCTGACGTTTAAAAATGCTTCGGAACTCTTCAATTGTTCTCGGAATTCTGCCAAACTTTTAAAATGCTTTGGAACTCTTCCATTGCTCTCGGAATTCTGCTGAAGTTTAAAAATGCTTCAGAACTCTTCCATTGTTCTCGGAATTCCGCTGACGTTTTAAAATGCTTCGGTACTCTTCCATTGTTCTCGGAATTCCGCTGACATATAAAAATGCTTCGGAAATCTTGCATTGTTCTCGGCATTCCGCTTACGTTTAAAAATGCTTCGGAACTCTTCCATTGTTTTCAAAATTCCGCTGACGTTTAAAAATGCTTCAGAACTCTTCCATTGTTCTCGGAATTCCGCTGACGTTTAAAAATGCTTCAGAACTCTTCCATTGTTCTCGGAATTCCGTTGAAGTTTAAAAATGCTTCGAAACTCTTCCATTGTTCTGGGAATTCTGCTGAAGTTTAAAAATGCTTCAGAACTCTTCCATTGTTCTCGGAATTCCGCTGACGTTTAATAATGCTTCGCAACTCTTTCATTGTTCTCGGAATTCCGCTGATGTTTAAAAATGCTTCGGAACTCTTCCATTGTTCTCGGAATTCTGTTGAAGTTTAAAAATGCTTCTAAACTCTTCCATTGTTCTCGGAATTCTGCTGAAGTTTAAAAATGCTTCGGAACTCTTCCATTGTTCTCGGAATTCCGCTGACATATAAAAATGCTTCGGAAATCTTGCATTGTTCTCGGCATTCCGCTGACGTTTAAAAATGCTTCGGAACTCTTCAATTGTTCTCGGAATTCTGCTGAACTTTTAAAATGCTTTGGAACTCTTCCAATGCTCTCGCAATTCTGCTGACGTTTAAAAATGCTTCGGAACTCTTCCATTGTTCTCGGAATTCTGCTGACGTTTAAAAATGCTTCGGAACTCTTCCATTGTTCTCGGAATTCCGCTGACGTTTAAAAATGCTTCACAACTCTTCCATTGTTCTCGGAATTCCGCTGACTTTTAAAAATACTTCGAAACTCTTCCATTGTTCTCCAAATTCCGCTGAAGTTTAAAAATGCTTCGGAACCCTTCCATTGTTCTCGGAATTCTGCTGAAGTTTAAAAATGCTTCGGAACTCTTCCATTGTTCTCAGAATTCTGCTGACGTTTAAAAATGCTTCGGAACTCTTCCATTGTTCTCGGAATTCCGCTGAAGTTTAAAAATGCTTCAGACCTCTTCCATTGTTCTAGGAATTCTGCTGAAGTTTAAAAATTCATCTGAACTCTTCCATTATTCTCGGAATTCGTGTGAATTTTAAAAATGCTTCGGAACTCTTCTATTGTTCTCGGAATTCCGCTGAAGTTTAAAAATGCTTAAAATCTCTTACATTGTACTCGGAATTCCGCTGAAGTTTAAAAATGCTTCGGAACTCTTCCATTGCTCTCGGAATTCTGCTGAAGTTTAAAAATGCTTCAGAACTCTTACATTGTTCTCGGAATTCTGCTGACGTTTAAAAATGCTTCGGAACTCTTCCATTGTTCTCTGAATTCCGCTGACGTTTAAAAATGCTTCGGTACTCTTCCTTTGTTCTCGGAATTCCGCTGACATATAAAAATGCTTCGGAAATCTTGCATTGTTCTCGGCATTCCGCTGACGTTTAAAAATGCTTCGGAACTCTTCAATTGTTCTCGGAATTCTGCCGAACTTTTAAAATGCTTTGGAACTCTTCCATTGCTCTCGGAATTCTGCTGAAGTTTAAAAATGCTTCAGAACTCTTCCATTGTTCTCGGAATTCTGCTGTAGTTTAAAAATGCTTCGGAACTCTTCCATTGTTCTCAGAATTCCGCTGACGTTTAAAAATGCTTCGGAAATCTTCCATTCTTTTCAAAATTCCGCTGACGTTTAAAAATGCTTCAGAACTCTTCCATTGTTCTCGGAATTCCGCTGACGTTTTAAAATGCTTCGGTACTCTTCCATTGTTCTCGGAATTCCGCTGACATATAAAAATGCTTCGGAAATCTTGCATTGTTCTCGGCATTC
This sequence comes from Phyllobates terribilis, assembly GCF_046119375.1. NCBI lineage: Eukaryota > Metazoa > Chordata > Amphibia > Anura > Dendrobatidae > Phyllobates > Phyllobates terribilis. The sequence continues at coordinate 18,480,110 of NW_027362782.1, forward strand.
CGCTGACGTTTAAAAATGCTTCGGAACTCTTCCATTGTTCTCAGAATTCCGCTGACGTTTAAAAATGCTTAGGAAATCTTCCATTGTTTTCAAAATTCCGCTGACGTTTAAAAATGCTTCAGAACTCTTCCATTGTTCTCGGAATTCCGCTGACGTTTAAAAATGCTTTGGAACTCTTCCATTGTTCTTGGAATTCTGCTGAAGTTTAAAAATGCTTCGGAACTCTTCCATTGTTCTCAGAATTCCGCTGACGTTTAAAAATGCTTCGATACTCTTCCATTGTTCTCGGAATTCCACTGACATATAAAAATGCTTCGGAAATCTTGCATTGTTCTCGGCATTCCGCTGACGTTTAAAAATGCTTCGGAACTCTTCAATTGTTCTCGGAATTCTGCTGAACTTTTAAAATGCTTTGGAACTCTTCCATTGCTCTCGGAATTCTGCTGAAGTTTAAAAATGCTTCGGAACTCTTCCATTGTTCTCGGAATTCTGCTGAAGTTTAAAAATGTTTTGGAACTCTTCCATTGTTCTCAGAATTCCGCTGACGTTTAAAAATGCTTCGGAAATCTTCCATTGTTTTCAAAATTCCGCTGACATATAAAAATGCTTCGGAAATCTTGCATTGTTCTCGGCATTCCGCTGACGTTTAAAAATGCTTCAGATTCCTTCAATTGTTCTCGGAATTCTGCTGAACTTTTAAAATGCTTTGGAACTCTTCCATTGCTCTCGGAATTCTGCTGAAGTTTAAAAATGCTTCGGAACTCTTCCATTGTTCTCGGAATTCTGCTGAAGTTTAAAAATGCTTCGGAACTCTTCCATTGTTCTCGGAATTCCGTTGAAGTTTAAAAATGCTTTGAAACTCTTCCATTGTTCTCGGAATTCTGCTGAAGTTTAAAAATGCTTCGGAACTCTTCCATTGTTCTCAGAATTCCGCTAACGTTTAAAAATGCTTCGGAAATCTTCCATTGTTTTCAAAATTCCGCTGACGCTTAAAAATGCTTCAGAACTCTTCCATTGTTCTCGGAATTCCGCTGACGTTTAATAATGCTTCGCAACTCTTTCATTGTACTCGGAATTCCGCTAACGTTTAAAAATGGTTCGGAACTCTTCCATTGTTCTCGGAATTCCGTTGAAGTTTAAAAATGCTTCGAAACTCTTCCATTGTTCTGGGAATTCTGCTGAAGTTTAAAAATGCTTCAGAACTCTTCCATTGTTCTCGGAATTCCGCTGATGTTTAATAATGCTTCGCAACTCTTTCATTGTTCTCGGAATTCCGCTGATGTTTAAAAATGCTTCGGAACTCTTCCATTGTTCTCTGAATTCCGCTGACATATAAAAATGCTTCGGAAATCTTGCATTGTTCTCGGCATTCCGCTGACGTTTAAAAATGCTTCGGAACTCTTCAATTGTTCTCGGAATTCTGCTGAACTTTTAAAATGCTTTGGAACTCTTCCATTGCTCTCGGAATTCTGCTGAAGTTTAAAAATGCTTCAGAACTCTTACATTGTTCTCGGAATTCTGCTGAAGTTTAAAAATGCTTCGGTACTCTTCCATTGTTCTCGGAATTCCGCTGACATATAAAAATGCTTCGGAAATCTTGCATTGTTCTCGGCATTCCGCTGACGTTTAAAAATGCTTCGGAACTCTTCCATTGTTCTCAAAATTCCGCTGACGTTTAAAAATGCTTCGGAAATCTTCCATTGCTTTCAAAATTCCGCTGATGTTTAAAAATGCTTCAGAACTCTTCCATTGTTCTCGGAATTCCGCTGACGTTTAAAAATGCTTTGGAACTCTTCCATTGTTCTTGGAATTCTGCTGAAGTTAAAAATGCTTCGGAAATCTTGCATTGTTCTCGGCATTCCGCTGACGTTTAAAAATGCTTCGGAACTCTTCAATTGTTATCGGAATTCTGCTGAACTTTTAAAATGCTTTGGAACTCTTCCATTGCTCTCGGAATTCTGCTGAAGTTTAAAAATGCTTCGGAACTCTTCCATTGTTCTCGGAATTCTGCTGAAGTTTAAAAATGTTTTGGAACTCTTCCATTGTTCTCAGAATTCCGCTGACGTTTAAAAATGCTTCGGAAATCTTCCATTGTTTTCAAAATTCCGCTGACATATAAAAATGCTTCGGAAATCTTGCATTGATCTCGGCATTCCGCTGACGTTTAAAAATGCTTCAGAATTCTTCAATTGTTCTCGGAATTCTGCTGAACTTTTAAAATGCTTTGGAACTCTTCCATTGCTCTCGAAATTCTGCTGAAGTTTAAAAATGCTTCGGAACTCTTCCATTGTTCTCGGAATTCCGTTGAAGTTTAAAAATGCTTCGAAACTCTTCCATTGTTCTCGGAATTCTGCAGAAGTTTAAAAATGCTTCGGAACTCTTCCATTGTTCTCAGAATTCCGCTAACGTTTAAAAATGCTTCGGAAATCTTCCATTGTTTTCAAAATTCCGCTGACGCTTAAAAATGCTTCAGAACTCTTCCATTGTTCTCTGAATTCCGCTGACGTTTAATAATGCTTCGCAACTCTTTCATTGTACTCGGAATTCCGCTAACGTTTAAAAATGGTTCGGAACTCTTCCATTGTTCTCGGAAATCCGTTGAAGTTTAAAAATGCTTCGAAACTCTTCCATTGTTCTGGGAATTCTGCTGAAGTTTAAAAATGCTTCAGAACTCTTCCATTGTTCTCGGAATTCCGCTGACGTTTAATAATGCTTCGCAACTCTTTCATTGTTCTCGGAATTCCGCTGACTTTTAAAAATACTTCGAAACTCTTCCATTGTTCTCCAAATTCCGCTGAAGTTTAAAAATGCTTCGGAACCCTTCCATTGTTCTCGGAATTCTGCTGAAGTTTAAAAATGCTTCGGAACTCTTCCATTGTTCTCAGAATTCTGCTGACGTTTAAAAATGCTTCGGAACTCTTCCATTGTTCTCGGAATTCCGCTGAAGTTTAAAAATGCTTCGGACCTCTTCCATTGTTCTAGGAATTCTGCTGAAGTTTAAAAATTCATCTGAACTCTTCCATTATTCTCGGAATTCGTGTGAATTTTAAAAATGCTTCGGAACTCTTCTATTGTTCTCGGAATTCCGCTGAAGTTTAAAAATTCTTAAAATCTCTTACATTGTACTCGAAATTCCGCTGAAGTTTAAAAATGCTTCGGAACTCTTCCATTGCTCTCGGAATTCTGCTGAAGTTTAAAAATGCTTCAGTACTCTTACATTGTTCTCGGAATTCTGCTGACGTTTAAAAATGCTTCGGAACTCTTCCATTGTTCTCTGAATTCCGCTGATGTTTAAAAATGCTTCGGTACTCTTCCTTTGTTCTCGGAATTCCGCTGACATATAAAAATGCTTCGGAAATCTTGCACTGTTCTTGGCATTCCGCTGACGTTTAAAAATGCTTCGGAACTCTTCAATTGTTCTCGGAATTCTGCCGAACTTTTAAAATGCTTTGGAACTCTTCCATTGCTCTCGGAATTCTGCTGAAGTTTAAAAATGCTTCAGAACTCTTCCATTGTTCTCGGAATTCTGCTGTAGTTTAAAAATGCTTCGGAACTCTTCCATTGTTCTCAGAATTCCGCTGACGTTTAAAAATGCTTCGGAAATCTTCCATTGTTTTCAAAATTCCGCTGACGTTTAAAAATGCTTCAGAACTCTTCCTTTGTTCTCGGAATTCCGCTGACGTTTAAAAATGCTTTGGAACTCTTCCATTATTCTCGGAATTCTGCTGAAGTTTAAAAATGCTTCGGAACTCTTCCATTGTTCTCAGAATTCCGCTGACGTTTAAAAATGCTTCTTTACTCTTCCATTGTTCTCGGAATTCCGCTGACATATAAAAATGCTTCGGAAATCTTGCATTGTTCTCGGCATTCCGCTGACGTTTAAAAATGCTTCGGAACTCGTCAATTGTTCTCGGAATTCTGCTGAACTTTTAAAATGCTTTGAAACTCTTCCATTGCTCTCGGAATTCTGCTGAAGTTTAAAAATGCTTCAGAACTCTTCCATTGTTTTCGGAATTCTGCTGAAGTTTAAAAATGTTTCGGAACTCTTCCATTGTTCTCAGAATTCCACTGACGTTTAAAAATGCTTCGGAAATCTTCCATTGTTTTCAAAATTCCGCTGACGCTTAAAAATGCTTCAGAACTCTTCCATTGTTCTCGGAATTCCGCTGACGTTTAATAATGCTTCGCAACTTTTTCATTGTTCTCGGAATTCCGCTGATGGTTAAAAATGCTTCGGAACTCTTCCATTGTTCTCGGAATTCCGTTGAAGTTTAAAAATGCTTCGAAACTCTTCCATTGTTCTCAGAATTCCGCTAACGTTTAAAAATGCTTCTTTACTCTTCCATTGTTCTCGGAATTCCGCTGACATATAAAAATGCTTCGGAAATCTTGCATTGTTCTCGGCATTCCGCTGACGTTTAAAAATGCTTCGGAACTCTTCAATTGTTCTCGGAATTCTGCTGAACTTTTAAAATGCTTTGGAACTCTTCCATTGCTCTCGGAATTCTGCTGAAGTTTAAAAATGCTTCAGAACTCTTACATTGTTCTCGGAATTCTGCTGAAGTTTAAAAATGCTTCGGTACTCTTCCATTGTTCTCGGAATTCCGCTGACATATAAAAATGCTTCGGAAATCTTGCATTGTTCTCGGCATTCCGCTGACGTTTAAAAATGCTTCGGAACTCTTCCATTGTTCTCAGAATTCCGCTGACGTTTAAAAATGCTTAGGAAATCTTCCATTGTTTTCAAAATTCCGCTGACGTTTAAAAATGCTTCAGAACTCTTCCATTGTTCTCGGAATTCCGCTGACGTTTAAAAATGCTTTGGAACTCTTCCATTGTTCTTGGAATTCTGCTGAAGTTTAAAAATGCTTCGGAACTCTTCCATTGTTCTCAGAATTCCGCTGACGTTTAAAAATGCTTCGATACTCTTCCATTGTTCTCGGAATTCCACTGACATATAAAAATGCTTCGGAAATCTTGCATTGTTCTCGGCATTCCGCTGACGTTTAAAAATGCTTCGGAACTCTTCAATTGTTCTCGGAATTCTGCTGAACTTTTAAAATGCTTTGGAACTCTTCCATTGCTCTCGGAATTCTGCTGAAGTTTAAAAATGCTTCGGAACTCTTCCATTGTTCTCGGAATTCTGCTGAAGTTTAAAAATGTTTTGGAACTCTTCCATTGTTCTCGGCATTCCGCTGACGTTTAAAAATGCTTCAGATTCCTTCAATTGTTCTCGGAATTCTGCTGAACTTTTAAAATGCTTTGGAACTCTTCCATTGCTCTCGGAATTCTGCTGAAGTTTAAAAATGCTTCGGAACTCTTCCATTGTTCTCGGAATTCTGCTGAAGTTTAAAAATGCTTCGGAACTCTTCCATTGTTCTCGGAATTCCGTTGAAGTTTAAAAATGCTTCGAAACTCTTCCATTGTTCTCGGAATTCTGCTGAAGTTTAAAAATGCTTCGGAACTCTTCCATTGTTCTCAGAATTCCGCTAACGTTTAAAAATGCTTCGGAAATCTTCCATTGTTTTCAAAATTCCGCTGACGCTTAAAAATGCTTCAGAACTCTTCCATTGTTCTCGGAATTCCGCTGACGTTTAATAATGCTTCGCAACTCTTTCATTGTACTCGGAATTCCGCTAACGTTTAAAAATGGTTCGGAACTCTTCCATTGTTCTCGGAATTCCGTTGAAGTTTAAAAATGCTTCGAAACTCTTCCATTGTTCTGGGAATTCTGCTGAAGTTTAAAAATGCTTCAGAACTCTTCCATTGTTCTCGGAATTCCGCTGATGTTTAATAATGCTTCGCAACTCTTTCATTGTTCTCGGAATTCCGCTGATGTTTAAAAATGCTTCGGAACTCTTCCATTGTTCTCGGAATTCTGTTGAAGTTTAAAAATGCTTCTAAACTCTTCCATTGTTCTCGGAATTCTGCAGAAGTTTAAAAATGCTTCGGAACTCTTCCATTGTTCTCGGAATTCCGCTGACATATAAAAATGCTTCGGAAATCTTGCATTGTTCTCGGCATTCCGCTGACGTTTAAAAATGCTTCGGAACTCTTCAATTGTTCTCGGAATTCTGCTGAACTTTTAAAATGCTTTGGAACTCTTCCATTGTTCTCGGAATTCCGCTGACGTTTAAAAATGCTTCACAACTCTTCCATTGTTCTCGGAATTCCGCTGACTTTTAAAAATACTTCGAAACTCTTCCATTGTTCTCCAAATTCCGCTGAAGTTTAAAAATGCTTCGGAACTCTTCCATTGTTCTCGGAATTCTGCTGACGTTTAAAAATGCTTCGAAACTCTTCCATTGTTCTCTGAATTCCGCTGACGTTTAAAAATGCTTCGGTACTCTTCCTTTGTTCTCGGAATTCCGCTGACATATAAAAATGCTTCGGAAATCTTGCATTGTTCTCGGCATTCCGCAGACGTTTAAAAATGCTTCGGAACTCTTCAATTGTTCTCGGAATTCTGCCAAACTTTTAAAATGCTTTGGAACTCTTCCATTGCTCTCGGAATTCTGCTGAAGTTTAAAAATGCTTCAGAACTCTTCCATTGTTCTCGGAATTCCGCTGACGTTTTAAAATGCTTCGGTACTCTTCCATTGTTCTCGGAATTCCGCTGACATATAAAAATGCTTCGGAAATCTTGCATTGTTCTCGGCATTCCGCTTACGTTTAAAAATGCTTCGGAACTCTTCCATTGTTTTCAAAATTCCGCTGACGTTTAAAAATGCTTCAGAACTCTTCCATTGTTCTCGGAATTCCGCTGACGTTTAAAAATGCTTCAGAACTCTTCCATTGTTCTCGGAATTCCGCTGACGATTAATAATGCTTCGCAACTCTTTCATTGTACTCGGAATTCCGCTAACGTTTAAAAATGCTTCGGAACTCTTCCATTGTTCTCGGAATTCCGTTGAAGTTTAAAAATGCTTCGAAACTCTTCCATTGTTCTGGGAATTCTGCTGAAGTTTAAAAATGCTTCAGAACTCTTCCATTGTTCTCGGAATTCCGCTGACGTTTAATAATGCTTCGCAACTCTTTCATTGTTCTCGGAATTCCGCTGATGTTTAAAAATGCTTCGGAACTCTTCCATTGTTCTCGGAATTCTGTTGAAGTTTAAAAATGCTTCTAAACTCTTCCATTGTTCTCGGAATTCTGCTGAAGTTTAAAAATGCTTCGGAACTCTTCCATTGTTCTCGGAATTCCGCTGACATATAAAAATGCTTCGGAAATCTTGCATTGTTCTCGGCATTCCGCTGACGTTTAAAAATGCTTCGGAACTCTTCAATTGTTCTCGGAATTCTGCTGAACTTTTAAAATGCTTTGGAACTCTTCCAATGCTCTCGCAATTCTGCTGACGTTTAAAAATGCTTCGGAACTCTTCCATTGTTCTCGGAATTCTGCTGACGTTTAAAAATGCTTCGGAACTCTTCCATTGTTCTCGGAATTCCGCTGACGTTTAAAAATGCTTCACAACTCTTCCATTGTTCTCGGAATTCCGCTGACTTTTAAAAATACTTCGAAACTCTTCCATTGTTCTCCAAATTCCGCTGAAGTTTAAAAATGCTTCGGAACCCTTCCATTGTTCTCGGAATTCTGCTGAAGTTTAAAAATGCTTCGGAACTCTTCCATTGTTCTCAGAATTCTGCTGACGTTTAAAAATGCTTCGGAACTCTTCCATTGTTCTCGGAATTCCGCTGAAGTTTAAAAATGCTTCAGACCTCTTCCATTGTTCTAGGAATTCTGCTGAAGTTTAAAAATTCATCTGAACTCTTCCATTATTCTCGGAATTCGTGTGAATTTTAAAAATGCTTCGGAACTCTTCTATTGTTCTCGGAATTCCGCTGAAGTTTAAAAATGCTTAAAATCTCTTACATTGTACTCGGAATTCCGCTGAAGTTTAAAAATGCTTCGGAACTCTTCCATTGCTCTCGGAATTCTGCTGAAGTTTAAAAATGCTTCAGAACTCTTACATTGTTCTCGGAATTCTGCTGACGTTTAAAAATGCTTCGGAACTCTTCCATTGTTCTCTGAATTCCGCTGACGTTTAAAAATGCTTCGGTACTCTTCCTTTGTTCTCGGAATTCCGCTGACATATAAAAATGCTTCGGAAATCTTGCATTGTTCTCGGCATTCCGCTGACGTTTAAAAATGCTTCGGAACTCTTCAATTGTTCTCGGAATTCTGCCGAACTTTTAAAATGCTTTGGAACTCTTCCATTGCTCTCGGAATTCTGCTGAAGTTTAAAAATGCTTCAGAACTCTTCCATTGTTCTCGGAATTCTGCTGTAGTTTAAAAATGCTTCGGAACTCTTCCATTGTTCTCAGAATTCCGCTGACGTTTAAAAATGCTTCGGAAATCTTCCATTCTTTTCAAAATTCCGCTGACGTTTAAAAATGCTTCAGAACTCTTCCATTGTTCTCGGAATTCCGCTGACGTTTTAAAATGCTTCGGTACTCTTCCATTGTTCTCGGAATTCCGCTGACATATAAAAATGCTTCGGAAATCTTGCATTGTTCTCGGCATTCCGCTGACGTTTAAAAATGCTTCGGAACTCTTCCATTGTTCTCAGAATTCCGCTGACGTTTAAAAATGCTTAGGAAATCTTCCATTGTTTTCAAAATTCCGCTGACGTTTAAAAATGCTTCAGAACTCTTCCATTGTTCTCGGAATTCCGCTGACGTTTAAAAATGCTTTGGAACTCTTCCATTGTTCTTGGAATTCTGCTGAAGTTTAAAAATGCTTCGGAACTCTTCCATTGTTCTCAGAATTCCGCTGACGTTTAAAAATGCTTCGATACTCTTCCATTGTTCTCGGAATTCCACTGACATATAAAAATGCTTCGGAAATCTTGCATTGTTCTCGGCATTCCGCTGACGTTTAAAAATGCTTCGGAACTCTTCAATTGTTCTCGGAATTCTGCTGAACTTTTAAAATGCTTTGGAACTCTTCCATTGCTCTCGGAATTCTGCTGAAGTTTAAAAATGCTTCGGAACTCTTCCATTGTTCTCGGAATTCTGCTGAAGTTTAAAAATGTTTTGGAACTCTTCCATTGTTCTCAGAATTCCGCTGACGTTTAAAAATGCTTCGGAAATCTTCCATTGTTTTCAAAATTCCGCTGACATATAAAAATGCTTCGGAAATCTTGCATTGTTCTCGGCATTCCGCTGACGTTTAAAAATGCTTCAGATTCCTTCAATTGTTCTCGGAATTCTGCTGAACTTTTAAAATGCTTTGGAACTCTTCCATTGCTCTCGGAATTCTGCTGAAGTTTAAAAATGCTTCGGAACTCTTCCATTGTTCTCGGAATTCTGCTGAAGTTTAAAAATGCTTCGGAACTCTTCCATTGTTCTCGGAATTCCGTTGAAGTTTAAAAATGCTTTGAAACTCTTCCATTGTTCTCGGAATTCTGCTGAAGTTTAAAAATGCTTCGGAACTCTTCCATTGTTCTCAGAATTCCGCTAACGTTTAAAAATGCTTCGGAAATCTTCCATTGTTTTCAAAATTCCGCTGACGCTTAAAAATGCTTCAGAACTCTTCCATTGTTCTCGGAATTCCGCTGACGTTTAATAATGCTTCGCAACTCTTTCATTGTACTCGGAATTCCGCTAACGTTTAAAAATGCTTCGGAACTCTTCCATTGTTCTCGGAATTCCGTTGAAGTTTAAAAATGCTTCGAAACTCTTCCATTGTTCTGGGAATTCTGCTGAAGTTTAAAAATGCTTCAGAACTCTTCCATTGTTCTCGGAATTCCGCTGATGTTTAATAATGCTTCGCAACTCTTTCATTGTTCTCGGAATTCCGCTGATGTTTAAAAATGCTTCGGAACTCTTCCATTGTTCTCGGAATTCTGTTGAAGTTTAAAAATGCTTCTAAACTCTTCCATTGTTCTCGGAATTCTGCAGAAGTTTAAAAATGCTTCGGAACTCTTCCATTGTTCTCGGAATTCCGCTGACATATAAAAATGCTTCGGAAATCTTGCATTGTTCTCGGCATTCCGCTGACGTTTAAAAATGCTTCGGAACTCTTCAATTGTTCTCGGAATTCTGCTGAACTTTTAAAATGCTTTGGAACTCTTCCAATGCTCTCGCAATTCTGCTGACGTTTAAAAATGCTTCGGAACTCTTCCATTGTTCTCGGAATTCTGCTGACGTTTAAAAATGCTTCGGAACTCTTCCATTGTTCTCGGAATTCCGCTGACGTTTAAAAATGCTTCACAACTCTTCCATTGTTCTCGGAATTCCGCTGACTTTTAAAAATACTTCGAAACTCTTCCATTGTTCTCCAAATTCCGCTGAAGTTTAAAAATGCTTCGGAACCCTTCCATTGTTCTCGGAATTCTGCTGAAGTTTAAAAATGCTTCGGAACTCTTCCATTGTTCTCAGAATTCTGCTGACGTTTAAAAATGCTTCGGAACTCTTCCATTGTTCTCGGAATTCCGCTGAAGTTTAAAAATGCTTCAGACCTCTTCCATTGTTCTAGGAATTCTGCTGAAGTTTAAAAATTCATCTGAACTCTTCCATTATTCTCGGAATTCGTGTGAATTTTAAAAATGCTTCGGAACTCTTCTATTGTTCTCGGAATTCCGCTGAAGTTTAAAAATGCTTAAAATCTCTTACATTGTACTCGGAATTCCGCTGAAGTTTAAAAATGCTTCGGAACTCTTCCATTGCTCTCGGAATTCTGCTGAAGTTTAAAAATGCTTCAGAACTCTTACATTGTTCTCGGAATTCTGCTGACGTTTAAAAATGCTTCGGAACTCTTCCATTGTTCTCTGAATTCCGCTGACGTTTAAAAATGCTTCGGTACTCTTCCTTTGTTCTCGGAATTCCGCTGACATATAAAAATGCTTCGGAAATCTTGCATTGTTCTCGGCATTCCGCTGACGTTTAAAAATGCTTCGGAACTCTTCAATTGTTCTCGGAATTCTGCCGAACTTTTAAAATGCTTTGGAACTCTTCCATTGCTCTCGGAATTCTGCTGAAGTTTAAAAATGCTTCAGAACTCTTCCATTGTTCTCGGAATTCTGCTGTAGTTTAAAAATGCTTCGGAACTCTTCCATTGTTCTCAGAATTCCGCTGACGTTTAAAAATGCTTCGGAAATCTTCCATTCTTTTCAAAATTCCGCTGACGTTTAAAAATGCTTCAGAACTCTTCCATTGTTCTCGGAATTCCGCTGACGTTTTAAAATGCTTCGGTACTCTTCCATTGTTCTCGGAATTCCGCTGACATATAAAAATGCTTCGGAAATCTTGCATTGTTCTCGGCATTCCGCTGACGTTTAAAAATGCTTCGGAACTCTTCCATTGTTCTCAGAATTCCGCTGACGTTTAAAAATGCTTAGGAAATCTTCCATTGTTTTCAAAATTCCGCTGACGTTTAAAAATGCTTCAGAACTCTTCCATTGTTCTCGGAATTCCGCTGACGTTTAAAAATGCTTTGGAACTCTTCCATTGTTCTTGGAATTCTGCTGAAGTTTAAAAATGCTTCGGAACTCTTCCATTGTTCTCAGAATTCCGCTGACGTTTAAAAATGCTTCGATACTCTTCCATTGTTCTCGGAATTCCACTGACATATAAAAATGCTTCGGAAATCTTGCATTGTTCTCGGCATTCCGCTGACGTTTAAAAATGCTTCGGAACTCTTCAATTGTTCTCGGAATTCTGCTGAACTTTTAAAATGCTTTGGAACTCTTCCATTGCTCTCGGAATTCTGCTGAAGTTTAAAAATGCTTCGGAACTCTTCCATTGTTCTCGGAATTCTGCTGAAGTTTAAAAATGTTTTGGAACTCTTCCATTGTTCTCAGAATTCCGCTGACGTTTAAAAATGCTTCGGAAATCTTCCATTGTTTTCAAAATTCCGCTGACATATAAAAATGCTTCGGAAATCTTGCATTGTTCTCGGCATTCCGCTGACGTTTAAAAATGCTTCAGATTCCTTCAATTGTTCTCGGAATTCTGCTGAACTTTTAAAATGCTTTGGAACTCTTCCATTGCTCTCGGAATTCTGCTGAAGTTTAAAAATGCTTCGGAACTCTTCCATTGTTCTCGGAATTCTGCTGAAGTTTAAAAATGCTTCGGAACTCTTCCATTGTTCTCGGAATTCCGTTGAAGTTTAAAAATGCTTTGAAACTCTTCCATTGTTCTCGGAATTCTGCTGAAGTTTAAAAATGCTTCGGAACTCTTCCATTGTTCTCAGAATTCCGCTAACGTTTAAAAATGCTTCGGAAATCTTCCATTGTTTTCAAAATTCCGCTGACGCTTAAAAATGCTTCAGAACTCTTCCATTGTTCTCGGAATTCCGCTGACGTTTAATAATGCTTCGCAACTCTTTCATTGTACTCGGAATTCCGCTAACGTTTAAAAATGGTTCGGAACTCTTCCATTGTTCTCGGAATTCCGTTGAAGTTTAAAAATGCTTCGAAACTCTTCCATTGTTCTGGGAATTCTGCTGAAGTTTAAAAATGCTTCAGAACTCTTCCATTGTTCTCGGAATTCCGCTGATGTTTAATAATGCTTCGCAACTCTTTCATTGTTCTCGGAATTCCGCTGATGTTTAAAAATGCTTCGGAACTCTTCCATTGTTCTCGGAATTCTGTTGAAGTTTAAAAATGCTTCTAAACTCTTCCATTGTTCTCGGAATTCTGCAGAAGTTTAAAAATGCTTCGGAACTCTTCCATTGTTCTCGGAATTCCGCTGACATATAAAAATGCTTCGGAAATCTTGCATTGTTCTCGGCATTCCGCTGACGTTTAAAAATGCTTCGGAACTCTTCAATTGTTCTCGGAATTCTGCTGAACTTTTAAAATGCTTTGGAACTCTTCCATTGCTCTCGCAATTCTGCTGACGTTTAAAAATGCTTCGGAACTCTTCCATTGTTCTCGGAATTCCGCTGACTTTTAAAAATACTTCGAAACTCTTCCATTGTTCTCCAAATTCCGCTGAAGTTTAAAAATGCTTCGGAACCCTTCCATTGTTCTCGGAATTCTGCTGACGTTTAAAAATGCTTCGAAACTCTTCCATTGTTCTCTGAATTCCGCTGACGTTTAAAAATGCTTCGGTACTCTTCCTTTGTTCTCGGAATTCCGCTGACATATAAAAATGCTTCGGAAATCTTGCATTGTTCTCGGCATTCCGCTGACGTTTAAAAATGCTTCGGAACTCTTCAATTGTTCTCGGAATTCTGCCAAACTTTTAAAATGCTTTGGAACTCTTCCATTGCTCTCGGAATTCTGCTGAAGTTTAAAAATGCTTCAGAACTCTTCCATTGTTCTCGGAATTCCGCTGACGTTTTAAAATGCTTCGGTACTCTTCCATTGTTCTCGGAATTCCGCTGACATATAAAAATGCTTCGGAAATCTTGCATTGTTCTCGGCATTCCGCTCACGTTTAAAAATGCTTCGGAACTCTTCCATTGTTTTCAAAATTCCGCTGACGTTTAAAAATGCTTCAGAACTCTTCCATTGCTCTCGGAATTCCGCTGACGTTTAAAAATGCTTCAGAACTCTTCCATTGTTCTCGGAATTCCGCTGACGTTTAATAATGCTTCGCAACTCTTTCATTGTACTCGGAATTCCGCTAACGTTTAAAAATGCTTCGGAACTCTTCCATTGTTCTCGGAATTCCGTTGAAGTTTAAAAATGCTTCGAAACTCTTCCATTGTTCTGGGAATTCTGCTGAAGTTTAAAAATGCTTCAGAACTCTTCCATTGTTCTCGGAATTCCGCTGACGTTTAATAATGCTTCGCAACTCTTTCATTGTTCTCGGAATTCCGCTGATGTTTAAAAATGCTTCGGAACTCTTCCATTGTTCTCGGAATTCTGTTGAAGTTTAAAAATGCTTCTAAACTCTTCCATTGTTCTCGGAATTCTGCTGAAGTTTAAAAATGCTTCGGAACTCTTCCATTGTTCTCGGAATTCCGCTGACATATAAAAATGCTTCGGAAATCTTGCATTGTTCTCGGCATTCCGCTGACGTTTAAAAATGCTTCGGAACTCTTCAATTGTTCTCGGAATTCTGCTGAACTTTTAAAATGCTTTGGAACTCTTCCAATGCTCTCGCAATTCTGCTGACGTTTAAAAATGCTTCGGAACTCTTCCATTGTTCTCGGAATTCTGCTGACGTTTAAAAATGCTTCGGAACTCTTCCATTGTTCTCGGAATTCCGCTGACGTTTAAAAATGCTTCACAACTCTTCCATTGTTCTCGGAATTCCGCTGACTTTTAAAAATACTTCGAAACTCTTCCATTGTTCTCCAAATTCCGCTGAAGTTTAAAAATGCTTCGGAACCCTTCCATTGTTCTCGGAATTCTGCTGAAGTTTAAAAATGCTTCGGAACTCTTCCATTGTTCTCAGAATTCTGCTGACGTTTAAAAATGCTTCGGAACTCTTCCATTGTTCTCGGAATTCCGCTGAAGTTTAAAAATGCTTCAGACCTCTTCCATTGTTCTAGGAATTCTGCTGAAGTTTAAAAATTCATCTGAACTCTTCCATTATTCTCGGAATTCGTGTGAATTTTAAAAATGCTTCGGAACTCTTCTATTGTTCTCGGAATTCCGCTGAAGTTTAAAAATGCTTAAAATCTCTTACATTGTACTCGGAATTCCGCTGAAGTTTAAAAATGCTTCGGAACTCTTCCATTGCTCTCGGAATTCTGCTGAAGTTTAAAAATGCTTCAGAACTCTTACATTGTTCTCGGAATTCTGCTGACGTTTAAAAATGCTTCGGAACTCTTCCATTGTTCTCTGAATTCCGCTGACGTTTAAAAATGCTTCGGTACTCTTCCTTTGTTCTCGGAATTCCGCTGACATATAAAAATGCTTCGGAAATCTTGCATTGTTCTCGGCATTCCGCTGACGTTTAAAAATGCTTCGGAACTCTTCAATTGTTCTCGGAATTCTGCCGAACTTTTAAAATGCTTTGGAACTCTTCCATTGCTCTCGGAATTCTGCTGAAGTTTAAAAATGCTTCAGAACTCTTCCATTGTTCTCGGAATTCTGCTGTAGTTTAAAAATGCTTCGGAACTCTTCCATTGTTCTCAGAATTCCGCTGACGTTTAAAAATGCTTCGGAAATCTTCCATTCTTTTCAAAATTCCGCTGACGTTTAAAAATGCTTCAGAACTCTTCCATTGTTCTCGGAATTCCGCTGACGTTTTAAAATGCTTCGGTACTCTTCCATTGTTCTCGGAATTCCGCTGACATATAAAAATGCTTCGGAAATCTTGCATTGTTCTCGGCATTCCGCTGACGTTTAAAAATGCTTCGGAACTCTTCCATTGTTCTCAGAATTCCGCTGACGTTTAAAAATGCTTAGGAAATCTTCCATTGTTTTCAAAATTCCGCTGACGTTTAAAAATGCTTCAGAACTCTTCCATTGTTCTCGGAATTCCGCTGACGTTTAAAAATGCTTTGGAACTCTTCCATTGTTCTTGGAATTCTGCTGAAGTTTAAAAATGCTTCGGAACTCTTCCATTGTTCTCAGAATTCCGCTGACGTTTAAAAATGCTTCGATACTCTTCCATTGTTCTCGGAATTCCACTGACATATAAAAATGCTTCGGAAATCTTGCATTGTTCTCGGCATTCCGCTGACGTTTAAAAATGCTTCGGAACTCTTCAATTGTTCTCGGAATTCTGCTGAACTTTTAAAATGCTTTGGAACTCTTCCATTGCTCTCGGAATTCTGCTGAAGTTTAAAAATGCTTCGGAACTCTTCCATTGTTCTCGGAATTCTGCTGAAGTTTAAAAATGTTTTGGAACTCTTCCATTGTTCTCAGAATTCCGCTGACGTTTAAAAATGCTTCGGAAATCTTCCATTGTTTTCAAAATTCCGCTGACATATAAAAATGCTTCGGAAATCTTGCATTGTTCTCGGCATTCCGCTGACGTTTAAAAATGCTTCAGATTCCTTCAATTGTTCTCGGAATTCTGCTGAACTTTTAAAATGCTTTGGAACTCTTCCATTGCTCTCGGAATTCTGCTGAAGTTTAAAAATGCTTCGGAACTCTTCCATTGTTCTCGGAATTCTGCTGAAGTTTAAAAATGCTTCGGAACTCTTCCATTGTTCTCGGAATTCCGTTGAAGTTTAAAAATGCTTTGAAACTCTTCCATTGTTCTCGGAATTCCGCTGACGTTTAATAATGCTTCGCAACTCTTTCATTGTACTCGGAATTCCGCTAACGTTTAAAAATGGTTCGGAACTCTTCCATTGTTCTCGGAATTCCGTTGAAGTTTAAAAATGCTTCGAAACTCTTCCATTGTTCTGGGAATTCTGCTGAAGTTTAAAAATGCTTCAGAACTCTTCCATTGTTCTCGGAATTCCGCTGATGTTTAATAATGCTTCGCAACTCTTTCATTGTTCTCGGAATTCCGCTGATGTTTAAAAATGCTTCGGAACTCTTCCATTGTTCTCGGAATTCTGTTGAAGTTTAAAAATGCTTCTAAACTCTTCCATTGTTCTCGGAATTCTGCAGAAGTTTAAAAATGCTTCGGAACTCTTCCATTGTTCTCGGAATTCCGCTGACATATAAAAATGCTTCGGAAATCTTGCATTGTTCTCGGCATTCCGCTGACGTTTAAAAATGCTTCGGAACTCTTCAATTGTTCTCGGAATTCTGCTGAACTTTTAAAATGCTTTGGAACTCTTCCATTGCTCTCGCAATTCTGCTGACGTTTAAAAATGCTTCGGAACTCTTCCATTGTTCTCGGAATTCCGCTGACTTTTAAAAATACTTCGAAACTCTTCCATTGTTCTCCAAATTCCGCTGAAGTTTAAAAATGCTTCGGAACCCTTCCATTGTTCTCGGAATTCTGCTGACGTTTAAAAATGCTTCGAAACTCTTCCATTGTTCTCTGAATTCCGCTGACGTTTAAAAATGCTTCGGTACTCTTCCTTTGTTCTCGGAATTCCGCTGACATATAAAAATGCTTCGGAAATCTTGCATTGTTCTCGGCATTCCGCTGACGTTTAAAAATGCTTCGGAACTCTTCAATTGTTCTCGGAATTCTGCCAAACTTTTAAAATGCTTTGGAACTCTTCCATTGCTCTCGGAATTCTGCTGAAGTTTAAAATTGCTTCAGAACTCTTCCATTGTTCTCGGAATTCCGCTGACGTTTTAAAATGCTTCGGTACTCTTCCATTGTTCTCGGAATTCCGCTGACATATAAAAATGCTTCGGAAATCTTGCATTGTTCTCGGCATTCCGCTCACGTTTAAAAATGCTTCGGAACTCTTCCATTGTTTTCAAAATTCCGCTGACGTTTAAAAATGCTTCAGAACTCTTCCATTGCTCTCGGAATTCCGCTGACGTTTAAAAATGCTTCAGAACTCTTCCATTGTTCTCGGAATTCCGCTGACGTTTAATAATGCTTCGCAACTCTTTCATTGTACTCGGAATTCCGCTAACGTTTAAAAATGCTTCGGAACTCTTCCATTGTTCTCGGAATTCCGTTGAAGTTTAAAAATGCTTCGAAACTCTTCCATTGTTCTGGGAATTCTGCTGAAGTTTAAAAATGCTTCAGAACTCTTCCATTGTTCTCGGAATTCCGCTGACGTTTAATAATGCTTCGCAACTCTTTCATTGTTCTCGGAATTCCGCTGATGTTTAAAAAAGCTTCGGAACTCTTCCATTGTTCTCGGAATTCTGTTGAAGTTTAAAAATGCTTCTAAACTCTTCCATTGTTCTCGGAATTCTGCTGAAGTTTAAAAATGCTTCGGAACTCTTCCATTGTTCTCGGAATTCCGCTGACATATAAAAATGCTTCGGAAATCTTGCATTGTTCTCGGCATTCCGCTGACGTTTAAAAATGCTTCGGAACTCTTCAATTGTTCTCGGAATTCTGCTGAACTTTTAAAATGCTTTGGAACTCTTCCAATGCTCTCGCAATTCTGCTGACGTTTAAAAATGCTTCGGAACTCTTCCATTGTTCTCGGAATTCTGCTGACGTTTAAAAATGCTTCGGAACTCTTTCATTATTCTCGGAATTCCGCTGACGTTTAAAAATGCTTCACAACTCTTCCATTGTTCTCGGAATTCCGCTGACTTTTAAAAATACTTCGAAACTCTTCCATTGTTCTCCAAATTCCGCTGAAGTTTAAAAATGCTTCGGAACCCTTCCATTGTTCTCGGAATTCTGCTAAAGTTTAAAAATGCTTCGGAACTCTTCCATTGTTCTCAGAATTCTGCTGACGTTTAAAAATGCTTCGGAACTCTTCCATTGTTCTCGGAATTCCGCTGAAGTTTAAAAATGCTTCAGACCTCTTCCATTGTTCTAGGAATTCTGCTGAAGTTTAAAAATTCATCTGAACTCTTCCATTATTCTCGGAATTCGTGTGAATTTTAAAAATGCTTCGGAACTCTTCTATTGTTCTCGGAATTCCGCTGAAGTTTAAAAATGCTTAAAATCTCTTACATTGTACTCGGAATTCCGCTGAAGTTTAAAAATGCTTCGGAACTCTTCCATTGCTCTCGGAATTCTGCTGAAGTTTAAAAATGCTTCAGAACTCTTACATTGTTCTCGGAATTCTGCTGACGTTTAAAAATGCTTCGGAACTCTTCCATTGTTCTCTGAATTCCGCTGACGTTTAAAAATGCTTCGGTACTCTTCCTTTGTTCTCGGAATTCCGCTGACATATAAAAATGCTTCGGAAATCTTGCATTGTTCTCGGCATTCCGCTGACGTTTAAAAATGCTTCGGAACTCTTCAATTGTTCTCGGAATTCTGCCGAACTTTTAAAATGCTTTGGAACTCTTCCATTGCTCTCGGAATTCTGCTGAAGTTTAAAAATGCTTCAGAACTCTTCCATTGTTCTCGGAATTCTGCTGTAGTTTAAAAATGCTTTGGAACTCTTCCATTGTTCTCAGAATTCCGCTGACGTTTAAAAATGCTTCGGAAATCTTCCATTCTTTTCAAAATTCCGCTGACGTTTAAAAATGCTTCAGAACTCTTCCATTGTTCTCGGAATTCCGCTGACGTTTTAAAATGCTTCGGTACTCTTCCATTGTTCTCGGAATTCCGCTGACATATAAAAATGCTTCGGAAATCTTGCATTGTTCTCGGCATTCCGCTGACGTTTAAAAATGCTTCGGAACTCTTCCATTGTTCTCAGAATTCCGCTGATGTTTAAAAATGCTTCGGAAATCTTCCATTGTTTTCAAAATTCCGCTGACGTTTAAAAATGCTTCAGAACTCTTCCATTGTTCTCGGAATTCCGCTGACGTTTAAAAATGCTTTGGAACTCTTCCATTATTCTCGGAATTCTGCTGAAGTTTAAAAATGCTTCGGAACTCTTCCATTGTTCTCAGAATTCCGCTGACGTTTAAAAATGCTTCTTTACTCTTCCATTGTTCTCGGAATTCCGCTGACATATAAAAATGCTTCGGAAATCTTGCATTGTTCTCGGCATTCCGCTGACGTTTAAAAATGCTTCGGAACTCGTCAATTGTTCTCGGAATTCTGCTGAACTTTTAAAATGCTTTGGAACTCTTCCATTGCTCTCGGAATTCTGCTGAAGTTTAAAAATGCTTCAGAACTCTTCCATTGTTTTCGGAATTCTGCTGAAGTTTAAAAATGCTTCGGAACTCTTCCATTGTTCTCAGAATTCCACTGACGCTTAAAAATGCTTCAGAACTCTTCCATTGTTCTCGGAATTCCGCTGACGTTTAATAATGCTTCGCAACTTTTTCATTGTACTCGGAATTCCGCTAACGTTTAAAAATGCTTCGGAACTCTTCCATTGTTCTCGGAATTCCGTTGAAGTTTAAAAATGCTTCTTTACTCTTCCATTGTTCTCGGAATTCCGCTGACATATAAAAATGCTTCGGAAATCTTGCATTGTTCTCGGCATTCCGCTGACGTTTAAAAATGCTTCGGAACTCGTCAATTGTTCTCGGAATTCTGCTGAACTTTTAAAATGCTTTGGAACTCTTCCATTGCTCTCGGAATTCTGCTGAAGTTTAAAAATGCTTCAGAACTCTTCCATTGTTCTCGGAATTCCGCTGACGTTTTAAAATGCTTCGGTACTCTTCCATTGTTCTCGGAATTCCGCTGACATATAAAAATGCTTCGGAAATCTTGCATTGTTCTCGGCATTCCGCTTACGTTTAAAAATGCTTCGGAACTCTTCCATTGTTTTCAAAATTCCGCTGACGTTTAAAAATGCTTCAGAACTCTTCCATTGTTCTCGGAATTCCGCTGACGTTTAAAAATGCTTCAGAACTCTTCCATTGTTCTCGGAATTCCGCTGACGATTAATAATGCTTCGCAACTCTTTCATTGTACTCGGAATTCCGCTAACGTTTAAAAATGCTTCGGAACTCTTCCATTGTTCTCGGAATTCCGTTGAAGTTTAAAAATGCTTCGAAACTCTTCCATTGTTCTGGGAATTCTGCTGAAGTTTAAAAATGCTTCAGAACTCTTCCATTGTTCTCGGAATTCCGCTGACGTTTAATAATGCTTCGCAACTCTTTCATTGTTCTCGGAATTCCGCTGATGTTTAAAAATGCTTCGGAACTCTTCCATTGTTCTCGGAATTCTGTTGAAGTTTAAAAATGCTTCTAAACTCTTCCATTGTTCTCGGAATTCTGCTGAAGTTTAAAAATGCTTCGGAACTCTTCCATTGTTCTCGGAATTCCGCTGACATATAAAAATGCTTCGGAAATCTTGCATTGTTCTCGGCATTCCGCTGACGTTTAAAAATGCTTCGGAACTCTTCAATTGTTCTCGGAATTCTGCTGAACTTTTAAAATGCTTTGGAACTCTTCCAATGCTCTCGCAATTCTGCTGACGTTTAAAAATGCTTCGGAACTCTTCCATTGTTCTCGGAATTCTGCTGACGTTTAAAAATGCTTCGGAACTCTTCCATTGTTCTCGGAATTCCGCTGACGTTTAAAAATGCTTCACAACTCTTCCATTGTTCTCGGAATTCCGCTGACTTTTAAAAATACTTCGAAACTCTTCCATTGTTCTCCAAATTCCGCTGAAGTTTAAAAATGCTTCGGAACCCTTCCATTGTTCTCGGAATTCTGCTGAAGTTTAAAAATGCTTCGGAACTCTTCCATTGTTCTCAGAATTCTGCTGACGTTTAAAAATGCTTCGGAACTCTTCCATTGTTCTCGGAATTCCGCTGAAGTTTAAAAATGCTTCAGACCTCTTCCATTGTTCTAGGAATTCTGCTGAAGTTTAAAAATTCATCTGAACTCTTCCATTATTCTCGGAATTCGTGTGAATTTTAAAAATGCTTCGGAACTCTTCTATTGTTCTCGGAATTCCGCTGAAGTTTAAAAATGCTTAAAATCTCTTACATTGTACTCGGAATTCCGCTGAAGTTTAAAAATGCTTCGGAACTCTTCCATTGCTCTCGGAATTCTGCTGAAGTTTAAAAATGCTTCAGAACTCTTACATTGTTCTCGGAATTCTGCTGACGTTTAAAAATGCTTCGGAACTCTTCCATTGTTCTCTGAATTCCGCTGACGTTTAAAAATGCTTCGGTACTCTTCCTTTGTTCTCGGAATTCCGCTGACATATAAAAATGCTTCGGAAATCTTGCATTGTTCTCGGCATTCCGCTGACGTTTAAAAATGCTTCGGAACTCTTCAATTGTTCTCGGAATTCTGCCGAACTTTTAAAATGCTTTGGAACTCTTCCATTGCTCTCGGAATTCTGCTGAAGTTTAAAAATGCTTCAGAACTCTTCCATTGTTCTCGGAATTCTGCTGTAGTTTAAAAATGCTTCGGAACTCTTCCATTGTTCTCAGAATTCCGCTGACGTTTAAAAATGCTTCGGAAATCTTCCATTCTTTTCAAAATTCCGCTGACGTTTAAAAATGCTTCAGAACTCTTCCATTGTTCTCGGAATTCCGCTGACGTTTTAAAATGCTTCGGTACTCTTCCATTGTTCTCGGAATTCCGCTGACATATAAAAATGCTTCGGAAATCTTGCATTGTTCTCGGCATTCCGCTGACGTTTAAAAATGCTTCGGAACTCTTCCATTGTTCTCAGAATTCCGCTGACGTTTAAAAATGCTTAGGAAATCTTCCATTGTTTTCAAAATTCCGCTGACGTTTAAAAATGCTTCAGAACTCTTCCATTGTTCTCGGAATTCCGCTGACGTTTAAAAATGCTTTGGAACTCTTCCATTGTTCTTGGAATTCTGCTGAAGTTTAAAAATGCTTCGGAACTCTTCCATTGTTCTCAGAATTCCGCTGACGTTTAAAAATGCTTCGATACTCTTCCATTGTTCTCGGAATTCCACTGACATATAAAAATGCTTCGGAAATCTTGCATTGTTCTCGGCATTCCGCTGACGTTTAAAAATGCTTCGGAACTCTTCAATTGTTCTCGGAATTCTGCTGAACTTTTAAAATGCTTTGGAACTCTTCCATTGCTCTCGGAATTCTGCTGAAGTTTAAAAATGCTTCGGAACTCTTCCATTGTTCTCGGAATTCTGCTGAAGTTTAAAAATGTTTTGGAACTCTTCCATTGTTCTCAGAATTCCGCTGACGTTTAAAAATGCTTCGGAAATCTTCCATTGTTTTCAAAATTCCGCTGACATATAAAAATGCTTCGGAAATCTTGCATTGTTCTCGGCATTCCGCTGACGTTTAAAAATGCTTCAGATTCCTTCAATTGTTCTCGGAATTCTGCTGAACTTTTAAAATGCTTTGGAACTCTTCCATTGCTCTCGGAATTCTGCTGAAGTTTAAAAATGCTTCGGAACTCTTCCATTGTTCTCGGAATTCTGCTGAAGTTTAAAAATGCTTCGGAACTCTTCCATTGTTCTCGGAATTCCGTTGAAGTTTAAAAATGCTTTGAAACTCTTCCATTGTTCTCGGAATTCTGCTGAAGTTTAAAAATGCTTCGGAACTCTTCCATTGTTCTCAGAATTCCGCTAACGTTTAAAAATGCTTCGGAAATCTTCCATTGTTTTCAAAATTCCGCTGACGCTTAAAAATGCTTCAGAACTCTTCCATTGTTCTCGGAATTCCGCTGACGTTTAATAATGCTTCGCAACTCTTTCATTGTACTCGGAATTCCGCTAACGTTTAAAAATGCTTCGGAACTCTTCCATTGTTCTCGGAATTCCGTTGAAGTTTAAAAATGCTTCGAAACTCTTCCATTGTTCTGGGAATTCTGCTGAAGTTTAAAAATGCTTCAGAACTCTTCCATTGTTCTCGGAATTCCGCTGACGTTTAATAATGCTTCGCAACTCTTTCATTGTTCTCGGAATTCCGCTGATGTTTAAAAATGCTTCGGAACTCTTCCATTGTTCTCGGAATTCTGTTGAAGTTTAAAAATGCTTCTAAACTCTTCCATTGTTCTCGGAATTCTGCTGAAGTTTAAAAATGCTTCGGAACTCTTCCATTGTTCTCGGAATTCCGCTGACATATAAAAATGCTTCGGAAATCTTGCATTGTTCTCGGCATTCCGCTGACGTTTAAAAATGCTTCGGAACTCTTCAATTGTTCTCGGAATTCTGCTGAACTTTTAAAATGCTTTGGAACTCTTCCAATGCTCTCGCAATTCTGCTGACGTTTAAAAATGCTTCGGAACTCTTCCATTGTTCTCGGAATTCTGCTGACGTTTAAAAATGCTTCGGAACTCTTCCATTGTTCTCGGAATTCCGCTGACGTTTAAAAATGCTTCACAACTCTTCCATTGTTCTCGGAATTCCGCTGACTTTTAAAAATACTTCGAAACTCTTCCATTGTTCTCCAAATTCCGCTGAAGTTTAAAAATGCTTCGGAACCCTTCCATTGTTCTCGGAATTCTGCTGAAGTTTAAAAATGCTTCGGAACTCTTCCATTGTTCTCAGAATTCTGCTGACGTTTAAAAATGCTTCGGAACTCTTCCATTGTTCTCGGAATTCCGCTGAAGTTTAAAAATGCTTCAGACCTCTTCCATTGTTCTAGGAATTCTGCTGAAGTTTAAAAATTCATCTGAACTCTTCCATTATTCTCGGAATTCGTGTGAATTTTAAAAATGCTTCGGAACTCTTCTATTGTTCTCGGAATTCCGCTGAAGTTTAAAAATGCTTAAAATCTCTTACATTGTACTCGGAATTCTGCTGAAGTTTAAAAATGCTTCGGAACTCTTCCATTGCTCTCGGAATTCTGCTGAAGTTTAAAAATGCTTCAGAACTCTTACATTGTTCTCGGAATTCTGCTGACGTTTAAAAATGCTTCGGAACTCTTCCATTGTTCTCTGAATTCCGCTGACGTTTAAAAATGCTTCGGTACTCTTCCTTTGTTCTCGGAATTCCGCTGACATATAAAAATGCTTCGGAAATCTTGCATTGTTCTCGGCATTCCGCTGACGTTTAAAAATGCTTCGGAACTCTTCAATTGTTCTCGGAATTCTGCCGAACTTTTAAAATGCTTTGGAACTCTTCCATTGCTCTCGGAATTCTGCTGAAGTTTAAAAATGCTTCAGAACTCTTCCATTGTTCTCGGAATTCTGCTGTAGTTTAAAAATGCTTCGGAACTCTTCCATTGTTCTCAGAATTCCGCTGACGTTTAAAAATGCTTCGGAAATCTTCCATTCTTTTCAAAATTCCGCTGACGTTTAAAAATGCTTCAGAACTCTTCCATTGTTCTCGGAATTCCGCTGACGTTTTAAAATGCTTCGGTACTCTTCCATTGTTCTCGGAATTCCGCTGACATATAAAAATGCTTCGGAAATCTTGCATTGTTCTCGGCATTCCGCTGACGTTTAAAAATGCTTCGGAACTCTTCCATTGTTCTCAGAATTCCGCTGACGTTTAAAAATGCTTAGGAAATCTTCCATTGTTTTCAAAATTCCGCTGACGTTTAAAAATGCTTCAGAACTCTTCCATTGTTCTCGGAATTCCGCTGACGTTTAAAAATGCTTTGGAACTCTTCCATTGTTCTTGGAATTCTGCTGAAGTTTAAAAATGCTTCGGAACTCTTCCATTGTTCTCAGAATTCCGCTGACGTTTAAAAATGCTTCGATACTCTTCCATTGTTCTCGGAATTCCACTGACATATAAAAATGCTTCGGAAATCTTGCATTGTTCTCGGCATTCCGCTGACGTTTAAAAATGCTTCGGAACTCTTCAATTGTTCTCGGAATTCTGCTGAACTTTTAAAATGCTTTGGAACTCTTCCATTGCTCTCGGAATTCTGCTGAAGTTTAAAAATGCTTCGGAACTCTTCCATTGTTCTCGGAATTCTGCTGAAGTTTAAAAATGTTTTGGAACTCTTCCATTGTTCTCAGAATTCCGCTGACGTTTAAAAATGCTTCGGAAATCTTCCATTGTTTTCAAAATTCCGCTGACATATAAAAATGCTTCGGAAATCTTGCATTGTTCTCGGCATTCCGCTGACGTTTAAAAATGCTTCAGATTCCTTCAATTGTTCTCGGAATTCTGCTGAACTTTTAAAATGCTTTGGAACTCTTCCATTGCTCTCGGAATTCTGCTGAAGTTTAAAAATGCTTCGGAACTCTTCCATTGTTCTCGGAATTCTGCTGAAGTTTAAAAATGCTTCGGAACTCTTCCATTGTTCTCGGAATTCCGTTGAAGTTTAAAAATGCTTTGAAACTCTTCCATTGTTCTCGGAATTCTGCTGAAGTTTAAAAATGCTTCGGAACTCTTCCATTGTTCTCAGAATTCCGCTAACGTTTAAAAATGCTTCGGAAATCTTCCATTGTTTTCAAAATTCCGCTGACGCTTAAAAATGCTTCAGAACTCTTCCATTGTTCTCGGAATTCCGCTGACGTTTAATAATGCTTCGCAACTCTTTCATTGTACTCGGAATTCCGCTAACGTTTAAAAATGGTTCGGAACTCTTCCATTGTTCTCGGAATTCCGTTGAAGTTTAAAAATGCTTCGAAACTCTTCCATTGTTCTGGGAATTCTGCTGAAGTTTAAAAATGCTTCAGAACTCTTCCATTGTTCTCGGAATTCCGCTGATGTTTAATAATGCTTCGCAACTCTTTCATTGTTCTCTGAATTCCGCTGACGTTTAAAAATGCTTCGGTACTCTTCCTTTGTTCTCGGAATTCCGCTGACATATAAAAATGCTTCGGAAATCTTGCATTGTTCTCGGCATTCCGCTGACGTTTAAAAATGCTTCGGAACTCTTCAATTGTTCTCGGAATTCTGCCAAACTTTTAAAATGCTTTGGAACTCTTCCATTGCTCTCGGAATTCTGCTGAAGTTTAAAAATGCTTCAGAACTCTTCCATTGTTCTCGGAATTCCGCTGACGTTTTAAAATGCTTCGGTACTCTTCCATTGTTCTCGGAATTCCGCTGACATATAAAAATGCTTCGGAAATCTTGCATTGTTCTCGGCATTCCGCTCACGTTTAAAAATGCTTCGGAACTCTTCCATTGTTTTCAAAATTCCGCTGACGTTTAAAAATGCTTCAGAACTCTTCCATTGCTCTCGGAATTCCGCTGACGTTTAAAAATGCTTCAGAACTCTTCCATTGTTCTCGGAATTCCGCTGACGTTTAATAATGCTTCGCAACTCTTTCATTGTACTCGGAATTCCGCTAACGTTTAAAAATGCTTCGGAACTCTTCCATTGTTCTCGGAATTCCGTTGAAGTTTAAAAATGCTTCGAAACTCTTCCATTGTTCTGGGAATTCTGCTGAAGTTTAAAAATGCTTCAGAACTCTTCCATTGTTCTCGGAATTCCGCTGACGTTTAATAATGCTTCGCAACTCTTTCATTGTTCTCGGAATTCCGCTGATGTTTAAAAATGCTTCGGAACTCTTCCATTGTTCTCGGAATTCTGTTGAAGTTTAAAAATGCTTCTAAACTCTTCCATTGTTCTCGGAATTCTGCTGAAGTTTAAAAATGCTTCGGAACTCTTCCATTGTTCTCGGAATTCCGCTGACATATAAAAATGCTTCGGAAATCTTGCATTGTTCTCGGCATTCCGCTGACGTTTAAAAATGCTTCGGAACTCTTCAATTGTTCTCGGAATTCTGCTGAACTTTTAAAATGCTTTGGAACTCTTCCAATGCTCTCGCAATTCTGCTGACGTTTAAAAATGCTTCGGAACTCTTCCATTGTTCTCGGAATTCTGCTGACGTTTAAAAATGCTTCGGAACTCTTCCATTGTTCTCGGAATTCCGCTGACGTTTAAAAATGCTTCACAACTCTTCCATTGTTCTCGGAATTCCGCTGACTTTTAAAAATACTTCGAAACTCTTCCATTGTTCTCCAAATTCCGCTGAAGTTTAAAAATGCTTCGGAACCCTTCCAT
Organism: Phyllobates terribilis; assembly: GCF_046119375.1. Taxonomy (NCBI): domain Eukaryota; kingdom Metazoa; phylum Chordata; class Amphibia; order Anura; family Dendrobatidae; genus Phyllobates; species Phyllobates terribilis. Next base: position 18,507,339 of record NW_027362782.1, read on the forward strand.
TGTTCTCGGAATTCTGCTAAAGTTTAAAAATGCTTCGGAACTCTTCCATTGTTCTCAGAATTCTGCTGACGTTTAAAAATGCTTCGGAACTCTTCCATTGTTCTCGGAATTCCGCTGAAGTTTAAAAATGCTTCAGACCTCTTCCATTGTTCTAGGAATTCTGCTGAAGTTTAAAAATTCATCTGAACTCTTCCATTATTCTCGGAATTCGTGTGAATTTTAAAAATGCTTTGGAACTCTTCCATTGTTCTCAGAATTCCGCTGACGTTTAAAAATGCTTCGGAAATCTTCCATTCTTTTCAAAATTCCGCTGACGTTTAAAAATGCTTCAGAACTCTTCCATTGTTCTCGGAATTCCGCTGACGTTTTAAAATGCTTCGGTACTCTTCCATTGTTCTCGGAATTCCGCTGACATATAAAAATGCTTCGGAAATCTTGCATTGTTCTCGGCATTCCGCTGACGTTTAAAAATGCTTCGGAACTCTTCCATTGTTCTCAGAATTCCGCTGATGTTTAAAAATGCTTCGGAAATCTTCCATTGTTTTCAAAATTCCGCTGACGTTTAAAAATGCTTCAGAACTCTTCCATTGTTCTCGGAATTCCGCTGACGTTTAAAAATGCTTTGGAACTCTTCCATTATTCTCGGAATTCTGCTGAAGTTTAAAAATGCTTCGGAACTCTTCCATTGTTCTCAGAATTCCGCTGACGTTTAAAAATGCTTCTTTACTCTTCCATTGTTCTCGGAATTCCGCTGACATATAAAAATGCTTCGGAAATCTTGCATTGTTCTCGGCATTCCGCTGACGTTTAAAAATGCTTCGGAACTCGTCAATTGTTCTCGGAATTCTGCTGAACTTTTAAAATGCTTTGGAACTCTTCCATTGCTCTCGGAATTCTGCTGAAGTTTAAAAATGCTTCAGAACTCTTCCATTGTTTTCGGAATTCTGCTGAAGTTTAAAAATGCTTCGGAACTCTTCCATTGTTCTCAGAATTCCACTGACGCTTAAAAATGCTTCAGAACTCTTCCATTGTTCTCGGAATTCCGCTGACGTTTAATAATGCTTCGCAACTTTTTCATTGTACTCGGAATTCCGCTAACGTTTAAAAATGCTTCGGAACTCTTCCATTGTTCTCGGAATTCCGTTGAAGTTTAAAAATGCTTCTTTACTCTTCCATTGTTCTCGGAATTCCGCTGACATATAAAAATGCTTCGGAAATCTTGCATTGTTCTCGGCATTCCGCTGACGTTTAAAAATGCTTCGGAACTCGTCAATTGTTCTCGGAATTCTGCTGAACTTTTAAAATGCTTTGGAACTCTTCCATTGCTCTCGGAATTCTGCTGAAGTTTAAAAATGCTTCAGAACTCTTACATTGTTCTCGGAATTCTGCTGAAGTTTAAAAATGCTTCGATACTCTTCCATTGTTCTCGGAATTCCGCTGACATATAAAAATGCTTCGGAAATCTTGCATTGTTCTCGGCATTCCGCTGACGTTTAAAAATGCTTCAGAACTCTTCCATTGTTCTCAGAATTCCGCTGACGTTTAAAAATGCTTAGGAAATCTTCAATTGTTTTCAAAATTCCGCTGACGCTTAAAAATGCTTCAGAACTCTTCCATTGTTCTCGGAATTCCGCTGACGTTTAATAATGCTTCGCAACTCTTTCATTGTACTCGGAATTCCGCTAACGTTTAAAAATGCTTCGGAACTCTTCCATTGTTCTCGGAATTCCGTTGAAGTTTAAAAATGCTTCGAAACTCTTCCATTGTTCTGGGAATTTTGCTGAAGTTTAAAAATGCTTCAGAACTCTTCCATTGTTCTCGGAATTCCGCTGACGTTTAATAATGCTTCGCAACTCTTTCATTGTTCTCGGAATTCCGCTGATGTTTAAAAATGCTTCGGAACTCTTCCATTGTTCTCGGAATTCTGTTGAAGTTTAAAAATGCTTCTAAACTCTTCCATTGTTCTCGGAATTCTGCAGAAGTTTAAAAATGCTTCGGAACTCTTCCATTGTTCTCGGAATTCCGCTGACATATAAAAATGCTTCGGAAATCTTGCATTGTTCTCGGCATTCCGCTGACGTTTAAAAATGCTTCGGAACTCTTCCATTGTTCTCCAAATTCCGCTGAAGTTTAAAAATGCTTCGGAACTCTTCCAATGTTCTCAGAATTCCGCTGACGTTTAAAAATGCTTCGGAACTCTTCCATTGTTCTCCAAATTCCGCTGAAGTTTAAAAATGCTTCGGAACTCTTCCATTGTTCTCGGAATTCCGCTGACGTTTAAAAATGCTTCACAACTCTTCCATTGTTCTCGGAATTCCGCTGACTTTTAAAAATACTTCGAAACTCTTCCATTGTTCTCCAAATTCCGCTGAAGTTTAAAAATGCTTCGGAACTCTTCCATTGTTCTCAGAATTCCGCTGACGTTTAAAAATGCTTAGGAAATCTTCCATTGTTTTCAAAATTCCGCTGACGTTTAAAAATGCTTCATAACTCTTCCATTGTTCTCGGAATTCTGCTGAAGTTTAAAAATGCTTCGGAACTCTTCCATTGTTCTCGGAATTCCGCTGACGTTTAATAATGCTTCGCAACTCTTTCATTGTTCTCGGAATTCCGCTGATGTTTAAAAATGCTTCGGAACTCTTCCATTGTTCTCGGAATTCTGTTGAAGTTTAAAAATGCTTCTAAACTCTTCCATTGTTCTCGGAATTCCGCTGACATATAAAAATGCTTCGGAAATCTTGCATTGTTCTCGGCATTCCGCTGACGTTTAAAAATGCTTCGGAACTCTTCCATTGTTCTCGGAATTCTGCTGAAGTTTAAAAATGCTTCAGAACTCTTCCATTGTTCTCAGAATTCCGCTGACGTTTAAAAATGCTTCGGAAATCTTCCATTGTTTTCAAAATTCCGCTGACGTTTAAAAATGCTTCAGAACTATTCCATTGTTCTCAGAATTCTGCTGACGTTTAAAAATGCTTCGGAACTCTTCCATTGTTCTCGCTTATTCCGCTGACGTTTAAAAATGCTTCACAACTCTTCCATTGTTCACGGAATTCCACTGACGTTTAAAAATGCTTCACAACTCTTCCATTGTTCTCGGAATTCCGCTGACTTTTAAAAATGCTTCGGAAATCTTCCATTGTTTTCAAAATTCCGCTGACGCTTAAAAATGCTTCAGAACTCTTCCATTGTTCTCGGAATTCTGCTGAAGTTTAAAAATGCTTCAGAACTCTTACATTGTTCTCGGAATTCTGCTGACGTTTAAAAATGCCTCGGAACTCTTCCATTGTTCTCTGAATTCCGCTGACGTTTAAAAATGCTTCGGTACTCTTCCTTTGTTCTCGGAATTCCGCTGACATATAAAAATGCTTCGGAAATCTTGCATTGTTCTCGGCATTCCGCTGACGTTTAAAAATGCTTCGGAACTCTTCAATTGTTCTCGGAATTCTGCCGAACTTTTAAAATGCTTTGGAACTCTTCCATTGCTCTCGGAATTCTGCTGAAGTTTAAAAATGCTTCAGAACTCTTCCATTGTTCTCGGAATTCCGCTGACGTTTAAAAATGCTTCGGAAATCTTCCATTGTTTTCAAAATTCCGCTGACGTTTAAAAATGCTTCAGAACTCTTCCATTGTTCTCGGAATTCCGCTGACATATAAAAATGCTTCGGAAATCTTGCATTGTTCTCGGCATTCCGCTGACATTTAAAAATGCTTCGGAAATCTTCCATTGATATCAAAATTCCGCTGACGCTTAAAAATGCTTCAGAACTCTTCCATTGTTCTCGGAATTCCGCTGACGTTTAATAATGCTTCGCAACTTTTTCATTGTTCTCGGAATTCCGCTGACAGTTAAAAATGCTTCGGAACTCTTCCATTGTTCTCGGAATTCCGTTGAAGTTTAAAAATGCTTCGAAACTCTTCCATTGTTCTCGGAATTCTGCTGAAGTTTAAAAATGCTTCAGAACTCTTCCATTGTTCTCGGAATTCCGCTGACGTTTAATAATGCTTCGCAACTCTTTCATTGTTCTCGTAATTCCGCTGACGTTTAAAAATGCTTCGAAACTCTTCCATTGTTCTCGGAATTCTGCTGAAGTTTAAAAATGCTTCGGAACTCTTCCATTGTTCTCGGAATTCCGCTGACATATAAAAATGCTTTGAAAATCTTGCATTGTTCTCGGCATTCCGCTGACGTTTAAAATTGCTTCGGAACTCTTCAATTGTTCTCGGAATTCTGTTGAACTTTTAAATTGCTTTGGAACTCTTCCATTGCTCTCGGAATTCTGCTGAAGTTTAAAAATGCTTCAGAACTCTTACTTTGTTCTCGGAATTCTGCTGACGTTTAAAAATGCTTCGGAACTCTACCATTGTTTACGGAATTCTGCTGAAGTTTAAAAATGCTTCGGAACTCTTCCATTGTTCTCAGAATTCCACTGACGTTTAAAAATGCTTCGGAAATCTTCCATTGTTTTCAAAATTCCGCTGACGCTTAAAAATGCTTCAGAACTCTTCCATTGTTCTCGGAATTCCGCTGACGTTTAATAATGCTTCGCAACTTTTTCATTGTTCTCGGAATTCCGCTGACGGTTAAAAATGCTTCGGAACTCTTCCATTGTTCTCGGAATTCCGTTGAAGTTTAAAAATGCTTCGAAACTCTTCCATTGTTCTCGGAATTCTGCTGACGTTTAAAAATGCTTCGGAACTCTTCCATTGTTCTCGGAATTCCGTTGAAGTTTAAAAATGCTTCGGAAATCTTCCATTGTTTTCAAAATTCCGCTGACGCTTAAAAATGCTTCAGAACTCTTCCATTGTTCTCGGAATTCCGCTGACGTTTAATAATGCTTCGCAACTCTTTCATTGTACTCGGAATTCCGCTAACGTTTAAAAATGGTTCGGAACTCTTCCATTGTTCTCGGAATTCCGTTGAAGTTTAAAAATGCTTCGAAACTCTTCCATTGTTCTGGGAATTCTGCTGAAGTTTAAAAATGCTTCAGAACTCTTCCATTGTTCTCGGAATTCCGCTGATGTTTAATAATGCTTCGCAACTCTTTCATTGTTCTCTGAATTCCGCTGACGTTTAAAAATGCTTCGGTACTCTTCCTTTGTTCTCGGAATTCCGCTGACATATAAAAATGCTTCGGAAATCTTGCATTGTTCTCGGCATTCCGCTGACGTTTAAAAATGCTTCGGAACTCTTCAATTGTTCTCGGAATTCTGCCAAACTTTTAAAATGCTTTGGAACTCTTCCATTGCTCTCGGAATTCTGCTGAAGTTTAAAAATGCTTCAGAACTCTTCCATTGTTCTCGGAATTCCGCTGACGTTTTAAAATGCTTCGGTACTCTTCCATTGTTCTCGGAATTCCGCTGACATATAAAAATGCTTCGGAAATCTTGCATTGTTCTCGGCATTCCGCTCACGTTTAAAAATGCTTCGGAACTCTTCCATTGTTTTCAAAATTCCGCTGACGTTTAAAAATGCTTCAGAACTCTTCCATTGCTCTCGGAATTCCGCTGACGTTTAAAAATGCTTCAGAACTCTTCCATTGTTCTCGGAATTCCGCTGACGTTTAATAATGCTTCGCAACTCTTTCATTGTACTCGGAATTCCGCTAACGTTTAAAAATGCTTCGGAACTCTTCCATTGTTCTCGGAATTCTGTTGAAGTTTAAAAATGCTTCTAAACTCTTCCATTGTTCTCGGAATTCTGCTGAAGTTTAAAAATGCTTCGGAACTCTTCCATTGTTCTCGGAATTCCGCTGACATATAAAAATGCTTCGGAAATCTTGCATTGTTCTCGGCATTCCGCTGACGTTTAAAAATGCTTCGGAACTCTTCAATTGTTCTCGGAATTCTGCTGAACTTTTAAAATGCTTTGGAACTCTTCCAATGCTCTCGCAATTCTGCTGACGTTTAAAAATGCTTCGGAACTCTTCCATTGTTCTCGGAATTCTGCTGACGTTTAAAAATGCTTCGGAACTCTTCCATTGTTCTCGGAATTCCGCTGACGTTTAAAAATGCTTCACAACTCTTCCATTGTTCTCGGAATTCCGCTGACTTTTAAAAATACTTCGAAACTCTTCCATTGTTCTCCAAATTCCGCTGAAGTTTAAAAATGCTTCGGAACCCTTCCATTGTTCTCGGAATTCTGCTAAAGTTTAAAAATGCTTCGGAACTCTTCCATTGTTCTCAGAATTCTGCTGACGTTTAAAAATGCTTCGGAACTCTTCCATTGTTCTCGGAATTCCGCTGAAGTTTAAAAATGCTTCAGACCTCTTCCATTGTTCTAGGAATTCTGCTGAAGTTTAAAAATTCATCTGAACTCTTCCATTATTCTCGGAATTCGTGTGAATTTTAAAAATGCTTTGGAACTCTTCCATTGTTCTCAGAATTCCGCTGACGTTTAAAAATGCTTCGGAAATCTTCCATTCTTTTCAAAATTCCGCTGACGTTTAAAAATGCTTCAGAACTCTTCCATTGTTCTCGGAATTCCGCTGACGTTTTAAAATGCTTCGGTACTCTTCCATTGTTCTCGGAATTCCGCTGACATATAAAAATGCTTCGGAAATCTTGCATTGTTCTCGGCATTCCGCTGACGTTTAAAAATGCTTCGGAACTCTTCCATTGTTCTCAGAATTCCGCTGATGTTTAAAAATGCTTCGGAAATCTTCCATTGTTTTCAAAATTCCGCTGACGTTTAAAAATGCTTCAGAACTCTTCCATTGTTCTCGGAATTCCGCTGACGTTTAAAAATGCTTTGGAACTCTTCCATTATTCTCGGAATTCTGCTGAAGTTTAAAAATGCTTCGGAACTCTTCCATTGTTCTCAGAATTCCGCTGACGTTTAAAAATGCTTCTTTACTCTTCCATTGTTCTCGGAATTCCGCTGACATATAAAAATGCTTCGGAAATCTTGCATTGTTCTCGGCATTCCGCTGACGTTTAAAAATGCTTCGGAACTCGTCAATTGTTCTCGGAATTCTGCTGAACTTTTAAAATGCTTTGGAACTCTTCCATTGCTCTCGGAATTCTGCTGAAGTTTAAAAATGCTTCAGAACTCTTCCATTGTTTTCGGAATTCTGCTGAAGTTTAAAAATGCTTCGGAACTCTTCCATTGTTCTCAGAATTCCACTGACGCTTAAAAATGCTTCAGAACTCTTCCATTGTTCTCGGAATTCCGCTGACGTTTAATAATGCTTCGCAACTTTTTCATTGTACTCGGAATTCCGCTAACGTTTAAAAATGCTTCGGAACTCTTCCATTGTTCTCGGAATTCCGTTGAAGTTTAAAAATGCTTCTTTACTCTTCCATTGTTCTCGGAATTCCGCTGACATATAAAAATGCTTCGGAAATCTTGCATTGTTCTCGGCATTCCGCTGACGTTTAAAAATGCTTCGGAACTCGTCAATTGTTCTCGGAATTCTGCTGAACTTTTAAAATGCTTTGGAACTCTTCCATTGCTCTCGGAATTCTGCTGAAGTTTAAAAATGCTTCAGAACTCTTACATTGTTCTCGGAATTCTGCTGAAGTTTAAAAATGCTTCGATACTCTTCCATTGTTCTCGGAATTCCGCTGACATATAAAAATGCTTCGGAAATCTTGCATTGTTCTCGGCATTCCGCTGACGTTTAAAAATGCTTCAGAACTCTTCCATTGTTCTCAGAATTCCGCTGACGTTTAAAAATGCTTAGGAAATCTTCAATTGTTTTCAAAATTCCGCTGACGCTTAAAAATGCTTCAGAACTCTTCCATTGTTCTCGGAATTCCGCTGACGTTTAATAATGCTTCGCAACTCTTTCATTGTACTCGGAATTCCGCTAACGTTTAAAAATGCTTCGGAACTCTTCCATTGTTCTCGGAATTCCGTTGAAGTTTAAAAATGCTTCGAAACTCTTCCATTGTTCTGGGAATTTTGCTGAAGTTTAAAAATGCTTCAGAACTCTTCCATTGTTCTCGGAATTCTGCTGACGTTTAAAAATGCTTCGGAACTCTTCCATTGTTCTCGGAATTCCGCTGAAGTTTAAAAATGCTTCAGACCTCTTCCATTGTTCTAGGAATTCTGCTGAAGTTTAAAAATTCATCTGAACTCTTCCATTATTCTCGGAATTCGTGTGAATTTTAAAAATGCTTCGGAACTCTTCTATTGTTCTCGGAATTCCGCTGAAGTTTAAAAATGCTTAAAATCTCTTACATTGTACTCGGAATTCCGCTGAAGTTTAAAAATGCTTCGGAACTCTTCCATTGCTCTCGGAATTCTGCTGAAGTTTAAAAATGCTTCAGAACTCTTACATTGTTCTCGGAATTCTGCTGACGTTTAAAAATGCTTTGGAACTCTTCCATTGTTCTCTGAATTCCGCTGACGTTTAAAAATGCTTCGGTACTCTTCCTTTGTTCTCGGAATTCCGCTGACATATAAAAATGCTTCGGAAATCTTGCATTGTTCTCGGCATTCCGCTGACGTTTAAAAATGCTTCGGAACTCTTCAATTGTTCTCGGAATTCTGCCGAACTTTTAAAATGCTTTGGAACTCTTCCATTGCTCTCGGAATTCTGCTGAAGTTTAAAAATGCTTCAGAACTCTTCCATTGTTCTCGGAATTCTGCTGTAGTTTAAAAATGCTTTGGAACTCTTCCATTGTTCTCAGAATTCCGCTGACGTTTAAAAATGCTTCGGAAATCTTCCATTCTTTTCAAAATTCCGCTGACGTTTAAAAATGCTTCAGAACTCTTCCATTGTTCTCGGAATTCCGCTGACGTTTTAAAATGCTTCGGTACTCTTCCATTGTTCTCGGAATTCCGCTGACATATAAAAATGCTTCGGAAATCTTGCATTGTTCTCGGCATTCCGCTGACGTTTAAAAATGCTTCGGAACTCTTCCATTGTTCTCAGAATTCCGCTGATGTTTAAAAATGCTTCGGAAATCTTCCATTGTTTTCAAAATTCCGCTGACGTTTAAAAATGCTTCAGAACTCTTCCATTGTTCTCGGAATTCCGCTGACGTTTAAAAATGCTTTGGAACTCTTCCATTATTCTCGGAATTCTGCTGAAGTTTAAAAATGCTTCGGAACTCTTCCATTGTTCTCAGAATTCCGCTGACGTTTAAAAATGCTTCTTTACTCTTCCATTGTTCTCGGAATTCCGCTGACATATAAAAATGCTTCGGAAATCTTGCATTGTTCTCGGCATTCCGCTGACGTTTAAAAATGCTTCGGAACTCGTCAATTGTTCTCGGAATTCTGCTGAACTTTTAAAATGCTTTGGAACTCTTCCATTGCTCTCGGAATTCTGCTGAAGTTTAAAAATGCTTCAGAACTCTTCCATTGTTTTCGGAATTCTGCTGAAGTTTAAAAATGCTTCGGAACTCTTCCATTGTTCTCAGAATTCCACTGACGCTTAAAAATGCTTCAGAACTCTTCCATTGTTCTCGGAATTCCGCTGACGTTTAATAATGCTTCGCAACTTTTTCATTGTACTCGGAATTCCGCTAACGTTGAAAAATGCTTCGGAACTCTTCCATTGTTCTCGGAATTCCGTTGAAGTTTAAAAATGCTTCTTTACTCTTCCATTGTTCTCGGAATTCCGCTGACATATAAAAATGCTTCGGAAATCTTGCATTGTTCTCGGCATTCCGCTGACGTTTAAAAATGCTTCGGAACTCGTCAATTGTTCTCGGAATTCTGCTGAACTTTTAAAATGCTTTGGAACTCTTCCATTGCTCTCGGAATTCTGCTGAAGTTTAAAAATGCTTCAGAACTCTTCCATTGTTCTCGGAATTCCGCTGACGTTTTAAAATGCTTCGGTACTCTTCCATTGTTCTCGGAATTCCGCTGACATATAAAAATGCTTCGGAAATCTTGCATTGTTCTCGGCATTCCGCTTACGTTTAAAAATGCTTCGGAACTCTTCCATTGTTTTCAAAATTCCGCTGACGTTTAAAAATGCTTCAGAACTCTTCCATTGTTCTCGGAATTCCGCTGACGTTTAAAAATGCTTCAGAACTCTTCCATTGTTCTCGGAATTCCGCTGACGATTAATAATGCTTCGCAACTCTTTCATTGTACTCGGAATTCCGCTAACGTTTAAAAATGCTTCGGAACTCTTCCATTGTTCTCGGAATTCCGTTGAAGTTTAAAAATGCTTCGAAACTCTTCCATTGTTCTGGGAATTCTGCTGAAGTTTAAAAATGCTTCAGAACTCTTCCATTGTTCTCGGAATTCCGCTGACGTTTAATAATGCTTCGCAACTCTTTCATTGTTCTCGGAATTCCGCTGATGTTTAAAAATGCTTCGGAACTCTTCCATTGTTCTCGGAATTCTGTTGAAGTTTAAAAATGCTTCTAAACTCTTCCATTGTTCTCGGAATTCTGCTGAAGTTTAAAAATGCTTCGGAACTCTTCCATTGTTCTCGGAATTCCGCTGACATATAAAAATGCTTCGGAAATCTTGCATTGTTCTCGGCATTCCGCTGACGTTTAAAAATGCTTCGGAACTCTTCAATTGTTCTCGGAATTCTGCTGAACTTTTAAAATGCTTTGGAACTCTTCCAATGCTCTCGCAATTCTGCTGACGTTTAAAAATGCTTCGGAACTCTTCCATTGTTCTCGGAATTCTGCTGACGTTTAAAAATGCTTCGGAACTTTTCCATTGTTCTCGGAATTCCGCTGACGTTTAAAAATGCTTCACAACTCTTCCATTGTTCTCGGAATTCCGCTGACTTTTAAAAATACTTCGAAACTCTTCCATTGTTCTCCAAATTCCGCTGAAGTTTAAAAATGCTTCGGAACCCTTCCATTGTTCTCGGAATTCTGCTGAAGTTTAAAAATGCTTCGGAACTCTTCCATTGTTCTCAGAATTCTGCTGACGTTTAAAAATGCTTCGGAACTCTTCCATTGTTCTCGGAATTCCGCTGAAGTTTAAAAATGCTTCAGACCTCTTCCATTGTTCTAGGAATTCTGCTGAAGTTTAAAAATTCATCTGAACTCTTCCATTATTCTCGGAATTCGTGTGAATTTTAAAAATGCTTCGGAACTCTTCTATTGTTCTCGGAATTCCGCTGAAGTTTAAAAATGCTTAAAATCTCTTACATTGTACTCGGAATTCCGCTGAAGTTTAAAAATGCTTCGGAACTCTTCCATTGCTCTCGGAATTCTGCTGAAGTTTAAAAATGCTTCAGAACTCTTACATTGTTCTCGGAATTCTGCTGACGTTTAAAAATGCTTCGGAACTCTTCCATTGTTCTCTGAATTCCGCTGACGTTTAAAAATGCTTCGGTACTCTTCCTTTGTTCTCGGAATTCCGCTGACATATAAAAATGCTTCGGAAATCTTGCATTGTTCTCGGCATTCCGCTGACGTTTAAAAATGCTTCGGAACTCTTCAATTGTTCTCGGAATTCTGCCGAACTTTTAAAATGCTTTGGAACTCTTCCATTGCTCTCGGAATTCTGCTGAAGTTTAAAAATGCTTCAGAACTCTTCCATTGTTCTCGGAATTCTGCTGTAGTTTAAAAATGCTTCGGAACTCTTCCATTGTTCTCAGAATTCCGCTGACGTTTAAAAATGCTTCGGAAATCTTCCATTCTTTTCAAAATTCCGCTGACGTTTAAAAATGCTTCAGAACTCTTCCATTGTTCTCGGAATTCCGCTGACGTTTTAAAATGCTTCGGTACTCTTCCATTGTTCTCGGAATTCCGCTGACATATAAAAATGCTTCGGAAATCTTGCATTGTTCTCGGCATTCCGCTGACGTTTAAAAATGCTTCGGAACTCTTCCATTGTTCTCAGAATTCCGCTGACGTTTAAAAATGCTTAGGAAATCTTCCATTGTTTTCAAAATTCCGCTGACGTTTAAAAATGCTTCAGAACTCTTCCATTGTTCTCGGAATTCCGCTGACGTTTAAAAATGCTTTGGAACTCTTCCATTGTTCTTTTAATTCTGCTGAAGTTTAAAAATGCTTCGGAACTCTTCCATTGTTCTCAGAATTCCGCTGACGTTTAAAAATGCTTCGATACTCTTCCATTGTTCTCGGAATTCCACTGACATATAAAAATGCTTCGGAAATCTTGCATTGTTCTCGGCATTCCGCTGACGTTTAAAAATGCTTCGGAACTCTTCAATTGTTCTCGGAATTCTGCTGAACTTTTAAAATGCTTTGGAACTCTTCCATTGCTCTCGGAATTCTGCTGAAGTTTAAAAATGCTTCGGAACTCTTCCATTGTTCTCGGAATTCTGCTGAAGTTTAAAAATGTTTTGGAACTCTTCCATTGTTCTCAGAATTCCGCTGACGTTTAAAAATGCTTCGGAAATCTTCCATTGTTTTCAAAATTCCGCTGACATATAAAAATGCTTCGGAAATCTTGCATTGTTCTCGGCATTCCGCTGACGTTTAAAAATGCTTCAGATTCCTTCAATTGTTCTCGGAATTCTGCTGAACTTTTAAAATGCTTTGGAACTCTTCCATTGCTCTCGGAATTCTGCTGAAGTTTAAAAATGCTTCGGAACTCTTCCATTGTTCTCGGAATTCTGCTGAAGTTTAAAAATGCTTCGGAACTCTTCCATTGTTCTCGGAATTCCGTTGAAGTTTAAAAATGCTTTGAAACTCTTCCATTGTTCTCGGAATTCTGCTGAAGTTTAAAAATGCTTCGGAACTCTTCCATTGTTCTCAGAATTCCGCTAACGTTTAAAAATGCTTCGGAAATCTTCCATTGTTTTCAAAATTCCGCTGACGCTTAAAAATGCTTCAGAACTCTTCCATTGTTCTCGGAATTCCGCTGACGTTTAATAATGCTTCGCAACTCTTTCATTGTACTCGGAATTCCGCTAACGTTTAAAAATGGTTCGGAACTCTTCCATTGTTCTCGGAATTCCGTTGAAGTTTAAAAATGCTTCGAAACTCTTCCATTGTTCTGGGAATTCTGCTGAAGTTTAAAAATGCTTCAGAACTCTTCCATTGTTCTCGGAATTCCGCTGATGTTTAATAATGCTTCGCAACTCTTTCATTGTTCTCTGAATTCCGCTGACGTTTAAAAATGCTTCGGTACTCTTCCTTTGTTCTCGGAATTCCGCTGACATATAAAAATGCTTCGGAAATCTTGCATTGTTCTCGGCATTCCGCTGACGTTTAAAAATGCTTCGGAACTCTTCAATTGTTCTCGGAATTCTGCCAAACTTTTAAAATGCTTTGGAACTCTTCCATTGCTCTCGGAATTCTGCTGAAGTTTAAAAATGCTTCAGAACTCTTCCATTGTTCTCGGAATTCCGCTGACGTTTTAAAATGCTTCGGTACTCTTCCATTGTTCTCGGAATTCCGCTGACATATAAAAATGCTTCGGAAATCTTGCATTGTTCTCGGCATTCCGCTCACGTTTAAAAATGCTTCGGAACTCTTCCATTGTTTTCAAAATTCCGCTGACGTTTAAAAATGCTTCAGAACTCTTCCATTGCTCTCGGAATTCCGCTGACGTTTAAAAATGCTTCAGAACTCTTCCATTGTTCTCGGAATTCCGCTGACGTTTAATAATGCTTCGCAACTCTTTCATTGTACTCGGAATTCCGCTAACATTTAAAAATGCTTCGGAACTCTTCCATTGTTCTCGGAATTCCGTTGAAGTTTAAAAATGCTTCGAAACTCTTCCATTGTTCTGGGAATTCTGCTGAAGTTTAAAAATGCTTCAGAACTCTTCCATTGTTCTCGGAATTCCGCTGACGTTTAATAATGCTTCGCAACTCTTTCATTGTTCTCGGAATTCCGCTGATGTTTAAAAATGCTTCGGAACTCTTCCATTGTTCTCGGAATTCTGTTGAAGTTTAAAAATGCTTCTAAACTCTTCCATTGTTCTCGGAATTCTGCTGAAGTTTAAAAATGCTTCGGAACTCTTCCATTGTTCTCGGAATTCCGCTGACATATAAAAATGCTTCGGAAATCTTGCATTGTTCTCGGCATTCCGCTGACGTTTAAAAATGCTTCGGAACTCTTCAATTGTTCTCGGAATTCTGCTGAACTTTTAAAATGCTTTGGAACTCTTCCAATGCTCTCGCAATTCTGCTGACGTTTAAAAATGCTTCGGAACTCTTCCATTGTTCTCGGAATTCTGCTGACGTTTAAAAATGCTTCGGAACTCTTCCATTGTTCTCGGAATTCCGCTGACGTTTAAAAATGCTTCACAACTCTTCCATTGTTCTCGGAATTCCGCTGACTTTTAAAAATACTTCGAAACTCTTCCATTGTTCTCCAAATTCCGCTGAAGTTTAAAAATGCTTCGGAACCCTTCCATTGTTCTCGGAATTCTGCTAAAGTTTAAAAATGCTTCGGAACTCTTCCATTGTTCTCAGAATTCTGCTGACGTTTAAAAATGCTTCGGAACTCTTCCATTGTTCTCGGAATTCCGCTGAAGTTTAAAAATGCTTCAGACCTCTTCCATTGTTCTAGGAATTCTGCTGAAGTTTAAAAATTCATCTGAACTCTTCCATTATTCTCGGAATTCGTGTGAATTTTAAAAATGCTTTGGAACTCTTCCATTGTTCTCAGAATTCCGCTGACGTTTAAAAATGCTTCGGAAATCTTCCATTCTTTTCAAAATTCCGCTGACGTTTAAAAATGCTTCAGAACTCTTCCATTGTTCTCGGAATTCCGCTGACGTTTTAAAATGCTTCGGTACTCTTCCATTGTTCTCGGAATTCCGCTGACATATAAAAATGCTTCGGAAATCTTGCATTGTTCTCGGCATTCCGCTGACGTTTAAAAATGCTTCGGAACTCTTCCATTGTTCTCAGAATTCCGCTGATGTTTAAAAATGCTTCGGAAATCTTCCATTGTTTTCAAAATTCCGCTGACGTTTAAAAATGCTTCAGAACTCTTCCATTGTTCTCGGAATTCCGCTGACGTTTAAAAATGCTTTGGAACTCTTCCATTATTCTCGGAATTCTGCTGAAGTTTAAAAATGCTTCGGAACTCTTCCATTGTTCTCAGAATTCCGCTGACGTTTAAAAATGCTTCTTTACTCTTCCATTGTTCTCGGAATTCCGCTGACATATAAAAATGCTTCGGAAATCTTGCATTGTTCTCGGCATTCCGCTGACGTTTAAAAATGCTTCGGAACTCGTCAATTGTTCTCGGAATTCTGCTGAACTTTTAAAATGCTTTGGAACTCTTCCATTGCTCTCGGAATTCTGCTGAAGTTTAAAAATGCTTCAGAACTCTTCCATTGTTTTCGGAATTCTGCTGAAGTTTAAAAATGCTTCGGAACTCTTCCATTGTTCTCAGAATTCCACTGACGCTTAAAAATGCTTCAGAACTCTTCCATTGTTCTCGGAATTCCGCTGACGTTTAATAATGCTTCGCAACTTTTTCATTGTACTCGGAATTCCGCTAACGTTTAAAAATGCTTCGGAACTCTTCCATTGTTCTCGGAATTCCGTTGAAGTTTAAAAATGCTTCTTTACTCTTCCATTGTTCTCGGAATTCCGCTGACATATAAAAATGCTTCGGAAATCTTGCATTGTTCTCGGCATTCCGCTGACGTTTAAAAATGCTTCGGAACTCGTCAATTGTTCTCGGAATTCTGCTGAACTTTTAAAATGCTTTGGAACTCTTCCATTGCTCTCGGAATTCTGCTGAAGTTTAAAAATGCTTCAGAACTCTTACATTGTTCTCGGAATTCTGCTGAAGTTTAAAAATGCTTCGATACTCTTCCATTGTTCTCGGAATTCCGCTGACATATAAAAATGCTTCGGAAATCTTGCATTGTTCTCGGCATTCCGCTGACGTTTAAAAATGCTTCAGAACTCTTCCATTGTTCTCAGAATTCCGCTGACGTTTAAAAATGCTTAGGAAATCTTCAATTGTTTTCAAAATTCCGCTGACGCTTAAAAATGCTTCAGAACTCTTCCATTGTTCTCGGAATTCCGCTGACGTTTAATAATGCTTCGCAACTCTTTCATTGTACTCGGAATTCCGCTAACGTTTAAAAATGCTTCGGAACTCTTCCATTGTTCTCGGAATTCCGTTGAAGTTTAAAAATGCTTCGAAACTCTTCCATTGTTCTGGGAATTTTGCTGAAGTTTAAAAATGCTTCAGAACTCTTCCATTGTTCTCGGAATTCCGCTGACGTTTAATAATGCTTCGCAACTCTTTCATTGTTCTCGGAATTCCGCTGATGTTTAAAAATGCTTCGGAACTCTTCCATTGTTCTCGGAATTCTGTTGAAGTTTAAAAATGCTTCTAAACTCTTCCATTGTTCTCGGAATTCTGCAGAAGTTTAAAAATGCTTCGGAACTCTTCCATTGTTCTCGGAATTCCGCTGACATATAAAAATGCTTCGGAAATCTTGCATTGTTCTCGGCATTCCGCTGACGTTTAAAAATGCTTCGGAACTCTTCCATTGTTCTCCAAATTCCGCTGAAGTTTAAAAATGCTTCGGAACTCTTCCAATGTTCTCAGAATTCCGCTGACGTTTAAAAATGCTTCGGAACTCTTCCATTGTTCTCCAAATTCCGCTGAAGTTTAAAAATGCTTCGGAACTCTTCCATTGTTCTCGGAATTCCGCTGACGTTTAAAAATGCTTCACAACTCTTCCATTGTTCTCGGAATTCCGCTGACTTTTAAAAATACTTCGAAACTCTTCCATTGTTCTCCAAATTCCGCTGAAGTTTAAAAATGCTTCGGAACTCTTCCATTGTTCTCAGAATTCCGCTGACGTTTAAAAATGCTTAGGAAATCTTCCATTGTTTTCAAAATTCCGCTGACGTTTAAAAATGCTTCAGAACTCTTCCATTGTTCTCGGAATTCCGCTGACGTTTAAAAATGCTTCGGAACTCTACCATTGTTCTCGGAATTCCGTTGAAGTTTAAAAATGCTTCATAACTCTTCCATTGTTCTCGGAATTCTGCTGAAGTTTAAAAATGCTTCGGAACTCTTCCATTGTTCTCGGAATTCCGCTGACGTTTAATAATGCTTCGCAACTCTTTCATTGTTCTCGGAATTCCACTGACGTTTAAAAATGCTTCGGAAATCTTCCATTGTTTTCAAAATTCCGCTGACGCTTAAAAATGCTTCAGAACTCTTCCATTGTTCTCGGAATTCCGCTGACGTTTAATAATGCTTTGCAACTCTTTCATTGTACTCGGAATTCCGCTAACGTTTAAAAATGCTACAGAACTCTTCCATTGTTCTCGGAATTCCGCTGACGTTTAATAATGCTTCGCAACTCTTTCATTGTTCTCGGAATTCCGCTGATGTTTAAAAATGCTTCGGAACTCTTCCATTGTTCTCGGAATTCTGTTGAAGTTTAAAAATGCTTCTAAACTCTTCCATTGTTCTCGGAATTCCGCTGACATATAAAAATGCTTCGGAAATCTTGCATTGTTCTCGGCATTCCGCTGACGTTTAAAAATGCTTCGGAACTCTTCCATTGTTCTCGGAATTCTGCTGAAGTTTAAAAATGCTTCAGAACTCTTCCATTGTTCTCAGAATTCCGCTGACGTTTAAAAATGCTTCGGAAATCTTCCATTGTTTTCAAAATTCCGCTGACGTTTAAAAATGCTTCAGAACTATTCCATTGTTCTCGGAATTCTGCTGACATATAAAAATGCTTCGGAAATCTTGCATTGTTCTCGGAATTCGTGTGAATTTTAAAAATGCTTCGGAACTCTTCTATTGTTCTCGGAATTCCGCTGAAGTTTAAAAATGCTTAAAATCTCTTACATTGTACTCGGAATTCCGCTGAAGTTTAAAAATGCTTCGGAACTCTTCCATTGCTCTCGGAATTCTGCTGAAGTTTAAAAATGCTTCAGAACTCTTACATTGTTCTCGGAATTCTGCTGACGTTTAAAAATGCTTCGGAACTCTTCCATTGTTCTCTGAATTCCGCTGACGTTTAAAAATGCTTCGGTACTCTTCCTTTGTTCTCGGAATTCCGCTGACATATAAAAATGCTTCGGAAATCTTGCATTGTTCTCGGCATTCCGCTGACGTTTAAAAATGCTTCGGAACTCTTCAATTGTTCTCGGAATTCTGCCGAACTTTTAAAATGCTTTGGAACTCTTCCATTGCTCTCGGAATTCTGCTGAAGTTTAAAAATGCTTCAGAACTCTTCCATTGTTCTCGGAATTCTGCTGTAGTTTAAAAATGCTTCGGAACTCTTCCATTGTTCTCAGAATTCCGCTGACGTTTAAAAATGCTTCGGAAATCTTCCATTCTTTTCAAAATTCCGCTGACGTTTAAAAATGCTTCAGAACTCTTCCATTGTTCTCGGAATTCCGCTGACGTTTTAAAATGCTTCGGTACTCTTCCATTGTTCTCGGAATTCCGCTGACATATAAAAATGCTTCGGAAATCTTGCATTGTTCTCGGCATTCCGCTGACGTTTAAAAATGCTTCGGAACTCTTCCATTGTTCTCAGAATTCCGCTGACGTTTAAAAATGCTTAGGAAATCTTCCATTGTTTTCAAAATTCCGCTGACGTTTAAAAATGCTTCGGAACTCTTCCATTGTTCTCGGAATTCCGTTGAAGTTTAAAAATGCTTCTTTACTCTTCCATTGTTCTCGGAATTCCGCTGACATATAAAAATGCTTCGGAAATCTTGCATTGTTCTCGGCATTCCGCTGACGTTTAAAAATGCTTCGGAACTCGTCAATTGTTCTCGGAATTCTGCTGAACTTTTAAAATGCTTTGGAACTCTTCCATTGCTCTCGGAATTCTGCTGAAGTTTAAAAATGCTTCAGAACTCTTACATTGTTCTCGGAATTCTGCTGAAGTTTAAAAATGCTTCGATACTCTTCCATTGTTCTCGGAATTCCGCTGACATATAAAAATGCTTCGGAAATCTTGCATTGTTCTCGGCATTCCGCTGACGTTTAAAAATGCTTCAGAACTCTTCCATTGTTCTCAGAATTCCGCTGACGTTTAAAAATGCTTAGGAAATCTTCAATTTTTTCAAAATTCCGCTGACGCTTAAAAATGCTTCAGAACTCTTCCATTGTTCTCGGAATTCCGCTGACGTTTAATAATGCTTCGCAACTCTTTCATTGTACTCGGAATTCCGCTAACGTTTAAAAATGCTTCGGAACTCTTCCATTGTTCTCGGAATTCCGTTGAAGTTTAAAAATGCTTCGAAACTCTTCCATTGTTCTGGGAATTTTGCTGAAGTTTAAAAATGCTTCAGAACTCTTCCATTGTTCTCGGAATTCCGCTGACGTTTAATAATGCTTCGCAACTCTTTCATTGTTCTCGGAATTCCGCTGATGTTTAAAAATGCTTCGGAACTCTTCCATTGTTCTCGGAATTCTGTTGAAGTTTAAAAATGCTTCTAAACTCTTCCATTGTTCTCGGAATTCTGCAGAAGTTTAAAAATGCTTCGGAACTCTTCCATTGTTCTCGGAATTCCGCTGACATATAAAAATGCTTCGGAAATCTTGCATTGTTCTCGGCATTCCGCTGACGTTTAAAAATGCTTCGGAACTCTTCCATTGTTCTCCAAATTCCGCTGAAGTTTAAAAATGCTTCGGAACTCTTCCAATGTTCTCAGAATTCCGCTGACGTTTAAAAATGCTTCGGAACTCTTCCATTGTTCTCCAAATTCCGCTGAAGTTTAAAAATGCTTCGGAACTCTTCCATTGTTCTCGGAATTCCGCTGACGTTTAAAAATGCTTCACAACTCTTCCATTGTTCTCGGAATTCCGCTGACTTTTAAAAATACTTCGAAACTCTTCCATTGTTCTCCAAATTCCGCTGAAGTTTAAAAATGCTTCGGAACTCTTCCATTGTTCTCAGAATTCCGCTGACGTTTAAAAATGCTTAGGAAATCTTCCATTGTTTTCAAAATTCCGCTGACGTTTAAAAATGCTTCAGAACTCTTCCATTGTTCTCGGAATTCCGCTGACGTTTAAAAATGCTTCGGAACTCTACCATTGTTCTCGGAATTCCGTTGAAGTTTAAAAATGCTTCATAACTCTTCCATTGTTCTCGGAATTCTGCTGAAGTTTAAAAATGCTTCGGAAATCTTCCATTGTTTTCAAAATTCCGCTGACGTTTAAAAATGCTTCAGAACTATTCCATTGTTCTCGGAATTCTGCTGACATATAAAAATGCTTCGGAAATCTTGCATTGTTCTCGGAATTCGTGTGAATTTTAAAAATGCTTCGGAACTCTTCTATTGTTCTCGGAATTCCGCTGAAGTTTAAAAATGCTTAAAATCTCTTACATTGTACTCGGAATTCCGCTGAAGTTTAAAAATGCTTCGGAACTCTTCCATTGCTCTCGGAATTCTGCTGAAGTTTAAAAATGCTTCAGAACTCTTACATTGTTCTCGGAATTCTGCTGACGTTTAAAAATGCTTCGGAACTCTTCCATTGTTCTCTGAATTCCGCTGACGTTTAAAAATGCTTCGGTACTCTTCCTTTGTTCTCGGAATTCCGCTGACATATAAAAATGCTTCGGAAATCTTGCATTGTTCTCGGCATTCCGCTGACGTTTAAAAATGCTTCGGAACTCTTCAATTGTTCTCGGAATTCTGCCGAACTTTTAAAATGCTTTGGAACTCTTCCATTGCTCTCGGAATTCTGCTGAAGTTTAAAAATGCTTCAGAACTCTTCCATTGTTCTCGGAATTCTGCTGTAGTTTAAAAATGCTTCGGAACTCTTCCATTGTTCTCAGAATTCCGCTGACGTTTAAAAATGCTTCGGAAATCTTCCATTCTTTTCAAAATTCCGCTGACGTTTAAAAATGCTTCAGAACTCTTCCATTGTTCTCGGAATTCCGCTGACGTTTTAAAATGCTTCGGTACTCTTCCATTGTTCTCGGAATTCCGCTGACATATAAAAATGCTTCGGAAATCTTGCATTGTTCTCGGCATTCCGCTGACGTTTAAAAATGCTTCGGAACTCTTCCATTGTTCTCAGAATTCCGCTGACGTTTAAAAATGCTTAGGAAATCTTCCATTGTTTTCAAAATTCCGCTGACGTTTAAAAATGCTTCAGAACTCTTCCATTGTTCTCGGAATTCCGCTGACGTTTAAAAATGCTTTGGAACTCTTCCATTGTTCTTTTAATTCTGCTGAAGTTTAAAAATGCTTCGGAACTCTTCCATTGTTCTCAGAATTCCGCTGACGTTTAAAAATGCTTCGATACTCTTCCATTGTTCTCGGAATTCCACTGACATATAAAAATGCTTCGGAAATCTTGCATTGTTCTCGGCATTCCGCTGACGTTTAAAAATGCTTCGGAACTCTTCAATTGTTCTCGGAATTCTGCTGAACTTTTAAAATGCTTTGGAACTCTTCCATTGCTCTCGGAATTCTGCTGAAGTTTAAAAATGCTTCAGAACTCTTACATTGTTCTCGGAATTCTGCTGACGTTTAAAAATGCTTCGGAACTCTTCCATTGTTCTCGGAATTCCGCTGACGTTTAATAATGCTTCGCAACTCTTTCATTGTTCTCGGAATTCCACTGACGTTTAAAAATGCTTCGGAAATCTTCCATTGTTTTCAGAATTCCACTGACGTTTAAAAATGCTTCGGAACGCTTCCATTGCTCTCGGAATTCTGCTGAAGTTTAAAAATGCTTCAGAACTCTTCCATTGTTCTCGGAATTCTGCTGTAGTTTAAAAATGCTTCGGAACTCTTCCATTGTTCTCGGAATTCCGCTAACGTTTAAAAATGCTACAGAACTCTTCCATTGTTCTCGGAATTCCGCTGACGTTTAATAATGCTTCGCAACTCTTTCATTGTTCTCGGAATTCCGCTGATGTTTAAAAATGCTTCGGAACTCTTCCATTGTTCTCGGAATTCTGTTGAAGTTTAAAAATGCTTCTAAACTCTTCCATTGTTCTCGGAATTCCGCTGACATATAAAAATGCTTCGGAAATCTTGCATTGTTCTCGGCATTCCGCTGACGTTTAAAAATGCTTCGGAACTCTTCCATTGTTCTCGGAATTCTGCTGAAGTTTAAAAATGCTTCAGAACTCTTCCATTGTTCTCAGAATTCCGCTGACGTTTAAAAATGCTTCGGAAATCTTCCATTGTTTTCAAAATTCCGCTGACGTTTAAAAATGCTTCAGAACTATTCCATTGTTCTCGGAATTCTGCTGACATATAAAAATGCTTCGGAAATCTTGCATTGTTCTCGGAATTCGTGTGAATTTTAAAAATGCTTCGGAACTCTTCTATTGTTCTCGGAATTCCGCTGAAGTTTAAAAATGCTTAAAATCTCTTACATTGTACTCGGAATTCCGCTGAAGTTTAAAAATGCTTCGGAACTCTTCCATTGCTCTCGGAATTCTGCTGAAGTTTAAAAATGCTTCAGAACTCTTACATTGTTCTCGGAATTCTGCTGACGTTTAAAAATGCTTCGGAACTCTTCCATTGTTCTCTGAATTCCGCTGACGTTTAAAAATGCTTCGGTACTCTTCCTTTGTTCTCGGAATTCCGCTGACATATAAAAATGCTTCGGAAATCTTGCATTGTTCTCGGCATTCCGCTGACGTTTAAAAATGCTTCGGAACTCTTCAATTGTTCTCGGAATTCTGCCGAACTTTTAAAATGCTTTGGAACTCTTCCATTGCTCTCGGAATTCTGCTGAAGTTTAAAAATGCTTCAGAACTCTTCCATTGTTCTCGGAATTCTGCTGTAGTTTAAAAATGCTTCGGAACTCTTCCATTGTTCTCAGAATTCCGCTGACGTTTAAAAATGCTTCGGAAATCTTCCATTCTTTTCAAAATTCCGCTGACGTTTAAAAATGCTTCAGAACTCTTCCATTGTTCTCGGAATTCCGCTGACGTTTTAAAATGCTTCGGTACTCTTCCATTGTTCTCGGAATTCCGCTGACATATAAAAATGCTTCGGAAATCTTGCATTGTTCTCGGCATTCCGCTGACGTTTAAAAATGCTTCGGAACTCTTCCATTGTTCTCAGAATTCCGCTGACGTTTAAAAATGCTTAGGAAATCTTCCATTGTTTTCAAAATTCCGCTGACGTTTAAAAATGCTTCGGAACTCTTCCATTGTTCTCGGAATTCCGTTGAAGTTTAAAAATGCTTCTTTACTCTTCCATTGTTCTCGGAATTCCGCTGACATATAAAAATGCTTCGGAAATCTTGCATTGTTCTCGGCATTCCGCTGACGTTTAAAAATGCTTCGGAACTCGTCAATTGTTCTCGGAATTCTGCTGAACTTTTAAAATGCTTTGGAACTCTTCCATTGCTCTCGGAATTCTGCTGAAGTTTAAAAATGCTTCAGAACTCTTACATTGTTCTCGGAATTCTGCTGAAGTTTAAAAATGCTTCGATACTCTTCCATTGTTCTCGGAATTCCGCTGACATATAAAAATGCTTCGGAAATCTTGCATTGTTCTCGGCATTCCGCTGACGTTTAAAAATGCTTCAGAACTCTTCCATTGTTCTCAGAATTCCGCTGACGTTTAAAAATGCTTAGGAAATCTTCAATTGTTTTCAAAATTCCGCTGACGCTTAAAAATGCTTCAGAACTCTTCCATTGTTCTCGGAATTCCGCTGACGTTTAATAATGCTTCGCAACTCTTTCATTGTACTCGGAATTCCGCTAACGTTTAAAAATGCTTCGGAACTCTTCCATTGTTCTCGGAATTCCGTTGAAGTTTAAAAATGCTTCGAAACTCTTCCATTGTTCTGGGAATTTTGCTGAAGTTTAAAAATGCTTCAGAACTCTTCCATTGTTCTCGGAATTCCGCTGACGTTTAATAATGCTTCGCAACTCTTCCATTGTTCTCGGAATTCCGCTGACGTTTAATAATGCTTCGCAACTCTTTCATTGTTCTCGGAATTCCGCTGATGTTTAAAAATGCTTCGGAACTCTTCCATTGTTCTCGGAATTCTGTTGAAGTTTAAAAATGCTTCTAAACTCTTCCATTGTTCTCGGAATTCCGCTGACATATAAAAATGCTTCGGAAATCTTGCATTGTTCTCGGCATTCCGCTGACGTTTAAAAATGCTTCGGAACTCTTCCATTGTTCTCGGAATTCTGCTGAAGTTTAAAAATGCTTCAGAACTCTTCCATTGTTCTCAGAATTCCGCTGACGTTTAAAAATGCTTCGGAAATCTTCCATTGTTTTCAAAATTCCGCTGACGTTTAAAAATGCTTCAGAACTATTCCATTGTTCTCGGAATTCTGCTGACATATAAAAATGCTTCGGAAATCTTGCATTGTTCTCGGAATTCGTGTGAATTTTAAAAATGCTTCGGAACTCTTCTATTGTTCTCGGAATTCCGCTGAAGTTTAAAAATGCTTAAAATCTCTTACATTGTACTCGGAATTCCGCTGAAGTTTAAAAATGCTTCGGAACTCTTCCATTGCTCTCGGAATTCTGCTGAAGTTTAAAAATGCTTCAGAACTCTTACATTGTTCTCGGAATTCTGCTGACGTTTAAAAATGCTTCGGAACTCTTCCATTGTTCTCTGAATTCCGCTGACGTTTAAAAATGCTTCGGTACTCTTCCTTTGTTCTCGGAATTCCGCTGACATATAAAAATGCTTCGGAAATCTTGCATTGTTCTCGGCATTCCGCTGACGTTTAAAAATGCTTCGGAACTCTTCAATTGTTCTCGGAATTCTGCCGAACTTTTAAAATGCTTTGGAACTCTTCCATTGCTCTCGGAATTCTGCTGAAGTTTAAAAATGCTTCAGAACTCTTCCATTGTTCTCGGAATTCCGCTGACGTTTAAAAATGCTTCGGAAATCTTCCATTGTTTTCAAAATTCCGCTGACGTTTAAAAATGCTTCAGAACTCTTCCATTGTTCTCGGAATTCCGCTGACATATAAAAATGCTTCGGAAATCTTGCATTGTTCTCGGCATTCCGCTGACATTTAAAAATGCTTCGGAAATCTTCCATTGATATCAAAATTCCGCTGACGCTTAAAAATGCTTCAGAACTCTTCCATTGTTCTCGGAATTCCGCTGACGTTTAATAATGCTTCGCAACTTTTTCATTGTTCTCGGAATTCCGCTGACAGTTAAAAATGCTTCGGAACTCTTCCATTGTTCTCGGAATTCCGTTGAAGTTTAAAAATGCTTCGAAACTCTTCCATTGTTCTCGGAATTCTGCTGAAGTTTAAAAATGCTTCAGAACTCTTCCATTGTTCTCGGAATTCCGCTGACGTTTAATAATGCTTCGCAACTCTTTCATTGTTCTCGTAATTCCGCTGACGTTTAAAAATGCTTCGAAACTCTTCCATTGTTCTCGGAATTCTGCTGAAGTTTAAAAATGCTTCGGAACTCTTCCATTGTTCTCGGAATTCCGCTGACATATAAAAATGCTTTGAAAATCTTGCATTGTTCTCGGCATTCCGCTGACGTTTAAAATTGCTTCGGAACTCTTCAATTGTTCTCGGAATTCTGTTGAACTTTTAAATTGCTTTGGAACTCTTCCATTGCTCTCGGAATTCTGCTGAAGTTTAAAAATGCTTCAGAACTCTTACTTTGTTCTCGGAATTCTGCTGACGTTTAAAAATGCTTCGGAACTCTACCATTGTTTACGGAATTCTGCTGAAGTTTAAAAATGCTTCGGAACTCTTCCATTGTTCTCAGAATTCCACTGACGTTTAAAAATGCTTCGGAAATCTTCCATTGTTTTCAAAATTCCGCTGACGCTTAAAAATGCTTCAGAACTCTTCCATTGTTCTCGGAATTCCGCTGACGTTTAATAATGCTTCGCAACTTTTTCATTGTTCTCGGAATTCCGCTGACGGTTAAAAATGCTTCGGAACTCTTCCATTGTTCTCGGAATTCCGTTGAAGTTTAAAAATGCTTCGAAACTCTTCCATTGTTCTCGGAATTCTGCTGACGTTTAAAAATGCTTCGGAACTCTTCCATTGTTCTCGGAATTCCGTTGAAGTTTAAAAATGCTTCGAAACTCTTCCATTGTTCTCGGAATTCTGCTGAAGTTTAAAAATGCTTCGGAACTCTTCCATTGTTCTCGGAATTCCGCTGACATATAAAAATGCTTTGAAAATCTTGCATTGTTCTCGGCATTCCGCTGACGTTTAAAATTGCTTCGGAACTCTTCAATTGTTCTCGGAATTCTGTTGAACTTTTAAAATGCTTTGGAACTCTTCCATTGCTCTCGGAATTCTGCTGAAGTTTAAAAATGCTTCAGAACTCTTACATTGTTCTCGGAATTCTGCTGACGTTTAAAAATGCTTCGGAACTCTACCATTGTTCTCGGAATTCCGTTGAAGTTTAAAAATGCTTCATAACTCTTCCATTGTTCTCGGAATTCTGCTGAAGTTTAAAAATGCTTCGGAACTCTTCCATTGTTCTCGGAATTCCGCTGACGTTTAATAATGCTTCGCAACTCTTTCATTGTTCTCGGAATTCCACTGACGTTTAAAAATGCTTCGGAAATCTTCCATTGTTTTCAAAATTCCGCTGACGCTTAAAAATGCTTCAGAACTCTTCCATTGTTCTCGGAATTCCGCTGACGTTTAATAATGCTTTGCAACTCTTTCATTGTACTCGGAATTCCGCTAACGTTTAAAAATGCTACAGAACTCTTCCATTGTTCTCGGAATTCCGCTGACGTTTAATAATGCTTCGCAACTCTTTCATTGTTCTCGGAATTCCGCTGACGTTTAAAAATGCTTCGGAACTCTTCCATTGTTCTCGGAATTCTGCTGAAGTTTAAAAATGCTTCAGAACTCTTCCATTGTTCTCAGAATTCCGCTGACGTTTAAAAATGCTTCGGAAATCTTCCATTGTTTTCAAAATTCCGCTGACGTTTAAAAATGCTTCAGAACTATTCCATTGTTCTCAGAATTCTGCTGACGTTTAAAAATGCTTCGGAACTCTTCCATTGTTCTCGGAATTCCGCTGACGTTTAAAAATGCTTCACAACTCTTCCATTGTTCACGGAATTCCACTGACGTTTAAAAATGCTTCACAACTCTTCCATTGTTCTCGGAATTCCGCTGACTTTTAAAAATGCTTCGGAAATCTTCCATTGTTTTCAAAATTCCGCTGACGCTTAAAAATGCTTCAGAACTCTTCCATTGTTCTCGGAATTCTGCTGAAGTTTAAAAATGCTTCAGAACTCTTACATTGTTCTCGGAATTCTGCTGACGTTTAAAAATGCCTCGGAACTCTTCCATTGTTCTCTGAATTCCGCTGACGTTTAAAAATGCTTCGGTACTCTTCCTTTGTTCTCGGAATTCCGCTGACATACAAAAATGCTTCGGAAATCTTGCATTGTTCTCGGCATTCCGCTGACGTTTAAAAATGCTTCGGAACTCTTCAATTGTTCTCGGAATTCTGCCGAACTTTTAAAATGCTTTGGAACTCTTCCATTGCTCTCGGAATTCTGCTGAAGTTTAAAAATGCTTCAGAACTCTTCCATTGTTCTCGGAATTCTGCTGTAGTTTAAAAATGCTTCGGAACTCTTCCATTGTTCTCGGAATTCCGCTGACGTTTAAAAATGCTTCGGAAATCTTCCATTGTTTTCAAAATTCCGCTGACGTTTAAAAATGCTTCAGAACTCTTCCATTGTTCTCGGAATTCCGCTGACATATAAAAATGCTTCGGAAATCTTGCATTGTTCTCGGCATTCCGCTGACATTTAAAAATGCTTCGGAAATCTTCCATTGATATCAAAATTCCACTGACGCTTAAAAATGCTTCAGAACTCTTCCATTGTTCTCGGAATTCCGCTGACGTTTAATAATGCTTCGCAACTTTTTCATTGTTCTCGGAATTCCGCTGACAGTTAAAAATGCTTCGGAACTCTTCCATTGTTCTCGGAATTCCGTTGAAGTTTAAAAATGCTTCGAAACTCTTCCATTGTTCTCGGAATTCTGCTGAAGTTTAAAAATGCTTCAGAACTCTTCCATTGTTCTCGTAATTCCGCTGACGTTTAATAATGCTTCGCAACTCTTCCATTGTTCTCGGAATTCTGCTGAAGTTTAAAAATGCTTCGGAACTCTTCCATTGTTCTCGGAATTCCGCTGACATATAAAAATGCTTTGAAAATCTTGCATTGTTCTCGGCATTCCGCTGACGTTTAAAATTGCTTCGGAACTCTTCAATTGTTCTCGGAATTCTGTTGAACTTTTAAATTGCTTTGGAACTCTTCCATTGCTCTCGGAATTCTGCTGAAGTTTAAAAATGCTTCAGAACTCTTACTTTGTTCTCGGAATTCTGCTGACGTTTAAAAATGCTTCGGACCTCTACCATTGTTCTCGGAATTCCGCTGAAGTTTAAAAATGCTTAAAATCTCTTACATTGTACTCGGAATTCCGCTGAAGTTTAAAAATGCTTCGGAACTCTTCCATTGCTCTCGGAATTCTGCTGAAGTTTAAAAATGCTTCAGAACTCTTACATTGTTCTCGGAATTCTGCTGACGTTTAAAAATGCTTCTGAACTCTTCCATTGTTCTCAGAATTCCGCTGAAGTTTAAAAATGCTTCGGTACTCTTCCATTGTTCTCGGAATTCCGCTGACATATAAAAATGCTTCGGAAATCTTGCATTGTTCTCGGCATTCCGCTGACGTTTAAAAATGCTTCGGAACTCTTCAATTGTTCTCGGAATTCTGCTGAACTTTTAAAATGCTTTGGAACTCTTCCATTGCTCACGGAATTCTGCTGAAGTTTAAAAATGCTTCAGAACTCTTCCATTGTTTTCGGAATTCTGCTGAAGTTTAAAAATGCTTCGGAACTCTTCCATTGTTCTCAGAATTCCACTGACGTTTAAAAATGCTTCGGAAATCTTCCATTGTTTTCAAAATTCCGCTGACGCTTAAAAATGCTTCAGAACTCTTCCATTGTTCTCGGAATTCCGCTGACGTTTAATAATGCTTCGCAACTTTTTCATTGTTCTCGGAATTCCGCTGACGGTTAAAAATGCTTCGGAACTCTTCAATTGTTCTCGGAATTCTGTTGAACTTTTAAAATGCTTTGGAACTCTTCCATTGCTCTCGGAATTCTGCTGAAGTTTAAAAATGCTTCAGAACTCTTACATTGTTCTCGGAATTCTGCTGACGTTTAAAAATGCTTCGGAACTCTACCATTGTTCTCGGAATTCCGTTGAAGTTTAAAAATGCTTCGAAACTCTTCCATTGTTCTCGGAATTCTGCTGAAGTTTAAAAATGCTTCGGAACTCTTCCATTGTTCTCGGAATTCCGCTGACGTTTAATAATGCTTCGCAACTCTTTCATTGTTCTCGGAATTCCACTGACGTTTAAAAATTCTTCGGAACGCTTCCATTGCTCTCGGAATTCTGCTGAAGTTTAAAAATGCTTCAGAACTCTTCCATTGTTCTCGGAATTCTGCTGTAGTTTAAAAATGCTTCGGAACTCTTCCATTGTTCTCGGAATTCCGCTAACGTTTAAAAATGCTACAGAACTCTTCCATTGTTCTCGGAATTCCGCTGACGTTTAATAATGCTTCGCAACTCTTTCATTGTTCTCGGAATTCCGCTGATGTTTAAAAATGCTTCGGAACTCTTCCATTGTTCTCGGAATTCTGTTGAAGTTTAAAAATGCTTCTAAACTCTTCCATTGTTCTCGGAATTCCGCTGACATATAAAAATGCTTCGGAAATCTTGCATTGTTCTCGGCATTCCGCTGACGTTTAAAAATGCTTCGGAACTCTTCCATTGTTCTCGGAATTCTGCTGAAGTTTAAAAATGCTTCAGAACTCTTCCATTGTTCTCAGAATTCCGCTGACGTTTAAAAATGCTTCGGAAATCTTCCATTGTTTTCAAAATTCCGCTGACGTTTAAAAATGCTTCAGAACTATTCCATTGTTCTCAGAATTCTGCTGACGTTTAAAAA
This sequence comes from Phyllobates terribilis, assembly GCF_046119375.1. Classification (NCBI taxonomy): domain Eukaryota; kingdom Metazoa; phylum Chordata; class Amphibia; order Anura; family Dendrobatidae; genus Phyllobates; species Phyllobates terribilis. The sequence continues at coordinate 18,537,112 of NW_027362782.1, forward strand.
TGCTTCGGAACTCTTCCATTGTTCTCGGAATTCCGCTGACGTTTAAAAATGCTTCACAACTCTTCCATTGTTCACGGAATTCCACTGACGTTTAAAAATGCTTCACAACTCTTCCATTGTTCTCGGAATTCCGCTGACTTTTAAAAATGCTTCGGAAATCTTCCATTGTTTTCAAAATTCCGCTGACGCTTAAAAATGCTTCAGAACTCTTCCATTGTTCTCGGAATTCTGCTGAAGTTTAAAAATGCTTCAGAACTCTTACATTGTTCTCGGAATTCTGCTGACGTTTAAAAATGCCTCGGAACTCTTCCATTGTTCTCTGAATTCCGCTGACGTTTAAAAATGCTTCGGTACTCTTCCTTTGTTCTCGGAATTCCGCTGACATACAAAAATGCTTCGGAAATCTTGCATTGTTCTCGGCATTCCGCTGACGTTTAAAAATGCTTCAGAACACTTCCATTGTTCTCGGAATTCTGCTGTAGTTTAAAAATGCTTCGGAACTCTTCCATTGTTCTCGGAATTCCGCTGACGTTTAAAAATGCTTCGGAAATCTTCCATTGTTTTCAAAATTCCGCTGACGTTTAAAAATGCTTCAGAACTCTTCCATTGTTCTCGGAATTCCGCTGACATATAAAAATGCTTCGGAAATCTTCCATTGATATCAAAATTCCGCTGACGCTTAAAAATGCTTCAGAACTCTTCCATTGTTCTCGGAATTCCGCTGACGTTTAATAATGCTTCGCAACTTTTTCATTGTTCTCGGAATTCCGCTGACAGTTAAAAATGCTTCGGAACTCTTCCATTGTTCTCGGAATTCCGTTGAAGTTTAAAAATGCTTCGAAACTCTTCCATTGTTCTCGGAATTCTGCTGAAGTTTAAAAATGCTTCAGAACTCTTCCATTGTTCTCGGAATTCCGCTGACGTTTAATAATGCTTCGCAACTCTTTCATTGTTCTCGTAATTCCGCTGACGTTTAAAAATGCTTCGAAACTCTTCCATTGTTCTCGGAATTCTGCTGAAGTTTAAAAATGCTTCGGAACTCTTCCATTGTTCTCGGAATTCCGCTGACATATAAAAATGCTTTGAAAATCTTGCATTGTTCTCGGCATTCCGCTGACGTTTAAAATTGCTTCGGAACTCTTCAATTGTTCTCGGAATTCTGTTGAACTTTTAAATTGCTTTGGAACTCTTCCATTGCTCTCGGAATTCTGCTGAAGTTTAAAAATGCTTCAGAACTCTTACTTTGTTCTCGGAATTCTGCTGACGTTTAAAAATGCTTCGGAACTCTACCATTGTTCTCGGAATTCCGCTGAAGTTTAAAAATGCTTAAAATCTCTTACATTGTACTCGGAATTCCGCTGAAGTTTAAAAATGCTTCGGAACTCTTCCATTGCTCTCGGAATTCTGCTGAAGTTTAAAAATGCTTCAGAACTCTTACATTGTTCTCGGAATTCTGCTGACGTTTAAAAATGCTTCGGAACTCTTCCATTGTTCTCAGAATTCCGCTGAAGTTTAAAAATGCTTCGGTACTCTTCCATTGTTCTCGGAATTCCGCTGACATATAAAAATGCTTCGGAAATCTTGCATTGTTCTCGGCATTCCGCTGACGTTTAAAAATGCTTCGGAACTCTTCAATTGTTCTCGGAATTCTGCTGAACTTTTAAAATGCTTTGGAACTCTTCCATTGCTCTCGGAATTCTGCTGAAGTTTAAAAATGCTTCAGAACTCTTCCATTGTTTTCGGAATTCTGCTGAAGTTTAAAAATGCTTCGGAACTCTTCCATTGTTCTCAGAATTCCACTGACGTTTAAAAATGCTTCGGAAATCTTCCATTGTTTTCAAAATTCCGCTGACGCTTAAAAATGCTTCAGAACTCTTCCATTGTTCTCGGAATTCCGCTGACGTTTAATAATGCTTCGCAACTTTTTCATTGTTCTCGGAATTCCGCTGACGGTTAAAAATGCTTCGGAACTCTTCAATTGTTCTCGGAATTCTGTTGAACTTTTAAAATGCTTTGGAACTCTTCCATTGCTCTCGGAATTCTGCTGAAGTTTAAAAATGCTTCAGAACTCTTACATTGTTCTCGGAATTCTGCTGACGTTTAAAAATGCTTCGGAACTCTACCATTGTTCTCGGAATTCCGTTGAAGTTTAAAAATGCTTCGAAACTCTTCCATTGTTCTCGGAATTCTGCTGAAGTTTAAAAATGCTTCGGAACTCTTCCATTGTTCTCGGAATTCCGCTGACGTTTAATAATGCTTCGCAACTCTTTCATTGTTCTCGGAATTCCACTGACGTTTAAAAATGCTTCGGAACGCTTCCATTGCTCTCGGAATTCTGCTGAAGTTTAAAAATGCTTCAGAACTCTTCCATTGTTCTCGGAATTCTGCTGTAGTTTAAAAATGCTTCGGAACTCTTCCATTGTTCTCGGAATTCCGCTGACGTTTAAAAATGCTTCGGAAATCTTCCATTGTTTTCAAAATTCCGCTGACGTTTAAAAATGCTTCAGAACTCTTCCATTGTTCTCGGAATTCCGCTGACATATAAAAATGCTTCGGAAATCTTGCATTGTTCTCGGCATTCCGCTGACATTTAAAAATGCTTCGGAAATCTTCCATTGATATCAAAATTCCGCTGACGCTTAAAAATGCTTCAGAACTCTTCCATTGTTCTCGGAATTCCGCTGACGTTTAATAATGCTTCGCAACTTTTTCATTGTTCTCGGAATTCCGCTGACAGTTAAAAATGCTTCGGAACTCTTCCATTGTTCTCGGAATTCCGTTGAAGTTTAAAAATGCTTCGAAACTCTTCCATTGTTCTCGGAATTCTGCTGAAGTTTAAAAATGCTTCAGAACTCTTCCATTGTTCTCGGAATTCCGCTGACGTTTAATAATGCTTCGCAACTCTTTCATTGTTCTCGTAATTCCGCTGACGTTTAAAAATGCTTCGAAACTCTTCCATTGTTCTCGGAATTCTGCTGAAGTTTAAAAATGCTTCGGAACTCTTCCATTGTTCTCGGAATTCCGCTGACATATAAAAATGCTTTGAAAATCTTGCATTGTTCTCGGCATTCCGCTGACGTTTAAAATTGCTTCGGAACTCTTCAATTGTTCTCGGAATTCTGTTGAACTTTTAAATTGCTTTGGAACTCTTCCATTGCTCTCGGAATTCTGCTGAAGTTTAAAAATGCTTCAGAACTCTTACTTTGTTCTCGGAATTCTGCTGACGTTTAAAAATGCTTCGGAACTCTACCATTGTTTACGGAATTCTGCTGAAGTTTAAAAATGCTTCGGAACTCTTCCATTGTTCTCAGAATTCCACTGACGTTTAAAAATGCTTCGGAAATCTTCCATTGTTTTCAAAATTCCGCTGACGCTTAAAAATGCTTCAGAACTCTTCCATTGTTCTCGGAATTCCGCTGACGTTTAATAATGCTTCGCAACTTTTTCATTGTTCTCGGAATTCCGCTGACGGTTAAAAATGCTTCGGAACTCTTCCATTGTTCTCGGAATTCCGTTGAAGTTTAAAAATGCTTCGAAACTCTTCCATTGTTCTCGGAATTCTGCTGACGTTTAAAAATGCTTCGGAACTCTTCCATTGTTCTCGGAATTCCGTTGAAGTTTAAAAATGCTTCGAAACTCTTCCATTGTTCTCGGAATTCTGCTGAAGTTTAAAAATGCTTCGGAACTCTTCCATTGTTCTCGGAATTCCGCTGACATATAAAAATGCTTTGAAAATCTTGCATTGTTCTCGGCATTCCGCTGACGTTTAAAATTGCTTCGGAACTCTTCAATTGTTCTCGGAATTCTGTTGAACTTTTAAAATGCTTTGGAACTCTTCCATTGCTCTCGGAATTCTGCTGAAGTTTAAAAATGCTTCAGAACTCTTACATTGTTCTCGGAATTCCGTTGAAGTTTAAAAATGCTTCGAAACTCTTCCATTGTTCTCGGAATTCTGCTGAAGTTTAAAAATGCTTCGGAACTCTTCCATTGTTCTCGGAATTCCGCTGACGTTTAATAATGCTTCGCAACTCTTTCATTGTTCTCGGAATTCCACTGACGTTTAAAAATGCTTCGGAACGCTTCCATTGCTCTCGGAATTCTGCTGAAGTTTAAAAATGCTTCAGAACTCTTCCATTGTTCTCGGAATTCTGCTGTAGTTTAAAAATGCTTCGGAACTCTTCCATTGTTCTCGGAATTCCGCTAACGTTTAAAAATGCTACAGAACTCTTCCATTGTTCTCGGAATTCCGCTGACGTTTAATAATGCTTCGCAACTCTTTCATTGTTCTCGGAATTCCGCTGATGTTTAAAAATGCTTCGGAACTCTTCCATTGTTCTCGGAATTCTGTTGAAGTTTAAAAATGCTTCTAAACTCTTCCATTGTTCTCGGAATTCCGCTGACATATAAAAATGCTTCGGAAATCTTGCATTGTTCTCGGCATTCCGCTGACGTTTAAAAATGCTTCGGAACTCTTCCATTGTTCTCGGAATTCTGCTGAAGTTTAAAAATGCTTCAGAACTCTTCCATTGTTCTCAGAATTCCGCTGACGTTTAAAAATGCTTCGGAAATCTTCCATTGTTTTCAAAATTCCGCTGACGTTTAAAAATGCTTCAGAACTATTCCATTGTTCTCAGAATTCTGCTGACGTTTAAAAATGCTTCGGAACTCTTCCATTGTTCTCGGAATTCCGCTGACGTTTAAAAATGCTTCACAACTCTTCCATTGTTCACGGAATTCCACTGACGTTTAAAAATGCTTCACAACTCTTCCATTGTTCTCGGAATTCCGCTGACTTTTAAAAATGCTTCGGAAATCTTCCATTGTTTTCAAAATTCCGCTGACGCTTAAAAATGCTTCAGAACTCTTCCATTGTTCTCGGAATTCTGCTGAAGTTTAAAAATGCTTCAGAACTCTTACATTGTTCTCGGAATTCTGCTGACGTTTAAAAATGCCTCGGAACTCTTCCATTGTTCTCTGAATTCCGCTGACGTTTAAAAATGCTTCGGTACTCTTCCTTTGTTCTCGGAATTCCGCTGACATACAAAAATGCTTCGGAAATCTTGCATTGTTCTCGGCATTCCGCTGACGTTTAAAAATGCTTCGGAACTCTTCAATTGTTCTCGGAATTCTGCCGAACTTTTAAAATGCTTTGGAACTCTTCCATTGCTCTCGGAATTCTGCTGAAGTTTAAAAATGCTTCAGAACACTTCCATTGTTCTCGGAATTCTGCTGTAGTTTAAAAATGCTTCGGAACTCTTCCATTGTTCTCGGAATTCCGCTGACGTTTAAAAATGCTTCGGAAATCTTCCATTGTTTTCAAAATTCCGCTGACGTTTAAAAATGCTTCAGAACTCTTCCATTGTTCTCGGAATTCCGCTGACATATAAAAATGCTTCGGAAATCTTGCATTGTTCTCGGCATTCCGCTGACATTTAAAAATGCTTCGGAAATCTTCCATTGATATCAAAATTCCGCTGACGCTTAAAAATGCTTCAGAACTCTTCCATTGTTCTCGGAATTCCGCTGACGTTTAATAATGCTTCGCAACTTTTTCATTGTTCTCGGAATTCCGCTGACAGTTAAAAATGCTTCGGAACTCTTCCATTGTTCTCGGAATTCCGTTGAAGTTTAAAAATGCTTCGAAACTCTTCCATTGTTCTCGGAATTCTGCTGAAGTTTAAAAATGCTTCAGAACTCTTCCATTGTTCTCGGAATTCCGCTGACGTTTAATAATGCTTCGCAACTCTTTCATTGTTCTCGTAATTCCGCTGACGTTTAAAAATGCTTCGAAACTCTTCCATTGTTCTCGGAATTCTGCTGAAGTTTAAAAATGCTTCGGAACTCTTCCATTGTTCTCGGAATTCCGCTGACATATAAAAATGCTTTGAAAATCTTGCATTGTTCTCGGCATTCCGCTGACGTTTAAAATTGCTTCGGAACTCTTCAATTGTTCTCGGAATTCTGTTGAACTTTTAAATTGCTTTGGAACTCTTCCATTGCTCTCGGAATTCTGCTGAAGTTTAAAAATGCTTCAGAACTCTTACTTTGTTCTCGGAATTCTGCTGACGTTTAAAAATGCTTCGGAACTCTACCATTGTTCTCGGAATTCCGCTGAAGTTTAAAAATGCTTAAAATCTCTTACATTGTACTCGGAATTCCGCTGAAGTTTAAAAATGCTTCGGAACTCTTCCATTGCTCTCGGAATTCTGCTGAAGTTTAAAAATGCTTCAGAACTCTTACATTGTTCTCGGAATTCTGCTGACGTTTAAAAATGCTTCGGAACTCTTCCATTGTTCTCAGAATTCCGCTGAAGTTTAAAAATGCTTCGGTACTCTTCCATTGTTCTCGGAATTCCGCTGACATATAAAAATGCTTCGGAAATCTTGCATTGTTCTCGGCATTCCGCTGACGTTTAAAAATGCTTCGGAACTCTTCAATTGTTCTCGGAATTCTGCTGAACTTTTAAAATGCTTTGGAACTCTTCCATTGCTCTCGGAATTCTGCTGAAGTTTAAAAATGCTTCAGAACTCTTCCATTGTTTTCGGAATTCTGCTGAAGTTTAAAAATGCTTCGGAACTCTTCCATTGTTCTCAGAATTCCACTGACGTTTAAAAATGCTTCGGAAATCTTCCATTGTTTTCAAAATTCCGCTGACGCTTAAAAATGCTTCAGAACTCTTCCATTGTTCTCGGAATTCCGCTGACGTTTAATAATGCTTCGCAACTTTTTCATTGTTCTCGGAATTCCGCTGACGGTTAAAAATGCTTCGGAACTCTTCAATTGTTCTCGGAATTCTGTTGAACTTTTAAAATGCTTTGGAACTCTTCCATTGCTCTCGGAATTCTGCTGAAGTTTAAAAATGCTTCAGAACTCTTACATTGTTCTCGGAATTCTGCTGACGTTTAAAAATGCTTCGGAACTCTACCATTGTTCTCGGAATTCCGTTGAAGTTTAAAAATGCTTCGAAACTCTTCCATTGTTCTCGGAATTCTGCTGAAGTTTAAAAATGCTTCGGAACTCTTCCATTGTTCTCGGAATTCCGCTGACGTTTAATAATGCTTCGCAACTCTTTCATTGTTCTCGGAATTCCACTGACGTTTAAAAATGCTTCGGAACGCTTCCATTGTTCTCGGAATTCCGTTGAAGTTTAAAAATGCTTCGAAACTCTTCCATTGTTCTCGGAATTCTGCTGAAGTTTAAAAATGCTTCGGAACTCTTTCATTGTTCTCAGAATTCCGCTGACATTTAAAAATGCTTTGGTACTCTTCCATTGTTCTCGGAATTCCGCTGACATATAAAAATGCTTCGGAAATCTTGCATTGTTCTCGGCATTCCGCTGACGTTTAAAAATGCTTCGGAACTCTTCCATTGTTCTCGGAATTCTGCTGAAGTTTAAAAATGCTTCAGAACTCTTCCATTGTTCTCAGAATTCCGCTGACGTTTAAAAATGCTTCGGAAATCTTCCATTGTTTTCAAAATTCCGCTGACGTTTAAAAATGCTTCAGAACTCTTCCATTGTTCTCGGAATTCTGCTGAAGTTTAAAAATGCTACAGAACTCTTACATTGTTCTCGGAATTCTGCTGACGTTTAAAAATGCTTCGGAACTCTTCCATTGTTCTCTGAATTCCGCTGATGTTTAAAAATGCTTCGGTACTCTTCCTTTGTTCTCGGAATTCCGCTGACATATAAAAATGCTTCGGAAATCTTGCATTGTTCTCGGCATTCCGCTGACGTTTAAAAATGCTTCGGAACTCTTCCATTGTTCTCGGAATTCTGCTGACGTTTAAAAATGCTTCGGAACTCTTCCATTGTTCTCGGAATTCGTGTGAATTTTAAAAATGCTTCGGAACTCTTCTATTGTTCTCGGAATTCCGCTGAAATTTAAAAATGCTTAAAATCTCTTACATTGTACTCGGAATTCCGCTGAAGTTTAAAAATGCTTCGGAACTCTTCCATTGCTCTCGGAATTCTGCTGAAGTTTAAAAATGCTTCAGAACTCTTCCATTGTTCTCGGAATTCTGCTGTAGTTTAAAAATGCTTCGGAACTCTTCCATTGTTCTCGGAATTCCGCTGACGTTTAAAAATGCTTCGGAAATCTTCCATTGTTTTCAAAATTCCGCTGACGTTTAAAAATGCTTCAGAACTCTTCCATTGTTCTCGGAATTCCGCTGACATATAAAAATGCTTCGGAAATCTTGCATTGTTCTCGGCATTCCGCTGACATTTAAAAATGCTTCGGAAATCTTCCATTGATATCAAAATTCCGCTGACGCTTAAAAATGCTTCAGAACTCTTCCATTGTTCTCGGAATTCCGCTGACGTTTAATAATGCTTCGCAACTTTTTCATTGTTCTCGGAATTCCGCTGACAGTTAAAAATGCTTCGGAACTCTTCCATTGTTCTCGGAATTCCGTTGAAGTTTAAAAATGCTTCGAAACTCTTCCATTGTTCTCGGAATTCTGCTGAAGTTTAAAAATGCTTCAGAACTCTTCCATTGTTCTCGGAATTCCGCTGACGTTTAATAATGCTTCGCAACTCTTTCATTGTTCTCGTAATTCCGCTGACGTTTAAAAATGCTTCGAAACTCTTCCATTGTTCTCGGAATTCTGCTGAAGTTTAAAAATGCTTTGGAACTCTTCCATTGTTCTCGGAATTCCGCTGACATATAAAAATGCTTTGAAAATCTTGCATTGTTCTCGGCATTCCGCTGACGTTTAAAATTGCTTCGGAACTCTTCAATTGTTCTCGGAATTCTGTTGAACTTTTAAATTGCTTTGGAACTCTTCCATTGCTCTCGGAATTCTGCTGAAGTTTAAAAATGCTTCAGAACTCTTACTTTGTTCTCGGAATTCTGCTGACGTTTAAAAATGCTTCGGAACTCTACCATTGTTCTCGGAATTCCGCTGAAGTTTAAAAATGCTTAAAATCTCTTACATTGTACTCGGAATTCCGCTGAAGTTTAAAAATGCTTCGGAACTCTTCCATTGCTCTCGGAATTCTGCTGAAGTTTAAAAATGCTTCAGAACTCTTACATTGTTCTCGGAATTCTGCTGACGTTTAAAAATGCTTCGGAACTCTTCCATTGTTCTCAGAATTCTGCTGACGTTTAAAAATGCTTCGGAACTCTTCCATTGTTCTCGGAATTCCGCTGACTTTTAAAAATGCTTCGGAAATCTTCCATTGTTTTCAAAATTCCGCTGACGCTTAAAAATGCTTCAGAACTCTTCCATTGTTCTCGGAATTCTGCTGAAGTTTAAAAATGCTACAGAACTCTTACATTGTTCTCGGAATTCTGCTGACGTTTAAAAATGCTTCGGAACTCTTCCATTGTTCTCTGAATTCCGCTGATGTTTAAAAATGCTTCGGTACTCTTCCTTTGTTCTCGGAATTCCGCTGACATATAAAAATGCTTCGGAAATCTTGCATTGTTCTCGGCATTCCGCTGACGTTTAAAAATGCTTCGGAACTCTTCCATTGTTCTCGGAATTCTGCTGACGTTTAAAAATGCTTCGGAACTCTTCCATTGTTCTCGGAATTCGTGTGAATTTTAAAAATGCTTCGGAACTCTTCTATTGTTCTCGGAATTCCGCTGAAATTTAAAAATGCTTAAAATCTCTTACATTGTACTCGGAATTCCGCTGAAGTTTAAAAATGCTTCGGAACTCTTCCATTGCTCTCGGAATTCTGCTGAAGTTTAAAAATGCTTCAGAACTCTTCCATTGTTCTCGGAATTCTGCTGTAGTTTAAAAATGCTTCGGAACTCTTCCATTGTTCTCGGAATTCCGCTGACGTTTAAAAATGCTTCGGAACTCTTCCATTGTTCTCGGAATTCCGCTGAAGTTTAAAAATGCTTCGGTACTCTTCCATTGTTCTCGGAATTCCGCTGACATATAAAAATGCTTCGGAAATCTTGCATTGTTCTCGGCATTCCGCTGACGTTTAAAAATGCTTCGGAACTCTTCAATTGTTCTCGGAATTCTGCTGAACTTTTAAAATGCTTTGGAACTCTTCCATTGCTCTCGGAATTCTGCTGAAGTTTAAAAATGCTTCAGAACTCTTCCATTGTTCTCGGAATTCTGCTGTAGTTTAAAAATGCTTCGGAACTCTTCTATTGTTCTCGGAATTCCGCTGAAATTTAAAAATGCTTAAAATCTCTTACATTGTACTCGGAATTCCGCTGAAGTTTAAAAATGCTTCGGAACTCTTCCATTGCTCTCGGAATTCTGCTGAAGTTTAAAAATGCTTCAGAACTCTTCCATTGTTCTCGGAATTCTGCTGTAGTTTAAAAATGCTTCGGAACTCTTCCATTGTTCTCGGAATTCCGCTGACGTTTAAAAATGCTTCGGAACTCTTCCATTGTTCTCGGAATTCCGCTGAAGTTTAAAAATGCTTCGGTACTCTTCCATTGTTCTCGGAATTCCGCTGACATATAAAAATGCTTCGGAAATCTTGCATTGTTCTCGGCATTCCGCTGACGTTTAAAAATGCTTCGGAACTCTTCAATTGTTCTCGGAATTCTGCTGAACTTTTAAAATGCTTTGGAACTCTTCCATTGCTCTCGGAATTCTGCTGAAGTTTAAAAATGCTTCAGAACTCTTCCATTGTTCTCGGAATTCTGCTGTAGTTTAAAAATGCTTCGGAACTCTTCCATTGTTCTCGGAATTCCGCTGACGTTTAAAAATGCTTCGGAACTCTTCCATTGTTCTCAGAATTCCGCTGAAGTTTAAAAATGCTTCGGTACTCTTCCATTGTTCTCGGAATTCCGCTGACATATAAAAATGCTTCGGAAATCTTGCATTGTTCTCGGCATTCCGCTGACGTTTAAAAATGCTTCGGAACTCTTCAATTGTTCTCGGAATTCTGCTGAACTTTTAAAATGCTTTGGAACTCTTCCATTGCTCTCGGAATTCTGCTGAAGTTTAAAAATGCTTCGGAACTCTTCCATTGTTCTCGGAATTCCGCTGACGTTTAATAATGCTTCGCAACTCTTTCATTGTTCTCGGAATTCCACTGACGTTTAAAAATGCTTCGGAAATCTTCCATTGTTTTCAAAATTCCGCTGACGCTTAAAAATGCTTCAGAACTCTTCCATTGTTCTCGGAATTCCGCTGACGTTTAATAATGCTTTGCAACTCTTTCATTGTACTCGGAATTCCGCTAACGTTTAAAAATGCTACAGAACTCTTCCATTGTTCTCGGAATTCCGCTGACGTTTAATAATGCTTCGCAACTCTTTCATTGTTCTCGGAATTCCGCTGATGTTTAAAAATGCTTCGGAACTCTTCCATTGTTCTCGGAATTCTGTTGAAGTTTAAAAATGCTTCTAAACTCTTCCATTGTTCTCGGAATTCCGCTGACATATAAAAATGCTTCGGAAATCTTGCATTGTTCTCGGCATTCCGCTGATGTTTAAAAATGCTTCGGAACTCTTCCATTGTTCTCGGAATTCTGCTGAAGTTTAAAAATGCTTCAGAACTCTTCCATTGTTCTCAGAATTCCGCTGACGTTTAAAAATGCTTCGGAAATCTTCCATTGTTTTCAAAATTCCGCTGACGTTTAAAAATGCTTCAGAACTATTCCATTGTTCTCAGAATTCTGCTGACGTTTAAAAATGCTTCGGAACTCTTCCATTGTTCTCGGAATTCCGCTGACGTTTAAAAATGCTTCACAACTCTTCCATTGTTCACGGAATTCCACTGACGTTTAAAAATGCTTCACAACTCTTCCATTGTTCTCGGAATTCCGCTGACTTTTAAAAATGCTTCGGAAATCTTCCATTGTTTTCAAAATTCCGCTGACGCTTAAAAATGCTTCAGAACTCTTCCATTGTTCTCGGAATTCTGCTGAAGTTTAAAAATGCTTCAGAACTCTTACATTGTTCTCGGAATTCTGCTGACGTTTAAAAATGCTTCAGAACTCTTACATTGTTCTCGGAATTCTGCTGACGTTTAAAAATGCCTCGGAACTCTTCCATTGTTCTCTGAATTCCGCTGACGTTTAAAAATGCTTCGGTACTCTTCCTTTGTTCTCGGAATTCCGCTGACATACAAAAATGCTTCGGAAATCTTGCATTGTTCTCGGCATTCCGCTGACGTTTAAAAATGCTTCGGAACTCTTCAATTGTTCTCGGAATTCTGCCGAACTTTTAAAATGCTTTGGAACTCTTCCATTGCTCTCGGAATTCTGCTGAAGTTTAAAAATGCTTCAGAACTCTTCAATTGTTCTCGGAATTCTGCTGTAGTTTAAAAATGCTTCGGAACTCTTCCATTGTTCTCGGAATTCCGCTGACGTTTAAAAATGCTTCGGAAATCTTCCATTGTTTTCAAAATTCCGCTGACGTTTAAAAATGCTTCAGAACTCTTCCATTGTTCTCGGAATTCCGCTGACATATAAAAATGCTTCGGAAATCTTGCATTGTTCTCGGCATTCCGCTGACATTTAAAAATGCTTCGGAAATCTTCCATTGATATCAAAATTCCGCTGACGCTTAAAAATGCTTCAGAACTCTTCCATTGTTCTCGGAATTCCGCTGACATTTAATAATGCTTCGCAACTTTTTCATTGTTCTCGGAATTCCGCTGACAGTTAAAAATGCTTCGGAACTCTTCCATTGTTCTCGGAATTCCGTTGAAGTTTAAAAATGCTTCGAAACTCTTCCATTGTTCTCGGAATTCTGCTGAAGTTTAAAAATGCTTCAGAACTCTTCCATTGTTCTCGGAATTCCGCTGACGTTTAATAATGCTTCGCAACTCTTTCATTGTTCTCGTAATTCCGCTGACGTTTAAAAATGCTTCGAAACTCTTCCATTGTTCTCGGAATTCTGCTGAAGTTTAAAAATGCTTCGGAACTCTTCCATTGTTCTCGGAATTCCGCTGACATATAAAAATGCTTTGAAAATCTTGCATTGTTCTCGGCATTCCGCTGACGTTTAAAATTGCTTCGGAACTCTTCAATTGTTCTCGGAATTCTGTTGAACTTTTAAATTGCTTTGGAACTCTTCCATTGCTCTCGGAATTCTGCTGAAGTTTAAAAATGCTTCAGAACTCTTACTTTGTTCTCGGAATTCTGCTGACGTTTAAAAATGCTTCGGAACTCTACCATTGTTCTCGGAATTCCGCTGAAGTTTAAAAATGCTTAAAATCTCTTACATTGTACTCGGAATTCCGCTGAAGTTTAAAAATGCTTCGGAACTCTTCCATTGCTCTCGGAATTCTGCTGAAGTTTAAAAATGCTTCAGAACTCTTACATTGTTCTCGGAATTCTGCTGACGTTTAAAAATGCTTCGGAACTCTTCCATTGTTCTCAGAATTCCGCTGAAGTTTAAAAATGCTTCGGTACTCTTCCATTGTTCTCGGAATTCCGCTGACATATAAAAATGCTTCGGAAATCTTGCATTGTTCTCGGCATTCCGCTGACGTTTAAAAATGCTTCGGAACTCTTCAATTGTTCTCGGAATTCTGCTGAACTTTTAAAATGCTTTGGAACTCTTCCATTGCTCTCGGAATTCTGCTGAAGTTTAAAAATGCTTCAGAACTCTTCCATTGTTTTCGGAATTCTGCTGAAGTTTAAAAATGCTTCGGAACTCTTCCATTGTTCTCAGAATTCCACTGACGTTTAAAAATGCTTCGGAAATCTTCCATTGTTTTCAAAATTCCGCTGACGCTTAAAAATGCTTCAGAACTCTTCCATTGTTCTCGGAATTCCGCTGACGTTTAATAATGCTTCGCAACTTTTTCATTGTTCTCGGAATTCCGCTGACGGTTAAAAATGCTTCGGAACTCTTCAATTGTTCTCGGAATTCTGTTGAACTTTTAAAATGCTTTGGAACTCTTCCATTGCTCTCGGAATTCTGCTGAAGTTTAAAAATGCTTCAGAACTCTTACATTGTTCTCGGAATTCTGCTGACGTTTAAAAATGCTTCGGAACTCTACCATTGTTCTCGGAATTCCGTTGAAGTTTAAAAATGCTTCGAAACTCTTCCATTGTTCTCGGAATTCTGCTGAAGTTTAAAAATGCTTCGGAACTCTTCCATTGTTCTCGGAATTCCGCTGACGTTTAATAATGCTTCGCAACTCTTTCATTGTTCTCGGAATTCCACTGACGTTTAAAAATGCTTCGGAACGCTTCCATTGTTCTCGGAATTCCGTTGAAGTTTAAAAATGCTTCGAAACTCTTCCATTGTTCTCGGAATTCTGCTGAAGTTTAAAAATGCTTCGGAACTCTTTCATTGTTCTCAGAATTCCGCTGACATTTAAAAATGCTTTGGTACTCTTCCATTGTTCTCGGAATTCCGCTGACATATAAAAATGCTTCGGAAATCTTGCATTGTTCTCGGCATTCCGCTGACGTTTAAAAATGCTTCGGAACTCTTCCATTGTTCTCGGAATTCTGCTGAAGTTTAAAAATGCTTCAGAACTCTTCCATTGTTCTCAGAATTCTGCTGACGTTTAAAAATGCTTCGGAAATCTTCCATTGTTTTCAAAATTCCGCTGACGTTTAAAAATGCTTCAGAACTATTCCATTGTTCTCAGAATTCTGCTGACGTTTAAAAATGCTTCGGAACTCTTCCATTGTTCTCGGAATTCCGCTGACGTTTAAAAATGCTTCACAACTCTTCCATTGTTCTCGGAATTCTGCTGACGTTTAAAAATGCTTCACAACTCTTCCATTGTTCTCGGAATTCCGCTGACTTTTAAAAATGCTTCGGAAATCTTCCATTGTTTTCAAAATTCCGCTGACGCTTAAAAATGCTTCAGAACTCTTCCATTGTTCTCGGAATTCTGCTGAAGTTTAAAAATGCTACAGAACTCTTACATTGTTCTCGGAATTCTGCTGACGTTTAAAAATGCTTCGGAACTCTTCCATTGTTCTCTGAATTCCGCTGATGTTTAAAAATGCTTCGGTACTCTTCCTTTGTTCTCGGAATTCCGCTGACATATAAAAATGCTTCGGAAATCTTGCATTGTTCTCGGCATTCCGCTGACGTTTAAAAATGCTTCGGAACTCTTCCATTGTTCTCGGAATTCTGCTGACGTTTAAAAATGCTTCGGAACTCTTCCATTGTTCTCGGAATTCGTGTGAATTTTAAAAATGCTTCGGAACTCTTCTATTGTTCTCGGAATTCCGCTGAAATTTAAAAATGCTTAAAATCTCTTACATTGTACTCGGAATTCCGCTGAAGTTTAAAAATGCTTCGGAACTCTTCCATTGCTCTCGGAATTCTGCTGAAGTTTAAAAATGCTTCAGAACTCTTCCATTGTTCTCGGAATTCTGCTGTAGTTTAAAAATGCTTCGGAACTCTTCCATTGTTCTCGGAATTCCGCTGACGTTTAAAAATGCTTCGGAACTCTTCCATTGTTCTCAGAATTCCGCTGAAGTTTAAAAATGCTTCGGTACTCTTCCATTGTTCTCGGAATTCCGCTGACATATAAAAATGCTTCGGAAATCTTGCATTGTTCTCGGCATTCCGCTGACGTTTAAAAATGCTTCGGAACTCTTCAATTGTTCTCGGAATTCTGCTGAACTTTTAAAATGCTTTGGAACTCTTCCATTGCTCTCGGAATTCTGCTGAAGTTTAAAAATGCTTCAGAACTCTTCCATTGTTCTCGGAATTCTGCTGTAGTTTAAAAATGCTTCGGAACTCTTCCATTGTTCTCGGAATTCCGCTGACGTTTAAAAATGCTTCGGAACTCTTCCATTGTTCTCAGAATTCCGCTGAAGTTTAAAAATGCTTCGGTACTCTTCCATTGTTCTCGGAATTCCGCTGACATATAAAAATGCTTCGGAAATCTTGCATTGTTCTCGGCATTCCGCTGACGTTTAAAAATGCTTCGGAACTCTTCAATTGTTCTCGGAATTCTGCTGAACTTTTAAAATGCTTTGGAACTCTTCCATTGTTTTCGGAATTCTGCTGAAGTTTAAAAATGCTTCGGAACTCTTCCATTGTTCTCAGAATTCCACTGACGTTTAAAAATGCTTCGGAAATCTTCCATTGTTTTCAAAATTCCGCTGACGCTTAAAAATGCTTCAGAACTCTTCCATTGTTCTCGGAATTCCGCTGACGTTTAATAATGCTTCGCAACTTTTTCATTGTTCTCGGAATTCCGCTGACGGTTAAAAATGCTTCGGAACTCTTCAATTGTTCTCGGAATTCTGTTGAACTTTTAAAATGCTTTGGAACTCTTCCATTGCTCTCGGAATTCTGCTGAAGTTTAAAAATGCTTCAGAACTCTTACATTGTTCTCGGAATTCTGCTGACGTTTAAAAATGCTTCGGAACTCTACCATTGTTCTCGGAATTCCGTTGAAGTTTAAAAATGCTTCGAAACTCTTCCATTGTTCTCGGAATTCTGCTGAAGTTTAAAAATGCTTCGGAACTCTTCCATTGTTCTCGGAATTCCGCTGACGTTTAATAATGCTTCGCAACTCTTTCATTGTTCTCGGAATTCCACTGACGTTTAAAAATGCTTCGGAACGCTTCCATTGTTCTCGGAATTCCGTTGAAGTTTAAAAATGCTTCGAAACTCTTCCATTGTTCTCGGAATTCTGCTGAAGTTTAAAAATGCTTCGGAACTCTTTCATTGTTCTCAGAATTCCGCTGACATTTAAAAATGCTTTGGTACTCTTCCATTGTTCTCGGAATTCCGCTGACATATAAAAATGCTTCGGAAATCTTGCATTGTTCTCGGCATTCCGCTGACGTTTAAAAATGCTTCGGAACTCTTCCATTGTTCTCGGAATTCTGCTGAAGTTTAAAAATGCTTCAGAACTCTTCCATTGTTCTCAGAATTCCGCTGACGTTTAAAAATGCTTCGGAAATCTTCCATTGTTTTCAAAATTCCGCTGACGTTTAAAAATGCTTCAGAACTATTCCATTGTTCTCAGAATTCTGCTGACGTTTAAAAATGCTTCGGAACTCTTCCATTGTTCTCGGAATTCCGCTGACGTTTAAAAATGCTTCACAACTCTTCCATTGTTCTCGGAATTCCGCTGACGTTTAAAAATGCTTCACAACTCTTCCATTGTTCTCGGAATTCCGCTGACTTTTAAAAATGCTTCGGAAATCTTCCATTGTTTTCAAAATTCCGCTGACGCTTAAAAATGCTTCAGAACTCTTCCATTGTTCTCGGAATTCTGCTGAAGTTTAAAAATGCTACAGAACTCTTACATTGTTCTCGGCATTCCGCTGACGTTTAAAAATGCTTCGGAACTCTTCCATTGTTCTCGGAATTCTGCTGACGTTTAAAAATGCTTCGGAACTCTTCCATTGTTCTCGGAATTCGTGTGAATTTTAAAAATGCTTCGGAACTCTTCTATTGTTCTCGGAATTCCGCTGAAATTTAAAAATGCTTAAAATCTCTTACATTGTACTCGGAATTCCGCTGAAGTTTAAAAATGCTTCGGAACTCTTCCATTGCTCTCGGAATTCTGCTGAAGTTTAAAAATGCTTCAGAACTCTTCCATTGTTCTCGGAATTCTGCTGTAGTTTAAAAATGCTTCGGAACTCTTCCATTGTTCTCGGAATTCCGCTGACGTTTAAAAATGCTTCGGAACTCTTCCATTGTTCTCAGAATTCCGCTGAAGTTTAAAAATGCTTCGGTACTCTTCCATTGTTCTCGGAATTCCGCTGACATATAAAAATGCTTCGGAAATCTTGCATTGTTCTCGGCATTCCGCTGACGTTTAAAAATGCTTCGGAACTCTTCAATTGTTCTCGGAATTCTGCTGAACTTTTAAAATGCTTTGGAACTCTTCCATTGCTCTCGGAATTCTGCTGAAGTTTAAAAATGCTTCAGAACTCTTCCATTGTTCTCGGAATTCTGCTGTAGTTTAAAAATGCTTCGGAACTCTTCCATTGTTCTCGGAATTCCGCTGACGTTTAAAAATGCTTCGGAACTCTTCCATTGTTCTCAGAATTCCGCTGAAGTTTAAAAATGCTTCGGTACTCTTCCATTGTTCTCGGAATTCCGCTGACATATAAAAATGCTTCGGAAATCTTGCATTGTTCTCGGCATTCCGCTGACGTTTAAAAATGCTTCGGAACTCTTCAATTGTTCTCGGAATTCTGCTGAACTTTTAAAATGCTTTGGAACTCTTCCATTGTTTTCGGAATTCTGCTGAAGTTTAAAAATGCTTCGGAACTCTTCCATTGTTCTCAGAATTCCACTGACGTTTAAAAATGCTTCGGAAATCTTCCATTGTTTTCAAAATTCCGCTGACGCTTAAAAATGCTTCAGAACTCTTCCATTGTTCTCGGAATTCCGCTGACGTTTAATAATGCTTCGCAACTTTTTCATTGTTCTCGGAATTCCGCTGACGGTTAAAAATGCTTCGGAACTCTTCAATTGTTCTCGGAATTCTGTTGAACTTTTAAAATGCTTTGGAACTCTTCCATTGCTCTCGGAATTCTGCTGAAGTTTAAAAATGCTTCAGAACTCTTCCATTGCTCTCGGAATTCTGCTGAAGTTTAAAAATGCTTCAGAACTCTTCCATTGTTCTCGGAATTCTGCTGTAGTTTAAAAATGCTTCGGAACTCTTCCATTGTTCTCGGAATTCCGCTGACGTTTAAAAATGCTTCGGAAATCTTCCATTGTTTTCAAAATTCCGCTGACGTTTAAAAATGCTTCAGAACTCTTCCATTGTTCTCGGAATTCCGCTGACGTTTAATAATGCTTCGCAACTCTTTCATTGTTCTCGTAATTCCGCTGACGTTTAAAAATGCTTCGAAACTCTTCCATTGTTCTCGGAATTCTGCTGAAGTTTAAAAATGCTTCGGAACTCTTCCATTGTTCTCGGAATTCCGCTGACATATAAAAATGCTTTGAAAATCTTGCATTGTTCTCGGCATTCCGCTGACGTTTAAAATTGCTTCGGAACTCTTCAATTGTTCTCGGAATTCTGTTGAACTTTTAAATTGCTTTGGAACTCTTCCATTGCTCTCGGAATTCTGCTGAAGTTTAAAAATGCTTCAGAACTCTTACTTTGTTCTCGGAATTCTGCTGACGTTTAAAAATGCTTCGGAACTCTACCATTGTTCTCGGAATTCCGCTGAAGTTTAAAAATGCTTAAAATCTCTTACATTGTACTCGGAATTCCGCTGAAGTTTAAAAATGCTTCGGAACTCTTCCATTGCTCTCGGAATTCTGCTGAAGTTTAAAAATGCTTCAGAACTCTTACATTGTTCTCGGAATTCTGCTGACGTTTAAAAATGCTTCGGAACTCTTCCATTGTTCTCAGAATTCCGCTGAAGTTTAAAAATGCTTCGGTACTCTTCCATTGTTCTCGGAATTCCGCTGACATATAAAAATGCTTCGGAAATCTTGCATTGTTCTCGGCATTCCGCTGACGTTTAAAAATGCTTCGGAACTCTTCAATTGTTCTCGGAATTCTGCTGAACTTTTAAAATGCTTTGGAACTCTTCCATTGCTCTCGGAATTCTGCTGAAGTTTAAAAATGCTTCAGAACTCTTCCATTGTTTTCGGAATTCTGCTGAAGTTTAAAAATGCTTCGGAACTCTTCCATTGTTCTCAGAATTCCACTGACGTTTAAAAATGCTTCGGAAATCTTCCATTGTTTTCAAAATTCCGCTGACGCTTAAAAATGCTTCAGAACTCTTCCATTGTTCTCGGAATTCCGCTGACGTTTAATAATGCTTCGCAACTTTTTCATTGTTCTCGGAATTCCGCTGACGGTTAAAAATGCTTCGGAACTCTTCAATTGTTCTCGGAATTCTGTTGAACTTTTAAAATGCTTTGGAACTCTTCCATTGCTCTCGGAATTCTGCTGAAGTTTAAAAATGCTTCAGAACTCTTACATTGTTCTCGGAATTCTGCTGACGTTTAAAAATGCTTCGGAACTCTACCATTGTTCTCGGAATTCCGTTGAAGTTTAAAAATGCTTCGAAACTCTTCCATTGTTCTCGGAATTCTGCTGAAGTTTAAAAATGCTTCGGAACTCTTCCATTGTTCTCGGAATTCCGCTGACGTTTAATAATGCTTCGCAACTCTTTCATTGTTCTCGGAATTCCACTGACGTTTAAAAATGCTTCGGAACGCTTCCATTGTTCTCGGAATTCCGTTGAAGTTTAAAAATGCTTCGAAACTCTTCCATTGTTCTCGGAATTCTGCTGAAGTTTAAAAATGCTTCGGAACTCTTTCATTGTTCTCAGAATTCCGCTGACATTTAAAAATGCTTTGGTACTCTTCCATTGTTCTCGGAATTCCGCTGACATATAAAAATGCTTCGGAAATCTTGCATTGTTCTCGGCATTCCGCTGACGTTTAAAAATGCTTCGGAACTCTTCCATTGTTCTCGGAATTCTGCTGAAGTTTAAAAATGCTTCAGAACTCTTCCATTGTTCTCAGAATTCCGCTGACGTTTAAAAATGCTTCGGAAATCTTCCATTGTTTTCAAAATTCCGCTGACGTTTAAAAATGCTTCAGAACTATTCCATTGTTCTCAGAATTCTGCTGACGTTTAAAAATGCTTCGGAACTCTTCCATTGTTCTCGGAATTCCGCTGACGTTTAAAAATGCTTCACAACTCTTCCATTGTTCTCGGAATTCCGCTGACGTTTAAAAATGCTTCACAACTCTTCCATTGTTCTCGGAATTCCGCTGACTTTTAAAAATGCTTCGGAAATCTTCCATTGTTTTCAAAATTCCGCTGACGCTTAAAAATGCTTCAGAACTCTTCCATTGTTCTCGGAATTCTGCTGAAGTTTAAAAATGCTACAGAACTCTTACATTGTTCTCGGAATTCTGCTGACGTT
This sequence comes from Phyllobates terribilis, assembly GCF_046119375.1. Classification (NCBI taxonomy): domain Eukaryota; kingdom Metazoa; phylum Chordata; class Amphibia; order Anura; family Dendrobatidae; genus Phyllobates; species Phyllobates terribilis. Next base: position 18,557,882 of record NW_027362782.1, read on the forward strand.
TAAAAATGCTTCGGAACTCTTCCATTGTTCTCTGAATTCCGCTGATGTTTAAAAATGCTTCGGTACTCTTCCTTTGTTCTCGGAATTCCGCTGACATATAAAAATGCTTCGGAAATCTTGCATTGTTCTCGGCATTCCGCTGACGTTTAAAAATGCTTCGGAACTCTTCCATTGTTCTCGGAATTCTGCTGACGTTTAAAAATGCTTCGGAACTCTTCCATTGTTCTCGGAATTCGTGTGAATTTTAAAAATGCTTCGGAACTCTTCTATTGTTCTCGGAATTCCGCTGAAATTTAAAAATGCTTAAAATCTCTTACATTGTACTCGGAATTCCGCTGAAGTTTAAAAATGCTTCGGAACTCTTCCATTGTTCTCGGAATTCTGCTGAAGTTTAAAAATGCTTCAGAACTCTTCCATTGTTCTCAGAATTCCGCTGACGTTTAAAAATGCTTCGGAAATCTTCCATTGTTTTCAAAATTCCGCTGACGTTTAAAAATGCTTCAGAACTATTCCATTGTTCTCAGAATTCTGCTGACGTTTAAAAATGCTTCAGAACTCTTCCATTGTTCTCGGAATTCCGCTGACGTTTAAAAATGCTTCACAACTCTTCCATTGTTCTCGGAATTCCGCTGACGTTTAAAAATGCTTCACAACTCTTCCATTGTTCTCGGAATTCCGCTGACTTTTAAAAATGCTTCGGAAATCTTCCATTGTTTTCAAAATTCTGCTGACGCTTAAAAATGCTTCAGAACTCTTCCATTGTTCTCGGAATTCTGCTGACGTTTAATAATGCTTCGCAACTCTTTCATTGTTCTCGGAATTCCACTGACGTTTAAAAATGCTTCGGAACTCATCCATTGTTCTCGGAATTCCATTGAAGTTTAAAAATGCTTCGAAACTCTTCCATTGTTCTCGGAATTCTGCTGACATATAAAAATGCTTCGGAAATCTTGCATTGTTCTCGGCATTCCGCTGACGTCTAAAAATGCTTCGGAACTCTTCCATTGCTCTCGGAATTCTGCTGAAGTTTAAAAATGTTTCAGAACTCTTACATTGTTCTCGGAATTCTGCTGACGTTTAAAAATGCTTCGGAACTCTTCCATTGTTCTCAGAATTCAGCTGAAGTTTAAAAATGCTTCGGAACTCTTCCATTGTTCTCGGAATTCTGCTGAAGTTTAAAAATGCTACGTAACTCTTCCATTGTTCTCAGAATTCCGCTGACGTTTAAAAATGCTTTGGAACTCTTCCATTGCTCTCGGAATTCTGCTGAAGTTTAAAAATGCTTCGGAACTCTTCCATTGTTCTCGGAATTCTGCTGAAGTTTAAAAATGCTTCGGAACTCTTCCATTGTTCTCGGAATTCCGTTGAAGTTTAAAAATACTTCGAAACTCTTCCATTGTTCTCGGAATTCTGCTGAAGTTTAAAAATGCTTCGGAACTCTTCCATTGTTCTCAGAATTCCGCTAACGTTTAAAAATGCTTCGGAAATCTTCCATTGTTTTCAAAATTCCGCTGACGCTTAAAAATGCTTCAGAACTCTTCCATTGTTCTCGGAATTCCGCTGACGTTTAATAATGCTTCGCAACTTTTTCATTGTTCTCGGAATTCCGCTGACGGTTAAAAATGCTTCGGAACTCTTCCATTGTTCTCGGAATTCCGTTGAAGTTTAAAAATGCTTCGAAACTCTTCCATTGTTCTCGGAATTCTGCTGACGTTTAAAAATGCTTCGGAACTCTTCCATTGTTCTCGGAATTCCGTTGAAGTTTAAAAATGCTTCGAAACTCTTCCATTGTTCTCGGAATTCTGCTGAAGTTTAAAAATGCTTCGGAACTCTTCCATTGTTCTCGGAATTCCGCTGACATATAAAAATGCTTTGAAAATCTTGCATTGTTCTCGGCATTCCGCTGACGTTTAGAATTGCTTCGGAACTCTTCAATTGTTCTCGGAATTCTGTTGAACTTTTAAAATGCTTTGGAACTCTTCCATTGCTCTCGGAATTCTGTTGAAGTTTAAAAATGCTTCTAAACTCTTCCATTGTTCTCGGAATTCCGCTGACATATAAAAATGCTTCGGAAATCTTGCATTGTTCTCGGCATTCCGCTGACGTTTAAAAATGCTTCGGAACTCTTCCATTGTTCTCGGAATTCTGCTGAAGTTTAAAAATGCTTCAGAACTCTTCCATTGTTCTCAGAATTCCGCTGACGTTTAAAAATGCTTCGGAAATCTTCCATTGTTTTCAAAATTCCGCTGACGTTTAAAAATGCTTCAGAACTATTCCATTGTTCTCAGAATTCTGCTGACGTTTAAAGATGCTTCGGAACTCTTCCATTGTTCTCGGAATTCCGCTGACGTTTAAAAATGCTTCACAACTCTTCCATTGTTCACGGAATTCCACTGACGTTTAAAAATGCTTCACAACTCTTCCATTGTTCTCGGAATTCCGCTGACTTTTAAAAATGCTTCGGAAATCTTCCATTGTTTTCAAAATTCCGCTGACGCTTAAAAATGCTTCAGAACTCTTCCATTGTTCTCGGAATTCTGCTGAAGTTTAAAAATGCTTCAGAACTCTTACATTGTTCTCGGAATTCTGCTGACGTTTAAAAATGCCTCGGAACTCTTCCATTGTTCTCTGAATTCCGCTGACGTTTAAAAATGCTTCGGTACTCTTCCTTTGTTCTCGGAATTCCGCTGACATATAAAAATGCTTCGGAAATCTTGCATTGTTCTCGGCATTCTGCTGACGTTTAAAAATGCTTCGGAACTCTTCAATTGTTCTCGGAATTCTGCCGAACTTTTAAAATGCTTTGGAACTCTTCCATTGCTCTCGGAATTCTGCTGAAGTTTAAAAATGCTTCAGAACTCTTCCATTGTTCTCGGAATTCTGCTGTAGTTTAAAAATGCTTCGGAACTCTTCCATTGTTCTCGGAATTCCGCTGACGTTTAAAAATGCTTCGGAAATCTTCCATTGTTTTCAAAATTCCGCTGACGTTTAAAAATGCTTCAGAACTCTTCCATTGTTCTCGGAATTCCGCTGACATATAAAAATGCTTCGGAAATCTTGCATTGTTCTCGGCATTCCGCTGACATTTAAAAATGCTTCGGAAATCTTCCATTGATATCAAAATTCCGCTGACGCTTAAAAATGCTTCAGAACTCTTCCATTGTTCTCGGAATTCCGCTGACATTTAATAATGCTTCGCAACTTTTTCATTGTTCTCGGAATTCCGCTGACAGTTAAAAATGCTTCGGAACTCTTCCATTGTTCTCGGAATTCCGTTGAAGTTTAAAAATGCTTCGAAACTCTTCCATTGTTCTCGGAATTCTGCTGAAGTTTAAAAATGCTTCAGAACTCTTCCATTGTTCTCGGAATTCCGCTGACGTTTAATAATGCTTCGCAACTCTTTCATTGTTCTCGGAATTCCGCTGACGTTTAAAAATGCTTCGAAACTCTTCCATTGTTCTCGGAATTCTGCTGAAGTTTAAAAATGCTTCGGAACTCTTCCATTGTTCTCGGAATTCCGCTGACATATAAAAATGCTTTGAAAATCTTGCATTGTTCTCGGCATTCCGCTGACGTTTAAAATTGCTTCGGAACTCTTCAATTGTTCTCGGAATTCTGTTGAACTTTTAAATTGCTTTGGAACTCTTCCATTGCTCTCGGAATTCTGCTGAAGTTTAAAAATGCTTCAGAACTCTTACTTTGTTCTCGGAATTCTGCTGACATTTAAAAATGCTTCGGAACTCTACCATTGTTCTCGGAATTCCGCTGAAGTTTAAAAATGCTTAAAATCTCTTACATTGTACTCGGAATTCCGCTGAAGTTTAAAAATGCTTCGGAACTCTTCCATTGCTCTCGGAATTCTGCTGAAGTTTAAAAATGCTTCAGAACTCTTACATTGTTCTCGGAATTCTGCTGACGTTTAAAAATGCTTCGGAACTCTTCCATTGTTCTCAGAATTCCGCTGAAGTTTAAAAATGCTTCGGTACTCTTCCATTGTTCTCGGAATTCCGCTGACATATAAAAATGCTTCGGAAATCTTGCATTGTTCTCGGCATTCCGCTGACGTTTAAAAATGCTTCGGAACTCTTCAATTGTTCTCGGAATTCTGCTGAACTTTTAAAATGCTTTGGAACTCTTCCATTGCTCTCGGAATTCTGCTGAAGTTTAAAAATGCTTCAGAACTCTTCCATTGTTTTCGGAATTCTGCTGAAGTTTAAAAATGCTTCGGAACTCTTCCATTGTTCTCAGAATTCCACTGACGTTTAAAAATGCTTTGGAAATCTTCCATTGTTTTCAAAATTCCGCTGACGCTTAAAAATGCTTCAGAACTCTTCCATTGTTCTCGGAATTCCGCTGACGTTTAATAATGCTTCGCAACTTTTTCATTGTTCTCGGAATTCCGCTGACGGTTAAAAATGCTTCGGAACTCTTCAATTGTTCTCGGAATTCTGTTGAACTTTTAAAATGCTTTGGAACTCTTCCATTGCTCTCGGAATTCTGCTGAAGTTTAAAAATGCTTCAGAACTCTTACATTGTTCTCGGAATTCTGCTGACGTTTAAAAATGCTTCGGAACTCTACCATTGTTCTCGGAATTCCGTTGAAGTTTAAAAATGCTTCGAAACTCTTCCATTGTTCTCGGAATTCTGCTGAAGTTTAAAAATGCTTCGGAACTCTTCCATTGTTCTCGGAATTCCGCTGACGTTTAATAATGCTTCGCAACTCTTTCATTGTTCTCGGAATTCCACTGACGTTTAAAAATGCTTCGGAACGCTTCCATTGTTCTCGGACTTCCGTTGAAGTTTAAAAATGCTTCGAAACTCTTCCATTGTTCTCGGAATTCTGCTGAAGTTTAAAAATGCTTCGGAACTCTTTCATTGTTCTCAGAATTCCGCTGACATTTAAAAATGCTTTGGTACTCTTCCATTGTTCTCGGAATTCCGCTGACATATAAAAATGCTTCGGAAATCTTGCATTGTTCTCGGAATTCCGCTGACGTTTAATAATGCTTCGCAACTCTTTCATTGTTCTCGTAATTCCGCTGACGTTTAAAAATGCTTCGAAACTCTTCCATTGTTCTCGGAATTCTGCTGAAGTTTAAAAATGCTTCGGAACTCTTCCATTGTTCTCGGAATTCCGCTGACATATAAAAATGCTTTGAAAATCTTGCATTGTTCTCGGCATTCCGCTGACGTTTAAAATTGCTTCGGAACTCTTCAATTGTTCTCGGAATTCTGTTGAACTTTTAAATTGCTTTGGAACTCTTCCATTGCTCTCGGAATTCTGCTGAAGTTTAAAAATGCTTCAGAACTCTTACTTTGTTCTCGGAATTCTGCTGACGTTTAAAAATGCTTCGGAACTCTACCATTGTTCTCGGAATTCCGCTGAAGTTTAAAAATGCTTAAAATCTCTTACATTGTACTCGGAATTCCGCTGAAGTTTAAAAATGCTTCGGAACTCTTCCATTGCTCTCGGAATTCTGCTGAAGTTTAAAAATGCTTCAGAACTCTTACATTGTTCTCGGAATTCTGCTGACGTTTAAAAATGCTTCGGAACTCTTCCATTGTTCTCAGAATTCTGCTGACGTTTAAAAATGCTTCGGAACTCTTCCATTGTTCTCGGAATTCCGCTGACTTTTAAAAATGCTTCGGAAATCTTCCATTGTTTTCAAAATTCCGCTGACGCTTAAAAATGCTTCAGAACTCTTCCATTGTTCTCGGAATTCTGCTGAAGTTTAAAAATGCTACAGAACTCTTACATTGTTCTCGGAATTCTGCTGACGTTTAAAAATGCTTCGGAACTCTTCCATTGTTCTCTGAATTCCGCTGATGTTTAAAAATGCTTCGGTACTCTTCCTTTGTTCTCGGAATTCCGCTGACATATAAAAATGCTTCGGAAATCTTGCATTGTTCTCGGCATTCCGCTGACGTTTAAAAATGCTTCGGAACTCTTCCATTGTTCTCGGAATTCTGCTGACGTTTAAAAATGCTTCGGAACTCTTCCATTGTTCTCGGAATTCGTGTGAATTTTAAAAATGCTTCGGAACTCTTCTATTGTTCTCGGAATTCCGCTGAAATTTAAAAATGCTTAAAATCTCTTACATTGTACTCGGAATTCCGCTGAAGTTTAAAAATGCTTCGGAACTCTTCCATTGCTCTCGGAATTCTGCTGAAGTTTAAAAATGCTTCAGAACTCTTCCATTGTTCTCGGAATTCTGCTGTAGTTTAAAAATGCTTCGGAACTCTTCCATTGTTCTCGGAATTCCGCTGACGTTTAAAAATGCTTCGGAAATCTTCCATTGTTTTCAAAATTCCGCTGACGTTTAAAAATGCTTCAGAACTCTTCCATTGTTCTCGGAATTCCGCTGACATATAAAAATGCTTCGGAAATCTTGCATTGTTCTCGGCATTCCGCTGACATTTAAAAATGCTTCGGAAATCTTCCATTGATATCAAAATTCCGCTGACGCTTAAAAATGCTTCAGAACTCTTCCATTGTTCTCGGAATTCCGCTGACGTTTAATAATGCTTCGCAACTCTTTCATTGTTCTCGTAATTCCGCTGACGTTTAAAAATGCTTCGAAACTCTTCCATTGTTCTCGGAATTCTGCTGAAGTTTAAAAATGCTTCGGAACTCTTCCATTGTTCTCGGAATTCCGCTGACATATAAAAATGCTTTGAAAATCTTGCATTGTTCTCGGCATTCCGCTGACGTTTAAAATTGCTTCGGAACTCTTCAATTGTTCTCGGAATTCTGTTGAACTTTTAAATTGCTTTGGAACTCTTCCATTGCTCTCGGAATTCTGCTGAAGTTTAAAAATGCTTCAGAACTCTTACTTTGTTCTCGGAATTCTGCTGACGTTTAAAAATGCTTCGGAACTCTACCATTGTTCTCGGAATTCCGCTGAAGTTTAAAAATGCTTAAAATCTCTTACATTGTACTCGGAATTCCGCTGAAGTTTAAAAATGCTTCGGAACTCTTCCATTGCTCTCGGAATTCTGCTGAAGTTTAAAAATGCTTCAGAACTCTTACATTGTTCTCGGAATTCTGCTGACGTTTAAAAATGCTTCGGAACTCTTCCATTGTTCTCAGAATTCCGCTGAAGTTTAAAAATGCTTCGGTACTCTTCCATTGTTCTCGGAATTCCGCTGACATATAAAAATGCTTCGGAAATCTAGCATTGTTCTCGGCATTCCGCTGACGTTTAAAAATGCTTCGGAACTCTTCAATTGTTCTCGGAATTCTGCTGAACTTTTAAAATGCTTTGGAACTCTTCCATTGCTCTCGGAATTCTGCTGAAGTTTAAAAATGCTTCAGAACTCTTCCATTGTTTTCGGAATTCTGCTGAAGTTTAAAAATGCTTCGGAACTCTTCCATTGTTCTCAGAATTCCACTGACGTTTAAAAATGCTTCGGAAATCTTCCATTGTTTTCAAAATTCCGCTGACGCTTAAAAATGCTTCAGAACTCTTCCATTGTTCTCGGAATTCCGCTGACGTTTAATAATGCTTCGCAACTTTTTCATTGTTCTCGGAATTCCGCTGACGGTTAAAAATGCTTCGGAACTCTTCAATTGTTCTCGGAATTCTGTTGAACTTTTAAAATGCTTTGGAACTCTTCCATTGCTCTCGGAATTCTGCTGAAGTTTAAAAATGCTTCAGAACTCTTACATTGTTCTCAGAATTCTGCTGACGTTTAAAAATGCTTCGGAACTCTACCATTGTTCTCGGAATTCCGTTGAAGTTTAAAAATGCTTCGAAACTCTTCCATTGTTCTCGGAATTCTGCTGAAGTTTAAAAATGCTTCGGAACTCTTCCATTGTTCTCGGAATTCCGCTGACGTTTAATAATGCTTCGCAACTCTTTCATTGTTCTCGGAATTCCACTGACGTTTAAAAATGCTTCGGAACGCTTCCATTGTTCTCGGAATTCCGTTGAAGTTTAAAAATGCTTCGAAACTCTTCCATTGTTCTCGGAATTCTGCTGAAGTTTAAAAATGCTTCGGAACTCTTTCATTGTTCTCAGAATTCCGCTGACATTTAAAAATGCTTTGGTACTCTTCCATTGTTCTCGGAATTCCGCTGACATATAAAAATGCTTCGGAAATCTTGCATTGTTCTCGGCATTCCGCTGACGTTTAAAAATGCTTCGGAACTCTTCCATTGTTCTCGGAATTCTGCTGAAGTTTAAAAATGCTTCAGAACTCTTCCATTGTTCTCAGAATTCCGCTGACGTTTAAAAATGCTTCGGAAATCTTCCATTGTTTTCAAAATTCCGCTGACGTTTAAAAATGCTTCAGAACTATTCCATTGTTCTCAGAATTCTGCTGACGTTTAAAAATGCTTCGGAACTCTTCCATTGTTCTCGGAATTCCGCTGACGTTTAAAAATGCTTCACAACTCTTCCATTGTTCTCGGAATTCCGCTGACGTTTAAAAATGCTTCACAACTCTTCCATTGTTCTCGGAATTCCGCTGACTTTTAAAAATGCTTCGGAAATCTTCCATTGTTTTCAAAATTCCGCTGACGCTTAAAAATGCTTCAGAACTCTTCCATTGTTCTCGGAATTCTGCTGAAGTTTAAAAATGCTACAGAACTCTTACATTGTTCTCGGAATTCTGCTGACGTTTAAAAATGCTTCGGAACTCTTCCATTGTTCTCTGAATTCCGCTGATGTTTAAAAATGCTTCGGTACTCTTCCTTTGTTCTCGGAATTCCGCTGACATATAAAAATGCTTCGGAAATCTTGCATTGTTCTCGGCATTCCGCTGACGTTTAAAAATGCTTCGGAACTCTTCCATTGTTCTCGGAATTCTGCTGACGTTTAAAAATGCTTCGGAACTCTTCCATTGTTCTCGGAATTCGTGTGAATTTTAAAAATGCTTCGGAACTCTTCTATTGTTCTCGGAATTCCGCTGAAATTTAAAAATGCTTAAAATCTCTTACATTGTACTCGGAATTCCGCTGAAGTTTAAAAATGCTTCGGAACTCTTCCATTGTTCTCGGAATTCTGCTGAAGTTTAAAAATGCTTCAGAACTCTTCCATTGTTCTCAGAATTCCGCTGACGTTTAAAAATGCTTCGGAAATCTTCCATTGTTTTCAAAATTCCGCTGACGTTTAAAAATGCTTCAGAACTATTCCATTGTTCTCAGAATTCTGCTGACGTTTAAAAATGCTTCAGAACTCTTCCATTGTTCTCGGAATTCCGCTGACGTTTAAAAATGCTTCACAACTCTTCCATTGTTCTCGGAATTCCGCTGACGTTTAAAAATGCTTCACAACTCTTCCATTGTTCTCGGAATTCCGCTGACTTTTAAAAATGCTTCGGAAATCTTCCATTGTTTTCAAAATTCTGCTGACGCTTAAAAATGCTTCAGAACTCTTCCATTGTTCTCGGAATTCTGCTGACGTTTAATAATGCTTCGCAACTCTTTCATTGTTCTCGGAATTCCACTGACGTTTAAAAATGCTTCGGAACTCATCCATTGTTCTCGGAATTCCGTTGAAGTTTAAAAATGCTTCGAAACTCTTCCATTGTTCTCGGAATTCTGCTGACATATAAAAATGCTTCGGAAATCTTGCATTGTTCTCGGCATTCCGCTGACGTCTAAAAATGCTTCGGAACTCTTCCATTGCTCTCGGAATTCTGCTGAAGTTTAAAAATGTTTCAGAACTCTTACATTGTTCTCGGAATTCTGCTGACGTTTAAAAATGCTTCGGAACTCTTCCATTGTTCTCAGAATTCAGCTGAAGTTTAAAAATGCTTCGGAACTCTTCCATTGTTCTCGGAATTCTGCTGAAGTTTAAAAATGCTACGTAACTCTTCCATTGTTCTCAGAATTCCGCTGACGTTTAAAAATGCTTTGGAACTCTTCCATTGCTCTCGGAATTCTGCTGAAGTTTAAAAATGCTTCGGAACTCTTCCATTGTTCTCGGAATTCTGCTGAAGTTTAAAAATGCTTCGGAACTCTTCCATTGTTCTCGGAATTCCGTTGAAGTTTAAAAATACTTCGAAACTCTTCCATTGTTCTCGGAATTCTGCTGAAGTTTAAAAATGCTTCGGAACTCTTCCATTGTTCTCAGAATTCCGCTAACGTTTAAAAATGCTTCGGAAATCTTCCATTGTTTTCAAAATTCCGCTGACGCTTAAAAATGCTTCAGAACTCTTCCATTGTTCTCGGAATTCCGCTGACGTTTAATAATGCTTCGCAACTTTTTCATTGTTCTCGGAATTCCGCTGACGGTTAAAAATGCTTCGGAACTCTTCCATTGTTCTCGGAATTCCGTTGAAGTTTAAAAATGCTTCGAAACTCTTCCATTGTTCTCGGAATTCTGCTGACGTTTAAAAATGCTTCGGAACTCTTCCATTGTTCTCGGAATTCTGCTGAAGTTTAAAAATGCTTCGGAACTCTTCCATTGTTCTCGGAATTCCGCTGACATATAAAAATGCTTTGAAAATCTTGCATTGTTCTCGGCATTCCGCTGACGTTTAAAATTGCTTCGGAACTCTTCAATTGTTCTCGGAATTCTGTTGAACTTTTAAAATGCTTTGGAACTCTTCCATTGCTCTCGGAATTCTGTTGAAGTTTAAAAATGCTTCTAAACTCTTCCATTGTTCTCGGAATTCCGCTGACATATAAAAATGCTTCGGAAATCTTGCATTGTTCTCGGCATTCCGCTGACGTTTAAAAATGCTTCGGAACTCTTCCATTGTTCTCGGAATTCTGCTGAAGTTTAAAAATGCTTCAGAACTCTTCCATTGTTCTCAGAATTCCGCTGACGTTTAAAAATGCTTCGGAAATCTTCCATTGTTTTCAAAATTCCGCTGACGTTTAAAAATGCTTCAGAACTATTCCATTGTTCTCAGAATTCTGCTGACGTTTAAAAATGCTTCGGAACTCTTCCATTGTTCTCGGAATTCCGCTGACGTTTAAAAATGCTTCACAACTCTTCCATTGTTCACGGAATTCCACTGACGTTTAAAAATGCTTCACAACTCTTCCATTGTTCTCGGAATTCCGCTGACTTTTAAAAATGCTTCGGAAATCTTCCATTGTTTTCAAAATTCCGCTGACGCTTAAAAATGCTTCAGAACTCTTCCATTGTTCTCGGAATTCTGCTGAAGTTTAAAAATGCTTCAGAACTCTTACATTGTTCTCGGAATTCTGCTGACGTTTAAAAATGCCTCGGAACTCTTCCATTGTTCTCTGAATTCCGCTGACGTTTAAAAATGCTTCGGTACTCTTCCTTTGTTCTCGGAATTCCGCTGACATATAAAAATGCTTCGGAAATCTTGCATTGTTCTCGGCATTCCGCTGACGTTTAAAAATGCTTCGGAACTCTTCAATTGTTCTCGGAATTCTGCCGAACTTTTAAAATGCTTTGGAACTCTTCCATTGCTCTCGGAATTCTGCTGAAGTTTAAAAATGCTTCAGAACTCTTCCATTGTTCTCGGAATTCTGCTGTAGTTTAAAAATGCTTCGGAACTCTTCCATTGTTCTCGGAATTCCGCTGACGTTTAAAAATGCTTCGGAAATCTTCCATTGTTTTCAAAATTCCGCTGACGTTTAAAAATGCTTCAGAACTCTTCCATTGTTCTCGGAATTCCGCTGACATATAAAAATGCTTCGGAAATCTTGCATTGTTCTCGGCATTCCGCTGACATTTAAAAATGCTTCGGAAATCTTCCATTGATATCAAAATTCCGCTGACGCTTAAAAATGCTTCAGAACTCTTCCATTGTTCTCGGAATTCCGCTGACGTTTAATAATGCTTCGCAACTTTTTCATTGTTCTCGGAATTCCGCTGACAGTTAAAAATGCTTCGGAACTCTTCCATTGTTCTCGGAATTCCGTTGAAGTTTAAAAATGCTTCGAAACTCTTCCATTGTTCTCGGAATTCTGCTGAAGTTTAAAAATGCTTCAGAACTCTTCCATTGTTCTCGGAATTCCGCTGACGTTTAATAATGCTTCGCAACTCTTTCATTGTTCTCGGAATTCCGCTGACGTTTAAAAATGCTTCGAAACTCTTCCATTGTTCTCGGAATTCTGCTGAAGTTTAAAAATGCTTCGGAACTCTTCCATTGTTCTCGGAATTCCGCTGACATATAAAAATGCTTTGAAAATCTTGCATTGTTCTCGGCATTCCGCTGACGTTTAAAATTGCTTCGGAACTCTTCAATTGTTCTCGGAATTCTGTTGAACTTTTAAATTGCTTTGGAACTCTTCCATTGCTCTCGGAATTCTGCTGAAGTTTAAAAATGCTTCAGAACTCTTACTTTGTTCTCGGAATTCTGCTGACATTTAAAAATGCTTCGGAACTCTACCATTGTTCTCGGAATTCCGCTGAAGTTTAAAAATGCTTAAAATCTCTTACATTGTACTCGGAATTCCGCTGAAGTTTAAAAATGCTTCGGAACTCTTCCATTGCTCTCGGAATTCTGCTGAAGTTTAAAAATGCTTCAGAACTCTTACATTGTTCTCGGAATTCTGCTGACGTTTAAAAATGCTTCGGAACTCTTCCATTGTTCTCAGAATTCCGCTGAAGTTTAAAAATGCTTCGGTACTCTTCCATTGTTCTCGGAATTCCGCTGACATATAAAAATGCTTCGGAAATCTTGCATTGTTCTCGGCATTCCGCTGACGTTTAAAAATGCTTCGGAACTCTTCAATTGTTCTCGGAATTCTGCTGAACTTTTAAAATGCTTTGGAACTCTTCCATTGCTCTCGGAATTCTGCTGAAGTTTAAAAATGCTTCAGAACTCTTCCATTGTTTTCGGAATTCTGCTGAAGTTTAAAAATGCTTCGGAACTCTTCCATTGTTCTCAGAATTCCACTGACGTTTAAAAATGCTTTGGAAATCTTCCATTGTTTTCAAAATTCCGCTGACGCTTAAAAATGCTTCAGAACTCTTCCATTGTTCTCGGAATTCCGCTGACGTTTAATAATGCTTCGCAACTTTTTCATTGTTCTCGGAATTCCGCTGACGGTTAAAAATGCTTCGGAACTCTTCAATTGTTCTCGGAATTCTGTTGAACTTTTAAAATGCTTTGGAACTCTTCCATTGCTCTCGGAATTCTGCTGAAGTTTAAAAATGCTTCAGAACTCTTACATTGTTCTCGGAATTCTGCTGACGTTTAAAAATGCTTCGGAACTCTACCATTGTTCTCGGAATTCCGTTGAAGTTTAAAAATGCTTCGAAACTCTTCCATTGTTCTCGGAATTCTGCTGAAGTTTAAAAATGCTTCGGAACTCTTCCATTGTTCTCGGAATTCCGCTGACGTTTAATAATGCTTCGCAACTCTTTCATTGTTCTCGGAATTCCACTGACGTTTAAAAATGCTTCGGAACGCTTCCATTGTTCTCGGAATTCCGTTGAAGTTTAAAAATGCTTCGAAACTCTTCCATTGTTCTCGGAATTCTGCTGAAGTTTAAAAATGCTTCGGAACTCTTTCATTGTTCTCAGAATTCCGCTGACATTTAAAAATGCTTTGGTACTCTTCCATTGTTCTCGGAATTCCGCTGACATATAAAAATGCTTCGGAAATCTTGCATTGTTCTCGGCATTCCGCTGACGTTTAAAAATGCTTCGGAACTCTTCCATTGTTCTCGGAATTCTGCTGAAGTTTAAAAATGCTTCAGAACTCTTCCATTGTTCTCAGAATTCCGCTGACGTTTAAAAATGCTTCGGAAATCTTCCATTGTTTTCAAAATTCCGCTGACGTTTAAAAATGCTTCAGAACTATTCCATTGTTCTCAGAATTCTGCTGACGTTTAAAAATGCTTCGGAACTCTTCCATTGTTCTCGGAATTCCGCTGACGTTTAAAAATGCTTCACAACTCTTCCATTGTTCTCGGAATTCCGCTGACGTTTAAAAATGCTTCACAACTCTTCCATTGTTCTCGGAATTCCGCTGACTTTTAAAAATGCTTCGGAAATCTTCCATTGTTTTCAAAATTCCGCTGACGCTTAAAAATGCTTCAGAACTCTTCCATTGTTCTCGGAATTCTGCTGAAGTTTAAAAATGCTAAAGAACTCTTACATTGTTCTCGGAATTCTGCTGACGTTTAAAAATGCTTCGGAACTCTTCCATTGTTCTCTGAATTCCGCTGATGTTTAAAAATGCTTCGGTACTCTTTCTTTGTTCTCGGAATTCCGCTGACATATAAAAATGCTTCGGAAATCTTGCATTGTTCTCGGCATTCCGCTGACGTTTAAAAATGCTTCGGAAATCTTCCATTGTTTTCAAAATTCCGCTGACGCTTAAAAATGCTTCAGAACTCTTCCATTGTTCTCGGAATTCTGCTGACGTTTAATAATGCTTCGCAACTCTTTCATTGTTCTCGGAATTCCACTGACGTTTAAAAATGCTTCGGAACTCATCCATTGTTCTCGGAATTCCGTTGAAGTTTAAAAATGCTTCGAAACTCTTCCATTGTTCTCGGAATTCTGCTGACATATAAAAATGCTTCGGAAATCTTGCATTGTTCTCGGCATTCCGCTGACGTTTAAAAATGCTTCGGAACTCTTCCATTGCTCTCAGAATTCCGCTGACGTTTAAAAATGCTTTGGAACTCTTCCATTGCTCTCGGAATTCTGCTGAAGTTTAAAAATGCTTCGGAACTCTTCCATTGTTCTCGGAATTCTGCTGAAGTTTAAAAATGCTTCGGAACTCTTCCATTGTTCTCAGAATTCCGCTAACGTTTAAAAATGCTTCGGAAATCTTCCATTGTTTTCAAAATTCCGCTGACGCTTAAAAATGCTTCAGAACTCTTCCATTGTTCTCGGAATTCCGCTGACGTTTAATAATGCTTCGCAACTCTTTCATTGTACTCGGAATTCCGCTAACGTTTAAAAATGCTTCGGAACTCTTCCATTGTTCTCGGAATTCCGTTGAAGTTTAAAAATGCTTCGAAACTCTTCCATTGTTCTGGGAATTCTGCTGAAGTTTAAAAATGCTTCAGAACTCTTCCATTGTTCTCGGAATTCCGCTGACGTTTAATAATGCTTCGCAACTCTTCCATTGTTCTCGGAATTCGTGTGAATTTTAAAAATGCTTCGGAACTCTTCTATTGTTCTCGGAATTCCGCTGAAATTTAAAAATGCTTAAAATCTCTTACATTGTACTCGGAATTCCGCTGAAGTTTAAAAATGCTTCGGAACTCTTCCATTGTTCTCGGAATTCTGCTGAAGTTTAAAAATGCTTCAGAACTCTTCCATTGTTCTCAGAATTCCGCTGACGTTTAAAAATGCTTCGGAAATCTTCCATTGTTTTCAAAATTCCGCTGACGTTTAAAAATGCTTCAGAACTATTCCATTGTTCTCAGAATTCTGCTGACGTTTAAAAATGCTTCAGAACTCTTCCATTGTTCTCGGAATTCCGCTGACGTTTAAAAATGCTTCACAACTCTTCCATTGTTCTCGGAATTCCGCTGACGTTTAAAAATGCTTCACAACTCTTCCATTGTTCTCGGAATTCCGCTGACTTTTAAAAATGCTTCGGAAATCTTCCATTGTTTTCAAAATTCCGCTGACGCTTAAAAATGCTTCAGAACTCTTCCATTGTTCTCGGAATTCTGCTGACGTTTAATAATGCTTCGCAACTCTTTCATTGTTCTCGGAATTCCACTGACGTTTAAAAATGCTTCGGAACTCATCCATTGTTCTCGGAATTCCGTTGAAGTTTAAAAATGCTTCGAAACTCTTCCATTGTTCTCGGAATTCTGCTGACATATAAAAATGCTTCGGAAATCTTGCATTGTTCTCAGAATTCAGCTGAAGTTTAAAAATGCTTCGGAACTCTTCCATTGTTCTCGGAATTCTGCTGAAGTTTAAAAATGCTACGTAACTCTTCCATTGTTCTCAGAATTCCGCTGACGTTTAAAAATGCTTTGGAACTCTTCCATTGCTCTCGGAATTCTGCTGAAGTTTAAAAATGCTTCGGAACTCTTCCATTGTTCTCGGAATTCTGCTGAAGTTTAAAAATGCTTCGGAACTCTTCCATTGTTCTCGGAATTCCGTTGAAGTTTAAAAATACTTCGAAACTCTTCCATTGTTCTCGGAATTCTGCTGAAGTTTAAAAATGCTTCGGAACTCTTCCATTGTTCTCAGAATTCCGCTAACGTTTAAAAATGCTTCGGAAATCTTCCATTGTTTTCAAAATTCCGCTGACGCTTAAAAATGCTTCAGAACTCTTCCATTGTTCTCGGAATTCCTTTGACGTTTAATAATGCTTCGCAACTCTTTCATTGTACTCGGAATTCCGCTAACGTTTAAAAATGCTTCGGAACTCTTCCATTGTTCTCGGAATTCCGTTGAAGTTTAAAAATGCTTCGAAACTCTTCCATTGTTCTGGGAATTCTGCTGAAGTTTAAAAATGCTTCAGAACTCTTCCATTGTTCTCGGAATTCCGCTGACGTTTAATAATGCTTCGCAACTCTTTCATTGTTCTCGGAATTCCGCTGATGTTTAAAAATGCTTCGGAACTCTTCCATTGTTCTCGGAATTCTGTTGAAGTTTAAAAATGCTTCTAAACTCTTCCATTGTTCTCGGAATTCCGCTGACATATAAAAATGCTTCGGAAATCTTGCATTGTTCTCGGCATTCCGCTGACATTTAAAAATGCTTCGGAACTCTTCAATTGTTCTCGGAATTCTGCCGAACTTTTAAAATGCTTTGGAACTCTTCCATTGTTCTCGGAATTCTGCTGTAGTTTAAAAATGCTTCGGAACTCTTCCATTGTTCTCAGAATTCCGCTGACGTTTAAAAATGCTTTGGAAATCTTCCATTGTTTTCAAAATTCCGCTGACGTTTAAAAATGCTTCAGAACTCTTCCATTGTTCTCGGAATTCCGCTGACGTTTTAAAATGCTTCGGTACTCTTCCATTGTTCTCGGAATTCCGCTGACATATAAAAATGCTTCGGAAATCTTGCATTGTTCTCGGCATTCCGCTGACGTTTAAAAATGCTTCGGAACTCTTCCATTGTTCTCAGAATTCCGCTGACGTTTAAAAATGCTTCGGAAATCTTCCATAGTTTTCAAAATTCCGCTGAAGTTTAAAAATGCTTCAGAACTCTTCCATTGTTCTCGGAATTCCGCTGACGTTTAAAAATGCTTTGGAACTCTTCCATTATTCTCGGAAATCTGCTGAAGTTTAAAAATGCTTCGGAACTCTTCCATTGTTCTCAGAATTCCGCTGAAGTTTAAAAATGCTTCGGTACTCTTCCATTGTTCTCGGAATTCCGCTGACATATAAAAATGCTTCGGAAATCTTGCATTGTTCTCGGCATTCCGCTGACGTTTAAAAATGCTTCGGAACTCTTCAATTGTTCTCGGAATTCTGCTGAACTTTTAAAATGCTTTGGAACTCTTCCATTGCTCTCAGAATTCTGCTGAAGTTTAAAAATGCTTCAGAACTCTTCCATTGTTTTCGGAATTCTGCTGAAGTTTAAAAATGCTTCGGAACTCTTCCATTGTTCTCAGAATTCCACTGACGTTTAAAAATGCTTCGGAAATCTTCCATTGTTTTCAAAATTCCGCTGACGCTTAAAAATGCTTCAGAACTCTTCCATTGTTCTCGGAATTCCGCTGACGTTTAATAATGTTTCGCAACTTTTTCATTGTTCTTGGAATTCCGCTGACGGTTAAAAATGCTTCGGAACTCTTCAATTGTTCTCGGAATTCTGCTGAACTTTTAAAATGCTTTGGAACTCTTCCATTGCTCTCGGAATTCTGCTGAAGTTTAAAAATGCTTCAGAACTCTTACATTGTTCTCGGAATTCTGCTGAAGTTTAAAAATGCTTCGGTACTCTTCCATTGTTCTCGGAATTCCGCTGACATATAAAAATGCTTCGGAAAACTTGCATTGTTCTCGGCATTCCACTGACGTTTAAAAATGCTTCGGAACTCTTCCATTGTTCTCAGAATTCCGCTGACGTTTAAAAATGCTTCGGAAATCTTCCATTGTTTTCAAAATTCCGCTGACGTTTAAAAATGCTTCAGAACTCTTCCATTGTTCTCGGAATTCCTCTGACGTTTAAAAATGCTTTGGAACTCTTCCATTGTTCTTGGAATTCTGCTGAAGTTTAAAAATGCTTCGGAACTCTTCCATTGTTCTCAGAATTCCGCTGACGTTTAAAAATGCTTCGGTACTCTTCCATTGTTCTCGCAATTCCACTGACAAATAAAAATGCTTCGGAAATCTTGCATTGTTCTCGGCATTCCGCTGACGTTTAAAAATGCTTCGGAACTCTTCAATTGTTCTCGGAATTCTGCTGAAGTTTAAAATGCTTTGGAACTCTTCCATTGCTCTCGGAATTCTGCTGAAGTTTAAAAATGCTTTCGAACTCTTCCATTGTTCTTGGAATTCTGCTGAAGTTTAAAAATGTTTTGGAACTCTTCCATTGTTCTCAGAATTCCGCTGACGTTTAAAAATGCTTCGGAAATCTTCCATTGTTTTCAAAATTCCGCTGACATATAAAAATGCTTCGGAAATCTTGCATTGTTCTCGGCATTCCGCTGACGTTTAAAAATGCTTCAGAATTCTTCAATTGTTCTCGGAATTCTGCTGAACTTTTAAAATGCTTTGGAACTCTTCCATTGCTCTCGGAATTCTGCTGAAGTTTAAAAATGCTTCGGAACTCTTCCATTGTTCTCGGAATTCCGTTGAAGTTTAAAAATGCTTCGAAACTCTTCCATTGTTCTCAGAATTCCGCTAACATTTAAAAATGCTTCAGAAATCTTCCATTGTTTTCAAAATTCCGCTGACGCTTAAATATGCTTCAGAACTCTTCCATTGTTCTCGGAATTCCGCTGACGTTTAATAATGCTTCGCAACTCTTTCATTGTACTCGGAATTCCGCTAACGTTTAAAAATGCTTCGGAACTCTTCCATTGTTCTCGGAATTCCGTTGAAGTTTAAAAATGCTTCGAAACTCTTCCATTGTTCTGGGAATTCTGCTGAAGTTTAAAAATGCTTCAGAACTCTTCCATTGTTCTCGGAATTCCGCTGATGTTTAAACATGCTTCGGAACTCATCCATTGTTCTCGGAATTCTGTTGAAGTTTAAAAATGCTTCTAAACTCTTCCATTGTTCTCGGAATTCTGCTGAAGTTTAAAAATGCTTCGGAACTCTTCCATTGTTCTCGGAATTCCGCTGACATATAAAAATGCTTCGGAAATCTTGCATTGTTCTTGGCATTCCGCTGACGTTTAAAAATGCTTCGGAACTCTTCAATTGTTCTCGGAATTCTGCCGAACTTTTAAAATGCTTTGGAACTCTTCCATTGCTCTCGCAATTCTGCTGACGTTTAAAAATGCTTCGGAACTCTTCCATTGTTCTCGGAATTCTGTTGACGTTTAAAAATGCTTCGGAACTCTTCTATTGTTCTCAAAATTCCGCTGATGTTTAAAAATGCTTCACAACTCTTCAATTGTTCTCGGAATTCTGCTGACTTTTAAAAATACTTCGAAACTCTTCCATTGTTCTCCAAATTCCGCTGAAGTTTAAAAATGCTTCGGAACCCTTCCATTGTTCTCGGAATTCTGCTGAAGTTTAAAAATGTTTCGGAACTCTTCCATTGTTCTCAGAATTCCGCTGAAGTTTAAAAATGCTTCGGACCTCTTCCATTGTTCTAGGAATTCTGCTGAAGTTTAAAAATTCATCTGAACTCTTCCATTATTCTCGGAATTCGTGTGAATTTTAAAAATGCTTCGGAACTCTTCTATTGTTCTCGGAATTCCGCTGAAGTTTAAAAATGCTTAAAATCTCTTACATTGTACTCGGAAATCCGCTGAAGTTTAAAAATGCTTCGGAACTCTTCCATTGCTCTCGGAATTCTGCTGAAGTTTAAAAATGCTTCAGAACTCTTACATTGTTCTCGGAATTCTGCTGAAGTTTAAAAATGCTTCGGTACTCTTCCATTGTTCTCGGAATTCCGCTGACATATAAAAATGCTTCGGAAATCTTGCATTGTTCTCGGCATTCCGCTGACGTTTAAAAATGCTTCGGAACTCTTCCATTGTTCTCAGCATTCCGCTGACGTTTAAAAATGCTTCGGAAATCTTCCATTGTTTTCAAAATTCCGCTGACGTTTAAAAATGCTTCAGAACTCTTCCATTGTTCTCGGAATTCCGCTGACGTTTAAAAATGCTTTGGAACTCTTCCATTATTCTCGGAATTCTGCTGAAGTTTAAAAATGCTTCGGAACTCTTCCATTGTTCTCAGAATTCCGCTGACGTTTAAAAATGCTTTGGAACTCTTCCATTGTTCTTGGAATTCTGCTGAAGTTTAAAAATGCTTCGGAACTCTTCCATTGTTCTCAGAATTCCGCTGACGTTTAAAAATGCTTCGGACCTCTTCCATTGTTCTAGGAATTCTGCTGAAGTTTAAAAATTCATCTGAACTCTTCCATTATTCTCGGAATTCGTGTGAATTTTAAAAATGCTTCGGAACTCTTCTATTGTTCTCGGAATTCCGCTGAAGTTTAAAAATGCTTAAAATCTCTTACATTGTACTCGGAAATCCGCTGAAGTTTAAAAATGCTTCGGAACTCTTCCTTTGCTCTTGGAATTCTGCTGAAGTTTAAAAATGCTTCAGAACTCTTACATTGTTCTCGGAATTCTGCTGACGTTTAAAAATGCTTCGGAACTCTTCCATTGTTCTCGGAATTCCGTTGAAGTTTAAAAATGCTTCGAAACTCTTCCATTGTTCTGGGAATTCTGCTGAAGTTTAAAAATGCTTCAGAACTCTTCCATTGTTCTCGGAATTCCGCTGACGTTTAATAATGCTTCGCAACTCTTTCATTGTTCTCGGAATTCCGCTGATGTTTAAAAATGCTTCGGAACTCTTCCATTGTTCTCGGAATTCCGTTGAAGTTTAAAAATGCTTCGAAACTCTTCCATTGTTCTCGGAATTCTGCTGAAGTTTAAAAATGCTTCGGAACTCTTCCATTGTTCTCAGAATTCCGCTAACGTTTAAAAATGCTTCGGAAATCTTCCATTGTTTTCAAAATTCCGCTGACGCTTAAAAATGCTTCAGAACTCTTCCATTGTTCTCGGAATTCCACTGACGTTTAATAATGCTTCGCAACTCTTTCATTGTACTCGGAATTCCGCTAACGTGTAAAAATGCTTCGGAACTCTTCCATTGTTCTCGGAATTCCGTTGAAGTTTAAAAATGCTTCGGAACTCTTCCATTGTTCTCGGAATTCCGTTGAAGTTTAAAAATGCTTCGGAACTCTTCCATTGTTCTCAGAATTCCACTGACATATAAAAATGCTTCGGAAATCTGGCATTGTTCTCGGCATTCCGCTGACGTTTAAAAATGCTTCGGAACTCTTCAATTGTTCTCGGAATTCTGCTGAAGTTTAAAATGCTTTGGAACTCTTCCATTGCTCTCGGAATTCAGCTGAAGTTTAAAAATGCTTCGGAACTCTTCCATTGTTCTCGGAATTCTGCTGAAGTTTAAAAATGTTTTGGAACTCTTCCATTGTTCTCAGAATTCCGCTGACGTTTAAAAATGCTTCGGAAATCTTCCATTGTTTTCAAAATTCCGCTGACATAAAAATGCTTCGGAAATCTTGCATTGTTCTCGGCATTCCGCTGACGTTTAAAAATGCTTCAGAATTCTTCAATTGTTCTCGGAATTCTGCTGAACTTTTAAAATGCTTTGGAACTCTTCCATTGCTCTCGGAATTCTGCTGAAGTTTAAAAATGCTTCGGAACTCTTCCATTGTTCTCGGAATTCCGTTGAAGTTTAAAAATGCTTCGAAACTCTTCCATTGTTCTCGGAATTCTGCTGAAGTTTAAAAATGCTTCGGAACTCTTCCATTGTTCTCGGAATTCCGCTGACGTTTAAAAATGCTTCACAACTCTTCCATTGTTCTCGGAATTCCGCTGACTTTTAAAAATACTTCGAAACTCTTCCATTGTTCTCCAAATTCCGCTGAAGTTTAAAAATGCTTCGGAACCCTTCCATTGTTCTCGGAATTCTGCTGAAGTTTAAAAATGCTTCGGAACTCTTCCATTGTTCTCAGAATTCTGCTGACGTTTAAAAATGCTTCGGAACTCTTCCATTGTTCTCGGAATTCCGCTGAAGTTTAAAAATGCTTCGGACCTCTTCCATTGTTCTAGGAATTCTGCTGAAGTCTAAAAATTCATCTGAACTCTTCCATTATTCTCGGAATTCGTGTGAATTTTAAAAATGCTTCGGAACTCTTCTATTGTTCTCGGAATTCCGCTGAAGTTTAAAAATGCTTAAAATCTCTTACATTGTACTCGGAATTCCGCTGAAGTTTAAAAATGCTTCGGAACTCTTCCATTGCTCTCGGAATTCTGCTGAAGTTTAAAAATGCTTCAGAACTCTTACATTGTTCTCGGAATTCTGCTGACGTTTAAAAATGCTTCGGAATTCTTCCATTGTTCTCTGAATTCCGCTGACGTTTAAAAATGCTTCGGTACTCTTCCTTTGTTCTCGGAATTCCGCTGACATATAAAAATGCTTCGGAAATCTTGCATTGTTCTCGGCATTCCGCTGACGTTTAAAAATGCTTCGGAACTCTTCAATTGTTCTCAGAATTCTGCCGAACTTTTAAAATGCTTTGGAACTCTTCCATTGCTCTCGGAATTCTGCTGAAGTTTAAAAATGCTTCAGAACTCTTCCATTGTTCTCGGAATTCTGCTGTAGTTTAAAAATGCTTCGGAACTCTTCCATTGTTCTCAGAATTCCGCTGACGTTTAAAAATGCTTTGGAAATCTTCCATTGTTTTCAAAATTCCGCTGACGTTTAAAAATGCTTCAGAACTCTTCCATTGTTCTCGGAATTCCGCTGACGTTTTAAAATGCTTCGGTACTCTTCCATTGTTCTCGGAATTCCGCTGACATATAAAAATGCTTCGGAAATCTTGCATTGTTCTCGGCATTCCGCTGACGTTTAAAAATGCTTCGGAACTCTTCCATTGTTCTCAGAATTCCGCTGACGTTTAAAAATGCTTCGGAAATCTTCCATAGTTTTCAAAATTCCGCTGAAGTTTAAAAATGCTTCAGAACTCTTCCATTGTTCTCGGAATTCCGCTGACGTTTAAAAATGCTTTGGAACTCTTCCATTATTCTCGGAAATCTGCTGAAGTTTAAAAATGCTTCGGAACTCTTCCATTGTTCTCAGAATTCCGCTGAAGTTTAAAAATGCTTCGGTACTCTTCCATTGTTCTCGGAATTCCGCTGACATATAAAAATGCTTCGGAAATCTTGCATTGTTCTCGGCATTCCGCTGACGTTTAAAAATGCTTCGGAACTCTTCAATTGTTCTCGGAATTCTGCTGAACTTTTAAAATGCTTTGGAACTCTTCCATTGCTCTCAGAATTCTGCTGAAGTTTAAAAATGCTTCAGAACTCTTCCATTGTTTTCGGAATTCTGCTGAAGTTTAAAAATGCTTCGGAACTCTTCCATTGTTCTCAGAATTCCACTGACGTTTAAAAATGCTTCGGAAATCTTCCATTGTTTTCAAAATTCCGCTGACGCTTAAAAATGCTTCAGAACTCTTCCATTGTTCTCGGAATTCCGCTGACGTTTAATAATGCTTCGCAACTTTTTCATTGTTCTTGGAATTCCGCTGACGGTTAAAAATGCTTCGGAACTCTTCAATTGTTCTCGGAATTCTGTTGAACTTTTAAAATGCTTTGGAACTCTTCCATTGCTCTCGGAATTCTGCTGAAGTTTAAAAATGCTTCAGAACTCTTCCATTGTTCTCGGAATTCTGCTGAAGTTTAAAAATGCTTCGGAACTCTTCCATTGTTCTCGGAATTCCGCTGACGTTTAATAATGCTTCGCAACTCTTTCATTGTTCTCGGAATTCCACTGACGTTTAAAAATGCTTCGGAACGCTTCCATTGTTCTCGGAATTCCGCTGAAGTTTAAAAATGCTTTGAAACTCTTCCATTGTTCTCGGAATTCTGCTGAAGTTTAAAAATGCTTCGGAACTCTTTCATTGTTCTCAGAATTCCGCTGACATTTAAAAATGCTTTGGTACTCTTCCATTGTTCTCGGAATTCCGCTGACATATAAAAATGCTTCGGAAATCTTGCATTGTTCTCGGCATTCCGCTGACGTTTAAAAATGCTTCGGAACTCTTCAATTGTTCTCGGAATTCTGCTGAACTTTTAAAATGCTTTGGAACTCTTCCATTGCTCTCGGAATTCTGCTGAAGTTTAAAAATGCTTCAGAACTCTTACATTGTTCTCGGAATTCTGCTGAAGTTTAAAAATGCTTCGGTACTCTTCCATTGTTCTCGCAATTCCACTGACATATAAAAATGCTTCGGAAATCTTGCATTGTTCTCGGCATTCCGCTGACGTTTAAAAATGCTTCGGAACTCTTCAATTGTTCTCGGAATTCTGCTGAAGTTTAAAATGCTTTGGAACTCTTCCATTGCTCTCGGAATTCTGCTGAAGTTTAAAAATGCTTTCGAACTCTTCCATTGTTCTTGGAATTCTGCTGAAGTTTAAAAATGTTTTGGAACTCTTCCATTGTTCTCAGAATTCCGCTGACGTTTAAAAATGCTTCGGAAATCTTCCATTGTTTTCAAAATTCCGCTGACATATAAAAATGCTTCGGAAATCTTGCATTGTTCTCGGCATTCCGCTGACGTTTAAAAATGCTTCAGAATTCTTCAATTGTTCTCGGAATTCTGCTGAACTTTTAAAATGCTTTGGAACTCTTCCATTGCTCTCGGAATTCTGCTGAAGTTTAAAAATGCTTCGGAACTCTTCCATTGTTCTCGGAATTCCGTTGAAGTTTAAAAATGCTTCGAAACTCTTCCATTGTTCTCAGAATTCCGCTAACATTTAAAAATGCTTCAGAAATCTTCCATTGTTTTCAAAATTCCGCTGACGCTTAAATATGCTTCAGAACTCTTCCATTGTTCTCGGAATTCCGCTGACGTTTAATAATGCTTCGCAACTCTTTCATTGTACTCGGAATTCCGCTAACGTTTAAAAATGCTTCGGAACTCTTCCATTGTTCTCGGAATTCCGTTGAAGTTTAAAAATGCTTCGAAACTCTTCCATTGTTCTGGGAATTCTGCTGAAGTTTAAAAATGCTTCAGAACTCTTCCATTGTTCTCGGAATTCCGCTGATGTTTAAACATGCTTCGGAACTCATCCATTGTTCTCGGAATTCTGTTGAAGTTTAAAAATGCTTCTAAACTCTTCCATTGTTCTCGGAATTCTGCTGAAGTTTAAAAATGCTTCGGAACTCTTCCATTGTTCTCGGAATTCCGCTGACATATAAAAATGCTTCGGAAATCTTGCATTGTTCTTGGCATTCCGCTGACGTTTAAAAATGCTTCGGAACTCTTCAATTGTTCTCGGAATTCTGCCGAACTTTTAAAATGCTTTGGAACTCTTCCATTGCTCTCGCAATTCTGCTGACGTTTAAAAATGCTTCGGAACTCTTCAATTGTTCTCGGAATTCTGCTGAAGTTTAAAATGCTTTGGAACTCTTCCATTGCTCTCGGAATTCTGCTGAAGTTTAAAAATGTTTTGGAACTCTTCCATTGTTCTCAGAATTCCGCTGACGTTTAAAAATGCTTCGGAAATCTTCCATTGTTTTCAAAATTCCGCTGACATATAAAAATGCTTCGGAAATCTTGCATTGTTCTCGGCATTCCGCTGACGTTTAAAAATGCTTCAGAATTCTTCAATTGTTCTCGGAATTCTGCTGAACTTTTAAAATGCTTTGGAACTCTTCCATTGCTCTCGGAATTCTGCTGAAGTTTAAAAATGCTTCGGAACTCTTCCATTGTTCTCGGAATTCCGTTGAAGTTTAAAAATGCTTCGAAACTCTTCCATTGTTCTCGGAATTCTGCTGAAGTTTAAAAATGCTTCGGAACTCTTCCATTGTTCTCAGAATTCCGCTAACATTTAAAAATGCTTCAGAAATCTTCCATTGTTTTCAAAATTCCGCTGACGCTTAAATATGCTTCAGAACTCTTCCATTGTTCTCGGAATTCCGCTGACATTTAATAATGCTTCGCAACTCTTTCATTGTACTCGGAATTCCGCTAACGTTTAAAAATGCTTCGGAACTCTTCCATTGTTCTCGGAATTCCGTTGAAGTTTGAAAATGCTTCGAAACTCTTCCATTGTTCTGGGAATTCTGCTGAAGTTTAAAAATGCTTCAGAACTCTTCCATTGTTCTCGGAATTCCGCTGATGTTTAAACATGCTTCGGAACTCATCCATTGTTCTCGGAATTCTGTTGAAGTTTAAAAATGCTTCTAAACTCTTCCATTGTTCTCGGAATTCTGCTGAAGTTTAAAAATGCTTCGGAACTCTTCCATTGTTCTCGGAATTCCGCTGACATATAAAAATGCTTCGGAAATCTTGCATTGTTCTCGGCATTCCGCTGACGTTTAAAAATGCTTCGGAACTCTTCAATTGTTCTCGGAATTCTGCTGAACTTTTAAAATGCTTTGGAACTCTTCCATTGCTCTCGCAATTCTGCTGACGTTTAAAAATGCTTCAGAACTCTTCCATTGTTCTCGGAATTCTGTTGACGTTTAAAAATGCTTCGGAACTCTTCTATTGTTCTCGGAATTCCGCTGACGTTTAAAAATGCTTCACAACTCTTCCATTGTTCTCGGAATTCCGCTGACTTTTAAAAATACTTCGAAACTCTTCCATTGTTCTCCAAATTCCGCTGAAGTTTAAAAATGCTTCGGAACCCTTCCATTGTTCTCGGAATTCTGCTGAAGTTTAAAAATGTTTCGGAACTCTTCCATTGTTCTCAGAATTCCGCTGAAGTTTAAAAATGCTTCGGACCTCTTCCATTGTTCTAGGAATTCTGCTGAAGTTTAAAAATTCATCTGAACTCTTCCATTATTCTCGGAATTCGTGTGAATTTTAAAAATGCTTCGGAACTCTTCTATTGTTCTCGGAATTCCGCTGAAGTTTAAAAATGCTTAAAATCTCTTACATTGTACTCGGAAATCCGCTGAAGTTTAAAAATGCTTCGGAACTCTTCCATTGCTCTCGGAAATCTGCTGAAGTTTAAAAATGCTTCAGAACTCTTACATTGTTCTCGGAATTCTGCTGACGTTTAAAAATGCTTCGGTACTCTTCCTTTGTTCTCGGAATTCCGCTGACATATAAAAATGCTTCGGTACTCTTCCTTTGTTCTCGGAATTCCGCTGACATATAAAAATGCTTCGGAAATCTTGCATTGTTCTCGGCATTCCGCTGACGTTTAAAAATGCTTCGGAACTTTTCAATTGTTCTCGGAATTCTGCCGAACTTTTAAAATGCTTTGGAACTCTTCCATTGCTCTCGGAATTCTGCTGAAGTTTAAAAATGCTTCAGAACTCTTCCATTGTTCTCGGAATTCTGCTGTAGTTTAAAAATGCTTCGGAACTCTTTCATTGTTCTCAGAATTCCGCTGACGTTTAAAAATGCTTCGGAAATCTTCCATTGTTTTCAAAATTCCGCTGACGTTTAAAAATGCTTCAGAACTCTTCCATTGTTCTCGGAATTCCGCTGACTTTTAAAAATACTTCGAAACTCTTCCATTGTTCTCCAAATTCTGCTGAAGTTTAAAAATGCTTCGGAACTCTTCCATTGTTCTCGGAATTCCGCTGACGTTTAAAAATGCTTCACAACTCTTCCATTGTTCTCGGAATTCCGCTGACTTTTAAAAATACTTCGAAACTCTTCCATTGTTCTCCAAATTCCGCTGAAGTTTAAAAATGCTTCGGAACCCTTCCATTGTTCTCGGAATTCTGCTGAAGTTTAAAAATGCTTCGGAACTCTTCCATTGTTCTCAGAATTCTGCTGACGTTTAAAAATGCTTCGGAACTCTTCCATTGTTCTCGGAATTCCGCTGAAGTTTAAAAATGCTTCGGACCTCTTCCATTGTTCTAGGAATTCTGCTGAAGTCTAAAAATTCATCTGAACTCTTCCATTATTCTCGGAATTCGTGTGAATTTTAAAAATGCTTCGGAACTCTTCTATTGTTCTCGGAATTCCGCTGAAAATTAAAAATGCTTAAAATCTCTTACATTGTACTCGGAATTCCGCTGAAGTTTAAAAATGCTTCGGAACTCTTCCATTGCTCTCGGAATTCTGCTGAAGTTTAAAAATGCTTCAGAACTCTTACATTGTTCTCGGAATTCTGCTGACGTTTAAAAATGCTTCGGAACTCTTCCATTGTTCTCTGAATTCCGCTGACGTTTAAAAATGCTTCGGTACTCTTCCTTTGTTCTCGGAATTCCGCTGACATATAAAAATGCTTCGGAAATCTTGCATTGTTCTCGGCATTGCGCTGACGTTTAAAAATGCTTCGGAACTCTTCAATTGTTCTCGGAATTCTGCCGAACTTTTAAAATGCTTTGGAACTCTTCCATTGCTCTCGGAATTCTGCTGAAGTTTAAAAATGCTTCGGAACCCTTCCATTGTTCTCGGAATTCTGCTGAAGTTTAAAAATGCTTCGGAACTCTTCCATTGTTCTCAGAATTCTGCTGACGTTTAAAAATGCTTCGGAACTCTTCCATTGTTCTCTGAATTCCGCTGACGTTTAAAAATGCTTCGGTACTCTTCCTTTGTTCTCGGAATTCCGCTGACATATAAAAATGCTTCGGAAATCTTGCATTGTTCTCGGCATTCCGCTGACGTTTAAAAATGCTTCGGAACTCTTCAATTGTTCTCGGAATTCTGCCGAACTTTTAAAATGCTTTGGAACTCTTCCATTGCTCTCGGAATTCTGCTGAAGTTTAAAAATGCTTCAGAACTCTTCCATTGTTTTCGGAATTCTGCTGAAGTTTAAAAATGCTTCGGAACTCTTCCATTGTTCTCAGAATTCCACTGACGTTTAAAAATGCTTCGGAAATCTTCCATTGTTTTCAAAATTCCGCTGACGCTTAAAAATGCTTCAGAACTCTTCCATTGTTCTCGGAATTCCGCTGACGTTTAATAATGCTTCGCAACTTTTTCATTGTTCTTGGAATTCCGCTGATGGTTAAAAATGCTTCGGAACTCTTCAATTGTTCTCGGAATTCTGTTGAACTTTTAAAATGCTTTGGAACTCTTCCATTGCTCTCGGAATTCTGCTGAAGTTTAAAAATGCTTCAGAACTCTTACATTGTTCTCGGAATTCTGCTGACGTTTAAAAATGCTTCGGAACTCTACCATTGTTCTCGGAATTCCGTTGAAGTTTAAAAATGCTTCGAAACTCTTCCATTGTTCTCGGAATTCTGCTGAAGTTTAAAAATGCTTCGGAACTCTTCCATTGTTCTCGGAATTCCGTTGAAGTTTAAAAATGCTTCGAAACTCTTCCATTGTTCTCGGAATTCTGCTGAAGTTTAAAAATGCTTCGGAACTCTTTCATTGTTCTCAGAATTCCGCTGACATTTAAAAATGCTTTGGTACTCTTCCATTGTTCTCGGAATTCCGCTGACATATAAAAATGCTTCGGAAATCTTGCATTGTTCTCGGCATTCCGCTGACGTTTAAAAATGCTTCGGAACTCTTCAATTGTTCTCGGAATTCTGCTGAACTTTTAAAATGCTTTGGAACTCTTCCATTGCTCTCGGAATTCTGCTGAAGTTTAAAAATGCTTCAGAACTCTTACATTGTTCTCGGAATTCTTGCTGAAGTTTAAAAATGCTTCGGTACTCTTCCATTGTTCTCGGAATTCCGCTGACATATAAAAATGCTTCGGAAATCTTGCATTGTTCTCGGCATTCCACTGACGTTTAAAAATGCTTCGGAACTCTTCCATTGTTCTCAGAATTCCGCTGACGTTTAAAAATGCTTTGGAACTCTTCCATTGTTCTCGCAATTCCACTGACATATAAAAATGCTTCGGAAATCTTGCATTGTTCTCGGCATTCCGCTGACGTTTAAAAATGCTTCGGAACTCTTCAATTGTTCTCGGAATTCTGCTGAAGTTTAAAATGCTTTGGAACTCTTCCATTGCTCTCGGAATTCTGCTGAAGTTTAAAAATGCTTCGGAACTCTTCCATTGTTCTTGGAATTCTGCTGAAGTTTAAAAATGTTTTGGAACTCTTCCATTGTTCTCAGAATTCCGCTGACGTTTAAAAATGCTTCGGAAATCTTCCATTGTTTTCAAAATTCCGCTGACATATAAAAATGCTTCGGAAATCTTGCATTGTTCTCGGCATTCCGCTGACGTTTAAAAATGCTTCAGAATTCTTCAATTGTTCTCGGAATTCTGCTGAACTTTTAAAATGCTTTGGAACTCTTCCATTGCTCTCGGAATTCTGCTGAAGTTTAAAAATGCTTCGGAACTCTTCCATTGTTCTCGGAATTCCGTTGAAGTTTAAAAATGCTTCGAAACTCTTCCATTGTTCTCGGAATTCTGCTGAAGTTTAAAAATGCTTCGGAACTCTTCCATTTTTCTCAGAATTCCGCTAACATTTAAAAATGCTTCAGAAATCTTCCATTGTTTTCAAAATTCCGCTGACGCTTAAATATGCTTCAGAACTCTTCCATTGTTCTCGGAATTCCGCTGACATTTAATAATGCTTCGCAACTCTTTCATTGTACTCGGAATTCCGCTAACGTTTAAAAATGCTTCGGAACTCTTCCATTGTTCTCGGAATTCCGTTGAAGTTTAAAAATGCTTCGAAACTCTTCCATTGTTCTGGGAATTCTGCTGAAGTTTAAAAATGCTTCAGAACTCTTCCATTGTTCTCGGAATTCCGCTGATGTTTAAACATGCTTCGGAACTCATCCATTGTTCTCGGAATTCTGTTGAAGTTTAAAAATGCTTCTAAACTCTTCCATTGTTCTCGGAATTCTGCTGAAGTTTAAAAATGCTTCGGAACTCTTCCATTGTTCTCGGAATTCCGCTGACATATAAAAATGCTTCGGAAATCTTGCATTGTTCTCGGCATTCCGCTGACGTTTAAGAATGCTTCGGAACTCTTCAATTGTTCTCGGAATTCTGCTGAACTTTTAAAATGCTTTGGAACTCTTCCATTGCTCTCGCAATTCTGCTGACGTTTAAAAATGCTTCAGAACTCTTCCATTGTTCTCGGAATTCTGTTGACGTTTAAAAATGCTTCGGAACTCTTCTATTGTTCTCGGAATTCCGCTGACGTTTAAAAATGCTTCACAACTCTTCCATTGTTCTCGGAATTCCGCTGACTTTTAAAATACTTCGAAACTCTTCCATTGTTCTCCAAATTCCGCTGAAGTTTAAAAATGCTTCGGAACCCTTCCATTGTTCTCGGAATTCTGCTGAAGTTTAAAAATGTTTCGGAACTCTTCCATTGTTCTCAGAATTCCGCTGAAGTTTAAAAATGCTTCGGACCTCTTCCATTGTTCTAGGAATTCTGCTGAAGTTTAAAAATTCATCTGAACTCTTCCATTATTCTCGGAATTCGTGTGAATTTTAAAAATGCTTCGGAACTCTTCTATTGTTCTCGGAATTCCGCTGAAGTTTAAAAATGCTTAAAATCTCTTACATTGTACTCGGAAATCCGCTGAAGTTTAAAAATGCTTCGGAACTCTTCCATTGCTCTCGGAATTCTGCTGAAGTTTAAAAATGCTTCAGAACTCTTACATTGTTCTCGGAATTCTGCTGACGTTTAAAAATGCTTCGGTACTCTTCCTTTGTTCTCGGAATTCCGCTGACATATAAAAATGCTTCGGTACTCTTCCTTTGTTCTCGGAATTCCGCTGACATATAAAAATGCTTCGGAAATCTTGCATTGTTCTCGGCATTCCGCTGACGTTTAAAAATGCTTCGGAACTTTTCAATTGTTCTCGGAATTCTGCCGAACTTTTAAAATGCTTTGGAACTCTTCCATTGCTCTCGGAATTCTGCTGAAGTTTAAAAATGCTTCAGAACTCTTCCATTGTTCTCGGAATTCTGCTGTAGTTTAAAAATGCTTCGGAACTCTTCCATTGTTCTCAGAATTCCGCTGACGTTTAAAAATGCTTCGGAAATCTTCCATTGTTTTCAAAATTCCGCTGACGTTTAAAAATGCTTCAGAACTCTTCCATTGTTCTCGGAATTCCGCTGACTTTTAAAAATACTTCGAAACTCTTCCATTGTTCTCCAAATTCTGCTGAAGTTTAAAAATGCTTCGGAACTCTTCCATTGTTCTCGGAATTCCGCTGACGTTTAAAAATGCTTCACAACTCTTCCATTGTTCACGGAATTCCGCTGACTTTTAAAAATACTTCGAAACTCTTCCATTGTTCTCCAAATTCCGCTGAAGTTTAAAAATGCTTCGGAACCCTTCCATTGTTCTCGGAATTCTGCTGAAGTTTAAAAATGCTTCGGAACTCTTCCATTGTTCTCAGAATTCTGCTGACGTTTAAAAATGCTTCGGAACTCTTCCATTGTTCTCGGAATGCCGCTGAAGTTTAAAAATGCTTCGGACCTCTTCCATTGTTCTAGGAATTCTGCTGAAGTCTAAAAATTCATCTGAACTCTTCCATTATTCTCGGAATTCGTGTGAATTTTAAAAATGCTTCGGAACTCTTCTATTGTTCTCGGAATTCCGCTGAAGTTTAAAAATGCTTAAAATCTCTTACATTGTACTCGGAATTCTGCTGACGTTTAAAAATGCTTCGGAACTCTTCCATTGTTCTCTGAATTCCGCTGACGTTTAAAAATGCTTCGGTACTCTTCCTTTGTTCTCGGAATTCCGCTGACATATAAAAATGCTTCGGAAATCTTGCATTGTTCTCGGCATTCCGCTGACGTTTAAAAATGCTTCGGAACTCTTCAATTGTTCTCGGAATTCTGCCGAACTTTTAAAATGCTTTGGAACTCTTCCATTGCTCTCGGAATTCTGCTGAAGTTTAAAAATGCTTCAGAACTCTTCCATTGTTCTCGGAATTCTGCTGTAGTTTAAAAATGCTTCGGAACTCTTCCATTGTTCTCAGAATTCCGCTGACGTTTAAAAATGCTTCGGAAATCTTCCATTGTTTTCAAAATTCCGCTGACGTTTAAAAATGCTTCAGAAATCTTCCATTGTTCTCGGAATTCCGCTGACGTTTTAAAATGCTTCGGTACTCTTCCATTGTTCTCGGAATTCCGCTGACATATAAAAATGCTTCGGAAATCTTGCATTGTTCTCGGCATTCCGCTGACGTTTAAAAATGCTTCGGAACTCTTCCATTGTTCTCAGAATTCCGCTGACGTTTAAAAATGCTTCGGAAATCTTCCATAGTTTTCAAAATTCCGCTGACGTTTAAAAATGCTTCAGAACTCTTCCATTGTTCTCGGAATTCCGCTGACGTTTAAAAATGCTTTGGAACTCTTCCATTATTCTCGGAAATCTGCTGAAGTTTAAAAATGCTTCGGAACTCTTCCATTGTTATCAGAATTCCGCTGAAGTTTAAAAATGCTTCGGTACTCTTCCATTGTTCTCGGAATTCCGCTGACATATAAAAATGCTTCGGAAATCTTGCATTGTTCTCGGCATTCCGCTGACGTTTAAAAATGCTTCGGAACTCTTCAATTGTTCTCGGAATTCTGCTGAACTTTTAAAATGCTTTGGAACTCTTCCATTGCTCTCGGAATTCTGCTGAAGTTTAAAAATGCTTCAGAACTCTTCCATTGTTTTCGGAATTCTGCTGAAGCTTAAAAATGCTTCGGAACTCTTCCATTGTTCTCAGAATTCCACTGACGTTTAAAAATGCTTCGGAAATCTTCCATTGTTTTCAAAATTCCGCTGACGCTTAAAAATGCTTCAGAACTCTTCCATTGTTCTCGGAATTCCGCTGACGTTTAATAATGCTTCGCAACTTTTTCATTGTTCTCGGAATTCCGCTGACGGTTAAAAATGCTTCGGAACTCTTCAATTGTTCTCGGAATTCTGTTGAACTTTTAAAATGCTTTGGAACTCTTCCATTGCTCTCGGAATTCTGCTGAAGTTTAAAAATGCTTCAGAACTCTTACATTGTTCTCGGAATTCTGCTGACGTTTAAAAATGCTTCGGAACTCTACCATTGTTCTCGGAATTCCGTTGAAGTTTAAAAATGCTTCGAAACTCTTCCATTGTTCTCGGAATTCTGCTGAAGTTTAAAAATGCTTCGGAACTCTTCCATTGTTCTCGGAATTCCGCTGACGTTTAATAATGCTTCGCAACTCTTTCATTGTTCTCGGAATTCCACTGACGTTTAAAAATGCTTCGGAACGCTTCCATTGTTCTCGGAATTCCGTTGAAGTTTAAAAATGCTTCGAAACTCTTCCATTGTTCTCGGAATTCTGCTGAAGTTTAAAAATGCTTTGGAACTCTTTCATTGTTCTCAGAATTCCGCTGACATTTAAAAATGCTTTGGTACTCTTCCATTGTTCTCGGAATTCCGCTGACATATAAAAATGCTTCGGAAATCTTGCATTGTTCTCGGCATTCCGCTGACGTTTAAAAATGCTTCGGAACTCTTCAATTGTTCTCGGAATTCTGCTGAACTTTTAAAATGCTTTGGAACTCTTCCATTGCTCTCGGAATTCTGCTGAAGTTTAAAAATGCTTCAGAACTCTTACATTGTTCTCGGAATTCTGCTGAAGTTTAAAAATGCTTCGGTACTCTTCCATTGTTCTCGGAATTCCGCTGACATACAAAAATGCTTCGGAAATCTTGCATTGTTCTCGGCATTCCGCTGACGTTTAAAAATGCTTCGGAACTCTTCCATTGTTCTCAGAATTCCGCTGACGTTTAAAAATGCTTCGGAAATCTTCCATTGTTTTCAAAATTCCGCTGACGTTTAAAAATGCTTCAGAACTCTTCCATTGTTCTCGGAATTCCGCTGACGTTTAAAAATGCTTTGGAACTCTTCCATTGTTCTTGGAATTCTGCTGAAGTTTAAAAATGCTTCGGAACTCTTCCATTGTTCTCAGAATTCCGCTGACGTTTAAAAATGCTTCGGTACTCTTCCTTTGTTCTCGGAATTCCGCTGACATATAAAAATGCTTCGGAAATCTTGCATTGTTCTCGGCATTCCGCTGACGTTTAAAAATGCTTCGGAACTCTTCAATTGTTCTCGGAATTCTGCCGAACTTTTAAAATGCTTTGGAACTCTTCCATTGCTCTCGGAATTCTGCTGAAGTTTAAAAATGCTTCAGAACTCTTCCATTGTTTTCGGAATTCTGCTGAAGTTTAAAAATGCTTCGGAACTCTTCCATTGTTCTCAGAATTCCACTGACGTTTAAAAATGCTTCGGAAATCTTCCATTGTTTTCAAAATTCCGCTGACGCTTAAAAATGCTTCAGAACTCTTCCATTGTTCTCGGAATTCCGCTGACGTTTAATAATGCTTCGCAACTTTTTCATTGTTCTTGGAATTCCGCTGACGGTTAAAAATGCTTCGGAACTCTTCAATTGTTCTCGGAATTCTGTTGAACTTTTAAAATGCTTTGGAACTCTTCCATTGCTCTCGGAATTCTGCTGAAGTTTAAAAATGCTTCAGAACTCTTACATTGTTCTCGGAATTCTGCTGACGTTTAAAAATGCTTCGGAACTCTACCATTGTTCTCGGAATTCCGTTGAAGTTTAAAAATGCTTCGAAACTCTTCCATTGTTCTCGGAATTCTGCTGAAGTTTAAAAATGCTTCGGAACTCTTCCATTGTTCTCGGAATTCCGTTGAAGTTTAAAAATGCTTCGAAACTCTTCCATTGTTCTCGGAATTCTGCTGAAGTTTAAAAATGCTTCGGAACTCTTTCATTGTTCTCAGAATTCCGCTGACATTTAAAAATGCTTTGGTACTCTTCCATTGTTCTCGGAATTCCGCTGACATATAAAAATGCTTCGGAAATCTTGCATTGTTCTCGGCATTCCGCTGACATTTAAAAATGCTTCGGAACTCTTCAATTGTTCTCGGAATTCTGCTGAACTTTTAAAATGCTTTGGAACTCTTCCATTGCTCTCGGAATTCTGCTGAAGTTTAAAAATGCTTCAGAACTCTTACATTGTTCTCGGAATTCTTGCTGAAGTTTAAAAATGCTTCGGTACTCTTCCATTGTTCTCGGAATTCCGCTGACATATAAAAATGCTTCGGAAATCTTGCATTGTTCTCGGCATTCCACTGACGTTTAAAAATGCTTCGGAACTCTTCCATTGTTCTCAGAATTCCGCTGACGTTTAAAAATGCTTCGGAAATCTTCCATTGTTTTCAAAATTCCGCTGACGTTTAAAAATGCTTCAGAACTCTTCCATTGTTCTCGGAATTCCGCTGACGTTTAAAAATGCTTTGGAACTCTTCCATTGTTCTCGCAATTCCACTGACATATAAAAATGCTTCGGAAATCTTGCATTGTTCTCGGCATTCCGCTGACGTTTAAAAATGCTTCGGAACTCTTCAATTGTTCTCGGAATTCTGCTGAAGTTTAAAATGCTTTGGAACTCTTCCATTGCTCTCGGAATTCTGCTGAAGTTTAAAAATGCTTCGGAACTCTTCCATTGTTCTTGGAATTCTGCTGAAGTTTAAAAATGTTTTGGAACTCTTCCATTGTTCTCAGAATTCCGCTGACGTTTAAAAATGCTTCGGAAATCTTCCATTGTTTTCAAAATTCCGCTGACATATAAAAATGCTTCGGAAATCTTGCATTGTTCTCGGCATTCCGCTGACGTTTAAAAATGCTTCAGAATTCTTCAATTGTTCTCGGAATTCTGCTGAACTTTTAAAATGCTTTGGAACTCTTCCATTGCTCTCGGAATTCTGCTGAAGTTTAAAAATGCTTCGGAACTCTTCCATTGTTCTCGGAATTCCGTTGAAGTTTAAAAATGCTTCGAAACTCTTCCATTGTTCTCGGAATTCTGCTGAAGTTTAAAAATGCTTCGGAACTCTTCCATTGTTCTCAGAATTCCGCTAACATTTAAAAATGCTTCAGAAATCTTCCATTGTTTTCAAAATTCCGCTGACGCTTAAATATGCTTCAGAACTCTTCCATTGTTCTCGGAATTCCGCTGACATTTAATAATGCTTCGCAACTCTTTCATTGTACTCGGAATTGCTCTAACGTTTAAAAATGCTTCGGAACTCTTCCATTGTTCTCGGAATTCCGTTGAAGTTTAAAAATGCTTCGAAACTCTTCCATTGTTCTGGGAATTCTGCTGAAGTTTAAAAATGCTTCAGAACTCTTCCATTGTTCTCGGAATTCCGCTGATGTTTAAACATGCTTCGGAACTCATCCATTGTTCTCGGAATTCTGTTGAAGTTTAAAAATGCTTCTAAACTCTTCCATTGTTCTCGGAATTCTGCTGAAGTTTAAAAATGCTTCGGAACTCTTCCATTGTTCTCGGAATTCCGCTGACATATAAAAATGCTTCGGAAATCTTGCATTGTTCTCGGCATTCCGCTGACGTTTAAGAATGCTTCGGAACTCTTCAATTGTTCTCGGAATTCTGCTGAACTTTTAAAATGCTTTGGAACTCTTCCATTGCTCTCGCAATTCTGCTGACGTTTAAAAATGCTTCAGAACTCTTCCATTGTTCTCGGAATTCTGTTGACGTTTAAAAATGCTTCGGAACTCTTCTATTGTTCTCGGAATTCCGCTGACGTTTAAAAATGCTTCACAACTCTTCCATTGTTCTCGGAATTCCGCTGACTTTTAAAATACTTCGAAACTCTTCCATTGTTCTCCAAATTCCGCTGAAGTTTAAAAATGCTTCGGAACCCTTCCATTGTTCTCGGAATTCTGCTGAAGTTTAAAAATGTTTCGGAACTCTTCCATTGTTCTCAGAATTCCGCTGAAGTTTAAAAATGCTTCGGACCTCTTCCATTGTTCTAGGAATTCTGCTGAAGTTTAAAAATTCATCTGAACTCTTCCATTATTCTCGGAATTCGTGTGAATTTTAAAAATGCTTCGGAACTCTTCTATTGTTCTCGGAATTCCGCTGAAGTTTAAAAATGCTTAAAATCTCTTACATTGTACTCGGAAATCCGCTGAAGTTTAAAAATGCTTCGGAACTCTTCCATTGCTCTCGGAATTCTGCTGAAGTTTAAAAATGCTTCAGAACTCTTACATTGTTCTCGGAATTCTGCTGACGTTTAAAAATGCTTCGGTACTCTTCCTTTGTTCTCGGAATTCCGCTGACATATAAAAATGCTTCGGTACTCTTCCTTTGTTCTCGGAATTCCGCTGACATATAAAAATGCTTCGGAAATCTTGCATTGTTCTCGGCATTCCGCTGACGTTTAAAAATGCTTCGGAACTTTTCAATTGTTCTCGGAATTCTGCCGAACTTTTAAAATGCTTTGGAACTCTTCCATTGCTCTCGGAATTCTGCTGAAGTTTAAAAATGCTTCAGAACTCTTCCATTGTTCTCGGAATTCTGCTGTAGTTTAAAAATGCTTCGGAACTCTTCCATTGTTCTCAGAATTCCGCTGACGTTTAAAAATGCTTCGGAAATCTTCCATTGTTTTCAAAATTCCGCTGACGTTTAAAAATGCTTCAGAACTCTTCCATTGTTCTCGGAATTCCGCTGACTTTTAAAAATACTTCGAAACTCTTCCATTGTTCTCCAAATTCCGCTGAAGTATAAAAATGCTTCGGAACCCTTCCATTGTTCTCGGAATTCTGCTGAAGTTTAAAAATGCTTCGGAACTCTTCCATTGTTCTCAGAATTCTGCTGACGTTTAAAAATGCTTCGGAACTCTTCCATTGTTCTCGGAATGCCGCTGAAGTTTAAAAATGCTTCGGACCTCTTCCATTGTTCTAGGAATTCTGCTGAAGTCTAAAAATTCATCTGAACTCTTCCATTATTCTCGGAATTCGTGTGAATTTTAAAAATGCTTCGGAACTCTTCTATTGTTCTCGGAATTCCGCTGAAGTTTAAAAATGCTTAAAATCTCTTACATTGTACTCGGAATTCCGCTGAAGTTTAAAAATGCTTCGGAACTCTTCCATTGCTCTCGGAATTCTGCTGAAGTTTAAAAATGCTTCAGAACTCTTACATTGTTCTCGGAATTCTGCTGACGTTTAAAAATGCTTCGGAACTCTTCCATTGTTCTCTGAATTCCGCTGACGTTTAAAAATGCTTCGGTACTCTTCCTTTGTTCTCGGAATTCCGCTGACATATAAAAATGCTTCGGAAATCTTGCATTGTTCTCGGCATTCCGCTGACGTTTAAAAATGCTTCGGAACTCTTCAATTGTTCTCGGATTTCTGCCGAACTTTTAAAATGCTTTGGAACTCTTCCATTGCTCTCGGAATTCTGCTGAAGTTTAAAAATGCTTCAGAACTCTTCCATTGTTCTCGGAATTCTGCTGTAGTTTAAAAATGCTTCGGAACTCTTCCATTGTTCTCAGAATTCCGCTGACGTTTAAAAATGCTTCGGAAATCTTCCATTGTTTTCAAAATTCCGCTGACGTTTAAAAATGCTTCAGAAATCTTCCATTGTTCTCGGAATTCCGCTGACGTTTTAAAATGCTTCGGTACTCTTCCATTGTTCTCGGAATTCCGCTGACATATAAAAATGCTTCGGAAATCTTGCATTGTTCTCGGCATTCCGCTGACGTTTAAAAATGCTTCGGAACTCTTCCATTGTTCTCAGAATTCCGCTGACGTTTAAAAATGCTTCGGAAATCTTCCATAGTTTTCAAAATTCCGCTGACGTTTAAAAATGCTTCAGAACTCTTCCATTGTTCTCGGAATTCCGCTGACGTTTAAAAATGCTTTGGAACTCTTCCATTATTCTCGGAAATCTGCTGAAGTTTAAAAATGCTTCGGAACTCTTCCATTGTTCTCAGAATTCCGCTGAAGTTTAAAAATGCTTCGGTACTCTTCCATTGTTCTCGGAATTCCGCTGACATATAAAAATGCTTCGGAAATCTTGCATTGTTCTCGGCATTCCGCTGACGTTTAAAAATGCTTCGGAACTCTTCAATTGTTCTCGGAATTCTGCTGAACTTTTAAAATGCTTTGGAACTCTTCCATTGCTCTCGGAATTCTGCTGAAGTTTAAAAATGCTTCAGAACTCTTCCATTGTTTTCGGAATTCTGCTGAAGTTTAAAAATGCTTCGGAACTCTTCCATTGTTCTCAGAATTCCACTGACGTTTAAAAATGCTTCGGAAATCTTCCATTGTTTTCAAAATTCCGCTGACGCTTAAAAATGCTTCAGAACTCTTCCATTGTTCTCGGAATTCCGCTGACGTTTAATAATGCTTCGCAACTTTTTCATTGTTCTCGGAATTCTGCTGAAGTTTAAAAATGCTTTGGAACTCTTTCATTGTTCTCAGAATTCCGCTGACATTTAAAAATGCTTTGGTACTCTTCCATTGTTCTCGGAATTCCGCTGACATATAAAAATGCTTCGGAAATCTTGCATTGTTCTCGGCATTCCGCTGACGTTTAAAAATGCTTCGGAACTCTTCAATTGTTCTCGGAATTCTGCTGAACTTTTAAAATGCTTTGGAACTCTTCCATTGCTCTCGGAATTCTGCTGAAGTTTAAAAATGCTTCAGAACTCTTACATTGTTCTCGGAATTCTGCTGAAGTTTAAAAATGCTTCGGTACTCTTCCATTGTTCTCGGAATTCCGCTGACATACAAAAATGCTTCGGAAATCTTGCATTGTTCTCGGCATTCCGCTGACGTTTAAAAATGCTTCGGAACTCTTCCATTGTTCTCAGAATTCCGCTGACGTTTAAAAATGCTTCGGAAATCTTCCATTGTTTTCAAAATTCCGCTGACGTTTAAAAATGCTTCAGAACTCTTCCATTGTTCTCGGAATTCCGCTGACGTTTAAAAATGCTTTGGAACTCTTCCATTGTTCTTGGAATTCTCCTGAAGTTTAAAAATGCTTCGGAACTCTTCCATTGTTATCAGAATTCCGCTGACGTTTAAAAATGCTTCGGTACTCTTCCATTGTTCTCGGAATTCCACTGACATATAAAAATGCTTCGGAAATCTGGCATTGTTCTCGGCATTCCGCTGACGTTTAAAAATGCTTCGGAACTCTTCCATTGTTCTCAGAATTCTGCTGACGTTTAAAAATGCTTCGGAACTCTTCCATTGTTCTCGGAATTCCGCTGAAGTTTAAAAATGCTTCGGTACTCTTCCATTGTTCTCGGAATTCCGCTGAAGTTTAAAAATGCTTTGGAACTCTTTCATTGTTCTCAGAATTCCGCTGACATTTAAAAATGCTTTGGTACTCTTCCATTGTTCTCGGAATTCCGCTGACATATAAAAATGCTTCGGAAATCTTGCATTGTTCTCGGCATTCCGCTGACGTTTAAAAATGCTTCGGAACTCTTCAATTGTTCTCGGAATTCTGCTGAACTTTTAAAATGCTTTGGAACTCTTCCATTGCTCTCGGAATTCTGCTGAAGTTTAAAAATGCTTCAGAACTCTTACATTGTTCTCGGAATTCTGCTGAAGTTTAAAAATGCTTCGGTACTCTTCCATTGTTCTCGGAATTCCGCTGACATACAAAAATGCTTCGGAAATCTTGCATTGTTCTCGGCATTCCGCTGACGTTTAAAAATGCTTCGGAACTCTTCCATTGTTCTCAGAATTCCGCTGACGTTTAAAAATGCTTCGGAAATCTTCCATTGTTTTCAAAATTCCGCTGACGTTTAAAAATGCTTCAGAACTCTTCCATTATTCTCGGAATTCCGCTGACGTTTAAAAATGCTTTGGAACTCTTCCATTGTTCTTGGAATTCTGCTGAAGTTTAAAAATGCTTCGGAACTCTTCCATTGTTCTCAGAATTCCGCTGACGTTTAAAAATGCTTCGGTACTCTTCCATTGTTCTCGGAATTCCACTGACATATAAAAATGCTTCGGAAATCTGGCATTGTTCTCGGCATTCCGCTGACGTTTAAAAATGCTTCGGAACTCTTCAATTGTTCTCGGAATTCTGCCGAACTTTTAAAATGCTTTGGAACTCTTCCATTGCTCTCGGAATTCTGCTGAAGTTTAAAAATGCTTCAGAACTCTTCCATTGTTCTCGGAATTCTGCTGTAGTTTAAAAATGCTTCGGACCTCTTCCATTGTTCTAGGAATTCTGCTGAAGTCTAAAAATTCATCTGAACTCTTCCATTATTCTCGGAATTCGTGTGAATTTTAAAAATGCTTCGGAACTCTTCTATTGTTCTCGGAATTCCGCTGAAGTTTAAAAATGCTTAAAATCTCTTACATTGTACTCGGAATTCCGCTGAAGTTTAAAAATGCTTCGGAACTCTTCCATTGCTCTCGGAATTCTGCTGAAGTTTAAAAATGCTTCAGAACTCTTACATTGTTCTCGGAATTCTGCTGACGTTTAAAAATGCTTCGGAACTCTTCCATTGTTCTCTGAATTCCGCTGACGTTTAAAAATGCTTCGGAACTCTTCAATTGTTCTCGGATTTCTGCCGAACTTTTAAAATGCTTTGGAACTCTTCCATTGCTCTCGGAATTCTGCTGAAGTTTAAAAATGCTTCAGAACTCTTCCATT
The DNA here is from genome assembly GCF_046119375.1 of Phyllobates terribilis. Lineage (NCBI taxonomy): Eukaryota > Metazoa > Chordata > Amphibia > Anura > Dendrobatidae > Phyllobates > Phyllobates terribilis. The sequence continues at coordinate 18,600,285 of NW_027362782.1, forward strand.
GTTCTCGGAATTCTGCTGTAGTTTAAAAATGCTTCGGAACTCTTCCATTGTTCTCAGAATTCCGCTGACGTTTAAAAATGCTTCGGAAATCTTCCATTGTTTTCAAAATTCCGCTGACGTTTAAAAATGCTTCAGAAATCTTCCATTGTTCTCGGAATTCCGCTGACGTTTTAAAATGCTTCGGTACTCTTCCATTGTTCTCGGAATTCCGCTGACATATAAAAATGCTTCGGAAATCTTGCATTGTTCTCGGCATTCCGCTGACGTTTAAAAATGCTTCGGAACTCTTCCATTGTTCTCAGAATTCCGCTGACGTTTAAAAATGCTTTGGAAATCTTCCATAGTTTTCAAAATTCCGCTGACGTTTAAAAATGCTTCAGAACTCTTCCATTGTTCTCGGAATTCCGCTGACGTTTAAAAATGCTTTGGAACTCTTCCATTATTCTCGGAAATCTGCTGAAGTTTAAAAATGCTTCGGAACTCTTCCATTGTTCTCAGAATTCCGCTGAAGTTTAAAAATGCTTCGGTACTCTTCCATTGTTCTCGGAATTCCGCTGACATATAAAAATGCTTCGGAAATCTTGCATTGTTCTCGGCATTCCGCTGACGTTTAAAAATGCTTCGGAACTCTTCAATTGTTCTCGGAATTCTGCTGAACTTTTAAAATGCTTTGGAACTCTTCCATTGCTCTCGGAATTCTGCTGAAGTTTAAAAATGCTTCAGAACTCTTCCATTGTTCTCGGAATTCCGCTGACGTTTAAAAATGCTTTGGAACTCTTCCATTGTTCTTGGAATTCTCCTGAAGTTTAAAAATGCTTCGGAACTCTTCCATTGTTCTCAGAATTCCGCTGACGTTTAAAAATGCTTCGGTACTCTTCCATTGTTCTCGGAATTCCACTGACATATAAAAATGCTTCGGAAATCTGGCATTGTTCTCGGCATTCCGCTGACGTTTAAAAATGCTTCGGAACTCTTCCATTGTTCTCAGAATTCTGCTGACGTTTAAAAATGCTTCGGAACTCTTCCATTGTTCTCGGAATTCCGCTGAAGTTTAAAAATGCTTCGGTACTCTTCCATTGTTCTCGGAATTCCGCTGAAGTTTAAAAATGCTTTGGAACTCTTTCATTGTTCTCAGAATTCCGCTGACATTTAAAAATGCTTTGGTACTCTTCCATTGTTCTCGGAATTCCGCTGACATATAAAAATGCTTCGGAAATCTTGCATTGTTCTCGGCATTCCGCTGACGTTTAAAAATGCTTCGGAACTCTTCAATTGTTCTCGGAATTCTGCTGAACTTTTAAAATGCTTTGGAACTCTTCCATTGCTCTCGGAATTCTGCTGAAGTTTAAAAATGCTTCAGAACTCTTACATTGTTCTCGGAATTCTGCTGAAGTTTAAAAATGCTTCGGTACTCTTCCATTGTTCTCGGAATTCCGCTGACATACAAAAATGCTTCGGAAATCTTGCATTGTTCTCGGCATTCCGCTGACGTTTAAAAATGCTTCGGAACTCTTCCATTGTTCTCAGAATTCCGCTGACGTTTAAAAATGCTTCGGAAATCTTCCATTGTTTTCAAAATTCCGCTGACGTTTAAAAATGCTTCAGAACTCTTCCATTATTCTCGGAATTCCGCTGACGTTTAAAAATGCTTTGGAACTCTTCCATTGTTCTTGGAATTCTGCTGAAGTTTAAAAATGCTTCGGAACTCTTCCATTGTTCTCAGAATTCCGCTGACGTTTAAAAATGCTTCGGTACTCTTCCATTGTTCTCGGAATTCCACTGACATATAAAAATGCTTCGGAAATCTGGCATTGTTCTCGGCATTCCGCTGACGTTTAAAAATGCTTCGGAACTCTTCAATTGTTCTCGGAATTCTGCCGAACTTTTAAAATGCTTTGGAACTCTTCCATTGCTCTCGGAATTCTGCTGAAGTTTAAAAATGCTTCAGAACTCTTCCATTGTTCTCGGAATTCTGCTGTAGTTTAAAAATGCTTCGGACCTCTTCCATTGTTCTAGGAATTCTGCTGAAGTCTAAAAATTCATCTGAACTCTTCCATTATTCTCGGAATTCGTGTGAATTTTAAAAATGCTTCGGAACTCTTCTATTGTTCTCGGAATTCCGCTGAAGTTTAAAAATGCTTAAAATCTCTTACATTGTACTCGGAATTCCGCTGAAGTTTAAAAATGCTTCGGAACTCTTCCATTGCTCTCGGAATTCTGCTGAAGTTTAAAAATGCTTCAGAACTCTTACATTGTTCTCGGAATTCTGCTGACGTTTAAAAATGCTTCGGAACTCTTCCATTGTTCTCTGAATTCCGCTGACGTTTAAAAATGCTTCGGAACTCTTCAATTGTTCTCGGAATTCTGCCGAACTTTTAAAATGCTTTGGAACTCTTCCATTGCTCTCGGAATTCTGCTGAAGTTTAAAAATGCTTCAGAACTCTTCCATTGTTCTCGGAATTCTGCTGTAGTTTAAAAATGCTACGGAACTCTTCCATTGTTCTCAGAATTCCGCTGACGTGTAAAAATGCTTTGGAAATCTTCCATTGTTTTCAAAATTCCGCTGACGTTTAAAAATGCTTCAGAACTCTTCCATTGTTCTCGGAATTCCGCTGACGTTTTAAAATGCTTCGGTACTCTTCCATTGTTCTCGGAATTCTGCTGAAGTTTAAAAATGCTTCGGAACTCTTCCATTGTTCTCAGAATTCCGCTAACGTTTAAAAATGCTTCAGAAATCTTCCATTGTTTTCAAAATTCCGCTGACGCTTAAATATGCTTCAGAACTCTTCCATTGTTCTCGGAATTCCGCTGACGTTTAATAATGCTTCGCAACTCTTTCATTGTACTCGGAATTCCGCTAACGTTTAAAAATGCTTCGGAACTCTTCCATTGTTCTCGGAATTCCGTTGAAGTTTAAAAATGCTTCGAAACTCTTCCATTGTTCTGGGAATTCTGCTGAAGTTTAAAAATGCTTCAGAACTCTTCCATTGTTCTCAGAATTCCGCTGACGTTTAAAAATGCTTCGGAAATCTTCCATTGTTTTCAAAATTCCGCTGACGTTTAAAAATGCTTCAGAACTCTTCCATTGTTCTCGGAATTCCGCTGACGTTTAAAAATGCTTTGGAACTCTTCCATTGTTCTTGGAATTCTGCTGAAGTTTAAAAATGCTTCGGAACTCTTCCATCGTTCTCAGAATTCCGCTGACGTTTAAAAATGCTTCGGTACTCTTCCATTGTTCTCGCAATTCCACTGACATATAAAAATGCTTCGGAAATCTTGCATTGTTCTCGGCATTCCGCTGACGTTTAAAAATGCTTCGGAACTCTTCCATTGTTCTCAGAATTCTGCTGACGTTTAAAAATGCTTCGGAACTCTTCCATTGTTCTCGGAATTCCGCTGAAGTTTAAAAATGCTTCGGACCTCTTCCATTGTTCTAGGAATTCTGCTGAAGTCTAAAAATTCATCTGAACTCTTCCATTATTCTCGGAATTCGTGTGAATTTTAAAAATGCTTCGGAACTCTTCTATTGTTCTCGGAATTCCGCTGAAGTTTAAAAATGCTTAAAATCTCTTACATTGTACTCGGAATTCCGCTGAAGTTTAAAAATGCTTCGGAACTCTTCCATTCCTCTCGGAATTCTGCTGAAGTGTAAAAATGCTTCAGAACTCTTACACTGTTCTCGGAATTCTGCTGACGTTTAAAAATGCTTCGAAACTCTTCCATTGTTCTCTGAATTCCGCTGACGTTTAAAAATGCTTCGGTACTCTTCCTTTGTTCTCGGAATTCCGCTGACATATAAAAATGCTTCGGAAATCTTGCATTGTTCTCGGCATTCCGCTGACGTTTAAAAATGCTTCGGAACTCTTCAATTGTTCTCGGAATTCTGCCGAACTTTTAAAATGCTTTGGAACTCTTCCATTGCTCTCGGAATTCTGCTGAAGTTTAAAAATGCTTCAGAACTCTTCCATTGTTCTCGGAATTCTGCTGTAGTTTAAAAATGCTTCGGAACTCTTCCATTGTTCTCAGAATTCCGCTGACGTTTAAAAATGCTTCGGAAATCTTCCATTGTTTTCAAAATTCCGCTGACGTTTAAAAATGCTTCAGAACTCTTCCATTGTTCTCGGAATTCCGCTGACGTTTTAAAATGCTTCGGTACTCTTCCATTGTTCTCGGAATTCCGCTGACATATAAAAATGCTTCGGAAATCTTGCTTTGTTCTCGGCATTCCGCTGACGTTTAAAAATGCTTCGGAAATCTTCCATAGTTTTCAAAATTCCGCTGACGTTTAAAAATGCTTCAGAACTCTTCCATTGTTCTCGGAATTCCGCTGACGTTTAAAAATGCTTTGGAACTCTTCCATTATTCTCGGAAATCTGCTGAAGTTTAAAAATGCTTCGGAACTCTTCCATTGTTCTCAGAATTCCGCTGAAGTTTAAAAATGCTTCGGTACTCTTCCATTGTTCTCGGAATTCCGCTGACATATAAAAATGCTTCGGAAATCTTGCATTTTTCTCGGCATTCCGCTGACGTTCAAAAATGCTTCGGAACTCTTCAATTGTTCTCGGAATTCTGCTGAACTTTTAAAATGCTTTGGAACTCTTCCATTGCTCTCGGAATTCTGCTGAAGTTTAAAAATGCTTCAGAACTCTTCCATTGTTTTCGGAATTCTGCTGAAGTTTAAAAATGCTTCGGAACTCTTCCATTGTTCTCAGAATTCCACTGACGTTTAAAAATGCTTCGGAAATCTTCCATTGTTTTCAAAATTCCGCTGACGCTTAAAAATGCTTCAGAACTCTTCCATTGTTCTCGGAATTCCGCTGACGGTTAAAAATGCTTCGGAACTCTTCAATTGTTCTCGGAATTCTGTTGAACTTTTAAAATGCTTTGGAACTCTTCCATTGCTCTCGGAATTCTGCTGAAGTTTAAAAATGCTTCAGAACTCTTACATTGTTCTCGGAATTCTGCTGACGTTTAAAAATGCTTCGGAACTCTACCATTGTTCTCGGAATTCCGTTGAAGTTTAAAAATGCTTCGGAACTCTTCCATTGTTCTCGGAATTCTGCTGAAGTTTAAAAATGCTTCGGAACTCTTCCATTGTTCTCGGAATTCCGCTGACGTTTAATAATGCTTCGCAACTCTTTCATTGTTCTCGGAATTCCACTGACGGTTAAAAATGCTTCGGAACTCTTCAATTGTTCTCGGAATTCTGTTGAACTTTTAAAATGCTTTGGAACTCTTCCATTGCTCTCGGAATTCTGCTGAAGTTTAAAAATGCTTCAGAACTCTTACATTGTTCTCGGAATTCTGCTGACGTTTAAAAATGCTTCGGAACTCTACCATTGTTCTCGGAATTCCGTTGAAGTTTAAAAATGCTTCGAAACTCTTCCATTGTTCTCGGAATTCTGCTGAAGTTTAAAAATGCTTCGGAACTCTTCCATTGTTCTCGGAATTCCGCTGACGTTTAATAATGCTTCGCAACTCTTTCATTGTTCTCGGAATTCCACTGACGTTTAAAAATGCTTCGGAACGCTTCCATTGTTCTCGGAATTCCGTTGAAGTTTAAAAATGCTTCGAAACTCTTCCATTGTTCTCGGAATTCTGCTGAAGTTTAAAAATGGTTTGGAACTCTTTCATTGTTCTCAGAATTCCGCTGACATTTAAAAATGCTTTGGTACTCTTCCATTGTTCTCGGAATTCCGCTGACATATAAAAATGCTTCGGAAATCTTGCATTGTTCTCGGCATTCCGCTGACGTTTAAAAATGCTTCGGAACTCTTCAATTGTTCTCGGAATTCTGCTGAACTTTTAAAATGCTTTGGAACTCTTCCATTGCTCTCGGAATTCTGCTGAAGTTTAAAAATGCTTCAGAACTCTTACATTGTTCTCGGAATTCTGCTGAAGTTTAAAAATGCTTCGGTACTCTTCCATTGTTCTCGGAATTCCGCTGACATATAAAAATGCTTCGGAAATCTTGCATTGTTCTCGGCATTCCGCTGACGTTTAAAAATGCTTCGGAACTCTTCCATTGTTCTCAGAATTCCGCTGACGTTTAAAAATGCTTCGGAAATCTTCCATTGTTTTCAAAATTCCGCTGACGTTTAAAAATGCTTCAGAACTCTTCCATTGTTCTCGGAATTCCGCTGACGTTTAAAAATGCTTTGGAACTCTTCCATTGTTCTTGGAATTCTGCTGAAGTTTAAAAATGCTTCGGAACTCTTCCATTGTTCTCAGAATTCCGCTGACGTTTAAAAATGCTTCGGTACTCTTCCATTGTTCTCGGAATTCCACTGACATATAAAAATGCTTCGGAAATCTGGCATTGTTCTCGGCATTCCGCTGACGTTTAAAAATGCTTCGGAACTCTTCCATTGTTCTCAGAATTCTGCTGACGTTTAAAAATGCTTCGGAACTCTTCCATTGTTCTCGGAATTCCGCTGAAGTTTAAAAATGCTTCGGACCTCTTCCATTGTTCTAGGAATTCTGCTGAAGTCTAAAAATTCATCTGAACTCTTCCATTATTCTCGGAATTCGTGTGAATTTTAAAAATGCTTCGGAACTCTTCTATTGTTTTCGGAATTCCGCTGAAGTTTAAAAATGCTTAAAATCTCTTACATTGTACTCGGAATTCCGCTGAAGTTTAAAAATGCTTCGGAACTCTTCCATTGCTCTCGGAATTCTGCTGAAGTTTAAAAATGCTTCAGAACTCTTACATTGTTCTCGGAATTCTGCTGACGTTTAAAAATGCTTCGGAACTCTTCCATTGTTCTCTGAATTCCGCTGACGTTTAAAAATGCTTCGGTACTCTTCCTTTGTTCTCGGAATTCCGCTGACATATAAAAATGCTTCGGAAATCTTGCATTGTTCTCGGCATTCCGCTGACGTTTAAAAATGCTTCGGAACTCTTCAATTGTTCTCGGAATTCTGCCGAACTTTTAAAATGCTTTGGAACTCTTCCATTGCTCTCGGAATTCTGCTGAAGTTTAAAAATGCTTCAGAACTCTTCCATTGTTCTCGGAATTCTGCTGTAGTTTAAAAATGCTACGGAACTCTTCCATTGTTCTCAGAATTCCGCTGACGTTTAAAAATGCTTTGGAAATCTTCCATTGTTTTCAAAATTCCGCTGACGTTTAAAAATGCTTCAGAACTCTTCCATTGTTCTCGGAATTCCGCTGACGTTTTAAAATGCTTCGGTACTCTTCCATTGTTCTCGGAATTCTGCTGAAGTTTAAAAATGCTTCGAAACTCTTCCATTGTTCTCAGAATTCCGCTAACGTTTAAAAATGCTTCAGAAATCTTCCATTGTTTTCAAAATTCCGCTGACGCTTAAATATGCTTCAGAACTCTTCCATTGTTCTCGGAATTCCGCTGACGTTTAATAATGCTTCGCAACTCTTTCATTGTACTCGGAATTCCGCTAACGTTTAAAAATGCTTCGGAACTCTTCCATTGTTCTCGGAATTCCGTTGAAGTTTAAAAATGCTTCGAAACTCTTCCATTGTTCTGGGAATTCTGCTGAAGTTTAAAAATGCTTCAGAACTCTTCCATTGTTCTCGGAATTCCGCTGATGTTTAAACATGCTTCGGAACTCTTCCATTGTTCTCGGAATTCTGTTGAAGTTTAAAAATGCTTCTAAACTCTTCCATTGTTCTCGGAATTCTGCTGAAGTTTAAAAATGCTTCGGAACTCTTCCATTGTTCTCGGAATTCCGCTGACATATAAAAATGCTTCGGAAATCTTGCATTGTTCTCGGCATTCCGCTGACGTTTAAAAATGCTTCGGAACTCTTCAATTGTTCTCGGAATTCTGCTGAACTTTTAAAATGCTTTGGAACTCTTCCATTGCTCTCGCAATTCTGCTGACGTTTAAAAATGCTTCGGAACTCTTCCATTGTTCTCGGAATTCTGTTGACGTTTAAAAATGCTTCGGAACTCTTCCATTGTTCTCGGAATTCCGCTGACGTTTAAAAATGCTTCACAACTCCTCCATTGTTCTCGGAATTCCGCTGACTTTTAAAAATACTTCGAAACTCTTCCATTGTTCTCCAAATTCCGCTGAAGTTTAAAAATGCTTCGGAACCCTTCCATTGTTCTCGGAATTCTGCTGAAGTTTAAAAATGTTTCGGAACTCTTCCATTGTTCTCAGAATTCCGCTGAAGTTAAAAATGCTTCGGACCTCTTCCATTGTTCTAGGAATTCTGCTGAAGTTTAAAAATTCATCTGAACTCTTCCATTATTCTCGGAATTCGTGTGAATTTTAAAAATGCTTCGGAACTCTTCTATTGTTCTCGGAATTCCGCTGAAGTTTAAAAATGCTTAAAATCTCTTACATTGTACTCGGAAATCCGCTGAAGTTTAAAAATGCTTCGGAACTCTTCCATTGCTCTCGGAATTCTGCTGAAGTTTAAAAATGCTTAAAATCTCTTACATTGTACTCGGAAATCCGCTGAATTTTAAAAATGCTTCGGAACTCTTCTATTGTTCTCGGAATTCCGCTGAAGTTTAAAAATGCTTAAAATCTCTTACATTGTACTCGGAAATCCGCTGAAGTTTAAAAATGCTTCGAAACTCTTCCATTGTTCTGGGAATTCTGCTGAAGTTTAAAAATGGTTCAGAACTCTTCCATTGTTCTCGGAATTCCGCTGACGTTTAATAATGCTTCGCAACTCTTTCATTGTTCTCGGAATTCCGCTGATGTTTAAAAATGCTTCGGAACTCTTCCATTGTTCTCGGAATTCCGTTGAAGTTTAAAAATGCTTCGAAACTCTTCCATTGTTCTCGGAATTCTGCTGAAGTTTAAAAATGCTTCGGAACTCTTCCATTGTTCTCAGAATTCCGCTAACGTTTAAAAATGCTTCGAAAATCTTCCATTGTTTTCAAAATTCCGCTGACGCTTAAAAATGCATCAGAACTCTTCCATTGTTCTCGGAATTCCGCTGACGTTTAATAATGCTTCGCAACTCTTTCATTGTACTCGGAATTCCGCTAACGTTTAAAAATGCTTCGGAACTCTTCCATTGTTCTCGGAATTCCGTTGAAGTTTAAAAATGCTTCGAAACTCTTCCATTGTTTTCGGAATTCTGCTGAAGTTTAAAAATGCTTCGGAACTCTTCCATTGTTCTCAGAATTCCGCTAACGTTTAAAAATGCTTCGGAAATCTTCCATTGTTTTCAAAATTCCGCTGACGCTTACAAATGCTTCAGAACTTTTCCATTGTTCTCGGAATTCCGCTGACTTTTAAAAATACTTCGAAACTCTTCCATTGTTCTCCAAATTCCGCTGAAGTTTAAAAATGCTTCGGAACTCTTCCATTGTTCTCGGAATTCCGCTGACGTTTAAAAATGCTTCACAACTCTTCCATTGTTCTCGGAATTCCGCTGACTTTTAAAAATACTTCGAAACTCTTCCATTGTTCTCCAAATTCCGCTGAAGTTTAAAAATGCTTCGGAACCCTTCCATTGTTCTCGGAATTCTGCTGAAGTTTAAAAATGCTTCGGAACTCTTCCATTGTTCTCCGAATTCTGCTGACGTTTAAAAATGCTTCGGAACTCTTCCATTGTTCTCGGAATTCCGCTGAAGTTTAAAAATGCTTTGGACCTCTTCCATTGTTCTAGGAATTCTGCTGAAGTCTAAAAATTCATCTGAACTCTTCCATTATTCTCGGAATTCGTGTGAATTTTAAAAATGCTTCGGAACTCTTCTATTGTTCTCGGAATTCCGCTGAAGTTTAAAAATGCTTAAAATCTCTTACATTGTACTCGGAATTCCGCTGAAGTTTAAAAATGCTTCGGAACTCTTCCATTGCTCTCGGAATTCTGCTGAAGTTTAAAAATGCTTCGGAACTCTTCCATTGTTCTCGGAATTCCGCTGAAGTTTAAAAATGCTTTGGACCTCTTCCATTGTTCTAGGAATTCTGCTGAAGTCTAAAAATTCATCTGAACTCTTCCATTATTCTCGGAATTCGTGTGAATTTTAAAAATGCTTCGGAACTCTTCTATTGTTCTCGGAATTCCGCTGAAGTTTAAAAATGCTTAAAATCTCTTACATTGTACTCGGAATTCCGCTGAAGTTTAAAAATGCTTCGGAACTCTTCCATTGCTCTCGGAATTCTGCTGAAGTTTAAAAATGCTTCAGAACTCTTACATTGTTCTCGGAATTCTGCTGACGTTTAAAAATGCTTCGGAATTCTTCCATTGTTCTCTGAATTCCGCTGACGTTTAAAAATGCTTCGGTACTCTTCCTTTGTTCTCGGAATTCCGCTGACATATAAAAATGCTTCGGAAATCTTGCATTGTTCTCGGCATTCCGCTGACGTTTAAAAATGCTTCGGAACTCTTCAATTGTTCTCGGATTTCTGCCGAACTTTTAAAATGCTTTGGAACTCTTCCATTGCTCTCGGAATTCTGCTGTAGTTTAAAAATGCTTCGGAACTCTTCCATTGTTCTCAGAATTCCGCTGACGTTTAAAAATGCTTTGGAAATCTTCCATTGTTTTCAAAATTCCGCTGACGTTTAAAAATGCTTCAGAACTCTTCCATTGTTCTCGGAATTCCGCTGACGTTTTAAAATGCTTCGGTACTCTTCCATTGTTCTCGGAATTCCGCTGACATATAAAAATGCTTCGGAAATCTTGCATTGTTCTCGGCATTCCGCTGACGTTTAAAAATGCTTCGGAACTCTTCCATTGTTCTCAGAATTCCGCTGACGTTTAAAAATGCTTCGGAAATCTTCCATAGTTTTCAAAATTCCGCTGAAGTTTAAAAATGCTTCAGAACTCTTCCATTGTTCTCGGAATTCCGCTGACGTTTAAAAATGCTTTGGAACTCTTCCATTATTCTCGGAAATCTGCTGAAGTTTAAAAATGCTTCGGAACTCTTCCATTGTTCTCAGAATTCCGCTGAAGTTTAAAAATGCTTCGGTACTCTTCCATTGTTCTCGGAATTCCGCTGACATATAAAAATGCTTCGGAAATCTTGCATTGTTCTCGGCATTCCGCTGACGTTTAAAAATGCTTCGGAACTCTTCAATTGTTCTCGGAATTCTGCTGAACTTTTAAAATGCTTTGGAACTCTTCCATTGCTCTCGGAATTCTGCTGAAGTTTAAAAATGCTTCAGAACTCTTCCATTGTTCTCAGAATTCCACTGACGTTTAAAAATGCTTCGGAAATCTTCCATTGTTTTCAAAATTCCGCTGACGCTTAAAAATGCTTCAGAACTCTTCCATTGTTCTCGGAATTCCGCTGACGTTTAATAATGCTTCGCAACTTTTTCATTGTTCTTGGAATTCCGCTGACGGTTAAAAATGCTTCGGAACTCTTCAATTGTTCTTGGAATTCTGTTGAACTTTTAAAATGCTTTGGAACTCTTCCATTGCTCTCGGAATTCTGCTGAAGTTTAAAAATGCTTCAGAACTCTTACATTGTTCTCGGAATTCTGCTGACGTTTAAAAATGCTTCGGAACTCTACCATTGTTCTCGGAATTCCGTTGAAGTTTAAAAATGCTTCAGAACTCTTCCATTGTTCTCTGAATTCCGCTGACGTTTAAAAATGCTTCGGTACTCTTCCTTTGTTCTCGGAATTCCGCTGACATATAAAAATGCTTCGGAAATCTTGCATTGTTCTCGGCATTCCGCTGACGTTTAAAAATGCTTCGGAACTCTTCAATTGTTCTCGGAATTCTGCCGAACTTTTAAAATGCTTTGGAACTCTTCCATTGCTCTCGGAATTCTGCTGAAGTTTAAAAATGCTTCAGAACTCTTCCATTGTTCTCGGAATTCTGCTGTAGTTTAAAAATGCTACGGAACTCTTCCATTGTTCTCAGAATTCCGCTGACGTTTAAAAATGCTTTGGAAATCTTCCATTGTTTTCAAAATTCCGCTGACGTTTAAAAATGCTTCAGAACTCTTCCATTGTTCTCGGAATTCCGCTGACGTTTTAAAATGCTTCGGTACTCTTCCATTGTTCTCGGAATTCTGCTGAAGTTTAAAAATGCTTCGAAACTCTTCCATTGTTCTCAGAATTCCGCTAACGTTTAAAAATGCTTCAGAAATCTTCCATTGTTTTCAAAATTCCGCTGACGCTTAAATATGCTTCAGAACTCTTCCATTGTTCTCGGAATTCCGCTGACGTTTAATAATGCTTCGCAACTCTTTCATTGTACTCGGAATTCCGCTAACGTTTAAAAATGCTTCGGAACTCTTCCATTGTTCTCGGAATTCCGTTGAAGTTTAAAAATGCTTCGAAACTCTTCCATTGTTCTGGGAATTCTGCTGAAGTTTAAAAATGCTTCAGAACTCTTCCATTGTTCTCGGAATTCCGCTGATGTTTAAACATGCTTCGGAACTCTTCCATTGTTCTCGGAATTCTGTTGAAGTTTAAAAATGCTTCTAAACTCTTCCATTGTTCTCGGAATTCTGCTGAAGTTTAAAAATGCTTCGGAACTCTTCCATTGTTCTCGGAATTCCGCTGACATATAAAAATGCTTCGGAAATCTTGCATTGTTCTCGGCATTCCGCTGACGTTTAAAAATGCTTCGGAACTCTTCAATTGTTCTCGGAATTCTGCTGAACTTTTAAAATGCTTTGGAACTCTTCCATTGCTCTCGCAATTCTGCTGACGTTTAAAAATGCTTCGGAACTCTTCCATTGTTCTCGGAATTCTGTTGACGTTTAAAAATGCTTCGGAACTCTTCCATTGTTCTCGGAATTCCGCTGACGTTTAAAAATGCTTCACAACTCCTCCATTGTTCTCGGAATTCCGCTGACTTTTAAAAATACTTCGAAACTCTTCCATTGTTCTCCAAATTCCGCTGAAGTTTAAAAATGCTTCGGAACCCTTCCATTGTTCTCGGAATTCTGCTGAAGTTTAAAAATGTTTCGGAACTCTTCCATTGTTCTCAGAATTCCGCTGAAGTTAAAAATGCTTCGGACCTCTTCCATTGTTCTAGGAATTCTGCTGAAGTTTAAAAATTCATCTGAACTCTTCCATTATTCTCGGAATTCGTGTGAATTTTAAAAATGCTTCGGAACTCTTCTATTGTTCTCGGAATTCCGCTGAAGTTTAAAAATGCTTAAAATCTCTTACATTGTACTCGGAAATCCGCTGAAGTTTAAAAATGCTTCGGAACTCTTCCATTGCTCTCGGAATTCTGCTGAAGTTTAAAAATGCTTAAAATCTCTTACATTGTACTCGGAAATCCGCTGAATTTTAAAAATGCTTCGGAACTCTTCTATTGTTCTCGGAATTCCGCTGAAGTTTAAAAATGCTTAAAATCTCTTACATTGTACTCGGAAATCCGCTGAAGTTTAAAAATGCTTCGAAACTCTTCCATTGTTCTGGGAATTCTGCTGAAGTTTAAAAATGGTTCAGAACTCTTCCATTGTTCTCGGAATTCCGCTGACGTTTAATAATGCTTCGCAACTCTTTCATTGTTCTCGGAATTCCGCTGATGTTTAAAAATGCTTCGGAACTCTTCCATTGTTCTCGGAATTCCGTTGAAGTTTAAAAATGCTTCGAAACTCTTCCATTGTTCTCGGAATTCTGCTGAAGTTTAAAAATGCTTCGGAACTCTTCCATTGTTCTCAGAATTCCGCTAACGTTTAAAAATGCTTCGAAAATCTTCCATTGTTTTCAAAATTCCGCTGACGCTTAAAAATGCATCAGAACTCTTCCATTGTTCTCGGAATTCCGCTGACGTTTAATAATGCTTCGCAACTCTTTCATTGTACTCGGAATTCCGCTAACGTTTAAAAATGCTTCGGAACTCTTCCATTGTTCTCGGAATTCCGTTGAAGTTTAAAAATGCTTCGAAACTCTTCCATTGTTTTCGGAATTCTGCTGAAGTTTAAAAATGCTTCGGAACTCTTCCATTGTTCTCAGAATTCCGCTAACGTTTAAAAATGCTTCGGAAATCTTCCATTGTTTTCAAAATTCCGCTGACGCTTACAAATGCTTCAGAACTTTTCCATTGTTCTCGGAATTCCGCTGACTTTTAAAAATACTTCGAAACTCTTCCATTGTTCTCCAAATTCCGCTGAAGTTTAAAAATGCTTCGGAACTCTTCCATTGTTCTCGGAATTCCGCTGACGTTTAAAAATGCTTCACAACTCTTCCATTGTTCTCGGAATTCCGCTGACTTTTAAAAATACTTCGAAACTCTTCCATTGTTCTCCAAATTCCGCTGAAGTTTAAAAATGCTTCGGAACCCTTCCATTGTTCTCGGAATTCTGCTGAAGTTTAAAAATGCTTCGGAACTCTTCCATTGTTCTCCGAATTCTGCTGACGTTTAAAAATGCTTCGGAACTCTTCCATTGTTCTCGGAATTCCGCTGAAGTTTAAAAATGCTTTGGACCTCTTCCATTGTTCTAGGAATTCTGCTGAAGTCTAAAAATTCATCTGAACTCTTCCATTATTCTCGGAATTCGTGTGAATTTTAAAAATGCTTCGGAACTCTTCTATTGTTCTCGGAATTCCGCTGAAGTTTAAAAATGCTTAAAATCTCTTACATTGTACTCGGAATTCCGCTGAAGTTTAAAAATGCTTCGGAACTCTTCCATTGCTCTCGGAATTCTGCTGAAGTTTAAAAATGCTTCGGAACTCTTCCATTGTTCTCGGAATTCCGCTGAAGTTTAAAAATGCTTTGGACCTCTTCCATTGTTCTAGGAATTCTGCTGAAGTCTAAAAATTCATCTGAACTCTTCCATTATTCTCGGAATTCGTGTGAATTTTAAAAATGCTTCGGAACTCTTCTATTGTTCTCGGAATTCCGCTGAAGTTTAAAAATGCTTAAAATCTCTTACATTGTACTCGGAATTCCGCTGAAGTTTAAAAATGCTTCGGAACTCTTCCATTGCTCTCGGAATTCTGCTGAAGTTTAAAAATGCTTCAGAACTCTTACATTGTTCTCGGAATTCTGCTGACGTTTAAAAATGCTTCGGAATTCTTCCATTGTTCTCTGAATTCCGCTGACGTTTAAAAATGCTTCGGTACTCTTCCTTTGTTCTCGGAATTCCGCTGACATATAAAAATGCTTCGGAAATCTTGCATTGTTCTCGGCATTCCGCTGACGTTTAAAAATGCTTCGGAACTCTTCAATTGTTCTCGGATTTCTGCCGAACTTTTAAAATGCTTTGGAACTCTTCCATTGCTCTCGGAATTCTGCTGTAGTTTAAAAATGCTTCGGAACTCTTCCATTGTTCTCAGAATTCCGCTGACGTTTAAAAATGCTTTGGAAATCTTCCATTGTTTTCAAAATTCCGCTGACGTTTAAAAATGCTTCAGAACTCTTCCATTGTTCTCGGAATTCCGCTGACGTTTTAAAATGCTTCGGTACTCTTCCATTGTTCTCGGAATTCCGCTGACATATAAAAATGCTTCGGAAATCTTGCATTGTTCTCGGCATTCCGCTGACGTTTAAAAATGCTTCGGAACTCTTCCATTGTTCTCAGAATTCCGCTGACGTTTAAAAATGCTTCGGAAATCTTCCATAGTTTTCAAAATTCCGCTGAAGTTTAAAAATGCTTCAGAACTCTTCCATTGTTCTCGGAATTCCGCTGACGTTTAAAAATGCTTTGGAACTCTTCCATTATTCTCGGAAATCTGCTGAAGTTTAAAAATGCTTCGGAACTCTTCCATTGTTCTCAGAATTCCGCTGAAGTTTAAAAATGCTTCGGTACTCTTCCATTGTTCTCGGAATTCCGCTGACATATAAAAATGCTTCGGAAATCTTGCATTGTTCTCGGCATTCCGCTGACGTTTAAAAATGCTTCGGAACTCTTCAATTGTTCTCGGAATTCTGCTGAACTTTTAAAATGCTTTGGAACTCTTCCATTGCTCTCGGAATTCTGCTGAAGTTTAAAAATGCTTCAGAACTCTTCCATTGTTCTCAGAATTCCACTGACGTTTAAAAATGCTTCGGAAATCTTCCATTGTTTTCAAAATTCCGCTGACGCTTAAAAATGCTTCAGAACTCTTCCATTGTTCTCGGAATTCCGCTGACGTTTAATAATGCTTCGCAACTTTTTCATTGTTCTTGGAATTCCGCTGACGGTTAAAAATGCTTCGGAACTCTTCAATTGTTCTTGGAATTCTGTTGAACTTTTAAAATGCTTTGGAACTCTTCCATTGCTCTCGGAATTCTGCTGAAGTTTAAAAATGCTTCAGAACTCTTACATTGTTCTCGGAATTCTGCTGACGTTTAAAAATGCTTCGGAACTCTACCATTGTTCTCGGAATTCCGTTGAAGTTTAAAAATGCTTCGAAACTCTTCCATTGTTCTCGGAATTCTGCTGAAGTTTAAAAATGCTTCGGAACTCTTCCATTGTTCTCGGAATTCCGCTGACGTTTAATAATGCTTCGCAACTCTTTCATTGTTCTCGGAATTCCACTGACGTTTAAAAATGCTTCGGAACGCTTCCATTGTTCTCGGAATTCCGTTGAAGTTTAAAAATGCTTCGAAACTCTTCCATTGTTCTCGGAATTCTGCTGAAGTTTAAAAATGCTTCGGAACTCTTTCATTGTTCTCAGAATTCCGCTGACATTTAAAAATGCTTTGGTACTCTTCCATTGTTCTCGGAATTCCGCTGACATATAAAAATGCTTCGGAAATCTTGCATTGTTCTCGGCATTCCGCTGACGTTTAAAAATGCTTCGGAACTCTTCAATTGTTCTCGGAATTCTGCTGAACTTTTAAAATGCTTTGGAACTCTTCCATTGCTCTCGGAATTCTGCTGAAGTTTAAAAATGCTTCAGAACTCTTACATTGTTCTCGGAATTCTGCTGAAGTTTAAAAATGCTTCGGTACTCTTCCATTGTTCTCGGAATTCCGCTGACATATAAAAATGCTTCGGAATTCTTGCATTGTTCTCGGCATTCCACTGACGTTTAAAAATGCTTCGGAACTCTTCCATTGTTCTCAGAATTCCGCTGACGTTTAAAAATGCTTCGGAAATCTTCCATTGTTTTCAAAATTCCGCTGACGTTTAAAAATGCTTCAGAACTCTTCCATTGTTCTCGGAATTCCGCTGACGTTTAAAAATGCTTTGGAACTCTTCCATTGTTCTTGGAATTCTGCTGAAGTTTAAAAATGCTTCGGAACTCTTCCATTGTTCTCAGAATTCCGCTGACGTTTAAAAATGCTTCGGTACTCTTCCATTGTTCTCGCAATTCCACTGACGTTTAAAAATGCTTCGGTACTCTTCCATTGTTCTCAGAATTCCGCTAACGTTTAAAAATGCTTCAGAAATCTTCCATTGTTTTCAAAATTCCGCTGACGCTTAAATATGCTTCAGAACTCTTCCATTGTTCTCGGAATTCCGCTGACGTTTAATAATGCTTCGCAACTCTTTCATTGTACTCGGAATTCCGCTAACGTTTAAAAATGCTTCGGAACTCTTCCATTGTTCTCGGAATTCCGTTGAAGTTTAAAAATGCTTCGAAACTCTTCCATTGTTCTGGGAATTCTGCTGAAGTTTAAAAATGCTTCAGAACTCTTCCATTGTTCTCGGAATTCCGCTGATGTTTAAACATGCTTCGGAACTCTTCCATTGTTCTCGGAATTCTGTTGAAGTTTAAAAATGCTTCTAAACTCTTCCATTGTTCTCGGAATTCTGCTGAAGTTTAAAAATGCTTCGGAACTCTTCCATTGTTCTCGGAATTCCGCTGACATATAAAAATGCTTCGGAAATCTTGCATTGTTCTCGGCATTCCGCTGACGTTTAAAAATGCTTCGGAACTCTTCAATTGTTCTCGGAATTCTGCTGAACTTTTAAAATGCTTTGGAACTCTTCCATTGCTCTCGCAATTCTGCTGACGTTTAAAAATGCTTCGGAACTCTTCCATTGTTCTCGGAATTCTGTTGACGTTTAAAAATGCTTCGGAACTCTTCCATTGTTCTCGGAATTCCGCTGACGTTTAAAAATGCTTCACAACTCCTCCATTGTTCTCGGAATTCCGCTGACTTTTAAAAATACTTCGAAACTCTTCCATTGTTCTCCAAATTCCGCTGAAGTTTAAAAATGCTTCGGAACCCTTCCATTGTTCTCGGAATTCTGCTGAAGTTTAAAAATGTTTCGGAACTCTTCCATTGTTCTCAGAATTCCGCTGAAGTTAAAAATGCTTCGGACCTCTTCCATTGTTCTAGGAATTCTGCTGAAGTTTAAAAATTCATCTGAACTCTTCCATTATTCTCGGAATTCGTGTGAATTTTAAAAATGCTTCGGAACTCTTCTATTGTTCTCGGAATTCCGCTGAAGTTTAAAAATGCTTAAAATCTCTTACATTGTACTCGGAAATCCGCTGAAGTTTAAAAATGCTTCGGAACTCTTCCATTGCTCTCGGAATTCTGCTGAAGTTTAAAAATGCTTAAAATCTCTTACATTGTACTCGGAAATCCGCTGAATTTTAAAAATGCTTCGGAACTCTTCTATTGTTCTCGGAATTCCGCTGAAGTTTAAAAATGCTTAAAATCTCTTACATTGTACTCGGAAATCCGCTGAAGTTTAAAAATGCTTCGAAACTCTTCCATTGTTCTGGGAATTCTGCTGAAGTTTAAAAATGGTTCAGAACTCTTCCATTGTTCTCGGAATTCCGCTGACGTTTAATAATGCTTCGCAACTCTTTCATTGTTCTCGGAATTCCGCTGATGTTTAAAAATGCTTCGGAACTCTTCCATTGTTCTCGGAATTCCGTTGAAGTTTAAAAATGCTTCGAAACTCTTCCATTGTTCTCGGAATTCTGCTGAAGTTTAAAAATGCTTCGGAACTCTTCCATTGTTCTCAGAATTCCGCTAACGTTTAAAAATGCTTCGAAAATCTTCCATTGTTTTCAAAATTCCGCTGACGCTTAAAAATGCATCAGAACTCTTCCATTGTTCTCGGAATTCCGCTGACGTTTAATAATGCTTCGCAACTCTTTCATTGTACTCGGAATTCCGCTAACGTTTAAAAATGCTTCGGAACTCTTCCATTGTTCTCGGAATTCCGTTGAAGTTTAAAAATGCTTCGAAACTCTTCCATTGTTTTCGGAATTCTGCTGAAGTTTAAAAATGCTTCGGAACTCTTCCATTGTTCTCAGAATTCCGCTAACGTTTAAAAATGCTTCGGAAATCTTCCATTGTTTTCAAAATTCCGCTGACGCTTACAAATGCTTCAGAACTTTTCCATTGTTCTCGGAATTCCGCTGACTTTTAAAAATACTTCGAAACTCTTCCATTGTTCTCCAAATTCCGCTGAAGTTTAAAAATGCTTCGGAACTCTTCCATTGTTCTCGGAATTCCGCTGACGTTTAAAAATGCTTCACAACTCTTCCATTGTTCTCGGAATTCCGCTGACTTTTAAAAATACTTCGAAACTCTTCCATTGTTCTCCAAATTCCGCTGAAGTTTAAAAATGCTTCGGAACCCTTCCATTGTTCTCGGAATTCTGCTGAAGTTTAAAAATGCTTCGGAACTCTTCCATTGTTCTCCGAATTCTGCTGACGTTTAAAAATGCTTCGGAACTCTTCCATTGTTCTCGGAATTCCGCTGAAGTTTAAAAATGCTTTGGACCTCTTCCATTGTTCTAGGAATTCTGCTGAAGTCTAAAAATTCATCTGAACTCTTCCATTATTCTCGGAATTCGTGTGAATTTTAAAAATGCTTCGGAACTCTTCTATTGTTCTCGGAATTCCGCTGAAGTTTAAAAATGCTTAAAATCTCTTACATTGTACTCGGAATTCCGCTGAAGTTTAAAAATGCTTCGGAACTCTTCCATTGCTCTCGGAATTCTGCTGAAGTTTAAAAATGCTTCGGAACTCTTCCATTGTTCTCGGAATTCCGCTGAAGTTTAAAAATGCTTTGGACCTCTTCCATTGTTCTAGGAATTCTGCTGAAGTCTAAAAATTCATCTGAACTCTTCCATTATTCTCGGAATTCGTGTGAATTTTAAAAATGCTTCGGAACTCTTCTATTGTTCTCGGAATTCCGCTGAAGTTTAAAAATGCTTAAAATCTCTTACATTGTACTCGGAATTCCGCTGAAGTTTAAAAATGCTTCGGAACTCTTCCATTGCTCTCGGAATTCTGCTGAAGTTTAAAAATGCTTCAGAACTCTTACATTGTTCTCGGAATTCTGCTGACGTTTAAAAATGCTTCGGAATTCTTCCATTGTTCTCTGAATTCCGCTGACGTTTAAAAATGCTTCGGTACTCTTCCTTTGTTCTCGGAATTCCCCTGACATATAAAAATGCTTCGGAAATCTTGCATTGTTCTCGGCATTCCGCTGACGTTTAAAAATGCTTCGGAACTCTTCAATTGTTCTCGGATTTCTGCCGAACTTTTAAAATGCTTTGGAACTCTTCCATTGCTCTCGGAATTCTGCTGAAGTTTAAAAATGCTTCAGAACTCTTCCATTGTTCTCGGAATTCTGCTGTAGTTTAAAAATGCTTCGGAACTCTTCCATTGTTCTCAGAATTCCGCTGACGTTTAAAAATGCTTTGGAAATCTTCCATTGTTTTCAAAATTCCGCTGACGTTTAAAAATGCTTCAGAACTCTTCCATTGTTCTCGGAATTCCGCTGACGTTTTAAAATGCTTCGGTACTCTTCCATTGTTCTCGGAATTCCGCTGACATATAAAAATGCTTCGGAAATCTTGCATTGTTCTCGGCATTCCGCTGACGTTTAAAAATGCTTCGGAACTCTTCCATTGTTCTCAGAATTCCGCTGACGTTTAAAAATGCTTCGGAAATCTTCCATAGTTTTCAAAATTCCGCTGAAGTTTAAAAATGCTTCAGAACTCTTCCATTGTTCTCGGAATTCCGCTGACGTTTAAAAATGCTTTGGAACTCTTCCATTATTCTCGGAAATCTGCTGAAGTTTAAAAATGCTTCGGAACTCTTCCATTGTTCTCAGAATTCCGCTGAAGTTTAAAAATGCTTCGGTACTCTTCCATTGTTCTCGGAATTCCGCTGACATATAAAAATGCTTCGGAAATCTTGCATTGTTCTCGGCATTCCGCTGACGTTTAAAAATGCTTCGGAACTCTTCAATTGTTCTCGGAATTCTGCTGAACTTTTAAAATGCTTTGGAACTCTTCCATTGCTCTCGGAATTCTGCTGAAGTTTAAAAATGCTTCAGAACTCTTCCATTGTTCTCAGAATTCCACTGACGTTTAAAAATGCTTCGGAAATCTTCCATTGTTTTCAAAATTCCGCTGACGCTTAAAAATGCTTCAGAACTCTTCCATTGTTCTCGGAATTCCGCTGACGTTTAATAATGCTTCGCAACTTTTTCATTGTTCTTGGAATTCCGCTGACGGTTAAAAATGCTTCGGAACTCTTCAATTGTTCTTGGAATTCTGTTGAACTTTTAAAATGCTTTGGAACTCTTCCATTGCTCTCGGAATTCTGCTGAAGTTTAAAAATGCTTCAGAACTCTTACATTGTTCTCGGAATTCTGCTGACGTTTAAAAATGCTTCGGAACTCTACCATTGTTCTCGGAATTCCGTTGAAGTTTAAAAATGCTTCGAAACTCTTCCATTGTTCTCGGAATTCTGCTGAAGTTTAAAAATGCTTCGGAACTCTTCCATTGTTCTCGGAATTCCGCTGACGTTTAATAATGCTTCGCAACTCTTTCATTGTTCTCGGAATTCCACTGACGTTTAAAAATGCTTCGGAACGCTTCCATTGTTCTCGGAATTCCGTTGAAGTTTAAAAATGCTTCGAAACTCTTCCATTGTTCTCGGAATTCTGCTGAAGTTTAAAAATGCTTCGGAACTCTTTCATTGTTCTCAGAATTCCGCTGACATTTAAAAATGCTTTGGTACTCTTCCATTGTTCTCGGAATTCCGCTGACATATAAAAATGCTTCGGAAATCTTGCATTGTTCTCGGCATTCCGCTGACGTTTAAAAATGCTTCGGAACTCTTCAATTGTTCTCGGAATTCTGCTGAACTTTTAAAATGCTTTGGAACTCTTCCATTGCTCTCGGAATTCTGCTGAAGTTTAAAAATGCTTCAGAACTCTTACATTGTTCTCGGAATTCTGCTGAAGTTTAAAAATGCTTCGGTACTCTTCCATTGTTCTCGGAATTCCGCTGACATATAAAAATGCTTCGGAATTCTTGCATTGTTCTCGGCATTCCACTGACGTTTAAAAATGCTTCGGAACTCTTCCATTGTTCTCAGAATTCCGCTGACGTTTAAAAATGCTTCGGAAATCTTCCATTGTTTTCAAAATTCCGCTGACGTTTAAAAATGCTTCAGAACTCTTCCATTGTTCTCGGAATTCCGCTGACGTTTAAAAATGCTTTGGAACTCTTCCATTGTTCTTGGAATTCTGCTGAAGTTTAAAAATGCTTCGGAACTCTTCCATTGTTCTCAGAATTCCGCTGACGTTTAAAAATGCTTCGGTACTCTTCCATTGTTCTCGCAATTCCACTGACATATAAAAATGCTTCGGAAATCTTGCATTGTTCTCGGCATTCCGCTGACGTTTAAAAATTCTTCGGAACTCTTCAATTGTTCTCGGAATTCTGCTGAAGTTTAAAATGCTTTGGAACTCTTCCATTGCTCTCGGAATTCTGCTGAAGTTTAAAAATGCTTCGGAACTCTTCCATTGTTCTTGGAATTCTGCTGAAGTTCAAAAAATGTTTTGGAACTCTTCCATTGTTCTCAGAATTCCGCTGACGTTTAAAAATGCTTCGGAAATCTTCCATTGTTTTCAAAATTCCGCTGACATATAAAAATGCTTCGGAAATCTTGCATTGTTCTCGGCATTCCGCTGACGTTTAAAAATGCTTCAGAATTCTTCAATTGTTCTCGGAATTCTGCTGAACTTTTAAAATGCTTTGGAACTCTTCCATTGCTCTCGGAATTCTGCTGAAGTTTAAAAATGCTTCGGAACTCTTCCATTGTTCTCGGAATTCCGTTGAAGTTTAAAAATGCTTCGAAACTCTTCCATTGTTCTCGGAATTCTGCTGAAGTTTAAAAATGCTTCGGAACTCTTCCATTGTTCTCAGAATTCCGCTAACATTTAAAAATGCTTCAGAAATCTTCCATTGTTTTCAAAATTCCGCTGACGCTTAAATATGCTTCAGAACTCTTCCATTGTTCTCGGAATTCCGCTGACGTTTAATAATGCTTCGCAACTCTTTCATTGTACTCGGAATTCCGCTAATGTTTAAAAATGCTTCGGAACTCTTCCATTGTTCTCGGAATTCCGTTGAAGTTTAAAAATGCTTCGGAACTCTTCCATTGTTCTGGGAATTCTGCTGAAGTTTAAAAATGCTTCAGAACTCTTCCATTGTTCTCGGAATTCCGCTGATGTTTAAACATGCTTCGGAACTCATCCATTGTTCTCGGAATTCTGTTGAAGTTTAAAAATGCTTCTAAACTCTTCCATTGTTCTCGGAATTCTGCTGAAGTTTAAAAATGCTTCGGAACTCTTCCATTGTTCTCGGAATTCCGCTGACATATAAAAATGCTTCGGAAATCTTGCATTGTTCTCGGCATTCCGCTGACGTTTAAAAATGCTTCGGAACTCTTCAATTGTTCTCGGAATTCTGCTGAACTTTTAAAATGCTTTGGAACTCTTCCATTGCTCTCGCAATTCTGCTGACGTTTAAAAATGCTTCGGAACTCTTCCATTGTTCTCGGAATTCTGTTGACGTTTAAAAATGTTTCGGAACTCTTCCATTGTTCTCGGAATTCCGCTGACGTTTAAAAATGCTTCACAACTCTTCCATTGTTCTCGGAACTCCGCTGACTTTTAAAAATACTTCGAAACTCTTCCATTGTTCTCCAAATTCCGCTGAAGTTTAAAAATGCTTCGGAACCCTTCCATTGTTCTCGGAATTCTGCTGAAGTTTAAAAATGCTTCGGACCTCTTCCATTGTTCTAGGAATTCTGCTGAAGTTTAAAAATTCATCTGAACTCTTCCATTATTCTCGGAATTCGTGTGAATTTTAAAAATGCTTCGGAACTCTTCTATTGTTCTCGGAATTCCGCTGAAGTTTAAAAATGCTTCGGAACTCTTCCATTGTTCTCGGAATTCTGTTGACGTTTAAAAATGTTTCGGAACTCTTCCATTGTTCTCGGAATTCCGCTGACGTTTAAAAATGCTTCACAACTCTTCCATTGTTCTCGGAACTCCGCTGATTTTTAAAAATACTTCGGAACCCTTCCATTGTTCTCGGAATTCTGCTGAAGTTTAAAAATGCTTCGGACCTCTTCCATTGTTCTAGGAATTCTGCTGAAGTTTAAAAATTCATCTGAACTCTTCCATTATTCTCGGAATTCGTGTGAATTTTAAAAATGCTTCGGAACTCTTCTATTGTTCTCGGAATTCCGCTGAAGTTTAAAAATGCTTAAAATCTCTTACATTGTACTCGGAAATCCGCTGAAGTTTAAAAATGCTTCGGAACTCTTCCATTGCTCTCGGAATTCTGCTGAAGTTTAAAAATGCTTCAGAACTCTTACATTGTTCTCGGAATTCTGCTGACGTTTAAAAATGCTTCGGAATTCTTCCATTGTTCTCTGAATTCCGCTGACGTTTAAAAATGCTTCGGAATTCTTCCATTGTTCTCGGAATTCCGCTGACATATAAAAATGCTTCGGAAATCTTGCATTGTTCTCGGCATTCCACTGACGTTTAAAAATGCTTCGGAACTCTTCCATTGTTCTCAGAATTCCGCTGACGTTTAAAAATGCTTCGGAAATCTTCCATTGTTTTCAAAATTCCGCTGACGTTTAAAAATGCTTCAGAACTCTTCCATTGTTCTCGGAATTCCGCTGACGTTTAAAAATGCTTTGGAACTCTTCCATTGTTCTTGGAATTCTGCTGAAGTTTAAAAATGCTTCGGAACTCTTCCATTGCTCTCGGAATTCTGCTGAAGTTTAAAAATGCTTCAGAACTCTTACATTGTTCTCGGAATTCTGCTGACGTTTAAAAATGCTTCGGAATTCTTCCATTGTTCTCTGAATTCCGCTGACGTTTAAAAATGCTTCGGTACTCTTCCTTTGTTCTCGGAATTCCCCTGACATATAAAAATGCTTCGGAAATCTTGCATTGTTCTCGGCATTCCGCTGACGTTTAAAAATGCTTCGGAACTCTTCAATTGTTCTCGGATTTCTGCCGAACTTTTAAAATGCTTTGGAACTCTTCCATTGCTCTCGGAATTCTGCTGAAGTTTAAAAATGCTTCAGAACTCTTCCATTGTTCTCGGAATTCTGCTGTAGTTTAAAAATGCTTCGGAACTCTTCCATTGTTCTCAGAATTCCGCTGACGTTTAAAAATGCTTTGGAAATCTTCCATTGTTTTCAAAATTCCGCTGACGTTTAAAAATGCTTCAGAACTCTTCCATTGTTCTCGGAATTCCGCTGACGTTTTAAAATGCTTCGGTACTCTTCCATTGTTCTCGGAATTCCGCTGACATATAAAAATGCTTCGGAAATCTTGCATTGTTCTCGGCATTCCGCTGACGTTTAAAAATGCTTCGGAACTCTTCCATTGTTCTCAGAATTCCGCTGACGTTTAAAAATGCTTCGGAAATCTTCCATAGTTTTCAAAATTCCGCTGAAGTTTAAAAATGCTTCAGAACTCTTCCATTGTTCTCGGAATTCCGCTGACGTTTAAAAATGCTTTGGAACTCTTCCATTATTCTCGGAAATCTGCTGAAGTTTAAAAATGCTTCGGAACTCTTCCATTGTTCTCAGAATTCCGCTGAAGTTTAAAAATGCTTCGGTACTCTTCCATTGTTCTCGGAATTCCGCTGACATATAAAAATGCTTCGGAAATCTTGCATTGTTCTCGGCATTCCGCTGACGTTTAAAAATGCTTCGGAACTCTTCAATTGTTCTCGGAATTCTGCTGAACTTTTAAAATGCTTTGGAACTCTTCCATTGCTCTCGGAATTCTGCTGAAGTTTAAAAATGCTTCAGAACTCTTCCATTGTTCTCAGAATTCCACTGACGTTTAAAAATGCTTCGGAAATCTTCCATTGTTTTCAAAATTCCGCTGACGCTTAAAAATGCTTCAGAACTCTTCCATTGTTCTCGGAATTCCGCTGACGTTTAATAATGCTTCGCAACTTTTTCATTGTTCTTGGAATTCCGCTGACGGTTAAAAATGCTTCGGAACTCTTCAATTGTTCTTGGAATTCTGTTGAACTTTTAAAATGCTTTGGAACTCTTCCATTGCTCTCGGAATTCTGCTGAAGTTTAAAAATGCTTCAGAACTCTTACATTGTTCTCGGAATTCTGCTGACGTTTAAAAATGCTTCGGAACTCTACCATTGTTCTCGGAATTCCGTTGAAGTTTAAAAATGCTTCGAAACTCTTCCATTGTTCTCGGAATTCTGCTGAAGTTTAAAAATGCTTCGGAACTCTTCCATTGTTCTCGGAATTCCGCTGACGTTTAATAATGCTTCGCAACTCTTTCATTGTTCTCGGAATTCCACTGACGTTTAAAAATGCTTCGGAACGCTTCCATTGTTCTCGGAATTCCGTTGAAGTTTAAAAATGCTTCGAAACTCTTCCATTGTTCTCGGAATTCTGCTGAAGTTTAAAAATGCTTCGGAACTCTTTCATTGTTCTCAGAATTCCGCTGACATTTAAAAATGCTTTGGTACTCTTCCATTGTTCTCGGAATTCCGCTGACATATAAAAATGCTTCGGAAATCTTGCATTGTTCTCGGCATTCCGCTGACGTTTAAAAATGCTTCGGAACTCTTCAATTGTTCTCGGAATTCTGCTGAACTTTTAAAATGCTTTGGAACTCTTCCATTGCTCTCGGAATTCTGCTGAAGTTTAAAAATGCTTCAGAACTCTTACATTGTTCTCGGAATTCTGCTGAAGTTTAAAAATGCTTCGGTACTCTTCCATTGTTCTCGGAATTCCGCTGACATATAAAAATGCTTCGGAATTCTTGCATTGTTCTCGGCATTCCACTGACGTTTAAAAATGCTTCGGAACTCTTCCATTGTTCTCAGAATTCCGCTGACGTTTAAAAATGCTTCGGAAATCTTCCATTGTTTTCAAAATTCCGCTGACGTTTAAAAATGCTTCAGAACTCTTCCATTGTTCTCGGAATTCCGCTGACGTTTAAAAATGCTTTGGAACTCTTCCATTGTTCTTGGAATTCTGCTGAAGTTTAAAAATGCTTCGGAACTCTTCCATTGTTCTCAGAATTCCGCTGACGTTTAAAAATGCTTCGGTACTCTTCCATTGTTCTCGCAATTCCACTGACATATAAAAATGCTTCGGAAATCTTGCATTGTTCTCGGCATTCCGCTGACGTTTAAAAATTCTTCGGAACTCTTCAATTGTTCTCGGAATTCTGCTGAAGTTTAAAATGCTTTGGAACTCTTCCATTGCTCTCGGAATTCTGCTGAAGTTTAAAAATGCTTCGGAACTCTTCCATTGTTCTTGGAATTCTGCTGAAGTTCAAAAAATGTTTTGGAACTCTTCCATTGTTCTCAGAATTCCGCTGACGTTTAAAAATGCTTCGGAAATCTTCCATTGTTTTCAAAATTCCGCTGACATATAAAAATGCTTCGGAAATCTTGCATTGTTCTCGGCATTCCGCTGACGTTTAAAAATGCTTCAGAATTCTTCAATTGTTCTCGGAATTCTGCTGAACTTTTAAAATGCTTTGGAACTCTTCCATTGCTCTCGGAATTCTGCTGAAGTTTAAAAATGCTTCGGAACTCTTCCATTGTTCTCGGAATTCCGTTGAAGTTTAAAAATGCTTCGAAACTCTTCCATTGTTCTCGGAATTCTGCTGAAGTTTAAAAATGCTTCGGAACTCTTCCATTGTTCTCAGAATTCCGCTAACATTTAAAAATGCTTCAGAAATCTTCCATTGTTTTCAAAATTCCGCTGACGCTTAAATATGCTTCAGAACTCTTCCATTGTTCTCGGAATTCCGCTGACGTTTAATAATGCTTCGCAACTCTTTCATTGTACTCGGAATTCCGCTAATGTTTAAAAATGCTTCGAAACTCTTCCATTGTTCTCGGAATTCTGCTGAAGTTTAAAAATGCTTCGGAACTCTTCCATTGTTCTCGGAATTCCGCTGACGTTTAATAATGCTTCGCAACTCTTTCATTGTTCTCGGAATTCCACTGACGTTTAAAAATGCTTCGGAACGCTTCCATTGTTCTCGGAATTCCGTTGAAGTTTAAAAATGCTTCGAAACTCTTCCATTGTTCTCGGAATTCTGCTGAAGTTTAAAAATGCTTCGGAACTCTTTCATTGTTCTCAGAATTCCGCTGACATTTAAAAATGCTTTGGTACTCTTCCATTGTTCTCGGAATTCCGCTGACATATAAAAATGCTTCGGAAATCTTGCATTGTTCTCGGCATTCCGCTGACGTTTAAAAATGCTTCGGAACTCTTCAATTGTTCTCGGAATTCTGCTGAACTTTTAAAATGCTTTGGAACTCTTCCATTGCTCTCGGAATTCTGCTGAAGTTTAAAAATGCTTCAGAACTCTTACATTGTTCTCGGAATTCTGCTGAAGTTTAAAAATGCTTCGGTACTCTTCCATTGTTCTCGGAATTCCGCTGACATATAAAAATGCTTCGGAATTCTTGCATTGTTCTCGGCATTCCACTGACGTTTAAAAATGCTTCGGAACTCTTCCATTGTTCTCAGAATTCCGCTGACGTTTAAAAATGCTTCGGAAATCTTCCATTGTTTTCAAAATTCCGCTGACGTTTAAAAATGCTTCAGAACTCTTCCATTGTTCTCGGAATTCCGCTGACGTTTAAAAATGCTTTGGAACTCTTCCATTGTTCTTGGAATTCTGCTGAAGTTTAAAAATGCTTCGGAACTCTTCCATTGTTCTCAGAATTCCGCTGACGTTTAAAAATGCTTCGGTACTCTTCCATTGTTCTCGCAATTCCACTGACATATAAAAATGCTTCGGAAATCTTGCATTGTTCTCGGCATTCCGCTGACGTTTAAAAATTCTTCGGAACTCTTCAATTGTTCTCGGAATTCTGCTGAAGTTTAAAATGCTTTGGAACTCTTCCATTGCTCTCGGAATTCTGCTGAAGTTTAAAAATGCTTCGGAACTCTTCCATTGTTCTTGGAATTCTGCTGAAGTTCAAAAAATGTTTTGGAACTCTTCCATTGTTCTCAGAATTCCGCTGACGTTTAAAAATGCTTCGGAAATCTTCCATTGTTTTCAAAATTCCGCTGACATATAAAAATGCTTCGGAAATCTTGCATTGTTCTCGGCATTCCGCTGACGTTTAAAAATGCTTCAGAATTCTTCAATTGTTCTCGGAATTCTGCTGAACTTTTAAAATGCTTTGGAACTCTTCCATTGCTCTCGGAATTCTGCTGAAGTTTAAAAATGCTTCGGAACTCTTCCATTGTTCTCGGAATTCCGTTGAAGTTTAAAAATGCTTCGAAACTCTTCCATTGTTCTCGGAATTCTGCTGAAGTTTAAAAATGCTTCGGAACTCTTCCATTGTTCTCAGAATTCCGCTAACATTTAAAAATGCTTCAGAAATCTTCCATTGTTTTCAAAATTCCGCTGACGCTTAAATATGCTTCAGAACTCTTCCATTGTTCTCGGAATTCCGCTGACGTTTAATAATGCTTCGCAACTCTTTCATTGTACTCGGAATTCCGCTAATGTTTAAAAATGCTTCGGAACTCTTCCATTGTTCTCGGAATTCCGTTGAAGTTTAAAAATGCTTCGGAACTCTTCCATTGTTCTGGGAATTCTGCTGAAGTTTAAAAATGCTTCAGAACTCTTCCATTGTTCTCGGAATTCCGCTGATGTTTAAACATGCTTCGGAACTCATCCATTGTTCTCGGAATTCTGTTGAAGTTTAAAAATGCTTCTAAA
This sequence comes from Phyllobates terribilis, assembly GCF_046119375.1. Lineage (NCBI taxonomy): Eukaryota > Metazoa > Chordata > Amphibia > Anura > Dendrobatidae > Phyllobates > Phyllobates terribilis. Next base: position 18,630,113 of record NW_027362782.1, read on the forward strand.
CTCTTCCATTGTTCTCGGAATTCTGCTGAAGTTTAAAAATGCTTCGGAACTCTTCCATTGTTCTCGGAATTCCGCTGACATATAAAAATGCTTCGGAAATCTTGCATTGTTCTCGGCATTCCGCTGACGTTTAAAAATGCTTCGGAACTCTTCAATTGTTCTCGGAATTCTGCTGAACTTTTAAAATGCTTTGGAACTCTTCCATTGCTCTCGCAATTCTGCTGACGTTTAAAAATGCTTCGGAACTCTTCCATTGTTCTCGGAATTCTGTTGACGTTTAAAAATGTTTCGGAACTCTTCCATTGTTCTCGGAATTCCGCTGACGTTTAAAAATGCTTCACAACTCTTCCATTGTTCTCGGAACTCCGCTGACTTTTAAAAATACTTCGAAACTCTTCCATTGTTCTCCAAATTCCGCTGAAGTTTAAAAATGCTTCGGAACCCTTCCATTGTTCTCGGAATTCTGCTGAAGTTTAAAAATGCTTCGGACCTCTTCCATTGTTCTAGGAATTCTGCTGAAGTTTAAAAATTCATCTGAACTCTTCCATTATTCTCGGAATTCGTGTGAATTTTAAAAATGCTTCGGAACTCTTCTATTGTTCTCGGAATTCCGCTGAAGTTTAAAAATGCTTCGGAACTCTTCCATTGTTCTCGGAATTCTGTTGACGTTTAAAAATGTTTCGGAACTCTTCCATTGTTCTCGGAATTCCGCTGACGTTTAAAAATGCTTCACAACTCTTCCATTGTTCTCGGAACTCCGCTGATTTTTAAAAATACTTCGGAACCCTTCCATTGTTCTCGGAATTCTGCTGAAGTTTAAAAATGCTTCGGACCTCTTCCATTGTTCTAGGAATTCTGCTGAAGTTTAAAAATTCATCTGAACTCTTCCATTATTCTCGGAATTCGTGTGAATTTTAAAAATGCTTCGGAACTCTTCTATTGTTCTCGGAATTCCGCTGAAGTTTAAAAATGCTTAAAATCTCTTACATTGTACTCGGAAATCCGCTGAAGTTTAAAAATGCTTCGGAACTCTTCCATTGCTCTCGGAATTCTGCTGAAGTTTAAAAATGCTTCAGAACTCTTACATTGTTCTCGGAATTCTGCTGACGTTTAAAAATGCTTCGGAATTCTTCCATTGTTCTCTGAATTCCGCTGACGTTTAAAAATGCTTCGGAATTCTTCCATTGTTCTCGGAATTCCGCTGACATATAAAAATGCTTCGGAAATCTTGCATTGTTCTCGGCATTCCACTGACGTTTAAAAATGCTTCGGAACTCTTCCATTGTTCTCAGAATTCCGCTGACGTTTAAAAATGCTTCGGAAATCTTCCATTGTTTTCAAAATTCCGCTGACGTTTAAAAATGCTTCAGAACTCTTCCATTGTTCTCGGAATTCCGCTGACGTTTAAAAATGCTTTGGAACTCTTCCATTGTTCTTGGAATTCTGCTGAAGTTTAAAAATGCTTCGGAACTCTTCCATTGCTCTCGGAATTCTGCTGAAGTTTAAAAATGCTTCAGAACTCTTACATTGTTCTCGGAATTCTGCTGACGTTTAAAAATGCTTCGGAATTCTTCCATTGTTCTCTGAATTCCGCTGACGTTTAAAAATGCTTCGGTACTCTTCCTTTGTTCTCGGAATTCCCCTGACATATAAAAATGCTTCGGAAATCTTGCATTGTTCTCGGCATTCCGCTGACGTTTAAAAATGCTTCGGAACTCTTCAATTGTTCTCGGATTTCTGCCGAACTTTTAAAATGCTTTGGAACTCTTCCATTGCTCTCGGAATTCTGCTGAAGTTTAAAAATGCTTCAGAACTCTTCCATTGTTCTCGGAATTCTGCTGTAGTTTAAAAATGCTTCGGAACTCTTCCATTGTTCTCAGAATTCCGCTGACGTTTAAAAATGCTTTGGAAATCTTCCATTGTTTTCAAAATTCCGCTGACGTTTAAAAATGCTTCAGAACTCTTCCATTGTTCTCGGAATTCCGCTGACGTTTTAAAATGCTTCGGTACTCTTCCATTGTTCTCGGAATTCCGCTGACATATAAAAATGCTTCGGAAATCTTGCATTGTTCTCGGCATTCCGCTGACGTTTAAAAATGCTTCGGAACTCTTCCATTGTTCTCAGAATTCCGCTGACGTTTAAAAATGCTTCGGAAATCTTCCATAGTTTTCAAAATTCCGCTGAAGTTTAAAAATGCTTCAGAACTCTTCCATTGTTCTCGGAATTCCGCTGACGTTTAAAAATGCTTTGGAACTCTTCCATTATTCTCGGAAATCTGCTGAAGTTTAAAAATGCTTCGGAACTCTTCCATTGTTCTCAGAATTCCGCTGAAGTTTAAAAATGCTTCGGTACTCTTCCATTGTTCTCGGAATTCCGCTGACATATAAAAATGCTTCGGAAATCTTGCATTGTTCTCGGCATTCCGCTGACGTTTAAAAATGCTTCGGAACTCTTCAATTGTTCTCGGAATTCTGCTGAACTTTTAAAATGCTTTGGAACTCTTCCATTGCTCTCGGAATTCTGCTGAAGTTTAAAAATGCTTCAGAACTCTTCCATTGTTCTCAGAATTCCACTGACGTTTAAAAATGCTTCGGAAATCTTCCATTGTTTTCAAAATTCCGCTGACGCTTAAAAATGCTTCAGAACTCTTCCATTGTTCTCGGAATTCCGCTGACGTTTAATAATGCTTCGCAACTTTTTCATTGTTCTTGGAATTCCGCTGACGGTTAAAAATGCTTCGGAACTCTTCAATTGTTCTTGGAATTCTGTTGAACTTTTAAAATGCTTTGGAACTCTTCCATTGCTCTCGGAATTCTGCTGAAGTTTAAAAATGCTTCAGAACTCTTACATTGTTCTCGGAATTCTGCTGACGTTTAAAAATGCTTCGGAACTCTACCATTGTTCTCGGAATTCCGTTGAAGTTTAAAAATGCTTCGAAACTCTTCCATTGTTCTCGGAATTCTGCTGAAGTTTAAAAATGCTTCGGAACTCTTCCATTGTTCTCGGAATTCCGCTGACGTTTAATAATGCTTCGCAACTCTTTCATTGTTCTCGGAATTCCACTGACGTTTAAAAATGCTTCGGAACGCTTCCATTGTTCTCGGAATTCCGTTGAAGTTTAAAAATGCTTCGAAACTCTTCCATTGTTCTCGGAATTCTGCTGAAGTTTAAAAATGCTTCGGAACTCTTTCATTGTTCTCAGAATTCCGCTGACATTTAAAAATGCTTTGGTACTCTTCCATTGTTCTCGGAATTCCGCTGACATATAAAAATGCTTCGGAAATCTTGCATTGTTCTCGGCATTCCGCTGACGTTTAAAAATGCTTCGGAACTCTTCAATTGTTCTCGGAATTCTGCTGAACTTTTAAAATGCTTTGGAACTCTTCCATTGCTCTCGGAATTCTGCTGAAGTTTAAAAATGCTTCAGAACTCTTACATTGTTCTCGGAATTCTGCTGAAGTTTAAAAATGCTTCGGTACTCTTCCATTGTTCTCGGAATTCCGCTGACATATAAAAATGCTTCGGAATTCTTGCATTGTTCTCGGCATTCCACTGACGTTTAAAAATGCTTCGGAACTCTTCCATTGTTCTCAGAATTCCGCTGACGTTTAAAAATGCTTCGGAAATCTTCCATTGTTTTCAAAATTCCGCTGACGTTTAAAAATGCTTCAGAACTCTTCCATTGTTCTCGGAATTCCGCTGACGTTTAAAAATGCTTTGGAACTCTTCCATTGTTCTTGGAATTCTGCTGAAGTTTAAAAATGCTTCGGAACTCTTCCATTGTTCTCAGAATTCCGCTGACGTTTAAAAATGCTTCGGTACTCTTCCATTGTTCTCGCAATTCCACTGACATATAAAAATGCTTCGGAAATCTTGCATTGTTCTCGGCATTCCGCTGACGTTTAAAAATTCTTCGGAACTCTTCAATTGTTCTCGGAATTCTGCTGAAGTTTAAAATGCTTTGGAACTCTTCCATTGCTCTCGGAATTCTGCTGAAGTTTAAAAATGCTTCGGAACTCTTCCATTGTTCTTGGAATTCTGCTGAAGTTCAAAAAATGTTTTGGAACTCTTCCATTGTTCTCAGAATTCCGCTGACGTTTAAAAATGCTTCGGAAATCTTCCATTGTTTTCAAAATTCCGCTGACATATAAAAATGCTTCGGAAATCTTGCATTGTTCTCGGCATTCCGCTGACGTTTAAAAATGCTTCAGAATTCTTCAATTGTTCTCGGAATTCTGCTGAACTTTTAAAATGCTTTGGAACTCTTCCATTGCTCTCGGAATTCTGCTGAAGTTTAAAAATGCTTCGGAACTCTTCCATTGTTCTCGGAATTCCGTTGAAGTTTAAAAATGCTTCGAAACTCTTCCATTGTTCTCGGAATTCTGCTGAAGTTTAAAAATGCTTCGGAACTCTTCCATTGTTCTCAGAATTCCGCTAACATTTAAAAATGCTTCAGAAATCTTCCATTGTTTTCAAAATTCCGCTGACGCTTAAATATGCTTCAGAACTCTTCCATTGTTCTCGGAATTCCGCTGACGTTTAATAATGCTTCGCAACTCTTTCATTGTACTCGGAATTCCGCTAATGTTTAAAAATGCTTCGGAACTCTTCCATTGTTCTCGGAATTCCGTTGAAGTTTAAAAATGCTTCGGAACTCTTCCATTGTTCTGGGAATTCTGCTGAAGTTTAAAAATGCTTCAGAACTCTTCCATTGTTCTCGGAATTCCGCTGATGTTTAAACATGCTTCGGAACTCATCCATTGTTCTCGGAATTCTGTTGAAGTTTAAAAATGCTTCTAAACTCTTCCATTGTTCTCGGAATTCTGCTGAAGTTTAAAAATGCTTCGGAACTCTTCCATTGTTCTCGGAATTCCGCTGACATATAAAAATGCTTCGGAAATCTTGCATTGTTCTCGGCATTCCGCTGACGTTTAAAAATGCTTCGGAACTCTTCAATTGTTCTCGGAATTCTGCTGAACTTTTAAAATGCTTTGGAACTCTTCCATTGCTCTCGCAATTCTGCTGACGTTTAAAAATGCTTCGGAACTCTTCCATTGTTCTCGGAATTCTGTTGACGTTTAAAAATGTTTCGGAACTCTTCCATTGTTCTCGGAATTCCGCTGACGTTTAAAAATGCTTCACAACTCTTCCATTGTTCTCGGAACTCCGCTGACTTTTAAAAATACTTCGAAACTCTTCCATTGTTCTCCAAATTCCGCTGAAGTTTAAAAATGCTTCGGAACCCTTCCATTGTTCTCGGAATTCTGCTGAAGTTTAAAAATGCTTCGGACCTCTTCCATTGTTCTAGGAATTCTGCTGAAGTTTAAAAATTCATCTGAACTCTTCCATTATTCTCGGAATTCGTGTGAATTTTAAAAATGCTTCGGAACTCTTCTATTGTTCTCGGAATTCCGCTGAAGTTTAAAAATGCTTCGGAACTCTTCCATTGTTCTCGGAATTCTGTTGACGTTTAAAAATGTTTCGGAACTCTTCCATTGTTCTCGGAATTCCGCTGACGTTTAAAAATGCTTCACAACTCTTCCATTGTTCTCGGAACTCCGCTGATTTTTAAAAATACTTCGGAACCCTTCCATTGTTCTCGGAATTCTGCTGAAGTTTAAAAATGCTTCGGACCTCTTCCATTGTTCTAGGAATTCTGCTGAAGTTTAAAAATTCATCTGAACTCTTCCATTATTCTCGGAATTCGTGTGAATTTTAAAAATGCTTCGGAACTCTTCTATTGTTCTCGGAATTCCGCTGAAGTTTAAAAATGCTTAAAATCTCTTACATTGTACTCGGAAATCCGCTGAAGTTTAAAAATGCTTCGGAACTCTTCCATTGCTCTCGGAATTCTGCTGAAGTTTAAAAATGCTTCAGAACTCTTACATTGTTCTCGGAATTCTGCTGACGTTTAAAAATGCTTCGGAATTCTTCCATTGTTCTCTGAATTCCGCTGACGTTTAAAAATGCTTCGGAATTCTTCCATTGTTCTCGGAATTCCGCTGACATATAAAAATGCTTCGGAAATCTTGCATTGTTCTCGGCATTCCACTGACGTTTAAAAATGCTTCGGAACTCTTCCATTGTTCTCAGAATTCCGCTGACGTTTAAAAATGCTTCGGAAATCTTCCATTGTTTTCAAAATTCCGCTGACGTTTAAAAATGCTTCAGAACTCTTCCATTGTTCTCGGAATTCCGCTGACGTTTAAAAATGCTTTGGAACTCTTCCATTGTTCTTGGAATTCTGCTGAAGTTTAAAAATGCTTCGGAACTCTTCCATTGTTCTCAGAATTCCGCTGACGTTTAAAAATGCTTCGGTACTCTTCCATTGTTCTCGCAATTCCACTGACATATAAAAATGCTTCGGAAATCTTGCATTGTTCTCGGCATTCCGCTGACGTTTAAAAATTCTTCGGAACTCTTCAATTGTTCTCGGAATTCTGTTGAACTTTTAAAATGCTTTGGAACTCTTCCATTGCTCTCGGAATTCTGCTGAAGTTTAAAAATGCTTCGGAACTCTTTCATTGTTCTCAGAATTCCGCTGACATTTAAAAATGCTTTGGTACTCTTCCATTGTTCTCGGAATTCCGCTGACATATAAAAATGCTTCGGAAATCTTGCATTGTTCTCGGCATTCCGCTGACGTTTAAAAATGCTTCGGAACTCTTCAATTGTTCTCGGAATTCTGCTGAACTTTTAAAATGCTTTGGAACTCTTCCATTGCTCTCGGAATTCTGCTGAAGTTTAAAAATGCTTCAGAACTCTTACATTGTTCTCGGAATTCTGCTGAAGTTTAAAAATGCTTCGGTACTCTTCCATTGTTCTCGGAATTCCGCTGACATATAAAAATGCTTCGGAAATCTTGCATTGTTCTCGGCATTCCACTGACGTTTAAAAATGCTTCGGAACTCTTCCATTGTTCTCAGAATTCCGCTGACGTTTAAAAATGCTTCGGAAATCTTCCATTGTTTTCAAAATTCCGCTGACGTTTAAAAATGCTTCAGAACTCTTCCATTGTTCTCGGAATTCCGCTGACGTTTAAAAATGCTTTGGAACTCTTCCATTGTTCTTGGAATTCTGCTGAAGTTTAAAAATGCTTCGGAACTCTTCCATTGTTCTCAGAATTCCGCTGACGTTTAAAAATGCTTCGGTACTCTTCCATTGTTCTCGCAATTCCACTGACATATAAAAATGCTTCGGAAATCTTGCATTGTTCTCGGCATTCCGCTGACGTTTAAAAATTCTTCGGAACTCTTCAATTGTTCTCGGAATTCTGCTGAAGTTTAAAATGCTTTGGAACTCTTCCATTGCTCTCGGAATTCTGCTGAAGTTTAAAAATGCTTCGGAACTCTTCCATTGTTCTTGGAATTCTGCTGAAGTTTAAAAATGTTTTGGAACTCTTCCATTGTTCTCAGAATTCCGCTGACGTTTAAAAATGCTTCGGAAATCTTCCATTGTTTTCAAAATTCCGCTGACATATAAAAATGCTTCGGAAATCTTGCATTGTTCTCGGCATTCCGCTGACGTTTAAAAATGCTTCAGAATTCTTCAATTGTTCTCGGAATTCTGCTGAACTTTTAAAATGCTTTGGAACTCTTCCATTGCTCTCGGAATTCTGCTGAAGTTTAAAAATGCTTCGGAACTCTTCCATTGTTCTCGGAATTCCGTTGAAGTTTAAAAATGCTTCGAAACTCTTTCATTGTTCTCGGAATTCTGCTGAAGTTTAAAAATGCTTCGGAACTCTTCCATTGTTCTCAGAATTCCGCTAACATTTAAAAATGCTTCAGAAATCTTCCATTGTTTTCAAAATTCCGCTGACGCTTAAATATGCTTCAGAACTCTTCCATTGTTCTCGGAATTCCGCTGACGTTTAATAATGCTTCGCAACTCTTTCATTGTACTCGGAATTCCGCTAACGTTTAAAAATGCTTCGGAACTCTTCCATTGTTCTCGGAATTCCGTTGAAGTTTAAAAATGCTTCGGAACTCTTCCATTGTTCTGGGAATTCTGCTGAAGTTTAAAAATGCTTCAGAACTCTTCCATTGTTCTCGGAATTCCGCTGATGTTTAAACATGCTTCGGAACTCATCCATTGTTCTCGGAATTCTGTTGAAGTTTAAAAATGCTTCTAAACTCTTCCATTGTTCTCGGAATTCTGCTGAAGTTTAAAAATGCTTCGGAACTCTTCCATTGTTCTCGGAATTCCGCTGACATATAAAAATGCTTCGGAAATCTTGCATTGTTCTCGGCATTCCGCTGACGTTTAAAAATGCTTCGGAACTCTTCAATTGTTCTCGGAATTCTGCTGAACTTTTAAAATGCTTTGGAACTCTTCCATTGCTCTCGCAATTCTGCTGACGTTTAAAAATGCTTCGGAACTCTTCCATTGTTCTCGGAATTCTGTTGACGTTTAAAAATGTTTCGGAACTCTTCCATTGTTCTCGGAATTCCGCTGACGTTTAAAAATGCTTCACAACTCTTCCATTGTTCTCGGAACTCCGCTGACTTTTAAAAATACTTCGAAACTCTTCCATTGTTCTCCAAATTCCGCTGAAGTTTAAAAATGCTTCGGAACCCTTCCATTGTTCTCGGAATTCTGCTGAAGTTTAAAAATGTTTCGGAACTCTTCCATTGTTCTCAGAATTCCGCTGAAGTTTAAAAATGCTTCGGACCTCTTCCATTGTTCTAGGAATTCTGCTGAAGTTTAAAAATTCATCTGAACTCTTCCATTATTCTCGGAATTCGTGTGAATTTTAAAAATGCTTCGGAACTCTTCTATTGTTCTCGGAATTCCGCTGAAGTTTAAAAATGCTTAAAATCTCTTACATTGTACTCGGAAATCCGCTGAAGTTTAAAAATGCTTCGGAACTCTTCCATTGCTCTCGGAATTCTGCTGACGTTTAAAAATGCTTCGGTACTCTTCCTTTGTTCTCGGAATTCCGCTGACATATAAAAATGCTTCGGAAATCTTGCATTGTTCTCGGCATTCCGCTGACGTTTAAAAATGCTTCGGAACTTTTCAATTGTTCTCGGAATTCTGCCGAACTTTTAAAATGCTTTGGAACTCTTCCATTGCTCTCGGAATTCTGCTGAAGTTTAAAAATGCTTCAGAACTCTTCCATTGTTCTCGGAATTCTGCTGTAGTTTAAAAATGCTTCGGAACTCTTCCATTGTTCTCAGAATTCCGCTGACGTTTAAAAATGCTTCGGAAATCTTCCATTGTTTTCAAAATTCCGCTGACGTTTAAAAATGCTTCAGAACTCTTCCATTGTTCTCGGAATTCCGCTGACTTTTAAAAATACTTCGAAACTCTTCCATTGTTCTCCAAATTCTGCTGAAGTTTAAAAATGCTTCGGAACTCTTCCATTGTTCTCGGAATTCCGCTGACGTTTAAAAATGCTTCACAACTCTTCCATTGTTCTCGGAATTCCGCTGACTTTTAAAAATACTTCGAAACTCTTCCATTGTTCTCCAAATTCCGCTGAAGTTTAAAAATGCTTTGGAACCCTTCCGTTGTTCTCGGAATTCCGTTGAAGTTTAAAAATGCTTCGGAACTCTTCCATTGTTCTGGGAATTCTGCTGAAGTTTAAAAATGCTTCAGAACTCTTCCATTGTTCTCGGAATTCCGCTGATGTTTAAACATGCTTCGGAACTCATCCATTGTTCTCGGAATTCTGTTGAAGTTTAAAAATGCTTCTAAACTCTTCCATTGTTCTCGGAATTCTGCTGAAGTTTAAAAATGCTTCGGAACTCTTCCATTGTTCTCGGAATTCCGCTGACATATAAAAATGCTTCGGAAATCTTGCATTGTTCTCGGCATTCCGCTGACGTTTAAAAATGCTTCGGAACTCTTCAATTGTTCTCGGAATTCTGCTGAACTTTTAAAATGCTTTGGAACTCTTCCATTGCTTTCGCAATTCTGCTGACGTTTAAAAATGCTTCGGAACTCTTCCATTGTTCTCGGAATTCTGTTGACGTTTAAAAATGTTTCGGAACTCTTCCATTGTTCTCGGAATTCCGCTGACGTTTAAAAATGCTTCACAACTCTTCCATTGTTCTCGGAACTCCGCTGACTTTTAAAAATACTTCGAAACTCTTCCATTGTTCTCCAAATTCCGCTGAAGTTTAAAAATGCTTCGGAACCCTTCCATTGTTCTCGGAATTCTGCTGAAGTTTAAAAATGTTTCGGAACTCTTCCATTGTTCTCAGAATTCCGCTGAAGTTTAAAAATGCTTCGGACCTCTTCCATTGTTCTCCAAATTCCGCTGAAGTTTAAAAATGCTTCGGAACCCTTCCATTGTTCTCGGAATTCTGCTGAAGTTTAAAAATGTTTCGGAACTCTTCCATTGTTCTCAGAATTCCGCTGAAGTTTAAAAATGCTTCGGACCTCTTCCATTGTTCTAGGAATTCTGCTGAAGTTTAAAAATTCATCTGAACTCTTCCATTATTCTCGGAATTCGTGTGAATTTTAAAAATGCTTCGGAACTCTTCTATTGTTCTCGGAATTCCGCTGAAGTTTAAAAATGCTTAAAATCTCTTACATTGTACTCGGAAATCCGCTGAAGTTTAAAAATGCTTCGGAACTCTTCCATTGCTCTCGGAATTCTGCTGAAGTTTAAAAATGCTTCAGAACTCTTACATTGTTCTCGGAATTCTGCTGACGTTTAAAAATGCTTCGGTACTCTTCCTTTGTTCTCGGAATTCCGCTGACGTTTAAAAATGCTTCGGAACTTTTCAATTGTTCTCGGAATTCTGCCGAACTTTTAAAATGCTTTGGAACTCTTCCATTGCTCTCGGAATTCTGCTGAAGTTTAAAAATGCTTCAGAACTCTTCCATTGTTCTCGGAATTCTGCTGTAGTTTAAAAATGCTTCGGAACTCTTCCATTGTTCTCAGAATTCCGCTGACGTTTAAAAATGCTTCGGAAATCTTCCATTGTTTTCAAAATTCCGCTGACGTTTAAAAATGCTTCAGAACTCTTCCATTGTTCTCGGAATTCCGCTGACTTTTAAAAATACTTCGAAACTCTTCCATTGTTCTCCAAATTCTGCTGAAGTTTAAAAATGCTTCGGAACTCTTCTATTGTTCTCGGAATTCCGCTGACGTTTAAAAATGCTTCACAACTCTTCCATTGTTCTCGGAATTCCGCTGACTTTTAAAAATACTTCGAAACTCTTCCATTGTTCTCCAAATTCCGCTGAAGTTTAAAAATGCTTTGGAACCCTTCCGTTGTTCTCGGAATTCTGCTGAAGTTTAAAAATGCTTCGGAACTCTTCCATTGTTCTCAGAATTCTGCTGACGTTTAAAAATGCTTCGGAACTCTTCCATTGTTCTCGGAATTCCGCTGAAGTTTAAAAATGCTTCGGACCTCTTCCATTGTTCTAGGAATTCTGCTGAAGTCTAAAAATTCATCTGAACTCTTCCATTATTCTCGGAATTCGTGTGAATTTTAAAAATGCTTCGGAACTCTTCTATTGTTCTCGGAATTCCGCTGAAGTTTAAAAATGCTTAAAATCTCTTACATTGTACTCGGAATTCCGCTGAAGTTTAAAAATGCTTCGGAACTCTTCCATTGCTCTCGGAATTCTGCTGAAGTTTAAAAATGCTTCGGTACTCTTCCTTTGTTCTCGGAATTCCGCTGACATATAAAAATGCTTCGGAAATCTTGCATTGTTCTCGGCATTCCGCTGACGTTTAAAAATGCTTCGGAACTCTTCAATTGTTCTCGGAATTCTGCCGAACTTTTAAAATGCTTTGGAACTCTTCCATTGCTCTCGGAATTCTGCTGAAGTTTAAAAATGCTTCAGAACTCTTCCATTGTTCTCGGAATTCTGCTGTAGTTTAAAAATGCTTCGGAACTCTTCCATTGTTCTCAGAATTCCGCTGACGTTTAAAAATGCTTCGGAAATCTTCCATTGTTTTCAAAATTCCGCTGACGTTTAAAAATGCTTCAGAACTCTTCCATTGTTCTCGGAATTCCGCTGACGTTTTAAAATGCTTCGGTACTCTTCCATTGTTCTCGGAATTCCGCTGACATATAAAAATGCTTCGGAAATCTTGCATTGTTCTCGGCATTCCGCTGACGTTTAAAAATGCTTCGGAACTCTTCCATTGTTCTCAGAATTCCGCTGACGTTTAAAAATGCTTCGGAAATCTTCCATAGTTTTCAAAATTCCGCTGACGTTTAAAAATGCTTCAGAACTCTTCCATTGTTCTCGGAATTCCGCTGACGTTTAAAAATGCTTTGGAACTCTTCCATTATTCTCGGAAATCTGCTGAAGTTTAAAAATGCTTCGGAACTCTTCCATTGTTCTCAGAATTCCGCTGACGTTTAAAAATGCTTCGGAAATCTTCCATTGTTTTCAAAATTCCGCTGACGTTTAAAAATGCTTCAGAACTCTTCCATTGTTCTCGGAATTCCGCTGACGTTTAAAAATGCTTTGGAACTCTTCCATTGTTCTTGGAATTCTGCTGAAGTTTAAAAATGCTTCGGAACTCTTCCATTGTTCTCAGAATTCCGCTGACGTTTAAAAATGCTTCGGTACTCTTCCATTGTTCTCGGAATTCCACTGACATATAAAAATGCTTCGGAAATCTGGCATTGTTCTCGGCATTCCGCTGACGTTTAAAAATGCTTCGGAACTCTTCCATTGTTCTCGGAATTCCGCTGAAGTTTAAAAATGCTTCGGACCTCTTCCATTGTTCTAGGAATTCTGCTGAAGTCTAAAAATTCATCTGAACTCTTCCATTATTCTCGGAATTCGTGTGAATTTTAAAAATGCTTCGGAACTCTTCTATTGTTCTCGGAATTCCGCTGAAGTTTAAAAATGCTTAAAATCTCTTACATTGTACTCGGAATTCCGCTGAAGTTTAAAAATGCTTCGGAACTCTTCCATTGCTCTCGGAATTCTGCTGAAGTTTAAAAATGCTTCAGAACTCTTACATTGTTCTCGGAATTCTGCTGACGTTTAAAAATGCTTCGGAACTCTTCCATTGTTCTCTGAATTCCGCTGACGTTTAAAAATGCTTCGGTACTCTTCCTTTGTTCTCGGAATTCCGCTGACATATAAAAATGCTTCGGAAATCTTGCATTGTTCTCGGCATTCCGCTGACGTTTAAAAATGCTTCGGAACTCTTCAATTGTTCTCGGAATTCTGCCGAACTTTTAAAATGCTTTGGAACTCTTCCATTGCTCTCGGAATTCTGCTGAAGTTTAAAAATGCTTCAGAACTCTTCCATTGTTCTCGGAATTCTGCTGTAGTTTAAAAATGCTACGGAACTCTTCCATTGTTCTCAGAATTCCGCTGACGTTTAAAAATGCTTTGGAAATCTTCCATTGTTTTCAAAATTCCGCTGACGTTTAAAAATGCTTCAGAACTCTTCCATTGTTCTCGGAATTCCGCTGACGTTTTAAAATGCTTCGGTACTCTTCCATTGTTCTCGGAATTCTGCTGAAGTTTAAAAATGCTTCGGAACTCTTCCATTGTTCTCAGAATTCCGCTAACGTTTAAAAATGCTTCAGAAATCTTCCATTGTTTTCAAAATTCCGCTGACGCTTAAATATGCTTCAGAACTCTTCCATTGTTCTCGGAATTCCGCTGACGTTTAATAATGCTTCGCAACTCTTTCATTGTACTCGGAATTCCGCTAACGTTTAAAAATGCTTCGGAACTCTTCCATTGTTCTCGGAATTCCGTTGAAGTTTAAAAATGCTTCGAAACTCTTCCATTGTTCTGGGAATTCTGCTGAAGTTTAAAAATGATTCAGAACTCTTCCATTGTTCTCGGAATTCCGCTGATGTTTAAACATGCTTCGGAACTCTTCCATTGTTCTCGGAATTCTGTTGAAGTTTAAAAATGCTTCTAAACTCTTCCATTGTTCTCGGAATTCTGCTGAAGTTTAAAAATGCTTCGGAACTCTTCCATTGTTCTCGGAATTCCGCTGACATATAAAAATGCTTCGGAAATCTTGCATTGTTCTCGGCATTCCGCTGACGTTTAAAAATGCTTCGGAACTCTTCAATTGTTCTCGGAATTCTGCTGAACTTTTAAAATGCTTTGGAACTCTTCCATTGCTCTCGCAATTCTGCTGACGTTTAAAAATGCTTCGGAACTCTTCCATTGTTCTCGGAATTCTGTTGACGTTTAAAAATGCTTCGGAACTCTTCCATTGTTCTCGGAATTCCGCTGACGTTTAAAAATGCTTCACAACTCTTCCATTGTTCTCGGAATTCCGCTGACTTTTAAAAATACTTCGAAACTCTTCCATTGTTCTCCAAATTCCGCTGAAGTTTAAAAATGCTTCGGAACCCTTCCATTGTTCTCGGAATTCTGCTGAAGTTTAAAAATGTTTCGGAACTCTTCCATTGTTCTCAGAATTCCGCTGAAGTTTAAAAATGCTTCGGACCTCTTCCATTGTTCTAGGAATTCTGCTGAAGTTTAAAAATTCATCTGAACTCTTCCATTATTCTCGGAATTCGTGTGAATTTTAAAAATGCTTCGGAACTCTTCTATTGTTCTCGGAATTCCGCTGAAGTTTAAAAATGCTTAAAATCTCTTACATTGTACTCGGAAATCCGCTGATGTTTAAAAATGCTTCGGAACTCTTCCATTGCTCTCGGAATTCTGCTGAAGTTTAAAAATGCTTAAAATCTCTTACATTGTACTCGGAAATCCGCTGAATTTTAAAAATGCTTCGGAACTCTTCTATTGTTCTCGGAATTCCGCTGAAGTTTAAAAATGCTTAAAATCTCTTACATTGTACTCGGAAATCCGCTGAAGTTTAAAAATGCTTCGAAACTCTTCCATTGTTCTGGGAATTCTGCTGAAGTCTAAAAATGGTTCAGAACTCTTCCATTGTTCTCGGAATTCCGCTGACGTTTAATAATGCTTCGCAACTCTTTCATTGTTCTCGGAATTCCGCTGATGCTTAAAAATGCTTCGGAACTCTTCCATTGTTCTCGGAATTCCGTTGAAGTTTAAAAATGCTTCGAAACTCTTCCATTGTTCTCGGAATTCTGCTGAAGTTTAAAAATGCTTCGGAACTCTTCCATTGTTCTCAGAATTCCGCTAACGTTTAAAAATGCTTCGAAAATCTTCCATTGTTTTCAAAATTCCGCTGACGCTTAAAAATGCATCAGAACTCTTCCATTGTTCTCGGAATTCCGCTGACGTTTAATAATGCTTCGCAACTCTTTCATTGTACTCGGAATTCCGCTAACGTTTAAAAATGCTTCGGAACTCTTCCATTGTTCTCGGAATTCCGTTGAAGTTTAAAAATGCTTCGAAACTCTTCCATTGTTTTCGGAATTCTGCTGAAGTTTAAAAATGCTTCGGAACTCTTCCATTGTTCTCAGAATTCCGCTAACGTTTAAAAATGCTTCGGAAATCTTCCATTGTTTTCAAAATTCCGCTGACGCTTAAAAATGCTTCGGAACTCTTCCATTGTTCTCGGAATTCCGCTGAAGTTTAAAAATGCTTTGGACCTCTTCCATTGTTCTAGGAATTCTGCTGAAGTCTAAAAATTCATCTGAACTCTTCCATTATTCTCGGAATTCGTGTGAATTTTAAAAATGCTTCGGAACTCTTCTATTGTTCTCGGAATTCCGCTGAAGTTTAAAAATGCTTAAAATCTCTTACATTGTACTCGGAATTCCGCTGAAGTTTAAAAATGCTTCGGAACTCTTCCATTGCTCTCGGAATTCTGCTGAAGTTTAAAAATGCTTCAGAACTCTTCCATTGTTCTCGGAATTCCGCTGACTTTTAAAAATACTTCGAAACTCTTCCATTGTTCTCCAAATTCCGCTGAAGTTTAAAAATGCTTCGGAACCCTTCCGTTGTTCTCGGAATTCTGCTGAAGTTTAAAAATGCTTCGGAATTCTTCCATTGTTCTCAGAATTCTGCTGACGTTTAAAAATGCTTCGGAACTCTTCCATTGTTCTCGGAATTCCGCTGAAGTTTAAAAATGCTTCGGACCTCTTCCATTGTTCTAGGAATTCTGCTGAAGTCTAAAAATTCATCTGAACTCTTCCATTATTCTCGGAATTCGTGTGAATTTTAAAAATGCTTCGGAACTCTTCTATTGTTCTCGGAATTCCGCTGAAGTTTAAAAATGCTTAAAATCTCTTACATTGTACTCGGAATTCCGCTGAAGTTTAAAAATGCTTCGGAACTCTTCCATTGCTCTCGGAATTCTGCTGAAGTTTAAAAATGCTTCGGTACTCTTCCTTTGTTCTCGGAATTCCGCTGACATATAAAAATGCTTCGTAAATCTTGCATTGTTCTCGGCATTCCGCTGACGTTTAAAAATGCTTCGGAACTCTTCAATTGTTCTCGGAATTCTGCCGAACTTTTAAAATGCTTTGGAACTCTTCCATTGCTCTCGGAATTCTGCTGAAGTTTAAAAATGCTTCAGAACTCTTCCATTGTTCTCGGAATTCTGCTGTAGTTTAAAAATGCTTCGGAACTCTTCCATTGTTCTCAGAATTCCGCTGACGTTTAAAAATGCTTCGGAAATCTTCCATTGTTTTCAAAATTCCGCTGACGTTTAAAAATGCTTCAGAACTCTTCCATTGTTCTCGGAATTCCGCTGACGTTTTAAAATGCTTCGGTACTCTTCCATTGTTCTCGGAATTCCGCTGACATATAAAAATGCTTCGGAAATCTTGCATTGTTCTCGGCATTCCGCTGACGTTTAAAAATGCTTCGGAACTCTTCCATTGTTCTCAGAATTCCGCTGACGTTTAAAAATGCTTCGGAAATCTTCCATAGTTTTCAAAATTCCGCTGACGTTTAAAAATGCTTCAGAACTCTTCCATTGTTCTCGGAATTCCGCTGACGTTTAAAAATGCTTTGGAACTCTTCCATTATTCTCGGAAATCTGCTGAAGTTTAAAAATGCTTCGGAACTCTTCCATTGTCCTCAGAATTCCGCTGACGTTTAAAAATGCTTCGGAAATCTTCCATTGTTTTCAAAATTCCGCTGACGTTTAAAAATGCTTCAGAACTCTTCCATTGTTCTCGGAATTCCGCTGACGTTTAAAAATGCTTTGGAACTCTTCCATTGTTCTTGGAATTCTGCTGAAGTTTAAAAATGCTTCGGAACTCTTCCATTGTTCTCAGAATTCCGCTGACGTTTAAAAATGCTTCGGTACTCTTCCATTGTTCTCGGAATTCCACTGACATATAAAAATGCTTCACAAATCTGGCATTGTTCTCGGCATTCCGCTGACGTTTAAAAATGCTTCGGAACTCTTCCATTGTTCTCAGAATTCTGCTGACGTTTAAAAATGCTTCGGAACTCTTCCATTGTTCTCGGAATTCCGCTGAAGTTTAAAAATGCTTCGGACCTCTTCCATTGTTCTAGGAATTCTGCTGAAGTCTAAAAATTCATCTGAACTCTTCCATTATTCTCGGAATTCGTGTGAATTTTAAAAATGCTTCGGAACTCTTCTATTGTTCTCGGAATTCCGCTGAAGTTTAAAAATGCTTAAAATCTCTTACATTGTACTCGGAATTCCGCTGAAGTTTATAAATGCTTCGGAACTCTTCCATTGCTCTCGGAATTCTGCTGAAGTTTAAAAATGCTTCAGAACTCTTACATTGTTCTCGGAATTCTGCTGACGTTTAAAAATGCTTCGGAACTCTTCCATTGTTCTCTGAATTCCGCTGACGTTTAAAAATGCTTCGGTACTCTTCCTTTGTTCTCGGAATTCCGCTGACATATAAAAATGCTTCGGAAATCTTGCATTGTTCTCGGCATTCCGCTGACGTTT
Source organism: Phyllobates terribilis (assembly GCF_046119375.1). Classification (NCBI taxonomy): domain Eukaryota; kingdom Metazoa; phylum Chordata; class Amphibia; order Anura; family Dendrobatidae; genus Phyllobates; species Phyllobates terribilis. The sequence continues at coordinate 18,647,884 of NW_027362782.1, forward strand.
AAAAATGCTTCGGAACTCTTCAATTGTTCTCGGAATTCTGCCGAACTTTTAAAATGCTTTGGAACTCTTCCATTGCTCTCGGAATTCTGCTGAAGTTTAAAAATGCTTCAGAACTCTTCCATTGTTCTCGGAATTCTGCTGTAGTTTAAAAATGCTACGGAACTCTTCCATTGTTCTCAGAATTCCGCTGACGTTTAAAAATGCTTTGGAAATCTTCCATTGTTTTCAAAATTCCGCTGACGTTTAAAAATGCTTCAGAACTCTTCCATTGTTCTCGGAATTCCGCTGACGTTTTAAAATGCTTCGGTACTCTTCCATTGTTCTCGGAATTCTGCTGAAGTTTAAAAATGCTTCGGAACTCTTCCATTGTTCTCAGAATTCCGCTAACGTTTAAAAATGCTTCAGAAATCTTCCATTGTTTTCAAAATTCCGCTGACTCTTAAATATGCTTCGGAACTCTTCCATTGTTCTCGGAATTCTGTTGACGTTTAAAAATGCTTCGGAACTCTTCCATTGTTCTCGGAATTCCGCTGACGTTTAAAAATGCTTCACAACTCTTCCATTGTTCTCGGAATTCCGCTGACTTTTAAAAATACTTCGAAACTCTTCCATTGTTCTCCAAATTCCGCTGAAGTTTAAAAATGCTTCGGAACCCTTCCATTGTTCTCGGAATTCTGCTGAAGTTTAAAAATGTTTCGGAACTCTTCCATTGTTCTCAGAATTCCGCTGAAGTTTAAAAATGCTTCGGACCTCTTCCATTGTTCTAGGAATTCTGCTGAAGTTTAAAAATTCATCTGAACTCTTCCATTATTCTCGGAATTCGTGTGAATTTTAAAAATGCTTCGGAACTCTTCTATTGTTCTCGGAATTCCGCTGAAGTTTAAAAATGCTTAAAATCTCTTACATTGTACTCGGAAATCCGCTGAAGTTTAAAAATGCTTCGGAACTCTTCCATTGCTCTCGGAATTCTGCTGAAGTTTAAAAATGCTTAAAATCTCTTACATTGTACTCGGAAATCCGCTGAATTTTAAAAATGCTTCGGAACTCTTCTATTGTTCTCGGAATTCCGCTGAAGTTTAAAAATGCTTAAAATCTCTTACATTGTACTCGGAAATCCGCTGAAGTTTAAAAATGCTTCGAAACTCTTCCATTGTTCTGGGAATTCTGCTGAAGTCTAAAAATGGTTCAGAACTCTTCCATTGTTCTCGGAATTCCGCTGACGTTTAATAATGCTTCGCAACTCTTTCATTGTTCTCGGAATTCCGCTGATGCTTAAAAATGCTTCGGAACTCTTCCATTGTTCTCGGAATTCCGTTGAAGTTTAAAAATGCTTCGAAACTCTTCCATTGTTCTCGGAATTCTGCTGAAGTTTAAAAATGCTTCGGAACTCTTCCATTGTTCTCAGAATTCCGCTAACGTTTAAAAATGCTTCGAAAATCTTCCATTGTTTTCAAAATTCCGCTGACGCTTAAAAATGCATCAGAACTCTTCCATTGTTCTCGGAATTCCGCTGACGTTTAATAATGCTTCGCAACTCTTTCATTGTACTCGGAATTCCGCTAACGTTTAAAAATGCTTCGTAACTCTTCCATTGTTCTCGGAATTCCGTTGAAGTTTAAAAATGCTTCGAAACTCTTCCATTGTTTTCGGAATTCTGCTGAAGTTTAAAAATGCTTCGGAACTCTTCCATTGTTCTCAGAATTCCGCTAACGTTTAAAAATGCTTCGGAAATCTTCCATTGTTTTCAAAATTCCGCTGACGCTTACAAATGCTTCAGAACTTTTCCATTGTTCTCGGAATTCCGCTGACTTTTAAAAATACTTCGAAACTCTTCCATTGTTCTCCAAATTCCGCTGAAGTTTAAAAATGCTTCGGAACTCTTCCATTGTTCTCAGAATTCCGCTAACGTTTAAAAATGCTTCAGAAATCTTCCATTGTTTTCAAAATTCCGCTGACGCTTAAATATGCTTCAGAACTCTTCCATTGTTCTCGGAATTCCGCTGACGTTTAATAATGCTTCGCAACTCTTTCATTGTACTCGGAATTCCGCTAACGTTTAAAAATGCTTCGGAACTCTTCCATTGTTCTCGGAATTCCGTTGAAGTTTAAAAATGCTTCGAAACTCTTCCATTGTTCTGGGAATTCTGCTGAAGTTTAAAAATGCTTCAGAACTCTTCCATTGTTCTCGGAATTCCGCTGATGTTTAAACATGCTTCGGAACTCTTCCATTGTTCTCGGAATTCTGTTGAAGTTTAAAAATGCTTCTAAACTCTTCCATTGTTCTCGGAATTCTGCTGAAGTTTAAAAATGCTTCGGAACTCTTCCATTGTTCTCGGAATTCCGCTGACATATAAAAATGCTTCGGAAATCTTGCATTGTTCTCGGCATTCCGCTGACGTTTAAAAATGCTTCGGAACTCTTCAATTGTTCTCGGAATTCTGCTGAACTTTTAAAATGCTTTGGAACTCTTCCATTGCTCTCGCAATTCTGCTGACGTTTAAAAATGCTTCGGAACTCTTCCATTGTTCTCGGAATTCTGTTGACGTTTAAAAATGCTTCGGAACTCTTCCATTGTTCTCGGAATTCCGCTGACGTTTAAAAATGCTTCACAACTCTTCCATTGTTCTCGGAATTCCGCTGACTTTTAAAAATACTTCGAAACTCTTCCATTGTTCTCCAAATTCCGCTGAAGTTTAAAAATGCTTCGGAACCCTTCCATTGTTCTCGGAATTCTGCTGAAGTTTAAAAATGTTTCGGAACTCTTCCATTGTTCTCAGAATTCCGCTGAAGTTTAAAAATGCTTCGGACCTCTTCCATTGTTCTAGGAATTCTGCTGAAGTTTAAAAATTCATCTGAACTCTTCCATTATTCTCGGAATTCGTGTGAATTTTAAAAATGCTTCGGAACTCTTCTATTGTTCTCGGAATTCCGCTGAAGTTTAAAAATGCTTAAAATCTCTTACATTGTACTCGGAAATCCGCTGAAGTTTAAAAATGCTTCGGAACTCTTCCATTGCTCTCGGAATTCTGCTGAAGTTTAAAAATGCTTAAAATCTCTTACATTGTACTCGGAAATCCGCTGAATTTAAAAAATGCTTCGGAACTCTTCTATTGTTCTCGGAATTCCGCTGAAGTTTAAAAATGCTTAAAATCTCTTACATTGTACTCGGAAATCCGCTGAAGTTTAAAAATGCTTCGAAACTCTTCCATTGTTCTGGGAATTCTGCTGAAGTCTAAAAATGGTTCAGAACTCTTCCATTGTTCTCGGAATTCCGCTGACGTTTAATAATGCTTCGCAACTCTTTCATTGTTCTCGGAATTCCGCTGATGCTTAAAAATGCTTCGGAACTCTTCCATTGTTCTCGGAATTCCGTTGAAGTTTAAAAATGCTTCGAAACTCTTCCATTGTTCTCGGAATTCTGCTGAAGTTTAAAAATGCTTCGGAACTCTTCCATTGTTCTCAGAATTCCGCTAACGTTTAAAAATGCTTCGAAAATCTTCCATTGTTTTCAAAATTCCGCTGACGCTTAAAAATGCATCAGAACTCTTCCATTGTTCTCGGAATTCCGCTGACGTTTAATAATGCTTCGCAACTCTTTCATTGTACTCGGAATTCCGCTAACGTTTAAAAATGCTTCGGAACTCTTCCATTGTTCTCGGAATTCCGTTGAAGTTTAAAAATGCTTCGAAACTCTTCCATTGTTTTCGGAATTCTGCTGAAGTTTAAAAATGCTTCGGAACTCTTCCATTGTTCTCAGAATTCCGCTAACGTTTAAAAATGCTTCGGAAATCTTCCATTGTTTTCAAAATTCCGCTGACGCTTAAAAATGCTTCGGAACTCTTCCATTGTTCTCGGAATTCCGCTGAAGTTTAAAAATGCTTTGGACCTCTTCCATTGTTCTAGGAATTCTGCTGAAGTCTAAAAATTCATCTGAACTCTTCCATTATTCTCGGAATTCGTGTGAATTTTAAAAATGCTTCGGAACTCTTCTATTGTTCTCGGAATTCCGCTGAAGTTTAAAAATGCTTAAAATCTCTTACATTGTACTCGGAATTCCGCTGAAGTTTAAAAATGCTTCGGAACTCTTCCATTGCTCTCGGAATTCTGCTGAAGTTTAAAAATGCTTCAGAACTCTTCCATTGTTCTCGGAATTCCGCTGACTTTTAAAAATACTTCGAAACTCTTCCATTGTTCTCCAAATTCCGCTGAAGTTTAAAAATGCTTCGGAACCCTTCCGTTGTTCTCGGAATTCTGCTGAAGTTTAAAAATGCTTCGGAATTCTTCCATTGTTCTCAGAATTCTGCTGACGTTTAAAAATGCTTCGGAACTCTTCCATTGTTCTCGGAATTCCGCTGAAGTTTAAAAATGCTTCGGACCTCTTCCATTGTTCTAGGAATTCTGCTGAAGTCTAAAAATTCATCTGAACTCTTCCATTATTCTCGGAATTCGTGTGAATTTTAAAAATGCTTCGGAACTCTTCTATTGTTCTCGGAATTCCGCTGAAGTTTAAAAATGCTTAAAATCTCTTACATTGTACTCGGAATTCCGCTGAAGTTTAAAAATGCTTCGGAACTCTTCCATTGCTCTCGGAATTCTGCTGAAGTTTAAAAATGCTTCGGTACTCTTCCTTTGTTCTCGGAATTCCGCTGACATATAAAAATGCTTCGTAAATCTTGCATTGTTCTCGGCATTCCGCTGACGTTTAAAAATGCTTCGGAACTCTTCAATTGTTCTCGGAATTCTGCCGAACTTTTAAAATGCTTTGGAACTCTTCCATTGCTCTCGGAATTCTGCTGAAGTTTAAAAATGCTTCAGAACTCTTCCATTGTTCTCGGAATTCTGCTGTAGTTTAAAAATGCTTCGGAACTCTTCCATTGTTCTCAGAATTCCGCTGACGTTTAAAAATGCTTCGGAAATCTTCCATTGTTTTCAAAATTCCGCTGACGTTTAAAAATGCTTCAGAACTCTTCCATTGTTCTCGGAATTCCGCTGACGTTTTAAAATGCTTCGGTACTCTTCCATTGTTCTCGGAATTCCGCTGACATATAAAAATGCTTCGGAAATCTTGCATTGTTCTCGGCATTCCGCTGACGTTTAAAAATGCTTCGGAACTCTTCCATTGTTCTCAGAATTCCGCTGACGTTTAAAAATGCTTCGGAAATCTTCCATAGTTTTCAAAATTCCGCTGACGTTTAAAAATGCTTCAGAACTCTTCCATTGTTCTCGGAATTCCGCTGACGTTTAAAAATGCTTTGGAACTCTTCCATTATTCTCGGAAATCTGCTGAAGTTTAAAAATGCTTCGGAACTCTTCCATTGTCCTCAGAATTCCGCTGACGTTTAAAAATGCTTCGGAAATCTTCCATTGTTTTCAAAATTCCGCTGACGTTTAAAAATGCTTCAGAACTCTTCCATTGTTCTCGGAATTCCGCTGACGTTTAAAAATGCTTTGGAACTCTTCCATTGTTCTTGGAATTCTGCTGAAGTTTAAAAATGCTTCGGAACTCTTCCATTGTTCTCAGAATTCCGCTGACGTTTAAAAATGCTTCGGTACTCTTCCATTGTTCTCGGAATTCCACTGACATATAAAAATGCTTCACAAATCTGGCATTGTTCTCGGCATTCCGCTGACGTTTAAAAATGCTTCGGAACTCTTCCATTGTTCTCAGAATTCTGCTGACGTTTAAAAATGCTTCGGAACTCTTCCATTGTTCTCGGAATTCCGCTGAAGTTTAAAAATGCTTCGGACCTCTTCCATTGTTCTAGGAATTCTGCTGAAGTCTAAAAATTCATCTGAACTCTTCCATTATTCTCGGAATTCGTGTGAATTTTAAAAATGCTTCGGAACTCTTCTATTGTTCTCGGAATTCCGCTGAAGTTTAAAAATGCTTAAAATCTCTTACATTGTACTCGGAATTCCGCTGAAGTTTATAAATGCTTCGGAACTCTTCCATTGCTCTCGGAATTCTGCTGAAGTTTAAAAATGCTTCAGAACTCTTACATTGTTCTCGGAATTCTGCTGACGTTTAAAAATGCTTCGGAACTCTTCCATTGTTCTCTGAATTCCGCTGACGTTTAAAAATGCTTCGGTACTCTTCCTTTGTTCTCGGAATTCCGCTGACATATAAAAATGCTTCGGAAATCTTGCATTGTTCTCGGCATTCCGCTGACGTTTAAAAATGCTTCGGAACTCTTCAATTGTTCTCGGAATTCTGCCGAACTTTTAAAATGCTTTGGAACTCTTCCATTGCTCTCGGAATTCTGCTGAAGTTTAAAAATGCTTCAGAACTCTTCCATTGTTCTCGGAATTCTGCTGTAGTTTAAAAATGCTACGGAACTCTTCCATTGTTCTCAGAATTCCGCTGACGTTTAAAAATGCTTTGGAAATCTTCCATTGTTTTCAAAATTCCGCTGACGTTTAAAAATGCTTCAGAACTCTTCCATTGTTCTCGGAATTCCGCTGACGTTTTAAAATGCTTCGGTACTCTTCCATTGTTCTCGGAATTCTGCTGAAGTTTAAAAATGCTTCGGAACTCTTCCATTGTTCTCAGAATTCCGCTAACGTTTAAAAATGCTTCAGAAATCTTCCATTGTTTTCAAAATTCCGCTGACTCTTAAATATGCTTCGGAACTCTTCCATTGTTCTCGGAATTCTGTTGACGTTTAAAAATGCTTCGGAACTCTTCCATTGTTCTCGGAATTCCGCTGACGTTTAAAAATGCTTCACAACTCTTCCATTGTTCTCGGAATTCCGCTGACTTTTAAAAATACTTCGAAACTCTTCCATTGTTCTCCAAATTCCGCTGAAGTTTAAAAATGCTTCGGAACCCTTCCATTGTTCTCGGAATTCTGCTGAAGTTTAAAAATGTTTCGGAACTCTTCCATTGTTCTCAGAATTCCGCTGAAGTTTAAAAATGCTTCGGACCTCTTCCATTGTTCTAGGAATTCTGCTGAAGTTTAAAAATTCATCTGAACTCTTCCATTATTCTCGGAATTCGTGTGAATTTTAAAAATGCTTCGGAACTCTTCTATTGTTCTCGGAATTCCGCTGAAGTTTAAAAATGCTTAAAATCTCTTACATTGTACTCGGAAATCCGCTGAAGTTTAAAAATGCTTCGGAACTCTTCCATTGCTCTCGGAATTCTGCTGAAGTTTAAAAATGCTTAAAATCTCTTACATTGTACTCGGAAATCCGCTGAATTTTAAAAATGCTTCGGAACTCTTCTATTGTTCTCGGAATTCCGCTGAAGTTTAAAAATGCTTAAAATCTCTTACATTGTACTCGGAAATCCGCTGAAGTTTAAAAATGCTTCGAAACTCTTCCATTGTTCTGGGAATTCTGCTGAAGTCTAAAAATGGTTCAGAACTCTTCCATTGTTCTCGGAATTCCGCTGACGTTTAATAATGCTTCGCAACTCTTTCATTGTTCTCGGAATTCCGCTGATGCTTAAAAATGCTTCGGAACTCTTCCATTGTTCTCGGAATTCCGTTGAAGTTTAAAAATGCTTCGAAACTCTTCCATTGTTCTCGGAATTCTGCTGAAGTTTAAAAATGCTTCGGAACTCTTCCATTGTTCTCAGAATTCCGCTAACGTTTAAAAATGCTTCGAAAATCTTCCATTGTTTTCAAAATTCCGCTGACGCTTAAAAATGCATCAGAACTCTTCCATTGTTCTCGGAATTCCGCTGACGTTTAATAATGCTTCGCAACTCTTTCATTGTACTCGGAATTCCGCTAACGTTTAAAAATGCTTCGTAACTCTTCCATTGTTCTCGGAATTCCGTTGAAGTTTAAAAATGCTTCGAAACTCTTCCATTGTTTTCGGAATTCTGCTGAAGTTTAAAAATGCTTCGGAACTCTTCCATTGTTCTCAGAATTCCGCTAACGTTTAAAAATGCTTCGGAAATCTTCCATTGTTTTCAAAATTCCGCTGACGCTTACAAATGCTTCAGAACTTTTCCATTGTTCTCGGAATTCCGCTGACTTTTAAAAATACTTCGAAACTCTTCCATTGTTCTCCAAATTCCGCTGAAGTTTAAAAATGCTTCGGAACTCTTCCATTGTTCTCAGAATTCCGCTAACGTTTAAAAATGCTTCAGAAATCTTCCATTGTTTTCAAAATTCCGCTGACGCTTAAATATGCTTCAGAACTCTTCCATTGTTCTCGGAATTCCGCTGACGTTTAATAATGCTTCGCAACTCTTTCATTGTACTCGGAATTCCGCTAACGTTTAAAAATGCTTCGGAACTCTTCCATTGTTCTCGGAATTCCGTTGAAGTTTAAAAATGCTTCGAAACTCTTCCATTGTTCTGGGAATTCTGCTGAAGTTTAAAAATGCTTCAGAACTCTTCCATTGTTCTCGGAATTCCGCTGATGTTTAAACATGCTTCGGAACTCTTCCATTGTTCTCGGAATTCTGTTGAAGTTTAAAAATGCTTCTAAACTCTTCCATTGTTCTCGGAATTCTGCTGAAGTTTAAAAATGCTTCGGAACTCTTCCATTGTTCTCGGAATTCCGCTGACATATAAAAATGCTTCGGAAATCTTGCATTGTTCTCGGCATTCCGCTGACATTTAAAAATGCTTCGGAACTCTTCAATTGTTCTCGGAATTCTGCTGAACTTTTAAAATGCTTTGGAACTCTTCCATTGCTCTCGCAATTCTGCTGACGTTTAAAAATGCTTCGGAACTCTTCCATTGTTCTCGGAATTCTGTTGACGTTTAAAAATGCTTCGGAACTCTTCCATTGTTCTCGGAATTCCGCTGACGTTTAAAAATGCTTCACAACTCTTCCATTGTTCTCGGAATTCCGCTGACTTTTAAAAATACTTCGAAACTCTTCCATTGTTCTCCAAATTCCGCTGAAGTTTAAAAATGCTTCGGAACCCTTCCATTGTTCTCGGAATTCTGCTGAAGTTTAAAAATGTTTCGGAACTCTTCCATTGTTCTCAGAATTCCGCTGAAGTTTAAAAATGCTTCGGACCTCTTCCATTGTTCTAGGAATTCTGCTGAAGTTTAAAAATTCATCTGAACTCTTCCATTATTCTCGGAATTCGTGTGAATTTTAAAAATGCTTCGGAACTCTTCTATTGTTCTCGGAATTCCGCTGAAGTTTAAAAATGCTTAAAATCTCTTACATTGTACTCGGAAATCCGCTGAAGTTTAAAAATGCTTCGGAACTCTTCCATTGCTCTCGGAATTCTGCTGAAGTTTAAAAATGCTTAAAATCTCTTACATTGTACTCGGAAATCCGCTGAATTTTAAAAATGCTTCGGAACTCTTCTATTGTTCTCGGAATTCCGCTGAAGTTTAAAAATGCTTAAAATCTCTTACATTGTACTCGGAAATCCGCTGAAGTTTAAAAATGCTTCGAAACTCTTCCATTGTTCTGGGAATTCTGCTGAAGTCTAAAAATGGTTCAGAACTCTTCCATTGTTCTCGGAATTCCGCTGACGTTTAATAATGCTTCGCAACTCTTTCATTGTTCTCGGAATTCCGCTGATGCTTAAAAATGCTTCGGAACTCTTCCATTGTTCTCGGAATTCCGTTGAAGTTTAAAAATGCTTCGAAACTCTTCCATTGTTCTCGGAATTCTGCTGAAGTTTAAAAATGCTTCGGAACTCTTCCATTGTTCTCAGAATTCCGCTAACGTTTAAAAATGCTTCGAAAATCTTCCATTGTTTTCAAAATTCCGCTGACGCTTAAAAATGCATCAGAACTCTTCCATTGTTCTCGGAATTCCGCTGACGTTTAATAATGCTTCGCAACTCTTTCATTGTACTCGGAATTCCGCTAACGTTTAAAAATGCTTCGGAACTCTTCCATTGTTCTCGGAATTCCGTTGAAGTTTAAAAATGCTTCGAAACTCTTCCATTGTTTTCGGAATTCTGCTGAAGTTTAAAAATGCTTCGGAACTCTTCCATTGTTCTCAGAATTCCGCTAACGTTTAAAAATGCTTCGGAAATCTTCCATTGTTTTCAAAATTCCGCTGACGCTTAAAAATGCTCCGGAACTCTTCCATTGTTCTCGGACTTCCGCTGAAGTTTAAAAATGCTTTGGACCTCTTCCATTGTTCTAGGAATTCTGCTGAAGTCTAAAAATTCATCTGAACTCTTCCATTATTCTCGGAATTCGTGTGAATTTTAAAAATGCTTCGGAACTCTTCTATTGTTCTCGGAATTCCGCTGAAGTTTAAAAATGCTTAAAATCTCTTACATTGTACTCGGAATTCCGCTGAAGTTTAAAAATGCTTCGGAACTCTTCCATTGCTCTCGGAATTCTGCTGAAGTTTAAAAATGCTTCAGAACTCTTCCATTGTTCTCGGAATTCCGCTGACTTTTAAAAATACTTCGAAACTCTTCCATTGTTCTCCAAATTCCGCTGAAGTTTAAAAATGCTTCGGAACCCTTCCGTTGTTCTCGGAATTCTGCTGAAGTTTAAAAATGCTTCGGAATTCTTCCATTGTTCTCAGAATTCTGCTGACGTTTAAAAATGCTTTCGAACTCTTCCATTGTTCTCGGAATTCCGCTGAAGTTTAAAAATGCTTCGGACCTCTTCCATTGTTCTAGGAATTCTGCTGAAGTCTAAAAATTCATCTGAACTCTTCCATTATTCTCGGAATTCGTGTGAATTTTAAAAATGCTTCGGAACTCTTCTATTGTTCTCGGAATTCCGCTGAAGTTTAAAAATGCTTAAAATCTCTTACATTGTACTCGGAAATCCGCTGAAGTTTAAAAATGCTTCGAAACTCTTCCATTGTTCTGGGAATTCTGCTGAAGTCTAAAAATGGTTCAGAACTCTTCCATTGTTCTCGGAATTCCGCTGACGTTTAATAATGCTTCGCAACTCTTTCATTGTTCTCGGAATTCCGCTGATGCTTAAAAATGCTTCGGAACTCTTCCATTGTTCTCGGAATTCCGTTGAAGTTTAAAAATGCTTCGAAACTCTTCCATTGTTCTCGGAATTCTGCTGAAGTTTAAAAATGCTTCGGAACTCTTCCATTGTTCTCAGAATTCCGCTAACGTTTAAAAATGCTTCGAAAATCTTCCATTGTTTTCAAAATTCCGCTGACGCTTAAAAATGCATCAGAACTCTTCCATTGTTCTCGGAATTCCGCTGACGTTTAATAATGCTTCGCAACTCTTTCATTGTACTCGGAATTCCGCTAACGTTTAAAAATGCTTCGGAACTCTTCCATTGTTCTCGGAATTCCGTTGAAGTTTAAAAATGCTTCGAAACTCTTCCATTGTTTTCGGAATTCTGCTGAAGTTTAAAAATGCTTCGGAACTCTTCCATTGTTCTCAGAATTCCGCTAACGTTTAAAAATGCTTCGGAAATCTTCCATTGTTTTCAAAATTCCGCTGACGCTTAAAAATGCTTCGGAACTCTTCCATTGTTCTCGGAATTCCGCTGAAGTTTAAAAATGCTTTGGACCTCTTCCATTGTTCTAGGAATTCTGCTGAAGTCTAAAAATTCATCTGAACTCTTCCATTATTCTCGGAATTCGTGTGAATTTTAAAAATGCTTCGGAACTCTTCTATTGTTCTCGGAATTCCGCTGAAGTTTAAAAATGCTTAAAATCTCTTACATTGTACTCGGAATTCCGCTGAAGTTTAAAAATGCTTCGGAACTCTTCCATTGCTCTCGGAATTCTGCTGAAGTTTAAAAATGCTTCAGAACTCTTCCATTGTTCTCGGAATTCCGCTGACTTTTAAAAATACTTCGAAACTCTTCCATTGTTCTCCAAATTCCGCTGAAGTTTAAAAATGCTTCGGAACCCTTCCGTTGTTCTCGGAATTCTGCTGAAGTTTAAAAATGCTTCGGAATTCTTCCATTGTTCTCAGAATTCTGCTGACGTTTAAAAATGCTTCGGAACTCTTCCATTGTTCTCGGAATTCCGCTGAAGTTTAAAAATGCTTCGGACCTCTTCCATTGTTCTAGGCATTCTGCTGAAGTCTAAAAATTCATCTGAACTCTTCCATTATTCTCGGAATTCGTGTGAATTTTAAAAATGCTTCGGAACTCTTCTATTGTTCTCGGAATTCCGCTGAAGTTTAAAAATGCTTAAAATCTCTTACATTGTACTCGGAATTCCGCTGAAGTTTAAAAATGCTTCGGAACTCTTCCATTGCTCTCGGAATTCTGCTGAAGTTTAAAAATGCTTCGGTACTCTTCCTTTGTTCTCGGAATTCCGCTGACATATAAAAATGCTTCGTAAATCTTGCATTGTTCTCGGCATTCCGCTGACGTTTAAAAATGCTTCGGAACTCTTCAATTGTTCTCGGAATTCTGCCGAACTTTTAAAATGCTTTGGAACTCTTCCATTGCTCTCGGAATTCTGCTGAAGTTTAAAAATGCTTCAGAACTCTTCCATTGTTCTCGGAATTCTGCTGTAGTTTAAAAATGCTTCGGAACTCTTCCATTGTTCTCAGAATTCCGCTGACGTTTAAAAATGCTTCGGAAATCTTCCATTGTTTTCAAAATTCCGCTGACGTTTAAAAATGCTTCAGAACTCTTCCATTGTTCTCGGAATTCCGCTGACGTTTTAAAATGCTTCGGTACTCTTCCATTGTTCTCGGAATTCCGCTGACATATAAAAATGCTTCGGAAATCTTGCATTGTTCTCGGCATTCCGCTGACGTTTAAAAATGCTTCGGAACTCTTCCATTGTTCTCAGAATTCCGCTGACGTTTAAAAATGCTTCGGAAATCTTCCATAGTTTTCAAAATTCCGCTGACGTTTAAAAATGCTTCAGAACTCTTCCATTGTTCTCGGAATTCCGCTGACGTTTAAAAATGCTTTGGAACTCTTCCATTATTCTCGGAAATCTGCTGAAGTTTAAAAATGCTTCGGAACTCTTCCATTGTCCTCAGAATTCCGCTGACGTTTAAAAATGCTTCGGAAATCTTCCATTGTTTTCAAAATTCCGCTGACGTTTAAAAATGCTTCAGAACTCTTCCATTGTTCTCGGAATTCCGCTGACGTTTAAAAATGCTTTGGAACTCTTCCATTGTTCTTGGAATTCTGCTGAAGTTTAAAAATGCTTCGGAACTCTTCCATTGTTCTCAGAATTCCGCTGACGTTTAAAAATGCTTCGGTACTCTTCCATTGTTCTCGGAATTCCACTGACATATAAAAATGCTTCACAAATCTGGCATTGTTCTCGGCATTCCGCTGACGTTTAAAAATGCTTCGGAACTCTTCCATTGTTCTCAGAATTCTGCTGACGTTTAAAAATGCTTCGGAACTCTTCCATTGTTCTCGGAATTCCGCTGAAGTTTAAAAATGCTTCGGACCTCTTCCATTGTTCTAGGAATTCTGCTGAAGTCTAAAAATTCATCTGAACTCTTCCATTATTCTCGGAATTCGTGTGAATTTTAAAAATGCTTCGGAACTCTTCTATTGTTCTCGGAATTCCGCTGAAGTTTAAAAATGCTTAAAATCTCTTACATTGTACTCGGAATTCCGCTGAAGTTTATAAATGCTTCGGAACTCTTCCATTGCTCTCGGAATTCTGCTGAAGTTTAAAAATGCTTCAGAACTCTTACATTGTTCTCGGAATTCTGCTGACGTTTAAAAATGCTTCGGAACTCTTCCATTGTTCTCTGAATTCCGCTGACGTTTAAAAATGCTTCGGTACTCTTCCTTTGTTCTCGGAATTCCGCTGACATATAAAAATGCTTCGGAAATCTTGCATTGTTCTCGGCATTCCGCTGACGTTTAAAAATGCTTCGGAACTCTTCAATTGTTCTCGGAATTCTGCCGAACTTTTAAAATGCTTTGGAACTCTTCCATTGCTCTCGGAATTCTGCTGAAGTTTAAAAATGCTTCAGAACTCTTCCATTGTTCTCGGAATTCTGCTGTAGTTTAAAAATGCTACGGAACTCTTCCATTGTTCTCAGAATTCCGCTGACGTTTAAAAATGCTTTGGAAATCTTCCATTGTTTTCAAAATTCCGCTGACGTTTAAAAATGCTTCAGAACTCTTCCATTGTTCTCGGAATTCCGCTGACGTTTTAAAATGCTTCGGTACTCTTCCATTGTTCTCGGAATTCTGCTGAAGTTTAAAAATGCTTCGGAACTCTTCCATTGTTCTCAGAATTCCGCTAACGTTTAAAAATGCTTCAGAAATCTTCCATTGTTTTCAAAATTCCGCTGACTCTTAAATATGCTTCGGAACTCTTCCATTGTTCTCGGAATTCTGTTGACGTTTAAAAATGCTTCGGAACTCTTCCATTGTTCTCGGAATTCCGCTGACGTTTAAAAATGCTTCACAACTCTTCCATTGTTCTCGGAATTCCGCTGACTTTTAAAAATACTTCGAAACTCTTCCATTGTTCTCCAAATTCCGCTGAAGTTTAAAAATGCTTCGGAACCCTTCCATTGTTCTCGGAATTCTGCTGAAGTTTAAAAATGTTTCGGAACTCTTCCATTGTTCTCAGAATTCCGCTGAAGTTTAAAAATGCTTCGGACCTCTTCCATTGTTCTAGGAATTCTGCTGAAGTTTAAAAATTCATCTGAACTCTTCCATTATTCTCGGAATTCGTGTGAATTTTAAAAATGCTTCGGAACTCTTCTATTGTTCTCGGAATTCCGCTGAAGTTTAAAAATGCTTAAAATCTCTTACATTGTACTCGGAAATCCGCTGAAGTTTAAAAATGCTTCGGAACTCTTCCATTGCTCTCGGAATTCTGCTGAAGTTTAAAAATGCTTAAAATCTCTTACATTGTACTCGGAAATCCGCTGAATTTTAAAAATGCTTCGGAACTCTTCTATTGTTCTCGGAATTCCGCTGAAGTTTAAAAATGCTTAAAATCTCTTACATTGTACTCGGAAATCCGCTGAAGTTTAAAAATGCTTCGAAACTCTTCCATTGTTCTGGGAATTCTGCTGAAGTCTAAAAATGGTTCAGAACTCTTCCATTGTTCTCGGAATTCCGCTGACGTTTAATAATGCTTCGCAACTCTTTCATTGTTCTCGGAATTCCGCTGATGCTTAAAAATGCTTCGGAACTCTTCCATTGTTCTCGGAATTCCGTTGAAGTTTAAAAATGCTTCGAAACTCTTCCATTGTTCTCGGAATTCTGCTGAAGTTTAAAAATGCTTCGGAACTCTTCCATTGTTCTCAGAATTCCGCTAACGTTTAAAAATGCTTCGAAAATCTTCCATTGTTTTCAAAATTCCGCTGACGCTTAAAAATGCATCAGAACTCTTCCATTGTTCTCGGAATTCCGCTGACGTTTAATAATGCTTCGCAACTCTTTCATTGTACTCGGAATTCCGCTAACGTTTAAAAATGCTTCGTAACTCTTCCATTGTTCTCGGAATTCCGTTGAAGTTTAAAAATGCTTCGAAACTCTTCCATTGTTTTCGGAATTCTGCTGAAGTTTAAAAATGCTTCGGAACTCTTCCATTGTTCTCAGAATTCCGCTAACGTTTAAAAATGCTTCGGAAATCTTCCATTGTTTTCAAAATTCCGCTGACGCTTACAAATGCTTCAGAACTTTTCCATTGTTCTCGGAATTCCGCTGACTTTTAAAAATACTTCGAAACTCTTCCATTGTTCTCCAAATTCCGCTGAAGTTTAAAAATGCTTCGGAACTCTTCCATTGTTCTCAGAATTCCGCTAACGTTTAAAAATGCTTCAGAAATCTTCCATTGTTTTCAAAATTCCGCTGACGCTTAAATATGCTTCAGAACTCTTCCATTGTTCTCGGAATTCCGCTGACGTTTAATAATGCTTCGCAACTCTTTCATTGTACTCGGAATTCCGCTAACGTTTAAAAATGCTTCGGAACTCTTCCATTGTTCTCGGAATTCCGTTGAAGTTTAAAAATGCTTCGAAACTCTTCCATTGTTCTGGGAATTCTGCTGAAGTTTAAAAATGCTTCAGAACTCTTCCATTGTTCTCGGAATTCCGCTGATGTTTAAACATGCTTCGGAACTCTTCCATTGTTCTCGGAATTCTGTTGAAGTTTAAAAATGCTTCTAAACTCTTCCATTGTTCTCGGAATTCTGCTGAAGTTTAAAAATGCTTCGGAACTCTTCCATTGTTCTCGGAATTCCGCTGACATATAAAAATGCTTCGGAAATCTTGCATTGTTCTCGGCATTCCGCTGACGTTTAAAAATGCTTCGGAACTCTTCAATTGTTCTCGGAATTCTGCTGAACTTTTAAAATGCTTTGGAACTCTTCCATTGCTCTCGCAATTCTGCTGACGTTTAAAAATGCTTCGGAACTCTTCCATTGTTCTCGGAATTCTGTTGACGTTTAAAAATGCTTCGGAACTCTTCCATTGTTCTCGGAATTCCGCTGACGTTTAAAAATGCTTCACAACTCTTCCATTGTTCTCGGAATTCCGCTGACTTTTAAAAATACTTCGAAACTCTTCCATTGTTCTCCAAATTCCGCTGAAGTTTAAAAATGCTTCGGAACCCTTCCATTGTTCTCGGAATTCTGCTGAAGTTTAAAAATGTTTCGGAACTCTTCCATTGTTCTCAGAATTCCGCTGAAGTTTAAAAATGCTTCGGACCTCTTCCATTGTTCTAGGAATTCTGCTGAAGTTTAAAAATTCATCTGAACTCTTCCATTATTCTCGGAATTCGTGTGAATTTTAAAAATGCTTCGGAACTCTTCTATTGTTCTCGGAATTCCGCTGAAGTTTAAAAATGCTTAAAATCTCTTACATTGTACTCGGAAATCCGCTGAAGTTTAAAAATGCTTCGGAACTCTTCCATTGCTCTCGGAATTCTGCTGAAGTTTAAAAATGCTTAAAATCTCTTACATTGTACTCGGAAATCCGCTGAATTTTAAAAATGCTTCGGAACTCTTCTATTGTTCTCGGAATTCCGCTGAAGTTTAAAAATGCTTAAAATCTCTTACATTGTACTCGGAAATCCGCTGAAGTTTAAAAATGCTTCGAAACTCTTCCATTGTTCTGGGAATTCTGCTGAAGTCTAAAAATGGTTCAGAACTCTTCCATTGTTCTCGGAATTCCGCTGACGTTTAATAATGCTTCGCAACTCTTTCATTGTTCTCGGAATTCCGCTGATGCTTAAAAATGCTTCGGAACTCTTCCATTGTTCTCGGAATTCCGTTGAAGTTTAAAAATGCTTCGAAACTCTTCCATTGTTCTCGGAATTCTGCTGAAGTTTAAAAATGCTTCGGAACTCTTCCATTGTTCTCAGAATTCCGCTAACGTTTAAAAATGCTTCGAAAATCTTCCATTGTTTTCAAAATTCCGCTGACGCTTAAAAATGCATCAGAACTCTTCCATTGTTCTCGGAATTCCGCTGACGTTTAATAATGCTTCGCAACTCTTTCATTGTACTCGGAATTCCGCTAACGTTTAAAAATGCTTCGGAACTCTTCCATTGTTCTCGGAATTCCGTTGAAGTTTAAAAATGCTTCGAAACTCTTCCATTGTTTTCGGAATTCTGCTGAAGTTTAAAAATGCTTCGGAACTCTTCCATTGTTCTCAGAATTCCGCTAACGTTTAAAAATGCTTCGGAAATCTTCCATTGTTTTCAAAATTCCGCTGACGCTTACAAATGCTTCAGAACTTTTCCATTGTTCTCGGAATTCCGCTGACTTTTAAAAATACTTCGAAACTCTTCCATTGTTCTCCAAATTCCGCTGAAGTTTAAAAATGCTTCGGAACTCTTCCATTGTTCTCAGAATTCCGCTAACGTTTAAAAATGCTTCAGAAATCTTCCATTGTTTTCAAAATTCCGCTGACGCTTAAATATGCTTCAGAACTCTTCCATTGTTCTCGGAATTCCGCTGACGTTTAATAATGCTTCGCAACTCTTTCATTGTACTCGGAATTCCGCTAACGTTTAAAAATGCTTCGGAACTCTTCCATTGTTCTCGGAATTCCGTTGAAGTTTAAAAATGCTTCGAAACTCTTCCATTGTTCTGGGAATTCTGCTGAAGTTTAAAAATGCTTCAGAACTCTTCCATTGTTCTCGGAATTCCGCTGATGTTTAAACATGCTTCGGAACTCTTCCATTGTTCTCGGAATTCTGTTGAAGTTTAAAAATGCTTCTAAACTCTTCCATTGTTCTCGGAATTCTGCTGAAGTTTAAAAATGCTTCGGAACTCTTCCATTGTTCTCAGAATTCCGCTGACATATAAAAATGCTTCGGAAATCTTGCATTGTTCTCGGCATTCCGCTGACGTTTAAAAATGCTTCGGAACTCTTCAATTGTTCTCGGAATTCTGCTGAACTTTTAAAATGCTTTGGAACTCTTCCATTGCTCTCGCAATTCTGCTGACGTTTAAAAATGCTTCGGAACTCTTCCATTGTTCTCGGAATTCTGTTGACGTTTAAAAATGCTTCGGAACTCTTCCATTGTTCTCGGAATTCCGCTGACGTTTAAAAATGCTTCACAACTCTTCCATTGTTCTCGGAATTCCGCTGACTTTTAAAAATACTTCGAAACTCTTCCATTGTTCTCCAAATTCCGCTGAAGTTTAAAAATGCTTCGGAACCCTTCCATTGTTCTCGGAATTCTGCTGAAGTTTAAAAATGTTTCGGAACTCTTCCATTGTTCTCAGAATTCCGCTGAAGTTTAAAAATGCTTCGGACCTCTTCCATTGTTCTAGGAATTCTGCTGAAGTTTAAAAATTCATCTGAACTCTTCCATTATTCTCGGAATTCGTGTGAATTTTAAAAATGCTTCGGAACTCTTCTATTGTTCTCGGAATTCCGCTGAAGTTTAAAAATGCTTAAAATCTCTTACATTGTACTCGGAAATCCGCTGAAGTTTAAAAATGCTTCGGAACTCTTCCATTGCTCTCGGAATTCTGCTGAAGTTTAAAAATGCTTAAAATCTCTTACATTGTACTCGGAAATCCGCTGAATTTTAAAAATGCTTCGGAACTCTTCTATTGTTCTCGGAATTCCGCTGAAGTTTAAAAATGCTTAAAATCTCTTACATTGTACTCGGAAATCCGCTGAAGTTTAAAAATGCTTCGGAACTCTTCCATTGCTCTCGGAATTCTGCTGAAGTTTAAAAATGCTTAAAATCTCTTACATTGTACTCGGAAATCCGCTGAATTTTAAAAATGCTTCAGAACTCTTCCATTGTTCTCGGAATTCCGCTGACGTTTAATAATGCTTCGCAACTCTTTCATTGTTCTCGGAATTCCGCTGATGCTTAAAAATGCTTCGGAACTCTTCCATTGTTCTCGGAATTCCGTTGAAGTTTAAAAATGCTTCGAAACTCTTCCATTGTTCTCGGAATTCTGCTGAAGTTTAAAAATGCTTCGGAACTCTTCCATTGTTCTCAGAATTCCGCTAACGTTTAAAAATGCTTCGAAAATCTTCCATTGTTTTCAAAATTCCGCTGACGCTTAAAAATGCATCAGAACTCTTCCATTGTTCTCGGAATTCCGCTGACGTTTAATAATGCTTCGCAACTCTTTCATTGTACTCGGAATTCCGCTAACGTTTAAAAATGCTTCGGAACTCTTCCATTGTTCTCGGAATTCCGTTGAAGTTTAAAAATGCTTCGAAACTCTTCCATTGTTTTCGGAATTCTGCTGAAGTTTAAAAATGCTTCGGAACTCTTCCATTGTTCTCAGAATTCCGCTAACGTTTAAAAATGCTTCGGAAATCTTCCATTGTTTTCAAAATTCCGCTGACGCTTAAAAATGCTTCGGAACTCTTCCATTGTTCTCGGAATTCCGCTGAAGTTTAAAAATGCTTTGGACCTCTTCCATTGTTCTAGGAATTCTGCTGAAGTCTAAAAATTCATCTGAACTCTTCCATTATTCTCGGAATTCGTGTGAATTTTAAAAATGCTTCGGAACTCTTCTATTGTTCTCGGAATTCCGCTGAAGTTTAAAAATGCTTAAAATCTCTTACATTGTACTCGGAATTCCGCTGAAGTTTAAAAATGCTTCGGAACTCTTCCATTGCTCTCGGAATTCTGCTGAAGTTTAAAAATGCTTCAGAACTCTTCCATTGTTCTCGGAATTCCGCTGACTTTTAAAAATACTTCGAAACTCTTCCATTGTTCTCCAAATTCCGCTGAAGTTTAAAAATGCTTCGGAACCCTTCCGTTGTTCTCGGAATTCTGCTGAAGTTTAAAAATGCTTCGGAATTCTTCCATTGTTCTCAGAATTCTGCTGACGTTTAAAAATGCTTCGGAACTCTTCCATTGTTCTCGGAATTCCGCTGAAGTTTAAAAATGCTTCGGACCTCTTCCATTGTTCTAGGAATTCTGCTGAAGTCTAAAAATTCATCTGAACTCTTCCATTATTCTCGGAATTCGTGTGAATTTTAAAAATGCTTCGGAACTCTTCTATTGTTCTCGGAATTCCGCTGAAGTTTAAAAATGCTTAAAATCTCTTACATTGTACTCGGAATTCCGCTGAAGTTTAAAAATGCTTCGGAACTCTTCCATTGCTCTCGGAATTCTGCTGAAGTTTAAAAATGCTTCGGTACTCTTCCTTTGTTCTCGGAATTCCGCTGACATATAAAAATGCTTCGTAAATCTTGCATTGTTCTCGGCATTCCGCTGACGTTTAAAAATGCTTCGGAACTCTTCAATTGTTCTCGGAATTCTGCCGAACTTTTAAAATGCTTTGGAACTCTTCCATTGCTCTCGGAATTCTGCTGAAGTTTAAAAATGCTTCAGAACTCTTCCATTGTTCTCGGAATTCTGCTGTAGTTTAAAAATGCTTCGGAACTCTTCCATTGTTCTCAGAATTCCGCTGACGTTTAAAAATGCTTCGGAAATCTTCCATTGTTTTCAAAATTCCGCTGACGTTTAAAAATGCTTCAGAACTCTTCCATTGTTCTCGGAATTCCGCTGACGTTTTAAAATGCTTCGGTACTCTTCCATTGTTCTCGGAATTCCGCTGACATATAAAAATGCTTCGGAAATCTTGCATTGTTCTCGGCATTCCGCTGACGTTTAAAAATGCTTCGGAACTCTTCCATTGTTCTCAGAATTCCGCTGACGTTTAAAAATGCTTCGGAAATCTTCCATAGTTTTCAAAATTCCGCTGACGTTTAAAAATGCTTCAGAACTCTTCCATTGTTCTCGGAATTCCGCTGACGTTTAAAAATGCTTTGGAACTCTTCCATTATTCTCGGAAATCTGCTGAAGTTTAAAAATGCTTCGGAACTCTTCCATTGTCCTCAGAATTCCGCTGACGTTTAAAAATGCTTCGGAAATCTTCCATTGTTTTCAAAATTCCGCTGACGTTTAAAAATGCTTCAGAACTCTTCCATTGTTCTCGGAATTCCGCTGACGTTTAAAAATGCTTTGGAACTCTTCCATTGTTCTTGGAATTCTGCTGAAGTTTAAAAATGCTTCGGAACTCTTCCATTGTTCTCAGAATTCCGCTGACGTTTAAAAATGCTTCGGTACTCTTCCATTGTTCTCGGAATTCCACTGACATATAAAAATGCTTCACCAATCTGGCATTGTTCTCGGCATTCCGCTGACGTTTAAAAATGCTTCGGAACTCTTCCATTGTTCTCAGAATTCTGCTGACGTTTAAAAATGCTTCGGAACTCTTCCATTGTTCTCGGAATT
The DNA here is from genome assembly GCF_046119375.1 of Phyllobates terribilis. NCBI lineage: Eukaryota > Metazoa > Chordata > Amphibia > Anura > Dendrobatidae > Phyllobates > Phyllobates terribilis. The sequence goes on from NW_027362782.1 coordinate 18,669,432, forward strand.
CCGCTGAAGTTTAAAAATGCTTCGGACCTCTTCCATTGTTCTAGGAATTCTGCTGAAGTCTAAAAATTCATCTGAACTCTTCCATTATTCTCGGAATTCGTGTGAATTTTAAAAATGCTTCGGAACTCTTCTATTGTTCTCGGAATTCCGCTGAAGTTTAAAAATGCTTAAAATCTCTTACATTGTACTCGGAATTCCGCTGAAGTTTATAAATGCTTCGGAACTCTTCCATTGCTCTCGGAATTCTGCTGAAGTTTAAAAATGCTTCAGAACTCTTACATTGTTCTCGGAATTCTGCTGACGTTTAAAAATGCTTCGGAACTCTTCCATTGTTCTCTGAATTCCGCTGACGTTTAAAAATGCTTCGGTACTCTTCCTTTGTTCTCGGAATTCCGCTGACATATAAAAATGCTTCGGAAATCTTGCATTGTTCTCGGCATTCCGCTGACGTTTAAAAATGCTTCGGAACTCTTCAATTGTTCTCGGAATTCTGCCGAACTTTTAAAATGCTTTGGAACTCTTCCATTGCTCTCGGAATTCTGCTGAAGTTTAAAAATGCTTCAGAACTCTTCCATTGTTCTCGGAATTCTGCTGTAGTTTAAAAATGCTACGGAACTCTTCCATTGTTCTCAGAATTCCGCTGACGTTTAAAAATGCTTTGGAAATCTTCCATTGTTTTCAAAATTCCGCTGACGTTTAAAAATGCTTCAGAACTCTTCCATTGTTCTCGGAATTCCGCTGACGTTTTAAAATGCTTCGGTACTCTTCCATTGTTCTCGGAATTCTGCTGAAGTTTAAAAATGCTTCGGAACTCTTCCATTGTTCTCAGAATTCCGCTAACGTTTAAAAATGCTTCAGAAATCTTCCATTGTTTTCAAAATTCCGCTGACTCTTAAATATGCTTCAGAACTCTTCCATTGTTCTCGGAATTCCGCTGACGTTTAATAATGCTTCGCAACTCTTTCATTGTACTCGGAATTCCGCTAACGTTTAAAAATGCTTCGGAACTCTTCCATTGTTCTCGGAATTCCGTTGAAGTTTAAAAATGCTTCGAAACTCTTCCATTGTTCTGGGAATTCTGCTGAAGTTTAAAAATGCTTCAGAACTCTTCCATTGTTCTCGGAATTCCGCTGATGTTTAAACATGCTTCGGAACTCTTCCATTGTTCTCGGAATTCTGTTGAAGTTTAAAAATGCTTCTAAACTCTTCCATTGTTCTCGGAATTCTGCTGAAGTTTAAAAATGCTTCGGAACTCTTCCATTGTTCTCGGAATTCCGCTGACATATAAAAATGCTTCGGAAATCTTGCATTGTTCTCGGCATTCCGCTGACGTTTAAAAATGCTTCGGAACTCTTCAATTGTTCTCGGAATTCTGCTGAACTTTTAAAATGCTTTGGAACTCTTCCATTGCTCTCGCAATTCTGCTGACGTTTAAAAATGCTTCGGAACTCTTCCATTGTTCTCGGAATTCTGTTGACGTTTAAAAATGCTTCGGAACTCTTCCATTGTTCTCGGAATTCCGCTGACGTTTAAAAATGCTTCACAACTCTTCCATTGTTCTCGGAATTCCGCTGACTTTTAAAAATACTTCGAAACTCTTCCATTGTTCTCCAAATTCCGCTGAAGTTTAAAAATGCTTCGGAACCCTTCCATTGTTCTCGGAATTCTGCTGAAGTTTAAAAATGTTTCGGAACTCTTCCATTGTTCTCAGAATTCCGCTGAAGTTTAAAAATGCTTCGGACCTCTTCCATTGTTCTAGGAATTCTGCTGAAGTTTAAAAATTCATCTGAACTCTTCCATTATTCTCGGAATTCGTGTGAATTTTAAAAATGCTTCGGAACTCTTCTATTGTTCTCGGAATTCCGCTGAAGTTTAAAAATGCTTAAAATCTCTTACATTGTACTCGGAAATCCGCTGAAGTTTAAAAATGCTTCGGAACTCTTCCATTGCTCTCGGAATTCTGCTGAAGTTTAAAAATGCTTAAAATCTCTTACATTGTACTCGGAAATCCGCTGAATTTTAAAAATGCTTCGGAACTCTTCTATTGTTCTCGGAATTCCGCTGAAGTTTAAAAATGCTTAAAATCTCTTACATTGTACTCGGAAATCCGCTGAAGTTTAAAAATGCTTCGAAACTCTTCCATTGTTCTGGGAATTCTGCTGAAGTCTAAAAATGGTTCAGAACTCTTCCATTGTTCTCGGAATTCCGCTGACGTTTAATAATGCTTCGCAACTCTTTCATTGTACTCGGAATTCCGCTAACGTTTAAAAATGCTTCGGAACTCTTCCATTGTTCTCGGAATTCCGTTGAAGTTTAAAAATGCTTCGAAACTCTTCCATTGTTTTCGGAATTCTGCTGAAGTTTAAAAATGCTTCGGAACTCTTCCATTGTTCTCAGAATTCCGCTAACGTTTAAAAATGCTTCGGAAATCTTCCATTGTTTTCAAAATTCCGCTGACGCTTACAAATGCTTCAGAACTTTTCCATTGTTCTCGGAATTCCGCTGACTTTTAAAAATACTTCGAAACTCTTCCATTGTTCTCCAAATTCCGCTGAAGTTTAAAAATGCTTCGGAACTCTTCCATTGTTCTCGGAATTCCGCTGACGTTTAAAAATGCTTCACAACTCTTCCATTGTTCTCGGAATTCCGCTGACTTTTAAAAATACTTCGAAACTCTTCCATTGTTCTCCAAATTCCGCTGAAGTTTAAAAATGCTTCAGAACTCTTACATTGTTCTCGGAATTCTGCTGACGTTTAAAAATGCTTCGGAACTCTTCCATTGTTCTCTGAATTCCGCTGACGTTTAAAAATGCTTCGGTACTCTTCCTTTGTTCTCGGAATTCCGCTGACATATAAAAATGCTTCGGAAATCTTGCATTGTTCTCGGCATTCCGCTGACGTTTAAAAATGCTTCGGAACTCTTCAATTGTTCTCGGAATTCTGCCGAACTTTTAAAATGCTTTGGAACTCTTCCATTGCTCTCGGAATTCTGCTGAAGTTTAAAAATGCTTCAGAACTCTTCCATTGTTCTCGGAATTCTGCTGTAGTTTAAAAATGCTACGGAACTCTTCCATTGTTCTCAGAATTCCGCTGACGTTTAAAAATGCTTTGGAAATCTTCCATTGTTTTCAAAATTCCGCTGACGTTTAAAAATGCTTCAGAACTCTTCCATTGTTCTCGGAATTCCGCTGACGTTTTAAAATGCTTCGGTACTCTTCCATTGTTCTCGGAATTCTGCTGAAGTTTAAAAATGCTTCGGAACTCTTCCATTGTTCTCAGAATTCCGCTAACGTTTAAAAATGCTTCAGAAATCTTCCATTGTTTTCAAAATTCCGCTGACTCTTAAATATGCTTCGGAACTCTTCCATTGTTCTCGGAATTCTGTTGACGTTTAAAAATGCTTCGGAACTCTTCCATTGTTCTCGGAATTCCGCTGACGTTTAAAAATGCTTCACAACTCTTCCATTGTTCTCGGAATTCCGCTGACTTTTAAAAATACTTCGAAACTCTTCCATTGTTCTCCAAATTCCGCTGAAGTTTAAAAATGCTTCGGAACCCTTCCATTGTTCTCGGAATTCTGCTGAAGTTTAAAAATGTTTCGGAACTCTTCCATTGTTCTCAGAATTCCGCTGAAGTTTAAAAATGCTTCGGACCTCTTCCATTGTTCTAGGAATTCTGCTGAAGTTTAAAAATTCATCTGAACTCTTCCATTATTCTCGGAATTCGTGTGAATTTTAAAAATGCTTCGGAACTCTTCTATTGTTCTCGGAATTCCGCTGAAGTTTAAAAATGCTTAAAATCTCTTACATTGTACTCGGAAATCCGCTGAAGTTTAAAAATGCTTCGGAACTCTTCCATTGCTCTCGGAATTCTGCTGAAGTTTAAAAATGCTTAAAATCTCTTACATTGTACTCGGAAATCCGCTGAATTTTAAAAATGCTTCGGAACTCTTCTATTGTTCTCGGAATTCCGCTGAAGTTTAAAAATGCTTAAAATCTCTTACATTGTACTCGGAAATCCGCTGAAGTTTAAAAATGCTTCGAAACTCTTCCATTGTTCTGGGAATTCTGCTGAAGTCTAAAAATGGTTCAGAACTCTTCCATTGTTCTCGGAATTCCGCTGACGTTTAATAATGCTTCGCAACTCTTTCATTGTTCTCGGAATTCCGCTGATGCTTAAAAATGCTTCGGAACTCTTCCATTGTTCTCGGAATTCCGTTGAAGTTTAAAAATGCTTCGAAACTCTTCCATTGTTCTCGGAATTCTGCTGAAGTTTAAAAATGCTTCGGAACTCTTCCATTGTTCTCAGAATTCCGCTAACGTTTAAAAATGCTTCGAAAATCTTCCATTGTTTTCAAAATTCCGCTGACGCTTAAAAATGCATCAGAACTCTTCCATTGTTCTCGGAATTCCGCTGACGTTTAATAATGCTTCGCAACTCTTTCATTGTACTCGGAATTCCGCTAACGTTTAAAAATGCTTCGTAACTCTTCCATTGTTCTCGGAATTCCGTTGAAGTTTAAAAATGCTTCGAAACTCTTCCATTGTTTTCGGAATTCTGCTGAAGTTTAAAAATGCTTCGGAACTCTTCCATTGTTCTCAGAATTCCGCTAACGTTTAAAAATGCTTCGGAAATCTTCCATTGTTTTCAAAATTCCGCTGACGCTTACAAATGCTTCAGAACTTTTCCATTGTTCTCGGAATTCCGCTGACTTTTAAAAATACTTCGAAACTCTTCCATTGTTCTCCAAATTCCGCTGAAGTTTAAAAATGCTTCGGAACTCTTCCATTGTTCTCAGAATTCCGCTAACGTTTAAAAATGCTTCAGAAATCTTCCATTGTTTTCAAAATTCCGCTGACGCTTAAATATGCTTCAGAACTCTTCCATTGTTCTCGGAATTCCGCTGACGTTTAATAATGCTTCGCAACTCTTTCATTGTACTCGGAATTCCGCTAACGTTTAAAAATGCTTCGGAACTCTTCCATTGTTCTCGGAATTCCGTTGAAGTTTAAAAATGCTTCGAAACTCTTCCATTGTTCTGGGAATTCTGCTGAAGTTTAAAAATGCTTCAGAACTCTTCCATTGTTCTCGGAATTCCGCTGATGTTTAAACATGCTTCGGAACTCTTCCATTGTTCTCGGAATTCTGTTGAAGTTTAAAAATGCTTCTAAACTCTTCCATTGTTCTCGGAATTCTGCTGAAGTTTAAAAATGCTTCGGAACTCTTCCATTGTTCTCGGAATTCCGCTGACATATAAAAATGCTTCGGAAATCTTGCATTGTTCTCGGCATTCCGCTGACGTTTAAAAATGCTTCGGAACTCTTCAATTGTTCTCGGAATTCTGCTGAACTTTTAAAATGCTTTGGAACTCTTCCATTGCTCTCGCAATTCTGCTGACGTTTAAAAATGCTTCGGAACTCTTCCATTGTTCTCGGAATTCTGTTGACGTTTAAAAATGCTTCGGAACTCTTCCATTGTTCTCGGAATTCCGCTGACGTTTAAAAATGCTTCACAACTCTTCCATTGTTCTCGGAATTCCGCTGACTTTTAAAAATACTTCGAAACTCTTCCATTGTTCTCCAAATTCCGCTGAAGTTTAAAAATGCTTCGGAACCCTTCCATTGTTCTCGGAATTCTGCTGAAGTTTAAAAATGTTTCGGAACTCTTCCATTGTTCTCAGAATTCCGCTGAAGTTTAAAAATGCTTCGGACCTCTTCCATTGTTCTAGGAATTCTGCTGAAGTTTAAAAATTCATCTGAACTCTTCCATTATTCTCGGAATTCGTGTGAATTTTAAAAATGCTTCGGAACTCTTCTATTGTTCTCGGAATTCCGCTGAAGTTTAAAAATGCTTAAAATCTCTTACATTGTACTCGGAAATCCGCTGAAGTTTAAAAATGCTTCGGAACTCTTCCATTGCTCTCGGAATTCTGCTGAAGTTTAAAAATGCTTAAAATCTCTTACATTGTACTCGGAAATCCGCTGAATTTTAAAAATGCTTCGGAACTCTTCTATTGTTCTCGGAATTCCGCTGAAGTTTAAAAATGCTTAAAATCTCTTACATTGTACTCGGAAATCCGCTGAAGTTTAAAAATGCTTCGAAACTCTTCCATTGTTCTGGGAATTCTGCTGAAGTCTAAAAATGGTTCAGAACTCTTCCATTGTTCTCGGAATTCCGCTGACGTTTAATAATGCTTCGCAACTCTTTCATTGTTCTCGGAATTCCGCTGATGCTTAAAAATGCTTCGGAACTCTTCCATTGTTCTCGGAATTCCGTTGAAGTTTAAAAATGCTTCGAAACTCTTCCATTGTTCTCGGAATTCTGCTGAAGTTTAAAAATGCTTCGGAACTCTTCCATTGTTCTCAGAATTCCGCTAACGTTTAAAAATGCTTCGAAAATCTTCCATTGTTTTCAAAATTCCGCTGACGCTTAAAAATGCATCAGAACTCTTCCATTGTTCTCGGAATTCCGCTGACGTTTAATAATGCTTCGCAACTCTTTCATTGTACTCGGAATTCCGCTAACGTTTAAAAATGCTTCGGAACTCTTCCATTGTTCTCGGAATTCCGTTGAAGTTTAAAAATGCTTCGAAACTCTTCCATTGTTTTCGGAATTCTGCTGAAGTTTAAAAATGCTTCGGAACTCTTCCATTGTTCTCAGAATTCCGCTAACGTTTAAAAATGCTTCGGAAATCTTCCATTGTTTTCAAAATTCCGCTGACGCTTAAAAATGCTCCGGAACTCTTCCATTGTTCTCGGAATTCCGCTGAAGTTTAAAAATGCTTTGGACCTCTTCCATTGTTCTAGGAATTCTGCTGAAGTCTAAAAATTCATCTGAACTCTTCCATTATTCTCGGAATTCGTGTGAATTTTAAAAATGCTTCGGAACTCTTCTATTGTTCTCGGAATTCCGCTGAAGTTTAAAAATGCTTAAAATCTCTTACATTGTACTCGGAATTCCGCTGAAGTTTAAAAATGCTTCGGAACTCTTCCATTGCTCTCGGAATTCTGCTGAAGTTTAAAAATGCTTCAGAACTCTTCCATTGTTCTCGGAATTCCGCTGACTTTTAAAAATACTTCGAAACTCTTCCATTGTTCTCCAAATTCCGCTGAAGTTTAAAAATGCTTCGGAACCCTTCCGTTGTTCTCGGAATTCTGCTGAAGTTTAAAAATGCTTCGGAATTCTTCCATTGTTCTCAGAATTCTGCTGACGTTTAAAAATGCTTCGGAACTCTTCCATTGTTCTCGGAATTCCGCTGAAGTTTAAAAATGCTTCGGACCTCTTCCATTGTTCTAGGAATTCTGCTGAAGTCTAAAAATTCATCTGAACTCTTCCATTATTCTCGGAATTCGTGTGAATTTTAAAAATGCTTCGGAACTCTTCTATTGTTCTCGGAATTCCGCTGAAGTTTAAAAATGCTTAAAATCTCTTACATTGTACTCGGAATTCCGCTGAAGTTTAAAAATGCTTCGGAACTCTTCCATTGCTCTCGGAATTCTGCTGAAGTTTAAAAATGCTTCGGTACTCTTCCTTTGTTCTCGGAATTCCGCTGACATATAAAAATGCTTCGTAAATCTTGCATTGTTCTCGGCATTCCGCTGACGTTTAAAAATGCTTCGGAACTCTTCAATTGTTCTCGGAATTCTGCCGAACTTTTAAAATGCTTTGGAACTCTTCCATTGCTCTCGGAATTCTGCTGAAGTTTAAAAATGCTTCAGAACTCTTCCATTGTTCTCGGAATTCTGCTGTAGTTTAAAAATGCTTCGGAACTCTTCCATTGTTCTCAGAATTCCGCTGACGTTTAAAAATGCTTCGGAAATCTTCCATTGTTTTCAAAATTCCGCTGACGTTTAAAAATGCTTCAGAACTCTTCCATTGTTCTCGGAATTCCGCTGACGTTTTAAAATGCTTCGGTACTCTTCCATTGTTCTCGGAATTCCGCTGACATATAAAAATGCTTCGGAAATCTTGCATTGTTCTCGGCATTCCGCTGACGTTTAAAAATGCTTCGGAACTCTTCCATTGTTCTCAGAATTCCGCTGACGTTTAAAAATGCTTCGGAAATCTTCCATAGTTTTCAAAATTCCGCTGACGTTTAAAAATGCTTCAGAACTCTTCCATTGTTCTCGGAATTCCGCTGACGTTTAAAAATGCTTTGGAACTCTTCCATTATTCTCGGAAATCTGCTGAAGTTTAAAAATGCTTCGGAACTCTTCCATTGTCCTCAGAATTCCGCTGACGTTTAAAAATGCTTCGGAAATCTTCCATTGTTTTCAAAATTCCGCTGACGTTTAAAAATGCTTCAGAACTCTTCCATTGTTCTCGGAATTCCGCTGACGTTTAAAAATGCTTTGGAACTCTTCCATTGTTCTTGGAATTCTGCTGAAGTTTAAAAATGCTTCGGAACTCTTCCATTGTTCTCAGAATTCCGCTGACGTTTAAAAATGCTTCGGTACTCTTCCATTGTTCTCGGAATTCCACTGACATATAAAAATGCTTCACAAATCTGGCATTGTTCTCGGCATTCCGCTGACGTTTAAAAATGCTTCGGAACTCTTCCATTGTTCTCAGAATTCTGCTGACGTTTAAAAATGCTTCGGAACTCTTCCATTGTTCTCGGAATTCCGCTGAAGTTTAAAAATGCTTCGGACCTCTTCCATTGTTCTAGGAATTCTGCTGAAGTCTAAAAATTCATCTGAACTCTTCCATTATTCTCGGAATTCGTGTGAATTTTAAAAATGCTTCGGAACTCTTCTATTGTTCTCGGAATTCCGCTGAAGTTTAAAAATGCTTAAAATCTCTTACATTGTACTCGGAATTCCGCTGAAGTTTATAAATGCTTCGGAACTCTTCCATTGCTCTCGGAATTCTGCTGAAGTTTAAAAATGCTTCAGAACTCTTACATTGTTCTCGGAATTCTGCTGACGTTTAAAAATGCTTCGGAACTCTTCCATTGTTCTCTGAATTCCGCTGACGTTTAAAAATGCTTCGGTACTCTTCCTTTGTTCTCGGAATTCCGCTGACATATAAAAATGCTTCGGAAATCTTGCATTGTTCTCGGCATTCCGCTGACGTTTAAAAATGCTTCGGAACTCTTCAATTGTTCTCGGAATTCTGCCGAACTTTTAAAATGCTTTGGAACTCTTCCATTGCTCTCGGAATTCTGCTGAAGTTTAAAAATGCTTCAGAACTCTTCCATTGTTCTCGGAATTCTGCTGTAGTTTAAAAATGCTACGGAACTCTTCCATTGTTCTCAGAATTCCGCTGACGTTTAAAAATGCTTTGGAAATCTTCCATTGTTTTCAAAATTCCGCTGACGTTTAAAAATGCTTCAGAACTCTTCCATTGTTCTCGGAATTCCGCTGACGTTTTAAAATGCTTCGGTACTCTTCCATTGTTCTCGGAATTCTGCTGAAGTTTAAAAATGCTTCGGAACTCTTCCATTGTTCTCAGAATTCCGCTAACGTTTAAAAATGCTTCAGAAATCTTCCATTGTTTTCAAAATTCCGCTGACTCTTAAATATGCTTCAGAACTCTTCCATTGTTCTCGGAATTCCGCTGACGTTTAATAATGCTTCGCAACTCTTTCATTGTACTCGGAATTCCGCTAACGTTTAAAAATGCTTCGGAACTCTTCCATTGTTCTCGGAATTCCGTTGAAGTTTAAAAATGCTTCGAAACTCTTCCATTGTTCTGGGAATTCTGCTGAAGTTTAAAAATGCTTCAGAACTCTTCCATTGTTCTCGGAATTCCGCTGATGTTTAAACATGCTTCGGAACTCTTCCATTGTTCTCGGAATTCTGTTGAAGTTTAAAAATGCTTCTAAACTCTTCCATTGTTCTCGGAATTCTGCTGAAGTTTAAAAATGCTTCGGAACTCTTCCATTGTTCTCGGAATTCCGCTGACATATAAAAATGCTTCGGAAATCTTGCATTGTTCTCGGCATTCCGCTGACGTTTAAAAATGCTTCGGAACTCTTCAATTGTTCTCGGAATTCTGCTGAACTTTTAAAATGCTTTGGAACTCTTCCATTGCTCTCGCAATTCTGCTGACGTTTAAAAATGCTTCGGAACTCTTCCATTGTTCTCGGAATTCTGTTGACGTTTAAAAATGCTTCGGAACTCTTCCATTGTTCTCGGAATTCCGCTGACGTTTAAAAATGCTTCACAACTCTTCCATTGTTCTCGGAATTCCGCTGACTTTTAAAAATACTTCGAAACTCTTCCATTGTTCTCCAAATTCCGCTGAAGTTTAAAAATGCTTCGGAACCCTTCCATTGTTCTCGGAATTCTGCTGAAGTTTAAAAATGTTTCGGAACTCTTCCATTGTTCTCAGAATTCCGCTGAAGTTTAAAAATGCTTCGGACCTCTTCCATTGTTCTAGGAATTCTGCTGAAGTTTAAAAATTCATCTGAACTCTTCCATTATTCTCGGAATTCGTGTGAATTTTAAAAATGCTTCGGAACTCTTCTATTGTTCTCGGAATTCCGCTGAAGTTTAAAAATGCTTAAAATCTCTTACATTGTACTCGGAAATCCGCTGAAGTTTAAAAATGCTTCGGAACTCTTCCATTGCTCTCGGAATTCTGCTGAAGTTTAAAAATGCTTAAAATCTCTTACATTGTACTCGGAAATCCGCTGAATTTTAAAAATGCTTCGGAACTCTTCTATTGTTCTCGGAATTCCGCTGAAGTTTAAAAATGCTTAAAATCTCTTACATTGTACTCGGAAATCCGCTGAAGTTTAAAAATGCTTCGAAACTCTTCCATTGTTCTGGGAATTCTGCTGAAGTCTAAAAATGGTTCAGAACTCTTCCATTGTTCTCGGAATTCCGCTGACGTTTAATAATGCTTCGCAACTCTTTCATTGTACTCGGAATTCCGCTAACGTTTAAAAATGCTTCGGAACTCTTCCATTGTTCTCGGAATTCCGTTGAAGTTTAAAAATGCTTCGAAACTCTTCCATTGTTTTCGGAATTCTGCTGAAGTTTAAAAATGCTTCGGAACTCTTCCATTGTTCTCAGAATTCCGCTAACGTTTAAAAATGCTTCGGAAATCTTCCATTGTTTTCAAAATTCCGCTGACGCTTACAAATGCTTCAGAACTTTTCCATTGTTCTCGGAATTCCGCTGACTTTTAAAAATACTTCGAAACTCTTCCATTGTTCTCCAAATTCCGCTGAAGTTTAAAAATGCTTCGGAACTCTTCCATTGTTCTCGGAATTCCGCTGACGTTTAAAAATGCTTCACAACTCTTCCATTGTTCTCGGAATTCCGCTGACTTTTAAAAATACTTCGAAACTCTTCCATTGTTCTCCAAATTCCGCTGAAGTTTAAAAATGCTTCGGAACCCTTCCATTGTTCTCGGAATTCTGCTGAAGTTTAAAAATGCTTCGGAACTCTTCCATTGTTCTCCGAATTCTGCTGACGTTTAAAAATGCTTCGGAACTCTTCCATTGTTCTCGGAATTCCGCTGAAGTTTAAAAATGCTTTGGACCTCTTCCATTGTTCTAGGAATTCTGCTGAAGTCTAAAAATTCATCTGAACTCTTCCATTATTCTCGGAATTCGTGTGAATTTTAAAAATGCTTCGGAACTCTTCTATTGTTCTCGGAATTCCGCTGAAGTTTAAAAATGCTTAAAATCTCTTACATTGTACTCGGAATTCCGCTGAAGTTTAAAAATGCTTCGGAACTCTTCCATTGCTCTCGGAATTCTGCTGAAGTTTAAAAATGCTTCAGAACTCTTCCATTGTTCTCGGAATTCCGCTGACTTTTAAAAATACTTCGAAACTCTTCCATTGTTCTCCAAATTCCGCTGAAGTTTAAAAATGCTTCGGAACCCTTCCGTTGTTCTCGGAATTCTGCTGAAGTTTAAAAATGCTTCGGAATTCTTCCATTGTTCTCAGAATTCTGCTGACGTTTAAAAATGCTTCGGAACTCTTCCATTGTTCTCGGAATTCCGCTGAAGTTTAAAAATGCTTCGGACCTCTTCCATTGTTCTAGGAATTCTGCTGAAGTCTAAAAATTCATCTGAACTCTTCCATTATTCTCGGAATTCGTGTGAATTTTAAAAATGCTTCGGAACTCTTCTATTGTTCTCGGAATTCCGCTGAAGTTTAAAAATGCTTAAAATCTCTTACATTGTACTCGGAATTCCGCTGAAGTTTAAAAATGCTTCGGAACTCTTCCATTGCTCTCGGAATTCTGCTGAAGTTTAAAAATGCTTCGGTACTCTTCCTTTGTTCTCGGAATTCCGCTGACATATAAAAATGCTTCGTAAATCTTGCATTGTTCTCGGCATTCCGCTGACGTTTAAAAATGCTTCGGAACTCTTCAATTGTTCTCGGAATTCTGCCGAACTTTTAAAATGCTTTGGAACTCTTCCATTGCTCTCGGAATTCTGCTGAAGTTTAAAAATGCTTCAGAACTCTTCCATTGTTCTCGGAATTCTGCTGTAGTTTAAAAATGCTTCGGAACTCTTCCATTGTTCTCAGAATTCCGCTGACGTTTAAAAATGCTTCGGAAATCTTCCATTGTTTTCAAAATTCCGCTGACGTTTAAAAATGCTTCAGAACTCTTCCATTGTTCTCGGAATTCCGCTGACGTTTTAAAATGCTTCGGTACTCTTCCATTGTTCTCGGAATTCCGCTGACATATAAAAATGCTTCGGAAATCTTGCATTGTTCTCGGCATTCCGCTGACGTTTAAAAATGCTTCGGAACTCTTCCATTGTTCTCAGAATTCCGCTGACGTTTAAAAATGCTTCGGAAATCTTCCATAGTTTTCAAAATTCCGCTGACGTTTAAAAATGCTTCAGAACTCTTCCATTGTTCTCGGAATTCCGCTGACGTTTAAAAATGCTTTGGAACTCTTCCATTATTCTCGGAAATCTGCTGAAGTTTAAAAATGCTTCGGAACTCTTCCATTGTCCTCAGAATTCCGCTGACGTTTAAAAATGCTTCGGAAATCTTCCATTGTTTTCAAAATTCCGCTGACGTTTAAAAATGCTTCAGAACTCTTCCATTGTTCTCGGAATTCCGCTGACGTTTAAAAATGCTTTGGAACTCTTCCATTGTTCTTGGAATTCTGCTGAAGTTTAAAAATGCTTCGGAACTCTTCCATTGTTCTCAGAATTCCGCTGACGTTTAAAAATGCTTCGGTACTCTTCCATTGTTCTCGGAATTCCACTGACATATAAAAATGCTTCACAAATCTGGCATTGTTCTCGGCATTCCGCTGACGTTTAAAAATGCTTCGGAACTCTTATATTGTTCTCAGAATTCTGCTGACGTTTAAAAATGCTTCGGAACTCTTCCATTGTTCTCGGAATTCCGCTGAAGTTTAAAAATGCTTCGGACCTCTTCCATTGTTCTAGGAATTCTGCTGAAGTCTAAAAATTCATCTGAACTCTTCCATTATTCTCGGAATTCGTGTGAATTTTAAAAATGCTTCGGAACTCTTCTATTGTTCTCGGAATTCCGCTGAAGTTTAAAAATGCTTAAAATCTCTTACATTGTACTCGGAATTCCGCTGAAGTTTATAAATGCTTCGGAACTCTTCCATTGCTCTCGGAATTCTGCTGAAGTTTAAAAATGCTTCAGAACTCTTACATTGTTCTCGGAATTCTGCTGACGTTTAAAAATGCTTCGGAACTCTTCCATTGTTCTCTGAATTCCGCTGACGTTTAAAAATGCTTCGGTACTCTTCCTTTGTTCTCGGAATTCCGCTGACATATAAAAATGCTTCGGAAATCTTGCATTGTTCTCGGCATTCCGCTGACGTTTAAAAATGCTTCGGAACTCTTCAATTGTTCTCGGAATTCTGCCGAACTTTTAAAATGCTTTGGAACTCTTCCATTGCTCTCGGAATTCTGCTGAAGTTTAAAAATGCTTCAGAACTCTTCCATTGTTCTCGGAATTCTGCTGTAGTTTAAAAATGCTACGGAACTCTTCCATTGTTCTCAGAATTCCGCTGACGTTTAAAAATGCTTTGGAAATCTTCCATTGTTTTCAAAATTCCGCTGACGTTTAAAAATGCTTCAGAACTCTTCCATTGTTCTCGGAATTCCGCTGACGTTTTAAAATGCTTCGGTACTCTTCCATTGTTCTCGGAATTCTGCTGAAGTTTAAAAATGCTTCGGAACTCTTCCATTGTTCTCAGAATTCCGCTAACGTTTAAAAATGCTTCAGAAATCTTCCATTGTTTTCAAAATTCCGCTGACTCTTAAATATGCTTCAGAACTCTTCCATTGTTCTCGGAATTCCGCTGACGTTTAATAATGCTTCGCAACTCTTTCATTGTTCTCGGAATTCCGCTGATGTTTAAACATGCTTCGGAACTCTTCCATTGTTCTCGGAATTCTGTTGAAGTTTAAAAATGCTTCTAAACTCTTCCATTGTTCTCGGAATTCTGCTGAAGTTTAAAAATGCTTCGGAACTCTTCCATTGTTCTCGGAATTCCGCTGACATATAAAAATGCTTCGGAAATCTTGCATTGTTCTCGGCATTCCGCTGACGTTTAAAAATGCTTCGGAACTCTTCAATTGTTCTCGGAATTCTGCTGAACTTTTAAAATGCTTTGGAACTCTTCCATTGCTCTCGCAATTCTGCTGACGTTTAAAAATGCTTCGGAACTCTTCCATTGTTCTCGGAATTCTGTTGACGTTTAAAAATGCTTCGGAACTCTTCCATTGTTCTCGGAATTCCGCTGACGTTTAAAAATGCTTCACAACTCTTCCATTGTTCTCGGAATTCCGCTGACTTTTAAAAATACTTCGAAACTCTTCCATTGTTCTCCAAATTCCGCTGAAGTTTAAAAATGCTTCGGAACCCTTCCATTGTTCTCGGAATTCTGCTGAAGTTTAAAAATGTTTCGGAACTCTTCCATTGTTCTCAGAATTCCGCTGAAGTTTAAAAATGCTTCGGACCTCTTCCATTGTTCTAGGAATTCTGCTGAAGTTTAAAAATTCATCTGAACTCTTCCATTATTCTCGGAATTCGTGTGAATTTTAAAAATGCTTCGGAACTCTTCTATTGTTCTCGGAATTCCGCTGAAGTTTAAAAATGCTTAAAATCTCTTACATTGTACTCGGAAATCCGCTGAAGTTTAAAAATGCTTCGGAACTCTTCCATTGCTCTCGGAATTCTGCTGAAGTTTAAAAATGCTTAAAATCTCTTACATTGTACTCGGAAATCCGCTGAATTTTAAAAATGCTTCGGAACTCTTCTATTGTTCTCGGAATTCCGCTGAAGTTTAAAAATGCTTAAAATCTCTTACATTGTACTCGGAAATCCGCTGAAGTTTAAAAATGCTTCGAAACTCTTCCATTGTTCTGGGAATTCTGCTGAAGTCTAAAAATGGTTCAGAACTCTTCCATTGTTCTCGGAATTCCGCTGACGTTTAATAATGCTTCGCAACTCTTTCATTGTTCTCGGAATTCCGCTGATGCTTAAAAATGCTTCGGAACTCTTCCATTGTTCTCGGAATTCCGTTGAAGTTTAAAAATGCTTCGAAACTCTTCCATTGTTCTCGGAATTCTGCTGAAGTTTAAAAATGCTTCGGAACTCTTCCATTGTTCTCAGAATTCCGCTAACGTTTAAAAATGCTTCGAAAATCTTCCATTGTTTTCAAAATTCCGCTGACGCTTAAAAATGCATCAGAACTCTTCCATTGTTCTCGGAATTCCGCTGACGTTTAATAATGCTTCGCAACTCTTTCATTGTACTCGGAATTCCGCTAACGTTTAAAAATGCTTCGGAACTCTTCCATTGTTCTCGGAATTCCGTTGAAGTTTAAAAATGCTTCGAAACTCTTCCATTGTTTTCGGAATTCTGCTGAAGTTTAAAAATGCTTCGGAACTCTTCCATTGTTCTCAGAATTCCGCTAACGTTTAAAAATGCTTCGGAAATCTTCCATTGTTTTCAAAATTCCGCTGACGCTTACAAATGCTTCAGAACTTTTCCATTGTTCTCGGAATTCCGCTGACTTTTAAAAATACTTCGAAACTCTTCCATTGTTCTCCAAATTCCGCTGAAGTTTAAAAATGCTTCGGAACTCTTCCATTGTTCTCGGAATTCCGCTGACGTTTAAAAATGCTTCACAACTCTTCCATTGTTCTCGGAATTCCGCTGACTTTTAAAAATACTTCGAAACTCTTCCATTGTTCTCCAAATTCCGCTGAAGTTTAAAAATGCTTCGGAACTCTTCCATTGTTCTCGGAATTCCGCTGAAGTTTAAAAATGCTTTGGACCTCTTCCATTGTTCTAGGAATTCTGCTGAAGTCTAAAAATTCATCTGAACTCTTCCATTATTCTCGGAATTCGTGTGAATTTTAAAAATGCTTCGGAACTCTTCTATTGTTCTCGGAATTCCGCTGAAGTTTAAAAATGCTTAAAATCTCTTACATTGTACTCGGAATTCCGCTGAAGTTTAAAAATGCTTCGGAACTCTTCCATTGCTCTCGGAATTCTGCTGAAGTTTAAAAATGCTTCAGAACTCTTCCATTGTTCTCGGAATTCCGCTGACTTTTAAAAATACTTCGAAACTCTTCCATTGTTCTCCAAATTCCGCTGAAGTTTAAAAATGCTTCGGAACCCTTCCGTTGTTCTCGGAATTCTGCTGAAGTTTAAAAATGCTTCGGAATTCTTCCATTGTTCTCAGAATTCTGCTGACGTTTAAAAATGCTTCGGAACTCTTCCATTGTTCTCGGAATTCCGCTGAAGTTTAAAAATGCTTCGGACCTCTTCCATTGTTCTAGGAATTCTGCTGAAGTCTAAAAATTCATCTGAACTCTTCCATTATTCTCGGAATTCGTGTGAATTTTAAAAATGCTTCGGAACTCTTCTATTGTTCTCGGAATTCCGCTGAAGTTTAAAAATGCTTAAAATCTCTTACATTGTACTCGGAATTCCGCTGAAGTTTAAAAATGCTTCGGAACTCTTCCATTGCTCTCGGAATTCTGCTGAAGTTTAAAAATGCTTCGGTACTCTTCCTTTGTTCTCGGAATTCCGCTGACATATAAAAATGCTTCGTAAATCTTGCATTGTTCTCGGCATTCCGCTGACGTTTAAAAATGCTTCGGAACTCTTCAATTGTTCTCGGAATTCTGCCGAACTTTTAAAATGCTTTGGAACTCTTCCATTGCTCTCGGAATTCTGCTGAAGTTTAAAAATGCTTCAGAACTCTTCCATTGTTCTCGGAATTCTGCTGTAGTTTAAAAATGCTTCGGAACTCTTCCATTGTTCTCAGAATTCCGCTGACGTTTAAAAATGCTTCGGAAATCTTCCATTGTTTTCAAAATTCCGCTGACGTTTAAAAATGCTTCAGAACTCTTCCATTGTTCTCGGAATTCCGCTGACGTTTTAAAATGCTTCGGTACTCTTCCATTGTTCTCGGAATTCCGCTGACATATAAAAATGCTTCGGAAATCTTGCATTGTTCTCGGCATTCCGCTGACGTTTAAAAATGCTTCGGAACTCTTCCATTGTTCTCAGAATTCCGCTGACGTTTAAAAATGCTTCGGAAATCTTCCATAGTTTTCAAAATTCCGCTGACGTTTAAAAATGCTTCAGAACTCTTCCATTGTTCTCGGAATTCCGCTGACGTTTAAAAATGCTTTGGAACTCTTCCATTATTCTCGGAAATCTGCTGAAGTTTAAAAATGCTTCGGAACTCTTCCATTGTCCTCAGAATTCCGCTGACGTTTAAAAATGCTTCGGAAATCTTCCATTGTTTTCAAAATTCCGCTGACGTTTAAAAATGCTTCAGAACTCTTCCATTGTTCTCGGAATTCCGCTGACGTTTAAAAATGCTTTGGAACTCTTCCATTGTTCTTGGAATTCTGCTGAAGTTTAAAAATGCTTCGGAACTCTTCCATTGTTCTCAGAATTCCGCTGACGTTTAAAAATGCTTCGGTACTCTTCCATTGTTCTCGGAATTCCACTGACATATAAAAATGCTTCACAAATCTGGCATTGTTCTCGGCATTCCGCTGACGTTTAAAAATGCTTCGGAACTCTTCCATTGTTCTCAGAATTCTGCTGACGTTTAAAAATGCTTCGGAACTCTTCCATTGTTCTCGGAATTCCGCTGAAGTTTAAAAATGCTTCGGACCTCTTCCATTGTTCTAGGAATTCTGCTGAAGTCTAAAAATTCATCTGAACTCTTCCATTATTCTCGGAATTCGTGTGAATTTTAAAAATGCTTCGGAACTCTTCTATTGTTCTCGGAATTCCGCTGAAGTTTAAAAATGCTTAAAATCTCTTACATTGTACTCGGAATTCCGCTGAAGTTTAAAAATGCTTCGGAACTCTTCCATTGCTCTCGGAATTCTGCTGAAGTTTAAAAATGCTTCAGAACTCTTACATTGTTCTCGGAATTCTGCTGACGTTTAAAAATGCTTCGGAACTCTTCCATTGTTCTCTGAATTCCGCTGACGTTTAAAAATGCTTCGGTACTCTTCCTTTGTTCTCGGAATTCCGCTGACATATAAAAATGCTTCGGAAATCTTGCATTGTTCTCGGCATTCCGCTGACGTTTAAAAATGCTTCGGAACTCTTCAATTGTTCTCGGAATTCTGCCGAACTTTTAAAATGCTTTGGAACTCTTCCATTGCTCTCGGAATTCTGCTGAAGTTTAAAAATGCTTCAGAACTCTTCCATTGTTCTCGGAATTCTGCTGTAGTTTAAAAATGCTTCGGAACTCTTCCATTGTTCTCAGAATTCCGCTGACGTTTAAAAATGCTTTGGAAATCTTCCATTGTTTTCAAAATTCCGCTGACGTTTAAAAATGCTTCAGAACTCTTCCATTGTTCTCGGAATTCCGCTGACGTTTTAAAATGCTTCGGTACTCTTCCATTGTTCTCGGAATTCTGCTGAAGTTTAAAAATGCTTCGGAACTCTTCCATTGTTCTCAGAATTCCGCTAACGTTTAAAAATGCTTCAGAAATCTTCCATTGTTTTCAAAATTCCGCTGACTCTTAAATATGCTTCAGAACTCTTCCATTGTTCTCGGAATTCCGCTGACGTTTAATAATGCTTCGCAACTCTTTCATTGTACTCGGAATTCCGCTAACGTTTAAAAATGCTTCGGAACTCTTCCATTGTTCTCGGAATTCCGTTGAAGTTTAAAAATGCTTCGAAACTCTTCCATTGTTCTGGGAATTCTGCTGAAGTTTAAAAATGCTTCAGAACTCTTCCATTGTTCTCGGAATTCCGCTGATGTTTAAACATGCTTCGGAACTCTTCCATTGTTCTCGGAATTCTGTTGAAGTTTAAAAATGCTTCTAAACTCTTCCATTGTTCTCGGAATTCTGCTGAAGTTTAAAAATGCTTCGGAACTCTTCCATTGTTCTCGGAATTCCGCTGACATATAAAAATGCTTCGGAAATCTTGCATTGTTCTCGGCATTCCGCTGACGTTTAAAAATGCTTCGGAACTCTTCAATTGTTCTCGGAATTCTGCTGAACTTTTAAAATGCTTTGGAACTCTTCCATTGCTCTCGCAATTCTGCTGACGTTTAAAAATGCTTCGGAACTCTTCCATTGTTCTCGGAATTCTGTTGACGTTTAAAAATGCTTCGGAACTCTTCCATTGTTCTCGGAATTCCGCTGACGTTTAAAAATGCTTCACAACTCTTCCATTGTTCTCGGAATTCCGCTGACTTTTAAAAATACTTCGAAACTCTTCCATTGTTCTCCAAATTCCGCTGAAGTTTAAAAATGCTTCGGAACCCTTCCATTGTTCTCGGAATTCTGCTGAAGTTTAAAAATGTTTCGGAACTCTTCCATTGTTCTCAGAATTCCGCTGAAGTTTAAAAATGCTTCGGACCTCTTCCATTGTTCTAGGAATTCTGCTGAAGTTTAAAAATTCATCTGAACTCTTCCATTATTCTCGGAATTCGTGTGAATTTTAAAAATGCTTCGGAACTCTTCTATTGTTCTCGGAATTCCGCTGAAGTTTAAAAATGCTTAAAATCTCTTACATTGTACTCGGAAATCCGCTGAAGTTTAAAAATGCTTCGGAACTCTTCCATTGCTCTCGGAATTCTGCTGAAGTTTAAAAATGCTTAAAATCTCTTACATTGTACTCGGAAATCCGCTGAATTTTAAAAATGCTTCGGAACTCTTCTATTGTTCTCGGAATTCCGCTGAAGTTTAAAAATGCTTAAAATCTCTTACATTGTACTCGGAAATCCGCTGAAGTTTAAAAATGCTTCGAAACTCTTCCATTGTTCTGGGAATTCTGCTGAAGTTTAAAAATGGTTCAGAACTCTTCCATTGTTCTCGGAATTCCGCTGACGTTTAATAATGCTTCGCAACTCTTTCATTGTTCTCGGAATTCCGCTGATGTTTAAAAATGCTTCGGAACTCTTCCATTGTTCTCGGAATTCCGTTGAAGTTTAAAAATGCTTCGAAACTCTTCCATTGTTCTCGGAATTCTGCTGAAGTTTAAAAATGCTTCGGAACTCTTCCATTGTTCTCAGAATTCCGCTAACGTTTAAAAATGCTTCGAAAATCTTCCATTGTTTTCAAAATTCCGCTGACGCTTAAAAATGCATCAGAACTCTTCCATTGTTCTCGGAATTCCGCTGACGTTTAATAATGCTTCGCAACTCTTTCATTGTACTCGGAATTCCGCTAATGTTTAAAAATGCTTCGGAACTCTTCCATTGTTCTCGGAATTCCGTTGAAGTTTAAAAATGCTTCGAAACTCTTCCATTGTTTTCGGAATTCTGCTGAAGTTTAAAAATGCTTCGGAACTCTTCCATTGTTCTCAGAATTCCGCTAACGTTTAAAAATGCTTCGGAAATCTTCCATTGTTTTCAAAATTCCGCTGACGCTTACAAATGCTTCAGAACTTTTCCATTGTTCTCGGAATTCCGCTGACTTTTAAAAATACTTCGAAACTCTTCCATTGTTCTCCAAATTCCGCTGAAGTTTAAAAATGCTTCGGAACTCTTCCATTGTTCTCGGAATTCCGCTGACGTTTAAAAATGCTTCACAACTCTTCCATTGTTCTCGGAATTCCGCTGACTTTTAAAAATACTTCGAAACTCTTCCATTGTTCTCCAAATTCCGCTGAAGTTTAAAAATGCTTCGGAACCCTTCCATTGTTCTCGGAATTCTGCTGAAGTTTAAAAATGCTTCGGAACTCTTCCATTGTTCTCCGAATTCTGCTGACGTTTAAAAATGCTTCGGAACTCTTCCATTGTTCTCGGAATTCCGCTGAAGTTTAAAAATGCTTTGGACCTCTTCCATTGTTCTAGGAATTCTGCTGAAGTCTAAAAATTCATCTGAACTCTTCCATTATTCTCGGAATTCGTGTGAATTTTAAAAATGCTTCGGAACTCTTCTATTGTTCTCGGAATTCCGCTGAAGTTTAAAAATGCTTAAAATCTCTTACATTGTACTCGGAATTCCGCTGAAGTTTAAAAATGCTTCGGAACTCTTCCATTGCTCTCGGAATTCTGCTGAAGTTTAAAAATGCTTCAGAACTCTTCCATTGTTCTCGGAATTCCGCTGACTTTTAAAAATACTTCGAAACTCTTCCATTGTTCTCCAAATTCCGCTGAAGTTTAAAAATGCTTCGGAACCCTTCCGTTGTTCTCGGAATTCTGCTGAAGTTTAAAAATGCTTCTTAACTCTTCCATTGTTCTCAGAATTCTGCTGACGTTTAAAAATGCTTCGGAACTCTTCCATTGTTCTCGGAATTCCGCTGAAGTTTAAAAATGCTTCGGACCTCTTCCATTGTTCTAGGAATTCTGCTGAAGTCTAAAAATTCATCTGAACTCTTCCATTATTCTCGGAATTCGTGTGAATTTTAAAAATGCTTCGGAACTCTTCTATTGTTCTCGGAATTCCGCTGAAGTTTAAAAATGCTTAAAATCTCTTACATTGTACTCGGAATTCCGCTGAAGTTTAAAAATGCTTCGGAACTCTTCCATTGCTCTCGGAATTCTGCTGAAGTTTAAAAATGCTTCGGTACTCTTCCTTTGTTCTCGGAATTCCGCTGACATATAAAAATGCTTCGGAAATCTTGCATTGTTCTCGGCATTCCGCTGTCGTTTAAAAATGCTTCGGAACTCTTCAATTGTTCTCGGAATTCTGCCGAACTTTTAAAATGCTTTGGAACTCTTCCATTGCTCTCGGAATTCTGCTGAAGTTTAAAAATGCTTCAGAACTCTTCCATTGTTCTCGGAATTCTGCTGTAGTTTAAAAATGCTTCGGAACTCTTCCATTGTTCTCAGAATTCCGCTGACGTTTAAAAATGCTTCGGAAATCTTCCATTGTTTTCAAAATTCCGCTGACGTTTAAAAATGCTTCAGAACTCTTCCATTGTTCTCGGAATTCCGCTGACGTTTTAAAATGCTTCGGTACTCTTCCATTGTTCTCGGAATTCCGCTGACATATAAAAATGCTTCGGAAATCTTGCATTGTTCTCGGCATTCCGCTGACGTTTAAAAATGCTTCGGAACTCTTCCATTGTTCTCAGAATTCCGCTGACGTTTAAAAATGCTTCGGAAATCTTCCATAGTTTTCAAAATTCCGCTGACGTTTAAAAATGCTTCAGAACTCTTCCATTGTTCTCGGAATTCCGCTGACGTTTAAAAATGCTTTGGAACTCTTCCATTATTCTCGGAAATCTGCTGAAGTTTAAAAATGCTTCGGAACTCTTCCATTGTTCTCAGAATTCCGCTGACGTTTAAAAATGCTTCGGAAATCTTCCATTGTTTTCAAAATTCCGCTGACGTTTAAAAATGCTTCAGAACTCTTCCATTGTTCTCGGAATTCCGCTGACGTTTAAAATTGCTTTGGAACTCTTCCATTGTTCTTGGAATTCTGCTGAAGTTTAAAAATGCTTCGGAACTCTTCCATTGTTCTCAGAATTCCGCTGACGTTTAAAAATGCTTCGGTACTCTTCCATTGTTCTCGGAATTCCACTGACATATAAAAATGCTTCGGAAATCTGGCATTGTTCTCGGCATTCCGCTGACGTTTAAAAATGCTTCGGAACTCTTCCATTGTTCTCAGAATTCTGCTGACGTTTAAAAATGCTTCGGAACTCTTCCATTGTTCTCGGAATTCCGCTGAAGTTTAAAAATGCTTCGGACCTCTTCCATTGTTCTAGGAATTCTGCTGAAGTCTAAAAATTCATCTGAACTCTTCCATTATTCTCGGAATTCGTGTGAATTTTAAAAATGCTTCGGAACTCTTCTATTGTTCTCGGAATTCCGCTGAAGTTTAAAAATGCTTCGGAACTCTTCCATTGCTCTCGGAATTCTGCTGAAGTTTAAAAATGCTTCAGAACTCTTACATTGTTCTCGGAATTCTGCTGACGTTTAAAAATGCTTCGGAACTCTTCCATTGTTCTCTGAATTCCGCTGACGTTTAAAAATGCTTCGGTACTCTTCCTTTGTTCTCGGAATTCCGCTGACATATAAAAATGCTTCGGAAATCTTGCATTGTTCTCGGCATTCCGCTGACGTTTAAAAATGCTTCGGAACTCTTCAATTGTTCTCGGAATTCTGCCGAACTTTTAAAATGCTTTGGAACTCTTCCATTGCTCTCGGAATTCTGCTGAAGTTTAAAAATGCTTCAGAACTCTTCCATTGTTCTCGGAATTCCGCTGACGTTTAATAATGCTTCGCAACTCTTTCATTGTACTCGGAATTCCGCTAATGTTTAAAAATGCTTCGGAACTCTTCCATTGTTCTCGGAATTCCGTTGAAGTTTAAAAATGCTTCGAAACTCTTCCATTGTTTTCGGAATTCTGCTGAAGTTTAAAAATGCTTCGGAACTCTTCCATTGTTCTCAGAATTCCGCTAACGTTTAAAAATGCTTCGGAAATCTTCCATTGTTTTCAAAATTCCGCTGACGCTTACAAATGCTTCAGAACTTTTCCATTGTTCTCGGAATTCCGCTGACTTTTAAAAATACTTCGAAACTCTTCCATTGTTCTCCAAATTCCGCTGAAGTTTAAAAATGCTTCGGAACTCTTCCATTGTTCTCGGAATTCCGCTGACGTTTAAAAATGCTTCACAACTCTTCCATTGTTCTCGGAATTCCGCTGACTTTTAAAAATACTTCGAAACTCTTCCATTGTTCTCCAAATTCCGCTGAAGTTTAAAAATGCTTCGGAACCCTTCCATTTTTCTCGGAATTCTGCTGAAGTTTAAAAATGCTTCGGAACTCTTCCATTGTTCTCCGAATTCTGCTGACGTTTAAAAATGCTTCGGAACTCTTCCATTGTTCTCGGAATTCCGCTGAAGTTTAAAAATGCTTTGGACCTCTTCCATTGTTCTAGGAATTCTGCTGAAGTCTAAAAATTCATCTGAACTCTTCCATTATTCTCGGAATTCGTGTGAATTTTAAAAATGCTTCGGAACTCTTCTATTGTTCTCGGAATTCCGCTGAAGTTTAAAAATGCTTAAAATCTCTTACATTGTACTCGGAATTCCGCTGAAGTTTAAAAATGCTTCGGAACTCTTCCATTGCTCTCGGAATTCTGCTGAAGTTTAAAAATGCTTCAGAACTCTTCCATTGTTCTCGGAATTCCGCTGACTTTTAAAAATACTTCGAAACTCTTCCATTGTTCTCCAAATTCCGCTGAAGTTTAAAAATGCTTCGGAACCCTTCCGTTGTTCTCGGAATTCTGCTGAAGTTTAAAAATGCTTCGGAACTCTTCCATTGTTCTCAGAATTCTGCTGACGTTTAAAAATGCTTCGGAACTCTTCCATTGTTCTCGGAATTCCGCTGAAGTTTAAAAATGCTTCGGACCTCTTCCATTGTTCTAGGAATTCTGCTGAAGTCTAAAAATTCATCTGAACTCTTCCATTATTCTCGGAATTCGTGTGAATTTTAAAAATGCTTCGGAACTCTTCTATTGTTCTCGGAATTCCGCTGAAGTTTAAAAATGCTTAAAATCTCTTACATTGTACTCGGAATTCCGCTGAAGTTTAAAAATGCTTCGGAACTCTTCCATTGCTCTCGGAATTCTGCTGAAGTTTAAAAATGCTTCGGTACTCTTCCTTTGTTCTCGGAATTCCGCTGACATATAAAAATGCTTCGGAAATCTTGCATTGTTCTCGGCATTCCGCTGTCGTTTAAAAATGCTTCGGAACTCTTCAATTGTTCTCGGAATTCTGCCGAACTTTTAAAATGCTTTGGAACTCTTCCATTGCTCTCGGAATTCTGCTGAAGTTTAAAAATGCTTCAGAACTCTTCCATTGTTCTCGGAATTCTGCTGTAGTTTAAAAATGCTTCGGAACTCTTCCATTGTTCTCAGAATTCCGCTGACGTTTAAAAATGCTTCGGAAATCTTCCATTGTTTTCAAAATTCCGCTGACGTTTAAAAATGCTTCAGAACTCTTCCATTGTTCTCGGAATTCCGCTGACGTTTTAAAATGCTTCGGTACTCTTCCATTGTTCTCGGAATTCCGCTGACATATAAAAATGCTTCGGAAATCTTGCATTGTTCTCGGCATTCCGCTGACGTTTAAAAATGCTTCGGAACTCTTCCATTGTTCTCAGAATTCCGCTGACGTTTAAAAATGCTTCGGAAATCTTCCATAGTTTTCAAAATTCCGCTGACGTTTAAAAATGCTTCAGAACTCTTCCATTGTTCTCGGAATTCCGCTGACGTTTAAAAATGCTTTGGAACTCTTCCATTATTCTCGGAAATCTGCTGAAGTTTAAAAATGCTTCGGAACTCTTCCATTGTTCTCAGAATTCCGCTGACGTTTAAAAATGCTTCGGAAATCTTCCATTGTTTTCAAAATTCCGCTGACGTTTAAAAATGCTTCAGAACTCTTCCATTGTTCTCGGAATTCCGCTGACGTTTAAAAATGCTTTGGAACTCTTCCATTGTTCTTGGAATTCTGCTGAAGTTTAAAAATGCTTCGGAACTCTTCCATTGTTCTCAGAATTCCGCTGACGTTTAAAAATGCTTCGGTACTCTTCCATTGTTCTCGGAATTCCACTGACATATAAAAATGCTTCGGAAATCTGGCATTGTTCTCGGCATTCCGCTGACGTTTAAAAATGCTTCGGAACTCTTCCATTGTTCTCAGAATTCTGCTGACGTTTAAAAATGCTTCGGAACTCTTCCATTGTTCTCGGAATTCCGCTGAAGTTTAAAAATGCTTCGGACCTCTTCCATTGTTCTAGGAATTCTGCTGAAGTCTAAAAATTCATCTGAACTCTTCCATTATTCTCGGAATTCGTGTGAATTTTAAAAATGCTTCGGAACTCTTCTATTGTTCTCGGAATTCCGCTGAAGTTTAAAAATGCTTCGGAACTCTTCCATTGCTCTCGGAATTCTGCTGAAGTTTAAAAATGCTTCAGAACTCTTACATTGTTCTCGGAATTCTGCTGACGTTTAAAAATGCTTCGGAACTCTTCCATTGTTCTCTGAATTCCGCTGACGTTTAAAAATGCTTCGGTACTCTTCCTTTGTTCTCGGAATTCCGCTGACATATAAAAATGCTTCGGAAATCTTGCATTGTTCTCGGCATTCCGCTGACGTTTAAAAATGCTTCGGAACTCTTCAATTGTTCTCGGAATTCTGCCGAACTTTTAAAATGCTTTGGAACTCTTCCATTGCTCTCGGAATTCTGCTGAAGTTTAAAAATGCTTCAGAACTCTTCCATTGTTCTCGGAATTCTGCTGTAGTTTAAAAATGCTACGGAACTCTTCCATTGTTCTCAGAATTCCGCTGACGTTTAAAAATGCTTTGGAAATCTTCCATTGTTTTCAAAATTCCGCTGACGTTTAAAAATGCTTCAGAACTCTTCCATTGTTCTCGGAATTCCGCTGACGTTTTAAAATGCTTCGGTACTCTTCCATTGTTCTCGGAATTCTGCTGAAGTTTAAAAATGCTTCGGAACTCTTCCATTGTTCTCAGAATTCCGCTAACGTTTAAAAATGCTTCAGAAATCTTCCATTGTTTTCAAAATTCCGCTGACGCTTAAATATGCTTCAGAACTCTTCCATTGTTCTCGGAATTCCGCTGACGTTTAATAATGCTTCGCAACTCTTTCATTGTACTCGGAATTCCGCTAACGTTTAAAAATGCTTCGGAACTCTTCCATTGTTCTCGGAATTCCGTTGAAGTTTAAAAATGCTTCGAAACTCTTCCATTGTTCTGGGAATTCTGCTGAAGTTTAAAAATGCTTCAGAACTCTTCCATTGTTCTCGGAATTCCGCTGATGTTTAAACATGCTTCGGAACTCTTCCATTGTTCTCGGAATTCTGTTGAAGTTTAAAAATGCTTCTAAACTCTTCCATTGTTCTCGGAATTCTGCTGAAGTTTAAAAATGCTTCGGAACTCTTCCATTGTTCTCGGAATTCCGTTGACATATAAAAATGCTTCGGAAATCTTGCATTGTTCTCGGCATTCCGCTGACGTTTAAAAATGCTTCGGAACTCTTCAATTGTTCTCGGAATTCTGCTGAACTTTTAAAATGCTTTGGAACTCTTCCATTGCTCTCGCAATTCTGCTGACGTTTAAAAATGCTTCGGAACTCTTCCATTGTTCTCGGAATTCTGTTGACGTTTAAAAATGCTTCGGAACTCTTCCATTGTTCTCGGAATTCCGCTGACGTTTAAAAATGCTTCACAACTCTTCCATTGTTCTCGGAATTCCGCTGACTTTTAAAAATACTTCGAAACTCTTCCATTGTTCTCCAAATTCCGCTGAAGTTTAAAAATGCTTCGGAACCCTTCCATTGTTCTCGGAATTCTGCTGAAGTTTAAAAATGTTTCGGAACTCTTCCATTGTTCTCAGAATTCCGCTGAAGTTTAAAAATGCTTCGGACCTCTTCCATTGTTCTAGGAATTCTGCTGAAGTTTAAAAATTCATCTGAACTCTTCCATTATTCTCGGAATTCGTGTGAATTTTAAAAATGCTTCGGAACTCTTCTATTGTTCTCGGAATTCCGCTGAAGTTTAAAAATGCTTAAAATCTCTTACATTGTACTCGGAAATCCGCTGAAGTTTAAAAATGCTTCGGAACTCTTCCATTGCTCTCGGAATTCTGCTGAAGTTTAAAAATGCTTAAAATCTCTTACATTGTACTCGGAAATCCGCTGAATTTTAAAAATGCTTCGGAACTCTTCTATTTTTCTGGGAATTCTGCTGAAGTTTAAAAATGGTTCAGAACTCTTCCATTGTTCTCGGAATTCCGCTGACGTTTAATAATGCTTCGCAACTCTTTCATTGTTCTCGGAATTCCGCTGATGTTTAAAAATGCTTCGGAACTCTTCCATTGTTCTCGGAATTCCGTTGAAGTTTAAAAATGCTTCGAAACTCTTCCATTGTTCTCGGAATTCTGCTGAAGTTTAAAAATGCTTCGGAACTCTTCCATTGTTCTCAGAATTCCGCTAACGTTTAAAAATGCTTCGAAAATCTTCCATTGTTTTCAAAATTCCGCTGACGCTTAAAAATGCATCAGAACTCTTCCATTGTTCTCGGAATTCCGCTGACGTTTAATAATGCTTCGCAACTCTTTCATTGTACTCGGAATTCCGCTAATGTTTAAAAATGCTTCGGAACTCTTCCATTGTTCTCGGAATTCCGTTGAAGTTTAAAAATGCTTCGAAACTCTTCCATTGTTTTCGGAATTCTGCTGAAGTTTAAAAATGCTTCGGAACTCTTCCATTGTTCTCAGAATTCCGCTAACGTTTAAAAATGCTTCGGAAATCTTCCATTGTTTTCAAAATTCCGCTGACGCTTACAAATGCTTCAGAACTTTTCCATTGTTCTCGGAATTCCGCTGACTTTTAAAAATACTTCGAAACTCTTCCATTGTTCTCCAAATTCCGCTGAAGTTTAAAAATGCTTCGGAACTCTTCCATTGTTCTCGGAATTCCGCTGACGTTTAAAAATGCTTCACAACTCTTCCATTGTTCTCGGAATTCCGCTGACTTTTAAAAATACTTCGAAACTCTTCCATTGTTCTCCAAATTCCGCTGAAGTTTAAAAATGCTTCGGAACCCTTCCATTGTTCTCGGAATTCTGCTGAAGTTTAAAAATGCTTCGGAACTCTTCCATTGTTCTCCGAATTCTGCTGACGTTTAAAAATGCTTCGGAACTCTTCCATTGTTCTCGGAATTCCGCTGAAGTTTAAAAATGCTTTGGACCTCTTCCATTGTTCTAGGAATTCTGCTGAAGTCTAAAAATTCATCTGAACTCTTCCATTATTCTCGGAATTCGTGTGAATTTTAAAAATGCTTCGGAACTCTTCTATTGTTCTCGGAATTCCGCTGAAGTTTAAAAATGCTTAAAATCTCTTACATTGTACTCGGAATTCCGCTGAAGTTTAAAAATGCTTCGGAACTCTTCCATTGCTCTCGGAATTCTGCTGAAGTTTAAAAATGCTTCGGTACTCTTCCTTTGTTCTCGGAATTCCGCTGACATATAAAAATGCTTCGGAAATCTTGCATTGTTCTCGGCATTCCGCTGTCGTTTAAAAATGCTTCGGAACTCTTCAATTGTTCTCGGAATTCTGCCGAACTTTTAAAATGCTTTGGAACTCTTCCATTGCTCTCGGAATTCTGCTGAAGTTTAAAAATGCTTCAGAACTCTTCCATTGTTCTCGGAATTCTGCTGTAGTTTAAAAATGCTTCGGAACTCTTCCATTGTTCTCAGAATTCCGCTGACGTTTAAAAATGCTTCGGAAATCTTCCATTGTTTTCAAAATTCCGCTGACGTTTAAAAATGCTTCAGAACTCTTCCATTGTTCTCGGAATTCCGCTGACGTTTTAAAATGCTTCGGTACTCTTCCATTGTTCTCGGAATTCCGCTGACATATAAAAATGCTTCGGAAATCTTGCATTGTTCTCGGCATTCCGCTGACGTTTAAAAATGCTTCGGAACTCTTCCATTGTTCTCAGAATTCCGCTGACGTTTAAAAATGCTTCGGAAATCTTCCATAGTTTTCAAAATTCCGCTGACGTTTAAAAATGCTTCAGAACTCTTCCATTGTTCTCGGAATTCCGCTGACGTTTAAAAATGCTTTGGAACTCTTCCATTATTCTCGGAAATCTGCTGAAGTTTAAAAATGCTTCGGAACTCTTCCATTGTTCTCAGAATTCCGCTGACGTTTAAAAATGCTTCGGAAATCTTCCATTGTTTTCAAAATTCCGCTGACGTTTAAAAATGCTTCAGAACTCTTCCATTGTTCTCGGAATTCCGCTGACGTTTAAAAATGCTTTGGAACTCTTCCATTGTTCTTGGAATTCTGCTGAAGTTTAAAAATGCTTCGGAACTCTTCCATTGTTCTCAGAATTCCGCTGACGTTTAAAAATGCTTCGGTACTCTTCCATTGTTCTCGGAATTCCACTGACATATAAAAATGCTTCGGAAATCTGGCATTGTTCTCGGCATTCCGCTGACGTTTAAAAATGCTTCGGAACTCTTCCATTGTTCTCAGAATTCTGCTGACGTTTAAAAATGCTTCGGAACTCTTCCATTGTTCTCGGAATTCCGCTGAAGTTTAAAAATGCTTCGGACCTCTTCCATTGTTC
Organism: Phyllobates terribilis; assembly: GCF_046119375.1. Taxonomy (NCBI): domain Eukaryota; kingdom Metazoa; phylum Chordata; class Amphibia; order Anura; family Dendrobatidae; genus Phyllobates; species Phyllobates terribilis. Next base: position 18,699,951 of record NW_027362782.1, read on the forward strand.
TAGGAATTCTGCTGAAGTCTAAAAATTCATCTGAACTCTTCCATTATTCTCGGAATTCGTGTGAATTTTAAAAATGCTTCGGAACTCTTCTATTGTTCTCGGAATTCCGCTGAAGTTTAAAAATGCTTCGGAACTCTTCCATTGCTCTCGGAATTCTGCTGAAGTTTAAAAATGCTTCAGAACTCTTACATTGTTCTCGGAATTCTGCTGACGTTTAAAAATGCTTCGGAACTCTTCCATTGTTCTCTGAATTCCGCTGACGTTTAAAAATGCTTCGGTACTCTTCCTTTGTTCTCGGAATTCCGCTGACATATAAAAATGCTTCGGAAATCTTGCATTGTTCTCGGCATTCCGCTGACGTTTAAAAATGCTTCGGAACTCTTCAATTGTTCTCGGAATTCTGCCGAACTTTTAAAATGCTTTGGAACTCTTCCATTGCTCTCGGAATTCTGCTGAAGTTTAAAAATGCTTCAGAACTCTTCCATTGTTCTCGGAATTCTGCTGTAGTTTAAAAATGCTACGGAACTCTTCCATTGTTCTCAGAATTCCGCTGACGTTTAAAAATGCTTTGGAAATCTTCCATTGTTTTCAAAATTCCGCTGACGTTTAAAAATGCTTCAGAACTCTTCCATTGTTCTCGGAATTCCGCTGACGTTTTAAAATGCTTCGGTACTCTTCCATTGTTCTCGGAATTCTGCTGAAGTTTAAAAATGCTTCGGAACTCTTCCATTGTTCTCAGAATTCCGCTAACGTTTAAAAATGCTTCAGAAATCTTCCATTGTTTTCAAAATTCCGCTGACGCTTAAATATGCTTCAGAACTCTTCCATTGTTCTCGGAATTCCGCTGACGTTTAATAATGCTTCGCAACTCTTTCATTGTACTCGGAATTCCGCTAACGTTTAAAAATGCTTCGGAACTCTTCCATTGTTCTCGGAATTCCGTTGAAGTTTAAAAATGCTTCGAAACTCTTCCATTGTTCTGGGAATTCTGCTGAAGTTTAAAAATGCTTCAGAACTCTTCCATTGTTCTCGGAATTCCGCTGATGTTTAAACATGCTTCGGAACTCTTCCATTGTTCTCGGAATTCTGTTGAAGTTTAAAAATGCTTCTAAACTCTTCCATTGTTCTCGGAATTCTGCTGAAGTTTAAAAATGCTTCGGAACTCTTCCATTGTTCTCGGAATTCCGTTGACATATAAAAATGCTTCGGAAATCTTGCATTGTTCTCGGCATTCCGCTGACGTTTAAAAATGCTTCGGAACTCTTCAATTGTTCTCGGAATTCTGCTGAACTTTTAAAATGCTTTGGAACTCTTCCATTGCTCTCGCAATTCTGCTGACGTTTAAAAATGCTTCGGAACTCTTCCATTGTTCTCGGAATTCTGTTGACGTTTAAAAATGCTTCGGAACTCTTCCATTGTTCTCGGAATTCCGCTGACGTTTAAAAATGCTTCACAACTCTTCCATTGTTCTCGGAATTCCGCTGACTTTTAAAAATACTTCGAAACTCTTCCATTGTTCTCCAAATTCCGCTGAAGTTTAAAAATGCTTCGGAACCCTTCCATTGTTCTCGGAATTCTGCTGAAGTTTAAAAATGTTTCGGAACTCTTCCATTGTTCTCAGAATTCCGCTGAAGTTTAAAAATGCTTCGGACCTCTTCCATTGTTCTAGGAATTCTGCTGAAGTTTAAAAATTCATCTGAACTCTTCCATTATTCTCGGAATTCGTGTGAATTTTAAAAATGCTTCGGAACTCTTCTATTGTTCTCGGAATTCCGCTGAAGTTTAAAAATGCTTAAAATCTCTTACATTGTACTCGGAAATCCGCTGAAGTTTAAAAATGCTTCGGAACTCTTCCATTGCTCTCGGAATTCTGCTGAAGTTTAAAAATGCTTAAAATCTCTTACATTGTACTCGGAAATCCGCTGAATTTTAAAAATGCTTCGGAACTCTTCTATTGTTCTCGGAATTCTGCTGAAGTTTAAAAATGGTTCAGAACTCTTCCATTGTTCTCGGAATTCCGATGACGTTTAATAATGCTTCGCAACTCTTTCATTGTTCTCGGAATTCCGCTGATGTTTAAAAATGCTTCGGAACTCTTCCATTGTTCTCGGAATTCCGTTGAAGTTTAAAAATGCTTCGAAACTCTTCCATTGTTCTGGGAATTCTGCTGAAGTTTAAAAATGCTTCAGAACTCTTCCATTGTTCTCGGAATTCCGCTGATGTTTAAACATGCTTCGGAACTCTTCCATTGTTCTCGGAATTCTGTTGAAGTTTAAAAATGCTTCTAAACTCTTCCATTGTTCTCGGAATTCTGCTGAAGTTTAAAAATGCTTCGGAACTCTTCCATTGTTCTCGGAATTCCGTTGACATATAAAAATGCTTCGGAAATCTTGCATTGTTCTCGGCATTCCGCTGACGTTTAAAAATGCTTCGGAACTCTTCAATTGTTCTCGGAATTCTGCTGAACTTTTAAAATGCTTTGGAACTCTTCCATTGCTCTCGCAATTCTGCTGACGTTTAAAAATGCTTCGGAACTCTTCCATTGTTCTCGGAATTCTGTTGACGTTTAAAAATGCTTCGGAACTCTTCCATTGTTCTCGGAATTCCGCTGACGTTTAAAAATGCTTCACAACTCTTCCATTGTTCTCGGAATTCCGCTGACTTTTAAAAATACTTCGAAACTCTTCCATTGTTCTCCAAATTCCGCTGAAGTTTAAAAATGCTTCGGAACCCTTCCATTGTTCTCGGAATTCTGCTGAAGTTTAAAAATGTTTCGGAACTCTTCCATTGTTCTCAGAATTCCGCTGAAGTTTAAAAATGCTTCGGACCTCTTCCATTGTTCTAGGAATTCTGCTGAAGTTTAAAAATTCATCTGAACTCTTCCATTATTCTCGGAATTCGTGTGAATTTTAAAAATGCTTCGGAACTCTTCTATTGTTCTCGGAATTCCGCTGAAGTTTAAAAATGCTTAAAATCTCTTACATTGTACTCGGAAATCCGCTGAAGTTTAAAAATGCTTCGGAACTCTTCCATTGCTCTCGGAATTCTGCTGAAGTTTAAAAATGCTTAAAATCTCTTACATTGTACTCGGAAATCCGCTGAATTTTAAAAATGCTTCGGAACTCTTCTATTGTTCTCGGAATTCTGCTGAAGTTTAAAAATGGTTCAGAACTCTTCCATTGTTCTCGGAATTCCGATGACGTTTAATAATGCTTCGCAACTCTTTCATTGTTCTCGGAATTCCGCTGATGTTTAAAAATGCTTCGGAACTCTTCCATTGTTCTCGGAATTCCGTTGAAGTTTAAAAATGCTTCGAAACTCTTCCATTGTTCTCGGAATTCTGCTGAAGTTTAAAAATGCTTCGGAACTCTTCCATTGTTCTCAGAATTCCGCTAACGTTTAAAAATGCTTCGAAAATCTTCCATTGTTTTCAAAATTCCGCTGACGCTTAAAAATGCATCAGAACTCTTCCATTGTTCTCGGAATTCCGCTGACGTTTAATAATGCTTCGCAACTCTTTCATTGTACTCGGAATTCCGCTAACGTTTAAAAATGCTTCGGAACTCTTCCATTGTTCTCGGAATTCCGTTGAAGTTTAAAAATGCTTCGAAACTCTTCCATTGTTTTCGGAATTCTGCTGAAGTTTAAAAATGCTTCGGAACTCTTCCATTGTTCTCAGAATTCCGCTAACGTTTAAAAATGCTTCGGAAATCTTCCATTGTTTTCAAAATTCCGCTGACGCTTACAAATGCTTCAGAACTTTTCCATTGTTCTCGGAATTCCGCTGACTTTTAAAAATACTTCGAAACTCTTCCATTGTTCTCCAAATTCCGCTGAAGTTTAAAAATGCTTCGGAACTCTTCCATTGTTCTCGGAATTCCGCTGACGTTTAAAAATGCTTCACAACTCTTCCATTGTTCTCGGAATTCCGCTGACTTTTAAAAATACTTCGAAACTCTTCCATTGTTCTCCAAATTCCGCTGAAGTTTAAAAATGCTTCGGAACCCTTCCATTGTTCTCGGAATTCTGCTGAAGTTTAAAAATGCTTCGGAACTCTTCCATTGTTCTCCGAATTCTGCTGACGTTTAAAAATGCTTCGGAACTCTTCCATTGTTCTCGGAATTCCGCTGAAGTTTAAAAATGCTTTGGACCTCTTCCATTGCTCTCGGAATTCTGCTGAAGTTTAAAAATGCTTCAGAACTCTTCCATTGTTCTCGGAATTCTGCTGTAGTTTAAAAATGCTTCGGAACTCTTCCATTGTTCTCAGAATTCCGCTGACGTTTAAAAATGCTTTGGAAATCTTCCATTGTTTTCAAAATTCCGCTGACGTTTAAAAATGCTTCAGAACTCTTCCATTGTTCTCGGAATTCCGCTGACGTTTTAAAATGCTTCGGAACTCTTCAATTGTTCTCGGAATTCTGTTGAACTTTTAAAATGCTTTGGAACTCTTCCATTGCTCTCGGAATTCTGCTGAAGTTTAAAAATGCTTCAGAACTCTTACATTGTTCTCGGAATTCTGCTGACGTTTAAAAATGCTTCGGAACTCTACCATTGTTCTCGGAATTCCGTTGAAGTTTAAAAATGCTTCGAAACTCTTCCATTGTTCTCGGAATTCTGCTGAAGTTTAAAAATGCTTCGGAACTCTTCCATTGTTCTCGGAATTCCGCTGACGTTTAATAATGCTTCGCAACTCTTTCATTGTTCTCGGAATTCCACTGACGTTTAAAAATGCTTCGGAACGCTTCCATTGTTCTCGGAATTCCGTTGAAGTTTAAAAATGCTTCGAAACTCTTCCATTGTTCTCGGAATTCTGCTGAAGTTTAAAAATGCTTCGGAACTCTTTCATTGTTCTCAGAATTCCGCTGACATTTAAAAATGCTTTGGTACTCTTCCATTGTTCTCGGAATTCCGCTGACATATAAAAATGCTTCGGAAATCTTGCATTGTTCTCGGCATTCCGCTGACGTTTAAAAATGCTTCGGAACTCTTCAATTGTTCTCGGAATTCTGCTGAACTTTTAAAATGCTTTGGAACTCTTCCATTGCTCTCGGAATTCTGCTGAAGTTTAAAAATGCTTCAGAACTCTTACATTGTTCTCGGAATTCTGCTGAAGTTTAAAAATGCTTCGGTACTCTTCCATTGTTCTCGGAATTCCGCTGACATATAAAAATGCTTCGGAAATCTTGCATTGTTCTCGGCATTCCACTGACGTTTAAAAATGCTTCGGAACTCTTCCATTGTTCTCAGAATTCCGCTGACGTTTAAAAATGCTTCGGAAATCTTCCATTGTTTTCAAAATTCCGCTGACGTTTAAAAATGCTTCAGAACTCTTCCATTGTTCTCGGAATTCCGCTGACGTTTAAAAATGCTTTGGAACTCTTCCATTGTTCTTGGAATTCTGCTGAAGTTTAAAAATGCTTCGGAACTCTTCCATTGTTCTCAGAATTCCGCTGACGTTTAAAAATGCTTCGGTACTCTTCCATTGTTCTCGCAATTCCACTGACATATAAAAATGCTTCGGAAATCTTGCATTGTTCTCGGCATTCCGCTGACGTTTAAAAATTCTTCGGAACTCTTCAATTGTTCTCGGAATTCTGCTGAAGTTTAAAATGCTTTGGAACTCTTCCATTGCTCTCGGAATTCTGCTGAAGTTTAAAAATGCTTCGGAACTCTTCCATTGTTCTTGGAATTCTGCTGAAGTTTAAAAATGTTTTGGAACTCTTCCATTGTTCTCAGAATTCCGCTGACGTTTAAAAATGCTTCGGAAATCTTCCATTGTTTTCAAAATTCCGCTGACATATAAAAATGCTTCGGAAATCTTGCATTGTTCTCGGCATTCCGCTGACGTTTAAAAATGCTTCAGAATTCTTCAATTGTTCTCGGAATTCTGCTGAACTTTTAAAATGCTTTGGAACTCTTCCATTGCTCTCGGAATTCTGCTGAAGTTTAAAAATGCTTCGGAACTCTTCCATTGTTCTCGGAATTCCGTTGAAGTTTAAAAATGCTTCGAAACTCTTCCATTGTTCTCGGAATTCTGCTGAAGTTTAAAAATGCTTCGGAACTCTTCCATTGTTCTCAGAATTCCGCTAACATTTAAAAATGCTTCAGAAATCTTCCATTGTTTTCAAAATTCCGCTGACGCTTAAATATGCTTCAGAACTCTTCCATTGTTCTCGGAATTCCGCTGACGTTTAATAATGCTTCGCAACGCTTTCATTGTACTCGGAATTCCGCTAACGTTTAAAAATGCTTCGGAACTCTTCCATTGTTCTCTAAATTCCGTTGAAGTTTAAAAATGCTTCGGAACTCTTCCATTGTTCTGGGAATTCTGCTGAAGTTTAAAAATGCTTCAGAACTCTTCCATTGTTCTCGGAATTCCGCTGATGTTTAAACATGCTTCGGAACTCATCCATTGTTCTCGGAATTCTGTTGAAGTTTAAAAATGCTTCTAAACTCTTCCATTGTTCTCGGAATTCTGCTGAAGTTTAAAAATGCTTCAGAACTCTTCCATTGTTCTCGGAATTCTGCTGTAGTTTAAAAATGCTACGGAACTCTTCCATTGTTCTCAGAATTCCGCTGACGTTTAAAAATGCTTTGGAAATCTTCCATTGTTTTCAAAATTCCGCTGACGTTTAAAAATGCTTCAGAACTCTTCCATTGTTCTCGGAATTCCGCTGACGTTTTAAAATGCTTCGGTACTCTTCCATTGTTCTCGGAATTCTGCTGAAGTTTAAAAATGCTTCGGAACTCTTCCATTGTTCTCAGAATTCCGCTAACGTTTAAAAATGCTTCAGAAATCTTCCATTGTTTTCAAAATTCCGCTGACGCTTAAATATGCTTCAGAACTCTTCCATTGTTCTCGGAATTCCGCTGACGTTTAATAATGCTTCGCAACTCTTTCATTGTACTCGGAATTCCGCTAACGTTTAAAAATGCTTCGGAACTCTTCCATTGTTCTCGGAATTCCGTTGAAGTTTAAAAATGCTTCGAAACTCTTCCATTGTTCTGGGAATTCTGCTGAAGTTTAAAAATGCTTCAGAACTCTTCCATTGTTCTCGGAATTCCGCTGATGTTTAAACATGCTTCGGAACTCTTCCATTGTTCTCGGAATTCTGTTGAAGTTTAAAAATGCTTCTAAACTCTTCCATTGTTCTCGGAATTCTGCTGAAGTTTAAAAATGCTTCGGAACTCTTCCATTGTTCTCGGAATTCCGTTGACATATAAAAATGCTTCGGAAATCTTGCATTGTTCTCGGCATTCCGCTGACGTTTAAAAATGCTTCGGAACTCTTCAATTGTTCTCGGAATTCTGCTGAACTTTTAAAATGCTTTGGAACTCTTCCATTGCTCTCGCAATTCTGCTGACGTTTAAAAATGCTTCGGAACTCTTCCATTGTTCTCGGAATTCTGTTGACGTTTAAAAATGCTTCGGAACTCTTCCATTGTTCTCGGAATTCCGCTGCCGTTTAAAAATGCTTCACAACTCTTCCATTGTTCTCGGAATTCCGCTGACTTTTAAAAATACTTCGAAACTCTTCCATTGTTCTCCAAATTCCGCTGAAGTTTAAAAATGCTTCGGAACCCTTCCATTGTTCTCGGAATTCTGCTGAAGTTTAAAAATGTTTCGGAACTCTTCCATTGTTCTCAGAATTCCGCTGAAGTTTAAAAATGCTTCGGACCTCTTCCATTGTTCTAGGAATTCTGCTGAAGTTTAAAAATTCATCTGAACTCTTCCATTATTCTCGGAATTCGTGTGAATTTTAAAAATGCTTCGGAACTCTTCTATTGTTCTCGGAATTCCGCTGAAGTTTAAAAATGCTTAAAATCTCTTACATTGTACTCGGAAATCCGCTGAAGTTTAAAAATGCTTCGGAACTCTTCCATTGCTCTCGGAATTCTGCTGAAGTTTAAAAATGCTTAAAATCTCTTACATTGTACTCGGAAATCCGCTGAATTTTAAAAATGCTTCGGAACTCTTCTATTGTTCTCGGAATTCTGCTGAAGTTTAAAAATGGTTCAGAACTCTTCCATTGTTCTCGGAATTCCGATGACGTTTAATAATGCTTCGCAACTCTTTCATTGTTCTCGGAATTCCGCTGATGTTTAAAAATGCTTCGGAACTCTTCCATTGTTCTCGGAATTCCGTTGAAGTTTAAAAATGCTTCGAAACTCTTCCATTGTTCTGGGAATTCTGCTGAAGTTTAAAAATGCTTCAGAACTCTTCCATTGTTCTCGGAATTCCGCTGATGTTTAAACATGCTTCGGAACTCTTCCATTGTTCTCGGAATTCTGTTGAAGTTTAAAAATGCTTCTAAACTCTTCCATTGTTCTCGGAATTCTGCTGAAGTTTAAAAATGCTTCGGAACTCTTCCATTGTTCTCGGAATTCCGTTGACATATAAAAATGCTTCGGAAATCTTGCATTGTTCTCGGCATTCCGCTGACGTTTAAAAATGCTTCGGAACTCTTCAATTGTTCTCGGAATTCTGCTGAACTTTTAAAATGCTTTGGAACTCTTCCATTGCTCTCGCAATTCTGCTGACGTTTAAAAATGCTTCGGAACTCTTCCATTGTTCTCGGAATTCTGTTGACGTTTAAAAATGCTTCGGAACTCTTCCATTGTTCTCGGAATTCCGCTGACGTTTAAAAATGCTTCACAACTCTTCCATTGTTCTCGGAATTCCGCTGACTTTTAAAAATACTTCGAAACTCTTCCATTGTTCTCCAAATTCCGCTGAAGTTTAAAAATGCTTCGGAACCCTTCCATTGTTCTCGGAATTCTGCTGAAGTTTAAAAATGTTTCGGAACTCTTCCATTGTTCTCAGAATTCCGCTGAAGTTTAAAAATGCTTCGGACCTCTTCCATTGTTCTAGGAATTCTGCTGAAGTTTAAAAATTCATCTGAACTCTTCCATTATTCTCGGAATTCGTGTGAATTTTAAAAATGCTTCGGAACTCTTCTATTGTTCTCGGAATTCCGCTGAAGTTTAAAAATGCTTAAAATCTCTTACATTGTACTCGGAAATCCGCTGAAGTTTAAAAATGCTTCGGAACTCTTCCATTGCTCTCGGAATTCTGCTGAAGTTTAAAAATGCTTAAAATCTCTTACATTGTACTCGGAAATCCGCTGAATTTTAAAAATGCTTCGGAACTCTTCTATTGTTCTCGGAATTCTGCTGAAGTTTAAAAATGGTTCAGAACTCTTCCATTGTTCTCGGAATTCCGATGACGTTTAATAATGCTTCGCAACTCTTTCATTGTTCTCGGAATTCCGCTGATGTTTAAAAATGCTTCGGAACTCTTCCATTGTTCTCGGAATTCCGTTGAAGTTTAAAAATGCTTCGAAACTCTTCCATTGTTCTCGGAATTCTGCTGAAGTTTAAAAATGCTTCGGAACTCTTCCATTGTTCTCAGAATTCCGCTAACGTTTAAAAATGCTTCGAAAATCTTCCATTGTTTTCAAAATTCCGCTGACGCTTAAAAATGCATCAGAACTCTTCCATTGTTCTCGGAATTCCGCTGACGTTTAATAATGCTTCGCAACTCTTTCATTGTACTCGGAATTCCGCTAACGTTTAAAAATGCTTCGGAACTCTTCCATTGTTCTCGGAATTCCGTTGAAGTTTAAAAATGCTTCGAAACTCTTCCATTGTTTTCGGAATTCTGCTGAAGTTTAAAAATGCTTCGGAACTCTTCCATTGTTCTCAGAATTCCGCTAACGTTTAAAAATGCTTCGGAAATCTTCCATTGTTTTCAAAATTCCGCTGACGCTTACAAATGCTTCAGAACTTTTCCATTGTTCTCGGAATTCCGCTGACTTTTAAAAATACTTCGAAACTCTTCCATTGTTCTCCAAATTCCGCTGAAGTTTAAAAATGCTTCGGAACTCTTCCATTGTTCTCGGAATTCCGCTGACGTTTAAAAATGCTTCACAACTCTTCCATTGTTCTCGGAATTCCGCTGACTTTTAAAAATACTTCGAAACTCTTCCATTGTTCTCCAAATTCCGCTGAAGTTTAAAAATGCTTCGGAACCCTTCCATTGTTCTCGGAATTCTGCTGAAGTTTAAAAATGCTTCGGAACTCTTCCATTGTTCTCCGAATTCTGCTGACGTTTAAAAATGCTTCGGAACTCTTCCATTGTTCTCGGAATTCCGCTGAAGTTTAAAAATGCTTTGGACCTCTTCCATTGCTCTCGGAATTCTGCTGAAGTTTAAAAATGCTTCAGAACTCTTCCATTGTTCTCGGAATTCTGCTGTAGTTTAAAAATGCTTCGGAACTCTTCCATTGTTCTCAGAATTCCGCTGACGTTTAAAAATGCTTTGGAAATCTTCCATTGTTTTCAAAATTCCGCTGACGTTTAAAAATGCTTCAGAACTCTTCCATTGTTCTCGGAATTCCGCTGACGTTTTAAAATGCTTCGGAACTCTTCAATTGTTCTCGGAATTCTGTTGAACTTTTAAAATGCTTTGGAACTCTTCCATTGCTCTCGGAATTCTGCTGAAGTTTAAAAATGCTTCAGAACTCTTACATTGTTCTCGGAATTCTGCTGATGTTTAAAAATGCTTCGGAACTCTACCATTGTTCTCGGAATTCCGTTGAAGTTTAAAAATGCTTCGAAACTCTTCCATTGTTCTCGGAATTCTGCTGAAGTTTAAAAATGCTTCGGAACTCTTCCATTGTTCTCGGAATTCCGCTGACGTTTAATAATGCTTCGCAACTCTTTCATTGTTCTCGGAATTCCACTGACGTTTAAAAATGCTTCGGAACGCTTCCATTGTTCTCGGAATTCCGTTGAAGTTTAAAAATGCTTCGAAACTCTTCCATTGTTCTCGGAATTCTGCTGAAGTTTAAAAATGCTTCGGAACTCTTTCATTGTTCTCAGAATTCCGCTGACATTTAAAAATGCTTTGGTACTCTTCCATTGTTCTCGGAATTCCGCTGACATATAAAAATGCTTCGGAAATCTTGCATTGTTCTCGGCATTCCGCTGACGTTTAAAAATGCTTCGGAACTCTTCAATTGTTCTCGGAATTCTGCTGAACTTTTAAAATGCTTTGGAACTCTTCCATTGCTCTCGGAATTCTGCTGAAGTTTAAAAATGCTTCAGAACTCTTACATTGTTCTCGGAATTCTGCTGAAGTTTAAAAATGCTTCGGTACTCTTCCATTGTTCTCGGAATTCCGCTGACATATAAAAATGCTTCGGAAATCTTGCATTGTTCTCGGCATTCCACTGACGTTTAAAAATGCTTCGGAACTCTTCCATTGTTCTCAGAATTCCGCTGACGTTTAAAAATGCTTCGGAAATCTTCCATTGTTTTCAAAATTCCGCTGACGTTTAAAAATGCTTCAGAACTCTTCCATTGTTCTCGGAATTCCGCTGACGTTTAAAAATGCTTTGGAACTCTTCCATTGTTCTTGGAATTCTGCTGAAGTTTAAAAATGCTTCGGAACTCTTCCATTGTTCTCAGAATTCCGCTGACGTTTAAAAATGCTTCGGTACTCTTCCATTGTTCTCGCAATTCCACTGACATATAAAAATGCTTCGGAAATCTTGCATTGTTCTCGGCATTCCGCTGACGTTTAAAAATTCTTCGGAACTCTTCAATTGTTCTCGGAATTCTGCTGAAGTTTAAAATGCTTTGGAACTCTTCCATTGCTCTCGGAATTCTGCTGAAGTTTAAAAATGCTTCGGAACTCTTCCATTGTTCTTGGAATTCTGCTGAAGTTTAAAAATGTTTTGGAACTCTTCCATTGTTCTCAGAATTCCGCTGACGTTTAAAAATGCTTCGGAAATCTTCCATTGTTTTCAAAATTCCGCTGACATATAAAAATGCTTCGGAAATCTTGCATTGTTCTCGGCATTCCGCTGACGTTTAAAAATGCTTCAGAATTCTTCAATTGTTCTCGGAATTCTGCTGAACTTTTAAAATGCTTTGGAACTCTTCCATTGCTCTCGGAATTCTGCTGAAGTTTAAAAATGCTTCGGAACTCTTCCATTGTTCTCGGAATTCCGTTGAAGTTTAAAAATGCTTCGAAACTCTTCCATTGTTCTCGGAATTCTGCTGAAGTTTAAAAATGCTTCGGAACTCTTCCATTGTTCTCAGAATTCCGCTAACATTTAAAAATGCTTCAGAAATCTTCCATTGTTTTCAAAATTCCGCTGACGCTTAAATATGCTTCAGAACTCTTCCATTGTTCTCGGAATTCCGCTGACGTTTAATAATGCTTCGCAACGCTTTCATTGTACTCGGAATTCCGCTAACGTTTAAAAATGCTTCGGAACTCTTCCATTGTTCTCTAAATTCCGTTGAAGTTTAAAAATGCTTCGGAACTCTTCCATTGTTCTGGGAATTCTGCTGAAGTTTAAAAATGCTTCAGAACTCTTCCATTGTTCTCGGAATTCCGCTGATGTTTAAACATGCTTCGGAACTCATCCATTGTTCTCGGAATTCTGTTGAAGTTTAAAAATGCTTCTAAACTCTTCCATTGTTCTCGGAATTCTGCTGAAGTTTAAAAATGCTTTGGAACTCTTCCATTGTTCTCCAAATTCCGCTGAAGTTTAAAAATGCTTCGGAACCCTTCCATTGTTCTCGGAATTCTGCTGAAGTTTAAAAATGTTTCGGAACTCTTCCATTGTTCTCAGAATTCTGCTGAACTTTTAAAATGCTTTGGAACTCTTCCATTGCTCTCGCAATTCTGCTGACGTTTAAAAATGCTTCGGAACTCTTCCATTGTTCTCGGAATTCTGTTGACGTTTAAAAATGTTTCGGAACTCTTCCATTGTTCTCGGAATTCCGCTGACGTTTAAAAATGCTTCACAACTCTTCCATTGTTCTCGGAACTCCGCTGACTTTTAAAAATACTTCGAAACTCTTCCATTGTTCTCCAAATTCCGCTGAAGTTTAAAAATGCTTCGGAACCCTTCCATTGTTCTCGGAATTCTGCTGAAGTTTAAAAATGTTTCGGAACTCTTCCATTGTTCTCAGAATTCCGCTGAAGTTTAAAAATGCTTCGGACCTCTTCCATTGTTCTAGGAATTCTGCTGAAGTTTAAAAATTCATCTGAACTCTTCCATTATTCTCGGAATTCGTGTGAATTTTAAAAATGCTTCGGAACTCTTCTATTGTTCTCGGAATTCCGCTGAAGTTTAAAAATGCTTAAAATCTCTTACATTGTACTCGGAAATCCGCTGAAGTTTAAAAATGCTTCGGAACTCTTCCATTGCTCTCGGAATTCTGCTGAAGTTTAAAAATGCTTCAGAACTCTTACATTGTTCTCGGAATTCTGCTGACGTTTAAAAATGCTTCGGTACTCTTCCTTTGTTCTCGGAATTCCGCTGACATATAAAAATGCTTCGGAAATCTTGCATTGTTCTCGGCATTCTGCTGACGTTTAAAAATGCTTCGTAACTTTTCAATTGTTCTCGGAATTCTGCCGAACTTTTAAAATGCTTTGGAACTCTTCCATTGCTCTCGGAATTCTGCTGAAGTTTAAAAATGCTTCAGAACTCTTCCATTGTTCTCGGAATTCTGCTGTAGTTTAAAAATGCTTCGGAACTCTTCCATTGTTCTCAGAATTCCGCTGACGTTTAAAAATGCTTCGGAAATCTTCCATTGTTTTCAAAATTCCGCTGACGTTTAAAAATGCTTCAGAACTCTTCCATTGTTCTCGGAATTCCGCTGACTTTTAAAAATACTTCGAAACTCTTCCATTGTTCTCCAAATTCTGCTGAAGTTTAAAAATGCTTCGGAACTCTTCCATTGTTCTCGGAATTCCGCTGACGTTTAAAAATGCTTCACAACTCTTCCATTGTTCTCGGAATTCCACTGACTTTTAAAAATACTTCGAAACTCTTCCATTGTTCTCCAAATTCCGCTGAAGTTTAAAAATGCTTCGGAACCCTTCCGTTGTTCTCGGAATTCTGCTGAAGTTTAAAAATGCTTCGGAACTCTTCCATTGTTCTCAGAATTCTGCTGACGTTTAAAAATGCTTCGGAACTCTTCCATTGTTCTCGGAATTCCGCTGAAGTTTAAAAATGCTTCGGACCTCTTCCATTGTTCTAGGAATTCTGCTGAAGTCTAAAAATTCATCTGAACTCTTCCATTATTCTCGGAATTCGTGTGAATTTTAAAAATGCTTCGGAACTCTTCTATTGTTCTCGGAATTCCGCTGAAGTTTAAAAATGCTTAAAATCTCTTACATTGTACTCGGAATTCCGCTGAAGTTTAAAAATGCTTCGGAACTCTTCCATTGCTCTCGGAATTCTGCTGAAGTTTAAAAATGCTTCGGTACTCTTCCTTTGTTCTCGGAATTCCGCTGACATATAAAAATGCTTCGGAAATCTTGCATTGTTCTCGGCATTCCGCTGACGTTTAAAAATGCTTCGGAACTCTTCAATTGTTCTCGGAATTCTGCCGAACTTTTAAAATGCTTTGGAACTCTTCCATTGCTCTCGGAATTCTGCTGAAGTTTAAAAATGCTTCAGAACTCTTCCATTGTTCTCGGAATTCTGCTGTAGTTTAAAAATGCTTCGGAACTCTTCCATTGTTCTCAGAATTCCGCTGACGTTTAAAAATGCTTCGGAAATCTTCCATTGTTTTCAAAATTCCGCTGACGTTTAAAAATGCTTCAGAACTCTTCCATTGTTCTCGGAATTCCGCTGACGTTTTAAAATGCTTCGGTACTCTTCCATTGTTCTCGGAATTCCGCTGACATATAAAAATGCTTCGGAAATCTTGCATTGTTCTCGGCATTCCGCTGACGTTTAAAAATGCTTCGGAACTCTTCAATTGTTCTCGGAATTCTGCCGAACTTTTAAAATGCTTTGGAACTCTTCCATTGCTCTCGGAATTCTGCTGAAGTTTAAAAATGCTTCAGAACTCTTCCATTGTTCTCGGAATTCTGCTGTAGTTTAAAAATGCTTCGGAACTCTTCCATTGTTCTCAGAATTCCGCTGACGTTTAAAAATGCTTCGGAAATCTTCCATTGTTTTCAAAATTCCGCTGACGTTTAAAAATGCTTCAGAACTCTTCCATTGTTCTCGGAATTCCGCTGACGTTTTAAAATGCTTCGGTACTCTTCCATTGTTCTCGGAATTCCGCTGACATATAAAAATGCTTCGGAAATCTTGCATTGTTCTCGGCATTCCGCTGACGTTTAAAAATGCTTCGGAACTCTTCCATTGTTCTCAGAATTCCGCTGACGTTTAAAAATGCTTCGGAAATCTTCCATAGTTTTCAAAATTCCGCTGACGTTTAAAAATGCTTCAGAACTCTTCCATTGTTCTCGGAATTCCGCTGACGTTTAAAAATGCTTTGGAACTCTTCCATTATTCTCGGAAATCTGCTGAAGTTTAAAAATGCTTCGGAACTCTTCCATTGTTCTCAGAATTCCGCTGAAGTTTAAAAATGCTTCGGTACTCTTCCATTGTTCTCGGAATTCCGCTGACATATAAAAATGCTTCGGAAATCTTGCATTGTTCTCGGCATTCCGCTGACGTTTAAAAATGCTTCGGAACTCTTCAATTGTTCTCGGAATTCTGCTGAACTTTTAAAATGCTTTGGAACTCTTCCATTGCTCTCGTAATTCTGCTGAAGTTTAAAAATGCTTCAGAACTCTTCCATTGTTTTCGGAATTCTGCTGAAGTTTAAAAATGCTTCGGAACTCTTCCATTGTTCTCAGAATTCCACTGACGTTTAAAAATGCTTCGGAAATCTTCCATTGTTTTCAAAATTCCGCTGACGCTTAAAAATGCTTCAGAACTCTTCCATTGTTCTCGGAATTCCGCTGACGTTTAATAATGCTTCGCAACTTTTTCATTGTTCTCGGAATTCCGCTGACGGTTAAAAATGCTTCGGAACTCTTCAATTGTTCTCGGAATTCTGTTGAACTTTTAAAATGCTTTGGAACTCTTCCATTGCTCTCGGAATTCTGCTGAAGTTTAAAAATGCTTCAGAACTCTTACATTGTTCTCGGAATTCTGCTGACGTTTAAAAATGCTTCGGAACTCTACCATTGTTCTCGGAATTCCGTTGAAGTTTAAAAATGCTTCGAAACTCTTCCATTGTTCTCGGAATTCTGCTGAAGTTTAAAAATGCTTCGGAACTCTTCCATTGTTCTCGGAATTCCGCTGACGTTTAATAATGCTTCGCAACTCTTTCATTGTTCTCGGAATTCCACTGACGTTTAAAAATGCTTCGGAATGCTTCCATTGTTCTCGGAATTCCGTTGAAGTTTAAAAATGCTTCGAAACTCTTCCATTGTTCTCGGAATTCTGCTGAAGTTTAAAAATGCTTCGGAACTCTTTCATTGTTCTCAGAATTCCGCTGACATTTAAAAATGCTTTGGTACTCTTCCATTGTTCTCGGAATTCCGCTGACATATAAAAATGCTTCGGAAATCTTGCATTGTTCTCGGCATTCCGCTGACGTTTAAAAATGCTTCGGAACTCTTCAATTGTTCTCGGAATTCTGCTGAACTTTTAAAATGCTTTGGAACTCTTCCATTGCTCTCGGAATTCTGCTGAAGTTTAAAAATGCTTCAGAACTCTTACATTGTTCTCGGAATTCTGCTGAAGTTTAAAAATGCTTCGGTACTCTTCCATTGTTCTCGGAATTCCGCTGACATATAAAAATGCTTCGGAAATCTTGCATTGTTCTCGGCATTCCGCTGACGTTTAAAAATGCTTCGGAACTCTTCCATTGTTCTCAGAATTCCGCTGACGTTTAAAAATGCTTCGGAAATCTTCCATTGTTTTCAAAATTCCGCTGACGTTTAAAAATGCTTCAGAACTCTTCCATTGTTCTCGGAATTCCGCTGACGTTTAAAAATGCTTTGGAACTCTTCCATTGTTCTTGGAATTCTGCTGAAGTTTAAAAATGCTTCGGAACTCTTCCATTGTTCTCAGAATTCCGCTGACGTTTAAAAATGCTTCGGTACTCTTCCATTGTTCTCGGAATTCCACTGACATATAAAAATGCTTCGGAAATCTGGCATTGTTCTCGGCATTCCGCTGACGTTTAAAAATGCTTCGGAACTCTTCAATTGTTCTCGGAATTCTGCTGAAGTTTAAAATGCTTTGGAACTCTTCCATTGCTCTCGGAATTCTGCTGAAGTTTAAAAATGCTTCGGAACTCTTCCATTGTTCTCGGAATTCTGCTGAAGTTTAAAAATGTTTTGGAACTCTTCCATTGTTCTCAGAATTCCGCTGACGTTTAAAAATGCTTCGGAAATCTTCCATTGTTTTCAAAATTCCGCTGACATATAAAAATGCTTCGGAAATCTTGCATTGTTCTCGGCATTCCGCTGACGTTTAAAAATGCTTCAGAATTCTTCAATTGTTTTCGGAATTCTGCTGAACTTTTAAAATGCTTTGGAACTCTTCCATTGCTCTCGGAATTCTGCTGAAGTTTAAAAATGCTTCGGAACTCTTCCATTGTTCTCGGAATTCCGTTGAAGTTTAAAAATGCTTCGAAACTCTTCCATTGTTCTCGGAATTCTGCTGAAGTTTAAAAATGCTTCGGAACTCTTCCATTGTTCTCAGAATTCCGCTAACGTTTAAAAATGCTTCAGAAATCTTCCATTGTTTTCAAAATTCCGCTGACGCTTAAATATGCTTCAGAACTCTTCCATTGTTCTCGGAATTCCGCTGATGTTTAAAAATGCTTCACAACTCTTCCATTGTTCTCGGAATTCCGCTGACTTTTAAAAATAGTTCGAAACTCTTCCATTGTTCTCCAAATTCCGCTGAAGTTTAAAAATGCTTCGGAACCCTTCCATTGTTCTCGGAATTCTGCTGAAGTTTAAAAATGCTTCGGAACTCTTCCATTGTTCTCAGAATTCTGCTGACGTTTAAAAATGCTTCGGAACTCTTCCATTGTTCTCGGAATTCCGCTGAAGTTTAAAAATGCTTCGGACCTCTTCCATTGTTCTAGGAATTCTGCTGAAGTCTAAAAATTCATCTGAACTCTTCCATTATTCTCGGAATTCGTGTGAATTTTAAAAATGCTTCGGAACTCTTCTATTGTTCTCGGAATTCCGCTGAAGTTTAAAAATGCTTAAAATCTCTTACATTGTACTCGGAATTCCGCTGAAGTTTAAAAATGCTTCGGAACTCTTCCATTGCTCTCGGAATTCTGCTGAAGTTTAAAAATGCTTCAGAACTCTTACATTGTTCTCGGAATTCTGCTGACGTTTAAAAATGCTTCGGTACTCTTCCTTTGTTCTCGGAATTCCGCTGACATATAAAAATGCTTCGGAAATCTTGCATTGTTCTCGGCATTCCGCTGACGTTTAAAAATGCTTCGGAACTCTTCAATTGTTCTCGGAATTCTGCCGAACTTTTAAAATGCTTTGGAACTCTTCCATTGCTCTCGGAATTCTGCTGAAGTTTAAAAATGCTTCAGAACTCTTCCATTGTTCTCGGAATTCTGCTGTAGTTTAAAAATGCTACGGAACTCTTCCATTGTTCTCAGAATTCCGCTGACGTTTAAAAATGATTTGGAAATCTTCCATTGTTTTCAAAATTCCGCTGACGTTTAAAAATGCTTCAGAACTCTTCCATTGTTCTCGGAATTCCGCTGACGTTTTAAAATGCTTCGGTACTCTTCCATTGTTCTCGGAATTCTGCTGAAGTTTAAAAATGCTTCGGAACTCTTCCATTGTTCTCAGAATTCCGCTAACGTTTAAAAATGCTTCAGAAATCTTCCATTGTTTTCAAAATTCCGCTGACGCTTAAATATGCTTCAGAACTCTTCCATTGTTCTCGGAATTCCGCTGACGTTTAATAATGCTTCGCAACTCTTTCATTGTACTCGGAATTCCGCTAATATTTAAAAATGCTTCGGAACTCTTCCATTGTTCTCGGAATTCCGTTGAAGTTT
The DNA here is from genome assembly GCF_046119375.1 of Phyllobates terribilis. Lineage (NCBI taxonomy): Eukaryota > Metazoa > Chordata > Amphibia > Anura > Dendrobatidae > Phyllobates > Phyllobates terribilis. The sequence continues at coordinate 18,718,833 of NW_027362782.1, forward strand.
AAAAATGCTTCGAAACTCTTCCATTGTTCTGGGAATTCTGCTGAAGTTTAAAAATGCTTCAGAACTCTTCCATTGTTCTCGGAATTCCGCTGATGTTTAAACATGCTTCGGAACTCTTCCATTGTTCTCGGAATTCTGTTGAAGTTTAAAAATGCTTCTAAACTCTTCCATTGTTCTCGGAATTCTGCTGAAGTTTAAAAATGCTTCGGAACTCTTCCATTGTTCTCGGAATTCCGCTGACATATAAAAATGCTTCGGAAATCTTGCATTGTTCTCGGCATTCCGCTGACGTTTAAAAATGCTTCGGAACTCTTCAATTGTTCTCGGAATTCTGCTGAACTTTTAAAATGCTTTGGAACTCTTCCATTGCTCTCGCAATTCTGCTGACGTTTAAAAATGCTTCGGAACTCTTCCATTGTTCTCGGAATTCTGTTGACGTTTAAAAATGCTTCGGAACTCTTCCATTGTTCTCGGAATTCCGCTGACGTTTAAAAATGCTTCACAACTCTTCCATTGTTCTCGGAATTCCGCTGACGTTTAAAAATGTTTCGGAACTCTTCCATTGTTCTCGGAATTCCGCTGACGTTTAAAAATGCTTCACAACTCTTCCATTGTTCTCGGAATTCCGCTGACGTTTAAAAATGCTTCGGACCTCTTCCATTGTTCTAGGAATTCTGCTGAAGTTTAAAAATTCATCTGAACTCTTCCATTATTCTCGGAATTCGTGTGAATTTTAAAAATGCTTCGGAACTCTTCTATTGTTCTCGGAATTCCGCTGAAGTTTAAAAATGCTTAAAATCTCTTACATTGTACTCGTAATTCCGCTGAAGTTTAAAAATGCTTCGGAACTCTTCCATTGTTCTCAGAATTCCGCTGACGTTTAAAAATGCTTTGGAAATCTTCCATTGTTTTCAAAATTCCGCTGACGTTTAAAAATGCTTCAGAACTCTTCCATTGTTCTCGGAATTCCGCTGACGTTTTAAAATGCTTCGGTACTCTTCCATTGTTCTCGGAATTCCGCTGACATATAAAAATGCTTCGGAAATCTTGCATTGTTCTCGGCATTCCGCTGACGTTTAAAAATGCTTCGGAACTCTTCCATTGTTCTCAGAATTCCGCTGACGTTTAAAAATGCTTCGGAAATCTTCCATAGTTTTCAAAATTCCGCTGAAGTTTAAAAATGCTTCAGAACTCTTCCATTGTTCTCGGAATTCCGCTGACGTTTAAAAATGCTTTGGAACTCTTCCATTATTCTCGGAAATCTGCTGAAGTTTAAAAATGCTTCGGAACTCTTCCATTGTTCTCAGAATTCCGCTGAAGTTTAAAAATGCTTCGGTACTCTTCCATTGTTCTCGGAATTCCGCTGACATATAAAAATGCTTCGGAAATCTTGCATTGTTCTCGGCATTCCGCTGACGTTTAAAAATGCTTCGGAACTCTTCAATTGTTCTCGGAATTCTGCTGAACTTTTAAAATGCTTTGGAACTCTTCCATTGCTCTCGGAATTCTGCTGAAGTTTAAAAATGCTTCAGAACTCTTCCATTGTTTTCGGAATTCTGCTGAAGTTTAAAAATGCTTCGGAACTCTTCCATTGTTCTCAGAATTCCACTGACGTTTAAAAATGCTTCGGAAATCTTCCATTGTTTTCAAAATTCCGCTGACGCTTAAAAATGCTTCAGAACTCTTCCATTGTTCTCGGAATTCCGCTGACGTTTAATAATGCTTCGCAACTTTTTCATTGTTCTTGGAATTCCGCTGACGGTTAAAAATGCTTCGGAACTCTTCAATTGTTCTCGGAATTCCGTTGAAGTTTAAAAATGCTTCGAAACTCTTCCATTGTTCTCGGAATTCTGCTGAAGTTTAAAAATGCTTCGGAACTCTTCCATTGTTCTCGGAATTCCGCTGACGTTTAATAATGCTTCGCAACTCTTTCATTGTTCTCGGAATTCCACTGACGTTTAAAAATGCTTCGGAACGCTTCCATTGTTCTCGGAATTCCGTTGAAGTTTAAAAATGCTTCAAAACTCTTCCATTGTTCTCGGAATTCTGCTGAAGTTTAAAAATGCTTCAGAACTCTTCCATTGTTCTCGGAATTCCGCTGATGTTTAAACATGCTTCGGAACTCATCCATTGTTCTCGGAATTCTGTTGAAGTTTAAAAATGCTTCTAAACTCTTCCATTGTTCTCGGAATTCTGCTGAAGTTTAAAAATGCTTTGGAACTCTTCCATTGTTCTCCAAATTCCGCTGAAGTTTAAAAATGCTTCGGAACCCTTCCATTGTTCTCGGAATTCTGCTGAAGTTTAAAAATGTTTCGGAACTCTTCCATTGTTCTCAGAATTCTGCTGAACTTTTAAAATGCTTTGGAACTCTTCCATTGCTCTCGCAATTCTGCTGACGTTTAAAAATGCTTCGGAACTCTTCCATTGTTCTCGGAATTCTGTTGACGTTTAAAAATGTTTCGGAACTCTTCCATTGTTCTCGGAATTCCGCTGACGTTTAAAAATGCTTCACAACTCTTCCATTGTTCTCGGAACTCCGCTGACTTTTAAAAATACTTCGAAACTCTTCCATTGTTCTCCAAATTCCGCTGAAGTTTAAAAATGCTTCGGAACCCTTCCATTGTTCTCGGAATTCTGCTGAAGTTTAAAAATGTTTCGGAACTCTTCCATTGTTCTCAGAATTCCGCTGAAGTTTAAAAATGCTTCGGACCTCTTCCATTGTTCTAGGAATTCTGCTGAAGTTTAAAAATTCATCTGAACTCTTCCATTATTCTCGGAATTCGTGTGAATTTTAAAAATGCTTCGGAACTCTTCTATTGTTCTCGGAATTCCGCTGAAGTTTAAAAATGCTTAAAATCTCTTACATTGTACTCGGAAATCCGCTGAAGTTTAAAAATGCTTCGGAACTCTTCCATTGCTCTCGGAATTCTGCTGAAGTTTAAAAATGCTTCAGAACTCTTACATTGTTCTCGGAATTCTGCTGACGTTTAAAAATGCTTCGGTACTCTTCCTTTGTTCTCGGAATTCCGCTGACATAAAAAAATGCTTCGGAAATCTTGCATTGTTCTCGGCATTCCGCTGACGTTTAAAAATGCTTCGTAACTTTTCAATTGTTCTCGGAATTCTGCCGAACTTTTAAAATGCTTTGGAACTCTTCCATTGCTCTCGGAATTCTGCTGAAGTTTAAAAATGCTTCAGAACTCTTCCATTGTTCTCGGAATTCTGCTGTAGTTTAAAAATGCTTCGGAACTCTTCCATTGTTCTCAGAATTCCGCTGACGTTTAAAAATGCTTCGGAAATCTTCCATTGTTTTCAAAATTCCGCTGACGTTTAAAAATGCTTCAGAACTCTTCCATTGTTCTCGGAATTCCGCTGACTTTTAAAAATACTTCGAAACTCTTCCATTGTTCTCCAAATTCTGCTGAAGTTTAAAAATGCTTCGGAACTCTTCCATTGTTCTCGGAATTCCGCTGACGTTTAAAAATGCTTCACAACTCTTCCATTGTTCTCGGAATTCCACTGACTTTTAAAAATACTTCGAAACTCTTCCATTGTTCTCCAAATTCCGCTGAAGTTTAAAAATGCTTCGGAACCCTTCCATTGTTCTCGGAATTCTGCTGAAGTTTAAAAATGCTTCGGAACTCTTCCATTGTTCTCAGAATTCTGCTGACGTTTAAAAATGCTTCGGAACTCTTCCATTGTTCTCGGAATTCCGCTGAAGTTTAAAAATGCTTCGGACCTCTTCCATTGTTCTAGGAATTCTGCTGAAGTCTAAAAATTCATCTGAACTCTTCCATTATTCTCGGAATTCGTGTGAATTTTAAAAATGCTTCGGAACTCTTCTATTGTTCTCGGAATTCCGCTGAAGTTTAAAAATGCTTAAAATCTCTTACATTGTACTCGGAATTCCGCTGAAGTTTAAAAATGCTTCGGAACTCTTCCATTGCTCTCGGAATTCTGCTGAAGTTTAAAAATGCTTCGGTACTCTTCCTTTGTTCTCGGAATTCCGCTGACATATAAAAATGCTTCGGAAATCTTGCATTGTTCTCGGCATTCCGCTGACGTTTAAAAATGCTTCGGAACTCTTCAATTGTTCTCGGAATTCTGCCGAACTTTTAAAATGCTTTGGAACTCTTCCATTGCTCTCGGAATTCTGCTGAAGTTTAAAAATGCTTCAGAACTCTTCCATTGTTCTCGGAATTCTGCTGTAGTTTAAAAATGCTTCGGAACTCTTCCATTGTTCTCAGAATTCCGCTGACGTTTAAAAATGCTTCGGAAATCTTCCATTGTTTTCAAAATTCCGCTGACGTTTAAAAATGCTTCAGAACTCTTCCATTGTTCTCGGAATTCCGCTGACGTTTTAAAATGCTTCGGTACTCTTCCATTGTTCTCGGAATTCCGCTGACATATAAAAATGCTTCGGAAATCTTGCATTGTTCTCGGCATTCCGCTGACGTTTAAAAATGCTTCGGAACTCTTCCATTGTTCTCAGAATTCCGCTGACGTTTAAAAATGCTTCGGAAATCTTCCATAGTTTTCAAAATTCCGCTGACGTTTAAAAATGCTTCAGAACTCTTCCATTGTTCTCGGAATTCCGCTGACGTTTAAAAATGCTTTGGAACTCTTCCATTATTCTCGGAAATCTGCTGAAGTTTAAAAATGCTTCGGAACTCTTCCATTGTTCTCAGAATTCCGCTGAAGTTTAAAAATGCTTCGGTACTCTTCCATTGTTCTCGGAATTCCGCTGACATATAAAAATGCTTCGGAAATCTTGCATTGTTCTCGGCATTCCGCTGACGTTTAAAAATGCTTCGGAACTCTTCAATTGTTCTCGGAATTCTGCTGAACTTTTAAAATGCTTTGGAACTCTTCCATTGCTCTCGTAATTCTGCTGAAGTTTAAAAATGCTTCAGAACTCTTCCATTGTTTTCGGAATTCTGCTGAAGTTTAAAAATGCTTCGGAACTCTTCCATTGTTCTCAGAATTCCACTGACGTTTAAAAATGCTTCGGAAATCTTCCATTGTTTTCAAAATTCCGCTGACGCTTAAAAATGCTTCAGAACTCTTCCATTGTTCTCGGAATTCCGCTGACGTTTAATAATGCTTCGCAACTTTTTCATTGTTCTCGGAATTCCGCTGACGGTTAAAAATGCTTCGGAACTCTTCAATTGTTCTCGGAATTCTGTTGAACTTTTAAAATGCTTTGGAACTCTTCCATTGCTCTCGGAATTCTGCTGAAGTTTAAAAATGCTTCAGAACTCTTACATTGTTCTCGGAATTCTGCTGACGTTTAAAAATGCTTCGGAACTCTACCATTGTTCTCGGAATTCCGTTGAAGTTTAAAAATGCTTCGAAACTCTTCCATTGTTCTCGGAATTCTGCTGAAGTTTAAAAATGCTTCGGAACTCTTCCATTGTTCTCGGAATTCCGCTGACGTTTAATAATGCTTCGCAACTCTTTCATTGTTCTCGGAATTCCACTGACGTTTAAAAATGCTTCGGAATGCTTCCATTGTTCTCGGAATTCCGTTGAAGTTTAAAAATGCTTCGAAACTCTTCCATTGTTCTCGGAATTCTGCTGAAGTTTAAAAATGCTTCGGAACTCTTTCATTGTTCTCAGAATTCCGCTGACATTTAAAAATGCTTTGGTACTCTTCCATTGTTCTCGGAATTCCGCTGACATATAAAAATGCTTCGGAAATCTTGCATTGTTCTCGGCATTCCGCTGACGTTTAAAAATGCTTCGGAACTCTTCAATTGTTCTCGGAATTCTGCTGAACTTTTAAAATGCTTTGGAACTCTTCCATTGCTCTCGGAATTCTGCTGAAGTTTAAAAATGCTTCAGAACTCTTACATTGTTCTCGGAATTCTGCTGAAGTTTAAAAATGCTTCGGTACTCTTCCATTGTTCTCGGAATTCCGCTGACATATAAAAATGCTTCGGAAATCTTGCATTGTTCTCGGCATTCCGCTGACGTTTAAAAATGCTTCGGAACTCTTCCATTGTTCTCAGAATTCCGCTGACGTTTAAAAATGCTTCGGAAATCTTCCATTGTTTTCAAAATTCCGCTGACGTTTAAAAATGCTTCAGAACTCTTCCATTGTTCTCGGAATTCCGCTGACGTTTAAAAATGCTTTGGAACTCTTCCATTGTTCTTGGAATTCTGCTGAAGTTTAAAAATGCTTCGGAACTCTTCCATTGTTCTCAGAATTCCGCTGACGTTTAAAAATGCTTCGGTACTCTTCCATTGTTCTCGGAATTCCACTGACATATAAAAATGCTTCGGAAATCTGGCATTGTTCTCGGCATTCCGCTGACGTTTAAAAATGCTTCGGAACTCTTCAATTGTTCTCGGAATTCTGCTGAAGTTTAAAATGCTTTGGAACTCTTCCATTGCTCTCGGAATTCTGCTGAAGTTTAAAAATGCTTCGGAACTCTTCCATTGTTCTCGGAATTCTGCTGAAGTTTAAAAATGTTTTGGAACTCTTCCATTGTTCTCAGAATTCCGCTGACGTTTAAAAATGCTTCGGAAATCTTCCATTGTTTTCAAAATTCCGCTGACATATAAAAATGCTTCGGAAATCTTGCATTGTTCTCGGCATTCCGCTGACGTTTAAAAATGCTTCAGAATTCTTCAATTGTTTTCGGAATTCTGCTGAACTTTTAAAATGCTTTGGAACTCTTCCATTGCTCTCGGAATTCTGCTGAAGTTTAAAAATGCTTCGGAACTCTTCCATTGTTCTCGGAATTCCGTTGAAGTTTAAAAATGCTTCGAAACTCTTCCATTGTTCTCGGAATTCTGCTGAAGTTTAAAAATGCTTCGGAACTCTTCCATTGTTCTCAGAATTCCGCTAACGTTTAAAAATGCTTCAGAAATCTTCCATTGTTTTCAAAATTCCGCTGACGCTTAAATATGCTTCAGAACTCTTCCATTGTTCTCGGAATTCCGCTGATGTTTAAAAATGCTTCACAACTCTTCCATTGTTCTCGGAATTCCGCTGACTTTTAAAAATAGTTCGAAACTCTTCCATTGTTCTCCAAATTCCGCTGAAGTTTAAAAATGCTTCGGAACCCTTCCATTGTTCTCGGAATTCTGCTGAAGTTTAAAAATGCTTCGGAACTCTTCCATTGTTCTCAGAATTCTGCTGACGTTTAAAAATGCTTCGGAACTCTTCCATTGTTCTCGGAATTCCGCTGAAGTTTAAAAATGCTTCGGACCTCTTCCATTGTTCTAGGAATTCTGCTGAAGTCTAAAAATTCATCTGAACTCTTCCATTATTCTCGGAATTCGTGTGAATTTTAAAAATGCTTCGGAACTCTTCTATTGTTCTCGGAATTCCGCTGAAGTTTAAAAATGCTTAAAATCTCTTACATTGTACTCGGAATTCCGCTGAAGTTTAAAAATGCTTCGGAACTCTTCCATTGCTCTCGGAATTCTGCTGAAGTTTAAAAATGCTTCAGAACTCTTACATTGTTCTCGGAATTCTGCTGACGTTTAAAAATGCTTCGGTACTCTTCCTTTGTTCTCGGAATTCCGCTGACATATAAAAATGCTTCGGAAATCTTGCATTGTTCTCGGCATTCCGCTGACGTTTAAAAATGCTTCGGAACTCTTCAATTGTTCTCGGAATTCTGCCGAACTTTTAAAATGCTTTGGAACTCTTCCATTGCTCTCGGAATTCTGCTGAAGTTTAAAAATGCTTCAGAACTCTTCCATTGTTCTCGGAATTCTGCTGTAGTTTAAAAATGCTACGGAACTCTTCCATTGTTCTCAGAATTCCGCTGACGTTTAAAAATGATTTGGAAATCTTCCATTGTTTTCAAAATTCCGCTGACGTTTAAAAATGCTTCAGAACTCTTCCATTGTTCTCGGAATTCCGCTGACGTTTTAAAATGCTTCGGTACTCTTCCATTGTTCTCGGAATTCTGCTGAAGTTTAAAAATGCTTCGGAACTCTTCCATTGTTCTCAGAATTCCGCTAACGTTTAAAAATGCTTCAGAAATCTTCCATTGTTTTCAAAATTCCGCTGACGCTTAAATATGCTTCAGAACTCTTCCATTGTTCTCGGAATTCCGCTGACGTTTAATAATGCTTCGCAACTCTTTCATTGTACTCGGAATTCCGCTAATATTTAAAAATGCTTCGGAACTCTTCCATTGTTCTCGGAATTCCGTTGAAGTTTAAAAATGCTTCGAAACTCTTCCATTGTTCTGGGAATTCTGCTGAAGTTTAAAAATGCTTCAGAACTCTTCCATTGTTCTCGGAATTCCGCTGATGTTTAAACATGCTTCGGAACTCTTCCATTGTTCTCGGAATTCTGTTGAAGTTTAAAAATGCTTCTAAACTCTTCCATTGTTCTCGGAATTCTGCTGAAGTTTAAAAATGCTTCGGAACTCTTCCATTGTTCTCGGAATTCCGCTGACATATAAAAATGCTTCGGAAATCTTGCATTGTTCTCGGCATTCCGCTGACGTTTAAAAATGCTTCGGAACTCTTCAATTGTTCTCGGAATTCTGCTGAACTTTTAAAATGCTTTGGAACTCTTCCATTGCTCTCGCAATTCTGCTGACGTTTAAAAATGCTTCGGAACTCTTCCATTGTTCTCGGAATTCTGTTGACGTTTAAAAATGCTTCGGAACTCTTCCATTGTTCTCGGAATTCCGCTGACGTTTAAAAATGCTTCACAACTCTTCCATTGTTCTCGGAATTCCGCTGACGTTTAAAAATGTTTCGGAACTCTTCCATTGTTCTCGGAATTCCGCTGACGTTTAAAAATGCTTCACAACTCTTCCATTGTTCTCGGAATTCCGCTGACGTTTAAAAATGCTTCGGACCTCTTCCATTGTTCTAGGAATTCTGCTGAAGTTTAAAAATTCATCTGAACTCTTCCATTATTCTCGGAATTCGTGTGAATTTTAAAAATGCTTCTGAACTCTTCTATTGTTCTCGGAATTCCGCTGAAGTTTAAAAATGCTTAAAATCTCTTACATTGTACTCGTAATTCCGCTGAAGTTTAAAAATGCTTCGGAACTCTTCCATTGTTCTCAGAATTCCGCTGACGTTTAAAAATGCTTTGGAAATCTTCCATTGTTTTCAAAATTCCGCTGACGTTTAAAAATGCTTCAGAACTCTTCCATTGTTCTCGGAATTCCGCTGACGTTTTAAAATGCTTCGGTACTCTTCCATTGTTCTCGGAATTCCGCTGACATATAAAAATGCTTCGGAAATCTTGCATTGTTCTCGGCATTCCGCTGACGTTTAAAAATGCTTCGGAACTCTTCCATTGTTCTCAGAATTCCGCTGACGTTTAAAAATGCTTCGGAAATCTTCCATAGTTTTCAAAATTCCGCTGAAGTTTAAAAATGCTTCAGAACTCTTCCATTGTTCTCGGAATTCCGCTGACGTTTAAAAATGCTTTGGAACTCTTCCATTATTCTCGGAAATCTGCTGAAGTTTAAAAATGCTTCGGAACTCTTCCATTGTTCTCAGAATTCCGCTGAAGTTTAAAAATGCTTCGGTACTCTTCCATTGTTCTCGGAATTCCGCTGACATATAAAAATGCTTCGGAAATCTTGCATTGTTCTCGGCATTCCGCTGACGTTTAAAAATGCTTCGGAACTCTTCAATTGTTCTCGGAATTCTGCTGAACTTTTAAAATGCTTTGGAACTCTTCCATTGCTCTCGGAATTCTGCTGAAGTTTAAAAATGCTTCAGAACTCTTCCATTGTTTTCGGAATTCTGCTGAAGTTTAAAAATGCTTCGGAACTCTTCCATTGTTCTCAGAATTCCACTGACGTTTAAAAATGCTTCGGAAATCTTCCATTGTTTTCAAAATTCCGCTGACGCTTAAAAATGCTTCAGAACTCTTCCATTGTTCTCGGAATTCCGCTGACGTTTAATAATGCTTCGCAACTTTTTCATTGTTCTTGGAATTCCGCTGACGGTTAAAAATGCTTCGGAACTCTTCAATTGTTCTCGGAATTCCGTTGAAGTTTAAAAATGCTTCGAAACTCTTCCATTGTTCTCGGAATTCTGCTGAAGTTTAAAAATGCTTCGGAACTCTTCCATTGTTCTCGGAATTCCGCTGACGTTTAATAATGCTTCGCAACTCTTTCATTGTTCTCGGAATTCCACTGACGTTTAAAAATGCTTCGGAACGCTTCCATTGTTCTCGGAATTCCGTTGAAGTTTAAAAATGCTTCGAAACTCTTCCATTGTTCTCGGAATTCTGCTGAAGTTTAAAAATGCTTCGGAACTCTTTCATTGTTCTCAGAATTCCGCTGACATTTAAAAATGCTTTGGTACTCTTCCATTGTTCTCGGAATTCCGCTGACATATAAAAATGCTTCGGAAATCTTGCATTGTTCTCGGCATTCCGCTGACGTTTAAAAATGCTTCGGAACTCTTCAATTGTTCTCGGAATTCTGCTGAACTTTTAAAATGCTTTGGAACTCTTCCATTGCTCTCGGAATTCTGCTGAAGTTTAAAAATGCTTCAGAACTCTTACATTGTTCTCGGAATTCTGCTGAAGTTTAAAAATGCTTCGGTACTCTTCCATTGTTCTCGGAATTCCGCTGACATATAAAAATGCTTCGGAAATCTTGCATTGTTCTCGGCATTCCACTGACGTTTAAAAATGCTTCAGAACTCTTCCATTGTTCTCGGAATTCTGCTGACGTTTAAAAATGCTTTGGAACTCTTCCATTGTTCTTGGAATTCTGCTGAAGTTTAAAAATGCTTCGGAACTCTTCCATTGTTCTCAGAATTCCGCTGACGTTTAAAAATGCTTCGGTACTCTTCCATTGTTCTCGCAATTCCACTGACATATAAAAATGCTTCGGAAATCTTGCATTGTTCTCGGCATTCCGCTGACGTTTAAAAATGCTTCGGAACTCTTCAATTGTTCTCGGAATTCTGCTGAAGTTTAAAATGCTTTGGAACTCTTCCATTGCTCTCGGAATTCTGCTGAAGTTTAAAAATGCTTCGGAACTCTTCCATTGTTCTTGGAATTCTGCTGAAGTTTAAAAATGTTTTGGAACTCTTCCATTGTTCTCAGAATTCCGCTGACGTTTAAAAATGCTTCGGAAATCTTCCATTGTTTTCAAAATTCCGCTGACATATAAAAATGCTTCGGAAATCTTGCATTGTTCTCGGCATTCCGCTGACGTTTAAAAATGCTTCAGAATTCTTCAATTGTTCTCGGAATTCTGCTGAACTTTTAAAATGCTTTGGAACTCTTCCATTGCTCTCGGAATTCTGCTGAAGTTTAAAAATGCTTCGGAACTCTTCCATTGTTCTCGGAATTCCGTTGAAGTTTAAAAATGCTTCGAAACTCTTCCATTGTTCTCGGAATTCTGCTGAAGTTTAAAAATGCTTCGGAACTCTTCCATTGTTCTCAGAATTCCGCTAACATTTAAAAATGCTTCAGAAATCTTCCATTGTTTTCAAAATTCCGCTGACGCTTAAATATGCTTCAGAACTCTTCCATTGTTCTCGGAATTCCGCTGACGTTTAATAATGCTTCGCAACTCTTTCATTGTACTCGGAATTCCGCTAACGTTTAAAAATGCTTCGGAACTCTTCCATTGTTCTCGGAATTCCGTTGAAGTTTAAAAATGCTTCGAAACTCTTCCATTGTTCTGGGAATTCTGCTGAAGTTTAAAAATGCTTCAGAACTCTTCCATTGTTCTCGGAATTCCGCTGATGTTTAAACATGCTTCAGAACTCATCCATTGTTCTCGGAATTCTGTTGAAGTTTAAAAATGCTTCTAAACTCTTCCATTGTTCTCGGAATTCTGCTGAAGTTTAAAAATGCTTCGGAACTCTTCCATTGTTCTCGGAATTCCGCTGACATATAAAAATGCTTCGGAAATCTTGCATTGTTCTCGGCATTCCGCTGACGTTTAAAAATGCTTCGGAACTCTTCAATTGTTCTCGGAATTCTGCTGAACTTTTAAAATGCTTTGGAACTCTTCCATTGCTCTCGCAATTCTGCTGACGTTTAAAAATGCTTCGGAACTCTTCCATTGTTCTCGGAATTCTGTTGACGTTTAAAAATGCTTCGGAACTCTTCCATTGTTCTCGGAATTCCGCTGACGTTTAAAAATGCTTCACAACTCTTCCATTGTTCTCGGCATTCCGCTGACTTTTAAAAATACTTCGAAACTCTTCCATTGTTCTCCAAATTCCGCTGAAGTTTAAAAATGCTTCGGAACCCTTCCATTGTTTTCGGAATTCTGCTGAAGTTTAAAAATATTTCGGAACTCTTCCATTGTTCTCAGAATTCCGCTGAAGTTTAAAAATGCTTCGGACCTCTTCCATTGTTCTAGGAATTCTGCTGAAGTTTAAAAATTCATCTGAACTCTTCCATTATTCTCGGAATTCGTGTGAATTTTAAAAATGCTTCGGAACTCTTCTATTGTTCTCGGAATTCCGCTGAAGTTTAAAAATGCTTAAAATCTCTTACATTGTACTCGGAAATCCGCTGAAGTTTAAAAATGCTTCGGAACTCTTCCATTGCTCTCGGAATTCTGCTGAAGTTTAAAAATGCTTCAGAACTCTTACATTGTTCTCGGAATTCTGCTGACGTTTAAAAATGCTTCGGTACTCTTCCTTTGTTCTCGGAATTCCGCTGACATATAAAAATGCTTCGGTACTCTTCCTTTGTTCTCGGAATTCCGCTGACATATAAAAATGCTTCGGAAATCTTGCATTGTTCTCGGCATTCCGCTGACGTTTAAAAATGCTTCGGAACTTTTCAATTGTTCTCGGAATTCTGCCGAACTTTTAAAATGCTTTGGAACTCTTCCATTGCTCTCGGAATTCTGCTGAAGTTTAAAAATGCTTCAGAACTCTTCCATTGTTCTCGGAATTCTGCTGTAGTTTAAAAATGCTTCGGAACTCTTCCATTGTTCTCAGAATTCCGCTAACATTTAAAAATGCTTCAGAAATCTTCCATTGTTTTCAAAATTCCGCTGACGCTTAAATATGCTTCAGAACTCTTCCATTGTTCTCGGAATTCCGCTGACGTTTAATAATGCTTCGCAACTCTTTCATTGTACTCGGAATTCCGCTAATATTTAAAAATGCTTCGGAACTCTTCCATTGTTCTCGGAATTCCGTTGAAGTTTAAAAATGCTTCGAAACTCTTCCATTGTTCTGGGAATTCTGCTGAAGTTTAAAAATGCTTCAGAACTCTTCCATTGTTCTCGGAATTCCGCTGATGTTTAAACATGCTTCGGAACTCTTCCATTGTTCTCGGAATTCTGTTGAAGTTTAAAAATGCTTCTAAACTCTTCCATTGTTCTCGGAATTCTGCTGAAGTTTAAAAATGCTTCGGAACTCTTCCATTGTTCTCGGAATTCCGCTGACATATAAAAATGCTTCGGAAATCTTGCATTGTTCTCGGCATTCCGCTGACGTTTAAAAATGCTTCGGAACTCTTCAATTGTTCTCGGAATTCTGCTGAACTTTTAAAATGCTTTGGAACTCTTCCATTGCTCTCGGAATTCTGCTGAAGTTTAAAAATGCTTCAGAACTCTTCCATTGTTTTCGGAATTCTGCTGAAGTTTAAAAATGCTTCGGAACTCTTCCATTGTTCTCAGAATTCCACTGACGTTTAAAAATGCTTCGGAAATCTTCCATTGTTTTCAAAATTCCGCTGACGCTTAAAAATGCTTCAGAACTCTTCCATTGTTCTCGGAATTCCGCTGACGTTTAATAATGCTTCGCAACTTTTTCATTGTTCTTGGAATTCCGCTGACGGTTAAAAATGCTTCGGAACTCTTCAATTGTTCTCGGAATTCCGTTGAAGTTTAAAAATGCTTCGAAACTCTTCCATTGTTCTCGGAATTCTGCTGAAGTTTAAAAATGCTTCGGAACTCTTCCATTGTTCTCGGAATTCCGCTGACGTTTAATAATGCTTCGCAACTCTTTCATTGTTCTCGGAATTCCACTGACGTTTAAAAATGCTTCGGAACGCTTCCATTGTTCTCGGAATTCCGTTGAAGTTTAAAAATGCTTCGAAACTCTTCCATTGTTCTCGGAATTCTGCTGAAGTTTAAAAATGCTTCGGAACTCTTTCATTGTTCTCAGAATTCCGCTGACATTTAAAAATGCTTTGGTACTCTTCCATTGTTCTCGGAATTCCGCTGACATATAAAAATGCTTCGGAAATCTTGCATTGTTCTCGGCATTCCGCTGACGTTTAAAAATGCTTCGGAACTCTTCAATTGTTCTCGGAATTCTGCTGAACTTTTAAAATGCTTTGGAACTCTTCCATTGCTCTCGGAATTCTGCTGAAGTTTAAAAATGCTTCAGAACTCTTACATTGTTCTCGGAATTCTGCTGAAGTTTAAAAATGCTTCGGTACTCTTCCATTGTTCTCGGAATTCCGCTGACATATAAAAATGCTTCGGAAATCTTGCATTGTTCTCGGCATTCCACTGACGTTTAAAAATGCTTCAGAACTCTTCCATTGTTCTCGGAATTCTGCTGACGTTTAAAAATGCTTTGGAACTCTTCCATTGTTCTTGGAATTCTGCTGAAGTTTAAAAATGCTTCGGAACTCTTCCATTGTTCTCAGAATTCCGCTGACGTTTAAAAATGCTTCGGTACTCTTCCATTGTTCTCGCAATTCCACTGACATATAAAAATGCTTCGGAAATCTTGCATTGTTCTCGGCATTCCGCTGACGTTTAAAAATGCTTCGGAACTCTTCAATTGTTCTCGGAATTCTGCTGAAGTTTAAAATGCTTTGGAACTCTTCCATTGCTCTCGGAATTCTGCTGAAGTTTAAAAATGCTTCGGAACTCTTCCATTGTTCTTGGAATTCTGCTGAAGTTTAAAAATGTTTTGGAACTCTTCCATTGTTCTCAGAATTCCGCTGACGTTTAAAAATGCTTCGGAAATCTTCCATTGTTTTCAAAATTCCGCTGACATATAAAAATGCTTCGGAAATCTTGCATTGTTCTCGGCATTCCGCTGACGTTTAAAAATGCTTCAGAATTCTTCAATTGTTCTCGGAATTCTGCTGAACTTTTAAAATGCTTTGGAACTCTTCCATTGCTCTCGGAATTCTGCTGAAGTTTAAAAATGCTTCGGAACTCTTCCATTGTTCTCGGAATTCCGTTGAAGTTTAAAAATGCTTCGAAACTCTTCCATTGTTCTCGGAATTCTGCTGAAGTTTAAAAATGCTTCGGAACTCTTCCATTGTTCTCAGAATTCCGCTAACATTTAAAAATGCTTCAGAAATCTTCCATTGTTTTCAAAATTCCGCTGACGCTTAAATATGCTTCAGAACTCTTCCATTGTTCTCGGAATTCCGCTGACGTTTAATAATGCTTCGCAACTCTTTCATTGTACTCGGAATTCCGCTAACGTTTAAAAATGCTTCGGAACTCTTCCATTGTTCTCGGAATTCCGTTGAAGTTTAAAAATGCTTCGAAACTCTTCCATTGTTCTGGGAATTCTGCTGAAGTTTAAAAATGCTTCAGAACTCTTCCATTGTTCTCGGAATTCCGCTGATGTTTAAACATGCTTCAGAACTCATCCATTGTTCTCGGAATTCTGTTGAAGTTTAAAAATGCTTCTAAACTCTTCCATTGTTCTCGGAATTCTGCTGAAGTTTAAAAATGCTTCGGAACTCTTCCATTGTTCTCGGAATTCCGCTGACATATAAAAATGCTTCGGAAATCTTGCATTGTTCTCGGCATTCCGCTGACGTTTAAAAATGCTTCGGAACTCTTCAATTGTTCTCGGAATTCTGCTGAACTTTTAAAATGCTTTGGAACTCTTCCATTGCTCTCGCAATTCTGCTGAAGTTTAAAAATGCTTTGGACCTCTTCCATTGCTCTCGGAATTCTGCTGAAGTTTAAAAATGCTTCAGAACTCTTCCATTGTTCTCGGAATTCTGCTGTAGTTTAAAAATGCTTCGGAACTCTTCCATTGTTCTCAGAATTCCGCTGACGTTTAAAAATGCTTTGGAAATCTTCCATTGTTTTCAAAATTCCGCTGACGTTTAAAAATGCTTCAGAACTCTTCCATTGTTCTCGGAATTCCGCTGACGTTTTAAAATGCTTCGGAACTCTTCAATTGTTCTCGGAATTCTGTTGAACTTTTAAAATGCTTTGGAACTCTTCCATTGCTCTCGGAATTCTGCTGAAGTTTAAAAATGCTTCAGAACTCTTACATTGTTCTCGGAATTCTGCTGACGTTTAAAAATGCTTCGGAACTCTACCATTGTTCTCGGAATTCCGTTGAAGTTTAAAAATGCTTCGAAACTCTTCCATTGTTCTCGGAATTCTGCTGAAGTTTAAAAATGCTTCGGAACTCTTCCATTGTTCTCGGAATTCCGCTGACGTTTAATAATGCTTCGCAACTCTTTCATTGTTCTCGGAATTCCACTGACGTTTAAAAATGCTTCGGAACGCTTCCATTGTTCTCGGAATTCCGTTGAAGTTTAAAAATGCTTCGAAACTCTTCCATTGTTCTCGGAATTCTGCTGAAGTTTAAAAATGCTTCGGAACTCTTTCATTGTTCTCAGAATTCCGCTGACATTTAAAAATGCTTTGGTACTCTTCCATTGTTCTCGGAATTCCGCTGACATATAAAAATGCTTCGGAAATCTTGCATTGTTCTCGGCATTCCGCTGACGTTTAAAAATGCTTCGGAACTCTTCAATTGTTCTCGGAATTCTGCTGAACTTTTAAAATGCTTTGGAACTCTTCCATTGCTCTCGGAATTCTGCTGAAGTTTAAAAATGCTTCAGAACTCTTACATTGTTCTCGGAATTCTGCTGAAGTTTAAAAATGCTTCGGTACTCTTCCATTGTTCTCGGAATTCCGCTGACATATAAAAATGCTTCGGAAATCTTGCATTGTTCTCGGCATTCCACTGACGTTTAAAAATGCTTCGGAACTCTTCCATTGTTCTCAGAATTCCGCTGACGTTTAAAAATGCTTCGGAAATCTTCCATTGTTTTCAAAATTCCGCTGACGTTTAAAAATGCTTCAGAACTCTTCCATTGTTCTCGGAATTCCGCTGACGTTTAAAAATGCTTTGGAACTCTTCCATTGTTCTTGGAATTCTGCTGAAGTTTAAAAATGCTTCGGAACTCTTCCATTGTTCTCAGAATTCCGCTGACGTTTAAAAATGCTTCGGTACTCTTCCATTGTTCTCGCAATTCCACTGACATATAAAAATGCTTCGGAAATCTTGCATTGTTCTCGGCATTCCGCTGACGTTTAAAAATTCTTCGGAACTCTTCAATTGTTCTCGGAATTCTGCTGAAGTTTAAAATGCTTTGGAACTCTTCCATTGCTCTCGGAATTCTGCTGAAGTTTAAAAATGCTTCGGAACTCTTCCATTGTTCTTGGAATTCTGCTGAAGTTTAAAAATGTTTTGGAACTCTTCCATTGTTCTCAGAATTCCGCTGACGTTTAAAAATGCTTCGGAAATCTTCCATTGTTTTCAAAATTCCGCTGACATATAAAAATGCTTCGGAAATCTTGCATTGTTCTCGGCATTCCGCTGACGTTTAAAAATGCTTCAGAATTCTTCAATTGTTCTCGGAATTCTGCTGAACTTTTAAAATGCTTTGGAACTCTTCCATTGCTCTCGGAATTCTGCTGAAGTTTAAAAATGCTTCGGAACTCTTCCATTGTTCTCGGAATTCCGTTGAAGTTTAAAAATGCTTCGAAACTCTTCCATTGTTCTCGGAATTCTGCTGAAGTTTAAAAATGCTTCGGAACTCTTCCATTGTTCTCAGAATTCCGCTAACATTTAAAAATGCTTCAGAAATCTTCCATTGTTTTCAAAATTCCGCTGACGCTTAAATATGCTTCAGAACTCTTCCATTGTTCTCGGAATTCCGCTGACGTTTAATAATGCTTCGCAACGCTTTCATTGTACTCGGAATTCCGCTAACGTTTAAAAATGCTTCGGAACTCTTCCATTGTTCTCTAAATTCCGTTGAAGTTTAAAAATGCTTCGGAACTCTTCCATTGTTCTGGGAATTCTGCTGAAGTTTAAAAATGCTTCAGAACTCTTCCATTGTTCTCGGAATTCCGCTGATGTTTAAACATGCTTCGGAACTCATCCATTGTTCTCGGAATTCTGTTGAAGTTTAAAAATGCTTCTAAACTCTTCCATTGTTCTCGGAATTCTGCTGAAGTTTAAAAATGCTTTGGAACTCTTCCATTGTTCTCCAAATTCCGCTGAAGTTTAAAAATGCTTCGGAACCCTTCCATTGTTCTCGGAATTCTGCTGAAGTTTAAAAATGTTTCGGAACTCTTCCATTGTTCTCAGAATTCTGCTGAACTTTTAAAATGCTTTGGAACTCTTCCATTGCTCTCGCAATTCTGCTGACGTTTAAAAATGCTTCGGAACTCTTCCATTGTTCTCGGAATTCTGTTGACGTTTAAAAATGTTTCGGAACTCTTCCATTGTTCTCGGAATTCCGCTGACGTTTAAAAATGCTTCACAACTCTTCCATTGTTCTCGGAACTCCGCTGACTTTTAAAAATACTTCGAAACTCTTCCATTGTTCTCCAAATTCCGCTGAAGTTTAAAAATGCTTCGGAACCCTTCCATTGTTCTCGGAATTCTGCTGAAGTTTAAAAATGTTTCGGAACTCTTCCATTGTTCTCAGAATTCCGCTGAAGTTTAAAAATGCTTCGGACCTCTTCCATTGTTCTAGGAATTCTGCTGAAGTTTAAAAATTCATCTGAACTCTTCCATTATTCTCGGAATTCGTGTGAATTTTAAAAATGCTTCGGAACTCTTCTATTGTTCTCGGAATTCCGCTGAAGTTTAAAAATGCTTAAAATCTCTTACATTGTACTCGGAAATCCGCTGAAGTTTAAAAATGCTTCGGAACTCTTCCATTGCTCTCGGAATTCTGCTGAAGTTTAAAAATGCTTCAGAACTCTTACATTGTTCTCGGAATTCTGCTGACGTTTAAAAATGCTTCGGTACTCTTCCTTTGTTCTCGGAATTCCGCTGACATATAAAAATGCTTCGGAAATCTTGCATTGTTCTCGGCATTCCGCTGACGTTTAAAAATGCTTCGTAACTTTTCAATTGTTCTCGGAATTCTGCCGAACTTTTAAAATGCTTTGGAACTCTTCCATTGCTCTCGGAATTCTGCTGAAGTTTAAAAATGCTTCAGAACTCTTCCATTGTTCTCGGAATTCTGCTGTAGTTTAAAAATGCTTCGGAACTCTTCCATTGTTCTCAGAATTCCGCTGACGTTTAAAAATGCTTCGGAAATCTTCCATTGTTTTCAAAATTCCGCTGACGTTTAAAAATGCTTCAGAACTCTTCCATTGTTCTCGGAATTCTGCTGTAGTTTAAAAATGCTTTGGAACTCTTCCATTGTTCTCAGAATTCCGCTGACGTTTAAAAATGCTTCGGAAATCTTCCATTGTTTTCAAAATTCCGCTGACGTTTAAAAATGCTTCAGAACTCTTCCATTGTTCTCGGAATTCCGCTGACTTTTAAAAATACTTCGAAACTCTTCCATTGTTCTCCAAATTCTGCTGAAGTTTAAAAATGCTTCGGAACTCTTCCATTGTTCTCGGAATTCCGCTGACGTTTAAAAATGCTTCACAACTCTTCCATTGTTCTCGGAATTCCACTGACTTTTAAAAATACTTCGAAACTCTTCCATTGTTCTCCAAATTCCGCTGAAGTTTAAAAATGCTTCGGAACCCTTCCGTTGTTCTCGGAATTCTGCTGAAGTTTAAAAATGCTTCGGAACTCTTCCATTGTTCTCAGAATTCTGCTGACGTTTAAAAATGCTTCGGAACTCTTCCATTGTTCTCGGAATTCCGCTGAAGTTTAAAAATGCTTCGGACCTCTTCCATTGTTCTAGGAATTCTGCTGAAGTCTAAAAATTCATCTGAACTCTTCCATTATTCTCGGAATTCGTGTGAATTTTAAAAATGCTTCGGAACTCTTCTATTGTTCTCGGAATTCCGCTGAAGTTTAAAAATGCTTAAAATCTCTTACATTGTACTCGGAATTCCGCTGAAGTTTAAAAATGCTTCGGAACTCTTCCATTGCTCTCGGAATTCTGCTGAAGTTTAAAAATGCTTCGGTACTCTTCCTTTGTTCTCGGAATTCCGCTGACATATAAAAATGCTTCGGAAATCTTGCATTGTTCTCGGCATTCCGCTGACGTTTAAAAATGCTTCGGAACTCTTCAATTGTTCTCGGAATTCTGCCGAACTTTTAAAATGCTTTGGAACTCTTCCATTGCTCTCGGAATTCTGCTGAAGTTTAAAAATGCTTCAGAACTCTTCCATTGTTCTCGGAATTCTGCTGTAGTTTAAAAATGCTTCGGAACTCTTCCATTGTTCTCAGAATTCCGCTGACGTTTAAAAATGCTTCGGAAATCTTCCATTGTTTTCAAAATTCCGCTGACGTTTAAAAATGCTTCAGAACTCTTCCATTGTTCTCGGAATTCCGCTGACGTTTTAAAATGCTTCGGTACTCTTCCATTGTTCTCGGAATTCCGCTGACATATAAAAATGCTTCGGAAATCTTGCATTGTTCTCGGCATTCC
Source organism: Phyllobates terribilis (assembly GCF_046119375.1). Lineage (NCBI taxonomy): Eukaryota > Metazoa > Chordata > Amphibia > Anura > Dendrobatidae > Phyllobates > Phyllobates terribilis. The sequence continues at coordinate 18,739,399 of NW_027362782.1, forward strand.
GCTGACGTTTAAAAATGCTTCGGAACTCTTCCATTGTTCTCAGAATTCCGCTGACGTTTAAAAATGCTTCGGAAATCTTCCATAGTTTTCAAAATTCCGCTGACGTTTAAAAATGCTTCAGAACTCTTCCATTGTTCTCGGAATTCCGCTGACGTTTAAAAATGCTTTGGAACTCTTCCATTATTCTCGGAAATCTGCTGAAGTTTAAAAATGCTTCGGAACTCTTCCATTGTTCTCAGAATTCCGCTGAAGTTTAAAAATGCTTCGGTACTCTTCCATTGTTCTCGGAATTCCGCTGACATATAAAAATGCTTCGGAAATCTTGCATTGTTCTCGGCATTCCGCTGACGTTTAAAAATGCTTCGGAACTCTTCAATTGTTCTCGGAATTCTGCTGAATTTTTAAAATGCTTTGGAACTCTTCCATTGCTCTCGTAATTCTGCTGAAGTTTAAAAATGCTTCAGAACTCTTCCATTGTTTTCGGAATTCTGCTGAAGTTTAAAAATGCTTCGGAACTCTTCCATTGTTCTCAGAATTCCACTGACGTTTAAAAATGCTTCGGAAATCTTCCATTGTTTTCAAAATTCCGCTGACGCTTAAAAATGCTTCAGAACTCTTCCATTGTTCTCGGAATTCCGCTGACGTTTAATAATGCTTCGCAACTTTTTCATTGTTCTCGGAATTCCGCTGACGGTTAAAAATGCTTCGGAACTCTTCAATTGTTCTCGGAATTCTGTTGAACTTTTAAAATGCTTTGGAACTCTTCCATTGCTCTCGGAATTCTGCTGAAGTTTAAAAATGCTTCAGAACTCTTACATTGTTCTCGGAATTCTGCTGACGTTTAAAAATGCTTCGGAACTCTACCATTGTTCTCGGAATTCCGTTGAAGTTTAAAAATGCTTCGAAACTCTTCCATTGTTCTCGGAATTCTGCTGAAGTTTAAAAATGCTTCGGAACTCTTCCATTGTTCTCGGAATTCCGCTGACGTTTAATAATGCTTCGCAACTCTTTCATTGTTCTCGGAATTCCACTGACGTTTAAAAATGCTTCGGAATGCTTCCATTGTTCTCGGAATTCCGTTGAAGTTTAAAAATGCTTCGAAACTCTTCCATTGTTCTCGGAATTCTGCTGAAGTTTAAAAATGCTTCGGAACTCTTTCATTGTTCTCAGAATTCCGCTGACATTTAAAAATGCTTTGGTACTCTTCCATTGTTCTCGGAATTCCGCTGACATATAAAAATGCTTCGGAAATCTTGCATTGTTCTCGGCATTCCGCTGACGTTTAAAAATGCTTCGGAACTCTTCAATTGTTCTCGGAATTCTGCTGAACTTTTAAAATGCTTTGGAACTCTTCCATTGCTCTCGGAATTCTGCTGAAGTTTAAAAATGCTTCAGAACTCTTACATTGTTCTCGGAATTCTGCTGAAGTTTAAAAATGCTTCGGTACTCTTCCATTGTTCTCGGAATTCCGCTGACATATAAAAATGCTTCGGAAATCTTGCATTGTTCTCGGCATTCCGCTGACGTTTAAAAATGCTTCGGAACTCTTCCATTGTTCTCAGAATTCCGCTGACGTTTAAAAATGCTTCGGAAATCTTCCATTGTTTTCAAAATTCCGCTGACGTTTAAAAATGCTTCAGAACTCTTCCATTGTTCTCGGAATTCCGCTGACGTTTAAAAATGCTTTGGAACTCTTCCATTGTTCTTGGAATTCTGCTGAAGTTTAAAAATGCTTCGGAACTCTTCCATTGTTCTCAGAATTCCGCTGACGTTTAAAAATGCTTCGGTACTCTTCCATTGTTCTCGGAATTCCACTGACATATAAAAATGCTTCGGAAATCTGGCATTGTTCTCGGCATTCCGCTGACGTTTAAAAATGCTTCGGAACTCTTCAATTGTTCTCGGAATTCTGCTGAAGTTTAAAATGCTTTGGAACTCTTCCATTGCTCTCGGAATTCTGCTGAAGTTTAAAAATGCTTCGGAACTCTTCCATTGTTCTCGGAATTCTGCTGAAGTTTAAAAATGTTTTGGAACTCTTCCATTGTTCTCAGAATTCCGCTGACGTTTAAAAATGCTTCGGAAATCTTCCATTGTTTTCAAAATTCCGCTGACATATAAAAATGCTTCGGAAATCTTGCATTGTTCTCGGCATTCCGCTGACGTTTAAAAATGCTTCAGAATTCTTCAATTGTTTTCGGAATTCTGCTGAACTTTTAAAATGCTTTGGAACTCTTCCATTGCTCTCGGAATTCTGCTGAAGTTTAAAAATGCTTCGGAACTCTTCCATTGTTCTCGGAATTCCGTTGAAGTTTAAAAATGCTTCGAAACTCTTCCATTGTTCTCGGAATTCTGCTGAAGTTTAAAAATGCTTCGGAACTCTTCCATTGTTCTCAGAATTCCGCTAACGTTTAAAAATGCTTCAGAAATCTTCCATTGTTTTCAAAATTCCGCTGACGCTTAAATATGCTTCAGAACTCTTCCATTGTTCTCGGAATTCCGCTGATGTTTAAAAATGCTTCACAACTCTTCCATTGTTCTCGGAATTCCGCTGACTTTTAAAAATAGTTCGAAACTCTTCCATTGTTCTCCAAATTCCGCTGAAGTTTAAAAATGCTTCGGAACCCTTCCATTGTTCTCGGAATTCTGCTGAAGTTTAAAAATGCTTCGGAAATCTTCCATTGTTTTCAAAATTCCGCTGACGTTTAAAAATGCTTCAGAACTCTTCCATTGTTCTCGGAATTCCGCTGACGTTTTAAAATGCTTCGGTACTCTTCCATTGTTCTCGGAATTCCGCTGACATATAAAAATGCTTCGGAAATCTTGCATTGTTCTCGGCATTCCGCTGACGTTTAAAAATGCTTCGGAACTCTTCCATTGTTCTCAGAATTCCGCTGACGTTTAAAAATGCTTCGGAAATCTTCCATAGTTTTCAAAATTCCGCTGACGTTTAAAAATGCTTCAGAACTCTTCCATTGTTCTCGGAATTCCGCTGACGTTTAAAAATGCTTTGGAACTCTTCCATTATTCTCGGAAATCTGCTGAAGTTTAAAAATGCTTCGGAACTCTTCCATTGTTCTCAGAATTCCGCTGAAGTTTAAAAATGCTTCGGTACTCTTCCATTGTTCTCGGAATTCCGCTGACATATAAAAATGCTTCGGAAATCTTGCATTGTTCTCGGCATTCCGCTGACGTTTAAAAATGCTTCGGAACTCTTCAATTGTTCTCGGAATTCTGCTGAATTTTTAAAATGCTTTGGAACTCTTCCATTGCTCTCGTAATTCTGCTGAAGTTTAAAAATGCTTCAGAACTCTTCCATTGTTTTCGGAATTCTGCTGAAGTTTAAAAATGCTTCGGAACTCTTCCATTGTTCTCAGAATTCCACTGACGTTTAAAAATGCTTCGGAAATCTTCCATTGTTTTCAAAATTCCGCTGACGCTTAAAAATGCTTCAGAACTCTTCCATTGTTCTCGGAATTCCGCTGACGTTTAATAATGCTTCGCAACTTTTTCATTGTTCTCGGAATTCCGCTGACGGTTAAAAATGCTTCGGAACTCTTCAATTGTTCTCGGAATTCTGTTGAACTTTTAAAATGCTTTGGAACTCTTCCATTGCTCTCGGAATTCTGCTGAAGTTTAAAAATGCTTCAGAACTCTTACATTGTTCTCGGAATTCTGCTGACGTTTAAAAATGCTTCGGAACTCTACCATTGTTCTCGGAATTCCGTTGAAGTTTAAAAATGCTTCGAAACTCTTCCATTGTTCTCGGAATTCTGCTGAAGTTTAAAAATGCTTCGGAACTCTTCCATTGTTCTCGGAATTCCGCTGACGTTTAATAATGCTTCGCAACTCTTTCATTGTTCTCGGAATTCCACTGACGTTTAAAAATGCTTCGGAATGCTTCCATTGTTCTCGGAATTCCGTTGAAGTTTAAAAATGCTTCGAAACTCTTCCATTGTTCTCGGAATTCTGCTGAAGTTTAAAAATGCTTCGGAACTCTTTCATTGTTCTCAGAATTCCGCTGACATTTAAAAATGCTTTGGTACTCTTCCATTGTTCTCGGAATTCCGCTGACATATAAAAATGCTTCGGAAATCTTGCATTGTTCTCGGCATTCCGCTGACGTTTAAAAATGCTTCGGAACTCTTCAATTGTTCTCGGAATTCTGCTGAACTTTTAAAATGCTTTGGAACTCTTCCATTGCTCTCGGAATTCTGCTGAAGTTTAAAAATGCTTCAGAACTCTTACATTGTTCTCGGAATTCTGCTGAAGTTTAAAAATGCTTCGGTACTCTTCCATTGTTCTCGGAATTCCGCTGACATATAAAAATGCTTCGGAAATCTTGCATTGTTCTCGGCATTCCGCTGACGTTTAAAAATGCTTCGGAACTCTTCCATTGTTCTCAGAATTCCGCTGACGTTTAAAAATGCTTCGGAAATCTTCCATTGTTTTCAAAATTCCGCTGACGTTTAAAAATGCTTCAGAACTCTTCCATTGTTCTCGGAATTCCGCTGACGTTTAAAAATGCTTTGGAACTCTTCCATTGTTCTTGGAATTCTGCTGAAGTTTAAAAATGCTTCGGAACTCTTCCATTGTTCTCAGAATTCCGCTGACGTTTAAAAATGCTTCGGTACTCTTCCATTGTTCTCGGAATTCCACTGACATATAAAAATGCTTCGGAAATCTGGCATTGTTCTCGGCATTCCGCTGACGTTTAAAAATGCTTCGGAACTCTTCAATTGTTCTCGGAATTCTGCTGAAGTTTAAAATGCTTTGGAACTCTTCCATTGCTCTCGGAATTCTGCTGAAGTTTAAAAATGCTTCGGAACTCTTCCATTGTTCTCGGAATTCTGCTGAAGTTTAAAAATGTTTTGGAACTCTTCCATTGTTCTCAGAATTCCGCTGACGTTTAAAAATGCTTCGGAAATCTTCCATTGTTTTCAAAATTCCGCTGACATATAAAAATGCTTCGGAAATCTTGCATTGTTCTCGGCATTCCGCTGACGTTTAAAAATGCTTCAGAATTCTTCAATTGTTTTCGGAATTCTGCTGAACTTTTAAAATGCTTTGGAACTCTTCCATTGCTCTCGGAATTCTGCTGAAGTTTAAAAATGCTTCGGAACTCTTCCATTGTTCTCGGAATTCCGTTGAAGTTTAAAAATGCTTCGAAACTCTTCCATTGTTCTCGGAATTCTGCTGAAGTTTAAAAATGCTTCGGAACTCTTCCATTGTTCTCAGAATTCCGCTAACGTTTAAAAATGCTTCAGAAATCTTCCATTGTTTTCAAAATTCCGCTGACGCTTAAATATGCTTCAGAACTCTTCCATTGTTCTCGGAATTCCGCTGATGTTTAAAAATGCTTCACAACTCTTCCATTGTTCTCGGAATTCCGCTGACTTTTAAAAATAGTTCGAAACTCTTCCATTGTTCTCCAAATTCCGCTGAAGTTTAAAAATGCTTCGGAACCCTTCCATTGTTCTCGGAATTCTGCTGAAGTTTAAAAATGCTTCGGAACTCTTCCATTGTTCTCAGAATTCTGCTGACGTTTAAAAATGCTTCGGAACTCTTCCATTGTTCTCGGAATTCCGCTGAAGTTTAAAAATGCTTCGGACCTCTTCCATTGTTCTAGGAATTCTGCTGAAGTCTAAAAATTCATCTGAACTCTTCCATTATTCTCGGAATTCGTGTGAATTTTAAAAATGCTTCGGAACTCTTCTATTGTTCTCGGAATTCCGCTGAAGTTTAAAAATGCTTAAAATCTCTTACATTGTACTCGGAATTCCGCTGAAGTTTAAAAATGCTTCGGAACTCTTCCATTGCTCTCGGAATTCTGCTGAAGTTTAAAAATGCTTCAGAACTCTTACATTGTTCTCGGAATTCTGCTGACGTTTAAAAATGCTTCGGTACTCTTCCTTTGTTCTCGGAATTCCGCTGACATATAAAAATGCTTCGGAAATCTTGCATTGTTCTCGGCATTCCGCTGACGTTTAAAAATGCTTCGGAACTCTTCAATTGTTCTCGGAATTCTGCCGAACTTTTAAAATGCTTTGGAACTCTTCCATTGCTCTCGGAATTCTGCTGAAGTTTAAAAATGCTTCAGAACTCTTCCATTGTTCTCGGAATTCTGCTGTAGTTTAAAAATGCTACGGAACTCTTCCATTGTTCTCAGAATTCCGCTGACGTTTAAAAATGATTTGGAAATCTTCCATTGTTTTCAAAATTCCGCTGACGTTTAAAAATGCTTCAGAACTCTTCCATTGTTCTCGGAATTCCGCTGACGTTTTAAAATGCTTCGGTACTCTTCCATTGTTCTCGGAATTCTGCTGAAGTTTAAAAATGCTTCGGAACTCTTCCATTGTTCTCAGAATTCCGCTAACGTTTAAAAATGCTTCAGAAATCTTCCATTGTTTTCAAAATTCCGCTGACGCTTAAATATGCTTCAGAACTCTTCCATTGTTCTCGGAATTCCGCTGACGTTTAATAATGCTTCGCAACTCTTTCATTGTACTCGGAATTCCGCTAATATTTAAAAATGCTTCGGAACTCTTCCATTGTTCTCGGAATTCCGTTGAAGTTTAAAAATGCTTCGAAACTCTTCCATTGTTCTGGGAATTCTGCTGAAGTTTAAAAATGCTTCAGAACTCTTCCATTGTTCTCGGAATTCCGCTGATGTTTAAACATGCTTCGGAACTCTTCCATTGTTCTCGGAATTCTGCTGAAGTTTAAAAATGCTTCGGTACTCTTCCTTTGTTCTCGGAATTCCGCTGACATATAAAAATGCTTCGGAAATCTTGCATTGTTCTCGGCATTCCGCTGACGTTTAAAAATGCTTCGGAACTCTTCAATTGTTCTCGGAATTCTGCCGAACTTTTAAAATGCTTTGGAACTCTTCCATTGCTCTCGGAATTCTGCTGAAGTTTAAAAATGCTTCAGAACTCTTCCATTGTTCTCGGAATTCTGCTGTAGTTTAAAAATGCTTCGGAACTCTTCCATTGTTCTCAGAATTCCGCTGACGTTTAAAAATGCTTCGGAAATCTTCCATTGTTTTCAAAATTCCGCTGACGTTTAAAAATGCTTCAGAACTCTTCCATTGTTCTCGGAATTCCGCTGACGTTTTAAAATGCTTCGGTACTCTTCCATTGTTCTCGGAATTCCGCTGACATATAAAAATGCTTCGGAAATCTTGCATTGTTCTCGGCATTCCGCTGACGTTTAAAAATGCTTCGGAACTCTTCCATTGTTCTCAGAATTCCGCTGACGTTTAAAAATGCTTCGGAAATCTTCCATAGTTTTCAAAATTCCGCTGACGTTTAAAAATGCTTCAGAACTCTTCCATTGTTCTCGGAATTCCGCTGACGTTTAAAAATGCTTTGGAACTCTTCCATTATTCTCGGAAATCTGCTGAAGTTTAAAAATGCTTCGGAACTCTTCCATTGTTCTCAGAATTCCGCTGAAGTTTAAAAATGCTTCGGTACTCTTCCATTGTTCTCGGAATTCCGCTGACATATAAAAATGCTTCGGAAATCTTGCATTGTTCTCGGCATTCCGCTGACGTTTAAAAATGCTTCGGAACTCTTCAATTGTTCTCGGAATTCTGCTGAATTTTTAAAATGCTTTGGAACTCTTCCATTGCTCTCGTAATTCTGCTGAAGTTTAAAAATGCTTCAGAACTCTTCCATTGTTTTCGGAATTCTGCTGAAGTTTAAAAATGCTTCGGAACTCTTCCATTGTTCTCAGAATTCCACTGACGTTTAAAAATGCTTCGGAAATCTTCCATTGTTTTCAAAATTCCGCTGACGCTTAAAAATGCTTCAGAACTCTTCCATTGTTCTCGGAATTCCGCTGACGTTTAATAATGCTTCGCAACTTTTTCATTGTTCTCGGAATTCCGCTGACGGTTAAAAATGCTTCGGAACTCTTCAATTGTTCTCGGAATTCTGTTGAACTTTTAAAATGCTTTGGAACTCTTCCATTGCTCTCGGAATTCTGCTGAAGTTTAAAAATGCTTCAGAACTCTTACATTGTTCTCGGAATTCTGCTGACGTTTAAAAATGCTTCGGAACTCTACCATTGTTCTCGGAATTCCGTTGAAGTTTAAAAATGCTTCGAAACTCTTCCATTGTTCTCGGAATTCTGCTGAAGTTTAAAAATGCTTCGGAACTCTTCCATTGTTCTCGGAATTCCGCTGACGTTTAATAATGCTTCGCAACTCTTTCATTGTTCTCGGAATTCCACTGACGTTTAAAAATGCTTCGGAATGCTTCCATTGTTCTCGGAATTCCGTTGAAGTTTAAAAATGCTTCGAAACTCTTCCATTGTTCTCGGAATTCTGCTGAAGTTTAAAAATGCTTCGGAACTCTTTCATTGTTCTCAGAATTCCGCTGACATTTAAAAATGCTTTGGTACTCTTCCATTGTTCTCGGAATTCCGCTGACATATAAAAATGCTTCGGAAATCTTGCATTGTTCTCGGCATTCCGCTGACGTTTAAAAATGCTTCGGAACTCTTCAATTGTTCTCGGAATTCTGCTGAACTTTTAAAATGCTTTGGAACTCTTCCATTGCTCTCGGAATTCTGCTGAAGTTTAAAAATGCTTCAGAACTCTTACATTGTTCTCGGAATTCTGCTGAAGTTTAAAAATGCTTCGGTACTCTTCCATTGTTCTCGGAATTCCGCTGACATATAAAAATGCTTCGGAAATCTTGCATTGTTCTCGGCATTCCGCTGACGTTTAAAAATGCTTCGGAACTCTTCCATTGTTCTCAGAATTCCGCTGACGTTTAAAAATGCTTCGGAAATCTTCCATTGTTTTCAAAATTCCGCTGACGTTTAAAAATGCTTCAGAACTCTTCCATTGTTCTCGGAATTCCGCTGACGTTTAAAAATGCTTTGGAACTCTTCCATTGTTCTTGGAATTCTGCTGAAGTTTAAAAATGCTTCGGAACTCTTCCATTGTTCTCAGAATTCCGCTGACGTTTAAAAATGCTTCGGTACTCTTCCATTGTTCTCGGAATTCCACTGACATATAAAAATGCTTCGGAAATCTGGCATTGTTCTCGGCATTCCGCTGACGTTTAAAAATGCTTCGGAACTCTTCAATTGTTCTCGGAATTCTGCTGAAGTTTAAAATGCTTTGGAACTCTTCCATTGCTCTCGGAATTCTGCTGAAGTTTAAAAATGCTTCGGAACTCTTCCATTGTTCTCGGAATTCTGCTGAAGTTTAAAAATGTTTTGGAACTCTTCCATTGTTCTCAGAATTCCGCTGACGTTTAAAAATGCTTCGGAAATCTTCCATTGTTTTCAAAATTCCGCTGACATATAAAAATGCTTCGGAAATCTTGCATTGTTCTCGGCATTCCGCTGACGTTTAAAAATGCTTCAGAATTCTTCAATTGTTTTCGGAATTCTGCTGAACTTTTAAAATGCTTTGGAACTCTTCCATTGCTCTCGGAATTCTGCTGAAGTTTAAAAATGCTTCGGAACTCTTCCATTGTTCTCGGAATTCCGTTGAAGTTTAAAAATGCTTCGAAACTCTTCCATTGTTCTCGGAATTCTGCTGAAGTTTAAAAATGCTTCGGAACTCTTCCATTGTTCTCAGAATTCCGCTAACGTTTAAAAATGCTTCAGAAATCTTCCATTGTTTTCAAAATTCCGCTGACGCTTAAATATGCTTCAGAACTCTTCCATTGTTCTCGGAATTCCGCTGATGTTTAAAAATGCTTCACAACTCTTCCATTGTTCTCGGAATTCCGCTGACTTTTAAAAATAGTTCGAAACTCTTCCATTGTTCTCGGAATTCTGCTGAAGTTTAAAAATGCTTCGGAACTCTTCCATTGTTCTCAGAATTCTGCTGACGTTTAAAAATGCTTCGGAACTCTTCCATTGTTCTCGGAATTCCGCTGAAGTTTAAAAATGCTTCGGACCTCTTCCATTGTTCTAGGAATTCTGCTGAAGTCTAAAAATTCATCTGAACTCTTCCATTATTCTCGGAATTCGTGTGAATTTTAAAAATGCTTCGGAACTCTTCTATTGTTCTCGGAATTCCGCTGAAGTTTAAAAATGCTTAAAATCTCTTACATTGTACTCGGAATTCCGCTGAAGTTTAAAAATGCTTCGGAACTCTTCCATTGCTCTCGGAATTCTGCTGAAGTTTAAAAATGCTTCAGAACTCTTACATTGTTCTCGGAATTCTGCTGACGTTTAAAAATGCTTCGGTACTCTTCCTTTGTTCTCGGAATTCCGCTGACATATAAAAATGCTTCGGAAATCTTGCATTGTTCTCGGCATTCCGCTGACGTTTAAAAATGCTTCGGAACTCTTCAATTGTTCTCGGAATTCTGCCGAACTTTTAAAATGCTTTGGAACTCTTCCATTGCTCTCGGAATTCTGCTGAAGTTTAAAAATGCTTCAGAACTCTTCCATTGTTCTCGGAATTCTGCTGTAGTTTAAAAATGCTACGGAACTCTTCCATTGTTCTCAGAATTCCGCTGACGTTTAAAAATGATTTGGAAATCTTCCATTGTTTTCAAAATTCCGCTGACGTTTAAAAATGCTTCAGAACTCTTCCATTGTTCTCGGAATTCCGCTGACGTTTTAAAATGCTTCGGTACTCTTCCATTGTTCTCGGAATTCTGCTGAAGTTTAAAAATGCTTCGGAACTCTTCCATTGTTCTCAGAATTCCGCTAACGTTTAAAAATGCTTCAGAAATCTTCCATTGTTTTCAAAATTCCGCTGACGCTTAAATATGCTTCAGAACTCTTCCATTGTTCTCGGAATTCCGCTGACGTTTAATAATGCTTCGCATCTCTTTCATTGTACTCGGAATTCCGCTAATATTTAAAAATGCTTCGGAACTCTTCCATTGTTCTCGGAATTCCGTTGAAGTTTAAAAATGCTTCGAAACTCTTCCATTGTTCTGGGAATTCTGCTGAAGTTTAAAAATGCTTCAGAACTCTTCCATTGTTCTCGGAATTCCGCTGATGTTTAAACATGCTTCGGAACTCTTCCATTGTTCTCGGAATTCTGTTGAAGTTTAAAAATGCTTCTAAACTCTTCCATTGTTCTCGGAATTCTGCTGAAGTTTAAAAATGCTTCGGAACTCTTCCATTGTTCTCGGAATTCCGCTGACATATAAAAATGCTTCGGAAATCTTGCATTGTTCTCGGCATTCCGCTGACGTTTAAAAATGCTTCGGAACTCTTCAATTGTTCTCGGAATTCTGCTGAACTTTTAAAATGCTTTGGAACTCTTCCATTGCTCTCGCAATTCTGCTGACGTTTAAAAATGCTTCGGAACTCTTCCATTGTTCTCGGAATTCTGTTGACGTTTAAAAATGCTTCGGAACTCTTCCATTGTTCTCGGAATTCCGCTGACGTTTAAAAATGCTTCACAACTCTTCCATTGTTCTCGGAATTCCGCTGACGTTTAAAAATGTTTCGGAACTCTTCCATTGTTCTCGGAATTCCGCTGACGTTTAAAAATGCTTCACAACTCTTCCATTGTTCTCGGAATTCCGCTGACGTTTAAAAATGCTTCGGACCTCTTCCATTGTTCTAGGAATTCTGCTGAAGTTTAAAAATTCATCTGAACTCTTCCATTATTCTCGGAATTCGTGTGAATTTTAAAAATGCTTCGGAACTCTTCTATTGTTCTCGGAATTCCGCTGAAGTTTAAAAATGCTTAAAATCTCTTACATTGTACTCGTAATTCCGCTGAAGTTTAAAAATGCTTCGGAACTCTTCCATTGTTCTCAGAATTCCGCTGACGTTTAAAAATGCTTTGGAAATCTTCCATTGTTTTCAAAATTCCGCTGACGTTTAAAAATGCTTCAGAACTCTTCCATTGTTCTCGGAATTCCGCTGACGTTTTAAAATGCTTCGGTACTCTTCCATTGTTCTCGGAATTCCGCTGACATATAAAAATGCTTCGGAAATCTTGCATTGTTCTCGGCATTCCGCTGACGTTTAAAAATGCTTCGGAACTCTTCCATTGTTCTCAGAATTCCGCTGACGTTTAAAAATGCTTCGGAAATCTTCCATAGTTTTCAAAATTCCGCTGAAGTTTAAAAATGCTTCAGAACTCTTCCATTGTTCTCGGAATTCCGCTGACGTTTAAAAATGCTTTGGAACTCTTCCATTATTCTCGGAAATCTGCTGAAGTTTAAAAATGCTTCGGAACTCTTCCATTGTTCTCAGAATTCCGCTGAAGTTTAAAAATGCTTCGGTACTCTTCCATTGTTCTCGGAATTCCGCTGACATATAAAAATGCTTCGGAAATCTTGCATTGTTCTCGGCATTCCGCTGACGTTTAAAAATGCTTCGGAACTCTTCAATTGTTCTCGGAATTCTGCTGAACTTTTAAAATGCTTTGGAACTCTTCCATTGCTCTCGGAATTCTGCTGAAGTTTAAAAATGCTTCAGAACTCTTCCATTGTTTTCGGAATTCTGCTGAAGTTTAAAAATGCTTCGGAACTCTTCCATTGTTCTCAGAATTCCACTGACGTTTAAAAATGCTTCGGAAATCTTCCATTGTTTTCAAAATTCCGCTGACGCTTAAAAATGCTTCAGAACTCTTCCATTGTTCTCGGAATTCCGCTGACGTTTAATAATGCTTCGCAACTTTTTCATTGTTCTTGGAATTCCGCTGACGGTTAAAAATGCTTCGGAACTCTTCAATTGTTCTCGGAATTCCGTTGAAGTTTAAAAATGCTTCGAAACTCTTCCATTGTTCTCGGAATTCTGCTGAAGTTTAAAAATGCTTCGGAACTCTTCCATTGTTCTCGGAATTCCGCTGACGTTTAATAATGCTTCGCAACTCTTTCATTGTTCTCGGAATTCCACTGACGTTTAAAAATGCTTCGGAACGCTTCCATTGTTCTCGGAATTCCGTTGAAGTTTAAAAATGCTTCGAAACTCTTCCATTGTTCTCGGAATTCTGCTGAAGTTTAAAAATGCTTCAGAACTCTTCCATTGTTCTCGGAATTCCGCTGATGTTTAAACATGCTTCGGAACTCATCCATTGTTCTCGGAATTCTGTTGAAGTTTAAAAATGCTTCTAAACTCTTCCATTGTTCTCGGAATTCTGCTGAAGTTTAAAAATGCTTTGGAACTCTTCCATTGTTCTCCAAATTCCGCTGAAGTTTAAAAATGCTTCGGAACCCTTCCATTGTTCTCGGAATTCTGCTGAAGTTTAAAAATGTTTCGGAACTCTTCCATTGTTCTCAGAATTCTGCTGAACTTTTAAAATGCTTTGGAACTCTTCCATTGCTCTCGCAATTCTGCTGACGTTTAAAAATGCTTCGGAACTCTTCCATTGTTCTCGGAATTCTGTTGACGTTTAAAAATGTTTCGGAACTCTTCCATTGTTCTCGGAATTCCGCTGACGTTTAAAAATGCTTCACAACTCTTCCATTGTTCTCGGAACTCCGCTGACTTTTAAAAATACTTCGAAACTCTTCCATTGTTCTCCAAATTCCGCTGAAGTTTAAAAATGCTTCGGAACCCTTCCATTGTTCTCGGAATTCTGCTGAAGTTTAAAAATGTTTCGGAACTCTTCCATTGTTCTCAGAATTCCGCTGAAGTTTAAAAATGCTTCGGACCTCTTCCATTGTTCTAGGAATTCTGCTGAAGTTTAAAAATTCATCTGAACTCTTCCATTATTCTCGGAATTCGTGTGAATTTTAAAAATGCTTCGGAACTCTTCTATTGTTCTCGGAATTCCGCTGAAGTTTAAAAATGCTTAAAATCTCTTACATTGTACTCTTAAATCCGCTGAAGTTTAAAAATGCTTCGGAACTCTTCCATTGCTCTCGGAATTCTGCTGAAGTTTAAAAATGCTTCAGAACTCTTACATTGTTCTCGGAATTCTGCTGACGTTTAAAAATGCTTCGGTACTCTTCCTTTGTTCTCGGAATTCCGCTGACATATAAAAATGCTTCGGAAATCTTGCATTGTTCTCGGCATTCCGCTGACGTTTAAAAATGCTTCGTAACTTTTCAATTGTTCTCGGAATTCTGCCGAACTTTTAAAATGCTTTGGAACTCTTCCATTGCTCTCGGAATTCTGCTGAAGTTTAAAAATGCTTCAGAACTCTTCCATTGTTCTCGGAATTCTGCTGTAGTTTAAAAATGCTTCGGAACTCTTCCATTGTTCTCAGAATTCCGCTGACGTTTAAAAATGCTTCGGAAATCTTCCATTGTTTTCAAAATTCCGCTGACGTTTAAAAATGCTTCAGAACTCTTCCATTGTTCTCGGAATTCCGCTGACTTTTAAAAATACTTCGAAACTCTTCCATTGTTCTCCAAATTCTGCTGAAGTTTAAAAATGCTTCGGAACTCTTCCATTGTTCTCGGAATTCCGCTGACGTTTAAAAATGCTTCACAACTCTTCCATTGTTCTCGGAATTCCACTGACTTTTAAAAATACTTCGAAACTCTTCCATTGTTCTCCAAATTCCGCTGAAGTTTAAAAATGCTTCGGAACCCTTCCGTTGTTCTCGGAATTCTGCTGAAGTTTAAAAATGCTTCGGAACTCTTCCATTGTTCTCAGAATTCTGCTGACGTTTAAAAATGCTTCGGAACTCTTCCATTGTTCTCGGAATTCCGCTGAAGTTTAAAAATGCTTCGGACCTCTTCCATTGTTCTAGGAATTCTGCTGAAGTCTAAAAATTCATCTGAACTCTTCCATTATTCTCGGAATTCGTGTGAATTTTAAAAATGCTTCGGAACTCTTCTATTGTTCTCGGAATTCCGCTGAAGTTTAAAAATGCTTAAAATCTCTTACATTGTACTCGGAATTCCGCTGAAGTTTAAAAATGCTTCGGAACTCTTCCATTGCTCTCGGAATTCTGCTGAAGTTTAAAAATGCTTCGGTACTCTTCCTTTGTTCTCGGAATTCCGCTGACATATAAAAATGCTTCGGAAATCTTGCATTGTTCTCGGCATTCCGCTGACGTTTAAAAATGTTTCGGAACTCTTCAATTGTTCTCGGAATTCTGCCGAACTTTTAAAATGCTTTGGAACTCTTCCATTGCTCTCGGAATTCTGCTGAAGTTTAAAAATGCTTCAGAACTCTTCCATTGTTCTCGGAATTCTGCTGTAGTTTAAAAATGCTTCGGAACTCTTCCATTGTTCTCAGAATTCCGCTGACGTTTAAAAATGCTTCGGAAATCTTCCATTGTTTTCAAAATTCCGCTGACGTTTAAAAATGCTTCAGAACTCTTCCATTGTTCTCGGAATTCCGCTGACGTTTTAAAATGCTTCGGTACTCTTCCATTGTTCTCGGAATTCCGCTGACATATAAAAATGCTTCGGAAATCTTGCATTGTTCTCGGCATTCCGCTGACGTTTAAAAATGCTTCGGAACTCTTCCATTGTTCTCAGAATTCGGCTGACGTTTAAAAATGCTTCGGAAATCTTCCATAGTTTTCAAAATTCCGCTGACGTTTAAAAATGCTTCAGAACTCTTCCATTGTTCTCGGAATTCCGCTGACGTTTAAAAATGCTTTGGAACTCTTCCATTATTCTCGGAAATCTGCTGAAGTTTAAAAATGCTTCGGAACTCTTCCATTGTTCTCAGAATTCCGCTGAAGTTTAAAAATGCTTCGGTACTCTTCCATTGTTCTCGGAATTCCGCTGACATATAAAAATGCTTCGGAAATCTTGCATTGTTCTCGGCATTCCGCTGACGTTTAAAAATGCTTCGGAACTCTTCAATTGTTCTCGGAATTCTGCTGAACTTTTAAAATGCTTTGGAACTCTTCCATTGCTCTCGTAATTCTGCTGAAGTTTAAAAATGCTTCAGAACTCTTCCATTGTTTTCGGAATTCTGCTGAAGTTTAAAAATGCTTCGGAACTCTTCCATTGTTCTCAGAATTCCACTGACGTTTAAAAATGCTTCGGAAATCTTCCATTGTTTTCAAAATTCCGCTGACGCTTAAAAATGCTTCAGAACTCTTCCATTGTTCTCGGAATTCCGCTGACGTTTAATAATGCTTCGCAACTTTTTCATTGTTCTCGGAATTCCGCTGACGGTTAAAAATGCTTCGGAACTCTTCAATTGTTCTCGGAATTCTGTTGAACTTTTAAAATGCTTTGGAACTCTTCCATTGCTCTCGGAATTCTGCTGAAGTTTAAAAATGCTTCAGAACTCTTACATTGTTCTCGGAATTCTGCTGACGTTTAAAAATGCTTCGGAACTCTACCATTGTTCTCGGAATTCCGTTGAAGTTTAAAAATGCTTCGAAACTCTTCCATTGTTCTCGGAATTCTGCTGAAGTTTAAAAATGCTTCGGAACTCTTCCATTGTTCTCGGAATTCCGCTGACGTTTAATAATGCTTCGCAACTCTTTCATTGTTCTCGGAATTCCACTGACGTTTAAAAATGCTTCGGAATGCTTCCATTGTTCTCGGAATTCCGTTGAAGTTTAAAAATGCTTCGAAACTCTTCCATTGTTCTCGGAATTCTGCTGAAGTTTAAAAATGCTTCGGAACTCTTTCATTGTTCTCAGAATTCCGCTGACATTTAAAAATGCTTTGGTACTCTTCCATTGTTCTCGGAATTCCGCTGACATATAAAAATGCTTCGGAAATCTTGCATTGTTCTCGGCATTCCGCTGACGTTTAAAAATGCTTCGGAACTCTTCAATTGTTCTCGGAATTCTGCTGAACTTTTAAAATGCTTTGGAACTCTTCCATTGCTCTCGGAATTCTGCTGAAGTTTAAAAATGCTTCAGAACTCTTACATTGTTCTCGGAATTCTGCTGAAGTTTAAAAATGCTTCGGTACTCTTCCATTGTTCTCGGAATTCCGCTGACATATAAAAATGCTTCGGAAATCTTGCATTGTTCTCGGCATTCCGCTGACGTTTAAAAATGCTTCGGAACTCTTCCATTGTTCTCAGAATTCCGCTGACGTTTAAAAATGCTTCGGAAATCTTCCATTGTTTTCAAAATTCCGCTGACGTTTAAAAATGCTTCAGAACTCTTCCATTGTTCTCGGAATTCCGCTGACGTTTAAAAATGCTTTGGAACTCTTCCATTGTTCTTGGAATTCTGCTGAAGTTTAAAAATGCTTCGGAACTCTTCCATTGTTCTCAGAATTACGCTGACATATAAAAATGCTTCGGAAATCTTGCATTGTTCTCGGCATTCCGCTGACGTTTAAAAATGCTTCAGAATTCTTCAATTGTTTTCGGAATTCTGCTGAACTTTTAAAATGCTTTGGAACTCTTCCATTGCTCTCGGAATTCTGCTGAAGTTTAAAAATGCTTCGGAACTCTTCCATTGTTCTCGGAATTCCGTTGAAGTTTAAAAATGCTTCGAAACTCTTCCATTGTTCTCGGAATTCTGCTGAAGTTTAAAAATGCTTCGGAACTCTTCCATTGTTCTCAGAATTCCGCTAACGTTTAAAAATGCTTCAGAAATCTTCCATTGTTTTCAAAATTCCGCTGACGCTTAAATATGCTTCAGAACTCTTCCATTGTTCTCGGAATTCCGCTGATGTTTAAAAATGCTTCACAACTCTTCCATTGTTCTCGGAATTCCGCTGACTTTTAAAAATAGTTCGAAACTCTTCCATTGTTCTCCAAATTCCGCTGAAGTTTAAAAATGCTTCGGAACCCTTCCATTGTTCTCGGAATTCTGCTGAAGTTTAAAAATGCTTCGGAACTCTTCCATTGTTCTCAGAATTCTGCTGACGTTTAAAAATGCTTCGGAACTCTTCCATTGTTCTCGGAATTCCGCTGAAGTTTAAAAATGCTTCGGACCTCTTCCATTGTTCTAGGAATTCTGCTGAAGTCTAAAAATTCATCTGAACTCTTCCATTATTCTCGGAATTCGTGTGAATTTTAAAAATGCTTCGGAACTCTTCTATTGTTCTCGGAATTCCGCTGAAGTTTAAAAATGCTTAAAATCTCTTACATTGTACTCGGAATTCCGCTGAAGTTTAAAAATGCTTCGGAACTCTTCCATTGCTCTCGGAATTCTGCTGAAGTTTAAAAATGCTTCAGAACTCTTACATTGTTCTCGGAATTCTGCTGACGTTTAAAAATGCTTCGGTACTCTTCCTTTGTTCTCGGAATTCCGCTGACATATAAAAATGCTTCGGAAATCTTGCATTGTTCTCGGCATTCCGCTGACGTTTAAAAATGCTTCGGAACTCTTCAATTGTTCTCGGAATTCTGCCGAACTTTTAAAATGCTTTGGAACTCTTCCATTGCTCTCGGAATTCTGCTGAAGTTTAAAAATGCTTCAGAACTCTTCCATTGTTCTCGGAATTCTGCTGTAGTTTAAAAATGCTACGGAACTCTTCCATTGTTCTCAGAATTCCGCTGACGTTTAAAAATGATTTGGAAATCTTCCATTGTTTTCAAAATTCCGCTGACGTTTAAAAATGCTTCAGAACTCTTCCATTGTTCTCGGAATTCCGCTGACGTTTTAAAATGCTTCGGTACTCTTCCATTGTTCTCGGAATTCTGCTGAAGTTTAAAAATGCTTCGGAACTCTTCCATTGTTCTCAGAATTCCGCTAACGTTTAAAAATGCTTCAGAAATCTTCCATTGTTTTCAAAATTCCGCTGACGCTTAAATATGCTTCAGAACTCTTCCATTGTTCTCGGAATTCCGCTGACGTTTAATAATGCTTCGCAACTCTTTCATTGTACTCGGAATTCCGCTAATATTTAAAAATGCTTCGGAACTCTTCCATTGTTCTCGGAATTCCGTTGAAGTTTAAAAATGCTTCGAAACTCTTCCATTGTTCTGGGAATTCTGCTGAAGTTTAAAAATGCTTCAGAACTCTTCCATTGTTCTCGGAATTCCGCTGATGTTTAAACATGCTTCGGAACTCTTCCATTGTTCTCGGAATTCTGTTGAAGTTTAAAAATGCTTCTAAACTCTTCCATTGTTCTCGGAATTCTGCTGAAGTTTAAAAATGCTTCGGAACTCTTCCATTGTTCTCGGAATTCCGCTGACATATAAAAATGCTTCGGAAATCTTGCATTGTTCTCGGCATTCCGCTGACGTTTAAAAATGCTTCGGAACTCTTCAATTGTTCTCGGAATTCTGCTGAACTTTTAAAATGCTTTGGAACTCTTCCATTGCTCTCGCAATTCTGCTGACGTTTAAAAATGCTTCGGAACTCTTCCATTGTTCTCGGAATTCTGTTGACGTTTAAAAATGCTTCGGAACTCTTCCATTGTTCTCGGAATTCCGCTGACGTTTAAAAATGCTTCACAACTCTTCCATTGTTCTCGGAATTCCGCTGACGTTTAAAAATGTTTCGGAACTCTTCCATTGTTCTCGGAATTCCGCTGACGTTTAAAAATGCTTCACAACTCTTCCATTGTTCTCGGAATTCCGCTGACGTTTAAAAATGCTTCGGACCTCTTCCATTGTTCTAGGAATTCTGCTGAAGTTTAAAAATTCATCTGAACTCTTCCATTATTCTCGGAATTCGTGTGAATTTTAAAAATGCTTCGGAACTCTTCTATTGTTCTCGGAATTCCGCTGAAGTTTAAAAATGCTTAAAATCTCTTACATTGTACTCGTAATTCCGCTGAAGTTTAAAAATGCTTCGGAACTCTTCCATTGTTCTCAGAATTCCGCTGACGTTTAAAAATGCTTTGGAAATCTTCCATTGTTTTCAAAATTCCGCTGACGTTTAAAAATGCTTCAGAACTCTTCCATTGTTCTCGGAATTCCGCTGACGTTTTAAAATGCTTCGGTACTCTTCCATTGTTCTCGGAATTCCGCTGACATATAAAAATGCTTCGGAAATCTTGCATTGTTCTCGGCATTCCGCTGACGTTTAAAAATGCTTCGGAACTCTTCCATTGTTCTCAGAATTCCGCTGACGTTTAAAAATGCTTCGGAAATCTTCCATAGTTTTCAAAATTCCGCTGAAGTTTAAAAATGCTTCAGAACTCTTCCATTGTTCTCGGAATTCCGCTGACGTTTAAAAATGCTTTGGAACTCTTCCATTATTCTCGGAAATCTGCTGAAGTTTAAAAATGCTTCGGAACTCTTCCATTGTTCTCAGAATTCCGCTGAAGTTTAAAAATGCTTCGGTACTCTTCCATTGTTCTCGGAATTCCGCTGACATATAAAAATGCTTCGGAAATCTTGCATTGTTCTCGGCATTCCGCTGACGTTTAAAAATGCTTCGGAACTCTTCAATTGTTCTCGGAATTCTGCTGAACTTTTAAAATGCTTTGGAACTCTTCCATTGCTCTCGGAATTCTGCTGAAGTTTAAAAATGCTTCAGAACTCTTCCATTGTTTTCGGAATTCTGCTGAAGTTTAAAAATGCTTCGGAACTCTTCCATTGTTCTCAGAATTCCACTGACGTTTAAAAATGCTTCGGAAATCTTCCATTGTTTTCAAAATTCCGCTGACGCTTAAAAATGCTTCAGAACTCTTCCATTGTTCTCGGAATTCCGCTGACGTTTAATAATGCTTCGCAACTTTTTCATTGTTCTTGGAATTCCGCTGACGGTTAAAAATGCTTCGGAACTCTTCAATTGTTCTCGGAATTCCGTTGAAGTTTAAAAATGCTTCGAAACTCTTCCATTGTTCTCGGAATTCTGCTGAAGTTTAAAAATGCTTCGGAACTCTTCCATTGTTCTCGGAATTCCGCTGACGTTTAATAATGCTTCGCAACTCTTTCATTGTTCTCGGAATTCCACTGACGTTTAAAAATGCTTCGGAACGCTTCCATTGTTCTCGGAATTCCGTTGAAGTTTAAAAATGCTTCGAAACTCTTCCATTGTTCTCGGAATTCTGCTGAAGTTTAAAAATGCTTCGGAACTCTTTCATTGTTCTCAGAATTCCGCTGACATTTAAAAATGCTTTGGTACTCTTCCATTGTTCTCGGAATTCCGCTGACATATAAAAATGCTTCGGAAATCTTGCATTGTTCTCGGCATTCCGCTGACGTTTAAAAATGCTTCGGAACTCTTCAATTGTTCTCGGAATTCTGCTGAACTTTTAAAATGCTTTGGAACTCTTCCATTGCTCTCGGAATTCTGCTGAAGTTTAAAAATGCTTCAGAACTCTTACATTGTTCTCGGAATTCTGCTGAAGTTTAAAAATGCTTCGGTACTCTTCCATTGTTCTCGGAATTCCGCTGACATATAAAAATGCTTCGGAAATCTTGCATTGTTCTCGGCATTCCACTGACGTTTAAAAATGCTTCAGAACTCTTCCATTGTTCTCGGAATTCTGCTGACGTTTAAAAATGCTTTGGAACTCTTCCATTGTTCTTGGAATTCTGCTGAAGTTTAAAAATGCTTCGGAACTCTTCCATTGTTCTCAGAATTCCGCTGACGTTTAAAAATGCTTCGGTACTCTTCCATTGTTCTCGCAATTCCACTGACATATAAAAATGCTTCGGAAATCTTGCATTGTTCTCGGCATTCCGCTGACGTTTAAAAATGCTTCGGAACTCTTCAATTGTTCTCGGAATTCTGCTGAAGTTTAAAATGCTTTGGAACTCTTCCATTGCTCTCGGAATTCTGCTGAAGTTTAAAAATGCTTCGGAACTCTTCCATTGTTCTTGGAATTCTGCTGAAGTTTAAAAATGTTTTGGAACTCTTCCATTGTTCTCAGAATTCCGCTGACGTTTAAAAATGCTTCGGAAATCTTCCATTGTTTTCAAAATTCCGCTGACATATAAAAATGCTTCGGAAATCTTGCATTGTTCTCGGCATTCCGCTGACGTTTAAAAATGCTTCAGAATTCTTCAATTGTTCTCGGAATTCTGCTGAACTTTTAAAATGCTTTGGAACTCTTCCATTGCTCTCGGAATTCTGCTGAAGTTTAAAAATGCTTCGGAACTCTTCCATTGTTCTCGGAATTCCGTTGAAGTTTAAAAATGCTTCGAAACTCTTCCATTGTTCTCGGAATTCTGCTGAAGTTTAAAAATGCTTCGGAACTCTTCCATTGTTCTCAGAATTCCGCTAACATTTAAAAATGCTTCAGAAATCTTCCATTGTTTTCAAAATTCCGCTGACGCTTAAATATGCTTCAGAACTCTTCCATTGTTCTCGGAATTCCGCTGACGTTTAATAATGCTTCGCAACTCTTTCATTGTACTCGGAATTCCGCTAACGTTTAAAAATGCTTCGGAACTCTTCCATTGTTCTCGGAATTCCGTTGAAGTTTAAAAATGCTTCGAAACTCTTCCATTGTTCTGGGAATTCTGCTGAAGTTTAAAAATGCTTCAGAACTCTTCCATTGTTCTCGGAATTCCGCTGATGTTTAAACATGCTTCAGAACTCATCCATTGTTCTCGGAATTCTGTTGAAGTTTAAAAATGCTTCTAAACTCTTCCATTGTTCTCGGAATTCTGCTGAAGTTTAAAAATGCTTCGGAACTCTTCCATTGTTCTCGGAATTCCGCTGACATATAAAAATGCTTCGGAAATCTTGCATTGTTCTCGGCATTCCGCTGACGTTTAAAAATGCTTCGGAACTCTTCAATTGTTCTCGGAATTCTGCTGAACTTTTAAAATGCTTTGGAACTCTTCCATTGCTCTCGCAATTCTGCTGACGTTTAAAAATGCTTCGGAACTCTTCCATTGTTCTCGGAATTCTGTTGACGTTTAAAAATGCTTCGGAACTCTTCCATTGTTCTCGGAATTCCGCTGACGTTTAAAAATGCTTCACAACTCTTCCATTGTTCTCGGCATTCCGCTGACTTTTAAAAATACTTCGAAACTCTTCCATTGTTCTCCAAATTCCGCTGAAGTTTAAAAATGCTTCGGAACCCTTCCATTGTTTTCGGAATTCTGCTGAAGTTTAAAAATATTTCGGAACTCTTCCATTGTTCTCAGAATTCCGCTGAAGTTTAAAAATGCTTCGGACCTCTTCCATTGTTCTAGGAATTCTGCTGAAGTTTAAAAATTCATCTGAACTCTTCCATTATTCTCGGAATTCGTGTGAATTTTAAAAATGCTTCGGAACTCTTCTATTGTTCTCGGAATTCCGCTGAAGTTTAAAAATGCTTAAAATCTCTTACATTGTACTCGGAAATCCGCTGAAGTTTAAAAATGCTTCGGAACTCTTCCATTGCTCTCGGAATTCTGCTGAAGTTTAAAAATGCTTCAGAACTCTTACATTGTTCTCGGAATTCTGCTGACGTTTAAAAATGCTTCGGTACTCTTCCTTTGTTCTCGGAATTCCGCTGACATATAAAAATGCTTCGGTACTCTTCCTTTGTTCTCGGAATTCCGCTGACATATAAAAATGCTTCGGAAATCTTGCATTGTTCTCGGCATTCCGCTGACGTTTAAAAATGCTTCGGAACTTTTCAATTGTTCTCGGAATTCTGCCGAACTTTTAAAATGCTTTGGAACTCTTCCATTGCTCTCGGAATTCTGCTGAAGTTTAAAAATGCTTCAGAACTCTTCCATTGTTCTCGGAATTCTGCTGTAGTTTAAAAATGCTTCGGAACTCTTCCATTGTTCTCAGAATTCCGCTAACATTTAAAAATGCTTCAGAAATCTTCCATTGTTTTCAAAATTCCGCTGACGCTTAAATATGCTTCAGAACTCTTCCATTGTTCTCGGAATTCCGCTGACGTTTAATAATGCTTCGCAACTCTTTCATTGTACTCGGAATTCCGCTAATATTTAAAAATGCTTCGGAACTCTTCCATTGTTCTCGGAATTCCGTTGAAGTTTAAAAATGCTTCGAAACTCTTCCATTGTTCTGGGAATTCTGCTGAAGTTTAAAAATGCTTCAGAACTCTTCCATTGTTCTCGGAATTCCGCTGATGTTTAAACATGCTTCGGAACTCTTCCATTGTTCTCGGAATTCTGTTGAAGTTTAAAAATGCTTCTAAACTCTTCCATTGTTCTCGGAATTCTGCTGAAGTTTAAAAATGCTTCGGAACTCATCCATTGTTCTCGGAATTCCGCTGACATATAAAAATGCTTCGGAAATCTTGCATTGTTCTCGGCATTCCGCTGACGTTTAAAAATGCTTCGGAACTCTTCAATTGTTCTCGGAATTCTGCTGAACTTTTAAAATGCTTTGGAACTCTTCCATTGCTCTCGGAATTCTGCTGAAGTTTAAAAATGCTTCAGAACTCTTCCATTGTTTTCGGAATTCTGCTGAAGTTTAAAAATGCTTCGGAACTCTTCCATTGTTCTCAGAATTCCACTGACGTTTAAAAATGCTTCGGAAATCTTCCATTGTTTTCAAAATTCCGCTGACGCTTAAAAATGCTTCAGAACTCTTCCATTGTTCTCGGAATTCCGCTGACGTTTAATAATGCTTCGCAACTTTTTCATTGTTCTTGGAATTCCGCTGACGGTTAAAAATGCTTCGGAACTCTTCAATTGTTCTCGGAATTCCGTTGAAGTTTAAAAATGCTTCGAAACTCTTCCATTGTTCTCGGAATTCTGCTGAAGTTTAAAAATGCTTCGGAACTCTTCCATTGTTCTCGGAATTCCGCTGACGTTTAATAATGCTTCGCAACTCTTTCATTGTTCTCGGAATTCCACTGACGTTTAAAAATGCTTCGGAACGCTTCCATTGTTCTCGGAATTCCGTTGAAGTTTAAAAATGCTTCGAAACTCTTCCATTGTTCTCGGAATTCTGCTGAAGTTTAAAAATGCTTCGGAACTCTTTCATTGTTCTCAGAATTCCGCTGACATTTAAAAATGCTTTGGTACTCTTCCATTGTTCTCGGAATTCCGCTGACATATAAAAATGCTTCGGAAATCTTGCATTGTTCTCGGCATTCCGCTGACGTTTAAAAATGCTTCGGAACTCTTCAATTGTTCTCGGAATTCTGCTGAACTTTTAAAATGCTTTGGAACTCTTCCATTGCTCTCGGAATTCTGCTGAAGTTTAAAAATGCTTCAGAACTCTTACATTGTTCTCGGAATTCTGCTGAAGTTTAAAAATGCTTCGGTACTCTTCCATTGTTCTCGGAATTCCGCTGACATATAAAAATGCTTCGGAAATCTTGCATTGTTCTCGGCATTCCACTGACGTTTAAAAATGCTTCAGAACTCTTCCATTGTTCTCGGAATTCTGCTGACGTTTAAAAATGCTTTGGAACTCTTCCATTGTTCTTGGAATTCTGCTGAAGTTTAAAAATGCTTCGGAACTCTTCCATTGTTCTCAGAATTCCGCTGACGTTTAAAAATGCTTCGGTACTCTTCCATTGTTCTCGCAATTCCACTGACATATAAAAATGCTTCGGAAATCTTGCATTGTTCTCGGCATTCCGCTGACGTTTAAAAATGCTTCGGAACTCTTCAATTGTTCTCGGAATTCTGCTGAAGTTTAAAATGCTTTGGAACTCTTCCATTGCTCTCGGAATTCTGCTGAAGTTTAAAAATGCTTCGGAACTCTTCCATTGTTCTTGGAATTCTGCTGAAGTTTAAAAATGTTTTGGAACTCTTCCATTGTTCTCAGAATTCCGCTGACGTTTAAAAATGCTTCGGAAATCTTCCATTGTTTTCAAAATTCCGCTGACATATAAAAATGCTTCGGAAATCTTGCATTGTTCTCGGCATTCCGCTGACGTTTAAAAATGCTTCAGAATTCTTCAATTGTTCTCGGAATTCTGCTGAACTTTTAAAATGCTTTGGAACTCTTCCATTGCTCTCGGAATTCTGCTGAAGTTTAAAAATGCTTCGGAACTCTTCCATTGTTCTCGGAATTCCGTTGAAGTTTAAAAATGCTTCGAAACTCTTCCATTGTTCTCGGAATTCTGCTGAAGTTTAAAAATGCTTCGGAACTCTTCCATTGTTCTCAGAATTCCGCTAACATTTAAAAATGCTTCAGAAATCTTCCATTGTTTTCAAAATTCCGCTGACGCTTAAATATGCTTCAGAACTCTTCCATTGTTCTCGGAATTCCGCTGACGTTTAATAATGCTTCGCAACTCTTTCATTGTACTCGGAATTCCGCTAACGTTTAAAAATGCTTCGGAACTCTTCCATTGTTCTCGGAATTCCGTTGAAGTTTAAAAATGCTTCGAAACTCTTCCATTGTTCTGGGAATTCTGCTGAAGTTTAAAAATGCTTCAGAACTCTTCCATTGTTCTCGGAATTCCGCTGATGTTTAAACATGCTTCAGAACTCATCCATTGTTCTCGGAATTCTGTTGAAGTTTAAAAATGCTTCTAAACTCTTCCATTGTTCTCGGAATTCTGCTGAAGTTTAAAAATGCTTCGGAACTCTTCCATTGTTCTCGGAATTCCGCTGACATATAAAAATGCTTCGGAAATCTTGCATTGTTCTCGGCATTCCGCTGACGTTTAAAAATGCTTCGGAACTCTTCAATTGTTCTCGGAATTCTGCTGAACTTTTAAAATGCTTTGGAACTCTTCCATTGCTCTCGCAATTCTGCTGACGTTTAAAAATGCTTCGGAACTCTTCCATTGTTCTCGGAATTCTGTTGACGTTTAAAAATGCTTCGGAACTCTTCCATTGTTCTCGGAATTCCGCTGACGTTTAAAAATGCTTCACAACTCTTCCATTGTTCTCGGCATTCCGCTGACTTTTAAAAATACTTCGAAACTCTTCCATTGTTCTCCAAATTCCGCTGAAGTTTAAAAATGCTTCGGAACCCTTCCATTGTTTTCGGAATTCTGCTGAAGTTTAAAAATATTTCGGAACTCTTCCATTGTTCTCAGAATTCCGCTGAAGTTTAAAAATGCTTCGGACCTCTTCCATTGTTCTAGGAATTCTGCTGAAGTTTAAAAATTCATCTGAACTCTTCCATTATTCTCGGAATTCGTGTGAATTTTAAAAATGCTTCGGAACTCTTCTATTGTTCTCGGAATTCCGCTGAAGTTTAAAAATGCTTAAAATCTCTTACATTGTACTCGGAAATCCGCTGAAGTTTAAAAATGCTTCGGAACTCTTCCATTGCTCTCGGAATTCTGCTGAAGTTTAAAAATGCTTCAGAATTCTTACATTGTTCTCGGAATTCTGCTGACGTTTAAAAATGCTTCGGTACTCTTCCTTTGTTCTCGGAATTCCGCTGACATATAAAAATGCTTCGGTACTCTTCCTTTGTTCTCGGAATTCCGCTGACATATAAAAATGCTTCGGAAATCTTGCATTGTTCTCGGCATTCCGCTGACGTTTAAAAATGCTTCGGAACTTTTCAATTGTTCTCGGAATTCTGCCGAACTTTTAAAATGCTTTGGAACTCTTCCATTGCTCTCGGAATTCTGCTGAAGTTTAAAAATGCTTCAGAACTCTTCCATTGTTCTCGGAATTCTGCTGTAGTTTAAAAATGCTTCGGAACTCTTCCATTGTTCTCAGAATTCCGCTAACATTTAAAAATGCTTCAGAAATCTTCCATTGTTTTCAAAATTCCGCTGACGCTTAAATATGCTTCAGAACTCTTCCATTGTTCTCGGAATTCCGCTGACGTTTAATAATGCTTCGCAACTCTTTCATTGTACTCGGAATTCCGCTAATATTTAAAAATGCTTCGGAACTCTTCCATTGTTCTCGGAATTCCGTTGAAGTTTAAAAATGCTTCGAAACTCTTCCATTGTTCTGGGAATTCTGCTGAAGTTTAAAAATGCTTCAGAACTCTTCCATTGTTCTCGGAATTCCGCTGATGTTTAAACATGCTTCGGAACTCTTCCATTGTTCTCGGAATTCTGTTGAAGTTTAAAAATGCTTCTAAACTCTTCCATTGTTCTCGGAATTCTGCTGAAGTTTAAAAATGCTTCGGAACTCTTCCATTGTTCTCGGAATTCCGCTGACATATAAAAATGCTTCGGAAATCTTGCATTGTTCTCGGCATTCCGCTGACGTTTAAAAATGCTTCGGAACTCTTCAATTGTTCTCGGAATTCTGCTGAACTTTTAAAATGCTTTGGAACTCTTCCATTGCTCTCGCAATTCTGCTGACGTTTAAAAATGCTTCGGAACTCTTCCATTGTTCTCGGAATTCTGTTGACGTTTAAAAATGCTTCGGAACTCTTCCATTGTTCTCGGAATTCCGCTGACGTTTAAAAATGCTTCACAACTCTTCCATTGTTCTCGGAATTCCGCTGACGTTTAAAAATGTTTCGGAACTCTTCCATTGTTCTCGGAATTCCGCTGACGTTTAAAAATGCTTCACAACTCTTCCATTGTTCTCGGAATTCCGCTGACGTTTAAAAATGCTTCGGACCTCTTCCATTGTTCTAGGAATTCTGCTGAAGTTTAAAAATTCATCTGAACTCTTCCATTATTCTCGGAATTCGTGTGAATTTTAAAAATGCTTCGGAACTCTTCTATTGTTCTCGGAATTCCGCTGAAGTTTAAAAATGCTTTGGAAATCTTCCATTGTTTTCAAAATTCCGCTGACGTTTAAAAATGCTTCAGAACTCTTCCATTGTTCTCGGAATTCCGCTGACGTTTTAAAATGCTTCGGTACTCTTCCATTGTTCTCGGAATTCCGCTGACATATAAAAATGCTTCGGAAATCTTGCATTGTTCTCGGCATTCCGCTGACGTTTAAAAATGCTTCGGAACTCTTCCATTGTTCTCAGAATTCCGCTGACGTTTAAAAATGCTTCGGAAATCTTCCATAGTTTTCAAAATTCCGCTGAAGTTTAAAAATGCTTCAGAACTCTTCCATTGTTCTCGGAATTCCGCTGACGTTTAAAAATGCTTTGGAACTCTTCCATTATTCTCGGAAATCTGCTGAAGTTTAAAAATGCTTCGGAACTCTTCCATTGTTCTCAGAATTCCGCTGAAGTTTAAAAATGCTTCGGTACTCTTCCATTGTTCTCGGAATTCCGCTGACATATAAAAATGCTTCGGAAATCTTGCATTGTTCTCGGCATTCCGCTGACGTTTAAAAATGCTTCGGAACTCTTCAATTGTTCTCGGAATTCTGCTGAACTTTTAAAATGCTTTGGAACTCTTCCATTGCTCTCGGAATTCTGCTGAAGTTTAAAAATGCTTCAGAACTCTTCCATTGTTTTCGGAATTCTGCTGAAGTTTAAAAATGCTTCGGAACTCTTCCATTGTTCTCAGAATTCCACTGACGTTTAAAAATGCTTCGGAAATCTTCCATTGTTTTCAAAATTCCGCTGACGCTTAAAAATGCTTCAGAACTCTTCCATTGTTCTCGGAATTCCGCTGACGTTTAATAATGCTTCGCAACTTTTTCATTGTTCTTGGAATTCCGCTGACGGTTAAAAATGCTTCGGAACTCTTCAATTGTTCTCGGAATTCCGTTGAAGTTTAAAAATGCTTCGAAACTCTTCCATTGTTCTCGGAATTCTGCTGAAGTTTAAAAATGCTTCGGAACTCTTTCATTGTTCTCAGAATTCCGCTGACATTTAAAAATGCTTTGGTACTCTTCCATTGTTCTCGGAATTCCGCTGACATATAAAAATGCTTCGGAAATCTTGCATTGTTCTCGGCATTCCGCTGACGTTTAAAAATGCTTCGGAACTCTTCAATTGTTCTCGGAATTCTGCTGAACTTTTAAAATGCTTTGGAACTCTTCCATTGCTCTCGGAATTCTGCTGAAGTTTAAAAATGCTTCAGAACTCTTACATTGTTCTCGGAATTCTGCTGAAGTTTAAAAATGCTTCGGTACTCTTCCATTGTTCTCGGAATTCCGCTGACATATAAAAATGCTTCGGAAATCTTGCATTGTTCTCGGCATTCCACTGACGTTTAAAAATGCTTCAGAACTCTTCCATTGTTCTCGGAATTCTGCTGACGTTTAAAAATGCTTTGGAACTCTTCCATTGTTCTTGGAATTCTGCTGAAGTTTAAAAATGCTTCGGAACTCTTCCATTGTTCTCAGAATTCCGCTGACGTTTAAAAATGCTTCGGTACTCTTCCATTGTTCTCGCAATTCCACTGACATATAAAAATGCTTCGGAAATCTTGCATTGTTCTCGGCATTCCGCTGACGTTTAAAAATGCTTCGGAACTCTTCAATTGTTCTCGGAATTCTGCTGAAGTTTAAAATGCTTTGGAACTCTTCCATTGCTCTCGGAATTCTGCTGAAGTTTAAAAATGCTTCGGAACTCTTCCATTGTTCTTGGAATTCTGCTGAAGTTTAAAAATGTTTTGGAACTCTTCCATTGTTCTCAGAATTCCGCTGACGTTTAAAAATGCTTCGGAAATCTTCCATTGTTTTCAAAATTCCGCTGACATATAAAAATGCTTCGGAAATCTTGCATTGTTCTCGGCATTC
Source organism: Phyllobates terribilis (assembly GCF_046119375.1). Classification (NCBI taxonomy): domain Eukaryota; kingdom Metazoa; phylum Chordata; class Amphibia; order Anura; family Dendrobatidae; genus Phyllobates; species Phyllobates terribilis. The sequence continues at coordinate 18,769,576 of NW_027362782.1, forward strand.
CGCTGACGTTTAAAAATGCTTCAGAATTCTTCAATTGTTCTCGGAATTCTGCTGAACTTTTAAAATGCTTTGGAACTCTTCCATTGCTCTCGGAATTCTGCTGAAGTTTAAAAATGCTTCGGAACTCTTCCATTGTTCTCGGAATTCCGTTGAAGTTTAAAAATGCTTCGAAACTCTTCCATTGTTCTCGGAATTCTGCTGAAGTTTAAAAATGCTTCGGAACTCTTCCATTGTTCTCAGAATTCCGCTAACATTTAAAAATGCTTCAGAAATCTTCCATTGTTTTCAAAATTCCGCTGACGCTTAAATATGCTTCAGAACTCTTCCATTGTTCTCGGAATTCCGCTGACGTTTAATAATGCTTCGCAACTCTTTCATTGTACTCGGAATTCCGCTAACGTTTAAAAATGCTTCGGAACTCTTCCATTGTTCTCGGAATTCCGTTGAAGTTTAAAAATGCTTCGAAACTCTTCCATTGTTCTGGGAATTCTGCTGAAGTTTAAAAATGCTTCAGAACTCTTCCATTGTTCTCGGAATTCCGCTGATGTTTAAACATGCTTCAGAACTCATCCATTGTTCTCGGAATTCTGTTGAAGTTTAAAAATGCTTCTAAACTCTTCCATTGTTCTCGGAATTCTGCTGAAGTTTAAAAATGCTTCGGAACTCTTCCATTGTTCTCGGAATTCCGCTGACATATAAAAATGCTTCGGAAATCTTGCATTGTTCTCGGCATTCCGCTGACGTTTAAAAATGCTTCGGAACTCTTCAATTGTTCTCGGAATTCTGCTGAACTTTTAAAATGCTTTGGAACTCTTCCATTGCTCTCGCAATTCTGCTGACGTTTAAAAATGCTTCGGAACTCTTCCATTGTTCTCGGAATTCTGTTGACGTTTAAAAATGCTTCGGAACTCTTCCATTGTTCTCGGAATTCCGCTGACGTTTAAAAATGCTTCACAACTCTTCCATTGTTCTCGGCATTCCGCTGACTTTTAAAAATACTTCGAAACTCTTCCATTGTTCTCCAAATTCCGCTGAAGTTTAAAAATGCTTCGGAACCCTTCCATTGTTTTCGGAATTCTGCTGAAGTTTAAAAATATTTCGGAACTCTTCCATTGTTCTCAGAATTCCGCTGAAGTTTAAAAATGCTTCGGACCTCTTCCATTGTTCTAGGAATTCTGCTGAAGTTTAAAAATTCATCTGAACTCTTCCATTATTCTCGGAATTCGTGTGAATTTTAAAAATGCTTCGGAACTCTTCTATTGTTCTCGGAATTCCGCTGAAGTTTAAAAATGCTTAAAATCTCTTACATTGTACTCGGAAATCCGCTGAAGTTTAAAAATGCTTCGGAACTCTTCCATTGCTCTCGGAATTCTGCTGAAGTTTAAAAATGCTTCAGAACTCTTACATTGTTCTCGGAATTCTGCTGACGTTTAAAAATGCTTCGGTACTCTTCCTTTGTTCTCGGAATTCCGCTGACATATAAAAATGCTTCGGTACTCTTCCTTTGTTCTCGGAATTCCGCTGACATATAAAAATGCTTCGGAAATCTTGCATTGTTCTCGGCATTCCGCTGACGTTTAATAATGCTTCGGAACTTTTCAATTGTTCTCGGAATTCTGCCGAACTTTTAAAATGCTTTGGAACTCTTCCATTGCTCTCGGAATTCTGCTGAAGTTTAAAAATGCTTCAGAACTCTTCCATTGTTCTCGGAATTCTGCTGTAGTTTAAAAATGCTTCGGAACTCTTCCATTGTTCTCAGAATTCCGCTAACATTTAAAAATGCTTCAGAAATCTTCCATTGTTTTCAAAATTCCGCTGACGCTTAAATATGCTTCAGAACTCTTCCATTGTTCTCGGAATTCCGCTGACGTTTAATAATGCTTCGCAACTCTTTCATTGTACTCGGAATTCCGCTAATATTTAAAAATGCTTCGGAACTCTTCCATTGTTCTCGGAATTCCGTTGAAGTTTAAAAATGCTTCGAAACTCTTCCATTGTTCTGGGAATTCTGCTGAAGTTTAAAAATGCTTCAGAACTCTTCCATTGTTCTCGGAATTCCGCTGATGTTTAAACATGCTTCGGAACTCTTCCATTGTTCTCGGAATTCTGTTGAAGTTTAAAAATGCTTCTAAACTCTTCCATTGTTCTCGGAATTCTGCTGAAGTTTAAAAATGCTTCGGAACTCTTCCATTGTTCTCGGAATTCCGCTGACATATAAAAATGCTTCGGAAATCTTGCATTGTTCTCGGCATTCCGCTGACGTTTAAAAATGCTTCGGAACTCTTCAATTGTTCTCGGAATTCTGCTGAACTTTTAAAATGCTTTGGAACTCTTCCATTGCTCTCGCAATTCTGCTGACGTTTAAAAATGCTTCGGAACTCTTCCATTGTTCTCGGAATTCTGTTGACGTTTAAAAATGCTTCGGAACTCTTCCATTGTTCTCGGAATTCCGCTGACGTTTAAAAATGCTTCACAACTCTTCCATTGTTCTCGGAATTCCGCTGACGTTTAAAAATGTTTCGGAACTCTTCCATTGTTCTCGGAATTCCGCTGACGTTTAAAAATGCTTCACAACTCTTCCATTGTTCTCGGAATTCCGCTGACGTTTAAAAATGCTTCGGACCTCTTCCATTGTTCTAGGAATTCTGCTGAAGTTTAAAAATTCATCTGAACTCTTCCATTATTCTCGGAATTCGTGTGAATTTTAAAAATGCTTCGGAACTCTTCTATTGTTCTCGGAATTCCGCTGAAGTTTAAAAATGCTTAAAATCTCTTACATTGTACTCGTAATTCCGCTGAAGTTTAAAAATGCTTCGGAACTCTTCCATTGTTCTCAGAATTCCGCTGACGTTTAAAAATGCTTTGGAAATCTTCCATTGTTTTCAAAATTCCGCTGACGTTTAAAAATGCTTCAGAACTCTTCCATTGTTCTCGGAATTCCGCTGACGTTTTAAAATGCTTCGGTACTCTTCCATTGTTCTCGGAATTCCGCTGACATATAAAAATGCTTCGGAAATCTTGCATTGTTCTCGGCATTCCGCTGACGTTTAAAAATGCTTCGGAACTCTTCCATTGTTCTCAGAATTCCGCTGACGTTTAAAAATGCTTCGGAAATCTTCCATAGTTTTCAAAATTCCGCTGAAGTTTAAAAATGCTTCAGAACTCTTCCATTGTTCTCGGAATTCCGCTGACGTTTAAAAATGCTTTGGAACTCTTCCATTATTCTCGGAAATCTGCTGAAGTTTAAAAATGCTTCGGAACTCTTCCATTGTTCTCAGAATTCCGCTGAAGTTTAAAAATGCTTCGGTACTCTTCCATTGTTCTCGGAATTCCGCTGACATATAAAAATGCTTCGGAAATCTTGCATTGTTCTCGGCATTCCGCTGACGTTTAAAAATGCTTCGGAACTCTTCAATTGTTCTCGGAATTCTGCTGAACTTTTAAAATGCTTTGGAACTCTTCCATTGCTCTCGGAATTCTGCTGAAGTTTAAAAATGCTTCAGAACTCTTCCATTGTTTTCGGAATTCTGCTGAAGTTTAAAAATGCTTCGGAACTCTTCCATTGTTCTCAGAATTCCACTGACGTTTAAAAATGCTTCGGAAATCTTCCATTGTTTTCAAAATTCCGCTGACGCTTAAAAATGCTTCAGAACTCTTCCATTGTTCTCGGAATTCCGCTGACGTTTAATAATGCTTCGCAACTTTTTCATTGTTCTTGGAATTCCGCTGACGGTTAAAAATGCTTCGGAACTCTTCAATTGTTCTCGGAATTCCGTTGAAGTTTAAAAATGCTTCGAAACTCTTCCATTGTTCTCGGAATTCTGCTGAAGTTTAAAAATGCTTCGGAACTCTTCCATTGTTCTCGGAATTCCGCTGACGTTTAATAATGCTTCGCAACTCTTTCATTGTTCTCGGAATTCCACTGACGTTTAAAAATGCTTCGGAACGCTTCCATTGTTCTCGGAATTCCGTTGAAGTTTAAAAATGCTTCGAAACTCTTCCATTGTTCTCGGAATTCTGCTGAAGTTTAAAAATGCTTCGGAACTCTTTCATTGTTCTCAGAATTCCGCTGACATTTAAAAATGCTTTGGTACTCTTCCATTGTTCTCGGAATTCCGCTGACATATAAAAATGCTTCGGAAATCTTGCATTGTTCTCGGCATTCCGCTGACGTTTAAAAATGCTTCGGAACTCTTCAATTGTTCTCGGAATTCTGCTGAACTTTTAAAATGCTTTGGAACTCTTCCATTGCTCTCGGAATTCTGCTGAAGTTTAAAAATGCTTCAGAACTCTTACATTGTTCTCGGAATTCTGCTGAAGTTTAAAAATGCTTCGGTACTCTTCCATTGTTCTCGGAATTCCGCTGACATATAAAAATGCTTCGGAAATCTTGCATTGTTCTCGGCATTCCACTGACGTTTAAAAATGCTTCAGAACTCTTCCATTGTTCTCGGAATTCTGCTGACGTTTAAAAATGCTTTGGAACTCTTCCATTGTTCTTGGAATTCTGCTGAAGTTTAAAAATGCTTCGGAACTCTTCCATTGTTCTCAGAATTCCGCTGACGTTTAAAAATGCTTCGGTACTCTTCCATTGTTCTCGCAATTCCACTGACATATAAAAATGCTTCGGAAATCTTGCATTGTTCTCGGCATTCCGCTGACGTTTAAAAATGCTTCGGAACTCTTCAATTGTTCTCGGAATTCTGCTGAAGTTTAAAATGCTTTGGAACTCTTCCATTGCTCTCGGAATTCTGCTGAAGTTTAAAAATGCTTCGGAACTCTTCCATTGTTCTTGGAATTCTGCTGAAGTTTAAAAATGTTTTGGAACTCTTCCATTGTTCTCAGAATTCCGCTGACGTTTAAAAATGCTTCGGAAATCTTCCATTGTTTTCAAAATTCCGCTGACATATAAAAATGCTTCGGAAATCTTGCATTGTTCTCGGCATTCCGCTGACGTTTAAAAATGCTTCAGAATTCTTCAATTGTTCTCGGAATTCTGCTGAACTTTTAAAATGCTTTGGAACTCTTCCATTGCTCTCGGAATTCTGCTGAAGTTTAAAAATGCTTCGGAACTCTTCCATTGTTCTCGGAATTCCGTTGAAGTTTAAAAATGCTTCGAAACTCTTCCATTGTTCTCGGAATTCTGCTGAAGTTTAAAAATGCTTCGGAACTCTTCCATTGTTCTCAGAATTCCGCTAACATTTAAAAATGCTTCAGAAATCTTCCATTGTTTTCAAAATTCCGCTGACGCTTAAATATGCTTCAGAACTCTTCCATTGTTCTCGGAATTCCGCTGACGTTTAATAATGCTTCGCAACTCTTTCATTGTACTCGGAATTCCGCTAACGTTTAAAAATGCTTCGGAACTCTTCCATTGTTCTCGGAATTCCGTTGAAGTTTAAAAATGCTTCGAAACTCTTCCATTGTTCTGGGAATTCTGCTGAAGTTTAAAAATGCTTCAGAACTCTTCCATTGTTCTCGGAATTCCGCTGATGTTTAAACATGCTTCAGAACTCATCCATTGTTCTCGGAATTCTGTTGAAGTTTAAAAATGCTTCTAAACTCTTCCATTGTTCTCGGAATTCTGCTGAAGTTTAAAAATGCTTCGGAACTCTTCCATTGTTCTCGGAATTCCGCTGACATATAAAAATGCTTCGGAAATCTTGCATTGTTCTCGGCATTCCGCTGACGTTTAAAAATGCTTCGGAACTCTTCAATTGTTCTCGGAATTCTGCTGAACTTTTAAAATGCTTTGGAACTCTTCCATTGCTCTCGCAATTCTGCTGACGTTTAAAAATGCTTCGGAACTCTTCCATTGTTCTCGGAATTCTGTTGACGTTTAAAAATGCTTCGGAACTCTTCCATTGTTCTCGGAATTCCGCTGACGTTTAAAAATGCTTCACAACTCTTCCATTGTTCTCGGCATTCCGCTGACTTTTAAAAATACTTCGAAACTCTTCCATTGTTCTCCAAATTCCGCTGAAGTTTAAAAATGCTTCGGAACCCTTCCATTGTTTTCGGAATTCTGCTGAAGTTTAAAAATATTTCGGAACTCTTCCATTGTTCTCAGAATTCCGCTGAAGTTTAAAAATGCTTCGGACCTCTTCCATTGTTCTAGGAATTCTGCTGAAGTTTAAAAATTCATCTGAACTCTTCCATTATTCTCGGAATTCGTGTGAATTTTAAAAATGCTTCGGAACTCTTCTATTGTTCTCGGAATTCCGCTGAAGTTTAAAAATGCTTAAAATCTCTTACATTGTACTCGGAAATCCGCTGAAGTTTAAAAATGCTTCGGAACTCTTCCATTGCTCTCGGAATTCTGCTGAAGTTTAAAAATGCTTCAGAACTCTTACATTGTTCTCGGAATTCTGCTGACGTTTAAAAATGCTTCGGTACTCTTCCTTTGTTCTCGGAATTCCGCTGACATATAAAAATGCTTCGGTACTCTTCCTTTGTTCTCGGAATTCCGCTGACATATAAAAATGCTTCGGAAATCTTGCATTGTTCTCGGCATTCCGCTGACGTTTAAAAATGCTTCGGAACTTTTCAATTGTTCTCGGAATTCTGCCGAACTTTTAAAATGCTTTGGAACTCTTCCATTGCTCTCGGAATTCTGCTGAAGTTTAAAAATGCTTCAGAACTCTTCCATTGTTCTCGGAATTCTGCTGTAGTTTAAAAATGCTTCGGAACTCTTCCATTGTTCTCAGAATTCCGCTGACGTTTAAAAATGCTTCGGAAATCTTCCATTGTTTTCAAAATTCCGCTGACGTTTAAAAATGCTTCAGAACTCTTCCATTGTTCTCGGAATTCCGCTGACGTTTTAAAATGCTTCGGTACTCTTCCATTGTTTTCGGAATTCCGTTGAAGTTTAAAAATGATTCGAAACTCTTCCATTGTTCTCGGAATTCCGTTGAAGTTTAAAAATGCTTCGAAACTCTTCCATTGTTCTCGGAATTCTGCTGAAGTTTAAAAATGCTTCGGAACTCTTTCATTGTTCTCAGAATTCCGCTGACATTTAAAAATGCTTTGGTACTCTTACATTGTTCTCGGAATTCCGCTGACATATAAAAATGCTTCGGAAATCTTGCATTGTTCTCGGCATTCCGCTGACGTTTAAAAATGCTTCGGAACTCTTCAATTGTTCTCGGAATTCTGCTGAACTTTTAAAATGCTTTGGAACTCTTCCATTGCTCTCGGAATTCTGCTGAAGTTTAAAAATGCTTCAGAACTCTTACATTGTTCTCGGAATTCTGCTGAAGTTTAAAAATGCTTCGGTACTCTTCCATTGTTCTCGGAATTCCGCTGACGTTTAATAATGCTTCGCAACTCTTTCATTGTACTCGGAATTCCGCTAATATTTAAAAATGCTTCGGAACTCTTCCATTGTTCTCGGAATTCCGTTGAAGTTTAAAAATGCTTCGAAACTCTTCCATTGTTCTGGGAATTCTGCTGAAGTTTAAAAATGCTTCAGAACTCTTCCATTGTTCTCGGAATTCCGCTGATGTTTAAACATGCTTCGGAACTCTTCCATTGTTCTCGGAATTCTGTTGAAGTTTAAAAATGCTTCTAAACTCTTCCATTGTTCTCGGAATTCTGCTGAAGTTTAAAAATGCTTCGGAACTCTTCCATTGTTCTCAGAATTCCACTGACGTTTAAAAATGCTTCGGAAATCTTCCATTGTTTTCAAAATTCCGCTGACGCTTAAAAATGCTTCAGAACTCTTCCATTGTTCTCGGAATTCCGCTGACGTTTAATAATGCTTCGCAACTTTTTCATTGTTCTTGGAATTCCGCTGACGGTTAAAAATGCTTCGGAACTCTTCAATTGTTCTCGGAATTCCGTTGAAGTTTAAAAATGCTTCGAAACTCTTCCATTGTTCTCGGAATTCTGCTGAAGTTTAAAAATGCTTCGGAACTCTTCCATTGTTCTCGGAATTCCGCTGACGTTTAATAATGCTTCGCAACTCTTTCATTGTTCTCGGAATTCCACTGACGTTTAAAAATGCTTCGGAACGCTTCCATTGTTCTCGGAATTCCGTTGAAGTTTAAAAATGCTTCGAAACTCTTCCATTGTTCTCGGAATTCTGCTGAAGTTTAAAAATGCTTCGGAACTCTTTCATTGTTCTCAGAATTCCGCTGACATTTAAAAATGCTTTGGTACTCTTCCATTGTTCTCGGAATTCCGCTGACATATAAAAATGCTTCGGAAATCTTGCATTGTTCTCGGCATTCCGCTGACGTTTAAAAATGCTTCGGAACTCTTCAATTGTTCTCGGAATTCTGCTGAACTTTTAAAATGCTTTGGAACTCTTCCATTGCTCTCGGAATTCTGCTGAAGTTTAAAAATGCTTCAGAACTCTTACATTGTTCTCGGAATTCTGCTGAAGTTTAAAAATGCTTCGGTACTCTTCCATTGTTCTCGGAATTCCGCTGACATATAAAAATGCTTCGGAAATCTTGCATTGTTCTCGGCATTCCACTGACGTTTAAAAATGCTTCAGAACTCTTCCATTGTTCTCGGAATTCTGCTGACGTTTAAAAATGCTTTGGAACTCTTCCATTGTTCTTGGAATTCTGCTGAAGTTTAAAAATGCTTCGGAACTCTTCCATTGTTCTCAGAATTCCGCTGACGTTTAAAAATGCTTCGGTACTCTTCCATTGTTCTCGCAATTCCACTGACATATAAAAATGCTTCGGAAATCTTGCATTGTTCTCGGCATTCCGCTGACGTTTAAAAATGCTTCGGAACTCTTCAATTGTTCTCGGAATTCTGCTGAAGTTTAAAATGCTTTGGAACTCTTCCATTGCTCTCGGAATTCTGCTGAAGTTTAAAAATGCTTCGGAACTCTTCCATTGTTCTTGGAATTCTGCTGAAGTTTAAAAATGTTTTGGAACTCTTCCATTGTTCTCAGAATTCCGCTGACGTTTAAAAATGCTTCGGAAATCTTCCATTGTTTTCAAAATTCCGCTGACATATAAAAATGCTTCGGAAATCTTGCATTGTTCTCGGCATTCCGCTGACGTTTAAAAATGCTTCAGAATTCTTCAATTGTTCTCGGAATTCTGCTGAACTTTTAAAATGCTTTGGAACTCTTCCATTGCTCTCGGAATTCTGCTGAAGTTTAAAAATGCTTCGGAACTCTTCCATTGTTCTCGGAATTCCGTTGAAGTTTAAAAATGCTTCGAAACTCTTCCATTGTTCTCGGAATTCTGCTGAAGTTTAAAAATGCTTCGGAACTCTTCCATTGTTCTCAGAATTCCGCTAACATTTAAAAATGCTTCAGAAATCTTCCATTGTTTTCAAAATTCCGCTGACGCTTAAATATGCTTCAGAACTCTTCCATTGTTCTCGGAATTCCGCTGACGTTTAATAATGCTTCGCAACTCTTTCATTGTACTCGGAATTCCGCTAACGTTTAAAAATGCTTCGGAACTCTTCCATTGTTCTCGGAATTCCGTTGAAGTTTAAAAATGCTTCGAAACTCTTCCATTGTTCTGGGAATTCTGCTGAAGTTTAAAAATGCTTCAGAACTCTTCCATTGTTCTCGGAATTCCGCTGATGTTTAAACATGCTTCAGAACTCATCCATTGTTCTCGGAATTCTGTTGAAGTTTAAAAATGCTTCTAAACTCTTCCATTGTTCTCGGAATTCTGCTGAAGTTTAAAAATGCTTCGGAACTCTTCCATTGTTCTCGGAATTCCGCTGACATATAAAAATGCTTCGGAAATCTTGCATTGTTCTCGGCATTCCGCTGACGTTTAAAAATGCTTCGGAACTCTTCAATTGTTCTCGGAATTCTGCTGAACTTTTAAAATGCTTTGGAACTCTTCCATTGCTCTCGCAATTCTGCTGACGTTTAAAAATGCTTCGGAACTCTTCCATTGTTCTCGGAATTCTGTTGACGTTTAAAAATGCTTCGGAACTCTTCCATTGTTCTCGGAATTCCGCTGACGTTTAAAAATGCTTCACAACTCTTCCATTGTTCTCGGCATTCCGCTGACTTTTAAAAATACTTCGAAACTCTTCCATTGTTCTCCAAATTCCGCTGAAGTTTAAAAATGCTTCGGAACCCTTCCATTGTTTTCGGAATTCTGCTGAAGTTTAAAAATATTTCGGAACTCTTCCATTGTTCTCAGAATTCCGCTGAAGTTTAAAAATGCTTCGGACCTCTTCCATTGTTCTAGGAATTCTGCTGAAGTTTAAAAATTCATCTGAACTCTTCCATTATTCTCGGAATTCGTGTGAATTTTAAAAATGCTTCGGAACTCTTCTATTGTTCTCGGAATTCCGCTGAAGTTTAAAAATGCTTAAAATCTCTTACATTGTACTCGGAAATCCGCTGAAGTTTAAAAATGCTTCGGAACTCTTCCATTGCTCTCGGAATTCTGCTGAAGTTTAAAAATGCTTCAGAACTCTTACATTGTTCTCGGAATTCTGCTGACGTTTAAAAATGCTTCGGTACTCTTCCTTTGTTCTCGGAATTCCGCTGACATATAAAAATGCTTCGGTACTCTTCCTTTGTTCTCGGAATTCCGCTGACATATAAAAATGCTTCGGAAATCTTGCATTGTTCTCGGCATTCCGCTGACGTTTAAAAATGCTTCGGAACTTTTCAATTGTTCTCGGAATTCTGCCGAACTTTTAAAATGCTTTGGAACTCTTCCATTGCTCTCGGAATTCTGCTGAAGTTTAAAAATGCTTCAGAACTCTTCCATTGTTCTCGGAATTCTGCTGTAGTTTAAAAATGCTTCGGAACTCTTCCATTGTTCTCAGAATTCCGCTGACGTTTAAAAATGCTTCGGAAATCTTCCATTGTTTTCAAAATTCCGCTGACGTTTAAAAATGCTTCAGAACTCTTCCATTGTTCTCGGAATTCCGCTGACGTTTTAAAATGCTTCGGTACTCTTCCATTGTTTTCGGAATTCCGTTGAAGTTTAAAAATGATTCGAAACTCTTCCATTGTTCTCGGAATTCCGTTGAAGTTTAAAAATGCTTCGAAACTCTTCCATTGTTCTCGGAATTCTGCTGAAGTTTAAAAATGCTTCGGAACTCTTTCATTGTTCTCAGAATTCCGCTGACATTTAAAAATGCTTTGGTACTCTTACATTGTTCTCGGAATTCCGCTGACATATAAAAATGCTTCGGAAATCTTGCATTGTTCTCGGCATTCCGCTGACGTTTAAAAATGCTTCGGAACTCTTCAATTGTTCTCGGAATTCTGCTGAACTTTTAAAATGCTTTGGAACTCTTCCATTGCTCTCGGAATTCTGCTGAAGTTTAAAAATGCTTCAGAACTCTTACATTGTTCTCGGAATTCTGCTGAAGTTTAAAAATGCTTCGGTACTCTTCCATTGTTCTCGGAATTCCGCTGACGTTTAATAATGCTTCGCAACTCTTTCATTGTACTCGGAATTCCGCTAATATTTAAAAATGCTTCGGAACTCTTCCATTGTTCTCGGAATTCCGTTGAAGTTTAAAAATGCTTCGAAACTCTTCCATTGTTCTGGGAATTCTGCTGAAGTTTAAAAATGCTTCAGAACTCTTCCATTGTTCTCGGAATTCCGCTGATGTTTAAACATGCTTCGGAACTCTTCCATTGTTCTCGGAATTCTGTTGAAGTTTAAAAATGCTTCTAAACTCTTCCATTGTTCTCGGAATTCTGCTGAAGTTTAAAAATGCTTCGGAACTCTTCCATTGTTCTCAGAATTCCACTGACGTTTAAAAATGCTTCGGAAATCTTCCATTGTTTTCAAAATTCCGCTGACGCTTAAAAATGCTTCAGAACTCTTCCATTGTTCTCGGAATTCCGCTGACGTTTAATAATGCTTCGCAACTTTTTCATTGTTCTTGGAATTCCGCTGACGGTTAAAAATGCTTCGGAACTCTTCAATTGTTCTCGGAATTCCGTTGAAGTTTAAAAATGCTTCGAAACTCTTCCATTGTTCTCGGAATTCTGCTGAAGTTTAAAAATGCTTCGGAACTCTTCCATTGTTCTCGGAATTCCGCTGACGTTTAATAATGCTTCGCAACTCTTTCATTGTTCTCGGAATTCCACTGACGTTTAAAAATGCTTCGGAACGCTTCCATTGTTCTCGGAATTCCGTTGAAGTTTAAAAATGCTTCGAAACTCTTCCATTGTTCTCGGAATTCTGCTGAAGTTTAAAAATGCTTCGGAACTCTTTCATTGTTCTCAGAATTCCGCTGACATTTAAAAATGCTTTGGTACTCTTCCATTGTTCTCGGAATTCCGCTGACATATAAAAATGCTTCGGAAATCTTGCATTGTTCTCGGCATTCCGCTGACGTTTAAAAATGCTTCGGAACTCTTCAATTGTTCTCGGAATTCTGCTGAACTTTTAAAATGCTTTGGAACTCTTCCATTGCTCTCGGAATTCTGCTGAAGTTTAAAAATGCTTCAGAACTCTTACATTGTTCTCGGAATTCTGCTGAAGTTTAAAAATGCTTCGGTACTCTTCCATTGTTCTCGGAATTCCGCTGACATATAAAAATGCTTCGGAAATCTTGCATTGTTCTCGGCATTCCACTGACGTTTAAAAATGCTTCAGAACTCTTCCATTGTTCTCGGAATTCTGCTGACGTTTAAAAATGCTTTGGAACTCTTCCATTGTTCTTGGAATTCTGCTGAAGTTTAAAAATGCTTCGGAACTCTTCCATTGTTCTCAGAATTCCGCTGACGTTTAAAAATGCTTCGGTACTCTTCCATTGTTCTCGCAATTCCACTGACATATAAAAATGCTTCGGAAATCTTGCATTGTTCTCGGCATTCCGCTGACGTTTAAAAATGCTTCGGAACTCTTCAATTGTTCTCGGAATTCTGCTGAAGTTTAAAATGCTTTGGAACTCTTCCATTGCTCTCGGAATTCTGCTGAAGTTTAAAAATGCTTCGGAACTCTTCCATTGTTCTTGGAATTCTGCTGAAGTTTAAAAATGTTTTGGAACTCTTCCATTGTTCTCAGAATTCCGCTGACGTTTAAAAATGCTTCGGAAATCTTCCATTGTTTTCAAAATTCCGCTGACATATAAAAATGCTTCGGAAATCTTGCATTGTTCTCGGCATTCCGCTGACGTTTAAAAATGCTTCAGAATTCTTCAATTGTTCTCGGAATTCTGCTGAACTTTTAAAATGCTTTGGAACTCTTCCATTGCTCTCGGAATTCTGCTGAAGTTTAAAAATGCTTCGGAACTCTTCCATTGTTCTCGGAATTCCGTTGAAGTTTAAAAATGCTTCGAAACTCTTCCATTGTTCTCGGAATTCTGCTGAAGTTTAAAAATGCTTCGGAACTCTTCCATTGTTCTCAGAATTCCGCTAACATTTAAAAATGCTTCAGAAATCTTCCATTGTTTTCAAAATTCCGCTGACGCTTAAATATGCTTCAGAACTCTTCCATTGTTCTCGGAATTCCGCTGACGTTTAATAATGCTTCGCAACTCTTTCATTGTACTCGGAATTCCGCTAACGTTTAAAAATGCTTCGGAACTCTTCCATTGTTCTCGGAATTCCGTTGAAGTTTAAAAATGCTTCGAAACTCTTCCATTGTTCTGGGAATTCTGCTGAAGTTTAAAAATGCTTCAGAACTCTTCCATTGTTCTCGGAATTCCGCTGATGTTTAAACATGCTTCAGAACTCATCCATTGTTCTCGGAATTCTGTTGAAGTTTAAAAATGCTTCTAAACTCTTCCATTGTTCTCGGAATTCTGCTGAAGTTTAAAAATGCTTCGGAACTCTTCCATTGTTCTCGGAATTCCGCTGACATATAAAAATGCTTCGGAAATCTTGCATTGTTCTCGGCATTCCGCTGACGTTTAAAAATGCTTCGGAACTCTTCAATTGTTCTCGGAATTCTGCTGAACTTTTAAAATGCTTTGGAACTCTTCCATTGCTCTCGCAATTCTGCTGACGTTTAAAAATGCTTCGGAACTCTTCCATTGTTCTCGGAATTCTGTTGACGTTTAAAAATGCTTCGGAACTCTTCCATTGTTCTCGGAATTCCGCTGACGTTTAAAAATGCTTCACAACTCTTCCATTGTTCTCGGCATTCCGCTGACTTTTAAAAATACTTCGAAACTCTTCCATTGTTCTCCAAATTCCGCTGAAGTTTAAAAATGCTTCGGAACCCTTCCATTGTTTTCGGAATTCTGCTGAAGTTTAAAAATATTTCGGAACTCTTCCATTGTTCTCAGAATTCCGCTGAAGTTTAAAAATGCTTCGGACCTCTTCCATTGTTCTAGGAATTCTGCTGAAGTTTAAAAATTCATCTGAACTCTTCCATTATTCTCGGAATTCGTGTGAATTTTAAAAATGCTTCGGAACTCTTCTATTGTTCTCGGAATTCCGCTGAAGTTTAAAAATGCTTAAAATCTCTTACATTGTACTCGGAAATCCGCTGAAGTTTAAAAATGCTTCGGAACTCTTCCATTGCTCTCGGAATTCTGCTGAAGTTTAAAAATGCTTCGGAACTCTTTCATTGTTCTCAGAATTCCGCTGACATTTAAAAATGCTTTGGTACTCTTCCATTGTTCTCGGAATTCCGCTGACATATAAAAATGCTTCGGAAATCTTGCATTGTTCTCGGCATTCCGCTGACGTTTAAAAATGCTTCGGAACTCTTCAATTGTTCTCGGAATTCTGCTGAACTTTTAAAATGCTTTGGAACTCTTCCATTGCTCTCGGAATTCTGCTGAAGTTTAAAAATGCTTCAGAACTCTTACATTGTTCTCGGAATTCTGCTGAAGTTTAAAAATGCTTCGGTACTCTTCCATTGTTCTCGGAATTCCGCTGACATATAAAAATGCTTCGGAAATCTTGCATTGTTCTCGGCATTCCACTGACGTTTAAAAATGCTTCAGAACTCTTCCATTGTTCTCGGAATTCTGCTGACGTTTAAAAATGCTTTGGAACTCTTCCATTGTTCTTGGAATTCTGCTGAAGTTTAAAAATGCTTCGGAACTCTTCCATTGTTCTCAGAATTCCGCTGACGTTTAAAAATGCTTCGGTACTCTTCCATTGTTCTCGCAATTCCACTGACATATAAAAATGCTTCGGAAATCTTGCATTGTTCTCGGCATTCCGCTGACGTTTAAAAATGCTTCGGAACTCTTCAATTGTTCTCGGAATTCTGCTGAAGTTTAAAATGCTTTGGAACTCTTCCATTGCTCTCGGAATTCTGCTGAAGTTTAAAAATGCTTCGGAACTCTTCCATTGTTCTTGGAATTCTGCTGAAGTTTAAAAATGTTTTGGAACTCTTCCATTGTTCTCAGAATTCCGCTGACGTTTAAAAATGCTTCGGAAATCTTCCATTGTTTTCAAAATTCCGCTGACATATAAAAATGCTTCGGAAATCTTGCATTGTTCTCGGCATTCCGCTGACGTTTAAAAATGCTTCAGAATTCTTCAATTGTTCTCGGAATTCTGCTGAACTTTTAAAATGCTTTGGAACTCTTCCATTGCTCTCGGAATTCTGCTGAAGTTTAAAAATGCTTCGGAACTCTTCCATTGTTCTCGGAATTCCGTTGAAGTTTAAAAATGCTTCGAAACTCTTCCATTGTTCTCGGAATTCTGCTGAAGTTTAAAAATGCTTCGGAACTCTTCCATTGTTCTCAGAATTCCGCTAACATTTAAAAATGCTTCAGAAATCTTCCATTGTTTTCAAAATTCCGCTGACGCTTAAATATGCTTCAGAACTCTTCCATTGTTCTCGGAATTCCGCTGACGTTTAATAATGCTTCGCAACTCTTTCATTGTACTCGGAATTCCGCTAACGTTTAAAAATGCTTCGGAACTCTTCCATTGTTCTCGGAATTCCGTTGAAGTTTAAAAATGCTTCGAAACTCTTCCATTGTTCTGGGAATTCTGCTGAAGTTTAAAAATGCTTCAGAACTCTTCCATTGTTCTCGGAATTCCGCTGATGTTTAAACATGCTTCAGAACTCATCCATTGTTCTCGGAATTCTGTTGAAGTTTAAAAATGCTTCTAAACTCTTCCATTGTTCTCGGAATTCTGCTGAAGTTTAAAAATGCTTCGGAACTCTTCCATTGTTCTCGGAATTCCGCTGACATATAAAAATGCTTCGGAAATCTTGCATTGTTCTCGGCATTCCGCTGACGTTTAAAAATGCTTCGGAACTCTTCAATTGTTCTCGGAATTCTGCTGAACTTTTAAAATGCTTTGGAACTCTTCCATTGCTCTCGCAATTCTGCTGACGTTTAAAAATGCTTCGGAACTCTTCCATTGTTCTCGGAATTCTGTTGACGTTTAAAAATGCTTCGGAACTCTTCCATTGTTCTCGGAATTCCGCTGACGTTTAAAAATGCTTCACAACTCTTCCATTGTTCTCGGCATTCCGCTGACTTTTAAAAATACTTCGAAACTCTTCCATTGTTCTCCAAATTCCGCTGAAGTTTAAAAATGCTTCGGAACCCTTCCATTGTTTTCGGAATTCTGCTGAAGTTTAAAAATATTTCGGAACTCTTCCATTGTTCTCAGAATTCCGCTGAAGTTTAAAAATGCTTCGGACCTCTTCCATTGTTCTAGGAATTCTGCTGAAGTTTAAAAATTCATCTGAACTCTTCCATTATTCTCGGAATTCGTGTGAATTTTAAAAATGCTTCGGAACTCTTCTATTGTTCTCGGAATTCCGCTGAAGTTTAAAAATGCTTAAAATCTCTTACATTGTACTCGGAAATCCGCTGAAGTTTAAAAATGCTTCGGAACTCTTCCATTGCTCTCGGAATTCTGCTGAAGTTTAAAAATGCTTCAGAACTCTTACATTGTTCTCGGAATTCTGCTGACGTTTAAAAATGCTTCGGTACTCTTCCTTTGTTCTCGGAATTCCGCTGACATATAAAAATGCTTCGGTACTCTTCCTTTGTTCTCGGAATTCCGCTGACATATAAAAATGCTTCGGAAATCTTGCATTGTTCTCGGCATTCCGCTGACGTTTAAAAATGCTTCGGAACTTTTCAATTGTTCTCGGAATTCTGCCGAACTTTTAAAATGCTTTGGAACTCTTCCATTGCTCTCGGAATTCTGCTGAAGTTTAAAAATGCTTCAGAACTCTTCCATTGTTCTCGGAATTCTGCTGTAGTTTAAAAATGCTTCGGAACTCTTCCATTGTTCTCAGAATTCCGCTGACGTTTAAAAATGCTTCGGAAATCTTCCATTGTTTTCAAAATTCCGCTGACGTTTAAAAATGCTTCAGAACTCTTCCATTGTTCTCGGAATTCCGCTGACGTTTTAAAATGCTTCGGTACTCTTCCATTGTTTTCGGAATTCCGTTGAAGTTTAAAAATGATTCGAAACTCTTCCATTGTTCTCGGAATTCCGTTGAAGTTTAAAAATGCTTCGAAACTCTTCCATTGTTCTCGGAATTCTGCTGAAGTTTAAAAATGCTTCGGAACTCTTTCATTGTTCTCAGAATTCCGCTGACATTTAAAAATGCTTTGGTACTCTTACATTGTTCTCGGAATTCCGCTGACATATAAAAATGCTTCGGAAATCTTGCATTGTTCTCGGCATTCCGCTGACGTTTAAAAATGCTTCGGAACTCTTCAATTGTTCTCGGAATTCTGCTGAACTTTTAAAATGCTTTGGAACTCTTCCATTGCTCTCGGAATTCTGCTGAAGTTTAAAAATGCTTCAGAACTCTTACATTGTTCTCGGAATTCTGCTGAAGTTTAAAAATGCTTCGGTACTCTTCCATTGTTCTCGGAATTCCGCTGACGTTTAATAATGCTTCGCAACTCTTTCATTGTACTCGGAATTCCGCTAATATTTAAAAATGCTTCGGAACTCTTCCATTGTTCTCGGAATTCCGTTGAAGTTTAAAAATGCTTCGAAACTCTTCCATTGTTCTGGGAATTCTGCTGAAGTTTAAAAATGCTTCAGAACTCTTCCATTGTTCTCGGAATTCCGCTGATGTTTAAACATGCTTCGGAACTCTTCCATTGTTCTCGGAATTCTGTTGAAGTTTAAAAATGCTTCTAAACTCTTCCATTGTTCTCGGAATTCTGCTGAAGTTTAAAAATGCTTCGGAACTCTTCCATTGTTCTCAGAATTCCACTGACGTTTAAAAATGCTTCGGAAATCTTCCATTGTTTTCAAAATTCCGCTGACGCTTAAAAATGCTTCAGAACTCTTCCATTGTTCTCGGAATTCCGCTGACGTTTAATAATGCTTCGCAACTTTTTCATTGTTCTTGGAATTCCGCTGACGGTTAAAAATGCTTCGGAACTCTTCAATTGTTCTCGGAATTCCGTTGAAGTTTAAAAATGCTTCGAAACTCTTCCATTGTTCTCGGAATTCTGCTGAAGTTTAAAAATGCTTCGGAACTCTTCCATTGTTCTCGGAATTCCGCTGACGTTTAA
The DNA here is from genome assembly GCF_046119375.1 of Phyllobates terribilis. NCBI lineage: Eukaryota > Metazoa > Chordata > Amphibia > Anura > Dendrobatidae > Phyllobates > Phyllobates terribilis. Next base: position 18,787,960 of record NW_027362782.1, read on the forward strand.
TAATGCTTCGCAACTCTTTCATTGTTCTCGGAATTCCACTGACGTTTAAAAATGCTTCGGAACGCTTCCATTGTTCTCGGAATTCCGTTGAAGTTTAAAAATGCTTCGAAACTCTTCCATTGTTCTCGGAATTCTGCTGAAGTTTAAAAATGCTTCGGAACTCTTTCATTGTTCTCAGAATTCCGCTGACATTTAAAAATGCTTTGGTACTCTTCCATTGTTCTCGGAATTCCGCTGACATATAAAAATGCTTCGGAAATCTTGCATTGTTCTCGGCATTCCGCTGACGTTTAAAAATGCTTCGGAACTCTTCAATTGTTCTCGGAATTCTGCTGAACTTTTAAAATGCTTTGGAACTCTTCCATTGCTCTCGGAATTCTGCTGAAGTTTAAAAATGCTTCAGAACTCTTACATTGTTCTCGGAATTCTGCTGAAGTTTAAAAATGCTTCGGTACTCTTCCATTGTTCTCGGAATTCCGCTGACATATAAAAATGCTTCGGAAATCTTGCATTGTTCTCGGCATTCCACTGACGTTTAAAAATGCTTCAGAACTCTTCCATTGTTCTCGGAATTCTGCTGACGTTTAAAAATGCTTTGGAACTCTTCCATTGTTCTTGGAATTCTGCTGAAGTTTAAAAATGCTTCGGAACTCTTCCATTGTTCTCAGAATTCCGCTGACGTTTAAAAATGCTTCGGTACTCTTCCATTGTTCTCGCAATTCCACTGACATATAAAAATGCTTCGGAAATCTTGCATTGTTCTCGGCATTCCGCTGACGTTTAAAAATGCTTCGGAACTCTTCAATTGTTCTCGGAATTCTGCTGAAGTTTAAAATGCTTTGGAACTCTTCCATTGCTCTCGGAATTCTGCTGAAGTTTAAAAATGCTTCGGAACTCTTCCATTGTTCTTGGAATTCTGCTGAAGTTTAAAAATGTTTTGGAACTCTTCCATTGTTCTCAGAATTCCGCTGACGTTTAAAAATGCTTCGGAAATCTTCCATTGTTTTCAAAATTCCGCTGACATATAAAAATGCTTCGGAAATCTTGCATTGTTCTCGGCATTCCGCTGACGTTTAAAAATGCTTCAGAATTCTTCAATTGTTCTCGGAATTCTGCTGAACTTTTAAAATGCTTTGGAACTCTTCCATTGCTCTCGGAATTCTGCTGAAGTTTAAAAATGCTTCGGAACTCTTCCATTGTTCTCGGAATTCCGTTGAAGTTTAAAAATGCTTCGAAACTCTTCCATTGTTCTCGGAATTCTGCTGAAGTTTAAAAATGCTTCGGAACTCTTCCATTGTTCTCAGAATTCCGCTAACATTTAAAAATGCTTCAGAAATCTTCCATTGTTTTCAAAATTCCGCTGACGCTTAAATATGCTTCAGAACTCTTCCATTGTTCTCGGAATTCCGCTGACGTTTAATAATGCTTCGCAACTCTTTCATTGTACTCGGAATTCCGCTAACGTTTAAAAATGCTTCGGAACTCTTCCATTGTTCTCGGAATTCCGTTGAAGTTTAAAAATGCTTCGAAACTCTTCCATTGTTCTGGGAATTCTGCTGAAGTTTAAAAATGCTTCAGAACTCTTCCATTGTTCTCGGAATTCCGCTGATGTTTAAACATGCTTCAGAACTCATCCATTGTTCTCGGAATTCTGTTGAAGTTTAAAAATGCTTCTAAACTCTTCCATTGTTCTCGGAATTCTGCTGAAGTTTAAAAATGCTTCGGAACTCTTCCATTGTTCTCGGAATTCCGCTGACATATAAAAATGCTTCGGAAATCTTGCATTGTTCTCGGCATTCCGCTGACGTTTAAAAATGCTTCGGAACTCTTCAATTGTTCTCGGAATTCTGCTGAACTTTTAAAATGCTTTGGAACTCTTCCATTGCTCTCGCAATTCTGCTGACGTTTAAAAATGCTTCGGAACTCTTCCATTGTTCTCGGAATTCTGTTGACGTTTAAAAATGCTTCGGAACTCTTCCATTGTTCTCGGAATTCCGCTGACGTTTAAAAATGCTTCACAACTCTTCCATTGTTCTCGGCATTCCGCTGACTTTTAAAAATACTTCGAAACTCTTCCATTGTTCTCCAAATTCCGCTGAAGTTTAAAAATGCTTCGGAACCCTTCCATTGTTTTCGGAATTCTGCTGAAGTTTAAAAATATTTCGGAACTCTTCCATTGTTCTCAGAATTCCGCTGAAGTTTAAAAATGCTTCGGACCTCTTCCATTGTTCTAGGAATTCTGCTGAAGTTTAAAAATTCATCTGAACTCTTCCATTATTCTCGGAATTCGTGTGAATTTTAAAAATGCTTCGGAACTCTTCTATTGTTCTCGGAATTCCGCTGAAGTTTAAAAATGCTTAAAATCTCTTACATTGTACTCGGAAATCCGCTGAAGTTTAAAAATGCTTCGGAACTCTTCCATTGCTCTCGGAATTCTGCTGTAGTTTAAAAATGCTTCGGAACTCTTCCATTGTTCTCAGAATTCCGCTGACGTTTAAAAATGCTTCGGAAATCTTCCATTGTTTTCAAAATTCCGCTGACGTTTAAAAATGCTTCAGAACTCTTCCATTGTTCTCGGAATTCCGCTGACGTTTTAAAATGCTTCGGTACTCTTCCATTGTTTTCGGAATTCCGTTGAAGTTTAAAAATGATTCGAAACTCTTCCATTGTTCTCGGAATTCCGTTGAAGTTTAAAAATGCTTCGAAACTCTTCCATTGTTCTCGGAATTCTGCTGAAGTTTAAAAATGCTTCGGAACTCTTTCATTGTTCTCAGAATTCCGCTGACATTTAAAAATGCTTTGGTACTCTTACATTGTTCTCGGAATTCCGCTGACATATAAAAATGCTTCGGAAATCTTGCATTGTTCTCGGCATTCCGCTGACGTTTAAAAATGCTTCGGAACTCTTCAATTGTTCTCGGAATTCTGCTGAACTTTTAAAATGCTTTGGAACTCTTCCATTGCTCTCGGAATTCTGCTGAAGTTTAAAAATGCTTCAGAACTCTTACATTGTTCTCGGAATTCTGCTGAAGTTTAAAAATGCTTCGGTACTCTTCCATTGTTCTCGGAATTCCGCTGACGTTTAATAATGCTTCGCAACTCTTTCATTGTACTCGGAATTCCGCTAATATTTAAAAATGCTTCGGAACTCTTCCATTGTTCTCGGAATTCCGTTGAAGTTTAAAAATGCTTCGAAACTCTTCCATTGTTCTGGGAATTCTGCTGAAGTTTAAAAATGCTTCAGAACTCTTCCATTGTTCTCGGAATTCCGCTGATGTTTAAACATGCTTCGGAACTCTTCCATTGTTCTCGGAATTCTGTTGAAGTTTAAAAATGCTTCTAAACTCTTCCATTGTTCTCGGAATTCTGCTGAAGTTTAAAAATGCTTCGGAACTCTTCCATTGTTCTCAGAATTCCACTGACGTTTAAAAATGCTTCGGAAATCTTCCATTGTTTTCAAAATTCCGCTGACGCTTAAAAATGCTTCAGAACTCTTCCATTGTTCTCGGAATTCCGCTGACGTTTAATAATGCTTCGCAACTTTTTCATTGTTCTTGGAATTCCGCTGACGGTTAAAAATGCTTCGGAACTCTTCAATTGTTCTCGGAATTCCGTTGAAGTTTAAAAATGCTTCGAAACTCTTCCATTGTTCTCGGAATTCTGCTGAAGTTTAAAAATGCTTCGGAACTCTTCCATTGTTCTCGGAATTCCGCTGACGTTTAATAATGCTTCGCAACTCTTTCATTGTTCTCGGAATTCCACTGACGTTTAAAAATGCTTCGGAACGCTTCCATTGTTCTCGGAATTCCGTTGAAGTTTAAAAATGCTTCGAAACTCTTCCATTGTTCTCGGAATTCTGCTGAAGTTTAAAAATGCTTCGGAACTCTTTCATTGTTCTCAGAATTCCGCTGACATTTAAAAATGCTTTGGTACTCTTCCATTGTTCTCGGAATTCCGCTGACATATAAAAATGCTTCGGAAATCTTGCATTGTTCTCGGCATTCCGCTGACGTTTAAAAATGCTTCGGAACTCTTCAATTGTTCTCGGAATTCTGCTGAACTTTTAAAATGCTTTGGAACTCTTCCATTGCTCTCGGAATTCTGCTGAAGTTTAAAAATGCTTCAGAACTCTTACATTGTTCTCGGAATTCTGCTGAAGTTTAAAAATGCTTCGGTACTCTTCCATTGTTCTCGGAATTCCGCTGACATATAAAAATGCTTCGGAAATCTTGCATTGTTCTCGGCATTCCACTGACGTTTAAAAATGCTTCAGAACTCTTCCATTGTTCTCGGAATTCTGCTGACGTTTAAAAATGCTTTGGAACTCTTCCATTGTTCTTGGAATTCTGCTGAAGTTTAAAAATGCTTCGGAACTCTTCCATTGTTCTCAGAATTCCGCTGACGTTTAAAAATGCTTCGGTACTCTTCCATTGTTCTCGCAATTCCACTGACATATAAAAATGCTTCGGAAATCTTGCATTGTTCTCGGCATTCCGCTGACGTTTAAAAATGCTTCGGAACTCTTCAATTGTTCTCGGAATTCTGCTGAAGTTTAAAATGCTTTGGAACTCTTCCATTGCTCTCGGAATTCTGCTGAAGTTTAAAAATGCTTCGGAACTCTTCCATTGTTCTTGGAATTCTGCTGAAGTTTAAAAATGTTTTGGAACTCTTCCATTGTTCTCAGAATTCCGCTGACGTTTAAAAATGCTTCGGAAATCTTCCATTGTTTTCAAAATTCCGCTGACATATAAAAATGCTTCGGAAATCATGCATTGTTCTCGGCATTCCGCTGACGTTTAAAAATGCTTCAGAATTCTTCAATTGTTCTCGGAATTCTGCTGAACTTTTAAAATGCTTTGGAACTCTTCCATTGCTCTCGGAATTCTGCTGAAGTTTAAAAATGCTTCGGAACTCTTCCATTGTTCTCGGAATTCCGTTGAAGTTTAAAAATGCTTCGAAACTCTTCCATTGTTCTCGGAATTCTGCTGAAGTTTAAAAATGCTTCGGAACTCTTCCATTGTTCTCAGAATTCCGCTAACATTTAAAAATGCTTCAGAAATCTTCCATTGTTTTCAAAATTCCGCTGACGCTTAAATATGCTTCAGAACTCTTCCATTGTTCTCGGAATTCCGCTGACGTTTAATAATGCTTCGCAACTCTTTCATTGTACTCGGAATTCCGCTAACGTTTAAAAATGCTTCGGAACTCTTCCATTGTTCTCGGAATTCCGTTGAAGTTTAAAAATGCTTCGAAACTCTTCCATTGTTCTGGGAATTCTGCTGAAGTTTAAAAATGCTTCAGAACTCTTCCATTGTTCTCGGAATTCCGCTGATGTTTAAACATGCTTCAGAACTCATCCATTGTTCTCGGAATTCTGTTGAAGTTTAAAAATGCTTCTAAACTCTTCCATTGTTCTCGGAATTCTGCTGAAGTTTAAAAATGCTTCGGAACTCTTCCATTGTTCTCGGAATTCCGCTGACATATAAAAATGCTTCGGAAATCTTGCATTGTTCTCGGCATTCCGCTGACGTTTAAAAATGCTTCGGAACTCTTCAATTGTTCTCGGAATTCTGCTGAACTTTTAAAATGCTTTGGAACTCTTCCATTGCTCTCGCAATTCTGCTGACGTTTAAAAATGCTTCGGAACTCTTCCATTGTTCTCGGAATTCTGTTGACGTTTAAAAATGCTTCGGAACTCTTCCATTGTTCTCGGAATTCCGCTGACGTTTAAAAATGCTTCACAACTCTTCCATTGTTCTCGGCATTCCGCTGACTTTTAAAAATACTTCGAAACTCTTCCATTGTTCTCCAAATTCCGCTGAAGTTTAAAAATGCTTCGGAACCCTTCCATTGTTTTCGGAATTCTGCTGAAGTTTAAAAATATTTCGGAACTCTTCCATTGTTCTCAGAATTCCGCTGAAGTTTAAAAATGCTTCGGACCTCTTCCATTGTTCTAGGAATTCTGCTGAAGTTTAAAAATTCATCTGAACTCTTCCATTATTCTCGGAATTCGTGTGAATTTTAAAAATGCTTCGGAACTCTTCTATTGTTCTCGGAATTCCGCTGAAGTTTAAAAATGCTTAAAATCTCTTACATTGTACTCGGAAATCCGCTGAAGTTTAAAAATGCTTCGGAACTCTTCCATTGCTCTCGGAATTCTGCTGAAGTTTAAAAATGCTTCAGAACTCTTACATTGTTCTCGGAATTCTGCTGACGTTTAAAAATGCTTCGGTACTCTTCCTTTGTTCTCGGAATTCCGCTGACATATAAAAATGCTTCGGTACTCTTCCTTTGTTCTCGGAATTCCGCTGACATATAAAAATGCTTCGGAAATCTTGCATTGTTCTCGGCATTCCGCTGACGTTTAAAAATGCTTCGGAACTTTTCAATTGTTCTCGGAATTCTGCCGAACTTTTAAAATGCTTTGGAACTCTTCCATTGCTCTCGGAATTCTGCTGAAGTTTAAAAATGCTTCAGAACTCTTCCATTGTTCTCGGAATTCTGCTGTAGTTTAAAAATGCTTCGGAACTCTTCCATTGTTCTCAGAATTCCGCTAACATTTAAAAATGCTTCAGAAATCTTCCATTGTTTTCAAAATTCCGCTGACGCTTAAATATGCTTCAGAACTCTTCCATTGTTCTCGGAATTCCGCTGACGTTTAATAATGCTTCGCAACTCTTTCATTGTACTCGGAATTCCGCTAATATTTAAAAATGCTTCGGAACTCTTCCATTGTTCTCGGAATTCCGTTGAAGTTTAAAAATGCTTCGAAACTCTTCCATTGTTCTGGGAATTCTGCTGAAGTTTAAAAATGCTTCAGAACTCTTCCATTGTTCTCGGAATTCCGCTGATGTTTAAACATGCTTCGGAACTCTTCCATTGTTCTCGGAATTCTGTTGAAGTTTAAAAATGCTTCTAAACTCTTCCATTGTTCTCGGAATTCTGCTGAAGTTTAAAAATGCTTCGGAACTCTTCCATTGTTCTCGGAATTCCGCTGACATATAAAAATGCTTCGGAAATCTTGCATTGTTCTCGGCATTCCGCTGACGTTTAAAAATGCTTCGGAACTCTTCAATTGTTCTCGGAATTCTGCTGAACTTTTAAAATGCTTTGGAACTCTTCCATTGCTCTCGCAATTCTGCTGACGTTTAAAAATGCTTCGGAACTCTTCCATTGTTCTCGGAATTCTGTTGACGTTTAAAAATGCTTCGGAACTCTTCCATTGTTCTCGGAATTCCGCTGACGTTTAAAAATGCTTCACAACTCTTCCATTGTTCTCGGAATTCCGCTGACGTTTAAAAATGTTTCGGAACTCTTCCATTGTTCTCGGAATTCCGCTGACGTTTAAAAATGCTTCACAACTCTTCCATTGTTCTCGGAATTCCGCTGACGTTTAAAAATGCTTCGGACCTCTTCCATTGTTCTAGGAATTCTGCTGAAGTTTAAAAATTCATCTGAACTCTTCCATTATTCTCGGAATTCGTGTGAATTTTAAAAATGCTTCGGAACTCTTCTATTGTTCTCGGAATTCCGCTGAAGTTTAAAAATGCTTAAAATCTCTTACATTGTACTCGTAATTCCGCTGAAGTTTAAAAATGCTTCGGAACTCTTCCATTGTTCTCAGAATTCCGCTGACGTTTAAAAATGCTTTGGAAATCTTCCATTGTTTTCAAAATTCCGCTGACGTTTAAAAATGCTTCAGAACTCTTCCATTGTTCTCGGAATTCCGCTGACGTTTTAAAATGCTTCGGTACTCTTCCATTGTTCTCGGAATTCCGCTGACATATAAAAATGCTTCGGAAATCTTGCATTGTTCTCGGCATTCCGCTGACGTTTAAAAATGCTTCGGAACTCTTCCATTGTTCTCAGAATTCCGCTGACGTTTAAAAATGCTTCGGAAATCTTCCATAGTTTTCAAAATTCCGCTGAAGTTTAAAAATGCTTCAGAACTCTTCCATTGTTCTCGGAATTCCGCTGACGTTTAAAAATGCTTTGGAACTCTTCCATTATTCTCGGAAATCTGCTGAAGTTTAAAAATGCTTCGGAACTCTTCCATTGTTCTCAGAATTCCGCTGAAGTTTAAAAATGCTTCGGTACTCTTCCATTGTTCTCGGAATTCCGCTGACATATAAAAATGCTTCGGAAATCTTGCATTGTTCTCGGCATTCCGCTGACGTTTAAAAATGCTTCGGAACTCTTCAATTGTTCTCGGAATTCTGCTGAACTTTTAAAATGCTTTGGAACTCTTCCATTGCTCTCGGAATTCTGCTGAAGTTTAAAAATGCTTCAGAACTCTTCCATTGTTTTCGGAATTCTGCTGAAGTTTAAAAATGCTTCGGAACTCTTCCATTGTTCTCAGAATTCCACTGACGTTTAAAAATGCTTCGGAAATCTTCCATTGTTTTCAAAATTCCGCTGACGCTTAAAAATGCTTCAGAACTCTTCCATTGTTCTCGGAATTCCGCTGACGTTTAATAATGCTTCGCAACTTTTTCATTGTTCTTGGAATTCCGCTGACGGTTAAAAATGCTTCGGAACTCTTCAATTGTTCTCGGAATTCCGTTGAAGTTTAAAAATGCTTCGAAACTCTTCCATTGTTCTCGGAATTCTGCTGAAGTTTAAAAATGCTTCGGAACTCTTCCATTGTTCTCGGAATTCCGCTGACGTTTAATAATGCTTCGCAACTCTTTCATTGTTCTCGGAATTCCACTGACGTTTAAAAATGCTTCGGAACGCTTCCATTGTTCTCGGAATTCCGTTGAAGTTTAAAAATGCTTCGAAACTCTTCCATTGTTCTCGGAATTCTGCTGAAGTTTAAAAATGCTTCGGAACTCTTTCATTGTTCTCAGAATTCCGCTGACATTTAAAAATGCTTTGGTACTCTTCCATTGTTCTCGGAATTCCGCTGACATATAAAAATGCTTCGGAAATCTTGCATTGTTCTCGGCATTCCGCTGACGTTTAAAAATGCTTCGGAACTCTTCAATTGTTCTCGGAATTCTGCTGAACTTTTAAAATGCTTTGGAACTCTTCCATTGCTCTCGGAATTCTGCTGAAGTTTAAAAATGCTTCAGAACTCTTACATTGTTCTCGGAATTCTGCTGAAGTTTAAAAATGCTTCGGTACTCTTCCATTGTTCTCGGAATTCCGCTGACATATAAAAATGCTTCGGAAATCTTGCATTGTTCTCGGCATTCCACTGACGTTTAAAAATGCTTCAGAACTCTTCCATTGTTCTCGGAATTCTGCTGACGTTTAAAAATGCTTTGGAACTCTTCCATTGTTCTTGGAATTCTGCTGAAGTTTAAAAATGCTTCGGAACTCTTCCATTGTTCTCAGAATTCCGCTGACGTTTAAAAATGCTTCGGTACTCTTCCATTGTTCTCGCAATTCCACTGACATATAAAAATGCTTCGGAAATCTTGCATTGTTCTCGGCATTCCGCTGACGTTTAAAAATGCTTCGGAACTCTTCAATTGTTCTCGGAATTCTGCTGAAGTTTAAAATGCTTTGGAACTCTTCCATTGCTCTCGGAATTCTGCTGAAGTTTAAAAATGCTTCGGAACTCTTCCATTGTTCTTGGAATTCTGCTGAAGTTTAAAAATGTTTTGGAACTCTTCCATTGTTCTCAGAATTCCGCTGACGTTTAAAAATGCTTCGGAAATCTTCCATTGTTTTCAAAATTCCGCTGACATATAAAAATGCTTCGGAAATCTTGCATTGTTCTCGGCATTCCGCTGACGTTTAAAAATGCTTCGGAACTCTTCCATTGTTCTCGGAATTCCGTTGAAGTTTAAAAATGCTTCGAAACTCTTCCATTGTTCTCGGAATTCTGCTGAAGTTTAAAAATGCTTCGGAACTCTTCCATTGTTCTCAGAATTCCGCTAACATTTAAAAATGCTTCAGAAATCTTCCATTGTTTTCAAAATTCCGCTGACGCTTAAATATGCTTCAGAACTCTTCCATTGTTCTCGGAATTCCGCTGACGTTTAATAATGCTTCGCAACTCTTTCATTGTACTCGGAATTCCGCTAACGTTTAAAAATGCTTCGGAACTCTTCCATTGTTCTCGGAATTCCGTTGAAGTTTAAAAATGCTTCGAAACTCTTCCATTGTTCTGGGAATTCTGCTGAAGTTTAAAAATGCTTCAGAACTCTTCCATTGTTCTCGGAATTCCGCTGATGTTTAAACATGCTTCAGAACTCATCCATTGTTCTCGGAATTCTGTTGAAGTTTAAAAATGCTTCTAAACTCTTCCATTGTTCTCGGAATTCTGCTGAAGTTTAAAAATGCTTCGGAACTCTTCCATTGTTCTCGGAATTCCGCTGACATATAAAAATGCTTCGGAAATCTTGCATTGTTCTCGGCATTCCGCTGACGTTTAAAAATGCTTCGGAACTCTTCAATTGTTCTCGGAATTCTGCTGAACTTTTAAAATGCTTTGGAACTCTTCCATTGCTCTCGCAATTCTGCTGACGTTTAAAAATGCTTCGGAACTCTTCCATTGTTCTCGGAATTCTGTTGACGTTTAAAAATGCTTCGGAACTCTTCCATTGTTCTCGGAATTCCGCTGACGTTTAAAAATGCTTCACAACTCTTCCATTGTTCTCGGCATTCCGCTGACTTTTAAAAATACTTCGAAACTCTTCCATTGTTCTCCAAATTCCGCTGAAGTTTAAAAATGCTTCGGAACCCTTCCATTGTTTTCGGAATTCTGCTGAAGTTTAAAAATATTTCGGAACTCTTCCATTGTTCTCAGAATTCCGCTGAAGTTTAAAAATGCTTCGGACCTCTTCCATTGTTCTAGGAATTCTGCTGAAGTTTAAAAATTCATCTGAACTCTTCCATTATTCTCGGAATTCGTGTGAATTTTAAAAATGCTTCGGAACTCTTCTATTGTTCTCGGAATTCCGCTGAAGTTTAAAAATGCTTAAAATCTCTTACATTGTACTCGGAAATCCGCTGAAGTTTAAAAATGCTTCGGAACTCTTCCATTGCTCTCGGAATTCTGCTGAAGTTTAAAAATGCTTCAGAACTCTTACATTGTTCTCGGAATTCTGCTGACGTTTAAAAATGCTTCGGTACTCTTCCTTTGTTCTCGGAATTCCGCTGACATATAAAAATGCTTCGGTACTCTTCCTTTGTTCTCGGAATTCCGCTGACATATAAAAATGCTTCGGAAATCTTGCATTGTTCTCGGCATTCCGCTGACGTTTAAAAATGCTTCGGAACTTTTCAATTGTTCTCGGAATTCTGCCGAACTTTTAAAATGCTTTGGAACTCTTCCATTGCTCTCGGAATTCTGCTGAAGTTTAAAAATGCTTCAGAACTCTTCCATTGTTCTCGGAATTCTGCTGTAGTTTAAAAATGCTTCGGAACTCTTCCATTGTTCTCAGAATTCCGCTGACGTTTAAAAATGCTTCGGAAATCTTCCATTGTTTTCAAAATTCCGCTGACGTTTAAAAATGCTTCAGAACTCTTCCATTGTTCTCGGAATTCCGCTGACGTTTTAAAATGCTTCGGTACTCTTCCATTGTTTTCGGAATTCCGTTGAAGTTTAAAAATGATTCGAAACTCTTCCATTGTTCTCGGAATTCCGTTGAAGTTTAAAAATGCTTCGAAACTCTTCCATTGTTCTCGGAATTCTGCTGAAGTTTAAAAATGCTTCGGAACTCTTTCATTGTTCTCAGAATTCCGCTGACATTTAAAAATGCTTTGGTACTCTTACATTGTTCTCGGAATTCCGCTGACATATAAAAATGCTTCGGAAATCTTGCATTGTTCTCGGCATTCCGCTGACGTTTAAAAATGCTTCGGAACTCTTCAATTGTTCTCGGAATTCTGCTGAACTTTTAAAATGCTTTGGAACTCTTCCATTGCTCTCGGAATTCTGCTGAAGTTTAAAAATGCTTCAGAACTCTTACATTGTTCTCGGAATTCTGCTGAAGTTTAAAAATGCTTCGGTACTCTTCCATTGTTCTCGGAATTCCGCTGACGTTTAATAATGCTTCGCAACTCTTTCATTGTACTCGGAATTCCGCTAATATTTAAAAATGCTTCGGAACTCTTCCATTGTTCTCGGAATTCCGTTGAAGTTTAAAAATGCTTCGAAACTCTTCCATTGTTCTGGGAATTCTGCTGAAGTTTAAAAATGCTTCAGAACTCTTCCATTGTTCTCGGAATTCCGCTGATGTTTAAACATGCTTCGGAACTCTTCCATTGTTCTCGGAATTCTGTTGAAGTTTAAAAATGCTTCTAAACTCTTCCATTGTTCTCGGAATTCTGCTGAAGTTTAAAAATGCTTCGGAACTCTTCCATTGTTCTCAGAATTCCACTGACGTTTAAAAATGCTTCGGAAATCTTCCATTGTTTTCAAAATTCCGCTGACGCTTAAAAATGCTTCAGAACTCTTCCATTGTTCTCGGAATTCCGCTGACGTTTAATAATGCTTCGCAACTTTTTCATTGTTCTTGGAATTCCGCTGACGGTTAAAAATGCTTCGGAACTCTTCAATTGTTCTCGGAATTCCGTTGAAGTTTAAAAATGCTTCGAAACTCTTCCATTGTTCTCGGAATTCTGCTGAAGTTTAAAAATGCTTCGGAACTCTTCCATTGTTCTCGGAATTCCGCTGACGTTTAATAATGCTTCGCAACTCTTTCATTGTTCTCGGAATTCCACTGACGTTTAAAAATGCTTCGGAACGCTTCCATTGTTCTCGGAATTCCGTTGAAGTTTAAAAATGCTTCGAAACTCTTCCATTGTTCTCGGAATTCTGCTGAAGTTTAAAAATGCTTCGGAACTCTTTCATTGTTCTCAGAATTCCGCTGACATTTAAAAATGCTTTGGTACTCTTCCATTGTTCTCGGAATTCCGCTGACATATAAAAATGCTTCGGAAATCTTGCATTGTTCTCGGCATTCCGCTGACGTTTAAAAATGCTTCGGAACTCTTCAATTGTTCTCGGAATTCTGCTGAACTTTTAAAATGCTTTGGAACTCTTCCATTGCTCTCGGAATTCTGCTGAAGTTTAAAAATGCTTCAGAACTCTTACATTGTTCTCGGAATTCTGCTGAAGTTTAAAAATGCTTCGGTACTCTTCCATTGTTCTCGGAATTCCGCTGACATATAAAAATGCTTCGGAAATCTTGCATTGTTCTCGGCATTCCACTGACGTTTAAAAATGCTTCAGAACTCTTCCATTGTTCTCGGAATTCTGCTGACGTTTAAAAATGCTTTGGAACTCTTCCATTGTTCTTGGAATTCTGCTGAAGTTTAAAAATGCTTCGGAACTCTTCCATTGTTCTCAGAATTCCGCTGACGTTTAAAAATGCTTCGGTACTCTTCCATTGTTCTCGCAATTCCACTGACATATAAAAATGCTTCGGAAATCTTGCATTGTTCTCGGCATTCCGCTGACGTTTAAAAATGCTTCGGAACTCTTCAATTGTTCTCGGAATTCTGCTGAAGTTTAAAATGCTTTGGAACTCTTCCATTGCTCTCGGAATTCTGCTGAAGTTTAAAAATGCTTCGGAACTCTTCCATTGTTCTTGGAATTCTGCTGAAGTTTAAAAATGTTTTGGAACTCTTCCATTGTTCTCAGAATTCCGCTGACGTTTAAAAATGCTTCGGAAATCTTCCATTGTTTTCAAAATTCCGCTGACATATAAAAATGCTTCGGAAATCTTGCATTGTTCTCGGCATTCCGCTGACGTTTAAAAATGCTTCAGAATTCTTCAATTGTTCTCGGAATTCTGCTGAACTTTTAAAATGCTTTGGAACTCTTCCATTGCTCTCGGAATTCTGCTGAAGTTTAAAAATGCTTCGGAACTCTTCCATTGTTCTCGGAATTCCGTTGAAGTTTAAAAATGCTTCGAAACTCTTCCATTGTTCTCGGAATTCTGCTGAAGTTTAAAAATGCTTCGGAACTCTTCCATTGTTCTCAGAATTCCGCTAACATTTAAAAATGCTTCAGAAATCTTCCATTGTTTTCAAAATTCCGCTGACGCTTAAATATGCTTCAGAACTCTTCCATTGTTCTCGGAATTCCGCTGACGTTTAATAATGCTTCGCAACTCTTTCATTGTACTCGGAATTCCGCTAACGTTTAAAAATGCTTCGGAACTCTTCCATTGTTCTCGGAATTCCGTTGAAGTTTAAAAATGCTTCGAAACTCTTCCATTGTTCTGGGAATTCTGCTGAAGTTTAAAAATGCTTCAGAACTCTTCCATTGTTCTCGGAATTCCGCTGATGTTTAAACATGCTTCAGAACTCATCCATTGTTCTCGGAATTCTGTTGAAGTTTAAAAATGCTTCTAAACTCTTCCATTGTTCTCGGAATTCTGCTGAAGTTTAAAAATGCTTCGGAACTCTTCCATTGTTCTCGGAATTCCGCTGACATATAAAAATGCTTCGGAAATCTTGCATTGTTCTCGGCATTCCGCTGACGTTTAAAAATGCTTCGGAACTCTTCAATTGTTCTCGGAATTCTGCTGAACTTTTAAAATGCTTTGGAACTCTTCCATTGCTCTCGCAATTCTGCTGACGTTTAAAAATGCTTCGGAACTCTTCCATTGTTCTCGGAATTCTGTTGACGTTTAAAAATGCTTCGGAACTCTTCCATTGTTCTCGGAATTCCGCTGACGTTTAAAAATGCTTCACAACTCTTCCATTGTTCTCGGCATTCCGCTGACTTTTAAAAATACTTCGAAACTCTTCCATTGTTCTCCAAATTCCGCTGAAGTTTAAAAATGCTTCGGAACCCTTCCATTGTTTTCGGAATTCTGCTGAAGTTTAAAAATATTTCGGAACTCTTCCATTGTTCTCAGAATTCCGCTGAAGTTTAAAAATGCTTCGGACCTCTTCCATTGTTCTAGGAATTCTGCTGAAGTTTAAAAATTCATCTGAACTCTTCCATTATTCTCGGAATTCGTGTGAATTTTAAAAATGCTTCGGAACTCTTCTATTGTTCTCGGAATTCCGCTGAAGTTTAAAAATGCTTAAAATCTCTTACATTGTACTCGGAAATCCGCTGAAGTTTAAAAATGCTTCGGAACTCTTCCATTGCTCTCGGAATTCTGCTGAAGTTTAAAAATGCTTCAGAACTCTTACATTGTTCTCGGAATTCTGCTGACGTTTAAAAATGCTTCGGTACTCTTCCTTTGTTCTCGGAATTCCGCTGACATATAAAAATGCTTCGGTACTCTTCCTTTGTTCTCGGAATTCCGCTGACATATAAAAATGCTTCGGAAATCTTGCATTGTTCTCGGCATTCCGCTGACGTTTAAAAATGCTTCGGAACTTTTCAATTGTTCTCGGAATTCTGCCGAACTTTTAAAATGCTTTGGAACTCTTCCATTGCTCTCGGAATTCTGCTGAAGTTTAAAAATGCTTCAGAACTCTTCCATTGTTCTCGGAATTCTGCTGTAGTTTAAAAATGCTTCGGAACTCTTCCATTGTTCTCAGAATTCCGCTAACATTTAAAAATGCTTCAGAAATCTTCCATTGTTTTCAAAATTCCGCTGACGCTTAAATATGCTTCAGAACTCTTCCATTGTTCTCGGAATTCCGCTGACGTTTAATAATGCTTCGCAACTCTTTCATTGTACTCGGAATTCCGCTAATATTTAAAAATGCTTCGGAACTCTTCCATTGTTCTCGGAATTCCGTTGAAGTTTAAAAATGCTTCGAAACTCTTCCATTGTTCTGGGAATTCTGCTGAAGTTTAAAAATGCTTCAGAACTCTTCCATTGTTCTCGGAATTCCGCTGATGTTTAAACATGCTTCGGAACTCTTCCATTGTTCTCGGAATTCTGTTGAAGTTTAAAAATGCTTCTAAACTCTTCCATTGTTCTCGGAATTCTGCTGAAGTTTAAAAATGCTTCGGAACTCTTCCATTGTTCTCGGAATTCCGCTGACATATAAAAATGCTTCGGAAATCTTGCATTGTTCTCGGCATTCCGCTGACGTTTAAAAATGCTTCGGAACTCTTCAATTGTTCTCGGAATTCTGCTGAACTTTTAAAATGCTTTGGAACTCTTCCATTGCTCTCGCAATTCTGCTGACGTTTAAAAATGCTTCGGAACTCTTCCATTGTTCTCGGAATTCTGTTGACGTTTAAAAATGCTTCGGAACTCTTCCATTGTTCTCGGAATTCCGCTGACGTTTAAAAATGCTTCACAACTCTTCCATTGTTCTCGGAATTCCGCTGACGTTTAAAAATGTTTCGGAACTCTTCCATTGTTCTCGGAATTCCGCTGACGTTTAAAAATGCTTCACAACTCTTCCATTGTTCTCGGAATTCCGCTGACGTTTAAAAATGCTTCGGACCTCTTCCATTGTTCTAGGAATTCTGCTGAAGTTTAAAAATTCATCTGAACTCTTCCATTATTCTCGGAATTCGTGTGAATTTTAAAAATGCTTCGGAACTCTTCTATTGTTCTCGGAATTCCGCTGAAGTTTAAAAATGCTTAAAATCTCTTACATTGTACTCGTAATTCCGCTGAAGTTTAAAAATGCTTCGGAACTCTTCCATTGTTCTCAGAATTCCGCTGACGTTTAAAAATGCTTTGGAAATCTTCCATTGTTTTCAAAATTCCGCTGACGTTTAAAAATGCTTCAGAACTCTTCCATTGTTCTCGGAATTCCGCTGACGTTTTAAAATGCTTCGGTACTCTTCCATTGTTCTCGGAATTCCGCTGACATATAAAAATGCTTCGGAAATCTTGCATTGTTCTCGGCATTCCGCTGACGTTTAAAAATGCTTCGGAACTCTTCCATTGTTCTCAGAATTCCGCTGACGTTTAAAAATGCTTCGGAAATCTTCCATAGTTTTCAAAATTCCGCTGAAGTTTAAAAATGCTTCAGAACTCTTCCATTGTTCTCGGAATTCCGCTGACGTTTAAAAATGCTTTGGAACTCTTCCATTATTCTCGGAAATCTGCTGAAGTTTAAAAATGCTTCGGAACTCTTCCATTGTTCTCAGAATTCCGCTGAAGTTTAAAAATGCTTCGGTACTCTTCCATTGTTCTCGGAATTCCGCTGACATATAAAAATGCTTCGGAAATCTTGCATTGTTCTCGGCATTCCGCTGACGTTTAAAAATGCTTCGGAACTCTTCAATTGTTCTCGGAATTCTGCTGAACTTTTAAAATGCTTTGGAACTCTTCCATTGCTCTCGGAATTCTGCTGAAGTTTAAAAATGCTTCAGAACTCTTCCATTGTTTTCGGAATTCTGCTGAAGTTTAAAAATGCTTCGGAACTCTTCCATTGTTCTCAGAATTCCACTGACGTTTAAAAATGCTTCGGAAATCTTCCATTGTTTTCAAAATTCCGCTGACGCTTAAAAATGCTTCAGAACTCTTCCATTGTTCTCGGAATTCCGCTGACGTTTAATAATGCTTCGCAACTTTTTCATTGTTCTTGGAATTCCGCTGACGGTTAAAAATGCTTCGGAACTCTTCAATTGTTCTCGGAATTCCGTTGAAGTTTAAAAATGCTTCGAAACTCTTCCATTGTTCTCTGAATTCTGCTGAAGTTTAAAAATGCTTCGGAACTCTTCCATTGTTCTCGGAATTCCGCTGACGTTTAATAATGCTTCGCAACTCTTTCATTGTTCTCGGAATTCCACTGACGTTTAAAAATGCTTCGGAACGCTTCCATTGTTCTCGGAATTCCGTTGAAGTTTAAAAATGCTTCGAAACTCTTCCATTGTTCTCGGAATTCTGCTGAAGTTTAAAAATGCTTCGGAACTCTTTCATTGTTCTCAGAATTCCGCTGACATTTAAAAATGCTTTGGTACTCTTCCATTGTTCTCGGAATTCCGCTGACATATAAAAATGCTTCGGAAATCTTGCATTGTTCTCGGCATTCCGCTGACGTTTAAAAATGCTTCGGAACTCTTCAATTGTTCTCGGAATTCTGCTGAACTTTTAAAATGCTTTGGAACTCTTCCATTGCTCTCGGAATTCTGCTGAAGTTTAAAAATGCTTCAGAACTCTTACATTGTTCTCGGAATTCTGCTGAAGTTTAAAAATGCTTCGGTACTCTTCCATTGTTCTCGGAATTCCGCTGACATATAAAAATGCTTCGGAAATCTTGCATTGTTCTCGGCATTCCACTGACGTTTAAAAATGCTTCAGAACTCTTCCATTGTTCTCGGAATTCTGCTGACGTTTAAAAATGCTTTGGAACTCTTCCATTGTTCTTGGAATTCTGCTGAAGTTTAAAAATGCTTCGGAACTCTTCCATTGTTCTCAGAATTCCGCTGACGTTTAAAAATGCTTCGGTACTCTTCCATTGTTCTCGCAATTCCACTGACATATAAAAATGCTTCGGAAATCTTGCATTGTTCTCGGCATTCCGCTGACGTTTAAAAATGCTTCGGAACTCTTCAATTGTTCTCGGAATTCTGCTGAAGTTTAAAATGCTTTGGAACTCTTCCATTGCTCTCGGAATTCTGCTGAAGTTTAAAAATGCTTCGGAACTCTTCCATTGTTCTTGGAATTCTGCTGAAGTTTAAAAATGTTTTGGAACTCTTCCATTGTTCTCAGAATTCCGCTGACGTTTAAAAATGCTTCGGAAATCTTCCATTGTTTTCAAAATTCCGCTGACATATAAAAATGCTTCGGAAATCTTGCATTGTTCTCGGCATTCCGCTGACGTTTAAAAATGCTTCAGAATTCTTCAATTGTTCTCGGAATTCTGCTGAACTTTTAAAATGCTTTGGAACTCTTCCATTGCTCTCGGAATTCTGCTGAAGTTTAAAAATGCTTCGGAACTCTTCCATTGTTCTCGGAATTCCGTTGAAGTTTAAAAATGCTTCGAAACTCTTCCATTGTTCTCGGAATTCTGCTGAAGTTTAAAAATGCTTCGGAACTCTTCCATTGTTCTCAGAATTCCGCTAACATTTAAAAATGCTTCAGAAATCTTCCATTGTTTTCAAAATTCCGCTGACGCTTAAATATGCTTCAGAACTCTTCCATTGTTCTCGGAATTCCGCTGACGTTTAATAATGCTTCGCAACTCTTTCATTGTACTCGGAATTCCGCTAACGTTTAAAAATGCTTCGGAACTCTTCCATTGTTCTCGGAATTCCGTTGAAGTTTAAAAATGCTTCGAAACTCTTCCATTGTTCTGGGAATTCTGCTGAAGTTTAAAAATGCTTCAGAACTCTTCCATTGTTCTCGGAATTCCGCTGATGTTTAAACATGCTTCAGAACTCATCCATTGTTCTCGGAATTCTGTTGAAGTTTAAAAATGCTTCTAAACTCTTCCATTGTTCTCGGAATTCTGCTGAAGTTTAAAAATGCTTCGGAACTCTTCCATTGTTCTCGGAATTCCGCTGACATATAAAAATGCTTCGGAAATCTTGCATTGTTCTCGGCATTCCGCTGACGTTTAAAAATGCTTCGGAACTCTTCAATTGTTCTCGGAATTCTGCTGAACTTTTAAAATGCTTTGGAACTCTTCCATTGCTCTCGCAATTCTGCTGACGTTTAAAAATGCTTCGGAACTCTTCCATTGTTCTCGGAATTCTGTTGACGTTTAAAAATGCTTCGGAACTCTTCCATTGTTCTCGGAATTCCGCTGACGTTTAAAAATGCTTCACAACTCTTCCATTGTTCTCGGCATTCCGCTGACTTTTAAAAATACTTCGAAATACTTCCATTGTTCTCCAAATTCCGCTGAAGTTTAAAAATGCTTCGGAACCCTTCCATTGTTTTCGGAATTCTGCTGAAGTTTAAAAATATTTCGGAACTCTTCCATTGTTCTCAGAATTCCGCTGAAGTTTAAAAATGCTTCGGACCTCTTCCATTGTTCTAGGAATTCTGCTGAAGTTTAAAAATTCATCTGAACTCTTCCATTATTCTCGGAATTCGTGTGAATTTTAAAAATGCTTCGGAACTCTTCTATTGTTCTCGGAATTCCGCTGAAGTTTAAAAATGCTTAAAATCTCTTACATTGTACTCGGAAATCCGCTGAAGTTTAAAAATGCTTCGGAACTCTTCCATTGCTCTCGGAATTCTGCTGAAGTTTAAAAATGCTTCAGAACTCTTACATTGTTCTCGGAATTCTGCTGACGTTTAAAAATGCTTCGGTACTCTTCCTTTGTTCTCGGAATTCCGCTGACATATAAAAATGCTTCGGTACTCTTCCTTTGTTCTCGGAATTCCGCTGACATATAAAAATGCTTCGGAAATCTTGCATTGTTCTCGGCATTCCGCTGACGTTTAAAAATGCTTCGGAACTTTTCAATTGTTCTCGGAATTCTGCCGAACTTTTAAAATGCTTTGGAACTCTTCCATTGCTCTCGGAATTCTGCTGAAGTTTAAAAATGCTTCAGAACTCTTCCATTGTTCTCGGAATTCTGCTGTAGTTTAAAAATGCTTCGGAACTCTTCCATTGTTCTCAGAATTCCGCTGACGTTTAAAAATGCTTCGGAAATCTTCCATTGTTTTCAAAATTCCGCTGACGTTTAAAAATGCTTCAGAACTCTTCCATTGTT
The DNA here is from genome assembly GCF_046119375.1 of Phyllobates terribilis. Lineage (NCBI taxonomy): Eukaryota > Metazoa > Chordata > Amphibia > Anura > Dendrobatidae > Phyllobates > Phyllobates terribilis. The sequence goes on from NW_027362782.1 coordinate 18,808,463, forward strand.
CTCGGAATTCCGCTGACGTTTTAAAATGCTTCGGTACTCTTCCATTGTTTTCGGAATTCCGTTGAAGTTTAAAAATGATTCGAAACTCTTCCATTGTTCTCGGAATTCCGTTGAAGTTTAAAAATGCTTCGAAACTCTTCCATTGTTCTCGGAATTCTGCTGAAGTTTAAAAATGCTTCGGAACTCTTTCATTGTTCTCAGAATTCCGCTGACATTTAAAAATGCTTTGGTACTCTTACATTGTTCTCGGAATTCCGCTGACATATAAAAATGCTTCGGAAATCTTGCATTGTTCTCGGCATTCCGCTGACGTTTAAAAATGCTTCGGAACTCTTCAATTGTTCTCGGAATTCTGCTGAACTTTTAAAATGCTTTGGAACTCTTCCATTGCTCTCGGAATTCTGCTGAAGTTTAAAAATGCTTCAGAACTCTTACATTGTTCTCGGAATTCTGCTGAAGTTTAAAAATGCTTCGGTACTCTTCCATTGTTCTCGGAATTCCGCTGACGTTTAATAATGCTTCGCAACTCTTTCATTGTACTCGGAATTCCGCTAATATTTAAAAATGCTTCGGAACTCTTCCATTGTTCTCGGAATTCCGTTGAAGTTTAAAAATGCTTCGAAACTCTTCCATTGTTCTGGGAATTCTGCTGAAGTTTAAAAATGCTTCAGAACTCTTCCATTGTTCTCGGAATTCCGCTGATGTTTAAACATGCTTCGGAACTCTTCCATTGTTCTCGGAATTCTGTTGAAGTTTAAAAATGCTTCTAAACTCTTCCATTGTTCTCGGAATTCTGCTGAAGTTTAAAAATGCTTCGGAACTCTTCCATTGTTCTCGGAATTCCGCTGACATATAAAAATGCTTCGGAAATCTTGCATTGTTCTCGGCATTCCGCTGACGTTTAAAAATGCTTCGGAACTCTTCAATTGTTCTCGGAATTCTGCTGAACTTTTAAAATGCTTTGGAACTCTTCCATTGCTCTCGCAATTCTGCTGACGTTTAAAAATGCTTCGGAACTCTTCCATTGTTCTCGGAATTCTGTTGACGTTTAAAAATGCTTCGGAACTCTTCCATTGTTCTCGGAATTCCGCTGACGTTTAAAAATGCTTCACAACTCTTCCATTGTTCTCGGAATTCCGCTGACGTTTAAAAATGTTTCGGAACTCTTCCATTGTTCTCGGAATTCCGCTGACGTTTAAAAATGCTTCACAACTCTTCCATTGTTCTCGGAATTCCGCTGACGTTTAAAAATGCTTCGGACCTCTTCCATTGTTCTAGGAATTCTGCTGAAGTTTAAAAATTCATCTGAACTCTTCCATTATTCTCGGAATTCGTGTGAATTTTAAAAATGCTTCGGAACTCTTCTATTGTTCTCGGAATTCCGCTGAAGTTTAAAAATGCTTAAAATCTCTTACATTGTACTCGTAATTCCGCTGAAGTTTAAAAATGCTTCGGAACTCTTCCATTGTTCTCAGAATTCCGCTGACGTTTAAAAATGCTTTGGAAATCTTCCATTGTTTTCAAAATTCCGCTGACGTTTAAAAATGCTTCAGAACTCTTCCATTGTTCTCGGAATTCCGCTGACGTTTTAAAATGCTTCGGTACTCTTCCATTGTTCTCGGAATTCCGCTGACATATAAAAATGCTTCGGAAATCTTGCATTGTTCTCGGCATTCCGCTGACGTTTAAAAATGCTTCGGAACTCTTCCATTGTTCTCAGAATTCCGCTGACGTTTAAAAATGCTTCGGAAATCTTCCATAGTTTTCAAAATTCCGCTGAAGTTTAAAAATGCTTCAGAACTCTTCCATTGTTCTCGGAATTCCGCTGACGTTTAAAAATGCTTTGGAACTCTTCCATTATTCTCGGAAATCTGCTGAAGTTTAAAAATGCTTCGGAACTCTTCCATTGTTCTCAGAATTCCGCTGAAGTTTAAAAATGCTTCGGTACTCTTCCATTGTTCTCGGAATTCCGCTGACATATAAAAATGCTTCGGAAATCTTGCATTGTTCTCGGCATTCCGCTGACGTTTAAAAATGCTTCGGAACTCTTCAATTGTTCTCGGAATTCTGCTGAACTTTTAAAATGCTTTGGAACTCTTCCATTGCTCTCGGAATTCTGCTGAAGTTTAAAAATGCTTCAGAACTCTTCCATTGTTTTCGGAATTCTGCTGAAGTTTAAAAATGGTTCGGAACTCTTCCATTGTTCTCAGAATTCCACTGACGTTTAAAAATGCTTCGGAAATCTTCCATTGTTTTCAAAATTCCGCTGACGCTTAAAAATGCTTCAGAACTCTTCCATTGTTCTCGGAATTCCGCTGACGTTTAATAATGCTTCGCAACTTTTTCATTGTTCTTGGAATTCCGCTGACGGTTAAAAATGCTTCGGAACTCTTCAATTGTTCTCGGAATTCCGTTGAAGTTTAAAAATGCTTCGAAACTCTTCCATTGTTCTCGGAATTCTGCTGAAGTTTAAAAATGCTTCGGAACTCTTCCATTGTTCTCGGAATTCCGCTGACGTTTAATAATGCTTCGCAACTCTTTCATTGTTCTCGGAATTCCACTGACGTTTAAAAATGCTTCGGAACGCTTCCATTGTTCTCGGAATTCCGTTGAAGTTTAAAAATGCTTCGAAACTCTTCCATTGTTCTCGGAATTCTGCTGAAGTTTAAAAATGCTTCGGAACTCTTTCATTGTTCTCAGAATTCCGCTGACATTTAAAAATGCTTTGGTACTCTTCCATTGTTCTCGGAATTCCGCTGACATATAAAAATGCTTCGGAAATCTTGCATTGTTCTCGGCATTCCGCTGACGTTTAAAAATGCTTCGGAACTCTTCAATTGTTCTCGGAATTCTGCTGAACTTTTAAAATGCTTTGGAACTCTTCCATTGCTCTCGGAATTCTGCTGAAGTTTAAAAATGCTTCAGAACTCTTACATTGTTCTCGGAATTCTGCTGAAGTTTAAAAATGCTTCGGTACTCTTCCATTGTTCTCGGAATTCCGCTGACATATAAAAATGCTTCGGAAATCTTGCATTGTTCTCGGCATTCCACTGACGTTTAAAAATGCTTCAGAACTCTTCCATTGTTCTCGGAATTCTGCTGACGTTTAAAAATGCTTTGGAACTCTTCCATTGTTCTCGGAATTCCGTTGAAGTTTAAAAATGCTTCGAAACTCTTCCATTGTTCTCGGAATTCTGCTGAAGTTTAAAAATGCTTCGGAACTCTTCCATTATTCTCAGAATTCCGCTAACGTTTAAAAATGCTTTGGAAATCTTCCATTGTTTTCAAAATTCCGCTGACGCTTAAAAATGCTTCAGAACTCTTCCATTGTTCTCTGAATTCCGCTGACGTTTAATAATGCTTCGCAACTCTTTCATTGTACTCGGAATTCCGCTAACGTTTAAAAATGCTTCGGAAATCTTCCATTGTTTTCAAAATTCCGCTGATGTTTAAAAATGCTTCAGAACTCTTCCATTGTTCTCGGAATTCCGCTGACGTTTAAAAATGCTTTGGAACTCTTCCATTGTTCTTGGAATTCTGCTGAAGTTAAAAATGCTTCGGAACTCTTCCATTGTTCTCAGAATTCCGCTGACGTTTAAAAATGCTGCGGTACTCTTCCATTGTTCTCGGAATTCCACTGACATATAAAAATGCTTCGGAAATCTTGCATTGTTCTCGGCATTCCGCTGACGTTTAAAAATGCTTCGGAACTCTTCAATTGTTCTCGGAATTCTGCTGAACTTTTAAAATGCTTTGGAACTCTTCCATTGCTCTCGGAATTCTGCTGAAGTTTAAAAATGCTTCGGAACTCTTCCATTGTTCTCGGAATTCTGCTGAAGTTTAAAAATGTTTTGGAACTCTTCCATTGTTCTCAGAATTGCGCTGACGTTTAAAAATGCTTCGGAAATCTTCCATTGTTTTCAAAATTCCGCTGACATACAAAAATGCTTCGGAAATCTTGCATTGTTCTCGGCATTCCGCTGACGTTTAAAAATGCTTCAGAATTCTTCAATTGTTCTCGGATTTCTGCTGAACTTTTAAAATGCTTTGGAACTCTTCCATTGCTCTCGGAATTCTGCTGAAGTTTAAAAATGCTTCGGAACTCTTCCATTGTTCTCGGAATTCCGTTGAAGTTTAAAAATGCTTCGAAACTCTTCCATTGTTCTCGGAATTCTGCTGAAGTTTAAAAATGCTTCGGAACTCTTCCATTAATCTCAGAATTCCGCTAACGTTTAAAAATGCTTCGGAAATCTTCCATTGTTTTCAAAATTCCGCTGACGCTTAAAAATGCTTCAGAACTCTTCCATTGTTCTCTGAATTCCGCTGACGTTTAATAATGCTTCGCAACTCTTTCATTGTACTCGGAATTCCGCTAACGTTTAAAAATGCTTCGGAACTCTTCCATTGTTCTCGGAATTCCGTTGAAGTTTAAAAATGCTTCGAAACTCTTCCATTGTTCTGGGAATTCTGCTGAAGTTTAAAAATGCTTAGGAAATCTTCCATTGTTTTCAAAATTCTGCTGAAGTTTAAAAATGCTTCGGTACTCTTCCATTGTTCTCGGAATTCCGCTGACATATAAAAATGCTTCGGAAATCTTGCATTGTTCTCGGCATTCCGCTGACGTTTAAAAATGCTTCGGAACTCTTCAATTGTTCTCGGAATTCTGCTGAACTTTTAAAATGCTTTGGAACTCTTCCATTGCTCTCGGAATTCTGCTGAAGTTTAAAAATGCTTCAGAACTCTTCCATTGTTTTCGGAATTCTGCTGAAGTTTAAAAATGGTTCGGAACTCTTCCATTGTTCTCAGAATTCCACTGACGTTTAAAAATGCTTCGGAAATCTTCCATTGTTTTCAAAATTCCGCTGACGCTTAAAAATGCTTCAGAACTCTTCCATTGTTCTCGGAATTCCGCTGACGTTTAATAATGCTTCGCAACTTTTTCATTGTTCTTGGAATTCCGCTGACGGTTAAAAATGCTTCGGAACTCTTCAATTGTTCTCGGAATTCCGTTGAAGTTTAAAAATGCTTCGAAACTCTTCCATTGTTCTCGGAATTCTGCTGAAGTTTAAAAATGCTTCGGAACTCTTCCATTGTTCTCGGAATTCCGCTGACGTTTAATAATGCTTCGCAACTCTTTCATTGTTCTCGGAATTCCACTGACGTTTAAAAATGCTTCGGAACGCTTCCATTGTTCTCGGAATTCCGTTGAAGTTTAAAAATGCTTCGAAACTCTTCCATTGTTCTCGGAATTCTGCTGAAGTTTAAAAATGCTTCGGAACTCTTTCATTGTTCTCAGAATTCCGCTGACATTTAAAAATGCTTTGGTACTCTTCCATTGTTCTCGGAATTCCGCTGACATATAAAAATGCTTCGGAAATCTTGCATTGTTCTCGGCATTCCGCTGACGTTTAAAAATGCTTCGGAACTCTTCAATTGTTCTCGGAATTCTGCTGAACTTTTAAAATGCTTTGGAACTCTTCCATTGCTCTCGGAATTCTGCTGAAGTTTAAAAATGCTTCAGAACTCTTACATTGTTCTCGGAATTCTGCTGAAGTTTAAAAATGCTTCGGTACTCTTCCATTGTTCTCGGAATTCCGCTGACATATAAAAATGCTTCGGAAATCTTGCATTGTTCTCGGCATTCCACTGACGTTTAAAAATGCTTCAGAACTCTTCCATTGTTCTCGGAATTCTGCTGACGTTTAAAAATGCTTTGGAACTCTTCCATTGTTCTTGGAATTCTGCTGAAGTTTAAAAATGCTTCGGAACTCTTCCATTGTTCTCAGAATTCCGCTGACGTTTAAAAATGCTTCGGTACTCTTCCATTGTTCTCGCAATTCCACTGACATATAAAAATGCTTCGGAAATCTTGCATTGTTCTCGGCATTCCGCTGACGTTTAAAAATGCTTCGGAACTCTTCAATTGTTCTCGGAATTCTGCTGAAGTTTAAAATGCTTTGGAACTCTTCCATTGCTCTCGGAATTCTGCTGAAGTTTAAAAATGCTTCGGAACTCTTCCATTGTTCTTGGAATTCTGCTGAAGTTTAAAAATGTTTTGGAACTCTTCCATTGTTCTCAGAATTCCGCTGACGTTTAAAAATGCTTCGGAAATCTTCCATTGTTTTCAAAATTCCGCTGACATATAAAAATGCTTCGGAAATCTTGCATTGTTCTCGGCATTCCGCTGACGTTTAAAAATGCTTCAGAATTCTTCAATTGTTCTCGGAATTCTGCTGAACTTTTAAAATGCTTTGGAACTCTTCCATTGCTCTCGGAATTCTGCTGAAGTTTAAAAATGCTTCGGAACTCTTCCATTGTTCTCGGAATTCCGTTGAAGTTTAAAAATGCTTCGAAACTCTTCCATTGTTCTCGGAATTCTGCTGAAGTTTAAAAATGCTTCGGAACTTTTCCATTGTTCTCAGAATTCCGCTAACATTTAAAAATGCTTCAGAAATCTTCCATTGTTTTCAAAATTCCGCTGACGCTTAAATATGCTTCAGAACTCTTCCATTGTTCTCGGAATTCCGCTGACGTTTAATAATGCTTCGCAACTCTTTCATTGTACTCGGAATTCCGCTAACGTTTAAAAATGCTTCGGAACTCTTCCATTGTTCTCGGAATTCCGTTGAAGTTTAAAAATGCTTCGAAACTCTTCCATTGTTCTGGGAATTCTGCTGAAGTTTAAAAATGCTTCAGAACTCTTCCATTGTTCTCGGAATTCCGCTGACGTTTAATAATGCTTCGCAACTTTTTCATTGTTCTTGGAATTCCGCTGACGGTTAAAAATGCTTCGGAACTCTTCAATTGTTCTCGGAATTCCGTTGAAGTTTAAAAATGCTTCGAAACTCTTCCATTGTTCTCGGAATTCTGCTGAAGTTTAAAAATGCTTCGGAACTCTTCCATTGTTCTCGGAATTCCGCTGACGTTTAATAATGCTTCGCAACTCTTTCATTGTTCTCGGAATTCCACTGACGTTTAAAAATGCTTCGGAACGCTTCCATTGTTCTCGGAATTCCGTTGAAGTTTAAAAATGCTTCGAAACTCTTCCATTGTTCTCGGAATTCTGCTGAAGTTTAAAAATGCTTCGGAACTCTTTCATTGTTCTCAGAATTCCGCTGACATTTAAAAATGCTTTGGTACTCTTCCATTGTTCTCGGAATTCCGCTGACATATAAAAATGCTTCGGAAATCTTGCATTGTTCTCGGCATTCCGCTGACGTTTAAAAATGCTTCGGAACTCTTCAATTGTTCTCGGAATTCTGCTGAACTTTTAAAATGCTTTGGAACTCTTCCATTGCTCTCGGAATTCTGCTGAAGTTTAAAAATGCTTCAGAACTCTTACATTGTTCTCGGAATTCTGCTGAAGTTTAAAAATGCTTCGGTACTCTTCCATTGTTCTCGGAATTCCGCTGACATATAAAAATGCTTCGGAAATCTTGCATTGTTCTCGGCATTCCACTGACGTTTAAAAATGCTTCAGAACTCTTCCATTGTTCTCGGAATTCTGCTGACGTTTAAAAATGCTTTGGAACTCTTCCATTGTTCTTGGAATTCTGCTGAAGTTTAAAAATGCTTCGGAACTCTTCCATTGTTCTCAGAATTCCGCTGACGTTTAAAAATGCTTCGGTACTCTTCCATTGTTCTCGCAATTCCACTGACATATAAAAATGCTTCGGAAATCTTGCATTGTTCTCGGCATTCCGCTGACGTTTAAAAATGCTTCGGAACTCTTCAATTGTTCTCGGAATTCTGCTGAAGTTTAAAATGCTTTGGAACTCTTCCATTGCTCTCGGAATTCTGCTGAAGTTTAAAAATGCTTCGGAACTCTTCCATTGTTCTTGGAATTCTGCTGAAGTTTAAAAATGTTTTGGAACTCTTCCATTGTTCTCAGAATTCCGCTGACGTTTAAAAATGCTTCGGAAATCTTCCATTGTTTTCAAAATTCCGCTGACATATAAAAATGCTTCGGAAATCTTGCATTGTTCTCGGCATTCCGCTGACGTTTAAAAATGCTTCAGAATTCTTCAATTGTTCTCGGAATTCTGCTGAACTTTTAAAATGCTTTGGAACTCTTCCATTGCTCTCGGAATTCTGCTGAAGTTTAAAAATGCTTCGGAACTCTTCCATTGTTCTCGGAATTCCGTTGAAGTTTAAAAATGCTTCGAAACTCTTCCATTGTTCTCGGAATTCTGCTGAAGTTTAAAAATGCTTCGGAACTCTTCCATTGTTCTCAGAATTCCGCTAACATTTAAAAATGCTTCAGAAATCTTCCATTGTTTTCAAAATTCCGCTGACGCTTAAATATGCTTCAGAACTCTTCCATTGTTCTCGGAATTCCGCTGACGTTTAATAATGCTTCGCAACTCTTTCATTGTACTCGGAATTCCGCTAACGTTTAAAAATGCTTCGGAACTCTTCCATTGTTCTCGGAATTCCGTTGAAGTTTAAAAATGCTTCGAAACTCTTCCATTGTTCTGGGAATTCTGCTGAAGTTTAAAAATGCTTCAGAACTCTTCCATTGTTCTCGGAATTCCGCTGATGTTTAAACATGCTTCAGAACTCATCCATTGTTCTCGGAATTCTGTTGAAGTTTAAAAATGCTTCTAAACTCTTCCATTGTTCTCGGAATTCTGCTGAAGTTTAAAAATGCTTCGGAACTCTTCCATTGTTCTCGGAATTCCGCTGACATATAAAAATGCTTCGGAAATCTTGCATTGTTCTCGGCATTCCGCTGACGTTTAAAAATGCTTCGGAACTCTTCAATTGTTCTCGGAATTCTGCTGAACTTTTAAAATGCTTTGGAACTCTTCCATTGCTCTCGCAATTCTGCTGACGTTTAAAAATGCTTCGGAACTCTTCCATTGTTCTCGGAATTCTGTTGACGTTTAAAAATGCTTCGGAACTCTTCCATTGTTCTCGGAATTCCGCTGACGTTTAAAAATGCTTCACAACTCTTCCATTGTTCTCGGCATTCCGCTGACTTTTAAAAATACTTCGAAACTCTTCCATTGTTCTCCAAATTCCGCTGAAGTTTAAAAATGCTTCGGAACCCTTCCATTGTTTTCGGAATTCTGCTGAAGTTTAAAAATATTTCGGAACTCTTCCATTGTTCTCAGAATTCCGCTGAAGTTTAAAAATGCTTCGGACCTCTTCCATTGTTCTAGGAATTCTGCTGAAGTTTAAAAATTCATCTGAACTCTTCCATTATTCTCGGAATTCGTGTGAATTTTAAAAATGCTTCGGAACTCTTCTATTGTTCTCGGAATTCCGCTGAAGTTTAAAAATGCTTAAAATCTCTTACATTGTACTCGGAAATCCGCTGAAGTTTAAAAATGCTTCGGAACTCTTCCATTGCTCTCGGAATTCTGCTGAAGTTTAAAAATGCTTCAGAACTCTTACATTGTTCTCGGAATTCTGCTGACGTTTAAAAATGCTTCGGTACTCTTCCTTTGTTCTCGGAATTCCGCTGACATATAAAAATGCTTCGGTACTCTTCCTTTGTTCTCGGAATTCCGCTGACATATAAAAATGCTTCGGAAATCTTGCATTGTTCTCGGCATTCCGCTGACGTTTAAAAATGCTTCGGAACTTTTCAATTGTTCTCGGAATTCTGCCGAACTTTTAAAATGCTTTGGAACTCTTCCATTGCTCTCGGAATTCTGCTGAAGTTTAAAAATGCTTCAGAACTCTTCCATTGTTCTCGGAATTCTGCTGTAGTTTAAAAATGCTTCGGAACTCTTCCATTGTTCTCAGAATTCCGCTAACATTTAAAAATGCTTCAGAAATCTTCCATTGTTTTCAAAATTCCGCTGACGCTTAAATATGCTTCAGAACTCTTCCATTGTTCTCGGAATTCCGCTGACGTTTAATAATGCTTCGCAACTCTTTCATTGTACTCGGAATTCCGCTAATATTTAAAAATGCTTCGGAACTCTTCCATTGTTCTCGGAATTCCGTTGAAGTTTAAAAATGCTTCGAAACTCTTCCATTGTTCTGGGAATTCTGCTGAAGTTTAAAAATGCTTCAGAACTCTTCCATTGTTCTCGGAATTCCGCTGATGTTTAAACATGCTTCGGAACTCTTCCATTGTTCTCGGAATTCTGTTGAAGTTTAAAAATGCTTCTAAACTCTTCCATTGTTCTCGGAATTCTGCTGAAGTTTAAAAATGCTTCGGAACTCTTCCATTGTTCTCGGAATTCCGCTGACATATAAAAATGCTTCGGAAATCTTGCATTGTTCTCGGCATTCCGCTGACGTTTAAAAATGCTTCGGAACTCTTCAATTGTTCTCGGAATTCTGCTGAACTTTTAAAATGCTTTGGAACTCTTCCATTGCTCTCGCAATTCTGCTGACGTTTAAAAATGCTTCGGAACTCTTCCATTGTTCTCGGAATTCTGTTGACGTTTAAAAATGCTTCGGAACTCTTCCATTGTTCTCGGAATTCCGCTGACGTTTAAAAATGCTTCACAACTCTTCCATTGTTCTCGGAATTCCGCTGACGTTTAAAAATGTTTCGGAACTCTTCCATTGTTCTCGGAATTCCGCTGACGTTTAAAAATGCTTCACAACTCTTCCATTGTTCTCGGAATTCCGCTGACGTTTAAAAATGCTTCGGACCTCTTCCATTGTTCTAGGAATTCTGCTGAAGTTTAAAAATTCATCTGAACTCTTCCATTATTCTCGGAATTCGTGTGAATTTTAAAAATGCTTCGGAACTCTTCTATTGTTCTCGTAATTCCGCTGAAGTTTAAAAATGCTTAAAATCTCTTACATTGTACTCGTAATTCCGCTGAAGTTTAAAAATGCTTCGGAACTCTTCCATTGTTCTCAGAATTCCGCTGACGTTTAAAAATGCTTTGGAAATCTTCCATTGTTTTCAAAATTCCGCTGACGTTTAAAAATGCTTCAGAACTCTTCCATTGTTCTCGGAATTCCGCTGACGTTTTAAAATGCTTCGGTACTCTTCCATTGTTCTCGGAATTCCGCTGACATATAAAAATGCTTCGGAAATCTTGCATTGTTCTCGGCATTCCGCTGACGTTTAAAAATGCTTCGGAACTCTTCCATTGTTCTCAGAATTCCGCTGACGTTTAAAAATGCTTCGGAAATCTTCCATAGTTTTCAAAATTCCGCTGAAGTTTAAAAATGCTTCAGAACTCTTCCATTGTTCTCGGAATTCCGCTGACGTTTAAAAATGCTTTGGAACTCTTCCATTATTCTCGGAAATCTGCTGAAGTTTAAAAATGCTTCGGAACTCTTCCATTGTTCTCAGAATTCCGCTGAAGTTTAAAAATGCTTCGGTACTCTTCCATTGTTCTCGGAATTCCGCTGACATATAAAAATGCTTCGGAAATCTTGCATTGTTCTCGGCATTCCGCTGACGTTTAAAAATGCTTCGGAACTCTTCAATTGTTCTCGGAATTCTGCTGAACTTTTAAAATGCTTTGGAACTCTTCCATTGCTCTCGGAATTCTGCTGAAGTTTAAAAATGCTTCAGAACTCTTCCATTGTTTTCGGAATTCTGCTGAAGTTTAAAAATGCTTCGGAACTCTTCCATTGTTCTCAGAATTCCACTGACGTTTAAAAATGCTTCGGAAATCTTCCATTGTTTTCAAAATTCCGCTGACGCTTAAAAATGCTTCAGAACTCTTCCATTGTTCTCGGAATTCCGCTGACGTTTAATAATGCTTCGCAACTTTTTCATTGTTCTTGGAATTCCGCTGACGGTTAAAAATGCTTCGGAACTCTTCAATTGTTCTCGGAATTCCGTTGAAGTTTAAAAATGCTTCGAAACTCTTCCATTGTTCTCGGAATTCTGCTGAAGTTTAAAAATGCTTCGGAACTCTTCCATTGTTCTCGGAATTCCGCTGACGTTTAATAATGCTTCGCAACTCTTTCATTGTTCTCGGAATTCCACTGACGTTTAAAAATGCTTCGGAACGCTTCCATTGTTCTCGGAATTCCGTTGAAGTTTAAAAATGCTTCGAAACTCTTCCATTGTTCTCGGAATTCTGCTGAAGTTTAAAAATGCTTCGGAACTCTTTCATTGTTCTCAGAATTCCGCTGACATTTAAAAATGCTTTGGTACTCTTCCATTGTTCTCGGAATTCCGCTGACATATAAAAATGCTTCGGAAATCTTGCATTGTTCTCGGCATTCCGCTGACGTTTAAAAATGCTTCGGAACTCTTCAATTGTTCTCGGAATTCTGCTGAACTTTTAAAATGCTTTGGAACTCTTCCATTGCTCTCGGAATTCTGCTGAAGTTTAAAAATGCTTCAGAACTCTTACATTGTTCTCGGAATTCTGCTGAAGTTTAAAAATGCTTCGGTACTCTTCCATTGTTCTCGGAATTCCGCTGACATATAAAAATGCTTCGGAAATCTTGCATTGTTCTCGGCATTCCACTGACGTTTAAAAATGCTTCAGAACTCTTCCATTGTTCTCGGAATTCTGCTGACGTTTAAAAATGCTTTGGAACTCTTCCATTGTTCTTGGAATTCTGCTGAAGTTTAAAAATGCTTCGGAACTCTTCCATTGTTCTCAGAATTCCGCTGACGTTTAAAAATGCTTCGGTACTCTTCCATTGTTCTCGCAATTCCACTGACATATAAAAATGCTTCGGAAATCTTGCATTGTTCTCGGCATTCCGCTGACGTTTAAAAATGCTTCGGAACTCTTCAATTGTTCTCGGAATTCTGCTGAAGTTTAAAATGCTTTGGAACTCTTCCATTGCTCTCGGAATTCTGCTGAAGTTTAAAAATGCTTCGGAACTCTTCCATTGTTCTTGGAATTCTGCTGAAGTTTAAAAATGTTTTGGAACTCTTCCATTGTTCTCAGAATTCCGCTGACGTTTAAAAATGCTTCGGAAATCTTCCATTGTTTTCAAAATTCCGCTGACATATAAAAATGCTTCGGAACTCTTCCATTGTTCTCGGAATTCCGTTGAAGTTTAAAAATGCTTCGAAACTCTTCCATTGTTCTCGGAATTCTGCTGAAGTTTAAAAATGCTTCGGAACTCTTCCATTGTTCTCAGAATTCCGCTAACATTTAAAAATGCTTCAGAAATCTTCCATTGTTTTCAAAATTCCGCTGACGCTTAAATATGCTTCAGAACTCTTCCATTGTTCTCGGAATTCCGCTGACGTTTAATAATGCTTCGCAACTCTTTCATTGTACTCGGAATTCCGCTAACGTTTAAAAATGCTTCGGAACTCTTCCATTGTTCTCGGAATTCCGTTGAAGTTTAAAAATGCTTCGAAACTCTTCCATTGTTCTGGGAATTCTGCTGAAGTTTAAAAATGCTTCAGAACTCTTCCATTGTTCTCGGAATTCCGCTGATGTTTAAACATGCTTCAGAACTCATCCATTGTTCTCGGAATTCTGTTGAAGTTTAAAAATGCTTCTAAACTCTTCCATTGTTCTCGGAATTCTGCTGAAGTTTAAAAATGCTTCGGAACTCTTCCATTGTTCTCGGAATTCCGCTGACATATAAAAATGCTTCGGAAATCTTGCATTGTTCTCGGCATTCCGCTGACGTTTAAAAATGCTTCGGAACTCTTCAATTGTTCTCGGAATTCTGCTGAACTTTTAAAATGCTTTGGAACTCTTCCATTGCTCTCGCAATTCTGCTGACATTTAAAAATGCTTCGGAACTCTTCCATTGTTCTCGGAATTCTGTTGACGTTTAAAAATGCTTCGGAACTCTTCCATTGTTCTCGGAATTCCGCTGACGTTTAAAAATGCTTCACAACTCTTCCATTGTTCTCGGCATTCCGCTGACTTTTAAAAATACTTCGAAACTCTTCCATTGTTCTCCAAATTCCGCTGAAGTTTAAAAATGCTTCGGAACCCTTCCATTGTTTTCGGAATTCTGCTGAAGTTTAAAAATATTTCGGAACTCTTCCATTGTTCTCAGAATTCCGCTGAAGTTTAAAAATGCTTCGGACCTCTTCCATTGTTCTAGGAATTCTGCTGAAGTTTAAAAATTCATCTGAACTCTTCCATTATTCTCGGAATTCGTGTGAATTTTAAAAATGCTTCGGAACTCTTCTATTGTTCTCGGAATTCCGCTGAAGTTTAAAAATGCTTAAAATCTCTTACATTGTACTCGGAAATCCGCTGAAGTTTAAAAATGCTTCGGAACTCTTCCATTGCTCTCGGAATTCTGCTGAAGTTTAAAAATGCTTCAGAACTCTTACATTGTTCTCGGAATTCTGCTGACGTTTAAAAATGCTTCGGTACTCTTCCTTTGTTCTCGGAATTCCGCTGACATATAAAAATGCTTCGGTACTCTTCCTTTGTTCTCGGAATTCCGCTGACATATAAAAATGCTTCGGAAATCTTGCATTGTTCTCGGCATTCCGCTGACGTTTAAAAATGCTTCGGAACTTTTCAATTGTTCTCGGAATTCTGCCGAACTTTTAAAATGCTTTGGAACTCTTCCATTGCTCTCGGAATTCTGCTGAAGTTTAAAAATGCTTCAGAACTCTTCCATTGTTCTCGGAATTCTGCTGTAGTTTAAAAATGCTTCGGAACTCTTCCATTGTTCTCAGAATTCCGCTGACGTTTAAAAATGCTTCGGAAATCTTCCATTGTTTTCAAAATTCCGCTGACGTTTAAAAATGCTTCAGAACTCTTCCATTGTTCTCGGAATTCCGCTGACGTTTTAAAATGCTTCGGTACTCTTCCATTGTTTTCGGAATTCCGTTGAAGTTTAAAAATGATTCGAAACTCTTCCATTGTTCTCGGAATTCCGTTGAAGTTTAAAAATGCTTCGAAACTCTTCCATTGTTCTCGGAATTCTGCTGAAGTTTAAAAATGCTTCGGAACTCTTTCATTGTTCTCAGAATTCCGCTGACATTTAAAAATGCTTTGGTACTCTTACATTGTTCTCGGAATTCCGCTGACATATAAAAATGCTTCGGAAATCTTGCATTGTTCTCGGCATTCCGCTGACGTTTAAAAATGCTTCGGAACTCTTCAATTGTTCTCGGAATTCTGCTGAACTTTTAAAATGCTTTGGAACTCTTCCATTGCTCTCGGAATTCTGCTGAAGTTTAAAAATGCTTCAGAACTCTTACATTGTTCTCGGAATTCTGCTGAAGTTTAAAAATGCTTCGGTACTCTTCCATTGTTCTCGGAATTCCGCTGACATATAAAAATGCTTCGGAAATCTTGCATTGTTCTCGGCATTCCGCTGACGTTTAAAAATGCTTCGGAACTCTTCAATTGTTCTCGGAATTCTGCTGAACTTTTAAAATGCTTTGGAACTCTTCCATTGCTCTCGCAATTCTGCTGACGTTTAAAAATGCTTCGGAACTCTTCCATTGTTCTCGGAATTCTGTTGACGTTTAAAAATGCTTCGGAACTCTTCCATTGTTCTCGGAATTCCGCTGACGTTTAAAAATGCTTCACAACTCTTCCATTGTTCTCGGAATTCCGCTGACGTTTAAAAATGTTTCGGAACTCTTCCATTGTTCTCGGAATTCCGCTGACGTTTAAAAATGCTTCACAACTCTTCCATTGTTCTCGGAATTCCGCTGACGTTTAAAAATGCTTCGGACCTCTTCCATTGTTCTAGGAATTCTGCTGAAGTTTAAAAATTCATCTGAACTCTTCCATTATTCTCGGAATTCGTGTGAATTTTAAAAATGCTTCGGAACTCTTCTATTGTTCTCGGAATACCGCTGAAGTTTAAAAATGCTTAAAATCTCTTACATTGTACTCGGAATTCCGCTGAAGTTTAAAAATGCTTCGGAACTCTTCCATTGTTCTCAGAATTCCGCTGACGTTTAAAAATGCTTTGGAAATCTTCCATTGTTTTCAAAATTCCGCTGACGTTTAAAAATGCTTCAGAACTCTTCCATTGTTCTCGGAATTCCGCTGACGTTTTAAAATGCTTCGGTACTCTTCCATTGTTCTCGGAATTCCGCTGACATATAAAAATGCTTCGGAAATCTTGCATTGTTCTCGGCATTCCGCTGACGTTTAAAAATGCTTCGGAACTCTTCCATTGTTCTCAGAATTCCGCTGACGTTTAAAAATGCTTCGGAAATCTTCCATAGTTTTCAAAATTCCGCTGAAGTTTAAAAATGCTTCAGAACTCTTCCATTGTTCTCGGAATTCCGCTGACGTTTAAAAATGCTTTGGAACTCTTCCATTATTCTCGGAAATCTGCTGAAGTTTAAAAATGCTTCGGAACTCTTCCATTGTTCTCAGAATTCCGCTGAAGTTTAAAAATGCTTCGGTACTCTTCCATTGTTCTCGGAATTCCGCTGACATATAAAAATGCTTCGGAAATCTTGCATTGTTCTCGGGATTCCGCTGACGTTTAAAAATGCTTCGGAACTCTTCAATTGTTCTCGGAATTCTGCTGAACTTTTAAAATGCTTTGGAACTCTTCCATTGCTCTCGGAATTCTGCTGAAGTTTAAAAATGCTTCAGAACTCTTCCATTGTTTTCGGAATTCTGCTGAAGTTTAAAAATGCTTCGGAACTCTTCCATTGTTCTCAGAATTCCACTGACGTTTAAAAATGCTTCGGAAATCTTCCATTGTTTTCAAAATTCCGCTGACGCTTAAAAATGCTTCAGAACTCTTCCATTGTTCTCGGAATTCCGCTGACGTTTAATAATGCTTCGCAACTTTTTCATTGTTCTTGGAATTCCGCTGACGGTTAAAAATGCTTCGGAACTCTTCAATTGTTCTCGGAATTCCGTTGAAGTTTAAAAATGCTTCGAAACTCTTCCATTGTTCTCGGAATTCTGCTGAAGTTTAAAAATGCTTCGGAACTCTTCCATTGTTCTCGGAATTCCGCTGACGTTTAATAATGCTTCGCAACTCTTTCATTGTTCTCGGAATTCCACTGACGTTTAAAAATGCTTCGGAACGCTTCCATTGTTCTCGGAATTCCGTTGAAGTTTAAAAATGCTTCGAAACTCTTCCATTGTTCTCGGAATTCTGCTGAAGTTTAAAAATGCTTCGGAACTCTTTCATTGTTCTCAGAATTCCGCTGACATTTAAAAATGCTTTGGTACTCTTCCATTGTTCTCGGAATTCCGCTGACATATAAAAATGCTTCGGAAATCTTGCATTGTTCTCGGCATTCCGCTGACGTTTAAAAATGCTTCGGAACTCTTCAATTGTTCTCGGAATTCTGCTGAACTTTTAAAATGCTTTGGAACTCTTCCATTGCTCTCGGAATTCTGCTGAAGTTTAAAAATGCTTCAGAACTCTTACATTGTTCTCGGAATTCTGCTGAAGTTTAAAAATGCTTCGGTACTCTTCCATTGTTCTCGGAATTCCGCTGACATATAAAAATGCTTCGGAAATCTTGCATTGTTCTCGGCATTCCACTGACGTTTAAAAATGCTTCAGAACTCTTCCATTGTTCTCGGAATTCTGCTGTAGTTTAAAAATGCTTCGGAACTCTTCCATTGTTCTCAGAATTCCGCTGACGTTTAAAAATGCTTCGGAAATCTTCCATTGTTTTCAAAATTCCGCTGACGTTTAAAAATGCTTCAGAACTCTTCCATTGTTCTCGGAATTCCGCTGACGTTTTAAAATGCTTCGGTACTCTTCCATTGTTTTCGGAATTCCGTTGAAGTTTAAAAATGATTCGAAACTCTTCCATTGTTCTCGGAATTCCGTTGAAGTTTAAAAATGCTTCGAAACTCTTCCATTGTTCTCGGAATTCTGCTGAAGTTTAAAAATGCTTCGGAACTCTTTCATTGTTCTCAGAATTCCGCTGACATTTAAAAATGCTTTGGTACTCTTACATTGTTCTCGGAATTCCGCTGACATATAAAAATGCTTCGGAAATCTTGCATTGTTCTCGGCATTCCGCTGACGTTTAAAAATGCTTCGGAACTCTTCAATTGTTCTCGGAATTCTGCTGAACTTTTAAAATGCTTTGGAACTCTTCCATTGCTCTCGGAATTCTGCTGAAGTTTAAAAATGCTTCAGAACTCTTACATTGTTCTCGGAATTCTGCTGAAGTTTAAAAATGCTTCGGTACTCTTCCATTGTTCTCGGAATTCCGCTGACATATAAAAATGCTTCGGAAATCTTGCATTGTTCTCGGCATTCCGCTGACGTTTAAAAATGCTTCGGAACTCTTCAATTGTTCTCGGAATTCTGCTGAACTTTTAAAATGCTTTGGATCTCTTCCATTGCTCTCGCAATTCTGCTGACGTTTAAAAATGCTTCGGAACTCTTCCATTGTTCTCGGAATTCTGTTGACGTTTAAAAATGCTTCGGAACTCTTCCATTGTTCTCGGAATTCCGCTGACGTTTAAAAATGCTTCACAACTCTTCCATTGTTCTCGGAATTCCGCTGACGTTTAAAAATGTTTCGGAACTCTTCCATTGTTCTCGGAATTCCGCTGACGTTTAAAAATGCTTCACAACTCTTCCATTGTTCTCGGAATTCCGCTGACGTTTAAAAATGCTTCGGACCTCTTCCATTGTTCTAGGAATTCTGCTGAAGTTTAAAAATTCATCTGAACTCTTCCATTATTCTCGGAATTCGTGTGAATTTTAAAAATGCTTCGGAACTCTTCTATTGTTCTCGGAATTCCGCTGAAGTTTAAAAATGCTTAAAATCTCTTACATTGTACTCGGAATTCCGCTGAAGTTTAAAAATGCTTCGGAACTCTTCCATTGTTCTCAGAATTCCGCTGACGTTTAAAAATGCTTTGGAAATCTTCCATTGTTTTCAAAATTCCGCTGACGTTTAAAAATGCTTCAGAACTCTTCCATTGTTCTCGGAATTCCGCTGACGTTTTAAAATGCTTCGGTACTCTTCCATTGTTCTCGGAATTCCGCTGACATATAAAAATGCTTCGGAAATCTTGCATTGTTCTCGGCATTCCGCTGACGTTTAAAAATGCTTCGGAACTCTTCCATTGTTCTCAGAATTCCGCTGACGTTTAAAAATGCTTCGGAAAATTTCCATAGTTTTCAAAATTCCGCTGAAGTTTAAAAATGCTTCAGAACTCTTCCATTGTTCTCGGAATTCCGCTGACGTTTAAAAATGCTTTGGAACTCTTCCATTATTCTCGGAAATCTGCTGAAGTTTAAAAATGCTTCGGAACTCTTCCATTGTTCTCAGAATTCCGCTGAAGTTTAAAAATGCTTCGGTACTCTTCCATTGTTCTCGGAATTCCGCTGACATATAAAAATGCTTCGGAAATCTTGCATTGTTCTCGGCATTCCGCTGACGTTTAAAAATGCTTCGGAACTCTTCAATTGTTCTCGGAATTCTGCTGAACTTTTAAAATGCTTTGGAACTCTTCCATTGCTCTCGGAATTCTGCTGAAGTTTAAAAATGCTTCAGAACTCTTCCATTGTTTTCGGAATTCTGCTGAAGTTTAAAAATGCTTCGGAACTCTTCCATTGTTCTCAGAATTCCACTGACGTTTAAAAATGCTTCGGAAATCTTCCATTGTTTTCAAAATTCCGCTGACGCTTAGAAATGCTTCAGAACTCTTCCATTGTTCTCGGAATTCCGCTGACGTTTAATAATGCTTCGCAACTTTTTCATTGTTCTTGGAATTCCGCTGACGGTTAAAAATGCTTCGGAACTCTTCAATTGTTCTCGGAATTCCGTTGAAGTTTAAAAATGCTTCGAAACTCTTCCATTGTTCTCGGAATTCTGCTGAAGTTTAAAAATGCTTCGGAACTCTTCCATTGTTCTCGGAATTCCGCTGACGTTTAATAATGCTTCGCAACTCTTTCATTGTTCTCGGAATTCCACTGACGTTTAAAAATGCTTCGGAACGCTTCCATTGTTCTCGGAATTCCGTTGAAGTTTAAAAATGCTTCGAAACT
The DNA here is from genome assembly GCF_046119375.1 of Phyllobates terribilis. Taxonomy (NCBI): domain Eukaryota; kingdom Metazoa; phylum Chordata; class Amphibia; order Anura; family Dendrobatidae; genus Phyllobates; species Phyllobates terribilis. The sequence goes on from NW_027362782.1 coordinate 18,828,293, forward strand.
CTTCCATTGTTCTCGGAATTCTGCTGAAGTTTAAAAATGCTTCGGAACTCTTTCATTGTTCTCAGAATTCCGCTGACATTTAAAAATGCTTTGGTACTCTTCCATTGTTCTCGGAATTCCGCTGACATATAAAAATGCTTCGGAAATCTTGCATTGTTCTCGGCATTCCGCTGACGTTTAAAAATGCTTCGGAACTCTTCAATTGTTCTCGGAATTCTGCTGAACTTTTAAAATGCTTTGGAACTCTTCCATTGCTCTCGGAATTCTGCTGAAGTTTAAAAATGCTTCAGAACTCTTACATTGTTCTCGGAATTCTGCTGAAGTTTAAAAATGCTTCGGTACTCTTCCATTGTTCTCGGAATTCCGCTGACATATAAAAATGCTTCGGAAATCTTGCATTGTTCTCGGCATTCCACTGACGTTTAAAAATGCTTCAGAACTCTTCCATTGTTCTCGGAATTCTGCTGACGTTTAAAAATGCTTTGGAACTCTTCCATTGTTCTTGGAATTCTGCTGAAGTTTAAAAATGCTTCGGAACTCTTCCATTGTTCTCAGAATTCCGCTGACGTTTAAAAATGCTTCGGTACTCTTCCATTGTTCTCGCAATTCCACTGACATATAAAAATGCTTCGGAAATCTTGCATTGTTCTCGGCATTCCGCTGACGTTTAAAAATGCTTCGGAACTCTTCAATTGTTCTCGGAATTCTGCTGAAGTTTAAAATGCTTTGGAACTCTTCCATTGCTCTCGGAATTCTGCTGAAGTTTAAAAATGCTTCGGAACTCTTCCATTGTTCTTGGAATTCTGCTGAAGTTTAAAAATGTTTTGGAACTCTTCCATTGTTCTCAGAATTCCGCTGACGTTTAAAAATGCTTCGGAAATCTTCCATTGTTTTCAAAATTCCGCTGACATATAAAAATGCTTCGGAAATCTTGCATTGTTCTCGGCATTCCGCTGACGTTTAAAAATGCTTCAGAATTCTTCAATTGTTCTCGGAATTCTGCTGAACTTTTAAAATGCTTTGGAACTCTTCCATTGCTCTCGGAATTCTGCTGAAGTTTAAAAATGCTTCGGAACTCTTCCATTGTTCTCGGAATTCCGTTGAAGTTTAAAAATGCTTCGAAACTCTTCCATTGTTCTCGGAATTCTGCTGAAGTTTAAAAATGCTTCGGAACTCTTCCATTGTTCTCAGAATTCCGCTAACATTTAAAAATGCTTCAGAAATCTTCCATTGTTTTCAAAATTCCGCTGACGCTTAAATATGCTTCAGAACTCTTCCATTGTTCTCGGAATTCCGCTGACGTTTAATAATGCTTCGCAACTCTTTCATTGTACTCGGAATTCCGCTAACGTTTAAAAATGCTTCGGAACTCTTCCATTGTTCTCGGAATTCCGTTGAAGTTTAAAAATGCTTCGAAACTCTTCCATTGTTCTGGGAATTCTGCTGAAGTTTAAAAATGCTTCAGAACTCTTCCATTGTTCTCGGAATTCCGCTGATGTTTAAACATGCTTCAGAACTCATCCATTGTTCTCGGAATTCTGTTGAAGTTTAAAAATGCTTCTAAACTCTTCCATTGTTCTCGGAATTCTGCTGAAGTTTAAAAATGCTTCGGAACTCTTCCATTGTTCTCGGAATTCCGCTGACATATAAAAATGCTTCGGAAATCTTGCATTGTTCTCGGCATTCCGCTGACGTTTAAAAATGCTTCGGAACTCTTCAATTGTTCTCGGAATTCTGCTGAACTTTTAAAATGCTTTGGAACTCTTCCATTGCTCTCGCAATTCTGCTGACGTTTAAAAATGCTTCGGAACTCTTCCATTGTTCTCGGAATTCTGTTGACGTTTAAAAATGCTTCGGAACTCTTCCATTGTTCTCGGAATTCCGCTGACGTTTAAAAATGCTTCACAATTCTTCCATTGTTCTCGGCATTCCGCTGACTTTTAAAAATACTTCGAAACTCTTCCATTGTTCTCCAAATTCCGCTGAAGTTTAAAAATGCTTCGGAACCCTTCCATTGTTTTCGGAATTCTGCTGAAGTTTAAAAATATTTCGGAACTCTTCCATTGTTCTCAGAATTCCGCTGAAGTTTAAAAATGCTTCGGACCTCTTCCATTGTTCTAGGAATTCTGCTGAAGTTTAAAAATTCATCTGAACTCTTCCATTATTCTCGGAATTCGTGTGAATTTTAAAAATGCTTCGGAACTCTTCTATTGTTCTCGGAATTCCGCTGAAGTTTAAAAATGCTTAAAATCTCTTACATTGTACTCGGAAATCCGCTGAAGTTTAAAAATGCTTCGGAACTCTTCCATTGCTCTCGGAATTCTGCTGAAGTTTAAAAATGCTTCAGAACTCTTACATTGTTCTCGGAATTCTGCTGACGTTTAAAAATGCTTCGGTACTCTTCCTTTGTTCTCGGAATTCCGCTGACATATAAAAATGCTTCGGTACTCTTCCTTTGTTCTCGGAATTCCGCTGACATATAAAAATGCTTCGGAAATCTTGCATTGTTCTCGGCATTCCGCTGACGTTTAAAAATGCTTCGGAACTTTTCAATTGTTCTCGGAATTCTGCCGAACTTTTAAAATGCTTTGGAACTCTTCCATTGCTCTCGGAATTCTGCTGAAGTTTAAAAATGCTTCAGAACTCTTCCATTGTTCTCGGAATTCTGCTGTAGTTTAAAAATGCTTCGGAACTCTTCCATTGTTCTCAGAATTCCGCTGACGTTTAAAAATGCTTCGGAAATCTTCCATTGTTTTCAAAATTCCGCTGACGTTTAAAAATGCTTCAGAACTCTTCCATTGTTCTCGGAATTCCGCTGACGTTTTAAAATGCTTCGGTACTCTTCCATTGTTTTCGGAATTCCGTTGAAGTTTAAAAATGATTCGAAACTCTTCCATTGTTCTCGGAATTCCGTTGAAGTTTAAAAATGCTTCGAAACTCTTCCATTGTTCTCGGAATTCTGCTGAAGTTTAAAAATGCTTCGGAACTCTTTCATTGTTCTCAGAATTCCGCTGACATTTAAAAATGCTTTGGTACTCTTACATTGTTCTCGGAATTCCGCTGACATATAAAAATGCTTCGGAAATCTTGCATTGTTCTCGGCATTCCGCTGACGTTTAAAAATGCTTCGGAACTCTTCAATTGTTCTCGGAATTCTGCTGAACTTTTAAAATGCTTTGGAACTCTTCCATTGCTCTCGGAATTCTGCTGAAGTTTAAAAATGCTTCAGAACTCTTACATTGTTCTCGGAATTCTGCTGAAGTTTAAAAATGCTTCGGTACTCTTCCATTGTTCTCGGAATTCCGCTGACATATAAAAATGCTTCGGAAATCTTGCATTGTTCTCGGCATTCCGCTGACGTTTAAAAATGCTTCGGAACTCTTCAATTGTTCTCGGAATTCTGCTGAACTTTTAAAATGCTTTGGAACTCTTCCATTGCTCTCGCAATTCTGCTGACGTTTAAAAATGCTTCGGAACTCTTCCATTGTTCTCGGAATTCTGTTGACGTTTAAAAATGCTTCGGAACTCTTCCATTGTTCTCGGAATTCCGCTGACGTTTAAAAATGCTTCACAACTCTTCCATTGTTCTCGGAATTCCGCTGACGTTTAAAAATGTTTCGGAACTCTTCCATTGTTCTCGGAATTCCGCTGACGTTTAAAAATGCTTCACAACTCTTCCATTGTTCTCGGAATTCCGCTGACGTTTAAAAATGCTTCGGACCTCTTCCATTGTTCTAGGAATTCTGCTGAAGTTTAAAAATTCATCTGAACTCTTCCATTATTCTCGGAATTCGTGTGAATTTTAAAAATGCTTCGGAACTCTTCTATTGTTCTCGGAATTCCGCTGAAGTTTAAAAATGCTTAAAATCTCTTACATTGTACTCGGAATTCCGCTGAAGTTTAAAAATGCTTCGGAACTCTTCCATTGTTCTCAGAATTCCGCTGACGTTTAAAAATGCTTTGGAAATCTTCCATTGTTTTCAAAATTCCGCTGACGTTTAAAAATGCTTCAGAACTCTTCCATTGTTCTCGGAATTCCGCTGACGTTTTAAAATGCTTCGGTACTCTTCCATTGTTCTCGGAATTCCGCTGACATATAAAAATGCTTCGGAAATCTTGCATTGTTCTCGGCATTCCGCTGACGTTTAAAAATGCTTCGGAACTCTTCCATTGTTCTCAGAATTCCGCTGACGTTTAAAAATGCTTCGGAAATCTTCCATAGTTTTCAAAATTCCGCTGAAGTTTAAAAATGCTTCAGAACTCTTCCATTGTTCTCGGAATTCCGCTGACGTTTAAAAATGCTTTGGAACTCTTCCATTATTCTCGGAAATCTGCTGAAGTTTAAAAATGCTTCGGAACTCTTCCATTGTTCTCAGAATTCCGCTGAAGTTTAAAAATGCTTCGGTACTCTTCCATTGTTCTCGGAATTCCGCTGACATATAAAAATGCTTCGGAAATCTTGCATTGTTCTCGGCATTCCGCTGACGTTTAAAAATGCTTCGGAACTCTTCAATTGTTCTCGGAATTCTGCTGAACTTTTAAAATGCTTTGGAACTCTTCCATTGCTCTCGGAATTCTGCTGAAGTTTAAAAATGCTTCAGAACTCTTCCATTGTTTTCGGAATTCTGCTGAAGTTTAAAAATGCTTCGGAACTCTTCCATTGTTCTCAGAATTCCACTGACGTTTAAAAATGCTTCGGAAATCTTCCATTGTTTTCAAAATTCCGCTGACGCTTAAAAATGCTTCAGAACTCTTCCATTGTTCTCGGAATTCCGCTGACGTTTAATAATGCTTCGCAACTTTTTCATTGTTCTTGGAATTCCGCTGACGGTTAAAAATGCTTCGGAACTCTTCAATTGTTCTCGGAATTCCGTTGAAGTTTAAAAATGCTTCGAAACTCTTCCATTGTTCTCGGAATTCTGCTGAAGTTTAAAAATGCTTCGGAACTCTTCCATTGTTCTCGGAATTCCGCTGACGTTTAATAATGCTTCGCAACTCTTTCATTGTTCTCGGAATTCCACTGACGTTTAAAAATGCTTCGGAACGCTTCCATTGTTCTCGGAATTCCGTTGAAGTTTAAAAATGCTTCGAAACTCTTCCATTGTTCTCGGAATTCTGCTGAAGTTTAAAAATGCTTCGGAACTCTTTCATTGTTCTCAGAATTCCGCTGACATTTAAAAATGCTTTGGTACTCTTCCATTGTTCTCGGAATTCCGCTGACATATAAAAATGCTTCGGAAATCTTGCATTGTTCTCGGCATTCCGCTGACGTTTAAAAATGCTTCGGAACTCTTCAATTGTTCTCGGAATTCTGCTGAACTTTTAAAATGCTTTGGAACTCTTCCATTGCTCTCGGAATTCTGCTGAAGTTTAAAAATGCTTCAGAACTCTTACATTGTTCTCGGAATTCTGCTGAAGTTTAAAAATGCTTCGGTACTCTTCCATTGTTCTCGGAATTCCGCTGACATATAAAAATGCTTCGGAAATCTTGCATTGTTCTCGGCATTCCACTGACGTTTAAAAATGCTTCAGAACTCTTCCATTGTTCTCGGAATTCTGCTGACGTTTAAAAATGCTTTGGAACTCTTCCATTGTTCTTGGAATTCTGCTGAAGTTTAAAAATGCTTCGGAACTCTTCCATTGTTCTCAGAATTCCGCTGACGTTTAAAAATGCTTCGGTACTCTTCCATTGTTCTCGCAATTCCACTGACATATAAAAATGCTTCGGAAATCTTGCATTGTTCTCGGCATTCCGCTGACGTTTAAAAATGCTTCGGAACTCTTCAATTGTTCTCGGAATTCTGCTGAAGTTTAAAATGCTTTGGAACTCTTCCATTGCTCTCGGAATTCTGCTGAAGTTTAAAAATGCTTCGGAACTCTTCCATTGTTCTTGGAATTCTGCTGAAGTTTAAAAATGTTTTGGAACTCTTCCATTGTTCTCAGAATTCCGCTGACGTTTAAAAATGCTTCGGAAATCTTCCATTGTTTTCAAAATTCCGCTGACATATAAAAATGCTTCGGAAATCTTGCATTGTTCTCGGCATTCCGCTGACGTTTAAAAATGCTTCAGAATTCTTCAATTGTTCTCGGAATTCTGCTGAACTTTTAAAATGCTTTGGAACTCTTCCATTGCTCTCGGAATTCTGCTGAAGTTTAAAAATGCTTCGGAACTCTTCCATTGTTCTCGGAATTCCGTTGAAGTTTAAAAATGCTTCGAAACTCTTCCATTGTTCTCGGAATTCTGCTGAAGTTTAAAAATGCTTCGGAACTCTTCCATTGTTCTCAGAATTCCGCTAACATTTAAAAATGCTTCAGAAATCTTCCATTGTTTTCAAAATTCCGCTGACGCTTAAATATGCTTCAGAACTCTTCCATTGTTCTCGGAATTCCGCTGACGTTTAATAATGCTTCGCAACTCTTTCATTGTACTCGGAATTCCGCTAACGTTTAAAAATGCTTCGGAACTCTTCCATTGTTCTCGGAATTCCGTTGAAGTTTAAAAATGCTTCGAAACTCTTCCATTGTTCTGGGAATTCTGCTGAAGTTTAAAAATGCTTCAGAACTCTTCCATTGTTCTCGGAATTCCGCTGATGTTTAAACATGCTTCAGAACTCATCCATTGTTCTCGGAATTCTGTTGAAGTTTAAAAATGCTTCTAAACTCTTCCATTGTTCTCGGAATTCTGCTGAAGTTTAAAAATGCTTCGGAACTCTTCCATTGTTCTCGGAATTCCGCTGACATATAAAAATGCTTCGGAAATCTTGCATTGTTCTCGGCATTCCGCTGACGTTTAAAAATGCTTCGGAACTCTTCAATTGTTCTCGGAATTCTGCTGAACTTTTAAAATGCTTTGGAACTCTTCCATTGCTCTCGCAATTCTGCTGACGTTTAAAAATGCTTCGGAACTCTTCCATTGTTCTCGGAATTCTGTTGACGTTTAAAAATGCTTCGGAACTCTTCCATTGTTCTCGGAATTCCGCTGACGTTTAAAAATGCTTCACAACTCTTCCATTGTTCTCGGCATTCCGCTGACTTTTAAAAATACTTCGAAACTCTTCCATTGTTCTCCAAATTCCGCTGAAGTTTAAAAATGCTTCGGAACCCTTCCATTGTTTTCGGAATTCTGCTGAAGTTTAAAAATATTTCGGAACTCTTCCATTGTTCTCAGAATTCCGCTGAAGTTTAAAAATGCTTCGGACCTCTTCCATTGTTCTAGGAATTCTGCTGAAGTTTAAAAATTCATCTGAACTCTTCCATTATTCTCGGAATTCGTGTGAATTTTAAAAATGCTTCGGAACTCTTCTATTGTTCTCGGAATTCCGCTGAAGTTTAAAAATGCTTAAAATCTCTTACATTGTACTCGGAAATCCGCTGAAGTTTAAAAATGCTTCGGAACTCTTCCATTGCTCTCGGAATTCTGCTGAAGTTTAAAAATGCTTCAGAACTCTTACATTGTTCTCGGAATTCTGCTGACGTTTAAAAATGCTTCGGTACTCTTCCTTTGTTCTCGGAATTCCGCTGACATATAAAAATGCTTCGGTACTCTTCCTTTGTTCTCGGAATTCCGCTGACATATAAAAATGCTTCGGAAATCTTGCATTGTTCTCGGCATTCCGCTGACGTTTAAAAATGCTTCGGAACTTTTCAATTGTTCTCGGAATTCTGCCGAACTTTTAAAATGCTTTGGAACTCTTCCATTGCTCTCGGAATTCTGCTGAAGTTTAAAAATGCTTCAGAACTCTTCCATTGTTCTCGGAATTCTGCTGTAGTTTAAAAATGCTTCGGAACTCTCCCATTGTTCTCAGAATTCCGCTGACGTTTAAAAATGCTTCGGAAATCTTCCATTGTTTTCAAAATTCCGCTGACGTTTAAAAATGCTTCAGAACTCTTCCATTGTTCTCGGAATTCCGCTGACGTTTTAAAATGCTTCGGTACTCTTCCATTGTTTTCGGAATTCCGTTGAAGTTTAAAAATGATTCGAAACTCTTCCATTGTTCTCGGAATTCCGTTGAAGTTTAAAAATGCTTCGAAACTCTTCCATTGTTCTCGGAATTCTGCTGAAGTTTAAAAATGCTTCGGAACTCTTTCATTGTTCTCAGAATTCCGCTGACATTTAAAAATGCTTTGGTACTCTTACATTGTTCTCGGAATTCCGCTGACATATCAAAATGCTTCGGAAATCTTGCATTGTTCTCGGCATTCCGCTGACGTTTAAAAATGCTTCGGAACTCTTCAATTGTTCTCGGAATTCTGCTGAACTTTTAAAATGCTTTGGAACTCTTCCATTGCTCTCGGAATTCTGCTGAAGTTTAAAAATGCTTCAGAACTCTTACATTGTTCTCGGAATTCTGCTGAAGTTTAAAAATGCTTCGGTACTCTTCCATTGTTCTCGGAATTCCGCTGACATATAAAAATGCTTCGGAAATCTTGCATTGTTCTCGGCATTCCGCTGACGTTTAAAAATGCTTCGGAACTCTTCAATTGTTCTCGGAATTCTGCTGAACTTTTAAAATGCTTTGGAAATCTTCCATTGCTCTCGCAATTCTGCTGACGTTTAAAAATGCTTCGGAACTCTTCCATTGTTCTCGGAATTCTGTTGACGTTTAAAAATGCTTCGGAACTCTTCCATTGTTCTCGGAATTCCGCTGACGTTTAAAAATGCTTCACAACTCTTCCATTGTTCTCGGAATTCCGCTGACGTTTAAAAATGTTTCGGAACTCTTCCATTGTTCTCGGAATTCCGCTGACGTTTAAAAATGCTTCACAACTCTTCCATTGTTCTCGGAATTCCGCTGACGTTTAAAAATGCTTCGGACCTCTTCCATTGTTCTAGGAATTCTGCTGAAGTTTAAAAATTCATCTGAACTCTTCCATTATTCTCGGAATTCGTGTGAATTTTAAAAATGCTTCGGAACTCTTCTATTGTTCTCGGAATTCCGCTGAAGTTTAAAAATGCTTAAAATCTCTTACATTGTACTCGGAATTCCGCTGAAGTTTAAAAATGCTTCGGAACTCTTCCATTGTTCTCGGAATTCCGCTGACATATAAAAATGCTTCGGAAATCTTGCATTGTTCTCGGCATTCCGCTGACGTTTAAAAATGCTTCGGAACTCTTCCATTGTTCTCAGAATTCCGCTGACGTTTAAAAATGCTTCGGAAATCTTCCATAGTTTTCAAAATTCCGCTGAAGTTTAAAAATGCTTCAGAACTCTTCCATTGTTCTCGGAATTCCGCTGACGTTTAAAAATGCTTTGGAACTCTTCCATTATTCTCGGAAATCTGCTGAAGTTTAAAAATGCTTCGGAACTCTTCCATTGTTCTCAGAATTCCGCTGAAGTTTAAAAATGCTTCGGTACTCTTCCATTGTTCTCGGAATTCCGCTGACATATAAAAATGCTTCGGAAATCTTGCATTGTTCTCGGCATTCCGCTGACGTTTAAAAATGCTTCGGAACTCTTCAATTGTTCTCGGAATTCTGCTGAACTTTTAAAATGCTTTGGAACTCTTCCATTGCTCTCGGAATTCTGCTGAAGTTTAAAAATGCTTCAGAACTCTTCCATTGTTTTCGGAATTCTGCTGAAGTTTAAAAATGCTTCGGAACTCTTCCATTGTTCTCAGAATTCCACTGACGTTTAAAAATGCTTCGGAAATCTTCCATTGTTTTCAAAATTCCGCTGACGCTTAAAAATGCTTCAGAACTCTTCCATTGTTCTCGGAATTCCGCTGACGTTTAATAATGCTTCGCAACTTTTTCATTGTTCTTGGAATTCCGCTGACGGTTAAAAATGCTTCGGAACTCTTCAATTGTTCTCGGAATTCCGTTGAAGTTTAAAAATGCTTCGAAACTCTTCCATTGTTCTCGGAATTCTGCTGAAGTTTAAAAATGCTTCGGAACTCTTCCATTGTTCTCGGAATTCCGCTGACGTTTAATAATGCTTCGCAACTCTTTCATTGTTCTCGGAATTCCACTGACGTTTAAAAATGCTTCGGAACGCTTCCATTGTTCTCGGAATTCCGTTGAAGTTTAAAAATGCTTCGAAACTCTTCCATTGTTCTCGGAATTCTGCTGAAGTTTAAAAATGCTTCGGAACTCTTTCATTGTTCTCAGAATTCCGCTGACATTTAAAAATGCTTTGGTACTCTTCCATTGTTCTCGGAATTCCGCTGACATATAAAAATGCTTCGGAAATCTTGCATTGTTCTCGGCATTCCGCTGACGTTTAAAAATGCTTCGGAACTCTTCAATTGTTCTCGGAATTCTGCTGAACTTTTAAAATGCTTTGGAACTCTTCCATTGCTCTCGGAATTCTGCTGAAGTTTAAAAATGCTTCAGAACTCTTACATTGTTCTCGGAATTCTGCTGAAGTTTAAAAATGCTTCGGTACTCTTCCATTGTTCTCGGAATTCCGCTGACATATAAAAATGCTTCGGAAATCTTGCATTGTTCTCGGCATTCCACTGACGTTTAAAAATGCTTCAGAACTCTTCCATTGTTCTCGGAATTCTGCTGACGTTTAAAAATGCTTTGGAACTCTTCCATTGTTCTTGGAATTCTGCTGAAGTTTAAAAATGCTTCGGAACTCTTCCATTGTTCTCAGAATTCCGCTGACGTTTAAAAATGCTTCGGTACTCTTCCATTGTTCTCGCAATTCCACTGACATATAAAAATGCTTCGGAAATCTTGCATTGTTCTCGGCATTCCGCTGACGTTTAAAAATGCTTCGGAACTCTTCAATTGTTCTCGGAATTCTGCTGAAGTTTAAAATGCTTTGGAACTCTTCCATTGCTCTCGGAATTCTGCTGAAGTTTAAAAATGCTTCGGAACTCTTCCATTGTTCTTGGAATTCTGCTGAAGTTTAAAAATGTTTTGGAACTCTTCCATTGTTCTCAGAATTCCGCTGACGTTTAAAAATGCTTCGGAAATCTTCCATTGTTTTCAAAATTCCGCTGACATATAAAAATGCTTCGGAAATCTTGCATTGTTCTCGGCATTCCGCTGACGTTTAAAAATGCTTCAGAATTCTTCAATTGTTCTCGGAATTCTGCTGAACTTTTAAAATGATTTGGAACTCTTCCATTGCTCTCGGAATTCTGCTGAAGTTTAAAAATGCTTCGGAACTCTTCCATTGTTCTCGGAATTCCGTTGAAGTTTAAAAATGCTTCGAAACTCTTCCATTGTTCTGGGAATTCTGCTGAAGTTTAAAAATGCTTCAGAACTCTTCCATTGTTCTCGGAATTCCGCTGATGTTTAAACATGCTTCAGAACTCATCCATTGTTCTCGGAATTCTGTTGAAGTTTAAAAATGCTTCTAAACTCTTCCATTGTTCTCGGAATTCTGCTGAAGTTTAAAAATGCTTCGGAACTCTTCCATTGTTCTCGGAATTCTGCTGAACTTTTAAAATGCTTTGGAACTCTTCCATTGCTCTCGCAATTCTGCTGACGTTTAAAAATGCTTCGGAACTCTTCCATTGTTCTCGGAATTCTGTTGACGTTTAAAAATGCTTCGGAACTCTTCCATTGTTCTCGGAATTCCGCTGACGTTTAAAAATGCTTCACAACTCTTCCATTGTTCTCGGCATTCCGCTGACTTTTAAAAATACTTCGAAACTCTTCCATTGTTCTCCAAATTCTGCTGAAGTTTAAAAATGCTTCGGAACCCTTCCATTGTTTTCGGAATTCTGCTGAAGTTTAAAAATATTTCGGAACTCTTCCATTGTTCTCAGAATTCCGCTGAAGTTTAAAAATGCTTCGGACCTCTTCCATTGTTCTAGGAATTCTGCTGAAGTTTAAAAATTCATCTGAACTCTTCCATTATTCTCGGAATTCGTGTGAATTTTAAAAATGCTTCGGAACTCTTCTATTGTTCTCGGAATTCCGCTGAAGTTTAAAAATGCTTAAAATCTCTTACATTGTACTCGGAAATCCGCTGAAGTTTAAAAATGCTTCGGAACTCTTCCATTGCTCTCGGAATTCTGCTGAAGTTTAAAAATGCTTCAGAACTCTTACATTGTTCTCGGAATTCTGCTGACGTTTAAAAATGCTTCGGTACTCTTCCTTTGTTCTCGGAATTCCGCTGACATATAAAAATGCTTCGGTACTCTTCCTTTGTTCTCGGAATTCCGCTGACATATAAAAATGCTTCGGAAATCTTGCATTGTTCTCGGCATTCCGCTGACGTTTAAAAATGCTTCGGAACTTTTCAATTGTTCTCGGAATTCTGCCGAACTTTTAAAATGCTTCAGAACTCTTCCATTGTTCTCGGAATTCTGCTGTAGTTTAAAAATGCTTCGGAACTCTTCCATTGTTCTCAGAATTCCGCTGACGTTTAAAAATGCTTCGGAAATCTTCCATTGTTTTCAAAATTCCGCTGACGTTTAAAAATGCTTCAGAACTCTTCCATTGTTCTCGGAATTCCGCTGACGTTTTAAAATGCTTCGGTACTCTTCCATTGTTTTCGGAATTCCGTTGAAGTTTAAAAATGATTCGAAACTCTTCCATTGTTCTCGGAATTCCGTTGAAGTTTAAAAATGCTTCGAAACTCTTCCATTGTTCTCGGAATTCTGCTGAAGTTTAAAAATGCTTCGGAACTCTTTCATTGTTCTCAGAATTCCGCTGACATTTAAAAATGCTTTGGTACTCTTACATTGTTCTCGGAATTCCGCTGACATATAAAAATGCTTCGGAAATCTTGCATTGTTCTCGGCATTCCGCTGACGTTTAAAAATGCTTCGGAACTCTTCAATTGTTCTCGGAATTCTGCTGAACTTTTAAAATGCTTTGGAACTCTTCCATTGCTCTCGGAATTCTGCTGAAGTTTAAAAATGCTTCAGAACTCTTACATTGTTCTCGGAATTCTGCTGACGTTTAAAAATGCTTCGGTACTCTTCCTTTGTTCTCGGAATTCCGCTGACATATAAAAATGCTTCGGTACTCTTCCTTTGTTCTCGGAATTCCGCTGACATATAAAAATGCTTCGGAAATCTTGCATTGTTCTCGGCATTCCGCTGACGTTTAAAAATGCTTCGGAACTTTTCAATTGTTCTCGGAATTCTGCCGAACTTTTAAAATGCTTTGGAACTCTTCCATTGCTCTCGGAATTCTGCTGAAGTTTAAAAATGCTTCAGAACTCTTCCATTGTTCTCGGAATTCTGCTGTAGTTTAAAAATGCTTCGGAACTCTTCCATTGTTCTCAGAATTCCGCTGACGTTTAAAAATGCTTCGGAAATCTTCCATTGTTTTCAAAATTCCGCTGACGTTTAAAAATGCTTCAGAACTCTTCCATTGTTCTCGGAATTCCGCTGACGTTTTAAAATGCTTCGGTACTCTTCCATTGTTTTCGGAATTCCGTTGAAGTTTAAAAATGATTCGAAACTCTTCCATTGTTCTCGGAATTCCGTTGAAGTTTAAAAATGCTTCGAAACTCTTCCATTGTTCTCGGAATTCTGCTGAAGTTTAAAAATGCTTCGGAACTCTTTCATTGTTCTCAGAATTCCGCTGACATTTAAAAATGCTTTGGTACTCTTACATTGTTCTCGGAATTCCGCTGACATATAAAAATGCTTCGGAAATCTTGCATTGTTCTCGGCATTCCGCTGACGTTTAAAAATGCTTCGGAACTCTTCAATTGTTCTCGGAATTCTGCTGAACTTTTAAAATGCTTTGGAACTCTTCCATTGCTCTCGGAATTCTGCTGAAGTTTAAAAATGCTTCAGAACTCTTACATTGTTCTCGGAATTCTGCTGAAGTTTAAAAATGCTTCGGTACTCTTCCATTGTTCTCGGAATTCCGCTGACATATAAAAATGCTTCGGAAATCTTGCATTGTTCTCGGCATTCCGCTGACGTTTAAAAATGCTTCGGAACTCTTCCATTGTTCTCAGAATTCCGCTGACGTTTAAAAATGCTTCGGAAATCTTCCATTGTTTTCAAAATTCCGCTGACGTTTAAAAATGCTTCAGAACTCTTCCATTGTTCTCGGAATTCCGCTGATGTTTAAACATGCTTCAGAACTCATCCATTGTTCTCGGAATTCTGTTGAAGTTTAAAAATGCTTCTAAACTCTTCCATTGTTCTCGGAATTCTGCTGAAGTTTAAAAATGCTTCGGAACTCTTCCATTGTTCTCGGAATTCCGCTGACATATAAAAATGCTTCGGAAATCTTGCATTGTTCTCGGCATTCCGCTGACGTTTAAAAATGCTTCGGAACTCTTCAATTGTTCTCGGAATTCTGCTGAACTTTTAAAATGCTTTGGAACTCTTCCATTGCTCTCGCAATTCTGCTGACGTTTAAAAATGCTTCGGAACTCTTCCATTGTTCTCGGAATTCTGTTGACGTTTAAAAATGCTTCGGAACTCTTCCATTGTTCTCGGAATTCCACTGACGTTTAAAAATGCTTCACAACTCTTCCATTGTTCTCGGCATTCCGCTGACTTTTAAAAATACTTCGAAACTCTTCCATTGTTCTCCAAATTCCGCTGAAGTTTAAAAATGCTTCGGAACCCTTCCATTGTTTTCGGAATTCTGCTGAAGTTTAAAAATTTTTCGGAACTCTTCCATTGTTCTCAGAATTCCGCTGAAGTTTAAAAATGCTTCGGACCTCTTCCATTGTTCTAGGAATTCTGCTGAAGTTTAAAAATTCATCTGAACTCTTCCATTATTCTCGGAATTCGTGTGAATTTTAAAAATGCTTCGGAACTCTTCTATTGTTCTCGGAATTCCGCTGAAGTTTAAAAATGCTTAAAATCTCTTACATTGTACTCGGAAATCCGCTGAAGTTTAAAAATGCTTCGGAACTCTTCCATTGCTCTCGGAATTCTGCTGAAGTTTAAAAATGCTTCAGAACTCTTACATTGTTCTCGGAATTCTGCTGACGTTTAAAAATGCTTCGGTACTCTTCCTTTGTTCTCGGAATTCCGCTGACATATAAAAATGCTTCGGTACTCTTCCTTTGTTCTCGGAATTCCGCTGACATATAAAAATGCTTCGGAAATCTTGCATTGTTCTCGGCATTCCGCTGACGTTTAAAAATGCTTCGGAACTTTTCAATTGTTCTCGGAATTCTGCCGAACTTTTAAAATGCTTTGGAACTCTTCCATTGCTCTCGGAATTCTGCTGAAGTTTAAAAATGCTTCAGAACTCTTCCATTGTTCTCGGAATTCTGCTGTAGTTTAAAAATGCTTCGGAACTCTTCCATTGTTCTCAGAATTCCGCTGACGTTTAAAAATGCTTCGGAAATCTTCCATTGTTTTCAAAATTCCGCTGACGTTTAAAAATGCTTCAGAACTCTTCCATTGTTCTCGGAATTCCGCTGACGTTTTAAAATGCTTCGGTACTCTTCCATTGTTTTCGGAATTCCGTTGAAGTTTAAAAATGATTCGAAACTCTTCCATTGTTCTCGGAATTCCGTTGAAGTTTAAAAATGCTTCGAAACTCTTCCATTGTTCTCGGAATTCTGCTGAAGTTTAAAAATGCTTCGGAACTCTTTCATTGTTCTCAGAATTCCGCTGACATTTAAAAATGCTTTGGTACTCTTACATTGTTCTCGGAATTCCGCTGACATATAAAAATGCTTCGGAAATCTTGCATTGTTCTCGGCATTCCGCTGACGTTTAAAAATGCTTCGGAACTCTTCAATTGTTCTCGGAATTCTGCTGAACTTTTAAAATGCTTTGGAACTCTTCCATTGCTCTCGGAATTCTGCTGAAGTTTAAAAATGCTTCAGAACTCTTACATTGTTCTCGGAATTCTGCTGAAGTTTAAAAATGCTTCGGTACTCTTCCATTGTTCTCGGAATTCCGCTGACATATAAAAATGCTTCGGAAATCTTGCATTGTTCTCGGCATTCCGCTGACGTTTAAAAATGCTTCGGAACTCTTCAATTGTTCTCGGAATTCTGCTGAACTTTTAAAATGCTTTGGAACTCTTCCATTGCTCTCGCAATTCTGCTGACGTTTAAAAATGGTTCGGAACTCTTCCATTGTTCTCGGAATTCTGTTGACGTTTAAAAATGCTTCGGAACTCTTCCATTGTTCTCGGAATTCCGCTGACGTTTAAAAATGCTTCACAACTCTTCCATTGTTCTCGGAATTCCGCTGACGTTTAAAAATGTTTCGGAACTCTTCCATTGTTCTCGGAATTCCGCTGACGTTTAAAAATGCTTCACAACTCTTCCATTGTTCTCGGAATTCCGCTGACGTTTAAAAATGCTTCGGACCTCTTCCATTGTTCTAGGAATTCTGCTGAAGTTTAAAAATTCATCTGAACTCTTCCATTATTCTCGGAATTCGTGTGAATTTTAAAAATGCTTCGGAACTCTTCTATTGTTCTCGGAATTCCGCTGAAGTTTAAAAATGCTTAAAATCTCTTACATTGTACTCGGAATTCCGCTGAAGTTTAAAAATGCTTCGGAACTATTCCATTGTTCTCAGAATTCCGCTGACGTTTAAAAATGCTTTGGAAATCTTCCATTGTTTTCAAAATTCCGCTGACGTTTAAAAATGCTTCAGAACTCTTCCATTGTTCTCGGAATTCCGCTGACGTTTTAAAATGCTTCGGTACTCTTCCATTGTTCTCGGAATTCCGCTGACATATAAAAATGCTTCGGAAATCTTGCATTGTTCTCGGCATTCCGCTGACGTTTAAAAATGCTTCGGAACTCTTCCATTGTTCTCAGAATTCCGCTGACGTTTAAAAATGCTTCGGAAATCTTCCATAGTTTTCAAAATTCCGCTGAAGTTTAAAAATGCTTCAGAACTCTTCCATTGTTCTCGGAATTCCGCTGACGTTTAAAAATGCTTTGGAACTCTTCCATTATTCTCGGAAATCTGCTGAAGTTTAAAAATGCTTCGGAACTCTTCCATTGTTCTCAGAATTCCGCTGAAGTTTAAAAATGCTTCGGTACTCTTCCATTGTTCTCGGAATTCCGCTGACATATAAAAATGCTTCGGAAATCTTGCATTGTTCTCGGCATTCCACTGACGTTTAAAAATGCTTCGGAACTCTTCAATTGTTCTCGGAATTCTGCTGAACTTTTAAAATGCTTTGGAACTCTTCCATTGCTCTCGGAATTCTGCTGAAGTTTAAAAATGCTTCAGAACTCTTCCATTGTTTTCGGAATTCTGCTGAAGTTTAAAAATGCTTCGGAACTCTTCCATTGTTCTCAGAATTCCACTGACGTTTAAAAATGCTTCGGAAATCTTCCATTGTTTTCAAAATTCCGCTGACGCTTAAAAATGCTTCAGAACTCTTCCATTGTTCTCGGAATTCCGCTGACGTTTAATAATGCTTCGCAACTTTTTCATTGTTCTTGGAATTCCGCTGACGGTTAAAAATGCTTCGGAACTCTTCAATTGTTCTCGGAATTCCGTTGAAGTTTAAAAATGCTTCGAAACTCTTCCATTGTTCTCGGAATTCTGCTAAAGTTTAAAAATGCTTCGGAACTCTTCCATTGTTCTCGGAATTCCGCTGACGTTTAATAATGCTTCGCAACTCTTTCATTGTTCTCGGAATTCCACTGACGTTTAAAAATGCTTCGGAACGCTTCCATTGTTCTCGGAATTCCGTTGAAGTTTAAAAATGCTTCGAAACTCTTCCATTGTTCTCGGAATTCTGCTGAAGTTTAAAAATGCTTCGGAACTCTTTCATTGTTCTCAGAATTCCGCTGACATTTAAAAATGCTTTGGTACTCTTCCATTGTTCTCGGAATTCCGCTGACATATAAAAATGCTTCGGAAATCTTGCATTGTTCTCGGCATTCCGCTGACGTTTAAAAATGCTTCGGAACTCTTCAATTGTTCTCGGAATTCTGCTGAACTTTTAAAATGCTTTGGAACTCTTCCATTGCTCTCGGAATTCTGCTGAAGTTTAAAAATGCTTCAGAACTCTTACATTGTTCTCGGAATTCTGCTGAAGTTTAAAAATGCTTCGGTACTCTTCCATTGTTCTCGGAATTCCGCTGACATATAAAAATGCTTCGGAAATCTTGCATTGTTCTCGGCATTCCACTGACGTTTAAAAATGCTTCAGAACTCTTCCATTGTTCTCGGAATTCTGCTGACGTTTAAAAATGCTTTGGAACTCTTCCATTGTTCTTGGAATTCTGCTGAAGTTTAAAAATGCTTCGGAACTCTTCCATTGTTCTCAGAATTCCGCTGACGTTTAAAAATGCTTCGGTACTCTTCCATTGTTCTCGCAATTCCACTGACATATAAAAATGCTTCGGAAATCTTGCATTGTTCTCGGCATTCCGCTGACGTTTAAAAATGCTTCGGAACTCTTCAATTGTTCTCGGAATTCTGCTGAAGTTTAAAATGCTTTGGAACTCTTCCATTGCTCTCGGAATTCTGCTGAAGTTTAAAAATGCTTCGGAACTCTTCCATTGTTCTTGGAATTCTGCTGAAGTTTAAAAATGTTTTGGAACTCTTCCATTGTTCTCAGAATTCCGCTGACGTTTAAAAATGCTTCGGAAATCTTCCATTGTTTTCAAAATTCCGCTGACATATAAAAATGCTTCGGAAATCTTGCATTGTTCTCGGCATTCCGCTGACGTTTAAAAATGCTTCAGAATTCTTCAATTGTTCTCGGAATTCTGCTGAACTTTTAAAATGCTTTGGAACTCTTCCATTGCTCTCGGAATTCTGCTGAAGTTTAAAAATGCTTCGGAACTCTTCCATTGTTCTCGGAATTCCGTTGAAGTTTAAAAATGCTTCGAAACTCTTCCATTGTTCTCGGAATTCTGCTGAAGTTTAAAAATGCTTCGGAACTCTTCCATTGTTCTCAGAATTCCGCTAACATTTAAAAATGCTTCAGAAATCTTCCATTGTTTTCAAAATTCCGCTGACGCTTAAATATGCTTCAGAACTCTTCCATTGTTCTCGGAATTCCGCTGACGTTTAATAATGCTTCGCAACTCTTTCATTGTACTCGGAATTCCGCTAACGTTTAAAAATGCTTCGGAACTCTTCCGTTGTTCTCGGAATTCCGTTGAAGTTTAAAAATGCTTCGAAACTCTTCCATTGTTCTGGGAATTCTGCTGAAGTTTAAAAATGCTTCAGAACTCTTCCATTGTTCTCGGAATTCCGCTGATGTTTAAACATGCTTCAGAACTCATCCATTGTTCTCGGAATTCTGTTGAAGTTTAAAAATGCTTCTAAACTCTTCCATTGTTCTCGGAATTCTGCTGAAGTTTAAAAATGCTTCGGAACTCTTCCATTGTTCTCGGAATTCTGCTGAACTTTTAAAATGCTTTGGAACTCTTCCATTGCTCTCGCAATTCTGCTGACGTTTAAAAATGCTTCGGAACTCTTCCATTGTTCTCGGAATTCTGTTGACGTTTAAAAATGCTTCGGAACTCTTCCATTGTTCTCGGAATTCCGCTGACGTTTAAAAATGCTTCACAACTCTTCCATTGTTCTCGGCATTCCGCTGACTTTTAAAAATACTTCGAAACTCTTCCATTGTTCTCCAAATTCCGCTGAAGTTTAAAAATGCTTCGGAACCCTTCCATTGTTTTCGGAATTCTGCTGAAGTTTAAAAATATTTCGGAACTCTTCCATTGTTCTCAGAATTCCGCTGAAGTTTAAAAATGCTTCGGACCTCTTCCATTGTTCTAGGAATTCTGCTGAAGTTTAAAAATTCATCTGAACTCTTCCATTATTCTCGGAATTCGTGTGAATTTTAAAAATGCTTCGGAACTCTTCTATTGTTCTCGGAATTCCGCTGAAGTTTAAAAATGCTTAAAATCTCTTACATTGTACTCGGAAATCCGCTGAAGTTTAAAAATGCTTCGGAACTCTTCCATTGCTCTCGGAATTCTGCTGAAGTTTAAAAATGCTTCAGAACTCTTACATTGTTCTCGGAATTCTGCTGACGTTTAAAAATGCTTCGGTACTCTTCCTTTGTTCTCGGAATTCCGCTGACATATAAAAATGCTTCGGTACTCTTCCTTTGTTCTCGGAATTCCGCTGACATATAAAAATGCTTCGGAAATCTTGCATTGTTCTCGGCATTCCGCTGACGTTTAAAAATGCTTCGGAACTTTTCAATTGTTCTCGGAATTCTGCCGAACTTTTAAAATGCTTTGGAACTCTTCCATTGCTCTCGGAATTCTGCTGAAGTTTAAAAATGCTTCAGAACTCTTCCATTGTTCTCGGAATTCTGCTGTAGTTTAAAAATGCTTCGGAACTCTTCCATTGTTCTCAGAATTCCGCTGACGTTTAAAAATGCTTCGGAAATCTTCCATTGTTTTCAAAATTCCGCTGACGTTTAAAAATGCTTCAGAACTCTTCCATTGTTCTCGGAATTCCGCTGACGTTTTAAAATGCTTCGGTACTCTTCCATTGTTTTCGGAATTCCGTTGAAGTTTAAAAATGATTCGAAACTCTTCCATTGTTCTCGGAATTCCGTTGAAGTTTAAAAATGCTTCGAAACTCTTCCATTGTTCTCGGAATTCTGCTGAAGTTTAAAAATGCTTCGGAACTCTTTCATTGTTCTCAGAATTCCGCTGACATTTAAAAATGCTTTGGTACTCTTACATTGTTCTCGGAATTCCGCTGACATATAAAAATGCTTCGGAAATCTTGCATTGTTCTCGGCATTCCGCTGACGTTTAAAAATGCTTCGGAACTCTTCAATTGTTCTCGGAATTCTGCTGAACTTTTAAAATGCTTTGGAACTCTTCCATTGCTCTCGGAATTCTGCTGAAGTTTAAAAATGCTTCAGAACTCTTACATTGTTCTCGGAATTCTGCTGAAGTTTAAAAATGCTTCGGTACTCTTCCATTGTTCTCGGAATTCCGCTGACATATAAAAATGCTTCGGAAATCTTGCATTGTTCTCGGCATTCCGCTGACGTTTAAAAATGCTTCGGAACTCTTCCATTGTTCTCAGAATTCCGCTGACGTTTAAAAATGCTTCGGAAATCTTCCATTGTTTTCAAAATTCCGCTGACGTTTAAAAATGCTTCAGAACTCTTCCATTGTTCTCGGAATTCCGCTGACGTTTAAAAATGCTTTGGAACTCTTCCATTGTTCTTGGAATTCTGCTGAAGTTTAAAAATGCTTCGGAACTCTTCCATTGTTCTCAGAATTCCGCTGAAGTTTAAAAATGCTTCGGTACTCTTCCATTGTTCTCGGAATTCCGCTGACATATAAAAATGCTTCGGAAATCTTGCATTGTTCTCGGCATTCCGCTGACGTTTAAAAATGCTTCGGAACTCTTCAATTGTTCTCGGAATTCTGCTGAACTTTTAAAATGCTTTGGAACTCTTCCATTGTTTTCAAAATTCCGCTGACGCTTAAATATGCTTCAGAACTCTTCCATTGTTCTCGGAATTCCGCTGACGTTTAATAATGCTTCGCAACTCTTTCATTGTACTCGGAATTCCGCTAACGTTTAAAAATGCTTCGGAACTCTTCCATTGTTCTCGGAATTCCGTTGAAGTTTAAAAATGCTTCGAAACTCTTCCATTGTTCTGGGAATTCTGCTGAAGTTTAAAAATGCTTCAGAACTCTTCCATTGTTCTCGGAATTCCGCTGATGTTTAAAAATGCTTCGGAACTCTTCCATTGTTCTCGGAATTCTGTTGAAGTTTAAAAATGCTTCTAAACTCTTCCATTGTTCTCGGAATTCTGCTGAAGTTTAAAAATGCTTCGGAACTCTTCCATTGTTCTCGAAATTCCGCTGACATTTAAAAATGCTTCGGAAATCTTGCATTGTTCTCGGCATTCCGCTGACGTTTAAAAATGCTTCGGAACTCTTCAATTGTTCTCGGAATTCTGCTGAAGTTTATAATGCTTTGGAACTCTTCCATTGCTCTCGGAATTCTGCTGAAGTTTAAAAATGCTTCGGAACTCTTCCATTGTTCTCGGAATTCTGCTGAAGTTTAAAAATGTTTTGGAACTCTTCCATTGTTCTCAGAATTCCGCTGACGTTTAAAAATGCTTCGGAAATCTTCCATTGTTTTCAAAATTCCGCTGACATATAAAAATGCTTCGGAAATCTTGCATTGTTCTCGGCATTCCGCTGACGTTTAAAAATGCTTCAGAATTCTTCAATTGTTTTCGGAATTCTGCTGAACTTTTAAAATGCTTTGGAACTCTTCCATTGCTCTCGGAATTCTGCTGAAGTTTAAAAATGCTTCGGAACTCTTCCATTGTTCTCGGAATTCCGTTGAAGTTTAAAAATGCTTCGAAACTCTTCCATTGTTCTCGGAATTCTGCTGAAGTTTAAAAATGCTTCGGAACTCTTCCATTGTTCTCAGAATTCCGCTAACGTTTAAAAATGCTTCAGAAATCTTCCATTGTTTTCAAAATTCCGCTGACGCTTAAATATGCTTCAGAACTCTTCCATTGTTCTCGGAATTCCGCTGATGTTTAAAAATGCTTCACAACTCTTCCATTGTTCTCGGAATTCCGCTGACTTTTAAAAATAGTTCGAAACTCTTCCATTGTTCTCCAAATTCCGCTGAAGTTTAAAAATGCTTCGGAACCCTTCCATTGTTCTCGGAATTCTGCTGAAGTTTAAAAATGCTTCGGAACTCTTCCATTGTTCTCGGAATTCCGCTGACGTTTAATAATGCTTCGCAACTCTTTCATTGTTCTCGGAATTCCACTGACGTTTAAAAATGCTTCGGAATGCTTCCATTGTTCTCGGAATTCCGTTGAAGTTTAAAAATGCTTCGAAACTCTTCCATTGTTCTCGGAATTCTGCTGAAGTTTAAAAATGCTTCGGAACTCTTTCATTGTTCTCAGAATTCCGCTGACATTTAAAAATGCTTTGGTACTCTTCCATTGTTCTCGGAATTCCGCTGACATATAAAAATGCTTCGGAAATCTTGCATTGTTCTCGGCATTCCGCTGACGTTTAAAAATGCTTCGGAACTCTTCAATTGTTCTCGGAATTCTGCTGAACTTTTAAAATGCTTTGGAACTCTTCCATTGCTCTCGAAATTCTGCTGAAGTTTAAAAATGCTTCAGAACTCTTACATTGTTCTCGGAATTCTGCTGAAGTTTAAAAATGCTTCGGTACTCTTCCATTGTTCTCGGAATTCCGCTGACATATAAAAATGCTTCGGAAATCTTGCATTGTTCTCGGCATTCCGCTGACGTTTAAAAATGCTTCGGAACTCTTCCATTGTTCTCAGAATTCCGCTGACGTTTAAAAATGCTTCGGAAATCTTCCATTGTTTTCAAAATTCCGCTGACGTTTAAAAATGCTTCAGAACTCTTCCATTGTTCTCGGAATTCCGCTGACGTTTAAAAATGCTTTGGAACTCTTCCATTGTTCTTGGAATTCTGCTGAAGTTTAAAAATGCTTCGGAACTCTTCCATTGTTCTCAGAATTCCGCTGACGTTTAAAAATGCTTCGGTACTCTTCCATTGTTCTCGGAATTCCACTGACATATAAAAATGCTTCGGAAATCTGGCATTGTTCTCGGCATTCCGCTGACGTTTAAAAATGCTTCGGAACTCTTCAATTGTTCTCGGAATTCTGCTGAAGTTTAAAATGCTTTGGAACTCTTCCATTGCTCTCGGAATTCTGCTGAAGTTTAAAAATGCTTCGGAACTCTTCCATTGTTCTCGGAATTCTGCTGAAGTTTAAAAATGTTTTGGAACTCTTCCATTGTTCTCAGAATTCCGCTGACGTTTAAAAATGCTTCGGAAATCTTCCATTGTTTTCAAAATTCCGCTGACATATAAAAATGCTTCGGAAATCTTGCATTGTTCTCGGCATTCCGCTGACGTTTAAAAATGCTTCAGAATTCTTCAATTGTTTTCGGAATTCTGCTGAACTTTTAAAATGCTTTGGAACTCTTCCATTGCTCTCGGAATTCTGCTGAAGTTTAAAAATGCTTCGGAACTCTTCCATTGTTCTCGGAATTCCGTTGAAGTTTAAAAATGCTTCGAAACTCTTCCATTGTTCTCGGAATTCTGCTGAAGTTTAAAAATGCTTCGGAACTCTTCCATTGTTCTCAGAATTCCGCTAACGTTTAAAAATGCTTCAGAAATCTTCCATTGTTTTCAAAATTCCGCTGACGCTTAAATATGCTTCAGAACTCTTCCATTGTTCTCGGAATTCCGCTGATGTTTAAAAATGCTTCACAACTCTTCCATTGTTCTCGGAATTCCGCTGACTTTTAAAAATACTTCGAAACTCTTCCATTGTTCTCCAAATTCCGCTGAAGTTTAAAAATGCTTCGGAACCCTTCCATTGTTCTCGGAATTCTGCTGAAGTTTAAAAATGCTTCGGAACTCTTCCATTGTTCTCAGAATTCTGCTGACGTTTAAAAATGCTTCGGAACTCTTCCATTGTTCTCGGAATTCCGCTGAAGTTTAAAAATGCTTCGGACCTCTTCCATTGTTCTAGGAATTCTGCTGAAGTCTAAAAATTCATCTGAACTCTTCCATTATTCTCGGAATTCGTGTGAATTTTAAAAATGCTTCGGAACTCTTCTATTGTTCTCGGAATTCCGCTGAAGTTTAAAAATGCTTAAAATCTCTTACATTGTACTCGGAATTCCGCTGAAGTTTAAAAATGCTTCGGAACTCTTCCATTGCTCTCGGAATTCTGCTGAAGTTTAAAAATGCTTCAGAACTCTTACATTGTTCTCGGAATTCTGCTGACGTTTAAAAATGCTTCGGTACTCTTCCTTTGTTCTCGGAATTCCGCTGACATATAAAAATGCTTCGGAAATCTTGCATTGTTCTCGGCATTCCGCTGACGTTTAAAAATGCTTCGGAACTCTTCAATTGTTCTCGGAATTCTGCCGAACTTTTAAAATGCTTTGGAACTCTTCCATTGCTCTCGGAATTCTGCTGAAGTTTAAAAATGCTTCAGAACTCTTCCATTGTTCTCGGAATTCTGCTGTAGTTTAAAAATGCTACGGAACTCTTCCATTGTTCTCAGAATTCCGCTGACGTTTAAAAATGATTTGGAAATCTTCCATTGTTTTCAAAATTCCGCTGACGTTTAAAAATGCTTCAGAACTCTTCCATTGTTCTCGGAATTCCGCTGACGTTTTAAAATGCTTCGGTACTCTTCCATTGTTCTCGGAATTCTGCTGAAGTTTAAAAATGCTTCGGAACTCTTCCATTGTTCTCAGAATTCCGCTAACGTTTAAAAATGCTTCAGAAATCTTCCATTGTTTTCAAAATTCCGCTGACGCTTAAATATGCTTCAGAACTCTTCCATTGTTCTCGGAATTCCGCTGACGTTTAATAATGCTTCGCAACTCTTTCATTGTACTCGGAATTCCGCTAACATTTAAAAATGCTTCGGAACTCTTCCATTGTTCTCGGAATTCCGTTGAAGTTTAAAAATGCTTCGAAACTCTTCCATTGTTCTGGGAATTCTGCTGAAGTTTAAAAATGCTTCAGAACTCTTCCATTGTTCTCGGAATTCCGCTGATGTTTAAATATGCTTCGGAACTCTTCCATTGTTCTCGGAATTCTGTTGAAGTTTAAAAATGCTTCTAAACTCTTCCATTGTTCTCGGAATTCTGCTGAAGTTTAAAAATGCTTCGGAACTCTTCCATTGTTCTCGGAATTCCGCTGACATATAAAAATGCTTCGGAAATCTTGCATTGTTCTCGGCATTCCGCTGACGTTTAAAAATGCTTCGGAACTCTTCAATTGTTCTCGGAATTCTGCTGAACTTTTAAAATGCTTTGGAACTCTTCCATTGCTCTCGCAATTCTGCTGACGTTTAAAAATGCTTCGGAACTCTTCCATTGTTCTCGGAATTCTGTTGACGTTTAAAAAAGCTTCGGAACTCTTCCATTGTTCTCGGAATTCCGCTGACGTTTAAAAATGCTTCACAACTCTTCCATTGTTCTTGGAATTCCGCTGACGTTTAAAAATGCTTCGGACCTCTTCCATTGTTCTAGGAATTCTGCTGAAGTCTAAAAATTCATCTGAACTCTTCCATTATTCTCGGAATTCGTGTGAATTTTAAAAATGCTTCGGAACTCTTCTATTGTTCTCGGAATTCCGCTGAAGTTTAAAAATGCTTAAAATCTCTTACATTGTACTCGGAATTCCGCTGAAGTTTAAAAATGCTTCGGAACTCTTCCATTGTTCTCAGAATTCCGCTGACGTTTAAAAATGCTTTGGAAATCTTCCATTGTTTTCAAAATTCCGCTGACGTTTAAAAATGCTTCAGAACTCTTCCATTGTTCTCGGAATTCCGCTGACGTTTTAAAATGCTTCGGTACTCTTCCATTGTTCTCGGAATTCCGCTGACATATAAAAATGCTTCGGAAATCTTGCATTGTTCTCGGCATTCCGCTGACGTTTAAAAATGCTTCGGAACTCTTCCATTGTTCTCAGAATTCCGCTGACGTTTAAAAATGCTTCGGAAATCTTCCATAGTTTTCAAAATTCCGCTGAAGTTTAAAAATGCTTCAGAACTCTTCCATTGTTCTCGGAATTCCGCTGACGTTTAAAAATGCTTTGGAACTCTTCCATTATTCTCGGAAATCTGCTGAAGTTTAAAAATGCTTCGGAACTCTTCCATTGTTCTCAGAATTCCGCTGAAGTTTAAAAATGCTTCGGTACTCTTCCATTGTTCTCGGAATTCCGCTGACATATAAAAATGCTTCGGAAATCTTGCATTGTTCTCGGCATTCCGCTGACGGTTAAAAATGCTTCGGAACTCTTCAATTGTTCTCGGAATTCCGTTGAAGTTTAAAAATGCTTCGAAACTCTTCCATTGTTCTCGGAATTCTGCTGAAGTTTAAAAATGCTTCGGAACTCTTCCATTGTTCTCGGAATTCCGCTGACGTTTAATAATGCTTCGCAACTCTTTCATTGTTCTCGGAATTCCACTGACGTTTAAAAATGCTTCGGAACGCTTCCATTGTTCTCGGAATTCCGTTGAAGTTTAAAAATGCTTCGAAACTCTTCCATTGTTCTCGGAATTCTGCTGAAGTTTAAAAATGCTTCGGAACTCTTTCATTGTTCTCAGAATTCCGCTGACATTTAAAAATGCTTTGGTACTCTTCCATTGTTCTCGGAATTCCGCTGACATATAAAAATGCTTCGGAAATCTTGCATTGTTCTCGGCATTCCGCTGACGTTTAAAAATGCTTCGGAACTCTTCAATTGTTCTCGGAATTCTGCTGAACTTTTAAAATGCTTTGGAACTCTTCCATTGCTCTCGGAATTCTGCTGAAGTTTAAAAATGCTTCGGAAATCTTACATTGTTCTCGGAATTCTGCTGAAGTTTAAAAATGCTTCGGTACTCTTCCATTGTTCTCGGAATTCCGCTGACATATAAAAATGCTTCGGAAATCTTGCATTGTTCTCGGCATTCCGCTGACGTTTAAAAATGCTTCGGAACTCTTCCATTGTTCTCAGAATTCCGCTGACGTTTAAAAATGCTTCGGAAATCTTCCATTGTTTTCAAAATTCCGCTGACGTTTAAAAATGCTTCAGAACTCTTCCATTGTTCTCGGAATTCCGCTGACGTTTAAAAATGCTTTGGAACTCTTCCATTGTTCTTGGAATTCTGCTGAAGTTTAAAAATGCTTCGGAACTCTTCCATTGTTCTCAGAATTCCGCTGAAGTTTAAAAATGCTTCGGTACTCTTCCATTGTTCTCGGAATTCCGCTGACATATAAAAATGCTTCGGAAATCTTGCATTGTTCTCGGCATTCCGCTGACGTTTAAAAATGCTTCGGAACTCTTCAATTGTTCTCGGAATTCTGCTGAACTTTTAAAATGCTTTGGAACTCTTCCATTGTTTTCAAAATTCCGCTGACGCTTAAATATGCTTCAGAACTCTTCCATTGTTCTCGGAATTCCGCTGACGTTTAATAATGCTTCGCAACTCTTTCATTGTACTCGGAATTCCGCTAACGTTTAAAAATGCTTCGGAACTCTTCCATTGTTCTCGGAATTCCGTTGAAGTTTAAAAATGCTTCGAAACTCTTCCATTGTTCTGGGAATTCTGCTGAAGTTTAAAAATGCTTCAGAACTCTTCCATTGTTCTCGGAATTCCGCTGATGTTTAAAAATGCTTCGGAACTCTTCCATTGTTCTCGGAATTCTGTTGAAGTTTAAAAATGCTTCTAAACTCTTCCATTGTTCTCGGAATTCTGCTGAAGTTTAAAAATGCTTCGGAACTCTTCCATTGTTCTCGAAATTCCGCTGACATTTAAAAATGCTTCGGAAATCTTGCATTGTTCTCGGCATTCCGCTGACGTTTAAAAATGCTTCGGAACTCTTCAATTGTTCTCGGAATTCTGCTGAAGTTTATAATGCTTTGGAACTCTTCCATTGCTCTCGGAATTCTGCTGAAGTTTAAAAATGCTTCGGAACTCTTCCATTGTTCTCGGAATTCTGCTGAAGTTTAAAAATGTTTTGGAACTCTTCCATTGTTCTCAGAATTCCGCTGACGTTTAAAAATGCTTCGGAAATCTTCCATTGTTTTCAAAATTCCGCTGACATATAAAAATGCTTCGGAAATCTTGCATTGTTCTCGGCATTCCGCTGACGTTTAAAAATGCTTCAGAATTCTTCAATTGTTTTCGGAATTCTGCTGAACTTTTAAAATGCTTTGGAACTCTTCCATTGCTCTCGGAATTCTGCTGAAGTTTAAAAATGCTTCGGAACTCTTCCATTGTTCTCGGAATTCCGTTGAAGTTTAAAAATGCTTCGAAACTCTTCCATTGTTCTCGGAATTCTGCTGAAGTTTAAAAATGCTTCGGAACTCTTCCATTGTTCTCAGAATTCCGCTAACGTTTAAAAATGCTTCAGAAATCTTCCATTGTTTTCAAAATTCCGCTGACGCTTAAATATGCTTCAGAACTCTTCCATTGTTCTCGGAATTCCGCTGATGTTTAAAAATGCTTCACAACTCTTCCATTGTTCTCGGAATTCCGCTGACTTTTAAAAATAGTTCGAAACTCTTCCATTGTTCTCCAAATTCCGCTGAAGTTTAAAAATGCTTCGGAACCCTTCCATTGTTCTCGGAATTCTGCTGAAGTTTAAAAATGCTTCGGAACTCTTCCATTGTTCTCGGAATTCCGCTGACGTTTAATAATGCTTCGCAACTCTTTCATTGTTCTCGGAATTCCACTGACGTTTAAAAATGCTTCGGAATGCTTCCATTGTTCTCGGAATTCCGTTGAAGTTTAAAAATGCTTCGAAACTCTTCCATTGTTCTCGGAATTCTGCTGAAGTTTAAAAATGCTTCGGAACTCTTTCATTGTTCTCAGAATTCCGCTGACATTTAAAAATGCTTTGGTACTCTTCCATTGTTCTCGGAATTCCGCTGACATATAAAAATGCTTCGGAAATCTTGCATTGTTCTCGGCATTCCGCTGACGTTTAAAAATGCTTCGGAACTCTTCAATTGTTCTCGGAATTCTGCTGAACTTTTAAAATGCTTTGGAACTCTTCCATTGCTCTCGAAATTCTGCTGAAGTTTAAAAATGCTTCAGAACTCTTACATTGTTCTCGGAATTCTGCTGAAGTTTAAAAATGCTTCGGTACTCTTCCATTGTTCTCGGAATTCCGCTGACATATAAAAATGCTTCGGAAATCTTGCATTGTTCTCGGCATTCCGCTGACGTTTAAAAATGCTTCGGAACTCTTCCATTGTTCTCAGAATTCCGCTGACGTTTAAAAATGCTTCGGAAATCTTCCATTGTTTTCAAAATTCCGCTGACGTTTAAAAATGCTTCAGAACTCTTCCATTGTTCTCGGAATTCCGCTGACGTTTAAAAATGCTTTGGAACTCTTCCATTGTTCTTGGAATTCTGCTGAAGTTTAAAAATGCTTCGGAACTCTTCCATTGTTCTCAGAATTCCGCTGACGTTTAAAAATGCTTCGGTACTCTTCCATTGTTCTCGGAATTCCACTGACATATAAAAATGCTTCGGAAATCTGGCATTGTTCTCGGCATTCCGCTGACGTTTAAAAATGCTTCGGAACTCTTCAATTGTTCTCGGAATTCTGCTGAAGTTTAAAATGCTTTGGAACTCTTCCATTGCTCTCGGAATTCTGCTGAAGTTTAAAAATGCTTCGGAACTCTTCCATTGTTCTCGGAATTCTGCTGAAGTTTAAAAATGTTTTGGAACTCTTCCATTGTTCTCAGAATTCCGCTGACGTTTAAAAATGCTTCGGAAATCTTCCATTGTTTTCAAAATTCCGCTGACATATAAAAATGCTTCGGAAATCTTGCATTGTTCTCGGCATTCCGCTGACGTTTAAAAATGCTTCAGAATTCTTCAATTGTTTTCGGAATTCTGCTGAACTTTTAAAATGCTTTGGAACTCTTCCATTGCTCTCGGAATTCTGCTGAAGTTTAAAAATGCTTCGGAACTCTTCCATTGTTCTCGGAATTCCGTTGAAGTTTAAAAATGCTTCGAAACTCTTCCATTGTTCTCGGAATTCTGCTGAAGTTTAAAAATGCTTCGGAACTCTTCCATTGTTCTCAGAATTCCGCTAACGTTTAAAAATGCTTCAGAAATCTTCCATTGTTTTCAAAATTCCGCTGACGCTTAAATATGCTTCAGAACTCTTCCATTGTTCTCGGAATTCCGCTGATGTTTAAAAATGCTTCACAACTCTTCCATTGTTCTCGGAATTCCGCTGACTTTTAAAAATACTTCGAAACTCTTCCATTGTTCTCCAAATTCCGCTGAAGTTTAAAAATGCTTCGGAACCCTTCCATTGTTCTCGGAATTCTGCTGAAGTTTAAAAATGCTTCGGAACTCTTCCATTGTTCTCAGAATTCTGCTGACGTTTAAAAATGCTTCGGAACTCTTCCATTGTTCTCGGAATTCCGCTGAAGTTTAAAAATGCTTCGGACCTCTTCCATTGTTCTAGGAATTCTGCTGAAGTCTAAAAATTCATCTGAACTCTTCCATTATTCTCGGAATTCGTGTGAATTTTAAAAATGCTTCGGAACTCTTCTATTGTTCTCGGAATTCCGCTGAAGTTTAAAAATGCTTAAAATCTCTTACATTGTACTCGGAATTCCGCTGAAGTTTAAAAATGCTTCGGAACTCTTCCATTGCTCTCGGAATTCTGCTGAAGTTTAAAAATGCTTCAGAACTCTTACATTGTTCTCGGAATTCTGCTGACGTTTAAAAATGCTTCGGTACTCTTCCTTTGTTCTCGGAATTCCGCTGACATATAAAAATGCTTCGGAAATCTTGCATTGTTCTCGGCATTCCGCTGACGTTTAAAAATGCTTCGGAACTCTTCAATTGTTCTCGGAATTCTGCCGAACTTTTAAAATGCTTTGGAACTCTTCCATTGCTCTCGGAATTCTGCTGAAGTTTAAAAATGCTTCAGAACTCTTCCATTGTTCTCGGAATTCTGCTGTAGTTTAAAAATGCTACGGAACTCTTCCATTGTTCTCAGAATTCCGCTGACGTTTAAAAATGATTTGGAAATCTTCCATTGTTTTCAAAATTCCGCTGACGTTTAAAAATGCTTCAGAACTCTTCCATTGTTCTCGGAATTCCGCTGACGTTTTAAAATGCTTCGGTACTCTTCCATTGTTCTCGGAATTCTGCTGAAGTTTAAAAATGCTTCGGAACTCTTCCATTGTTCTCAGAATTCCGCTAACGTTTAAAAATGCTTCAGAAATCTTCCATTGTTTTCAAAATTCCGCTGACGCTTAAATATGCTTCAGAACTCTTCCATTGTTCTCGGAATTCCGCTGACGTTTAATAATGCTTCGCAACTCTTTCATTGTACTCGGAATTCCGCTAACATTTAAAAATGCTTCGGAACTCTTCCATTGTTCTCGGAATTCCGTTGAAGTTTAAAAATGCTTCGAAACTCTTCCATTGTTCTGGGAATTCTGCTGAAGTTTAAAAATGCTTCAGAACTCTTCCATTGTTCTCGGAATTCCGCTGATGTTTAAATATGCTTCGGAACTCTTCCATTGTTCTCGGAATTCTGTTGAAGTTTAAAAATGCTTCTAAACTCTTCCATTGTTCTCGGAATTCTGCTGAAGTTTAAAAATGCTTCGGAACTCTTCCATTGTTCTCGGAATTCCGCTGACATATAAAAATGCTTCGGAAATCTTGCATTGTTCTCGGCATTCCGCTGACGTTTAAAAATGCTTCGGAACTCTTCAATTGTTCTCGGAATTCTGCTGAACTTTTAAAATGCTTTGGAACTCTTCCATTGCTCTCGCAATTCTGCTGACGTTTAAAAATGCTTCGGAACTCTTCCATTGTTCTCGGAATTCTGTTGACGTTTAAAAAAGCTTCGGAACTCTTCCATTGTTCTCGGAATTCCGCTGACGTTTAAAAATGCTTCACAACTCTTCCATTGTTCTTGGAATTCCGCTGACGTTTAAAAATGCTTCGGACCTCTTCCATTGTTCTAGGAATTCTGCTGAAGTCTAAAAATTCATCTGAACTCTTCCATTATTCTCGGAATTCGTGTGAATTTTAAAAATGCTTCGGAACTCTTCTATTGTTCTCGGAATTCCGCTGAAGTTTAAAAATGCTTAAAATCTCTTACATTGTACTCGGAATTCCGCTGAAGTTTAAAAATGCTTCGGAACTCTTCCATTGTTCTCAGAATTCCGCTGACGTTTAAAAATGCTTTGGAAATCTTCCATTGTTTTCAAAATTCCGCTGACGTTTAAAAATGCTTCAGAACTCTTCCATTGTTCTCGGAATTCCGCTGACGTTTTAAAATGCTTCGGTACTCTTCCATTGTTCTCGGAATTCCGCTGACATATAAAAATGCTTCGGAAATCTTGCATTGTTCTCGGCATTCCGCTGACGTTTAAAAATGCTTCGGAACTCTTCCATTGTTCTCAGAATTCCGCTGACGTTTAAAAATGCTTCGGAAATCTTCCATAGTTTTCAAAATTCCGCTGAAGTTTAAAAATGCTTCAGAACTCTTCCATTGTTCTCGGAATTCCGCTGACGTTTAAAAATGCTTTGGAACTCTTCCATTATTCTCGGAAATCTGCTGAAGTTTAAAAATGCTTCGGAACTCTTCCATTGTTCTCAGAATTCCGCTGAAGTTTAAAAATGCTTCGGTACTCTTCCATTGTTCTCGGAATTCCGCTGACATATAAAAATGCTTCGGAAATCTTGCATTGTTCTCGGCATTCCGCTGACGGTTAAAAATGCTTCGGAACTCTTCAATTGTTCTCGGAATTCCGTTGAAGTTTAAAAATGCTTCGAAACTCTTCCATTGTTCTCGGAATTCTGCTGAAGTTTAAAAATGCTTCGGAACTCTTCCATTGTTCTCGGAATTCCGCTGACGTTTAATAATGCTTCGCAACTCTTTCA
Source organism: Phyllobates terribilis (assembly GCF_046119375.1). Taxonomy (NCBI): domain Eukaryota; kingdom Metazoa; phylum Chordata; class Amphibia; order Anura; family Dendrobatidae; genus Phyllobates; species Phyllobates terribilis. The sequence continues at coordinate 18,861,562 of NW_027362782.1, forward strand.
TTGTTCTCGGAATTCCACTGACGTTTAAAAATGCTTCGGAACGCTTCCATTGTTCTCGGAATTCCGTTGAAGTTTAAAAATGCTTCGAAACTCTTCCATTGTTCTCGGAATTCTGCTGAAGTTTAAAAATGCTTCGGAACTCTTTCATTGTTCTCAGAATTCCGCTGACATTTAAAAATGCTTTGGTACTCTTCCATTGTTCTCGGAATTCCGCTGACATATAAAAATGCTTCGGAAATCTTGCATTGTTCTCGGCATTCCGCTGACGTTTAAAAATGCTTCGGAACTCTTCAATTGTTCTCGGAATTCTGCTGAACTTTTAAAATGCTTTGGAACTCTTCCATTGCTCTCGGAATTCTGCTGAAGTTTAAAAATGCTTCGGAAATCTTACATTGTTCTCGGAATTCTGCTGAAGTTTAAAAATGCTTCGGTACTCTTCCATTGTTCTCGGAATTCCGCTGACATATAAAAATGCTTCGGAAATCTTGCATTGTTCTCGGCATTCCACTGACGTTTAAAAATGCTTCAGAACTCTTCCATTGTTCTCGGAATTCTGCTGACGTTTAAAAATGCTTTGGAACTCTTCCATTGTTCTTGGAATTCTGCTGAAGTTTAAAAATGCTTCGGAACTCTTCCATTGTTCTCAGAATTCCGCTGACGTTTAAAAATGCTTCGGTACTCTTCCATTGTTCTCGCAATTCCACTGACATATAAAAATGCTTCGGAAATCTTGCATTGTTCTCGGCATTCCGCTGACGTTTAAAAATGCTTCGGAACTCTTCAATTGTTCTCGGAATTCTGCTGAAGTTTAAAATGCTTTGGAACTCTTCCATTGCTCTCGGAATTCTGCTGAAGTTTAAAAATGCTTCGGAACTCTTCCATTGTTCTTGGAATTCTGCTGAAGTTTAAAAATGTTTTGGAACTCTTCCATTGTTCTCAGAATTCCGCTGACGTTTAAAAATGCTTCGGAAATCTTCCATTGTTTTCAAAATTCCGCTGACATATAAAAATGCTTCGGAAATCTTGCATTGTTCTCGGCATTCCGCTGACGTTTAAAAATGCTTCAGAATTCTTCAATTGTTCTCGGAATTCTGCTGAACTTTTAAAATGCTTTGGAACTCTTCCATTGCTCTCGGAATTCTGCTGAAGTTTAAAAATGCTTCGGAACTCTTCCATTGTTCTCAGAATTCCGCTAACATTTAAAAATGCTTCAGAAATCTTCCATTGTTTTCAAAATTCCGCTGACGCTTAAATGTGCTTCAGAACTCTTCCATTGTTCTCGGAATTCCGCTGACGTTTAATAATGCTTCGCAACTCTTTCATTGTACTCGGAATTCCGCTAACGTTTAAAAATGCTTCGGAACTCTTCCATTGTTCTCGGAATTCCGTTGAAGTTTAAAAATGCTTCGAAACTCTTCCATTGTTCTGGGAATTCTGCTGAAGTTTAAAAATGCTTCAGAACTCTTCCATTGTTCTCGGAATTCCGCTGATGTTTAAACATGCTTCAGAACTCATCCATTGTTCTCGGAATTCTGTTGAAGTTTAAAAATGCTTCTAAACTCTTCCATTGTTCTCGGAATTCTGCTGAAGTTTAAAAATGCTTCGGAACTCTTCCATTGTTCTCGGAATTCCGCTGACATATAAAAATGCTTCGGAACTCTTCAATTGTTCTCGGAATTCTGCTGAACTTTTAAAATGCTTTGGAACTCTTCCATTGCTCTCGCAATTCTGCTGACGTTTAAAAATGCTTCGGAACTCTTCCATTGTTCTCGGAATTCTGTTGACGTTTAAAAATGCTTCGGAACTCTTCCATTGTTCTCGGAATTCCGCTGACGTTTAAAAATGCTTCACAACTCTTCCATTGTTCTCGGCATTCCGCTGACTTTTAAAAATACTTCGAAACTCTTCCATTGTTCTCCAAATTCCGCTGAAGTTTAAAAATGCTTCGGAACCCTTCCATTGTTTTCGGAATTCTGCTGAAGTTTAAAAATATTTCGGAACTCTTCCATTGTTCTCAGAATTCCGCTGAAGTTTAAAAATGCTTCGGACCTCTTCCATTGTTCTAGGAATTCTGCTGAAGTTTAAAAATTCATCTGAACTCTTCCATTATTCTCGGAATTCGTGTGAATTTTAAAAATGCTTCGGAACTCTTCTATTGTTCTCGGAATTCCGCTGAAGTTTAAAAATGCTTAAAATCTCTTACATTGTACTCGGAAATCCGCTGAAGTTTAAAAATGCTTCGGAACTCTTCCATTGCTCTCGGAATTCTGCTGAAGTTTAAAAATGCTTCAGAACTCTTACATTGTTCTCGGAATTCTGCTGACGTTTAAAAATGCTTCGGTACTCTTCCTTTGTTCTCGGAATTCCGCTGACATATAAAAATGCTTCGGTACTCTTCCTTTGTTCTCGGAATTCCGCTGACATATAAAAATGCTTCGGAAATCTTGCATTGTTCTCGGCATTCCGCTGACGTTTAAAAATGCTTCGGAACTTTTCAATTGTTCTCGGAATTCTGCCGAACTTTTAAAATGCTTTGGAACTCTTCCATTGCTCTCGGAATTCTGCTGAAGTTTAAAAATGCTTCAGAACTCTTCCATTGTTCTCGGAATTCTGCTGTAGTTTAAAAATGCTTCGGAACTCTTCCATTGTTCTCAGAATTCCGCTGACGTTTAAAAATGCTTCGGAAATCTTCCATTGTTTTCAAAATTCCGCTGACGTTTAAAAATGCTTCAGAACTCTTCCATTGTTCTCGGAATTCCGCTGACGTTTTAAAATGCTTCGGTACTCTTCCATTGTTTTCGGAATTCCGTTGAAGTTTAAAAATGATTCGAAACTCTTCCATTGTTCTCGGAATTCCGTTGAAGTTTAAAAATGCTTCGAAACTCTTCCATTGTTCTCGGAATTCTGCTGAAGTTTAAAAATGCTTCGGAACTCTTTCATTGTTCTCAGAATTCCGCTGACATTTAAAAATGCTTTGGTACTCTTACATTGTTCTCGGAATTCCGCTGACATATAAAAATGCTTCGGAAATCTTGCATTGTTCTCGGCATTCCGCTGACGTTTAAAAATGCTTCGGAACTCTTCAATTGTTCTCGGAATTCTGCTGAACTTTTAAAATGCTTTGGAACTCTTCCATTGCTCTCGGAATTCTGCTGAAGTTTAAAAATGCTTCAGAACTCTTACATTGTTCTCGGAATTCTGCTGCAGTTTAAAAATGCTTCGGTACTCTTCCATTGTTCTCGGAATTCCGCTGACATATAAAAATGCTTCGGAAATCTTGCATTGTTCTCGGCATTCCGCTGACGTTTAAAAATGCTTCGGAACTCTTCCATTGTTCTCAGAATTCCGCTGACGTTTAAAAATGCTTCGGAAATCTTCCATTGTTTTCAAAATTCCGCTGACGTTTAAAAATGCTTCAGAACTCTTCCATTGTTCTCGGAATTCCGCTGACGTTTAAAAATGCTTTGGAACTCTTCCATTGTTCTTGGAATTCTGCTGAAGTTTAAAAATGCTTCGGAACTCTTCCATTGTTCTCAGAATTCCGCTGAAGTTTAAAAATGCTTCGGTACTCTTCCATTGTTCTCGGAATTCCGCTGATATATAAAAATGCTTCGGAAATCTTGCATTGTTCTCGGCATTCCGCTGACGTTTAAAAATGCTTCGGAACTCTTCAATTGTTCTCGGAATTCTGCTGAACTTTTAAAATGCTTTGGAACTCTTCCATTGTTTTCAAAATTCCGCTGACGCTTAAATATGCTTCAGAACTCTTCCATTGTTCTCGGAATTCCGCTGACGTTTAATAATGCTTCGCAACTCTTTCATTGTACTCGGAATTCCGCTAACGTTTAAAAATGCTTCGGAACTCTTCCATTGTTCTCGGAATTCCGTTGAAGTTTAAAAATGCTTCGAAACTCTTCCATTGTTCTGGGAATTCTGCTGAAGTTTAAAAATGCTTCAGAACTCTTCCATTGTTCTCGGAATTCCGCTGATGTTTAAAAATGCTTCGGAACTCTTCCATTGTTCTCGGAATTCTGTTGAAGTTTAAAAATGCTTCTAAACTCTTCCATTGTTCTCGGAATTCTGCTGAAGTTTAAAAATGCTTCGGAACTCTTCCATTGTTCTCGAAATTCCGCTGACATTTAAAAATGCTTCGGAAATCTTGCATTGTTCTCGGCATTCCACTGACGTTTAAAAATGCTTCGGAACTCTTCAATTGTTCTCGGAATTCTGCTGAACTTTTAAAATGCTTTGGAACTCTTCCATTGCTCTCGCAATTCTGCTGACGTTTAAAAATACTTCGGAACTCTTCCATTGTTCTCGGAATTCTGTTGACGTTTAAAAATGCTTCGGAACTCTTCCATTGTTCTCGGAATTCCGCTGACGTTTAAAAATGCTTCACAACTCTTCCATTGTTCTCGGAATTCCGCTGACTTTTAAAAATACTTCGAAACTCTTCCATTGTTCTCCAAATTCCGCTGAAGTTTAAAAATGCTTCGGAACCCTTCCATTGTTCTCGGAATTCTGCTGAAGTTTAAAAATGTTTCGGAACTCTTCCATTGTTCTCAGAATTCCGCTGAAGTTTAAAAATGCTTCGGACCTCTTCCATTGTTCTAGGAATTCTGCTGAAGTTTAAAAATTCATCTGAACTCTTCCATTGCTCTCGGAATTCTGCTGAAGTTTAAAAATGCTTCAGAACTCTTACATTGTTCTCGGAATTCTGCTGACGTTTAAAAATGCTTCGGAACTCTTCCATTGTTCTCTGAATTCCGCTGACGTTTAAAAATGCTTCGGTACTCTTCCTTTGTTCTCGGAATTCCGCTGACATATAAAAATGCTTCGGAAATCTTGCATTGTTCTCGGCATTCCGCTGACGTTTAAAAATGCTTCGGAACTTTTCAATTGTTCTCGGAATTCTGCCGAACTTTTAAAATGCTTTGGAATTCTTCCATTGCTCTCGGAATTCTGATGAAGTTTAAAAATGCTTCAGAACTCTTCCATTGTTCTCGGAATTCTGCTGTAGTTTAAAAATGCTTCGGAACACTTCCATTGTTCTCAGAATTCCGCTGACGTTTAAAATTGCTTCGGAAATCTTCCATTGTTTTCAAAATTCCGCTGACGTTTAAAAATGCTTCAGAACTCTTCCATTGTTCTCGGAATTCCGCTGACGTTTTAAAATGCTTCGGTACTCTTCCATTGTTCTCGGAATTCCACTGACATATAAAAATGCTTCGGAAATCTTGCATTGTTCTCGGCATTCCGCTGACGTTTAAAAATGCTTCGGAACTCTTCAATTGTTCTCGGAATTCTGCTGAACTTTTAAAATGCTTTGGAACTCTTCCATTGCTCTCGGAATTCTGCTGAAGTTTAAAAATGCTTCGGAACTCTTCCATTGTTCTCGGAATTCTGCTGAAGTTTAAAAATGTTTTGGAACTCTTCCATTGTTCTCAGAATTCCGCTGACGTTTAAAAATGCTTCGGAAATCTTCCATTGTTTTCAAAATTCCGCTGACATATAAAAATGCTTCGGAAATCTTGCATTGTTCTCGGCATTCCGCTGACGTTTAAAAATGCTTCAGAATTCTTCAATTGTTCTCGGAATTCTGCTGAACTTTTAAAATGCTTTGGAACTCCTCCATTGCTCTCGGAATTCTGCTGAAGTTTAAAAATGCTTCGGAACTCTTCCATTGTTTTCAAAATTCCGCTGACGCTTAAAAATGCTTCAGAACTCTTCCATTGTTCTCGGAATTCCGCTGACGTTTAATAATGCTTCGCAACTCTTTCATTGTTCTCGGAATTCCGCTGATGTTTAAAAATGCTTCGGAACTCTTGCATTGTTCTCGGAATTCTGTTGAAGTTTAAAAATGCTTCTAAACTCTTCCATTGTTCTCGGAATTCTGCTGAAGTTTAAAAATGCTTCGGAACTCTTCCATTGTTCTCGGAATTCCGCTGACATATAAAAATGCTTCGGAAATCTTGCATTGTTCTCGGAATTCCGCTGACGTTTAAAAATGCTTCGGAACTCTTCAATTGTTCTCGGAATTCTGCTGAACTTTTAAAATGCTTTGGAACTCTTCCATTGCTCTCGCAATTCTGCTGACGTTTAAAAATGCTTCGGAACTCTTCCATTGTTCTCGGAATTCCGCTGAAGGTTAAAAATGCTTCGGACCTCTTCCATTGTTCTAGGAATTCTGCTGAAGTTTAAAAATTCATCTGAACTCTTCCATTATTCTCGGAATTCGTGTGAATTTTAAAAATGCTTCGGAACTCTTCTATTGTTCTCGGAATTCCGCTGAAGTTTAAAAATGCTTAAAATCTCTTACATTGTACTCGGAATTCCGCTGAAGTTTAAAAATGCTTCGGAACTCTTCCATTGCTCTCGGAATTCTGCTGAAGTTTAAAAATGCTTCAGAACTCTTACATTGTTCTCGGAATTCTGCTGACGTTTAAAAATGCTTCGGAACTCTTCCATTGTTCTCTGAATTCCGCTGACGTTTAAAAATGCTTCGGTACTCTTCCTTTGTTCTCGGAATTCCGCTGACATATAAAAATGCTTCGGAAATCTTGCATTGTTCTCGGCATTCCGCTGACGTTTAAAAATGCTTCGGAACTCTTCAATTGTTCTCGGAATTCTGCCGAACTTTTAAAATGCTTTGGAACTCTTCCATTGCTCTCGGAATTTTGCTGAAGTTTAAAAATGCTTCAGAACTCTTCCATAGTTCTCGGAATTCTGCTGTAGTTTAAAAATGCTTCGGAACTCTTCCATTGTTCTCAGAATTCCGCTGACGTTTAAAAATGCTTCGGAACTCTTCCATTGTTCTCGGAATTCCGCTGACATATAAAAATGCTTCGGAAATCTTGCATTGTTCTCGGCATTCCGCTGACGTTTAAAAATGCTTCGGAACTCTTCAATTGTTCTCGGAATTCTGCTGAACTTATAAAATGCTTTGGAACTCTTCCATTGCTCTCGCAATTCTGCTGACGTTTAAAAATGCTTCGGAACTCTTCCATTGTTCTCGGAATTCTGCTGACGTTTAAAAATGCTTCGGAACTCTTCCATTGTTCTCGAAATTCCGCTGAAGGTTAAAAATGCTTCGGACCTCTTCCATTGTTCTAGGAATTCTGCTGAAGTTTAAAAATTCATCTGAACTCTTCCATTATTCTCGGAATTCGTGTGAATTTTAAAAATGCTTCGGAACTCTTCTATTGTTCTCGGAATTCCGCTGAAGTTTAAAAATGCTTAAAATCTCTTACATTGTACTCGGAATTCCGCTGAAGTTTAAAAATGCTTCGGAACTCTTCCATTGCTCTCGGAATTCTGCTGAAGTTTAAAAATGCTTCAGAACTCTTACATTGTTCTCGGAATTCTGCTGACGTTTAAAAATGCTTCGGAACTCTTCCATTGTTCTCTGAATTCCGCTGACGTTTAAAAATGCTTCGGTACTCTTCCTTTGTTCTCGGAATTCCGCTGACATATAAAAATGCTTCGGAAATCTTGCATTGTTCTCGGCATTCTGCTGACGTTTAAAAATGCTTCGGAACTCTTCAATTGTTCTCGGAATTCTGCCGAACTTTTAAAATGCTTTGGAACTCTTCCATTGCTCTCGGAATTCTGCTGAAGTTTAAAAATGCTTCAGAACTCTTCCATTGTTCTTGGAATTCTGCTGTAGTTTAAAAATGCTTCGGAACTCTTCCATTGTTCTCAGAATTCCGCTGACGTTTAAAAATGCTTCGGAACTCTTCCATTGCTCTCGGAATTCTGCTGAAGTTTAAAAATGCTTCAGAACTCTAACATTGTTCTCGGAATTCTGCTGAAGTTTAAAAATGCTTCGGTACTCTTCCATTGTTCTCGGAATTCCGCTGACATATAAAAATGCTTCGGAAATCTTGCATTGTTCTCGGCATTCCGCTGACGTTTAAAAATGCTTCGGAACTCTTCCATTGTTCTCAGAATTCCGCTGACGTTTAAAAATGCTTCGGAAATCTTCCATTGTTTTCAAAATTCCGCTGACGTTTAAAAATGCTTCAGAACTCTTCCATTGTTCTCGGAATTCCGCTGACGTTTAAAAATGCTTTGGAACTCTTCCGTTGTTCTTGGAATTCTGCTGAAGTTTAAAAATGCTTCGGAACTCTTCCATTGTTCTCGAAATTCCGCTGACATATAAAAATGCTTCGGAAATCTTGCATTGTTCTCGGCATTCCACTGACGTTTAAAAATGCTTTGGAACTCTTCAATTGTTCTCGGAATTCTGCTGAACTTTTAAAATGCTTTGGAACTCTTCCATTGCTCTCGCAATTCTGCTGACGTTTAAAAATACTTCGGAACTCTTCCATTGTTCTCGGAATTCTGTTGACGTTTAAAAATGCTTCGGAACTCTTCCATTGTTCTCGGAATTCCGCTGACATATAAAAATGCTTCGGAAATCTTGCATTGTTCTCGGCATTCCGCTGACGTTTAAAAATGCTTCGGAACTTTTCAATTGTTCTCGGAATTCTGCCGAACTTTTAAAATGCTTTGGAACTCTTCCATTGCTCTCGGAATTCTGCTGAAGTTTAAAAATGCTTCAGAACTCTTCCATTGTTCTCGGAATTCTGCTGTAGTTTAAAAATGCTTCGGAACTCTTCCATTGTTCTCGGAATTCCGCTGACATATAAAAATGCTTCGGAAATCTTGCATTGTTCTCGGCATTCCGCTGACGTTTAAAAATGCTTCGGAACTTTTCAATTGTTCTCGGAATTCTGCCGAACTTTTAAAATGCTTTGGAACTCTTCCATTGCTCTCGGAATTCTGCTGAAGTTTAAAAATGCTTCAGAACTCTTCCATTGTTCTCGGAATTCTGCTGTAGTTTAAAAATGCTTCGGAACTCTTCCATTGTTCTCAGAATTCCGCTGACGTTTAAAATTGCTTCGGAAATCTTCCATTGTTTTCAAAATTCCGCTGACGTTTAAAAATGCTTCAGAACTCTTCCATTGTTCTCGGAATTCCGCTGACGTTTTAAAATGCTTCGGTACTCTTCCATTGTTCTCGGAATTCGCTGACGTTTAATAATGCTTCGCAACTTTTTCATTGTTCTCGGAATTCCGCTGACGGTGAAAAATGCTTCGGAACTCTTCAATTGTTCTCGGAATTCTGTTGAACTTTTAAAATGCTTTGGAACTCTTCCATTGCTCTCGGAATTCTGCTGAAGTTTAAAAATGCTTCAGAACTCTTACATTGTTCTCGGAATTCTGCTGAAGTTTAAAAATGCTTCGGAACTCTTCCATTGTTCTCGGAATTCCGCTGACGTTTAATAATGCTTAGCAACTCTTTCATTGTTCTCGGAATTCCACTGACGTTTAAAAATGCTTCGGAACTCTTCCATTGTTCTCGGAATTCCGTTGAAGTTAAAAAATGCTTCGAAACTCTTCCATTGTTCTCGGAATTCTGCTGAAGTTTAAAAATGCTTCGGAACTCTTTCATTGTTCTCAGAATTCCGCTGACATTTAAAAATGCTTTGGTACTCTTCCATTGTTCTCGGAATTCCGCTGACATATAAAAATGCTTCGGAAATCTTGCATTGTTCTCGGCATTCCGCTGACGTTTAAAAATGCTTCGGAACTCTTCAATTGTTCTCGGAATTCTGCTGAACTTTTAAAATGCTTTGGAACTCTTCCATTGCTCTCGGAATTCTGCTGAAGTTTAAAAATGCTTCAGAACTCTTACATTGTTCTCGGAATTCTGCTGAAGTTTAAAAATGCTTCGGTACTCTTCCATTGTTCTCGGAATTCCGCTGACATATAAAAATGCTTCGGAAATCTTGCATTGTTCTCGGCATTCCGCTGACGTTTAAAAATGCTTCGGAACTCTTCAATTGTTCTCGGAATTCTGCTGAACTTTTAAAATGCTTTGGAACTCTTCCATTGCTCTCGGAATTCTGCTGAAGTTTAAAAATGCTTCAGAACTCTTACATTGTTCTCGGAATTCTGCTGAAGTTTAAAAATGCTTCGGTACTCTTCCATTGTTCTCGGAATTCCGCTGACATATAAAAATGCTTCGGAAATCTTGCATTGTTCTCGGCATTCCGCTGACGTTTAAAAATGCTTCGGAACTCTTCCATTGTTCTCAGAATTCCGCTGACGTTTAAAAATGCTTCGGAAATCTTCCATTGTTTTCAAAATTCCGCTGACGTTTAAAAATGCTTCAGAACTCTTCCATTGTTCTCGGAATTCCGCTGACGTTTAAAAATGCTTTGGAACTCTTCCATTGTTCTTGGAATTCTGCTGAAGTTTAAAAATGCTTCGGAACTCTTCCATTGTTCTCAGAATTCCGCTGACGTTTAAAAATGCTTCGGTACTCTTCCATTGTTCTCGGAATTCCACTGACATATAAAAATGCTTCGGAAATCTTGCATTGTTCTCGGCATTCCGCTGACGTTTAAAAATGCTTCAGAACTCTTCAATTGTTCTCGGAATTCTGCTGAACTTTTAAAATGCTTTGGAACTCTTCCATTGCTCTCGGAATTCTGCTGAAGTTTAAAAATGCTTCGGAACTCTTCCATTGTTCTCGGAATTCTGCTGAAGTTTAAAAATGCTTCGGAACTCTTCCATTGTTCTCAGAATTCCGCTAACGTTTAAAAATGCTTCGGAAATGTTCCATTGTTTTCAAAATTCCGCTGACGCTTAAAAATGCTTCAGAACTCTTCCATTGTTCTTGGAATTCTGTTGAAGTTTAAAAATGCTTCTAAACTCTTCCATTGTTCTCGGAATTCTGCTGAAGTTTAAAAATGCTTCGGAACTCTTCCATTGTTCTCGGAATTCCGCTGACATATAAAAATGCTTCGGAAATCTTGCATTGTTCTCGGCATTCCGCTGACGTTTAAAAATGCTTCGGAACTCTTCAATTGTTCTCGGAATTCTGCTGAACTTTTAAAATGCTTTGGAACTCTTCCATTGCTCTCGCAATTCTGCTGACGTTTAAAAATGCTTCGGAACTCTTCCATTGTTCTCGGAATTCTGCTGACGTTTAAAAATGCTTCGGAACTCTTCCATTGTTCTCAGAATTCCGCTGACGTTTAAAAATGCTTCACAACTCTTCCATTGTTCTCGGAATTCCGCTGACTTTTAAAAATATTTCGAAACTCTTCCATTGTTCTCCAAATTCCGCTGAAGTTTAAAAATGCTTCGGAACCCTTCCATTGTTCTCGGAATTCTGCTGAAGTTTAAAAATGCTTCGGAACTCTTCCATTGTTCTCAGAATTCCGCTGAAGTTTAAAAATGCTTCGGAACTCTTCCATTGTTCTCGGAATTCCGCTGAAGTTTAAAAATTCATCTGAACTCTTCCATTATTCTCGGAATTCGTGTTAATTTTAAAAATGCTTCGGAACTCTTCTATTGTTCTCGGAATTCCGCTGAAGTTTAAAAATGCTTAAAATCTCTTACATTGTACTCGGAAATCCGCTGAAGTTTAAAAATGCTTCGGAACTCTTCCATTGCTCTCGGAATTCTGCTGAAGTTTAAAAATGCTTCAGAACTCTTACATTGTTCTCGGAATTCTGCTGACGTTTAAAAATGCTTCGGAACTCTTCCATTGTTCTCTGAATTCCGCTGACGTTTAAAATTGCTTCGGTACTCTTCCTTTGTTCTCGGAATTCCGCTGACATATAAAAATGCTTCGGAAATCTTGCATTGTTCTTGGCATTCCGCTGACGTTTAAAAATGCTTCGGAACTTTTCAATTGTTCTCGGAATTCTGCCGAACTTTTAAAATGCTTTGGAACTCTTCCATTGCTCTCGGAATTCTGCTGAAGTTTAAAAATGCTTCAGAACTCTTCCATTGTTCTCGGAATTCTGCTGTAGTTTAAAAATGCTTCGGAACTCTTCCATTGTTCTCAGAATTCCGCTGACGTTTAAAATTGCTTCGGAAATCTTCCATTGTTTTCAAAATTCCGCTGACGTTTAAAAATGCTTCAGAACTCTTCCATTGTTCTCGGAATTCCGCTGACGTTTTAAAATGCTTCGGTACTCTTCCATTGTTCTCGGAATTCCGCTGACGTTTAATAATGCTTCGCAACTTTTTCATTGTTCTCGGAATTCCGCTGACGGTTAAAAATGCTTCGGAACTCTTCAATTGTTCTCGGAATTCTGTTGAACTTTTAAAATGCTTAGGAAATTTTCCATTGTTTTCAAAATTCCGCTGACGTTTAAAAATGCTTCAGAACTCTTCCATTGTTCTCGGAATTCCGCTGACGTTTAAAAATGCTTTGGAACTCTTCCATTGTTCTTGGAATTCTGCTGAAGTTTAAAAATGCTTCGGAACTCTTCCATTGTTCTCAGAATTCCGCTGACGTTTAAAAATGCTTCGGAACTCTTCCATTGTTCTCGGAATTCCGCTGACATATAAAAATGCTTCGGAAATCTTGCATTGTTCTCGGCATTCCGCTGACGTTTAAAAATGCTTCGGAACTCTTCAATTGTTCTCGGAATTCTGCTGAACTTATAAAATGCTTTGGAACTCTTCCATTGCTCTCGCAATTCTGCTGACGTTTAAAAATGCTTCGGAACTCTTCCATTGTTCTCGGAATTCCGCTGACATATAAAAATGCTTCGGAAATCTTGCATTGTTCTCGGCATTCCGCTGACGTTTAAAAATGCTTCGGAACTTTTCAATTGTTCTCGGAATTCTGCCGAACTTTTAAAATGCTTTGGAACTCTTCCATTGCTCTCGGAATTCTGCTGAAGTTTAAAAATGCTTCAGAACTCTTCCATTGTTCTTGGAATTCTGCTGTAGTTTAAAAATGCTTCGGAACTCTTCCATTGTTCTCAGAATTCCGCTGACGTTTAAAAATGCTTCGGAACTCTTCCATTGCTCTCGGAATTCTGCTGAAGTTTAAAAATGCTTCAGAACTCTAACATTGTTCTCGGAATTCTGCTGAAGTTTAAAAATGCTTCGGTACTCTTCCATTGTTCTCGGAATTCCGCTGACATATAAAAATGCTTCGGAAATCTTGCATTGTTCTCGGCATTCCGCTGACGTTTAAAAATGCTTCGGAACTCTTCCATTGTTCTCAGAATTCCGCTGACGTTTAAAAATGCTTCGGAAATCTTCCATTGTTTTCAAAATTCCGCTGACGTTTAAAAATGCTTCAGAACTCTTCCATTGTTCTCGGAATTCCGCTGACGTTTAAAAATGCTTTGGAACTCTTCCGTTGTTCTTGGAATTCTGCTGAAGTTTAAAAATGCTTCGGAACTCTTCCATTGTTCTCGAAATTCCGCTGACATATAAAAATGCTTCGGAAATCTTGCATTGTTCTCGGCATTCCACTGACGTTTAAAAATGCTTTGGAACTCTTCAATTGTTCTCGGAATTCTGCTGAACTTTTAAAATGCTTTGGAACTCTTCCATTGCTCTCGCAATTCTGCTGACGTTTAAAAATACTTCGGAACTCTTCCATTGTTCTCGGAATTCTGTTGACGTTTAAAAATGCTTCGGAACTCTTCCATTGTTCTCGGAATTCCGCTGACATATAAAAATGCTTCGGAAATCTTGCATTGTTCTCGGCATTCCGCTGACGTTTAAAAATGCTTCGGAACTTTTCAATTGTTCTCGGAATTCTGCCGAACTTTTAAAATGCTTTGGAACTCTTCCATTGCTCTCGGAATTCTGCTGAAGTTTAAAAATGCTTCAGAACTCTTCCATTGTTCTCGGAATTCTGCTGTAGTTTAAAAATGCTTCGGAACTCTTCCATTGTTCTCGGAATTCCGCTGACATATAAAAATGCTTCGGAAATCTTGCATTGTTCTCGGCATTCCGCTGACGTTTAAAAATGCTTCGGAACTTTTCAATTGTTCTCGGAATTCTGCCGAACTTTTAAAATGCTTTGGAACTCTTCCATTGCTCTCGGAATTCTGCTGAAGTTTAAAAATGCTTCAGAACTCTTCCATTGTTCTCGGAATTCTGCTGTAGTTTAAAAATGCTTCGGAACTCTTCCATTGTTCTCAGAATTCCGCTGACGTTTAAAATTGCTTCGGAAATCTTCCATTGTTTTCAAAATTCCGCTGACGTTTAAAAATGCTTCAGAACTCTTCCATTGTTCTCGGAATTCCGCTGACGTTTTAAAATGCTTCGGTACTCTTCCATTGTTCTCGGAATTCGCTGACGTTTAATAATGCTTCGCAACTTTTTCATTGTTCTCGGAATTCCGCTGACGGTGAAAAATGCTTCGGAACTCTTCAATTGTTCTCGGAATTCTGTTGAACTTTTAAAATGCTTTGGAACTCTTCCATTGCTCTCGGAATTCTGCTGAAGTTTAAAAATGCTTCAGAACTCTTACATTGTTCTCGGAATTCTGCTGAAGTTTAAAAATGCTTCGGAACTCTTCCATTGTTCTCGGAATTCCGCTGACGTTTAATAATGCTTAGCAACTCTTTCATTGTTCTCGGAATTCCACTGACGTTTAAAAATGCTTCGGAACTCTTCCATTGTTCTCGGAATTCCGTTGAAGTTAAAAAATGCTTCGAAACTCTTCCATTGTTCTCGGAATTCTGCTGAAGTTTAAAAATGCTTCGGAACTCTTTCATTGTTCTCAGAATTCCGCTGACATTTAAAAATGCTTTGGTACTCTTCCATTGTTCTCGGAATTCCGCTGACATATAAAAATGCTTCGGAAATCTTGCATTGTTCTCGGCATTCCGCTGACGTTTAAAAATGCTTCGGAACTCTTCAATTGTTCTCGGAATTCTGCTGAACTTTTAAAATGCTTTGGAACTCTTCCATTGCTCTCGGAATTCTGCTGAAGTTTAAAAATGCTTCAGAACTCTTACATTGTTCTCGGAATTCTGCTGAAGTTTAAAAATGCTTCGGTACTCTTCCATTGTTCTCGGAATTCCGCTGACATATAAAAATGCTTCGGAAATCTTGCATTGTTCTCGGCATTCCGCTGACGTTTAAAAATGCTTCGGAACTCTTCAATTGTTCTCGGAATTCTGCTGAACTTTTAAAATGCTTTGGAACTCTTCCATTGCTCTCGGAATTCTGCTGAAGTTTAAAAATGCTTCAGAACTCTTACATTGTTCTCGGAATTCTGCTGAAGTTTAAAAATGCTTCGGTACTCTTCCATTGTTCTCGGAATTCCGCTGACATATAAAAATGCTTCGGAAATCTTGCATTGTTCTCGGCATTCCGCTGACGTTTAAAAATGCTTCGGAACTCTTCCATTGTTCTCAGAATTCCGCTGACGTTTAAAAATGCTTCGGAAATCTTCCATTGTTTTCAAAATTCCGCTGACGTTTAAAAATGCTTCAGAACTCTTCCATTGTTCTCGGAATTCCGCTGACGTTTAAAAATGCTTTGGAACTCTTCCATTGTTCTTGGAATTCTGCTGAAGTTTAAAAATGCTTCGGAACTCTTCCATTGTTCTCAGAATTCCGCTGACGTTTAAAAATGCTTCGGTACTCTTCCATTGTTCTCGGAATTCCACTGACATATAAAAATGCTTCGGAAATCTTGCATTGTTCTCGGCATTCCGCTGACGTTTAAAAATGCTTCAGAACTCTTCAATTGTTCTCGGAATTCTGCTGAACTTTTAAAATGCTTTGGAACTCTTCCATTGCTCTCGGAATTCTGCTGAAGTTTAAAAATGCTTCGGAACTCTTCCATTGTTCTCGGAATTCTGCTGAAGTTTAAAAATGCTTCGGAACTCTTCCATTGTTCTCAGAATTCCGCTAACGTTTAAAAATGCTTCGGAAATGTTCCATTGTTTTCAAAATTCCGCTGACGCTTAAAAATGCTTCAGAACTCTTCCATTGTTCTTGGAATTCTGTTGAAGTTTAAAAATGCTTCTAAACTCTTCCATTGTTCTCGGAATTCTGCTGAAGTTTAAAAATGCTTCGGAACTCTTCCATTGTTCTCGGAATTCCGCTGACATATAAAAATGCTTCGGAAATCTTGCATTGTTCTCGGCATTCCGCTGACGTTTAAAAATGCTTCGGAACTCTTCAATTGTTCTCGGAATTCTGCTGAACTTTTAAAATGCTTTGGAACTCTTCCATTGCTCTCGCAATTCTGCTGACGTTTAAAAATGCTTCGGAACTCTTCCATTGTTCTCGGAATTCTGCTGACGTTTAAAAATGCTTCGGAACTCTTCCATTGTTCTCAGAATTCCGCTGACGTTTAAAAATGCTTCACAACTCTTCCATTGTTCTCGGAATTCCGCTGACTTTTAAAAATATTTCGAAACTCTTCCATTGTTCTCCAAATTCCGCTGAAGTTTAAAAATGCTTCGGAACCCTTCCATTGTTCTCGGAATTCTGCTGAAGTTTAAAAATGCTTCGGAACTCTTCCATTGTTCTCAGAATTCCGCTGAAGTTTAAAAATGCTTCGGAACTCTTCCATTGTTCTCGGAATTCCGCTGAAGTTTAAAAATTCATCTGAACTCTTCCATTATTCTCGGAATTCGTGTTAATTTTAAAAATGCTTCGGAACTCTTCTATTGTTCTCGGAATTCCGCTGAAGTTTAAAAATGCTTAAAATCTCTTACATTGTACTCGGAAATCCGCTGAAGTTTAAAAATGCTTCGGAACTCTTCCATTGCTCTCGGAATTCTGCTGAAGTTTAAAAATGCTTCAGAACTCTTACATTGTTCTCGGAATTCTGCTGACGTTTAAAAATGCTTCGGAACTCTTCCATTGTTCTCTGAATTCCGCTGACGTTTAAAATTGCTTCGGTACTCTTCCTTTGTTCTCGGAATTCCGCTGACATATAAAAATGCTTCGGAAATCTTGCATTGTTCTTGGCATTCCGCTGACGTTTAAAAATGCTTCGGAACTTTTCAATTGTTCTCGGAATTCTGCCGAACTTTTAAAATGCTTTGGAACTCTTCCATTGCTCTCGGAATTCTGCTGAAGTTTAAAAATGCTTCAGAACTCTTCCATTGTTCTCGGAATTCTGCTGTAGTTTAAAAATGCTTCGGAACTCTTCCATTGTTCTCAGAATTCCGCTGACGTTTAAAATTGCTTCGGAAATCTTCCATTGTTTTCAAAATTCCGCTGACGTTTAAAAATGCTTCAGAACTCTTCCATTGTTCTCGGAATTCCGCTGACGTTTTAAAATGCTTCGGTACTCTTCCATTGTTCTCGGAATTCCGCTGACGTTTAATAATGCTTCGCAACTTTTTCATTGTTCTCGGAATTCCGCTGACGGTTAAAAATGCTTCGGAACTCTTCAATTGTTCTCGGAATTCTGTTGAACTTTTAAAATGCTTAGGAAATTTTCCATTGTTTTCAAAATTCCGCTGACGTTTAAAAATGCTTCAGAACTCTTCCATTGTTCTCGGAATTCCGCTGACGTTTAAAAATGCTTTGGAACTCTTCCATTGTTCTTGGAATTCTGCTGAAGTTTAAAAATGCTTCGGAACTCTTCCATTGTTCTCAGAATTCCGCTGACGTTTAAAAATGCTTCGGAACTCTTCCATTGTTCTCGGAATTCCGCTGACATATAAAAATGCTTCGGAAATCTTGCATTGTTCTCGGCATTCCGCTGACGTTTAAAAATGCTTCGGAACTCTTCAATTGTTCTCGGAATTCTGCTGAACTTATAAAATGCTTTGGAACTCTTCCATTGCTCTCGCAATTCTGCTGACGTTTAAAAATGCTTCGGAACTCTTCCATTGTTCTCGGAATTCTGCTGACGTTTAAAAATGCTTCGGAACTCTTCCATTGTTCTCGAAATTCCGCTGAAGGTTAAAAATGCTTCGGACCTCTTCCATTGTTCTAGGAATTCTGCTGAAGTTTAAAAATTCATCTGAACTCTTCCATTATTCTCGGAATTCGTGTGAATTTTAAAAATGCTTCGGAACTCTTCTATTGTTCTCGGAATTCCGCTGAAGTTTAAAAATGCTTAAAATCTCTTACATTGTACTCGGAATTCCGCTGAAGTTTAAAAATGCTTCGGAACTCTTCCATTGCTCTCGGAATTCTGCTGAAGTTTAAAAATGCTTCAGAACTCTTACATTGTTCTCGGAATTCTGCTGACGTTTAAAAATGCTTCGGAACTCTTCCATTGTTCTCTGAATTCCGCTGACGTTTAAAAATGCTTCGGTACTCTTCCTTTGTTCTCGGAATTCCGCTGACATATAAAAATGCTTCGGAAATCTTGCATTGTTCTCGGCATTCTGCTGACGTTTAAAAATGCTTCGGAACTCTTCAATTGTTCTCGGAATTCTGCCGAACTTTTAAAATGCTTTGGAACTCTTCCATTGCTCTCGGAATTCTGCTGAAGTTTAAAAATGCTTCAGAACTCTTCCATTGTTCTTGGAATTCTGCTGTAGTTTAAAAATGCTTCGGAACTCTTCCATTGTTCTCAGAATTCCGCTGACGTTTAAAAATGCTTCGGAACTCTTCCATTGCTCTCGGAATTCTGCTGAAGTTTAAAAATGCTTCAGAACTCTAACATTGTTCTCGGAATTCTGCTGAAGTTTAAAAATGCTTCGGTACTCTTCCATTGTTCTCGGAATTCCGCTGACATATAAAAATGCTTCGGAAATCTTGCATTGTTCTCGGCATTCCGCTGACGTTTAAAAATGCTTCGGAACTCTTCCATTGTTCTCAGAATTCCGCTGACGTTTAAAAATGCTTCGGAAATCTTCCATTGTTTTCAAAATTCCGCTGACGTTTAAAAATGCTTCAGAACTCTTCCATTGTTCTCGGAATTCCGCTGACGTTTAAAAATGCTTTGGAACTCTTCCGTTGTTCTTGGAATTCTGCTGAAGTTTAAAAATGCTTCGGAACTCTTCCATTGTTCTCGAAATTCCGCTGACATATAAAAATGCTTCGGAAATCTTGCATTGTTCTCGGCATTCCACTGACGTTTAAAAATGCTTTGGAACTCTTCAATTGTTCTCGGAATTCTGCTGAACTTTTAAAATGCTTTGGAACTCTTCCATTGCTCTCGCAATTCTGCTGACGTTTAAAAATACTTCGGAACTCTTCCATTGTTCTCGGAATTCTGTTGACGTTTAAAAATGCTTCGGAACTCTTCCATTGTTCTCGGAATTCCGCTGACATATAAAAATGCTTCGGAAATCTTGCATTGTTCTCGGCATTCCGCTGACGTTTAAAAATGCTTCGGAACTTTTCAATTGTTCTCGGAATTCTGCCGAACTTTTAAAATGCTTTGGAACTCTTCCATTGCTCTCGGAATTCTGCTGAAGTTTAAAAATGCTTCAGAACTCTTCCATTGTTCTCGGAATTCTGCTGTAGTTTAAAAATGCTTCGGAACTCTTCCATTGTTCTCGGAATTCCGCTGACATATAAAAATGCTTCGGAAATCTTGCATTGTTCTCGGCATTCCGCTGACGTTTAAAAATGCTTCGGAACTTTTCAATTGTTCTCGGAATTCTGCCGAACTTTTAAAATGCTTTGGAACTCTTCCATTGCTCTCGGAATTCTGCTGAAGTTTAAAAATGCTTCAGAACTCTTCCATTGTTCTCGGAATTCTGCTGTAGTTTAAAAATGCTTCGGAACTCTTCCATTGTTCTCAGAATTCCGCTGACGTTTAAAATTGCTTCGGAAATCTTCCATTGTTTTCAAAATTCCGCTGACGTTTAAAAATGCTTCAGAACTCTTCCATTGTTCTCGGAATTCCGCTGACGTTTTAAAATGCTTCGGTACTCTTCCATTGTTCTCGGAATTCGCTGACGTTTAATAATGCTTCGCAACTTTTTCATTGTTCTCGGAATTCCGCTGACGGTGAAAAATGCTTCGGAACTCTTCAATTGTTCTCGGAATTCTGTTGAACTTTTAAAATGCTTTGGAACTCTTCCATTGCTCTCGGAATTCTGCTGAAGTTTAAAAATGCTTCAGAACTCTTACATTGTTCTCGGAATTCTGCTGAAGTTTAAAAATGCTTCGGAACTCTTCCATTGTTCTCGGAATTCCGCTGACGTTTAATAATGCTTAGCAACTCTTTCATTGTTCTCGGAATTCCACTGACGTTTAAAAATGCTTCGGAACTCTTCCATTGTTCTCGGAATTCCGTTGAAGTTAAAAAATGCTTCGAAACTCTTCCATTGTTCTCGGAATTCTGCTGAAGTTTAAAAATGCTTCGGAACTCTTTCATTGTTCTCAGAATTCCGCTGACATTTAAAAATGCTTTGGTACTCTTCCATTGTTCTCGGAATTCCGCTGACATATAAAAATGCTTCGGAAATCTTGCATTGTTCTCGGCATTCCGCTGACGTTTAAAAATGCTTCGGAACTCTTCAATTGTTCTCGGAATTCTGCTGAACTTTTAAAATGCTTTGGAACTCTTCCATTGCTCTCGGAATTCTGCTGAAGTTTAAAAATGCTTCAGAACTCTTACATTGTTCTCGGAATTCTGCTGAAGTTTAAAAATGCTTCGGTACTCTTCCATTGTTCTCGGAATTCCGCTGACATATAAAAATGCTTCGGAAATCTTGCATTGTTCTCGGCATTCCGCTGACGTTTAAAAATGCTTCGGAACTCTTCAATTGTTCTCGGAATTCTGCTGAACTTTTAAAATGCTTTGGAACTCTTCCATTGCTCTCGGAATTCTGCTGAAGTTTAAAAATGCTTCAGAACTCTTACATTGTTCTCGGAATTCTGCTGAAGTTTAAAAATGCTTCGGTACTCTTCCATTGTTCTCGGAATTCCGCTGACATATAAAAATGCTTCGGAAATCTTGCATTGTTCTCGGCATTCCGCTGACGTTTAAAAATGCTTCGGAACTCTTCCATTGTTCTCAGAATTCCGCTGACGTTTAAAAATGCTTCGGAAATCTTCCATTGTTTTCAAAATTCCGCTGACGTTTAAAAATGCTTCAGAACTCTTCCATTGTTCTCGGAATTCCGCTGACGTTTAAAAATGCTTTGGAACTCTTCCATTGTTCTTGGAATTCTGCTGAAGTTTAAAAATGCTTCGGAACTCTTCCATTGTTCTCAGAATTCCGCTGACGTTTAAAAATGCTTCGGTACTCTTCCATTGTTCTCGGAATTCCACTGACATATAAAAATGCTTCGGAAATCTTGCATTGTTCTCGGCATTCCGCTGACGTTTAAAAATGCTTCAGAACTCTTCAATTGTTCTCGGAATTCTGCTGAACTTTTAAAATGCTTTGGAACTCTTCCATTGCTCTCGGAATTCTGCTGAAGTTTAAAAATGCTTCGGAACTCTTCCATTGTTCTCGGAATTCTGCTGAAGTTTAAAAATGCTTCGGAACTCTTCCATTGTTCTCAGAATTCCGCTAACGTTTAAAAATGCTTCGGAAATGTTCCATTGTTTTCAAAATTCCGCTGACGCTTAAAAATGCTTCAGAACTCTTCCATTGTTCTTGGAATTCTGTTGAAGTTTAAAAATGCTTCTAAACTCTTCCATTGTTCTCGGAATTCTGCTGAAGTTTAAAAATGCTTCGGAACTCTTCCATTGTTCTCGGAATTCCGCTGACATATAAAAATGCTTCGGAAATCTTGCATTGTTCTCGGCATTCCGCTGACGTTTAAAAATGCTTCGGAACTCTTCAATTGTTCTCGGAATTCTGCTGAACTTTTAAAATGCTTTGGAACTCTTCCATTGCTCTCGCAATTCTGCTGACGTTTAAAAATGCTTCGGAACTCTTCCATTGTTCTCGGAATTCTGCTGACGTTTAAAAATGCTTCGGAACTCTTCCATTGTTCTCAGAATTCCGCTGACGTTTAAAAATGCTTCACAACTCTTCCATTGTTCTCGGAATTCCGCTGACTTTTAAAAATATTTCGAAACTCTTCCATTGTTCTCCAAATTCCGCTGAAGTTTAAAAATGCTTCGGAACCCTTCCATTGTTCTCGGAATTCTGCTGAAGTTTAAAAATGCTTCGGAACTCTTCCATTGTTCTCAGAATTCCGCTGAAGTTTAAAAATGCTTCGGAACTCTTCCATTGTTCTCGGAATTCCGCTGAAGTTTAAAAATTCATCTGAACTCTTCCATTATTCTCGGAATTCGTGTTAATTTTAAAAATGCTTCGGAACTCTTCTATTGTTCTCGGAATTCCGCTGAAGTTTAAAAATGCTTAAAATCTCTTACATTGTACTCGGAAATCCGCTGAAGTTTAAAAATGCTTCGGAACTCTTCCATTGCTCTCGGAATTCTGCTGAAGTTTAAAAATGCTTCAGAACTCTTACATTGTTCTCGGAATTCTGCTGACGTTTAAAAATGCTTCGGAACTCTTCCATTGTTCTCTGAATTCCGCTGACGTTTAAAATTGCTTCGGTACTCTTCCTTTGTTCTCGGAATTCCGCTGACATATAAAAATGCTTCGGAAATCTTGCATTGTTCTTGGCATTCCGCTGACGTTTAAAAATGCTTCGGAACTTTTCAATTGTTCTCGGAATTCTGCCGAACTTTTAAAATGCTTTGGAACTCTTCCATTGCTCTCGGAATTCTGCTGAAGTTTAAAAATGCTTCAGAACTCTTCCATTGTTCTCGGAATTCTGCTGTAGTTTAAAAATGCTTCGGAACTCTTCCATTGTTCTCAGAATTCCGCTGACGTTTAAAATTGCTTCGGAAATCTTCCATTGTTTTCAAAATTCCGCTGACGTTTAAAAATGCTTCAGAACTCTTCCATTGTTCTCGGAATTCCGCTGACGTTTTAAAATGCTTCGGTACTCTTCCATTGTTCTCGGAATTCCGCTGACGTTTAATAATGCTTCGCAACTTTTTCATTGTTCTCGGAATTCCGCTGACGGTTAAAAATGCTTCGGAACTCTTCAATTGTTCTCGGAATTCTGTTGAACTTTTAAAATGCTTAGGAAATTTTCCATTGTTTTCAAAATTCCGCTGACGTTTAAAAATGCTTCAGAACTCTTCCATTGTTCTCGGAATTCCGCTGACGTTTAAAAATGCTTTGGAACTCTTCCATTGTTCTTGGAATTCTGCTGAAGTTTAAAAATGCTTCGGAACTCTGCCATTGTTCTCAGAATTCCGCTGACGTTTAAAAATGCTTTGGTACTCTTCCATTGTTCTCGGAATTCCACTGACATATAAAAATGCTTCGGAAATCTTGCATTGTTCTCGGCATTCCGCTGACGTTTAAAAATGCTTCGGAACTCTTCAATTGTTCTCGGAATTCTGCTGAACTTTTAAAATGCTTTGGAACTCTTCCATTGCTCTCGGAATTCTGCTGAAGTTTAAAAATGCTTCGGAACTCTTCCATTGTTCTCGGAATTCTGCTGAAGTTTAAAAATGTTTTGGAACTCTTCCATTGTTCTCAGAATTCCGCTGACGTTTAAAAATGCTTCGGAAATCTTCCATTGTTTTCAAAATTCCGCTGACATATAAAAATGCTTCGGAAATCTTGCATTGTTCTCGGCATTCCGCTGACGTTTAAAAATGCTTCAGAATTCTTCAATTGTTCTCGGAATTCTGCTGAACTTTTAAAATGCTTTGGAACTCTTCCATTGCTCTCGGAATTCTGCTGAAGTTTAAAAATGCTTCGGAACTCTTCCATTGTTCTCGTTATTCCGTTGAAGTTTAAAAATGCTTCAAAACTCTTCCATTGTTCTCGGAATTCTGCTGAAGTTTAAAAATGCTTCGGAACTCTTCCATTGTTCTCGGAATTCTGCTGAAGTTTAAAAATGCTTCGGAACTCTTCCATTGTTCTCAGAATTCCGCTAACGTTTAAAAATGCTTCGGAAATGTTCCATTGTTTTCAAAATTCCGCTGACGCTTAAAAATGCTTCAGAACTCTTCCATTGTTCTCGGAATTCTGTTGAAGTTTAAAAATGCTTCTAAACTCTTCCATTGTTCTCGGAATTCTGCTGAAGTTTAAAAATGCTTCGGAACTCTTCCATTGTTCTCGGAATTCCGCTGACATATAAAAATGCTTCGGAAATCTTGCATTGTTCTCGGCATTCCGCTGACGTTTAAAAATGCTTCGGAACTCTTCTATTGTTCTCGGAATTCTGCTGAACTTTTAAAATGCTTTGGAACTCTTCCATTGCTCTCGCAATTCTGCTGACGTTTAAAAATGCTTCGGAACTCTTCTATTGTTCTCGGAATTCTGCTGAACTTTTAAAATGCTTTGGAACTCTTCCATTGTTCTCGGAATTCTGCTGACGTTTAAAAATGCTTCGGAACTCTTCCATTGTTCTCAGAATTCCGCTGACGTTTAAAAATGCTTCACAACTCTTCCATTGTTCTCGGAATTCCGCTGACTTTTAAAAATACTTCGAAACTCTTCCATTGTTCTCCAAATTCCGCTGAAGTTTAAAAATGCTTCGGAACCCTTCCATTGTTCTCGGAATTCTGCTGAAGTTTAAAAATGCTTCGGAACTCTTCCATTGTTCTCAGAATTCTGCTGACGTTTAAAAATGCTTCGGAACTCTTCCATTGTTCTCGGAATTCCGCTGAAGTTTAAAAATGCTTCGGACCTCTTCCATTGTTCTAGGAATTCTGCTGAAGTTTAAAAATTCATATGAACTCTTCCATTATTCTCGGAATTTGTGTGAATTTTAAAAATGCTTCGGAACTCTTCTATTGTTCTCGGAATTCCGCTGAAGTTTAAAAATGCTTAAAATCTCTTACATTGTACTCGGAATTCCGCTGAAGTTTAAAAATGCTTCGGAACTCTTCCATTGCTCTCGGAATTCTGCTGAAGTTTAAAAATGCTTCAGAACTCTTACATTGTTCTCGGAATTCTGCTGACGTTTTAAAATGCTTCGGTACTCTTCCATTGTTCTCGGAATTCCGCTGACATATAAAAATGCTTCGGAAATCTTGCATTGTTCTCGGCATTCCGCTGACGTTTAAAAATGCTTCGGAACTCTTCCATTGTTCTCAGAATTCCGCTGATGTTTAAAAATGCTTCGGAAATCTTCCATTGTTTTCAAAATTCCGCTGATGTTTAAAAATGCTTCAGAACTCTTCCATTGTTCTCGGAATTCCGCTGACGTTTAAAAATGCTTTGGAACTCTTCCATTATTCTCGGAATTCTGCTGAAGTTTAAAAATGCTTCGGAACTCTTCCATTGTTCTCAGAATTCCGCTGACGTTTAAAAATGCTTCGGTACTCTTCCATTGTTCTCGGAATTCCGTTGAAGTTTAAAGATGCTTCGAAACTCTTCCATTGTTCTCGGAATTCCGTTGAAGTTTAAAAATGCTTCGAAACTCTTCCATTGTTCTCGGAATTCTGCTGAAGTTTAAAAATGCTTCGGAACTCTTTCATTGTTCTCAGAATTCCGCTGACATTTAAAAATGCTTCAGAACTCTTCCATTGTTCTCGGAATTCCGCTGACGTTTAAAAATGCTTTGGAACTCTTCCATGGTTCTTGGAATTCTGCTGAAGTTAAAAATGCTTCGGAACTCTTCCATTGTTCTCAGAATTCCGCTGACGTTTAAAAATGCTTCGGTACTCTTCCATTGTTCTCGGAATTCCACTGACATATAAAAATGCTTCGGAAATCTTGCATTGTTCTCGGCATTCCGCTGACGTTTAAAAATGCTTCGGAACTCTTCAATTGTTCTCGGAATTCTGCTGAACTTTTAAAATGCTTTGGAACTCTTCCATTGCTCTCGGAATTCTGCTGAAGTTTAAAAATGCTTCGGAACTCTTCCATTGTTCTCAGAATTCTGCTGAAGTTTAAAAATGTTTTGGAACTCTTCCATTGTTCTCAGAATTCCGCTGACGTTTAAAAATGCTTCGGAAATCTTCCATTGTTTTCAAAATTCCGCTGACATACAAAAATGCTTCGGAAATCTTGCATTGTTCTCGGCATTCCGCTGACGTTTAAAAATGCTTCAGAATTCTTCAATTGTTCTCGGAATTCTGCTGAACTTTTAAAATGCTTTGGAACTCTTCCATTGCTCTCGGAATTCTGCTGAAGTTTAAAAATGCTTCGGAACTCTTCCATTGTTCTCGGAATTCCGTTGAAGTTTAAAAATGCTTCGAAACTCTTCCATTGTTCTCGGAATTCTGCTGAAGTTTAAAAATGCTTCGGAACTCTTCCATTATTCTCAGAATTCCGCTAACGTTTAAAAATGCTTCGGAAATCTTCCATTGTTTTCAAAATTCCGCTGACGCTTAAAAATGCTTCAGAACTCTTCCATTGTTCTCTGAATTCCGCTGACGTTTAATAATGCTTCGCAACTCTTTCATTGTACTCGGAATTCCGCTAACGTTTAAAAATGCTTCGGAACTCTTCCATTGTTCTCGGAATTCCGTTGAAGTTTAAAAATGCTTCGAAACTCTTCCATTGTTCTGGGAATTCTGCTGAAGTTTAAAAATGCTTCAGAACTCTTCCATTGTTCTCGGAATTCCGCTGACGTTTAATAATGCTTCGCAACTCTTTCATTGTTCTCGGAATTCCGCTGATGTTTAAAAATGCTTCAGAACTCTTACATTGTTCTCGGAATTCTGCTGAAGTTTAAAAATGCTTCGGTACTCTTCCATTGTTCTCGGAATTCCGCTGACATATAAAAATGCTTTGGAAATCTTGCATTGTTCTCGGCATTCCGCTGACGTTTAAAAATGCTTCGGAACTCTTCCATTGTTCTCAGAATTCCGCTGACGTTTAAAAATGCTTAGGAAATCTTCCATTGTTTTCAAAATTCTGCTGAAGTTTAAAAATGCTTCGGAACTCTTCCATTGTTCTCGGAATTCCGCTGACATATAAAAATGCTTCGGAAATCTTGCATTGTTCTCGGCATTCCGCTGAAGTTTAAAAATGCTTCGGACCTCTTCCATTGTTCTAGGAATTCTGCTGAAGTTTAAAAATTCATCTGAACTCTTCCATTATTCTCGGAATTCGTGTGAATTTTAAAAATGCTTCGGAACTCTTCTATTGTTCTCGGAATTCCGCTGAAGTTTAAAAATGCTTAAAATCTCTTACATTGTACTCGGAATTCCGCTGAAGTTTAAAAATGCTTCGGAACTCTTCCATTGCTCTCGGAATTCTGCTGAAGTTTAAAAATGCTTCAGAACTCTTACATTGTTCTCGGAATTCTGCTGACGTTTAAAAATGCTTCGGAACTCTTCCATTGTTCTCTGAATTCCGCTGACGTTTAAAAATGCTTCGGTACTCTTCCTTTGTTCTCGGAATTCTGCTGACATATAAAAATGCTTCGGAAATCTTGCATTGTTCTCGGCATTCCGCTGACGTTTAAAAATGCTTCGGAACTCTTCAATTGTTCTCGGAATTCTGCCGAACTTTTAAAATGCTTTGTAACTCTTCCATTGCTCTCGGAATTCTGCTGAAGTTTAAAAATGCTTCAGAACTCTTCCATTGTTCTCGGAATTCTGCTGTAGTTTAAAAATGCTTCGGAACTCTTCCATTGTTCTCAGAATTCCGCTGACGTTTAAAAATGCTTCGGAAATCTTCCATTGTTTTCAAAATTCCGCTGACGTTTAAAAATGCTTCAGAACTCTTCCATTGTTCTCGGAATTCCGCTGACGTTTTAAAATGCTTCGGTACTCTTCCATTGTTCTCGGAATTCCGCTGACATATAAAAATGCTTCGGAAATCTTGCATTGTTCTCGGCATTCCGCTGACGTTTAAAAATGCTTCGGAACTCTTCCATTGTTCTCAGAATTCCGCTGATGTTTAAAAATGCTTCGGAAATCTTCCATTGTTTTCAAAATTCCGCTGATGTTTAAAAATGCTTCAGAACTCTTCCATTGTTCTCGGAATTCCGCTGACGTTTAAAAATGCTTTGGAACTCTTCCATTGTTCTCGGAATTCTGCTGACGTTTAAAAATGCTTCGGAACTCTTCCATTGTTCTCAGAATTCCGCTGATGTTTAAAAATGCTTCAGAACTCTTCCATTGTTCTCGGAATTCCGCTGACGTTTAAAAATGCTTTGGAACTCTTCCATTGTTCTCGGAATTCTGCTGACGTTTAAAAATGCTTCGGAACTCTTCCATTGTTCTCAGAATTCCGCTGACGTTTAAAAATGCTTCACAACTCTTCCATTGTTCTCGGAATTCCGCTGACTTTTAAAAATACTTCGAAACTCTTCCATTGTTCTCCAAATTCCGCTGAAGTTTAAAAATGCTTCGGAACCCTTCCATTGTTCTCGGAATTCTGCTGAAGTTTAAAAATGCTTCGGAACTCTTCCATTGTTCTCAGAATTCTGCTGACGTTTAAAAATGCTTCGGAACTCTTCCATTGTTCTCGGAATTCCGCTGAAGTTTAAAAATGCTTCGGACCTCTTCCATTGTTCTAGGAATTCTGCTGAAGTTTAAAAATTCATATGAACTCTTCCATTATTCTCGGAATTTGTGTGAATTTTAAAAATGCTTCGGAACTCTTCTATTGTTCTCGGAATTCCGCTGAAGTTTAAAAATGCTTAAAATCTCTTACATTGTACTCGGAATTCCGCTGAAGTTTAAAAATGCTTCGGAACTCTTCCATTGCTCTCGGAATTCTGCTGAAGTTTAAAAATGCTTCAGAACTCTTACATTGTTCTCGGAATTCTGCTGACGTTTAAAAATGCTTCGGAACTCTTCCATTGTTCTCTGAATTCCGCTGACGTTTAAAAATGCTTCGGTACTCTTCCTTTGTTCTCGGAATTCTGCTGACATATAAAAATGCTTCGGAAATCTTGCATTGTTCTCGGCATTCCGCTGACGTTTAAAAATGCTTCGGAACTCTTCAATTGTTCTCGGAATTCTGCCGAACTTTTAAAATGCTTTGTAACTCTTCCATTGCTCTCGGAATTCTGCTGAAGTTTAAAAATGCTTCAGAACTCTTCCATTGTTCTCGGAATTCTGCTGTAGTTTAAAAATGCTTCGGAACTCTTCCATTGTTCTCAGAATTCCGCTGACGTTTAAAAATGCTTCGGAAATCTTCCATTGTTTTCAAAATTCCGCTGACGTTTAAAAATGCTTCAGAACTCTTCCATTGTTCTCGGAATTCCGCTGACGTTTTAAAATGCTTCGGTACTCTTCCATTGTTCTCGGAATTCCGCTGACATATAAAAATGCTTCGGAAATCTTGCATTGTTCTCGGCATTCCGCTGACGTTTAAAAATGCTTCGGAACTCTTCCATTGTTCTCAGAATTCCGCTGATGTTTAAAAATGCTTCGGAAATCTTCCATTGTTTTCAAAATTCCGCTGATGTTTAAAAATGCTTCAGAACTCTTCCATTGTTCTCGGAATTCCGCTGACGTTTAAAAATGCTTTGGAACTCTTCCATTATTCTCGGAATTCTGCTGAAGTTTAAAAATGCTTCGGAACTCTTCCATTGTTCTCAGAATTCCGCTGACGTTTAAAAATGCTTCGGTACTCTTCCATTGTTCTCGGAATTCCGTTGAAGTTTAAAGATGCTTCGAAACTCTTCCATTGTTCTCGGAATTCCGTTGAAGTTTAAAAATGCTTCGAAACTCTTCCATTGTTCTCGGAATTCTGCTGAAGTTTAAAAATGCTTCGGAACTCTTTCATTGTTCTCAGAATTCCGCTGACATTTAAAAATGCTTTGGTACTCTTCCATTGTTCTCTGAATTCCGCTGACATATAAAAATGCTTCGGAAATCTTTCATTGTTCTCGGCATTCCGCTGACGTTTAAAAATGCTTCGGAACTCTTCAATTGTTCTCGGAATTCTGCTGAACTTTTAAAATGCTTTGGAACTCTTCCATTGCTCTTGGAATTCTGCTGAAGTTTAAAAATGCTTCAGAACTCTTACATTGTTCTCGGAATTCTGCTGAAGTTTAAAAATGCTTCGGTACTCTTCCATTGTTCTCGGAATTCCGCTGACATATAAAAATGCTTTGGAAATCTTGCATTGTTCTCGGCATTCCGCTGACGTTTAAAAATGCTTCGGAACTCTTCCATTGTTCTCAGAATTCCGCTGACGTTTAAAAATGCTTCGGAAATCTTCCATTGTTTTCAAAATTCCGCTGATGTTTAAAAATGCTTCAGAACTCTTCCATTGTTCTCGGAATTCCGCTGACGTTTAAAAATGCTTTGGAACTCTTCCATTGTTCTTGGAATTCTGCTGAAGTTAAAAATGCTTCGGAACTCTTCCATTGTTCTCAGAATTCCGCTGACGTTTAAAAATGCTTCGGTACTCTTCCATTGTTCTCGGAATTCCACTGACATATAAAAATGCTTCGGAAATCTTGCATTGTTCTCGGCATTCCGCTGACGTTTAAAAATGCTTCGGAACTCTTCAATTGTTCTCGGAATTCTGCTGAACTTTTAAAATGCTTTGGAACTCTTCCATTGCTCTCGGAATTCTGCTGAAGTTTAAAAATGCTTCGGAACTCTTCCATTGTTCTCAGAATTCTGCTGAAGTTTAAAAATGTTTTGGAACTCTTCCATTGTTCTCAGAATTCCGCTGACGTTTAAAAATGCTTCGGAACTCTTCCATTGTTCTCGGAATTCCGTTGAAGTTTAAAAATGCTTCGAAACTCTTCCATTGTTCTCGGAATTCTGCTGAAGTTTAAAAATGCTTCGGAACTCTTCCATTATTCTCAGAATTCCGCTAACGTTTAAAAATGCTTCGGAAATCTTCCATTGTTTTCAAAATTCCGCTGACGCTTAAAAATGCTTCAGAACTCTTCCATTGTTCTCTGAATTCCGCTGACGTTTAATAATGCTTCGCAACTCTTTCATTGTACTCGGAATTCCGCTAACGTTTAAAAATGCTTCGGAACTCTTCCATTGTTCTCGGAATTCCGTTGAAGTTTAAAAATGCTTCGAAACTCTTCCATTGTTCTGGGAATTCTGCTGAAGTTTAAAAATGCTTCAGAACTCTTCCATTGTTCTCGGAATTCCGCTGACGTTTAATAATGCTTCGCAACTCTTTCATTGTTCTCGGAATTCCGCTGATGTTTAAAAATGCTTCAGAACTCTTACATTGTTCTCGGAATTCTGCTGAAGTTTAAAAATGCTTCGGTACTCTTCCATTGTTCTCGGAATTCCGCTGACATATAAAAATGCTTTGGAAATCTTGCATTGTTCTCGGCATTCCGCTGACGTTTAAAAATGCTTCGGAACTCTTCCATTGTTCTCAGAATTCCGCTGACGTTTAAAAATGCTTAGGAAATCTTCCATTGTTTTCAAAATTCTGCTGAAGTTTAAAAATGCTTTGGAACTCTTCCATTGTTCTCGGAATTCCGCTGACATATAAAAATGCTTCGGAAATCTTGCATTGTTCTCGGCATTCCGCTGAAGTTTAAAAATGCTTCGGACCTCTTCCATTGTTCTAGGAATTCTGCTGAAGTTTAAAAATTCATCTGAACTCTTCCATTATTCTCGGAATTCGTGTGAATTTTAAAAATGCTTCGGAACTCTTCTATTGTTCTCGGAATTCCGCTGAAGTTTAAAAATGCTTAAAATCTCTTACATTGTACTCGGAATTCCGCTGAAGTTTAAAAATGCTTCGGAACTCTTCCATTGCTCTCGGAATTCTGCTGAAGTTTAAAAATGCTTCAGAACTCTTACATTGTTCTCGGAATTCTGCTGACGTTTAAAAATGCTTCGGAACTCTTCCATTGTTCTCTGAATTCCGCTGACGTTTAAAAATGCTTCGGTACTCTTCCTTTGTTCTCGGAATTCTGCTGACATATAAAAATGCTTCGGAAATCTTGCATTGTTCTCGGCATTCCGCTGACGTTTAAAAATGCTTCGGAACTCTTCAATTGTTCTCGGAATTCTGCCGAACTTTTAAAATGCTTTGTAACTCTTCCATTGCTCTCGGAATTCTGCTGAAGTTTAAAAATGCTTCAGAACTCTTCCATTGTTCTCGGAATTCTGCTGTAGTTTAAAAATGCTTCGGAACTCTTCCATTGTTCTCAGAATTCCGCTGACGTTTAAAAATGCTTCGGAAATCTTCCATTGTTTTCAAAATTCCGCTGACGTTTAAAAATGCTTCAGAACTCTTCCATTGTTCTCGGAATTCCGCTGACGTTTTAAAATGCTTCGGTACTCTTCCATTGTTCTCGGAATTCCGCTGACATATAAAAATGCTTCGGAAATCTTGCATTGTTCTCGGCATTCCGCTGACGTTTAAAAATGCTTCGGAACTCTTCCATTGTTCTCAGAATTCCGCTGATGTTTAAAAATGCTTCGGAAATCTTCCATTGTTTTCAAAATTCCGCTGATGTTTAAAAATGCTTCAGAACTCTTCCATTGTTCTCGGAATTCCGCTGACGTTTAAAAATGCTTTGGAACTCTTCCATTATTCTCGGAATTCTGCTGAAGTTTAAAAATGCTTCGGAACTCTTCCATTGTTCTCAGAATTCCGCTGACGTTTAAAAATGCTTCGGTACTCTTCCATTGTTCTCGGAATTCCGTTGAAGTTTAAAGATGCTTCGAAACTCTTCCATTGTTCTCGGAATTCCGTTGAAGTTTAAAAATGCTTCGAAACTCTTCCATTGTTCTCGGAATTCTGCTGAAGTTTAAAAATGCTTCGGAACTCTTTCATTGTTCTCAGAATTCCGCTGACATTTAAAAATGCTTTGGTACTCTTCCATTGTTCTCTGAATTCCGCTGACATATAAAAATGCTTCGGAAATCTTGCATTGTTCTCGGCATTCCGCTGACATTTAAAAATGCTTCGGAACTCTTCAATTGTTCTCGGAATTCTGCTGAACTTTTAAAATGCTTTGGAACTCTTCCATTGCTCTCGGAATTCTGCTGAAGTTTAAAAATGCTTCAGAACTCTTACATTGTTCTCGGAATTCTGCTGAAGTTTAAAAATGCTTCGGTACTCTTCCATTGTTCTCGGAATTCCGCTGACATATAAAAATGCTTTGGAAATCTTGCATTGTTCTCGGCATTCCGCTGACGTTTAAAAATGCTTCGGAACTCTTCCATTGTTCTCAGAATTCCGCTGACGTTTAAAAATGCTTCGGAAATCTTCCATTGTTTTCAAAATTCCGCTGATGTTTAAAAATGCTTCAGAACTCTTCCATTGTTCTCGGAATTCCGCTGACGTTTAAAAATGCTTCGGAACTCTTCCATTGTTCTCAGAATTCCGCTGACGTTTAAAAATGCTTCGGTACTCTTCCATTGTTCTCGGAATTCCACTGACATATAAAAATGCTTCGGAAATCTTGCATTGTTCTCGGCATTCCGCTGACGTTTAAAAATGCTTCGGAACTCTTCAATTGTTCTCGGAATTCTGCTGAACTTTTAAAATGCTTTGGAACTCTTCCATTGCTCTCGGAATTCTGCTGAAGTTTAAAAATGCTTCGGAACTCTTCCATTGTTCTCAGAATTCTGCTGAAGTTTAAAAATGTTTTGGAACTCTTCCATTGTTCTCAGAATTCCGCTGACGTTTAAAAATGCTTCGGAAATCTTCCATTGTTTTCAAAATTCCGCTGACATACAAAAATGCTTCGGAAATCTTGCATTGTTCTCGGCATTCCGCTGACGTTTAAAAATGCTTCAGAATTCTTCAATTGTTCTCGGAATTCTGCTGAACTTTTAAAATGCTTTGGAACTCTTCCATTGTTCTCGGAATTCCGCTGACATATAAAAATGCTTCGGAAATCTTGCATTGTTCTCGGCATTCCGCTGAAGTTTAAAAATGCTTCGGACCTCTTCCATTGTTCTAGGAATTCTGCTGAAGTTTAAAAATTCATCTGAACTCTTCCATTATTCTCGGAATTCGTGTGAATTTTAAAAATGCTTCGGAACTCTTCTATTGTTCTCGGAATTCCGCTGAAGTTTAAAAATGCTTAAAATCTCTTACATTGTACTCGGAATTCCGCTGAAGTTTAAAAATGCTTCGGAACTCTTCCATTGCTCTCGGAATTCTGCTGAAGTTTAAAAATGCTTCAGAACTCTTACATTGTTCTCGGAATTCTGCTGACGTTTAAAAATGCTTCGGAACTCTTCCATTGTTCTCTGAATTCCGCTGACGTTTAAAAATGCTTCGGTACTCTTCCTTTGTTCTTGGAATTCTGCTGACATATAAAAATGCTTCGGAAATCTTGCATTGTTCTCGGCATTCCGCTGACGTTTAAAAATGCTTCAGAACTCTTCAATTGTTCTCGGAATTCTGCCGAACTTTTAAAATGCTTTGTAACTCTTCCATTGCTCTCGGAATTCTGCTGAAGTTTAAAAATGCTTCAGAACTCTTCCATTGTTCTCGGAATTCTGCTGTAGTTTAAAAATGCTTCGGAACTCTTCCATTGTTCTCAGAATTCCGCTGACGTTTAAAAATGCTTCGGAAATCTTCCATTGTTTTCAAAATTCCGCTGACGTTTAAAAATGCTTCAGAACTCTTCCATTGTTCTCGGAATTCCGCTGACGTTTTAAAATGCTTCGGTACTCTTCCATTGTTCTCGGAATTCCGCTGACATATAAAAATGCTTCGGAAATCTTGCATTGTTCTCGGCATTCCGCTGACGTTTAAAAATGCTTCGGAACTCTTCCATTGTTCTCAGAATTCCGCTGATGTTTAAAAATGCTTCGGAAATCTTCCATTGTTTTCAAAATTCCGCTGATGTTTAAAAATGCTTCAGAACTCTTCCATTGTTCTCGGAATTCCGCTGACGTTTAAAAATGCTTTGGAACTCTTCCATTGTTCTCGGAATTCTGCTGACGTTTAAAAATGCTTCGGAACTCTTCCATTGTTCTCAGAATTCCGCTGACGTTTAAAAATGCTTCACAACTCTTCCATTGTTCTCGGAATTCCGCTGACTTTTAAAAATACTTCGAAACTCTTCCATTGTTCTCCAAATTCCGCTGAAGTTTAAAAATGCTTCGGAACCCTTCCATTGTTCTCGGAATTCTGCTGAAGTTTAAAAATGCTTCAGAACTCTTCCATTGTTCTCGGAATTCTGCTGTAGTTTAAAAATGCTTCGGAACTCTTCCATTGTTCTCAGAATTCCGCTGACGTTTAAAAATGCTTCGGAAATCTTCCATTGTTTTCAAAATTCCGCTGACGTTTAAAAATGCTTCACAACTCTTCCATTGTTCTCGGAATTCCGCTGACTTTTAAAAATACTTCGAAACTCTTCCATTGTTCTCCAAATTCCGCTGAAGTTTAAAAATGCTTCGGAACCCTTCCATTGTTCTCGGAATTCTGCTGAAGTTTAAAAATGCTTCGGAACTCTTCCATTGTTCTCAGAATTCTGCTGACGTTTAAAAATGCTTCGGAACTCTTCCATTGTTCTCGGAATTCCGCTGAAGTTTAAAAATGCTTCGGACCTCTTCCATTGTTCTAGGAATTCTGCTGAAGTTTAAAAATTCATATGAACTCTTCCATTATTCTCGGAATTTGTGTGAATTTTAAAAATGCTTCGGAACTCTTCTATTGTTCTCGGAATTCCGCTGAAGTTTAAAAATGCTTAAAATCTCTTACATTGTACTCGGAATTCCGCTGAAGTTTAAAAATGCTTCGGAACTCTTCCATTGCTCTCGGAATTCTGCTGAAGTTTAAAAATGCTTCAGAACTCTTACATTGTTCTCGGAATTCTGCTGACGTTTAAAAATGCTTCGGAACTCTTCCATTGTTCTCTGAATTCCGCTGACGTTTAAAAATGCTTCGGTACTCTTCCTTTGTTCTCGGAATTCTGCTGACATATAAAAATGCTTCGGAAATCTTGCATTGTTCTCGGCATTCCGCTGACGTTTAAAAATGCTTCGGAACTCTATAATTGTTCTCGGAATTCTGCCGAACTTTTAAAATGCTTTGTAACTCTTCCATTGCTCTCGGAATTCTGCTGAAGTTTAAAAATGCTTCAGAACTCTTCCATTGTTCTCGGAATTCTGCTGTAGTTTAAAAATGCTTCGGAACTCTTCCATTGTTCTCAGAATTCCGCTGACGTTTAAAAATGCTTCGGAAATCTTCCATTGTTTTCAAAATTCCGCTGACGTTTAAAAATGCTTCAGAACTCTTCCATTGTTCTCGGAATTCCGCTGACGTTTTAAAATGCTTCGGTACTCTTCCATTGTTCTCGGAATTCCGCTGACATATAAAAATGCTTCGGAAATCTTGCATTGTTCTCGGCATTCCGCTGACGTTTAAAAATGCTTCGGAACTCTTCCATTGTTCTCAGAATTCCGCTGATGTTTAAAAATGCTTCGGAAATCTTCCATTGTTTTCAAAATTCCGCTGATGTTTAAAAATGCTTCAGAACTCTTCCATTGTTCTCGGAATTCCGCTGACGTTTAAAAATGCTTTGGAACTCTTCCATTATTCTCGGAATTCTGCTGAAGTTTAAAAATGCTTCGGAACTCTTCCATTGTTCTCAGAATTCCGCTGACGTTTAAAAATGCTTCGGTACTCTTCCATTGTTCTCGGAATTCCGTTGAAGTTTAAAGATGCTTCGATACTCTTCCATTGTTCTCGGAATTCCGTTGAAGTTTAAAAATGCTTCGAAACTCTTCCATTGTTCTCGGAATTCTGCTGAAGTTTAAAAATGCTTCGGAACTCTTCCATTGTTCTCGGAATTCCGCTGAAGTTTAAAAATGCTTCGGACCTCTTCCATTGTTCTAGGAATTCTGCTGAAGTTTAAAAATTCATATGAACTCTTCCATTATTCTCGGAATTTGTGTGAATTTTAAAAATGCTTCGGAACTCTTCTATTGTTCTCGGAATTCCGCTGAAGTTTAAAAATGCTTAAAATCTCTTACATTGTACTCGGAATTCCGCTGAAGTTTAAAAATGCTTCGGAACTCTTCCATTGCTCTCGGAATTCTGCTGAAGTTTAAAAATGCTTCAGAACTCTTACATTGTTCTCGGAATTCTGCTGACGTTTAAAAATGCTTCGGAACTCTTCCATTGTTCTCTGAATTCCGCTGACGTTTAAAAATGCTTCGGTACTCTTCCTTTGTTCTCGGAATTCTGCTGACATATAAAAATGCTTCGGAAATCTTGCATTGTTCTCGGCATTCCGCTGACGTTTAAAAATGCTTCGGAACTCTTCAATTGTTCTCGGAATTCTGCCGAACTTTTAAAATGCTTTGTAACTCTTCCATTGCTCTCGGAATTCTGCTGAAGTTTAAAAATGCTTCAGAACTCTTCCATTGTTCTCGGAATTCTGCTGTAGTTTAAAAATGCTTCGGAACTCTTCCATTGTTCTCAGAATTCCGCTGACGTTTAAAAATGCTTCGGAAATCTTCCATTGTTTTCAAAATTCCGCTGACGTTTAAAAATGCTTCAGAACTCTTCCATTGTTCTCGGAATTCCGCTGACGTTTTAAAATGCTTCGGTACTCTTCCATTGTTCTCGGAATTCCGCTGACATATAAAAATGCTTCGGAAATCTTGCATTGTTCTCGGCATTCCGCTGACGTTTAAAAATGCTTCGGAACTCTTCCATTGTTCTCAGAATTCCGCTGATGTTTAAAAATGCTTCGGAAATCTTCCATTGTTTTCAAAATTCCGCTGATGTTTAAAAATGCTTCAGAACTCTTCCATTGTTCTCGGAATTCCGCTGACGTTTAAAAATGCTTTGGAACTCTTCCATTATTCTCGGAATTCTGCTGAAGTTTAAAAATGCTTCGGAACTCTTCCATTGTTCTCGGAATTCCGCTGACTTTTAAAAATACTTCGAAACTCTTCCATTGTTCTCCAAATTCCGCTGAAGTTTAAAAATGCTTCGGAACCCTTCCATTGTTCTCGGAATTCTGCTGAAGTTTAAAAATGCTTCGGAACTCTTCCATTGTTCTCAGAATTCTGCTGACGTTTAAAAATGCTTCGGAACTCTTCCATTGTTCTCGGAATTCCGCTGAAGTTTAAAAATGCTTCGGACCTCTTCCATTGTTCTAGGAATTCTGCTGAAGTTTAAAAATTCATATGAACTCTTCCATTATTCTCGGAATTTGTGTGAATTTTAAAAATGCTTCGGAACTCTTCTATTGTTCTCGGAATTCCGCTGAAGTTTAAAAATGCTTAAAATCTCTTACATTGTACTCGGAATTCCGCTGAAGTTTAAAAATGCTTCGGAACTCTTCCATTGCTCTCGGAATTCTGCTGAAGTTTAAAAATGCTTCAGAACTCTTACATTGTTCTCGGAATTCTGCTGACGTTTAAAAATGCTTCGGAACTCTTCCATTGTTCTCTGAATTCCGCTGACGTTTAAAAATGCTTCGGTACTCTTCCTTTGTTCTCGGAATTCTGCTGACATATAAAAATGCTTCGGAAATCTTGCATTGTTCTCGGCATTCCGCTGACGTTTAAAAATGCTTCGGAACTCTATAATTGTTCTCGGAATTCTGCCGAACTTTTAAAATGCTTTGTAACTCTTCCATTGCTCTCGGAATTCTGCTGAAGTTTAAAAATGCTTCAGAACTCTTCCATTGTTCTCGGAATTCTGCTGTAGTTTAAAAATGCTTCGGAACTCTTCCATTGTTCTCAGAATTCCGCTGACGTTTAAAAATGCTTCGGAAATCTTCCATTGTTTTCAAAATTCCGCTGACGTTTAAAAATGCTTCAGAACTCTTCCATTGTTCTCGGAATTCCGCTGACGTTTTAAAATGCTTCGGTACTCTTCCATTGTTCTCGGAATTCCGCTGACATATAAAAATGCTTCGGAAATCTTGCATTGTTCTCGGCATTCCGCTGACGTTTAAAAATGCTTCGGAACTCTTCCATTGTTCTCAGAATTCCGCTGATGTTTAAAAATGCTTCGGAAATCTTCCATTGTTTTCAAAATTCCGCTGATGTTTAAAAATGCTTCAGAACTCTTCCATTGTTCTCGGAATTCCGCTGACGTTTAAAAATGCTTTGGAACTCTTCCATTATTCTCGGAATTCTGCTGAAGTTTAAAAATGCTTCGGAACTCTTCCATTGTTCTCAGAATTCCGCTGACGTTTAAAAATGCTTCGGTACTCTTCCATTGTTCTCGGAATTCCGTTGAAGTTTAAAGATGCTTCGAAACTCTTCCATTGTTCTCGGAATTCCGTTGAAGTTTAAAAATGCTTCGAAACTCTTCCATTGTTCTCGGAATTCTGCTGAAGTTTAAAAATGCTTCGGAACTCTTCCATTGTTCTCGGAATTCCGCTGAAGTTTAAAAATGCTTCGGACCTCTTCCATTGTTCTAGGAATTCTGCTGAAGTTTAAAAATTCATATGAACTCTTCCATTATTCTCGGAATTTGTGTGAATTTTAAAAATGCTTCGGAACTCTTCTATTGTTCTCGGAATTCCGCTGAAGTTTAAAAATGCTTAAAATCTCTTACATTGTACTCGGAATTCCGCTGAAGTTTAAAAATGCTTCGGAACTCTTCCATTGCTCTCGGAATTCTGCTGAAGTTTAAAAATGCTTCAGAACTCTTACATTGTTCTCGGAATTCTGCTGACGTTTAAAAATGCTTCGGAACTCTTCCATTGTTCTCTGAATTCCGCTGACGTTTAAAAATGCTTCGGTACTCTTCCTTTGTTCTCGGAATTCTGCTGACATATAAAAATGCTTCGGAAATCTTGCATTGTTCTCGGCATTCCGCTGACGTTTAAAAATGCTTCGGAACTCTTCAATTGTTCTCGGAATTCTGCCGAACTTTTAAAATGCTTTGTAACTCTTCCATTGCTCTCGGAATTCTGCTGAAGTTTAAAAATGCTTCAGAACTCTTCCATTGTTCTCGGAATTCTGCTGTAGTTTAAAAATGCTTCGGAACTCTTCCATTGTTCTCAGAATTCCGCTGACGTTTAAAAATGCTTCGGAAATCTTCCATTGTTTTCAAAATTCCGCTGACGTTTAAAAATGCTTCAGAACTCTTCCATTGTTCTCGGAATTCCGCTGACGTTTTAAAATGCTTCGGTACTCTTCCATTGTTCTCGGAATTCCGCTGACATATAAAAATGCTTCGGAAATCTTGCATTGTTCTCGGCATTCCGCTGACGTTTAAAAATGCTTCGGAACTCTTCCATTGTTCTCAGAATTCCGCTGATGTTTAAAAATGCTTCGGAAATCTTCCATTGTTTTCAAAATTCCGCTGATGTTTAAAAATGCTTCAGAACTCTTCCATTGTTCTCGGAATTCCGCTGACGTTTAAAAATGCTTTGGAACTCTTCCATTATTCTCGGAATTCTGCTGAAGTTTAAAAATGCTTCGGAACTCTTCCATTGTTCTCAGAATTCCGCTGACGTTTAAAAATGCTTCGGTACTCTTCCATTGTTCTCGGAATTCCGTTGAAGTTTAAAGATGCTTCGAAACTCTTCCATTGTTCTCGGAATTCCGTTGAAGTTTAAAAATGCTTCGAAACTCTTCCATTGTTCTCGGAATTCTGCTGAAGTTTAAAAATGCTTCGGAACTCTTTCATTGTTCTCAGAATTCCGCTGACATTTAAAAATGCTTTGGTACTCTTCCATTGTTCTCTGAATTCCGCTGACATATAAAAATGCTTCGGAAATCTTGCATTGTTCTCGGCATTCCGCTGACGTTTAAAAATGCTTCGGAACTCTTCAATTGTTCTCGGAATTCTGCTGAACTTTTAAAATGCTTTGGAACTCTTCCATTGCTCTCGGAATTCTGCTGAAGTTTAAAAATGCTTCAGAACTCTTACATTGTTCTCGGAATTCTGCTGAAGTTTAAAAATGCTTCGGTACTCTTCCATTGTTCTCGGAATTCCGCTGACATATAAAAATGCTTTGGAAATCTTGCATTGTTCTCGGCATTCCGCTGACGTTTAAAAATGCTTCGGAACTCTTCCATTGTTCTCAGAATTCCGCTGACGTTTAAAAATGCTTCGGAAATCTTCCATTGTTTTCAAAATTCCGCTGATGTTTAAAAATGCTTCAGAACTCTTCCATTGTTCTCGGAATTCCGCTGACGTTTAAAAATGCTTTGGAACTCTTCCATTGTTCTTGGAATTCTGCTGAAGTTAAAAATGCTTCGGAACTCTTCCATTGTTCTCAGAATTCCGCTGACGTTTAAAAATGCTTCGGTACTCTTCCATTGTTCTCGGAATTCCACTGACATATAAAAATGCTTCGGAAATCTTGCATTGTTCTCGGCATTCCGCTGACGTTTAAAAATGCTTCGGAACTCTTCAATTGTTCTCGGAATTCTGCTGAACTTTTAAAATGCTTTGGAACTCTTCCATTGCTCTCGGAATTCTGCTGAAGTTTAAAAATGCTTCGGAACTCTTCCATTGTTCTCAGAATTCTGCTGAAGTTTAAAAATGTTTTGGAACTCTTCCATTGTTCTCAGAATTCCGCTGACGTTTAAAAATGCTTCGGAAATCTTCCATTGTTTTCAAAATTCCGCTGACATACAAAAATGCTTCGGAAATCTTGCATTGTTCTCGGCATTCCGCTGACGTTTAAAAATGCT
This sequence comes from Phyllobates terribilis, assembly GCF_046119375.1. Lineage (NCBI taxonomy): Eukaryota > Metazoa > Chordata > Amphibia > Anura > Dendrobatidae > Phyllobates > Phyllobates terribilis. Next base: position 18,902,750 of record NW_027362782.1, read on the forward strand.
TCAGAATTCTTCAATTGTTCTCGGAATTCTGCTGAACTTTTAAAATGCTTTGGAACTCTTCCATTGTTCTCGGAATTCCGCTGACATATAAAAATGCTTCGGAAATCTTGCATTGTTCTCGGCATTCCGCTGAAGTTTAAAAATTCTTCGGACCTCTTCCATTGTTCTAGGAATTCTGCTGAAGTTTAAAAATTCATCTGAACTCTTCCATTATTCTCGGAATTCGTGTGAATTTTAAAAATGCTTCGGAACTCTTCTATTGTTCTCGGAATTCCGCTGAAGTTTAAAAATGCTTAAAATCTCTTACATTGTACTCGGAATTCCGCTGAAGTTTAAAAATGCTTCGGAACTCTTCCATTGCTCTCGGAATTCTGCTGAAGTTTAAAAATGCTTCAGAACTCTTACATTGTTCTCGGAATTCTGCTGACGTTTAAAAATGCTTCGGAACTCTTCCATTGTTCTCTGAATTCCGCTGACGTTTAAAAATGCTTCGGTACTCTTCCTTTGTTCTCGGAATTCTGCTGACATATAAAAATGCTTCGGAAATCTTGCATTGTTCTCGGCATTCCGCTGACGTTTAAAAATGCTTCGGAACTCTTCCATTGTTCTCAGAATTCCGCTGATGTTTAAAAATGCTTCGGAAATCTTCCATTGTTTTCAAAATTCCGCTGATGTTTAAAAATGCTTCAGAACTCTTCCATTGTTCTCGGAATTCCGCTGACGTTTAAAAATGCTTTGGAACTCTTCCATTGTTCTCGGAATTCTGCTGACGTTTAAAAATGCTTCGGAACTCTTCCATTGTTCTCAGAATTCCGCTGACGTTTAAAAATGCTTCACAACTCTTCCATTGTTCTCGGAATTCCGCTGACTTTTAAAAATACTTCGAAACTCTTCCATTGTTCTCCAAATTCCGCTGAAGTTTAAAAATGCTTCGGAACCCTTCCATTGTTCTCGGAATTCTGCTGAAGTTTAAAAATGCTTCAGAACTCTTCCATTGTTCTCGGAATTCTGCTGTAGTTTAAAAATGCTTCGGAACTCTTCCATTGTTCTCAGAATTCCGCTGACGTTTAAAAATGCTTCGGAAATCTTCCATTGTTTTCAAAATTCCGCTGACGTTTAAAAATGCTTCACAACTCTTCCATTGTTCTCGGAATTCCGCTGACTTTTAAAAATACTTCGAAACTCTTCCATTGTTCTCCAAATTCCGCTGAAGTTTAAAAATGCTTCGGAACCCTTCCATTGTTCTCGGAATTCTGCTGAAGTTTAAAAATGCTTCGGAACTCTTCCATTGTTCTCAGAATTCTGCTGACGTTTAAAAATGCTTCGGAACTCTTCCATTGTTCTCGGAATTCCGCTGAAGTTTAAAAATGCTTCGGACCTCTTCCATTGTTCTAGGAATTCTGCTGAAGTTTAAAAATTCATATGAACTCTTCCATTATTCTCGGAATTTGTGTGAATTTTAAAAATGCTTCGGAACTCTTCTATTGTTCTCGGAATTCCGCTGAAGTTTAAAAATGCTTAAAATCTCTTACATTGTACTCGGAATTCCGCTGAAGTTTAAAAATGCTTCGGAACTCTTCCATTGCTCTCGGAATTCTGCTGAAGTTTAAAAATGCTTCAGAACTCTTACATTGTTCTCGGAATTCTGCTGACGTTTAAAAATGCTTCGGAACTCTTCCATTGTTCTCTGAATTCCGCTGACGTTTAAAAATGCTTCGGTACTCTTCCTTTGTTCTCGGAATTCTGCTGACATATAAAAATGCTTCGGAAATCTTGCATTGTTCTCGGCATTCCGCTGACGTTTAAAAATGCTTCGGAACTCTTCAATTGTTCTCGGAATTCTGCCGAACTTTTAAAATGCTTTGTAACTCTTCCATTGCTCTCGGAATTCTGCTGAAGTTTAAAAATGCTTCAGAACTCTTCCATTGTTCTCGGAATTCTGCTGTAGTTTAAAAATGCTTCGGAACTCTTCCATTGTTCTCAGAATTCCGCTGACGTTTAAAAATGCTTCGGAAATCTTCCATTGTTTTCAAAATTCCGCTGACGTTTAAAAATGCTTCAGAACTCTTCCATTGTTCTCGGAATTCCGCTGACGTTTTAAAATGCTTCGGTACTCTTCCATTGTTCTCGGAATTCCGCTGACATATAAAAATGCTTCGGAAATCTTGCATTGTTCTCGGCATTCCGCTGACGTTTAAAAATGCTTCGGAACTCTTCCATTGTTCTCAGAATTCCGCTGATGTTTAAAAATGCTTCGGAAATCTTCCATTGTTTTCAAAATTCCGCTGATGTTTAAAAATGCTTCAGAACTCTTCCATTGTTCTCGGAATTCCGCTGACGTTTAAAAATGCTTTGGAACTCTTCCATTATTCTCGGAATTCTGCTGAAGTTTAAAAATGCTTCGGAACTCTTCCATTGTTCTCAGAATTCCGCTGACGTTTAAAAATGCTTCGGTACTCTTCCATTGTTCTCGGAATTCCGTTGAAGTTTAAAGATGCTTCGAAACTCTTCCATTGTTCTCGGAATTCCGTTGAAGTTTAAAAATGCTTCGAAACTCTTCCATTGTTCTCGGAATTCTGCTGAAGTTTAAAAATGCTTCGGAACTCTTTCATTGTTCTCAGAATTCCGCTGACATTTAAAAATGCTTCAGAACTCTTCCATTGTTCTCGGAATTCCGCTGACGTTTAAAAATGCTTTGGAACTCTTCCATTGTTCTTGGAATTCTGCTGAAGTTAAAAATGCTTCGGAACCCTTCCATTGTTCTCGGAATTCTGCTGAAGTTTAAAAATGCTTCGGAACTCTTCCATTGTTCTCAGAATTCTGCTGACGTTTAAAAATGCTTCGGAACTCTTCCATTGTTCTCGGAATTCCGCTGAAGTTTAAAAATGCTTCGGACCTCTTCCATTGTTCTAGGAATTCTGCTGAAGTTTAAAAATTCATATGAACTCTTCCATTATTCTCGGAATTTGTGTGAATTTTAAAAATGCTTCGGAACTCTTCTATTGTTCTCGGAATTCCGCTGAAGTTTAAAAATGCTTAAAATCTCTTACATTGTACTCGGAATTCCGCTGAAGTTTAAAAATGCTTCGGAACTCTTCCATTGCTCTCGGAATTCTGCTGAAGTTTAAAAATGCTTCAGAACTCTTACATTGTTCTCGGAATTCTGCTGACGTTTAAAAATGCTTCGGAACTCTTCCATTGTTCTCTGAATTCCGCTGACGTTTAAAAATGCTTCGGTACTCTTCCTTTGTTCTCGGAATTCTGCTGACATATAAAAATGCTTCGGAAATCTTGCATTGTTCTCGGCATTCCGCTGACGTTTAAAAATGCTTCGGAACTCTATAATTGTTCTCGGAATTCTGCCGAACTTTTAAAATGCTTTGTAACTCTTCCATTGCTCTCGGAATTCTGCTGAAGTTTAAAAATGCTTCAGAACTCTTCCATTGTTCTCGGAATTCTGCTGTAGTTTAAAAATGCTTCGGAACTCTTCCATTGTTCTCAGAATTCCGCTGACGTTTAAAAATGCTTCGGAAATCTTCCATTGTTTTCAAAATTCCGCTGACGTTTAAAAATGCTTCAGAACTCTTCCATTGTTCTCGGAATTCCGCTGACGTTTTAAAATGCTTCGGTACTCTTCCATTGTTCTCGGAATTCCGCTGACATATAAAAATGCTTCGGAAATCTTGCATTGTTCTCGGCATTCCGCTGACGTTTAAAAATGCTTCGGAACTCTTCCATTGTTCTCAGAATTCCGCTGATGTTTAAAAATGCTTCGGAAATCTTCCATTGTTTTCAAAATTCCGCTGATGTTTAAAAATGCTTCAGAACTCTTCCATTGTTCTCGGAATTCCGCTGACGTTTAAAAATGCTTTGGAACTCTTCCATTATTCTCGGAATTCTGCTGAAGTTTAAAAATGCTTCGGAACTCTTCCATTGTTCTCAGAATTCCGCTGACGTTTAAAAATGCTTCGGTACTCTTCCATTGTTCTCGGAATTCCGTTGAAGTTTAAAGATGCTTCGATACTCTTCCATTGTTCTCGGAATTCCGTTGAAGTTTAAAAATGCTTCGAAACTCTTCCATTGTTCTCGGAATTCTGCTGAAGTTTAAAAATGCTTCGGAACTCTTCCATTGTTCTCGGAATTCCGCTGAAGTTTAAAAATGCTTCGGACCTCTTCCATTGTTCTAGGAATTCTGCTGAAGTTTAAAAATTCATATGAACTCTTCCATTATTCTCGGAATTTGTGTGAATTTTAAAAATGCTTCGGAACTCTTCTATTGTTCTCGGAATTCCGCTGAAGTTTAAAAATGCTTAAAATCTCTTACATTGTACTCGGAATTCCGCTGAAGTTTAAAAATGCTTCGGAACTCTTCCATTGCTCTCGGAATTCTGCTGAAGTTTAAAAATGCTTCAGAACTCTTACATTGTTCTCGGAATTCTGCTGACGTTTAAAAATGCTTCGGAACTCTTCCATTGTTCTCTGAATTCCGCTGACGTTTAAAAATGCTTCGGTACTCTTCCTTTGTTCTCGGAATTCTGCTGACATATAAAAATGCTTCGGAAATCTTGCATTGTTCTCGGCATTCCGCTGACGTTTAAAAATGCTTCGGAACTCTTCAATTGTTCTCGGAATTCTGCCGAACTTTTAAAATGCTTTGTAACTCTTCCATTGCTCTCGGAATTCTGCTGAAGTTTAAAAATGCTTCAGAACTCTTCCATTGTTCTCGGAATTCTGCTGTAGTTTAAAAATGCTTCGGAACTCTTCCATTGTTCTCAGAATTCCGCTGACGTTTAAAAATGCTTCGGAAATCTTCCATTGTTTTCAAAATTCCGCTGACGTTTAAAAATGCTTCAGAACTCTTCCATTGTTCTCGGAATTCCGCTGACGTTTTAAAATGCTTCGGTACTCTTCCATTGTTCTCGGAATTCCGCTGACATATAAAAATGCTTCGGAAATCTTGCATTGTTCTCGGCATTCCGCTGACGTTTAAAAATGCTTCGGAACTCTTCCATTGTTCTCAGAATTCCGCTGATGTTTAAAAATGCTTCGGAAATCTTCCATTGTTTTCAAAATTCCGCTGATGTTTAAAAATGCTTCAGAACTCTTCCATTGTTCTCGGAATTCCGCTGACGTTTAAAAATGCTTTGGAACTCTTCCATTATTCTCGGAATTCTGCTGAAGTTTAAAAATGCTTCGGAACTCTTCCATTGTTCTCGGAATTCCGCTGACTTTTAAAAATACTTCGAAACTCTTCCATTGTTCTCCAAATTCCGCTGAAGTTTAAAAATGCTTCGGAACCCTTCCATTGTTCTCGGAATTCTGCTGAAGTTTAAAAATGCTTCGGAACTCTTCCATTGTTCTCAGAATTCTGCTGACGTTTAAAAATGCTTCGGAACTCTTCCATTGTTCTCGGAATTCCGCTGAAGTTTAAAAATGCTTCGGACCTCTTCCATTGTTCTAGGAATTCTGCTGAAGTTTAAAAATTCATATGAACTCTTCCATTATTCTCGGAATTTGTGTGAATTTTAAAAATGCTTCGGAACTCTTCTATTGTTCTCGGAATTCCGCTGAAGTTTAAAAATGCTTAAAATCTCTTACATTGTACTCGGAATTCCGCTGAAGTTTAAAAATGCTTCGGAACTCTTCCATTGCTCTCGGAATTCTGCTGAAGTTTAAAAATGCTTCAGAACTCTTACATTGTTCTCGGAATTCTGCTGACGTTTAAAAATGCTTCGGAACTCTTCCATTGTTCTCTGAATTCCGCTGACGTTTAAAAATGCTTCGGTACTCTTCCTTTGTTCTCGGAATTCTGCTGACATATAAAAATGCTTCGGAAATCTTGCATTGTTCTCGGCATTCCGCTGACGTTTAAAAATGCTTCGGAACTCTATAATTGTTCTCGGAATTCTGCCGAACTTTTAAAATGCTTTGTAACTCTTCCATTGCTCTCGGAATTCTGCTGAAGTTTAAAAATGCTTCAGAACTCTTCCATTGTTCTCGGAATTCTGCTGTAGTTTAAAAATGCTTCGGAACTCTTCCATTGTTCTCAGAATTCCGCTGACGTTTAAAAATGCTTCGGAAATCTTCCATTGTTTTCAAAATTCCGCTGACGTTTAAAAATGCTTCAGAACTCTTCCATTGTTCTCGGAATTCCGCTGACGTTTTAAAATGCTTCGGTACTCTTCCATTGTTCTCGGAATTCCGCTGACATATAAAAATGCTTCGGAAATCTTGCATTGTTCTCGGCATTCCGCTGACGTTTAAAAATGCTTCGGAACTCTTCCATTGTTCTCAGAATTCCGCTGATGTTTAAAAATGCTTCGGAAATCTTCCATTGTTTTCAAAATTCCGCTGATGTTTAAAAATGCTTCAGAACTCTTCCATTGTTCTCGGAATTCCGCTGACGTTTAAAAATGCTTTGGAACTCTTCCATTATTCTCGGAATTCTGCTGAAGTTTAAAAATGCTTCGGAACTCTTCCATTGTTCTCAGAATTCCGCTGACGTTTAAAAATGCTTCGGTACTCTTCCATTGTTCTCGGAATTCCGTTGAAGTTTAAAGATGCTTCGAAACTCTTCCATTGTTCTCGGAATTCCGTTGAAGTTTAAAAATGCTTCGAAACTCTTCCATTGTTCTCGGAATTCTGCTGAAGTTTAAAAATGCTTCGGAACTCTTCCATTGTTCTCGGAATTCCGCTGAAGTTTAAAAATGCTTCGGACCTCTTCCATTGTTCTAGGAATTCTGCTGAAGTTTAAAAATTCATATGAACTCTTCCATTATTCTCGGAATTTGTGTGAATTTTAAAAATGCTTCGGAACTCTTCTATTGTTCTCGGAATTCCGCTGAAGTTTAAAAATGCTTAAAATCTCTTACATTGTACTCGGAATTCCGCTGAAGTTTAAAAATGCTTCGGAACTCTTCCATTGCTCTCGGAATTCTGCTGAAGTTTAAAAATGCTTCAGAACTCTTACATTGTTCTCGGAATTCTGCTGACGTTTAAAAATGCTTCGGAACTCTTCCATTGTTCTCTGAATTCCGCTGACGTTTAAAAATGCTTCGGTACTCTTCCTTTGTTCTCGGAATTCTGCTGACATATAAAAATGCTTCGGAAATCTTGCATTGTTCTCGGCATTCCGCTGACGTTTAAAAATGCTTCGGAACTCTTCAATTGTTCTCGGAATTCTGCCGAACTTTTAAAATGCTTTGTAACTCTTCCATTGCTCTCGGAATTCTGCTGAAGTTTAAAAATGCTTCAGAACTCTTCCATTGTTCTCGGAATTCTGCTGTAGTTTAAAAATGCTTCGGAACTCTTCCATTGTTCTCAGAATTCCGCTGACGTTTAAAAATGCTTCGGAAATCTTCCATTGTTTTCAAAATTCCGCTGACGTTTAAAAATGCTTCAGAACTCTTCCATTGTTCTCGGAATTCCGCTGACGTTTTAAAATGCTTCGGTACTCTTCCATTGTTCTCGGAATTCCGCTGACATATAAAAATGCTTCGGAAATCTTGCATTGTTCTCGGCATTCCGCTGACGTTTAAAAATGCTTCGGAACTCTTCCATTGTTCTCAGAATTCCGCTGATGTTTAAAAATGCTTCGGAAATCTTCCATTGTTTTCAAAATTCCGCTGATGTTTAAAAATGCTTCAGAACTCTTCCATTGTTCTCGGAATTCCGCTGACGTTTAAAAATGCTTTGGAACTCTTCCATTATTCTCGGAATTCTGCTGAAGTTTAAAAATGCTTCGGAACTCTTCCATTGTTCTCAGAATTCCGCTGACGTTTAAAAATGCTTCGGTACTCTTCCATTGTTCTCGGAATTCCGTTGAAGTTTAAAGATGCTTCGAAACTCTTCCATTGTTCTCGGAATTCCGTTGAAGTTTAAAAATGCTTCGAAACTCTTCCATTGTTCTCGGAATTCTGCTGAAGTTTAAAAATGCTTCGGAACTCTTTCATTGTTCTCAGAATTCCGCTGACATTTAAAAATGCTTTGGTACTCTTCCATTGTTCTCTGAATTCCGCTGACATATAAAAATGCTTCGGAAATCTTGCATTGTTCTCGGCATTCCGCTGACGTTTAAAAATGCTTCGGAACTCTTCAATTGTTCTCGGAATTCTGCTGAACTTTTAAAATGCTTTGGAACTCTTCCATTGCTCTCGGAATTCTGCTGAAGTTTAAAAATGCTTCAGAACTCTTACATTGTTCTCGGAATTCTGCTGAAGTTTAAAAATGCTTCGGTACTCTTCCATTGTTCTCGGAATTCCGCTGACATATAAAAATGCTTTGGAAATCTTGCATTGTTCTCGGCATTCCGCTGACGTTTAAAAATGCTTCGGAACTCTTCCATTGTTCTCAGAATTCCGCTGACGTTTAAAAATGCTTCGGAAATCTTCCATTGTTTTCAAAATTCCGCTGATGTTTAAAAATGCTTCAGAACTCTTCCATTGTTCTCGGAATTCCGCTGACGTTTAAAAATGCTTTGGAACTCTTCCATTGTTCTTGGAATTCTGCTGAAGTTAAAAATGCTTCGGAACTCTTCCATTGTTCTCAGAATTCCGCTGACGTTTAAAAATGCTTCGGTACTCTTCCATTGTTCTCGGAATTCCACTGACATATAAAAATGCTTCGGAAATCTTGCATTGTTCTCGGCATTCCGCTGACGTTTAAAAATGCTTCGGAACTCTTCAATTGTTCTCGGAATTCTGCTGAACTTTTAAAATGCTTTGGAACTCTTCCATTGCTCTCGGAATTCTGCTGAAGTTTAAAAATGCTTCGGAACTCTTCCATTGTTCTCAGAATTCTGCTGAAGTTTAAAAATGTTTTGGAACTCTTCCATTGTTCTCAGAATTCCGCTGACGTTTAAAAATGCTTCGGAAATCTTCCATTGTTTTCAAAATTCCGCTGACATACAAAAATGCTTCGGAAATCTTGCATTGTTCTCGGCATTCCGCTGACGTTTAAAAATGCTTCAGAATTCTTCAATTGTTCTCGGAATTCTGCTGAACTTTTAAAATGCTTTGGAACTCTTCCATTGTTCTCGGAATTCCGCTGACATATAAAAATGCTTCGGAAATCTTGCATTGTTCTCGGCATTCCGCTGAAGTTTAAAAATTCTTCGGACCTCTTCCATTGTTCTAGGAATTCTGCTGAAGTTTAAAAATTCATCTGAACTCTTCCATTATTCTCGGAATTCGTGTGAATTTTAAAAATGCTTCGGAACTCTTCTATTGTTCTCGGAATTCCGCTGAAGTTTAAAAATGCTTAAAATCTCTTACATTGTACTCGGAATTCCGCTGAAGTTTAAAAATGCTTCGGAACTCTTCCATTGCTCTCGGAATTCTGCTGAAGTTTAAAAATGCTTCAGAACTCTTACATTGTTCTCGGAATTCTGCTGACGTTTAAAAATGCTTCGGAACTCTTCCATTGTTCTCTGAATTCCGCTGACGTTTAAAAATGCTTCGGTACTCTTCCTTTGTTCTCGGAATTCTGCTGACATATAAAAATGCTTCGGAAATCTTGCATTGTTCTCGGCATTCCGCTGACGTTTAAAAATGCTTCGGAACTCTTCCATTGTTCTCAGAATTCCGCTGATGTTTAAAAATGCTTCGGAAATCTTCCATTGTTTTCAAAATTCCGCTGATGTTTAAAAATGCTTCAGAACTCTTCCATTGTTCTCGGAATTCCGCTGACGTTTAAAAATGCTTTGGAACTCTTCCATTGTTCTCGGAATTCTGCTGACGTTTAAAAATGCTTCGGAACTCTTCCATTGTTCTCAGAATTCCGCTGACGTTTAAAAATGCTTCACAACTCTTCCATTGTTCTCGGAATTCCGCTGACTTTTAAAAATACTTCGAAACTCTTCCATTGTTCTCCAAATTCCGCTGAAGTTTAAAAATGCTTCGGAACCCTTCCATTGTTCTCGGAATTCTGCTGAAGTTTAAAAATGCTTCAGAACTCTTCCATTGTTCTCGGAATTCTGCTGTAGTTTAAAAATGCTTCGGAACTCTTCCATTGTTCTCAGAATTCCGCTGACGTTTAAAAATGCTTCGGAAATCTTCCATTGTTTTCAAAATTCCGCTGACGTTTAAAAATGCTTCACAACTCTTCCATTGTTCTCGGAATTCCGCTGACTTTTAAAAATACTTCGAAACTCTTCCATTGTTCTCCAAATTCCGCTGAAGTTTAAAAATGCTTCGGAACCCTTCCATTGTTCTCGGAATTCTGCTGAAGTTTAAAAATGCTTCGGAACTCTTCCATTGTTCTCAGAATTCTGCTGACGTTTAAAAATGCTTCGGAACTCTTCCATTGTTCTCGGAATTCCGCTGAAGTTTAAAAATGCTTCGGACCTCTTCCATTGTTCTAGGAATTCTGCTGAAGTTTAAAAATTCATATGAACTCTTCCATTATTCTCGGAATTTGTGTGAATTTTAAAAATGCTTCGGAACTCTTCTATTGTTCTCGGAATTCCGCTGAAGTTTAAAAATGCTTAAAATCTCTTACATTGTACTCGGAATTCCGCTGAAGTTTAAAAATGCTTCGGAACTCTTCCATTGCTCTCGGAATTCTGCTGAAGTTTAAAAATGCTTCAGAACTCTTACATTGTTCTCGGAATTCTGCTGACGTTTAAAAATGCTTCGGAACTCTTCCATTGTTCTCTGAATTCCGCTGACGTTTAAAAATGCTTCGGTACTCTTCCTTTGTTCTCGGAATTCTGCTGACATATAAAAATGCTTCGGAAATCTTGCATTGTTCTCGGCATTCCGCTGACGTTTAAAAATGCTTCGGAACTCTTCAATTGTTCTCGGAATTCTGCCGAACTTTTAAAATGCTTTGTAACTCTTCCATTGCTCTCGGAATTCTGCTGAAGTTTAAAAATGCTTCAGAACTCTTCCATTGTTCTCGGAATTCTGCTGTAGTTTAAAAATGCTTCGGAACTCTTCCATTGTTCTCAGAATTCCGCTGACGTTTAAAAATGCTTCGGAAATCTTCCATTGTTTTCAAAATTCCGCTGACGTTTAAAAATGCTTCAGAACTCTTCCATTGTTCTCGGAATTCCGCTGACGTTTTAAAATGCTTCGGTACTCTTCCATTGTTCTCGGAATTCCGCTGACATATAAAAATGCTTCGGAAATCTTGCATTGTTCTCGGCATTCCGCTGACGTTTAAAAATGCTTCGGAACTCTTCCATTGTTCTCAGAATTCCGCTGATGTTTAAAAATGCTTCGGAAATCTTCCATTGTTTTCAAAATTCCGCTGATGTTTAAAAATGCTTCAGAACTCTTCCATTGTTCTCGGAATTCCGCTGACGTTTAAAAATGCTTTGGAACTCTTCCATTATTCTCGGAATTCTGCTGAAGTTTAAAAATGCTTCGGAACTCTTCCATTGTTCTCAGAATTCCGCTGACGTTTAAAAATGCTTCGGTACTCTTCCATTGTTCTCGGAATTCCGTTGAAGTTTAAAGATGCTTCGAAACTCTTCCATTGTTCTCGGAATTCCGTTGAAGTTTAAAAATGCTTCGAAACTCTTCCATTGTTCTCGGAATTCTGCTGAAGTTTAAAAATGCTTCGGAACTCTTTCATTGTTCTCAGAATTCCGCTGACATTTAAAAATGCTTCAGAACTCTTCCATTGTTCTCGGAATTCCGCTGACGTTTAAAAATGCTTTGGAACTCTTCCATTGTTCTTGGAATTCTGCTGAAGTTAAAAATGCTTCGGAACTCTTCCATTGTTCTCAGAATTCCGCTGACGTTTAAAAATGCTTCGGTACTCTTCCATTGTTCTCGGAATTCCACTGACATATAAAAATGCTTCGGAAATCTTGCATTGTTCTCGGCATTCCGCTGACGTTTAAAAATGCTTCGGAACTCTTCAATTGTTCTCGGAATTCTGCTGAACTTTTAAAATGCTTTGGAACTCTTCCATTGCTCTCGGAATTCTGCTGAAGTTTAAAAATGCTTCGGAACTCTTCCATTGTTCTCAGAATTCTGCTGAAGTTTAAAAATGTTTTGGAACTCTTCCATTGTTCTCAGAATTCCGCTGACGTTTAAAAATGCTTCGGAAATCTTCCATTGTTTTCAAAATTCCGCTGACATACAAAAATGCTTCGGAAATCTTGCATTGTTCTCGGCATTCCGCTGACGTTTAAAAATGCTTCAGAATTCTTCAATTGTTCTCGGAATTCTGCTGAACTTTTAAAATGCTTTGGAACTCTTCCATTGCTCTCGGAATTCTGCTGAAGTTTAAAAATGCTTCGGAACTCTTCCATTGTTCTCGGAATTCCGTTGAAGTTTAAAAATGCTTCGAAACTCTTCCATTGTTCTCGGAATTCTGCTGAAGTTTAAAAATGCTTCGGAACTCTTCCATTATTCTCAGAATTCCGCTAACGTTTAAAAATGCTTCGGAAATCTTCCATTGTTTTCAAAATTCCGCTGACGCTTAAAAATGCTTCAGAACTCTTCCATTGTTCTCTGAATTCCGCTGACGTTTAATAATGCTTCGCAACTCTTTCATTGTACTCGGAATTCCGCTAACGTTTAAAAATGCTTCGGAACTCTTCCATTGTTCTCGGAATTCCGTTGAAGTTTAAAAATGCTTCGAAACTCTTCCATTGTTCTGGGAATTCTGCTGAAGTTTAAAAATGCTTCAGAACTCTTCCATTGTTCTCGGAATTCCGCTGACGTTTAATAATGCTTCGCAACTCTTTCATTGTTCTCGGAATTCCGCTGATGTTTAAAAATGCTTCAGAACTCTTACATTGTTCTCGGAATTCTGCTGAAGTTTAAAAATGCTTCGGTACTCTTCCATTGTTCTCGGAATTCCGCTGACATATAAAAATGCTTTGGAAATCTTGCATTGTTCTCGGCATTCCGCTGACGTTTAAAAATGCTTCGGAACTCTTCCATTGTTCTCAGAATTCCGCTGACGTTTAAAAATGCTTAGGAAATCTTCCATTGTTTTCAAAATTCTGCTGAAGTTTAAAAATGCTTCGGAACTCTTCCATTGTTCTCGGAATTCCGCTGACATATAAAAATGCTTCGGAAATCTTGCATTGTTCTCGGCATTCCGCTGAAGTTTAAAAATGCTTCGGACCTCTTCCATTGTTCTAGGAATTCTGCTGAAGTTTAAAAATTCATCTGAACTCTTCCATTATTCTCGGAATTCGTGTGAATTTTAAAAATGCTTCGGAACTCTTCTATTGTTCTCGGAATTCCGCTGAAGTTTAAAAATGCTTAAAATCTCTTACATTGTACTCGGAATTCCGCTGAAGTTTAAAAATGCTTCGGAACTCTTCCATTGCTCTCGGAATTCTGCTGAAGTTTAAAAATGCTTCAGAACTCTTACATTGTTCTCGGAATTCTGCTGACGTTTAAAAATGCTTCGGAACTCTTCCATTGTTCTCTGAATTCCGCTGACGTTTAAAAATGCTTCGGTACTCTTCCTTTGTTCTCGGAATTCTGCTGACATATAAAAATGCTTCGGAAATCTTGCATTGTTCTCGGCATTCCGCTGACGTTTAAAAATGCTTCGGAACTCTTCAATTGTTCTCGGAATTCTGCCGAACTTTTAAAATGCTTTGTAACTCTTCCATTGCTCTCGGAATTCTGCTGAAGTTTAAAAATGCTTCAGAACTCTTCCATTGTTCTCGGAATTCTGCTGTAGTTTAAAAATGCTTCGGAACTCTTCCATTGTTCTCAGAATTCCGCTGACGTTTAAAAATGCTTCGGAAATCTTCCATTGTTTTCAAAATTCCGCTGACGTTTAAAAATGCTTCAGAACTCTTCCATTGTTCTCGGAATTCCGCTGACGTTTTAAAATGCTTCGGTACTCTTCCATTGTTCTCGGAATTCCGCTGACATATAAAAATGCTTCGGAAATCTTGCATTGTTCTCGGCATTCCGCTGACGTTTAAAAATGCTTCGGAACTCTTCCATTGTTCTCAGAATTCCGCTGATGTTTAAAAATGCTTCGGAAATCTTCCATTGTTTTCAAAATTCCGCTGATGTTTAAAAATGCTTCAGAACTCTTCCATTGCTCTCGGAATTCCGCTGACGTTTAAAAATGCTTTGGAACTCTTCCATTGTTCTCGGAATTCTGCTGACGTTTAAAAATGCTTCGGAACTCTTCCATTGTTCTCAGAATTCCGCTGATGTTTAAAAATGCTTCAGAACTCTTCCATTGTTCTCGGAATTCCGCTGACGTTTAAAAATGCTTTGGAACTCTTCCATTGTTCTCGGAATTCTGCTGACGTTTAAAAATGCTTCGGAACTCTTCCATTGTTCTCAGAATTCCGCTGACGTTTAAAAATGCTTCACAACTCTTCCATTGTTCTCGGAATTCCGCTGACTTTTAAAAATACTTCGAAACTCTTCCATTGTTCTCCAAATTCCGCTGAAGTTTAAAAATGCTTCGGAACCCTTCCATTGTTCTCGGAATTCTGCTGAAGTTTAAAAATGCTTCGGAACTCTTCCATTGTTCTCAGAATTCTGCTGACGTTTAAAAATGCTTCGGAACTCTTCCATTGTTCTCGGAATTCCGCTGAAGTTTAAAAATGCTTCGGACCTCTTCCATTGTTCTAGGAATTCTGCTGAAGTTTAAAAATTCATATGAACTCTTCCATTATTCTCGGAATTTGTGTGAATTTTAAAAATGCTTCGGAACTCTTCTATTGTTCTCGGAATTCCGCTGAAGTTTAAAAATGCTTAAAATCTCTTACATTGTACTCGGAATTCCGCTGAAGTTTAAAAATGCTTCGGAACTCTTCCATTGCTCTCGGAATTCTGCTGAAGTTTAAAAATGCTTCAGAACTCTTACATTGTTCTCGGAATTCTGCTGACGTTTAAAAATGCTTCGGAACTCTTCCATTGTTCTCTGAATTCCGCTGACGTTTAAAAATGCTTCGGTACTCTTCCTTTGTTCTCGGAATTCTGCTGACATATAAAAATGCTTCGGAAATCTTGCATTGTTCTCGGCATTCCGCTGACGTTTAAAAATGCTTCGGAACTCTTCAATTGTTCTCGGAATTCTGCCGAACTTTTAAAATGCTTTGTAACTCTTCCATTGCTCTCGGAATTCTGCTGAAGTTTAAAAATGCTTCAGAACTCTTCCATTGTTCTCGGAATTCTGCTGTAGTTTAAAAATGCTTCGGAACTCTTCCATTGTTCTCAGAATTCCGCTGACGTTTAAAAATGCTTCGGAAATCTTCCATTGTTTTCAAAATTCCGCTGACGTTTAAAAATGCTTCACAACTCTTCCATTGTTCTCGGAATTCCGCTGACGTTTTAAAATGCTTCGGTACTCTTCCATTGTTCTCGGAATTCCGCTGACATATAAAAATGCTTCGGAAATCTTGCATTGTTCTCGGCATTCCGCTGACGTTTAAAAATGCTTCGGAACTCTTCCATTGTTCTCAGAATTCCGCTGATGTTTAAAAATGCTTCGGAAATCTTCCATTGTTTTCAAAATTCCGCTGATGTTTAAAAATGCTTCAGAACTCTTCCATTGTTCTCGGAATTCCGCTGACGTTTAAAAATGCTTTGGAACTCTTCCATTATTCTCGGAATTCTGCTGAAGTTTAAAAATGCTTCGGAACTCTTCCATTGTTCTCAGAATTCCGCTGACGTTTAAAAATGCTTCGGTACTCTTCCATTGTTCTCGGAATTCCGTTGAAGTTTAAAGATGCTTCGAAACTCTTCCATTGTTCTCGGAATTCCGTTGAAGTTTAAAAATGCTTCGAAACTCTTCCTTTGTTCTCGGAATTCTGCTGAAGTTTAAAAATGCTTCGGAACTCTTTCATTGTTCTCAGAATTCCGCTGACATTTAAAAATGCTTTGGTACTCTTCCATTGTTCTCTGAATTCCGCTGACATATAAAAATGCTTCGGAAATCTTGCATTGTTCTCGGCATTCCGCTGACGTTTAAAAATGCTTCGGAACTCTTCAATTGTTCTCGGAATTCTGCTGAACTTTTAAAATGCTTTGGAACTCTTCCATTGCTCTCGGAATTCTGCTGAAGTTTAAAAATGCTTCAGAACTCTTACATTGTTCTCGGAATTCTGCTGAAGTTTAAAAATGCTTCGGTACTCTTCCATTGTTCTCGGAATTCCGCTGACATATAAAAATGCTTTGGAAATCTTGCATTGTTCTCGGCATTCCGCTGACGTTTAAAAATGCTTCGGAACTCTTCCATTGTTCTCAGAATTCCGCTGACGTTTAAAAATGCTTCGGAAATCTTCCATTGTTTTCAAAATTCCGCTGATGTTTAAAAATGCTTCAGAACTCTTCCATTGTTCTCGGAATTCCGCTGACGTTTAAAAATGCTTTGGAACTCTTCCATTGTTCTTGGAATTCTGCTGAAGTTAAAAATGCTTCGGAACTCTTCCATTGTTCTCAGAATTCCGCTGACGTTTAAAAATGCTTCGGTACTCTTCCATTGTTCTCGGAATTCCACTGACATATAAAAATGCTTCGGAAATCTTGCATTGTTCTCGGCATTCCGCTGACGTTTAAAAATGCTTCGGAACTCTTCAATTGTTCTCGGAATTCTGCTGAACTTTTAAAATGCTTTGGAACTCTTCCATTGCTCTCGGAATTCTGCTGAAGTTTAAAAATGCTTCGGAACTCTTCCATTGTTCTCAGAATTCTGCTGAAGTTTAAAAATGTTTTGGAACTCTTCCATTGTTCTCAGAATTCCGCTGACGTTTAAAAATGCTTCGGAAATCTTCCATTGTTTTCAAAATTCCGCTGACATACAAAAATGCTTCGGAAATCTTGCATTGTTCTCGGCATTCCGCTGACGTTTAAAAATGCTTCAGAATTCTTCAATTGTTCTCGGAATTCTGCTGAACTTTTAAAATGCTTTGGAACTCTTCCATTGCTCTCGGAATTCTGCTGAAGTTTAAAAATGCTTCGGAACTCTTCCATTGTTCTCGGAATTCCGTTGAAGTTTAAAAATGCTTCGAAACTCTTCCATTGTTCTCGGAATTCTGCTGAAGTTTAAAAATGCTTCGGAACTCTTCCATTATTCTCAGAATTCCGCTAACGTTTAAAAATGCTTCGGAAATCTTCCATTGTTTTCAAAATTCCGCTGACGCTTAAAAATGCTTCAGAACTCTTCCATTGTTCTCTGAATTCCGCTGACGTTTAATAATGCTTCGCAACTCTTTCATTGTACTCGGAATTCCGCTAACGTTTAAAAATGCTTCGGAACTCTTCCATTGTTCTCGGAATTCCGTTGAAGTTTAAAAATGCTTCGAAACTCTTCCATTGTTCTGGGAATTCTGCTGAAGTTTAAAAATGCTTCAGAACTCTTCCATTGTTCTCGGAATTCCGCTGACGTTTAATAATGCTTCGCAACTCTTTCATTGTTCTCGGAATTCCGCTGATGTTTAAAAATGCTTCAGAACTCTTACATTGTTCTCGGAATTCTGCTGAAGTTTAAAAATGCTTCGGTACTCTTCCATTGTTCTCGGAATTCCGCTGACATATAAAAATGCTTTGGAAATCTTGCATTGTTCTCGGCATTCCGCTGACGTTTAAAAATGCTTCGGAACTCTTCCATTGTTCTCAGAATTCCGCTGACGTTTAAAAATGCTTAGGAAATCTTCCATTGTTTTCAAAATTCTGCTGAAGTTTAAAAATGCTTCGGAACTCTTCCATTGTTCTCGGAATTCCGCTGACATATAAAAATGCTTCGGAAATCTTGCATTGTTCTCGGCATTCCGCTGAAGTTTAAAAATGCTTCGGACCTCTTCCATTGTTCTAGGAATTCTGCTGAAGTTTAAAAATTCATCTGAACTCTTCCATTATTCTCGGAATTCGTGTGAATTTTAAAAATGCTTCGGAACTCTTCTATTGTTCTCGGAATTCCGCTGAAGTTTAAAAATGCTTAAAATCTCTTACATTGTACTCGGAATTCCGCTGAAGTTTAAAAATGCTTCGGAACTCTTCCATTGCTCTCGGAATTCTGCTGAAGTTTAAAAATGCTTCAGAACTCTTACATTGTTCTCGGAATTCTGCTGACGTTTAAAAATGCTTCGGAACTCTTCCATTGTTCTCTGAATTCCGCTGACGTTTAAAAATGCTTCGGTACTCTTCCTTTGTTCTCGGAATTCTGCTGACATATAAAAATGCTTCGGAAATCTTGCATTGTTCTCGGCATTCCGCTGACGTTTAAAAATGCTTCGGAACTCTTCAATTGTTCTCGGAATTCTGCCGAACTTTTAAAATGCTTTGTAACTCTTCCATTGCTCTCGGAATTCTGCTGAAGTTTAAAAATGCTTCAGAACTCTTCCATTGTTCTCGGAATTCTGCTGTAGTTTAAAAATGCTTCGGAACTCTTCCATTGTTCTCAGAATTCCGCTGACGTTTAAAAATGCTTCGGAAATCTTCCATTGTTTTCAAAATTCCGCTGACGTTTAAAAATGCTTCAGAACTCTTCCATTGTTCTCGGAATTCCGCTGACGTTTTAAAATGCTTCGGTACTCTTCCATTGTTCTCGGAATTCCGCTGACATATAAAAATGCTTCGGAAATCTTGCATTGTTCTCGGCATTCCGCTGACGTTTAAAAATGCTTCGGAACTCTTCCATTGTTCTCAGAATTCCGCTGATGTTTAAAAATGCTTCGGAAATCTTCCATTGTTTTCAAAATTCCGCTGATGTTTAAAAATGCTTCAGAACTCTTCCATTGCTCTCGGAATTCCGCTGACGTTTAAAAATGCTTTGGAACTCTTCCATTGTTCTCGGAATTCTGCTGACGTTTAAAAATGCTTCGGAACTCTTCCATTGTTCTCAGAATTCCGCTGATGTTTAAAAATGCTTCAGAACTCTTCCATTGTTCTCGGAATTCCGCTGACGTTTAAAAATGCTTTGGAACTCTTCCATTGTTCTCGGAATTCTGCTGACGTTTAAAAATGCTTCGGAACTCTTCCATTGTTCTCAGAATTCCGCTGACGTTTAAAAATGCTTCACAACTCTTCCATTGTTCTCGGAATTCCGCTGACTTTTAAAAATACTTCGAAACTCTTCCATTGTTCTCCAAATTCCGCTGAAGTTTAAAAATGCTTCGGAACCCTTCCATTGTTCTCGGAATTCTGCTGAAGTTTAAAAATGCTTCGGAACTCTTCCATTGTTCTCAGAATTCTGCTGACGTTTAAAAATGCTTCGGAACTCTTCCATTGTTCTCGGAATTCCGCTGAAGTTTAAAAATGCTTCGGACCTCTTCCATTGTTCTAGGAATTCTGCTGAAGTTTAAAAATTCATATGAACTCTTCCATTATTCTCGGAATTTGTGTGAATTTTAAAAATGCTTCGGAACTCTTCTATTGTTCTCGGAATTCCGCTGAAGTTTAAAAATGCTTAAAATCTCTTACATTGTACTCGGAATTCCGCTGAAGTTTAAAAATGCTTCGGAACTCTTCCATTGCTCTCGGAATTCTGCTGAAGTTTAAAAATGCTTCAGAACTCTTACATTGTTCTCGGAATTCTGCTGACGTTTAAAAATGCTTCGGAACTCTTCCATTGTTCTCTGAATTCCGCTGACGTTTAAAAATGCTTCGGTACTCTTCCTTTGTTCTCGGAATTCTGCTGACATATAAAAATGCTTCGGAAATCTTGCATTGTTCTCGGCATTCCGCTGACGTTTAAAAATGCTTCGGAACTCTTCAATTGTTCTCGGAATTCTGCCGAACTTTTAAAATGCTTTGTAACTCTTCCATTGCTCTCGGAATTCTGCTGAAGTTTAAAAATGCTTCAGAACTCTTCCATTGTTCTCGGAATTCTGCTGTAGTTTAAAAATGCTTCGGAACTCTTCCATTGTTCTCAGAATTCCGCTGACGTTTAAAAATGCTTCGGAAATCTTCCATTGTTTTCAAAATTCCGCTGACGTTTAAAAATGCTTCACAACTCTTCCATTGTTCTCGGAATTCCGCTGACGTTTTAAAATGCTTCGGTACTCTTCCATTGTTCTCGGAATTCCGCTGACATATAAAAATGCTTCGGAAATCTTGCATTGTTCTCGGCATTCCGCTGACGTTTAAAAATGCTTCGGAACTCTTCCATTGTTCTCAGAATTCCGCTGATGTTTAAAAATGCTTCGGAAATCTTCCATTGTTTTCAAAATTCCGCTGATGTTTAAAAATGCTTCAGAACTCTTCCATTGTTCTCGGAATTCCGCTGACGTTTAAAAATGCTTTGGAACTCTTCCATTATTCTCGGAATTCTGCTGAAGTTTAAAAATGCTTCGGAACTCTTCCATTGTTCTCAGAATTCCGCTGACGTTTAAAAATGCTTCGGTACTCTTCCATTGTTCTCGGAATTCCGTTGAAGTTTAAAGATGCTTCGAAACTCTTCCATTGTTCTCGGAATTCCGTTGAAGTTTAAAAATGCTTCGAAACTCTTCCTTTGTTCTCGGAATTCTGCTGAAGTTTAAAAATGCTTCGGAACTCTTTCATTGTTCTCAGAATTCCGCTGACATTTAAAAATGCTTTGGTACTCTTCCATTGTTCTCTGAATTCCGCTGACATATAAAAATGCTTCGGAAATCTTGCATTGTTCTCGGCATTCCGCTGACGTTTAAAAATGCTTCGGAACTCTTCAATTGTTCTCGGAATTCTGCTGAACTTTTAAAATGCTTTGGAACTCTTCCATTGCTCTCGGAATTCTGCTGAAGTTTAAAAATGCTTCAGAACTCTTACATTGTTCTCGGAATTCTGCTGAAGTTTAAAAATGCTTCGGTACTCTTCCATTGTTCTCGGAATTCCGCTGACATATAAAAATGCTTTGGAAATCTTGCATTGTTCTCGGCATTCCGCTGACGTTTAAAAATGCTTCGGAACTCTTCCATTGTTCTCAGAATTCCGCTGACGTTTAAAAATGCTTCGGAAATCTTCCATTGTTTTCAAAATTCCGCTGATGTTTAAAAATGCTTCAGAACTCTTCCATTGTTCTCGGAATTCCGCTGACGTTTAAAAATGCTTTGGAACTCTTCCATTGTTCTTGGAATTCTGCTGAAGTTAAAAATGCTTCGGAACTCTTCCATTGTTCTCAGAATTCCGCTGACGTTTAAAAATGCTTCGGTACTCTTCCATTGTTCTCGGAATTCCACTGACATATAAAAATGCTTCGGAAATCTTGCATTGTTCTCGGCATTCCGCTGACGTTTAAAAATGCTTCGGAACTCTTCAATTGTTCTCGGAATTCTGCTGAACTTTTAAAATGCTTTGGAACTCTTCCATTGCTCTCGGAATTCTGCTGAAGTTTAAAAATGCTTCGGAACTCTTCCATTGTTCTCAGAATTCTGCTGAAGTTTAAAAATGTTTTGGAACTCTTCCATTGTTCTCAGAATTCCGCTGACGTTTAAAAATGCTTCGGAAATCTTCCATTGTTTTCAAAATTCCGCTGACATACAAAAATGCTTCGGAAATCTTGCATTGTTCTCGGCATTCCGCTGACGTTTAAAAATGCTTCAGAATTCTTCAATTGTTCTCGGAATTCTGCTGAACTTTTAAAATGCTTTGGAACTCTTCCATTGCTCTCGGAATTCTGCTGAAGTTTAAAAATGCTTCGGAACTCTTCCATTGTTCTCGGAATTCCGTTGAAGTTTAAAAATGCTTCGAAACTCTTCCATTGTTCTCGGAATTCTGCTGAAGTTTAAAAATGCTTCGGAACTCTTCCATTATTCTCAGAATTCCGCTAACGTTTAAAAATGCTTCGGAAATCTTCCATTGTTTTCAAAATTCCGCTGACGCTTAAAAATGCTTCAGAACTCTTCCATTGTTCTCTGAATTCCGCTGACGTTTAATAATGCTTCGCAACTCTTTCATTGTACTCGGAATTCCGCTAACGTTTAAAAATGCTTCGGAACTCTTCCATTGTTCTCGGAATTCCGTTGAAGTTTAAAAATGCTTCGAAACTCTTCCATTGTTCTGGGAATTCTGCTGAAGTTTAAAAATGCTTCAGAACTCTTCCATTGTTCTCGGAATTCCGCTGACGTTTAATAATGCTTCGCAACTCTTTCATTGTTCTCGGAATTCCGCTGATGTTTAAAAATGCTTCAGAACTCTTACATTGTTCTCGGAATTCTGCTGAAGTTTAAAAATGCTTCGGTACTCTTCCATTGTTCTCGGAATTCCGCTGACATATAAAAATGCTTTGGAAATCTTGCATTGTTCTCGGCATTCCGCTGACGTTTAAAAATGCTTCGGAACTCTTCCATTGTTCTCAGAATTCCGCTGACGTTTAAAAATGCTTAGGAAATCTTCCATTGTTTTCAAAATTCTGCTGAAGTTTAAAAATGCTTTGGAACTCTTCCATTGTTCTCGGAATTCCGCTGACATATAAAAATGCTTCGGAAATCTTGCATTGTTCTCGGCATTCCGCTGAAGTTTAAAAATGCTTCGGACCTCTTCCATTGTTCTAGGAATTCTGCTGAAGTTTAAAAATTCATCTGAACTCTTCCATTATTCTCGGAATTCGTGTGAATTTTAAAAATGCTTCGGAACTCTTCTATTGTTCTCGGAATTCCGCTGAAGTTTAAAAATGCTTAAAATCTCTTACATTGTACTCGGAATTCCGCTGAAGTTTAAAAATGCTTCGGAACTCTTCCATTGCTCTCGGAATTCTGCTGAAGTTTAAAAATGCTTCAGAACTCTTACATTGTTCTCGGAATTCTGCTGACGTTTAAAAATGCTTCGGAACTCTTCCATTGTTCTCTGAATTCCGCTGACGTTTAAAAATGCTTCGGTACTCTTCCTTTGTTCTCGGAATTCTGCTGACATATAAAAATGCTTCGGAAATCTTGCATTGTTCTCGGCATTCCGCTGACGTTTAAAAATGCTTCGGAACTCTTCAATTGTTCTCGGAATTCTGCCGAACTTTTAAAATGCTTTGTAACTCTTCCATTGCTCTCGGAATTCTGCTGAAGTTTAAAAATGCTTCAGAACTCTTCCATTGTTCTCGGAATTCTGCTGTAGTTTAAAAATGCTTCGGAACTCTTCCATTGTTCTCAGAATTCCGCTGACGTTTAAAAATGCTTCGGAAATCTTCCATTGTTTTCAAAATTCCGCTGACGTTTAAAAATGCTTCAGAACTCTTCCATTGTTCTCGGAATTCCGCTGACGTTTTAAAATGCTTCGGTACTCTTCCATTGTTCTCGGAATTCCGCTGACATATAAAAATGCTTCGGAAATCTTGCATTGTTCTCGGCATTCCGCTGACGTTTAAAAATGCTTCGGAACTCTTCCATTGTTCTCAGAATTCCGCTGATGTTTAAAAATGCTTCGGAAATCTTCCATTGTTTTCAAAATTCCGCTGATGTTTAAAAATGCTTCAGAACTCTTCCATTGTTCTCGGAATTCCGCTGACGTTTAAAAATGCTTTGGAACTCTTCCATTATTCTCGGAATTCTGCTGAAGTTTAAAAATGCTTCGGAACTCTTCCATTGTTCTCAGAATTCCGCTGACGTTTAAAAATGCTTCGGTACTCTTCCATTGTTCTCGGAATTCCGTTGAAGTTTAAAGATGCTTCGAAACTCTTCCATTGTTCTCGGAATTCCGTTGAAGTTTAAAAATGCTTCGAAACTCTTCCATTGTTCTCGGAATTCTGCTGAAGTTTAAAAATGCTTCGGAACTCTTTCATTGTTCTCAGAATTCCGCTGACATTTAAAAATGCTTTGGTACTCTTCCATTGTTCTCTGAATTCCGCTGACATATAAAAATGCTTCGGAAATCTTGCATTGTTCTCGGCATTCCGCTGACGTTTAAAAATGCTTCGGAACTCTTCAATTGTTCTCGGAATTCTGCTGAACTTTTAAAATGCTTTGGAACTCTTCCATTGCTCTCGGAATTCTGCTGAAGTTTAAAAATGCTTCAGAACTCTTACATTGTTCTCGGAATTCTGCTGAAGTTTAAAAATGCTTCGGTACTCTTCCATTGTTCTCGGAATTCCGCTGACATATAAAAATGCTTTGGAAATCTTGCATTGTTCTCGGCATTCCGCTGACGTTTAAAAATGCTTCGGAACTCTTCCATTGTTCTCAGAATTCCGCTGACGTTTAAAAATGCTTCGGAAATCTTCCATTGTTTTCAAAATTCCGCTGATGTTTAAAAATGCTTCAGAACTCTTCCATTGTTCTCGGAATTCCGCTGACGTTTAAAAATGCTTTGGAACTCTTCCATTGTTCTTGGAATTCTGCTGAAGTTAAAAATGCTTCGGAACTCTTCCATTGTTCTCAGAATTCCGCTGACGTTTAAAAATGCTTCGGTACTCTTCCATTGTTCTCGGAATTCCACTGACATATAAAAATGCTTCGGAAATCTTGCATTGTTCTCGGCATTCCGCTGACGTTTAAAAATGCTTCGGAACTCTTCAATTGTTCTCGGAATTCTGCTGAACTTTTAAAATGCTTTGGAACTCTTCCATTGCTCTCGGAATTCTGCTGAAGTTTAAAAATGCTTCGGAACTCTTCCATTGTTCTCAGAATTCTGCTGAAGTTTAAAAATGTTTTGGAACTCTTCCATTGTTCTCAGAATTCCGCTGACGTTTAAAAATGCTTCGGAAATCTTCCATTGTTTTCAAAATTCCGCTGACATACAAAAATGCTTCGGAAATCTTGCATTGTTCTCGGCATTCCGCTGACGTTTAAAAATGCTTCAGAATTCTTCAATTGTTCTCGGAATTCTGCTGAACTTTTAAAATGCTTTGGAACTCTTCCATTGCTCTCGGAATTCTGCTGAAGTTTAAAAATGCTTCGGAACTCTTCCATTGTTCTCGGAATTCCGTTGAAGTTTAAAAATGCTTCGAAACTCTTCCATTGTTCTCGGAATTCTGCTGAAGTTTAAAAATGCTTCGGAACTCTTCCATTATTCTCAGAATTCCGCTAACGTTTAAAAATGCTTCGGAAATCTTCCATTGTTTTCAAAATTCCGCTGACGCTTAAAAATGCTTCAGAACTCTTCCATTGTTCTCTGAATTCCGCTGACGTTTAATAATGCTTCGCAACTCTTTCATTGTACTCGGAATTCCGCTAACGTTTAAAAATGCTTCGGAACTCTTCCATTGTTCTCGGAATTCCGTTGAAGTTTAAAAATGCTTCGAAACTCTTCCATTGTTCTGGGAATTCTGCTGAAGTTTAAAAATGCTTCAGAACTCTTCCATTGTTCTCGGAATTCCGCTGACGTTTAATAATGCTTCGCAACTCTTTCATTGTTCTCGGAATTCCGCTGATGTTTAAAAATGCTTCAGAACTCTTACATTGTTCTCGGAATTCTGCTGAAGTTTAAAAATGCTTCGGTACTCTTCCATTGTTCTCGGAATTCCGCTGACATATAAAAATGCTTTGGAAATCTTGCATTGTTCTCGGCATTCCGCTGACGTTTAAAAATGCTTCGGAACTCTTCCATTGTTCTCAGAATTCCGCTGACGTTTAAAAATGCTTAGGAAATCTTCCATTGTTTTCAAAATTCTGCTGAAGTTTAAAAATGCTTTGGAACTCTTCCATTGTTCTCGGAATTCCGCTGACATATAAAAATGCTTCGGAAATCTTGCATTGTTCTCGGCATTCCGCTGAAGTTTAAAAATGCTTCGGACCTCTTCCATTGTTCTAGGAATTCTGCTGAAGTTTAAAAATTCATCTGAACTCTTCCATTATTCTCGGAATTCGTGTGAATTTTAAAAATGCTTCGGAACTCTTCTATTGTTCTCGGAATTCCGCTGAAGTTTAAAAATGCTTAAAATCTCTTACATTGTACTCGGAATTCCGCTGAAGTTTAAAAATGCTTCGGAACTCTTCCATTGCTCTCGGAATTCTGCTGAAGTTTAAAAATGCTTCAGAACTCTTACATTGTTCTCGGAATTCTGCTGACGTTTAAAAATGCTTCGGAACTCTTCCATTGTTCTCTGAATTCCGCTGACGTTTAAAAATGCTTCGGTACTCTTCCTTTGTTCTCGGAATTCTGCTGACATATAAAAATGCTTCGGAAATCTTGCATTGTTCTCGGCATTCCGCTGACGTTTAAAAATGCTTCGGAACTCTTCAATTGTTCTCGGAATTCTGCCGAACTTTTAAAATGCTTTGTAACTCTTCCATTGCTCTCGGAATTCTGCTGAAGTTTAAAAATGCTTCAGAACTCTTCCATTGTTCTCGGAATTCTGCTGTAGTTTAAAAATGCTTCGGAACTCTTCCATTGTTCTCAGAATTCCGCTGACGTTTAAAAATGCTTCGGAAATCTTCCATTGTTTTCAAAATTCCGCTGACGTTTAAAAATGCTTCAGAACTCTTCCATTGTTCTCGGAATTCCGCTGACGTTTTAAAATGCTTCGGTACTCTTCCATTGTTCTCGGAATTCCGCTGACATATAAAAATGCTTCGGAAATCTTGCATTGTTCTCGGCATTCCGCTGACGTTTAAAAATGCTTCGGAACTCTTCCATTGTTCTCAGAATTCCGCTGATGTTTAAAAATGCTTCGGAAATCTTCCATTGTTTTCAAAATTCCGCTGATGTTTAAATATGCTTCAGAACTCTTCCATTGTTCTCGGAATTCCGCTGACGTTTAAAAATGCTTTGGAACTCTTCCATTGTTCTCGGAATTCTGCTGACGTTTAAAAATGCTTCGGAACTCTTCCATTGTTCTCAGAATTCCGCTGACGTTTAAAAATGCTTCACAACTCTTCCATTGTTCTCGGAATTCCGCTGACTTTTAAAAATACTTCGAAACTCTTCCATTGTTCTCCAATTCCGCTGAAGTTTAAAAATGCTTCGGAACCCTTCCATTGTTC
Source organism: Phyllobates terribilis (assembly GCF_046119375.1). Taxonomy (NCBI): domain Eukaryota; kingdom Metazoa; phylum Chordata; class Amphibia; order Anura; family Dendrobatidae; genus Phyllobates; species Phyllobates terribilis. The sequence continues at coordinate 18,929,517 of NW_027362782.1, forward strand.
TCGGAATTCTGCTGAAGTTTAAAAATGCTTCGGAACTCTTCCATTGTTCTCAGAATTCTGCTGACGTTTAAAAATGCTTCGGAACTCTTCCATTGTTCTCGGAATTCCGCTGAAGTTTAAAAATGCTTCGGACCTCTTCCATTGTTCTAGGAATTCTGCTGAAGTTTAAAAATTCATATGAACTCTTCCATTATTCTCGGAATTTGTGTGAATTTTAAAAATGCTTCGGAACTCTTCTATTGTTCTCGGAATTCCGCTGAAGTTTAAAAATGCTTAAAATCTCTTACATTGTACTCGGAATTCCGCTGAAGTTTAAAAATGCTTCGGAACTCTTCCATTGCTCTCGGAATTCTGCTGAAGTTTAAAAATGCTTCAGAACTCTTACATTGTTCTCGGAATTCTGCTGACGTTTAAAAATGCTTCGGAACTCTTCCATTGTTCTCTGAATTCCGCTGACGTTTAAAAATGCTTCGGTACTCTTCCTTTGTTCTCGGAATTCTGCTGACATATAAAAATGCTTCGGAAATCTTGCATTGTTCTCGGCATTCCGCTGACGTTTAAAAATGCTTCGGAACTCTTCAATTGTTCTCGGAATTCTGCCGAACTTTTAAAATGCTTTGTAACTCTTCCATTGCTCTCGGAATTCTGCTGAAGTTTAAAAATGCTTCAGAACTCTTCCATTGTTCTCGGAATTCTGCTGTAGTTTAAAAATGCTTCGGAACTCTTCCATTGTTCTCAGAATTCCGCTGACGTTTAAAAATGCTTCGGAAATCTTCCATTGTTTTCAAAATTCCGCTGACGTTTAAAAATGCTTCAGAACTCTTCCATTGTTCTCGGAATTCCGCTGACGTTTTAAAATGCTTCGGTACTCTTCCATTGTTCTCGGAATTCCGCTGACATATAAAAATGCTTCGGAAATCTTGCATTGTTCTCGGCATTCCGCTGACGTTTAAAAATGCTTCGGAACTCTTCCATTGTTCTCAGAATTCCGCTGATGTTTAAAAATGCTTCGGAAATCTTCCATTGTTTTCAAAATTCCGCTGATGTTTAAAAATGCTTCAGAACTCTTCCATTGTTCTCGGAATTCCGCTGACGTTTAAAAATGCTTTGGAACTCTTCCATTATTCTCGGAATTCTGCTGAAGTTTAAAAATGCTTCGGAACTCTTCCATTGTTCTCAGAATTCCGCTGACGTTTAAAAATGCTTCGGTACTCTTCCATTGTTCTCGGAATTCCGTTGAAGTTTAAAGATGCTTCGAAACTCTTCCATTGTTCTCGGAATTCCGTTGAAGTTTAAAAATGCTTCGAAACTCTTCCATTGTTCTCGGAATTCTGCTGAAGTTTAAAAATGCTTCGGAACTCTTTCATTGTTCTCAGAATTCCGCTGACATTTAAAAATGCTTTGGTACTCTTCCATTGTTCTCTGAATTCCGCTGACATATAAAAATGCTTCGGAAATCTTGCATTGTTCTCGGCATTCCGCTGACGTTTAAAAATGCTTCGGAACTCTTCAATTGTTATCGGAATTCTGCTGAACTTTTAAAATGCTTTGGAACTCTTCCATTGCTCTCGGAATTCTGCTGAAGTTTAAAAATGCTTCAGAACTCTTACATTGTTCTCGGAATTCTGCTGAAGTTTAAAAATGCTTCGGTACTCTTCCATTGTTCTCGGAATTCCGCTGACATATAAAAATGCTTTGGAAATCTTGCATTGTTCTCGGCATTCCGCTGACGTTTAAAAATGCTTCGGAACTCTTCCATTGTTCTCAGAATTCCGCTGACGTTTAAAAATGCTTCGGAAATCTTCCATTGTTTTCAAAATTCCGCTGATGTTTAAAAATGCTTCAGAACTCTTCCATTGTTCTCGGAATTCCGCTGACGTTTAAAAATGCTTTGGAACTCTTCCATTGTTCTTGGAATTCTGCTGAAGTTAAAAATGCTTCGGAACTCTTCCATTGTTCTCAGAATTCCGCTGACGTTTAAAAATGCTTCAGTACTCTTCCATTGTTCTCGGAATTCCACTGACATATAAAAATGCTTCGGAAATCTTGCATTGTTCTCGGCATTCCGCTGACGTTTAAAAATGCTTCGGAACTCTTCAATTGTTCTCGGAATTCTGCTGAACTTTTAAAATGCTTTGGAACTCTTCCATTGCTCTCGGAATTCTGCTGAAGTTTAAAAATGCTTCGGAACTCTTCCATTGTTCTCAGAATTCTGCTGAAGTTTAAAAATGTTTTGGAACTCTTCCATTGTTCTCAGAATTCCGCTGACGTTTAAAAATGCTTCGGAAATCTTCCATTGTTTTCAAAATTCCGCTGACATACAAAAATGCTTCGGAAATCTTGCATTGTTCTCGGCATTCCGCTGACGTTTAAAAATGCTTCAGAATTCTTCAATTGTTCTCGGAATTCTGCTGAACTTTTAAAATGCTTTGGAACTCTTCCATTGCTCTCGGAATTCTGCTGAAGTTTAAAAATGCTTCGGAACTCTTCCATTGTTCTCGGAATTCCGTTGAAGTTTAAAAATGCTTCGAAACTCTTCCATTGTTCTCGGAATTCTGCTGAAGTTTAAAAATGCTTCGGAACTCTTCCATTATTCTCAGAATTCCGCTAACGTTTAAAAATGCTTCGGAAATCTTCCATTGTTTTCAAAATTCCGCTGACGCTTAAAAATGCTTCAGAACTCTTCCATTGTTCTCTGAATTCCGCTGACGTTTAATAATGCTTCGCAACTCTTTCATTGTACTCGGAATTCCGCTAACGTTTAAAAATGCTTCGGAACTCTTCCATTGTTCTCGGAATTCCGTTGAAGTTTAAAAATGCTTCGAAACTCTTCCATTGTTCTGGGAATTCTGCTGAAGTTTAAAAATGCTTCAGAACTCTTCCATTGTTCTCGGAATTCCGCTGACGTTTAATAATGCTTCGCAACTCTTTCATTGTTCTCGGAATTCCGCTGATGTTTAAAAATGCTTCAGAACTCTTACATTGTTCTTGGAATTCTGCTGAAGTTTAAAAATGCTTCGGTACTCTTCCATTGTTCTCGGAATTCCGCTGACATATAAAAATGCTTTGGAAATCTTGCATTGTTCTCGGCATTCCGCTGACGTTTAAAAATGCTTCGGAACTCTTCCATTGTTCTCAGAATTCCGCTGACGTTTAAAAATGCTTAGGAAATCTTCCATTGTTTTCAAAATTCTGCTGAAGTTTAAAAATGCTTTGGAACTCTTCCATTGTTCTCGGAATTCCGCTGACATATAAAAATGCTTCGGAAATCTTGCATTGTTCTCGGCATTCCGCTGAAGTTTAAAAATGCTTCGGACCTCTTCCATTGTTCTAGGAATTCTGCTGAAGTTTAAAAATTCATCTGAACTCTTCCATTATTCTCGGAATTCGTGTGAATTTTAAAAATGCTTCGGAACTCTTCTATTGTTCTCGGAATTCCGCTGAAGTTTAAAAATGCTTAAAATCTCTTACATTGTACTCGGAATTCCGCTGAAGTTTAAAAATGCTTCGGAACTCTTCCATTGCTCTCGGAATTCTGCTGAAGTTTAAAAATGCTTCGGTACTCTTCCTTTGTTCTCGGAATTCTGCTGACATATAAAAATGCTTCGGAAATCTTGCATTGTTCTCGGCATTCCGCTGACGTTTAAAAATGCTTCGGAACTCTTCAATTGTTCTCGGAATTCTGCCGAACTTTTAAAATGCTTTGTAACTCTTCCATTGCTCTCGGAATTCTGCTGAAGTTTAAAAATGCTTCAGAACTCTTCCATTGTTCTCGGAATTCTGCTGTAGTTTAAAAATGCTTCGGAACTCTTCCATTGTTCTCAGAATTCCGCTGACGTTTAAAAATGCTTCGGAAATCTTCCATTGTTTTCAAAATTCCGCTGACGTTTAAAAATGCTTCAGAACTCTTCCATTGTTCTCGGAATTCCGCTGACGTTTTAAAATGCTTCGGTACTCTTCCATTGTTCTCGGAATTCCGCTGACATATAAAAATGCTTCGGAAATCTTGCATTGTTCTCGGCATTCCGCTGACGTTTAAAAATGCTTCGGAACTCTTCCATTGTTCTCAGAATTCCGCTGATGTTTAAAAATGCTTCGGAAATCTTCCATTGTTTTCAAAATTCCGCTGATGTTTAAAAATGCTTCAGAACTCTTCCATTGTTCTCGGAATTCCGCTGACGTTTAAAAATGCTTTGGAACTCTTCCATTATTCTCGGAATTCTGCTGAAGTTTAAAAATGCTTCGGAACTCTTCCATTGTTCTCAGAATTCCGCTGACGTTTAAAAATGCTTCGGTACTCTTCCATTGTTCTCGGAATTCCGTTGAAGTTTAAAGATGCTTCGAAACTCTTCCATTGTTCTCGGAATTCCGTTGAAGTTTAAAAATGCTTCAGAACTCTTACATTGTTCTCGGAATTCTGCTGAAGTTTAAAAATGCTTCGGTACTCTTCCATTGTTCTCGGAATTCCGCTGACATATAAAAATGCTTTGGAAATCTTGCATTGTTCTCGGCATTCCGCTGACGTTTAAAAATGCTTCGGAACTCTTCCATTGTTCTCAGAATTCCGCTGACGTTTAAAAATGCTTCGGAAATCTTCCATTGTTTTCAAAATTCCGCTGACGTTTAAAAATGCTTCGGTACTCTTCCATTGTTCTCGGAATTCCGTTGAAGTTTAAAGATGCTTCGAAACTCTTCCATTGTTCTCGGAATTCCGTTGAAGTTTAAAAATGCTTCGAAACTCTTCCATTGTTCTCGGAATTCTGCTGAAGTTTAAAAATGCTTCGGAACTCTTTCATTGTTCTCAGAATTCCGCTGACATTTAAAAATGCTTTGGTACTCTTCCATTGTTCTCTGAATTCCGCTGACATATAAAAATGCTTCGGAAATCTTGCATTGTTCTCGGCATTCCGCTGACGTTTAAAAATGCTTCGGAACTCTTCAATTGTTCTCGGAATTCTGCCGAACTTTTAAAATGCTTTGTAACTCTTCCATTGCTCTCGGAATTCTGCTGAAGTTTAAAAATGCTTCAGAACTCTTCCATTGTTCTCGGAATTCTGCTGTAGTTTAAAAATGCTTCGGAACTCTTCCATTGTTCTCAGAATTCCGCTGACGTTTAAAAATGCTTCGGAAATCTTCCATTGTTTTCAAAATTCCGCTGACGTTTAAAAATGCTTCAGAACTCTTCCATTGTTCTCGGAATTCCGCTGACGTTTTAAAATGCTTCGGTACTCTTCCATTGTTCTCGGAATTCCGCTGACATATAAAAATGCTTCGGAAATCTTGCATTGTTCTCGGCATTCCGCTGACGTTTAAAAATGCTTCGGAACTCTTCCATTGTTCTCAGAATTCCGCTGATGTTTAAAAATGCTTCGGAAATCTTCCATTGTTTTCAAAATTCCGCTGATGTTTAAAAATGCTTCAGAACTCTTCCATTGTTCTCGGAATTCCGCTGACGTTTAAAAATGCTTTGGAACTCTTCCATTATTCTCGGAATTCTGCTGAAGTTTAAAAATGCTTCGGAAATCTTGCATTGTTCTCGGCATTCCGCTGACGTTTAAAAATGCTTCGGAACTCTTCAATTGTTCTCGGAATTCTGCTGAACTTTTAAAATGCTTTGGAACTCTTCCATTGCTCTCGGAATTCTGCTGAAGTTTAAAAATGCTTCAGAACTCTTACATTGTTCTCGGAATTCTGCTGAAGTTTAAAAATGCTTCGGTACTCTTCCATTGTTCTCGGAATTCCGCTGACATATAAAAATGCTTTGGAAATCTTGCATTGTTCTCGGCATTCCGCTGACGTTTAAAAATGCTTCGGAACTCTTCCATTGTTCTCAGAATTCCGCTGACGATTAAAAATGCTTCGGAAATCTTCCATTGTTTTCAAAATTCCGCTGACGTTTAAAAATGCTTCGGTACTCTTCCATTGTTCTCGGAATTCCGTTGAAGTTTAAAGATGCTTCGAAACTCTTCCATTGTTCTCGGAATTCCGTTGAAGTTTAAAAATGCTTCGAAACTCTTCCATTGTTCTCGGAATTCTGCTGAAGTTTAAAAATGCTTCGGAACTCTTTCATTGTTCTCAGAATTCCGCTGACATTTAAAAATGCTTTGGTACTCTTCCATTGTTCTCTGAATTCCGCTGACATATAAAAATGCTTCGGAAATCTTGCATTGTTCTCGGCATTCCGCTGACGTTTAAAAATGCTTCGGAACTCTTCAATTGTTCTCGGAATTCTGCTGAACTTTTAAAATGCTTTGGAACTCTTCCATTGCTCTCGGAATTCTGCTGAAGTTTAAAAATGCTTCAGAACTCTTACATTGTTCTCGGAATTCTGCTGAAGTTTAAAAATGCTTCGGTACTCTTCCATTGTTCTCGGAATTCCGCTGACATATAAAAATGCTTTGGAAATCTTGCATTGTTCTCGGCATTCCGCTGACGTTTAAAAATGCTTCGGAACTCTTCCATTGTTCTCAGAATTCCGCTGACGTTTAAAAATGCTTCGGAAATCTTCCATTGTTTTCAAAATTCCGCTGATGTTTAAAAATGCTTCAGAACTCTTCCATTGTTCTCGGAATTCCGCTGACGTTTAAAAATGCTTTGGAACTCTTCCATTGTTCTTGGAATTCTGCTGAAGTTAAAAATGCTTCGGAACTCTTCCATTGTTCTCAGAATTCCGCTGACGTTTAAAAATGCTTCGGTACTCTTCCATTGTTCTCGGAATTCCACTGACATATAAAAATGCTTCGGAAATCTTGCATTGTTCTCGGCATTCCGCTGACGTTTAAAAATGCTTCGGAACTCTTCAATTGTTCTCGGAATTCTGCTGAACTTTTAAAATGCTTTGGAACTCTTCCATTGCTCTCGGAATTCTGCTGAAGTTTAAAAATGCTTCGGAACTCTTCCATTGTTCTCAGAATTCTGCTGAAGTTTAAAAATGTTTTGGAACTCTTCCATTGTTCTCAGAATTCCGCTGACGTTTAAAAATGCTTCGGAAATCTTCCATTGTTTTCAAAATTCCGCTGACATACAAAAATGCTTCGGAAATCTTGCATTGTTCTCGGCATTCCGCTGACGTTTAAAAATGCTTCAGAATTCTTCAATTGTTCTCGGAATTCTGCTGAACTTTTAAAATGCTTTGGAACTCTTCCATTGCTCTTGGAATTCTGCTGAAGTTTAAAAATGCTTCGGAACTCTTCCATTGTTCTCGGAATTCCGTTGAAGTTTAAAAATGCTTCGAAACTCTTCCATTGTTCTCGGAATTCTGCTGAAGTTTAAAAATGCTTCGGAACTCTTCCATTATTCTCAGAATTCCGCTAACGTTTAAAAATGCTTCGGAAATCTTCCATTGTTTTCAAAATTCCGCTGACGCTTAAAAATGCTTCAGAACTCTTCCATTGTTCTCTGAATTCCGCTGACGTTTAATAATGCTTCGCAACTCTTTCATTGTACTCGGAATTCCGCTAACGTTTAAAAATGCTTCGGAACTCTTCCATTGTTCTCGGAATTCCGTTGAAGTTTAAAAATGCTTCGAAACTCTTCCATTGTTCTGGGAATTCTGCTGAAGTTTAAAAATGCTTCAGAACTCTTCCATTGTTCTCGGAATTCCGCTGACGTTTAATAATGCTTCGCAACTCTTTCATTGTTCTCGGAATTCCGCTGATGTTTAAAAATGCTTCAGAACTCTTACATTGTTCTCGGAATTCTGCTGAAGTTTAAAAATGCTTCGGTACTCTTCCATTGTTCTCGGAATTCCGCTGACATATAAAAATGCTTTGGAAATCTTGCATTGTTCTCGGCATTCCGCTGACGTTTAAAAATGCTTCGGAACTCTTCCATTGTTCTCAGAATTCCGCTGACGTTTAAAAATGCTTAGGAAATCTTCCATTGTTTTCAAAATTCTGCTGAAGTTTAAAAATGCTTCGGAACTCTTCCATTGTTCTCGGAATTCCGCTGACATATAAAAATGCTTCGGAAATCTTGCATTGTTCTCGGCATTCCGCTGAAGTTTAAAAATGCTTCGGACCTCTTCCATTGTTCTAGGAATTCTGCTGAAGTTTAAAAATTCATCTGAACTCTTCCATTATTCTCGGAATTCGTGTGAATTTTAAAAATGCTTCGGAACTCTTCTATTGTTCTCGGAATTCCGCTGAAGTTTAAAAATGCTTAAAATCTCTTACATTGTACTCGGAATTCCGCTGAAGTTTAAAAATGCTTCGGAACTCTTCCATTGCTCTCGGAATTCTGCTGAAGTTTAAAAATGCTTCAGAACTCTTACATTGTTCTCGGAATTCTGCTGACGTTTAAAAATGCTTCGGAACTCTTCCATTGTTCTCTGAATTCCGCTGACGTTTAAAAATGCTTCGGTACTCTTCCTTTGTTCTCGGAATTCTGCTGACATATAAAAATGCTTCGGAAATCTTGCATTGTTCTCGGCATTCCGCTGACGTTTAAAAATGCTTCGGAACTCTTCAATTGTTCTCGGAATTCTGCCGAACTTTTAAAATGCTTTGTAACTCTTCCATTGCTCTCGGAATTCTGCTGAAGTTTAAAAATGCTTCAGAACTCTTCCATTGTTCTCGGAATTCTGCTGTAGTTTAAAAATGCTTCGGAACTCTTCCATTGTTCTCAGAATTCCGCTGACGTTTAAAAATGCTTCGGAAATCTTCCATTGTTTTCAAAATTCCGCTGACGTTTAAAAATGCTTCAGAACTCTTCCATTGTTCTCGGAATTCCGCTGACGTTTTAAAATGCTTCGGTACTCTTCCATTGTTCTCGGAATTCCGCTGACATATAAAAATGCTTCGGAAATCTTGCATTGTTCTCGGCATTCCGCTGACGTTTAAAAATGCTTCGGAACTCTTCCATTGTTCTCAGAATTCCGCTGATGTTTAAAAATGCTTCGGAAATCTTCCATTGTTTTCAAAATTCCGCTGATGTTTAAAAATGCTTCAGAACTCTTCCATTGTTCTCGGAATTCCGCTGACGTTTAAAAATGCTTTGGAACTCTTCCATTATTCTCGGAATTCTGCTGAAGTTTAAAAATGCTTCGGAACTCTTCCATTGTTCTCAGAATTCCGCTGACGTTTAAAAATGCTTCGGTACTCTTCCATTGTTCTCGGAATTCCGTTGAAGTTTAAAGATGCTTTGAAACTCTTCCATTGTTCTCGGAATTCCGTTGAAGTTTAAAAATGCTTCAGAACTCTTACATTGTTCTCGGAATTCTGCTGAAGTTTAAAAATGCTTCGGTACTCTTCCATTGTTCTCGGAATTCCGCTGACATATAAAAATGCTTTGGAAATCTTGCATTGTTCTCGGCATTCCGCTGACGTTTAAAAATGCTTCGGAACTCTTCCATTGTTCTCAGAATTCCGCTGACGTTTAAAAATGCTTCGGAAATCTTCCATTGTTTTCAAAATTCCGCTGACGTTTAAAAATGCTTCGGTACTCTTCCATTGTTCTCGGAATTCCGTTGAAGTTTAAAGATGCTTCGAAACTCTTCCATTGTTCTCGGAATTCCGTTGAAGTTTAAAAATGCTTCGAAACTCTTCCATTGTTCTCGGAATTCTGCTGAAGTTTAAAAATGCTTCGGAACTCTTTCATTGTTCTCAGAATTCCGCTGACATTTAAAAATGCTTTGGTACTCTTCCATTGTTCTCTGAATTCCGCTGACATATAAAAATGCTTCGGAAATCTTGCATTGTTCTCGGCATTCCGCTGACGTTTAAAAATGCTTCGGAACTCTTCAATTGTTCTCGGAATTCTGCCGAACTTTTAAAATGCTTTGTAACTCTTCCATTGCTCTCGGAATTCTGCTGAAGTTTAAAAATGCTTCAGAACTCTTCCATTGTTCTCGGAATTCTGCTGTAGTTTAAAAATGCTTCGGAACTCTTCCATTGTTCTCAGAATTCCGCTGACGTTTAAAAATGCTTCGGAAATCTTCCATTGTTTTCAAAATTCCGCTGACGTTTAAAAATGCTTCAGAACTCTTCCATTGTTCTCGGAATTCCGCTGACGTTTTAAAATGCTTCGGTACTCTTCCATTGTTCTCGGAATTCCGCTGACATATAAAAATGCTTCGGAAATCTTGCATTGTTCTCGGCATTCCGCTGACGTTTAAAAATGCTTCGGAACTCTTCCATTGTTCTCAGAATTCCGCTGATGTTTAAAAATGCTTCGGAAATCTTCCATTGTTTTCAAAATTCCGCTGATGTTTAAAAATGCTTCAGAACTCTTCCATTGTTCTCGGAATTCCGCTGACGTTTAAAAATGCTTTGGAACTCTTCCATTATTCTCGGAATTCTGCTGAAGTTTAAAAATGCTTCGGAAATCTTGCATTGTTCTCGGCATTCCGCTGACGTTTAAAAATGCTTCGGAACTCTTCAATTGTTCTCGGAATTCTGCTGAACTTTTAAAATGCTTTGGAACTCTTCCATTGCTCTCGGAATTCTGCTGAAGTTTAAAAATGCTTCAGAACTCTTACATTGTTCTCGGAATTCTGCTGAAGTTTAAAAATGCTTCGGTACTCTTCCATTGTTCTCGGAATTCCGCTGACATATAAAAATGCTTTGGAAATCTTGCATTGTTCTCGGCATTCCGCTGACGTTTAAAAATGCTTCGGAACTCTTCCATTGTTCTCAGAATTCCGCTGACGTTTAAAAATGCTTCGGAAATCTTCCATTGTTTTCAAAATTCCGCTGACGTTTAAAAATGCTTCGGTACTCTTCCATTGTTCTCGGAATTCCGTTGAAGTTTAAAGATGCTTCGAAACTCTTCCATTGTTCTCGGAATTCCGTTGAAGTTTAAAAATGCTTCGAAACTCTTCCATTGTTCTCGGAATTCTGCTGAAGTTTAAAAATGCTTCGGAACTCTTTCATTGTTCTCAGAATTCCGCTGACATTTAAAAATGCTTTGGTACTCTTCCATTGTTCTCTGAATTCCGCTGACATATAAAAATGCTTCGGAAATCTTGCATTGTTCTCGGCATTCCGCTGACGTTTAAAAATGCTTCGGAACTCTTCAATTGTTCTCGGAATTCTGCTGAACTTTTAAAATGCTTTGGAACTCTTCCATTGCTCTCGGAATTCTGCTGAAGTTTAAAAATGCTTCAGAACTCTTACATTGTTCTCGGAATTCTGCTGAAGTTTAAAAATGCTTCGGTACTCTTCCATTGTTCTCGGAATTCCGCTGACATATAAAAATGCTTTGGAAATCTTGCATTGTTCTCGGCATTCCGCTGACGTTTAAAAATGCTTCGGAACTCTTCCCTTGTTCTCAGAATTCCGCTGACGTTTAAAAATGCTTCGGAAATCTTCCATTGTTTTCAAAATTCCGCTGATGTTTAAAAATGCTTCAGAACTCTTCCATTGTTCTCGGAATTCTGCTGACGTTTAAAAATGCTTAAAATCTCTTACATTGTACTCGGAATTCCGCTGAAGTTTAAAAATGCTTCGGAACTCTTCCATTGCTCTCGGAATTCTGCTGAAGTTTAAAAATGCTTCAGAACTCTTACATTGTTCTCGGAATTCTGCTGACGTTTAAAAATGCTTCGGAACTCTTCCATTGTTCTCTGAATTCCGCTGACGTTTAAAAATGCTTCGGTACTCTTCCTTTGTTCTCGGAATTCTGCTGACATATAAAAATGCTTCGGAAATCTTGCATTGTTCTCGGCATTCCGCTGACGTTTAAAAATGCTTCGGAACTCTTCAATTGTTCTCGGAATTCTGCCGAACTTTTAAAATGCTTTGTAACTCTTCCATTGCTCTCGGAATTCTGCTGAAGTTTAAAAATGCTTCAGAACTCTTCCATTGTTCTCGGAATTCTGCTGTAGTTTAAAAATGCTTCGGAACTCTTCCATTGTTCTCAGAATTCCGCTGACGTTTAAAAATGCTTCGGAAATCTTCCATTGTTTTCAAAATTCCGCTGACGTTTAAAAATGCTTCAGAACTCTTCCATTGTTCTCGGAATTCCGCTGACGTTTTAAAATGCTTCGGTACTCTTCCATTGTTCTCGGAATTCCGCTGACATATAAAAATGCTTCGGAAATCTTGCATTGTTCTCGGCATTCCGCTGACGTTTAAAAATGCTTCGGAACTCTTCCATTGTTCTCAGAATTCCGCTGATGTTTAAAAATGCTTCGGAAATCTTCCATTGTTTTCAAAATTCCGCTGATGTTTAAAAATGCTTCAGAACTCTTCCATTGTTCTCGGAATTCCGCTGACGTTTAAAAATGCTTTGGAACTCTTCCATTATTCTCGGAATTCTGCTGAAGTTTAAAAATGCTTCGGAACTCTTCCATTGTTCTCAGAATTCCGCTGACGTTTAAAAATGCTTCGGTACTCTTCCATTGTTCTCGGAATTCCGTTGAAGTTTAAAGATGCTTCGAAACTCTTCCATTGTTCTCGGAATTCCGTTGAAGTTTAAAAATGCTTCAGAACTCTTACATTGTTCTCGGAATTCTGCTGAAGTTTAAAAATGCTTCGGTACTCTTCCATTGTTCTCGGAATTCCGCTGACATATAAAAATGCTTTGGAAATCTTGCATTGTTCTCGGCATTCCGCTGACGTTTAAAAATGCTTCGGAACTCTTCCATTGTTCTCAGAATTCCGCTGACGTTTAAAAATGCTTCGGAAATCTTCCATTGTTTTCAAAATTCCGCTGACGTTTAAAAATGCTTCGGTACTCTTCCATTGTTCTCGGAATTCCGTTGAAGTTTAAAGATGCTTCGAAACTCTTCCATTGTTCTCGGAATTCCGTTGAAGTTTAAAAATGCTTCGAAACTCTTCCATTGTTCTCGGAATTCTGCTGAAGTTTAAAAATGCTTCGGAACTCTTTCATTGTTCTCAGAATTCCGCTGACATTTAAAAATGCTTTGGTACTCTTCCATTGTTCTCTGAATTCCGCTGACATATAAAAATGCTTCGGAAATCTTGCATTGTTCTCGGCATTCCGCTGACGTTTAAAAATGCTTCGGAACTCTTCAATTGTTCTCGGAATTCTGCCGAACTTTTAAAATGCTTTGTAACTCTTCCATTGCTCTCGGAATTCTGCTGAAGTTTAAAAATGCTTCAGAACTCTTCCATTGTTCTCGGAATTCTGCTGTAGTTTAAAAATGCTTCGGAACTCTTCCATTGTTCTCAGAATTCCGCTGACGTTTAAAAATGCTTCGGAAATCTTCCATTGTTTTCAAAATTCCGCTGACGTTTAAAAATGCTTCAGAACTCTTCCATTGTTCTCGGAATTCCGCTGACGTTTTAAAATGCTTCGGTACTCTTCCATTGTTCTCGGAATTCCGCTGACATATAAAAATGCTTCGGAAATCTTGCATTGTTCTCGGCATTCCGCTGACGTTTAAAAATGCTTCGGAACTCTTCCATTGTTCTCAGAATTCCGCTGATGTTTAAAAATGCTTCGGAAATCTTCCATTGTTTTCAAAATTCCGCTGATGTTTAAAAATGCTTCAGAACTCTTCCATTGTTCTCGGAATTCCGCTGACGTTTAAAAATGCTTTGGAACTCTTCCATTATTCTCGGAATTCTGCTGAAGTTTAAAAATGCTTCGGAAATCTTGCATTGTTCTCGGCATTCCGCTGACGTTTAAAAATGCTTCGGAACTCTTCAATTGTTCTCGGAATTCTGCTGAACTTTTAAAATGCTTTGGAACTCTTCCATTGCTCTCGGAATTCTGCTGAAGTTTAAAAATGCTTCAGAACTCTTACATTGTTCTCGGAATTCTGCTGAAGTTTAAAAATGCTTCGGTACTCTTCCATTGTTCTCGGAATTCCGCTGACATATAAAAATGCTTTGGAAATCTTGCATTGTTCTCGGCATTCCGCTGACGTTTAAAAATGCTTCGGAACTCTTCCATTGTTCTCAGAATTCCGCTGACGTTTAAAAATGCTTCGGAAATCTTCCATTGTTTTCAAAATTCCGCTGACGTTTAAAAATGCTTCGGTACTCTTCCATTGTTCTCGGAATTCCGTTGAAGTTTAAAGATGCTTCGAAACTCTTCCATTGTTCTCGGAATTCCGTTGAAGTTTAAAAATGCTTCGAAACTCTTCCATTGTTCTCGGAATTCTGCTGAAGTTTAAAAATGCTTCGGAACTCTTTCATTGTTCTCAGAATTCCGCTGACATTTAAAAATGCTTTGGTACTCTTCCATTGTTCTCTGAATTCCGCTGACATATAAAAATGCTTCGGAAATCTTGCATTGTTCTCGGCATTCCGCTGACGTTTAAAAATGCTTCGGAACTCTTCAATTGTTCTCGGAATTCTGCTGAACTTTTAAAATGCTTTGGAACTCTTCCATTGCTCTCGGAATTCTGCTGAAGTTTAAAAATGCTTCAGAACTCTTACATTGTTCTCGGAATTCTGCTGAAGTTTAAAAATGCTTCGGTACTCTTCCATTGTTCTCGGAATTCCGCTGACATATAAAAATGCTTTGGAAATCTTGCATTGTTCTCGGCATTCCGCTGACGTTTAAAAATGCTTCGGAACTCTTCCCTTGTTCTCAGAATTCCGCTGACGTTTAAAAATGCTTCGGAAATCTTCCATTGTTTTCAAAATTCCGCTGATGTTTAAAAATGCTTCAGAACTCTTCCATTGTTCTCGGAATTCCGCTGACGTTTAAAAATGCTTTGGAACTCTTCCATTGTTCTTGGAATTCTGCTGAAGTTAAAAATGCTTCGGAACTCTTCCATTGTTCTCAGAATTCCGCTGACGTTTAAAAATGCTTCGGTACTCTTCCATTGTTCTCGGAATTCCACTGACATATAAAAATGCTTCGGAAATCTTGCATTGTTCTCGGCATTCCGCTGACGTTTAAAAATGCTTCGGAACTCTTCAATTGTTCTCGGAATTCTGCTGAACTTTTAAAATGCTTTGGAACTCTTCCATTGCTCTCGGAATTCTGCTGAAGTTTAAAAATGCTTCGGAACTCTTCCATTGTTCTCAGAATTCTGCTGAAGTTTAAAAATGTTTTGGAACTCTTCCATTGTTCTCAGAATTCCGCTGACGTTTAAAAATGCTTCGGAAATCTTCCATTGTTTTCAAAATTCCGCTGACATACAAAAATGCTTCGGAAATCTTGCATTGTTCTCGGCATTCCGCTGACGTTTAAAAATGCTTCAGAATTCTTCAATTGTTCTCGGAATTCTGCTGAACTTTTAAAATGCTTTGGAACTCTTCCATTGCTCTTGGAATTCTGCTGAAGTTTAAAAATGCTTCGGAACTCTTCCATTGTTCTCGGAATTCCGTTGAAGTTTAAAAATGCTTCGAAACTCTTCCATTGTTCTCGGAATTCTGCTGAAGTTTAAAAATGCTTCGGAACTCTTCCATTATTCTCAGAATTCCGCTAACGTTTAAAAATGCTTCGGAAATCTTCCATTGTTTTCAAAATTCCGCTGACGCTTAAAAATGCTTCAGAACTCTTCCATTGTTCTCTGAATTCCGCTGACGTTTAATAATGCTTCGCAACTCTTTCATTGTACTCGGAATTCCGCTAACGTTTAAAAATGCTTCGGAACTCTTCCATTGTTCTCGGAATTCCGTTGAAGTTTAAAAATGCTTCGAAACTCTTCCATTGTTCTGGGAATTCTGCTGAAGTTTAAAAATGCTTCAGAACTCTTCCATTGTTCTCGGAATTCCGCAGACGTTTAAGAATGCTTCGCAACTCTTTCATTGTTCTCGGAATTCCGCTGATGTTTAAAAATGCTTCAGAACTCTTACATTGTTCTCGGAATTCTGCTGAAGTTTAAAAATGCTTCGGTACTCTTCCATTGTTCTCGGAATTCCGCTGACATATAAAAATGCTTTGGAAATCTTGCATTGTTCTCGGCATTCCGCTGACGTTTAAAAATGCTTCGGAACTCTTCCATTGTTCTCAGAATTCCGCTGACATTTAAAAATGCTTAGGAAATCTTCCATTGTTTTCAAAATTCTGCTGAAGTTTAAAAATGCTTCGGAACTCTTCCATTGTTCTCGGAATTCCGCTGACATATAAAAATGCTTCGGAAATCTTGCATTGTTCTCGGCATTCCGCTGAAGTTTAAAAATGCTTCGGACCTCTTCCATTGTTCTAGGAATTCTGCTGAAGTTTAAAAATTCATCTGAACTCTTCCATTATTCTCGGAATTCGTGTGAATTTTAAAAATGCTTCGGAACTCTTCTATTGTTCTCGGAATTCCGCTGAAGTTTAAAAATGCTTAAAATCTCTTACATTGTACTCGGAATTCCGCTGAAGTTTAAAAATGCTTCGGAACTCTTCCATTGCTCTCGGAATTCTGCTGAAGTTTAAAAATGCTTCAGAACTCTTACATTGTTCTCGGAATTCTGCTGACGTTTAAAAATGCTTCGGAACTCTTCCATTGTTCTCTGAATTCCGCTGACGTTTAAAAATGCTTCGGTACTCTTCCTTTGTTCTCGGAATTCCGCTGACATATAAAAATGCTTCGGAAATCTTGCACTGTTCTCGGCATTCCGCTGACGTTTAAAAATGCTTCGGAACTCTTCAATTGTTCTCGGAATTCTGCCGAACTTTTAAAATGCTTTGGAACTCTTCCATTGCTCTCGGAATTCTGCTGAAGTTTAAAAATGCTTCAGAACTCTTCCATTGTTCTCGGAATTCTGCTGTAGTTTAAAAATGCTTTGGAACTCTTCCATTGTTCTCAGAATTCCGCTGACGTTTAAAAATGCTTCGGAAATCTTCCATTGTTTTCAAAATTCCGCTGACGTTTAAAAATGCTTCAGAACTCTTCCATTGTTCTCGGAATTCCGCTGACGTTTTAAAATGCTTCGGTACTCTTCCATTGTTCTCGGAATTCCGCTGACATATAAAAATGCTTCGGAAATCTTGCATTGTTCTCGGCATTCCGCTGACGTTTAAAAATGCTTCGGAACTCTTCCATTGTTCTCAGAATTCCGCTGATGTTTAAAAATGCTTCGGAAATCTTCCATTGTTTTCAAAATTCCGCTGACGTTTAAAAATGCTTCAGAACTCTTCCATTGTTCTCGGAATTCCGCTGACGTTTAAAAATGCTTTGGAACTCTTCCATTATTCTCGGAATTCTGCTGAAGTTTAAAAATGCTTCGGAACTCTTCCATTGTTCTCAGAATTCCGCTGACGTTTAAAAATGCTTCGGTACTCTTCCATTGTTCTCGGAATTCCGTTGAAGTTTAAAAATGCTTCGAAACTCTTCCATTGTTCTCGGAATTCCGTTGAAGTTTAAAAATGCTTCGAAACTCTTCCATTGTTCTCGGAATTCTGCTGAAGTTTAAAAATGCTTCGGAACTCTTTCATTGTTCTCAGAATTCCGCTGACATTTAAAAATGCTTTGGTACTCTTCCATTGTTCTCTGAATTCCGCTGACATATAAAAATGCTTCGGAAATCTTGCATTGTTCTCGGCATTCCGCTGACGTTTAAAAATGCTTCGGAACTCTTCAATTGTTCTCGGAATTCTGCTGAACTTTTAAAATGCTTTGGAACTCTTCCATTGCTCTCGGAATTCTGCTGAAGTTTAAAAATGCTTCAGAACTCTTACATTGTTCTCGGAATTCTGCTGAAGTTTAAAAATGCTTCGGTACTCTTCCATTGTTCTCGGAATTCCGCTGACATATAAAAATGCTTCGGAAATCTTGCATTGTTCTCGGCATTCCGCTGACGTTTAAACATGCTTCGGAACTCTTCCATTGTTCTCAGAATTCCGCTGACGTTTAAAAATGCTTCGGTACTCTTCCATTGTTCTCGGAATTCCACTGACATATAAAAATGCTTCGGAAATCTTGCATTGTTCTCGGCATTCCGCTGACGTTTAAAAATGCTTCGGAACTCTTCCATTGTTCTCGGAATTCCGCTGACATATAAAAATGCTTCGGAAATCTTGCATTGTTCTCGGCATTCCGCTGACGTTTAAAAATGCTTCGGAACTCTTCCATTGTTCTCGGAATTCCGCTGACATATAAAAATGCTTCGGAAATCTTGCATTGTTCTCGGCATTCCGCTGAAGTTTAAAAATGCTTCGGACCTCTTCCATTGTTCTAGGAATTCTGCTGAAGTTTAAAAATTCATCTGAACTCTTCCATTATTCTCGGAATTCGTGTGAATTTTAAAAATGCTTCGGAACTCTTCTATTGTTCTCGGAATTCCGCTGAAGTTTAAAAATGCTTAAAATCTCTTACATTGTACTCGGAATTCCGCTGAAGTTTAAAAATGCTTCGGAACTCTTCCATTGCTCTCGGAATTCTGCTGAAGTTTAAAAATGCTTCAGAACTCTTACATTGTTCTCGGAATTCTGCTGACGTTTAAAAATGCTTCGGAACTCTTCCATTGTTCTCTGAATTCCGCTGACGTTTAAAAATGCTTCGGTACTCTTCCTTTGTTCTCGGAATTCCGCTGACATATAAAAATGCTTCGGAAATCTTGCACTGTTCTCGGCATTCCGCTGACGTTTAAAAATGCTTCGGAACTCTCCCATTGTTCTCAGAATTCCGCTGATGTTTAAAAATGCTTCGGAAATCTTCCATTGTTTTCAAAATTCCGCTGACGTTTAAAAATGCTTCAGAACTCTTCCATTGTTCTCGGAATTCCGCTGACGTTTAAAAATGCTTTGGAACTCTTCCATTATTCTCGGAATTCTGCTGAAGTTTAAAAATGCTTCGGAACTCTTCCATTGTTCTCAGAATTCCGCTGACGTTTAAAAATGCTTCGGTACTCTTCCATTGTTCTCGGAATTCCGTTGAAGTTTAAAAATGCTTCGAAACTCTTCCATTGTTCTCGGAATTCCGTTGAAGTTTAAAAATGCTTCGAAACTCTTCCATTGTTCTCGGAATTCTGCTGAAGTTTAAAAATGCTTCGGAACTCTTTCATTGTTCTCAGAATTCCGCTGACATTTAAAAATGCTTTGGTACTCTTCCATTGTTCTCTGAATTCCGCTGACATATAAAAATGCTTCGGAAATCTTGCATTGTTCTCGGCATTCCGCTGACGTTTAAAAATGCTTCGGAACTCTTCAATTGTTCTCGGAATTCTGCTGAACTTTTAAAATGCTTTGGAACTCTTCCATTGCTCTCGGAATTCTGCTGAAGTTTAAAAATGCTTCAGAACTCTTACATTGTTCTCGGAATTCTGCTGAAGTTTAAAAATGCTTCGGTACTCTTCCATTGTTCTCGGAATTCCGCTGACATATAAAAATGCTTCGGAAATCTTGCATTGTTCTCGGCATTCCGCTGACGTTTAAACATGCTTCGGAACTCTTCCATTGTTCTCAGAATTCCGCTGACGTTTAAAAATGCTTCGGAAATCTTCCATTGTTTTCAAAATTCCGCTGATGTTTAAAAATGCTTCAGAACTCTTCCATTGTTCTCGGAATTCCGCTGACGTTTAAAAATGCTTCGGAACTCTTCCATTGTTCTCAGAATTCCGCTGATGTTTAAAAATGCTTCGGTACTCTTCCATTGTTCTCGGAATTCCACTGACATATAAAAATGCTTCGGAAATCTTGCATTGTTCTCGGCATTCCGCTGACGTTTAAAAATGCTTCGGAACTCTTCAATTGTTCTCGGAATTCTGCTGAACTTTTAAAATGCTTTGGAACTCTTCCATTGCTCTCGGAATTCTGCTGAAGTTTAAAAATGCTTCGGAACTCTTCCATTGTTCTCGGAATTCTGCTGAAGTTTAAAAATGTTTTGGAACTCTTCCATTGTCCTCAGAATTCCGCTGACGTTTAAAAATGATTCGGAAATCTTCCATTGTTTTCAAAATTCCGCTGACATATAAAAATGCTTCGGAAATCTTGCATTGTTCTTGGCATTCCGCTGACGTTTAAAAATGCTTCAGAATTCTTCAATTGTTCTCGGAATTCTGCTGAACTTTTAAAATGCTTTGAAACTCTTCCATTGCTCTCGGAATTCTGCTGAAGTTTAAAAATGCTTCGGAACTCTTCCATTGTTCTCGGAATTCCGTTGAAGTTTAAAAATGCTTCGAAACTCTTCCATTGTTCTCGGAATTCTGCTGAAGTTTAAAAATGCTTCGGAACTCTTCCATTGTTCTCGGAATTCCGCTGACATATAAAAATGCTTCGGAAATCTTGCATTGTTCTCGGCATTCCGCTGACGTTTAAAAATGCTTCGGAACTCTTCAATTGTTCTCGGAATTCTGCTGAACTTTTAAAATGCTTTGGAACTCTTCCATTGCTCTCGCAATTCTGCTGACGTTTAAAAATGCTTCGGAACTCTTCCATTGTTCTCGGAATTCTGCTGACGTTTAAAAATGCTTTGGTACTCTTCCATTGTTCTCTGAATTCCGCTGACATATAAAAATGCTTCGGAAATCTTGCATTGTTCTCGGCATTCCGCTGACGTTTAAAAATGCTTCGGAACTCTTCAATTGTTCTCGGAATTCTGCTGAACTTTTAAAATGCTTTGGAACTCTTCCATTGCTCTCGGAATTCTGCTGAAGTTTAAAAATGCTTCAGAACTCTTACATTGTTCTCGGAATTCTGCTGAAGTTTAAAAATGCTTTGGTACTCTTCCATTGTTCTCGGAATTCCGCTGACATATAAAAATGCTTCGGAAATCTTGCATTGTTCTCGGCATTCCGCTGACGTTTAAACATGCTTCGGAACTCTTCCATTGTTCTCAGAATTCCGCTGACGTTTAAAAATGCTTCGGAAATCTTCCATTGTTTTCAAAATTCCGCTGATGTTTAAAAATGCTTCAGAACTCTTCCATTGTTCTCGGAATTCCGCTGACGTTTAAAAATGCTTCGGAACTCTTCCATTGTTCTCAGAATTCCGCTGATGTTTAAAAATGCTTCGGTACTCTTCCATTGTTCTCGGAATTCCACTGACATATAAAAATGCTTCGGAAATCTTGCATTGTTCTCGGCATTCCGCTGACGTTTAAAAATGCTTCGGAACTCTTCAATTGTTCTCGGAATTCTGCTGAACTTTTAAAATGCTTTGGAACTCTTCCATTGCTCTCGGAATTCTGCTGAAGTTTAAAAATGCTTCGGAACTCTTCCATTGTTCTCGGAATTCTGCTGAAGTTTAAAAATGTTTTGGAACTCTTCCATTGTTCTCAGAATTCCGCTGACGTTTAAAAATGCTTCGGAAATCTTGCATTGTTCTCGGCATTCCGCTCACGTTTAAAAATGCTTCGGAACTCTTCCATTGTTTTCAAAATTCCGCTGACGTTTAAAAATGCTTCAGAACTCTTCCATTGTTCTCGGAATTCCGCTGACGTTTAAAAATGCTTCAGAACTCTTCCATTGTTCTCGGAATTCCGCTGACGTTTAATAATGCTTCGCAACTCTTTCATTGTACTCGGAATTCCGCTAACGTTTAAAAATGCTTCGGAACTCTTCCATTGTTCTCGGAATTCCGTTGAAGTTTAAAAATGCTTCGAAACTCTTCCATTGTTCTGGGAATTTTGCTGAAGTTTAAAAATGCTTCAGAACTCTTCCATTGTTCTCGGAATTCCGCTGACGTTTAATAATGCTTCGCAACTCTTTCATTGTTCTCGGAATTCCGCTGATGTTTAAAAATGCTTCGGAACTCTTCCATTGTTCTCGGAATTCTGTTGAAGTTTAAAAATGCTTCTTAACTCTTCCATTGTTCTCGGAATTCTGCTGAAGTTTAAAAATGCTTCGGAACTCTTCCATTGTTCTCGGAATTCCGCTGACATATAAAAATGCTTCGGAAATCTTGCATTGTTCTCGGCATTCCGCTGACGTTTAAAAATGCTTCGGAACTCTTCAATTGTTCTCGGAATTCTGCTGAACTTTTAAAATGCTTTGGAACTCTTCCATTGCTCTCGCAATTCTGCTGACGTTTAAAAATGCTTCGGAACTCTTCCATTGTTCTCGGAATTCTGCTGACGTTTAAAAATGCTTCGGAACTCTTCCATTGTTCTCGGAATTCCGCTGACGTTTAAAAATGCTTCACAACTCTTCCATTGTTCTCGGAATTCCGCTGACTTTTAAAAATACTTCGAAACTCTTCCATTGTTCTCCAAATTCCGCTGAAGTTTAAAAATGCTTCGGAACCCTTCCATTGTTCTCGGAATTCTGCTGAAGTTTAAAAATGCTTCGGAACTCTTCCATTGTTCTCAGAATTCTGCTGACGTTTAAAAATGCTTCGGAACTCTTCCATTGTTCTCGGAATTCCGCTGAAGTTTAAAAATGCTTCAGACCTCTTCCATTGTTCTAGGAATTCTGCTGAAGTTTAAAAATTCATCTGAACTCTTCCATTATTCTCGGAATTCGTGTGAATTTTAAAAATGCTTCGGAACTCTTCTATTATTCTCGGAATTCCGCTGAAGTTTAAAAATGCTTAAAATCTCTTACATTGTACTCGGAATTCCGCTGAAGTTTAAAAATGCTTCGGAACTCTTCCATTGCTCTCGGAATTCTGCTGAAGTTTAAAAATGCTTCAGAACTCTTACATTGTTCTCGGAATTCTGCTGACGTTTAAAAATGCTTCGGAACTCTTCCATTGTTCTCTGAATTCCGCTGACGTTTAAAAATGCTTCGGTACTCTTCCTTTGTTCTCGGAATTCCGCTGACATATAAAAATGCTTCGGAAATCTTGCATTGTTCTCGGCATTCCGCTGACGTTTAAAAATGCTTCGGAACTCTTCAATTGTTCTCGGAATTCTGCCGAACTTTTAAAATGCTTTGGAACTCTTCCATTGCTCTCGGAATTCTGCTGAAGTTTAAAAATGCTTCAGAACTCTTCCATTGTTCTCGGAATTCTGCTGTAGTTTAAAAATGCTTCGGAACTCTTCCATTGTTCTCAGAATTCCGCTGACGTTTAAAAATGCTTCGGAAATCTTCCATTCTTTTCAAAATTCCGCTGACGTTTAAAAATGCTTCAGAACTCTTCCATTGTTCTCGGAATTCCGCTGACGTTTTAAAATGCTTCGGTACTCTTCCATTGTTCTCGGATTTCCGCTGACATATAAAAATGCTTCGGAAATCTTGCATTGTTCTCGGCATTCCGCTGACGTTTAAAAATGCTTCGGAACTCTTCCATTGTTCTCAGAATTCCGCTGACGTTTAAAAATGCTTCGGAAATCTTCCATTGTTTTCAAAATTCCGCTGACGTTTAAAAATGCTTCAGAACTCTTCCATTGTTCTCGGAATTCCGTTGAAGTTTAAAAATGCTTCGAAACTCTTCCATTGTTCTCGGAATTCCGTTGAAGTTTAAAAATGCTTCGAAACTCTTCCATTGTTCTTGGAATTCTGCTGAAGTTTAAAAATGCTTCGGAACTCTTTCATTGTTCTCAGAATTCCGCTGACATTTAAAAATGCTTTGGTACTCTTCCATTGTTCTCTGAATTCCGCTGACATATAAAAATGCTTCGGAAATCTTGCATTGTTCTCGGCATTCCGCTGACGTTTAAAAATGCTTCGGAACTCTTCAATTGTTCTCGGAATTCTGCTGAACTTTTAAAATGCTTTGGAACTCTTCCATTGCTCTCGGAATTCTGCTGAAGTTTAAAAATGCTTCAGAACTCTTACATTGTTCTCGGAATTCTGCTGAAGTTTAAAAATGCTTCGGTACTCTTCCATTGTTCTCGGAATTCCGCTGACATATAAAAATGCTTCGGAAATCTTGCATTGTTCTCGGCATTCCGCTGACGTTTAAAAATGCTTCGGAACTCTTCCATTGTTCTCAAAATTCCGCTGACGTTTAAAAATGCTTCGGAAATCTTCCATTGTTTTCAAAATTCCGCTGATGTTTAAAAATGCTTCAGAACTCTTCCATTGTTCTCGGAATTCCGCTGACGTTTAAAAATGCTTTGGAACTCTTCCATTGTTCTTGGAATTCTGCTGAAGTTAAAAATGCTTCGGAACTCTTCCATTGTTCTCAGAATTCCGCTGACGTTTAAAAATGCTTCGGTACTCTTCCATTGTTTTCGGAATTCCACTGACATATAAAAATGCTTCGGAAATCTTGCATTGTTCTCGGCATTCCGCTGACGTTTAAAAATGCTTCGGAACTCTTCAATTGTTCTCGGAATTCTGCTGAACTTTTAAAATGCTTTGGAACTCTTCCATTGCTCTCGGAATTCTGCTGAAGTTTAAAAATGCTTCGGAACTCTTCCATTGTTCTCGGAATTCTGCTGAAGTTTAAAAATGTTTTGGAACTCTTCCATTGTTCTCAGAATTCCGCTGACGTTTAAAAATGCTTCGGAAATCTTCCATTGTTTTCAAAATTCCGCTGACATATAAAAATGCTTCGGAAATCTTGCATTGTTCTCGGCATTCCGCTGACGTTTAAAAATGCTTCAGAATTCTTCAATTGTTCTCGGAATTCTGCTGAACTTTTAAAATGCTTTGGAACTCTTCCATTGCTCTCGGAATTCTGCTGAAGTTTAAAAATGCTTCGAAACTCTTCCATTGTTCTCGGAATTCTGCAGAAGTTTAAAAATGCTTCGGAACTCTTCCATTGTTCTCAGAATTCCGCTAACGTTTAAAAATGCTTCGGAAATCTTCCATTGTTTTCAAAATTCCGCTGACGCTTAAAAATGCTTCAGAACTCTTCCATTGTTCTCTGAATTCCGCTGACGTTTAATAATGCTTCGCTACTCTTTCATTGTACTCGGAATTCCGCTAACGTTTAAAAATGGTTCGGAACTCTTCCATTGTTCTCGGAATTCCGTTGAAGTTTAAAAATGCTTCGAAACTCTTCCATTGTTCTGGGAATTCTGCTGAAGTTTAAAAATGCTTCAGAACTCTTCCATTGTTCTCGGAATTCCGCTGACGTTTAATAATGCTTCGCAACTCTTTCATTGTTCTCGGAATTCCGCTGACTTTTAAAAATACTTCGAAACTCTTCCATTGTTCTCCAAATTCCGCTGAAGTTTAAAAATGCTTCGGAACCCTTCCATTGTTCTCGGAATTCTGCTGAAGTTTAAAAATGCTTCGGAACTCTTCCATTGTTCTCAGAATTCTGCTGACGTTTAAAAATGCTTCGGAACTCTTCCATTGTTCTCGGAATTCCGCTGAAGTTTAAAAATGCTTCGGACCTCTTCCATTGTTCTAGGAATTCTGCTGAAGTTTAAAAATTCATCTGAACTCTTCCATTATTCTCGGAATTCGTGTGAATTTTAAAAATGCTTCGGAACTCTTCTATTGTTCTCGGAATTCCGCTGAAGTTTAAAAATTCTTAAAATCTCTTACATTGTACTCGAAATTCCGCTGAAGTTTAAAAATGCTTCGGAACTCTTCCATTGCTCTCGGAATTCTGCTGAAGTTTAAAAATGCTTCAGAACTCTTACATTGTTCTCGGAATTCTGCTGACGTTTAAAAATGCTTCGGAACTCTTCCATTGTTCTCTGAATTCCGCTGATGTTTAAAAATGCTTCGGTACTCTTCCTTTGTTCTCGGAATTCCGCTGACATATAAAAATGCTTCGGAAATCTTGCATTGTTCTCGGCATTCCGCTGACGTTTAAAAATGCTTCGGAACTCTTCCATTGTTCTCAGAATTCCGCTGACGTTTAAAAATGCTTCGGAAATCTTCCATTGTTTTCAAAATTCCGCTGACGTTTAAAAATGCTTCAGAACTCTTCCATTGTTCTCGGAATTCCGCTGACGTTTAAAAATGCTTTGGAACTCTTCCATTATTCTCGGAATTCTGCTGAAGTTTAAAAATGCTTCGGAACTCTTCCATTGTTCTCAGAATTCCGCTGACGTTTAAAAATGCTTCTTTACTCTTCCATTGTTCTCGGAATTCCGCTGACATTCAAAAATGCTTCGGAAATCTTGCATTGTTCTCGGCATTCCGCTGACGTTTAAAAATGCTTCGGAACTCGTCAATTGTTCTCGGAATTCTGCTGAACTTTTAAAATGCTTTGAAACTCTTCCATTGCTCTCGGAATTCTGCTGAAGTTTAAAAATGCTTCAGAACTCTTCCATTGTTTTCGGAATTCTGCTGAAGTTTAAAAATGCTTCGGAACTCTTCCATTGTTCTCAGAATTCCACTGACGTTTAAAAATGCTTCGGAAATCTTCCATTGTTTTCAAAATTCCGCTGACGCTTAAAAATGCTTCAGAACTCTTCCATTGTTCTCGGAATTCCGCTGACGTTTAATAATGCTTCGCAACTTTTTCATTGTTCTCGGAATTCCGCTGACGGTTAAAAATGCTTCGGAACTCTTCCATTGTTCTCGGAATTCCGTTGAAGTTTAAAAATGCTTCGAAACTCTTCCATTGTTCTCGGAATTCCGCTGACATATAAAAATGCTTCGGAAATCTTGCATTGTTCTCGGCATTCCGCTGACGTTTAAAAATGCTTCGGAACTCTTCAATTGTTCTCGGAATTCTGCTGAACTTTTAAAATGCTTTGGAACTCTTCCATTGCTCTCGGAATTCTGCTGAAGTTTAAAAATGCTTCAGAACTCTTACATTGTTCTCAGAATTCTGCTGAAGTTTAAAAATGCTTCGGTACTCTTCCATTGTTCTCGGAATTCCGCTGACATATAAAAATTCTTCGGAAATCTTGCATTGTTCTCGGCATTCCGCTGACGTTTAAAAATGCTTCGGAACTCTTCCATTGTTCTCAGAATTCCGCTGACGTTTAAAAATGCTTAGGAAATCTTCCATTGTTTTCAAAATTCCGCTGACGTTTAAAAATGCTTCAGAACTCTTCCATTGTTCTCGGAATTCCGCTGACGTTTAAAAATGCTTTGGAACTCTTCCATTGTTCTTGGAATTCTGCTGAAGTTTAAAAATGCTTCGGAACTCTTCAATTGTTCTCGGAATTCTGCTGAACTTTTAAAATGCTTTGGAACTCTTCCATTGCTCTCGGAATTCTGCTGAAGTTTAAAAATGCTTCGGAACTCTTCCATTGTTCTCGGAATTCTGCTGAAGTTTAAAAATGTTTTGGAACTCTTCCATTGTTCTCAGAATTCCGCTGACGTTTAAAAATGCTTCGGAAATCTTCCATTGTTTTCAAAATTCCGCTGACATATAAAAATGCTTCGGAAATCTTGCATTGTTCTCGGCATTCCGCTGACGTTTAAAAATGCTTCAGATTCCTTCAATTGTTCTCGGAATTCTGCTGAACTTTTAAAATGCTTTGGAACTCTTCCATTGCTCTCGGAATTCTGCTGAAGTTTAAAAATGCTTCGGAACTCTTCCATTGTTCTCGGAATTCTGCTGAAGTTTAAAAATGCTTCGGAACTCTTCCATTGTTCTCGGAATTCCGTTGAAGTTTAAAAATGCTTCGAAACTCTTCCATTGTTCTCGGAATTCTGCTGAAGTTTAAAAATGCTTCTAAACTCTTCCATTGTTCTCAGAATTCCGCTAACGTTTAAAAATGCTTCAGAACTCTTCCATTGTTCTCGGAATTCCGCTGACGTTTAATAATGCTTCGCAACTCTTTCATTGTTCTCGGAATTCCGCTGATGTTTAAAAATGCTTCGGAACTCTTCCATTGTTCTCGGAATTCTGTTGAAGTTTAAAAATGCTTCTAAACTCTTCCATTGTTCTCGGAATTCTGCAGAAGTTTAAAAATGCTTCGGAACTCTTCTATTGTTCTCGGAATTCCGCTGACATATAAAAATGGTTCGGAACTCTTCCATTGCTCTCGCAATTCTGCTGACGTTTAAAAATGCTTCGGAACTCTTCCATTGTTCTCGGAATTCTGCTGACGTTTAAAAATGCTTCGGAACTCTTCCATTGTTCTCGGAATTCCGCTGACGTTTAAAAATGCTTCACAACTCTTCCATTGTTCTCGGAATTCCGCTGACGTTTAAAAATGCTTCACAACTCTTCCATTGTTCTCGGAATTCCGCTGACTTTTAAAAATACTTCGAAACTCTTCCATTGTTCTCCAAATTCCGCTGAAGTTTAAAAATGCTTCGGAACCCTTCCATTGTTCTCGGAATTCTGCTGAAGTTTAAAAATGCTTCGGAACTCTTCCATTGTTCTCAGAATTCTGCTGACGTTTAAAAATGCTTCGGAACTCTTCCATTGTTCTCGGAATTCCGCTGAAGTTTAAAAATGCTTCAGACCTCTTCCATTGTTCTAGGAATTCTGCTGAAGTTTAAAAATTCATCTGAACTCTTCCATTATTCTCGGAATTCGTGTGAATTTTAAAAATGCTTCGGAACTCTTCTATTGTTCTCGGAATTCCGCTGAAGTTTAAAAATGCTTAAAATCTCTTACATTGTACTCGGAATTCCGCTGAAGTTTAAAAATGCTTCGGAACTCTTCCATTGCTCTCGGAATTCTGCTGAAGTTTAAAAATGCTTCAGAACTCTTACATTGTTCTCGGAATTCTGCTGACGTTTAAAAATGCTTCGGAACTCTTCCATTGTTCTCTGAATTCCGCTGACGTTTAAAAATGCTTCGGTACTCTTCCTTTGTTCTCGGAATTCCGCTGACATATAAAAATGCTTCGGAAATCTTGCATTGTTCTCGGCATTCCGCTGACGTTTAAAAATGCTTCGGAACTCTTCAATTGTTCTCGGAATTCTGCCGAACTTTTAAAATGCTTTGGAACTCTTCCATTGCTCTCGGAATTCTGCTGAAGTTTAAAAATGCTTCAGAACTCTTCCATTGTTCTCGGAATTCTGCTGTAGTTTAAAAATGCTTCGGAACTCTTCCATTGTTCTCAGAATTCCGCTGACGTTTAAAAATGCTTCGGAAATCTTCCATTCTTTTCAAAATTCCGCTGACGTTTAAAAATGCTTCAGAACTCTTCCATTGTTCTCGGAATTCCGCTGACGTTTTAAAATGCTTCGGTACTCTTCCATTGTTCTCGGAATTCCGCTGACATATAAAAATGCTTCGGAAATCTTGCATTGTTCTCGGCATTCCGCTGACGTTTAAAAATGCTTCGGAACTCTTCCATTGTTCTCAGAATTCCGCTGATGTTTAAAAATGCTTCGGAAATCTTCCATTGTTTTCAAAATTCCGCTGACGTTTAAAAATGCTTCAGAACTCTTCCATTGTTCTCGGAATTCCGCTGACGTTTAAAAATGCTTTGGAACTCTTCCATTATTCTCGGAATTCTGCTGAAGTTTAAAAATGCTTCGGAACTCTTCCATTGTTCTCAGAATTCCGCTGACGTTTAAAAATGCTTCTTTACTCTTCCATTGTTCTCGGAATTCCGCTGACATATAAAAATGCTTCGGAAATCTTGCATTGTTCTCGGCATTCCGCTGACGTTTAAAAATGCTTCGGAACTCGTCAATTGTTCTCGGAATTCTGCTGAACTTTTAAAATGCTTTGGAACTCTTCCATTGCTCTCGGAATTCTGCTGAAGTTTAAAAATGCTTCAGAACTCTTCCATTGTTTTCGGAATTATGCTGAAGTTTAAAAATGCTTCGGAACTCTTCCATTGTTCTCGGAATTCCACTGACGCTTAAAAATGCTTCAGAACTCTTCCATTGTTCTCGGAATTCCGCTGACGTTTAATAATGCTTCGCAACTTTTTCATTGTTCTCGGAATTCTGCTGATGGTTAAAAATGCTTCGGAACTCTTCCATTGTTCTCGGAATTCCGTTGAAGTTTAAAAATGCTTCGAAACTCTTCCATTGTTCTCGGAATTCTGCTGAAGTTTAAAAATGCTTCGGAACTCTTTCATTGTTCTCAGAATTCCGCTGACATTTAAAAATGCTTTGGTACTCTTCCATTGTTCTCGGAATTCCGCTGACATATAAAAATGCTTCGGAAATCTTGCATTGTTCGCGGCATTCCGCTGACGTTTAAAAATGCTTCGGAACTCTTCAATTGTTCTCGGAATTCTGCTGAACTTTTAAAATGCTTTGGAACTCTTCCATTGCTCTTGGAATTCTGCTGAAGTTTAAAAATGCTTCAGAACTCTTACATTGTTCTCGGAATTCTGCTGAAGTTTAAAAATGCTTCGGTACTCTTCCATTGTTCTCGGAATTCCGCTGACATATAAAAATGCTTCGGAAATCTTGCATTGTTCTCGGCATTCCGCTGACGTTTAAAAATGCTTCAGAACTCTTCCATTGTTCTCAGAATTCCGCTGACGTTTAAAAATGCTTAGGAAATCTTCAATTGTTTTCAAAATTCCGCTGACGTTTAAAAATGCTTCAGAACTCTTCCATTGTTCTCGGAATTCCGCTGACGTTTAAAAATGCTTTGGAACTCTTCCATTGTTCTTGGAATTCTGCTGAAGTTTAAAAATGCTTCGGAACTCTTCCATTGTTCTCGGAGTTCCACTGACATATAAAAATGCTTCGGAAATCTTGCATTGTTCTCGGCATTCCGCTGACGTTTAAAAATGCTTCGGAACTCTTCAATTGTTCTCGGAATTCTGCTGAACTTTTAAAATGCTTTGGAACTCTTCCATTGCTCTCGGAATTCTGCTGAAGTTTAAAAATGCTTCGGAACTCTTCCATTGTTCTCGGAATTCTGCTGAAGTTTAAAAATGTTTTGGAACTCTTCCATTGTTCTCAGAATTCCGCTGACGTTTAAAAATGCTTCGGAAATCTTCCATTGTTTTCAAAATTCCGCTGACATATAAAAATGCTTCGGAAATCTTGCATTGTTCTCGGCATTCCGCTGACGTTTAAAAATGCTTCAGATTCCTTCAATTGTTCTCGGAATTCTGCTGAACTTTTAAAATGCTTTGGAACTCTTCCATTGCTCTCGGAATTTTGCTGAAGTTTAAAAATGCTTCGGAACTCTTCCATTGTTCTCGGAATTCTGCTGAAGTTTAAAAATGCTTCGGAACTCTTCCATTGTTCTCGGAATTCCGCTGACGTTTAAAAATGCTTTGGAACTCTTCCATTATTCTCGGAATTCTGCTGAAGTTTAAAAATGCTTCGGAACTCTTCCATTGTTCTCAGAATTCCGCTGACGTTTAAAAATGCTTCTTTACTCTTCCATTGTTCTCGGAATTCCGCTGACATATAAAAATGCTTCGGAAATCTTGCATTGTTCTCGGCATTCCGCTGACGTTTAAAAATGCTTCGGAACTCGTCAATTGTTCTCGGAATTCTGCTGAACTTTTAAAATGCTTTGGAACTCTTCCATTGCTCTCGGAATTCTGCTGAAGTTTAAAAATGCTTCAGAACTCTTCCATTGTTTTCGGAATTCTGCTGAAGTTTAAAAATGCTTCGGAACTCTTCCATTGTTCTCAGAATTCCACTGACGCTTAAAAATGCTTCAGAACTCTTCCATTGTTCTCGGAATTCCGCTGACGTTTAATAATGCTTCGCAACTTTTTCATTGTTCTCGGAATTCTGCTGATGGTTAAAAATGCTTCGGAACTCTTCCATTGTTCTCGGAATTCCGTTGAAGTTTAAAAATGCTTCGAAACTCTTCCATTGTTCTCGGAATTCTGCTGAAGTTTAAAAATGCTTCGGAACTCTTTCATTGTTCTCAGAATTCCGCTGACATTTAAAAATGCTTTGGTACTCTTCCATTGTTCTCGGAATTCCGCTGACATATAAAAATGCTTCGGAAATCTTGCATTGTTCGCGGCATTCCGCTGACGTTTAAAAATGCTTCGGAACTCTTCAATTGTTCTCGGAATTCTGCTGAACTTTTAAAATGCTTTGGAACTCTTCCATTGCTCTTGGAATTCTGCTGAAGTTTAAAAATGCTTCAGAACTCTTACATTGTTCTCGGAATTCTGCTGAAGTTTAAAAATGCTTCGGTACTCTTCCATTGTTCTCGGAATTCCGCTGACATATAAAAATGCTTCGGAAATCTTGCATTGTTCTCGGCATTCCGCTGACGTTTAAAAATGCTTCAGAACTCTTCCATTGTTCTCAGAATTCCGCTGACGTTTAAAAATGCTTAGGAAATCTTCAATTGTTTTCAAAATTCCGCTGACGTTTAAAAATGCTTCAGAACTCTTCCATTGTTCTCGGAATTCCGCTGACGTTTAAAAATGCTTTGGAACTCTTCCATTGTTCTTGGAATTCTGCTGAAGTTTAAAAATGCTTCGGAACTCTTCCATTGTTCTCGGAGTTCCACTGACATATAAAAATGCTTCGGAAATCTTGCATTGTTCTCGGCATTCCGCTGACGTTTAAAAATGCTTCGGAACTCTTCAATTGTTCTCGGAATTCTGCTGAACTTTTAAAATGCTTTGGAACTCTTCCATTGCTCTCGGAATTCTGCTGAAGTTTAAAAATGCTTCGGAACTCTTCCATTGTTCTCGGAATTCTGCTGAAGTTTAAAAATGTTTTGGAACTCTTCCATTGTTCTCAGAATTCCGCTGACGTTTAAAAATGCTTCGGAAATCTTCCATTGTTTTCAAAATTCCGCTGACATATAAAAATGCTTCGGAAATCTTGCATTGTTCTCGGCATTCCGCTGACGTTTAAAAATGCTTCAGATTCCTTCAATTGTTCTCGGAATTCTGCTGAACTTTTAAAATGCTTTGGAACTCTTCCATTGCTCTCGGAATTTTGCTGAAGTTTAAAAATGCTTCGGAACTCTTCCATTGTTCTCGGAATTCTGCTGAAGTTTAAAAATGCTTCGGAACTCTTCCATTGTTCTCGGAATTCCGGTGACGTTTAAAAATGCTTCAGAACTCTTCCATTGTTCTCGGAATTCCGCTGACGTTTAATAATGCTTCGCAACTCTTTCATTGTACTCGGAATTCCGCTAACGTTTAAAAATGCTTCGGAACTCTTCCATTGTTCTCGGAATTCCGTTGAAGTTTAAAAATGCTTCGAAACTCTTCCATTGTTCTGGGAATTCTGCTGAAGTTTAAAAATGCTTCAGAACTCTTCCATTGTTCTCGGAATTCCGCTGACGTTTAATAATGCTTCGCAACTCTTTCATTGTTCTCGGAATTCCGCTGATGTTTAAAAATGCTTCGGAACTCTTCCATTGTTCTCGGAATTCTGTTGAAGTTTAAAAATGCTTCTAAACTCTTCCATTGTTCTCGGAATTCTGCTGAAGTTTAAAAATGCTTCGGAACTCTTCCATTGTTCTCGGCATTCCGCTGACGTTTAAAAATGCTTCGGAACTCTTCAATTGTTCTCGGAATTCTGCTGAACTTTTAAAATGCTTTGGAACTCTTCCAATGCTCTCGCAATTCTGCTGACGTTTAAAAATGCTTCGGAACTCTTCCATTGTTCTCGGAATTCTGCTGACGTTTAAAAATGCTTCGGAACTCTTCCATTGTTCTCGGAATTCCGCTGACGTTTAAAAATGCTTCACAACTCTTCCATTGTTCTCGGAATTCCGCTGACTTTTAAAAATACTTCGAAACTCTTCCATTGTTCTCCAAATTCCGCTGAAGTTTAAAAATGCTTCGGAACCCTTCCATTGTTCTCGGAATTCTGCTGAAGTTTAAAAATGCTTTGGAACTCTTCCATTGTTCTCAGAATTCTGCTGACGTTTAAAAATGCTTCGGAACTCTTCCATTGTTCTCGGAATTCCGCTGAAGTTTAAAAATGCTTCAGACCTCTTCCATTGTTCTAGGAATTCTGCTGAAGTTTAAAAATTCATCTGAACTCTTCCATTATTCTCGGAATTCGTGTGAATTTTAAAAATGCTTCGGAACTCTTCTATTGTTCTCGGAATTCCGCTGAAGTTTAAAAATGCTTAAAATCTCTTACATTGTACTCGGAATTCCGCTGAAGTTTAAAAATGCTTCGGAACTCTTCCATTGCTCTCGGAATTCTGCTGAAGTTTAAAAATGATTCAGAACTCTTACATTGTTCTCGGAATTCTGCTGACGTTTAAAAATGCTTCGGAACTCTTTCATTGTTCTCAGAATTCCGCTGACATTTAAAAATGCTTTGGTACTCTTCCATTGTTCTCTGAATTCCGCTGACATATAAAAATGCTTCGGAAATCTTGCATTGTTCTCGGCATTCCGCTGACGTTTAAAAATGCTTCGGAACTCTTCAATTGTTCTCGGAATTCTGCTGAACTTTTAAAATGCTTTGGAACTCTTCCATTGCTCTCGGAATTCTGCTGAAGTTTAAAAATGCTTCAGAACTCTTACATTGTTCTCGGAATTCTGCTGAAGTTTAAAAATGCTTCGGTACTCTTCCATTGTTCTCGGAATTCCGCTGACATATAAAAATGCTTCGGAAATCTTGCATTGTTCTCGGCATTCCGCTGACGTTTAAACATGCTTCGGAACTCTTCCATTGTTCTCAGAATTCCGCTGACGTTTAAAAATGCTTCGGAAATCTTCCATTGTTTTCAAAATTCCGCTGATGTTTAAAAATGCTTCAGAACTCTTCCATTGTTCTCGGAATTCCGCTGATGTTTAAAAATGCTTCGGAACTCTTCCATTGTTCTCAGAATTCCGCTGATGTTTAAAAATGCTTCGGTACTCTTCCATTGTTCTCGGAATTCCACTGACATATAAAAATGCTTCGGAAATCTTGCATTGTTCTCGGCATTCCGCTGACGTTTAAAAATGCTTCGGAACTCTTCAATTGTTCTCGGAATTCTGCTGAACTTTTAAAATGCTTTGGAACTCTTCCATTGCTCTCGGAATTCTGCTGAAGTTTAAAAATGCTTCGGAACTCTTCCATTGTTCTCGGAATTCTGCTGAAGTTTAAAAATGTTTTGGAACTCTTCCATTGTCCTCAGAATTCCGCTGACGTTTAAAAATGATTCGGAAATCTTCCATTGTTTTCAAAATTCCGCTGACATATAAAAATGCTTCGGAAATCTTGCATTGTTCTTGGCATTCCGCTGACGTTTAAAAATGCTTCAGAATTCTTCAATTGTTCTCGGAATTCTGCTGAACTTTTAAAATGCTTTGAAACTCTTCCATTGCTCTCGGAATTCTGCTGAAGTTTAAAAATGCTTCGGAACTCTTCCATTGTTCTCGGAATTCCGTTGAAGTTTAAAAATGCTTCGAAACTCTTCCATTGTTCTCGGAATTCTGCTGAAGTTTAAAAATGCTTCGGAACTCTTCCATTGTTCTCGGAATTCCGCTGACATATAAAAATGCTTCGGAAATCTTGCATTGTTCTCGGCATTCCGCTGACGTTTAAAAATGCTTCGGAACTCTTCAATTGTTCTCGGAATTCTGCTGAACTTTTAAAATGCTTTGGAACTCTTCCATTGCTCTCGCAATTCTGCTGACGTTTAAAAATGCTTCGGAACTCTTCCATTGTTCTCGGAATTCTGCTGACGTTTAAAAATGCTTTGGTACTCTTCCATTGTTCTCTGAATTCCGCTGACATATAAAAATGCTTCGGAAATCTTGCATTGTTCTCGGCATTCCGCTGACGTTTAAAAATGCTTCGGAACTCTTCAATTGTTCTCGGAATTCTGCTGAACTTTTAAAATGCTTTGGAACTCTTCCATTGCTCTCGGAATTCTGCTGAAGTTTAAAAATGCTTCAGAACTCTTACATTGTTCTCGGAATTCTGCTGAAGTTTAAAAATGCTTCGGTACTCTTCCATTGTTCTCGGAATTCCGCTGACATATAAAAATGCTTCGGAAATCTTGCATTGTTCTCGGCATTCCGCTGACGTTTAAACATGCTTCGGAACTCTTCCATTGTTCTCAGAAATCCGCTGACGTTTAAAAATGCTTCGGAAATCTTCCATTGTTTTCAAAATTCCGCTGATGTTTAAAAATGCTTCAGAACTCTTCCATTGTTCTCGGAATTCCGCTGACGTTTAAAAATGCTTCGGAACTCTTCCATTGTTCTCAGAATTCCGCTGATGTTTAAAAATGCTTCGGAACTCTTCAATTGTTCTCGGAATTCTGCTGAACTTTTAAAATGCTTTGGAACTCTTCCAATGCTCTCGCAATTCTGCTGACGTTTAAAAATGCTTCGGAACTCTTCCATTGTTCTCGGAATTCTGCTGACGTTTAAAAATGCTTCGGAACTCTTCCATTGTTCTCGGAATTCCGCTGACGTTTAAAAATGCTTCACAACTCTTCCATTGTTCTCGGAATTCCGCTGACTTTTAAAAATACTTCGAAACTCTTCCATTGTTCTCCAAATTCCGCTGAAGTTTAAAAATGCTTCGGAACCCTTCCATTGTTCTCGGAATTCTGCTGAAGTTTAAAAATGCTTTGGAACTCTTCCATTGTTCTCAGAATTCTGCTGACGTTTAAAAATGCTTCGGAACTCTTCCATTGTTCTCGGAATTCCGCTGAAGTTTAAAAATGCTTCAGACCTCTTCCATTGTTCTAGGAATTCTGCTGAAGTTTAAAAATTCATCTGAACTCTTCCATTATTCTCGGAATTCGTGTGAATTTTAAAAATGCTTCGGAACTCTTCTATTGTTCTCGGAATTCCGCTGAAGTTTAAAAATGCTTAAAATCTCTTACATTGTACTCGGAATTCCGCTGAAGTTTAAAAATGCTTCGGAACTCTTCCATTGCTCTCGGAATTCTGCTGAAGTTTAAAAATGATTCAGAACTCTTACATTGTTCTCGGAATTCTGCTGACGTTTAAAAATGCTTCGGAACTCTTTCATTGTTCTCAGAATTCCGCTGACATTTAAAAATGCTTTGGTACTCTTCCATTGTTCTCTGAATTCCGCTGACATATAAAAATGCTTCGGAAATCTTGCATTGTTCTCGGCATTCCGCTGACGTTTAAAAATGCTTCGGAACTCTTCAATTGTTCTCGGAATTCTGCTGAACTTTTAAAATGCTTTGGAACTCTTCCATTGCTCTCGGAATTCTGCTGAAGTTTAAAAATGCTTCAGAACTCTTACATTGTTCTCGGAATTCTGCTGAAGTTTAAAAATGCTTCGGTACTCTTCCATTGTTCTCGGAATTCCGCTGACATATAAAAATGCTTCGGAAATCTTGCATTGTTCTCGGCATTCCGCTGACGTTTAAACATGCTTCGGAACTCTTCCATTGTTCTCAGAATTCCGCTGACGTTTAAAAATGCTTCGGAAATCTTCCATTGTTTTCAAAATTCCGCTGATGTTTAAAAATGCTTCAGAACTCTTCCATTGTTCTCGGAATTCCGCTGACGTTTAAAAATGCTTCGGAACTCTTCCATTGTTCTCAGAATTCCGCTGATGTTTAAAAATGCTTCGGTACTCTTCCATTGTTCTCGGAATTCCACTGACATATAAAAATGCTTCGGAAATCTTGCATTGTTCTCGGCATTCCGCTGACGTTTAAAAATGCTTCGGAACTCTTCAATTGTTCTCGGAATTCTGCTGAACTTTTAAAATGCTTTGGAACTCTTCCATTGCTCTCGGAATTCTGCTGAAGTTTAAAAATGCTTCGGAACTCTTCCATTGTTCTCGGAATTCTGCTGAAGTTTAAAAATGTTTTGGAACTCTTCCATTGTCCTCAGAATTCCGCTGACGTTTAAAAATGATTCGGAAATCTTCCATTGTTTTCAAAATTCCGCTGACATATAAAAATGCTTCGGAAATCTTGCATTGTTCTTGGCATTCCGCTGACGTTTAAAAATGCTTCAGAATTCTTCAATTGTTCTCGGAATTCTGCTGAACTTTTAAAATGCTTTGAAACTCTTCCATTGCTCTCGGAATTCTGCTGAAGTTTAAAAATGCTTCGGAACTCTTCCATTGTTCTCGGAATTCCGTTGAAGTTTAAAAATGCTTCGAAACTCTTCCATTGTTCTCGGAATTCTGCTGAAGTTTAAAAATGCTTCGGAACTCTTCCATTGTTCTCGGAATTCCGCTGACATATAAAAATGCTTCGGAAATCTTGCATTGTTCTCGGCATTCCGCTGACGTTTAAAAATGCTTCGGAACTCTTCAATTGTTCTCGGAATTCTGCTGAACTTTTAAAATGCTTTGGAACTCTTCCATTGCTCTCGCAATTCTGCTGACGTTTAAAAATGCTTCGGAACTCTTCCATTGTTCTCGGAATTCTGCTGACGTTTAAAAATGCTTTGGTACTCTTCCATTGTTCTCTGAATTCCGCTGACATATAAAAATGCTTCGGAAATCTTGCATTGTTCTCGGCATTCCGCTGACGTTTAAAAATGCTTCGGAACTCTTCAATTGTTCTCGGAATTCTGCTGAACTTTTAAAATGCTTTGGAACTCTTCCATTGCTCTCGGAATTCTGCTGAAGTTTAAAAATGCTTCAGAACTCTTACATTGTTCTCGGAATTCTGCTGAAGTTTAAAAATGCTTCGGTACTCTTCCATTGTTCTCGGAATTCCGCTGACATATAAAAATGCTTCGGAAATCTTGCATTGTTCTCGGCATTCCGCTGACGTTTAAACATGCTTCGGAACTCTTCCATTGTTCTCAGAAATCCGCTGACGTTTAAAAATGCTTCGGAAATCTTCCATTGTTTTCAAAATTCCGCTGATGTTTAAAAATGCTTCAGAACTCTTCCATTGTTCTCGGAATTCCGCTGACGTTTAAAAATGCTTCGGAACTCTTCCATTGTTCTCAGAATTCCGCTGATGTTTAAAAATGCTTCGGTACTCTTCCATTGTTCTCGGAATTCCACTGACATATAAAAATGCTTCGGAAATCTTGCATTGTTCTCGGCATTCCGCTGACGTTTAAAAATGCTTCGGAACTCTTCAATTGTTCTCGGAATTCTGCTGAACTTTTAAAATGCTTTGGAACTCTTCCATTGCTCTCGGAATTCTGCTGAAGTTTAAAAATGCTTCGGAACTCTTCCATTGTTCTCGGAATTCTGCTGAAGTTTAAAAATGTTTTGGAACTCTTCCATTGTTCTCAGAATTCCGCTGACGTTTAAAAATGATTCGGAAATCTTCCATTGTTTTCAAAATTCCGCTGACATATAAAAATGCTTCGGAAATCTTGCATTGTTCTCGGCATTCCGCTGACGTTTAAAAATGCTTCAGAATTCTTCAATTGTTCTCGGAATTCTGCTGAACTTTTAAAATGCTTTGAAACTCTTCCATTGCTCTCGGAATTCTGCTGAAGTTTAAAAATGCTTCGGAACTCTTCCATTGTTCTCGGAATTCCGTTGAAGTTTAAAAATGCTTCGAAACTCTTCCATTGTTCTCGGAATTCTGCTGAAGTTTAAAAATGCTTCGGAACTCTTCCATTGTTCTCGGAATTCCGCTGACATATAAAAATGCTTCGGAAATCTTGCATTGTTCTCGGCATTCCGCTGACGTTTAAAAATGCTTCGGAACTCTTCAATTGTTCTCGGAATTCTGCTGAACTTTTAAAATGCTTTGGAACTCTTCCATTGCTCTCGCAATTCTGCTGACGTTTAAAAATGCTTCGGAACGCTTCCATTGTTCTCGGAATTCTGCTGATGTTTAAAAATGCTTCGGAACTCTTCCATTGTTCTCGGAATTCCGCTGACGTTTAAAAATGCTTCACAACTCTTCCATTGTTCTCGGAATTCCGCTGACTTTTAAAAATACTTCGAAACTCTTCCATTGTTCTCCAAATTCCGCTGAAGTTTAAAAATGCTTCGGAACCCTTCCATTGTTCTCGGAATTCTGCTGACGTTTAAAAATGCTTCGAAACTCTTCCATTGTTCTCTGAATTCCGCTGACGTTTAAAAATGCTTCGGTACTCTTCCTTTGTTCTCGGAATTCCGCTGACATATAAAAATGCTTCGGAAATCTTGCATTGTTCTCGGCATTCCGCTGACGTTTAAAAATGCTTCGGAACTCTTCAATTGTTCTCGGAATTCTGCCAAACTTTTAAAATGCTTTGGAACTCTTCCATTGCTCTCGGAATTCTGCTGAAGTTTAAAAATGCTTCAGAACTCTTCCATTGTTCTCGGAATTCCGCTGACGTTTTAAAATGCTTCGGTACTCTTCCATTGTTCTCGGAATTCCGCTGACATATAAAAATGCTTCGGAAATCTTGCATTGTTCTCGGCATTCCGCTCACGTTTAAAAATGCTTCGGAACTCTTCCATTGTTTTCAAAATTCCGCTGACGTTTAAAAATGCTTCAGAACTCTTCCATTGTTCTCGGAATTCCGCTGACGTTTAAAAATGCTTCAGAACTCTTCCATTGTTCTCGGAATTCCGCTGACGTTTAATAATGCTTCGCAACTCTTTCATTGTACTCGGAATTCCGCTAACGTTTAAAAATGCTTCGGAACTCTTCCATTGTTCTCGGAATTCCGTTGAAGTTTAAAAATGCTTCGAAACTCTTCCATTGTTCTGGGAATTTTGCTGAAGTTTAAAAATGCTTCAGAACTCTTCCATTGTTCTCGGAATTCCGCTGACGTTTAATAATGCTTCGCAACTCTTTCATTGTTCTCGGAATTCCGCTGATGTTTAAAAATGCTTCGGAACTCTTCCATTGTTCTCGGAATTCTGTTGAAGTTTAAAAATGCTTCTTAACTCTTCCATTGTTCTCGGAATTCTGCTGAAGTTTAAAAATGCTTCGGAACTCTTCCATTGTTCTCGGAATTCCGCTGACATATAAAAATGCTTCGGAAATCTTGCATTGTTCTCGGCATTCCGCTGACGTTTAAAAATGCTTCGGAACTCTTCAATTGTTCTCGGAATTCTGCTGAACTTTTAAAATGCTTTGGAACTCTTCCATTGCTCTCGCAATTCTGCTGACGTTTAAAAATGCTTCGGAACTCTTCCATTGTTCTCGGAATTCTGCTGACGTTTAAAAATGCTTCGGAACTCTTCCATTGTTCTCGGAATTCCGCTGACGTTTAAAAATGCTTCACAACTCTTCCATTGTTCTCGGAATTCCGCTGACTTTTAAAAATACTTCGAAACTCTTCCATTGTTCTCCAAATTCCGCTGAAGTTTAAAAATGCTTCGGAACCCTTCCATTGTTCTCGGAATTCTGCTGAAGTTTAAAAATGCTTCGGAACTCTTCCATTGTTCTCAGAATTCTGCTGACGTTTAAAAATGCTTCGGAACTCTTCCATTGTTCTCGGAATTCCGCTGAAGTTTAAAAATGCTTCAGACCTCTTCCATTGTTCTAGGAATTCTGCTGAAGTTTAAAAATTCATCTGAACTCTTCCATTATTCTCGGAATTCGTGTGAATTTTAAAAATGCTTCGGAACTCTTCTATTGTTCTCGGAATTCCGCTGAAGTTTAAAAATGCTTAAAATCTCTTACATTGTACTCGGAATTCCGCTGAAGTTTAAAAATGCTTCGGAACTCTTCCATTGCTCTCGGAATTCTGCTGAAGTTTAAAAATGCTTCAGAACTCTTACATTGTTCTCGGAATTCTGCTGACGTTTAAAAATGCTTCGGAACTCTTCCATTGTTCTCTGAATTCCGCTGACGTTTAAAAATGCTTCGGTACTCTTCCTTTGTTCTCGGAATTCCGCTGACATATAAAAATGCTTCGGAAATCTTGCATTGTTCTCGGCATTCCGCTGACGTTTAAAAATGCTTCGGAACTCTTCAATTGTTCTCGGAATTCTGCCGAACTTTTAAAATGCTTTGGAACTCTTCCATTGCTCTCGGAATTCTGCTGAAGTTTAAAAATGCTTCAGAACTCTTCCATTGTTCTCGGAATTCTGCTGTAGTTTAAAAATGCTTCGGAACTCTTCCATTGTTCTCAGAATTCCGCTGACGTTTAAAAATGCTTCGGAAATCTTCCATTCTTTTCAAAATTCCGCTGACGTTTAAAAATGCTTCAGAACTCTTCCATTGTTCTCGGAATTCCGCTGACGTTTTAAAATGCTTCGGTACTCTTCCATTGTTCTCGGAATTCCGCTGACATATAAAAATGCTTCGGAAATCTTGCATTGTTCTCGGCATTCCGCTGACGTTTAAAAATGCTTCGGAACTCTTCCATTGTTCTCAGAATTCCGCTGACGTTTAAAAATGCTTCGGAAATCTTCCATTGTTTTCAAAATTCCGCTGACGTTTAAAAATGCTTCAGAACTCTTCCATTGTTCTCGGAATTCCGTTGAAGTTTAAAAATGCTTCGAAACTCTTCCATTGTTCTCGGAATTCCGTTGAAGTTTAAAAATGCTTCGAAACTCTTCCATTGTTCTTGGAATTCTGCTGAAGTTTAAAAATGCTTCGGAACTCTTTCATTGTTCTCAGAATTCCGCTGACATTTAAAAATGCTTTGGTACTCTTCCATTGTTCTCTGAATTCCGCTGACATATAAAAATGCTTCGGAAATCTTGCATTGTTCTCGGCATTCCGCTGACGTTTAAAAATGCTTCGGAACTCTTCAATTGTTCTCGGAATTCTGCTGAACTTTTAAAATGCTTTGGAACTCTTCCATTGCTCTCGGAATTCTGCTGAAGTTTAAAAATGCTTCAGAACTCTTACATTGTTCTCGGAATTCTGCTGAAGTTTAAAAATGCTTCGGTACTCTTCCATTGTTCTCGGAATTCCGCTGACATATAAAAATGCTTCGGAAATCTTGCATTGTTCTCGGCATTCCGCTGACGTTTAAAAATGCTTCGGAACTCTTCCATTGTTCTCAAAATTCCGCTGACGTTTAAAAATGCTTCGGAAATCTTCCATTGTTTTCAAAATTCCGCTGATGTTTAAAAATGCTTCAGAACTCTTCCATTGTTCTCGGAATTCCGCTGACGTTTAAAAATGCTTTGGAACTCTTCCATTGTTCTTGGAATTCTGCTGAAGTTAAAAATGCTTCGGAACTCTTCCATTGTTCTCAGAATTCCGCTGACGTTTAAAAATGCTTCGGTACTCTTCCATTGTTCTCGGAATTTCACTGACATATAAAAATGCTTCGGAAATCTTGCATTGTTCTCGGCATTCCGCTGACGTTTAAAAATGCTTCGGAACTCTTCAATTGTTCTCGGAATTCTGCTGAACTTTTAAAATGCTTTGGAACTCTTCCATTGCTCTCGGAATTCTGCTGAAGTTTAAAAATGCTTCGGAACTCTTCCATTGTTCTCGGAATTCTGCTGAAGTTTAAAAATGTTTTGGAACTCTTCCATTGTTCTCAGAATTCCGCTGACGTTTAAAAATGCTTCGGAAATCTTCCATTGTTTTCAAAATTCCGCTGACATATAAAAATGCTTCAGAATTCTTCAATTGTTCTCGGAATTCTGCTGAACTTTTAAAATGCTTTGGAACTCTTCCATTGCTCTCGGAATTCTGCTGAAGTTTAAAAATGCTTCGAAACTCTTCCATTGTTCTCGGAATTCTGCAGAAGTTTAAAAATGCTTCGGAACTCTTCCATTGTTCTCAGAATTCCGCTAACGTTTAAAAATGCTTCGGAAATCTTCCATTGTTTTCAAAATTCCGCTGACGCTTAAAAATGCTTCAGAACTCTTCCATTGTTCTCTGAATTCCGCTGACGTTTAATAATGCTTCGCTACTCTTTCATTGTACTCGGAATTCCGCTAACGTTTAAAAATGGTTCGGAACTCTTCCATTGTTCTCGGAATTCCGTTGAAGTTTAAAAATGCTTTGAAACTCTTCCATTGTTCTGGGAATTCTGCTGAAGTTTAAAAATGCTTCAGAACTCTTCCATTGTTCTCGGAATTCCGCTGACGTTTAATAATGCTTCGCAACTCTTTCATTGTTCTCGGAATTCCGCTGACTTTTAAAAATACTTCGAAACTCTTCCATTGTTCTCCAAATTCCGCTGAAGTTTAAAAATGCTTCGGAACCCTTCCATTGTTCTCGGAATTCTGCTGAAGTTTAAAAATGCTTCGGAACTCTTCCATTGTTCTCAGAATTCTGCTGACGTTTAAAAATGCTTCGGAACTCTTCCATTGTTCTCGGAATTCCGCTGAAGTTTAAAAATGCTTCGGACCTCTTCCATTGTTCTAGGAATTCTGCTGAAGTTTAAAAATTCATCTGAACTCTTCCATTATTCTCGGAATTCGTGTGAATTTTAAAAATGCTTCGGAACTCTTCTATTGTTCTCGGAATTCCGCTGAAGTTTAAAAATTCTTAAAATCTCTTACATTGTACTCGAAATTCCGCTGAAGTTTAAAAATGCTTCGGAACTCTTCCATTGCTCTCGGAATTCTGCTGAAGTTTAAAAATGCTTCAGAACTCTTACATTGTTCTCGGAATTCTGCTGACGTTTAAAAATGCTTCGGAACTCTTCCATTGTTCTCTGAATTCCGCTGATGTTTAAAAATGCTTCGGTACTCTTCCTTTGTTCTCGGAATTCCGCTGACATATAAAAATGCTTCGGAAATCTTGCACTGTTCTCGGCATTCCGCTGACGTTTAAAAATGCTTCGGAACTCTTCAATTGTTCTCGGAATTCTGCCGAACTTTTAAAATGCTTTGGAACTCTTCCATTGCTCTCGGAATTCTGCTGAAGTTTAAAAATGCTTCAGAACTCTTCCATTGTACTCGGAATTCTGCTGTAGTTTAAAAATGCTTCGGAACTCTTCCATTGTTCTCAGAATTCCGCTGACGTTTAAAAATGCTTCGGAAATCTTCCATTGTTTTCAAAATTCCGCTGACGTTTA
Organism: Phyllobates terribilis; assembly: GCF_046119375.1. Taxonomy (NCBI): domain Eukaryota; kingdom Metazoa; phylum Chordata; class Amphibia; order Anura; family Dendrobatidae; genus Phyllobates; species Phyllobates terribilis. The sequence goes on from NW_027362782.1 coordinate 18,973,780, forward strand.
AAAATGCTTCAGAACTCTTCCATTGTTCTCGGAATTCCGCTGACGTTTTAAAATGCTTCGGTACTCTTCCATTGTTCTCGGAATTCCGCTGACATATAAAAATGCTTCGGAAATCTTGCATTGTTCTCGGCATTCCGCTGACGTTTAAAAATGCTTCGGAACTCTTCCATTGTTCTCAGAATTCCGCTGACGTTTAAAAATGCTTCGGAAATCTTCCATTGTTTTCAAAATTCCGCTGACGTTTAAAAATGCTTCAGAACTCTTCCATTGTTCTCGGAATTCCGCTGACGTTTAAAAATGCTTTGGAACTCTTCCATTATTCTCGGAATTCTGCTGAAGTTTAAAAATGCTTCGGAACTCTTCCATTGTTCTCAGAATTCCGCTGACGTTTAAAAATGCTTCTTTACTCTTCCATTGTTCTCGGAATTCCGCTGACATTCAAAAATGCTTCGGAAATCTTGCATTGTTCTCGGCATTCCGCTGACGTTTAAAAATGCTTCGGAACTCGTCAATTGTTCTCGGAATTCTGCTGAACTTTTAAAATGCTTTGAAACTCTTCCATTGCTCTCGGAATTCTGCTGAAGTTTAAAAATGCTTCGGAACTCTTCCATTGTTCTCGGAATTCTGCTGACGTTTAAAAATGCTTCGGAACTCTTCCATTGTTCTCGGAATTCCGCTGACGTTTAAAAATGCTTCACAACTCTTCCATTGTTCTCGGAATTCCGCTGACTTTTAAAAATACTTCGAAACTCTTCCATTGTTCTCCAAATTCCGCTGAAGTTTAAAAATGCTTCGGAACCCTTCCATTGTTCTCGGAATTCTGCTGAAGTTTAAAAATGCTTCGGAACTCTTCCATTGTTCTCAGAATTCTGCTGACGTTTAAAAATGCTTCGGAACTCTTCCATTGTTCTCGGAATTCCGCTGAAGTTTAAAAATGCTTCAGACCTCTTCCATTGTTCTAGGAATTCTGCTGAAGTTTAAAAATTCATCTGAACTCTTCCATTATTCTCGGAATTCGTGTGAATTTTAAAAATGCTTCGGAACTCTTCTATTGTTCTCGGAATTCCGCTGAAGTTTAAAAATGCTTAAAATCTCTTACATTGTACTCGGAATTCCGCTGAAGTTTAAAAATGCTTCGGAACTCTTCCATTGCTCTCGGAATTCTGCTGAAGTTTAAAAATGCTTCAGAACTCTTACATTGTTCTCGGAATTCTGCTGACGTTTAAAAATGCTTCGGAACTCTTCCATTGTTCTCTGAATTCCGCTGACGTTTAAAAATGCTTCGGTACTCTTCCTTTGTTCTCGGAATTCCGCTGACATATAAAAATGCTTCGGAAATCTTGCATTGTTCTCGGCATTCCGCTGACGTTTAAAAATGCTTCGGAACTCTTCAATTGTTCTCGGAATTCTGCCGAACTTTTAAAATGCTTTGGAACTCTTCCATTGCTCTCGGAATTCTGCTGAAGTTTAAAAATGCTTCAGAACTCTTCCATTGTTCTCGGAATTCTGCTGTAGTTTAAAAATGCTTCGGAACTCTTCCATTGTTCTCAGAATTCCGCTGACGTTTAAAAATGCTTCGGAAATCTTCCATTCTTTTCAAAATTCCGCTGACGTTTAAAAATGCTTCAGAACTCTTCCATTGTTCTCGGAATTCCGCTGACGTTTTAAAATGCTTCGGTACTCTTCCATTGTTCTCGGAATTCCGCTGACATATAAAAATGCTTCGGAAATCTTGCATTGTTCTCGGCATTCCGCTGACGTTTAAAAATGCTTCGGAACTCTTCCATTGTTCTCAGAATTCCGCTGACGTTTAAAAATGCTTCGGAAATCTTCCATTGTTTTCAAAATTCCGCTGACGTTTAAAAATGCTTCAGAACTCTTCCATTGTTCTCGGAATTCCGTTGAAGTTTAAAAATGCTTCGAAACTCTTCCATTGTTCTCGGAATTCCGTTGAAGTTTAAAAATGCTTCGAAACTCTTCCATTGTTCTTGGAATTCTGCTGAAGTTTAAAAATGCTTCGGAACTCTTTCATTGTTCTCAGAATTCCGCTGACATTTAAAAATGCTTTGGTACTCTTCCATTGTTCTCTGAATTCCGCTGACATATAAAAATGCTTCGGAAATCTTGCATTGTTCTCGGCATTCCGCTGACGTTTAAAAATGCTTCGGAACTCTTCAATTGTTCTCGGAATTCTGCTGAACTTTTAAAATGCTTTGGAACTCTTCCATTGCTCTCGGAATTCTGCTGAAGTTTAAAAATGCTTCAGAACTCTTACATTGTTCTCGGAATTCTGCTGAAGTTTAAAAATGCTTCGGTACTCTTCCATTGTTCTCGGAATTCCGCTGACATATAAAAATGCTTCGGAAATCTTGCATTGTTCTCGGCATTCCGCTGACGTTTAAAAATGCTTCGGAACTCTTCCATTGTTCTCAAAATTCCGCTGACGTTTAAAAATGCTTCGGAAATCTTCCATTGTTTTCAAAATTCCGCTGATGTTTAAAAATGCTTCAGAACTCTTCCATTGTTCTCGGAATTCCGCTGACGTTTAAAAATGCTTTGGAACTCTTCCATTGTTCTTGGAATTCTGCTGAAGTTAAAAATGCTTCGGAACTCTTCCATTGTTCTCAGAATTCCGCTGACGTTTAAAAATGCTTCGGTACTCTTCCATTGTTCTCGGAATTTCACTGACATATAAAAATGCTTCGGAAATCTTGCATTGTTCTCGGCATTCCGCTGACGTTTAAAAATGCTTCGGAACTCTTCAATTGTTCTCGGAATTCTGCTGAACTTTTAAAATGCTTTGGAACTCTTCCATTGCTCTCGGAATTCTGCTGAAGTTTAAAAATGCTTCGGAACTCTTCCATTGTTCTCGGAATTCTGCTGAAGTTTAAAAATGTTTTGGAACTCTTCCATTGTTCTCAGAATTCCGCTGACGTTTAAAAATGCTTCGGAAATCTTCCATTGTTTTCAAAATTCCGCTGACATATAAAAATGCTTCAGAATTCTTCAATTGTTCTCGGAATTCTGCTGAACTTTTAAAATGCTTTGGAACTCTTCCATTGCTCTCGGAATTCTGCTGAAGTTTAAAAATGCTTCGAAACTCTTCCATTGTTCTCGGAATTCTGCAGAAGTTTAAAAATGCTTCGGAACTCTTCCATTGTTCTCAGAATTCCGCTAACGTTTAAAAATGCTTCGGAAATCTTCCATTGTTTTCAAAATTCCGCTGACGCTTAAAAATGCTTCAGAACTCTTCCATTGTTCTCTGAATTCCGCTGACGTTTAATAATGCTTCGCTACTCTTTCATTGTACTCGGAATTCCGCTAACGTTTAAAAATGGTTCGGAACTCTTCCATTGTTCTCGGAATTCCGTTGAAGTTTAAAAATGCTTCGAAACTCTTCCATTGTTCTGGGAATTCTGCTGAAGTTTAAAAATGCTTCAGAACTCTTCCATTGTTCTCGGAATTCCGCTGACGTTTAATAATGCTTCGCAACTCTTTCATTGTTCTCGGAATTCCGCTGACTTTTAAAAATACTTCGAAACTCTTCCATTGTTCTCCAAATTCCGCTGAAGTTTAAAAATGCTTCGGAACCCTTCCATTGTTCTCGGAATTCTGCTGAAGTTTAAAAATGCTTCGGAACTCTTCCATTGTTCTCAGAATTCTGCTGACGTTTAAAAATGCTTCGGAACTCTTCCATTGTTCTCGGAATTCCGCTGAAGTTTAAAAATGCTTCGGACCTCTTCCATTGTTCTAGGAATTCTGCTGAAGTTTAAAAATTCATCTGAACTCTTCCATTATTCTCGGAATTCGTGTGAATTTTAAAAATGCTTCGGAACTCTTCTATTGTTCTCGGAATTCCGCTGAAGTTTAAAAATTCTTAAAATCTCTTACATTGTACTCGAAATTCCGCTGAAGTTTAAAAATGCTTCGGAACTCTTCCATTGCTCTCGGAATTCTGCTGAAGTTTAAAAATGCTTCAGAACTCTTACATTGTTCTCGGAATTCTGCTGACGTTTAAAAATGCTTCGGAACTCTTCCATTGTTCTCTGAATTCCGCTGATGTTTAAAAATGCTTCGGTACTCTTCCTTTGTTCTCGGAATTCCGCTGACATATAAAAATGCTTCGGAAATCTTGCACTGTTCTCGGCATTCCGCTGACGTTTAAAAATGCTTCGGAACTCTTCAATTGTTCTCGGAATTCTGCCAAACTTTTAAAATGCTTTGGAACTCTTCCATTGCTCTCGGAATTCTGCTGAAGTTTAAAAATGCTTCAGAACTCTTCCATTGTACTCGGAATTCTGCTGTAGTTTAAAAATGCTTCGGAACTCTTCCATTGTTCTCAGAATTCCGCTGACGTTTAAAAATGCTTCGGAAATCTTCCATTGTTTTCAAAATTCCGCTGACGTTTAAAAATGCTTCAGAACTCTTCCATTGTTCTCGGAATTCCGCTGACGTTTTAAAATGCTTCGGTACTCTTCCATTGTTCTCGGAATTCCGCTGACATATAAAAATGCTTCGGAAATCTTGCATTGTTCTCGGCATTCCGCTGACGTTTAAAAATGCTTCGGAACTCTTCCATTGTTCTCAGAATTCCGCTGACGTTTAAAAATGCTTCGGAAATCTTCCATTGTTTTCAAAATTCCGCTGACGTTTAAAAATGCTTCAGAACTCTTCCATTGTTCTCGGAATTCCGCTGACGTTTAAAAATGCTTTGGAACTCTTCCATTATTCTCGGAATTCTGCTGAAGTTTAAAAATGCTTCGGAACTCTTCCATTGTTCTCAGAATTCCGCTGACGTTTAAAAATGCTTCTTTACTCTTCCATTGTTCTCGGAATTCCGCTGACATTCAAAAATGCTTCGGAAATCTTGCATTGTTCTCGGCATTCCGCTGACGTTTAAAAATGCTTCGGAACTCGTCAATTGTTCTCGGAATTCTGCTGAACTTTTAAAATGCTTTGAAACTCTTCCATTGCTCTCGGAATTCTGCTGAAGTTTAAAAATGCTTCAGAACTCTTCCATTGTTTTCGGAATTCTGCTGAAGTTTAAAAATGCTTCGGAACTCTTCCATTGTTCTCAGAATTCCACTGACGTTTAAAAATGCTTCGGAAATCTTCCATTGTTTTCAAAATTCCGCTGACGCTTAAAAATGCTTCAGAACTCTTCCATTGTTCTCGGAATTCCGCTGACGTTTAATAATGCTTCGCAACTTTTTCATTGTTCTCGGAATTCCGCTGACGGTTAAAAATGCTTCGGAACTCTTCCATTGTTCTCGGAATTCCGTTGAAGTTTAAAAATGCTTCGAAACTCTTCCATTGTTCTCAGAATTCCGCTAACGTTTAAAAATGCTTCTTTACTCTTCCATTGTTCTCGGAATTCCGCTGACATATAAAAATGCTTCGGAAATCTTGCATTGTTCTCGGCATTCCGCTGACGTTTAAAAATGCTTCGGAACTCTTCAATTGTTCTCGGAATTCTGCTGAACTTTTAAAATGCTTTGGAACTCTTCCATTGCTCTCGGAATTCTGCTGAAGTTTAAAAATGCTTCAGAACTCTTACATTGTTCTCAGAATTCTGCTGAAGTTTAAAAATGCTTCGGTACTCTTCCATTGTTCTCGGAATTCCGCTGACATATAAAAATGCTTCGGAAATCTTGCATTGTTCTCGGCATTCCGCTGACGTTTAAAAATGCTTCGGAACTCTTCCATTGTTCTCAGAATTCCGCTGACGTTTAAAAATGCTTAGGAAATCTTCCATTGTTTTCAAAATTCCGCTGACGTTTAAAAATGCTTCAGAACTCTTCCATTGTTCTCGGAATTCCGCTGACGTTTAAAAATGCTTTGGAACTCTTCCATTGTTCTTGGAATTCTGCTGAAGTTTAAAAATGCTTCGGAACTCTTCCATTGTTCTCAGAATTCCGCTGATGTTTAAAAATGCTTCGATACTCTTCCATTGTTCTCGGAATTCCACTGACATATAAAAATGCTTCGGAAATCTTGCATTGTTCTCGGCATTCCGCTGACGTTTAAAAATGCTTCGGAACTCTTCAATTGTTCTCGGAATTCTGCTGAACTTTTAAAATGCTTTGGAACTCTTCCATTGCTCTCGGAATTCTGCTGAAGTTTAAAAATGCTTCAGAACTCTTCCATTGTTTTCGGAATTCTGCTGAAGTTTAAAAATGCTTCGGAACTCTTCCATTGTTCTCAGAATTCCACTGACGCTTAAAAATGCTTCAGAACTCTTCCATTGTTCTCGGAATTCCGCTGACGTTTAATAATGCTTCGCAACTTTTTCATTGTTCTCGGAATTCTGCTGATGGTTAAAAATGCTTCGGAACTCTTCCATTGTTCTCGGAATTCCGTTGAAGTTTAAAAATGCTTCGAAACTCTTCCATTGTTCTCGGAATTCTGCTGAAGTTTAAAAATGCTTCGGAACTCTTTCATTGTTCTCAGAATTCCGCTGACATTTAAAAATGCTTTGGTACTCTTCCATTGTTCTCGGAATTCCGCTGACATATAAAAATGCTTCGGAAATCTTGCATTGTTCGCGGCATTCCGCTGACGTTTAAAAATGCTTCGGAACTCTTCAATTGTTCTCGGAATTCTGCTGAACTTTTAAAATGCTTTGGAACTCTTCCATTGCTCTTGGAATTCTGCTGAAGTTTAAAAATGCTTCAGAACTCTTACATTGTTCTCGGAATTCTGCTGAAGTTTAAAAATGCTTCGGTACTCTTCCATTGTTCTCGGAATTCCGCTGACATATAAAAATGCTTCGGAAATCTTGCATTGTTCTCGGCATTCCGCTGACGTTTAAAAATGCTTCAGAACTCTTCCATTGTTCTCAGAATTCCGCTGACGTTTAAAAATGCTTAGGAAATCTTCAATTGTTTTCAAAATTCCGCTGACGTTTAAAAATGCTTCAGAACTCTTCCATTGTTCTCGGAATTCCGCTGACGTTTAAAAATGCTTTGGAACTCTTCCATTGTTCTTGGAATTCTGCTGAAGTTTAAAAATGCTTCGGAACTCTTCCATTGTTCTCGGAGTTCCACTGACATATAAAAATGCTTCGGAAATCTTGCATTGTTCTCGGCATTCCGCTGACGTTTAAAAATGCTTCGGAACTCTTCAATTGTTCTCGGAATTCTGCTGAACTTTTAAAATGCTTTGGAACTCTTCCATTGCTCTCGGAATTCTGCTGAAGTTTAAAAATGCTTCGGAACTCTTCCATTGTTCTCGGAATTCTGCTGAAGTTTAAAAATGTTTTGGAACTCTTCCATTGTTCTCAGAATTCTGCTGACGTTTAAAAATGCTTCGGAAATCTTCCATTGTTTTCAAAATTCCGCTGACATATAAAAATGCTTCGGAAATCTTGCATTGTTCTCGGCATTCCGCTGACGTTTAAAAATGCTTCAGATTCCTTCAATTGTTCTCGGAATTCTGCTGAACTTTTAAAATGCTTTGGAACTCTTCCATTGCTCTCGGAATTTTGCTGAAGTTTAAAAATGCTTCGGAACTCTTCCATTGTTCTCGGAATTCTGCTGAAGTTTAAAAATGCTTCGGAACTCTTCCATTGTTCTCGGAATTCCGCTGACGTTTAAAAATGCTTTGGAACTCTTCCATTATTCTCGGAATTCTGCTGAAGTTTAAAAATGCTTCGGAACTCTTCCATTGTTCTCAGAATTCCGCTGACGTTTAAAAATGCTTCTTTACTCTTCCATTGTTCTCGGAATTCCGCTGACATATAAAAATGCTTCGGAAATCTTGCATTGTTCTCGGCATTCCGCTGACGTTTAAAAATGCTTCGGAACTCGTCAATTGTTCTCGGAATTCTGCTGAACTTTTAAAATGCTTTGGAACTCTTCCATTGCTCTCGGAATTCTGCTGAAGTTTAAAAATGCTTCAGAACTCTTCCATTGTTTTCGGAATTCTGCTGAAGTTTAAAAATGCTTCGGAACTCTTCCATTGTTCTCAGAATTCCACTGACGCTTAAAAATGCTTCAGAACTCTTCCATTGCTCTCGGAATTCTGCTGAAGTTTAATAATGCTTCGCAACTTTTTCATTGTTCTCGGAATTCTGCTGAAGTTTAAAAATGCTTCGGAACTCTTTCATTGTTCTCAGAATTCCGCTGACATTTAAAAATGCTTTGGTACTCTTCCATTGTTCTCGGAATTCCGCTGACATATAAAAATGCTTCGGAAATCTTGCATTGTTCGCGGCATTCCGCTGACGTTTAAAAATGCTTAGGAAATCTTCAATTGTTTTCAAAATTCCGCTGACGTTTAAAAATGCTTCAGAACTCTTCCATTGTTCTCGGAATTCCGCTGACGTTTAAAAATGCTTTGGAACTCTTCCATTGTTCTTGGAATTCTGCTGAAGTTTAAAAATGCTTCGGAACTCTTCCATTGTTCTCGGAGTTCCACTGACATATAAAAATGCTTCGGAAATCTTGCATTGTTCTCGGCATTCCGCTGACGTTTAAAAATGCTTCGGAACTCTTCAATTGTTCTCGGAATTCTGCTGAACTTTTAAAATGCTTTGGAACTCTTCCATTGCTCTCGGAATTCTGCTGAAGTTTAAAAATGCTTCGGAACTCTTCCATTGTTCTCGGAATTCTGCTGAAGTTTAAAAATGTTTTGGAACTCTTCCATTGTTCTCAGAATTCCGCTGACGTTTAAAAATGCTTCGGAAATCTTCCATTGTTTTCAAAATTCCGCTGACATATAAAAATGCTTCGGAAATCTTGCATTGTTCTCGGCATTCCGCTGACGTTTAAAAATGCTTCAGATTCCTTCAATTGTTCTCGGAATTCTGCTGAACTTTTAAAATGCTTTGGAACTCTTCCATTGCTCTCGGAATTTTGCTGAAGTTTAAAAATGCTTCGGAACTCTTCCATTGTTCTCGGAATTCTGCTGAAGTTTAAAAATGCTTCGGAACTCTTCCATTGTTCTCGGAATTCCGGTGACGTTTAAAAATGCTTCAGAACTCTTCCATTGTTCTCGGAATTCCGCTGACGTTTAATAATGCTTCGCAACTCTTTCATTGTACTCGGAATTCCGCTAACGTTTAAAAATGCTTCGGAACTCTTCCATTGTTCTCGGAATTCCGTTGAAGTTTAAAAATGCTTCGAAACTCTTCCATTGTTCTGGGAATTCTGCTGAAGTTTAAAAATGCTTCAGAACTCTTCCATTGTTCTCGGAATTCCGCTGACGTTTAATAATGCTTCGCAACTCTTTCATTGTTCTCGGAATTCCGCTGATGTTTAAAAATGCTTCGGAACTCTTCCATTGTTCTCGGAATTCTGTTGAAGTTTAAAAATGCTTCTAAACTCTTCAATTGTTCTCGGAATTCTGCTGAACTTTTAAAATGCTTTGGAACTCTTCCAATGCTCTCGCAATTCTGCTGACGTTTAAAAATGCTTCGGAACTCTTCCATTGTTCTCGGAATTCCGCTGACGTTTAAAAATGCTTCACAACTCTTCCATTGTTCTCGGAATTCCGCTGACTTTTAAAAATTCTTCGAAACTCTTCCATTGTTCTCCAAATTCCGCTGAAGTTTAAAAATGCTTCGGAACCCTTCCATTGTTCTCGGAATTCTGCTGAAGTTTAAAAATGCTTCGGAACTCTTCCATTGTTCTCAGAATTCTGCTGACGTTTAAAAATGCTTCGGAACTCTTCCATTGTTCTCGGAATTCCGCTGAAGTTTAAAAATGCTTCAGACCTCTTCCATTGTTCTAGGAATTCTGCTGAAGTTTAAAAATTCATCTGAACTCTTCCATTATTCTCGGAATTCGTGTGAATTTTAAAAATGCTTCGGAACTCTTCTATTGTTCTCGGAATTCCGCTGAAGTTTAAAAATGCTTAAAATCTCTTACATTGTACTCGGAATTCCGCTGAAGTTTAAAAATGCTTCGGAACTCTTCCATTGCTCTCGGAATTCTGCTGAAGTTTAAAAATGCTTCAGAACTCTTACATTGTTCTCGGAATTCTGCTGACGTTTAAAAATGCTTCGGAACTCTTCCATTGTTCTCTGAATTCCGCTGACGTTTAAAAATGCTTCGGTACTCTTCCTTTGTTCTCGTAATTCCGCTGACATATAAAAATGCTTCGGAAATCTTGCATTGTTCTCGGCATTCCGCTGACGTTTAAAAATGCTTCGGAACTCTTCAATTGTTCTCGGAATTCTGCCGAACTTTTAAAATGCTTTGGAACTCTTCCATTGCTCTCGGAATTCTGCTGAAGTTTAAAAATGCTTCAGAACTCTTCCATTGCTCTCGGAATTCTGCTGTAGTTTAAAAATGCTTCGGAACTCTTCCATTGTTCTCAGAATTCCGCTGACGTTTAAAAATGCTTCGGAAATCTTCCATTCTTTTCAAAATTCCGCTGACGTTTAAAAATGCTTCAGAACTCTTCCATTGTTCTCGGAATTCCGCTGACGTTTTAAAATGCTTCGGTACTCTTCCATTGTTCTCGGAATTCCGCTGACATATAAAAATGCTTCGGAAATCTTGCATTGTTCTCGGCATTCCGCTGACGTTTAAAAATGCTTCGGAACTCTTCCATTGTTCTCAGAATTCCGCTGATGTTTAAAAATGCTTCGGAAATCTTCCATTGTTTTCAAAATTCCGCTGACGTTTAAAAATGCTTCAGAACTCTTCCATTGTTCTCGGAATTCCGCTGACGTTTAAAAATGCTTTGGAACTCTTCCATTATTCTCGGAATTCTGCTGAAGTTTAAAAATGCTTCGGAACTCTTCCATTGTTCTCAGAATTCCGCTGACGTTTAAAAATGCTTCTTTACTCTTCCATTGTTCTCGGAATTCCGCTGACATTCAAAAATGCTTCGGAAATCTTGCATTGTTCTCGGCATTCCGCTGACGTTTAAAAATGCTTCGGAACTCGTCAATTGTTCTCGGAATTCTGCTGAACTTTTAAAATGCTTTGAAACTCTTCCATTGCTCTCGGAATTCTGCTGAAGTTTAAAAATGCTTCAGAACTCTTCCATTGTTTTCGGAATTCTGCTGAAGTTTAAAAATGCTTCGGAACTCTTCCATTGTTCTCAGAATTCCACTGACGTTTAAAAATGCTTCGGAAATCTTCCATTGTTTTCAAAATTCCGCTGACGCTTAAAAATGCTTCAGAACTCTTCCATTGTTCTCGGAATTCCGCTGACGTTTAATAATGCTTCGCAACTTTTTCATTGTTCTCGGAATTCCGCTGACGGTTAAAAATGCTTCGGAACTCTTCCATTGTTCTCGGAATTCCGTTGAAGTTTAAAAATGCTTCGAAACTCTTCCATTGTTCTCAGAATTCCGCTAACGTTTAAAAATGCTTCTTTACTCTTCCATTGTTCTCGGAATTCCGCTGACATATAAAAATGCTTCGGAAATCTTGCATTGTTCTCGGCATTCCGCTGACGTTTAAAAATGCTTCGGAACTCTTCAATTGTTCTCGGAATTCTGCTGAACTTTTAAAATGCTTTGGAACTCTTCCATTGCTCTCGGAATTCTGCTGAAGTTTAAAAATGCTTCAGAACTCTTACATTGTTCTCAGAATTCTGCTGAAGTTTAAAAATGCTTCGGTACTCTTCCATTGTTCTCGGAATTCCGCTGACATATAAAAATGCTTCGGAAATCTTGCATTGTTCTCGGCATTCCGCTGACGTTTAAAAATGCTTCGGAACTCTTTCATTGTTCTCAGAATTCCGCTGACGTTTAAAAATGCTTAGGAAATCTTCCATTGTTTTCAAAATTCCGCTGACGTTTAAAAATGCTTCAGAACTCTTCCATTGTTCTCGGAATTCCGCTGACGTTTAAAAATGCTTTGGAACTCTTCCATTGTTCTTGGAATTCTGCTGAAGTTTAAAAATGCTTCGGAACTCTTCCATTGTTCTCAGAATTCCGCTGATGTTTAAAAATGCTTCGATACTCTTCCATTGTTCTCGGAATTCCACTGACATATAAAAATGCTTCGGAAATCTTGCATTGTTCTCGGCATTCCGCTGACGTTTAAAAATGCTTCGGAACTCTTCAATTGTTCTCGGAATTCTGCTGAACTTTTAAAATGCTTTGGAACTCTTCCATTGCTCTCGGAATTCTGCTGAAGTTTAAAAATGCTTCAGAACTCTTCCATTGTTTTCGGAATTCTGCTGAAGTTTAAAAATGCTTCGGAACTCTTCCATTGTTCTCAGAATTCCACTGACGCTTAAAAATGCTTCAGAACTCTTCCATTGTTCTCGGAATTCCGCTGACGTTTAATAATGCTTCGCAACTTTTTCATTGTTCTCGGAATTCTGCTGATGGTTAAAAATGCTTCGGAACTCTTCCATTGTTCTCGGAATTCCGTTGAAGTTTAAAAATGCTTCGAAACTCTTCCATTGTTCTCGGAATTCTGCTGAAGTTTAAAAATGCTTCGGAACTCTTTCATTGTTCTCAGAATTCCGCTGACATTTAAAAATGCTTTGGTACTCTTCCATTGTTCTCGGAATTCCGCTGACATATAAAAATGCTTCGGAAATCTTGCATTGTTCGCGGCATTCCGCTGACGTTTAAAAATGCTTCGGAACTCTTCAATTGTTCTCGGAATTCTGCTGAACTTTTAAAATGCTTTGGAACTCTTCCATTGCTCTTGGAATTCTGCTGAAGTTTAAAAATGCTTCAGAACTCTTACATTGTTCTCGGAATTCTGCTGAAGTTTAAAAATGCTTCGGTACTCTTCCATTGTTCTCGGAATTCCGCTGACATATAAAAATGCTTCGGAAATCTTGCATTGTTCTCGGCATTCCGCTGACGTTTAAAAATGCTTCAGAACTCTTCCATTGTTCTCAGAATTCCGCTGACGTTTAAAAATGCTTAGGAAATCTTCAATTGTTTTCAAAATTCCGCTGACGTTTAAAAATGCTTCAGAACTCTTCCATTGTTCTCGGAATTCCGCTGACGTTTAAAAATGCTTTGGAACTCTTCCATTGTTCTTGGAATTCTGCTGAAGTTTAAAAATGCTTCGGAACTCTTCCATTGTTCTCGGAGTTCCACTGACATATAAAAATGCTTCGGAAATCTTGCATTGTTCTCGGCATTCCGCTGACGTTTAAAAATGCTTCGGAACTCTTCAATTGTTCTCGGAATTCTGCTGAACTTTTAAAATGCTTTGGAACTCTTCCATTGCTCTCGGAATTCTGCTGAAGTTTAAAAATGCTTCGGAACTCTTCCATTGTTCTCGGAATTCTGCTGAAGTTTAAAAATGTTTTGGAACTCTTCCATTGTTCTCAGAATTCTGCTGACGTTTAAAAATGCTTCGGAAATCTTCCATTGTTTTCAAAATTCCGCTGACATATAAAAATGCTTCGGAAATCTTGCATTGTTCTCGGCATTCCGCTGACGTTTAAAAATGCTTCAGATTCCTTCAATTGTTCTCGGAATTCTGCTGAACTTTTAAAATGCTTTGGAACTCTTCCATTGCTCTCGGAATTTTGCTGAAGTTTAAAAATGCTTCGGAACTCTTCCATTGTTCTCGGAATTCTGCTGAAGTTTAAAAATGCTTCGGAACTCTTCCATTGTTCTCGGAATTCCGCTGACGTTTAAAAATGCTTTGGAACTCTTCCATTATTCTCGGAATTCTGCTGAAGTTTAAAAATGCTTCGGAACTCTTCCATTGTTCTCAGAATTCCGCTGACGTTTAAAAATGCTTCTTTACTCTTCCATTGTTCTCGGAATTCCGCTGACATATAAAAATGCTTCGGAAATCTTGCATTGTTCTCGGCATTCCGCTGACGTTTAAAAATGCTTCGGAACTCGTCAATTGTTCTCGGAATTCTGCTGAACTTTTAAAATGCTTTGGAACTCTTCCATTGCTCTCGGAATTCTGCTGAAGTTTAAAAATGCTTCAGAACTCTTCCATTGTTTTCGGAATTCTGCTGAAGTTTAAAAATGCTTCGGAACTCTTCCATTGTTCTCAGAATTCCACTGACGCTTAAAAATGCTTCAGAACTCTTCCATTGCTCTCGGAATTCTGCTGAAGTTTAATAATGCTTCGCAACTTTTTCATTGTTCTCGGAATTCTGCTGAAGTTTAAAAATGCTTCGGAACTCTTTCATTGTTCTCAGAATTCCGCTGACATTTAAAAATGCTTTGGTACTCTTCCATTGTTCTCGGAATTCCGCTGACATATAAAAATGCTTCGGAAATCTTGCATTGTTCGCGGCATTCCGCTGACGTTTAAAAATGCTTAGGAAATCTTCAATTGTTTTCAAAATTCCGCTGACGTTTAAAAATGCTTCAGAACTCTTCCATTGTTCTCGGAATTCCGCTGACGTTTAAAAATGCTTTGGAACTCTTCCATTGTTCTTGGAATTCTGCTGAAGTTTAAAAATGCTTCGGAACTCTTCCATTGTTCTCGGAGTTCCACTGACATATAAAAATGCTTCGGAAATCTTGCATTGTTCTCGGCATTCCGCTGACGTTTAAAAATGCTTCGGAACTCTTCAATTGTTCTCGGAATTCTGCTGAACTTTTAAAATGCTTTGGAACTCTTCCATTGCTCTCGGAATTCTGCTGAAGTTTAAAAATGCTTCGGAACTCTTCCATTGTTCTCGGAATTCTGCTGAAGTTTAAAAATGTTTTGGAACTCTTCCATTGTTCTCAGAATTCCGCTGACGTTTAAAAATGCTTCGGAAATCTTCCATTGTTTTCAAAATTCCGCTGACATATAAAAATGCTTCGGAAATCTTGCATTGTTCTCGGCATTCCGCTGACGTTTAAAAATGCTTCAGATTCCTTCAATTGTTCTCGGAATTCTGCTGAACTTTTAAAATGCTTTGGAACTCTTCCATTGCTCTCGGAATTTTGCTGAAGTTTAAAAATGCTTCGGAACTCTTCCATTGTTCTCGGAATTCTGCTGAAGTTTAAAAATGCTTCGGAACTCTTCCATTGTTCTCGGAATTCCGGTGACGTTTAAAAATGCTTCAGAACTCTTCCATTGTTCTCGGAATTCCGCTGACGTTTAATAATGCTTCGCAACTCTTTCATTGTACTCGGAATTCCGCTAACGTTTAAAAATGCTTCGGAACTCTTCCATTGTTCTCGGAATTCCGTTGAAGTTTAAAAATGCTTCGAAACTCTTCCATTGTTCTGGGAATTCTGCTGAAGTTTAAAAATGCTTCAGAACTCTTCCATTGTTCTCGGAATTCCGCTGACGTTTAATAATGCTTCGCAACTCTTTCATTGTTCTCGGAATTCCGCTGATGTTTAAAAATGCTTCGGAACTCTTCCATTGTTCTCGGAATTCTGTTGAAGTTTAAAAATGCTTCTAAACTCTTCAATTGTTCTCGGAATTCTGCTGAACTTTTAAAATGCTTTGGAACTCTTCCAATGCTCTCGCAATTCTGCTGACGTTTAAAAATGCTTCGGAACTCTTCCATTGTTCTCGGAATTCCGCTGACGTTTAAAAATGCTTCACAACTCTTCCATTGTTCTCGGAATTCCGCTGACTTTTAAAAATTCTTCGAAACTCTTCCATTGTTCTCCAAATTCCGCTGAAGTTTAAAAATGCTTCGGAACCCTTCCATTGTTCTCGGAATTCTGCTGAAGTTTAAAAATGCTTCGGAACTCTTCCATTGTTCTCAGAATTCTGCTGACGTTTAAAAATGCTTCGGAACTCTTCCATTGTTCTCGGAATTCCGCTGAAGTTTAAAAATGCTTCAGACCTCTTCCATTGTTCTAGGAATTCTGCTGAAGTTTAAAAATTCATCTGAACTCTTCCATTATTCTCGGAATTCGTGTGAATTTTAAAAATGCTTCGGAACTCTTCTATTGTTCTCGGAATTCCGCTGAAGTTTAAAAATGCTTAAAATCTCTTACATTGTACTCGGAATTCCGCTGAAGTTTAAAAATGCTTCGGAACTCTTCCATTGCTCTCGGAATTCTGCTGAAGTTTAAAAATGCTTCAGAACTCTTACATTGTTCTCGGAATTCTGCTGACGTTTAAAAATGCTTCGGAACTCTTCCATTGTTCTCTGAATTCCGCTGACGTTTAAAAATGCTTCGGTACTCTTCCTTTGTTCTCGTAATTCCGCTGACATATAAAAATGCTTCGGAAATCTTGCATTGTTCTCGGCATTCCGCTGACGTTTAAAAATGCTTCGGAACTCTTCAATTGTTCTCGGAATTCTGCCGAACTTTTAAAATGCTTTGGAACTCTTCCATTGCTCTCGGAATTCTGCTGAAGTTTAAAAATGCTTCAGAACTCTTCCATTGCTCTCGGAATTCTGCTGTAGTTTAAAAATGCTTCGGAACTCTTCCATTGTTCTCAGAATTCCGCTGACGTTTAAAAATGCTTCGGAAATCTTCCATTCTTTTCAAAATTCCGCTGACGTTTAAAAATGCTTCAGAACTCTTCCATTGTTCTCGGAATTCCGCTGACGTTTTAAAATGCTTCGGTACTCTTCCATTGTTCTCGGAATTCCGCTGACATATAAAAATGCTTCGGAAATCTTGCATTGTTCTCGGCATTCCGCTGACGTTTAAAAATGCTTCGGAACTCTTCCATTGTTCTCAGAATTCTGCTGATGTTTAACAATGCTTCGGAAATCTTCCATTGTTTTCAAAATTCCGCTGACGTTTAAAAATGCTTCAGAACTCTTCCATTGTTCTCGGAATTCCGCTGACGTTTAAAAATGCTTTGGAACTCTTCCATTATTCTCGGAATTCTGCTGAAGTTTAAAAATGCTTCGGAACTCTTCCATTGTTCTCAGAATTCCGCTGACGTTTAAAAATGCTTCTTTACTCTTCCATTGTTCTCGGAATTCCGCTGACATATAAAAATGCTTCGGAAATCTTGCATTGTTCTCGGCATTCCGCTGACGTTTAAAAATGCTTCGGAACTCGTCAATTGTTCTCGGAATTCTGCTGAACTTTTAAAATGGTTTGGAACTCTTCCATTGCTCTCGGAATTCTGCTGAAGTTTAAAAATGCTTCAGAACTCTTCCATTGTTTTCGGAATTCTGCTGAAGTTTAAAAATGCTTCGGAACTCTTCCATTGTTCTCAGAATTCCACTGACGCTTAAAAATGCTTCAGAACTCTTCCATTGTTCTCGGAATTCCGCTGACGTTTAATAATGCTTCGCAACTTTTTCATTGTTCTCGGAATTCTGCTGATGGTTAAAAATGCTTCGGAACTCTTCCATTGTTCTCGGAATTCCGTTGAAGTTTAAAAATGCTTCGAAACTCTTCCATTGTTCTCGGAATTCTGCTGAAGTTTAAAAATGCTTCGGAACTCTTTCATTGTTCTCAGAATTCCGCTGACATTTAAAAATGCTTTGGTACTCTTCCATTGTTCTCGGAATTCCGCTGACATATAAAAATGCTTCGGAAATCTTGCATTGTTCGCGGCATTCCGCTGACGTTTAAAAATGCTTCGGAACTCTTCAATTGTTCTCGGAATTCTGCTGAACTTTTAAAATGCTTTGGAACTCTTCCATTGCTCTTGGAATTCTGCTGAAGTTTAAAAATGCTTCGGAACTCTTCCATTGTTCTCGGAGTTCCACTGACATATAAAAATGCTTCGGAAATCTTGCATTGTTCTCGGCATTCCGCTGACGTTTAAAAATGCTTCGGAACTCTTCAATTGTTCTCGGAATTCTGCTGAACTTTTAAAATGCTTTGGAACTCTTCCATTGCTCTCGGAATTCTGCTGAAGTTTAAAAATGCTTCGGAACTCTTCCATTGTTCTCGGAATTCTGCTGAAGTTTAAAAATGTTTTGGAACTCTTCCATTGTTCTCAGAATTCCGCTGACGTTTAAAAATGCTTCGGAAATCTTCCATTGTTTTCAAAATTCCGCTGACATATAAAAATGCTTCGGAAATCTTGCATTGTTCTCGGCATTCCGCTGACGTTTAAAAATGCTTCAGATTCCTTCAATTGTTCTCGGAATTCTGCTGAAGTTTAAAAATGCTTCGGAACTCTTCCATTGTTCTCGGAATTCTGCTGAAGTTTAAAAATGCTTCGGAACTCTTCCATTGCTCTCGGAATTCTGTTGAAGTTTAAAAATGCTTCTAAACTCTTCCATTGTTCTCGGAATTCTGCAGAAGTTTAAAAATGCTTCGGAACTCTTCCATTGTTCTCGGAATTCCGCTGACATATAAAAATGCTTCGGAAATCTTGCATTGTTCTCGGCATTCCGCTGACGTTTAAAAATGCTTCGGAACTCTTCAATTGTTCTCGGAATTCTGCTGAACTTTTAAAATGCTTTGGAACTCTTCCATTGCTCTCGCAATTCTGCTGACGTTTAAAAATGCTTTGGAACTCTTCCATTGTTCTCGGAATTCTGCTGACGTTTAAAAATGCTTCGGAACTCTTCCATTGTTCTCGGAATTCCGCTGACGTTTAAAAATGCTTCACAACTCTTCCATTGTTCTCGGAATTCCGCTGACTTTTAAAAATACTTCGAAACTCTTCCATTGTTCTCCAAATTCCGCTGAAGTTTAAAAATGCTTCGGAACTCTTCCATTGTTCTCAGAATTCCGCTGACGTTTAAAAATGCTTAGGAAATCTTCCATTGTTTTCAAAATTCCGCTGACGTTTAAAAATGCTTCAGAACTCTTCCATTGTTCTCGGAATTCCGCTGACGTTTAAAAATGCTTTGGAACTCTTCCATTGTTCTTGGAATTCTGCTGAAGTTTAAAAATGCTTCGGAACTCTTCCATTGTTCTCAGAATTCCGCTGACGTTTAAAAATGCTTCGATACTCTTCCATTGTTCTCGGAATTCCACTGACATATAAAAATGCTTCGGAAATCTTGCATTGTTCTCGGCATTCCGCTGACGTTTAAAAATGCTTCGGAACTCTTCAATTGTTCTCGGAATTCTGCTGAACTTTTAAAATGCTTTGGAACTCTTCCATTGCTCTCGGAATTCTGCTGAAGTTTAAAAATGTTTTGGAACTCTTCCATTGTTCTCAGAATTCCGCTGACGTTTAAAAATGCTTCGGAAATCTTCCATTGTTTTCAAAATTCCGCTGACATATAAAAATGCTTCAGAAATCTTGCATTGTTCTCGGCATTCCGCTGACGTTTAAAAATGCTTCAGATTCCTTCAGTTGTTCTCGGAATTCTGCTGAACTTTTAAAATGCTTTGGAACTCTTCCATTGCTCTCGGAATTCTGCTGAAGTTTAAAAATGCTTCGGAACTCTTCCATTGTTCTCGGAATTCTGCTGAAGTTTAAAAATGCTTCGGAACTCTTCCATTGTTCTCGGAATTCCGTTGAAGTTTAAAAATGCTTCGAAACTCTTCCATTGTTCTCGGAATTCTGCTGAAGTTTAAAAATGCTTCGGAACTCTTCCATTGTTCTCAGAATTCCGCTAACGTTTAAAAATGCTTCGGAAATCTTCCATTGTTTTCAAAATTCCGCTGACGCTTAAAAATGCTTCAGAACTCTTCCATTGTTCTCGGAATTCCGCTGACGTTTAATAATGCTTCGCAACTCTTTCATTGTACTCGGAATTCCGCTAACGTTTAAAAATGCTTCGAAACTCTTCCATTGTTCTCGGAATTCTGCTGAAGTTTAAAAATGCTTCGGAACTCTTTCATTGTTCTCAGAATTCCGCTGACATTTAAAAATGCTTTGGTACTCTTCCATTGTTCTCGGAATTCCGCTGACATATAAAAATGCTTCGGAAATCTTGCATTGTTCTCGGCATTCCGCTGACGTTTAAAAATGCTTCGGAACTCTTCAATTGTTCTCGGAATTCTGCTGAACTTTTAAAATGCTTTGGAACTCTTCCATTGCTCTCGGAATTCTGCTGAAGTTTAAAAATGCTTCAGAACTCTTACATTGTTCTCGGAATTCTGCTGAAGTTTAAAAATGCTTCGGTACTCTTCCATTGTTCTCGGAATTCCGCTGACATATAAAAATGCTTCGGAAATCTTGCATTGTTCTCGGCATTCCGCTGATGTTTAAAAATGCTTCGGAACTCTTCCATTGTTCTCAGAATTCCGCTGACGTTTAAAAATGCTTAGGAAATCTTCAATTGTTTTCAAAATTCCGCTGACGTTTAAAAATGCTTCAGAACTCTTCCATTGTTCTCGGAATTCCGCTGACGTTTAAAAATGCTTTGGAACTCTTCCATTGTTCTTGGAATTCTGCTGAAGTTTAAAAATGCTTCGGAACTCTTCCATTGTTCTCGGAGTTCCACTGACATATAAAAATGCTTCGGAAATCTTGCATTGTTCTCGGCATTCCGCTGACGTTTAAAAATGCTTCGGAACTCTTCAATTGTTCTCGGAATTCTGCTGAACTTTTAAAATGCTTTGGAACTCTTCCATTGCTCTCGCAATTCTGCTGACGTTTAAAAATGCTTTGGAACTCTTCCATTGTTCTCGGAATTCTGCTGACGTTTAAAAATGCTTCGGAACTCTTCCATTGTTCTCGGAATTCCGCTGACGTTTAAAAATGCTTCACAACTCTTCCATTGTTCTCGGAATTCCGCTGACTTTTAAAAATACTTCGAAACTCTTCCATTGTTCTCCAAATTCTGCTGAAGTTTAAAAATGCTTCGGAACTCTTCCATTGTTCTCAGAATTCCGCTGACGTTTAAAAATGCTTAGGAAATCTTCCATTGTTTTCAAAATTCCGCTGACGTTTAAAAATGCTTCAGAACTCTTCCATTGTTCTCGGAATTCCGCTGACGTTTAAAAATGCTTTGGAACTCTTTCATTGTTCTTGGAATTCTGCTGAAGTTTAAAAATGCTTCGGAACTCTTCCATTGTTCTCAGAATTCCGCTGACGTTTAAAAATGCTTCGATACTCTTCCATTGTTCTCGGAATTCCACTGACATATAAAAATGCTTCGGAAATCTTGCATTGTTCTCGGCATTCCGCTGACGTTTAAAAATGCTTCGGAACTCTTCAATTGTTCTCGGAATTCTGCTGAACTTTTAAAATGCTTTGGAACTCTTCCATTGCTCTCGGAATTCTGCTGAAGTTTAAAAATGTTTTGGAACTCTTCCATTGTTCTCAGAATTCCGCTGACGTTTAAAAATGCTTCGGAAATCTTCCATTGTTTTCAAAATTCCGCTGACATATAAAAATGCTTCAGAAATCTTGCATTGTTCTCGGCATTCCGCTGACGTTTAAAAATGCTTCAGATTCCTTCAGTTGTTCTCGGAATTCTGCTGAACTTTTAAAATGCTTTGGAACTCTTCCATTGCTCTCGGAATTCTGCTGAAGTTTAAAAATGCTTCGGAACTCTTCCATTGTTCTCGGAATTCTGCTGAAGTTTAAAAATGCTTTGGAACTCTTCCATTGTTCTCGGAATTCCGTTGAAGTTTAAAAATGCTTCGAAACTCTTCCATTGTTCTCGGAATTCTGCTGAAGTTTAAAAATGCTTCGGAACTCTTCCATTGTTCTCAGAATTCCGCTAACGTTTAAAAATGCTTCGGAAATCTTCCATTGTTTTCAAAATTCCGCTGACACTTAAAAATGCTTCAGAACTCTTCCATTGTTCTCGGAATTCCGCTGACGTTTAATAATGCTTCGCAACTCTTTCATTGTACTCGGAATTCCGCTAACGTTTAAAAATGCTTCGGAACTCTTCCATTGTTCTCGGAATTCCGTTGAAGTTTAAAAATGCTTCGAAACTCTTCCATTGTTCTGGGAATTCTGCTGAAGTTAAAAAATGCTTCAGAACTCTTCCATTGTTCTCGGAATTCCGTTGACGTTTAATAATGCTTCGCAACTTTTTCATTGTTCTCGGAATTCTGCTGATGGTTAAAAATGCTTCGGAACTCTTCCATTGTTCTCGGAATTCCGTTGAAGTTTAAAAATGCTTCGAAACTCTTCCATTGTTCTCGGAATTCTGCTGAAGTTTAAAAATGCTTCGGAACTCTTTCATTGTTCTCAGAATTCCGCTGACATTTAAAAATGCTTTGGTACTCTTCCATTGTTCTCGGAATTCCGCTGACATATAAAAATGCTTCGGAAATCTTGCATTGTTCTCGGCATTCCGCTGACGTTTAAAAATGCTTCGGAACTCTTCAATTGTTCTCGGAATTCTGCTGAACTTTTAAAATGCTTTGGAACTCTTCCATTGCTCTCGGAATTCTGCTGAAGTTTAAAAATGCTTCAGAACTCTTACATTGTTCTCGGAATTCTGCTGAAGTTTAAAAATGCTTCGGTACTCTTCCATTGTTCTCGGAATTCCGCTGACATATAAAAATGCTTCGGAAATCTTGCATTGTTCTCGGCATTCCGCTGACGTTTAAAAATGCTTCGGAACTCTTCCATTGTTCTCAGAATTCCGCTGACGTTTAAAAATGCTTAGGAAATCTTCAATTGTTTTCAATATTCCGCTGACGTTTAAAAATGCTTCAGAACTCTTCCATTGTTCTCGGAATTCCGCTGACGTTTAAAAATGCTTTGGAACTCTTCCATTGTTCTTGGAATTCTGCTGAAGTTTAAAAATGCTTCGGAACTCTTCCATTGTTCTCGGAGTTCCACTGACATATAAAAATGCTTCGGAAATCTTGCATTGTTCTCGGCATTCCGCTGACGTTTAAAAATGCTTCGGAACTCTTCAATTGTTCTCGGAATTCTGCTGAACTTTTAAAATGCTTTGGAACTCTTCCATTGCTCTCGGAGTTCTGCTGAAGTTTAAAAATGCTTCGGAACTCTTCCATTGTTCTCGGAATTCTGCTGAAGTTTAAAAATGTTTTGGAACTCTTCCATTGTTCTCAGAATTCCGCTGACGTTTAAAAATGCTTCGGAAATCTTCCATTGTTTTCAAAATTCCGCTGACATATAAAAATGCTTCGGAAATCTTGCATTGTTCTCGGCATTCCGCTGACGTTTAAAAATGCTTCAGATTCCTTCAATTGTTCTCGGAATTCTGCTGAACTTTTAAAATGCTTTGGAACTCTTCCATTGCTCTCGGAATTCTGCTGAAGTTTAAAAATGCTTCGGAACTCTTCCATTGTTCTCGGAATTCTGCTGAAGTTTAAAAATGCTTCGGAACTCTTCCATTGTTCTCGGAATTCCGTTGAAGTTTAAAAATGCTTCGAAACTCTTCCATTGTTCTCGGAATTCTGCTGAAGTTTAAAAATGCTTCGGAACTCTTCCATTGTTCTCGGAATTCCGCTGACATATAAAAATGCTTCGGAAATCTTGCATTGTTCTCGGCATTCCGCTGACGTTTAAAAATGCTTCGGAACTCTTCAATTGTTCTCGGAATTCTGCTGAACTTTTAAAATGCTTTGGAACTCTTCCATTGCTCTCGCAATTCTGCTGACGTTTAAAAATGCTTCGGAACTCTTCCATTGTTCTCGGAATTCTGCTGACGTTTAAAAATGCTTCGGAACTCTTCCATTGTTCTCCAAATTCCGCTGAAGTTTAAAAATGCTTCGGAACTCTTCCATTGTTCTCAGAATTCCGCTGACGTTTAAAAATGCTTCGGAACTCTTCCATTGTTCTCCAAATTCCGCTGAAGTTTAAAAATGCTTCGGAACTCTTCCATTATTCTCGGAATTCCGCTGACGTTTAAAAATGCTTCACAACTCTTCCATTGTTCTCGGAATTCCGCTGACTTTTAAAAATACTTCGAAACTCTTCCATTGTTCTCCAAATTCCGCTGAAGTTTAAAAATGCTTCGGAACTCTTCCATTGTTCTCAGAATTCCGCTGACGTTTAAAAATGCTTCGATACTCTTCCATTGTTCTCGGAATTCCACTGACATATAAAAATGCTTCGGAAATCTTGCATTGTTCTCGGCATTCCGCTGACGTTTAAAAATGCTTCGGAACTCTTCAATTGTTCTCGGAATTCTGCTGAACTTTTAAAATGCTTTGGAACTCTTGCATTGCTCTCGGAATTCTGCTGAAGTTTAAAAATGCTTCGGAACTCTTCCATTGTTCTCGGAATTCTGCTGAAGTTTAAAAATGTTTTGGAACTCTTCCATTGTTCTCAAAATTCCGCTGACGTTTAAAAATGCTTCGGAAATCTTCCATTGTTTTCAAAATTCCGCTGACATATAAAAATGCTTCGGAAATCTTGCATTGTTCTCGGCATTCCGCTGACGTTTAAAAATGCTTCAGATTCCTTCAATTGTTCTCGGAATTCTGCTGAACTTTTAAAATGCTTTGGAACTCTTCCATTGCTCTCGGAATTCTGCTGAAGTTTAAAAATGCTTCGGAACTCTTCCATTGTTCTCGGAATTCCGTTGAAGTTTAAAAATGCTTCGAAACTCTTCCATTGTTCTCGGAATTCTGCTGAAGTTTAAAAATGCTTCGGAACTCTTCCATTGTTCTCAGAATTCCGCTAACGTGTAAAAATGCTTCGGAAATCTTCCATTGTTTTCAAAATTCCGCTGACGCTTAAAAATGCTTCGGAACTCTTCCATTGTTCTCAGAATTCCACTGACGTTTAAAAATGCTTCGGAAATCTTCCATTGTTTTCAAAATTCCGCTGACGCTTAAAAATGCTTCAGAACTCTTCCATTGTTCTCGGAATTCCGCTGACGTTTAATAATGCTTCGCAACTCTTTCATTGTTCTCGAAATTCCACTGACGTTTAAAAATGCTTCGGAACTCTTCCATTGTTCTCGGAATTCCGTTGAAGTTTAAAAATGCTTCGAAACTCTTCCATTGTTCTCGGAATTCTGCTGAAGTTTAAAAATGCTTCGGAACTCTTCCATTGTTCTCAGAATTCCGCTAACGTTTAAAAATGCTTCGGAAATCTTCCATTGTTTTCAAAATTCCGCTGACGCTTAAAAATGCTTCAGAACTCTTCCATTGTTCTCGGAATTCCGCTGACGTTTAATAATGCTTCGCAACTCTTTCATTGTACTCGGAATTCCGCTAACGTTTAAAAATGCTTTGGAACTCTTCCATTGCTCTCGGAATTCTGCTGAAGTTTAAAAATGCTTCGGAACTCTTCCATTGTTCTCGGAATTCTGCTGAAGTTTAAAAATGCTTCGGAACTCTTCCATTGTTCTCAGAATTCCGCTAACGTTTAAAAATGCTTCGGAAATCTTCCATTGTTTTCAAAATTCCGCTGACGCTTAAAAATGCTTCAGAACTCTTCCATTGTTCTCGGAATTCCGCTGACGTTTAATAATGCTTCGCAACTCTTTCATTGTACTCGGAATTCCGCTAACGTTTAAAAATGCTTCGGAACTCTTCCATTGTTCTCGGAATTCCGTTGACGTTTAATAATGCTTCGCAACTTTTTCATTGTTCTCGGAATTCTGCTGATGGTTAAAAATGCTTCGGAACTCTTCCATTGTTCTCGGAATTCCGTTGAAGTTTAAAAATGCTTCGAAACTCTTCCATTGTTCTCGGAATTCTGCTGAAGTTTAAAAATGCTTCGGAACTCTTTCATTGTTCTCAGAATTCCGCTGACATTTAAAAATGCTTTGGTACTCTTCCATTGTTCTCGGAATTCCGCTGACATATAAAAATGCTTCGGAAATCTTGCATTGTTCTCGGCATTCCGCTGACGTTTAAAAATGCTTCGGAACTCTTCAATTGTTCTCGGAATTCTGCTGAACTTTTAAAATGCTTTGGAACTCTTCCATTGCTCTCGGAATTCTGCTGAAGTTTAAAAATGCTTCAGAACTCTTACATTGTTCTCGGAATTCTGCTGAAGTTTAAAAATGCTTCGGTACTCTTCCATTGTTCTCGGAATTCCGCTGACATATAAAAATGCTTCGGAAATCTTGCATTGTTCTCGGCATTCCGCTGATGTTTAAAAATGCTTCGGAACTCTTCCATTGTTCTCAGAATTCCGCTGACGTTTAAAAATGCTTAGGAAATCTTCAATTGTTTTCAAAATTCCGCTGACGTTTAAAAATGCTTCAGAACTCTTCCATTGTTCTCGGAATTCCGCTGACGTTTAAAAATGCTTTGGAACTCTTCCATTGTTCTTGGAATTCTGCTGAAGTTTAAAAATGCTTCGGAACTCTTCCATTGTTCTCGGAGTTCCACTGACATATAAAAATGCTTCGGAAATCTTGCATTGTTCTCGGCATTCCGCTGACGTTTAAAAATGCTTCGGAACTCTTCAATTGTTCTCGGAATTCTGCTGAACTTTTAAAATGCTTTGGAACTCTTCCATTGCTCTCGCAATTCTGCTGACGTTTAAAAATGCTTTGGAACTCTTCCATTGTTCTCAGAATTCTGCTGACGTTTAAAAATGCTTCGGAACTCTTCCATTGTTCTCGGAATTCCGCTGACGTTTAAAAATGCTTCACAACTCTTCCATTGTTCTCGGAATTCCGCTGACTTTTAAAAATACTTCGAAACTCTTCCATTGTTCTCCAAATTCTGCTGAAGTTTAAAAATGCTTCGGAACTCTTCCATTGTTCTCAGAATTCCGCTGACGTTTAAAAATGCTTAGGAAATCTTCCATTGTTTTCAAAATTCCGCTGACGTTTAAAAATGCTTCGGAACTCTTCCATTGTTCTCGGAATTCCGCTGACGTTTAAAAATGCTTTGGAACTCTTCCATTGTTCTTGGAATTCTGCTGAAGTTTAAAAATGCTTCGGAACTCTTCCATTGTTCTCAGAATTCCGCTGACGTTTAAAAATGCTTCGATACTCTTCCATTGTTCTCGGAATTCCACTGACATATAAAAATGCTTCGGAAATCTTGCATTGTTCTCGGCATTCCGCTGACGTTTAAAAATGCTTCGGAACTCTTCAATTGTTCTCGGAATTCTGCTGAACTTTTAAAATGCTTTGGAACTCTTCCATTGCTCTCGGAATTCTGCTGAAGTTTAAAAATGTTTTGGAACTCTTCCATTGTTCTCAGAATTCCGCTGACGTTTAAAAATGCTTCGGAACTCTTCAATTGTTCTCGGAATTCTGCTGAACTTTTAAAATGCTTTGGAACTCTTCCATTGTTCTCGGAATTCCGTTGAAGTTTAAAAATGCTTCGAAACTCTTCCATTGTTCTCGGAATTCTGCTGAAGTTTAAAAATGCTTCGGAACTCTTCCATTGTTCTCAGAATTCCGCTAACGTTTAAAAATGCTTCGGAAATCTTCCATTGTTTTCAAAATTCCGCTGACACTTAAAAATGCTTCAGAACTCTTCCATTGTTCTCGGAATTCCGCTGACGTTTAATAATGCTTCGCAACTCTTTCATTGTACTCGGAATTCCGCTAACGTTTAAAAATGCTTCGGAACTCTTCCATTGTTCTCGGAATTCCGTTGAAGTTTAAAAATGCTTCGAAACTCTTCCATTGTTCTGGGAATTCTGCTGAAGTTAAAAAATGCTTCAGAACTCTTCCATTGTTCTCGGAATTCCGTTGACGTTTAATAATGCTTCGCAACTTTTTCATTGTTCTCGGAATTCTGCTGATGGTTAAAAATGCTTCGGAACTCTTCCATTGTTCTCGGAATTCCGTTGAAGTTTAAAAATGCTTCGAAACTCTTCCATTGTTCTCGGAATTCTGCTGAAGTTTAAAAATGCTTCGGAACTCTTTCATTGT
This sequence comes from Phyllobates terribilis, assembly GCF_046119375.1. Taxonomy (NCBI): domain Eukaryota; kingdom Metazoa; phylum Chordata; class Amphibia; order Anura; family Dendrobatidae; genus Phyllobates; species Phyllobates terribilis. Next base: position 19,001,245 of record NW_027362782.1, read on the forward strand.
TCTCAGAATTCCGCTGACATTTAAAAATGCTTTGGTACTCTTCCATTGTTCTCGGAATTCCGCTGACATATAAAAATGCTTCGGAAATCTTGCATTGTTCTCGGCATTCCGCTGACGTTTAAAAATGCTTCGGAACTCTTCAATTGTTCTCGGAATTCTGCTGAACTTTTAAAATGCTTTGGAACTCTTCCATTGCTCTCGGAATTCTGCTGAAGTTTAAAAATGCTTCAGAACTCTTACATTGTTCTCGGAATTCTGCTGAAGTTTAAAAATGCTTCGGTACTCTTCCATTGTTCTCGGAATTCCGCTGACATATAAAAATGCTTCGGAAATCTTGCATTGTTCTCGGCATTCCGCTGACGTTTAAAAATGCTTCGGAACTCTTCCATTGTTCTCAGAATTCCGCTGACGTTTAAAAATGCTTAGGAAATCTTCAATTGTTTTCAATATTCCGCTGACGTTTAAAAATGCTTCAGAACTCTTCCATTGTTCTCGGAATTCCGCTGACGTTTAAAAATGCTTTGGAACTCTTCCATTGTTCTTGGAATTCTGCTGAAGTTTAAAAATGCTTCGGAACTCTTCCATTGTTCTCGGAGTTCCACTGACATATAAAAATGCTTCGGAAATCTTGCATTGTTCTCGGCATTCCGCTGACGTTTAAAAATGCTTCGGAACTCTTCAATTGTTCTCGGAATTCTGCTGAACTTTTAAAATGCTTTGGAACTCTTCCATTGCTCTCGGAATTCTGCTGAAGTTTAAAAATGCTTCGGAACTCTTCCATTGTTCTCGGAATTCTGCTGAAGTTTAAAAATGTTTTGGAACTCTTCCATTGTTCTCAGAATTCCGCTGACGTTTAAAAATGCTTCGGAAATCTTCCATTGTTTTCAAAATTCCGCTGACATATAAAAATGCTTCGGAAATCTTGCATTGTTCTCGGCATTCCGCTGACGTTTAAAAATGCTTCAGATTCCTTCAATTGTTCTCGGAATTCTGCTGAACTTTTAAAATGCTTTGGAACTCTTCCATTGCTCTCGGAATTCTGCTGAAGTTTAAAAATGCTTCGGAACTCTTCCATTGTTCTCGGAATTCTGCTGAAGTTTAAAAATGCTTCGGAACTCTTCCATTGTTCTCGGAATTCCGTTGAAGTTTAAAAATGCTTCGAAACTCTTCCATTGTTCTCGGAATTCTGCTGAAGTTTAAAAATGCTTCGGAACTCTTCCATTGTTCTCGGAATTCCGCTGACATATAAAAATGCTTCGGAAATCTTGCATTGTTCTCGGCATTCCGCTGACGTTTAAAAATGCTTCGGAACTCTTCAATTGTTCTCGGAATTCTGCTGAACTTTTAAAATGCTTTGGAACTCTTCCATTGCTCTCGCAATTCTGCTGACGTTTAAAAATGCTTCGGAACTCTTCCATTGTTCTCGGAATTCTGCTGACGTTTAAAAATGCTTCGGAACTCTTCCATTGTTCTCCAAATTCCGCTGAAGTTTAAAAATGCTTCGGAACTCTTCCATTGTTCTCAGAATTCCGCTGACGTTTAAAAATGCTTCGGAACTCTTCCATTGTTCTCCAAATTCCGCTGAAGTTTAAAAATGCTTCGGAACTCTTCCATTATTCTCGGAATTCCGCTGACGTTTAAAAATGCTTCACAACTCTTCCATTGTTCTCGGAATTCCGCTGACTTTTAAAAATACTTCGAAACTCTTCCATTGTTCTCCAAATTCCGCTGAAGTTTAAAAATGCTTCGGAACTCTTCCATTGTTCTCAGAATTCCGCTGACGTTTAAAAATGCTTCGATACTCTTCCATTGTTCTCGGAATTCCACTGACATATAAAAATGCTTCGGAAATCTTGCATTGTTCTCGGCATTCCGCTGACGTTTAAAAATGCTTCGGAACTCTTCAATTGTTCTCGGAATTCTGCTGAACTTTTAAAATGCTTTGGAACTCTTGCATTGCTCTCGGAATTCTGCTGAAGTTTAAAAATGCTTCGGAACTCTTCCATTGTTCTCGGAATTCTGCTGAAGTTTAAAAATGTTTTGGAACTCTTCCATTGTTCTCAAAATTCCGCTGACGTTTAAAAATGCTTCGGAAATCTTCCATTGTTTTCAAAATTCCGCTGACATATAAAAATGCTTCGGAAATCTTGCATTGTTCTCGGCATTCCGCTGACGTTTAAAAATGCTTCAGATTCCTTCAATTGTTCTCGGAATTCTGCTGAACTTTTAAAATGCTTTGGAACTCTTCCATTGCTCTCGGAATTCTGCTGAAGTTTAAAAATGCTTCGGAACTCTTCCATTGTTCTCGGAATTCCGTTGAAGTTTAAAAATGCTTCGAAACTCTTCCATTGTTCTCGGAATTCTGCTGAAGTTTAAAAATGCTTCGGAACTCTTCCATTGTTCTCAGAATTCCGCTAACGTGTAAAAATGCTTCGGAAATCTTCCATTGTTTTCAAAATTCCGCTGACGCTTAAAAATGCTTCGGAACTCTTCCATTGTTCTCAGAATTCCACTGACGTTTAAAAATGCTTCGGAAATCTTCCATTGTTTTCAAAATTCCGCTGACGCTTAAAAATGCTTCAGAACTCTTCCATTGTTCTCGGAATTCCGCTGACGTTTAATAATGCTTCGCAACTCTTTCATTGTTCTCGAAATTCCACTGACGTTTAAAAATGCTTCGGAACTCTTCCATTGTTCTCGGAATTCCGTTGAAGTTTAAAAATGCTTCGAAACTCTTCCATTGTTCTCGGAATTCTGCTGAAGTTTAAAAATGCTTCGGAACTCTTCCATTGTTCTCAGAATTCCGCTAACGTTTAAAAATGCTTCGGAAATCTTCCATTGTTTTCAAAATTCCGCTGACGCTTAAAAATGCTTCAGAACTCTTCCATTGTTCTCGGAATTCCGCTGACGTTTAATAATGCTTCGCAACTCTTTCATTGTACTCGGAATTCCGCTAACGTTTAAAAATGCTTTGGAACTCTTCCATTGCTCTCGGAATTCTGCTGAAGTTTAAAAATGCTTCGGAACTCTTCCATTGTTCTCGGAATTCTGCTGAAGTTTAAAAATGCTTCGGAACTCTTCCATTGTTCTCGGAATTCCGTTGAAGTTTAAAAATGCTTCGAAACTCTTCCATTGTTCTCGGAATTCTGCTGAAGTTTAAAAATGCTTCGGAACTCTTCCATTGTTCTCAGAATTCCGCTAACGTTTAAAAATGCTTCGGAAATCTTCCATTGTTTTCAAAATTCCGCTGACGCTTAAAAATGCTTCAGAACTCTTCCATTGTTCTCGGAATTCCGCTGACGTTTAATAATGCTTCGCAACTCTTTCATTGTACTCGGAATTCCGCTAACGTTTAAAAATGCTTCGGAACTCTTCCATTGTTCTCGGAATTCCGTTGACGTTTAATAATGCTTCGCAACTTTTTCATTGTTCTCGGAATTCTGCTGATGGTTAAAAATGCTTCGGAACTCTTCCATTGTTCTCGGAATTCCGTTGAAGTTTAAAAATGCTTCGAAACTCTTCCATTGTTCTCGGAATTCTGCTGAAGTTTAAAAATGCTTCGGAACTCTTTCATTGTTCTCAGAATTCCGCTGACATTTAAAAATGCTTTGGTACTCTTCCATTGTTCTCGGAATTCCGCTGACATATAAAAATGCTTCGGAAATCTTGCATTGTTCTCGGCATTCCGCTGACGTTTAAAAATGCTTCGGAACTCTTCAATTGTTCTCGGAATTCTGCTGAACTTTTAAAATGCTTTGGAACTCTTCCATTGCTCTCGGAATTCTGCTGAAGTTTAAAAATGCTTCAGAACTCTTACATTGTTCTCGGAATTCTGCTGAAGTTTAAAAATGCTTCGGTACTCTTCCATTGTTCTCGGAATTCCGCTGACATATAAAAATGCTTCGGAAATCTTGCATTGTTCTCGGCATTCCGCTGATGTTTAAAAATGCTTCGGAACTCTTCCATTGTTCTCAGAATTCCGCTGACGTTTAAAAATGCTTAGGAAATCTTCAATTGTTTTCAAAATTCCGCTGATGTTTAAAAATGCTTCAGAACTCTTCCATTGTTCTCGGAATTCCGCTGACGTTTAAAAATGCTTTGGAACTCTTCCATTGTTCTTGGAATTCTGCTGAAGTTTAAAAATGCTTCGGAACTCTTCCATTGTTCTCGGAGTTCCACTGACATATAAAAATGCTTCGGAAATCTTGCATTGTTCTCGGCATTCCGCTGACGTTTAAAAATGCTTCGGAACTCTTCAATTGTTCTCGGAATTCTGCTGAACTTTTAAAATGCTTTGGAACTCTTCCATTGCTCTCGCAATTCTGCTGACGTTTAAAAATGCTTTGGAACTCTTCCATTGTTCTCGGAATTCTGCTGACGTTTAAAAATGCTTCGGAACTCTTCCATTGTTCTCGGAATTCCGCTGACGTTTAAAAATGCTTCACAACTCTTCCATTGTTCTCGGAATTCCGCTGACTTTTAAAAATACTTCGAAACTCTTCCATTGTTCTCCAAATTCTGCTGAAGTTTAAAAATGCTTCGGAACTCTTCCATTGTTCTCAGAATTCCGCTGACGTTTAAAAATGCTTAGGAAATCTTCCATTGTTTTCAAAATTCCGCTGACGTTTAAAAATGCTTCAGAACTCTTCCATTGTTCTCGGAATTCCGCTGACGTTTAAAAATGCTTTGGAACTCTTCCATTGTTCTTGGAATTCTGCTGAAGTTTAAAAATGCTTCGGAACTCTTCCATTGTTCTCAGAATTCCGCTGACGTTTAAAAATGCTTCGATACTCTTCCATTGTTCTCGGAATTCCACTGACATATAAAAATGCTTCGGAAATCTTGCATTGTTCTCGGCATTCCGCTGACGTTTAAAAATGCTTCGGAACTCTTCAATTGTTCTCGGAATTCTGCTGAACTTTTAAAATGCTTTGGAACTCTTCCATTGCTCTCGGAATTCTGCTGAAGTTTAAAAATGTTTTGGAACTCTTCCATTGTTCTCAGAATTCCGCTGACGTTTAAAAATGCTTCGGAAATCTTCCATTGTTTTCAAAATTCCGCTGACATATAAAAATGCTTCAGAAATCTTGCATTGTTCTCGGCATTCCGCTGACGTTTAAAAATGCTTCAGATTCCTTCAGTTGTTCTCGGAATTCTGCTGAACTTTTAAAATGCTTTGGAACTCTTCCATTGCTCTCGGAATTCTGCTGAAGTTTAAAAATGCTTCGGAACTCTTCCATTGTTCTCGGAATTCTGCTGAAGTTTAAAAATGCTTTGGAACTCTTCCATTGTTCTCGGAATTCCGTTGAAGTTTAAAAATGCTTCGAAACTCTTCCATTGTTCTCGGAATTCTGCTGAAGTTTAAAAATGCTTCGGAACTCTTCCATTGTTCTCAGAATTCCGCTAACGTTTAAAAATGCTTCGGAAATCTTCCATTGTTTTCAAAATTCCGCTGACACTTAAAAATGCTTCAGAACTCTTCCATTGTTCTCGGAATTCCGCTGACGTTTAATAATGCTTCGCAACTCTTTCATTGTACTCGGAATTCCGCTAACGTTTAAAAATGCTTCGGAACTCTTCCATTGTTCTCGGAATTCCGTTGAAGTTTAAAAATGCTTCGAAACTCTTCCATTGTTCTGGGAATTCTGCTGAAGTTAAAAAATGCTTCAGAACTCTTCCATTGTTCTCGGAATTCCGTTGACGTTTAATAATGCTTCGCAACTTTTTCATTGTTCTCGGAATTCTGCTGATGGTTAAAAATGCTTCGGAACTCTTCCATTGTTCTCGGAATTCCGTTGAAGTTTAAAAATGCTTCGAAACTCTTCCATTGTTCTCGGAATTCTGATGAAGTTTAAAAATGCTTCGGAAATCTTCCATTGTTCTCGGAATTCCGCTGACATATAAAAATGCTTCGGAAATCTTGCATTGTTCTCGGCATTCCGCTGACGTTTAAAAATGCTTCGGAACTCTTCAATTGTTCTCGGAATTCTGCTGAACTTTTAAAATGCTTTGGAACTCTTCCATTGCTCTCGCAATTCTGCTGACGTTTAAAAATGCTTCGGAACTCTTCCATTGTTCTCGGAATTCTGCTGACGTTTAAAAATGCTTCGGAACTCTTCCATTGTTCTCCAAATTCCGCTGAAGTTTAAAAATGCTTCGGAACTCTTCCATTGTTCTCAGAATTCCGCTGACGTTTAAAAATGCTTCGGAACTCTTCCATTGTTCTCCAAATTCCGCTGAAGTTTAAAAATGCTTCGGAACTCTTCCATTATTCTCGGAATTCCGCTGACGTTTAAAAATGCTTCACAACTCTTCCATTGTTCTCGGAATTCCGCTGACTTTTAAAAATACTTCGAAACTCTTCCATTGTTCTCCAAATTCCGCTGAAGTTTAAAAATGCTTCGGAACTCTTCCATTGTTCTCAGAATTCCGCTGACGTTTAAAAATGCTTCGATACTCTTCCATTGTTCTCGGAATTCCACTGACATATAAAAATGCTTCGGAAATCTTGCATTGTTCTCGGCATTCCGCTGACGTTTAAAAATGCTTCGGAACTCTTCAATTGTTCTCGGAATTCTGCTGAACTTTTAAAATGCTTTGGAACTCTTGCATTGCTCTCGGAATTCTGCTGAAGTTTAAAAATGCTTCGGAACTCTTCCATTGTTCTCGGAATTCTGCTGAAGTTTAAAAATGTTTTGGAACTCTTCCATTGTTCTCAAAATTCCGCTGACGTTTAAAAATGCTTCGGAAATCTTCCATTGTTTTCAAAATTCCGCTGACATATAAAAATGCTTCGGAAATCTTGCATTGTTCTCGGCATTCCGCTGACGTTTAAAAATGCTTCAGATTCCTTCAATTGTTCTCGGAATTCTGCTGAACTTTTAAAATGCTTTGGAACTCTTCCATTGCTCTCGGAATTCTGCTGAAGTTTAAAAATGCTTCGGAACTCTTCCATTGTTCTCGGAATTCCGTTGAAGTTTAAAAATGCTTCGAAACTCTTCCATTGTTCTCGGAATTCTGCTGAAGTTTAAAAATGCTTCGGAACTCTTCCATTGTTCTCAGAATTCCGCTAACGTGTAAAAATGCTTCGGAAATCTTCCATTGTTTTCAAAATTCCGCTGACGCTTAAAAATGCTTCGGAACTCTTCCATTGTTCTCAGAATTCCACTGACGTTTAAAAATGCTTCGGAAATCTTCCATTGTTTTCAAAATTCCGCTGACGCTTAAAAATGCTTCAGAACTCTTCCATTGTTCTCGGAATTCCGCTGACGTTTAATAATGCTTCGCAACTCTTTCATTGTTCTCGAAATTCCACTGACGTTTAAAAATGCTTCGGAACTCTTCCATTGTTCTCGGAATTCCGTTGAAGTTTAAAAATGCTTCGAAACTCTTCCATTGTTCTCGGAATTCTGCTGAAGTTTAAAAATGCTTCGGAACTCTTCCATTGTTCTCAGAATTCCGCTAACGTTTAAAAATGCTTCGGAAATCTTCCATTGTTTTCAAAATTCCGCTGACGCTTAAAAATGCTTCAGAACTCTTCCATTGTTCTCGGAATTCCGCTGACGTTTAATAATGCTTCGCAACTCTTTCATTGTACTCGGAATTCCGCTAACGTTTAAAAATGCTTTGGAACTCTTCCATTGCTCTCGGAATTCTGCTGAAGTTTAAAAATGCTTCGGAACTCTTCCATTGTTCTCGGAATTCTGCTGAAGTTTAAAAATGCTTCGGAACTCTTCCATTGTTCTCGGAATTCCGTTGAAGTTTAAAAATGCTTCGAAACTCTTCCATTGTTCTCGGAATTCTGCTGAAGTTTAAAAATGCTTCGGAACTCTTCCATTGTTCTCAGAATTCCGCTAACGTTTAAAAATGCTTCGGAAATCTTCCATTGTTTTCAAAATTCCGCTGACGCTTAAAAATGCTTCAGAACTCTTCCATTGTTCTCGGAATTCCGCTGACGTTTAATAATGCTTCGCAACTCTTTCATTGTACTCGGAATTCCGCTAACGTTTAAAAATGCTTCGGAACTCTTCCATTGTTCTCGGAATTCCGTTGACGTTTAATAATGCTTCGCAACTTTTTCATTGTTCTCGGAATTCTGCTGATGGTTAAAAATGCTTCGGAACTCTTCCATTGTTCTCGGAATTCCGTTGAAGTTTAAAAATGCTTCGAAACTCTTCCATTGTTCTCGGAATTCTGCTGAAGTTTAAAAATGCTTCGGAACTCTTTCATTGTTCTCAGAATTCCGCTGACATTTAAAAATGCTTTGGTACTCTTCCATTGTTCTCGGAATTCCGCTGACATATAAAAATGCTTCGGAAATCTTGCATTGTTCTCGGCATTCCGCTGACGTTTAAAAATGCTTCGGAACTCTTCAATTGTTCTCGGAATTCTGCTGAACTTTTAAAATGCTTTGGAACTCTTCCATTGCTCTCGGAATTCTGCTGAAGTTTAAAAATGCTTCAGAACTCTTACATTGTTCTCGGAATTCTGCTGAAGTTTAAAAATGCTTCGGTACTCTTCCATTGTTCTCGGAATTCCGCTGACATATAAAAATGCTTCGGAAATCTTGCATTGTTCTCGGCATTCCGCTGATGTTTAAAAATGCTTCGGAACTCTTCCATTGTTCTCAGAATTCCGCTGACGTTTAAAAATGCTTAGGAAATCTTCAATTGTTTTCAAAATTCCGCTGACGTTTAAAAATGCTTCAGAACTCTTCCATTGTTCTCGGAATTCCGCTGACGTTTAAAAATGCTTTGGAACTCTTCCATTGTTCTTGGAATTCTGCTGAAGTTTAAAAATGCTTCGGAACTCTTCCATTGTTCTCGGAGTTCCACTGACATATAAAAATGCTTCGGAAATCTTGCATTGTTCTCGGCATTCCGCTGACGTTTAAAAATGCTTCGGAACTCTTCAATTGTTCTCGGAATTCTGCTGAACTTTTAAAATGCTTTGGAACTCTTCCATTGCTCTCGCAATTCTGCTGACGTTTAAAAATGCTTTGGAACTCTTCCATTGTTCTCGGAATTCTGCTGACGTTTAAAAATGCTTCGGAACTCTTCCATTGTTCTCGGAATTCCGCTGACGTTTAAAAATGCTTCACAACTCTTCCATTGTTCTCGGAATTCCGCTGACTTTTAAAAATACTTCGAAACTCTTCCATTGTTCTCCAAATTCTGCTGAAGTTTAAAAATGCTTCGGAACTCTTCCATTGTTCTCAGAATTCCGCTGACGTTTAAAAATGCTTAGGAAATCTTCCATTGTTTTCAAAATTCCGCTGACGTTTAAAAATGCTTCAGAACTCTTCCATTGTTCTCGGAATTCCGCTGACGTTTAAAAATGCTTTGGAACTCTTCCATTGTTCTTGGAATTCTGCTGAAGTTTAAAAATGCTTCGGAACTCTTCCATTGTTCTCAGAATTCCGCTGACGTTTAAAAATGCTTCGATACTCTTCCATTGTTCTCGGAATTCCACTGACATATAAAAATGCTTCGGAAATCTTGCATTGTTCTCGGCATTCCGCTGACGTTTAAAAATGCTTCGGAACTCTTCAATTGTTCTCGGAATTCTGCTGAACTTTTAAAATGCTTTGGAACTCTTCCATTGCTCTCGGAATTCTGCTGAAGTTTAAAAATGTTTTGGAACTCTTCCATTGTTCTCAGAATTCCGCTGACGTTTAAAAATGCTTCGGAAATCTTCCATTGTTTTCAAAATTCCGCTGACATATAAAAATGCTTCAGAAATCTTGCATTGTTCTCGGCATTCCGCTGACGTTTAAAAATGCTTCAGATTCCTTCAGTTGTTCTCGGAATTCTGCTGAACTTTTAAAATGCTTTGGAACTCTTCCATTGCTCTCGGAATTCTGCTGAAGTTTAAAAATGCTTCGGAACTCTTCCATTGTTCTCGGAATTCTGCTGAAGTTTAAAAATGCTTTGGAACTCTTCCATTGTTCTCGGAATTCCGTTGAAGTTTAAAAATGCTTCGAAACTCTTCCATTGTTCTCGGAATTCTGCTGAAGTTTAAAAATGCTTCGGAACTCTTCCATTGTTCTCAGAATTCCGCTAACGTTTAAAAATGCTTCGGAAATCTTCCATTGTTTTCAAAATTCCGCTGACACTTAAAAATGCTTCAGAACTCTTCCATTGTTCTCGGAATTCCGCTGACGTTTAATAATGCTTCGCAACTCTTTCATTGTACTCGGAATTCCGCTAACGTTTAAAAATGCTTCGGAACTCTTCCATTGTTCTCGGAATTCCGTTGAAGTTTAAAAATGCTTCGAAACTCTTCCATTGTTCTGGGAATTCTGCTGAAGTTAAAAAATGCTTCAGAACTCTTCCATTGTTCTCGGAATTCCGTTGACGTTTAATAATGCTTCGCAACTTTTTCATTGTTCTCGGAATTCTGCTGATGGTTAAAAATGCTTCGGAACTCTTCCATTGTTCTCGGAATTCCGTTGAAGTTTAAAAATGCTTCGAAACTCTTCCATTGTTCTCGGAATTCTGCTGAAGTTTAAAAATGCTTCGGAACTCTTTCATTGTTCTCAGAATTCCGCTGACATTTAAAAATGCTTTGGTACTCTTCCATTGTTCTCGGAATTCCGCTGACATATAAAAATGCTTCGGAAATCTTGCATTGTTCTCGGCATTCCGCTGACGTTTAAAAATGCTTCGGAACTCTTCAATTGTTCTCGGAATTCTGCTGAACTTTTAAAATGCTTTGGAACTCTTCCATTGCTCTCGGAATTCTGCTGAAGTTTAAAAATGCTTCAGAACTCTTACATTGTTCTCGGAATTCTGCTGAAGTTTAAAAATGCTTCGGTACTCTTCCATTGTTCTCGGAATTCCGCTGACATATAAAAATGCTTCGGAAATCTTGCATTGTTCTCGGCATTCCGCTGATGTTTAAAAATGCTTCGGAACTCTTCCATTGTTCTCAGAATTCCGCTGACGTTTAAAAATGCTTAGGAAATCTTCAATTGTTTTCAATATTCCGCTGACGTTTAAAAATGCTTCAGAACTCTTCCATTGTTCTCGGAATTCCGCTGACGTTTAAAAATGCTTTGGAACTCTTCCATTGTTCTTGGAATTCTGCTGAAGTTTAAAAATGCTTCGGAACTCTTCCATTGTTCTCGGAGTTCCACTGACATATAAAAATGCTTCGGAAATCTTGCATTGTTCTCGGCATTCCGCTGACGTTTAAAAATGCTTCGGAACTCTTCAATTGTTCTCGGAATTCTGCTGAACTTTTAAAATGCTTTGGAACTCTTCCATTGCTCTCGGAATTCTGCTGAAGTTTAAAAATGCTTCGGAACTCTTCCATTGTTCTCGGAATTCTGCTGAAGTTTAAAAATGTTTTGGAACTCTTCCATTGTTCTCAGAATTCCGCTGACGTTTAAAAATGCTTCGGAAATCTTCCATTGTTTTCAAAATTCCGCTGACATATAAAAATGCTTCGGAAATCTTGCATTGTTCTCGGCATTCCGCTGACGTTTAAAAATGCTTCAGATTCCTTCAATTGTTCTCGGAATTCTGCTGAACTTTTAAAATGCTTTGGAACTCTTCCATTGCTCTCGGAATTCTGCTGAAGTTTAAAAATGCTTCGGAACTCTTCCATTGTTCTCGGAATTCTGCTGAAGTTTAAAAATGCTTCGGAACTCTTCCATTGTTCTCGGAATTCCGTTGAAGTTTAAAAATGCTTCGAAACTCTTCCATTGTTCTCGGAATTCTGCTGAAGTTTAAAAATGCTTCGGAACTCTTCCATTGTTCTCGGAATTCCGCTGACATATAAAAATGCTTCGGAAATCTTGCATTGTTCTCGGCATTCCGCTGACGTTTAAAAATGCTTCGGAACTCTTCAATTGTTCTCGGAATTCTGCTGAACTTTTAAAATGCTTTGGAACTCTTCCATTGCTCTCGCAATTCTGCTGACGTTTAAAAATGCTTCGGAACTCTTCCATTGTTCTCGGAATTCTGCTGACGTTTAAAAATGCTTCGGAACTCTTCCATTGTTCTCCAAATTCCGCTGAAGTTTAAAAATGCTTCGGAACTCTTCCATTGTTCTCAGAATTCCGCTGACGTTTAAAAATGCTTCGGAACTCTTCCATTGTTCTCCAAATTCCGCTGAAGTTTAAAAATGCTTCGGAACTCTTCCATTATTCTCGGAATTCCGCTGACGTTTAAAAATGCTTCACAACTCTTCCATTGTTCTCGGAATTCCGCTGACTTTTAAAAATACTTCGAAACTCTTCCATTGTTCTCCAAATTCCGCTGAAGTTTAAAAATGCTTCGGAACTCTTCCATTGTTCTCAGAATTCCGCTGACGTTTAAAAATGCTTCGATACTCTTCCATTGTTCTCGGAATTCCACTGACATATAAAAATGCTTCGGAAATCTTGCATTGTTCTCGGCATTCCGCTGACGTTTAAAAATGCTTCGGAACTCTTCAATTGTTCTCGGAATTCTGCTGAACTTTTAAAATGCTTTGGAACTCTTGCATTGCTCTCGGAATTCTGCTGAAGTTTAAAAATGCTTCGGAACTCTTCCATTGTTCTCGGAATTCTGCTGAAGTTTAAAAATGTTTTGGAACTCTTCCATTGTTCTCAAAATTCCGCTGACGTTTAAAAATGCTTCGGAAATCTTCCATTGTTTTCAAAATTCCGCTGACATATAAAAATGCTTCGGAAATCTTGCATTGTTCTCGGCATTCCGCTGACGTTTAAAAATGCTTCAGATTCCTTCAATTGTTCTCGGAATTCTGCTGAACTTTTAAAATGCTTTGGAACTCTTCTATTGCTCTCGGAATTCTGCTGAAGTTTAAAAATGCTTCGGAACTCTTCCATTGTTCTCGGAATTCCGTTGAAGTTTAAAAATGCTTCGAAACTCTTCCATTGTTCTCGGAATTCTGCTGAAGTTTAAAAATGCTTCGGAACTCTTCCATTGTTCTCAGAATTCCGCTAACGTGTAAAAATGCTTCGGAAATCTTCCATTGTTTTCAAAATTCCGCTGACGCTTAAAAATGCTTCGGAACTCTTCCATTGTTCTCAGAATTCCACTGACGTTTAAAAATGCTTCGGAAATCTTCCATTGTTTTCAAAATTCCGCTGACGCTTAAAAATGCTTCAGAACTCTTCCATTGTTCTCGGAATTCCGCTGACGTTTAATAATGCTTCGCAACTCTTTCATTGTTCTCGAAATTCCACTGACGTTTAAAAATGCTTCGGAACTCTTCCATTGTTCTCGGAATTCCGTTGAAGTTTAAAAATGCTTCGAAACTCTTCCATTGTTCTCGGAATTCTGCTGAAGTTTAAAAATGCTTTGGAACTCTTCCATTGCTCTCGGAATTCTGCTGAAGTTTAAAAATGCTTCAGAACTCTTACATTGCTCTCGGAATTCTGCTGAAGTTTAAAAATGCTTCGGAACTCTTCCATTGTTCTCGGAATTCTGCTGACGTTTAAAAATGCTTCGGAACTCTTCCATTGTTCTCCAAATTCCGCTGAAGTTTAAAAATGCTTCGGAACTCTTCCAATGTTCTCAGAATTCCGCTGACGTTTAAAAATGCTTCGGAACTCTTCCATTGTTCTCCAAATTCCGCTGAAGTTTAAAAATGCTTCGGAACTCTTCCATTGTTCTCGGAATTCCGCTGACGTTTAAAAATGCTTCACAACTCTTCCATTGTTCTCGGAATTCCGCTGACTTTTAAAAATACTTCGAAACTCTTCCATTGTTCTCCAAATTCCGCTGAAGTTTAAAAATGCTTCGGAACTCTTCCATTGTTCTCAGAATTCCGCTGACGTTTAAAAATGCTTAGGAAATCTTCCATTGTTTTCAAAATTCCGCTGACGTTTAAAAATGCTTCAGAACTCTTCCATTGTTCTCGGAATTCCGCTGACGTTTAAAAATGCTTTGGAACTCTTCCATTGTTCTTGGAATTCTGCTGAAGTTTAAAAATGCTTCGGAACTCTTCCATTGTTCTCAGAATTCCGCTGACGTTTAAAAATGCTTCGATACTCTTCCATTGTTCTCGGAATTCCACTGACATATAAAAATGCTTCGGAAATCTTGCATTGTTCTCGGCATTCCGCTGACGTTTAAAAATGCTTCGGAACTCTTCAATTGTTCTCGGAATTCTGCTGAACTTTTAAAATGCTTTGGAACTCTTCCATTGCTCTCGGAATTCTGTTGAAGTTTAAAAATGCTTCGGAACTCTTCCATTGTTCTCGGAATTCTGCTGAAGTTTAAAAATGTTTTGGAACTCTTCCATTGTTCTCAAAATTCCGCTGACGTTTAAAAATGCTTCGGAAATCTTCCATTGTTTTCAAAATTCCGCTGACATATAAAAATGCTTCGGAAATCTTGCATTGTTCTCGGCATTCCGCTGACGTTTAAAAATGCTTCAGATTCCTTCAATTGTTCTCGGAATTCTGCTGAACTTTTAAAATGCTTTGGAACTCTTCCATTGCTCTCGGAATTCTGCTGAAGTTTAAAAATGCTTCGGAACTCTTCCATTGTTCTCGGAATTCTGCTGAAGTTTAAAAATGCTTCGGAACTCTTCCATTGTTCTCGGAATTCCGTTGAAGTTTAAAAATGCTTCGAAACTCTTCCATTGTTCTCGGAATTCTGCTGAAGTTTAAAAATGCTTCGGAACTCTTCCATTGTTCTCAGAATTCCGCTAACGTGTAAAAATGCTTCGGAAATCTTCCATTGTTTTCAAAATTACGCTGACGCTTAAAAATGCTTCAGAACTCTTCCATTGTTCTCGGAATTCCGCTGACGTTTAATAATGCTTCGCAACTCTTTCATTGTACTCGGAATTCCGCTAACGTTTAAAAATGCTTCGGAACTCTTCCATTGTTCTCGGAATTCCGTTGAAGTTTAAAAATGCTTCGAAACTCTTCCATTGTTCTGGGAATTCTGCTGAAGTTTAAAAATGCTTCAGAACTCTTCCATTGTTCTCGGAATTCCGCTGACGTTTAATAATGCTTCGCAACTCTTTCATTGTTCTCGGAATTCCGCTGATGTTTAAAAATGCTTCGGAACTCTTCCATTGTTCTCGGAATTCTGTTGAAGTTTAAAAATGCTTCTAAACTCTTCCATTGTTCTCGGAATTCTGCAGAAGTTTAAAAATGCTTCGGAACTCTTCCATTGTTCTCGGAATTCCGCTGACATATAAAAATGCTTCGGAAATCTTGCATTGTTCTCGGCATTCCGCTGACGTTTAAAAATGCTTCGGAACTCTTCTATTGTTCTCGGAATTCTGCTGAACTTTTAAAATGCTTTGGAACTCTTCCATTGCTCTCGCAATTCTGCTGACGTTTAAAAATGCTTCGGAACTCTTCCATTGTTCTCGGAATTCTGCTGACGTTTAAAAATGCTTCGGAACTCTTCCATTGTTCTCGGAATTCCGCTGACGTTTAAAAATGCTTCACAACTCTTCCATTGTTCTCGGAATTCCGCTGACTTTTAAAAATACTTCGAAACTCTTCCATTGCTCTCCAAATTCCGCTGAAGTTTAAAAATGCTTCGGAACTCTTCCATTGTTCTCAGAATTCCGCTGACGTTTAAAAATGCTTAGGAAATCTTCCATTGTTTTCAAAATTCCGCTGACGTTTAAAAATGCTTCAGAACTCTTCCATTGTTCTCGGAATTCCGCTGATGTTTAAAAATGCTTTGGATCTCTTCCATTGTTCTTGGAATTCTGCTGAAGTTTAAAAATGCTTCGGAACTCTTCCATTGTTCTCAGAATTCCGCTGACGTTTAAAAATGCTTCGATACTCTTCCATTGTTCTCGGAATTCCACTGACATATAAAAATGCTTCGGAAATCTTGCATTGTTCTCGGCATTCCGCTGACGTTTAAAAATGCTTCGGAACTCTTCCATTGTTCTCAGAATTCCGCTGACGTTTTAAAATGCTTCAGAACTCTTCCATTGTTCTCGGAATTCCGCTGACGTTTTAAAATGCTTCGGTACTCTTCCATTGTTCTCGGAATTCCGCTGACATATAAAAATGCTTCGGAAATCTTGCATTGTTCTCGGCATTCCGCTGACGTTTAAAAATGCTTCGGAACTCTTCCATTGTTCTCAGAATTCCGCTGACGTTTAAAAATGCTTCGGAAATCTTCCATTGTTTTCAAAATTCCGCTGACGTTTAAAAATGCTTCAGAACTCTTCCATTGTTCTCGGAATTCCGCTGACGTTTAAAAATGCTTTGGAACTCTTCCATTATTCTCGGAATTCTGCTGAAGTTTAAAAATGCTTCGGAACTCTTCCATTGTTCTCAGAATTCCGCTGACGTTTAAAAATGCTTCGGTACTCTTCCATTGTTCTCGGAATTCCGCTGACATATAAAAATGCTTCGGAAATCTTGCATTGTTCTCGGCATTCCGCTGACGTTTAAAAATGCTTCGGAACTCGTCAATTGTTCTCGGAATTCTGCTGAACTTTTAAAATGCTTTGGAACTCTTCCATTGCTCTCGGAATTCTGCTGAAGTTTAAAAATGCTTCAGAACTCTTCCATTGTTTTCGGAATTCTGCTGAAGTTTAAAAATGCTTCGGAACTCTTCCATTGTTCTCAGAATTCCACTGACGTTTAAAAATGCTTCGGAAATCTTCCATTGTTTTCAAAATTCCGCTGACGCTTAAAAATGCTTCGGAAATCTTCCATTGTTTTCAAAATTCCGCTGACATATAAAAATGCTTCGGAAATCTTGCATTGTTCTCGGCATTCCGCTGACGTTTAAAAATGCTTCAGATTCCTTCAATTGTTCTCGGAATTCTGCTGAACTTTTAAAATGCTTTGGAACTCTTCCATTGCTCTCGGAATTCTGCTGAAGTTTAAAAATGCTTCGGAACTCTTCCATTGTTCTCGGAATTCTGCTGAAGTTTAAAAATGCTTCGGAACTCTTCCATTGTTCTCGGAATTCCGTTGAAGTTTAAAAATGCTTCGAAACTCTTCCATTGTTCTCGGAATTCTGCTGAAGTTTAAAAATGCTTCGGAACTCTTCCATTGTTCTCAGAATTCCGCTAACGTTTAAAAATGCTTCGGAAATCTTCCATTGTTTTCAAAATTCCGCTGACGCTTAAAAATGCTTCAGAACTCTTCCATTGTTCTCGGAATTCCGCTGACGTTTAATAATGCTTCGCAACTCTTTCATTGTACTCGGAATTCCGCTAACGTTTAAAAATGCTTCGGAACTCTTCCATTGTTCTCGGAATTCCGTTGAAGTTTAAAAATGCTTCGAAACTCTTCCATTGTTCTGGGAATTCTGCTGAAGTTTAAAAATGCTTCAGAACTCTTCCATTGTTCTCGGAATTCCGTTGACGTTTAATAATGCTTCGCAACTTTTTCATTGTTCTCGGAATTCTACTGATGGTTAAAAATGCTTCGGAACTCTTCCATTGTTCTCGGAATTCCGTTGAAGTTTAAAAATGCTTCGAAACTCTTCCATTGTTCTGGGAATTCTGCTGAAGTTTAAAAATGCTTCGGAACTCTTCCATTGTTCTCGGAATTCTGTTGAAGTTTAAAAATGCTTCTAAACTCTTCCATTGTTCTCGGAATTCTGCAGAAGTTTAAAAATGCTTCGGAACTCTTCCATTGTTCTCGGAATTCCGCTGACATATAAAAATGCTTCGGAAATCTTGCATTGTTCTCGGCATTCCGCTGACGTTTAAAAATGCTTCGGAACTCTTCAATTGTTCTCGGAATTCTGCTGAACTTTTAAAATGCTTTGGAACTCTTCCATTGCTCTCGCAATTCTGCTGACGTTTAAAAATGCTTTGGAACTCTTCCATTGTTCTCGGAATTCTGCTGACGTTTAAAAATGCTTCGGAACTCTTCCATTGTTCTCGGAATTCCGCTGACGTTTAAAAATGCTTCACAACTCTTCCATTGTTCTCAGAATTCCGCTGACATTTAAAAATGCTTTGGTACTCTTCCATTGTTCTCGGAATTCCGCTGACATATAAAAATGCTTCGGAAATCTTGCATTGTTCTCGGCATTCCGCTGACGTTTAAAAATGCTTCGGAACTCTTCCATTGCTCTCGGAATTCTGCTGAAGTTTAAAAATGCTTCAGAACTCTTACATTGTTCTCGGAATTCTGCTGAAGTTTAAAAATGCTTCGGTACTCTTCCATTGTTCTCGGAATTCCGCTGACATATAAAAATGCTTCGGAAATCTTGCATTGTTCTCGGCATTCCGCTGACGTTTAAAAATGCTTCGGAACTCTTCCATTGTTCTCAGAATTCCGCTGACGTTTAAAAATGCTTAGGAAATCTTCAATTGTTTTCAAAATTCCGCTGACGTTTAAAAATGCTTCAGAACTCTTCCATTGTTCTCGGAATTCCGCTGACGTTTAAAAATGCTTTGGAACTCTTCCATTGTTCTTGGAATTCTGCTGAAGTTTAAAAATGCTTCGGAACTCTTCCATTGTTCTCGGAGTTCCACTGACATATAAAAATGCTTCGGAAATCTTGCATTGTTCTCGGCATTCCGCTGACGTTTAAAAATGCTTCGGAACTCTTCAATTGTTCTCGGAATTCTGCTGAACTTTTAAAATGCTTTGGAACTCTTCCATTGCTCTCGGAATTCTGCTGAAGTTTAAAAATGCTTCGGAACTCTTCCATTGTTCTCGGAATTCTGCTGAAGTTTAAAAATGTTTTGGAACTCTTCCATTGTTCTCAGAATTCCGCTGACGTTTAAAAATGCTTTGGAAATCTTCCATTGTTTTCAAAATTCCGCTGACATATAAAAATGCTTCGGAAATCTTGCATTGTTCTCGGCATTCCGCTGACGTTTAAAAATGCTTCAGATTCCTTCAATTGTTCTCGGAATTCTGCTGAACTTTTAAAATGCTTTGGAACTCTTCCATTGCTCTCGGAATTCTGCTGAAGTTTAAAAATGCTTCGGAACTCTTCCATTGTTCTCGGAATTCTGCTGAAGTTTAAAAATGCTTCGGAACTCTTCCATTGTTCTCGGAATTCCGTTGAAGTTTAAAAATGCTTCGAAACTCTTCCATTGTTCTCGGAATTCTGCTGAAGTTTAAAAATGCTTCGGAACTCTTCCATTGTTCTCGGAATTCCGCTGACATATAAAAATGCTTCGGAAATCTTGCATTGTTCTCGGCATTCCGCTGACGTTTAAAAATGCTTCGGAACTCTTCAATTGTTCTCGGAATTCTGCTGAACTTTTAAAATGCTTTGGAACTCTTCCATTGCTCTCGCAATTCTGCTGACGTTTAAAAATGCTTCGGAACTCTTCCATTGTTCTCGGAATTCTGCTGACGTTTAAAAATGCTTCGGAACTCTTCCATTGTTCTCCAAATTCCGCTGAAGTTTAAAAATGCTTCGGAACTCTTCCATTGTTCTCAGAATTCCGCTGACGTTTAAAAATGCTTCGGAACTCTTCCATTGTTCTCCAAATTCCGCTGAAGTTTAAAAATGCTTCGGAACTCTTCCATTGTTCTCGGAATTCCGCTGACGTT
Source organism: Phyllobates terribilis (assembly GCF_046119375.1). Classification (NCBI taxonomy): domain Eukaryota; kingdom Metazoa; phylum Chordata; class Amphibia; order Anura; family Dendrobatidae; genus Phyllobates; species Phyllobates terribilis. The sequence continues at coordinate 19,020,719 of NW_027362782.1, forward strand.
TAAAAATGCTTCACAACTCTTCCATTGTTCTCGGAATTCCGCTGACTTTTAAAAATACTTCGAAACTCTTCCATTGTTCTCCAAATTCCGCTGAAGTTTAAAAATGCTTCGGAACTCTTCCATTGTTCTCAGAATTCCGCTGACGTTTAAAAATGCTTCGATACTCTTCCATTGTTCTCGGAATTCCACTGACATATAAAAATGCTTCGGAAATCTTGCATTGTTCTCGGCATTCCGCTGACGTTTAAAAATGCTTCGGAACTCTTCAATTGTTCTCGGAATTCTGCTGAACTTTTAAAATGCTTTGGAACTCTTGCATTGCTCTCGGAATTCTGCTGAAGTTTAAAAATGCTTCGGAACTCTTCCATTGTTCTCGGAATTCTGCTGAAGTTTAAAAATGTTTTGGAACTCTTCCATTGTTCTCAAAATTCCGCTGACGTTTAAAAATGCTTCGGAAATCTTCCATTGTTTTCAAAATTCCGCTGACATATAAAAATGCTTCGGAAATCTTGCATTGTTCTCGGCATTCCGCTGACGTTTAAAAATGCTTCAGATTCCTTCAATTGTTCTCGGAATTCTGCTGAACTTTTAAAATGCTTTGGAACTCTTCCATTGCTCTCGGAATTCTGCTGAAGTTTAAAAATGCTTCGGAACTCTTCCATTGTTCTCGGAATTCTGCTGAAGTTTAAAAATGCTTCGGAACTCTTCCATTGTTCTCGGAATTCCGTTGAAGTTTAAAAATGCTTCGAAACTCTTCCATTGTTCTCGGAATTCTGCTGAAGTTTAAAAATGCTTCGGAACTCTTCCATTGTTCTCAGAATTCCGCTAACGTGTAAAAATGCTTCGGAAATCTTCCATTGTTTTCAAAATTCCGCTGACGCTTAAAAATGCTTCGGAACTCTTCCATTGTTCTCAGAATTCCACTGACGTTTAAAAATGCTTCGGAAATCTTCCATTGTTTTCAAAATTCCGCTGACGCTTAAAAATGCTTCAAAACTCTTCCATTGTTCTCGAAATTCCACTGACGTTTAAAAATGCTTCGGAACTCTTCCATTGTTCTCGGAATTCCGTTGAAGTTTAAAAATGCTTCGAAACTCTTCCATTGTTCTCGGAATTCTGCTGAAGTTTAAAAATGCTTTGGAACTCTTCCATTGCTCTCGGAATTCTGCTGAAGTTTAAAAATGCTTCAGAACTCTTACATTGTTCTCGGAATTCTGCTGAAGTTTAAAAATGCTTCGGAACTCTTCCATTGTTCTCGGAATTCTGCTGACGTTTAAAAATGCTTCGGAACTCTTCAATTGTTCTCGGAATTCTGCTGAACTTTTAAAATGCTTTGGAACTCTTCCATTGCTCTCGGAATTCTGCTGAAGTTTAAAAATGCTTCGAAACTCTTCCATTGTTCTCGGAATTCTGCTGAAGTTTAAAAATGTTTTGGAACTCTTCCATTGTTCTCAAAATTCCGCTGACGTTTAAAAATGCTTCGGAAATCTTCCATTGTTTTCAAAATTCCGCTGACATATAAAAATGCTTCGGAAATCTTGCATTGTTCTCGGCATTCCGCTGACGTTTAAAAATGCTTCAGATTCCTTCAATTGTTCTCGGAATTCTGCTGAACTTTTAAAATGCTTTGGAACTCTTCCATTGTTCTCGGAATTCTGCTGAAGTTTAAAAATGCTTCGGAACTCTTTCATTGTTCTCAGAATTCCGCTGACATTTAAAAATGCTTTGGTACTCTTCCATTGTTCTCGGAATTCCGCTGACATATAAAAATGCTTCGGAAATCTTGCATTGTTCTCGGCATTCCGCTGACGTTTAAAAATGCTTCGGAACTCTTCCATTGCTCTCGGAATTCTGCTGAAGTTTAAAAATGCTTCAGAACTCTTACATTGTTCTCGGAATTCTGCTGAAGTTTAAAAATGCTTCGGTACTCTTCCATTGTTCTCGGAATTCCGCTGACATATAAAAATGCTTCGGAAATCTTGCATTGTTCTCGGCATTCCGCTGACGTTTAAAAATGCTTCGGAACTCTTCCATTGTTCTCAGAATTCCGCTGACGTTTAAAAATGCTTAGGAAATCTTCAATTGTTTTCAAAATTCCGCTGACGTTTAAAAATGCTTCAGAACTCTTCCATTGTTCTCGGAATTCCGCTGACGTTTAAAAATGCTTTGGAACTCTTCCATTGTTCTTGGAATTCTGCTGAAGTTTAAAAATGCTTCGGAACTCTTCCATTGTTCTCGGAGTTCCACTGACATATAAAAATGCTTCGGAAATCTTGCATTGTTCTCGGCATTCCGCTGACGTTTAAAAATACTTCCGAACTCTTCAATTGTTCTCGGAATTCTGCTGAACTTTTAAAATGCTTTGGAACTCTTCCATTGCTCTCGGAATTCTGCTGAAGTTTAAAAATGCTTCGGAACTCTTCCATTGTTCTCGGAATTCTGCTGAAGTTTAAAAATGTTTTGGAACTCTTCCATTGTTCTCAGAATTCCGCTGACGTTTAAAAATGCTTCGGAAATCTTCCATTGTTTTCAAAATTCCGCTGACATATAAAAATGCTTCGGAAATCTTGCATTGTTCTCGGCATTCCGCTGACGTTTAAAAATGCTTCAGATTCCTTCAATTGTTCTCGGAATTCTGCTGAACTTTTAAAATGCTTTGGAACTCTTCCATTGCTCTCGGAATTCTGCTGAAGTTTAAAAATGCTTCGGAACTCTTCCATTGTTCTCGGAATTCTGCTGAAGTTTAAAAATGCTTCGGAACTCTTCCATTGTTCTCGGAATTCCGTTGAAGTTTAAAAATGCTTTGAAACTCTTCCATTGTTCTCGGAATTCTGCTGAAGTTTAAAAATGCTTCGGAACTCTTCCATTGTTCTCGGAATTCCGCTGACATATAAAAATGCTTCGGAAATCTTGCATTGTTCTCGGCATTCTGCTGACGTTTAAAAATGCTTCGGAACTCTTCAATTGTTCTCGGAATTCTGCTGAACTTTTAAAATGCTTTGGAACTCTTCCATTGCTCTCGCAATTCTGCTGACGTTTAAAAATGCTTCGGAACTCTTCCATTGTTCTCGGAATTCTGCTGACGTTTAAAAATGCTTCGGAACTCTTCCATTGTTCTCCAAATTCCGCTGAAGTTTAAAAATGCTTCGGAACTCTTCCATTGTTCTCAGAATTCCGCTGACGTTTAAAAATGCTTCGGAACTCTTCCATTGTTCTCCAAATTCCGCTGAAGTTTAAAAATGCTTCGGAACTCTTCCATTGTTCTCGGAATTCCGCTGACGTTTAAAAATGCTTCACAACTCTTCCATTGTTCTCGGAATTCCGCTGACTTTTAAAAATACTTCGAAACTCTTCCATTGTTCTCCAAATTCCGCTGAAGTTTAAAAATGCTTCGGAACTCTTCCATTGTTCTCAGAATTCCGCTGACGTTTAAAAATGCTTCGATACTCTTCCATTGTTCTCGGAATTCCACTGACATATAAAAATGCTTCGGAAATCTTGCATTGTTCTCGGCATTCCGCTGACGTTTAAAAATGCTTCGGAACTCTTCAATTGTTCTCGGAATTCTGCTGAACTTTTAAAATGCTTTGGAACTCTTGCATTGCTCTCGGAATTCTGCTGAAGTTTAAAAATGCTTCGGAACTCTTCCATTGTTCTCGGAATTCTGCTGAAGTTTAAAAATGTTTTGGAACTCTTCCATTGTTCTCAAAATTCCGCTGACGTTTAAAAATGCTTCGGAAATCTTCCATTGTTTTCAAAATTCCGCTGACATATAAAAATGCTTCGGAAATCTTGCATTGTTCTCGGCATTCCGCTGACGTTTAAAAATGCTTCAGATTCCTTCAATTGTTCTCGGAATTCTGCTGAACTTTTAAAATGCTTTGGAACTCTTCCATTGCTCTCGGAATTCTGCTGAAGTTTAAAAATGCTTCGGAACTCTTCCATTGTTCTCGGAATTCTGCTGAAGTTTAAAAATGCTTCGGAACTCTTCCATTGTTCTCGGAATTCCGTTGAAGTTTAAAAATGCTTCGAAACTCTTCCATTGTTCTCGGAATTCTGCTGAAGTTTAAAAATGCTTCGGAACTCTTCCATTGTTCTCAGAATTCCACTGACGTTTAAAAATGCTTCGGAAATCTTCCATTGTTTTCAAAATTCCGCTGACGCTTAAAAATGCTTCAAAACTCTTCCATTGTTCTCGAAATTCCACTGACGTTTAAAAATGCTTCGGAACTCTTCCATTGTTCTCGGAATTCCGTTGAAGTTTAAAAATGCTTCGAAACTCTTCCATTGTTCTCGGAATTCTGCTGAAGTTTAAAAATGCTTTGGAACTCTTCCATTGCTCTCGGAATTCTGCTGAAGTTTAAAAATGCTTCAGAACTCTTACATTGTTCTCGGAATTCTGCTGAAGTTTAAAAATGCTTCGGAACTCTTCCATTGTTCTCGGAATTCTGCTGACGTTTAAAAATGCTTCGGAACTCTTCCATTGTTCTCCAAATTCCGCTGAAGTTTAAAAATGCTTCGGAACTCTTCCAATGTTCTCAGAATTCCGCTGACGTTTAAAAATGTTTCGGAACTCTTCCATTGTTCTCCAAATTCCGCTGAAGTTTAAAAATGCTTCGGAACTCTTCCATTGTTCTCGGAATTCCGCTGACGTTTAAAAATGCTTCACAATTCTTCCATTGTTCTCGGAATTCCGCTGACTTTTAAAAATACTTCGAAACTCTTCCATTGTTCTCAGAATTCCGCTGACGTTTAAAAATGCTTAGGAAATCTTCCATTGTTTTCAAAATTCCGCTGACGTTTAAAAATGCTTCAGAACTCTTCCATTGTTCTCGGAATTCCGCTGACGTTTAAAAATGCTTTGGAACTCTTCCATTGTTCTTGGAATTCTGCTGAAGTTTAAAAATGCTTCGGAACTCTTCCATTGTTCTCAGAATTCCGCTGACGTTTAAAAATGCTTCGATACTCTTCCATTGTTCTCGGAATTCCACTGACATATAAAAATGCTTCGGAAATCTTGCATTGTTCTCGGCATTCCACTGACGTTTAAAAATGCTTCGGAACTCTTCAATTGTTCTCGGAATTCTGCTGAACTTTTAAAATGCTTTGGAACTCTTCCATTGTTCTTGGAATTCTGCTGAAGTTTAAAAATGCTTCGGAACTCTTCCATTGTTCTCAGAATTCCGCTAACGTGTAAAAATGCTTCGGAAATCTTCCATTGTTTTCAAAATTCCGCTGACGCTTAAAAATGCTTCAGAACTCTTCCATTGTTCTCGGAATTCCGCTGAAGTTTAATAATGCTTCGCAACTCTTTCATTGTACTCGGAATTCCGCTAACGTTTAAAAATGCTTCGGAACTCTTCCATTGTTCTCGGAATTCCGTTGAAGTTTAAAAATGCTTCGAAACTCTTCCATTGTTCTGGGAATTCTGCTAAAGTTTAAAAATGCTTCGGAACTCTTCCATTGTTCTCAGAATTCCGCTGACGTTTAAAAATGCTTCGAAACTCTTCCATTGTTCTTGGAATTCTGCTGAAGTTTAAAAATGCTTCGGAACTCTTCCATTGTTCTCAGAATTCCGCTGACGTTTAAAAATGCTTCGATACTCTTCCATTGTTCTCGGAATTCCACTGACATATAAAAATGCTTCGGAAATCTTGCATTGTTCTCGGCATTCCGCTGACGTTTAAAAATGCTTCGGAACTCTTCCATTGTTCTCAGAATTCCGCTGACGTTTTAAAATGCTTCAGAACTCTTCCATTGTTCTCGGAATTCCGCTGACGTTTTAAAATGCTTCGGTACTCTTCCATTGTTCTCGGAATTCCGCTGACGTTTAAAAATGCTTTGGAACTCTTCCATTATTCTCGGAATTCTGCTGAAGTTTAAAAATGCTTCGGAACTCTTCCATTGTTCTCAGAATTCCGCTGACGTTTAAAAATGCTTCGGTACTCTTCCATTGTTCTCGGAATTCCGCTGACATATAAAAATGCTTCGGAAATCTTGCATTGTTCTCGGCATTCCGCTGACGTTTAAAAATGCTTCGGAACTCGTCAATTGTTCTCGGAATTCTGCTGAACTTTTAAAATGCTTTGGAACTCTTCCATTGCTCTCGGAATTCTGCTGAAGTTTAAAAATGCTTCAGAACTCTTCCATTGTTTTCGGAATTCTGCTGAAGTTTAAAAATGCTTCGGAACTCTTCCATTGTTCTCAGAATTCCACTGACGTTTAAAAATGCTTCGGAAATCTTCCATTGTTTTCAAAATTCCGCTGACGCTTAAAAATACTTCGGAAATCTTCCATTGTTTTCAAAATTCCGCTGACATATAAAAATGCTTCGGAAATCTTGCATTGTTCTCGGCATTCCGCTGACGTTTAAAAATGCTTCAGATTCCTTCAATTGTTCTCGGAATTCTGCTGAACTTTTAAAATGCTTTGGAACTCTTCCATTGCTCTCGGAATTCTGCTGAAGTTTAAAAATGCTTCGGAACTCTTCCATTGTTCTCGGAATTCTGCTGAAGTTTAAAAATGCTTCGGAACTCTTCCATTGTTCTCGGAATTCCGTTGAAGTTTAAAAATGCTTCGAAACTCTTCCATTGTTCTCGGAATTCTGCTGAAGTTTAAAAATGCTTCGGAACTCTTCCATTGTTCTCAGAATTCCGCTAACGTTTAAAAATGCTTCGGAAATCTTCCATTGTTTTCAAAATTCCGCTGACGCTTAAAAATGCTTCAGAACTCTTCCATTGTTCTCGGAATTCCGCTGACGTTTAATAATGCTTCGCAACTCTTTCATTGTACTCGGAATTCCGCTGACTTTTAAAAATACTTCGAAACTCTTCCATTGTTCTCCAAATTCCGCTGAAGTTTAAAAATGCTTCGGAACTCTTCCATTGTTCTCAGAATTCCGCTGACGTTTAAAAATGCTTAGGAAATCTTCCATTGTTTTCAAAATTCCGCTGACGTTTAAAAATGCTTCAGAACTCTTCCATTGTTCTCGGAATTCCGCTGACGTTTAAAAATGCTTTGGAACTCTTCCATTGTTCTTGGAATTCTGCTGAAGTTTAAAAATGCTTCGGAACTCTTCCATTGTTCTCAGAATTCCGCTGACGTTTAAAAATGCTTCGATACTCTTCCATTGTTCTCGGAATTCCACTGACATATAAAAATGCTTCGGAAATCTTGCATTGTTCTCGGCATTCCGCTGACGTTTAAAAATGCTTCGGAACTCTTCAATTGTTCTCGGAATTCTGCTGAACTTTTAAAATGCTTTGGAACTCTTCCATTGCTCTCGGAATTCTGTTGAAGTTTAAAAATGCTTCGGAACTCTTCCATTGTTCTCGGAATTCTGCTGAAGTTTAAAAATGTTTTGGAACTCTTCCATTGTTCTCAAAATTCCGCTGACGTTTAAAAATGCTTCGGAAATCTTCCATTGTTTTCAAAATTCCGCTGACATATAAAAATGCTTCGGAAATCTTGCATTGTTCTCGGCATTCCGCTGACGTTTAAAAATGCTTCAGATTCCTTCAATTGTTCTCGGAATTCTGCTGAACTTTTAAAATGCTTTGGAACTCTTCCATTGCTCTCGGAATTCTGCTGAAGTTTAAAAATGCTTCGGAACTCTTCCATTGTTCTCGGAATTCTGCTGAAGTTTAAAAATGCTTCGGAACTCTTCCATTGTTCTCGGAATTCCGTTGAAGTTTAAAAATGCTTCGAAACTCTTCCATTGTTCTCGGAATTCTGCTGAAGTTTAAAAATGCTTCGGAACTCTTCCATTGTTCTCAGAATTCCGCTAACGTTTAAAAATGCTTCGGAAATCTTCCATTGTTTTCAAAATTCCGCTGACGCTTAAAAATGCTTCAGAACTCTTCCATTGTTCTCGGAATTCCGCTGACGTTTAATAATGCTTCGCAACTCTTTCATTGTACTCGGAATTCCGCTGACTTTTAAAAATACTTCGAAACTCTTCCATTGTTCTCCAAATTCCGCTGAAGTTTAAAAATGCTTCGGAACTCTTCCATTGTTCTCAGAATTCCGCTGACGTTTAAAAATGCTTAGGAAATCTTCCATTGTTTTCAAAATTCCGCTGACGTTTAAAAATGCTTCAGAACTCTTCCATTGTTCTCGGAATTCCGCTGACGTTTAAAAATGCTTTGGAACTCTTCCATTGTTCTTGGAATTCTGCTGAAGTTTAAAAATGCTTCGGAACTCTTCCATTGTTCTCAGAATTCCGCTGACGTTTAAAAATGCTTCGATACTCTTCCATTGTTCTCGGAATTCCACTGACATATAAAAATGCTTCGGAAATCTTGCATTGTTCTCGGCATTCCGCTGACGTTTAAAAATGCTTCGGAACTCTTCAATTGTTCTCGGAATTCTGCTGAACTTTTAAAATGCTTTGGAACTCTTCCATTGCTCTCGGAATTCTGTTGAAGTTTAAAAATGCTTCGGAACTCTTCCATTGTTCTCGGAATTCTGCTGAAGTTTAAAAATGTTTTGGAACTCTTCCATTGTTCTCAAAATTCCGCTGACGTTTAAAAATGCTTCGGAAATCTTCCATTGTTTTCAAAATTCCGCTGACATATAAAAATGCTTCGGAAATCTTGCATTGTTCTCGGCATTCCGCTGACGTTTAAAAATGCTTCAGATTCCTTCAATTGTTCTCGGAATTCTGCTGAACTTTTAAAATGCTTTGGAACTCTTCCATTGCTCTCGGAATTCTGCTGAAGTTTAAAAATGCTTCGGAACTCTTCCATTGTTCTCGGAATTCTGCTGAAGTTTAAAAATGCTTCGGAACTCTTCCATTGTTCTCGGAATTCCGTTGAAGTTTAAAAATGCTTCGAAACTCTTCCATTGTTCTCGGAATTCTGCTGAAGTTTAAAAATGCTTCGGAACTCTTCCATTGTTCTCAGAATTCCGCTAACGTGTAAAAATGCTTCGGAAATCTTCCATTGTTTTCAAAATTCCGCTGACGCTTAAAAATGCTTCAGAACTCTTCCATTGTTCTCGGAATTCCGCTGAAGTTTAATAATGCTTCGCAACTCTTTCATTGTACTCGGAATTCCGCTAACGTTTAAAAATGCTTCGGAACTCTTCCATTGTTCTCGGAATTCCGTTGAAGTTTAAAAATGCTTCGAAACTCTTCCATTGTTCTGGGAATTCTGCTAAAGTTTAAAAATGCTTCGGAACTCTTCCATTGTTCTCAGAATTCCGCTGACGTTTAAAAATGCTTCGAAACTCTTCCATTGTTCTTGGAATTCTGCTGAAGTTTAAAAATGCTTCGGAACTCTTCCATTGTTCTCAGAATTCCGCTGACGTTTAAAAATGCTTCGATACTCTTCCATTGTTCTCGGAATTCCACTGACATATAAAAATGCTTCGGAAATCTTGCATTGTTCTCGGCATTCCGCTGACGTTTAAAAATGCTTCGGAACTCTTCCATTGTTCTCAGAATTCCGCTGACGTTTTAAAATGCTTCAGAACTCTTCCATTGTTCTCGGAATTCCGCTGACGTTTTAAAATGCTTCGGTACTCTTCCATTGTTCTCGGAATTCCGCTGACGTTTAAAAATGCTTTGGAACTCTTCCATTATTCTCGGAATTCTGCTGAAGTTTAAAAATGCTTCGGAACTCTTCCATTGTTCTCAGAATTCCGCTGACGTTTAAAAATGCTTCGGTACTCTTCCATTGTTCTCGGAATTCCGCTGACATATAAAAATGCTTCGGAAATCTTGCATTGTTCTCGGCATTCCGCTGACGTTTAAAAATGCTTCGGAACTCGTCAATTGTTCTCGGAATTCTGCTGAACTTTTAAAATGCTTTGGAACTCTTCCATTGCTCTCGGAATTCTGCTGAAGTTTAAAAATGCTTCAGAACTCTTCCATTGTTTTCGGAATTCTGCTGAAGTTTAAAAATGCTTCGGAACTCTTCCATTGTTCTCAGAATTCCACTGACGTTTAAAAATGCTTCGGAAATCTTCCATTGTTTTCAAAATTCCGCTGACGCTTAAAAATGCTTCGGAAATCTTCCATTGTTTTCAAAATTCCGCTGACATATAAAAATGCTTCGGAAATCTTGCATTGTTCTCGGCATTCCGCTGACGTTTAAAAATGCTTCAGATTCCTTCAATTGTTCTCGGAATTCTGCTGAACTTTTAAAATGCTTTGGAACTCTTCCATTGCTCTCGGAATTCTGCTGAAGTTTAAAAATGCTTCGGAACTCTTCCATTGTTCTCGGAATTCTGCTGAAGTTTAAAAATGCTTCGGAACTCTTCCATTGTTCTCGGAATTCCGTTGAAGTTTAAAAATGCTTCGAAACTCTTCCATTGTTCTCGGAATTCTGCTGAAGTTTAAAAATGCTTCGGAACTCTTCCATTGTTCTCAGAATTCCGCTAACGTTTAAAAATGCTTCGGAAATCTTCCATTGTTTTCAAAATTCCGCTGACGCTTAAAAATGCTTCAGAACTCTTCCATTGTTCTCGGAATTCCGCTGACGTTTAATAATGCTTCGCAACTCTTTCATTGTACTCGGAATTCCGCTGACTTTTAAAAATACTTCGAAACTCTTCCATTGTTCTCCAAATTCCGCTGAAGTTTAAAAATGCTTCGGAACTCTTCCATTGTTCTCAGAATTCCGCTGACGTTTAAAAATGCTTAGGAAATCTTCCATTGTTTTCAAAATTCCGCTGACGTTTAAAAATGCTTCAGAACTCTTCCATTGTTCTCGGAATTCCGCTGACGTTTAAAAATGCTTTGGAACTCTTCCATTGTTCTTGGAATTCTGCTGAAGTTTAAAAATGCTTCGGAACTCTTCCATTGTTCTCAGAATTCCGCTGACGTTTAAAAATGCTTCGATACTCTTCCATTGTTCTCGGAATTCCACTGACATATAAAAATGCTTCGGAAATCTTGCATTGTTCTCGGCATTCCGCTGACGTTTAAAAATGCTTCGGAACTCTTCAATTGTTCTCGGAATTCTGCTGAACTTTTAAAATGCTTTGGAACTCTTCCATTGCTCTCGGAATTCTGTTGAAGTTTAAAAATGCTTCGGAACTCTTCCATTGTTCTCGGAATTCTGCTGAAGTTTAAAAATGTTTTGGAACTCTTCCATTGTTCTCAAAATTCCGCTGACGTTTAAAAATGCTTCGGAAATCTTCCATTGTTTTCAAAATTCCGCTGACATATAAAAATGCTTCGGAAATCTTGCATTGTTCTCGGCATTCCGCTGACGTTTAAAAATGCTTCAGATTCCTTCAATTGTTCTCGGAATTCTGCTGAACTTTTAAAATGCTTTGGAACTCTTCCATTGCTCTCGGAATTCTGCTGAAGTTTAAAAATGCTTCGGAACTCTTCCATTGTTCTCGGAATTCTGCTGAAGTTTAAAAATGCTTCGGAACTCTTCCATTGTTCTCGGAATTCCGTTGAAGTTTAAAAATGCTTCGAAACTCTTCCATTGTTCTCGGAATTCTGCTGAAGTTTAAAAATGCTTCGGAACTCTTCCATTGTTCTCAGAATTCCGCTAACGTTTAAAAATGCTTCGGAAATCTTCCATTGTTTTCAAAATTCCGCTGACGCTTAAAAATGCTTCAGAACTCTTCCATTGTTCTCGGAATTCCGCTGACGTTTAATAATGCTTCGCAACTCTTTCATTGTACTCGGAATTCCGCTGACTTTTAAAAATACTTCGAAACTCTTCCATTGTTCTCCAAATTCCGCTGAAGTTTAAAAATGCTTCGGAACTCTTCCATTGTTCTCAGAATTCCGCTGACGTTTAAAAATGCTTAGGAAATCTTCCATTGTTTTCAAAATTCCGCTGACGTTTAAAAATGCTTCAGAACTCTTCCATTGTTCTCGGAATTCCGCTGACGTTTAAAAATGCTTTGGAACTCTTCCATTGTTCTTGGAATTCTGCTGAAGTTTAAAAATGCTTCGGAACTCTTCCATTGTTCTCAGAATTCCGCTGACGTTTAAAAATGCTTCGATACTCTTCCATTGTTCTCGGAATTCCACTGACATATAAAAATGCTTCGGAAATCTTGCATTGTTCTCGGCATTCCGCTGACGTTTAAAAATGCTTCGGAACTCTTCAATTGTTCTCGGAATTCTGCTGAACTTTTAAAATGCTTTGGAACTCTTCCATTGCTCTCGGAATTCTGTTGAAGTTTAAAAATGCTTCGGAACTCTTCCATTGTTCTCGGAATTCTGCTGAAGTTTAAAAATGTTTTGGAACTCTTCCATTGTTCTCAAAATTCCGCTGACGTTTAAAAATGCTTCGGAAATCTTCCATTGTTTTCAAAATTCCGCTGACATATAAAAATGCTTCGGAAATCTTGCATTGTTCTCGGCATTCCGCTGACGTTTAAAAATGCTTCAGATTCCTTCAATTGTTCTCGGAATTCTGCTGAACTTTTAAAATGCTTTGGAACTCTTCCATTGCTCTCGGAATTCTGCTGAAGTTTAAAAATGCTTCGGAACTCTTCCATTGTTCTCGGAATTCTGCTGAAGTTTAAAAATGCTTCGGAACTCTTCCATTGTTCTCGGAATTCCGTTGAAGTTTAAAAATGCTTCGAAACTCTTCCATTGTTCTCGGAATTCTGCTGAAGTTTAAAAATGCTTCGGAACTCTTCCATTGTTCTCAGAATTCCGCTAACGTGTAAAAATGCTTCGGAAATCTTCCATTGTTTTCAAAATTACGCTGACGCTTAAAAATGCTTCAGAACTCTTCCATTGTTCTCGGAATTCCGCTGACGTTTAATAATGCTTCGCAACTCTTTCATTGTACTCGGAATTCCGCTAACGTTTAAAAATGCTTCGGAACTCTTCCATTGTTCTCGGAATTCCGTTGAAGTTTAAAAATGCTTCGAAACTCTTCCATTGTTCTGGGAATTCTGCTGAAGTTTAAAAATGCTTCAGAACTCTTCCATTGTTCTCGGAATTCCGCTGACGTTTAATAATGCTTCGCAACTCTTTCATTGTTCTCGGAATTCCGCTGATGTTTAAAAATGCTTCGGAACTCTTCCATTGTTCTCGGAATTCTGTTGAAGTTTAAAAATGCTTCTAAACTCTTCCATTGTTCTCGGAATTCTGCAGAAGTTTAAAAATGCTTCGGAACTCTTCCATTGTTCTCGGAATTCCGCTGACATATAAAAATGCTTCGGAAATCTTGCATTGTTCTCGGCATTCCGCTGACGTTTAAAAATGCTTCGGAACTCTTCTATTGTTCTCGGAATTCTGCTGAACTTTTAAAATGCTTTGGAACTCTTCCATTGCTCTCGCAATTCTGCTGACGTTTAAAAATGCTTCGGAACTCTTCCATTGTTCTCGGAATTCTGCTGACGTTTAAAAATGCTTCGGAACTCTTCCATTGTTCTCGGAATTCCGCTGACGTTTAAAAATGCTTCACAACTCTTCCATTGTTCTCGGAATTCCGCTGACTTTTAAAAATACTTCGAAACTCTTCCATTGCTCTCCAAATTCCGCTGAAGTTTAAAAATGCTTCGGAACTCTTCCATTGTTCTCAGAATTCCGCTGACGTTTAAAAATGCTTAGGAAATCTTCCATTGTTTTCAAAATTCCGCTGACGTTTAAAAATGCTTCAGAACTCTTCCATTGTTCTCGGAATTCCGCTGATGTTTAAAAATGCTTTGGATCTCTTCCATTGTTCTTGGAATTCTGCTGAAGTTTAAAAATGCTTCGGAACTCTTCCATTGTTCTCAGAATTCCGCTGACGTTTAAAAATGCTTCGATACTCTTCCATTGTTCTCGGAATTCCACTGACATATAAAAATGCTTCGGAAATCTTGCATTGTTCTCGGCATTCCGCTGACGTTTAAAAATGCTTCGGAACTCTTCCATTGTTCTCAGAATTCCGCTGACGTTTTAAAATGCTTCAGAACTCTTCCATTGTTCTCGGAATTCCGCTGACGTTTTAAAATGCTTCGGTACTCTTCCATTGTTCTCGGAATTCCGCTGACATATAAAAATGCTTCGGAAATCTTGCATTGTTCTCGGCATTCCGCTGACGTTTAAAAATGCTTCGGAACTCTTCCATTGTTCTCAGAATTCCGCTGACGTTTAAAAATGCTTCGGAAATCTTCCATTGTTTTCAAAATTCCGCTGACGTTTAAAAATGCTTCAGAACTCTTCCATTGTTCTCGGAATTCCGCTGACGTTTAAAAATGCTTTGGAACTCTTCCATTATTCTCGGAATTCTGCTGAAGTTTAAAAATGCTTCGGAACTCTTCCATTGTTCTCAGAATTCCGCTGACGTTTAAAAATGCTTCGGTACTCTTCCATTGTTCTCGGAATTCCGCTGACATATAAAAATGCTTCGGAAATCTTGCATTGTTCTCGGCATTCCGCTGACGTTTAAAAATGCTTCGGAACTCGTCAATTGTTCTCGGAATTCTGCTGAACTTTTAAAATGCTTTGGAACTCTTCCATTGCTCTCGGAATTCTGCTGAAGTTTAAAAATGCTTCAGAACTCTTCCATTGTTTTCGGAATTCTGCTGAAGTTTAAAAATGCTTCGGAACTCTTCCATTGTTCTCAGAATTCCACTGACGTTTAAAAATGCTTCGGAAATCTTCCATTGTTTTCAAAATTCCGCTGACGCTTAAAAATGCTTCGGAAATCTTCCATTGTTTTCAAAATTCCGCTGACATATAAAAATGCTTCGGAAATCTTGCATTGTTCTCGGCATTCCGCTGACGTTTAAAAATGCTTCAGATTCCTTCAATTGTTCTCGGAATTCTGCTGAACTTTTAAAATGCTTTGGAACTCTTCCATTGCTCTCGGAATTCTGCTGAAGTTTAAAAATGCTTCGGAACTCTTCCATTGTTCTCGGAATTCTGCTGAAGTTTAAAAATGCTTCGGAACTCTTCCATTGTTCTCGGAATTCCGTTGAAGTTTAAAAATGCTTCGAAACTCTTCCATTGTTCTCGGAATTCTGCTGAAGTTTAAAAATGCTTCGGAACTCTTCCATTGTTCTCAGAATTCCGCTAACGTTTAAAAATGCTTCGGAAATCTTCCATTGTTTTCAAAATTCCGCTGACGCTTAAAAATGCTTCAGAACTCTTCCATTGTTCTCGGAATTCCGCTGACGTTTAATAATGCTTCGCAACTCTTTCATTGTACTCGGAATTCCGCTAACGTTTAAAAATGCTTCGGAACTCTTCCATTGTTCTCGGAATTCCGTTGAAGTTTAAAAATGCTTCGAAACTCTTCCATTGTTCTGGGAATTCTGCTGAAGTTTAAAAATGCTTCAGAACTCTTCCATTGTTCTCGGAATTCCGTTGACGTTTAATAATGCTTCGCAACTTTTTCATTGTTCTCGGAATTCTACTGATGGTTAAAAATGCTTCGGAACTCTTCCATTGTTCTCGGAATTCCGTTGAAGTTTAAAAATGCTTCGAAACTCTTCCATTGTTCTGGGAATTCTGCTGAAGTTTAAAAATGCTTCGGAACTCTTCCATTGTTCTCGGAATTCTGTTGAAGTTTAAAAATGCTTCTAAACTCTTCCATTGTTCTCGGAATTCTGCAGAAGTTTAAAAATGCTTCGGAACTCTTCCACTGTTCTCGGAATTCCGCTGACATATAAAAATGCTTCGGAAATCTTGCATTGTTCTCGGCATTCCGCTGACGTTTAAAAATGCTTCGGAACTCTTCAATTGTTCTCGGAATTCTGCTGAACTTTTAAAATGCTTTGGAACTCTTCCATTGCTCTCGCAATTCTGCTGACGTTTAAAAATGCTTTGGAACTCTTCCATTGTTCTCGGAATTCTGCTGACGTTTAAAAATGCTTCGGAACTCTTCCATTGTTCTCGGAATTCCGCTGACGTTTAAAAATGCTTCACAACTCTTCCATTGTTCTCAGAATTCCGCTGACATTTAAAAATGCTTTGGTACTCTTCCATTGTTCTCGGAATTCCGCTGACATATAAAAATGCTTCGGAAATCTTGCATTGTTCTCGGCATTCCGCTGACGTTTAAAAATGCTTCGGAACTCTTCCATTGCTCTCGGAATTCTGCTGAAGTTTAAAAATGCTTCTGAACTCTTACATTGTTCTCGGAATTCTGCTGAAGTTTAAAAATGCTTCGGTACTCTTCCATTGTTCTCGGAATTCCGCTGACATATAAAAATGCTTCGGAAATCTTGCATTGTTCTCGGCATTCCGCTGACGTTTAAAAATGCTTCGGAACTCTTCCATTGTTCTCAGAATTCCGCTGACGTTTAAAAATGCTTAGGAAATCTTCAATTGTTTTCAAAATTCCGCTGACGTTTAAAAATGCTTCAGAACTCTTCCATTGTTCTCGGAATTCCGCTGACGTTTAAAAATGCTTTGGAACTCTTCCATTGTTCTTGGAATTCTGCTGAAGTTTAAAAATGCTTCGGAACTCTTCCATTGTTCTCGGAGTTCCACTGACATATAAAAATGCTTCGGAAATCTTGCATTGTTCTCGGCATTCCGCTGACGTTTAAAAATGCTTCGGAACTCTTCAATTGTTCTCGGAATTCTGCTGAACTTTTAAAATGCTTTGGAACTCTTCCATTGCTCTCGGAATTCTGCTGAAGTTTAAAAATGCTTCGGAACTCTTCCATTGTTCTCGGAATTCTGCTGAAGTTTAAAAATGTTTTGGAACTCTTCCATTGTTCTCAGAATTCCGCTGACGTTTAAAAATGCTTCGGAAATCTTCCATTGTTTTCAAAATTCCGCTGACATATAAAAATGCTTCGGAAATCTTGCATTGTTCTCGGCATTCCGCTGACGTTTAAAAATGCTTCAGATTCCTTCAATTGTTCTCGGAATTCTGCTGAACTTTTAAAATGCTTTGGAACTCTTCCATTGCTCTCGGAATTCTGCTGAAGTTTAAAAATGCTTCGGAACTCTTCCATTGTTCTCGGAATTCTGCTGAAGTTTAAAAATGCTTCGGAACTCTTCCATTGTTCTCGGAATTCCGTTGAAGTTTAAAAATGCTTCGAAACTCTTCCATTGTTCTCGGAATTCTGCTGAAGTTTAAAAATGCTTCGGAACTCTTCCATTGTTCTCGGAATTCCGCTGACATATAAAAATGCTTCGGAAATCTTGCATTGTTCTCGGCATTCCGCTGACGTTTAAAAATGCTTCGGAACTCTTCAATTGTTCTCGGAATTCTGCTGAACTTTTAAAATGCTTTGGAACTCTTCCATTGCTCTCGCAATTCTGCTGACGTTTAAAAATGCTTCGGAACTCTTCCATTGTTCTCGGAATTCTGCTGACGTTTAAAAATGCTTCGGAACTCTTCCATTGTTCTCCAAATTCCGCTGAAGTTTAAAAATGCTTCGGAACTCTTCCATTGTTCTCAGAATTCCGCTGACGTTTAAAAATGCTTTGGTACTCTTCCATTGTTCTCGGAATTCCGCTGACATATAAAAATGCTTCGGAAATCTTGCATTGTTCTCGGCATTCCGCTGACGTTTAAAAATGCTTCGGAACTCTTCCATTGCTCTCGGAATTCTGCTGAAGTTTAAAAATGCTTCTGAACTCTTACATTGTTCTCGGAATTCTGCTGAAGTTTAAAAATGCTTCGGTACTCTTCCATTGTTCTCGGAATTCCGCTGACATATAAAAATGCTTCGGAAATCTTGCATTGTTCTCGGCATTCCGCTGACGTTTAAAAATGCTTCGGAACTCTTCCATTGTTCTCAGAATTCCGCTGACGTTTAAAAATGCTTAGGAAATCTTCAATTGTTTTCAAAATTCCGCTGACGTTTAAAAATGCTTCAGAACTCTTCCATTGTTCTCGGAATTCCGCTGACGTTTAAAAATGCTTTGGAACTCTTCCATTGTTCTTGGAATTCTGCTGAAGTTTAAAAATGCTTCGGAACTCTTCCATTGTTCTCGGAGTTCCACTGACATATAAAAATGCTTCGGAAATCTTGCATTGTTCTCGGCATTCCGCTGACGTTTAAAAATGCTTCGGAACTCTTCAATTGTTCTCGGAATTCTGCTGAACTTTTAAAATGCTTTGGAACTCTTCCATTGCTCTCGGAATTCTGCTGAAGTTTAAAAATGCTTCGGAACTCTTCCATTGTTCTCGGAATTCTGCTGAAGTTTAAAAATGTTTTGGAACTCTTCCATTGTTCTCAGAATTCCGCTGACGTTTAAAAATGCTTCGGAAATCTTCCATTGTTTTCAAAATTCCGCTGACATATAAAAATGCTTCGGAAATCTTGCATTGTTCTCGGCATTCCGCTGACGTTTAAAAATGCTTCAGATTCCTTCAATTGTTCTCGGAATTCTGCTGAACTTTTAAAATGCTTTGGAACTCTTCCATTGCTCTCGGAATTCTGCTGAAGTTTAAAAATGCTTCGGAACTCTTCCATTGTTCTCGGAATTCTGCTGAAGTTTAAAAATGCTTCGGAACTCTTCCATTGTTCTCGGAATTCCGTTGAAGTTTAAAAATGCTTCGAAACTCTTCCATTGTTCTCGGAATTCTGCTGAAGTTTAAAAATGCTTCGGAACTCTTCCATTGTTCTCGGAATTCCGCTGACATATAAAAATGCTTCGGAAATCTTGCATTGTTCTCGGCATTCCGCTGACGTTTAAAAATGCTTCGGAACTCTTCAATTGTTCTCGGAATTCTGCTGAACTTTTAAAATGCTTTGGAACTCTTCCATTGCTCTCGCAATTCTGCTGACGTTTAAAAATGCTTCGGAACTCTTCCATTGTTCTCGGAATTCTGCTGACGTTTAAAAATGCTTCGGAACTCTTCCATTGTTCTCCAAATTCCGCTGAAGTTTAAAAATGCTTCGGAACTCTTCCATTGTTCTCAGAATTCCGCTGACGTTTAAAAATGCTTCGGAACTCTTCCATTGTTCTCCAAATTCCGCTGAAGTTTAAAAATGCTTCGGAACTCTTCCATTGTTCTCGGAATTCCGCTGACGTTTAAAAATGCTTCACAACTCTTCCATTGTTCTCGGAATTCCGCTGACTTTTAAAAATACTTCGAAACTCTTCCATTGTTCTCCAAATTCCGCTGAAGTTTAAAAATGCTTCGGAACTCTTCCATTGTTCTCAGAATTCCGCTGACGTTTAAAAATGCTTCGATACTCTTCCATTGTTCTCGGAATTCCACTGACATATAAAAATGCTTCGGAAATCTTGCATTGTTCTCGGCATTCCGCTGACGTTTAAAAATGCTTCGGAACTCTTCAATTGTTCTCGGAATTCTGCTGAACTTTTAAAATGCTTTGGAACTCTTGCATTGCTCTCGGAATTCTGCTGAAGTTTAAAAATGCTTCGGAACTCTTCCATTGTTCTCGGAATTCTGCTGAAGTTTAAAAATGTTTTGGAACTCTTCCATTGTTCTCAAAATTCCGCTGACGTTTAAAAATGCTTCGGAAATCTTCCATTGTTTTCAAAATTCCGCTGACATATAAAAATGCTTCGGAAATCTTGCATTGTTCTCGGCATTCCGCTGACGTTTAAAAATGCTTCAGATTCCTTCAATTGTTCTCGGAATTCTGCTGAACTTTTAAAATGCTTTGGAACTCTTCCATTGCTCTCGGAATTCTGCTGAAGTTTAAAAATGCTTCGGAACTCTTCCATTGTTCTCGGAATTCTGCTGAAGTTTAAAAATGCTTC
Organism: Phyllobates terribilis; assembly: GCF_046119375.1. Lineage (NCBI taxonomy): Eukaryota > Metazoa > Chordata > Amphibia > Anura > Dendrobatidae > Phyllobates > Phyllobates terribilis. Next base: position 19,040,331 of record NW_027362782.1, read on the forward strand.
GGAACTCTTCCATTGTTCTCGGAATTCCGTTGAAGTTTAAAAATGCTTCGAAACTCTTCCATTGTTCTCGGAATTCTGCTGAAGTTTAAAAATGCTTCGGAACTCTTCCATTGTTCTCAGAATTCCGCTAACGTGTAAAAATGCTTCGGAAATCTTCCATTGTTTTCAAAATTCCGCTGACGCTTAAAAATGCTTCGGAACTCTTCCATTGTTCTCAGAATTCCGCTGAAGTTTAAAAATGCTTCGGTACTCTTCCATTGTTCTCGGAATTCCGCTGACATATAAAAATGCTTCGGAAATCTTGCATTGTTCTCGGAATTCTGCTGACGTTTAAAAATGCTTCGGAACTCTTCCATTGTTCTCAGAATTCAGCTGAAGTTTAAAAATGCTTCGGAACTCTTCCATTGTTCTCGGAATTCTGCTGAAGTTTAAAAATGCTACGTAACTCTTCCATTGTTCTCAGAATTCCGCTGACGTTTAAAAATGCTTTGGAACTCTTCCATTGCTCTCGGAATTCTGCTGAAGTTTAAAAATGCTTCGGAACTCTTCCATTGTTCTCGGAATTCTGCTGAAGTTTAAAAATGCTTCGGAACTCTTCCATTGTTCTCGGAATTCCGTTGAAGTTTAAAAATACTTCGAAACTCTTCCATTGTTCTCGGAATTCTGCTGAAGTTTAAAAATGCTTCGGAACTCTTCCATTGTTCTCAGAATTCCGCTAACGTTTAAAAATGCTTCGGAAATCTTCCATTGTTTTCAAAATTCCGCTGACGCTTAAAAATGCTTCGGAACTCTTCCATTGTTCTCAGAATTCCGCTGACGCTTAAAAATGCTTCAAAACTCTTCCATTGTTCTCGAAATTCCACTGACGTTTAAAAATGCTTCGGAACTCTTCCATTGTTCTCGGAATTCCGTTGAAGTTTAAAAATGCTTCGAAACTCTTCCATTGTTCTCGGAATTCTGCTGAAGTTTAAAAATGCTTTGGAACTCTTCCATTGCTCTCGGAATTCTGCTGAAGTTTAAAAATGCTTCAGAACTCTTACATTGTTCTCGGAATTCTGCTGAAGTTTAAAAATGCTTCGGAACTCTTCCATTGTTCTCGGAATTCTGCTGACGTTTAAAAATGCTTCGGAACTCTTCCATTGTTCTCCAAATTCCGCTGAAGTTTAAAAATGCTTCGGAACTCTTCCAATGTTCTCAGAATTCCGCTGACGTTTAAAAATGTTTCGGAACTCTTCCATTGTTCTCCAAATTCCGCTGAAGTTTAAAAATGCTTCGGAACTCTTCCATTGTTCTCGGAATTCCGCTGACGTTTAAAAATGCTTCACAATTCTTCCATTGTTCTCGGAATTCCGCTGACTTTTAAAAATACTTCGAAACTCTTCCATTGTTCTCAGAATTCCGCTGACGTTTAAAAATGCTTAGGAAATCTTCCATTGTTTTCAAAATTCCGCTGACGTTTAAAAATGCTTCAGAACTCTTCCATTGTTCTCGGAATTCCGCTGACGTTTAAAAATGCTTTGGAACTCTTCCATTGTTCTTGGAATTCTGCTGAAGTTTAAAAATGCTTCGGAACTCTTCCATTGTTCTCAGAATTCCGCTGACGTTTAAAAATGCTTCGATACTCTTCCATTGTTCTCGGAATTCCACTGACATATAAAAATGCTTCGGAAATCTTGCATTGTTCTCGGCATTCCACTGACGTTTAAAAATGCTTCGGAACTCTTCAATTGTTCTCGGAATTCTGCTGAACTTTTAAAATGCTTTGGAACTCTTCCATTGCTCTCGGAATTCTGCTGAAGTTTAAAAATGCTTCGAAACTCTTCCATTGTTCTCGGAATTCTGCTGAAGTTTAAAAATGTTTTGGAACTCTTCCATTGTTCTCAAAATTCCGCTGACGTTTAAAAATGCTTCGGAAATCTTCCATTGTTTTCAAAATTCCGCTGACATATAAAAATGCTTCGGAAATCTTGCATTGTTCTCGGCATTCCGCTGACGTTTAAAAATGCTTCAGATTCCTTCAATTGTTCTCGGAATTCTGCTGAACTTTTAAAATGCTTTGGAACTCTTCCATTGTTCTCGGAATTCTGCTGAAGTTTAAAAATGCTTCGGAACTCTTTCATTGTTCTCAGAATTCCGCTGACATTTAAAAATGCTTTGGTACTCTTCCATTGTTCTCGGAATTCCGCTGACATATAAAAATGCTTCGGAAATCTTGCATTGTTCTCGGCATTCCGCTGACGTTTAAAAATGCTTCGGAACTCTTCCATTGCTCTCGGAATTCTGCTGAAGTTTAAAAATGCTTCAGAACTCTTACATTGTTCTCGGAATTCTGCTGAAGTTTAAAAATGCTTCGGTACTCTTCCATTGTTCTCGGAATTCCGCTGACATATAAAAATGCTTCGGAAATCTTGCATTGTTCTCGGCATTCCGCTGACGTTTAAAAATGCTTCGGAACTCTTCCATTGTTCTCAGAATTCCGCTGACGTTTAAAAATGCTTAGGAAATCTTCAATTGTTTTCAAAATTCCGCTGACGTTTAAAAATGCTTCAGAACTCTTCCATTGTTCTCGGAATTCCGCTGACGTTTAAAAATGCTTTGGAACTCTTCCATTGTTCTTGGAATTCTGCTGAAGTTTAAAAATGCTTCGGAACTCTTCCATTGTTCTCGGAGTTCCACTGACATATAAAAATGCTTCGGAAATCTTGCATTGTTCTCGGCATTCCGCTGACGTTTAAAAATGCTTCCGAACTCTTCACTTGTTCTCGGAATTCTGCTGAACTTTTAAAATGCTTTGGAACTCTTCCATTGCTCTCGGAATTCTGCTGAAGTTTAAAAATGCTTCGGAACTCTTCCATTGTTCTCGGAATTCTGCTGAAGTTTAAAAATGTTTTGGAACTCTTCCATTGTTCTCAGAATTCCGCTGACGTTTAAAAATGCTTCGGAAATCTTCCATTGTTTTCAAAATTCCGCTGACATATAAAAATGCTTCGGAAATCTTGCATTGTTCTCGGCATTCCGCTGACGTTTAAAAATGCTTCAGATTCCTTCAATTGTTCTCGGAATTCTGCTGAACTTTTAAAATGCTTTGGAACTCTTCCATTGCTCTCGGAATTCTGCTGAAGTTTAAAAATGCTTCGGAACTCTTCCATTGTTCTCGGAATTCTGCTGAAGTTTAAAAATGCTTCGGAACTCTTCCATTGTTCTCGGAATTCCGTTGAAGTTTAAAAATGCTTCGAAACTCTTCCATTGTTCTCGGAATTCTGCTGAAGTTTAAAAATGCTTCGGAACTCTTCCATTGTTCTCGGAATTCCGCTGACATATAAAAATGCTTCGGAAATCTTGCATTGTTCTCGGCATTCCGCTGACGTTTAAAAATGCTTCGGAACTCTTCAATTGTTCTCGGAATTCTGCTGAACTTTTAAAATGCTTTGGAACTCTTCCATTGCTCTCGCAATTCTGCTGACGTTTAAAAATGCTTCGGAACTCTTCCATTGTTCTCGGAATTCTGCTGACGTTTAAAAATGCTTCGGAACTCTTCCATTGTTCTCCAAATTCCGCTGAAGTTTAAAAATGCTTCGGAACTCTTCCATTGTTCTCAGAATTCCGCTGACGTTTAAAAATGCTTCGGAACTCTTCCATTGTTCTCCAAATTCCGCTGAAGTTTAAAAATGCTTCGGAACTCTTCCATTGTTCTCAGAATTCCGCTGACGTTTAAAAATGCTTCGATACTCTTCCATTGTTCTCGGAATTCCACTGACATATAAAAATGCTTCGGAAATCTTGCATTGTTCTCGGCATTCCGCTGACGTTTAAAAATGCTTCGGAACTCTTCAATTGTTCTCGGAATTCTGCTGAACTTTTAAAATGCTTTGGAACTCTTGCATTGCTCTCGGAATTCTGCTGAAGTTTAAAAATGCTTCGGAACTCTTCCATTGTTCTCGGAATTCTGCTGAAGTTTAAAAATGTTTTGGAACTCTTCCATTGTTCTCAAAATTCCGCTGACGTTTAAAAATGCTTCGGAAATCTTCCATTGTTTTCAAAATTCCGCTGACATATAAAAATGCTTCGGAAATCTTGCATTGTTCTCGGCATTCCGCTGACGTTTAAAAATGCTTCAGATTCCTTCAATTGTTCTCGGAATTCTGCTGAACTTTTAAAATGCTTTGGAACTCTTCCATTGCTCTCGGAATTCTGCTGAAGTTTAAAAATGCTTCGGAACTCTTCCATTGTTCTCGGAATTCTGCTGAAGTTTAAAAATGCTTCGGAACTCTTCCATTGTTCTCGGAATTCCGTTGAAGTTTAAAAATGCTTCGAAACTCTTCCATTGTTCTCGGAATTCTGCTGAAGTTTAAAAATGCTTCGGAACTCTTCCATTGTTCTCAGAATTCCACTGACGTTTAAAAATGCTTCGGAAATCTTCCATTGTTTTCAAAATTCCGCTGACGCTTAAAAATGCTTCAAAACTCTTCCATTGTTCTCGAAATTCCACTGACGTTTAAAAATGCTTCGGAACTCTTCCATTGTTCTCGGAATTCCGTTGAAGTTTAAAAATGCTTCGAAACTCTTCCATTGTTCTCGGAATTCTGCTGAAGTTTAAAAATGCTTTGGAACTCTTCCATTGCTCTCGGAATTCTGCTGAAGTTTAAAAATGCTTCAGAACTCTTACATTGTTCTCGGAATTCTGCTGAAGTTTAAAAATGCTTCGGAACTCTTCCATTGTTCTCGGAATTCTGCTGACGTTTAAAAATGCTTCGGAACTCTTCCATTGTTCTCCAAATTCCGCTGAAGTTTAAAAATGCTTCGGAACTCTTCCAATGTTCTCAGAATTCCGCTGACGTTTAAAAATGTTTCGGAACTCTTCCATTGTTCTCCAAATTCCGCTGAAGTTTAAAAATGCTTCGGAACTCTTCCATTGTTCTCGGAATTCCGCTGACGTTTAAAAATGCTTCACAATTCTTCCATTGTTCTCGGAATTCCGCTGACTTTTAAAAATACTTCGAAACTCTTCCATTGTTCTCAGAATTCCGCTGACGTTTAAAAATGCTTAGGAAATCTTCCATTGTTTTCAAAATTCCGCTGACGTTTAAAAATGCTTCAGAACTCTTCCATTGTTCTCGGAATTCCGCTGACGTTTAAAAATGCTTTGGAACTCTTCCATTGTTCTTGGAATTCTGCTGAAGTTTAAAAATGCTTCGGAACTCTTCCATTGTTCTCAGAATTCCGCTGACGTTTAAAAATGCTTCGATACTCTTCCATTGTTCTCGGAATTCCACTGACATATAAAAATGCTTCGGAAATCTTGCATTGTTCTCGGCATTCCACTGACGTTTAAAAATGCTTCGGAACTCTTCAATTGTTCTCGGAATTCTGCTGAACTTTTAAAATGCTTTGGAACTCTTCCATTGCTCTCGGAATTCTGCTGAAGTTTAAAAATGCTTCGAAACTCTTCCATTGTTCTCGGAATTCTGCTGAAGTTTAAAAATGTTTTGGAACTCTTCCATTGTTCTCAAAATTCCGCTGACGTTTAAAAATGCTTCGGAAATCTTCCATTGTTTTCAAAATTCCGCTGACATATAAAAATGCTTCGGAAATCTTGCATTGTTCTCGGCATTCCGCTGACGTTTAAAAATGCTTCAGATTCCTTCAATTGTTCTCGGAATTCTGCTGAACTTTTAAAATGCTTTGGAACTCTTCCATTGCTCTCGGAATTCTGCTGAAGTTTAAAAATGCTTCGGTACTCTTCCATTGTTCTCGGAATTCCGCTGACATATAAAAATGCTTCGGAAATCTTGCATTGTTCTCGGCATTCCGCTGACGTTTAAAAATGCTTCGGAACTCGTCAATTGTTCTCGGAATTCTGCTGAACTTTTAAAATGCTTTGGAACTCTTCCATTGCTCTCGGAATTCTGCTGAAGTTTAAAAATGCTTCAGAACTCTTCCATTGTTTTCGGAATTCTGCTGAAGTTTAAAAATGCTTCGGAACTCTTCCATTGTTCTCAGAATTCCACTGACGTTTAAAAATGCTTCGGAAATCTTCCATTGTTTTCAAAATTCCGCTGACGCTTAAAAATGCTTCGGAAATCTTCCATTGTTTTCAAAATTCCGCTGACATATAAAAATGCTTCGGAAATCTTGCATTGTTCTCGGCATTCCGCTGACGTTTAAAAATGCTTCAGATTCCTTCAATTGTTCTCGGAATTCTGCTGAACTTTTAAAATGCTTTGGAACTCTTCCATTGCTCTCGGAATTCTGCTGAAGTTTAAAAATGCTTCGGAACTCTTCCATTGTTCTCGGAATTCTGCTGAAGTTTAAAAATGCTTCGGAACTCTTCCATTGTTCTCGGAATTCCGTTGAAGTTTAAAAATGCTTCGAAACTCTTCCATTGTTCTCGGAATTCTGCTGAAGTTTAAAAATGCTTCGGAACTCTTCCATTGTTCTCAGAATTCCGCTAACGTTTAAAAATGCTTCGGAAATCTTCCATTGTTTTCAAAATTCCGCTGACGCTTAAAAATGCTTCAGAACTCTTCCATTGTTCTCGGAATTCCGCTGACGTTTAATAATGCTTCGCAACTCTTTCATTGTACTCGGAATTCCGCTAACGTTTAAAAATGCTTCGGAACTCTTCCATTGTTCTCGGAATTCCGTTGAAGTTTAAAAATGCTTCGAAACTCTTCCATTGTTCTGGGAATTCTGCTGAAGTTTAAAAATGCTTCAGAACTCTTCCATTGTTCTCGGAATTCCGTTGACGTTTAATAATGCTTCGCAACTTTTTCATTGTTCTCGGAATTCTACTGATGGTTAAAAATGCTTCGGAACTCTTCCATTGTTCTCGGAATTCCGTTGAAGTTTAAAAATGCTTCGAAACTCTTCCATTGTTCTGGGAATTCTGCTGAAGTTTAAAAATGCTTCGGAACTCTTCCATTGTTCTCGGAATTCTGTTGAAGTTTAAAAATGCTTCTAAACTCTTCCATTGTTCTCGGAATTCTGCAGAAGTTTAAAAATGCTTCGGAACTCTTCCACTGTTCTCGGAATTCCGCTGACATATAAAAATGCTTCGGAAATCTTGCATTGTTCTCGGCATTCCGCTGACGTTTAAAAATGCTTCGGAACTCTTCAATTGTTCTCGGAATTCTGCTGAACTTTTAAAATGCTTTGGAACTCTTCCATTGCTCTCGCAATTCTGCTGACGTTTAAAAATGCTTTGGAACTCTTCCATTGTTCTCGGAATTCTGCTGACGTTTAAAAATGCTTCGGAACTCTTCCATTGTTCTCGGAATTCCGCTGACGTTTAAAAATGCTTCACAACTCTTCCATTGTTCTCAGAATTCCGCTGACATTTAAAAATGCTTTGGTACTCTTCCATTGTTCTCGGAATTCCGCTGACATATAAAAATGCTTCGGAAATCTTGCATTGTTCTCGGCATTCCGCTGACGTTTAAAAATGCTTCGGAACTCTTCCATTGCTCTCGGAATTCTGCTGAAGTTTAAAAATGCTTCTGAACTCTTACATTGTTCTCGGAATTCTGCTGAAGTTTAAAAATGCTTCGGTACTCTTCCATTGTTCTCGGAATTCCGCTGACATATAAAAATGCTTCGGAAATCTTGCATTGTTCTCGGCATTCCGCTGACGTTTAAAAATGCTTCGGAACTCTTCCATTGTTCTCAGAATTCCGCTGACGTTTAAAAATGCTTAGGAAATCTTCAATTGTTTTCAAAATTCCGCTGACGTTTAAAAATGCTTCAGAACTCTTCCATTGTTCTCGGAATTCCGCTGACGTTTAAAAATGCTTTGGAACTCTTCCATTGTTCTTGGAATTCTGCTGAAGTTTAAAAATGCTTCGGAACTCTTCCATTGTTCTCGGAGTTCCACTGACATATAAAAATGCTTCGGAAATCTTGCATTGTTCTCGGCATTCCGCTGACGTTTAAAAATGCTTCGGAACTCTTCAATTGTTCTCGGAATTCTGCTGAACTTTTAAAATGCTTTGGAACTCTTCCATTGCTCTCGGAATTCTGCTGAAGTTTAAAAATGCTTCGGAACTCTTCCATTGTTCTCGGAATTCTGCTGAAGTTTAAAAATGTTTTGGAACTCTTCCATTGTTCTCAGAATTCCGCTGACGTTTAAAAATGCTTCGGAAATCTTCCATTGTTTTCAAAATTCCGCTGACATATAAAAATGCTTCGGAAATCTTGCATTGTTCTCGGCATTCCGCTGACGTTTAAAAATGCTTCAGATTCCTTCAATTGTTCTCGGAATTCTGCTGAACTTTTAAAATGCTTTGGAACTCTTCCATTGCTCTCGGAATTCTGCTGAAGTTTAAAAATGCTTCGGAACTCTTCCATTGTTCTCGGAATTCTGCTGAAGTTTAAAAATGCTTCGGAACTCTTCCATTGTTCTCGGAATTCCGTTGAAGTTTAAAAATGCTTCGAAACTCTTCCATTGTTCTCGGAATTCTGCTGAAGTTTAAAAATGCTTCGGAACTCTTCCATTGTTCTCGGAATTCCGCTGACATATAAAAATGCTTCGGAAATCTTGCATTGTTCTCGGCATTCCGCTGACGTTTAAAAATGCTTCGGAACTCTTCAATTGTTCTCGGAATTCTGCTGAACTTTTAAAATGCTTTGGAACTCTTCCATTGCTCTCGCAATTCTGCTGACGTTTAAAAATGCTTCGGAACTCTTCCATTGTTCTCGGAATTCTGCTGACGTTTAAAAATGCTTCGGAACTCTTCCATTGTTCTCCAAATTCCGCTGAAGTTTAAAAATGCTTCGGAACTCTTCCATTGTTCTCAGAATTCCGCTGACGTTTAAAAATGCTTCGGAACTCTTCCATTGTTCTCCAAATTCCGCTGAAGTTTAAAAATGCTTCGGAACTCTTCCATTGTTCTCGGAATTCCGCTGACGTTTAAAAATGCTTCACAACTCTTCCATTGTTCTCGGAATTCCGCTGACTTTTAAAAATACTTCGAAACTCTTCCATTGTTCTCCAAATTCCGCTGAAGTTTAAAAATGCTTCGGAACTCTTCCATTGTTCTCAGAATTCCGCTGACGTTTAAAAATGCTTCGATACTCTTCCATTGTTCTCGGAATTCCACTGACATATAAAAATGCTTCGGAAATCTTGCATTGTTCTCGGCATTCCGCTGACGTTTAAAAATGCTTCGGAACTCTTCAATTGTTCTCGGAATTCTGCTGAACTTTTAAAATGCTTTGGAACTCTTGCATTGCTCTCGGAATTCTGCTGAAGTTTAAAAATGCTTCGGAACTCTTCCATTGTTCTCGGAATTCTGCTGAAGTTTAAAAATGTTTTGGAACTCTTCCATTGTTCTCAAAATTCCGCTGACGTTTAAAAATGCTTCGGAAATCTTCCATTGTTTTCAAAATTCCGCTGACATATAAAAATGCTTCGGAAATCTTGCATTGTTCTCGGCATTCCGCTGACGTTTAAAAATGCTTCAGATTCCTTCAATTGTTCTCGGAATTCTGCTGAACTTTTAAAATGCTTTGGAACTCTTCCATTGCTCTCGGAATTCTGCTGAAGTTTAAAAATGCTTCGGAACTCTTCCATTGTTCTCGGAATTCTGCTGAAGTTTAAAAATGCTTCGGAACTCTTCCATTGTTCTCGGAATTCCGTTGAAGTTTAAAAATGCTTCGAAACTCTTCCATTGTTCTCGGAATTCTGCTGAAGTTTAAAAATGCTTCGGAACTCTTCCATTGTTCTCAGAATTCCGCTAACGTGTAAAAATGCTTCGGAAATCTTCCATTGTTTTCAAAATTCCGCTGACGCTTAAAAATGCTTCGGAACTCTTCCATTGTTCTCAGAATTCCGCTGAAGTTTAAAAATGCTTCGGTACTCTTCCATTGTTCTCGGAATTCCGCTGACATATAAAAATGCTTCGGAAATCTTGCATTGTTCTCGGAATTCTGCTGACGTTTAAAAATGCTTCGGAACTCTTCCATTGTTCTCAGAATTCAGCTGAAGTTTAAAAATGCTTCGGAACTCTTCCATTGTTCTCGGAATTCTGCTGAAGTTTAAAAATGCTACGTAACTCTTCCATTGTTCTCAGAATTCCGCTGACGTTTAAAAATGCTTTGGAACTCTTCCATTGCTCTCGGAATTCTGCTGAAGTTTAAAAATGCTTCGGAACTCTTCCATTGTTCTCGGAATTCTGCTGAAGTTTAAAAATGCTTCGGAACTCTTCCATTGTTCTCGGAATTCCGTTGAAGTTTAAAAATACTTCGAAACTCTTCCATTGTTCTCGGAATTCTGCTGAAGTTTAAAAATGCTTCGGAACTCTTCCATTGTTCTCAGAATTCCGCTAACGTTTAAAAATGCTTCGGAAATCTTCCATTGTTTTCAAAATTCCGCTGACGCTTAAAAATGCTTCGGAACTCTTCCATTGTTCTCAGAATTCCGCTGACGCTTAAAAATGCTTCAAAACTCTTCCATTGTTCTCGAAATTCCACTGACGTTTAAAAATGCTTCGGAACTCTTCCATTGTTCTCGGAATTCCGTTGAAGTTTAAAAATGCTTCGAAACTCTTCCATTGTTCTCGGAATTCTGCTGAAGTTTAAAAATGCTTTGGAACTCTTCCATTGCTCTCGGAATTCTGCTGAAGTTTAAAAATGCTTCAGAACTCTTACATTGTTCTCGGAATTCTGCTGAAGTTTAAAAATGCTTCGGAACTCTTCCATTGTTCTCGGAATTCTGCTGACGTTTAAAAATGCTTCGGAACTCTTCCATTGTTCTCCAAATTCCGCTGAAGTTTAAAAATGCTTCGGAACTCTTCCAATGTTCTCAGAATTCCGCTGACGTTTAAAAATGTTTCGGAACTCTTCCATTGTTCTCCAAATTCCGCTGAAGTTTAAAAATGCTTCGGAACTCTTCCATTGTTCTCGGAATTCCGCTGACGTTTAAAAATGCTTCACAATTCTTCCATTGTTCTCGGAATTCCGCTGACTTTTAAAAATACTTCGAAACTCTTCCATTGTTCTCAGAATTCCGCTGACGTTTAAAAATGCTTAGGAAATCTTCCATTGTTTTCAAAATTCCGCTGACGTTTAAAAATGCTTCAGAACTCTTCCATTGTTCTCGGAATTCCGCTGACGTTTAAAAATGCTTTGGAACTCTTCCATTGTTCTTGGAATTCTGCTGAAGTTTAAAAATGCTTCGGAACTCTTCCATTGTTCTCAGAATTCCGCTGACGTTTAAAAATGCTTCGATACTCTTCCATTGTTCTCGGAATTCCACTGACATATAAAAATGCTTCGGAAATCTTGCATTGTTCTCGGCATTCCACTGACGTTTAAAAATGCTTCGGAACTCTTCAATTGTTCTCGGAATTCTGCTGAACTTTTAAAATGCTTTGGAACTCTTCCATTGCTCTCGGAATTCTGCTGAAGTTTAAAAATGCTTCGAAACTCTTCCATTGTTCTCGGAATTCTGCTGAAGTTTAAAAATGTTTTGGAACTCTTCCATTGTTCTCAAAATTCCGCTGACGTTTAAAAATGCTTCGGAAATCTTCCATTGTTTTCAAAATTCCGCTGACATATAAAAATGCTTCGGAAATCTTGCATTGTTCTCGGCATTCCGCTGACGTTTAAAAATGCTTCAGATTCCTTCAATTGTTCTCGGAATTCTGCTGAACTTTTAAAATGCTTTGGAACTCTTCCATTGTTCTCGGAATTCTGCTGAAGTTTAAAAATGCTTCGGAACTCTTTCATTGTTCTCAGAATTCCGCTGACATTTAAAAATGCTTTGGTACTCTTCCATTGTTCTCGGAATTCCGCTGACATATAAAAATGCTTCGGAAATCTTGCATTGTTCTCGGCATTCCGCTGACGTTTAAAAATGCTTCGGAACTCTTCCATTGCTCTCGGAATTCTGCTGAAGTTTAAAAATGCTTCAGAACTCTTACATTGTTCTCGGAATTCTGCTGAAGTTTAAAAATGCTTCGGTACTCTTCCATTGTTCTCGGAATTCCGCTGACATATAAAAATGCTTCGGAAATCTTGCATTGTTCTCGGCATTCCGCTGACGTTTAAAAATGCTTCGGAACTCTTCCATTGTTCTCAGAATTCCGCTGACGTTTAAAAATGCTTAGGAAATCTTCAATTGTTTTCAAAATTCCGCTGACGTTTAAAAATGCTTCAGAACTCTTCCATTGTTCTCGGAATTCCGCTGACGTTTAAAAATGCTTTGGAACTCTTCCATTGTTCTTGGAATTCTGCTGAAGTTTAAAAATGCTTCGGAACTCTTCCATTGTTCTCGGAGTTCCACTGACATATAAAAATGCTTCGGAAATCTTGCATTGTTCTCGGCATTCCGCTGACGTTTAAAAATGCTTCCGAACTCTTCACTTGTTCTCGGAATTCTGCTGAACTTTTAAAATGCTTTGGAACTCTTCCATTGCTCTCGGAATTCTGCTGAAGTTTAAAAATGCTTCGGAACTCTTCCATTGTTCTCGGAATTCTGCTGAAGTTTAAAAATGTTTTGGAACTCTTCCATTGTTCTCAGAATTCCGCTGACGTTTAAAAATGCTTCGGAAATCTTCCATTGTTTTCAAAATTCCGCTGACATATAAAAATGCTTCGGAAATCTTGCATTGTTCTCGGCATTCCGCTGACGTTTAAAAATGCTTCAGATTCCTTCAATTGTTCTCGGAATTCTGCTGAACTTTTAAAATGCTTTGGAACTCTTCCATTGCTCTCGGAATTCTGCTGAAGTTTAAAAATGCTTCGGAACTCTTCCATTGTTCTCGGAATTCTGCTGAAGTTTAAAAATGCTTCGGAACTCTTCCATTGTTCTCGGAATTCCGTTGAAGTTTAAAAATGCTTCGAAACTCTTCCATTGTTCTCGGAATTCTGCTGAAGTTTAAAAATGCTTCGGAACTCTTCCATTGTTCTCGGAATTCCGCTGACATATAAAAATGCTTCGGAAATCTTGCATTGTTCTCGGCATTCCGCTGACGTTTAAAAATGCTTCGGAACTCTTCAATTGTTCTCGGAATTCTGCTGAACTTTTAAAATGCTTTGGAACTCTTCCATTGCTCTCGCAATTCTGCTGACGTTTAAAAATGCTTCGGAACTCTTCCATTGTTCTCGGAATTCTGCTGACGTTTAAAAATGCTTCGGAACTCTTCCATTGTTCTCCAAATTCCGCTGAAGTTTAAAAATGCTTCGGAACTCTTCCATTGTTCTCAGAATTCCGCTGACGTTTAAAAATGCTTCGGAACTCTTCCATTGTTCTCCAAATTCCGCTGAAGTTTAAAAATGCTTCGGAACTCTTCCATTGTTCTCAGAATTCCGCTGACGTTTAAAAATGCTTCGATACTCTTCCATTGTTCTCGGAATTCCACTGACATATAAAAATGCTTCGGAAATCTTGCATTGTTCTCGGCATTCCGCTGACGTTTAAAAATGCTTCGGAACTCTTCAATTGTTCTCGGAATTCTGCTGAACTTTTAAAATGCTTTGGAACTCTTGCATTGCTCTCGGAATTCTGCTGAAGTTTAAAAATGCTTCGGAACTCTTCCATTGTTCTCGGAATTCTGCTGAAGTTTAAAAATGTTTTGGAACTCTTCCATTGTTCTCAAAATTCCGCTGACGTTTAAAAATGCTTCGGAAATCTTCCATTGTTTTCAAAATTCCGCTGACATATAAAAATGCTTCGGAAATCTTGCATTGTTCTCGGCATTCCGCTGACGTTTAAAAATGCTTCAGATTCCTTCAATTGTTCTCGGAATTCTGCTGAACTTTTAAAATGCTTTGGAACTCTTCCATTGCTCTCGGAATTCTGCTGAAGTTTAAAAATGCTTCGGAACTCTTCCATTGTTCTCGGAATTCTGCTGAAGTTTAAAAATGCTTCGGAACTCTTCCATTGTTCTCGGAATTCCGTTGAAGTTTAAAAATGCTTCGAAACTCTTCCATTGTTCTCGGAATTCTGCTGAAGTTTAAAAATGCTTCGGAACTCTTCCATTGTTCTCAGAATTCCACTGACGTTTAAAAATGCTTCGGAAATCTTCCATTGTTTTCAAAATTCCGCTGACGCTTAAAAATGCTTCAAAACTCTTCCATTGTTCTCGAAATTCCACTGACGTTTAAAAATGCTTCGGAACTCTTCCATTGTTCTCGGAATTCCGTTGAAGTTTAAAAATGCTTCGAAACTCTTCCATTGTTCTCGGAATTCTGCTGAAGTTTAAAAATGCTTTGGAACTCTTCCATTGCTCTCGGAATTCTGCTGAAGTTTAAAAATGCTTCAGAACTCTTACATTGTTCTCGGAATTCTGCTGAAGTTTAAAAATGCTTCGGAACTCTTCCATTGTTCTCGGAATTCTGCTGACGTTTAAAAATGCTTCGGAACTCTTCCATTGTTCTCCAAATTCCGCTGAAGTTTAAAAATGCTTCGGAACTCTTCCAATGTTCTCAGAATTCCGCTGACGTTTAAAAATGTTTCGGAACTCTTCCATTGTTCTCCAAATTCCGCTGAAGTTTAAAAATGCTTCGGAACTCTTCCATTGTTCTCGGAATTCCGCTGACGTTTAAAAATGCTTCACAATTCTTCCATTGTTCTCGGAATTCCGCTGACTTTTAAAAATACTTCGAAACTCTTCCATTGTTCTCAGAATTCCGCTGACGTTTAAAAATGCTTAGGAAATCTTCCATTGTTTTCAAAATTCCGCTGACGTTTAAAAATGCTTCAGAACTCTTCCATTGTTCTCGGAATTCCGCTGACGTTTAAAAATGCTTTGGAACTCTTCCATTGTTCTTGGAATTCTGCTGAAGTTTAAAAATGCTTCGGAACTCTTCCATTGTTCTCAGAATTCCGCTGACGTTTAAAAATGCTTCGATACTCTTCCATTGTTCTCGGAATTCCACTGACATATAAAAATGCTTCGGAAATCTTGCATTGTTCTCGGCATTCCACTGACGTTTAAAAATGCTTCGGAACTCTTCAATTGTTCTCGGAATTCTGCTGAACTTTTAAAATGCTTTGGAACTCTTCCATTGCTCTCGGAATTCTGCTGAAGTTTAAAAATGCTTTGAAACTCTTCCATTGTTCTCGGAATTCTGCTGAAGTTTAAAAATGTTTTGGAACTCTTCCATTGTTCTCAAAATTCCGCTGACGTTTAAAAATGCTTCGGAAATCTTCCATTGTTTTCAAAATTCCGCTGACATATAAAAATGCTTCGGAAATCTTGCATTGTTCTCGGCATTCCGCTGACGTTTAAAAATGCTTCAGATTCCTTCAATTGTTCTCGGAATTCTGCTGAACTTTTAAAATGCTTTGGAACTCTTCCATTGCTCTCGGAATTCTGCTGAAGTTTAAAAATGCTTCGGAACTCTTCCATTGTTCTCGGAATTCTGCTGAAGTTTAAAAATGCTTCGGAACTCTTCCATTGTTCTCGGAATTCCGTTGAAGTTTAAAAATGCTTCGAAACTCTTCCATTGTTCTCGGAATTCTGCTGAAGTTTAAAAATGCTTCGGAACTCTTCCATTGTTCTCAGAATTCCGCTAACGTGTAAAAATGCTTCGGAAATCTTCCATTGTTTTCAAAATTCCGCTGACGCTTAAAAATGCTTCAGAACTCTTCCATTGTTCTCGGAATTCCGCTGAAGTTTAATAATGCTTCGCAACTCTTTCATTGTACTCGGAATTCCGCTAACGTTTAAAAATGCTTCGGAACTCTTCCATTGTTCTCGGAATTCCGTTGAAGTTTAAAAATGCTTCGAAACTCTTCCATTGTTCTGGGAATTCTGCTAAAGTTTAAAAATGCTTCGGAACTCTTCCATTGTTCTCAGAATTCCGCTGACGTTTAAAAATGCTTCGAAACTCTTCCATTGTTCTTGGAATTCTGCTGAAGTTTAAAAATGCTTCGGAACTCTTCCATTGTTCTCAGAATTCCGCTGACGTTTAAAAATGCTTCGATACTCTTCCATTGTTCTCGGAATTCCACTGACATATAAAAATGCTTCGGAAATCTTGCATTGTTCTCGGCATTCCGCTGACGTTTAAAAATGCTTCGGAACTCTTCCATTGTTCTCAGAATTCCGCTGACGTTTTAAAATGCTTCAGAACTCTTCCATTGTTCTCGGAATTCCGCTGACGTTTTAAAATGCTTCGGTACTCTTCCATTGTTCTCGGAATTCCGCTGACGTTTAAAAATGCTTTGGAACTCTTCCATTATTCTCGGAATTCTGCTGAAGTTTAAAAATGCTTCGGAACTCTTCCATTGTTCTCAGAATTCCGCTGACGTTTAAAAATGCTTCGGTACTCTTCCATTGTTCTCGGAATTCCGCTGACATATAAAAATTCTTCGGAAATCTTGCATTGTTCTCGGCATTCCGCTGACGTTTAAAAATGCTTCGGAACTCGTCAATTGTTCTCGGAATTCTGCTGAACTTTTAAAATGCTTTGGAACTCTTCCATTGCTCTCGGAATTCTGCTGAAGTTTAAAAATGCTTCAGAACTCTTCCATTGTTTTCGGAATTCTGCTGAAGTTTAAAAATGCTTCGGAACTCTTCCATTGTTCTCAGAATTCCACTGACGTTTAAAAATGCTTCGGAAATCTTCCATTGTTTTCAAAATTCCGCTGACGCTTAAAAATGCTTCGGAAATCTTCCATTGTTTTCAAAATTCCGCTGACATATAAAAATGCTTCGGAAATCTTGCATTGTTCTCGGCATTCCGCTGACGTTTAAAAATGCTTCAGATTCCTTCAATTGTTCTCGGAATTCTGCTGAACTTTTAAAATGCTTTGGAACTCTTCCATTGCTCTCGGAATTCTGCTGAAGTTTAAAAATGCTTCGGAACTCTTCCATTGTTCTCGGAATTCTGCTGAAGTTTAAAAATGCTTCGGAACTCTTCCATTGTTCTCGGAATTCCGTTGAAGTTTAAAAATGCTTCGAAACTCTTCCATTGTTCTCGGAATTCTGCTGAAGTTTAAAAATGCTTCGGAACTCTTCCATTGTTCTCAGAATTCCGCTAACGTTTAAAAATGCTTCGGAAATCTTCCATTGTTTTCAAAATTCCGCTGACGCTTAAAAATGCTTCAGAACTCTTCCATTGTTCTCGGAATTCCGCTGACGTTTAATAATGCTTCGCAACTCTTTCATTGTACTCGGAATTCCGCTAACGTTTAAAAATGCTTCGGAACTCTTCCATTGTTCTCGGAATTCCGTTGAAGTTTAAAAATGCTTCGAAACTCTTCCATTGTTCTGGGAATTCTGCTGAAGTTTAAAAATGCTTCAGAACTCTTCCATTGTTCTCGGAATTCCGTTGACGTTTAATAATGCTTCGCAACTTTTTCATTGTTCTCGGAATTCTGCTGATGGTTAAAAATGCTTCGGAACTCTTCCATTGTTCTCGGAATTCCGTTGAAGTTTAAAAATGCTTCGAAACTCTTCCATTGTTCTCGGAATTCTGCTGAAGTTTAAAAATGCTTCGGAACTCTTTCATTGTTCTCAGAATTCCGCTGACATTTAAAAATGCTTTGGTACTCTTCCATTGTTCTCGGAATTCCGCTGACATATAAAAATGCTTCGGAAATCTTGCATTGTTCTCGGCATTCCGCTGACGTTTAAAAATGCTTCGGAACTCTTCAATTGTTCTCGGAATTCTGCTGAACTTTTAAAATGCTTTGGAACTCTTCCATTGCTCTCGGAATTCTGCTGAAGTTTAAAAATGCTTCAGAACTCTTACATTGTTCTCGGAATTCTGCTGAAGTTTAAAAATGCTTCGGTACTCTTCCATTGTTCTCGGAATTCCGCTGACATATAAAAATGCTTCGGAAATCTTGCATTGTTCTCGGCATTCCGCTGACGTTTAAAAATGCTTCGGAACTCTTCCATTGTTCTCAGAATTCCGCTGACGTTTAAAAATGCTTAGGAAATCTTCAATTGTTTTCAAAATTCCGCTGACGTTTAAAAATGCTTCAGAACTCTTCCATTGTTCTCGGAATTCCGCTGACGTTTAAAAATGCTTTGGAACTCTTCCATTGTTCTTGGAATTCTGCTGAAGTTTAAAAATGCTTCGGAACTCTTCCATTGTTCTCGGAGTTCCACTGACGTTTTAAAATGCTTCAGAACTCTTCCATTGTTCTCGGAATTCCGCTGACGTTTTAAAATGCTTCGGTACTCTTCCATTGTTCTCGGAATTCCGCTGACGTTTAAAAATGCTTTGGAACTCTTCCATTATTCTCGGAATTCTGCTGAAGTTTAAAAATGCTTCGGAACTCTTCCATTGTTCTCAGAATTCCGCTGACGTTTAAAAATGCTTCGGTACTCTTCCATTGTTCTCGGAATTCCGCTGACATATAAAAATGCTTCGGAAATCTTGCATTGTTCTCGGCATTCCGCTGACGTTTAAAAATGCTTCGGAACTCGTCAATTGTTCTCGGAATTCTGCTGAACTTTTAAAATGCTTTGGAACTCTTCCATTGCTCTCGGAATTCTGCTGAAGTTTAAAAATGCTTCAGAACTCTTCCATTGTTTTCGGAATTCTGCTGAAGTTTAAAAATGCTTCGGAACTCTTCCATTGTTCTCAGAATTCCACTGACGTTTAAAAATGCTTCGGAAATCTTCCATTGTTTTCAAAATTCCGCTGACGCTTAAAAATGCTTCGGAAATCTTCCATTGTTTTCAAAATTCCGCTGACATATAAAAATGCTTCGGAAATCTTGCATTGTTCTCGGCATTCCGCTGACGTTTAAAAATGCTTCAGATTCCTTCAATTGTTCTCGGAATTCTGCTGAACTTTTAAAATGCTTTGGAACTCTTCCATTGCTCTCGGAATTCTGCTGAAGTTTAAAAATGCTTCGGAACTCTTCCATTGTTCTCGGAATTCTGCTGAAGTTTAAAAATGCTTCGGAACTCTTCCATTGTTCTCGGAATTCCGTTGAAGTTTAAAAATGCTTCGAAACTCTTCCATTGTTCTCGGAATTCTGCTGAAGTTTAAAAATGCTTCGGAACTCTTCCATTGTTCTCAGAATTCCGCTAACGTTTAAAAATGCTTCGGAAATCTTCCATTGTTTTCAAAATTCCGCTGACGCTTAAAAATGCTTCAGAACTCTTCCATTGTTCTCGGAATTCCGCTGACGTTTAATAATGCTTCGCAACTCTTTCATTGTACTCGGAATTCCGCTAACGTTTAAAAATGCTTCGGAACTCTTCCATTGTTCTCGGAATTCCGTTGAAGTTTAAAAATGCTTCGAAACTCTTCCATTGTTCTCGGAATTCTGCTGAAGTTTAAAAATGCTTCGGAACTCTTTCATTGTTCTCAGAATTCCGCTGACATTTAAAAATGCTTTGGTACTCTTCCATTGTTCTCGGAATTCCGCTGACATATAAAAATGCTTCGGAAATCTTGCATTGTTCTCGGCATTCCGCTGACGTTTAAAAATGCTTCGGAACTCTTCAATTGTTCTCGGAATTCTGCTGAACTTTTAAAATGCTTTGGAACTCTTCCATTGCTCTCGGAATTCTGCTGAAGTTTAAAAATGCTTCAGAACTCTTACATTGTTCTCGGAATTCTGCTGAAGTTTAAAAATGCTTCGGTACTCTTCCATTGTTCTCGGAATTCCGCTGACATATAAAAATGCTTCGGAAATCTTGCATTGTTCTCGGCATTCCGCTGACGTTTAAAAATGCTTCGGAACTCTTCCATTGTTCTCAGAATTCCGCTGACGTTTAAAAATGCTTAGGAAATCTTCAATTGTTTTCAAAATTCCGCTGACGTTTAAAAATGCTTCAGAACTCTTCCATTGTTCTCGGAATTCCGCTGACGTTTAAAAATGCTTTGGAACTCTTCCATTGTTCTTGGAATTCTGCTGAAGTTTAAAAATGCTTCGGAACTCTTCCATTGTTCTCGGAGTTCCACTGACGTTTTAAAATGCTTCAGAACTCTTCCATTGTTCTCGGAATTCCGCTGACGTTTTAAAATGCTTCGGTACTCTTCCATTGTTCTCGGAATTCCGCTGACGTTTAAAAATGCTTTGGAACTCTTCCATTATTCTCGGAATTCTGCTGAAGTTTAAAAATGCTTCGGAACTCTTCCATTGTTCTCAGAATTCCGCTGACGTTTAAAAATGCTTCGGTACTCTTCCATTGTTCTCGGAATTCCGCTGACATATAAAAATGCTTCGGAAATCTTGCATTGTTCTCGGCATTCCGCTGACGTTTAAAAATGCTTCGGAACTCGTCAATTGTTCTCGGAATTCTGCTGAACTTTTAAAATGCTTTGGAACTCTTCCATTGCTCTCGGAATTCTGCTGAAGTTTAAAAATGCTTCAGAACTCTTCCATTGTTTTCGGAATTCTGCTGAAGTTTAAAAATGCTTCGGAACTCTTCCATTGTTCTCAGAATTCCACTGACGTTTAAAAATGCTTCGGAAATCTTCCATTGTTTTCAAAATTCCGCTGACGCTTAAAAATGCTTCGGAAATCTTCCATTGTTTTCAAAATTCCGCTGACATATAAAAATGCTTCGGAAATCTTGCATTGTTCTCGGCATTCCACTGACGTTTAAAAATGCTTCAGATTCCTTCAATTGTTCTCGGAATTCTGCTGAACTTTTAAAATGCTTTGGAACTCTTCCATTGCTCTCGGAATTCTGCTGAAGTTTAAAAATGCTTCGGAACTCTTCCATTGTTCTCGGAATTCTGCTGAAGTTTAAAAATGCTTCGGAACTCTTCCATTGTTCTCGGAATTCCGTTGAAGTTTAAAAATCCTTCGAAACTCTTCCATTGTTCTCGGAATTCTGCTGAAGTTTAAAAATGCTTCGGAACTCTTCCATTGTTCTCAGAATTCCGCTAACGTTTAAAAATGCTTCGGAAATCTTCCATTGTTTTCAAAATTCCGCTGACGCTTAAAAATGCTTCAGAACTCTTCCATTGTTCTCGGAATTCCGCTGACGTTTAATAATGCTTCGCAACTCTTTCATTGTACTCGGAATTCCGCTAACGTTTAAAAATGCTTCGGAACTCTTCCATTGTTCTCGGAATTCCGTTGAAGTTTAAAAATGCTTCGAAACTCTTCCATTGTTCTGGGAATTCTGCTGAAGTTTAAAAATGCTTCAGAACTCTTCCATTGTTCTCGGAATTCCGTTGACGTTTAATAATGCTTCGCAACTTTTTCATTGTTCTCGGAATTCTGCTGATGGTTAAAAATGCTTCGGAACTCTTCCATTGTTCTCGGAATTCCGTTGAAGTTTAAAAATGCTTCGAAACTCTTCCATTGTTCTCGGAATTCTGCTGAAGTTTAAAAATGCTTCGGAACTCTTTCATTGTTCTCAGAATTCCGCTGACATTTAAAAATGCTTTGGTACTCTTCCATTGTTCTCGGAATTCCGCTGACATATAAAAATGCTTCGGAAATCTTGCATTGTTCTCGGCATTCCGCTGACGTTTAAAAATGCTTCGGAACTCTTCAATTGTTCTCGGAATTCTGCTGAACTTTTAAAATGCTTTGGAACTCTTCCATTGCTCTCGGAATTCTGCTGAAGTTTAAAAATGCTTCAGAACTCTTACATTGTTCTCGGAATTCTGCTGAAGTTTAAAAATGCTTCGGTACTCTTCCATTGTTCTCGGAATTCCGCTGACATATAAAAATGCTTCGGAAATCTTGCATTGTTCTCGGCATTCCGCTGACGTTTAAAAATGCTTCGGAACTCTTCCATTGTTCTCAGAATTCCGCTGACGTTTAAAAATGCTTAGGAAATCTTCAATTGTTTTCAAAATTCCGCTGACGTTTAAAAATGCTTCAGAACTCTTCCATTGTTCTCGGAATTCCGCTGACGTTTAAAAATGCTTTGGAACTCTTCCATTGTTCTTGGAATTCTGCTGAAGTTTAAAAATGCTTCGGAACTCTTCCATTGTTCTCGGAGTTCCACTGACATATAAAAATGCTTCGGAAATCTTGCATTGTTCTCGGCATTCCGCTGACGTTTAAAAATGCTTCGGAACTCTTCAATTGTTCTCGGAATTCTGCTGAAGTTTAAAAATGTTTTGGAACTCTTCCATTGTTCTCAGAATTCCGCTGACGTTTAAAAATGCTTCGGAAATCTTCCATTGTTTTCAAAATTCCGCTGACATATAAAAATGCTTCGGAAATCTTGCATTGTTCTCGGCATTCCGCTGACGCTTAAAAATGCTTCAGATTCCTTCAATTGTTCTCGGAATTCTGCTGAACTTTTAAAATGCTTTGGAACTCTTCCATTGCTCTCGGAATTCTGCTGAAGTTTAAAAATGCTTCGGAACTCTTCCATTGTTCTCGGAATTCTGCTGAAGTTTAAAAATGCTTCGGAACTCTTCCATTGTTCTCGGAATTCCGTTGAAGTTTAAAAATGCTTCGAAACTCTTCCATTGTTCTCGGAATTCTGCTGAAGTTTAAAAATGCTTCGGAACTCTTCCATTGTTCTCGGAATTCCGCTGACATATAAAAATGCTTCGGAAATCTTGCATTGTTCTCGGCATTCCGCTGACGTTTAAAAATGCTTCGGAACTCTTCCATTGTTCTCCAAATTCCGCTGAAGTTTAAAAATGCTTCGGAACTCTTCCATTGTTCTCAGAATTCCGCTGATGTTTAAAAATGCTTCGGAACTCTTCCATTGTTCTCCGAATTCCGCTGAAGTTTAAAAATGCTTCGGAACTCTTCCATTGTTCTCGGAATTCCGCTGACGTTTAAAAATGCTTCACAACTCTTCCATTGTTCTCGGAATTCCGCTGACTTTTAAAAATACTTCGAAACTCTTCCATTGTTCTCCAAATTCCGCTGAAGTTTAAAAATGCTTCGGAACTCTTCCATTGTTCTCAGAATTCCGCTGACGTTTAAAAATGCTTCGATACTCTTCCATTGTTCTCGGAATTCCACTGACATATAAAAATGCTTCGGAAATCTTGCATTGTTCTCGGCATTCCGCTGACGTTTAAAAATGCTTCGGAACTCTTCAATTGTTCTCGGAATTCTGCTGAACTTTTAAAATGCTTTGGAACTCTTCCATTGCTCTCGGAATTCTGCTGAAGTTTAAAAATGCTTCGGAACTCTTCCATTGTTCTCGGAATTCTGCTGAAGTTTAAAAATGTTTTGGAACTCTTCCATTGTTCTCAAAATTCCGCTGACGTTTAAAAATGCTTCGGAAATCTTCCATTGTTTTCAAAATTCCGCTGACATATAAAAATGCTTCGGAAATCTTGCATTGTTCTCGGCATTCCGCTGACGTTTAAAAATGCTTCAGATTCCTTCAATTGTTCTCGGAATTCTGCTGAACTTTTAAAATGCTTTGGAACTCTTCCATTGCTCTCGGAATTCTGCTGAAGTTTAAAAATGCTTCGGAACTCTTCCATTGTTCTCAGAATTCCGCTAACGTGTAAAAATGCTTCGGAAATCTTCCATTGTTTTCAAAATTCCGCTGACGCTTAAAAATGCTTCGGAACTCTTCCATTGTTCTCAGAATTCCACTGACGTTTAAAAATGCTTCGGAAATCTTCCATTGTTTTCAAAATTCCGCTGACGCTTAAAAATGCTTCAGAACTCTTCCATTGTTCTCGGAATTCCGCTGACGTTTAATAATGCTTCGCAACTCTTTCATTGTTCTCGAAATTCCACTGACGTTTAAAAATGCTTCGGAACTCTTCCATTGTTCTCGGAATTCCGTTGAAGTTTAAAAATGCTTCGAAACTCTTCCATTGTTCTCGGAATTCTGCTGAAGTTTAAAAATGCTTTGGAACTCTTCCATTGCTCTCGGAATTCTGCTGAAGTTTAAAAATGCTTCAGAACTCTTACATTGTTCTCGGAATTCTGCTGAAGTTTAAAAATGCTTCGGAACTCTTCCATTGTTCTCGGAATTCTGCTGACGTTTAAAAATGCTTCGGAACTCTTCCATTGTTCTCCAAATTCCGCTGAAGTTTAAAAATGCTTCGGAACTCTTCCAATGTTCTCAGAATTCCGCTGACGTTTAAAAATGCTTCGGAACTCTTCCATTGTTCTCCAAATTCCGCTGAAGTTTAAAAATGCTTCGGAACTCTTCCATTGTTCTCGGAATTCCGCTGACGTTTAAAAATGCTTCACAACTCTTCCATTGTTCTCGGAATTCCGCTGACTTTTAAAAATACTTCGAAACTCTTCCATTGTTCTCCAAATTCCGCTGAAGTTTAAAAATGCTTCGGAACTCTTCCATTGTTCTCAGAATTCCGCTGACGTTTAAAAATGCTTAGGAAATCTTCCATTGTTTTCAAAATTCCGCTGACGTTTAAAAATGCTTCAGAACTCTTCCATTGTTCTCGGAATTCCGTTGAAGTTTAAAAATGCTTCGAAACTCTTCCATTGTTCTCGGAATTCTGCTGAAGTTTAAAAATGCTTCGGAACTCTTCCATTGTTCTCAGAATTCCGCTAACGTTTAAAAATGCTTCGGAAATCTTCCATTGTTTTCAAAATTCCGCTGACGCTTAAAAATGCTTCAGAACTCTTCCATTGTTCTCGGAATTCCGCTGACGTTTAATAATGCTTCGCAACTCTTTCATTGTACTCGGAATTCCGCTAACGTTTAAAAATGCTTCGGAACTCTTCCATTGTTCTCGGAATTCCGTTGAAGTTTAAAAATGCTTCGAAACTCTTCCATTGTTCTGGGAATTCTGCTGAAGTTTAAAAATGCTTCAGAACTCTTCCATTGTTCTCGGAATTCCGTTGACGTTTAATAATGCTTCGCAACTTTTTCATTGTTCTCGGAATTCTGCTGATGGTTAAAAATGCTTCGGAACTCTTCCATTGTTCTCGGAATTCCGTTGAAGTTTAAAAATGCTTCGAAACTCTTCCATTGTTCTCGGAATTCTGCTGAAGTTTAAAAATGCTTCGGAACTCTTTCATTGTTCTCAGAATTCCGCTGACATTTAAAAATGCTTTGGTACTCTTCCATTGTTCTCGGAATTCCGCTGACATATAAAAATGCTTCGGAAATCTTGCATTGTTCTCGGCATTCCGCTGACGTTTAAAAATGCTTCGGAACTCTTCAATTGTTCTCGGAATTCTGCTGAACTTTTAAAATGCTTTGGAACTCTTCCATTGCTCTCGGAATTCTGCTGAAGTTTAAAAATGCTTCAGAACTCTTACATTGTTCTCGGAATTCTGCTGAAGTTTAAAAATGCTTCGGTACTCTTCCATTGTTCTCGGAATTCCGCTGACATATAAAAATGCTTCGGAAATCTTGCATTGTTCTCGGCATTCCGCTGACGTTTAAAAATGCTTCGGAACTCTTCCATTGTTCTCAGAATTCCGCTGACGTTTAAAAATGCTTAGGAAATCTTCAATTGTTTTCAAAATTCCGCTGACGTTTAAAAATGCTTCAGAACTCTTCCATTGTTCTCGGAATTCCGCTGACGTTTAAAAATGCTTTGGAACTCTTCCATTGTTCTTGGAATTCTGCTGAAGTTTAAAAATGCTTCGGAACTCTTCCATTGTTCTCGGAGTTCCACTGACATATAAAAATGCTTCGGAAATCTTGCATTGTTCTCGGCATTCCGCTGACGTTTAAAAATGCTTCGGAACTCTTCAATTGTTCTCGGAATTCTGCTGAAGTTTAAAAATGTTTTGGAACTCTTCCATTGTTCTCAGAATTCCGCTGACGTTTAAAAATGCTTCGGAAATCTTCCATTGTTTTCAAAATTCCGCTGACATATAAAAATGCTTCGGAAATCTTGCATTGTTCTCGGCATTCCGCTGACGCTTAAAAATGCTTCAGATTCCTTCAATTGTTCTCGGAATTCTGCTGAACTTTTAAAATGCTTTGGAACTCTTCCATTGCTCTCGGAATTCTGCTGAAGTTTAAAAATGCTTCGGAACTCTTCCATTGTTCTCGGAATTCTGCTGAAGTTTAAAAATGCTTCGGAACTCTTCCATTGTTCTCGGAATTCCGTTGAAGTTTAAAAATGCTTCGAAACTCTTCCATTGTTCTCGGAATTCTGCTGAAGTTTAAAAATGCTTCGGAACTCTTCCATTGTTCTCGGAATTCCGCTGACATATAAAAATGCTTCGGAAATCTTGCATTGTTCTCGGCATTCCGCTGACGTTTAAAAATGCTTCGGAACTCTTCCATTGTTCTCCAAATTCCGCTGAAGTTTAAAAATGCTTCGGAACTCTTCCATTGTTCTCAGAATTCCGCTGATGTTTAAAAATGCTTCGGAACTCTTCCATTGTTCTCCGAATTCCGCTGAAGTTTAAAAATGCTTCGGAACTCTTCCATTGTTCTCGGAATTCTGCTGAACTTTTAAAATGCTTTGGAACTCTTCCATTGCTCTCGGAATTCTGCTGAAGTTTAAAAATGCTTCGGAACTCTTCCATTGTTCTCGGAATTCTGCTGAAGTTTAAAAATGTTTTGGAACTCTTCCATTGTTCTCAAAATTCCGCTGACGTTTAAAAATGCTTCGGAAATCTTCCATTGTTTTCAAAATTCCGCTGACATATAAAAATGCTTCGGAAATCTTGCATTGTTCTCGGCATTCCGCTGACGTTTAAAAATGCTTCAGATTCCTTCAATTGTTCTCGGAATTCTGCTGAACTTTTAAAATGCTTTGGAACTCTTCCATTGCTCTCGGAATTCTGCTGAAGTTTAAAAATGCTTCGGAACTCTTCCATTGTTCTCAGAATTCCGCTAACGTGTAAAAATGCTTCGGAAATCTTCCATTGTTTTCAAAATTCCGCTGACGCTTAAAAATGCTTCGGAACTCTTCCATTGTTCTCAGAATTCCACTGACGTTTAAAAATGCTTCGGAAATCTTCCATTGTTTTCAAAATTCCGCTGACGCTTAAAAATGCTTCAGAACTCTTCCATTGTTCTCGGAATTCCGCTGACGTTTAATAATGCTTCGCAACTCTTTCATTGTTCTCGAAATTCCACTGACGTTTAAAAATGCTTCGGAACTCTTCCATTGTTCTCGGAATTCCGTTGAAGTTTAAAAATGCTTCGAAACTCTTCCATTGTTCTCGGAATTCTGCTGAAGTTTAAAAATGCTTTGGAACTCTTCCATTGCTCTCGGAATTCTGCTGAAGTTTAAAAATGCTTCAGAACTCTTACATTGTTCTCGGAATTCTGCTGAAGTTTAAAAATGCTTCGGAACTCTTCCATTGTTCTCGGAATTCTGCTGACGTTTAAAAATGCTTCGGAACTCTTCCATTGTTCTCCAAATTCCGCTGAAGTTTAAAAATGCTTCGGAACTCTTCCAATGTTCTCAGAATTCCGCTGACGTTTAAAAATGCTTCGGAACTCTTCCATTGTTCTCCAAATTCCGCTGAAGTTTAAAAATGCTTCGGAACTCTTCCATTGTTCTCGGAATTCCGCTGACGTTTAAAAATGCTTCACAACTCTTCCATTGTTCTCGGAATTCCGCTGACTTTTAAAAATACTTCGAAACTCTTCCATTGTTCTCCAAATTCCGCTGAAGTTTAAAAATGCTTCGGAACTCTTCCATTGTTCTCAGAATTCCGCTGACGTTTAAAAATGCTTAGGAAATCTTCCATTGTTTTCAAAATTCCGCTGACGTTTAAAAATGCTTCAGAACTCTTCCATTGTTCTCGGAATTCCGCTGACGTTTAAAAATGCTTTGGAACTCTTCCATTGTTCTTGGAATTCTGCTGAAGTTTAAAAATGCTTCGGAACTCTTCCATTGTTCTCAGAATTCCGCTGACGTTTAAAAATGCTTCGATACTCTTCCATTGTTCTCGGAATTCCACTGACATATAAAAATGCTTCGGAAATCTTGCATTGTTCTCGGCATTCCGCTGACGTTTAAAAATGCTTCGGAACTCTTCCATTGCTCTCGGAATTCTGCTGAAGTTTAAAAATGCTTCGGAACTCTTCCATTGTTCTCGGAATTCTGCTGAAGTTTAAAAATGTTTTGGAACTCTTCCATTGTTCTCAAAATTCCGCTGACGTTTAAAAATGCTTCGGAAATCTTCCATTGTTTTCAAAATTCCGCTGACATATAAAAATGCTTCGGAAATCTTGCATTGTTCTCGGCATTCCGCTGACGTTTAAAAATGCTTCAGATTCCTTCAATTGTTCTCGGAATTCTGCTGAACTTTTAAAATGCTTTGGAACTCTTCCATTGCTCTCGGAATTCTGCTGAAGTTTAAAAATGCTTCGGAACTCTTCCATTGTTCTCGGAATTCTGCTGAAGTTTAAAAATGCTTCGGAACTCTTCCATTGTTCTCGGAATTCCGTTGAAGTTTAAAAATGCTTCAAAACTCTTCCATTGTTCTCGGAATTCTGCTGAAGTTTAAAAATGCTTCGGAACTCTTCCATTGTTCTCAGAATTCCGCTAACGTGTAAAAATGCTGCGGAAATCTTCCATTGTTTTCAAAATTCCGCTGACGCTTAAAAATGCTTCAGAACTCTTCCATTGTTCTCGGAATTCCGCTGACGTTTAATAATGCTTCGCAACTCTTTCATTGTACTCGGAATTCCGCTAACGTTTAAAAATGCTTCGGAACTCTTCCATTGTTCTCGGAATTCCGTTGAAGTTTAAAAATGCTTCGAAACTCTTCCATTGTTCTGGGAATTCTGCTGAAGTTTAAAAATGCTTCAGAACTCTTCCATTGTTCTCGGAATTCCGCTGACGTTTAATAATGTTTCGCAACTCTTTCATTGTTCTCGGAATTCCGCTGATGTTTAAAAATGCTTCGGAACTCTTCCATTGTTCTCGGAATTCTGTTGAAGTTTAAAAATGCTTCTAAACTCTTCCATTGTTCTCGGAATTCTGCAGAAGTTTAAAAATGCTTCGGAACTCTTCCATTGTTCTCGGAATTCCGCTGACATATAAAAATGCTTCGGAAATCTTGCATTGTTCTCGGCATTCCGCTGACGTTTAAAAATGCTTCGGAACTCTTCCATTGTTCTCGGAATTCTGCTGAACTTTTAAAATGCTTTGGAACTCTTCCATTGCTCTCGCAATTCTGCTGACGTTTAAAAATGCTTCGGAACTCTTCCATTGTTCTCGGAATTCTGCTGACGTTTAAAAATGCTTCGGAACTCTTCCATTGTTCTCGGAATTCCGCTGACGTTTAAAAATGCTTCACAACTCTTCCATTGTTCTCGGAATTCCGCTGACTTTTAAAAATACTTCGAAACTCTTCCATTGTTCTCCAAATTCCGCTGAAGTTTAAAAATGCTTCGGAACTCTTCCATTGTTCTCAGAATTCCGCTGACGTTTAAAAATGCTTAGGAAATCTTCCATTGTTTTCAAAATTCCGCTGACGTTTAAAAATGCTTCAGAACTCTTCCATTGTTCTCGGAATTCCGCTGATGTTTAAAAATGCTTTGGATCTCTTCCATTGTTCTTGGAATTCTGCTGAAGTTTAAAAATGCTTCGGAACTCTTCCATTGTTCTCAGAATTCCGCTGACGTTTAAAAATGCTTCGATACTCTTCCATTGTTCTCGGAATTCCACTGACATATAAAAATGCTTTGGAACTCTTCCATTGTTCTCGGAATTCCGCTGACATATAAAAATGCTTCGGAAATCTTGCATTGTTCTCGGCATTCCGCTGACGTTTAAAAATGCTTCGGAACTCTTCAATTGTTCTCGGAATTCTGCTGAACATTTAAAATGCTTTGGAACTCTTCCATTGCTCTCGGAATTCTGCTGAAGTTTAAAAATGCTTCAGAACTCTTACATTGTTCTCAGAATTCTGCTGAAGTTTAAAAATGCTTCGGTACTCTTCCATTGTTCTCGGAATTCCGCTGACATATAAAAATGCTTCGGAAATCTTGCATTGTTCTCGGCATTCCGCTGACGTTTAAAAATGCTTCGGAACTCTTCCATTGTTCTCAGAATTCCGCTGACGTTTAAAAATGCTTAGGAAATCTTCCATTGTTTTCAAAATTCCGCTGACGTTTAAAAATGCTTCAGAACTCTTCCATTGTTCTCGGAATTCCGCTGACGTTTAAAAATGCTTCGGAACTCTTCCATTGTTCTCGGAATTCCGTTGAAGTTTAAAAATGCTTCGAAACTCTTCCATTGTTCTCGGAATTCCGCTGACATATAAAAATGCTTCGGAAATCTTGCATTGTTCTCGGCATTCCGCTGACGTTTAAAAATGCTTCGGAACTCTTCAATTGTTCTCGGAATTCTGCTGAACTTTTAAAATGCTTTGGAACTCTTCCATTGCTCTCGCAATTCTGCTGACGTTTAAAAATGCTTCGGAACTCTTCCATTGTTCTCGGATTTCTGCTGACGTTTAAAAATGCTTCGGAACTCTTCCATTGTTCTCGGAATTCCGCTGACGTTTAAAAATGCTTTGGAACTCTTCCATTGTTCTCAGAATTCTGCTGACGTTTAAAAATGCTTCGGAACTCTTCCATTGTTCTCGGAATTCCGCTGAAGTTTAAAAATGCTTCGGACCTCTTCCATTGTTCTAGGAATTCTGCTGAAGTCTAAAAATTCATCTGAACTCTTCCATTATTCTCGGAATTCGTGTGAATTTTAAAAATGCTTCGGAAATCTTCCATTGTTTTCAAAATTCCGCTGACGTTTAAAAATGCTTCAGAACTCTTCCATTGTTCTTGGAATTCCGCTGACGTGTAATAATGCTTCGCAACTCTTTCATTGTTCTCGGAATTCTGCTGAACTTTTAAAATGCTTTGGAACTCTTCCATTGCTCTCGGAATTCTGCTGAAGTTTAAAAATGCTTCGGAACTCTTCCATTGTTCTCGGAATTCTGCTGAAGTTTAAAAATGCTTCGGAACTCTTCCATTGTTCTCGGAATTCCGTTGAAGTTTAAAAATGCTTCGAAACTCTTCCATTGTTCTCGGAATTCTGCTGAAGTTTAAAAATGCTTCGTAACTCTTCCATTGTTCTCAGAATTCCGCTAACGTTTAAAAATGCTTCGAAACTCTTCCATTGTTCTGGGAATTCTGCTGAAGTTTAAAAATGCTTCAGAACTCTTCCATTGTTCTCGGAATTCCGCTGACGTTTAATAATGCTTCGCAACTCTTTCATTGTTCTCGGAATTCCGCTGATGTTTAGAAATGCTTCGGAACTCTTCCATTGTTCTCGTAATTCTGTTGAAGTTTAAAAATGCTTCTAAACTCTTCCATTGTTCTCGGAATTCCGCTGACATATAAAAATGCTTCGGAAATCTTGCATTGTTCTCGGCATTCTGCTGACGTTTAAAAATGCTTCGGAACTCTTCAATTGTTCTCGGAATTCTGCTGAACTTTTAAAATGCTTTGGAACTCTTCCATTGCTCTCGCAATTCTGCTGACGTTTAAAAATGCTTCGGAACTCTTCCATTGTTCTCGGAATTCTGCTGACGTTTAAAAATGCTTCGGAACTCTTCCATTGTTCTCGGAATTCGTGTGAATTTTAAAAATGCTTCAGAACTCTTCAATTGTTCTCGGAATTCTGCTGAACTTTTAAAATGCTTTGGAACTCTTCCATTGCTCTCGGTATTCTGCTGAAGTTTAAAAATGCTTCGGAACTCTTCCATTGTTCTCGGAATTCTGCTGAAGTTTAAAAATGTTTTGGAACTCTTCCATTGTTCTCAGAATTCCGCTGACGTTTAAAAATGCTTCGGAAATCTTCCATTGTTTTCAAAATTCCACTGACATATAAAAATGCTTCGGAAATCTTGCATTGTTCTCGGCATTCCGCTGACGTTTAAAAATGCTTCAGATTCCTTCAATTGTTCTCGGAATTCTGCTGAACTTTTAAAATGCTTTGGAACTCTTCCATTGCTCTCGGAATTCTGCTGAAGTTTAAAAATGCTTCGGAACTCTTCCATTGTTCTCGGAATTCTGCTGAAGTTTAAAAATGCTTCGGAACTCTTCCATTGTTCTCGGAATTCCGTTGAAGTTTAAAAATGCTTCGAAACTCTTCCATTGTTCTCGGAATTCTGCTGAAGTTTAAAAATGCTTCGGAACTCTTCCATTGTTCTCAGAATTCCGCTAACGTTTAAAAATGCTTCGGAAATCTTCCATTGTTTTCAAAATTCCGCTGACGCTTAAAAATGCTTCAGAACTCTTCCATTGTTCTCGGAATTCCGCTGACGTTTAATAATGCTTCGCAACTCTTTCATTGTACTCGGAATTCCGCTGAAGTTTAAAAATGCTTCAGAACTCTTCCATTGTTCTCGGAATTCCGCTGACATATAAAAATGCTTCGGAAATCTTGCATTGTTCTCGGCATTCCGCTGACGTTTAAAAATGCTTCGGAACTCTTCAATTGTTCTCGGAATTCTGCTGAACTTTTAAAATGCTTTGGAACTCTTCCATTGCTCTCGCAATTCTGCTGACGTTTAAAAATGCTTCGGAACTCTTCCATTGTTCTCGGAATTCTGCTGACGTTTAAAAATGCTTCGGAACTCTTCCATTGTTCTCGGAATTCCGCTGACGTTTAAAAATGCTTGACAACTCTTCCATTGTTCTCAGAATTCCGCTGACTTTTAAAAATACTTCGAAACTCTTCCATTGTTCTCCAAATTCCGCTGAAGTTTAAAAATGCTCCGGAACCCTTCCATTGTTCTCGGAATTCTGCTGAAGTTTAAAAATGCTTCGGAACTCTTCCATTGTTCTCAGAATTCTGCTGACGTTTAAAAATGCTTCGGAACTCTTCCATTGTTCTCGGAATTCCGCTGAAGTTTAAAAATGCTTCGGACCTCTTCCATTGTTCTAGGAATTCTGCTGAAGTCTAAAAATTCATCTGAACTCATCCATTATTCTCGGAATTCGTGTGAATTTTAAAAATGCTTCGGAACTCTTCTATTGTTCTCGGAATTCCGCTGAAGTTTAAAAATGCTTGAAATCTCTTACATTGTACTCGGAATTCCGCTGAAGTTTAAAAATGCTTCGGATCTCTTCCATTGTTCTCGGAATTCTGCTGAAGTTTACAAATGCTTCAGAACTCTTCCATTGTTCTCAGAATTCCGCTGACGTTTAAAAATGCTTTGGAAATCTTCCATTGTTTTCAAAATTCCGCTGACGTTTAAAAATGCTTCACAACTCTTCCATTGTTCTCGGAATTCCGCTGACGTTTAAAAATGCTTCACAACTCTTCCATTGTTCTCGGAATTCCGCTGACTTTTAAAAATGCTTTGGAAATCTTCCATTGTTTTCAAAATTCCGCTGACGCTTAAAAATGCTTCAGAACTCTTCCATTGTTCTCGGAATTCTGCTGACGTTTAATAATGCTTCGCAACTCTTTCATTGTTCTCGGAATTCCACTGACGTTTAAAAATGCTTCGGAACTCATCCATTGTTCTCGGAATTCCGTTGAAGTTTAAAAATGCTTCGAAACTCTTCCATTGTTCTCGGAATTCCGCTGACATATAAAAATGCTTCGGAAATCTTGCATTGTTTTCAAAATTCCGCTGACGTTTAAAAATGCTTCAGAACTCTTACATTGTTCTCGGAATTCTGCTGACGTTTAAAAATGCTTCGGAACTCTTCCATTGTTCTCGGAATTCTGCTGAAGTTTAAAAATGCTACGTAACTCTTCCATTGTTCTCAGAATTCCGCTGACGTTTAAAAATACTTCGAAACTCTTCCATTGTTCTGGGAATTCTGCTGAAGTTTAAAAATGCTTCAGAACTCTTCCATTGTTCTCGGAATTCCACTGACGTTTAATAATGCTTCGCAACTCTTTCATTGTTCTCGGAAATTCCGCTGATGTTTAGAAATGCTTCGGAACTCTTCCATTGTTCTCGTAATTCTGTTGAAGTTTAAAAATGCTTCTAAACTCTTCCATTGTTCTCGGAATTCCGCTGACATATAAAAATGCTTCGGAAATCTTGCATTGTTCTCGGCATTCCGCTGACGTTTAAAAATGCTTCGGAAATCTTCAATTGTTCTCGGAATTCTGCTGAACTTTTAAAATGCTTTGGAACTCTTCCATTGCTCTCGCAATTCTGCTGACGTTTAAAAATGCTTCGGAACTCTTCCATTGTTCTCGGAATTCGTGTGAATTTTAAAAATGCTTCTAAACTCTTCCATTGTTCTCGGAATTCTGCTGACATATAAAAATGCTTCGGAAATCTTCCATTGTTTTCAAAATTCCGCTGACGTTTAAAAATGCTTCGGAACTCTTCAATTGTTCTCGGAATTCTGCTGAACTTTTAAAATGCTTTGGAACTCTTCCATTGCTCTCGGAATTCTGCTGAAGTTTAAAAATGCTTCAGAACTCTTACATTGTTCTCGGAATTCTGCTGAAGTTTAAAAATGCTTCGGTACTCTTCCATTGTTCTCGGAATTCCGCTGACATATAAAAATGCTTCGGAAATCTTGCATTGTTCTCGGCATTCCGCTGACGTTTAAAAATGCTTCGGAACTCTTCCATTGTTCTCAGAATTCCGCTGACGTTTAAAAATGCTTAGGAAATCTTCCATTGTTTTCAAAATTCCGCTGACGTTTAAAAATGCTTCAGAACTCTTCCATTGTTCTCGGAATTCCGCTGACGTTTAAAAATGCTTCGGAACTCTTCCATTGTTCTCGGAATTCCGTTGAAGTTTAAAAATGCTTCGAAACTCTTCCATTGTTCTCGGAATTCTGCTGAAGTTTAAAAATGCTTCGGAACTCTTCCATTGTTCTCAGAATTCCGCTAACGTTTAAAAATGCTTCGGAAATCTTCCATTGTTTTCAAAATTCCGCTGACGCTTAAAAATGCTTCAGAACTCTTCCATTGTTCTCGGAATTCCGCTGACATATAAAAATGCTTCGGAAATCTTGCATTGTTCTCGGCATTCCGCTGACGTTTAAAAATGCTTCGGAACTCTTCAATTGTTCTCGGAATTCTGCTGAACTTTTAAAATGCTTTGGAACTCTTCCATTGCTCTCGCAATTCTGCTGACGTTTAAAAATGCTTCGGAACTCTTCCATTGTTCTCGGATTTCTGCTGACGTTTAAAAATGCTTCGGAACTCTTCCATTGTTCTCGGAATTCCGCTGACGTTTAAAAATGCTTCGGAACTCTTCCATTGTTCTCAGAATTCTGCTGACGTTTAAAAATGCTTCGGAACTCTTCCATTGTTCTCGGAATTCCGCTGAAGTTTAAAAATGCTTCGGACCTCTTCCATTGTTCTAGGAATTCTGCTGAAGTCTAAAAATTCATCTGAACTCTTCCATTATTCTCGGAATTCGTGTGAATTTTAAAAATGCTTCGGAACTCTTCAATTGTTCTCGGAATTCTGCTGAACTTTTAAAATGCTTTGGAACTCTTCCATTGCTCTCGCAATTCTGCTGACGTTTAAAAATGCTTCAGAACTATTCCATTGTTCTCAGAATTCTGCTGACGTTTAAAAATGCTTCGGAACTCTTCCATTGTTCTCGGAATTCCGCTGACGTTTAATAATGCTTCGCAACTCTTTCATTGTTCTCGGAATTCCACTGACGTTTAAAAATGCTTCGGAACTCATCCATTGTTCTCGGAATTCCGTTGAAGTTTAAAAATGCTTCGAAACTCTTCCATTGTTCTCGGAATTCCGCTGACATATAAAAATGCTTCGGAAATCTTTCATTGTTTTCAAAATTCCGCTGACGTTTAAAAATGCTTCAGAACTCTTACATTGTTCTCGGAATTCTGCTGACGTTTAAAAATGCTTCGGAACTCTTCCATTGTTCTCGGAATTCTGCTGAAGTTTAAAAATGCTACGTAACTCTTCCATTGTTCTCAGAATTCCGCTGACGTTTAAAAATGCTTCGGAAATCTTCCATTGTTTTCAAAATTCCGCTGACGTTTAAAAATGCTTCAGAACTCTTCCATTGTTCTTGGAATTCCGCTGACGTGTAATAATGCTTCGCAACTCTTTCATTGTTCTCGGAATTCTGCTGAACTTTTAAAATGCTTTGGAACTCTTCCATTGCTCTCGGAATTCTGCTGAAGTTTAAAAATGCTTCGGAACTCTTCCATTGTTCTCGGAATTCCGCTGAAGTTTAAAAATGCTTCGGACCTCTTCCATTGTTCTAGGAATTCTGCTGAAGTCTAAAAATTCATCTGAACTCTTCCATTATTCTCGGAATTCGTGTGAATTTTAAAAATGCTTCGGAACTCTTCAATTGTTCTCGGAATTCTGCTGAACTTTTAAAATGCTTTGGAACTCTTCCATTGCTCTCGCAATTCTGCTGACGTTTAAAAATGCTTCAGAACTATTCCATTGTTCTCAGAATTCTGCTGACGTTTAAAAATGCTTCGGAACTCTTCCATTGTTCTCGGAATTCCGCTGACGTTTAATAATGCTTCGCAACTCTTTCATTGTTCTCGGAATTCCACTGACGTTTAAAAATGCTTCGGAACTCATCCATTGTTCTCGGAATTCCGTTGAAGTTTAAAAATGCTTCGAAACTCTTCCATTGTTCTCGGAATTCCGCTGACATATAAAAATGCTTCGGAAATCTTGCATTGTTTTCAAAATTCCGCTGACGTTTAAAAATGCTTCAGAACTCTTACATTGTTCTCGGAATTCTGCTGACGTTTAAAAATGCTTCGGAACTCTTCCATTGTTCTCGGAATTCTGCTGAAGTTTAAAAATGCTACGTAACTCTTCCATTGTTCTCAGAATTCCGCTGACGTTTAAAAATGCTTCGGAAATCTTCCATTGTTTTCAAAATTCCGCTGACGTTTAAAAATGCTTCAGAACTCTTCCATTGTTCTTGGAATTCCGCTGACGTGTAATAATGCTTCGCAACTCTTTCATTGTTCTCGGAATTCTGCTGAACTTTTAAAATGCTTTGGAACTCTTCCATTGCTGTCGGAATTCTGCTGAAGTTTAAAAATGCTTCGGAACTCTTCCATTGTTCTCGGAATTCTGCTGAAGTTTAAAAATGCTTCGGAACTCTTCCATTGTTCTCGGAATTCCGTTGAAGTTTAAAAATGCTTCGAAACTCTTCCATTGTTCTCGGAATTCTGCTGAAGTTTAAAAATGCTTCGTAACTCTTCCATTGTTCTCAGAATTCCGCTAACGTTTAAAAATGCTTCGAAACTCTTCCATTGTTCTGGGAATTCTGCTGAAGTTTAAAAATGCTTCAGAACTCTTCCATTGTTCTCGGAATTTTGCTGACGTTTAATAATGCTTCGCAACTCTTTCATTGTTCTCGGAATTCCGCTGATGTTTAGAAATGCTTCGGAACTCTTCCATTGTTCTCGTAATTCTGTTGAAGTTTAAAAATGCTTCTAAACTCTTCCATTGTTCTCGGAATTCCGCTGACATATAAAAATGCTTCGGAAATCTTGCATTGTTCTCGGCATTCCGCTGACGTTTAAAAATGCTTCGGAACTCTTCAATTGTTCTCGGAATTCTGCTGAACTTTTAAAATGCTTTGGAACTCTTCCATTGCTCTCGCAATTCTGCTGACGTTTAAAAATGCTTCGGAACTCTTCCATTGTTCTCGGAATTCTGCTGACGTTTAAAAATGCTTCGGAACTCTTCCATTGTTCTCGGAATTCGTGTGAATTTTAAAAATGCTTCGGAACTCTTCAATTGTTCTCGGAATTCTGCTGAACTTTTAAAATGCTTTGGAACTCTTCCATTGCTCTCGGAATTCTGCTGAAGTTTAAAAATGCTTCGGAACTCTTCCATTGTTCTCGGAATTCTGCTGAAGTTTAAAAATGTTTTGGAACTCTTCCATTGTTCTCAGAATTCCGCTGACGTTTAAAAATGCTTCGGAAATCTTCCATTGTTTTCAAAATTCCACTGACATATAAAAATGCTTCGGAAATCTTGCATTGTTCTCGGCATTCCGCTGACGTTTAAAAATGCTTCCGATTCCTTCAATTGTTCTCGGAATTCTGCTGAACTTTTAAAATGCTTTGGAACTGTTCCATTGCTCTCGGAATTCTGCTGAAGTTTAAAAATGCTTCGGAACTCTTCCATTGTTCTCGGAATTCTGCTGAAGTTTAAAAATGCTTCGGAACTCTTCCATTGTTCTCGGAATTCCGTTGAAGTTTAAAAATGCTTCGAAACTCTTCCATTGTTCTCGGAATTCTGCTGAAGTTTAAAAATGCTTCGGAACTCTTCCATTGTTCTCAGAATTCCGCTAACGTTTAAAAATGCTTCGGAAATCTTCCATTGTTTTCAAAATTCCGCTGACGCTTAAAAATGCTTCAGAACTCTTCCATTGTTCTCGGAATTCCGCTGACGTTTAATAATGCTTCGCAACTCTTTCATTGTACTCGGAATTCCGCTGAAGTTTAAAAATGCTTCAGAACTCTTCCATTGTTCTCGGAATTCCGCTGACATATAAAAATGCTTCGGAAATCTTGCATTGTTCTCGGCATTCTGCTGAAGTTTAAAAATGCTTCGGAACTCTTCCATTGTTCTCAGAATTCTGCTGACGTTTAAAAATGCTTCGGAACTCTTCCATTGTTCTCGGAATTCCGCTGAAGTTTAAAAATGCTTCGGACCTCTTCCATTGTTCTAGGAATTCTGCTGAAGTCTAAAAATTCATCTGAACTCTTCCATTATTCTCGGAATTCGTGTGAATTTTAAAAATGCTTCGGAACTCTTCTATTGTTCTCGGAATTCCGCTGAAGTTTAAAAATGCTTGAAATCTCTTACATTGTACTCGGAATTCCGCTGAAGTTTAAAAATGCTTCGGATCTCTTCCATTGTTCTCGGAATTCTGCTGAAGTTTAAAAATGCTTCAGAACTCTTCCATTGTTCTCAGAATTCCGCTGACGTTTAAAAATGCTTTGGAAATCTTCCATTGTTTTCAAAATTCCGCTGACGTTTAAAAATGCTTCACAACTCTTCCATTGTTCTCGGAATTCCGCTGACGTTTAAAAATGCTTCACAACTCTTCCATTGTTCTCGGAATTCCGCTGACTTTTAAAAATGCTTTGGAAATCTTCCATTGTTTTCAAAATTCCGCTGACGCTTAAAAATGCTTCAGAACTCTTCCATTGTTCTCGGAATTCTGCTGACGTTTAATAATGCTTCGCAACTCTTTCATTGTTCTCGGAATTCCACTGACGTTTAAAAATGCTTCGGAACTCATCCATTGTTCTCGGAATTCCGTTGAAGTTTAAAAATGCTTCGAAACTCTTCCATTGTTCTCGGAATTCCGCTGACATATAAAAATGCTTCGGAAATCTTGCATTGTTTTCAAAATTCCGCTGACGTTTAAAAATGCTTCAGAACTCTTACATTGTTCTCGGAATTCTGCTGACGTTTAAAAATGCTTCGGAACTCTTCCATTGTTCTCGGAATTCTGCTGAAGTTTAAAAATGCTACGTAACTCTTCCATTGTTCTCAGAATTCCGCTGACGTTTAAAAATGCTTTGGAAATCTTCCATTGTTTTCAAAATTCCGCTGACGTTTAAAAATGCTTCAGAACTCTTCCATTGTTCTCGGAATTCCGCTGACGTTTAATAATGCTTCGCAACTCTTTCATTGTACTCGGAATTCCGCTAACGTTTAAAAATGCTTCAGAATTCTTCAATTGTTCTCGGAATTCTGCTGAACTTTTAAAATGCTTTGGAACTCTTCCATTGCTCTCGGAATTCTGCTGAAGTTTAAAAATGCTTCGGAACTCTTCCATTGTTTTCGGAATTCTGCTGAAGTTTAAAAATGCTTCGGAACTCTTCCATTGTTCTCGGAATTCCGTTGAAGTTTAAAAATGCTTCGAAACTCTTCCATTGTTCTCGGAATTCTGCTGAAGTTTAAAAATGCTTCGGAACTCTTCCATTGTTCTCAGAATTCCACTAACGTTTAAAAATGCTTCGAAACTCTTCCATTGTTCTGGGAATTCTGCTGAAGTTTAAAAATGCTTCAGAACTCTTCCATTGTTCTCGGAATTCCACTGACGTTTAATAATGCTTCGCAACTCTTTCATTGTTCTCGGAAATTCCGCTGATGTTTAGAAATGCTTCGGAACTCTTCCATTGTTCTCGTAATTCTGTTGAAGTTTAAAAATGCTTCTAAACTCTTCCATTGTTCTCGGAATTCCGCTGACATATAAAAATGCTTCGGAAATCTTGCATTGTTCTCGGCATTCCGCTGACGTTTAAAAATGCTTCGGAACTCTTCAATTGTTCTCGGAATTCTGCTGAACTTTTAAAATGCTTTGGAACTCTTCCATTGCTCTCGCAATTCTGCTGACGTTTAAAAATGCTTCGGAACTCTTCCATTGTTCTCGGAATTCTGCTGACGTTTAAAAATGCTTCGGAACTCTTCCATTGTTCTCGGAATTCGTGTGAATTTTAAAAATGCTTCGGAACTCTTCTATTGTTCTCGGAATTCCGCTGAAGTTTAAAAATGCTTAAAATCTCTTACATTGTACTCGGAATTCCGCTGAAGTTTAAAAATGCTTCGGAACTCTTCCATTGTTCTCGGAATTCTGCTGAAGTTTAAAAATGCTTCAGAACTCTTCCATTGTTCTCAGAATTCCGCTGACGTTTAAAAATGCTTCGGAAATCTTCCATTGTTTTCAAAATTCCGCTGACGTTTAAAAATGCTTCAGAACTATTCCATTGTTCTCAGAATTCTGCTGACGTTTAAAAATGCTTCAGAACTCTTCCATTGTTCTCGGAATTCCGCTGATGTTTAAAAATGCTTCAGAACTCTTCCATTGTTCTCGGAATTCTGCTGACGTTTAATAATGTTTCGCAACTCTTTCATTGTTCTCGGAATTCCACTGACGTTTAAAAATGCTTCGGAACTCATCCATTGTTCTCGAAATTCCGTTGAAGTTTAAAAATGCTTCGAAACTCTTCCATTGTTCTCGGAATTCTGCTGACATATAAAAATGCTTCGGAAATCTTGCATTGTTCTCGGCATTCCGCTGACGTTTAAAAATGCTTCGGAACTCTTCCATTGCTCTCGGAATTCTGCTGAAGTTTAAAAATGTTTCAGAACTCTTACATTGTTCTCGGAATTCTGCTGACGTTTAAAAATGCTTCGGAACTCTTCCATTGTTCTCAGAATTCAGCTGAAGTTTAAAAATGCTTCGGAACTCTTCCATTGTTCTCGGAATTCTGCTGAAGTTTAAAAATGCTACGTAACTCTTCCATTGTTCTCAGAATTCCGCTGACGTTTAAAAATGCTTCGGAACTCTTCCATTGCTCTCGGAATTCTGCTGAAGTTTAAAAATGTTTCAGAACTCTTACATTGTTCTCGGAATTCTGCTGACGTTTAAAAATGCTTCGGAACTCTTCCATTGTTCTCAGAATTCTGCTGACGTTTAAAAATGCTTCGGAACTCTTCCATTGTTCTCGGAATTCCGCTGAAGTTTAAAAATGCTTCGGACCTCTTCCATTGTTCTAGGAATTCTGCTGAAGTCTAAAAATTCATCTGAACTCTTCCATTATTCTCGGATTTCGTGTGAATTTTAAAAATGCTTCGGAACTCTTCTATTGTTCTCGGAATTCCGCTGAAGTTTAAAAATGCTTGAAATCTCTTACATTGTACTCGGAATTCCGCTGAAGTTTAAAAATGCTTCGGATCTCTTCCATTGTTCTCGGAATTCTGCTGAAGTTTAAAAATGCTTCAGAACTCTTCCATTGTTCTCAGAATTCCGCTGACGTTTAAAAATGCTTTGGAAATCTTCCATTGTTTTCAAAATTCCGCTGACGTTTAAAAATGCTTCACAACTCTTCCATTGTTCTCGGAATTCCGCTGACGTTTAAAAATGCTTCACAACTCTTCCATTGTTCTCGGAATTCCGCTGACTTTTAAAAATGCTTTGGAAATCTTCCATTGTTTTCAAAATTCCGCTGACGCTTAAAAATGCTTCAGAACTCTTCCATTGTTCTCGGAATTCTGCTGACGTTTAATAATGCTTCGCAACTCTTTCATTGTTCTCGGAATTCCACTGACGTTTAAAAATGCTTCGGAACTCATCCATTGTTCTCGGAATTCCGTTGAAGTTTAAAAATGCTTCGAAACTCTTCCATTGTTCTCGGAATTCCGCTGACATATAAAAATGCTTCGGAAATCTTGCATTGTTTTCAAAATTCCGCTGACGTTTAAAAATGCTTCAGAACTCTTACATTGTTCTCGGAATTCTGCTGACGTTTAAAAATGCTTCGGAACTCTTCCATTGTTCTCGGAATTCTGCTGAAGTTTAAAAATGCTACGTAACTCTTCCATTGTTCTCAGAATTCCGCTGACGTTTAAAAATGCTTCGGAAATCTTCCATTGTTTTCAAAATTCCGCTGACGTTTAAAAATGCTTCAGAACTCTTCCATTGTTCTCGGAATTCCGCTGACGTTTAATAATGCTTCGCAACTCTTTCATTGTACTCGGAATTCCGCTAACGTTTAAAAATGCTTCAGAATTCTTCAATTGTTCGCGGAATTCTGCTGAACTTTTAAAATGCTTTGGAACTCTTCCATTGCTCTCGGAATTCTGCTGAAGTTTAAAAATGCTTCGGAACTCTTCCATTGTTTTCGGAATTCTGCTGAAGTTTAAAAATGCTTCGGAACTCTTCCATTGTTCTCGGAATTC
Source organism: Phyllobates terribilis (assembly GCF_046119375.1). Taxonomy (NCBI): domain Eukaryota; kingdom Metazoa; phylum Chordata; class Amphibia; order Anura; family Dendrobatidae; genus Phyllobates; species Phyllobates terribilis. Next base: position 19,082,745 of record NW_027362782.1, read on the forward strand.
CGTTGAAGTTTAAAAATGCTTCGAAACTCTTCCATTGTTCTCGGAATTCTGCTGAAGTTTAAAAATGCTTCGGAACTCTTCCATTGTTCTCAGAATTCCACTAACGTTTAAAAATGCTTCGAAACTCTTCCATTGTTCTGGGAATTCTGCTGAAGTTTAAAAATGCTTCAGAACTCTTCCATTGTTCTCGGAATTCCACTGACGTTTAATAATGCTTCGCAACTCTTTCATTGTTCTCGGAAATTCCGCTGATGTTTAGAAATGCTTCGGAACTCTTCCATTGTTCTCGTAATTCTGTTGAAGTTTAAAAATGCTTCTAAACTCTTCCATTGTTCTCGGAATTCCGCTGACATATAAAAATGCTTCGGAAATCTTGCATTGTTCTCGGCATTCCGCTGACGTTTAAAAATGCTTCGGAACTCTTCAATTGTTCTCGGAATTCTGCTGAACTTTTAAAATGCTTTGGAACTCTTCCATTGCTCTCGCAATTCTGCTGACGTTTAAAAATGCTTCGGAACTCTTCCATTGTTCTCGGAATTCTGCTGACGTTTAAAAATGCTTCGGAACTCTTCCATTGTTCTCGGAATTCGTGTGAATTTTAAAAATACTTCGGAACTCTTCTATTGTTCTCGGAATTCCGCTGAAGTTTAAAAATGCTTAAAATCTCTTACATTGTACTCGGAATTCCGCTGAAGTTTAAAAATGCTTCGGAACTCTTCCATTGTTCTCGGAATTCTGCTGAAGTTTAAAAATGCTTCAGAACTCTTCCATTTTTCTCAGAATTCCGCTGACGTTTAAAAATGCTTCGGAAATCTTCCATTGTTTTCAAAATTCCGCTGACGTTTAAAAATGCTTCAGAACTATTCCATTGTTCTCAGAATTCTGCTGACGTTTAAAAATGCTTCAGAACTCTTCCATTGTTCTCGGAATTCCGCTGATGTTTAAAAATGCTTCAGAACTCTTCCATTGTTCTCGGAATTCTGCTGACGTTTAATAATGCTTCGCAACTCTTTCATTGTTCTCGGAATTCCACTGACGTTTAAAAATGCTTCGGAACTCATCCATTGTTCTCGAAATTCCGTTGAAGTTTAAAAATGCTTCGAAACTCTTCCATTGTTCTCGGAATTCTGCTGACATATAAAAATGCTTCGGAAATCTTGCATTGTTCTCGGCATTCCGCTGACGTTTAAAAATGCTTCGGAACTCTTCCATTGCTCTCGGAATTCTGCTGAAGTTTAAAAATGTTTCAGAACTCTTACATTGTTCTCGGAATTCTGCTGACGTTTAAAAATGCTTCGGAACTCTTCCATTGTTCTCAGAATTCAGCTGAAGTTTAAAAATGCTTCGGAACTCTTCCATTGTTCTCGGAATTCTGCTGAAGTTTAAAAATGCTACGTAACTCTTCCATTGTTCTCAGAATTCCGCTGACGTTCAAAAAATGCTTTGGAACTCTTCCATTGCTCTCGGAATTCTGCTGAAGTTTAAAAATGCTTCGGAACTCTTCCATTGTTCTCGGAATTCTGCTGAAGTTTAAAAATGCTTCGGAACTCTTCCATTGTTCTCGGAATTCCGTTGAAGTTTAAAAATACTTCGAAACTCTTCCATTGTTCTCGGAATTCTGCTGAAGTTTAAAAATGCTTCTAAACTCTTCCATTGTTCTCGGAATTCCGCTGACATATAAAAATGCTTCGGAAATCTTGCATTGTTCTCGGCATTCCGCTGACGTTTAAAAATGCTTCGGAACTCTTCAATTGTTCTCGGAATTCTGCTGAACTTTTAAAATGCTTTGGAACTCTTCCATTGCTCTCGCAATTCTGCTGACGTTTAAAAATGCTTCGGAACTCTTCCATTGTTCTCGGAATTCTGCTGACGTTTAAAAATGCTTCGGAACTCTTCCATTGTTCTCGGAATTCCGCTGACGTTTAAAAATGCTTCACAACTCTTCCATTGTTCTCGGAATTCCGCTGACTTTTAAAAATACTTTGAAACTCTTCTATTGTTCTCCAAATTCCGCTGAAGTTTAAAAATGCTTCGGAACCCTTCCATTGTTCTCGGAATTCTGCTGAAGTTTAAAAATGCTTCGGAACTCTTCCATTGTTCTCAGAATTCTGCTGACGTTTAAAAATGCTTTGGAACTCTTCCATTGTTCTCGGAATTCCGCTGAAGTTTAAAAATGCTTCGGACCTCTTCCATTGTTCTAGGAATTCTGCTGAAGTCTAAAAATTCATCTGAACTCTTCCATTATTCTCGGAATTCGTGTGAATTTTAAAAATGCTTCGGAACTCTTCTATTGTTCTCGGAATTCCGCTGAAGTTTAAAAATGCTTAAAATCTCTTACATTGTTCTCGGAATTCCGCTGAAGTTTAAAAATGCTTCGGAACTCTTCCATTGTTCTCGGAATTCTGCTGAAGTTTAAAAATGCTTCAGAACTCTTCCATTGTTCTCAGAATTCCGCTGACGTTTAAAAATGCTTCGGAAATCTTCCATTGTTTTCAAAATTCCGCTGACGTTTAAAAATGCTTCAGAACTATTCCATTGTTCTCAGAATTCTGCTGACGTTTAAAAATGCTTCACAACTCTTCCATTGTTCTCGGAATTCCGCTGACTTTTAAAAATGCTTCCGAAATCTTCCATTGTTTTCAAAATTCCGCTGACGCTTAAAAATGCTTCAGAACTCTTCCATTGTTCTCGGAATTCTGCTGAAGTTTAAAAATGCTTCAGAACTCTTACATTGTTCTCGGAATTCAGCTGACGTTTAAAAATGCTTCGGAACTCTTCCATTGTTCTCTGAATTCCGCTGACGTTTAAAAATGCTTCGGTACTCTTCCTTTGTTCTCGGAATTCCGCTGACATATAAAAATGCTTCGGAAATCTTGCATTGTTCTCGGCATTCCGCTGACATTTAAAAATGCTTCGGAACTCTTCAATTGTTCTCGGAATTCTGCCGAACTTTTAAAATGCTTTGGAACTCTTCCATTGTTCTCGGAATTCTGCTGTAGTTTAAAAATGCTTCGGAACTCTTCCATTGTTCTCGGAATTCCGCTGACGTTTAAAAATGCTTCGGAAATCTTCCATTGTTTTCAAAATTCCGCTGACGTTTAAAAATGCTTCAGAACTCTTCCATTGTTCTCGGAATTCCGCTGACGTTTTAAAATGCTTCGGTACTCTTCCATTGTTCTCGGAATTCCGCTGACATATAAAAATGCTTCGTAAATCTTGCATTGTTCTCGGCATTCCGCTGACGTTTAAAAATGCTTCGGAACTCTTCCATTGTTCTCAGAATTCCGCTGACGTTTAAAAATGCTTCGGAAATCTTCCATTGTTTTCAAAATTCCGCTGACGTTTAAAAATGCTTCAGAACTCTTCCATTGTTCTCGGAATTCCGCTGACGTTTAAAAATGCTTTGGAACTCTTCCATTATTCTCGGAATTCTGCTGAAGTTTAAAAATGCTTCGGAACTCTTCCATTGTTCTCAGAATTCCGCTGACGTTTAAAAATGCTTCGGTACTCTTCCATTGTTCTCGGAATTCCGCTGACATATAAAAATGCTTCGGAAATCTTGCATTGTTCTCGGCATTCCGCTGACTTTTAAAAATGCTTCGGAACTCTTCAATTGTTCTCGGAATTCTGCTGAACTTTTAAAATGCTTTGGAACTCTTCCATTGCTCTCGGAATTCTGCTGAAGTTTAAAAATGCTTCAGAACTCTTCCATTGTTTTCGGAATTCTGCTGAAGTTTAAAAATGCTTCGGAACTCTTCCATTGTTCTCAGAATTCCACTGACGTTTAAAAATGCTTCGGAAATCTTCCATTGTTTTCAAAATTCCGCTGACGCTTAAAAATGCTTCAGAACTCTTCCATTGTTCTCGGAATTCCGCTGACGTTTAATAATGCTTCGCAACTTTTTCATTGTTCTCGGAATTCCGCTGACGGTTAAAAATGCTTCGGAACTCTTCCATTGTTCTCGGAATTCCGTTGAAGTTTAAAAATGCTTCGAAACTCTTCCATTGTTCTCGGAATTCTGCTGACGTTTAAAAATGCTTCGGAACTCTTCCATTGTTCTCGGAATTCCGTTGAAGTTTAAAAATGCTTCGAAACTCTTCCATTGTTCTCGGAATTCTGCTGAAGTTTAAAAATGCTTCGGAACTCTTCCAATGTTCTCGGAATTCCGCTGACATATAAAAATGCTTTGAAAATCTTGCATTGTTCTCGGCATTCCGCTGACGTTTAAAATTGCTTCGGAACTCTTCAATTGTTCTCGGAATTCTGTTGAACTTTTAAAATGCTTTGGAACTCTTCCATTGCTCTCGGAATTCTGCTGAAGTTTAAAAATGCTTCAGAACTCTCACATTGTTCTCGGAATTCTGCTGACGTTTAAAAATGCTTCGGAACTCTACCATTGTTCTCGGAATTCCGTTGAAGTTTAAAAATGCTTCGAAACTCTTCCATTGTTCTCGGAATTCTGCTGAAGTTTAAAAATGCTTCGGAACTCTTCCATTGTTCTCAGAATTCCACTAACGTTTAAAAATGCTTCGAAACTCTTCCATTGTTCTGGGAATTCTGCTGAAGTTTAAAAATGCTTCAGAACTCTTCCATTGTTCTCGGAATTCCACTGACGTTTAATAATGCTTCGCAACTCTTTCATTGTTCTCGGAAATTCCGCTGATGTTTAGAAATGCTTCGGAACTCTTCCATTGTTCTCGTAATTCTGTTGAAGTTTAAAAATGCTTCTAAACTCTTCCATTGTTCTCGGAATTCCGCTGACATATAAAAATGCTTCGGAAATCTTGCATTGTTCTCGGCATTCCGCTGACGTTTAAAAATGCTTCGGAACTCTTCAATTGTTCTCGGAATTCTGCTGAACTTTTAAAATGCTTTGGAACTCTTCCATTGCTCTCGCAATTCTGCTGACGTTTAAAAATGCTTCGGAACTCTTCCATTGTTCTCGGAATTCTGCTGACGTTTAAAAATGCTTCGGAACTCTTCCATTGTTCTCGGAATTCGTGTGAATTTTAAAAATGCTTCGGAACTCTTCTATTGTTCTCGGAATTCCGCTGAAGTTTAAAAATGCTTAAAATCTCTTACATTGTACTCGGAATTCCGCTGAAGTTTAAAAATGCTTCGGAACTCTTCCATTGTTCTCGGAATTCTGCTGAAGTTTAAAAATGCTTCAGAACTCTTCCATTGTTCTCAGAATTCCGCTGACGTTTAAAAATGCTTCGGAAATCTTCCATTGTTTTCAAAATTCCGCTGACGTTTAAAAATGCTTCAGAACTATTCCATTGTTCTCAGAATTCTGCTGACGTTTAAAAATGCTTCAGAACTCTTCCATTGTTCTCGGAATTCCGCTGATGTTTAAAAATGCTTCAGAACTCTTCCATTGTTCTCGGAATTCTGCTGACGTTTAATAATGCTTCGCAACTCTTTCATTGTTCTCGGAATTCCACTGACGTTTAAAAATGCTTCGGAACTCATCCATTGTTCTCGAAATTCCGTTGAAGTTTAAAAATGCTTCGAAACTCTTCCATTGTTCTCGGAATTCTGCTGACATATAAAAATGCTTCGGAAATCTTGCATTGTTCTCGGCATTCCGCTGACGTTTAAAAATGCTTCGGAACTCTTCCATTGCTCTCGGAATTCTGCTGAAGTTTAAAAATGTTTCAGAACTCTTACATTGTTCTCGGAATTCTGCTGACGTTTAAAAATGCTTCGGAACTCTTCCATTGTTCTCAGAATTCAGCTGAAGTTTAAAAATGCTTCGGAACTCTTCCATTGTTCTCGGAATTCTGCTGAAGTTTAAAAATGCTACGTAACTCTTCCATTGTTCTCAGAATTCCGCTGACGTTTAAAAATGCTTTGGAACTCTTCCATTGCTCTCGGAATTCTGCTGAAGTTTAAAAATGCTTCGGAACTCTTCCATTGTTCTCGGAATTCTGCTGAAGTTTAAAAATGCTTCGGAACTCTTCCATTGTTCTCGGAATTCCGTTGAAGTTTAAAAATACTTCGAAACTCTTCCATTGTTCTCAGAATTCCGTTGAAGTTTAAAAATGCTTCGAAACTCTTACATTGTTCTCGGAATTCTGCTGAAGTTTAAAAATGCTTCGGAACTCTTCCATTGTTCTCAGAATTCCACTAACGTTTAAAAATGCTTCGAAACTCTTCCATTGTTCTGGGAATTCTGCTGAAGTTTAAAAATGCTTCAGAACTCTTCCATTGTTCTCGGAATTCCACTGACGTTTAATAATGCTTCGCAACTCTTTCATTGTTCTCGGAAATTCCGCTGATGTTTAGAAATGCTTCGGAACTCTTCCATTGTTCTCGTAATTCTGTTGAAGTTTAAAAATGCTTCTAAACTCTTCCATTGTTCTCGGAATTCCGCTGACATATAAAAATGCTTCGGAAATCTTGCATTGTTCTCGGCATTCCGCTGACGTTTAAAAATGCTTCGGAACTCTTCAATTGTTCTCGGAATTCTGCTGAACTTTTAAAATGCTTTGGAACTCTTCCATTGCTCTCGCAATTCTGCTGACGTTTAAAAATGCTTCGGAACTCTTCCATTGTTCTCGGAATTCTGCTGACGTTTAAAAATGCTTCGGAACTCTTCCATTGTTCTCGGAATTCGTGTGAATTTTAAAAATACTTCGGAACTCTTCTATTGTTCTCGGAATTCCGCTGAAGTTTAAAAATGCTTAAAATCTCTTACATTGTACTCGGAATTCCGCTGAAGTTTAAAAATGCTTCGGAACTCTTCCATTGTTCTCGGAATTCTGCTGAAGTTTAAAAATGCTTCACAACTCTTCCATTGTTCTCGGAATTCCGCTGACTTTTAAAAATGCTTTGGAAATCTTCCATTGTTTTCAAAATTCCGCTGACGCTTAAAAATGCTTCAGAACTCTTCCATTGTTCTCGGAATTCTGCTGACGTTTAATAATGCTTCGCAACTCTTTCATTGTTCTCGGAATTCCACTGACGTTTAAAAATGCTTCGGAACTCATCCATTGTTCTCGGAATTCCGTTGAAGTTTAAAAATGCTTCGAAACTCTTCCATTGTTCTCGGAATTCCGCTGACATATAAAAATGCTTCGGAAATCTTGCATTGTTTTCAAAATTCCGCTGACGTTTAAAAATGCTTCAGAACTCTTACATTGTTCTCGGAATTCTGCTGACGTTTAAAAATGCTTCGGAACTCTTCCATTGTTCTCGGAATTCTGCTGAAGTTTAAAAATGCTACGTAACTCTTCCATTGTTCTCAGAATTCCGCTGACGTTTAAAAATGCTTCGGAAATCTTCCATTGTTTTCAAAATTCCGCTGACGTTTAAAAATGCTTCAGAACTCTTCCATTGTTCTCGGAATTCCGCTGACGTTTAATAATGCTTCGCAACTCTTTCATTGTACTCGGAATTCCGCTAACGTTTAAAAATGCTTCAGAATTCTTCAATTGTTCGCGGAATTCTGCTGAACTTTTAAAATGCTTTGGAACTCTTCCATTGCTCTCGGAATTCTGCTGAAGTTTAAAAATGCTTCGGAACTCTTCCATTGTTTTCGGAATTCTGCTGAAGTTTAAAAATGCTTCGGAACTCTTCCATTGTTCTCGGAATTCCGTTGAAGTTTAAAAATGCTTCGAAACTCTTCCATTGTTCTCGGAATTCTGCTGAAGTTTAAAAATGCTTCGGAACTCTTCCATTGTTCTCAGAATTCCACTAACGTTTAAAAATGCTTCGAAACTCTTCCATTGTTCTGGGAATTCTGCTGAAGTTTAAAAATGCTTCAGAACTCTTCCATTGTTCTCGGAATTCCACTGACGTTTAATAATGCTTCGCAACTCTTTCATTGTTCTCGGAAATTCCGCTGATGTTTAGAAATGCTTCGGAACTCTTCCATTGTTCTCGTAATTCTGTTGAAGTTTAAAAATGCTTCTAAACTCTTCCATTGTTCTCGGAATTCCGCTGACATATAAAAATGCTTCGGAAATCTTGCATTGTTCTCGGCATTCCGCTGACGTTTAAAAATGCTTCGGAACTCTTCAATTGTTCTCGGAATTCTGCTGAACTTTTAAAATGCTTTGGAACTCTTCCATTGCTCTCGCAATTCTGCTGACGTTTAAAAATGCTTCGGAACTCTTCCATTGTTCTCGGAATTCTGCTGACGTTTAAAAATGCTTCGGAACTCTTCCATTGTTCTCGGAATTCGTGTGAATTTTAAAAATACTTCGGAACTCTTCTATTGTTCTCGGAATTCCGCTGAAGTTTAAAAATGCTTAAAATCTCTTACATTGTACTCGGAATTCCGCTGAAGTTTAAAAATGCTTCGGAACTCTTCCATTGTTCTCGGAATTCTGCTGAAGTTTAAAAATGCTTCAGAACTCTTCCATTTTTCTCAGAATTCCGCTGACGTTTAAAAATGCTTCGGAAATCTTCCATTGTTTTCAAAATTCCGCTGACGTTTAAAAATGCTTCAGAACTATTCCATTGTTCTCAGAATTCTGCTGACGTTTAAAAATGCTTCAGAACTCTTCCATTGTTCTCGGAATTCCGCTGATGTTTAAAAATGCTTCAGAACTCTTCCATTGTTCTCGGAATTCTGCTGACGTTTAATAATGCTTCGCAACTCTTTCATTGTTCTCGGAATTCCACTGACGTTTAAAAATGCTTCGGAACTCATCCATTGTTCTCGAAATTCCGTTGAAGTTTAAAAATGCTTCGAAACTCTTCCATTGTTCTCGGAATTCTGCTGACATATAAAAATGCTTCGGAAATCTTGCATTGTTCTCGGCATTCCGCTGACGTTTAAAAATGCTTCGGAACTCTTCCATTGCTCTCGGAATTCTGCTGAAGTTTAAAAATGTTTCAGAACTCTTACATTGTTCTCGGAATTCTGCTGACGTTTAAAAATGCTTCGGAACTCTTCCATTGTTCTCAGAATTCAGCTGAAGTTTAAAAATGCTTCGGAACTCTTCCATTGTTCTCGGAATTCTGCTGAAGTTTAAAAATGCTACGTAACTCTTCCATTGTTCTCAGAATTCCGCTGACGTTCAAAAAATGCTTTGGAACTCTTCCATTGCTCTCGGAATTCTGCTGAAGTTTAAAAATGCTTCGGAACTCTTCCATTGTTCTCGGAATTCTGCTGAAGTTTAAAAATGCTTCGGAACTCTTCCATTGTTCTCGGAATTCCGTTGAAGTTTAAAAATACTTCGAAACTCTTCCATTGTTCTCGGAATTCTGCTGAAGTTTAAAAATGCTTCTAAACTCTTCCATTGTTCTCGGAATTCCGCTGACATATAAAAATGCTTCGGAAATCTTGCATTGTTCTCGGCATTCCGCTGACGTTTAAAAATGCTTCGGAACTCTTCAATTGTTCTCGGAATTCTGCTGAACTTTTAAAATGCTTTGGAACTCTTCCATTGCTCTCGCAATTCTGCTGACGTTTAAAAATGCTTCGGAACTCTTCCATTGTTCTCGGAATTCTGCTGACGTTTAAAAATGCTTCGGAACTCTTCCATTGTTCTCGGAATTCCGCTGACGTTTAAAAATGCTTCACAACTCTTCCATTGTTCTCGGAATTCCGCTGACTTTTAAAAATACTTTGAAACTCTTCTATTGTTCTCCAAATTCCGCTGAAGTTTAAAAATGCTTCGGAACCCTTCCATTGTTCTCGGAATTCTGCTGAAGTTTAAAAATGCTTCGGAACTCTTCCATTGTTCTCAGAATTCTGCTGACGTTTAAAAATGCTTTGGAACTCTTCCATTGTTCTCGGAATTCCGCTGAAGTTTAAAAATGCTTCGGACCTCTTCCATTGTTCTAGGAATTCTGCTGAAGTCTAAAAATTCATCTGAACTCTTCCATTATTCTCGGAATTCGTGTGAATTTTAAAAATGCTTCGGAACTCTTCTATTGTTCTCGGAATTCCGCTGAAGTTTAAAAATGCTTAAAATCTCTTACATTGTTCTCGGAATTCCGCTGAAGTTTAAAAATGCTTCGGAACTCTTCCATTGTTCTCGGAATTCTGCTGAAGTTTAAAAATGCTTCAGAACTCTTCCATTGTTCTCAGAATTCCGCTGACGTTTAAAAATGCTTCGGAAATCTTCCATTGTTTTCAAAATTCCGCTGACGTTTAAAAATGCTTCAGAACTATTCCATTGTTCTCAGAATTCTGCTGACGTTTAAAAATGCTTCACAACTCTTCCATTGTTCTCGGAATTCCGCTGACTTTTAAAAATGCTTCCGAAATCTTCCATTGTTTTCAAAATTCCGCTGACGCTTAAAAATGCTTCAGAACTCTTCCATTGTTCTCGGAATTCTGCTGAAGTTTAAAAATGCTTCAGAACTCTTACATTGTTCTCGGAATTCAGCTGACGTTTAAAAATGCTTCGGAACTCTTCCATTGTTCTCTGAATTCCGCTGACGTTTAAAAATGCTTCGGTACTCTTCCTTTGTTCTCGGAATTCCGCTGACATATAAAAATGCTTCGGAAATCTTGCATTGTTCTCGGCATTCCGCTGACATTTAAAAATGCTTCGGAACTCTTCAATTGTTCTCGGAATTCTGCCGAACTTTTAAAATGCTTTGGAACTCTTCCATTGTTCTCGGAATTCTGCTGTAGTTTAAAAATGCTTCGGAACTCTTCCATTGTTCTCGGAATTCCGCTGACGTTTAAAAATGCTTCGGAAATCTTCCATTGTTTTCAAAATTCCGCTGACGTTTAAAAATGCTTCAGAACTCTTCCATTGTTCTCGGAATTCCGCTGACGTTTTAAAATGCTTCGGTACTCTTCCATTGTTCTCGGAATTCCGCTGACATATAAAAATGCTTCGTAAATCTTGCATTGTTCTCGGCATTCCGCTGACGTTTAAAAATGCTTCGGAACTCTTCCATTGTTCTCAGAATTCCGCTGACGTTTAAAAATGCTTCGGAAATCTTCCATTGTTTTCAAAATTCCGCTGACGTTTAAAAATGCTTCAGAACTCTTCCATTGTTCTCGGAATTCCGCTGACGTTTAAAAATGCTTTGGAACTCTTCCATTATTCTCGGAATTCTGCTGAAGTTTAAAAATGCTTCGGAACTCTTCCATTGTTCTCAGAATTCCGCTGACGTTTAAAAATGCTTCGGTACTCTTCCATTGTTCTCGGAATTCCGCTGACATATAAAAATGCTTCGGAAATCTTGCATTGTTCTCGGCATTCCGCTGACTTTTAAAAATGCTTCGGAACTCTTCAATTGTTCTCGGAATTCTGCTGAACTTTTAAAATGCTTTGGAACTCTTCCATTGCTCTCGGAATTCTGCTGAAGTTTAAAAATGCTTCAGAAATCTTCCATTGTTTTCAAAATTCCGCTGACGCTTAAAAATGCTTCAGAACTCTTCCATTGTTCTCGGAATTCCGCTGACGTTTAATAATGCTTCGCAACTTTTTCATTGTTCTCGGAATTCCGCTGACGGTTAAAAATGCTTCGGAACTCTTCCATTGTTCTCGGAATTCCGTTGAAGTTTAAAAATGCTTCGAAACTCTTCCATTGTTCTCGGAATTCTGCTGACGTTTAAAAATGCTTCGGAACTCTTCCATTGTTCTCGGAATTCCGTTGAAGTTTAAAAATGCTTCGAAACTCTTCCATTGTTCTCGGAATTCTGCTGAAGTTTAAAAATGCTTCGGAACTCTTCCAATGTTCTCGGAATTCCGCTGACATATAAAAATGCTTTGAAAATCTTGCATTGTTCTCGGCATTCCGCTGACGTTTAAAATTGCTTCGGAACTCTTCAATTGTTCTCGGAATTCTGTTGAACTTTTAAAATGCTTTGGAACTCTTCCATTGCTCTCGGAATTCTGCTGAAGTTTAAAAATGCTTCAGAACTCTCACATTGTTCTCGGAATTCTGCTGACGTTTAAAAATGCTTCGGAACTCTACCATTGTTCTCGGAATTCCGTTGAAGTTTAAAAATGCTTCGAAACTCTTCCATTGTTCTCGGAATTCTGCTGAAGTTTAAAAATGCTTCGGAACTCTTCCATTGTTCTCAGAATTCCACTAACGTTTAAAAATGCTTCGAAACTCTTCCATTGTTCTGGGAATTCTGCTGAAGTTTAAAAATGCTTCAGAACTCTTCCATTGTTCTCGGAATTCCACTGACGTTTAATAATGCTTCGCAACTCTTTCATTGTTCTCGGAAATTCCGCTGATGTTTAGAAATGCTTCGGAACTCTTCCATTGTTCTCGTAATTCTGTTGAAGTTTAAAAATGCTTCTAAACTCTTCCATTGTTCTCGGAATTCCGCTGACATATAAAAATGCTTCGGAAATCTTGCATTGTTCTCGGCATTCCGCTGACGTTTAAAAATGCTTCGGAACTCTTCAATTGTTCTCGGAATTCTGCTGAACTTTTAAAATGCTTTGGAACTCTTCCATTGCTCTCGCAATTCTGCTGACGTTTAAAAATGCTTCGGAACTCTTCCATTGTTCTCGGAATTCTGCTGACGTTTAAAAATGCTTCGGAACTCTTCCATTGTTCTCGGAATTCGTGTGAATTTTAAAAATGCTTCGGAACTCTTCTATTGTTCTCGGAATTCCGCTGAAGTTTAAAAATGCTTAAAATCTCTTACATTGTACTCGGAATTCCGCTGAAGTTTAAAAATGCTTCGGAACTCTTCCATTGTTCTCGGAATTCTGCTGAAGTTTAAAAATGCTTCAGAACTCTTCCATTGTTCTCAGAATTCCGCTGACGTTTAAAAATGCTTCGGAAATCTTCCATTGTTTTCAAAATTCCGCTGACGTTTAAAAATGCTTCAGAACTATTCCATTGTTCTCAGAATTCTGCTGACGTTTAAAAATGCTTCAGAACTCTTCCATTGTTCTCGGAATTCCGCTGATGTTTAAAAATGCTTCAGAACTCTTCCATTGTTCTCGGAATTCTGCTGACGTTTAATAATGCTTCGCAACTCTTTCATTGTTCTCGGAATTCCACTGACGTTTAAAAATGCTTCGGAACTCATCCATTGTTCTCGAAATTCCGTTGAAGTTTAAAAATGCTTCGAAACTCTTCCATTGTTCTCGGAATTCTGCTGACATATAAAAATGCTTCGGAAATCTTGCATTGTTCTCGGCATTCCGCTGACGTTTAAAAATGCTTCGGAACTCTTCCATTGCTCTCGGAATTCTGCTGAAGTTTAAAAATGTTTCAGAACTCTTACATTGTTCTCGGAATTCTGCTGACGTTTAAAAATGCTTCGGAACTCTTCCATTGTTCTCAGAATTCAGCTGAAGTTTAAAAATGCTTCGGAACTCTTCCATTGTTCTCGGAATTCTGCTGAAGTTTAAAAATGCTACGTAACTCTTCCATTGTTCTCAGAATTCCGCTGACGTTTAAAAATGCTTTGGAACTCTTCCATTGCTCTCGGAATTCTGCTGAAGTTTAAAAATGCTTCGGAACTCTTCCATTGTTCTCGGAATTCTGCTGAAGTTTAAAAATGCTTCGGAACTCTTCCATTGTTCTCGGAATTCCGTTGAAGTTTAAAAATACTTCGAAACTCTTCCATTGTTCTCAGAATTCCGTTGAAGTTTAAAAATGCTTCGAAACTCTTACATTGTTCTCGGAATTCTGCTGAAGTTTAAAAATGCTTCGGAACTCTTCCATTGTTCTCAGAATTCCACTAACGTTTAAAAATGCTTCGAAACTCTTCCATTGTTCTGGGAATTCTGCTGAAGTTTAAAAATGCTTCAGAACTCTTCCATTGTTCTCGGAATTCCACTGACGTTTAATAATGCTTCGCAACTCTTTCATTGTTCTCGGAAATTCCGCTGATGTTTAGAAATGCTTCGGAACTCTTCCATTGTTCTCGTAATTCTGTTGAAGTTTAAAAATGCTTCTAAACTCTTCCATTGTTCTCGGAATTCCGCTGACATATAAAAATGCTTCGGAAATCTTGCATTGTTCTCGGCATTCCGCTGACGTTTAAAAATGCTTCGGAACTCTTCAATTGTTCTCGGAATTCTGCTGAACTTTTAAAATGCTTTGGAACTCTTCCATTGCTCTCGCAATTCTGCTGACGTTTAAAAATGCTTCGGAACTCTTCCATTGTTCTCGGAATTCTGCTGACGTTTAAAAATGCTTCGGAACTCTTCCATTGTTCTCGGAATTCGTGTGAATTTTAAAAATACTTCGGAACTCTTCTATTGTTCTCGGAATTCCGCTGAAGTTTAAAAATGCTTAAAATCTCTTACATTGTACTCGGAATTCCGCTGAAGTTTAAAAATGCTTCGGAACTCTTCCATTGTTCTCGGAATTCTGCTGAAGTTTAAAAATGCTTCAGAACTCTTCCATTGTTCTCGGAATTCCGCTGATGTTTAAAAATGCTTCAGAACTCTTCCATTGTTCTCGGAATTCTGCTGACGTTTAATAATGCTTCGCAACTCTTTCATTGTTCTCGGAATTCCACTGACGTTTAAAAATGCTTCGGAACTCATCCATTGTTCTCGAAATTCCGTTGAAGTTTAAAAATGCTTCGAAACTCTTCCATTGTTCTCGGAATTCTGCTGACATATAAAAATGCTTCGGAAATCTTGCATTGTTCTCGGCATTCCGCTGACGTTTAAAAATGCTTCGGAACTCTTCCATTGCTCTCGGAATTCTGCTGAAGTTTAAAAATGTTTCAGAACTCTTACATTGTTCTCGGAATTCTGCTGACGTTTAAAAATGCTTCGGAACTCTTCCATTGTTCTCAGAATTCAGCTGAAGTTTAAAAATGCTTCGGAACTCTTCCATTGTTCTCGGAATTCTGCTGAAGTTTAAAAATGCTACGTAACTCTTCCATTGTTCTCAGAATTCCGCTGACGTTTAAAAATGCTTTGGAACTCTTCCATTGCTCTCGGAATTCTGCTGAAGTTTAAAAATGCTTCGGAACTCTTCCATTGTTCTCGGAATTCTGCTGAAGTTTAAAAATGCTTCGGAACTCTTCCATTGTTCTCGGAATTCCGTTGAAGTTTAAAAATACTTCGAAACTCTTCCATTGTTCTCGGAATTCTGCTGAAGTTTAAAAATGCTTCGGAACTTTTCCATTGTTCTCAGAATTCCGCTAACGTTTAAAAATGCTTCGGAAATCTTCCATTGTTTTCAAAATTCCGCTGACGCTTAAAAATGCTTCAGAACTCTTCCATTGTTCTCGGAATTCCGTTAAAGTTTAAAAATGCTTCGAAACTCTTCCATTGTTCTGGGAATTCTGCTGAAGTTTAAAAATGCTTCAGAACTCTTCCATTGTTCTCGGAATTCCGCTGACGTTTAATAATGCTTGTCAACTCTTTCATTGTTCTCGGAATTCCGCTGATGTTTAAAAATGCTTCGGAACTCTTCCATTGTTCTCGGAATTCTGTTGAAGTTTAAAAATGCTTCTAAACTCTTCCATTGTTCTCGGAATTCCGCTGACATATAAAAATGCTTCGGAAATCTTGCATTGTTCTCGGCATTCCGCTGACGTTTAAAAATGCTTCGGAACTCTTCAATTGTTCTCGGAATTCTGCTGAACTTTTAAAATGCTTTGGAACTCTTCCATTGCTCTCGCAATTCTGCTGACGTTTAAAAATGCTTCGGAACTCTTCCATTGTTCTCGGAATTCTGCTGACGTTTAAAAATGCTTCGGAACTCTTCCATTGTTCTCGGAATTCCGCTGACGTTTAAAAATGCTTCACAACTCTTCCATTGCTCTCGGAATTCCGCTGACTTTTAAAAATACTTCGAAACTCTTCTATTGTTCTCCAAATTCCGCTGAAGTTTAAAAATGCTTCGGAACCCTTCCATTGTTCTCGGAATTCTGCTGAAGTTTAAAAATGCTTCGGAACTCTTCCATTGTTCTCAGAATTCTGCTGACGTTTAAAAATGCTTTGGAACTCTTCCATTGTTCTCGGAATTCCGCTGAAGTTTAAAAATGCTTAAAATCTCTTACATTGTTCTCGGAATTCCGCTGAAGTTTAAAAATGCTTCGGAACTCTTCCATTGTTCTCGGAATTCTGCTGAAGTTTAAAAATGCTTCAGAACTCTTCCATTGTTCTCAGAATTCCGCTGACATTTAAAAATGCTTCGGAAATCTTCCATTGTTTTCAAAATTCCGCTGACGTTTAAAAATGCTTCAGAACTATTCCATTGTTCTCAGAATTCTGCTGACGTTTAAAAATGCTTCACAACTCTTCCATTGTTCTCGGAATTCCGCTGACTTTTAAAAATGCTTCCGAAATCTTCCATTGTTTTCAAAATTCCGCTGACGCTTAAAAATGCTTCAGAACTCTTCCATTGTTCTCGGAATTCTGCTGAAGTTTAAAAATGCTTCAGAACTCTTACATTGTTCTCGGAATTCTGCTGACGTTTAAAAATGCTTCGGAACTCTTCCATTGTTCTCTGAATTCCGCTGACGTTTAAAAATGCTTCGGTACTCTTCCTTTGTTCTCGGAATTCCGCTGACATATAAAAATGCTTCGGAAATCTTGCATTGTTCTCGGCATTCCGCTGACATTTAAAAATGCTTCGGAACTCTTCAATTGTTCTCGGAATTCTGCCGAACTTTTAAAATGCTTTGGAACTCTTCCATTGTTCTCGGAATTCTGCTGTAGTTTAAAAATGCTTCGGAACTCTTCCATTGTTCTCGGAATTCCGCTGACGTTTAAAAATGCTTCGGAAATCTTCCATTGTTTTCAAAATTCCGCTGACGTTTAAAAATGCTTCAGAACTCTTCCATTGTTCTCGGAATTCCGCTGACGTTTTAAAATGCTTCGGTACTCTTCCATTGTTCTCGGAATTCCGCTGACATATAAAAATGCTTCGTAAATCTTGCATTGTTCTCGGCATTCCGCTGACGTTTAAAAATGCTTCGGAACTCTTCCATTGTTCTCAGAATTCCGCTGACGTTTAAAAATGCTTCGGAAATCTTCCATTGTTTTCAAAATTCCGCTGACGTTTAAAAATGCTTCAGAACTCTTCCATTGTTCTCGGAATTCCGCTGACGTTTAAAAATGCTTTGGAACTCTTCCATTATTCTCGGAATTCTGCTGAAGTTTAAAAATGCTTCGGAACTCTTCCATTGTTCTCAGAATTCCGCTGACGTTTAAAAATGCTTCGGTACTCTTCCATTGTTCTCGGAATTCCGCTGACATATAAAAATGCTTCGGAAATCTTGCATTGTTCTCGGCATTCCGCTGACTTTTAAAAATGCTTCGGAACTCTTCAATTGTTCTCGGAATTCTGCTGAACTTTTAAAATGCTTTGGAACTCTTCCATTGCTCTCGGAATTCTGCTGAAGTTTAAAAATGCTTCAGAACTCTTCCATTGTTTTCGGAATTCTGCTGAAGTTTAAAAATGCTTCGGAACTCTTCCATTGTTCTCAGAATTCCACTGACGTTTAAAAATGCTTCGGAAATCTTCCATTGTTTTCAAAATTCCGCTGACGCTTAAAAATGCTTCAGAACTCTTCCATTGTTCTCGGAATTCCGCTGACGTTTAATAATGCTTCGCAACTTTTTCATTGTTCTCGGAATTCCGCTGACGGTTAAAAATGCTTCGGAACTCTTCCATTGTTCTCGGAATTCCGTTGAAGTTTAAAAATGCTTCGAAACTCTTCCATTGTTCTCGGAATTCTGCTGACGTTTAAAAATGCTTCGGAACTCTTCCATTGTTCTCGGAATTCCGTTGAAGTTTAAAAATGCTTCGAAACTCTTCCATTGTTCTCGGAATTCTGCTGAAGTTTAAAAATGCTTCGGAACTCTTCCAATGTTCTCGGAATTCCGCTGACATATAAAAATGCTTTGAAAATCTTGCATTGTTCTCGGCATTCCGCTGACGTTTAAAATTGCTTCGGAACTCTTCAATTGTTCTCGGAATTCTGTTGAACTTTTAAAATGCTTTGGAACTCTTCCATTGCTCTCGGAATTCTGCTGAAGTTTAAAAATGCTTCAGAACTCTTACATTGTTCTTGGAATTCTGCTGACGTTTAAAAATGCTTCGGAACTCTACCATTGTTCTCGGAATTCCGTTGAAGTTTAAAAATGCTTCGAAACTCTTCCATTGTTCTCGGAATTCTGCTGAAGTTTAAAAATGCTTCGGAACTCTTCCATTGTTCTCAGAATTCCACTAACGTTTAAAAATGCTTCGAAACTCTTCCATTGTTCTGGGAATTCTGCTGAAGTTTAAAAATGCTTCAGAACTCTTCCATTGTTCTCGGAATTCCACTGACGTTTAATAATGCTTCGCAACTCTTTCATTGTTCTCGGAAATTCCGCTGATGTTTAGAAATGCTTCGGAACTCTTCCATTGTTCTCGTAATTCTGTTGAAGTTTAAAAATGCTTCTAAACTCTTCCATTGTTCTCGGAATTCCGCTGACATATAAAAATGCTTCGGAAATCTTGCATTGTTCTCGGCATTCCGCTGACGTTTAAAAATGCTTCGGAACTCTTCAATTGTTCTCGGAATTCTGCTGAACTTTTAAAATGCTTTGGAACTCTTCCATTGCTCTCGCAATTCTGCTGACGTTTAAAAATGCTTCGGAACTCTTCCATTGTTCTCGGAATTCTGCTGACGTTTAAAAATGCTTCGGAACTCTTCCATTGTTCTCGGAATTCGTGTGAATTTTAAAAATGCTTCGGAACTCTTCTATTGTTCTCGGAATTCCGCTGAAGTTTAAAAATGCTTAAAATCTCTTACATTGTACTCGGAATTCCGCTGAAGTTTAAAAATGCTTCGGAACTCTTCCATTGTTCTCGGAATTCTGCTGAAGTTTAAAAATGCTTCAGAACTCTTCCATTGTTCTCAGAATTCCGCTGACGTTTAAAAATGCTTCGGAAATCTTCCATTGTTTTCAAAATTCCGCTGACGTTTAAAAATGCTTCAGAACTATTCCATTGTTCTCAGAATTCTGCTGACGTTTAAAAATGCTTCAGAACTCTTCCATTGTTCTCGGAATTCCGCTGATGTTTAAAAATGCTTCAGAACTCTTCCATTGTTCTCGGAATTCTGCTGACGTTTAATAATGCTTCGCAACTCTTTCATTGTTCTCGGAATTCCACTGACGTTTAAAAATGCTTCGGAACTCATCCATTGTTCTCGAAATTCCGTTGAAGTTTAAAAATGCTTCGAAACTCTTCCATTGTTCTCGGAATTCTGCTGACATATAAAAATGCTTCGGAAATCTTGCATTGTTCTCGGCATTCCGCTGACGTTTAAAAATGCTTCGGAACTCTTCCATTGCTCTCGGAATTCTGCTGAAGTTTAAAAATGTTTCAGAACTCTTACATTGTTCTCGGAATTCTGCTGACGTTTAAAAATGCTTCGGAACTCTTCCATTGTTCTCAGAATTCAGCTGAAGTTTAAAAATGCTTCGGAACTCTTCCATTGTTCTCGGAATTCTGCTGAAGTTTAAAAATGCTACGTAACTCTTCCATTGTTCTCAGAATTCCGCTGACGTTTAAAAATGCTTTGGAACTCTTCCATTGCTCTCGGAATTCTGCTGAAGTTTAAAAATGCTTCGGAACTCTTCCATTGTTCTCGGAATTCTGCTGAAGTTTAAAAATGCTTCGGAACTCTTCCATTGTTCTCGGAATTCCGTTGAAGTTTAAAAATACTTCGAAACTCTTCCATTGTTCTCGGAATTCCGTTGAAGTTTAAAAATGCTTCGAAACTCTTCCATTGTTCTCGGAATTCTGCTGAAGTTTAAAAATGCTTCGGAACTCTTCCATTGTTCTCAGAATTCCACTAACGTTTAAAAATGCTTCGAAACTCTTCCATTGTTCTGGGAATTCTGCTGAAGTTTAAAAATGCTTCAGAACTCTTCCATTGTTCTCGGAATTCCACTGACGTTTAATAATGCTTCGCAACTCTTTCATTGTTCTCGGAAATTCCGCTGATGTTTAGAAATGCTTCGGAACTCTTCCATTGTTCTCGTAATTCTGTTGAAGTTTAAAAATGCTTCTAAACTCTTCCATTGTTCTCGGAATTCCGCTGACATATAAAAATGCTTCGGAAATCTTGCATTGTTCTCGGCATTCCGCTGACGTTTAAAAATGCTTCGGAACTCTTCAATTGTTCTCGGAATTCTGCTGAACTTTTAAAATGCTTTGGAACTCTTCCATTGCTCTCGCAATTCTGCTGACGTTTAAAAATGCTTCGGAACTCTTCCATTGTTCTCGGAATTCTGCTGACGTTTAAAAATGCTTCGGAACTCTTCCATTGTTCTCGGAATTCGTGTGAATTTTAAAAATACTTCGGAACTCTTCTATTGTTCTCGGAATTCCGCTGAAGTTTAAAAATGCTTAAAATCTCTTACATTGTACTCGGAATTCCGCTGAAGTTTAAAAATGCTTCGGAACTCTTCCATTGTTCTCGGAATTCTGCTGAAGTTTAAAAATGCTTCAGAACTCTTCCATTGTTCTCAGAATTCCGCTGACGTTTAAAAATGCTTCGGAAATCTTCCATTGTTTTCAAAATTCCGCTGACGTTTAAAAATGCTTCAGAACTATTCCATTGTTCTCAGAATTCTGCTGACGTTTAAAAATGCTTCAGAACTCTTCCATTGTTCTCGGAATTCCGCTGATGTTTAAAAATGCTTCAGAACTCTTCCATTGTTCTCGGAATTCTGCTGACATATAAAAATGCTTCGGAAATCTTGCATTGTTCTCGGCATTCCGCTGACGTTTAAAAATGCTTCGGAACTCTTCCATTGCTCTCGGAATTCTGCTGAAGTTTAAAAATGTTTCAGAACTCTTACATTGTTCTCGGAATTCTGCTGACGTTTAAAAATGCTTCGGAACTCTTCCATTGTTCTCAGAATTCAGCTGAAGTTTAAAAATACTTCGAAACTCTTCCATTGTTCTCGGAATTCTGCTGAAGTTTAAAAATGCTTCGGAACTCTTCCATTGTTCTCAGAATTCCGCTAACGTTTAAAAATGCTTCGGAAATCTTCCATTGTTTTCAAAATTCCGCTGACGCTTAAAAATGCTTCAGAACTCTTCCATTGTTCTCGGAATTCCGCTGACGTTTAATAATGCTTCGCAACTCGTTCATTGTACTCGGAATTCCGCTAACGTTTAAAAATGCTTCGGAACTCTTCCATTGTTCTCGGAATTCCGTTGAAGTTTAAAAATGCTTCGAAACTCTTCCATTGTTCTGGGAATTCTGCTGAAGTTTAAAAATGCTTCAGAACTCTTCCATTGTTCTCGGAATTCCGCTGACGTTTAATAATGCTTCGCAACTCTTTCATTGTTCTCGGAATTCCGCTGATGTTTAAAAATGCTTCGGAACTCTTCCATTGTTCTCGGAATTCTGTTGAAGTTTAAAAATGCTTCTAAACTCTTCCATTGTTCTCGGAATTCCGCTGACATATAAAAATGCTTCGGAAATCTTGCATTGTTCTCGGCATTCCGCTGACGTTTAAAAATGCTTCGGAACTCTTCCATTGTTCTCAGAATTCTGCTGACGTTTAAAAATGCTTTGGAACTCTTCCATTGTTCTCGGAATTCTGCTGAAGTTTAAAAATGCTTCAGAACTCTTACATTGTTCTCGGAATTCTGCTGACGTTTAAAAATGCTTCGGAACTCTTCCATTGTTCTCTGAATTCCGCTGACGTTTAAAAATGCTTCGGTACTCTTCCTTTGTTCTCGGAATTCCGCTGACATATAAAAATGCTTCGGAAATCTTCCATTGTTTTCAAAATTCCGCTGACGCTTAAAAATGCTTCAGAACTCTTCCATTGTTCTCGGAATTCTGCTGAAGTTTAAAAATGCTTCAGAACTCTTACATTGTTCTCGGAATTCTGCTGACGTTTAAAAATGCTTCGGAACTCTTCCATTGTTCTCTGAATTCCGCTGACGTTTAAAAATGCTTCGGTACTCTTCCTTTGTTCTCGGAATTCCGCTGACATATAAAAATGCTTCGGAAATCTTGCATTGTTCTCGGCATTCCGCTGACATTTAAAAATGCTTCGGAACTCTTCAATTGTTCTCGGAATTCTGCCGAACTTTTAAAATGCTTTGGAACTCTTCCATTGTTCTCGGAATTCTGCTGTAGTTTAAAAATGCTTCGGAACTCTTCCATTGTTCTCGGAATTCCGCTGACGTTTAAAAATGCTTCGGAAATCTTCCATTGTTTTCAAAATTCCGCTGACGTTTAAAAATGCTTCAGAACTCTTCCATTGTTCTCGGAATTCCGCTGACGTTTTAAAATTCTTCGGTACTCTTCCATTGTTCTCGGAATTCCGCTGACATATAAAAATGCTTCGTAAATCTTGCATTGTTCTCGGCATTCCGCTGACGTTTAAAAATGCTTCGGAACTCTTCCATTGTTCTCAGAATTCCGCTGACGTTTAAAAATGCTTCGGAAATCTTCCATTGTTTTCAAAATTCCGCTGACGTTTAAAAATGCTTCAGAACTCTTCCATTGTTCTCGGAATTCCGCTGACGTTTAAAAATGCTTCGGAACTCTTCCATTATTCTCGGAATTCTGCTGAAGTTTAAAAATGCTTCGGAACTCTTCCATTGTTCTCAGAATTCCGCTGACGTTTAAAAATGCTTCGGTACTCTTCCATTGTTCTCGGAATTCCGCTGACATATAAAAATGCTTCGGAAATCTTGCATTGTTCTCGGCATTCCGCTGACTTTTAAAAATGCTTCGGAACTCTTCAATTGTTCTCGGAATTCTGCTGAACTTTTAAAATGCTTTGGAACTCTTCCATTGCTCTCGGAATTCTGCTGAAGTTTAAAAATGCTTCAGAACTCTTCCATTGTTTTCGGAATTCTGCTGAAGTTTAAAAATGCTTCGGAACTCTTCCATTGTTCTCAGAATTCCACTGACGCTTAAAAATGCTTCGGAAATCTTCCATTGTTTTCAAAATTCCGCTGACGCTTAAAAATGCTTCAGAACTCTTCCATTGTTCTCGGAATTCCGCTGACGTTTAATAATGCTTCGCAACTTTTTCATTGTTCTCGGAATTCCGCTGACGGTTAAAAATGCTTCGGAACTCTTCCATTGTTCTCGGAATTCCGTTGAAGTTTAAAAATGCTTGGAAACTCTTCCATTGTTCTCGGAATTCTGCTGACGTTTAAAAATGCTTCGGAACTCTTCCATTGTTCTCGGAATTCCGTTGAAGTTTAAAAATGCTTCGAAACTCTTCCATTGTTCTCGGAATTCTGCTGAAGTTTAAAAATGCTTCGGAACTCTTCCAACGTTCTCGGAATTCCGCTGACATATAAAAATGCTTTGAAAATCTTGCATTGTTCTCGGCATTCCGCTGACGTTTAAAATTGCTTCGGAACTCTTCAATTGTTCTCGGAATTCTGTTGAACTTTTAAAATGCTTTGGAACTCTTCCATTGCTCTCGGAATTCAGCTGAAGTTTAAAAATGCTTCGGAACTCTTCCATTGTTCTCGGAATTCTGCTGAAGTTTAAAAATGCTACGTAACTCTTCCATTGTTCTCAGAATTCCGCTGACGTTTAAAAATGCTTTGGAACTCTTCCATTGCTCTCGGAATTCTGCTGAAGTTTAAAAATGCTTCGGAACTCTTCCATTGTTCTCGGAATTCTGCTGAAGTTTAAAAATGCTTCGGAACTCTTCCATTGTTCTCGGAATTCCGTTGAAGTTTAAAAATACTTCGAAACTCTTCCATTGTTCTCGGAATTCCGTTGAAGTTTAAAAATGCTTCGAAACTCTTCCATTGTTCTCGGAATTCTGCTGAAGTTTAAAAATGCTTCGGAACTCTTCCATTGTTCTCAGAATTCCACTAACGTTTAAAAATGCTTCGAAACTCTTCCATTGTTCTGGGAATTCTGCTGAAGTTTAAAAATGCTTCAGAACTCTTCCATTGTTCTCGGAATTCCACTGACGTTTAATAATGCTTCGCAACTCTTTCATTGTTCTCGGAAATTCCGCTGATGTTTAGAAATGCTTCGGAACTCTTCCATTGTTCTCGTAATTCTGTTGAAGTTTAAAAATGCTTCTAAACTCTTCCATTGTTCTCGGAATTCCGCTGACATATAAAAATGCTTCGGAAATCTTGCATTGTTCTCGGCATTCCGCTGACGTTTAAAAATGCTTTGGAACTCTTCAATTGTTCTCGGAATTCTGCTGAACTTTTAAAATGCTTTGGAACTCTTCCATTGCTCTCGCAATTCTGCTGACGTTTAAAAATGCTTCGGAACTCTTCCATTGTTCTCGGAATTCTGCTGACGTTTAAAAATGCTTCGGAACTCTTCCATTGTTCTCGGAATTCGTGTGAATTTTAAAAATACTTCGGAACTCTTCTATTGTTCTCGGAATTCCGCTGAAGTTTAAAAATGCTTAAAATCTCTTACATTGTACTCGGAATTCCGCTGAAGTTTAAAAATGCTTCGGAACTCTTCCATTGTTCTCGGAATTCTGCTGAAGTTTAAAAATGCTTCAGAACTCTTCCATTGTTCTCAGAATTCCGCTGACGTTTAAAAATGCTTCGGAAATCTTCCATTGTTTTCAAAATTCCGCTGACGTTTAAAAATGCTTCAGAACTATTCCATTGTTCTCAGAATTCTGCTGACGTTTAAAAATGCTTCAGAACTCTTCCATTGTTCTCGGAATTCCGCTGATGTTTAAAAATGCTTCAGAACTCTTCCATTGTTCTCGGAATTCTGCTGACATATAAAAATGCTTCGGAAATCTTGCATTGTTCTCGGCATTCCGCTGACGTTTAAAAATGCTTCGGAACTCTTCCATTGCTCTCAGAATTCAGCTGAAGTTTAAAAATGCTTCGGAACTCTTCCATTGTTCTCGGAATTCTGCTGAAGTTTAAAAATGCTACGTAACTCTTCCATTGTTCTCAGAATTCCGCTGACGTTTAAAAATGCTTTGGAACTCTTCCATTGCTCTCGGAATTCTGCTGAAGTTTAAAAATGCTTCGGAACTCTTCCATTGTTCTCGGAATTCTGCTGAAGTTTAAAAATGCTTCGGAACTCTTCCATTGTTCTCGGAATTCCGTTGAAGTTTAAAAATACTTCGAAACTCTTCCATTGTTCTCGGAATTCTGCTGAAGTTTAAAAATGCTTCGGAACTCTTCCATTGTTCTCAGAATTCCGCTAACGTTTAAAAATGCTTCGGAAATCTTCCATTGTTTTCAAAATTCCGCTGACGCTTAAAAATGCTTCAGAACTCTTCCATTGTTCTCGGAATTCCGCTGACGTTTAATAATGCTTCGCAACTCGTTCATTGTACTCGGAATTCCGCTAACGTTTAAAAATGCTTCGGAACTCTTCCATTGTTCTCGGAATTCCGTTGAAGTTTAAAAATGCTTCGAAACTCTTCCATTGTTCTGGGAATTCTGCTGAAGTTTAAAAATGCTTCAGAACTCTTCCATTGTTCTCGGAATTCCGCTGACGTTTAATAATGCTTCGCAACTCTTTCATTGTTCTCGGAATTCCGCTGATGTTTAAAAATGCTTCGGAACTCTTCCATTGTTCTCGGAATTCTGTTGAAGTTTAAAAATGCTTCTAAACTCTTCCATTGTTCTCGGAATTCCGCTGACATATAAAAATGCTTCGGAAATCTTGCATTGTTCTCGGCATTCCGCTGACGTTTAAAAATGCTTCGGAACTCTTCCATTGTTCTCAGAATTCTGCTGACGTTTAAAAATGCTTTGGAACTCTTCCATTGTTCTCGGAATTCCGCTGAAGTTTAAAAATGCTTCGGACCTCTTCCATTGTTCTAGGAATTCTGCTGAAGTCTAAAAATTCATCTGAACTCTTCCATTATTCTCGGAATTCGTGTGAATTTTAAAAATGCTTCGGAACTCTTCTATTGTTCTCGGAATTCCGCTGAAGTTTAAAAATGCTTAAAATCTCTTACATTGTTCTCGGAATTCCGCTGAAGTTTAAAAATGCTTCGGAACTCTTCCATTGTTCTCGGAATTCTGCTGAAGTTTAAAAATGCTTCAGAACTCTTCCATTGTTCTCAGAATTCCGCTGACATTTAAAAATGCTTCGGAAATCTTCCATTGTTTTCAAAATTCCGCTGACGTTTAAAAATGCTTCAGAACTATTCCATTGTTCTCAGAATTCTGCTGACGTTTAAAAATGCTTCACAACTCTTCCATTGTTCTCGGAATTCCGCTGACTTTTAAAAATGCTTCCGAAATCTTCCATTGTTTTCAAAATTCCGCTGACGCTTAAAAATGCTTCAGAACTCTTCCATGGTTCTCGGAATTCTGCTGAAGTTTAAAAATGCTTCAGAACTCTTACATTGTTCTCGGAATTCTGCTGACGTTTAAAAATGCTTCGGAACTCTTCCATTGTTCTCTGAATTCCGCTGACGTTTAAAAATGCTTCGGTACTCTTCCTTTGTTCTCGGAATTCCGCTGACATATAAAAATGCTTCGGAAATCTTCCATTGTTTTCAAAATTCCGCTGACGCTTAAAAATGCTTCAGAACTCTTCCATTGTTCTCGGAATTCTGCTGAAGTTTAAAAATGCTTCAGAACTCTTACATTGTTCTCGGAATTCTGCTGACGTTTAAAAATGCTTCGGAACTCTTCCATTGTTCTCTGAATTCCGCTGACGTTTAAAAATGCTTCGGTACTCTTCCTTTGTTCTCGGAATTCCGCTGACATATAAAAATGCTTCGGAAATCTTGCATTGTTCTCGGCATTCCGCTGACATTTAAAAATGCTTCGGAACTCTTCAATTGTTCTCGGAATTCTGCCGAACTTTTAAAATGCTTTGGAACTCTTCCATTGTTCTCGGAATTCTGCTGTAGTTTAAAAATGCTTCGGAACTCTTCCATTGTTCTCGGAATTCCGCTGACGTTTAAAAATGCTTCGGAAATCTTCCATTGTTTTCAAAATTCCGCTGACGTTTAAAAATGCTTCAGAACTCTTCCATTGTTCTCGGAATTCCGCTGACGTTTTAAAATTCTTCGGTACTCTTCCATTGTTCTCGGAATTCCGCTGACATATAAAAATGCTTCGTAAATCTTGCATTGTTCTCGGCATTCCGCTGACGTTTAAAAATGCTTCGGAACTCTTCCATTGTTCTCAGAATTCCGCTGACGTTTAAAAATGCTTCGGAAATCTTCCATTGTTTTCAAAATTCCGCTGACGTTTAAAAATGCTTCAGAACTCTTCCATTGTTCTCGGAATTCCGCTGACGTTTAAAAATGCTTTGGAACTCTTCCATTATTCTCGGAATTCTGCTGAAGTTTAAAAATGCTTCGGAACTCTTCCATTGTTCTCAGAATTCCGCTGACGTTTAAAAATGCTTCGGTACTCTTCCATTGTTCTCGGAATTCCGCTGACATATAAAAATGCTTCGGAAATCTTGCATTGTTCTCGGCATTCCGCTGACTTTTAAAAATGCTTCGGAACTCTTCAATTGTTCTCGGAATTCTGCTGAACTTTTAAAATGCTTTGGAACTCTTCCATTGCTCTCGGAATTCTGCTGAAGTTTAAAAATGCTTCAGAACTCTTCCATTGTTTTCGGAATTCTGCTGAAGTTTAAAAATGCTTCGGAACTCTTCCATTGTTCTCAGAATTCCACTGACGCTTAAAAATGCTTCGGAAATCTTCCATTGTTTTCAAAATTCCGCTGACGCTTAAAAATGCTTCAGAACTCTTCCATTGTTCTCGGAATTCCGCTGACGTTTAATAATGCTTCGCAACTTTTTCATTGTTCTCGGAATTCCGCTGACGGTTAAAAATGCTTCGGAACTCTTCCATTGTTCTCGGAATTCCGTTGAAGTTTAAAAATGCTTCGAAACTCTTCCATTGTTCTCGGAATTCTGCTGACGTTTAAAAATGCTTCGGAACTCTTCCATTGTTCTCGGAATTCCGTTGAAGTTTAAAAATGCTTCGAAACTCTTCCATTGTTCTCGGAATTCTGCTGAAGTTTAAAAATGCTTCGGAACTCTTCCAATGTTCTCGGAATTCCGCTGACATATAAAAATGCTTTGAAAATCTTGCATTGTTCTCGGCATTCCGCTGACGTTTAAAATTGCTTCGGAACTCTTCAATTGTTCTCGGAATTCTGTTGAACTTTTAAAATGCTTTGGAACTCTTCCATTGCTCTCGGAATTCTGCTGAAGTTTAAAAATGCTTCAGAACTCTTACATTGTTCTCGGAATTCTGCTGACGTTTAAAAATGCTTCGGAACTCTACCATTGTTCTCGGAATTCCGTTGAAGTTTAAAAATGCTTCATAACTCTTCCATTGTTCTCGGAATTCTGCTGAAGTTTAAAAATGCTTCGGAACTCTTCCATTGTTCTCAGAATTCCACTAACGTTTAAAAATGCTTCGAAACTCTTCCATTGTTCTGGGAATTCTGCTGAAGTTTAAAAATGCTTCAGAACTCTTCCATTGTTCTCGGAATTCCACTGACGTTTAATAATGCTTCGCAACTCTTTCATTGTTCTCGGAAATTCCCCTGATGTTTAGAAATGCTTCGGAACTCTTCCATTGTTCTCGTAATTCTGTTGAAGTTTAAAAATGCTTCTAAACTCTTCCATTGTTCTCGGAATTCCGCTGACATATAAAAATGCTTCGGAAATCTTGCATTGTTCTCGGCATTCCGCTGACGTTTAAAAATGCTTCGGAACTCTTCAATTGTTCTCGGAATTCTGCTGAACTTTTAAAATGCTTTGGAACTCTTCCATTGCTCTCGCAATTCTGCTGACGTTTAAAAATGCTTCGGAACTCTTCCATTGTTCTCGGAATTCTGCTGACGTTTAAAAATGCTTCGGAACTCTTCCATTGTTCTCGGAATTCGTGTGAATTTTAAAAATGCTTCGGAACTCTTCTATTGTTCTCGGAATTCCGCTGAAGTTTAAAAATGCTTAAAATCTCTTACATTGTACTCGGAATTCCGCTGAAGTTTAAAAATGCTTCGGAACTCTTCCATTGTTCTCGGAATTCTGCTGAAGTTTAAAAATGCTTCAGAACTCTTCCATTGTTCTCAGAATTCCGCTGACGTTTAAAAATGCTTCGGAAATCTTCCATTGTTTTCAAAATTCCGCTGACGTTTAAAAATGCTTCAGAACTATTCCATTGTTCTCAGGATTCTGCTGACGTTTAAAAATGCTTCAGAACTCTTCCATTGTTCTCGGAATTCCGCTGATGTTTAAAAATGCTTCAGAACTCTTCCATTGTTCTCGGAATTCTGCTGACGTTTAATAATGCTTCGCAACTCTTTCATTGTTCTCGGAATTCCACTGACGTTTAAAAATGCTTCGGAACTCATCCATTGTTCTCGAAATTCCGTTGAAGTTTAAAAATGCTTCGAAACTCTTCCATTGTTCTCGGAATTCTGCTGACCTATAAAAATGCTTCGGAAATCTTGCATTGTTCTCGGCATTCCGCTGACGTTTAAAAATGCTTCGGAACTCTTCCATTGCTCTCGGAATTCTGCTGAAGTTTAAAAATGTTTCAGAACTCTTACATTGTTCTCGGAATTCTGCTGACGTTTAAAAATGCTTCGGAACTCTTCCATTGTTCTCAGAATTCAGCTGAAGTTTAAAAATGCTTCGGAACTCTTCCATTGTTCTCGGAATTCTGCTGAAGTTTAAAAATGCTACGTAACTCTTCCATTGTTCTCAGAATTCCGCTGACGTTTAAAAATGCTTTGGAACTCTTCCATTGCTCTCGGAATTCTGCTGAAGTTTAAAAATGCTTCGGAACTCTTCCATTGTTCTCGGAATTCTGCTGAAGTTTAAAAATGCTTCGGAACTCTTCCATTGTTCTCGGAATTCCGTTGAAGTTTAAAAATACTTCGAAACTCTTCCATTGTTCTCAGAATTCCGTTGAAGTTTAAAAATGCTTCGAAACTCTTACATTGTTCTCGGAATTCTGCTGAAGTTTAAAAATGCTTCGGAACTCTTCCATTGTTCTCAGAATTCCACTAACGTTTAAAAATGCTTCGAAACTCTTCCATTGTTCTGGGAATTCTGCTGAAGTTTAAAAATGCTTCAGAACTCTTCCATTGTTCTCGGAATTCCACTGACGTTTAATAATGCTTCGCAACTCTTTCATTGTTCTCGGAAATTCCGCTGATGTTTAGAAATGCTTCGGAACTCTTCCATTGTTCTCGTAATTCTGTTGAAGTTTAAAAATGCTTCTAAACTCTTCCATTGTTCTCGGAATTCCGCTGACATATAAAAATGCTTCGGAAATCTTGCATTGTTCTCGGCATTCCGCTGACGTTTAAAAATGCTTCGGAACTCTTCAATTGTTCTCGGAATTCTGCTGAACTTTTAAAATGCTTTGGAACTCTTCCATTGCTCTCGCAATTCTGCTGACGTTTAAAAATGCTTCGGAACTCTTCCATTGTTCTCGGAATTCTGCTGACGTTTAAAAATGCTTCGGAACTCTTCCATTGTTCTCGGAATTCGTGTGAATTTTAAAAATACTTCGGAACTCTTCTATTGTTCTCGGAATTCCGCTGAAGTTTAAAAATGCTTAAAATCTCTTACATTGTACTCGGAATTCCGCTGAAGTTTAAAAATGCTTCGGAACTCTTCCATTGTTCTCGGAATTCTGCT
This sequence comes from Phyllobates terribilis, assembly GCF_046119375.1. NCBI lineage: Eukaryota > Metazoa > Chordata > Amphibia > Anura > Dendrobatidae > Phyllobates > Phyllobates terribilis. Next base: position 19,113,240 of record NW_027362782.1, read on the forward strand.
GAAGTTTAAAAATGCTTCAGAACTCTTCCATTGTTCTCGGAATTCCGCTGATGTTTAAAAATGCTTCAGAACTCTTCCATTGTTCTCGGAATTCTGCTGACGTTTAATAATGCTTCGCAACTCTTTCATTGTTCTCGGAATTCCACTGACGTTTAAAAATGCTTCGGAACTCATCCATTGTTCTCGAAATTCCGTTGAAGTTTAAAAATGCTTCGAAACTCTTCCATTGTTCTCGGAATTCTGCTGACATATAAAAATGCTTCGGTAATCTTGCATTGTTCTCGGCATTCCGCTGACGTTTAAAAATGCTTCGGAACTCTTCCATTGCTCTCGGAATTCTGCTGAAGTTTAAAAATGTTTCAGAACTCTTACATTGTTCTCGGAATTCTGCTGACGTTTAAAAATGCTTCGGAACTCTTCCATTGTTCTCAGAATTCAGCTGAAGTTTAAAAATGCTTCGGAACTCTTCCATTGTTCTCGGAATTCTGCTGAAGTTTAAAAATGCTACGTAACTCTTCCATTGTTCTCAGAATTCCGCTGACGTTTAAAAATGCTTTGGAACTCTTCCATTGCTCTCGGAATTCTGCTGAAGTTTAAAAATGCTTCGGAACTCTTCCATTGTTCTCGGAATTCTGCTGAAGTTTAAAAATGCTTCGGAACTCTTCCATTGTTCTCGGAATTCCGTTGAAGTTTAAAAATACTTCGAAACTCTTCCATTGTTCTCGGAATTCTGCTGAAGTTTAAAAATGCTTCGGAACTTTTCCATTGTTCTCAGAATTCCGCTAACGTTTAAAAATGCTTCGGAAATCTTCCATTGTTTTCAAAATTCCGCTGACGCTTAAAAATGCTTCAGAACTCTTCCATTGTTCTCGGAATTCCGTTAAAGTTTAAAAATGCTTCGAAACTCTTCCATTGTTCTGGGAATTCTGCTGAAGTTTAAAAATGCTTCAGAACTCTTCCATTGTTCTCGGAATTCCGCTGACGTTTAATAATGCTTGTCAACTCTTTCATTGTTCTCGGAATTCCGCTGATGTTTAAAAATGCTTCGGAACTCTTCCATTGTTCTCGGAATTCTGTTGAAGTTTAAAAATGCTTCTAAACTCTTCCATTGTTCTCGGAATTCCGCTGACATATAAAAATGCTTCGGAAATCTTGCATTGTTCTCGGCATTCCGCTGACGTTTAAAAATGCTTCGGAACTCTTCAATTGTTCTCGGAATTCTGCTGAACTTTTAAAATGCTTTGGAACTCTTCCATTGCTCTCGCAATTCTGCTGACGTTTAAAAATGCTTCGGAACTCTTCCATTGTTCTCGGAATTCTGCTGACGTTTAAAAATGCTTCGGAACTCTTCCATTGTTCTCGGAATTCCGCTGACGTTTAAAAATGCTTCACAACTCTTCCATTGTTCTCGGAATTCCGCTGACTTTTAAAAATACTTCGAAACTCTTCTATTGTTCTCCAAATTCCGCTGAAGTTTAAAAATGCTTCGGAACCCTTCCATTGTTCTCGGAATTCTGCTGAAGTTTAAAAATGCTTCGGAACTCTTCCATTGTTCTCAGAATTCTGCTGACGTTTAAAAATGCTTTGGAACTCTTCCATTGTTCTCGGAATTCCGCTGAAGTTTAAAAATGCTTAAAATCTCTTACATTGTTCTCGGAATTCCGCTGAAGTTTAAAAATGCTTCGGAACTCTTCCATTGTTCTCGGAATTCTGCTGAAGTTTAAAAATGCTTCAGAACTCTTCCATTGTTCTCAGAATTCCGCTGACATTTAAAAATGCTTCGGAAATCTTCCATTGTTTTCAAAATTCCGCTGACGTTTAAAAATGCTTCAGAACTATTCCATTGTTCTCAGAATTCTGCTGACGTTTAAAAATGCTTCACAACTCTTCCATTGTTCTCGGAATTCCGCTGACTTTTAAAAATGCTTCCGAAATCTTCCATTGTTTTCAAAATTCCGCTGACGCTTAAAAATGCTTCAGAACTCTTCCATTGTTCTCGGAATTCTGCTGAAGTTTAAAAATGCTTCAGAACTCTTACATTGTTCTCGGAATTCTGCTGACGTTTAAAAATGCTTCGGAACTCTTCCATTGTTCTCTGAATTCCGCTGACGTTTAAAAATGCTTCGGTACTCTTCCTTTGTTCTCGGAATTCCGCTGACATATAAAAATGCTTCGGAAATCTTGCATTGTTCTCGGCATTCCGCTGACATTTAAAAATGCTTCGGAACTCTTCAATTGTTCTCGGAATTCTGCCGAACTTTTAAAATGCTTTGGAACTCTTCCATTGTTCTCGGAATTCTGCTGTAGTTTAAAAATGCTTCGGAACTCTTCCATTGTTCTCGGAATTCCGCTGACGTTTAAAAATGCTTCGGAAATCTTCCATTGTTTTCAAAATTCCGCTGACGTTTAAAAATGCTTCAGAACTCTTCCATTGTTCTCGGAATTCCGCTGACGTTTTAAAATGCTTCGGTACTCTTCCATTGTTCTCGGAATTCCGCTGACATATAAAAATGCTTCGTAAATCTTGCATTGTTCTCGGCATTCCGCTGACGTTTAAAAATGCTTCGGAACTCTTCCATTGTTCTCAGAATTCAGCTGACGTTTAAAAATGCTTCGGAAATCTTCCATTGTTTTCAAAATTCCGCTGACGTTTAAAAATGCTTCAGAACTCTTCCATTGTTCTCGGAATTCCGCTGACGTTTAAAAATGCTTTGGAACTCTTCCATTATTCTCGGAATTCTGCTGAAGTTTAAAAATGCTTCGGAACTCTTCCATTGTTCTCAGAATTCCGCTGACGTTTAAAAATGCTTCGGTACTCTTCCATTGTTCTCGGAATTCCGCTGACATATAAAAATGCTTCGGAAATCTTGCATTGTTCTCGGCATTCCGCTGACTTTTAAAAATGCTTCGGAACTCTTCAATTGTTCTCGGAATTCTGCTGAACTTTTAAAATGCTTTGGAACTCTTCCATTGCTCTCGGAATTCTGCTGAAGTTTAAAAATGCTTCAGAACTCTTCCATTGTTTTCGGAATTCTGCTGAAGTTTAAAAATGCTTCGGAACTCTTCCATTGTTCTCAGAATTCCACTGACGTTTAAAAATGCTTCGGAAATCTTCCATTGTTTTCAAAATTCCGCTGACGCTTAAAAATGCTTCAGAACTCTTCCATTGTTCTCGGAATTCCGCTGACGTTTAATAATGCTTCGCAACTTTTTCATTGTTCTCGGAATTCCGCTGACGGTTAAAAATGCTTCGGAACTCTTCCATTGTTCTCGGAATTCCGTTGAAGTTTAAAAATGCTTCGAAACTCTTCCATTGTTCTCGGAATTCTGCTGACGTTTAAAAATGCTTCGGAACTCTTCCATTGTTCTCGGAATTCCGTTGAAGTTTAAAAATGCTTCGAAACTCTTCCATTGTTCTCGGAATTCTGCTGAAGTTTAAAAATGCTTCGGAACTCTTCCAATGTTCTCGGAATTCCGCTGACATATAAAAATGCTTTGAAAATCTTGCATTGTTCTCGGCATTCCGCTGACGTTTAAAATTGCTTCGGAACTCTTCAATTGTTCTCGGAATTCTGTTGAACTTTTAAAATGCTTTGGAACTCTTCCATTGCTCTCGGAATTCTGCTGAAGTTTAAAAATGCTTCAGAACTCTTACATTGTTCTCGGAATTCTGCTGACGTTTAAAAATGCTTCGGAACTCTACCATTGTTCTCGGAATTCCGTTGAAGTTTAAAAATGCTTCGAAACTCTTCCATTGTTCTCGGAATTCTGCTGAAGTTTAAAAATGCTTCGGAACTCTTCCATTGTTCTCAGAATTCCACTAACGTTTAAAAATGCTTCGAAACTCTTCCATTGTTCTGGGAATTCTGCTGAAGTTTAAAAATGCTTCAGAACTCTTCCATTGTTCTCGGAATTCCACTGACGTTTAATAATGCTTCGCAACTCTTTCATTGTTCTCAGAAATTCCGCTGATGTTTGGAAATGCTTCGGAACTCTTCCATTGTTCTCGTAATTCTGTTGAAGTTTAAAAATGCTTCTAAACTCTTCCATTGTTCTCGGAATTCCGCTGACATATAAAAATGCTTCGGAAATCTTGCATTGTTCTCGGCATTCCGCTGACGTTTAAAAATGCTTCGGAACTCTTCAATTGTTCTCGGAATTCTGCTGAACTTTTAAAATGCTTTGGAACTCTTCCATTGCTCTCGCAATTCTGCTGACGTTTAAAAATGCTTCGGAACTCTTCCATTGTTCTCGGAATTCTGCTGACGTTTAAAAATGCTTCGGAACTCTTCCATTGTTCTCGGAATTTGTGTGAATTTTAAAAATGCTTCGGAACTCTTCTATTGTTCTCGGAATTCCGCTGAAGTTTAAAAATGCTTAAAATCTCTTACATTGTACTCGGAATTCCGCTGAAGTTTAAAAATGCTTCGGAACTCTTCCATTGTTTTCGGAATTCTGCTGAAGTTTAAAAATGCTTCAGAACTCTTCCATTGTTCTCAGAATTCCGCTGACGTTTAAAAATGCTTCGGAAATCTTCCATTGTTTTCAAAATTCCGCTGACGTTTAAAAATGCTTCAGAACTATTCCATTGTTCTCAGAATTCTGCTGACGTTTAAAAATGCTTCAGAACTCTTCCATTGTTCTCGGAATTCCGCTGATGTTTAAAAATGCTTCAGAACTCTTCCATTGTTCTCGGAATTCTGCTGACGTTTAATAATGCTTCGCAACTCTTTCATTGTTCTCGGAATTCCACTGACGTTTAAAAATGCTTCGGAACTCATCCATTGTTCTCGAAATTCCGTTGAAGTTTAAAAATGCTTCGAAACTCTTCCATTGTTCTCGGAATTCTGCTGACATATAAAAATGCTTCGGAAATCTTGCATTGTTCTCGGCATTCCGCTGACGTTTAAAAATGCTTCGGAACTCTTCCATTGCTCTCGGAATTCTGCTGAAGTTTAAAAATGTTTCAGAACTCTTACATTGTTCTCGGAATTCTGCTGACGTTTAAAAATGCTTCGGAACTCTTCCATTGTTCTCAGAATTCAGCTGAAGTTTAAAAATGCTTCGGAACTCTTCCATTGTTCTCGGAATTCTGCTGAAGTTTAAAAATGCTACGTAACTCTTCCATTGTTCTCAGAATTCCGCTGACGTTTAAAAATGCTTTGGAACTCTTCCATTGCTCTCGGAATTCTGCTGAAGTTTAAAAATGCTTCGGAACTCTTCCATTGTTCTCGGAATTCTGCTGAAGTTTAAAAATGCTTCGGAACTCTTCCATTGTTCTCGGAATTCCGTTGAAGTTTAAAAATACTTCGAAACTCTTCCATTGTTCTCGGAATTCCGTTGAAGTTTAAAAATGCTTCGAAACTCTTCCATTGTTCTCGGAATTCTGCTGAAGTTTAAAAATGCTTCGGAACTCTTCCATTGTTCTCAGAATTCCACTAACGTTTAAAAATGCTTCGAAACTCTTCCATTGTTCTGGGAATTCTGCTGAAGTTTAAAAATGCTTCAGAACTCTTCCATTGTTCTCGGAATTCCACTGACGTTTAATAATGCTTCGCAACTCTTTCATTGTTCTCGGAAATTCCGCTGATGTTTAGAAATGCTTCGGAACTCTTCCATTGTTCTCGTAATTCTGTTGAAGTTTAAAAATGCTTCTAAACTCTTCCATTGTTCTCGGAATTCCGCTGACATATAAAAATGCTTCGGAAATCTTGCATTGTTCTCGGCATTCCGCTGACGTTTAAAAATGCTTCGGAACTCTTCAATTGTTCTCGGAATTCTGCTGAACTTTTAAAATGCTTTGGAACTCTTCCATTGCTCTCGCAATTCTGCTGACGTTTAAAAATGCTTCGGAACTCTTCCATTGTTCTCGGAATTCTGCTGACGTTTAAAAATGCTTCGGAACTCTTCCATTGTTCTCGGAATTCGTGTGAATTTTAAAAATACTTCGGAACTCTTCTATTGTTCTCGGAATTCCGCTGAAGTTTAAAAATGCTTAAAATCTCTTACATTGTACTCGGAATTCCGCTGAAGTTTAAAAATGCTTCGGAACTCTTCCATTGTTCTCGGAATTCTGCTGAAGTTTAAAAATGCTTCAGAACTCTTCCATTGTTCTCAGAATTCCGCTGACGTTTAAAAATGCTTCGGAAATCTTCCATTGTTTTCAAAATTCCGCTGACGTTTAAAAATGCTTCAGAACTATTCCATTGTTCTCAGAATTCTGCTGACGTTTAAAAATGCTTCAGAACTCTTCCATTGTTCTCGGAATTCCGCTGATGTTTAAAAATGCTTCAGAACTCTTCCATTGTTCTCGGAATTCTGCTGACATATAAAAATGCTTCGGAAATCTTGCATTGTTCTCGGCATTCCGCTGACGTTTAAAAATGCTTCGGAACTCTTCCATTGCTCTCGGAATTCTGCTGAAGTTTAAAAATGTTTCAGAACTCTTACATTGTTCTCGGAATTCTGCTGACGTTTAAAAATGCTTCGGAACTCTTCCATTGTTCTCAGAATTCAGCTGAAGTTTAAAAATGCTTCGGAACTCTTCCATTGTTCTCGGAATTCTGCTGAAGTTTAAAAATGCTACGTAACTCTTCCATTGTTCTCAGAATTCCGCTGACGTTTAAAAATGCTTTGGAACTCTTCCATTGCTCTCGGAATTCTGCTGAAGTTTAAAAATGCTTCGGAACTCTTCCATTGTTCTCGGAATTCTGCTGAAGTTTAAAAATGCTTCGGAACTCTTCCATTGTTCTCGGAATTCCGTTGAAGTTTAAAAATACTTCGAAACTCTTCCATTGTTCTCGGAATTCTGCTGAAGTTTAAAAATGCTTCGGAACTCTTCCATTGTTCTCAGAATTCCGCTAACGTTTAAAAATGCTTCGGAAATCTTCCATTGTTTTCAAAATTCCGCTGACGCTTAAAAATGCTTCAGAACTCTTCCATTGTTCTCGGAATTCCGCTGACGTTTAATAATGCTTCGCAACTCGTTCATTGTACTCGGAATTCCGCTAACGTTTAAAAATGCTTCGGAACTCTTCCATTGTTCTCGGAATTCCGTTGAAGTTTAAAAATGCTTCGAAACTCTTCCATTGTTCTGGGAATTCTGCTGAAGTTTAAAAATGCTTCAGAACTCTTCCATTGTTCTCGGAATTCCGCTGACGTTTAATAATGCTTCGCAACTCTTTCATTGTTCTCGGAATTCCGCTGATGTTTAAAAATGCTTCGGAACTCTTCCATTGTTCTCGGAATTCTGTTGAAGTTTAAAAATGCTTCTAAACTCTTCCATTGTTCTCGGAATTCCGCTGACATATAAAAATGCTTCGGAAATCTTGCATTGTTCTCGGCATTCCGCTGACGTTTAAAAATGCTTCGCAACTCTTTCATTGTTCTCGGAATTCCGCTGATGTTTAAAAATGCTTCGGAACTCTTCCATTGTTCTCGGAATTCTGTTGAAGTTTTAAAATGCTTTGGAACTCTTCCATTGTTCTCAGAATTCTGCTGACGTTTAAAAATGCTTTGGAACTCTTCCATTGTTCTCGGAATTCCGCTGAAGTTTAAAAATGCTTCGGACCTCTTCCATTGTTCTAGGAATTCTGCTGAAGTCTAAAAATTCATCTGAACTCTTCCATTATTCTCGGAATTCGTGTGAATTTTAAAAATGCTTCGGAACTCTTCTATTGTTCTCGGAATTCCGCTGAAGTTTAAAAATGCTTAAAATCTCTTACATTGTTCTCGGAATTCCGCTGAAGTTTAAAAATGCTTCGGAACTCTTCCATTGTTCTCGGAATTCTGCTGAAGTTTAAAAATGCTTCAGAACTCTTCCATTGTTCTCAAAATTCCGCTGACATTTAAAAATGCTTCGGAAATCTTCCATTGTTTTCAAAATTCCGCTGACGTTTAAAAATGCTTCAGAACTATTCCATTGTTCTCAGAATTCTGCTGACGTTTAAAAATGCTTCACAACTCTTCCATTGTTCTCGGAATTCCGCTGACTTTTAAAAATGCTTCCGAAATCTTCCATTGTTTTCAAAATTCCGCTGACGCTTAAAAATGCTTCAGAACTCTTCCATGGTTCTCGGAATTCTGCTGAAGTTTAAAAATGCTTCAGAACTCTTACATTGTTCTCGGAATTCTGCTGACGTTTAAAAATGCTTCGGAACTCTTCCATTGTTCTCTGAATTCCGCTGACGTTTAAAAATGCTTCGGTACTCTTCCTTTGTTCTCGGAATTCCGCTGACATATAAAAATGCTTCGGAAATCTTCCATTGTTTTCAAAATTCCGCTGACGCTTAAAAATGCTTCAGAACTCTTCCATTGTTCTCGGAATTCTGCTGAAGTTTAAAAATGCTTCAGAACTCTTACATTGTTCTCGGAATTCTGCTGACGTTTAAAAATGCTTCGGAACTCTTCCATTGTTCTCTGAATTCCGCTGACGTTTAAAAATGCTTCGGTACTCTTCCTTTGTTCTCGGAATTCCGCTGACATATAAAAATGCTTCGGAAATCTTGCATTGTTCTCGGCATTCCGCTGACATTTAAAAATGCTTCGGAACTCTTCAATTGTTCTCGGAATTCTGCCGAACTTTTAAAATGCTTTGGAACTCTTCCATTGTTCTCGGAATTCTGCTGTAGTTTAAAAATGCTTCGGAACTCTTCCATTGTTCTCGGAATTCCGCTGACGTTTAAAAATGCTTCGGAAATCTTCCATTGTTTTCAAAATTCCGCTGACGTTTAAAAATGCTTCAGAACTCTTCCATTGTTCTCGGAATTCCGCTGACGTTTTAAAATTCTTCGGTACTCTTCCATTGTTCTCGGAATTCCGCTGACATATAAAAATGCTTCGTAAATCTTGCATTGTTCTCGGCATTCCGCTGACGTTTAAAAATGCTTCGGAACTCTTCCATTGTTCTCAGAATTCCGCTGACGTTTAAAAATGCTTCGGAAATCTTCCATTGTTTTCAAAATTCCGCTGACGTTTAAAAATGCTTCAGAACTCTTCCATTGTTCTCGGAATTCCGCTGACGTTTAAAAATGCTTTGGAACTCTTCCATTATTCTCGGAATTCTGCTGAAGTTTAAAAATGCTTCGGAACTCTTCCATTGTTCTCAGAATTCCGCTGACGTTTAAAAATGCTTCGGTACTCTTCCATTGTTCTCGGAATTCCGCTGACATATAAAAATGCTTCGGAAATCTTGCATTGTTCTCGGCATTCCGCTGACTTTTAAAAATGCTTCGGAACTCTTCAATTGTTCTCGGAATTCTGCTGAACTTTTAAAATGCTTTGGAACTCTTCCATTGCTCTCGGAATTCTGCTGAAGTTTAAAAATGCTTCAGAACTCTTCCATTGTTTTCGGAATTCTGCTGAAGTTTAAAAATGCTTCGGAACTCTTCCATTGTTCTCAGAATTCCACTGACGCTTAAAAATGCTTCGGAAATCTTCCATTGTTTTCAAAATTCCGCTGACGCTTAAAAATGCTTCAGAACTCTTCCATTGTTCTCGGAATTCCGCTGACGTTTAATAATGCTTCGCAACTTTTTCATTGTTCTCGGAATTCCGCTGACGGTTAAAAATGCTTCGGAACTCTTCCATTGTTCTCGGAATTCCGTTGAAGTTTAAAAATGCTTCGAAACTCTTCCATTGTTCTCGGAATTCTGCTGACGTTTAAAAATGCTTCGGAACTCTTCCATTGTTCTCGGAATTCCGTTGAAGTTTAAAAATGCTTCGAAACTCTTCCATTGTTCTCGGAATTCTGCTGAAGTTTAAAAATGCTTCGGAACTCTTCCAATGTTCTCGGAATTCCGCTGACATATAAAAATGCTTTGAAAATCTTGCATTGTTCTCGGCATTCCGCTGACGTTTAAAATTGCTTCGGAACTCTTCAATTGTTCTCGGAATTCTGTTGAACTTTTAAAATGCTTTGGAACTCTTCCATTGCTCTCGGAATTCTGCTGAAGTTTAAAAATGCTTCAGAACTCTTACATTGTTCTCGGAATTCTGCTGACGTTTAAAAATGCTTCGGAACTCTACCATTGTTCTCGGAATTCCGTTGAAGTTTAAAAATGCTTCATAACTCTTCCATTGTTCTCGGAATTCTGCTGAAGTTTAAAAATGCTTCGGAACTCTTCCATTGTTCTCGGAATTCCGCTGACGTTTAATAATGCTTCGCAACTCTTTCATTGTTCTCGGAATTCCACTGACGTTTAAAAATGCTTCGGAAATCTTCCATTGTTTTCAAAATTCCGCTGACGCTTAAAAATGCTTCAGAACTCTTCCATTGTTCTCGGAATTCCGCTGACGTTTAATAATGCTTTGCAACTCTTTCATTGTACTCGGAATTCCGCTAACGTTTAAAAATGCTTCAGAACTCTTCCATTGTTCTCGGAATTCCGCTGACGTTTAAAAATGCTTCGCAACTCTTTCATTGTTCTCGGAATTCCGCTGATGTTTAAAAATGCATCGGAACTCTTCCATTGTTCTCGGAATTCTGTTGAAGTTTAAAAATGCTTCTAAACTCTTCCATTGTTCTCGGAATTCCGCTGACATATAAAAATGCTTCGGAAATCTTGCATTGTTCTCGGCATTCCGCTGACGTTTAAAAATGCTTCGGAACTCTTCCATTGTTCTCGGAATTCTGCTGAAGTTTAAAAATGCTTCAGAACTCTTCCATTGTTCTCAGAATTCCGCTGACGTTTAAAAATGCTTCGGAAATCTTCCATTGTTTTCAAAATTCCGCTGACGTTTAAAAATGCTTCAGAACTATTCCATTGTTCTCAGAATTCTGCTGACGTTTAAAAATGCTTCGGAACTCTTCCATTGTTCTCGGAATTCCGCTGACGTTTAAAAATGCTTCACAACTCTTCCATTGTTCACGGAATTCCACTGACGTTTAAAAATGCTTCACAACTCTTCCATTGTTCACGGAATTCCACTGACTTTTAAAAATGCTTCAGAACTCTTCCATTGTTCTCGGAATTCTGCTGAAGTTTAAAAATGCTTCAGAACTCTTCCATTGTTCTCGGAATTCTGCTGTAGTTTAAAAATGCTTCGGAACTCTTCCATTGTTCTCGGAATTCCGCTGACGTTTAAAAATGCTTCGGAAATCTTCCATTGTTTTCAAAATTCCGCTGACGTTTAAAAATGCTTCAGAACTCTTCCATTGTTCTCGGAATTCCGCTGACATATAAAAATGCTTCGGAAATCTTGCATTGTTCTCGGCATTCCGCTGACATTTAAAAATGCTTCGGAAATCTTCCATTGATATCAAAATTCCGCTGACGCTTAAAAATGCTTCAGAACTCTTCCATTGTTCTCGGAATTCCGCTGACGTTTAATAATGCTTCGCAACTTTTTCATTGTTCTCGGAATTCCGCTGACAGTTAAAAATGCTTCGGAACTCTTCCATTGTTCTCGGAATTCCGTTGAAGTTTAAAAATGCTTCGAAACTCTTCCATTGTTCTCGGAATTCTGCTGAAGTTTAAAAATGCTTCAGAACTCTTCCATTGTTCTCGGAATTCCGCTGACGTTTAATAATGCTTCGCAACTCTTTCATTGTTCTCGGAATTCCGCTGACGTTTAAAAATGCTTCGAAACTCTTCCATTGTTCTCGGAATTCTGCTGAAGTTTAAAAATGCTTCGGAACTCTTCCATTGTTCTCGGAATTCCGCTGACATATAAAAATGCTTTGAAAATCTTGCATTGTTCTCGGCATTCCGCTGACGTTTAAAATTGCTTCGGAACTCTTCAATTGTTCTCGGAATTCTGTTGAACTTTTAAATTGCTTTGGAGCTCTTCCATTGCTCTCGGAATTCTGCTGAAGTTTAAAAATGCTTCAGAACTCTTACATTGTTCTCGGAATTCTGCTGACGTTTAAAAATGCTTCGGAACTCTACCATTGTTCTCGGAATTCCGTTGAAGTTTAAAAATGCTTCGAAACTCTTCCATTGTTCTCGGAATTCTGCTGAAGATTAAAAATGCTTCGGAACTCTTCCATTGTTCTCGGAATTCCGCTGACGTTTAATAATGCTTCGCAACTCTTTCATTGTTCTCGGAATTCAACTGACGTTTAAAAATGCTTCGGAACTCTTCAATTGTTCTCGGAATTCTGCTGAACTTTTAAAATGCTTTGGAACTCTTCCATTGCTCTCGGAATTCTGCTGAAGTTTAAAAATGCTTCGGAACTCTTCCATTGTTCTCGGAATTCTGCTGAAGTTTAAAAATGTTTTGGAACTCTTCCATTGTTCTCGGAATTCTGCTGAAGTTTAAAAATGCTTCGGAACTCTTCAATTGTTCTCGGAATTCTGCTGAAGTTTAAAAATGCTTCGGAACTCTTCCATTGTTCTCGGAATTCTGCTGAACTTTTAAAATGCTTTGGAACTCTTCCATTGTTCTCGGAATTCTGCTGAAGTTTAAAAATGCTTCGGAACTCTTCCATTGTTCTCGGAATTCCGTTGAAGTTTAAAAATGCTTCGAAACTCTTCCATTGTTCTCGGAATTCTGCTGAAGTTTAAAAATGCTTCGGAACTCTTCCATTGTTCTCAGAATTCCGCTAACGTTTAAAAATGCTTCGGAAATCTTCCATTGTTTTCAAAATTCCGCTGACGCTTAAAAATGCTTCAGAACTCTTCCATTGTTCTCGGAATTCCGCTGACGTTTAATAATGCTTCGCAACTCTTTCATTGTACTCGGAATTCCGCTAACGTTTAAAAATGGTTCGGAACTCTTCCATTGTTCTCGGAATTCCGTTGAAGTTTAAAAATGCTTCGAAACTCTTCCATTGTTCTGGGAATTCTGCTGAAGTTTAAAAATGCTTCAGAACTCTTCCATTGTTCTCGGAATTCCGCTGATGTTTAAAAATGCTTCGCAACTCTTTCATTGTTCTCGGAATTCCGCTGATGTTTAAAAATGCTTCGGAACTCTTCCATTGTTCTCGGAATTCTGTTGAAGTTTAAAAATGCTTCTAAACTCTTCCATTGTTCTCGGAATTCTGCAGAAGTTTAAAAATGCTTCGGAACTCTTCCATTGTTCTCGGAATTCCGCTGACATATAAAAATGCTTCGGAAATCTTGCATTGTTCTCGGCATTCCGCTGACGTTTAAAAATGCTTCGGAACTCGTCAATTGTTCTCGGAATTCTGCTGAACTTTTGAAATGCTTTGGAACTCTTCCATTGCTCTCGCAATTCTGCTGACGTTTAAAAATGCTTCGGAACTCTTCAATTGTTCTCGGAATTCTGCCAAACTTTTAAAATGCTTTGGAACTCTTCCATTGCTCTCGGAATTCTGCTGAAGTTTAAAAATGCTTCAGAACTCTTCCATTGTTCTCGGAATTCCGCTGACGTTTTAAAATGCTTCGGTACTCTTCCATTGTTCTCGGAATTCCGCTGACATATAAAAATGCTTCGGAAATCTTGCATTGTTCTCGGCATTCCGCTCACGTTTAAAAATGCTTCGGAACTCTTCCATTGTTTTCAAAATTCCGCTGACGTTTAAAAATGCTTCAGAACTCTTCCATTGTTCTCGGAATTCCGCTGACGTTTAAAAATGCTTCAGAACTCTTCCATTGTTCTCGGAATTCCGCTGACGTTTAATAATGCTTCGCAACTCTTTCATTGTACTCGGAATTCCGCTAACGTTTAAAAATGCTTCGGAACTCTTCCATTGTTCTCGGAATTCCGTTCAAGTTTAAAAATGCTTCGAAACTCTTCCATTGTTCTGGGAATTCTGCTGAAGTTTAAAAATGCTTCAGAACTCTTCCATTGTTCTCGGAATTCCGCTGACGTTTAATAATGCTTCGCAACTCTTTCATTGTTCTCGGAATTCCGCTGATGTTTAAAAATGCTTCGGAACTCTTCCATTGTTCTCGGAATTCTGTTGAAGTTTAAAAATGCTTCTAAACTCTTCCATTGTTCTCGGAATTCTGCTGAAGTTTAAAAATGCTTCGGAACTCTTCCATTGTTCTCGGAATTCCGCTGACATATAAAAATGCTTCGGAAATCTTGCATTGTTCTCGGCATTCCGCTGACGTTTAAAAATGCTTCGGAACTCTTCAATTGTTCTCGGAATTCTGCTGAACTTTTAAAATGCTATGGAACTCTTCCAATGCTCTCGCAATTCTGCTGACGTTTAAAAATGCTTCGGAACTCTTCCATTGTTCTCGGAATTCCGCTGACGTTTAAAAATGCTTCACAACTCTTCCATTGTTCTCGGAATTCCGCTGACTTTTAAAAATACTTCGAAACTCTTCCATTGTTCTCCAAATTCCGCTGAAGTTTAAAAATGCTTCGGAACCCTTCCATTGTTCTCGGAATTCTGCTGAAGTTTAAAAATGCTTCGGAACTCTTCCATTGTTCTCAGAATTCTGCTGACGTTTAAAAATGCTTCGGAACTCTTCCATTGTTCTCGGAATTCCGCTGAAGTTTAAAAATGCTTCAGACCTCTTCCATTGTTCTAGGAATTCTGCTGAAGTTTAAAAATTCATCTGAACTCTTCCATTATTCTCGGAATTCGTGTGAATTTTAAAAATGCTTCGGAACTCTTCTATTGTTCTCGGAATTCCGCTGAAGTTTAAAAATGCTTAAAATCTCTTACATTGTACTCGGAATTCCGCTGAAGTTTAAAAATGCTTCGGAACTCTTCCATTGCTCTCGGAATTCTGCTGAAGTTTAAAAATGCTTCAGAACTCTTACATTGTTCTCAGAATTCTGCTGACGTTTAAAAATGCTTCGGAACTCTTCCATTGTTCTCTGAATTCCGCTGACGTTTAAAAATGCTTCGGTACTCTTCCTTTGTTCTCGGAATTCCGCTGACATATAAAAATGCTTCGGAAATCTTGCATTGTTCTCGGCATTCCGCTGACGTTTAAAAATGCTTCGGAACTCTTCAATTGTTCTCGGAATTCTGCCGAACTTTTAAAATGCTTTGGAACTCTTCCATTGCTCTCGGAATTCTGCTGAAGTTTAAAAATGCTTCAGAACTCTTCCATTGTTCTCGGAATTCTGCTGTAGTTTAAAAATGCTTCGGAACTCTTCCATTGTTCTCAGAATTCCGCTGACGTTTAAAAATGCTTCGGAAATCTTCCATTCTTTTCAAAATTCCGCTGACGTTTAAAAATGCTTCAGAACTCTTCCATTGTTCTCGGAATTCCGCTGACGTTTTAAAATGCTTCGGTACTCTTCCATTGTTCTCGGAATTCCGCTGACATATAAAAATGCTTCGGAAATCTTGCATTGTTCTCGGCATTCCGCTGACGTTTAAAAATGCTTCGGAACTCTTCCATTGTTCTCAGAATTCCGCTGATGTTTAAAAATGCTTCGGAAATCTTCCATTGTTTTCAAAATTCCGCTGACGTTTAAAAATGCTTCAGAACTCTTCCATTGTTCTCGGAATTCCGCTGACGTTTAAAAATGCTTTGGAACTCTTCCATTATTCTCGGAATTCTGCTGAAGTTTAAAAATGCTTCGGAACTCTTCCATTGTTCTCAGAATTCCGCTGACGTTTAAAAATGCTTCTTTACTCTTCCATTGTTCTCGGAATTCCGCTGACATATAAAAATGCTTCGGAAATCTTGCATTGTTCTCGGCATTCCGCTGACGTTTAAAAATGCTTCGGAACTCGTCAATTGTTCTCGGAATTCTGCTGAACTTTTAAAATGCTTTGGAACTCTTCCATTGCTCTCGGAATTCTGCTGAAGTTTAAAAATGCTTCAGAACTCTTCCATTGTTTTCGCAATTCTGCTGAAGTTTAAAAATGCTTCGGAACTCTTCCATTGTTCTCAGAATTCCACTGACGCTTAAAAATGCTTCAGAACTCTTCCATTGTTCTCGGAATTCCGCTGACGTTTAATAATGCTTCGCAACTTTTTCATTGTTCTCGGAATTCTGCTGATGGTTAAAAATGCTTCGGAACTCTTCCATTGTTCTCGGAATTCCGTTGAAGTTTAAAAATGCTTCGAAACTCTTCCATTGTTCTCGGAATTCTGCTGAAGTTTAAAAATGCTTCGGAACTCTTTCATTGTTCTCAGAATTCCGCTGACATTTAAAAATGCTTTGGTACTCTTCCATTGTTCTCGGAATTCCGCTGACATATAAAAATGCTTCGGAAATCTTGCATTGTTCTCGGCATTCCGCTGACGTTTAAAAATGCTTCGGAACTCTTCAATTGTTCTCGGAATTCTGCTGAACTTTTAAAATGCTTTGGAACTCTTCCATTGCTCTCGGAATTCTGCTGAAGTTTAAAAATGCTTCAGAACTCTTACATTGTTCTCGGAATTCTGCTGAATTTTAAAAATGCTTCGGTACTCTTCCATTGTTCTCGGAATTCCGCTGACATATAAAAATGCTTCGGAAATCTTGTATTGTTCTCGGCATTCTGCTGACGTTTAAAAATGCTTCAGAACTCTTCCATTGTTCTCAGAATTCCGCTGACGTTTAAAAATGCTTTGGAACTCTTCCATTGTTCTCGGAATTCCGCTGACGTTTAAAAATGCTTTGGAACTCTTCCATTGTTCTTGGAATTCTGCTGAAGTTTAAAAATGCTTCGGAACTCTTCCATTGTTCTCGGAGTTCCACTGACATATAAAAATGCTTCGGAAATCTTGCATTGTTCTCGGCATTCCGCTGACGTTTAAAAATGCTTCGGAACTCTTCAATTGTTCTCGGAATTCTGCTGAACTTTTAAAATGCTTTGGAACTCTTCCATTGCTCTCGGAATTCTGCTGAAGTTTAAAAATGCTTCGGAACTCTTCCATTGTTCTCGGAATTCTGCTGAAGTTTAAAAATGTTTTGGAACTCTTCCATTGTTCTCAGAATTCCGCTGACGTTTAAAAATGCTTCGGAAATCTTCCATTGTTTTCAAAATTCCGCTGACATATAAAAATGCTTCGGAAATCTTGCATTGTTCTCGGCATTCCGCTGACGTTTAAAAATGCTTCAGATTCCTTCAATTGTTCTCGGAATTCTGCTGAACTTTTAAAATGCTTTGGAACTCTTCCATTGCTCTCGGAATTTTGCTGAAGTTTAAAAATGCTTCGGAACTCTTCCATTGTTCTCGGAATTCTGCTGAAGTTTAAAAATGCTTCGGAACTCTTCCATTGTTCTCGGAATTCCGTTGAAGTTTAAAAATGCTTCGAAACTCTTCCATTGTTCTCGGAATTCTGCTGAAGTTTAAAAATGCTTCGGAACTCTTCCATTGTTCTCAGAATTCCGCTAACGTTTAAAAATGCTTCGGAAATCTTCCATTGTTTTCAAAATTCCGCTGACGCTTAAAAATGCTTCAGAACTCTTCCATTGTTCTCGGAATTCCGCTGACGTTTAATAATGCTTCGCAACTCTTTCATTGTACTCGGAATTCCGCTAACGTTTAAAAATGCTTCGGAACTCTTCCATTGTTCTCGGAATTCCGTTGAAGTTTAAAAATGCTTCGAAACTCTTCCATTGTTCTGGGAATTCTGCTGAAGTTTAAAAATGCTTCAGAACTCTTCCATTGTTCTCGGAATTCCGCTGACGTTTAATAATGCTTCGCAACTCTTTCATTGTTCTCGGAATTCCGCTGATGTTTAAAAATGCTTCGGAACTCTTCCATTGTTCTCGGAATTCTGTTGAAGTTTAAAAATGATTCTAAACTCTTCCATTGTTCTCGGAATTCTGCAGAAGTTTAAAAATGCTTCGGAACTCTTCCATTGTTCTCGGAATTCCGCTGACATATAAAAATGCTTCGGAAATCTTGCATTGTTCTCGGCATTCCGCTGACGTTTAAAAATGCTTCGGAACTCTTCAATTGTTCTCGGAATTCTGCTGAACTTTTAAAAAGCTTTGGAACTCTTCCATTGCTCTCGCAATTCTGCTGACGTTTAAAAATGCTTTGGAACTCTTCCATTGTTCTCGGAAATCTGCTGACGTTTAAAAATGCTTCGGAACTCTTCCATTGTTCTCGGAATTCCGCTGACGTTTAAAAATGCTTCACAACTCTTCCATTGTTCTCGGAATTCCGCTGACTTTTAAAAATACTTCGAAACTCTTCCATTGTTCTCCAAATTCCGCTGAAGTTTAAAAATGCTTCGGAACTCTTCCATTGTTCTCAGAATTCCGCTGACGTTTAAAAATGCTTAGGAAATCTTCCATTGTTTTCAAAATTCCGCTGACGTTTAAAAATGCTTCAGAACTCTTCCATTGTTCTCGGAATTCCGCTGACGTTTAAAAATGCTTTGGAACTCTTCCATTGTTCTTGGAATTCTGCTGAAGTTTAAAAATGCTTCGGAACTCTTCCATTGTTCTCAGAATTCCGCTGACGTTTAAAAATGCTTCGATACTCTTCCATTGTTCTCGGAATTCCACTGACATATAAAAATGCTTCGGAAATCTTGCATTGTTCTCGGCATTCCGCTGACGTTTAAAAATGCTTCGGAACTCTTCAATTGTTCTCGGAATTCTGCTGAACTTTTAAAATGCTTTGGAACTCTTCCATTGCTCTCGGAATTCTGCTGAAGTTTAAAAATGTTTTGGAACTCTTCCATTGTTCTCAGAATTCCGCTGACGTTTAAAAATGCTTCGGAAATCTTCCATTGTTTTCAAAATTCCGCTGACATATAAAAATGCTTCGGAAATCTTGCATTGTTCTCGGCATTCCGCTGACATTTAAAAATGCTTCAGATTCCTTCAATTGTTCTCGGAATTCTGCTGAACTTTTAAAATGCTTTGGAACTCTTCCATTGCTCTCGGAATTCTGCTGAAGTTTAAAAATGCTTCGGAACTCTTCCATTGTTCTCGGAATTCTGCTGAAGTTTAAAAATGCTTCGGAACTCTTCCATTGTTCTCGGAATTCCGTTGAAGTTTAAAAATGCTTCGAAACTCTTCCATTGTTCTCGGAATTCTGCTGAAGTTTAAAAATGCTTCGGAACTCTTCCATTGTTCTCAGAATTCCGCTAACGTTTAAAAATGCTTCGGAAATCTTCCATTGTTTTCAAAATTCCGCTGACGCTTAAAAATGCTTCAGAACTCTTCCATTGTTCTCTGAATTCCGCTGACGTTTAATAATGCTTCGCAACTCTTTCATTGTACTCGGAATTCCGCTAACGTTTAAAAATGCTTCGGAACTCTTCCATTGTTCTCGGAATTCCGTTGAAGTTTAAAAATGCTTCGAAACTCTTCCATTGTTCTGGGAATTCTGCTGAAGTTTAAAAATGCTTCAGAACTCTTCCATTGTTCTCGGAATTCCGTTGACGTTTAATAATGCTTCGCAACTTTTTCATTGTTCTCGGAATTCTGCTGATGGTTAAAAATGCTTCGGAACTCTTCCATTGTTCTCGGAATTCCGTTGAAGTTTAAAAATGCTTCGAAACTCTTCCATTGTTCTCGGAATTCTGCTGAAGTTTAAAAATGCTTCGGAACTCTTTCATTGTTCTCAGAATTCCGCTGACATTTAAAAATGCTTTGGTACTCTTCCATTGTTCTCGGAATTCCGCTGACATATAAAAATGCTTCGGAAATCTTGCATTGTTCTCTGAATTCCGCTGACGTTTAAAAATGCTTCGGTACTCTTCCTTTGTTCTCGGAATTCCGCTGACATATAAAAATGCTTCGGAAATCTTGCATTGTTCTCGGCATTCCGCTGACGTTTAAAAATGCTTCGGAACTCTTCAATTGTTCTCGGAATTCTGCCGAACTTTTAAAATGCTTTGGAACTCTTCCATTGCTCTCGGAATTCTGCTGAAGTTTAAAAATGCTTCAGAACTCTTCCATTGTTCTCGGAATTCTGCTGTAGTTTAAAAATGCTTCGGAACTCTTCCATTGTTCTCAGAATTCCGCTGACGTTTAAAAATGCTTCGGAAATCTTCCATTCTTTTCAAAATTCCGCTGACGTTTAAAAATGCTTCAGAACTCTTCCATTGTTCTCGGAATTCCGCTGACGTTTTAAAATGCTTCGGTACTCTTCCATTGTTCTCGGAATTCCGCTGACATATAAAAATGCTTCGGAACTCTTCCATTGTTCTCAGAATTCCGCTGATGTTTAAAAATGCTTCGGAAATCTTCCATTGTTTTCAAAATTCCGCTGATGTTTAAAAATGCTTCGGAAATCTTCCATTGTTTTCAAAATTCCGCTGACGTTTAAAAATGCTTCAGAACTCTTCCATTGTCCTCGGAATTCCGCTGACGTTTAAAAATGCTTTGGAACTCTTCCATTATTCTCGGAATTCTGCTGAAGTTTAAAAATGCTTCGGAACTCTTCCATTGTTCTCAGAATTCCGCTGACGTTTAAAAATGCTTCTTTACTCTTCCATTGTTCTCGGAATTCCGCTGACATATAAAAATGCTTCGGAAATCTTGCATTGTTCTCGGCATTCCGCTGACGTTTAAAAATGCTTCGGAACTCGTCAATTGTTCTCGGAATTCTGCTGAACTTTTAAAATGCTTTGGAACTCTTCCATTGCTCTCGGAATTCTGCTGAAGTTTAAAAATGCTTCAGAACTCTTCCATTGTTTTCGCAATTCTGCTGAAGTTTAAAAATGCTTCGGAACTCTTCCATTGTTCTCAGAATTCCACTGACGCTTAAAAATGCTTCAGAACTCTTCCATTGTTCTCGGAATTCCGCTGACGTTTAATAATGCTTCGCAACTTTTTCATTGTTCTCGGAATTCTGCTGATGGTTAAAAATGCTTCGGAACTCTTCCATTGTTCTCGGAATTCTGCTGAAGTTTAAAAATGCTTCGGAACTCTTTCATTGTTCTCAGAATTCCGCTGACATTTAAAAATGCTTTGGTACTCTTCCATTGTTCTCGGAATTCCGCTGACATATAAAAATGCTTCGGAAATCTTGCATTGTTCTCGGCATTCCGCTGACGTTTAAAAATGCTTCGGAACTCTTCAATTGTTCTCGGAATTCTGCTGAACTTTTAAAATGCTTTGGAACTCTTCCATTGCTCTCGGAATTCCGCTGACGTTTAAAAATGCTTTGGAACTCTTCCATTGTTCTCGGAATTCCGCTGACGTTTAAAAATGCTTTGGAACTCTTCCATTGTTCTTGGAATTCTGCTGAAGTTTAAAAATGCTTCGGAACTCTTCCATTGTTCTCGGAGTTCCACTGACATATAAAAATGCTTCGGAAATCTTGCATTGTTCTCGGCATTCCGCTGACGTTTAAAAATGCTTCGGAACTCTTCAATTGTTCTCGGAATTCTGCTGAACTTTTAAAATGCTTTGGAACTCTTCCATTGATCTCGGAATTCTGCTGAAGTTTAAAAATGCTTCGGAACTCTTCCATTGTTCTCGGAATTCTGCTGAAGTTTAAAAATGTTTTGGAACTCTTCCATTGTTCTCAGAATTCCGCTGACGTTTAAAAATGCTTCGGAAATCTTCCATTGTTTTCAAAATTCCGCTGACATATAAAAATGCTTCGGAAATCTTGCATTGTTCTCGGCATTCCGCTGACGTTTAAAAATGCTTCAGATTCCTTCAATTGTTCTCGGAATTCTGCTGAACTTTTAAAATGCTTTGGAACTCTTCCATTGCTCTCGGAATTTTGCTGAAGTTTAAAAATGCTTCGGAACTCTTCCATTGTTCTCGGAATTCTGCTGAAGTTTAAAAATGCTTCGGAACTCTTCCATTGTTCTCGGAATTCCGTTGAAGTTTAAAAATGCTTCGAAACTCTTCCATTGTTCTCGGAATTCTGCTGAAGTTTAAAAATGCTTCGGAACTCTTCCATTGTTCTCAGAATTCCGCTAACGTTTAAAAATGCTTCGGAAATCTTCCATTGTTTTCAAAATTCCGCTGACGCTTAAAAATGCTTCAGAACTCTTCCATTGTTCTCGGAATTCCGCTGACGTTTAATAATGCTTCGCAACTCTTTCATTGTACTCGGAATTCCGCTAACGTTTAAAAATGCTTCGGAACTCTTCCATTGTTCTCGGAATTCCGTTGAAGTTTAAAAATGCTTCGAAACTCTTCCATTGTTCTGGGAATTCTGCTGAAGTTTAAAAATGCTTCAGAACTCTTCCATTGTTCTCGGAATTCCGCTGATGTTTAATAATGCTTCGCAACTCTTTCATTGTTCTCGGAATTCCGCTGATGTTTAAAAATGCTTCGGAACTCTTCCATTGTTCTCGGAATTCTGTTGAAGTTTAAAAATGCTTCTAAACTCTTCCATTGTTCTCGGAATTCTGCAGAAGTTTAAAAATGCTTCGGAACTCTTCCATTGTTCTCGGAATTCCGCTGACATATAAAAATGCTTCGGAAATCTTGCATTGTTCTCGGCATTCCGCTGACGTTTAAAAATGCTTCGGAACTCTTCAATTGTTCTCGGAATTCTGCTGAACTTTTAAAAAGCTTTGGAACTCTTCCATTGCTCTCGCAATTCTGCTGACGTTTAAAAATGCTTTGGAACTCTTCCATTGTTCTCGGAATTCTGCTGACGTTTAAAAATGCTTCGGAACTCTTCCATTGTTCTCGGAATTCCGCTGACGTTTAAAAATGCTTCACAACTCTTCCATTGTTCTCGGAATTCCGCTGACTTTTAAAAATACTTCGAAACTCTTCCATTGTTCTCCAAATTCCGCTGAAGTTTAAAAATGCTTCGGAACTCTTCCATTGTTCTCAGAATTCCGCTGACGTTTAAAAATGCTTAGGAAATCTTCCATTGTTTTCAAAATTCCTCTGACGTTTAAAAATGCTTCAGAACTCTTCCATTGTTCTCGGAATTCCGCTGACGTTTAAAAATGCTTCGGAACTCTTCCATTGTTCTCAGAATTCCGCTGACGTTTAAAAATGCTTCGATACTCTTCCATTGTTCTCGGAATTCCACTGACATATAAAAATGCTTCGGAAATCTTGCATTGTTCTCGGCATTCCGCTGACGTTTAAAAATGCTTCGGAACTCTTCAATTGTTCTCGGAATTCTGCTGAACTTTTAAAATGCTTTGGAACTCTTCCATTGCTCTCGGAATTCTGCTGAAGTTTAAAAATGTTTTGGAACTCTTCCATTGTTCTCAGAATTCCGCTGACGTTTAAAAATGCTTCGGAAATCTTCCATTGTTTTCAAAATTCCGCTGACATATAAAAATGCTTCGGAAATCTTGCATTGTTCTCGGCATTCCGCTGACATTTAAAAATGCTTCAGATTCCTTCAATTGTTCTCGGAATTCTGCTGAACTTTTAAAATGCTTTGGAACTCTTCCATTGCTCTCGCAATTCTGCTGACGTTTAAAAATGCTTCGGAACTCTTCCATTGTTCTCGGAATTCTGCTGAAGTTTAAAAATGCTTCGGAACTCTTCCATTGTTCTCGGAATTCCGTTGAAGTTTAAAAATGCTTCGAAACTCTTCCATTGTTCTCGGAATTCTGCTGAAGTTTAAAAATGCTTCGGAACTCTTCCATTGTTCTCAGAATTCCGCTAACGTTTAAAAATGCTTCGGAAATCTTCCATTGTTTTCAAAATTCCGCTGACGCTTAAAAATGCTTCAGAACTCTTCCATTGTTCTCTGAATTCCGCTGACGTTTAATAATGCTTCGCAACTCTTTCATTGTACTCGGAATTCCGCTAACGTTTAAAAATGCTTCGGAACTCTTCCATTGTTCTCGGAATTCCGTTGAAGTTTAAAAATGCTTCGAAACTCTTCCATTGTTCTGGGAATTCTGCTGAAGTTTAAAAATGCTTCAGAACTCTTCCATTGTTCTCGGAATTCCGTTGACGTTTAATAATGCTTCGCAACTTTTTCATTGTTCTCGGAATTCTGCTGATGGTTAAAAATGCTTCGGAACTCTTCCATTGTTCTCGGAATTCCGTTGAAGTTTAAAAATGCTTCGAAACTCTTCCATTGTTCTCGGAATTCTGCTGAAGTTTAAAAATGCTTCGGAACTCTTTCATTGTTCTCAGAATTCCGCTGACATTTAAAAATGCTTTGGTACTCTTCCATTGTTCTCGGAATTCCGCTGACATATAAAAATGCTTCGGAAATCTTGCATTGTTCTCGGCATTCAGCTGACGTTTAAAAATGCTTCGGAACTCTTCAATTGTTCTCGGAATTCTGCTGAACTTTTAAAATGCTTTGGAACTCTTCCATTGCTCTCGGAATTCTGCTGAAGTTTAAAAATGCTTCAGAACTCTTACATTGTTCTCGGAATTCTGCTGAAGTTTAAAAATGCTTCGGTACTCTTCCATTGTTCTCGGAATTCCGCTGACATATAAAAATGCTTCGGAAATCTTGCATTGTTCTCGGCATTCCGCTGACGTTTAAAAATGCTTCGGAACTCTTCCATTGTTCTCAGAATTCCGCTGACGTTTAAAAATGCTTAGGAAATCTTCAATTGTTTTCAAAATTCCGCTGACGTTTAAAAATGCTTCAGAACTCTTCCATTGTTCTCGGAATTCCGCTGACGTTTAAAAATGCTTTGGAACTCTTCCATTGTTCTTGGAATTCTGCTGAAGTTTAAAAATGCTTCGGAACTCTTCCATTGTTCTCAGAATTCCACTGACGCTTAAAAATGCTTCAGAACTCTTCCATTGTTCTCGGAATTCCGCTGACGTTTAATAATGCTTCGCAACTTTTTCATTGTTCTCGGAATTCTGCTGATGGTTAAAAATGCTTCGGAACTCTTCCATTGTTCTCGGAATTCCGTTGAAGTTTAAAAATGCTTCGAAACTCTTCCATTGTTCTCGGAATTCTGCTGAAGTTTAAAAATGCTTCGGAACTCTTTCATTGTTCTCAGAATTCCGCTGACATTTAAAAATGCTTTGGTACTCTTCCATTGTTCTCGGAATTCCGCTGACATATAAAAATGCTTCGGAAATCTTGCATTGTTCTCGGCATTCCGCTGAAGTTTAAAAATGCTTCGGAACTCTTCAATTGTTCTCGGAATTCTGCTGAACTTTTAAAATGCTTTGGAACTCTTCCATTGCTCTCGGAATTCTGCTGAAGTTTAAAAATGCTTCAGAACTCTTACATTGTTCTCGGAATTCTGCTGAATTTTAAAAATGCTTCGGTACTCTTCCATTGTTCTCGGAATTCCGCTGACATATAAAAATGCTTTGGAAATCTTGCATTGTTCTCGGCATTCCGCTGACGTTTAAAAATGCTTCAGAACTCTTCCATTGTTCTCAGAATTCCGCTGACGTTTAAAAATGCTTTGGAACTCTTCCATTGTTCTCGGAATTCCGCTGACGTTTAAAAATGCTTTGGAACTCTTCCATTGTTCTTGGAATTCTGCTGAAGTTTAAAAATGCTTCGGAACTCTTCCATTGTTCTCGGAGTTCCACTGACATATAAAAATGCTTCGGAAATCTTGCATTGTTCTCGGCATTCCGCTGACGTTTAAAAATGCTTCGGAACTCTTCAATTGTTCTCGGAATTCTGCTGAACTTTTAAAATGCTTTGGAACTCTTCCATTGCTCTCGGAATTCTGCTGAAGTTTAAAAATGCTTCGGAACTCTTCCATTGTTCTCGGAATTCTGCTGAAGTTTAAAAATGTTTTGGTACTCTTCCATTGTTCTCAGAATTCCGCTGACGTTTAAAAATGCTTCGGAAATCTTCCATTGTTTTCAAAATTCCGCTGACATATAAAAATGCTTCGGAAATCTTGCATTGTTCTCGGCATTCCGCTGACGTTTAAAAATGCTTCAGATTCCTTCAATTGTTCTCGGAATTCTGCTGAACTTTTAAACTGCTTTGGAACTCTTCCATTGCTCTCGGAATTTTGCTGAAGTTTAAAAATGCTTCGGAACTCTTCCATTGTTCTCGGAATTCTGCTGAAGTTTAAAAATGCTTCGGAACTCTTCCATTGTTCTCGGAATTCCGTTGAAGTTTAAAAATGCTTCGAAACTCTTCCATTGTTCTCGGAATTCTGCTGAAGTTTAAAAATGCTTCGGAACTCTTCCATTGTTCTCAGAATTCCGCTAACGTTTAAAAATGCTTCGGAAATCTTCCATTGTTTTCAAAATTCCGCTGACGCTTAAAAATGCTTCAGAACTCTTCCATTGTTCTCGGAATTCCGCTGACGTTTAATAATGCTTCGCAACTCTTTCATTGTACTCGGAATTCCGCTAACGTTTAAAAATGCTTCGGAACTCTTCCATTGTTCTCGGAATTCCGTTGAAGTTTAAAAATGCTTCGAAACTCTTCCATTGTTCTCGGAATTCTGCAGAAGTTTAAAAATGCTTCGGAACTCTTCCATTGTTCTCGGAATTCCGCTGACATATAAAAATGCTTCACAACTCTTCCATTGTTCTCGGAATTCCGCTGACTTTTAAAAATACTTCGAAACTCTTCCATTGTTCTCCAAATTCCGCTGAAGTTTAAAAATGCTTCGGAACTCTTCCATTGTTCTCAGAATTCCGCTGACGTTTAAAAATGCTTAGGAAATCTTCCATTGTTTTCAAAATTCCTCTGACGTTTAAAAATGCTTCAGAACTCTTCCATTGTTCTCGGAATTCCGCTGACGTTTAAAAATGCTTCGGAACTCTTCCATTGTTCTCAGAATTCCGCTGACGTTTAAAAATGCTTCGATACTCTTCCATTGTTCTCGGAATTCCACTGACATATAAAAATGCTTCGGAAATCTTGCATTGTTCTCGGCATTCCGCTGACGTTTAAAAATGCTTCGGAACTCTTCAATTGTTCTCGGAATTCTGCTGAACTTTTAAAATGCTTTGGAACTCTTCCATTGCTCTCGGAATTCTGCTGAAGTTTAAAAATGTTTTGGAACTCTTCCATTGTTCTCAGAATTCCGCTGACGTTTAAAAATGCTTCGGAAATCTTCCATTGTTTTCAAAATTCCGCTGACATATAAAAATGCTTCGGAAATCTTGCATTGTTCTCGGCATTCCGCTGACATTTAAAAATGCTTCAGATTCCTTCAATTGTTCTCGGAATTCTGCTGAACTTTTAAAATGCTTTGGAACTCTTCCATTGCTCTCGCAATTCTGCTGACGTTTAAAAATGCTTCGGAACTCTTCCATTGTTCTCGGAATTCTGCTGAAGTTTAAAAATGCTTCGGAACTCTTCCATTGTTCTCGGAATTCCGTTGAAGTTTAAAAATGCTTCGAAACTCTTCCATTGTTCTCGGAATTCTGCTGAAGTTTAAAAATGCTTCGGAACTCTTCCATTGTTCTCAGAATTCCGCTAACGTTTAAAAATGCTTCGGAAATCTTCCATTGTTTTCAAAATTCCGCTGACGCTTAAAAATGCTTCAGAACTCTTCCATTGTTCTCTGAATTCCGCTGACGTTTAATAATGCTTCGCAACTCTTTCATTGTACTCGGAATTCCGCTAACGTTTAAAAATGCTTCGGAACTCTTCCATTGTTCTCGGAATTCCGTTGAAGTTTAAAAATGCTTCGAAACTCTTCCATTGTTCTGGGAATTCTGCTGAAGTTTAAAAATGCTTCAGAACTCTTCCATTGTTCTCGGAATTCCGTTGACGTTTAATAATGCTTCGCAACTTTTTCATTGTTCTCGGAATTCTGCTGATGGTTAAAAATGCTTCGGAACTCTTCCATTGTTCTCGGAATTCCGTTGAAGTTTAAAAATGCTTCGAAACTCTTCCATTGTTCTCGGAATTCTGCTGAAGTTTAAAAATGCTTCGGAACTCTTTCATTGTTCTCAGAATTCCGCTGACATTTAAAAATGCTTTGGTACTCTTCCATTGTTCTCGGAATTCCGCTGACATATAAAAATGCTTCGGAAATCTTGCATTGTTCTCGGCATTCAGCTGACGTTTAAAAATGCTTCGGAACTCTTCAATTGTTCTCGGAATTCTGCTGAACTTTTAAAATGCTTTGGAACTCTTCCATTGCTCTCGGAATTCTGCTGAAGTTTAAAAATGCTTCAGAACTCTTACATTGTTCTCGGAATTCTGCTGAAGTTTAAAAATGCTTCGGTACTCTTCCATTGTTCTCGGAATTCCGCTGACATATAAAAATGCTTCGGAAATCTTGCATTGTTCTCGGCATTCCGCTGACGTTTAAAAATGCTTCGGAACTCTTCCATTGTTCTCAGAATTCCGCTGACGTTTAAAAATGCTTAGGAAATCTTCAATTGTTTTCAAAATTCCGCTGACGTTTAAAAATGCTTCAGAACTCTTCCATTGTTCTCGGAATTCCGCTGACGTTTAAAAATGCTTTGGAACTCTTCCATTGTTCTTGGAATTCTGCTGAAGTTTAAAAATGCATCGGAACTCTTCCATTGTTCTCAGAATTCCACTGACGCTTAAAAATGCTTCAGAACTCTTCCATTGTTCTCGGAATTCCGCTGACGTTTAATAATGCTTCGCAACTTTTTCATTGTTCTCGGAATTCTGCTGATGGTTAAAAATGCTTCGGAACTCTTCCATTGTTCTCGGAATTCCGTTGAAGTTTAAAAATGCTTCGAAACTCTTCCATTGTTCTCGGAATTCTGCTGAAGTTTAAAAATGCTTCGGAACTCTTTCATTGTTCTCAGAATTCCGCTGACATTTAAAAATGCTTTGGTACTCTTCCATTGTTCTCGGAATTCCGCTGACATATAAAAATGCTTCGGAAATCTTGCATTGTTCTCGGCATTCCGCTGAAGTTTAAAAATGCTTCGGAACTCTTCAATTGTTCTCGGAATTCTGCTGAACTTTTAAAATGCTTTGGAACTCTTCCATTGCTCTCGGAATTCTGCTGAAGTTTAAAAATGCTTCAGAACTCTTACATTGTTCTCGGAATTCTGCTGAATTTTAAAAATGCTTCGGTACTCTTCCATTGTTCTCGGAATTCCGCTGACATATAAAAATGCTTTGGAAATCTTGCATTGTTCTCGGCATTCCGCTGACGTTTAAAAATGCTTCAGAACTCTTCCATTGTTCTCAGAATTCCGCTGACGTTTAAAAATGCTTTGGAACTCTTCCATTGTTCTCGGAATTCCGCTGACGTTTAAAAATGCTTTGGAACTCTTCCATTGTTTTTGGAATTCTGCTGAAGTTTAAAAATGCTTCGGAACTCTTCCATTGTTCTCGGAGTTCCACTGACATATAAAAATGCTTCGGAAATCTTGCATTGTTCTCGGCATTCCGCTGACGTTTAAAAATGCTTCGGAACTCTTCAATTGTTCTCGGAATTCTGCTGAACTTTTAAAATGCTTTGGAACTCTTCCATTGCTCTCGGAATTCTGCTGAAGTTTAAAAATGCTTCGGAACTCTTCCATTGTTCTCGGAATTCTGCTGAAGTTTAAAAATGTTTTGGAACTCTTCCATTGTTCTCAGAATTCCGCTGACGTTTAAAAATGCTTCGGAAATCTTCCATTGTTTTCAAAATTCCGCTGACATATAAAAATGCTTCGGAAATCTTGCATTGTTCTCGGCATTCCGCTGACGTTTAAAAATGCTTCAGATTCCTTCAATTGTTCTCGGAATTCTGCTGAACTTTTAAAATGCTTTGGAACTCTTCCATTGCTCTCGGAATTTTGCTGAAGTTTAAAAATGCTTCGGAACTCTTCCATTGTTCTCGGAATTCTGCTGAAGTTTAAAAATGCTTCGGAACTCTTCCATTGTTCTCGGAATTCCGTTGAAGTTTAAAAATGCTTCGAAACTCTTCCATTGTTCTCGGAATTCTGCTGAAGTTTAAAAATGCTTCGGAACTCTTCCATTGTTCTCAGAATTCCGCTAACGTTTAAAAATGCTTCGGAAATCTTCCATTGTTTTCAAAATTCCGCTGACGCTTAAAAATGCTTCAGAACTCTTCCATTGTTCTCGGAATTCCGCTGACGTTTAATAATGCTTCGCAACTCTTTCATTGTACTCGGAATTCCGCTAACGTTTAAAAATGCTTCGGAACTCTTCCATTGTTCTCGGAATTCCGTTGAAGTTTAAAAATGCTTCGAAACTCTTCCATTGTTCTCGGAATTCTGCAGAAGTTTAAAAATGCTTCGGAACTCTTCCATTGTTCTCGGAATTCCGCTGACATATAAAAATGCTTCGGAAATCTTGCATTGTTCTCGGCATTCCGCTGACGTTTAAAAATGCTTCGGAACTCTTCAATTGTTCTCGGAATTCTGCTGAACTTTTAAAAAGCTTTGGAACTCTTCCATTGCTCTCGCAATTCTGCTGACGTTTAAAAATGCTTTGGAACTCTTCCATTGTTCTCGGAATTCTGCTGACGTTTAAAAATGCTTCGGAACTCTTCCATTGTTCTCGGAATTCCGCTGACGTTTAAAAATGCTTCACAACTCTTCCATTGTTCTCGGAATTCCGCTGACTTTTAAAAATACTTCGAAACTCTTCCATTGTTCTCCAAATTCCGCTGAAGTTTAGAAATGCTTCGGAACTCTTCCATTGTTCTCAGAATTCCGCTGACGTTTAAAAATGCTTAGGAAATCTTCCATTGTTTTCAAAATTCCTCTGACGTTTAAAAATGCGTCAGAACTCTTCCATTGTTCTCGGAATTCCGCTGACGTTTAAAAATGCTTTGGAACTCTTCCATTGTTCTTGGAATTCTGCTGAAGTTTAAAAATGCTTCGGAACTCTTCCATTGTTCTCAGAATTCCGCTGACGTTTAAAAATGCTTCGATACTCTTCCATTGTTCTCGGAATTCCACTGACATATAAAAATGCTTCGGAAATCTTGCATTGTTCTCGGCATTCCGCTGACGTTTAAAAATGCTTCGGAACTCTTCAATTGTTCTCGGAATTCTGCTGAACTTTTAAAATGCTTTGGAACTCTTCCATTGCTCTCGGAATTCTGCTGAAGTTTAAAAATGTTTTGGAACTCTTCCATTGTTCTCAGAATTCCGCTGACGTTTAAAAATGCTTCGGAAATCTTCCATTGTTTTCAAAATTCCGCTGACATATAAAAATGCTTCGGAAATCTTGCATTGTTCTCGGCATTCCGCTGACATTTAAAAATGCTTCAGATTCCTTCAATTGTTCTCGGAATTCTGCTGAACTTTTAAAATGCTTTGGAACTCTTCCATTGCTCTCGCAATTCTGCTGACGTTTAAAAATGCTTCGGAACTCTTCCATTGTTCTCGGAATTCTGCTGAAGTTTAAAAATGCTTCGGAACTCTTCCATTGTTCTCGGAATTCCGTTGAAGTTTAAAAATGCTTCGAAACTCTTCCATTGTTCTCGGAATTCTGCTGAAGTTTAAAAATGCTTCGGAACTCTTCCATTGTTCTCAGAATTCCGCTAACGTTTAAAAATGCTTCGGAAATCTTCCATTGTTTTCAAAATTCCGCTGACGCTTAAAAATGCTTCAGAACTCTTCCATTGTTCTCTGAATTCCGCTGACGTTTAATAATGCTTCGCAACTCTTTCATTGTACTCGGAATTCCGCTAACGTTTAAAAATGCTTCGGAACTCTTCCATTGTTCTCGGAATTCCGTTGAAGTTTAAAAATGCTTCGAAACTCTTCCATTGTTCTGGGAATTCTGCTGAAGTTTAAAAATGCTTCAGAACTCTTCCATTGTTCTCGGAATTCCGTTGACGTTTAATAATGCTTCGCAACTTTTTCATTGTTCTCGGAATTCTGCTGATGGTTAAAAATGCTTCGGAACTCTTCCATTGTTCTCGGAATTCCGTTGAAGTTTAAAAATGCTTCGAAACTCTTCCATTGTTCTCGGAATTCTGCTGAAGTTTAAAAATGCTTCGGAACTCTTTCATTGTTCTCAGAATTCCGCTGACATTTAAAAATGCTTCGGAAATCTTCCATTGTTTTCAAAATTCCGCTGACGCTTAAAAATGCTTCAGAACTCTTCCATTGTTCTCGGAATTCCGCTGACGTTTAATAATGCTTCGCAACTCTTTCATTGTACTCGGAATTCCGCTAACGTTTAAAAATGCTTCGGAACTCTTCCATTGTTCTCGGAATTCCGTTGAAGTTTAAAAATGCTTCGAAACTCTTCCATTGTTCTGGGAATTCTGCTGAAGTTTAAAAATGCTTCAGAACTCTTCCATTGTTCTCGGAATTCCGCTGACGTTTAATAATGCTTCGCAACTCTTTCATTGTTCTCGGAATTCCGCTGATGTTTAAAAATGCTTCGGAACTCTTCCATTGTTCTCGGAATTCTGTTGAAGTTTAAAAATGCTTCGGAACTCTTCCATTGTTCTCGGAATTCCGCTGACATATAAAAATGCTTCGGAAATCTTGCATTGTTCTCGGCATTCCGCTGACGTTTAAAAATGCTTCGGAACTCTTCAATTGTTCTCGGAATTCTGCTGAACTTTTAAAAAGCTTTGGAACTCTTCCATTGCTCTCGCAATTCTGCTGACGTTTAAAAATGCTTTGGAACTCTTCCATTGTTCTCGGAATTCTGCTGACGTTTAAAAATGCTTCGGAACTCTTCCATTGTTCTCGGAATTCCGCTGACGTTTAAAAATGCTTCACAACTCTTCCATTGTTCTCGGAATTCCGCTGACTTTTAAAAATACTTCGAAACTCTTCCATTGTTCTCCAAATTCCGCTGAAGTTTAAAAATGCTTCGGAACTCTTCCATTGTTCTCAGAATTCCGCTGACGTTTAAAAATGCTTAGGAAATCTTCCATTGTTTTCAAAATTCCTCTGACGTTTAAAAATGCTTCAGAACTCTTCCATTGTTCTCGGAATTCCGCTGACGTTTAAAAATGCTTCGGAACTCTTCCATTGTTCTCAGAATTCCGCTGACGTTTAAAAATGCTTCGATACTCTTCCATTGTTCTCGGAATTCCACTGACATATAAAAATGCTTCGGAAATCTTGCATTGTTCTCGGCATTCCGCTGACGTTTAAAAATGCTTCGGAACTCTTCAATTGTTCTCGGAATTCTGCTGAACTTTTAAAATGCTTTGGAACTCTTCCATTGCTCTCGGAATTCTGCTGAAGTTTAAAAATGTTTTGGAACTCTTCCATTGTTCTCAGAATTCCGCTGACGTTTAAAAATGCTTCGGAAATCTTCCATTGTTTTCAAAATTCCGCTGACATATAAAAATGCTTCGGAAATCTTGCATTGTTCTCGGCATTCCGCTGACATTTAAAAATGCTTCAGATTCCTTCAATTGTTCTCGGAATTCTGCTGAACTTTTAAAATGCTTTGGAACTCTTCCATTGCTCTCGCAATTCTGCTGACGTTTAAAAATGCTTCGGAACTCTTCCATTGTTCTCGGAATTCTGCTGAAGTTTAAAAATGCTTCGGAACTCTTCCATTGTTCTCGGAATTCCGTTGAAGTTTAAAAATGCTTCGAAACTCTTCCATTGTTCTCGGAATTCTGCTGAAGTTTAAAAATGCTTCGGAACTCTTCCATTGTTCTCAGAATTCCGCTAACGTTTAAAAATGCTTCGGAAATCTTCCATTGTTTTCAAAATTCCGCTGACGCTTAAAAATGCTTCAGAACTCTTCCATTGTTCTCTGAATTCCGCTGACGTTTAATAATGCTTCGCAACTCTTTCATTGTACTCGGAATTCCGCTAACGTTTAAAAATGCTTCGGAACTCTTCCATTGTTCTCGGAATTCCGTTGAAGTTTAAAAATGCTTCGAAACTCTTCCATTGTTCTGGGAATTCTGCTGAAGTTTAAAAATGCTTCAGAACTCTTCCATTGTTCTCGGAATTCCGTTGACGTTTAATAATGCTTCGCAACTTTTTCATTGTTCTCGGAATTCTGCTGATGGTTAAAAATGCTTCGGAACTCTTCCATTGTTCTCGGAATTCCGTTGAAGTTTAAAAATGCTTCGAAACTCTTCCATTGTTCTCGGAATTCTGCTGAAGTTTAAAAATGCTTCGGAACTCTTTCATTGTTCTCAGAATTCCGCTGACATTTAAAAATGCTTCGGAAATCTTCCATTGTTTTCAAAATTCCGCTGACGCTTAAAAATGCTTCAGAACTCTTCCATTGTTCTCGGAATTCCGCTGACGTTTAATAATGCTTCGCAACTCTTTCATTGTACTCGGAATTCCGCTAACGTTTAAAAATGCTTCGGAACTCTTCCATTGTTCTCGGAATTCCGTTGAAGTTTAA
Organism: Phyllobates terribilis; assembly: GCF_046119375.1. Lineage (NCBI taxonomy): Eukaryota > Metazoa > Chordata > Amphibia > Anura > Dendrobatidae > Phyllobates > Phyllobates terribilis. The sequence goes on from NW_027362782.1 coordinate 19,147,159, forward strand.
AAATGCTTCGAAACTCTTCCATTGTTCTGGGAATTCTGCTGAAGTTTAAAAATGCTTCAGAACTCTTCCATTGTTCTCGGAATTCCGCTGACGTTTAATAATGCTTCGCAACTCTTTCATTGTTCTCGGAATTCCGCTGATGTTTAAAAATGCTTCGGAACTCTTCCATTGTTCTCGGAATTCTGTTGAAGTTTAAAAATGCTTCTAAACTCTTCCATTGTTCTCGGAATTCTGCAGAAGTTTAAAAATGCTTCGGAACTCTTCCATTGTTCTCGGAATTCCGCTGACATATAAAAATGCTTCGGAAATCTTGCATTGTTCTCGGCATTCCGCTGACGTTTAAAAATGCTTCGGAACTCTTCAATTGTTCTCGGAATTCTGCTGAACTTTTAAAAAGCTTTGGAACTCTTCCATTGCTCTCGCAATTCTGCTGACGTTTAAAAATGCTTTGGAACTCTTCCATTGTTCTCGGAATTCTGCTGACGTTTAAAAATGCTTCGGAACTCTTCCATTGTTCTCGGAATTCCGCTGACGTTTAAAAATGCTTCACAACTCTTCCATTGTTCTCGGAATTCCGCTGACTTTTAAAAATACTTCGAAACTCTTCCATTGTTCTCCAAATTCCGCTGAAGTTTAAAAATGCTTCGGAACTCTTCCATTGTTCTCAGAATTCCGCTGACGTTTAAAAATGCTTAGGAAATCTTCCATTGTTTTCAAAATTCCTCTGACGTTTAAAAATGCTTCAGAACTCTTCCATTGTTCTCGGAATTCCGCTGACGTTTAAAAATGCTTCGGAACTCTTCCATTGTTCTCAGAATTCCGCTGACGTTTAAAAATGCTTCGATACTCTTCCATTGTTCTCGGAATTCCACTGACATATAAAAATGCTTCGGAAATCTTGCATTGTTCTCGGCATTCCGCTGACGTTTAAAAATGCTTCGGAACTCTTCAATTGTTCTCGGAATTCTGCTGAACTTTTAAAATGCTTTGGAACTCTTCCATTGCTCTCGGAATTCTGCTGAAGTTTAAAAATGTTTTGGAACTCTTCCATTGTTCTCAGAATTCCGCTGACGTTTAAAAATGCTTCGGAAATCTTCCATTGTTTTCAAAATTCCGCTGACATATAAAAATGCTTCGGAAATCTTGCATTGTTCTCGGCATTCCGCTGACATTTAAAAATGCTTCAGATTCCTTCAATTGTTCTCGGAATTCTGCTGAACTTTTAAAATGCTTTGGAACTCTTCCATTGCTCTCGCAATTCTGCTGACGTTTAAAAATGCTTCGGAACTCTTCCATTGTTCTCGGAATTCTGCTGAAGTTTAAAAATGCTTCGGAACTCTTCCATTGTTCTCGGAATTCCGTTGAAGTTTAAAAATGCTTCGAAACTCTTCCATTGTTCTCGGAATTCTGCTGAAGTTTAAAAATGCTTCGGAACTCTTCCATTGTTCTCAGAATTCCGCTAACGTTTAAAAATGCTTCGGAAATCTTCCATTGTTTTCAAAATTCCGCTGACGCTTAAAAATGCTTCAGAACTCTTCCATTGTTCTCTGAATTCCGCTGACGTTTAATAATGCTTCGCAACTCTTTCATTGTACTCGGAATTCCGCTAACGTTTAAAAATGCTTCGGAACTCTTCCATTGTTCTCGGAATTCCGTTGAAGTTTAAAAATGCTTCGAAACTCTTCCATTGTTCTGGGAATTCTGCTGAAGTTTAAAAATGCTTCAGAACTCTTCCATTGTTCTCGGAATTCCGTTGACGTTTAATAATGCTTCGCAACTTTTTCATTGTTCTCGGAATTCTGCTGATGGTTAAAAATGCTTCGGAACTCTTCCATTGTTCTCGGAATTCCGTTGAAGTTTAAAAATGCTTCGAAACTCTTCCATTGTTCTCGGAATTCTGCTGAAGTTTAAAAATGCTTCGGAACTCTTTCATTGTTCTCAGAATTCCGCTGACATTTAAAAATGCTTTGGTACTCTTCCATTGTTCTCGGAATTCCGCTGACATATAAAAATGCTTCGGAAATCTTGCATTGTTCTCGGCATTCAGCTGACGTTTAAAAATGCTTCGGAACTCTTCAATTGTTCTCGGAATTCTGCTGAACTTTTAAAATGCTTTGGAACTCTTCCATTGCTCTCGGAATTCTGCTGAAGTTTAAAAATGCTTCAGAACTCTTACATTGTTCTCGGAATTCTGCTGAAGTTTAAAAATGCTTCGGTACTCTTCCATTGTTCTCGGAATTCCGTTGAAGTTTAAAAATGCTTCGAAACTCTTCCATTGTTCTCGGAATTCTGCTGAAGTTTAAAAATGCTTCGGAACTCTTTCATTGTTCTCAGAATTCCGCTGACATTTAAAAATGCTTCGGAAATCTTCCATTGTTTTCAAAATTCCGCTGACGCTTAAAAATGCTTCAGAACTCTTCCATTGTTCTCGGAATTCCGCTGACGTTTAATAATGCTTCGCAACTCTTTCATTGTACTCGGAATTCCGCTAACGTTTAAAAATGCTTCGGAACTCTTCCATTGTTCTCGGAATTCCGTTGAAGTTTAAAAATGCTTCGAAACTCTTCCATTGTTCTGGGAATTCTGCTGAAGTTTAAAAATGCTTCAGAACTCTTCCATTGTTCTCGGAATTCCGCTGACGTTTAATAATGCTTCGCAACTCTTTCATTGTTCTCGGAATTCCGCTGATGTTTAAAAATGCTTCGGAACTCTTCCATTGTTCTCGGAATTCTGTTGAAGTTTAAAAATGCTTCGGAACTCTTCCATTGTTCTCGGAATTCCGCTGACATATAAAAATGCTTCGGAAATCTTGCATTGTTCTCGGCATTCCGCTGACGTTTAAAAATGCTTCGGAACTCTTCAATTGTTCTCGGAATTCTGCTGAACTTTTAAAAAGCTTTGGAACTCTTCCATTGCTCTCGCAATTCTGCTGACGTTTAAAAATGCTTTGGAACTCTTCCATTGTTCTCGGAATTCTGCTGACGTTTAAAAATGCTTCGGAACTCTTCCATTGTTCTCGGAATTCCGCTGACGTTTAAAAATGCTTCACAACTCTTCCATTGTTCTCGGAATTCCGCTGACTTTTAAAAATACTTCGAAACTCTTCCATTGTTCTCCAAATTCCGCTGAAGTTTAAAAATGCTTCGGAACTCTTCCATTGTTCTCAGAATTCCGCTGACGTTTAAAAATGCTTAGGAAATCTTCCATTGTTTTCAAAATTCCTCTGACGTTTAAAAATGCTTCAGAACTCTTCCATTGTTCTCGGAATTCCGCTGACGTTTAAAAATGCTTCGGAACTCTTCCATTGTTCTCAGAATTCCGCTGACGTTTAAAAATGCTTCGATACTCTTCCATTGTTCTCGGAATTCCACTGACATATAAAAATGCTTCGGAAATCTTGCATTGTTCTCGGCATTCCGCTGACGTTTAAAAATGCTTCGGAACTCTTCAATTGTTCTCGGAATTCTGCTGAACTTTTAAAATGCTTTGGAACTCTTCCATTGCTCTCGGAATTCTGCTGAAGTTTAAAAATGTTTTGGAACTCTTCCATTGTTCTCAGAATTCCGCTGACGTTTAAAAATGCTTCGGAAATCTTCCATTGTTTTCAAAATTCCGCTGACATATAAAAATGCTTCGGAAATCTTGCATTGTTCTCGGCATTCCGCTGACATTTAAAAATGCTTCAGATTCCTTCAATTGTTCTCGGAATTCTGCTGAACTTTTAAAATGCTTTGGAACTCTTCCATTGCTCTCGCAATTCTGCTGACGTTTAAAAATGCTTCGGAACTCTTCCATTGTTCTCGGAATTCTGCTGAAGTTTAAAAATGCTTCGGAACTCTTCCATTGTTCTCGGAATTCCGTTGAAGTTTAAAAATGCTTCGAAACTCTTCCATTGTTCTCGGAATTCTGCTGAAGTTTAAAAATGCTTCGGAACTCTTCCATTGTTCTCAGAATTCCGCTAACGTTTAAAAATGCTTCGGAAATCTTCCATTGTTTTCAAAATTCCGCTGACGCTTAAAAATGCTTCAGAACTCTTCCATTGTTCTCTGAATTCCGCTGACGTTTAATAATGCTTCGCAACTCTTTCATTGTACTCGGAATTCCGCTAACGTTTAAAAATGCTTCGGAACTCTTCCATTGTTCTCGGAATTCCGTTGAAGTTTAAAAATGCTTCGAAACTCTTCCATTGTTCTGGGAATTCTGCTGAAGTTTAAAAATGCTTCAGAACTCTTCCATTGTTCTCGGAATTCCGTTGACGTTTAATAATGCTTCGCAACTTTTTCATTGTTCTCGGAATTCTGCTGATGGTTAAAAATGCTTCGGAACTCTTCCATTGTTCTCGGAATTCCGTTGAAGTTTAAAAATGCTTCGAAACTCTTCCATTGTTCTCGGAATTCTGCTGAAGTTTAAAAATGCTTCGGAACTCTTTCATTGTTCTCAGAATTCCGCTGACATTTAAAAATGCTTCGGAAATCTTCCATTGTTTTCAAAATTCCGCTGACGCTTAAAAATGCTTCAGAACTCTTCCATTGTTCTCGGAATTCCGCTGACGTTTAATAATGCTTCGCAACTCTTTCATTGTACTCGGAATTCCGCTAACGTTTAAAAATGCTTCGGAACTCTTCCATTGTTCTCGGAATTCCGTTGAAGTTTAAAAATGCTTCGAAACTCTTCCATTGTTCTGGGAATTCTGCTGAAGTTTAAAAATGCTTCAGAACTCTTCCATTGTTCTCGGAATTCCGCTGACGTTTAATAATGCTTCGCAACTCTTTCATTGTTCTCGGAATTCCGCTGATGTTTAAAAATGCTTCGGAACTCTTCCATTGTTCTCGGAATTCTGTTGAAGTTTAAAAATGCTTCTAAACTCTTCCATTGTTCTCGGAATTCTGCAGAAGTTTAAAAATGCTTCGGAACTCTTCCATTGTTCTCGGAATTCCGCTGACATATAAAAATGCTTCGGAAATCTTGCATTGTTCTCGGCATTCCGCTGACGTTTAAAAATGCTTCGGAACTCTTCAATTGTTCTCGGAATTCTGCTGAACTTTTAAAAAGCTTTGGAACTCTTCCATTGCTCTCGCAATTCTGCTGACGTTTAAAAATGCTTTGGAACTCTTCCATTGTTCTCGGAATTCTGCTGACGTTTAAAAATGCTTCGGAACTCTTCCATTGTTCTCGGAATTCCGCTGACGTTTAAAAATGCTTCACAACTCTTCCATTGTTCTCGGAATTCCGCTGACTTTTAAAAATACTTCGAAACTCTTCCATTGTTCTCCAAATTCCGCTGAAGTTTAAAAATGCTTCGGAACTCTTCCATTGTTCTCAGAATTCCGCTGACGTTTAAAAATGCTTAGGAAATCTTCCATTGTTTTCAAAATTCCTCTGACGTTTAAAAATGCTTCAGAACTCTTCCATTGTTCTCGGAATTCCGCTGACGTTTAAAAATGCTTCGGAACTCTTCCATTGTTCTCAGAATTCCGCTGACGTTTAAAAATGCTTCGATACTCTTCCATTGTTCTCGGAATTCCACTGACATATAAAAATGCTTCGGAAATCTTGCATTGTTCTCGGCATTCCGCTGACGTTTAAAAATGCTTCGGAACTCTTCAATTGTTCTCGGAATTCTGCTGAACTTTTAAAATGCTTTGGAACTCTTCCATTGCTCTCGGAATTCTGCTGAAGTTTAAAAATGTTTTGGAACTCTTCCATTGTTCTCAGAATTCCGCTGACGTTTAAAAATGCTTCGGAAATCTTCCATTGTTTTCAAAATTCCGCTGACATATAAAAATGCTTCGGAAATCTTGCATTGTTCTCGGCATTCCGCTGACATTTAAAAATGCTTCAGATTCCTTCAATTGTTCTCGGAATTCTGCTGAACTTTTAAAATGCTTTGGAACTCTTCCATTGCTCTCGCAATTCTGCTGACGTTTAAAAATGCTTCGGAACTCTTCCATTGTTCTCGGAATTCTGCTGAAGTTTAAAAATGCTTCGGAACTCTTCCATTGTTCTCGGAATTCCGTTGAAGTTTAAAAATGCTTCGAAACTCTTCCATTGTTCTCGGAATTCTGCTGAAGTTTAAAAATGCTTCGGAACTCTTCCATTGTTCTCAGAATTCCGCTAACGTTTAAAAATGCTTCGGAAATCTTCCATTGTTTTCAAAATTCCGCTGACGCTTAAAAATGCTTCAGAACTCTTCCATTGTTCTCTGAATTCCGCTGACGTTTAATAATGCTTCGCAACTCTTTCATTGTACTCGGAATTCCGCTAACGTTTAAAAATGCTTCGGAACTCTTCCATTGTTCTCGGAATTCCGTTGAAGTTTAAAAATGCTTCGAAACTCTTCCATTGTTCTGGGAATTCTGCTGAAGTTTAAAAATGCTTCAGAACTCTTCCATTGTTCTCGGAATTCCGTTGACGTTTAATAATGCTTCGCAACTTTTTCATTGTTCTCGGAATTCTGCTGATGGTTAAAAATGCTTCGGAACTCTTCCATTGTTCTCGGAATTCCGTTGAAGTTTAAAAATGCTTCGAAACTCTTCCATTGTTCTCGGAATTCTGCTGAAGTTTAAAAATGCTTCGGAACTCTTTCATTGTTCTCAGAATTCCGCTGACATTTAAAAATGCTTTGGTACTCTTCCATTGTTCTCGGAATTCCGCTGACATATAAAAATGCTTCGGAAATCTTGCATTGTTCTCGGCATTCAGCTGACGTTTAAAAATGCTTCGGAACTCTTCAATTGTTCTCGGAATTCTGCTGAACTTTTAAAATGCTTTGGAACTCTTCCATTGCTCTCGGAATTCTGCTGAAGTTTAAAAATGCTTCAGAACTCTTACATTGTTCTCGGAATTCTGCTGAAGTTTAAAAATGCTTCGGTACTCTTCCATTGTTCTCGGAATTCCGCTGACATATAAAAATGCTTCGGAAATCTTGCATTGTTCTCGGCATTCCGCTGACGTTTAAAAATGCTTCGGAACTCTTCCATTGTTCTCAGAATTCCGCTGACGTTTAAAAATGCTTAGGAAATCTTCAATTGTTTTCAAAATTCCGCTGACGTTTAAAAATGCTTCAGAACTCTTCCATTGTTCTCGGAATTCCGCTGACGTTTAAAAATGCTTTGGAACTCTTCCATTGTTCTTGGAATTCTGCTGAAGTTTAAAAATGCTTCGGAACTCTTCCATTGTTCTCAGAATTCCACTGACGCTTAAAAATGCTTCAGAACTCTTCCATTGTTCTCGGAATTCCGCTGACGTTTAATAATGCTTCGCAACTTTTTCATTGTTCTCGGAATTCTGCTGATGGTTAAAAATGCTTCGGAACTCTTCCATTGTTCTCGGAATTCCGTTGAAGTTTAAAAATGCTTCGAAACTCTTCCATTGTTCTCGGAATTCTGCTGAAGTTTAAAAATGCTTCGGAACTCTTTCATTGTTCTCAGAATTCCGCTGACATTTAAAAATGCTTTGGTACTCTTCCATTGTTCTCGGAATTCCGCTGACATATAAAAATGCTTCGGAAATCTTGCATTGTTCTCGGCATTCCGCTGAAGTTTAAAAATGCTTCGGAACTCTTCAATTGTTCTCGGAATTCTGCTGAACTTTTAAAATGCTTTGGAACTCTTCCATTGCTCTCGGAATTCTGCTGAAGTTTAAAAATGCTTCAGAACTCTTACATTGTTCTCGGAATTCTGCTGAATTTTAAAAATGCTTCGGTACTCTTCCATTGTTCTCGGAATTCCGCTGACATATAAAAATGCTTTGGAAATCTTGCATTGTTCTCGGCATTCCGCTGACGTTTAAAAATGCTTCAGAACTCTTCCATTGTTCTCAGAATTCCGCTGACGTTTAAAAATGCTTTGGAACTCTTCCATTGTTCTCGGAATTCCGCTGACGTTTAAAAATGCTTTGGAACTCTTCCATTGTTCTTGGAATTCTGCTGAAGTTTAAAAATGCTTCGGAACTCTTCCATTGTTCTCGGAGTTCCACTGACATATAAAAATGCTTCGGAAATCTTGCATTGTTCTCGGCATTCCGCTGACGTTTAAAAATGCTTCGGAACTCTTCAATTGTTCTCGGAATTCTGCTGAACTTTTAAAATGCTTTGGAACTCTTCCATTGCTCTCGGAATTCTGCTGAAGTTTAAAAATGCTTCGGAACTCTTCCATTGTTCTCGGAATTCTGCTGAAGTTTAAAAATGTTTTGGAACTCTTCCATTGTTCTCAGAATTCCGCTGACGTTTAAAAATGCTTCGGAAATCTTCCATTGTTTTCAAAATTCCGCTGACATATAAAAATGCTTCGGAAATCTTGCATTGTTCTCGGCATTCCGCTGACGTTTAAAAATGCTTCAGATTCCTTCAATTGTTCTCGGAATTCTGCTGAACTTTTAAAATGCTTTGGAACTCTTCCATTGCTCTCGGAATTTTGCTGAAGTTTAAAAATGCTTCGGAACTCTTCCATTGTTCTCGGAATTCTGCTGAAGTTTAAAAATGCTTCGGAACTCTTCCATTGTTCTCGGAATTCCGTTGAAGTTTAAAAATGCTTCGAAACTCTTCCATTGTTCTCGGAATTCTGCTGAAGTTTAAAAATGCTTCGGAACTCTTCCATTGTTCTCAGAATTCCGCTAACGTTTAAAAATGCTTCGGAAATCTTCCATTGTTTTCAAAATTCCGCTGACGCTTAAAAATGCTTCAGAACTCTTCCATTGTTCTCGGAATTCCGCTGACGTTTAATAATGCTTCGCAACTCTTTCATTGTACTCGGAATTCCGCTAACGTTTAAAAATGCTTCGGAACTCTTCCATTGTTCTCGGAATTCCGTTGAAGTTTAAAAATGCTTCGAAACTCTTCCATTGTTCTCGGAATTCTGCAGAAGTTTAAAAATGCTTCGGAACTCTTCCATTGTTCTCGGAATTCCGCTGACATATAAAAATGCTTCGGAAATCTTGCATTGTTCTCGGCATTCCGCTGACGTTTAAAAATGCTTCGGAACTCTTCAATTGTTCTCGGAATTCTGCTGAACTTTTAAAAAGCTTTGGAACTCTTCCATTGCTCTCGCAATTCTGCTGACGTTTAAAAATGCTTTGGAACTCTTCCAATGTTCTCGGAATTCTGCTGACGTTTAAAAATGCTTCGGAACTCTTCCATTGTTCTCGGAATTCCGCTGACGTTTAAAAATGCTTCACAACTCTTCCATTGTTCTCGGAATTCCGCTGACTTTTAAAAATACTTCGAAACTCTTCCATTGTTCTCCAAATTCCGCTGAAGTTTAAAAATGCTTCGGAACTCTTCCATTGTTCTCAGAATTCCGCTGACGTTTAAAAATGCTTAGGAAATCTTCCATTGTTTTCAAAATTCCTCTGACGTTTAAAAATGCGTCAGAACTCTTCCATTGTTCTCGGAATTCCGCTGACGTTTAAAAATGCTTTGGAACTCTTCCATTGTTCTTGGAATTCTGCTGAAGTTTAAAAATGCTTCGGAACTCTTCCATTGTTCTCAGAATTCCGCTGACGTTTAAAAATGCTTCGATACTCTTCCATTGTTCTCGGAATTCCACTGACATATAAAAATGCTTCGGAAATCTTGCATTGTTCTCGGCATTCCGCTGACGTTTAAAAATGCTTCGGAACTCTTCAATTGTTCTCGGAATTCTGCTGAACTTTTAAAATGCTTTGGAACTCTTCCATTGCTCTCGGAATTCTGCTGAAGTTTAAAAATGTTTTGGAACTCTTCCATTGTTCTCAGAATTCCGCTGACGTTTAAAAATGCTTCGGAAATCTTCCATTGTTTTCAAAATTCCGCTGACATATAAAAATGCTTCGGAAATCTTGCATTGTTCTCGGCATTCCGCTGACATTTAAAAATGCTTCAGATTCCTTCAATTGTTCTCGGAATTCTGCTGAACTTTTAAAATGCTTTGGAACTCTTCCATTGCTCTCGCAATTCTGCTGACGTTTAAAAATGCTTCGGAACTCTTCCATTGTTCTCGGAATTCTGCTGAAGTTTAAAAATGCTTCGGAACTCTTCCATTGTTCTCGGAATTCCGTTGAAGTTTAAAAATGCTTCGAAACTCTTCCATTGTTCTCGGAATTCTGCTGAAGTTTAAAAATGCTTCGGAACTCTTCCATTGTTCTCAGAATTCCGCTAACGTTTAAAAATGCTTCGGAAATCTTCCATTGTTTTCAAAATTCCGCTGACGCTTAAAAATGCTTCAGAACTCTTCCATTGTTCTCTGAATTCCGCTGACGTTTAATAATGCTTCGCAACTCTTTCATTGTACTCGGAATTCCGCTAACGTTTAAAAATGCTTCGGAACTCTTCCATTGTTCTCGGAATTCCGTTGAAGTTTAAAAATGCTTCGAAACTCTTCCATTGTTCTGGGAATTCTGCTGAAGTTTAAAAATGCTTCAGAACTCTTCCATTGTTCTCGGAATTCCGTTGACGTTTAATAATGCTTCGCAACTTTTTCATTGTTCTCGGAATTCTGCTGATGGTTAAAAATGCTTCGGAACTCTTCCATTGTTCTCGGAATTCCGTTGAAGTTTAAAAATGCTTCGAAACTCTTCCATTGTTCTCGGAATTCTGCTGAAGTTTAAAAATGCTTCGGAACTCTTTCATTGTTCTCAGAATTCCGCTGACATTTAAAAATGCTTTGGTACTCTTCCATTGTTCTCGGAATTCCGCTGACATATAAAAATGCTTCGGAAATCTTGCATTGTTCTCGGCATTCAGCTGACGTTTAAAAATGCTTCGGAACTCTTCAATTGTTCTCGGAATTCTGCTGAACTTTTAAAATGCTTTGGAACTCTTCCATTGCTCTCGGAATTCTGCTGAAGTTTAAAAATGCTTCAGAACTCTTACATTGTTCTCGGAATTCTGCTGAAGTTTAAAAATGCTTCGGTACTCTTCCATTGTTCTCGGAATTCCGCTGACATATAAAAATGCTTCGGAAATCTTGCATTGTTCTCGGCATTCCGCTGACGTTTAAAAATGCTTCGGAACTCTTCCATTGTTCTCAGAATTCCGCTGACGTTTAAAAATGCTTAGGAAATCTTCAATTGTTTTCAAAATTCCGCTGACGTTTAAAAATGCTTCAGAACTCTTCCATTGTTCTCGGAATTCCGCTGACGTTTAAAAATGCTTTGGAACTCTTCCATTGTTCTTGGAATTCTGCTGAAGTTTAAAAATGCTTCGGAACTCTTCCATTGTTCTCGGAGTTCCACTGACATATAAAAATGCTTCGGAAATCTTGCATTGTTCTCGGCATTCCGCTGACGTTTAAAAATGCTTCGGAACTCTTCAATTGTTCTCGGAATTCTGCTGAACTTTTAAAATGCTTTGGATCTCTTCCATTGCTCTCGGAATTCTGCTGAAGTTTAAAAATGCTTCGGAACTCTTCCATTGTTCTCGGAATTCTGCTGAAGTTTAAAAATGTTTTGGAACTCTTCCATTGTTCTCAGAATTCCGCTGACGTTTAAAAATGCTTCGGAAATCTTCCATTGTTTTCAAAATTCCGCTGACATATAAAAATGCTTCGGAAATCTTGCATTGTTCTCGGCATTCCGCTGACGTTTAAAAATGCTTCAGATTCCTTCAATTGTTCTCGGAATTCTGCTGAACTTTTAAAATGCTTTGGAACTCTTCCATTGCTCTCGGAATTCTGCTGAAGTTTAAAAATGCTTCGGAACTCTTCCATTGTTCTCGGAATTCTGCTGAAGTTTAAAAATGCTTCGGAACTCTTCCATTGTTCTCGGAATTCCGTTGAAGTTTAAAAATGCTTCGAAACTCTTCCATTGTTCTCGGAATTCTGCTGAAGTTTAAAAATGCTTCGGAACTCTTCCATTGTTCTCGGAATTCCGCTGACATATAAAAATGCTTCGGAAATCTTGCATTGTTCTCGGCATTCCGCTGACGTTTAAAAATGCTTCGGAACTCTTCAATTGTTCTCGGAATTCTGCTGAACTTTTAAAATGCTTTGGAACTCTTCCATTGCTCTCGCAATTCTGCTGACGTTTAAAAATGCTTCGGAACTCTTCCATTGTTCTCGGAATTCTGCTGACGTTTAAAAATGCTTCGGAACTCTTCCATTGTTCTCCAAATTCCGCTGAAGTTTAAAAATGCTTCGGAACTCTTCCATTGTTCTCAGAATTCCGCTGACGTTTAAAAATGCTTCGGAACTCTTCCATTGTTCTCCAAATTCCGCTGAAGTTTAAAAATGCTTCGGAACTCTTCCATTGTTCTCGGAATTCCGCTGACGTTTAAAAATGCTTCACAACTCTTCCATTGTTCTCGGAATTCCGCTGACTTTTAAAAATACTTCGAAACTCTTCCATTGTTCTCGGAATTCCACTGACATATAAAAATGCTTCGGAAATCTTGCATTGTTCTCGGCATTCCGCTGACGTTTAAAAATGCTTCGGAACTCTTCAATTGTTCTCGGAATTCTGCTGAACTTTTAAAATGCTTTGAAACTCTTCCATTGCTCTCGGAATTCTGCTGAAGTTTAAAAATGCTTCGGAACTCTTCCATTGTTCTCAGAATTCCGCTGACGTTTAAAAATGCTTAGGAAATCTTCCATTGTTTTCAAAATTCCGCTGACGTTTAAAAATGCTTCAGAACTCTTCCATTGTTCTCGGAATTCCGCTGATGTTTAAAAATGCTTTGGATCTCTTCCATTGTTCTTGGAATTCTGCTGAAGTTTAAAAATGCTTCGGAACTCTTCCATTGTTCTCAGAATTCCGCTGACGTTTAAAAATGCTTCGATACTCTTCCATTGTTCTCGGAATTCCACTGACATATAAAAATGCTTCGGAAATCTTGCATTGTTCTCGGCATTCCGCTGACGTTTAAAAATGCTTTGGATCTCTTCCATTGTTCTTGGAATTCTGCTGAAGTTTAAAAATGCTTCGGAACTCTTCCATTGTTCTCAGAATTCCGCTGACGTTTAAAAATGCTTCGATACTCTTCCATTGTTCTCGGAATTCCACTGACATATAAAAATGCTTCGGAAATCTTGCATTGTTCTCGGCATTCCGCTGACGTTTAAAAATGCTTCGGAACTCTTCCATTGTTCTCAGAATTCCGCTAACGTTTTAAAATGCTTCAGAACTCTTCCATTGTTCTCGGAATTCCGCTGACGTTTTAAAATGCTTCGGTACTCTTCCATTGTTCTCGGAATTCCGCTGACATATAAAAATGCTTCGGAAATCTTGCATTGTTCTCGGCATTCCGCTGACGTTTAAAAATGCTTCGGAACTCTTCCATTGTTCTCAGAATTCCGCTGACGTTTAAAAGTGCTTCGGTACTCTTCCATTGTTCTCGGAATTCCGCTGACATATAAAAATGCTTCGGAAATCTTGCATTGTTCTCGGCATTCCGCTGACGTTTAAAAATGCTTCAGAACTCGTCAATTGTTCTCGTAATTCTGCTGAACTTTTAAAATGCTTTGGAACTCTTCCATTGCTCTCGGAATTCTGCTGAAGTTTAAAAATGCTTCAGAACTCTTCCATTGTTTTCGGAATTCTGCTGAAGTTTAAAAATGCTTCGGAACTCTTCCATTGTTCTCAGAATTCCACTGACGTTTAAAAATGCTTCGGAAATCTTCCATTGTTTTCAAAATTCCGCTGACGCTTAAAAATGCTTCGGAAATCTTCCATTGTTTTCAAAATTCCGCTGACATATAAAAATGCTTCGGAAATCTTGCATTGTTCTCGGCATTCCGCTGACGTTTAAAAATGCTTCAGATTCCTTCAATTGTTCTCGGAATTCTGCTGAACTTTTAAAATGCTTTGGAACTCTTCCATTGCTCTCGGAATTCTGCTGAAGTTTAAAAATGCTTCGGAACTCTTCCATTGTTCTCGGAATTCTGCTGAAGTTTAAAAATGCTTCGGAACTCTTCCATTGTTCTCGGAATTCCGTTGAAGTTTAAAAATGCTTCGAAACTCTTCCATTGTTCTCGGAATTCTGCTGAAGTTTAAAAATGCTTCGGAACTCTTCCATTGTTCTCAGAATTCCGCTAACGTTTAAAAATGCTTCGGAAATCTTACATTGTTTTCAAAATTCCGCTGACGCTTAAAAATGCTTCAGAACTCTTCCATTGTTCTCGGAATTCCGCTGACGTTTAATAATGCTTCGCAACTCTTTCATTGTACTCGGAATTCCGCTAACGTTTAAAAATGCTTCGGAACTCTTCCATTGTTCTCGGAATTCCGTTGAAGTTTAAAAATGCTTCGAAACTCTTCCATTGTTCTGGGAATTCTGCTGAAGTTTAAAAATGCTTCAGAACTCTTCCATTGTTCTCGGAATTCCGTTGACGTTTAATAATGCTTCGCAACTTTTTCATTGTTCTCGGAAATCTGCTGATGGTTAAAAATGCTTCGGAACTCTTCCATTGTTCTCGGAATTCCGTTGAAGTTTAAAAATGCTTCGAAACTCTTCCATTGTTCTCGGAATTCTGCTGAAGTTTAAAAATGCTTCGGAACTCTTTCATTGTTCTCAGAATTCCGCTGACATTTAAAAATGCTTTGGTACTCTTCCATTGTTCTCGGAATTCCGCTGACATATAAAAATGCTTCGGAAATCTTGCATTGTTCTCGGCATTCCGCTGACGTTTAAAAATGCTTCGGAACTCTTCAATTGTTCTCGGAATTCTGCTGAACTTTTAAAATGCTTTGGAACTCTTCCATTGCTCTCGGAATTCTGCTGAAGTTTAAAAATGCTTCAGAACTCTTACATTGTTCTCGGAATTCTGCTGAAGTTTAAAAATGCTTCGGTACTCTTCCATTGTTCTCGGAATTCCGCTGACATATAAAAATGCTTCGGAAATCTTGCATTGTTCTCGGCATTCCGCTGACGTTTAAAAATGCTTCGGAACTCTTCCATTGTTCTCAGAATTCCGCTGACGTTTAAAAATGCTTAGGAAATCTTCAATTGTTTTCAAAATTCCGCTGACGTTTAAAAATGCTTCAGAACTCTTCCATTGTTCTCGGAATTCCGCTGACGTTTAAAAATGCTTTGGAACTCTTCCATTGTTCTTGGAATTCTGCTGAAGTTTAAAAATGCTTCGGAACTCTTCCATTGTTCTCGGAGTTCCACTGACATATAAAAATGCTTCGGAAATCTTGCATTGTTCTCGGCATTCCGCTGACGTTTAAAAATGCTTCGGAACTCTTCAATTGTTCTCGGAATTCTGCTGAACTTTTAAAATGCTTTGGAACTCTTCCATTGCTCTCGGAATTCTGCTGAAGTTTAAAAATGCTTCGGAACTCTTCCATTGTTCTCGGAATTCTGCTGAAGTTTAAAAATGTTTTGGAACTCTTCCATTGTTCTCAGAATTCCGCTGACGTTTAAAAATGCTTCGGAAATCTTCCATTGTTTTCAAAATTCCGCTGACATATAAAAATGCTTCGGAAATCTTGCATTGTTCTCGGCATTCCGCTGACGTTTAAAAATGCTTCAGATTCCTTCAATTGTTCTCGGAATTCTGCTGAACTTTTAAAATGCTTTGGAACTCTTCCATTGCTCTCGGAATTCTGCTGAAGTTTAAAAATGCTTCGGAACTCTTCCATTGTTCTCGGAATTCTGCTGAAGTTTAAAAATGCTTCGGAACTCTTCCATTGTTCTCGGAATTCCGTTGAAGTTTAAAAATGCTTCGAAACTCTTCCATTGTTCTCGGAATTCTGCTGAAGTTTAAAAATGCTTCGGAACTCTTCCATTGTTCTCGGAATTCCGCTGACATATAAAAATGCTTCGGAAATCTTGCATTGTTCTCGGCATTCCGCTGACGTTTAAAAATGCTTCGGAACTCTTCAATTGTTCTCGGAATTCTGCTGAACTTTTAAAATGCTTTGGAACTCTTCCATTGCTCTCGCAATTCTGCTGACATTTAAAAATGCTTCGGAACTCTTCCATTGTTCTCGGAATTCTGCTGACGTTTAAAAATGCTTCGGAACTCTTCCATTGTTCTCCAAATTCCGCTGAAGTTTAAAAATGCTTCGGAAATCTTCCATTGTTCTCAGAATTCCGCTGACGTTTAAAAATGCTTCGGAACTCTTCCATTGTTCTCCAAATTCCGCTGAAGTTTAAAAATTCTTCGGAACTCTTCCATTGTTCTCGGAATTCCGCTGACGTTTAAAAATGCTTCACAACTCTTCCATTGTTCTCGGAATTCCGCTGACTTTTAAAAATACTTCGAAACTCTTCCATTGTTCTCCAAATTCCGCTGAAGTTTAAAAATGCTTCGGAACTCTTCCATTGTTCTCAGAATTCCGCTGACGTTTAAAAATGCTTCGATACTCTTCCATTGTTCTCGGAATTCCACTGACATATAAAAATGCTTCGGAAATCTTGCATTGTTCTCGGCATTCCGCTGACGTTTAAAAATGCTTCGGAACTCTTCAATTGTTCTCGGAATTCTGCTGAACTTTTAAAATGCTTTGGAACTCTTCCATTGCTCTCGGAATTCTGCTGAAGTTTAAAAATGCTTCGGAACTCTTCCATTGTTCTCGGAATTCTGCTGAAGTTTAAAAATGTTTTGGAACTCTTCCATTGTTCTCAAAATTCCGCTGACGTTTAAAAATGCTTCGGAAATCTTCCATTGTTTTCAAAATTCGGCTGACATATAAAAATGCTTCGGAAATCTTGCATTGTTCTCGGCATTCCGCTGACGTTTAAAAATGCTTCAGATTCCTTCAATTGTTCTCGGAATTCTGCTGAACTTTTAAAATGCTTTGGAACTCTTCCATTGCTCTCGGAATTCTGCTGAAGTTTAAAAATGCTTCGGAACTCTTCCATTGTTCTCGGAATTCTGCTGAAGTTTAAAAATGCTTCGGAACTCTTCCATTGTTCTCGGAATTCCGTTGAAGTTTAAAAATGCTTCGAAACTCTTCCATTGTTCTCGGAATTCTGCTGAAGTTTAAAAATGCTTCGGAACTCTTCCATTGTTCTCAGAATTCCGCTAACGTGTAAAAATGCTTCGGAAATCTTCCATTGTTTTCAAAATTCCGCTGACGCTTAAAAATGCTTCGGAACTCTTCCATTGTTCTCAGAATTCCACTGACGTTTAAAAATGCTTCGGAAATCTTCCATTGTTTTCAAAATTCCGCTGACGCTTAAAAATGCTTCAGAACTCTTCCATTGTTCTCGGAATTCCGCTGACGTTTAATAATGCTTCGCAACTCTTTCATTGTTCTCGAAATTCCACTGACGTTTAAAAATGCTTCGGAACTCTTCCATTGTTCTCGGAATTCTGCTGAAGTTTAAAAATGCTTTGGAACTCTTCCATTGCTCTCGGAATTCTGCTGAAGTTTAAAAATGCTTCAGAACTCTTACATTGTTCTCGGAATTCTGCTGAAGTTTAAAAATGCTTCGGAACTCTTCCATTGTTCTCGGAATTCTGCTGACGTTTAAAAATGCTTCGGAACTCTTCCATTGTTCTCCAAATTCCGCTGAAGTTTAAAAATGCTTCGGAACTCTTCCAATGTTCTCAGAATTCCGCTGACGTTTAAAAATGCTTCGGAACTCTTCCATTGTTCTCCAAATTCCGCTGAAGTTTAAAAATGCTTCGGAACTCTTCCATTGTTCTCGGAATTCCGCTGACGTTTAAAAATGCTTCACAACACTTCCATTGTTCTCGGAATTCCGCTGACTTTTAAAAATACTTCGAAACTCTTCCATTGTTCTCCAAATTCCGCTGAAGTTTAAAAATGCTTCGGAACTCTTCCATTGTTCTCAGAATTCCGCTGACGTTTAAAAATGCTTAGGAAATCTTCCATTGTTTTCAAAATTCCGCTGACGTTTAAAAATGCTTCAGAACTCTTCCATTGTTCTCGGAATTCCGCTGACGTTTAAAAATGCTTTGGAACTCTTCCATTGTTCTTGGAATTCTGCTGAAGTTTAAAAATGCTTCGGAACTCTTCCATTGTTCTCAGAATTCCGCTGACGTTTAAAAATGCTTCGATACTCTTCCATTGTTCTCGGAATTCCACTGACATATAAAAATGCTTCGGAAATCTTGCATTGTTCTCGGCATTCCGCTGACGTTTAAAAATGCTTCGGAACTCTTCCATTGCTCTCGGAATTCTGCTGAAGTTTAAAAATGCTTCGGAACTCTTCCATTGTTCTCGGAATTCTGCTGAAGTTTAAAAATGTTTTGGAACTCTTCCATTGTTCTCAAAATTCCGCTGACGTTTAAAAATGCTTCGGAAATCTTCCATTGTTTTCAAAATTCCGCTGACATATAAAAATGCTTCGGAAATCTTGCATTGTTCTCGGCATTCCGCTGACGTTTAAAAATGCTTCAGATTCCTTCAATTGTTCTCGGAATTCTGCTGAACTTTTAAAATGCTTTGGAACTCTTCCATTGCTCTCGGAATTCTGCTGAAGTTTAAAAATGCTTCGGAACTCTTCCATTGTTCTCAGAATTCCGCTAACGTGTAAAAATGCTTCGGAAATCTTCCATTGTTTTCAAAATTCCGCTGACGCTTAAAAATGCTTCAGAACTCTTCCATTGTTCTCGGAATTCCGCTGACGTTTAATAATGCTTCGCAACTCTTTCATTGTACTCGGAATTCCGCTAACGTTTAAAAATGCTTCGGAACTCTTCCATTGTTCTCGGAATTCCGTTGAAGTTTAAAAATGCTTCGAAACTCTTCCATTGTTCTGGGAATTCTGCTGAAGTTTAAAAATGCTTCAGAACTCTTCCATTGTTCTCGGAATTCCGCTGACGTTTAATAATGCTTCGCAACTCTTTCATTGTTCTCGGAATTCCGCTGATGTTTAAAAATGCTTCGGAACTCTTCCATTGTTCTCGGAATTCTGTTGAAGTTTAAAAATGCTTCTAAACTCTTCCATTGTTCTCGGAATTCTGCAGAAGTTTAAAAATGCTTCGGAACTCTTCCATTGTTCTCGGAATTCCGCTGACATATAAAAATGCTTCGGAAATCTTCCATTGTTCTCGGCATTCCGCTGACGTTTAAAAATGCTTCGGAACTCTTCCATTGTTCTCGGAATTCTGCTGAACTTTTAAAATGCTTTGGAACTCTTCCATTGCTCTCGCAATTCTGCTGACGTTTAAAAATGCTTCGGAACTCTTCCATTGTTCTCGGAATTCTGCTGACGTTTAAAAATGCTTCGGAACTCTTCCATTGTTCTCGGAATTCCGCTGACGTTTAAAAATGCTTCACAACTCTTCCATTGTTCTCGGAATTCCGCTGACTTTTAAAAATACTTCGAAACTCTTCCATTGTTCTCCAAATTCCGCTGAAGTTTACAAATGCTTCGGAGCTCTTCCATTGTTCTCAGAATTCCGCTGACGTTTAAAAATGCTTAGGAAATCTTCCATTGTTTTCAAAATTCCGCTGACGTTTAAAAATGCTTCAGAACTCTTCCATTGTTCTCGGAATTCCGCTGATGTTTAAAAATGCTTTGGATCTCTTCCATTGTTCTTGGAATTCTGCTGAAGTTTAAAAATGCTTCGGAACTCTTCCATTGTTCTCAGAATTCCGCTGACGTTTAAAAATGCTTCGATACTCTTCCATTGTTCTCGGAATTCCACTGACATATAAAAATGCTTCGGAAATCTTGCATTGTTCTCGGCATTCCGCTGACGTTTAAAAATGCTTCGGAACTCTTCCATTGTTCTCAGAATTCCGCTGACGTTTTAAAATGCTTCAGAACTCTTCCATTGTTCTCGGAATTCCGCTGACGTTTTAAAATGCTTCGGTACTCTTCCATTGTTCTCGGAATTCCGCTGACATATAAAAATGCTTCGGAAATCTTGCATTGTTCTCGGCATTCCGCTGACGTTTAAAAATGCTTCGGAACTCTTCCATTGTTCTCAGAATTCCGCTGACGTTTAAAAATGCTTCGGAAATCTTCCATTGTTTTCAAAATTCCGCTGACGTTTAAAAATGCTTCAGAACTCTTCCATTGTTCTCGGAATTCCGCTGACGTTTAAAAATGCTTTGGAACTCTTCCATTATTCTCGGAATTCTGCTGAAGTTTAAAAATGCTTCGGAACTCTTCCATTGTTCTCGGAATTCCGCTGACATATAAAAATGCTTCGGAAATCTTGCATTGTTCTCGGCATTCCGCTGACGTTTAAAAATGCTTCGGAACTCGTCAATTGTTCTCGGAATTCTGCTGAACTTTTAAAATGCTTTGGAACTCTTCCATTGCTCTCGGAATTCTGCTGAAGTTTAAAAATGCTTCAGAACTCTTCCATTGTTTTCGGAATTCTGCTGAAGTTTAAAAATGCTTCGGAACTCTTCCATTGTTCTCAGAATTCCACTGACGTTTAAAAATGCTTCGGAAATCTTCCATTGTTTTCAAAATTCCGCTGACGCTTAAAAATGCTTCAGAACTCTTCCATTGTTCTCGGAATTCCGCTGACGTTTAATAATGCTTCGCAACTTTTTCATTGTTCTCGGAATTCCGCTGACGTTTAAAAATGCTTCGGAACTCTTCAATTGTTCTCGGAATTCTGCTGAACTTTTAAAATGCTTTGGAACTCTTCCATTGCTCTCGGAATTCTGCTGAAGTTTAAAAATGCTTCGGAACTCTTCCATTGTTCTCGGAATTCTGCTGAAGTTTAAAAATGTTTTGGAACTCTTCCATTGTTCTCAAAATTCCGCTGACGTTTAAAAATGCTTCGGAAATCTTCCATTGTTTTCAAAATTCGGCTGACATATAAAAATGCTTCGGAAATCTTGTATTGTTCTCGGCACTCCGCTGACGTTTAAAAATGCTTCAGATTCCTTCAATTGTTCTCGGAATTCTGCTGAACTTTTAAAATGCTTTGGAACTCTTCCATTGCTCTCGGAATTCTGCTGAAGTTTAAAAATGCTTCGGAACTCTTCCATTGTTCTCGTAATTCTGCTGAAGTTTAAAAATGCTTCGGAACTCTTCCATTGTTCTCGGAATTCCGTTGAAGTTTAAAAATGCTTCGAAACTCTTCCATTGTTCTCGGAATTCTGCTGAAGTTTAAAAATGCTTCGGAACTCTTCCATTGTTCTCAGAATTCCGCTAACGTGTAAAAATGCTTCGGAAATCTTCCATTGTTTTCAAAATTCCGCTGACGCTTAAAAATGCTTCGGAACTCTTCCATTGTTCTCAGAATTCCACTGACGTTTAAAAATGCTTCGGAACTCTTCCATTGTTCTCGGAATTCTGTTGAAGTTTAAAAATGCTTCTAAACTCTTCCATTGTTCTCGGAATTCTGCAGAAGTTTAAAAATGCTTCGGAACTCTTCCATTGTTCTCGGAATTCCGCTGACATATAAAAATGCTTCGGAAATCTTGCATTGTTCTCGGCATTCCGCTGACGTTTAAAAATGCTTCGGAACTCTTCCATTGTTCTCGGAATTCTGCTGAACTTTTAAAATGCTTTGGAACTCTTCCATTGCTCTCGCAATTCTGCTGACGTTTAAAAATGCTTCGGAACTCTTCCATTGTTCTCGGAATTCTGCTGACGTTTAAAAATGCTTCGGAACTCTTCCATTGTTCTCGGAATTCCGCTGACGTTTAAAAATGCTTCACAACTCTTCCATTGTTCTCGGAATTCCGCTGACTTTTAAAAATACTTCGAAACTCTTCCATTGTTCTCCAAATTCCGCTGAAGTTTAAAAATGCTTCGGAACTCTTCCATTGTTCTCAGAATTCCGCTGACGTTTAAAAATGCTTAGGAAATCTTCCATTGTTTTCAAAATTCCGCTGACGTTTAAAAATGCTTCAGAACTCTTCCATTGTTCTCGGAATTCCGCTGATGTTTAAAATTGCTTTGGATCTCTTCCATTGTTCTTGGAATTCTGCTGAAGTTTAAAAATGCTTCGGAACTCTTCCATTGTTCTCAGAATTCCGCTGACGTTTAAAAATGCTTCGATACTCTTCCATTGTTCTCGGAATTCCACTGACATATAAAAATGCTTCGGAAATCTTGCATTGTTCTCGGCATTCCGCTGACGTTTAAAAATGCTTCGGAACTCTTCCATTGTTCTCAGAATTCCGCTAACGTTTTAAAATGCTTCAGAACTCTTCCATTGTTCTCGGAATTCCGCTGACGTTTTAAAATGCTTCGGTACTCTTCCATTGTTCTCGGAATTCCGCTGACATATAAAAATTCTTCGGAAATCTTGCATTGTTCTCGGCATTCCGCTGACGTTTAAAAATGCTTCGGAACTCTTCCATTGTTCTCAGAATTCCGCTGACGTTTAAAAATGCTTCGGAAATCTTCCATTGTTTTCAAAATTCCGCTGACGTTTAAAAATGCTTCAGAACTCTTCCATTGTTCTCGGAATTCCGCTGACGTTTAAAAATGCTTTGGAACTCTTCCATTATTCTCGGAATTCTGCTGAAGTTTAAAAATGCTTCGGAACTCTTCCATTGTTCTCAGAATTCCGCTGACGTTTAAAAGTGCTTCGGTACTCTTCCATTGTTCTCGGAATTCCGCTGACATATAAAAATGCTTCGGAAATCTTGCATTGTTCTCGGCATTCCGCTGACGTTTAAAAATGCTTCAGAACTCGTCAATTGTTCTCGTAATTCTGCTGAACTTTTAAAATGCTTTGGAACTCTTCCATTGCTCTCGGAATTCTGCTGAAGTTTAAAAATGCTTCAGAACTCTTCCATTGTTTTCGGAATTCTGCTGAAGTTTAAAAATGCTTCGGAACTCTTCCATTGTTCTCAGAATTCCACTGACGTTTAAAAATGCTTCGGAAATCTTCCATTGTTTTCAAAATTCCGCTGACGCTTAAAAATGCTTCGGAAATCTTCCATTGTTTTCAAAATTCCGCTGACATATAAAAATGCTTCGGAAATCTTGCATTGTTCTCGGCATTCCGCTGACGTTTAAAAATGCTTCAGATTCCTTCAATTGTTCTCGGAATTCTGCTGAACTTTTAAAATGCTTTGGAACTCTTCCATTGCTCTCGGAATTCTGCTGAAGTTTAAAAATGCTTCGGAACTCTTCCATTGTTCTCGGAATTCTGCTGAAGTTTAAAAATGCTTCGGAACTCTTCCATTGTTCTCGGAATTCCGTTGAAGTTTAAAAATGCTTCGAAACTCTTCCATTGTTCTCGGAATTCTGCTGAAGTTTAAAAATGC
Source organism: Phyllobates terribilis (assembly GCF_046119375.1). NCBI lineage: Eukaryota > Metazoa > Chordata > Amphibia > Anura > Dendrobatidae > Phyllobates > Phyllobates terribilis. The sequence goes on from NW_027362782.1 coordinate 19,170,244, forward strand.
TTCGGAACTCTTCCATTGTTCTCGGAATTCTGCTGAAGTTTAAAAATGTTTTGGAACTCTTCCATTGTTCTCAAAATTCCGCTGACGTTTAAAAATGCTTCGGAAATCTTCCATTGTTTTCAAAATTCGGCTGACATATAAAAATGCTTCGGAAATCTTGTATTGTTCTCGGCATTCCGCTGACGTTTAAAAATGCTTCAGATTCCTTCAATTGTTCTCGGAATTCTGCTGAACTTTTAAAATGCTTTGGAACTCTTCCATTGCTCTCGGAATTCTGCTGAAGTTTAAAAATGCTTCGGAACTCTTCCATTGTTCTCGGAATTCTGCTGAAGTTTAAAAATGCTTCGGAACTCTTCCATTGTTCTCGGAATTCCGTTGAAGTTTAAAAATGCTTCGAAACTCTTCCATTGTTCTCGGAATTCTGCTGAAGTTTAAAAATGCTTCGGAACTCTTCCATTGTTCTCAGAATTCCGCTAACGTGTAAAAATGCTTCGGAAATCTTCCATTGTTTTCAAAATTCCGCTGACGCTTAAAAATGCTTCGGAACTCTTCCATTGTTCTCAGAATTCCACTGACGTTTAAAAATGCTTCGGAACTCTTCCATTGTTCTCGGAATTCTGTTGAAGTTTAAAAATGCTTCTAAACTCTTCCATTGTTCTCGGAATTCTGCAGAAGTTTAAAAATGCTTCGGAACTCTTCCATTGTTCTCGGAATTCCGCTGACATATAAAAATGCTTCGGAAATCTTGCATTGTTCTCGGCATTCCGCTGACGTTTAAAAATGCTTCGGAACTCTTCCATTGTTCTCGGAATTCTGCTGAACTTTTAAAATGCTTTGGAACTCTTCCATTGCTCTCGCAATTCTGCTGACGTTTAAAAATGCTTCGGAACTCTTCCATTGTTCTCGGAATTCTGCTGACGTTTAAAAATGCTTCGGAACTCTTCCATTGTTCTCGGAATTCCGCTGACGTTTAAAAATGCTTCACAACTCTTCCATTGTTCTCGGAATTCCGCTGACTTTTAAAAATACTTCGAAACTCTTCCATTGTTCTCCAAATTCCGCTGAAGTTTAAAAATGCTTCGGAACTCTTCCATTGTTCTCAGAATTCCGCTGACGTTTAAAAATGCTTAGGAAATCTTCCATTGTTTTCAAAATTCCGCTGACGTTTAAAAATGCTTCAGAACTCTTCCATTGTTCTCGGAATTCCGCTGATGTTTAAAATTGCTTTGGATCTCTTCCATTGTTCTTGGAATTCTGCTGAAGTTTAAAAATGCTTCGGAACTCTTCCATTGTTCTCAGAATTCCGCTGACGTTTAAAAATGCTTCGATACTCTTCCATTGTTCTCGGAATTCCACTGACATATAAAAATGCTTCGGAAATCTTGCATTGTTCTCGGCATTCCGCTGACGTTTAAAAATGCTTCGGAACTCTTCCATTGTTCTCAGAATTCCGCTAACGTTTTAAAATGCTTCAGAACTCTTCCATTGTTCTCGGAATTCCGCTGACGTTTTAAAATGCTTCGGTACTCTTCCATTGTTCTCGGAATTCCGCTGACATATAAAAATTCTTCGGAAATCTTGCATTGTTCTCGGCATTCCGCTGACGTTTAAAAATGCTTCGGAACTCTTCCATTGTTCTCAGAATTCCGCTGACGTTTAAAAATGCTTCGGAAATCTTCCATTGTTTTCAAAATTCCGCTGACGTTTAAAAATGCTTCAGAACTCTTCCATTGTTCTCGGAATTCCGCTGACGTTTAAAAATGCTTTGGAACTCTTCCATTATTCTCGGAATTCTGCTGAAGTTTAAAAATGCTTCGGAACTCTTCCATTGTTCTCAGAATTCCGCTGACGTTTAAAAGTGCTTCGGTACTCTTCCATTGTTCTCGGAATTCCGCTGACATATAAAAATGCTTCGGAAATCTTGCATTGTTCTCGGCATTCCGCTGACGTTTAAAAATGCTTCAGAACTCGTCAATTGTTCTCGTAATTCTGCTGAACTTTTAAAATGCTTTGGAACTCTTCCATTGCTCTCGGAATTCTGCTGAAGTTTAAAAATGCTTCAGAACTCTTCCATTGTTTTCGGAATTCTGCTGAAGTTTAAAAATGCTTCGGAACTCTTCCATTGTTCTCAGAATTCCACTGACGTTTAAAAATGCTTCGGAAATCTTCCATTGTTTTCAAAATTCCGCTGACGCTTAAAAATGCTTCGGAAATCTTCCATTGTTTTCAAAATTCCGCTGACATATAAAAATGCTTCGGAAATCTTGCATTGTTCTCGGCATTCCGCTGACGTTTAAAAATGCTTCAGATTCCTTCAATTGTTCTCGGAATTCTGCTGAACTTTTAAAATGCTTTGGAACTCTTCCATTGCTCTCGGAATTCTGCTGAAGTTTAAAAATGCTTCGGAACTCTTCCATTGTTCTCGGAATTCTGCTGAAGTTTAAAAATGCTTCGGAACTCTTCCATTGTTCTCGGAATTCCGTTGAAGTTTAAAAATGCTTCGAAACTCTTCCATTGTTCTCGGAATTCTGCTGAAGTTTAAAAATGCTTCGGAACTCTTCCATTGTTCTCAGAATTCCGCTAACGTTTAAAAATGCTTCGGAAATCTTCCATTGTTTTCAAAATTCCGCTGACGCTTAAAAATGCTTCAGAACTCTTCCATTGTTCTCGGAATTCCGCTGACGTTTAATAATGCTTCGCAACTCTTTCATTGTACTCGGAATTCCGCTAACGTTTAAAAATGCTTCAGAACTCTTCCATTGTTCTCGGAATTCCGTTGACGTTTAATAATGCTTCGCAACTTTTTCATTGTTCTCGGAATTCTGCTGATGGTTAAAAATGCTTCGGAACTCTTCCATTGTTCTCGGAATTCCGTTGAAGTTTAAAAATGCTTCGAAACTCTTAAATTGTTCTCGGAATTCTGCTGAAGTTTAAAAATGCTTCGGAACTCTTTCATTGTTCTCAGAATTCCGCTGACATTTAAAAATGCTTTGGTACTCTTCCATTGTTCTCGGAATTCCGCTGACATATAAAAATGCTTCGGAAATCTTGCATTGTTCTCGGCATTCCGCTGACGTTTAAAAATGCTTCGGAACTCTTCAATTGTTCTCGGAATTCTGCTGAACTTTTAAAATGCTTTGGAACTCTTCCATTGCTCTCGGAATTCTGCTGAAGTTTAAAAATGCTTCAGAACTCTTACATTGTTCTCGGAATTCTGCTGAAGTTTAAAAATGCTTCGGTACTCTTCCATTGTTCTCGGAATTCCGCTGACATATAAAAATGCTTCGGAAATCTTGCATTGTTCTCGGCATTCCGCTGACGTTTAAAAATGCTTCGGAACTCTTCCATTGTTCTCAGAATTCCGCTGACGTTTAAAAATGCTTAGGAAATCTTCAATTGTTTTCAAAATTCCGCTGACGTTTAAAAATGCTTCAGAACTCTTCCATTGTTCTCGGAATTCCGCTGACGTTTAAAAATGCTTTGGAACTCTTCCATTGTTCTTGGAATTCTGCTGAAGTTTAAAAATGCTTCGGAACTCTTCCATTGTTCTCGGAGTTCCACTGACATATAAAAATGCTTCGGAAATCTTGCATTGTTCTCGGCATTCCGCTGACGTTTAAAAATGCTTCGGAACTCTTCAATTGTTCTCGGAATTCTGCTGAACTTTTAAAATGCTTTGGAACTCTTCCATTGCTCTCGGAATTCTGCTGAAGTTTAAAAATGCTTCGGAACTCTTCCATTGTTCTCGGAATTCTGCTGAAGTTTAAAAATGTTTTGGAACTCTTCCATTGTTCTCAGAATTCCGCTGACGTTTAAAAATGCTTCGGAAATCTTCCATTGTTTTCAAAATTCCGCTGACATATAAAAATGCTTCGGAAATCTTGCATTGTTCTCGGCATTCCGCTGACGTTTAAAAATGCTTCAGATTCCTTCAATTGTTCTCGGAATTCTGCTGAACTTTTAAAATGCTTTGGAACTCTTCCATTGCTCTCGGAATTCTGCTGAAGTTTAAAAATGCTTCGGAACTCTTCCATTGTTCTCGGAATTCTGCTGAAGTTTAAAAATGCTTCGGAACTCTTCCATTGTTCTCGGAATTCCGTTGAAGTTTAAAAATGCTTCGAAACTCTTCCATTGTTCTCGGAATTCTGCTGAAGTTTAAAAATGCTTCGGAACTCTTCCATTGTTCTCGGAATTCCGCTGACATATAAAAATGCTTCGGAAATCTTGCATTGTTCTCGGCATTCCGCTGACGTTTAAAAATGCTTCGGAACTCTTCAATTGTTCTCGGAATTCTGCTGAACTTTTAAAATGCTTTGGAACTCTTCCATTGCTCTCGCAATTCTGCTGACATTTAAAAATGCTTCGGAACTCTTCCATTGTTCTCGGAATTCTGCTGACGTTTAAAAATGCTTCGGAACTCTTCCATTGTTCTCCAAATTCCGCTGAAGTTTAAAAATGCTTCGGAAATCTTCCATTGTTCTCAGAATTCCGCTGACGTTTAAAAATGCTTCGGAACTCTTCCATTGTTCTCCAAATTCCGCTGAAGTTTAAAAATGCTTCGGAACTCTTCCATTGTTCTCGGAATTCCGCTGACGTTTAAAAATGCTTCACAACTCTTCCATTGTTCTCGGAATTCCGCTGACTTTTAAAAATACTTCAAAACTCTTCCATTGTTCTCCAAATTCCGCTGAAGTTTAAAAATGCTTCGGAACTCTTCCAATGTTCTCAGAATTCCGCTGACGTTTAAAAATGCTTCGGAACTCTTCCATTGTTCTCCAAATTCCGCTGAAGTTTAAAAATGCTTCGGAACTCTTCCATTGTTCTCGGAATTCCGCTGACGTTTAAAAATGCTTCACAACACTTCCATTGTTCTCGGAATTCCGCTGACTTTTAAAAATACTTCGAAACTCTTCCATTGTTCTCCAAATTCCGCTGAAGTTTAAAAATGCTTCGGAACTCTTCCATTGTTCTCAGAATTCCGCTGACGTTTAAAAATGCTTAGGAAATCTTCCATTGTTCTCAGAATTCCGCTGACGTTTAAAAATGCTTTGGAACTCTTCCATTGTTCTTGGAATTCTGCTGAAGTTTAAAAATGCTTCGGAACTCTTCCATTGTTCTCAGAATTCCGCTGACGTTTAAAAATGCTTCGATACTCTTCCATTGTTCTCGGAATTCCACTGACATATAAAAATGCTTCGGAAATCTTGCATTGTTCTCGGCATTCCGCTGACGTTTAAAAATGCTTCGGAACTCTTCCATTGCTCTCGGAATTCTGCTGAAGTTTAAAAATGCTTCAGAACTCTTCCATTGTTCTCGGAATTCCGCTGACGTTTAAAAATGCTTTGGAACTCTTCCATTATTCTCGGAATTCTGCTGAAGTTTAAAAATGCTTCGGAACTCTTCCATTGTTCTCGGAATTCCGCTGACATATAAAAATGCTTCGGAAATCTTGCATTGTTCTCGGCATTCCGCTGACGTTTAAAAATGCTTCGGAACTCGTCAATTGTTCTCGGAATTCTGCTGAACTTTTAAAATGCTTTGGAACTCTTCCATTGTTCTCGGAATTCTGCTGAAGTTTAAAAATGTTTTGGAACTCTTCCATTGTTCTCAAAATTCCGCTGACGTTTAAAAATGCTTCGGAAATCTTCCATTGTTTTCAAAATTCCGCTGACATATAAAAATGCTTCGGAAATCTTGCATTGTTCTCGGCATTCCGCTGACGTTTAAAAATGCTTCAGATTCCTTCAATTGTTCTCGGAATTCTGCTGAACTTTTAAAATGCTTTGGAACTCTTCCATTGCTCTCGGAATTCTGCTGAAGTTTAAAAATGCTTCGGAACTCTTCCATTGTTCTCAGAATTCCGCTAACGTGTAAAAATGCTTCGGAAATCTTCCATTGTTTTCAAAATTCCGCTGACGCTTAAAAATGCTTCAGAACTCTTCCATTGTTCTCGGAATTCCGCTGACGTTTAATAATGCTTCGCAACTCTTTCATTGTACTCGGAATTCCGCTAACGTTTAAAAATGCTTCGGAACTCTTCCATTGTTCTCGGAATTCCGCTGACGTTTAAAAATGCTTCACAACACTTCCATTGTTCTCGGAATTCCGCTGACTTTTAAAAATACTTCGAAACTCTTCCATTGTTCTCCAAATTCCGCTGAAGTTTAAAAATGCTTCGGAACTCTTCCATTGTTCTCAGAATTCCGCTGACGTTTAAAAATGCTTAGGAAATCTTCCATTGTTCTCAGAATTCCGCTGACGTTTAAAAATGCTTTGGAACTCTTCCATTGTTCTTGGAATTCTGCTGAAGTTTAAAAATGCTTCGGAACTCTTCCATTGTTCTCAGAATTCCGCTGACGTTTAAAAATGCTTCGATACTCTTCCATTGTTCTCGGAATTCCACTGACATATAAAAATGCTTCGGAAATCTTGCATTGTTCTCGGCATTCCGCTGACGTTTAAAAATGCTTCGGAACTCTTCCATTGCTCTCGGAATTCTGCTGAAGTTTAAAAATGCTTCAGAACTCTTCCATTGTTCTCGGAATTCCGCTGACGTTTAAAAATGCTTTGGAACTCTTCCATTATTCTCGGAATTCTGCTGAAGTTTAAAAATGCTTCGGAACTCTTCCATTGTTCTCGGAATTCCGCTGACATATAAAAATGCTTCGGAAATCTTGCATTGTTCTCGGCATTCCGCTGACGTTTAAAAATGCTTCGGAACTCGTCAATTGTTCTCGGAATTCTGCTGAACTTTTAAAATGCTTTGGAACTCTTCCATTGCTCTCGGAATTCTGCTGAAGTTTAAAAATGCTTCAGAACTCTTCCATTGTTTTCGGAATTCTGCTGAAGTTTAAAAATGCTTCGGAACTCTTCCATTGTTCTCAGAATTCCACTGACGTTTAAAAATGCTTCGGAAATCTTCCATTGTTTTCAAAATTCCGCTGACGCTTAAAAATGCTTCAGAACTCTTCCATTGTTCTCGGAATTCCGCTGACGTTTAATAATGCTTCGCAACTTTTTCATTGTTCTCGGAATTCCGCTGACGTTTAAAAATGCTTCGGAACTCTTCAATTGTTCTCGGAATTCTGCTGAACTTTTAAAATGCTTTGGAACTCTTCCATTGCTCTCGGAATTCTGCTGAAGTTTAAAAATGCTTCGGAACTCTTCCATTGTTCTCGGAATTCTGCTGAAGTTTAAAAATGTTTTGGAACTCTTCCATTGTTCTCAAAATTCCGCTGACGTTTAAAAATGCTTCGGAAATCTTCCATTGTTTTCAAAATTCGGCTGACATATAAAAATGCTTCGGAAATCTTGCATTGTTCTCGGCATTCCGCTGACGTTTAAAAATGCTTCAGATTCCTTCAATTGTTCTCGGAATTCTGCTGAACTTTTAAAATGCTTTGGAACTCTTCCATTGCTCTCGGAATTCTGCTGAAGTTTAAAAATGCTTCGGAACTCTTCCATTGTTCTCGGAATTCTGCTGAAGTTTAAAAATGCTTCGGAACTCTTCCATTGTTCTCGGAATTCCGTTGAAGTTTAAAAATGCTTCGAAACTCTTCCATTGTTCTCGGAATTCTGCTGAAGTTTAAAAATGCTTCGGAACTCTTCCATTGTTCTCAGAATTCCGCTAACGTGTAAAAATGCTTCGGAAATCTTCCATTGTTTTCAAAATTCCGCTGACGCTTAAAAATGCTTCGGAACTCTTCCATTGTTCTCAGAATTCCACTGACGTTTAAAAATGCTTCGGAACTCTTCCATTGTTCTCGGAATTCTGTTGAAGTTTAAAAATGCTTCTAAACTCTTCCATTGTTCTCGGAATTCTGCAGAAGTTTAAAAATGCTTCGGAACTCTTCCATTGTTCTCGGAATTCCGCTGACATATAAAAATGCTTCGGAAATCTTGCATTGTTCTCGGCATTCCGCTGACGTTTAAAAATGCTTCGGAACTCTTCCATTGTTCTCGGAATTCTGCTGAACTTTTAAAATGCTTTGGAACTCTTCCATTGCTCTCGCAATTCTGCTGACGTTTAAAAATGCTTCGGAACTCTTCCATTGTTCTCGGAATTCTGCTGACGTTTAAAAATGCTTCGGAACTCTTCCATTGTTCTCGGAATTCCGCTGACGTTTAAAAATGCTTCACAACTCTTCCATTGTTCTCGGAATTCCGCTGACTTTTAAAAATACTTCGAAACTCTTCCATTGTTCTCCAAATTCTGCTGAAGTTTAAAAATGCTTCGGAACTCTTCCATTGTTCTCAGAATTCCGCTGACGTTTAAAAATGCTTAGGAAATCTTCCATTGTTTTCAAAATTCCGCTGACGTTTAAAAATGCTTCAGAACTCTTCCATTGTTCTCGGAATTCCGCTGATGTTTAAAAATGCTTTGGATCTCTTCCATTGTTCTTGGAATTCTGCTGAAGTTTAAAAATGCTTCGGAACTCTTCCATTGTTCTCAGAATTCCGCTGACGTTTAAAAATGCTTCGATACTCTTCCATTGTTCTCGGAATTCCACTGACATATAAAAATGCTTCGGAAATCTTGCATTGTTCTCGGCATTCCGCTGACGTTTAAAAATGCTTCGGAACTCTTCCATTGTTCTCAGAATTCCGCTAACGTTTTAAAATGCTTCAGAACTCTTCCATTGTTCTCGGAATTCCGCTGACGTTTTAAAATGCTTCGGTACTCTTCCATTGTTCTCGGAATTCCGCTGACATATAAAAATGCTTCGGAAATCTTGCATTGTTCTCGGCATTCCGCTGACGTTTAAAAATGCTTCGGAACTCTTCCATTGTTCTCAGAATTCCGCTGACGTTTAAAAATGCTTCGGAAATCTTCCATTGTTTTCAAAATTCCGCTGACGTTTAAAAATGCTTCAGAACTCTTCCATTGTTCTCGGAATTCCGCTGATGTTTAAAAATGCTTTGGAACTCTTCCATTATTCTCGGAATTCTGCTGAAGTTTAAAAATGCTTCGGAACTCTTCCATTGTTCTCAGAATTCCGCTGACGTTTAAAAGTGCTTCGGTACTCTTCCATTGTTCTCGGAATTCCGCTGACATATAAAAATGCTTCGGAAATCTTGCATTGTTCTCGGCATTCCGCTGACGTTTAAAAATGCTTCAGAACTCGTCAATTGTTCTCGTAATTCTGCTGAACTTTTAAAATGCTTTGGAACTCTTCCATTGCTCTCGGAATTCTGCTGAAGTTTAAAAATGCTTCAGAACTCTTCCATTGTTTTCGGAATTCTGCTGAAGTTTAAAAATGCTTCGGAACTCTTCCATTGTTCTCAGAATTCCACTGACGTTTAAAAATGCTTCGGAAATCTTCCATTGTTTTCAAAATTCCGCTGACATATAAAAATGCTTCGGAAATCTTGCATTGTTCTCGGCATTCCGCTGACGTTTAAAAATGCTTCAGATTCCTTCAATTGTTCTCGGAATTCTGCTGAACTTTTAAAATGCTTTGGAACTCTACCATTGCTCTCGGAATTCTGCTGAAGTTTAAAAATGCTTCGGAACTCTTCCATTGTTCTCGGAATTCTGCTGAAGTTTAAAAATGCTTCGGAACTCTTCCATTGTTCTCGGAATTCCGTTGAAGTTTAAAAATGCTTCGAAACTCTTCCATTGTTTTCAAAATTCCGCTGACATATAAAAATGCTTCGGAAATCTTGCATTGTTCTCGGCATTCCGCTGACGTTTAAAAATGCTTCGGAACTCTTCCATTGCTCTCGGAATTCTGCTGAAGTTTAAAAATGCTTCGGAACTCTTCCATTGTTCTCGGAATTCTGCTGAAGTTTAAAAATGTTTTGGAACTCTTCCATTGTTCTCAAAATTCCGCTGACGTTTAAAAATGCTTCGGAAATCTTCCATTGTTTTCAAAATTCCGCTGACATATAAAAATGCTTCGGAAATCTTGCATTGTTCTCGGCATTCCGCTGACGTTTAAAAATGCTTCAGATTCCTTCAATTGTTCTCGGAATTCTGCTGAACTTTTAAAATGCTTTGGAACTCTTCCATTGCTCTCGGAATTCTGCTGAAGTTTAAAAATGCTTCGGAACTCTTCCATTGTTCTCAGAATTCCGCTAACGTGTAAAAATGCTTCGGAAATCTTCCATTGTTTTCAAAATTCCGCTGACGCTTAAAAATGCTTCAGAACTCTTCCATTGTTCTCGGAATTCCGCTGACGTTTAATAATGCTTCGCAACTCTTTCATTGTACTCGGAATTCCGCTAACGTTTAAAAATGCTTCGGAACTCTTCCATTGTTCTCGGAATTCCGTTGAAGTTTAAAAATGCTTCGAAACTCTTCCATTGTTCTGGGAATTCTGCTGAAGTTTAAAAATGCTTCAGAACTCTTCCATTGTTCTCGGAATTCCGCTGACGTTTAATAATGCTTCGCAACTCTTTCATTGTTCTCGGAATTCCGCTGATGTTTAAAAATGCTTCGGAACTCTTCCATTGTTCTCGGAATTCTGTTGAAGTTTAAAAATGCTTCTAAACTCTTCCATTGTTCTCGGAATTCTGCAGAAGTTTAAAAATGCTTCGGAACTCTTCCATTGTTCTCGGAATTCCGCTGACATATAAAAATGCTTCGGAAATCTTCCATTGTTCTCGGCATTCCGCTGACGTTTAAAAATGCTTCGGAACTCTTCCATTGTTCTCGGAATTCTGCTGAACTTTTAAAATGCTTTGGAACTCTTCCATTGCTCTCGCAATTCTGCTGACGTTTAAAAATGCTTCGGAACTCTTCCATTGTTCTCGGAATTCTGCTGACGTTTAAAAATGCTTCGGAACTCTTCCATTGTTCTCGGAATTCCGCTGACGTTTAAAAATGCTTCACAACTCTTCCATTGTTCTCGGAATTCCGCTGACTTTTAAAAATACTTCGAAACTCTTCCATTGTTCTCCAAATTCCGCTGAAGTTTAAAAATGCTTCGGAACTCTTCCATTGTTCTCAGAATTCCGCTGACGTTTAAAAATGCTTAGGAAATCTTCCATTGTTTTCAAAATTCCGCTGACGTTTAAAAATGCTTCAGAACTCTTCCATTGTTCTCGGAATTCCGCTGATGTTTAAAAATGCTTTGGATCTCTTCCATTGTTCTTGGAATTCTGTTGAAGTTTAAAAATGCTTCGGAACTCTTCCATTGTTCTCAGAATTCCGCTGACGTTTAAAAATGCTTCGATACTCTTCCATTGTTCTCGGAATTCCACTGACATATAAAAATGCTTCGGAAATCTTGCATTGTTCTCGGCATTCCGCTGACGTTTAAAAATGCTTCGGAACTCTTCCATTGTTCTCAGAATTCCGCTGACGTTTTAAAATGCTTCAGAACTCTTCCATTGTTCTCGGAATTCCGCTGACGTTTTAAAATGCTTCGGTACTCTTCCATTGTTCTCGGAATTCCGCTGACATATAAAAATGCTTCGGAAATCTTGCATTGTTCTCGGCATTCCGCTGACGTTTAAAAATGCTTCGGAACTCTTCCATTGTTCTCAGAATTCCGCTGACGTTTAAAAATGCTTCGGAAATCTTCCATTGTTTTCAAAATTCCGCTGACGTTTAAAAATGCTTCAGAACTCTTCCATTGTTCTCGGAATTCCGCTGACGTTTAAAAATGCTTTGGAACTCTTCCATTATTCTCGGAATTCTGCTGAAGTTTAAAAATGCTTCGGAACTCTTCCATTGTTCTCGGAATTCCGCTGACATATAAAAATGCTTCGGAAATCTTGCATTGTTCTCGGCATTCCGCTGACGTTTAAAAATGCTTCGGAACTCGTCAATTGTTCTCGGAATTCTGCTGAACTTTTAAAATGCTTTGGAACTCTTCCATTGCTCTCGGAATTCTGCTGAAGTTTAAAAATGCTTCAGAACTCTTCCATTGTTTTCGGAATTCTGCTGAAGTTTAAAAATGCTTCGGAACTCTTCCATTGTTCTCAGAATTCCGCTAACGTTTAAAAATGCTTCGGAAATCTTCCATTGTTTTCAAAATTCCGCTGACGCTTAAAAATGCTTCAGAACTCTTCCATTGTTCTCGGAATTCCGCTGACGTTTAATAATGCTTCGCAACTCTTTCATTGTACTCGGAATTCCGCTAACGTTTAAAAATGCTTCAGAACTCTTCCATTGTTCTCGGAATTCCGTTGACGTTTAATAATGCTTCGCAACTTTTTCATTGTTCTCGGAATTCTGCTGATGGTTAAAAATGCCTCGGAACTCTTCCATTGTTCTCGGAATTCCGTTGAAGTTTAAAAATGCTTCGAAACTCTTCCATTGTTCTCGGAATTCTGCTGAAGTTTAAAAATGCTTCGGAACTCTTTCATTGTTCTCAGAATTCCGCTGACATTTAAAAATGCTTTGGTACTCTTCCATTGTTCTCGGAATTCCGCTGACATATAAAAATGCTTCGGAAATCTTGCATTGTTCTCGGCATTCCGCTGACGTTTAAAAATGCTTCGGAACTCTTCAATTGTTCTCGGAATTCTGCTGAACTTTTAAAATGCTTTGGAACTCTTCCATTGCTCTCGGAATTCTGCTGAAGTTTAAAAATGCTTCAGAACTCTTACATTGTTCTCGGAATTCTGCTGAAGTTTAAAAATGCTTCGGTACTCTTCCATTGTTCTCGGAATTCCGCTGACATATAAAAATGCTTCGGAAATCTTGCATTGTTCTCGGCATTCCGCTGACGTTTAAAAATGCTTCGGAACTCTTCCATTGTTCTCAGAATTCCGCTGACGTTTAAAAATGCTTAGGAAATCTTCAATTGTTTTCAAAATTCCGCTGACGTTTAAAAATGCTTCAGAACTCTTCCATTGTTCTCGGAATTCCGCTGACGTTTAAAAATGCTTTGGAACTCTTCCATTGTTCTTGGAATTCTGCTGAAGTTTAAAAATGCTTCGGAACTCTTCCATTGTTCTCGGAGTTCCACTGACATATAAAAATGCTTCGGAAATCTTGCATTGTTCTCGGCATTCCGCTGACGTTTAAAAATGCTTCGGAACTCTTCAATTGTTCTCGGAATTCTGCTGAACTTTTAAAATGCTTTGGAACTCTTCCATTGCTCTCGGAATTCTGCTGAAGTTTAAAAATGCTTCGGAACTCTTCCATTGTTCTCGGAATTCTGCTGAAGTTTAAAAATGTTTTGGAACTCTTCCATTGTTCTCAGAATTCCGCTGACGTTTAAAAATGCTTCGGAAATCTTCCATTGTTTTCAAAATTCCGCTGACATATAAAAATGCTTCGGAAATCTTGCATTGTTCTCGGCATTCCGCTGACGTTTAAAAATGCTTCAGATTCCTTCAATTGTTCTCGGAATTCTGCTGAACTTTTAAAATGCTTTGGAACTCTTCCATTGCTCTCGGAATTCTGCTGAAGTTTAAAAATGCTTCGGAACTCTTCCATTGTTCTCGGAATTCTGCTGAAGTTTAAAAATGCTTCGGAACTCTTCCATTGTTCTCGGAATTCCGTTGAAGTTTAAAAATGCTTCGAAACTCTTCCATTGTTCTCGGAATTCTGCTGAAGTTTAAAAATGCTTCGGAACTCTTCCATTGTTCTCGGAATTCCGCTGACATATAAAAATGCTTCGGAAATCTTGCATTGTTCTCGGCATTCCGCTGACGTTTAAAAATGCTTCGGAACTCTTCAATTGTTCTCGGAATTCTGCTGAACTTTTAAAATGCTTTGGAACTCTTCCATTGCTCTCGGAATTCTGCTGAAGTTTAAAAATGCTTCGGAACTCTTCCATTGTTCTCGGAATTCTGCTGAAGTTTAAAAATGTTTTGGAACTCTTCCATTGTTCTCAGAATTCCGCTGACGTTTAAAAATGCTTCGGAAATCTTCCATTGTTTTCAAAATTCCGCTGACATATAAAAATGCTTCGGAAATCTTGCATTGTTCTCGGCATTCCGCTGACGTTTAAAAATGCTTCAGATTCCTTCAATTGTTCTCGGAATTCTGCTGAACTTTTAAAATGCTTTGGAACTCTTCCATTGCTCTCGGAATTCTGCTGAAGTTTAAAAATGCTTCGAAACTCTTCCATTGTTCTCGGAATTCTGCTGAAGTTTAAAAATGCTTCGGAACTCTTCCATTGTTCTCGGAATTCCGCTGACATATAAAAATGCTTCGGAAATCTTGCATTGTTCTCGGCATTCCGCTGACGTTTAAAAATGCTTCGGAACTCTTCAATTGTTCTCGGAATTCTGCTGAACTTTTAAAATGCTTTGGAACTCTTGAATTGCTCTCGCAATTCTGCTGACATTTAAAAATGCTTCGGAACTCTTCCATTGTTCTCGGAATTCTGCTGACGTTTAAAAATGCTTCGGAACTCTTCCATTGTTCTCCAAATTCCGCTGAAGTTTAAAAATGCTTCGGAAATCTTCCATTGTTCTCAGAATTCCGCTGACGTTTAAAAATGCTTCGGAACTCTTCCATTGTTCTCCAAATTCCGCTGAAGTTTAAAAATGCTTCGGAACTCTTCCATTGTTCTCGGAATTCCGCTGACGTTTAAAAATGCTTCACAACTCTTCCATTGTTCTCGGAATTCCGCTGACTTTTAAAAATACTTCGAAACTCTTCCATTGTTCTCCAAATTCCGCTGAAGTTTAAAAATGCTTCGGAACTCTTCCATTGTTCTCAGAATTCCGCTGACGTTTAAAAATGCTTCGATACTCTTCCATTGTTCTCGGAATTCCACTGACATATAAAAATGCTTCGGAAATCTTGCATTGTTCTCGGCATTCCACTGACGTTTAAAAATGCTTCGGAACTCTTCAATTGTTCTCGGAATTCTGCTGAACTTTTAAAATGCTTTGGAACTCTTCCATTGCTCTCGGAATTCTGCTGAAGTTTAAAAATGCTTCGGAACTCTTCCATTGTTCTCGGAATTCTGCTGAAGTTTAAAAATGTTTTGGAACTCTTCCATTGTTCTCAAAATTCCGCTGACGTTTAAAAATGCTTCGGAAATCTTCCATTGTTTTCAAAATTCGGCTGACATATAAAAATGCTTCGGAAATCTTGCATTGTTCTCGGCATTCCGCTGACGTTTAAAAATGCTTCAGATTCCTTCAATTGTTCTCGGAATTCTGCTGAACTTTTAAAATGCTTTGGAACTCTTCCATTGCTCTCGGAATTCTGCTGAAGTTTAAAAATGCTTCGGAACTCTTCCATTGTTCTCGGAATTCTGCTGAAGTTTAAAAATGCTTCGGAACTCTTCCATTGTTCTCGGAATTCCGTTGAAGTTTAAAAATGCTTCGAAACTCTTCCATTGTTCTCGGAATTCTGCTGAAGTTTAAAAATGCTTCGGAACTCTTCCATTGTTCTCAGAATTCCGCTAACGTGTAAAAATGCTTCGGAAATCTTCCATTGTTTTCAAAATTCCGCTGACGCTTAAAAATGCTTCGGAACTCTTCCATTGTTCTCAGAATTCCACTGACGTTTAAAAATGCTTCGGAAATCTTCCATTGTTTTCAAAATTCCGCTGACGCTTAAAAATGCTTCAGAACTCTTCCATTGTTCTCGGAATTCCGCTGACGTTTAATAATGCTTCGCAACTTTTTCATTGTTCTCGGAATTCCGCTGACGTTTAAAAATGCTTCGGAACTCTTCAATTGTTCTCGGAATTCTGCTGAACTTTTAAAATGCTTTGGAACTCTTCCATTGCTCTCGGAATTCTGCTGAAGTTTAAAAATGCTTCGGAACTCTTCCATTGTTCTCGGAATTCTGCTGAAGTTTAAAAATGTTTTGGAACTCTTCCATTGTTCTCAAAATTCCGCTGACGTTTAAAAATGCTTCGGAAATCTTCCATTGTTTTCAAAATTCGGCTGACATATAAAAATGCTTCGGAAATCTTGCATTGTTCTCGGCATTCCGCTGACGTTTAAAAATGCTTCAGATTCCTTCAATTGTTCTCGGAATTCTGCTGAACTTTTAAAATGCTTTGGAACTCTTCCATTGCTCTCGGAATTCTGCTGAAGTTTAAAAATGCTTCGGAACTTTTCCATTGTTCTCGGAATTCTGCTGAAGTTTAAAAATGCTTCGGAACTCTTCCATTGTTCTCGGAATTCCGTTGAAGTTTAAAAATGCTTCGAAACTCTTCCATTGTTCTCGGAATTCTGCTGAAGTTTAAAAATGCTTCGGAACTCTTCCATTGTTCTCAGAATTCCGCTAACGTGTAAAAATGCTTCGGAAATCTTCCATTGTTTTCAAAATTCCGCTGACGCTTAAAAATGCTTCGGAACTCTTCCATTGTTCTCAGAATTCCACTGACGTTTAAAAATGCTTCGGAACTCTTCCATTGTTCTCGGAATTCTGTTGAAGTTTAAAAATGCTTCTAAACTCTTCCATTGTTCTCGGAATTCTGCAGAAGTTTAAAAATGCTTCGGAACTCTTCCATTGTTCTCGGAATTCCGCTGACATATAAAAATGCTTCGGAAATCTTGCATTGTTCTCGGCATTCCGCTGACGTTTAAAAATGCTTCGGAACTCTTCCATTGTTCTCGGAATTCTGCTGAACTTTTAAAATGCTTTGGAACTCTTCCATTGCTCTCGCAATTCTGCTGACGTTTAAAAATGCTTCGGAACTCTTCCATTGTTCTCGGAATTCTGCTGACGTTTAAAAATGCTTCGGAACTCTTCCATTGTTCTCGGAATTCCGCTGACGTTTAAAAATGCTTCACAACTCTTCCATTGTTCTCGGAATTCCGCTGACTTTTAAAAATACTTCGAAACTCTTCCATTGTTCTCCAAATTCCGCTGAAGTTTAAAAATGCTTCGGAACTCTTCCATTGTTCTCAGAATTCCGCTGACGTTTAAAAATGCTTAGGAAATCTTCCATTGTTTTCAAAATTTCGCTGACGTTTAAAAATGCTTCAGAACTCTTCCATTGTTCTCGGAATTCCGCTGATGTTTAAAAATGCTTTGGATCTCTTCCATTGTTCTTGGAATTCTGCTGAAGTTTAAAAATGCTTCGGAACTCTTCCATTGTTCTCAGAATTCCGCTGACGTTTAAAAATGCTTCGATACTCTTCCATTGTTCTCGGAATTCCACTGACATATAAAAATGCTTCGGAAATCTTGCATTGTTCTCGGCATTCCGCTGACGTTTAAAAATGCTTCGGAACTCTTCCATTGTTCTCAGAATTCCGCTAACGTTTTAAAATGCTTCAGAACTCTTCCATTGTTCTCGGAATTCCGCTGACGTTTTAAAATGCTTCGGTACTCTTCCATTGTTCTCGGAATTCCGCTGACATATAAAAATGCTTCGGAAATCTTGCATTGTTCTCGGCATTCCGCTGACGTTTAAAAATGCTTCGGAACTCTTCCATTGTTCTCAGAATTCCGCTGACGTTTAAAAATGCTTCGGAAATCTTCCATTGTTTTCAAAATTCCGCTGACGTTTAAAAATGCTTCAGAACTCTTCCATTGTTCTCGGAATTCCGCTGATGTTTAAAAATGCTTTGGAACTCTTCCATTATTCTCGGAATTCTGCTGAAGTTTAAAAATGCTTCGGAACTCTTCCATTGTTCTCAGAATTCCGCTGACGTTTAAAAGTGCTTCGGTACTCTTCCATTGTTCTCGGAATTCCGCTGACATATAAAAATGCTTCGGAAATCTTGCATTGTTCTCGGCATTCCGCTGACGTTTAAAAATGCTTCAGAACTCGTCAATTGTTCTCGTAATTCTGCTGAACTTTTAAAATGCTTTGGAACTCTTCCATTGCTCTCGGAATTCTGCTGAAGTTTAAAAATGCTTCAGAACTCTTCCATTGTTTTCGGAATTCTGCTGAAGTTTAAAAATGCTTCGGAACTCTTCCATTGTTCTCAGAATTCCACTGACGTTTAAAAATGCTTCGGAAATCTTCCATTGTTTTCAAAATTCCGCTGACATATAAAAATGCTTCGGAAATCTTGCATTGTTCTCGGCATTCCGCTGACGTTTAAAAATGCTTCAGATTCCTTCAATTGTTCTCGGAATTCTGCTGAACTTTTAAAATGCTTTGGAACTCTACCATTGCTCTCGGAATTCTGCTGAAGTTTAAAAATGCTTCGGAACTCTTCCATTGTTCTCGGAATTCTGCTGAAGTTTAAAAATGCTTCGGAACTCTTCCATTGTTCTCGGAATTCCGTTGAAGTTTAAAAATGCTTCGAAACTCTTCCATTGTTTTCAAAATTCCGCTGACATATAAAAATGCTTCGGAAATCTTGCATTGTTCTCGGCATTCCGCTGACGTTTAAAAATGCTTCGGAACTCTTCCATTGCTCTCGGAATTCTGCTGAAGTTTAAAAATGCTTCGGAACTCTTCCATTGTTCTCGGAATTCTGCTGAAGTTTAAAAATGTTTTGGAACTCTTCCATTGTTCTCAAAATTCCGCTGACGTTTAAAAATGCTTCGGAAATCTTCCATTGTTTTCAAAATTCCGCTGACATATAAAAATGCTTCGGAAATCTTGCATTGTTCTCGGCATTCCGCTGACGTTTAAAAATGCTTCAGATTCCTTCAATTGTTCTCGGAATTCTGCTGAACTTTTAAAATGCTTTGGAACTCTTCCATTGCTCTCGGAATTCTGCTGAAGTTTAAAAATGCTTCGGAACTCTTCCATTGTTCTCAGAATTCCGCTAACGTGTAAAAATGCTTCGGAAATCTTCCATTGTTTTCAAAATTCCGCTGACGCTTAAAAATGCTTCAGAACTCTTCCATTGTTCTCGGAATTCCGCTGACGTTTAATAATGCTTCGCAACTCTTTCATTGTACTCGGAATTCCGCTAACGTTTAAAAATGCTTCGGAACTCTTCCATTGTTCTCGGAATTCCGTTGAAGTTTAAAAATGCTTCGAAACTCTTCCATTGTTCTGGGAATTCTGCTGAAGTTTAAAAATGCTTCAGAACTCTTCCATTGTTCTCGGAATTCCGCTGACGTTTAATAATGCTTCGCAACTCTTTCATTGTTCTCGGAATTCCGCTGATGTTTAAAAATGCTTCGGAACTCTTCCATTGTTCTCGGAATTCTGTTGAAGTTTAAAAATGCTTCTAAACTCTTCCATTGTTCTCGGAATTCTGCAGAAGTTTAAAAATGCTTCGGAACTCTTCCATTGTTCTCGGAATTCCGCTGACATATAAAAATGCTTCGGAAATCTTCCATTGTTCTCGGCATTCCGCTGACGTTTAAAAATGCTTCGGAACTCTTCCATTGTTCTCGGAATTCTGCTGAACTTTTAAAATGCTTTGGAACTCTTCCATTGCTCTCGCAATTCTGCTGACGTTTAAAAATGCTTCGGAACTCTTCCATTGTTCTCGGAATTCTGCTGACGTTTAAAAATGCTTCGGAACTCTTCCATTGTTCTCGGAATTCCGCTGACGTTTAAAAATGCTTCACAACTCTTCCATTGTTCTCGGAATTCCGCTGACTTTTAAAAATACTTCGAAACTCTTCCATTGTTCTCCAAATTCCGCTGAAGTTTAAAAATGCTTCGGAACTCTTCCATTGTTCTCAGAATTCCGCTGACGTTTAAAAATGCTTAGGAAATCTTCCATTGTTTTCAAAATTCCGCTGACGTTTAAAAATGCTTCAGAACTCTTCCATTGTTCTCGGAATTCCGCTGATGTTTAAAAATGCTTTGGATCTCTTCCATTGTTCTTGGAATTCTGTTGAAGTTTAAAAATGCTTCGGAACTCTTCCATTGTTCTCAGAATTCCGCTGACGTTTAAAAATGCTTCGGAAATCTTCCATTGTTTTCAAAATTCCGCTGACGTTTAAAAATGCTTCAGAACTCTTCCATTGTTCTCGGAATTCCGCTGACGTTTAAAAATGCTTTGGAACTCTTCCATTATTCTCGGAATTCTGCTGAAGTTTAAAAATGCTTCGGAACTCTTCCATTGTTCTCGGAATTCCGCTGACATATAAAAATGCTTCGGAAATCTTGCATTGTTCTCGGCATTCCGCTGACGTTTAAAAATGCTTCGGAACTCGTCAATTGTTCTCGGAATTCTGCTGAACTTTTAAAATGCTTTGGAACTCTTCCATTGCTCTCGGAATTCTGCTGAAGTTTAAAAATGCTTCAGAACTCTTCCATTGTTTTCGGAATTCTGCTGAAGTTTAAAAATGCTTCGGAACTCTTCCATTGTTCTCAGAATTCCGCTAACGTTTAAAAATGCTTCGGAAATCTTCCATTGTTTTCAAAATTCCGCTGACGCTTAAAAATGCTTCAGAACTCTTCCATTGTTCTCGGAATTCCGCTGACGTTTAATAATGCTTCGCAACTCTTTCATTGTACTCGGAATTCCGCTAACGTTTAAAAATGCTTCAGAACTCTTCCATTGTTCTCGGAATTCCGTTGACGTTTAATAATGCTTCGCAACTTTTTCATTGTTCTCGGAATTCTGCTGATGGTTAAAAATGCTTCGGAACTCTTCCATTGTTCTCGGAATTCCGTTGAAGTTTAAAAATGCTTCGAAACTCTTCCATTGTTCTCGGAATTCTGCTGAAGTTTAAAAATGCTTCGGAACTCTTTCATTGTTCTCAGAATTCCGCTGACATTTAAAAATGCTTTGGTACTCTTCCATTGTTCTCGGAATTCCGCTGACATATAAAAATGCTTCGGAAATCTTGCATTGTTCTCGGCATTCCGCTGACGTTTAAAAATGCTTCGGAACTCTTCAATTGTTCTCGGAATTCTGCTGAACTTTTAAAATGCTTTGGAACTCTTCCATTGCTCTCGGAATTCTGCTGAAGTTTAAAAATGCTTCAGAACTCTTACATTGTTCTCGGAATTCTGCTGAAGTTTAAAAATGCTTCGGTACTCTTCCATTGTTCTCGGAATTCCGCTGACATATAAAAATGCTTCGGAAATCTTGCATTGTTCTCGGCATTCCGCTGACGTTTAAAAATGCTTCGGAACTCTTCCATTGTTCTCAGAATTCCGCTGACGTTTAAAAATGCTTAGGAAATCTTCAATTGTTTTCAAAATTCCGCTGACGTTTAAAAATGCTTCAGAACTCTTCCATTGTTCTCGGAATTCCGCTGACGTTTAAAAATGCTTTGGAACTCTTCCATTGTTCTTGGAATTCTGCTGAAGTTTAAAAATGCTTCGGAACTCTTCCATTGTTCTCGGAGTTCCACTGACATATAAAAATGCTTCGGAAATCTTGCATTGTTCTCGGCATTCCGCTGACGTTTAAAAATGCTTCGGAACTCTTCAATTGTTCTCGGAATTCTGCTGAACTTTTAAAATGCTTTGGAACTCTTCCATTGCTCTCGGAATTCTGCTGAAGTTTAAAAATGCTTCGGAACTCTTCCATTGTTCTCGGAATTCTGCTGAAGTTTAAAAATGTTTTGGAACTCTTCCATTGTTCTCAGAATTCCGCTGACGTTTAAAAATGCTTCGGAAATCTTCCATTGTTTTCAAAATTCCGCTGACATATAAAAATGCTTCGGAAATCTTGCATTGTTCTCGGCATTCCGCTGACGTTTAAAAATGCTTCAGATTCCTTCAATTGTTCTCGGAATTCTGCTGAACTTTTAAAATGCTTTGGAACTCTTCCATTGCTCTCGGAATTCTGCTGAAGTTTAAAAATGCTTCGGAACTCTTCCATTGTTCTCGGAATTCTGCTGAAGTTTAAAAATGCTTCGGAACTCTTCCATTGTTCTCGGAATTCCGTTGAAGTTTAAAAATGCTTCGAAACTCTTCCATTGTTCTCGGAATTCTGCTGAAGTTTAAAAATGCTTCGGAACTCTTCCATTGTTCTCGGAATTCCGCTGACATATAAAAATGCTTCGGAAATCTTGCATTGTTCTCGGCATTCCGCTGACGTTTAAAAATGCTTCGGAACTCTTCAATTGTTCTCGGAATTCTGCTGAACTTTTAAAATGCTTTGGAACTCTTCCATTGCTCTCGGAATTCTGCTGAAGTTTAAAAATGCTTCGGAACTCTTCCATTGTTCTCGGAATTCTGCTGAAGTTTAAAAATGTTTTGGAACTCTTCCATTGTTCTCAGAATTCCGCTGACGTTTAAAAATGCTTCGGAAATCTTCCATTGTTTTCAAAATTCCGCTGACATATAAAAATGCTTCGGAAATCTTGCATTGTTCTCGGCATTCCGCTGACGTTTAAAAATGCTTCAGATTCCTTCAATTGTTCTCGGAATTCTGCTGAACTTTTAAAATGCTTTGGAATTCTTCCATTGCTCTCGGAATTCTGCTGAAGTTTAAAAATGCTTCGGAACTCTTCCATTGTTCTCGGAATTCTGCTGAAGTTTAAAAATGCTTCGGAACTCTTCCATTGTTCTCGGAATTCCGTTGAAGTTTAAAAATGCTTCGAAACTCTTCCATTGTTCTCGGAATTCTGCTGAAGTTTAAAAATGCTTCGGAACTCTTCCATTGTTCTCGGAATTCCGCTGACATATAAAAATGCTTCGGAAATCTTGCATTGTTCTCGGCATTCCGCTGACGTTTAAAAATGCTTCGGAACTCTTCAATTGTTCTCGGAATTCTGCTGAACTTTTAAAATGCTTTGGAACTCTTCCATTGCTCTCGCAATTCTGCTGACATTTAAAAATGCTTCGGAACTCTTCCATTGTTCTCGGAATTCTGCTGACGTTTAAAAATGCTTCGGAACTCTTCCATTGTTCTCCAAATTCCGCTGAAGTTTAAAAATGCTTCGGAAATCTTCCATTGTTCTCAGAATTCCGCTGACGTTTAAAAATGCTTCGGAACTCTTCCATTGTTCTCCAAATTCCGCTGAAGTTTAAAAATGCTTCGGAACTCTTCCATTGTTCTCGGAATTCCGCTGACGTTTAAAAATGCTTCACAACTCTTCCATTGTTCTCGGAATTCCGCTGACTTTTAAAAATACTTCGAAACTCTTCCATTGTTCTCCAAATTCCGCTGAAGTTTAAAAATGCTTCGGAACTCTTCCATTGTTCTCAGAATTCCGCTGACGTTTAAAAATGCTTCGATACTCTTCCATTGTTCTCGGAATTCCACTGACATATAAAAATGCTTCGGAAATCTTGCATTGTTCTCGGCATTCCACTGACGTTTAAAAATGCTTCGGAACTCTTCAATTGTTCTCGGAATTCTGCTGAACTTTTAAAATGCTTTGGAACTCTTCCATTGCTCTCGGAATTCTGCTGAAGTTTAAAAATGCTTCGGAACTCTTCCATTGTTCTCGGAATTCTGCTGAAGTTTAAAAATGTTTTGGAACTCTTCCATTGTTCTCAAAATTCCGCTGACGTTTAAAAATGCTTCGGAAATCTTCCATTGTTTTCAAAATTCGGCTGACATATAAAAATGCTTCGGAAATCTTGCATTGTTCTCGGCATTCCGCTGACGTTTAAAAATGCTTCAGATTCCTTCAATTGTTCTCGGAATTCTGCTGAACTTTTAAAATGCTTTGGAACTCTTCCATTGCTCTCGGAATTCTGCTGAAGTTTAAAAATGCTTCGGAACTCTTCCATTGTTCTCGGAATTCTGCTGAAGTTTAAAAATGCTTCGGAACTCTTCCATTGTTCTCGGAATTCCGTTGAAGTTTAAAAATGCTTCGAAACTCTTCCATTGTTCTCGGAATTCTGCTGAAGTTTAAAAATGCTTCGGAACTCTTCCATTGTTCTCAGAATTCCGCTAACGTGTAAAAATGCTTCGGAAATCTTCCATTGTTTTCAAAATTCCGCTGACGCTTAAAAATGCTTCGGAACTCTTCCATTGTTCTCAGAATTCCACTGACGTTTAAAAATGCTTCGGAAATCTTCCATTGTTTTCAAAATTCCGCTGACGCTTAAAAATGCTTCAGAACTCTTCCATTGTTCTCGGAATTCCGCTGACGTTTAATAATGCTTCGCAACTCTTTCATTGTTCTCGAAATTCCACTGACGTTTAAAAATGCTTCGGAACTCTTCCATTGTTCTCGGAATTCTGCTGAAGTTTAAAAATGCTTTGGAACTCTTCCATTGCTCTCGGAATTCTGCTGAAGTTTAAAAATGCTTCAGAACTCTTACATTGTTCTCGGAATTCTGCTGAAGTTTAAAAATGCTTCGGAACTCTTCCATTGTTCTCGGAATTCTGCTGACGTTTAAAAATGCTTCGGAACTCTTCCATTGTTCTCCAAATTCCGCTGAAGTTTAAAAATGCTTCGGAACTCTTCCAATGTTCTCAGAATTCCGCTGACGTTTAAAAATGCTTCGGAACTCTTCCATTGTTCTCCAAATTCCGCTGAAGTTTAAAAATGCTTCGGAACTCTTCCATTGTTCTCGGAATTCCGCTGACGTTTAAAAATGCTTCACAACACTTCCATTGTTCTCGGAATTCCGCTGACTTTTAAAAATACTTCGAAACTCTTCCATTGTTCTCCAAATTCCGCTGAAGTTTAAAAATGCTTCGGAACTCTTCCATTGTTCTCAGAATTCCGCTGACGTTTAAAAATGCTTAGGAAATCTTCCATTGTTTTCAAAATTCCGCTGACGTTTAAAAATGCTTCAGAACTCTTCCATTGTTCTCGGAATTCCGCTGACGTTTAAAAATGCTTTGGAACTCTTCCATTGTTCTTGGAATTCTGCTGAAGTTTAAAAATGCTTCGGAACTCTTCCATTGTTCTCAGAATTCCGCTGACGTTTAAAAATGCTTCGATACTCTTCCATTGTTCTCGGAATTCCACTGACATATAAAAATGCTTCGGAAATCTTGCATTGTTCTCGGCATTCCGCTGACGTTTAAAAATGCTTCGGAACTCTTCCATTGCTCTCGGAATTCTGCTGAAGTTTAAAAATGCTTCGGAACTCTTCCATTGTTCTCGGAATTCTGCTGAAGTTTAAAAATGTTTTGGAACTCTTCCATTGTTCTCAAAATTCCGCTGACGTTTAAAAATGCTTCGGAAATCTTCCATTGTTTTCAAAATTCCGCTGACATATAAAAATGCTTCGGAAATCTTGCATTGTTCTCGGCATTCCGCTGACGTTTAAAAATGCTTCAGATTCCTTCAATTGTTCTCGGAATTCTGCTGAACTTTTAAAATGCTTTGGAACTCTTCCATTGCTCTCGGAATTCTGCTGAAGTTTAAAAATGCTTCGGAACTCTTCCATTGTTCTCAGAATTCCGCTAACGTGTAAAAATGCTTCGGAAATCTTCCATTGTTTTCAAAATTCCGCTGACGCTTAAAAATGCTTCAGAACTCTTCCATTGTTCTCGGAATTCCGCTGACGTTTAATAATGCTTCGCAACTCTTTCATTGTACTCGGAATTCCGCTAACGTTTAAAAATGCTTCGGAACTCTTCCATTGTTCTCGGAATTCCGTTGAAGTTTAAAAATGCTTCGAAACTCTTCCATTGTTCTGGGAATTCTGCTGAAGTTTAAAAATGCTTCAGAACTCTTCCATTGTTCTCGGAATTCCGCTGACGTTTAATAATGCTTCGCAACTCTTTCATTGTTCTCGGAATTCCGCTGATGTTTAAAAATGCTTCGGAACTCTTCCATTGTTCTCGGAATTCTGTTGAAGTTTAAAAATGCTTCTAAACTCTTCCATTGTTCTCGGAATTCTGCAGAAGTTTAAAAATGCTTCGGAACTCTTCCATTGTTCTCGGAATTCCGCTGACATATAAAAATGCTTCGGAAATCTTCCATTGTTCTCGGCATTCCGCTGACGTTTAAAAATGCTTCGGAACTCTTCCATTGTTCTCGGAATTCTGCTGAACTTTTAAAATGCTTTGGAACTCTTCCATTGCTCTCGCAATTCTGCTGACGTTTAAAAATGCTTCGGAACTCTTCCATTGTTCTCGGAATTCTGCTGACGTTTAAAAATGCTTCGGAACTCTTCCATTGTTCTCGGAATTCCGCTGACGTTTAAAAATGCTTCACAACTCTTCCATTGTTCTCGGAATTCCGCTGACTTTTAAAAATACTTCGAAACTCTTCCATTGTTCTCCAAATTCCGCTGAAGTTTAAAAATGCTTCGGAACTCTTCCATTGTTCTCAGAATTCCGCTGACGTTTAAAAATGCTTAGGAAATCTTCCATTGTTTTCAAAATTCCGCTGACGTTTAAAAATGCTTCAGAACTCTTCCATTGTTCTCGGAATTCCGCTGATGTTTAAAAATGCTTTGGATCTCTTCCATTGTTCTTGGAATTCTGCTGAAGTTTAAAAATGCTTCGGAACTCTTCCATTGTTCTCAGAATTCCGCTGACGTTTAAAAATGCTTCGATACTCTTCCATTGTTCTCGGAATTCCACTGACATATAAAAATGCTTCGGAAATCTTGCATTGTTCTCGGCATTCCGCTGACGTTTAAAAATGCTTCGGAACTCTTCCATTGTTCTCAGAATTCCGCTGACGTTTTAAAATGCTTCAGAACTCTTCCATTGTTCTCGGAATTCCGCTGACGTTTTAAAATGCTTCGGTACTCTTCCATTGTTCTCGGAATTCCGCTGACATATAAAAATGCTTCGGAAATCTTGCATTGTTCTCGGCATTCCGCTGACGTTTAAAAATGCTTCGGAACTCTTCCATTGTTCTCAGAATTCCGCTGACGTTTAAAAATGCTTCGGAAATCTTCCATTGTTTTCAAAATTCCGCTGACGTTTAAAAATGCTTCAGAACTCTTCCATTGTTCTCGGAATTCCGCTGACGTTTAAAAATGCTTTGGAACTCTTCCATTATTCTCGGAATTCTGCTGAAGTTTAAAAATGCTTCGGAACTCTTCCATTGTTCTCGGAATTCCGCTGACATATAAAAATGCTTCGGAAATCTTGCATTGTTCTCGGCATTCCGCTGACGTTTAAAAATGCTTCGGAACTCGTCAATTGTTCTCGGAATTCTGCTGAACTTTTAAAATGCTTTGGAACTCTTCCATTGCTCTCGGAATTCTGCTGAAGTTTAAAAATGCTTCAGAACTCTTCCATTGTTTTCGGTATTCTGCTGAAGTTTAAAAATGCTTCGGAACTCTTCCATTGTTCTCAGAATTCCACTGACGTTTAAAAATGCTTCGGAAATCTTCCATTGTTTTCAAAATTCCGCTGACGCTTAAAAATGCTTCAGAACTCTTCCATTGTTCTCGGAATTCCGCTGACGTTTAATAATGCTTCGCAACTTTTTCATTGTTCTCGGAATTCCGCTGACGTTTAAAAATGCTTCGGAACTCTTCAATTGTTCTCGGAATTCTGCTGAACTTTTAAAATGCTTTGGAACTCTTCCATTGCTCTCGGAATTCTGCTGAAGTTTAAAAATGCTTCGGAACTCTTCCATTGTTCTCGGAATTCTGCTGAAGTTTAAAAATGTTTTGGAACTCTTCCATTGTTCTCAAAATTCCGCTGACGTTTAAAAATGCTTCGGAAATCTTCCATTGTTTTCAAAATTCGGCTGACATATAAAAATGCTTCGGAAATCTTGCATTGTTCTCGGCATTCCGCTGACGTTTAAAAATGCTTCAGATTCCTTCAATTGTTCTCGGAATTCTGCTGAACTTTTAAAATGCTTTGGAACTCTTCCATTGCTCTCGGAATTCTGCTGAAGTTTAAAAATGCTTCGGAACTCTTCCATTGTTCTCGGAATTCTGCTGAAGTTTAAAAATGCTTCGGAACTCTTCCATTGTTCTCGGAATTCCGTTGAAGTTTAAAAATGCTTCGAAACTCTTCCATTGTTCTCGGAATTCTGCTGAAGTTTAAAAATGCTTCGGAACTCTTCCATTGTTCTCAGAATTCCGCTAACGTGTAAAAATGCTTCGGAAATCTTCCATTGTTTTCAAAATTCCGCTGACGCTTAAAAATGCTTCGGAACTCTTCCATTGTTCTCAGAATTCCACTGACGTTTAAAAATGATTCGGAAATCTTCCATTGTTTTCAAAATTCCGCTGACGCTTAAAAATGCTTCAGAACTCTTCCATTGTTCTCGGAATTCCGCTGACGTTTAATAATGCTTCGCAACTCTTTCATTGTTCTCGAAATTCCACTGACGTTTAAAAATGCTTCGGAACTCTTCCATTGTTCTCGGAATTCCGTTGAAGTTTAAAAATGCTTCGAAACTCTTCCATTGTTCTCGGAATTCTGCTGAAGTTTAAAAATGCTTTGGAACTCTTCCATTGCTCTCGGAATTCTGCTGAAGTTTAAAAATGCTTCAGAACTCTTACATTGTTCTCGGAATTCTGCTGAAGTTTAAAAATGCTTCGGAACTCTTCCATTGTTCTCGGAATTCTGCTGACGTTTAAAAATGCTTCGGAACTCTTCCATTGTTCTCCAAATTCCGCTGAAGTTTAAAAATGCTTCGGAACTCTTCCAATGTTCTCAGAATTCCGCTGACGTTTAAAAATGCTTCGGAACTCTTCCATTGTTCTCCAAA
Organism: Phyllobates terribilis; assembly: GCF_046119375.1. NCBI lineage: Eukaryota > Metazoa > Chordata > Amphibia > Anura > Dendrobatidae > Phyllobates > Phyllobates terribilis. The sequence continues at coordinate 19,198,544 of NW_027362782.1, forward strand.
TTCCGCTGAAGTTTAAAAATGCTTCGGAACTCTTCCATTGTTCTCGGAATTCCGCTGACGTTTAAAAATGCTTCACAACACTTCCATTGTTCTCGGAATTCCGCTGACTTTTAAAAATACTTCGAAACTCTTCCATTGTTCTCCAAATTCCGCTGAAGTTTAAAAATGCTTCGGAACTCTTCCATTGTTCTCAGAATTCCGCTGACGTTTAAAAATGCTTAGGAAATCTTCCATTGTTTTCAAAATTCCGCTGACGTTTAAAAATGCTTCAGAACTCTTCCATTGTTCTCGGAATTCCGCTGACGTTTAAAAATGCTTTGGAACTCTTCCATTGTTCTTGGAATTCTGCTGAAGTTTAAAAATGCTTCGGAACTCTTCCATTGTTCTCAGAATTCCGCTGACGTTTAAAAATGCTTCGATACTCTTCCATTGTTCTCGGAATTCCACTGACATATAAAAATGCTTCGGAAATCTTGCATTGTTCTCGGCATTCCGCTGACGTTTAAAAATGCTTCGGAACTCTTCAATTGTTCTCGGAATTCTGCTGAACTTTTAAAATGCTTTGGAACTCTTCCATTGCTCTCGGAATTCTGCTGAAGTTTAAAAATGCTTCGGAACTCTTCCATTGTTCTCGGAATTCTGCTGAAGTTTAAAAATGTTTTGGAACTCTTCCATTGTTCTCAAAATTCCGCTGACGTTTAAAAATGCTTCGGAAATCTTCCATTGTTTTCAAAATTCCGCTGACATATAAAAATGCTTCGGAAATCTTGCATTGTTCTCGGCATTCCGCTGACGTTTAAAAATGCTTCAGATTCCTTCAATTGTTCTCGGAATTCTGCTGAACTTTTAAAATGCTTTGGAACTCTTCCATTGCTCTCGGAATTCTGCTGAAGTTTAAAAATGCTTCGGAACTCTTCCATTGTTCTCAGAATTCCGCTAACGTGTAAAAATGCTTCGGAAATCTTCCATTGTTTTCAAAATTCCGCTGACGCTTAAAAATGCTTCAGAACTCTTCCATTGTTCTCGGAATTCCGCTGACGTTTAATAATGCTTCGCAACTCTTTCATTGTACTCGGAATTCCGCTAACGTTTAAAAATGCTTCGGAACTCTTCCATTGTTCTCGGAATTCCGTTGAAGTTTAAAAATGCTTCGAAACTCTTCCATTCTTCTGGGAATTCTGCTGAAGTTTAAAAATGCTTCAGAACTCTTCCATTGTTCTCGGAATTCCGCTGACGTTTAATAATGCTTCGCAACTCTTTCATTGTTCTCGGAATTCCGCTGATGTTTAAAAATGCTTCGGAACTCTTCCATTGTTCTCGGAATTCTGTTGAAGTTTAAAAATGCTTCTAAACTCTTCCATTGTTCTCGGAATTCTGCTGAAGTTTAAAAATGCTTCAGAAATCTTCCATTGTTTTCAAAATTCCGCTGACATATAAAAATGCTTCGGAAATCTTCCATTGTTCTCGGCATTCCGCTGACGTTTAAAAATGCTTCGGAACTCTTCCATTGTTCTCGGAATTCTGCTGAACTTTTAAAATGCTTTGGAACTCTTCCATTGCTCTCGCAATTCTGCTGACGTTTAAAAATGCTTCGGAACTCTTCCATTGTTCTCGGAATTCTGCTGACGTTTAAAAATGCTTCGGAACTCTTCCATTGTTCTCGGAATTCCGCTGACGTTTAAAAATGCTTCACAACTCTTCCATTGTTCTCAGAATTCCGCTGACTTTTAAAAATACTTCGAAACTCTTCCATTGTTCTCCAAATTCCGCTGAAGTTTAAAAATGCTTCGGAACTCTTCCATTGTTCTCAGAATTCCGCTGACGTTTAAAAATGCTTAGGAAATCTTCCATTGTTTTCAAAATTCCGCTGACGTTTAAAAATGCTTCAGAACTCTTCCATTGTTCTCGGAATTCCGCTGATGTTTAAAAATGCTTTGGATCTCTTCCATTGTTCTTGGAATTCTGCTGAAGTTTAAAAATGCTTCGGAACTCTTCCATTGTTCTCAGAATTCCGCTGACGTTTAAAAATGCTTCGATACTCTTCCATTGTTCTCGGAATTCCACTGACATATAAAAATGCTTCGGAAATCTTGCATTGTTCTCGGCATTCCGCTGACGTTTAAAAATGCTTCGGAACTCTTCCATTGTTCTCAGAATTCCGCTGACGTTTTAAAATGCTTCAGAACTCTTCCATTGTTCTCGGAATTCCGCTGACGTTTTAAAATGCTTCGGTACTCTTCCATTGTTCTCGGAATTCCGCTGACATATAAAAATGCTTCGGAAATCTTGCATTGTTCTCGGCATTCCGCTGACGTTTAAAAATGCTTCGGAACTCTTCCATTGTTCTCAGAATTCCGCTGACGTTTAAAAATGCTTCGGAAATCTTCCATTGTTTTCAAAATTCCGCTGACGTTTAAAAATGCTTCAGAACTCTTCCATTGTTCTCGGAATTCCGCTGACGTTTAAAAATGCTTTGGAACTCTTCCATTATTCTCGGAATTCTGCTGAAGTTTAAAAATGCTTCGGAACTCTTCCATTGTTCTCGGAATTCCGCTGACATATAAAAATGCTTCGGAAATCTTGCATTGTTCTCGGCATTCCGCTGACGTTTAAAAATGCTTCGGAACTCGTCAATTGTTCTCGGAATTCTGCTGAACTTTTAAAATGCTTTGGAACTCTTCCATTGCTCTCGGAATTCTGCTGAAGTTTAAAAATGCTTCAGAACTCTTCCATTGTTTTCGGAATTCTGCTGAAGTTTAAAAATGCTTCGGAACTCTTCCATTGTTCTCAGAATTCCACTGACGTTTAAAAATGCTTCGGAAATCTTCCATTGTTTTCAAAATTCCGCTGACGCTTAAAAATGCTTCAGAACTCTTCCATTGTTCTCGGAATTCCGCTGACGTTTAATAATGCTTCGCAACTTTTTCATTGTTCTCGGAATTCCGCTGACGGTTAAAAATGCTTCGGAACTCTTCCATTGTTCTCGGAATTCTGTTGAAGTTTAAAAATGCTTCGAAACTCTTCCATTGTTCTCGGAATTCTGCTGAAGTTTAAAAATGCTTCAGAACTCTTCCATTGTTCTCGGAATTCCGCTGACGTTTAATAATGCTTCGCAACTCTTTCATTGTTCTCGGAATTCCGCTGACGTTTAAAAATGCTTCGGAACTCTTCCATTGTTCTCGGAATTCCGTTGAAGTTTAAAAATGCTTCGAAACTCTTCCATTGTTCTCGGAATTCTGCTGAAGTTTAAAAATGCTTCGGAACTCTTTCATTGTTCTCAGAATTCCGCTGACATTTAAAAATGCTTTGGTACTCTTCCATTGTTCTCGGAATTCCGCTGACATATAAAAATGTTTCGGAAATCTTGCATTGTTCTCGGCATTCCGCTGACGTTTAAAAATGCTTCGGAACTCTTCAATTGTTCTCGGAATCTGCTGAACTTTTAAAATGCTTTGGAACTCTTCCATTGCTCTCGGAATTCTGCTGAAGTTTAAAAATGCTTCAGAACTCTTACATTGTTCTCGGAATTCTGCTGAAGTTTAAAAATGCTTCGGTACTCTTCCATTGTTCTCGGAATTCCGCTGACATATAAAAATGCTTCGGAAATCTTGCATTGTTCTCGGCATTCCGCTGACGTTTAAAAATGCTTCGGAACTCTTCCATTGTTCTCAGAATTCCGCTGATGTTTAAAAATGCTTAGGAAATCTTCCATTGTTTTCAAAATTCCGCTGACGTTTAAAAATGCTTCAGAACTCTTCCATTGTTCTCGGAATTCCGCTGACGTTTAAAAATGCTTCGGAACTCTTCCATTGTTCTCGGAATTCCGTTGAAGTTTAAAAATGCTTCGAAACTCTTCCATTGTTCTCGGAATTCTGCTGAAGTTTAAAAATGCTTCGGAACTCTTCCATTGTTCTCAGAATTCCGCTAACGTTTAAAAATGCTTCGGAAATCTTCCATTGTTTTCAAAATTCCGCTGACGCTTAAAAATGCTTCAGAACTCTTCCATTGTTCTCGGAATTCCGCTGACATATAAAAATGCTTCGGAAATCTTGCATTGTTCTCGGCATTCCGCTGACGTTTAAAAATGCTTCGGAACTCTTCAATTGTTCTCGGAATTCTGCTGAACTTTTAAAATGCTTTGGAACTCTTCCATTGCTCTCGCAATTCTGCTGACGTTTAAAAATGCTTCGGAACTCTTTCATTGTTCTCGGAATTCCACTGACGTTTAAAAATGCTTCGGAACTCATCCATTGTTCTCGGAATTCCGTTGAAGTTTAAAAATGCTTCGAAACTCTTCCATTGTTCTCGGAATTCCGCTGACATATAAAAATGCTTCGGAAATCTTGCATTGTTTTCAAAATTCCGCTGACGTTTAAAAATGCTTCAGAACTCTTACATTGTTCTCGGAATTCTACTGACGTTTAAAAATGCTTCGGAACTCTTCCATTGTTCTCGGAATTCTGCTGAAGTTTAAAAATGCTACGTAACTCTTCCATTGTTCTCAGAATTCCGCTGACGTTTAAAAATGCTTCGGAAATCTTCCATTGTTTTCAAAATTCCGCTGACGTTTAAAAATGCTTCAGAACTCTTCCATTGTTCTCGGAATTCCGCTGACGTTTAATAATGCTTCGCAACTCTTTCATTGTACTCGGAATTCCGCTAACGTTTAAAAATGCTTCAGAATTCTTCAATTGTTCTCGGAATTCTGCTGAACTTTTAAAATGCTTTGGAACTCTTCCATTGCTCTCGGAATTCTGCTGAAGTTTAAAAATGCTTCGGAACTCTTCCATTGTTTTCGGAATTCTGCTGAAGTTTAAAAATGCTTCGGAACTCTGTCATTGTTCTCGGAATTCCGTTGAAGTTTAAAAATGCTTCGAAACTCTTCCATTGTTCTCGGAATTCTGCTGAAGTTTAAAAATGCTTCGGAACTCTTCCATTGTTCTCAGAATTCCACTAACGTTTAAAAATGCTTCGAAACTCTTCCATTGTTCTGGGAATTCTGCTGAAGTTTAAAAATGCTTCAGAACTCTTCCATTGTTCTCGGAATTCCACTGACGTTTAATAATGCTTCGCAACTCTTTCATTGTTCTCGGAAATTCCGCTGATGTTTAGAAATGCTTCGGAACTCTTCCATTGTTCTCGTAATTCTGTTGAAGTTTAAAAATGCTTCTAAACTCTTCCATTGTTCTCGGAATTCCGCTGACATATAAAAATGCTTCGGAAATCTTGCATTGTTCTCGGCATTCCGCTGACGTTTAAAAATGCTTCGGAACTCTTCAATTGTTCTCGGAATTCTGCTGAACTTTTAAAATGCTTTGGAACTCTTCCATTGCTCTCGCAATTCTGCTGACGTTTAAAAATGCTTCGGAACTCTTCCATAGTTCTCGGAATTCGTGTGAATTTTAAAAATGCTTCGGAACTCTTCTATTGTTCTCGGAATTCGTGTGAATTTTAAAAATGCTTCGGAACTCTTCTATTGTTCTCGGAATTCCGCTGAAGTTTAAAAATGCTTTGGAAATCTTCCATTGTTTTCAAAATTCCGCTGACGTTTAAAAATGCTTCAGAACTATTCCATTGTTCTCAGAATTCTGCTGACGTTTAAAAATGCTTCAGAACTCTTCCATTGTTCTCGGAATTCCGCTGATGTTTAAAAATGCTTCACAACTCTTCCATTGTTCTCGGAATTCCGCTGACGTTTAAAAATGCTTCACAACTCTTCCATTGTTCTCGGAATTCCGCTGACTTTTAAAAATGCTTCGGAAATCTTCCATTGTTTTCAAAATTCCGCTGACGCTTAAAAATGCTTCAGAACTCTTCCATTGTTCTCGGAATTCTGCTGACGTTTAATAATGCTTCGCAACTCTTTCATTGTTCTCGGAATTCCACTGACGTTTAAAAATGCTTCGGAACTCATCCATTGTTCTCGAAATTCCGTTGAAGTTTAAAAATGCTTCGAAACTCTTCCATTGTTCTCGGAATTCTGCTGACATATCAAAATGCTTCGGAAATCTTGCATTGTTCTCGGCATTCCGCTGACGTTTAAAAATGCTTCGGAACTCTTCCATTGCTCTCGGAATTCTGCTGAAGTTTAAAAATGTTTCAGAACTCTTACATTGTTCTCGGAATTCTGCTGACGTTTAAAAATGCTTCGGAACTCTTCCATTGTTCTCAGAATTCCGCTGATGTTTAAAAATGCTTAGGAAATCTTCCATTGTTTTCAAAATTCCGCTGACGTTTAAAAATGCTTCAGAACTCTTCCATTGTTCTCGGAATTCCGCTGACGTTTAAAAATGCTTCGGAACTCTTCCATTGTTCTCGGAATTCCGTTGAAGTTTAAAAATGCTTCGAAACTCTTCCATTGTTCTCGGAATTCTGCTGAAGTTTAAAAATGCTTCGGAACTCTTCCATTGTTCTCAGAATTCCGCTAACGTTTAAAAATGCTTCGGAAATCTTCCATTGTTTTCAAAATTCCGCTGACGCTTAAAAATGCTTCAGAACTCTTCCATTGTTCTCGGAATTCCGCTGACATATAAAAATGCTTCGGAAATCTTGCATTGTTCTCGGCATTCCGCTGACGTTTAAAAATGCTTCGGAACTCTTCAATTGTTCTCGGAATTCTGCTGAACTTTTAAAATGCTTTGGAACTCTTCCATTGCTCTCGCAATTCTGCTGACGTTTAAAAATGCTTCGGAACTCTTTCATTGTTCTCGGAATTCCACTGACGTTTAAAAATGCTTCGGAACTCATCCATTGTTCTCGGAATTCCGTTGAAGTTTAAAAATGCTTCGAAACTCTTCCTTTGTTCTCGGAATTCCGCTGACATATAAAAATGCTTCGGAAATCTTGCATTGTTTTCAAAATTCCGCTGACGTTTAAAAATGCTTCAGAACTCTTACATTGTTCTCGGAATTCTACTGACGTTTAAAAATGCTTCGGAACTCTTCCATTGTTCTCGGAATTCTGCTGAAGTTTAAAAATGCTACGTAACTCTTCCATTGTTCTCAGAATTCCGCTGACGTTTAAAAATGCTTCGGAAATCTTCCATTGTTTTCAAAATTCCGCTGACGTTTAAAAATGCTTCAGAACTCTTCCATTGTTCTCGGAATTCCGCTGACGTTTAATAATGCTTCGCAACTCTTTCATTGTACTCGGAATTCCGCTAACGTTTAAAAATGCTTCAGAATTCTTCAATTGTTCTCGGAATTCTGCTGAACTTTTAAAATGCTTTGGAACTCTTCCATTGCTCTCGGAATTCTGCTGAAGTTTAAAAATGCTTCGGAACTCTTCCATTGTTTTCGGAATTCTGCTGAAGTTTAAAAATGCTTCGGAACTCTGTCATTGTTCTCGGAATTCCGTTGAAGTTTAAAAATGCTTCGAAACTCTTCCATTGTTCTCGGAATTCTGCTGAAGTTTAAAAATGCTTCGGAACTCTTCCATTGTTCTCAGAATTCCACTAACGTTTAAAAATGCTTCGAAACTCTTCCATTGTTCTGGGAATTCTGCTGAAGTTTAAAAATGCTTCAGAACTCTTCCATTGTTCTCGGAATTCCACTGACGTTTAATAATGCTTCGCAACTCTTTCATTGTTCTCGGAAATTCCGCTGATGTTTAGAAATGCTTCGGAACTCTTCCATTGTTCTCGTAATTCTGTTGAAGTTTAAAAATGCTTCTAAACTCTTCCATTGTTCTCGGAATTCCGCTGACATATAAAAATGCTTCGGAAATCTTGCATTGTTCTCGGCATTCCGCTGACGTTTAAAAATGCTTCGGAACTCTTCAATTGTTCTCGGAATTCTGCTGAACTTTTAAAATGCTTTGGAACTCTTCCATTGCTCTCGCAATTCTGCTGACGTTTAAAAATGCTTCGGAACTCTTCCATAGTTCTCGGAATTCGTGTGAATTTTAAAAATGCTTCGGAACTCTTCTATTGTTCTCGGAATTCGTGTGAATTTTAAAAATGCTTCGGAACTCTTCTATTGTTCTCGGAATTCCGCTGAAGTTTAAAAATGCTTCGGAAATCTTCCATTGTTTTCAAAATTCCGCTGACGTTTAAAAATGCTTCAGAACTATTCCATTGTTCTCAGAATTCTGCTGACGTTTAAAAATGCTTCAGAACTCTTCCATTGTTCTCGGAATTCCGCTGATGTTTAAAAATGCTTCACAACTCTTCCATTGTTCTCGGAATTCCGCTGACGTTTAAAAATGCTTCACAACTCTTCCATTGTTCTCGGAATTCCGCTGACTTTTAAAAATGCTTCGGAAATCTTCCATTGTTTTCAAAATTCCGCTGACGCTTAAAAATGCTTCAGAACTCTTCCATTGTTCTCGGAATTCTGCTGACGTTTAATAATGCTTCGCAACTCTTTCATTGTTCTCGGAATTCCACTGACGTTTAAAAATGCTTCGGAACTCATCCATTGTTCTCGAAATTCCGTTGAAGTTTAAAAATGCTTCGAAACTCTTCCATTGTTCTCGGAATTCTGCTGACATATCAAAATGCTTCGGAAATCTTGCATTGTTCTCGGCATTCCGCTGACGTTTAAAAATGCTTCGGAACTCTTCCATTGCTCTCGGAATTCTGCTGAAGTTTAAAAATGCTTCAGAACTCTTCCATTGTTCTCGGAATTCCGCTGACATATAAAAATGCTTCGGAAATCTTGCATTGTTCTCGGCATTCCGCTGACGTTTAAAAATGCTTCGGAACTCTTCAATTGTTCTCGGAATTCTGCTGAACTTTTAAAATGCTTTGGAACTCTTCCATTGCTCTCGCAATTCTGCTGACGTTTAAAAATGCTTCGGAACTCTTTCATTGTTCTCGGAATTCCACTGACGTTTAAAAATGCTTCGGAACTCATCCATTGTTCTCGGAATTCCGTTGAAGTTTAAAAATGCTTCGAAACTCTTCCATTGTTCTCGGAATTCCGCTGACATATAAAAATGCTTCGGAAATCTTGCATTGTTTTCAAAATTCCGCTGACGTTTAAAAATGCTTCAGAACTCTTACATTGTTCTCGGAATTCTACTGACGTTTAAAAATGCTTCGGAACTCTTCCATTGTTCTCGGAATTCTGCTGAAGTTTAAAAATGCTACGTAACTCTTCCATTGTTCTCAGAATTCCGCTGACGTTTAAAAATGCTTCGGAAATCTTCCATTGTTTTCAAAATTCCGCTGACGTTTAAAAATGCTTCAGAACTCTTCCATTGTTCTCGGAATTCCGCTGACGTTTAATAATGCTTCGCAACTCTTTCATTGTACTCGGAATTCCGCTAACGTTTAAAAATGCTTCAGAATTCTTCAATTGTTCTCGGAATTCTGCTGAACTTTTAAAATGCTTTGGAACTCTTCCATTGCTCTCGGAATTCTGCTGAAGTTTAAAAATGCTTCGGAACTCTTCCATTGTTTTCGGAATTCTGCTGAAGTTTAAAAATGCTTCGGAACTCTGTCATTGTTCTCGGAATTCCGTTGAAGTTTAAAAATGCTTCGAAACTCTTCCATTGTTCTCGGAATTCTGCTGAAGTTTAAAAATGCTTCGGAACTCTTCCATTGTTCTCAGAATTCCACTAACGTTTAAAAATGCTTCGAAACTCTTCCATTGTTCTGGGAATTCTGCTGAAGTTTAAAAATGCTTCAGAACTCTTCCATTGTTCTCGGAATTCCACTGACGTTTAATAATGCTTCGCAACTCTTTCATTGTTCTCGGAAATTCCGCTGATGTTTAGAAATGCTTCGGAACTCTTCCATTGTTCTCGTAATTCTGTTGAAGTTTAAAAATGCTTCTAAACTCTTCCATTGTTCTCGGAATTCCGCTGACATATAAAAATGCTTCGGAAATCTTGCATTGTTCTCGGCATTCCGCTGACGTTTAAAAATGCTTCGGAACTCTTCAATTGTTCTCGGAATTCTGCTGAACTTTTAAAATGCTTTGGAACTCTTCCATTGCTCTCGCAATTCTGCTGACGTTTAAAAATGCTTCGGAACTCTTCCATAGTTCTCGGAATTCGTGTGAATTTTAAAAATGCTTCGGAACTCTTCTATTGTTCTCGGAATTCGTGTGAATTTTAAAAATGCTTCGGAACTCTTCTATTGTTCTCGGAATTCCGCTGAAGTTTAAAAATGCTTTGGAAATCTTCCATTGTTTTCAAAATTCCGCTGACGTTTAAAAATGCTTCAGAACTATTCCATTGTTCTCAGAATTCTGCTGACGTTTAAAAATGCTTCAGAACTCTTCCATTGTTCTCGGAATTCCGCTGATGTTTAAAAATGCTTCACAACTCTTCCATTGTTCTCGGAATTCCGCTGACGTTTAAAAATGCTTCACAACTCTTCCATTGTTCTCGGAATTCCGCTGACTTTTAAAAATGCTTCGGAAATCTTCCATTGTTTTCAAAATTCCGCTGACGCTTAAAAATGCTTCAGAACTCTTCCATTGTTCTCGGAATTCTGCTGACGTTTAATAATGCTTCGCAACTCTTTCATTGTTCTCGGAATTCCACTGACGTTTAAAAATGCTTCGGAACTCATCCATTGTTCTCGAAATTCCGTTGAAGTTTAAAAATGCTTCGAAACTCTTCCATTGTTCTCGGAATTCTGCTGACATATCAAAATGCTTCGGAAATCTTGCATTGTTCTCGGCATTCCGCTGACGTTTAAAAATGCTTCGGAACTCTTCCATTGCTCTCGGAATTCTGCTGAAGTTTAAAAATGTTTCAGAACTCTTACATTGTTCTCGGAATTCTGCTGACGTTTAAAAATGCTTCGGAACTCTTCCATTGTTCTCAGAATTCCGCTGATGTTTAAAAATGCTTAGGAAATCTTCCATTGTTTTCAAAATTCCGCTGACGTTTAAAAATGCTTCAGAACTCTTCCATTGTTCTCGGAATTCCGCTGACGTTTAAAAATGCTTCGGAACTCTTCCATTGTTCTCGGAATTCCGTTGAAGTTTAAAAATGCTTCGAAACTCTTCCATTGTTCTCGGAATTCTGCTGAAGTTTAAAAATGCTTCGGAACTCTTCCATTGTTCTCAGAATTCCGCTAACGTTTAAAAATGCTTCGGAAATCTTCCATTGTTTTCAAAATTCCGCTGACGCTTAAAAATGCTTCAGAACTCTTCCATTGTTCTCGGAATTCCGCTGACATATAAAAATGCTTCGGAAATCTTGCATTGTTCTCGGCATTCCGCTGACGTTTAAAAATGCTTCGGAACTCTTCAATTGTTCTCGGAATTCTGCTGAACTTTTAAAATGCTTTGGAACTCTTCCATTGCTCTCGCAATTCTGCTGACGTTTAAAAATGCTTCGGAACTCTTTCATTGTTCTCGGAATTCCACTGACGTTTAAAAATGCTTCGGAACTCATCCATTGTTCTCGGAATTCCGTTGAAGTTTAAAAATGCTTCGAAACTCTTCCATTGTTCTCGGAATTCCGCTGACATATAAAAATGCTTCGGAAATCTTGCATTGTTTTCAAAATTCCGCTGACGTTTAAAAATGCTTCAGAACTCTTACATTGTTCTCGGAATTCTACTGACGTTTAAAAATGCTTCGGAACTCTTCCATTGTTCTCGGAATTCTGCTGAAGTTTAAAAATGCTACGTAACTCTTCCATTGTTCTCAGAATTCCGCTGACGTTTAAAAATGCTTCGGAAATCTTCCATTGTTTTCAAAATTCCGCTGACGTTTAAAAATGCTTCAGAACTCTTCCATTGTTCTCGGAATTCCGCTGACGTTTAATAATGCTTCGCAACTCTTTCATTGTACTCGGAATTCCGCTAACGTTTAAAAATGCTTCAGAATTCTTCAATTGTTCTCGGAATTCTGCTGAACTTTTAAAATGCTTTGGAACTCTTCCATTGCTCTCGGAATTCTGCTGAAGTTTAAAAATGCTTCGGAACTCTTCCATTGTTTTCGGAATTCTGCTGAAGTTTAAAAATGCTTCGGAACTCTGTCATTGTTCTCGGAATTCCGTTGAAGTTTAAAAATGCTTCGAAACTCTTCCATTGTTCTCGGAATTCTGCTGAAGTTTAAAAATGCTTCGGAACTCTTCCATTGTTCTCAGAATTCCACTAACGTTTAAAAATGCTTCGAAACTCTTCCATTGTTCTGGGAATTCTGCTGAAGTTTAAAAATGCTTCAGAACTCTTCCATTGTTCTCGGAATTCCACTGACGTTTAATAATGCTTCGCAACTCTTTCATTGTTCTCGGAAATTCCGCTGATGTTTAGAAATGCTTCGGAACTCTTCCATTGTTCTCGTAATTCTGTTGAAGTTTAAAAATGCTTCTAAACTCTTCCATTGTTCTCGGAATTCCGCTGACATATAAAAATGCTTCGGAAATCTTGCATTGTTCTCGGCATTCCGCTGACGTTTAAAAATGCTTCGGAACTCTTCAATTGTTCTCGGAATTCTGCTGAACTTTTAAAATGCTTTGGAACTCTTCCATTGCTCTCGCAATTCTGCTGACGTTTAAAAATGCTTCGGAACTCTTCCATAGTTCTCGGAATTCGTGTGAATTTTAAAAATGCTTCGGAACTCTTCTATTGTTCTCGGAATTCGTGTGAATTTTAAAAATGCTTCGGAACTCTTCTATTGTTCTCGGAATTCCGCTGAAGTTTAAAAATGCTTCGGAAATCTTCCATTGTTTTCAAAATTCCGCTGACGTTTAAAAATGCTTCAGAACTATTCCATTGTTCTCAGAATTCTGCTGACGTTTAAAAATGCTTCAGAACTCTTCCATTGTTCTCGGAATTCCGCTGATGTTTAAAAATGCTTCACAACTCTTCCATTGTTCTCGGAATTCCGCTGACGTTTAAAAATGCTTCACAACTCTTCCATTGTTCTCGGAATTCCGCTGACTTTTAAAAATGCTTCGGAAATCTTCCATTGTTTTCAAAATTCCGCTGACGCTTAAAAATGCTTCAGAACTCTTCCATTGTTCTCGGAATTCTGCTGACGTTTAATAATGCTTCGCAACTCTTTCATTGTTCTCGGAATTCCACTGACGTTTAAAAATGCTTCGGAACTCATCCATTGTTCTCGAAATTCCGTTGAAGTTTAAAAATGCTTCGAAACTCTTCCATTGTTCTCGGAATTCTGCTGACATATCAAAATGCTTCGGAAATCTTGCATTGTTCTCGGCATTCCGCTGACGTTTAAAAATGCTTCGGAACTCTTCCATTGCTCTCGGAATTCTGCTGAAGTTTAAAAATGTTTCAGAACTCTTACATTGTTCTCGGAATTCTGCTGACGTTTAAAAATGCTTCGGAACTCTTCCATTGTTCTCAGAATTCAGCTGAAGTTTAAAAATGCTTCGGAACTCTTCCATTGTTCTCGGAATTCTGCTGAAGTTTAAAAATGCTACGTAACTCTTCCATTGTACTCAGAATTCCGCTGACGTTTAAAAATGCTTTGGAACTCTTCCATTGCTCTCGGAATTCTGCTGAAGTTTAAAAATGCTTCGGAACTCTTCCATTGTTCTCGGAATTCTGCTGAAGTTTAAAAATGCTTCGGAACTCTTCCATTGTTCTCGGAATTCTGTTGAAGTTTAAAAATGCTTCTAAACTCTTCCATTGTTCTCGGAATTCCGCTGACATTTAAAAATGCTTCGGAAATCTTGCATTGTTCTCGGCATTCCGCTGACGTTTAAAAATGCTTCGGAACTCTTCCATTGTTCTCGGAATTCTGCTGACGTTTAAAAATGCTTCGGAACTCTTCCATTGTTCTCGGAATTCCGCTGACGTTTAAAAATGCTTCACAACTCTTCCATTGTTCTCGGAATTCCGCTGACTTTTAAAAATACTTCGAAACTCTTCTATTGTTCTCCAAATTCCGCTGAAGTTTAAAAATGCTTCGGAACACTTCCATTGTTCTCGGAATTCTGCTGAAGTTTAAAAATGCTTCGGAACGCTTCCATTGTTCTCAGAATTCTGCTGACGTTTAAAAATGCTTTGGAACTCTTCCACTGTTCTCGGAATTCCGCTGAAGTTTAAAAATGCTTCGGACCTCTTCCATTGTTCTAGGAATTCTGCTGAAGTCTAAAAATTCATCTGTACTCTTCCATTATTCTCGGAATTCGTGTGAATTTTAAAAATGCTTCGGAACTCTTCTATTGTTCTCGGAATTCCGCTGAAGTTTAAAAATGCTTAAAATCTCTTACATTGTTCTCGGAATTCCGCTGAAGTTTAAAAATGCTTCGGAACTCTTCCATTGTTCTCGGAATTCTGCTGAAGTTTAAAAATGCTTCAGAACTCTTCCATTGTTCTCAGAATTCCGCTGACGTTTAAAAATGCTTCGGAAATCTTCCATTGTTTTCAAAATTCCGCTGACGTTTAAAAATGCTTCAGAACTATTCCATTGTTCTCAGAATTCTGCTGACGTTTAAAAATGCTTCACAACTCTTCCATTGTTCTCGGAATTCCGCTGACTTTTAAAAATGCTTCCGAAATCTTCCATTGTTTTCAAAATTCCGCTGACGCATAAAAATGCTTCAGAACTCTTCCATTGTTCTCGGAATTCTGCTGAAGTTTAAAAATGCTTCAGAACTCTTACATTGTTCTCGGAATTCTGCTGACGTTTAAAAATGCTTCGGAACTCTTCCATTGTTCTCTGAATTCCGCTGACGTTTAAAAATGCTTCGGTACTCTTCCTTTGTTCTCGGAATTCCGCTGACATATAAAAATGCTTCGGAAATCTTGCATTGTTCGCGGCATTCCGCTGACATTTAAAAATGCTTCGGAACTCTTCAATTGTTCTCGGAATTCTGCCGAACTTTTAAAATGCTTTGGAACTCTTCCATTGTTCTCGGAATTCTGCTGTAGTTTAAAAATGCTTCGGAACTCTTCCATTGTTCTCGGAATTCCGCTGACGTTTAAAAATGCTTCGGAAATCTTCCATTGTTTTCAAAATTCCGCTGACGTTTAAAAATGCTTCAGAACTCTTCCATTGTTCTCGGAATTCCGCTGACGTTTTAAAATGCTTCGGTACTCTTCCATTGTTCTCGGAATTCCGCTGACATATAAAAATGCTTCGGAAATCTTGCATTGTTCTCGGCATTCCGCTGACGTTTAAAAATGCTTCGGAACTCTTCCATTGTTCTCAGAATTCCGCTGACGTTTAAAAATGCTTCGGAAATCTTCCATTGTTCTCGGAATTCCGCTGACGTTTAAAAATGCTTTGGAACTCTTCCATTATTCTCGGAATTCTGCTGAAGTTTAAAAATGCTTCGGAACTCTTCCATTGTTCTCAGAATTCCGCTGACGTTTAAAAATGCTTCGGTACTCTTCCATTGTTCTCAGAATTCCGCTGACATATAAAAATGCTTCGGAAATCTTGCATTGTTCTCGGCATTCCGCTGACCTTTAAAAATGCTTCGGAACTCTTCAATTGTTCTCGGAATTCTGCTGAACTTTTAAAATGCTTTGGAACTCTTCCATTGCTCTCGGAATTCTGCTGAAGTTTAAAAATGCTTCAGAACTCTTCCATTGTTTTCGGAATTCTGCTGAAGTTTAAAAATGCTTCGGAACTCTTCCATTGTTCTCAGAATTCCACTGACGTTTAAAAATGCTTCGGAAATCTTCCATTGTTTTCAAAATTCCGCTGACGCTTAAAAATGCTTCAGAACTCTTCCATTGTTCTCGGAATTCCGCTGACGTTTAATAATGCTTCGCAACTTTTTCATTGTTCTCGGAATTCCGCTGACGGTTAAAAATGCTTCGGAACTGTTCCATTGCTCTCGGAATTCCGTTGAAGTTTAAAAATGCTTCGAAACTCTTCCATTGTTCTCGGAATTCTGCTGACGTTTAAAAATGCTTCGGAACTCTTCCATTGTTCTCGGAATTCCGTTGAAGTTTAAAAATGCTTCGAAACTCTTCCATTGTTCTCGGAATTCCGCTGACATATAAAAATGCTTCGGAAATCTTGCATTGTTCTCAGCATTCCGCTGACGTTTAAAAATGCTTCGGAACTCTTCAATTGTTCTCGGAATTCTGCTGAAGTTTAAAAATGCTTCAGAACTCTTCCATTGTTCTCAGAATTCCGCTGACGTTCAAAAATGCTTCGGAAATCTTCCATTGTTTTCAAAATTCCGCTGACGTTTAAAAATGCTTCAGAACTATTCCATTGTTCTCAGAATTCTGCTGACGTTTAAAAATGCTTCGGAACTCTTCCATTGTTCTCGGAATTCCGCTGACGTTTAAAAATGCTTCACAACTCTTCCATTGTTCACGGAATTCCACTGACGTTTAAAAATGCTTCACAACTCTTCCATTGTTCTCGGAATTCCGCTGACTTTTAAAAATGCTTCGGAAATCTTCCATTGTTTTCAAAATTCCGCTGACGCTTAAAAATGCTTCAGAACTCTTCCATTGTTCTCGGAATTCTGCTGAAGTTTAAAAATGCTTCAGAACTCTTACATTGTTCTCGGAATTCTGCTGACGTTTAAAAATGCCTCGGAACTCTTCCATTGTTCTCTGAATTCCGCTGACGTTTAAAAATGCTTCGGTACTCTTCCTTTGTTCTCGGAATTCCGCTGACATATAAAAATGCTTCGGAAATCTTGCATTGTTCTCGGCATTCCGCTGACGTTTAAAAATGCTTCGGAACTCTTCAATTGTTCTCGGAATTCTGCCGAACTTTTAAAATGCTTTGGAACTCTTCCATTGCTCTCGGAATTCTGCTGAAGTTTAATAATGCTTCAGAACTCTTCCATTGTTCTCGGAATTCTGCTGTAGTTTAAAAATGCTTCGGAACTCTTCCATTGTTCTCGGAATTCCGCTGACGTTTAAAAATGCTTCGGAAATCTTCCATTGTTTTCAAAATTCCACTGACGTTTAAAAATGCTTCAGAACTCTTCCATTGTTCTCGGAATTCCGCTGACATATAAAAATGCTTCGGAAATCTTGCATTGTTCTCGGCATTCCGCTGACATTTAAAAATGCTTCGGAAATCTTCCATTGATATCAAAATTAAGCTGATGCTTAAAAATGCTTCAGAACTCTTCCATTGTTCTCGGAATTCCGCTGACGTTTAATAATGCTTCGCAACTTTTTCATTGTTCTCGGAATTCCGCTGACAGTTAAAAATGCTTCGGAACTCTTCCATTGTTCTCGGAATTCCGTTGAAGTTTAAAAATGCTTCGAAACTCTTCCATTGTTCTCGGAATTCTGCTGAAGTTTAAAAATGCTTCAGAACTCTTCCATTGTTCTCGGAATTCCGCTGACGTTTAATAATGCTTCGCAACTCTTTCATTGTTCTCGGATTTCCGCTGACGTTTAAAAATGCTTCGAAACTCTTCCATTGTTCTCGGAATTCTGCTGAAGTTTAAAAATGCTTCGGAACTCTTCCATTGTTCTCGGAATTCCGCTGACATATAAAAATGCTTTGAAAATCTTGCATTGTTCTCGGCATTCCGCTGACGTTTAAAATTGCTTCGGAACTCTTCAATTGTTCTCGGAATTCTGTTGAACTTTTAAATTGCTTTGGAGCTCTTCCATTGCTCTCGGAATTCTGCTGAAGTTTAAAAATGCTTCAGAACTCTTACATTGTTCTCGGAATTCTGCTGACGTTTAAAAATGCTTCGGAACTCTACCATTGTTCTCGGAATTCCGTTGAAGTTTAAAAATGCTTCGAAACTCTTCCATTGTTCTCGGAATTCTGCTGAAGTTTAAAAATGCTTCGGAACTCTTCCATTGTTCTCGGAATTCCGCTGACGTTTAATAATGCTTCGCAACTCTTTCATTGTTCTCGGAATTCAACTGACGTTTAAAAATGCTTCGGAAATCTTCCATTGTTTTCAAAATTCCGCTGACGCTTAAAAATGCTTCAGAACTCTTCCATTGTTCTCGGAATTCCGCTGACGTTTAATAATGCTTCGCAACTCTTTCATTGTACTCGGAATTCCGCTAACGTTTAAAAATGCTTCAGAACTCTTCCATTGTTCTCGGAATTCCGCTGACGTTTAATAATGCTTCGCAACTCTTTCATTGTTCTCGGAATTCCGCTGATGTTTAAAAATGCTTCGGAACTCTTCCATTGTTCTCGGAATTCTGTTGAAGTTTAAAAATGCTTCTAAACTCTTCCATTGTTCTCGGAATTCCGCTGACATATAAAAATGCTTCGGAAATCTTGCATTGTTCTCGGCATTCCGCTGACGTTTAAAAATGCTTCGGAACTCTTCCATTGTTCTCGGAATTCTGCTGAAGTTTAAAAATGCTTCAGAACTCTTCCATTGTTCTCAGAATTCCGCTGACGTTTAAAAATGCTTCGGAAATCTTCCATTGTTTTCAAAATTCCGCTGACGTTTAAAAATGCTTCAGAACTATTCCATTGTTCTCAGAATTCTGCTGACGTTTAAAAATGCTTCGGAACTCTTCCATTGTTCTCGGAATTCCGCTGACGTTTAAAAATGCTTCACAACTCTTCCATTGTTCTCGGAATTCTGCTGAAGTTTAAAAATGCTACAGAACTCTTACATTGTTCTCGGAATTCTGCTGACGTTTAAAAATGCTTCGGAACTCTTCCATTGTTCTCTGAATTCCGCTGATGTTTAAAAATGCTTCGGTACTCTTCCTTTGTTCTCGGAATTCCGCTGACATATAAAAATGCTTCGGAAATCTTGCATTGTTCTCGGCATTCCGCTGACGTTTAAAAATGCTTCGGAACTCTTCCATTGTTCTCGGAATTCTGCTGACGTTTAAAAATGCTTCGGAACTCTTCCATTGTTCTCGGAATTCGTGTGAATTTTAAAAATGCTTCGGAACTCTTCTATTGTTCTCGGAATTCCGCTGAAGTTTAAAAATGCTTAAAATCTCTTACATTGTACTCGGTATTCCGCTGAAGTTTAAAAATGCTTCGGAACTCTTCCATTGTTCTCGGAATTCTGCTGAAGTTTAAAAATGCTTCAGAACTCTTCCATTGTTCTCAGAATTCCGCTGACGTTTAAAAATGCTTCGGAAATCTTCCATTGTTTTCAAAATTCCGCTGACGTTTAAAAATGCTTCAGAACTATTCCATTGTTCTCAGAATTCTGCTGACGTTTAAAAATGCTTCAGAACTCTTCCATTGTTCTCGGAATTCCGCTGACGTTTAAAAATGCTTCACAACTCTTCCATTGTTCTCGGAATTCCGCTGACTTTTAAAAATGCTTCGGAAATCTTCCATTGTTTTCAAAATTCCGCTGACGCTTAAAAATGCTTCAGAACTCTTCCATTGTTCTCGGAATTCTGCTGAAGTTTAAAAATGCTTCAGAACTCTTACATTGTTCTCGGAATTCTGCTGACGTTTAAAAATGCCTCGGAACTCTTCCATTGTTCTCTGAATTCCGCTGACGTTTAAAAATGCTTCGGAACTCTTCAATTGTTCTCGGAATTCTGCCGAACTTTTAAAATGCTTTGGAACTCTTCCATTGCTCTCGGAATTCTGCTGAAGTTTAAAAATGCTTCAGAACTCTTCCATTGTTCTCGGAATTCTGCTGTAGTTTAAAAATGCTTCGGAACTCTTCCATTGTTCTCGGAATTCCGCTGACGTTTAAAAATGCTTCGGAAATCTTCCATTGTTTTCAAAATTCCACTGACGTTTAAAAATGCTTCAGAACTCTTCCATTGTTCTCGGAATTCCGCTGACATATAAAAATGCTTCGGAAATCTTGCATTGTTCTCGGCATTCCGCTGACATTTAAAAATGCTTCGGAAATCTTCCATTGATATCAAAATTCCGCTGACGCTTAAAAATGCTTCAGAACTCTTCCATTGTTCTCGGAATTCCGCTGACGTTTAATAATGCTTCGCAACTTTTTCATTGTTCTCGGAATTCCGCTGACAGTTAAAAATGCTTCGGAACTCTTCCATTGTTCTCGGAATTCCGTTGAAGTTTAAAAATGCTTCGAAACTCTTCCATTGTTCTCGGAATTCTGCTGAAGTTTAAAAATGCTTCAGAACTCTTCCATTGTTCTCGGAATTCCGCTGACGTTTAATAATGCTTCGCAACTCTTTCATTGTTCTCGGATTTCCGCTGACGTTTAAAAATGCTTCGAAACTCTTCCATTGTTCTCGGAATTCTGCTGAAGTTTAAAAATGCTTCGGAACTCTTCCATTGTTCTCGGAATTCCGCTGACATATAAAAATGCTTTGAAAATCTTGCATTGTTCTCGGCATTCCGCTGACGTTTAAAATTGCTTCGGAACTCTTCAATTGTTCTCGGAATTCTGTTGAACTTTTAAATTGCTTTGGAGCTCTTCCATTGCTCTCGGAATTCTGCTGAAGTTTAAAAATGCTTCAGAACTCTTACATTGTTCTCGGAATTCTGCTGACGTTTAAAAATGCTTCGGAACTCTACCATTGTTCTCGGAATTCCGTTGAAGTTTAAAAATGCTTCGAAACTCTTCCATTGTTCTCGGAATTCTGCTGAAGTTTAAAAATGCTTCGGAACTCTTCCATTGTTCTCGGAATTCCGCTGACGTTTAATAATGCTTCGCAACTCTTTCATTGTTCTCGGAATTCAACTGACGTTTAAAAATGCTTCGGAAATCTTCCATTGTTTTCAAAATTCCGCTGACGCTTAAAAATGCTTCAGAACTCTTCCATTGTTCTCGGAATTCCGCTGACGTTTAATAATGCTTCGCAACTCTTTCATTGTTCTCGGAATTCCGCTGATGTTTAAAAATGCTTCGGAACTCTTCCATTGTTTTCAAAATTCCGCTGACGTTTAAAAATGCTTCAGAACTATTCCATTGTTCTCAGAATTCTGCTGACGTTTAAAAATGCTTCAGAACTCTTCCATTGTTCTCGGAATTCCGCTGACGTTTAAAAATGCTTCACAACTCTTCCATTGTTCTCGGAATTCCGCTGACGTTTAAAAATGCTTCACAACTCTTCCATTGTTCTCGGAATTCCGCTGACTTTTAAAAATGCTTCGGAAATCTTCCATTGTTTTCAAAATTCCGCTGAAGCTTAAAAATGCTTCAGAACTCTTCCATTGTTCTCGGAATTCTGCTGACGTTTAATAATGCTTCGCAACTCTTTCATTGTTCTCAGAATTCCACTGACGTTTAAAAATGCTTCGGAACTCATCCATTGTTCTCGGAATTCCGTTGAAGTTTAAAAATGCTTCGAAACTCTTCCATTGTTCTCGGAATTCTGCTGACATATAAAAATGCTTCGGAAATCTTGCATTGTTCTCGGCATTCCGCTGACGTTTAAAAATGCTTCGGAACTCTTCCAATGCTCTCGGAATTCTGCTGAAGTTTAAAAATGTTTCAGAACTCTTACATTGTTCTCGGAATTCTGCTGACGTTTAAAAATGCTTCGGAACTCTTCCATTGTTCTCAGAATTCAGCTGAAGTTTAAAAATGCTTCGGAACTCTTCCATTGTTCTCGGAATTCTGCTGAAGTTTAAAAATGCTACGTAACTCTTCCATTGTTCTCAGAATTCCGCTGACGTTTAAAAATGCTTTGGAACTCTTCCATTGCTCTCGGAATTCTGCTGAAGTTTAAAAATGCTTCGGAACTCTTCCATTGTTCTCGGAATTCTGCTGAAGTTTAAAAATGCTTCGGAACTCTTCCATTGTTCTCGGAATTCCGTTGAAGTTTAAAAATACCAAGAAACTCTTCCATTGTTCTCGGAATTCTGCTGAAGTTTAAAAATGCTTCGGAACTCTTCCATTGTTCTCAGAATTCCGCTAACGTTTAAAAATGCTTCGGAAATCTTCCATTGTTTTCAAAATTCCGCTGACGCTTAAAAATGCTTCAGAACTCTTCCATTGTTCTCGGAATTCCGCTGACGTTTAATAATGCTTCGCAACACTTTCATTGTACTCGGAATTCCGCTAACGTTTAAAAATGCTTCGGAACTCTTCCATTGTTCTCGGAATTCCGTTGAAGTTTAAAAATGCTTCGAAACTCTTCCATTGTCCTGGGAATTCTGCTGAAGTTTAAAAATGCTTCAGAACTCTTCCATTGTTCTCGGAATTCCGCTGACGTTTAATAATGCTTCGCAACTCTTTCATTGTTCTCGGAATTCCGCTGATGTTTAAAAATGCTTCGGAACTCTTCCATTGTTCTCGGAATTCTGTTGAAGTTTAAAAATGCTTCTAAACTCTTCCATTGTTCTCGGAATTCCGCTGACATATAAAAATGCTTCGGAAATCTTGCATTGTTCTCGGCATTCCGCTGACATTTAAAAATGCTTCGGAACTCTTCAATTGTTCTCAGAATTCTGCCGAACTTTTAAAATGCTTTGGAACTCTTCCATTGTTCTCGGAATTCTGCTGTAGTTTAAAAATGCTTCGGAACTCTTCCATTGTTCTCGGAATTCCGCTGACGTTTAAAAATGCTTCGGAAATCTTCCATTGTTTTCAAAATTCCGCTGACGTTTAAAAATGCTTCAGAACTCTTCCATTGTTCTCGGAATTCCGCTGACGTTTTAAAATGCTTCGGTACTCTTCCATTGTTCTCGGAATTCCGCTGACATATAAAAATGCTTCGGAAATCTTGCATTGTTCTCGGCATTCCGCTGACGTTTAAAAATGCTTCGGAACTCTTCCATTGTTCTCAGAATTCCGCTGACGTTTAAAAATGCTTCGGAAATCTTCCATTGTTTTCAAAATTCCGCTGACGTTTAAAAATGATTCAGAACTCTTCCATTGTTCTCGGAATTCCGCTGACGTTTAAAAATGCTTTGGAACTCTTCCATTATTCTCGGAATTCTGCTGACGTTTAAAAATGCTTCGGTACTCTTCCATTGTTCTCGGAATTCCGCTGACATATAAAAATGCTTCGGAAATCTTGCATTGTTCTCGGCATTCCGCTGACGTTTAAAAATGCTTCGGAACTCTTCAATTGTTCTCGGAATTCTGCTGAACTTTTAAAATGCTTTGGAACTCTTCCATTGTTCTCGGAATTCTGCTGAAGTTTAAAAATGCTTCAGAACTCTTCCATTGTTTTCGGAATTCTGCTGAAGTTTAAAAATGCTTCGGAACTCTTCCATTGTTCTCAGAATTCCACTGACGTTTAAAAATGCTTCGGAAATCTTCCATTGTTTTCAAAATTCCGCTGACGCTTAAAAATGCTTCAGAACTCTTCCATTGTTCTCGGAATTCCGCTGACGTTTAATAATGCTTCGCAACTTTTTCATTGTTCTCGGAATTCCGCTGACGGTTAAAAATGCTTCGGAACTCTTCCATTGTTCTCGGAATTCCGTTGAAGTTTAAAAATGCTTCGAAACTCTTCCATTGTTCTCGGAATTCTGCTGACGTTTAAAAATGCTTCGGAACTCTTCCATTGTTCTCGGAATTCCGTTGAAGTTTAAAAATGCTTCGGAACTCTTCCATTGTTCTCGGAATTCCGCTGACATATAAAAATGCTTTGAAAATCTTGCATTGTTCTCGGCATTCCGCTGACGTTTAAAATTGCTTCGGAACTCTTCAATTGTTCTCGGAATTCTGTTGAACTTTTAAATTGCTTTGGAGCTCTTCCATTGCTCTCGGAATTCTGCTGAAGTTTAAAAATGCTTCAGAACTCTTACATTGTTCTCGGAATTCTGCTGACGTTTAAAAATGCTTCGGAACTCTACCATTGTTCTCGGAATTCCGTTGAAGTTTAAAAATGCTTCGAAACTCTTCCATTGTTCTCGGAATTCTGCTGAAGTTTAAAAATGCTTCGGAACTCTTCCATTGTTCTCGGAATTCCGCTGACGTTTAATAATGCTTCGCAACTCTTTCATTGTTCTCGGAATTCAACTGACGTTTAAAAATGCTTCGGAAATCTTCCATTGTTTTCAAAATTCCGCTGACGCTTAAAAATGCTTCAGAACTCTTCCATTGTTCTCGGAATTCCGCTGACGTTTAATAATGCTTCGCAACTCTTTCATTGTACTCGGAATTCCGCTAACGTTTAAAAATGCTTCAGAACTCTTCCATTGTTCTCGGAATTCCGCTGACATATAAAAATGCTTCGGAAATCTTGCATTGTTCTCGGCATTCCGCTGACGTTTAAAAATGCTTCGGAACTCTTCCATTGTTCTCGGAATTCTGCTGACGTTTAAAAATGCTTCGGAACTCTTCCATTGTTCTCGGAATTCGTGTGAATTTTAAAAATGCTTCGGAACTCTTCTATTGTTCTCGGAATTCCGCTGAAGTTTAAAAATGCTTAAAATCTCTTACATTGTACTCGGTATTCCGCTGAAGTTTAAAAATGCTTCGGAACTCTTCCATTGTTCTCGGAATTCTGCTGAAGTTTAAAAATGCTTCAGAACTCTTCCATTGTTCTCAGAATTCCGCTGACGTTTAAAAATGCTTCGGAAATCTTCCATTGTTTTCAAAATTCCGCTGACGTTTAAAAATGCTTCAGAACTATTCCATTGTTCTCAGAATTCTGCTGACGTTTAAAAATGCTTCAGAACTCTTCCATTGTTCTCGGAATTCCGCTGACGTTTAAAAATGCTTCACAACTCTTCCATTGTTCTCGGAATTCCGCTGACTTTTAAAAATGCTTCGGAAATCTTCCATTGTTTTCAAAATTCCGCTGACGCTTAAAAATGCTTCAGAACTCTTCCATTGTTCTCGGAATTCTGCTGAAGTTTAAAAATGCTTCAGAACTCTTACATTGTTCTCGGAATTCTGCTGACGTTTAAAAATGCCTCGGAACTCTTCCATTGTTCTCTGAATTCCGCTGACGTTTAAAAATGCTTCGGAACTCTTCAATTGTTCTCGGAATTCTGCCGAACTTTTAAAATGCTTTGGAACTCTTCCATTGCTCTCGGAATTCTGCTGAAGTTTAAAAATGCTTCAGAACTCTTCCATTGTTCTCGGAATTCTGCTGTAGTTTAAAAATGCTTCGGAACTCTTCCATTGTTCTCGGAATTCCGCTGACGTTTAAAAATGCTTCGGAAATCTTCCATTGTTTTCAAAATTCCACTGACGTTTAAAAATGCTTCAGAACTCTTCCATTGTTCTCGGAATTCCGCTGACATATAAAAATGCTTCGGAAATCTTGCATTGTTCTCGGCATTCCGCTGACATTTAAAAATGCTACGGAAATCTTCCATTGATATCAAAATTCCGCTGACGCTTAAAAATGCTTCAGAACTCTTCCATTGTTCTCGGAATTCCGCTGACGTTTAATAATGCTTCGCAACTTTTTCATTGTTCTCGGAATTCCGCTGACAGTTAAAAATGCTTCGGAACTCTTCCATTGTTCTCGGAATTCCGTTGAAGTTTAAAAATGCTTCGAAACTCTTCCATTGTTCTCGGAATTCTGCTGAAGTTTAAAAATGCTTCAGAACTCTTCCATTGTTCTCGGAATTCCGCTGACGTTTAATAATGCTTCGCAACTCTTTCATTGTTCTCGGATTTCCGCTGACGTTTAAAAATGCTTCGAAACTCTTCCATTGTTCTCGGAATTCTGCTGAAGTTTAAAAATGCTTCGGAACTCTTCCATTGTTCTCGGAATTCCGCTGACATATAAAAATGCTTTGAAAATCTTGCATTGTTCTCGGCATTCCGCTGACGTTTAAAATTGCTTCGGAACTCTTCAATTGTTCTCGGAATTCTGTTGAACTTTTAAATTGCTTTGGAGCTCTTCCATTGCTCTCGGAATTCTGCTGAAGTTTAAAAATGCTTCAGAACTCTTACATTGTTCTCGGAATTCTGCTGACGTTTAAAAATGCTTCGGAACTCTACCATTGTTCTCGGAATTCCGTTGAAGTTTAAAAATGCTTCGAAACTCTTCCATTGTTCTCGGAATTCTGCTGAAGTTTAAAAATGCTTCGGAACTCTTCCATTGTTCTCGGAATTCCGCTGACGTTTAATAATGCTTCGCAACTCTTTCATTGTTCTCGGAATTCAACTGACGTTTAAAAATGCTTCGGAAATCTTCCATTGTTTTCAAAATTCCGCTGACGCTTAAAAATGCTTCAGAACTCTTCCATTGTTCTCGGAATTCCGCTGACGTTTAATAATGCTTCGCAACTCTTTCATTGTTCTCGGAATTCCGCTGATGTTTAAAAATGCTTCGGAACTCTTCCATTGTTTTCAAAATTCCGCTGACGTTTAAAAATGCTTCAGAACTATTCCATTGTTCTCAGAATTCTGCTGACGTTTAAAAATGCTTCAGAACTCTTCCATTGTTCTCGGAATTCCGCTGACGTTTAAAAATGCTTCACAACTCTTCCATTGTTCTCGGAATTCCGCTGACGTTTAAAAATGCTTCACAACTCTTCCATTGTTCTCGGAATTCCGCTGACTTTTAAAAATGCTTCGGAAATCTTCCATTGTTTTCAAAATTCCGCTGAAGCTTAAAAATGCTTCAGAACTCTTCCATTGTTCTCGGAATTCTGCTGACGTTTAATAATGCTTCGCAACTCTTTCATTGTTCTCAGAATTCCACTGACGTTTAAAAATGCTTCGGAACTCATCCATTGTTCTCGGAATTCCGTTGAAGTTTAAAAATGCTTCGAAACTCTTCCATTGTTCTCGGAATTCTGCTGACATATAAAAATGCTTCGGAAATCTTGCATTGTTCTCGGCATTCCGCTGACGTTTAAAAATGCTTCGGAACTCTTCCAATGCTCTCGGAATTCTGCTGAAGTTTAAAAATGTTTCAGAACTCTTACATTGTTCTCGGAATTCTGCTGACGTTTAAAAATGCTTCGGAACTCTTCCATTGTTCTCAGAATTCAGCTGAAGTTTAAAAATGCTTCGGAACTCTTCCATTGTTCTCGGAATTCTGCTGAAGTTTAAAAATGCTACGTAACTCTTCCATTGTTCTCAGAATTCCGCTGACGTTTAAAAATGCTTTGGAACTCTTCCATTGCTCTCGGAATTCTGCTGAAGTTTAAAAATGCTTCGGAACTCTTCCATTGTTCTCGGAATTCTGCTGAAGTTTAAAAATGCTTCGGAACTCTTCCATTGTTCTCGGAATTCCGTTGAAGTTTAAAAATACCAAGAAACTCTTCCATTGTTCTCGGAATTCTGCTGAAGTTTAAAAATGCTTCGGAACTCTTCCATTGTTCTCAGAATTCCGCTAACGTTTAAAAATGCTTCGGAAATCTTCCATTGTTTTCAAAATTCCGCTGACGCTTAAAAATGCTTCAGAACTCTTCCATTGTTCTCGGAATTCCGCTGACGTTTAATAATGCTTCGCAACACTTTCATTGTACTCGGAATTCCGCTAACGTTTAAAAATGCTTCGGAACTCTTCCATTGTTCTCGGAATTCCGTTGAAGTTTAAAAATGCTTCGAAACTCTTCCATTGTCCTGGGAATTCTGCTGAAGTTTAAAAATGCTTCAGAACTCTTCCATTGTTCTCGGAATTCCGCTGACGTTTAATAATGCTTCGCAACTCTTTCATTGTTCTCGGAATTCCGCTGATGTTTAAAAATGCTTCGGAACTCTTCCATTGTTCTCGGAATTCTGTTGAAGTTTAAAAATGCTTCTAAACTCTTCCATTGTTCTCGGAATTCCGCTGACATATAAAAATGCTTCGGAAATCTTGCATTGTTCTCGGCATTCCGCTGACATTTAAAAATGCTTCGGAACTCTTCAATTGTTCTCAGAATTCTGCCGAACTTTTAAAATGCTTTGGAACTCTTCCATTGTTCTCGGAATTCTGCTGTAGTTTAAAAATGCTTCGGAACTCTTCCATTGTTCTCGGAATTCCGCTGACGTTTAAAAATGCTTCGGAAATCTTCCATTGTTTTCAAAATTCCGCTGACGTTTAAAAATGCTTCAGAACTCTTCCATTGTTCTCGGAATTCCGCTGACGTTTTAAAATGCTTCGGTACTCTTCCATTGTTCTCGGAATTCCGCTGACATATAAAAATGCTTCGGAAATCTTGCATTGTTCTCGGCATTCCGCTGACGTTTAAAAATGCTTCGGAACTCTTCCATTGTTCTCAGAATTCCGCTGACGTTTAAAAATGCTTCGGAAATCTTCCATTGTTTTCAAAATTCCGCTGACGTTTAAAAATGATTCAGAACTCTTCCATTGTTCTCGGAATTCCGCTGACGTTTAAAAATGCTTTGGAACTCTTCCATTATTCTCGGAATTCTGCTGACGTTTAAAAATGCTTCGGTACTCTTCCATTGTTCTCGGAATTCCGCTGACATATAAAAATGCTTCGGAAATCTTGCATTGTTCTCGGCATTCCGCTGACGTTTAAAAATGCTTCGGAACTCTTCAATTGTTCTCGGAATTCTGCTGAACTTTTAAAATGCTTTGGAACTCTTCCATTGTTCTCGGAATTCTGCTGAAGTTTAAAAATGCTTCAGAACTCTTCCATTGTTTTCGGAATTCTGCTGAAGTTTAAAAATGCTTCGGAACTCTTCCATTGTTCTCAGAATTCCACTGACGTTTAAAAATGCTTCGGAAATCTTCCATTGTTTTCAAAATTCCGCTGACGCTTAAAAATGCTTCAGAACTCTTCCATTGTTCTCGGAATTCCGCTGACGTTTAATAATGCTTCGCAACTTTTTCATTGTTCTCGGAATTCCGCTGACGGTTAAAAATGCTTCGGAA
Source organism: Phyllobates terribilis (assembly GCF_046119375.1). NCBI lineage: Eukaryota > Metazoa > Chordata > Amphibia > Anura > Dendrobatidae > Phyllobates > Phyllobates terribilis. The sequence continues at coordinate 19,227,045 of NW_027362782.1, forward strand.
CTCTTCCATTGTTCTCGGAATTCCGTTGAAGTTTAAAAATGCTTCGAAACTCTTCCATTGTTCTCGGAATTCTGCTGACGTTTAAAAATGCTTCGGAACTCTTCCATTGTTCTCGGAATTCCGTTGAAGTTTAAAAATGCTTCGGAACTCTTCCATTGTTCTCGGAATTCCGCTGACATATAAAAATGCTTTGAAAATCTTGCATTGTTCTCGGCATTCCGCTGACGTTTAAAATTGCTTCGGAACTCTTCAATTGTTCTCGGAATTCTGTTGAACTTTTAAATTGCTTTGGAGCTCTTCCATTGCTCTCGGAATTCTGCTGAAGTTTAAAAATGCTTCAGAACTCTTACATTGTTCTCGGAATTCTGCTGACGTTTAAAAATGCTTCGGAACTCTACCATTGTTCTCGGAATTCCGTTGAAGTTTAAAAATGCTTCGAAACTCTTCCATTGTTCTCGGAATTCTGCTGAAGTTTAAAAATGCTTCGGAACTCTTCCATTGTTCTCGGAATTCCGCTGACGTTTAATAATGCTTCGCAACTCTTTCATTGTTCTCGGAATTCAACTGACGTTTAAAAATGCTTCGGAAATCTTCCATTGTTTTCAAAATTCCGCTGACGCTTAAAAATGCTTCAGAACTCTTCCATTGTTCTCGGAATTCCGCTGACGTTTAATAATGCTTCGCAACTCTTTCATTGTACTCGGAATTCCGCTAACGTTTAAAAATGCTTCAGAACTCTTCCATTGTTCTCGGAATTCCGCTGACATATAAAAATGCTTCGGAAATCTTGCATTGTTCTCGGCATTCCGCTGACGTTTAAAAATGCTTCGGAACTCTTCCATTGTTCTCGGAATTCTGCTGACGTTTAAAAATGCTTCGGAACTCTTCCATTGTTCTCGGAATTCGTGTGAATTTTAAAAATGCTTCGGAACTCTTCTATTGTTCTCGGAATTCCGCTGAAGTTTAAAAATGCTTAAAATCTCTTACATTGTACTCGGTATTCCGCTGAAGTTTAAAAATGCTTCGGAACTCTTCCATTGTTCTCGGAATTCTGCTGAAGTTTAAAAATGCTTCAGAACTCTTCCATTGTTCTCAGAATTCCGCTGACGTTTAAAAATGCTTCGGAAATCTTCCATTGTTTTCAAAATTCCGCTGACGTTTAAAAATGCTTCAGAACTATTCCATTGTTCTCAGAATTCTGCTGACGTTTAAAAATGCTTCAGAACTCTTCCATTGTTCTCGGAATTCCGCTGACGTTTAAAAATGCTTCACAACTCTTCCATTGTTCTCGGAATTCCGCTGACTTTTAAAAATGCTTCGGAAATCTTCCATTGTTTTCAAAATTCCGCTGACGCTTAAAAATGCTTCAGAACTCTTCCATTGTTCTCGGAATTCTGCTGAAGTTTAAAAATGCTTCAGAACTCTTACATTGTTCTCGGAATTCTGCTGACGTTTAAAAATGCCTCGGAACTCTTCCATTGTTCTCTGAATTCCGCTGACGTTTAAAAATGCTTCGGAACTCTTCAATTGTTCTCGGAATTCTGCCGAACTTTTAAAATGCTTTGGAACTCTTCCATTGCTCTCGGAATTCTGCTGAAGTTTAAAAATGCTTCAGAACTCTTCCATTGTTCTCGGAATTCTGCTGTAGTTTAAAAATGCTTCGGAACTCTTCCATTGTTCTCGGAATTCCGCTGACGTTTAAAAATGCTTCGGAAATCTTCCATTGTTTTCAAAATTCCACTGACGTTTAAAAATGCTTCAGAACTCTTCCATTGTTCTCGGAATTCCGCTGACATATAAAAATGCTTCGGAAATCTTGCATTGTTCTCGGCATTCCGCTGACATTTAAAAATGCTTCGGAAATCTTCCATTGATATCAAAATTCCGCTGACGCTTAAAAATGCTTCAGAACTCTTCCATTGTTCTCGGAATTCCGCTGACGTTTAATAATGCTTCGCAACTTTTTCATTGTTCTCGGAATTCCGCTGACAGTTAAAAATGCTTCGGAACTCTTCCATTGTTCTCGGAATTCCGTTGAAGTTTAAAAATGCTTCGAAACTCTTCCATTGTTCTCGGAATTCTGCTGAAGTTTAAAAATGCTTCAGAACTCTTCCATTGTTCTCGGAATTCCGCTGACGTTTAATAATGCTTCGCAACTCTTTCATTGTTCTCGGATTTCCGCTGACGTTTAAAAATGCTTCGAAACTCTTCCATTGTTCTCGGAATTCTGCTGAAGTTTAAAAATGCTTCGGAACTCTTCCATTGTTCTCGGAATTCCGCTGACATATAAAAATGCTTTGAAAATCTTGCATTGTTCTCGGCATTCCGCTGACGTTTAAAATTGCTTCGGAACTCTTCAATTGTTCTCGGAATTCTGTTGAACTTTTAAATTGCTTTGGAGCTCTTCCATTGCTCTCGGAATTCTGCTGAAGTTTAAAAATGCTTCAGAACTCTTACATTGTTCTCGGAATTCTGCTGACGTTTAAAAATGCTTCGGAACTCTACCATTGTTCTCGGAATTCCGTTGAAGTTTAAAAATGCTTCGAAACTCTTCCATTGTTCTCGGAATTCTGCTGAAGTTTAAAAATGCTTCGGAACTCTTCCATTGTTCTCGGAATTCCGCTGACGTTTAATAATGCTTCGCAACTCTTTCATTGTTCTCGGAATTCAACTGACGTTTAAAAATGCTTCGGAAATCTTCCATTGTTTTCAAAATTCCGCTGACGCTTAAAAATGCTTCAGAACTCTTCCATTGTTCTCGGAATTCCGCTGACGTTTAATAATGCTTCGCAACTCTTTCATTGTTCTCGGAATTCCGCTGATGTTTAAAAATGCTTCGGAACTCTTCCATTGTTTTCAAAATTCCGCTGACGTTTAAAAATGCTTCAGAACTATTCCATTGTTCTCAGAATTCTGCTGACGTTTAAAAATGCTTCAGAACTCTTCCATTGTTCTCGGAATTCCGCTGACGTTTAAAAATGCTTCACAACTCTTCCATTGTTCTCGGAATTCCGCTGACGTTTAAAAATGCTTCACAACTCTTCCATTGTTCTCGGAATTCCGCTGACTTTTAAAAATGCTTCGGAAATCTTCCATTGTTTTCAAAATTCCGCTGAAGCTTAAAAATGCTTCAGAACTCTTCCATTGTTCTCGGAATTCTGCTGACGTTTAATAATGCTTCGCAACTCTTTCATTGTTCTCAGAATTCCACTGACGTTTAAAAATGCTTCGGAACTCATCCATTGTTCTCGGAATTCCGTTGAAGTTTAAAAATGCTTCGAAACTCTTCCATTGTTCTCGGAATTCTGCTGACATATAAAAATGCTTCGGAAATCTTGCATTGTTCTCGGCATTCCGCTGACGTTTAAAAATGCTTCGGAACTCTTCCAATGCTCTCGGAATTCTGCTGAAGTTTAAAAATGTTTCAGAACTCTTACATTGTTCTCGGAATTCTGCTGACGTTTAAAAATGCTTCGGAACTCTTCCATTGTTCTCAGAATTCAGCTGAAGTTTAAAAATGCTTCGGAACTCTTCCATTGTTCTCGGAATTCTGCTGAAGTTTAAAAATGCTACGTAACTCTTCCATTGTTCTCAGAATTCCGCTGACGTTTAAAAATGCTTTGGAACTCTTCCATTGCTCTCGGAATTCTGCTGAAGTTTAAAAATGCTTCGGAACTCTTCCATTGTTCTCGGAATTCTGCTGAAGTTTAAAAATGCTTCGGAACTCTTCCATTGTTCTCGGAATTCCGTTGAAGTTTAAAAATACCAAGAAACTCTTCCATTGTTCTCGGAATTCTGCTGAAGTTTAAAAATGCTTCGGAACTCTTCCATTGTTCTCAGAATTCCGCTAACGTTTAAAAATGCTTCGGAAATCTTCCATTGTTTTCAAAATTCCGCTGACGCTTAAAAATGCTTCAGAACTCTTCCATTGTTCTCGGAATTCCGCTGACGTTTAATAATGCTTCGCAACACTTTCATTGTACTCGGAATTCCGCTAACGTTTAAAAATGCTTCGGAACTCTTCCATTGTTCTCGGAATTCCGTTGAAGTTTAAAAATGCTTCGAAACTCTTCCATTGTCCTGGGAATTCTGCTGAAGTTTAAAAATGCTTCAGAACTCTTCCATTGTTCTCGGAATTCCGCTGACGTTTAATAATGCTTCGCAACTCTTTCATTGTTCTCGGAATTCCGCTGATGTTTAAAAATGCTTCGGAACTCTTCCATTGTTCTCGGAATTCTGTTGAAGTTTAAAAATGCTTCTAAACTCTTCCATTGTTCTCGGAATTCCGCTGACATATAAAAATGCTTCGGAAATCTTGCATTGTTCTCGGCATTCCGCTGACATTTAAAAATGCTTCGGAACTCTTCAATTGTTCTCAGAATTCTGCCGAACTTTTAAAATGCTTTGGAACTCTTCCATTGTTCTCGGAATTCTGCTGTAGTTTAAAAATGCTTCGGAACTCTTCCATTGTTCTCGGAATTCCGCTGACGTTTAAAAATGCTTCGGAAATCTTCCATTGTTTTCAAAATTCCGCTGACGTTTAAAAATGCTTCAGAACTCTTCCATTGTTCTCGGAATTCCGCTGACGTTTTAAAATGCTTCGGTACTCTTCCATTGTTCTCGGAATTCCGCTGACATATAAAAATGCTTCGGAAATCTTGCATTGTTCTCGGCATTCCGCTGACGTTTAAAAATGCTTCGGAACTCTTCCATTGTTCTCAGAATTCCGCTGACGTTTAAAAATGCTTCGGAAATCTTCCATTGTTTTCAAAATTCCGCTGACGTTTAAAAATGATTCAGAACTCTTCCATTGTTCTCGGAATTCCGCTGACGTTTAAAAATGCTTTGGAACTCTTCCATTATTCTCGGAATTCTGCTGACGTTTAAAAATGCTTCGGTACTCTTCCATTGTTCTCGGAATTCCGCTGACATATAAAAATGCTTCGGAAATCTTGCATTGTTCTCGGCATTCCGCTGACGTTTAAAAATGCTTCGGAACTCTTCAATTGTTCTCGGAATTCTGCTGAACTTTTAAAATGCTTTGGAACTCTTCCATTGTTCTCGGAATTCTGCTGAAGTTTAAAAATGCTTCAGAACTCTTCCATTGTTTTCGGAATTCTGCTGAAGTTTAAAAATGCTTCGGAACTCTTCCATTGTTCTCAGAATTCCACTGACGTTTAAAAATGCTTCGGAAATCTTCCATTGTTTTCAAAATTCCGCTGACGCTTAAAAATGCTTCAGAACTCTTCCATTGTTCTCGGAATTCCGCTGACGTTTAATAATGCTTCGCAACTTTTTCATTGTTCTCGGAATTCCGCTGACGGTTAAAAATGCTTCGGAACTCTTCCATTGTTCTCGGAATTCCGTTGAAGTTTAAAAATGCTTCGAAACTCTTCCATTGTTCTCGGAATTCTGCTGACGTTTAAAAATGCTTCGGAACTCTTCCATTGTTCTCGGAATTCCGTTGAAGTTTAAAAATGCTTCGGAACTCTTCCATTGTTCTCGGAATTCCGCTGACATATAAAAATGCTTTGAAAATCTTGCATTGTTCTCGGCATTCCGCTGACGTTTAAAATTGCTTCGGAACTCTTCAATTGTTCTCGGAATTCTGTTGAACTTTTAAATTGCTTTGGAGCTCTTCCATTGCTCTCGGAATTCTGCTGAAGTTTAAAAATGCTTCAGAACTCTTACATTGTTCTCGGAATTCTGCTGACGTTTAAAAATGCTTCGGAACTCTACCATTGTTCTCGGAATTCCGTTGAAGTTTAAAAATGCTTCGAAACTCTTCCATTGTTCTCGGAATTCTGCTGAAGTTTAAAAATGCTTCGGAACTCTTCCATTGTTCTCGGAATTCCGCTGACGTTTAATAATGCTTCGCAACTCTTTCATTGTTCTCGGAATTCAACTGACGTTTAAAAATGCTTCGGAAATCTTCCATTGTTTTCAAAATTCCGCTGACGCTTAAAAATGCTTCAGAACTCTTCCATTGTTCTCGGAATTCCGCTGACGTTTAATAATGCTTCGCAACTCTTTCATTGTACTCGGAATTCCGCTAACGTTTAAAAATGCTTCAGAACTCTTCCATTGTTCTCGGAATTCCGCTGACGTTTAATAATGCTTCGCAACTCTTTCATTGTTCTCGGAATTCCGCTGATGTTTAAAAATGCTTCGGAACTCTTCCATTGTTCTCGGAATTCTGTTGAAGTTTAAAAATGCTTCTAAACTCTTCCATTGTTCTCGGAATTCCGCTGACGTTTAAAAATGCTTCGGAACTCTTCAATTGTTCTCGGAATTCTGCTGAAGTTTAAAAATGCTTCAGAACTCTTCCATTGTTCTCAGAATTCCGCTGACGTTCAAAAATGCTTCGGAAATCTTCCATTGTTTTCAAAATTCCGCTGACGTTTAAAAATGCTTCAGAACTATTCCATTGTTCTCAGAATTCTGCTGACGTTTAAAAATGCTTCGGAACTCTTCCATTGTTCTCGGAATTCCGCTGACGTTTAAAAATGCTTCACAACTCTTCCATTGTTCACGGAATTCCACTGACGTTTAAAAATGCTTCACAACTCTTCCATTGTTCTCGGAATTCCGCTGACTTTTAAAAATGCTTCGGAAATCTTCCATTGTTTTCAAAATTCCGCTGACGCTTAAAAATGCTTCAGAACTCTTCCATTGTTCTCGGAATTCTGCTGAAGTTTAAAAATGCTTCAGAACTCTTACATTGTTCTCGGAATTCTGCTGACGTTTAAAAATGCCTCGGAACTCTTCCATTGTTCTCTGAATTCCGCTGACGTTTAAAAATGCTTCGGTACTCTTCCTTTGTTCTCGGAATTCCGCTGACATATAAAAATGCTTCGGAAATCTTGCATTGTTCTCGGCATTCCGCTGACGTTTAAAAATGCTTCGGAACTCTTCAATTGTTCTCGGAATTCTGCCGAACTTTTAAAATGCTTTGGAACTCTTCCATTGCTCTCGGAATTCTGCTGAAGTTTAAAAATGCTTCAGAACTCTTCCATTGTTCTCGGAATTCTGCTGTAGTTTAAAAATGCTTCGGAACTCTTCCATTGTTCTCGGAATTCCGCTGACGTTTAAAAATGCTTCGGAAATCTTCCATTGTTTTCAAAATTCCACTGACGTTTAAAAATGCTTCAGAACTCTTCCATTGTTCTCGGAATTCCGCTGACATATAAAAATGCTTCGGAAATCTTGCATTGATATCAAAATTCCGCTGACGCTTAAAAATGCTTCAGAACTCTTCCATTGTTCTCGGAATTCCGCTGACGTTTAATAATGCTTCGCAACTTTTTCATTGTTCTCGGAATTCCGCTGACAGTTAAAAATGCTTCGGAACTCTTCCATTGTTCTCGGAATTCCGTTGAAGTTTAAAAATGCTTCAGAACTATTCCATTGTTCTCGGAATTCTGCTGTAGTTTAAAAATGCTTCGGAACTCTTCCATTGTTCTCGGAATTCCGCTGACGTTTAAAAATGCTTCGGAAATCTTCCATTGTTTTCAAAATTCCACTGACGTTTAAAAATGCTTCAGAACTCTTCCATTGTTCTCGGCATTCCGCTGACATTTAAAAATGCTTCGGAAATCTTCCATTGATATCAAAATTCCGCTGACGCTTAAAAATGCTTCAGAACTCTTCCATTGTTCTCGGAATTCCGCTGACGTTTAATAATGCTTCGCAACTTTTTCATTGTTCTCGGAATTCCGCTGACAGTTAAAAATGCTTCGGAACTCTTCCATTGTTCTCGGAATTCCGTTGAAGTTTAAAAATGCTTCGAAACTCTTCCATTGTTCTCGGAATTCTGCTGACATATAAAAATGCTTCGGAAATCTTGCATTGTTCTCGGCATTCCGCTGACGTTTAAAAATGCTTCGGAACTCTTCCAATGCTCTCGGAATTCTGCTGAAGTTTAAAAATGTTTCAGAACTCTTACATTGTTCTCGGAATTCTGCTGACGTTTAAAAATGCTTCGGAACTCTTCCATTGTTCTCAGAATTCAGCTGAAGTTTAAAAATGCTTCGGAACTCTTCCATTGTTCTCGGAATTCTGCTGAAGTTTAAAAATGCTACGTAACTCTTCCATTGTTCTCAGAATTCCGCTGACGTTTAAAAATGCTTTGGAACTCTTCCATTGCTCTCGGAATTCTGCTGAAGTTTAAAAATGCTTCGGAACTCTTCCATTGTTCTCGGAATTCCGCTGACGTTTAATAATGCTTCGCAACTCTTTCATTGTTCTCGGAATTCAACTGACGTTTAAAAATGCTTCGGAAATCTTCCATTGTTTTCAAAATTCCGCTGACGCTTAAAAATGCTTCAGAACTCTTCCATTGTTCTCGGAATTCCGCTGACGTTTAATAATGCTTCGCAACTCTTTCATTGTACTCGGAATTCCGCTAACGTTTAAAAATGCTTCAGAACTCTTCCATTGTTCTCGGAATTCCGCTGACGTTTAATAATGCTTCGCAACTCTTTCATTGTTCTCGGAATTCCGCTGATGTTTAAAAATGCTTCGGAACTCTTCCATTGTTCTCGGAATTCTGTTGAAGTTTAAAAATGCTTCTAAACTCTTCCATTGTTCTCGGAATTCCGCTGACGTTTAAAAATGCTTCGGAACTCTTCAATTGTTCTCGGAATTCTGCTGAAGTTTAAAAATGCTTCAGAACTCTTCCATTGTTCTCAGAATTCCGCTGACGTTCAAAAATGCTTCGGAAATCTTCCATTGTTTTCAAAATTCCGCTGACGTTTAAAAATGCTTCAGAACTATTCCATTGTTCTCAGAATTCTGCTGACGTTTAAAAATGCTTCGGAACTCTTCCATTGTTCTCGGAATTCCGCTGACGTTTAAAAATGCTTCACAACTCTTCCATTGTTCACGGAATTCCACTGACGTTTAAAAATGCTTCACAACTCTTCCATTGTTCTCGGAATTCCGCTGACTTTTAAAAATGCTTCGGAAATCTTCCATTGTTTTCAAAATTCCGCTGACGCTTAAAAATGCTTCAGAACTCTTCCATTGTTCTCGGAATTCTGCTGAAGTTTAAAAATGCTTCAGAACTCTTACATTGTTCTCGGAATTCTGCTGACGTTTAAAAATGCCTCGGAACTCTTCCATTGTTCTCTGAATTCCGCTGACGTTTAAAAATGCTTCGGTACTCTTCCTTTGTTCTCGGAATTCCGCTGACATATAAAAATGCTTCGGAAATCTTGCATTGTTCTCGGCATTCCGCTGACGTTTAAAAATGCTTCGGAACTCTTCAATTGTTCTCGGAATTCTGCCGAACTTTTAAAATGCTTTGGAACTCTTCCATTGCTCTCGGAATTCTGCTGAAGTTTAAAAATGCTTCAGAACTCTTCCATTGTTCTCGGAATTCTGCTGTAGTTTAAAAATGCTTCGGAACTCTTCCATTGTTCTCGGAATTCCGCTGACGTTTAAAAATGCTTCGGAAATCTTCCATTGTTTTCAAAATTCCACTGACGTTTAAAAATGCTTCAGAACTCTTCCATTGTTCTCGGAATTCCGCTGACATATAAAAATGCTTCGGAAATCTTGCATTGATATCAAAATTCCGCTGACGCTTAAAAATGCTTCAGAACTCTTCCATTGTTCTCGGAATTCCGCTGACGTTTAATAATGCTTCGCAACTTTTTCATTGTTCTCGGAATTCCGCTGACAGTTAAAAATGCTTCGGAACTCTTCCATTGTTCTCGGAATTCCGTTGAAGTTTAAAAATGCTTCAGAACTCTTCCATTGTTCTCGGAATTCTGCTGTAGTTTAAAAATGCTTCGGAACTCTTCCATTGTTCTCGGAATTCCGCTGACGTTTAAAAATGCTTCGGAAATCTTCCATTGTTTTCAAAATTCCACTGACGTTTAAAAATGCTTCAGAACTCTTCCATTGTTCTCGGCATTCCGCTGACATTTAAAAATGCTTCGGAAATCTTCCATTGATATCAAAATTCCGCTGACGCTTAAAAATGCTTCAGAACTCTTCCATTGTTCTCGGAATTCCGCTGACGTTTAATAATGCTTCGCAACTTTTTCATTGTTCTCGGAATTCCGCTGACAGTTAAAAATGCTTCGGAACTCTTCCATTGTTCTCGGAATTCCGTTGAAGTTTAAAAATGCTTCGAAACTCTTCCATTGTTCTCGGAATTCTGCTGACATATAAAAATGCTTCGGAAATCTTGCATTGTTCTCGGCATTCCGCTGACGTTTAAAAATGCTTCGGAACTCTTCCAATGCTCTCGGAATTCTGCTGAAGTTTAAAAATGTTTCAGAACTCTTACATTGTTCTCGGAATTCTGCTGACGTTTAAAAATGCTTCGGAACTCTTCCATTGTTCTCAGAATTCAGCTGAAGTTTAAAAATGCTTCGGAACTCTTCCATTGTTCTCGGAATTCTGCTGAAGTTTAAAAATGCTACGTAACTCTTCCATTGTTCTCAGAATTCCGCTGACGTTTAAAAATGCTTTGGAACTCTTCCATTGCTCTCGGAATTCTGCTGAAGTTTAAAAATGCTTCGGAACTCTTCCATTGTTCTCGGAATTCTGCTGAAGTTTAAAAATGCTTCGGAACTCTTCCATTGTTCTCGGAATTCCGTTGAAGTTTAAAAATACCAAGAAACTCTTCCATTGTTCTCGGAATTCTGCTGAAGTTTAAAAATGCTTCGGAACTCTTCCATTGTTCTCAGAATTCCGCTAACGTTTAAAAATGCTTCGGAAATCTTCCATTGTTTTCAAAATTCCGCTGACGCTTAAAAATGCTTCAGAACTCTTCCATTGTTCTCGGAATTCCGCTGACGTTTAATAATGCTTCGCAACTCTTTCATTGTACTCGGAATTCCGCTAACGTTTAAAAATGCTTCGGAACTCTTCCATTGTTCTCGGAATTCCGTTGAAGTTTAAAAATGCTTCGAAACTCTTCCATTGTTCTCGGAATTCTGCTGACGTTTAAAAATGCTTCGGAACTCTTCCATTGTTCTCGGAATTCCGTTGAAGTTTAAAAATGCTTCGGAACTCTTCCATTGTTCTCGGAATTCCGCTGACATATAAAAATGCTTTGAAAATCTTGCATTGTTCTCGGCATTCCGCTGACGTTTAAAATTGCTTCGGAACTCTTCAATTGTTCTCGGAATTCTGTTGAACTTTTAAATTGCTTTGGAGCTCTTCCATTGCTCTCGGAATTCTGCTGAAGTTTAAAAATGCTTCAGAACTCTTACATTGTTCTCGGAATTCTGCTGACGTTTAAAAATGCTTCGGAACTCTACCATTGTTCTCGGAATTCCGTTGAAGTTTAAAAATGCTTCGAAACTCTTCCATTGTTCTCGGAATTCTGCTGAAGTTTAAAAATGCTTCGGAACTCTTCCATTGTTCTCGGAATTCCGCTGACGTTTAATAATGCTTCGCAACTCTTTCATTGTTCTCGGAATTCAACTGACGTTTAAAAATGCTTCGGAAATCTTCCATTGTTTTCAAAATTCCGCTGACGCTTAAAAATGCTTCAGAACTCTTCCATTGTTCTCGGAATTCCGCTGACGTTTAATAATGCTTCGCAACTCTTTCATTGTACTCGGAATTCCGCTAACGTTTAAAAATGCTTCAGAACTCTTCCATTGTTCTCGGAATTCCGCTGACGTTTAATAATGCTTCGCAACTCTTTCATTGTTCTCGGAATTCCGCTGATGTTTAAAAATGCTTCGGAACTCTTCCATTGTTCTCGGAATTCTGTTGAAGTTTAAAAATGCTTCTAAACTCTTCCATTGTTCTCGGAATTCCGCTGACGTTTAAAAATGCTTCGGAACTCTTCAATTGTTCTCGGAATTCTGCTGAAGTTTAAAAATGCTTCAGAACTCTTCCATTGTTCTCAGAATTCCGCTGACGTTCAAAAATGCTTCGGAAATCTTCCATTGTTTTCAAAATTCCGCTGACGTTTAAAAATGCTTCAGAACTATTCCATTGTTCTCAGAATTCTGCTGACGTTTAAAAATGCTTCGGAACTCTTCCATTGTTCTCGGAATTCCGCTGACGTTTAAAAATGCTTCACAACTCTTCCATTGTTCACGGAATTCCACTGACGTTTAAAAATGCTTCACAACTCTTCCATTGTTCTCGGAATTCCGCTGACTTTTAAAAATGCTTCGGAAATCTTCCATTGTTTTCAAAATTCCGCTGACGCTTAAAAATGCTTCAGAACTCTTCCATTGTTCTCGGAATTCTGCTGAAGTTTAAAAATGCTTCAGAACTCTTACATTGTTCTCGGAATTCTGCTGACGTTTAAAAATGCCTCGGAACTCTTCCATTGTTCTCTGAATTCCGCTGACGTTTAAAAATGCTTCGGTACTCTTCCTTTGTTCTCGGAATTCCGCTGACATATAAAAATGCTTCGGAAATCTTGCATTGTTCTCGGCATTCCGCTGACGTTTAAAAATGCTTCGGAACTCTTCAATTGTTCTCGGAATTCTGCCGAACTTTTAAAATGCTTTGGAACTCTTCCATTGCTCTCGGAATTCTGCTGAAGTTTAAAAATGCTTCAGAACTCTTCCATTGTTCTCGGAATTCTGCTGTAGTTTAAAAATGCTTCGGAACTCTTCCATTGTTCTCGGAATTCCGCTGACGTTTAAAAATGCTTCGGAAATCTTCCATTGTTTTCAAAATTCCACTGACGTTTAAAAATGCTTCAGAACTCTTCCATTGTTCTCGGAATTCCGCTGACATATAAAAATGCTTCGGAAATCTTGCATTGATATCAAAATTCCGCTGACGCTTAAAAATGCTTCAGAACTCTTCCATTGTTCTCGGAATTCCGCTGACGTTTAATAATGCTTCGCAACTTTTTCATTGTTCTCGGAATTCCGCTGACAGTTAAAAATGCTTCGGAACTCTTCCATTGTTCTCGGAATTCCGTTGAAGTTTAAAAATGCTTCGAAACTCTTCCATTGTTCTCGGAATTCTGCTGAAGTTTAAAAATGCTTCGGAACTCTTCCATTGTTCTCGGAATTCCGCTGACGTTTAATAATGCTTCGCAACTCTTTCATTGTTCTCGGAATTCAACTGACGTTTAAAAATGCTTCGGAAATCTTCCATTGTTTTCAAAATTCCGCTGACGCTTAAAAATGCTTCAGAACTCTTCCATTGTTCTCGGAATTCCGCTGACGTTTAATAATGCTTCGCAACTCTTTCATTGTACTCGGAATTCCGCTAACGTTTAAAAATGCTTCAGAACTCTTCCATTGTTCTCGGAATTCCGCTGACGTTTAATAATGCTTCGCAACTCTTTCATTGTTCTCGGAATTCCGCTGATGTTTAAAAATGCTTCGGAACTCTTCCATTGTTCTCGGAATTCTGTTGAAGTTTAAAAATGCTTCTAAACTCTTCCATTGTTCTCGGAATTCCGCTGACGTTTAAAAATGCTTCGGAACTCTTCAATTGTTCTCGGAATTCTGCTGAAGTTTAAAAATGCTTCAGAACTCTTCCATTGTTCTCAGAATTCCGCTGACGTTCAAAAATGCTTCGGAAATCTTCCATTGTTTTCAAAATTCCGCTGACGTTTAAAAATGCTTCAGAACTATTCCATTGTTCTCAGAATTCTGCTGACGTTTAAAAATGCTTCGGAACTCTTCCATTGTTCTCGGAATTCCGCTGACGTTTAAAAATGCTTCACAACTCTTCCATTGTTCACGGAATTCCACTGACGTTTAAAAATGCTTCACAACTCTTCCATTGTTCTCGGAATTCCGCTGACTTTTAAAAATGCTTCGGAAATCTTCCATTGTTTTCAAAATTCCGCTGACGCTTAAAAATGCTTCAGAACTCTTCCATTGTTCTCGGAATTCTGCTGAAGTTTAAAAATGCTTCAGAACTCTTACATTGTTCTCGGAATTCTGCTGACGTTTAAAAATGCCTCGGAACTCTTCCATTGTTCTCTGAATTCCGCTGACGTTTAAAAATGCTTCGGTACTCTTCCTTTGTTCTCGGAATTCCGCTGACATATAAAAATGCTTCGGAAATCTTGCATTGTTCTCGGCATTCCGCTGACGTTTAAAAATGCTTCGGAACTCTTCAATTGTTCTCGGATTTCTGCCGAACTTTTAAAATGCTTTGGAACTCTTCCATTGCTCTCGGAATTCTGCTGAAGTTTAAAAATGCTTCAGAACTCTTCCATTGTTCTCGGAATTCTGCTGTAGTTTAAAAATGCTTCGGAACTCTTCCATTGTTCTCGGAATTCCGCTGACGTTTAAAAATGCTTCGGAAATCTTCCATTGTTTTCAAAATTCCACTGACGTTTAAAAATGCTTCAGAACTCTTCCATTGTTCTCGGAATTCCGCTGACATATAAAAATGCTTCGGAAATCTTGCATTGATATCAAAATTCCGCTGACGCTTAAAAATGCTTCAGAACTCTTCCATTGTTCTCGGAATTCCGCTGACGTTTAATAATGCTTCGCAACTTTTTCATTGTTCTCGGAATTCCGCTGACAGTTAAAAATGCTTCGGAACTCTTCCATTGTTCTCGGAATTCCGTTGAAGTTTAAAAATGCTTCAGAACTCTTCCATTGTTCTCGGAATTCTGCTGTAGTTTAAAAATGCTTCGGAACTCTTCCATTGTTCTCGGAATTCCGCTGACGTTTAAAAATGCTTCGGAAATCTTCCATTGTTTTCAAAATTCCACTGACGTTTAAAAATGCTTCAGAACTCTTCCATTGTTCTCGGCATTCCGCTGACATTTAAAAATGCTTCGGAAATCTTCCATTGATATCAAAATTCCGCTGACGCTTAAAAATGCTTCAGAACTCTTCCATTGTTCTCGGAATTCCGCTGACGTTTAATAATGCTTCGCAACTTTTTCATTGTTCTCGGAATTCCGCTGACAGTTAAAAATGCTTCGGAACTCTTCCATTGTTCTCGGAATTCCGTTGAAGTTTAAAAATGCTTCGAAACTCTTCCATTGTTCTCGGAATTCTGCTGAAGTTTAAAAATGCTTCAGAACTCTTCCATTGTTCTCGGAATTCCGCTGACGTTTAATAATGCTTCGCAACTCTTTCATTGTTCTCGGATTTCCGCTGACGTTTAAAAATGCTTCGAAACTCTTCCATTGTTCTCGGAATTCTGCTGAAGTTTAAAAATGCTTCGGAACTCTTCCATTGTTCTCGGAATTCCGCTGACATATAAAAATGCTTTGAAAATCTTGCATTGTTCTCGGCATTCCGCTGACGTTTAAAATTGCTTCGGAACTCTTCAATTGTTCTCGGAATTCTGTTGAACTTTTAAATTGCTTTGGAGCTCTTCCATTGCTCTCGGAATTCTGCTGAAGTTTAAAAATGCTTCAGAACTCTTACATTGTTCTCGGAATTCTGCTGACGTTTAAAAATGCTTCGGAACTCTACCATTGTTCTCGGAATTCCGTTGAAGTTTAAAAATGCTTCGAAACTCTTCCATTGTTCTCGGAATTCTGCTGAAGTTTAAAAATGCTTCGGAACTCTTCCATTGTTCTCGGAATTCCGCTGACGTTTAATAATGCTTCGCAACTCTTCCATTGTTCTCAGAATTCCACTGACGTTTAAAAATGCTTCGGAAATCTTCCATTGTTTTCAAAATTCCGCTGACGCTTAAAAATGCTTCAGAACTCTTCCATTGTTCTCGGAATTCCGCTGACGTTTAATAATGCTTCGCAACTTTTTCATTGTTCTCGGAATTCCGCTGACGGTTAAAAATGCTTCGGAACTCTTCCATTGTTCTCGGAATTCCGTTGAAGTTTAAAAATGCTTCGAAACTCTTCCATTGTTCTCGGAATTCTGCTGACGTTTAAAAATGCTTCGGAACTCTTCCATTGTTCTCGGAATTCCGTTGAAGTTTAAAAATGCTTCGGAACTCTTCCATTGTTCTCGGAATTCCGCTGACATATAAAAATGCTTTGAAAATCTTGCATTGTTCTCGGCATTCCGCTGACGTTTAAAATTGCTTCGGAACTCTTCAATTGTTCTCGGAATTCTGTTGAACTTTTAAATTGCTTTGGAGCTCTTCCATTGCTCTCGGAATTCTGCTGAAGTTTAAAAATGCTTCAGAACTCTTACATTGTTCTCGGAATTCTGCTGACGTTTAAAAATGCTTCGGAACTCTACCATTGTTCTCGGAATTCCGTTGAAGTTTAAAAATGCTTCGAAACTCTTCCATTGTTCTCGGAATTCTGCTGAAGTTTAAAAATGCTTCGGAACTCTTCCATTGTTCTCGGAATTCCGCTGACGTTTAATAATGCTTCGCAACTCTTTCATTGTTCTCGGAATTCAACTGACGTTTAAAAATGCTTCGGAAATCTTCCATTGTTTTCAAAATTCCGCTGACGCTTAAAAATGCTTCAGAACTCTTCCATTGTTCTCGGAATTCCGCTGACGTTTAATAATGCTTCGCAACTCTTTCATTGTACTCGGAATTCCGCTAACGTTTAAAAATGCTTCAGAACTCTTCCATTGTTCTCGGAATTCCGCTGACGTTTAATAATGCTTCGCAACTCTTTCATTGTTCTCGGAATTCCGCTGATGTTTAAAAATGCTTCGGAACTCTTCCATTGTTCTCGGAATTCTGTTGAAGTTTAAAAATGCTTCTAAACTCTTCCATTGTTCTCGGAATTCCGCTGACGTTTAAAAATGCTTCGGAACTCTTCAATTGTTCTCGGAATTCTGCTGAAGTTTAAAAATGCTTCAGAACTCTTCCATTGTTCTCAGAATTCCGCTGACGTTCAAAAATGCTTCGGAAATCTTCCATTGTTTTCAAAATTCCGCTGACGTTTAAAAATGCTTCAGAACTATTCCATTGTTCTCAGAATTCTGCTGACGTTTAAAAATGCTTCGGAACTCTTCCATTGTTCTCGGAATTCCGCTGACGTTTAAAAATGCTTCACAACTCTTCCATTGTTCACGGAATTCCACTGACGTTTAAAAATGCTTCACAACTCTTCCATTGTTCTCGGAATTCCGCTGACTTTTAAAAATGCTTCGGAAATCTTCCATTGTTTTCAAAATTCCGCTGACGCTTAAAAATGCTTCAGAACTCTTCCATTGTTCTCGGAATTCTGCTGAAGTTTAAAAATGCTTCAGAACTCTTACATTGTTCTCGGAATTCTGCTGACGTTTAAAAATGCCTCGGAACTCTTCCATTGTTCTCTGAATTCCGCTGACGTTTAAAAATGCTTCGGTACTCTTCCTTTGTTCTCGGAATTCCGCTGACATATAAAAATGCTTCGGAAATCTTGCATTGTTCTCGGCATTCCGCTGACGTTTAAAAATGCTTCGGAACTCTTCAATTGTTCTCGGAATTCTGCCGAACTTTTAAAATGCTTTGGAACTCTTCCATTGCTCTCGGAATTCTGCTGAAGTTTAAAAATGCTTCAGAACTCTTCCATTGTTCTCGGAATTCTGCTGTAGTTTAAAAATGCTTCGGAACTCTTCCATTGTTCTCGGAATTCCGCTGACGTTTAAAAATGCTTCGGAAATCTTCCATTGTTTTCAAAATTCCACTGACGTTTAAAAATGCTTCAGAACTCTTCCATTGTTCTCGGAATTCCGCTGACATATAAAAATGCTTCGGAAATCTTGCATTGATATCAAAATTCCGCTGACGCTTAAAAATGCTTCAGAACTCTTCCATTGTTCTCGGAATTCCGCTGACGTTTAATAATGCTTCGCAACTTTTTCATTGTTCTCGGAATTCCGCTGACAGTTAAAAATGCTTCGGAACTCTTCCATTGTTCTCGGAATTCCGTTGAAGTTTAAAAATGCTTCAGAACTATTCCATTGTTCTCGGAATTCTGCTGTAGTTTAAAAATGCTTCGGAACTCTTCCATTGTTCTCGGAATTCCGCTGACGTTTAAAAATGCTTCGGAAATCTTCCATTGTTTTCAAAATTCCACTGACGTTTAAAAATGCTTCAGAACTCTTCCATTGTTCTCGGCATTCCGCTGACATTTAAAAATGCTTCGGAAATCTTCCATTGATATCAAAATTCCGCTGACGCTTAAAAATGCTTCAGAACTCTTCCATTGTTCTCGGAATTCCGCTGACGTTTAATAATGCTTCGCAACTTTTTCATTGTTCTCGGAATTCCGCTGACAGTTAAAAATGCTTCGGAACTCTTCCATTGTTCTCGGAATTCCGTTGAAGTTTAAAAATGCTTCGAAACTCTTCCATTGTTCTCGGAATTCTGCTGACATATAAAAATGCTTCGGAAATCTTGCATTGTTCTCGGCATTCCGCTGACGTTTAAAAATGCTTCGGAACTCTTCCAATGCTCTCGGAATTCTGCTGAAGTTTAAAAATGTTTCAGAACTCTTACATTGTTCTCGGAATTCTGCTGACGTTTAAAAATGCTTCGGAACTCTTCCATTGTTCTCAGAATTCAGCTGAAGTTTAAAAATGCTTCGGAACTCTTCCATTGTTCTCGGAATTCTGCTGAAGTTTAAAAATGCTACGTAACTCTTCCATTGTTCTCAGAATTCCGCTGACGTTTAAAAATGCTTTGGAACTCTTCCATTGCTCTCGGAATTCTGCTGAAGTTTAAAAATGCTTCGGAACTCTTCCATTGTTCTCGGAATTCCGCTGACGTTTAATAATGCTTCGCAACTCTTTCATTGTTCTCGGAATTCAACTGACGTTTAAAAATGCTTCGGAAATCTTCCATTGTTTTCAAAATTCCGCTGACGCTTAAAAATGCTTCAGAACTCTTCCATTGTTCTCGGAATTCCGCTGACGTTTAATAATGCTTCGCAACTCTTTCATTGTACTCGGAATTCCGCTAACGTTTAAAAATGCTTCAGAACTCTTCCATTGTTCTCGGAATTCCGCTGACGTTTAATAATGCTTCGCAACTCTTTCATTGTTCTCGGAATTCCGCTGATGTTTAAAAATGCTTCGGAACTCTTCCATTGTTCTCGGAATTCTGTTGAAGTTTAAAAATGCTTCTAAACTCTTCCATTGTTCTCGGAATTCCGCTGACGTTTAAAAATGCTTCGGAACTCTTCAATTGTTCTCGGAATTCTGCTGAAGTTTAAAAATGCTTCAGAACTCTTCCATTGTTCTCAGAATTCCGCTGACGTTCAAAAATGCTTCGGAAATCTTCCATTGTTTTCAAAATTCCGCTGACGTTTAAAAATGCTTCAGAACTATTCCATTGTTCTCAGAATTCTGCTGACGTTTAAAAATGCTTCGGAACTCTTCCATTGTTCTCGGAATTCCGCTGACGTTTAAAAATGCTTCACAACTCTTCCATTGTTCACGGAATTCCACTGACGTTTAAAAATGCTTCACAACTCTTCCATTGTTCTCGGAATTCCGCTGACTTTTAAAAATGCTTCGGAAATCTTCCATTGTTTTCAAAATTCCGCTGACGCTTAAAAATGCTTCAGAACTCTTCCATTGTTCTCGGAATTCTGCTGAAGTTTAAAAATGCTTCAGAACTCTTACATTGTTCTCGGAATTCTGCTGACGTTTAAAAATGCCTCGGAACTCTTCCATTGTTCTCTGAATTCCGCTGACGTTTAAAAATGCTTCGGTACTCTTCCTTTGTTCTCGGAATTCCGCTGACATATAAAAATGCTTCGGAAATCTTGCATTGTTCTCGGCATTCCGCTGACGTTTAAAAATGCTTCGGAACTCTTCAATTGTTCTCGGAATTCTGCCGAACTTTTAAAATGCTTTGGAACTCTTCCATTGCTCTCGGAATTCTGCTGAAGTTTAAAAATGCTTCAGAACTCTTCCATTGTTCTCGGAATTCTGCTGTAGTTTAAAAATGCTTCGGAACTCTTCCATTGTTCTCGGAATTCCGCTGACGTTTAAAAATGCTTCGGAAATCTTCCATTGTTTTCAAAATTCCACTGACGTTTAAAAATGCTTCAGAACTCTTCCATTGTTCTCGGAATTCCGCTGACATATAAAAATGCTTCGGAAATCTTGCATTGATATCAAAATTCCGCTGACGCTTAAAAATGCTTCAGAACTCTTCCATTGTTCTCGGAATTCCGCTGACGTTTAATAATGCTTCGCAACTTTTTCATTGTTCTCGGAATTCCGCTGACAGTTAAAAATGCTTCGGAACTCTTCCATTGTTCTCGGAATTCCGTTGAAGTTTAAAAATGCTTCAGAACTCTTCCATTGTTCTCGGAATTCTGCTGTAGTTTAAAAATGCTTCGGAACTCTTCCATTGTTCTCGGAATTCCGCTGACGTTTAAAAATGCTTCGGAAATCTTCCATTGTTTTCAAAATTCCACTGACGTTTAAAAATGCTTCAGAACTCTTCCATTGTTCTCGGCATTCCGCTGACATTTAAAAATGCTTCGGAAATCTTCCATTGATATCAAAATTCCGCTGACGCTTAAAAATGCTTCAGAACTCTTCCATTGTTCTCGGAATTCCGCTGACGTTTAATAATGCTTCGCAACTTTTTCATTGTTCTCGGAATTCCGCTGACAGTTAAAAATGCTTCGGAACTCTTCCATTGTTCTCGGAATTCCGTTGAAGTTTAAAAATGCTTCGAAACTCTTCCATTGTTCTCGGAATTCTGCTGACATATAAAAATGCTTCGGAAATCTTGCATTGTTCTCGGCATTCCGCTGACGTTTAAAAATGCTTCGGAACTCTTCCAATGCTCTCGGAATTCTGCTGAAGTTTAAAAATGTTTCAGAACTCTTACATTGTTCTCGGAATTCTGCTGACGTTTAAAAATGCTTCGGAACTCTTCCATTGTTCTCAGAATTCAGCTGAAGTTTAAAAATGCTTCGGAACTCTTCCATTGTTCTCGGAATTCTGCTGAAGTTTAAAAATGCTACGTAACTCTTCCATTGTTCTCAGAATTCCGCTGACGTTTAAAAATGCTTTGGAACTCTTCCATTGCTCTCGGAATTCTGCTGAAGTTTAAAAATGCTTCGGAACTCTTCCATTGTTCTCGGAATTCTGCTGAAGTTTAAAAATGCTTCGGAACTCTTCCATTGTTCTCGGAATTCCGTTGAAGTTTAAAAATACCAAGAAACTCTTCCATTGTTCTCGGAATTCTGCTGAAGTTTAAAAATGCTTCGGAACTCTTCCATTGTTCTCAGAATTCCGCTAACGTTTAAAAATGCTTCGGAAATCTTCCATTGTTTTCAAAATTCCGCTGACGCTTAAAAATGCTTCAGAACTCTTCCATTGTTCTCGGAATTCCGCTGACGTTTAATAATGCTTCGCAACTCTTTCATTGTACTCGGAATTCCGCTAACGTTTAAAAATGCTTCGGAACTCTTCCATTGTTCTCGGAATTCCGTTGAAGTTTAAAAATGCTTCGAAACTCTTCCATTGTTCTCGGAATTCTGCTGACGTTTAAAAATGCTTCGGAACTCTTCCATTGTTCTCGGAATTCCGTTGAAGTTTAAAAATGCTTCGGAACTCTTCCATTGTTCTCGGAATTCCGCTGACATATAAAAATGCTTTGAAAATCTTGCATTGTTCTCGGCATTCCGCTGACGTTTAAAATTGCTTCGGAACTCTTCAATTGTTCTCGGAATTCTGTTGAACTTTTAAATTGCTTTGGAGCTCTTCCATTGCTCTCGGAATTCTGCTGAAGTTTAAAAATGCTTCAGAACTCTTACATTGTTCTCGGAATTCTGCTGACGTTTAAAAATGCTTCGGAACTCTACCATTGTTCTCGGAATTCCGTTGAAGTTTAAAAATGCTTCGAAACTCTTCCATTGTTCTCGGAATTCTGCTGAAGTTTAAAAATGCTTCGGAACTCTTCCATTGTTCTCGGAATTCCGCTGACGTTTAATAATGCTTCGCAACTCTTTCATTGTTCTCGGAATTCAACTGACGTTTAAAAATGCTTCGGAAATCTTCCATTGTTTTCAAAATTCCGCTGACGCTTAAAAATGCTTCAGAACTCTTCCATTGTTCTCGGAATTCCGCTGACGTTTAATAATGCTTCGCAACTCTTTCATTGTACTCGGAATTCCGCTAACGTTTAAAAATGCTTCAGAACTCTTCCATTGTTCTCGGAATTCCGCTGACGTTTAATAATGCTTCGCAACTCTTTCATTGTTCTCGGAATTCCGCTGATGTTTAAAAATGCTTCGGAACTCTTCCATTGTTCTCGGAATTCTGTTGAAGTTTAAAAATGCTTCTAAACTCTTCCATTGTTCTCGGAATTCCGCTGACGTTTAAAAATGCTTCGGAACTCTTCAATTGTTCTCGGAATTCTGCTGAAGTTTAAAAATGCTTCAGAACTCTTCCATTGTTCTCAGAATTCCGCTGACGTTCAAAAATGCTTCGGAAATCTTCCATTGTTTTCAAAATTCCGCTGACGTTTAAAAATGCTTCAGAACTATTCCATTGTTCTCAGAATTCTGCTGACGTTTAAAAATGCTTCGGAACTCTTCCATTGTTCTCGGAATTCCGCTGACGTTTAAAAATGCTTCACAACTCTTCCATTGTTCACGGAATTCCACTGACGTTTAAAAATGCTTCACAACTCTTCCATTGTTCTCGGAATTCCGCTGACTTTTAAAAATGCTTCGGAAATCTTCCATTGTTTTCAAAATTCCGCTGACGCTTAAAAATGCTTCAGAACTCTTCCATTGTTCTCGGAATTCTGCTGAAGTTTAAAAATGCTTCAGAACTCTTACATTGTTCTCGGAATTCTGCTGACGTTTAAAAATGCCTCGGAACTCTTCCATTGTTCTCTGAATTCCGCTGACGTTTAAAAATGCTTCGGTACTCTTCCTTTGTTCTCGGAATTCCGCTGACATATAAAAATGCTTCGGAAATCTTGCATTGTTCTCGGCATTCCGCTGACGTTTAAAAATGCTTCGGAACTCTTCAATTGTTCTCGGAATTCTGCCGAACTTTTAAAATGCTTTGGAACTCTTCCATTGCTCTCGGAATTCTGCTGAAGTTTAAAAATGCTTCAGAACTCTTCCATTGTTCTCGGAATTCTGCTGTAGTTTAAAAATGCTTCGGAACTCTTCCATTGTTCTCGGAATTCCGCTGACGTTTAAAAATGCTTCGGAAATCTTCCATTGTTTTCAAAATTCCACTGACGTTTAAAAATGCTTCAGAACTCTTCCATTGTTCTCGGAATTCCGCTGACATATAAAAATGCTTCGGAAATCTTGCATTGATATCAAAATTCCGCTGACGCTTAAAAATGCTTCAGAACTCTTCCATTGTTCTCGGAATTCCGCTGACGTTTAATAATGCTTCGCAACTTTTTCATTGTTCTCGGAATTCCGCTGACAGTTAAAAATGCTTCGGAACTCTTCCATTGTTCTCGGAATTCCGTTGAAGTTTAAAAATGCTTCGAAACTCTTCCATTGTTCTCGGAATTCTGCTGAAGTTTAAAAATGCTTCGGAACTCTTCCATTGTTCTCGGAATTCCGCTGACGTTTAATAATGCTTCGCAACTCTTTCATTGTTCTCGGAATTCAACTGACGTTTAAAAATGCTTCGGAAATCTTCCATTGTTTTCAAAATTCCGCTGACGCTTAAAAATGCTTCAGAACTCTTCCATTGTTCTCGGAATTCCGCTGACGTTTAATAATGCTTCGCAACTCTTTCATTGTACTCGGAATTCCGCTAACGTTTAAAAATGCTTCAGAACTCTTCCATTGTTCTCGGAATTCCGCTGACGTTTAATAATGCTTCGCAACTCTTTCATTGTTCTCGGAATTCCGCTGATGTTTAAAAATGCTTCGGAACTCTTCCATTGTTCTCGGAATTCTGTTGAAGTTTAAAAATGCTTCTAAACTCTTCCATTGTTCTCGGAATTCCGCTGACGTTTAAAAATGCTTCGGAACTCTTCAATTGTTCTCGGAATTCTGCTGAAGTTTAAAAATGCTTCAGAACTCTTCCATTGTTCTCAGAATTCCGCTGACGTTCAAAAATGCTTCGGAAATCTTCCATTGTTTTCAAAATTCCGCTGACGTTTAAAAATGCTTCAGAACTATTCCATTGTTCTCAGAATTCTGCTGACGTTTAAAAATGCTTCGGAACTCTTCCATTGTTCTCGGAATTCCGCTGACGTTTAAAAATGCTTCACAACTCTTCCATTGTTCACGGAATTCCACTGACGTTTAAAAATGCTTCACAACTCTTCCATTGTTCTCGGAATTCCGCTGACTTTTAAAAATGCTTCGGAAATCTTCCATTGTTTTCAAAATTCCGCTGACGCTTAAAAATGCTTCAGAACTCTTCCATTGTTCTCGGAATTCTGCTGAAGTTTAAAAATGCTTCAGAACTCTTACATTGTTCTCGGAATTCTGCTGACGTTTAAAAATGCCTCGGAACTCTTCCATTGTTCTCTGAATTCCGCTGACGTTTAAAAATGCTTCGGTACTCTTCCTTTGTTCTCGGAATTCCGCTGACATATAAAAATGCTTCGGAAATCTTGCATTGTTCTCGGCATTCCGCTGACGTTTAAAAATGCTTCGGAACTCTTCAATTGTTCTCGGATTTCTGCCGAACTTTTAAAATGCTTTGGAACTCTTCCATTGCTCTCGGAATTCTGCTGAAGTTTAAAAATGCTTCAGAACTCTTCCATTGTTCTCGGAATTCTGCTGTAGTTTAAAAATGCTTCGGAACTCTTCCATTGTTCTCGGAATTCCGCTGACGTTTAAAAATGCTTCGGAAATCTTCCATTGTTTTCAAAATTCCACTGACGTTTAAAAATGCTTCAGAACTCTTCCATTGTTCTCGGAATTCCGCTGACATATAAAAATGCTTCGGAAATCTTGCATTGATATCAAAATTCCGCTGACGCTTAAAAATGCTTCAGAACTCTTCCATTGTTCTCGGAATTCCGCTGACGTTTAATAATGCTTCGCAACTTTTTCATTGTTCTCGGAATTCCGCTGACAGTTAAAAATGCTTCGGAACTCTTCCATTGTTCTCGGAATTCCGTTGAAGTTTAAAAATGCTTCAGAACTCTTCCATTGTTCTCGGAATTCTGCTGTAGTTTAAAAATGCTTCGGAACTCTTCCATTGTTCTCGGAATTCCGCTGACGTTTAAAAATGCTTCGGAAATCTTCCATTGTTTTCAAAATTCCACTGACGTTTAAAAATGCTTCAGAACTCTTCCATTGTTCTCGGCATTCCGCTGACATTTAAAAATGCTTCGGAAATCTTCCATTGATATCAAAATTCCGCTGACGCTTAAAAATGCTTCAGAACTCTTCCATTGTTCTCGGAATTCCGCTGACGTTTAATAATGCTTCGCAACTTTTTCATTGTTCTCGGAATTCCGCTGACAGTTAAAAATGCTTCGGAACTCTTCCATTGTTCTCGGAATTCCGTTGAAGTTTAAAAATGCTTCGAAACTCTTCCATTGTTCTCGGAATTCTGCTGAAGTTTAAAAATGCTTCAGAACTCTTCCATTGTTCTCGGAATTCCGCTGACGTTTAATAATGCTTCGCAACTCTTTCATTGTTCTCGGATTTCCGCTGACGTTTAAAAATGCTTCGAAACTCTTCCATTGTTCTCGGAATTCTGCTGAAGTTTAAAAATGCTTCGGAACTCTTCCATTGTTCTCGGAATTCCGCTGACATATAAAAATGCTTTGAAAATCTTGCATTGTTCTCGGCATTCCGCTGACGTTTAAAATTGCTTCGGAACTCTTCAATTGTTCTCGGAATTCTGTTGAACTTTTAAATTGCTTTGGAGCTCTTCCATTGCTCTCGGAATTCTGCTGAAGTTTAAAAATGCTTCAGAACTCTTACATTGTTCTCGGAATTCTGCTGACGTTTAAAAATGCTTCGGAACTCTACCATTGTTCTCGGAATTCCGTTGAAGTTTAAAAATGCTTCGAAACTCTTCCATTGTTCTCGGAATTCTGCTGAAGTTTAAAAATGCTTCGGAACTCTTCCATTGTTCTCGGAATTCCGCTGACGTTTAATAATGCTTCGCAACTCTTTCATTGTTCTCGGAATTCAACTGACGTTTAAAAATGCTTCGGAAATCTTCCATTGTTTTCAAAATTCCGCTGACGCTTAAAAATGCTTCAGAACTCTTCCATTGTTCTCGGAATTCCGCTGACGTTTAATAATGCTTCGCAACTCTTTCATTGTACTCGGAATTCCGCTAACGTTTAAAAATGCTTCAGAACTCTTCCATTGTTCTCGGAATTCCGCTGACGTTTAATAATGCTTCGCAACTCTTTCATTGTTCTCGGAATTCCGCTGATGTTTAAAAATGCTTCGGAACTCTTCCATTGTTCTCGGAATTCTGTTGAAGTTTAAAAATGCTTCTAAACTCTTCCATTGTTCTCGGAATTCCGCTGACATATAAAAATGCTTCGGAAATCTTGCATTGTTCTCGGCATTCCGCTGACGTTTAAAAATGCTTCGGAACTCTTCCATTGTTCTCGGAATTCTGCTGAAGTTTAAAAATGCTTCAGAACTCTTCCATTGTTCTCAGAATTCCGCTGACGTTTAAAAATGCTTCGGAAATCTTCCATTGTTTTCAAAATTCCGCTGACGTTTAAAAATGCTTCAGAACTCTTCCATTGTTCTCGGAATTCCGCTGACGTTTAATAATGCTTCGCAACTCTTTCATTGTTCTCGGAATTCCGCTGATGTTTAAAAATGCTTCGGAACTCTTCCATTGTTTTCAAAATTCCGCTGACGTTTAAAAATGCTTCAGAACTATTCCATTGTTCTCAGAATTCTGCTGACGTTTAAAAATGCTTCAGAACTCTTCCATTGTTCTCGGAATTCCGCTGACTTTTAAAAATGCTTCGGAAATCTTCCATTGTTTTCAAAATTCCGCTGAAGCTTAAAAATGCTTCAGAACTCTTCCATTGTTCTCGGAATTCTGCTGACGTTTAATAATGCTTCGCAACTCTTTCATTGTTCTCAGAATTCCACTGACGTTTAAAAATGCTTCGGAACTCATCCATTGTTCTCGGAATTCCGTTGAAGTTTAAAAATGCTTCAAAACTCTTCCATTGTTCTCGGAATTCTGCTGACATATAAAAATGCTTCGGAAATCTTGCATTGTTCTCGGCATTCCGCTGACGTTTAAAAATGCTTCGGAACTCTTCCAATGCTCTCGGAATTCTGCTGAAGTTTAAAAATGTTTCAGAACTCTTACATTGTTCTCGGAATTCTGCTGACGTTTAAAAATGCTTCGGAACTCTTCCATTGTTCTCAGAATTCAGCTGAAGTTTAAAAATGCTTCGGAACTCTTCCATTGTTCTCGGAATTCTGCTGAAGTTTAAAAATGCTTCAGAACTCTTCCATTGTTCTCAGAATTCCGCTGACGTTTAAAAATGCTTCAGAACTATTCCATTGTTCTCAGAATTCTGCTGACGTTTAAAAATGCTTCGGAACTCTTCCATTGTTCTCGGAATTCCGCTGACGTTTAAAAATGCTTCACAACTCTTCCATTGCTCTCGGAATTCCGCTGACGTTTAAAAATGCTTCACAACTCTTCCATTGTTCTCGGAATTCCGCTGACTTTTAAAAATGCTTCGGAAATCTTCCATTGTTTTCAAAATTCCGCTGACGCTTAAAAATGCTTCAGAACTCTTCAATTGTTCTCGGAATTCTGCCGAACTTTTAAAATGCTTTGGAACTCTTCCATTGCTCTCGGAATTCTGCTGAAGTTTAAAAATGCTTCAGAACTCTTCCATTGTTCTCGGAATTCTGCTGTAGTTTAAAAATGCTTTGGAACTCTTCCATTGTTCTCGGAATTCCGCTGACGTTTAAAAATGCTTCGGAAATCTTCCATTGTTTTCAAAATTCCGCTGACGTTTAAAAATGCTTCAGAACTCTTCCATTGTTCTCGGAATTCCGCTGACGTTTTAAAATGCTTCGGTACTCTTCCATTGTTCTCGGAATTCCGCTGACATATAAAAATGCTTTGGAAATCTTGCATTGTTCTTGGCATTCCGCTGACGTTTAAAAATGCTTCGGAACTCTTCCATTGTTCTCAGAATTCCGCTGACGTTTAAAAATGCTTCGGAAATCTTCCATTGTTTTCAAAATTCCGCTGACGTTTAAAAATGCTTCAGAACTCTTCAATTGTTCTCGGAATTCTGCTGAACTTTTAAAATGCTTTGGAACTCTTCCATTGCTCTCGGAATTCTGCTGAAGTTTAAAAATGCTTCAGAACTCTTCCATTGTTTTCGGAATTCTGCTGAAGTTTAAAAATGCTTCGGAACTCTTCCATTGTTCTCGGAATTCCGCTGACGTTTAATAATGCTTCGCAACTCTTTCATTGTACTCGGAATTCCGCTAACGTTTAAAAATGCTTCAGAACTCTTCCATTGTTCTCGGAATTCCGCTGACGTTTAATAATGCTTCGCAACTCTTTCATTGTTCTCGGAATTCCGCTGATGTTTAAAAATGCTTCGGAACTCTTCCATTGTTCTCGGAATTCTGTTGAAGTTTAAAAATGCTTCTAAACTCTTCCATTGTTCTCGGAATTCCGCTGACATATAAAAATGCTTCGGAAATCTTGCATTGTTCTCGGCATTCCGCTGACGTTTAAAAATGCTTCGGAAATCTTCCATTGATATCAAAATTCCGCTGACGCTTAAAAATGCTTCAGAACTCTTCCATTGTTCTCGGAATTCCGCTGACGTTTAATAATGCTTCGCAACTTTTTCATTGTTCTCGGAATTCCGCTGACAGTTAAAAATGCTTTGGAACGCTTCCATTGTTCTCGGAATTCCGTTGAAGTTTAAAAATGCTTCGAAACTCTTCCATTGTTCTCGGAATTCTGCTGAAGTTTAAAAATGCTTCAGAACTCTTCCATTGTTCTCGGAATTCCGCTGACGTTTAATAATGCTTCGCAACTCTTTCATTGTTCTCGGAATTCCGCTGACGTTTAAAAATGCTTCGGAACTCTTCCATTGTTCTCGGGATTCCGTTGAAGTTTAAAAATGCTTCGAAACTCTTCCATTGTTCTCGGAATTCTGCTGAAGTTTAAAAATGCTTCGGAACTCTTCCATTGTTCTCGGAATTCCGCTGACATATAAAAATGCTTTGAAAATCTTGCATTGTTCTCGGCATTCCGCTGACGTTTAAAATTACTTCGGAACTCTTCAATTGTTCTCGGAATTCTGTTGAACTTTTAAATTGCTTTGGAACTCTTCCATTGCTCTCGGAATTCTGCTGAAGTTTAAAAATGCTTCAGAACTCTTACATTGTTCTCGGAATTCTGCTGACGTTTAAAAATGCTTCGGAACTCTACCATTGTTCTCGGAATTCCGTTGAAGTTTAAAAATGCTTCGAAACTCTTCCATTGTTCTCGGAATTCTGCTGAAGTTTAAAAATGCTTCGGAACTCTTCCATTGTTCTCGGAATACCGCTGACGTTTAATAATGCTTCGCAACTCTTTCATTGTTCTCGGAATTCAACTGACGTTTAAAAATGCTTCGAAAATCTTCCATTGTTTTCAAAATTCTGCTGACGCTTAAAAATGCTTCAGAACTCTTCCATTGTTCTCGGAATTCCGCTGACGTTTAGTAATGCTTCGCAACTCTTTCATTGTACTCGGAATTCCGCTAACGTTTAAAAATGCTTCAGAACTCTTCCATTGTTCTCGGAATTCCGCTGACGTTTAATAATGCTTCGCAACTCCTTCATTGTTCTCGGAATTCCGCTGATGTTTAAAAATGCTTGGGAACTCTTCCATTGTTCTCGGAATTCTGTTGAAGTTTAAAAATGCTTCTAAACTCTTCCATTGTTCTCGGAATTCGCTGACATATAAAAATGCTTCGGAAATCTTGCATTGTTCTCGGCATTCCGCTGACGTTTAAAAATGCTTCGGAACTCTTCCATTGTTCTCGGAATTCTGCTGAAGTTTAAAAATGCTTCAGAACTCTTCCATTGTTCTCAGAATTCCGCTGACGTTTAAAAATGCTTTGGAAATCTTCCATTGTTTTCAAAATTCCGCTGACGTTTAAAAATGCTTCAGAACTATTCCATTGTTCTCAGAATTCTGCTGACGTTTAAAAATGCTTCGGAACTCTTCCATTGTTCTCGGAATTCCGCTGACGTTTAAAAATGCTTCACAACTCTTCCATTGTTCTCGGAATTCCGCTGATGTTTAAAAATGCTTCACAACTCTTCCATTGTTCTCGGAATTCCGCTGACTTTTAAAAATGCTTCGGAAATCTTCCATTGTTTTCAATATTCCGCTGGCGCTTAAAAATGCTTCAGAACTCTTCCATTGTTCTCGGAATTCTGCTGAAGTTTAAAAATGCATCAGAACTCTTACATTGTTCTCGGAATTCTGCTGACGTTTAAAAATGCTTCGGAACTCTTCCATTGTTCTCTGAATTCCGCTGACGTTTAAAAATGCTTCACAACTCTTCCATTGTTCTCGGAATTCCGCTGACGTTTAAAAATGCTTCACAACTCTTCCATTGTTCTCGGAATTCCGCTGACTTTTAAAAATGCTTCGGAAATCTTCCATTGTTTTCAAAATTCCGCTGGCGCTTAAAAATGCTTCAGAACTCTTCCATTGTTCTCGGAATTCTGCTGAAGTTTAAAAATGCTTCAGAACTCTTACATTGTTCTCGGAATTCTGCTGACGTTTAAAAATGCTTCGGAACTCTTCCATTGTTCTCTGAATTCCGCTGACGTTTAAAAATGCTTCGGAAATCTTCCATTGTTTTCAAAATTCCGCTGACGTTTAAAATTGCTTCGGAACTCTTCAATTGTTCTCGGAATTCTGTTGAACTTTTAAATTGCTTTGGAACTCTTCCATTGCTCTCGGAATTCTGCTGAAGTTTAAAAATGCTTCAGAACTCTTACATTGTTCTCGGAATTCTGCTGACGTTTAAAAATGCTTCGGAACTCTACCATTGTTCTCGGAATTCCGTTGAAGTTTAAAAATGCTTCGAAACTCTTCCATTGTTCTCGGAATTCTGCTGAAGTTTAAAAATGCTTCGGAACTCTTCCATTGTTCTCGGAATTCCGCTGACGTTTAATAATGCTTCGCAACTCTTTCATTGTTCTCGGAATTCAACTGACGTTTAAAAATGCTTCGGAAATCTTCCATTGTTTTCAAAATTCCGCTGACGCTTAAAAATGCTTCAGAACTCTTCCATTGTTCTCGGAATTCCGCTGACGTTTAGTAATGCTTCGCAACTCTTTCATTGTACTCGGAATTCCGCTAACGTTTAAAAATGCTTCAGAACTCTTCCATTGTTCTCGGAATTCCGCTGACGTTTAATAATGCTTCGCAACTCTTTCATTGTTCTCGGAATTCCGCTGATGTTTAAAAATGCTTCGGAACTCTTCCATTGTTCTCCGAATTCTGTTGAAGTTTAAAAATGCTTCTAAACTCTTCCATTGTTCTCGGAATTCCGCTGACATATAAAAATGCTTCGGAAATCTTGCATTGTTCTCGGCATTCCGCTGCCGTTTAAAAATGCTTCGGAACTCTTCCATTGTTCTCGGAATTCTGCTGAAGTTTAAAAATGCTTCAGAACTCTTCCATTGTTCTCAGAATTCCGCTGACGTTTAAAAATGCTTCAGAACTATTCCATTGTTCTCAGAATTCTGCTGACGTTTAAAAATGCTTCGGAACTCTTCCATTGTTCTCGGAATTCCGCTGACGTTTAAAAATGCTTCACAACTCTTCCATTGCTCTCGGAATTCCGCTGACGTTTAAAAATGCTTCACAACTCTTCCATTGTTCTCGGAATTCCGCTGACTTTTAAAAATGCTTCGGAAATCTTCCATTGTTTTCAAAATTCCGCTGACGCTTAAAAATGCTTCAGAACTCTTCAATTGTTCTCGGAATTCTGCCGAACTTTTAAAATGCTTTGGAACTCTTCCATTGCTCTCGGAATTCTGCTGAAGTTTAAAAATGCTTCAGAACTCTTCCATTGTTCTCGGAATTCTGCTGTAGTTTAAAAATGCTTTGGAACTCTTCCATTGTTCTCGGAATTCCGCTGACGTTTAAAAATGCTTCGGAAATCTTCCATTGTTTTCAAAATTCCGCTGACGTTTAAAAATGCTTCAGAACTCTTCCATTGTTCTCGGAATTCCGCTGACGTTTTAAAATGCTTCGGTACTCTTCCATTGTTCTCGGAATTCCGCTGACATATAAAAATGCTTTGGAAATCTTGCATTGTTCTCGGCATTCCGCTGACGTTTAAAAATGCTTCGGAACTCTTCCATTGTTCTCAGAATTCCGCTGACGTTTAAAAATGCTTCGGAAATCTTCCATTGTTTTCAAAATTCCGCTGACGTTTAAAAATGCTTCAGAACTCTTCAATTGTTCTCGGAATTCTGCTGAACTTTTAAAATGCTTTGGAACTCTTCCATTGCTCTCGGAATTCTGCTGAAGTTTAAAAATGCTTCAGAACTCTTCCATTGTTTTCAGAATTCTGCTGAAGTTTAAAAATGCTTCGGAACTCTTCCATTGTTCTCGGAATTCCGCTGACGTTTAATAATGCTTCGCAACTCTTTCATTGTACTCGGAATTCCGCTAACGTTTAAAAATGCTTCAGAACTCTTCCATTGTTCTCGGAATTCCGCTGACGTTTAATAATGCTTCGCAACTCTTTCATTGTTCTCGGAATTCCGCTGATGTTTAAAAATGCTTCGGAACTCTTCCATTGTTCTCGGAATTCTGTTGAAGTTTAAAAATGCTTCTAAACTCTTCCATTGTTCTCGGAATTCCGCTGACATATAAAAATGCTTCGGAAATCTTGCATTGTTCTCGGCATTCCGCTGACGTTTAAAAATGCTTCGGAACTCTCCCATTGTTCTCGGAATTCTGCTGAAGTTTAAAAATGCTTCAGAACTCTTCCATTGTTCTCAGAATTCCGCTGACATTTAAAAATGCTTCGGAAATCTTCCATTGTTTTCAAAATTCCGCTGACGCTTAAAAATGCTTCAGAACTCTTCCATTGTTCTCGGAATTCTGCTGAAGTTTAAAAATGCTTCAGAACTCTTACATTGTTCTCGGAATTCTGCTGACGTTTAAAAATGCTTCGGAACTCTTCCATTGTTCTCTGAATTCCTCTGACGTTTAAAAATGCTTCGGTACTCTTCCTTTGTTCTCGGAATTCCGCTGACATATAAAAATGCTTCGGAAATCTTGCATTGTTCTCGGCATTCCGCTGACGTTTAAAAATGCTTCGGAAATCTTCCATTGTTTTCAAAAATTCCGCTGATGTTTAAAAATGCTTCAGAACTCTTCCATTGTTCTCGGAATTCCGCTGACGTTTTAAAATGCTTCGGTACTCTTCCATTGTTCTCGGAATTCCGCTGACATATAAAAATGCTTCGGAAATCTTGCATTGTTCTCGGCATTCCGCTGACGTTTAAAAATGCTTCGGAACTCTTCCATTGTTCTCAGAATTCCGCTGACGTTTAAAAATGCTTCGGAAATCTTCCATTGTTTTCAAAATTCCGCTGACGTTTAAAAATGCTTCAGAACTCTTCCATTGTTCTCGGAATTCCGCTGACGTTTAAAAATGCTTTGGAACTCTTCCATTATTCTCGGAATTCTGCTGAAGTTTAAAAATGCTTCCGAACTCTTCCATTGTTCTCAGAATTCCGCTGACGTTTAAAAATGCTTCGGTACTCTTCCATTGTTCTCGGCATTCCGCTGACGTTTAAAAATGCTTCGGAACTCTTCAATTGTTCTCGGAATTCTGCTGAACTTTTAAAATGCTTTGGAACTCTTCCATTGCTCTCGGAATTCTGCTGAAGTTTAAAAATGCTTCGGAAATCTTCCATTGTTTTCAAAATTCCGCTGACGCTTAAAAATGCTTCAGAACTCTTCCATTGTTCTCGGAATTCCGCTGACGTTTAATAATGCTTCGCAACTCTTTCATTGTACTCGGAATTCCGCTAACATTTAAAAATGCTTCAGAACTCTTCCATTGTTCTCGGAATTCCGCTGACGTTTAATAATGCTTCGCAACTCTTTCATTGTTCTCGGAATTCCGCTGATGTTTAAAAATGCTTCGGAACTCTTCCATTGTTCTCGGAATTCTGTTGAAGTTTAAAAATGCTTCTAAACTCTTCCATTGTTCTCGGAATTCCGCTGACATATAAAAATGCTTCGGAAATCTTGCATTGTTCTCGGCATTCCGCTGACGTTTAAAAATGCTTCGGAACTCTCCCATTGTTCTCGGAATTCTGCTGAAGTTTAAAAATGCTTCAGAACTCTTCCATTGTTCTCAGAATTCCGCTGACATTTAAAAATGCTTCGGAAATCTTCCATTGTTTTCAAAATTCCGCTGACGTTTAAAAATGCTTCAGAACTATTCCATTGTTCTCAGAATTCTGCTGACGTTTAAAAATGCTTCGGAACTCTTCCATTGTTCTCGGAATTCCGCTGACGTTTAAAAATGCTTCACAACTCTTTCATTGTTCTCGGAATTCCGCTGACGTTTAAAAATGCTTCACAACTCTTCCATTGTTCTCGGAATTCCGCTGACTTTTAAAAATGCTTCGGAAATCTTCCATTGTTTTCAAAATTCCGCTGGCGCTTAAAAATGCTTCGGAAATCTTGCATTGTTCTCGGCATTCCGCTGACGTTTAAAAATGCTTTGGAACTCTTCAATTGTTCTCGGAATTCTGCCGAACTTTTAAAATGCTTTGGAACTCTTCCATTGCTCTCGGAATTCTGCTGAAGTTTAAAAATGCTTCAGAACTCTTCCATTGTTTTCGGAATTCTGCTGAAGTTTAAAAATGCTTCGGAACTCTTCCATTGTTCTCGGAATTCTGCTGTAGTTTAAAAATGCTTCGGAACTCTTCCATTGTTCTCGGAATTCCGCTGACGTTTAAAAATGCTTCGGAAATCTTCCATTGTTTTCAAAATTCCGCTGACGTTTAAAAATGCTTCAGAACTCTTCCATTGTTCTCGGAATTCCGCTGACGTTTTAAAATGCTTCGGAACTCTTCCATTGTTCTCGGAATTCCGCTGACATATAAAAATGCTTCGGAAATCTTGCATTGTTCTCGGCATTCCGCTGACGTTTAAAAATGCTTCGGAACTCTTCAATTGTTCTGGGAATTCTGCTGAACTTTTAAAATGCTTTGGAACTCTTCCATTGCTCTCGGAATTCTGCTGAAGTTTAAAAATGCTTCAGAACTCTTCCATTGTTTTCGGAATTCTGCTGAAGTTTAAAAATGCTTCGGAACTCTTCCATTGTTCTCAGAATTCCACTGACGTTTAAAAATGCTTCGGAAATCTTCCATTGTTTTCAAAATTCCGCTGACACTTAAAAATGCTTCAAAACTCTTCCATTGTTCTCGGAATTCCGCTGACGTTTAATAATGCTTCGCAACTTTTTCATTGTTCTCGGAATTCCGCTGACGGTTAAAAATGCTTCGGAACTCTTCCATTGTTCTCGGAATTCCGTTGAAGTTTAAAAATGCTTCGAAACTCTTCCATTGTTCTCGGAATTCTGCTGAAGTTTAAAAATGCTTCAGAACTCTTCCATTGTTCTCGGAATTCCGCTGACGTTTAATAATGCTTCGCAACTCTTTCATTGTTCTCGGAATTCCGCTGACGTTTAAAAATGCTTCGGAACTCTTCCATTGTTCTCGGAATTCCGTTGAAGTTTAAAAATGCTTCGAAACTCTTCCATTGTTCTCGGAATTCTGCTGAAGTTTAAAAATGCTTCGGAACTCTTCCATTGTTCTCGGAATTCCGCTGACATATAAAAATGCTTTGAAAATCTTGCATTGTTCTCGGCATTCCGCTGACGTTTAAAATTGCTTCGGAACTCTTCAATTGTTCTCGGAATTCTGTTGAACTTTTAAAATGCTTTGGAACTCTTCCATTGCTCTCGGAATTCTGCTGAAGTTTAAAAATGCTTCAGAACTCTTACATTGTTCTCGGAATTCTGCTGAAGTTTAAAAATGCTTCGAAACTCTTCCATTGTTCTCGGAATTCTGCTGAAGTTTAAAAATGCTGCGGAACTCTTCCATTGTTCTCGGAATTCCGCTGATGTTTAAAAATGCTTCGCAACTCTTTCATTGTTCTCGGAATTCCAATGACGTTTAAAAATGCTTCGGAAATCTTCCATTGTTTTCAAAATTCCGCTGACGCTTAAAAATGCTTCAGAACTCTTCCATTGTTCTCGGAATTCCGCTGACGTTTAATAATGCTTCGCAACTCTTTCATTGTACTCGGAATTCCGCTAACGTTTAAAAATGCTTCAGAACTCTTCCATTGTTCTCGGAATTCCGCTGACGTTTAATAATGCTTCGCAACTCTTTCATTGTTCTCGGAATTCCGCTGATGTTTAAAAATGCTTCGGAACTCTTCCATTGTTCTCGGAATTCTGTTGAAGTTTAAAAATGCTTCTAAACTCTTCCATTGTTCTCGGAATTCCGCTGACATATAAAAATGCTTTGGAAATCTTGCATTGTTCTCGGCATTCCGCTGACGTTTAAAAATGCTTCGGAACTCTTCCATTGTTCTCGGAATTCTGCTGAAGTTTAAAAATGCTTCAGAACTCTTCCATTGTTCTCAGAATTCCGCTGACGTTTAAAAATGCTTCGGAAATCTTCCATTGTTTTCAAAATTCCGCTGACGTTTAAAAATGCTTCAGAACTATTCCATTGTTCTCAGAATTCTGCTGACGTTTAAAAATGCTTCGGAACTTCTCCATTGTTCTCGGAATTCCGCTGACGTTTAAAAATGCTTCACAACTCTTCCATTGTTCTCGGAATTCCGCTGACGTTTAAAAATGCTTCACAACTCTTCCATTGTTCTCGGAATTCCGCTGACTTTTAAAAATGCTTCGGAAATCTTCCATTGTTTTCAAAATTCCGCTGACGCTTAAAAATGCTTCAGAACTCTTAAATTGTTCTCGGAATTCTGCCGAACTTTTAAAATGCTTTGGAACTCTTCCATTGCTCTCGGAATTCTGCTGAAGTTTAAAAATGCTTCAGAACTCTTCCATTGTTCTCGGAATTCTGCTGTAGTTTAAAAATGCTTTGGAACTCTTCCATTGTTCTCGGAATTCCGCTGACGTTTAAAAATGCTTCGGAAATCTTCCATTGTTTTCAAAATTCCGCTGACGTTTAAAAATGCTTCAGAACTCTTCCATTGTTCTCGGAATTCCGCTGACGTTTTAAAATGCTTCGGTACTCTTCCATTGTTCTCGGAATTCCGCTGACATATAAAAATGCTTTGGAAATCTTGCATTGTTCTCGGCATTCCGCTGACGTTTAAAAATGCTTCGGAACTCTTCCATTGTTCTCAGAATTCCGCTGACGTTTAAAAATGCTTCGGAAATCTTCCATTGTTTTCAAAATTCCGCTGACGTTTAAAAATGCTTCAGAACTCTTCAATTGTTCTCGGAATTCTGCTGAACTTTTAAAATGC
Organism: Phyllobates terribilis; assembly: GCF_046119375.1. Lineage (NCBI taxonomy): Eukaryota > Metazoa > Chordata > Amphibia > Anura > Dendrobatidae > Phyllobates > Phyllobates terribilis. The sequence continues at coordinate 19,264,376 of NW_027362782.1, forward strand.
TTTGGAACTCTTCCATTGCTCTCGGAATTCTGCTGAAGTTTAAAAATGCTTCAGAACTCTTCCATTGTTTTCGGAATTCTGCTGAAGTTTAAAAATGCTTCGGAACTCTTCCATTGTTCTCGGAATTCCGCTGACGTTTAATAATGCTTCGCAACTCTTTCATTGTACTCGGAATTCCGCTAACGTTTAAAAATGCTTCAGAACTCTTCCATTGTTCTCGGAATTCCGCTGACGTTTAATAATGCTTCGCAACTCTTTCATTGTTCTCGGAATTCCGCTGATGTTTAAAAATGCTTCGGAACTCTTCCATTGTTCTCGGAATTCTGTTGAAGTTTAAAAATGCTTCTAAACTCTTCCATTGTTCTCGGAATTCCGCTGACATATAAAAATGCTTCGGAAATCTTGCATTGTTCTCGGCATTCCGCTGACGTTTAAAAATGCTTCGGAACTCTCCCATTGTTCTCGGAATTCTGCTGAAGTTTAAAAATGCTTCAGAACTCTTCCATTGTTCTCAGAATTCCGCTGACATTTAAAAATGCTTCGGAAATCTTCCATTGTTTTCAAAATTCCGCTGACGCTTAAAAATGCTTCAGAACTCTTCCATTGTTCTCGGAATTCTGCTGAAGTTTAAAAATGCTTCAGAACTCTTACATTGTTCTCGGAATTCTGCTGACGTTTAAAAATGCTTCGGAACTCTTCCATTGTTCTCTGAATTCCTCTGACGTTTAAAAATGCTTCGGTACTCTTCCTTTGTTCTCGGAATTCCGCTGACATATAAAAATGCTTCGGAAATCTTGCATTGTTCTCGGCATTCCGCTGACGTTTAAAAATGCTTCGGAAATCTTCCATTGTTTTCAAAATTCCGCTGATGTTTAAAAATGCTTCAGAACTCTTCCATTGTTCTCGGAATTCCGCTGACGTTTTAAAATGCTTCGGTACTCTTCCATTGTTCTCGGAATTCCGCTGACATATAAAAATGCTTCGGAAATCTTGCATTGTTCTCGGCATTCCGCTGACGTTTAAAAATGCTTCGGAACTCTTCCATTGTTCTCAGAATTCCGCTGACGTTTAAAAATGCTTCGGAAATCTTCCATTGTTTTCAAAATTCCGCTGACGTTTAAAAATGCTTCAGAACTCTTCCATTGTTCTCGGAATTCCGCTGACGTTTAAAAATGCTTTGGAACTCTTCCATTATTCTCGGAATTCTGCTGAAGTTTAAAAATGCTTCCGAACTCTTCCATTGTTCTCAGAATTCCGCTGACGTTTAAAAATGCTTCGGTACTCTTCCATTGTTCTCGGCATTCCGCTGACGTTTAAAAATGCTTCGGAACTCTTCAATTGTTCTCGGAATTCTGCTGAACTTTTAAAATGCTTTGGAACTCTTCCATTGCTCTCGGAATTCTGCTGAAGTTTAAAAATGCTTCAGAACTCTTCCATTGTTTTCGGAATTCTGCTGAAGTTTAAAAATGCTTCGGAACTCTTCCATTGTTCTCAGAATTCCACTGACGTTTAAAAATGCTTCGGAAATCTTCCATTGTTTTCAAAATTCCGCTGACGCTTAAAAATGCTTCAGAACTCTTCCATTGTTCTCGGAATTCCGCTGACGTTTAATAATGCTTCGCAACTCTTTCATTGTACTCGGAATTCCGCTAACATTTAAAAATGCTTCAGAACTCTTCCATTGTTCTCGGAATTCCGCTGACGTTTAATAATGCTTCGCAACTCTTTCATTGTTCTCGGAATTCCGCTGATGTTTAAAAATGCTTCGGAACTCTTCCATTGTTCTCGGAATTCTGTTGAAGTTTAAAAATGCTTCTAAACTCTTCCATTGTTCTCGGAATTCCGCTGACATATAAAAATGCTTCGGAAATCTTGCATTGTTCTCGGCATTCCGCTGACGTTTAAAAATGCTTCGGAACTCTCCCATTGTTCTCGGAATTCTGCTGAAGTTTAAAAATGCTTCAGAACTCTTCCATTGTTCTCAGAATTCCGCTGACATTTAAAAATGCTTCGGAAATCTTCCATTGTTTTCAAAATTCCGCTGACGTTTAAAAATGCTTCAGAACTATTCCATTGTTCTCAGAATTCTGCTGACGTTTAAAAATGCTTCGGAACTCTTCCATTGTTCTCGGAATTCCGCTGACGTTTAAAAATGCTTCACAACTCTTTCATTGTTCTCGGAATTCCGCTGACGTTTAAAAATGCTTCACAACTCTTCCATTGTTCTCGGAATTCCGCTGACTTTTAAAAATGCTTCGGAAATCTTCCATTGTTTTCAAAATTCCGCTGGCGCTTAAAAATGCTTCAGAACTCTTCCATTGTTCTCGGAATTCTGCTGAAGTTTAAAAATGCTTCAGAACTCTTACATTGTTCTCGGAATTCTGCTGACGTTTAAAAATGCTTCGGAACTCTTCCATTGTTCTCTGAATTCCGCTGACGTGTAAAAATGCTTCGGTACTCTTCCTTTGTTCTCGGAATTCCGCTGACATATAAAAATGCTTCGGAAATCTTGCATTGTTCTCGGCATTCCGCTGACGTTTAAAAATGCTTTGGAACTCTTCAATTGTTCTCGGAATTCTGCCGAACTTTTAAAATGCTTTGGAACTCTTCCATTGCTCTCGGAATTCTGCTGAAGTTTAAAAATGCTTCAGAACTCTTCCATTGTTTTCGGAATTCTGCTGAAGTTTAAAAATGCTTCGGAACTCTTCCATTGTTCTCGGAATTCTGCTGTAGTTTAAAAATGCTTCGGAACTCTTCCATTGTTCTCGGAATTCCGCTGACGTTTAAAAATGCTTCGGAAATCTTCCATTGTTTTCAAAATTCCGCTGACGTTTAAAAATGCTTCAGAACTCTTCCATTGTTCTCGGAATTCCGCTGACGTTTTAAAATGCTTCGGAACTCTTCCATTGTTCTCGGAATTCCGCTGACATATAAAAATGCTTCGGAAATCTTGCATTGTTCTCGGCATTCCGCTGACGTTTAAAAATGCTTCGGAACTCTTCAATTGTTCTGGGAATTCTGCTGAACTTTTAAAATGCTTTGGAACTCTTCCATTGCTCTCGGAATTCTGCTGAAGTTTAAAAATGCTTCAGAACTCTTCCATTGTTTTCGGAATTCTGCTGAAGTTTAAAAATGCTTCGGAACTCTTCCATTGTTCTCAGAATTCCACTGACGTTTAAAAATGCTTCGGAAATCTTCCATTGTTTTCAAAATTCCGCTGACACTTAAAAATGCTTCAAAACTCTTCCATTGTTCTCGGAATTCCGCTGACGTTTAATAATGCTTCGCAACTTTTTCATTGTTCTCGGAATTCCGCTGACGGTTAAAAATGCTTCGGAACTCTTCCATTGTTCTCGGAATTCCGTTGAAGTTTAAAAATGCTTCGAAACTCTTCCATTGTTCTCGGAATTCTGCTGAAGTTTAAAAATGCTTCAGAACTCTTCCATTGTTCTCGGAATTCCGCTGACGTTTAATAATGCTTCGCAACTCTTTCATTGTTCTCGGAATTCCGCTGACGTTTAAAAATGCTTCGGAACTCTTCCATTGTTCTCGGAATTCCGTTGAAGTTTAAAAATGCTTCGAAACTCTTCCATTGTTCTCGGAATTCTGCTGAAGTTTAAAAATGCTTCGGAACTCTTCCATTGTTCTCGGAATTCCGCTGACATATAAAAATGCTTTGAAAATCTTGCATTGTTCTCGGCATTCCGCTGACGTTTAAAATTGCTTCGGAAATCTTCCATTGTTTTCAAAATTCCGCTGATGTTTAAAAATGCTTCAGAACTCTTCCATTGTTCTCGGAATTCCGCTGACGTTTTAAAATGCTTCGGTACTCTTCCATTGTTCTCGGAATTCCGCTGACATATAAAAATGCTTCGGAAATCTTGCATTGTTCTCGGCATTCCGCTGACGTTTAAAAATGCTTCGGAACTCTTCCATTGTTCTCAGAATTCCGCTGACGTTTAAAAATGCTTCGGAACTCTTCCATTGTTCTCGGAATTCCGTTGAAGTTTAAAAATGCTTCGAAACTCTTCCATTGTTCTCGGAATTCTGCTGAAGTTTAAAAATGCTTCGGAACTCTTCCATTGTTCTCGGAATTCCGCTGACATATAAAAATGCTTTGAAAATCTTGCATTGTTCTCGGCATTCCGCTGACGTTTAAAATTGCTTCGGAAATCTTCCATTGTTTTCAAAATTCCGCTGATGTTTAAAAATGCTTCAGAACTCTTCCATTGTTCTCGGAATTCCGCTGACGTTTTAAAATGCTTCGGTACTCTTCCATTGTTCTCGGAATTCCGCTGACATATAAAAATGCTTCGGAAATCTTGCATTGTTCTCGGCATTCCGCTGACGTTTAAAAATGCTTCGGAACTCTTCCATTGTTCTCAGAATTCCGCTGACGTTTAAAAATGCTTCGGAAATCTTCCATTGTTTTCAAAATTCCGCTGACGTTTAAAAATGCTTCAGAACTCTTCCATTGTTCTCGGAATTCCGCTGACGTTTAAAAATGCTTTGGAACTCTTCCATTATTCTCGGAATTCTGCTGAAGTTTAAAAATGCTTCCGAACTCTTCCATTGTTCTCAGAATTCCGCTGACGTTTAAAAATGCTTCGGTACTCTTCCATTGTTCTCGGCATTCCGCTGACGTTTAAAAATGCTTCGGAACTCTTCAATTGTTCTCGGAATTCTGCTGAACTTTTAAAATGCTTTGGAACTCTTCCATTGCTCTCGGAATTCTGCTGAAGTTTAAAAATGCTTCAGAACTCTTCCATTGTTTTCGGAATTCTGCTGAAGTTTAAAAATGCTTCGGAACTCTTCCATTGTTCTCAGAATTCCACTGACGTTTAAAAATGCTTCGGAAATCTTCCATTGTTTTCAAAATTCCGCTGACGCTTAAAAATGCTTCAGAACTCTTCCATTGTTCTCGGAATTCCGCTGACGTTTAATAATGCTTCGCAACTCTTTCATTGTACTCGGAATTCCGCTAACATTTAAAAATGCTTCAGAACTCTTCCATTGTTCTCGGAATTCCGCTGACGTTTAATAATGCTTCGCAACTCTTTCATTGTTCTCGGAATTCCGCTGATGTTTAAAAATGCTTCGGAACTCTTCCATTGTTCTCGGAATTCTGTTGAAGTTTAAAAATGCTTCTAAACTCTTCCATTGTTCTCGGAATTCCGCTGACATATAAAAATGCTTCGGAAATCTTGCATTGTTCTCGGCATTCCGCTGACGTTTAAAAATGCTTCGGAACTCTCCCATTGTTCTCGGAATTCTGCTGAAGTTTAAAAATGCTTCAGAACTCTTCCATTGTTCTCAGAATTCCGCTGACATTTAAAAATGCTTCGGAAATCTTCCATTGTTTTCAAAATTCCGCTGACGTTTAAAAATGCTTCAGAACTATTCCATTGTTCTCAGAATTCTGCTGACGTTTAAAAATGCTTCGGAACTCTTCCATTGTTCTCGGAATTCCGCTGACGTTTAAAAATGCTTCACAACTCTTTCATTGTTCTCGGAATTCCGCTGACGTTTAAAAATGCTTCACAACTCTTCCATTGTTCTCGGAATTCCGCTGACTTTTAAAAATGCTTCGGAAATCTTCCATTGTTTTCAAAATTCCGCTGGCGCTTAAAAATGCTTCAGAACTCTTCCATTGTTCTCGGAATTCTGCTGAAGTTTAAAAATGCTTCAGAACTCTTACATTGTTCTCGGAATTCTGCTGACGTTTAAAAATGCTTCGGAACTCTTCCATTGTTCTCTGAATTCCGCTGACGTGTAAAAATGCTTCGGTACTCTTCCTTTGTTCTCGGAATTCCGCTGACATATAAAAATGCTTCGGAAATCTTGCATTGTTCTCGGCATTCCGCTGACGTTTAAAAATGCTTTGGAACTCTTCAATTGTTCTCGGAATTCTGCCGAACTTTTAAAATGCTTTGGAACTCTTCCATTGCTCTCGGAATTCTGCTGAAGTTTAAAAATGCTTCAGAACTCTTCCATTGTTTTCGGAATTCTGCTGAAGTTTAAAAATGCTTCGGAACTCTTCCATTGTTCTCGGAATTCTGCTGTAGTTTAAAAATGCTTCGGAACTCTTCCATTGTTCTCGGAATTCCGCTGACGTTTAAAAATGCTTCGGAAATCTTCCATTGTTTTCAAAATTCCGCTGACGTTTAAAAATGCTTCAGAACTCTTCCATTGTTCTCGGAATTCCGCTGACGTTTTAAAATGCTTCGGAACTCTTCCATTGTTCTCGGAATTCCGCTGACATATAAAAATGCTTCGGAAATCTTGCATTGTTCTCGGCATTCCGCTGACGTTTAAAAATGCTTCGGAACTCTTCAATTGTTCTGGGAATTCTGCTGAACTTTTAAAATGCTTTGGAACTCTTCCATTGCTCTCGGAATTCTGCTGAAGTTTAAAAATGCTTCAGAACTCTTCCATTGTTTTCGGAATTCTGCTGAAGTTTAAAAATGCTTCGGAACTCTTCCATTGTTCTCAGAATTCCACTGACGTTTAAAAATGCTTCGGAAATCTTCCATTGTTTTCAAAATTCCGCTGACACTTAAAAATGCTTCAAAACTCTTCCATTGTTCTCGGAATTCCGCTGACGTTTAATAATGCTTCGCAACTTTTTCATTGTTCTCGGAATTCCGCTGACGGTTAAAAATGCTTCGGAACTCTTCCATTGTTCTCGGAATTCCGTTGAAGTTTAAAAATGCTTCGAAACTCTTCCATTGTTCTCGGAATTCTGCTGAAGTTTAAAAATGCTTCAGAACTCTTCCATTGTTCTCGGAATTCCGCTGACGTTTAATAATGCTTCGCAACTCTTTCATTGTTCTCGGAATTCCGCTGACGTTTAAAAATGCTTCGGAACTCTTCCATTGTTCTCGGAATTCCGTTGAAGTTTAAAAATGCTTCGAAACTCTTCCATTGTTCTCGGAATTCTGCTGAAGTTTAAAAATGCTTCGGAACTCTTCCATTGTTCTCGGAATTCCGCTGACATATAAAAATGCTTTGAAAATCTTGCATTGTTCTCGGCATTCCGCTGACGTTTAAAATTGCTTCGGAACTCTTCAATTGTTCTCGGAATTCTGCTGAAGTTTAAAAATGCTTCAGAACTCTTACATTGTTCTCGGAATTCTGCTGAAGTTTAAAAATGCTTCGAAACTCTTCCATTGTTCTCGGAATTCTGCTGAAGTTTAAAAATGCTTCGGAACTCTTCCATTGTTCTCGGAATTCCGCTGATGTTTAAAAATGCTTCGCAACTCTTTCATTGTTCTCGGAATTCCAATGACGTTTAAAAATGCTTCGGAAATCTTCCATTGTTTTCAAAATTCCGCTGACGCTTAAAAATGCTTCAGAACTCTTCCATTGTTCTCGGAATTCCGCTGACGTTTAATAATGCTTCGCAACTCTTTCATTGTACTCGGAATTCCGCTAACGTTTAAAAATGCTTCAGAACTCTTCCATTGTTCTCGGAATTCCGCTGACGTTTAATAATGCTTCGCAACTCTTTCATTGTTCTCGGAATTCCGCTGATGTTTAAAAATGCTTCGGAACTCTTCCATTGTTCTCGGAATTCTGTTGAAGTTTAAAAATGCTTCTAAACTCTTCCATTGTTCTCGGAATTCCGCTGACATATAAAAATGCTTTGGAAATCTTGCATTGTTCTTGGCATTCCGCTGACGTTTAAAAATGCTTCGGAACTCTTCCATTGTTCTCGGAATTCTGCTGAAGTTTAAAAATGCTTCAGAACTCTTCCATTGTTCTCAGAATTCCGCTGACGTTTAAAAATGCTTCGGAAATCTTCCATTGTTTTCAAAATTCCGCTGACGTTTAAAAATGCTTCAGAACTATTCCATTGTTCTCAGAATTCTGCTGACGTTTAAAAATGCTTCGGAACTTCTCCATTGTTCTCGGAATTCCGCTGACGTTTAAAAATGCTTCACAACTCTTCCATTGTTCTCGGAATTCCGCTGACGTTTAAAAATGCTTCACAACTCTTCCATTGTTCTCCGAATTCCGCTGACTTTTAAAAATGCTTCGGAAATCTTCCATTGTTTTCAAAATTCCGCTGACGCTTAAAAATGCTTCAGAACTCTTCCATTGTTCTCGGAATTCCGTTGAAGTTTAAAAATGCTTCGAAACTCTTCCATTGTTCTCGGAATTCTGCTGAAGTTTAAAAATGCTTCGGAACTCTTCCATTGTTCTCGGAATTCCGCTGACATATAAAAATGCTTTGAAAATCTTGCATTGTTCTCGGCATTCCGCTGACGTTTAAAATTGCTTCGGAACTCTTCAATTGTTCTCGGAATTCTGTTGAACTTTTAAAATGCTTTGGAACTCTTCCATTGCTCTCGGAATTCTGCTGAAGTTTAAAAATGCTTCAGAACTCTTACATTGTTCTCGGAATTCTGCTGAAGTTTAAAAATGCTTCGAAACTCTTCCATTGTTCTCGGAATTCTGCTGAAGTTTAAAAATGCTTCGGAACTCTTCCATTGTTCTCGGAATTCCGCTGATGTTTAAAAATGCTTCGCAACTCTTTCATTGTTCTCGGAATTCCAATGACGTTTAAAAATGCTTCGGAAATCTTCCATTGTTTTCAAAATTCCGCTGACGCTTAAAAATGCTTCAGAACTCTTCCATTGTTCTCGGAATTCCGCTGACGTTTAATAATGCTTCGCAACTCTTTCATTGTACTCGGAATTCCGCTAACGTTTAAAAATGCTTCAGAACTCTTCCATTGTTCTCGGAATTCCGCTGACGTTTAATAATGCTTCGCAACTCTTTCATTGTTCTCGGAATTCCGCTGATGTTTAAAAATGCTTCGGAACTCTTCCATTGTTCTCGGAATTCTGTTGAAGTTTAAAAATGCTTCTAAACTCTTCCATTGTTCTCGGAATTCCGCTGACATATAAAAATGCTTTGGAAATCTTGCATTGTTCTCGGCATTCCGCTGACGTTTAAAAATGCTTCAGAACTCTTCCATTGTTCTCAGAATTCCGCTGACGTTTAAAAATGCTTCGGAAATCTTCCATTGTTTTCAAAATTCCGCTGACGTTTAAAAATGCTTCAGAACTATTCCATTGTTCTCAGAATTCTGCTGACGTTTAAAAATGCTTCGGAACTTCTCCATTGTTCTCGGAATTCCGCTGACGTTTAAAAATGCTTCACAACTCTTCCATTGTTCTCGGAATTCCGCTGACGTTTAAAAATGCTTCACAACTCTTCCATTGTTCTCGGAATTCCGCTGACTTTTAAAAATGCTTCGGAAATCTTCCATTGTTTTCAAAATTCCGCTGACGCTTAAAAATGCTTCAGAACTCTTCCATTGTTCTCGGAATTCTGCTGAAGTTTAAAAATGCTTCAGAACTCTTACATTGTTCTCGGAATTCTGCTGACGTTTAAAAATGCTTCGGAACTCTTCCATTGTTCTCTGAATTCCGCTGACGTTTAAAAATGCTTCGGTACTCTTCCTTTGTTCTCGGAATTCCGCTGACATATAAAAATGCTTCGGAAATCTTGCATTGTTCTCGTCATTCCGCTGACGTTTAAAAATGCTTCGGTACTCTTCCTTTGTTCTCGGAATTCCGCTGACATATAAAAATGCTTCGGAAATCTTGCATTGTTCTCGGCATTCCGCTGACGTTTAAAAATGCTTCGGAACTCTTCAATTGTTCTCGGAATTCTGCCGAACTTTTAAAATGCTTTGGAACTCTTCCATTGCTCTCGGAATTCTGCTGAAGTTTAAAAATGCTTCAGAACTCTTCCATTGTTCTCGGAATTCTGCTGTAGTTTAAAAATGCTTTGGAACTCTTCCATTGTTCTCGGAATTCCGCTGACGTTTAAAAATGCTTCGGAAATCTTCCATTGTTTTCAAAATTCCGCTGACGTTTAAAAATGCTTCAGAACTCTTCCATTGTTCTCGGAATTCCGCTGACGTTTTAAAATGCTTCGGTACTCTTCCATTGTTCTCGGAATTCCGCTGACATATAAAAATGCTTCGGAAATCTTGCATTGTTCTCGGCATTCCGCTGACGTTTAAAAATGCTTCGGAAATCTTCCATTGTTTTCAAAATTCCGCTGACGTTTAAAAATGCTTCAGAACTCTTCCATTGTTCTCGGAATTCCGCTGACGTTTTAAAATGCTTCGGTACTCTTCCATTGTTCTCGGAATTCCGCTGAAGTATAAAAATGCTTCGGAAATCTTGCATTGTTCTCGGCATTCCGCTGACGTTGAAAAATGCTTCGGAACTCTTCCATTGTTCTCAGAATTCCGCTGACGTTTAAAAATGCTTCGGAACTCTTCCATTGTTCTCAGAATTCCGCTGACGTTTAAAAATGCTTCGGTACTCTTCCATTGTTCTCGGAATTCCGCTGACATATAAAAATGCTTCGGAAAACTTGCATTGTTCTCGGCATTCCGCTGACGTTTAAAAATGCTTCGGAACTCTTCAATTGTTCTCGGAATTCTGCTGAACTTTTAAAATGCTTTGGAACTCTTCCATTGCTCTCGGAATTCTGCTGAAGTTTAAAAATGCTTCAGAACTCTTCCATTGTTTTCGGAATTCTGCTGAAGTTAAAAAATGCTTCGGAACTCTTCCATTGTTCTCGGAATTCCGCTGACGTTTAATAATGCTTCGCAACTCTTTCATTGTACTCGGAATTCCGCTAACGTTTAAAAATGCTTCAGAACTCTTCCATTGTTCTCGGAATTCCGCTGACGTTTAATAATGCTTCGCAACTCTTTCATTGTTCTCGAAATTCCGCTGATGTTTAAAAATGCTTCGGAACTCTTCCATTGTTCTCGGAATTCTGTTGAAGTTTAAAAATGCTTCTAAACTCTTCCATTGTTCTCGGAATTCCGCTGACATATAAAAATGCTTCGGAAATCTTGCATTGTTCTCGGCATTCCGCTGACGTTTAAAAATGCTTCGGAACTCTCCCATTGTTCTCGGAATTCTGCTGAAGTTTAAAAATGCTTCAGAACTCTTCCATTGTTCTCAGAATTCCGCTGACATTTAAAAATGCTTCGGAAATCTTCCATTGTTTTCAAAATTCCGCTGACGTTTAAAAATGCTTCAGAACTATTCCATTGTTCTCAGAATTCTGCTGACGTTTAAAAATGCTTCGGAACTCTTCCATTGTTCTCGGAATTCCGCTGACGTTTAAAAATGCTTCACAACTCTTCCATTGTTCTCGGAATTCCGCTGACGTTTAAAAATGCTTCACAACTCTTCCATTGTTCTCGGAATTCCGCTGACTTTTAAAAATACTTCGGAAATCTTCCATTGTTTTCAAAATTCCGCTGACGCTTAAAAATGCTTCAGAACTCTTCCATTGTTCTCGGAATTCTGCTGAAGTTTAAAAATGCTTCAGAACTCTTACATTGTTCTCGGAATTCTGCTGACGTTTAAACATGCTTCGGAACTCTTCCATTGTTCTCTGAATTCCGCTGACGTTTAAAAATGCTTCGGTACTCTTCCTTTGTTCTCGGAATTCCGCTGACATATAAAAATGCTTCGGAAATCTTGCATTGTTCTCGGCATTCCGCTGACGTTTAAAAATGCTTCGGAACTCTTCAATTGTTCTCGGAATTCTGCCGAACTTTTAAAATGCTTTGGAACTCTTCCATTGCTCTCGGAATTCTGCTGAAGTTTAAAAATGCTTCAGAACTCTTGCATTGTTCTCGGAATTCTGCTGTAGTTTAAAAATGCTTTGGAACTCTTCCATTGTTCTCGGAATTCCGCTGACGTTTAAAAATGCTTCGGAAATCTTCCATTGTTTTCAAAATTCCGCTGACGTTTAAAAATGCTTCAGAACTCTTCCATTGTTCTCGGAATTCCGCTGACGTTTTAAAATGCTTCGGTACTCTTCCATTGTTCTCGGAATTCCACTGACATATAAAAATGCTTCGGAAATCTTGCATTGTTCTCGGCATTGCGCTGACGTTTAAAAATGCTTCGGACCTCTTCCATTGTTCTCAGAATTCCGCTGACGTTTAAAAATGCTTCGGAAATCTTCCACTGTTTTCAAAATTCCGCTGACGTTTAAAAATGCTTCAGAACTCTTCCATTGTTCTCGGTATTCCGCTGACGTTTAAAAATGCTTTGGAACTCTTCCATTATTCTCGGAATTATGCTGAAGTTTAAAAATGCTTCGGAACTCTTCCATTGTTCTCAGAATTCCGCTGACGTTTAAAAATGCTTCGGTACTCTTCCATTGTTCTCGGAATTCCGCTGACATATAAAAATGCTTCGGAAATCTTGCATTGTTCTCGGCATTCCGCTGACGTTTAAAAATGCTTCGGAACTCTTCAATTGTTCTCGGAATTCTGCTGAACTTTTAAAATGCTTAGGAACTCTTCCATTGCTCTCGGAATTCTGCTGAAGTTTAAAAATGCTTCAGAACTCTTCCATTGTTTTCGGAATTCTGCTGAAGTTTAAAAATGCTTCGGAACTCTTCCATTGTTCTCAGAATTCCACTGACGTTTAAAAATGCTTCGGAAATCTTCCATTGTTTTCAAAATTCCGCTGACGCTTAAAAATGCTTCAGAACTCTTCCATTGTTCTCGGAATTCCGCTGACGTTTAATAATGCTTCGCAACTCTTTCATTGTACTCGGAATTCCACTAACGTTTAAAAATGCTTCAGAACTCTTCCATTGTTCTCGGAATTCCGCTGACGTTTAATAATGCTTCGCAACTCTTTCATTGTTCTCGGAATTCCGCTGATGTTTAAAAATGCTTCGGAACTCTTCCATTGTTCTCGGAATTCTGTTGAAGTTTAAAAATGCTTCTAAACTCTTCCATTGTTCTCGGAATTCCGCTGACATATAAAAATGCTTCGGAAATCTTGCATTGTTCTCGGCATTCCGCTGACGTTTAAAAATGCTTCGGAACTCTCTCATTGTTCTCGGAATTCTGCTGAAGTTTAAAAATGCTTCAGAACTCTTCCATTGTTCTCAGAATTCCGCTGACATTTAAAAATGCTTCGGAAATCTTCCATTGTTTTCAAAATTCCGCTGACGTTTAAAAATGCTTCAGAACTATTCCATTGTTCTCAGAATTCTGCTGACGTTTAAAAATGCTTCGGAACTCTTCCATTGTTCTCGGAATTCCGCTGACGTTTAAAAATGCTTCACAACTCTTCCATTGTTCTCGGAATTCCGCTGACGTTTAAAAATGCTTCACAACTCTTCCATTGTTCTCGGAATTCCGCTGACTTTTAAAAATGCTTCGGAAATCTTCCATTGTTTTCAAAATTCCGCTGGCGCTTAAAAATGCTTCAGAACTCTTCCATTGTTCTCGGAATTCTGCTGAAGTTTAAAAATGCTTCAGAACTCTTACATTGTTCTCGGAATTCTGCTGACGTTTAAAAATGCTTCGGAACTCTTCCATTGTTCTCTGAATTCCGCTGACGTGTAAAAATGCTTCGGTACTCTTCCTTTGTTCTCGGAATTCCGCTGACATATAAAAATGCTTCGGAAATCTTGCATTGTTCTCGGCATTCCGCTGACGTTTAAAAATGCTTTGGAACTCTTCAATTGTTCTCGGAATTCTGCCGAACTTTTAAAATGCTTTGGAACTCTTCCATTGCTCTCGGAATTCTGCTGAAGTTTAAAAATGCTTCAGAACTCTTCCATTGTTTTCGGAATTCTGCTGAAGTTTAAAAATGCTTCGGAACTCTTCCATTGTTCTCGGAATTCTGCTGTAGTTTAAAAATGCTTCGGAACTCTTCCATTGTTCTCGGAATTCCGCTGACGTTTAAAAATGCTTCGGAAATCTTCCATTGTTTTCAAAATTCCGCTGACGTTTAAAAATGCTTCAGAACTCTTCCATTGTTCTCGGAATTCCGCTGACGTTTTAAAATGCTTCGGAACTCTTCCATTGTTCTCGGAATTCCGCTGACATATAAAAATGCTTCGGAAATCTTGCATTGTTCTCGGCATTCCGCTGACGGTTAAAAATGCTTCGGAACTCTTCCATTGTTCTCGGAATTCCGTTGAAGTTTAAAAATGCTTCAAAACTCTTCCATTGTTCTCGGAATTCTGCTGAAGTTTAAAAATGCTTCAGAACTCTTCCATTGTTCTCGGAATTCCGCTGACGTTTAATAATGCTTCGCAACTCTTTCATTGTTCTCGGAATTCCGCTGACGTTTAAAAATGCTTCGGAACTCTTCCATTGTTCTCGGAATTCCGTTGAAGTTTAAAAATGCTTCGAAACTCTTCCATTGTTCTCGGAATTCTGCTGAAGTTTAAAAATGCTTCGGAACTCTTCCATTGTTCTCGGAATTCCGCTGACATATAAAAATGCTTTGAAAATCTTGCATTGTTCTCGGCATTCCGCTGACGTTTAAAATTGCTTCGGAACTCTTCAATTGTTCTCGGAATTCTGTTGAACTTTTAAAATGCTTTGGAACTCTTCCATTGCTCTCGGAATTCTGCTGAAGTTTAAAAATGCTTCAGAACTCTTACATTGTTCTCGGAATTCTGCTGAAGTTTAAAAATGCTTCGAAACTCTTCCATTGTTCTCGGAATTCTGCTGAAGTTTAAAAATGCTTCGGAACTCTTCCATTGTTCTCGGAATTCCGCTGATGTTTAAAAATGCTTCGCAACTCTTTCATTGTTCTCGGAATTCCAATGACGTTTAAAAATGCTTCGGAAATCTTCCATTGTTTTCAAAATTCCGCTGACGCTTAAAAATGCTTCAGAACTCTTCCATTGTTCTCGGAATTCCGCTGACGTTTAATAATGCTTCGCAACTCTTTCATTGTACTCGGAATTCCGCTAACGTTTAAAAATGCTTCAGAACTCTTCCATTGTTCTCGGAATTCCGCTGACGTTTAATAATGCTTCGCAACTCTTTCATTGTTCTCGGAATTCCGCTGATGTTTAAAAATGCTTCGGAACTCTTCCATTGTTCTCGGAATTCTGTTGAAGTTTAAAAATGCTTCTAAACTCTTCCATTGTTCTCGGAATTCCGCTGACATATAAAAATGCTTTGGAAATCTTGCATTGTTCTCGGCATTCCGCTGACGTTTAAAAATGCTTCGGAACTCTTCCATTGTTCTCGGAATTCTGCTGAAGTTTAAAAATGCTTCAGAACTCTTCCATTGTTCTCAGAATTCCGCTGACGTTTAAAAATGCTTCGGAAATCTTCCATTGTTTTCAAAATTCCGCTGACGTTTAAAAATGCTTCAGAACTATTCCATTGTTCTCAGAATTCTGCTGACGTTTAAAAATGCTTCGGAACTTCTCCATTGTTCTCGGAATTCCGCTGACGTTTAAAAATGCTTCACAACTCTTCCATTGTTCTCGGATTTCCGCTGACGTTTAAAAATGCTTCACAACTCTTCCATTGTTCTCGGAATTCCGCTGACTTTTAAAAATGCTTCGGAAATCTTCCATTGTTTTCAAAATTCCGCTGACGCTTAAAAATGCTTCAGAACTCTTCCATTGTTCTCGGAATTCCGTTGAAGTTTAAAAATGCTTCGAAACTCTTCCATTGTTCTCGGAATTCTGCTGAAGTTTAAAAATGCTTCGGAACTCTTCCATTGTTCTCGGAATTCCGCTGACATATAAAAATGCTTTGAAAATCTTGCATTGTTCTCGGCATTCCGCTGACGTTTAAAATTGCTTCGGAACTCTTCAATTGTTCTCGGAATTCTGTTGAACTTTTAAAATGCTTTGGAACTCTTCCATTGCTCTCGGAATTCTGCTGAAGTTTAAAAATGCTTCAGAACTCTTACATTGTTCTCGGAATTCTGCTGAAGTTTAAAAATGCTTCGAAACTCTTCCATTGTTCTCGGAATTCTGCTGAAGTTTAAAAATGCTTCGGAACTCTTCCATTGTTCTCGGAATTCCGCTGATGTTTAAAAATGCTTCGCAACTCTTTCATTGTTCTCGGAATTCCAATGACGTTTAAAAATGCTTCGGAAATCTTCCATTGTTTTCAAAATTCCGCTGACGCTTAAAAATGCTTCAGAACTCTTCCATTGTTCTCGGAATTCCGCTGACGTTTAATAATGCTTCGCAACTCTTTCATTGTACTCGGAATTCCGCTAACGTTTAAAAATGCTTCAGAACTCTTCCATTGTTCTCGGAATTCCGCTGACGTTTAATAATGCTTCGCAACTCTTTCATTGTTCTCGGAATTCCGCTGATGTTTAAAAATGCTTCGGAACTCTTCCATTGTTCTCGGAATTCTGTTGAAGTTTAAAAATGCTTCTAAACTCTTCCATTGTTCTCGGAATTCCGCTGACATATAAAAATGCTTTGGAAATCTTGCATTGTTCTCGGCATTCCGCTGACGTTTAAAAATGCTTCGGAACTCTTCCATTGTTCTCGGAATTCTGCTGAAGTTTAAAAATGCTTCAGAACTCTTCCATTGTTCTCAGAATTCCGCTGACGTTTAAAAATGCTTCGGAAATCTTCCATTGTTTTCAAAATTCCGCTGACGTTTAAAAATGCTTCAGAACTATTCCATTGTTCTCAGAATTCTGCTGACGTTTAAAAATGCTTCGGAACTTCTCCATTGTTCTCGGAATTCCGCTGACGTTTAAAAATGCTTCACAACTCTTCCATTGTTCTCGGAATTCCGCTGACGTTTAAAAATGCTTCACAACTCTTCCATTGTTCTCGGAATTCCGCTGACTTTTAAAAATGCTTCGGAAATCTTCCATTGTTTTCAAAATTCCGCTGACGCTTAAAAATGCTTCAGAACTCTTCCATTGTTCTCGGAATTCTGCTGAAGTTTAAAAATGCTTCAGAACTCTTACATTGTTCTCGGAATTCTGCTGACGTTTAAAAATGCTTCGGAACTCTTCCATTGTTCTCTGAATTCCGCTGACGTTTAAAAATGCTTCGGTACTCTTCCTTTGTTCTCGGAATTCCGCTGACATATAAAAATGCTTCGGAAATCTTGCATTGTTCTCGTCATTCCGCTGACGTTTAAAAATGCTTCGGTACTCTTCCTTTGTTCTCGGAATTCCGCTGACATATAAAAATGCTTCGGAAATCTTGCATTGTTCTCGGCATTCCGCTGACGTTTAAAAATGCTTCGGAACTCTTCAATTGTTCTCGGAATTCTGCCGAACTTTTAAAATGCTTTGGAACTCTTCCATTGTTCTCGCAATTCTGCTGAAGTTTAAAAATGCTTCAGAACTCTTCCATTGTTTTCGGAATTCTGCTGAAGTTTAAAAATGCTTCGCAACTCTTCCATTGTTCTCGGAATTCTGCTGTAGTTTAAAAATGCTTCGGAACTCTTCCATTGTTCTCGGAATTCCGCTGACGTTTAAAAATGCTTCGGAAATCTTCCATTGTTTTCAAAATTCCGCTGAGGTTTAAAAATGCTTCAGAACTCTTCCATTGTTCTCGGAATTCCGCTGACGTTTTAAAATGCTTCGGAACTCTTCCATTGTTCTCGGAATTCCGCTGACATATAAAAATGCTTCGGAAATCTTGCATTGTTCTCGGCATTCCGCTGACGTTTAAAAATGCTTCGGAACTCTTCAATTGTTCTGGGAATTCTGCTGAACTTTTAAAATGCTTTGGAACTCTTCCATTGCTCTCGGAATTCTGCTGAAGTTTAAAAATGCTTCAGAACTCTTCCATTGTTTTCGGAATTCTGCTGAAGTTTAAAAATGCTTCGGAACTCTTCCATTGTTCTCAGAATTCCACTGACGTTTAAAAATGCTTCGGAAATCTTCCATTGTTTTCAAAATTCCGCTGACACTTAAAAATGCTTCAAAACTCTTCCATTGTTCTCGGAATTCCGCTGACGTTTAATAATGCTTCGCAACTTTTTCATTGTTCTCGGAATTCCGCTGACGGTTAAAAATGCTTCGGAACTCTTCCATTGTTCTCGGAATTCCGTTGAAGTTTAAAAATGCTTCGAAACTCTTCCATTGTTCTCGGAATTCTGCTGAAGTTTAAAAATGCTTCAGAACTCTTCCATTGTTCTCGGAATTCCGCTGACGTTTAATAATGCTTCGCAACTCTTTCATTGTTCTCGGAATTCCGCTGACGTTTAAAAATGCTTCGGAACTCTTCCATTGTTCTCGGAATTCCGTTGAAGTTTAAAAATGCTTCGAAACTCTTCCATTGTTCTCGGAATTCTGCTGAAGTTTTAAAATGCTTCGGAACTCTTCCATTGTTCTCGGAATTCCGCTGACATATAAAAATGCTTTGAAAATCTTGCATTGTTCTCGGCATTCCGCTGACGTTTAAAATTGCTTCGGAACTCTTCAATTGTTCTCGGAATTCTGTTGAACTTTTAAAATGCTTTGGAACTCTTCCATTGCTCTCGGAATTCTGCTGAAGTTTAAAAATGCTTCAGAACTCTTACATTGTTCTCGGAATTCTGCTGAAGTTTAAAAATGCTTCGAAACTCTTCCATTGTTCTCGGAATTCTGCTGAAGTTTAAAAATGCTTCGGAACTCTTCCATTGTTCTCGGAATTCCGCTGATGTTTAAAAATGCTTCGCAACTCTTTCATTGTTCTCGGAATTCCAATGACGTTTAAAAATGCTTCGGAAATCTTCCATTGTTTTCAAAATTCCGCTGACGCTTAAAAATGCTTCAGAACTCTTCCATTGTTCTCGGAATTCCGCTGACGTTTAATAATGCTTCGCAACTCTTTCATTGTACTCGGAATTCCGCTAACGTTTAAAAATGCTTCAGAACTCTTCCATTGTTCTCGGAATTCCGCTGACGTTTAATAATGCTTCGCAACTCTTTCATTGTTCTCGGAATTCCGCTGATGTTTAAAAATGCTTCGGAACTCTTCCATTGTTCTCGGAATTCTGTTGAAGTTTAAAAATGCTTCTAAACTCTTCCATTGTTCTCGGAATTCCGCTGACATATAAAAATGCTTTGGAAATCTTGCATTGTTCTCGGCATTCCGCTGACGTTTAAAAATGCTTCGGAACTCTTCCATTGTTCTCGGAATTCTGCTGAAGTTTAAAAATGCTTCAGAACTCTTCCATTGTTCTCAGAATTCCGCTGACGTTTAAAAATGCTTCGGAAATCTTCCATTGTTTTCAAAATTCCGCTGACGTTTAAAAATGCTTCAGAACTATTCCATTGTTCTCAGAATTCTGCTGACGTTTAAAAATGCTTCGGAACTTCTCCATTGTTCTCGGAATTCCGCTGACGTTTAAAAATGCTTCACAACTCTTCCATTGTTCTCGGAATTCCGCTGACGTTTAAAAATGCTTCACAACTCTTCCATTGTTCTCGGAATTCCGCTGACTTTTAAAAATGCTTCGGAAATCTTCCATTGTTTTCAAAATTCCGCTGACGCTTAAAAATGCTTCAGAACTCTTCCATTGTTCTCGGAATTCCGTTGAAGTTTAAAAATGCTTCGAAACTCTTCCATTGTTCTCGGAATTCTGCTGAAGTTTAAAAATGCTTCGGAACTCTTCCATTGTTCTCGGAATTCCGCTGACATATAAAAATGCTTTGAAAATCTTGCATTGTTCTCGGCATTCCGCTGACGTTTAAAATTGCTTCGGAACTCTTCAATTGTTCTCGGAATTCTGTTGAACTTTTAAAATGCTTTGGAACTCTTCCATTGCTCTCGGAATTCTGCTGAAGTTTAAAAATGCTTCAGAACTCTTACATTGTTCTCGGAATTCTGCTGAAGTTTAAAAATGCTTCGAAACTCTTCCATTGTTCTCGGAATTCTGCTAACGTTTAAAAATGCTTCGGAACTCTTCCATTGTTCTCGGAATTCCGCTGATGTTTAAAAATGCTTCGCAACTCTTTCATTGTTCTCGGAATTCCAATGACGTTTAAAAATGCTTCGGAAATCTTCCATTGTTTTCAAAATTCCGCTGACGCTTAAAAATGCTTCAGAACTCTTCCATTGTTCTCGGAATTCCGCTGACGTTTAATAATGCTTCGCAACTCTTTCATTGTACTCGGAATTCCGCTAACGTTTAAAAATGCTTCAGAACTCTTCCATTGTTCTCGGAATTCCGCTGACGTTTAATAATGCTTCGCAACTCTTTCATTGTTCTCGGAATTCCGCTGATGTTTAAAAATGCTTCGGAACTCTTCCATTGTTCTCGGAATTCTGTTGAAGTTTAAAAATGCTTCTAAACTCTTCCATTGTTCTCGGAATTCCGCTGACATATAAAAATGCTTTGGAAATCTTGCATTGTTCTCGGCATTCCGCTGACGTTTAAAAATGCTTCGGAACTCTTCCATTGTTCTCGGAATTCTGCTGAAGTTTAAAAATGCTTCAGAACTCTTCCATTGTTCTCAGAATTCCGCTGACGTTTAAAAATGCTTCGGAAATCTTCCATTGTTTTCAAAATTCCGCTGACGTTTAAAAATGCTTCAGAACTATTCCATTGTTCTCAGAATTCTGCTGACGTTTAAAAATGCTTCGGAACTTCTCCATTGTTCTCGGAATTCCGCTGACGTTTAAAAATGCTTCACAACTCTTCCATTGTTCTCGGAATTCCGCTGACGTTTAAAAATGCTTCACAACTCTTCCATTGTTCTCGGAATTCCGCTGACTTTTAAAAATGCTTCGGAAATCTTCCATTGTTTTCAAAATTCCGCTGACGCTTAAAAATGCTTCAGAACTCTTCCATTGTTCTCGGAATTCTGCTGAAGTTTAAAAATGCTTCAGAACTCTTACATTGTTCTCGGAATTCTGCTGACGTTTAAAAATGCTTCGGAACTCTTCCATTGTTCTCTGAATTCCGCTGACGTTTAAAAATGCTTCGGTACTCTTCCTTTGTTCTCGGAATTCCGCTGACATATAAAAATGCTTCGGAAATCTTGCATTGTTCTCGTCATTCCGCTGACGTTTAAAAATGCTTCGGTACTCTTCCTTTGTTCTCGGAATTCCGCTGACATATAAAAATGCTTCGGAAATCTTGCATTGTTCTCGGCATTCCGCTGACGTTTAAAAATGCTTCGGAACTCTTCAATTGTTCTCGGAATTCTGCCGAACTTTTAAAATGCTTTGGAACTCTTCCATTGCTCTCGGAATTCTGCTGAAGTTTAAAAATGCTTCAGAACTCTTCCATTGTTCTCGGAATTCTGCTGTAGTTTAAAAATGCTTTGGAACTCTTCCATTGTTCTCGGAATTCCGCTGACGTTTAAAAATGCTTCGGAAATCTTCCATTGTTTTCAAAATTCCGCTGACGTTTAAAAATGCTTCAGAACTCTTCCATTGTTCTCGGAATTCCGCTGACGTTTTAAAATGCTTCGGTACTCTTCCATTGTTCTCGGAATTCCGCTGACATATAAAAATGCTTCGGAAATCTTGCATTGTTCTCGGCATTCCGCTGACGTTTAAAAATGCTTCGGAAATCTTCCATTGTTTTCAAAATTCCGCTGACGTTTAAAAATGCTTCAGAACTCTTCCATTGTTCTCGGAATTCCGCTGACGTTTTAAAATGCTTCGGTACTCTTCCATTGTTCTTGGAATTCCGCTGACATATAAAAATGCTTCGGAAATCTTGCATTGTTCTCGGCATTCCGCTGACGTTTAAAAATGCTTCGGAACTCTTCCATTGTTCTCAGAATTCCGCTGACGTTTAAAAATGCTTCGGAACTCTTCCATTGTTCTCAGAATTCCGCTGACGTTTAAAAATGCTTCGGTACTCTTCCATTGTTCTCGGAATTCCGCTGACATATAAAAATGCTTCGGAAATCTTGCATTGTTCTCGGCATTCCGCTGACGTTTAAAAATGCTTCGGAACTCTTCAATTGTTCTCGGAATTCTGCTGAACTTTTAAAATGCTTTGGAACTCTTCCATTGCTCTCGGAATTCTGCTGAAGTTTAAAAATGCTTCAGAACTCTTCCATTGTTTTCGGAATTCTGCTGAAGTTAAAAAATGCTTCGGAACTCTTCCATTGTTCTCGGAATTCCGCTGACGTTTAATAATGCTTCGCAACTCTTTCATTGTACTCGGAATTCCGCTAACGTTTAAAAATGCTTCAGAACTCTTCCATTGTTCTCGGAATTCCGCTGACGTTTAATAATGCTTCGCAACTCTTTCATTGTTCTCGAAATTCCGCTGATGTTTAAAAATGCTTCGGAACTCTTCCATTGTTCTCGGAATTCTGTTGAAGTTTAAAAATGCTTCTAAACTCTTCCATTGTTCTCGGAATTCCGCTGACATATAAAAATGCTTCGGAAATCTTGCATTGTTCTCGGCATTCCGCTGACGTTTAAAAATGCTTCGGAACTCTCCCATTGTTCTCGGAATTCTGCTGAAGTTTAAAAATGCTTCAGAACTCTTCCATTGTTCTCAGAATTCCGCTGACATTTAAAAATGCTTCGGAAATCTTCCATTGTTTTCAAAATTCCGCTGACGTTTAAAAATGCTTCAGAACTATTCCATTGTTCTCAGAATTCTGCTGACGTTTAAAAATGCTTCGGAACTCTTCCATTGTTCTCGGAATTCCGCTGACGTTTAAAAATGCTTCACAACTCTTCCATTGTTCTCGGAATTCCGCTGACGTTTAAAAATGCTTCACAACTCTTCCATTGTTCTCGGAATTCCGCTGACTTTTAAAAATACTTCGGAAATCTTCCATTGTTTTCAAAATTCCGCTGACGCTTAAAAATGCTTCAGAACTCTTCCATTGTTCTCGGAATTCTGCTGAAGTTTAAAAATGCTTCAGAACTCTTACATTGTTCTCGGAATTCTGCTGACGTTTAAACATGCTTCGGAACTCTTCCATTGTTCTCTGAATTCCGCTGACGTTTAAAAATGCTTCGGTACTCTTCCTTTGTTCTCGGAATTCCGCTGACATATAAAAATGCTTCGGAAATCTTGCATTGTTCTCGGCATTCCGCTGACGTTTAAAAATGCTTCGGAACTCTTCAATTGTTCTCGGAATTCTGCCGAACTTTTAAAATGCTTTGGAACTCTTCCATTGCTCTCGGAATTCTGCTGAAGTTTAAAAATGCTTCAGAACTCTTGCATTGTTCTCGGAATTCTGCTGTAGTTTAAAAATGCTTTGGAACTCTTCCATTGTTCTCGGAATTCCGCTGACGTTTAAAAATGCTTCGGAAATCTTCCATTGTTTTCAAAATTCCGCTGACGTTTAAAAATGCTTCAGAACTCTTCCATTGTTCTCGGAATTCCGCTGACGTTTTAAAATGCTTCGGTACTCTTCCATTGTTCTCGGAATTCCACTGACATATAAAAATGCTTCGGAAATCTTGCATTGTTCTCGGCATTGCGCTGACGTTTAAAAATGCTTCGGACCTCTTCCATTGTTCTCAGAATTCCGCTGACGTTTAAAAATGCTTCGGAAATCTTCCACTGTTTTCAAAATTCCGCTGACGTTTAAAAATGCTTCAGAACTCTTCCATTGTTCTCGGTATTCCGCTGACGTTTAAAAATGCTTTGGAACTCTTCCATTATTCTCGGAATTATGCTGAAGTTTAAAAATGCTTCGGAACTCTTCCATTGTTCTCAGAATTCCGCTGACGTTTAAAAATGCTTCGGTACTCTTCCATTGTTCTCGGAATTCCGCTGACATATAAAAATGCTTCGGAAATCTTGCATTGTTCTCGGCATTCCGCTGACGTTTAAAAATGCTTCGGAACTCTTCAATTGTTCTCGGAATTCTGCTGAACTTTTAAAATGCTTAGGAACTCTTCCATTGCTCTCGGAATTCTGCTGAAGTTTAAAAATGCTTCAGAACTCTTCCATTGTTTTCGGAATTCTGCTGAAGTTTAAAAATGCTTCGGAACTCTTCCATTGTTCTCAGAATTCCACTGACGTTTAAAAATGCTTCGGAAATCTTCCATTGTTTTCAAAATTCCGCTGACGCTTAAAAATGCTTCAGAACTCTTCCATTGTTCTCGGAATTCCGCTGACGTTTAATAATGCTTCGCAACTCTTTCATTGTACTCGGAATTCCACTAACGTTTAAAAATGCTTCAGAACTCTTCCATTGTTCTCGGAATTCCGCTGACGTTTAATAATGCTTCGCAACTCTTTCATTGTTCTCGGAATTCCGCTGATGTTTAAAAATGCTTCGGAACTCTTCCATTGTTCTCGGAATTCTGTTGAAGTTTAAAAATGCTACTAAACTCTTCCATTGTTCTCGGAATTCCGCTGACATATAAAAATGCTTCGGAAATCTTGCATTGTTCTCGGCATTCCGCTGACGTTTAAAAATGCTTCAGAACTCTTCCATTGTTCTCGGAATTCCGCTGACGTTTAATAATGCTTCGCAACTCTTTCATTGTTCTCGGAATTCCGCTGATGTTTAAAAATGCTTCGGAACTCTTCCATTGTTCTCGGAATTCTGTTGAAGTTTAAAAATGCTTCTAAACTCTTCCATTGTTCTCGGAATTCCGCTGACATATAAAAATGCTTTGGAAATCTTGCATTGTTCTCGGCATTCCGCTGACGTTTAAAAATGCTTCGGAACTCTTCCATTGTTCTCGGAATTCTGCTGAAGTTTAAAAATGCTTCAGAACTCTTCCATTGTTCTCAGAATTCCGCTGACGTTTAAAAATGCTTCGGAAATCTTCCATTGTTTTCAAAATTCCGCTGACGTTTAAAAATGCTTCAGAACTATTCCATTGTTCTCAGAATTCTGCTGACGTTTAAAAATGCTTCGGAACTTCTCCATTGTTCTCGGAATTCCGCTGACGTTTAAAAATGCTTCACAACTCTTCCATTGTTCTCGGAATTCCGCTGACGTTTAAAAATGCTTCACAACTCTTCCATTGTTCTCGGAATTCCGCTGACTTTTAAAAATGCTTCGGAAATCTTCCATTGTTTTCAAAATTCCGCTGACGCTTAAAAATGCTTCAGAACTCTTCCATTGTTCTCGGAATTCTGCTGAAGTTTAAAAATGCTTCAGAACTCTTACATTGTTCTCGGAATTCTGCTGACGTTTAAAAATGCTTCGGAACTCTTCCATTGTTCTCTGAATTCCGCTGACGTTTAAAAATGCTTCGGTACTCTTCCTTTGTTCTCGGAATTCCGCTGACATATAAAAATGCTTCGGAAATCTTGCATTGTTCTCGTCATTCCGCTGACGTTTAAAAATGCTTCGGTACTCTTCCTTTGTTCTCGGAATTCCGCTGACATATAAAAATGCTTCGGAAATCTTGCATTGTTCTCGGCATTCCGCTGACGTTTAAAAATGCTTCGGAACTCTTCAATTGTTCTCGGAATTCTGCCGAACTTTTAAAATGCTTTGGAACTCTTCCATTGTTCTCGGAATTCTGCTGAAGTTTAAAAATGCTTCAGAACTCTTCCATTGTTTTCGGAATTCTGCTGAAGTTTAAAAATGCTTCGGAACTCTTCCATTGTTCTCAGAATTCCACTGACGTTTAAAAATGCTTCGGAAATCTTCCATTGTTTTCAAAATTCCGCTGACACTTAAAAATGCTTCAAAACTCTTCCATTGTTCTCGGAATTCCGCTGACGTTTAATAATGCTTCGCAACTTTTTCATTGTTCTCGGAATTCCGCTGACGGTTAAAAATGCTTCGGAACTCTTCCATTGTTCTCGGAATTCCGTTGAAGTTTAAAAATGCTTCGAAACTCTTCCATTGTTCTCGGAATTCTGCTGAAGTTTAAAAATGCTTCAGAACTCTTCCATTGTTCTCGGAATTCCGCTGACGTTTAATAATGCTTCGCAACTCTTTCATTGTTCTCGGAATTCCGCTGACGTTTAAAGATGCTTCGGAACTCTTCCATTGTTCTCGGAATTCCGTTGAAGTTTAAAAATGCTTCGAAACTCTTCCATTGTTCTCGGAATTCTGCTGAAGTTTAAAAATGCTTCGGAACTCTTCCATTGTTCTCGGAATTCCGCTGACATATAAAAATGCTTTGAAAATCTTGCATTGTTCTCGGCATTCCGCTGACGTTTAAAATTGCTTCGGAACTCTTCAATTGTTCTCGGAATTCTGTTGAACTTTTAAAATGCTTTGGAACTCTTCCATTGCTCTCGGAATTCTGCTGAAGTTTAAAAATGCTTCAGAACTCTTACATTGTTCTCGGAATTCTGCTGAAGTTTAAAAATGCTTCGAAACTCTTCCATTGTTCTCGGAATTCTGCTGAAGTTTAAAAATGCTTCGGAACTCTTCCATTGTTCTCGGAATTCCGCTGATGTTTAAAAATGCTTCGCAACTCTTTCATTGTTCTCGGAATTCCAATGACGTTTAAAAATGCTTCGGAAATCTTCCATTGTTTTCAAAATTCCGCTGACGCTTAAAAATGCTTCAGAACTCTTCCATTGTTCTCGGAATTCCGCTGACGTTTAATAATGCTTCGCAACTCTTTCATTGTACTCGGAATTCCGCTAACGTTTAAAAATGCTTCAGAACTCTTCCATTGTTCTCGGAATTCCGCTGACGTTTAATAATGCTTCGCAACTCTTTCATTGTTCTCGGAATTCCGCTGATGTTTAAAAATGCTTCGGAACTCTTCCATTGTTCTCGGAATTCTGTTGAAGTTTAAAAATGCTTCTAAACTCTTCCATTGTTCTCGGAATTCCGCTGACATATTAAAATGCTTTGGAAATCTTGCATTGTTCTCGGCATTCCGCTGACGTTTAAAAATGCTTCGGAACTCTTCCATTGTTCTCGGAATTCTGCTGAAGTTTAAAAATGCTTCAGAACTCTTCCATTGTTCTCAGAATTCCGCTGACGTTTAAAAATGCTTCGGAAATCTTCCATTGTTTTCAAAATTCCGCTGACGTTTAAAAATGCTTCAGAACTATTCCATTGTTCTCAGAATTCTGCTGACGTTTAAAAATGCTTCGGAACTTCTCCATTGTTCTCGGAATTCCGCTGACGTTTAAAAATGCTTCACAACTCTTCCATTGTTCTCGGAATTCCGCTGACGTTTAAAAATGCTTCACAACTCTTCCATTGTTCTCGGAATTCCGCTGACTTTTAAAAATGCTTCGGAAATCTTCCATTGTTTTCAAAATTCCGCTGACGCTTAAAAATGCTTCAGAACTCTTCCATTGTTCTCGGAATTCCGTTGAAGTTTAAAAATGCTTCGAAACTCTTCCATTGTTCTCGGAATTCTGCTGAAGTTTAAAAATGCTTCGGAACTCTTCCATTGTTCTCGGAATTCCGCTGACATATAAAAATGCTTTGAAAATCTTGCATTGTTCTCGGCATTCCGCTGACGTTTAAAATTGCTTCGGAACTCTTCAATTGTTCTCGGAATTCTGTTGAACTTTTAAAATGCTTTGGAACTCTTCCATTGCTCTCGGAATTCTGCTGAAGTTTAAAAATGCTTCAGAACTCTTACATTGTTCTCGGAATTCTGCTGAAGTTTAAAAATGCTTCGAAACTCTTCCATTGTTCTCGGAATTCTGCTAACGTTTAAAAATGCTTCGGAACTCTTCCATTGTTCTCGGAATTCCGCTGATGTTTAAAAATGCTTCGCAACTCTTTCATTGTTCTCGGAATTCCAATGACGTTTAAAAATGCTTCGGAAATCTTCCATTGTTTTCAAAATTCCGCTGACGCTTAAAAATGCTTCAGAACTCTTCCATTGTTCTCGGAATTCCGCTGACGTTTAATAATGCTTCGCAACTCTTTCATTGTACTCGGAATTCCGCTAACGTTTAAAAATGCTTCAGAACTCTTCCATTGTTCTCGGAATTCCGCTGACGTTTAATAATGCTTCGCAACTCTTTCATTGTTCTCGGAATTCCGCTGATGTTTAAAAATGCTTCGGAACTCTTCCATTGTTCTCGGAATTCTGTTGAAGTTTAAAAATGCTTCTAAACTCTTCCATTGTTCTCGGAATTCCGCTGACATATAAAAATGCTTTGGAAATCTTGCATTGTTCTCGGCATTCCGCTGACGTTTAAAAATGCTTCGGAACTCTTCCATTGTTCTCGGAATTCTGCTGAAGTTTAAAAATGCTTCAGAACTCTTCCATTGTTCTCAGAATTCCGCTGACGTTTAAAAATGCTTCGGAAATCTTCCATTGTTTTCAAAATTCCGCTGACGTTTAAAAATGCTTCAGAACTATTCCATTGTTCTCAGAATTCTGCTGACGTTTAAAAATGCTTCGGAACTTCTCCATTGTTCTCGGAATTCCGCTGACGTTTAAAAATGCTTCACAACTCTTCCATTGTTCTCGGAATTCCGCTGACGTTTAAAAATGCTTCACAACTCTTCCATTGTTCTCGGAATTCCGCTGACTTTTAAAAATGCTTCGGAAATCTTCCATTGTTTTCAAAATTCCGCTGACGCTTAAAAATGCTTCAGAACTCTTCCATTGTTCTCGGAATTCTGCTGAAGTTTAAAAATGCTTCAGAACTCTTACATTGTTCTCGGAATTCTGCTGACGTTTAAAAATGCTTCGGAACTCTTCCATTGTTCTCTGAATTCCGCTGACGTTTAAAAATGCTTCGGTACTCTTCCTTTGTTCTCGGAATTCCGCTGACATATAAAAATGCTTCGGAAATCTTGCATTGTTCTCGTCATTCCGCTGACGTTTAAAAATGCTTCGGTACTCTTCCTTTGTTCTCGGAATTCCGCTGACATATAAAAATGCTTCGGAAATCTTGCATTGTTCTCGGCATTCCGCTGACGTTTAAAAATGCTTCGGAACTCTTCAATTGTTCTCGGAATTCTGCCGAACTTTTAAAATGCTTTGGAACTCTTCCATTGCTCTCGGAATTCTGCTGAAGTTTAAAAATGCTTCAGAACTCTTCCATTGTTCTCGGAATTCTGCTGTAGTTTAAAAATGCTTTGGAACTCTTCCATTGTTCTCGGAATTCCGCTGACGTTTAAAAATGCTTCGGAAATCTTCCATTGTTTTCAAAATTCCGCTGACGTTTAAAAATGCTTCAGAACTCTTCCATTGTTCTCGGAATTCCGCTGACGTTTTAAAATGCTTCGGTACTCTTCCATTGTTCTCGGAATTCCGCTGACATATAAAAATGCTTCGGAAATCTTGCATTGTTCTCGGCATTCCGCTGACGTTTAAAAATGCTTCGGAAATCTTCCATTGTTTTCAAAATTCCGCTGACGTTTAAAAATGCTTCAGAACTCTTCCATTGTTCTCGGAATTCCGCTGACGTTTTAAAATGCTTCGGTACTCTTCCATTGTTCTTGGAATTCCGCTGACATATAAAAATGCTTCGGAAATCTTGCATTGTTCTCGGCATTCCGCTGACGTTTAAAAATGCTTCGGAACTCTTCCATTGTTCTCAGAATTCCGCTGACGTTTAAAAATGCTTCGGAACTCTTCCATTGTTCTCAGAATTCCGCTGACGTTTAAAAATGCTTCGGTACTCTTCCATTGTTCTCGGAATTCCGCTGACATATAAAAATGCTTCGGAAATCTTGCATTGTTCTCGGCATTCCGCTGACGTTTAAAAATGCTTCGGAACTCTTCAATTGTTCTCGGAATTCTGCTGAACTTTTAAAATGCTTTGGAACTCTTCCATTGCTCTCGGAATTCTGCTGAAGTTTAAAAATGCTTCAGAACTCTTCCATTGTTTTCGGAATTCTGCTGAAGTTAAAAAATGCTTCGGAACTCTTCCATTGTTCTCGGAATTCCGCTGACGTTTAATAATGCTTCGCAACTCTTTCATTGTTCTCGGAATTCCGCTGATGTTTAAAAATGCTTCGGAACTCTTCCATTGTTCTCGGAATTCTGTTGAAGTTTAAAAATGCTTCTAAACTCTTCCATTGTTCTCGGAATTCCGCTGACATATAAAAATGCTTTGGAAATCTTGCATTGTTCTCGGCATTCCGCTGACGTTTAAAAATGCTTCGGAACTCTTCCATTGTTCTCGGAATTCTGCTGAAGTTTAAAAATGCTTCAGAACTCTTCCATTGTTCTCAGAATTCCGCTGACGTTTAAAAATGCTTCGGAAATCTTCCATTGTTTTCAAAATTCCGCTGACGTTTAAAAATGCTTCAGAACTATTCCATTGTTCTCAGAATTCTGCTGACGTTTAAAAATGCTTCGGAACTTCTCCATTGTTCTCGGAATTCCGCTGACGTTTAAAAATGCTTCACAACTCTTCCATTGTTCTCGGAATTCCGCTGACGTTTAAAAATGCTTCACAACTCTTCCATTGTTCTCGGAATTCCGCTGACTTTTAAAAATGCTTCGGAAATCTTCCATTGTTTTCAAAATTCCGCTGACGCTTAAAAATGCTTCAGAACTCTTCCATTGTTCTCGGAATTCCGTTGAAGTTTAAAAATGCTTCGAAACTCTTCCATTGTTCTCGGAATTCTGCTGAAGTTTAAAAATGCTTCGGAACTCTTCCATTGTTCTCGGAATTCCGCTGACATATAAAAATGCTTTGAAAATCTTGCATTGTTCTCGGCATTCCGCTGACGTTTAAAATTGCTTCGGAACTCTTCAATTGTTCTCGGAATTCTGTTGAACTTTTAAAATGCTTTGGAACTCTTCCATTGCTCTCGGAATTCTGCTGAAGTTTAAAAATGCTTCAGAACTCTTACATTGTTCTCGGAATTCTGCTGAAGTTTAAAAATGCTTCGAAACTCTTCCATTGTTCTCGGAATTCTGCTAACGTTTAAAAATGCTTCGGAACTCTTCCATTGTTCTCGGAATTCCGCTGATGTTTAAAAATGCTTCGCAACTCTTTCATTGTTCTCGGAATTCCAATGACGTTTAAAAATGCTTCGGAAATCTTCCATTGTTTTCAAAATTCCGCTGACGCTTAAAAATGCTTCAGAACTCTTCCATTGTTCTCGGAATTCCGCTGACGTTTAATAATGCTTCGCAACTCTTTCATTGTACTCGGAATTCCGCTAACGTTTAAAAATGCTTCAGAACTCTTCCATTGTTCTCGGAATTCCGCTGACGTTTAATAATGCTTCGCAACTCTTTCATTGTTCTCGGAATTCCGCTGATGTTTAAAAATGCTTCGGAACTCTTCCATTGTTCTCGGAATTCTGTTGAAGTTTAAAAATGCTTCTAAACTCTTCCATTGTTCTCGGAATTCCGCTGACATATAAAAATGCTTTGGAAATCTTGCATTGTTCTCGGCATTCCGCTGACGTTTAAAAATGCTTCGGAACTCTTCCATTGTTCTCGGAATTCTGCTGAAGTTTAAAAATGCTTCAGAACTCTTCCATTGTTCTCAGAATTCCGCTGACGTTTAAAAATGCTTCGGAAATCTTCCATTGTTTTCAAAATTCCGCTGACGTTTAAAAATGCTTCAGAACTATTCCATTGTTCTCAGAATTCTGCTGACGTTTAAAAATGCTTCGGAACTTCTCCATTGTTCTCGGAATTCCGCTGACGTTTAAAAATGCTTCACAACTCTTCCATTGTTCTCGGAATTCCGCTGACGTTTAAAAATGCTTCACAACTCTTCCATTGTTCTCGGAATTCCGCTGACTTTTAAAAATGCTTCGGAAATCTTCCATTGTTTTCAAAATTCCGCTGACGCTTAAAAATGCTTCAGAACTCTTCCATTGTTCTCGGAATTCTGCTGAAGTTTAAAAATGCTTCAGAACTCTTACATTGTTCTCGGAATTCTGCTGACGTTTAAAAATGCTTCGGAACTCTTCCATTGTTCTCTGAATTCCGCTGACGTTTAAAAATGCTTCGGTACTCTTCCTTTGTTCTCGGAATTCCGCTGACATATAAAAATGCTTCGGAAATCTTGCATTGTTCTCGTCATTCCGCTGACGTTTAAAAATGCTTCGGTACTCTTCCTTTGTTCTCGGAATTCCGCTGACATATAAAAATGCTTCGGAAATCTTGCATTGTTCTCGGCATTCCGCTGACGTTTAAAAATGCTTCGGAACTCTTCAATTGTTCTCGGAATTCTGCCGAACTTTTAAAATGCTTTGGAACTCTTCCATTGCTCTCGGAATTCTGCTGAAGTTTAAAAATGCTTCAGAACTCTTCCATTGTTCTCGGAATTCTGCTGTAGTTTAAAAATGCTTTGGAACTCTTCCATTGTTCTCGGAATTCCGCTGACGTTTAAAAATGCTTCGGAAATCTTCCATTGTTTTCAAAATTCCGCTGACGTTTAAAAATGCTTCAGAACTCTTCCATTGTTCTCGGAATTCCGCTGACGTTTTAAAATGCTTCGGTACTCTTCCATTGTTCTCGGAATTCCGCTGACATATAAAAATGCTTCGGAAATCTTGCATTGTTCTCGGCATTCCGCTGACGTTTAAAAATGCTTCGGAAATCTTCCATTGTTTTCAAAATTCCGCTGACGTTTAAAAATGCTTCAGAACTCTTCCATTGTTCTCGGAATTCCGCTGACGTTTTAAAATGCTTTGGAACTCTTCCATTGTTCTCGGAATTCCGCTGACGTTTAATAATGCTTCGCAACTCTTTCATTGTTCTCGAAATTCCGCTGATGTTTAAAAATGCTTCGGAACTCTTCCATTGTTCTCGGAATTCTGTTGAAGTTTAAAAATGCTTCTAAACTCTTCCATTGTTCTCGGAATTCCGCTGACATATAAAAATGCTTCGGAAATCTTGCATTGTTCTCGGCATTCCGCTGACGTTTAAAAATGCTTCGGAACTCTCCCATTGTTCTCGGAATTCTGCTGAAGTTTAAAAATGCTTCAGAACTCTTCCATTGTTTTCGGAATTCTGCTGAAGTTTAAAAATGCTTCGGAACTCTTCCATTGTTCTCGGAATTCTGCTGTAGTTTAAAAATGCTTCGGAACTCTTCCATTGTTCTCGGAATTCCGCTGACGTTTAAAAATGCTTCGGAAATCTTCCATTGTTTTCAAAATTCCGCTGAGGTTTAAAAATGCTTCAGAACTCATCCATTGTTCTCGGAATTCCGCTGACGTTTTAAAATGCTTCGGAACTCTTCCATTGTTCTCGGAATTCCGCTGACATATAAAAATGCTTCGGAAATCTTGCATTGTTCTCGGCATTCCGCTGACGTTTAAAAATGCTTCGGAACTCTTCAATTGTTCTGGGAATTCTGCTGAACTTTTAAAATGCTTTGGAACTCTTCCATTGCTCTCGGAATTCTGCTGAAGTTTAAAAATGCTTCAGAACTCTTCCATTGTTTTCGGAATTCTGCTGAAGTTTAAAAATGCTTCGGAACTCTTCCATTGTTCTCAGAATTCCACTGACGTTTAAAAATGCTTCGGAAATCTTCCATTGTTTTCAAAATTCCGCTGACACTTAAAAATGCTTCAAAACTCTTCCATTGTTCTCGGAATTCCGCTGACGTTTAATAATGCTTCGCAACTTTTTCATTGTTCTCGGAATTCCGCTGACGGTTAAAAATGCTTCGGAACTCTTCCATTGTTCTCGGAATTCCGTTGAAGTTTAAAAATGCTTCGAAACTCTTCCATTGTTCTCGGAATTCTGCTGAAGTTTAAAAATGCTTCAGAACTCTTCCATTGTTCTCGGAATTCCGCTGACGTTTAATAATGCTTCGCAACTCTTTCATTGTTCTCGGAATTCCGCTGACGTTTAAAAATGCTTCGGAACTCTTCCATTGTTCTCGGAATTCCGTTGAAGTTTAAAAATGCTTCGAAACTCTTCCATTGTTCTCGGAATTCTGCTGAAGTTTAAAAATGCTTCGGAACTCTTCCATTGTTCTCGGAATTCCGCTGACATATAAAAATGCTTTGAAAATCTTGCATTGTTCTCGGCATTCCGCTGACGTTTAAAATTGCTTCGGAACTCTTCAATTGTTCTCGGAATTCTGTTGAACTTTTAAAATGCTTTGGAACTCTTCCATTGCTCTCGGAATTCTGCTGAAGTTTAAAAATGCTTCAGAACTCTTACATTGTTCTCGGAATTCTGCTGAAGTTTAAAAATGCTTCGAAACTCTTCCATTGTTCTCGGAATTCTGCTGAAGTTTAAAAATGCTTCGGAACTCTTCCATTGTTCTCGGAATTCCGCTGATGTTTAAAAATGCTTCGCAACTCTTTCATTGTTCTCGGAATTCCAATGACGTTTAAAAATGCTTCGGAAATCTTCCATTGTTTTCAAAATTCCGCTGACGCTTAAAAATGCTTCAGAACTCTTCCATTGTTCTCGGAATTCCGCTGACGTTTAATAATGCTTCGCAACTCTTTCATTGTACTCGGAATTCCGCTAACGTTTAAAAATGCTTCAGAACTCTTCCATTGTTCTCGGAATTCCGCTGACGTTTAATAATGCTTCGCAACTCTTTCATTGTTCTCGGAATTCCGCTGATGTTTAAAAATGCTTCGGAACTCTTCCATTGTTCTCGGAATTCTGTTGAAGTTTAAAAATGCTTCTAAACTCTTCCATTGTTCTCGGAATTCCGCTGACATATAAAAATGCTTTGGAAATCTTGCATTGTTCTCGGCATTCCGCTGACGTTTAAAAATGCTTCGGAACTCTTCCATTGTTCTCGGAATTCTGCTGAAGTTTAAAAATGCTTCAGAACTCTTCCATTGTTCTCAGAATTCCGCTGACGTTTAAAAATGCTTCGGAAATCTCCCATTGTTTTCAAAATTCCGCTGACGTTTAAAAATGCTTCGGAAATCTTCCATTGTTTTCAAAATTCCGCTGACGTTTAAAAATGCTTCAGAACTATTCCATTGTTCTCAGAATTCTGCTGACGTTTAAAAATGCTTCGGAACTTCTCCATTGTTCTCGGAATTCCGCTGACGTTTAAAAATGCTTCACAACTCTTCCATTGTTCTCGGAATTCCGCTGACGTTTAAAAATGCTTCACAACTCTTCCATTGTTCTCGGAATTCCGCTGACTTTTAAAAATGCTTCGGAAATCTTCCATTGTTTTCAAAATTCCGCTGACGCTTAAAAATGCTTCAGAACTCTTCCATTGTTCTCGGAATTCCGTTGAAGTTTAAAAATGCTTCGAAACTCTTCCATTGTTCTCGGAATTCTGCTGAAGTTTAAAAATGCTTCGGAACTCTTCCATTGTTCTCGGAATTCCGCTGACATATAAAAATGCTTTGAAAATCTTGCATTGTTCTCGGCATTCCGCTGACGTTTAAAATTGCTTCGGAACTCTTCAATTGTTCTCGGAATTCTGTTGAACTTTTAAAATGCTTTGGAACTCTTCCATTGCTCTCGGAATTCTGCTGAAGTTTAAAAATGCTTCAGAACTCTTACATTGTTCTCGGAATTCTGCTGAAGTTTAAAAATGCTTCGAAACTCTTCCATTGTTCTCGGAATTCTGCTGAAGTTTAAAAATGCTTCGGAACTCTTCCATTGTTCTCGGAATTCCGCTGATGTTTAAAAATGCTTCGCAACTCTTTCATTGTTCTCGGAATTCCAATGACGTTTAAAAATGCTTCGGAAATCTTCCATTGTTTTCAAAATTCCGCTGACGCTTAAAAATGCTTCAGAACTCTTCCATTGTTCTCGGAATTCCGCTGACGTTTAATAATGCTTCGCAACTCTTTCATTGTACTCGGAATTCCGCTAACGTTTAAAAATGCTTCAGAACTCTTCCATTGTTCTCGGAATTCCGCTGACGTTTAATAATGCTTCGCAACTCTTTCATTGTTCTCGGAATTCCGCTGATGTTTAAAAATGCTTCGGAACTCTTCCATTGTTCTCGGAATTCTGTTGAAGTTTAAAAATGCTTCTAAACTCTTCCATTGTTCTCGGAATTCCGCTGACATATAAAAATGCTTTGGAAATCTTGCATTGTTCTCGGCATTCCGCTGACGTTTAAAAATGCTTCGGAACTCTTCCATTGTTCTCGGAATTCTGCTGAAGTTTAAAAATGCTTCAGAACTCTTCCATTGTTCTCAGAATTCCGCTGACGTTTAAAAATGCTTCGGAAATCTTCCATTGTTTTCAAAATTCCGCTGACGTTTAAAAATGCTTCAGAACTATTCCATTGTTCTCAGAATTCTGCTGACGTTTAAAAATGCTTCGGAACTTCTCCATTGTTCTCGGAATTCCGCTGACGTTTAAAAATGCTTCACAACTCTTCCATTGTTCTCGGAATTCCGCTGACGTTTAAAAATGCTTCACAACTCTTCCATTGTTCTCGGAATTCCGCTGACTTTTAAAAATGCTTCGGAAATCTTCCATTGTTTTCAAAATTCCGCTGACGCTTAAAAATGCTTCAGAACTCTTCCATTGTTCTCGGAATTCTGCTGAAGTTTAAAAATGCTTCAGAACTCTTACATTGTTCTCGGAATTCTGCTGACGTTTAAAAATGCTTCGGAACTCTTCCATTGTTCTCTGAATTCCGCTGACGTTTAAAAATGCTTCGGTACTCTTCCTTTGTTCTCGGAATTCCGCTGACATATAAAAATGCTTCGGAAATCTTGCATTGTTCTCGTCATTCCGCTGACGTTTAAAAATGCTTCGGTACTCTTCCTTTGTTCTCGGAATTCCGCTGACATATAAAAATGCTTCGGAAATCTTGCATTGTTCTCGGCATTCCGCTGACGTTTAAAAATGCTTCGGAACTCTTCAATTGTTCTCGGAATTCTGCCGAACTTTTAAAATGCTTTGGAACTCTTCCATTGCTCTCGGAATTCTGCTGTAGTTTAAAAATGCTTTGGAACTCTTCCATTGTTCTCGGAATTCCGCTGACGTTTAAAAATGCTTCGGAAATCTTCCATTGTTTTCAAAATTCCGCTGACGTTTAAAAATGCTTCAGAACTCTTCCATTGTTCTCGGAATTCCGCTGACGTTTTAAAATGCTTCGGTACTCTTCCATTGTTCTCGGAATTCCGCTGACATATAAAAATGCTTCGGAAATCTTGCATTGTTCTCGGCATTCCGCTGACGTTTAAAAATGCTTCGGAAATCTTCCATTGTTTTCAAAATTCCGCTGACGTTTAAAAATGCTTCAGAACTCTTCCATTGTTCTCGGAATTCCGCTGACGTTTTAAAATGCTTCGGTACTCTTCCATTGTTCTCGGAATTCCGCTGACATATAAAAATGCTTCGGAAATCTTGCATTGTTCTCGGCATTCCGCTGACGTTTAAAAATGCTTCGGAACTCTTCCATTGTTCTCAGAATTCCGCTGACGTTTAAAAATGCTTCGGAACTCTTCCATTGTTCTCAGAATTCCGCTGACGTTTAAAAATGCTTCGGTACTCTTCCATTGTTCTCGGAATTCCGCTGACATATAAAAATGCTTCGGAAATCTTGCATTGTTCTCGGCATTCCGCTGACGTTTAAAAATGCTTCGGAACTCTTCAATTGTTCTCGGAATTCTGCTGAACTTTTAAAATGCTTTGGAACTCTTCCATTGCTCTCGGAATTCTGCTGAAGTTTAAAAATGCTTCAGAACTCTTCCATTGTTTTCGGAATTCTGCTGAAGTTAAAAAATGCTTCGGAACTCTTCCATTGTTCTCGGAATTCCGCTGACGTTTAATAATGCTTCGCAACTCTTTCATTGTACTCGGAATTCCGCTAACGTTTAAAAATGCTTCAGAACTCTTCCATTGTTCTCGGAATTCCGCTGACGTTTAATAATGCTTCGCAACTCTTTCATTGTTCTCGAAATTCCGCTGATGTTTAAAAATGCTTCGGAACTCTTCCATTGTTCTCGGAATTCTGTTGAAGTTTAAAAATGCTTCTAAACTCTTCCATTGTTCTCGGAATTCCGCTGACATATAAAAATGCTTCGGAAATCTTGCATTGTTCTCGGCATTCCGCTGACGTTTAAAAATGCTTCGGAACTCTCCCATTGTTCTCGGAATTCTGCTGAAGTTTAAAAATGCTTCAGAACTCTTCCATTGTTCTCAGAATTCCGCTGACATTTAAAAATGCTTCGGAAATCTTCCATTGTTTTCAAAATTCCGCTGACGTTTAAAAATGCTTCAGAACTATTCCATTGTTCTCAGAATTCTGCTGACGTTTAAAAATGCTTCGGAACTCTTCCATTGTTCTCGGAATTCCGCTGACGTTTAAAAATGCTTCACAACTCTTCCATTGTTCTCGGAATTCCGCTGACGTTTAAAAATGCTTCACAACTCTTCCATTGTTCTCGGAATTCCGCTGACTTTTAAAAATACTTCGGAAATCTTCCATTGTTTTCAAAATTCCGCTGACGCTTAAAAATGCTTCAGAACTCTTCCATTGTTCTCGGAATTCTGCTGAAGTTTAAAAATGCTTCAGAACTCTTACATTGTTCTCGGAATTCTGCTGACGTTTAAACATGCTTCGGAACTCTTCCATTGTTCTCTGAATTCCGCTGACGTTTAAAAATGCTTCGGTACTCTTCCTTTGTTCTCGGAATTCCGCTGACATATAAAAATGCTTCGGAAATCTTGCATTGTTCTCGGCATTCCGCTGACGTTTAAAAATGCTTCGGAACTCTTCAATTGTTCTCGGAATTCTGCCGAACTTTTAAAATGCTTTGGAACTCTTCCATTGCTCTCGGAATTCTGCTGAAGTTTAAAAATGCTTCAGAACTCTTGCATTGTTCTCGGAATTCTGCTGTAGTTTAAAAATGCTTTGGAACTCTTCCATTGTTCTCGGAATTCCGCTGACGTTTAAAAATGCTTCGGAAATCTTCCATTGTTTTCAAAATTCCGCTGACGTTTAAAAATGCTTCAGAACTCTTCCATTGTTCTCGGAATTCCGCTGACGTTTTAAAATGCTTCGGTACTCTTCCATTGTTCTCGGAATTCCACTGACATATAAAAATGCTTCGGAAATCTTGCATTGTTCTCGGCATTGCGCTGACGTTTAAAAATGCTTCGGACCTCTTCCATTGTTCTCAGAATTCCGCTGACGTTTAAAAATGCTTCGGAAATCTTCCACTGTTTTCAAAATTCCGCTGACGTTTAAAAATGCTTCAGAACTCTTCCATTGTTCTCGGTATTCCGCTGACGTTTAAAAATGCTTTGGAACTCTTCCATTATTCTCGGAATTATGCTGAAGTTTAAAAATGCTTCGGAACTCTTCCATTGTTCTCAGAATTCCGCTGACGTTTAAAAATGCTTCGGTACTCTTCCATTGTTCTCGGAATTCCGCTGACATATAAAAATGCTTCGGAAATCTTGCATTGTTCTCGGCATTCCGCTGACGTTTAAAAATGCTTCGGAACTCTTCAATTGTTCTCGG
Organism: Phyllobates terribilis; assembly: GCF_046119375.1. Taxonomy (NCBI): domain Eukaryota; kingdom Metazoa; phylum Chordata; class Amphibia; order Anura; family Dendrobatidae; genus Phyllobates; species Phyllobates terribilis. The sequence continues at coordinate 19,303,356 of NW_027362782.1, forward strand.
AATTCTGCTGAACTTTTAAAATGCTTAGGAACTCTTCCATTGCTCTCGGAATTCTGCTGAAGTTTAAAAATGCTTCAGAACTCTTCCATTGTTTTCGGAATTCTGCTGAAGTTTAAAAATGCTTCGGAACTCTTCCATTGTTCTCAGAATTCCACTGACGTTTAAAAATGCTTCGGAAATCTTCCATTGTTTTCAAAATTCCGCTGACGCTTAAAAATGCTTCAGAACTCTTCCATTGTTCTCGGAATTCCGCTGACGTTTAATAATGCTTCGCAACTCTTTCATTGTACTCGGAATTCCACTAACGTTTAAAAATGCTTCAGAACTCTTCCATTGTTCTCGGAATTCCGCTGACGTTTAATAATGCTTCGCAACTCTTTCATTGTTCTCGGAATTCCGCTGATGTTTAAAAATGCTTCGGAACTCTTCCATTGTTCTCGGAATTCTGTTGAAGTTTAAAAATGCTTCTAAACTCTTCCATTGTTCTCGGAATTCCGCTGACATATAAAAATGCTTCGGAAATCTTGCATTGTTCTCGGCATTCCGCTGACGTTTAAAAATGCTTCGGAACTCTCTCATTGTTCTCGGAATTCTGCTGAAGTTTAAAAATGCTTCAGAACTCTTCCATTGTTCTCAGAATTCCGCTGACATTTAAAAATGCTTCGGAAATCTTCCATTGTTTTCAAAATTCCGCTGACGTTTAAAAATGCTTCAGAACTATTCCATTGTTCTCAGAATTCTGCTGACGTTTAAAAATGCTTCGGAACTCTTCCATTGTTCTCGGAATTCCGCTGACGTTTAAAAATGCTTCACAACTCTTCCATTGTTCTCGGAATTCCGCTGACGTTTAAAAATGCTTCACAACTCTTCCATTGTTCTCGGAATTCCGCTGACTTTTAAAAATGCTTCGGAAATATTCCATTGTTTTCAAAATTCCGCTGATGCTTAAAAATGCTTCAGAACTCTTCCATTGTTCTCGGAATTCTGCTGAAGTTTAAAAATGCTTCAGAACTCTTACATTGTTCTCGGAATTCTGCTGACGTTTAAAAATGCTTCGGAACTCTTCCATTGTTCTCTGAATTCCGCTGACGTGTAAAAATGCTTCGGTACTCTTCCTTTGTTCTCGGAATTCCGCTGACATATAAAAATGCTTCGGAAATCTTGCATTGTTCTCGGCATTCCGCTGACGTTTAAAAATGCTTTGGAACTCTTCAATTGTTCTCGGAATTCTGCCGAACTTTTAAAATGCTTTGGAACTCTTCCATTGCTCTCGGAATTCTGTTGAAGTTTAAAAATGCTTCAGTACTCTTCCATTGTTCTCGGAATTCTGCTGTAGTTTAAAAATGCTTCGGAACTCTTCCATTGTTCTCGGAATTCTGTTGAAGTTTAAAAATGCTTCTAAACTCTTCCATTGTTCTCGGAATTCCGCTGACATATAAAAATGCTTTGGAAATCTTGCATTGTTCTCGGCATTCCGCTGACGTTTAAAAATGCTTCGGAACTCTTCCATTGTTCTCGGAATTCTGCTGAAGTTTAAAAATGCTTCAGAACTCTTCCATTGTTCTCAGAATTCCGCTGACGTTTAAAAATGCTTCGGAAATCCTCCATTGTTTTCAAAATTCCGCTGACGTTTAAAAATGCTTCAGAACTATTCCATTGTTCTCAGAATTCTGCTGACGTTTAAAAATGCTTCGGAACTTCTCCATTGTTCTCGGAATTCCGCTGACGTTTAAAAATGCTTCACAACTCTTCCATTGTTCTCGGAATTCCGCTGACGTTTAAAAATGCTTCACAACTCTTCCATTGTTCTCGGAATTCCGCTGACTTTTAAAAATGCTTCGGAAATCTTCCATTGTTTTCAAAATTCCGCTGACGCTTAAAAATGCTTCAGAACTCTTCCATTGTTCTCGGAATTCCGTTGAAGTTTAAAAATGCTTCGAAACTCTTCCATTGTTCTCGGAATTCTGCTGAAGTTTAAAAATGCTTCGGAACTCTTCCATTGTTCTCGGAATTCCGCTGACATATAAAAATGCTTTGAAAATCTTGCATTGTTCTCGGCATTCCGCTGACGTTTAAAATTGCTTCGGAACTCTTCAATTGTTCTCGGAATTCTGTTGAACTTTTAAAATGCTTTGGAACTCTTCCATTGCTCTCGGAATTCTGCTGAAGTTTAAAAATGCTTCAGAACTCTTACATTGTTCTCGGAATTCTGCTGAAGTTTAAAAATGCTTCGAAACTCTTCCATTGTTCTCGGAATTCTGCTGAAGTTTAAAAATGCTTCGGAACTCTTCCATTGTTCTCGGAATTCCGCTGATGTTTAAAAATGCTTCGCAACTCTTTCATTGTTCTCGGAATTCCAATGACGTTTAAAAATGCTTCGGAAATCTTCCATTGTTTTCAAAATTCCGCTGACGCTTAAAAATGCTTCAGAACTCTTCCATTGTTCTCGGAATTCCGCTGACGTTTAATAATGCTTCGCAACTCTTTCATTGTACTCGGAATTCCGCTAACGTTTAAAAATGCTTCAGAACTCTTCCATTGTTCTCGGAATTCCGCTGACGTTTAATAATGCTTCGCAACTCTTTCATTGTTCTCGGAATTCCGCTGATGTTTAAAAATGCTTCGGAACTCTTCCATTGTTCTCGGAATTCTGTTGAAGTTTAAAAATGCTTCTAAACTCTTCCATTGTTCTCGGAATTCCGCTGACATATAAAAATGCTTTGGAAATCTTGCATTGTTCTCGGCATTCCGCTGACGTTTAAAAATGCTTCGGAACTCTTCCATTGTTCTCGGAATTCTGCTGAAGTTTAAAAATGCTTCAGAACTCTTCCATTGTTCTCAGAATTCCGCTGACGTTTAAAAATGCTTCGGAAATCTTCCATTGTTTTCAAAATTCCGCTGACGTTTAAAAATGCTTCAGAACTATTCCATTGTTCTCAGAATTCTGCTGACGTTTAAAAATGCTTCGGAACTTCTCCATTGTTCTCGGAATTCCGCTGACGTTTAAAAATGCTTCACAACTCTTCCATTGTTCTCGGAATTCCGCTGACGTTTAAAAATGCTTCACAACTCTTCCATTGTTCTCGGAATTCCGCTGACTTTTAAAAATGCTTCGGAAATCTTCCATTGTTTTCAAAATTCCGCTGACGCTTAAAAATGCTTCAGAACTCTTCCATTGTTCTCGGAATTCTGCTGAAGTTTAAAAATGCTTCAGAACTCTTACATTGTTCTCGGAATTCTGCTGACGTTTAAAAATGCTTCGGAACTCTTCCATTGTTCTCTGAATTCCGCTGACGTTTAAAAATGCTTCGGTACTCTTCCTTTGTTCTCGGAATTCCGCTGACATATAAAAATGCTTCGGAAATCTTGCATTGTTCTCGTCATTCCGCTGACGTTTAAAAATGCTTCGGTACTCTTCCTTTGTTCTCGGAATTCCGCTGACATATAAAAATGCTTCGGAAATCTTGCATTGTTCTCGGCATTCCGCTGACGTTTAAAAATGCTTCGGAACTCTTCAATTGTTCTCGGAATTCTGCCGAACTTTTAAAATGCTTTGGAACTCTTCCATTGCTCTCGGAATTCTGCTGAAGTTTAAAAATGCTTCAGAACTCTTCCATTGTTCTCGGAATTCTGCTGTAGTTTAAAAATGCTTTGGAACTCTTCCATTGTTCTCGGAATTCCGCTGACGTTTAAAAATGCTTCGGAAATCTTCCATTGTTTTCAAAATTCCGCTGACGTTTAAAAATGCTTCAGAACTCTTCCATTGTTCTCCAAATTCCACTGACGTTTTAAAATGCTTCGGTACTCTTCCATTGTTCTCGGAATTCCGCTGACATATAAAAATGCTTCGGAAATCTTGCATTGTTCTCGGCATTCCGCTGACGTTTAAAAATGCTTCGGAAATCTTCCATTGTTTTCAAAATTCCGCTGACGTTTAAAAATGCTTCAGAACTCTTCCATTGTTCTCGGAATTCCGCTGACGTTTTAAAATGCTTCGGTACTCTTCCATTGTTCTCGGAATTCCGCTGACATATAAAAATGCTTCGGAAATCTTGCATTGTTCTCGGCATTCCGCTGACGTTTAAAAATGCTTCGGAACTCTTCCATTGTTCTCAGAATTCCGCTGACGTTTAAAAATGCTTCGGAACTCTTCCATTGTTCTCAGAATTCCGCTGACGTTTAAAAATGCTTCGGTACTCTTCCATTGTTCTCGGAATTCCGCTGACATATAAAAATGCTTCGGAAATCTTGCATTGTTCTCGGCATTCCGCTGACGTTTAAAAATGCTTCGGAACTCTTCAATTGTTCTCGGAATTCTGCTGAACTTTTAAAATGCTTTGGAACTCTTCCATTGCTCTCGGAATTCTGCTGAAGTTTAAAAATGCTTCAGAACTCTTCCATTGTTTTCGGAATTCTGCTGAAGTTAAAAAATGCTTCGGAACTCTTCCATTGTTCTCGGAATTCCGCTGACGTTTAATAATGCTTCGCAACTCTTTCATTGTACTCGGAATTCCGCTAACGTTTAAAAATGCTTCAGAACTCTTCCATTGTTCTCGGAATTCCGCTGACGTTTAATAATGCTTCGCAACTCTTTCATTGTTCTCGAAATTCCGCTGATGTTTAAAAATGCTTCGGAACTCTTCCATTGTTCTCGGAATTCTGTTGAAGTTTAAAAATGCTTCTAAACTCTTCCATTGTTCTCGGAATTCCGCTGACATATAAAAATGCTTCGGAAATCTTGCATTGTTCTCGGCATTCCGCTGACGTTTAAAAATGCTTCGGAACTCTCCCATTGTTCTCGGAATTCTGCTGAAGTTTAAAAATGCTTCAGAACTCTTCCATTGTTCTCAGAATTCCGCTGACATTTAAAAATGCTTCGGAAATCTTCCATTGTTTTCAAAATTCCGCTGACGTTTAAAAATGCTTCAGAACTATTCCATTGTTCTCAGAATTCTGCTGACGTTTAAAAATGCTTCGGAACTCTTCCATTGTTCTCGGAATTCCGCTGACGTTTAAAAATGCTTCACAACTCTTCCATTGTTCTCGGAATTCCGCTGACGTTTAAAAATGCTTCACAACTCTTCCATTGTTCTCGGAATTCCGCTGACTTTTAAAAATACTTCGGAAATCTTCCATTGTTTTCAAAATTCCGCTGACGCTTAAAAATGCTTCAGAACTCTTCCATTGTTCTCGGAATTCTGCTGAAGTTTAAAAATGCTTCAGAACTCTTACATTGTTCTCGGAATTCTGCTGACGTTTAAACATGCTTCGGAACTCTTCCATTGTTCTCTGAATTCCGCTGACGTTTAAAAATGCTTCGGTACTCTTCCTTTGTTCTCGGAATTCCGCTGACATATAAAAATGCTTCGGAAATCTTGCATTGTTCTCGGCATTCCGCTGACGTTTAAAAATGCTTCGGAACTCTTCAATTGTTCTCGGAATTCTGCCGAACTTTTAAAATGCTTTGGAACTCTTCCATTGCTCTCGGAATTCTGCTGAAGTTTAAAAATGCTTCAGAACTCTTGCATTGTTCTCGGAATTCTGCTGTAGTTTAAAAATGCTTTGGAACTCTTCCATTGTTCTCGGAATTCCGCTGACGTTTAAAAATGCTTCGGAAATCTTCCATTGTTTTCAAAATTCCGCTGACGTTTAAAAATGCTTCAGAACTCTTCCATTGTTCTCGGAATTCCGCTGACGTTTTAAAATGCTTCGGTACTCTTCCATTGTTCTCGGAATTCCACTGACATATAAAAATGCTTCGGAAATCTTGCATTGTTCTCGGCATTGCGCTGACGTTTAAAAATGCTTCGGACCTCTTCCATTGTTCTCAGAATTCCGCTGACGTTTAAAAATGCTTCGGAAATCTTCCACTGTTTTCAAAATTCCGCTGACGTTTAAAAATGCTTCAGAACTCTTCCATTGTTCTCGGTATTCCGCTGACGTTTAAAAATGCTTTGGAACTCTTCCATTATTCTCGGAATTATGCTGAAGTTTAAAAATGCTTCGGAACTCTTCCATTGTTCTCAGAATTCCGCTGACGTTTAAAAATGCTTCGGTACTCTTCCATTGTTCTCGGAATTCCGCTGACATATAAAAATGCTTCGGAAATCTTGCATTGTTCTCGGCATTCCGCTGACATTTAAAAATGCTTCGGAACTCTTCAATTGTTCTCGGAATTCTGCTGAACTTTTAAAATGCTTAGGAACTCTTCCATTGCTCTCGGAATTCTGCTGAAGTTTAAAAATGCTTCAGAACTCTTCCATTGTTTTCGGAATTCTGCTGAAGTTTAAAAATGCTTCGGAACTCTTCCATTGTTCTCAGAATTCCACTGACGTTTAAAAATGCTTCGGAAATCTTCCATTGTTTTCAAAATTCCGCTGACGCTTAAAAATGCTTCAGAACTCTTCCATTGTTCTCGGAATTCCGCTGACGTTTAATAATGCTTCGCAACTCTTTCATTGTACTCGGAATTCCACTAACGTTTAAAAATGCTTCAGAACTCTTCCATTGTTCTCGGAATTCCGCTGACGTTTAATAATGCTTCGCAACTCTTTCATTGTTCTCGGAATTCCGCTGATTTTAAAAATGCTTCGGAACTCTTCCATTGTTCTCGGAATTCTGTTGAAGTTTAAAAATGCTACTAAACTCTTCCATTGTTCTCGGAATTCCGCTGACATATAAAAATGCTTCGGAAATCTTGCATTGTTCTCGGCATTCCGCTGACGTTTAAAAATGCTTCAGAACTCTTCCATTGTTCTCGGAATTCCGCTGACGTTTAATAATGCTTCGCAACTCTTTCATTGTTCTCGGAATTCCGCTGATGTTTAAAAATGCTTCGGAACTCTTCCATTGTTCTCGGAATTCTGTTGAAGTTTAAAAATGCTTCCAAACTCTTCCATTGTTCTCGGAATTCCGCTGACATATAAAAATGCTTTGGAAATCTTGCATTGTTCACGGCATTCCGCTGACGTTTAAAAATGCTTCGGAACTCTTCCATTGTTCTCGGAATTCTGCTGAAGTTTAAAAATGCTTCAGAACTCTTCCATTGTTCTCAGAATTCCGCTGACGTTTAAAAATGCTTCGGAAATCTTCCATTGTTTTCAAAATTCCGCTGACGTTTAAAAATGCTTCAGAACTATTCCATTGTTCTCAGAATTCTGCTGACGTTTAAAAATGCTTCGGAACTTCTCCATTGTTCTCGGAATTCCGCTGACGTTTAAAAATGCTTCACAACTCTTCCATTGTTCTCGGAATTCCGCTGACGTTTAAAAATGCTTCACAACTCTTCCATTGTTCTCGGAATTCCGCTGACTTTTAAAAATGCTTCGGAAATCTTCCATTGTTTTCAAAATTCCGCTGACGCTTAAAAATGCTTCAGAACTCTTCCATTGTTCTCGGAATTCTGCTGAAGTTTAAAAATGCTTCAGAACTCTTACATTGTTCTCGGAATTCTGCTGACGTTTAAAAATGCTTCGGAACTCTTCCATTGTTCTCTGAATTCCGCTGACGTTTAAAAATGCTTCGGTACTCTTCCTTTGTTCTCGGAATTCCGCTGACATATAAAAATGCTTCGGAAATCTTGCATTGTTCTCGTCATTCCGCTGACGTTTAAAAATGCTTCGGTACTCTTCCTTTGTTCTCGGAATTCCGCTGACATATAAAAATGCTTCGGAAATCTTGCATTGTTCTCGGCATTCCGCTGACGTTTAAAAATGCTTCGGAACTCTTCAATTGTTCTCGGAATTCTGCCGAACTTTTAAAATGCTTTGGAACTCTTCCATTGTTCTCGGAATTCTGCTGAAGTTTAAAAATGCTTCAGAACTCTTCCATTGTTTTCGGAATTCTGCTGAAGTTTAAAAATGCTTCGGAACTCTTCCATTGTTCTCGGAATTCTGCTGTAGTTTAAAAATGCTTCGGAACTCTTCCATTGTTCTCGGAATTCCGCTGACGTTTAAAAATGCTTCGGAAATCTTCCATTGTTTTCAAAATTCCGCTGAGGTTTAAAAATGCTTCAGAACTCTTCCATTGTTCTCGGAATTCCGCTGACGTTTTAAAATGCTTCGGAACTCTTCCATTGTTCTCGGAATTCCGCTGACATATAAAAATGCTTCGGAAATCTTGCATTGTTCTCGGCATTCCGCTGACGTTTAAAAATGCTTCGGAACTCTTCAATTGTTCTGGGAATTCTGCTGAACTTTTAAAATGCTTTGGAACTCTTCCATTGCTCTCGGAATTCTGCTGAAGTTTAAAAATGCTTCAGAACTCTTCCATTGTTTTCGGAATTCTGCTGAAGTTTAAAAATGCTTCGGAACTCTTCCATTGTTCTCAGAATTCCACTGACGTTTAAAAATGCTTCGGAAATCTTCCATTGTTTTCAAAATTCCGCTGACACTTAAAAATGCTTCAAAACTCTTCCATTGTTCTCGGAATTCCGCTGACGTTTAATAATGCTTCGCAACTTTTTCATTGTTCTCGGAATTCCGCTGACGGTTAAAAATGCTTCGGAACTCTTCCATTGTTCTCGGAATTCCGTTGAAGTTTAAAAATGCTTCGAAACTCTTCCATTGTTCTCGGAATTCTGCTGAAGTTTAAAAATGCTTCAGAACTCTTCCATTGTTCTCGGAATTCCGCTGACGTTTAATAATGCTTCGCAACTCTTTCATTGTTCTCGGAATTCCGCTGACGTTTAAAAATGCTTCGGAACTCTTCCATTGTTCTCGGAATTCCGTTGAAGTTTAAAAATGCTTCGAAACTCTTCCATTGTTCTCGGAATTCTGCTGAAGTTTAAAAATGCTTCGGAACTCTTCCATTGTTCTCGGAATTCCGCTGACATATAAAAATGCTTTGAAAATCTTGCATTGGTCTCGGCATTCCGCTGACGTTTAAAATTGCTTCGGAACTCTTCAATTGTTCTCGGAATTCTGTTGAACTTTTAAAATGCTTTGGAACTCTTCCATTGCTCTCGGAATTCTGCTGAAGTTTAAAATGCTTCAGAACTCTTACATTGTTCTCGGAATTCTGCTGAAGTTTAAAAATGCTTCGAAACTCTTCCATTGTTCTCGGAATTCTGCTGAAGTTTAAAAATGCTTCGGAACTCTTCCATTGTTCTCGGAATTCCGCTGATGTTTAAAAATGCTTCGCAACTCTTTCATTGTTCTCGGAATTCCAATGACGTTTAAAAATGCTTCGGAAATCTTCCATTGTTTTCAAAATTCCGCTGACGCTTAAAAATGCTTCAGAACTCTTCCATTGTTCTCGGAATTCCGCTGACGTTTAATAATGCTTCGCAACTCTTTCATTGTACTCGGAATTCCGCTAACGTTTAAAAATGCTTCAGAACTCTTCCATTGTTCTCGGAATTCCGCTGACGTTTAATAATGCTTCACAACTCTTTCATTGTTCTCGGAATTCCGCTGATGTTTAAAAATGCTTCGGAACTCTTCCATTGTTCTCGGAATTCTGTTGAAGTTTAAAAATGCTTCTAAACTCTTCCATTGTTCTCGGAATTCCGCTGACATATAAAAATGCTTTGGAAATCTTGCATTGTTCTCGGCATTCCGCTGACGTTTAAAAATGCTTCGGAACTCTTCCATTGTTCTCGGAATTCTGCTGAAGTTTAAAAATGCTTCAGAACTCTTCCATTGTTCTCAGAATTCCGCTGACGTTTAAAAATGCTTCGGAAATCTTCCATTGTTTTCAAAATTCCGCTGACGTTTAAAAATGCTTCAGAACTATTCCATTGTTCTCAGAATTCTGCTGACGTTTAAAAATGCTTCGGAACTTCTCCATTGTTCTCGGAATTCCGCTGACGTTTAAAAATGCTTCACAACTCTTCCATTGTTCTCGGAATTCCGCTGACGTTTAAAAATGCTTCACAACTCTTCCATTGTTCTCGGAATTCCGCTGACTTTTAAAAATGCTTCGGAAATCTTCCATTGTTTTCAAAATTCCGCTGACGCTTAAAAATGCTTCAGAACTCTTCCATTGTTCTCGGAATTCCGTTGAAGTTTAAAAATGCTTCGAAACTCTTCCATTGTTCTCGGAATTCTGCTGAAGTTTAAAAATGCTTCGGAACTCTTCCATTGTTCTCGGAATTCCGCTGACATATAAAAATGCTTTGAAAATCTTGCATTGTTCTCGGCATTCCGCTGACGTTTAAAATTGCTTCGGAACTCTTCAATTGTTCTCGGAATTCTGTTGAACTTTTAAAATGCTTTGGAACTCTTCCATTGCTCTCGGAATTCTGCTGAAGTTTAAAAATGCTTCAGAACTCTTACATTGTTCTCGGAATTCTGCTGAAGTTTAAAAATGCTTCGAAACTCTTCCATTGTTCTCGGAATTCTGCTGAAGTTTAAAAATGCTTCGGAACTCTTCCATTGTTCTCGGAATTCCGCTGATGTTTAAAAATGCTTCGCAACTCTTTCATTGTTCTCGGAATTCCAATGACGTTTAAAAATGCTTCGGAAATCTTCCATTGTTTTCAAAATTCCGCTGACGCTTAAAAATGCTTCAGAACTCTTCCATTGTTCTCGGAATTCCGCTGACGTTTAATAATGCTTCGCAACTCTTTCATTGTACTCGGAATTCCGCTAACGTTTAAAAATGCTTCAGAACTCTTCCATTGTTCTCGGAATTCCGCTGACGTTTAATAATGCTTCGCAACTCTTTCATTGTTCTCGGAATTCCGCTGATGTTTAAAAATGCTTCGGAACTCTTCCATTGTTCTCGGAATTCTGTTGAAGTTTAAAAATGCTTCTAAACTCTTCCATTGTTCTCGGAATTCCGCTGACATATAAAAATGCTTTGGAAATCTTGCATTGTTCTCGGCATTCCGCTGACGTTTAAAAATGCTTCGGAACTCTTCCATTGTTCTCGGAATTCTGCTGAAGTTTAAAAATGCTTCAGAACTCTTCCATTGTTCTCAGAATTCCGCTGACGTTTAAAAATGCTTCGGAAATCTTCCATTGTTTTCAAAATTCCGCTGACGTTTAAAAATGCTTCAGAACTATTCCATTGTTCTCAGAATTCTGCTGACGTTTAAAAATGCTTCGGAACTTCTCCATTGTTCTCGGAATTCCGCTGACGTTTAAAAATGCTTCACAACTCTTCCATTGTTCTCGGAATTCCGCTGACGTTTAAAAATGCTTCACAACTCTTCCATTGTTCTCGGAATTCCGCTGACTTTTAAAAATGCTTCGGAAATCTTCCATTGTTTTCAAAATTCCGCTGACGCTTAAAAATGCTTCAGAACTCTTCCATTGTTCTCGGAATTCTGCTGAAGTTTAAAAATGCTTCAGAACTCTTACATTGTTCTCGGAATTCTGCTGACGTTTAAAAATGCTTCGGAACTCTTCCATTGCTCTCTGAATTCCGCTGACGTTTAAAAATGCTTCGGTACTCTTCCTTTGTTCTCGGAATTCCGCTGACATATAAAAATGCTTCGGAAATCTTGCATTGTTCTCGTCATTCCGCTGACGTTTAAAAATGCTTCGGTACTCTTCCTTTGTTCTCGGAATTCCGCTGACATATAAAAATGCTTCGGAAATCTTGCATTGTTCTCGGCATTCCGCTGACGTTTAAAAATGCTTCGGAACTCTTCAATTGTTCTCGGAATTCTGCCGAACTTTTAAAATGCTTTGGAACTCTTCCATTGCTCTCGGAATTCTGCTGAAGTTTAAAAATGCTTCAGAACTCTTCCATTGTTCTCGGAATTCTGCTGTAGTTTAAAAATGCTTTGGAACTCTTCCATTGTTCTCGGAATTCCGCTGACGTTTAAAAATGCTTCGGAAATCTTCCATTGTTTTCAAAATTCCGCTGACGTTTAAAAATGCTTCAGAACTCTTCCATTGTTCTCGGAATTCCGCTGACGTTTTAAAATGCTTCGGTACTCTTCCATTGTTCTCGGAATTCCGCTGACATATAAAAATGCTTCGGAAATCTTGCATTGTTCTCGGCATTCCGCTGACGTTTAAAAATGCTTCGGAAATCTTCCATTGTTTTCAAAATTCCGCTGACGTTTAAAAATGCTTCAGAACTCTTCCATTGTTCTCGGAATTCCGCTGACGTTTTAAAATGCTTCGGTACTCTTCCATTGTTCTCGGAATTCCGCTGACATATAAAAATGCTTCGGAAATCTTGCATTGTTCTCGGCATTCCGCTGACGTTTAAAAATGCTTCGGAACTCTTCCATTGTTCTCAGAATTCCGCTGACGTTTAAAAATGCTTCGGAACTCTTCCATTGTTCTCAGAATTCCGCTGACGTTTAAAAATGCTTCGGTACTCTTCCATTGTTCTCGGAATTCCGCTGACATATAAAAATGCTTCGGAAATCTTGCATTGTTCTCGGCATTCCGCTGACGTTTAAAAATGCTTCGGAACTCTTCAATTGTTCTCGGAATTCTGCTGAACTTTTAAAATGCTTTGGAACTCTTCCATTGCTCTCGGAATTCTGCTGAAGTTTAAAAATGCTTCAGAACTCTTCCATTGTTTTCGGAATTCTGCTGAAGTTAAAAAATGCTTCGGAACTCTTCCATTGTTCTCGGAATTCCGCTGACGTTTAATAATGCTTCGCAACTCTTTCATTGTACTCGGAATTCCGCTAACGTTTAAAAATGCTTCAGAACTCTTCCATTGTTCTCGGAATTCCGCTGACGTTTAATAATGCTTCGCAACTCTTTCATTGTTCTCGAAATTCCGCTGATGTTTAAAAATGCTTCGGAACTCTTCCATTGTTCTCGGAATTCTGTTGAAGTTTAAAAATGCTTCTAAACTCTTCCATTGTTCTCGGAATTCCGCTGACATATAAAAATGCTTCGGAAATCTTGCATTGTTCTCGGCATTCCGCTGACGTTTAAAAATGCTTCGGAACTCTCCCATTGTTCTCGGAATTCTGCTGAAGTTTAAAAATGCTTCAGAACTCTTCCATTGTTCTCAGAATTCCGCTGACATTTAAAAATGCTTCGGAAATCTTCCATTGTTTTCAAAATTCCGCTGACGTTTAAAAATGCTTCAGAACTATTCCATTGTTCTCAGAATTCTGCTGACGTTTAAAAATGCTTCGGAACTCTTCCATTGTTCTCGGAATTCCGCTGACGTTTAAAAATGCTTCACAACTCTTCCATTGTTCTCGGAATTCCGCTGACGTTTAAAAATGCTTCACAACTCTTCCATTGTTCTCGGAATTCCGCTGACTTTTAAAAATACTTCGGAAATCTTCCATTGTTTTCAAAATTCCGCTGACGCTTAAAAATGCTTCAGAACTCTTCCATTGTTCTCGGAATTCTGCTGAAGTTTAAAAATGCTTCAGAACTCTTACATTGTTCTCGGAATTCTGCTGACGTTTAAACATGCTTCGGAACTCTTCCATTGTTCTCTGAATTCCGCTGACGTTTAAAAATGCTTCGGTACTCTTCCTTTGTTCTCGGAATTCCGCTGACATATAAAAATGCTTCGGAAATCTTGCATTGTTCTCGGCATTCCGCTGACGTTTAAAAATGCTTCGGAACTCTTCAATTGTTCTCGGAATTCTGCCGAACTTTTAAAATGCTTTGGAACTCTTCCATTGCTCTCGGAATTCTGCTGAAGTTTAAAAATGCTTCAGAACTCTTGCATTGTTCTCGGAATTCTGCTGTAGTTTAAAAATGCTTTGGAACTCTTCCATTGTTCTCGGAATTCCGCTGACGTTTAAAAATGCTTCGGAAATCTTCCATTGTTTTCAAAATTCCGCTGACGTTTAAAAATGCTTCAGAACTCTTCCATTGTTCTCGGAATTCCGCTGACGTTTTAAAATGCTTCGGTACTCTTCCATTGTTCTCGGAATTCCACTGACATATAAAAATGCTTCGGAAATCTTGCATTGTTCTCGGCATTGCGCTGACGTTTAAAAATGCTTCGGACCTCTTCCATTGTTCTCAGAATTCCGCTGACGTTTAAAAATGCTTCGGAAATCTTCCACTGTTTTCAAAATTCCGCTGACGTTTAAAAATGCTTCAGAACTCTTCCATTGTTCTCGGTATTCCGCTGACGTTTAAAAATGCTTTGGAACTCTTCCATTATTCTCGGAATTATGCTGAAGTTTAAAAATGCTTCGGAACTCTTCCATTGTTCTCAGAATTCCGCTGACGTTTAAAAATGCTTCGGTACTCTTCCATTGTTCTCGGAATTCCGCTGACATATAAAAATGCTTCGGAAATCTTGCATTGTTCTCGGCATTCCGCTGACGTTTAAAAATGCTTCGGAACTCTTCAATTGTTCTCGGAATTCTGCTGAACTTTTAAAATGCTTAGGAACTCTTCCATTGCTCTCGGAATTCTGCTGAAGTTTAAAAATGCTTCAGAACTCTTCCATTGTTTTCGGAATTCTGCTGAAGTTTAAAAATGCTTCGGAACTCTTCCATTGTTCTCAGAATTCCACTGACGTTTAAAAATGCTTCGGAAATCTTCCATTGTTTTCAAAATTCCGCTGACGCTTAAAAATGCTTCAGAACTCTTCCATTGTTCTCGGAATTCCGCTGACGTTTAATAATGCTTCGCAACTCTTTCATTGTACTCGGAATTCCACTAACGTTTAAAAATGCTTCAGAACTCTTCCATTGTTCTCGGAATTCCGCTGACGTTTAATAATGCTTCGCAACTCTTTCATTGTTCTCGGAATTCCGCTGATGTTTAAAAATGCTTCGGAACTCTTCCATTGTTCTCGGAATTCTGTTGAAGTTTAAAAATGCTTCTAAACTCTTCCATTGTTCTCGGAATTCCGCTGACATATAAAAATGCTTCGGAAATCTTGCATTGTTCTCGGCATTCCGCTGACGTTTAAAAATGCTTCGGAACTCTCTCATTGTTCTCGGAATTCTGCTGAAGTTTAAAAATGCTTCAGAACTCTTCCATTGTTCTCAGAATTCCGCTGACATTTAAAAATGCTTCGGAAATCTTCCATTGTTTTCAAAATTCCGCTGACGTTTAAAAATGCTTCAGAACTATTCCATTGTTCTCAGAATTCTGCTGACGTTTAAAAATGCTTCGGAACTCTTCCATTGTTCTCGGAATTCCGCTGACGTTTAAAAATGCTTCACAACTCTTCCATTGTTCTCGGAATTCCGCTGACGTTTAAAAATGCTTCACAACTCTTCCATTGTTCTCGGAATTCCGCTGACTTTTAAAAATGCTTCGGAAATATTCCATTGTTTTCAAAATTCCGCTGATGCTTAAAAATGCTTCAGAACTCTTCCATTGTTCTCGGAATTCTGCTGAAGTTTAAAAATGCTTCAGAACTCTTACATTGTTCTCGGAATTCTGCTGACGTTTAAAAATGCTTCGGAACTCTTCCATTGTTCTCTGAATTCCGCTGACGTGTAAAAATGCTTCGGTACTCTTCCTTTGTTCTCGGAATTCCGCTGACATATAAAAATGCTTCGGAAATCTTGCATTGTTCTCGGCATTCCGCTGACGTTTAAAAATGCTTTGGAACTCTTCAATTGTTCTCGGAATTCTGCCGAACTTTTAAAATGCTTTGGAACTCTTCCATTGCTCTCGGAATTCTGCTGAAGTTTAAAAATGCTTCAGTACTCTTCCATTGTTCTCGGAATTCTGCTGTAGTTTAAAAATGCTTCGGAACTCTTCCATTGTTCTCGGAATTCTGTTGAAGTTTAAAAATGCTTCTAAACTCTTCCATTGTTCTCGGAATTCCGCTGACATATAAAAATGCTTTGGAAATCTTGCATTGTTCTCGGCATTCCGCTGACGTTTAAAAATGCTTCGGAACTCTTCCATTGTTCTCGGAATTCTGCTGAAGTTTAAAAATGCTTCAGAACTCTTCCATTGTTCTCAGAATTCCGCTGACGTTTAAAAATGCTTCGGAAATCTTCCATTGTTTTCAAAATTCCGCTGACGTTTAAAAATGCTTCAGAACTATTCCATTGTTCTCAGAATTCTGCTGACGTTTAAAAATGCTTCGGAACTTCTCCATTGTTCTCGGAATTCCGCTGACGTTTAAAAATGCTTCACAACTCTTCCATTGTTCTCGGAATTCCGCTGACGTTTAAAAATGCTTCACAACTCTTCCATTGTTCTCGGAATTCCGCTGACTTTTAAAAATGCTTCGGAAATCTTCCATTGTTTTCAAAATTCCGCTGACGCTTAAAAATGCTTCAGAACTCTTCCATTGTTCTCGGAATTCCGTTGAAGTTTAAAAATGCTTCGAAACTCTTCCATTGTTCTCGGAATTCTGCTGAAGTTTAAAAATGCTTCGGAACTCTTCCATTGTTCTCGGAATTCCGCTGACATATAAAAATGCTTTGAAAATCTTGCATTGTTCTCGGCATTCCGCTGACGTTTAAAATTGCTTCGGAACTCTTCAATTGTTCTCGGAATTCTGTTGAACTTTTAAAATGCTTTGGAACTCTTCCATTGCTCTCGGAATTCTGCTGAAGTTTAAAAATGCTTCAGAACTCTTACATTGTTCTCGGAATTCTGCTGAAGTTTAAAAATGCTTCGAAACTCTTCCATTGTTCTCGGAATTCTGCTGAAGTTTAAAAATGCTTCGGAACTCTTCCATTGTTCTCGGAATTCCGCTGATGTTTAAAAATGCTTCGCAACTCTTTCATTGTTCTCGGAATTCCAATGACGTTTAAAAATGCTTCGGAAATCTTCCATTGTTTTCAAAATTCCGCTGACGCTTAAAAATGCTTCAGAACTCTTCCATTGTTCTCGGAATTCCGCTGACGTTTAATAATGCTTCGCAACTCTTTCATTGTACTCGGAATTCCGCTAACGTTTAAAAATGCTTCAGAACTCTTCCATTGTTCTCGGAATTCCGCTGACGTTTAATAATGCTTCGCAACTCTTTCATTGTTCTCGGAATTCCGCTGATGTTTAAAAATGCTTCGGAACTCTTCCATTGTTCTCGGAATTCTGTTGAAGTTTAAAAATGCTTCTAAACTCTTCCATTGTTCTCGGAATTCCGCTGACATATAAAAATGCTTTGGAAATCTTGCATTGTTCTCGGCATTCCGCTGACGTTTAAAAATGCTTCGGAACTCTTCCATTGTTCTCGGAATTCTGCTGAAGTTTAAAAATGCTTCAGAACTCTTCCATTGTTCTCAGAATTCCGCTGACGTTTAAAAATGCTTCGGAAATCTTCCATTGTTTTCAAAATTCCGCTGACGTTTAAAAATGCTTCAGAACTATTCCATTGTTCTCAGAATTCTGCTGACGTTTAAAAATGCTTCGGAACTTCTCCATTGTTCTCGGAATTCCGCTGACGTTTAAAAATGCTTCACAACTCTTCCATTGTTCTCGGAATTCCGCTGACGTTTAAAAATGCTTCACAACTCTTCCATTGTTCTCGGAATTCCGCTGACTTTTAAAAATGCTTCGGAAATCTTCCATTGTTTTCAAAATTCCGCTGACGCTTAAAAATGCTTCAGAACTCTTCCATTGTTCTCGGAATTCTGCTGAAGTTTAAAAATGCTTCAGAACTCTTACATTGTTCTCGGAATTCTGCTGACGTTTAAAAATGCTTCGGAACTCTTCCATTGTTCTCTGAATTCCGCTGACGTTTAAAAATGCTTCGGTACTCTTCCTTTGTTCTCGGAATTCCGCTGACATATAAAAATGCTTCGGAAATCTTGCATTGTTCTCGTCATTCCGCTGACGTTTAAAAATGCTTCGGTACTCTTCCTTTGTTCTCGGAATTCCGCTGACATATAAAAATGCTTCGGAAATCTTGCATTGTTCTCGGCATTCCGCTGACGTTTAAAAATGCTTCGGAACTCTTCAATTGTTCTCGGAATTCTGCCGAACTTTTAAAATGCTTTGGAACTCTTCCATTGCTCTCGGAATTCTGCTGAAGTTTAAAAATGCTTCAGAACTCTTCCATTGTTCTCGGAATTCTGCTGTAGTTTAAAAATGCTTTGGAACTCTTCCATTGTTCTCGGAATTCCGCTGACGTTTAAAAATGCTTCGGAAATCTTCCATTGTTTTCAAAATTCCGCTGACGTTTAAAAATGCTTCAGAACTCTTCCATTGTTCTCGGAATTCCGCTGACGTTTTAAAATGCTTCGGTACTCTTCCATTGTTCTCGGAATTCCGCTGACATATAAAAATGCTTCGGAAATCTTGCATTGTTCTCGGCATTCCGCTGACGTTTAAAAATGCTTCGGAAATCTTCCATTGTTTTCAAAATTCCGCTGACGTTTAAAAATGCTTCAGAACTCTTCCATTGTTCTCGGAATTCCGCTGACGTTTTAAAATGCTTCGGTACTCTTCCATTGTTCTCGGAATTCCGCTGACATATAAAAATGCTTCGGAAATCTTGCATTGTTCTCGGCATTCCGCTGACGTTTAAAAATGCTTCGGAACTCTTCCATTGTTCTCAGAATTCCGCTGACGTTTAAAAATGCATCGGAACTCTTCCATTGTTCTCAGAATTCCGCTGACGTTTAAAAATGCTTCGGTACTCTTCCATTGTTCTCGGAATTCCGCTGACATATAAAAATGCTTCGGAAATCTTGCATTGTTCTCGGCATTCCGCTGACGTTTAAAAATGCTTCGGAACTCTTCAATTGTTCTCGGAATTCTGCTGAACTTTTAAAATGCTTTGGAACTCTTCCATTGCTCTCGGAATTCTGCTGAAGTTTAAAAATGCTTCAGAACTCTTCCATTGTTTTCGGAATTCTGCTGAAGTTAAAAAATGCTTCGGAACTCTTCCATTGTTCTCGGAATTCCGCTGACGTTTAATAATGCTTCGCAACTCTTTCATTGTACTCGGAATTCCGCTAACGTTTAAAAATGCTTCAGAACTCTTCCATTGTTCTCGGAATTCCGCAGAAGTTTAAGAATGCTTCGGAACTCTTCCATTGTTCTCGGAATTCTGCTGAAGTTTAAAAATGCTTCGGAACTCTTCCATTGTTCTCAGAATTCTGCAGACATATAAAAATGCTTCGGAACTCTTCCATTGTTCTCGGAATTCCGCTGACATTTAAAAATGCTTCGGAACTCTTCCATTGTTCTGGAATTCCGCTGACGTTTAAAAATGCTTCACAACTCTTCCATTGTTCTCGGTATTCTGCTGACTTTTAAAAATGCTTCGGAACTCTTCCATTGTTCTCGGAATTCCGCTGAAGTTTAAGTATGCTTCGGAGCTCTTCCATTGTTCTCGGAATTCCGCTGACATTTAAAAATGCTTCAGAACTCTTCCATTGTTCTCGGAATTCCGCTGAGGTTTAAAAATGCTTCGGAACTCTTCCATTGTTCTCGGAATTCCGCTGACGTTTAAAAATGCTTCACAACTCTTCCTTTGTTCTCGGAATTCCGCTGACTTTTAAAAATGCTTCGGAACTCTTCCATTGTTCTCCAAATTCCGCTGACGTTTAAAAATGCTTCACAACACTTCCATTGTTCTCAGAATTCCGCTGACGTTTAAAAATGCTTAGGAACTCTTCCATTGTTCTCGGAATTCCAGTGAAGTTTAAAAATGCTTCGGAACTCTTACATTGTTCTCAGAATTCCGCTGACGCTTAAAATTGCTTCACAACTCTTCTATTGTTCTCGGAATTCCCCTGACTTTTAAAAATGCTTCGGAACTCTTCCATTGTTCTCGGAATTCCGCTGAAGTTTAAGAATGCTTCAGAACTCTTCCACTGTTCTCGGAAATCTGCTGAAGTTTTGAAGTTTAAAAATGCTTCGGAACTCTTCCATTGTTCTCGGAATTCCGCTGACGCTTAAAAACGCTTCACAACTCTTCTATTGTTCTCGGAAATTCCGCTGACTTTAAAAATTGCTTCGGAACTCTTCCATTGTTCTCGGAATTCCGCTGAAGTTTAAGAATGCTTCGGAACTCTTCCATTGTTCTCGGAATTCTGCTGAAGTTTAAAAATGCTTTGGAACTCTTCCATTGTTCTCGGAATTACGCTGATGCTTAAAAATGCTTCACAACTCTTCTATTGTTCTCGGAATTCCGCTGACTTTTAAAAATGCTTCGGAACTCTTCCATTGTTCTCGGAATTCCGCAGAAGTTTAAGAATGCTTCGGAACTCTTCCATTGTTCTCGGTATTCTGCTGACTTTTAAAAATGCTTCGGAACTCTTCCATTGTTCTCGGAATTCCGCTGAAGTTTAAGTATGCTTCGGAGCTCTTCCATTGTTCTCGGAATTCCGCTGACATTTAAAAATGCTTCAGAACTCTTCCATTGTTCTCGGAATTCCGCTGAGGTTTAAAAATGCTTCGGAACCCTTCCATTGTTCTCGGAATTCCGCTGACGTTTAAAAATGCTTCTCAACTCTTCCATTGTTCTCGGAATTCCGCGGACTTTTAAAAATGCTTCGGAACTCTTCGATTGTTCTCCAAATTCCGCTGACGTTTAAAAATGCTTTACAACTCTTCCATTGTTCTCAGAATTTCGCTGACGTTTAAAAATGCTTCGGAAATCTTCCATTGTTTTCAAAATTCCGTATACGTTTAAAAATGCTTCAGAACTCTTCCATTGTTCTCGGAATTCCGCTGATGTTTAAAAATGCTTCGGAACTCTTCCATTGTTCTCGGAATTCCAGTGAAGTTTAAAAATGCTTCGGAACTCTTACATTGTTCTCAGAATTCCGCTGACGCTTAAAATTGCTTCACAACTCTTCTATTGTTCTCGGAATTCCCCTGACTTTTAAAAATGCTTCGGAACTCTTCCATTGTTCTCGGAATTCCGCTGAAGTTTAAGAATGCTTCAGAACTCTTCCATTGTTCTCGGAAATCTGCTGAAGTTTTGAAGTTTAAAAATGCTTCGGAACTCTTCCATTGTTCTCGGAATTTTGCTGAAGTTTAAGTATGCTTCGGAACTCTTCCATTGTTCTCGGAATTCTGCTGAAGTTTAAAAATGCTTCAGAACTCTTCCATTGTTCTCAGAATTCTGCTGACATTTAAAAATGCTTCGGAACTCTTCCATTGTTCTCGGAATTCCGGTGACATTTAAAAATGCTTCAGAACTCTTCCATTGTTCTCTGAATTCCGCTGACGTTTAAAAATGCTTCGGAACTCTTCCATTGTTCTCGGAATTCCGCTGGAGGTTAAGAATGCTTCAGAACTCTTCCATTGTTCTCGGAAATCTGCTGAAGTTTTGAAGTTTAAAAATGCTTCGGAACTCTTCCATTGTTCTCGGAATTCCGCAGACATTTAAAAATGCTTCAGAACTCTTCCATTGTTCTCGGAATTCCGCTGAGGTTTAAAAATGCTTCGGAACCCTTCCATTGTTCTCGGAATTCCGCTGACGTTTAAAAATGCTTCTCAACTCTTCCATTGTTCTCAGAATTCCGCTGACGTTTAAAAATGCTTCAGAAATCTTCCATTGTTTTCAAAATTCCGCTGACGTTTAAAAATTCTTCAGAACTCTTCCATTGTTCTCGAAATTCCGCTGATGTTTAAAAATGCTTCGGAACTCTTCCATTGTTCTCGGAATTCCAGTGAAGTTTAAAAATGCTTCGGAACTCTTACATTGTTCTCAGAATTCCGCTGACGCTTAAAATTGCTTCACAACTCTTCTATTGTTCTCGGAATTCCCCTGACTTTTAAAAATGCTTCGGAACTCTTCCTTTTTTCTCGGAATTCCGTTGATGTTTAAAATTGCTTCACAACTCTTCTATTGTTCTCGGAATTCCCCTGACTTTTAAAAATGCTTCGGAACTCTTCCTTTTTTCTCGGAATTCCGTTGATGTTTAAAAATGCTTCAGAACTCTTCCATTGTTCTCGGAATTCCGCTGAAGTTTAAGTACGCTTCGGAACTCTTCCATTGTTCTGGAATTCCGCTGATGTTTAAAAATGCTTCACAACTCTTCCATTGTTCTCGGTATTCCCCTGACTTTTAAAAATGCTTCGGAACTCTTCCATTGTTCTCGGAATTTTGCTGAAGTTTAAGTATGCTTCGGAACTCTTCCATTGTTCTCGGAATTCTGCTGAAGTTTAAAAATGCTTCAGAACTCTTCCATTGTTCTCAGAATTCTGCTGACATTTAAAAATGCTTCGGAACTCTTCCATTGTTCTCGGAATTCCTGTGACATTTAAAAATGCTTCAGAACTCTTCCATTGTTCTCTGAATTCCGCTGACGTTTAAAAATTCTTCGGAACTCTTCCATTGTTCTCGGAATTCCACTGGAGGTTAAGAATGCTTCAGAACTCTTCCATTGTTCTCGGAAATCTGCTGAAGTTTTGAAGTTTAAAAATGCTTCGGAACTCTTCCATTGTTCTCGGAATTGCGCTGACGCTTAAAAATGCTTCACAACTCTTCTATTGTTCTCGGAATTCCGCTGACTTTTAAAAATACATCGGAACTCGTCCATTTTTCTCGGAATTCTGCTGAAGTTTAAAAATGCTTCGGAACTCTTCCATTGTTCTCGGAATTTTGCCGACTTTTAAAAATGCTTCGGAACTCTTCCATTGTTCTCAAAATTCCGCTGAAGTTTAAAAATGCCTCGGAACTCTTCCATTGTTCTCAGAATTCCGCTGACGTTTAAAAATGCTTCGGAAATCTTCCATTGTTTTCAAAATTCCGCTGACGTTTAAAAATGCTTCAGAACTCTTCCATTGTTCTCGGTATTCCGCTGACGTTTAAAAATGCTTTGGAACTCTTCCATTATTCTCGGAATTATGCTGAAGTTTAAAAATGCTTCGGAACTCTTCCATTGTTCTCGGAATTCTGCTGACGTTTAAACATGCTTCGGAACTCTTCCATTGTTCTCTGAATTCCGCTGACGTTTAAAAATGCTTCGGTACTCTTCCTTTGTTCTCGGAATTCCGCTGACATATAAAAATGCTTCGGAAATCTTGCATTGTTCTCGGCATTCCGCTGACGTTTAAAAATGCTTCGGAACTCTTCAATTGTTCTCGGAATTCTGCCGAACTTTTAAAATGCTTTGGAACTCTTCCATTGCTCTCGGAATTCTGCTGAAGTTTAAAAATGCTTCAGAACTCTTGCATTGTTCTCGGAATTCTGCTGTAGTTTAAAAATGCTTTGGAACTCTTCCATTGTTCTCGGAATTCCGCTGACGTTTAAAAATGCTTCGGAAATCTTCCATTGTTTTCAAAATTCCGCTGACGTTTAAAAATGCTTCAGAACTCTTCCATTGTTCTCGGAATTCCGCTGACGTTTTAAAATGCTTCGGTACTCTTCCATTGTTCTCGGAATTCCACTGACATATAAAAATGCTTCGGAAATCTTGCATTGTTCTCGGCATTGCGCTGACGTTTAAAAATGCTTCGGACCTCTTCCATTGTTCTCAGAATTCCGCTGACGTTTAAAAATGCTTCGGAAATCTTCCACTGTTTTCAAAATTCCGCTGACGTTTAAAAATGCTTCAGAACTCTTCCATTGTTCTCGGTATTCCGCTGACGTTTAAAAATGCTTTGGAACTCTTCCATTATTCTCGGAATTATGCTGAAGTTTAAAAATGCTTCGGAACTCTTCCATTGTTCTCAGAATTCCGCTGACGTTTAAAAATGCTTCGGTACTCTTCCATTGTTCTCGGAATTCCGCTGACATATAAAAATGCTTCGGAAATCTTGCATTGTTCTCGGCATTCCGCTGACGTTTAAAAATGCTTCGGAACTCTTCAATTGTTCTCGGAATTCTGCTGAACTTTTAAAATGCTTAGGAACTCTTCCATTGCTCTCGGAATTCTGCTGAAGTTTAAAAATGCTTCAGAACTCTTCCATTGTTTTCGGAATTCTGCTGAAGTTTAAAAATGCTTCGGAACTCTTCCATTGTTCTCAGAATTCCACTGACGTTTAAAAATGCTTCGGAAATCTTCCATTGTTTTCAAAATTCCGCTGACGCTTAAAAATGCTTCAGAACTCTTCCATTGTTCTCGGAATTCCGCTGACGTTTAATAATGCTTCGCAACTCTTTCATTGTACTCGGAATTCCACTAACGTTTAAAAATGCTTCAGAACTCTTCCATTGTTCTCGGAATTCCGCTGACGTTTAATAATGCTTCGCAACTCTTTCATTGTTCTCGGAATTCCGCTGATGTTTAAAAATGCTTCGGAACTCTTCCATTGTTCTCGGAATTCTGTTGAAGTTTAAAAATGCTTCTAAACTCTTCCATTGTTCTCGGAATTCCGCTGACATATAAAAATGCTTCGGAAATCTTGCATTGTTCTCGGCATTCCGCTGACGTTTAAAAATGCTTCGGAACTCTCTCATTGTTCTCGGAATTCTGCTGAAGTTTAAAAATGCTTCAGAACTCTTCCATTGTTCTCAGAATTCCGCTGACATTTAAAAATGCTTCGGAAATCTTCCATTGTTTTCAAAATTCCGCTGACGTTTAAAAATGCTTCAGAACTATTCCATTGTTCTCAGAATTCTGCTGACGTTTAAAAATGCTTCGGAACTCTTCCATTGTTCTCGGAATTCCGCTGACGTTTAAAAATGCTTCACAACTCTTCCATTGTTCTCGGAATTCCGCTGACGTTTAAAAATGCTTCACAACTCTTCCATTGTTCTCGGAATTCCGCTGACTTTTAAAAATGCTTCGGAAATATTCCATTGTTTTCAAAATTCCGCTGATGCTTAAAAATGCTTCAGAACTCTTCCATTGTTCTCGGAATTCTGCTGAAGTTTAAAAATGCTTCAGAACTCTTACATTGTTCTCGGAATTCTGCTGACGTTTAAAAATGCTTCGGAACTCTTCCATTGTTCTCTGAATTCCGCTGACGTGTAAAAATGCTTCGGTACTCTTCCTTTGTTCTCGGAATTCCGCTGACATATAAAAATGCTTCGGAAATCTTGCATTGTTCTCGGCATTCCGCTGACGTTTAAAAATGCTTTGGAACTCTTCAATTGTTCTCGGAATTCTGCCGAACTTTTAAAATGCTTTGGAACTCTTCCATTGCTCTCGGAATTCTGCTGAAGTTTAAAAATGCTTCAGTACTCTTCCATTGTTCTCGGAATTCTGCTGTAGTTTAAAAATGCTTCGGAACTCTTCCATTGTTCTCGGAATTCTGTTGAAGTTTAAAAATGCTTCTAAACTCTTCCATTGTTCTCGGAATTCCGCTGACATATAAAAATGCTTTGGAAATCTTGCATTGTTCTCGGCATTCCGCTGACGTTTAAAAATGCTTCGGAACTCTTCCATTGTTCTCGGAATTCTGCTGAAGTTTAAAAATGCTTCAGAACTCTTCCATTGTTCTCAGAATTCCGCTGACGTTTAAAAATGCTTCGGAAATCTTCCATTGTTTTCAAAATTCCGCTGACGTTTAAAAATGCTTCAGAACTATTCCATTGTTCTCAGAATTCTGCTGACGTTTAAAAATGCTTCGGAACTTCTCCATTGTTCTCGGAATTCCGCTGACGTTTAAAAATGCTTCACAACTCTTCCATTGTTCTCGGAATTCCGCTGACGTTTAAAAATGCTTCACAACTCTTCCATTGTTCTCGGAATTCCGCTGACTTTTAAAAATGCTTCGGAAATCTTCCATTGTTTTCAAAATTCCGCTGACGCTTAAAAATGCTTCAGAACTCTTCCATTGTTCTCGGAATTCCGTTGAAGTTTAAAAATGCTTCGAAACTCTTCCATTGTTCTCGGAATTCTGCTGAAGTTTAAAAATGCTTCGGAACTCTTCCATTGTTCTCGGAATTCCGCT
Source organism: Phyllobates terribilis (assembly GCF_046119375.1). Classification (NCBI taxonomy): domain Eukaryota; kingdom Metazoa; phylum Chordata; class Amphibia; order Anura; family Dendrobatidae; genus Phyllobates; species Phyllobates terribilis. Next base: position 19,328,972 of record NW_027362782.1, read on the forward strand.
GACATATAAAAATGCTTTGAAAATCTTGCATTGTTCTCGGCATTCCGCTGACGTTTAAAATTGCTTCGGAACTCTTCAATTGTTCTCGGAATTCTGTTGAACTTTTAAAATGCTTTGGAACTCTTCCATTGCTCTCGGAATTCTGCTGAAGTTTAAAAATGCTTCAGAACTCTTACATTGTTCTCGGAATTCTGCTGAAGTTTAAAAATGCTTCGAAACTCTTCCATTGTTCTCGGAATTCTGCTGAAGTTTAAAAATGCTTCGGAACTCTTCCATTGTTCTCGGAATTCCGCTGATGTTTAAAAATGCTTCGCAACTCTTTCATTGTTCTCGGAATTCCAATGACGTTTAAAAATGCTTCGGAAATCTTCCATTGTTTTCAAAATTCCGCTGACGCTTAAAAATGCTTCGGAACTCTTCCATTGTTCTCGGAATTCCGCTGATGTTTAAAAATGCTTCGCAACTCTTTCATTGTACTCGGAATTCCGCTAACGTTTAAAAATGCTTCAGAACTCTTTCATTGTTCTCGGAATTCCGCTGATGTTTAAAAATGCTTCGGAACTCTTCCATTATTCTCGGAATTCTGTTGAAGTTTAAAAATGCTTCTAAACTCTTCCATTGTTCTCGGAATTCCGCTGACATATAAAAATGCTTTGGAAATCTTGCATTGTTCTCGGCATTCCGCTGACGTTTAAAAATGCTTCGGAACTCTTCCATTGTTCTCGGAATTCTGCTGAAGTTTAAAAATGCTTCAGAACTCTTCCATTGTTCTCAGAATTCCGCTGACGTTTAAAAATGCTTCGGAAATCTTCCATTGTTTTCAAAATTCCGCTGACGTTTAAAAATGCTTCAGAACTATTCCATTGTTCTCAGAATTCTGCTGACGTTTAAAAATGCTTCGGAACTTCTCCATTGTTCTCGGAATTCCGCTGACGTTTAAAAATGCTTCACAACTCTTCCATTGTTCTCGGAATTCCGCTGACGTTTAAAAATGCTTCACAACTCTTCCATTGTTCTCGGAATTCCGCTGACTTTTAAAAATGCTTCGGAAATCTTCCATTGTTTTCAAAATTCCGCTGACGCTTAAAAATGCTTCAGAACTCTTCCATTGTTCTCGGAATTCTGCTGAAGTTTAAAAATGCTTCAGAACTCTTACATTGTTCTCGGAATTCTGCTGACGTTTAAAAATGCTTCGGAACTCTTCCATTGTTCTCTGAATTCCGCTGACGTTTAAAAATGCTTCGGTACTCTTCCTTTGTTCTCGGAATTCCGCTGACATATAAAAATGCTTCGGAAATCTTGCATTGTTCTCGTCATTCCGCTGACGTTTAAAAATGCTTCGGTACTCTTCCTTTGTTCTCGGAATTCCGCTGACATATAAAAATGCTTCGGAAATCTTGCATTGTTCTCGGCATTCCGCTGACGTTTAAAAATGCTTCGGAACTCTTCAATTGTTCTCGGAATTCTGCCGAACTTTTAAAATGCTTTGGAACTCTTCCATTGCTCTCGGAATTCTGCTGAAGTTTAAAAATGCTTCAGAACTCTTCCATTGTTCTCGGAATTCCGCTGACGTTTTAAAATGCTTCGGTACTCTTCCATTGTTCTCGGAATTCCGCTGACATATAAAAATGCTTCGGAAATCTTGCATTGTTCTCGGCATTCCGCTGACGTTTAAAAATGCTTCGGAAATCTTCCATTGTTTTCAAAATTCCGCTGACGTTTAAAAATGCTTCAGAACTCTTCCATTGTTCTCGGAATTCCGCTGACGTATTAAAATGCTTCGGTACTCTTCCATTGTTCTCGGAATTCCGCTGACATATAAAAATGCTTCGGAAATCTTGCATTGTTCTCGGCATTCCGCTGACGTTTAAAAATGCTTCGGAACTCTTCCATTGTTCTCGGAATTCCGCTGACATATAAAAATGCTTCGGAAATCTTGCATTGTTCTCGGCATTCCGCTGACGTTTAAAAATGCTTCGGAACTCTTCCATTGTTCTCAGAATTCCGCTGACGTTTAAAAATGCTTCGGTACTCTTCCATTGTTCTCGGAATTCCGCTGACATATAAAAATGCTTCGGAAATCTTGCATTGTTCTCGGCATTCCGCTGACGTTTAAAAATGCTTCGGAACTCTTCAATTGTTCTCGGAATTCTGCTGAACTTTTAAAATGCTTTGGAACTCTTCCATTGCTCTCGGAATTCTGCTGAAGTTTAAAAATGCTTCAGAACTCTTACATTGTTCTCGGAATTCTGCTGACGTTTAAACATGCTTCGGAACTCTTCCATTGTTCTCTGAATTCCGCTGACGTTTAAAAATGCTTCGGTACTCTTCCTTTGTTCTCGGAATTCCGCTGACATATAAAAATGCTTCGGAAATCTTGCATTGTTCTCGGCATTCCGCTGACGTTTAAAAATGCTTCGGAACTCTTCAATTGTTCTCGGAATTCTGCCGAACTTTTAAAATGCTTTGGAACTCTTCCATTGCTCTCGGAATTCTGCTGAAGTTTAAAAATGCTTCAGAACTCTTGCATTGTTCTCGGAATTCTGCTGTAGTTTAAAAATGCTTTGGAACTCTTCCATTGTTCTCGGAATTCCGCTGACGTTTAAAAATGCTTCGGAAATCTTCCATTGTATTCAAAATTCCGCTGACGTTTAAAAATGCTTCAGAACTCTTCCATTGTTCTCGGAATTCCGCTGACGTTTTAAAATGCTTCGGTACTCTTCCATTGTTCTCGGAATTCCACTGACATATAAAAATGCTTCGGAAATCTTGCATTGTTCTCGGCATTGCGCTGACGTTTAAAAATGCTTCGGACCTCTTCCATTGTTCTCAGAATTCCGCTGACGTTTAAAAATGCTTCGGAAATCTTCCACTGTTTTCAAAATTCCGCTGACGTTTAAAAATGCTTCAGAACTCTTCCATTGTTCTCGGTATTCCGCTGACGTTTAAAAATGCTTTGGAACTCTTCCATTATTCTCGGAATTATGCTGAAGTTTAAAAATGCTTCGGAACTCTTCCATTGTTCTCAGAATTCCGCTGACGTTTAAAAATGCTTCGGTACTCTTCCATTGTTCTCGGAATTCCGCTGACATATAAAAATGCTTCGGAAATCTTGCATTGTTCTCGGCATTCCGCTGACGTTTAAAAATGCTTCGGAACTCTTCAATTGTTCTCGGAATTCTGCTGAACTTTTAAAATGCTTAGGAACTCTTCCATTGCTCTCGGAATTCTGCTGAAGTTTAAAAATGCTTCAGAACTCTTCCATTGTTTTCGGAATTCTGCTGAAGTTTAAAAATGCTTCGGAACTCTTCCATTGTTCTCAGAATTCCACTGACGTTTAAAAATGCTTCGGAAATCTTCCATTGTTTTCAAAATTCCGCTGACGCTTAAAAATGCTTCAGAACTCTTCCATTGTTCTCGGAATTCCGCTGACGTTTAATAATGCTTCGCAACTCTTTCATTGTACTCGGAATTCCACTAACGTTTAAAAATGCTTCAGAACTCTTCCATTGTTCTCGGAATTCCGCTGACGTTTAATAATGCTTCGCAACTCTTTCATTGTTCTCGGAATTCCGCTGATGTTTAAAAATGCTTCGGAACTCTTCCATTGTTCTCGGAATTCTGTTGAAGTTTAAAAATGCTTCTAAACTCTTCCATTGTTCTCGGAATTCCGCTGACATATAAAAATGCTTCGGAAATCTTGCATTGTTCTCGGCATTCCGCTGACGTTTAAAAATGCTTCGGAACTCTCTCATTGTTCTCGGAATTCTGCTGAAGTTTAAAAATGCTTCAGAACTCTTCCATTGTTCTCAGAATTCCGCTGACATTTAAAAATGCTTCGGAAATCTTCCATTGTTTTCAAAATTCCGCTGACGTTTAAAAATGCTTCAGAACTATTCCATTGTTCTCAGAATTCTGCTGACGTTTAAAAATGCTTCGGAACTCTTCCATTGTTCTCGGAATTCCGCTGACGTTTAAAAATGCTTCACAACTCTTCCATTGTTCTCGGAATTCCGCTGACGTTTAAAAATGCTTCACAACTCTTCCATTGTTCTCGGAATTCCGCTGACTTTTAAAAATGCTTCGGAAATCTTCCATTGTTTTCAAAATTCCGCTGATGCTTAAAAATGCTTCAGAACTCTTCCATTGTTCTCGGAATTCTGCTGAAGTTTAAAAATGCTTCAGAACTCTTACATTGTTCTCGGAATTCTGCTGACGTTTAAAAATGCTTCGGAACTCTTCCATTGTTCTCTGAATTCCGCTGACGTGTAAAAATGCTTCGGTACTCTTCCTTTGTTCTCGGAATTCCGCTGACATATAAAAATGCTTCGGAAATCTTGCATTGTTCTCGGCATTCCGCTGACGTTTAAAAATGCTTTGGAACTCTTCAATTGTTCTCGGAATTCTGCCGAACTTTTAAAATGCTTTGGAACTCTTCCATTGCTCTCGGAATTCTGCTGAAGTTTAAAAATGCTTCAGTACTCTTCCATTGTTCTCGGAATTCTGCTGTAGTTTAAAAATGCTTCGGAACTCTTCCATTGTTCTCGGAATTCCGCTGACGTTTAAAAATGCTTCGGAAATCTTCCATTGTTTTCAAAATTCCGCTGACGTTTAAAAATGCTTCAGAACTCTTCCATTGTTCTCGGAATTCCGCTGACGTTTCAAAATGCTTCGGTACTCTTCCATTGTTCTCGGAATTCCGCTGACATATAAAAATGCTTCGGAAATCTTGCATTGTTCTCGGCATTCCGCTGACGTTTAAAAATGCTTCGGAACTCTTCAATTGTTCTGGGAATTCTGCTGAACTTTTAAAATGCTTTGGAACTCTTCCATTGCTCTCGGAATTCTGCTGAAGTTTAAAAATGCTTCAGAACTCTTCCATTGTTTTCGGAATTCTGCTGAAGTTTAAAAATGCTTCGGAACTCTTCCATTGTTCTCAGAATTCCACTGACGTTTAAAAATGCTTCGGAAATCTTCCATTGTTTTCAAAATTCCGCTGACACTTAAAAATGCTTCAGAACTCTTCCATTGTTCTCGGAATTCCGCTGACGTTTAATAATGCTTCGCAACTCTTTCATTGTTCTCGGAATTCCGCTGACGTTTAAAAATGCTTCGGAACTCTTCCATTGTTCTCGGAATTCCGTTGAAGTTTAAAAATGCTTCGAAACTCTTCCATTGTTCTCGGAATTCTGCTGAAGTTTAAAAATGCTTCGAAACTCTTCCATTGTTCTCGGAATTCTGCTGAAGTTTAAAAATGCTTCGGAACTCTTCCATTGTTCTCGGAATTCCGCTGATGTTTAAAAATGCTTCGCAACTCTTTCATTGTTCTCGGAATTCCAATGAAGTTTAAAAATGCTTCGGAAATCTTCCATTGTTTTCAAAATTCCACTGACGCTTAAAAATGCTTCAGAACTCTTCCATTGTTCTCGGAATTCCGCTGACGTTTAATAATGCTTCGCAACTCTTTCATTGTACTCGGAATTCCACTAACGTTTAAAAATGCTTCAGAACTCTTCCATTGTTCTCGGAATTCCGCTGACATTTAATAATGCTTCGCAACTCTTTCATTGTTCTCGGAATTCCGCTGATGTTTAAAAATGCTTCGGAACTCTTCCATTGTTCTCGGAATTCTGTTGAAGTTTAAAAATGCTTCTAAACTCTTCCATTGTTCTCGGAATTCCGCTGACATATAAAAATGCTTCGGAAATCTTGCATTGTTCTCGGCATTCCGCTGACGTTTAAAAATGCTTCGGAACTCTCTCATTGTTCTCGGAATTCTGCTGAAGTTTAAAAATGCTTCAGAACTCTTCCATTGTTCTCAGAATTCCGCTGACATTTAAAAATGCTTCGGAAATCTTCCATTGTTTTCAAAATTCCGCTGACGTTTAAAAATGCTTCAGAACTATTCCATTGTTCTCAGAATTCTGCTGACGTTTAAAAATGCTTCGGAACTCTTCCATTGTTCTCGGAATTCCGCTGACGTTTAAAAATGCTTCACAACTCTTCCATTGTTCTCGGAATTCCGCTGACGTTTAAAAATGCTTCACAACTCTTCCATTGTTCTCGGAATTCCGCTGACTTTTAAAAATGCTTCGGAAATCTTCCATTGTTTTCAAAATTCCGCTGATGCTTAAAAATGCTTCAGAACTCTTCCATTGTTCTCGGAATTCTGCTGAAGTTTAAAAATGCTTCAGAACTCTTACATTGTTCTCGGAATTCTGCTGACGTTTAAAAATGCTTCGGAACTCTTCCATTGTTCTCTGAATTCCGCTGACGTGTAAAAATGCTTCGGTACTCTTCCTTTGTTCTCGGAATTCCGCTGACATATAAAAATGCTTCGGAAATCTTGCATTGTTCTCGGCATTCCGCTGACGTTTAAAAATGCTTTGGAACTCTTCAATTGTTCTCGGAATTCTGCCGAACTTTTAAAATGCTTTGGAACTCTTCCATTGCTCTCGGAATTCTGCTGAAGTTTAAAAATGCTTCAGTACTCTTCCATTGTTCTCGGAATTCTGCTGTAGTTTAAAAATGCTTCGGAACTCTTCCATTGTTCTCGGAATTCCGCTGACGTTTAAAAATGCTTCGGAAATCTTCCATTGTTTTCAAAATTCCGCTGACGTTTAAAAATGCTTCAGAACTCTTCCATTGTTCTCGGAATTCCGCTGACGTTTCAAAATGCTTCGGTACTCTTCCATTGTTCTCGGAATTCCGCTGACATATAAAAATGCTTCGGAAATCTTGCATTGTTCTCGGCATTCCGCTGACGTTTAAAAATGCTTCGGAACTCTTCAATTGTTCTGGGAATTCTGCTGAACTTTTAAAATGCTTTGGAACTCTTCCATTGCTCTCGGAATTCTGCTGAAGTTTAAAAATGCTTCAGAACTCTTCCATTGTTTTCGGAATTCTGCTGAAGTTTAAAAATGCTTCGGAACTCTTCCATTGTTCTCAGAATTCCACTGACGTTTAAAAATGCTTCGGAAATCTTCCATTGCTTTCAAAATTCCGCTGACACTTAAAAATGCTTCAGAACTCTTCCATTGTTCTCGGAATTCCGCTGACGTTTAATAATGCTTCGCAACTCTTTCATTGTTCTCGGAATTCCGCTGACGTTTAAAAATGCTTCGGAACTCTTCCATTGTTCTCGGAATTCCGTTGAAGTTTAAAAATGCTTCGAAACTCTTCCATTGTTCTCGGAATTCTGCTGAAGTTTAAAAATGCTTCGAAACTCTTCCATTGTTCTCGGAATTCTGCTGAAGTTTAAAAATGCTTCGGAACTCTTCCATTGTTCTCGGAATTCCGCTGATGTTTAAAAATGCTTCGCAACTCTTTCATTGTTCTCGGAATTCCAATGAAGTTTAAAAATGCTTCGGAAATCTTCCATTGTTTTCAAAATTCCACTGACGCTTAAAAATGCTTCAGAACTCTTCCATTGTTCTCGGAATTCCGCTGACGTTTAATAATGCTTCGCAACTCTTTCATTGTACTCGGAATTCCGCTAACGTTTAAAAATGCTTCAGAACTCTTCCATTGTTCTCGGAATTCCGCTGACATATAAAAATGCTTTGGAAATCTTGCATTGTTCTCGGCATTCCGCTGACGTTTAAAAATGCTTCGGAACTCTTCCATTGTTCTCGGAATTCTGCTGAAGTTTAAAAATGCTTCAGAACTCTTCCATTGTTCTCAGAATTCCGCTGACGTTTAAAAATGCTTCGGAAATCTTCCATTGTTTTCAAAATTCCGCTGACGTTTAAAAATGCTTCAGAACTATTCCATTGTTCTCAGAATTCTGCTGACGTTTAAAAATGCTTCGGAACTTCTCCATTGTTCTCGGAATTCCGCTGACGTTTAAAAATGCTTCACAACTCTTCCATTGTTCTCGGAATTCCGCTGACGTTTAAAAATGCTTCACAACTCTTCCATTGTTCTCGGAATTCCGCTGACTTTTAAAAATGCTTCGGAAATCTTCCATTGTTTTCAAAATTCCGCTGACGCTTAAAAATGCTTCAGAACTCTTCCATTGTTCTCGGAATTCCGTTGAAGTTTAAAAATGCTTCGAAACTCTTCCATTGTTCTCGGAATTCTGCTGAAGTTTAAAAATGCTTCGGAACTCTTCCATTGTTCTCGGAATTCCGCTGACATATAAAAATGCTTTGAAAATCTTGCATTGTTCTCGGCATTCCGCTGACGTTTAAAATTGCTTCGGAACTCTTCAATTGTTCTCGGAATTCTGTTGAACTTTTAAAATGCTTTGGAACTCTTCCATTGCTCTCGGAATTCTGCTGAAGTTTAAAAATGCTTCAGAACTCTTACATTGTTCTCGGAATTCTGCTGAAGTTTAAAAATGCTTCGAAACTCTTCCATTGTTCTCGGAATTCTGCTGAAGTTTAAAAATGCTTCGGAACTCTTCCATTGTTCTCGGAATTCCGCTGATGTTTAAAAATGCTTCGCAACTCTTTCATTGTTCTCGGAATTCCAATGACGTTTAAAAATGCTTCGGAAATCTTCCATTGTTTTCAAAATTCCGCTGACGCTTAAAAATGCTTCGGAACTCTTCCATTGTTCTCGGAATTCCGCTGATGTTTAAAAATGCTTCGCAACTCTTTCATTGTACTCGGAATTCCGCTAACGTTTAAAAATGCTTCAGAACTCTTTCATTGTTCTCGGAATTCCGCTGATGTTTAAAAATGCTTCGGAACTCTTCCATTGTTCTCGGAATTCTGTTGAAGTTTAAAAATGCTTCTAAACTCTTCCATTGTTCTCGGAATTCCGCTGACATATAAAAATGCTTTGGAAATCTTGCATTGTTCTCGGCATTCCGCTGACGTTTAAAAATGCTTCGGAACTCTTCCATTGTTCTCGGAATTCTGCTGAAGTTTAAAAATGCTTCAGAACTCTTCCATTGTTCTCAGAATTCCGCTGACGTTTAAAAATGCTTCGGAAATCTTCCATTGTTTTCAAAATTCCGCTGACGTTTAAAAATGCTTCAGAACTATTCCATTGTTCTCAGAATTCTGCTGACGTTTAAAAATGCTTCGGAACTTCTCCATTGTTCTCGGAATTCCGCTGACGTTTAAAAATGCTTCACAACTCTTCCATTGTTCTCGGAATTCCGCTGACGTTTAAAAATGCTTCACAACTCTTCCATTGTTCTCGGAATTCCGCTGACTTTTAAAAATGCTTCGGAAATCTTCCATTGTTTTCAAAATTCCGCTGACGCTTAAAAATGCTTCAGAACTCTTCCATTGTTCTCGGAATTCTGCTGAAGTTTAAAAATGCTTCAGAACTCTTACATTGTTCTCGGAATTCTGCTGACGTTTAAAAATGCTTCGGAACTCTTCCATTGTTCTCTGAATTCCGCTGACGTTTAAAAATGCTTCGGTACTCTTCCTTTGTTCTCGGAATTCCGCTGACATATAAAAATGCTTCGGAAATCTTGCATTGTTCTCGTCATTCCGCTGACGTTTAAAAATGCTTCGGTACTCTTCCTTTGTTCTCGGAATTCCGCTGACATATAAAAATGCTTCGGAAATCTTGCATTGTTCTCGGCATTCCGCTGACGTTTAAAAATGCTTCGGAACTCTTCAATTGTTCTCGGAATTCTGCCGAACTTTTAAAATGCTTTGGAACTCTTCCATTGCTCTCGGAATTCTGCTGAAGTTTAAAAATGCTTCAGAACTCTTCCATTGTTCTCGGAATTCTGCTGTAGTTTAAAAATGCTTTGGAACTCTTCCATTGTTCTCGGAATTCCGCTGACGTTTAAAAATGCTTCGGAAATCTTCCATTGTTTTCAAAATTCCGCTGACGTTTAAAAATGCTTCAGAACTCTTCCATTGTTCTCGGAATTCCGCTGACGTTTTAAAATGCTTCGGTACTCTTCCATTGTTCTCGGAATTCCGCTGACATATAAAAATGCTTCGGAAATCTTGCATTGTTCTCGGCATTCCGCTGACGTTTAAAAATGCTTCGGAAATCTTCCATTGTTTTCAAAATTCCGCTGACGTTTAAAAATGCTTCAGAACTCTTCCATTGTTCTCGGAATTCCGCTGACGTTTTAAAATGCTTCGGTACTCTTCCATTGTTCTCGGAATTCCGCTGACATATAAAAATGCTTCGGAAATCTTGCATTGTTCTCGGCATTCCGCTGACGTTTAAAAATGCTTCGGAACTCTTCCATTGTTCTCGGAATTCCGCTGACATATAAAAATGCTTCGGAAATCTTGCATTGTTCTCGGCATTCCGCTGACGTTTAAAAATGCTTCGGAACTCTTCCATTGTTCTCAGAATTCCGCTGACGTTTAAAAATGCTTCGGTACTCTTCCATTGTTCTCGGAATTCCGCTGACATATAAAAATGCTTCGGAAATCTTGCATTGTTCTCGGCATTCCGCTGACGTTTAAAAATGCTTCGGAACTCTTCAATTGTTCTCGGAATTCTGCTGAACTTTTAAAATGCTTTGGAACTCTTCCATTGCTCTCGGAATTCTGCTGAAGTTTAAAAATGCTTCAGAACTCTTACATTGTTCTCGGAATTCTGCTGACGTTTAAACATGCTTCGGAACTCTTCCATTGTTCTCTGAATTCCGCTGACGTTTAAAAATGCTTCGGTACTCTTCCTTTGTTCTCGGAATTCCGCTGACATATAAAAATGCTTCGGAAATCTTGCATTGTTCTCGGCATTCCGCTGACGTTTAAAAATGCTTCGGAACTCTTCAATTGTTCTCGGAATTCTGCCGAACTTTTAAAATGCTTTGGAACTCTTCCATTGCTCTCGGAATTCTGCTGAAGTTTAAAAATGCTTCAGAACTCTTGCATTGTTCTCGGAATTCTGCTGTAGTTTAAAAATGCTTTGGAACTCTTCCATTGTTCTCGGAATTCCGCTGACGTTTAAAAATGCTTCGGAAATCTTCCATTGTATTCAAAATTCCGCTGACGTTTAAAAATGCTTCAGAACTCTTCCATTGTTCTCGGAATTCCGCTGACGTTTTAAAATGCTTCGGTACTCTTCCATTGTTCTCGGAATTCCACTGACATATAAAAATGCTTCGGAAATCTTGCATTGTTCTCGGCATTGCGCTGACGTTTAAAAATGCTTCGGACCTCTTCCATTGTTCTCAGAATTCCGCTGACGTTTAAAAATGCTTCGGAAATCTTCCACTGTTTTCAAAATTCCGCTGACGTTTAAAAATGCTTCAGAACTCTTCCATTGTTCTCGGTATTCCGCTGACGTTTAAAAATGCTTTGGAACTCTTCCATTATTCTCGGAATTATGCTGAAGTTTAAAAATGCTTCGGAACTCTTCCATTGTTCTCAGAATTCCGCTGACGTTTAAAAATGCTTCGGTACTCTTCCATTGTTCTCGGAATTCCGCTGACATATAAAAATGCTTCGGAAATCTTGCATTGTTCTCGGCATTCCGCTGACGTTTAAAAATGCTTCGGAACTCTTCAATTGTTCTCGGAATTCTGCTGAACTTTTAAAATGCTTAGGAACTCTTCCATTGCTCTCGGAATTCTGCTGAAGTTTAAAAATGCTTCAGAACTCTTCCATTGTTTTCGGAATTCTGCTGAAGTTTAAAAATGCTTCGGAACTCTTCCATTGTTCTCAGAATTCCACTGACGTTTAAAAATGCTTCGGAAATCTTCCATTGTTTTCAAAATTCCGCTGACGCTTAAAAATGCTTCAGAACTCTTCCATTGTTCTCGGAATTCCGCTGACGTTTAATAATGCTTCGCAACTCTTTCATTGTACTCGGAATTCCACTAACGTTTAAAAATGCTTCAGAACTCTTCCATTGTTCTCGGAATTCCGATGACGTTTAATAATGCTTCGCAACTCTTTCATTGTTCTCGGAATTCCGCTGATGTTTAAAAATGCTTCGGAACTCTTCCATTGTTCTCGGAATTCTGTTGAAGTTTAAAAATGCTTCTAAACTCTTCCATTGTTCTCGGAATTCCGCTGACATATAAAAATGCTTCGGAAATCTTGCATTGTTCTCGGCATTCCGCTGACGTTTAAAAATGCTTCGGAACTCTCTCATTGTTCTCGGAATTCTGCTGAAGTTTAAAAATGCTTCAGAACTCTTCCATTGTTCTCAGAATTCCGCTGACATTTAAAAATGCTTCGGAAATCTTCCATTGTTTTCAAAATTCCGCTGACGTTTAAAAATGCTTCAGAACTATTCCATTGTTCTCAGAATTCTGCTGACGTTTAAAAATGCTTCGGAACTCTTCCATTGTTCTCGGAATTCCGCTGACGTTTAAAAATGCTTCACAACTCTTCCATTGTTCTCGGAATTCCGCTGACGTTTAAAAATGCTTCACAACTCTTCCATTGTTCTCGGAATTCCGCTGACTTTTAAAAATGCTTCGGAAATCTTCCATTGTTTTCAAAATTCCGCTGATGCTTAAAAATGCTTCAGAACTCTTCCATTGTTCTCGGAATTCTGCTGAAGTTTAAAAATGCTTCAGAACTCTTACATTGTTCTCGGAATTCTGCTGACGTTTAAAAATGCTTCGGAACTCTTCCATTGTTCTCTGAATTCCGCTGACGTGTAAAAATGCTTCGGTACTCTTCCTTTGTTCTCGGAATTCCGCTGACATATAAAAATGCTTCGGAAATCTTGCATTGTTCTCGGCATTCCGCTGACGTTTAAAAATGCTTTGGAACTCTTCAATTGTTCTCGGAATTCTGCCGAACTTTTAAAATGCTTTGGAACTCTTCCATTGCTCTCGGAATTCTGCTGAAGTTTAAAAATGCTTCAGTACTCTTCCATTGTTCTCGGAATTCTGCTGTAGTTTAAAAATGCTTCGGAACTCTTCCATTGTTCTCGGAATTCCGCTGACGTTTAAAAATGCTTCGGAAATCTTCCATTGTTTTCAAAATTCCGCTGACGTTTAAAAATGCTTCAGAACTCTTCCATTGTTCTCGGAATTCCGCTGACGTTTCAAAATGCTTCGGTACTCTTCCATTGTTCTCGGAATTCCGCTGACATATAAAAATGCTTCGGAAATCTTGCATTGTTCTCGGCATTCCGCTGACGTTTAAAAATGCTTCGGAACTCTTCAATTGTTCTGGGAATTCTGCTGAACTTTTAAAATGCTTTGGAACTCTTCCATTGCTCTCGGAATTCTGCTGAAGTTTAAAAATGCTTCAGAACTCTTCCATTGTTTTCGGAATTCTGCTGAAGTTTAAAAATGCTTCGGAACTCTTCCATTGTTCTCAGAATTCCACTGACGTTTAAAAATGCTTCGGAAATCTTCCATTGTTTTCAAAATTCCGCTGACACTTAAAAATGCTTCAGAACTCTTCCATTGTTCTCGGAATTCCGCTGACGTTTAATAATGCTTCGCAACTCTTTCATTGTTCTCGGAATTCCGCTGACGTTTAAAAATGCTTCGGAACTCTTCCATTGTTCTCGGAATTCCGTTGAAGTTTAAAAATGCTTCGAAACTCTTCCATTGTTCTCGGAATTCTGCTGAAGTTTAAAAATGCTTCGAAACTCTTCCATTGTTCTCGGAATTCTGCTGAAGTTTAAAAATGCTTCGGAACTCTTCCATTGTTCTCGGAATTCCGCTGATGTTTAAAAATGCTTCGCAACTCTTTCATTGTTCTCGGAATTCCAATGAAGTTTAAAAATGCTTCGGAAATCTTCCATTGTTTTCAAAATTCCACTGACGCTTAAAAATGCTTCAGAACTCTTCCATTGTTCTCGGAATTCCGCTGACGTTTAATAATGCTTCGCAACTCTTTCATTGTACTCGGAATTCCACTAACGTTTAAAAATGCTTCAGAACTCTTCCATTGTTCTCGGAATTCCGCTGACGTTTAATAATGCTTCGCAACTCTTTCATTGTTCTCGGAATTCCGCTGATGTTTAAAAATGCTTCGGAACTCTTCCATTGTTCTCGGAATTCTGTTGAAGTTTAAAAATGCTTCTAAACTCTTCCATTGTTCTCGGAATTCCGCTGACATATAAAAATGCTTCGGAAATCTTGCATTGTTCTCGGCATTCCGCTGACGTTTAAAAATGCTTCGGAACTCTCTCATTGTTCTCGGAATTCTGCTGAAGTTTAAAAATGCTTCAGAACTCTTCCATTGTTCTCAGAATTCCGCTGACATTTAAAAATGCTTCGGAAATCTTCCATTGTTTTCAAAATTCCGCTGACGTTTAAAAATGCTTCAGAACTATTCCATTGTTCTCAGAATTCTGCTGACGTTTAAAAATGCTTCGGAACTCTTCCATTGTTCTCGGAATTCCGCTGACGTTTAAAAATGCTTCACAACTCTTCCATTGTTCTCGGAATTCCGCTGACGTTTAAAAATGCTTCACAACTCTTCCATTGTTCTCGGAATTCCGCTGACTTTTAAAAATGCTTCGGAAATCTTCCATTGTTTTCAAAATTCCGCTGATGCTTAAAAATGCTTCAGAACTCTTCCATTGTTCTCGGAATTCTGCTGAAGTTTAAAAATGCTTCAGAACTCTTACATTGTTCTCGGAATTCTGCTGACGTTTAAAAATGCTTCGGAACTCTTCCATTGTTCTCTGAATTCCGCTGACGTGTAAAAATGCTTCGGTACTCTTCCTTTGTTCTCGGAATTCCGCTGACATATAAAAATGCTTCGGAAATCTTGCATTGTTCTCGGCATTCCGCTGACGTTTAAAAATGCTTTTGAACTCTTCAATTGTTCTCGGAATTCTGCCGAACTTTTAAAATGCTTTGGAACTCTTCCATTGCTCTCGGAATTCTGCTGAAGTTTAAAAATGCTTCAGTACTCTTCCATTGTTCTCGGAATTCTGCTGTAGTTTAAAAATGCTTCGGAACTCTTCCATTGTTCTCGGAATTCCGCTGACGTTTAAAAATGCTTCGGAAATCTTCCATTGTTTTCAAAATTCCGCTGACGTTTAAAAATGCTTCAGAACTCTTCCATTGTTCTCGGAATTCCGCTGACGTTTCAAAATGCTTCGGTACTCTTCCATTGTTCTCGGAATTCCGCTGACATATAAAAATGCTTCGGAAATCTTGCATTGTTCTCGGCATTCCGCTGACGTTTAAAAATGCTTCGGAACTCTTCAATTGTTCTGGGAATTCTGCTGAACTTTTAAAATGCTTTGGAACTCTTCCATTGCTCTCGGAATTCTGCTGAAGTTTAAAAATGCTTCAGAACTCTTCCATTGTTTTCGGAATTCTGCTGAAGTTTAAAAATGCTTCGGAACTCTTCCATTGTTCTCAGAATTCCACTGACGTTTAAAAATGCTTCGGAAATCTTCCATTGTTTTCAAAATTCCGATGACACTTAAAAATGCTTCAGAACTCTTCCATTGTTCTCGGAATTCCGCTGACGTTTAATAATGCTTCGCAACTCTTTCATTGTTCTCGGAATTCCGCTGACGTTTAAAAATGCTTCGGAACTCTTCCATTGTTCTCGGAATTCCGTTGAAGTTTAAAAATGCTTCGAAACTCTTCCATTGTTCTCGGAATTCTGCTGAAGTTTAAAAATGCTTCGAAACTCTTCCATTGTTCTCGGAATTCTGCTGAAGTTTAAAAATGCTTCGGAACTCTTCCATTGTTCTCGGAATTCCGCTGATGTTTAAAAATGCTTCGCAACTCTTTCATTGTTCTCGGAATTCCAATGAAGTTTAAAAATGCTTCGGAAATCTTCCATTGTTTTCAAAATTCCACTGACGCTTAAAAATGCTTCAGAACTCTTCCATTGTTCTCGGAATTCCGCTGACGTTTAATAATGCTTCGCAACTCTTTCATTGTACTCGGAATTCCGCTAACGTTTAAAAATGCTTCAGAACTCTTCCATTGTTCTCGGAATTCCGCTGACGTTTAATAATGCTTCGCAACTCTTTCATTGTTCTCGGAATTCCGCTGATGTTTAAAAATGCTTCGGAACTCTTCCATTGTTCTCGGAATTCTGTTGAAGTTTAAAAATGCTTCTAAACTCTTCCATTGTTCTCGGAATTCCGCTGACATATAAAAATGCTTTGGAAATCTTGCATTGTTCTCGGCATTCCGCTGACGTTTAAAAATGCTTCGGAACTCTTCCATTGTTCTCGGAATTCTGCTGAAGTTTAAAAATGCTTCAGAACTCTTCCATTGTTCTCAGAATTCCGCTGACGTTTAAAAATGCTTCGGAAATCTTCCATTGTTTTCAAAATTCCGCTGACGTTTAAAAATGCTTCAGAACTATTCCATTGTTCTCAGAATTCTGCTGACGTTTAAAAATGCTTCGGAACTTCTCCATTGTTCTCGGAATTCTGCTGACGTTTAAAAATGCTTCACAACTCTTCCATTGTTCTCGGAATTCCGCTGACGTTTAAAAATGCTTCACAACTCTTCCATTGTTCTCGGAATTCCGCTGACTTTTAAAAATGCTTCGGAAATCTTCCATTGTTTTCAAAATTCCGCTGACGCTTAAAAATGCTTCAGAACTCTTCCATTGTTCTCGGAATTCTGCTGAAGTTTAAAAATGCTTCAGAACTCTTCCATTGTTCTCTGAATTCCGCTGACGTTTAAAAATGCTTCGGTACTCTTCCTTTGTTCTCGGAATTCCGCTGACGTTTTAAAATGCTTCGGTACTCTTCCATTGTTCTCGGAATTCCGCTGACATATAAAAATGCTTCGGAAATCTTGCATTGTTCTCGGCATTCCGCTGACGTTTAAAAATGCTTCGGAAATCTTCCATTGTTTTCAAAATTCCGCTGACGTTTAAAAATGCTTCAGAACTCTTCCATTGTTCTCGGAATTCCGCTGACGTTTTAAAATGCTTCGGTACTCTTCCATTGTTCTCGGAATTCCGCTGACATATAAAAATGCTTCGGAAATCTTGCATTGTTCTCGGCATTCCGCTGACGTTTAAAAATGCTTCGGAACTCTTCCATTGTTCTCAGAATTCCGCTGACGTTTAAAAATGCTTCAGAACTCTTCCATTGTTCTCAGAATTCCGCTGACGTTTAAAAATGCTTCGGTACTCTTCCATTGTTCTCGGAATTCCGCTGACATATAAAAATGCTTCGGAAATCTTGCATTGTTCTCGGCATTCCGCTGACGTTTAAAAATGCTTCGGAACTCTTCAATTGTTCTCGGAATTCTGCTGAACTTTTAAAATGCTTTGGAACTCTTCCATTGCTCTCGGAATTCTGCTGAAGTTTAAAAATGCTTCAGAACTCTTCCATTGTTTTCGGAATTCTGCTGAAGTTAAAAAATGCTTCGGAACTCTTCCATTGTTCTCGGAATTCCGCTGACGTTTAATAATGCTTCGCAACTCTTTCATTGTACTCGGAATTCCGCTAACGTTTAAAAATGCTTCAGAACTCTTCCATTGTTCTCGGAATTCCGCTGACGTTTAATAATGCTTCGCAACTCTTTCATTGTTCTCGAAATTCCGCTGATGTTTAAAAATGCTTCGGAACTCTTCCATTGTTCTCGGAATTCTGTTGAAGTTTAAAAATGCTTCTAAACTCTTCCATTGTTCTCGGAATTCCGCTGACATATAAAAATGCTTCGGAAATCTTGCATTGTTCTCGGCATTCCGCTGACGTTTAAAAATGCTTCGGAACTCTCCCATTGTTCTCGGAATTCTGCTGAAGTTTAAAAATGCTTCAGAACTCTTCCATTGTTCTCAGAATTCCGCTGACATTTAAAAATGCTTCGGAAATCTTCCATTGTTTTCAAAATTCCGCTGACGTTTAAAAATGCTTCAGAACTATTCCATTGTTCTCAGAATTCTGCTGACGTTTAAAAATGCTTCGGAACTCTTCCATTGTTCTCGGAATTCCGCTGACGTTTAAAAATGCTTCACAACTCTTCCATTGTTCTCGGAATTCCGCTGACGTTTAAAAATGCTTCACAACTCTTCCATTGTTCTCGGAATTCCGCTGACTTTTAAAAATACTTCGGAAATCTTCCATTGTTTTCAAAATTCCGCTGACGCTTAAAAATGCTTCAGAACTCTTCCATTGTTCTCGGAATTCTGCTGAAGTTTAAAAATGCTTCAGAACTCTTACATTGTTCTCGGAATTCTGCTGACGTTTAAAAATGCTTCGGAATTCTTCCATTGTTCTCTGAATTCCGCTGACGTTTAAAAATGCTTCGGTACTCTTCCTTTGTTCTCGGAATTCCGCTGATATATAAAAATGCTTCGGAAATCTTGCATTGTTCTCGGCATTCCGCTGACGTTTAAAAATGCTTCGGAACTCTTCAATTGTTCTCGGAATTCTGCCGAACTTTTAAAATGCTTTGGAACTCTTCCATTGCTCTCGGAATTCTGCTGAAGTTTAAAAATGCTTCAGAACTCTTCCATTGTTCTCGGAATTCTGCTGTAGTTTAAAAATGCTTTGGAACTCTTCCATTGTTCTCGGAATTCCGCTGACGTTTAAAAATGCTTCGGAAATCTTCCATTGTTTTCAAAATTCCGCTGACGTTTAAAAATGCTTCAGAACTCTTCCATTGTTCTCGGAATTCCGCTGACGTTTTAAAATGCTTCGGTACTCTTCCATTGTTCTCGGAATTCCACTGACATATAAAAATGCTTCGGAAATCTTGCATTGTTCTCGGCATTGCGCTGACGTTTAAAAATGCTTCGGACCTCTTCCATTGTTCTCAGAATTCCGCTGACGTTTAAAAATGATTCGGAAATCTTCCACTGTTTTCAAAATTCCGCTGACGTTTAAAAATGCTTCAGAACTCTTCCATTGTTCTCGGTATTCCGCTGACGTTTAAAAATGCTTTGGAACTCTTCCATTATTCTCGGAATTATGCTGAAGTTTAAAAATGCTTCGGAACTCTTCCATTGTTCTCAGAATTCCGCTGACGTTTAAAAATGCTTCGGTACTCTTCCATTGTTCTCGGAATTCCGCTGACATATAAAAATGCTTCGGAAATCTTGCATTGTTCTCGGCATTCCGCTGACGTTTAAAAATGCTTCGGAACTCTTCAATTGTTCTCGGAATTCTGCTGAACTTTTAAAATGCTTAGGAACACTTCCATTGCTCTCGGAATTCTGCTGAAGTTTAAAAATGCTTCAGAACTCTTCCATTGTTTTCGGAATTCTGCTGAAGTTTAAAAATGCTTCGGAACTCTTCCATTGTTCTCAGAATTCCACTGACGTTTAAAAATGCTTCGGAAATCTTCCATTGTTTTCAAAATTCCGCTGACGCTTAAAAATGCTTCAGAACTCTTCCATTGTTCTCGGGATTCCGCTGACGTTTAATAATGCTTCGCAACTCTTTCATTGTACTCGGAATTCCACTAACGTTTAAAAATGCTTCAGAACTCTTCCATTGTTCTCGGAATTCCGCTGACGTTTAATAATGCTTCGCAACTCTTTCATTGTTCTCGGAATTCCGCTGACGTTTAAAAATGCTTCGGAACTCTTCCATTGTTCTCGGAATTCCGTTGAAGTTTAAAAATGCTTCGAAACTCTTCCATTGTTCTCGGAATTCTGCTGAAGTTTAAAAATGCTTCGGAACTCTTCCATTGTTCTCGGAATTCCGCTGACATATAAAAATGCTTTGAAAATCTTGCATTGTTCTCGGCATTCCGCTGACGTTTAAAATTGCTTCGGAACTCTTCAATTGTTCTCGGAATTCTGTTGAACTTTTAAAATGCTTTGGAACTCTTCCATTGCTCTCGGAATTCTGCTGAAGTTTAAAAATGCTTCAGAACTCTTACATTGTTCTCGGAATTCTGCTGACGTTTAAAAATGTTTCGGAACTCTACCATTGTTCTCGGAATTCCGTTGAAGTTTAAAAATGCTTCGAAACTCTTCCATTGTTATCGGAATTCTGCTGAAGTTTAAAAATGCTTCGGAACTCTTCCATTGTTCTCGGAATTCCGCTGATGTTTAAAAATGCTTCGCAACTCTTTCATTGTTCTCGGAATTCCACTGACGTTTAAAAATGCTTCGGAAATCTTCCATTGTTTTCAAAATTCCGCTGACGCTTAAAAATGCTTCAGAACTCTTCCATTGTTCTCGGAATTCCGCTGACGTTTAATAATGCTTCGCAACTCTTTCATTGTACTCGGAATTCCGCTAACATTTAAAAATGCTTCAGAACTCTTCCATTGTTCTCGGAATTCCGCTGACGTTTAATAATGCTTCGCAACTCTTTCATTGTTCTCGGAATTCCGCTGATGTTTAAAAATGCTTCGGAACTCTTCCATTGTTCTCGGAATTCTGTTGAAGTTTAAAAATGCTTCTAAACTCTTCCATTGTTCTCGGAATTCCACTGACATATAAAAATGCTTTGGAAATCTTGCATTGTTCTCGGCATTCCGCTGACGTTTAAAAATGCTTCAGAACTCTTCCATTGTTCTCGGAATTCTGCTGAAGTTTAAAAATGCTTCAGAACTCTTCCATTGTTCTCAGAATTCCGCTGACGTTTAAAAATGCTTCGGAAATCTTCCATTGTTTTCAAAATTCCGCTGACGTTTAAAAATGCTTCAGAACTATTCCATTGTTCTCAGAATTCTGCTGATGTTTAAAAATGCTTCGGAACTTCTCCATTGTTCTCGGAATTCCGCTGACGTTTAAAAATGCTTCACAACTCTTCCATTGTTCTCGGAATTCCGCTGACGTTTAAAAATGCTTCACAACTCTTCCATTGTTCTCGGAATTCCGCTGACTTTTAAAAATGCTTCGGAAATCTTCCATTGTTTTCAAAATTCCGCTGACGCTTAAAAATGCTTCAGAACTCTTCCATTGTTCTCGGAATTCTGCTGAAGTTTAAAAATGCTTCAGAACTCTTACATTGTTCTCGGAATTCTGCTGACGTTTAAAAATGCTTCGGAACTCTTCCATTGTTCTCTGAATTCCGCTGACGTTTAAAAATGCTTCGGTACTCTTCCTTTGTTCTCGGAATTCCGCTGACATATAAAAATGCTTCGGAAATCTTGCATTGTTCTCGTCATTCCGCTGACGTTTAAAAATGCTTCGGAACTCTTCAATTGTTCTCGGAATTCTGCCGAACTTTTAAAATGCTTTGGAACTCTTCCATTGCTCTCGGAATTCTGCTGAAGTTTAAAAATGCTTCAGAACTCTTCCATTGTTCTCGGAATTCTGCTGTAGTTTAAAAATGCTTCGGAACTCTTCCATTGTTCTCGGAATTCCGCTGACATTTAAAAATGCTTCGGAAATCTTCCATTGTTTTCAAAATTCCGCTGACGTTTAAAAATGCTTCAGAACTCTTCCATTGTTCTCGGAATTCCGCTGACGTTTTAAAATGCTTCGGTACTCTTCCATTGTTCTCGGAATTCCGCTGACATATAAAAATGCTTCGGAAATCTTGCATTGTTCTCGGCATTCCGCTGACGTTTAAAAATGCTTCGGAACTCTTCCATTGTTCTCAGAATTCCGCTGACGTTTAAAAATGCTTCGGAAATCTTCCATTGTTTTCAAAATTCCGCTGACGTTTAAAAATGCTTCAGAACTCTTCCATTGTTCTCGGAATTCCGCTGACGTTTAAAAATGCTTTGGAACTCTTCCATTATTCTCGGAATTCTGCTGAAGTTTAAAAATGCTTCGGAACTCTTCCATTGTTCTCAGAATTCCGCTGACGTTTAAAAATGCTTCGGTACTCTTCCATTGTTCTCGGAATTCCGCTGACATATAAAACTGCTTCGGAAATCTTGCATTGTTCTCGGCATTCCGCTGACGCTTAAAAATGCTTCATAACTCTTCCATTGTTCTCGGAATTCCGCTGATGTTTAATAATGCTTCGCAACTCTTTCATTGTACTCGGAATTCCGCTAACATTTAAAAATGCTTCAGAACTCTTCCATTGTTCTCGGAATTCCGCTGACGTTTAATAATGCTTCGCAACTCTTTCATTGTTCTCGGAATTCCGCTGATGTTTAAAAATGCTTCGGAACTCTTCCATTGTTCTCGGAATTCTGTTGAAGTTTAAAAATGCTTCTAAACTCTTCCATTGTTCTCGGAATTCCACTGACATATAAAAATGCTTTGGAAATCTTGCATTGTTCTCGGCATTCCGCTGACGTTTAAAAATGCTTCAGAACTCTTCCATTGTTCTCGGAATTCTGCTGAAGTTTAAAAATGCTTCAGAACTCTTCCATTGTTCTCAGAATTCCGCTGACGTTTAAAAATGCTTCGGAAATCTTCCATTGTTTTCAAAATTCCGCTGACGTTTAAAAATGCTTCAGAACTATTCCATTGTTCTCAGAATTCTGCTGATGTTTAAAAATGCTTCGGAACTTCTCCATTGTTCTCAGAATTCCGCTGACGTTTAAAAATGCTTCACAACTCTTCCATTGTTCTCGGAATTCCGCTGACGTTTAAAAATGCTTCACAACTCTTCCATTGTTCTCGGAATTCCGCTGACTTTTAAAAATGCTTCGGAAATCTTCCATTGTTTTCAAAATTCCGCTGACGCTTAAAAATGCTTCAGAACTCTTCCATTGTTCTCGGAATTCTGCTGAACTTTTAAAATGCTTTGGAACTCTTCCATTGCTCTCGGAATTCTGCTGAAGTTTAAAAATGCTTCAGAACTCTTCCATTGTTTTCGGAATTCTGCTGAAGTTTAAAAATGCTTCGGAACTCTTCCATTGTTCTCAGAATTCCACTGACGTTTAAAAATGCTTCGGAAATCTTCCATTGTTTTCAAAATTCCGCTGACGCTTAAAAATGCTTCAGAACTCTTCCATTGTTCTCGAAATTCCGCTGACGTTTAATAATGCTTTGCAACTCTTTCATTGTACTCGGAATTCCGCTAACGTTTAAAAATGCTTCAGAACTCTTCCATTGTTCTCGGAATTCTGCTGACGTTTAAAAATGCTTCGGAACTCTTCCATTGTTCTCTGAATTCCGCTGACGTTTAAAAATGCTTCGGTACTCTTCCTTTGTTCTCGGAATTCCGCTGACATATAAAAATGCTTCGGAAATCTTGCATTGTTCTCGTCATTCCGCTGACGTTTAAAAATGCTTCGGAACTCTTCAATTGTTCTCGGAATTCTGCCGAACTTTTAAAATGCTTTGGAACTCTTCCATTGCTCTCGGAATTCTGCTGAAGTTTAAAAATGCTTCAGAACTCTTCCATTGTTCTCGGAATTCTGCTGTAGTTTAAAAATGCTTCGGAACTCTTCCATTGTTCTCGGAATTCCGCTGACGTTTAAAAATGCTTCGGAAATCTTCCATTGTTTTCAAAATTCCGCTGACGTTTAAAAATGCTTCAGAACTCTTCCATTGTTCTCGGAATTCCGCTGACGTTTTAAAATGCTTCGGTACTCTTCCATTGTTCTCGGAATTCCGCTGACATATAAAAATGCTTCGGAAATCTTGCATTGTTCTCGGCATTCCGCTGACGTTTAAAAATGCTTCGGAACTCTTCCATTGTTCTCAGAATTCCGCTGACGTTTAAAAATGCTTCGGAAATCTTCCATTGTTTTCAAAATTCCGCTGACGTTTAAAAATGCTTCAGAACTCTTCCATTGTTCTCGGACTTCCGCTGACGTTTAAAAATGCTTTGGAACTCTTCCATTATTCTCGGAATTCTGCTGAAGTTTAAAAATGCTTCGGAACTCTTCCATTGTTCTCAGAATTCCGCTGACGTTTAAAAATGCTTCGGTACTCTTCCATTGTTCTCGGAATTCCGCTGACATATAAAAATGCTTCGGAAATCTTGCATTGTTCTCGGCATTCCGCTGACGTTTAAAAATGCTTCGGAACTCTTCAATTGTTCTCGGAATTCTGCTGAACTTTTAAAATGCTTTGGAACTCTTCCATTGCTCTCGGAATTCTGCTGAAGTTTAAAAATGCTTCAGAACTCTTCCATTGTTTTCGGAATTCTGCTGAAGTTTAAAAATGCTTCGGAACTCTTCCATTGTTCTCAGAATTCCACTGACGTTTAGAAATGCTTCGGAAATCTTCCATTGTTTTCAAAATTCCGCTGACGCTTAAAAATGCTTCAGAACTCTTCCACTGTTCTCGGAATTCCGCTGACGTTTAATAATGCTTCGCAACTTTTTCATTGTTCTCGGAATTCCGCTGACGGTTAAAAATGCTTCGGAACTCTTCCATTGTTCTCGGAATTCCGTTGAAGTTTAAAAATGCTTCGAAACTCTTCCATTGTTCTCGGAATTCTGCTGAAGTTTAAAAATGCTTCAGAACTCTTCCATTGTTCTCGGAATTCCGCTGACATTTAATAATGCTTCGCAACTCTTTCATTGTTCTCGGAATTCCGCTGACGTTTAAAAATGCTTCGGAACTCTTCCATTGTTCTCGGAATTCCGCTGACGTTTAAAAATGCTTCACAACTCTTCCATTGTTCTCGGAATTCCGCTGACGTTTAAAAATGCTTCAAAACTCTTCCATTGTTCTCGGAATTCCGCTGACTTTTAAAAATGCTTCGGAAATCTTCCATTGTTTTCAAAATTCCGCTGACGCTTAAAAATGCTTCAGAACTCTTCCATTGTTCTCGGAATTCTGCTGACGTTTAATAATGCTTCGCAACTCTTTCATTGTTCTCGGAATTCCACTGACGCTTAAAAATGCTTCGGAACTCATCCATTGTTCTCGGAATTCCGTTGAAGTTTAAAAATGCTTCGAAACTCTTCCATTGTTCTCGGAATTCCGCTGACATATAAAAATGCTTCGGAAATCTTGCATTGTTCTCGGCATTCCGCTGACGTTTAAAAATGCTTCGGAAGTCTTCCATTGCTCTCGGAATTCTGCTGAAGTTTAAAAATGTTTCAGAACTCTTACATTGTTCTCAGAATTCAGCTGAAGTTTAAAAATGCTTCGGAACTCTTCCATTGTTCTCGGAATTCTGCTGAAGTTTAAAAATGCTACGTAACTCTTCCATTGTTCTCAGAATTCCGCTGACGTTTAAAAATGCTTCGGAAATCTTCCATTGTTTTCAAAATTCCGCTGACGTTTAAAAATGCTTCAGAACTCTTCCATTGTTCTCGGAATTCCGCTGACGTTTAATAATGCTTCGCAACTCTTTCATTGTACTCGGAATTCCACTAACGTTTAAAAATGCTTCAGAATTCTTCAATTGTTCTCGGAATTCTGCTGAACTTTTAAAATGCTTTGGAACTCTTCCATTGCTCTCGGAATTCTGCTGAAGTTTAAAAATGCTTCGGAACTCTTCCATTGTTCTCGGAATTCTGCTGAAGTTTAAAAATGCTTCGGAACTCTTCCATTGTTCTCGGAATTCCGTTGAAGTTTAAAAATGCTTCGAAACTCTTCCATTGTTCTCGGAATTCTGCTGAAGTTTAAAAATGCTTCGGAACTCTTCCATTGTTCTCAGAATTCCGCTAACGTTTAAAAATGCTTCGGAAATCTTCCATTGTTTTCAAAATTCCGCAGACGCTTAAAAATGCTTCAGAACTCTTCCATTGTTCTCGGAATTCCGCTGACGTTTAATAATGCTTCGCAACTCTTTCATTGTACTCGGAATTCCGCTAACGTTTAAAAATGCTTCGGAACTCTTCCATTGTTCTCGGAATTCCGTTGAAGTTTAAAAATGCTTCGAAACTCTTCCATTGTTCTGGGAATTCTGCTGAAGTTTAAAAATGCTTCAGAACTCTTCCATTTTTCTCGGAATTCCGCTGACGTTTAATAATGCTTCGCAACTCTTTCATTGTTCTCGGCATTCCGCTGATGTTTAAAAATGCTTCGGAACTCTTCCATTGTTCTCGGAATTCTGTTGAAGTTTAAAAATGCTTCTAAACTCTTCCATTGTTCTCGGAATTCCGCTGACATATAAAAATGCTTCGGAAATCTTGCATTGTTCTCGGCATTCCGCTGACGTTTAAAAATGCTTCGGAACTCTTCCATTGTTCTCGGAATTCCGCTGACGTTTAAAAATGCTTCACAACTCTTCCATTGTTCTCGGAATTCCGCTGACTTTTAAAAATACTTCGAAACTCTTCCATTGTTCTCCAAATTCCGCTGAAGTTTAAAAATGCTTCGGAACCCTTCCATTGTTCTCGGAATTCTGCTGAAGTTTAAAAATGCTTCGGAACTCTTCCATTGTTCTCAGAATTCTGCTGACGTTTAAAAATGCTTCGGAACTCTTCCATTGTTCTCGGAATTCCGCTGAAGTTTAAAAATGCTTCAAATCTCTTACATTGTTCTCGGAATTCCGCTGAAGTTTAAAAATGCTTCGGAACTCTTCCATTGTTCTCGGAATTCTGCTGAAGTTTAAAAATGCTTCAGAACTCTTCCATTGTTCTCAGAATTCCGCTGACGTTTAAAAATGCTTCGGAAATCTTCAATTGTTTTCAAAATTCCGCTGACGTTTAAAAATGCTTCACAACTCTTCCATTGTTCTCGGAATTCCGCTGACGTTTAAAAATGCTTCACAACTCTTCCATTGTTCTCGGAATTCCGCTGACTTTTAAAAATGCTTCGGAAATCTTCCATTGTTTTCAAAATTCCGCTGACGCTTAAAAATGCTTCAGAACTCTTCCATTGTTCTCGGAATTCTGCTGACGTTTAAAAATGCTTCGGAACTCTTCCATTGTTCTCTGAATTCCGCTGACGTTTAAAAATGCTTCGGTACTCTTCCTTTGTTCTCGGAATTCCGCTGACATATAAAAATGCTTCGGAAATCTTGCATTGTTCTCGTCATTCCGCTGACGTTTAAAAATGCTTCGGAACTCTTCAATTGTTCTCGGAATTCTGCCGAACTTTTAAAATGCTTTGGAACTCTTCCATTGCTCTCGGAATTCTGCTGAAGTTTAAAAATGCTTCAGAACTCTTCCATTGTTCTCGGAATTCTGCTGTAGTTTAAAAATGCTTCGGAACTCTTCCATTGTTCTCGGAATTCCGCTGACGTTTAAAAATGCTTCGGAAATCTTCCATTGTTTTCAAAATTCCGCTGACGTTTAAAAATGCTTCAGAACTCTTCCATTGTTCTCGGAATTCCGCTGACGTTTTAAAATGCTTCGGTACTCTTCCATTGTTCTCGGAATTCCGCTGACATATAAAAATGCTTCGGAAATCTTGCATTGTTCTCGGCATTCCGCTGACGTTTAAAAATGCTTCGGAACTCTTCCATTGTTCTCAGAATTCCGCTGACGTTTAAAAATGCTTCGGAAATCTTCCATTGTTTTCAAAATTCCGCTGACGTTTAAAAATGCTTCAGAACTCTTCCATTGTTCTCGGAATTCCGCTGACGTTTAAAAATGCTTTGGAACTCTTCCATTATTCTCGGAATTCTGCTGAAGTTTAAAAATGCTTCGGAACTCTTCCATTGTTCTCAGAATTCCGCTGACGTTTAAAAATGCTTCGGTACTCTTCCATTGTTCTCGGAATTCCGCTGACATATAAAAATGCTTCGGAAATCTTGCATTGTTCTCGGCATTCCGCTGACGTTTAAAAATGCTTCGGAACTCTTCAATTGTTCTCGGAATTCTGCTGAACTTTTAAAATGCTTTGGAACTCTTCCATTGCTCTCGGAATTCTGCTGAAGTTTAAAAATGCTTCAGAACTCTTCCATTGTTTTCGGAATTCTGCTGAAGTTTAAAAATGCTTCGGAACTCTTCCATTGTTCTCAGAATTCCACTGACGTTTAAAAATGCTTCGGAAATCTTCCATTGTTTTCAAAATTCCGCTGACGCTTAAAAATGCTTCAGAACTCTTCCATTGTTCTCGGAATTCCGCTGACGTTTAAAAATGCTTCGGAACTCTTCCATTGTTCTCGGAATTCCGCTGACGTTTAAAAATGCTTCACAACTCTTCCATTGTTCTCGGAATTCCGCTGACGTTTAAAAATGCTTCAAAACTCTTCCATTGTTCTCGGAATTCCGCTGACTTTTAAAAATGCTTCGGAAATCTTCCATTGTTTTCAAAATTCCGCTGACGCTTAAAAATGCTTCAGAACTCTTCCATTGTTCTCGGAATTCTGCTGACGTTTAATAATGCTTCGCAACTCTTTCATTGTTCTCGGAATTCCACTGACGTTTAAAAATGCTTCGGAACTCATCCATTGTTCTCGGAATTCCGTTGAAGTTTAAAAATGCTTCGAAACTCTTCCATTGTTCTCGGAATTCCGCTGACATATTAAAATGCTTCGGAAATCTTGCATTGTTCTCGGCATTCCGCTGACGTTTAAAAATGCTTCGGAACTCTTCCATTGCTCTCGGAATTCTGCTGAAGTTTAAAAATGTTTCAGAACTCTTCCATTGTTCTCAGAATTCAGCTGAAGTTTAAAAATGCTTCGGAACTCTTCCATTGTTCTCGGAATTCTGCTGAAGTTTAAAAATGCTACGTAACTCTTCCATTGTTCTCAGAATTCCGCTGACGTTTAAAAATGCTTCGGAAATCTTCCATTGTTTTCAAAATTCCGCTGACGTTTAAAAATGCTTCAGAACTCTTCCATTGTTCTCGGAATTCCGCTGACGTTTAATAATGCTTCGGAACTCTTTCATTGTACTCGGAATTCCGCTAACGTTTAAAAATGCTTCAGAATTCTTCAATTGTTCTCGGAATTCTGCTGAACTTTTAAAATGCTTTGGAACTCTTCCATTGCTCTCGGAATTCTGCTGAAGTTTAAAAATGCTTCGGAACTCTTCCATTGTTCTCGGAATTCTGCTGAAGTTTAAAAATGCTTCGGAACTCTTCCATTGTTCTCGGAATTCCGTTGAAGTTTAAAAATGCTTCGAAACTCTTCCATTGTTCTCGGAATTCTGCTGAAGTTTAAAAATGCTTCGGAACTCTTCCATTGTTCTCAGAATTCCGCTAACGTTTAAAAATGCTTCGGAAATCTTCCATTGTTTTCAAAATTCCGCTGACGTTTAAAAATGCTTCAGAACTCTTCCATTGTTCTCGGACTTCCGCTGACGTTTAAAAATGCTTTGGAACTCTTCCATTATTCTCGGAATTCTGCTGAAGTTTAAAAATGCTTCGGAACTCTTCCATTGTTCTCAGAATTCCGCTGACGTTTAAAAATGCTTCGGTACTCTTCCATTGTTCTCGGAATTCCGCTGACATATAAAAATGCTTCGGAAATCTTGCATTGTTCTCGGCATTCCGCTGACGTTTAAAAATGCTTCGGAACTCTTCAATTGTTCTCGGAATTCTGCTGAACTTTTAAAATGCTTTGGAACTCTTCCATTGCTCTCGGAATTCTGCTGAAGTTTAAAAATGCTTCAGAACTCTTCCATTGTTTTCGGAATTCTGCTGAAGTTTAAAAATGCTTCGGAACTCTTCCATTGTTCTCAGAATTCCACTGACGTTTAGAAATGCTTCGGAAATCTTCCATTGTTTTCAAAATTCCGCTGACGCTTAAAAATGCTTCAGAACTCTTCCACTGTTCTCGGAATTCCGCTGACGTTTAATAATGCTTCGCAACTTTTTCATTGTTCTCGGAATTCCGCTGACGGTTAAAAATGCTTCGGAACTCTTCCATTGTTCTCGGAATTCCGTTGAAGTTTAAAAATGCTTCGAAACTCTTCCATTGTTCTCGGAATTCTGCTGAAGTTTAAAAATGCTTCAGAACTCTTCCATTGTTCTCGGAATTCCGCTGACATTTAATAATGCTTCGCAACTCTTTCATTGTTCTCGGAATTCCGCTGACGTTTAAAAATGCTTCGGAACTCTTCCATTGTTCTCGGAATTCCGCTGACGTTTAAAAATGCTTCACAACTCTTCCATTGTTCTCGGAATTCCGCTGACGTTTAAAAATGCTTCAAAACTCTTCCATTGTTCTCGGAATTCCGCTGACTTTTAAAAATGCTTCGGAAATCTTCCATTGTTTTCAAAATTCCGCTGACGCTTAAAAATGCTTCAGAACTCTTCCATTGTTCTCGGAATTCTGCTGACGTTTAATAATGCTTCGCAACTCTTTCATTGTTCTCGGAATTCCACTGACGCTTAAAAATGCTTCGGAACTCATCCATTGTTCTCGGAATTCCGTTGAAGTTTAAAAATGCTTCGAAACTCTTCCATTGTTCTCGGAATTCCGCTGACATATAAAAATGCTTCGGAAATCTTGCATTGTTCTCGGCATTCCGCTGACGTTTAAAAATGCTTCGGAAGTCTTCCATTGCTCTCGGAATTCTGCTGAAGTTTAAAAATGTTTCAGAACTCTTACATTGTTCTCAGAATTCAGCTGAAGTTTAAAAATGCTTCGGAACTCTTCCATTGTTCTCGGAATTCTGCTGAAGTTTAAAAATGCTACGTAACTCTTCCATTGTTCTCAGAATTCCGCTGACGTTTAAAAATGCTTCGGAAATCTTCCATTGTTTTCAAAATTCCGCTGACGTTTAAAAATGCTTCAGAACTCTTCCATTGTTCTCGGAATTCCGCTGACGTTTAATAATGCTTCGCAACTCTTTCATTGTACTCGGAATTCCACTAACGTTTAAAAATGCTTCAGAATTCTTCAATTGTTCTCGGAATTCTGCTGAACTTTTAAAATGCTTTGGAACTCTTCCATTGCTCTCGGAATTCTGCTGAAGTTTAAAAATGCTTCGGAACTCTTCCATTGTTCTCGGAATTCTGCTGAAGTTTAAAAATGCTTCGGAACTCTTCCATTGTTCTCGGAATTCCGTTGAAGTTTAAAAATGCTTCGAAACTCTTCCATTGTTCTCGGAATTCTGCTGAAGTTTAAAAATGCTTCGGAACTCTTCCATTGTTCTCAGAATTCCGCTAACGTTTAAAAATGCTTCGGAAATCTTCCATTGTTTTCAAAATTCCGCAGACGCTTAAAAATGCTTCAGAACTCTTCCATTGTTCTCGGAATTCCGCTGACGTTTAATAATGCTTCGCAACTCTTTCATTGTACTCGGAATTCCGCTAACGTTTAAAAATGCTTCGGAACTCTTCCATTGTTCTCGGAATTCCGTTGAAGTTTAAAAATGCTTCGAAACTCTTCCATTGTTCTGGGAATTCTGCTGAAGTTTAAAAATGCTTCAGAACTCTTCCATTTTTCTCGGAATTCCGCTGACGTTTAATAATGCTTCGCAACTCTTTCATTGTTCTCGGAATTCCGCTGATGTTTAAAAATGCTTCGGAACTCTTCCATTGTTCTCGGAATTCTGTTGAAGTTTAAAAATGCTTCTAAACTCTTCCATTGTTCTCGGAATTCCGCTGACATATAAAAATGCTTCGGAAATCTTGCATTGTTCTCGGCATTCCGCTGACGTTTAAAAATGCTTCGGAACTCTTCCATTGTTCTCGGAATTCCGCTGACGTTTAAAAATGCTTCACAACTCTTCCATTGTTCTCGGAATTCCGCTGACTTTTAAAAATACTTCGAAACTCTTCCATTGTTCTCCAAATTCCGCTGAAGTTTAAAAATGCTTCGGAACCCTTCCATTGTTCTCGGAATTCTGCTGAAGTTTAAAAATGCTTCGGAACTCTTCCATTGTTCTCAGAATTCTGCTGACGTTTAAAAATGCTTCGGAACTCTTCCATTGTTCTCGGAATTCCGCTGAAGTTTAAAAATGCTTCAAATCTCTTACATTGTTCTCGGAATTCCGCTGAAGTTTAAAAATGCTTCGGAACTCTTCCATTGTTCTCGGAATTCTGCTGAAGTTTAAAAATGCTTCAGAACTCTTCCATTGTTCTCAGAATTCCGCTGACGTTTAAAAATGCTTCGGAAATCTTCAATTGTTTTCAAAATTCCGCTGACGTTTAAAAATGCTTCAGAACTATTCCATTGTTCTCAGAATTCTGCTGACGTTTAAAAATGCTTCGGAACTCTTCCATTGTTCTCGGAATTCCGCTGACGTTTAAAAATGCTTCACAACTCTTCCATTGTTCTCGGAATTCCGCTGACGTTTAAAAATGCTTCACAACTCTTCCATTGTTCTCGGAATTCCGCTGACGTTTAAAAATGCTTCACAACTCTTCCATTGTTCTCGGAATTCCGCTGACTTTTAAAAATGCTTCGGAAATCTTCCATTGTTTTCAAAATTCCGCTGACGCTTAAAAATGCTTCAGAACTCTTCCATTGTTCTCGGAATTCTGCTGACGTTTAAAAATGCTTCGGAACTCTTCCATTGTTCTCTGAATTCCGCTGACGTTTAAAAATGCTTCGGTACTCTTCCTTTGTTCTCGGAATTCCGCTGACATATAAAAATGCTTCGGAAATCTTGCATTGTTCTCGTCATTCCGCTGACGTTTAAAAATGCTTCGGAACTCTTCAATTGTTCTCGGAATTCTGCCGAACTTTTAAAATGCTTTGGAACTCTTCCATTGCTCTCGGAATTCTGCTGAAGTTTAAAAATGCTTCAGAACTCTTCCATTGTTCTCGGAATTCTGCTGTAGTTTAAAAATGCTTCGGAACTCTTCCATTGTTCTCGGAATTCCGCTGACGTTTAAAAATGCTTCGGAAATCTTCCATTGTTTTCAAAATTCCGCTGACGTTTAAAAATGCTTCAGAACTCTTCCATTGTTCTCGGAATTCCGCTGACGTTTTAAAATGCTTCGGTACTCTTCCATTGTTCTCGGAATTCCGCTGACATATAAAAATGCTTCGGAAATCTTGCATTGTTCTCGGCATTCCGCTGACGTTTAAAAATGCTTCGGAACTCTTCCATTGTTCTCAGAATTCCGCTGACGTTTAAAAATGCTTCGGAAATCTTCCATTGTTTTCAAAATTCCGCTGACGTTTAAAAATGCTTCAGAACTCTTCCATTGTTCTCGGAATTCCGCTGACGTTTAAAAATGCTTTGGAACTCTTCCATTATTCTCGGAATTCTGCTGAAGTTTAAAAATGCTTCGGAACTCTTCCATTGTTCTCAGAATTCCGCTGACGTTTAAAAATGCTTCGGTACTCTTCCATTGTTCTCGGAATTCCGCTGACATATAAAAATGCTTCGGAAATCTTGCATTGTTCTCGGCATTCCGCTGACGTTTAAAAATGCTTCGGAACTCTTCAATTGTTCTCGGAATTCTGCTGAACTTTTAAAATGCTTTGGAACTCTTCCATTGCTCTCGGAATTCTGCTGAAGTTTAAAAATGCTTCAGAACTCTTCCATTGTTTTCGGAATTCTGCTGAAGTTTAAAAATGCTTCGGAACTCTTCCATTGTTCTCAGAATTCCACTGACGTTTAAAAATGCTTCGGAAATCTTCCATTGTTTTCAAAATTCCGCTGACGCTTAAAAATGCTTCAGAACTCTTCCATTGTTCTCGGAATTCCGCTGACGTTTAAAAATGCTTCGGAACTCTTCCATTGTTCTCGGAATTCCGCTGACGTTTAAAAATGCTTCACAACTCTTCCATTGTTCTCGGAATTCCGCTGACGTTTAAAAATGCTTCAAAACTCTTCCATTGTTCTCGGAATTCCGCTGACTTTTAAAAATGCTTCGGAAATCTTCCATTGTTTTCAAAATTCCGCTGACGCTTAAAAATGCTTCAGAACTCTTCCATTGTTCTCGGAATTCTGCTGACGTTTAATAATGCTTCGCAACTCTTTCATTGTTCTCGGAATTCCACTGACGTTTAAAAATGCTTCGGAACTCATCCATTGTTCTCGGAATTCCGTTGAAGTTTAAAAATGCTTCGAAACTCTTCCATTGTTCTCGGAATTCCGCTGACATATTAAAATGCTTCGGAAATCTTGCATTGTTCTCGGCATTCCGCTGACGTTTAAAAATGCTTCGGAACTCTTCCATTGCTCTCGGAATTCTGCTGAAGTTTAAAAATGTTTCAGAACTCTTCCATTGTTCTCAGAATTCAGCTGAAGTTTAAAAATGCTTCGGAACTCTTCCATTGTTCTCGGAATTCTGCTGAAGTTTAAAAATGCTACGTAACTCTTCCATTGTTCTCAGAATTCCGCTGACGTTTAAAAATGCTTCGGAAATCTTCCATTGTTTTCAAAATTCCGCTGACGTTTAAAAATGCTTCAGAACTCTTCCATTGTTCTCGGAATTCCGCTGACGTTTAATAATGCTTCGGAACTCTTTCATTGTACTCGGAATTCCGCTAACGTTTAAAAATGCTTCAGAATTCTTCAATTGTTCTCGGAATTCTGCTGAACTTTTAAAATGCTTTGGAACTCTTCCATTGCTCTCGGAATTCTGCTGAAGTTTAAAAATGCTTCGGAACTCTTCCATTGTTCTCAGAATTCCGCTAACGTTTAAAAATGCTTCGGAAATCTTCCATTGTTTTCAAAATTCCGCTGACGCTTAAAAATGCTTCAGAACTCTTCCATTGTTCTCGGAATTCCGCTGACGTTTAATAATGCTTCGCAACTCTTTCATTGTACTCGGAATTCCGCTAACGTTTAAAAATGCTTCGGAACTCTTCCATTGTTCTCGGAATTCCGTTGAAGTTTAAAAATGCTTCGAAACTCTTCCATTGTTCTGGGAATTCTGCTGAAGTTTAAAAATGCTTCAGAACTCTTCCATTTTTCTCGGAATTCCGCTGACGTTTAATAATGCTTCGCAACTCTTTCATTGTTCTCGGAATTCCGCTGATGTTTAAAAATGCTTCTAAACTCTTCCATTGTTCTCGGAATTCCGCTGACATATAAAAATGCTTCGGAAATCTTGCATTGTTCTCGGCATTCCGCTGACGTTTAAAAATGCTTCGGAACTCTTCCATTGTTCTCGGAATTCCGCTGACGTTTAAAAATGCTTCACAACTCTTCCATTGTTCTCGGAATTCCGCTGACTTTTAAAAATACTTCGAAACTCTTCCATTGTTCTCCAAATTCCGCT
Source organism: Phyllobates terribilis (assembly GCF_046119375.1). Lineage (NCBI taxonomy): Eukaryota > Metazoa > Chordata > Amphibia > Anura > Dendrobatidae > Phyllobates > Phyllobates terribilis. The sequence goes on from NW_027362782.1 coordinate 19,363,615, forward strand.
GAAGTTTAAAAATGCTTTCGGAACCCTTCCATTGTTCTCGGAATTCTGCTGAAGTTTAAAAATGCTTCGGAACTCTTCCATTGTTCTCAGAATTCTGCTGACGTTTAAAAATGCTTCGGAACTCTTCCATTGTTCTCGGAATTCCGCTGAAGTTTAAAAATGCTTCAAATCTCTTACATTGTTCTCGGAATTCCGCTGAAGTTTAAAAATGCTTCGGAACTCTTCCATTGTTCTCGGAATTCTGCTGAAGTTTAAAAATGCTTCAGAACTCTTCCATTGTTCTCAGAATTCCGCTGACGTTTAAAAATGCTTCGGAAATCTTCCATTGTTTTCAAAATTCCGCTGACGTTTAAAAATGCTTCAGAACTCTTCCATTGTTCTCGGAATTCCGCTGACGTTTCAAAATGCTTCGGAACTCTTCAATTGTTCTGGGAATTCTGCTGAACTTTTAAAATGCTTTGGAACTCTTCCATTGCTCTCGGAATTCTGCTGAAGTTTAAAAATGCTTCAGAACTCTTCCATTGTTTTCGGAATTCTGCTGAAGTTTAAAAATGCTTCGGAACTCTTCCATTGTTCTCAGAATTCCACTGACGTTTAAAAATGCTTCGGAAATCTTCCATTGTTTTCAAAATTCCGCTGACACTTAAAAATGCTTCAGAACTCTTCCATTGTTCTCGGAATTCCGCTGACGTTTAATAATGCTTCGCAACTCTTTCATTGTTCTCGGAATTCCGCTGACGTTTAAAAATGCTTCGGAACTCTTCCATTGTTCTCGGAATTCCGTTGAAGTTTAAAAATGCTTCGAAACTCTTCCATTGTTCTCGGAATTCTGCTGAAGTTTAAAAATGCTTCGGAACTCTTCCATTGTTCTCGGAATTCCGCTGACATATAAAAATGCTTTGAAAATCTTGCATTGTTCTCGGCATTCCGCTGACGTTTAAAATTGCTTCGGAACTCTTCAATTGTTCTCGGAATTCTGTTGAACTTTTAAAATGCTTTGGAACTCTTCCATTGCTCTCGGAATTCTGCTGAAGTTTAAAAATGCTTCAGAACTCTTCCATTGTTTTCGGAATTCTGCTGAAGTTTAAAAATGCTTCGGAACTCTTCCATTGTTCTCAGAATTCCACTGACGTTTAAAAATGCTTCGGAAATCTTCCATTGTTTTCAAAATTCCGCTGACGCTTAAAAATGCTTCAGAACTCTTCCATTGTTCTCGGAATTCCGCTGACGTTTAAAAATGCTTCGGAACTCTTCCATTGTTCTCGGAATTCCGCTGACGTTTAAAAATGCTTCACAACTCTTCCATTGTTCTCGGAATTCCGCTGACGTTTAAAAATGCTTCAAAACTCTTCCATTGTTCTCGGAATTCCGCTGACTTTTAAAAATGCTTCGGAAATCTTCCATTGTTTTCAAAATTCCGCTGACGCTTAAAAATGCTTCAGAACTCTTCCATTGTTCTCGGAATTCTGCTGACGTTTAATAATGCTTCGCAACTCTTTCATTGTTCTCGGAATTCCACTGACGTTTAAAAATGCTTCGGAACTCATCCATTGTTCTCGGAATTCCGTTGAAGTTTAAAAATGCTTCGAAACTCTTCCATTGTTCTCGGAATTCCGCTGACATATTAAAATGCTTCGGAAATCTTGCATTGTTCTCGGCATTCCGCTGACGTTTAAAAATGCTTCGGAACTCTTCCATTGCTCTCGGAATTCTGCTGAAGTTTAAAAATGTTTCAGAACTCTTCCATTGTTCTCAGAATTCAGCTGAAGTTTAAAAATGCTTCGGAACTCTTCCATTGTTCTCGGAATTCTGCTGAAGTTTAAAAATGCTACGTAACTCTTCCATTGTTCTCAGAATTCCGCTGACGTTTAAAAATGCTTCGGAAATCTTCCATTGTTTTCAAAATTCCGCTGACGTTTAAAAATGCTTCAGAACTCTTCCATTGTTCTCGGAATTCCGCTGACGTTTAATAATGCTTCGGAACTCTTTCATTGTACTCGGAATTCCGCTAACGTTTAAAAATGCTTCAGAATTCTTCAATTGTTCTCGGAATTCTGCTGAACTTTTAAAATGCTTTGGAACTCTTCCATTGCTCTCGGAATTCTGCTGAAGTTTAAAAATGCTTCGGAACTCTTCCATTGTTCTCGGAATTCTGCTGAAGTTTAAAAATGCTTCGGAACTCTTCCATTGTTCTCGGAATTCCGTTGAAGTTTAAAAATGCTTCGAAACTCTTCCATTGTTCTCGGAATTCTGCTGAAGTTTAAAAATGCTTCGGAACTCTTCCATTGTTCTCAGAATTCCGCTAACGTTTAAAAATGCTTCGGAAATCTTCCATTGTTTTCAAAATTCCGCTGACGCTTAAAAATGCTTCAGAACTCTTCCATTGTTCTCGGAATTCCGCTGACGTTTAATAATGCTTCGCAACTCTTTCATTGTACTCGGAATTCCGCTAACGTTTAAAAATGCTTCGGAACTCTTCCATTGTTCTCGGAATTCCGTTGAAGTTTAAAAATGCTTCGAAACTCTTCCATTGTTCTGGGAATTCTGCTGAAGTTTAAAAATGCTTCAGAACTCTTCCATTTTTCTCGGAATTCCGCTGACGTTTAATAATGCTTCGCAACTCTTTCATTGTTCTCGGAATTCCGCTGATGTTTAAAAATGCTTCGGAACTCTTCCATTGTTCTCGGAATTCTGTTGAAGTTTAAAAATGCTTCTAAACTCTTCCATTGTTCTCGGAATTCCGCTGACATATAAAAATGCTTCGGAAATCTTGCATTGTTCTCGGCATTCCGCTGACGTTTAAAAATGCTTCGGAACTCTTCCATTGTTCTCGGAATTCCGCTGACGTTTAAAAATGCTTCACAACTCTTCCATTGTTCTCGGAATTCCGCTGACTTTTAAAAATACTTCGAAACTCTTCCATTGTTCTCCAAATTCCGCTGAAGTTTAAAAATGCTTTCGGAACCCTTCCATTGTTCTCGGAATTCTGCTGAAGTTTAAAAATGCTTCGGAACTCTTCCATTGTTCTCAGAATTCTGCTGACGTTTAAAAATGCTTCGGAACTCTTCCATTGTTCTCGGAATTCCGCTGAAGTTTAAAAATGCTTCAAATCTCTTACATTGTTCTCGGAATTCCGGTGAAGTTTAAAAATGCTTCGGAACTCTTCCATTGTTCTCGGAATTCTGCTGAAGTTTAAAAATGCTTCAGAACTCTTCCATTGTTCTCAGAATTCCGCTGACGTTTAAAAATGCTTCGGAAATCTTCCATTGTTTTCAAAATTCCGCTGACGTTTAAAAATGCTTCAGAACTCTTCCATTGTTCTCGGAATTCCGCTGACGTTTCAAAATGCTTCGGAACTCTTCAATTGTTCTGGGAATTCTGCTGAACTTTTAAAATGCTTTGGAACTCTTCCATTGCTCTCGGAATTCTGCTGAAGTTTAAAAATGCTTCAGAACTCTTCCATTGTTTTCGGAATTCTGCTGAAGTTTAAAAATGCTTCGGAACTCTTCCATTGTTCTCAGAATTCCACTGACGTTTAAAAATGCTTCGGAAATCTTCCATTGTTTTCAAAATTCCGCTGACACTTAAAAATGCTTCAGAACTCTTCCATTGTTCTCGGAATTCCGCTGACGTTTAATAATGCTTCGCAACTCTTTCATTGTTCTCGGAATTCCGCTGACGTTTAAAAATGCTTCGGAACTCTTCCATTGTTCTCGGAATTCCGTTGAAGTTTAAAAATGCTTCGAAACTCTTCCATTGTTCTCGGAATTCTGCTGAAGTTTAAAAATGCTTCGGAACTCTTCCATTGTTCTCGGAATTCCGCTGACATATAAAAATGCTTTGAAAATCTTGCATTGTTCTCGGCATTCCGCTGACGTTTAAAATTGCTTCGGAACTCTTCAATTGTTCTCGGAATTCTGTTGAACTTTTAAAATGCTTTGGAACTCTTCCATTGCTCTCGGAATTCTGCTGAAGTTTAAAAATGCTTCAGAACTCTTACATTGTTCTCGGAATTCTGCTGACGTTTAAAAATGCTTCGGAACTCTACCATTGTTCTCGGAATTCCGTTGAAGTTTAAAAATGCTTCGAAACTCTTCCATTGTTATCGGAATTCTGCTGAAGTTTAAAAATGCTTCGGAACTCTTCCATTGTTCTCGGAATTCCGCTGATGTTTAAAAATGCTTCGCAACTCTTTCATTGTTCTCGGAATTCCACTGACGTTTAAAAATGCTTCGGAAATCTTCCATTGTTTTCAAAATTCCGCTGACGCTTAAAAATGCTTCAGAACTCTTCCATTGTTCTCGGAATTCCGCTGACGTTTAATAATGCTTCGCAACTCTTTCATTGTACTCGGAATTCCGCTAACATTTAAAAATGCTTCAGAACTCTTCCATTGTTCTCGGAATTCCGCTGACGTTTAATAATGCTTCGCAACTCTTTCATTGTTCTCGGAATTCCGCTGATGTTTAAAAATGCTTCGGAACTCTTCCATTGTTCTCGGAATTCTGTTGAAGTTTAAAAATGCTTCTAAACTCTTCCATTGTTCTCGGAATTCCACTGACATATAAAAATGCTTTGGAAATCTTGCATTGTTCTCGGCATTCCGCTGACGTTTAAAAATGCTTCAGAACTCTTCCATTGTTCTCGGAATTCTGCTGAAGTTTAAAAATGCTTCAGAACTCTTCCATTGTTCTCAGAATTCCGCTGACGTTTAAAAATGCTTCGGAAATCTTCCATTGTTTTCAAAATTCCGCTGACGTTTAAAAATGCTTCAGAACTATTCCATTGTTCTCAGAATTCTGCTGATGTTTAAAAATGCTTCGGAACTTCTCCATTGTTCTCGGAATTCCGCTGACGTTTAAAAATGCTTCACAACCCTTCCATTGTTCTCGGAATTCCGCTGACGTTTAAAAATGCTTCACAACTCTTCCATTGTTCTCGGAATTCCGCTGACTTTTAAAAATGCTTCGGAAATCTTCCATTGTTTTCAAAATTCCGCTGACGCTTAAAAATGCTTCAGAACTCTTCCATTGTTCTCGGAATTCTGCTGAAGTTTAAAAATGCTTCAGAACTCTTACATTGTTCTCGGAATTCTGCTGACAATTAAAAATGCTTCGGAACTCTTCCATTGTTCTCTGAATTCCGCTGACGTTTAAAAATGCTTCGGAACTCTTCAATTGTTCTCGGAATTCTGCCGAACTTTTAAAATGCTTTGGAACTCTTCCATTGCTCTCGGAATTCTGCTGAAGTTTAAAAATGCTTCAGAACTCTTCCATTGTTCTCGGAATTCTGCTGTAGTTTAAAAATGCTTCGGAACTCTTCCATTGTTCTCGGAATTCCGCTGACGTTTAAAAATGCTTCGGAAATCTTCCATTGTTTTCAAAATTCCGCTGACGTTTAAAAATGCTGCAGAACTCTTCCATTGTTCTCGGAATTCCGCTGACGTTTTAAAATGCTTCGGTACTCTTCCATTGTTCTCGGAATTCCGCTGACATATAAAAATGCTTCGGAAATCTTGCATTGTTCTCGGCATTCCGCTGACGTTTAAAAATGCTTCGGAACTCTTCCATTGTTCTCAGAATTCCGCTGACGTTTAAAAATGCTTCGGAAATCTTCCATTGTTTTCAAAATTCCGCTGACGTTTAAAAATGCTTCAGAACTCTTCCATTGTTCTCGGAATTCCGCTGACGTTTAAAAATGCTTTGGAACTCTTCCATTATTCTCGGAATTCTGCTGAAGTTTAAAAATGCTTCGGAACTCTTCCATTGTTCTCAGAATTCCGCTGACGTTTAAAAATGCTTCGGTACTCTTCCATTGTTCTCGGAATTCCGCTGACATATAAAATTGCTTCGGAAATCTTGCATTGTTCTCGGCATTCCGCTGACGTTTAAAAATGCTTCGGAACTCTTCAATTGTTCTCGGAATTCTGCTGAACTTTTAAAATGCTTTGAAACTCTTCCATTGTTATCGGAATTCTGCTGAAGTTTAAAAATGCTTCGGAACTCTTCCATTGTTCTCGGAATTCCGCTGATGTTTAAAAATGCTTCGCAACTCTTTCATTGTTCTCGGAATTCCACTGACGTTTAAAAATGCTTCGGAAATCTTCCATTGTTTTCAAAATTCCGCTGACGCTTAAAAATGCTTCAGAACTCTTCCATTGTTCTCGGAATTCCGCTGACGTTTAATAATGCTTCGCAACTCTTTCATTGTACTCGGAATTCCGCTAACATTTAAAAATGCTTCAGAACTCTTCCATTGTTCTCGGAATTCCGCTGACGTTTAATAATGCTTCGCAACTCTTTCATTGTTCTCGGAATTCCGCTGATGTTTAAAAATGCTTCGGAACTCTTCCATTGTTCTCGGAATTCTGTTGAAGTTTAAAAATGCTTCTAAACTCTTCCATTGTTCTCGGAATTCCACTGACATATAAAAATGCTTTGGAAATCTTGCATTGTTCTCGGCATTCCGCTGACGTTTAAAAATGCTTCAGAACTCTTCCATTGTTCTCGGAATTCTGCTGAAGTTTAAAAATGCTTCAGAACTCTTCCATTGTTCTCAGAATTCCGCTGACGTTTAAAAATGCTTCGGAAATCTTCCATTGTTTTCAAAATTCCGCTGACGTTTAAAAATGCTTCAGAACTATTCCATTGTTCTCAGAATTCTGCTGATGTTTTAAAATGCTTCGGTACTCTTCCATTGTTCTCGGAATTCCGCTGACATATAAAAATGCTTCGGAAATCTTGCATTGTTCTCGGCATTCCGCTGACGTTTAAAAATGCTTCGGAACTCTTCCATTGTTCTCAGAATTCCGCTGACGTTTAAAAATGCTTCGGAAATCTTCCATTGTTTTCAAAATTCCGCTGACGTTTAAAAATGCTTCAGAACTCTTCCATTGTTCTCGGAATTCCGCTGACGTTTAAAAATGCTTTGGAACTCTTCCATTATTCTCGGAATTCTGCTGAAGTTTAAAAATGCTTCGGAACTCTTCCATTGTTCTCAGAATTCCGCTGACGTTTAAAAATGCTTCGGTACTCTTCCATTGTTCTCGGAATTCCGCTGACATATAAAATTGCTTCGGAAATCTTGCATTGTTCTCGGCATTCCGCTGACGTTTAAAAATGCTTCGGAACTCTTCAATTGTTCTCGGAATTCTGCTGAACTTTTAAAATGCTTTGAAACTCTTCCATTGTTATCGGAATTCTGCTGAAGTTTAAAAATGCTTCGGAAATCTTCCATTGTTTTCAAAATTCCGCTGACGTTTAAAAATGCTTCAGAACTATTCCATTGTTCTCAGAATTCTGCTGATGTTTAAAAATGCTTCGGAACTTCTCCATTGTTCTCGGAATTCCGCTGACGTTTAAAAATGCTTCACAACTCTTCCATTGTTCTCGGAATTCCGCTGACGTTTAAAAATGCTTCACAACTCTTCCATTGTTCTCGGAATTCCGCTGACTTTTAAAAATGCTTCGGAAATCTTCCATTGTTTTCAAAATTCCGCTGACGCTTAAAAATGCTTCAGAACTCTTCCATTGTTCTCGGAATTCTGCTGAACTTTTAAAATGCTTTGGAACTCTTCCATTGCTCTCGGAATTCTGCTGAAGTTTAAAAATGCTTCAGAACTCTTCCATTGTTTTCGGAATTCTGCTGAAGTTTAAAAATGCTTCGGAACTCTTCCATTGTTCTCAGAATTCCACTGACGTTTAAAAATGCTTCGGAAATCTTCCATTGTTTTCAAAATTCCGCTGACGCTTAAAAATGCTTCAGAACTCTTCCATTGTTCTCGGAATTCCGCTGACGTTTAATAATGCTTTGCAACTCTTTCATTGTACTCGGAATTCCGCTAACGTTTAAAAATGCTTCAGAACTCTTCCATTGTTCTCGGAATTCTGCTGACGTTTAAAAATGCTTCGGAACTCTTCCATTGTTCTCTGAATTCCGCTGACGTTTAAAAATGCTTCGGTACTCTTCCTTTGTTCTCGGAATTCCGCTGACATATAAAAATGCTTCGGAAATCTTGCATTGTTCTCGTCATTCCGCTGACGTTTAAAAATGCTTCGGAACTCTTCAATTGTTCTCGGAATTCTGCCGAACTTTTAAAATGCTTTGGAACTCTTCCATTGCTCTCGGAATTCTGCTGAAGTTTAAAAATGCTTCAGAACTCTTCCATTGTTCTCGGAATTCTGCTGTAGTTTAAAAATGCTTCGGAACTCTTCCATTGTTCTCGGAATTCCGCTGACGTTTAAAAATGCTTCGGAAATCTTCCATTGTTTTCAAAATTCCGCTGACGCTTAAAAATGCTTCAGAACTCTTCCATTGTTCTCGGAATTCCGCTGACGTTTAATAATGCTTCGCAACTCTTTCATTGTACTCGGAATTCCGCTAACATTTAAAAATGCTTCAGAACTCTTCCATTGTTCTCGGAATTCCGCTGACGTTTAATAATGCTTCGCAACTCTTTCATTGTTCTCGGAATTCCGCTGATGTTTAAAAATGCTTCGGAACTCTTCCATTGTTCTCGGAATTCTGTTGAAGTTTAAAAATGCTTCTAAACTCTTCCATTGTTCTCGGAATTCCACTGACATATAAAAATGCTTTGGAAATCTTGCATTGTTCTCGGCATTCCGCTGACGTTTAAAAATGCTTCAGAACTCTTCCATTGTTCTCGGAATTCTGCTGAAGTTTAAAAATGCTTCAGAACTCTTCCATTGTTCTCAGAATTCCGCTGACGTTTAAAAATGCTTCGGAAATCTTCCATTGTTTTCAAAATTCCGCTGACGTTTAAAAATGCTTCAGAACTATTCCATTGTTCTCAGAATTCTGCTGATGTTTAAAAATGCTTCGGAACTTCTCCATTGTTCTCGGAATTCCGCTGACGTTTAAAAATGCTTCACAACTCTTCCATTGTTCTCGGAATTCCGCTGACGTTTAAAAATGCTTCACAACTCTTCCATTGTTCTCGGAATTCCGCTGACTTTTAAAAATGCTTCGGAAATCTTCCATTGTTTTCAAAATTCCGCTGACGCTTAAAAATGCTTCAGAACTCTTCCATTGTTCTCGGAATTCTGCTGAACTTTTAAAATGCTTTGGAACTCTTCCATTGCTCTCGGAATTCTGCTGAAGTTTAAAAATGCTTCAGAACTCTTCCATTGTTTTCGGAATTCTGCTGAAGTTTAAAAATGCTTCGGAACTCTTCCATTGTTCTCAGAATTCCACTGACGTTTAAAAATGCTTCGGAAATCTTCCATTGTTTTCAAAATTCCGCTGACGCTTAAAAATGCTTCAGAACTCTTCCATTGTTCTCGGAATTCCGCTGACGTTTAATAATGCTTTGCAACTCTTTCATTGTACTCGGAATTCCGCTAACGTTTAAAAATGCTTCAGAACTCTTCCATTGTTCTGGGAATTCTGCTGACGTTTAAAAATGCTTCGGAACTCTTCCATTGTTCTCTGAATTCCGCTGACGTTTAAAAATGCTTCGGTACTCTTCCTTTGTTCTCGGAATTCCGCTGACGTTTAAAAATGCTTCACAACTCTTCCATTGTTCTCGGAATTCCGCTGACTTTTAAAAATGCTTCGGAAATCTTCCATTGTTTTCAAAATTCCGCTGACGCTTAAAAATGCTTCAGAACTCTTCCATTGTTCTCGGAATTCTGCTGACGTTTAAAAATGCTTCGGAACTCTTCCATTGTTCTCTGAATTCCGCTGACGTTTAAAAATGCTTCGGTACTCTTCCTTTGTTCTCGGAATTCCGCTGACATATAAAAATGCTTCGGAAATCTTGCATTGTTCTCGTCATTCCGCTGACGTTTAAAAATGCTTCGGAACTCTTCAATTGTTCTCGGAATTCTGCCGAACTTTTAAAATGCTTTGGAACTCTTCCATTGCTCTCGGAATTCTGCTGAAGTTTAAAAATGCTTCAGAACTCTTCCATTGTTCTCGGAATTCTGCTGTAGTTTAAAAATGCTTCGGAACTCTTCCATTGTTCTCGGAATTCCGCTGACGTTTAAAAATGCTTCGGAAATCTTCCATTGTTTTCAAAATTCCGCTGACGTTTAAAAATGCTTCAGAACTCTTCCATTGTTCTCGGAATTCCGCTGACGTTTTAAAATGCTTCGGTACTCTTCCATTGTTCTCGGAATTCCGCTGACATATAAAAATGCTTCGGAAATCTTGCATTGTTCTCGGCATTCCGCTGACGTTTAAAAATGCTTCGGAACTCTTCCATTGTTCTCAGAATTCCGCTGACGTTTAAAAATGCTTCGGAAATCTTCCATTGTTTTCAAAATTCCGCTGACGTTTAAAAATGCTTCAGAACTCTTCCATTGTTCTCGGAATTCCGCTGACGTTTAAAAATGCTTTGGAACTCTTCCATTATTCTCGGAATTCTGCTGAAGTTTAAAAATGCTTCGGAACTCTTCCATTGTTCTCAGAATTCCGCTGACGTTTAAAAATGCTTCGGTACTCTTCCATTGTTCTCGGAATTCCGCTGACATATAAAAATGCTTCGGAAATCTTGCATTGTTCTCGGCATTCCGCTGACGTTTAAAAATGCTTCGGAACTCTTCAATTGTTCTCGGAATTCTGCTGAACTTTTAAAATGCTTTGGAACTCTTCCATTGCTCTCGGAATTCTGCTGAAGTTTAAAAATGCTTCAGAACTCTTCCATTGTTTTCGGAATTCTGCTGAAGTTTAAAAATGCTTCGGAACTCTTCCATTGTTCTCAGAATTCCACTGACGTTTAAAAATGCTTCGGAAATCTTCCATTGTTTTCAAAATTCCGCTGACGCTTAAAAATGCTTCAGAACTCTTCCATTGTTCTCGGAATTCCGCTGACGTTTAAAAATGCTTCAAAACTCTTCCATTGTTCTCGGAATTCCGCTGACTTTTAAAAATGCTTCGGAAATCTTCCATTGTTTTCAAAATTCCGCTGACGCTTAAAAATGCTTCAGAACTCTTCCATTGTTCTCGGAATTCTGCTGACGTTTAATAATGCTTCGCAACTCTTTCATTGTTCTCGGAATTCCACTGACGTTTAAAAATGCTTCGGAACTCATCCATTGTTCTCGGAATTCCGTTGAAGTTTAAAAATGCTTCGAAACTCTTCCATTGTTCTCGGAATTCCGCTGACATATTAAAATGCTTCGGAAATCTTGCATTGTTCTCGGCATTCCGCTGACGTTTAAAAATGCTTCGGAACTCTTCCATTGCTCTCGGAATTCTGCTGAAGTTTAAAAATGTTTCAGAACTCTTCCATTGTTCTCAGAATTCAGCTGAAGTTTAAAAATGCTTCGGAACTCTTCCATTGTTCTCGGAATTCTGCTGAAGTTTAAAAATGCTACGTAACTCTTCCATTGTTCTCAGAATTCCGCTGACGTTTAAAAATGCTTCGGAAATCTTCCATTGTTTTCAAAATTCCGCTGACGTTTAAAAATGCTTCAGAACTCTTCCATTGTTCTCGGAATTCCGCTGACGTTTAATAATGCTTCGGAACTCTTTCATTGTACTCGGAATTCCGCTAACGTTTAAAAATGCTTCAGAATTCTTCAATTGTTCTCGGAATTCTGCTGAACTTTTAAAATGCTTTGGAACTCTTCCATTGTTCTCGGAATTCTGCTGAAGTTTAAAAATGCTTCGGAACTCTTCCATTGTTCTCGGAATTCCGTTGAAGTTTAAAAATGCTTCGAAACTCTTCCATTGTTCTCGGAATTCTGCTGAAGTTTAAAAATGCTTCGGAACTCTTCCATTGTTCTCAGAATTCCGCTAACGTTTAAAAATGCTTCGGAAATCTTCCATTGTTTTCAAAATTCCGCTGACGCTTAAAAATGCTTCAGAACTCTTCCATTGTTCTCGGAATTCCGCTGACGTTTAATAATGCTTCGCAACTCTTTCATTGTACTCGGAATTCCGCTAACGTTTAAAAATGCTTCGGAACTCTTCCATTGTTCTCGGAATTCCGTTGAAGTTTAAAAATGCTTCGAAACTCTTCCATTGTTCTGGGAATTCTGCTGAAGTTTAAAAATGCTTCAGAACTCTTCCATTTTTCTCGGAATTCCGCTGACGTTTAATAATGCTTCGCAACTCTTTCATTGTTCTCGGAATTCCGCTGATGTTTAAAAATGCTTCGGAACTCTTCCATTGTTCTCGGAATTCTGTTGAAGTTTAAAAATGCTTCTAAACTCTTCCATTGTTCTCGGAATTCCGCTGACATATAAAAATGCTTCGGAAATCTTGCATTGTTCTCGGCATTCCGCTGACGTTTAAAAATGTTTCGGAACTCTTCCATTGTTCTCGGAATTCCGCTGACGTTTAAAAATGCTTCACAACTCTTCCATTGTTCTCGGAATTCCGCTGACTTTTAAAAATACTTCGAAACTCTTCCATTGTTCTCCAAATTCCGCTGAAGTTTAAAAATGCTTTCGGAACCCTTCCATTGTTCTCGGAATTCTGCTGAAGTTTAAAAATGCTTCGGAACTCTTCCATTGTTCTCAGAATTCTGCTGACGTTTAAAAATGCTTCGGAACTCTTCCATTGTTCTCGGAATTCCGCTGAAGTTTAAAAATGCTTCAAATCTCTTACATTGTTCTCGGAATTCCGCTGAAGTTTAAAAATGCTTCGGAACTCTTCCATTGTTCTCGGAATTCTGCTGAAGTTTAAAAATGCTTCAGAACTCTTCCATTGTTCTCAGAATTCCGCTGACGTTTAAAAATGCTTCGGAAATCTTCCATTGTTTTCAAAATTCCGCTGACGTTTAAAAATGCTTCAGAACTCTTCCATTGTTCTCGGAATTCCGCTGACGTTTCAAAATGCTTCGGAACTCTTCAATTGTTCTGGGAATTCTGCTGAACTTTTAAAATGCTTTGGAACTCTTCCATTGCTCTCGGAATTCTGCTGAAGTTTAAAAATGCTTCAGAACTCTTCCATTGTTTTCGGAATTCTGCTGAAGTTTAAAAATGCTTCGGAACTCTTCCATTGTTCTCAGAATTCCACTGACGTTTAAAAATGCTTCGGAAATCTTCCATTGTTTTCAAAATTCCGCTGACACTTAAAAATGCTTCAGAACTCTTCCATTGTTCTCGGAATTCCGCTGACGTTTAATAATGCTTCGCAACTCTTTCATTGTTCTCGGAATTCCGCTGACGTTTAAAAATGCTTCGGAACTCTTCCATTGTTCTCGGAATTCCGTTGAAGTTTAAAAATGCTTCGAAACTCTTCCATTGTTCTCGGAATTCTGCTGAAGTTTAAAAATGCTTCGGAACTCTTCCATTGTTCTCGGAATTCCGCTGACATATAAAAATGCTTTGAAAATCTTGCATTGTTCTCGGCATTCCGCTGACGTTTAAAATTGCTTCGGAACTCTTCAATTGTTCTCGGAATTCTGTTGAACTTTTAAAATGCTTTGGAACTCTTCCATTGCTCTCGGAATTCTGCTGAAGTTTAAAAATGCTTCAGAACTCTTACATTGTTCTCGGAATTCTGCTGACGTTTAAAAATGCTTCGGAACTCTACCATTGTTCTCGGAATTCCGTTGAAGTTTAAAAATGCTTCGAAACTCTTCCATTGTTATCGGAATTCTGCTGAAGTTTAAAAATGCTTCGGAACTCTTCCATTGTTCTCGGAATTCCGCTGATGTTTAAAAATGCTTCGCAACTCTTTCATTGTTCTCGGAATTCCACTGACGTTTAAAAATGCTTCGGAAATCTTCCATTGTTTTCAAAATTCCGCTGACGCTTAAAAATGCTTCAGAACTCTTCCATTGTTCTCGGAATTCCGCTGACGTTTAATAATGCTTCGCAACTCTTTCATTGTACTCGGAATTCCGCTAACATTTAAAAATGCTTCAGAACTCTTCCATTGTTCTCGGAATTCCGCTGACGTTTAATAATGCTTCGCAACTCTTTCATTGTTCTCGGAATTCCGCTGATGTTTAAAAATGCTTCGGAACTCTTCCATTGTTCTCGGAATTCTGTTGAAGTTTAAAAATGCTTCTAAACTCTTCCATTGTTCTCGGAATTCCACTGACATATAAAAATGCTTTGGAAATCTTGCATTGTTCTCGGCATTCCGCTGACGTTTAAAAATGCTTCAGAACTCTTCCATTGTTCTCGGAATTCTGCTGAAGTTTAAAAATGCTTCAGAACTCTTCCATTGTTCTCGGAATTCTGCTGTAGTTTAAAAATGCTTCGGAACTCTTCCATTGTTCTCGGAATTCCGCTGACGTTTAAAAATGCTTCGGAAATCTTCCATTGTTTTCAAAATTCCGCTGACGTTTAAAAATGCTTCAGAACTCTTCCATTGTTCTCGGAATTCCGCTGACGTTTTAAAATGCTTCGGTACTCTTCCATTGTTCTCGGAATTCCGCTGACATATAAAAATGCTTCGGAAATCTTGCATTGTTCTCGGCATTCCGCTGACGTTTAAAAATGCTTCGGAACTCTTCCATTGTTCTCAGAATTCCGCTGACGTTTAAAAATGCTTCGGAAATCTTCCATTGTTTTCAAAATTCCGCTGACGTTTAAAAATGCTTCAGAACTCTTCCATTGTTCTCGGAATTCCGCTGACGTTTAAAAATGCTTTGGAACTCTTCCATTATTCTCGGAATTCTGCTGAAGTTTAAAAATGCTTCGGAACTCTTCCATTGTTCTCAGAATTCCGCTGACGTTTAAAAATGCTTCGGTACTCTTCCATTGTTCTCGGAATTCCGCTGACATATAAAAATGCTTCGGAAATCTTGCATTGTTCTCGGCATTCCGCTGACGTTTAAAAATGCTTCGGAACTCTTCAATTGTTCTCGGAATTCTGCTGAACTTTTAAAATGCTTTTTAACTCTTCCATTGCTCTCGGAATTCTGCTGAAGTTTAAAAATGCTTCAGAACTCTTCCATTGTTTTCGGAATTCTGCTGAAGTTTAAAAATGCTTCGGAACTCTTCCATTGTTCTCAGAATTCCACTGACGTTTAAAAATGCTTCGGAAATCTTCCATTGTTTTCAAAATTCCGCTGACGCTTAAAAATGCTTCAGAACTCTTCCATTGTTCTCGGAATTCCGCTGACGTTTAAAAATGCTTCGGAACTCTTCCATTGTTCTCGGAATTCCGCTGACGTTTAAAAATGCTTCACAACTCTTCCATTGTTCTCGGAATTCCGCTGACGTTTAAAAATGCTTCAAAACTCTTCCATTGTTCTCGGAATTCCGCTGACTTTTAAAAATGCTTCGGAAATCTTCCATTGTTTTCAAAATTCCGCTGACGCTTAAAAATGCTTCAGAACTCTTCCATTGTTCTCGGAATTCTGCTGACGTTTAATAATGCTTCGCAACTCTTTCATTGTTCTCGGAATTCCACTGACGTTTAAAAATGCTTCGGAACTCATCCATTGTTCTCGGAATTCCGTTGAAGTTTAAAAATGCTTCGAAACTCTTCCATTGTTCTCGGAATTCCGCTGACATATTAAAATGCTTCGGAAATCTTGCATTGTTCTCGGCATTCCGCTGACGTTTAAAAATGCTTCGGAACTCTTCCATTGCTCTCGGAATTCTGCTGAAGTTTAAAAATGTTTCAGAACTCTTCCATTGTTCTCAGAATTCAGCTGAAGTTTAAAA
Organism: Phyllobates terribilis; assembly: GCF_046119375.1. Lineage (NCBI taxonomy): Eukaryota > Metazoa > Chordata > Amphibia > Anura > Dendrobatidae > Phyllobates > Phyllobates terribilis. The sequence continues at coordinate 19,379,211 of NW_027362782.1, forward strand.
ATGCTTCGGAACTCTTCCATTGTTCTCGGAATTCTGCTGAAGTTTAAAAATGCTACGTAACTCTTCCATTGTTCTCAGAATTCCGCTGACGTTTAAAAATGCTTCGGAAATCTTCCATTGTTTTCAAAATTCCGCTGACGTTTAAAAATGCTTCAGAACTCTTCCATTGTTCTCGGAATTCCGCTGACGTTTAATAATGCTTCGGAACTCTTTCATTGTACTCGGAATTCCGCTAACGTTTAAAAATGCTTCAGAATTCTTCAATTGTTCTCGGAATTCTGCTGAACTTTTAAAATGCTTTGGAACTCTTCCATTGCTCTCGGAATTCTGCTGAAGTTTAAAAATGCTTCGGAACTCTTCCATTGTTCTCGGAATTCTGCTGAAGTTTAAAAATGCTTCGGAACTCTTCCATTGTTCTCGGAATTCCGTTGAAGTTTAAAAATGCTTCGAAACTCTTCCATTGTTCTCGGAATTCTGCTGAAGTTTAAAAATGCTTCGGAACTCTTCCATTGTTCTCAGAATTCCGCTAACGTTTAAAAATGCTTCGGAAATCTTCCATTGTTTTCAAAATTCCGCTGACGCTTAAAAATGCTTCAGAACTCTTCCATTGTTCTCGGAATTCCGCTGACGTTTAATAATGCTTCGCAACTCTTTCATTGTACTCGGAATTCCGCTAACGTTTAAAAATGCTTCGGAACTCTTCCATTGTTCTCGGAATTCCGTTGAAGTTTAAAAATGCTTCGAAACTCTTCCATTGTTCTGGGAATTCTGCTGAAGTTTAAAAATGCTTCAGAACTCTTCCATTTTTCTCGGAATTCCGCTGACGTTTAATAATGCTTCGCAACTCTTTCATTGTTCTCGGAATTCCGCTGATGTTTAAAAATGCTTCGGAACTCTTCCATTGTTCTCGGAATTCTGTTGAAGTTTAAAAATGCTTCTAAACTCTTCCATTGTTCTCGGAATTCCGCTGACATATAAAAATGCTTCGGAAATCTTGCATTGTTCTCGGCATTCCGCTGACGTTTAAAAATGCTTCGGAACTCTTCCATTGTTCTCGGAATTCCGCTGACGTTTAAAAATGCTTCACAACTCTTCCATTGTTCTCGGAATTCCGCTGACTTTTAAAAATACTTCGAAACTCTTCCATTGTTCTCCAAATTCCGCTGAAGTTTAAAAATGCTTTCGGAACCCTTCCATTGTTCTCGGAATTCTGCTGAAGTTTAAAAATGCTTCGGAACTCTTCCATTGTTCTCAGAATTCTGCTGACGTTTAAAAATGCTTCGGAACTCTTCCATTGTTCTCGGAATTCCGCTGAAGTTTAAAAATGCTTCAAATCTCTTACATTGTTCTCGGAATTCCGCTGAAGTTTAAAAATGCTTCGGAACTCTTCCATTGTTCTCGGAATTCTGCTGAAGTTTAAAAATGCTTCAGAACTCTTCCATTGTTCTCAGAATTCCGCTGACGTTTAAAAATGCTTCGGAAATCTTCCATTGTTTTCAAAATTCCGCTGACGTTTAAAAATGCTTCAGAACTCTTCCATTGTTCTCGGAATTCCGCTGACGTTTCAAAATGCTTCGGAACTCTTCAATTGTTCTGGGAATTCTGCTGAACTTTTAAAATGCTTTGGAACTCTTCCATTGCTCTCGGAATTCTGCTGAAGTTTAAAAATGCTTCAGAACTCTTCCATTGTTTTCGGAATTCTGCTGAAGTTTAAAAATGCTTCGGAACTCTTCCATTGTTCTCAGAATTCCACTGACGTTTAAAAATGCTTCGGAAATCTTCCATTGTTTTCAAAATTCCGCTGACACTTAAAAATGCTTCAGAACTCTTCCATTGTTCTCGGAATTCCGCTGACGTTTAATAATGCTTCGCAACTCTTTCATTGTTCTCGGAATTCCGCTGACGTTTAAAAATGCTTCGGAACTCTTCCATTGTTCTCGGAATTCCGTTGAAGTTTAAAAATGCTTCTAAACTCTTCCATTGTTCTCGGAATTCTGCTGAAGTTTAAAAATGCTTCGGAACTCTTCCATTGTTCTCGGAATTCCGCTGACATATAAAAATGCTTTGAAAATCTTGCATTGTTCTCGGCATTCCGCTGACGTTTAAAATTGCTTCGGAACTCTTCAATTGTTCTCGGAATTCTGTTGAACTTTTAAAATGCTTTGGAACTCTTCCATTGCTCTCGGAATTCTGCTGAAGTTTAAAAATGCTTCAGAACTCTTACATTGTTCTCGGAATTCTGCTGACGTTTAAAAATGCTTCGGAACTCTACCATTGTTCTCGGAATTCCGTTGAAGTTTAAAAATGCTTCGAAACTCTTCCATTGTTATCGGAATTCTGCTGAAGTTTAAAAATGCTTCGGAACTCTTCCATTGTTCTCGGAATTCCGCTGATGTTTAAAAATGCTTCGCAACTCTTTCATTGTTCTCGGAATTCCACTGACGTTTAAAAATGCTTCGGAAATCTTCCATTGTTTTCAAAATTCCGCTGACGCTTAAAAATGCTTCAGAACTCTTCCATTGTTCTCGGAATTCCGCTGACGTTTAATAATGCTTCGCAACTCTTTCATTGTACTCGGAATTCCGCTAACATTTAAAAATGCTTCAGAACTCTTCCATTGTTCTCGGAATTCCGCTGACGTTTAATAATGCTTCGCAACTCTTTCATTGTTCTCGGAATTCCGCTGATGTTTAAAAATGCTTCGGAACTCTTCCATTGTTCTCGGAATTCTGTTGAAGTTTAAAAATGCTTCTAAACTCTTCCATTGTTCTCGGAATTCCACTGACATATAAAAATGCTTTGGAAATCTTGCATTGTTCTCGGCATTCCGCTGACGTTTAAAAATGCTTCAGAACTCTTCCATTGTTCTCGGAATTCTGCTGAAGTTTAAAAATGCTTCAGAACTCTTCCATTGTTCTCAGAATTCCGCTGACGTTTAAAAATGCTTCGGAAATCTTCCATTGTTTTCAAAATTCCGCTGACGTTTAAAAATGCTTCAGAACTATTCCATTGTTCTCAGAATTCTGCTGATGTTTAAAAATGCTTCGGAACTTCTCCATTGTTCTCGGAATTCCGCTGACGTTTAAAAATGCTTCACAACCCTTCCATTGTTCTCGGAATTCCGCTGACGTTTAAAAATGCTTCACAACTCTTCCATTGTTCTCGGAATTCCGCTGACTTTTAAAAATGCTTCGGAAATCTTCCATTGTTTTCAAAATTCCGCTGACGCTTAAAAATGCTTCAGAACTCTTCCATTGTTCTCGGAATTCTGCTGAAGTTTAAAAATGCTTCAGAACTCTTACATTGTTCTCGGAATTCTGCTGACAATTAAAAATGCTTCGGAACTCTTCCATTGTTCTCTGAATTCCGCTGACGTTTAAAAATGCTTCGGAACTCTTCAATTGTTCTCGGAATTCTGCCGAACTTTTAAAATGCTTTGGAACTCTTCCATTGCTCTCGGAATTCTGCTGAAGTTTAAAAATGCTTCAGAACTCTTCCATTGTTCTCGGAATTCTGCTGTAGTTTAAAAATGCTTCGGAACTCTTCCATTGTTCTCGGAATTCCGCTGACGTTTAAAATGCTTCGGAAATCTTCCATTGTTTTCAAAATTCCGCTGACGTTTAAAAATGCTGCAGAACTCTTCCATTGTTCTCGGAATTCCGCTGACGTTTTAAAATGCTTCGGTACTCTTCCATTGTTCTCGGAATTCCGCTGACATATAAAAATGCTTCGGAAATCTTGCATTGTTCTCGGCATTCCGCTGACGTTTAAAAATGCTTCGGAACTCTTCCATTGTTCTCAGAATTCCGCTGACGTTTAAAAATGCTTCGGAAATCTTCCATTGTTTTCAAAATTCCGCTGACGTTTAAAAATGCTTCAGAACTCTTCCATTGTTCTCGGAATTCCGCTGACGTTTAAAAATGCTTTGGAACTCTTCCATTATTCTCGGAATTCTACTGAAGTTTAAAAATGCTTCGGAACTCTTCCATTGTTCTCAGAATTCCGCTGACGTTTAAAAATGCTTCGGTACTCTTCCATTGTTCTCGGAATTCCGCTGACATATAAAATTGCTTCGGAAATCTTGCATTGTTCTCGGCATTCCGCTGACGTTTAAAAATGCTTCGGAACTCTTCAATTGTTCTCGGAATTCTGCTGAACTTTTAAAATGCTTTGAAACTCTTCCATTGTTATCGGAATTCTGCTGAAGTTTAAAAATGCTTCGGAACTCTTCCATTGTTCTCGGAATTCCGCTGATGTTTAAAAATGCTTCGCAACTCTTTCATTGTTCTCGGAATTCCACTGACGTTTAAAAATGCTTCGGAAATCTTCCATTGTTTTCAAAATTCCGCTGACGCTTAAAAATGCTTCAGAACTCTTCCATTGTTCTCGGAATTCCGCTGACGTTTAATAATGCTTCGCAACTCTTTCATTGTACTCGGAATTCCGCTAACATTTAAAAATGCTTCAGAACTCTTCCATTGTTCTCGGAATTCCGCTGACGTTTAATAATGCTTCGCAACTCTTTCATTGTTCTCGGAATTCCGCTGATGTTTAAAAATGCTTCGGAACTCTTCCATTGTTCTCGGAATTCTGTTGAAGTTTAAAAATGCTTCTAAACTCTTCCATTGTTCTCGGAATTCCACTGACATATAAAAATGCTTTGGAAATCTTGCATTGTTCTCGGCATTCCGCTGACGTTTAAAAATGCTTCAGAACTCTTCCATTGTTCTCGGAATTCTGCTGAAGTTTAAAAATGCTTCAGAACTCTTCCATTGTTCTCAGAATTCCGCTGACGTTTAAAAATGCTTCGGAAATCTTCCATTGTTTTCAAAATTCCGCTGACGTTTAAAAATGCTTCAGAACTATTCCATTGTTCTCAGAATTCTGCTGATGTTTTAAAATGCTTCGGTACTCTTCCATTGTTCTCGGAATTCCGCTGACATATAAAAATGCTTCGGAAATCTTGCATTGTTCTCGGCATTCCGCTGACGTTTAAAAATGCTTCGGAACTCTTCCATTGTTTTCAAAATTCCGCTGACGTTTAAAAATGCTTCAGAACTATTCCATTGTTCTCAGAATTCTGCTGATGTTTTAAAATGCTTCGGTACTCTTCCATTGTTCTCGGAATTCCGCTGACATATAAAAATGCTTCGGAAATCTTGCATTGTTCTCGGCATTCCGCTGACGTTTAAAAATGCTTCGGAACTCTTCCATTGTTTTCAAAATTCCGCTGACGTTTAAAAATGCTTCAGAACTCTTCCATTGTTCTCGGAATTCCGCTGACGTTTAAAAATGCTTTGGAACTCTTCCATTGTTCTCGGAATTCTGCTGAAGTTTAAAAATGCTTCAGAACTCTTCCATTGTTCTCAGAATTCCGCTGACGTTTAAAAATGCTTCGGAAATCTTCCATTGTTTTCAAAATTCCGCTGACGTTTAAAAATGCTTCAGAACTATTCCATTGTTCTCAGAATTCTGCTGATGTTTTAAAATGCTTCGGTACTCTTCCATTGTTCTCGGAATTCCGCTGACATATAAAAATGCTTCGGAAATCTTGCATTGTTCTCGGCATTCCGCTGACGTTTAAAAATGCTTCGGAAATCTTCCATTGTTTTCAAAATTCCGCTGACGTTTAAAAATGCTTCAGAACTCTTCCATTGTTCTCGGAATTCCGCTGACGTTTAAAAATGCTTTGGAACTCTTCCATTATTCTCGGAATTCTGCTGAAGTTTAAAAATGCTTCGGAACTCTTCCATTGTTCTCAGAATTCCGCTGACGTTTAAAAATGCTTCGGTACTCTTCCATTGTTCTCGGAATTCCGCTGACATATAAAATTGCTTCGGAAATCTTGCATTGTTCTCGGCATTCCGCTGACGTTTAAAAATGCTTCGGAACTCTTCAATTGTTCTCGGAATTCTGCTGAACTTTTAAAATGCTTTGAAACTCTTCCATTGTTATCGGAATTCTGCTGAAGTTTAAAAATGCTTCGGAACTCTTCCATTGTTCTCGGAATTCCGCTGATGTTTAAAAATGCTTCGCAACTCTTTCATTGTTCTCGGAATTCCACTGACGTTTAAAAATGCTTCGGAAATCTTCCATTGTTTTCAAAATTCCGCTGACGCTTAAAAATGCTTCAGAACTCTTCCATTGTTCTCGGAATTCCGCTGACGTTTAATAATGCTTCGCAACTCTTTCATTGTACTCGGAATTCCGCTAACATTTAAAAATGCTTCAGAACTCTTCCATTGTTCTCGGAATTCCGCTGACGTTTAATAATGCTTCGCAACTCTTTCATTGTTCTCGGAATTCCGCTGATGTTTAAAAATGCTTCGGAACTCTTCCATTGTTCTCGGAATTCTGTTGAAGTTTAAAAATGCTTCTAAACTCTTCCATTGTTCTCGGAATTCCACTGACATATAAAAATGCTTTGGAAATCTTGCATTGTTCTCGGCATTCCGCTGACGTTTAAAAATGCTTCAGAACTCTTCCATTGTTCTCGGAATTCTGCTGAAGTTTAAAAATGCTTCAGAACTCTTCCATTGTTCTCAGAATTCCGCTGACGTTTAAAAATGCTTCGGAAATCTTCCATTGTTTTCAAAATTCCGCTGACGTTTAAAAATGCTTCAGAACTATTCCATTGTTCTCAGAATTCTGCTGATGTTTAAAAATGCTTCGGAACTTCTCCATTGTTCTCGGAATTCCGCTGACGTTTAAAAATGCTTCACAACTCTTCCATTGTTCTCGGAATTCCGCTGACGTTTAAAAATGCTTCACAACTCTTCCATTGTTCTCGGAATTCCGCTGACTTTTAAAAATGCTTCGGAAATCTTCCATTGTTTTCAAAATTCCGCTGACGCTTAAAAATGCTTCAGAACTCTTCCATTGTTCTCGGAATTCTGCTGAACTTTTAAAATGCTTTGGAACTCTTCCATTGCTCTCGGAATTCTGCTGAAGTTTAAAAATGCTTCAGAACTCTTCCATTGTTTTCGGAATTCTGCTGAAGTTTAAAAATGCTTCGGAACTCTTCCATTGTTCTCAGAATTCCACTGACGTTTAAAAATGCTTCGGAAATCTTCCATTGTTTTCAAAATTCCGCTGACGCTTAAAAATGCTTCAGAACTCTTCCATTGTTCTCGGAATTCCGCTGACGTTTAATAATGCTTTGCAACTCTTTCATTGTACTCGGAATTCCGCTAACGTTTAAAAATGCTTCAGAACTCTTCCATTGTTCTCGGAATTCTGCTGACGTTTAAAAATGCTTCGGAACTCTTCCATTGTTCTCTGAATTCCGCTGACGTTTAAAAATGCTTCGGTACTCTTCCTTTGTTCTCGGAATTCCGCTGACGTTTAAAAATGCTTCACAACTCTTCCATTGTTCTCGGAATTCCGCTGACTTTTAAAAATGCTTCGGAAATCTTCCATTGTTTTCAAAATTCCGCTGACGCTTAAAAATGCTTCAGAACTCTTCCATTGTTCTCGGAATTCTGCTGACGTTTAAAAATGCTTCGGAACTCTTCCATTGTTCTCTGAATTCCGCTGACGTTTAAAAATGCTTCGGTACTCTTCCTTTGTTCTCGGAATTCCGCTGACATATAAAAATGCTTCGGAAATCTTGCATTGTTCTCGTCATTCCGCTGACGTTTAAAAATGCTTCGGAACTCTTCAATTGTTCTCGGAATTCTGCCGAACTTTTAAAATGCTTTGGAACTCTTCCATTGCTCTCGGAATTCTGCTGAAGTTTAAAAATGCTTCAGAACTCTTCCATTGTTCTCGGAATTCTGCTGTAGTTTAAAAATGCTTCGGAACTCTTCCATTGTTCTCGGAATTCCGCTGACGTTTAAAAATGCTTCGGAAATCTTCCATTGTTTTCAAAATTCCGCTGACGTTTAAAAATGCTTCAGAGCTCTTCCATTGTTCTCGGAATTCCGCTGACGTTTTAAAATGCTTCGGTACTCTTCCATTGTTCTCGGAATTCCGCTGACATATAAAAATGCTTCGGAAATCTTGCATTGTTCTCGGCATTCCGCTGACGTTTAAAAATGCTTCGGAACTCTTCCATTGTTCTCAGAATTCCGCTGACGTTTAAAAATGCTTCGGAAATCTTCCATTGTTTTCAAAATTCCGCTGACGTTTAAAAATGCTTCAGAACTCTTCCATTGTTCTCGGAATTCCGCTGACGTTTAAAAATGCTTTGGAACTCTTCCATTATTCTCGGAATTCTGCTGAAGTTTAAAAATGCTTCGGAACTCTTCCATTGTTCTCAGAATTCCGCTGACGTTTAAAAATGCTTCGGTACTCTTCCATTGTTCTCGGAATTCCGCTGACATATAAAAATGCTTCGGAAATCTTGCATTGTTCTCGGCATTCCGCTGACGTTTAAAAATGCTTCGGAACTCTTCAATTGTTCTCGGAATTCTGCTGAACTTTTAAAATGCTTTGGAACTCTTCCATTGCTCTCGGAATTCTGCTGAAGTTTAAAAATGCTTCAGAACTCTTCCATTGTTTTCGGAATTCTGCTGAAGTTTAAAAATGCTTCGGAACTCTTCCATTGTTCTCAGAATTCCACTGACGTTTAAAAATGCTTCGGAAATCTTCCATTGTTTTCAAAATTCCGCTGACGCTTAAAAATGCTTCAGAACTCTTCCATTGTTCTCGGAATTCCGCTGACGTTTAAAAATGCTTCGGAACTCTTCCATTGTTCTCGGAATTCCGCTGACGTTTAAAAATGCTTCACAACTCTTCCATTGTTCTCGGAATTCCGCTGACGTTTAAAAATGCTTCAAAACTCTTCCATTGTTCTCGGAATTCCGCTCACTTTTAAAAATGCTTCGGAAATCTTCCATTGTTTTCAAAATTCCGCTGACGCTTAAAAATGCTTCAGAACTCTTCCATTGTTCTCGGAATTCTGCTGACGTTTAATAATGCTTCGCAACTCTTTCATTGTTCTCGGAATTCCACTGACGTTTAAAAATGCTTCGGAACTCATCCATTGTTCTCGGAATTCCGTTGAAGTTTAAAAATGCTTCGAAACTCTTCCATTGTTCTCGGAATTCCGCTGACATATTAAAATGCTTCGGAAATCTTGCATTGTTCTCGGCATTCCGCTGACGTTTAAAAATGCTTCGGAACTCTTCCATTGCTCTCGGAATTCTGCTGAAGTTTAAAAATGTTTCAGAACTCTTACATTGTTCTCAGAATTCAGCTGAAGTTTAAAAATGCTTCGGAACTCTTCCATTGTTCTCGGAATTCTGCTGAAGTTTAAAAATGCTACGTAACTCTTCCATTGTTCTCAGAATTCCGCTGACGTTTAAAAATGCTTCGGAAATCTTCCATTGTTTTCAAAATTCCGCTGACGTTTAAAAATGCTTCAGAACTCTTCCATTGTTCTCGGAATTCCGCTGACGTTTAATAATGCTTCGGAACTCTTTCATTGTACTCGGAATTCCGCTAACGTTTAAAAATGCTTCAGAATTCTTCAATTGTTCTCGGAATTCTGCTGAACTTTTATAATGCTTTGGAACTCTTCCATTGCTCTCGGAATTCTGCTGAAGTTTAAAAATGCTTCGGAACTCTTCCATTGTTCTCGGAATTCTGCTGAAGTTTAAAAATGCTTCGGAACTCTTCCATTGTTCTCGGAATTCCGTTGAAGTTTAAAAATGCTTCGAAACTCTTCCATTGTTCTCGGAATTCTGCTGAAGTTTAAAAATGCTTCGGAACTCTTCCATTGTTCTCAGAATTCCGCTAACGTTTAAAAATGCTTCGGAAATCTTCCATTGTTTTCAAAATTCCGCTGACGCTTAAAAATGCTTCAGAACTCTTCCATTGTTCTCGGAATTCCGCTGACGTTTAATAATGCTTCGCAACTCTTTCATTGTACTCGGAATTCCGCTAACGTTTAAAAATGCTTCGGAACTCTTCCATTGTTCTCGGAATTCCGTTGAAGTTTAAAAATGCTTCGAAACTCTTCCATTGTTCTGGGAATTCTGCTGAAGTTTAAAAATGCTTCAGAACTCTTCCATTTTTCTCGGAATTCCGCTGACGTTTAATAATGCTTCGCAACTCTTTCATTGTTCTCGGAATTCCGCTGATGTTTAAAAATGCTTCGGAACTCTTCCATTGTTCTCGGAATTCTGTTGAAGTTTAAAAATGCTTCTAAACTCTTCCATTGTTCTCGGAATTCCGCTGACATATAAAAATGCTTCGGAAATCTTGCATTGTTCTCGGCATTCCGCTGACGTTTAAAAATGCTTCGGAACTCTTCCATTGTTCTCGGAATTCCGCTGACGTTTAAAAATGCTTCACAACTCTTCCATTGTTCTCGGAATTCCGCTGACTTTTAAAAATACTTCGAAACTCTTCCATTGTTCTCCAAATTCCGCTGAAGTTTAAAAATGCTTTCGGAACCCTTCCATTGTTCTCGGAATTCTGCTGAAGTTTAAAAATGCTTCGGAACTCTTCCATTGTTCTCAGAATTCTGCTGACATTTAAAAATGCTTCGGAACTCTTCCATTGTTCTCGGAATTCCGCTGAAGTTTAAAAATGCTTCAAATCTCTTACATTGTTCTCGGAATTCCGCTGAAGTTTAAAAATGCTTCGGAACTCTTCCATTGTTCTCGGAATTCTGCTGAAGTTTAAAAATGCTTCAGAACTCTTCCATTGTTCTCAGAATTCCGCTGACGTTTAAAAATGCTTCGGAAATCTTCCATTGTTTTCAAAATTCCGCTGACGTTTAAAAATGCTTCAGAACTCTTCCATTGTTCTCGGAATTCCGCTGACGTTTCAAAATGCTTCGGAACTCTTCAATTGTTCTGGGAATTCTGCTGAACTTTTAAAATGCTTTGGAACTCTTCCATTGCTCTCGGAATTCTGCTGAAGTTTAAAAATTCTTCAGAACTCTTCCATTGTTTTCGGAATTCTGCTGAAGTTTAAAAATGCTTCGGAACTCTTCCATTGTTCTCAGAATTCCACTGACGTTTAAAAATGCTTCGGAAATCTTCCATTGTTTTCAAAATTCCGCTGACACTTAAAAATGCTTCAGAACTCTTCCATTGTTCTCGGAATTCCGCTGACGTTTAATAATGCTTCGCAACTCTTTCATTGTTCTCGGAATTCCGCTGACGTTTAAAAATGCTTCGGAACTCTTCCATTGTTCTCGGAATTCCGTTGAAGTTTAAAAATGCTTCGAAACTCTTCCATTGTTCTCGGAATTCTGCTGAAGTTTAAAAATGCTTCGGAACTCTTCCATTGTTCTCGGAATTCCGCTGACATATAAAAATGCTTTGAAAATCTTGCATTGTTCTCGGCATTCCGCTGACGTTTAAATTTGCTTCGGAACTCTTCAATTGTTCTCGGAATTCTGTTGAACTTTTAAAATGCTTTGGAACTCTTCCATTGCTCTCGGAATTCTGCTGAAGTTTAAAAATGCTTCAGAACTCTTACATTGTTCTCGGAATTCTGCTGACGTTTAAAAATGCTTCGGAACTCTACCATTGTTCTCGGAATTCCGTTGAAGTTTAAAAATGCTTCGAAACTCTTCCATTGTTATCGGAATTCTGCTGAAGTTTAAAAATGCTTCGGAACTCTTCCATTGTTCTCGGAATTCCGCTGATGTTTAAAAATGCTTCGCAACTCTTTCATTGTTCTCGGAATTCCACTGACGTTTAAAAATGCTTCGGAAATCTTCCATTGTTTTCAAAATTCCGCTGACGCTTAAAAATGCTTCAGAACTCTTCCATTGTTCTCGGAATTCCGCTGACGTTTAATAATGCTTCGCAACTCTTTCATTGTACTCGGAATTCCGCTAACATTTAAAAATGCTTCAGAACTCTTCCATTGTTCTCGGAATTCCGCTGACGTTTAATAATGCTTCGCAACTCTTTCATTGTTCTCGGAATTCCGCTGATGTTTAAAAATGCTTCGGAACTCTTCCATTGTTCTCGGAATTCTGTTGAAGTTTAAAAATGCTTCTAAACTCTTCCATTGTTCTCGGAATTCCACTGACATATAAAAATGCTTTGGAAATCTTGCATTGTTCTCGGCATTCCGCTGACGTTTAAAAATGCTTCAGAACTCTTCCATTGTTCTCGGAATTCTGCTGAAGTTTAAAAATGCTTCAGAACTCTTCCATTGTTCTCAGAATTCCGCTGACGTTTAAAAATGCTTCGGAAATCTTCCATTGTTTTCAAAATTCCGCTGACGTTTAAAAATGCTTCAGAACTATTCCATTGTTCTCAGAATTCTGCTGATGTTTAAAAATGCTTCGGAACTTCTCCATTGTTCTCGGAATTCCGCTGACGTTTAAAAATGCTTCACAACCTTTCCATTGTTCTCGGAATTCCGCTGACGTTTAAAAATGCTTCACAACTCTTCCATTGTTCTCGGAATTCCGCTGACTTTTAAAAATGCTTCGGAAATCTTCCATTGTTTTCAAAATTCCGCTGACGCTTAAAAATGCTTCAGAACTCTTCCATTGTTCTCGGAATTCTGCTGAAGTTTAAAAATGCTTCAGAACTCTTACATTGTTCTCGGAATTCTGCTGACAATTAAAAATGCTTCGGAACTCTTCCATTGTTCTCTGAATTCCGCTGACGTTTAAAAATGCTTCGGAACTCTTCAATTGTTCTCGGAATTCTGCCGAACTTTTAAAGTGCTTTGGAACTCTTCCATTGCTCTCGGAATTCTGCTGAAGTTTAAAAATGCTTCAGAACTCTTCCATTGTTCTCGGAATTCTGCTGTAGTTTAAAAATGCTTCGGAACTCTTCCATTGTTCTCGGAATTCCGCTGACGTTTAAAAATGCTTCGGAAATCTTCCATTGTTTTCAAAATTCCGCTGACGTTTAAAAATGCTGCAGAACTCTTCCATTGTTCTCGGAATTCCGCTGACGTTTTAAAATGCTTCGGTACTCTTCCATTGTTCTCGGAATTCCGCTGACATATAAAAATGCTTCGGAAATCTTGCATTGTTCTCGGCATTCCGCTGACGTTTAAAAATGCTTCGGAACTCTTCCATTGTTCTCAGAATTCCGCTGACGTTTAAAAATGCTTCGGAAATCTTCCATTGTTCTCGGAATTCCGCTGACATATAAAAATGCTTCGGAAATCTTGCATTGTTCTCGGCATTCCGCTGACGTTTAAAAATGCTTCGGAACTCTTCCATTGTTCTCAGAATTCCGCTGACGTTTAAAAATGCTTCGGAAATCTTCCATTGTTTTCAAAATTCCGCTGACGTTTAAAAATGCTTCAGAACTCTTCCATTGTTCTCGGAATTCCGCTGACGTTTAAAAATGCTTTGGAACTCTTCCATTATTCTCGGAATTCTGCTGAAGTTTAAAAATGCTTCGGAACTCTTCCATTGTTCTCAGAATTCCGCTGACGTTTAAAAATGCTTCGGTACTCTTCCATTGTTCTCGGAATTCCGCTGACATATAAAATTGCTTCGGAAATCTTGCATTGTTCTCGGCATTCCGCTGACGTTTAAAAATGCTTCGGAACTCTTCAATTGTTCTCGGAATTCTGCTGAACTTTTAAAATGCTTTGAAACTCTTCCATTGTTATCGGAATTCTGCTGAAGTTTAAAAATGCTTCGGAACTCTTCCATTGTTCTCGGAATTCCGCTGATGTTTAAAAATGCTTCGCAACTCTTTCATTGTTCTCGGAATTCCACTGACGTTTAAAAATGCTTCGGAAATCTTCCATTGTTTTCAAAATTCCGCTGACGCTTAAAAATGCTTCAGAACTCTTCCATTGTTCTCGGAATTCCGCTGACGTTTAATAATGCTTCGCAACTCTTTCATTGTACTCGGAATTCCGCTAACATTTAAAAATGCTTCAGAACTCTTCCATTGTTCTCGGAATTCCGCTGACGTTTAATAATGCTTCGCAACTCTTTCATTGTTCTCGGAATTCCGCTGATGTTTAAAAATGCTTCGGAACTCTTCCATTGTTCTCGGAATTCTGTTGAAGTTTAAAAATGCTTCTAAACTCTTCCATTGTTCTCGGAATTCCACTGACATATAAAAATGCTTTGGAAATCTTGCATTGTTCTCGGCATTCCGCTGACGTTTAAAAATGCTTCAGAACTCTTCCATTGTTCTCGGAATTCTGCTGAAGTTTAAAAATGCTTCAGAACTCTTCCATTGTTCTCAGAATTCCGCTGACGTTTAAAAATGCTTCGGAAATCTTCCATTGTTTTCAAAATTCCGCTGACGTTTAAAAATGCTTCAGAACTATTCCATTGTTCTCAGAATTCTGCTGATGTTTTAAAATGCTTCGGTACTCTTCCATTGTTCTCGGAATTCCGCTGACATATAAAAATGCTTCGGAAATCTTGCATTGTTCTCGGCATTCCGCTGACGTTTAAAAATGCTTCGGAACTCTTCCATTGTTCTCAGAATTCCGCTGACGTTTAAAAATGCTTCGGAAATCTTCCATTGTTTTCAAAATTCCGCTGACGTTTAAAAATGCTTCAGAACTCTTCCATTGTTCTCGGAATTCCGCTGACGTTTAAAAATGCTTTGGAACTCTTCCATTATTCTCGGAATTCTGCTGAAGTTTAAAAATGCTTCGGAACTCTTCCATTGTTCTCAGAATTCCGCTGACGTTTAAAAATGCTTCGGTACTCTTCCATTGTTCTCGGAATTCCGCTGACATATAAAATTGCTTCGGAAATCTTGCATTGTTCTCGGCATTCCGCTGACGTTTAAAAATGCTTCGGAACTCTTCAATTGTTCTCGGAATTCTGCTGAACTTTTAAAATGCTTTGAAACTCTTCCATTGTTATCGGAATTCTGCTGAAGTTTAAAAATGCTTCGGAACTCTTCCATTGTTCTCGGAATTCCGCTGACGTTTAATAATGCTTCGCAACTCTTTCATTGTTCTCGGAATTCCGCTGATGTTTAAAAATGCTTCGGAACTCTTCCATTGTTCTCGGAATTCTGTTGAAGTTTAAAAATGCTTCTAAACTCTTCCATTGTTCTCGGAATTCCACTGACATATAAAAATGCTTTGGAAATCTTGCATTGTTCTCGGCATTCCGCTGACGTTTAAAAATGCTTCAGAACTCTTCCATTGTTCTCGGAATTCTGCTGAAGTTTAAAAATGCTTCAGAACTCTTCCATTGTTCTCAGAATTCCGCTGACGTTTAAAAATGCTTCGGAAATCTTCCATTGTTTTCAAAATTCCGCTGACGTTTAAAAATGCTTCAGAACTATTCCATTGTTCTCAGAATTCTGCTGATGTTTTAAAATGCTTCGGTACTCTTCCATTGTTCTCGGAATTCCGCTGACATATAAAAATGCTTCGGAAATCTTGCATTGTTCTCGGCATTCCGCTGACGTTTAAAAATGCTTCGGAACTCTTCCATTGTTCTCAGAATTCCGCTGACGTTTAAAAATGCTTCGGAAATCTTCCATTGTTTTCAAAATTCCGCTGACGTTTAAAAATGCTTCAGAACTCTTCCATTGTTCTCGGAATTCCGCTGACGTTTAAAAATGCTTTGGAACTCTTCCATTATTCTCGGAATTCTGCTGAAGTTTAAAAATGCTTCGGAACTCTTCCATTGTTCTCAGAATTCCGCTGACGTTTAAAAATGCTTCGGTACTCTTCCATTGTTCTCGGAATTCCGCTGACATATTAAAATGCTTCGGAAATCTTGCATTGTTCTCGGCATTCCGCTGACGTTTAAAAATGCTTCGGAACTCTTCCATTGCTCTCGGAATTCTGCTGAAGTTTAAAAATGTTTCAGAACTCTTACATTGTTCTCAGAATTCAGCTGAAGTTTAAAAATGCTTCGGAACTCTTCCATTGTTCTCGGAATTCTGCTGAAGTTTAAAAATGCTACGTAACTCTTCCATTGTTCTCAGAATTCCGCTGACGTTTAAAAATGCTTCGGAAATCTTCCATTGTTTTCAAAATTCCGCTGACGTTTAAAAATGCTTCAGAACTCTTCCATTGTTCTCGGAATTCCGCTGACGTTTAATAATGCTTCGGAACTCTTTCATTGTACTCGGAATTCCGCTAACGTTTAAAAATGCTTCAGAATTCTTCAATTGTTCTCGGAATTCTGCTGAACTTTTAAAATGCTTTGGAACTCTTCCATTGCTCTCGGAATTCTGCTGAAGTTTAAAAATGCTTCGGAACTCTTCCATTGTTCTCGGAATTCTGCTGAAGTTTAAAAATGCTTCGGAACTCTTCCATTGTTCTCGGAATTCCGTTGAAGTTTAAAAATGCTTCGAAACTCTTCCATTGTTCTTGGAATTCTGCTGAAGTTTAAAAATGCTTCGGAACTCTTCCATTGTTCTCAGAATTCCGCTAACGTTTAAAAATGCTTCGGAAATCTTCCATTGTTTTCAAAATTCCGCTGACGCTTAAAAATGCTTCAGAACTCTTCCATTGTTCTCGGAATTCCGCTGACGTTTAATAATGCTTCGCAACTCTTTCATTGTACTCGGAATTCCGCTAACGTTTAAAAATGCTTCGGAACTCTTCCATTGTTCTCGGAATTCCGTTGAAGTTTAAAAATGCTTCGAAACTCTTCCATTGTTCTGGGAATTCTGCTGAAGTTTAAAAATGCTTCAGAACTCTTCCATTTTTCTCGGAATTCCGCTGACGTTTAATAATGCTTCGCAACTCTTTCATTGTTCTCGGAATTCCACTGACGTTTAAAAATGCTTCGGAACTCATCCATTGTTCTCGGAATTCCGTTGAAGTTTAAAAATGCTTCGAAACTCTTCCATTGTTCTCGGAATTCCGCTGACATATTAAAATGCTTCGGAAATCTTGCATTGTTCTCGGCATTCCGCTGACGTTTAAAAATGCTTCGGAACTCTTCCATTGCTCTCGGAATTCTGCTGAAGTTTAAAAATGTTTCAGAACTCTTACATTGTTTTCAGAATTCAGCTGAAGTTTAAAAATGCTTCGGAACTCTTCCATTGTTCTCGGAATTCTGCTGAAGTTTAAAAATGCTACGTAACTCTTCCATTGTTCTCAGAATTCCGCTGACGTTTAAAAATGCTTCGGAAATCTTCCATTGTTTTCAAAATTCCGCTGACGTTTAAAAATGCTTCAGAACTCTTCCATTGTTCTCGGAATTCCGCTGACGTTTAATAATGCTTCGGAACTCTTTCATTGTACTCGGAATTCCGCTAACGTTTAAAAATGCTTCAGAATTCTTCAATTGTTCTCGGAATTCTGCTGAACTTTTAAAATGCTTTGGAACTCTTCCATTGCTCTCGGAATTCTGCTGAAGTTTAAAAATGCTTCGGAACTCTTCCATTGTTCTCGGAATTCTGCTGAAGTTTAAAAATGCTTCGGAACTCTTCCATTGTTCTCGGAATTCCGTTGAAGTTTAAAAATGCTTCGAAACTCTTCCATTGTTCTCGGAATTCTGCTGAAGTTTAAAAATGCTTCGGAACTCTTCCATTGTTCTCAGAATTCCGCTAACGTTTAAAAATGCTTCGGAAATCTTCCATTGTTTTCAAAATTCCGCTGACGCTTAAAAATGCTTCAGAACTCTTCCATTGTTCTCGGAATTCCGCTGACGTTTAATAATGCTTCGCAACTCTTTCATTGTACTCGGAATTCCGCTAACGTTTAAAAATGCTTCGGAACTCTTCCATTGTTCTCGGAATTCCGTTGAAGTTTAAAAATGCTTCGAAACTCTTCCATTGTTCTGGGAATTCTGCTGAAGTTTAAAAATGCTTCAGAACTCTTCCATTTTTCTCGGAATTCCGCTGACGTTTAATAATGCTTCGCAACTCTTTCATTGTTCTCGGAATTCCGCTGATGTTTAAAAATGCTTCGGAACTCTTCCATTGTTCTCGGAATTCTGTTGAAGTTTAAAAATGCTTCTAAACTCTTCCATTGTTCTCGGAATTCCGCTGACATATAAAAATGCTTCGGAAATCTTGCATTGTTCTCGGCATTCCGCTGACGTTTAAAAATGCTTCGGAACTCTTCCATTGTTCTCGGAATTCCGCTGACGTTTAAAAATGCTTCACAACTCTTCCATTGTTCTCGGAATTCCGCTGACTTTTAAAAATACTTCGAAACTCTTCCATTGTTCTCCAAATTCCGCTGAAGTTTAAAAATGCTTTCGGAACCCTTCCATTGTTCTCGGAATTCTGCTGAAGTTTAAAAATGCTTCGGAACTCTTCCATTGTTCTCAGAATTCTGCTGACATTTAAAAATGCTTCGGAACTCTTCCATTGTTCTCGGAATTCCGCTGAAGTTTAAAAATGCTTCAAATCTCTTACATTGTTCTCGGAATTCCGCTGAAGTTTAAAAATGCTTCGGAACTCTTCCATTGTTCTCGGAATTCTGCTGAAGTTTAAAAATGCTTCAGAACTCTTCCATTGTTCTCAGAATTCCGCTGACGTTTAAAAATGCTTCGGAAATCTTCCATTGTTTTCAAAATTCCGCTGACGTTTAAAAATGCTTCAGAACTCTTCCATTGTTCTCGGAATTCCGCTGACGTTTCAAAATGCTTCGGAACTCTTCAATTGTTCTGGGAATTCTGCTGAACTTTTAAAATGCTTTGGAACTCTTCCATTGCTCTCGGAATTCTGCTGAAGTTTAAAAATGCTTCAGAACTCTTCCATTGTTTTCGGAATTCTGCTGAAGTTTAAAAATGCTTCGGAACTCTTCCATTGTTCTCAGAATTCCACTGACGTTTAAAAATGCTTCGGAAATCTTCCATTGTTTTCAAAATTCCGCTGACACTTAAAAATGCTTCAGAACTCTTCCATTGTTCTCGGAATTCCGCTGACGTTTAATAATGCTTCGCAACTCTTTCATTGTTCTCGGAATTCCGCTGACGTTTAAAAATGCTTCGGAACTCTTCCATTGTTCTCGGAATTCCGTTGAAGTTTAAAAATGCTTCGAAACTCTTCCATTGTTCTCGGAATTCTGCTGAAGTTTAAAAATGCTTCGGAACTCTTCCATTGTTCTCGGAATTCCGCTGACATATAAAAATGCTTTGAAAATCTTGCATTGTTCTCGGCATTCCGCTGACGTTTAAATTTGCTTCGGAACTCTTCAATTGTTCTCGGAATTCTGTTGAACTTTTAAAATGCTTTGGAACTCTTCCATTGCTCTCGGAATTCTGCTGAAGTTTAAAAATGCTTCAGAACTCTTACATTGTTCTCGGAATTCTGCTGACGTTTAAAAATGCTTCGGAACTCTACCATTGTTCTCGGAATTCCGTTGAAGTTTAAAAATGCTTCGAAACTCTTCCATTGTTATCGGAATTCTGCTGAAGTTTAAAAATGCTTCGGAACTCTTCCATTGTTCTCGGAATTCCGCTGATGTTTAAAAATGCTTCGCAACTCTTTCATTGTTCTCGGAATTCCACTGACGTTTAAAAATGCTTCGGAAATCTTCCATTGTTTTCAAAATTCCGCTGACGCTTAAAAATGCTTCAGAACTCTTCCATTGTTCTCGGAATTCCGCTGACGTTTAATAATGCTTCGCAACTCTTTCATTGTACTCGGAATTCCGCTAACATTTAAAAATGCTTCAGAACTCTTCCATTGTTCTCGGAATTCCGCTGACGTTTAATAATGCTTCGCAACTCTTTCATTGTTCTCGGAATTCCGCTGATGTTTAAAAATGCTTCGGAACTCTTCCATTGTTCTCGGAATTCTGTTGAAGTTTAAAAATGCTTCTAAACTCTTCCATTGTTCTCGGAATTCCACTGACATATAAAAATGCTTTGGAAATCTTGCATTGTTCTCGGCATTCCGCTGACGTTTAAAAATGCTTCAGAACTCTTCCATTGTTCTCGGAATTCTGCTGAAGTTTAAAAATGCTTCAGAACTCTTCCATTGTTCTCAGAATTCCGCTGACGTTTAAAAATGCTTCGGAAATCTTCCATTGTTTTCAAAATTCCGCTGACGTTTAAAAATGCTTCAGAACTATTCCATTGTTCTCAGAATTCTGCTGATGTTTAAAAATGCTTCGGAACTTCTCCATTGTTCTCGGAATTCCGCTGACGTTTAAAAATGCTTCACAACCTTTCCATTGTTCTCGGAATTCCGCTGACGTTTAAAAATGCTTCACAACTCTTCCATTGTTCTCGGAATTCCGCTGACTTTTAAAAATGCTTCGGAAATCTTCCATTGTTTTCAAAATTCCGCTGACGCTTAAAAATGCTTCAGAACTCTTCCATTGTTCTCGGAATTCTGCTGAAGTTTAAAAATGCTTCAGAACTCTTACATTGTTCTCGGAATTCTGCTGACAATTAAAAATGCTTCGGAACTCTTCCATTGTTCTCTGAATTCCGCTGACGTTTAAAAATGCTTCGGAACTCTTCAATTGTTCTCGGAATTCTGCCGAACTTTTAAAGTGCTTTGGAACTCTTCCATTGCTCTCGGAATTCTGCTGAAGTTTAAAAATGCTTCAGAACTCTTCCATTGTTCTCGGAATTCTGCTGTAGTTTAAAAATGCTTCGGAACTCTTCCATTGTTCTCGGAATTCCGCTGACGTTTAAAAATGCTTCGGAAATCTTCCATTGTTTTCAAAATTCCGCTGACGTTTAAAAATGCTGCAGAACTCTTCCATTGTTCTCGGAATTCCGCTGACGTTTTAAAATGCTTCGGTACTCTTCCATTGTTCTCGGAATTCCGCTGACATATAAAAATGCTTCGGAAATCTTGCATTGTTCTCGGCATTCCGCTGACGTTTAAAAATGCTTCGGAACTCTTCCATTGTTCTCAGAATTCCGCTGACGTTTAAAAATGCTTCGGAAATCTTCCATTGTTCTCGGAATTCCGCTGACATATAAAAATGCTTCGGAAATCTTGCATTGTTCTCGGCATTCCGCTGACGTTTAAAAATGCTTCGGAACTCTTCCATTGTTCTCAGAATTCCGCTGACGTTTAAAAATGCTTCGGAAATCTTCCATTGTTTTCAAAATTCCGCTGACGTTTAAAAATGCTTCAGAACTCTTCCATTGTTCTCGGAATTCCGCTGACGTTTAAAAATGCTTTGGAACTCTTCCATTATTCTCGGAATTCTGCTGAAGTTTAAAAATGCTTCGGAACTCTTCCATTGTTCTCAGAATTCCGCTGACGTTTAAAAATGCTTCGGTACTCTTCCATTGTTCTCGGAATTCCGCTGACATATAAAATTGCTTCGGAAATCTTGCATTGTTCTCGGCATTCCGCTGACGTTTAAAAATGCTTCGGAACTCTTCAATTGTTCTCGGAATTCTGCTGAACTTTTAAAATGCTTTGAAACTCTTCCATTGTTATCGGAATTCTGCTGAAGTTTAAAAATGCTTCGGAACTCTTCCATTGTTCTCGGAATTCCGCTGATGTTTAAAAATGCTTCGCAACTCTTTCATTGTTCTCGGAATTCCACTGACGTTTAAAAATGCTTCGGAAATCTTCCATTGTTTTCAAAATTCCGCTGACGCTTAAAAATGCTTCAGAACTCTTCCATTGTTCTCGGAATTCCGCTGACGTTTAATAATGCTTCGCAACTCTTTCATTGTACTCGGAATTCCGCTAACATTTAAAAATGCTTCAGAACTCTTCCATTGTTCTCGGAATTCCGCTGACGTTTAATAATGCTTCGCAACTCTTTCATTGTTCTCGGAATTCCGCTGATGTTTAAAAATGCTTCGGAACTCTTCCATTGTTCTCGGAATTCTGTTGAAGTTTAAAAATGCTTCTAAACTCTTCCATTGTTCTCGGAATTCCACTGACATATAAAAATGCTTTGGAAATCTTGCATTGTTCTCGGCATTCCGCTGACGTTTAAAAATGCTTCAGAACTCTTCCATTGTTCTCGGAATTCTGCTGAAGTTTAAAAATGCTTCAGAACTCTTCCATTGTTCTCAGAATTCCGCTGACGTTTAAAAATGCTTCGGAAATCTTCCATTGTTTTCAAAATTCCGCTGACGTTTAAAAATGCTTCAGAACTATTCCATTGTTCTCAGAATTCTGCTGATGTTTTAAAATGCTTCGGTACTCTTCCATTGTTCTCGGAATTCCGCTGACATATAAAAATGCTTCGGAAATCTTGCATTGTTCTCGGCATTCCGCTGACGTTTAAAAATGCTTCGGAACTCTTCCATTGTTCTCAGAATTCCGCTGACGTTTAAAAATGCTTCGGAAATCTTCCATTGTTTTCAAAATTCCGCTGACGTTTAAAAATGCTTCAGAACTCTTCCATTGTTCTCGGAATTCCGCTGACGTTTAAAAATGCTTTGGAACTCTTCCATTATTCTCGGAATTCTGCTGAAGTTTAAAAATGCTTCGGAACTCTTCCATTGTTCTCAGAATTCCGCTGACGTTTAAAAATGCTTCGGTACTCTTCCATTGTTCTCGGAATTCCGCTGACATATAAAATTGCTTCGGAAATCTTGCATTGTTCTCGGCATTCCGCTGACGTTTAAAAATGCTTCGGAACTCTTCAATTGTTCTCGGAATTCTGCTGAACTTTTAAAATGCTTTGAAACTCTTCCATTGTTATCGGAATTCTGCTGAAGTTTAAAAATGCTTCGGAACTCTTCCATTGTTCTCGGAATTCCGCTGACGTTTAATAATGCTTCGCAACTCTTTCATTGTTCTCGGAATTCCGCTGATGTTTAAAAATGCTTCGGAACTCTTCCATTGTTCTCGGAATTCTGTTGAAGTTTAAAAATGCTTCTAAACTCTTCCATTGTTCTCGGAATTCCACTGACATATAAAAATGCTTTGGAAATCTTGCATTGTTCTCGGCATTCCGCTGACGTTTAAAAATGCTTCAGAACTCTTCCATTGTTCTCGGAATTCTGCTGAAGTTTAAAAATGCTTCAGAACTCTTCCATTGTTCTCAGAATTCCGCTGACGTTTAAAAATGCTTCGGAAATCTTCCATTGTTTTCAAAATTCCGCTGACGTTTAAAAATGCTTCAGAACTATTCCATTGTTCTCAGAATTCTGCTGATGTTTTAAAATGCTTCGGTACTCTTCCATTGTTCTCGGAATTCCGCTGACATATAAAAATGCTTCGGAAATCTTGCATTGTTCTCGGCATTCCGCTGACGTTTAAAAATGCTTCGGAACTCTTCCATTGTTCTCAGAATTCCGCTGACGTTTAAAAATGCTTCGGAAATCTTCCATTGTTTTCAAAATTCCGCTGACGTTTAAAAATGCTTCAGAACTCTTCCATTGTTCTCGGAATTCCGCTGACGTTTAAAAATGCTTTGGAACTCTTCCATTATTCTCGGAATTCTGCTGAAGTTTAAAAATGCTTCGGAACTCTTCCATTGTTCTCAGAATTCCGCTGACGTTTAAAAATGCTTCGGTACTCTTCCATTGTTCTCGGAATTCCGCTGACATATAAAATTGCTTCGGAAATCTTGCATTGTTCTCGGCATTCCGCTGACGTTTAAAAATGCTTCGGAACTCTTCGATTGTTCTCGGAATTCTGCTGAACTTTTAAAATGCTTTGAAACTCTTCCATTGTTATCGGAATTCTGCTGAAGTTTAAAAATGCTTCGGAACTCTTCCATTGTTCTCGGAATTCCGCTGATGTTTAAAAATGCTTCGCAACTCTTTCATTGTTCTCGGAATTCCACTGACGTTTAAAAATGCTTCGGAAATCTTCCATTGTTTTCAAAATTCCGCTGACGCTTAAAAATGCTTCAGAACTCTTCCATTGTTCTCGGAATTCCGCTGACGTTTAATAATGCTTCGCAACTCTTTCATTGTACTCGGAATTCCGCTAACATTTAAAAATGCTTCAGAACTCTTCCATTGTTCTCGGAATTCCGCTGACGTTTAATAATGCTTCGCAACTCTTTCATTGTTCTCGGAATTCCGCTGATGTTTAAAAATGCTTCGGAACTCTTCCATTGTTCTCGGAATTCTGTTGAAGTTTAAAAATGCTTCTAAACTCTTCCATTGTTCTCGGAATTCCACTGACATATAAAAATGCTTTGGAAATCTTGCATTGTTCTCGGCATTCCGCTGACGTTTAAAAATGCTTCAGAACTCTTCCATTGTTCTCGGAATTCTGCTGAAGTTTAAAAATGCTTCAGAACTCTTCCATTGTTCTCAGAATTCCGCTGACGTTTAAAAATGCTTCGGAAATCTTCCATTGTTTTCAAAATTCCGCTGACGTTTAAAAATGCTTCAGAACTATTCCATTGTTCTCAGAATTCTGCTGATGTTTAAAAATGCTTCGGAACTTCTCCATTGTTCTCGGAATTCCGCTGACGTTTAATAATGCTTTGCAACTCTTTCATTGTACTCGGAATTCCGCTAACGTTTAAAAATGCTTCAGAACTCTTCCATTGTTCTCGGAATTCTGCTGACGTTTAAAAATGCTTCGGAACTCTTCCATTGTTCTCTGAATTCCGCTGACGTTTAATAATGCTTCGGTACTCTTCCTTTGTTCTCGGAATTCCGCTGACATATAAAAATGCTTCGGAAATCTTGCATTGTTCTCGTCATTCCGCTGACGTTTAAAAATGCTTCGGAACTCTTCAATTGTTCTCGGAATTCTGCCGAACTTTTAAAATGCTTTGGAACTCTTCCATTGCTCTCGGAATTCTGCTGAAGTTTAAAAATGCTTCAGAACTCTTCCATTGTTCTCGGAATTCTGCTGTAGTTTAAAAATGCTTCGGAACTCTTCCATTGTTCTCGGAATTCCGCTGACGTTTAAAAATGCTTCGGAAATCTTCCATTGTTTTCAAAATTCCGCTGACGTTTAAAAATGCTTCAGAACTCTTCCATTGTTCTCGGAATTCCGCTGACGTTTTAAAATGCTTCGGTACTCTTCCATTGTTCTCGGAATTCCGCTGACATATAAAAATGCTTCGGAAATCTTGCATTGTTCTCGGCATTCCGCTGACGTTTAAAAATGCTTCGGAACTCTTCCATTGTTCTCAGAATTCCGCTGACGTTTAAAAATGCTTCGGAAATCTTCCATTGTTTTCAAAATTCCGCTGACGTTTAAAAATGCTTCAGAACTCTTCCATTGTTCTCGGAATTCCGCTGACGTTTAAAAATGCTTTGGAACTCTTCCATTATTCTCGGAATTCTGCTGAAGTTTAAAAATGCTTCGGAACTCTTCCATTGTTCTCAGAATTCCGCTGACGTTTAAAAATGCTTCGGTACTCTTCCATTGTTCTCGGAATTCCGCTGACATATAAAAATGCTTCGGAAATCTTGCATTGTTCTCGGCATTCCGCTGACGTTTAAAAATGCTTCGGAACTCTTCAATTGTTCTCGGAATTCTGCTGAACTTTTAAAATGCTTTGGAACTCTTCCATTGCTCTCGGAATTCTGCTGAAGTTTAAAAATGCTTCAGAACTCTTCCATTGTTTTCGGAATTCTGCTGAAGTTTAAAAATGCTTCGGAACTCTTCCATTGTTCTCAGAATTCCACTGACGTTTAGAAATGCTTCGGAAATCTTCCATTGTTTTCAAAATTCCGCTGACGCTTAAAAATGCTTCAGAACTCTTCCATTGTTCTCGGAATTCCGCTGACGTTTAATAATGCTTCGCAACTTTTTCATTGTTCTCGGAATTCCGCTGACGGTTAAAAATGCTTCGGAACTCTTCCATTGTTCTCGGAATTCCGTTGAAGTTTAAAAATGCTTCGAAACTCTTCCATTGTTCTCGGAATTCTGCTGAAGTTTAAAAATGCTTCAGAACTCTTCCATTGTTCTCGGAATTCCGCTGACATTTAATAATGCTTCGCAACTCTTTCATTGTTCTCGGAATTCCGCTGACGTTTAAAAATGCTTCGGAACTCTTCCATTGTTCTCGGAATTCCGCTGACGTTTAAAAATGCTTCACAACTCTTCCATTGTTCTCGGAATTCCGCTGACGTTTAAAAATGCTTCAAAACTCTTCCATTGTTCTCGGAATTCCGCTGACTTTTAAAAATGCTTCGGAAATCTTCCATTGTTTTCAAAATTCCGCTGACGCTTAAAAATGCTTCAGAACTCTTCCATTGTTCTCGGAATTCTGCTGACGTTTAATAATGCTTCGCAACTCTTTCATTGTTCTCGGAATTCCGCTGACGTTTTAAAATGCTTCGGTACTCTTCCATTGTTCTCGGAATTCCGCTGACATATAAAAATGCTTCGGAAATCTTGCATTGTTCTCGGCATTCCGCTGACGTTTAAAAATGCTTCGGAACTCTTCCATTGTTCTCAGAATTCCGCTGACGTTTAAAAATGCTTCGGAAATCTTCCATTGTTTTCAAAATTCCGCTGACGTTTAAAAATGCTTCAGAACTCTTCCATTGTTCTCGGAATTCCGCTGACGTTTAAAAATGCTTTGGAACTCTTCCATTATTCTCGGAATTCTGCTGAAGTTTAAAAATGCTTCGGAACTCTTCCATTGTTCTCAGAATTCCGCTGACGTTTAAAAATGCTTCGGTACTCTTCCATTGTTCTCGGAATTCCGCTGACATATAAAAATGCTTCGGAAATCTTGCATTGTTCTCGGCATTCCGCTGACGTTTAAAAATGCTTCGGAACTCTTCAATTGTTCTCGGAATTCTGCTGAACTTTTAAAATGCTTTGGAACTCTTCCATTGCTCTCGGAATTCTGCTGAAGTTTAAAAATGCTTCAGAACTCTTCCATTGTTTTCGGAATTCTGCTGAAGTTTAAAAATGCTTCGGAACTCTTCCATTGTTCTCAGAATTCCACTGACGTTTAGAAATGCTTCGGAAATCTTCCATTGTTTTCAAAATTCCGCTGACGCTTAAAAATGCTTCAGAACTCTTCCATTGTTCTCGGAATTCCGCTGACGTTTAATAATGCTTCGCAACTTTTTCATTGTTCTCGGAATTCCGTTGAAGTTTAAAAATGCTTCGAAACTCTTCCATTGTTCTCGGAATTCTGCTGAAGTTTAAAAATGCTTCAGAACTCTTCCATTGTTCTCGGAATTCCGCTGACATTTAATAATGCTTCGCAACTCTTTCATTGTTCTCGGAATTCCGCTGACGTTTAAAAATGCTTCGGAACTCTTCCATTGTTCTCGGAATTCCGCTGACGTTTAAAAATGCTTCACAACTCTTCCATTGTTCTCGGAATTCCGCTGACGTTTAAAAATGCTTCAAAACTCTTCCATTGTTCTCGGAATTCCGCTGACTTTTAAAAATGCTTCGGAAATCTTCCATTGTTTTCAAAATTCCGCTGACGCTTAAAAATGCTTCAGAACTCTTCCATTGTTCTCAGAATTCCGCTGACGTTTAAAAATGCTTCGGAAATCTTCCATTGTTTTCAAAATTCCGCTGACGTTTAAAAATGCTTCAGAACTCTTCCATTGTTCTCGGAATTCCGCTGACGTTTAAAAATGCTTTGGAACTCTTCCATTATTCTCGGAATTCTGCTGAAGTTTAAAAATGCTTCGGAACTCTTCCATTGTTCTCAGAATTCCGCTGACGTTTAAAAATGCTTCGGTACTCTTCCATTGTTCTCGGAATTCCGCTGACATATAAAATTGCTTCGGAAATCTTGCATTGTTCTCGGCATTCCGCTGACGTTTAAAAATGCTTCGGAACTCTTCAATTGTTCTCGGAATTCTGCTGAACTTTTAAAATGCTTTGAAACTCTTCCATTGTTATCGGAATTCTGCTGAAGTTTAAAAATGCTTCGGAACTCTTCCATTGTTCTCGGAATTCCGCTGATGTTTAAAAATGCTTCGCAACTCTTTCATTGTTCTCGGAATTCCACTGACGTTTAAAAATGCTTCGGAAATCTTCCATTGTTTTCAAAATTCCGCTGACGCTTAAAAATGCTTCAGAACTCTTCCATTGTTCTCGGAATTCCGCTGACGTTTAATAATGCTTCGCAACTCTTTCATTGTACTCGGAATTCCGCTAACATTTAAAAATGCTTCAGAACTCTTCCATTGTTCTCGGAATTCCGCTGACGTTTAATAATGCTTCGCAACTCTTTCATTGTTCTCGGAATTCCGCTGATGTTTAAAAATGCTTCGGAACTCTTCCATTGTTCTCGGAATTCTGTTGAAGTTTAAAAATGCTTCTAAACTCTTCCATTGTTCTCGGAATTCCACTGACATATAAAAATGCTTTGGAAATCTTGCATTGTTCTCGGCATTCCGCTGACGTTTAAAAATGCTTCAGAACTCTTCCATTGTTCTCGGAATTCTGCTGAAGTTTAAAAATGCTTCAGAACTCTTCCATTGTTCTCAGAATTCCGCTGACGTTTAAAAATGCTTCGGAAATCTTCCATTGTTTTCAAAATTCCGCTGACGTTTAAAAATGCTTCAGAACTATTCCATTGTTCTCAGAATTCTGCTGATGTTTAAAAATGCTTCGGAACTTCTCCATTGTTCTCGGAATTCCGCTGACGTTTAAAAATGCTTCACAACTCTTCCATTGTTCTCGGAATTCCGCTGACATATAAAAATGCTTCGGAAATCTTGCATTGTTCTCGTCATTCCGCTGACGTTTAAAAATGCTTCGGAACTCTTCAATTGTTCTCGGAATTCTGCCGAACTTTTAAAATGCTTTGGAACTCTTCCATTGCTCTCGGAATTCTGCTGAAGTTTAAAAATGCTTCAGAACTCTTCCATTGTTCTCGGAATTCTGCTGTAGTTTAAAAATGCTTCGGAACTCTTCCATTGTTCTCGGAATTCCGCTGACGTTTAAAAATGCTTCGGAAATCTTCCATTGTTTTCAAAATTCCGCTGACGTTTAAAAATGCTTCAGAACTCTTCCATTGTTCTCGGAATTCCGCTGACGTTTTAAAATGCTTCGGTACTCTTCCATTGTTCTCGGAATTCCGCTGACATATAAAAATGCTTCGGAAATCTTGCATTGTTCTCGGCATTCCGCTGACGTTTAAAAATGCTTCGGAACTCTTCCATTGTTCTCAGAATTCCGCTGACGTTTAAAAATGCTTCGGAAATCTTCCATTGTTTTCAAAATTCCGCTGACGTTTAAAAATGCTTCAGAACTCTTCCATTGTTCTCGGAATTCCGCTGACGTTTAAAAATGCTTTGGAACTCTTCCATTATTCTCGGAATTCTGCTGAAGTTTAAAAATGCTTCGGAACTCTTCCATTGTTCTCAGAATTCCGCTGACGTTTAAAAATGCTTCGGTACTCTTCCATTGTTCTCGGAATTCCGCTGACATATAAAAATGCTTCGGAAATCTTGCATTGTTCTCGGCATTCCGCTGACGTTTAAAAATGCTTCGGAACTCTTCAATTGTTCTCGGAATTCTGCTGAACTTTTAAAATGCTTTGGAACTCTTCCATTGCTCTCGGAATTCTGCTGAAGTTTAAAAATGCTTCAGAACTCTTCCATTGTTTTCGGAATTCTGCTGAAGTTTAAAAATGCTTCGGAACTCTTCCATTGTTCTCAGAATTCCACTGACGTTTAGAAATGCTTCGGAAATCTTCCATTGTTTTCAAAATTCCGCTGACGCTTAAAAATGCTTCAGAACTCTTCCATTGTTCTCGGAATTCCGCTGACGTTTAATAATGCTTCGCAACTTTTTCATTGTTCTCGGAATTCCGCTGACGGTTAAAAATGCTTCGGAACTCTTCCATTGTTCTCGGAATTCCGTTGAAGTTTAAAAATGCTTCGAAACTCTTCCATTGTTCTCGGAATTCTGCTGAAGTTTAAAAATGCTTCAGAACTCTTCCATTGTTCTCGGAATTCCGCTGACATTTAATAATGCTTCGCAACTCTTTCATTGTTCTCGGAATTCCGCTGACGTTTAAAAATGCTTCGGAACTCTTCCATTGTTCTCGGAATTCCGCTGACGTTTAAAAATGCTTCACAACTCTTCCATTGTTCTCGGAATTCCGCTGACGTTTAAAAATGCTTCAAAACTCTTCCATTGTTCTCGGAATTCCGCTGACTTTTAAAAATGCTTCGGAAATCTTCCATTGTTTTCAAAATTCCGCTGACGCTTAAAAATGCTTCAGAACTCTTCCATTGTTCTCGGAATTCTGCTGACGTTTAATAATGCTTCGCAACTCTTTCATTGTTCTCGGAATTCCGCTGACGTTTTAAAATGCTTCGGTACTCTTCCATTGTTCTCGGAATTCCGCTGACATATAAAAATGCTTCGGAAATCTTGCATTGTTCTCGGCATTCCGCTGACGTTTAAAAATGCTTCGGAACTCTTCCATTGTTCTCAGAATTCCGCTGACGTTTAAAAATGCTTCGGAAATCTTCCATTGTTTTCAAAATTCCGCTGACGTTTAAAAATGCTTCAGAACTCTTCCATTGTTCTCGGAATTCCGCTGACGTTTAAAAATGCTTTGGAACTCTTCCATTATTCTCGGAATTCTGCTGAAGTTTAAAAATGCTTCGGAACTCTTCCATTGTTCTCAGAATTCCGCTGACGTTTAAAAATGCTTCGGTACTCTTCCATTGTTCTCGGAATTCCGCTGACATATAAAAATGCTTCGGAAATCTTGCATTGTTCTCGGCATTCCGCTGACGTTTAAAAATGCTTCGGAACTCTTCAATTGTTCTCGGAATTCTGCTGAACTTTTAAAATGCTTTGGAACTCTTCCATTGCTCTCGGAATTCTGCTGAAGTTTAAAAATGCTTCAGAACTCTTCCATTGTTTTCGGAATTCTGCTGAAGTTTAAAAATGCTTCGGAACTCTTCCATTGTTCTCAGAATTCCACTGACGTTTAGAAATGCTTCGGAAATCTTCCATTGTTTTCAAAATTCCGCTGACGCTTAAAAATGCTTCAGAACTCTTCCATTGTTCTCGGAATTCCGCTGACGTTTAATAATGCTTCGCAACTTTTTCATTGTTCTCGGAATTCCGTTGAAGTTTAAAAATGCTTCGAAACTCTTCCATTGTTCTCGGAATTCTGCTGAAGTTTAAAAATGCTTCAGAACTCTTCCATTGTTCTCGGAATTCCGCTGACATTTAATAATGCTTCGCAACTCTTTCATTGTTCTCGGAATTCCGCTGACGTTTAAAAATGCTTCGGAACTCTTCCATTGTTCTCGGAATTCCGCTGACGTTTAAAAATGCTTCACAACTCTTCCATTGTTCTCGGAATTCCGCTGACGTTTAAAAATGCTTCAAAACTCTTCCATTGTTCTCGGAATTCCGCTGACTTTTAAAAATGCTTCGGAAATCTTCCATTGTTTTCAAAATTCCGCTGACGCTTAAAAATGCTTCAGAACTCTTCCATTGTTCTCGGAATTCTG
This sequence comes from Phyllobates terribilis, assembly GCF_046119375.1. Lineage (NCBI taxonomy): Eukaryota > Metazoa > Chordata > Amphibia > Anura > Dendrobatidae > Phyllobates > Phyllobates terribilis. The sequence goes on from NW_027362782.1 coordinate 19,410,364, forward strand.
CTGACGTTTAATAATGCTTCGCAACTCTTTCATTGTTCTCGGAATTCCACTGACGTTTAAAAATGCTTCGGAACTCATCCATTGTTCTCGGAATTCCGTTGAAGTTTAAAAATGCTTCGAAACTCTTCCATTGTTCTCGGAATTCCGCTGACATATAAAAATGCTTCGGAAATCTTGCATTGTTCTCGGCATTCCGCTGACGTTTAAAAATGCTTCGGAACTCTTCCATTGCTCTCGGAATTCTGCTGAAGTTTAAAAATGTTTCAGAACTCTTACATTGTTCTCAGAATTCAGCTGAAGTTTAAAAATGCTTCGGAACTCTTCCATTGTTCTCGGAATTCTGCTGAAGTTTAAAAATGCTACGTAACTCTTCCATTGTTCTCAGAATTCCGCTGACGTTTAAAAATGCTTCGGAAATCTTCCATTGTTTTCAAAATTCCGCTGACGTTTAAAAATGCTTCAGAACTCTTCCATTGTTCTCGGAATTCCGCTGACGTTTAATAATGCTTCGCAACTCTTTCATTGTACTCGGAATTCCGCTAACGTTTAAAAATGCTTCAGAATTCTTCAATTGTTCTCGGAATTCTGCTGAACTTTTAAAATGCTTTGGAACTCTTCCATTGCTCTCGGAATTCTGCTGAAGTTTAAAAATGCTTCTGAACTCTTCCATTGTTCTCGGAATTCTGCTGAAGTTTAAAAATGCTTCGGAACTCTTCCATTGTTCTCGGAATTCCGTTGAAGTTTAAAAATGCTTCGAAACTCTTCCATTGTTCTCGGAATTCTGCTGAAGTTTAAAAATGCTTCGGAACTCTTCCATTGTTCTCAGAATTCCGCTAACGTTTAAAAATGCTTCGGAAATCTTCCATTGTTCTCGGAATTCCGCTGACGTTTAATAATGCTTCGCAACTCTTTCATTGTACTCGGAATTCCGCTAACGTTTAAAAATGCTTCGGAACTCTTCCATTGTTCTCGGAATTCCGTTGAAGTTTAAAAATGCTTCGAAACTCTTCCATTGTTCTGGGAATTCTGCTGAAGTTTAAAAATGCTTCAGAACTCTTCCATTTTTCTCGGAATTCCGCTGACGTTTAATAATGCTTCGCAACTCTTTCATTGTTCTCGGAATTCCGCTGATGTTTAAAAATGCTTCGGAACTCTTCCATTGTTCTCGGAATTCTGTTGAAGTTTAAAAATGCTTCTAAACTCTTCCATTGTTCTCGGAATTCCGCTGACATATAAAAATGCTTCGGAAATCTTGCATTGTTCTCGGCATTCCGCTGACGTTTAAAAATGCTTCGGAACTCTTCCATTGTTCTCGGAATTCCGCTGACGTTTAAAAATGCTTCACAACTCTTCCATTGTTCTCGGAATTCCGCTGACTTTTAAAAATACTTCGAAACTCTTCCATTGTTCTCCAAATTCCGCTGAAGTTTAAAAATGCTTCGGAACCCTTCCATTGTTCTCGGAATTCTGCTGAAGTTTAAAAATGCTTCGGAACTCTTCCATTGTTCTCAGAATTCTGCTGACGTTTAAAAATGCTTCGGAACTCTTCCATTGTTCTCGGAATTCCGCTGAAGTTTAAAAATGCTTCAAATCTCTTACATTGTTCTCGGAATTCCGCTGAAGTTTAAAAATGCTTCGGAACTCTTCCATTGTTCTCGGAATTCTGCTGAAGTTTAAAAATGCTTCAGAACTCTTCCATTGTTCTCAGAATTCCGCTGACGTTTAAAAATGCTTCGGAAATCTTCCATTGTTTTCAAAATTCCGCTGACGTTTAAAAATGCTTCAGAACTATTCCATTGTTCTCAGAATTCTGCTGACGTTTAAAAATGCTTCGGAACTCTTCCATTGTTCTCGGAATTCCGCTGACGTTTAAAAATGCTTCACAACTCTTCCATTGTTCTCGGAATTCCGCTGACGTTTAAAAATGCTTCACAACTCTTCCATTGTTCTCGGAATTCCGCTGACGTTTAAAAATGCTTCACAACTCTTCCATTGTTCTCGGAATTCCGCTGACTTTTAAAAATGCTTCGGAAATCTTCCATTGTTTTCAAAATTCCGCTGACGCTTAAAAATGCTTCAGAACTCTTCCATTGTTCTCGGAATTCTGCTGACGTTTAAAAATGCTTCGGAACTCTTCCATTGTTCTCTGAATTCCGCTGACGTTTAAAAATGCTTCGGTACTCTTCCTTTGTTCTCGGAATTCCGCTGACATATAAAAATGCTTCGGAAATCTTGCATTGTTCTCGTCATTCCGCTGACGTTTAAAAATGCTTCGGAACTCTTCAATTGTTCTCGGAATTCTGCCGAACTTTTAAAATGCTTTGGAACTCTTCCATTGCTCTCGGAATTCTGCTGAAGTTTAAAAATGCTTCAGAACTCTTCCATTGTTCTCGGAATTCTGCTGTAGTTTAAAAATGCTTCGGAACTCTTCCATTGTTCTCGGAATTCCGCTGACGTTTAAAAATGCTTCGGAAATCTTCCATTGTTTTCAAAATTCCGCTGACGTTTAAAAATGCTTCAGAACTCTTCCATTGTTCTCGGAATTCCGCTGACGTTTAAAAATGCTTTGGAACTCTTCCATTATTCTCGGAATTCTGCTGAAGTTTAAAAATGCTTCGGAACTCTTCCATTGTTCTCAGAATTCCGCTGACGTTTAAAAATGCTTCGGTACTCTTCCATTGTTCTCGGAATTCCGCTGACATATAAAAATGCTTCGGAAATCTTGCATTGTTCTCGGCATTCCGCTGACGTTTAAAAATGCTTCGGAACTCTTCAATTGTTCTCGGAATTCTGCTGAACTTTTAAAATGCTTTGGAACTCTTCCATTGCTCTCGGAATTCTGCTGAAGTTTAAAAATGCTTCAGAACTCTTCCATTGTTTTCGGAATTCTGCTGAAGTTTAAAAATGCTTCGGAACTCTTCCATTGTTCTCAGAATTCCACTGACGTTTAAAAATGCTTCGGAAATCTTCCATTGTTTTCAAAATTCCGCTGACGCTTAAAAATGCTTCAGAACTCTTCCATTGTTCTCGGAATTCCGCTGACGTTTAAAAATGCTTCGGAACTCTTCCATTGTTCTCGGAATTCCGCTGACGTTTAAAAATGCTTCACAACTCTTCCATTGTTCTCGGAATTCCGCTGACGTTTAAAAATGCTTCAAAACTCTTCCATTGTTCTCGGAATTCCGCTGACTTTTAAAAATGCTTCGGAAATCTTCCATTGTTTTCAAAATTCCGCTGACGCTTAAAAATGCTTCAGAACTCTTCCATTGTTCTCGGAATTCTGCTGACGTTTAATAATGCTTCGCAACTCTTTCATTGTTCTCGGAATTCCACTGACGTTTAAAAATGCTTCGGAACTCATCCATTGTTCTCGGAATTCCGTTGAAGTTTAAAAATGCTTCGAAACTCTTCCATTGTTCTCGGAATTCCGCTGACATATTAAAATGCTTCGGAAATCTTGCATTGTTCTCGGCATTCCGCTGACGTTTAAAAATGCTTCGGAACTCTTCCATTGCTCTCGGAATTCTGCTGAAGTTTAAAAATGTTTCAGAACTCTTACATTGTTCTCAGAATTCAGCTGAAGTTTAAAAATGCTTCGGAACTCTTCCATTGTTCTCGGAATTCTGCTGAAGTTTAAAAATGCTACGTAACTCTTCCATTGTTCTCAGAATTCCGCTGACGTTTAAAAATGCTTCGGAAATCTTCCATTGTTTTCAAAATTCCGCTGACGTTTAAAAATGCTTCAGAACTCTTCCATTGTTCTCGGAATTCCGCTGACGTTTAATAATGCTTCGCAACTCTTTCATTGTACTCGGAATTCCGCTAACGTTTAAAAATGCTTCAGAATTCTTCAATTGTTCTCGGAATTCTGCTGAACTTTTAAAATGCTTTGGAACTCTTCCATTGCTCTCGGAATTCTGCTGAAGTTTAAAAATGCTTCGGAACTCTTCCATTGTTCTCGGAATTCTGCTGAAGTTTAAAAATGCTTCGGAACTCTTCCATTGTTCTCGGAATTCCGTTGAAGTTTAAAAATGCTTCGAAACTCTTCCATTGTTCTGGGAATTCTGCTGAAGTTTAAAAATGCTTCAGAACTCTTCCATTTTTCTCGGAATTCCGCTGACGTTTAAAAATGCTTCGAAACTCTTCCATTGTTCTCGGAATTCTGTTGAAGTTTAAAAATGCTTCTAAACTCTTCCATTGTTCTCGGAATTCCGCTGACATATAAAAATGCTTCGGAAATCTTGCATTGTTCTCGGCATTCCGCTGACGTTTAAAAATGCTTCGGAACTCTTCCATTGTTCTCGGAATTCCGCTGACGTTTAAAAATGCTTCACAACTCTTCCATTGTTCTCGGAATTCCGCTGACTTTTAAAAATACTTCGAAACTCTTCCATTGTTCTCCAAATTCCGCTGAAGTTTAAAAATGCTTCGGAACCCTTCCATTGTTCTCGGAATTCTGCTGAAGTTTAAAAATGCTTCGGAACTCTTCCATTGTTCTCAGAATTCTGCTGACGTTTAAAAATGCTTCGGAACTCTTCCATTGTTCTCGGAATTCCGCTGAAGTTTAAAAATGCTTCAAATCTCTTACATTGTTCTCGGAATTCCGCTGAAGTTTAAAAATGCTTCGGAACTCTTCCATTGTTCTGGGAATTCTGCTGAAGTTTAAAAATGCTTCAGAACTCTTCCATTGTTCTCAGAATTCCGCTGACGTTTAAAAATGCTTCGGAAATCTTCCATTGTTTTCAAAATTCCGCTGACGTTTAAAAATGCTTCAGAACTATTCCATTGTTCTCAGAATTCTGCTGACGTTTAAAAATGCTTCGGAACTCTTCCATTGTTCTCGGAATTCCGCTGACGTTTAAAAATGCTTCACAACTCTTCCATTGTTCTCGGAATTCCGCTGACGTTTAAAAATGCTTCACAACTCTTCCATTGTTCTCGGAATTCCGCTGACTTTTAAAAATGTTCGTAAATCTTCCATTGTTTTCAAAATTCCGCTGATGCTTAAAAATGCTTCAGAACTCTTCCATTGTTCTCGGAATTCTGCTGATGTTTAAAAATGCTTCAGAACTCTTACATTGTTCTCGGAATTCTGCTGACGTTTAAAAATGCTTCGGAACTCTTCCATTGTTCTCTGAATTCTGCTGACGTTTAAAAATGCTTCGGTACTCTTCCTTTGTTCTCGGAATTCCGCTGACATATAAAAATGCTTCGGAAATCTTGCATTGTTCTCGGCATTCCGCTGACGTTTAAAAATGCTTCGGAAATCTTCCATTGTTCTCAAAATTCCGCTGACGTTTAAAAATGCTTCGGAAATCTTCCATTGTTTTCAAAATTCCGCTGACGTTTAAAAATGCTTCAGAACTCTTCCATTGTTCTCGGAATTCCGCTGACGTTTAAAAATGCTTTGGAACTCTTCCATTATTCTCGGAATTCTGCTGAAGTTTAAAAATGCTTCGGAACTCTTCCATTGTTCTCAGAATTCCGCTGACGTTTAAAAATGCTTCGGTACTCTTCCATTGTTCTCGAAATTCCGCTGACATATAAAAATGCTTCGGAAATCTTGCATTGTTCTCGGAATTCTGCTGAACTTTTAAAATGCTTTGGAACTCTTCCATTGCTCTCGGAATTCTGCTGAAGTTTAAAAATGCTTCAGAACTCTTCCATTGTTTTGGGAATTCTGCTGAAGTTTAAAAATGCTTCGGAACTCTTCCATTGTTCTCAGAATTCCACTGACGTTTAAAAATGCTTCGGAAATCTTCCATTGTTTTCAAAATTCCGCTGACGCTTAAAAATGCTTCAGAACTCTTCCATTGTTCTCGGAATTCCGCTGACGTTTAATAATGCTTCGCAACTTTTTCATTGTTCTCGGAATTCCGCTGACAGTTAAAAATGCTTCGGAACTCTTCCATTGTTCTCGGAATTCCATTGAAGTTTAAAAAAGCTTCGAAAGTCTTCCATTGTTCTCGGAATTCTGCTGAAGTTTAAAAATGCTTCAGAACTCTTCCATTGTTCTCGGAATTCCGATGACGTTTAATAATGCTTCGCAACTCTTTCATTGTTCTCGGAATTCCGCTGACGTTTAAAAATGCTTCGGAACTCTTCCATTGTTCTCGGAATTCCGTTGAAGTTTAAAAATGCTTCGGAACTCTTCCATTGTTCTCGGAATTCTGCTGAAGTTTAAAAATGCTTCGGAACTCTTCCATTGTTCTCGGAATTCCGCTGACATATAAAAATGCTTTGAAAATCTTGCATTGTTCTCGGCATTCCGCTGACGTTTAAAAATGCTTCGGAACTCTTCAATTGTTCTCGGAATTCTGTTGAATTTTTAAAATGCTTTGGAACTCTTCCATTGCTCTCGGAATTCTGCTGAAGTTTAAAAATGCTTCAGAACTCTTACATTGTTCTCGGAATTCTGCTGACGTTTAAAAATGCTTCGGAACTCTACCATTGTTCTCGGAATTCCGTTGAAGTTTAAAAATGCTTCAAAACTCTTCCATTGTTCTCGGAATTCTGCTGAAGTTTAAAAATGCTTCGGAACTCTTCCATTGTTCTCGGAATTCCGCTGACGTTTAATAATGCTTCGCAACTCTTTCATTGTTCTCGGAATTCCACTGACGTTTAAAAATGCTTCGGAACTCTTCCATTGTTCTCGGAATACCGTTGAAGTTTAAAAATGCTTCGAAACTCTTCCATTGTTCTCGGAATTCTGCTGAAGTTTAAAAATGCTTCAGAACTCTTACATTGTTCTCGGAATTCTGCTGAAGTTTAAAAATGCTTCGGTACTCTTCCATTGTTCTCGGAATTCCGCTGACATATAAAAATGCTTCGGAAATCTTGCATTGTTCTCGGCATTCTGCTGACGTTTAAAAATGCTTCACAACTCTTCCATTGTTCTCGGAATTCCGCTGACTTTTAAAAATGCTTCGGAAATCTTCCATTGTTTTCAAAATTCCGCTGACGCTTAAAAATGCTTCAGAACTCTTCCATTGTTCTCGGAATTCTGCTGAAGTTTAAAAATGCTTCAGAACTCTTACATTGTTCTCGGAATTCTGCTGACGTTTAAAAATGCTTCGGAACTCTTCCATTGTTCTCTGAATTCCGCTGACGTTTAAAAATGCTTCGGTACTCTTCCTTTGTTCTCGGAATTCCGCTGACATATAAAAATGCTTCGGAAATCTTGCATTGTTCTCGTCATTCCGCTGACGTTTAAAAATGCTTCGGAACTCTTCAATTGTTCTCGGAATTCTGCCGAACTTTTAAAATGCTTTGGAACTCTTCCATTGCTCTCGGAATTCTGCTGAAGTTTAAAAATGCTTCAGAACTCTTCCATTGTTCTCGGAATTCTGCTGTAGTTTAAAAATGCTTCGGAACTCTTCCATTGTTCTCGGAATTCCGCTGACGTTTAAAAATGCTTCGGAAATCTTCCATTGTTTTCAAAATTCCGCTGACGCTTAAAAATGCTTCAGAACTCTTCCATTGTTCTCGGAATTCCGCTGACGTTTAATAATGCTTCGCAACTCTTTCATTGTACTCGGAATTCCGCTAACGTTTAAAAATGCTTCGGAACTCTTCCATTGTTCTCGGAATTCCGTTGAAGTTTAAAAATGCTTCGAAACTCTTCCATTGTTCTGGGAATTCTGCTGAAGTTTAAAAATGCTTCAGAACTCTTCCATTTTTCTCGGAATTCCGCTGACGTTTAATAATGCTTCGCAACTCTTTCATTGTTCTCGGAATTCCGCTGATGTTTAAAAATGCTTCGGAACTCTTCCATTGTTCTCGGAATTCTGTTGAAGTTTAAAAATGCTTCTAAACTCTTCCATTGTTCTCGGAATTCCGCTGACATATAAAAATGCTTCGGAAATCTTGCATTGTTCTCGGCATTCCGCTGACGTTTAAAAATGCTTCGGAACTCTTCCATTGTTCTCGGAATTCCGCTGACGTTTAAAAATGCTTCACAACTCTTCCATTGTTCTCGGAATTCCGCTGACTTTTAAAAATACTTCGAAACTCTTCCATTGTTCTCCAAATTCCGCTGAAGTTTAAAAATGCTTCGGAACCCTTCCATTGTTCTCGGAATTCTGCTGAAGTTTAAAAATGCTTCGGAACTCTTCCATTGTTCTCAGAATTCTGCTGACGTTTAAAAATGCTTCGGAACTCTTCCATTGTTCTCGGAATTCTGCTGAAGTTTAAAAATGCTTCAGAACTCTTCCATTGTTCTCAGAATTCCGCTGACGTTTAAAAATGCTTCGGAAATCTTCCATTGTTTTCAAAATTCCGCTGACGTTTAAAAATGCTTCAGAACTATTCCATTGTTCTCAGAATTCTGCTGACGTTTAAAAATGCTTCGGAACTCTTCCATTGTTCTCGGAATTCCGCTGACGTTTAAAAATGCTTCACAACTCTTCCATTGTTCTCGGAATTCCGCTGACGTTTAAAAATGCTTCACAACTCTTCCATTGTTCTCGGAATTCCGCTGACTTTTAAAAATGTTCGGAAATCTTCCATTGTTTTCAAAATTCCGCTGATGCTTAAAAATGCTTCAGAACTCTTCCATTGTTCTCGGAATTCTGCTGATGTTTAAAAATGCTTCAGAACTCTTACATTGTTCTCGGAATTCTGCTGACGTTTAAAAATGCTTCGGAACTCTTCCATTGTTCTCTGAATTCTGCTGACGTTTAAAAATGCTTCGGTACTCTTCCTTTGTTCTCGGAATTCCGCTGACATATAAAAATGCTTCGGAAATCTTGCATTGTTCTCGGCATTCCGCTGACGTTTAAAAATGCTTCGGAACTCTTCCATTGTTCTCAAAATTCCGCTGACGTTTAAAAATGCTTCGGAAATCTTCCATTGTTTTCAAAATTCCGCTGACGTTTAAAAATGCTTCAGAACTCTTCCATTGTTCTCGGAATTCCGCTGACGTTTAAAAATGCTTTGGAACTCTTCCATTATTCTCGGAATTCTGCTGAAGTTTAAAAATGCTTCGGAACTCTTCCATTGTTCTCAGAATTCCGCTGACGTTTAAAAATGCTTCGGTACTCTTCCATTGTTCTCGAAATTCCGCTGACATATAAAAATGCTTCGGAAATCTTGCATTGTTCTCGGAATTCTGCTGAACTTTTAAAATGCTTTGGAACTCTTCCATTGCTCTCGGAATTCTGCTGAAGTTTAAAAATGCTTCAGAACTCTTCCATTGTTTTCGGAATTCTGCTGAAGTTTAAAAATGCTTCGGAACTCTTCCATTGTTCTCAGAATTCCACTGACGTTTAAAAATGCTTCGGAAATCTTCCATTGTTTTCAAAATTCCGCTGACGCTTAAAAATGCTTCAGAACTCTTCCATTGTTCTCGGAATTCCGCTGACGTTTAATAATGCTTCGCAACTTTTTCATTGTTCTCGGAATTCCGCTGACAGTTAAAAATGCTTCGGAACTCTTCCATTGTTCTCGGAATTCCATTGAAGTTTAAAAAAGCTTCGAAAGTCTTCCATTGTTCTCGGAATTCCGATGACGTTTAATAATGCTTCGCAACTCTTTCATTGTTCTCGGAATTCCGCTGACGTTTAAAAATGCTTCGGAACTCTTCCATTGTTCTCGGAATTCCGTTGAAGTTTAAAAATGCTTCGGAACTCTTCCATTGTTCTCGGAATTCTGCTGAAGTTTAAAAATGCTTCGGAACTCTTCCATTGTTCTCGGAATTCCGCTGACATATAAAAATGCTTTGAAAATCTTGCATTGTTCTCGGCATTCCGCTGACGTTTAAAAATGCTTCGGAACTCTTCAATTGTTCTCGGAATTCTGTTGAATTTTTAAAATGCTTTGGAACTCTTCCATTGCTCTCGGAATTCTGCTGAAGTTTAAAAATGCTTCAGAACTCTTACATTGTTCTCGGAATTCTGCTGACGTTTAAAAATGCTTCGGAACTCTACCATTGTTCTCGGAATTCCGTTGAAGTTTAAAAATGCTTCAAAACTCTTCCATTGTTCTCGGAATTCTGCTGAAGTTTAAAAATGCTTCGGAACTCTTCCATTGTTCTCGGAATTCCGCTGACGTTTAATAATGCTTCGCAACTCTTTCATTGTTCTCGGAATTCCACTGACGTTTAAAAATGCTTCGGAACTCTTCCATTGTTCTCGGAATACAGTTGAAGTTTAAAAATGCTTCGAAACTCTTCCATTGTTCTCGGAATTCTGCTGAAGTTTAAAAATGCTTCAGAACTCTTACATTGTTCTCGGAATTCTGCTGAAGTTTAAAAATGCTTCGGTACTCTTCCATTGTTCTCGGAATTCCGCTGACATATAAAAATGCTTCGGAAATCTTGCATTGTTCTCGGCATTCTGCTGACGTTTAAAAATGCTTCACAACTCTTCCATTGTTCTCGGAATTCCGCTGACTTTTAAAAATGCTTCGGAAATCTTCCATTGTTTTCAAAATTCCGCTGACGCTTAAAAATGCTTCAGAACTCTTCCATTGTTCTCGGAATTCTGCTGAAGTTTAAAAATGCTTCAGAACTCTTACATTGTTCTCGGAATTCTGCTGACGTTTAAAAATGCTTCGGAACTCTTCCATTGTTCTCTGAATTCCGCTGACGTTTAAAAATGCTTCGGTACTCTTCCTTTGTTCTCGGAATTCCGCTGACATATAAAAATGCTTCGGAAATCTTGCATTGTTCTCGTCATTCCGCTGACGTTTAAAAATGCTTCGGAACTCTTCAATTGTTCTCGGAATTCTGCCGAACTTTTAAAATGCTTTGGAACTCTTCCATTGCTCTCGGAATTCTGCTGAAGTTTAAAAATGCTTCAGAACTCTTCCATTGTTCTCGGAATTCTGCTGTAGTTTAAAAATGCTTCGGAACTCTTCCATTGTTCTCGGAATTCCGCTGACGTTTAAAAATGCTTCGGAAATCTTCCATTGTTTTCAAAATTCCGCTGACGTTTAAAAATGCTTCAGAACTCTTCCATTGTTCTCGGAATTCCGCTGACGTTTTAAAATGCTTCGGTACTCTTCCATTGTTCTCGGAATTCCGCTGACATATAAAAATGCTTCGGAAATCTTGCATTGTTCTCGGCATTCCGCTGACGTTTAAAAATGCTTCAGAACTCTTCCATTGTTCTCAGAATTCCGCTGACGTTTAAAAATGCTTCGGAAATCTTCCATTGTTTTCAAAATTCCGCTGACGTTTAAAAATGCTTCAGAACTCTTCCATTGTTCTCGGAATTCCGCTGACGTTTAAAAATGCTTTGGAACTCTTCCATTATTCTCGGAATTCTGCTGAAGTTTAAAAATGCTTCGGAACTCTTCCATTGTTCTCAGAATTCCGCTGACGTTTAAAAATGCTTCGCAACTCTTTCATTGTTCTCGGAATTCCACTGACGTTTAAAAATGCTTCGGAAATCTTCCATTGTTTTCAAAATTCCGCTGACGCTTAAAAATGCTTCAGAACTCTTCCATTGTTCTCGGAATTCCGCTGACGTTTAATAATGCTTCGCAACTCTTTCATTGTACTCGGAATTCCGCTAACATTTAAAAATGCTTCAGAACTCTTCCATTGTTCTCGGAATTCCGCTGACGTTTAATAATGCTTCGCAACTCTTTCATTGTTCTCGGAATTCCGCTGATGTTTAAAAATGCTTCGGAACTCTTCCATTGTTCTCGGAATTCTGTTGAAGTTTAAAAATGCTTCTAAACTCTTCCATTGTTCTCGGAATTCCACTGACATATAAAAATGCTTTGGAAATCTTGCATTGTTCTCGGCATTCCGCTGACGTTTAAAAATGCTTCAGAACTCTTCCATTGTTCTCGGAATTCTGCTGAAGTTTAAAAATGCTTCAGAACTCTTCCATTGTTCTCAGAATTCCGCTGACGTTTAAAAATGCTTCGGAAATCTTCCATTGTTTTCAAAATTCCGCTGACGTTTAAAAATGCTTCAGAACTATTCCATTGTTCTCAGAATTCTGCTGATGTTTAAAAATGCTTCGGAACTTCTCCATTGTTCTCGGAATTCCGCTGACGTTTAAAAATGCTTCACAACTCTTCCATTGTTCTCGGAATTCCGCTGACGTTTAAAAATGCTTCACAACTCTTCCATTGTTCTCGGAATTCCGCTGACTTTTAAAAATGCTTCGGAAATCTTCCATTGTTTTCAAAATTCCGCTGACGCTTAAAAATGCTTCAGAACTCTTCCATTGTTCTCGGAATTCTGCTGAACTTTTAAAATGCTTTGGAACTCTTCCATTGCTCTCGGAATTCTGCTGAAGTTTAAAAATGCTTCAGAACTCTTCCATTGTTTTCGGAATTCTGCTGAAGTTTAAAAATGCTTCGGAACTCTTCCATTGTTCTCAGAATTCCACTGACGTTTAAAAATGCTTCGGAAATCTTCCATTGTTTTCAAAATTCCGCTGACGCTTAAAAATGCTTCAGAACTCTTCCATTGTTCTCGGAATTCCGCTGACGTTTAATAATGCTTTACAACTCTTTCATTGTACTCGGAATTCCGCTGACGTTTAAAAATGCTTCGGTACTCTTCCTTTGTTCTCGGAATTCCGCTGACATATAAAAATGCTTCGGAAATCTTGCATTGTTCTCGTCATTCCGCTGACGTTTAAAAATGCTTCGGAACTCTTCAATTGTTCTCGGAATTCTGCCGAACTTTTAAAATGCTTTGGAAATCTTCCATTGCTCTCGGAATTCTGCTGAAGTTTAAAAATGCTTCAGAACTCTTCCATTGTTCTCGGAATTCTGCTGTAGTTTAAAAATGCTTCGGAACTCTTCCATTGTTCTCGGAATTCCGCTGACGTTTAAAAATGCTTCGGAAATCTTCCATTGTTTTCAAAATTCCGCTGACGTTTAAAAATGCTTCAGAACTCTTCCATTGTTCTCGGAATTCCGCTGACGTTTTAAAATGCTTCGGTACTCTTCCATTGTTCTCGGAATTCCGCTGACGTATAAAAATGCTTCGGAAATCTTGCATTGTTCTCGGCATTCCGCTGACGTTTAAAAATGCTTCGGAACTCTTCCATTGTTCTCAGAATTCCGCTGACGTTTAAAAATGCTTCGGAAATCTTCCATTGTTTTCAAAATTCCGCTGACGTTTAAAAATGCTTCAGAACTCTTCCATTGTTCTCGGAATTCCGCTGACGTTTAAAAATGCTTTGGAACTCTTCCATTATTCTCGGAATTCTGCTGAAGTTTAAAAATGCTTCGGAACTCTTCCATTGTTCTCAGAATTCCGCTGACGTTTAAAAATGCTTCGGTACTCTTCCATTGTTCTCGGAATTCCGCTGACATATAAAAATGCTTCGGAAATCTTGCATTGTTCTCGGCATTCCGCTGACGTTTAAAAATGCTTCGGAACTCTTCAATTGTTCTCGGAATTCTGCTGAACTTTTAAAATGCTTTGGAACTCTTCCATTGCTCTCGGAATTCTGCTGAAGTTTAAAAATGCTTCAGAACTCTTCCATTGTTTTCGGAATTCTGCTGAAGTTTAAAAATGCTTCGGAACTCTTCCATTGTTCTCAGAATTCCACTGACGTTTAGAAATGCTTCGGAAATCTTCCATTGTTTTCAAAATTCCGCTGACGCTTAAAAATGCTTCAGAACTCTTCCATTGTTCTCGGAATTCCGCTGACGTTTAATAATGCTTCGCAACTTTTTCATTGTTCTCGGAATTCCGCTGACGGTTAAAAATGCTTCGGAACTCTTCCATTGTTCTCGGAATTCCGTTGAAGTTTAAAAATGCTTCGAAACTCTTCCATTGTTCTCGGAATTCTGCTGAAGTTTAAAAATGCTTCAGAACTCTTCCATTGTTCTCGGAATTCCGCTGACATTTAATAATGCTTCGCAACTCTTTCATTGTTCTCGGAATTCCGCTGACGTTTAAAAATGCTTCGGAACTCTTCCATTGTTCTCGGAATTCCGCTGACGTTTAAAAATGCTTCACAACTCTTCCATTGTTCTCGGAATTCCGCTGACGTTTAAAAATGCTTCAAAACTCTTCCATTGTTCTCGGAATTCCGCTGACTTTTAAAAATGCTTCGGAAATCTTCCATTGTTTTCAAAATTCCGCTGACGCTTAAAAATGCTTCAGAACTCTTCCATTGTTCTCGGAATTCTGCTGACGTTTAATAATGCTTCGCAACTCTTTCATTGTTCTCGGAATTCCACTGACGTTTAAAAATGCTTCGGAACTCATCCATTGTTCTCGGAATTCCGTTGAAGTTTAAAAATGCTTCGAAACTCTTCCATTGTTCTCGGAATTCCGCTGACATATAAAAATGCTTCGGAAATCTTGCATTGTTCTCGGCATTCCGCTGACGTTTAAAAATGCTTCGGAACTCTTCCATTGCTCTCGGAATTCTGCTGAAGTTTAAAAATGTTTCAGAACTCTTACATTGTTCTCAGAATTCAGCTGAAGTTTAAAAATGCTTCGGAACTCTTCCATTGTTCTCGGAATTCTGCTGAAGTTTAAAAATGCTACGTAACTCTTCCATTGTTCTCAGAATTCCGCTGACGTTTAAAAATGCTTCGGAAATCTTCCATTGTTTTCAAAATTCCGCTGACGTTTAAAAATGCTTCAGAACACTTCCATTGTTCTCGGAATTCCGCTGACGTTTAATAATGCTTCGCAACTCTTTCATTGTACTCGGAATTCCGCTAACGTTTAAAAATGCTTCAGAATTCTTCAATTGTTCTCGGAATTCTGCTGAACTTTTAAAATGCTTTGGAACTCTTCCATTGCTCTCGGAATTCTGCTGAAGTTTAAAAATGCTTCGGAACTCTTCCATTGTTCTCGGAATTCTGCTGAAGTTTAAAAATGCTTCGGAACTCTTCCATTGTTCTCGGAATTCCGTTGAAGTTTAAAAATGCTTCGAAACTCTTCCATTGTTCTCGGAATTCTGCTGAAGTTTAAAAATGCTTCGGAACTCTTCCATTGTTCTCAGAATTCCGCTAACGTTTAAAAATGCTTCGGAAATCTTCCATTGTTTTCAAAATTCCGCTGACGCTTAAAAATGCTTCAGAACTCTTCCATTGTTCTCGGAATTCCGCTGACGTTTAATAATGCTTCGCAACTCTTTCATTGTACTCGGAATTCCGCTAACGTTTAAAAATGCTTCGGAACTCTTCCATTGTTCTCGGAATTCCGTTGAAGTTTAAAAATGCTTCGAAACTCTTCCATTGTTCTGGGAATTCTGCTGAAGTTTAAAAATGCTTCAGAACTCTTCCATTTTTCTCGGAATTCCGCTGACGTTTAATAATGCTTCGCAACTCTTTCATTGTTCTCGGAATTCCGCTGATGTTTAAAAATGCTTCGGAACTCTTCCATTGTTCTCGGAATTCTGTTGAAGTTTAAAAATGCTTCTAAACTCTTCCATTGTTCTCGGAATTCCGCTGACATATAAAAATGCTTCGGAAATCTTGCATTGTTCTCGGCATTCCGCTGACGTTTAAAAATGCTTCGGAACTCTTCCATTGTTCTCGGAATTCCGCTGACGTTTAAAAATGCTTCACAACTCTTCCATTGTTCTCGGAATTCCGCTGACTTTTAAAAATACTTCGAAACTCTTCCATTGTTCTCCAAATTCCGCTGAAGTTTAAAAATGCTTCGGAACCCTTCCATTGTTCTCGGAATTCTGCTGAAGTTTAAAAATGCTTCGGAACTCTTCCATTGTTCTCAGAATTCTGCTGACGTTTAAAAATGCTTCGGAACTCTTCCATTGTTCTCGGAATTCCGCTGAAGTTTAAAAATGCTTCAAATCTCTTACATTGTTCTCGGAATTCCGCTGAAGTTTAAAAATGCTTCGGAACTCTTCCATTGTTCTCGGAATTCTGCTGAAGTTTAAAAATGCTTCAGAACTCTTCCATTGTTCTCAGAATTCCGCTGACGTTTAAAAATGCTTCGGAAATCTTCCATTGTTTTCAAAATTCCGCTGACGTTTAAAAATGCTTCAGAACTATTCCATTGTTCTCAGAATTCTGCTGACGTTTAAAAATGCTTCGGAACTCTTCCATTGTTCTCGGAATTCCGCTGACGTTTAAAAATGCTTCACAACTCTTCCATTGTTCTCGGAATTCCGCTGACGTTTAAAAATGCTTCACAACTCTTCCATTGTTCTCGGAATTCCGCTGACGTTTAAAAATGCTTCACAACTCTTCCATTGTTCTCGGAATTCCGCTGACTTTTAAAAATGCTTCGGAAATCTTCCATTGTTTTCAAAATTCCGCTGACGCTTAAAAATGCTTCAGAACTCTTCCATTGTTCTCGGAATTCTGCTGACGTTTAAAAATGCTTCGGAACTCTTCCATTGTTCTCTGAATTCCGCTGACGTTTAAAAATGCTTCGGTACTCTTCCTTTGTTCTCGGAATTCCGCTGACATATAAAAATGCTTCGGAAATCTTGCATTGTTCTCGTCATTCCGCTGACGTTTAAAAATGCTTCGGAACTCTTCCATTGCTCTCGGAATTCTGCTGAAGTTTAAAAATGCTTCAGAACTCTTCCATTGTTCTCGGAATTCTGCTGTAGTTTAAAAATGCTTCGGAACTCTTCCATTGTTCTCGGAATTCCGCTGACGTTTAAAAATGCTTCGGAAATCTTCCATTGTTTTCAAAATTCCGCTGACGTTTAAAAATGCTTCAGAACTCTTCCATTGTTCTCGGAATTCCGCTGACGTTTTAAAATGCTTCGGTACTCTTCCATTGTTCTCGGAATTCCGCTGACATATAAAAATGCTTCGGAAATCTTGCATTGTTCTCGGCATTCCGCTGACGTTTAAAAATGCTTCGGAACTCTTCCATTGTTCTCAGAATTCCGCTGACGTTTAAAAATGCTTCGGAAATCTTCCATTGTTTTCAAAATTCCGCTGACGTTTAAAAATGCTTCAGAACTCTTCCATTGTTCTCGGAATTCCGCTGACGTTTAAAAATGCTTTGGAACTCTTCCATTATTCTCGGAATTCTGCTGAAGTTTAAAAATGCTTCGGAACTCTTCCATTGTTCTCAGAATTCCGCTGACGTTTAAAAATGCTTCGGTACTCTTCCATTGTTCTCGGAATTCCGCTGACATATAAAAATGCTTCGGAAATCTTGCATTGTTCTCGGCATTCCGCTGACGTTTAAAAATGCTTCGGAACTCTTCCATTGTTTTCGTAATTCTGCTGAAGTTTAAAAATGCTTCGGAACTCTTCCATTGTTCTCAGAATTCCACTGACGTTTAAAAATGCTTCGGAAATCTTCCATTGTTTTCAAAATTCCGCTGACGCTTAAAAATGCTTCAGAACTCTTCCATTGTTCTCGGAATTCCGCTGACGTTTAATAATGCTTCGCAACTTTTTCATTGTTCTCGGAATTCCGCTGACGGTTAAAAATGCTTCGGAACTCTTCCATTGTTCTCGGAATTCCGTTGAAGTTTAAAAATGCTTCGCAACTCTTTCATTGTTCTCGGAATTCCGCTGACGTTTAAAAATGCTTCGGAACTCTTCCATTGTTCTCGGAATTCCGCTGACGTTTAAAAATGCTTCACAACTCTTCCATTGTTCTCGGAATTCCGCTGACGTTTAAAAATGCTTCAAAACTCTTCCATTGTTCTCGGAATTCCGCTGACTTTTAAAAATGCTTCGGAAATCTTCCATTGTTTTCAAAATTCCGCTGACGCTTAAAAATGCTTCAGAACTCTTCCATTGTTCTCGGAATTCTGCTGACGTTTAATAATGCTTCGCAACTCTTTCATTGTTCTCGGAATTCCACTGACGTTTAAAAATGCTTCGGAACTCATCCACTGTTCTCGGAATTCCGTTGAAGTTTAAAAATGCTTCGAAACTCTTCCATTGTTCTCGGAATTCCGCTGACATATTAAAATGCTTCGGAAATCTTGCATTGTTCTCGGCATTCCGCTGACGTTTAAAAATGCTTCGGAACTCTTCCATTGCTCTCGGAATTCTGCTGAAGTTTAAAAATGTTTCAGAACTCTTACATTGTTCTCAGAATTCAGCTGAAGTTTAAAAATGCTTCGGAACTCTTCCATTGTTCTCGGAATTCCGCTGAAGTTTAAAAATGCTTCAAATCTCTTACATTGTTCTCGGAATTCCGCTGAAGTTTAAAAATGCTTCGGAACTCTTCCATTGTTCTCGGAATTCTGCTGAAGTTTAAAAATGCTTCAGAACTTTTCCATTGTTCTCAGAATTCCGCTGACGTTTAAAAATGCTTCGGAAATCTTCCATTGTTTTCAAAATTCCGCTGACGTTTAAAAATGCTTCAGAACTATTCCATTGTTCTCAGAATTCTGCTGACGTTTAAAAATGCTTCGGAACTCTTCCATTGTTCTCGGAATTCCGCTGACGTTTAAAAATGCTTCACAACTCTTCCATTGTTCTCGGAATTCCGCTGACGTTTAAAAATGCTTCACAACTCTTCCATTGTTCTCGGAATTCCGCTGACTTTTAAAAATGTTCGGAAATCTTCCATTGTTTTCAAAATTCCGCTGATGCTTAAAAATGCTTCAGAACTCTTCCATTGTTCTCGGAATTCTGCTGACGTTTAAAAATGCTTCGGAACTCTTCCATTGTTCTCTGAATTCTGCTGACGTTTAAAAATGCTTCGGTACTCTTCCTTTGTTCTCGGAATTCCGCTGACATATAAAAATGCTTCGGAAATCTTGCATTGTTCTCGGCATTCCGCTGACGTTTAAAAATGCTTCGGAACTCTTCCATTGTTCTCAAAATTCCGCTGACGTTTAAAAATGCTTCGGAAATCTTCCATTGTTTTCAAAATTCCGCTGACGTTTAAAAATGCTTCAGAACTCTTCCATTGTTCTCGGAATTCCGCTGACGTTTAAAAATGCTTTGGAACACTTCCATTATTCTCGGAATTCTGCTGAAGTTTAAAAATGCTTCGGAACTCTTCCATTGTTCTCAGAATTCCGCTGACGTTTAAAAATGCTTCGGTACTCTTCCATTGTTCTCGAAATTCCGCTGACATATAAAAATGCTTCGGAAATCTTGCATTGTTCTCGGAATTCAGCTGAACTTTTAAAATGCTTTGGAACTCTTCCATTGCTCTCGGAATTCTGCTGAAGTTTAAAAATGCTTCAGAACTCTTCCATTGTTTTCGGAATTCTGCTGAAGTTTAAAAATGCTTCGGAAC
This sequence comes from Phyllobates terribilis, assembly GCF_046119375.1. NCBI lineage: Eukaryota > Metazoa > Chordata > Amphibia > Anura > Dendrobatidae > Phyllobates > Phyllobates terribilis. The sequence continues at coordinate 19,429,496 of NW_027362782.1, forward strand.
TCTTCCATTGTTCTCAGAATTCCACTGACGTTTAAAAATGCTTCAGAAATCTTCCATTGTTTTCAAAATTCCGCTGACGCTTAAAAATGCTTCAGAACTCTTCCATTGTTCTCGGAATTCCGCTGACGTTTAATAATGCTTCGCAACTTTTTCATTGTTCTCGGAATTCCGCTGACAGTTAAAAATGCTTCGGAACTCTTCCATTGTTCTCGGAATTCCATTGAAGTTTAAAAAAGCTTCGAAAGTCTTCCATTGTTCTCGGAATTCTGCTGAAGTTTAAAAATGCTTCAGAACTCTTCCATTGTTCTCGGAATTCCGATGACGTTTAATAATGCTTCGCAACTCTTTCATTGTTCTCGGAATTCCGCTGACGTTTAAAAATGCTTCGGAACTCTTCCATTGTTCTCGGAATTCCGTTGAAGTTTAAAAATGCTTCGGAACTCTTCCATTGTTCTCGGAATTCTGCTGAAGTTTAAAAATGCTTCGGAACTCTTCCATTGTTCTCGGAATTCCGCTGACATATAAAAATGCTTTGAAAATCTTGCATTGTTCTCGGCATTCCGCTGACGTTTAAAAATGCTTCGGAACTCTTCAATTGTTCTCGGAATTCTGTTGAATTTTTAAAATGCTTTGGAACTCTTCCATTGCTCTCGGAATTCTGCTGAAGTTTAAAAATGCTTCAGAACTCTTACATTGTTCTCGGAATTCTGCTGACGTTTAAAAATGCTTCGGAACTCTACCATTGTTCTCGGAATTCCGTTGAAGTTTAAAAATGCTTCAAAACTCTTCCATTGTTCTCGGAATTCTGCTGAAGTTTAAAAATGCTTCGGAACTCTTCCATTGTTCTCGGAATTCCGCTGACGTTTAATAATGCTTCGCAACTCTTTCATTGTTCTCGGAATTCCACTGACGTTTAAAAATGCTTCGGAACTCTTCCATTGTTCTCGGAATACCGTTGAAGTTTAAAAATGCTTCGAAACTCTTCCATTGTTCTCGGAATTCTGCTGAAGTTTAAAAATGCTTCAGAACTCTTACATTGTTCTCGGAATTCTGCTGAAGTTTAAAAATGCTTCGGTACTCTTCCATTGTTCTCGGAATTCCGCTGACATATAAAAATGCTTCGGAAATCTTGCATTGTTCTCGGCATTCTGCTGACGTTTAAAAATGCTTCACAACTCTTCCATTGTTCTCGGAATTCCGCTGACTTTTAAAAATGCTTCGGAAATCTTCCATTGTTTTAAAAATTCCGCTGACGCTTAAAATTGCTTCAGAACTCTTTCATTGTTCTCGGAATTCCACTGACGTTTAAAAATGCTTCGGAACTCATCCATTGTTCTCGGAATTCCGCTGACATATAAAAATGCTTCGGAAATCTTGCATTGTTCTCGGCATTCCGCTGACGTTTAAAAATGCTTCGGAACTCTTCCATTGCTCTCGGAATTCTGCTGAAGTTTAAAAATGTTTCAGAACTCTTACATTGTTCTCGGAATTCTGCTGACGTTTAAAAATGCTTCGGAACTCTTCCATTGTTCTCAGAATTCAGCTGAAGTTTAAAAATGCTTCGGAACTCTTCCATTGTTCTCGGAATTCTGCTGAAGTTTAAAAATGCTACGTAACTCTTCCATTGTTCTCAGAATTCCGCTGACGTTTAAAAATGCTTCGGAAATCTTCCATTGTTTTCAAAATTCCGCTGACGTTTAAAAATGCTTCAGAACTCTTCCATTGTTCTCGGAATTCCGCTGACATTTAATAATGCTTCGCAACTCTTTCATTGTACTCGGAATTCCGCTAACGTTTAAAAATGCTTCAGAATTCTTCAATTGTTCTCGGAATTCTGCTGAACTTTTAAAATGCTTTGGAACTCTTCCATTGCTCTCGGAATTCTGCTGAAGTTTAAAAATGCTTCTAAACTCTTCCATTGTTCTCGGAATTCCGCTGACATATAAAAATGCTTCGGAAATCTTGCATTGTTCTCGGCATTCCGCTGACGTTTAAAAATGCTTCGGAACTCTTCCATTGTTCTCCAAATTCCGCTGAAGTTTAAAAATGCTTCGGAACCCTTCCATTGTTCTCGGAATTCTGCTGAAGTTTAAAAATGCTTCGGAACTCTTCCATTGTTCTCAGAATTCTGCTGACGTTTAAAAATGCTTCAGAACTCTTCCATTGTTCTCGGAATTCCGCTGAAGTTTAAAAATGCTTCGGACCTCTTCCATTGTTCTAGGAATTCTGCTGAAGTCTAAAAATTCATCTGAACTCTTCCATTATTCTCGGAATTCGTGTGAATTTTAAAAATGCTTCGGAACTCTTCTATTGTTCTCGGAATTCCGCTGAAGTTTAAAAATGCTTAAAATCTCTTACATTGTTCTCGGAATTCCGCTGAAGTTTAAAAATGCTTCGGAACTCTTCCATTGTTCTCGGAATTCTGCTGAAGTTTAAAAATGCTTCAGAACTCTTCCATTGTTCTCAGAATTCCGCTGACGTTTAAAAATGCTTCGGAAATCTTCCATTGTTTTCAAAATTCCGCTGTCGTTTAAAAATGCTTCAGAACTATTCCATTGTTCTCAGAATTCTGCTGACGTTTAAAAATGCTTCGGAACTCTTCCATTGTTCTCGGAATTCCGCTGACGTTTAAAAATGCTTCACAACTCTTCCATTGTTCTCGGAATTCCGCTGACGTTTAAAAATGCTTCACAACTCTTCCATTGTTCTCGGAATTCCGCTGACTTTTAAAAATGCTTCGGAAATCTTCCATTGTTTTCAAAATTCCGCTGACGATTAAAAATGCTTCAGAACTCTTCCATTGTTCTCGGAATTCTGCTGAAGTTTAAAAATGCTTCAGAACTCTTACATTGTTCTCGGAATTCTGCTGACGTTTAAAAATGCTTCGGAACTCTTCCATTGTTCTCTGAATTCCGCTGACGTTTAAAAATGCTTCGGTACTCTTCCTTTGTTCTCGGAATTCCGCTGACATATAAAAATGCTTCGGAAATCTTGCATTGTTCTCGGCATTCCGCTGACGTTTAGAAATGCTTCGGAACTCTTCCATTGTTCTCAGAATTCCGCTGACGTTTAAAAATGCTTCGGAAATCTTCCATTGTTTTCAAAATTCCGCTGACGTTTAAAAATGCTTTAGAACTCTTCCATTGTTCTCGGAATTCCGCTGACGTTTAAAAATGCTTTGGAACTCTTCCATTATTCTCGGAATTCTGCTGAAGTTTAAAAATGCTTCGGAACTCTTCCATTGTTCTCAGAATTCCGCTGACGTTTAAAAATGCTTCGGTACTCTTCCATTGTTCTCGGAATTCCGCTGACATATAAAAATGCTTCGGAAATCTTGCATTGTTCTCGGCATTCCGCTGACGTTTAAAAATGCTTCGGAACTCTTCAATTGTTCTCGGAATTCTGCTGAACGTTTAATATGCTTCGCAACTTTTTCATTGTTCTCGGAATTCCGCTGACGGTTAAAAATGCTTCGGAACTCTTCCATTGTTCTCGGAATTCCGTTGAAGTTTAAAAATGCTTCGAAACTCTTCCATTGTTCTCGGAATTCTGCTGAAGTTTAAAAATGCTTCAGAACTCTTCCATTGTTCTCGGAATTCCGATGACGTTTAATAATGCTTCGCAACTCTCTCATTGTTCTCGGAATTCCGCTGACGTTTAAAAATGCTTTGGAACTCTTCAATTGTTCTCGGAATTCCGTTGAAGTTTAAAAATGCTTCGGAACTCTTCCATTGTTCTCGGAATTCTGCTGAAGTTTAAAAATGCTTCGGAACTCTTCCATTGTTCTCGGAATTCCGCTGACATATAAAAATGCTTTGAAAATCTTGCATTGTTCTCGGCATTCCGCTGACGTTTAAAAATGCTTCGGAACTCTTCAATTGTTCTCGGAATTCTGTTGAACTTTTAAAATGCTTTGGAACTCTTCCATTGCTCTTGGAATTCTGCTGAAGTTTAAAAATGCTTCAGAACTATTCCATTGTTCTCAGAATTCTGCTGACGTTTAAAAATGCTTCGGAACTCTTCCATTGTTCTCGGAATTCCGCTGACGTTTAAAAATGCTTCACAACTCTTCCATTGTTCTCGGAATTCCGCTGACGTTTAAAAATGCTTCACAACTCTTCCATTGTTCTCGGAATTCCGCTGACTTTTAAAAATGCTTCGGAAATCTTCCATTGTTTTCAAAATTCCGCTGACGCTTAAAAATGCTTCAGAACTCTTCCATTGTTCTCGGAATTCTGCTGACGTTTAAAAATGCTTCGGAACTCTTCCATTGTTCTCTGAATTCCGCTGACGTTTAAAAATGCTTCGGTACTCTTCCTTTGTTCTCGGAATTCCGCTGACATATAAAAATGCATCGGAAATCTTGCATTGTTCTCGTCATTCCGCTGACGTTTAAAAATGCTTCGGAACTCTTCAATTGTTCTCGGAATTCTGCCGAACTTTTAAAATGCTTTGGAACTCTTCCATTGCTCTCGGAATTCTGCTGAAGTTTAAAAATGCTTCAGAACTCTTCCATTGTTCTCGGAATTCTGCTGTAGTTTAAAAATGCTTCGGAACTCTTCCATTGTTCTCGGAATTCCGCTGACATTTAAAAATGCTTCGGAAATCTTCCATTGTTTTCAAAATTCCGCTGACGTTTAAAAATGCTTCAGAACTCTTCCATTGTTCTCGGAATTCCGCTGACGTTTTAAAATGCTTCGGTACTCTTCCATTGTTCTCGGAATTCCGCTGACATATAAAAATGCTTCGGAAATCTTGCATTGTTCTCGGCATTCCGCTGACGTTTAAAAATGCTTCGGAACTCTTCCATTGTTCTCGGAATTCCGCTGACATTTAAAAATGCTTCGGAAATCTTCCATTGTTTTCAAAATTCCGCTGACGTTTAAAAATGCTTCAGAACTCTTCCATTGTTCTCGGAATTCCGCTGACGTTTAAAAATGCTTTGGAACTCTTCCATTATTCTCGGAATTCTGCTGAAGTTTAAAAATGCTTCGGAACTCTTCCATTGTTCTCGGAATTCCGTTGAAGTTTAAAAATGCTTCGAAACTCTTCCATTGTTCTCGGAATTCCGCTGACATTTAAAAATGCTTCACAACTCTTCCATTGTTCTCGGAATTCCGCTGACGTTTAAAAATGCTTCACAACTCTTCCATTGTTCTCGGAATTCCGCTGACTTTTAAAAATGCTTCGGAAATCTTCCATTGTTTTCAAAATTCCGCTGACGCTTAAAAATGCTTCAGAACTCTTCCATTGTTCTCGGAATTCTGCTGACGTTTAATAATGCTTCGCAACTCTTTCATTGTTCTCGGAATTCCACTGACGTTTAAAAATGCTTCGGAACTCATCCATTGTTCTCGGAATTCCGTTGAAGTTTAAAAATGCTTCGAAACTCTTCCATTGTTCTCGGAATTCCGCTGACATATAAAAATGCTTCGGAAATCTTGCATTGTTCTCGGCATTCCGCTGACGTTTAAAAATGCTTTGGAACTCTTCCATTATTCTCGGAATTCTGCTGAAGTTTAAAAATGCTTCGGAACTCTTCCATTGTTCTCAGAATTCCGCTGACGTTTAAAAATGCTTCGGTACTCTTCCATTGTTCTCGAAATTCCGCTGACATATAAAAATGCTTCGGAAATCTTGCATTGTTCTCGGAATTCAGCTGAACTTTTAAAATGCTTTGGAACTCTTCCATTGCTCTCGGAATTCTGCTGAAGTTTAAAAATGCTTCAGAACTCTTCCATTGTTTTCGGAATTCTGCTGAAGTTTAAAAATGCTTCGGAACTCTTCCATTGTTCTCAGAATTCCACTGACGTTTAAAAATGCTTCAGAAATCTTCCATTGTTTTCAAAATTCCGCTGACGCTTAAAAATGCTTCAGAACTCTTCCATTGTTCTCGGAATTCCGCTGACGTTTAATAATGCTTCGCAACTTTTTCATTGTTCTCGGAATTCCGCTGACAGTTAAAAATGCTTCGGAACTCTTCCATTGTTCTCGGAATTCCATTGAAGTTTAAAAAAGCTTCGAAAGTCTTCCATTGTTCTCGGAATTCTGCTGAAGTTTAAAAATGCTTCAGAACTCTTCCATTGTTCTCGGAATTCCGATGACGTTTAATAATGCTTCGCAACTCTTTCATTGTTCTCGGAATTCCGCTGACGTTTAAAAATGCTTCGGAACTCTTCCATTGTTCTCGGAATTCCGTTGAAGTTTAAAAATGCTTCGGAACTCTTCCATTGTTCTCGGAATTCTGCTGAAGTTTAAAAATGCTTCAGAACTCTTCCATTGTTCTCGGAATTCCGATGACGTTTAATAATGCTTCGCAACTCTCTCATTGTTCTCGGAATTCCGCTGACGTTTAAAAATGCTTTGGAACTCTTCAATTGTTCTCGGAATTCCGTTGAAGTTTAAAAATGCTTCGGAACTCTTCCATTGTTCTCGGAATTCTGCTGAAGTTTAAAAATGCTTCGGAACTCTTCCATTGTTCTCGGAATTCCGCTGACATATAAAAATGCTTTGAAAATCTTGCATTGTTCTCGGCATTCCGCTGACGTTTAAAAATGCTTCGGAACTCTTCAATTGTTCTCGGAATTCTGTTGAACTTTTAAAATGCTTTGGAACTCTTCCATTGCTCTTGGAATTCTGCTGAAGTTTAAAAATGCTTCAGAACTATTCCATTGTTCTCAGAATTCTGCTGACGTTTAAAAATGCTTCGGAACTCTTCCATTGTTCTCGGAATTCCGCTGACGTTTAAAAATGCTTCACAACTCTTCCATTGTTCTCGGAATTCCGCTGACGTTTAAAAATGCTTCACAACTCTTCCATTGTTCTCGGAATTCCGCTGACTTTTAAAAATGCTTCGGAAATCTTCCATTGTTTTCAAAATTCCGCTGACGCTTAAAAATGCTTCAGAACTCTTCCATTGTTCTCGGAATTCTGCTGACGTTTAAAAATGCTTCGGAACTCTTCCATTGTTCTCTGAATTCCGCTGACGTTTAAAAATGCTTCGGTACTCTTCCTTTGTTCTCGGAATTCCGCTGACATATAAAAATGCATCGGAAATCTTGCATTGTTCTCGTCATTCCGCTGACGTTTAAAAATGCTTCGGAACTCTTCAATTGTTCTCGGAATTCTGCCGAACTTTTAAAATGCTTTGGAACTCTTCCATTGCTCTCGGAATTCTGCTGAAGTTTAAAAATGCTTCAGAACTCTTCCATTGTTCTCGGAATTCTGCTGTAGTTTAAAAATGCTTCGGAACTCTTCCATTGTTCTCGGAATTCCGCTGACATTTAAAAATGCTTCGGAAATCTTCCATTGTTTTCAAAATTCCGCTGACGTTTAAAAATGCTTCAGAACTCTTCCATTGTTCTCGGAATTCCGCTGACGTTTTAAAATGCTTCGGTACTCTTCCATTGTTCTCGGAATTCCGCTGACATATAAAAATGCTTCGGAAATCTTGCATTGTTCTCGGCATTCCGCTGACGTTTAAAAATGCTTCGGAACTCTTCCATTGTTCTCGGAATTCCGCTGACATTTAAAAATGCTTCGGAAATCTTCCATTGTTTTCAAAATTCCGCTGACGTTTAAAAATGCTTCAGAACTCTTCCATTGTTCTCGGAATTCCGCTGACGTTTAAAAATGCTTTGGAACTCTTCCATTATTCTCGGAATTCTGCTGAAGTTTAAAAATGCTTCGGAACTCTTCCATTGTTCTCGGAATTCCGTTGAAGTTTAAAAATGCTTCGAAACTCTTCCATTGTTCTCGGAATTCCGCTGACATTTAAAAATGCTTCACAACTCTTCCATTGTTCTCGGAATTCCGCTGACGTTTAAAAATGCTTCACAACTCTTCCATTGTTCTCGGAATTCCGCTGACTTTTAAAAATGCTTCGGAAATCTTCCATTGTTTTCAAAATTCCGCTGACGCTTAAAAATGCTTCAGAACTCTTCCATTGTTCTCGGAATTCTGCTGACGTTTAATAATGCTTCGCAACTCTTTCATTGTTCTCGGAATTCCACTGACGTTTAAAAATGCTTCGGAACTCATCCATTGTTCTCGGAATTCCGTTGAAGTTTAAAAATGCTTCGAAACTCTTCCATTGTTCTCGGAATTCCGCTGACATATAAAAATGCTTCGGAAATCTTGCATTGTTCTCGGCATTCCGCTGACGTTTAAAAATGCTTTGGAACTCTTCCATTATTCTCGGAATTCTGCTGAAGTTTAAAAATGCTTCGGAACTCTTCCATTGTTCTCAGAATTCCGCTGACGTTTAAAAATGCTTCGGTACTCTTCCATTGTTCTCGAAATTCCGCTGACATATAAAAATGCTTCGGAAATCTTGCATTGTTCTCGGAATTCAGCTGAACTTTTAAAATGCTTTGGAACTCTTCCATTGCTCTCGGAATTCTGCTGAAGTTTAAAAATGCTTCAGAACTCTTCCATTGTTTTCGGAATTCTGCTGAAGTTTAAAAATGCTTCGGAACTCTTCCATTGTTCTCAGAATTCCACTGACGTTTAAAAATGCTTCAGAAATCTTCCATTGTTTTCAAAATTCCGCTGACGCTTAAAAATGCTTCAGAACTCTTCCATTGTTCTCGGAATTCCGCTGACGTTTAATAATGCTTCGCAACTTTTTCATTGTTCTCGGAATTCCGCTGACAGTTAAAAATGCTTCGGAACTCTTCCATTGTTCTCGGAATTCCATTGAAGTTTAAAAAAGCTTCGAAAGTCTTCCATTGTTCTCGGAATTCTGCTGAAGTTTAAAAATGCTTCAGAACTCTTCCATTGTTCTCGGAATTCCGATGACGTTTAATAATGCTTCGCAACTCTTTCATTGTTCTCGGAATTCCGCTGACGTTTAAAAATGCTTCGGAACTCTTCCATTGTTCTCGGAATTCCGTTGAAGTTTAAAAATGCTTCGGAACTCTTCCATTGTTCTCGGAATTCTTCTGAAGTTTAAAAATGCTTCGGAACTCTTCCATTGTTCTCGGAATTCCGCTGACATATAAAAATGCTTTGAAAATCTTGCATTGTTCTCGGCATTCCGCTGACGTTTAAAAATGCTTCGGAACTCTTCAATTGTTCTCGGAATTCTGTTGAATTTTTAAAATGCTTTGGAACTCTTCCATTGCTCTCGGAATTCTGCTGAAGTTTAAAAATGCTTCAGAACTCTTACATTGTTCTCGGAATTCTGCTGACGTTTAAAAATGCTTCGGAACTCTACCATTGTTCTCGGAATTCCGTTGAAGTTTAAAAATGCTTCAAAACTCTTCCATTGTTCTCGGAATTCTGCTGAAGTTTAAAAATGCTTCGGAACTCTTCCATTGTTCTCGGAATTCCGCTGACGTTTAATAATGCTTCGCAACTCTTTCATTGTTCTCGGAATTCCACTGACGTTTAAAAATGCTTCGGAACTCTTCCATTGTTCTCGGAATACCGTTGAAGTTTAAAAATGCTTCGAAACTCTTCCATTGTTCTCGGAATTCTGCTGAAGTTTAAAAATGCTTCAGAACTCTTACATTGTTCTCGGAATTCTGCTGAAGTTTAAAAATGCTTCGGTACTCTTCCATTGTTCTCGGAATTCCGCTGACATATAAAAATGCTTCGGAAATCTTGCATTGTTCTCGGCATTCTGCTGACGTTTAAAAATGCTTCACAACTCTTCCATTGTTCTCGGAATTCCGCTGACTTTTAAAAATGCTTCGGAAATCTTCCATTGTTTTAAAAATTCCGCTGACGCTTAAAATTGCTTCAGAACTCTTTCATTGTTCTCGGAATTCCACTGACGTTTAAAAATGCTTCGGAACTCATCCATTGTTCTCGGAATTCCGCTGACATATAAAAATGCTTCGGAAATCTTGCATTGTTCTCGGCATTCCGCTGACGTTTAAAAATGCTTCGGAACTCTTCCATTGCTCTCGGAATTCTGCTGAAGTTTAAAAATGTTTCAGAACTCTTACATTGTTCTCGGAATTCTGCTGACGTTTAAAAATGCTTCGGAACTCTTCCATTGTTCTCAGAATTCAGCTGAAGTTTAAAAATGCTTTGGAACTCTTCCATTGTTCTCGGAATTCTGCTGAAGTTTAAAAATGCTACGTAACTCTTCCATTGTTCTCAGAATTCCGCTGACGTTTAAAAATGCTTCGGAAATCTTCCATTGTTTTCAAAATTCCGCTGACGTTTAAAAATGCTTCAGAACTCTTCCATTGTTCTCGGAATTCCGCTGACATTTAATAATGCTTCGCAACTCTTTCATTGTACTCGGAATTCCGCTAACGTTTAAAAATGCTTCAGAATTCTTCAATTGTTCTCGGAATTCTGCTGAACTTTTAAAATGCTTTGGAACTCTTCCATTGCTCTCGGAATTCTGCTGAAGTTTAAAAATGCTTCTAAACTCTTCCATTGTTCTCGGAATTCCGCTGACATATAAAAATGCTTCGGAAATCTTGCATTGTTCTCGGCATTCCGCTGACGTTTAAAAATGCTTCGGAACTCTTCCATTGTTCTCCAAATTCCGCTGAAGTTTAAAAATGCTTCGGAACCCTTCCATTGTTCTCGGAATTCTGCTGAAGTTTAAAAATGCTTCGGAACTCTTCCATTGTTCTCAGAATTCTGCTGACGTTTAAAAATGCTTCAGAACTCTTCCATTGTTCTCGGAATTCCGCTGAAGTTTAAAAATGCTTCGGACCTCTTCCATTGTTCTAGGAATTCTGCTGAAGTCTAAAAATTCATCTGAACTCTTCCATTATTCTCGGAATTCGTGTGAATTTTAAAAATGCTTCGGAACTCTTCTATTGTTCTCGGAATTCCGCTGAAGTTTAAAAATGCTTAAAATCTCTTACATTGTTCTCGGAATTCCGCTGAAGTTTAAAAATGCTTCGGAACTCTTCCATTGTTCTCGGAATTCTGCTGAAGTTTAAAAATGCTTCAGAACTCTTCCATTGTTCTCAGAATTCCGCTGACGTTTAAAAATGCTTCGGAAATCTTCCATTGTTTTCAAAATTCCGCTGACGTTTAAAAATGCTTCAGAACTATTCCATTGTTCTCAGAATTCTGCTGACGTTTAAAAATGCTTCGGAACTCTTCCATTGTTCTCGGAATTCCGCTGACGTTTAAAAATGCTTCACAACTCTTCCATTGTTCTCGGAATTCCGCTGACGTTTAAAAATGCTTCACAACTCTTCCATTGTTCTCGGAATTCCGCTGACTTTTAAAAATGCTTCGGAAATCTTCCATTGTTTTCAAAATTCCGCTGACGATTAAAAATGCTTCAGAACTCTTCCATTGTTCTCGGAATTCTGCTGAAGTTTAAAAATGCTTCAGAACTCTTACATTGTTCTCGGAATTCTGCTGACGTTTAAAAATGCTTCGGAACTCTTCCATTGTTCTCTGAATTCCGCTGACGTTTAAAAATGCTTCGGTACTCTTCCTTTGTTCTCGGAATTCCGCTGACATATAAAAATGCTTCGGAAATCTTGCATTGTTCTCGGCATTCCGCTGACGTTTAGAAATGCTTCGGAACTATTCCATTGTTCTCAGAATTCCGCTGACGTTTAAAAATGCTTCGGAAATCTTCCATTGTTTTCAAAATTCCGCTGACGTTTAAAAATGCTTTAGAACTCTTCCATTGTTCTCGGAATTCCGCTGACGTTTAAAAATGCTTTGGAACTCTTCCATTATTCTCGGAATTCTGCTGAAGTTTAAAAATGCTTCGGAACTCTTCCATTGTTCTCAGAATTCCGCTGACGTTTAAAAATGCTTCGGTACTCTTCCATTGTTCTCGGAATTCCGCTGACATATAAAAATGCTTCGGAAATCTTGCATTGTTCTCGGCATTCCGCTGACGTTTAAAAATGCTTCGGAACTCTTCAATTGTTCTCGGAATTCTGCTGAACGTTTAATATGCTTCGCAACTTTTTCATTGTTCTCGGAATTCCGCTGACGGTTAAAAATGCTTCGGAACTCTTCCATTGTTCTCGGAATTCCGTTGAAGTTTAAAAATGCTTCGAAACTCTTCCATTGTTCTCGGAATTCTGCTGAAGTTTAAAAATGCTTCAGAACTCTTCCATTGTTCTCGGAATTCCGATGACGTTTAATAATGCTTCGCAACTCTCTCATTGTTCTCGGAATTCCGCTGACATTTAAAAATGCTTTGGAACTCTTCAATTGTTCTCGGAATTCCGTTGAAGTTTAAAAATGCTTCGGAACTCTTCCATTGTTCTCGGAATTCTGCTGAAGTTTAAAAATGCTTCGGAACTCTTCCATTGTTCTCGGAATTCCGCTGACATATAAAAATGCTTTGAAAATCTTGCATTGTTCTCGGCATTCCGCTGACGTTTAAAAATGCTTCGGAACTCTTCAATTGTTCTCGGAATTCTGTTGAACTTTTAAAATGCTTTGGAACTCTTCCATTGCTCTTGGAATTCTGCTGAAGTTTAAAAATGCTTCAGAACTATTCCATTGTTCTCAGAATTCTGCTGACGTTTAAAAATGCTTCGGAACTCTTCCATTGTTCTCGGAATTCCGCTGACGTTTAAAAATGCTTCACAACTCTTCCATTGTTCTCGGAATTCCGCTGACGTTTAAAAATGCTTCACAACTCTTCCATTGTTCTCGGAATTCCGCTGACTTTTAAAAATGCTTCGGAAATCTTCCATTGTTTTCAAAATTCCGCTGACGCTTAAAAATGCTTCAGAACTCTTCCATTGTTCTCGGAATTCTACTGACGTTTAAAAATGCTTCGGAACTCTTCCATTGTTCTCTGAATTCCGCTGACGTTTAAAAATGCTTCGGTACTCTTCCTTTGTTCTCGGAATTCCGCTGACATATAAAAATGCATCGGAAATCTTGCATTGTTCTCGTCATTCCGCTGACGTTTAAAAATGCTTCGGAACTCTTCAATTGTTCTCGGAATTCTGCCGAACTTTTAAAATGCTTTGGAACTCTTCCATTGCTCTCGGAATTCTGCTGAAGTTTAAAAATGCTTCAGAACTCTTCCATTGTTCTCGGAATTCTGCTGTAGTTTAAAAATGCTTCGGAACTCTTCCATTGTTCTCGGAATTCCGCTGACATTTAAAAATGCTTCGGAAATCTTCCATTGTTTTCAAAATTCCGCTGACGTTTAAAAATGCTTCAGAACTCTTCCATTGTTCTCGGAATTCCGCTGACGTTTTAAAATGCTTCGGTACTCTTCCATTGTTCTCGGAATTCCGCTGACATATAAAAATGCTTCGGAAATCTTGCATTGTTCTCGGCATTCCGCTGACGTTTAAAAATGCTTCGGAACTCTTCCATTGTTCTCGGAATTCCGCTGACATTTAAAAATGCTTCGGAAATCTTCCATTGTTTTCAAAATTCCGCTGACGTTTAAAAATGCTTCAGAACTCTTCCATTGTTCTCGGAATTCCGCGGACGTTTAAAAATGCTTTGGAACTCTTCCATTATTCTCGGAATTCTGCTGAAGTTTAAAAATGCTTCGGAACTCTTCAATTGTTCTCGGAATTCTGTTGAACTTTTAAAATGCTTTGGAACTCTTCCATTGCTCTCGGAATTCTGCTGAAGTTTAAAAATGCTTCGGAACTCTTCAATTGTTCTCGGAATTCTGTTGAACTTTTAAAATGCTTTGGAACTCTTCCATTGCTCTCGGAATTCTGCTGAAGTTTAAAAATGCTTCAGAACTATTCCATTGTTCTCAGAATTCTGCTGACGTTTAAAAATGCTTCGGAACTCTTCCATTGTTCTCAGAATTCTGCTGACGTTTAAAAATGCTTCGGAACTCTTCCATTGTTCTCGGAATTCCGCTGACGTTTAAAAATGCTTCACAACTCTTCCATTGTTCTCGGAATTCCGCTGACGTTTAAAAATGCTTCACAACTCTTCCATTGTTCTCGGAATTCCGCTGACTTTTAAAAATGCTTCGGAAATCTTCCATTGTTTTCAAAATTCCGCTGACGCTTAAAAATGCTTCAGAACTCTTCCATTGTTCTCGGAATTCTGCTGACGTTTAAAAATGCTTCGGAACTCTTCCATTGTTCTCTGAATTCCGCTGACGTTTAAAAATGCTTCGGTACTCTTCCTTTGTTCTCGGAATTCCGCTGACATATAAAAATGCTTCGGAAATCTTGCATTGTTCTCGTCATTCCGCTGACGTTTAAAAATGCTTCGGAACACTTCAATTGTTCTCGGAATTCTGCCGAACTTTTAAAATGCTTTGGAACTCTTCCATTGCTCTCGGAATTCTGCTGAAGTTTAAAAATGCTTCAGAACTCTTCCATTGTTCTCGGAATTCTGCTGTAGTTTAAAAATGTTTCGGAACTCTTCCATTGTTCTCGGAATTCCGCTGACGTTTAAAAATGCTTCGGAAATCTTCCATTGTTTTCAAAATTCCGCTGACGTTTAAAAATGCTTCAGAACTCTTCCATTGTTCTCGGAATTCCGTTGACGTTTTAAAATGCTTCGGTACTCTTCCATTGTTCTCGGAATTCCGCTGACATATAAAAATGCTTCGGAAATCTTGCATTGTTCTCGGCATTCCGCTGACGTTTAAAAATGCTTCGGAACTCTTCCATTGTTCTCAGAATTCCGCTGACGTTTAAAAATGCTTCGGAAATCTTCCATTGTTTTCAAAATTCCGCTGACGTTTAAAAATGCTTCAGAACTCTTCCATTGTTCTCGGAATTCCGCTGACGTTTAAAAATGCTTTGGAACTCTTCCATTATTCTCGGAATTCTGCTGAAGTTTAAAAATGCTTCGGAACTCTTCCATTGTTCTCGGAATTCCGTTGAAGTTTAAAAATGCTTCGAAACTCTTCCATTGTTCTCGGAATTCCGCTGACATTTAAAAATGCTTCACAACTCTTCCATTGTTCTCGGAATTCCGCTGACGTTTAAAAATGCTTCACAACTCTTCCATTGTTCTCGGAATTCCGCTGACTTTTAAAAATGCTTCGGAAATCTTCCATTGTTTTCAAAATTCCGCTGACGCTTAAAAATGCTTCAGAACTCTTCCATTGTTCTCGGAATTCTGCTGACGTTTAATAATGCTTCGCAACTCTTTCATTGTTCTCGGAATTCCACTGACGTTTAAAAATGCTTCGGAACTCATCCATTGTTCTCGGAATTCCGTTGAAGTTTAAAAATGCTTCGAAACTCTTCCATTGTTCTCGGAATTCCGCTGACATATAAAAATGCTTCGGAAATCTTGCATTGTTCTCGGCATTCCGCTGACGTTTAAAAATGCTTCGGAACTCTTCCATTGCTCTCGGAATTCTGCTGAAGTTTAAAAATGTTTCAGAACTCTTACATTGTTCTCAGAATTCAGCTGAAGTTTAAAAATGCTTCGGAACTCTTCCATTGTTCTCGGAATTCTGATGAAGTTTAAAAATGCTACGTAACTCTTCCATTGTTCTCAGAATTCCGCTGACGTTTAAAAATGCTTCGGAAATCTTCCATTGTTTTCAAAATTCCGCTGACGTTTAAAAATGCTTCAGAACTCTTCCATTGTTCTCGGAATTCCGCTGACGTTTAATAATGCTTCGCAACTCTTTCATTGTACTCGGAATTCCGCTAACGTTTAAAAATGCTTCAGAATTCTTCAATTGTTCTCGGAATTCTGCTGAACTTTTAAAATGCTTTGGAACTCTTCCATTGCTCTCGGAATTCTGCTGAAGTTTAAAAATGCTTCGGAACTCTTCCATTGTTCTCGGAATTCTGCTGAAGTTTAAAAATGCTTCGGAACTCTTCCATTGTTCTCGGAATTCCGTTGAAGTTTAAAAATGCTTCAAAACTCTTCCATTGTTCTCGGAATTCTGCTGAAGTTTAAAAATGCTTCGGAACTCTTCCATTGTTCTCAGAATTCCGCTAACGTTTAAAAATGCTTCGGAAATCTTCCATTGTTTTCAAAATTCCGCTGACGCTTAAAAATGCTTCAGAACTCTTCCATTGTTCTCGGAATTCCGCTGACGTTTAATAATGCTTCGCAACTCTTTCATTGTACTCGGAATTCCGCTAACGTTTAAAAATGCTTCGGAACTCTTCCATTGTTCTCGGAATTCCGTTGAAGTTTAAAAATGCTTCGAAACTCTTCCATTGTTCTGGGAATTCTGCTGAAGTTTAAAAATGCTTCAGAACTCTTCCATTTTTCTCGGAATTCCGCTGACGTTTAATAATGCTTCGCAACTCTTTCATTGTTCTCGGAATTCCGCTGATGTTTAAAAATGCTTCGGAACTCTTCCATTGTTCTCGGAATTCTGTTGAAGTTTAAAAATGCTTCTAAACTCTTCCATTGTTCTCGGAATTCCGCTGACATATAAAAATGCTTCGGAAATCTTGCATTGTTCTCGGCATTCCGCTGACGTTTAAAAATGCTTCGGAACTCTTCCATTGTTCTCGGAATTCCGCTGACGTTTAAAAATGCTTCACAACTCTTCCATTGTTCTCGGAATTCCGCTGACTTTTAAAAATACTTCGAAACTCTTCCATTGTTCTCCAAATTCCGCTGAAGTTTAAAAATGCTTCGGAACCCTTCCATTGTTCTCGGAATTCTGCTGAAGTTTAAAAATGCTTCGGAACTCTTCCATTGTTCTCAGAATTCTGCTGACGTTTAAAAATGCTTCGGAACTCTTCCATTGTTCTCGGAATTCCGCTGAAGTTTAAAAATGCTTCAAATCTCTTACATTGTTCTCGGAATTCCGCTGAAGTTTAAAAATGCTTCGGAACTCTTCCATTGTTCTCGGAATTCTGCTGAAGTTTAAAAATGCTTCAGAACTCTTCCATTGTTCTCAGAATTCCGCTGACGTTTAAAAATGCTTCGGAAATCTTCCATTGTTTTCAAAATTCCGCTGACGTTTAAAAATGCTTCAGAACTATTCCATTGTTCTCAGAATTCTGCTGACGTTTAAAAATGCTTCGGAACTCTTCCATTGTTCTCGGAATTCCGCTGACGTTTAAAAATGCTTCACAACTCTTCCATTGTTCTCGGAATTCCGCTGACGTTTAAAAATGCTTCACAACTCTTCCATTGTTCTCGGAATTCCGCTGACTTTTAAAAATGTTCGGAAATCTTCCATTGTTTTCAAAATTCCGCTGATGCTTAAAAATGCTTCAGAACTCTTCCATTGTTCTCGGAATTCTGCTGATGTTTAAAAATGCTTCAGAACTCTTACATTGTTCTCGGAATTCTGCTGACGTTTAAAAATGCTTCGGAACTCTTCCATTGTTCTCTGAATTCTGCTGACGTTTAAAAATGCTTCGGTACTCTTCCTTTGTTCTCGGAATTCCGCTGACATATAAAAATGCTTCGGAAATCTTGCATTGTTCTCGGCATTCCGCTGACGTTTAAAAATGCTTCGGAACTCTTCCATTGTTCTCAAAATTCCGCTGACGTTTAAAAATGCTTCGGAAATCTTCCATTGTTTTCAAAATTCCGCTGACGTTTAAAAATGCTTCAGAACTCTTCCATTGTTCTCGGAATTCCGCTGACGTTTAAAAATGCTTTGGAACTCTTCCATTATTCTCGGAATTCTGCTGAAGTTTAAAAATGCTTCGGAACTCTTCCATTGTTCTCAGAATTCCGCTGACGTTTAAAAATGCTTCGGTACTCTTCCATTGTTCTCGAAATTCCGCTGACATATAAAAATGCTTCGGAAATCTTGCATTGTTCTCGGAATTCTGCTGAACTTTTAAAATGCTTTGGAACTCTTCCATTGCTCTCGGAATTCTGCTGAAGTTTAAAAATGCTTCAGAACTCTTCCATTGTTTTCGGAATTCTGCTGAAGTTTAAAAATGCTTCGGAACTCTTCCATTGTTCTCAGAATTCCACTGACGTTTAAAAATGCTTCGGAAATCTTCCATTGTTTTCAAAATTCCGCTGACGCTTAAAAATGCTTCAGAACTCTTCCATTGTTCTCGGAATTCCGCTGACGTTTAATAATGCTTCGCAACTTTTTCATTGTTCTCGGAATTCCGCTGACAGTTAAAAATGCTTCGGAACTCTTCCATTGTTCTCGGAATTCCATTGAAGTTTAAAAAAGCTTCGAAAGTCTTCCATTGTTCTCGGAATTCTGCTGAAGTTTAAAAATGCTTCAGAACTCTTCCATTGTTCTCGGAATTCCGATGACGTTTAATAATGCTTCGCAACTCTTTCATTGTTCTCGGAATTCCGCTGACGTTTAAAAATGCTTCGGAACTCTTCCATTGTTCTCGGAATTCCGTTGAAGTTTAAAAATGCTTCGGAACTCTTCCATTGTTCTCGGAATTCTGCTGAAGTTTAAAAATGCTTCGGAACTCTTCCATTGTTCTCGGAATTCCGCTGACATATAAAAATGCTTTGAAAATCTTGCATTGTTCTCGGCATTCCGCTGACGTTTAAAAATGCTTCGGAACTCTTCAATTGTTCTCGGAATTCTGTTGAATTTTTAAAATGCTTTGGAACTCTTCCATTGCTCTCGGAATTCTGCTGAAGTTTAAAAATGCTTCAGAACTCTTACATTGTTCTCGGAATTCTGCTGACGTTTAAAAATGCTTCGGAACTCTACCATTGTTCTCGGAATTCCGTTGAAGTTTAAAAATGCTTCAAAACTCTTCCATTGTTCTCGGAATTCTGCTGAAGTTTAAAAATGCTTCGGAACTCTTCCATTGTTCTCGGAATTCCGCTGACGTTTAATAATGCTTCGCAACTCTTTCATTGTTCTCGGAATTCCACTGACGTTTAAAAATGCTTCGGAACTCTTCCATTGTTCTCGGAATACCGTTGAAGTTTAAAAATGCTTCGAAACTCTTCCATTGTTCTCGGAATTCTGCTGAAGTTTAAAAATGCTTCAGAACTCTTACATTGTTCTCGGAATTCTGCTGAAGTTTAAAAATGCTTCGGAACTCTTCCATTGTTCTCGGAATTCCGCTGACTTTTAAAAATGCTTCGGAAATCTTCCATTGTTTTAAAAATTCCGCTGACGCTTAAAATTGCTTCAGAACTCTTTCATTGTTCTCGGAATTCCACTGACGTTTAAAAATGCTTCGGAACTCATCCATTGTTCTCGGAATTCCGCTGACATATAAAAATGCTTCGGAAATCTTGCATTGTTCTCGGCATTCCGCTGACGTTTAAAAATGCTTCGGAACTCTTCCATTGCTCTCGGAATTCTGCTGAAGTTTAAAAATGCTTCGGAACTCTTCCATTGTTCTCGGAATTCTGCAGAAGTTTAAAAATGTTTTGGAACTCTTCCATTGTTCTCGGAATTCTGCTGAAGTTTAAAAATGCTTTGGAACTCTTCCATTGCTCTCGGAATTCTGCTGAAGTTTATAAATGCTTCGGAACTCTTCCATTGTTCTCGGAATTCTGCTGAAGTTTAAAAATGCTTTGGAACTCTTCCATTGTTCTCGGAATTCCGTTGAAGTTTAAAAATGCTTCGAAACTCTTCCATTGTTCTCGGAATTCTGCTGAAGTTTAAAAATGCTTCGGAACTCTTCCATTGTTCTCAGAATTCCGCTAACGTTTAAAAATGCCTCGGAAATCTTCCATTGTTTTCAAAATTCCGCTGACGCTTAAAAATGCTTCAGAACTCTTCCATTGTTCTCGGAATTCCGCTGACGTTTAATAATGCTTCGCAACTCTTTCATTGTACTCGGAATTCCGCTAACGTTTAAAAATGCTTCGGAACTCTTCCATTGTTCTCGGAATTCCGTTGAAGTTTAAAAATGCTTCGAAACTCTTCCATTGTTCTGGGAATTCTGCTGAAGTTTAAAAATGCTTCAGAACTCTTCCATTGTTCTCGGAATTCCGCTGACATTTAATAATCCTTCGCAACTCTTTCATTGTTCTTGGAATTCCGCTGATGTTTAAAAATGCTTCGGAACTCTTCCATTGTTCTCAGAATTCTGTTGAAGTTTAAAAATGCTTCTAAACTCTTCCATTGTTCTCGGAATTCTGCTGAAGTTTAAAAATGCTTCGGAACTCTTCCATTGTTCTCGGAATTCCGCTGACATATAAAAATGCTTCTGGAATCTTGCACTGTTCTCGGCATTCCGCTGACGTTTAAAAATGCTTCGGAACTCTTCAATTGTTCTCGGAATTCTGCTGAACTTTTAAAATGCTTTGGAACTCTTCCATTGCTCTCGCAATTCTGCTGACGTTTAAAAATGCTTCGGAACTCTTCCATTGTTCTCGGAATTCTGCTGACGTTTAAAAATGCTTCGGAACTCTTCCATTGTTCTCGGAATTCCGCTGAAGTTTAAAAATGCTTCGGACCTCTTCCATTGTTCTAGGAATTCTGCTGAAGTCTAAAAATTCATCTGAACTCTTCCATTATTCTCGGAATTCGTGTGAATTTTAAAAATGCTTCGGAACTCTTCTATTGTTCTCGGAATTCCGCTGAAGTTTAAAAATGCTTAAAATCTCTTACATTGTTCCCGGAATTCCGCTGAAGTTTAAAAATGCTTCGGAACTCTTCCATTGTTCTCGGAATTCTGCTGAAGTTTAAAAATGCTTCAGAACTCTTCCATTGTTCTCAGAATTCCGCTGACGTTTAAAAATGCTTCGGAAATCTTCCATTCTTTTCAAAATTCCGCTGACGTTTAAAAATGCTTCAGAACTATTCCATTGTTCTCAGAATTCTGCTGACCTTTAAAAATGCTTCGGAACTCTTCCATTGTTCTCGGAATTCCGCTGACGTTTAAAAATGCTTCTCAACTCTTCCATTGTTCTCGGAATTCCGCTGACGTTTAAAAATGCTTCACAACTCTTCCATTGTTCTCGGAATTCCGCTGACTTTTAAAAATGCTTCAGAACTCTTCCATTGTTCTCGGAATTCTGCTGACGTTTAATAATGCTTCGCAACTCTTTCATTGTTCTCGGAATTCCACTGACGTTTAAAAATGCTTCGGAACTCATCCATTGTTCTCGGAATTCCGTTGAAGTTTAAAAATGCTTCGAAACTCTTCCATTGTTCTCGGAATTCCACTGACATATAAAAATGCTTCGGAAATCTTGCATTGTTCTCTGCATTCCGCTGACATTTAAAAATGCTTCGGAACTCTTCCATTGCTCTCGGAATTCTGCTGAAGTTTAAAAATGCTACGTAACTCTTCCATTGTTCTCAGAATTCCGCTGACGTTTAAAAATGCTTCGGAAATCTTCCATTGTTTTCAAAATTCCGCTGACGTTTAAAAATGCTTCAGAACTCTTCCATTGTTCTCGGAATTCCGCTGACATTTAAAAATGCTTTGGAACTCTTCCATTGTTCTCGGAATTCCGCTGAAGTTTACAAATGCTTCGGAACTCTTCCATTGTTCTCGGAATTCTGCTGACGTTTAAAAATGCTTCGGAACTCTTCCATTGTTCTCGCAATTCCGCTGACGTTTAAAAATGCTTCAGAACACTTCAATTGTTCTTGTAATTCTGCTGAAGTTTTAAAATGCATTGGAACTCTTTCATTGTTCTCGGAATTCCACTGACGTTTAAAAATGCTTCGGAACTCTTCCATTGTTCTCGGAATTCCGTTGAAGTTTAAAAATTCTTCGAAACTCTTCCATTGTTCTCGGAATTCTGCTGAAGTTTAAAAATGCTTCGGAACTCTTCCATTGTTCTCGGAATTCCGCTGACGTTTAAAAATGCTTCGGTACTCTTCCATTGTTCTCGGAATTACGCTGACATATAAAAATGCTTCGGAAATCTTGCATTGTTCTCGGCATTCCGCTGACGTTTAAAAATGCTTCGGTACTCTTCCATTGTTCTCGGAATTCCGCTGACATATAAAAATGCTTCGGAAATCTTGCATTGTTCTCGGCATTCCGCTGACGTTTTAAAATGCTTCGGAACTCTTCAATTGTTCTCGGAATTCTGCTGAACTTTTAAAATGCTTTGGAACTCTTCCATTGCTCTCGGAATTCTGCTGAAGTTTAAAAATGCTTCGGAACTCTTCCATTCTTCTGGGAATTCTGCTGAAGTTTTAAAATGTTTCGGAACTCTTCCATTGTTCTCAGAATTCCGCTGACGTTTAAAAATGCTTCGGAAATTTTCCATTGTTTTCAAAATTCCGCTGACATATAAAAATGCTTCGGAAATCTTGCATTGTTCTCGGCATTCCGCTGACATTTAAAAATGCTTCGGAACTCTTCAATTGTTCTCGGAATTCTGCTGAACTTTTAAAATGCTTTGGAACTCTTCCATTGCTCTCGGAATTCTGCTGAAGTTTAAAAATGCTTCGGAACTCTTCCATTGTTCTCGGAATTCTGCTGAAGTTTAAAAATGCTTCGGAACTCTTCAATTGTTCTCGGAATTCTGCTGAAGTTTAAAAATGCTTCGGAACTCTTCCATTGTTCTCGGAATTCCGTTGAAGTTTAAAAATGCTTCGAAACTCTTCCATTGTTCTCGGAATTCTGCTGAAGTTTAAAAATGCTTCGGAACTCTTCCATTGTTCTCAGAATTCCGCTAACGTTTAAAAATGCTTCGGAAATCTTCCATTGTTTTCAAAATTCCGCTGACGCTTAAAAATGCTTCAGAACTCTTCCATTGTTCTCGGAATTCCGCTGACGTTTAATAATGCTTCGCAACTCTTTCATTGTACTTGGAATTCCGCTAACTTTTAAAAATGCTTCGGAACTCTTCCATTGTTCTCGGAATTCCGTTGAAGTTTAAAAATGCTTCGAAACTCTTCCATTGTTCTGGGAATTCTGCTGAAGTTTAAAAATGCTTCAGAACTCTTCCATTGTTCTCGGAATTCCGCTGACGTTTAATAATGCTTCGCAACTCTTTCATTGTTCTCGGAATTCCGCTGATGTTTAAAAATGCTTCGGAACTCTTCCATTGTTCTCGGAATACTGTTGAAGTTTAAAAATGCTTCTAAACTCTTCCATTGTTCTCGGAATTCTGCTGAAGTTTAAAAATGCTTCGGAACTCTTCCATTGTTCTCGGAATTCCGCTGACATATAAAAATGCTTCGGAAATCTTGCATTGTTCTCAGCATTCTGCTGACGTATAAAAATGCTTCGGAACTCTTCAATTGTTCTCGGAATTCTGCTGAACTTTTAAAATGCTTTGGAACTCTTCCATTGCTCTCGCAATTCTGTTGACGTTTAAAAATGCTTCGGAACTCTTCCATTGTTCTCGGAATTCTGCTGACGTTTAAAAATGCATCGGAACTCTTCCATTGTTCTCGGAATTCCGCTGACGTTTAAAAATGCTTCACAACTCTTCCATTGTTCTCGGAATTCCGCTGAAGTTTAAAAATGCTTCGGACCTCTTCCATTGTTCTAGGAATTCTGCTGAAGTCTAAAAATTCATCTGAACTCTTCCATTATTCTCGGAATTCGTGTGAATTTTAAAAATGCTTCGGAACTCTTCTATTGTTCTCGGAATTCCGCTGAAGTTTAAAAATGCTTAAAATCTCTTACATTGTTCTCGGAATTCCGCTGAAGTTTAAAAATGCTTCGGAACTCTTCCATTGTTCTCGGAATTCCGCTGACGTTTAATAATGCTTCGCAACTTTTTCATTGTTCTCAGAATTCCGCTGACGGTTAAAAATGCTTCGGAACTCTTCCATTGTTCTCGGAATTCCGTTGAAGTTTAAAAATGCTTCGAAACTCTTCCATTGTTCTCGGAATTCTGCTGAAGTTTAATAATGCTTCGCAACTCTCTCATTGTTCTCGGAATTCCACTGACGTTTAAAAATGCTTCGGAACTCATCCATTGTTCTCGGAATTCCGTTGAAGTTTAAAAATGCTTCGAAACTCTTCCATTGTTCTCGGAATTCCGCTGACATATAAAAATGTTTCGGAAATCTTCCATTGTTCTCGGCATTCCGCTGACGTTTAAAAATGCTTCGGAACTCTTCCATTGTTCTCAGAATTCTGCTGACGTTTAAAAATGCTTCGGAACTCTTCCATTGTTCTCGAAATTCTGCTGACGTTTAAAAATGCTTCGGAACTCTTCCATTGTTCTCGGAATTCTGCTGACGTTTAAAAATGCTTCGGAACTCTTCCATTGTTCTCAGAATTCAGCTGAAGTTTAAAAATGCTTCGGAACTCTTCCATTGTTCTCGGAATTCTGCTGAAGTTTAAAAATGCTACGTAACTCTTCCATTGTTCTCAGAATTCCGCTGACGTTTAAAAATGCTTCGGAAATCTTCCATTGTTTTCAAAATTCCGCTGACGTTTAAAAATGCTTCAGAACTCTTCCATTGTTCTCGGAATTCCGCTGACATTTAAAAATGCTTTGGAACTCTTCCATTGTTATCGGAATTCCGCTGAAGTTTACAAATGCTTCGGAACACTTCCATTGTTCTCAGAATTCTGCTGACGTTTAAAAATGCTTCGGAACTCTTCCATTGTTCTCGGAATTCTGCTGAAGTTTTAAAATGCATTGGAACTCTTTCATTGTTCTCGGAATTCCACTGACGTTTAAAAATGCTTCGGAACTCTTCCATTGTTCTCGGAATTCCGTTGAAGTTTAAAAATGCTTCGAAACTCTTCCATTGTTCTCGGAATTCTGCTGAAGTTTAAAAATGCTTCGGAACTCTTCCATTGTTCTCGGAATTCCGCTGACGTTTAATAATGCTTCGCAACTCTTCCATTGTTCTCGGAATTCCGTTGAAGTTTAAAAATGCTTCGAAACTCTTCCATTGTTCTCGGAATTCTGCTGAAGTTTAAAAATGCTTCGGAACTCTTCCATTGTTCTCGGAATTCTGCTGACGTTTAATAATGCTTCGGAACTCTTCAATTGTTCTCGGAATTCTGTTGAACTTTTAAAATGCTTTGGAACTCTTCCATTGCTCTCGGAATTCTGCTGAAGTTTAAAAATGCTTCAGAACTCTTCCATTGTTCTCAGAATACCTCTGACGTTTAAAAATACTTCGGAAATCTTCCATTGTTTTCAAAATTCCGCTGACGTTTAAAAATGCTTCAGAACTCTTCCATTGTTCTCGGAATTCCGCTGACGTTTAAAAATGCTTTGGAGCTCTTCCATTGTTCTCAGAATTCCGCTGAAGTTTAAAAATGCTTCGGAACTCTTCCATTGTTCTCGGCATTCCGCTGACGTTTAAAAATGCTTCGGTACGCTTCCATTGTTCTCGGAATTCCGCTGACATATAAAAATGCTTCGGAAATCTTGTATTGTTCTCGGCATTCCGCTGACGTTTAAAAATGCTTCGGAACTCTTCTATTGTTCTCGGAATACTGCTGAACTTTTAAAATGCTTTGGAACTCTTCCATTGCTCTCGGAATTCTGCTGAAGTTTAAAAATGCTTCGGAACTCTTCCATTCTTCTGGGAATTCTGCTGAAGTTTTAAAATGTTTCGGAACTCTTCCATTGTTCTCAGAATTCCGCTGACGTTTAAAAATGCTTCGGAAATCTTCCATTGTTTTCAAAATTCCGCTGACATATAAAAATGCTTCGGAAATCTTGCATTGTTCTCGGCATTCCGCTGACGTTTAAAAATGCTTCGGTACGCTTCCATTGTTCTCGGAATTCCGCTGACATATAAAAATGCTTCGGAAATCTTGCATTGTTCTCGGCATTCCGCTGACGTTTAAAAATGCTTCGGAACTCTTCAATTGTTCTCGGAATTCTGCTGAACTTTTAAAATGCTTTGGAACTCTTCCATTGCTCTCGGAATTCTGCTGAAGTTTAAAAATGCTTCGGAACTCTTCCATTGTTCTCGGAATTCTGCTGAAGTTTAAAAATGCTTCGGAACTCTTCAATTGTTGTCGGAATTCTGCTGAAGTTTAAAAATGCTTCGGAACTCTTCCATTGTTCTCGGAATTCCGTTGAAGTTTAAAAATGCTTCGAAACTCTTCCATTGTTCTCGGAATTCTGCTGAAGTTTAAAAATGCTTCGGAACTCTTCCATTGTTCTCAGAATTCCGCTAACGTTTAAAAATGCTTCGGAAATCTTCCATTGTTTTCAAAATTCCGCTGACGCTTAAAAATGCTTCAGAACTCTTCCATTGTTCTCGGAATTCCGCTGACGTTTAATAATGCTTCGCAACTCTTTCATTGTACTCGGAATTCCGCTAACGTTTAAAAATGCTTCGGAACTCTTCCATTGTTCTCGGAATTCCGTTGAAGTTTAAAAATGCTTCGAAACTCTTCCATTGTTCTGGGAATTCTGCTGAAGTTTAAAAATGCTTCAGAACTCTTCCATTGTTCTCGGAATTCCGCTGACGTTTAATAATGCTTCGCAACTCTTTCATTGTTCTCGGAATTCCGCTGATGTTTAAAAATGCTTCGGAACTCTTCCATTGTTCTCGGAATACTGTTGAAGTTTAAAAATGCTTCTAAACTCTTCCATTGTTCTCGGAATTCTGCTGAAGTTTAAAAATGCTTCGGAACTCTTCCATTGTTCTCGGAATTCCGCTGACATATAAAAATGCTTCGGAAATCTTGCATTGTTCTCGGCATTCCGCTGACGTATAAAAATGCTTCGGAACTCTTCAATTGTTCTCGGAATTCTGCTGAACTTTTAAAATGCTTTGGAACTCTTCCATTGCTCTCGCAATTCTGTTGACGTTTAAAAATGCTTCGGAACTCTTCCATTGTTCTCGGAATTCTGCTGACGTTTAAAAATGCTTCGGAACTCTTCCATTGTTCTCGGAATTCCGCTGACGTTTAAAAATGCTTCACAACTCTTCCATTGTTCTCGGAATTCCGCTGACGTTTAAAAATGCTTAAAATCTCTTACATTG
Organism: Phyllobates terribilis; assembly: GCF_046119375.1. Classification (NCBI taxonomy): domain Eukaryota; kingdom Metazoa; phylum Chordata; class Amphibia; order Anura; family Dendrobatidae; genus Phyllobates; species Phyllobates terribilis. The sequence continues at coordinate 19,456,161 of NW_027362782.1, forward strand.
TTCTCGGAACTCCGCTGAAGTTTAAAAATGCTTCGGAAATCTTCCATTGTTCTCGGAATTCTGCTGAAGTTTAAAAATGCTTCAGAACTCTTCCATTGTTCTCAGAATTCCGCTGACGTTTAAAAATGCTTCGGAAATCTTCCATTGTTTTCAAAATTCCGCTGACGTTTAAAAATGCTTCAGAACTATTCCATTGTTCTCAGAATTCTGCTGACGTTTAATAATGCTTCGGAACTCTTCCATTGTTCTCGGAATTCCGCTGACGTTTAAAAATGCTTCACAACTCTTCCATTGTTCTCGGAATTCCGCTGATGTTTAAAAATGCTTCACAACTCTTCCATTGTTCTCGGAATTCCGCTGACTTTTAAAAATGCTTCGGAAATCTTCCATTGTTTTCAAAATTCCGCTGACACTTAAAAATGCTTCAGAACTCTTCCATTGTTCTCGGAATTCTGCTGACGTTTAATAATGCTTTGCAACTCTTTCATTGTTCTCGGAATTCCACTGACGTTTAAAAATGCTTCGGAACTCATCCATTGTTCTCGGAATTCCGTTGAAGTTTAAAAATGCTTCTAAACTCTTCCATTGTTCTCGAAATTCTGCTGAAGTTTAAAAATGCTTCAGAACTCTTACATTGTTCTCAGAATTCTGCTGATGTTTAAAAATGCTTCGGAACTCTTCCATTGTTCTCAGAATTCAGCTGAAGTTTAAAAATGCTTCGGAACTCTTCCATTGTTCTCGGAATTCTGCTGAAGTTTAAAAATGCTACGTAACTCTTCCATTGTTCTCAGAATTCCGCTGACGTTTAAAAATGCTTCAGAAATCTTCCATTGTTTTCAAAATTCTGCTGACGTTTAAAAATGCTTCAGAACTCTTCCATTGTTCTCGGAATTCCGCTGACGTTTAAAAATGCTTTGGAACTCTTCCATTGTTCTCAGAATTCCGCTGAAGTTTAAAAATGCTTCGGAACTCTTCCATTGTTCTCAGAATTCCGCTGACGTTTAAAAATGCTTCGGTACTCTTCCATTGTTCTCGGAATTCCGCTGACATATAAAAATGCTTTGGAAATCTTGCATTGTTCTCGGCATTCCGCTGACGTTTAAAAATGCTTCGGTACTCTTCCATTGTTCTTGGAATTCCGCTGACATATAAAAATGCTTCGGAAATCTTGCATTCTTCTCGGCATTCCGCTGACGTTTAAAAATGCTTCGGAACTCTTCAATTGTTCTCGGAATTCTGCTGAACTTTTAAAATGCTTTGGAACTCTTCCATTGCTCTCGGAATTCTGCTGAAGTTTAAAAATGCTTCGGAACTCTTCTATTGTTCTCGGAATTCTGCTGAAGTTTAAAAATGCTTTGGAACTCTTCCATTGTTCTCTGAATTCCGCTGACGTTTAAAAATGCTTCGGTACTCTTCCTTTGTTCTCGGAATTCCGCTGACATATAAAAATGCTTCGGAAATCTTGCATTGTTCTCGGCATTCCGCTGACGTTTAAAAATGCTTCGGAACTCTTCAATTGTTCTCGGAATTCTGCCGAACTTTTAAAATGCTTTGGAACTCTTCCATTGCTCTCGGAATTCTGCTGAAGTTTAAAAATGCTTCAGAACTCTTCCATTGTTCTCGGAATTCTGCTGTAGTTTAAAAATGCTTCGGAACTCTTCCATTGTTCTCAGAATTCCGCTGACGTTTAAAAATGCTTCGGTACTCTTCCATTGTTCTCGGAATTCCGCTGACATATAAAAATGCTTCGGAAATCTTGCATTGTTCTCGGCATTCCGCTTACGTTTAAAAATGCTTCGGAACTCTTCAATTGTTCTCGGAATTCTGCTGAACTTTTAAAATGCTTTGGAACTCTTCCATTGCTCTCGGAATTCTGCTGAAGTTTAAAAATGCTTCAGAACTCTTACATTGTTCTCGGAATTCTGCTGAAGTTTAAAAATGCTTCGGTACTCTTCCATTGTTCTCGGAATTCCGCTGACATATAAAAATGCTTTGGAAATCTTGCATTGTTCTCGGCATTCCGCTGACGTTTAAAAATGCTTCGGAACTCTTCCATTGTTCTCAGAATTCCGCTGACGTTTAAAAATGCTTCGGAAATCTTCCATTGTTTTCAAAATTCCGCTGACGTTTAAAAATGCTTCAGAACTCTTCCATTGTTCTCAGAATTCCGCTGACATTTAAAAATGCTTCGGTACTCTTCCATTGTTCTCGGAATTCCACTGACATATAAAAATGCTTCGGAAATCTTGCATTGTTCTCGGCATTCCGCTGACGTTTAAAAATGCTTCGGAACTCTTCAATTGTTCTCGGAATTCTGCTGAACTTTTAAAATGCTTTGGAACTCTTCCATTGCTCTCGGAATTCTGCTGAAGTTTAAAAATGCTTCGGAACTCTTCCATTGTTCTCGGAATTCTGCTGAAGTTTAAAAATGCTTCGGAACTCTTCAATTGTTCTCGGAATTCTGCTGAAGTTTAAAAATGCTTCGGAACTCTTCCATTGTTCTCGGAATTCCGTTGAAGTTTAAAAATGCTTCGAAACTCTTCCATTGTTCTCGGAATTCTGCTGAAGTTTAAAAATGCTTCGGAAATCTTCCATTGTTTTCAAAATTCCGCTGACGCTTAAAAATGCTTCAGAACTCTTCCATTGTTCTCGGAATTCTGCTGACGTTTAAAAATGCTTCGGAACTCTTCCATTGTTCTCTGAATTCCGCTGACGTTTAAAAATGCTTCGGTACTCTTCCTTTGTTCTCGGAATTCCGCTGACATATAAAAATGCATCGGAAATCTTGCATTGTTCTCGTCATTCCGCTGACGTTTAAAAATGCTTCGGAACTCTTCAATTGTTCTCGGAATTCTGCCGAACTTTTAAAATGCTTTGGAACTCTTCCATTGCTCTCGGAATTCTGCTGAAGTTTAAAAATGCTTCAGAACTCTTCCATTGTTCTCGGAATTCTGCTGTAGTTTAAAAATGCTTCGGAACTCTTCCATTGTTCTCGGAATTCCGCTGACATTTAAAAATGCTTCGGAAATCTTCCATTGTTTTCAAAATTCCGCTGACGTTTAAAAATGCTTCAGAACTCTTCCATTGTTCTCGGAATTCCGCTGACGTTTTAAAATGCTTCGGTACTCTTCCATTGTTCTCGGAATTCCGCTGACATATAAAAATGCTTCGGAAATCTTGCATTGTTCTCGGCATTCCGCTGACGTTTAAAAATGCTTCGGAACTCTTCCATTGTTCTCGGAATTCCGCTGACATTTAAAAATGCTTCGGAAATCTTCCATTGTTTTCAAAATTCCGCTGACGTTTAAAAATGCTTCAGAACTCTTCCATTGTTCTCGGAATTCCGCTGACGTTTAAAAATGCTTTGGAACTCTTCCATTATTCTCGGAATTCTGCTGAAGTTTAAAAATGCTTCGGAACTCTTCCATTGTTCTCGGAATTCCGTTGAAGTTTAAAAATGCTTCGAAACTCTTCCATTGTTCTCGGAATTCTGCTGAAGTTTAAAAATGCTTCGGAACTCTTCCATTGTTCTCGGAATTCCGCTGACGTTTAATAATGCTTCGCAACTCTTCCATTGTTCTCGGAATTCCGTTGAAGTTTAAAAATGCTTCGAAACTCTTCCATTGTTCTCGGAATTCTGCTGAAGTTTAAAAATGCTTCGGAACTCTTCCATTGTTCTCGGAATTCTGCTGACGTTTAATAATGCTTCGGAACTCTTCAATTGTTCTCGGAATTCTGTTGAACTTTTAAAATGCTTTGGAACTCTTCCATTGCTCTCGGAATTCTGCTGAAGTTTAAAAATGCTTCAGAACTCTTCCATTGTTCTCAGAATACCTCTGACGTTTAAAAATACTTCGGAAATCTTCCATTGTTTTCAAAATTCCGCTGACGTTTAAAAATGCTTCAGAACTCTTCCATTGTTCTCGGAATTCCGCTGACGTTTAAAAATGCTTTGGAGCTCTTCCATTGTTCTCAGAATTCCGCTGAAGTTTAAAAATGCTTCGGAACTCTTCCATTGTTCTCGGCATTCCGCTGACGTTTAAAAATGCTTCGGTACGCTTCCATTGTTCTCGGAATTCCGCTGACATATAAAAATGCTTCGGAAATCTTGTATTGTTCTCGGCATTCCGCTGACGTTTAAAAATGCTTCGGAACTCTTCTATTGTTCTCGGAATACTGCTGAACTTTTAAAATGCTTTGGAACTCTTCCATTGCTCTCGGAATTCTGCTGAAGTTTAAAAATGCTTCGGAACTCTTCCATTCTTCTGGGAATTCTGCTGAAGTTTTAAAATGTTTCGGAACTCTTCCATTGTTCTCAGAATTCCGCTGACGTTTAAAAATGCTTCGGAAATCTTCCATTGTTTTCAAAATTCCGCTGACATATAAAAATGCTTCGGAAATCTTGCATTGTTCTCGGCATTCCGCTGACGTTTAAAAATGCTTCGGTACGCTTCCATTGTTCTCGGAATTCCGCTGACATATAAAAATGCTTCGGAAATCTTGCATTGTTCTCGGCATTCCGCTGACGTTTAAAAATGCTTCGGAACTCTTCAATTGTTCTCGGAATTCTGCTGAACTTTTAAAATGCTTTGGAACTCTTCCATTGCTCTCGGAATTCTGCTGAAGTTTAAAAATGCTTCGGAACTCTTCCATTGTTCTCGGAATTCTGCTGAAGTTTAAAAATGCTTCGGAACTCTTCAATTGTTGTCGGAATTCTGCTGAAGTTTAAAAATGCTTCGGAACTCTTCCATTGTTCTCGGAATTCCGTTGAAGTTTAAAAATGCTTCGAAACTCTTCCATTGTTCTCGGAATTCTGCTGAAGTTTAAAAATGCTTCGGAACTCTTCCATTGTTCTCAGAATTCCGCTAACGTTTAAAAATGCTTCGGAAATCTTCCATTGTTTTCAAAATTCCGCTGACGCTTAAAAATGCTTCAGAACTCTTCCATTGTTCTCGGAATTCCGCTGACGTTTAATAATGCTTCGCAACTCTTTCATTGTACTCGGAATTCCGCTAACGTTTAAAAATGCTTCGGAACTCTTCCATTGTTCTCGGAATTCCGTTGAAGTTTAAAAATGCTTCGAAACTCTTCCATTGTTCTGGGAATTCTGCTGAAGTTTAAAAATGCTTCAGAACTCTTCCATTGTTCTCGGAATTCCGCTGACGTTTAAAAATGCTTTGGAACTCTTCCATTATTCTCGGAATTCTGCTGAAGTTTAAAAATGCTTCGGAACTCTTCCATTGTTCTCGGAATTCTGCTGAAGTTTAAAAATGCTTCAGAACTCTTCCATTGTTCTCAGAATTCCGCTGACGTTTAAAAATGCTTCGGAAATCTTCCATTGTTTTCAAAATTCCGCTGACGTTTAAAAATGCTTCAGAACTATTCCATTGTTCTCAGAATTCTGCTGACGTTTAATAATGCTTCGGAACTCTTCCATTGTTCTCGGAATTCCGCTGACGTTTAAAAATGCTTCACAACTCTTCCATTGTTCTCGGAATTCCGCTGATGTTTAAAAATGCTTCACAACTCTTCCATTGTTCTCGGAATTCCGCTGACTTTTAAAAATGCTTCGGAAATCTTCCATTGTTTTCAAAATTCCGCTGACACTTAAAAATGCTTCAGAACTCTTCCATTGTTCTCGGAATTCTGCTGACGTTTAATAATGCTTTGCAACTCTTTCATTGTTCTCGGAATTCCACTGACGTTTAAAAATGCTTCGGAACTCATCCATTGTTCTCGGAATTCCGTTGAAGTTTAAAAATGCTTCTAAACTCTTCCATTGTTCTCGAAATTCTGCTGAAGTTTAAAAATGCTTCAGAACTCTTACATTGTTCTCAGAATTCTGCTGATGTTTAAAAATGCTTCGGAACTCTTCCATTGTTCTCAGAATTCAGCTGAAGTTTAAAAATGCTTCGGAACTCTTCCATTGTTCTCGGAATTCTGCTGAAGTTTAAAAATGCTACGTAACTCTTCCATTGTTCTCAGAATTCCGCTGACGTTTAAAAATGCTTCAGAAATCTTCCATTGTTTTCAAAATTCTGCTGACGTTTAAAAATGCTTCAGAACTCTTCCATTGTTCTCGGAATTCCGCTGACGTTTAAAAATGCTTTGGAACTCTTCCATTGTTCTCAGAATTCCGCTGAAGTTTAAAAATGCTTCGGAACTCTTCCATTGTTCTCAGAATTCCGCTGACGTTTAAAAATGCTTCGGTACTCTTCCATTGTTCTCGGAATTCCGCTGACATATAAAAATGCTTTGGAAATCTTGCATTGTTCTCGGCATTCCGCTGACGTTTAAAAATGCTTCGGTACTCTTCCATTGTTCTTGGAATTCCGCTGACATATAAAAATGCTTCGGAAATCTTGCATTGTTCTCGGCATTCCGCTGACGTTTAAAAATGCTTCGGAACTCTTCAATTGTTCTCGGAATTCTGCTGAACTTTTAAAATGCTTTGGAACTCTTCCATTGCTCTCGGAATTCTGCTGAAGTTTAAAAATGCTTCGGAACTCTTCTATTGTTCTCGGAATTCTGCTGAAGTTTAAAAATGCTTTGGAACTCTTCCATTGTTCTCTGAATTCCGCTGACGTTTAAAAATGCTTCGGTACTCTTCCTTTGTTCTCGGAATTCCGCTGACATATAAAAATGCTTCGGAAATCTTGCATTGTTCTCGGCATTCCGCTGACGTTTAAAAATGCTTCGGAACTCTTCAATTGTTCTCGGAATTCTGCCGAACTTTTAAAATGCTTTGGAACTCTTCCATTGCTCTCGGAATTCTGCTGAAGTTTAAAAATGCTTCAGAACTCTTCCATTGTTCTCGGAATTCTGCTGTAGTTTAAAAATGCTTCGGAACTCTTCCATTGTTCTCAGAATTCCGCTGACGTTTAAAAATGCTTCGGTACTCTTCCATTGTTCTCGGAATTCCGCTGACATATAAAAATGCTTCGGAAATCTTGCATTGTTCTCGGCATTCCGCTTACGTTTAAAAATGCTTCGGAACTCTTCAATTGTTCTCGGAATTCTGCTGAACTTTTAAAATGCTTTGGAACTCTTCCATTGCTCTCGGAATTCTGCTGAAGTTTAAAAATGCTTCAGAACTCTTACATTGTTCTCGGAATTCTGCTGAAGTTTAAAAATGCTTCGGTACTCTTCCATTGTTCTCGGAATTCCGCTGACATATAAAAATGCTTTGGAAATCTTGCATTGTTCTCGGCATTCCGCTGACGTTTAAAAATGCTTCGGAACTCTTCCATTGTTCTCAGAATTCCGCTGACGTTTAAAAATGCTTCGGAAATCTTCCATTGTTTTCAAAATTCCGCTGACGTTTAAAAATGCTTCAGAACTCTTCCATTGTTCTCAGAATTCCGCTGACATTTAAAAATGCTTCGGTACTCTTCCATTGTTCTCGGAATTCCACTGACATATAAAAATGCTTCGGAAATCTTGCATTGTTCTCGGCATTCCGCTGACGTTTAAAAATGCTTCGGAACTCTTCAATTGTTCTCGGAATTCTGCTGAACTTTTAAAATGCTTTGGAACTCTTCCATTGCTCTCGGAATTCTGCTGAAGTTTAAAAATGCTTCGGAACTCTTCCATTGTTCTCGGAATTCTGCTGAAGTTTAAAAATGCTTCGGAACTCTTCAATTGTTCTCGGAATTCTGCTGAAGTTTAAAAATGCTTCGGAACTCTTCCATTGTTCTCGGAATTCCGTTGAAGTTTAAAAATGCTTCGAAACTCTTCCATTGTTCTCGGAATTCTGCTGAAGTTTAAAAATGCTTCGGAAATCTTCCATTGTTTTCAAAATTCCGCTGACGCTTAAAAATGCTTCAGAACTCTTCCATTGTTCTCGGAATTCTGCTGACGTTTAAAAATGCTTCGGAACTCTTCCATTGTTCTCTGAATTCCGCTGACGTTTAAAAATGCTTCGGTACTCTTCCTTTGTTCTCGGAATTCCGCTGACATATAAAAATGCATCGGAAATCTTGCATTGTTCTCGTCATTCCGCTGACGTTTAAAAATGCTTCGGAACTCTTCAATTGTTCTCGGAATTCTGCCGAACTTTTAAAATGCTTTGGAACTCTTCCATTGCTCTCGGAATTCTGCTGAAGTTTAAAAATGCTTCAGAACTCTTCCATTGTTCTCGGAATTCTGCTGTAGTTTAAAAATGCTTCGGAACTCTTCCATTGTTCTCGGAATTCCGCTGACATTTAAAAATGCTTCGGAAATCTTCCATTGTTTTCAAAATTCCGCTGACGTTTAAAAATGCTTCAGAACTCTTCCATTGTTCTCGGAATTCCGCTGACGTTTTAAAATGCTTCGGTACTCTTCCATTGTTCTCGGAATTCCGCTGACATTTAAAAATGCTTCGGAAATCTTCCATTGTTTTCAAAATTCCGCTGACGTTTAAAAATGCTTCAGAACTCTTCCATTGTTCTCGGAATTCCGCTGACGTTTAAAAATGCTTTGGAACTCTTCCATTGTTCTCGGAATTCCGCTGACGTTTAATAATGCTTCGCAACTCTTTCATTGTACTCGGAATTCCGCTAACGTTTAAAAATGCTTCGGAACTCTTCCATTGTTCTCGGAATTCCGTTGAAGTTTAAAAATGCTTCGAAACTCTTCCATTGTTCTGGGAATTCTGCTGAAGTTTAAAAATGCTTCAGAACTCTTCCATTGTTCTCGGAATTCCGCTGACGTTTAATAATGCTTCGCAACTCTTTCATTGTTCTCGGAATTCCGCTGATGTTTAAAAATGCTTCGGAACTCTTCCATTGTTCTCGGAATACTGTTGAAGTTTAAAAATGCTTCTAAACTCTTCCATTGTTCTCGGAATTCTGCTGAAGTTTAAAAATGCTTCGGAACTCTTCCATTGTTCTCGGAATTCCGCTGACATATAAAAATGCTTCGGAAATCTTGCATTGTTCTCGGCATTCCGCTGACGTATAAAAATGCTTCGGAACTCTTCAATTGTTCTCGGAATTCTGCTGAACTTTTAAAATGCTTTGGAACTCTTCCATTGCTCTCGCAATTCTGTTGACGTTTAAAAATGCTTCGGAACTCTTCCATTGTTCTCGGAATTCTGCTGACGTTTAAAAATGCTTCGGAACTCTTCCATTGTTCTCGGAATTCCGCTGACGTTTAAAAATGCTTCACAACTCTTCCATTGTTCTCGGAATTCCGCTGACGTTTAAAAATGCTTAAAATCTCTTACATTGTTCTCGGAACTCCGCTGAAGTTTAAAAATGCTTCGGAAATCTTCCATTGTTCTCGGAATTCTGCTGAAGTTTAAAAATGCTTCAGAACTCTTCCATTGTTCTCAGAATTCCGCTGACGTTTAAAAATGCTTCGGAAATCTTCCATTGTTTTCAAAATTCCGCTGACGTTTAAAAATGCTTCAGAACTATTCCATTGTTCTCAGAATTCTGCTGACGTTTAATAATGCTTCGGAACTCTTCCATTGTTCTCGGAATTCCGCTGACGTTTAAAAATGCTTCACAACTCTTCCATTGTTCTCGGAATTCCGCTGATGTTTAAAAATGCTTCACAACTCTTCCATTGTTCTCGGAATTCCGCTGACTTTTAAAAATGCTTCGGAAATCTTCCATTGTTTTCAAAATTCCGCTGACACTTAAAAATGCTTCAGAACTCTTCCATTGTTCTCGGAATTCTGCTGACGTTTAATAATGCTTTGCAACTCTTTCATTGTTCTCGGAATTCCACTGACGTTTAAAAATGCTTCGGAACTCATCCATTGTTCTCGGAATTCCGTTGAAGTTTAAAAATGCTTCTAAACTCTTCCATTGTTCTCGAAATTCTGCTGAAGTTTAAAAATGCTTCAGAACTCTTACATTGTTCTCAGAATTCTGCTGATGTTTAAAAATGCTTCGGAACTCTTCCATTGTTCTCAGAATTCAGCTGAAGTTTAAAAATGCTTCGGAACTCTTCCATTGTTCTCGGAATTCTGCTGAAGTTTAAAAATGCTACGTAACTCTTCCATTGTTCTCAGAATTCCGCTGACGTTTAAAAATGCTTCAGAAATCTTCCATTGTTTTCAAAATTCTGCTGACGTTTAAAAATGCTTCGGAACTCTTCCATTGTTCTCGGAATTCCGCTGACGTTTAAAAATGCTTTGGAACTCTTCCATTGTTCTCAGAATTCCGCTGAAGTTTAAAAATGCTTCGGGACTCTTCCATTGTTCTCAGAATTCCGCTGACGTTTAAAAATGCTTCGGTACTCTTCCATTGTTCTCGGAATTCCGCTGACATATAAAAATGCTTTGGAAATCTTGCATTGTTCTCGGCATTCCGCTGACGTTTAAAAATGCTTCGGTACTCTTCCATTGTTCTTGGAATTCCGCTGACATATAAAAATGCTTCGGAAATCTTGCATTGTTCTCGGCATTCCGCTGACGTTTAAAAATGCTTCGGAACTCTTCAATTGTTCTCGGAATTCTGCTGAACTTTTAAAATGCTTTGGAACTCTTCCATTGCTCTCGGAATTCTGCTGAAGTTTAAAAATGCTTCGGAACTCTTCTATTGTTCTCGGAATTCTGCTGAAGTTTAAAAATGCTTTGGAACTCTTCCATTGTTCTCTGAATTCCGCTGACGTTTAAAAATGCTTCGGTACTCTTCCTTTGTTCTCGGAATTCCGCTGACATATAAAAATGCTTCGGAAATCTTGCATTGTTCTCGGCATTCCGCTGACGTTTAAAAATGCTTCGGAACTCTTCAATTGTTCTCGGAATTCTGCCGAACTTTTAAAATGCTTTGGAACTCTTCCATTGCTCTCGGAATTCTGCTGAAGTTTAAAAATGCTTCAGAACTCTTCCATTGTTCTCGGAATTCTGCTGTAGTTTAAAAATGCTTCGGAACTCTTCCATTGTTCTCAGAATTCCGCTGACGTTTAAAAATGCTTCGGTACTCTTCCATTGTTCTCGGAATTCCGCTGACATATAAAAATGCTTCGGAAATCTTGCATTGTTCTCGGCATTCCGCTTACGTTTAAAAATGCTTCGGAACTCTTCAATTGTTCTCGGAATTCTGCTGAACTTTTAAAATGCTTTGGAACTCTTCCATTGCTCTCGGAATTCTGCTGAAGTTTAAAAATGCTTCAGAACTCTTACATTGTTCTCGGAATTCTGCTGAAGTTTAAAAATGCTTCGGTACTCTTCCATTGTTCTCGGAATTCCGCTGACATATAAAAATGCTTTGGAAATCTTGCATTGTTCTCGGCATTCCGCTGACGTTTAAAAATGCTTCGGAACTCTTCCATTGTTCTCAGAATTCCGCTGACGTTTAAAAATGCTTCGGAAATCTTCCATTGTTTTCAAAATTCCGCTGACGTTTAAAAATGCTTCAGAACTCTTCCATTGTTCTCAGAATTCCGCTGACATTTAAAAATGCTTCGGTACTCTTCCATTGTTCTCGGAATTCCGCTGACATATAAAAATGCTTTGGAAATCTTGCATTGTTCTCGGCATTCCGCTGACGTTTAAAAATGCTTCGGTACTCTTCCATTGTTCTTGGAATTCCGCTGACATATAAAAATGCTTCGGAAATCTTGCATTGTTCTCGGCATTCCGCTGACGTTTAAAAATGCTTCGGAACTCTTCAATTGTTCTCGGAATTCTGCTGAACTTTTAAAATGCTTTGGAACTCTTCCATTGCTCTCGGAATTCTGCTGAAGTTTAAAAATGCTTCGGAACTCTTCTATTGTTCTCGGAATTCTGCTGAAGTTTAAAAATGCTTTGGAACTCTTCCATTGTTCTCTGAATTCCGCTGACGTTTAAAAATGCTTCGGTACTCTTCCTTTGTTCTCGGAATTCCGCTGACATATAAAAATGCTTCGGAAATCTTGCATTGTTCTCGGCATTCCGCTGACGTTTAAAAATGCTTCGGAACTCTTCAATTGTTCTCGGAATTCTGCCGAACTTTTAAAATGCTTTGGAACTCTTCCATTGCTCTCGGAATTCTGCTGAAGTTTAAAAATGCTTCAGAACTCTTCCATTGTTCTCGGAATTCTGCTGTAGTTTAAAAATGCTTCGGAACTCTTCCATTGTTCTCAGAATTCCGCTGACGTTTAAAAATGCTTCGGTACTCTTCCATTGTTCTCGGAATTCCGCTGACATATAAAAATGCTTCGGAAATCTTGCATTGTTCTCGGCATTCCGCTTACGTTTAAAAATGCTTCGGAACTCTTCAATTGTTCTCGGAATTCTGCTGAACTTTTAAAATGCTTTGGAACTCTTCCATTGCTCTCGGAATTCTGCTGAAGTTTAAAAATGCTTCAGAACTCTTACATTGTTCTCGGAATTCTGCTGAAGTTTAAAAATGCTTCGGTACTCTTCCATTGTTCTCGGAATTCCGCTGACATATAAAAATGCTTTGGAAATCTTGCATTGTTCTCGGCATTCCGCTGACGTTTAAAAATGCTTCGGAACTCTTCCATTGTTCTCAGAATTCCGCTGACGTTTAAAAATGCTTCGGAAATCTTCCATTGTTTTCAAAATTCCGCTGACGTTTAAAAATGCTTCAGAACTCTTCCATTGTTCTCAGAATTCCGCTGACATTTAAAAATGCTTCGGTACTCTTCCATTGTTCTCGGAATTCCACTGACATATAAAAATGCTTCGGAAATCTTGCATTGTTCTCGGCATTCCGCTGACGTTTAAAAATGCTTCGGAACTCTTCAATTGTTCTCGGAATTCTGCTGAACTTTTAAAATGCTTTGGAACTCTTCCATTGCTCTCGGAATTCTGCTGAAGTTTAAAAATGCTTCGGAACTCTTCCATTGTTCTCGGAATTCTGCTGAAGTTTAAAAATGCTTCGGAACTCTTCAATTGTTCTCGGAATTCTGCTGAAGTTTAAAAATGCTTCGGAACTCTTCCATTGTTCTCGGAATTCCGTTGAAGTTTAAAAATGCTTCGAAACTCTTCCATTGTTCTCGGAATTCTGCTGAAGTTTAAAAATGCTTCGGAAATCTTCCATTGTTTTCAAAATTCCGCTGACGCTTAAAAATGCTTCAGAACTCTTCCATTGTTCTCGGAATTCTGCTGACGTTTAAAAATGCTTCGGAACTCTTCCATTGTTCTCTGAATTCCGCTGACGTTTAAAAATGCTTCGGTACTCTTCCTTTGTTCTCGGAATTCCGCTGACATATAAAAATGCATCGGAAATCTTGCATTGTTCTCGTCATTCCGCTGACGTTTAAAAATGCTTCGGAACTCTTCAATTGTTCTCGGAATTCTGCCGAACTTTTAAAATGCTTTGGAACTCTTCCATTGCTCTCGGAATTCTGCTGAAGTTTAAAAATGCTTCAGAACTCTTCCATTGTTCTCGGAATTCTGCTGTAGTTTAAAAATGCTTCGGAACTCTTCCATTGTTCTCGGAATTCCGCTGACATTTAAAAATGCTTCGGAAATCTTCCATTGTTTTCAAAATTCCGCTGACGTTTAAAAATGCTTCAGAACTCTTCCATTGTTCTCGGAATTCCGCTGACGTTTTAAAATGCTTCGGTACTCTTCCATTGTTCTCGGAATTCCGCTGACATTTAAAAATGCTTCGGAAATCTTCCATTGTTTTCAAAATTCCGCTGACGTTTAAAAATGCTTCAGAACTCTTCCATTGTTCTCGGAATTCCGCTGACGTTTAAAAATGCTTTGGAACTCTTCCATTATTCTCGGAATTCTGCTGAAGTTTAAAAATGCTTCGGAACTCTTCCATTGTTCTCGGAATTCCGTTGAAGTTTAAAAATGCTTCGAAACTCTTCCATTGTTCTCGGAATTCCGCTGACATTTAAAAATGCTTCACAACTCTTCCATTGTTCTCGGAATTCCGCTGACGTTTAAAAATGCTTCACAACTCTTCCATTGTTCTCGGAATTCCGCTGACTTTTAAAAATGCTTCGGAAATCTTCCATTGTTTTCAAAATTCCGCTGACGCTTAAAAATGCTTCAGAACTCTTCCATTGTTCTCGGAATTCTGCTGACGTTTAATAATGCTTCGCAACTCTTTCATTGTTCTCGGAATTCCACTGACGTTTAAAAATGCTTCGGAACTCATCCATTGTTCTCGGAATTCCGTTGAAGTTTAAAAATGCTTCGAAACTCTTCCATTGTTCTCGGAATTCCGCTGACATATAAAAATGCTTCGGAAATCCTGCATTGTTCTCGGCATTCCGCTGACGTTTAAAAATGCTTCGGAACTCTTCCATTGCTCTCGGAATTCTGCTGAAGTTTAAAAATGTTTCAGAACTCTTACATTGTTCTCAGAATTCAGCTGAAGTTTAAAAATGCTTCGGAACTCTTCCATTGTTCTCGGAATTCTGATGAAGTTTAAAAATGCTACGTAACTCTTCCATTGTTCTCAGAATTCCGCTGACGTTTAAAAATGCTTCGGAAATCTTCCATTGTTTTCAAAATTCCGCTGACGTTTAAAAATGCTTCAGAACTCTTCCATTGTTCTCGGAATTCCGCTGACGTTTAATAATGCTTCGCAACTCTTTCATTGTACTCGGAATTCCGCTAACGTTTAAAAATGCTTCAGAATTCTTCAATTGTTCTCGGAATTCTGCTGAACTTTTAAAATGCTTTGGAACTCTTCCATTGCTCTCGGAATTCTGCTGAAGTTTAAAAATGCTTCGGAACTCTTCCATTGTTCTCGGAATTCTGCTGAAGTTTAAAAATGCTTCGGAACTCTTCCATTGTTCTCGGAATTCCGTTGAAGTTTAAAAATGCTTCGAAACTCTTCCATTGTTCTCGGAATTCTGCTGAAGTTTAAAAATGCTTCGGAACTCTTCCATTGTTCTCAGAATTCCGCTAACGTTTAAAAATGCTTCGGAAATCTTCCATTGTTTTCAAAATTCCGCTGACGCTTAAAAATGCTTCAGAACTCTTCCATTGTTCTCGGAATTCCGCTGACGTTTAATAATGCTTCGCAACTCTTTCATTGTACTCGGAATTCCGCTAACGTTTAAAAATGCTTCGGAACTCTTCCATTGTTCTCGGAATTCCGTTGAAGTTTAAAAATGCTTCGAAACTCTTCCATTGTTCTGGGAATTCTGCTGAAGTTTAAAAATGCTTCAGAACTCTTCCATTTTTCTCGGAATTCCGCTGACGTTTAATAATGCTTCGCAACTCTTTCATTGTTCTCGGAATTCCGCTGATGTTTAAAAATGCTTCGGAACTCTTCCATTGTTCTCGGAATTCCGCTGACGTTTAAAAATGCTTTGGAACTCTTCCATTATTCTCGGAATTCTGCTGAAGTTTAAAAATGCTTCGGAACTCTTCCATTGTTCTCAGAATTCCGCTGACGTTTAAAAATGCTTCGGTACTCTTCCATTGTTCTCGGAATTCCGCTGACATATAAAAATGCTTCGGAAATCTTGCATTGTTCTCGGCATTCCGCTGACGTTTAAAAATGCTTCGGAACTCTTCAATTGTTCTCGGAATTCTGCTGAACGTTTAAAATGCTTCGCAACTTTTTCATTGTTCTCGGAATTCCGCTGACGGTTAAAAATGCTTCGGAACTCTTCCATTGTTCTCGGAATTCCGTTGAAGTTTAAAAATGCTTCGAAACTCTTCCATTGTTCTCGGAATTCTGCTGAAGTTTAAAAATGCTTCAGAACTCTTCCATTGTTCTCGGAATTCCGATGACGTTTAATAATGCTTCGCAACTCTCTCATTGTTCTCGGAATTCCGCTGACGTTTAAAAATGCTTCGGAACTCTTCAATTGTTCTCGGAATTCCGTTGAAGTTTAAAAATGCTTCGGAACTCTTCCATTGTTCTCGGAATTCTGCTGAAGTTTAAAAATGCTTCGGAACTCTTCCATTGTTCTCGGAATTCCGCTGACATATAAAAATGCTTTGAAAATCTTGCATTGTTCTCGGCATTCCGCTGACGTTTAAAAATGCTTCGGAACTCTTCAATTGTTCTCGGAATTCTGTTGAACTTTTAAAATGCTTTGGAACTCTTCCATTGCTCTCGGAATTCTGCTGAAGTTTAAAAATGCTTCAGAACTATTCCATTGTTCTCAGAATTCTGCTGACGTTTAAAAATGCTTCGGAACTCTTCCATTGTTCTCAGAATTCTGCTGACGTTTAAAAATGCTTCGGAACTCTTCCATTGTTCTCGGAATTCCGCTGACGTTTAAAAATGCTTCACAACTCTTCCATTGTTCTCGGAATTCCGCTGACGTTTAAAAATGCTTCACAACTCTTCCATTGTTCTCGGAATTCCGCTGACTTTTAAAAATGCTTCGGAAATCTTCCATTGTTTTCAAAATTCCGCTGACGCTTAAAAATGCTTCAGAACTCTTCCATTGTTCTCGGAATTCTGCTGACGTTTAAAAATGCTTCGGAACTCTTCCATTGTTCTCTGAATTCCGCTGACGTTTAAAAATGCTTCGGTACTCTTCCTTTGTTCTCGGAATTCCGCTGACATATAAAAATGCTTCGGAAATCTTGCATTGTTCTCGTCATTCCGCTGACGTTTAAAAATGCTTCGGAACACTTCAATTGTTCTCGGAATTCTGCCGAACTTTTAAAATGCTTTGGAACTCTTCCATTGCTCTCGGAATTCTGCTGAAGTTTAAAAATGCTTCAGAACTCTTCCATTGTTCTCGGAATTCTGCTGTAGTTTAAAAATGTTTCGGAACTCTTCCATTGTTCTCGGAATTCCGCTGACGTTTAAAAATGCTTCGGAAATCTTCCATTGTTTTCAAAATTCCGCTGACGTTTAAAAATGCTTCAGAACTCTTCCATTGTTCTCGGAATTCTGCTGTAGTTTAAAAATGTTTCGGAACTCTTCCATTGTTCTCGGAATTCCGCTGACGTTTAAAAATGCTTCGGAAATCTTCCATTGTTTTCAAAATTCCGCTGACGTTTAAAAATGCTTCAGAACTCTTCCATTGTTCTCGGAATTCCGCTGACGTTTTAAAATGCTTCGGTACTCTTCCATTGTTCTCGGAATTCCGCTGACATATAAAAATGCTTCGGAAATCTTGCATTGTTCTCGGCATTCCGCTGACGTTTAAAAATGCTTCGGAACTCTTCAATTGTTCTCGGAATTCTGCTGAACGTTTAAAATGCTTCGCAACTTTTTCATTGTTCTCGGAATTCCGCTGACGGTTAAAAATGCTTCGCAACTCTTTCATTGTTCTCGGAATTCCGCTGATGTTTAAAAATGCTTCGGAACTCTTCCATTGTTCTCGGAATTCCGCTGACGTTTAAAAATGCTTTGGAACTCTTCCATTATTCTCGGAATTCTGCTGAAGTTTAAAAATGCTTCGGAACTCTTCCATTGTTCTCAGAATTCCGCTGACGTTTAAAAATGCTTCGGTACTCTTCCATTGTTCTCGGAATTCCGCTGACATATAAAAATGCTTCGGAAATCTTGCATTGTTCTCGGCATTCCGCTGACGTTTAAAAATGCTTCGGAACTCTTCAATTGTTCTCGGAATTCTGCTGAACGTTTAAAATGCTTCGCAACTTTTTCATTGTTCTCGGAATTCCGCTGACGGTTAAAAATGCTTCGGAACTCTTCCATTGTTCTCGGAATTCCGTTGAAGTTTAAAAATGCTTCGAAACTCTTCCATTGTTCTCGGAATTCTGCTGAAGTTTAAAAATGCTTCAGAACTCTTCCATTGTTCTCGGAATTCCGATGACGTTTAATAATGCTTCGCAACTCTCTCATTGTTCTCGGAATTCCGCTGACGTTTAAAAATGCTTTGGAACTCTTCAATTGTTCTCGGAATTCCGTTGAAGTTTAAAAATGCTTCGGAACTCTTCCATTGTTCTCGGAATTCTGCTGAAGTTTAAAAATGCTTCGGAACTCTTCCATTGTTCTCGGAATTCCGCTGACATATAAAAATGCTTTGAAAATCTTGCATTGTTCTCGGCATTCCGCTGACGTTTAAAAATGCTTCGGAACTCTTCAATTGTTCTCGGAATTCTGTTGAACTTTTAAAATGCTTTGGAACTCTTCCATTGCTCTCGGAATTCTGCTGAAGTTTAAAAATGCTTCAGAACTATTCCATTGTTCTCAGAATTCTGCTGACGTTTAAAAATGCTTCGGAACTCTTCCATTGTTCTCAGAATTCTGCTGACGTTTAAAAATGCTTCGGAACTCTTCCATTGTTCTCGGAATTCCGCTGACGTTTAAAAATGCTTCACAACTCTTCCATTGTTCTCGGAATTCCGCTGACGTTTAAAAATGCTTCACAACTCTTCCATTGTTCTCGGAATTCCGCTGACTTTTAAAAATGCTTCGGAAATCTTCCATTGTTTTCAAAATTCCGCTGACGCTTAAAAATGCTTCAGAACTCTTCCATTGTTCTCGGAATTCTGCTGACGTTTAAAAATGCTTCGGAACTCTTCCATTGTTCTCTGAATTCCGCTGACGTTTAAAAATGCTTCGGTACTCTTCCTTTGTTCTCGGAATTCCGCTGACATATAAAAATGCTTCGGAAATCTTGCATTGTTCTCGTCATTCCGCTGACGTTTAAAAATGCTTCGGAACACTTCAATTGTTCTCGGAATTCTGCCGAACTTTTAAAATGCTTTGGAACTCTTCCATTGCTCTCGGAATTCTGCTGAAGTTTAAAAATGCTTCAGAACTCTTCCATTGTTCTCGGAATTCTGCTGTAGTTTAAAAATGTTTCGGAACTCTTCCATTGTTCTCGGAATTCCGCTGACGTTTAAAAATGCTTCGGAAATCTTCCATTGTTTTCAAAATTCCGCTGACGTTTAAAAATGCTTCAGAACTCTTCCATTGTTCTCGGAATTCCGCTGACGTTTTAAAATGCTTCGGTACTCTTCCATTGTTCTCGGAATTCCGCTGACATATAAAAATGCTTCGGAAATCTTGCATTGTTCTCGGCATTCCGCTGACGTTTAAAAATGCTTCGGAACTCTTCCATTGTTCTCAGAATTCCGCTGACGTTTAAAAATGCTTCGGAAATCTTCCATTGTTTTCAAAATTCCGCTGACGTTTAAAAATGCTTCAGAACTCTTCCATTGTTCTCGGAATTCCGCTGACGTTTAAAAATGCTTTGGAACTCTTCCATTATTCTCGGAATTCTGCTGAAGTTTAAAAATGCTTCACAACTCTTCCATTGTTCTCGGAATTCCGCTGACGTTTAAAAATGCTTCACAACTCTTCCATTGTTCTCGGAATTCCGCTGACTTTTAAAAATGCTTCGGAAATCTTCCATTGTTTTCAAAATTCCGCTGACGCTTAAAAATGCTTCAGAACTCTTCCATTGTTCTCGGAATTCTGCTGACGTTTAATAATGCTTCGCAACTCTTTCATTGTTCTCGGAATTCCACTGACGTTTAAAAATGCTTCGGAACTCATCCATTGTTCTCGGAATTCCGTTGAAGTTTAAAAATGCTTCGAAACTCTTCCATTGTTCTCGGAATTCCGCTGACATATAAAAATGCTTCGGAAATCTTGCATTGTTCTCGGCATTCCGCTGACGTTTAAAAATGCTTCGGAACTCTTCCATTGCTCTCGGAATTCTGCTGAAGTTTAAAAATGTTTCAGAACTCTTACATTGTTCTCAGAATTCAGCTGAAGTTTAAAAATGCTTCGGAACTCTTCCATTGTTCTCGGAATTCTGATGAAGTTTAAAAATGCTACGTAACTCTTCCATTGTTCTCAGAATTCCGCTGACGTTTAAAAATGCTTCGGAAATCTTCCATTGTTTTCAAAATTCCGCTGACGTTTAAAAATGCTTCAGAACTCTTCCATTGTTCTCGGAATTCCGCTGACGTTTAATAATGCTTCGCAACTCTTTCATTGTACTCGGAATTCCGCTAACGTTTAAAAATGCTTCAGAATTCTTCAATTGTTCTCGGAATTCTGCTGAACTTTTAAAATGCTTTGGAACTCTTCCATTGCTCTCGGAATTCTGCTGAAGTTTAAAAATGCTTCGGAACTCTTCCATTGTTCTCGGAATTCTGCTGAAGTTTAAAAATGCTTCGGAACTCTTCCATTGTTCTCGGAATTCCGTTGAAGTTTAAAAATGCTTCGAAACTCTTCCATTGTTCTCGGAATTCTGCTGAAGTTTAAAAATGCTTCGGAACTCTTCCATTGTTCTCAGAATTCCGCTAACGTTTAAAAATGCTTCGGAAATCTTCCATTGTTTTCAAAATTCCGCTGACGCTTAAAAATGCTTCAGAACTCTTCCATTGTTCTCGGAATTCCGCTGACGTTTAATAATGCTTCGCAACTCTTTCATTGTACTCGGAATTCCGCTAACGTTTAAAAATGCTTCGGAACTCTTCCATTGTTCTCGGAATTCCGTTGAAGTTTAAAAATGCTTCGAAACTCTTCCATTGTTCTGGGAATTCTGCTGAAGTTTAAAAATA
This sequence comes from Phyllobates terribilis, assembly GCF_046119375.1. NCBI lineage: Eukaryota > Metazoa > Chordata > Amphibia > Anura > Dendrobatidae > Phyllobates > Phyllobates terribilis. The sequence goes on from NW_027362782.1 coordinate 19,476,526, forward strand.
CTTCAGAACTCTTCCATTTTTCTCGGAATTCCGCTGACGTTTAATAATGCTTCGCAACTCTTTCATTGTTCTCGGAATTCCGCTGATGTTTAAAAATGCTTCGGAACTCTTCCATTGTTCTCGGAATTCTGTTGAAGTTTAAAAATGCTTCTAAACTCTTCCATTGTTCTCGGAATTCCGCTGACATATAAAAATGCTTCGGAAATCTTGCATTGTTCTCGGCATTCCGCTGACGTTTAAAAATGCTTCGGAACTCTTCCATTGTTCTCGGAATTCCGCTGACGTTTAAAAATGCTTCACAACTCTTCCATTGTTCTCGGAATTCCGCTGACTTTTAAAAATACTTCGAAACTCTTCCATTGTTCTCCAAATTCCGCTGAAGTTTAAAAATGCTTCGGAACCCTTCCATTGTTCTCGGAATTCTGCTGAAGTTTAAAAATGCTTCGGAACTCTTCCATTGTTCTCAGAATTCTGCTGACGTTTAAAAATGCTTCGGAACTCTTCCATTGTTCTCGGAATTCCGCTGAAGTTTAAAAATGCTTCAAATCTCTTACATTGTTCTCGGAATTCCGCTGAAGTTTAAAAATGCTTCGGAACTCTTCCATTGTTCTCGGAATTCTGCTGAAGTTTAAAAATGCTTCAGAACTCTTCCATTGTTCTCAGAATTCCGCTGACGTTTAAAAATGCTTCGGAAATCTTCCATTGTTTTCAAAATTCCGCTGACGTTTAAAAATGCTTCAGAACTATTCCATTGTTCTCAGAATTCTGCTGACGTTTAAAAATGCTTCGGAACTCTTCCATTGTTCTCGGAATTCCGCTGACGTTTAAAAATGCTTCACAACTCTTCCATTGTTCTCGGAATTCCGCTGACGTTTAAAAATGCTTCACAACTCTTCCATTGTTCTCGGAATTCCGCTGACTTTTAAAAATGTTCGGAAATCTTCCATTGTTTTCAAAATTCCGCTGATGCTTAAAAATGCTTCAGAACTCTTCCATTGTTCTCGGAATTCTGCTGATGTTTAAAAATGCTTCAGAACTCTTACATTGTTCTCGGAATTCTGCTGACGTTTAAAAATGCTTCGGAACTCTTCCATTGTTCTCTGAATTCTGCTGACGTTTAAAAATGCTTCGGTACTCTTCCTTTGTTCTCGGAATTCCGCTGACATATAAAAATGCTTCGGAAATCTTGCATTGTTCTCGGCATTCCGCTGACGTTTAAAAATGCTTCGGAACTCTTCCATTGTTCTCAAAATTCCGCTGACGTTTAAAAATGCTTCGGAAATCTTCCATTGTTTTCAAAATTCCGCTGACGTTTAAAAATGCTTCAGAACTCTTCCATTGTTCTCGGAATTCCGCTGACGTTTAAAAATGCTTTGGAACTCTTCCATTATTCTCGGAATTCTGCTGAAGTTTAAAAATGCTTCGGAACTCTTCCATTGTTCTCAGAATTCCGCTGACGTTTAAAAATGCTTCGGTACTCTTCCATTGTTCTCGAAATTCCGCTGACATATAAAAATGCTTCGGAAATCTTGCATTGTTCTCGGAATTCTGCTGAACTTTTAAAATGCTTTGGAACTCTTCCATTGCTCTCGGAATTCTGCTGAAGTTTAAAAATGCTTCAGAACTCTTCCATTGTTTTCGGAATTCTGCTGAAGTTTAAAAATGCTTCGGAACTCTTCCATTGTTCTCAGAATTCCACTGACGTTTAAAAATGCTTCGGAAATCTTCCATTGTTTTCAAAATTCCGCTGACGCTTAAAAATGCTTCAGAACTCTTCCATTGTTCTCGGAATTCCGCTGACGTTTAATAATGCTTCGCAACTTTTTCATTGTTCTCGGAATTCCGCTGACAGTTAAAAATGCTTCGGAACTCTTCCATTGTTCTCGGAATTCCATTGAAGTTTAAAAAAGCTTCGAAAGTCTTCCATTGTTCTCGGAATTCTGCTGAAGTTTAAAAATGCTTCAGAACTCTTCCATTGTTCTCGGAATTCCGATGACGTTTAATAATGCTTCGCAACTCTTTCATTGTTCTCGGAATTCCGCTGACGTTTAAAAATGCTTCGGAACTCTTCCATTGTTCTCGGAATTCCGTTGAAGTTTAAAAATGCTTCGGAACTCTTCCATTGTTCTCGGAATTCTGCTGAAGTTTAAAAATGCTTCGGAACTCTTCCATTGTTCTCGGAATTCCGCTGACATATAAAAATGCTTTGAAAATCTTGCATTGTTCTCGGCATTCCGCTGACGTTTAAAAATGCTTCGGAACTCTTCAATTGTTCTCGGAATTCTGTTGAATTTTTAAAATGCTTTGGAACTCTTCCATTGCTCTCGGAATTCTGCTGAAGTTTAAAAATGCTTCAGAACTCTTACATTGTTCTCGGAATTCTGCTGACGTTTAAAAATGCTTCGGAACTCTACCATTGTTCTCGGAATTCCGTTGAAGTTTAAAAATGCTTCAAAACTCTTCCATTGTTCTCGGAATTCTGCTGAAGTTTAAAAATGCTTCGGAACTCTTCCATTGTTCTCGGAATTCCGCTGACGTTTAATAATGCTTCGCAACTCTTTCATTGTTCTCGGAATTCCACTGACGTTTAAAAATGCTTCAGAACTCTTCCATTGTTCTCGGAATACCGTTGAAGTTTAAAAATGCTTCGAAACTCTTCCATTGTTCTCGGAATTCTGCTGAAGTTTAAAAATGCTTCAGAACTCTTACATTGTTCTCGGAATTCTGCTGAAGTTTAAAAATGCTTCGGAACTCTTCCATTGTTCTCGGAATTCCGCTGACTTTTAAAAATGCTTCGGAAATCTTCCATTGTTTTAAAAATTCCGCTGACGCTTAAAATTGCTTCAGAACTCTTTCATTGTTCTCGGAATTCCACTGACGTTTAAAAATGCTTCGGAACTCATCCATTGTTCTCGGAATTCCGCTGACATATAAAAATGCTTCGGAAATCTTGCATTGTTCTCGGCATTCCGCTGACGTTTAAAAATGCTTCGGAACTCTTCCATTGCTCTCGGAATTCTGCTGAAGTTTAAAAATGCTTCGGAACTCTTCCATTGTTCTCGGAATTCTGCAGAAGTTTAAAAATGTTTTGGAACTCTTCCATTGTTCTCAGAATTCCGCTGATGTTTAAAAATGCTTCAGAATTCTTCAATTGTTCTCGGAATTCTGCTGAACTTTTAAAATGCTTTGGAACTCTTCCATTGCTCTCGGAATTCTGCTGAAGTTTATAAATGCTTCGGAACTCTTCCATTGTTCTCGGAATTCTGCTGAAGTTTAAAAATGCTTTGGAACTCTTCCATTGCTCTCGGAATTCTGCTGAAGTTTATAAATGCTTCGGAACTCTTCCATTGTTCTCGGGATTCTGCTGAAGTTTAAAAATGCTTTGGAACTCTTCCATTGTTCTCGGAATTCCGTTGAAGTTTAAAAATGCTTCGAAACTCTTCCATTGTTCTCGGAATTCTGCTGAAGTTTAAAAATGCTTCGGAACTCTTCCATTGTTCTCAGAATTCCGCTAACGTTTAAAAATGCCTCGGAAATCTTCCATTGTTTTCAAAATTCCGCTGACGCTTAAAAATGCTTCAGAACTCTTCCATTGTTCTCGGAATTCCGCTGACGTTTAATAATGCTTCGCAACTCTTTCATTGTACTCGGAATTCCGCTAACGTTTAAAAATGCTTCGGAACTTTTCCATTGTTCTCGGAATTCCGTTGAAGTTTAAAAATGCTTCGAAACTCTTCCATTGTTCTGGGAATTCTGCTGAAGTTTAAAAATGCTTCAGAACTCTTCCATTGTTCTCGGAATTCCGCTGACATTTAATAATCCTTCGCAACTCTTTCATTGTTCTTGGAATTCCGCTGATGTTTAAAAATGCTTCGGAACTCTTCCATTGTTCTCAGAATTCTGTTGAAGTTTAAAAATGCTTCTAAACTCTTCCATTGTTCTCGGAATTCTGCTGAAGTTTAAAAATGCTTCGGAACTCTTCCATTGTTCTCGGAATTCCGCTGACATATAAAAATGCTTCTGGAATCTTGCACTGTTCTCGGCATTCCGCTGACGTTTAAAAATGCTTCGGAACTCTTCAATTGTTCTCGGAATTCTGCTGAACTTTTAAAATGCTTTGGAACTCTTCCATTGCTCTCGCAATTCTGCTGACGTTTAAAAATGCTTCGGAACTCTTCCATTGTTCTCGGAATTCTGCTGACGTTTAAAAATGCTTCGGAACTCTTCCATTGTTCTCGGAATTCCGCTGAAGTTTAAAAATGCTTCGGACCTCTTCCATTGTTCTAGGAATTCTGCTGAAGTCTAAAAATTCATCTGAACTCTTCCATTATTCTCGGAATTCGTGTGAATTTTAAAAATGCTTCGGAACTCTTCTATTGTTCTCGGAATTCCGCTGAAGTTTAAAAATGCTTAAAATCTCTTACATTGTTCCCGGAATTCCGCTGAAGTTTAAAAATGCTTCGGAACTCTTCCATTGTTCTCGGAATTCTGCTGAAGTTTAAAAATGCTTCAGAACTCTTCCATTGTTCTCAGAATTCCGCTGACGTTTAAAAATGCTTCGGAAATCTTCCATTCTTTTCAAAATTCCGCTGACGTTTAAAAATGCTTCAGAACTATTCCATTGTTCTCAGAATTCTGCTGACCTTTAAAAATGCTTCGGAACTCTTCCATTGTTCTCGGAATTCCGCTGACGTTTAAAAATGCTTCTCAACTCTTCCATTGTTCTCGGAATTCCGCTGACGTTTAAAAATGCTTCACAACTCTTCCATTGTTCTCGGAATTCCGCTGACTTTTAAAAATGCTTCAGAACTCTTCCATTGTTCTCGGAATTCTGCTGACGTTTAATAATGCTTCGCAACTCTTTCATTGTTCTCGGAATTCCACTGACGTTTAAAAATGCTTCGGAACTCATCCATTGTTCTCGGAATTCCGTTGAAGTTTAAAAATGCTTCGAAACTCTTCCATTGTTCTCGGAATTCCACTGACATATAAAAATGCTTCGGAAATCTTGCATTGTTCTCTGCATTCCGCTGACATTTAAAAATGCTTCGGAACTCTTCCATTGCTCTCGGAATTCTGCTGAAGTTTAAAAATGCTACGTAACTCTTCCATTGTTCTCAGAATTCCGCTGACGTTAAAAATGCTTCGGAAATCTTCCATTGTTTTCAAAATTCCGCTGACGTTTAAAAATGCTTCAGAACTCTTCCATTGTTCTCGGAATTCCGCTGACATTTAAAAATGCTTTGGAACTCTTCCATTGTTCTCGGAATTCCGCTGAAGTTTACAAATGCTTCGGAACTCTTCCATTGTTCTCGGAATTCTGCTGACGTTTAAAAATGCTTCGGAACTCTTCCATTGTTCTCGCAATTCCGCTGACGTTTAAAAATGCTTCAGAACACTTCAATTGTTCTTGTAATTCTGCTGAAGTTTTAAAATGCATTGGAACTCTTTCATTGTTCTCGGAATTCCACTGACGTTTAAAAATGCTTCGGAACTCTTCCATTGTTCTCGGAATTCCGTTGAAGTTTAAAAATTCTTCGAAACTCTTCCATTGTTCTCGGAATTCTGCTGAAGTTTAAAAATGCTTCGGAACTCTTCCATTGTTCTCGGAATTCCGCTGACGTTTAAAAATGCTTCGGTACTCTTCCATTGTTCTCGGAATTACGCTGACATATAAAAATGCTTCGGAAATCTTGCATTGTTCTCGGCATTCCGCTGACGTTTAAAAATGCTTCGGTACTCTTCCATTGTTCTCGGAATTCCGCTGACATATAAAAATGCTTCGGAAATCTTGCATTGTTCTCGGCATTCCGCTGACGTTTTAAAATGCTTCGGAACTCTTCAATTGTTCTCGGAATTCTGCTGAACTTTTAAAATGCTTTGGAACTCTTCCATTGCTCTCGGAATTCTGCTGAAGTTTAAAAATGCTTCGGAACTCTTCCATTCTTCTGGGAATTCTGCTGAAGTTTTAAAATGTTTCGGAACTCTTCCATTGTTCTCAGAATTCCGCTGACGTTTAAAAATGCTTCGGAAATTTTCCATTGTTTTCAAAATTCCGCTGACATATAAAAATGCTTCGGAAATCTTGCATTGTTCTCGGCATTCCGCTGACATTTAAAAATGCTTCGGAACTCTTCAATTGTTCTCGGAATTCTGCTGAACTTTTAAAATGCTTTGGAACTCTTCCATTGCTCTCGGAATTCTGCTGAAGTTTAAAAATGCTTCGGAACTCTTCCATTGTTCTCGGAATTCTGCTGAAGTTTAAAAATGCTTCGGAACTCTTCAATTGTTCTCGGAATTCTGCTGAAGTTTAAAAATGCTTCGGAACTCTTCCATTGTTCTCGGAATTCCGTTGAAGTTTAAAAATGCTTCGAAACTCTTCCATTGTTCTCGGAATTCTGCTGAAGTTTAAAAATGCTTCGGAACTCTTCCATTGTTCTCAGAATTCCGCTAACGTTTAAAAATGCTTCGGAAATCTTCCATTGTTTTCAAAATTCCGCTGACGCTTAAAAATGCTTCAGAACTCTTCCATTGTTCTCGGAATTCCGCTGACGTTTAATAATGCTTCGCAACTCTTTCATTGTACTTGGAATTCCGCTAACTTTTAAAAATGCTTCGGAACTCTTCCATTGTTCTCGGAATTCCGTTGAAGTTTAAAAATGCTTCGAAACTCTTCCATTGTTCTGGGAATTCTGCTGAAGTTTAAAAATGCTTCAGAACTCTTCCATTGTTCTCGGAATTCCGCTGACGTTTAATAATGCTTCGCAACTCTTTCATTGTTCTCGGAATTCCGCTGATGTTTAAAAATGCTTCGGAACTCTTCCATTGTTCTCGGAATACTGTTGAAGTTTAAAAATGCTTCTAAACTCTTCCATTGTTCTCGGAATTCTGCTGAAGTTTAAAAATGCTTCGGAACTCTTCCATTGTTCTCGGAATTCCGCTGACATATAAAAATGCTTCGGAAATCTTGCATTGTTCTCAGCATTCTGCTGACGTATAAAAATGCTTCGGAACTCTTCAATTGTTCTCGGAATTCTGCTGAACTTTTAAAATGCTTTGGAACTCTTCCATTGCTCTCGCAATTCTGTTGACGTTTAAAAATGCTTCGGAACTCTTCCATTGTTCTCGGAATTCTGCTGACGTTTAAAAATGCATCGGAACTCTTCCATTGTTCTCGGAATTCCGCTGACGTTTAAAAATGCTTCACAACTCTTCCATTGTTCTCGGAATTCCGCTGAAGTTTAAAAATGCTTCGGACCTCTTCCATTGTTCTAGGAATTCTGCTGAAGTCTAAAAATTCATCTGAACTCTTCCATTATTCTCGGAATTCGTGTGAATTTTAAAAATGCTTCGGAACTCTTCTATTGTTCTCGGAATTCCGCTGAAGTTTAAAAATGCTTAAAATCTCTTACATTGTTCTCGGAATTCCGCTGAAGTTTAAAAATGCTTCGGAACTCTTCCATTGTTCTCGGAATTCCGCTGACGTTTAATAATGCTTCGCAACTTTTTCATTGTTCTCGGAATTCCGCTGACGGTTAAAAATGCTTCGGAACTCTTCCATTGTTCTCGGAATTCCGTTGAAGTTTAAAAATGCTTCGAAACTCTTCCATTGTTCTCGGAATTCTGCTGAAGTTTAATAATGCTTCGCAACTCTCTCATTGTTCTCGGAATTCCACTGACGTTTAAAAATGCTTCGGAACTCATCCATTGTTCTCGGAATTCCGTTGAAGTTTAAAAATGCTTCGAAACTCTTCCATTGTTCTCGGAATTCCGCTGACATATAAAAATGTTTCGGAAATCTTCCATTGTTCTCGGCATTCCGCTGACGTTTAAAAATGCTTCGGAACTCTTCCATTGTTCTCAGAATTCTGCTGACGTTTAAAAATGCTTCGGAACTCTTCCATTGTTCTCGAAATTCTGCTGACGTTTAAAAATGCTTCGGAACTCTTCCATTGTTCTCGGAATTCTGCTGACGTTTAAAAATGCTTCGGAACTCTTCCATTGTTCTCAGAATTCAGCTGAAGTTTAAAAATGCTTCGGAACTCTTCCATTGTTCTCGGAATTCTGCTGAAGTTTAAAAATGCTACGTAACTCTTCCATTGTTCTCAGAATTCCGCTGACGTTTAAAAATGCTTCGGAAATCTTCCATTGTTTTCAAAATTCCGCTGACGTTTAAAAATGCTTCAGAACTCTTCCATTGTTCTCGGAATTCCGCTGACATTTAAAAATGCTTTGGAACTCTTCCATTGTTATCGGAATTCCGCTGAAGTTTACAAATGCTTCGGAACACTTCCATTGTTCTCAGAATTCTGCTGACGTTTAAAAATGCTTCGGAACTCTTCCATTGTTCTCGGAATTCTGCTGAAGTTTTAAAATGCATTGGAACTCTTTCATTGTTCTCGGAATTCCACTGACGTTTAAAAATGCTTCGGAACTCTTCCATTGTTCTCGGAATTCCGTTGAAGTTTAAAAATGCTTCGAAACTCTTCCATTGTTCTCGGAATTCTGCTGAAGTTTAAAAATGCTTCGGAACTCTTCCATTGTTCTCGGAATTCCGCTGACGTTTAATAATGCTTCGCAACTCTTCCATTGTTCTCGGAATTCCGTTGAAGTTTAAAAATGCTTCGAAACTCTTCCATTGTTCTCGGAATTCTGCTGAAGTTTAAAAATGCTTCGGAACTCTTCCATTGTTCTCGGAATTCTGCTGACGTTTAATAATGCTTCGGAACTCTTCAATTGTTCTCGGAATTCTGTTGAACTTTTAAAATGCTTTGGAACTCTTCCATTGCTCTCGGAATTCTGCTGAAGTTTAAAAATGCTTCAGAACTCTTCCATTGTTCTCAGAATACCTCTGACGTTTAAAAATACTTCGGAAATCTTCCATTGTTTTCAAAATTCCGCTGACGTTTAAAAATGCTTCAGAACTCTTCCATTGTTCTCGGAATTCCGCTGACGTTTAAAAATGCTTTGGAGCTCTTCCATTGTTCTCAGAATTCCGCTGAAGTTTAAAAATGCTTCGGAACTCTTCCATTGTTCTCGGCATTCCGCTGACGTTTAAAAATGCTTCGGTACGCTTCCATTGTTCTCGGAATTCCGCTGACATATAAAAATGCTTCGGAAATCTTGTATTGTTCTCGGCATTCCGCTGACGTTTAAAAATGCTTCGGAACTCTTCTATTGTTCTCGGAATACTGCTGAACTTTTAAAATGCTTTGGAACTCTTCCATTGCTCTCGGAATTCTGCTGAAGTTTAAAAATGCTTCGGAACTCTTCCATTCTTCTGGGAATTCTGCTGAAGTTTTAAAATGTTTCGGAACTCTTCCATTGTTCTCAGAATTCCGCTGACGTTTAAAAATGCTTCGGAAATCTTCCATTGTTTTCAAAATTCCGCTGAGATATAAAAATGCTTCGGAAATCTTGCATTGTTCTCGGCATTCCGCTGACGTTTAAAAATGCTTCGGTACGCTTCCATTGTTCTCGGAATTCCGCTGACATATAAAAATGCTTCGGAAATCTTGCATTGTTCTCGGCATTCCGCTGACGTTTAAAAATGCTTCGGAACTCTTCAATTGTTCTCGGAATTCTGCTGAACTTTTAAAATGCTTTGGAACTCTTCCATTGCTCTCGGAATTCTGCTGAAGTTTAAAAATGCTTCGGAACTCTTCCATTGTTCTCGGAATTCTGCTGAAGTTTAAAAATGCTTCGGAACTCTTCAATTGTTGTCGGAATTCTGCTGAAGTTTAAAAATGCTTCGGAACTCTTCCATTGTTCTCGGAATTCCGTTGAAGTTTAAAAATGCTTCGAAACTCTTCCATTGTTCTCGGAATTCTGCTGAAGTTTAAAAATGCTTCGGAACTCTTCCATTGTTCTCAGAATTCCGCTAACGTTTAAAAATGCTTCGGAAATCTTCCATTGTTTTCAAAATTCCGCTGACGCTTAAAAATGCTTCAGAACTCTTCCATTGTTCTCGGAATTCCGCTGACGTTTAATAATGCTTCGCAACTCTTTCATTGTACTCGGAATTCCGCTAACGTTTAAAAATGCTTCGGAACTCTTCCATTGTTCTCGGAATTCCGTTGAAGTTTAAAAATGCTTCGAAACTCTTCCATTGTTCTGGGAATTCTGCTGAAGTTTAAAAATGCTTCGGTACTCTTCCATTGTTCTCGGAATTCCGCTGACATATAAAAATGCTTTGGAAATCTTGCATTGTTCTCGGCATTCCGCTGACGTTTAAAAATGCTTCGGTACTCTTCCATTGTTCTTGGAATTCCGCTGACATATAAAAATGCTTCGGAAATCTTGCATTGTTCTCGGCATTCCGCTGACGTTTAAAAATGCTTCGGAACTCTTCAATTGTTCTCGGAATTCTGCTGAACTTTTAAAATGCTTTGGAACTCTTCCATTGCTCTCGGAATTCTGCTGAAGTTTAAAAATGCTTCGGAACTCTTCTATTGTTCTCGGAATTCTGCTGAAGTTTAAAAATGCTTTGGAACTCTTCCATTGTTCTCTGAATTCCGCTGACGTTTAAAAATGCTTCGGTACTCTTCCTTTGTTCTCGGAATTCCGCTGACATATAAAAATGCTTCGGAAATCTTGCATTGTTCTCGGCATTCCGCTGACGTTTAAAAATGCTTCGGAACTCTTCAATTGTTCTCGGAATTCTGCCGAACTTTTAAAATGCTTTGGAACTCTTCCATTGCTCTCGGAATTCTGCTGAAGTTTAAAAATGCTTCAGAACTCTTCCATTGTTCTCGGAATTCTGCTGAAGTTTAAAAATGCTTCGGAACTCTTCCATTGTTCTCGGAATTCCGCTGACATATAAAAATGCTTCGGAAATCTTGCATTGTTCTCGGCATTCCGCTGACGTATAAAAATGCTTCGGAACTCTTCAATTGTTCTCGGAATTCTGCTGAACTTTTAAAATGCTTTGGAACTCTTCCATTGCTCTCGCAATTCTGTTGACGTTTAAAAATGCTTCGGAACTCTTCCATTGTTCTCGGAATTCTGCTGACGTTTAAAAATGCTTCGGAACTCTTCCATTGTTCTCGGAATTCTGCTGACGTTTAAAAATGCTTCACAACTCTTCCATTGTTCTCGGAATTCCGCTGACGTTTAAAAATGCTTAAAATCTCTTACATTGTTCTCGGAACTCCGCTGAAGTTTAAAAATGCTTCGGAAATCTTCCATTGTTCTCGGAATTCTGCTGAAGTTTAAAAATGCTTCAGAACTCTTCCATTGTTCTCAGAATTCCGCTGACGTTTAAAAATGCTTCGGAAATCTTCCATTGTTTTCAAAATTCCGCTGACGTTTAAAAATGCTTCAGAACTATTCCATTGTTCTCAGAATTCTGCTGACGTTTAATAATGCTTCGGAACTCTTCCATTGTTCTCGGAATTCCGCTGACGTTTAAAAATGCTTCACAACTCTTCCATTGTTCTCGGAATTCCGCTGATGTTTAAAAATGCTTCACAACTCTTCCATTGTTCTCGGAATTCCGCTGACTTTTAAAAATGCTTCGGAAATCTTCCATTGTTTTCAAAATTCCGCTGACACTTAAAAATGCTTCAGAACTCTTCCATTGTTCTCGGAATTCTGCTGACGTTTAATAATGCTTTGCAACTCTTTCATTGTTCTCGGAATTCCACTGACGTTTAAAAATGCTTCGGAACTCATCCATTGTTCTCGGAATTCCGTTGAAGTTTAAAAATGCTTCTAAACTCTTCCATTGTTCTCGAAATTCTGCTGAAGTTTAAAAATGCTTCAGAACTCTTACATTGTTCTCAGAATTCTGCTGATGTTTAAAAATGCTTCGGAACTCTTCCATTGTTCTCAGAATTCAGCTGAAGTTTAAAAATGCTTCGGAACTCTTCCATTGTTCTCGGAATTCTGCTGAAGTTTAAAAATGCTACGTAACTCTTCCATTGTTCTCAGAATTCCGCTGACGTTTAAAAATGCTTCAGAAATCTTCCATTGTTTTCAAAATTCTGCTGACGTTTAAAAATGCTTCAGAACTCTTCCATTGTTCTCGGAATTCCGCTGACGTTTAAAAATGCTTTGGAACTCTTCCATTGTTCTCAGAATTCCGCTGAAGTTTAAAAATGCTTCGGAACTCTTCCATTGTTCTCAGAATTCCGCTGACGTTTAAAAATGCTTCGGTACTCTTCCATTGTTCTCGGAATTCCGCTGACATATAAAAATGCTTTGGAAATCTTGCATTGTTCTCGGCATTCCGCTGACGTTTAAAAATGCTTCGGTACTCTTCCATTGTTCTTGGAATTCCGCTGACATATAAAAATGCTTCGGAAATCTTGCATTGTTCTCGGCATTCCGCTGACGTTTAAAAATGCTTCGGAACTCTTCAATTGTTCTCGGAATTCTGCTGAACTTTTAAAATGCTTTGGAACTCTTCCATTGCTCTCGGAATTCTGCTGAAGTTTAAAAATGCTTCGGAACTCTTCTATTGTTCTCGGAATTCTGCTGAAGTTTAAAAATGCTTTGGAACTCTTCCATTGTTCTCTGAATTCCGCTGACGTTTAAAAATGCTTCGGTACTCTTCCTTTGTTCTCGGAATTCCGCTGACATATAAAAATGCTTCGGAAATCTTGCATTGTTCTCGGCATTCCGCTGACGTTTAAAAATGCTTCGGAACTCTTCAATTGTTCTCGGAATTCTGCCGAACTTTTAAAATGCTTTGGAACTCTTCCATTGCTCTCGGAATTCTGCTGAAGTTTAAAAATGCTTCAGAACTCTTCCATTGTTCTCGGAATTCTGCTGTAGTTTAAAAATGCTTCGGAACTCTTCCATTGTTCTCAGAATTCCGCTGACGTTTAAAAATGCTTCGGTACTCTTCCATTGTTCTCGGAATTCCGCTGACATATAAAAATGCTTCGGAAATCTTGCATTGTTCTCGGCATTCCGCTTACGTTTAAAAATGCTTCGGAACTCTTCAATTGTTCTCGGAATTCTGCTGAACTTTTAAAATGCTTTGGAACTCTTCCATTGCTCTCGGAATTCTGCTGAAGTTTAAAAATGCTTCAGAACTCTTACATTGTTCTCGGAATTCTGCTGAAGTTTAAAAATGCTTCGGTACTCTTCCATTGTTCTCGGAATTCCGCTGACATATAAAAATGCTTTGGAAATCTTGCATTGTTCTCGGCATTCCGCTGACGTTTAAAAATGCTTCGGAACTCTTCCATTGTTCTCAGAATTCCGCTGACGTTTAAAAATGCTTCGGAAATCTTCCATTGTTTTCAAAATTCCGCTGACGTTTAAAAATGCTTCAGAACTCTTCCATTGTTCTCAGAATTCCGCTGACATTTAAAAATGCTTCGGTACTCTTCCATTGTTCTCGGAATTCCACTGACATATAAAAATGCTTCGGAAATCTTGCATTGTTCTCGGCATTCCGCTGACGTTTAAAAATGCTTCGGAACTCTTCAATTGTTCTCGGAATTCTGCTGAACTTTTAAAATGCTTTGGAACTCTTCCATTGCTCTCGGAATTCTGCTGAAGTTTAAAAATGCTTCGGAACTCTTCCATTGTTCTCGGAATTCTGCTGAAGTTTAAAAATGCTTCGGAACTCTTCAATTGTTCTCGGAATTCTGCTGAAGTTTAAAAATGCTTCGGAACTCTTCCATTGTTCTCGGAATTCCGTTGAAGTTTAAAAATGCTTCGAAACTCTTCCATTGTTCTCGGAATTCTGCTGAAGTTTAAAAATGCTTCGGAACTCTTCCATTGTTCTCGGAATTCCGTTGAAGTTTAAAAATGCTTCGAAACTCTTCCATTGTTCTCGGAATTCTGCTGAAGTTTAATAATGCTTCGCAACTCTCTCATTGTTCTCGGAATTCCACTGACGTTTAAAAATGCTTCGGAACTCATCCATTGTTCTCGGAATTCCGTTGAAGTTTAAAAATGCTTCGAAACTCTTCCATTGTTCTCGGAATTCCGCTGACATATAAAAATGTTTCGGAAATCTTGCATTGTTCTCGGCATTCCGCTGACGTTTAAAAATGCTTCGGAACTCTTCCATTGTTCTCAGAATTCTGCTGACGTTTAAAAATGCTTCGGAACTCTTCCATTGTTCTCGAAATTCTGCTGACGTTTAAAAATGCTTCGGAACTCTTCCATTGTTCTCGGAATTCTGCTGACGTTTAAAAATGCTTCGGAACTCTTCCATTGTTCTCAGAATTCAGCTGAAGTTTAAAAATGCTTCGGAACTCTTCCATTGTTCTCGGAATTCTGCTGAAGTTTAAAAATGCTACGTAACTCTTCCATTGTTCTCAGAATTCCGCTGACGTTTAAAAATGCTTCGGAAATCTTCCATTGTTTTCAAAATTCCGCTGACGTTTAAAAATGCTTCAGAACTCTTCCATTGTTCTCGGAATTCCGCTGACATTTAAAAATGCTTTGGAACTCTTCCATTGTTATCGGAATTCCGCTGAAGTTTACAAATGCTTCGGAACACTTCCATTGTTCTCAGAATTCTGCTGACGTTTAAAAATGCTTCGGAACTCTTCCATTGTTCTCGGAATTCTGCTGAAGTTTTAAAATGCATTGGAACTCTTTCATTGTTCTCGGAATTCCACTGACGTTTAAAAATGCTTCGGAACTCTTCCATTGTTCTCGGAATTCCGTTGAAGTTTAAAAATGCTTCGAAACTCTTCCATTGTTCTCGGAATTCTGCTGAAGTTTAAAAATGCTTCGGAACTCTTCCATTGTTCTCGGAATTCCGCTGACGTTTAATAATGCTTCGCAACTCTTCCATTGTTCTCGGAATTCCGTTGAAGTTTAAAAATGCTTCGAAACTCTTCCATTGTTCTCGGAATTCTGCTGAAGTTTAAAAATGCTTCGGAACTCTTCCATTGTTCTCGGAATTCTGCTGACGTTTAATAATGCTTCGGAACTCTTCAATTGTTCTCGGAATTCTGTTGAACTTTTAAAATGCTTTGGAACTCTTCCATTGCTCTCGGAATTCTGCTGAAGTTTAAAAATGCTTCAGAACTCTTCCATTGTTCTCAGAATACCTCTGACGTTTAAAAATACTTCGGAAATCTTCCATTGTTTTCAAAATTCCGCTGACGTTTAAAAATGCTTCGGTACTCTTCCATTGTTCTCGGAATTCCGCTGACATATAAAAATGCTTTGGAAATCTTGCATTGTTCTCGGCATTCCGCTGACGTTTAAAAATGCTTCGGTACTCTTCCATTGTTCTTGGAATTCCGCTGACATATAAAAATGCTTCGGAAATCTTGCATTGTTCTCGGCATTCCGCTGACGTTTAAAAATGCTTCGGAACTCTTCAATTGTTCTCGGAATTCTGCTGAACTTTTAAAATGCTTTGGAACTCTTCCATTGCTCTCGGAATTCTGCTGAAGTTTAAAAATGCTTCGGAACTCTTCTATTGTTCTCGGAATTCTGCTGAAGTTTAAAAATGCTTTGGAACTCTTCCATTGTTCTCGGAATTCCGTTGAAGTTTAAAAATGCTTCGAAACTCTTCCATTGTTATCGGAATTCCGCTGAAGTTTACAAATGCTTCGGAACACTTCCATTGTTCTCAGAATTCTGCTGACGTTTAAAAATGCTTCGGAACTCTTCCATTGTTCTCGGAATTCTGCTGAAGTTTTAAAATGCATTGGAACTCTTTCATTGTTCTCGGAATTCCACTGACGTTTAAAAATGCTTCGGAACTCTTCCATTGTTCTCGGAATTCCGTTGAAGTTTAAAAATGCTTCGAAACTCTTCCATTGTTCTCGGAATTCTGCTGAAGTTTAAAAATGCTTCGGAACTCTTCCATTGTTCTCGGAATTCCGCTGACGTTTAATAATGCTTCGCAACTCTTCCATTGTTCTCGGAATTCCGTTGAAGTTTAAAAATGCTTCGAAACTCTTCCATTGTTATCGGAATTCCGCTGAAGTTTACAAATGCTTCGGAACACTTCCATTGTTCTCAGAATTCTGCTGACGTTTAAAAATGCTTCGGAACTCTTCCATTGTTCTCGGAATTCTGCTGAAGTTTTAAAATGCATTGGAACTCTTTCATTGTTCTCGGAATTCCACTGACGTTTAAAAATGCTTCGGAACTCTTCCATTGTTCTCGGAATTCCGTTGAAGTTTAAAAATGCTTCGAAACTCTTCCATTGTTCTCGGAATTCTGCTGAAGTTTAAAAATGCTTCGGAACTCTTCCATTGTTCTCGGAATTCCGCTGACGTTTAATAATGCTTCGCAACTCTTCCATTGTTCTCGGAATTCCGTTGAAGTTTAAAAATGCTTCGAAACTCTTCCATTGTTCTCGGAATTCTGCTGAAGTTTAAAAATGCTTCGGAACTCTTCCATTGTTCTCGGAATTCTGCTGACGTTTAATAATGCTTCGGAACTCTTCAATTGTTCTCGGAATTCTGTTGAACTTTTAAAATGCTTTGGAACTCTTCCATTGCTCTCGGAATTCTGCTGAAGTTTAAAAATGCTTCAGAACTCTTCCATTGTTCTCAGAATACCTCTGACGTTTAAAAATACTTCGGAAATCTTCCATTGTTTTCAAAATTCCGCTGACGTTTAAAAATGCTTCAGAACTCTTCCATTGTTCTCAGAATTCTGCTGAAGTTTAAAAATGCTTCAGAACTCTTACATTGTTCTCAGAATTCTGCTGATGTTTAAAAATGCTTCGGAACTCTTCCATTGTTCTCAGAATTCAGCTGAAGTTTAAAAATGCTTCGGAACTCTTCCATTGTTCTCGGAATTCTGCTGAAGTTTAAAAATGCTACGTAACTCTTCCATTGTTCTCAGAATTCCGCTGACGTTTAAAAATGCTTCAGAAATCTTCCATTGTTTTCAAAATTCTGCTGACGTTTAAAAATGCTTCAGAACTCTTCCATTGTTCTCGGAATTCCGCTGACGTTTAAAAATGCTTTGGAACTCTTCCATTGTTCTCAGAATTCCGCTGAAGTTTAAAAATGCTTCGGAACTCTTCCATTGTTCTCAGAATTCCGCTGACGTTTAAAAATGCTTCGGTACTCTTCCATTGTTCTCGGAATTCCGCTGACATATAAAAATGCTTCGGAAATCTTGCATTGTTCTCGGCATTCCGCTGACGTTTAAAAATGCTTCGGAACTCTTCAATTGTTCTCGGAATTCTGCTGAACTTTTAAAATGCTTTGGAACTCTTCCATTGCTCTCGGAATTCTGCTGAAGTTTAAAAATGCTTCGGAACTCTTCTATTGTTCTCGGAATTCTGCTGAAGTTTAAAAATGCTTTGGAACTCTTCCATTGTTCTCTGAATTCCGCTGACGTTTAAAAATGCTTCGGTACTCTTCCTTTGTTCTCGGAATTCCGCTGACATATAAAAATGCTTCGGAAATCTTGCATTGTTCTCGGCATTCCGCTGACGTTTAAAAATGCTTCGGAACTCTTCAATTGTTCTCGGAATTCTGCCGAACTTTTAAAATGCTTTGGAACTCTTCCATTGCTCTCGGAATTCTGCTGAAGTTTAAAAATGCTTCAGAACTCTTCCATTGTTCTCGGAATTCTGCTGTAGTTTAAAAATGCTTCGGAACTCTTCCATTGTTCTCAGAATTCCGCTGACGTTTAAAAATGCTTCGGTACTCTTCCATTGTTCTCGGAATTCCGCTGACATATAAAAATGCTTCGGAAATCTTGCATTGTTCTCGGCATTCCGCTTACGTTTAAAAATGCTTCGGAACTCTTCAATTGTTCTCGGAATTCTGCTGAACTTTTAAAATGCTTTGGAACTCTTCCATTGCTCTCGGAATTCTGCTGAAGTTTAAAAATGCTTCAGAACTCTTACATTGTTCTCGGAATTCTGCTGAAGTTTAAAAATGCTTCGGTACTCTTCCATTGTTCTCGGAATTCCGCTGACATATAAAAATGCTTTGGAAATCTTGCATTGTTCTCGGCATTCCGCTGACGTTTAAAAATGCTTCGGAACTCTTCCATTGTTCTCAGAATTCCGCTGACGTTTAAAAATGCTTCGGAAATCTTCCATTGTTTTCAAAATTCCGCTGACGTTTAAAAATGCTTCAGAACTCTTCCATTGTTCTCAGAATTCCGCTGACATTTAAAAATGCTTCGGTACTCTTCCATTGTTCTCGGAATTCCACTGACATATAAAAATGCTTCGGAAATCTTGCATTGTTCTCGGCATTCCGCTGACGTTTAAAAATGCTTCGGAACTCTTCAATTGTTCTCGGAATTCTGCTGAACTTTTAAAATGCTTTGGAACTCTTCCATTGCTCTCGGAATTCTGCTGAAGTTTAAAAATGCTTCGGAACTCTTCCATTGTTCTCGGAATTCTGCTGAAGTTTAAAAATGCTTCGGAACTCTTCAATTGTTCTCGGAATTCTGCTGAAGTTTAAAAATGCTTCGGAACTCTTCCATTGTTCTCGGAATTCCGTTGAAGTTTAAAAATGCTTCGAAACTCTTCCATTGTTCTCGGAATTCTGCTGAAGTTTAAAAATGCTTCGGAACTCTTCCATTGTTCTCGGAATTCCGTTGAAGTTTAAAAATGCTTCGAAACTCTTCCATTGTTCTCGGAATTCTGCTGAAGTTTAATAATGCTTCGCAACTCTCTCATTGTTCTCGGAATTCCACTGACGTTTAAAAATGCTTCGGAACTCATCCATTGTTCTCGGAATTCCGTTGAAGTTTAAAAATGCTTCGAAACTCTTCCATTGTTCTCGGAATTCCGCTGACATATAAAAATGTTTCGGAAATCTTGCATTGTTCTCGGCATTCCGCTGACGTTTAAAAATGCTTCGGAACTCTTCCATTGTTCTCAGAATTCTGCTGACGTTTAAAAATGCTTCGGAACTCTTCCATTGTTCTCGAAATTCTGCTGACGTTTAAAAATGCTTCGGAACTCTTCCATTGTTCTCGGAATTCTGCTGACGTTTAAAAATGCTTCGGAACTCTTCCATTGTTCTCAGAATTCAGCTGAAGTTTAAAAATGCTTCGGAACTCTTCCATTGTTCTCGGAATTCTGCTGAAGTTTAAAAATGCTACGTAACTCTTCCATTGTTCTCAGAATTCCGCTGACGTTTAAAAATGCTTCGGAAATCTTCCATTGTTTTCAAAATTCCGCTGACGTTTAAAAATGCTTCAGAACTCTTCCATTGTTCTCGGAATTCCGCTGACATTTAAAAATGCTTTGGAACTCTTCCATTGTTATCGGAATTCCGCTGAAGTTTACAAATGCTTCGGAACACTTCCATTGTTCTCAGAATTCTGCTGACGTTTAAAAATGCTTCGGAACTCTTCCATTGTTCTCGGAATTCTGCTGAAGTTTTAAAATGCATTGGAACTCTTTCATTGTTCTCGGAATTCCACTGACGTTTAAAAATGCTTCGGAACTCTTCCATTGTTCTCGGAATTCCGTTGAAGTTTAAAAATGCTTCGAAACTCTTCCATTGTTCTCGGAATTCTGCTGAAGTTTAAAAATGCTTCGGAACTCTTCCATTGTTCTCGGAATTCCGCTGACGTTTAATAATGCTTCGCAACTCTTCCATTGTTCTCGGAATTCCGTTGAAGTTTAAAAATGCTTCGAAACTCTTCCATTGTTCTCGGAATTCTGCTGAAGTTTAAAAATGCTTCGGAACTCTTCCATTGTTCTCGGAATTCTGCTGACGTTTAATAATGCTTCGGAACTCTTCAATTGTTCTCGGAATTCTGTTGAACTTTTAAAATGCTTTGGAACTCTTCCATTGCTCTCGGAATTCTGCTGAAGTTTAAAAATGCTTCAGAACTCTTCCATTGTTCTCAGAATACCTCTGACGTTTAAAAATACTTCGGAAATCTTCCATTGTTTTCAAAATTCCGCTGACGTTTAAAAATGCTTCGGTACTCTTCCATTGTTCTCGGAATTCCGCTGACATATAAAAATGCTTTGGAAATCTTGCATTGTTCTCGGCATTCCGCTGACGTTTAAAAATGCTTCGGTACTCTTCCATTGTTCTTGGAATTCCGCTGACATATAAAAATGCTTCGGAAATCTTGCATTGTTCTCGGCATTCCGCTGACGTTTAAAAATGCTTCGGAACTCTTCAATTGTTCTCGGAATTCTGCTGAACTTTTAAAATGCTTTGGAACTCTTCCATTGCTCTCGGAATTCTGCTGAAGTTTAAAAATGCTTCGGAACTCTTCTATTGTTCTCGGAATTCTGCTGAAGTTTAAAAATGCTTTGGAACTCTTCCATTGTTCTCGGAATTCCGTTGAAGTTTAAAAATGCTTCGAAACTCTTCCATTGTTCTCGGAATTCTGCTGAAGTTTAAAAATGCTTCGGAACTCTTCCATTGTTCTCGGAATTCCGTTGAAGTTTAAAAATGCTTCGAAACTCTTCCATTGTTCTCGGAATTCTGCTGAAGTTTAATAATGCTTCGCAACTCTCTCATTGTTCTCGGAATTCCACTGACGTTTAAAAATGCTTCGGAACTCATCCATTGTTCTCGGAATTCCGTTGAAGTTTAAAAATGCTTCGAAACTCTTCCATTGTTCTCGGAATTCCGCTGACATATAAAAATGTTTCGGAAATCTTGCATTGTTCTCGGCATTCCGCTGACGTTTAAAAATGCTTCGGAACTCTTCCATTGTTCTCAGAATTCTGCTGACGTTTAAAAATGCTTCGGAACTCTTCCATTGTTCTCGAAATTCTGCTGACGTTTAAAAATGCTTCGGAACTCTTCCATTGTTCTCGGAATTCTGCTGACGTTTAAAAATGCTTCGGAACTCTTCCATTGTTCTCAGAATTCAGCTGAAGTTTAAAAATGCTTCGGAACTCTTCCATTGTTCTCGGAATTCTGCTGAAGTTTAAAAATGCTACGTAACTCTTCCATTGTTCTCAGAATTCCGCTGACGTTTAAAAATGCTTCGGAAATCTTCCATTGTTTTCAAAATTCCGCTGACGTTTAAAAATGCTTCAGAACTCTTCCATTGTTCTCGGAATTCCGCTGACATTTAAAAATGCTTTGGAACTCTTCCATTGTTATCGGAATTCCGCTGAAGTTTACAAATGCTTCGGAACACTTCCATTGTTCTCAGAATTCTGCTGACGTTTAAAAATGCTTCGGAACTCTTCCATTGTTCTCGGAATTCTGCTGAAGTTTTAAAATGCATTGGAACTCTTTCATTGTTCTCGGAATTCCACTGACGTTTAAAAATGCTTCGGAACTCTTCCATTGTTCTCGGAATTCCGTTGAAGTTTAAAAATGCTTCGAAACTCTTCCATTGTTCTCGGAATTCTGCTGAAGTTTAAAAATGCTTCGGAACTCTTCCATTGTTCTCGGAATTCCGCTGACGTTTAATAATGCTTCGCAACTCTTCCATTGTTCTCGGAATTCCGTTGAAGTTTAAAAATGCTTCGAAACTCTTCCATTGTTCTCGGAATTCTGCTGAAGTTTAAAAATGCTTCGGAACTCTTCCATTGTTCTCGGAATTCTGCTGACGTTTAATAATGCTTCGGAACTCTTCAATTGTTCTCGGAATTCTGTTGAACTTTTAAAATGCTTTGGAACTCTTCCATTGCTCTCGGAATTCTGCTGAAGTTTAAAAATGCTTCAGAACTCTTCCATTGTTCTCAGAATACCTCTGACGTTTAAAAATACTTCGGAAATCTTCCATTGTTTTCAAAATTCCGCTGACGTTTAAAAATGCTTCAGAACTCTTCCATTGTTCTCAGAATTCTGCTGAAGTTTAAAAATGCTTCAGAACTCTTACATTGTTCTCAGAATTCTGCTGATGTTTAAAAATGCTTCGGAACTCTTCCATTGTTCTCAGAATTCAGCTGAAGTTTAAAAATGCTTCGGAACTCTTCCATTGTTCTCGGAATTCTGCTGAAGTTTAAAAATGCTACGTAACTCTTCCATTGTTCTCAGAATTCCGCTGACGTTTAAAAATGCTTCAGAAATCTTCCATTGTTTTCAAAATTCTGCTGACGTTTAAAAATGCTTCAGAACTCTTCCATTGTTCTCGGAATTCCGCTGACGTTTAAAAATGCTTTGGAACTCTTCCATTGTTCTCAGAATTCCGCTGAAGTTTAAAAATGCTTCGGAACTCTTCCATTGTTCTCAGAATTCCGCTGACGTTTAAAAATGCTTCGGTACTCTTCCATTGTTCTCGGAATTCCGCTGACATATAAAAATGCTTCGGAAATCTTGCATTGTTCTCGGCATTCCGCTGACGTTTAAAAATGCTTCGGAACTCTTCAATTGTTCTCGGAATTCTGCTGAACTTTTAAAATGCTTTGGAACTCTTCCATTGCTCTCGGAATTCTGCTGAAGTTTAAAAATGCTTCGGAACTCTTCTATTGTTCTCGGAATTCTGCTGAAGTTTAAAAATGCTTTGGAACTCTTCCATTGTTCTCTGAATTCCGCTGACGTTTAAAAATGCTTCGGTACTCTTCCTTTGTTCTCGGAATTCCGCTGACATATAAAAATGCTTCGGAAATCTTGCATTGTTCTCGGCATTCCGCTGACGTTTAAAAATGCTTCGGAACTCTTCAATTGTTCTCGGAATTCTGCCGAACTTTTAAAATGCTTTGGAACTCTTCCATTGCTCTCGGAATTCTGCTGAAGTTTAAAAATGCTTCAGAACTCTTCCATTGTTCTCGGAATTCTGCTGTAGTTTAAAAATGCTTCGGAACTCTTCCATTGTTCTCAGAATTCCGCTGACGTTTAAAAATGCTTCGGTACTCTTCCATTGTTCTCGGAATTCCGCTGACATATAAAAATGCTTCGGAAATCTTGCATTGTTCTCGGCATTCCGCTTACGTTTAAAAATGCTTCGGAACTCTTCAATTGTTCTCGGAATTCTGCTGAACTTTTAAAATGCTTTGGAACTCTTCCATTGCTCTCGGAATTCTGCTGAAGTTTAAAAATGCTTCAGAACTCTTTCATTGTTCTCGGAATTCTGCTGAAGTTTAAAAATGCTTCGGTACTCTTCCATTGTTCTCGGAATTCCGCTGACATATAAAAATGCTTTGGAAATCTTGCATTGTTCTCGGCATTCCGCT
This sequence comes from Phyllobates terribilis, assembly GCF_046119375.1. NCBI lineage: Eukaryota > Metazoa > Chordata > Amphibia > Anura > Dendrobatidae > Phyllobates > Phyllobates terribilis. The sequence continues at coordinate 19,499,540 of NW_027362782.1, forward strand.
GACGTTTAAAAATGCTTCGGAACTCTTCCATTGTTCTCAGAATTCCGCTGACGTTTAAAAATGCTTCGGAAATCTTCCATTGTTTTCAAAATTCCGCTGACGTTTAAAAATGCTTCAGAACTCTTCCATTGTTCTCAGAATTCCGCTGACATTTAAAAATGCTTCGGAAATCTTGCATTGTTCTCGGCATTCCGCTGACGTATAAAAATGCTTCGGAACTCTTCAATTGTTCTCGGAATTCTGCTGAACTTTTAAAATGCTTTGGAACTCTTCCATTGCTCTCGCAATTCTGTTGACGTTTAAAAATGCTTCGGAACTCTTCCATTGTTCTCGGAATTCTGCTGACGTTTAAAAATGCTTCGGAACTCTTCCATTGTTCTCGGAATTCCGCTGACGTTTAAAAATGCTTCACAACTCTTCCATTGTTCTCGGAATTCCGCTGACGTTTAAAAATGCTTAAAATCTCTTACATTGTTCTCGGAACTCCGCTGAAGTTTAAAAATGCTTCGGAAATCTTCCATTGTTCTCGGAATTCTGCTGAAGTTTAAAAATGCTTCAGAACTCTTCCATTGTTCTCAGAATTCCGCTGACGTTTAAAAATGCTTCGGAAATCTTCCATTGTTTTCAAAATTCCGCTGACGTTTAAAAATGCTTCAGAACTATTCCATTGTTCTCAGAATTCTGCTGACGTTTAATAATGCTTCGGAACTCTTCCATTGTTCTCGGAATTCCGCTGACGTTTAAAAATGCTTCACAACTCTTCCATTGTTCTCGGAATTCCGCTGATGTTTAAAAATGCTTCACAACTCTTCCATTGTTCTCGGAATTCCGCTGACTTTTAAAAATGCTTCGGAAATCTTCCATTGTTTTCAAAATTCCGCTGACACTTAAAAATGCTTCAGAACTCTTCCATTGTTCTCGGAATTCTGCTGACGTTTAATAATGCTTTGCAACTCTTTCATTGTTCTCGGAATTCCACTGACGTTTAAAAATGCTTCGGAACTCATCCATTGTTCTCGGAATTCCGTTGAAGTTTAAAAATGCTTCTAAACTCTTCCATTGTTCTCGAAATTCTGCTGAAGTTTAAAAATGCTTCAGAACTCTTACATTGTTCTCAGAATTCTGCTGATGTTTAAAAATGCTTCGGAACTCTTCCATTGTTCTCAGAATTCAGCTGAAGTTTAAAAATGCTTCGGAACTCTTCCATTGTTCTCGGAATTCTGCTGAAGTTTAAAAATGCTACGTAACTCTTCCATTGTTCTCAGAATTCCGCTGACGTTTAAAAATGCTTCAGAAATCTTCCATTGTTTTCAAAATTCTGCTGACGTTTAAAAATGCTTCAGAACTCTTCCATTGTTCTCGGAATTCCGCTGACGTTTAAAAATGCTTTGGAACTCTTCCATTGTTCTCAGAATTCCGCTGAAGTTTAAAAATGCTTCGGAACTCTTCCATTGTTCTCAGAATTCCGCTGACGTTTAAAAATGCTTCGGTACTCTTCCATTGTTCTCGGAATTCCGCTGACATATAAAAATGCTTTGGAAATCTTGCATTGTTCTCGGCATTCCGCTGACGTTTAAAAATGCTTCGGTACTCTTCCATTGTTCTTGGAATTCCGCTGACATATAAAAATGCTTCGGAAATCTTGCATTGTTCTCGGCATTCCGCTGACGTTTAAAAATGCTTCGGAACTCTTCAATTGTTCTCGGAATTCTGCTGAACTTTTAAAATGCTTTGGAACTCTTCCATTGCTCTCGGAATTCTGCTGAAGTTTAAAAATGCTTCGGAACTCTTCTATTGTTCTCGGAATTCTGCTGAAGTTTAAAAATGCTTTGGAACTCTTCCATTGTTCTCTGAATTCCGCTGACGTTTAAAAATGCTTCGGTACTCTTCCTTTGTTCTCGGAATTCCGCTGACATATAAAAATGCTTCGGAAATCTTGCATTGTTCTCGGCATTCCGCTGACGTTTAAAAATGCTTCGGAACTCTTCAATTGTTCTCGGAATTCTGCCGAACTTTTAAAATGCTTTGGAACTCTTCCATTGCTCTCGGAATTCTGCTGAAGTTTAAAAATGCTTCAGAACTCTTCCATTGTTCTCGGAATTCTGCTGTAGTTTAAAAATGCTTCGGAACTCTTCCATTGTTCTCAGAATTCCGCTGACGTTTAAAAATGCTTCGGTACTCTTCCATTGTTCTCGGAATTCCGCTGACATATAAAAATGCTTCGGAAATCTTGCATTGTTCTCGGCATTCCGCTTACGTTTAAAAATGCTTCGGAACTCTTCAATTGTTCTCGGAATTCTGCTGAACTTTTAAAATGCTTTGGAACTCTTCCATTGCTCTCGGAATTCTGCTGAAGTTTAAAAATGCTTCAGAACTCTTACATTGTTCTCGGAATTCTGCTGAAGTTTAAAAATGCTTCGGTACTCTTCCATTGTTCTCGGAATTCCGCTGACATATAAAAATGCTTTGGAAATCTTGCATTGTTCTCGGCATTCCGCTGACGTTTAAAAATGCTTCGGAACTCTTCCATTGTTCTCAGAATTCCGCTGACGTTTAAAAATGCTTCGGAAATCTTCCATTGTTTTCAAAATTCCGCTGACGTTTAAAAATGCTTCAGAACTCTTCCATTGTTCTCAGAATTCCGCTGACATTTAAAAATGCTTCGGTACTCTTCCATTGTTCTCGGAATTCCACTGACATATAAAAATGCTTCGGAAATCTTGCATTGTTCTCGGCATTCCGCTGACGTTTAAAAATGCTTCGGAACTCTTCAATTGTTCTCGGAATTCTGCTGAACTTTTAAAATGCTTTGGAACTCTTCCATTGCTCTCGGAATTCTGCTGAAGTTTAAAAATGCTTCGGAACTCTTCCATTGTTCTCGGAATTCTGCTGAAGTTTAAAAATGCTTCGGAACTCTTCAATTGTTCTCGGAATTCTGCTGAAGTTTAAAAATGCTTCGGAACTCTTCCATTGTTCTCGGAATTCCGTTGAAGTTTAAAAATGCTTCGAAACTCTTCCATTGTTCTCGGAATTCTGCTGAAGTTTAAAAATGCTTCGGAACTCTTCCATTGTTCTCGGAATTCCGTTGAAGTTTAAAAATGCTTCGAAACTCTTCCATTGTTCTCGGAATTCTGCTGAAGTTTAATAATGCTTCGCAACTCTCTCATTGTTCTCGGAATTCCACTGACGTTTAAAAATGCTTCGGAACTCATCCATTGTTCTCGGAATTCCGTTGAAGTTTAAAAATGCTTCGAAACTCTTCCATTGTTCTCGGAATTCCGCTGACATATAAAAATGTTTCGGAAATCTTGCATTGTTCTCGGCATTCCGCTGACGTTTAAAAATGCTTCGGAACTCTTCCATTGTTCTCAGAATTCTGCTGACGTTTAAAAATGCTTCGGAACTCTTCCATTGTTCTCGAAATTCTGCTGACGTTTAAAAATGCTTCGGAACTCTTCCATTGTTCTCGGAATTCTGCTGACGTTTAAAAATGCTTCGGAACTCTTCCATTGTTCTCAGAATTCAGCTGAAGTTTAAAAATGCTTCGGAACTCTTCCATTGTTCTCGGAATTCTGCTGAAGTTTAAAAATGCTACGTAACTCTTCCATTGTTCTCAGAATTCCGCTGACGTTTAAAAATGCTTCGGAAATCTTCCATTGTTTTCAAAATTCCGCTGACGTTTAAAAATGCTTCAGAACTCTTCCATTGTTCTCGGAATTCCGCTGACATTTAAAAATGCTTTGGAACTCTTCCATTGTTATCGGAATTCCGCTGAAGTTTACAAATGCTTCGGAACACTTCCATTGTTCTCAGAATTCTGCTGACGTTTAAAAATGCTTCGGAACTCTTCCATTGTTCTCGGAATTCTGCTGAAGTTTTAAAATGCATTGGAACTCTTTCATTGTTCTCGGAATTCCACTGATGTTTAAAAATGCTTCGGAACTCTTCCATTGTTCTCGGAATTCCGTTGAAGTTTAAAAATGCTTCGAAACTCTTCCATTGTTCTCGGAATTCTGCTGAAGTTTAAAAATGCTTCGGAACTCTTCCATTGTTCTCGGAATTCCGCTGACGTTTAATAATGCTTCGCAACTCTTCCATTGTTCTCGGAATTCCGTTGAAGTTTAAAAATGCTTCGAAACTCTTCCATTGTTCTCGGAATTCTGCTGAAGTTTAAAAATGCTTCGGAACTCTTCCATTGTTCTCGGAATTCTGCTGACGTTTAATAATGCTTCGGAACTCTTCAATTGTTCTCGGAATTCTGTTGAACTTTTAAAATGCTTTGGAACTCTTCCATTGCTCTCGGAATTCTGCTGAAGTTTAAAAATGCTTCAGAACTCTTCCATTGTTCTCAGAATACCTCTGACGTTTAAAAATACTTCGGAAATCTTCCATTGTTTTCAAAATTCCGCTGACGTTTAAAAATGCTTCAGAACTCTTCCATTGTTCTCAGAATTCTGCTGAAGTTTAAAAATGCTTCAGAACTCTTACATTGTTCTCAGAATTCTGCTGATGCTTAAAAATGCTTCGGAACTCTTCCATTGTTCTCAGAATTCAGCTGAAGTTTAAAAATGCTTCGGAACTCTTCCATTGTTCTCGGAATTCTGCTGAAGTTTAAAAATGCTACGTAACTCTTCCATTGTTCTCAGAATTCCGCTGACGTTTAAAAATGCTTCAGAAATCTTCCATTGTTTTCAAAATTCTGCTGACGTTTAAAAATGCTTCAGAACTCTTCCATTGTTCTCGGAATTCCGCTGACGTTTAAAAATGCTTTGGAACTCTTCCATTGTTCTCAGAATTCCGCTGAAGTTTAAAAATGCTTCGGAACTCTTCCATTGTTCTCAGAATTCCGCTGACGTTTAAAAATGCTTCGGTACTCTTCCATTGTTCTCGGAATTCCGCTGACATATAAAAATGCTTCGGAAATCTTGCATTGTTCTCGGCATTCCGCTGACGTTTAAAAATGCTTCGGAACTCTTCAATTGTTCTCGGAATTCTGCTGAACTTTTAAAATGCTTTGGATCTCTTCCATTGCTCTCGGAATTCTGCTGAAGTTTAAAAATGCTTCGGAACTCTTCTATTGTTCTCGGAATTCTGCTGAAGTTTAAAAATGCTTTGGAACTCTTCCATTGTTCTCTGAATTCCGCTGACGTTTAAAAATGCTTCGGTACTCTTCCTTTGTTCTCGGAATTCCGCTGACATATAAAAATGCTTCGGAAATCTTGCATTGTTCTCGGCATTCCGCTGACGTTTAAAAATGCTTCGGAACTCTTCAATTGTTCTCGGAATTCTGCCGAACTTTTAAAATGCTTTGGAACTCTTCCATTGCTCTCGGAATTCTGCTGAAGTTTAAAAATGCTTCAGAACTCTTCCATTGTTCTCGGAATTCTGCTGTAGTTTAAAAATGCTTCGGAACTCTTCCATTGTTCTCAGAATTCCGCTGACGTTTAAAAATGCTTCGGTACTCTTCCATTGTTCTCGGAATTCCGCTGACATATAAAAATGCTTCGGAAATCTTGCATTGTTCTCGGCATTCCGCTTACGTTTAAAAATGCTTCGGAACTCTTCAATTGTTCTCGGAATTCTGCTGAACTTTTAAAATGCTTTGGAACTCTTCCATTGCTCTCGGAATTCTGCTGAAGTTTAAAAATGCTTCAGAACTCTTTCATTGTTCTCGGAATTCTGCTGAAGTTTAAAAATGCTTCGGTACTCTTCCATTGTTCTCGGAATTCCGCTGACATATAAAAATGCTTTGGAAATCTTGCATTGTTCTCGGCATTCCGCTGACGTTTAAAAATGCTTCAGAACTCTTCCATTGTTCTCAGAATTCCGCTGACATTTAAAAATGCTTCGGTACTCTTCCATTGTTCTCGGAATTCCACTGACATATAAAAATGCTTCGGAAATCTTGCATTGTTCTCGGCATTCCGCTGACGTTTAAAAATGCTTCGGAACTCTTCAATTGTTCTCGGAATTCTGCTGAAGTTTAAAAATGCTTCGGAACTCTTCCATTGTTCTCGGAATTCCGTTGAAGTTTAAAAATGCTTCGAAACTCTTCCATTGTTCTCGGAATTCTGCTGAAGTTTAAAAATGCTTCGGAACTCTTCCATTGTTCTCGGAATTCCGTTGAAGTTTAAAAATGCTTCGAAACTCTTCCATTGTTCTCGGAATTCTGCTGAAGTTTAATAATGCTTCGCAACTCTCTCATTGTTCTCGGAATTCCACTGACGTTTAAAAATGCTTCGGAACTCATCCATTGTTCTCGGAATTCCGTTGAAGCTTAAAAATGCTTCGAAACTCTTCCATTGTTCTCGGAATTCCGCTGACATATAAAAATGTTTCGGAAATCTTGCATTGTTCTCGGCATTCCGCTGACGTTTAAAAATGCTTCGGAACTCTTCCATTGTTCTCAGAATTCTGCTGACGTTTAAAAATGCTTCGGAACTCTTCCATTGTTCTCGAAATTCTGCTGACGTTTAAAAATGCTTCGGAACTCTTCCATTGTTCTCGGAATTCTGCTGACGTTTAAAAATGCTTCGGAACTCTTCCATTGTTCTCAGAATTCAGCTGAAGTTTAAAAATGCTTCGGAACTCTTCCATTGTTCTCGGAATTCTGCTGAAGTTTAAAAATGCTACGTAACTCTTCCATTGTTCTCAGAATTCCGCTGACGTTTAAAAATGCTTCGGAAATCTTCCATTGTTTTCAAAATTCCGCTGACGTTTAAAAATGCTTCAGAACTCTTCCATTGTTCTCGGAATTCCGCTGACATTTAAAAATGCTTTGGAACTCTTCCATTGTTATCGGAATTCCGCTGAAGTTTACAAATGCTTCGGAACACTTCCATTGTTCTCAGAATTCTGCTGACGTTTAAAAATGCTTCGGAACTCTTCCATTGTTCTCGGAATTCTGCTGAAGTTTTAAAATGCATTGGAACTCTTTCATTGTTCTCGGAATTCCACTGACGTTTAAAAATGCTTCGGAACTCTTCCATTGTTCTCGGAATTCCGTTGAAGTTTAAAAATGCTTCGAAACTCTTCCATTGTTCTCGGAATTCTGCTGAAGTTTAAAAATGCTTCGGAACTCTTCCATTGTTCTCGGAATTCCGCTGACGTTTAATAATGCTTCGCAACTCTTCCATTGTTCTCGGAATTCCGTTGAAGTTTAAAAATGCTTCGAAACTCTTCCATTGTTCTCGGAATTCTGCTGAAGTTTAAAAATGCTTCGGAACTCTTCCATTGTTCTCGGAATTCTGCTGACGTTTAATAATGCTTCGGAACTCTTCAATTGTTCTCGGAATTCTGTTGAACTTTTAAAATGCTTTGGAACTCTTCCATTGCTCTCGGAATTCTGCTGAAGTTTAAAAATGCTTCAGAACTCTTCCATTGTTCTCAGAATACCTCTGACGTTTAAAAATACTTCGGAAATCTTCCATTGTTTTCAAAATTCCGCTGACGTTTAAAAATGCTTCAGAACTCTTCCATTGTTCTCGGAATTCCGCTGACGTTTAAAAATGCTTTGGAGCTCTTCCATTGTTCTCAGAATTCCGCTGAAGTTTAAAAATGCTTCGGAACTCTTCCATTGTTCTCGGCATTCCGCTGACGTTTAAAAATGCTTCGGTACGCTTCCATTGTTCTCGGAATTCCGCTGACATATAAAAATGCTTCGGAAATCTTGTATTGTTCTCGGCATTCCGCTGACGTTTAAAAATGCTTCGGAACTCTTCTATTGTTCTCGGAATACTGCTGAACTTTTAAAATGCTTTGGAACTCTTCCATTGCTCTCGGAATTCTGCTGAAGTTTAAAAATGCTTCGGAACTCTTCCATTCTTCTGGGAATTCTGCTGAAGTTTTAAAATGTTTCGGAACTCTTCCATTGTTCTCAGAATTCCGCTGACGTTTAAAAATGCTTCGGAAATCTTCCATTGTTTTCAAAATTCCGCTGACATATAAAAATGCTTCGGAAATCTTGCATTGTTCTCGGCATTCCGCTGACGTTTAAAAATGCTTCGGTACGCTTCCATTGTTCTCGGAATTCCGCTGACATATAAAAATGCTTCGGAAATCTTGCATTGTTCTCGGCATTCCGCTGACGTTTAAAAATGCTTCGGAACTCTTCAATTGTTCTCGGAATTCTGCTGAACTTTTAAAATGCTTTGGAACTCTTCCATTGCTCTCGGAATTCTGCTGAAGTTTAAAAATGCTTCGGAACTCTTCCATTGTTCTCGGAATTCTGCTGAAGTTTAAAAATGCTTCGGAACTCTTCAATTGTTGTCGGAATTCTGCTGAAGTTTAAAAATGCTTCGGAACTCTTCCATTGTTCTCGGAATTCCGTTGAAGTTTAAAAATGCTTCGAAACTCTTCCATTGTTCTCGGAATTCTGCTGAAGTTTAAAAATGCTTCGGAACTCTTCCATTGTTCTCAGAATTCCGCTAACGTTTAAAAATGCTTCGGAAATCTTCCATTGTTTTCAAAATTCCGCTGACGCTTAAAAATGCTTCAGAACTCTTCCATTGTTCTCGGAATTCCGCTGACGTTTAATAATGCTTCGCAACTCTTTCATTGTACTCGGAATTCCGCTAACGTTTAAAAATGCTTCGGAACTCTTCCATTGTTCTCGGAATTCCGTTGAAGTTTAAAAATGCTTCGAAACTCTTCCATTGTTCTGGGAATTCTGCTGAAGTTTAAAAATGCTTCAGAACTCTTCCATTGTTCTCGGAATTCCGCTGACGTTTAATAATGCTTCGCAACTCTTTCATTGTTCTCGGAATTCCGCTGATGTTTAAAAATGCTTCGGAACTCTTCCATTGTTCTCGGAATACTGTTGAAGTTTAAAAATGCTTCTAAACTCTTCCATTGTTCTCGGAATTCTGCTGAAGTTTAAAAATGCTTCGGAACTCTTCCATTGTTCTCGGAATTCCGCTGACATATAAAAATGCTTCGGAAATCTTGCATTGTTCTCGGCATTCCGCTGACGTATAAAAATGCTTCGGAACTCTTCAATTGTTCTCGGAATTCTGCTGAACTTTTAAAATGCTTTGGAACTCTTCCATTCCTCTCGCAATTCTGTTGACGTTTAAAAATGCTTCGGAACTCTTCCATTGTTCTCGGAATTCTGCTGACGTTTAAAAATGCTTCGGAACTCTTCCATTGTTCTCGGAATTCCGCTGACGTTTAAAAATGCTTCACAACTCTTCCATTGTTCTCGGAATTCCGCTGACGTTTAAAAATGCTTAAAATCTCTTACATTGTTCTCGGAACTCCGCTGAAGTTTAAAAATGCTTCGGAAATCTTCCATTGTTCTCGGAATTCTGCTGAAGTTTAAAAATGCTTCAGAACTCTTCCATTGTTCTCAGAATTCCGCTGACGTTTAAAAATGCTTCGGAAATCTTCCATTGTTTTCAAAATTCCGCTGACGTTTAAAAATGCTTCAGAACTATTCCATTGTTCTCAGAATTCTGCTGACGTTTAATAATGCTTCGGAACTCTTCCATTGTTCTCGGAATTCCGCTGACGTTTAAAAATGCTTCACAACTCTTCCATTGTTCTCGGAATTCCGCTGATGTTTAAAAATGCTTCACAACTCTTCCATTGTTCTCGGAATTCCGCTGACTTTTAAAAATGCTTCGGAAATCTTCCATTGTTTTCAAAATTCCGCTGACACTTAAAAATGCTTCAGAACTCTTCCATTGTTCTCGGAATTCTGCTGACGTTTAATAATGCTTTGCAACTCTTTCATTGTTCTCGGAATTCCACTGACGTTTAAAAATGCTTCGGAACTCATCCATTGTTCTCGGAATTCCGTTGAAGTTTAAAAATGCTTCTAAACTCTTCCATTGTTCTCGAAATTCTGCTGAAGTTTAAAAATGCTTCAGAACTCTTACATTGTTCTCAGAATTCTGCTGATGTTTAAAAATGCTTCGGAACTCTTCCATTGTTCTCAGAATTCAGCTGAAGTTTAAAAATGCTTCGGAACTCTTCCATTGTTCTCGGAATTCTGCTGAAGTTTAAAAATGCTACGTAACTCTTCCATTGTTCTCAGAATTCCGCTGACGTTTAAAAATGCTTCAGAAATCTTCCATTGTTTTCAAAATTCTGCTGACGTTTAAAAATGCTTCAGAACTCTTCCATTGTTCTCGGAATTCCGCTGACGTTTAAAAATGCTTTGGAACTCTTCCATTGTTCTCAGAATTCCGCTGAAGTTTAAAAATGCTTCGGAACTCTTCCATTGTTCTCAGAATTCTGCTGACGTTTAAAAATGCTTCGGTACTCTTCCATTGTTCTCGGAATTCCGCTGACATATAAAAATGCTTTGGAAATCTTGCATTGTTCTCGGCATTCCGCTGACGTTTAAAAATGCTTCGGTACTCTTCCATTGTTCTTGGAATTCCGCTGACATATAAAAATGCTTCGGAAATCTTGCATTGTTCTCGGCATTCCGCTGACGTTTAAAAATGCTTCGGAACTCTTCAATTGTTCTCGGAATTCTGCCGAACTTTTAAAATGCTTTGGAACTCTTCCATTGCTCTCGGAATTCTGCTGAAGTTTAAAAATGCTTCAGAACTCTTCCATTGTTCTCGGAATTCTGCTGTAGTTTAAAAATGCTTCGGAACTCTTCCATTGTTCTCAGAATTCCGCTGACGTTTAAAAATGCTTCGGTACTCTTCCATTGTTCTCGGAATTCCGCTGACATATAAAAATGCTTCGGAAATCTTGCATTGTTCTCGGCATTCCGCTTACGTTTAAAAATGCTTCGGAACTCTTCAATTGTTCTCGGAATTCTGCTGAACTTTTAAAATGCTTTGGAACTCTTCCATTGCTCTCGGAATTCTGCTGAAGTTTAAAAATGCTTCAGAACTCTTACATTGTTCTCGGAATTCTGCTGAAGTTTAAAAATGCTTCGGTACTCTTCCATTGTTCTCGGAATTCCGCTGACATATAAAAATGCTTTGGAAATCTTGCATTGTTCTCGGCATTCCGCTGACGTTTAAAAATGCTTCGGAACTCTTCCATTGTTCTCAGAATTCCGCTGACGTTTAAAAATGCTTCGGAAATCTTCCATTGTTTTCAAAATTCCGCTGACGTTTAAAAATGCTTCAGAACTCTTCCATTGTTCTCAGAATTCCGCTGACATTTAAAAATGCTTCGGTACTCTTCCATTGTTCTCGGAATTCCACTGACATATAAAAATGCTTCGCAAATCTTGCATTGTTCTCGGCATTCCGCTGACGTTTAAAAATGCTTCGGAACTCTTCAATTGTTCTCGGAATTCTGCTGAACTTTTAAAATGCTTTGGAACTCTTCCATTGCTCTCGGAATTCTGCTGAAGTTTAAAAATGCTTCGGAACTCTTCCATTGTTCTCGGAATTCTGCTGAAGTTTAAAAATGCTTCGGAACTCTTCAATTGTTCTCGGAATTCTGCTGAAGTTTAAAAATGCTTCGGAACTCTTCCATTGTTCTCGGAATTCCGTTGAAGTTTAAAAATGCTTCGAAACTCTTCCATTGTTCTCGGAATTCTGCTGAAGTTTAAAAATGCTTCGGAAATCTTCCATTGTTTTCAAAATTCCGCTGACGTTTAAAAATGCTTCAGAACTATTCCATTGTTCTCAGAATTCTGCTGACGTTTAATAATGCTTCGGAACTCTTCCATTGTTCTCGGAATTCCGCTGACGTTTAAAAATGCTTCACAACTCTTCCATTGTTCTCGGAATTCCGCTGATGTTTAAAAATGCTTCACAACTCTTCCATTGTTCTCGGAATTCCGCTGACTTTTAAAAATGCTTCGGAAATCTTCCATTGTTTTCAAAATTCCGCTGACACTTAAAAATGCTTCAGAACTCTTCCATTGTTCTCGGAATTCTGCTGACGTTTAATAATGCTTTGCAACTCTTTCATTGTTCTCGGAATTCCACTGACGTTTAAAAATGCTTCGGAACTCATCCATTGTTCTCGGAATTCCGTTGAAGTTTAAAAATGCTTCTAAACTCTTCCATTGTTCTCGAAATTCTGCTGAAGTTTAAAAATGCTTCAGAACTCTTACATTGTTCTCAGAATTCTGCTGATGTTTAAAAATGCTTCGGAACTCTTCCATTGTTCTCAGAATTCAGCTGAAGTTTAAAAATGCTTCGGAACTCTTCCATTGTTCTCGGAATTCTGCTGAAGTTTAAAAATGCTACGTAACTCTTCCATTGTTCTCAGAATTCCGCTGACGTTTAAAAATGCTTCGGAAATCTTCCATTGTTTTCAAAATTCCGCTGACATATAAAAATGCTTCGGAAATCTTGCATTGTTCTCGGCATTCCGCTGACGTTTAAAAATGCTTCGGTACGCTTCCATTGTTCTCGGAATTCCGCTGACATATAAAAATGCTTCGGAAATCTTGCATTGTTCTCGGCATTCCGCTGACGTTTAAAAATGCTTCGGAACTCTTCAATTGTTCTCGGAATTCTGCTGAACTTTTAAAATGCTTTGGAACTCTTCCATTGCTCTCGGAATTCTGCTGAAGTTTAAAAATGCTTCGGAACTCTTCCATTGTTCTCGGAATTCTGCTGAAGTTTAAAAATGCTTCGGAACTCTTCAATTGTTGTCGGAATTCTGCTGAAGTTTAAAAATGCTTCGGAACTCTTCCATTGTTCTCGGAATTCCGTTGAAGTTTAAAAATGCTTCGAAACTCTTCCATTGTTCTCGGAATTCTGCTGAAGTTTAAAAATGCTTCGGAACTCTTCCATTGTTCTCAGAATTCCGCTAACGTTTAAAAATGCTTCGGAAATCTTCCATTGTTTTCAAAATTCCGCTGACGCTTAAAAATGCTTCAGAACTCTTCCATTGTTCTCGGAATTCCGCTGACGTTTAATAATGCTTCGCAACTCTTTCATTGTACTCGGAATTCCGCTAACGTTTAAAAATGCTTCGGAACTCTTCCATTGTTCTCGGAATTCCGTTGAAGTTTAAAAATGCTTCGAAACTCTTCCATTGTTCTGGGAATTCTGCTGAAGTTTAAAAATGCTTCAGAACTCTTCCATTGTTCTCGGAATTCCGCTGACGTTTAATAATGCTTCGCAACTCTTTCATTGTTCTCGGAATTCCGCTGATGTTTAAAAATGCTTCGGAACTCTTCCATTGTTCTCGGAATACTGTTGAAGTTTAAAAATGCTTCTAAACTCTTCCATTGTTCTCGGAATTCTGCTGAAGTTTAAAAATGCTTCGGAAATCTTGCATTGTTCTCGGCATTCCGCTGACGTATAAAAATGCTTCGGAACTCTTCAATTGTTCTCGGAATTCTGCTGAACTTTTAAAATGCTTTGGAACTCTTCCATTCCTCTCGCAATTCTGTTGACGTTTAAAAATGCTTCGGAACTCTTCCATTGTTCTCGGAATTCTGCTGACGTTTAAAAATGCTTCGGAACTCTTCCATTGTTCTCGGAATTCCGCTGACGTTTAAAAATGCTTCACAACTCTTCCATTGTTCTCGGAATTCCGCTGACGTTTAAAAATGCTTAAAATCTCTTACATTGTTCTCGGAACTCCGCTGAAGTTTAAAAATGCTTCGGAAATCTTCCATTGTTCTCGGAATTCTGCTGAAGTTTAAAAATGCTTCAGAACTCTTCCATTGTTCTCAGAATTCCGCTGACGTTTAAAAATGCTTCGGAAATCTTCCATTGTTTTCAAAATTCCGCTGACGTTTAAAAATGCTTCAGAACTATTCCATTGTTCTCAGAATTCTGCTGACGTTTAATAATGCTTCGGAACTCTTCCATTGTTCTCGGAATTCCGCTGACGTTTAAAAATGCTTCACAACTCTTCCATTGTTCTCGGAATTCCGCTGATGTTTAAAAATGCTTCACAACTCTTCCATTGTTCTCGGAATTCCGCTGACTTTTAAAAATGCTTCGGAAATCTTCCATTGTTTTCAAAATTCCGCTGACACTTAAAAATGCTTCAGAACTCTTCCATTGTTCTCGGAATTCTGCTGACGTTTAATAATGCTTTGCAACTCTTTCATTGTTCTCGGAATTCCACTGACGTTTAAAAATGCTTCGGAACTCATCCATTGTTCTCGGAATTCCGTTGAAGTTTAAAAATGCTTCTAAACTCTTCCATTGTTCTCGAAATTCTGCTGAAGTTTAAAAATGCTTCAGAACTCTTACATTGTTCTCAGAATTCTGCTGATGTTTAAAAATGCTTCGGAACTCTTCCATTGTTCTCAGAATTCAGCTGAAGTTTAAAAATGCTTCGGAACTCTTCCATTGTTCTCGGAATTCTGCTGAAGTTTAAAAATGCTACGTAACTCTTCCATTGTTCTCAGAATTCCGCTGACGTTTAAAAATGCTTCAGAAATCTTCCATTGTTTTCAAAATTCTGCTGACGTTTAAAAATGCTTCAGAACTCTTCCATTGTTCTCGGAATTCCGCTGACGTTTAAAAATGCTTTGGAACTCTTCCATTGTTCTCAGAATTCCGCTGAAGTTTAAAAATGCTTCGGAACTCTTCCATTGTTCTCAGAATTCCGCTGACGTTTAAAAATGCTTCGGTACTCTTCCATTGTTCTCGGAATTCCGCTGACATATAAAAATGCTTTGGAAATCTTGCATTGTTCTCGGCATTCCGCTGACGTTTAAAAATGCTTCGGTACTCTTCCATTGTTCTTGGAATTCCGCTGACATATAAAAATGCTTCGGAAATCTTGCATTGTTCTCGGCATTCCGCTGACGTTTAAAAATGCTTCGGAACTCTTCAATTGTTCTCGGAATTCTGCCGAACTTTTAAAATGCTTTGGAACTCTTCCATTGCTCTCGGAATTCTGCTGAAGTTTAAAAATGCTTCAGAACTCTTCCATTGTTCTCGGAATTCTGCTGTAGTTTAAAAATGCTTCGGAACTCTTCCATTGTTCTCAGAATTCCGCTGACGTTTAAAAATGCTTCGGTACTCTTCCATTGTTCTCGGAATTCCGCTGACATATAAAAATGCTTCGGAAATCTTGCATTGTTCTCGGCATTCCGCTTACGTTTAAAAATGCTTCGGAACTCTTCAATTGTTCTCGGAATTCTGCTGAACTTTTAAAATGCTTTGGAACTCTTCCATTGCTCTCGGAATTCTGCTGAAGTTTAAAAATGCTTCAGAACTCTTACATTGTTCTCGGAATTCTGCTGAAGTTTAAAAATGCTTCGGTACTCTTCCATTGTTCTCGGAATTCCGCTGACATATAAAAATGCTTTGGAAATCTTGCATTGTTCTCGGCATTCCGCTGACGTTTAAAAATGCTTCGGAACTCTTCCATTGTTCTCAGAATTCCGCTGACGTTTAAAAATGCTTCGGAAATCTTCCATTGTTTTCAAAATTCCGCTGACGTTTAAAAATGCTTCAGAACTCTTCCATTGTTCTCAGAATTCCGCTGACATTTAAAAATGCTTCGGTACTCTTCCATTGTTCTCGGAATTCCACTGACATATAAAAATGCTTCGCAAATCTTGCATTGTTCTCGGCATTCCGCTGACGTTTAAAAATGCTTCGGAACTCTTCAATTGTTCTCGGAATTCTGCTGAACTTTTAAAATGCTTTGGAACTCTTCCATTGCTCTCGGAATTCTGCTGAAGTTTAAAAATGCTTCGGAACTCTTCCATTGTTCTCGGAATTCTGCTGAAGTTTAAAAATGCTTCGGAACTCTTCAATTGTTCTCGGAATTCTGCTGAAGTTTAAAAATGCTTCGGAACTCTTCCATTGTTCTCGGAATTCCGTTGAAGTTTAAAAATGCTTCGAAACTCTTCCATTGTTCTCGGAATTCTGCTGAAGTTTAAAAATGCTTCGGAAATCTTCCATTGTTTTCAAAATTCCGCTGACGTTTAAAAATGCTTCAGAACTATTCCATTGTTCTCAGAATTCTGCTGACGTTTAATAATGCTTCGGAACTCTTCCATTGTTCTCGGAATTCCGCTGACGTTTAAAAATGCTTCACAACTCTTCCATTGTTCTCGGAATTCCGCTGATGTTTAAAAATGCTTCACAACTCTTCCATTGTTCTCGGAATTCCGCTGACTTTTAAAAATGCTTCGGAAATCTTCCATTGTTTTCAAAATTCCGCTGACACTTAAAAATGCTTCAGAACTCTTCCATTGTTCTCGGAATTCTGCTGACGTTTAATAATGCTTTGCAACTCTTTCATTGTTCTCGGAATTCCACTGACGTTTAAAAATGCTTCGGAACTCATCCATTGTTCTCGGAATTCCGTTGAAGTTTAAAAATGCTTCTAAACTCTTCCATTGTTCTCGAAATTCTGCTGAAGTTTAAAAATGCTTCAGAACTCTTACATTGTTCTCAGAATTCTGCTGATGTTTAAAAATGCTTCGGAACTCTTCCATTGTTCTCAGAATTCAGCTGAAGTTTAAAAATGCTTCGGAACTCTTCCATTGTTCTCGGAATTCTGCTGAAGTTTAAAAATGCTACGTAACTCTTCCATTGTTCTCAGAATTCCGCTGACGTTTAAAAATGCTTCAGAAATCTTCCATTGTTTTCAAAATTCTGCTGACGTTTAAAAATGCTTCGGAACTCTTCCATTGTTCTCAGAATTCCGCTGACGTTTAAAAATGCTTCGGTACTCTTCCATTGTTCTCGGAATTCCGCTGACATATAAAAATGCTTTGGAAATCTTGCATTGTTCTCGGCATTCCGCTGACGTTTAAAAATGCTTCGGTACTCTTCCATTGTTCTTGGAATTCCGCTGACATATAAAAATGCTTCGGAAATCTTGCATTGTTCTCGGCATTCCGCTGACGTTTAAAAATGCTTCGGAACTCTTCAATTGTTCTCGGAATTCTGCTGAACTTTTAAAATGCTTTGGAACTCTTCCATTGCTCTCGGAATTCTGCTGAAGTTTAAAAATGCTTCGGAACTCTTCTATTGTTCTCGGAATTCTGCTGAAGTTTAAAAATGCTTTGGAACTCTTCCATTGTTCTCTGAATTCCGCTGACGTTTAAAAATGCTTCGGTACTCTTCCTTTGTTCTCGGAATTCCGCTGACATATAAAAATGCTTCGGAAATCTTGCATTGTTCTCGGCATTCCGCTGACGTTTAAAAATGCTTCGGAACTCTTCAATTGTTCTCGGAATTCTGCCGAACTTTTAAAATGCTTTGGAACTCTTCCATTGCTCTCGGAATTCTGCTGAAGTTTAAAAATGCTTCAGAACTCTTCCATTGTTCTCGGAATTCTGCTGTAGTTTAAAAATGCTTCGAAACTCTTCCATTGTTCTCAGAATTCCGCTGACGTTTAAAAATGCTTCGGTACTCTTCCATTGTTCTCGGAATTCCGCTGACATATAAAAATGCTTCGGAAATCTTGCATTGTTCTCGGCATTCCGCTTACGTTTAAAAATGCTTCGGAACTCTTCAATTGTTCTCGGAATTCTGCTGAACTTTTAAAATGCTTTGGAACTCTTCCATTGCTCTCGGAATTCTGCTGAAGTTTAAAAATGCTTCAGAACTCTTACATTGTTCTCGGAATTCTGCTGAAGTTTAAAAATGCTTCGGTACTCTTCCATTGTTCTCGGAATTCCGCTGACATATAAAAATGCTTTGGAAATCTTGCATTGTTCTCGGCATTCCGCTGACGTTTAAAAATGCTTCGGAACTCTTCCATTGTTCTCAGAATTCCGCTGACGTTTAAAAATGCTTCGGAAATCTTCCATTGTTTTCAAAATTCCGCTGACGTTTAAAAATGCTTCAGAACTCTTCCATTGTTCTCAGAATTCCGCTGACATTTAAAAATGCTTCGGTACTCTTCCATTGTTCTCGGAATTCCACTGACATATAAAAATGC
Source organism: Phyllobates terribilis (assembly GCF_046119375.1). Classification (NCBI taxonomy): domain Eukaryota; kingdom Metazoa; phylum Chordata; class Amphibia; order Anura; family Dendrobatidae; genus Phyllobates; species Phyllobates terribilis. The sequence continues at coordinate 19,517,342 of NW_027362782.1, forward strand.
TTCGCAAATCTTGCATTGTTCTCGGCATTCCGCTGACGTTTAAAAATGCTTCGGAACTCTTCAATTGTTCTCGGAATTCTGCTGAACTTTTAAAATGCTTTGGAACTCTTCCATTGCTCTCGGAATTCTGCTGAAGTTTAAAAATGCTTCGGAACTCTTCCATTGTTCTCGGAATTCTGCTGAAGTTTAAAAATGCTTCGGAACTCTTCAATTGTTCTCGGAATTCTGCTGAAGTTTAAAAATGCTTCGGAACTCTTCCATTGTTCTCGGAATTCCGTTGAAGTTTAAAAATGCTTCGAAACTCTTCCATTGTTCTCGGAATTCTGCTGAAGTTTAAAAATGCTTCGGAACTCTTCCATTGTTCTCAGAATTCCGCTAACGTTTAAAAATGCTTCGGAAATCTTCCATTGTTTTCAAAATTCCGCTGACGCTTAAAAATGCTTCAGAACTCTTCCATTGTTCTCGGAATTCCGCTGACGTTTAATAATGCTTCGCAACTCTTTCATTGTACTTGGAATTCCGCTAACTTTTAAAAATGCTTCGGAACTCTTCCATTGTTCTCGGAATTCCGTTGAAGTTTAAAAATGCTTCGAAACTCTTCCATTGTTCTGGGAATTCTGCTGAAGTTTAAAAATGCTTCAGAACTCTTCCATTGTTCTCGGAATTCCGCTGACGTTTAATAATGCTTCGCAACTCTTTCATTGTTCTCGGAATTCCGCTGATGTTTAAAAATGCTTCGGAACTCTTCCATTGTTCTCGGAATACTGTTGAAGTTTAAAAATGCTTCTAAACTCTTCCATTGTTCTCGGAATTCTGCTGAAGTTTAAAAATGCTTCGGAACTCTTCCATTGTTCTCGGAATTCCGCTGACATATAAAAATGCTTCGGAAATCTTGCATTGTTCTCAGCATTCTGCTGACGTATAAAAATGCTTCGGAACTCTTCCATTGTTCTCGGAATTCTGCTGAAGTTTAAAAATGCTTCGGAACTCTTCAATTGTTGTCGGAATTCTGCTGAAGTTTAAAAATGCTTCGGAACTCTTCCATTGTTCTCGGAATTCCGTTGAAGTTTAAAAATGCTTCGAAACTCTTCCATTGTTCTCGGAATTCTGCTGAAGTTTAAAAATGCTTCGGAACTCTTCCATTGTTCTCAGAATTCCGCTAACGTTTAAAAATGCTTCGGAAATCTTCCATTGTTTTCAAAATTCCGCTGACGCTTAAAAATGCTTCAGAACTCTTCCATTGTTCTCGGAATTCCGCTGACGTTTAATAATGCTTCGCAACTCTTTCATTGTACTCGGAATTCCGCTAACGTTTAAAAATGCTTCGGAACTCTTCCATTGTTCTCGGAATTCCGTTGAAGTTTAAAAATGCTTCGAAACTCTTCCATTGTTCTGGGAATTCTGCTGAAGTTTAAAAATGCTTCAGAACTCTTCCATTGTTCTCGGAATTCCGCTGACGTTTAATAATGCTTCGCAACTCTTTCATTGTTCTCGGAATTCCGCTGATGTTTAAAAATGCTTCGGAACTCTTCCATTGTTCTCGGAATACTGTTGAAGTTTAAAAATGCTTCTAAACTCTTCCATTGTTCTCGGAATTCTGCTGAAGTTTAAAAATGCTTCGGAACTCTTCCATTGTTCTCGGAATTCCGCTGACATATAAAAATGCTTCGGAAATCTTGCATTGTTCTCGGCATTCCGCTGACGTATAAAAATGCTTCGGAACTCTTCAATTGTTCTCGGAATTCTGCTGAACTTTTAAAATGCTTTGGAACTCTTCCATTCCTCTCGCAATTCTGTTGACGTTTAAAAATGCTTCGGAACTCTTCCATTGTTCTCGGAATTCTGCTGACGTTTAAAAATGCTTCGGAACTCTTCCATTGTTCTCGGAATTCCGCTGACGTTTAAAAATGCTTCACAACTCTTCCATTGTTCTCGGAATTCCGCTGACGTTTAAAAATGCTTAAAATCTCTTACATTGTTCTCGGAACTCCGCTGAAGTTTAAAAATGCTTCGGAAATCTTCCATTGTTCTCGGAATTCTGCTGAAGTTTAAAAATGCTTCAGAACTCTTCCATTGTTCTCAGAATTCCGCTGACGTTTAAAAATGCTTCGGAAATCTTCCATTGTTTTCAAAATTCCGCTGACGTTTAAAAATGCTTCAGAACTATTCCATTGTTCTCAGAATTCTGCTGACGTTTAATAATGCTTCGGAACTCTTCCATTGTTCTCGGAATTCCGCTGACGTTTAAAAATGCTTCACAACTCTTCCATTGTTCTCGGAATTCCGCTGATGTTTAAAAATGCTTCACAACTCTTCCATTGTTCTCGGAATTCCGCTGACTTTTAAAAATGCTTCGGAAATCTTCCATTGTTTTCAAAATTCCGCTGACACTTAAAAATGCTTCAGAACTCTTCCATTGTTCTCGGAATTCTGCTGACGTTTAATAATGCTTTGCAACTCTTTCATTGTTCTCGGAATTCCACTGACGTTTAAAAATGCTTCGGAACTCATCCATTGTTCTCGGAATTCCGTTGAAGTTTAAAAATGCTTCTAAACTCTTCCATTGTTCTCGAAATTCTGCTGAAGTTTAAAAATGCTTCAGAACTCTTACATTGTTCTCAGAATTCTGCTGATGTTTAAAAATGCTTCGGAACTCTTCCATTGTTCTCAGAATTCAGCTGAAGTTTAAAAATGCTTCGGAACTCTTCCATTGTTCTCGGAATTCTGCTGAAGTTTAAAAATGCTACGTAACTCTTCCATTGTTCTCAGAATTCCGCTGACGTTTAAAAATGCTTCAGAAATCTTCCATTGTTTTCAAAATTCTGCTGACGTTTAAAAATGCTTCAGAACTCTTCCATTGTTCTCGGAATTCCGCTGACGTTTAAAAATGCTTTGGAACTCTTCCATTGTTCTCAGAATTCCGCTGAAGTTTAAAAATGCTTCGGAACTCTTCCATTGTTCTCAGAATTCCGCTGACGTTTAAAAATGCTTCGGTACTCTTCCATTGTTCTCGGAATTCCGCTGACATATAAAAATGCTTTGGAAATCTTGCATTGTTCTCGGCATTCCGCTGACGTTTAAAAATGCTTCGGTACTCTTCCATTGTTCTTGGAATTCCGCTGACATATAAAAATGCTTCGGAAATCTTGCATTGTTCTCGGCATTCCGCTGACGTTTAAAAATGCTTCGGAACTCTTCAATTGTTCTCGGAATTCTGCCGAACTTTTAAAATGCTTTGGAACTCTTCCATTGCTCTCGGAATTCTGCTGAAGTTTAAAAATGCTTCAGAACTCTTCCATTGTTCTCGGAATTCTGCTGTAGTTTAAAAATGCTTCGGAACTCTTCCATTGTTCTCAGAATTCCGCTGACGTTTAAAAATGCTTCGGTACTCTTCCATTGTTCTCGGAATTCCGCTGACATATAAAAATGCTTCGGAAATCTTGCATTGTTCTCGGCATTCCGCTTACGTTTAAAAATGCTTCGGAACTCTTCAATTGTTCTCGGAATTCTGCTGAACTTTTAAAATGCTTTGGAACTCTTCCATTGCTCTCGGAATTCTGCTGAAGTTTAAAAATGCTTCAGAACTCTTACATTGTTCTCGGAATTCTGCTGAAGTTTAAAAATGCTTCGGTACTCTTCCATTGTTCTCGGAATTCCGCTGACATATAAAAATGCTTTGGAAATCTTGCATTGTTCTCGGCATTCCGCTGACGTTTAAAAATGCTTCGGAACTCTTCCATTGTTCTCAGAATTCCGCTGACGTTTAAAAATGCTTCGGAAATCTTCCATTGTTTTCAAAATTCCGCTGACGTTTAAAAATGCTTCAGAACTCTTCCATTGTTCTCAGAATTCCGCTGACATTTAAAAATGCTTCGGTACTCTTCCATTGTTCTCGGAATTCCACTGACATATAAAAATGCTTCGCAAATCTTGCATTGTTCTCGGCATTCCGCTGACGTTTAAAAATGCTTCGGAACTCTTCAATTGTTCTCGGAATTCTGCTGAACTTTTAAAATGCTTTGGAACTCTTCCATTGCTCTCGGAATTCTGCTGAAGTTTAAAAATGCTTCGGAACTCTTCCATTGTTCTCGGAATTCTGCTGAAGTTTAAAAATGCTTCGGAACTCTTCAATTGTTCTCGGAATTCTGCTGAAGTTTAAAAATGCTTCGGAACTCTTCCATTGTTCTCGGAATTCCGTTGAAGTTTAAAAATGCTTCGAAACTCTTCCATTGTTCTCGGAATTCTGCTGAAGTTTAAAAATGCTTCGGAAATCTTCCATTGTTTTCAAAATTCCGCTGACGTTTAAAAATGCTTCAGAACTATTCCATTGTTCTCAGAATTCTGCTGACGTTTAATAATGCTTCGGAACTCTTCCATTGTTCTCGGAATTCCGCTGACGTTTAAAAATGCTTCACAACTCTTCCATTGTTCTCGGAATTCCGCTGATGTTTAAAAATGCTTCACAACTCTTCCATTGTTCTCGGAATTCCGCTGACTTTTAAAAATGCTTCGGAAATCTTCCATTGTTTTCAAAATTCCGCTGACACTTAAAAATGCTTCAGAACTCTTCCATTGTTCTCGGAATTCTGCTGACGTTTAATAATGCTTTGCAACTCTTTCATTGTTCTCGGAATTCCACTGACGTTTAAAAATGCTTCGGAACTCATCCATTGTTCTCGGAATTCCGTTGAAGTTTAAAAATGCTTCTAAACTCTTCCATTGTTCTCGAAATTCTGCTGAAGTTTAAAAATGCTTCAGAACTCTTACATTGTTCTCAGAATTCTGCTGATGTTTAAAAATGCTTCGGAACTCTTCCATTGTTCTCAGAATTCAGCTGAAGTTTAAAAATGCTTCGGAACTCTTCCATTGTTCTCGGAATTCTGCTGAAGTTTAAAAATGCTACGTAACTCTTCCATTGTTCTCAGAATTCCGCTGACGTTTAAAAATGCTTCAGAAATCTTCCATTGTTTTCAAAATTCTGCTGACGTTTAAAAATGCTTCGGAACTCTTCCATTGTTCTCAGAATTCCGCTGACGTTTAAAAATGCTTCGGTACTCTTCCATTGTTCTCGGAATTCCGCTGACATATAAAAATGCTTTGGAAATCTTGCATTGTTCTCGGCATTCCGCTGACGTTTAAAAATGCTTCGGTACTCTTCCATTGTTCTTGGAATTCCGCTGACATATAAAAATGCTTCGGAAATCTTGCATTGTTCTCGGCATTCCGCTGACGTTTAAAAATGCTTCGGAACTCTTCAATTGTTCTCGGAATTCTGCTGAACTTTTAAAATGCTTTGGAACTCTTCCATTGCTCTCGGAATTCTGCTGAAGTTTAAAAATGCTTCGGAACTCTTCTATTGTTCTCGGAATTCTGCTGAAGTTTAAAAATGCTTTGGAACTCTTCCATTGTTCTCTGAATTCCGCTGACGTTTAAAAATGCTTCGGTACTCTTCCTTTGTTCTCGGAATTCCGCTGACATATAAAAATGCTTCGGAAATCTTGCATTGTTCTCGGCATTCCGCTGACGTTTAAAAATGCTTCGGAACTCTTCAATTGTTCTCGGAATTCTGCCGAACTTTTAAAATGCTTTGGAACTCTTCCATTGCTCTCGGAATTCTGCTGAAGTTTAAAAATGCTTCAGAACTCTTCCATTGTTCTCGGAATTCTGCTGTAGTTTAAAAATGCTTCGAAACTCTTCCATTGTTCTCAGAATTCCGCTGACGTTTAAAAATGCTTCGGTACTCTTCCATTGTTCTCGGAATTCCGCTGACATATAAAAATGCTTCGGAAATCTTGCATTGTTCTCGGCATTCCGCTTACGTTTAAAAATGCTTCGGAACTCTTCAATTGTTCTCGGAATTCTGCTGAACTTTTAAAATGCTTTGGAACTCTTCCATTGCTCTCGGAATTCTGCTGAAGTTTAAAAATGCTTCAGAACTCTTACATTGTTCTCGGAATTCTGCTGAAGTTTAAAAATGCTTCGGTACTCTTCCATTGTTCTCGGAATTCCGCTGACATATAAAAATGCTTTGGAAATCTTGCATTGTTCTCGGCATTCCGCTGACGTTTAAAAATGCTTCGGAACTCTTCCATTGTTCTCAGAATTCCGCTGACGTTTAAAAATGCTTCGGAAATCTTCCATTGTTTTCAAAATTCCGCTGACGTTTAAAAATGCTTCAGAACTCTTCCATTGTTCTCAGAATTCCGCTGACATTTAAAAATGCTTCGGTACTCTTCCATTGTTCTCGGAATTCCACTGACATATAAAAATGCTTCGCAAATCTTGCATTGTTCTCGGCATTCCGCTGACGTTTAAAAATGCTTCGGAACTCTTCAATTGTTCTCGGAATTCTGCTGAACTTTTAAAATGCTTTGGAACTCTTCCATTGCTCTCGGAATTCTGCTGAAGTTTAAAAATGCTTCGGAACTCTTCCATTGTTCTCGGAATTCTGCTGAAGTTTAAAAATGCTTCGGAACTCTTCAATTGTTCTCGGAATTCTGCTGAAGTTTAAAAATGCTTCGGAACTCTTCCATTGTTCTCGGAATTCCGTTGAAGTTTAAAAATGCTTCGAAACTCTTCCATTGTTCTCGGAATTCTGCTGAAGTTTAAAAATGCTTCGGAACTCTTCCATTGTTCTCAGAATTCCGCTAACGTTTAAAAATGCTTCGGAAATCTTCCATTGTTTTCAAAATTCCGCTGACGCTTAAAAATGCTTCAGAACTCTTCCATTGTTCTCGGAATTCCGCTGACGTTTAATAATGCTTCGCAACTCTTTCATTGTACTTGGAATTCCGCTAACTTTTAAAAATGCTTCGGAACTCTTCCATTGTTCTCGGAATTCCGTTGAAGTTTAAAAATGCTTCGAAACTCTTCCATTGTTCTGGGAATTCTGCTGAAGTTTAAAAATGCTTCAGAACTCTTCCATTGTTCTCGGAATTCCGCTGACGTTTAATAATGCTTCGCAACTCTTTCATTGTTCTCGGAATTCCGCTGATGTTTAAAAATGCTTCGGAACTCTTCCATTGTTCTCGGAATACTGTTGAAGTTTAAAAATGCTTCTAAACTCTTCCATTGTTCTCGGAATTCTGCTGAAGTTTAAAAATGCTTCGGAACTCTTCCATTGTTCTCGGAATTCCGCTGACATATAAAAATGCTTCGGAAATCTTGCATTGTTCTCAGCATTCTGCTGACGTATAAAAATGCTTCGGAACTCTTCAATTGTTCTCGGAATTCTGCTGAACTTTTAAAATGCTTTGGAACTCTTCCATTGCTCTCGCAATTCTGTTGACGTTTAAAAATGCTTCGGAACTCTTCCATTGTTCTCGGAATTCTGCTGACGTTTAAAAATGCATCGGAACTCTTCCATTGTTCTTGGAATTCCGCTGACGTTTAAAAATGCTTCACAACTCTTCCATTGTTCTCGGAATTCCGCTGAAGTTTAAAAATGCTTCGGACCTCTTCCATTGTTCTAGGAATTCTGCTGAAGTCTAAAAATTCATCTGAACTCTTCCATTATTCTCGGAATTCGTGTGAATTTTAAAAATGCTTCGGAACTCTTCTATTGTTCTCGGAATTCCGCTGAAGTTTAAAAATGCTTAAAATCTCTTACATTGTTCTCGGAATTCCGCTGAAGTTTAAAAATGCTTCGGAACTCTTCCATTGTTCTCGGAATTCCGCTGACGTTTAATAATGCTTCGCAACTTTTTCATTGTTCTCGGAATTCCGCTGACGGTTAAAAATGCTTCGGAACTCTTCCATTGTTCTCGGAATTCCGTTGAAGTTTAAAAATGCTTCGAAACTCTTCCATTGTTCTCGGAATTCTGCTGAAGTTTAATAATGCTTCGCAACTCTCTCATTGTTCTCGGAATTCCACTGACGTTTAAAAATGCTTCGGAACTCATCCATTGTTCTCGGAATTCCGTTGAAGTTTAAAAATGCTTCGAAACTCTTCCATTGTTCTCGGAATTCCGCTGACATATAAAAATGCTTCGGAACTCTTCCATTGTTCTCGAAATTCTGCTGACGTTTAAAAATGCTTCGGAACTCTTCCATTGTTCTCGGAATTCTGCTGACGTTTAAAAATGCTTCGGAACTCTTCCATTGTTCTCAGAATTCAGCTGAAGTTTAAAAATGCTTCGGAACTCTTCCATTGTTCTCGGAATTCTGCTGAAGTTTAAAAATGCTACGTAACTCTTCCATTGTTCTCAGAATTCCGCTGACGTTTAAAAATGCTTCGGAAATCTTCCATTGTTTTCAAAATTCCGCTGACGTTTAAAAATGCTTCAGAACTCTTCCATTGTTCTCGGAATTCTGCTGACGTTTAATAATGCTTTGCAACTCTTTCATTGTTCTCGGAATTCCACTGACGTTTAAAAATGCTTCGGAACTCATCCATTGTTCTCGGAATTCCGTTGAAGTTTAAAAATGCTTCTAAACTCTTCCATTGTTCTCGAAATTCTGCTGAAGTTTAAAAATGCTTCAGAACTCTTACATTGTTCTCAGAATTCTGCTGATGTTTAAAAATGCTTCGGAACTCTTCCATTGTTCTCAGAATTCAGCTGAAGTTTAAAAATGCTTCGGAACTCTTCCATTGTTCTCGGAATTCTGCTGAAGTTTAAAAATGCTACGTAACTCTTCCATTGTTCTCAGAATTCCGCTGACGTTTAAAAATGCTTCAGAAATCTTCCATTGTTTTCAAAATTCTGCTGACGTTTAAAAATGCTTCAGAACTCTTCCATTGTTCTCGGAATTCCGCTGACGTTTAAAAATGCTTTGGAACTCTTCCATTGTTCTCAGAATTCCGCTGAAGTTTAAAAATGCTTCGGAACTCTTCCATTGTTCTCAGAATTCCGCTGACGTTTAAAAATGCTTCGGTACTCTTCCATTGTTCTCGGAATTCCGCTGACATATAAAAATGCTTTGGAAATCTTGCATTGTTCTCGGCATTCCGCTGACGTTTAAAAATGCTTCGGTACTCTTCCATTGTTCTTGGAATTCCGCTGACATATAAAAATGCTTCGGAAATCTTGCATTGTTCTCGGCATTCCGCTGACGTTTAAAAATGCTTCGGAACTCTTCAATTGTTCTCGGAATTCTGCTGAACTTTTAAAATGCTTTGGAACTCTTCCATTGCTCTCGGAATTCTGCTGAAGTTTAAAAATGCTTCGGAACTCTTCTATTGTTCTCGGAATTCTGCTGAAGTTTAAAAATGCTTTGGAACTCTTCCATTGTTCTCTGAATTCCGCTGACGTTTAAAAATGCTTCGGTACTCTTCCTTTGTTCTCGGAATTCCGCTGACATATAAAAATGCTTCGGAAATCTTGCATTGTTCTCGGCATTCCGCTGACGTTTAAAAATGCTTCGGAACTCTTCAATTGTTCTCGGAATTCTGCCGAACTTTTAAAATGCTTTGGAACTCTTCCATTGCTCTCGGAATTCTGCTGAAGTTTAAAAATGCTTCAGAACTCTTCCATTGTTCTCGGAATTCTGCTGTAGTTTAAAAATGCTTCGGAACTCTTCCATTGTTCTCAGAATTCCGCTGACGTTTAAAAATGCTTCGGTACTCTTCCATTGTTCTCGGAATTCCGCTGACATATAAAAATGCTTCGGAAATCTTGCATTGTTCTCGGCATTCCGCTTACGTTTAAAAATGCTTCGGAACTCTTCAATTGTTCTCGGAATTCTGCTGAACTTTTAAAATGCTTTGGAACTCTTCCATTGCTCTCGGAATTCTGCTGAAGTTTAAAAATGCTTCAGAACTCTTACATTGTTCTCGGAATTCTGCTGAAGTTTAAAAATGCTTCGGTACTCTTCCATTGTTCTCGGAATTCCGCTGACATATAAAAATGCTTTGGAAATCTTGCATTGTTCTCGGCATTCCGCTAACGTTTAAAAATGCTTCGGAACTCTTCCATTGTTCTCAGAATTCCGCTGACGTTTAAAAATGCTTCGGAAATCTTCCATTGTTTTCAAAATTCCGCTGACGTTTAAAAATGCTTCAGAACTCTTCCATTGTTCTCAGAATTCCGCTGACATTTAAAAATGCTTCGGTACTCTTCCATTGTTCTCGGAATTCCACTGACATATAAAAATGCTTCGCAAATCTTGCATTGTTCTCGGCATTCCGCTGACGTTTAAAAATGCTTCGGAACTCTTCAATTGTTCTCGGAATTCTGCTGAACTTTTAAAATGCTTTGGAACTCTTCCATTGCTCTCGGAATTCTGCTGAAGTTTAAAAATGCTTCGGAACTCTTCCATTGTTCTCGGAATTCTGCTGAAGTTTAAAAATGCTTCGGAACTCTTCAATTGTTCTCGGAATTCTGCTGAAGTTTAAAAATGCTTCGGAACTCTTCCATTGTTCTCGGAATTCCGTTGAAGTTTAAAAATGCTTCGAAACTCTTCCATTGTTCTCGGAATTCTGCTGAAGTTTAAAAATGCTTCGGAACTCTTCCATTGTTCTCAGAATTCCGCTAACGTTTAAAAATGCTTCGGAAATCTTCCATTGTTTTCAAAATTCCGCTGACGCTTAAAAATGCTTCAGAACTCTTCCATTGTTCTCGGAATTCCGCTGACGTTTAATAATGCTTCGCAACTCTTTCATTGTACTTGGAATTCCGCTAACTTTTAAAAATGCTTCGGAACTCTTCCATTGTTCTCGGAATTCCGTTGAAGTTTAAAAATGCTTCGAAACTCTTCCATTGTTCTGGGAATTCTGCTGAAGTTTAAAAATGCTTCAGAACTCTTCCATTGTTCTCGGAATTCCGCTGACGTTTAATAATGCTTCGCAACTCTTTCATTGTTCTCGGAATTCCGCTGATGTTTAAAAATGCTTCGGAACTCTTCCATTGTTCTCGGAATACTGTTGAAGTTTAAAAATGCTTCTAAACTCTTCCATTGTTCTCGGAATTCTGCTGAAGTTTAAAAATGCTTCGGAACTCTTCCATTGTTCTCGGAATTCCGCTGACATATAAAAATGCTTCGGAACTCTTCCATTGTTCTCGGAATTCCGCTGACGTTTAAAAATGCTTCACAACTCTTCCATTGTTCTCGGAATTCCGCTGAAGTTTAAAAATGCTTCGGACCTCTTCCATTGTTCTAGGAATTCTGCTGAAGTCTAAAAATTCATCTGAACTCTTCCATTATTCTCGGAATTCGTGTGAATTTTAAAAATGCTTCGGAACTCTTCTATTGTTCTCGGAATTCCGCTGAAGTTTAAAAATGCTTAAAATCTCTTACATTGTTCTCGGAATTCCGCTGAAGTTTAAAAATGCTTCGGAACTCTTCCATTGTTCTCGGAATTCCGCTGACGTTTAATAATGCTTCGCAACTTTTTCATTGTTCTCGGAATTCCGCTGACGGTTAAAAATGCTTCGGAACTCTTCCATTGTTCTCGGAATTCCGTTGAAGTTTAAAAATGCTTCGAAACTCTTCCATTGTTCTCGGAATTCTGCTGAAGTTTAATAATGCTTCGCAACTCTCTCATTGTTCTCGGAATTCCACTGACGTTTAAAAATGCTTCGGAACTCATCCATTGTTCTCGGAATTCCGTTGAAGTTTAAAAATGCTTCGAAACTCTTCCATTGTTCTCGGAATTCCGCTGACATATAAAAATGTTTCGGAAATCTTGCATTGTTCTCGGCATTCCGCTGACGTTTAAAAATGCTTCGGAACTCTTCCATTGTTCTCAGAATTCTGCTGACGTTTAAAAATGCTTCGGAACTCTTCCATTGTTCTCAGAATTCTGCTGACGTTTAAAAATGCTTCGGAACTCTTCCATTGTTCTCGAAATTCTGCTGACGTTTAAAAATGCTTCGGAACTCTTCCATTGTTCTCGGAATTCTGCTGACGTTTAAAAATGCTTCGGAACTCTTCCATTGTTCTCAGAATTCAGCTGAAGTTTAAAAATGCTTCGGAACTCTTCCATTGTTCTCGGAATTCTGCTGAAGTTTAAAAATGCTACGTAACTCTTCCATTGTTCTCAGAATTCCGCTGACGTTTAAAAATGCTTCGGAAATCTTCCATTGTTTTCAAAATTCCGCTGACGTTTAAAAATGCTTCAGAACTCTTCCATTGTTCTCGGAATTCCGCTGACATTTAAAAATGCTTTGGAACTCTTCCATTGTTATCGGAATTCCGCTGAAGTTTACAAATGCTTCGGAACACTTCCATTGTTCTCAGAATTCTGCTGACGTTTAAAAATGCTTCGGAACTCTTCCATTGTTCTCGGAATTCTGCTGAAGTTTTAAAATGCATTGGAACTCTTTCATTGTTCTCGGAATTCCACTGACGTTTAAAAATGCTTCGGAACTCTTCCATTGTTCTCGGAATTCCGTTGAAGTTTAAAAATGCTTCGAAACTCTTCCATTGTTCTCGGAATTCTGCTGAAGTTTAAAAATGCTTCGGTACGCTTCCATTGTTCTCGGAATTCCGCTGACATATAAAAATGCTTCGGAAATCTTGCATTGTTCTCGGCATTCCGCTGACGTTTAAAAATGCTTCGGAACTCTTCAATTGTTCTCGGAATTCTGCTGAACTTTTAAAATGCTTTGGAACTCTTCCATTGCTCTCGGAATTCTGCTGAAGTTTAAAAATGCTTCGGAACTCTTCCATTGTTCTCGGAATTCTGCTGAAGTTTAAAAATGCTTCGGAACTCTTCAATTGTTGTCGGAATTCTGCTGAAGTTTAAAAATGCTTCGGAACTCTTCCATTGTTCTCGGAATTCCGTTGAAGTTTAAAAATGCTTCGAAACTCTTCCATTGTTCTCGGAATTCTGCTGAAGTTTAAAAATGCTTCGGAACTCTTCCATTGTTCTCAGAATTCCGCTAACGTTTAAAAATGCTTCGGAAATCTTCCATTGTTTTCAAAATTCCGCTGACGCTTAAAAATGCTTCAGAACTCTTCCATTGTTCTCGGAATTCCGCTGACGTTTAATAATGCTTCGCAACTCTTTCATTGTACTCGGAATTCCGCTAACGTTTAAAAATGCTTCGGAACTCTTCCATTGTTCTCGGAATTCCGTTGAAGTTTAAAAATGCTTCGAAACTCTTCCATTGTTCTGGGAATTCTGCTGAAGTTTAAAAATGCTTCAGAACTCTTCCATTGTTCTCGGAATTCCGCTGACGTTTAATAATGCTTCGCAACTCTTTCATTGTTCTCGGAATTCCGCTGATGTTTAAAAATGCTTCTAAACTCTTCCATTGTTCTCGGAATTCTGCTGAAGTTTAAAAATGCTTCGGAACTCTTCCATTGTTCTCGGAATTCCGCTGACATATAAAAATGCTTCGGAAATCTTGCATTGTTCTCGGCATTCCGCTGACGTATAAAAATGCTTCGGAACTCTTCAATTGTTCTCGGAATTCTGCTGAACTTTTAAAATGCTTTGGAACTCTTCCATTGCTCTCGCAATTCTGTTGACGTTTAAAAATGCTTCGGAACTCTTCCATTGTTCTCGGAATTCTGCTGACGTTTAAAAATGCTTCGGAACTCTTCCATTGTTCTCGGAATTCCGCTGACGTTTAAAAATGCTTCACAACTCTTCCATTGTTCTCGGAATTCCGCTGACGTTTAAAAATGCTTAAAATCTCTTACATTGTTCTCGGAACTCCGCTGAAGTTTAAAAATGCTTCGGAAATCTTCCATTGTTCTCGGAATTCTGCTGAAGTTTAAAAATGCTTCAGAACTCTTCCATTGTTCTCAGAATTCCGCTGACGTTTAAAAATGCTTCGGAAATCTTCCATTGTTTTCAAAATTCCGCTGACGTTTAAAAATGCTTCAGAACTATTCCATTGTTCTCAGAATTCTGCTGACGTTTAATAATGCTTCGGAACTCTTCCATTGTTCTCGGAATTCCGCTGACGTTTAAAAATGCTTCACAACTCTTCCATTGTTCTCGGAATTCCGCTGATGTTTAAAAATGCTTCACAACTCTTCCATTGTTCTCGGAATTCCGCTGACTTTTAAAAATGCTTCGGAAATCTTCCATTGTTTTCAAAATTCCGCTGACACTTAAAAATGCTTCAGAACTCTTCCATTGTTCTCGGAATTCTGCTGTCGTTTAATAATGCTTTGCAACTCTTTCATTGTTCTCGTAATTCCACTGACGTTTAAAAATGCTTCGGAACTCATCCATTGTTCTCGGAATTCCGTTGAAGTTTAAAAATGCTTCTAAACTCTTCCATTGTTCTCGAAATTCTGCTGAAGTTTAAAAATGCTTCAGAACTCTTACATTGTTCTCAGAATTCTGCTGATGTTTAAAAATGCTTCGGAACTCTTCCATTGTTCTCAGAATTCAGCTGAAGTTTAAAAATGCTTCGGAACTCTTCCATTGTTCTCGGAATTCTGCTGAAGGTTAAAAATGCTACGTAACTCTTCCATTGTTCTCAGAATTCCGCTGACGTTTAAAAATGCTTCAGAAATCTTCCATTGTTTTCAAAATTCTGCTGACGTTTAAAAATGCTTCAGAACTCTTCCATTGTTCTCGGAATTCCGCTGACGTTTAAAAATGCTTTGGAACTCTTCCATTGTTCTCAGAATTCCGCTGAAGTTTAAAAATGCTTCGGAACTCTTCCATTGTTCTCAGAATTCCGCTGACGTTTAAAAATGCTTCGGTACTCTTCCATTGTTCTCGGAATTCCGCTGACATATAAAAATGCTTTGGAAATCTTGCATTGTTCTCGGCATTCCGCTGACGTTTAAAAATGCTTCGGTACTCTTCCATTGTTCTTGGAATTCCGCTGACATATAAAAATGCTTCGGAAATCTTGCATTGTTCTCGGCATTCCGCTGACGTTTAAAAATGCTTCGGAACTCTTCAATTGTTCTCGGAATTCTGCTGAACTTTTAAAATGCTTTGGAACTCTTCCATTGCTCTCGGAATTCTGCTGAAGTTTAAAAATGCTTCGGAACTCTTCTATTGTTCTCGGAATTCTGCTGAAGTTTAAAAATGCTTTGGAACTCTTCCATTGTTCTCTGAATTCCGCTGACGTTTAAAAATGCTTCGGTACTCTTCCTTTGTTCTCGGAATTCCGCTGACATATAAAAATGCTTCGGAAATCTTGCATTGTTCTCGGCATTCCGCTGACGTTTAAAAATGCTTCGGAACTCTTCAATTGTTCTCGGAATTCTGCCGAACTTTTAAAATGCTTTGGAACTCTTCCATTGCTCTCGGAATTCTGCTGAAGTTTAAAAATGCTTCAGAACTCTTCCATTGTTCTCGGAATTCTGCTGTAGTTTAAAAATGCTTCGGAACTCTTCCAATGTTCTCAGAATTCCGCTGACGTTTAAAAATGCTTCGGTACTCTTCCATTGTTCTCGGAATTCCGCTGACATATAAAAATGCTTCGGAAATCTTGCATTGTTCTCGGCATTCCGCTTACGTTTAAAAATGCTTCGGAACTCTTCAATTGTTCTCGGAATTCTGCTGAACTTTTAAAATGCTTTGGAACTCTTCCATTGCTCTCGGAATTCTGCTGAAGTTTAAAAATGCTTCAGAACTCTTACATTGTTCTCGGAATTCTGCTGAAGTTTAAAAATGCTTCGGTACTCTTCCATTGTTCTCGGAATTCGCTGACATATAAAAATGCTTTGGAAATCTTGCATTGTTCTCGGCATTCCGCTGACGTTTAAAAATGCTTCGGAACTCTTCCATTGTTCTCAGAATTCCGCTGACGTTTAAAAATGCTTCGGAAATCTTCCATTGTTTTCAAAATTCCGCTGACGTTTAAAAATGCTTCAGAACTCTTCCATTGTTCTCAGAATTCCGCTGACATTTAAAAATGCTTCGGTACTCTTCCATTGTTCTCGGAATTCCACTGACATATAAAAATGCTTCGGAAATCTTGCATTGTTCTCGGCATTCCGCTGACGTTTAAAAATGCTTCGGAACTCTTCAATTGTTCTCGGAATTCTGCTGAACTTTTAAAATGCTTTGGAACTCTTCCATTGCTCTCGGAATTCTGCTGAAGTTTAAAAATGATTCGGAACTCTTCCATTGTTCTCGGAATTCTGCTGAAGTTTAAAAATGTTTTGGAACTCTTCCATTGTTCTCAGAATTCCGCTGACGTTTAAAAATGCTTCGGAACTCTTCCATTGTTCTCAGAATTCTGCTGACGTTTAAAAATGCTTCGGAACTCTTCCATTGTTCTCAGAATTCTGCTGACGTTTAAAAATGCTTCGGAACTCTTCCATTGTTCTCGAAATTCTGCTGACGTTTAAAAATGCTTCGGAACTCTTCCATTGTTCTCGGAATTCTGCTGACGTTTAAAAATGCTTCGGAACTCTTCCATTGTTCTCAGAATTCAGCTGAAGTTTAAAAATGCTTCGGAACTCTTCCATTGTTCTCGGAATTCTGCTGAAGTTTAAAAATGCTACGTAACTCTTCCATTGTTCTCAGAATTCCGCTGACGTTTAAAAATGCTTCGGAAATCTTCCATTGTTTTCAAAATTCCGCTGACGTTTAAAAATGCTTCAGAACTCTTCCATTGTTCTCGGAATTCCGCTGACATTTAAAAATGCTTTGGAACTCTTCCATTGTTATCGGAATTCCGCTGAAGTTTACAAATGCTTCGGAACACTTCCATTGTTCTCAGAATTCTGCTGACGTTTAAAAATGCTTCGGAACTCTTCCATTGTTCTCGGAATTCTGCTGAAGTTTTAAAATGCATTGGAACTCTTTCATTGTTCTCGGAATTCCACTGACGTTTAAAAATGCTTCGGAACTCTTCCATTGTTCTCGGAATTCCGTTGAAGTTTAAAAATGCTTCGAAACTCTTCCATTGTTCTCGGAATTCTGCTGAAGTTTAAAAATGCTTCGGTACGCTTCCATTGTTCTCGGAATTCCGCTGACATATAAAAATGCTTCGGAAATCTTGCATTGTTCTCGGCATTCCGCTGACGTTTAAAAATGCTTCGGAACTCTTCAATTGTTCTCGGAATTCTGCTGAACTTTTAAAATGCTTTGGAACTCTTCCATTGCTCTCGGAATTCTGCTGAAGTTTAAAAATGCTTCGGAACTCTTCCATTGTTCTCGGAATTCTGCTGAAGTTTAAAAATGCTTCGGAACTCTTCAATTGTTGTCGGAATTCTGCTGAAGTTTAAAAATGCTTCGGAACTCTTCCATTGTTCTCGGAATTCCGTTGAAGTTTAAAAATGCTTCGAAACTCTTCCATTGTTCTCGGAATTCTGCTGAAGTTTAAAAATGCTTCGGAACTCTTCCATTGTTCTCAGAATTCCGCTAACGTTTAAAAATGCTTCGGAAATCTTCCATTGTTTTCAAAATTCCGCTGACGCTTAAAAATGCTTCAGAACTCTTCCATTGTTCTCGGAATTCCGCTGACGTTTAATAATGCTTCGCAACTCTTTCATTGTACTCGGAATTCCGCTAACGTTTAAAAATGCTTCGGAACTCTTCCATTGTTCTCGGAATTCCGTTGAAGTTTAAAAATGCTTCGAAACTCTTCCATTGTTCTGGGAATTCTGCTGAAGTTTAAAAATGCTTCAGAACTCTTCCATTGTTCTCGGAATTCCGCTGACGTTTAATAATGCTTCGCAACTCTTTCATTGTTCTCGGAATTCCGCTGATGTTTAAAAATGCTTCTAAACTCTTCCATTGTTCTCGGAATTCTGCTGAAGTTTAAAAATGCTTCGGAACTCTTCCATTGTTCTCGGAATTCCGCTGACATATAAAAATGCTTCGGAAATCTTGCATTGTTCTCGGCATTCCGCTGACGTATAAAAATGCTTCGGAACTCTTCAATTGTTCTCGGAATTCTGCAGAACTTTTAAAATGCTTTGGAACTCTTCCATTGCTCTCGCAATTCTGTTGACGTTTAAAAATGCTTCGGAACTCTTCCATTGTTCTCAGAATTCCGCTGACGTTTAAAAATGCTTCGGAAATCTTCCATTGTTTTCAAAATTCCGCTGACATATAAAAATGCTTCGGAAATCTTGCATTGTTCTCGGCATTCCGCTGACGTTTAAAAATGCTTCAGAATTCTTCAATTGTTCTCGGAATTCTGCCGAACTTTTAAAATGCTTTGGAACTCTTCCATTGCTCTCGGAATTCTGCTGAAGTTTAAAAATGTTTCGGAACTCTTCCATTGTTCTCGGAATTCTGCTGAAGTTTAAAAATGTTTTGGAACTCTTCCATTGTTCTCAGAATTCCGCTGACGTTTAAAAATGCTTCGGAAATCTTCCATTGTTTTCAAAATTCCGCTGACATATAAAAATGCTTCGGAAATCTTGCATTGTTCTCGGCATTCCGCTGACGTTTAAAAATGCTTCAGAATTCTTCAATTGTTCTCGGAATTCTGCCGAACTTTTAAAATGCTTTGGAACTCTTCCATTGCTCTCGGAATTCTGCTGAAGTTTAAAAATGTTTCGGAACTCTTCCATTGTTCTCGGAATTCTGCTGAAGTTTAAAAATGCTTCGGAACTCTTCCATTGTTCTCGGAATTCCGTTGAAGTTTAAAAATGCTTCAAAACTCTTCCATTGTTCTCGGAATTCTGCTGAAGTTTAAAAATGCTTCGGTACGCTTCCATTGTTCTCGGAATTCCGCTGACATATAAAAATGCTTCGGAAATCTTGCATTGTTCTCGGCATTCCGCTGACGTTTAAAAATGCTTCGGAACTCTTCAATTGTTCTCGGAATTCTGCTGAACTTTTAAAATGCTTTGGAACTCTTCCATTGCTCTCGGAATTCTGCTGAAGTTTAAAAATGCTTCGGAACTCTTCCATTGTTCTCGGAATTCTGCTGAAGTTTAAAAATGCTTCGGAACTCTTCAATTGTTGTCGGAATTCTGCTGAAGTTTAAAAATGCTTCGGAACTCTTCCATTGTTCTCGGAATTCCGTTGAAGTTTAAAAATGCTTCGAAACTCTTCCATTGTTCTCGGAATTCTGCTGAAGTTTAAAAATGCTTCGGAACTCTTCCATTGTTCTCAGAATTCCGCTAACGTTTAAAAATGCTTCGGAAATCTTCCATTGTTTTCAAAATTCCGCTGACGCTTAAAAATGCTTCAGAACTCTTCCATTGTTCTCGGAATTCCGCTGACGTTTAATAATGCTTCGCAACTCTTTCATTGTACTCGGAATTCCGCTAACGTTTAAAAATGCTTCGGAACTCTTCCATTGTTCTCGGAATTCCGTTGAAGTTTAAAAATGCTTCGAAACTCTTCCATTGTTCTGGGAATTCTGCTGAAGTTTAAAAATGCTTCAGAACTCTTCCATTGTTCTCGGAATTCCGCTGACGTTTAATAATGCTTCGCAACTCTTTCATTGTTCTCGGAATTCCGCTGATGTTTAAAAATGCTTCTAAACTCTTCCATTGTTCTCGGAATTCTGCTGAAGTTTAAAAATGCTTCGGAACTCTTCCATTGTTCTCGGAATTCCGCTGACATATAAAAATGCTTCGGAAATCTTGCATTGTTCTCGGCATTCCGCTGACGTATAAAAATGCTTCGGAACTCTTCAATTGTTCTCGGAATTCTGCTGAACTTTTAAAATGCTTTGGAACTCTTCCATTGCTCTCGCAATTCTGTTGACGTTTAAAAATGCTTCGGAACTCTTCCATTGTTCTCGGAATTCTGCTGACGTTTAAAAATGCTTCGGAACTCTTCCATTGTTCTCGGAATTCCGCTGACGTTTAAAAATGCTTCACAACTCTTCCATTGTTCTCGGAATTCCGCTGACGTTTAAAAATGCTTAAAATCTCTTACATTGTTCTCGGAACTCCGCTGAAGTTTAAAAATGCTTCGGAAATCTTCCATTGTTCTCGGAATTCTGCTGAAGTTTAAAAATGCTTCAGAACTCTTCCATTGTTCTCAGAATTCCGCTGACGTTTAAAAATGCTTCGGAAATCTTCCATTGTTTTCAAAATTCCGCTGACGTTTAAAAATGCTTCAGAACTATTCCATTGTTCTCAGAATTCTGCTGACGTTTAATAATGCTTCGGAACTCTTCCATTGTTCTCGGAATTCCGCTGACGTTTAAAAATGCTTCACAACTCTTCCATTGTTCTCGGAATTCCGCTGATGTTTAAAAATGCTTCACAACTCTTCCATTGTTCTCGGAATTCCGCTGACTTTTAAAAATGCTTCGGAAATCTTCCATTGTTTTCAAAATTCCGCTGACACTTAAAAATGCTTCAGAACTCTTCCATTGTTCTCGGAATTCTGCTGACGTTTAATAATGCTTTGCAACTCTTTCATTGTTCTCGGAATTCCACTGACGTTTAAAAATGCTTCGGAACTCATCCATTGTTCTCGGAATTCCGTTGAAGTTTAAAAATGCTTCTAAACTCTTCCATTGTTCTCGAAATTCTGCTGAAGTTTAAAAATGCTTCAGAACTCTTACATTGTTCTCAGAATTCTGCTGATGTTTAAAAATGCTTCGGAACTCTTCCATTGTTCTCAGAATTCAGCTGAAGTTTAAAAATGCTTCGGAACTCTTCCATTGTTCTCGGAATTCTGCTGAAGGTTAAAAATGCTACGTAACTCTTCCATTGTTCTCAGAATTCCGCTGACGTTTAAAAATGCTTCAGAAATCTTCCATTGTTTTCAAAATTCTGCTGACGTTTAAAAATGCTTCAGAACTCTTCCATTGTTCTCGGAATTCCGCTGACGTTTAAAAATGCTTTGGAACTCTTCCATTGTTCTCAGAATTCCGCTGAAGTTTAAAAATGCTTCGGAACTCTTCCATTGTTCTCAGAATTCCGCTGACGTTTAAAAATGCTTCGGTACTCTTCCATTGTTCTCGGAATTCCGCTGACATATAAAAATGCTTTGGAAATCTTGCATTGTTCTCGGCATTCCGCTGACGTTTAAAAATGCTTCGGTACTCTTCCATTGTTCTTGGAATTCCGCTGACATATAAAAATGCTTCGGAAATCTTGCATTGTTCTCGGCATTCCGCTGACGTTTAAAAATGCTTCGGAACTCTTCAATTGTTCTCGGAATTCTGCTGAACTTTTAAAATGCTTTGGAACTCTTCCATTGCTCTCGGAATTCTGCTGAAGTTTAAAAATGCTTCGGAACTCTTCTATTGTTCTCGGAATTCTGCTGAAGTTTAAAAATGCTTTGGAACTCTTCCATTGTTCTCTGAATTCCGCTGACGTTTAAAAATGCTTCGGTACTCTTCCTTTGTTCTCGGAATTCCGCTGACATATAAAAATGCTTCGGAAATCTTGCATTGTTCTCGGCATTCCGCTGACGTTTAAAAATGCTTCGGAACTCTTCAATTGTTCTCGGAATTCTGCCGAACTTTTAAAATGCTTTGGAACTCTTCCATTGCTCTCGGAATTCTGCTGAAGTTTAAAAATGCTTCAGAACTCTTCCATTGTTCTCGGAATTCTGCTGTAGTTTAAAAATGCTTCGGAACTCTTCCATTGTTCTCAGAATTCCGCTGACGTTTAAAAATGCTTCGGTACTCTTCCATTGTTCTCGGAATTCCGCTGACATATAAAAATGCTTCGGAAATCTTGCATTGTTCTCGGCATTCCGCTTACGTTTAAAAATGCTTCGGAACTCTTCAATTGTTCTCGGAATTCTGCTGAACTTTTAAAATGCTTTGGAACTCTTCCATTGCTCTCGGAATTCTGCTGAAGTTTAAAAATGCTTCAGAACTCTTACATTGTTCTCGGAATTCTGCTGAAGTTTAAAAATGCTTCGGTACTCTTCCATTGTTCTCGGAATTCCGCTGACATATAAAAATGCTTTGGAAATCTTGCATTGTTCTCGGCATTCCGCTGACGTTTAAAAATGCTTCGGAACTCTTCCATTGTTCTCAGAATTCCGCTGACGTTTAAAAATGCTTCAGAACTCTTCCATTGTTCTCAGAATTCCGCTGACATTTAAAAATGCTTCGGTACTCTTCCATTGTTCTCGGAATTCCACTGACATATAAAAATGCTTCGGAAATCTTGCATTGTTCTCGGCATTCCGCTGACGTTTAAAAATGCTTCGGAACTCTTCAATTGTTCTCGGAATTCTGCTGAACTTTTAAAATGCTTTGGAACTCTTCCATTGCTCTCGCAATTCTGTTGACGTTTAAAAATGCTTCGGAACTCTTCCATTGTTCTCGGAATTCTGCTGACGTTTAAAAATGCTTCGGAACTCTTCCATTGTTCTCGGAATTCCGCTGACGTTTAAAAATGCTTCACAACTCTTCCATTGTTCTCGGAATTCCGCTGACGTTTAAAAATGCTTAAAATCTCTTACATTGTTCTCGGAACTCCGCTGAAGTTTAAAAATGCTTCGGAAATCTTCCATTGTTCTCGGAATTCTGCTGAAGTTTAAAAATGCTTCGGTACTCTTCCATTGTTCTCGGAATTCCACTGACATATAAAAATGCTTCGGAAATCTTGCATTGTTCTCGGCATTCCGCTGACGTTTAAAAATGCTTCGGAACTCTTCAATTGTTCTCGGAATTCTGCTGAACTTTTAAAATGCTTTGGAACTCTTCCATTGCTCTCGGAATTCTGCTGAAGTTTAAAAATGATTCGGAACTCTTCCATTGTTCTCGGAATTCTGCTGAAGTTTAAAAATGTTTTGGAACTCTTCCATTGTTCTCAGAATTCCGCTGACGTTTAAAAATGCTTCGGAAATCTTCCATTGTTTTCAAAATTCCGCTGACATATAAAAATGCTTCGGAAATCTTGCATTGTTCTCGGCATTCCGCTGACGTTTAAAAATGCTTCATAATTCTTCAATTGTTCTCGGAATTCTGCCGAACTTTTAAAATGCTTTGGAACTCTTCCATTGCTCTCGGAATTCTGCTGAAGTTTAAAAATGTTTCGGAACTCTTCCATTGTTCTCGGAATTCTGCTGAAGTTTAAAAATGCTTCGGAACTCTTCCATTGTTCTCGGAATTCCGTTGAAGTTTAAAAATGCTTCAAAACTCTTCCATTGTTCTCGGAATTCTGCTGAAGTTTAAAAATGCTTCGGTACGCTTCCATTGTTCTCGGAATTCCGCTGACATATAAAAATGCTTCGGAAATCTTGCATTGTTCTCGGCATTCCGCTGACGTTTAAAAATGCTTCGGAACTCTTCAATTGTTCTCGGAATTCTGCTGAACTTTTAAAATGCTTTGGAACTCTTCCATTGCTCTCGGAATTCTGCTGAAGTTTAAAAATGCTTCGGAACTCTTCCATTGTTCTCGGAATTCTGCTGAAGTTTAAAAATGCTTCGGAACTCTTCAATTGTTGTCGGAATTCTGCTGAAGTTTAAAAATGCTTCGGAACTCTTCCATTGTTCTCGGAATTCCGTTGAAGTTTAAAAATGCTTCGAAACTCTTCCATTGTTCTCGGAATTCTGCTGAAGTTTAAAAATGCTTCGGAACTCTTCCATTGTTCTCAGAATTCCGCTAACGTTTAAAAATGCTTCGGAAATCTTCCATTGTTTTCAAAATTCCGCTGACGCTTAAAAATGCTTCAGAACTCTTCCATTGTTCTCGGAATTCCGCTGACGTTTAATAATGCTTCGCAACTCTTTCATTGTACTCGGAATTCCGCTAACGTTTAAAAATGCTTCGGAACTCTTCCATTGTTCTCGGAATTCCGTTGAAGTTTAAAAATGCTTCGAAACTCTTCCATTGTTCTGGGAATTCTGCTGAAGTTTAAAAAT
This sequence comes from Phyllobates terribilis, assembly GCF_046119375.1. Taxonomy (NCBI): domain Eukaryota; kingdom Metazoa; phylum Chordata; class Amphibia; order Anura; family Dendrobatidae; genus Phyllobates; species Phyllobates terribilis. The sequence continues at coordinate 19,540,957 of NW_027362782.1, forward strand.
GCTTCAGAACTCTTCCATTGTTCTCGGAATTCCGCTGACGTTTAATAATGCTTCGCAACTCTTTCATTGTTCTCGGAATTCCGCTGATGTTTAAAAATGCTTCTAAACTCTTCCATTGTTCTCGGAATTCTGCTGAAGTTTAAAAATGCTTCGGAACTCTTCCATTGTTCTCGGAATTCCGCTGACATATAAAAATGCTTCGGAAATCTTGCATTGTTCTCGGCATTCCGCTGACGTATAAAAATGCTTCGGAACTCTTCAATTGTTCTCGGAATTCTGCTGAACTTTTAAAATGCTTTGGAACTCTTCCATTGCTCTCGCAATTCTGTTGACGTTTAAAAATGCTTCGGAACTCTTCCATTGTTCTCGGAATTCTGCTGACGTTTAAAAATGCTTCGGAACTCTTCCATTGTTCTCGGAATTCCGCTGACGTTTAAAAATGCTTCACAACTCTTCCATTGTTCTCGGAATTCCGCTGACGTTTAAAAATGCTTAAAATCTCTTACATTGTTCTCGGAACTCCGCTGAAGTTTAAAAATGCTTCGGAAATCTTCCATTGTTCTCGGAATTCTGCTGAAGTTTAAAAATGCTTCAGAACTCTTCCATTGTTCTCAGAATTCCGCTGACGTTTAAAAATGCTTCGGAAATCTTCCATTGTTTTCAAAATTCCGCTGACGTTTAAAAATGCTTCAGAACTATTCCATTGTTCTCAGAATTCTGCTGACGTTTAATAATGCTTCGGAACTCTTCCATTGTTCTCGGAATTCCGCTGACGTTTAAAAATGCTTCACAACTCTTCCATTGTTCTCGGAATTCCGCTGATGTTTAAAAATGCTTCACAACTCTTCCATTGTTCTCGGAATTCCGCTGACTTTTAAAAATGCTTCGGAAATCTTCCATTGTTTTCAAAATTCCGCTGACACTTAAAAATGCTTCAGAACTCTTCCATTGTTCTCGGAATTCTGCTGACGTTTAATAATGCTTTGCAACTCTTTCATTGTTCTCGGAATTCCACTGACGTTTAAAAATGCTTCGGAACTCATCCATTGTTCTCGGAATTCCGTTGAAGTTTAAAAATGCTTCTAAACTCTTCCATTGTTCTCGAAATTCTGCTGAAGTTTAAAAATGCTTCAGAACTCTTACATTGTTCTCAGAATTCTGCTGATGTTTAAAAATGCTTCGGAACTCTTCCATTGTTCTCAGAATTCAGCTGAAGTTTAAAAATGCTTCGGAACTCTTCCATTGTTCTCGGAATTCTGCTGAAGGTTAAAAATGCTACGTAACTCTTCCATTGTTCTCAGAATTCCGCTGACGTTTAAAAATGCTTCAGAAATCTTCCATTGTTTTCAAAATTCTGCTGACGTTTAAAAATGCTTCAGAACTCTTCCATTGTTCTCGGAATTCCGCTGACGTTTAAAAATGCTTTGGAACTCTTCCATTGTTCTCAGAATTCCGCTGAAGTTTAAAAATGCTTCGGAACTCTTCCATTGTTCTCAGAATTCCGCTGACGTTTAAAAATGCTTCGGTACTCTTCCATTGTTCTCGGAATTCCGCTGACATATAAAAATGCTTTGGAAATCTTGCATTGTTCTCGGCATTCCGCTGACGTTTAAAAATGCTTCGGTACTCTTCCATTGTTCTTGGAATTCCGCTGACATATAAAAATGCTTCGGAAATCTTGCATTGTTCTCGGCATTCCGCTGACGTTTAAAAATGCTTCGGAACTCTTCAATTGTTCTCGGAATTCTGCTGAACTTTTAAAATGCTTTGGAACTCTTCCATTGCTCTCGGAATTCTGCTGAAGTTTAAAAATGCTTCGGAACTCTTCTATTGTTCTCGGAATTCTGCTGAAGTTTAAAAATGCTTTGGAACTCTTCCATTGTTCTCTGAATTCCGCTGACGTTTAAAAATGCTTCGGTACTCTTCCTTTGTTCTCGGAATTCCGCTGACATATAAAAATGCTTCGGAAATCTTGCATTGTTCTCGGCATTCCGCTGACGTTTAAAAATGCTTCGGAACTCTTCAATTGTTCTCGGAATTCTGCCGAACTTTTAAAATGCTTTGGAACTCTTCCATTGCTCTCGGAATTCTGCTGAAGTTTAAAAATGCTTCAGAACTCTTCCATTGTTCTCGGAATTCTGCTGTAGTTTAAAAATGCTTCGGAACTCTTCCATTGTTCTCAGAATTCCGCTGACGTTTAAAAATGCTTCGGTACTCTTCCATTGTTCTCGGAATTCCGCTGACATATAAAAATGCTTCGGAAATCTTGCATTGTTCTCGGCATTCCGCTTACGTTTAAAAATGCTTCGGAACTCTTCAATTGTTCTCGGAATTCTGCTGAACTTTTAAAATGCTTTGGAACTCTTCCATTGCTCTCGGAATTCTGCTGAAGTTTAAAAATGCTTCAGAACTCTTACATTGTTCTCGGAATTCTGCTGAAGTTTAAAAATGCTTCGGTACTCTTCCATTGTTCTCGGAATTCCGCTGACATATAAAAATGCTTTGGAAATCTTGCATTGTTCTCGGCATTCCGCTGACGTTTAAAAATGCTTCGGAACTCTTCCATTGTTCTCAGAATTCCGCTGACGTTTAAAAATGCTTCGGAAATCTTCCATTGTTTTCAAAATTCCGCTGACGTTTAAAAATGCTTCAGAACTCTTCCATTGTTCTCAGAATTCCGCTGACATTTAAAAATGCTTCGGTACTCTTCCATTGTTCTCGGAATTCCACTGACATATAAAAATGCTTCGGAAATCTTGCATTGTTCTCGGCATTCCGCTGACGTTTAAAAATGCTTCGGAACTCTTCAATTGTTCTCGGAATTCTGCTGAACTTTTAAAATGCTTTGGAACTCTTCCATTGCTCTCGCAATTCTGTTGACGTTTAAAAATGCTTCGGAACTCTTCCATTGTTCTCGGAATTCTGCTGACGTTTAAAAATGCTTCGGAACTCTTCCATTGTTCTCGGAATTCCGCTGACGTTTAAAAATGCTTCACAACTCTTCCATTGTTCTCGGAATTCCGCTGACGTTTAAAAATGCTTAAAATCTCTTACATTGTTCTCGGAACTCCGCTGAAGTTTAAAAATGCTTCGGAAATCTTCCATTGTTCTCGGAATTCTGCTGAAGTTTAAAAATGCTTCAGAACTCTTCCATTGTTCTCAGAATTCCGCTGACGTTTAAAAATGCTTCGGAAATCTTCCATTGTTTTCAAAATTCCGCTGACGTTTAAAAATGCTTCAGAACTATTCCATTGTTCTCAGAATTCTGCTGACGTTTAATAATGCTTCGGAACTCTTCCATTGTTCTCGGAATTCCGCTGACGTTTAAAAATGCTTCACAACTCTTCCATTGTTCTCGGAATTCCGCTGATGTTTAAAAATGCTTCACAACTCTTCCATTGTTCTCGGAATTCCGCTGACTTTTAAAAATGCTTCGGAAATCTTCCATTGTTTTCAAAATTCCGCTGACACTTAAAAATGCTTCAGAACTCTTCCATTGTTCTCGGAATTCTGCTGACGTTTAATAATGCTTTGCAACTCTTTCATTGTTCTCGGAATTCCACTGACGTTTAAAAATGCTTCGGAACTCATCCATTGTTCTCGGAATTCCGTTGAAGTTTAAAAATGCTTCTAAACTCTTCCATTGTTCTCGAAATTCTGCTGAAGTTTAAAAATGCTTCAGAACTCTTACATTGTTCTCAGAATTCTGCTGATGTTTAAAAATGCTTCGGAACTCTTCCATTGTTCTCAGAATTCAGCTGAAGTTTAAAAATGCTTCGGAACTCTTCCATTGTTCTCGGAATTCTGCTGAAGGTTAAAAATGCTACGTAACTCTTCCATTGTTCTCAGAATTCCGCTGACGTTTAAAAATGCTTCAGAAATCTTCCATTGTTTTCAAAATTCTGCTGACGTTTAAAAATGCTTCAGAACTCTTCCATTGTTCTCGGAATTCCGCTGACGTTTAAAAATGCTTTGGAACTCTTCCATTGTTCTCAGAATTCCGCTGAAGTTTAAAAATGCTTCGGAACTCTTCCATTGTTCTCAGAATTCCGCTGACGTTTAAAAATGCTTCGGTACTCTTCCATTGTTCTCGGAATTCCGCTGACATATAAAAATGCTTTGGAAATCTTGCATTGTTCTCGGCATTCCGCTGACGTTTAAAAATGCTTCGGTACTCTTCCATTGTTCTTGGAATTCCGCTGACATATAAAAATGCTTCGGAAATCTTGCATTGTTCTCGGCATTCCGCTGACGTTTAAAAATGCTTCGGAACTCTTCAATTGTTCTCGGAATTCTGCTGAACTTTTAAAATGCTTTGGAACTCTTCCATTGCTCTCGGAATTCTGCTGAAGTTTAAAAATGCTTCGGAACTCTTCTATTGTTCTCGGAATTCTGCTGAAGTTTAAAAATGCTTTGGAACTCTTCCATTGTTCTCTGAATTCCGCTGACGTTTAAAAATGCTTCGGTACTCTTCCTTTGTTCTCGGAATTCCGCTGACATATAAAAATGCTTCGGAAATCTTGCATTGTTCTCGGCATTCCGCTGACGTTTAAAAATGCTTCGGAACTCTTCAATTGTTCTCGGAATTCTGCCGAACTTTTAAAATGCTTTGGAACTCTTCCATTGCTCTCGGAATTCTGCTGAAGTTTAAAAATGCTTCAGAACTCTTCCATTGTTCTCGGAATTCTGCTGTAGTTTAAAAATGCTTCGGAACTCTTCCATTGTTCTCAGAATTCCGCTGACGTTTAAAAATGCTTCGGTACTCTTCCATTGTTCTCGGAATTCCGCTGACATATAAAAATGCTTCGGAAATCTTGCATTGTTCTCGGCATTCCGCTTACGTTTAAAAATGCTTCGGAACTCTTCAATTGTTCTCGGAATTCTGCTGAACTTTTAAAATGCTTTGGAACTCTTCCATTGCTCTCGGAATTCTGCTGAAGTTTAAAAATGCTTCAGAACTCTTACATTGTTCTCGGAATTCTGCTGAAGTTTAAAAATGCTTCGGTACTCTTCCATTGTTCTCGGAATTCCGCTGACATATAAAAATGCTTTGGAAATCTTGCATTGTTCTCGGCATTCCGCTGACGTTTAAAAATGCTTCGGAACTCTTCCATTGTTCTCAGAATTCCGCTGACGTTTAAAAATGCTTCGGAAATCTTCCATTGTTTTCAAAATTCCGCTGACGTTTAAAAATGCTTCAGAACTCTTCCATTGTTCTCAGAATTCCGCTGACATTTAAAAATGCTTCGGTACTCTTCCATTGTTCTCGGAATTCCACTGACATATAAAAATGCTTCGGAAATCTTGCATTGTTCTCGGCATTCCGCTGACGATTAAAAATGCTTCGGAACTCTTCAATTGTTCTCGGAATTCTGCTGAACTTTTAAAATGCTTTGGAACTCTTCCATTGCTCTCGGAATTCTGCTGAAGTTTAAAAATGATTCGGAACTCTTCCATTGTTCTCGGAATTCTGCTGAAGTTTAAAAATGTTTTGGAACTCTTCCATTGTTCTCAGAATTCCGCTGACGTTTAAAAATGCTTCGGAAATCTTCCATTGTTTTCAAAATTCCGCTGACATATAAAAATGCTTCGGAAATCTTGCATTGTTCTCGTCATTCCGCTGACGTTTAAAAATGCTTCAGAATTCTTCAATTGTTCTCGGAATTCTGCTGAACTTTTAAAATGCTTTGGAACTCTTCCATTGCTCTCGGAATTCTGCTGAAGTTTAAAAATGTTTCGGAACTCTTCCATTGTTCTCGGAATTCTGCTGAAGTTTAAAAATGCTTCGGAACTCTTCCATTGTTCTCGGAATTCCGTTGAAGTTTAAAAATGCTTCAAAACTCTTCCATTGTTCTCGGAATTCTGCTGAAGTTTAAAAATGCTTCAGAACTCTTCCATTGTTCTCAGAATTCCGCTAACGTTTAAAAATGCTTCGGAAATCTTCCATTGTTTTCAAAATTCCGCTGACGTTTAAAAATGCTTCAGAACTCTTCCATTGTTCTCGGAATTCCGCTGACATTTAAAAATGCTTTGGAACTCTTCCATTGTTCTCAGAATTCTGCTGACGTTTAAAAATGCTTCGGAACTCTTCCATTGTTCTCGGAATTCCGTTGAAGTTTAAAAATGCTTCGAAACTCTTCCATTGTTCTCGGAATTCTGCTGAAGTTTAAAAATGCTTCGGAACTCTTCCATTGTTCTCGGCATTCCGCTGACGTTTAAAAATGCTTTGGTACTCTTCCATTGTTCTTGGAATTCCGCTGACATATAAAAATGCTTCGGAAATCTTGCATTGTTCTCGGCATTCCGCTGACGTTTAAAAATGCTTCGGAACTCTTCAATTGTTCTCGGAATTCTGCCGAACTTTTAAAATGCTTTGGAACTCTTCCATTGCTCTCGGAATTCTGCTGAAGTTTAAAAATGCTTCAGAACTCTTCCATAGTTCTCAGAATTCCGCTGACGTTTAAAAATGCTTCGGTACTCTTCCATTGTTCTCGGAATTCCACTGACATATAAAAATGCTTCGGAAATCTTGCATTGTTCTCGGCATTCCGCTGACGTTTAAAAATGCTTCGGAACTCTTCAATTGTTCTCGGAATTCTGCTGAACTTTTAAAATGCTTTGGAACTCTTCCATTGCTCTCGGAATTCTGCTGAAGTTTAAAAATGCTTCGGAACTCTTCCATTGTTCTCGGAATTCTGCTGAAGTTTAAAAATGTTTTGGAACTCTTCCATTGTTCTCAGAATTCCGCTGACGTTTAAAAATGCTTCGGAACTCTTCTATTGTTCTCGGAATTCTGCTGAAGTTTAAAAATGCTTTGGAACTCTTCCATTGTTCTCAGAATTCCGCTGACGTTTAAAAATGCTTCGGAAATCTTCCATTGTTTTCAAAATTCCGCTGACATATAAAAATGCTTCGGAAATCTTGCATTGTTCTCGTCATTCCGCTGACGTTTAAAAATGCTTCAGAATTCTTCAATTGTTCTCGGAATTCTGCCGAACTTTTAAAATGCTTTGGAACTCTTCCATTGCTCTCGGAATTCTGCTGAAGTTTAAAAATGTTTCGGAACTCTTCCATTGTTCTCGGAATTCTGCTGAAGTTTAAAAATGCTTCGGAACTCTTCCATTGTTCTCGGAATTCCGTTGAAGTTTAAAAATGCTTCAAAACTCTTCCATTGTTCTCGGAATTCTGCTGAAGTTTAAAAATGCTTCAGAACTCTTCCATTGTTCTCAGAATTCCGCTAACGTTTAAAAATGCTTCGGAAATCTTCCATTGTTTTCAAAATTCCGCTGACGTTTAAAAATGCTTCAGAACTCTTCCATTGTTCTCGGAATTCCGCTGACATTTAAAAATGCTTTGGAACTCTTCCATTGTTCTCAGAATTCTGCTGACGTTTAAAAATGCTTCGGAACTCTTCCATTGTTCTCGGAATTCCGTTGAAGTTTAAAAATGCTTCGAAACTCTTCCATTGTTCTCGGAATTCTGCTGAAGTTTAAAAATGCTTCGGAACTCTTCCATTGTTCTCGGCATTCCGCTGACGTTTAAAAATGCTTTGGTACTCTTCCATTGTTCTTGGAATTCCGCTGACATATAAAAATGCTTCGGAAATCTTGCATTGTTCTCGGCATTCCGCTGACGTTTAAAAATGCTTCGGAACTCTTCAATTGTTCTCGGAATTCTGCCGAACTTTTAAAATGCTTTGGAACTCTTCCATTGCTCTCGGAATTCTGCTGAAGTTTAAAAATGCTTCAGAACTCTTCCATAGTTCTCAGAATTCCGCTGACGTTTAAAAATGCTTCGGTACTCTTCCATTGTTCTCGGAATTCCACTGACATATAAAAATGCTTCGGAAATCTTGCATTGTTCTCGGCATTCCGCTGACGTTTAAAAATGCTTCGGAACTCTTCAATTGTTCTCGGAATTCTGCTGAACTTTTAAAATGCTTTGGAACTCTTCCATTGCTCTCGGAATTCTGCTGAAGTTTAAAAATGCTTCGGAACTCTTCCATTGTTCTCGGAATTCTGCTGAAGTTTAAAAATGTTTTGGAACTCTTCCATTGTTCTCAGAATTCCGCTGACGTTTAAAAATGCTTCGGAACTCTTCTATTGTTCTCGGAATTCTGCTGAAGTTTAAAAATGCTTTGGAACTCTTCCATTGTTCTCTGAATTCCGCTGACGTTTAAAAATGCTTCGGTACTCTTCCTTTGTTCTCGGAATTCCGCTGACATATAAAAATGCTTCGGAAATCTTGCATTGTTCTCGGCATTCCGCTGACGTTTAAAAATGCTTCGGAACTCTTCAATTGTTCTTGGAATTCTGCCGAACTTTTAAAATGCTTTGGAACTCTTCCATTGCTCTCGGAATTCTGCTGAAGTTTAAAAATGCTTCAGAACTCTTCCATTGTTCTCGGAATTCTGCTGTAGTTTAAAAATGCTTCGGAACTCTTCCATTGTTCTCAGAATTCCGCTGACGTTTAAAAATGCTTCGGAAATCTTCCATTGTTTTCAAAATTCCGCTGACGTTTAAAAATGCTTCAGAACTCTTCCATTGTTCTCGGAATTCCGCTGACGTTTTAAAATGCTTCGGTACTCTTCCATTGTTCTCGGAATTCCGCTGACATATAAAAATGCTTTGGAAATCTTGCATTGTTCTCGGCATTCCGCTGACGTTTAAAAATGCTTCGGAACTCTTCCATTGTTCTCGGAATTCCGTTGAAGTTTAAAAATGCTTCGAAACTCTTCCATTGTTCTCGGAATTCTGCTGAAGTTTAAAAATGCTTCGGAACTCTTCCATTGTTCTCGGAATTCCGCTGACGTTTAATAATGCTTCGGAACTCTTCAATTGTTCTCGGAATTCTGCTGAACTTTTAAAATGCTTTGGAACTCTTCCATTGCTCTCGGAATTCTGCTGAAGTTTAAAAATGCTTCGGAACTCTTCCATTGTTCTCAGAATTCTGCTGACGTTTAAAAATACTTCGGAAATCTTCCATTGTTTTCAAAATTCCGCTGACGTTTAAAAATGCTTCAGAACTCTTCCATTGTTCTCGGAATTCCGCTGATGTTTAAAAATGCTTTGGAACTCTTCCATTGTTCTCAGAATTCCGCTGAAGTTTAAAAATGCTTCGGAACTCTTCCATTGTTCTCAGAATTCCGCTGACGTTTAAAAATGCTTCGGTACTCTTCCATTGTTCTCGGAATTCTGCTGAAGTTTAAAAATGCTTCAGAACTCTTCCATTGTTCTCAGAATTCCGCTGACGTTTAAAAATGCTTCGGAAATCTTCCATTGTTTTCAAAATTCCGCTGACGTTTAAAAATGCTTCAGAACTATTCCATTGTTCTCAGAATTCTGCTGACGTTTAATAATGCTTCGGAACTCTTCCATTGTTCTCGGAATTCCGCTGACGTTTAAAAATGCTTCACAACTCTTCCATTGTTCTCGGAATTCCGCTGATGTTTAAAAATGCTTCACAACTCTTCCATTGTTCTCGGAATTCCGCTGACTTTTAAAAATGCTTCGGAAATCTTCCATTGTTTTCAAAATTCCGCTGACACTTAAAAATGCTTCAGAACTCTTCCATTGTTCTCGGAATTCTGCTGACGTTTAATAATGCTTTGCAACTCTTTCATTGTTCTCGGAATTCCACTGACGTTTAAAAATGCTTCGGAACTCATCCATTGTTCTCGGAATTCCGTTGAAGTTTAAAAATGCTTCTAAACTCTTCCATTGTTCTCGAAATTCTGCTGAAGTTTAAAAATGCTTCAGAACTCTTACATTGTTCTCAGAATTCTGCTGATGTTTAAAAATGCTTCGGAACTCTTCCATTGTTCTCAGAATTCAGCTGAAGTTTAAAAATGCTTCGGAACTCTTCCATTGTTCTCGGAATTCTGCTGAAGGTTAAAAATGCTACGTAACTCTTCCATTGTTCTCAGAATTCCGCTGACGTTTAAAAATGCTTCAGAAATCTTCCATTGTTTTCAAAATTCTGCTGACGTTTAAAAATGCTTCAGAACTCTTCCATTGTTCTCGGAATTCCGCTGACGTTTAAAAATGCTTTGGAACTCTTCCATTGTACTCAGAATTCCGCTGAAGTTTAAAAATGCTTCGGAACTCTTCCATTGTTCTCAGAATTCCGCTGACGTTTAAAAATGCTTCGGTACTCTTCCATTGTTCTCGGAATTCCGCTGACATATAAAAATGCTTTGGAAATCTTGCATTGTTCTCGGCATTCCGCTGACGTTTAAAAATGCTTCGGTACTCTTCCATTGTTCTTGGAATTCCGCTGACATATAAAAATGCTTCGGAAATCTTGCATTGTTCTCGGCATTCCGCTGACGTTTAAAAATGCTTCGGAACTCTTCAATTGTTCTCGGAATTCTGCTGAACTTTTAAAATGCTTTGGAACTCTTCCATTGCTCTCGGAATTCTGCTGAAGTTTAAAAATGCTTCGGAACTCTTCTATTGTTCTCGGAATTCTGCTGAAGTTTAAAAATGCTTTGGAACTCTTCCATTGTTCTCTGAATTCCGCTGACGTTTAAAAATGCTTCGGTACTCTTCCTTTGTTCTCGGAATTCCGCTGACATATAAAAATGCTTCGGAAATCTTGCATTGTTCTCGGCATTCCGCTGACGTTTAAAAATGCTTCGGAACTCTTCAATTGTTCTCGGAATTCTGCCGAACTTTTAAAATGCTTTGGAACTCTTCCATTGCTCTCGGAATTCTGCTGAAGTTTAAAAATGCTTCAGAACTCTTCCATTGTTCTCGGAATTCTGCTGTAGTTTAAAAATGCTTCGGAACTCTTCCATTGTTCTCAGAATTCCGCTGACGTTTAAAAATGCTTCGGTACTCTTCCATTGTTCTCGGAATTCCGCTGACATATAAAAATGCTTCGGAAATCTTGCATTGTTCTCGGCATTCCGCTTACTTTTAAAAATGCTTCGGAACTCTTCAATTGTTCTCGGAATTCTGCTGAACTTTTAAAATGCTTTGGAACTCTTCCATTGCTCTCGGAATTCTGCTGAAGTTTAAAAATGCTTCAGAACTCTTACATTGTTCTCGGAATTCTGCTGAAGTTTAAAAATGCTTCGGTACTCTTCCATTGTTCTCGGAATTCCGCTGACATATAAAAATGCTTTGGAAATCTTGCATTGTTCTCGGCATTCCGCTGACGTTTAAAAATGCTTCGGAACTCTTCCATTGTTCTCAGAATTCCGCTGACGTTTAAAAATGCTTCGGAAATCTTCCATTGTTTTCAAAATTCCGCTGACGTTTAAAAATGCTTCAGAACTCTTCCATTGTTCTCAGAATTCCGCTGACATTTAAAAATGCTTCGGTACTCTTCCATTGTTCTCGGAATTCCACTGACATATAAAAATGCTTCGGAAATCTTGCATTGTTCTCGGCATTCCGCTGACGTTTAAAAATGCTTCGGAACTCTTCAATTGTTCTCGGAATTCTGCTGAACTTTTAAAATGCTTTGGAACTCTTCCATTGCTCTCGGAATTCTGCTGAAGTTTAAAAATGATTCGGAACTCTTCCATTGTTCTCGGAATTCTGCTGAAGTTTAAAAATGTTTTGGAACTCTTCCATTGTTCTCAGAATTCCGCTGACGTTTAAAAATGCTTCGGAAATCTTCCATTGTTTTCAAAATTCCGCTGACATATAAAAATGCTTCGGAAATCTTGCATTGTTCTCGGCATTCCGCTGACGTTTAAAAATGCTTCAGAATTCTTCAATTGTTCTCGGAATTCTGCCGAACTTTTAAAATGCTTTGGAACTCTTCCATTGCTCTCGGAATTCTGCTGAAGTTTAAAAATGTTTCGGAACTCTTCCATTGTTCTCGGAATTCTGCTGAAGTTTAAAAATGCTTCGGAACTCTTCCATTGTTCTCGGAATTCCGTTGAAGTTTAAAAATGCTTCAAAACTCTTCCATTGTTCTCGGAATTCTGCTGAAGTTTAAAAATGCTTCGGTACGCTTCCATTGTTCTCGGAATTCCGCTGACATATAAAAATGCTTCGGAAATCTTGCATTGTTCTCGGCATTCCGCTGACGTTTAAAAATGCTTCGGAACTCTTCAATTGTTCTCGGAATTCTGCTGAACTTTTAAAATGCTTTGGAACTCTTCCATTGCTCTCGGAATTCTGCTGAAGTTTAAAAATGCTTCGGAACTCTTCCATTGTTCTCGGAATTCTGCTGAAGTTTAAAAATGCTTCGGAACTCTTCAATTGTTGTCGGAATTCTGCTGAAGTTTAAAAATGCTTCGGAACTCTTCCATTGTTCTCGGAATTCCGTTGAAGTTTAAAAATGCTTCGAAACTCTTCCATTGTTCTCGGAATTCTGCTGAAGTTTAAAAATGCTTCGGAACTCTTCCATTGTTCTCAGAATTCCGCTAACGTTTAAAAATGCTTCGGAAATCTTCCATTGTTTTCAAAATTCCGCTGACGCTTAAAAATGCTTCAGAACTCTTCCATTGTTCTCGGAATTCCGCTGACGTTTAATAATGCTTCGCAACTCTTTCATTGTACTCGGAATTCCGCTAACGTTTAAAAATGCTTCGGAACTCTTCCATTGTTCTCGGAATTCCGTTGAAGTTTAAAAATGCTTCGAAACTCTTCCATTGTTCTGGGAATTCTGCTGAAGTTTAAAAATGCTTCAGAACTCTTCCATTGTTCTCGGAATTCCGCTGACGTTTAATAATGCTTCGCAACTCTTTCATTGTTCTCGGAATTCCGCTGATGTTTAAAAATGCTTCTAAACTCTTCCATTGTTCTCGGAATTCTGCTGAAGTTTAAAAATGCTTCGGAACTCTTCCATTGTTCTCGGAATTCCGCTGACATATAAAAATGCTTCGGAAATCTTGCATTGTTCTCGGCATTCCGCTGACGTATAAAAATGCTTCGGAACTCTTCAATTGTTCTCGGAATTCTGCTGAACTTTTAAAATGCTTTGGAACTCTTCCATTGCTCTCGCAATTCTGTTGACGTTTAAAAATGCTTCGGAACTCTTCCATTGTTCTCGGAATTCTGCTGACGTTTAAAAATGCTTCGGAACTCTTCCATTGTTCTCGGAATTCCGCTGACGTTTAAAAATGCTTCACAACTCTTCCATTGTTCTCGGAATTCCGCTGACGTTTAAAAATGCTTAAAATCTCTTACATTGTTCTCGGAACTCCGCTGAAGTTTAAAAATGCTTCGGAAATCTTCCATTGTTCTCGGAATTCTGCTGAAGTTTAAAAATGCTTCAGAACTCTTCCATTGTTCTCAGAATTCCGCTGACGTTTAAAAATGCTTCGGAAATCTTCCATTGTTTTCAAAATTCCGCTGACGTTTAAAAATGCTTCAGAACTATTCCATTGTTCTCAGAATTCTGCTGACGTTTAATAATGCTTCGGAACTCTTCCATTGTTCTCGGAATTCCGCTGACGTTTAAAAATGCTTCACAACTCTTCCATTGTTCTCGGAATTCCGCTGATGTTTAAAAATGCTTCACAACTCTTCCATTGTTCTCGGAATTCCGCTGACTTTTAAAAATGCTTCGGAAATCTTCCATTGTTTTCAAAATTCCGCTGACACTTAAAAATGCTTCAGAACTCTTCCATTGTTCTCGGAATTCTGCTGACGTTTAATAATGCTTTGCAACTCTTTCATTGTTCTCGGAATTCCACTGACGTTTAAAAATGCTTCGGAACTCATCCATTGTTCTCGGAATTCCGTTGAAGTTTAAAAATGCTTCTAAACTCTTCCATTGTTCTCGAAATTCTGCTGAAGTTTAAAAATGCTTCAGAACTCTTACATTGTTCTCAGAATTCTGCTGATGTTTAAAAATGCTTCGGAACTCTTCCATTGTTCTCAGAATTCAGCTGAAGTTTAAAAATGCTTCGGAACTCTTCCATTGTTCTCGGAATTCTGCTGAAGGTTAAAAATGCTACGTAACTCTTCCATTGTTCTCAGAATTCCGCTGACGTTTAAAAATGCTTCAGAAATCTTCCATTGTTTTCAAAATTCTGCTGACGTTTAAAAATGCTTCAGAACTCTTCCATTGTTCTCGGAATTCCGCTGACGTTTAAAAATGCTTTGGAACTCTTCCATTGTTCTCAGAATTCCGCTGAAGTTTAAAAATGCTTCGGAACTCTTCCATTGTTCTCAGAATTCCGCTGACGTTTAAAAATGCTTCGGTACTCTTCCATTGTTCTCGGAATTCCGCTGACATATAAAAATGCTTTGGAAATCTTGCATTGTTCTCGGCATTCCGCTGACGTTTAAAAATGCTTCGGTACTCTTCCATTGTTCTTGGAATTCCGCTGACATATAAAAATGCTTCGGAAATCTTGCATTGTTCTCGGCATTCCGCTGACGTTTAAAAATGCTTCGGAACTCTTCAATTGTTCTCGGAATTCTGCTGAACTTTTAAAATGCTTTGGAACTCTTCCATTGCTCTCGGAATTCTGCTGAAGTTTAAAAATGCTTCGGAACTCTTCTATTGTTCTCGGAATTCTGCTGAAGTTTAAAAATGCTTTGGAACTCTTCCATTGTTCTCTGAATTCCGCTGACGTTTAAAAATGCTTCGGTACTCTTCCTTTGTTCTCGGAATTCCGATGACATATAAAAATGCTTCGGAAATCTTGCATTGTTCTCGGCATTCCGCTGACGTTTAAAAATGCTTCGGAACTCTTCAATTGTTCTCGGAATTCTGCCGAACTTTTAAAATGCTTTGGAACTCTTCCATTGCTCTCGGAATTCTGCTGAAGTTTAAAAATGCTTCAGAACTCTTCCATTGTTCTCGGAATTCTGCTGTAGTTTAAAAATGCTTCGGAACTCTTCCATTGTTCTCAGAATTCCGCTGACGTTTAAAAATGCTTCGGTACTCTTCCATTGTTCTCGGAATTCCGCTGACATATAAAAATGCTTCGGAAATCTTGCATTGTTCTCGGCATTCCGCTTACGTTTAAAAATGCTTCGGAACTCTTCAATTGTTCTCGGAATTCTGCTGAACTTTTAAAATGCTTTGGAACTCTTCCATTGCTCTCGGAATTCTGCTGAAGTTTAAAAATGCTTCAGAACTCTTACATTGTTCTCGGAATTCTGCTGAAGTTTAAAAATGCTTCGGTACTCTTCCATTGTTCTCGGAATTCCGCTGACATATAAAAATGCTTTGGAAATCTTGCATTGTTCTCGGCATTCCGCTGACGTTTAAAAATGCTTCGGAACTCTTCCATTGTTCTCAGAATTCCGCTGACGTTTAAAAATGCTTCGGAAATCTTCCATTGTTTTCAAAATTCCGCTGACGTTTAAAAATGCTTCAGAACTCTTCCATTGTTCTCAGAATTCCGCTGACATTTAAAAATGCTTCGGTACTCTTCCATTGTTCTCGGAATTCCACTGACATATAAAAATGCTTCGGAAATCTTGCATTGTTCTCGGCATTCCGCTGACGTTTAAAAATGCTTCGGAACTCTTCAATTGTTCTCGGAATTCTGCTGAACTTTTAAAATGCTTTGGAACTCTTCCATTGCTCTCGCAATTCTGTTGACGTTTAAAAATGCTTCGGAACTCTTCCATTGTTCTCGGAATTCTGCTGACGTTTAAAAATGCTTCGGAACTCTTCCATTGTTCTCGGAATTCCGCTGACGTTTAAAAATGCTTCACAACTCTTCCATTGTTCTCGGAATTCCGCTGACGTTTAAAAATGCTTAAAATCTCTTACATTGTTCTCGGAACTCCGCTGAAGTTTAAAAATGCTTCGGAAATCTTCCATTGTTCTCGGAATTCTGCTGAAGTTTAAAAATGCTTCAGAACTCTTCCATTGTTCTCAGAATTCCGCTGACGTTTAAAAATGCTTCGGAAATCTTCCATTGTTTTCAAAATTCCGCTGACGTTTAAAAATGCTTCAGAACTATTCCATTGTTCTCAGAATTCTGCTGACGTTTAATAATGCTTCGGAACTCTTCCATTGTTCTCGGAATTCCGCTGACGTTTAAAAATGCTTCACAACTCTTCCATTGTTCTCGGAATTCCGCTGATGTTTAAAAATGCTTCACAACTCTTCCATTGTTCTCGGAATTCCGCTGACTTTTAAAAATGCTTCGGAAATCTTCCATTGTTTTCAAAATTCCGCTGACACTTAAAAATGCTTCAGAACTCTTCCATTGTTCTCGGAATTCTGCTGACGTTTAATAATGCTTTGCAACTCTTTCATTGTTCTCGGAATTCCACTGACGTTTAAAAATGCTTCGGAACTCATCCATTGTTCTCGGAATTCCGTTGAAGTTTAAAAATGCTTCTAAACTCTTCCATTGTTCTCGAAATTCTGCTGAAGTTTAAAAATGCTTCAGAACTCTTACATTGTTCTCAGAATTCTGCTGATGTTTAAAAATGCTTCGGAACTCTTCCATTGTTCTCAGAATTCAGCTGAAGTTTAAAAATGCTTCGGAACTCTTCCATTGTTCTCGGAATTCTGCTGAAGGTTAAAAATGCTACGTAACTCTTCCATTGTTCTCAGAATTCCGCTGACGTTTAAAAATGCTTCAGAAATCTTCCATTGTTTTCAAAATTCTGCTGACGTTTAAAAATGCTTCAGAACTCTTCCATTGTTCTCGGAATTCCGCTGACGTTTAAAAATGCTTTGGAACTCTTCCATTGTTCTCAGAATTCCGCTGAAGTTTAAAAATGCTTCGGAACTCTTCCATTGTTCTCAGAATTCCGCTGACGTTTAAAAATGCTTCGGTACTCTTCCATTGTTCTCGGAATTCCGCTGACATATAAAAATGCTTTGGAAATCTTGCATTGTTCTCGGCATTCCGCTGACGTTTAAAAATGCTTCGGTACTCTTCCATTGTTCTTGGAATTCCGCTGACATATAAAAATGCTTCGGAAATCTTGCATTGTTCTCGGCATTCCGCTGACGTTTAAAAATGCTTCGGAACTCTTCAATTGTTCTCGGAATTCTGCTGAACTTTTAAAATGCTTTGGAACTCTTCCATTGCTCTCGGAATTCTGCTGAAGTTTAAAAATGCTTCGGAACTCTTCTATTGTTCTCGGAATTCTGCTGAAGTTTAAAAATGCTTTGGAACTCTTCCATTGTTCTCTGAATTCCGCTGACGTTTAAAAATGCTTCGGTACTCTTCCTTTGTTCTCGGAATTCCGCTGACATATAAAAATGCTTCGGAAATCTTGCATTGTTCTCGGCATTCCGCTGACGTTTAAAAATGCTTCGGAACTCTTCAATTGTTCTCGGAATTCTGCCGAACTTTTAAAATGCTTTGGAACTCTTCCATTGCTCTCGGAATTCTGCTGAAGTTTAAAAATGCTTCAGAACTCTTCCATTGTTCTCGGAATTCTGCTGTAGTTTAAAAATGCTTCGGAACTCTTCCATTGTTCTCAGAATTCCGCTGACGTTTAAAAATGCTTCGGTACTCTTCCATTGTTCTCGGAATTCCGCTGACATATAAAAATGCTTCGGAAATCTTGCATTGTTCTCGGCATTCCGCTTACGTTTAAAAATGCTTCGGAACTCTTCAATTGTTCTCGGAATTCTGCTGAACTTTTAAAATGCTTTGGAACTCTTCCATTGCTCTCGGAATTCTGCTGAAGTTTAAAAATGCTTCAGAACTCTTACATTGTTCTCGGAATTCTGCTGAAGTTTAAAAATGCTTCGGTACTCTTCCATTGTTCTCGGAATTCCGCTGACATATAAAAATGCTTTGGAAATCTTGCATTGTTCTCGGCATTCCGCTGACGTTTAAAAATGCTTCGGAACTCTTCCATTGTTCTCAGAATTCCGCTGACGTTTAAAAATGCTTCGGAAATCTTCCATTGTTTTCAAAATTCCGCTGACGTTTAAAAATGCTTCAGAACTCTTCCATTGTTCTCAGAATTCCGCTGACATTTAAAAATGCTTCGGTACTCTTCCATTGTTCTCGGAATTCCACTGACATATAAAAATGCTTCGGAAATCTTGCATTGTTCTCGGCATTCCGCTGACGATTAAAAATGCTTCGGAACTCTTCAATTGTTCTCGGAATTCTGCTGAACTTTTAAAATGCTTTGGAACTCTTCCATTGCTCTCGGAATTCTGCTGAAGTTTAAAAATGATTCGGAACTCTTCCATTGTTCTCGGAATTCTGCTGAAGTTTAAAAATGTTTTGGAACTCTTCCATTGTTCTCAGAATTCCGCTGACGTTTAAAAATGCTTCGGAAATCTTCCATTGTTTTCAAAATTCCGCTGACATATAAAAATGCTTCGGAAATCTTGCATTGTTCTCGTCATTCCGCTGACGTTTAAAAATGCTTCAGAATTCTTCAATTGTTCTCGGAATTCTGCCGAACTTTTAAAATGCTTTGGAAATCTTCCATTGCTCTCGGAATTCTGCTGAAGTTTAAAAATGTTTCGGAACTCTTCCATTGTTCTCTGAATTCTGCTGAAGTTTAAAAATGCTTCGGAACTCTTCCATTGTTCTCGGAATTCCGTTGAAGTTTAAAAATGCTTCAAAACTCTTCCATTGTTCTCGGAATTCTGCTGAAGTTTAAAAATGCTTCAGAACTCTTCCATTGTTCTCAGAATTCCGCTAACGTTTAAAAATGCTTCGGAAATCTTCCATTGTTTTCAAAATTCCGCTGACGTTTAAAAATGCTTCAGAACTCTTCCATTGTTCTCGGAATTCCGCTGACATTTAAAAATGCTTTGGAACTCTTCCATTGTTCTCAGAATTCTGCTGACGTTTAAAAATGCTTCGGAACTCTTCCATTGTTCTCGGAATTCCGTTGAAGTTTAAAAATGCTTCGAAACTCTTCCATTGTTCTCGGAATTCTGCTGAAGTTTAAAAATGCTTCGGAACTCTTCCATTGTTCTCGGCATTCCGCTGACGTTTAAAAATGCTTTGGTACTCTTCCATTGTTCTTGGAATTCCGCTGACATATAAAAATGCTTCGGAAATCTTGCATTGTTCTCGGCATTCCGCTGACGTTTAAAAATGCTTCGGAACTCTTCAATTGTTCTCGGAATTCTGCCGAACTTTTAAAATGCTTTGGAACTCTTCCATTGCTCTCGGAATTCTGCTGAAGTTTAAAAATGCTTCAGAACTCTTCCATAGTTCTCAGAATTCCGCTGACGTTTAAAAATGCTTCGGTACTCTTCCATTGTTCTCGGAATTCCACTGACATATAAAAATGCTTCGGAAATCTTGCATTGTTCTCGGCATTCCGCTGACGTTTAAAAATGCTTCGGAACTCTTCAATTGTTCTCGGAATTCTGCTGAACTTTTAAAATGCTTTGGAACTCTTCCATTGCTCTCGGAATTCTGCTGAAGTTTAAAAATGCTTCGGAACTCTTCCATTGTTCTCGGAATTCTGCTGAAGTTTAAAAATGTTTTGGAACTCTTCCATTGTTCTCAGAATTCCGCTGACGTTTAAAAATGCTTCGGAACTCTTCTATTGTTCTCGGAATTCTGCTGAAGTTTAAAAATGCTTTGGAACTCTTCCATTGTTCTCTGAATTCCGCTGACGTTTAAAAATGCTTCGGTACTCTTCCTTTGTTCTCGGAATTCCGCTGACATATAAAAATGCTTCGGAAATCTTGCATTGTTCTCGGCATTCCGCTGACGTTTAAAAATGCTTCGGAACTCTTCAATTGTTCTCGGAATTCTGCCGAACTTTTAAAATGCTTTGGAACTCTTCCATTGCTCTCGGAATTCTGCTGAAGTTTAAAAATGCTTCAGAACTCTTCCATTGTTCTCGGAATTCTGCTGTAGTTTAAAAATGCTTCGGAACTCTTCCATTGTTCTCAGAATTCCGCTGACGTTTAAAAATGCTTCGGAAATCTTCCATTGTTTTCAAAATTCCGCTGACGTTTAAAAATGCTTCAGAACTCTTCCATTGTTCTCGGAATTCCGCTGACGTTTTAAAATGCTTCGGTACTCTTCCATTGTTCTCGGAATTCCGCTGACATATAAAAATGCTTTGGAAATCTTGCATTGTTCTCGGCATTCCGCTGACGTTTAAAAATGCTTCGGAACTCTTCCATTGTTCTCAGAATTTCGCTGACGTTTAAAAATGCTTCCGAAATCTTTCATTGTTTTCAAAATTCCGCTGACGTTTAAAAATGCTTCAGAACTCTTCCATTGTTCTCGGAATTCCGCTGACGTTTAAAAATGCTTCGGAACTCTTCTATTGTTCTCGGAATTCTGCTGAAGTTTAAAAATGCTTTGGAACTCTTCCATTGTTCTCAGAATTCCGCTGACGTTTAAAAATGCTTTGGTACTCTTCCATTGTTCTCGGAATTCCGCTGAAGTTTAAAAATGCTTCGGACCTCTTCCATTGTTCTAGGAATTCTGCTGAAGTCTAAAAATTCATCTGAACTCTTCCATTATTCTCGGAATTCGTGTGAATTTTAAAAATGCTTCGGAACTCTTCTATTGTTCTCGGAATTCCGCTGAAGTTTAAAAATGCTTAAAATCTCTTACATTGTTCCCGGAATTCCGCTGAAGTTTAAAAATGCTTCGGAACTCTTCCATTGTTCTCGGAATTCTGCTGAAGTTTAAAAATGCTTCAGAACTCTTCCATTGTTCTCAGAATTCCGCTGACGTTTAAAAATGCTTCGGAAATCTTCCATTCTTTTCAAAATTCCGCTGACGTTTAAAAATGCTTCAGAACTATTCCATTGTTCTCAGAATTCTGCTGACCTTTAAAAATGCTTCGGAACTCTTCCATTGTTCTCGGAATTCCGCTGACGTTTAAAAATGCTTCTCAACTCTTCCATTGTTCTCGGAATTCCGCTGACGTTTAAAAATGCTTCACAACTCTTCCATTGTTCTCGGAATTCCGCTGACTTTTAAAAATGCTTCAGAACTCTTCCATTGTTCTCGGAATTCTGCTGACGTTTAATAATGCTTCGCAACTCTTTCATTGTTCTCGGAATTCCACTGACGTTTAAAAATGCTTCGGAACTCATCCATTGTTCTCGGAATTCCGTTGAAGTTTAAAAATGCTTCGAAACTCTTCCATTGTTCTCGGAATTCCACTGACATATAAAAATGCTTCGGAAATCTTGCATTGTTCTCTGCATTCCGCTGACATTTAAAAATGCTTCGGAACTCTTCCATTGCTCTCGGAATTCTGCTGAAGTTTAAAAATGCTACGTAACTCTTCCATTGTTCTCAGAATTCCGCTGACGTTTAAAAATGCTTCGGAAATCTTCCATTGTTTTCAAAATTCCGCTGACGTTTAAAAATGCTTCAGAACTCTTCCATTGTTCTCGGAATTCCGCTGACATTTAAAAATGCTTTGGAACTCTTCCATTGTTCTCGGAATTCCGCTGAAGTTTACAAATGCTTCGGAACTCTTCCATTGTTCTCGGAATTCTGCTGACGTTTAAAAATGCTTCGGAACTCTTCCATTGTTCTCGCAATTCCGCTGACGTTTAAAAATGCTTCAGAACACTTCAATTGTTCTTGTAATTCTGCTGAAGTTTTAAAATGCATTGGAACTCTTTCATTGTTCTCGGAATTCCACTGACGTTTAAAAATGCTTCGGAACTCTTCCATTGTTCTCGGAATTCCGTTGAAGTTTAAAAATTCTTCGAAACTCTTCCATTGTTCTCGGAATTCTGCTGAAGTTTAAAAATGCTTCGGAACTCTTCCATTGTTCTCGGAATTCCGCTGACGTTTAAAAATGCTTCGGTACTCTTCCATTGTTCTCGGAATTACGCTGACATATAAAAATGCTTCGGAAATCTTGCATTGTTCTCGGCATTCCGCTGACGTTTAAAAATGCTTCGGTACTCTTCCATTGTTCTCGGAATTCCGCTGACATATAAAAATGCTTCGGAAATCTTGCATTGTTCTCGGCATTCCGCTGACGTTTTAAAATGCTTCGGAACTCTTCAATTGTTCTCGGAATTCTGCTGAACTTTTAAAATGCTTTGGAACTCTTCCATTGCTCTCGGAATTCTGCTGAAGTTTAAAAATGCTTCGGAACTCTTCCATTCTTCTGGGAATTCTGCTGAAGTTTTAAAATGTTTCGGAACTCTTCCATTGTTCTCAGAATTCCGCTGACGTTTAAAAATGCTTCGGAAATTTTCCATTGTTTTCAAAATTCCGCTGACATATAAAAATGCTTCGGAAATCTTGCATTGTTCTCGGCATTCCGCTGACATTTAAAAATGCTTCGGAACTCTTCAATTGTTCTCGGAATTCTGCTGAACTTTTAAAATGCTTTGGAACTCTTCCATTGCTCTCGGAATTCTGCTGAAGTTTAAAAATGCTTCGGAACTCTTCCATTGTTCTCGGAATTCTGCTGAAGTTTAAAAATGCTTCGGAACTCTTCAATTGTTCTCGGAATTCTGCTGAAGTTTAAAAATGCTTCGGAACTCTTCCATTGTTCTCGGAATTCCGTTGAAGTTTAAAAATGCTTCGAAACTCTTCCATTGTTCTTGGAATTCTGCTGAAGTTTAAAAATGCTTCGGAACTCTTCCATTGTTCTCAGAATTCCGCTAACGTTTAAAAATGCTTCGGAAATCTTCCATTGTTTTCAAAATTCCGCTGACGCTTAAAAATGCTTCAGAACTCTTCCATTGTTCTCGGAATTCCGCTGACGTTTAATAATGCTTCGCAACTCTTTCATTGTACTTGGAATTCCGCTAACTTTTAAAAATGCTTCGGAACTCTTCCATTGTTCTCGGAATTCCGTTGAAGTTTAAAAATGCTTCGAAACTCTTCCATTGTTCTGGGAATTCTGCTGAAGTTTAAAAATGCTTCAGAACTCTTCCATTGTTCTCGGAATTCCGCTGACGTTTAATAATGCTTCGCAACTCTTTCATTGTTCTCGGAATTCCGCTGATGTTTAAAAATGCTTCGGAACTCTTCCATTGTTCTCGGAATACTGTTGAAGTTTAAAAATGCTTCTAAACTCTTCCATTGTTCTCGGAATTCTGCTGAAGTTTAAAAATGCTTCGGAACTCTTCCATTGTTCTCGGAATTCCGCTGACATATAAAAATGCTTCGGAAATCTTGCATTGTTCTCAGCATTCTGCTGACGTATAAAAATGCTTCGGAACTCTTCAATTGTTCTCGGAATTCTGCTGAACTTTTAAAATGCTTTGGAACTCTTCCATTGCTCTCGCAATTCTGTTGACGTTTAAAAATGCTTCGGAACTCTTCCATTGTTCTCGGAATTCTGCTGACGTTTAAAAATGCATCGGAACTCTTCCATTGTTCTCGGAATTCCGCTGACGTTTAAAAATGCTTCACAACTCTTCCATTGTTCTCGGAATTCCGCTGAAGTTTAAAAATGCTTCGGACCTCTTCCATTGTTCTAGGAATTCTGCTGAAGTCTAAAAATTCATCTGAACTCTTCCATTATTCTCGGAATTCGTGTGAATTTTAAAAATGCTTCGGAACTCTTCTATTGTTCTCGGAATTCCGCTGAAGTTTAAAAATGCTTAAAATCTCTTACATTGTTCTCGGAATTCCGCTGAAGTTTAAAAATGCTTCGGAACTCTTCCATTGTTCTCGGAATTCCGCTGACGTTTAATAATGCTTCGCAACTTTTTCATTGTTCTCGGAATTCCGCTGACGGTTAAAAATGCTTCGGAACTCTTCCATTGTTCTCGGAATTCCGTTGAAGTTTAAAAATGCTTCGAAACTCTTCCATTGTTCTCGGAATTCTGCTGAAGTTTAATAATGCTTCGCAACTCTCTCATTGTTCTCGGAATTCCACTGACGTTTAAAAATGCTTCGGAACTCATCCATTGTTCTCGGAATTCCGTTGAAGTTTAAAAATGCTTCGAAACTCTTCCATTGTTCTCGGAATTCCGCTGACATATAAAAATGTTTCGGAAATCTTCCATTGTTCTCGGCATTCCGCTGACGTTTAAAAATGCTTCGGAACTCTTCCATTGTTCTCAGAATTCTGCTGACGTTTAAAAATGCTTCGGAACTCTTCCATTGTTCTCGAAATTCTGCTGACGTTTAAAAATGCTTCGGAACTCTTCCATTGTTCTCGGAATTCTGCTGACGTTTAAAAATGCTTCGGAACTCTTCCATTGTTCTCAGAATTCAGCTGAAGTTTAAAAATGCTTCGGAACTCTTCCATTGTTCTCGGAATTCTGCTGAAGTTTAAAAATGCTACGTAACTCTTCCATTGTTCTCAGAATTCCGCTGACGTTTAAAAATGCTTCGGAAATCTTCCATTGTTTTCAAAATTCCGCTGACGTTTAAAAATGCTTCAGAACTCTTCCATTGTTCTCGGAATTCCGCTGACATTTAAAAATGCTTTGGAACTCTTCCATTGTTATCGGAATTCCGCTGAAGTTTACAAATGCTTCGGAACACTTCCATTGTTCTCAGAATTCTGCTGACGTTTAAAAATGCTTCGGAACTCTTCCATTGTTCTCGGAATTCTGCTGAAGTTTTAAAATGCATTGGAACTCTTTCATTGTTCTCGGAATTCCACTGACGTTTAAAAATGCTTCGGAACTCTTCCATTGTTCTCGGAATTCCGTTGAAGTTTAAAAATGCTTCGAAACTCTTCCATTGTTCTCGGAATTCTGCTGAAGTTTAAAAATGCTTCGGAACTCTTCCATTGTTCTCGGAATTCCGCTGACGTTTAATAATGCTTCGCAACTCTTCCATTGTTCTCGGAATTCCGTTGAAGTTTAAAAATGCTTCGAAACTCTTCCATTGTTCTCGGAATTCTGCTGAAGTTTAAAAATGCTTCGGAACTCTTCCATTGTTCTCGGAATTCTGCTGACGTTTAATAATGCTTCGGAACTCTTCAATTGTTCTCGGAATTCTGTTGAACTTTTAAAATGCTTTGGAACTCTTCCATTGCTCTCGGAATTCTGCTGAAGTTTAAAAATGCTTCAGAACTCTTCCATTGTTCTCAGAATACCTCTGACGTTTAAAAATACTTCGGAAATCTTCCATTGTTTTCAAAATTCCGCTGACGTTTAAAAATGCTTCAGAACTCTTCCATTGTTCTCGGAATTCCGCTGACGTTTAAAAATGCTTTGGAGCTCTTCCATTGTTCTCAGAATTCCGCTGAAGTTTAAAAATGCTTCGGAACTCTTCCATTGTTCTCGGCATTCCGCTGACGTTTAAAAATGCTTCGGTACGCTTCCATTGTTCTCGGAATTCCGCTGACATATAAAAATGCTTCGGAAATCTTGTATTGTTCTCGGCATTCCGCTGACGTTTAAAAATGCTTCGGAACTCTTCTATTGTTCTCGGAATACTGCTGAACTTTTAAAATGCTTTGGAACTCTTCCATTGCTCTCGGAATTCTGCTGAAGTTTAAAAATGCTTCGGAACTCTTCCATTCTTCTGGGAATTCTGCTGAAGTTTTAAAATGTTTCGGAACTCTTCCATTGTTCTCAGAATTCCGCTGACGTTTAAAAATGCTTCGGAAATCTTCCATTGTTTTCAAAATTCCGCTGAGATATAAAAATGCTTCGGAAATCTTGCATTGTTCTCGGCATTCCGCTGACGTTTAAAAATGCTTCGGTACGCTTCCATTGTTCTCGGAATTCCGCTGACATATAAAAATGCTTCGGAAATCTTGCATTGTTCTCGGCATTCCGCTGACGTTTAAAAATGCTTCGGAACTCTTCAATTGTTCTCGGAATTCTGCTGAACTTTTAAAATGCTTTGGAACTCTTCCATTGCTCTCGGAATTCTGCTGAAGTTTAAAAATGCTTCGGAACTCTTCCATTGTTCTCGGAATTCTGCTGAAGTTTAAAAATGCTTCGGAACTCTTCAATTGTTGTCGGAATTCTGCTGAAGTTTAAAAATGCTTCGGAACTCTTCCATTGTTCTCGGAATTCCGTTGAAGTTTAAAAATGCTTCGAAACTCTTCCATTGTTCTCGGAATTCTGCTGAAGTTTAAAAATGCTTCGGAACTCTTCCATTGTTCTCAGAATTCCGCTAACGTTTAAAAATGCTTCGGAAATCTTCCATTGTTTTCAAAATTCCGCTGACGCTTAAAAATGCTTCAGAACTCTTCCATTGTTCTCGGAATTCCGCTGACGTTTAATAATGCTTCGCAACTCTTTCATTGTACTCGGAATTCCGCTAACGTTTAAAAATGCTTCGGAACTCTTCCATTGTTCTCGGAATTCCGTTGAAGTTTAAAAATGCTTCGAAACTCTTCCATTGTTCTGGGAATTCTGCTGAAGTTTAAAAATGCTTCAGAACTCTTCCATTGTTCTCGGAATTCCGCTGACGTTTAATAATGCTTCGCAACTCTTTCATTGTTCTCGGAATTCCGCTGATGTTTAAAAATGCTTCGGAACTCTTCCATTGTTCTCGGAATACTGTTGAAGTTTAAAAATGCTTCTAAACTCTTCCATTGTTCTCGGAATTCTGCTGAAGTTTAAAAATGCTTCGGAACTCTTCCATTGTTCTCGGAATTCCGCTGACATATAAAAATGCTTCGGAAATCTTGCATTGTTCTCGGCATTCCGCTGACGTATAAAAATGCTTCGGAACTCTTCAATTGTTCTCGGAATTCTGCTGAACTTTTAAAATGCTTTGGAACTCTTCCATTGCTCTCGCAATTCTGTTGACGTTTAAAAATGCTTCGGAACTCTTCCATTGTTCTCGGAATTCTGCTGACGTTTAAAAATGCTTCGGAACTCTTCCATTGTTCTCGGAATTCCGCTGACGTTTAAAAATGCTTCACAACTCTTCCATTGTTCTCGGAATTCCGCTGACGTTTAAAAATGCTTAAAATCTCTTACATTGTTCTCGGAACTCCGCTGAAGTTTAAAAATGCTTCGGAAATCTTCCATTGTTCTCGGAATTCTGCTGAAGTTTAAAAATGCTTCAGAACTCTTCCATTGTTCTCAGAATTCCGCTGACGTTTAAAAATGCTTCGGAAATCTTCCATTGTTTTCAAAATTCCGCTGACGTTTAAAAATGCTTCAGAACTATTCCATTGTTCTCAGAATTCTGCTGACGTTTAATAATGCTTCGGAACTCTTCCATTGTTCTCGGAATTCCGCTGACGTTTAAAAATGCTTCACAACTCTTCCATTGTTCTCGGAATTCCGCTGATGTTTAAAAATGCTTCACAACTCTTCCATTGTTCTCGGAATTCCGCTGACTTTTAAAAATGCTTCGGAAATCTTCCATTGTTTTCAAAATTCCGCTGACACTTAAAAATGCTTCAGAACTCTTCCATTGTTCTCGGAATTCTGCTGACGTTTAATAATGCTTTGCAACTCTTTCATTGTTCTCGGAATTCCACTGACGTTTAAAAATGCTTCGGAACTCATCCATTGTTCTCGGAATTCCGTTGAAGTTTAAAAATGCTTCTAAACTCTTCCATTGTTCTCGAAATTCTGCTGAAGTTTAAAAATGCTTCAGAACTCTTACATTGTTCTCAGAATTCTGCTGATGTTTAAAAATGCTTCGGAACTCTTCCATTGTTCTCAGAATTCAGCTGAAGTTTAAAAATGCTTCGGAACTCTTCCATTGTTCTCGGAATTCTGCTGAAGTTTAAAAATGCTACGTAACTCTTCCATTGTTCTCAGAATTCCGCTGACGTTTAAAAATGCTTCAGAAATCTTCCATTGTTTTCAAAATTCTGCTGACGTTTAAAAATGCTTCAGAACTCTTCCATTGTTCTCGGAATTCCGCTGACGTTTAAAAATGCTTTGGAACTCTTCCATTGTTCTCAGAATTCCGCTGAAGTTTAAAAATGCTTCGGAACTCTTCCATTGTTCTCAGAATTCCGCTGACGTTTAAAAATGCTTCGGTACTCTTCCATTGTTCTCGGAATTCCGCTGACATATAAAAATGCTTTGGAAATCTTGCATTGTTCTCGGCATTCCGCTGACGTTTAAAAATGCTTCGGTACTCTTCCATTGTTCTTGGAATTCCGCTGACATATAAAAATGCTTCGGAAATCTTGCATTGTTCTCGGCATTCCGCTGACGTTTAAAAATGCTTCGGAACTCTTCAATTGTTCTCGGAATTCTGCTGAACTTTTAAAATGCTTTGGAACTCTTCCATTGCTCTCGGAATTCTGCTGAAGTTTAAAAATGCTTCGGAACTCTTCTATTGTTCTCGGAATTCTGCTGAAGTTTAAAAATGCTTTGGAACTCTTCCATTGTTCTCTGAATTCCGCTGACGTTTAAAAATGCTTCGGTACTCTTCCTTTGTTCTCGGAATTCCGCTGACATATAAAAATGCTTCGGAAATCTTGCATTGTTCTCGGCATTCCGCTGACGTTTAAAAATGCTTCGGAACTCTTCAATTGTTCTCGGAATTCTGCCGAACTTTTAAAATGCTTTGGAACTCTTCCATTGCTCTCGGAATTCTGCTGAAGTTTAAAAATGCTTCAGAACTCTTCCATTGTTCTCGGAATTCTGCTGTAGTTTAAAAATGCTTCGGAACTCTTCCATTGTTCTCAGAATTCCGCTGACGTTTAAAAATGCTTCGGTACTCTTCCATTGTTCTCGGAATTCCGCTGACATATAAAAATGCTTCGGAAATCTTGCATTGTTCTCGGCATTCCGCTTACGTTTAAAAATGCTTCGGAACTCTTCAATTGTTCTCGGAATTCTGCTGAACTTTTAAAATGCTTTGGAACTCTTCCATTGCTCTCGGAATTCTGCTGAAGTTTAAAAATGCTTCAGAACTCTTACATTGTTCTCGGAATTCTGCTGAAGTTTAAAAATGCTTCGGTACTCTTCCATTGTTCTCGGAATTCCGCTGACATATAAAAATGCTTTGGAAATCTTGCATTGTTCTCGGCATTCCGCTGACGTTTAAAAATGCTTCGGAACTCTTCCATTGTTCTCAGAATTCCGCTGACGTTTAAAAATGCTTCGGAAATCTTCCATTGTTTTCAAAATTCCGCTGACGTTTAAAAATGCTTCAGAACTCTTCCATTGTTCTCAGAATTCCGCTGACATTTAAAAATGCTTCGGTACTCTTCCATTGTTCTCGGAATTCCACTGACATATAAAAATGCTTCGGAAATCTTGCATTGTTCTCGGCATTCCGCTGACGTTTAAAAATGCTTCGGAACTCTTCAATTGTTCTCGGAATTCTGCTGAACTTTTAAAATGCTTTGGAACTCTTCCATTGCTCTCGGAATTCTGCTGAAGTTTAAAAATGCTTCGGAACTCTTCCATTGTTCTCGGAATTCTGCTGAAGTTTAAAAATGCTTCGGAACTCTTCAATTGTTCTCGGAATTCTGCTGAAGTTTAAAAATGCTTCGGAACTCTTCCATTGTTCTCGGAATTCCGTTGAAGTTTAAAAATGCTTCGAAACTCTTCCATTGTTCTCGGAATTCTGCTGAAGTTTAAAAATGCTTCGGAACTCTTCCATTGTTCTCGGAATTCCGTTGAAGTTTAAAAATGCTTCGAAACTCTTCCATTGTTCTCGGAATTCTGCTGAAGTTTAATAATGCTTCGCAACTCTCTCATTGTTCTCGGAATTCCACTGACGTTTAAAAATGCTTCGGAACTCATCCATTGTTCTCGGAATTCCGTTGAAGTTTAAAAATGCTTCGAAACTCTTCCATTGTTCTCGGAATTCCGCTGACATATAAAAATGTTTCGGAAATCTTGCATTGTTCTCGGCATTCCGCTGACGTTTAAAAATGCTTCGGAACTCTTCCATTGTTCTCAGAATTCTGCTGACGTTTAAAAATGCTTCGGAACTCTTCCATTGTTCTCGAAATTCTGCTGACGTTTAAAAATGCTTCGGAACTCTTCCATTGTTCTCGGAATTCTGCTGACGTTTAAAAATGCTTCGGAACTCTTCCATTGTTCTCAGAATTCAGCTGAAGTTTAAAAATGCTTCGGAACTCTTCCATTGTTCTCGGAATTCTGCTGAAGTTTAAAAATGCTACGTAACTCTTCCATTGTTCTCAGAATTCCGCTGACGTTTAAAAATGCTTCGGAAATCTTCCATTGTTTTCAAAATTCCGCTGACGTTTAAAAATGCTTCAGAACTCTTCCATTGTTCTCGGAATTCCGCTGACATTTAAAAATGCTTTGGAACTCTTCCATTGTTATCGGAATTCCGCTGAAGTTTACAAATGCTTCGGAACACTTCCATTGTTCTCAGAATTCTGCTGACGTTTAAAAATGCTTCGGAACTCTTCCATTGTTCTCGGAATTCTGCTGAAGTTTTAAAATGCATTGGAACTCTTTCATTGTTCTCGGAATTCCACTGACGTTTAAAAATGCTTCGGAACTCTTCCATTGTTCTCGGAATTCCGTTGAAGTTTAAAAATGCTTCGAAACTCTTCCATTGTTCTCGGAATTCTGCTGAAGTTTAAAAATGCTTCGGAACTCTTCCATTGTTCTCGGAATTCCGCTGACGTTTAATAATGCTTCGCAACTCTTCCATTGTTCTCGGAATTCCGTTGAAGTTTAAAAATGCTTCGAAACTCTTCCATTGTTCTCGGAATTCTGCTGAAGTTTAAAAATGCTTCGGAACTCTTCCATTGTTCTCGGAATTCTGCTGACGTTTAATAATGCTTCGGAACTCTTCAATTGTTCTCGGAATTCTGTTGAACTTTTAAAATGCTTTGGAACTCTTCCATTGCTCTCGGAATTCTGCTGAAGTTTAAAAATGCTTCAGAACTCTTCCATTGTTCTCAGAATACCTCTGACGTTTAAAAATACTTCGGAAATCTTCCATTGTTTTCAAAATTCCGCTGACGTTTAAAAATGCTTCGGTACTCTTCCATTGTTCTCGGAATTCCGCTGACATATAAAAATGCTTTGGAAATCTTGCATTGTTCTCGGCATTCCGCTGACGTTTAAAAATGCTTCGGTACTCTTCCATTGTTCTTGGAATTCCGCTGACATATAAAAATGCTTCGGAAATCTTGCATTGTTCTCGGCATTCCGCTGACGTTTAAAAATGCTTCGGAACTCTTCAATTGTTCTCGGAATTCTGCTGAACTTTTAAAATGCTTTGGAACTCTTCCATTGCTCTCGGAATTCTGCTGAAGTTTAAAAATGCTTCGGAACTCTTCTATTGTTCTCGGAATTCTGCTGAAGTTTAAAAATGCTTTGGAACTCTTCCATTGTTCTCGGAATTCCGTTGAAGTTTAAAAATGCTTCGAAACTCTTCCATTGTTCTCGGAATTCTGCTGAAGTTTAAAAATGCTTCGGAACTCTTCCATTGTTCTCGGAATTCCGTTGAAGTTTAAAAATGCTTCGAAACTCTTCCATTGTTCTCGGAATTCTGCTGAAGTTTAATAATGCTTCGCAACTCTCTCATTGTTCTCGGAATTCCACTGACGTTTAAAAATGCTTCGGAACTCATCCATTGTTCTCGGAATTCCGTTGAAGTTTAAAAATGCTTCGAAACTCTTCCATTGTTCTCGGAATTCCGCTGACATATAAAAATGTTTCGGAAATCTTGCATTGTTCTCGGCATTCCGCTGACGTTTAAAAATGCTTCGGAACTCTTCCATTGTTCTCAGAATTCTGCTGACGTTTAAAAATGCTTCGGAACTCTTCCATTGTTCTCGAAATTCTGCTGACGTTTAAAAATGCTTCGGAACTCTTCCATTGTTCTCGGAATTCTGCTGACGTTTAAAAATGCTTCGGAACTCTTCCATTGTTCTCAGAATTCAGCTGAAGTTTAAAAATGCTTCGGAACTCTTCCATTGTTCTCGGAATTCTGCTGAAGTTTAAAAATGCTACGTAACTCTTCCATTGTTCTCAGAATTCCGCTGACGTTTAAAAATGCTTCGGAAATCTTCCATTGTTTTCAAAATTCCGCTGACGTTTAAAAATGCTTCAGAACTCTTCCATTGTTCTCGGAATTCCGCTGACATTTAAAAATGCTTTGGAACTCTTCCATTGTTATCGGAATTCCGCTGAAGTTTACAAATGCTTCGGAACACTTCCATTGTTCTCAGAATTCTGCTGA
This sequence comes from Phyllobates terribilis, assembly GCF_046119375.1. NCBI lineage: Eukaryota > Metazoa > Chordata > Amphibia > Anura > Dendrobatidae > Phyllobates > Phyllobates terribilis. Next base: position 19,572,845 of record NW_027362782.1, read on the forward strand.
CGTTTAAAAATGCTTCGGAACTCTTCCATTGTTCTCGGAATTCTGCTGAAGTTTTAAAATGCATTGGAACTCTTTCATTGTTCTCGGAATTCCACTGACGTTTAAAAATGCTTCGGAACTCTTCCATTGTTCTCGGAATTCCGTTGAAGTTTAAAAATGCTTCGAAACTCTTCCATTGTTCTCGGAATTCTGCTGAAGTTTAAAAATGCTTCGGAACTCTTCCATTGTTCTCGGAATTCCGCTGACGTTTAATAATGCTTCGCAACTCTTCCATTGTTCTCGGAATTCCGTTGAAGTTTAAAAATGCTTCGAAACTCTTCCATTGTTCTCGGAATTCTGCTGAAGTTTAAAAATGCTTCGGAACTCTTCCATTGTTCTCGGAATTCTGCTGACGTTTAATAATGCTTCGGAACTCTTCAATTGTTCTCGGAATTCTGTTGAACTTTTAAAATGCTTTGGAACTCTTCCATTGCTCTCGGAATTCTGCTGAAGTTTAAAAATGCTTCAGAACTCTTCCATTGTTCTCAGAATACCTCTGACGTTTAAAAATACTTCGGAAATCTTCCATTGTTTTCAAAATTCCGCTGACGTTTAAAAATGCTTCAGAACTCTTCCATTGTTCTCAGAATTCTGCTGAAGTTTAAAAATGCTTCAGAACTCTTACATTGTTCTCAGAATTCTGCTGATGTTTAAAAATGCTTCGGAACTCTTCCATTGTTCTCAGAATTCAGCTGAAGTTTAAAAATGCTTCGGAACTCTTCCATTGTTCTCGGAATTCTGCTGAAGTTTAAAAATGCTACGTAACTCTTCCATTGTTCTCAGAATTCCGCTGACGTTTAAAAATGCTTCAGAAATCTTCCATTGTTTTCAAAATTCTGCTGACGTTTAAAAATGCTTCAGAACTCTTCCATTGTTCTCGGAATTCCGCTGACGTTTAAAAATGCTTTGGAACTCTTCCATTGTTCTCAGAATTCCGCTGAAGTTTAAAAATGCTTCGGAACTCTTCCATTGTTCTCAGAATTCCGCTGACGTTTAAAAATGCTTCGGTACTCTTCCATTGTTCTCGGAATTCCGCTGACATATAAAAATGCTTCGGAAATCTTGCATTGTTCTCGGCATTCCGCTGACGTTTAAAAATGCTTCGGAACTCTTCAATTGTTCTCGGAATTCTGCTGAACTTTTAAAATGCTTTGGAACTCTTCCATTGCTCTCGGAATTCTGCTGAAGTTTAAAAATGCTTCGGAACTCTTCTATTGTTCTCGGAATTCTGCTGAAGTTTAAAAATGCTTTGGAACTCTTCCATTGTTCTCTGAATTCCGCTGACGTTTAAAAATGCTTCGGTACTCTTCCTTTGTTCTCGGAATTCCGCTGACATATAAAAATGCTTCGGAAATCTTGCATTGTTCTCGGCATTCCGCTGACGTTTAAAAATGCTTCGGAACTCTTCAATTGTTCTCGGAATTCTGCCGAACTTTTAAAATGCTTTGGAACTCTTCCATTGCTCTCGGAATTCTGCTGAAGTTTAAAAATGCTTCAGAACTCTTCCATTGTTCTCGGAATTCTGCTGTAGTTTAAAAATGCTTCGGAACTCTTCCATTGTTCTCAGAATTCCGCTGACGTTTAAAAATGCTTCGGTACTCTTCCATTGTTCTCGGAATTCCGCTGACATATAAAAATGCTTCGGAAATCTTGCATTGTTCTCGGCATTCCGCTTACGTTTAAAAATGCTTCGGAACTCTTCAATTGTTCTCGGAATTCTGCTGAACTTTTAAAATGCTTTGGAACTCTTCCATTGCTCTCGGAATTCTGCTGAAGTTTAAAAATGCTTCAGAACTCTTACATTGTTCTCGGAATTCTGCTGAAGTTTAAAAATGCTTCGGTACTCTTCCATTGTTCTCGGAATTCCGCTGACATATAAAAATGCTTTGGAAATCTTGCATTGTTCTCGGCATTCCGCTGACGTTTAAAAATGCTTCGGAACTCTTCCATTGTTCTCAGAATTCCGCTGACGTTTAAAAATGCTTCGGAAATCTTCCATTGTTTTCAAAATTCCGCTGACGTTTAAAAATGCTTCAGAACTCTTCCATTGTTCTCAGAATTCCGCTGACATTTAAAAATGCTTCGGTACTCTTCCATTGTTCTCGGAATTCCACTGACATATAAAAATGCTTCGGAAATCTTGCATTGTTCTCGGCATTCCGCTGACGTTTAAAAATGCTTCGGAACTCTTCAATTGTTCTCGGAATTCTGCTGAACTTTTAAAATGCTTTGGAACTCTTCCATTGCTCTCGGAATTCTGCTGAAGTTTAAAAATGCTTCGGAACTCTTCCATTGTTCTCGGAATTCTGCTGAAGTTTAAAAATGCTTCGGAACTCTTCAATTGTTCTCGGAATTCTGCTGAAGTTTAAAAATGCTTCGGAACTCTTCCATTGTTCTCGGAATTCCGTTGAAGTTTAAAAATGCTTCGAAACTCTTCCATTGTTCTCGGAATTCTGCTGAAGTTTAAAAATGCTTCGGAACTCTTCCATTGTTCTCGGAATTCCGTTGAAGTTTAAAAATGCTTCGAAACTCTTCCATTGTTCTCGGAATTCTGCTGAAGTTTAATAATGCTTCGCAACTCTCTCATTGTTCTCGGAATTCCACTGACGTTTAAAAATGCTTCGGAACTCATCCATTGTTCTCGGAATTCCGTTGAAGTTTAAAAATGCTTCGAAACTCTTCCATTGTTCTCGGAATTCCGCTGACATATAAAAATGTTTCGGAAATCTTGCATTGTTCTCGGCATTCCGCTGACGTTTAAAAATGCTTCGGAACTCTTCCATTGTTCTCAGAATTCTGCTGACGTTTAAAAATGCTTCGGAACTCTTCCATTGTTCTCGAAATTCTGCTGACGTTTAAAAATGCTTCGGAACTCTTCCATTGTTCTCGGAATTCTGCTGACGTTTAAAAATGCTTCGGAACTCTTCCATTGTTCTCAGAATTCAGCTGAAGTTTAAAAATGCTTCGGAACTCTTCCATTGTTCTCGGAATTCTGCTGAAGTTTAAAAATGCTACGTAACTCTTCCATTGTTCTCAGAATTCCGCTGACGTTTAAAAATGCTTCGGAAATCTTCCATTGTTTTCAAAATTCCGCTGACGTTTAAAAATGCTTCAGAACTCTTCCATTGTTCTCGGAATTCCGCTGACATTTAAAAATGCTTTGGAACTCTTCCATTGTTATCGGAATTCCGCTGAAGTTTACAAATGCTTCGGAACACTTCCATTGTTCTCAGAATTCTGCTGACGTTTAAAAATGCTTCGGAACTCTTCCATTGTTCTCGGAATTCTGCTGAAGTTTTAAAATGCATTGGAACTCTTTCATTGTTCTCGGAATTCCACTGACGTTTAAAAATGCTTCGGAACTCTTCCATTGTTCTCGGAATTCCGTTGAAGTTTAAAAATGCTTCGAAACTCTTCCATTGTTCTCGGAATTCTGCTGAAGTTTAAAAATGCTTCGGAACTCTTCCATTGTTCTCGGAATTCCGCTGACGTTTAATAATGCTTCGCAACTCTTCCATTGTTCTCGGAATTCCGTTGAAGTTTAAAAATGCTTCGAAACTCTTCCATTGTTCTCGGAATTCTGCTGAAGTTTAAAAATGCTTCGGAACTCTTCCATTGTTCTCGGAATTCTGCTGACGTTTAATAATGCTTCGGAACTCTTCAATTGTTCTCGGAATTCTGTTGAACTTTTAAAATGCTTTGGAACTCTTCCATTGCTCTCGGAATTCTGCTGAAGTTTAAAAATGCTTCAGAACTCTTCCATTGTTCTCAGAATACCTCTGACGTTTAAAAATACTTCGGAAATCTTCCATTGTTTTCAAAATTCCGCTGACGTTTAAAAATGCTTCGGTACTCTTCCATTGTTCTTGGAATTCCGCTGACATATAAAAATGCTTTGGAAATCTTGCATTGTTCTCGGCATTCCGCTGACGTTTAAAAATGCTTCGGTACTCTTCCATTGTTCTTGGAATTCCGCTGACATATAAAAATGCTTCGGAAATCTTGCATTGTTCTCGGCATTCCGCTGACGTTTAAAAATGCTTCGGAACTCTTCAATTGTTCTCGGAATTCTGCTGAACTTTTAAAATGCTTTGGAACTCTTCCATTGCTCTCGGAATTCTGCTGAAGTTTAAAAATGCTTCGGAACTCTTCTATTGTTCTCGGAATTCTGCTGAAGTTTAAAAATGCTTTGGAACTCTTCCATTGTTCTCGGAATTCCGTTGAAGTTTAAAAATGCTTCGAAACTCTTCCATTGTTCTCGGAATTCTGCTGAAGTTTAAAAATGCTTCGGAACTCTTCCATTGTTCTCGGAATTCCGTTGAAGTTTAAAAATGCTTCGAAACTCTTCCATTGTTCTCGGAATTCTGCTGAAGTTTAATAATGCTTCGCAACTCTCTCATTGTTCTCGGAATTCCACTGACGTTTAAAAATGCTTCGGAACTCATCCATTGTTCTCGGAATTCCGTTGAAGTTTAAAAATGCTTCGAAACTCTTCCATTGTTCTCGGAATTCCGCTGACATATAAAAATGTTTCGGAAATCTTGCATTGTTCTCGGCATTCCGCTGACGTTTAAAAATGCTTCGGAACTCTTCCATTGTTCTCAGAATTCTGCTGACGTTTAAAAATGCTTCGGAACTCTTCCATTGTTCTCGAAATTCTGCTGACGTTTAAAAATGCTTCGGAACTCTTCCATTGTTCTCGGAATTCTGCTGACGTTTAAAAATGCTTCGGAACTCTTCCATTGTTCTCAGAATTCAGCTGAAGTTTAAAAATGCTTCGGAACTCTTCCATTGTTCTCGGAATTCTGCTGAAGTTTAAAAATGCTACGTAACTCTTCCATTGTTCTCAGAATTCCGCTGACGTTTAAAAATGCTTCGGAAATCTTCCATTGTTTTCAAAATTCCGCTGACGTTTAAAAATGCTTCAGAACTCTTCCATTGTTCTCGGAATTCCGCTGACATTTAAAAATGCTTTGGAACTCTTCCATTGTTATCGGAATTCCGCTGAAGTTTACAAATGCTTCGGAACACTTCCATTGTTCTCAGAATTCTGCTGACGTTTAAAAATGCTTCGGAACTCTTCCATTGTTCTCGGAATTCTGCTGAAGTTTTAAAATGCATTGGAACTCTTTCATTGTTCTCGGAATTCCACTGACGTTTAAAAATGCTTCGGAACTCTTCCATTGTTCTCGGAATTCCGTTGAAGTTTAAAAATGCTTCGAAACTCTTCCATTGTTCTCGGAATTCTGCTGAAGTTTAAAAATGCTTCGGAACTCTTCCATTGTTCTCGGAATTCCGCTGACGTTTAATAATGCTTCGCAACTCTTCCATTGTTCTCGGAATTCCGTTGAAGTTTAAAAATGCTTCGAAACTCTTCCATTGTTCTCGGAATTCTGCTGAAGTTTAAAAATGCTTCGGAACTCTTCCATTGTTCTCGGAATTCTGCTGACGTTTAATAATGCTTCGGAACTCTTCAATTGTTCTCGGAATTCTGTTGAACTTTTAAAATGCTTTGGAACTCTTCCATTGCTCTCGGAATTCTGCTGAAGTTTAAAAATGCTTCAGAACTCTTCCATTGTTCTCAGAATACCTCTGACGTTTAAAAATACTTCGGAAATCTTCCATTGTTTTCAAAATTCCGCTGACGTTTAAAAATGCTTCAGAACTCTTCCATTGTTCTCAGAATTCTGCTGAAGTTTAAAAATGCTTCAGAACTCTTACATTGTTCTCAGAATTCTGCTGATGTTTAAAAATGCTTCGGAACTCTTCCATTGTTCTCAGAATTCAGCTGAAGTTTAAAAATGCTTCGGAACTCTTCCATTGTTCTCGGAATTCTGCTGAAGTTTAAAAATGCTACGTAACTCTTCCATTGTTCTCAGAATTCCGCTGACGTTTAAAAATGCTTCAGAAATCTTCCATTGTTTTCAAAATTCTGCTGACGTTTAAAAATGCTTCAGAACTCTTCCATTGTTCTCGGAATTCCGCTGACGTTTAAAAATGCTTTGGAACTCTTCCATTGTTCTCAGAATTCCGCTGAAGTTTAAAAATGCTTCGGAACTCTTCCATTGTTCTCAGAATTCCGCTGACGTTTAAAAATGCTTCGGTACTCTTCCATTGTTCTCGGAATTCCGCTGACATATAAAAATGCTTCGGAAATCTTGCATTGTTCTCGGCATTCCGCTGACGTTTAAAAATGCTTCGGAACTCTTCAATTGTTCTCGGAATTCTGCTGAACTTTTAAAATGCTTTGGAACTCTTCCATTGCTCTCGGAATTCTGCTGAAGTTTAAAAATGCTTCGGAACTCTTCTATTGTTCTCGGAATTCTGCTGAAGTTTAAAAATGCTTTGGAACTCTTCCATTGTTCTCTGAATTCCGCTGACGTTTAAAAATGCTTCGGTACTCTTCCTTTGTTCTCGGAATTCCGCTGACATATAAAAATGCTTCGGAAATCTTGCATTGTTCTCGGCATTCCGCTGACGTTTAAAAATGCTTCGGAACTCTTCAATTGTTCTCGGAATTCTGCCGAACTTTTAAAATGCTTTGGAACTCTTCCATTGCTCTCGGAATTCTGCTGAAGTTTAAAAATGCTTCAGAACTCTTCCATTGTTCTCGGAATTCTGCTGTAGTTTAAAAATGCTTCGGAACTCTTCCATTGTTCTCAGAATTCCGCTGACGTTTAAAAATGCTTCGGTACTCTTCCATTGTTCTCGGAATTCCGCTGACATATAAAAATGCTTCGGAAATCTTGCATTGTTCTCGGCATTCCGCTTACGTTTAAAAATGCTTCGGAACTCTTCAATTGTTCTCGGAATTCTGCTGAACTTTTAAAATGCTTTGGAACTCTTCCATTGCTCTCGGAATTCTGCTGAAGTTTAAAAATGCTTCAGAACTCTTTCATTGTTCTCGGAATTCTGCTGAAGTTTAAAAATGCTTCGGTACTCTTCCATTGTTCTCGGAATTCCGCTGACATATAAAAATGCTTTGGAAATCTTGCATTGTTCTCGGCATTCCGCTGACGTTTAAAAATGCTTCGGAACTCTTCCATTGTTCTCAGAATTCCGCTGACGTTTAAAAATGCTTCGGAAATCTTCCATTGTTTTCAAAATTCCGCTGACGTTTAAAAATGCTTCAGAACTCTTCCATTGTTCTCAGAATTCCGCTGACATTTAAAAATGCTTCGGAAATCTTGCATTGTTCTCGGCATTCCGCTGACGTATAAAAATGCTTCGGAACTCTTCAATTGTTCTCGGAATTCTGCTGAACTTTTAAAATGCTTTGGAACTCTTCCATTGCTCTCGCAATTCTGTTGACGTTTAAAAATGCTTCGGAACTCTTCCATTGTTCTCGGAATTCTGCTGACGTTTAAAAATGCTTCGGAACTCTTCCATTGTTCTCGGAATTCCGCTGACGTTTAAAAATGCTTCACAACTCTTCCATTGTTCTCGGAATTCCGCTGACGTTTAAAAATGCTTAAAATCTCTTACATTGTTCTCGGAACTCCGCTGAAGTTTAAAAATGCTTCGGAAATCTTCCATTGTTCTCGGAATTCTGCTGAAGTTTAAAAATGCTTCAGAACTCTTCCATTGTTCTCAGAATTCCGCTGACGTTTAAAAATGCTTCGGAAATCTTCCATTGTTTTCAAAATTCCGCTGACGTTTAAAAATGCTTCAGAACTATTCCATTGTTCTCAGAATTCTGCTGACGTTTAATAATGCTTCGGAACTCTTCCATTGTTCTCGGAATTCCGCTGACGTTTAAAAATGCTTCACAACTCTTCCATTGTTCTCGGAATTCCGCTGATGTTTAAAAATGCTTCACAACTCTTCCATTGTTCTCGGAATTCCGCTGACTTTTAAAAATGCTTCGGAAATCTTCCATTGTTTTCAAAATTCCGCTGACACTTAAAAATGCTTCAGAACTCTTCCATTGTTCTCGGAATTCTGCTGACGTTTAATAATGCTTTGCAACTCTTTCATTGTTCTCGGAATTCCACTGACGTTTAAAAATGCTTCGGAACTCATCCATTGTTCTCGGAATTCCGTTGAAGTTTAAAAATGCTTCTAAACTCTTCCATTGTTCTCGAAATTCTGCTGAAGTTTAAAAATGCTTCAGAACTCTTACATTGTTCTCAGAATTCTGCTGATGTTTAAAAATGCTTCGGAACTCTTCCATTGTTCTCAGAATTCAGCTGAAGTTTAAAAATGCTTCGGAACTCTTCCATTGTTCTCGGAATTCTGCTGAAGTTTAAAAATGCTACGTAACTCTTCCATTGTTCTCAGAATTCCGCTGACGTTTAAAAATGCTTCAGAAATCTTCCATTGTTTTCAAAATTCTGCTGACGTTTAAAAATGCTTCAGAACTCTTCCATTGTTCTCGGAATTCCGCTGACGTTTAAAAATGCTTTGGAACTCTTCCATTGTTCTCAGAATTCCGCTGAAGTTTAAAAATGCTTCGGAACTCTTCCATTGTTCTCAGAATTCCGCTGACGTTTAAAAATGCTTCGGTACTCTTCCATTGTTCTCGGAATTCCGCTGACATATAAAAATGCTTTGGAAATCTTGCATTGTTCTCGGCATTCCGCTGACGTTTAAAAATGCTTCGGTACTCTTCCATTGTTCTTGGAATTCCGCTGACATATAAAAATGCTTCGGAAATCTTGCATTGTTCTCGGCATTCCGCTGACGTTTAAAAATGCTTCGGAACTCTTCAATTGTTCTCGGAATTCTGCTGAACTTTTAAAATGCTTTGGAACTCTTCCATTGCTCTCGGAATTCTGCTGAAGTTTAAAAATGCTTCGGAACTCTTCTATTGTTCTCGGAATTCTGCTGAAGTTTAAAAATGCTTTGGAACTCTTCCATTGTTCTCTGAATTCCGCTGACGTTTAAAAATGCTTCGGTACTCTTCCTTTGTTCTCGGAATTCCGCTGACATATAAAAATGCTTCGGAAATCTTGCATTGTTCTCGGCATTCCGCTGACGTTTAAAAATGCTTCGGAACTCTTCAATTGTTCTCGGAATTCTGCCGAACTTTTAAAATGCTTTGGAACTCTTCCATTGCTCTCGGAATTCTGCTGAAGTTTAAAAATGCTTCAGAACTCTTCCATTGTTCTAGGAATTCTGCTGTAGTTTAAAAATGCTTCGGAACTCTTCCATTGTTCTCAGAATTCCGCTGACGTTTAAAAATGCTTCGGTACTCTTCCATTGTTCTCGGAATTCCGCTGACATATAAAAATGCTTCGGAAATCTTGCATTGTTCTCGGCATTCCGCTTACGTTTAAAAATGCTTCGGAACTCTTCAATTGTTCTCGGAATTCTGCTGAACTTTTAAAATGCTTTGGAACTCTTCCATTGCTCTCGGAATTCTGCTGAAGTTTAAAAATGCTTCAGAACTCTTACATTGTTCTCGGAATTCTGCTGAAGTTTAAAAATGCTTCGGTACTCTTCCATTGTTCTCGGAATTCCGCTGACATATAAAAATGCTTTGGAAATCTTGCATTGTTCTCGGCATTCCGCTGACGTTTAAAAATGCTTCGGAACTCTTCCATTGTTCTCAGAATTCCGCTGACGTTTAAAAATGCTTCGGAAATCTTCCATTGTTTTCAAAATTCCGCTGACGTTTAAAAATGCTTCAGAACTCTTCCATTGTTCTCAGAATTCCGCTGACATTTAAAAATGCTTCGGTACTCTTCCATTGTTCTCGGAATTCCACTGACATATAAAAATGCTTCGGAAATCTTGCATTGTTCTCGGCATTCCGCTGACGTTTAAAAATGCTTCGGAACTCTTCAATTGTTCTCGGAATTCTGCTGAACTTTTAAAATGCTTTGGAACTCTTCCATTGCTCTCGGAATTCTGCTGAAGTTTAAAAATGCTTCGGAACTCTTCCATTGTTCTCGGAATTCTGCTGAAGTTTAAAAATGCTTCGGAACTCTTCAATTGTTCTCGGAATTCTGCTGAAGTTTAAAAATGCTTCGGAACTCTTCCATTGTTCTCGGAATTCCGTTGAAGTTTAAAAATGCTTCGAAACTCTTCCATTGTTCTCGGAATTCTGCTGAAGTTTAAAAATGCTTCGGAACTCTTCCATTGTTCTCGGAATTCCGTTGAAGTTTAAAAATGCTTCGAAACTCTTCCATTGTTCTCGGAATTCTGCTGAAGTTTAATAATGCTTCGCAACTCTCTCATTGTTCTCGGAATTCCACTGACGTTTAAAAATGCTTCGGAACTCATCCATTGTTCTCGGAATTCCGTTGAAGTTTAAAAATGCTTCGAAACTCTTCCATTGTTCTCGGAATTCCGCTGACATATAAAAATGTTTCGGAAATCTTGCATTGTTCTCGGCATTCCGCTGACGTTTAAAAATGCTTCGGAACTCTTCCATTGTTCTCAGAATTCTGCTGACGTTTAAAAATGCTTCGGAACTCTTCCATTGTTCTCGAAATTCTGCTGACGTTTAAAAATGTTTCGGAACTCTTCCATTGTTCTCGGAATTCTGCTGACGTTTAAAAATGCTTCGGAACTCTTCCATTGTTCTCAGAATTCAGCTGAAGTTTAAAAATGCTTCGGAACTCTTCCATTGTTCTCGGAATTCTGCTGAAGTTTAAAAATGCTACGTAACTCTTCCATTGTTCTCAGAATTCCGCTGACGTTTAAAAATGCTTCGGAAATCTTCCATTGTTTTCAAAATTCCGCTGACGTTTAAAAATGCTTCAGAACTCTTCCATTGTTCTCGGAATTCCGCTGACATTTAAAAATGCTTTGGAACTCTTCCATTGTTATCGGAATTCCGCTGAAGTTTACAAATGCTTCGGAACACTTCCATTGTTCTCAGAATTCTGCTGACGTTTAAAAATGCTTCGGAACTCTTCCATTGTTCTCGGAATTCTGCTGAAGTTTTAAAATGCATTGGAACTCTTTCATTGTTCTCGGAATTCCACTGACGTTTAAAAATGCTTCGGAACTCTTCCATTGTTCTCGGAATTCCGTTGAAGTTTAAAAATGCTTCGAAACTCTTCCATTGTTCTCGGAATTCTGCTGAAGTTTAAAAATGCTTAGGAACTCTTCCATTGTTCTCGGAATTCCGCTGACGTTTAATAATGCTTCGCAACTCTTCCATTGTTCTCGGAATTCCGTTGAAGTTTAAAAATGCTTCGAAACTCTTCCATTGTTCTCGGAATTCTGCTGAAGTTTAAAAATGCTTCGGAACTCTTCCATTGTTCTCGGAATTCTGCTGACGTTTAATAATGCTTCGGAACTCTTCAATTGTTCTCGGAATTCTGTTGAACTTTTAAAATGCTTTGGAACTCTTCCATTGCTCTCGGAATTCTGCTGAAGTTTAAAAATGCTTCGGAACTCTTCTATTGTTCTCGGAATTCTGCTGAAGTTTAAAAATGCTTTGGAACTCTTCCATTGTTCTCTGAATTCCGCTGACGTTTAAAAATGCTTCGGTACTCTTCCTTTGTTCTCGGAATTCCGCTGACATATAAAAATGCTTCGGAAATCTTGCATTGTTCTCGGCATTCCGCTGACGTTTAAAAATGCTTCGGAACTCTTCAATTGTTCTCGGAATTCTGCCGAACTTTTAAAATGCTTTGGAACTCTTCCATTGCTCTCGGAATTCTGCTGAAGTTTAAAAATGCTTCAGAACTCTTCCATTGTTCTCGGAATTCTGCTGTAGTTTAAAAATGCTTCGGAACTCTTCCATTGTTCTCAGAATTCCGCTGACGTTTAAAAATGCTTCGGTACTCTTCCATTGTTCTCGGAATTCCGCTGACATATAAAAATGCTTCGGAAATCTTGCATTGTTCTCGGCATTCCGCTTACGTTTAAAAATGCTTCGGAACTCTTCAATTGTTCTCGGAATTCTGCTGAACTTTTAAAATGCTTTGGAACTCTTCCATTGCTCTCGGAATTCTGCTGAAGTTTAAAAATGCTTCAGAACTCTTTCATTGTTCTCGGAATTCTGCTGAAGTTTAAAAATGCTTCGGTACTCTTCCATTGTTCTCGGAATTCCGCTGACATATAAAAATGCTTTGGAAATCTTGCATTGTTCTCGGCATTCCGCTGACGTTTAAAAATGCTTCGGAACTCTTCCATTGTTCTCAGAATTCCGCTGACGTTTAAAAATGCTTCGGAAATCTTCCATTGTTTTCAAAATTCCGCTGACGTTTAAAAATGCTTCAGAACTCTTCCATTGTTCTCAGAATTCCGCTGACATTTAAAAATGCTTCGGTACTCTTCCATTGTTCTCGGAATTCCACTGACATATAAAAATGCTTCGGAAATCTTGCATTGTTCTCGGCATTCCGCTGACGTTTAAAAATGCTTCGGAACTCTTCAATTGTTCTCGGAATTCTGCTGAAGTTTAAAAATGCTTCGGAACTCTTCCATTGTTCTCGGAATTCCGTTGAAGTTTAAAAATGCTTCGAAACTCTTCCATTGTTCTCGGAATTCTGCTGAAGTTTAAAAATGCTTCGGAACTCTTCCATTGTTCTCGGAATTCCGTTGAAGTTTAAAAATGCTTCGAAACTCTTCCATTGTTCTCGGAATTCTGCTGAAGTTTAATAATGCTTCGCAACTCTCTCATTGTTCTCGGAATTCCACTGACGTTTAAAAATGCTTCGGAACTCATCCATTGTTCTCGGAATTCCGTTGAAGCTTAAAAATGCTTCGAAACTCTTCCATTGTTCTCGGAATTCCGCTGACATATAAAAATGTTTCGGAAATCTTGCATTGTTCTCGGCATTCCGCTGACGTTTAAAAATGCTTCGGAACTCTTCCATTGTTCTCAGAATTCTGCTGACGTTTAAAAATGCTTCGGAACTCTTCCATTGTTCTCGAAATTCTGCTGACGTTTAAAAATGCTTCGGAACTCTTCCATTGTTCTCGGAATTCTGCTGACGTTTAAAAATGCTTCGGAACTCTTCCATTGTTCTCAGAATTCAGCTGAAGTTTAAAAATGCTTCGGAACTCTTCCATTGTTCTCGGAATTCTGCTGAAGTTTAAAAATGCTACGTAACTCTTCCATTGTTCTCAGAATTCCGCTGACGTTTAAAAATGCTTCGGAAATCTTCCATTGTTTTCAAAATTCCGCTGACGTTTAAAAATGCTTCAGAACTCTTCCATTGTTCTCGGAATTCCGCTGACATTTAAAAATGCTTTGGAACTCTTCCATTGTTATCGGAATTCCGCTGAAGTTTACAAATGCTTCGGAACACTTCCATTGTTCTCAGAATTCTGCTGACGTTTAAAAATGCTTCGGAACTCTTCCATTGTTCTCGGAATTCTGCTGAAGTTTTAAAATGCATTGGAACTCTTTCATTGTTCTCGGAATTCCACTGACGTTTAAAAATGCTTCGGAACTCTTCCATTGTTCTCGGAATTCCGTTGAAGTTTAAAAATGCTTCGAAACTCTTCCATTGTTCTCGGAATTCTGCTGAAGTTTAAAAATGCTTCGGAACTCTTCCATTGTTCTCGGAATTCCGCTGACGTTTAATAATGCTTCGCAACTCTTCCATTGTTCTCGGAATTCCGTTGAAGTTTAAAAATGCTTCGAAACTCTTCCATTGTTCTCGGAATTCTGCTGAAGTTTAAAAATGCTTCGGAACTCTTCCATTGTTCTCGGAATTCTGCTGACGTTTAATAATGCTTCGGAACTCTTCAATTGTTCTCGGAATTCTGTTGAACTTTTAAAATGCTTTGGAACTCTTCCATTGCTCTCGGAATTCTGCTGAAGTTTAAAAATGCTTCAGAACTCTTCCATTGTTCTCAGAATACCTCTGACGTTTAAAAATACTTCGGAAATCTTCCATTGTTTTCAAAATTCCGCTGACGTTCAAAAATGCTTCAGAACTCTTCCATTGTTCTCGGAATTCCGCTGACGTTTAAAAATGCTTTGGAGCTCTTCCATTGTTCTCAGAATTCCGCTGAAGTTTAAAAATGCTTCGGAACTCTTCCATTGTTCTCGGCATTCCGCTGACGTTTAAAAATGCTTCGGTACGCTTCCATTGTTCTCGGAATTCCGCTGACATATAAAAATGCTTCGGAAATCTTGTATTGTTCTCGGCATTCCGCTGACGTTTAAAAATGCTTCGGAACTCTTCTATTGTTCTCGGAATACTGCTGAACTTTTAAAATGCTTTGGAACTCTTCCATTGCTCTCGGAATTCTGCTGAAGTTTAAAAATGCTTCGGAACTCTTCCATTCTTCTGGGAATTCTGCTGAAGTTTTAAAATGTTTCGGAACTCTTCCATTGTTCTCAGAATTCCGCTGACGTTTAAAAATGCTTCGGAAATCTTCCATTGTTTTCAAAATTCCGCTGACATATAAAAATGCTTCGGAAATCTTGCATTGTTCTCGGCATTCCGCTGACGTTTAAAAATGCTTCGGTACGCTTCCATTGTTCTCGGAATTCCGCTGACATATAAAAATGCTTCGGAAATCTTGCATTGTTCTCGGCATTCCGCTGACGTTTAAAAATGCTTCGGAACTCTTCAATTGTTCTCGGAATTCTGCTGAACTTTTAAAATGCTTTGGAACTCTTCCATTGCTCTCGGAATTCTGCTGAAGTTTAAAAATGCTTCGGAACTCTTCCATTGTTCTCGGAATTCTGCTGAAGTTTAAAAATGCTTCGGAACTCTTCAATTGTTGTCGGAATTCTGCTGAAGTTTAAAAATGCTTCGGAACTCTTCCATTGTTCTCGGAATTCCGTTGAAGTTTAAAAATGCTTCGAAACTCTTCCATTGTTCTCGGAATTCTGCTGAAGTTTAAAAATGCTTCGGAACTCTTCCATTGTTCTCAGAATTCCGCTAACGTTTAAAAATGCTTCGGAAATCTTCCATTGTTTTCAAAATTCCGCTGACGCTTAAAAATGCTTCAGAACTCTTCCATTGTTCTCGGAATTCCGCTGACGTTTAATAATGCTTCGCAACTCTTTCATTGTACTCGGAATTCCGCTAACGTTTAAAAATGCTTCGGAACTCTTCCATTGTTCTCGGAATTCCGTTGAAGTTTAAAAATGCTTCGAAACTCTTCCATTGTTCTGGGAATTCTGCTGAAGTTTAAAAATGCTTCAGAACTCTTCCATTGTTCTCGGAATTCCGCTGACGTTTAAAAATGCTACGTAACTCTTCCATTGTTCTCAGAATTCCGCTGACGTTTAAAAATGCTTCAGAAATCTTCCATTGTTTTCAAAATTCTGCTGACGTTTAAAAATGCTTCAGAACTCTTCCATTGTTCTCGGAATTCCGCTGACGTTTAAAAATGCTTTGGAACTCTTCCATTGTTCTCAGAATTCCGCTGAAGTTTAAAAATGCTTCGGAACTCTTCCATTGTTCTCAGAATTCCGCTGACGTTTAAAAATGCTTCGGTACTCTTCCATTGTTCTCGGAATTCCGCTGACATATAAAAATGCTTCGGAAATCTTGCATTGTTCTCGGCATTCCGCTGACGTTTAAAAATGCTTCGGAACTCTTCAATTGTTCTCGGAATTCTGCTGAACTTTTAAAATGCTTTGGAACTCTTCCATTGCTCTCGGAATTCTGCTGAAGTTTAAAAATGCTTCGGAACTCTTCTATTGTTCTCGGAATTCTGCTGAAGTTTAAAAATGCTTTGGAACTCTTCCATTGTTCTCTGAATTCCGCTGACGTTTAAAAATGCTTCGGTACTCTTCCTTTGTTCTCGGAATTCCGCTGACATATAAAAATGCTTCGGAAATCTTGCATTGTTCTCGGCATTCCGCTGACGTTTAAAAATGCTTCGGAACTCTTCAATTGTTCTCGGAATTCTGCCGAACTTTTAAAATGCTTTGGAACTCTTCCATTGCTCTCGGAATTCTGCTGAAGTTTAAAAATGCTTCAGAACTCTTCCATTGTTCTCGGAATTCTGCTGTAGTTTAAAAATGCTTCGGAACTCTTCCATTGTTCTCAGAATTCCGCTGACGTTTAAAAATGCTTCGGTACTCTTCCATTGTTCTCGGAATTCCGCTGACATATAAAAATGCTTCGGAAATCTTGCATTGTTCTCGGCATTCCGCTTACGTTTAAAAATGCTTCGGAACTCTTCAATTGTTCTCGGAATTCTGCTGAACTTTTAAAATGCTTTGGAACTCTTCCATTGCTCTCGGAATTCTGCTGAAGTTTAAAAATGCTTCAGAACTCTTTCATTGTTCTCGGAATTCTGCTGAAGTTTAAAAATGCTTCGGTACTCTTCCATTGTTCTCGGAATTCCGCTGACATATAAAAATGCTTTGGAAATCTTGCATTGTTCTCGGCATTCCGCTGACGTTTAAAAATGCTTCGGAACTCTTCCATTGTTCTCAGAATTCCGCTGACGTTTAAAAATGCTTCGGAAATCTTCCATTGTTTTCAAAATTCCGCTGACGTTTAAAAATGCTTCAGAACTCTTCCATTGTTCTCAGAATTCCGCTGACATTTAAAAATGCTTCGGTACTCTTCCATTGTTCTCGGAATTCCACTGACATATAAAAATGCTTCGGAAATCTTGCATTGTTCTCGGCATTCCGCTGACGTTTAAAAATGCTTCGGAACTCTTCAATTGTTCTCGGAATTCTGCTGAAGTTTAAAAATGCTTCGGAACTCTTCCATTGTTCTCGGAATTCCGTTGAAGTTTAAAAATGCTTCGAAACTCTTCCATTGTTCTCGGAATTCTGCTGAAGTTTAAAAATGCTTCGGAACTCTTCCATTGTTCTCGGAATTCCGTTGAAGTTTAAAAATGCTTCGAAACTCTTCCATTGTTCTCGGAATTCTGCTGAAGTTTAATAATGCTTCGCAACTCTCTCATTGTTCTCGGAATTCCACTGACGTTTAAAAATGCTTCGGAACTCATCCATTGTTCTCGGAATTCCGTTGAAGCTTAAAAATGCTTCGAAACTCTTCCATTGTTCTCGGAATTCCGCTGACATATAAAAATGTTTCGGAAATCTTGCATTGTTCTCGGCATTCCGCTGACGTTTAAAAATGCTTCGGAACTCTTCCATTGTTCTCAGAATTCTGCTGACGTTTAAAAATGCTTCGGAACTCTTCCATTGTTCTCGAAATTCTGCTGACGTTTAAAAATGCTTCGGAACTCTTCCATTGTTCTCGGAATTCTGCTGACGTTTAAAAATGCTTCGGAACTCTTCCATTGTTCTCAGAATTCAGCTGAAGTTTAAAAATGCTTCGGAACTCTTCCATTGTTCTCGGAATTCTGCTGAAGTTTAAAAATGCTACGTAACTCTTCCATTGTTCTCAGAATTCCGCTGACGTTTAAAAATGCTTCGGAAATCTTCCATTGTTTTCAAAATTCCGCTGACGTTTAAAAATGCTTCAGAACTCTTCCATTGTTCTCGGAATTCCGCTGACATTTAAAAATGCTTTGGAACTCTTCCATTGTTATCGGAATTCCGCTGAAGTTTACAAATGCTTCGGAACACTTCCATTGTTCTCAGAATTCTGCTGACGTTTAAAAATGCTTCGGAACTCTTCCATTGTTCTCGGAATTCTGCTGAAGTTTTAAAATGCATTGGAACTCTTTCATTGTTCTCGGAATTCCACTGACGTTTAAAAATGCTTCGGAACTCTTCCATTGTTCTCGGAATTCCGTTGAAGTTTAAAAATGCTTCGAAACTCTTCCATTGTTCTCGGAATTCTGCTGAAGTTTAAAAATGCTTCGGAACTCTTCCATTGTTCTCGGAATTCCGCTGACGTTTAATAATGCTTCGCAACTCTTCCATTGTTCTCGGAATTCCGTTGAAGTTTAAAAATGCTTCGAAACTCTTCCATTGTTCTCGGAATTCTGCTGAAGTTTAAAAATGCTTCGGAACTCTTCCATTGTTCTCGGAATTCTGCTGACGTTTAATAATGCTTCGGAACTCTTCAATTGTTCTCGGAATTCTGTTGAACTTTTAAAATGCTTTGGAACTCTTCCATTGCTCTCGGAATTCTGCTGAAGTTTAAAAATGCTTCAGAACTCTTCCATTGTTCTCAGAATACCTCTGACGTTTAAAAATACTTCGGAAATCTTCCATTGTTTTCAAAATTCCGCTGACGTTCAAAAATGCTTCAGAACTCTTCCATTGTTCTCGGAATTCCGCTGACGTTTAAAAATGCTTTGGAGCTCTTCCATTGTTCTCAGAATTCCGCTGAAGTTTAAAAATGCTTCGGAACTCTTCCATTGTTCTCGGCATTCCGCTGACGTTTAAAAATGCTTCGGTACGCTTCCATTGTTCTCGGAATTCCGCTGACATATAAAAATGCTTCGGAAATCTTGTATTGTTCTCGGCATTCCGCTGACGTTTAAAAATGCTTCGGAACTCTTCTATTGTTCTCGGAATACTGCTGAACTTTTAAAATGCTTTGGAACTCTTCCATTGCTCTCGGAATTCTGCTGAAGTTTAAAAATGCTTCGGAACTCTTCCATTCTTCTGGGAATTCTGCTGAAGTTTTAAAATGTTTCGGAACTCTTCCATTGTTCTCAGAATTCCGCTGACGTTTAAAAATGCTTCGGAAATCTTCCATTGTTTTCAAAATTCCGCTGACATATAAAAATGCTTCGGAAATCTTGCATTGTTCTCGGCATTCCGCTGACGTTTAAAAATGCTTCGGTACGCTTCCATTGTTCTCGGAATTCCGCTGACATATAAAAATGCTTCGGAAATCTTGCATTGTTCTCGGCATTCCGCTGACGTTTAAAAATGCTTCGGAACTCTTCAATTGTTCTCGGAATTCTGCTGAACTTTTAAAATGCTTTGGAACTCTTCCATTGCTCTCGGAATTCTGCTGAAGTTTAAAAATGCTTCGGAACTCTTCCATTGTTCTCGGAATTCTGCTGAAGTTTAAAAATGCTTCGGAACTCTTCAATTGTTGTCGGAATTCTGCTGAAGTTTAAAAATGCTTCGGAACTCTTCCATTGTTCTCGGAATTCCGTTGAAGTTTAAAAATGCTTCGAAACTCTTCCATTGTTCTCGGAATTCTGCTGAAGTTTAAAAATGCTTCGGAACTCTTCCATTGTTCTCAGAATTCCGCTAACGTTTAAAAATGCTTCGGAAATCTTCCATTGTTTTCAAAATTCCGCTGACGCTTAAAAATGCTTCAGAACTCTTCCATTGTTCTCGGAATTCCGCTGACGTTTAATAATGCTTCGCAACTCTTTCATTGTACTCGGAATTCCGCTAACGTTTAAAAATGCTTCGGAACTCTTCCATTGTTCTCGGAATTCCGTTGAAGTTTAAAAATGCTTCGAAACTCTTCCATTGTTCTGGGAATTCTGCTGAAGTTTAAAAATGCTTCAGAACTCTTCCATTGTTCTCGGAATTCCGCTGACGTTTAATAATGCTTCGCAACTCTTTCATTGTTCTCGGAATTCCGCTGATGTTTAAAAATGCTTCGGAACTCTTCCATTGTTCTCGGAATACTGTTGAAGTTTAAAAATGCTTCTAAACTCTTCCATTGTTCTCGGAATTCTGCTGAAGTTTAAAAATGCTTCGGAACTCTTCCATTGTTCTCGGAATTCCGCTGACATATAAAAATGCTTCGGAAATCTTGCATTGTTCTCGGCATTCCGCTGACGTATAAAAATGCTTCGGAACTCTTCAATTGTTCTCGGAATTCTGCTGAACTTTTAAAATGCTTTGGAACTCTTCCATTCCTCTCGCAATTCTGTTGACGTTTAAAAATGCTTCGGAACTCTTCCATTGTTCTCGGAATTCTGCTGACGTTTAAAAATGCTTCGGAACTCTTCCATTGTTCTCGGAATTCCGCTGACGTTTAAAAATGCTTCACAACTCTTCCATTGTTCTCGGAATTCCGCTGACGTTTAAAAATGCTTAAAATCTCTTACATTGTTCTCGGAACTCCGCTGAAGTTTAAAAATGCTTCGGAAATCTTCCATTGTTCTCGGAATTCTGCTGAAGTTTAAAAATGCTTCAGAACTCTTCCATTGTTCTCAGAATTCCGCTGACGTTTAAAAATGCTTCGGAAATCTTCCATTGTTTTCAAAATTCCGCTGACGTTTAAAAATGCTTCAGAACTATTCCATTGTTCTCAGAATTCTGCTGACGTTTAATAATGCTTCGGAACTCTTCCATTGTTCTCGGAATTCCGCTGACGTTTAAAAATGCTTCACAACTCTTCCATTGTTCTCGGAATTCCGCTGATGTTTAAAAATGCTTCACAACTCTTCCATTGTTCTCGGAATTCCGCTGACTTTTAAAAATGCTTCGGAAATCTTCCATTGTTTTCAAAATTCCGCTGACACTTAAAAATGCTTCAGAACTCTTCCATTGTTCTCGGAATTCTGCTGACGTTTAATAATGCTTTGCAACTCTTTCATTGTTCTCGGAATTCCACTGACGTTTAAAAATGCTTCGGAACTCATCCATTGTTCTCGGAATTCCGTTGAAGTTTAAAAATGCTTCTAAACTCTTCCATTGTTCTCGAAATTCTGCTGAAGTTTAAAAATGCTTCAGAACTCTTACATTGTTCTCAGAATTCTGCTGATGTTTAAAAATGCTTCGGAACTCTTCCATTGTTCTCAGAATTCAGCTGAAGTTTAAAAATGCTTCGGAACTCTTCCATTGTTCTCGGAATTCTGCTGAAGTTTAAAAATGCTACGTAACTCTTCCATTGTTCTCAGAATTCCGCTGACGTTTAAAAATGCTTCAGAAATCTTCCATTGTTTTCAAAATTCTGCTGACGTTTAAAAATGCTTCAGAACTCTTCCATTGTTCTCGGAATTCCGCTGACGTTTAAAAATGCTTTGGAACTCTTCCATTGTTCTCAGAATTCCGCTGAAGTTTAAAAATGCTTCGGAACTCTTCCATTGTTCTCAGAATTCTGCTGACGTTTAAAAATGCTTCGGTACTCTTCCATTGTTCTCGGAATTCCGCTGACATATAAAAATGCTTTGGAAATCTTGCATTGTTCTCGGCATTCCGCTGACGTTTAAAAATGCTTCGGTACTCTTCCATTGTTCTTGGAATTCCGCTGACATATAAAAATGCTTCGGAAATCTTGCATTGTTCTCGGCATTCCGCTGACGTTTAAAAATGCTTCGGAACTCTTCAATTGTTCTCGGAATTCTGCCGAACTTTTAAAATGCTTTGGAACTCTTCCATTGCTCTCGGAATTCTGCTGAAGTTTAAAAATGCTTCAGAACTCTTCCATTGTTCTCGGAATTCTGCTGTAGTTTAAAAATGCTTCGGAACTCTTCCATTGTTCTCAGAATTCCGCTGACGTTTAAAAATGCTTCGGTACTCTTCCATTGTTCTCGGAATTCCGCTGACATATAAAAATGCTTCGGAAATCTTGCATTGTTCTCGGCATTCCGCTGACGTTTAAAAATGCTTCGGAACTCTTCCATTGTTCTCAGAATTCCGCTGACGTTTAAAAATGCTTCGGAAATCTTCCATTGTTTTCAAAATTCCGCTGACGTTTAAAAATGCTTCAGAACTCTTCCATTGTTCTCAGAATTCCGCTGACATTTAAAAATGCTTCGGTACTCTTCCATTGTTCTCGGAATTCCACTGACATATAAAAATGCTTCGCAAATCTTGCATTGTTCTCGGCATTCCGCTGACGTTTAAAAATGCTTCGGAACTCTTCAATTGTTCTCGGAATTCTGCTGAACTTTTAAAATGCTTTGGAACTCTTCCATTGCTCTCGGAATTCTGCTGAAGTTTAAAAATGCTTCGGAACTCTTCCATTGTTCTCGGAATTCTGCTGAAGTTTAAAAATGCTTCGGAACTCTTCAATTGTTCTCGGAATTCTGCTGAAGTTTAAAAATGCTTCGGAACTCTTCCATTGTTCTCGGAATTCCGTTGAAGTTTAAAAATGCTTCGAAACTCTTCCATTGTTCTCGGAATTCTGCTGAAGTTTAAAAATGCTTCGGAAATCTTCCATTGTTTTCAAAATTCCGCTGACGTTTAAAAATGCTTCAGAACTATTCCATTGTTCTCAGAATTCTGCTGACGTTTAATAATGCTTCGGAACTCTTCCATTGTTCTCGGAATTCCGCTGACGTTTAAAAATGCTTCACAACTCTTCCATTGTTCTCGGAATTCCGCTGATGTTTAAAAATGCTTCACAACTCTTCCATTGTTCTCGGAATTCCGCTGACTTTTAAAAATGCTTCGGAAATCTTCCATTGTTTTCAAAATTCCGCTGACACTTAAAAATGCTTCAGAACTCTTCCATTGTTCTCGGAATTCTGCTGACGTTTAATAATGCTTTGCAACTCTTTCATTGTTCTCGGAATTCCACTGACGTTTAGAAATGCTTCGGAACTCATCCATTGTTCTCGGAATTCCGTTGAAGTTTAAAAATGCTTCTAAACTCTTCCATTGTTCTCGAAATTCTGCTGAAGTTTAAAAATGCTTCGGAACTCTTCCATTGTTCTCGGAATTCCGTTGAAGTTTAAAAATGCTTCGAAACTCTTCCATTGTTCTCGGAATTCTGCTGAAGTTTAAAAATGCTTCGGAACTCTTCCATTGTTCTCAGAATTCCGCTAACGTTTAAAAATGCTTCGGAAATCTTCCATTGTTTTCAAAATTCCGCTGACGCTTAAAAATGCTTCAGAACTCTTCCATTGTTCTCGGAATTCCGCTGACGTTTAATAATGCTTCGCAACTCTTTCATTGTACTCGGAATTCCGCTAACGTTTAAAAATGCTTCGGAACTCTTCCATTGTTCTCGGAATTCCGTTGAAGTTTAAAAATGCTTCGAAACTCTTCCATTGTTCTGGGAATTCTGCTGAAGTTTAAAAATGCTTCAGAACTCTTCCATTGTTCTCGGAATTCCGCTGACGTTTAATAATGCTTCGCAACTCTTTCATTGTTCTCGGAATTCCGCTGATGTTTAAAAATGCTTCGGAACTCTTCCATTGTTCTCGGAATACTGTTGAAGTTTAAAAATGCTTCTAAACTCTTCCATTGTTCTCGGAATTCTGCTGAAGTTTAAAAATGCTTCGGAACTCTTCCATTGTTCTCGGAATTCCGCTGACATATAAAAATGCTTCGGAAATCTTGCATTGTTCTCGGCATTCCGCTGACGTATAAAAATGCTTCGGAACTCTTCAATTGTTCTCGGAATTCTGCTGAACTTTTAAAATGCTTTGGAACTCTTCCATTCCTCTCGCAATTCTGTTGACGTTTAAAAATGCTTCGGAACTCTTCCATTGTTCTCGGAATTCTGCTGACGTTTAAAAATGCTTCGGAACTCTTCCATTGTTCTCGGAATTCCGCTGACGTTTAAAAATGCTTCACAACTCTTCCATTGTTCTCGGAATTCCGCTGACGTTTAAAAATGCTTAAAATCTCTTACATTGTTCTCGGAACTCCGCTGAAGTTTAAAAATGCTTCGGAAATCTTCCATTGTTCTCGGAATTCTGCTGAAGTTTAAAAATGCTTCAGAACTCTTCCATTGTTCTCAGAATTCCGCTGACGTTTAAAAATGCTTCGGAAATCTTCCATTGTTTTCAAAATTCCGCTGACGTTTAAAAATGCTTCAGAACTATTCCATTGTTCTCAGAATTCTGCTGACGTTTAATAATGCTTCGGAACTCTTCCATTGTTCTCGGAATTCCGCTGACGTTTAAAAATGCTTCACAACTCTTCCATTGTTCTCGGAATTCCGCTGATGTTTAAAAATGCTTCACAACTCTTCCATTGTTCTCGGAATTCCGCTGACTTTTAAAAATGCTT
Organism: Phyllobates terribilis; assembly: GCF_046119375.1. Lineage (NCBI taxonomy): Eukaryota > Metazoa > Chordata > Amphibia > Anura > Dendrobatidae > Phyllobates > Phyllobates terribilis. Next base: position 19,596,576 of record NW_027362782.1, read on the forward strand.
CGGAAATCTTCCATTGTTTTCAAAATTCCGCTGACACTTAAAAATGCTTCAGAACTCTTCCATTGTTCTCGGAATTCTGCTGACGTTTAATAATGCTTTGCAACTCTTTCATTGTTCTCGGAATTCCACTGACGTTTAAAAATGCTTCGGAACTCATCCATTGTTCTCGGAATTCCGTTGAAGTTTAAAAATGCTTCTAAACTCTTCCATTGTTCTCGAAATTCTGCTGAAGTTTAAAAATGCTTCAGAACTCTTACATTGTTCTCAGAATTCTGCTGATGTTTAAAAATGCTTCGGAACTCTTCCATTGTTCTCAGAATTCAGCTGAAGTTTAAAAATGCTTCGGAACTCTTCCATTGTTCTCGGAATTCTGCTGAAGTTTAAAAATGCTACGTAACTCTTCCATTGTTCTCAGAATTCCGCTGACGTTTAAAAATGCTTCAGAAATCTTCCATTGTTTTCAAAATTCTGCTGACGTTTAAAAATGCTTCAGAACTCTTCCATTGTTCTCGGAATTCCGCTGACGTTTAAAAATGCTTTGGAACTCTTCCATTGTTCTCAGAATTCCGCTGAAGTTTAAAAATGCTTCGGAACTCTTCCATTGTTCTCAGAATTCCGCTGACGTTTAAAAATGCTTCGGTACTCTTCCATTGTTCTTGGAATTCCGCTGACATATAAAAATGCTTCGGAAATCTTGCATTGTTCTCGGCATTCCGCTGACGTTTAAAAATGCTTCGGAACTCTTCAATTGTTCTCGGAATTCTGCCGAACTTTTAAAATGCTTTGGAACTCTTCCATTGCTCTCGGAATTCTGCTGAAGTTTAAAAATGCTTCAGAACTCTTCCATTGTTCTCGGAATTCTGCTGTAGTTTAAAAATGCTTCGGAACTCTTCCATTGTTCTCAGAATTCCGCTGACGTTTAAAAATGCTTCGGTACTCTTCCATTGTTCTCGGAATTCCGCTGACATATAAAAATGCTTCGGAAATCTTGCATTGTTCTCGGCATTCCGCTTACGTTTAAAAATGCTTCGGAACTCTTCAATTGTTCTCGGAATTCTGCTGAACTTTTAAAATGCTTTGGAACTCTTCCATTGCTCTCGGAATTCTGCTGAAGTTTAAAAATGCTTCAGAACTCTTACATTGTTCTCGGAATTCTGCTGAAGTTTAAAAATGCTTCGGTACTCTTCCATTGTTCTCGGAATTCCGCTGACATATAAAAATGCTTTGGAAATCTTGCATTGTTCTCGGCATTCCGCTGACGTTTAAAAATGCTTCGGAACTCTTCCATTGTTCTCAGAATTCCGCTGACGTTTAAAAATGCTTCGGAAATCTTCCATTGTTTTCAAAATTCCGCTGACGTTTAAAAATGCTTCAGAACTCTTCCATTGTTCTCAGAATTCCGCTGACATTTAAAAATGCTTCGGTACTCTTCCATTGTTCTCGGAATTCCACTGACATATAAAAATGCTTCGCAAATCTTGCATTGTTCTCGGCATTCCGCTGACGTTTAAAAATGCTTCGGAACTCTTCAATTGTTCTCGGAATTCTGCTGAACTTTTAAAATGCTTTGGAACTCTTCCATTGCTCTCGGAATTCTGCTGAAGTTTAAAAATGCTTCGGAACTCTTCCATTGTTCTCGGAATTCTGCTGAAGTTTAAAAATGCTTCGGAACTCTTCAATTGTTCTCGGAATTCTGCTGAAGTTTAAAAATGCTTCGGAACTCTTCCATTGTTCTCGGAATTCCGTTGAAGTTTAAAAATGCTTCGAAACTCTTCCATTGTTCTCGGAATTCTGCTGAAGTTTAAAAATGCTTCGGAAATCTTCCATTGTTTTCAAAATTCCGCTGACGTTTAAAAATGCTTCAGAACTATTCCATTGTTCTCAGAATTCTGCTGACGTTTAATAATGCTTCGGAACTCTTCCATTGTTCTCGGAATTCCGCTGACGTTTAAAAATGCTTCACAACTCTTCCATTGTTCTCGGAATTCCGCTGATGTTTAAAAATGCTTCACAACTCTTCCATTGTTCTCGGAATTCCGCTGACTTTTAAAAATGCTTCGGAAATCTTCCATTGTTTTCAAAATTCCGCTGACACTTAAAAATGCTTCAGAACTCTTCCATTGTTCTCGGAATTCTGCTGACGTTTAATAATGCTTTGCAACTCTTTCATTGTTCTCGGAATTCCACTGACGTTTAAAAATGCTTCGGAACTCATCCATTGTTCTCGGAATTCCGTTGAAGTTTAAAAATGCTTCTAAACTCTTCCATTGTTCTCGAAATTCTGCTGAAGTTTAAAAATGCTTCAGAACTCTTACATTGTTCTCAGAATTCTGCTGATGTTTAAAAATGCTTCGGAACTCTTCCATTGTTCTCAGAATTCAGCTGAAGTTTAAAAATGCTTCGGAACTCTTCCATTGTTCTCGGAATTCTGCTGAAGTTTAAAAATGCTACGTAACTCTTCCATTGTTCTCAGAATTCCGCTGACGTTTAAAAATGCTTCAGAAATCTTCCATTGTTTTCAAAATTCTGCTGACGTTTAAAAATGCTTCGGAACTCTTCCATTGTTCTCAGAATTCCGCTGACGTTTAAAAATGCTTCGGTACTCTTCCATTGTTCTCGGAATTCCGCTGACATATAAAAATGCTTTGGAAATCTTGCATTGTTCTCGGCATTCCGCTGACGTTTAAAAATGCTTCGGTACTCTTCCATTGTTCTTGGAATTCCGCTGACATATAAAAATGCTTCGGAAATCTTGCATTGTTCTCGGCATTCCGCTGACGTTTAAAAATGCTTCGGAACTCTTCAATTGTTCTCGGAATTCTGCTGAACTTTTAAAATGCTTTGGAACTCTTCCATTGCTCTCGGAATTCTGCTGAAGTTTAAAAATGCTTCGGAACTCTTCTATTGTTCTCGGAATTCTGCTGAAGTTTAAAAATGCTTTGGAACTCTTCCATTGTTCTCTGAATTCCGCTGACGTTTAAAAATGCTTCGGTACTCTTCCTTTGTTCTCGGAATTCCGCTGACATATAAAAATGCTTCGGAAATCTTGCATTGTTCTCGGCATTCCGCTGACGTTTAAAAATGCTTCGGAACTCTTCAATTGTTCTCGGAATTCTGCCGAACTTTTAAAATGCTTTGGAACTCTTCCATTGCTCTCGGAATTCTGCTGAAGTTTAAAAATGCTTCAGAACTCTTCCATTGTTCTCGGAATTCTGCTGTAGTTTAAAAATGCTTCGAAACTCTTCCATTGTTCTCAGAATTCCGCTGACGTTTAAAAATGCTTCGGTACTCTTCCATTGTTCTCGGAATTCCGCTGACATATAAAAATGCTTCGGAAATCTTGCATTGTTCTCGGCATTCCGCTTACGTTTAAAAATGCTTCGGAACTCTTCAATTGTTCTCGGAATTCTGCTGAACTTTTAAAATGCTTTGGAACTCTTCCATTGCTCTCGGAATTCTGCTGAAGTTTAAAAATGCTTCAGAACTCTTACATTGTTCTCGGAATTCTGCTGAAGTTTAAAAATGCTTCGGTACTCTTCCATTGTTCTCGGAATTCCGCTGACATATAAAAATGCTTTGGAAATCTTGCATTGTTCTCGGCATTCCGCTGACGTTTAAAAATGCTTCGGAACTCTTCCATTGTTCTCAGAATTCCGCTGACGTTTAAAAATGCTTCGGAAATCTTCCATTGTTTTCAAAATTCCGCTGACGTTTAAAAATGCTTCAGAACTCTTCCATTGTTCTCAGAATTCCGCTGACATTTAAAAATGCTTCGGTACTCTTCCATTGTTCTCGGAATTCCACTGACATATAAAAATGCTTCGCAAATCTTGCATTGTTCTCGGCATTCCGCTGACGTTTAAAAATGCTTCGGAACTCTTCAATTGTTCTCGGAATTCTGCTGAACTTTTAAAATGCTTTGGAACTCTTCCATTGCTCTCGGAATTCTGCTGAAGTTTAAAAATGCTTCGGAACTCTTCCATTGTTCTCGGAATTCTGCTGAAGTTTAAAAATGCTTCGGAACTCTTCAATTGTTCTCGGAATTCTGCTGAAGTTTAAAAATGCTTCGGAACTCTTCCATTGTTCTCGGAATTCCGTTGAAGTTTAAAAATGCTTCGAAACTCTTCCATTGTTCTCGGAATTCTGCTGAAGTTTAAAAATGCTTCGGAACTCTTCCATTGTTCTCAGAATTCCGCTAACGTTTAAAAATGCTTCGGAAATCTTCCATTGTTTTCAAAATTCCGCTGACGCTTAAAAATGCTTCAGAACTCTTCCATTGTTCTCGGAATTCCGCTGACGTTTAATAATGCTTCGCAACTCTTTCATTGTACTTGGAATTCCGCTAACTTTTAAAAATGCTTCGGAACTCTTCCATTGTTCTCGGAATTCCGTTGAAGTTTAAAAATGCTTCGAAACTCTTCCATTGTTCTGGGAATTCTGCTGAAGTTTAAAAATGCTTCAGAACTCTTCCATTGTTCTCGGAATTCCGCTGACGTTTAATAATGCTTCGCAACTCTTTCATTGTTCTCGGAATTCCGCTGATGTTTAAAAATGCTTCGGAACTCTTCCATTGTTCTCGGAATACTGTTGAAGTTTAAAAATGCTTCTAAACTCTTCCATTGTTCTCGGAATTCTGCTGAAGTTTAAAAATGCTTCGGAACTCTTCCATTGTTCTCGGAATTCCGCTGACATATAAAAATGCTTCGGAAATCTTGCATTGTTCTCAGCATTCTGCTGACGTATAAAAATGCTTCGGAACTCTTCAATTGTTCTCGGAATTCTGCTGAACTTTTAAAATGCTTTGGAACTCTTCCATTGCTCTCGCAATTCTGTTGACGTTTAAAAATGCTTCGGAACTCTTCCATTGTTCTCGGAATTCTGCTGACGTTTAAAAATGCATCGGAACTCTTCCATTGTTCTTGGAATTCCGCTGACGTTTAAAAATGCTTCACAACTCTTCCATTGTTCTCGGAATTCCGCTGAAGTTTAAAAATGCTTCGGACCTCTTCCATTGTTCTAGGAATTCTGCTGAAGTCTAAAAATTCATCTGAACTCTTCCATTATTCTCGGAATTCGTGTGAATTTTAAAAATGCTTCGGAACTCTTCTATTGTTCTCGGAATTCCGCTGAAGTTTAAAAATGCTTAAAATCTCTTACATTGTTCTCGGAATTCCGCTGAAGTTTAAAAATGCTTCGGAACTCTTCCATTGTTCTCGGAATTCCGCTGACGTTTAATAATGCTTCGCAACTTTTTCATTGTTCTCGGAATTCCGCTGACGGTTAAAAATGCTTCGGAACTCTTCCATTGTTCTCGGAATTCCGTTGAAGTTTAAAAATGCTTCGAAACTCTTCCATTGTTCTCGGAATTCTGCTGAAGTTTAATAATGCTTCGCAACTCTCTCATTGTTCTCGGAATTCCACTGACGTTTAAAAATGCTTCGGAACTCATCCATTGTTCTCGGAATTCCGTTGAAGTTTAAAAATGCTTCGAAACTCTTCCATTGTTCTCGGAATTCCGCTGACATATAAAAATGCTTCGGAACTCTTCCATTGTTCTCGAAATTCTGCTGACGTTTAAAAATGCTTCGGAACTCTTCCATTGTTCTCGGAATTCTGCTGACGTTTAAAAATGCTTCGGAACTCTTCCATTGTTCTCGGAATTCCGCTGACGTTTAAAAATGCTTCACAACTCTTCCATTGTTCTCGGAATTCCGCTGATGTTTAAAAATGCTTCACAACTCTTCCATTGTTCTCGGAATTCCGCTGACTTTTAAAAATGCTTCGGAAATCTTCCATTGTTTTCAAAATTCCGCTGACACTTAAAAATGCTTCAGAACTCTTCCATTGTTCTCGGAATTCTGCTGACGTTTAATAATGCTTTGCAACTCTTTCATTGTTCTCGGAATTCCACTGACGTTTAGAAATGCTTCGGAACTCATCCATTGTTCTCGGAATTCCGTTGAAGTTTAAAAATGCTTCTAAACTCTTCCATTGTTCTCGAAATTCTGCTGAAGTTTAAAAATGCTTCAGAACTCTTACATTGTTCTCAGAATTCTGCTGATGTTTAAAAATGCTTCGGAACTCTTCCATTGTTCTCAGAATTCAGCTGAAGTTTAAAAATGCTTCGGAACTCTTCCATTGTTCTCGGAATTCTGCTGAAGTTTAAAAATGCTACGTAACTCTTCCATTGTTCTCAGAATTCCGCTGACGTTTAAAAATGCTTCGGAAATCTTCCATTGTTTTCAAAATTCCGCTGACATATAAAAATGCTTCGGAAATCTTGCATTGTTCTCGGCATTCCGCTGACGTTTAAAAATGCTTCGGTACGCTTCCATTGTTCTCGGAATTCCGCTGACATATAAAAATGCTTCGGAAATCTTGCATTGTTCTCGGCATTCCGCTGACGTTTAAAAATGCTTCGGAACTCTTCAATTGTTCTCGGAATTCTGCTGAACTTTTAAAATGCTTTGGAACTCTTCCATTGCTCTCGGAATTCTGCTGAAGTTTAAAAATGCTTCGGAACTCTTCCATTGTTCTCGGAATTCTGCTGAAGTTTAAAAATGCTTCGGAACTCTTCAATTGTTGTCGGAATTCTGCTGAAGTTTAAAAATGCTTCGGAACTCTTCCATTGTTCTCGGAATTCCGTTGAAGTTTAAAAATGCTTCGAAACTCTTCCATTGTTCTCGGAATTCTGCTGAAGTTTAAAAATGCTTCGGAACTCTTCCATTGTTCTCAGAATTCCGCTAACGTTTAAAAATGCTTCGGAAATCTTCCATTGTTTTCAAAATTCCGCTGACGCTTAAAAATGCTTCAGAACTCTTCCATTGTTCTCGGAATTCCGCTGACGTTTAATAATGCTTCGCAACTCTTTCATTGTACTCGGAATTCCGCTAACGTTTAAAAATGCTTCGGAACTCTTCCATTGTTCTCGGAATTCCGTTGAAGTTTAAAAATGCTTCGAAACTCTTCCATTGTTCTGGGAATTCTGCTGAAGTTTAAAAATGCTTCAGAACTCTTCCATTGTTCTCGGAATTCCGCTGACGTTTAATAATGCTTCGCAACTCTTTCATTGTTCTCGGAATTCCGCTGATGTTTAAAAATGCTTCGGAACTCTTCCATTGTTCTCGGAATACTGTTGAAGTTTAAAAATGCTTCTAAACTCTTCCATTGTTCTCGGAATTCTGCTGAAGTTTAAAAATGCTTCGGAACTCTTCCATTGTTCTCGGAATTCCGCTGACATATAAAAATGCTTCGGAAATCTTGCATTGTTCTCGGCATTCCGCTGACGTATAAAAATGCTTCGGAACTCTTCAATTGTTCTCGGAATTCTGCTGAACTTTTAAAATGCTTTGGAACTCTTCCATTCCTCTCGCAATTCTGTTGACGTTTAAAAATGCTTCGGAACTCTTCCATTGTTCTCGGAATTCTGCTGACGTTTAAAAATGCTTCGGAACTCTTCCATTGTTCTCGGAATTCCGCTGACGTTTAAAAATGCTTCACAACTCTTCCATTGTTCTCGGAATTCCGCTGACGTTTAAAAATGCTTAAAATCTCTTACATTGTTCTCGGAACTCCGCTGAAGTTTAAAAATGCTTCGGAAATCTTCCATTGTTCTCGGAATTCTGCTGAAGTTTAAAAATGCTTCAGAACTCTTCCATTGTTCTCAGAATTCCGCTGACGTTTAAAAATGCTTCGGAAATCTTCCATTGTTTTCAAAATTCCGCTGACGTTTAAAAATGCTTCAGAACTATTCCATTGTTCTCAGAATTCTGCTGACGTTTAATAATGCTTCGGAACTCTTCCATTGTTCTCGGAATTCCGCTGACGTTTAAAAATGCTTCACAACTCTTCCATTGTTCTCGGAATTCCGCTGATGTTTAAAAATGCTTCACAACTCTTCCATTGTTCTCGGAATTCCGCTGACTTTTAAAAATGCTTCGGAAATCTTCCATTGTTTTCAAAATTCCGCTGACACTTAAAAATGCTTCAGAACTCTTCCATTGTTCTCGGAATTCTGCTGACGTTTAATAATGCTTTGCAACTCTTTCATTGTTCTCGGAATTCCACTGACGTTTAAAAATGCTTCGGAACTCATCCATTGTTCTCGGAATTCCGTTGAAGTTTAAAAATGCTTCTAAACTCTTCCATTGTTCTCGAAATTCTGCTGAAGTTTAAAAATGCTTCAGAACTCTTACATTGTTCTCAGAATTCTGCTGATGTTTAAAAATGCTTCGGAACTCTTCCATTGTTCTCAGAATTCAGCTGAAGTTTAAAAATGCTTCGGAACTCTTCCATTGTTCTCGGAATTCTGCTGAAGTTTAAAAATGCTACGTAACTCTTCCATTGTTCTCAGAATTCCGCTGACGTTTAAAAATGCTTCAGAAATCTTCCATTGTTTTCAAAATTCTGCTGACGTTTAAAAATGCTTCAGAACTCTTCCATTGTTCTCGGAATTCCGCTGACGTTTAAAAATGCTTTGGAACTCTTCCATTGTTCTCAGAATTCCGCTGAAGTTTAAAAATGCTTCGGAACTCTTCCATTGTTCTCAGAATTCCGCTGACGTTTAAAAATGCTTCGGTACTCTTCCATTGTTCTTGGAATTCCGCTGACATATAAAAATGCTTCGGAAATCTTGCATTGTTCTCGGCATTCCGCTGACGTTTAAAAATGCTTCGGAACTCTTCAATTGTTCTCGGAATTCTGCCGAACTTTTAAAATGCTTTGGAACTCTTCCATTGCTCTCGGAATTCTGCTGAAGTTTAAAAATGCTTCAGAACTCTTCCATTGTTCTCGGAATTCTGCTGTAGTTTAAAAATGCTTCGGAACTCTTCCATTGTTCTCAGAATTCCGCTGACGTTTAAAAATGCTTCGGTACTCTTCCATTGTTCTCGGAATTCCGCTGACATATAAAAATGCTTCGGAAATCTTGCATTGTTCTCGGCATTCCGCTTACGTTTAAAAATGCTTCGGAACTCTTCAATTGTTCTCGGAATTCTGCTGAACTTTTAAAATGCTTTGGAACTCTTCCATTGCTCTCGGAATTCTGCTGAAGTTTAAAAATGCTTCAGAACTCTTACATTGTTCTCGGAATTCTGCTGAAGTTTAAAAATGCTTCGGTACTCTTCCATTGTTCTCGGAATTCCGCTGACATATAAAAATGCTTTGGAAATCTTGCATTGTTCTCGGCATTCCGCTGACGTTTAAAAATGCTTCGGAACTCTTCCATTGTTCTCAGAATTCCGCTGACGTTTAAAAATGCTTCGGAAATCTTCCATTGTTTTCAAAATTCCGCTGACGTTTAAAAATGCTTCAGAACTCTTCCATTGTTCTCAGAATTCCGCTGACATTTAAAAATGCTTCGGTACTCTTCCATTGTTCTCGGAATTCCACTGACATATAAAAATGCTTCGCAAATCTTGCATTGTTCTCGGCATTCCGCTGACGTTTAAAAATGCTTCGGAACTCTTCAATTGTTCTCGGAATTCTGCTGAACTTTTAAAATGCTTTGGAACTCTTCCATTGCTCTCGGAATTCTGCTGAAGTTTAAAAATGCTTCGGAACTCTTCCATTGTTCTCGGAATTCTGCTGAAGTTTAAAAATGCTTCGGAACTCTTCAATTGTTCTCGGAATTCTGCTGAAGTTTAAAAATGCTTCGGAACTCTTCCATTGTTCTCGGAATTCCGTTGAAGTTTAAAAATGCTTCGAAACTCTTCCATTGTTCTCGGAATTCTGCTGAAGTTTAAAAATGCTTCGGAAATCTTCCATTGTTTTCAAAATTCCGCTGACGTTTAAAAATGCTTCAGAACTATTCCATTGTTCTCAGAATTCTGCTGACGTTTAATAATGCTTCGGAACTCTTCCATTGTTCTCGGAATTCCGCTGACGTTTAAAAATGCTTCACAACTCTTCCATTGTTCTCGGAATTCCGCTGATGTTTAAAAATGCTTCACAACTCTTCCATTGTTCTCGGAATTCCGCTGACTTTTAAAAATGCTTCGGAAATCTTCCATTGTTTTCAAAATTCCGCTGACACTTAAAAATGCTTCAGAACTCTTCCATTGTTCTCGGAATTCTGCTGACGTTTAATAATGCTTTGCAACTCTTTCATTGTTCTCGGAATTCCACTGACGTTTAAAAATGCTTCGGAACTCATCCATTGTTCTCGGAATTCCGTTGAAGTTTAAAAATGCTTCTAAACTCTTCCATTGTTCTCGAAATTCTGCTGAAGTTTAAAAATGCTTCAGAACTCTTACATTGTTCTCAGAATTCTGCTGATGTTTAAAAATGCTTCGGAACTCTTCCATTGTTCTCAGAATTCAGCTGAAGTTTAAAAATGCTTCGGAACTCTTCCATTGTTCTCGGAATTCTGCTGAAGTTTAAAAATGCTACGTAACTCTTCCATTGTTCTCAGAATTCCGCTGACGTTTAAAAATGCTTCAGAAATCTTCCATTGTTTTCAAAATTCTGCTGACGTTTAAAAATGCTTCGGAACTCTTCCATTGTTCTCAGAATTCCGCTGACGTTTAAAAATGCTTCGGTACTCTTCCATTGTTCTCGGAATTCCGCTGACATATAAAAATGCTTTGGAAATCTTGCATTGTTCTCGGCATTCCGCTGACGTTTAAAAATGCTTCGGTACTCTTCCATTGTTCTTGGAATTCCGCTGACATATAAAAATGCTTCGGAAATCTTGCATTGTTCTCGGCATTCCGCTGACGTTTAAAAATGCTTCGGAACTCTTCAATTGTTCTCGGAATTCTGCTGAACTTTTAAAATGCTTTGGAACTCTTCCATTGCTCTCGGAATTCTGCTGAAGTTTAAAAATGCTTCGGAACTCTTCTATTGTTCTCGGAATTCTGCTGAAGTTTAAAAATGCTTTGGAACTCTTCCATTGTTCTCTGAATTCCGCTGACGTTTAAAAATGCTTCGGTACTCTTCCTTTGTTCTCGGAATTCCGCTGACATATAAAAATGCTTCGGAAATCTTGCATTGTTCTCGGCATTCCGCTGACGTTTAAAAATGCTTCGGAACTCTTCAATTGTTCTCGGAATTCTGCCGAACTTTTAAAATGCTTTGGAACTCTTCCATTGCTCTCGGAATTCTGCTGAAGTTTAAAAATGCTTCAGAACTCTTCCATTGTTCTCGGAATTCTGCTGTAGTTTAAAAATGCTTCGAAACTCTTCCATTGTTCTCAGAATTCCGCTGACGTTTAAAAATGCTTCGGTACTCTTCCATTGTTCTCGGAATTCCGCTGACATATAAAAATGCTTCGGAAATCTTGCATTGTTCTCGGCATTCCGCTTACGTTTAAAAATGCTTCGGAACTCTTCAATTGTTCTCGGAATTCTGCTGAACTTTTAAAATGCTTTGGAACTCTTCCATTGCTCTCGGAATTCTGCTGAAGTTTAAAAATGCTTCAGAACTCTTACATTGTTCTCGGAATTCTGCTGAAGTTTAAAAATGCTTCGGTACTCTTCCATTGTTCTCGGAATTCCGCTGACATATAAAAATGCTTTGGAAATCTTGCATTGTTCTCGGCATTCCGCTGACGTTTAAAAATGCTTCGGAACTCTTCCATTGTTCTCAGAATTCCGCTGACGTTTAAAAATGCTTCGGAAATCTTCCATTGTTTTCAAAATTCCGCTGACGTTTAAAAATGCTTCAGAACTCTTCCATTGTTCTCAGAATTCCGCTGACATTTAAAAATGCTTCGGTACTCTTCCATTGTTCTCGGAATTCCACTGACATATAAAAATGCTTCGCAAATCTTGCATTGTTCTCGGCATTCCGCTGACGTTTAAAAATGCTTCGGAACTCTTCAATTGTTCTCGGAATTCTGCTGAACTTTTAAAATGCTTTGGAACTCTTCCATTGCTCTCGGAATTCTGCTGAAGTTTAAAAATGCTTCGGAACTCTTCCATTGTTCTCGGAATTCTGCTGAAGTTTAAAAATGCTTCGGAACTCTTCAATTGTTCTCGGAATTCTGCTGAAGTTTAAAAATGCTTCGGAACTCTTCCATTGTTCTCGGAATTCCGTTGAAGTTTAAAAATGCTTCGAAACTCTTCCATTGTTCTCGGAATTCTGCTGAAGTTTAAAAATGCTTCGGAACTCTTCCATTGTTCTCAGAATTCCGCTAACGTTTAAAAATGCTTCGGAAATCTTCCATTGTTTTCAAAATTCCGCTGACGCTTAAAAATGCTTCAGAACTCTTCCATTGTTCTCGGAATTCCGCTGACGTTTAATAATGCTTCGCAACTCTTTCATTGTACTTGGAATTCCGCTAACTTTTAAAAATGCTTCGGAACTCTTCCATTGTTCTCGGAATTCCGTTGAAGTTTAAAAATGCTTCGAAACTCTTCCATTGTTCTGGGAATTCTGCTGAAGTTTAAAAATGCTTCAGAACTCTTCCATTGTTCTCGGAATTCCGCTGACGTTTAATAATGCTTCGCAACTCTTTCATTGTTCTCGGAATTCCGCTGATGTTTAAAAATGCTTCGGAACTCTTCCATTGTTCTCGGAATACTGTTGAAGTTTAAAAATGCTTCTAAACTCTTCCATTGTTCTCGGAATTCTGCTGAAGTTTAAAAATGCTTCGGAACTCTTCCATTGTTCTCGGAATTCCGCTGACATATAAAAATGCTTCGGAAATCTTGCATTGTTCTCAGCATTCTGCTGACGTATAAAAATGCTTCGGAACTCTTCAATTGTTCTCGGAATTCTGCTGAACTTTTAAAATGCTTTGGAACTCTTCCATTGCTCTCGCAATTCTGTTGACGTTTAAAAATGCTTCGGAACTCTTCCATTGTTCTCGGAATTCTGCTGACGTTTAAAAATGCATCGGAACTCTTCCATTGTTCTTGGAATTCCGCTGACGTTTAAAAATGCTTCACAACTCTTCCATTGTTCTCGGAATTCCGCTGAAGTTTAAAAATGCTTCGGACCTCTTCCATTGTTCTAGGAATTCTGCTGAAGTCTAAAAATTCATCTGAACTCTTCCATTATTCTCGGAATTCGTGTGAATTTTAAAAATGCTTCGGAACTCTTCTATTGTTCTCGGAATTCCGCTGAAGTTTAAAAATGCTTAAAATCTCTTACATTGTTCTCGGAATTCCGCTGAAGTTTAAAAATGCTTCGGAACTCTTCCATTGTTCTCGGAATTCCGCTGACGTTTAATAATGCTTCGCAACTTTTTCATTGTTCTCGGAATTCCGCTGACGGTTAAAAATGCTTCGGAACTCTTCCATTGTTCTCGGAATTCCGTTGAAGTTTAAAAATGCTTCGAAACTCTTCCATTGTTCTCGGAATTCTGCTGAAGTTTAATAATGCTTCGCAACTCTCTCATTGTTCTCGGAATTCCACTGACGTTTAAAAATGCTTCGGAACTCATCCATTGTTCTCGGAATTCCGTTGAAGTTTAAAAATGCTTCGAAACTCTTCCATTGTTCTCGGAATTCCGCTGACATATAAAAATGCTTCGGAACTCTTCCATTGTTCTCGAAATTCTGCTGACGTTTAAAAATGCTTCGGAACTCTTCCATTGTTCTCGGAATTCTGCTGACGTTTAAAAATGCTTCGGAACTCTTCCATTGTTCTCAGAATTCAGCTGAAGTTTAAAAATGCTTCGGAACTCTTCCATTGTTCTCGGAATTCTGCTGAAGTTTAAAAATGCTACGTAACTCTTCCATTGTTCTCAGAATTCCGCTGACGTTTAAAAATGCTTCGGAAATCTTCCATTGTTTTCAAAATTCCGCTGACGTTTAAAAATGCTTCAGAACTCTTCCATTGTTCTCGGAATTCTGCTGACGTTTAATAATGCTTTGCAACTCTTTCATTGTTCTCGGAATTCCACTGACGTTTAAAAATGCTTCGGAACTCATCCATTGTTCTCGGAATTCCGTTGAAGTTTAAAAATGCTTCTAAACTCTTCCATTGTTCTCGAAATTCTGCTGAAGTTTAAAAATGCTTCAGAACTCTTACATTGTTCTCAGAATTCTGCTGATGTTTAAAAATGCTTCGGAACTCTTCCATTGTTCTCAGAATTCAGCTGAAGTTTAAAAATGCTTCGGAACTCTTCCATTGTTCTCGGAATTCTGCTGAAGTTTAAAAATGCTACGTAACTCTTCCATTGTTCTCAGAATTCCGCTGACGTTTAAAAATGCTTCAGAAATCTTCCATTGTTTTCAAAATTCTGCTGACGTTTAAAAATGCTTCAGAACTCTTCCATTGTTCTCGGAATTCCGCTGACGTTTAAAAATGCTTTGGAACTCTTCCATTGTTCTCAGAATTCCGCTGAAGTTTAAAAATGCTTCGGAACTCTTCCATTGTTCTCAGAATTCCGCTGACGTTTAAAAATGCTTCGGTACTCTTCCATTGTTCTCGGAATTCCGCTGACATATAAAAATGCTTTGGAAATCTTGCATTGTTCTCGGCATTCCGCTGACGTTTAAAAATGCTTCGGTACTCTTCCATTGTTCTTGGAATTCCGCTGACATATAAAAATGCTTCGGAAATCTTGCATTGTTCTCGGCATTCCGCTGACGTTTAAAAATGCTTCGGAACTCTTCAATTGTTCTCGGAATTCTGCTGAACTTTTAAAATGCTTTGGAACTCTTCCATTGCTCTCGGAATTCTGCTGAAGTTTAAAAATGCTTCGGAACTCTTCTATTGTTCTCGGAATTCTGCTGAAGTTTAAAAATGCTTTGGAACTCTTCCATTGTTCTCTGAATTCCGCTGACGTTTAAAAATGCTTCGGTACTCTTCCTTTGTTCTCGGAATTCCGCTGACATATAAAAATGCTTCGGAAATCTTGCATTGTTCTCGGCATTCCGCTGACGTTTAAAAATGCTTCGGAACTCTTCAATTGTTCTCGGAATTCTGCCGAACTTTTAAAATGCTTTGGAACTCTTCCATTGCTCTCGGAATTCTGCTGAAGTTTAAAAATGCTTCAGAACTCTTCCATTGTTCTCGGAATTCTGCTGTAGTTTAAAAATGCTTCGGAACTCTTCCATTGTTCTCAGAATTCCGCTGACGTTTAAAAATGCTTCGGTACTCTTCCATTGTTCTCGGAATTCCGCTGACATATAAAAATGCTTCGGAAATCTTGCATTGTTCTCGGCATTCCGCTTACGTTTAAAAATGCTTCGGAACTCTTCAATTGTTCTCGGAATTCTGCTGAACTTTTAAAATGCTTTGGAACTCTTCCATTGCTCTCGGAATTCTGCTGAAGTTTAAAAATGCTTCAGAACTCTTACATTGTTCTCGGAATTCTGCTGAAGTTTAAAAATGCTTCGGTACTCTTCCATTGTTCTCGGAATTCCGCTGACATATAAAAATGCTTTGGAAATCTTGCATTGTTCTCGGCATTCCGCTGACGTTTAAAAATGCTTCGGAACTCTTCCATTGTTCTCAGAATTCCGCTGACGTTTAAAAATGCTTCGGAAATCTTCCATTGTTTTCAAAATTCCGCTGACGTTTAAAAATGCTTCAGAACTCTTCCATTGTTCTCAGAATTCCGCTGACATTTAAAAATGCTTCGGTACTCTTCCATTGTTCTCGGAATTCCACTGACATATAAAAATGCTTCGCAAATCTTGCATTGTTCTCGGCATTCCGCTGACGTTTAAAAATGCTTCGGAACTCTTCAATTGTTCTCGGAATTCTGCTGAACTTTTAAAATGCTTCGGACCTCTTCCATTGTTCTAGGAATTCTGCTGAAGTCTAAAAATTCATCTGAACTCTTCCATTATTCTCGGAATTCGTGTGAATTTTAAAAATGCTTCGGAACTCTTCTATTGTTCTCGGAATTCCGCTGAAGTTTAAAAATGCTTAAAATCTCTTACATTGTTCTCGGAATTCCGCTGAAGTTTAAAAATGCTTCGGAACTCTTCCATTGTTCTCGGAATTCCGCTGACGTTTAATAATGCTTCGCAACTTTTTCATTGTTCTCGGAATTCCGCTGACGGTTAAAAATGCTTCGGAACTCTTCCATTGTTCTCGGAATTCCGTTGAAGTTTAAAAATGCTTCGAAACTCTTCCATTGTTCTCGGAATTCTGCTGAAGTTTAATAATGCTTCGCAACTCTCTCATTGTTCTCGGAATTCCACTGACGTTTAAAAATGCTTCGGAACTCATCCATTGTTCTCGGAATTCCGTTGAAGTTTAAAAATGCTTCGAAACTCTTCCATTGTTCTCGGAATTCCGCTGACATATAAAAATGCTTCGGAACTCTTCCATTGTTCTCGAAATTCTGCTGACGTTTAAAAATGCTTCGGAACTCTTCCATTGTTCTCGGAATTCTGCTGACGTTTAAAAATGCTTCGGAACTCTTCCATTGTTCTCAGAATTCAGCTGAAGTTTAAAAATGCTTCGGAACTCTTCCATTGTTCTCGGAATTCCACTGACGTTTAAAAATGCTTCGGAACTCATCCATTGTTCTCGGAATTCCGTTGAAGTTTAAAAATGCTTCTAAACTCTTCCATTGTTCTCGAAATTCTGCTGAAGTTTAAAAATGCTTCAGAACTCTTACATTGTTCTCAGAATTCTGCTGATGTTTAAAAATGCTTCGGAACTCTTCCATTGTTCTCAGAATTCAGCTGAAGTTTAAAAATGCTTCGGAACTCTTCCATTGTTCTCGGAATTCTGCTGAAGTTTAAAAATGCTACGTAACTCTTCCATTGTTCTCAGAATTCCGCTGACGTTTAAAAATGCTTCAGAAATCTTCCATTGTTTTCAAAATTCTGCTGACGTTTAAAAATGCTTCAGAACTCTTCCATTGTTCTCGGAATTCCGCTGACGTTTAAAAATGCTTTGGAACTCTTCCATTGTTCTCAGAATTCCGCTGAAGTTTAAAAATGCTTCGGAACTCTTCCATTGTTCTCAGAATTCCGCTGACGTTTAAAAATGCTTCGGTACTCTTCCATTGTTCTCGGAATTCCGCTGACATATAAAAATGCTTTGGAAATCTTGCATTGTTCTCGGCATTCCGCTGACGTTTAAAAATGCTTCGGTACTCTTCCATTGTTCTTGGAATTCCGCTGACATATAAAAATGCTTCGGAAATCTTGCATTGTTCTCGGCATTCCGCTGACGTTTAAAAATGCTTCGGAACTCTTCAATTGTTCTCGGAATTCTGCTGAACTTTTAAAATGCTTTGGAACTCTTCCATTGCTCTCGGAATTCTGCTGAAGTTTAAAAATGCTTCGGAACTCTTCTATTGTTCTCGGAATTCTGCTGAAGTTTAAAAATGCTTTGGAACTCTTCCATTGTTCTCTGAATTCCGCTGACGTTTAAAAATGCTTCGGTACTCTTCCTTTGTTCTCGGAATTCCGCTGACATATAAAAATGCTTCGGAAATCTTGCATTGTTCTCGGCATTCCGCTGACGTTTAAAAATGCTTCGGAACTCTTCAATTGTTCTCGGAATTCTGCCGAACTTTTAAAATGCTTTGGAACTCTTCCATTGCTCTCGGAATTCTGCTGAAGTTTAAAAATGCTTCAGAACTCTTCCATTGTTCTCGGAATTCTGCTGTAGTTTAAAAATGCTTCGGAACTCTTCCATTGTTCTCAGAATTCCGCTGACGTTTAAAAATGCTTCGGTACTCTTCCATTGTTCTCGGAATTCCGCTGACATATAAAAATGCTTCGGAAATCTTGCATTGTTCTCGGCATTCCGCTTACGTTTAAAAATGCTTCGGAACTCTTCAATTGTTCTCGGAATTCTGCTGAACTTTTAAAATGCTTTGGAACTCTTCCATTGCTCTCGGAATTCTGCTGAAGTTTAAAAATGCTTCAGAACTCTTACATTGTTCTCGGAATTCTGCTGAAGTTTAAAAATGCTTCGGTACTCTTCCATTGTTCTCGGAATTCCGCTGACATATAAAAATGCTTTGGAAATCTTGCATTGTTCTCGGCATTCCGCTGACGTTTAAAAATGCTTCGGAACTCTTCCATTGTTCTCAGAATTCCGCTGACGTTTAAAAATGCTTCGGAAATCTTCCATTGTTTTCAAAATTCCGCTGACGTTTAAAAATGCTTCAGAACTCTTCCATTGTTCTCAGAATTCCGCTGACATTTAAAAATGCTTCGGTACTCTTCCATTGTTCTCGGAATTCCACTGACATATAAAAATGCTTCGCAAATCTTGCATTGTTCTCGGCATTCCGCTGACGTTTAAAAATGCTTCGGAACTCTTCAATTGTTCTCGGAATTCTGCTGAACTTTTAAAATGCTTTGGAACTCTTCCATTGCTCTCGGAATTCTGCTGAAGTTTAAAAATGCTTCGGAACTCTTCCATTGTTCTCGGAATTCTGCTGAAGTTTAAAAATGCTTCGGAACTCTTCAATTGTTCTCGGAATTCTGCTGAAGTTTAAAAATGCTTCGGAACTCTTCCATTGTTCTCGGAATTCCGTTGAAGTTTAAAAATGCTTCGAAACTCTTCCATTGTTCTCGGAATTCTGCTGAAGTTTAAAAATGCTTCGGAACTCTTCCATTGTTCTCAGAATTCCGCTAACGTTTAAAAATGCTTCGGAAATCTTCCATTGTTTTCAAAATTCCGCTGACGCTTAAAAATGCTTCAGAACTCTTCCATTGTTCTCGGAATTCCGCTGACGTTTAATAATGCTTCGCAACTCTTTCATTGTACTTGGAATTCCGCTAACTTTTAAAAATGCTTCGGAACTCTTCCATTGTTCTCGGAATTCCGTTGAAGTTTAAAAATGCTTCGAAACTCTTCCATTGTTCTGGGAATTCTGCTGAAGTTTAAAAATGCTTCAGAACTCTTCCATTGTTCTCGGAATTCCGCTGACGTTTAATAATGCTTCGCAACTCTTTCATTGTTCTCGGAATTCCGCTGATGTTTAAAAATGCTTCGGAACTCTTCCATTGTTCTCGGAATACTGTTGAAGTTTAAAAATGCTTCTAAACTCTTCCATTGTTCTCGGAATTCTGCTGAAGTTTAAAAATGCTTCGGAACTCTTCCATTGTTCTCGGAATTCCGCTGACATATAAAAATGCTTCGGAACTCTTCCATTGTTCTCGGAATTCCGCTGACGTTTAAAAATGCTTCACAACTCTTCCATTGTTCTCGGAATTCCGCTGAAGTTTAAAAATGCTTCGGACCTCTTCCATTGTTCTAGGAATTCTGCTGAAGTCTAAAAATTCATCTGAACTCTTCCATTATTCTCGGAATTCGTGTGAATTTTAAAAATGCTTCGGAACTCTTCTATTGTTCTCGGAATTCCGCTGAAGTTTAAAAATGCTTAAAATCTCTTACATTGTTCTCGGAATTCCGCTGAAGTTTAAAAATGCTTCGGAACTCTTCCATTGTTCTCGGAATTCCGCTGACGTTTAATAATGCTTCGCAACTTTTTCATTGTTCTCGGAATTCCGCTGACGGTTAAAAATGCTTCGGAACTCTTCCATTGTTCTCGGAATTCCGTTGAAGTTTAAAAATGCTTCGAAACTCTTCCATTGTTCTCGGAATTCTGCTGAAGTTTAATAATGCTTCGCAACTCTCTCATTGTTCTCGGAATTCCACTGACGTTTAAAAATGCTTCGGAACTCATCCATTGTTCTCGGAATTCCGTTGAAGTTTAAAAATGCTTCGAAACTCTTCCATTGTTCTCGGAATTCCGCTGACATATAAAAATGTTTCGGAAATCTTGCATTGTTCTCGGCATTCCGCTGACGTTTAAAAATGCTTCGGAACTCTTCCATTGTTCTCAGAATTCTGCTGACGTTTAAAAATGCTTCGGAACTCTTCCATTGTTCTCAGAATTCTGCTGACGTTTAAAAATGCTTCGGAACTCTTCCATTGTTCTCGAAATTCTGCTGACGTTTAAAAATGCTTCGGAACTCTTCCATTGTTCTCGGAATTCTGCTGACGTTTAAAAATGCTTCGGAACTCTTCCATTGTTCTCAGAATTCAGCTGAAGTTTAAAAATGCTTCGGAACTCTTCCATTGTTCTCGGAATTCTGCTGAAGTTTAAAAATGCTACGTAACTCTTCCATTGTTCTCAGAATTCCGCTGACGTTTAAAAATGCTTCGGAAATCTTCCATTGTTTTCAAAATTCCGCTGACGTTTAAAAATGCTTCAGAACTCTTCCATTGTTCTCGGAATTCCGCTGACATTTAAAAATGCTTTGGAACTCTTCCATTGTTATCGGAATTCCGCTGAAGTTTACAAATGCTTCGGAACACTTCCATTGTTCTCAGAATTCTGCTGACGTTTAAAAATGCTTCGGAACTCTTCCATTGTTCTCGGAATTCTGCTGAAGTTTTAAAATGCATTGGAACTCTTTCATTGTTCTCGGAATTCCACTGACGTTTAAAAATGCTTCGGAACTCTTCCATTGTTCTCGGAATTCCGTTGAAGTTTAAAAATGCTTCGAAACTCTTCCATTGTTCTCGGAATTCTGCTGAAGTTTAAAAATGCTTCGGTACGCTTCCATTGTTCTCGGAATTCCGCTGACATATAAAAATGCTTCGGAAATCTTGCATTGTTCTCGGCATTCCGCTGACGTTTAAAAATGCTTCGGAACTCTTCAATTGTTCTCGGAATTCTGCTGAACTTTTAAAATGCTTTGGAACTCTTCCATTGCTCTCGGAATTCTGCTGAAGTTTAAAAATGCTTCGGAACTCTTCCATTGTTCTCGGAATTCTGCTGAAGTTTAAAAATGCTTCGGAACTCTTCAATTGTTGTCGGAATTCTGCTGAAGTTTAAAAATGCTTCGGAACTCTTCCATTGTTCTCGGAATTCCGTTGAAGTTTAAAAATGCTTCGAAACTCTTCCATTGTTCTCGGAATTCTGCTGAAGTTTAAAAATGCTTCGGAACTCTTCCATTGTTCTCAGAATTCCGCTAACGTTTAAAAATGCTTCGGAAATCTTCCATTGTTTTCAAAATTCCGCTGACGCTTAAAAATGCTTCAGAACTCTTCCATTGTTCTCGGAATTCCGCTGACGTTTAATAATGCTTCGCAACTCTTTCATTGTACTCGGAATTCCGCTAACGTTTAAAAATGCTTCGGAACTCTTCCATTGTTCTCGGAATTCCGTTGAAGTTTAAAAATGCTTCGAAACTCTTCCATTGTTCTGGGAATTCTGCTGAAGTTTAAAAATGCTTCAGAACTCTTCCATTGTTCTCGGAATTCCGCTGACGTTTAATAATGCTTCGCAACTCTTTCATTGTTCTCGGAATTCCGCTGATGTTTAAAAATGCTTCTAAACTCTTCCATTGTTCTCGGAATTCTGCTGAAGTTTAAAAATGCTTCGGAACTCTTCCATTGTTCTCGGAATTCCGCTGACATATAAAAATGCTTCGGAAATCTTGCATTGTTCTCGGCATTCCGCTGACGTATAAAAATGCTTCGGAACTCTTCAATTGTTCTCGGAATTCTGCTGAACTTTTAAAATGCTTTGGAACTCTTCCATTGCTCTCGCAATTCTGTTGACGTTTAAAAATGCTTCGGAACTCTTCCATTGTTCTCGGAATTCTGCTGACGTTTAAAAATGCTTCGGAACTCTTCCATTGTTCTCGGAATTCCGCTGACGTTTAAAAATGCTTCACAACTCTTCCATTGTTCTCGGAATTCCGCTGACGTTTAAAAATGCTTAAAATCTCTTACATTGTTCTCGGAACTCCGCTGAAGTTTAAAAATGCTTCGGAAATCTTCCATTGTTCTCGGAATTCTGCTGAAGTTTAAAAATGCTTCAGAACTCTTCCATTGTTCTCAGAATTCCGCTGACGTTTAAAAATGCTTCGGAAATCTTCCATTGTTTTCAAAATTCCGCTGACGTTTAAAAATGCTTCAGAACTATTCCATTGTTCTCAGAATTCTGCTGACGTTTAATAATGCTTCGGAACTCTTCCATTGTTCTCGGAATTCCGCTGACGTTTAAAAATGCTTCACAACTCTTCCATTGTTCTCGGAATTCCGCTGATGTTTAAAAATGCTTCACAACTCTTCCATTGTTCTCGGAATTCCGCTGACTTTTAAAAATGCTTCGGAAATCTTCCATTGTTTTCAAAATTCCGCTGACACTTAAAAATGCTTCAGAACTCTTCCATTGTTCTCGGAATTCTGCTGTCGTTTAATAATGCTTTGCAACTCTTTCATTGTTCTCGTAATTCCACTGACGTTTAAAAATGCTTCGGAACTCATCCATTGTTCTCGGAATTCCGTTGAAGTTTAAAAATGCTTCTAAACTCTTCCATTGTTCTCGAAATTCTGCTGAAGTTTAAAAATGCTTCAGAACTCTTACATTGTTCTCAGAATTCTGCTGATGTTTAAAAATGCTTCGGAACTCTTCCATTGTTCTCAGAATTCAGCTGAAGTTTAAAAATGCTTCGGAACTCTTCCATTGTTCTCGGAATTCTGCTGAAGGTTAAAAATGCTACGTAACTCTTCCATTGTTCTCAGAATTCCGCTGACGTTTAAAAATGCTTCAGAAATCTTCCATTGTTTTCAAAATTCTGCTGACGTTTAAAAATGCTTCAGAACTCTTCCATTGTTCTCGGAATTCCGCTGACGTTTAAAAATGCTTTGGAACTCTTCCATTGTTCTCAGAATTCCGCTGAAGTTTAAAAATGCTTCGGAACTCTTCCATTGTTCTCAGAATTCCGCTGACGTTTAAAAATGCTTCGGTACTCTTCCATTGTTCTCGGAATTCCGCTGACATATAAAAATGCTTTGGAAATCTTGCATTGTTCTCGGCATTCCGCTGACGTTTAAAAATGCTTCGGTACTCTTCCATTGTTCTTGGAATTCCGCTGACATATAAAAATGCTTCGGAAATCTTGCATTGTTCTCGGCATTCCGCTGACGTTTAAAAATGCTTCGGAACTCTTCAATTGTTCTCGGAATTCTGCTGAACTTTTAAAATGCTTTGGAACTCTTCCATTGCTCTCGGAATTCTGCTGAAGTTTAAAAATGCTTCGGAACTCTTCTATTGTTCTCGGAATTCTGCTGAAGTTTAAAAATGCTTTGGAACTCTTCCATTGTTCTCTGAATTCCGCTGACGTTTAAAAATGCTTCGGTACTCTTCCTTTGTTCTCGGAATTCCGCTGACATATAAAAATGCTTCGGAAATCTTGCATTGTTCTCGGCATTCCGCTGACGTTTAAAAATGCTTCGGAACTCTTCAATTGTTCTCGGAATTCTGCCGAACTTTTAAAATGCTTTGGAACTCTTCCATTGCTCTCGGAATTCTGCTGAAGTTTAAAAATGCTTCAGAACTCTTCCATTGTTCTCGGAATTCTGCTGTAGTTTAAAAATGCTTCGGAACTCTTCCAATGTTCTCAGAATTCCGCTGACGTTTAAAAATGCTTCGGTACTCTTCCATTGTTCTCGGAATTCCGCTGACATATAAAAATGCTTCGGAAATCTTGCATTGTTCTCGGCATTCCGCTTACGTTTAAAAATGCTTCGGAACTCTTCAATTGTTCTCGGAATTCTGCTGAACTTTTAAAATGCTTTGGAACTCTTCCATTGCTCTCGGAATTCTGCTGAAGTTTAAAAATGCTTCAGAACTCTTACATTGTTCTCGGAATTCTGCTGAAGTTTAAAAATGCTTCGGTACTCTTCCATTGTTCTCGGAATTCGCTGACATATAAAAATGCTTTGGAAATCTTGCATTGTTCTCGGCATTCCGCTGACGTTTAAAAATGCTTCGGAACTCTTCCATTGTTCTCAGAATTCCGCTGACGTTTAAAAATGCTTCGGAAATCTTCCATTGTTTTCAAAATTCCGCTGACGTTTAAAAATGCTTCAGAACTCTTCCATTGTTCTCAGAATTCCGCTGACATTTAAAAATGCTTCGGTACTCTTCCATTGTTCTCGGAATTCCACTGACATATAAAAATGCTTCGGAAATCTTGCATTGTTCTCGGCATTCCGCTGACGTTTAAAAATGCTTCGGAACTCTTCAATTGTTCTCGGAATTCTGCTGAACTTTTAAAATGCTTTGGAACTCTTCCATTGCTCTCGGAATTCTGCTGAAGTTTAAAAATGATTCGGAACTCTTCCATTGTTCTCGGAATTCTGCTGAAGTTTAAAAATGTTTTGGAACTCTTCCATTGTTCTCAGAATTCCGCTGACGTTTAAAAATGCTTCGGAACTCTTCCATTGTTCTCAGAATTCTGCTGACGTTTAAAAATGCTTCGGAACTCTTCCATTGTTCTCAGAATTCTGCTGACGTTTAAAAATGCTTCGGAACTCTTCCATTGTTCTCGAAATTCTGCTGACGTTTAAAAATGCTTCGGAACTCTTCCATTGTTCTCGGAATTCTGCTGACGTTTAAAAATGCTTCGGAACTCTTCCATTGTTCTCAGAATTCAGCTGAAGTTTAAAAATGCTTCGGAACTCTTCCATTGTTCTCGGAATTCTGCTGAAGTTTAAAAATGCTACGTAACTCTTCCATTGTTCTCAGAATTCCGCTGACGTTTAAAAATGCTTCGGAAATCTTCCATTGTTTTCAAAATTCCGCTGACGTTTAAAAATGCTTCAGAACTCTTCCATTGTTCTCGGAATTCCGCTGACATTTAAAAATGCTTTGGAACTCTTCCATTGTTATCGGAATTCCGCTGAAGTTTACAAATGCTTCGGAACACTTCCATTGTTCTCAGAATTCTGCTGACGTTTAAAAATGCTTCGGAACTCTTCCATTGTTCTCGGAATTCTGCTGAAGTTTTAAAATGCATTGGAACTCTTTCATTGTTCTCGGAATTCCACTGACGTTTAAAAATGCTTCGGAACTCTTCCATTGTTCTCGGAATTCCGTTGAAGTTTAAAAATGCTTCGAAACTCTTCCATTGTTCTCGGAATTCTGCTGAAGTTTAAAAATGCTTCGGTACGCTTCCATTGTTCTCGGAATTCCGCTGACATATAAAAATGCTTCGGAAATCTTGCATTGTTCTCGGCATTCCGCTGACGTTTAAAAATGCTTCGGAACTCTTCAATTGTTCTCGGAATTCTGCTGAACTTTTAAAATGCTTTGGAACTCTTCCATTGCTCTCGGAATTCTGCTGAAGTTTAAAAATGCTTCGGAACTCTTCCATTGTTCTCGGAATTCTGCTGAAGTTTAAAAATGCTTCGGAACTCTTCAATTGTTGTCGGAATTCTGCTGAAGTTTAAAAATGCTTCGGAACTCTTCCATTGTTCTCGGAATTCCGTTGAAGTTTAAAAATGCTTCGAAACTCTTC
Organism: Phyllobates terribilis; assembly: GCF_046119375.1. Lineage (NCBI taxonomy): Eukaryota > Metazoa > Chordata > Amphibia > Anura > Dendrobatidae > Phyllobates > Phyllobates terribilis. The sequence continues at coordinate 19,621,772 of NW_027362782.1, forward strand.
CATTGTTCTCGGAATTCTGCTGAAGTTTAAAAATGCTTCGGAACTCTTCCATTGTTCTCAGAATTCCGCTAACGTTTAAAAATGCTTCGGAAATCTTCCATTGTTTTCAAAATTCCGCTGACGCTTAAAAATGCTTCAGAACTCTTCCATTGTTCTCGGAATTCCGCTGACGTTTAATAATGCTTCGCAACTCTTTCATTGTACTCGGAATTCCGCTAACGTTTAAAAATGCTTCGGAACTCTTCCATTGTTCTCGGAATTCCGTTGAAGTTTAAAAATGCTTCGAAACTCTTCCATTGTTCTGGGAATTCTGCTGAAGTTTAAAAATGCTTCAGAACTCTTCCATTGTTCTCGGAATTCCGCTGACGTTTAATAATGCTTCGCAACTCTTTCATTGTTCTCGGAATTCCGCTGATGTTTAAAAATGCTTCTAAACTCTTCCATTGTTCTCGGAATTCTGCTGAAGTTTAAAAATGCTTCGGAACTCTTCCATTGTTCTCGGAATTCCGCTGACATATAAAAATGCTTCGGAAATCTTGCATTGTTCTCGGCATTCCGCTGACGTATAAAAATGCTTCGGAACTCTTCAATTGTTCTCGGAATTCTGCAGAACTTTTAAAATGCTTTGGAACTCTTCCATTGCTCTCGCAATTCTGTTGACGTTTAAAAATGCTTCGGAACTCTTCCATTGTTCTCGGAATTCTGCTGACGTTTAAAAATGCTTCGGAACTCTTCCATTGTTCTCGGAATTCCGCTGACGTTTAAAAATGCTTCACAACTCTTCCATTGTTCTCGGAATTCCGCTGACGTTTAAAAATGCTTAAAATCTCTTACATTGTTCTCGGAACTCCGCTGAAGTTTAAAAATGCTTCGGAAATCTTCCATTGTTCTCGGAATTCTGCTGAAGTTTAAAAATGCTTCAGAACTCTTCCATTGTTCTCAGAATTCCGCTGACGTTTAAAAATGCTTCGGAAATCTTCCATTGTTTTCAAAATTCCGCTGACGTTTAAAAATGCTTCAGAACTATTCCATTGTTCTCAGAATTCTGCTGACGTTTAATAATGCTTCGGAACTCTTCCATTGTTCTCGGAATTCCGCTGACGTTTAAAAATGCTTCACAACTCTTCCATTGTTCTCGGAATTCCGCTGATGTTTAAAAATGCTTCACAACTCTTCCATTGTTCTCGGAATTCCGCTGACTTTTAAAAATGCTTCGGAAATCTTCCATTGTTTTCAAAATTCCGCTGACACTTAAAAATGCTTCAGAACTCTTCCATTGTTCTCGGAATTCTGCTGACGTTTAATAATGCTTTGCAACTCTTTCATTGTTCTCGGAATTCCACTGACGTTTAAAAATGCTTCGGAACTCATCCATTGTTCTCGGAATTCCGTTGAAGTTTAAAAATGCTTCTAAACTCTTCCATTGTTCTCGAAATTCTGCTGAAGTTTAAAAATGCTTCAGAACTCTTACATTGTTCTCAGAATTCTGCTGATGTTTAAAAATGCTTCGGAACTCTTCCATTGTTCTCAGAATTCAGCTGAAGTTTAAAAATGCTTCGGAACTCTTCCATTGTTCTCGGAATTCTGCTGAAGGTTAAAAATGCTACGTAACTCTTCCATTGTTCTCAGAATTCCGCTGACGTTTAAAAATGCTTCAGAAATCTTCCATTGTTTTCAAAATTCTGCTGACGTTTAAAAATGCTTCAGAACTCTTCCATTGTTCTCGGAATTCCGCTGACGTTTAAAAATGCTTTGGAACTCTTCCATTGTACTCAGAATTCCGCTGAAGTTTAAAAATGCTTCGGAACTCTTCCATTGTTCTCAGAATTCCGCTGACGTTTAAAAATGCTTCGGTACTCTTCCATTGTTCTCGGAATTCCGCTGACATATAAAAATGCTTTGGAAATCTTGCATTGTTCTCGGCATTCCGCTGACGTTTAAAAATGCTTCGGTACTCTTCCATTGTTCTTGGAATTCCGCTGACATATAAAAATGCTTCGGAAATCTTGCATTGTTCTCGGCATTCCGCTGACGTTTAAAAATGCTTCGGAACTCTTCAATTGTTCTCGGAATTCTGCTGAACTTTTAAAATGCTTTGGAACTCTTCCATTGCTCTCGGAATTCTGCTGAAGTTTAAAAATGCTTCGGAACTCTTCTATTGTTCTCGGAATTCTGCTGAAGTTTAAAAATGCTTTGGAACTCTTCCATTGTTCTCTGAATTCCGCTGACGTTTAAAAATGCTTCGGTACTCTTCCTTTGTTCTCGGAATTCCGCTGACATATAAAAATGCTTCGGAAATCTTGCATTGTTCTCGGCATTCCGCTGACGTTTAAAAATGCTTCGGAACTCTTCAATTGTTCTCGGAATTCTGCCGAACTTTTAAAATGCTTTGGAACTCTTCCATTGCTCTCGGAATTCTGCTGAAGTTTAAAAATGCTTCAGAACTCTTCCATTGTTCTCGGAATTCTGCTGTAGTTTAAAAATGCTTCGGAACTCTTCCATTGTTCTCAGAATTCCGCTGACGTTTAAAAATGCTTCGGTACTCTTCCATTGTTCTCGGAATTCCGCTGACATATAAAAATGCTTCGGAAATCTTGCATTGTTCTCGGCATTCCGCTTACGGTTAAAAATGCTTCGGAACTCTTCAATTGTTCTCGGAATTCTGCTGAACTTTTAAAATGCTTTGGAACTCTTCCATTGCTCTCGGAATTCTGCTGAAGTTTAAAAATGCTTCAGAACTCTTACATTGTTCTCGGAATTCTGCTGAAGTTTAAAAATGCTTCGGTACTCTTCCATTGTTCTCGGAATTCCGCTGACATATAAAAATGCTTTGGAAATCTTGCATTGTTCTCGGCATTCCGCTGACGTTTAAAAATGCTTCGGAACTCTTCCATTGTTCTCAGAATTCCGCTGACGTTTAAAAATGCTTCGGAAATCTTCCATTGTTTTCAAAATTCCGCTGACGTTTAAAAATGCTTCAGAACTCTTCCATTGTTCTCAGAATTCCGCTGACATTTAAAAATGCTTCGGTACTCTTCCATTGTTCTCGGAATTCCACTGACATATAAAAATGCTTCGGAAATCTTGCATTGTTCTCGGCATTCCGCTGACGTTTAAAAATGCTTCGGAACTCTTCAATTGTTCTCGGAATTCTGCTGAACTTTTAAAATGCTTTGGAACTCTTCCATTGCTCTCGGAATTCTGCTGAAGTTTAAAAATGATTCGGAACTCTTCCATTGTTCTCGGAATTCTGCTGAAGTTTAAAAATGTTTTGGAACTCTTCCATTGTTCTCAGAATTCCGCTGACGTTTAAAAATGCTTCGGAAATCTTCCATTGTTTTCAAAATTCCGCTGACATATAAAAATGCTTCGGAAATCTTGCATTGTTCTCGGCATTCCGCTGACGTTTAAAAATGCTTCAGAATTCTTCAATTGTTCTCGGAATTCTGCCGAACTTTTAAAATGCTTTGGAACTCTTCCATTGCTCTCGGAATTCTGCTGAAGTTTAAAAATGTTTCGGAACTCTTCCATTGTTCTCGGAATTCTGCTGAAGTTTAAAAATGCTTCGGAACTCTTCCATTGTTCTCGGAATTCCGTTGAAGTTTAAAAATGCTTCAAAACTCTTCCATTGTTCTCGGAATTCTGCTGAAGTTTAAAAATGCTTCGGTACGCTTCCATTGTTCTCGGAATTCCGCTGACATATAAAAATGCTTCGGAAATCTTGCATTGTTCTCGGCATTCCGCTGACGTTTAAAAATGCTTCGGAACTCTTCAATTGTTCTCGGAATTCTGCTGAACTTTTAAAATGCTTTGGAACTCTTCCATTGCTCTCGGAATTCTGCTGAAGTTTAAAAATGCTTCGGAACTCTTCCATTGTTCTCGGAATTCTGCTGAAGTTTAAAAATGCTTCGGAACTCTTCAATTGTTGTCGGAATTCTGCTGAAGTTTAAAAATGCTTCGGAACTCTTCCATTGTTCTCGGAATTCCGTTGAAGTTTAAAAATGCTTCGAAACTCTTCCATTGTTCTCGGAATTCTGCTGAAGTTTAAAAATGCTTCGGAACTCTTCCATTGTTCTCAGAATTCCGCTAACGTTTAAAAATGCTTCGGAAATCTTCCATTGTTTTCAAAATTCCGCTGACGCTTAAAAATGCTTCAGAACTCTTCCATTGTTCTCGGAATTCCGCTGACGTTTAATAATGCTTCGCAACTCTTTCATTGTACTCGGAATTCCGCTAACGTTTAAAAATGCTTCGGAACTCTTCCATTGTTCTCGGAATTCCGTTGAAGTTTAAAAATGCTTCGAAACTCTTCCATTGTTCTGGGAATTCTGCTGAAGTTTAAAAATGCTTCAGAACTCTTCCATTGTTCTCGGAATTCCGCTGACGTTTAATAATGCTTCGCAACTCTTTCATTGTTCTCGGAATTCCGCTGATGTTTAAAAATGCTTCTAAACTCTTCCATTGTTCTCGGAATTCTGCTGAAGTTTAAAAATGCTTCGGAACTCTTCCATTGTTCTCGGAATTCCGCTGACATATAAAAATGCTTCGGAAATCTTGCATTGTTCTCGGCATTCCGCTGACGTATAAAAATGCTTCGGAACTCTTCAATTGTTCTCGGAATTCTGCTGAACTTTTAAAATGCTTTGGAACTCTTCCATTGCTCTCGCAATTCTGTTGACGTTTAAAAATGCTTCGGAACTCTTCCATTGTTCTCGGAATTCTGCTGACGTTTAAAAATGCTTCGGAACTCTTCCATTGTTCTCGGAATTCCGCTGACGTTTAAAAATGCTTCACAACTCTTCCATTGTTCTCGGAATTCCGCTGACGTTTAAAAATGCTTAAAATCTCTTACATTGTTCTCGGAACTCCGCTGAAGTTTAAAAATGCTTCGGAAATCTTCCATTGTTCTCGGAATTCTGCTGAAGTTTAAAAATGCTTCAGAACTCTTCCATTGTTCTCAGAATTCCGCTGACGTTTAAAAATGCTTCGGAAATCTTCCATTGTTTTCAAAATTCCGCTGACGTTTAAAAATGCTTCAGAACTATTCCATTGTTCTCAGAATTCTGCTGACGTTTAATAATGCTTCGGAACTCTTCCATTGTTCTCGGAATTCCGCTGACGTTTAAAAATGCTTCACAACTCTTCCATTGTTCTCGGAATTCCGCTGATGTTTAAAAATGCTTCACAACTCTTCCATTGTTCTCGGAATTCCGCTGACTTTTAAAAATGCTTCGGAAATCTTCCATTGTTTTCAAAATTCCGCTGACACTTAAAAATGCTTCAGAACTCTTCCATTGTTCTCGGAATTCTGCTGACGTTTAATAATGCTTTGCAACTCTTTCATTGTTCTCGGAATTCCACTGACGTTTAAAAATGCTTCGGAACTCATCCATTGTTCTCGGAATTCCGTTGAAGTTTAAAAATGCTTCTAAACTCTTCCATTGTTCTCGAAATTCTGCTGAAGTTTAAAAATGCTTCAGAACTCTTACATTGTTCTCAGAATTCTGCTGATGTTTAAAAATGCTTCGGAACTCTTCCATTGTTCTCAGAATTCAGCTGAAGTTTAAAAATGCTTCGGAACTCTTCCATTGTTCTCGGAATTCTGCTGAAGGTTAAAAATGCTACGTAACTCTTCCATTGTTCTCAGAATTCCGCTGACGTTTAAAAATGCTTCAGAAATCTTCCATTGTTTTCAAAATTCTGCTGACGTTTAAAAATGCTTCAGAACTCTTCCATTGTTCTCGGAATTCCGCTGACGTTTAAAAATGCTTTGGAACTCTTCCATTGTACTCAGAATTCCGCTGAAGTTTAAAAATGCTTCGGAACTCTTCCATTGTTCTCAGAATTCCGCTGACGTTTAAAAATGCTTCGGTACTCTTCCATTGTTCTCGGAATTCCGCTGACATATAAAAATGCTTTGGAAATCTTGCATTGTTCTCGGCATTCCGCTGACGTTTAAAAATGCTTCGGTACTCTTCCATTGTTCTTGGAATTCCGCTGACATATAAAAATGCTTCGGAAATCTTGCATTGTTCTCGGCATTCCGCTGACGTTTAAAAATGCTTCGGAACTCTTCAATTGTTCTCGGAATTCTGCTGAACTTTTAAAATGCTTTGGAACTCTTCCATTGCTCTCGGAATTCTGCTGAAGTTTAAAAATGCTTCGGAACTCTTCTATTGTTCTCGGAATTCTGCTGAAGTTTAAAAATGCTTTGGAACTCTTCCATTGTTCTCTGAATTCCGCTGACGTTTAAAAATGCTTCGGTACTCTTCCTTTGTTCTCGGAATTCCGCTGACATATAAAAATGCTTCGGAAATCTTGCATTGTTCTCGGCATTCCGCTGACGTTTAAAAATGCTTCGGAACTCTTCAATTGTTCTCGGAATTCTGCCGAACTTTTAAAATGCTTTGGAACTCTTCCATTGCTCTCGGAATTCTGCTGAAGTTTAAAAATGCTTCAGAACTCTTCCATTGTTCTCGGAATTCTGCTGTAGTTTAAAAATGCTTCGGAACTCTTCCATTGTTCTCAGAATTCCGCTGACGTTTAAAAATGCTTCGGTACTCTTCCATTGTTCTCGGAATTCCGCTGACATATAAAAATGCTTCGGAAATCTTGCATTGTTCTCGGCATTCCGCTTACGTTTAAAAATGCTTCGGAACTCTTCAATTGTTCTCGGAATTCTGCTGAACTTTTAAAATGCTTTGGAACTCTTCCATTGCTCTCGGAATTCTGCTGAAGTTTAAAAATGCTTCAGAACTCTTACATTGTTCTCGGAATTCTGCTGAAGTTTAAAAATGCTTCGGTACTCTTCCATTGTTCTCGGAATTCCGCTGACATATAAAAATGCTTTGGAAATCTTGCATTGTTCTCGGCATTCCGCTGACGTTTAAAAATGCTTCGGAACTCTTCCATTGTTCTCAGAATTCCGCTGACGTTTAAAAATGCTTCGGAAATCTTCCATTGTTTTCAAAATTCCGCTGACGTTTAAAAATGCTTCAGAACTCTTCCATTGTTCTCAGAATTCCGCTGACATTTAAAAATGCTTCGGTACTCTTCCATTGTTCTCGGAATTCCACTGACATATAAAAATGCTTCGGAAATCTTGCATTGTTCTCGGCATTCCGCTGACGTTTAAAAATGCTTCGGAACTCTTCAATTGTTCTCGGAATTCTGCTGAACTTTTAAAATGCTTTGGAACTCTTCCATTGCTCTCGGAATTCTGCTGAAGTTTAAAAATGATTCGGAACTCTTCCATTGTTCTCGGAATTCTGCTGAAGTTTAAAAATGTTTTGGAACTCTTCCATTGTTCTCAGAATTCCGCTGACGTTTAAAAATGCTTCGGAAATCTTCCATTGTTTTCAAAATTCCGCTGACATATAAAAATGCTTCGGAAATCTTGCATTGTTCTCGGCATTCCGCTGACGTTTAAAAATGCTTCAGAATTCTTCAATTGTTCTCGGAATTCTGCCGAACTTTTAAAATGCTTTGGAACTCTTCCATTGCTCTCGGAATTCTGCTGAAGTTTAAAAATGTTTCGGAACTCTTCCATTGTTCTCGGAATTCTGCTGAAGTTTAAAAATGCTTCGGAACTCTTCCATTGTTCTCGGAATTCCGTTGAAGTTTAAAAATGCTTCAAAACTCTTCCATTGTTCTCGGAATTCTGCTGAAGTTTAAAAATGCTTCGGTACGCTTCCATTGTTCTCGGAATTCCGCTGACATATAAAAATGCTTCGGAAATCTTGCATTGTTCTCGGCATTCCGCTGACGTTTAAAAATGCTTCGGAACTCTTCAATTGTTCTCGGAATTCTGCTGAACTTTTAAAATGCTTTGGAACTCTTCCATTGCTCTCGGAATTCTGCTGAAGTTTAAAAATGCTTCGGAACTCTTCCATTGTTCTCGGAATTCTGCTGAAGTTTAAAAATGCTTCGGAACTCTTCAATTGTTGTCGGAATTCTGCTGAAGTTTAAAAATGCTTCGGAACTCTTCCATTGTTCTCGGAATTCCGTTGAAGTTTAAAAATGCTTCGAAACTCTTCCATTGTTCTCGGAATTCTGCTGAAGTTTAAAAATGCTTCGGAACTCTTCCATTGTTCTCAGAATTCCGCTAACGTTTAAAAATGCTTCGGAAATCTTCCATTGTTTTCAAAATTCCGCTGACGCTTAAAAATGCTTCAGAACTCTTCCATTGTTCTCGGAATTCCGCTGACGTTTAATAATGCTTCGCAACTCTTTCATTGTACTCGGAATTCCGCTAACGTTTAAAAATGCTTCGGAACTCTTCCATTGTTCTCGGAATTCCGTTGAAGTTTAAAAATGCTTCGAAACTCTTCCATTGTTCTGGGAATTCTGCTGAAGTTTAAAAATGCTTCAGAACTCTTCCATTGTTCTCGGAATTCCGCTGACGTTTAATAATGCTTCGCAACTCTTTCATTGTTCTCGGAATTCCGCTGATGTTTAAAAATGCTTCTAAACTCTTCCATTGTTCTCGGAATTCTGCTGAAGTTTAAAAATGCTTCGGAACTCTTCCATTGTTCTCGGAATTCCGCTGACATATAAAAATGCTTCGGAAATCTTGCATTGTTCTCGGCATTCCGCTGACGTATAAAAATGCTTCGGAACTCTTCAATTGTTCTCGGAATTCTGCTGAACTTTTAAAATGCTTTGGAACTCTTCCATTGCTCTCGCAATTCTGTTGACGTTTAAAAATGCTTCGGAACTCTTCCATTGTTCTCGGAATTCTGCTGACGTTTAAAAATGCTTCGGAACTCTTCCATTGTTCTCGGAATTCCGCTGACGTTTAAAAATGCTTCACAACTCTTCCATTGTTCTCGGAATTCCGCTGACGTTTAAAAATGCTTAAAATCTCTTACATTGTTCTCGGAACTCCGCTGAAGTTTAAAAATGCTTCGGAAATCTTCCATTGTTCTCGGAATTCTGCTGAAGTTTAAAAATGCTTCAGAACTCTTCCATTGTTCTCAGAATTCCGCTGACGTTTAAAAATGCTTCGGAAATCTTCCATTGTTTTCAAAATTCCGCTGACGTTTAAAAATGCTTCAGAACTATTCCATTGTTCTCAGAATTCTGCTGACGTTTAATAATGCTTCGGAACTCTTCCATTGTTCTCGGAATTCCGCTGACGTTTAAAAATGCTTCACAACTCTTCCATTGTTCTCGGAATTCCGCTGATGTTTAAAAATGCTTCACAACTCTTCCATTGTTCTCGGAATTCCGCTGACTTTTAAAAATGCTTCGGAAATCTTCCATTGTTTTCAAAATTCCGCTGACACTTAAAAATGCTTCAGAACTCTTCCATTGTTCTCGGAATTCTGCTGACGTTTAATAATGCTTTGCAACTCTTTCATTGTTCTCGGAATTCCACTGACGTTTAAAAATGCTTCGGAACTCATCCATTGTTCTCGGAATTCCGTTGAAGTTTAAAAATGCTTCTAAACTCTTCCATTGTTCTCGAAATTCTGCTGAAGTTTAAAAATGCTTCAGAACTCTTACATTGTTCTCAGAATTCTGCTGATGTTTAAAAATGCTTCGGAACTCTTCCATTGTTCTCAGAATTCAGCTGAAGTTTAAAAATGCTTCGGAACTCTTCCATTGTTCTCGGAATTCTGCTGAAGGTTAAAAATGCTACGTAACTCTTCCATTGTTCTCAGAATTCCGCTGACGTTTAAAAATGCTTCAGAAATCTTCCATTGTTTTCAAAATTCTGCTGACGTTTAAAAATGCTTCAGAACTCTTCCATTGTTCTCGGAATTCCGCTGACGTTTAAAAATGCTTTGGAACTCTTCCATTGTTCTCAGAATTCCGCTGAAGTTTAAAAATGCTTCGGAACTCTTCCATTGTTCTCAGAATTCCGCTGACGTTTAAAAATGCTTCGGTACTCTTCCATTGTTCTCGGAATTCCGCTGACATATAAAAATGCTTTGGAAATCTTGCATTGTTCTCGGCATTCCGCTGACGTTTAAAAATGCTTCGGTACTCTTCCATTGTTCTTGGAATTCCGCTGACATATAAAAATGCTTCGGAAATCTTGCATTGTTCTCGGCATTCCGCTGACGTTTAAAAATGCTTCGGAACTCTTCAATTGTTCTCGGAATTCTGCTGAACTTTTAAAATGCTTTGGAACTCTTCCATTGCTCTCGGAATTCTGCTGAAGTTTAAAAATGCTTCGGAACTCTTCTATTGTTCTCGGAATTCTGCTGAAGTTTAAAAATGCTTTGGAACTCTTCCATTGTTCTCTGAATTCCGCTGACGTTTAAAAATGCTTCGGTACTCTTCCTTTGTTCTCGGAATTCCGCTGACATATAAAAATGCTTCGGAAATCTTGCATTGTTCTCGGCATTCCGCTGACGTTTAAAAATGCTTCGGAACTCTTCAATTGTTCTCGGAATTCTGCCGAACTTTTAAAATGCTTTGGAACTCTTCCATTGCTCTCGGAATTCTGCTGAAGTTTAAAAATGCTTCAGAACTCTTCCATTGTTCTCGGAATTCTGCTGTAGTTTAAAAATGCTTCGGAACTCTTCCATTGTTCTCAGAATTCCGCTGACGTTTAAAAATGCTTCGGTACTCTTCCATTGTTCTCGGAATTCCGCTGACATATAAAAATGCTTCGGAAATCTTGCATTGTTCTCGGCATTCCGCTTACGTTTAAAAATGCTTCGGAACTCTTAAATTGTTCTCGGAATTCTGCTGAACTTTTAAAATGCTTTGGAACTCTTCCATTGCTCTCGGAATTCTGCTGAAGTTTAAAAATGCTTCAGAACTCTTACATTGTTCTCGGAATTCTGCTGAAGTTTAAAAATGCTTCGGTACTCTTCCATTGTTCTCGGAATTCCGCTGACATATAAAAATGCTTTGGAAATCTTGCATTGTTCTCGGCATTCCGCTGACGTTTAAAAATGCTTCGGAACTCTTCCATTGTTCTCAGAATTCCGCTGACGTTTAAAAATGCTTCAGAACTCTTCCATTGTTCTCAGAATTCCGCTGACATTTAAAAATGCTTCGGTACTCTTCCATTGTTCTCGGAATTCCACTGACATATAAAAATGCTTCGGAAATCTTGCATTGTTCTCGGCATTCCGCTGACGTTTAAAAATGCTTCGGAACTCTTCAATTGTTCTCGGAATTCTGCTGAACTTTTAAAATGCTTTGGAACTCTTCCATTGCTCTCGCAATTCTGTTGACGTTTAAAAATGCTTCGGAACTCTTCCATTGTTCTCGGAATTCTGCTGACGTTTAAAAATGCTTCGGAACTCTTCCATTGTTCTCGGAATTCCGCTGACGTTTAAAAATGCTTCACAACTCTTCCATTGTTCTCGGAATTCCGCTGACGTTTAAAAATGCTTAAAATCTCTTACATTGTTCTCGGAACTCCGCTGAAGTTTAAAAATGCTTCGGAAATCTTCCATTGTTCTCGGAATTCTGCTGAAGTTTAAAAATGCTTCGGTACTCTTCCATTGTTCTCGGAATTCCACTGACATATAAAAATGCTTCGGAAATCTTGCATTGTTCTCGGCATTCCGCTGACGTTTAAAAATGCTTCGGAACTCTTCAATTGTTCTCGGAATTCTGCTGAACTTTTAAAATGCTTTGGAACTCTTCCATTGCTCTCGGAATTCTGCTGAAGTTTAAAAATGATTCGGAACTCTTCCATTGTTCTCGGAATTCTGCTGAAGTTTAAAAATGTTTTGGAACTCTTCCATTGTTCTCAGAATTCCGCTGACGTTTAAAAATGCTTCGGAAATCTTCCATTGTTTTCAAAATTCCGCTGACATATAAAAATGCTTCGGAAATCTTGCATTGTTCTCGGCATTCCGCTGACGTTTAAAAATGCTTCAGAATTCTTCAATTGTTCTCGGAATTCTGCCGAACTTTTAAAATGCTTTGGAACTCTTCCATTGCTCTCGGAATTCTGCTGAAGTTTAAAAATGTTTCGGAACTCTTCCATTGTTCTCGGAATTCTGCTGAAGTTTAAAAATGCTTCGGAACTCTTCCATTGTTCTCGGAATTCCGTTGAAGTTTAAAAATGCTTCAAAACTCTTCCATTGTTCTCGGAATTCTGCTGAAGTTTAAAAATGCTTCGGTACGCTTCCATTGTTCTCGGAATTCCGCTGACATATAAAAATGCTTCGGAAATCTTGCATTGTTCTCGGCATTCCGCTGACGTTTAAAAATGCTTCGGAACTCTTCAATTGTTCTCGGAATTCTGCTGAACTTTTAAAATGCTTTGGAACTCTTCCATTGCTCTCGGAATTCTGCTGAAGTTTAAAAATGCTTCGGAACTCTTCCATTGTTCTCGGAATTCTGCTGAAGTTTAAAAATGCTTCGGAACTCTTCAATTGTTGTCGGAATTCTGCTGAAGTTTAAAAATGCTTCGGAACTCTTCCATTGTTCTCGGAATTCCGTTGAAGTTTAAAAATGCTTCGAAACTCTTCCATTGTTCTCGGAATTCTGCTGAAGTTTAAAAATGCTTCGGAACTCTTCCATTGTTCTCAGAATTCCGCTAACGTTTAAAAATGCTTCGGAAATCTTCCATTGTTTTCAAAATTCCGCTGACGCTTAAAAATGCTTCAGAACTCTTCCATTGTTCTCGGAATTCCGCTGACGTTTAATAATGCTTCGCAACTCTTTCATTGTACTCGGAATTCCGCTAACGTTTAAAAATGCTTCGGAACTCTTCCATTGTTCTCGGAATTCCGTTGAAGTTTAAAAATGCTTCGAAACTCTTCCATTGTTCTGGGAATTCTGCTGAAGTTTAAAAATGCTTCAGAACTCTTCCATTGTTCTCGGAATTCCGCTGACGTTTAATAATGCTTCGCAACTCTTTCATTGTTCTCGGAATTCCGCTGATGTTTAAAAATGCTTCTAAACTCTTCCATTGTTCTCGGAATTCTGCTGAAGTTTAAAAATGCTTCGGAACTCTTCCATTGTTCTCGGAATTCCGCTGACATATAAAAATGCTTCGGAAATCTTGCATTGTTCTCGGCATTCCGCTGACGTATAAAAATGCTTCGGAACTCTTCAATTGTTCTCGGAATTCTGCTGAACTTTTAAAATGCTTTGGAACTCTTCCATTGCTCTCGCAATTCTGTTGACGTTTAAAAATGCTTCGGAACTCTTCCATTGTTCTCGGAATTCTGCTGACGTTTAAAAATGCTTCGGAACTCTTCCATTGTTCTCGGAATTCCGCTGACGTTTAAAAATGCTTCACAACTCTTCCATTGTTCTCGGAATTCCGCTGACGTTTAAAAATGCTTAAAATCTCTTACATTGTTCTCGGAACTCCGCTGAAGTTTAAAAATGCTTCGGAAATCTTCCATTGTTCTCGGAATTCTGCTGAAGTTTAAAAATGCTTCAGAACTCTTCCATTGTTCTCAGAATTCCGCTGACGTTTAAAAATGCTTCGGAAATCTTCCATTGTTTTCAAAATTCCGCTGACGTTTAAAAATGCTTCAGAACTATTCCATTGTTCTCAGAATTCTGCTGACGTTTAATAATGCTTCGGAACTCTTCCATTGTTCTCGGAATTCCGCTGACGTTTAAAAATGCTTCACAACTCTTCCATTGTTCTCGGAATTCCGCTGATGTTTAAAAATGCTTCACAACTCTTCCATTGTTCTCGGAATTCCGCTGACTTTTAAAAATGCTTCGGAAATCTTCCATTGTTTTCAAAATTCCGCTGACACTTAAAAATGCTTCAGAACTCTTCCATTGTTCTCGGAATTCTGCTGACGTTTAATAATGCTTTGCAACTCTTTCATTGTTCTCGGAATTCCACTGACGTTTAAAAATGCTTCGGAACTCATCCATTGTTCTCGGAATTCCGTTGAAGTTTAAAAATGCTTCTAAACTCTTCCATTGTTCTCGAAATTCTGCTGAAGTTTAAAAATGCTTCAGAACTCTTACATTGTTCTCAGAATTCTGCTGATGTTTAAAAATGCTTCGGAACTCTTCCATTGTTCTCAGAATTCAGCTGAAGTTTAAAAATGCTTCGGAACTCTTCCATTGTTCTCGGAATTCTGCTGAAGGTTAAAAATGCTACGTAACTCTTCCATTGTTCTCAGAATTCCGCTGACGTTTAAAAATGCTTCAGAAATCTTCCATTGTTTTCAAAATTCTGCTGACGTTTAAAAATGCTTCAGAACTCTTCCATTGTTCTCGGAATTCCGCTGACGTTTAAAAATGCTTTGGAACTCTTCCATTGTTCTCAGAATTCCGCTGAAGTTTAAAAATGCTTCGGAACTCTTCCATTGTTCTCAGAATTCCGCTGACGTTTAAAAATGCTTCGGTACTCTTCCATTGTTCTCGGAATTCCGCTGACATATAAAAATGCTTTGGAAATCTTGCATTGTTCTCGGCATTCCGCTGACGTTTAAAAATGCTTCGGTACTCTTCCATTGTTCTTGGAATTCCGCTGACATATAAAAATGCTTCGGAAATCTTGCATTGTTCTCGGCATTCCGCTGACGTTTAAAAATGCTTCGGAACTCTTCAATTGTTCTCGGAATTCTGCTGAACTTTTAAAATGCTTTGGAACTCTTCCATTGCTCTCGGAATTCTGCTGAAGTTTAAAAATGCTTCGGAACTCTTCTATTGTTCTCGGAATTCTGCTGAAGTTTAAAAATGCTTTGGAACTCTTCCATTGTTCTCTGAATTCCGCTGACGTTTAAAAATGCTTCGGTACTCTTCCTTTGTTCTCGGAATTCCGCTGACATATAAAAATGCTTCGGAAATCTTGCATTGTTCTCTGCATTCCGCTGACGTTTAAAAATGCTTCGGAACTCTTCAATTGTTCTCGGAATTCTGCCGAACTTTTAAAATGCTTTGGAACTCTTCCATTGCTCTCGGAATTCTGCTGAAGTTTAAAAATGCTTCAGAACTCTTCCATTGTTCTCGGAATTCTGCTGTAGTTTAAAAATGCTTCGGAACTCTTCCATTGTTCTCAGAATTCCGCTGACGTTTAAAAATGCTTCGGTACTCTTCCATTGTTCTCGGAATTCCGCTGACATATAAAAATGCTTCGGAAATCTTGCATTGTTCTCGGCATTCCGCTTACGTTTAAAAATGCTTCGGAACTCTTCAATTGTTCTCGGAATTCTGCTGAACTTTTAAAATGCTTTGGAACTCTTCCATTGCTCTCGGAATTCTGCTGAAGTTTAAAAATGCTTCAGAACTCTTACATTGTTCTCGGAATTCTGCTGAAGTTTAAAAATGCTTCGGTACTCTTCCATTGTTCTCGGAATTCCGCTGACATATAAAAATGCTTTGGAAATCTTGCATTGTTCTCGGCATTCCGCTGACGTTTAAAAATGCTTCGGAACTCTTCCATTGTTCTCAGAATTCCGCTGACGTTTAAAAATGCTTCGGAAATCTTCCATTGTTTTCAAAATTCCGCTGACGTTTAAAAATGCTTCAGAACTCTTCCATTGTTCTCAGAATTCCGCTGACATTTAAAAATGCTTCGGTACTCTTCCATTGTTCTCGGAATTCCACTGACATATAAAAATGCTTCGGAAATCTTGCATTGTTCTCGGCATTCCGCTGACGTTTAAAAATGCTTCGGAACTCTTCAATTGTTCTCGGAATTCTGCTGAACTTTTAAAATGCTTTGGAACTCTTCCATTGCTCTCGCAATTCTGTTGACGTTTAAAAATGCTTCGGAACTCTTCCATTGTTCTCGGAATTCTGCTGACGTTTAAAAATGCTTCGGAACTCTTCCATTGTTCTCGGAATTCCGCTGACGTTTAAAAATGCTTCACAACTCTTCCATTGTTCTCGGAATTCCGCTGACGTTTAAAAATGCTTAAAATCTCTTACATTGTTCTCGGAACTCCGCTGAAGTTTAAAAATGCTTCGGAAATCTTCCATTGTTCTCGGAATTCTGCTGAAGTTTAAAAATGCTTCAGAACTCTTCCATTGTTCTCAGAATTCCGCTGACGTTTAAAAATGCTTCGGAAATCTTCCATTGTTTTCAAAATTCCGCTGACGTTTAAAAATGCTTCAGAACTATTCCATTGTTCTCAGAATTCTGCTGACGTTTAATAATGCTTCGGAACTCTTCCATTGTTCTCGGAATTCCGCTGACGTTTAAAAATGCTTCACAACTCTTCCATTGTTCTCGGAATTCCGCTGATGTTTAAAAATGCTTCACAACTCTTCCATTGTTCTCGGAATTCCGCTGACTTTTAAAAATGCTTCGGAAATCTTCCATTGTTTTCAAAATTCCGCTGACACTTAAAAATGCTTCAGAACTCTTCCATTGTTCTCGGAATTCTGCTGACGTTTAATAATGCTTTGCAACTCTTTCATTGTTCTCGGAATTCCACTGACGTTTAAAAATGCTTCGGAACTCATCCATTGTTCTCGGAATTCCGTTGAAGTTTAAAAATGCTTCTAAACTCTTCCATTGTTCTCGAAATTCTGCTGAAGTTTAAAAATGCTTCAGAACTCTTACATTGTTCTCAGAATTCTGCTGATGTTTAAAAATGCTTCGGAACTCTTCCATTGTTCTCAGAATTCAGCTGAAGTTTAAAAATGCTTCGGAACTCTTCCATTGTTCTCGGAATTCTGCTGAAGGTTAAAAATGCTACGTAACTCTTCCATTGTTCTCAGAATTCCGCTGACGTTTAAAAATGCTTCAGAAATCTTCCATTGTTTTCAAAATTCTGCTGACGTTTAAAAATGCTTCAGAACTCTTCCATTGTTCTCGGAATTCCGCTGACGTTTAAAAATGCTTTGGAACTCTTCCATTGTTCTCAGAATTCCGCTGAAGTTTAAAAATGCTTCGGAACTCTTCCATTGTTCTCAGAATTCCGCTGACGTTTAAAAATGCTTCGGTACTCTTCCATTGTTCTCGGAATTCCGCTGACATATAAAAATGCTTTGGAAATCTTGCATTGTTCTCGGCATTCCGCTGACGTTTAAAAATGCTTCGGTACTCTTCCATTGTTCTTGGAATTCCGCTGACATATAAAAATGCTTCGGAAATCTTGCATTGTTCTCGGCATTCCGCTGACGTTTAAAAATGCTTCGGAACTCTTCAATTGTTCTCGGAATTCTGCTGAACTTTTAAAATGCTTTGGAACTCTTCCATTGCTCTCGGAATTCTGCTGAAGTTTAAAAATGCTTCGGAACTCTTCTATTGTTCTCGGAATTCTGCTGAAGTTTAAAAATGCTTTGGAACTCTTCCATTGTTCTCTGAATTCCGCTGACGTTTAAAAATGCTTCGGTACTCTTCCTTTGTTCTCGGAATTCCGCTGACATATAAAAATGCTTCGGAAATCTTGCATTGTTCTCGGCATTCCGCTGACGTTTAAAAATGCTTCGGAACTCTTCAATTGTTCTCGGAATTCTGCCGAACTTTTAAAATGCTTTGGAACTCTTCCATTGCTCTCGGAATTCTGCTGAAGTTTAAAAATGCTTCAGAACTCTTCCATTGTTCTCGGAATTCTGCTGTAGTTTAAAAATGCTTCGGAACTCTTCCATTGTTCTCAGAATTCCGCTGACGTTTAAAAATGCTTCGGTACTCTTCCATTGTTCTCGGAATTCCGCTGACATATAAAAATGCTTCGGAAATCTTGCATTGTTCTCGGCATTCCGCTTACGTTTAAAAATGCTTCGGAACTCTTCAATTGTTCTCGGAATTCTGCTGAACTTTTAAAATGCTTTGGAACTCTTCCATTGCTCTCGGAATTCTGCTGAAGTTTAAAAATGCTTCAGAACTCTTACATTGTTCTCGGAATTCTGCTGAAGTTTAAAAATGCTTCGGTACTCTTCCATTGTTCTCGGAATTCCGCTGACATATAAAAATGCTTTGGAAATCTTGCATTGTTCTCGGCATTCCGCTGACGTTTAAAAATGCTTCGGAACTCTTCCATTGTTCTCAGAATTCCGCTGACGTTTAAAAATGCTTCGGAAATCTTCCATTGTTTTCAAAATTCCGCTGACGTTTAAAAATGCTTCAGAACTCTTCCATTGTTCTCAGAATTCCGCTGACATTTAAAAATGCTTCGGTACTCTTCCATTGTTCTCGGAATTCCACTGACATATAAAAATGCTTCGGAAATCTTGCATTGTTCTCGGCATTCCGCTGACGATTAAAAATGCTTCGGAACTCTTCAATTGTTCTCGGAATTCTGCTGAACTTTTAAAATGCTTTGGAACTCTTCCATTGCTCTCGGAATTCTGCTGAAGTTTAAAAATGATTCGGAACTCTTCCATTGTTCTCGGAATTCTGCTGAAGTTTAAAAATGTTTTGGAACTCTTCCATTGTTCTCAGAATTCCGCTGACGTTTAAAAATGCTTCGGAAATCTTCCATTGTTTTCAAAATTCCGCTGACATATAAAAATGCTTCGGAAATCTTGCATTGTTCTCGTCATTCCGCTGACGTTTAAAAATGCTTCAGAATTCTTCAATTGTTCTCGGAATTCTGCCGAACTTTTAAAATGCTTTGGAACTCTTCCATTGCTCTCGGAATTCTGCTGAAGTTTAAAAATGTTTCGGAACTCTTCCATTGTTCTCGGAATTCTGCTGAAGTTTAAAAATGCTTCGGAACTCTTCCATTGTTCTCGGAATTCCGTTGAAGTTTAAAAATGCTTCAAAACTCTTCCATTGTTCTCGGAATTCTGCTGAAGTTTAAAAATGCTTCAGAACTCTTCCATTGTTCTCAGAATTCCGCTAACGTTTAAAAATGCTTCGGAAATCTTCCATTGTTTTCAAAATTCCGCTGACGTTTAAAAATGCTTCAGAACTCTTCCATTGTTCTCGGAATTCCGCTGACATTTAAAAATGCTTTGGAACTCTTCCATTGTTCTCAGAATTCTGCTGACGTTTAAAAATGCTTCGGAACTCTTCCATTGTTCTCGGAATTCCGTTGAAGTTTAAAAATGCTTCGAAACTCTTCCATTGTTCTCGGAATTCTGCTGAAGTTTAAAAATGCTTCGGAACTCTTCCATTGTTCTCGGCATTCCGCTGACGTTTAAAAATGCTTTGGTACTCTTCCATTGTTCTTGGAATTCCGCTGACATATAAAAATGCTTCGGAAATCTTGCATTGTTCTCGGCATTCCGCTGACGTTTAAAAATGCTTCGGAACTCTTCAATTGTTCTCGGAATTCTGCCGAACTTTTAAAATGCTTTGGAACTCTTCCATTGCTCTCGGAATTCTGCTGAAGTTTAAAAATGCTTCAGAACTCTTCCATAGTTCTCAGAATTCCGCTGACGTTTAAAAATGCTTCGGTACTCTTCCATTGTTCTCGGAATTCCACTGACATATAAAAATGCTTCGGAAATCTTGCATTGTTCTCGGCATTCCGCTGACGTTTAAAAATGCTTCGGAACTCTTCAATTGTTCTCGGAATTCTGCTGAACTTTTAAAATGCTTTGGAACTCTTCCATTGCTCTCGGAATTCTGCTGAAGTTTAAAAATGCTTCGGAACTCTTCCATTGTTCTCGGAATTCTGCTGAAGTTTAAAAATGTTTTGGAACTCTTCCATTGTTCTCAGAATTCCGCTGACGTTTAAAAATGCTTCGGAACTCTTCTATTGTTCTCGGAATTCTGCTGAAGTTTAAAAATGCTTTGGAACTCTTCCATTGTTCTCTGAATTCCGCTGACGTTTAAAAATGCTTCGGTACTCTTCCTTTGTTCTCGGAATTCCGCTGACATATAAAAATGCTTCGGAAATCTTGCATTGTTCTCGGCATTCCGCTGACGTTTAAAAATGCTTCGGAACTCTTCAATTGTTCTTGGAATTCTGCCGAACTTTTAAAATGCTTTGGAACTCTTCCATTGCTCTCGGAATTCTGCTGAAGTTTAAAAATGCTTCAGAACTCTTCCATTGTTCTCGGAATTCTGCTGTAGTTTAAAAATGCTTCGGAACTCTTCCATTGTTCTCAGAATTCCGCTGACGTTTAAAAATGCTTCGGAAATCTTCCATTGTTTTCAAAATTCCGCTGACGTTTAAAAATGCTTCAGAACTCTTCCATTGTTCTCGGAATTCCGCTGACGTTTTAAAATGCTTCGGTACTCTTCCATTGTTCTCGGAATTCCGCTGACATATAAAAATGCTTTGGAAATCTTGCATTGTTCTCGGCATTCCGCTGACGTTTAAAAATGCTTCGGAACTCTTCCATTGTTCTCAGAATTTCGCTGACGTTTAAAAATGCTTCCGAAATCTTTCATTGTTTTCAAAATTCCGCTGACGTTTAAAAATGCTTCAGAACTCTTCCATTGTTCTCGGAATTCCGCTGACGTTTAAAAATGCTTCGGAACTCTTCTATTGTTCTCGGAATTCTGCTGAAGTTTAAAAATGCTTTGGAACTCTTCCATTGTTCTCAGAATTCCGCTGACGTTTAAAAATGCTTTGGTACTCTTCCATTGTTCTCGGAATTCCGCTGACATATAAAAATGCTTCGGAAATCTTGCATTGTTCTCGGCATTCCGCTGACGTTTAAATATGCTTCGGAACTCTTCAATTGTTCTCGGAATTCTGCTGAACTTTTAAAATGCTTTGGAACTCTTCCATTGCTCTCGGAATTCTGCTGAACTTTTAAAATGCTTTGGAACTCCTCCATTGCTCTCGGAATTCTGCTGAAGTTTAAAAATGCTTCGGAACTCTTCCATTGTTCTCGGAATTCTGCTGAAGTTTAAAAATGTTTTGGAACTCTTCCATTGTTCTCAGAATTCCGCTGACGTTTAAAAATGCTTCGGAAATCTTCCATTGTTTTCAAAATTCCGCTGACATATAAAAATGCTTCGGAAATCTTGCATTGTTCTCGGCATTCCGCTGACGTTTAAAAATGCTTCAGAATTCTTCAATTGTTCTCGGAATTCTGCTGAACTTTTAAAATGCTTTGGAACTCTTCCATTGCTCTCGGAATTCTGCTGAAGTTTAAAAATGTTTCGGAACTCTTCCATTGTTCTCGGAATTCTGCTGAAGTTTAAAAATGCTTCGGAACTCTTCCATTGTTCTCGGAATTCCGTTGAAGTTTAAAAATGCTTCAAAACTCTTCCATTGTTCTCGGAATTCTGCTGAAGTTTAAAAATGCTTCAGAACTCTTCCATTGTTTTCAAAATTCCGCTGACGTTTAAAAATGCTTCAGAACTCTTCCATTGTTCTCGGAATTCCGCTGACGTTTAAAAATGCTTCGGAACTCTTCCATTGTTCTCGGAATTCTGCTGACGTTTAAAAATGCTTCGGAACTCTTCCATTGTTCTCGCAATTCCGCTGACGTTTAAAAATGCTTCAGAACAGTTCAATTGTTCTTGGAATTCTGCTGAAGTTTTAAAATGCATTGGAACTCTTTCATTGTTCTCGGAATTCCACTGACGTTTAAAAATGCTTCGGAACTCTTCCATTGTTCTCGGAATTCCGTTGAAGTTTAAAAATGCTTCGAAACTCCTCCATTGTTCTCGGAATTCTGCTGAAGTTTAAAAATGCTTCGGAACTCTTCCATTGTTCTCGGAATTCCGCTGACGTTTAATAATGCTTCGCAACTCTTCCATTGTTCTCGGAATTCCGTTGAAGTTTAAAAATGCTTCGAAACTCTTCCATTGTTCTCGGAATTCTGCTGAAGTTTAAAAATGCTTCGGAACTCTTCCATTGTTCTCGGAATTCCGCTGACGTTTAATAATGCTTCGGAACTCTTCAATTGTTCTCGGAATTCTGCTGAACTTTTAAAATGCTTTGGAACTCTTCCATTGCTCTCGGAATTCTGCTGAAGTTTAAAAATGCTTCGGAACTCTTCCATTGTTCTCAGAATTCTGCTGACGTTTAAAAATACTTCGGAAATCTTCCATTGTTTTCAAAATTCCGCTGACGTTTAAAAATGCTTCAGAACTCTTCCATTGTTCTCGGAATTCCGCTGATGTTTAAAAATGCTTTGGAACTCTTCCATTGTTCTCAGAATTCCGCTGAAGTTTAAAAATGCTTCGGAACTCTTCCATTGTTCTCAGAATTCCGCTGACGTTTAAAAATGCTTCGGTACTCTTCCATTGTTCTCGGAATTCTGCTGAAGTTTAAAAATGCTTCAGAACTCTTCCATTGTTCTCAGAATTCCGCTGACGTTTAAAAATGCTTCGGAAATCTTCCATTGTTTTCAAAATTCCGCTGACGTTTAAAAATGCTTCAGAACTATTCCATTGTTCTCAGAATTCTGCTGACGTTTAATAATGCTTCGGAACTCTTCCATTGTTCTCGGAATTCCGCTGACGTTTAAAAATGCTTCACAACTCTTCCATTGTTCTCGGAATTCCGCTGATGTTTAAAAATGCTTCACAACTCTTCCATTGTTCTCGGAATTCCGCTGACTTTTAAAAATGCTTCGGAAATCTTCCATTGTTTTCAAAATTCCGCTGACACTTAAAAATGCTTCAGAACTCTTCCATTGTTCTCGGAATTCTGCTGACGTTTAATAATGCTTTGCAACTCTTTCATTGTTCTCGGAATTCCACTGACGTTTAAAAATGCTTCGGAACTCATCCATTGTTCTCGGAATTCCGTTGAAGTTTAAAAATGCTTCTAAACTCTTCCATTGTTCTCGAAATTCTGCTGAAGTTTAAAAATGCTTCAGAACTCTTACATTGTTCTCAGAATTCTGCTGATGTTTAAAAATGCTTCGGAACTCTTCCATTGTTCTCAGAATTCAGCTGAAGTTTAAAAATGCTTCGGAACTCTTCCATTGTTCTCGGAATTCTGCTGAAGGTTAAAAATGCTACGTAACTCTTCCATTGTTCTCAGAATTCCGCTGACGTTTAAAAATGCTTCAGAAATCTTCCATTGTTTTCAAAATTCTGCTGACGTTTAAAAATGCTTCAGAACTCTTCCATTGTTCTCGGAATTCCGCTGACGTTTAAAAATGCTTTGGAACTCTTCCATTGTACTCAGAATTCCGCTGAAGTTTAAAAATGCTTCGGAACTCTTCCATTGTTCTCAGAATTCCGCTGACGTTTAAAAATGCTTCGGTACTCTTCCATTGTTCTCGGAATTCCGCTGACATATAAAAATGCTTTGGAAATCTTGCATTGTTCTCGGCATTCCGCTGACGTTTAAAAATGCTTCGGTACTCTTCCATTGTTCTTGGAATTCCGCTGACATATAAAAATGCTTCGGAAATCTTGCATTGTTCTCGGCATTCCGCTGACGTTTAAAAATGCTTCGGAACTCTTCAATTGTTCTCGGAATTCTGCTGAACTTTTAAAATGCTTTGGAACTCTTCCATTGCTCTCGGAATTCTGCTGAAGTTTAAAAATGCTTCGGAACTCTTCTATTGTTCTCGGAATTCTGCTGAAGTTTAAAAATGCTTTGGAACTCTTCCATTGTTCTCTGAATTCCGCTGACGTTTAAAAATGCTTCGGTACTCTTCCTTTGTTCTCGGAATTCCGCTGACATATAAAAATGCTTCGGAAATCTTGCATTGTTCTCGGCATTCCGCTGACGTTTAAAAATGCTTCGGAACTATTCAATTGTTCTCGGAATTCTGCCGAACTTTTAAAATGCTTTGGAACTCTTCCATTGCTCTCGGAATTCTGCTGAAGTTTAAAAATGCTTCAGAACTCTTCCATTGTTCTCGGAATTCTGCTGTAGTTTAAAAATGCTTCGGAACTCTTCCATTGTTCTCAGAATTCCGCTGACGTTTAAAAATGCTTCGGTACTCTTCCATTGTTCTCGGAATTCCGCTGACATATAAAAATGCTTCGGAAATCTTGCATTGTTCTCGGCATTCCGCTTACGTTTAAAAATGCTTCGGAACTCTTCAATTGTTCTCGGAATTCTGCTGAACTTTTAAAATGCTTTGGAACTCTTCCATTGCTCTCGGAATTCTGCTGAAGTTTAAAAATGCTTCAGAACTCTTACATTGTTCTCGGAATTCTGCTGAAGTTTAAAAATGCTTCGGTACTCTTCCATTGTTCTCGGAATTCCGCTGACATATAAAAATGCTTTGGAAATCTTGCATTGTTCTCGGCATTCCGCTGACGTTTAAAAATGCTTCGGAACTCTTCCATTGTTCTCAGAATTCCGCTGACGTTTAAAAATGCTTCGGAAATCTTCCATTGTTTTCAAAATTCCGCTGACGTTTAAAAATGCTTCAGAACTCTTCCATTGTTCTCAGAATTCCGCTGACATTTAAAAATGCTTCGGTACTCTTCCATTGTTCTCGGAATTCCACTGACATATAAAAATGCTTCGGAAATCTTGCATTGTTCTCGGCATTCCGCTGACGTTTAAAAATGCTTCGGAACTCTTCAATTGTTCTCGGAATTCTGCTGAACTTTTAAAATGCTTTGGAACTCTTCCATTGCTCTCGGAATTCTGCTGAAGTTTAAAAATGATTCGGAACTCTTCCATTGTTCTCGGAATTCTGCTGAAGTTTAAAAATGTTTTGGAACTCTTCCATTGTTCTCAGAATTCCGCTGACGTTTAAAAATGCTTCGGAAATCTTCCATTGTTTTCAAAATTCCGCTGACATATAAAAATGCTTCGGAAATCTTGCATTGTTCTCGGCATTCCGCTGACGTTTAAAAATGCTTCAGAATTCTTCAATTGTTCTCGGAATTCTGCCGAACTTTTAAAATGCTTTGGAACTCTTCCATTGCTCTCGGAATTCTGCTGAAGTTTAAAAATGTTTCGGAACTCTTCCATTGTTCTCGGAATTCTGCTGAAGTTTAAAAATGCTTCGGAACTCTTCCATTGTTCTCGGAATTCCGTTGAAGTTTAAAAATGCTTCAAAACTCTTCCATTGTTCTCGGAATTCTGCTGAAGTTTAAAAATGCTTCGGTACGCTTCCATTGTTCTCGGAATTCCGCTGACATATAAAAATGCTTCGGAAATCTTGCATTGTTCTCGGCATTCCGCTGACGTTTAAAAATGCTTCGGAACTCTTCAATTGTTCTCGGAATTCTGCTGAACTTTTAAAATGCTTTGGAACTCTTCCATTGCTCTCGGAATTCTGCTGAAGTTTAAAAATGCTTCGGAACTCTTCCATTGTTCTCGGAATTCTGCTGAAGTTTAAAAATGCTTCGGAACTCTTCAATTGTTGTCGGAATTCTGCTGAAGTTTAAAAATGCTTCGGAACTCTTCCATTGTTCTCGGAATTCCGTTGAAGTTTAAAAATGCTTCGAAACTCTTCCATTGTTCTCGGAATTCTGCTGAAGTTTAAAAATGCTTCGGAACTCTTCCATTGTTCTCAGAATTCCGCTAACGTTTAAAAATGCTTCGGAAATCTTCCATTGTTTTCAAAATTCCGCTGACGCTTAAAAATGCTTCAGAACTCTTCCATTGTTCTCGGAATTCCGCTGACGTTTAATAATGCTTCGCAACTCTTTCATTGTACTCGGAATTCCGCTAACGTTTAAAAATGCTTCGGAACTCTTCCATTGTTCTCGGAATTCCGTTGAAGTTTAAAAATGCTTCGAAACTCTTCCATTGTTCTGGGAATTCTGCTGAAGTTTAAAAATGCTTCAGAACTCTTCCATTGTTCTCGGAATTCCGCTGACGTTTAATAATGCTTCGCAACTCTTTCATTGTTCTCGGAATTCCGCTGATGTTTAAAAATGCTTCTAAACTCTTCCATTGTTCTCGGAATTCTGCTGAAGTTTAAAAATGCTTCGGAACTCTTCCATTGTTCTCGGAATTCCGCTGACATATAAAAATGCTTCGGAAATCTTGCATTGTTCTCGGCATTCCGCTGACGTATAAAAATGCTTCGGAACTCTTCAATTGTTCTCGGAATTCTGCTGAACTTTTAAAATGCTTTGGAACTCTTCCATTGCTCTCGCAATTCTGTTGACGTTTAAAAATGCTTCGGAACTCTTCCATTGTTCTCGGAATTCTGCTGACGTTTAAAAATGCTTCGGAACTCTTCCATTGTTCTCGGAATTCCGCTGACGTTTAAAAATGCTTCACAACTCTTCCATTGTTCTCGGAATTCCGCTGACGTTTAAAAATGCTTAAAATCTCTTACATTGTTCTCGGAACTCCGCTGAAGTTTAAAAATGCTTCGGAAATCTTCCATTGTTCTCGGAATTCTGCTGAAGTTTAAAAATGCTTCAGAACTCTTCCATTGTTCTCAGAATTCCGCTGACGTTTAAAAATGCTTCGGAAATCTTCCATTGTTTTCAAAATTCCGCTGACGTTTAAAAATGCTTCAGAACTATTCCATTGTTCTCAGAATTCTGCTGACGTTTAATAATGCTTCGGAACTCTTCCATTGTTCTCGGAATTCCGCTGACGTTTAAAAATGCTTCACAACTCTTCCATTGTTCTCGGAATTCCGCTGATGTTTAAAAATGCTTCACAACTCTTCCATTGTTCTCGGAATTCCGCTGACTTTTAAAAATGCTTCGGAAATCTTCCATTGTTTTCAAAATTCCGCTGACACTTAAAAATGCTTCAGAACTCTTCCATTGTTCTCGGAATTCTGCTGACGTTTAATAATGCTTTGCAACTCTTTCATTGTTCTCGGAATTCCACTGACGTTTAAAAATGCTTCGGAACTCATCCATTGTTCTCGGAATTCCGTTGAAGTTTAAAAATGCTTCTAAACTCTTCCATTGTTCTCGAAATTCTGCTGAAGTTTAAAAATGCTTCAGAACTCTTACATTGTTCTCAGAATTCTGCTGATGTTTAAAAATGCTTCGGAACTCTTCCATTGTTCTCAGAATTCAGCTGAAGTTTAAAAATGCTTCGGAACTCTTCCATTGTTCTCGGAATTCTGCTGAAGGTTAAAAATGCTACGTAACTCTTCCATTGTTCTCAGAATTCCGCTGACGTTTAAAAATGCTTCAGAAATCTTCCATTGTTTTCAAAATTCTGCTGACGTTTAAAAATGCTTCAGAACTCTTCCATTGTTCTCGGAATTCCGCTGACGTTTAAAAATGCTTTGGAACTCTTCCATTGTTCTCAGAATTCCGCTGAAGTTTAAAAATGCTTCGGAACTCTTCCATTGTTCTCAGAATTCCGCTGACGTTTAAAAATGCTTCGGTACTCTTCCATTGTTCTCGGAATTCCGCTGACATATAAAAATGCTTTGGAAATCTTGCATTGTTCTCGGCATTCCGCTGACGTTTAAAAATGCTTCGGTACTCTTCCATTGTTCTTGGAATTCCGCTGACATATAAAAATGCTTCGGAAATCTTGCATTGTTCTCGGCATTCCGCTGACGTTTAAAAATGCTTCGGAACTCTTCAATTGTTCTCGGAATTCTGCTGAACTTTTAAAATGCTTTGGAACTCTTCCATTGCTCTCGGAATTCTGCTGAAGTTTAAAAATGCTTCGGAACTCTTCTATTGTTCTCGGAATTCTGCTGAAGTTTAAAAATGCTTTGGAACTCTTCCATTGTTCTCTGAATTCCGCTGACGTTTAAAAATGCTTCGGTACTCTTCCTTTGTTCTCGGAATTCCGCTGACATATAAAAATGCTTCGGAAATCTTGCATTGTTCTCGGCATTCCGCTGACGTTTAAAAATGCTTCGGAACTCTTCAATTGTTCTCGGAATTCTGCCGAACTTTTAAAATGCTTTGGAACTCTTCCATTGCTCTCGGAATTCTGCTGAAGTTTAAAAATGCTTCAGAACTCTTCCATTGTTCTCGGAATTCTGCTGTAGTTTAAAAATGCTTCGGAACTCTTCCATTGTTCTCAGAATTCCGCTGACGTTTAAAAATGCTTCGGTACTCTTCCATTGTTCTCGGAATTCCGCTGACATATAAAAATGCTTCGGAAATCTTGCATTGTTCTCGGCATTCCGCTTACGTTTAAAAATGCTTCGGAACTCTTCAATTGTTCTCGGAATTCTGCTGAACTTTTAAAATGCTTTGGAACTCTTCCATTGCTCTCGGAATTCTGCTGAAGTTTAAAAATGCTTCAGAACTCTTACATTGTTCTCGGAATTCTGCTGAAGTTTAAAAATGCTTCGGTACTCTTCCATTGTTCTCGGAATTCCGCTGACATATAAAAATGCTTTGGAAATCTTGCATTGTTCTCGGCATTCCGCTGACGTTTAAAAATGCTTCGGAACTCTTCCATTGTTCTCAGAATTCCGCTGACGTTTAAAAATGCTTCGGAAATCTTCCATTGTTTTCAAAATTCCGCTGACGTTTAAAAATGCTTCAGAACTCTTCCATTGTTCTCAGAATTCCGCTGACATTTAAAAATGCTTCGGTACTCTTCCATTGTTCTCGGAATTCCACTGACATATAAAAATGCTTCGGAAATCTTGCATTGTTCTCGGCATTCCGCTGACGATTAAAAATGCTTCGGAACTCTTCAATTGTTCTCGGAATTCTGCTGAACTTTTAAAATGCTTTGGAACTCTTCCATTGCTCTCGGAATTCTGCTGAAGTTTAAAAATGATTCGGAACTCTTCCATTGTTCTCGGAATTCTGCTGAAGTTTAAAAATGTTTTGGAACTCTTCCATTGTTCTCAGAATTCCGCTGACGTTTAAAAATGCTTCGGAAATCTTCCATTGTTTTCAAAATTCCGCTGACATATAAAAATGCTTCGGAAA
This sequence comes from Phyllobates terribilis, assembly GCF_046119375.1. Taxonomy (NCBI): domain Eukaryota; kingdom Metazoa; phylum Chordata; class Amphibia; order Anura; family Dendrobatidae; genus Phyllobates; species Phyllobates terribilis. The sequence goes on from NW_027362782.1 coordinate 19,650,285, forward strand.
TCTTGCATTGTTCTCGTCATTCCGCTGACGTTTAAAAATGCTTCAGAATTCTTCAATTGTTCTCGGAATTCTGCCGAACTTTTAAAATGCTTTGGAAATCTTCCATTGCTCTCGGAATTCTGCTGAAGTTTAAAAATGTTTCGGAACTCTTCCATTGTTCTCTGAATTCTGCTGAAGTTTAAAAATGCTTCGGAACTCTTCCATTGTTCTCGGAATTCCGTTGAAGTTTAAAAATGCTTCAAAACTCTTCCATTGTTCTCGGAATTCTGCTGAAGTTTAAAAATGCTTCAGAACTCTTCCATTGTTCTCAGAATTCCGCTAACGTTTAAAAATGCTTCGGAAATCTTCCATTGTTTTCAAAATTCCGCTGACGTTTAAAAATGCTTCAGAACTCTTCCATTGTTCTCGGAATTCCGCTGACATTTAAAAATGCTTTGGAACTCTTCCATTGTTCTCAGAATTCTGCTGACGTTTAAAAATGCTTCGGAACTCTTCCATTGTTCTCGGAATTCCGTTGAAGTTTAAAAATGCTTCGAAACTCTTCCATTGTTCTCGGAATTCTGCTGAAGTTTAAAAATGCTTCGGAACTCTTCCATTGTTCTCGGCATTCCGCTGACGTTTAAAAATGCTTTGGTACTCTTCCATTGTTCTTGGAATTCCGCTGACATATAAAAATGCTTCGGAAATCTTGCATTGTTCTCGGCATTCCGCTGACGTTTAAAAATGCTTCGGAACTCTTCAATTGTTCTCGGAATTCTGCCGAACTTTTAAAATGCTTTGGAACTCTTCCATTGCTCTCGGAATTCTGCTGAAGTTTAAAAATGCTTCAGAACTCTTCCATAGTTCTCAGAATTCCGCTGACGTTTAAAAATGCTTCGGTACTCTTCCATTGTTCTCGGAATTCCACTGACATATAAAAATGCTTCGGAAATCTTGCATTGTTCTCGGCATTCCGCTGACGTTTAAAAATGCTTCGGAACTCTTCAATTGTTCTCGGAATTCTGCTGAACTTTTAAAATGCTTTGGAACTCTTCCATTGCTCTCGGAATTCTGCTGAAGTTTAAAAATGCTTCGGAACTCTTCCATTGTTCTCGGAATTCTGCTGAAGTTTAAAAATGTTTTGGAACTCTTCCATTGTTCTCAGAATTCCGCTGACGTTTAAAAATGCTTCGGAACTCTTCTATTGTTCTCGGAATTCTGCTGAAGTTTAAAAATGCTTTGGAACTCTTCCATTGTTCTCTGAATTCCGCTGACGTTTAAAAATGCTTCGGTACTCTTCCTTTGTTCTCGGAATTCCGCTGACATATAAAAATGCTTCGGAAATCTTGCATTGTTCTCGGCATTCCGCTGACGTTTAAAAATGCTTCGGAACTCTTCAATTGTTCTCGGAATTCTGCCGAACTTTTAAAATGCTTTGGAACTCTTCCATTGCTCTCGGAATTCTGCTGAAGTTTAAAAATGCTTCAGAACTCTTCCATTGTTCTCGGAATTCTGCTGTAGTTTAAAAATGTTTTGGAACTCTTCCATTGTTCTCAGAATTCCGCTGACGTTTAAAAATGCTTCGGAACTCTTCTATTGTTCTCGGAATTCTGCTGAAGTTTAAAAATGCTTTGGAACTCTTCCATTGTTCTCTGAATTCCGCTGACGTTTAAAAATGCTTCGGTACTCTTCCTTTGTTCTCGGAATTCCGCTGACATATAAAAATGCTTCGGAAATCTTGCATTGTTCTCGGCATTCCGCTGACGTTTAAAAATGCTTCGGAACTCTTCAATTGTTCTCGGAATTCTGCCGAACTTTTAAAATGCTTTGGAACTCTTCCATTGCTCTCGGAATTCTGCTGAAGTTTAAAAATGCTTCAGAACTCTTCCATTGTTCTCGGAATTCTGCTGTAGTTTAAAAATGCTTCGGAACTCTTCCATTGTTCTCAGAATTCCGCTGACGTTTAAAAATGCTTCGGAAATCTTCCATTGTTTTCAAAATTCCGCTGACGTTTAAAAATGCTTCAGAACTCTTCCATTGTTCTCGGAATTCCGCTGACGTTTTAAAATGCTTCGGTACTCTTCCATTGTTCTCGGAATTCCGCTGACATATAAAAATGCTTTGGAAATCTTGCATTGTTCTCGGCATTCCGCTGACGTTTAAAAATGCTTCGGAACTCTTCCATTGTTCTCAGAATTTCGCTGACGTTTAAAAATGCTTCCGAAATCTTTCATTGTTTTCAAAATTCCGCTGACGTTTAAAAATGCTTCAGAACTCTTCCATTGTTCTCGGAATTCCGCTGACGTTTAAAAATGCTTCGGAACTCTTCTATTGTTCTCGGAATTCTGCTGAAGTTTAAAAATGCTTTGGAACTCTTCCATTGTTCTCAGAATTCCGCTGACGTTTAAAAATGCTTTGGTACTCTTCCATTGTTCTCGGAATTCCGCTGACATATAAAAATGCTTCGGAAATCTTGCATTGTTCTCGGCATTCCGCTGACGTTTAAATATGCTTCGGAACTCTTCAATTGTTCTCGGAATTCTGCTGAACTTTTAAAATGCTTTGGAACTCTTCCATTGCTCTCGGAATTCTGCTGAACTTTTAAAATGCTTTGGAACTCCTCCATTGCTCTCGGAATTCTGCTGAAGTTTAAAAATGCTTCGGAACTCTTCCATTGTTCTCGGAATTCTGCTGAAGTTTAAAAATGTTTTGGAACTCTTCCATTGTTCTCAGAATTCCGCTGACGTTTAAAAATGCTTCGGAAATCTTCCATTGTTTTCAAAATTCCGCTGACATATAAAAATGCTTCGGAAATCTTGCATTGTTCTCGGCATTCCGCTGACGTTTAAAAATGCTTCAGAATTCTTCAATTGTTCTCGGAATTCTGCTGAACTTTTAAAATGCTTTGGAACTCTTCCATTGCTCTCGGAATTCTGCTGAAGTTTAAAAATGTTTCGGAACTCTTCCATTGTTCTCGGAATTCTGCTGAAGTTTAAAAATGCTTCGGAACTCTTCCATTGTTCTCGGAATTCCGTTGAAGTTTAAAAATGCTTCAAAACTCTTCCATTGTTCTCGGAATTCTGCTGAAGTTTAAAAATGCTTCAGAACTCTTCCATTGTTCTCAGAATTCCGCTAACGTTTAAAAATGCTTCGGAAATCTTCCATTGTTTTCAAAATTCCGCTGACGTTTAAAAATGCTTCAGAACTCTTCCATTGTTCTCGGAATTCCGCTGACATTTAAAAATGCTTTGGAACTCTTCCATTGTTCTCAGAATTCTGCTGACGTTTAAAAATGCTTCGGAACTCTTCCATTGTTCTCGGAATTCTGCTGACGTTTAAAAATGCTTCGGAACTCTTCCATTGTTCTCGCAATTCCGCTGACGTTTAAAAATGCTTCAGAACAGTTCAATTGTTCTTGGAATTCTGCTGAAGTTTTAAAATGCATTGGAACTCTTTCATTGTTCTCGGAATTCCACTGACGTTTAAAAATGCTTCGGAACTCTTCCATTGTTCTCGGAATTCCGTTGAAGTTTAAAAATGCTTCGAAACTCCTCCATTGTTCTCGGAATTCTGCTGAAGTTTAAAAATGCTTCGGAACTCTTCCATTGTTCTCGGAATTCCGCTGACGTTTAATAATGCTTCGCAACTCTTCCATTGTTCTCGGAATTCCGTTGAAGTTTAAAAATGCTTCGAAACTCTTCCATTGTTCTCGGAATTCTGCTGAAGTTTAAAAATGCTTCGGAACTCTTCCATTGTTCTCGGAATTCCGCTGACGTTTAATAATGCTTCGGAACTCTTCAATTGTTCTCGGAATTCTGCTGAACTTTTAAAATGCTTTGGAACTCTTCCATTGCTCTCGGAATTCTGCTGAAGTTTAAAAATGCTTCGGAACTCTTCCATTGTTCTCAGAATTCTGCTGACGTTTAAAAATACTTCGGAAATCTTCCATTGTTTTCAAAATTCCGCTGACGTTTAAAAATGCTTCAGAACTCTTCCATTGTTCTCGGAATTCCGCTGATGTTTAAAAATGCTTTGGAACTCTTCCATTGTTCTCAGAATTCCGCTGAAGTTTAAAAATGCTTCGGAACTCTTCCATTGTTCTCAGAATTCCGCTGACGTTTAAAAATGCTTCGGTACTCTTCCATTGTTCTCGGAATTCCGCTGACATATAAAAATGCTTCGGAAATCTTGCATTGTTCTCGGCATTCCGCTGACGTTTAAAAATGCTTCGGTACTCTTCCATTGTTCTCGGAATTCCGCTGACATATAAAAATGCTTCGGAAATCTTGCATTGTTCTCGGCATTCCGCTGACGTTTAAAAATGCTTCGGAACTCTTCAATTGCTCTCGGAATTCTGCTGAACTTTTAAAATGCTTTGGAACTCTTCCATTGCTCTCGGAATTCTGCTGAAGTTTAAAAATGTTTCGGAACTCTTCCATTCTTCTCGGAATTCTGCTGAAGTTTAAAAATGTTTCGGAACTCTTCCATTGTTCTCGGAATTCTGCTGTAGTTTAAAAATGCTTCGGAACTCTTCCATTGTTCTCAGAATTTCGCTGACGTTTAAAAATGCTTCGGAAATCTTCCATTGTTTTCAAAATTCCGCTGACGTTTAAAAATGCTTCAGAACTATTCCATTGTTCTCAGAATTCTGCTGACGTTTAAAAATGCTTCGGAACTCTTCCATTGTTCTCGGAATTCCGCTGACGTTTAAAAATGCTTCACAACTCTTCCATTGTTCTCGGAATTCCGCTGACGTTTAAAAATGCTTCACAACTCTTTCATTGTTCTCGGAATTCCACTGACTTTTAAAAATGCTTCGGAAATCTTCCATTGTTTTCAAAATTCCGCTGACGCTTAAAAATGCTTCAGAACTCTTCAATTGTTCTCGGAATTCTGCTGAAGTTTAAAAATGCTTCAGAACTCTTACATTGTTCTCGGAATTCTGCTGACGTTTAAAAATGCTTCGGAACTCTTCCAATGTTCTCTGAATTCCGCTGACGTTTAAAAATGCTTCGGTACTCTTCCTTTGTTCTCGGAATTCCGCTGACATATAAAAATGCTTAGGAAATCTTGCATTGTTCTCGGCATTCCGCTGACGTTTAAAAATGCTTCGGAACTCTTCCATTGTTCTCAGAATTCTGCTGAACTTTTAAAATGCTTTGGAACTCTTCCATTGCTCTCGGAATTCTGCTGAAGTTTAAAAATGCTTCGGAACTCTTCCATTGTTCTCGGAATTCTGCTGAAGTTTAAAAATGCTTCGGAACTCTTCAATTGTTGTCGGAATTCTGCTGAAGTTTAAAAATGCTTCGGAACTCTTCCATTGTTCTCGGAATTCCGTTGAAGTTTAAAAATGCTTCGAAACTCTTCCATTGTTCTCGGAATTCTGCTGAAGTTTAAAAATGCTTCGGAACTCTTCCATTGTTCTCAGAATTCCGCTAACGTTTAAAAATGCTTCGGAAATCTTCCATTGTTTTCAAAATTCCGCTGACGCTTAAAAATGCTTCAGAACTCTTCCATTGTTCTCGGAATTCCGCTGACGTTTAATAATGCTTCGCAACTCTTTCATTGTACTCGGAATTCCGCTAACGTTTAAAAATGCTTCGGAACTCTTCCATTGTTCTGGGAATTCTGCTGAAGTTTAAAAATGCTTCAGAACTCTTCCATTGTTCTCGGAATTCCGCTGACGTTTAATAATGCTTCGCAACTCTTTCATTGTTCTCGGAATTCCGCTGATGTTTAAAAATGCTTCGGAACTCTTCCATTGTTCTCGGAATACTGTTGAAGTTTAAAAATGCTTCTAAACTCTTCCATTGTTCTCGGAATTCTGCTGAAGTTTAAAAATGCTTCGGAACTCTTCCATTGTTCTCGGAATTCCGCTGACATATAAAAATGCTTCGGAAATCTTGCATTGTTCTCGGCATTCCGCTGACGTATAAAAATGCTTCGGAACTCTTCAATTGTTCTCGGAATTCTGCTGAACTTTTAAAATGCTTTGGAACTCTTCCATTGCTCTCGCAATTCTGTTGACGTTTAAAAATGCTTCGGAACTCTTCCATTGTTCTCGGAATTCTGCTGAAGTTTAAAAATGCTACGTAACTCTTCCATTGTTCTCAGAATTCCGCTGACGTTTAAAAATGCTTCAGAAATCTTCCATTGTTTTCAAAATTCTGCTGACGTTTAAAAATGCTTCAGAACTCTTCCATTGTTCTCGGAATTCCGCTGACGTTTAAAAATGCTTTGGAACTCTTCCATTGTTCTCAGAATTCCGCTGAAGTTTAAAAATGCTTCGGAACTCTTCCATTGTTCTCAGAATTCCGCTGACGTTTAAAAATGCTTCGGTACTCTTCCATTGTTCTCGGAATTCCGCTGACATATAAAAATGCTTTGGAAATCTTGCATTGTTCTCGGCATTCCGCTGACGTTTAAAAATGCTTCGGTACTCTTCCATTGTTCTTGGAATTCCGCTGACATATAAAAATGCTTCGGAAATCTTGCATTGTTCTCGGCATTCCGCTGACGTTTAAAAATGCTTCGGAACTCTTCAATTGTTCTCGGAATTCTGCTGAACTTTTAAAATGCTTTGGAACTCTTCCATTGCTCTCGGAATTCTGCTGAAGTTTAAAAATGCTTCGGAACTCTTCTATTGTTCTCGGAATTCTGCTGAAGTTTAAAAATGCTTTGGAACTCTTCCATTGTTCTCTGAATTCCGCTGACGTTTAAAAATGCTTCGGTACTCTTCCTTTGTTCTCGGAATTCCGCTGACATATAAAAATGCTTCGGAAATCTTGCATTGTTCTCGGCATTCCGCTGACGTTTAAAAATGCTTCGGAACTCTTCAATTGTTCTCGGAATTCTGCCGAACTTTTAAAATGCTTTGGAACTCTTCCATTGCTCTCGGAATTCTGCTGAAGTTTAAAAATGCTTCAGAACTCTTACATTGTTCTCGGAATTCTGCTGAAGTTTAAAAATGCTTCGGTACTCTTCCATTGTTCTCGGAATTCCGCTGACATATAAAAATGCTTTGGAAATCTTGCATTGTTCTCGGCATTCCGCTGATGTTTAAAAATGCTTCGGAACTCTTCCATTGTTCTCAGAATTCCGCTGACGTTTAAAAATGCTTCGGAAATCTTCCATTGTTTTCAAAATTCCGCTGACGTTTAAAAATGCTTCAGAACTCTTCCATTGTTCTCAGAATTCCGCTGACATTTAAAAATGCTTCGGTACTCTTCCATTGTTCTCGGAATTCCACTGACATATAAAAATGCTTCGGAAATCTTGCATTGTTCTCGGCATTCCGCTGACGTTTAAAAATGCTTCGGAACTCTTCAATTGTTCTCGGAATTCTGCTGAACTTTTAAAATGCTTTGGAACTCTTCCATTGCTCTCGGAATTCTGCTGAAGTTTAAAAATGTTTTGGAACTCTTCCATTGTTCTCAGAATTCCGCTGACGTTTAAAAATGCTTCGGAAATCTTCCATTGTTTTCAAAATTCCGCTGACATATAAAAATGCTTCGGAAATCTTGCATTGTTCTCGGCATTCCGCTGACGTTTAAAAATGCTTCAGAATTCTTCAATTGTTCTCGGAATTCTGCTGAACTTTTAAAATGCTTTGGAACTCTTCCATTGCTCTCGGAATTCTGCTGAAGTTTAAAAATGTTTCGGAACTCTTCCATTGTTCTCGGAATTCTGCTGAAGTTTAAAAATGCTTCGGAACTCTTCCATTGTTCTCGGAATTCCGTTGAAGTTTAAAAATGCTTCAAAACTCTTCCATTGTTCTCGGAATTCTGCTGAAGTTTAAAAATGCTTCAGAACTCTTCCATTGTTCTCAGAATTCCGCTAACGTTTAAAAATGCTTCGGAAATCTTCCATTGTTTTCAAAATTCCGCTGACGTTTAAAAATGCTTCAGAACTCTTCCATTGTTCTCGGAATTCCGCTGACATTTAAAAATGCTTTGGAACTCTTCCATTGTTCTCAGAATTCTGCTGACGTTTAAAAATGCTTCGGAACTCTTCCATTGTTCTCGGAATTCTGCTGACGTTTAAAAATGCTTCGGAACTCTTCCATTGTTCTCGCAATTCCGCTGACGTTTAAAAATGCTTCAGAACAGTTCAATTGTTCTTGGAATTCTGCTGAAGTTTTAAAATGCATTGGAACTCTTTCATTGTTCTCGGAATTCCACTGACGTTTAAAAATGCTTCGGAACTCTTCCATTGTTCTCGGAATTCCGTTGAAGTTTAAAAATGCTTCGAAACTCTTCCATTGTTCTCGGAATTCTGCTGAAGTTTAAAAATGCTTCGGAACTCTTCCATTGTTCTCGGCATTCCGCTGACGTTTAAAAATGCTTCGGTACTCTTCCATTGTTCTTGGAATTCCGCTGACATATAAAAATGCTTCGGAAATCTTGCATTGTTCTCGGCATTCCGCTGACGTTTAAAAATGCTTCGGAACTCTTCAATTGTTCTCGGAATTCTGCCGAACTTTTAAAATGCTTTGGAACTCTTCCATTGCTCTCGGAATTCTGCTGAAGTTTAAAAATGCTTCAGAACTCTTCCATTGTTCTCAGAATTCCGCTGACGTTTAAAAATGCTTCGGAAATCTTCCATTGTTTTCAAAATTCCGCTGACGTTTAAAAATGCTTCAGAACTCTTCCATTGTTCTCAGAATTCCGCTGACGTTTAAAAATGCTTCGGTACTCTTCCATTGTTCTCGGAATTCCACTGACATATAAAAATGCTTCGGAAATCTTGCATTGTTCTCGGCATTCCGCTGACGTTTAAAAATGCTTCGGAACTCTTCAATTGTTCTCGGAATTCTGCTGAACTTTTAAAATGCTTTGGAACTCTTCCATTGCTCTCGGAATTCTGCTGAAGTTTAAAAATGCTTCGGAACTCTTCCATTGTTCTCGGAATTCTGCTGAAGTTTAAAAATGTTTTGGAACTCTTCCATTGTTCTCAGAATTCCGCTGACGTTTAAAAATGCTTCGGAACTCTTCTATTGTTCTCGGAATTCTGCTGAAGTTTAAAAATGCTTTGGAACTCTTCCATTGTTCTCTGAATTCCGCTGACGTTTAAAAATGCTTCGGTACTCTTCCTTTGTTCTCGGAATTCCGCTGACATATAAAAATGCTTCGGAAATCTTGCATTGTTCTCGGCATTCCGCTGACGTTTAAAAATGCTTCGGAACTCTTCAATTGTTCTCGGAATTCTGCCGAACTTTTAAAATGCTTTGGAACTCTTCCATTGCTCTCGGAATTCTGCTGTAGTTTAAAAATGCTTCGGAACTCTTCAATTGTTCTCGGAATTCTGCCGAACTTTTAAAATGCTTTGGAACTCTTCCATTGCTCTCGGAATTCTGCTGAAGTTTAAAAATGCTTCAGAACTCTTCCATTGTTCTCGGAATTCTGCTGTAGTTTAAAAATGCTTCGGAACTCTTCCATTGTTCTCAGAATTCCGCTGACGTTTAAAAATGCTTCGGAAATCTTCCATTGTTTTCAAAATTCCGCTGACGTTTAAAAATGCTTCAGAACTCTTCCATTGTTCTCGGAATTCCGCTGACGTTTTAAAATGCTTCGGTACTCTTCCATTGTTCTCGGAATTCCGCTGACATATAAAAATGCTTTGGAAATCTTGCATTGTTCTCGGCATTCCGCTGACGTTTAAAAATGCTTCGGAACTCTTCCATTGTTCTCAGAATTTCGCTGACGTTTAAAAATGCTTCCGAAATCTTTCATTGTTTTCAAAATTCCGCTGACGTTTAAAAATGCTTCAGAACTCTTCCATTGTTCTCGGAATTCCGCTGACGTTTAAAAATGCTTTGGAACTCTTCCATTATTCTCGGAATTCTGCTGAAGTTTAAAAATGCTTCGGAACTCTTCCATTGTTCTCAGAATTCCGCTGACGTTTAAAAATGCTTTGGTACTCTTCCATTGTTCTCGGAATTCCGCTGACATATAAAAATGCTTCGGAAATCTTGCATTGTTCTCGGCATTCCGCTGACGTTTAAATATGCTTCGGAACTCTTCAATTGTTCTCGGAATTCTGCTGAACTTTTAAAATGCTTTGGAACTCTTCCATTGCTCTCGGAATTCTGCTGAACTTTTAAAATGCTTTGGAACTCCTCCATTGCTCTCGGAATTCTGCTGAAGTTTAAAAATGCTTCGGAACTCTTCCATTGTTCTCGGAATTCTGCTGAAGTTTAAAAATGTTTTGGAACTCTTCCATTGTTCTCAGAATTCCGCTGACGTTTAAAAATGCTTCGGAAATCTTCCATTGTTTTCAAAATTCCGCTGACATATAAAAATGCTTCGGAAATCTTGCATTGTTCTCGGCATTCCGCTGACGTTTAAAAATGCTTCAGAATTCTTCAATTGTTCTCGGAATTCTGCTGAACTTTTAAAATGCTTTGGAACTCTTCCATTGCTCTCGGAATTCTGCTGAAGTTTAAAAATGTTTCGGAACTCTTCCATTGTTCTCGGAATTCTGCTGAAGTTTAAAAATGCTTCGGAACTCTTCCATTGTTCTCGGAATTCCGTTGAAGTTTAAAAATGCTTCAAAACTCTTCCATTGTTCTCGGAATTCTGCTGAAGTTTAAAAATGCTTCAGAACTCTTCCATTGTTCTCAGAATTCCGCTAACGTTTAAAAATGCTTCGGAAATCTTCCATTGTTTTCAAAATTCCGCTGACGTTTAAAAATGCTTCAGAACTCTTCCATTGTTCTCGGAATTCCGCTGACATTTAAAAATGCTTTGGAACTCTTCCATTGTTCTCAGAATTCTGCTGACGTTTAAAAATGCTTCGGAACTCTTCCATTGTTCTCGGAATTCTGCTGACGTTTAAAAATGCTTCGGAACTCTTCCATTGTTCTCGCAATTCCGCTGACGTTTAAAAATGCTTCAGAACAGTTCAATTGTTCTTGGAATTCTGCTGAAGTTTTAAAATGCATTGGAACTCTTTCATTGTTCTCGGAATTCCACTGACGTTTAAAAATGCTTCGGAACTCTTCCATTGTTCTCGGAATTCCGTTGAAGTTTAAAAATGCTTCGAAACTCCTCCATTGTTCTCGGAATTCTGCTGAAGTTTAAAAATGCTTCGGAACTCTTCCATTGTTCTCGGAATTCCGCTGACGTTTAATAATGCTTCGCAACTCTTCCATTGTTCTCGGAATTCCGTTGAAGTTTAAAAATGCTTCGAAACTCTTCCATTGTTCTCGGAATTCTGCTGAAGTTTAAAAATGCTTCGGAACTCTTCCATTGTTCTCGGAATTCCGCTGACGTTTAATAGAGCTTCGGAACTCTTCAATTGTTCTCGGAATTCTGCTGAACTTTTAAAATGCTTTGGAACTCTTCCATTGCTCTCGGAATTCTGCTGAAGTTTAAAAATGCTTCGGAACTCTTCCATTGTTCTCAGAATTCCGCTGACGTTTAAAAATACTTCGGAAATCTTCCATTGTTTTCAAAATTCCGCTGACGTTTAAAAATGCTTCAGAACTCTTCCATTGTTCTCGGAATTCCGCTGATGTTTAAAAATGCTTTGGAACTCTTCCATTGTTCTCAGAATTCCGCTGAAGTTTAAAAATGCTTCGGAACTCTTCCATTGTTCTCAGAATTCCGCTGACGTTTAAAAATGCTTCGGTACTCTTCCATTGTTCTCGGAATTCAGCTGACATATAAAAATGCTTCGGAAATCTTGCATTGTTCTCGGCATTCCGCTGACGTTTAAAAATGCTTCGGTACTCTTCCATTGTTCTCGGAATTCCGCTGACATATAAAAATGCTTCGGAAATCTTGCATTGTTCTCGGCATTCCGCTGACGTTTAAAAATGCTTCGGAACTCTTCAATTGCTCTCGGAATTCTGCTGAACTTTTAAAATGCTTTGGAACTCTTCCATTGCTCTCGGAATTCTGCTGAAGTTTAAAAATGTTTCGGAACTCTTCCATTCTTCTCGGAATTCTGCTGAAGTTTAAAAATGTTTCGGAACTCTTCCATTGTTCTCAGAATTCCGCTGACGTTTAAAAATGCTTCGGTACTCTTCCTTTGTTCTCGGAATTCCGCTGACATATAAAAATGCTTCGGAAATCTTGCATTGTTCTCGGCATTCCGCTGACGTTTAAAAATGCTTCGGAACTCTTCAATTGTTCTCGGAATTCTGCCGAACTTTTAAAATGCTTTGGAACTCTTCCATTGCTCTCGGAATTCTGCTGAAGTTTGAAAATGCTTCAGAACTCTTCCATTGTTCTCGGAATTCTGCTGTAGTTTAAAAATGCTTCGGAACTCTTCCATTGTTCTCAGAATTTCGCTGACGTTTAAAAATGCTTCGGAAATCTTCCATTGTTTTCAAAATTCCGCTGACGTTTAAAAATGCTTCAGAACTATTCCATTGTTCTCAGAATTCTGCTGACGTTTAAAAATGCTTCGGAACTCTTCCATTGTTCTCGGAATTCCGCTGACGTTTAAAAATGCTTCACAACTCTTCCATTGTTTTCGGAATTCCGCTGACGTTTAAAAATGCTTCACAACTCTTTCATTGTTCTCGGAATTCCACTGACTTTTAAAAATGCTTCGGAAATCTTCCATTGTTTTCAAAATTCCGCTGACGCTTAAAAATGCTTCAGAACTCTTCCATTGTTCTCGGAATTCTGCTGAAGTTTAAAAATGCTTCAGAACTCTTACATTGTTCTCGGAATTCTGCTGACGTTTAAAAATGCTTCGGAACTCTTCCAATGTTCTCTGAATTCCGCTGACGTTTAAAAATGCTTCGGTACTCTTCCATTGTTCTCGGAATTCCGCTGACATATAAAAATGCTTTGGAAATCTTGCATTGTTCTCGGCATTCCGCTGACGTTTAAAAATGCTTCGGTACTCTTCCATTGTTCTTGGAATTCCGCTGACATATAAAAATGCTTCGGAAATCTTGCATTGTTCTCGGCATTCCGCTGACGTTTAAAAATGCTTCGGAACTCTTCAATTGTTCTCGGAATTCTGCTGAACTTTTAAAATGCTTTGGAACTCTTCCATTGCTCTCGGAATTCTGCTGAAGTTTAAAAATGCTTCGGAACTCTTCTATTGTTCTCGGAATTCTGCTGAAGTTTAAAAATGCTTTGGAACTCTTCCATTGTTCTCTGAATTCCGCTGACGTTTAAAAATGCTTCGGTACTCTTCCTTTGTTCTCGGAATTCCGCTGACATATAAAAATGCTTCGGAAATCTTGCATTGTTCTCGGCATTCCGCTGACGTTTAAAAATGCTTCGGAACTCTTCAATTGTTCTCGGAATTCTGCCGAACTTTTAAAATGCTTTGGAACTCTTCCATTGCTCTCGGAATTCTGCTGAAGTTTAAAAATGCTTCAGAACTCTTACATTGTTCTCGGAATTCTGCTGAAGTTTAAAAATGCTTCGGTACTCTTCCATTGTTCTCGGAATTCCGCTGACATATAAAAATGCTTTGGAAATCTTGCATTGTTCTCGGCATTCCGCTGATGTTTAAAAATGCTTCGGAACTCTTCCATTGTTCTCAGAATTCCGCTGACGTTTAAAAATGCTTCGGAAATCTTCCATTGTTTTCAAAATTCCGCTGACGTTTAAAAATGCTTCAGAACTCTTCCATTGTTCTCAGAATTCCGCTGACATTTAAAAATGCTTCGGTACTCTTCCATTGTTCTCGGAATTCCACTGACATATAAAAATGCTTCGGAAATCTTGCATTGTTCTCGGCATTCCGCTGACGTTTAAAAATGCTTCGGAACTCTTCAATTGTTCTCGGAATTCTGCTGAACTTTTAAAATGCTTTGGAACTCTTCCATTGCTCTCGGAATTCTGCTGAAGTTTAAAAATGTTTTGGAACTCTTCCATTGTTCTCAGAATTCCGCTGACGTTTAAAAATGCTTCGGAAATCTTCCATTGTTTTCAAAATTCCGCTGACATATAAAAATGCTTCGGAAATCTTGCATTGTTCTCGGCATTCCGCTGACGTTTAAAAATGCTTCAGAATTCTTCAATTGTTCTCGGAATTCTGCTGAACTTTTAAAATGCTTTGGAACTCTTCCATTGCTCTCGGAATTCTGCTGAAGTTTAAAAATGTTTCGGAACTCTTCCATTGTTCTCGGAATTCTGCTGAAGTTTAAAAATGCTTCGGAACTCTTCCATTGTTCTCGGAATTCCGTTGAAGTTTAAAAATGCTTCAAAACTCTTCCATTGTTCTCGGAATTCTGCTGAAGTTTAAAAATGCTTCAGAACTCTTCCATTGTTCTCAGAATTCCGCTAACGTTTAAAAATGCTTCGGAAATCTTCCATTGTTTTCAAAATTCCGCTGACGTTTAAAAATGCTTCAGAACTCTTCCATTGTTCTCGGAATTCCGCTGACATTTAAAAATGCTTTGGAACTCTTCCATTGTTCTCAGAATTCTGCTGACGTTTAAAAATGCTTCGGAACTCTTCCATTGTTCTCGGAATTCTGCTGACGTTTAAAAATGCTTCGGAACTCTTCCATTGTTCTCGCAATTCCGCTGACGTTTAAAAATGCTTCAGAACAGTTCAATTGTTCTTGGAATTCTGCTGAAGTTTTAAAATGCATTGGAACTCTTTCATTGTTCTCGGAATTCCACTGACGTTTAAAAATGCTTCGGAACTCTTCCATTGTTCTCGGAATTCCGTTGAAGTTTAAAAATGCTTCGAAACTCTTCCATTGTTCTCGGAATTCTGCTGAAGTTTAAAAATGCTTCGGAACTCTTCCATTGTTCTCGGCATTCCGCTGACGTTTAAAAATGCTTCGGTACTCTTCCATTGTTCTTGGAATTCCGCTGACATATAAAAATGCTTCGGAAATCTTGCATTGTTCTCGGCATTCCGCTGACGTTTAAAAATGCTTCGGAACTCTTCAATTGTTCTCGGAATTCTGCCGAACTTTTAAAATGCTTTGGAACTCTTCCATTGCTCTCGGAATTCTGCTGAAGTTTAAAAATGCTTCAGAACTCTTCCATTGTTCTCAGAATTCCGCTGACGTTTAAAAATGCTTCGGAAATCTTCCATTGTTTTCAAAATTCCGCTGACGTTTAAAAATGCTTCAGAACTCTTCCATTGTTCTCAGAATTCCGCTGACGTTTAAAAATGCTTCGGTACTCTTCCATTGTTCTCGGAATTCCACTGACATATAAAAATGCTTCGGAAATCTTGCATTGTTCTCGGCATTCCGCTGACGTTTAAAAATGCTTCGGAACTCTTCAATTGTTCTCGGAATTCTGCTGAACTTTTAAAATGCTTTGGAACTCTTCCATTGCTCTCGGAATTCTGCTGAAGTTTAAAAATGCTTCGGAACTCTTCCATTGTTCTCGGAATTCTGCTGAAGTTTAAAAATGTTTTGGAACTCTTCCATTGTTCTCAGAATTCCGCTGACGTTTAAAAATGCTTCGGAACTCTTCTATTGTTCTCGGAATTCTGCTGAAGTTTAAAAATGCTTTGGAACTCTTCCATTGTTCTCTGAATTCCGCTGACGTTTAAAAATGCTTCGGTACTCTTCCTTTGTTCTCGGAATTCCGCTGACATATAAAAATGCTTCGGAAATCTTGCATTGTTCTCGGCATTCCGCTGACGTTTAAAAATGCTTCGGAACTCTTCAATTGTTCTCGGAATTCTGCCGAACTTTTAAAATGCTTTGGAACTCTTCCATTGCTCTCGGAATTCTGCTGAAGTTTAAAAATGCTTCAGAACTCTTCCATTGTTCTCGGAATTCTGCTGTAGTTTAAAAATGCTTCGGAACTCTTCCATTGTTCTCAGAATTCCGCTGACGTTTAAAAATGCTTCGGAAATCTTCCATTGTTTTCAAAATTCCGCTGACGTTTAAAAATGCTTCAGAACTCTTCCATTGTTCTCGGAATTCCGCTGACATTTTAAAATGCTTCGGTACTCTTCCATTGTTCTCGGAATTCCGCTGACATATAAAAATGCTTTGGAAATCTTGCATTGTTCTCGGCATTCCGCTGACGTTTAAAAATGCTTCGGAACTCTTCCATTGTTCTCAGAATTTCGCTGACGTTTAAAAATGCTTCCGAAATCTTTCATTGTTTTCAAAATTCCGCTGACGTTTAAAAATGCTTCAGAACTCTTCCATTGTTCTCGGAATTCCGCTGACGTTTAAAAATGCTTTGGAACTCTTCCATTATTCTCGGAATTCTGCTGAAGTTTAAAAATGCTTCGGAACTCTTCCATTGTTCTCAGAATTCCGCTGACGTTTAAAAATGCTTTGGTACTCTTCCATTGTTCTCGGAATTCCGCTGACATATAAAAATGCTTCGGAAATCTTGCATTGTTCTCGGCATTCCGCTGACGTTTAAATATGCTTCGGAACTCTTCAATTGTTCTCGGAATTCTGCTGAACTTTTAAAATGCTTTGGAACTCTTCCATTGCTCTCGGAATTCTGCTGAACTTTTAAAATGCTTTGGAACTCCTCCATTGCTCTCGGAATTCTGCTGAAGTTTAAAAATGCTTCGGAACTCTTCCATTGTTCTCGGAATTCTGCTGAAGTTTAAAAATGTTTTGGAACTCTTCCATTGTTCTCAGAATTCCGCTGACGTTTAAAAATGCTTCGGAAATCTTCCATTGTTTTCAAAATTCCGCTGACATATAAAAATGCTTCGGAAATCTTGCATTGTTCTCGGCATTCCGCTGACGTTTAAAAATGCTTCAGAATTCTTCAATTGTTCTCGGAATTCTGCTGAACTTTTAAAATGCTTTGGAACTCTTCCGTTGCTCTCGGAATTCTGCTGAAGTTTAAAAATGTTTCGGAACTCTTCCATTGTTCTCGGAATTCTGCTGAAGTTTAAAAATGCTTCGGAACTCTTCCATTGTTCTCGGAATTCCGTTGAAGTTTAAAAATGCTTCAAAACTCTTCCATTGTTCTCGGAATTCTGCTGAAGTTTAAAAATGCTTCAGAACTCTTCCATTGTTCTCAGAATTCCGCTAACGTTTAAAAATGCTTCGGAAATCTTCCATTGTTTTCAAAATTCCGCTGACGTTTAAAAATGCTTCAGAACTCTTCCATTGTTCTCGGAATTCCGCTGACATTTAAAAATGCTTTGGAACTCTTCCATTGTTCTCAGAATTCTGCTGACGTTTAAAAATGCTTCGGAACTCTTCCATTGTTCTCGGAATTCTGCTGACGTTTAAAAATGCTTCGGAACTCTTCCATTGTTCTCGCAATTCCGCTGACGTTTAAAAATGCTTCAGAACAGTTCAATTGTTCTTGGAATTCTGCTGAAGTTTTAAAATGCATTGGAACTCTTTCATTGTTCTCGGAATTCCACTGACGTTTAAAAATGCTTCGGAACTCTTCCATTGTTCTCGGAATTCCGTTGAAGTTTAAAAATGCTTCGAAACTCCTCCATTGTTCTCGGAATTCTGCTGAAGTTTAAAAATGCTTCGGAACTCTTCCATTGTTCTCGGAATTCCGCTGACGTTTAATAATGCTTCGCAACTCTTCCATTGTTCTCGGAATTCCGTTGAAGTTTAAAAATGCTTCGAAACTCTTCCATTGTTCTCGGAATTCTGCTGAAGTTTAAAAATGCTTCGGAACTCTTCCATTGTTCTCGGAATTCCGCTGACGTTTAATAGAGCTTCGGAACTCTTCAATTGTTCTCGGAATTCTGCTGAACTTTTAAAATGCTTTGGAACTCTTCCATTGCTCTCGGAATTCTGCTGAAGTTTAAAAATGCTTCGGAACTCTTCCATTGTTCTCAGAATTCCGCTGACGTTTAAAAATACTTCGGAAATCTTCCATTGTTTTCAAAATTCCGCTGACGTTTAAAAATGCTTCAGAACTCTTCCATTGTTCTCGGAATTCCGCTGATGTTTAAAAATGCTTTGGAACTCTTCCATTGTTCTCAGAATTCCGCTGAAGTTTAAAAATGCTTCGGAACTCTTCCATTGTTCTCAGAATTCCGCTGACGTTTAAAAATGCTTCGGTACTCTTCCATTGTTCTCGGAATTCAGCTGACATATAAAAATGCTTCGGAAATCTTGCATTGTTCTCGGCATTCCGCTGACGTTTAAAAATGCTTCGGTACTCTTCCATTGTTCTCGGAATTCCGCTGACATATAAAAATGCTTCGGAAATCTTGCATTGTTCTCGGCATTCCGCTGACGTTTAAAAATGCTTCGGAACTCTTCAATTGCTCTCGGAATTCTGCTGAACTTTTAAAATGCTTTGGAACTCTTCCATTGCTCTCGGAATTCTGCTGAAGTTTAAAAATGTTTCGGAACTCTTCCATTCTTCTCGGAATTCTGCTGAAGTTTAAAAATGTTTCGGAACTCTTCCATTGTTCTCAGAATTCCGCTGACGTTTAAAAATGCTTCGGTACTCTTCCTTTGTTCTCGGAATTCCGCTGACATATAAAAATGCTTCGGAAATCTTGCATTGTTCTCGGCATTCCGCTGACGTTTAAAAATGCTTCGGAACCCTTCAATTGTTCTCGGAATTCTGCCGAACTTTTAAAATGCTTTGGAACTCTTCCATTGCTCTCGGAATTCTGCTGAAGTTTGAAAATGCTTCAGAACTCTTCCATTGTTCTCGGAATTCTGCTGTAGTTTAAAAATGCTTCGGAACTCTTCCATTGTTCTCAGAATTTCGCTGACGTTTAAAAATGCTTCGGAAATCTTCCATTGTTTTCAAAATTCCGCTGACGTTTAAAAATGCTTCAGAACTATTCCATTGTTCTCAGAATTCTGCTGACGTTTAAAAATGCTTCGGAACTCTTCCATTGTTCTCGGAATTCCGCTGACGTTTAAAAATGCTTCACAACTCTTCCATTGTTTTCGGAATTCCGCTGACGTTTAAAAATGCTTCACAACTCTTTCATTGTTCTCGGAATTCCACTGACTTTTAAAAATGCTTCGGAAATCTTCCATTGTTTTCAAAATTCCGCTGACGCTTAAAAATGCTTCAGAACTCTTCCATTGTTCTCGGAATTCTGCTGAAGTTTAAAAATGCTTCAGAACTCTTACATTGTTCTCGGAATTCTGCTGACGTTTAAAAATGCTTCGGAACTCTTCCAATGTTCTCTGAATTCTGCTGACGTTTAAAAATGCTTCGGTACTCTTCCTTTGTTCTCGGAATTCCGCTGACATATAAAAATGCTTAGGAAATCTTGCATTGTTCTCGGCATTCCGCTGACGTTTAAAAATGCTTCGGAACTCTTCCATTGTTCTCAGAATTCCGCTGACGTTTAAAAATGCTTCGGAAATCTTCCATTGTTTTCAAAATTCCGCTGACGTTTAAAAATGCTTCAGAACTCTTCCATTGTTCTCGGAATTCCGCTGACGTTTAAAAATGCTTTGGAACTCTTCCATTATTCTCGGAATTCTGCTGAAGTTTAAAAATGCTTCGGAACTCTTCCATTGTTCTCAGAATTCCGCTGACGTTTAAAAATGCTTCGGTACTCTTCCATTGTTCTCGGAATTCCGCTGACATATAAAAATGCTTCGGAAATCTTGCATTGTTCTCGGCATTCCGCTGACGTTTAAAAATGCTTCGGAACTCTTCAATTGTTCTCGGAATTCTGCTGAACTTTTAAAATGCTTTGGAACTCTTCCATTGCTCTCGGAATTCTGCTGAAGTTTAAAAATGCTTCAGAACTCTTCCATTGTTTTCGGAATTCTGCTGAAGTTTAAAAATGCTTCGGAACTCTACCATTGTATCAGAATTCCACTGACGTTTAAAAATGCTTCGGAACTCTTCCATTGTTCTCGGAATTCCGCTGACATATAAAAATGCTTCGGAAATCTTGCATTGTTCTTGGCATTCCGCTGACCTTTAAAAATGCTTCGGAACTCTTCAATTGTTCTCGGAATTCTGCTGAACTTTTAAAATGCTTTGGAACTCTTCCATTGCTCTCGGAATTCTGCTGAAGTTTAAAAATGCTTCGGAACTCTTCTATTGTTCTCGGAATTCTGCTGAAGTTTAAAAATGCTTTGGAACTCTTCCACTGTTCTCTGAATTCCGCTGACGTTTAAAAATGCTTCGGTACTCTTCCTTTGTTCTCGGAATTCCGCTGACATATAAAAATGCTTCGGAAATCTTGCATTGTTCTCGGCATTCCGCTGACGTTTAAAAATGCTTCGGAACTCTTCAATTGTTCTCGGAATTCTGCCGAACTTTTAAAATGCTTTGGAACTCTTCCATTGCTCTCGGAATTCTGCTGAAGTTTAAAAATGCTTCAGAACTCTTCCATTGTTCTCGGAATTCTGCTGTAGATTAAAAATGCTTCGGAACTCTTCCATTGTTCTCAGAATTCCGCTGACGTTTAAAAATGCTTCGGAAATCATCCATTGTTTTCAAAATTCCGCTGACGTTTAAAAATGCTTCAGAACTCTTCCATTGTTCTCGGAATTCCGCTGACGTTTTAAAATGCTTCTGTACTCTTCCATTGTTCTCGGAATTCCGCTGACATATAAAAATGCTTCGGAAATCTTGCATTGTTCTCGGCATTCCGCTGACGTTTAAAAATGCTTCGGAACTCTTCCATTGTTCTCAGAATTTCGCTGACGTTTAAAAATGCTTCGGAAATCTTTCATTGTTTTCAAAATTCCGCTGACGTTTAAAAATGCTTCAGAAATCATCCATTGTTCTCGGATTTCCGCTGACATTTAAAAATGCTTTGGAACTCTTCCATTGTTCTCAGAATTCTGCTGACGTTTAAAAATGCTTCGGAACTCTTCCATTGTTCTCGGAATTCTGCTGACGTTTAAAAATGCTTCGGAACTCTTCCATTGTTCTCGCAATTCCGCTGACGTTTAAAAATGCTTCAGAACAGTTCAATTGTTCTTGGAATTCTGCTGAAGTTTTAAAATGCATTGGAACTCTTTCATTGTTCTCGGAATTCCACTGACGTTTAAAAATGCTTCGGAACTCTTCCATTGTTCTCGGAATTCCGTTGAAGTTTAAAAATGCTTCGAAACTCTTCCATTGTTCTCGGAATTCTGCTGAAGTTTAAAAATGCTTCGGAACTCTTCCATTGTTCTCGGAATTCCGCTGACGTTTAATAATGCTTCGCAACTCTTCCATTGTTCTCGGAATTCCGTTGAAGTTTAAAAATGCTTCGAAACTCTTCCATTGTTCTCGGAATTCTGCTGAAGTTTAAAAATGCTTCGGAACTCTTCCATTGTTCTCGGAATTCCGCTGACGTTTAATAATGCTTCGGAACTCTTCAATTGTTCTCGGAATTCTGCTGAATTTTTAAAATGCTTTGGAACTCTTCCATTGCTCTCGGAATTCTGCTGAAGTTTAAAAATGCTTCGGAACTCTTCCATTGTTCTCAGAATTCCGCTGACGTTTAAAAACACTTCGGAAATCTTCCATTGTTTTCAAAATTCCGCTGACGTTTAAAAATGCTTCAGAACTCTTCCATTGTTCTCGGAATTCCGCTGACGTTTAAAAATGCTTTGGAACTCTTCCATTGTTCTCAGAATTCCGCTGAAGTTTAAAAATGCTTCGGAACTCTTCCATTGTTCTCAGAATTCCGCTGACGTTTAAAAATGCTTCGGTACTCTTCCATTGTTCTCGGAATTCCGCTGACATATAAAAATGCTTCGGAAATCTTGCATTGTTCTCGGCATTCCGCTGACGTTTAAAAATGCTTCGGTACTCTTCCATTGTTCTCGGAATTCCGCTGACATATAAAAATGCTTCGGAAATCTTGCATTGTTCTCGGCATTCCGCTGACGTTTAAAAATGCTTCGGAACTCTTCAATTGCTCTCGGAATTCTGCTGAACTTTTAAAATGCTTTGGAACTCTTCCATTGCTCTCGGAATTCTGCTGAAGTTTAAAAATGTTTCGGAACTCTTCCATTCTTCTCGGAATTCTGCTGAAGTTTAAAAATGTTTCGGAACTCTTCCATTGTTCTCAGAATTCCGCTGACGTTTAAAAATGCTTCGGTACTCTTCCTTTGTTCTCGGAATTCCGCTGACGTTTAAAAATGCTTCAGAACTCTTCCATTGTTCTCGGAATTCTGCTGTAGTTTAAAAATGCTTCGGAACTCTTCCATTGTTCTCAGAATTTCGCTGACGTTTAAAAATGCTTCGGAAATCTTCCATTGTTTTCAAAATTCCGCTGACGTTTAAAAATGCTTCAGAACTATTCCATTGTTCTCAGAATTCTGCTGACGTTTAAAAATGCTTCGGAACCCTTCCATTGTTCTCGGAATTCCGCTGACGTTTAAAAATGCTTCACAACTCTTCCATTGTTCTCGGAATTCCGCTGACGTTTAAAAATGCTTCACAACTCTTTCATTGTTCTCGGAATTCCGCTGACTTTTAAAAATGCTTCGGAAATCTTCCATTGTTTTCAAAATTCCGCTGACGTTTAAAAATGCTTCAGAACTCTTCCATTGTTCTCGGAATTCCGCTGACGTTTTAAAATGCTTCGGTACTCTTCCATTGTTCTCGGAATTCCGCTGACATATAAAAATGCTTTGGAAATCTTGCATTGTTCTCGGCATTCCGCTGACGTTTAAAAATGCTTCGGAACTCTTCCATTGTTCTCAGAATTTCGCTGACGTTTAAAAATGCTTCCGAAATCTTTCATTGTTTTCAAAATTCCGCTGACGTTTAAAAATGCTTCAGAACTCTTCCATTGTTCTCGGAATTCCGCTGACGTTTAAAAATGCTTTGGAACTCTTCCATTATTCTCGGAATTCTGCTGAAGTTTAAAAATGCTTCGGAACTCTTCCATTGTTCTCAGAATTCCGCTGACGTTTAAAAATGCTTTGGTACTCTTCCATTGCTCTCGGAATTCTGCTGAACTTTTAAAATGCTTTGGAACTCCTCCATTGCTCTCGGAATTCTGCTGAAGTTTAAAAATGCTTCGGAACTCTTCCATTGTTCTCGGAATTCTGCTGAAGTTTAAAAATGTTTTGGAACTCTTCCATTGTTCTCAGAATTCCGCTGACGTTTAAAAATGCTTCGGAAATCTTCCATTGTTTTCAAAATTCCGCTGACATATAAAAATGCTTCGGAAATCTTGCATTGTTCTCGGCATTCCGCTGACGTTTAAAAATGCTTCAGAATTCTTCAATTGTTCTCGGAATTCTGCTGAACTTTTAAAATGCTTTGGAACTCTTCCATTGCTCTCGGAATTCTGCTGAAGTTTAAAAATGTTTCGGAACTCTTCCATTGTTCTCGGAATTCTGCTGAAGTTTAAAAATGCTTCGGAACTCTTCCATTGTTCTCGGAATTCCGTTGAAGTTTAAAAATGCTTCAAAACTCTTCCATTGTTCTCGGAATTCTGCTGAAGTTTAAAAATGCTTCAGAACTCTTCCATTGTTCTCAGAATTCCGCTAACGTTTAAAAATGCTTCGGAAATCTTCCATTGTTTTCAAAATTCCGCTGACGTTTAAAAATGCTTCAGAACTCTTCCATTGTTCTCGGAATTCCGCTGACATTTAAAAATGCTTTGGAACTCTTCCATTGTTCTCAGAATTCTGCTGACGTTTAAAAATGCTTCGGAACTCTTCCATTGTTCTCGGAATTCTGCTGACGTTTAAAAATGCTTCGGAACTCTTCCATTGTTCTCGCAATTCCGCTGACGTTTAAAAATGCTTCAGAACAGTTCAATTGTTCTTGGAATTCTGCTGAAGTTTTAAAATGCATTGGAACTCTTTCATTGTTCTCGGAATTCCACTGACGTTTAAAAATGCTTCGGAACTCTTCCATTGTTCTCGGAATTCCGTTGAAGTTTAAAAATGCTTCGAAACTCCTCCATTGTTCTCGGAATTCTGCTGAAGTTTAAAAATGCTTCGGAACTCTTCCATTGTTCTCGGAATTCCGCTGACGTTTAATAATGCTTCGCAACTCTTCCATTGTTCTCGGAATTCCGTTGAAGTTTAAAAATGCTTCGAAACTCTTCCATTGTTCTCGGAATTCTGCTGAAGTTTAAAAATGCTTCGGAACTCTTCCATTGTTCTCGGAATTCCGCTGACGTTTAATAATGCTTCGGAACTCTTCAATTGTTCTCGGAATTCTGCTGAACTTTTAAAATGCTTTGGAACTCTTCCATTGCTCTCGGAATTCTGCTGAAGTTTAAAAATGCTTCGGAACTCTTCCATTGTTCTCAGAATTCTGCTGACGTTTAAAAATACTTCGGAAATCTTCCATTGTTTTCAAAATTCCGCTGACGTTTAAAAATGCTTCAGAACTCTTCCATTGTTCTCGGAATTCCGCTGATGTTTAAAAATGCTTTGGAACTCTTCCATTGTTCTCAGAATTCCGCTGAAGTTTAAAAATGCTTCGGAACTCTTCCATTGTTCTCAGAATTCCGCTGACGTTTAAAAATGCTTCGGTACTCTTCCATTGTTCTCGGAATTATGCTGACATATAAAAATGCTTCGGAAATCTTGCATTGTTCTCGGCATTCCGCTGACGTTTAAAAATGCTTCGGTACTCTTCCATTGTTCTCGGAATTCCGCTGACATATAAAAATGCTTCGGAAATCTTGCATTGTTCTCGGCATTCCGCTGACGTTTAAAAATGCTTCGGAACTCTTCAATTGCTCTCGGAATTCTGCTGAACTTTTAAAATGCTTTGGAACTCTTCCATTGCTCTCGGAATTCTGCTGAAGTTTAAAAATGTTTCGGAACTCTTCCATTCTTCTCGGAATTCTGCTGAAGTTTAAAAATGTTTCGGAACTCTTCCATTGTTCTCAGAATTCCGCTGACGTTTAAAAATGCTTCGGTACTCTTCCTTTGTTCTCGGAATTCCGCTGACATATAAAAATGCTTCGGAAATCTTGCATTGTTCTCGGCATTCCGCTGACGTTTAAAAATGCTTCGGAACTCTTCAATTGTTCTCGGAATTCTGCCGAACTTTTAAAATGCTTTGGAACTCTTCCATTGCTCTCGGAATTCTGCTGAAGTTTGAAAATGCTTCAGAACTCTTCCATTGTTCTCGGAATTCTGCTGTAGTTTAAAAATGCTTCGGAACTCTTCCATTGTTCTCAGAATTTCGCTGACGTTTAAAAATGCTTCGGAAATCTTCCATTGTTTTCAAAATTCCGCTGACGTTTAAAAATGCTTCAGAACTATTCCATTGTTCTCAGAATTCTGCTGACGTTTAAAAATGCTTCGGAACTCTTCCATTGTTCTCGGAATTCCGCTGACGTTTAAAAATGCTTCACAACTCTTCCATTGTTCTCGGAATTCCGCTGACGTTTAAAAATGCTTCACAACTCTTTCATTGTTCTCGGAATTCCACTGACTTTTAAAAATGCTTCGGAAATCTTCCATTGTTTTCAAAATTCCGCTGACGCTTAAAAATGCTTCAGAACTCTTCAATTGTTCTCGGAATTCTGCTGAAGTTTAAAAATGCTTCAGAACTCTTACATTGTTCTCGGAATTCTGCTGACGTTTAAAAATGCTTCGGAACTCTTCCAATGTTCTCTGAATTCCGCTGACGTTTAAAAATGCTTCGGTACTCTTCCTTTGTTCTCGGAATTCCGCTGACATATAAAAATGCTTAGGAAATCTTGCATTGTTCTCGGCATTCCGCTGACGTTTAAAAATGCTTCGGAACTCTTCCATTGTTCTCAGAATTCTGCTGAACTTTTAAAATGCTTTGGAACTCTTCCATTGCTCTCGGAATTCTGCTGAAGTTTAAAAATGCTTCGGAACTCTTCCATTGTTCTCGGAATTCTGCTGAAGTTTAAAAATGCTTCGGAACTCTTCAATTGTTGTCGGAATTCTGCTGAAGTTTAAAAATGCTTCGGAACTCTTCCATTGTTCTCGGAATTCCGTTGAAGTTTAAAAATGCTTCGAAACTCTTCCATTGTTCTCGGAATTCTGCTGAAGTTTAAAAATGCTTCGGAACTCTTCCATTGTTCTCAGAATTCCGCTAACGTTTAAAAATGCTTCGGAAATCTTCCATTGTTTTCAAAATTCCGCTGACGCTTAAAAATGCTTCAGAACTCTTCCATTGTTCTCGGAATTCCGCTGACGTTTAATAATGCTTCGCAACTCTTTCATTGTACTCGGAATTCCGCTAACGTTTAAAAATGCTTCGGAACTCTTCCATTGTTCTCGGAATTCCGTTGAAGTTTAAAAATGCTTCGAAACTCTTCCATTGTTCTGGGAATTCTGCTGAAGTTTAAAAATGCTTCAGAACTCTTCCATTGTTCTCGGAATTCCGCTGACGTTTAATAATGCTTCGCAACTCTTTCATTGTTCTCGGAATTCCGCTGATGTTTAAAAATGCTTCGGAACTCTTCCATTGTTCTCGGAATACTGTTGAAGTTTAAAAATGCTTCTAAACTCTTCCATTGTTCTCGGAATTCTGCTGAAGTTTAAAAATGCTTCGGAACTCTTCCATTGTTCTCGGAATTCCGCTGACATATAAAAATGCTTCGGAAATCTTGCATTGTTCTCGGCATTCCGCTGACGTATAAAAATGCTTCGGAACTCTTCAATTGTTCTCGGAATTCTGCTGAACTTTTAAAATGCTTTGGAACTCTTCCATTGCTCTCGCAATTCTGTTGACGTTTAAAAATGCTTCGGAACTCTTCCATTGTTCTCGGAATTCTGCTGAAGTTTAAAAATGCTACGTAACTCTTCCATTGTTCTCAGAATTCCGCTGACGTTTAAAAATGCTTCAGAAATCTTCCATTGTTTTCAAAATTCTGCTGACGTTTAAAAATGCTTCAGAACTCTTCCATTGTTCTCGGAATTCCGCTGACGTTTAAAAATGCTTTGGAACTCTTCCATTGTTCTCAGAATTCCGCTGAAGTTTAAAAATGCTTCGGAACTCTTCCATTGTTCTCAGAATTCCGCTGACGTTTAAAAATGCTTCGGTACTCTTCCATTGTTCTCGGAATTCCGCTGACATATAAAAATGCTTTGGAAATCTTGCATTGTTCTCGGCATTCCGCTGACGTTTAAAAATGCTTCGGTACTCTTCCATTGTTCTTGGAATTCCGCTGACATATAAAAATGCTTCGGAAATCTTGCATTGTTCTCGGCATTCCGCTGACGTTTAAAAATGCTTCGGAACTCTTCAATTGTTCTCGGAATTCTGCTGAACTTTTAAAATGCTTTGGAACTCTTCCATTGCTCTCGGAATTCTGCTGAAGTTTAAAAATGCTTCGGAACTCTTCTATTGTTCTCGGAATTCTGCTGAAGTTTAAAAATGCTTTGGAACTCTTCCATTGTTCTCTGAATTCCGCTGACGTTTAAAAATGCTTCGGTACTCTTCCTTTGTTCTCGGAATTCCGCTGACATATAAAAATGCTTCGGAAATCTTGCATTGTTCTCGGCATTCCGCTGACGTTTAAAAATGCTTCGGAACTCTTCAATTGTTCTCGGAATTCTGCCGAACTTTTAAAATGCTTTGGAACTCTTCCATTGCTCTCGGAATTCTGCTGAAGTTTAAAAATGCTTCAGAACTCTTACATTGTTCTCGGAATTCTGCTGAAGTTTAAAAATGCTTCGGTACTCTTCCATTGTTCTCGGAATTCCGCTGACATATAAAAATGCTTTGGAAATCTTGCATTGTTCTCGGCATTCCGCTGATGTTTAAAAATGCTTCGGAACTCTTCCATTGTTCTCAGAATTCCGCTGACGTTTAAAAATGCTTCGGAAATCTTCCATTGTTTTCAAAATTCCGCTGACGTTTAAAAATGCTTCAGAACTCTTCCATTGTTCTCAGAATTCCGCTGACATTTAAAAATGCTTCGGTACTCTTCCATTGTTCTCGGAATTCCACTGACATATAAAAATGCTTCGGAAATCTTGCATTGTTCTCGGCATTCCGCTGACGTTTAAAAATGCTTCGGAACTCTTCAATTGTTCTCGGAATTCTGCTGAACTTTTAAAATGCTTTGGAACTCTTCCATTGCTCTCGGAATTCTGCTGAAGTTTAAAAATGTTTTGGAACTCTTCCATTGTTCTCAGAATTCCGCTGACGTTTAAAAATGCTTCGGAAATCTTCCATTGTTTTCAAAATTCCGCTGACATATAAAAATGCTTCGGAAATCTTGCATTGTTCTCGGCATTCCGCTGACGTTTAAAAATGCTTCAGAATTCTTCAATTGTTCTCGGAATTCTGCTGAACTTTTAAAATGCTTTGGAACTCTTCCATTGCTCTCGGAATTCTGCTGAAGTTTAAAAATGTTTCGGAACTCTTCCATTGTTCTCGGAATTCTGCTGAAGTTTAAAAATGCTTCGGAACTCTTCCATTGTTCTCGGAATTCCGTTGAAGTTTAAAAATGCTTCAAAACTCTTCCATTGTTCTCGGAATTCTGCTGAAGTTTAAAAATGCTTCAGAACTCTTCCATTGTTCTCAGAATTCCGCTAACGTTTAAAAATGCTTCGGAAATCTTCCATTGTTTTCAAAATTCCGCTGACGTTTAAAAATGCTTCAGAACTCTTCCATTGTTCTCGGAATTCCGCTGACATTTAAAAATGCTTTGGAACTCTTCCATTGTTCTCAGAATTCTGCTGACGTTTAAAAATGCTTCGGAACTCTTCCATTGTTCTCGGAATTCTGCTGACGTTTAAAAATGCTTCGGAACTCTTCCATTGTTCTCGCAATTCCGCTGACGTTTAAAAATGCTTCAGAACAGTTCAATTGTTCTTGGAATTCTGCTGAAGTTTTAAAATGCATTGGAACTCTTTCATTGTTCTCGGAATTCCACTGACGTTTAAAAATGCTTCGGAACTCTTCCATTGTTCTCGGAATTCCGTTGAAGTTTAAAAATGCTTCGAAACTCTTCCATTGTTCTCGGAATTCTGCTGAAGTTTAAAAATGCTTCGGAACTCTTCCATTGTTCTCGGCATTCCGCTGACGTTTAAAAATGCTTCGGTACTCTTCCATTGTTCTTGGAATTCCGCTGACATATAAAAATGCTTCGGAAATCTTGCATTGTTCTCGGCATTCCGCTGACGTTTAAAAATGCTTCGGAACTCTTCAATTGTTCTCGGAATTCTGCCGAACTTTTAAAATGCTTTGGAACTCTTCCATTGCTCTCGGAATTCTGCTGAAGTTTAAAAATGCTTCAGAACTCTTCCATTGTTCTCAGAATTCCGCTGACGTTTAAAAATGCTTCGGAAATCTTCCATTGTTTTCAAAATTCCGCTGACGTTTAAAAATGCTTCAGAACTCTTCCATTGTTCTCAGAATTCCGCTGACGTTTAAAAATGCTTCGGTACTCTTCCATTGTTCTCGGAATTCCACTGACATATAAAAATGCTTCGGAAATCTTGCATTGTTCTCGGCATTCCGCTGACGTTTAAAAATGCTTCGGAACTCTTCAATTGTTCTCGGAATTCTGCTGAACTTTTAAAATGCTTTGGAACTCTTCCATTGCTCTCGGAATTCTGCTGAAGTTTAAAAATGCTTCGGAACTCTTCCATTGTTCTCGGAATTCTGCTGAAGTTTAAAAATGTTTTGGAACTCTTCCATTGTTCTCAGAATTCCGCTGACGTTTAAAAATGCTTCGGAACTCTTCTATTGTTCTCGGAATTCTGCTGAAGTTTAAAAATGCTTTGGAACTCTTCCATTGTTCTCTGAATTCCGCTGACGTTTAAAAATGCTTCGGTACTCTTCCTTTGTTCTCGGAATTCCGCTGACATATAAAAATGCTTCGGAAATCTTGCATTGTTCTCGGCATTCCGCTGACGTTTAAAAATGCTTCGGAACTCTTCAATTGTTCTCGGAATTCTGCCGAACTTTTAAAATGCTTTGGAACTCTTCCATTGCTCTCGGAATTCTGCTGAAGTTTAAAAATGCTTCAGAACTCTTCCATTGTTCTCGGAATTCTGCTGTAGTTTAAAAATGCTTCGGAACTCTTCCATTGTTCTCAGAATTCCGCTGACGTTTAAAAATGCTTCGGAAATCTTCCATTGTTTTCAAAATTCCGCTGACGTTTAAAAATGCTTCAGAACTCTTCCATTGTTCTCGGAATTCCGCTGACGTTTTAAAATGCTTCGGTACTCTTCCATTGTTCTCGGAATTCCGCTGACATATAAAAATGCTTTGGAAATCTTGCATTGTTCTCGGCATTCCGCTGACGTTTAAAAATGCTTCGGAACTCTTCCATTGTTCTCAGAATTTCGCTGACGTTTAAAAATGCTTCCGAAATCTTTCATTGTTTTCAAAATTCCGCTGACGTTTAAAAATGCTTCAGAACTCTTCCATTGTTCTCGGAATTCCGCTGACGTTTAAAAATGCTTTGGAACTCTTCCATTATTCTCGGAATTCTGCTGAAGTTTAAAAATGCTTCGGAACTCTTCCATTGTTCTCAGAATTCCGCTGACGTTTAAAAATGCTTTGGTACTCTTCCATTGTTCTCGGAATTCCGCTGACATATAAAAATGCTTCGGAAATCTTGCATTGTTCTCGGCATTCCGCTGACGTTTAAATATGCTTCGGAACTCTTCAATTGTTCTCGGAATTCTGCTGAACTTTTAAAATGCTTTGGAACTCTTCCATTGCTCTCGGAATTCTGCTGAACTTTTAAAATGCTTTGGAACTCCTCCATTGCTCTCGGAATTCTGCTGAAGTTTAAAAATGCTTCGGAACTCTTCCATTGTTCTCGGAATTCTGCTGAAGTTTAAAAATGTTTTGGAACTCTTCCATTGTTCTCAGAATTCCGCTGACGTTTAAAAATGCTTCGGAAATCTTCCATTGTTTTCAAAATTCCGCTGACATATAAAAATGCTTCGGAAATCTTGCATTGTTCTCGGCATTCCGCTGACGTTTAAAAATGCTTCAGAATTCTTCAATTGTTCTCGGAATTCTGCTGAACTTTCAAAATGCTTTGGAACTCTTCCATTGCTCTCGGAATTCTGCTGAAGTTTAAAAATGTTTCGGAACTCTTCCATTGTTCTCGGAATTCTGCTGAAGTTTAAAAATGCTTCGGAACTCTTCCATTGTTCTCGGAATTCCGTTGAAGTTTAAAAATGCTTCAAAACTCTTCCATTGTTCTCGGAATTCTGCTGAAGTTTAAAAATGCTTCAGAACTCTTCCATTGTTCTCAGAATTCCGCTAACGTTTAAAAATGCTTCGGAAATCTTCCATTGTTTTCAAAATTCCGCTGACGTTTAAAAATGCTTCAGAACTCTTCCATTGTTCTCGGAATTCCGCTGACATTTAAAAATGCTTTGGAACTCTTCCATTGTTCTCAGAATTCTGCTGACGTTTAAAAATGCTTCGGAACTCTTCCATTGTTCTCGGAATTCTGCTGACGTTTAAAAATGCTTCGGAACTCTTCCATTGTTCTCGCAATTCCGCTGACGTTTAAAAATGCTTCAGAACAGTTCAATTGTTCTTGGAATTCTGCTGAAGTTTTAAAATGCATTGGAACTCTTTCATTGTTCTCGGAATTCCACTGACGTTTAAAAATGCTTCGGAACTCTTCCATTGTTCTCGGAATTCCGTTGAAGTTTAAAAATGCTTCGAAACTCCTCCATTGTTCTCGGAATTCTGCTGAAGTTTAAAAATGCTTCGGAACTCTTCCATTGTTCTCGGAATTCCGCTGACGTTTAATAATGCTTCGCAACTCTTCCATTGTTCTCGGAATTCCGTTGAAGTTTAAAAATGCTTCGAAACTCTTCCATTGTTCTCGGAATTCTGCTGAAGTTTAAAAATGCTTCGGAACTCTTCCATTGTTCTCGGAATTCCGCTGACGTTTAATAGAGCTTCGGAACTCTTCAATTGTTCTCGGAATTCTGCTGAACTTTTAAAATGCTTTGGAACTCTTCCATTGCTCTCGGAATTCTGCTGAAGTTTAAAAATGCTTCGGAACTCTTCCATTGTTCTCAGAATTCCGCTGACGTTTAAAAATACTTCGGAAATCTTCCATTGTTTTCAAAATTCCGCTGACGTTTAAAAATGCTTCAGAACTCTTCCATTGTTCTCGGAATTCCGCTGATGTTTAAAAATGCTTTGGAACTCTTCCATTGTTCTCAGAATTCCGCTGAAGTTTAAAAATGCTTCGGAACTCTTCCATTGTTCTCAGAATTCCGCTGACGTTTAAAAATGCTTCGGTACTCTTCCATTGTTCTCGGAATTCAGCTGACATATAAAAATGCTTCGGAAATCTTGCATTGTTCTCGGCATTCCGCTGACGTTTAAAAATGCTTCGGTACTCTTCCATTGTTCTCGGAATTCCGCTGACATATAAAAATGCTTCGGAAATCTTGCATTGTTCTCGGCATTCCGCTGACGTTTAAAAATGCTTCGGAACTCTTCAATTGCTCTCGGAATTCTGCTGAACTTTTAAAATGCTTTGGAACTCTTCCATTGCTCTCGGAATTCTGCTGAAGTTTAAAAATGTTTCGGAACTCTTCCATTCTTCTCGGAATTCTGCTGAAGTTTAAAAATGTTTCGGAACTCTTCCATTGTTCTCAGAATTCCGCTGACGTTTAAAAATGCTTCGGTACTCTTCCTTTGTTCTCGGAATTCCGCTGACATATAAAAATGCTTCGGAAATCTTGCATTGTTCTCGGCATTCCGCTGACGTTTAAAAATGCTTCGGAACTCTTCAATTGTTCTCGGAATTCTGCCGAACTTTTAAAATGCTTTGGAACTCTTCCATTGCTCTCGGAATTCTGCTGAAGTTTGAAAATGCTTCAGAACTCTTCCATTGTTCTCGGAATTCTGCTGTAGTTTAAAAATGCTTCGGAACTCTTCCATTGTTCTCAGAATTTCGCTGACGTTTAAAAATGCTTCGGAAATCTTCCATTGTTTTCAAAATTCCGCTGACGTTTAAAAATGCTTCAGAACTATTCCATTGTTCTCAGAATTCTGCTGACGTTTAAAAATGCTTCGGAACTCTTCCATTGTTCTCGGAATTCCGCTGACGTTTAAAAATGCTTCACAACTCTTCCATTGTTTTCGGAATTCCGCTGACGTTTAAAAATGCTTCACAACTCTTTCATTGTTCTCGGAATTCCACTGACTTTTAAAAATGCTTCGGAAATCTTCCATTGTTTTCAAAATTCCGCTGATGCTTAAAAATGCTTCAGAACTCTTCCATTGTTCTCGGAATTCTGCTGAAGTTTAAAAATGCTTCAGAACTCTTACATTGTTCTCGGAATTCTGCTGACGTTTAAAAATGCTTCGGAACTCTTCCAATGTTCTCTGAATTCCGCTGACGTTTAAAAATGCTTCGGTACTCTTCCTTTGTTCTCGGAATTCCGCTGACATATAAAAATGCTTAGGAAATCTTGCATTGTTCTCGGCATTCCGCTGACGTTTAAAAATGCTTCGGAACTCTTCCATTGTTCTCAGAATTCCGCTGACGTTTAAAAATGCTTCGGAAATCTTCCATTGTTTTCAAAATTCCGCTGACGTTTAAAAATGCTTCAGAACTCTTCCATTGTTCTCGGAATTCCGCTGACGTTTAAAAATGCTTTGGAACTCTTCCATTATTCTCGGAATTCTGCTGAAGTTTAAAAATGCTTCGGAACTCTTCCATTGTTCTCAGAATTCCGCTGACGTTTAAAAATGCTTCGGTACTCTTCCATTGTTCTCGGAATTCCGCTGACATATAAAAATGCTTCGGAAATCTTGCATTGTTCTCGGCATTCCGCTGACGTTTAAAAATGCTTCGGAACTCTTCAATTGTTCTCGGAATTCTGCTGAACTTTTAAAATGCTTTGGAACTCTTCCATTGCTCTCGGAATTCTGCTGAAGTTTAAAA
The DNA here is from genome assembly GCF_046119375.1 of Phyllobates terribilis. Taxonomy (NCBI): domain Eukaryota; kingdom Metazoa; phylum Chordata; class Amphibia; order Anura; family Dendrobatidae; genus Phyllobates; species Phyllobates terribilis. The sequence goes on from NW_027362782.1 coordinate 19,683,935, forward strand.
ATGCTTCAGAACTCTTCCATTGTTTTCGGAATTCTGCTGAAGTTTAAAAATGCTTCGGAACTCTACCATTGTATCAGAATTCCACTGACGTTTAAAAATGCTTCGGAACTCTTCCATTGTTCTCGGAATTCCGCTGACATATAAAAATGCTTCGGAAATCTTGCATTGTTCTTGGCATTCCGCTGACGTTTAAAAATGCTTCGGAACTCTTCAATTGTTCTCGGAATTCTGCTGAACTTTTAAAATGCTTTGGAACTCTTCCATTGCTCTCGGAATTCTGCTGAAGTTTAAAAATGCTTCGGAACTCTTCTATTGTTCTCGGAATTCTGCTGAAGTTTAAAAATGCTTTGGAACTCTTCCATTGTTCTCTGAATTCCGCTGACGTTTAAAAATGCTTCGGTACTCTTCCTTTGTTCTCGGAATTCCGCTGACATATAAAAATGCTTCGGAAATCTTGCATTGTTCTCGGCATTCCGCTGACGTTTAAAAATGCTTCGGAACTCTTCAATTGTTCTCGGAATTCTGCCGAACTTTTAAAATGCTTTGGAACTCTTCCATTGCTCTCGGAATTCTGCTGAAGTTTAAAAATGCTTCAGAACTCTTCCATTGTTCTCGGAATTCTGCTGTAGATTAAAAATGCTTCGGAACTCTTCCATTGTTCTCAGAATTCCGCTGACGTTTAAAAATGCTTCGGAAATCATCCATTGTTTTCAAAATTCCGCTGACGTTTAAAAATGCTTCAGAACTCTTCCATTGTTCTCGGAATTCCGCTGACGTTTTAAAATGCTTCTGTACTCTTCCATTGTTCTCGGAATTCCGCTGACATATAAAAATGCTTCGGAAATCTTGCATTGTTCTCGGCATTCCGCTGACGTTTAAAAATGCTTCGGAACTCTTCCATTGTTCTCAGAATTTCGCTGACGTTTAAAAATGCTTCGGAAATCTTTCATTGTTTTCAAAATTCCGCTGACGTTTAAAAATGCTTCAGAAATCATCCATTGTTCTCGGATTTCCGCTGACATTTAAAAATGCTTTGGAACTCTTCCATTGTTCTCAGAATTCTGCTGACGTTTAAAAATGCTTCGGAACTCTTCCATTGTTCTCGGAATTCTGCTGACGTTTAAAAATGCTTCGGAACTCTTCCATTGTTCTCGCAATTCCGCTGACGTTTAAAAATGCTTCAGAACAGTTCAATTGTTCTTGGAATTCTGCTGAAGTTTTAAAATGCATTGGAACTCTTTCATTGTTCTCGGAATTCCACTGACGTTTAAAAATGCTTCGGAACTCTTCCATTGTTCTCGGAATTCCGTTGAAGTTTAAAAATGCTTCGAAACTCTTCCATTGTTCTCGGAATTCTGCTGAAGTTTAAAAATGCTTCGGAACTCTTCCATTGTTCTCGGAATTCCGCTGACGTTTAATAATGCTTCGCAACTCTTCCATTGTTCTCGGAATTCCGTTGAAGTTTAAAAATGCTTCGAAACTCTTCCATTGTTCTCGGAATTCTGCTGAAGTTTAAAAATGCTTCGGAACTCTTCCATTGTTCTCGGAATTCCGCTGACGTTTAATAATGCTTCGGAACTCTTCAATTGTTCTCGGAATTCTGCTGAATTTTTAAAATGCTTTGGAACTCTTCCATTGCTCTCGGAATTCTGCTGAAGTTTAAAAATGCTTCGGAACTCTTCCATTGTTCTCAGAATTCCGCTGACGTTTAAAAACACTTCGGAAATCTTCCATTGTTTTCAAAATTCCGCTGACGTTTAAAAATGCTTCAGAACTCTTCCATTGTTCTCGGAATTCCGCTGACGTTTAAAAATGCTTTGGAACTCTTCCATTGTTCTCAGAATTCCGCTGAAGTTTAAAAATGCTTCGGAACTCTTCCATTGTTCTCAGAATTCCGCTGACGTTTAAAAATGCTTCGGTACTCTTCCATTGTTCTCGGAATTCCGCTGACATATAAAAATGCTTCGGAAATCTTGCATTGTTCTCGGCATTCCGCTGACGTTTAAAAATGCTTCGGTACTCTTCCATTGTTCTCGGAATTCCGCTGACATATAAAAATGCTTCGGAAATCTTGCATTGTTCTCGGCATTCCGCTGACGTTTAAAAATGCTTCGGAACTCTTCAATTGCTCTCGGAATTCTGCTGAACTTTTAAAATGCTTTGGAACTCTTCCATTGCTCTCGGAATTCTGCTGAAGTTTAAAAATGTTTCGGAACTCTTCCATTCTTCTCGGAATTCTGCTGAAGTTTAAAAATGTTTCGGAACTCTTCCATTGTTCTCAGAATTCCGCTGACGTTTAAAAATGCTTCGGTACTCTTCCTTTGTTCTCGGAATTCCGCTGACGTTTTAAAATGCTTCGGTACTCATCCATTGTTCACGGAATTCCGCTGACATATAAAAATGCTTTGGAAATCTTGCATTGTTCTCGGCATTCCGCTGACGTTTAAAAATGCTTCGGAACTCTTCCATTGTTCTCAGAATTTCGCTGACGTTTAAAAATGCTTCCGAAATCTTTCATTGTTTTCAAAATTCCGCTGACGTTTAAAAATGCTTCAGAACTCTTCCATTGTTCTCGGAATTCCGCTGACGTTTAAAAATGCTTTGGAACTCTTCCATTATTCTCGGAATTCTGCTGAAGTTTAAAAATGCTTCGGAACTCTTCCATTGTTCTCAGAATTCCGCTGACGTTTAAAAATGCTTTGGTACTCTTCCATTGTTCTCGGAATTCCGCTGACATATAAAAATGCTTCGGAAATCTTGCATTGTTCTCGGCATTCCGCTGACGTTTAAATATGCTTCGGAACTCTTCAATTGTTCTCGGAATTCTGCTGAACTTTTAAAATGCTTTGGAACTCTTCCATTGCTCTCGGAATTCTGCTGAACTTTTAAAATGCTTTGGAACTCCTCCATTGCTCTCGGAATTCTGCTGAAGTTTAAAAATGCTTCGGAACTCTTCCATTGTTCTCGGAATTCTGCTGAAGTTTAAAAATGTTTTGGAACTCTTCCATTGTTCTCAGAATTCCGCTGACGTTTAAAAATGCTTCGGAAATCTTCCATTGTTTTCAAAATTCCGCTGACATATAAAAATGCTTCGGAAATCTTGCATTGTTCTCGGCATTCCGCTGACGTTTAAAAATGCTTCAGAATTCTTCAATTGTTCTCGGAATTCTGCTGAACTTTTAAAATGCTTTGGAACTCTTCCATTGCTCTCGGAATTCTGCTGAAGTTTAAAAATGTTTCGGAACTCTTCCATTGTTCTCGGAATTCTGCTGAAGTTTAAAAATGCTTCGGAACTCTTCCATTGTTCTCGGAATTCCGTTGAAGTTTAAAAATGCTTCAAAACTCTTCCATTGTTCTCGGAATTCTGCTGAAGTTTAAAAATGCTTCAGAACTCTTCCATTGTTCTCAGAATTCCGCTAACGTTTAAAAATGCTTCGGAAATCTTCCATTGTTTTCAAAATTCCGCTGACGTTTAAAAATGCTTCAGAACTCTTCCATTGTTCTCGGAATTCCGCTGACATTTAAAAATGCTTTGGAACTCTTCCATTGTTCTCAGAATTCTGCTGACGTTTAAAAATGCTTCGGAACTCTTCCATTGTTCTCGGAATTCTGCTGACGTTTAAAAATGCTTCGGAACTCTTCCATTGTTCTCGCAATTCCGCTGACGTTTAAAAATGCTTCAGAACAGTTCAATTGTTCTTGGAATTCTGCTGAAGTTTTAAAATGCATTGGAACTCTTTCATTGTTCTCGGAATTCCACTGACGTTTAAAAATGCTTCGGAACTCTTCCATTGTTCTCGGAATTCCGTTGAAGTTTAAAAATGCTTCGAAACTCCTCCATTGTTCTCGGAATTCTGCTGAAGTTTAAAAATGCTTCGGAACTCTTCCATTGTTCTCGGAATTCCGCTGACGTTTAATAATGCTTCGCAACTCTTCCATTGTTCTCGGAATTCCGTTGAAGTTTAAAAATGCTTCGAAACTCTTCCATTGTTCTCGGAATTCTGCTGAAGTTTAAAAATGCTTCGGAACTCTTCCATTGTTCTCGGAATTCCGCTGACGTTTAATAGAGCTTCGGAACTCTTCAATTGTTCTCGGAATTCTGCTGAACTTTTAAAATGCTTTGGAACTCTTCCATTGCTCTCGGAATTCTGCTGAAGTTTAAAAATGCTTCGGAACTCTTCCATTGTTCTCAGAATTCCGCTGACGTTTAAAAATACTTCGGAAATCTTCCATTGTTTTCAAAATTCCGCTGACGTTTAAAAATGCTTCAGAACTCTTCCATTGTTCTCGGAATTCCGCTGATGTTTAAAAATGCTTTGGAACTCTTCCATTGTTCTCAGAATTCCGCTGAAGTTTAAAAATGCTTCGGAACTCTTCCATTGTTCTCAGAATTCCGCTGACGTTTAAAAATGCTTCGGTACTCTTCCATTGTTCTCGGAATTCAGCTGACATATAAAAATGCTTCGGAAATCTTGCATTGTTCTCGGCATTCCGCTGACGTTTAAAAATGCTTCGGTACTCTTCCATTGTTCTCGGAATTCCGCTGACATATAAAAATGCTTCGGAAATCTTGCATTGTTCTCGGCATTCCGCTGACGTTTAAAAATGCTTCGGAACTCTTCAATTGCTCTCGGAATTCTGCTGAACTTTTAAAATGCTTTGGAACTCTTCCATTGCTCTCGGAATTCTGCTGAAGTTTAAAAATGTTTCGGAACTCTTCCATTCTTCTCGGAATTCTGCTGAAGTTTAAAAATGTTTCGGAACTCTTCCATTGTTCTCAGAATTCCGCTGACGTTTAAAAATGCTTCGGTACTCTTCCTTTGTTCTCGGAATTCCGCTGACATATAAAAATGCTTCGGAAATCTTGCATTGTTCTCGGCATTCCGCTGACGTTTAAAAATGCTTCGGAACTCTTCAATTGTTCTCGGAATTCTGCCGAACTTTTAAAATGCTTTGGAACTCTTCCATTGCTCTCGGAATTCTGCTGAAGTTTGAAAATGCTTCAGAACTCTTCCATTGTTCTCGGAATTCTGCTGTAGTTTAAAAATGCTTCGGAACTCTTCCATTGTTCTCAGAATTTCGCTGACGTTTAAAAATGCTTCGGAAATCTTCCATTGTTTTCAAAATTCCGCTGACGTTTAAAAATGCTTCAGAACTATTCCATTGTTCTCAGAATTCTGCTGACGTTTAAAAATGCTTCGGAACTCTTCCATTGTTCTCGGAATTCCGCTGACGTTTAAAAATGCTTCACAACTCTTCCATTGTTTTCGGAATTCCGCTGACGTTTAAAAATGCTTCACAACTCTTTCATTGTTCTCGGAATTCCACTGACTTTTAAAAATGCTTCGGAAATCTTCCATTGTTTTCAAAATTCCGCTGACGCTTAAAAATGCTTCAGAACTCTTCCATTGTTCTCGGAATTCTGCTGAAGTTTAAAAATGCTTCAGAACTCTTACATTGTTCTCGGAATTCTGCTGACGTTTAAAAATGCTTCGGAACTCTTCCAATGTTCTCTGAATTCCGCTGACGTTTAAAAATGCTTCGGTACTCTTCCTTTGTTCTCGGAATTCCGCTGACATATAAAAATGCTTAGGAAATCTTGCATTGTTCTCGGCATTCCGCTGACGTTTAAAAATGCTTCGGAACTCTTCCATTGTTCTCAGAATTCCGCTGACGTTTAAAAATGCTTCGGAAATCTTCCATTGTTTTCAAAATTCCGCTGACATTTAAAAATGCTTCAGAACTCTTCCATTGTTCTCGGAATTCCGCTGACGTTTAAAAATGCTTTGGAACTCTTCCATTATTCTCGGAATTCTGCTGAAGTTTAAAAATGCTTCGGAACTCTTCCATTGTTCTCAGAATTCCGCTGACGTTTAAAAATGCTTCGGTACTCTTCCATTGTTCTCGGAATTCCGCTGACATATAAAAATGCTTCGGAAATCTTGCATTGTTCTCGGCATTCCGCTGACGTTTAAAAATGCTTCGGAACTCTTCAATTGTTCTCGGAATTCTGCTGAACTTTTAAAATGCTTTGGAACTCTTCCATTGCTCTCGGAATTCTGCTGAAGTTTAAAAATGCTTCAGAACTCTTCCATTGTTTTCGGAATTCTGCTGAAGTTTAAAAATGCTTCGGAACTCTACCATTGTATCAGAATTCCACTGACGTTTAAAAATGCTTCGGAACTCTTCCATTGTTCTCGGAATTCCGCTGACATATAAAAATGCTTCGGAAATCTTGCATTGTTCTTGGCATTCCGCTGACGTTTAAAAATGCTTCGGAACTCTTCAATTGTTCTCGGAATTCTGCTGAACTTTTAAAATGCTTTGGAACTCTTCCATTGCTCTCGGAATTCTGCTGAAGTTTAAAAATGCTTCGGAACTCTTCTATTGTTCTCGGAATTCTGCTGAAGTTTAAAAATGCTTTGGAACTCTTCCATTGTTCTCTGAATTCCGCTGACGTTTAAAAATGCTTCGGTACTCTTCCTTTGTTCTCGGAATTCCGCTGACATATAAAAATGCTTCGGAAATCTTGCATTGTTCTCGGCATTCCGCTGACGTTTAAAAATGCTTCGGAACTCTTCAATTGTTCTCGGAATTCTGCCGAACTTTTAAAATGCTTTGGAACTCTTCCATTGCTCTCGGAATTCTGCTGAAGTTTAAAAATGCTTCAGAACTCTTCCATTGTTCTCGGAATTCTGCTGTAGATTAAAAATGCTTCGGAACTCTTCCATTGTTCTCAGAATTCCGCTGACGTTTAAAAATGCTTCGGAAATCATCCATTGTTTTCAAAATTCCGCTGACGTTTAAAAATGCTTCAGAACTCTTCCATTGTTCTCGGAATTCCGCTGACGTTTTAAAATGCTTCTGTACTCTTCCATTGTTCTCGGAATTCCGCTGACATATAAAAATGCTTCGGAAATCTTGCATTGTTCTCGGCATTCCGCTGACGTTTAAAAATGCTTCGGAACTCTTCCATTGTTCTCAGAATTTCGCTGACGTTTAAAAATGCTTCGGAAATCTTTCATTGTTTTCAAAATTCCGCTGACGTTTAAAAATGCTTCAGAAATCATCCATTGTTCTCGGATTTCCGCTGACATTTAAAAATGCTTTGGAACTCTTCCATTGTTCTCAGAATTCTGCTGACGTTTAAAAATGCTTCGGAACTCTTCCATTGTTCTCGGAATTCTGCTGACGTTTAAAAATGCTTCGGAACTCTTCCATTGTTCTCGCAATTCCGCTGACGTTTAAAAATGCTTCAGAACAGTTCAATTGTTCTTGGAATTCTGCTGAAGTTTTAAAATGCATTGGAACTCTTTCATTGTTCTCGGAATTCCACTGACGTTTAAAAATGCTTCGGAACTCTTCCATTGTTCTCGGAATTCCGTTGAAGTTTAAAAATGTTTCGAAACTCTTCCATTGTTCTCGGAATTCTGCTGAAGTTTAAAAATGCTTCGGAACTCTTCCATTGTTCTCGGAATTCCGCTGACGTTTAATAATGCTTCGCAACTCTTCCATTGTTCTCGGAATTCCGTTGAAGTTTAAAAATGCTTCGAAACTCTTCCATTGTTCTCGGAATTCTGCTGAAGTTTAAAAATGCTTCGGAACTCTTCCATTGTTCTCGGAATTCCGCTGACGTTTAATAATGCTTCGGAACTCTTCAATTGTTCTCGGAATTCTGCTGAATTTTTAAAATGCTTTGGAACTCTTCCATTGCTCTCGGAATTCTGCTGAAGTTTAAAAATGCTTCGGAACTCTTCCATTGTTCTCAGAATTCCGCTGACGTTTAAAAACACTTCGGAAATCTTCCATTGTTTTCAAAATTCCGCTGACGTTTAAAAATGCTTCAGAACTCTTCCATTGTTCTCGGAATTCCGCTGACGTTTAAAAATGCTTTGGAACTCTTCCATTGTTCTCAGAATTCCGCTGAAGTTTAAAAATGCTTCGGAACTCTTCCATTGTTCTCAGAATTCCGCTGACGTTTAAAAATGCTTCGGTACTCTTCCATTGTTCTCGGAATTCCGCTGACATATAAAAATGCTTCGGAAATCTTGCATTGTTCTCGGCATTCCGCTGACGTTTAAAAATGCTTCGGTACTCTTCCATTGTTCTCGGAATTCCGCTGACATATAAAAATGCTTCGGAAATCTTGCATTGTTCTCGGCATTCCGCTGACGTTTAAAAATGCTTCGGAACTCTTCAATTGCTCTCGGAATTCTGCTGAACTTTTAAAATGCTTTGGAACTCTTCCATTGCTCTCGGAATTCTGCTGAAGTTTAAAAATGTTTCGGAACTCTTCCATTCTTCTCGGAATTCTGCTGAAGTTTAAAAATGTTTCGGAACTCTTCCATTGTTCTCAGAATTCCGCTGACGTTTAAAAATGCTTCGGTACTCTTCCTTTGTTCTCGGAATTCCGCTGACGTTTAAAAATGCTTCAGAACTCTTCCATTGTTCTCAGAATTCTGCTGACGTTTAAAAATGCTTCGGAACCCTTCCATTGTTCTCGGAATTCCGCTGACGTTTAAAAATGCTTCACAACTCTTCCATTGTTCTCGGAATTCCGCTGACGTTTAAAAATGCTTCACAACTCTTTCATTGTTCTCGGAATTCCGCTGACTTTTAAAAATGCTTCGGAAATCTTCCATTGTTTTCAAAATTCCGCTGACGTTTAAAAATGCTTCAGAACTCTTCCATTGTTCTCGGAATTCCGCTGACGTTTAAAAATGCTTTGGAACTCTTCCATTATTCTCGGAATTCTGCTGAAGTTTAAAAATGCTTCGGAACTCTTCCATTGTTCTCAGAATTCCGCTGACGTTTAAAAATGCTTCGGTACTCTTCCATTGTTCTCGGAATTCCGCTGACATATAAAAATGCTTCGGAAATCTTGCATTGTTCTCGGCATTCCGCTGACGTTTAAAAATGCTTCGGAACTCTTCAATTGTTCTCGGAATTCTGCTGAACTTTTAAAATGCTTTGGAACTCTTCCATTGCTCTCGGAATTCTGCTGAAGTTTAAAAATGCTTCAGAACTCTTCCATTGTTTTCGGAATTCTGCTGAAGTTTAAAAATGCTTCGGAACTCTTCCATTGTTCTCAGAATTCCACTGACGTTTAAAAATGCTTCGGAACTCTTCCATTGTTCTCGGAATTCCGCTGACATATAAAAATGCTTCGGAAATCTTGCATTGTTCTCGGCATTCCGCTGACGTTTAAAAATGCTTCGGAACTCTTCAATTGTTCTCGGAATTCCGCTGAACTTTTAAAATGCTTTGGAACTCTTCCATTGCTCTCGGAATTCTGCTGAAGTTTAAAAATGCTTCGGAACTCTTCTATTGTTCTCGGAATTCTGCTGAAGTTTAAAAATGCTTTGGAACTCTTCCATTGTTCTCTGAATTCCGCTGACGTTTAAAAATGCTTCGGTACTCTTCCTTTGTTCTCGGAATTCCGCTGACATATAAAAATGCTTCGGAAATCTTGCATTGTTCTCGGCATTCCGCTGACGTTTAAAAATGCTTCGGAACTCTTCAATTGTTCTCGGAATTCTGCCGAACTTTTAAAATGCTTTGGAACTCTTCCATTGCTCTCGGAATTCTGCTGAAGTTTAAAAATGCTTCAGAACTCTTCCATTGTTCTCGGAATTCCGCTGACGTTTTAAAATGCTTCTGTACTCTTCCATTGTTCTCGGAATTCCGCTGACATATAAAAATGCTTCGGAAATCTTGCATTGTTCTCGGCATTCCGCTGACGTTTAAAAATGTTTCGGAACTCTTCCATTGTTCTCAGAATTTCGCTGACGTTTAAAAATGCTTCGGAAATCTTTCATTGTTTTCAAAATTCCGCTGACGTTTAAAAATGCTTCAGAAGTCATCCATTGTTCTCGGATTTCCGCTGACATTTAAAAATGCTTTGGAACTCTTCCATTGTTCTCAGAATTCTGCTGACGTTTAAAAATGCTTCGGAACTCTTCCATTGTTCTCGGAATTCTGCTGACGTTTAAAAATGCTTCGGAACTCTTCCATTGTTCTCGCAATTCCGCTGACGTTTAAAAATGCTTCAGAACAGTTCAATTGTTCTTGGAATTCTGCTGAAGTTTTAAAATGCATTGGAACTCTTTCATTGTTCTCGGAATTCCACTGACGTTTAAAAATGCTTCGGAACTCTTCCATTGTTCTCGGAATTCCGTTGAAGTTTAAAAATGCTTCGAAACTCTTCCATTGTTCTCGGAATTCTGCTGAAGTTTAAAAATGCTTCGGAACTCTTCCATTGTTCTCGGAATTCCGCTGACGTTTAATAATGCTTCGCAACTCTTCCATTGTTCTCGGAATTCCGTTGAAGTTTAAAAATGCTTCGAAACTCTTCCATTGTTCTCGGAATTCTGCTGAAGTTTAAAAATGCTTCGGAACTCTTCCATTGTTCTCGGAATTCCGCTGACGTTTAATAATGCTTCGGAACTCTTCAATTGTTCTCGGAATTCTGCTGAATTTTTAAAATGCTTTGGAACTCTTCCATTGCTCTCGGAATTCTGCTGAAGTTTAAAAATGCTTCGGAACTCTTCCATTGTTCTCAGAATTCCGCTGACGTTTAAAAACACTTCGGAAATCTTCCATTGTTTTCAAAATTCCGCTGACGTTTAAAAATGCTTCAGAACTCTTCCATTGTTCTCGGAATTCCGCTGACGTTTAAAAATGCTTTGGAACTCTTCCATTGTTCTCAGAATTCCGCTGAAGTTTAAAAATGCTTCGGAACTCTTCCATTGTTCTCAGAATTCCGCTGACGTTTAAAAATGCTTCGGTACTCTTCCATTGTTCTCGGAATTCCGCTGACACATAAAAATGCTTCGGAAATCTTGCATTGTTCTCGGCATTCCGCTGACGTTTAAAAATGGTTCGGTACTCTTCCATTGTTCTCGGAATTCCGCTGACATATAAAAATGCTTCGGAAATCTTGCATTGTTCTCGGCATTCCGCTGACGTTTAAAAATGCTTCGGAACTCTTCAATTGCTCTCGGAATTCTGCTGAACTTTTAAAATGCTTTGGAACTCTTCCATTGCTCTCGGAATTCTGCTGAAGTTTAAAAATGTTTCGGAACTCTTCCATTCTTCTCGGAATTCTGCTGAAGTTTAAAAATGTTTCGGAACTCTTCCATTGTTCTCAGAATTCCGCTGACGTTTAAAAATGCTTCGGTACTCTTCCTTTGTTCTCGGAATTCCGCTGACATTTAAAAATGCTTCAGAACTCTTCCATTGTTCTCGGAATTCTGCTGTAGTTTAAAAATGCTTCGGAACTCTTCCATTGTTCTCAGAATTTCGCTGACGTTTAAAAATGCTTCGGAAATCTTCCATTGTTTTCAAAATTCCGCTGACGTTTAAAAATGCTTCAGAACTATTCCATTGTTCTCAGAATTCTGCTGACGTTTAAAAATGCTTCGGAACCCTTCCATTGTTCTCGGAATTCCGCTGACGTTTAAAAATGCTTCACAACTCTTCCATTGTTCTCGGAATTCCGCTGACGTTTAAAAATGCTTCACAACTCTTTCATTGTTCTCGGAATTCCGCTGACTTTTAAAAATGCTTCGGAAATCTTCCATTGTTTTCAAAATTCCGCTGACGTTTAAAAATGCTTCAGAACTCTTCCATTGTTCTCGGAATTCCGCTGACGTTTAAAAATGCTTTGGAACTCTTCCATTATTCTCGGAATTCTGCTGAAGTTTAAAAATGCTTCGGAACTCTTCCATTGTTCTCAGAATTCCGCTGACGTTTAAAAATGCTTCGGTACTCTTCCATTGTTCTCGGAATTCCGCTGACATATAAAAATGCTTCGGAAATCTTGCATTGTTCTCGGCATTCCGCTGACGTTTAAAAATGCTTCGGAACTCTTCAATTGTTCTCGGAATTCTGCTGAACTTTTAAAATGCTTTGGAACTCTTCCATTGCTCTCGGAATTCTGCTGAAGTTTAAAAATGCTTCAGAACTCTTCCATTGTTTTCGGAATTCTGCTGAAGTTTAAAAATGCTTCGGAACTCTTCCATTGTTCTCAGAATTCCACTGACGTTTAAAAATGCTTCGGAACTCTTCCATTGTTCTCGGAATTCCGCTGACATATAAAAATGCTTCGGAAATCTTGCATTGTTCTTGGCATTCCGCTGACGTTTAAAAATGCTTCGGAACTCTTCAATTGTTCTCGGAATTCTGCTGAACTTTTAAAATGCTTTGGAACTCTTCCATTGCTGTCGGAATTCTGCTGAAGTTTAAAAATGCTTCGGAACTCTTCTATTGTTCTCGGAATTCTGCTGAAGTTTAAAAATGCTTTGGAACTCTTCCATTGTTCTCTGAATTCCGCTGACGTTTAAAAATGCTTCGGTACTCTTCCTTTGTTCTCGGAATTCCGCTGACATATAAAAATGCTTCGGAAATCTTGCATTGTTCTCGGCATTCCGCTGACGTTTAAAAATGCTTCTGAACTCTTCAATTGTTCTCGGAATTCTGCTGAACTTTTAAAATGCTTTGGAACTCTTCCATTGCTCTCGGAATTCTGCTGAAGTTTAAAAATGCTTCGGAACTCTTCTATTGTTCTCGGAATTCTGCTGAAGTTTAAAAATGCTTTGGAACTCTTCCATTGTTCTCTGAATTCCGCTGACGTTTAAAAATGCTTCGGTACTCTTCCTTTGTTCTCGGAATTCCGCTGACATATAAAAATGCTTCGGAAATCTTGCATTGTTCTCGGCATTCCGCTGACGTTTAAAAATGCTTCGGAACTCTTCAATTGTTCTCGGAATTCTGCCGAACTTTTAAAATGCTTTGGAACTCTTCCATTGCTCTCGGAATTCTGCTGAAGTTTAAAAATGCTTCAGAACTCTTCCATTGTTCTCGGAATTCTGCTGTAGTTTAAAAATGCTTCGGAACTCTTCCATTGTTCTCAGAATTCCGCTGACGTTTAAAAATGGTTCGAAAATCATCCATTGTTTTCAAAATTCCGCTGACGTTTAAAAATGCTTCAGAACTCTTCCATTGTTCTCGGAATTCCGCTGACGTTTTAAAATGCTTCGGTACTCTTCCATTGTTCTCGGAATTCCGCTGACATATAAAAATGCTTCGGAAATCTTGCATTGTTCTCGGCATTCCGCTGACGTTTAAAAATGCTTCGGAACTCTTCCATTGTTCTCAGAATTTCGCTGACGTTTAAAAATGCTTCGGAAATCTTTCATTGTTTTCAAAATTCCGCTGACGTTTAAAAATGCTTCAGAACTCTTCCATTGTTCTCAGAATTCCGCTGACGTTTAAAAATGCTTTGGTACTCTTCCATTGTTCTCGGAATTTCGCTGACATATAAAAATGCTTCGGAAATCTTGCATTGTTCTCGGCATTCCGCTGACGTTTAAAAATGCTTCGGAACTCTTCAATTGTTCTCGGAATTCTGCTGAACTTTTAAAATGCTTTGGAACTCTTCCATTGCTCTCGGTATTCTGCTGAAGTTTAAAAATGCTTCAGAACTCTTACATTGTTCTCGGAATTCTGCTGAAGTTTAAAAATGCTTCGGTACTCTTCCATTGTTCTCGGAATTCCGCTGACATATAAAAATGCTTTGGAAATCTTGCATTGTTCTCGGCATTCCGCTGACGTTTAAAAATGCTTCGGAACTCTTCCATTGTTCTCAGAATTCCGCTGACGTTTAAAAATGCTTCGGAAATCTTCCATTGTTCTCGGCATTCCGCTGACGTTTAAAAATGCTTCAGAACTCTTCAATTGTTCTCGGAATTCTGCTGAACTTTTAAAATGCTTTGGAACTCTTCCATTGCTCTCGGAATTCTGCTGAAGTTTAAAAATGCTTCGGAACTCTTCCATTGTTCTCGGAATTCTGCTGAAGTTTAAAAATGTTTTGGAACTCTTCCATTGTTCTCAGAATTCCGCTGAGGTTTAAAAATGCTTCACAACTCTTTCATTGTTCTCGGAATTCCGCTGACTTTTAAAAATGCTTCGGAAATCTTCCATTGTTTTCAAAATTCCGCTGACGTTTAAAAATGCTTCAGAACTCTTCCATTGTTCTCGGAATTCCGCTGACGTTTAAAAATGCTTTGGAACTCTTCCATTATTCTCGGAATTCTGCTGAAGTTTAAAAATGCCTCGGAACTCTTCCATTGTTCTCAGAATTCCGCTGACGTTTAAAAATGCTTCGGTACTCTTCCATTGTTCTCGGAATTCCGCTGACATATAAAAATGCTTCGGAAATCTTGCATTGTTCTCGGCATTCCGCTGACGTTTAAAAATGCTTCGGAACTCTTCAATTGTTCTCGGAATTCTGCTGAACTTTTAAAATGCTTTGGAACTCTTCCATTGCTCTCGGAATTCTGCTGAAGTTTAAAAATGCTTCAGAACTCTTCCATTGTTTTCGGAATTCTGCTGAAGTTTAAAAATGCTTCGGAACTCTTCCATTGTTCTCAGAATTCCACTGACGTTTAAAAATGCTTCGGAACTCTTCCATTGTTCTCGGAATTCCGTTGACATATAAAAATGCTTCGGAAATCTTGCATTGTTCTTGGCATTCCGCTGACGTTTAAAAATGCTTCGGAACTCTTCAATTGTTCTCGGAATTCTGCTGAACTTTTAAAATGCTTTGGAACTCTTCCATTGCTGTCGGAATTCTGCTGAAGTTTAAAAATGCTTCGGAACTCTTCTATTGTTCTCGGAATTCTGCTGAAGTTTAAAAATGCTTTGGAACTCTTCCATTGTTCTCTGAATTCCGCTGACGTTTAAAAATGCTTCGGTACTCTTCCTTTGTTCTCGGAATTCCGCTGACATATAAAAATGCTTCGGAAATCTTGCATTGTTCTCGGCATTCCGCTGACGTTTAAAAATGCTTCTGAACTCTTCAATTGTTCTCGGAATTCTGCTGAACTTTTAAAATGCTTTGGAACTCTTCCATTGCTCTCGGAATTCTGCTGAAGTTTAAAAATGCTTCGGAACTCTTCTATTGTTCTCGGAATTCTGCTGAAGTTTAAAAATGCTTTGGAACTCTTCCATTGTTCTCTGAATTCCGCTGACGTTTAAAAATGCTTCGGTACTCTTCCTTTGTTCTCGGAATTCCGCTGACATATAAAAATGCTTCGGAAATCTTGCATTGTTCTCGGCATTCCGCTGACGTTTAAAAATGCTTCGGAACTCTTCAATTGTTCTCGGAATTCTGCCGAACTTTTAAAATGCTTTGGAACTCTTCCATTGCTCTCGGAATTCTGCTGAAGTTTAAAAATGCTTCAGAACTCTTCCATTGTTCTCGGAATTCTGCTGTAGTTTAAAAATGCTTCGGAACTCTTCCATTGTTCTCAGAATTCCGCTGACGTTTAAAAATGGTTCGAAAATCATCCATTGTTTTCAAAATTCCGCTGACGTTTAAAAATGCTTCAGAACTCTTCCATTGTTCTCGGAATTCCGCTGACGTTTTAAAATGCTTCGGTACTCTTCCATTGTTCTCGGAATTCCGCTGACATATAAAAATGCTTCGGAAATCTTGCATTGTTCTCGGCATTCCGCTGACGTTTAAAAATGCTTCGGAACTCTTCCATTGTTCTCAGAATTTCGCTGACGTTTAAAAATGCTTCGGAAATCTTTCATTGTTTTCAAAATTCCGCTGACGTTTAAAAATGCTTCAGAACTCTTCCATTGTTCTCAGAATTCCGCTGACGTTTAAAAATGCTTTGGTACTCTTCCATTGTTCTCGGAATTTCGCTGACATATAAAAATGCTTCGGAAATCTTGCATTGTTCTCGGCATTCCGCTGACGTTTAAAAATGCTTCGGAACTCTTCAATTGTTCTCGGAATTCTGCTGAACTTTTAAAATGCTTTGGAACTCTTCCATTGCTCTCGGTATTCTGCTGAAGTTTAAAAATGCTTCAGAACTCTTACATTGTTCTCGGAATTCTGCTGAAGTTTAAAAATGCTTCGGTACTCTTCCATTGTTCTCGGAATTCCGCTGACATATAAAAATGCTTTGGAAATCTTGCATTGTTCTCGGCATTCCGCTGACGTTTAAAAATGCTTCGGAACTCTTCCATTGTTCTCAGAATTCCGCTGACGTTTAAAAATGCTTCGGAAATCTTCCATTGTTCTCGGCATTCCGCTGACGTTTAAAAATGCTTCAGAACTCTTCAATTGTTCTCGGAATTCTGCTGAACTTTTAAAATGCTTTGGAACTCTTCCATTGCTCTCGGAATTCTGCTGAAGTTTAAAAATGCTTCGGAACTCTTCCATTGTTCTCGGAATTCTGCTGAAGTTTAAAAATGTTTTGGAACTCTTCCATTGTTCTCAGAATTCCGCTGACGTTTAAAAATGCTTCGGAAATCTTCCATTGTTCTCAGAATTCCGCTGACGTTTAAAAATGCTTCGGTACTCTTCCATTGTTCTCGGAATTCCACTGACATATAAAAATGCTTCGGAAATCTTGCATTGTTCTCGGCATTCCGCTGACGTTTAAAAATGCTTCGGAACTCTTCAATTGTTCTCGGAATTCTGCTGAACTTTTAAAATGCTTTGGAACTCTTCCATTGCTCTCGGAATTCTGCTGAAGTTTAAAAATGCTTCGGAACTCTTCCATTGTTCTCGGAATTCTGCTGAAGTTTAAAAATGTTTTGGAACTCTTCCATTGTTCTCAGAATTCCGCTGACGTTTAAAAATGCTTCGGAAATCTTCCATTGTTTTCAAAATTCCGCTGACATATAAAAATGCTTCGGAAATGTTGCATTGTTCTCGGCATTCCGCTGACGTTTAAAAATGCTTCAGAATTCTTCAATTGTTCTCGGAATTCTGCTGAACTTTTAAAATGCTTTGGAACTCTTCCATTGCTCTCGGAATTCTGCTGAAGTTTAAAAATGTTTCGGAACTCTTCCATTGTTCTCGGAATTCTGCTGAAGTTTAAAAATGCTTCGGAACTCTTCCATTGTTCTCAGAATTCCGCTAACGTTTAAAAATGCTTCGGAAATCTTCCATTGTTTTCAAAATTCCGCTGACGTTTAAAAATGCTTCAGAACTCTTCCATTGTTCTCGGAATTCCGCTGACATATAAAAATGCTTTGGAAATCTTGCATTGTTCTCGGCATTCCGCTGACGTTTAAAAATGCTTCGGAACTCTTCCATTGTTCTCAGAATTCCGCTGACGTTTAAAAATGCTTCGGAAATCTTCCATTGTTTTCAAAATTCCGCTGACGTTTAAAAATGCTTCAGAACTCTTCCATTGTTCTCAGAATTCCGCTGACGTTTAAAAATGCTTCGGTACTCTTCCATTGTTCTCGGAATTCCACTGACATATAAAAATGCTTCGGAAATCTTGCATTGTTCTCGGCATTCCGCTGACGTTTAAAAATGCTTCGGAACTCTTCAATTGTTCTCGGAATTCTGCTGAACTTTTAAAATGCTTTGGAACTCTTCCATTGCTCTCGGAATTCTGCTGAAGTTTAAAAATGCTTCGGAACTCTTCCATTGTTCTCGGAATTCTGCTGAAGTTTAAAAATGTTTTGGAACTCTTCCATTGTTCTCAGAATTCCACTGACGTTTAAAAATGCTTCGGAAATCATCCATTGTTTTCAAAATTCCGCTGACATATAAAAATGCTTCGGAAATCTTGCATTGTTCTCGGCATTCCGCTGACGTTTAAAAATGCTTCAGAATTCTTCATTTGTTCTCGGAATTCTGCTGAACTTTTAAAATGCTTTGGAACTCTTCCATTGCTCTCGGAATTCTGCTGAAGTTTAAAAATGTTTCGGAACTCTTCCATTGTTCTCGGAATTCTGCTGAAGTTTAAAAATGCTTCGGAACTCTTCCATTGTTGTCAAAATTCCGTTGAAGTTTAAAAATGCTTCAAAACTCTTCCATTGTTCTCGGAATTCTGCTGAAGTTTAAAAATGCTTCGGAACTCTTCCATTGTTCTCAGAATTCCGCTAACGTTTAAAAATGCTTCGGAAATCTTCCATTGTTTTCAAAATTCCGCTGACGTATAAAAATGCTTCGGAACTCTTCCATTGTTCTCGGAATTCCGCTGACGTTTAATAATGCTTCGGAACTCTTCAATTGTTCTCGGAATTCTGCTGAACTTTTAAAATGCTTTGGAACTCTTCCATTGCTCTCGGAATTCTGCTGAAGTTTAAAAATGCTTCGGAACTCTTCCATTGTTCTCAGAATTCCGCTGACGTTTAAAAATACTTTGGAAATCTTCCATTGTTTTCAAAATTCCGCTGACGTTTAAAAATGCTTCAGAACTCTTCCATTGTTCTCAGAATTTCGCTGACGTTTAAAAATGCTTCGGAAATCTTTCATTGTTTTCAAAATTCCGCTGACGTTTAAAAATGCTTCAGAACTCTTCCATTGTTCTCAGAATTCCGCTGACGTTTAAAAATGCTTTGGTACTCTTCCATTGTTCTCGGAATTTCGCTGACATATAAAAATGCTTCGGAAATCTTGCATTGTTCTCGGCATTCCGCTGACGTTTAAAAATGCTTCGGAACTCTTCAATTGTTCTCGGAATTCTGCTGAACTTTTAAAATGCTTTGGAACTCTTCCATTGCTCTCGGTATTCTGCTGAAGTTTAAAAATGCTTCAGAACTCTTACATTGTTCTCGGAATTCTGCTGAAGTTTAAAAATGCTTCGGTACTCTTCCATTGTTCTCGGAATTCCGCTGACATATAAAAATGCTTTGGAAATCTTGCATTGTTCTCGGCATTCCGCTGACGTTTAAAAATGCTTCGGAACTCTTCCATTGTTCTCAGAATTCCGCTGACGTTTAAAAATGCTTCGGAAATCTTCCATTGTTCTCAGAATTCCGCTGACGTTTAAAAATGCTTCGGTACTCTTCCATTGTTCTCGGAATTCCACTGACATATAAAAATGCTTCGGAAATCTTGCATTGTTCTCGGCATTCCGCTGACGTTTAAAAATGCTTCGGAACTCTTCAATTGTTCTCGGAATTCTGCTGAACTTTTAAAATGCTTTGGAACTCTTCCATTGCTCTCGGAATTCTGCTGAAGTTTAAAAATGCTTCGGAACTCTTCCATTGTTCTCGGAATTCTGCTGAAGTTTAAAAATGTTTTGGAACTCTTCCATTGTTCTCAGAATTCCGCTGACGTTTAAAAATGCTTCGGAAATCTTCCATTGTTTTCAAAATTCCGCTGACATATAAAAATGCTTCGGAAATGTTGCATTGTTCTCGGCATTCCGCTGACGTTTAAAAATGCTTCAGAATTCTTCAATTGTTCTCGGAATTCTGCTGAACTTTTAAAATGCTTTGGAACTCTTCCATTGCTCTCGGAATTCTGCTGAAGTTTAAAAATGCTTCAGAACTCTTCCATTGTTTTCGGAATTCTGCTGAAGTTTAAAAATGCTTCGGAACTCTTCCATTGTTCTCAGAATTCCACTGACATTTAAAAATGCTTCGGAACTCTTCCATTGTTCTCGGAATTCCGCTGACATATAAAAATGCTTCGGAAATCTTGCATTGTTCTCGGCATTCCGCTGACGTTTAAAAATGCTTCGGAACTCTTCAATTGTTCTCGGAATTCCGCTGAACTTTTAAAATGCTTTGGAACTCTTCCATTGCTCTCGGAATTCTGCTGAAGTTTAAAAATGCTTCGGAACTCTTCTATTGTTCTCGGAATTCTGCTGAAGTTTAAAAATGCTTTGGAACTCTTCCATTGTTCTCTGAATTCCGCTGACGTTTAAAAATGCTTCGGTACTCTTCCTTTGTTCTCGGAATTCCGCTGACATATAAAAATGCTTCGGAAATCTTGCATTGTTCTCGGCATTCCGCTGACGTTTAAAAATGCTTCGGAACTCTTCAATTGTTCTCGGAATTCTGCCGAACTTTTAAAATGCTTTGGAACTCTTCCATTGCTCTCGGAATTCTGCTGAAGTTTAAAAATGCTTCAGAACTCTTCCATTGTTCTCGGAATTCCGCTGACGTTTTAAAATGCTTCTGTACTCTTCCATTGTTCTCGGAATTCCGCTGACATATAAAAATGCTTCGGAAATCTTGCATTGTTCTCGGCATTCCGCTGACGTTTAAAAATGTTTCGGAACTCTTCCATTGTTCTCAGAATTTCGCTGACGTTTAAAAATGCTTCGGAAATCTTTCATTGTTTTCAAAATTCCGCTGACGTTTAAAAATGCTTCAGAAGTCATCCATTGTTCTCGGATTTCCGCTGACATTTAAAAATGCTTTGGAACTCTTCCATTGTTCTCAGAATTCTGCTGACGTTTAAAAATGCTTCGGAACTCTTCCATTGTTCTCGGAATTCTGCTGACGTTTAAAAATGCTTCGGAACTCTTCCATTGTTCTCGCAATTCCGCTGACGTTTAAAAATGCTTCAGAACAGTTCAATTGTTCTTGGAATTCTGCTGAAGTTTTAAAATGCATTGGAACTCTTTCATTGTTCTCGGAATTCCACTGACGTTTAAAAATGCTTCGGAACTCTTCCATTGTTCTCGGAATTCCGTTGAAGTTTAAAAATGCTTCGAAACTCTTCCATTGTTCTCGGAATTCTGCTGAAGTTTAAAAATGCTTCGGAACTCTTCCATTGTTCTCGGAATTCCGCTGACGTTTAATAATGCTTCGCAACTCTTCCATTGTTCTCGGAATTCCGTTGAAGTTTAAAAATGCTTCGAAACTCTTCCATTGTTCTCGGAATTCTGCTGAAGTTTAAAAATGCTTCGGAACTCTTCCATTGTTCTCGGAATTCCGCTGACGTTTAATAATGCTTCGGAACTCTTCAATTGTTCTCGGAATTCTGCTGAATTTTTAAAATGCTTTGGAACTCTTCCATTGCTCTCGGAATTCTGCTGAAGTTTAAAAATGCTTCGGAACTCTTCCATTGTTCTCAGAATTCCGCTGACGTTTAAAAACACTTCGGAAATCTTCCATTGTTTTCAAAATTCCGCTGACGTTTAAAAATGCTTCAGAACTCTTCCATTGTTCTCGGAATTCCGCTGACGTTTAAAAATGCTTTGGAACTCTTCCATTGTTCTCAGAATTCCGCTGAAGTTTAAAAATGCTTCGGAACTCTTCCATTGTTCTCAGAATTCCGCTGACGTTTAAAAATGCTTCGGTACTCTTCCATTGTTCTCGGAATTCCGCTGACACATAAAAATGCTTCGGAAATCTTGCATTGTTCTCGGCATTCCGCTGACGTTTAAAAATGGTTCGGTACTCTTCCATTGTTCTCGGAATTCCGCTGACATATAAAAATGCTTCGGAAATCTTGCATTGTTCTCGGCATTCCGCTGACGTTTAAAAATGCTTCGGAACTCTTCAATTGCTCTCGGAATTCTGCTGAACTTTTAAAATGCTTTGGAACTCTTCCATTGCTCTCGGAATTCTGCTGAAGTTTAAAAATGTTTCGGAACTCTTCCATTCTTCTCGGAATTCTGCTGAAGTTTAAAAATGTTTCGGAACTCTTCCATTGTTCTCAGAATTCCGCTGACGTTTAAAAATGCTTCGGTACTCTTCCTTTGTTCTCGGAATTCCGCTGACATTTAAAAATGCTTCAGAACTCTTCCATTGTTCTCGGAATTCTGCTGTAGTTTAAAAATGCTTCGGAACTCTTCCATTGTTCTCAGAATTTCGCTGACGTTTAAAAATGCTTCGGAAATCTTCCATTGTTTTCAAAATTCCGCTGACGTTTAAAAATGCTTCAGAACTATTCCATTGTTCTCAGAATTCTGCTGACGTTTAAAAATGCTTCGGAACCCTTCCATTGTTCTCGGAATTCCGCTGACGTTTAAAAATGCTTCACAACTCTTCCATTGTTCTCGGAATTCCGCTGACGTTTAAAAATGCTTCACAACTCTTTCATTGTTCTCGGAATTCCGCTGACTTTTAAAAATGCTTCGGAAATCTTCCATTGTTTTCAAAATTCCGCTGACGTTTAAAAATGCTTCAGAACTCTTCCATTGTTCTCGGAATTCCGCTGACGTTTAAAAATGCTTTGGAACTCTTCCATTATTCTCGGAATTCTGCTGAAGTTTAAAAATGCTTCGGAACTCTTCCATTGTTCTCAGAATTCCGCTGACGTTTAAAAATGCTTCGGTACTCTTCCATTGTTCTCGGAATTCCGCTGACATATAAAAATGCTTCGGAAATCTTGCATTGTTCTCGGCATTCCGCTGACGTTTAAAAATGCTTCGGAACTCTTCAATTGTTCTCGGAATTCTGCTGAACTTTTAAAATGCTTTGGAACTCTTCCATTGCTCTCGGAATTCTGCTGAAGTTTAAAAATGCTTCAGAACTCTTCCATTGTTTTCGGAATTCTGCTGAAGTTTAAAAATGCTTCGGAACTCTTCCATTGTTCTCAGAATTCCACTGACGTTTAAAAATGCTTCGGAACTCTTCCATTGTTCTCGGAATTCCGCTGACATATAAAAATGCTTCGGAAATCTTGCATTGTTCTTGGCATTCCGCTGACGTTTAAAAATGCTTCGGAACTCTTCAATTGTTCTCGGAATTCTGCTGAACTTTTAAAATGCTTTGGAACTCTTCCATTGCTGTCGGAATTCTGCTGAAGTTTAAAAATGCTTCGGAACTCTTCTATTGTTCTCGGAATTCTGCTGAAGTTTAAAAATGCTTTGGAACTCTTCCATTGTTCTCTGAATTCCGCTGACGTTTAAAAATGCTTCGGTACTCTTCCTTTGTTCTCGGAATTCCGCTGACATATAAAAATGCTTCGGAAATCTTGCATTGTTCTCGGCATTCCGCTGACGTTTAAAAATGCTTCTGAACTCTTCAATTGTTCTCGGAATTCTGCTGAACTTTTAAAATGCTTTGGAACTCTTCCATTGCTCTCGGAATTCTGCTGAAGTTTAAAAATGCTTCGGAACTCTTCTATTGTTCTCGGAATTCTGCTGAAGTTTAAAAATGCTTTGGAACTCTTCCATTGTTCTCTGAATTCCGCTGACGTTTAAAAATGCTTCGGTACTCTTCCTTTGTTCTCGGAATTCCGCTGACATATAAAAATGCTTCGGAAATCTTGCATTGTTCTCGGCATTCCGCTGACGTTTAAAAATGCTTCGGAACTCTTCAATTGTTCTCGGAATTCTGCCGAACTTTTAAAATGCTTTGGAACTCTTCCATTGCTCTCGGAATTCTGCTGAAGTTTAAAAATGCTTCAGAACTCTTCCATTGTTCTCGGAATTCTGCTGTAGTTTAAAAATGCTTCGGAACTCTTCCATTGTTCTCAGAATTCCGCTGACGTTTAAAAATGGTTCGAAAATCATCCATTGTTTTCAAAATTCCGCTGACGTTTAAAAATGCTTCAGAACTCTTCCATTGTTCTCGGAATTCCGCTGACGTTTTAAAATGCTTCGGTACTCTTCCATTGTTCTCGGAATTCCGCTGACATATAAAAATGCTTCGGAAATCTTGCATTGTTCTCGGCATTCCGCTGACGTTTAAAAATGCTTCGGAACTCTTCCATTGTTCTCAGAATTTCGCTGACGTTTAAAAATGCTTCGGAAATCTTTCATTGTTTTCAAAATTCCGCTGACGTTTAAAAATGCTTCAGAACTCTTCCATTGTTCTCAGAATTCCGCTGACGTTTAAAAATGCTTTGGTACTCTTCCATTGTTCTCGGAATTTCGCTGACATATAAAAATGCTTCGGAAATCTTGCATTGTTCTCGGCATTCCGCTGACGTTTAAAAATGCTTCGGAACTCTTCAATTGTTCTCGGAATTCTGCTGAACTTTTAAAATGCTTTGGAACTCTTCCATTGCTCTCGGTATTCTGCTGAAGTTTAAAAATGCTTCAGAACTCTTACATTGTTCTCGGAATTCTGCTGAAGTTTAAAAATGCTTCGGTACTCTTCCATTGTTCTCGGAATTCCGCTGACATATAAAAATGCTTTGGAAATCTTGCATTGTTCTCGGCATTCCGCTGACGTTTAAAAATGCTTCGGAACTCTTCCATTGTTCTCAGAATTCCGCTGACGTTTAAAAATGCTTCGGAAATCTTCCATTGTTCTCGGCATTCCGCTGACGTTTAAAAATGCTTCAGAACTCTTCAATTGTTCTCGGAATTCTGCTGAACTTTTAAAATGCTTTGGAACTCTTCCATTGCTCTCGGAATTCTGCTGAAGTTTAAAAATGCTTCGGAACTCTTCCATTGTTCTCGGAATTCTGCTGAAGTTTAAAAATGTTTTGGAACTCTTCCATTGTTCTCAGAATTCCGCTGAGGTTTAAAAATGCTTCACAACTCTTTCATTGTTCTCGGAATTCCGCTGACTTTTAAAAATGCTTCGGAAATCTTCCATTGTTTTCAAAATTCCGCTGACGTTTAAAAATGCTTCAGAACTCTTCCATTGTTCTCGGAATTCCGCTGACGTTTAAAAATGCTTTGGAACTCTTCCATTATTCTCGGAATTCTGCTGAAGTTTAAAAATGCCTCGGAACTCTTCCATTGTTCTCAGAATTCCGCTGACGTTTAAAAATGCTTCGGTACTCTTCCATTGTTCTCGGAATTCCGCTGACATATAAAAATGCTTCGGAAATCTTGCATTGTTCTCGGCATTCCGCTGACGTTTAAAAATGCTTCGGAACTCTTCAATTGTTCTCGGAATTCTGCTGAACTTTTAAAATGCTTTGGAACTCTTCCATTGCTCTCGGAATTCTGCTGAAGTTTAAAAATGCTTCAGAACTCTTCCATTGTTTTCGGAATTCTGCTGAAGTTTAAAAATGCTTCGGAACTCTTCCATTGTTCTCAGAATTCCACTGACGTTTAAAAATGCTTCGGAACTCTTCCATTGTTCTCGGAATTCCGTTGACATATAAAAATGCTTCGGAAATCTTGCATTGTTCTTGGCATTCCGCTGACGTTTAAAAATGCTTCGGAACTCTTCAATTGTTCTCGGAATTCTGCTGAACTTTTAAAATGCTTTGGAACTCTTCCATTGCTGTCGGAATTCTGCTGAAGTTTAAAAATGCTTCGGAACTCTTCTATTGTTCTCGGAATTCTGCTGAAGTTTAAAAATGCTTTGGAACTCTTCCATTGTTCTCTGAATTCCGCTGACGTTTAAAAATGCTTCGGTACTCTTCCTTTGTTCTCGGAATTCCGCTGACATATAAAAATGCTTCGGAAATCTTGCATTGTTCTCGGCATTCCGCTGACGTTTAAAAATGCTTCTGAACTCTTCAATTGTTCTCGGAATTCTGCTGAACTTTTAAAATGCTTTGGAACTCTTCCATTGCTCTCGGAATTCTGCTGAAGTTTAAAAATGCTTCGGAACTCTTCTATTGTTCTCGGAATTCTGCTGAAGTTTAAAAATGCTTTGGAACTCTTCCATTGTTCTCTGAATTCCGCTGACGTTTAAAAATGCTTCGGTACTCTTCCTTTGTTCTCGGAATTCCGCTGACATATAAAAATGCTTCGGAAATCTTGCATTGTTCTCGGCATTCCGCTGACGTTTAAAAATGCTTCGGAACTCTTCAATTGTTCTCGGAATTCTGCCGAACTTTTAAAATGCTTTGGAACTCTTCCATTGCTCTCGGAATTCTGCTGAAGTTTAAAAATGCTTCAGAACTCTTCCATTGTTCTCGGAATTCTGCTGTAGTTTAAAAATGCTTCGGAACTCTTCCATTGTTCTCAGAATTCCGCTGACGTTTAAAAATGGTTCGAAAATCATCCATTGTTTTCAAAATTCCGCTGACGTTTAAAAATGCTTCAGAACTCTTCCATTGTTCTCGGAATTCCGCTGACGTTTTAAAATGCTTCGGTACTCTTCCATTGTTCTCGGAATTCCGCTGACATATAAAAATGCTTCGGAAATCTTGCATTGTTCTCGGCATTCCGCTGACGTTTAAAAATGCTTCGGAACTCTTCCATTGTTCTCAGAATTTCGCTGACGTTTAAAAATGCTTCGGAAATCTTTCATTGTTTTCAAAATTCCGCTGACGTTTAAAAATGCTTCAGAACTCTTCCATTGTTCTCAGAATTCCGCTGACGTTTAAAAATGCTTTGGTACTCTTCCATTGTTCTCGGAATTTCGCTGACATATAAAAATGCTTCGGAAATCTTGCATTGTTCTCGGCATTCCGCTGACGTTTAAAAATGCTTCGGAACTCTTCAATTGTTCTCGGAATTCTGCTGAACTTTTAAAATGCTTTGGAACTCTTCCATTGCTCTCGGTATTCTGCTGAAGTTTAAAAATGCTTCAGAACTCTTACATTGTTCTCGGAATTCTGCTGAAGTTTAAAAATGCTTCGGTACTCTTCCATTGTTCTCGGAATTCCGCTGACATATAAAAATGCTTTGGAAATCTTGCATTGTTCTCGGCATTCCGCTGACGTTTAAAAATGCTTCGGAACTCTTCCATTGTTCTCAGAATTCCGCTGACGTTTAAAAATGCTTCGGAAATCTTCCATTGTTCTCGGCATTCCGCTGACGTTTAAAAATGCTTCAGAACTCTTCAATTGTTCTCGGAATTCTGCTGAACTTTTAAAATGCTTTGGAACTCTTCCATTGCTCTCGGAATTCTGCTGAAGTTTAAAAATGCTTCGGAACTCTTCCATTGTTCTCGGAATTCTGCTGAAGTTTAAAAATGTTTTGGAACTCTTCCATTGTTCTCAGAATTCCGCTGACGTTTAAAAATGCTTCGGAAATCTTCCATTGTTCTCAGAATTCCGCTGACGTTTAAAAATGCTTCGGTACTCTTCCATTGTTCTCGGAATTCCACTGACATATAAAAATGCTTCGGAAATCTTGCATTGTTCTCGGCATTCCGCTGACGTTTAAAAATGCTTCGGAACTCTTCAATTGTTCTCGGAATTCTGCTGAACTTTTAAAATGCTTTGGAACTCTTCCATTGCTCTCGGAATTCTGCTGAAGTTTAAAAATGCTTCGGAACTCTTCCATTGTTCTCGGAATTCTGCTGAAGTTTAAAAATGTTTTGGAACTCTTCCATTGTTCTCAGAATTCCGCTGACGTTTAAAAATGCTTCGGAAATCTTCCATTGTTTTCAAAATTCCGCTGACATATAAAAATGCTTCGGAAATGTTGCATTGTTCTCGGCATTCCGCTGACGTTTAAAAATGCTTCAGAATTCTTCAATTGTTCTCGGAATTCTGCTGAACTTTTAAAATGCTTTGGAACTCTTCCATTGCTCTCGGAATTCTGCTGAAGTTTAAAAATGTTTCGGAACTCTTCCATTGTTCTCGGAATTCTGCTGAAGTTTAAAAATGCTTCGGAACTCTTCCATTGTTCTCAGAATTCCGCTAACGTTTAAAAATGCTTCGGAAATCTTCCATTGTTTTCAAAATTCCGCTGACGTTTAAAAATGCTTCAGAACTCTTCCATTGTTCTCGGAATTCCGCTGACATATAAAAATGCTTTGGAAATCTTGCATTGTTCTCGGCATTCCGCTGACGTTTAAAAATGCTTCGGAACTCTTCCATTGTTCTCAGAATTCCGCTGACGTTTAAAAATGCTTCGGAAATCTTCCATTGTTTTCAAAATTCCGCTGACGTTTAAAAATGCTTCAGAACTCTTCCATTGTTCTCAGAATTCCGCTGACGTTTAAAAATGCTTCGGTACTCTTCCATTGTTCTCGGAATTCAACTGACATATAAAAATGCTTCGGAAATCTTGCATTGTTCTCGGCATTCCGCTGACGTTTAAAAATGCTTCGGAACTCTTCAATTGTTCTCGGAATTCTGCTGAACTTTTAAAATGCTTTGGAACTCTTCCATTGCTCTCGGAATTCTGCTGAAGTTTAAAAATGCTTCGGAACTCTTCCATTGTTCTCGGAATTCTGCTGAAGTTTAAAAATGTTTTGGAACTCTTCCATTGTTCTCAGAATTCCACTGACGTTTAAAAATGCTTCGGAAATCATCCATTGTTTTCAAAATTCCGCTGACATATAAAAATGCTTCGGAAATCTTGCATTGTTCTCGGCATTCCGCTGACGTTTAAAAATGCTTCAGAATTCTTCATTTGTTCTCGGAATTCTGCTGAACTTTTAAAATGCTTTGGAACTCTTCCATTGCTCTCGGAATTCTGCTGAAGTTTAAAAATGTTTCGGAACTCTTCCATTGTTCTCGGAATTCTGCTGAAGTTTAAAAATGCTTCGGAACTCTTCCATTGTTGTCAAAATTCCGTTGAAGTTTAAAAATGCTTCAAAACTCTTCCATTGTTCTCGGAATTCTGCTGAAGTTTAAAAATGCTTCGGAACTCTTCCATTGTTCTCAGAATTCCGCTAACGTTTAAAAATGCTTCGGAAATCTTCCATTGTTTTCAAAATTCCGCTGACGTATAAAAATGCTTCGGAACTCTTCCATTGTTCTCGGAATTCCGCTGACGTTTAATAATGCTTCGGAACTCTTCAATTGTTCTCGGAATTCTGCTGAACTTTTAAAATGCTTTGGAACTCTTCCATTGCTCTCGGAATTCTGCTGAAGTTTAAAAATGCTTCGGAACTCTTCCATTGTTCTCAGAATTCCGCTGACGTTTAAAAATACTTCGGAAATCTTCCATTGTTTTCAAAATTCCGCTGACGTTTAAAAATGCTTCAGAACTCTTCCATTGTTCTCAGAATTTCGCTGACGTTTAAAAATGCTTCGGAAATCTTTCATTGTTTTCAAAATTCCGCTGACGTTTAAAAATGCTTCAGAACTCTTCCATTGTTCTCAGAATTCCGCTGACGTTTAAAAATGCTTTGGTACTCTTCCATTGTTCTCGGAATTTCGCTGACATATAAAAATGCTTCGGAAATCTTGCATTGTTCTCGGCATTCCGCTGACGTTTAAAAATGCTTCGGAACTCTTCAATTGTTCTCGGAATTCTGCTGAACTTTTAAAATGCTTTGGAACTCTTCCATTGCTCTCGGTATTCTGCTGAAGTTTAAAAATGCTTCAGAACTCTTACATTGTTCTCGGAATTCTGCTGAAGTTTAAAAATGCTTCGGTACTCTTCCATTGTTCTCGGAATTCCGCTGACATATAAAAATGCTTTGGAAATCTTGCATTGTTCTCGGCATTCCGCTGACGTTTAAAAATGCTTCGGAACTCTTCCATTGTTCTCAGAATTCCGCTGACGTTTAAAAATGCTTCGGAAATCTTCCATTGTTCTCAGAATTCCGCTGACGTTTAAAAATGCTTCGGTACTCTTCCATTGTTCTCGGAATTCCACTGACATATAAAAATGCTTCGGAAATCTTGCATTGTTCTCGGCATTCCGCTGACGTTTAAAAATGCTTCGGAACTCTTCAATTGTTCTCGGAATTCTGCTGAACTTTTAAAATGCTTTGGAACTCTTCCATTGCTCTCGGAATTCTGCTGAAGTTTAAAAATGCTTCGGAACTCTTCCATTGTTCTCGGAATTCTGCTGAAGTTTAAAAATGTTTTGGAACTCTTCCATTGTTCTCAGAATTCCGCTGACGTTTAAAAATGCTTCGGAAATCTTCCATTGTTTTCAAAATTCCGCTGACATATAAAAATGCTTCGGAAATGTTGCATTGTTCTCGGCATTCCGCTGACGTTTAAAAATGCTTCAGAATTCTTCAATTGTTCTCGGAATTCTGCTGAACTTTTAAAATGCTTTGGAACTCTTCCATTGCTCTCGGAATTCTGCTGAAGTTTAAAAATGTTTCGGAACTCTTCCATTGTTCTCGGAATTCTGCTGAAGTTTAAAAATGCTTCGGAACTCTTCCATTGTTTTCAAAATTCCGCTGACGTTTAAAAATGCTTCAGAACTCTTCCATTGTTCTCAGAATTCCGCTGACGTTTAAAAATGCTTCGGTACTCTTCCATTGTTCTCGGAATTCCACTGACATATAAAAATGCTTCGGAAATCTTGCATTGTTCTCGGCATTCCGCTGACGTTTAAAAATGCTTCGGAACTCTTCAATTGTTCTCGGAATTCTGCTGAACTTTTAAAATGCTTTGGAACTCTTCCATTGCTCTCGGAATTCTGCTGAAGTTTAAAAATGCTTCGGAACTCTTCCATTGTTCTCGGAATTCTGCTGAAGTTTAAAAATGTTTTGGAACTCTTCCATTGTTCTCAGAATTCCGCTGACGTTTAAAAATGCTTCGGAACTCTTCTATTGTTCTCGGAATTCTGCTGAAGTTTAAAAATGCTTTGGAACTCTTCCATTGTTCTCTGAATTCCGCTGACGTTTAAAAATGCTTCGGTACTCTTCCTTTGTTCTCGGAATTCCGCTGACATATAAAAATGCTTCGGAAATCTTGCATTGTTCTCGGCATTCCGCTGACGTTTAAAAATGCTTCGGAACTCTTCAATTGTTCTCGGAATTCTGCCGAACTTTTAAAATGCTTTGGAACTCTTCCATTGCTCTCGGAATTCTGCTGAAGTTTAAAAATGCTTCAGAACTCTTCCATTGTTCTCGGAATTCTGCTGTAGTTTAAAAATGCTTCGGAACTCTTCCATTGTTCTCAGAATTCCGCTGACGTTTAAAAATGCTTCGGAAATCTTCCATTGTTTTCAAAATTCCGCTGACGTTTAAAAATGCTTCAGAACTCTTCCATTGTTCTCGGAATTCCGCTGACGTTTTAAAATGCTTCGGTACTCTTCCATTGTTCTCGGAATTCCGCTGACATATAAAAATGCTTTGGAAATCTTGCATTGTTCTCGGCATTCCGCTGACGTTTAAAAATGCTTCGGAACTCTTCCATTGTTCTCAGAATTTCGCTGACGTTTAAAAATGCTTCCGAAATCTTTCATTGTTTTCAAAATTCCGCTGACGTTTAAAAATGCTTCAGAACTCTTCCATTGTTCTCGGAATTCCGCTGACGTTTAAAAATGCTTTGGAACTCTTCCATTATTCTCGGAATTCTGCTGAAGTTTAAAAATGCTTCGGAACTCTTCCATTGTTCTCAGAATTCCGCTGACGTTTAAAAATGCTTTGGTACTCTTCCATTGTTCTCGGAATTCCGCTGACATATAAAAATGCTTCGGAAATCTTGCATTGTTCTCGGCATTCCGCTGACGTTTAAATATGCTTCGGAACTCTTCAATTGTTCTCGGAATTCTGCTGTACTTTTAAAATGCTTTGGAACTCTTCCATTGCTCTCGGAATTCTGCTGAACTTTTAAAATGCTTTGGAACTCCTCCATTGCTCTCGGAATTCTGCTGAAGTTTAAAAATGCTTCGGAACTCTTCCATTGTTCTCGGAATTCTGCTGAAGTTTAAAAATGTTTTGGAACTCTTCCATTGTTCTCAGAATTCCGCTGACGTTTAAAAATGCTTCGGAAATCTTCCATTGTTTTCAAAATTCCGCTGACATATAAAAATGCTTCGGAAATCTTGCATTGTTCTCGGCATTCCGCTGACGTTTAAAAATGCTTCAGAATTCTTCAATTGTTCTCGGAATTCTGCTGAACTTTTAAAATGCTTTGGAACTCTTCCATTGCTCTCGGAATTCTGCTGAAGTTTAAAAATGTTTCGGAACTCTTCCATTGTTCTCGGAATTCTGCTGAAGTTTAAAAATGCTTCGGAACTCTTGCATTGTTCTCGGAATTCTGCTGAAGTTTAAAAATGCTTCAGAACTCTTCCATTGTTCTCAGAATTCCGCTAACGTTTAAAAATGCTTCGGAAATCTTCCATTGTTTTCAAAATTCCGCTGACGTTTAAAAATGCTTCAGAACTCTTCCATTGTTCTCGGAATTCCGCTGACATTTAAAAATGCTTTGGAACTCTTCCATTGTTCTCAGAATTCTGCTGACGTTTAAAAATGCTTCGGAACTCTTCCATTGTTCTCGGAATTCTGCTGACGTTTAAAAATGCTTCGGAACTCTTCCATTGTTCTCGCAATTCCGCTGACGTTTAAAAATGCTTCAGAACAGTTCAATTGTTCTTGGAATTCTGCTGAAGTTTTAAAATGCATTGGAACTCTTTCATTGTTCTCGGAATTCCACTGACGTTTAAAAATGCTTCGGAACTCTTCCATTGTTCTCGGAATTCCGTTGAAGTTTAAAAATGCTTCGAAACTCCTCCATTGTTCTCGGAATTCTGCTGAAGTTTAAAAATGCTTCGGAACTCTTCCATTGTTCTCGGAATTCCGCTGACGTTTAATAATGCTTCGCAACTCTTCCATTGTTCTCGGAATTCCGTTGAAGTTTAAAAATGCTTCGAAACTCTTCCATTGTTCTCGGAATTCTGCTGAAGTTTAAAAATGCTTCGGAACTCTTCCATTGTTCTCGGAATTCCGCTGACGTTTAATAGAGCTTCGGAACTCTTCAATTGTTCTCGGAATTCTGCTGAACTTTTAAAATGCTTTGGAACTCTTCCATTGCTCTCGGAATTCTGCTGAAGTTTAAAAATGCTTCGGAACTCTTCCATTGTTCTCAGAATTCCGCTGACGTTTAAAAATACTTCGGAAATCTTCCATTGTTTTCAAAATTCCGCTGACGTTTAAAAATGCTTCAGAACTCTTCCATTGTTCTCGGAATTCCGCTGATGTTTAAAAATGCTTTGGAACTCTTCCATTGTTCTCAGAATTCCGCTGAAGTTTAAAAATGCTTCGGAACTCTTCCATTGTTCTCAGAATTCCGCTGACGTTTAAAAATGCTTCGGTACTCTTCCATTGTTCTCGGAATTCCGCTGACATATAAAAATGCTTCGGAAATCTTGCATTGTTCTCGGCATTCCGCTGACGTTTAAAAATGCTTCGGTACTCTTCCATTGTTCTCGGAATTCCGCTGACATATAAAAATGCTTCGGAAATCTTGCATTGTTCTCGGCATTCCGCTGACGTTTAAAAATGCTTCGGAACTCTTCAATTGCTCTCGGAATTCTGCTGAACTTTTAAAATGCTTTGGAACTCTTCCATTGCTCTCGGAATTCTGCTGAAGTTTAAAAATGTTTCGGAACTCTTCCATTCTTCTCGGAATTCTGCTGAAGTTTAAAAATGTTTCGGAACTCTTCCATTGTTCTCAGAATTCCGCTGACGTTTAAAAATGCTTCGGTACTCTTCCTTTGTTCTCGGAATTCCGCTGACATATAAAAATGCTTCGGAAATCTTGCATTGTTCTCGGCATTCCGCTGACGTTTAAAAATGCTTCGGAACTCTTCAATTGTTCTCGGAATTCTGCCGAACTTTTAAAATGCTTTGGAACTCTTCCATTGCTCTCGGAATTCTGCTGAAGTTTGAAAATGCTTCAGAACTCTTCCATTGTTCTCGGAATTCTGCTGTAGTTTAAAAATGCTTCGGAACTCTTCCATTGTTCTCAGAATTTCGCTGACGTTTAAAAATGCTTCGGAAATCTTCCATTGTTTTCAAAATTCCGCTGACGTTTAAAAATGCTTCAGAACTATTCCATTGTTCTCAGAATTCTGCTGACGTTTAAAAATGCTTCGGAACTCTTCCATTGTTCTCGGAATTCCGCTGACGTTTAAAAATGCTTCGGTACTCTTCCTTTGTTCTCGGAATTCCGCTGACATATAAAAATGCTTAGGAAATCTTGCATTGTTCTCGGCATTCCGCTGACGTTTAAAAATGCTTCGGAACTCTTCCATTGTTCTCAGAATTCCGCTGACGTTTAAAAATGCTTCGGAAATCTTCCATTGTTTTCAAAATTCCGCTGACGTTTAAAAATGCTTCAGAACTCTTCCATTGTTCTCGGAATTCCGCTGACGTTTAAAAATGCTTTGGAACTCTTCCATTATTCTCGGAATTCTGCTGAAGTTTAAAAATGCTTCGGAACTCTTCCATTGTTCTCAGAATTCCGCTGACGTTTAAAAATGCTTCGGTACTCTTCCATTGTTCTCGGAATTCCGCTGACATATAAAAATGCTTCGGAAATCTTGCATTGTTCTCGGCATTCCGCTGACGTTTAAAAATGCTTCGGAACTCTTCAATTGTTCTCGGAATTCTGCTGAACTTTTAAAATGCTTTGGAACTCTTCCATTGCTCTCGGAATTCTGCTGAAGTTTAAAAATGCTTCAGAACTCTTCCATTGTTTTCGGAATTCTGCTGAAGTTTAAAAATGCTTCGGAACTCTACCATTGTATCAGAATTCCACTGACGTTTAAAAATGCTTCGGAACTCTTCCATTGTTCTCGGAATTCCGCTGACATATAAAAATGCTTCGGAAATCTTGCATTGTTCTTGGCATTCCGCTGACGTTTAAAAATGCTTCGGAACTCTTCAATTGTTCTCGGAATTCTGCTGAACTTTTAAAATGCTTTGGAACTCTTCCATTGCTCTCGGAATTCTGCTGAAGTTTAAAAATGCTTCGGAACTCTTCTATTGTTCTCGGAATTCTGCTGAAGTTTAAAAATGCTTTGGAACTCTTCCATTGTTCTCTGAATTCCGCTGACGTTTAAAAATGCTTCGGTACTCTTCCTTTGTTCTCGGAATTCCGCTGACATATAAAAATGCTTCGGAAATCTTGCATTGTTCTCGGCATTCCGCTGACGTTTAAAAATGCTTCGGAACTCTTCAATTGTTCTCGGAATTCTGCCGAACTTTTAAAATGCTTTGGAACTCTTCCATTGCTCTCGGAATTCTGCTGAAGTTTAAAAATGCTTCAGAACTCTTCCATTGTTCTCGGAATTCTGCTGTAGATTAAAAATGCTTCGGAACTCTTCCATTGTTCTCAGAATTCCGCTGACGTTTAAAAATGCTTCGGAAATCATCCATTGTTTTCAAAATTCCGCTGACGTTTAAAAATGCTTCAGAACTCTTCCATTGTTCTCGGAATTCCGCTGACGTTTTAAAATGCTTCTGTACTCTTCCATTGTTCTCGGAATTCCGCTGACATATAAAAATGCTTCGGAAATCTTGCATTGTTCTCGGCATTCCGCTGACGTTTAAAAATGCTTCGGAACTCTTCCATTGTTCTCAGAATTTCGCTGACGTTTAAAAATGCTTCGGAAATCTTTCATTGTTTTCAAAATTCCGCTGACGTTTAAAAATGCTTCAGAAATCATCCATTGTTCTCGGATTTCCGCTGACATTTAAAAATGCTTTGGAACTCTTCCATTGTTCTCAGAATTCTGCTGACGTTTAAAAATGCTTCGGAACTCTTCCATTGTTCTCGGAATTCTGCTGACGTTTAAAAATGCTTCGGAACTCTTCCATTGTTCTCGCAATTCCGCTGACGTTTAAAAATGCTTCAGAACAGTTCAATTGTTCTTGGAATTCTGCTGAAGTTTTAAAATGCATTGGAACTCTTTCATTGTTCTCGGAATTCCACTGACGTTTAAAAATGCTTCGGAACTCTTCCATTGTTCTCGGAATTCCGTTGAAGTTTAAAAATGCTTCGAAACTCTTCCATTGTTCTCGGAATTCTGCTGAAGTTTAAAAATGCTTCGGAACTCTTCCATTGTTCTCGGAATTCCGCTGACGTTTAATAATGCTTCGCAACTCTTCCATTGTTCTCGGAATTCCGTTGAAGTTTAAAAATGCTTCGAAACTCTTCCATTGTTCTCGGAATTCTGCTGAAGTTTAAAAATGCTTCGGAACTCTTCCATTGTTCTCGGAATTCCGCTGACGTTTAATAATGCTTCGGAACTCTTCAATTGTTCTCGGAATTCTGCTGAATTTTTAAAATGCTTTGGAACTCTTCCATTGCTCTCGGAATTCTGCTGAAGTTTAAAAATGCTTCGGAACTCTTCCATTGTTCTCAGAATTCCGCTGACGTTTAAAAACACTTCGGAAATCTTCCATTGTTTTCAAAATTCCGCTGACGTTTAAAAATGCTTCAGAACTCTTCCATTGTTCTCGGAATTCCGCTGACGTTTAAAAATGCTTTGGAACTCTTCCATTGT
Source organism: Phyllobates terribilis (assembly GCF_046119375.1). Lineage (NCBI taxonomy): Eukaryota > Metazoa > Chordata > Amphibia > Anura > Dendrobatidae > Phyllobates > Phyllobates terribilis. The sequence continues at coordinate 19,719,676 of NW_027362782.1, forward strand.
TCTCAGAATTCCGCTGAAGTTTAAAAATGCTTCGGAACTCTTCCATTGTTCTCAGAATTCCGCTGACGTTTAAAAATGCTTCGGTACTCTTCCATTGTTCTCGGAATTCCGCTGACATATAAAAATGCTTCGGAAATCTTGCATTGTTCTCGGCATTCCGCTGACGTTTAAAAATGCTTCGGTACTCTTCCATTGTTCTCGGAATTCCGCTGACATATAAAAATGCTTCGGAAATCTTGCATTGTTCTCGGCATTCCGCTGACGTTTAAAAATGCTTCGGAACTCTTCAATTGCTCTCGGAATTCTGCTGAACTTTTAAAATGCTTTGGAACTCTTCCATTGCTCTCGGAATTCTGCTGAAGTTTAAAAATGTTTCGGAACTCTTCCATTCTTCTCGGAATTCTGCTGAAGTTTAAAAATGTTTCGGAACTCTTCCATTGTTCTCAGAATTCCGCTGACGTTTAAAAATGCTTCGGTACTCTTCCTTTGTTCTCGGAATTCCGCTGACATTTAAAAATGCTTCAGAACTCTTCCATTGTTCTCGGAATTCTGCTGTAGTTTAAAAATGCTTCGGAACTCTTCCATTGTTCTCAGAATTTCGCTGACGTTTAAAAATGCTTCGGAAATCTTCCATTGTTTTCAAAATTCCGCTGACGTTTAAAAATGCTTCAGAACTATTCCATTGTTCTCAGAATTCTGCTGACGTTTAAAAATGCTTCGGAACCCTTCCATTGTTCTCGGAATTCCGCTGACGTTTAAAAATGCTTCACAACTCTTCCATTGTTCTCGGAATTCCGCTGACGTTTAAAAATGCTTCACAACTCTTTCATTGTTCTCGGAATTCCGCTGACTTTTAAAAATGCTTCGGAAATCTTCCATTGTTTTCAAAATTCCGCTGACGTTTAAAAATGCTTCAGAACTCTTCCATTGTTCTCGGAATTCCGCTGACGTTTAAAAATGCTTTGGAACTCTTCCATTATTCTCGGAATTCTGCTGAAGTTTAAAAATGCTTCGGAACTCTTCCATTGTTCTCAGAATTCCGCTGACGTTTAAAAATGCTTCGGTACTCTTCCATTGTTCTCGGAATTCCGCTGACATATAAAAATGCTTCGGAAATCTTGCATTGTTCTCGGCATTCCGCTGACGTTTAAAAATGCTTCGGAACTCTTCAATTGTTCTCGGAATTCTGCTGAACTTTTAAAATGCTTTGGAACTCTTCCATTGCTCTCGGAATTCTGCTGAAGTTTAAAAATGCTTCAGAACTCTTCCATTGTTTTCGGAATTCTGCTGAAGTTTAAAAATGCATCGGAACTCTTCCATTGTTCTCAGAATTCCACTGACGTTTAAAAATGCTTCGGAACTCTTCCATTGTTCTCGGAATTCCGCTGACATATAAAAATGCTTCGGAAATCTTGCATTGTTCTTGGCATTCCGCTGACGTTTAAAAATGCTTCGGAACTCTTCAATTGTTCTCGGAATTCTGCTGAACTTTTAAAATGCTTTGGAACTCTTCCATTGCTGTCGGAATTCTGCTGAAGTTTAAAAATGCTTCGGAACTCTTCTATTGTTCTCGGAATTCTGCTGAAGTTTAAAAATGCTTTGGAACTCTTCCATTGTTCTCTGAATTCCGCTGACGTTTAAAAATGCTTCGGTACTCTTCCTTTGTTCTCGGAATTCCGCTGACATATAAAAATGCTTCGGAAATCTTGCATTGTTCTCGGCATTCCGCTGACGTTTAAAAATGCTTCTGAACTCTTCAATTGTTCTCGGAATTCTGCTGAACTTTTAAAATGCTTTGGAACTCTTCCATTGCTCTCGGAATTCTGCTGAAGTTTAAAAATGCTTCGGAACTCTTCCATTGTTCTCAGAATTCCGCTGACGTTTAAAAATGGTTCGAAAATCATCCATTGTTTTCAAAATTCCGCTGACGTTTAAAAATGCTTCAGAACTCTTCCATTGTTCTCGGAATTCCGCTGACGTTTTAAAATGCTTCGGTACTCTTCCATTGTTCTCGGAATTCCGCTGACATATAAAAATGCTTCGGAAATCTTGCATTGTTCTCGGCATTCCGCTGACGTTTAAAAATGCTTCTGAACTCTTCAATTGTTCTCGGAATTCTGCTGAACTTTTAAAATGCTTTGGAACTCTTCCATTGCTCTCGGAATTCTGCTGAAGTTTAAAAATGCTTCGGAACTCTTCCATTGTTCTCAGAATTCCGCTGACGTTTAAAAATGGTTCGAAAATCATCCATTGTTTTCAAAATTCCGCTGACGTTTAAAAATGCTTCAGAACTCTTCCATTGTTCTCGGAATTCCGCTGACGTTTTAAAATGCTTCGGTACTCTTCCATTGTTCTCGGAATTCCGCTGACATATAAAAATGCTTCGGAAATCTTGCATTGTTCTCGGCATTCCGCTGACGTTTAAAAATGCTTCGGAACTCTTCCATTGTTCTCAGAATTTCGCTGACGTTTAAAAATGCTTCGGAAATCTTTCATTGTTTTCAAAATTCCGCTGACGTTTAAAAATGCTTCAGAACTCTTCCATTGTTCTCAGAATTCCGCTGACGTTTAAAAATGCTTTGGTACTCTTCCATTGTTCTCGGAATTTCGCTGACATATAAAAATGCTTCGGAAATCTTGCATTGTTCTCGGCATTCCGCTGACGTTTAAAAATGCTTCGGAACTCTTCAATTGTTCTCGGAATTCTGCTGAACTTTTAAAATGCTTTGGAACTCTTCCATTGCTCTCGGTATTCTGCTGAAGTTTAAAAATGCTTCAGAACTCTTACATTGTTCTCGGAATTCTGCTGAAGTTTAAAAATGCTTCGGTACTCTTCCATTGTTCTCGGAATTCCGCTGACATATAAAAATGCTTTGGAAATCTTGCATTGTTCTCGGCATTCCGCTGACGTTTAAAAATGCTTCGGAACTCTTCCATTGTTCTCAGAATTCCGCTGACGTTTAAAAATGCTTCGGAAATCTTCCATTGTTCTCGGCATTCCGCTGACGTTTAAAAATGCTTCAGAACTCTTCAATTGTTCTCGGAATTCTGCTGAACTTTTAAAATGCTTTGGAACTCTTCCATTGCTCTCGGAATTCTGCTGAAGTTTAAAAATGCTTCGGAACTCTTCCATTGTTCTCGGAATTCTGCTGAAGTTTAAAAATGTTTTGGAACTCTTCCATTGTTCTCAGAATTCCGCTGACGTTTAAAAATGCTTCGGAAATCTTCCATTGTTCTCAGAATTCCGCTGACGTTTAAAAATGCTTCGGTACTCTTCCATTGTTCTCGGAATTCCACTGACATATAAAAATGCTTCGGAAATCTTGCATTGTTCTCGGCATTCCGCTGACGTTTAAAAATGCTTCAGAACTCTTCCATTGTTCTCGGAATTCTGCTGAAGTTTAAAAATGCTTCAGAACTCTTACATTGTTCTCGGAATTCTGCTGACGTTTAAAAATGCTTCGGAACTCTTCCAATGTTCTCTGAATTCCGCTGACGTTTAAAAATGCTTCGGTACTCTTCCTTTGTTCTCGGAATTCCGCTGACATATAAAAATGCTTAGGAAATCTTGCATTGTTCTCGGCATTCCGCTGACGTTTAAAAATGCTTCGGAACTCTTCCATTGTTCTCAGAATTCCGCTGACGTTTAAAAATGCTTCGGAAATCTTCCATTGTTTTCAAAATTCCGCTGACGTTTAAAAATGCTTCAGAACTCTTCCATTGTTCTCGGAATTCCGCTGACGTTTAAAAATGCTTTGGAACTCTTCCATTATTCTCGGAATTCTGCTGAAGTTTAAAAATGCTTCGGAACTCTTCCATTGTTCTCAGAATTCCGCTGACGTTTAAAAATGCTTCGGTACTCTTCCATTGTTCTCGGAATTCCGCTGACATATAAAAATGCTTCGGAAATCTTGCATTGTTCTCGGCATTCCGCTGACGTTTAAAAATGCTTCGGAACTCTTCAATTGTTCTCGGAATTCTGCTGAACTTTTAAAATGCTTTGGAACTCTTCCATTGCTCTCGGAATTCTGCTGAAGTTTAAAAATGCTTCAGAACTCTTCCATTGTTCTCGGAATTCTGCTGTAGATTAAAAATGCTTCGGAACTCTTCCATTGTTCTCAGAATTCCGCTGACGTTTAAAAATGCTTCGGAAATCATCCATTGTTTTCAAAATTCCGCTGACGTTTAAAAATGCTTCAGAACTCTTCCATTGTTCTCGGAATTCCGCTGACGTTTTAAAATGCTTCTGTACTCTTCCATTGTTCTCGGAATTCCGCTGACATATAAAAATGCTTCGGAAATCTTGCATTGTTCTCGGCATTCCGCTGACGTTTAAAAATGCTTCGGAACTCTTCCATTGTTCTCAGAATTTCGCTGACGTTTAAAAATGCTTCGGAAATCTTTCATTGTTTTCAAAATTCCGCTGACGTTTAAAAATGCTTCAGAAATCATCCATTGTTCTCGGATTTCCGCTGACATTTAAAAATGCTTTGGAACTCTTCCATTGTTCTCAGAATTCTGCTGACGTTTAAAAATGCTTCGGAACTCTTCCATTGTTCTCGGAATTCTGCTGACGTTTAAAAATGCTTCGGAACTCTTCCATTGTTCTCGCAATTCCGCTGACGTTTAAAAATGCTTCAGAACAGTTCAATTGTTCTTGGAATTCTGCTGAAGTTTTAAAATGCATTGGAACTCTTTCATTGTTCTCGGAATTCCACTGACGTTTAAAAATGCTTCGGAACTCTTCCATTGTTCTCGGAATTCCGTTGAAGTTTAAAAATGCTTCGAAACTCTTCCATTGTTCTCGGAATTCTGCTGAAGTTTAAAAATGCTTCGGAACTCTTCCATTGTTCTCGGAATTCCGCTGACGTTTAATAATGCTTCGCAACTCTTCCATTGTTCTCGGAATTCCGTTGAAGTTTAAAAATGCTTCGAAACTCTTCCATTGTTCTCGGAATTCTGCTGAAGTTTAAAAATGCTTCGGAACTCTTCCATTGTTCTCGGAATTCCGCTGACGTTTAATAATGCTTCGGAACTCTTCAATTGTTCTCGGAATTCTGCTGAATTTTTAAAATGCTTTGGAACTCTTCCATTGCTCTCGGAATTCTGCTGAAGTTTAAAAATGCTTCGGAACTCTTCCATTGTTCTCAGAATTCCGCTGACGTTTAAAAACACTTCGGAAATCTTCCATTGTTTTCAAAATTCCGCTGATGTTTAAAAATGCTTCAGAACTCTTCCATTGTTCTCGGAATTCCGCTGACGTTTAAAAATGCTTTGGAACTCTTCCATTGTTCTCAGAATTCCGCTGAAGTTTAAAAATGCTTCGGTACTCTTCCATTGTTCTCGGAATTCCGCTGACATATAAAAATGCTTCGGAAATCTTGCATTGTTCTCGGCATTCCGCTGACGTTTAAAAATGCTTCGGTACTCTTCCATTGTTCTCGGAATTCCGCTGACATATAAAAATGCTTCGGAAATCTTGCATTGTTCTCGGCATTCCGCTGACGTTTAAAAATGCTTCGGAACTCTTCAATTGCTCTCGGAATTCTGCTGAACTTTTAAAATGCTTTGGAACTCTTCCATTGCTCTCGGAATTCTGCTGAAGTTTAAAAATGTTTCGGAACTCTTCCATTCTTCTCGGAATTCTGCTGAAGTTTAAAAATGTTTCGGAACTCTTCCATTGTTCTCAGAATTCCGCTGACGTTTAAAAATGCTTCGGTACTCTTCCTTTGTTCTCGGAATTCCGCTGACGTTTAAAAATGCTTCAGAACTCTTCCATTGTTCTCGGAATTCTGCTGTAGTTTAAAAATGCTTCGGAACTCTTCCATTGTTCTCAGAATTTCGCTGACGTTTAAAAATGCTTCGGAAATCTTCCATTGTTTTCAAAATTCCGCTGACGTTTAAAAATGCTTCAGAACTATTCCATTGTTCTCAGAATTCTGCTGACGTTTAAAAATGCTTCGGAACCCTTCCATTGTTCTCGGAATTCCGCTGACGTTTAAAAATGCTTCACAACTCTTCCATTGTTCTCGGAATTCCGCTGACGTTTAAAAATGCTTCACAACTCTTTCATTGTTCTCGGAATTCCGCTGACTTTTAAAAATGCTTCGGAAATCTTCCATTGTTTTCAAAATTCCGCTGACGTTTAAAAATGCTTCAGAACTCTTCCATTGTTCTCGGAATTCCGCTGACGTTTAAAAATGCTTTGGAACTCTTCCATTATTCTCGGAATTCTGCTGAAGTTTAAAAATGCTTCGGAACTCTTCCATTGTTCTCAGAATTCCGCTGACGTTTAAAAATGCTTCGGTACTCTTCCATTGTTCTCGGAATTCCGCTGACATATAAAAATGCTTCGGAAATCTTGCATTGTTCTCGGCATTCCGCTGACGTTTAAAAATGCTTCGGAACTCTTCAATTGTTCTCGGAATTCTGCTGAACTTTTAAAATGCTTTGGAACTCTTCCATTGCTCTCGGAATTCTGCTGAAGTTTAAAAATGCTTCAGAACTCTTCCATTGTTTTCGGAATTCTGCTGAAGTTTAAAAATGCTTCGGAACTCTTCCATTGTTCTCAGAATTCCACTGACGTTTAAAAATGCTTCGGAACTCTTCCATTGTTCTCGGAATTCCGCTGACATATAAAAATGCTTCGGAAATCTTGCATTGTTCTTGGCATTCCGCTGACGTTTAAAAATGCTTCGGAACTCTTCAATTGTTCTCGGAATTCTGCTGAACTTTTAAAATGCTTTGGAACTCTTCCATTGCTCTCGGAATTCTGCTGAAGTTTAAAAATGCTTCGGAACTCTTCTATTGTTCTCGGAATTCTGCTGAAGTTTAAAAATGCTTTGGAACTCTTCCATTGTTCTCTGAATTCCGCTGACGTTTAAAAATGCTTCGGTACTCTTCCTTTGTTCTCGGAATTCCGCTGACATATAAAAATGCTTCGGAAATCTTGCATTGTTCTCGGCATTCCGCTGACGTTTAAAAATGCTTCGGAACTCTTCAATTGTTCTCGGAATTCTGCTGAACTTTTAAAATGCTTTGGAACTCTTCCATTGCTCTCGGAATTCTGCTGAAGTTTAAAAATGCTTCGGAACTCTTCTATTGTTCTCGGAATTCTGCTGAAGTTTAAAAATGCTTTGGAACTCTTCCATTGTTCTCTGAATTCCGCTGACGTTTAAAAATGCTTCGGTACTCTTCCTTTGTTCTCGGAATTCCGCTGACATATAAAAATGCTTCGGAAATCTTGCATTGTTCTCGGCATTCCGCTGACGTTTAAAAATGCTTCGGAACTCTTCAATTGTTCTCGGAATTCTGCCGAACTTTTAAAATGCTTTGGAACTCTTCCATTGCTCTCGGAATTCTGCTGAAGTTTAAAAATGCTTCAGAACTCTTCCATTGTTCTCGGAATTCCGCTGACGTTTTAAAATGCTTCTGTACTCTTCCATTGTTCTCGGAATTCCGCTGACATATAAAAATGCTTCGGAAATCTTGCATTGTTCTCGGCATTCCGCTGACGTTTAAAAATGCTTCGGAACTCTTCCATTGTTCTCAGAATTTCGCTGACGTTTAAAAATGCTTCGGAAATCTTTCATTGTTTTCAAAATTCCGCTGACGTTTAAAAATGCTTCAGAAATCATCCATTGTTCTCGGATTTCCGCTGACATTTAAAAATGCTTTGGAACTCTTCCATTGTTCTCAGAATTCTGCTGACGTTTAAAAATGCTTCGGAACTCTTCCATTGTTCTCGGAATTCTGCTGACGTTTAAAAATGCTTCGGAACTCTTCCATTGTTCTCGCAATTCCGCTGACGTTTAAAAATGCTTCAGAACAGTTCAATTGTTCTTGGAATTCTGCTGAAGTTTTAAAATGCATTGGAACTCTTTCATTGTTCTCGGAATTCCACTGACGTTTAAAAATGCTTCGGAACTCTTCCATTGTTCTCGGAATTCCGTTGAAGTTTAAAAATGCTTCGAAACTCTTCCATTGTTCTCGGAATTCTGCTGAAGTTTAAAAATGCTTCGGAACTCTTCCATTGTTCTCGGAATTCCGCTGACGTTTAATAATGCTTCGCAACTCTTCCATTGTTCTCGGAATTCCGTTGAAGTTTAAAAATGCTTCGAAACTCTTCCATTGTTCTCGGAATTCTGCTGAAGTTTAAAAATGCTTCGGAACTCTTCCATTGTTCTCGGAATTCCGCTGACGTTTAATAATGCTTCGGAACTCTTCAATTGTTCTCGGAATTCTGCTGAATTTTTAAAATGCTTTGGAACTCTTCCATTGCTCTCGGAATTCTGCTGAAGTTTAAAAATGCTTCGGAACTCTTCCATTGTTCTCAGAATTCCGCTGACGTTTAAAAACACTTCGGAAATCTTCCATTGTTTTCAAAATTCCGCTGACGTTTAAAAATGCTTCAGAACTCTTCCATTGTTCTCGGAATTCCGCTGACGTTTAAAAATGCTTTGGAACTCTTCCATTGTTCTCAGAATTCCGCTGAAGTTTAAAAATGCTTCGGAACTCTTCCATTGTTCTCAGAATTCCGCTGACGTTTAAAAATGCTTCGGTACTCTTCCATTGTTCTCGGAATTCCGCTGACACATAAAAATGCTTCGGAAATCTTGCATTGTTCTCGGCATTCCGCTGACGTTTAAAAATGGTTCGGTACTCTTCCATTGTTCTCGGAATTCCGCTGACATATAAAAATGCTTCGGAAATCTTGCATTGTTCTCGGCATTCCGCTGACGTTTAAAAATGCTTCGGAACTCTTCAATTGCTCTCGGAATTCTGCTGAACTTTTAAAATGCTTTGGAACTCTTCCATTGCTCTCGGAATTCTGCTGAAGTTTAAAAATGTTTCGGAACTCTTCCATTCTTCTCGGAATTCTGCTGAAGTTTAAAAATGTTTCGGAACTCTTCCATTGTTCTCAGAATTCCGCTGACGTTTAAAAATGCTTCGGTACTCTTCCTTTGTTCTCGGAATTCCGCTGACATTTAAAAATGCTTCAGAACTCTTCCATTGTTCTCGGAATTCTGCTGTAGTTTAAAAATGCTTCGGAACTCTTCCATTGTTCTCAGAATTTCGCTGACGTTTAAAAATGCTTCGGAAATCTTCCATTGTTTTCAAAATTCCGCTGACGTTTAAAAATGCTTCAGAACTATTCCATTGTTCTCAGAATTCTGCTGACGTTTAAAAATGCTTCGGAACCCTTCCATTGTTCTCGGAATTCCGCTGACGTTTAAAAATGCTTCACAACTCTTCCATTGTTCTCGGAATTCCGCTGACGTTTAAAAATGCTTCACAACTCTTTCATTGTTCTCGGAATTCCGCTGACTTTTAAAAATGCTTCGGAAATCTTCCATTGTTTTCAAAATTCCGCTGACGTTTAAAAATGCTTCAGAACTCTTCCATTGTTCTCGGAATTCCGCTGACGTTTAAAAATGCTTTGGAACTCTTCCATTATTCTCGGAATTCTGCTGAAGTTTAAAAATGCTTCGGAACTCTTCCATTGTTCTCAGAATTCCGCTGACGTTTAAAAATGCTTCGGTACTCTTCCATTGTTCTCGGAATTCCGCTGACATATAAAAATGCTTCGGAAATCTTGCATTGTTCTCGGCATTCCGCTGACGTTTAAAAATGCTTCGGAACTCTTCAATTGTTCTCGGAATTCTGCTGAACTTTTAAAATGCTTTGGAACTCTTCCATTGCTCTCGGAATTCTGCTGAAGTTTAAAAATGCTTCAGAACTCTTCCATTGTTTTCGGAATTCTGCTGAAGTTTAAAAATGCATCGGAACTCTTCCATTGTTCTCAGAATTCCACTGACGTTTAAAAATGCTTCGGAACTCTTCCATTGTTCTCGGAATTCCGCTGACATATAAAAATGCTTCGGAAATCTTGCATTGTTCTTGGCATTCCGCTGACGTTTAAAAATGCTTCGGAACTCTTCAATTGTTCTCGGAATTCTGCTGAACTTTTAAAATGCTTTGGAACTCTTCCATTGCTGTCGGAATTCTGCTGAAGTTTAAAAATGCTTCGGAACTCTTCTATTGTTCTCGGAATTCTGCTGAAGTTTAAAAATGCTTTGGAACTCTTCCATTGTTCTCTGAATTCCGCTGACGTTTAAAAATGCTTCGGTACTCTTCCTTTGTTCTCGGAATTCCGCTGACATATAAAAATGCTTCGGAAATCTTGCATTGTTCTCGGCATTCCGCTGACGTTTAAAAATGCTTCTGAACTCTTCAATTGTTCTCGGAATTCTGCTGAACTTTTAAAATGCTTTGGAACTCTTCCATTGCTCTCGGAATTCTGCTGAAGTTTAAAAATGCTTCGGAACTCTTCTATTGTTCTCGGAATTCTGCTGAAGTTTAAAAATGCTTTGGAACTCTTCCATTGTTCTCTGAATTCCGCTGACGTTTAAAAATGCTTCGGTACTCTTCCTTTGTTCTCGGAATTCCGCTGACATATAAAAATGCTTCGGAAATCTTGCATTGTTCTCGGCATTCCGCTGACGTTTAAAAATGCTTCGGAACTCTTCAATTGTTCTCGGAATTCTGCCGAACTTTTAAAATGCTTTGGAACTCTTCCATTGCTCTCGGAATTCTGCTGAAGTTTAAAAATGCTTCAGAACTCTTCCATTGTTCTCGGAATTCTGCTGTAGTTTAAAAATGCTTCGGAACTCTTCCATTGTTCTCAGAATTCCGCTGACGTTTAAAAATGGTTCGAAAATCATCCATTGTTTTCAAAATTCCGCTGACGTTTAAAAATGCTTCAGAACTCTTCCATTGTTCTCGGAATTCCGCTGACGTTTTAAAATGCTTCGGTACTCTTCCATTGTTCTCGGAATTCCGCTGACATATAAAAATGCTTCGGAAATCTTGCATTGTTCTCGGCATTCCGCTGACGTTTAAAAATGCTTCGGAACTCTTCCATTGTTCTCAGAATTTCGCTGACGTTTAAAAATGCTTCGGAAATCTTTCATTGTTTTCAAAATTCCGCTGACGTTTAAAAATGCTTCAGAACTCTTCCATTGTTCTCAGAATTCCGCTGACGTTTAAAAATGCTTTGGTACTCTTCCATTGTTCTCGGAATTTCGCTGACATATAAAAATGCTTCGGAAATCTTGCATTGTTCTCGGCATTCCGCTGACGTTTAAAAATGCTTCGGAACTCTTCAATTGTTCTCGGAATTCTGCTGAACTTTTAAAATGCTTTGGAACTCTTCCATTGCTCTCGGTATTCTGCTGAAGTTTAAAAATGCTTCAGAACTCTTACATTGTTCTCGGAATTCTGCTGAAGTTTAAAAATGCTTCGGTACTCTTCCATTGTTCTCGGAATTCCGCTGACATATAAAAATGCTTTGGAAATCTTGCATTGTTCTCGGCATTCCGCTGACGTTTAAAAATGCTTCGGAACTCTTCCATTGTTCTCAGAATTCCGCTGACGTTTAAAAATGCTTCGGAAATCTTCCATTGTTCTCGGCATTCCGCTGACGTTTAAAAATGCTTCAGAACTCTTCAATTGTTCTCGGAATTCTGCTGAACTTTTAAAATGCTTTGGAACTCTTCCATTGCTCTCGGAATTCTGCTGAAGTTTAAAAATGCTTCGGAACTCTTCCATTGTTCTCGGAATTCTGCTGAAGTTTAAAAATGTTTTGGAACTCTTCCATTGTTCTCAGAATTCCGCTGACGTTTAAAAATGCTTCGGAAATCTTCCATTGTTCTCAGAATTCCGCTGACGTTTAAAAATGCTTCGGTACTCTTCCATTGTTCTCGGAATTCCACTGACATATAAAAATGCTTCGGAAATCTTGCATTGTTCTCGGCATTCCGCTGACGTTTAAAAATGCTTCGGAACTCTTCAATTGTTCTCGGAATTCTGCTGAACTTTTAAAATGCTTTGGAACTCTTCCATTGCTCTCGGAATTCTGCTGAAGTTTAAAAATGCTTCGGAACTCTTCCATTGTTCTCGGAATTCTGCTGAAGTTTAAAAATGTTTTGGAACTCTTCCATTGTTCTCAGAATTCCGCTGACGTTTAAAAATGCTTCGGAAATCTTCCATTGTTTTCAAAATTCCGCTGACATATAAAAATGCTTCGGAAATGTTGCATTGTTCTCGGCATTCCGCTGACGTTTAAAAATGCTTCAGATTTCTTCAATTGTTCTCGGAATTCTGCTGAACTTTTAAAATGCTTTGGAACTCTTCCATTGCTCTCGGAATTCTGCTGAAGTTTAAAAATGTTTCGGAACTCTTCCATTGTTCTCGGAATTCTGCTGAAGTTTAAAAATGCTTCGGAACTCTTCCATTGTTCTCAGAATTCCGCTAACGTTTAAAAATGCTTCGGAAATCTTCCATTGTTTTCAAAATTCCGCTGACGTTTAAAAATGCTTCAGAACTCTTCCATTGTTCTCGGAATTCCGCTGACATATAAAAATGCTTTGGAAATCTTGCATTGTTCTCGGCATTCCGCTGACGTTTAAAAATGCTTCGGAACTCTTCAATTGTTCTCGGAATTCTGCTGAACTTTTAAAATGCTTTGGAACTCTTCCATTGCTCTCGGAATTCTGCTGAAGTTTAAAAATGCTTCGGAACTCTTCCATTGTTCTCGGAATTCTGCTGAAGTTTAAAAATGTTTTGGAACTCTTCCATTGTTCTCAGAATTCCACTGACGTTTAAAAATGCTTCGGAAATCATCCATTGTTTTCAAAATTCCGCTGACATATAAAAATGCTTCGGAAATCTTGCATTGTTCTCGGCATTCCGCTGACGTTTAAAAATGCTTCAGAATTCTTCATTTGTTCTCGGAATTCTGCTGAACTTTTAAAATGCTTTGGAACTCTTCCATTGCTCTCGGAATTCTGCTGAAGTTTAAAAATGTTTCGGAACTCTTCCATTGTTCTCGGAATTCTGCTGAAGTTTAAAAATGCTTCGGAACTCTTCCATTGTTGTCAAAATTCCGTTGAAGTTTAAAAATGCTTCAAAACTCTTCCATTGTTCTCGGAATTCTGCTGAAGTTTAAAAATGCTTCAGAACTCTTCCATTGTTCTCAGAATTCCGCTAACGTTTAAAAATGCTTCGGAAATCTTCCATTGTTTTCAAAATTCCGCTGACGTATAAAAATGCTTCGGAACTCTTCCATTGTTCTCGGAATTCCGCTGACGTTTAATAATGCTTCGGAACTCTTCAATTGTTCTCGGAATTCTGCTGAACTTTTAAAATGCTTTGGAACTCTTCCATTGCTCTCGGAATTCTGCTGAAGTTTAAAAATGCTTCGGAACTCTTCCATTGTTCTCAGAATTCCGCTGACGTTTAAAAATACTTCGGAAATCTTCCATTGTTTTCAAAATTCCGCTGACGTTTAAAAATGCTTCAGAACTCTTCCATTGTTCTCAGAATTTCGCTGACGTTTAAAAATGCTTCGGAAATCTTTCATTGTTTTCAAAATTCCGCTGACGTTTAAAAATGCTTCAGAACTCTTCCATTGTTCTCAGAATTCCGCTGACGTTTAAAAATGCTTTGGTACTCTTCCATTGTTCTCGGAATTTCGCTGACATATAAAAATGCTTCGGAAATCTTGCATTGTTCTCGGCATTCCGCTGACGTTTAAAAATGCTTCGGAACTCTTCAATTGTTCTCGGAATTCTGCTGAACTTTTAAAATGCTTTGGAACTCTTCCATTGCTCTCGGTATTCTGCTGAAGTTTAAAAATGCTTCAGAACTCTTACATTGTTCTCGGAATTCTGCTGAAGTTTAAAAATGCTTCGGTACTCTTCCATTGTTCTCGGAATTCCGCTGACATATAAAAATGCTTTGGAAATCTTGCATTGTTCTCGGCATTCCGCTGACGTTTAAAAATGCTTCGGAACACTTCCATTGTTCTCAGAATTCCGCTGACGTTTAAAAATGCTTCGGAAATCTTCCATTGTTCTCGGCATTCCGCTGACGTTTAAAAATGCTTCAGAACTCTTCAATTGTTCTCGGAATTCTGCTGAACTTTTAAAATGCTTTGGAACTCTTCCATTGCTCTCGGAATTCTGCTGAAGTTTAAAAATGCTTCGGAACTCTTCCATTGTTCTCGGAATTCTGCTGAAGTTTAAAAATGTTTTGGAACTCTTCCATTGTTCTCAGAATTCCGCTGACGTTTAAAAATGCTTCGGAAATCTTCCATTGTTCTCAGAATTCCGCTGACGTTTAAAAATGCTTCGGTACTCTTCCATTGTTCTCGGAATTCCACTGACATATAAAAATGCTTCGGAAATCTTGCATTGTTCTCGGCATTCCGCTGACGTTTAAAAATGCTTCGGAACTCTTCAATTGTTCTCGGAATTCTGCTGAACTTTTAAAATGCTTTGGAACTCTTCCATTGCTCTCGGAATTCTGCTGAAGTTTAAAAATGCTTCGGAACTCTTCCATTGTTCTCGGAATTCTGCTGAAGTTTAAAAATGTTTTGGAACTCTTCCATTGTTCTCAGAATTCCGCTGACGTTTAAAAATGCTTCGGAAATCTTCCATTGTTTTCAAAATTCCGCTGACATATAAAAATGCTTCGGAAATCTTGCATTGTTCTCGGCATTCCGCTGACGTTTAAAAATGCTTCAGAATTCTTCATTTGTTCTCGGAATTCTGCTGAACTTTTAAAATGCTTTGGAACTCTTCCATTGCTCTCGGAATTCTGCTGAAGTTTAAAAATGTTTCGGAACTCTTCCATTGTTCTCGGAATTCTGCTGAAGTTTAAAAATGCTTCGGAACTCTTCCATTGTTGTCAAAATTCCGTTGAAGTTTAAAAATGCTTCAAAACTCTTCCATTGTTCTCGGAATTCTGCTGAAGTTTAAAAATGCTTCGGAACTCTTCCATTGTTCTCAGAATTCCGCTAACGTTTAAAAATGCTTCGGAAATCTTCCATTGTTTTCAAAATTCCGCTGACGTTTAAAAATGCTTCGGAACTCTTCCATTGTTCTCGGAATTCCGCTGACGTTTAATAATGCTTCGCAACTCTTCCATTGTTATCGGAATTCCATTGAAGTTTAAAAATGCTTCGAAACTCTTCCATTGTTCTCGGAATTCTGCTGAAGTTTAAAAATGCTTCGGAACTCTTCCATTGTTCTCGGAATTCCGCTGACGTTTAATAATGCTTCGGAACTCTTCAATTGTTCTCGGAATTCTGCTGAACTTTTAAAATGCTTTGGAACTCTTCCATTGCTCTCGGAATTCTGCTGAAGTTTAAAAATGCTTCGGAACTCTTCCATTGTTCTCAGAATTCCGCTGACGTTTAAAAATACTTCGGAAATCTTCCATTGTTTTCAAAATTCCGCTGACGTTTAAAAATGCTTCAGAACTCTTCCATTGTTCTCGGAATTCCGCTGACGTTTAAAAATGCTTTGGAACTCTTCCATTGTTCTCAGAATTCCGCTGAAGTTTAAAAATGCTTCGGAACTCTTCCATTGTTCTCAGAATTCCGCTGACGTTTAAAAATGCTTCGGTACTCTTCCATTGTTCTCGGAATTCCGCTGACATATAAAAATGCTTCGGAAATCTTGCATTGTTCTCGGCATTCCGCTGACGTTTAAAAATGCTTCGGTACTCTTCCATTGTTCTCGGAATTCCGCTGACATATAAAAATGCTTCGGAAATCTTGCATTGTTCTCGGCATTCCGCTTACGTTTAAAAATGCTTCGGAACTCTTCAATTGCTCTCGGAATTCTGCTGAACTTTTAAAATGCTTTGGAACTCTTCCATTGCTCTCGGAATTCTGCTGAAGTTTAAAAATTTTTCGGAACTCTTCCATTCTTCTCGGAATTCTGCTGAAGTTTAAAAATGTTTCGGAACTCTTCCATTGTTCTCAGAATTCCGCTGACGTTTAAAAATGCTTCGGTACTCTTCCTTTGTTCTCGGAATTCCGCTGACATATAAAAATGCTTCGGAAATCTTGCATTGTTCTCGGTATTCCGCTGACGTTTAAAAATGCTTCGGAACTCTTCAATTGTTCTCGGAATTCTGCCGAACTTTTAAAATGCTTTGGAACTCTTCCATTGCTCTCGGAATTCTGCTGAAGTTTGAAAATGCTTCAGAACTCTTCCATTGTTCTCGGAATTCTGCTGTAGTTTAAAAATGCTTCGGAACTCTTCCATTGTTCTCAGAATTTCGCTGACGTTTAAAAATGCTTCGGAAATCTTCCATTGTTTTCAAAATTCCGCTGACTTTTAAAAATGCTTCAGAACTATTCCATTGTTCTCAGAATTCTGCTGACGTTTAAAAATGCTTCGGAACTCTTCCATTGTTCTCGGAATTCCGCTGACGTTTAAAAATGCTTCACAACTCTTCCATTATTCTCGGAATTCCGCTGACTTTTAAAAATGCTTCGGAAATCTTCCATTGTTTTCAAAATTCCGCTGACGCTTAAAAATGCTTCAGAACTCTTCCATTGTTCTCGGAATTCTGCTGACGTTTAAAAATGCTTCGGAACTCTTCCATTGTTCTCTGAATTCCGCTGACGTTTAAAAATGCTTCGGTACTCTTCCTTTGTTCTCGGAATTCCGCTGACATATAAAAATGCTTAGGAAATCTTGCATTGTTTTCGGCATTCCGCTGATGTTTAAAAATGCTTCGGAACTCTTCCATTTTTCTCAGAATTCCGCTGACGTTTAAAAATGCTTCGGAAATCTTCCATTGTTTTCAAAATTCCGCTGACGTTTAAAAATGCTTCAGAACTCTTCCATTGTTCTCGGAATTCCGCTGACGTTTAAAAATGCTTTGGAACTCTTCCATTATTCTCGGAATTCTGCTGAAGTTTAAAAATGCTTCGGAACTCTTCCATTGTTCTCAGAATTCCGCTGACGTTTAAAATTGCTTCGGTACTCTTCCATTGTTCTCGGAATTCCGCTGACATATAAAAATGCTTCGGAAATCTTGCATTGTTCTCGGCATTCCGCTGACGTTTAAAAATGCTTCGGAACTCTTCAATTGTTCTCGGAATTCTGATGAACTTTTAAAATGCTTTGGAACTCTTCCATTGCTCTCGGAATTCTGCTGAAGTTTAAAAATGCTTCAGAACTCTTCCATTGTTTTCGGAATTCTGCTGAAGTTTAAAAATGCTTCGGAACTCTTCCATTGTTCTCAGAATTCCACTGACGTTTAAAAATGCTTCGGAAATCTTCCATTGTTCTCGGAATTCCGCTGACGTTTAATAATGCTTCGCAACTTTTTCATTGTTCTCGGAATTCCGCTGACGGTTAAAAATGCTTCAGAACTCTTCCATTGTTCTCGGAATTCCGATGACGTTTAATAATGCTTCGCAACTCTTTCATTGTTCTCGGAATTCTGCTGAAGTTTAAAAATGCTTCGGAACTCTTCCATTGTTCTCAGAATTCCGCTGACATATAAAAATGCTTTGAAAATCTTGCATTGTTCTCGGCATTCCGCTGACGTTTAAAAATGCTTCGGAACTCTTCAATTGTTCTCGGAATTCTGTTGAACTTTTAAAATGCTTTGGAACTCTTCCATTGCTCTCGGAATTCTGCTGAAGTTTAAAAATGCTTCAGAACTCTTACATTGTTCTCGGAATTCCGCTGACGTTTAATAATGCTTCGCAACTCTTTCATTGTTCTCGGAAGTCCGCTGATGTTTAAAAATGCTTCGGAACTCTTCAATTGTTCTCGGAATTCTGCTGACATTTAAAAATGCTTCGGAACTCTTCAATTGTTCTCGGAATTCTGCTGAAGTTTAAAAATGCTTCGGAACTCTTCCATTGTTCTCGGAATTCTGCAGAAGTTTAAAAATGTTTTGGAACTCTTCCATTGTTCTCAGAATTCCGCTGACGTTTAAAAATGCTTCGGAAATCTTCCATTGTTTTCAAAATTCCGCTGACATATAAAAATGCTTCGGAAATCTTGCATTGTTCTCGGCATTCCGCTGACGTTTAAAAATGCTTCAGAATTCTTCAATTGTTCTCGGAATTCTGCTGAACTTTTAAAATGCTTTGGAACTCTTCCATTGCTCTCGGAATTCTGCTGAAGTTTAAAAATGCTTCGGAACTCTTCCATTGTTCTCGGAATTCTGCTGAAGTTTAAAAATGCTTTGGAACTCTTCCATTGTTCTCGGAATTCCGTTGAAGTTTAAAAATGCTTCGAAACTCTTCCATTGTTCTCGGAATTCTGCTGAAGTTTAAAAATGCTTCGGAACTCTTCCATTGTTCTCAGAATTCCGCTAACGTTTAAAAATGCTTCGGAAATCTTCCATTGTTTTCAAAATTCCGCTGACGCTTAAAAATGCTTCAGAACTCTTCCATTGTTCTCGGAATTCCGCTGACGTTTAATAATGCTTCGCAACTCTTTCATTGTACTCGGAATTCCGCTAACGTTTAAAAATGCTTCGGAACTCTTCCATTGTTCTCGGAATTCCGTTGAAGTTTAAAAATGCTTCAAAACTCTTCCATTGTTCTGGGAATTCTGCTGAAGTTTAAAAATGCTTCAGAACTCTTCCATTGTTCTCGGAATTCCGCTGACGTTTAATAATCCTTCGCAACTCTTTCATTGTTCTCGGAATATCGCTGATGTTTAAAAATGCTTCAGAACTCTTCCATTGTTCTCAGAATTCTGTTGAAGTTTAAAAATGCTTCTAAACTCTTCAATTGTTCTCGGAATTCTGCTGAACTTTTAAAATGCTTTGGAACTCTTCCATTGCTCTCGCAATTCTGCTGACGTTTAAAAATGCTTCGGAACTCTTCCATTGTTCTCGGAATTCTGCTGACGTTTAAAAATGCTTCGGAACTCTTCCATTGTTCTCGGAATTCCGCTGACGTTTAAAAATGCTTCACAACTCTTCCATTGTTCTCGGAATTCCGCTGACTTTTAAAAATACTTCGAAACTATTCCATTGTTCTCCAAATTCCGCTGAAGTTTAAAAATGCTTCGGAACCCTTCCATTGTTCTCGGAATTCTGCTGAAGTTTAAAAATGCTTCGGAACTCTTCCATTGTTCTCAGAATTCTGCTGACGTTTAAAAATGCTTCGGAACTCTTCCATTGTTCTCGTAATTCCGCTGAAGTTTAAAAATGCTTCGGACCTCTTCCATTGTTCTAGGAATTCTGCTGAAGTCTAAAAATTCATCTGAACTCTTCCATTATTCTCGGAATTCGTGTGAATTTTAAAAATGCTTCGGAACTCTTCTATTGTTCTCGGAATTCCGCTGAAGTTTAAAAATGCTTCGGAACTCTTCCATTGCTCTCGGAATTCTGCTGAAGTTTAAAAATGCTTCAGAACTCTTCCATTGTTCTCGGAATTCTGCTGTAGATTAAAAATGCTTCGGAACTCTTCCATTGTTCTCAGAATTCCGCTGACGTTTAAAAATGCTTCGGAAATCATCCATTGTTTTCAAAATTCCGCTGACGTTTAAAAATGCTTCAGAACTCTTCCATTGTTCTCAGAATTCCGCTGACGTTTAAAAATGCTTCGGTACTCTTCCATTGTTCTCGGCATTCCGCTGACGTTTAAAAATGCTTCGGAACTCTTCAATTGTTCTCGGAATTCTGCTGAACTTTTAAAATGCTTTGGAACTCTTCCATTGCTCTCGGTATTCTGCTGAAGTTTAAAAATGCTTCAGAACTCTTACATTGTTCTCGGAATTCTGCTGAAGTTTAAAAATGCTTCGGTACTCTTCCATTGTTCTCGGAATTCCGCTGACATTTAAAAATGCTTCAAAACTCTTCCATTGTTCTCGGAATTCTGCTGAAGTTTAAAAATGCTTCAGAACTCTTCCATTGTTCTCAGAATTCCGCTAACGTTTAAAAATGCTTCGGAAATCTTCCATTGTTTTCAAAATTCCGCTGACGTTTAAAAATGCTTCGGAACTCTTCAATTGTTCTCGGAATTCTGCCGAACTTTTAAAATGCTTTGGAACTCTTCCATTGCTCTCGGAATTCTGCTGAAGTTTGAAAATGCTTCAGAACTCTTCCATTGTTCTCGGAATTCTGCTGTAGTTTAAAAATGCTTCGGAACTCTTCCATTGTTCTCAGAATTTCACTGACGTTTAAAAATGCTTCGGAAATCTTCCATTGTTTTCAAAATTCCGCTGACGTTTAAAAATGCTTCAGAACTATTCCATTGTTCTCAGAATTCTGCTGACGTTTAAAAATGCTTCGGAACCCTTCCATTGTTCTCGGAATTCCGCTGACGTTTAAAAATGCTTCACAACTCTTTCATTGTTCTCGGAATTCCGCTGACTTTTAAAAATGCTTCGGAAATCTTCCATTGTTTTCAAAATTCCGCTGACGTTTAAAAATGCTTCAGAACTCTTCCATTGTTCTCGGAATTCCGCTGACGTTTAAAAATGCTTTGGAACTCTTCCATTATTCTCCGAATTCTGCTCAAGTTTAAAAATGCTTCGGAACTCTTCCATTGTTCTCAGAATTCCGCTGACGTTTAAAAATGCTTCGGTACTCTTCCATTGTTCTCGGAATTCCGCTGACATATAAAAATGCTTCGGAAATCTTGCATTGTTCTCGGCATTCCGCTGACGTTTAAAAATGCTTCGGAACTCTTCAATTGTTCTCGGAATTCTGCTGAACTTTTAAAATGCTTTGGAACTCTTCCATTGCTCTCGGAATTCTGCTGAAGTTTAAAAATGCTTCAGAACTCTTCCATTGTTTTCGGAATTCTGCTGAAGTTTAAAAATGCTTCGGAACTCTTCCATTGTTCTCAGAATTCCACTGACGTTTAAAAATGCTTCGGAACTCTTCCATTGTTCTCGGAATTCCGCTGACATATAAAAATGCTTCGGAAATCTTGCATTGTTCTTGGCATTCCGCTGACGTTTAAAAATGCTTCGGAACTCTTCCATTGTTCTCGGAATTCCGTTGAATTTTAAAAATGCTTCGAAACTCTTCCATTGTTCTCGGAATTCCACTGACGTTTAAAAATGCTTCGGAACTCTTCCATTGTTCTCGGAATTCCGTTGAAGTTTAAAAATGCTTCGAAACTCTTCCATTGTTCTCGGAATTCTGCTGAAGTTTAAAAATGCTTCGGAACTCTTCCATTGTTCTCGGAATTCCGCTGACGGTTAATAATCCTTCGCAACTCTTTCATTGTTCTCGGAATATCGCTGATGTTTAAAAATGCTTCAGAACTCTTCCATTGTTCTCAGAATTCTGTTGAAGTTTAAAAATGCTTCTAAACTCTTCAATTGTTCTCGGAATTCTGCTGAACTTTTAAAATGCTTTGGAACTCTTCCATTGCTCTCGCAATTCTGCTGACGTTTAAAAATGCTTCGGAACTCTTCCATTGTTCTCGGAATTCTGCTGACGTTTAAAAATGCTTCGGAACTCTTCCATTGTTCTCGGAATTCCGCTGACGTTTAAAAATGCTTCACAACTCTTCCATTGTTCTCGGAATTCCGCTGACTTTTAAAAATACTTCGAAACTATTCCATTGTTCTCCAAATTCCGCTGAAGTTTAAAAATGCTTCGGAACCCTTCCATTGTTCTCGGAATTCTGCTGAAGTTTAAAAATGCTTCGGAACTCTTCCATTGTTCTCAGAATTCTGCTGACGTTTAAAAATGCTTCGGAACTCTTCCATTGTTCTCGTAATTCCGCTGAAGTTTAAAAATGCTTCGGACCTCTTCCATTGTTCTAGGAATTCTGCTGAAGTCTAAAAATTCATCTGAACTCTTCCATTATTCTCGGAATTCGTGTGAATTTTAAAAATGCTTCGGAACTCTTCTATTGTTCTCGGAATTCCGCTGAAGTTTAAAAATGCTTAAAATCTCTTACATTGTTCTCGGAATTCCGCTGAAGTTTAAAAATGCTTCGGAACTCTTCCATTGCTCTCGGAATTCTGCTGAAGTTTAAAAATGCTTCAGAACTCTTCCATTGTTCTCGGAATTCTGCTGTAGATTAAAAATGCTTCGGAACTCTTCCATTGTTCTCAGAATTCCGCTGACGTTTAAAAATGCTTCGGAAATCATCCATTGTTTTCAAAATTCCGCTGACGTTTAAAAATGCTTCAGAGCTCTTCCATTGTTCTCAGAATTCCGCTGACGTTTAAAAATGCTTCGGTACTCTTCCATTGTTCTCGGCATTCCGCTGACGTTTAAAAATGCTTCGGAACTCTTCAATTGTTCTCGGAATTCTGCTGAACTTTTAAAATGCTTTGGAACTCTTCCATTGCTCTCGGTATTCTGCTGAAGTTTAAAAATGCTTCAGAACTCTTACATTGTTCTCGGAATTCTGCTGAAGTTTAAAAATGCTTCGGTACTCTTCCATTGTTCTCGGAATTCCGCTGACATTTAAAAATGCTTCAAAACTCTTCCATTGTTCTCGGAATTCTGCTGAAGTTTAAAAATGCTTCAGAACTCTTCCATTGTTCTCAGAATTCCGCTAACGTTTAAAAATGCTTCGGAAATCTTCCATTGTTTTCAAAATTCCGCTGACGTTTAAAAATGCTTCGGAACTCTTCAATTGTTCTCGGAATTCTGCCGAACTTTTAAAATGCTTTGGAACTCTTCCATTGCTCTCGGAATTCTGCTGAAGTTTGAAAATGCTTCAGAACTCTTCCATTGTTCTCGGAATTCTGCTGTAGTTTAAAAATGCTTCGGAACTCTTCCATTGTTCTCAGAATTTCACTGACGTTTAAAAATGCTTCGGAAATCTTCCATTGTTTTCAAAATTCCGCTGACGTTTAAAAATGCTTCAGAACTATTCCATTGTTCTCAGAATTCTGCTGACGTTTAAAAATGCTTCGGAACCCTTCCATTGTTCTCGGAATTCCACTGACGTTTAAAAATGCTTCAGAACTCTTCCATTGTTCTCGGAATTCCGCTGACGTTTAAAAATGCTTTGGAACTCTTCCATTATTCTCGGAATTCTGCTGAAGTTTAAAAATGCTTCGGAACTCTTCCATTGTTCTCAGAATTCCGCTGACGTTTAAAAATGCTTCGGTACTCTTCCATTGTTCTCGGAATTCCGCTGACATATAAAAATGCTTCGGAAATCTTGCATTGTTCTCGGCATTCCGCTGACGTTTAAAAATGCTTCGGAACTCTTCAATTGTTCTCGGAATTCTGCTGAACTTTTAAAATGCTTTGGAACTCTTCCATTGCTCTCGGAATTCTGCTGAAGTTTAAAAATGCTTCAGAACTCTTCCATTGTTTTCGGAATTCTGCTGAAGTTTAAAAATGCTTCGGAACTCTTCCATTGTTCTCAGAATTCCACTGACGTTTAAAAATGCTTCGGAACTCTTCCATTGTTCTCGGAATTCCGCTGACATATAAAAATGCTTCGGAAATCTTGCATTGTTCTTGGCATTCCGCTGACGTTTAAAAATGCTTCGGAACTCTTCAATTGTTCTCGGAATTCTGCTGAACTTTTAAAATGCTTTGGAACTCTTCCATTGTTCTCGCAATTCCGCTGACGTTTAAAAATGCTTCAGAACAGTTCAATTGTTCTTGGAATTCTGCTGAAGTTTTAAAATGCATTGGAACTCTTTCATTGTTCTCGGAATTCCACTGACGTTTAAAAATGCTTCGGAACTCTTCCATTGTTCTCGGAATTCCGTTGAAGTTTAAAAATGCTTCGAAACTCTTCCATTGTTCTCGGAATTCTGCTGAAGTTTAAAAATGCTTCGGAACTCTTCCATTGTTCTCGGAATTCCGCTGACGTTTAATAATGCTTCGCAACTCTTCCATTGTTCTCGGAATTCCGTTGAAGTTTAAAAATGCTTCGAAACTCTTCCATTGTTCTCGGAATTCTGCTGAAGTTTAAAAATGCTTCGGAACTCTTCCATTGTTCTCGGAATTCCGCTGACGTTTAATAATGCTTCGGAACTCTTCAATTGTTCTCGGAATTCTGCTGAATTTTTAAAATGCTTTGGAACTCTTCCATTGCTCTCGGAATTCTGCTGAAGCTTAAAAATGCTTCGGAACTCTTCCATTGTTCTCAGAATTCCGCTGACATTTAAAAATGCTTCGGTACTCTTCCATTGTTCTCGGAATTCCGCTGACATATAAAAATGCTTCGGAAATCTTGCATTGTTCTCGGCATTCCGCTGACGTTTAAAAATGCTTCGGTACTCTTCCATTGTTCTCGGAATTCCGCTGACATATAAAAATGCTTCGGAAATCTTGCATTGTTCTCGGCATTCCGCTGACGTTTAAAAATGCTTCGGAACTCTTCAATTGCTCTCGGAATTCTGCTGAACTTTTAAAATGCTTTGGAACTCTTCCATTGCTCTCGGAATTCTGCTGAAGTTTAAAAATGTTTCGGAACTCTTCCATTCTTCTCGGAATTCTGCTGAAGTTTAAAAATGTTTCGGAACTCTTCCATTGTTCTCAGAATTCCGCTGACGTTTAAAAATGCTTCGGTACTCTTCCTTTGTTCTCGGAATTCCGCTGACATATAAAAATGCTTCGGAAATCTTGCATTGTTCTTGGCATTCCGCTGACGTTTAAAAATGCTTCGGAACTCTTCAATTGTTCTCGGAATTCTGCCGAACTTTTAAAATGCTTTGGAACTCTTCCATTGCTCTCGGAATTCTGCTGAAGTTTGAAAATGCTTCAGAACTCTTCCATTGTTCTCGGAATTCTGCTGTAGTTTAAAAATGCTTCGGAACTCTTCCATTGTTCTCAGAATTTCGCTGACGTTTAAAAATGCTTCGGAAATCTTCCATTGTTTTCAAAATTCCGCTGACGTTTAAAAATGCTTCAGAACTATTCCATTGTTCTCAGAATTCTGCTGACGTTTAAAAATGCTTCGGAACCCTTCCATTGTTCTCGGAATTCCGCTGACGTTTAAAAATGCTTCACAACTCTTCCATTGTTCTCGGAATTCCGCTGACGTTTAAAAATGCTTCACAACTCTTTCATTGTTCTCGGAATTCCGCTGACTTTTAAAAATGCTTCGGAAATCTTCCACTGTTTTCAAAATTCCGCTGACGTTTAAAAATGCTTCAGAACTCTTCCATTGTTCTCGGAATTCCGCTGACGTTTAAAAATGCTTTGGAACTCTTCCATTATTCTCGGAATTCTGCTGAAGTTTAAAAATGCTTCGGAACTCTTCCATTGTTCTCAGAATTCCGCTGACGTTTAAAAATGCTTCGGTACTCTTCCATTGTTCTCGGAATTCCGCTGACATATAAAAATGCTTCGGAAATCTTGCATTGTTCTCGGCATTCCGCTGACGTTTAAAAATGCTTCGGAACTCTTCAATTGTTCTCGGAATTCTGCTGAACTTTTAAAATGCTTTGGAACTCTTCCATTGCTCTCGGAATTCTGCTGAAGTTTAAAAATGCTTCAGAACTCTTCCATTGTTTTCGGAATTCTGCTGAAGTTTAAAAATGCTTCGGAACTCTTCCATTGTTCTCAGAATTCCACTGACGTTTAAAAATGCTTCGGAACTCTTCCATTGTTCTCGGAATTCCGCTGACATATAAAAATGCTTCGGAAATCTTGCATTGTTCTTGGCATTCCGCTGACGTTTAAAAATGCTTCGGAACTCTTCAATTGTTCTCGGAATTCTGCTGAACTTTTAAAATGCTTTGGAACTCTTCCATTGCTCTCGGAATTCTGCTGAAGTTTAAAAATGCTTCGGAACTCTTCTATTGTTCTCGGAATTCTGCTGAAGTTTAAAAATGCTTTGGAACTCTTCCATTGTTCTCTGAATTCCGCTGACGTTTAAAAATGCTTCGGTACTCTTCCTTTGTTCTCGGAATTCCGCTGACATATAAAAATGCTTCGGAAATCTTGCATTGTTCTCGGCATTCCGCTGACGTTTAAAAATGCTTCGGAACTCTTCAATTGTTCTCGGAATTCTGCTGACATTTAAAAATGCTTCGGAACTCTTCAATTGTTCTCGGAATTCTGCTGAAGTTTAAAAATGCTTCGGAAATCTTCCATTGTTCTCGGAATTCTGCAGAAGTTTAAAAATGTTTTGGAACTCTTCCATTGTTCTCAGAATTCCGCTGACGTTTAAAAATGCTTCGGAAATCTTCCATTGTTTTCAAAATTCCGCTGACATATAAAAATGCTTCGGAAATCTTGCATTGTTCTCGGCATTCCGCTGACGTTTAAAAATGCTTCAGAATACTTCAATTGTTCTCGGAATTCTGCTGAACTTTTAAAATGCTTTGGAACTCTTCCATTGCTCTCGGAATTCTGCTGAAGTTTAAAAATGCTTCGGAACTCTTCCATTGTTCTCGGAATTCTGCTGAAGTTTAAAAATGCTTTGGAACTCTTCCATTGTTCTCGGAATTCCGTTGAAGTTTAAAAATGCTTCGAAACTCTTCCATTGTTCTCGTAATTCTGCTGAAGTTTAAAAATGCTTCGGAACTCTTCCATTGTTCTCAGAATTCCGCTAACGTTTAAAAATGCTTCGGAAATCTTCCATTGTTTTCAAAATTCCGCTGACGCTTAAAAATGCTTCAGAACTCTTCCATTGTTCTCGGAATTCCGCTGACGTTTAATAATGCTTCGCAACTCTTTCATTGTACTCGGAATTCCGCTAACGTTTAAAAATGCTTCGGAACTCTTCCATTGTTCTCGGAATTCCGTTGAAGTTTAAAAATGCTTCGAAACTCTTCCATTGTTCTGGGAATTCTGCTGAAGTTTAAAAATGCTTCAGAACTCTTCCATTGTTCTCGGAATTCCGCTGACGTTTAATAATCCTTCGCAACTCTTTCATTGTTCTCGGAATATCGCTGATGTTTAAAAATGCTTCAGAACTCTTCCATTGTTCTCAGAATTCTGTTGAAGTTTAAAAATGCTTCTAAACTCTTCAATTGTTCTCGGAATTCTGCTGAACTTTTAAAATGCTTTGGAACTCTTCCATTGCTCTCGCAATTCTGCTGACGTTTAAAAATGCTTCGGAACTCTTCCATTGTTCTCGGAATTCTGCTGACGTTTAAAAATGCTTCGGAACTCTTCCATTGTTCTCGGAATTCCGCTGACGTTTAAAAATGCTTCACAACTCTTCCATTGTTCTCGGAATTCCGCTGACTTTTAAAAATACTTCGGAACTCTTCAATTGTTCTCGGAATTCTGCTGAACTTTTAAAATGCTTTGGAACTCTTCCATTGCTCTCGGAATTCTGCTGAAGTTTAAAAATGCTTCAGAACTCTTCCATTGTTTTCGGAATTCTGCTGAAGTTTAAAAATGCTTCGGAACTCTTCCATTGTTCTCAGAATTCCACTGACGTTTAAAAATGCTTCGGAACTCTTCCATTGTTCTCGGAATTCCGCTGACATATAAAAATGCTTCGGAAATCTTGCATTGTTCTTGGCATTCCGCTGACGTTTAAAAATGCTTCGGAACTCTTCAATTGTTCTCGGAATTCTGCTGAACTTTTAAAATGCTTTGGAACTCTTCCATTGTTCTCGCAATTCCGCTGACGTTTAAAAATGCTTCAGAACAGTTCAATTGTTCTTGGAATTCTGCTGAAGTTTTAAAATGCATTGGAACTCTTTCATTGTTCTCGGAATTCCACTGACGTTTAAAAATGCTTCGGAACTCTTCCATTGTTCTCGGAATTCCGTTGAAGTTTAAAAATGCTTCGAAACTCTTCCATTGTTCTCGGAATTCTGCTGAAGTTTAAAAATGCTTCGGAACTCTTCCATTGTTCTCGGAATTCCGCTGACGTTTAATAATGCTTCGCAACTCTTCCATTGTTCTCGGAATTCCGTTGAAGTTTAAAAATGCTTCGAAACTCTTCCATTGTTCTCGGAATTCTGCTGAAGTTTAAAAATGCTTCGGAACTCTTCCATTGTTCTCGGAATTCCGCTGACGTTTAATAATGCTTCGGAACTCTTCAATTGTTCTCGGAATTCTGCTGAATTTTTAAAATGCTTTGGAACTCTTCCATTGCTCTCGGAATTCTGCTGAAGTTTAAAAATGCTTCGGAACTCTTCCATTGTTCTCAGAATTCCGCTGACATTTAAAAATGCTTCGGTACTCTTCCATTGTTCTCGGAATTCCGCTGACATATAAAAATGCTTCGGAAATCTTGCATTGTTCTCGGCATTCCGCTGACGTTTAAAAATGCTTCGGTACTCTTCCATTGTTCTCGGAATTCCGCTGACATATAAAAATGCTTCGGAAATCTTGCATTGTTCTCGGCATTCCGCTGACGTTTAAAAATGCTTCGGAACTCTTCAATTGCTCTTGGAATTCTGCTGAACTTTTAAAATGCTTTGGAACTCTTCCATTGCTCTCGGAATTCTGCTGAAGTTTAAAAATGTTTCGGAACTCTTCCATTCTTCTCGGAATTCTGCTGAAGTTTAAAAATGTTTCGGAACTCTTCCATTGTTCTCAGAATTCCGCTGACGTTTAAAAATGCTTCGGTACTCTTCCTTTGTTCTCGGAATTCCGCTGACATATAAAAATGCTTCGGAAATCTTGTATTGTTCTTGGCATTCCGCTGACGTTTAAAAATGCTTCGGAACTCTTCAATTGTTCTCGGAATTCTTCCGAACTTTTAAAATGCTTTGGAACTCTTCCATTGCTCTCGGAATTCTGCTGAAGTTTGAAAATGCTTCAGAACTCTTCCATTGTTCTCGGAATTCTGCTGTAGTTTAAAAATGCTTCGGAACTCTTCCATTGTTCTCAGAATTTCGCTGACGTTTAAAAATGCTTCGGAAATCTTCCATTGTTTTCAAAATTCCGCTGACGTTTAAAAATGCTTCAGAACTATTCCATTGTTCTCAGAATTCTGCTGACGTTTAAAAATGCTTCGGAACCCTTCCATTGTTCTCGGAATTCCGCTGACGTTTAAAAATGCTTCACAACTCTTCCATTGTTCTCGGAATTCCGCTGACGTTTAAAAATGCTTCACAACTCTTTCATTGTTCTCGGAATTCCGCTGACTTTTAAAAATGCTTCGGAAATCTTCCATTGTTTTCAAAATTCCGCTGACGTTTAAAAATGCTTCAGAACTCTTCCATTGTTCTCGGAATTCCGCTGACGTTTAAAAATGCTTTGGAACTCTTCCATTATTCTCGGAATTCTGCTGAAGTTTAAAAATGCTTCGGAACTCTTCCATTGTTCTCAGAATTCCGCTGACGTTTAAAAATGCTTCGGTACTCTTCCATTGTTCTCGGAATTCCGCTGACATATAAAAATGCTTCGGAAATCTTGCATTGTTCTCGGCATTCCGCTGACGTTTAAAAATGCTTCGGAACTCTTCAATTGTTCTCGGAATTCTGCTGAACTTTTAAAATGCTTTGGAACTCTTCCATTGCTCTCGGAATTCTGCTGAAGTTTAAAAATGCTTCAGAACTCTTCCATTGTTTTCGGAATTCTGCTGAAGTTTAAAAATGCTTCGGAACTCTTCCATTGTTCTCAGAATTCCACTGACGTTTAAAAATGCTTCGGAACTCTTCCATTGTTCTCGGAATTCCGCTGACATATAAAAATGCTTCGGAAATCTTGCATTGTTCTTGGCATTCCGCTGACGTTTAAAAATGCTTCGGAACTCTTCAATTGTTCTCGGAATTCTGCTGAACTTTTAAAATGCTTTGGAACTCTTCCATTGCTCTCGGAATTCTGCTGAAGTTTAAAAATGCTTCGGAACTCTTCTATTGTTCTCGGAATTCTGCTGAAGTTTAAAAATGCTTTGGAACTCTTCCATTGTTCTCTGAATTCCGCTGACGTTTAAAAATGCTTCGGTACTCTTCCTTTGTTCTCGGAATTCCGCTGACATATAAAAATGCTTCGGAAATCTTGCATTGTTCTCGGCATTCCGCTGACGTTTAAAAATGCTTCGGAACTCTTCAATTGTTCTCGGAATTCTGCTGACATTTAAAAATGCTTCGGAACTCTTCAATTGTTCTCGGAATTCTGCTGAAGTTTAAAAATGCTTCGGAACTCTTCCATTGTTCTCGGAATTCTGCAGAAGTTTAAAAATGTTTTGGAACTCTTCCATTGTTCTCAGAATTCCGCTGACGTTTAAAAATGCTTCGGAAATCTTCCATTGTTTTCAAAATTCCGCTGACATATAAAAATGCTTCGGAAATCTTGCATTGTTCTCGGCATTCCGCTGACGTTTAAAAATGCTTCAGAATTCTTCAATTGTTCTCGGAATTCTGCTGAACTTTTAAAATGCTTTGGAACTCTTCCATTGCTCTCGGAATTCTGCTGAAGTTTAAAAATGCTTCGGAACTCTTCCATTGTTCTCGGAATTCTGCTGAAGTTTAAAAATGCTTTGGAACTCTTCCATTGTTCTCGGAATTCCGTTGAAGTTTAAAAATGCTTCGAAACTCTTCCATTGTTCTCGTAATTCTGCTGAAGTTTAAAAATGCTTCGGAACTCTTCCATTGTTCTCAGAATTCCGCTAACGTTTAAAAATGCTTCGGAAATCTTCCATTGTTTTCAAAATTCCGCTGACGCTTAAAAATGCTTCAGAACTCTTCCATTGTTCTCGGAATTCCGCTGACGTTTAATAATGCTTCGCAACTCTTTCATTGTACTCGGAATTCCGCTAACGTTTAAAAATGCTTCGGAACTCTTCCATTGTTCTCGGAATTCCGTTGAAGTTTAAAAATGCTTCGAAACTCTTCCATTGTTCTGGGAATTCTGCTGAAGTTTAAAAATGCTTCAGAACTCTTCCATTGTTCTCGGAATTCCGCTGACGTTTAATAATCCTTCGCAACTCTTTCATTGTTCTCGGAATATCGCTGATGTTTAAAAATGCTTCAGAACTCTTCCATTGTTCTCAGAATTCTGTTGAAGTTTAAAAATGCTTCTAAACTCTTCAATTGTTCTCGGAATTCTGCTGAACTTTTAAAATGCTTTGGAACTCTTCCATTGCTCTCGCAATTCTGCTGACGTTTAAAAATGCTTCGGAACTCTTCCATTGTTCTCGGAATTCTGCTGACGTTTAAAAATGCTTCGGAACTCTTCCATTGTTCTCGGAATTCCGCTGACGTTTAAAAATGCTTCACAACTCTTCCATTGTTCTCGGAATTCCGCTGACGTTTAAAAATGCTTCACAACTCTTCCATTGTTCTCGGAATTCCGCTGACTTTTAAAAATACTTCGAAACTCTTCCATTGTTCTCCAAATTCCGCTGAAGTTTAAAAATGCTTCGGAACCCTTCCATTGTTCTCGGAATTCTGCTGAAGTTTAAAAATGCTTCGGAACTCTTCCATTGTTCTCAGAATTCTGCTGACGTTTAAAAATGCTTCGGAACTCTTCCATTGTTCTCGTAATTCCGCTGAAGTTTAAAAATGCTTCGGACCTCTTCCATTGTTCTAGGAATTCTGCTGAAGTCTAAAAATTCATCTGAACTCTTCCATTATTCTCGGAATTCGTGTGAATTTTAAAAATGCTTCGGAACTCTTCTATTGTTCTCGGAATTCCGCTGAAGTTTAAAAATGCTTAAAATCTCTTACATTGTTCTCGGAATTCCGCTGAAGTTTAAAAATGCTTCGGAACTCTTCCATTGCTCTCGGAATTCTGCTGAAGTTTAAAAATGCTTCAGAACTCTTCCATTGTTCTCGGAATTCTGCTGTAGATTAAAAATGCTTCGGAACTCTTCCATTGTTCTCAGAATTCCTCTGACGTTTAAAAATGCTTCGGAAATCATCCATTGTTTTCAAAATTCCGCTGACGTTTAAAAATGCTTCAGAACTCTTCCATTGTTCTCGGAATTCCGCTGACGTTTTAAAATGCTTCTGTACTCTTCCATTGTTCTCGGAATTCCGCTGACATATAAAAATGCTTCGGAAATCTTGCATTGTTCTCGGCATTCCGCTGACGTTTAAAAATGCTTCGGAACTCTTCCATTGTTCTCAGAATTTCGCTGACGTTTAAAAATGCTTCGGAAATCTTTCATTGTTTTCAAAATTCCGCTGACGTTTAAAAATGCTTCAGAACTCTTCCATTGTTCTCAGAATTCCGCTGACGTTTAAAAATGCTTCGGTACTCTTCCATTGTTCTCGGCATCCCGCTGACGTTTAAAAATGCTTCGGAACTCTTCAATTGCTCTTGGAATTCTGCTGAACTTTTCAAATGCTTTGGAACTCTTCCATTGCTCTCGGAATTCTGCTGAAGTTTAAAAATGTTTCGGAACTCTTCCATTCTTCTCGGAATTCTGCTGAAGTTTAAAAATGTTTCGGAACTCTTCCATTGTTCTCAGAATTCCGCTGACGTTTAAAAATGCTTCGGTACTCTTCCTTTGTTCTCGGAATTCCGCTGACATATAAAAATGCTTCGGAAATCTTGTATTGTTCTTGGCATTCCGCTGACGTTTAAAAATGCTTCGGAACTCTTCAATTGTTCTCGGAATTCTTCCGAACTTTTAAAATGCTTTGGAACTCTTCCATTGCTCTCGGAATTCTGCTGAAGTTTGAAAATGCTTCAGAACTCTTCCATTGTTCTCGGAATTCTGCTGTAGTTTAAAAATGCTTCGGAACTCTTCCATTGTTCTCAGAATTTCGCTGACGTTTAAAAATGCTTCGGAAATCTTCCATTGTTTTCAAAATTCCGCTGACGTTTAAAAATGCTTCAGAACTATTCCATTGTTCTCAGAATTCTGCTGACGTTTAAAAATGCTTCGGAACTCTTCTATTGTTCTCGGAATTCTGCTGAAGTTTAAAAATGCTTTGGAACTCTTCCATTGTTCTCTGAATTCCGCTGACGTTTAAAAATGCTTCGGTACTCTTCCTTTGTTCTCGGAATTCCGCTGACATATAAAAATGCTTCGGAAATCTTGCATTGTTCTCGGCATTCCGCTGACGTTTAAAAATGCTTCGGAACTCTTCAATTGTTCTCGGAATTCTGCTGACATTTAAAAATGCTTCGGAACTCTTCAATTGTTCTCGGAATTCTGCTGAAGTTTAAAAATGCTTCGGAACTCTTCCATTGTTCTCGGAATTCTGCAGAAGTTTAAAAATGTTTTGGAACTCTTCCATTGTTCTCAGAATTCCGCTGACGTTTAAAAATGCTTCGGAAATCTTCCATTGTTTTCAAAATTCCGCTGACATATAAAAATGCTTCGGAAATCTTGCATTGTTCTCGGCATTCCGCTGACGTTTAAAAATGCTTCAGAATTCTTCAATTGTTCTCGGAATTCTGCTGAACTTTTAAAATGCTTTGGAACTCTTCCATTGCTCTCGGAATTCTGCTGAAGTTTAAAAATGCTTCGGAACTCTTCCATTGTTCTCGGAATTCTGCTGAAGTTTAAAAATGCTTTGGAACTCTTCCATTGTTCTCGGAATTCCGTTGAAGTTTAAAAATGCTTCGAAACTCTTCCATTGTTCTCGTAATTCTGCTGAAGTTTAAAAATGCTTCGGAACTCTTCCATTGTTCTCAGAATTCCGCTAACGTTTAAAAATGCTTCGGAAATCTTCCATTGTTTTCAAAATTCCGCTGACGCTTAAAAATGCTTCAGAACTCTTCCATTGTTCTCGGAATTCCGCTGACGTTTAATAATGCTTCGCAACTCTTTCATTGTACTCGGAATTCCGCTAACGTTTAAAAATGCTTCGGAACTCTTCCATTGTTCTCGGAATTCCGTTGAAGTTTAAAAATGCTTCGAAACTCTTCCATTGTTCTGGGAATTCTGCTGAAGTTTAAAAATGCTTCAGAACTCTTCCATTGTTCTCGGAATTCCGCTGACGTTTAATAATCCTTCGCAACTCTTTCATTGTTCTCGGAATATCGCTGATGTTTAAAAATGCTTCAGAACTCTTCCATTGTTCTCAGAATTCTGTTGAAGTTTAAAAATGCTTCTAAACTCTTCAATTGTTCTCGGAATTCTGCTGAACTTTTAAAATGCTTTGGAACTCTTCCATTGCTCTCGCAATTCTGCTGACGTTTAAAAATGCTTCGGAACTCTTCCATTGTTCTCGGAATTCTGCTGACGTTTAAAAATGCTTCGGAACTCTTCCATTGTTCTCGGAATTCCGCTGACGTTTAAAAATGCTTCACAACTCTTCCATTGTTCTCGGAATTCCGCTGACGTTTAAAAATGCTTCACAACTCTTCCATTGTTCTCGGAATTCCGCTGACTTTTAAAAATACTTCGAAACTCTTCCATTGTTCTCCAAATTCCGCTGAAGTTTAAAAATGCTTCGGAACCCTTCCATTGTTCTCGGAATTCTGCTGAAGTTTAAAAATGCTTCGGAACTCTTCCATTGTTCTCAGAATTCTGCTGACGTTTAAAAATGCTTCGGAACTCTTACATTGTTCTCGTAATTCCGCTGAAGTTTAAAAATGCTTCGGACCTCTTCCATTGTTCTAGGAATTCTGCTGAAGTCTAAAAATTCATCTGAACTCTTCCATTATTCTCGGAATTCGTGTGAATTTTAAAAATGCTTCGGAACTCTTCTATTGTTCTCGGAATTCCGCTGAAGTTTAAAAATGCTTAAAATCTCTTACATTGTTCTCGGAATTCCGCTGAAGTTTAAAAATGCTTCGGAACTCTTCCATTGCTCTCGGAATTCTGCTGAAGTTTAAAAATGCTTCAGAACTCTTCCATTGTTCTCGGAATTCTGCTGTAGATTAAAAATGCTTCGGAACTCTTCCATTGTTCTCAGAATTCCTCTGACGTTTAAAAATGCTTCGGAAATCATCCATTGTTTTCAAAATTCCGCTGACGTTTAAAAATGCTTCAGAACTCTTCCATTGTTCTCGGAATTCCGCTGACGTTTTAAAATGCTTCTGTACTCTTCCATTGTTCTCGGAATTCCGCTGACATATAAAAATGCTTCGGAAATCTTGCATT
Organism: Phyllobates terribilis; assembly: GCF_046119375.1. Taxonomy (NCBI): domain Eukaryota; kingdom Metazoa; phylum Chordata; class Amphibia; order Anura; family Dendrobatidae; genus Phyllobates; species Phyllobates terribilis. The sequence continues at coordinate 19,754,366 of NW_027362782.1, forward strand.
GTTCTCGGCATTCCGCTGACGTTTAAAAATGCTTCGGAACTCTTCCATTGTTCTCAGAATTTCGCTGACGTTTAAAAATGCTTCGGAAATCTTTCATTGTTTTCAAAATTCCGCTGACGTTTAAAAATGCTTCAGAACTCTTCCATTGTTCTCAGAATTCCGCTGACGTTTAAAAATGCTTCGGTACTCTTCCATTGTTCTCGGCATCCCGCTGACGTTTAAAAATGCTTCGGAACTCTTCAATTGCTCTTGGAATTCTGCTGAACTTTTCAAATGCTTTGGAACTCTTCCATTGCTCTCGGAATTCTGCTGAAGTTTAAAAATGTTTCGGAACTCTTCCATTCTTCTCGGAATTCTGCTGAAGTTTAAAAATGTTTCGGAACTCTTCCATTGTTCTCAGAATTCCGCTGACGTTTAAAAATGCTTCGGTACTCTTCCTTTGTTCTCGGAATTCCGCTGACATATAAAAATGCTTCGGAAATCTTGTATTGTTCTTGGCATTCCGCTGACGTTTAAAAATGCTTCGGAACTCTTCAATTGTTCTCGGAATTCTTCCGAACTTTTAAAATGCTTTGGAACTCTTCCATTGCTCTCGGAATTCTGCTGAAGTTTGAAAATGCTTCAGAACTCTTCCATTGTTCTCGGAATTCTGCTGTAGTTTAAAAATGCTTCGGAACTCTTCCATTGTTCTCAGAATTTCGCTGACGTTTAAAAATGCTTCGGAAATCTTCCATTGTTTTCAAAATTCTGCTGACGTTTAAAAATGCTTCAGAACTATTCCATTGTTCTCAGAATTCTGCTGACGTTTAAAAATGCTTCGGAACCCTTCCATTGTTCTCGGAATTCCGCTGACGTTTAAAAATGCTTCACAACTCTTCCATTGTTCTCGGAATTCCGCTGACGTTTAAAAATGCTTCACAACTCTTTCATTGTTCTCGGAATTCCGCTGACTTTTAAAAATGCTTCACAACTCTTTCATTGTTCTCGGAATTCCGCTGACTTTTAAAAATGCTTCGGAAATCTTCCATTGTTTTCAAAATTCCGCTGACGTTTAAAAATGCTTCAGAACTCTTCCATTGTTCTCGGAATTCCGCTGACGTTTAAAAATGCTTTGGAACTCTTCCATTATTCTCGGAATTCTGCTGAAGTTTAAAAATGCTTCGGAACTCTTCCATTGTTCTCAGAATTCCGCTGACGTTTAAAAATGCTTCGGTACTCTTCCATTGTTCTCGGAATTCCGCTGACATATAAAAATGCTTCGGAAATCTTGCATTGTTCTCGGCATTCCGCTGACGTTTAAAAATGCTTCGGAACTCTTCAATTGTTCTCGGAATTCTGCTGAACTTTTAAAATGCTTTGGAACTCTTCCATTGCTCTCGGAATTCTGCTGAAGTTTAAAAATGCTTCAGAACTCTTCCATTGTTTTCGGAATTCTGCTGAAGTTTAAAAATGCTTCGGAACTCTTCCATTGTTCTCAGAATTCCACTGACGTTTAAAAATGCTTCGGAACTCTTCCATTGTTCTCGGAATTCCGCTGACATATAAAAATGCTTCGGAAATCTTGCATTGTTCTTGGCATTCCGCTGACGTTTAAAAATGCTTCGGAACTCTTCAATTGTTCTCGGAATTCTGCTGAACTTTTAAAATGCTTTGGAACTCTTCCATTGCTCTCGGAATTCTGCTGAAGTTTAAAAATGCTTCGGAACTCTTCTATTGTTCTCGGAATTCTGCTGAAGTTTAAAAATGCTTTGGAACTCTTCCATTGTTCTCTGAATTCCGCTGACGTTTAAAAATGCTTCGGTACTCTTCCTTTGTTCTCGGAATTCCGCTGACATATAAAAATGCTTCGGAAATCTTGCATTGTTCTCGGCATTCCGCTGACGTTTAAAAATGCTTCGGAACTCTTCAATTGTTCTCGGAATTCTGCTGACATTTAAAAATGCTTCGGAACTCTTCAATTGTTCTCGGAATTCTGCTGAAGTTTAAAAATGCTTCGGAACTCTTCCATTGTTCTCGGAATTCTGCAGAAGTTTAAAAATGTTTTGGAACTCTTCCATTGTTCTCAGAATTCCGCTGACGTTTAAAAATGCTTCGGAAATCTTCCATTGTTTTCAAAATTCCGCTGACATATAAAAATGCTTCGGAAATCTTGCATTGTTCTCGGCATTCCGCTGACGTTTAAAAATGCTTCAGAATTCTTCAATTGTTCTCGGAATTCTGCTGAACTTTTAAAATGCTTTGGAACTCTTCCATTGCTCTCGGAATTCTGCTGAAGTTTAAAAATGCTTCGGAACTCTTCCATTGTTCTCGGAATTCTGCTGAAGTTTAAAAATGCTTTGGAACTCTTCCATTGTTCTCGGAATTCCGTTGAAGTTTAAAAATGCTTCGAAACTCTTCCATTGTTCTCGTAATTCTGCTGAAGTTTAAAAATGCTTCGGAACTCTTCCATTGTTCTCAGAATTCCGCTAACGTTTAAAAATGCTTCGGAAATCTTCCATTGTTTTCAAAATTCCGCTGACGCTTAAAAATGCTTCAGAACTCTTCCATTGTTCTCGGAATTCCGCTGACGTTTAATAATGCTTCGCAACTCTTTCATTGTACTCGGAATTCCGCTAACGTTTAAAAATGCTTCGGAACTCTTCCATTGTTCTCGGAATTCCGTTGAAGTTTAAAAATGCTTCGAAACTCTTCCATTGTTCTGGGAATTCTGCTGAAGTTTAAAAATGCTTCAGAACTCTTCCATTGTTCTCGGAATTCCGCTGACGTTTAATAATCCTTCGCAACTCTTTCATTGTTCTCGGAATATCGCTGATGTTTAAAAATGCTTCAGAACTCTTCCATTGTTCTCAGAATTCTGTTGAAGTTTAAAAATGCTTCTAAACTCTTCAATTGTTCTCGGAATTCTGCTGAACTTTTAAAATGCTTTGGAACTCTTCCATTGCTCTCGCAATTCTGCTGACGTTTAAAAATGCTTCGGAACTCTTCCATTGTTCTCGGAATTCTGCTGACGTTTAAAAATGCTTCGGAACTCTTCCATTGTTCTCGGAATTCCGCTGACGTTTAAAAATGCTTCACAACTCTTCCATTGTTCTCGGAATTCCGCTGACGTTTAAAAATGCTTCACAACTCTTCCATTGTTCTCGGAATTCCGCTGACTTTTAAAAATACTTCGAAACTCTTCCATTGTTCTCCAAATTCCGCTGAAGTTTAAAAATGCTTCGGAACCCTTCCATTGTTCTCGGAATTCTGCTGAAGTTTAAAAATGCTTCGGAACTCTTCCATTGTTCTCAGAATTCTGCTGACGTTTAAAAATGCTTCGGAACTCTTCCATTGTTCTCGTAATTCCGCTGAAGTTTAAAAATGCTTCGGACCTCTTCCATTGTTCTAGGAATTCTGCTGAAGTCTAAAAATTCATCTGAACTCTTCCATTATTCTCGGAATTCGTGTGAATTTTAAAAATGCTTCGGAACTCTTCTATTGTTCTCGGAATTCCGCTGAAGTTTAAAAATGCTTAAAATCTCTTACATTGTTCTCGGAATTCCGCTGAAGTTTAAAAATGCTTCGGAACTCTTCCATTGCTCTCGGAATTCTGCTGAAGTTTAAAAATGCTTCAGAACTCTTCCATTGTTCTCGGAATTCTGCTGTAGATTAAAAATGCTTCGGAACTCTTCCATTGTTCTCAGAATTCCTCTGACGTTTAAAAATGCTTCGGAAATCATCCATTGTTTTCAAAATTCCGCTGACGTTTAAAAATGCTTCAGAACTCTTCCATTGTTCTCGGAATTCCGCTGACGTTTTAAAATGCTTCTGTACTCTTCCATTGTTCTCGGAATTCCGCTGACATATAAAAATGCTTCGGAAATCTTGCATTGTTCTCGGCATTCCGCTGACGTTTAAAAATGCTTCGGAACTCTTCCATTGTTCTCAGAATTTCGCTGACGTTTAAAAATGCTTCGGAAATCTTTCATTGTTTTCAAAATTCCGCTGACGTTTAAAAATGCTTCAGAACTCTTCCATTGTTCTCAGAATTCCGCTGACGTTTAAAAATGCTTCGGTACTCTTCCATTGTTCTCGGCATCCCGCTGACGTTTAAAAATGCTTCGGAACTCTTCAATTGCTCTTGGAATTCTGCTGAACTTTTCAAATGCTTTGGAACTCTTCCATTGCTCTCGGAATTCTGCTGAAGTTTAAAAATGTTTCGGAACTCTTCCATTCTTCTCGGAATTCTGCTGAAGTTTAAAAATGTTTCGGAACTCTTCCATTGTTCTCAGAATTCCGCTGACGTTTAAAAATGCTTCGGTACTCTTCCTTTGTTCTCGGAATTCCGCTGACATATAAAAATGCTTCGGAAATCTTGTATTGTTCTTGGCATTCCGCTGACGTTTAAAAATGCTTCGGAACTCTTCAATTGTTCTCGGAATTCTTCCGAACTTTTAAAATGCTTTGGAACTCTTCCATTGCTCTCGGAATTCTGCTGAAGTTTGAAAATGCTTCAGAACTCTTCCATTGTTCTCGGAATTCTGCTGTAGTTTAAAAATGCTTCGGAACTCTTCCATTGTTCTCAGAATTTCGCTGACGTTTAAAAATGCTTCGGAAATCTTCCATTGTTTTCAAAATTCTGCTGACGTTTAAAAATGCTTCAGAACTATTCCATTGTTCTCAGAATTCTGCTGACGTTTAAAAATGCTTCGGAACCCTTCCATTGTTCTCGGAATTCCGCTGACGTTTAAAAATGCTTCACAACTCTTCCATTGTTCTCGGAATTCCGCTGACGTTTAAAAATGCTTCACAACTCTTTCATTGTTCTCGGAATTCCGCTGACTTTTAAAAATGCTTCACAACTCTTTCATTGTTCTCGGAATTCCGCTGACTTTTAAAAATGCTTCGGAAATCTTCCATTGTTTTCAAAATTCCGCTGACGTTTAAAAATGCTTCAGAACTCTTCCATTGTTCTCGGAATTCCGCTGACGTTTAAAAATGCTTTGGAACTCTTCCATTATTCTCGGAATTCTGCTGAAGTTTAAAAATGCTTCGGAACTCTTCCATTGTTCTCAGAATTCCGCTGACGTTTAAAAATGCTTCGGTACTCTTCCATTGTTCTCGGAATTCCGCTGACATATAAAAATGCTTCGGAAATCTTGCATTGTTCTCGGCATTCCGCTGACGTTTAAAAATGCTTCGGAACTCTTCAATTGTTCTCGGAATTCTGCTGAACTTTTAAAATGCTTTGGAACTCTTCCATTGCTCTCGGAATTCTGCTGAAGTTTAAAAATGCTTCAGAACTCTTCCATTGTTTTCGGAATTCTGCTGAAGTTTAAAAATGCTTCGGAACTCTTCCATTGTTCTCAGAATTCCACTGACGTTTAAAAATGCTTCGGAACTCTTCCATTGTTCTCGGAATTCCGCTGACATATAAAAATGCTTCGGAAATCTTGCATTGTTCTTGGCATTCCGCTGACGTTTAAAAATGCTTCGGAACTCTTCAATTGTTCTCGGAATTCTGCTGAACTTTTAAAATGCTTTGGAACTCTTCCATTGCTCTCGGAATTCTGCTGAAGTTTAAAAATGCTTCGGAACTCTTCTATTGTTCTCGGAATTCTGCTGAAGTTTAAAAATGCTTTGGAACTCTTCCATTGTTCTCTGAATTCCGCTGACGTTTAAAAATGCTTCGGTACTCTTCCTTTGTTCTCGGAATTCCGCTGACATATAAAAATGCTTCGGAAATCTTGCATTGTTCTCGGCATTCCGCTGACGTTTAAAAATGCTTCGGAACTCTTCAATTGTTCTCGGAATTCTGCTGACATTTAAAAATGCTTCGGAACTCTTCAATTGTTCTCGGAATTCTGCTGAAGTTTAAAAATGCTTCGGAACTCTTCCATTGTTCTCGGAATTCTGCAGAAGTTTAAAAATGTTTTGGAACTCTTCCATTGTTCTCAGAATTCCGCTGACGTTTAAAAATGCTTCGGAAATCTTCCATTGTTTTCAAAATTCCGCTGACATATAAAAATGCTTCGGAAATCTTGCATTGTTCTCGGCATTCCGCTGACGTTTAAAAATGCTTCAGAATTCTTCAATTGTTCTCGGAATTCTGCTGAACTTTTAAAATGCTTTGGAACTCTTCCATTGCTCTCGGAATTCTGCTGAAGTTTAAAAATGCTTCGGAACTCTTCCATTGTTCTCGGAATTCTGCTGAAGTTTAAAAATGCTTTGGAACTCTTCCATTGTTCTCGGAATTCCGTTGAAGTTTAAAAATGCTTCGAAACTCTTCCATTGTTCTCGTAATTCTGCTGAAGTTTAAAAATGCTTCGGAACTCTTCCATTGTTCTCAGAATTCCGCTAACGTTTAAAAATGCTTCGGAAATCTTCCATTGTTTTCAAAATTCCGCTGACGCTTAAAAATGCTTCAGAACTCTTCCATTGTTCTCGGAATTCCGCTGACGTTTAATAATGCTTCGCAACTCTTTCATTGTACTCGGAATTCCGCTAACGTTTAAAAATGCTTCGGAACTCTTCCATTGTTCTCGGAATTCCGTTGAAGTTTAAAAATGCTTCGAAACTCTTCCATTGTTCTGGGAATTCTGCTGAAGTTTAAAAATGCTTCAGAACTCTTCCATTGTTCTCGGAATTCCGCTGACGTTTAATAATCCTTCGCAACTCTTTCATTGTTCTCGGAATATCGCTGATGTTTAAAAATGCTTCAGAACTCTTCCATTGTTCTCAGAATTCTGTTGAAGTTTAAAAATGCTTCTAAACTCTTCAATTGTTCTCGGAATTCTGCTGAACTTTTAAAATGCTTTGGAACTCTTCCATTGCTCTCGCAATTCTGCTGACGTTTAAAAATGCTTCGGAACTCTTCCATTGTTCTCGGAATTCTGCTGACGTTTAAAAATGCTTCGGAACTCTTCCATTGTTCTCGGAATTCCGCTGACGTTTAAAAATGCTTCACAACTCTTCCATTGTTCTCGGAATTCCGCTGACTTTTAAAAATACTTCGAAACTCTTCCATTGTTCTCCAAATTCCGCTGAAGTTTAAAAATGCTTCGGAACCCTTCCATTGTTCTCGGAATTCTGCTGAAGTTTAAAAATGCTTCGGAACTCTTCCATTGTTCTCAGAATTCTGCTGACGTTTAAAAATGCTTCGGAACTCTTCCATTGTTCTCGTAATTCCGCTGAAGTTTAAAAATGCTTCGGACCTCTTCCATTGTTCTAGGAATTCTGCTGAAGTCTAAAAATTCATCTGAACTCTTCCATTATTCTCGGAATTCGTGTGAATTTTAAAAATGCTTCGGAACTCTTCTATTGTTCTCGGAATTCCGCTGAAGTTTAAAAATGCTTAAAATCTCTTACATTGTTCTCGGAATTCCGCTGAAGTTTAAAAATGCTTCGGAACTCTTCCATTGCTCTCGGAATTCTGCTGAAGTTTAAAAATGCTTCAGAACTCTTCCATTGTTCTCGGAATTCTGCTGTAGATTAAAAATGCTTCGGAACTCTTCCATTGTTCTCAGAATTCCTCTGACGTTTAAAAATGCTTCGGAAATCATCCATTGTTTTCAAAATTCCGCTGACGTTTAAAAATGCTTCAGAACTCTTCCATTGTTCTCGGAATTCCGCTGACGTTTTAAAATGCTTCTGTACTCTTCCATTGTTCTCGGAATTCCGCTGACATATAAAAATGCTTCGGAAATCTTGCATTGTTCTCGGCATTCCGCTGACGTTTAAAAATGCTTCGGAACTCTTCCATTGTTCTCAGAATTTCGCTGACGTTTAAAAATGCTTCGGAAATCTTTCATTGTTTTCAAAATTCCGCTGACGTTTAAAAATGCTTCAGAACTCTTCCATTGTTCTCAGAATTCCGCTGACGTTTAAAAATGCTTCGGTACTCTTCCATTGTTCTCGGCATCCCGCTGACGTTTAAAAATGCTTCGGAACTCTTCAATTGTTCTCGGAATTCTGCTGAACTTTTAAAATGCTTTGGAACTCTTCCATTGCTCTCGGTATTCTGCTGAAGTTTAAAAATGCTTCAGAACTCTTACATTGTTCTCGGAATTCTGCTGAAGTTTAAAAATGCTTCGGTACTCTTCCATTGTTCTCGGAATTCCGCTGACATTTAAAAATGCTTCAAAACTCTTCCATTGTTCTCGGAATTCTGCTGAAGTTTAAAAATGCTTCAGAACTCTTCCATTGTTCTCAGAATTCCGCTAACGTTTAAAAATGCTTCGGAAATCTTCCATTGTTTTCAAAATTCCGCTGACGTTTAAAAATGCTTCAGAACTCTTCCATTGTTCTCAGAATTCCGCTGAAGTTTAAAAATGCTTCGGAACTCTTCCATTGTTCTCAGAATTCCGCTGACGTTTAAAAATGCTTCGGTACTCTTCCATTGTTCTCGGAATTCCGCTGACATATAAAAATGCTTCGGAAATCTTGCATTGTTCTCGGCATTCCGCTGACGTTTAAAAATGCTTCGGTACTCTTCCATTGTTCTCGGAATTCCGCTGACATATAAAAATGCTTCGGAAATCTTGCATTGTTCTCGGCATTCCGCTGACGTTTAAAAATGCTTCGGAACTCTTCAATTGCTCTCGGAATTCTCCTGAACTTTTAAAATGCTTTGGAACTCTTCCATTGCTCTCGGAATTCTGCTGAAGTTTAAAAATGTTTCGGAACTCTTCCATTCTTCTCGGAATTCTGCTGAAGTTTAAAAATGTTTCGGAACTCTTCCATTGTTCTCAGAATTCCGCTGACGTTTAAAAATGCTTCGGTACTCTTCCTTTGTTCTCGGAATTCCGCTAACATATAAAAATGCTTCGGAAATCTTGCATTGTTCTCGGCATTCCGCTGACGTTTAAAAATGCTTCGGAACTCTTCAATTGTTCTCGGAATTCTGCCGAACTTTTAAAATGCTTTGGAACTCTTCCATTGCTCTCGGAATTCTGCTGAAGTTTGAAAATGCTTCAGAACTCTTCCATTGTTCTCGGAATTCTGCTGTAGTTTAAAAATGCTTCGGAACTCTTCCATTGTTCTCAGAATTTCGCTGACGTTTAAAAATGCTTCGGAAATCTTCCATTGTTTTCAAAATTCCGCTGACGTTTAAAAATGCTTCAGAACTATTCCATTGTTCTCAGAATTCTGCTGACGTTTAAAAATGCTTCGGAACCCTTCCATTGTTCTCGGAATTCCGCTGACGTTTAAAAATGCTTCACAACTCTTCCATTGTTCTCGGAATTCCGCTGACGTTTAAAAATGCTTCACAACTCTTTCATTGTTCTCGGAATTCCGCTGACTTTTAAAAATGCTTCGGAAATCTTCCATTGTTTTCAAAATTCCGCTGACGTTTAAAAATGCTTCAGAACTCTTCCATTGTTCTCGGAATTCCGCTGACGTTTAAAAATGCTTTGGAACTCTTCCATTATTCTCGGAATTCTGCTGAAGTTTAAAAATGCTTCGGAACTCTTCCATTGTTCTCAGAATTCCGCTGACGTTTAAAAATGCTTCGGAAATCTTCCATTGTTTTCAAAATTCCGCTGACATATAAAAATGCTTCGGAAATCTTGCATTGTTCTCGGCATTCCGCTGACGTTTAAAAATGCTTCAGAATTCTTCAATTGTTCTCGGAATTCTGCTGAACTTTTAAAATGCTTTGGAACTCTTCCATTGCTCTCGGAATTCTGCTGAAGTTTAAAAATGCTTCGGAACTCTTCCATTGTTCTCGGAATTCTGCTGAAGTTTAAAAATGCTTTGGAACTCTTCCATTGTTCTCGGAATTCCGTTGAAGTTTAAAAATGCTTCGAAACTCTTCCATTGTTCTCGTAATTCTGCTGAAGTTTAAAAATGCTTCGGAACTCTTCCATTGTTCTCAGAATTCCGCTAACGTTAAAAAATGCTTCGGAAATCTTCCATTGTTTTCAAAATTCCGCTGACGCTTAAAAATGCTTCAGAACTCTTCCATTGTTCTCGGAATTCCGCTGACGTTTAATAATGCTTCGCAACTCTTTCATTGTACTCGGAATTCCGCTAACGTTTAAAAATGCTTCGGAACTCTTCCATTGTTCTCGGAATTCCGTTGAAGTTTAAAAATGCTTCGAAACTCTTCCATTGTTCTGGGAATTCTGCTGAAGTTTAAAAATGCTTCAGAACTCTTCCATTGTTCTCGGAATTCCGCTGACGTTTAATAATCCTTCGCAACTCTTTCATTGTTCTCGGAATATCGCTGATGTTTAAAAATGCTTCAGAACTCTTCCATTGTTCTCAGAATTCTGTTGAAGTTTAAAAATGCTTCTAAACTCTTCAATTGTTCTCGGAATTCTGCTGAACTTTTAAAATGCTTTGGAACTCTTCCATTGCTCTCGCAATTCTGCTGACGTTTAAAAATGCTTCGGAACTCTTCCATTGTTCTCGGAATTCTGCTGACGTTTAAAAATGCTTCGGAACTCTTCCATTGTTCTCGGAATTCCGCTGACGTTTAAAAATGCTTCACAACTCTTCCATTGTTCTCGGAATTCCGCTGACTTTTAAAAATACTTCGAAACTCTTCCATTGTTCTCCAAATTCCGCTGAAGTTTAAAAATGCTTCGGAACCCTTCCATTGTTCTCGGAATTCTGCTGAAGTTTAAAAATGCTTCGGAACTCTTCCATTGTTCTCAGAATTCTGCTGACGTTTAAAAATGCTTCGGAACTCTTCCATTGTTCTCGTAATTCCGCTGAAGTTTAAAAATGCTTCGGACCTCTTCCATTGTTCTAGGAATTCTGCTGAAGTCTAAAAATTCATCTGAACTCTTCCATTATTCTCGGAATTCGTGTGAATTTTAAAAATGCTTCGGAACTCTTCTATTGTTCTCGGAATTCCGCTGAAGTTTAAAAATGCTTAAAATCTCTTACATTGTTCTCGGAATTCCGCTGAAGTTTAAAAATGCTTCGGAACTCTTCCATTGCTCTCGGAATTCTGCTGAAGTTTAAAAATGCTTCAGAACTCTTCCATTGTTCTCGGAATTCTGCTGTAGATTAAAAATGCTTCGGAACTCTTCCATTGTTCTCAGAATTCCTCTGACGTTTAAAAATGCTTCGGAAATCATCCATTGTTTTCAAAATTCCGCTGACGTTTAAAAATGCTTCAGAACTCTTCCATTGTTCTCGGAATTCCGCTGACGTTTTAAAATGCTTCTGTACTCTTCCATTGTTCTCGGAATTCCGCTGACATATAAAAATGCTTCGGAAATCTTGCATTGTTCTCGGCATTCCGCTGACGTTTAAAAATGCTTCGGAACTCTTCCATTGTTCTCAGAATTTCGCTGACGTTTAAAAATGCTTCGGAAATCTTTCATTGTTTTCAAAATTCCGCTGACGTTTAAAAATGCTTCAGAACTCTTCCATTGTTCTCAGAATTCCGCTGACGTTTAAAAATGCTTCGGTACTCTTCCATTGTTCTCGGCATCCCGCTGACGTTTAAAAATGCTTCGGAACTCTTCAATTGTTCTCGGAATTCTGCTGAACTTTTAAAATGCTTTGGAACTCTTCCATTGCTCTCGGTATTCTGCTGAAGTTTAAAAATGCTTCAGAACTCTTACATTGTTCTCGGAATTCTGCTGAAGTTTAAAAATGCTTCGGTACTCTTCCATTGTTCTCGGAATTCCGCTGACATTTAAAAATGCTTCAAAACTCTTCCATTGTTCTCGGAATTCTGCTGAAGTTTAAAAATGCTTCAGAACTCTTCCATTGTTCTCAGAATTCCGCTAACGTTTAAAAATGCTTCGGAAATCTTCCATTGTTTTCAAAATTCCGCTGACGTTTAAAAATGCTTCAGAACTCTTCCATTGTTCTCAGAATTCCGCTGAAGTTTAAAAATGCTTCGGAACTCTTCCATTGTTCTCAGAATTCCGCTGACGTTTAAAAATGCTTCGGTACTCTTCCATTGTTCTCGGAATTCCGCTGACATATAAAAATGCTTCGGAAATCTTGCATTGTTCTCGGCATTCCGCTGACGTTTAAAAATGCTTCGGTACTCTTCCATTGTTCTCGGAATTCCGCTGACATATAAAAATGCTTCGGAAATCTTGCATTGTTCTCGGCATTCCGCTGACGTTTAAAAATGCTTCGGAACTCTTCAATTGCTCTCGGAATTCTCCTGAACTTTTAAAATGCTTTGGAACTCTTCCATTGCTCTCGGAATTCTGCTGAAGTTTAAAAATGTTTCGGAACTCTTCCATTCTTCTCGGAATTCTGCTGAAGTTTAAAAATGTTTCGGAACTCTTCCATTGTTCTCAGAATTCCGCTGACGTTTAAAAATGCTTCGGTACTCTTCCTTTGTTCTCGGAATTCCGCTAACATATAAAAATGCTTCGGAAATCTTGCATTGTTCTCGGCATTCCGCTGACGTTTAAAAATGCTTCGGAACTCTTCAATTGTTCTCGGAATTCTGCCGAACTTTTAAAATGCTTTGGAACTCTTCCATTGCTCTCGGAATTCTGCTGAAGTTTGAAAATGCTTCAGAACTCTTCCATTGTTCTCGGAATTCTGCTGTAGTTTAAAAATGCTTCGGAACTCTTCCATTGTTCTCAGAATTTCGCTGACGTTTAAAAATGCTTCGGAAATCTTCCATTGTTTTCAAAATTCCGCTGACGTTTAAAAATGCTTCAGAACTATTCCATTGTTCTCAGAATTCTGCTGACGTTTAAAAATGCTTCGGAACCCTTCCATTGTTCTCGGAATTCCGCTGACGTTTAAAAATGCTTCACAACTCTTCCATTGTTCTCGGAATTCCGCTGACGTTTAAAAATGCTTCACAACTCTTTCATTGTTCTCGGAATTCCGCTGACTTTTAAAAATGCTTCGGAAATCTTCCATTGTTTTCAAAATTCCGCTGACGTTTAAAAATGCTTCAGAACTCTTCCATTGTTCTCGGAATTCCGCTGACGTTTAAAAATGCTTTGGAACTCTTCCATTATTCTCGGAATTCTGCTGAAGTTTAAAAATGCTTCGGAACTCTTCCATTGTTCTCAGAATTCCGCTGACGTTTAAAAATGCTTCGGTACTCTTCCATTGTTCTCGGAATTCCGCTGACATATAAAAATGCTTCGGAAATCTTGCATTGTTCTCGGCATTCCGCTGACGTTTAAAAATGCTTCGGAACTCTTCAATTGTTCTCGGAATTCTGCTGAACTTTTAAAATGCTTTGGAACTCTTCCATTGCTCTCGGAATTCTGCTGAAGTTTAAAAATGCTTCAGAACTCTTCCATTGTTTTCGGAATTCTGCTGAAGTTTAAAAATGCTTCGGAACTCTTCCATTGTTCTCAGAATTCCACTGACGTTTAAAAATGCTTCGGTACTCTTCCTTTGTTCTCGGAATTCCGCTGACATATAAAAATGCTTCGGAAATCTTGCATTGTTCTCGGCATTCCGCTGACGTTTAAAAATGCTTCGGAACTCTTCAATTGTTCTCGGAATTCTGCTGACATTTAAAAATGCTTCGGAACTCTTCAATTGTTCTCGGAATTCTGCTGAAGTTTAAAAATGCTTCGGAACTCTTCCATTGTTCTCGGAATTCTGCAGAAGTTTAAAAATGTTTTGGAACTCTTCCATTGTTCTCAGAATTCCGCTGACGTTTAAAAATGCTTCGGAAATCTTCCATTGTTTTCAAAATTCCGCTGACATATAAAAATGCTTCGGAAATCTTGCATTGTTCTCGGCATTCCGCTGACGTTTAAAAATGCTTCAGAATTCTTCAATTGTTCTCGGAATTCTGCTGAACTTTTAAAATGCTTTGGAACTCTTCCATTGTTCTCGGAATTCTGCTGAAGTTTAAAAATGCTTTGGAACTCTTCCATTGTTCTCGGAATTCCGTTGAAGTTTAAAAATGCTTCGAAACTCTTCCATTGTTCTCGTAATTCTGCTGAAGTTTAAAAATGCTTCGGAACTCTTCCATTGTTCTCAGAATTCCGCTAACGTTTAAAAATGCTTCGGAAATCTTCCATTGTTTTCAAAATTCCGCTGACGCTTAAAAATGCTTCAGAACTCTTCCATTGTTCTCGGAATTCCACTGACGTTTAATAATGCTTCGCAACTCTTTCATTGTACTCGGAATTCCGCTAACGTTTAAAAATGCTTCGGAACTCTTCCATTGTTCTCGGAATTCCGTTGAAGTTTAAAAATGCTTCGAAACACTTCCATTGTTCTGGGAATTCTGCTGAAGTTTAAAAATGCTTCAGAACTCTTCCATTGTTCTCGGAATTCCGCTGACGTTTAATAATCCTTCGCAACTCTTTCATTGTTCTCGGAATATCGCTGATGTTTAAAAATGCTTCAGAACTCTTCCATTGTTCTCAGAATTCTGTTGAAGTTTAAAAATGCTTCTAAACTCTTCAATTGTTCTCGGAATTCTGCTGAACTTTTAAAATGCTTTGGAACTCTTCCATTGTTCTCCAAATTCCGCTGAAGTTTAAAAATGCTTCGGAACCCTTCCATTGTTCTCGGAATTCTGCTGAAGTTTAAAAATGCTTCGGAACTCTTCCATTGTTCTCAGAATTCTGCTGACGTTTAAAAATGCTTCGGAACTCTTCCATTGTTCTCGTAATTCCGCTGAAGTTTAAAAATGCTTCGGACCTCTTCCATTGTTCTAGGAATTCTGCTGAAGTCTAAAAATTCATCTGAACTCTTCCATTATTCTCGGAATTCGTGTGAATTTTAAAAATGCTTCGGAACTCTTCTATTGTTCTCGGAATTCCGCTGAAGTTTAAAAATGCTTAAAATCTCTTACATTGTTCTCGGAATTCCGCTGAAGTTTAAAAATGCTTCGGAACTCTTCCATTGCTCTCGGAATTCTGCTGAAGTTTAAAAATGCTTCAGAACTCTTCCATTGTTCTCGGAATTCTGCTGTAGATTAAAAATGCTTCGGAACTCTTCCATTGTTCTCAGAATTCCGCTGACGTTTAAAAATGCTTCGGAAATCATCCATTGTTTTCAAAATTCCGCTGACGTTTAAAAATGCTTCAGAACTCTTCCATTGTTCTCGGAATTCCGCTGACGTTTTAAAATGCTTCTGTACTCTTCCATTGTTCTCGGAATTCCGCTGACATATAAAAATGCTTCGGAAATCTTGCATTGTTCTCGGCATTCCGCTGACGTTTAAAAATGCTTCGGAACTCTTCCATTGTTCTCAGAATTTCGCTGACGTTTAAAAATGCTTCGGAAATCTTTCATTGTTTTCAAAATTCCGCTGACGTTTAAAAATGCTTCAGAACTCTTCCATTGTTCTCAGAATTCCGCTGACGTTTAAAAATGCTTCGGTACTCTTCCATTGTTCTCGGCATTCCGCTGACGTTTAAAAATGCTTCGGAACTCTTCAATTGTTCTCGGAATTCTGCTGAACTTTTAAAATGCTTTGGAACTCTTCCATTGCTCTCGGTATTCTGCTGAAGTTTAAAAATGCTTCAGAACTCTTACATTGTTCTCGGAATTCTGCTGAAGTTTAAAAATGCTTCGGTACTCTTCCATTGTTCTCGGAATTCCGCTGACATTTAAAAATGCTTCAAAACTCTTCCATTGTTCTCGGAATTCTGCTGAAGTTTAAAAATGCTTCAGAACTCTTCCATTGTTCTCAGAATTCCGCTAACGTTTAAAAATGCTTCGGAAATCTTCCATTGTTTTCAAAATTCCGCTGACGTTTAAAAATGCTTCAGAACTCTTCCATTGTTCTCAGAATTCCGCTGAAGTTTAAAAATGCTTCGGAACTCTTCCATTGTTCTCAGAATTCCGCTGACGTTTAAAAATGCTTCTGTACTCTTCCATTGTTCTCGGAATTCCGCTGACATATAAAAATGCTTCGGAAATCTTGCATTGTTCTCGGCATTCCGCTGACGTTTAAAAATGCTTCGGTACTCTTCCATTGTTCTCGGAATTCCGCTGACATATAAAAATGCTTCGGAAATCTTGCATTGTTCTCGGCATTCCGCTGACGTTTAAAAATGCTTCGGAACTCTTCAATTGCTCTCGGAATTCTCCTGAACTTTTAAAATGCTTTGGAACTCTTCCATTGCTCTCGGAATTCTGCTGAAGTTTAAAAATGTTTCGGAACTCTTCCATTCTTCTCGGAATTCTGCTGAAGTTTAAAAATGTTTCGGAACTCTTCCATTGTTCTCAGAATTCCGCTGACGTTTAAAAATGCTTCGGTACTCTTCCTTTGTTCTCGGAATTCCGCTGACATATAAAAATGCTTCGGAAATCTTGCATTGTTCTCGGCATTCCGCTGACGTTTAAAAATGCTTCGGAACTCTTCAATTGTTCTCGGAATTCTGCCGAACTTTTAAAATGCTTTGGAACTCTTCCATTGCTCTCGGAATTCTGCTGAAGTTTGAAAATGCTTCAGAACTCTTCCATTGTTCTCGGAATTCTGCTGTAGTTTAAAAATGCTTCGGAACTCTTCCATTGTTCTCCAAATTCCGCTGAAGTTTAAAAATGCTTCGGAACCCTTCCATTGTTCTCGGAATTCTGCTGAAGTTTAAAAATGCTTCGGAACTCTTCCATTGTTCTCAGAATTCTGCTGACGTTTAAAAATGCTTCGGAACTCTTCCATTGTTCTCGTAATTCCGCTGAAGTTTAAAAATGCTTCGGACCTCTTCCATTGTTCTAGGAATTCTGCTGAAGTCTAAAAATTCATCTGAACTCTTCCATTATTCTCGGAATTCGTGTGAATTTTAAAAATGCTTCGGAACTCTTCTATTGTTCTCGGAATTCCGCTGAAGTTTAAAAATGCTTAAAATCTCTTACATTGTTCTCGGAATTCCGCTGAAGTTTAAAAATGCTTCGGAACTCTTCCATTGCTCTCGGAATTCTGCTGAAGTTTAAAAATGCTTCAGAACTCTTCCATTGTTCTCGGAATTCTGCTGTAGATTAAAAATGCTTCGGAACTCTTCCATTGTTCTCAGAATTCCGCTGACGTTTAAAAATGCTTCGGAAATCATCCATTGTTTTCAAAATTCCGCTGACGTTTAAAAATGCTTCAGAACTCTTCCATTGTTCTCGGAATTCCGCTGACGTTTTAAAATGCTTCTGTACTCTTCCATTGTTCTCGGAATTCCGCTGACATATAAAAATGCTTCGGAAATCTTGCATTGTTCTCGGCATTCCGCTGACGTTTAAAAATGCTTCGGAACTCTTCCATTGTTCTCAGAATTTCGCTGACGTTTAAAAATGCTTCGGAAATCTTTCATTGTTTTCAAAATTCCGCTGACGTTTAAAAATGCTTCAGAACTCTTCCATTGTTCTCAGAATTCCGCTGACGTTTAAAAATGCTTCGGTACTCTTCCATTGTTCTCGGCATTCCGCTGACGTTTAAAAATGCTTCGGAACTCTTCAATTGTTCTCGGAATTCTGCTGAACTTTTAAAATGCTTTGGAACTCTTCCATTGCTCTCGGTATTCTGCTGAAGTTTAAAAATGCTTCAGAACTCTTACATTGTTCTCGGAATTCTGCTGAAGTTTAAAAATGCTTCGGTACTCTTCCATTGTTCTCGGAATTCCGCTGACATTTAAAAATGCTTCAAAACTCTTCCATTGTTCTCGGAATTCTGCTGAAGTTTAAAAATGCTTCAGAACTCTTCCATTGTTCTCAGAATTCCGCTAACGTTTAAAAATGCTTCGGAAATCTTCCATTGTTTTCAAAATTCCGCTGACGTTTAAAAATGCTTCAGAACTCTTCCATTGTTCTCAGAATTCCGCTGAAGTTTAAAAATGCTTCGGAACTCTTCCATTGTTCTCAGAATTCCGCTGACGTTTAAAAATGCTTCTGTACTCTTCCATTGTTCTCGGAATTCCGCTGACATATAAAAATGCTTCGGAAATCTTGCATTGTTCTCGGCATTCCGCTGACGTTTAAAAATGCTTCGGTACTCTTCCATTGTTCTCGGAATTCCGCTGACATATAAAAATGCTTCGGAAATCTTGCATTGTTCTCGGCATTCCGCTGACGTTTAAAAATGCTTCGGAACTCTTCAATTGCTCTCGGAATTCTCCTGAACTTTTAAAATGCTTTGGAACTCTTCCATTGCTCTCGGAATTCTGCTGAAGTTTAAAAATGTTTCGGAACTCTTCCATTCTTCTCGGAATTCTGCTGAAGTTTAAAAATGTTTCGGAACTCTTCCATTGTTCTCAGAATTCCGCTGACGTTTAAAAATGCTTCGGTACTCTTCCTTTGTTCTCGGAATTCCGCTGACATATAAAAATGCTTCGGAAATCTTGCATTGTTCTCGGCATTCCGCTGACGTTTAAAAATGCTTCGGAACTCTTCAATTGTTCTCGGAATTCTGCCGAACTTTTAAAATGCTTTGGAACTCTTCCATTGCTCTCGGAATTCTGCTGAAGTTTGAAAATGCTTCAGAACTCTTCCATTGTTCTCGGAATTCTGCTGTAGTTTAAAAATGCTTCGGAACTCTTCCATTGTTCTCAGAATTTCGCTGACGTTTAAAAATGCTTCGGAAATCTTCCATTGTTTTCAAAATTCCGCTGACGTTTAAAAATGCTTCAGAACTATTCCATTGTTCTCAGAATTCTGCTGACATTTAAAAATGCTTCGGAACCCTTCCATTGTTCTCGGAATTCCGCTGACGTTTAAAAATGCTTCACAACTCTTCCATTGTTCTCGGAATTCCGCTGACGTTTAAAAATGCTTCACAACTCTTTCATTGTTCTCGGAATTCCGCTGACTTTTAAAAATGCTTCGGAAATCTTCCATTGTTTTCAAAATTCCGCTGACGTTTAAAAATGCTTCAGAACTCTTCCATTGTTCTCGGAATTCCGCTGACGTTTAAAAATGCTTTGGAACTCTTCCATTATTCTCGGAATTCTGCTGAAGTTTAAAAATGCTTCGGAACTCTTCCATTGTTCTCAGAATTCCGCTGACGTTTAAAAATGCTTCGGTACTCTTCCATTGTTCTCGGAATTCCGCTGACATATAAAAATGCTTCGGAAATCTTGCATTGTTCTCGGCATTCCGCTGACGTTTAAAAATGCTTCGGAACTCTTCAATTGTTCTCGGAATTCTGCTGAACTTTTAAAATGCTTTGGAACTCTTCCATTGCTCTCGGAATTCTGCTGAAGTTTAAAAATGCTTCAGAACTCTTCCATTGTTTTCGGAATTCTGCTGAAGTTTAAAAATGCTTCGGAACTCTTCCATTGTTCTCAGAATTCCACTGACGTTTAAAAATGCTTCGGAACTCTTCCATTGTTCTCGGAATTCCGCTGACATATAAAAATGCTTCGGAAATCTTGCATTGTTCTTGGCATTCCGCTGACGTTTAAAAATGCTTCGGAACTCTTCAATTGTTCTCGGAATTCTGCTGAACTTTTAAAATGCTTTGGAACTCTTCCATTGCTCTCGGAATTCTGCTGAAGTTTAAAAATGCTTCGGAACTCTTCTATTGTTCTCGGAATTCTGCTGAAGTTTA
Source organism: Phyllobates terribilis (assembly GCF_046119375.1). Lineage (NCBI taxonomy): Eukaryota > Metazoa > Chordata > Amphibia > Anura > Dendrobatidae > Phyllobates > Phyllobates terribilis. The sequence goes on from NW_027362782.1 coordinate 19,773,795, forward strand.
AAAATGCTTTGGAACTCTTCCATTGCTCTCTGAATTCCGCTGACGTTTAAAAATGCTTCGGTACTCTTCCTTTGTTCTCGGAATTCCGCTGACATATAAAAATGCTTCGGAAATCTTGCATTGTTCTCGGCATTCCGCTGACGTTTAAAAATGCTTCGGAACTCTTCAATTGTTCTCGGAATTCTGCTGAACTTTTAAAATGCTTTGGAACTCTTCCATTGCTCTCGGAATTCTGCTGAAGTTTAAAAATGCTTCAGAACTCTTCCATTGTTTTCGGAATTCTGCTGAAGTTTAAAAATGCTTCGGAACTCTTCCATTGTTCTCAGAATTCCACTGACGTTTAAAAATGCTTCGGAACTCTTCCATTGTTCTCGGAATTCCGCTGACATATAAAAATGCTTCGGAAATCTTGCATTGTTCTTGGCATTCCGCTGACGTTTAAAAATGCTTCGGAACTCTTCAATTGTTCTCGGAATTCTGCTGAACTTTTAAAATGCTTTGGAACTCTTCCATTGTTCTCGCAATTCCGCTGACGTTTAAAAATGCTTCAGAACAGTTCAATTGTTCTTGGAATTCTGCTGAAGTTTTAAAATGCATTGGAACTCTTTCATTGTTCTCGGAATTCCACTGACGTTTAAAAATGCTTCGGAACTCTTCCATTGTTCTCGGAATTCCGTTGAAGTTTAAAAATGCTTCGAAACTCTTCCATTGTTCTCGGAATTCTGCTGAAGTTTAAAAATGCTTCGGAACTCTTCCATTGTTCTCGGAATTCCGCTGACGGTTAATAATCCTTCGCAACTCTTTCATTGTTCTCGGAATATCGCTGATGTTTAAAAATGCTTCAGAACTCTTCCATTGTTCTCAGAATTCTGTTGAAGTTTAAAAATGCTTCTAAACTCTTCAATTGTTCTCGGAATTCTGCTGAACTTTTAAAATGCTTTGGAACTCTTCCATTGCTCTCGCAATTCTGCTGACGTTTAAAAATGCTTCGGAACTCTTCAATTGTTCTCGGAATTCTGCTGAACTTTTAAAATGCTTTGGAACTCTTCCATTGCTCTCGGTATTCTGCTGAAGTTTAAAAATGCTTCAGAACTCTTACATTGTTCTCGGAATTCTGCTGAAGTTTAAAAATGCTTCGGTACTCTTCCATTGTTCTCGGAATTCCGCTGACATTTAAAAATGCTTCAAAACTCTTCCATTGTTCTCGGAATTCTGCTGAAGTTTAAAAATGCTTCAGAACTCTTCCATTGTTCTCAGAATTCCGCTAACGTTTAAAAATGCTTCGGAAATCTTCCATTGTTTTCAAAATTCCGCTGACGTTTAAAAATGCTTCAGAACTCTTCCATTGTTCTCAGAATTCCGCTGAAGTTTAAAAATGCTTCGGAACTCTTCCATTGTTCTCAGAATTCCGCTGACGTTTAAAAATGCTTCGGTACTCTTCCATTGTTCTCGGAATTCCGCTGACATATAAAAATGCTTCGGAAATCTTGCATTGTTCTCGGCATTCCGCTGACGTTTAAAAATGCTTCGGTACTCTTCCATTGTTCTCGGAATTCCGCTGACATATAAAAATGCTTCGGAAATCTTGCATTGTTCTCGGCATTCCGCTGACGTTTAAAAATGCTTCGGAACTCTTCAATTGCTCTCGGAATTCTCCTGAACTTTTAAAATGCTTTGGAACTCTTCCATTGCTCTCGGAATTCTGCTGAAGTTTAAAAATGTTTCGGAACTCTTCCATTCTTCTCGGAATTCTGCTGAAGTTTAAAAATGTTTCGGAACTCTTCCATTGTTCTCAGAATTCCGCTGACGTTTAAAAATGCTTCGGTACTCTTCCTTTGTTCTCGGAATTCCGCTAACATATAAAAATGCTTCGGAAATCTTGCATTGTTCTCGGCATTCCGCTGACGTTTAAAAATGCTTCGGAACTCTTCAATTGTTCTCGGAATTCTGCCGAACTTTTAAAATGCTTTGGAACTCTTCCATTGCTCTCGGAATTCTGCTGAAGTTTGAAAATGCTTCAGAACTCTTCCATTGTTCTCGGAATTCTGCTGTAGTTTAAAAATGCTTCGGAACTCTTCCATTGTTCTCAGAATTTCGCTGACGTTTAAAAATGCTTCGGAAATCTTCCATTGTTTTCAAAATTCCGCTGACGTTTAAAAATGCTTCAGAACTATTCCATTGTTCTCAGAATTCTGCTGACGTTTAAAAATGCTTCGGAACCCTTCCATTGTTCTCGGAATTCCGCTGACGTTTAAAAATGCTTCACAACTCTTCCATTGTTCTCGGAATTCCGCTGACGTTTAAAAATGCTTCACAACTCTTTCATTGTTCTCGGAATTCCGCTGACTTTTAAAAATGCTTCGGAAATCTTCCATTGTTTTCAAAATTCCGCTGACGTTTAAAAATGCTTCAGAACTCTTCCATTGTTCTCGGAATTCCGCTGACGTTTAAAAATGCTTTGGAACTCTTCCATTATTCTCGGAATTCTGCTGAAGTTTAAAAATGCTTCGGAACTCTTCCATTGTTCTCAGAATTCCGCTGACGTTTAAAAATGCTTCGGTACTCTTCCATTGTTCTCGGAATTCCGCTGACATATAAAAATGCTTCGGAAATCTTGCATTGTTCTCGGCATTCCGCTGACGTTTAAAAATGCTTCGGAACTCTTCAATTGTTCTCGGAATTCTGCTGAACTTTTAAAATGCTTTGGAACTCTTCCATTGCTCTCGGAATTCTGCTGAAGTTTAAAAATGCTTCAGAACTCTTCCATTGTTTTCGGAATTCTGCTGAAGTTTAAAAATGCTTCGGAACTCTTCCATTGTTCTCAGAATTCCACTGACGTTTAAAAATGCTTCGGTACTCTTCCTTTGTTCTCGGAATTCCGCTGACATATAAAAATGCTTCGGAAATCTTGCATTGTTCTCGGCATTCCGCTGACGTTTAAAAATGCTTCGGAACTCTTCAATTGTTCTCGGAATTCTGCTGACATTTAAAAATGCTTCGGAACTCTTCAATTGTTCTCGGAATTCTGCTGAAGTTTAAAAATGCTTCGGAACTCTTCCATTGTTCTCGGAATTCTGCAGAAGTTTAAAAATGTTTTGGAACTCTTCCATTGTTCTCAGAATTCCGCTGACGTTTAAAAATGCTTCGGAAATCTTCCATTGTTTTCAAAATTCCGCTGACATATAAAAATGCTTCGGAAATCTTGCATTGTTCTCGGCATTCCGCTGACGTTTAAAAATGCTTCAGAATTCTTCAATTGTTCTCGGAATTCTGCTGAACTTTTAAAATGCTTTGGAACTCTTCCATTGTTCTCGGAATTCTGCTGAAGTTTAAAAATGCTTTGGAACTCTTCCATTGTTCTCGGAATTCCGTTGAAGTTTAAAAATGCTTCGAAACTCTTCCATTGTTCTCGTAATTCTGCTGAAGTTTAAAAATGCTTCGGAACTCTTCCATTGTTCTCAGAATTCCGCTAACGTTTAAAAATGCTTCGGAAATCTTCCATTGTTTTCAAAATTCCGCTGACGCTTAAAAATGCTTCAGAACTCTTCCATTGTTCTCGGAATTCCACTGACGTTTAATAATGCTTCGCAACTCTTTCATTGTACTCGGAATTCCGCTAACGTTTAAAAATGCTTCGGAACTCTTCCATTGTTCTCGGAATTCCGTTGAAGTTTAAAAATGCTTCGAAACACTTCCATTGTTCTGGGAATTCTGCTGAAGTTTAAAAATGCTTCAGAACTCTTCCATTGTTCTCGGAATTCCGCTGACGTTTAATAATCCTTCGCAACTCTTTCATTGTTCTCGGAATATCGCTGATGTTTAAAAATGCTTCAGAACTCTTCCATTGTTCTCAGAATTCTGTTGAAGTTTAAAAATGCTTCTAAACTCTTCAATTGTTCTCGGAATTCTGCTGAACTTTTAAAATGCTTTGGAACTCTTCCATTGTTCTCCAAATTCCGCTGAAGTTTAAAAATGCTTCGGAACCCTTCCATTGTTCTCGGAATTCTGCTGAAGTTTAAAAATGCTTCGGAACTCTTCCATTGTTCTCAGAATTCTGCTGACGTTTAAAAATGCTTCGGAACTCTTCCATTGTTCTCGTAATTCCGCTGAAGTTTAAAAATGCTTCGGACCTCTTCCATTGTTCTAGGAATTCTGCTGAAGTCTAAAAATTCATCTGAACTCTTCCATTATTCTCGGAATTCGTGTGAATTTTAAAAATGCTTCGGAACTCTTCTATTGTTCTCGGAATTCCGCTGAAGTTTAAAAATGCTTAAAATCTCTTACATTGTTCTCGGAATTCCGCTGAAGTTTAAAAATGCTTCGGAACTCTTCCATTGCTCTCGGAATTCTGCTGAAGTTTAAAAATGCTTCAGAACTCTTCCATTGTTCTCGGAATTCTGCTGTAGATTAAAAATGCTTCGGAACTCTTCCATTGTTCTCAGAATTCCGCTGACGTTTAAAAATGCTTCGGAAATCATCCATTGTTTTCAAAATTCCGCTGACGTTTAAAAATGCTTCAGAACTCTTCCATTGTTCTCGGAATTCCGCTGACGTTTTAAAATGCTTCTGTACTCTTCCATTGTTCTCGGAATTCCGCTGACATATAAAAATGCTTCGGAAATCTTGCATTGTTCTCGGCATTCCGCTGACGTTTAAAAATGCTTCGGAACTCTTCCATTGTTCTCAGAATTTCGCTGACGTTTAAAAATGCTTCGGAAATCTTTCATTGTTTTCAAAATTCCGCTGACGTTTAAAAATGCTTCAGAACTCTTCCATTGTTCTCAGAATTCCGCTGACGTTTAAAAATGCTTCGGTACTCTTCCATTGTTCTCGGCATTCCGCTGACGTTTAAAAATGCTTCGGAACTCTTCAATTGTTCTCGGAATTCTGCTGAACTTTTAAAATGCTTTGGAACTCTTCCATTGCTCTCGGTATTCTGCTGAAGTTTAAAAATGCTTCAGAACTCTTACATTGTTCTCGGAATTCTGCTGAAGTTTAAAAATGCTTCGGTACTCTTCCATTGTTCTCGGAATTCCGCTGACATTTAAAAATGCTTCAAAACTCTTCCATTGTTCTCGGAATTCTGCTGAAGTTTAAAAATGCTTCAGAACTCTTCCATTGTTCTCAGAATTCCGCTAACGTTTAAAAATGCTTCGGAAATCTTCCATTGTTTTCAAAATTCCGCTGACGTTTAAAAATGCTTCAGAACTCTTCCATTGTTCTCAGAATTCCGCTGAAGTTTAAAAATGCTTCGGAACTCTTCCATTGTTCTCAGAATTCCGCTGACGTTTAAAAATGCTTCTGTACTCTTCCATTGTTCTCGGAATTCCGCTGACATATAAAAATGCTTCGGAAATCTTGCATTGTTCTCGGCATTCCGCTGACGTTTAAAAATGCTTCGGTACTCTTCCATTGTTCTCGGAATTCCGCTGACATATAAAAATGCTTCGGAAATCTTGCATTGTTCTCGGCATTCCGCTGACGTTTAAAAATGCTTCGGAACTCTTCAATTGCTCTCGGAATTCTCCTGAACTTTTAAAATGCTTTGGAACTCTTCCATTGCTCTCGGAATTCTGCTGAAGTTTAAAAATGTTTCGGAACTCTTCCATTCTTCTCGGAATTCTGCTGAAGTTTAAAAATGTTTCGGAACTCTTCCATTGTTCTCAGAATTCCGCTGACGTTTAAAAATGCTTCGGTACTCTTCCTTTGTTCTCGGAATTCCGCTGACATATAAAAATGCTTCGGAAATCTTGCATTGTTCTCGGCATTCCGCTGACGTTTAAAAATGCTTCGGAACTCTTCAATTGTTCTCGGAATTCTGCCGAACTTTTAAAATGCTTTGGAACTCTTCCATTGCTCTCGGAATTCTGCTGAAGTTTGAAAATGCTTCAGAACTCTTCCATTGTTCTCGGAATTCTGCTGTAGTTTAAAAATGCTTCGGAACTCTTCCATTGTTCTCAGAATTTCGCTGACGTTTAAAAATGCTTCGGAAATCTTCCATTGTTTTCAAAATTCCGCTGACGTTTAAAAATGCTTCAGAACTATTCCATTGTTCTCAGAATTCTGCTGACATTTAAAAATGCTTCGGAACCCTTCCATTGTTCTCGGAATTCCGCTGACGTTTAAAAATGCTTCACAACTCTTCCATTGTTCTCGGAATTCCGCTGACGTTTAAAAATGCTTCACAACTCTTTCATTGTTCTCGGAATTCCGCTGACTTTTAAAAATGCTTCGGAAATCTTCCATTGTTTTCAAAATTCCGCTGACGTTTAAAAATGCTTCAGAACTCTTCCATTGTTCTCGGAATTCCGCTGACGTTTAAAAATGCTTTGGAACTCTTCCATTATTCTCGGAATTCTGCTGAAGTTTAAAAATGCTTCGGAACTCTTCCATTGTTCTCAGAATTCCGCTGACGTTTAAAAATGCTTCGGTACTCTTCCATTGTTCTCGGAATTCCGCTGACATATAAAAATGCTTCGGAAATCTTGCATTGTTCTCGGCATTCCGCTGACGTTTAAAAATGCTTCGGAACTCTTCAATTGTTCTCGGAATTCTGCTGAACTTTTAAAATGCTTTGGAACTCTTCCATTGCTCTCGGAATTCTGCTGAAGTTTAAAAATGCTTCAGAACTCTTCCATTGTTTTCGGAATTCTGCTGAAGTTTAAAAATGCTTCGGAACTCTTCCATTGTTCTCAGAATTCCACTGACGTTTAAAAATGCTTCGGAACTCTTCCATTGTTCTCGGAATTCCGCTGACATATAAAAATGCTTCGGAAATCTTGCATTGTTCTTGGCATTCCGCTGACGTTTAAAAATGCTTCGGAACTCTTCAATTGTTCTCGGAATTCTGCTGAACTTTTAAAATGCTTTGGAACTCTTCCATTGCTCTCGGAATTCTGCTGAAGTTTAAAAATGCTTCGGAACTCTTCTATTGTTCTCGGAATTCTGCTGAAGTTTAAAAATGCTTTGGAACTCTTCCATTGCTCTCTGAATTCCGCTGACGTTTAAAAATGCTTCGGTACTCTTCCTTTGTTCTCGGAATTCCGCTGACATATAAAAATGCTTCGGAAATCTTGCATTGTTCTCGGCATTCCGCTGACGTTTAAAAATGCTTCGGAACTCTTCAATTGTTCTCGGAATTCTGCTGAACTTTTAAAATGCTTTGGAACTCTTCCATTGCTCTCGGAATTCTGCTGAAGTTTAAAAATGCTTCAGAACTCTTCCATTGTTTTCGGAATTCTGCTGAAGTTTAAAAATGCTTCGGAACTCTTCCATTGTTCTCAGAATTCCACTGACGTTTAAAAATGCTTCGGAACTCTTCCATTGTTCTCGGAATTCCGCTGACATATAAAAATGCTTCGGAAATCTTGCATTGTTCTTGGCATTCCGCTGACGTTTAAAAATGCTTCGGAACTCTTCAATTGTTCTCGGAATTCTGCTGAACTTTTAAAATGCTTTGGAACTCTTCCATTGTTCTCGCAATTCCGCTGACGTTTAAAAATGCTTCAGAACAGTTCAATTGTTCTTGGAATTCTGCTGAAGTTTTAAAATGCATTGGAACTCTTTCATTGTTCTCGGAATTCCACTGACGTTTAAAAATGCTTCGGAACTCTTCCATTGTTCTCGGAATTCCGTTGAAGTTTAAAAATGCTTCGAAACTCTTCCATTGTTCTCGGAATTCTGCTGAAGTTTAAAAATGCTTCGGAACTCTTCCATTGTTCTCGGAATTCCGCTGACGGTTAATAATCCTTCGCAACTCTTTCATTGTTCTCGGAATATCGCTGATGTTTAAAAATGCTTCAGAACTCTTCCATTGTTCTCAGAATTCTGTTGAAGTTTAAAAATGCTTCTAAACTCTTCAATTGTTCTCGGAATTCTGCTGAACTTTTAAAATGCTTTGGAACTCTTCCATTGCTCTCGCAATTCTGCTGACGTTTAAAAATGCTTCGGAACTCTTCCATTGTTCTCGGAATTCTGCTGACGTTTAAAAATGCTTCGGAACTCTTCCATTGTTCTCGGAATTCTGCTGACGTTTAAAAATGCTTCGGAACTCTTCCATTGTTCTCGGAATTCCGCTGACGTTTAAAAATGCTTCACAACTCTTCCATTGTTCTCGGAATTCCGCTGACTTTTAAAAATACTTCGAAACTATTCCATTGTTCTCCAAATTCCGCTGAAGTTTAAAAATGCTTCGGAACCCTTCCATTGTTCTCGGAATTCTGCTGAAGTTTAAAAATGCTTCGGAACTCTTCCATTGTTCTCAGAATTCTGCTGACGTTTAAAAATGCTTCGGAACTCTTCCATTGTTCTCGTAATTCCGCTGAAGTTTAAAAATGCTTCGGACCTCTTCCATTGTTCTAGGAATTCTGCTGAAGTCTAAAAATTCATCTGAACTCTTCCATTATTCTCGGAATTCGTGTGAATTTTAAAAATGCTTCGGAACTCTTCTATTGTTCTCGGAATTCCGCTGAAGTTTAAAAATGCTTAAAATCTCTTCCATTGTTCTCGTAATTCCGCTGAAGTTTAAAAATGCTTCGGAACTCTTCCATTGCTCTCGGAATTCTGCTGAAGTTTAAAAATGCTTCAGAACTCTTCCATTGTTCTCGGAATTCTGCTGTAGATTAAAAATGCTTCGGAACTCTTCCATTGTTCTCAGAATTCCGCTGACGTTTAAAAATGCTTCGGTACTCTTCCATTGTTCTCGGCATTCCGCTGACGTTTAAAAATGCTTCGGAACTCTTCAATTGTTCTCGGAATTCTGCTGAACTTTTAAAATGCTTTGGAACTCTTCCATTGCTCTCGGTATTCTGCTGAAGTTTAAAAATGCTTCAGAACTCTTACATTGTTCTCGGAATTCTGCTGAAGTTTAAAAATGCTTCGGTACTCTTCCATTGTTCTCGGAATTCCGCTGACATTTAAAAATGCTTCAAAACTCTTCCATTGTTCTCGGAATTCTGCTGAAGTTTAAAAATGCTTCAGAACTCTTCCATTGTTCTCAGAATTCCGCTAACGTTTAAAAATGCTTCGGAAATCTTCCATTGTTTTCAAAATTCCGCTGACGTTTAAAAATGCTTCGGAACTCTTCAATTGTTCTCGGAATTCTGCCGAACTTTTAAAATGCTTTGGAACTCTTCCATTGCTCTCGGAATTCTGCTGAAGTTTGAAAATGCTTCAGAACTCTTCCATTGTTCTCGGAATTCTGCTGTAGTTTAAAAATGCTTCGGAACTCTTCCATTGTTCTCAGAATTTCACTGACGTTTAAAAATGCTTCGGAAATCTTCCATTGTTTTCAAAATTCCGCTGACGTTTAAAAATGCTTCAGAACTATTCCATTGTTCTCAGAATTCTGCTGACGTTTAAAAATGCTTCGGAACCCTTCCATTGTTCTCGGAATTCCGCTGACGTTTAAAAATGCTTCAGAACTCTTCCATTGTTCTCGGAATTCCGCTGACGTTTAAAAATGCTTTGGAACTCTTCCATTATTCTCGGAATTCTGCTGAAGTTTAAAAATGCTTCGGAACTCTTCCATTGTTCTCAGAATTCCGCTGACGTTTAAAAATGCTTCGGTACTCTTCCATTGTTCTCGGAATTCCGCTGACATATAAAAATGCTTCGGAAATCTTGCATTGTTCTCGGCATTCCGCTGACGTTTAAAAATGCTTCGGAACTCTTCAATTGTTCTCGGAATTCTGCTGAACTTTTAAAATGCTTTGGAACTCTTCCATTGCTCTCGGAATTCTGCTGAAGTTTAAAAATGCTTCAGAACTCTTCCATTGTTTTCGGAATTCTGCTGAAGTTTAAAAATGCTTCGGAACTCTTCCATTGTTCTCAGAATTCCACTGACGTTTAAAAATGCTTCGGAACTCTTCCATTGTTCTCGGAATTCCGCTGACATATAAAAATGCTTCGGAAATCTTGCATTGTTCTTGGCATTCCGCTGACGTTTAAAAATGCTTCGGAACTCTTCAATTGTTCTCGGAATTCTGCTGAACTTTTAAAATGCTTTGGAACTCTTCCATTGTTCTCGCAATTCCGCTGACGTTTAAAAATGCTTCAGAACAGTTCAATTGTTCTTGGAATTCTGCTGAAGTTTTAAAATGCATTGGAACTCTTTCATTGTTCTCGGAATTCCACTGACGTTTAAAAATGCTTCGGAACTCTTCCATTGTTCTCGGAATTCCGTTGAAGTTTAAAAATGCTTCGAAACTCTTCCATTGTTCTCGGAATTCTGCTGAAGTTTAAAAATGCTTCGGAACTCTTCCATTGTTCTCGGAATTCCGCTGACGTTTAATAATGCTTCGCAACTCTTCCATTGTTCTCGGAATTCCGTTGAAGTTTAAAAATGCTTCGAAACTCTTCCATTGTTCTCGGAATTCTGCTGAAGTTTAAAAATGCTTCGGAACTCTTCCATTGTTCTCGGAATTCCGCTGACGTTTAATAATGCTTCGGAACTCTTCAATTGTTCTCGGAATTCTGCTGAATTTTTAAAATGCTTTGGAACTCTTCCATTGCTCTCGGAATTCTGCTGAAGCTTAAAAATGCTTCGGAACTCTTCCATTGTTCTCAGAATTCCGCTGACATTTAAAAATGCTTCGGTACTCTTCCATTGTTCTCGGAATTCCGCTGACATATAAAAATGCTTCGGAAATCTTGCATTGTTCTCGGCATTCCGCTGACGTTTAAAAATGCTTCAGTACTCTTCCATTGTTCTCGGAATTCCGCTGACATATAAAAATGCTTCGGAAATCTTGCATTGTTCTCGGCATTCCGCTGACGTTTAAAAATGCTTCGGAACTCTTCAATTGCTCTCGGAATTCTGCTGAACTTTTAAAATGCTTTGGAACTCTTCCATTGCTCTCGGAATTCTGCTGAAGTTTAAAAATGTTTCGGAACTCTTCCATTCTTCTCGGAATTCTGCTGAAGTTTAAAAATGTTTCGGAACTCTTCCATTGTTCTCAGAATTCCGCTGACGTTTAAAAATGCTTCGGTACTCTTCCATTGTTCTCGGAATTCCGTTGAAGTTTAAAAATGCTTCGAAACTCTTCCATTGTTCTCGGAATTCTGCTGAAGTTTAAAAATGCTTCGGAACTCTTCCATTGTTCTCGGAATTCCGCTGACGGTTAATAATCCTTCGCAACTCTTTCATTGTTCTCGGAATATCGCTGATGTTTAAAAATGCTTCAGAACTCTTCCATTGTTCTCAGAATTCTGTTGAAGTTTAAAAATGCTTCTAAACTCTTCAATTGTTCTCGGAATTCTGCTGAACTTTTAAAATGCTTTGGAACTCTTCCATTGCTCTCGCAATTCTGCTGACGTTTAAAAATGCTTCGGAACTCTTCCATTGTTCTCGGAATTCTGCTGACGTTTAAAAATGCTTCGGAACTCTTCCATTGTTCTCGGAATTCCGCTGACGTTTAAAAATGCTTCACAACTCTTCCATTGTTCTCGGAATTCCGCTGACTTTTAAAAATACTTCGAAACTATTCCATTGTTCTCCAAATTCCGCTGAAGTTTAAAAATGCTTCGGAACCCTTCCATTGTTCTCGGAATTCTGCTGAAGTTTAAAAATGCTTCGGAACTCTTCCATTGTTCTCAGAATTCTGCTGACGTTTAAAAATGCTTCGGAACTCTTCCATTGTTCTCGTAATTCCGCTGAAGTTTAAAAATGCTTCGGACCTCTTCCATTGTTCTAGGAATTCTGCTGAAGTCTAAAAATTCATCTGAACTCTTCCATTATTCTCGGAATTCGTGTGAATTTTAAAAATGCTTCGGAACTCTTCTATTGTTCTCGGAATTCCGCTGAAGTTTAAAAATGCTTAAAATCTCTTACATTGTTCTCGGAATTCCGCTGAAGTTTAAAAATGCTTCGGAACTCTTCCATTGCTCTCGGAATTCTGCTGAAGTTTAAAAATGCTTCAGAACTCTTCCATTGTTCTCGGAATTCTGCTGTAGATTAAAAATGCTTCGGAACTCTTCCATTGTTCTCAGAATTCCGCTGACGTTTAAAAATGCTTCGGAAATCATCCATTGTTTTCAAAATTCCGCTGACGTTTAAAAATGCTTCAGAACTCTTCCATTGTTCTCAGAATTCCGCTGACGTTTAAAAATGCTTCGGTACTCTTCCATTGTTCTCGGCATTCCGCTGACGTTTAAAAATGCTTCGGAACTCTTCAATTGTTCTCGGAATTCTGCTGAACTTTTAAAATGCTTTGGAACTCTTCCATTGCTCTCGGTATTCTGCTGAAGTTTAAAAATGCTTCAGAACTCTTACATTGTTCTCGGAATTCTGCTGAAGTTTAAAAATGCTTCGGTACTCTTCCATTGTTCTCGGAATTCCACTGACATTTAAAAATGCTTCAAAACTCTTCCATTGTTCTCGGAATTCTGCTGAAGTTTAAAAATGCTTCAGAACTCTTCCATTGTTCTCAGAATTCCGCTAACGTTTAAAAATGCTTCGGAAATCTTCCATTGTTTTCAAAATTCCGCTGACGTTTAAAAATGCTTCGGAACTCTTCAATTGTTCTCGGAATTCTGCCGAACTTTTAAAATGCTTTGGAACTCTTCCATTGCTCTCGGAATTCTGCTGAAGTTTGAAAATGCTTCAGAACTCTTCCATTGTTCTCGGAATTCTGCTGTAGTTTAAAAATGCTTCGGAACTCTTCCATTGTTCTCAGAATTTCACTGACGTTTAAAAATGCTTCGGAAATCTTCCATTGTTTTCAAAATTCCGCTGACGTTTAAAAATGCTTCAGAACTATTCCATTGTTCTCAGAATTCTGCTGACGTTTAAAAATGCTTCGGAACCCTTCCATTGTTCTCGGAATTCCGCTGACGTTTAAAAATGCTTCAGAACTCTTCCATTGTTCTCGGAATTCCGCTGACGTTTAAAAATGCTTTGGAACTCTTCCATTATTCTCGGAATTCTGCTGAAGTTTAAAAATGCTTCGGAACTCTTCCATTGTTCTCAGAATTCCGCTGACGTTTAAAAATGCTTCGGTACTCTTCCATTGTTCTCGGAATTCCGCTGACATATAAAAATGCTTCGGAAATCTTGCATTGTTCTCGGCATTCCGCTGACGTTTAAAAATGCTTCGGAACTCTTCAATTGTTCTCGGAATTCTGCTGAACTTTTAAAATGCTTTGGAACTCTTCCATTGCTCTCGGAATTCTGCTGAAGTTTAAAAATGCTTCAGAACTCTTCCATTGTTTTCGGAATTCTGCTGAAGTTTAAAAATGCTTCGGAACTCTTCCATTGTTCTCAGAATTCCACTGACGTTTAAAAATGCTTCGGAACTCTTCCATTGTTCTCGGAATTCCGCTGACATATAAAAATGCTTCGGAAATCTTGCATTGTTCTTGGCATTCCGCTGACGTTTAAAAATGCTTCGGAACTCTTCAATTGTTCTCGGAATTCTGCTGAACTTTTAAAATGCTTTGGAACTCTTCCATTGTTCTCGCAATTCCGCTGACGTTTAAAAATGCTTCAGAACAGTTCAATTGTTCTTGGAATTCTGCTGAAGTTTTAAAATGCATTGGAACTCTTTCATTGTTCTCGGAATTCCACTGACGTTTAAAAATGCTTCGGAACTCTTCCATTGTTCTCGGAATTCCGTTGAAGTTTAAAAATGCTTCGAAACTCTTCCATTGTTCTCGGAATTCTGCTGAAGTTTAAAAATGCTTCGGAACTCTTCCATTGTTCTCGGAATTCCGCTGACGTTTAATAATGCTTCGCAACTCTTCCATTGTTCTCGGAATTCCGTTGAAGTTTAAAAATGCTTCGAAACTCTTCCATTGTTCTCGGAATTCTGCTGAAGTTTAAAAATGCTTCGGAACTCTTCCATTGTTCTCGGAATTCCGCTGACGTTTAATAATGCTTCGGAACTCTTCAATTGTTCTCGGAATTCTGCTGAATTTTTAAAATGCTTTGGAACTCTTCCATTGCTCTCGGAATTCTGCTGAAGCTTAAAAATGCTTCGGAACTCTTCCATTGTTCTCAGAATTCCGCTGACATTTAAAAATGCTTCGGTACTCTTCCATTGTTCTCGGAATTCCGCTGACATATAAAAATGCTTCGGAAATCTTGCATTGTTCTCGGCATTCCGCTGACGTTTAAAAATGCTTCGGTACTCTTCCATTGTTCTCGGAATTCCGCTGACATATAAAAATGCTTCGGAAATCTTGCATTGTTCTCGGCATTCCGCTGACGTTTAAAAATGCTTCGGAACTCTTCAATTGCTCTCGGAATTCTGCTGACGTTTAAAAATGCTTCAGAACTATTCCATTGTTCTCAGAATTCTGCTGACGTTTAAAAATGCTTCGGAACCCTTCCATTGTTCTCGGAATTCCGCTGACGTTTAAAAATGCTTCGGAAATCTTCCATTGTTTTCAAAATTCCGCTGACGTTTAAAAATGCTTCAGAACTATTCCATTGTTCTCAGAATTCTGCTGACGTTTAAAAATGCTTCGGAACCCTTCCATTGTTCTCGGAATTCCGCTGACGTTTAAAAATGCTTCACAACTCTTCCATTGTTCTCGGAATTCCGCTGACGTTTAAAAATGCTTCACAACTCTTTCATTGTTCTCGGAATTCCGCTGACTTTTAAAAATGCTTCGGAAATCTTCCATTGTTTTCAAAATTCCGCTGACGTTTAAAAATGCTTCAGAACTCTTCCATTGTTCTCGGAATTCCGCTGACGTTTAAAAATGCTTTGGAACTCTTCCATTATTCTCGGAATTCTGCTGAAGTTTAAAAATGCTTCGGAACTCTTCCATTGTTCTCAGAATTCCGCTGACGTTTAAAAATGCTTCGGTACTCTTCCATTGTTCTCGGAATTCCGCTGACATATAAAAATGCTTTGGAAATCTTGCATTGTTCTCGGCATTCCGCTGACGTTTAAAAATGCTTCGGAACTCTTCAATTGTTCTCGGAATTCTGCTGAACTTTTAAAATGCTTTGGAACTCTTCCATTGCTCTCGGAATTCTGCTGAAGTTTAAAAATGCTTCAGAACTCTTCCATTGTTTTCGGAATTCTGCTGAAGTTTAAAAATGCTTCGGAACTCTTCCATTGTTCTCAGAATTCCACTGACGTTTAAAAATGCTTCGGAACTCTTCCATTGTTCTCGGAATTCCGCTGACATATAAAAATGCTTCGGAAATCTTGCATTGTTCTTGGCATTCCGCTGACGTTTAAAAATGCTTCGGAACTCTTCAATTGTTCTCGGAATTCTGCTGAACTTTTAAAATGCTTTGGAACTCTTCCATTGCTCTCGGAATTCTGCTGAAGTTTAAAAATGCTTCGGAACTCTTCTATTGTTCTCGGAATTCTGCTGAAGTTTAAAAATGCTTTGGAACTCTTCCATTGTTCTCTGAATTCCGCTGACGTTTAAAAATGCTTCGGTACTCTTCCTTTGTTCTCGGAATTCCGCTGACATATAAAAATGCTTCGGAAATCTTGCATTGTTCTCGGCATTCCGCTGACGTTTAAAAATGCTTCGGAACTCTTCAATTGTTCTCGGAATTCTGCTGACATTTAAAAATGCTTCGGAACTCTTCAATTGTTCTCGGAATTCTGCTGAAGTTTAAAAATGCTTCGGAACTCTTCCATTGTTCTCGGAATTCTGCAGAAGTTTAAAAATGTTTTGGAACTCTTCCATTGTTCTCAGAATTCCGCTGACGTTTAAAAATGCTTCGGAAATCTTCCATTGTTTTCAAAATTCCGCTGACATATAAAAATGCTTCGGAAATCTTGCATTGTTCTCGGCATTCCGCTGACGTTTAAAAATGCTTCAGAATACTTCAATTGTTCTCGGAATTCTGCTGAACTTTTAAAATGCTTTGGAACTCTTCCATTGCTCTCGGAATTCTGCTGAAGTTTAAAAATGCTTCGGAACTCTTCCATTGTTCTCGGAATTCTGCTGAAGTTTAAAAATGCTTTGGAACTCTTCCATTGTTCTCGGAATTCCGTTGAAGTTTAAAAATGCTTCGAAACTCTTCCATTGTTCTCGTAATTCTGCTGAAGTTTAAAAATGCTTCGGAACTCTTCCATTGTTCTCAGAATTCCGCTAACGTTTAAAAATGCTTCGGAAATCTTCCATTGTTTTCAAAATTCCGCTGACGCTTAAAAATGCTTCAGAACTCTTCCATTGTTCTCGGAATTCCGCTGACGTTTAATAATGCTTCGCAACTCTTTCATTGTACTCGGAATTCCGCTAACGTTTAAAAATGCTTCGGAACTCTTCCATTGTTCTCGGAATTCCGTTGAAGTTTAAAAATGCTTCGAAACTCTTCCATTGTTCTGGGAATTCTGCTGAAGTTTAAAAATGCTTCAGAACTCTTCCATTGTTCTCGGAATTCCGCTGACGTTTAATAATCCTTCGCAACTCTTTCATTGTTCTCGGAATATCGCTGATGTTTAAAAATGCTTCAGAACTCTTCCATTGTTCTCAGAATTCTGTTGAAGTTTAAAAATGCTTCTAAACTCTTCAATTGTTCTCGGAATTCTGCTGAACTTTTAAAATGCTTTGGAACTCTTCCATTGCTCTCGCAATTCTGCTGACGTTTAAAAATGCTTCGGAACTCTTCCATTGTTCTCGGAATTCTGCTGACGTTTAAAAATGCTTCGGAACTCTTCCATTGTTCTCGGAATTCCGCTGACGTTTAAAAATGCTTCACAACTCTTCCATTGTTCTCGGAATTCCGCTGACTTTTAAAAATACTTCGGAACTCTTCAATTGTTCTCGGAATTCTGCTGAACTTTTAAAATGCTTTGGAACTCTTCCATTGCTCTCGGAATTCTGCTGAAGTTTAAAAATGCTTCAGAACTCTTCCATTGTTTTCGGAATTCTGCTGAAGTTTAAAAATGCTTCGGAACTCTTCCATTGTTCTCAGAATTCCACTGACGTTTAAAAATGCTTCGGAACTCTTCCATTGTTCTCGGAATTCCGCTGACATATAAAAATGCTTCGGAAATCTTGCATTGTTCTTGGCATTCCGCTGACGTTTAAAAATGCTTCGGAACTCTTCAATTGTTCTCGGAATTCTGCTGAACTTTTAAAATGCTTTGGAACTCTTCCATTGTTCTCGCAATTCCGCTGACGTTTAAAAATGCTTCAGAACAGTTCAATTGTTCTTGGAATTCTGCTGAAGTTTTAAAATGCATTGGAACTCTTTCATTGTTCTCGGAATTCCACTGACGTTTAAAAATGCTTCGGAACTCTTCCATTGTTCTCGGAATTCCGTTGAAGTTTAAAAATGCTTCGAAACTCTTCCATTGTTCTCGGAATTCTGCTGAAGTTTAAAAATGCTTCGGAACTCTTCCATTGTTCTCGGAATTCCGCTGACGTTTAATAATGCTTCGCAACTCTTCCATTGTTCTCGGAATTCCGTTGAAGTTTAAAAATGCTTCGAAACTCTTCCATTGTTCTCGGAATTCTGCTGAAGTTTAAAAATGCTTCGGAACTCTTCCATTGTTCTCGGAATTCCGCTGACGTTTAATAATGCTTCGGAACTCTTCAATTGTTCTCGGAATTCTGCTGAATTTTTAAAATGCTTTGGAACTCTTCCATTGCTCTCGGAATTCTGCTGAAGTTTAAAAATGCTTCGGAACTCTTCCATTGTTCTCAGAATTCCGCTGACATTTAAAAATGCTTCGGTACTCTTCCATTGTTCTCGGAATTCCGCTGACATATTAAAATGCTTCGGAAATCTTGCATTGTTCTCGGCATTCCGCTGACGTTTAAAAATGCTTCGGTACTCTTCCATTGTTCTCGGAATTCCGCTGACATATAAAAATGCTTCGGAAATCTTGCATTGTTCTCGGCATTCCGCTGACGTTTAAAAATGCTTCGGAACTCTTCAATTGCTCTTGGAATTCTGCTGAACTTTTAAAATGCTTTGGAACTCTTCCATTGCTCTCGGAATTCTGCTGAAGTTTAAAAATGTTTCGGAACTCTTCCATTCTTCTCGGAATTCTGCTGAAGTTTAAAAATGTTTCGGAACTCTTCCATTGTTCTCAGAATTCCGCTGACGTTTAAAAATGCTTCGGTACTCTTCCTTTGTTCTCGGAATTCCGCTGACATATAAAAATGCTTCGGAAATCTTGTATTGTTCTTGGCATTCCGCTGACGTTTAAAAATGCTTCGGAACTCTTCAATTGTTCTCGGAATTCTTCCGAACTTTTAAAATGCTTTGGAACTCTTCCATTGCTCTCGGAATTCTGCTGAAGTTTGAAAATGCTTCAGAACTCTTCCATTGTTCTCGGAATTCTGCTGTAGTTTAAAAATGCTTCGGAACTCTTCCATTGTTCTCAGAATTTCGCTGACGTTTAAAAATGCTTCGGAAATCTTCCATTGTTTTCAAAATTCCGCTGACGTTTAAAAATGCTTCAGAACTATTCCATTGTTCTCAGAATTCTGCTGACGTTTAAAAATGCTTCGGAACCCTTCCATTGTTCTCGGAATTCCGCTGACGTTTAAAAATGCTTCACAACTCTTCCATTGTTCTCGGAATTCCGCTGACGTTTAAAAATGCTTCACAACTCTTTCATTGTTCTCGGAATTCCGCTGACTTTTAAAAATGCTTCGGAAATCTTCCATTGTTTTCAAAATTCCGCTGACGTTTAAAAATGCTTCAGAACTCTTCCATTGTTCTCGGAATTCCGCTGACGTTTAAAAATGCTTTGGAACTCTTCCATTATTCTCGGAATTCTGCTGAAGTTTAAAAATGCTTCGGAACTCTTCCATTGTTCTCAGAATTCCGCTGACGTTTAAAAATGCTTCGGTACTCTTCCATTGTTCTCGGAATTCCGCTGACATATAAAAATGCTTCGGAAATCTTGCATTGTTCTCGGCATTCCGCTGACGTTTAAAAATGCTTCGGAACTCTTCAATTGTTCTCGGAATTCTGCTGAACTTTTAAAATGCTTTGGAACTCTTCCATTGCTCTCGGAATTCTGCTGAAGTTTAAAAATGCTTCAGAACTCTTCCATTGTTTTCGGAATTCTGCTGAAGTTTAAAAATGCTTCGGAACTCTTCCATTGTTCTCAGAATTCCACTGACGTTTAAAAATGCTTCGGAACTCTTCCATTGTTCTCGGAATTCCGCTGACATATAAAAATGCTTCGGAAATCTTGCATTGTTCTTGGCATTCCGCTGACGTTTAAAAATGCTTCGGAACTCTTCAATTGTTCTCGGAATTCTGCTGAACTTTTAAAATGCTTTGGAACTCTTCCATTGCTCTCGGAATTCTGCTGAAGTTTAAAAATGCTTCGGAACTCTTCTATTGTTCTCGGAATTCTGCTGAAGTTTAAAAATGCTTTGGAACTCTTCCATTGTTCTCTGAATTCCGCTGACGTTTAAAAATGCTTCGGTACTCTTCCTTTGTTCTCGGAATTCCGCTGACATATAAAAATGCTTCGGAAATCTTGCATTGTTCTCGGCATTCCGCTGACGTTTAAAAATGCTTCGGAACTCTTCAATTGTTCTCGGAATTCTGCTGACATTTAAAAATGCTTCGGAACTCTTCAATTGTTCTCGGAATTCTGCTGAAGTTTAAAAATGCTTCGGAACTCTTCCATTGTTCTCGGAATTCTGCAGAAGTTTAAAAATGTTTTGGAACTCTTCCATTGTTCTCAGAATTCCGCTGACGTTTAAAAATGCTTCGGAAATCTTCCATTGTTTTCAAAATTCCGCTGACATATAAAAATGCTTCGGAAATCTTGCATTGTTCTCGGCATTCCGCTGACGTTTAAAAATGCTTCAGAATTCTTCAATTGTTCTCGGAATTCTGCTGAACTTTTAAAATGCTTTGGAACTCTTCCATTGCTCTCGGAATTCTGCTGAAGTTTAAAAATGCTTCGGAACTCTTCCATTGTTCTCGGAATTCTGCTGAAGTTTAAAAATGCTTTGGAACTCTTCCATTGTTCTCGGAATTCCGTTGAAGTTTAAAAATGCTTCGAAACTCTTCCATTGTTCTCGTAATTCTGCTGAAGTTTAAAAATGCTTCGGAACTCTTCCATTGTTCTCAGAATTCCGCTAACGTTTAAAAATGCTTCGGAAATCTTCCATTGTTTTCAAAATTCCGCTGACGCTTAAAAATGCTTCAGAACTCTTCCATTGTTCTCGGAATTCCGCTGACGTTTAATAATGCTTCGCAACTCTTTCATTGTACTCGGAATTCCGCTAACGTTTAAAAATGCTTCGGAACTCTTCCATTGTTCTCGGAATTCCGTTGAAGTTTAAAAATGCTTCGAAACTCTTCCATTGTTCTGGGAATTCTGCTGAAGTTTAAAAATGCTTCAGAACTCTTCCATTGTTCTCGGAATTCCGCTGACGTTTAATAATCCTTCGCAACTCTTTCATTGTTCTCGGAATATCGCTGATGTTTAAAAATGCTTCAGAACTCTTCCATTGTTCTCAGAATTCTGTTGAAGTTTAAAAATGCTTCTAAACTCTTCAATTGTTCTCGGAATTCTGCTGAACTTTTAAAATGCTTTGGAACTCTTCCATTGCTCTCGCAATTCTGCTGACGTTTAAAAATGCTTCGGAACTCTTCCATTGTTCTCGGAATTCTGCTGACGTTTAAAAATGCTTCGGAACTCTTCCATTGTTCTCGGAATTCCGCTGACGTTTAAAAATGCTTCACAACTCTTCCATTGTTCTCGGAATTCCGCTGACTTTTAAAAATACTTCGAAACTCTTCCATTGTTCTCCAAATTCCGCTGAAGTTTAAAAATGCTTCGGAACCCTTCCATTGTTCTCGGAATTCTGCTGAAGTTTAAAAATGCTTCGGAACTCTTCCATTGTTCTCAGAATTCTGCTGACGTTTAAAAATGCTTCGGAACTCTTCCATTGTTCTCGTAATTCCGCTGAAGTTTAAAAATGCTTCGGACCTCTTCCATTGTTCTAGGAATTCTGCTGAAGTCTAAAAATTCATCTGAACTCTTCCATTATTCTCGGAATTCGTGTGAATTTTAAAAATGCTTCGGAACTCTTCTATTGTTCTCGGAATTCCGCTGAAGTTTAAAAATGCTTAAAATCTCTTACATTGTTCTCGGAATTCCGCTGAAGTTTAAAAATGCTTCGGAACTCTTCCATTGCTCTCGGAATTCTGCTGAAGTTTAAAAATGCTTCAGAACTCTTCCATTGTTCTCGGAATTCTGCTGTAGATTAAAAATGCTTCGGAACTCTTCCATTGTTCTCAGAATTCCTCTGACGTTTAAAAATGCTTCGGAAATCATCCATTGTTTTCAAAATTCCGCTGACGTTTAAAAATGCTTCAGAACTCTTCCATTGTTCTCGGAATTCCGCTGACGTTTTAAAATGCTTCTGTACTCTTCCATTGTTCTCGGAATTCCGCTGACATATAAAAATGCTTCGGAAATCTTGCATTGTTCTCGGCATTCCGCTGACGTTTAAAAATGCTTCGGAACTCTTCCATTGTTCTCAGAATTTCGCTGACGTTTAAAAATGCTTCGGAAATCTTTCATTGTTTTCAAAATTCCGCTGACGTTTAAAAATGCTTCAGAACTCTTCCATTGTTCTCAGAATTCCGCTGACGTTTAAAAATGCTTCGGTACTCTTCCATTGTTCTCGGCATCCCGCTGACGTTTAAAAATGCTTCGGAACTCTTCAATTGTTCTCGGAATTCTGCTGAACTTTTAAAATGCTTTGGAACTCTTCCATTGCTCTCGGTATTCTGCTGAAGTTTAAAAATGCTTCAGAACTCTTACATTGTTCTCGGAATTCTGCTGAAGTTTAAAAATGCTTCGGTACTCTTCCATTGTTCTCGGAATTCCGCTGACATTTAAAAATGCTTCAAAACTCTTCCATTGTTCTCGGAATTCTGCTGAAGTTTAAAAATGCTTCAGAACTCTTCCATTGTTCTCAGAATTCCGCTAACGTTTAAAAATGCTTCGGAAATCTTCCATTGTTTTCAAAATTCCGCTGACGTTTAAAAATGCTTCAGAACTCTTCCATTGTTCTCAGAATTCCGCTGAAGTTTAAAAATGCTTCGGAACTCTTCCATTGTTCTCAGAATTCCGCTGACGTTTAAAAATGCTTCGGTACTCTTCCATTGTTCTCGGAATTCCGCTGACATATAAAAATGCTTCGGAAATCTTGCATTGTTCTCGGCATTCCGCTGACGTTTAAAAATGCTTCGGTACTCTTCCATTGTTCTCGGAATTCCGCTGACATATAAAAATGCTTCGGAAATCTTGCATTGTTCTCGGCATTCCGCTGACGTTTAAAAATGCTTCGGAACTCTTCAATTGCTCTTGGAATTCTCCTGAACTTTTAAAATGCTTTGGAACTCTTCCATTGCTCTCGGAATTCTGCTGAAGTTTAAAAATGTTTCGGAACTCTTCCATTCTTCTCGGAATTCTGCTGAAGTTTAAAAATGTTTCGGAACTCTTCCATTGTTCTCAGAATTCCGCTGACGTTTAAAAATGCTTCGGTACTCTTCCTTTGTTCTCGGAATTCCGCTAACATATAAAAATGCTTCGGAAATCTTGCATTGTTCTCGGCATTCCGCTGACGTTTAAAAATGCTTCGGAACTCTTCAATTGTTCTCGGAATTCTGCCGAACTTTTAAAATGCTTTGGAACTCTTCCATTGCTCTCGGAATTCTGCTGAAGTTTGAAAATGCTTCAGAACTCTTCCATTGTTCTCGGAATTCTGCTGTAGTTTAAAAATGCTTCGGAACTCTTCCATTGTTCTCAGAATTTCGCTGACGTTTAAAAATGCTTCGGAAATCTTCCATTGTTTTCAAAATTCCGCTGACGTTTAAAAATGCTTCAGAACTATTCCATTGTTCTCAGAATTCTGCTGACGTTTAAAAATGCTTCGGAACCCTTCCATTGTTCTCGGAATTCCGCTGACGTTTAAAAATGCTTCACAACTCTTCCATTGTTCTCGGAATTCCGCTGACGTTTAAAAATGCTTCACAACTCTTTCATTGTTCTCGGAATTCCGCTGACTTTTAAAAATGCTTCGGAAATCTTCCATTGTTTTCAAAATTCCGCTGACGTTTAAAAATGCTTCAGAACTCTTCCATTGTTCTCGGAATTCCGCTGACGTTTAAAAATGCTTTGGAACTCTTCCATTATTCTCGGAATTCTGCTGAAGTTTAAAAATGCTTCGGAACTCTTCCATTGTTCTCAGAATTCCGCTGACGTTTAAAAATGCTTCGGTACTCTTCCATTGTTCTCGGAATTCCGCTGACATATAAAAATGCTTCGGAAATCTTGCATTGTTCTCGGCATTCCGCTGACGTTTAAAAATGCTTCGGAACTCTTCAATTGTTCTCGGAATTCTGCTGAACTTTTAAAATGCTTTGGAACTCTTCCATTGCTCTCGGAATTCTGCTGAAGTTTAAAAATGCTTCAGAACTCTTCCATTGTTTTCGGAATTCTGCTGAAGTTTAAAAATGCTTCGGAACTCTTCCATTGTTCTCAGAATTCCACTGACGTTTAAAAATGCTTCGGTACTCTTCCTTTGTTCTCGGAATTCCGCTGACATATAAAAATGCTTCGGAAATCTTGCATTGTTCTCGGCATTCCGCTGACGTTTAAAAATGCTTCGCAACTCTTCAATTGTTCTCGGAATTCTGCTGACATTTAAAAATGCTTCGGAACTCTTCAATTGTTCTCGGAATTCTGCTGAAGTTTAAAAATGCTTCGGAACTCTTCCATTGTTCTCGGAATTCTGCAGAAGTTTAAAAATGTTTTGGAACTCTTCCATTGTTCTCAGAATTCCGCTGACGTTTAAAAATGCTTCGGAAATCTTCCATTGTTTTCAAAATTCCGCTGACATATAAAAATGCTTCGGAAATCTTGCATTGTTCTCGGCATTCCGCTGACGTTTAAAAATGCTTCAGAATTCTTCAATTGTTCTCGGAATTCTGCTGAACTTTTAAAATGCTTTGGAACTCTTCCATTGTTCTCGGAATTCTGCTGAAGTTTAAAAATGCTTTGGAACTCTTCCATTGTTCTCGGAATTCCGTTGAAGTTTAAAAATGCTTCGAAACTCTTCCATTGTTCTCGTAATTCTGCTGAAGTTTAAAAATGCTTCGGAACTCTTCCATTGTTCTCAGAATTCCGCTAACGTTTAAAAATGCTTCGGAAATCTTCCATTGTTTTCAAAATTCCGCTGACGCTTAAAAATGCTTCAGAACTCTTCCATTGTTCTCGGAATTCCGCTGACGTTTAATAATGCTTCGCAACTCTTTCATTGTACTCGGAATTCCGCTAACGTTTAAAAATGCTTCGGAACTCTTCCATTGTTCTCGGAATTCCGTTGAAGTTTAAAAATGCTTCGAAACACTTCCATTGTTCTGGGAATTCTGCTGAAGTTTAAAAATGCTTCAGAACTCTTCCATTGTTCTCGGAATTCCGCTGACGTTTAATAATCCTTCGCAACTCTTTCATTGTTCTCGGAATATCGCTGATGTTTAAAAATGCTTCAGAACTCTTCCATTGTTCTCAGAATTCTGTTGAAGTTTAAAAATGCTTCTAAACTCTTCAATTGTTCTCGGAATTCTGCTGAACTTTTAAAATGCTTTGGAACTCTTCCATTGTTCTCCAAATTCCGCTGAAGTTTAAAAATGCTTCGGAACCCTTCCATTGTTCTCGGAATTCTGCTGAAGTTTAAAAATGCTTCGGAACTCTTCCATTGTTCTCAGAATTCTGCTGACGTTTAAAAATGCTTCGGAACTCTTCCATTGTTCTCGTAATTCCGCTGAAGTTTAAAAATGCTTCGGACCTCTTCCATTGTTCTAGGAATTCTGCTGAAGTCTAAAAATTCATCTGAACTCTTCGATTATTCTCGGAATTCGTGTGAATTTTAAAAATGCTTCGGAACTCTTCTATTGTTCTCGGAATTCCGCTGAAGTTTAAAAATGCTTAAAATCTCTTACATTGTTCTCGGAATTCCGCTGAAGTTTAAAAATGCTTCGGAACTCTTCCATTGCTCTCGGAATTCTGCTGAAGTTTAAAAATGCTTCAGAACTCTTCCATTGTTCTCGGAATTCTGCTGTAGATTAAAAATGCTTCGGAACTCTTCCATTGTTCTCAGAATTCCGCTGACGTTTAAAAATGCTTCGGAAATCATCCATTGTTTTCAAAATTCCGCTGACGTTTAAAAATGCTTCAGAACTCTTCCATTGTTCTCGGAATTCCGCTGACGTTTTAAAATGCTTCTGTACTCTTCCATTGTTCTCGGAATTCCGCTGACATATAAAAATGCTTCGGAAATCTTGCATTGTTCTCGGCATTCCGCTGACGTTTAAAAATGCTTCGGAACTCTTCCATTGTTCTCAGAATTTCGCTGACGTTTAAAAATGCTTCGGAAATCTTTCATTGTTTTCAAAATTCCGCTGACGTTTAAAAATGCTTCAGAACTCTTCCATTGTTCTCAGAATTCCGCTGACGTTTAAAAATGCTTCGGTACTCTTCCATTGTTCTCGGCATTCCGCTGACGTTTAAAAATGCTTCGGAACTCTTCAATTGTTCTCGGAATTCTGCTGAACTTTTAAAATGCTTTGGAACTCTTCCATTGCTCTCGGTATTCTGCTGAAGTTTAAAAATGCTTCAGAACTCTTACATTGTTCTCGGAATTCTGCTGAAGTTTAAAAATGCTTCGGTACTCTTCCATTGTTCTCGGAATTCCGCTGACATTTAAAAATGCTTCAAAACTCTTCCATTGTTCTCGGAATTCTGCTGAAGTTTAAAAATGCTTCAGAACTCTTCCATTGTTCTCAGAATTCCGCTAACGTTTAAAAATGCTTCGGAAATCTTCCATTGTTTTCAAAATTCCGCTGACGTTTAAAAATGCTTCAGAACTCTTCCATTGTTCTCAGAATTCCGCTGAAGTTTAAAAATGCTTCGGAACTCTTCCATTGTTCTCAGAATTCCGCTGACGTTTAAAAATGCTTCTGTACTCTTCCATTGTTCTCGGAATTCCGCTGACATATAAAAATGCTTCGGAAATCTTGCATTGTTCTCGGCATTCCGCTGACGTTTAAAAATGCTTCGGTACTCTTCCATTGTTCTCGGAATTCCGCTGACATATAAAAATGCTTCGGAAATCTTGCATTGTTCTCGGCATTCCGCTGACGTTTAAAAATGCTTCGGAACTCTTCAATTGCTCTCGGAATTCTCCTGAACTTTTAAAATGCTTTGGAACTCTTCCATTGCTCTCGGAATTCTGCTGAAGTTTAAAAATGTTTCGGAACTCTTCCATTCTTCTCGGAATTCTGCTGAAGTTTAAAAATGTTTCGGAACTCTTCCATTGTTCTCAGAATTCCGCTGACGTTTAAAAATGCTTCGGTACTCTTCCTTTGTTCTCGGAATTCCGCTGACATATAAAAATGCTTCGGAAATCTTGCATTGTTCTCGGCATTCCGCTGACGTTTAAAAATGCTTCGGAACTCTTCAATTGTTCTCGGAATTCTGCCGAACTTTTAAAATGCTTTGGAACTCTTCCATTGCTCTCGGAATTCTGCTGAAGTTTGAAAATGCTTCAGAACTCTTCCATTGTTCTCGGAATTCTGCTGTAGTTTAAAAATGCTTCGGAACTCTTCCATTGTTCTCAGAATTTCGCTGACGTTTAAAAATGCTTCGGAAATCTTCCATTGTTTTCAAAATTCCGCTGACGTTTAAAAATGCTTCAGAACTATTCCATTGTTCTCAGAATTCTGCTGACGTTTAAAAATGCTTCGGAACCCTTCCATTGTTCTCGGAATTCCGCTGACGTTTAAAAATGCTTCACAACTCTTCCATTGTTCTCGGAATTCCGCTGACGTTTAAAAATGCTTCACAACTCTTTCATTGTTCTCGGAATTCCGCTGACTTTTAAAAATGCTTCGGAAATCTTCCATTGTTTTCAAAATTCCGCTGACGTTTAAAAATGCTTCAGAACTCTTCCATTGTTCTCGGAATTCCGCTGACGTTTAAAAATGCTTTGGAACTCTTCCATTATTCTCGGAATTCTGCTGAAGTTTAAAAATGCTTCGGAACTCTTCCATTGTTCTCAGAATTCCGCTGACGTTTAAAAATGCTTCGGTACTCTTCCATTGTTCTCGGAATTCCGCTGACATATAAAAATGCTTCGGAAATCTTGCATTGTTCTCGGCATTCCGCTGACGTTTAAAAATGCTTCGGAACTCTTCAATTGTTCTCGGAATTCTGCTGAACTTTTAAAATGCTTTGGAACTCTTCCATTGCTCTCGGAATTCTGCTGAAGTTTAAAAATGCTTCAGAACTCTTCCATTGTTCTCGGAATTCCGCTGACTTTTAAAAATACTTCGAAACTCTTCCATTGTTCTCCAAATTCCGCTGAAGTTTAAAAATGCTTCGGAACCCTTCCATTGTTCTCGGAATTCTGCTGAAGTTTAAAAATGCTTCGGAACTCTTCCATTGTTCTCAGAATTCTGCTGACGTTTAAAAATGCTTCGGAACTCTTCCATTGTTCTCGTAATTCCGCTGAAGTTTAAAAATGCTTCGGACCTCTTCCATTGTTCTAGGAATTCTGCTGAAGTCTAAAAATTCATCTGAACTCTTCCATTATTCTCGGAATTCGTGTGAATTTTAAAAATGCTTCGGAACTCTTCTATTGTTCTCGGAATTCCGCTGAAGTTTAAAAATGCTTAAAATCTCTTACATTGTTCTCGGAATTCCGCTGAAGTTTAAAAATGCTTCGGAACTCTTCCATTGCTCTCGGAATTCTGCTGAAGTTTAAAAATGCTTCAGAACTCTTCCATTGTTCTCGGAATTCTGCTGTAGATTAAAAATGCTTCGGAACTCTTCCATTGTTCTCAGAATTCCTCTGACGTTTAAAAATGCTTCGGAAATCATCCATTGTTTTCAAAATTCCGCTGACGTTTAAAAATGCTTCAGAACTCTTCCATTGTTTTCGGAATTCCGCTGACGTTTTAAAATGCTTCTGTACTCTTCCATTGTTCTCGGAATTCCGCTGACATATAAAAATGCTTCGGAAATCTTGCATTGTTCTCGGCATTCCGCTGACGTTTAAAAATGCTTCGGAACTCTTCCATTGTTCTCAGAATTTCGCTGACGTTTAAAAATGCTTCGGAAATCTTTCATTGTTTTCAAAATTCCGCTGACGTTTAAAAATGCTTCAGAACTCTTCCATTGTTCTCAGAATTCCGCTGACGTTTAAAAATGCTTCGGTACTCTTCCATTGTTCTCGGCATCCCGCTGACGTTTAAAAATGCTTCGGAACTCTTCAATTGTTCTCGGAATTCTGCTGAACTTTTAAAATGCTTTGGAACTCTTCCATTGCTCTCGGTATTCTGCTGAAGTTTAAAAATGCTTCAGAACTCTTACATTGTTCTCGGAATTCTGCTGAAGTTTAAAAATGCTTCGGTACTCTTCCATTGTTCTCGGAATTCCGCTGACATTTAAAAATGCTTCAAAACTCTTCCATTGTTCTCGGAATTCTGCTGAAGTTTAAAAATGCTTCAGAACTCTTCCATTGTTCTCAGAATTCCGCTAACGTTTAAAAATGCTTCGGAAATCTTCCATTGTTTTCAAAATTCCGCTGACGTTTAAAAATGCTTCAGAACTCTTCCATTGTTCTCAGAATTCCGCTGAAGTTTAAAAATGCTTCGGAACTCTTCCATTGTTCTCAGAATTCCGCTGACGTTTAAAAATGCTTCGGTACTCTTCCATTGTTCTCGGAATTCCGCTGACATATAAAAATGCTTCGGAAATCTTGCATTGTTCTCGGCATTCCGCTGACGTTTAAAAATGCTTTGGTACTCTTCCATTGTTCTCGGAATTCCGCTGACATATAAAAATGCTTCGGAAATCTTGCATTGTTCTCGGCATTCCGCTGACGTTTAAAAATGCTTCGGAACTCTTCAATTGCTCTCGGAATTCTCCTGAACTTTTAAAATGCTTTGGAACTCTTCCATTGCTCTCGGAATTCTGCTGAAGTTTAAAAATGTTTCGGAACTCTTCCATTCTTCTCGGAATTCTGCTGAAGTTTAAAAATGTTTCGGAACTCTTCCATTGTTCTCAGAATTCCGCTGACGTTTAAAAATGCTTCGGTACTCTTCCTTTGTTCTCGGAATTCCGCTAACATATAAAAATGCTTCGGAAATCTTGCATTGTTCTCGGCATTCCGCTGACGTTTAAAAATGCTTCGGAACTCTTCAATTGTTCTCGGAATTCTGCCGAACTTTTAAAATGCTTTGGAACTCTTCCATTGCTCTCGGAATTCTGCTGAAGTTTGAAAATGCTTCAGAACTCTTCCATTGTTCTCGGAATTCTGCTGTAGTTTAAAAATGCTTCGGAACTCTTCCATTGTTCTCAGAATTTCGCTGACGTTTAAAAATGCTTCGGAAATCTTCCATTGTTTTCAAAATTCCGCTGACGTTTAAAAATGCTTCAGAACTATTCCATTGTTCTCAGAATTCTGCTGACGTTTAAAAATGCTTCGGAACCCTTCCATTGTTCTCGGAATTCCGCTGACGTTTAAAAATGCTTCACAACTCTTCCATTGTTCTCGGAATTCCGCTGACGTTTAAAAATGCTTCACAACTCGTTCATTGTTCTCGGAATTCCGCTGACTTTTAAAAATGCTTCGGAAATCTTCCATTGTTTTCAAAATTCTGCTGACGTTTAAAAATGCTTCAGAACTCTTCCATTGTTCTCGGAATTCCGCTGACGTTTAAAAATGCTTTGGAACTCTTCCATTATTCTCGGAATTCTGCTGAAGTTTAAAAATGCTTCGGAACTCTTCCATTGTTCTCAGAATTCCGCTGACGTTTAAAAATGCTTCGGTACTCTTCCATTGTTCTCGGAATTCCGCTGACATATAAAAATGCTTCGGAAATCTTGCATTGTTCTCGGCATTCCGCTGACGTTTAAAAATGCTTCGGAACTCTTCAATTGTTCTCGGAATTCTGCTGAACTTTTAAAATGCTTTGGAACTCTTCCATTGCTCTCGGAATTCTGCTGAAGTTTAAAAATGCTTCAGAACTCTTCCATTGTTTTCGGAATTCTGCTGAAGTTTAAAAATGCTTCGGAACTCTTCCATTGTTCTCAGAATTCCACTGACGTTTAAAAATGCTTCGGTACTCTTCCTTTGTTCTCGGAATTCCGCTGACATATAAAAATGCTTCGGAAATCTTGCATTGTTCTCGGCATTCCGCTGACGTTTAAAAATGCTTCGGAACTCTTCAATTGTTCTCGGAATTCTGCTGACATTTAAAAATGCTTCGGAACTCTTCCATTGTTCTCGGAATTCCGTTGAAGTTTAAAAATGCTTCGAAACACTTCCATTGTTCTGGGAATTCTGCTGAAGTTTAAAAATGCTTCAGAACTCTTCCATTGTTCTCGGAATTCCGCTGACGTTTAATAATCCTTCGCAACTTTTTCATTGTTCTCGGAATTCTGCTGAAGTTTAAAAATGCTTCGGAACTCTTCCATTGTTCTCAGAATTCTGCTGACGTTTAAAAATGCTTCGGAACTCTTCCATTGTTCTCGTAATTCTGTTGAAGTTTAAAAATGCTTCTAAACTCTTCAATTGTTCTCGGAATTCTGCTGAACTTTTAAAATGCTTTGGAACTCTTCCATTGTTCTCCAAATTCCGCTGAAGTTTAAAAATGCTTCGGAACCCTTCCATTGTTCTCGGAATTCTGCTGAAGTTTAAAAATGCTTCGGAACTCTTCCATTGTTCTCAGAATTCTGCTGACGTTTAAAAATGCTTCGGAACTCTTCCATTGTTCTCGTAATTCCGCTGAAGTTTAAAAATGCTTCGGACCTCTTCCATTGTTCTAGGAATTCTGCTGAAGTCTAAAAATTCATCTGAACTCTTCCATTATTCTCGGAATTCGTGTGAATTTTAAAAATGCTTCGGAACTCTTCTATTGTTCTCGGAATTCCGCTGAAGTTTAAAAATGCTTAAAATCTCTTACATTGTTCTCGGAATTCCGCTGAAGTTTAAAAATGCTTCGGAACTCTTCCATTGCTCTCGGAATTCTGCTGAAGTTTAAAAATGCTTCAGAACTCTTCCATTGTTCTCGGAATTCTGCTGTAGATTAAAAATGCTTCGGAACTCTTCCATTGTTCTCAGAATTCCGCTGACGTTTAAAAATGCTTCGGAAATCATCCATTGTTTTCAAAATTCCGCTGACGTTTAAAAATGCTTCAGAACTCTTCCATTGTTCTCGGAATTCCGCTGACGTTTTAAAATGCTTCTGTACTCTTCCATTGTTCTCGGAATTCCGCTGACATATAAAAATGCTTCGGAAATCTTGCATTGTTCTCGGCATTCCGCTGACGTTTAAAAATGCTTCGGAACTCTTCCATTGTTCTCAGAATTTCGCTGACGTTTAAAAATGCTTCGGAAATCTTTCATTGTTTTCAAAATTCCGCTGACGTTTAAAAATGCTTCAGAACTCTTCCATTGTTCTCAGAATTCCGCTGACGTTTAAAAATGCTTCGGTACTCTTCCATTGTTCTCGGCATTCCGCTGACGTTTAAAAATGCTTCGGAACTCTTCAATTGTTCTCGGAATTCTGCTGAACTTTTAAAATGCTTTGGAACTCTTCCATTGCTCTCGGTATTCTGCTGAAGTTTAAAAATGCTTCAGAACTCTTACATTGTTCTCGGAATTCTGCTGAAGTTTAAAAATGCTTCGGTACTCTTCCATTGTTCTCGGAATTCCGCTGACATTTAAAAATGCTTCAAAACTCTTCCATTGTTCTCGGAATTCTGCTGAAGTTTAAAAATGCTTCAGAACTCTTCCATTGTTCTCAGAATTCCGCTAACGTTTAAAAATGCTTCGGAAATCTTCCATTGTTTTCAAAATTCCGCTGACGTTTAAAAATGCTTCAGAACTCTTCCATTGTTCTCAGAATTCCGCTGAAGTTTAAAAATGCTTCGGAACTCTTCCATTGTTCTCAGAATTCCGCTGACGTTTAAAAATGCTTCTGTACTCTTCCATTGTTCTCGGAATTCCGCTGACATATAAAAATGCTTCGGAAATCTTGCATTGTTCTCGGCATTCCGCTGACGTTTAAAAATGCTTCGGTACTCTTCCATTGTTCTCGGAATTCCGCTGACATATAAAAATGCTTCGGAAATCTTGCATTGTTCTCGGCATTCCGCTGACGTTTAAAAATGCTTCGGAACTCTTCAATTGCTCTCGGAATTCTCCTGAACTTTTAAAATGCTTTGGAACTCTTCCATTGCTCTCGGAATTCTGCTGAAGTTTAAAAATGTTTCGGAACTCTTCCATTCTTCTCGGAATTCTGCTGAAGTTTAAAAATGTTTCGGAACTCTTCCATTGTTCTCAGAATTCCGCTGACGTTTAAAAATGCTTCGGTACTCTTCCTTTGTTCTCGGAATTCCGCTGACATATAAAAATGCTTCGGAAATCTTGCATTGTTCTCGGCATTCCGCTGACGTTTAAAAATGCTTCGGAACTCTTCAATTGTTCTCGGAATTCTGCCGAACTTTTAAAATGCTTTGGAACTCTTCCATTGCTCTCGGAATTCTGCTGAAGTTTGAAAATGCTTCAGAACTCTTCCATTGTTCTCGGAATTCTGCTGTAGTTTAAAAATGCTTCGGAACTCTTCCATTGTTCTCAGAATTTCGCTGACGTTTAAAAATGCTTCGGAAATCTTCCATTGTTTTCAAAATTCCGCTGACGTTTAAAAATGCTTCAGAACTATTCCATTGTTCTCAGAATTCTGCTGACGTTTAAAAATGCTTCGGAACCCTTCCATTGTTCTCGGAATTCCGCTGACGTTTAAAAATGCTTCACAACTCTTCCATTGTTCTCGGAATTCCGCTGACGTTTAAAAATGCTTCACAACTCTTTCATTGTTCTCGGAATTCCGCTGACTTTTAAAAATGCTTCGGAAATCTTCCATTGTTTTCAAAATTCCGCTGACGTTTAAAAATGCTTCAGAACTCTTCCATTGTTCTCGGAATTCCGCTGACGTTTAAAAATGCTTTGGAACTCTTCCATTATTCTCGGAATTCTGCTGAAGTTTAAAAATGCTTCGGAACTCTTCCATTGTTCTCAGAATTCCGCTGACGTTTAAAAATGCTTCGGTACTCTTCCATTGTTCTCGGAATTCCGCTGACATATAAAAATGCTTCGGAAATCTTGCATTGTTCTCGGCATTCCGCTGACGTTTAAAAATGCTTCGGAACTCTTCAATTGTTCTCGGAATTCTGCTGAACTTTTAAAATGCTTTGGAACTCTTCCATTGCTCTCGGAATTCTGCTGAAGTTTAAAAATGCTTCAGAACTCTTCCATTGTTTTCGGAATTCTGCTGAAGTTTAAAAATGCTTCGGAACTCTTCCATTGTTCTCAGAATTCCACTGACGTTTAAAAATGCTTCGGAACTCTTCCATTGTTCTCGGAATTCCGCTGACATATAAAAATGCTTCGGAAATCTTGCATTGTTCTTGGCATTCCGCTGACGTTTAAAAATGCTTCGGAACTCTTCAATTGTTCTCGGAATTCTGCTGAACTTTTAAAATGCTTTGGAACTCTTCCATTGCTCTCGGAATTCTGCTGAAGTTTAAAAATGCTTCGGAACTCTTCTATTGTTCTCGGAATTCTGCTGAAGTTTAAAAATGCTTTGGAACTCTTCCATTGTTCTCTGAATTCCGCTGACGTTTAAAAATGCTTCGGTACTCTTCCTTTGTTCTCGGAATTCCGCTGACATATAAAAATGCTTCGGAAATCTTGCATTGTTCTCGGCATTCCGCTGACGTTTAAAAATGCTTCGGAACTCTTCAATTGTTCTCGGAATTCTGCCGAACTTTTAAAATGCTTTGGAACTCTTCCATTGCTCTCGGAATTCTGCTGAAGTTTGAAAATGCTTCAGAACTCTTCCATTGTTCTCGGAATTCTGCTGTAGTTTAAAAATGCTTCGGAACTCTTCCATTGTTCTCAGAATTTCGCTGACGTTTAAAAATGCTTCGGAAATCTTCCATTGTTTTCAAAATTCCGCTGACGTTTAAAAATGCTTCAGAACTATTCCATTGTTCTCAGAATTCTGCTGACGTTTAAAAATGCTTCGGAACCCTTCCATTGTTCTCGGAATTCCGCTGACGTTTAAAAATGCTTCACAACTCTTCCATTGTTCTCGGAATTCCGCTGACGTTTAAAAATGCTTCACAACTCTTTCATTGTTCTCGGAATTCCGCTGACTTTTAAAAATGCTTCGGAAATCTTCCATTGTTTTCAAAATTCCGCTGACGTTTAAAAATGCTTCAGAACTCTTCCATTGTTCTCGGAATTCCGCTGACGTTTAAAAATGCTTTGGAACTCTTCCATTATTCTCGGAATTCTGCTGAAGTTTAAAAATGCTTCGGAACTCTTCCATTGTTCTCAGAATTCCGCTGACGTTTAAAAATGCTTCGGTACTCTTCCATTGTTCTCGGAATTCCGCTGACATATAAAAATGCTTCGGAAATCTTGCATTGTTCTCGGCATTCCGCTGACGTTTAAAAATGCTTCGGAACTCTTCAATTGTTCTCGGAATTCTGCTGAACTTTTAAAATGCTTTGGAACTCTTCCATTGCTCTCGGAATTCTGCTGAAGTTTAAAAATGCTTCAGAACTCTTCCATTGTTTTCGGAATTCTGCTGAAGTTTAAAAATGCTTCGGAACTCTTCCATTGTTCTCAGAATTCCACTGACGTTTAAAAATGCTTCGGAACTCTTCCATTGTTCTCGGAATTCCGCTGACATATAAAAATGCTTCGGAAATCTTGCATTGTTCTTGGCATTCCGTTGACGTTTAAAAATGCTTCGGAACTCTTCAATTGTTCTCGGAATTCTGCTGAACTTTTAAAATGCTTTGGAACTCTTCCATTGCTCTCGGAATTCTGCTGAAGTTTAAAAATGCTTCGGAACTCTTCTATTGTTCTCGGAATTCTGCTGAAGTTTAAAAATGCTTTGGAACTCTTCCATTGTTCTCTGAATTCCGCTGACGTTTAAAAATGCTTCGGTACTCTTCCTTTGTTCTCGGAATTCCGCTGACATATAAAAATGCTTCGGAAATCTTGCATTGTTCTCGGCATTCCGCTGACGTTTAAAAATGCTTCGGAACTCTTCAATTGTTCTCGGAATTCTGCTGACATTTAAAAATGCTTCGGAACTCTTCAATTGTTCTCGGAATTCTGCTGAAGTTTAAAAATGCTTCGGAACTCTTCCATTGTTCTCGGAATTCTGCAGAAGTTTAAAAATGTTTTGGAACTCTTCCATTGTTCTCAGAATTCCGCTGACGTTTAAAAATGCTTCGGAAATCTTCCATTGTTTTCAAAATTCCGCTGACATATAAAAATGCTTCGGAAATCTTGCATTGTTCTCGGCATTCCGCTGACGTTTAAAAATGCTTCAGAATTCTTCAATTGTTCTCGGAATTCTGCTGAACTTTTAAAATGCTTTGGAACTCTTCCATTGCTCTCGGAATTCTGCTGAAGTTTAAAAATGCTTCGGAACTCTTCCATTGTTCTCGGAATTCTGCTGAAGTTTAAAAATGCTTTGGAACTCTTCCATTGTTCTCGGAATTCCGTTGAAGTTTAAAAATGCTTCGAAACTCTTCCATTGTTCTCGTAATTCTGCTGAAGTTTAAAAATGCTTCGGAACTCTTCCATTGTTCTCAGAATTCCGCTAACGTTTAAAAATGCTTCGGAAATCTTCCATTGTTTTCAAAATTCCGCTGACGCTTAAAAATGCTTCAGAACTCTTCCATTGTTCTCGGAATTCCGCTGACGTTTAATAATGCTTCGCAACTCTTTCATTGTACTCGGAATTCCGCTAACGTTTAAAAATGCTTCGGAACTCTTCCATTGTTCTCGGAATTCCGTTGAAGTTTAAAAATGCTTCGAAACTCTTCCATTGTTCTGGGAATTCTGCTGAAGTTTAAAAATGCTTCAGAACTCTTCCATTGTTCTCGGAATTCCGCTGACGTTTAATAATCCTTCGCAACTCTTTCATTGTTCTCGGAATATCGCTGATGTTTAAAAATGCTTCAGAACTCTTCCATTGTTCTCAGAATTCTGTTGAAGTTTAAAAATGCTTCTAAACTCTTCAATTGTTCTCGGAATTCTGCTGAACTTTTAAAATGCTTTGGAACTCTTCCATTGCTCTCGCAATTCTGCTGACGTTTAAAAATGCTTCGGAACTCTTCCATTGTTCTCAGAATTTCGCTGACGTTTAAAAATGCTTCGGAAATCTTCCATTGTTTTCAAAATTCCGCTGACGTTTAAAAATGCTTCAGAACTATTCCATTGTTCTCAGAATTCTGCTGACGTTTAAAAATGCTTCGGAACCCTTCCATTGTTCTCGGAATTCCGCTGACGTTTAAAAATGCTTCACAACTCTTCCATTGTTCTCGGAATTCCGCTGACGTTTAAAAATGCTTCACAACTCTTTCATTGTTCTCGGAATTCCGCTGACTTTTAAAAATGCTTCGGAAATCTTCCATTGTTTTCAAAATTCCGCTGACGTTTAAAAATGCTTCAGAACTCTTCCATTGTTCTCGGAATTCCGCTGACGTTTAAAAATGCTTTGGAACTCTTCCATTATTCTCGGAATTCTGCTGAAGTTTAAAAATGCTTCGGAACTCTTCCATTGTTCTCGGAATTCCGCTGACGTTTAAAAATGCTTTGGAACTCTTCCATTATTCTCGGAATTCTGCTGAAGTTTAAAAATGCTTCGGAACTCTTCCATTGTTCTCAGAATTCCGCTGACGTTTAAAAATGCTTCGGTACTCTTCCATTGTTCTCGGAATTCCGCTGACATATAAAAATGCTTCGGAAATCTTGCATTGTTCTCGGCATTCCGCTGACGTTTAAAAATGCTTCGGAACTCTTCAATTGTTCTCGGAATTCTGCTGAACTTTTAAAATGCTTTGGAACTCTTCCATTGCTCTCGGAATTCTGCTGAAGTTTAAAAATGCTTCAGAACTCTTCCATTGTTTTCGGAATTCTGCTGAAGTTTAAAAATGCTTCGGAACTCTTCCATTGTTCTCAGAATTCCACTGACGTTTAAAAATGCTTCGGTACTCTTCCTTTGTTCTCGGAATTCCGCTGACATATAAAAATGCTTCGGAAATCTTGCATTGTTCTCGGCATTCCGCTGACGTTTAAAAATGCTTCGGAACTCTTCAATTGTTCTCGGAATTCTGCTGACATTTAAAAATGCTTCGGAACTCTTCAATTGTTCTCGGAATTCTGCTGAAGTTTAAAAATGCTTCGGAACTCTTCCATTGTTCTCGGAATTCTGCAGAAGTTTAAAAATGTTTTGGAACTCTTCCATTGTTCTCAGAATTCCGCTGACGTTTAAAAATGCTTCGGAAATCTTCCATTGTTTTCAAAATTCCGCTGACATATAAAAATGCTTCGGAAATCTTGCATTGTTCTCGGCATTCCGCTGACGTTTAAAAATGCTTCAGAATTCTTCAATTGTTCTCGGAATTCTGCTGAACTTTTAAAATGCTTTGGAACTCTTCCATTGTTCTCGGAATTCTGCTGAAGTTTAAAAATG
This sequence comes from Phyllobates terribilis, assembly GCF_046119375.1. NCBI lineage: Eukaryota > Metazoa > Chordata > Amphibia > Anura > Dendrobatidae > Phyllobates > Phyllobates terribilis. The sequence continues at coordinate 19,811,335 of NW_027362782.1, forward strand.
CTTTGGAACTCTTCCATTGTTCTCGGAATTCCGTTGAAGTTTAAAAATGCTTCGAAACTCTTCCATTGTTCTCGTAATTCTGCTGAAGTTTAAAAATGCTTCGGAACTCTTCCATTGTTCTCAGAATTCCGCTAACGTTTAAAAATGCTTCGGAAATCTTCCATTGTTTTCAAAATTCCGCTGACGCTTAAAAATGCTTCAGAACTCTTCCATTGTTCTCGGAATTCCGCTGACGTTTAATAATGCTTCGCAACTCTTTCATTGTACTCGGAATTCCGCTAACGTTTAAAAATGCTTCGGAACTCTTCCATTGTTCTCGGAATTCCGTTGAAGTTTAAAAATGCTTCGAAACACTTCCATTGTTCTGGGAATTCTGCTGAAGTTTAAAAATGCTTCAGAACTCTTCCATTGTTCTCGGAATTCCGCTGACGTTTAATAATCCTTCGCAACTCTTTCATTGTTCTCGGAATATCGCTGATGTTTAAAAATGCTTCAGAACTCTTCCATTGTTCTCAGAATTCTGTTGAAGTTTAAAAATGCTTCTAAACTCTTCAATTGTTCTCGGAATTCTGCTGAACTTTTAAAATGCTTTGGAACTCTTCCATTGTTCTCCAAATTCCGCTGAAGTTTAAAAATGCTTCGGAACCCTTCCATTGTTCTCGGAATTCTGCTGAAGTTTAAAAATGCTTCGGAACTCTTCCATTGTTCTCAGAATTCTGCTGACGTTTAAAAATGCTTCGGAACTCTTCCATTGTTCTCGTAATTCCGCTGAAGTTTAAAAATGCTTCGGACCTCTTCCATTGTTCTAGGAATTCTGCTGAAGTCTAAAAATTCATCTGAACTCTTCCATTATTCTCGGAATTCGTGTGAATTTTAAAAATGCTTCGGAACTCTTCTATTGTTCTCGGAATTCCGCTGAAGTTTAAAAATGCTTAAAATCTCTTACATTGTTCTCGGAATTCCGCTGAAGTTTAAAAATGCTTCGGAACTCTTCCATTGCTCTCGGAATTCTGCTGAAGTTTAAAAATGCTTCAGAACTCTTCCATTGTTCTCGGAATTCTGCTGTAGATTAAAAATGCTTCGGAACTCTTCCATTGTTCTCAGAATTCCGCTGACGTTTAAAAATGCTTCGGAAATCATCCATTGTTTTCAAAATTCCGCTGACGTTTAAAAATGCTTCAGAACTCTTCCATTGTTCTCGGAATTCCGCTGACGTTTTAAAATGCTTCTGTACTCTTCCATTGTTCTCGGAATTCCGCTGACATATAAAAATGCTTCGGAAATCTTGCATTGTTCTCGGCATTCCGCTGACGTTTAAAAATGCTTCGGAACTCTTCCATTGTTCTCAGAATTTCGCTGACGTTTAAAAATGCTTCGGAAATCTTTCATTGTTTTCAAAATTCCGCTGACGTTTAAAAATGCTTCAGAACTCTTCCATTGTTCTCAGAATTCCGCTGACGTTTAAAAATGCTTCGGTACTCTTCCATTGTTCTCGGCATTCCGCTGACGTTTAAAAATGCTTCGGAACTCTTCAATTGTTCTCGGAATTCTGCTGAACTTTTAAAATGCTTTGGAACTCTTCCATTGCTCTCGGTATTCTGCTGAAGTTTAAAAATGCTTCAGAACTCTTACATTGTTCTCGGAATTCTGCTGAAGTTTAAAAATGCTTCGGTACTCTTCCATTGTTCTCGGAATTCCGCTGACATTTAAAAATGCTTCAAAACTCTTCCATTGTTCTCGGAATTCTGCTGAAGTTTAAAAATGCTTCAGAACTCTTCCATTGTTCTCAGAATTCCGCTAACGTTTAAAAATGCTTCGGAAATCTTCCATTGTTTTCAAAATTCCGCTGACGTTTAAAAATGCTTCAGAACTCTTCCATTGTTCTCAGAATTCCGCTGAAGTTTAAAAATGCTTCGGAACTCTTCCATTGTTCTCAGAATTCCGCTGACGTTTAAAAATGCTTCTGTACTCTTCCATTGTTCTCGGAATTCCGCTGACATATAAAAATGCTTCGGAAATCTTGCATTGTTCTCGGCATTCCGCTGACGTTTAAAAATGCTTCGGTACTCTTCCATTGTTCTCGGAATTCCGCTGACATATAAAAATGCTTCGGAAATCTTGCATTGTTCTCGGCATTCCGCTGACGTTTAAAAATGCTTCGGAACTCTTCAATTGCTCTCGGAATTCTCCTGAACTTTTAAAATGCTTTGGAACTCTTCCATTGCTCTCGGAATTCTGCTGAAGTTTAAAAATGTTTCGGAACTCTTCCATTCTTCTCGGAATTCTGCTGAAGTTTAAAAATGTTTCGGAACTCTTCCATTGTTCTCAGAATTCCGCTGACGTTTAAAAATGCTTCGGTACTCTTCCTTTGTTCTCGGAATTCCGCTGACATATAAAAATGCTTCGGAAATCTTGCATTGTTCTCGGCATTCCGCTGACGTTTAAAAATGCTTCGGAACTCTTCAATTGTTCTCGGAATTCTGCCGAACTTTTAAAATGCTTTGGAACTCTTCCATTGCTCTCGGAATTCTGCTGAAGTTTGAAAATGCTTCAGAACTCTTCCATTGTTCTCGGAATTCTGCTGTAGTTTAAAAATGCTTCGGAACTCTTCCATTGTTCTCAGAATTTCGCTGACGTTTAAAAATGCTTCGGAAATCTTCCATTGTTTTCAAAATTCCGCTGACGTTTAAAAATGCTTCAGAACTATTCCATTGTTCTCAGAATTCTGCTGACGTTTAAAAATGCTTCGGAACCCTTCCATTGTTCTCGGAATTCCGCTGACGTTTAAAAATGCTTCGGAACTCTTCCATTGTTCTCAGAATTCCGCTGACGTTTAAAAATGCTTCGGTACTCTTCCATTGTTCTCGGAATTCCGCTGACATATAAAAATGCTTCGGAAATCTTGCATTGTTCTTGGCATTCCGCTGACGTTTAAAAATGCTTCGGAACTCTTCAATTGTTCTCGGAATTCTGCTGAACTTTTAAAATGCTTTGGAACTCTTCCATTGCTCTCGGAATTCTGCTGAAGTTTAAAAATGCTTCAGAACTCTTCCATTGTTTTCGGAATTCTGCTGAAGTTTAAAAATGCTTCGGAACTCTTCCATTGTTCTCAGAATTCCACTGACGTTTAAAAATGCTTCGGAACTCTTCCATTGTTCTCGGAATTCCGCTGACATATAAAAATGCTTCGGAAATCTTGCATTGTTCTTGGCATTCCGCTGACGTTTAAAAATGCTTCGGAACTCTTCAATTGTTCTCGGAATTCTGCTGAACTTTTAAAATGCTTTGGAACTCTTCCATTGCTCTCGGAATTCTGCTGAAGTTTAAAAATGCTTCGGAACTCTTCAATTGTTCTCGGAATTCTGCTGAACTTTTAAAATGCTTTGGAACTCTTCCATTGCTCTCGGAATTCTGCTGAAGTTTAAAAATGCTTCAGAACTCTTCCATTGTTTTCGGAATTCTGCTGAAGTTTAAAAATGCTTCGGAACTCTTCCATTGTTCTCAGAATTCCACTGACATTTAAAAATGCTTCGGAACTCTTCCATTGTTCTCGGAATTCCGCTGACATATAAAAATGCTTCGGAAATCTTGCATTGTTCTTGGCATTCCGCTGACGTTTAAAAATGCTTCGGAACTCTTCAATTGTTCTCGGAATTCTGCTGAACTTTTAAAATGCTTTGGAACTCTTCCATTGCTCTCGGAATTCTGCTGAAGTTTAAAAATGCTTCGGAACTCTTCTATTGTTCTCGGAATTCTGCTGAAGTTTAAAAATGCTTCGGAACTCTTCCATTGTTCTCAGAATTCCGCTGACGTTTAAAAATGCTTCGGTACTCTTCCATTGTTCTCGGAATTCCGCTGACATATAAAAATGCTTCGGAAATCTTGCATTGTTCTCGGCATTCCGCTGACGTTTAAAAATGCTTCGGAACTCTTCAATTGTTCTCGGAATTCTGCTGAACTTTTAAAATGCTTTGGAACTCTTCCATTGCTCTCGGAATTCTGCTGAAGTTTAAAAATGCTTCAGAACTCTTCCATTGTTTTCGGAATTCTGCTGAAGTTTAAAAATGCTTCGGAACTCTTCCATTGTTCTCAGAATTCCACTGACGTTTAAAAATGCTTCGGAACTCTTCCATTGTTCTCGGAATTCCGCTGACATATAAAAATGCTTCGGAAATCTTGCATTGTTCTTGGCATTCCGCTGACGTTTAAAAATGCTTCGGAACTCTTCAATTGTTCTCGGAATTCTGCTGAACTTTTAAAATGCTTTGGAACTCTTCCATTGCTCTCGGAATTCTGCTGAAGTTTAAAAATGCTTCGGAACTCTTCTATTGTTCTCGGAATTCTGCTGAAGTTTAAAAATGCTTTGGAACTCTTCCATTGTTCTCTGAATTCCGCTGACGTTTAAAAATGCTTCGGTACTCTTCCTTTGTTCTCGGAATTCCGCTGACATATAAAAATGCTTCGGAAATCTTGCATTGTTCTCGGCATTCCGCTGACGTTTAAAAATGCTTCGGAACTCTTCAATTGTTCTCGGAATTCTGCCGAACTTTTAAAATGCTTTGGAACTCTTCCATTGCTCTCGGAATTCTGCTGAAGTTTGAAAATGCTTCAGAACTCTTCCATTGCTCTCGGAATTCTGCTGAAGTTTAAAAATGCTTCAGAACTCTTCCATTGTTTTCGGAATTCTGCTGAAGTTTAAAAATGCTTCGGAACTCTTCCATTGTTCTCAGAATTCCACTGACGTTTAAAAATGCTTCGGAACTCTTCCATTGTTCTCGGAATTCCGCTGACATATAAAAATGCTTCGGAAATCTTGCATTGTTCTTGGCATTCCGCTGACGTTTAAAAATGCTTCGGAACTCTTCAATTGTTCTCGGAATTCTGCTGAACTTTTAAAATGCTTTGGAACTCTTCCATTGCTCTCGGAATTCTGCTGAAGTTTAAAAATGCTTCGGAACTCTTCTATTGTTCTCGGAATTCTGCTGAAGTTTAAAAATGCTTTGGAACTCTTCCATTGTTCTCTGAATTCCGCTGACGTTTAAAAATGCTTCGGTACTCTTCCTTTGTTCTCGGAATTCCGCTGACATATAAAAATGCTTCGGAAATCTTGCATTGTTCTCGGCATTCCGCTGACGTTTAAAAATGCTTCGGAACTCTTCAATTGTTCTCGGAATTCTGCCGAACTTTTAAAATGCTTTGGAACTCTTCCATTGCTCTCGGAATTCTGCTGAAGTTTGAAAATGCTTCAGAACTCTTCCATTGTTCTCGGAATTCTGCTGTAGTTTAAAAATGCTTCGGAACTCTTCCATTGTTCTCAGAATTTCGCTGACGTTTAAAAATGCTTCGGAAATCTTCCATTGTTTTCAAAATTCCGCTGACGTTTAAAAATGCTTCAGAACTATTCCATTGTTCTCAGAATTCTGCTGACGTTTAAAAATGCTTCGGAACCCTTCCATTGTTCTCGGAATTCCGCTGACGTTTAAAAATGCTTCACAACTCTTCCATTGTTCTCGGAATTCTGCAGAAGTTTAAAAATGTTTTGGAACTCTTCCATTGTTCTCAGAATTCCGCTGACGTTTAAAAATGCTTCGGAAATCTTCCATTGTTTTCAAAATTCCGCTGACATATAAAAATGCTTCGGAAATCTTGCATTGTTCTCGGCATTCCGCTGACGTTTAAAAATGCTTCAGAATTCTTCAATTGTTCTCGGAATTCTGCTGAACTTTTAAAATGCTTTGGAACTCTTCCATTGCTCTCGGAATTCTGCTGAAGTTTAAAAATGCTTCGGAACTCTTCCATTGTTCTCGGAATTCTGCTGAAGTTTAAAAATGCTTTGGAACTCTTCCATTGTTCTCGGAATTCCGTTGAAGTTTAAAAATGCTTCGAAACTCTTCCATTGTTCTCGTAATTCTGCTGAAGTTTAAAAATGCTTCGGAACTCTTCCATTGTTCTCAGAATTCCGCTAACGTTTAAAAATGCTTCGGAAATCTTCCATTGTTTTCAAAATTCCGCTGACGCTTAAAAATGCTTCAGAACTCTTCCATTGTTCTCGGAATTCCGCTGACGTTTAATAATGCTTCGCAACTCTTTCATTGTACTCGGAATTCCGCTAACGTTTAAAAATGCTTCGGAACTCTTCCATTGTTCTCGGAATTCCGTTGAAGTTTAAAAATGCTTCGAAACTCTTCCATTGTTCTGGGAATTCTGCTGAAGTTTAAAAATGCTTCAGAACTCTTCCATTGTTCTCGGAATTCCGCTGACGTTTAATAATCCTTCGCAACTCTTTCATTGTTCTCGGAATATCGCTGATGTTTAAAAATGCTTCAGAACTCTTCCATTGTTCTCAGAATTCTGTTGAAGTTTAAAAATGCTTCTAAACTCTTCAATTGTTCTCGGAATTCTGCTGAACTTTTAAAATGCTTTGGAACTCTTCCATTGCTCTCGCAATTCTGCTGACGTTTAAAAATGCTTCGGAACTCTTCCATTGTTCTCAGAATTTCGCTGACGTTTAAAAATGCTTCGGAAATCTTCCATTGTTTTCAAAATTCCGCTGACGTTTAAAAATGCTTCAGAACTATTCCATTGTTCTCAGAATTCTGCTGACGTTTAAAAATGCTTCGGAACCCTTCCATTGTTCTCGGAATTCCGCTGACGTTTAAAAATGCTTCACAACTCTTCCATTGTTCTCGGAATTCCGCTGACGTTTAAAAATGCTTCACAACTCTTTCATTGTTCTCGGAATTCCGCTGACTTTTAAAAATGCTTCGGAAATCTTCCATTGTTTTCAAAATTCCGCTGACGTTTAAAAATGCTTCAGAACTCTTCCATTGTTCTCGGAATTCCGCTGACGTTTAAAAATGCTTTGGAACTCTTCCATTATTCTCGGAATTCTGCTGAAGTTTAAAAATGCTTCGGAACTCTTCCATTGTTCTCGGAATTCCGCTGACGTTTAAAAATGCTTTGGAACTCTTCCATTATTCTCGGAATTCTGCTGAAGTTTAAAAATGCTTCGGAACTCTTCCATTGTTCTCAGAATTCCGCTGACGTTTAAAAATGCTTCGGTACTCTTCCATTGTTCTCGGAATTCCGCTGACATATAAAAATGCTTCGGAAATCTTGCATTGTTCTCGGCATTCCGCTGACGTTTAAAAATGCTTCGGAACTCTTCAATTGTTCTCGGAATTCTGCTGAACTTTTAAAATGCTTTGGAACTCTTCCATTGCTCTCGGAATTCTGCTGAAGTTTAAAAATGCTTCAGAACTCTTCCATTGTTTTCGGAATTCTGCTGAAGTTTAAAAATGCTTCGGAACTCTTCCATTGTTCTCAGAATTCCACTGACGTTTAAAAATGCTTCGGAACTCTTCCATTGTTCTCGGAATTCCGCTGACATATAAAAATGCTTCGGAAATCTTGCATTGTTCTTGGCATTCCGCTGACGTTTAAAAATGCTTCGGAACTCTTCAATTGTTCTCGGAATTCTGCTGAACTTTTAAAATGCTTTGGAACTCTTCCATTGCTCTCGGAATTCTGCTGAAGTTTAAAAATGCTTCGGAACTCTTCAATTGTTCTCGGAATTCTGCTGAACTTTTAAAATGCTTTGGAACTCTTCCATTGCTCTCGGAATTCTGCTGAAGTTTAAAAATGCTTCAGAACTCTTCCATTGTTTTCGGAATTCTGCTGAAGTTTAAAAATGCTTCGGAACTCTTCCATTGTTCTCAGAATTCCACTGACGTTTAAAAATGCTTCGGAACTCTTCCATTGTTCTCGGAATTCCGCTGACATATAAAAATGCTTCGGAAATCTTGCATTGTTCTTGGCATTCCGCTGACGTTTAAAAATGCTTCGGAACTCTTCAATTGTTCTCGGAATTCTGCTGAACTTTTAAAATGCTTTGGAACTCTTCCATTGCTCTCGGAATTCTGCTGAAGTTTAAAAATGCTTCGGAACTCTTCTATTGTTCTCGGAATTCTGCTGAAGTTTAAAAATGCTTCGGAACTCTTCCATTGTTCTCAGAATTCCGCTGACGTTTAAAAATGCTTCGGTACTCTTCCATTGTTCTCGGAATTCCGCTGACATATAAAAATGCTTCGGAAATCTTGCATTGTTCTCGGCATTCCGCTGACGTTTAAAAATGCTTTGGAACTCTTCAATTGTTCTCGGAATTCTGCTGAACTTTTAAAATGCTTTGGAACTCTTCCATTGCTCTCGGAATTCTGCTGAAGTTTAAAAATGCTTCAGAACTCTTCCATTGTTTTCGGAATTCTGCTGAAGTTTAAAAATGCTTCGGAACTCTTCCATTGTTCTCAGAATTCCACTGACGTTTAAAAATGCTTCGGAACTCTTCCATTGTTCTCGGAATTCCGCTGACATATAAAAATGCTTCGGAAATCTTGCATTGTTCTTGGCATTCCGCTGACGTTTAAAAATGCTTCGGAACTCTTCAATTGTTCTCGGAATTCTGCTGAACTTTTAAAATGCTTTGGAACTCTTCCATTGCTCTCGGAATTCTGCTGAAGTTTAAAAATGCTTCGGAACTCTTCTATTGTTCTCGGAATTCTGCTGAAGTTTAAAAATGCTTTGGAACTCTTCCATTGTTCTCTGAATTCCGCTGACGTTTAAAAATGCTTCGGTACTCTTCCTTTGTTCTCGGAATTCCGCTGACATATAAAAATGCTTCGGAAATCTTGCATTGTTCTCGGCATTCCGCTGACGTTTAAAAATGCTTCGGAACTCTTCAATTGTTCTCGGAATTCTGCCGAACTTTTAAAATGCTTTGGAACTCTTCCATTGCTCTCGGAATTCTGCTGAAGTTTGAAAATGCTTCAGAACTCTTCCATTGCTCTCGGAATTCTGCTGAAGTTTAAAAATGCTTCAGAACTCTTCCATTGTTTTCGGAATTCTGCTGAAGTTTAAAAATGCTTCGGAACTCTTCCATTGTTCTCAGAATTCCACTGACGTTTAAAAATGCTTCGGAACTCTTCCATTGTTCTCGGAATTCCGCTGACATATAAAAATGCTTCGGAAATCTTGCATTGTTCTTGGCATTCCGCTGACGTTTAAAAATGCTTCGGAACTCTTCAATTGTTCTCGGAATTCTGCTGAACTTTTAAAATGCTTTGGAACTCTTCCATTGCTCTCGGAATTCTGCTGAAGTTTAAAAATGCTTCGGAACTCTTCTATTGTTCTCGGAATTCTGCTGAAGTTTAAAAATGCTTTGGAACTCTTCCATTGTTCTCTGAATTCCGCTGACGTTTAAAAATGCTTCGGTACTCTTCCTTTGTTCTCGGAATTCCGCTGACATATAAAAATGCTTCGGAAATCTTGCATTGTTCTCGGCATTCCGCTGACGTTTAAAAATGCTTCGGAACTCTTCAATTGTTCTCGGAATTCTGCCGAACTTTTAAAATGCTTTGGAACTCTTCCATTGCTCTCGGAATTCTGCTGAAGTTTGAAAATGCTTCAGAACTCTTCCATTGTTCTCGGAATTCTGCTGTAGTTTAAAAATGCTTCGGAACTCTTCCATTGTTCTCAGAATTTCGCTGACGTTTAAAAATGCTTCGGAAATCTTCCATTGTTTTCAAAATTCCGCTGACGTTTAAAAATGCTTCAGAACTATTCCATTGTTCTCAGAATTCTGCTGACGTTTAAAAATGCTTCGGAACCCTTCCATTGTTCTCGGAATTCCGCTGACGTTTAAAAATGCTTCACAACTCTTCCATTGTTCTCGGAATTCTGCAGAAGTTTAAAAATGTTTTGGAACTCTTCCATTGTTCTCAGAATTCCGCTGACGTTTAAAAATGCTTCGGAAATCTTCCATTGTTTTCAAAATTCCGCTGACATATAAAAATGCTTCGGAAATCTTGCATTGTTCTCGGCATTCCGCTGACGTTTAAAAATGCTTCAGAATTCTTCAATTGTTCTCGGAATTCTGCTGAACTTTTAAAATGCTTTGGAACTCTTCCATTGCTCTCGGAATTCTGCTGAAGTTTAAAAATGCTTCGGAACTCTTCCATTGTTCTCGGAATTCTGCTGAAGTTTAAAAATGCTTTGGAACTCTTCCATTGTTCTCGGAATTCCGTTGAAGTTTAAAAATGCTTCGAAACTCTTCCATTGTTCTCGTAATTCTGCTGAAGTTTAAAAATGCTTCGGAACTCTTCCATTGTTCTCAGAATTCCGCTAACGTTTAAAAATGCTTCGGAAATCTTCCATTGTTTTCAAAATTCCGCTGACGCTTAAAAATGCTTCAGAACTCTTCCATTGTTCTCGGAATTCCGCTGACGTTTAGTAATGCTTCGCAACTCTTTCATTGTACTCGGAATTCCGCTAACGTTTAAAAATGCTTCGGAACTCTTCCATTGTTCTCGGAATTCCGTTGAAGTTTAAAAATGCTTCGAAACTCTTCCATTGTTCTGGGAATTCTGCTGAAGTTTAAAAATGCTTCAGAACTCTTCCATTGTTCTCGGAATTCCGCTGACGTTTAATAATCCTTCGCAACTCTTTCATTGTTCTCGGAATATCGCTGATGTTTAAAAATGCTTCAGAACTCTTCCATTGTTCTCAGAATTCTGTTGAAGTTTAAAAATGCTTCTAAACTCTTCAATTGTTCTCGGAATTCTGCTGAACTTTTAAAATGCTTTGGAACTCTTCCATTGCTCTTGCAATTCTGCTGACGTTTAAAAATGCTTCGGAACTCTTCCATTGTTCTCAGAATTTCGCTGACGTTTAAAAATGCTTCGGAAATCTTCCATTGTTTTCAAAATTCCGCTGACGTTTAAAAATGCTTCAGAACTATTCCATTGTTCTCAGAATTCTGCTGACGTTTAAAAATGCTTCGGAACCCTTCCATTGTTCTCGGAATTCCGCTGACGTTTAAAAATGCTTCACAACTCTTCCATTGTTCTCGGAATTCCGCTGACGTTTAAAAATGCTTCACAACTCTTTCATTGTTCTCGGAATTCCGCTGACTTTTAAAAATGCTTCGGAAATCTTCCATTGTTTTCAAAATTCCGCTGACGTTTAAAAATGCTTCAGAACTCTTCCATTGTTCTCGGAATTCCGCTGACGTTTAAAAATGCTTTGGAACTCTTCCATTATTCTCGGAATTCTGCTGAAGTTTAAAAATGCTTCGGAACTCTTCCATTGTTCTCGGAATTCCGCTGACGTTTAAAAATGCTTTGGAACTCTTCCATTATTCTCGGAATTCTGCTGAAGTTTAAAAATGCTTCGGTACTCTTCCATTGTTCTCGGAATTCCGCTGACATATAAAAATGCTTCGGAAATCTTGCATTGTTCTCGGCATTCCGCTGACGTTTAAAAATGCTTCGGAACTCTTCAATTGTTCTCGGAATTCTGCTGAACTTTTAAAATGCTTTGGAACTCTTCCATTGCTCTCGGAATTCTGCTGAAGTTTAAAAATGCTTCAGAACTCTTCCATTGTTTTCGGAATTCTGCTGAAGTTTAAAAATGCTTCGGAACTCTTCCATTGTTCTCAGAATTCCACTGACGTTTAAAAATGCTTCGGTACTCTTCCTTTGTTCTCGGAATTCCGCTGACATATAAAAATGCTTCGGAAATCTTGCATTGTTCTCGGCATTCCGCTGACGTTTAAAAATGCTTCGGAACTCTTCAATTGTTCTCGGAATTCTGCTGACATTTAAAAATGCTTCGGAACTCTTCAATTGTTCTCGGAATTCTGCTGAAGTTTAAAAATGCTTCGGAACTCTTCCATTGTTCTCGGAATTCTGCAGAAGTTTAAAAATGTTTTGGAACTCTTCCATTGTTCTCAGAATTCCGCTGACGTTTAAAAATGCTTCGGAAATCTTCCATTGTTTTCAAAATTCCGCTGACATATAAAAATGCTTCGGAAATCTTGCATTGTTCTCGGCATTCCGCTGACGTTTAAAAATGCTTCAGAATTCTTCAATTGTTCTCGGAATTCTGCTGAACTTTTAAAATGCTTTGGAACTCTTCCATTGTTCTCGGAATTCTGCTGAAGTTTAAAAATGCTTTGGAACTCTTCCATTGTTCTCGGAATTCCGTTGAAGTTTAAAAATGCTTCGAAACTCTTCCATTGTTCTCGTAATTCTGCTGAAGTTTAAAAATGCTTCGGAACTCTTCCATTGTTCTCAGAATTCCGCTAACGTTTAAAAATGCTTCGGAAATCTTCCATTGTTTTCAAAATTCCGCTGACGCTTAAAAATGCTTCAGAACTCTTCCATTGTTCTCGGAATTCCGCTGACGTTTAATAATGCTTCGCAACTCTTTCATTGTACTCGGAATTCCGCTAACGTTTAAAAATGCTTCGGAACTCTTCCATTGTTCTCGGAATTCCGTTGAAGTTTAAAAATGCTTCGAAACACTTCCATTGTTCTGGGAATTCTGCTGAAGTTTAAAAATGCTTCAGAACTCTTCCATTGTTCTCGGAATTCCGCTGACGTTTAATAATCCTTCGCAACTCTTTCATTGTTCTCGGAATATCGCTGATGTTTAAAAATGCTTCAGAACTCTTCCATTGTTCTCAGAATTCTGTTGAAGTTTAAAAATGCTTCTAAACTCTTCAATTGTTCTCGGAATTCTGCTGAACTTTTAAAATGCTTTGGAACTCTTCCATTGTTCTCCAAATTCCGCTGAAGTTTAAAAATGCTTCGGAACCCTTCCATTGTTCTCGGAATTCTGCTGAAGTTTAAAAATGCTTCGGAACTCTTCCATTGTTCTCAGAATTCTGCTGACGTTTAAAAATGCTTCGGAACTCTTCCATTGTTCTCGTAATTCCGCTGAAGTTTAAAAATGCTTCGGACCTCTTCCATTGTTCTAGGAATTCTGCTGAAGTCTAAAAATTCATCTGAACTCTTCCATTATTCTCGGAATTCGTGTGAATTTTAAAAATGCTTCGGAACTCTTCTATTGTTCTCGGAATTCCGCTGAAGTTTAAAAATGCTTAAAATCTCTTACATTGTTCTCGGAATTCCGCTGAAGTTTAAAAATGCTTCGGAACTCTTCCATTGCTCTCGGAATTCTGCTGAAGTTTAAAAATGCTTCAGAACTCTTCCATTGTTCTCGGAATTCTGCTGTAGATTAAAAATGCTTCGGAACTCTTCCATTGTTCTCAGAATTCCGCTGACGTTTAAAAATGCTTCGGAAATCATCCATTGTTTTCAAAATTCCGCTGACGTTTAAAAATGCTTCAGAACTCTTCCATTGTTCTCGGAATTCCGCTGACGTTTTAAAATGCTTCTGTACTCTTCCATTGTTCTCGGAATTCCGCTGACATATAAAAATGCTTCGGAAATCTTGCATTGTTCTCGGCATTCCGCTGACGTTTAAAAATGCTTCGGAACTCTTCCATTGTTCTCAGAATTTCGCTGACGTTTAAAAATGCTTCGGAAATCTTTCATTGTTTTCAAAATTCCGCTGACGTTTAAAAATGCTTCAGAACTCTTCCATTGTTCTCAGAATTCCGCTGACGTTTAAAAATGCTTCGGTACTCTTCCATTGTTCTCGGCATTCCGCTGACGTTTAAAAATGCTTCGGAACTCTTCAATTGTTCTCGGAATTCTGCTGAAGTTTAAAAATGCTTCAGAACTCTTCCATTGTTCTCAGAATTCCGCTAACGTTTAAAAATGCTTCGGAAATCTTCCATTGTTTTCAAAATTCCGCTGACGTTTAAAAATGCTTCAGAACTCTTCCATTGTTCTCAGAATTCCGCTGAAGTTTAAAAATGCTTCGGAACTCTTCCATTGTTCTCAGAATTCCGCTGACGTTTAAAAATGCTTCTGTACTCTTCCATTGTTCTCGGAATTCCGCTGACATATAAAAATGCTTCGGAAATCTTGCATTGTTCTCGGCATTCCGCTGACGTTTAAAAATGCTTCGGTACTCTTCCATTGTTCTCGGAATTCCGCTGACATATAAAAATGCTTCGGAAATCTTGCATTGTTCTCGGCATTCCGCTGACGTTTAAAAATGCTTCGGAACTCTTCAATTGCTCTCGGAATTCTCCTGAACTTTTAAAATGCTTTGGAACTCTTCCATTGCTCTCGGAATTCTGCTGAAGTTTAAAAATGTTTCGGAACTCTTCCATTCTTCTCGGAATTCTGCTGAAGTTTAAAAATGTTTCGGAACTCTTCCATTGTTCTCAGAATTCCGCTGACGTTTAAAAATGCTTCGGTACTCTTCCTTTGTTCTCGGAATTCCGCTGACATATAAAAATGCTTCGGAAATCTTGCATTGTTCTCGGCATTCCGCTGACGTTTAAAAATGCTTCGGAACTCTTCAATTGTTCTCGGAATTCTGCCGAACTTTTAAAATGCTTTGGAACTCTTCCATTGCTCTCGGAATTCTGCTGAAGTTTGAAAATGCTTCAGAACTCTTCCATTGTTCTCGGAATTCTGCTGTAGTTTAAAAATGCTTCGGAACTCTTCCATTGTTCTCAGAATTCTGCTGACGTTTAAAAATGCTTCGGAACCCTTCCATTGTTCTCGGAATTCCGCTGACGTTTAAAAATGCTTCACAACTCTTCCATTGTTCTCGGAATTCCGCTGACGTTTAAAAATGCTTCACAACTCTTTCATTGTTCTCGGAATTCCGCTGACTTTTAAAAATGCTTCGGAAATCTTCCATTGTTTTCAAAATTCCGCTGACGTTTAAAAATGCTTCAGAACTCTTCCATTGTTCTCGGAATTCCGCTGACGTTTAAAAATGCTTTGGAACTCTTCCATTATTCTCGGAATTCTGCTGAAGTTTAAAAATGCTTCGGAACTCTTCCATTGTTCTCAGAATTCCGCTGACGTTTAAAAATGCTTCGGTACTCTTCCATTGTTCTCGGAATTCCGCTGACATATAAAAATGCTTCGGAAATCTTGCATTGTTCTCGGCATTCCGCTGACGTTTAAAAATGCTTCGGAACTCTTCAATTGTTCTCGGAATTCTGCTGAACTTTTAAAATGCTTTGGAACTCTTCCATTGCTCTCGGAATTCTGCTGAAGTTTAAAAATGCTTCAGAACTCTTCCATTGTTTTCGGAATTCTGCTGAAGTTTAAAAATGCTTCGGAACTCTTCCATTGTTCTCAGAATTCCACTGACGTTTAAAAATGCTTCGGAACTCTTCCATTGTTCTCGGAATTCCGCTGACATATAAAAATGCTTCGGAAATCTTGCATTGTTCTTGGCATTCCGCTGACGTTTAAAAATGCTTCGGAACTCTTCAATTGTTCTCGGAATTCTGCTGAACTTTTAAAATGCTTTGGAACTCTTCCATTGCTCTCGGAATTCTGCTGAAGTTTAAAAATGCTTCGGAACTCTTCTATTGTTCTCGGAATTCTGCTGAAGTTTAAAAATGCTTTGGAACTCTTCCATTGTTCTCTGAATTCCGCTGACGTTTAAAAATGCTTCGGTACTCTTCCTTTGTTCTCGGAATTCCGCTGACATATAAAAATGCTTCGGAAATCTTGCATTGTTCTCGGCATTCCGCTGACGTTTAAAAATGCTTCGGAACTCTTCAATTGTTCTCGGAATTCTGCCGAACTTTTAAAATGCTTTGGAACTCTTCCATTGCTCTCGGAATTCTGCTGAAGTTTGAAAATGCTTCAGAACTCTTCCATTGTTCTCGGAATTCTGCTGTAGTTTAAAAATGCTTCGGAACTCTTCCATTGTTCTCAGAATTTCGCTGACGTTTAAAAATGCTTCGGAAATCTTCCATTGTTTTCAAAATTCCGCTGACGTTTAAAAATGCTTCAGAACTATTCCATTGTTCTCAGAATTCTGCTGACGTTTAAAAATGCTTCGGAACCCTTCCATTGTTCTCGGAATTCCGCTGACGTTTAAAAATGCTTCACAACTCTTCCATTGTTCTCGGAATTCCGCTGACGTTTAAAAATGCTTCACAACTCTTTCATTGTTCTCGGAATTCCGCTGACTTTTAAAAATGCTTCGGAAATCTTCCATTGTTTTCAAAATTCCGCTGACGTTTAAAAATGCTTCAGAACTCTTCCATTGTTCTCGGAATTCCGCTGACGTTTAAAAATGCTTTGGAACTCTTCCATTATTCTCGGAATTCTGCTGAAGTTTAAAAATGCTTCGGAACTCTTCCATTGTTCTCAGAATTCCGCTGACGTTTAAAAATGCTTCGGTACTCTTCCATTGTTCTCGGAATTCCGCTGACATATAAAAATGCTTCGGAAATCTTGCATTGTTCTCGGCATTCCGCTGACGTTTAAAAATGCTTCGGAACTCTTCAATTGTTCTCGGAATTCTGCTGAACTTTTAAAATGCTTTGGAACTCTTCCATTGCTCTCGGAATTCTGCTGAAGTTTAAAAATGCTTCAGAACTCTTCCATTGTTTTCGGAATTCTGCTGAAGTTTAAAAATGCTTCGGAACTCTTCCATTGTTCTCAGAATTCCACTGACGTTTAAAAATGCTTCGGAACTCTTCCATTGTTCTCGGAATTCCGCTGACATATAAAAATGCTTCGGAAATCTTGCATTGTTCTTGGCATTCCGTTGACGTTTAAAAATGCTTCGGAACTCTTCAATTGTTCTCGGAATTCTGCTGAACTTTTAAAATGCTTTGGAACTCTTCCATTGCTCTCGGAATTCTGCTGAAGTTTAAAAATGCTTCGGAACTCTTCTATTGTTCTCGGAATTCTGCTGAAGTTTAAAAATGCTTTGGAACTCTTCCATTGTTCTCTGAATTCCGCTGACGTTTAAAAATGCTTCGGTACTCTTCCTTTGTTCTCGGAATTCCGCTGACATATAAAAATGCTTCGGAAATCTTGCATTGTTCTCGGCATTCCGCTGACGTTTAAAAATGCTTCGGAACTCTTCAATTGTTCTCGGAATTCTGCTGACATTTAAAAATGCTTCGGAACTCTTCAATTGTTCTCGGAATTCTGCTGAAGTTTAAAAATGCTTCGGAACTCTTCCATTGTTCTCGGAATTCTGCAGAAGTTTAAAAATGTTTTGGAACTCTTCCATTGTTCTCAGAATTCCGCTGACGTTTAAAAATGCTTCGGAAATCTTCCATTGTTTTCAAAATTCCGCTGACATATAAAAATGCTTCGGAAATCTTGCATTGTTCTCGGCATTCCGCTGACGTTTAAAAATGCTTCAGAATTCTTCAATTGTTCTCGGAATTCTGCTGAACTTTTAAAATGCTTTGGAACTCTTCCATTGCTCTCGGAATTCTGCTGAAGTTTAAAAATGCTTCGGAACTCTTCCATTGTTCTCGGAATTCTGCTGAAGTTTAAAAATGCTTTGGAACTCTTCCATTGTTCTCGGAATTCCGTTGAAGTTTAAAAATGCTTCGAAACTCTTCCATTGTTCTCGTAATTCTGCTGAAGTTTAAAAATGCTTCGGAACTCTTCCATTGTTCTCAGAATTCCGCTAACGTTTAAAAATGCTTCGGAAATCTTCCATTGTTTTCAAAATTCCGCTGACGCTTAAAAATGCTTCAGAACTCTTCCATTGTTCTCGGAATTCCGCTGACGTTTAATAATGCTTCGCAACTCTTTCATTGTACTCGGAATTCCGCTAACGTTTAAAAATGCTTCGGAACTCTTCCATTGTTCTCGGAATTCCGTTGAAGTTTAAAAATGCTTCGAAACTCTTCCATTGTTCTGGGAATTCTGCTGAAGTTTAAAAATGCTTCAGAACTCTTCCATTGTTCTCGGAATTCCGCTGACGTTTAATAATCCTTCGCAACTCTTTCATTGTTCTCGGAATATCGCTGATGTTTAAAAATGCTTCAGAACTCTTCCATTGTTCTCAGAATTCTGTTGAAGTTTAAAAATGCTTCTAAACTCTTCAATTGTTCTCGGAATTCTGCTGAACTTTTAAAATGCTTTGGAACTCTTCCATTGCTCTCGCAATTCTGCTGACGTTTAAAAATGCTTCGGAACTCTTCCATTGTTCTCAGAATTTCGCTGACGTTTAAAAATGCTTCGGAAATCTTCCATTGTTTTCAAAATTCCGCTGACGTTTAAAAATGCTTCAGAACTATTCCATTGTTCTCAGAATTCTGCTGACGTTTAAAAATGCTTCGGAACCCTTCCATTGTTCTCGGAATTCCGCTGATGTTTAAAAATGCTTCACAACTCTTCCATTGTTCTCGGAATTCCGCTGACGTTTAAAAATGCTTCACAACTCTTTCATTGTTCTCGGAATTCCGCTGACTTTTAAAAATGCTTCGGAAATCTTCCATTGTTTTCAAAATTCCGCTGACGTTTAAAAATGCTTCAGAACTCTTCCATTGTTCTCGGAATTCCGCTGACGTTTAAAAATGCTTTGGAACTCTTCCATAATTCTCGGAATTCTGCTGAAGTTTAAAAATGCTTCGGAACTCTTCCATTGTTCTCAGAATTCCGCTGACGTTTAAAAATGCTTCGGTACTCTTCCATTGTTCTCGGAATTCCGCTGACATATAAAAATGCTTCGGAAATCTTGCATTGTTCTCGGCATTCCGCTGACGTTTAAAAATGCTTCGGAACTCTTCAATTGTTCTCGGAATTCTGCTGAACTTTTAAAATGCTTTGGAACTCTTCCATTGCTCTCGGAATTCTGCTGAAGTTTAAAAATGCTTCAGAACTCTTCCATTGTTTTCGGAATTCTGCTTAAGTTTAAAAATGCTTCGGAACTCTTCCATTGTTCTCAGAATTCCACTGACGTTTAAAAATGCTTCGGTACTCTTCCTTTGTTCTCGGAATTCCGCTGACATATAAAAATGCTTCGGAAATCTTGCATTGTTCTCGGCATTCCGCTGACGTTTAAAAATGCTTCGGAACTCTTCAATTGTTCTCGGAATTCTGCTGACATTTAAAAATGCTTCGGAACTCTTCAATTGTTCTCGGAATTCTGCTGAAGTTTAAAAATGCTTCGGAACTCTTCCATTGTTCTCGGAATTCTGCAGAAGTTCAAAAATGTTTTGGAACTCTTCCATTGTTCTCAGAATTCCGCTGACGTTTAAAAATGCTTCGGAAATCTTCCATTGTTTTCAAAATTCCGCTGACATATAAAAATGCTTCGGAAATCTTGCATTGTTCTCGGCATTCCGCTGACGTTTAAAAATGCTTCAGAATTCTTCAATTGTTCTCGGAATTCTGCTGAACTTTTAAAATGCTTTGGAACTCTTCCATTGCTCTCGGAATTCTGCTGAAGTTTAAAAATGCTTCGGAACTCTTCCATTGTTCTCGGAATTCTGCTGAAGTTTAAAAATGCTTTGGAACTCTTCCATTGTTCTCGGAATTCCGTTGAAGTTTAAAAATGCTTCGAAACTCTTCCATTGTTCTCGTAATTCTGCTGAAGTTTAAAAATGCTTCGGAACTCTTCCATTGTTCTCAGAATTCCGCTAACGTTTAAAAATGCTTCGGAAATCTTCCATTGTTTTCAAAATTCCGCTGACGCTTAAAAATGCTTCAGAACTCTTCCATTGTTCTCGGAATTCCGCTGACGTTTAATAATGCTTCGCAACTCTTTCATTGTACTCGGAATTCCGCTAACGTTTAAAAATGCTTCGGAACTCTTCCATTGTTCTCGGAATTCCGTTGAAGTTTAAAAATGCTTCGAAACACTTCCATTGTTCTGGGAATTCTGCTGAAGTTTAAAAATGCTTCAGAACTCTTCCATTGTTCTCGGAATTCCGCTGACGTTTAATAATCCTTCGCAACTCTTTCATTGTTCTCGGAATATCGCTGATGTTTAAAAATGCTTCAGAACTCTTCCATTGTTCTCAGAATTCTGTTGAAGTTTAAAAATGCTTCTAAACTCTTCAATTGTTCTCGGAATTCTGCTGAACTTTTAAAATGCTTTGGAACTCTTCCATTGTTCTCCAAATTCCGCTGAAGTTTAAAAATGCTTCGGAACCCTTCCATTGTTCTCGGAATTCTGCTGAAGTTTAAAAATGCTTCGGAACTCTTCCATTGTTCTCAGAATTCTGCTGACGTTTAAAAATGCTTCGGAACTCTTCCATTGTTCTCGTAATTCCGCTGAAGTTTAAAAATGCTTCGGACCTCTTCCATTGTTCTAGGAATTCTGCTGAAGTCTAAAAATTCATCTGAACTCTTCCATTATTCTCGGAATTCGTGTGAATTTTAAAAATGCTTCGGAACTCTTCTATTGTTCTCCGAATTCCGCTGAAGTTTAAAAATGCTTAAAATCTCTTACATTGTTCTCGGAATTCCGCTGAAGTTTAAAAATGCTTCGGAACTCTTCCATTGCTCTCGGAATTCTGCTGAAGTTTAAAAATGCTTCAGAACTCTTCCATTGTTCTCGGAATTCTGCTGTAGATTAAAAATGCTTCGGAACTCTTCCATTGTTCTCAGAATTCCGCTGACGTTTAAAAATGCTTCGGAAATCATCCATTGTTTTCAAAATTCCGCTGACGTTTAAAAATGCTTCAGAACTCTTCCATTGTTCTCGGAATTCCGCTGACGTTTTAAAATGCTTCTGTACTCTTCCATTGTTCTCGGAATTCCGCTGACATATAAAAATGCTTCGGAAATCTTGCATTGTTCTCGGCATTCCGCTGACGTTTAAAAATGCTTCAGAACTCTTCCATTGTTTTCGGAATTCTGCTGAAGTTTAAAAATGCTTCGGAACTCTTCCATTGTTCTCAGAATTCCACTGACGTTTAAAAATGCTTCGGAACTCTTCCATTGTTCTCGGAATTCCGCTGACATATAAAAATGCTTCGGAAATCTTGCATTGTTCTTGGCATTCCGCTGACGTTTAAAAATGCTTCGGAACTCTTCAATTGTTCTCGGAATTCTGCTGAACTTTTAAAATGCTTTGGAACTCTTCCATTGCTCTCGGAATTCTGCTGAAGTTTAAAAATGCTTCGGAACTCTTCTATTGTTCTCGGAATTCTGCTGAAGTTTAAAAATGCTTTGGAACTCTTCCATTGTTCTCTGAATTCCGCTGACGTTTAAAAATGCTTCGGTACTCTTCCTTTGTTCTCGGAATTCCGCTGACATATAAAAATGCTTCGGAAATCTTGCATTGTTCTCGGCATTCCGCTGACGTTTAAAAATGCTTCGGAACTCTTCAATTGTTCTCGGAATTCTGCTGAACTTTTAAAATGCTTTGGAACTCTTCCATTGCTCTCGGAATTCTGCTGAAGTTTAAAAATGCTTCGGAACTCTTCTATTGTTCTCGGAATTCTGCTGAAGTTTAAAAATGCTTTGGAACTCTTCCATTGTTCTCTGAATTCCGCTGACGTTTAAAAATGCTTCGGTACTCTTCCTTTGTTCTCGGAATTCCGCTGACATATAAAAATGCTTCGGAAATCTTGCATTGTTCTCGGCATTCCGCTGACGTTTAAAAATGCTTCGGAACTCTTCAATTGTTCTCGGAATTCTGCCGAACTTTTAAAATGCTTTGGAACTCTTCCATTGCTCTCGGAATTCTGCTGAAGTTTAAAAATGCTTCAGAACTCTTCCATTGTTCTCGGAATTCTGCTGTAGTTTAAAAATGCTTCGGAACTCTTCCATTGTTCTCAGAATTCCGCTGACGTTTAAAAATGGTTCGGAAATCATCCATTGTTTTCAAAATTCCGCTGACGTTTAAAAATGCTTCAGAACTCTTCCATTGTTCTCGGAATTCCGCTGACGTTTTAAAATGCTTCGGTACTCTTCCATTGTTCTCGGAATTCCGCTGACATATAAAAATGCTTCGGAAATCTTGCATTGTTCTCGGCATTCCGCTGACGTTTAAAAATGCTTCGGAACTCTTCCATTGTTCTCAGAATTTCGCTGACGTTTAAAAATGCTTCGGAAATCTTTCATTGTTTTCAAAATTCCGCTGACGTTTAAAAATGCTTCGGAACTCTTCCATTGTTCTCAGAATTTCGCTGACGTTTAAAAATGCTTCGGAAATCTTTCATTGTTTTCAAAATTCCGCTGACGTTTAAAAATGCTTCAGAACTCTTCCATTGTTCTCAGAATTCCGCTGACGTTTAAAAATGCTTCGGTACTCTTCCATTGTTCTCGGAATTCCGCTGACATATAAAAATGCTTCGGAAATCTTGCATTGTTCTCGGCATTCCGCTGACGTTTAAAAATGCTTCGGAACTCTTCAATTGTTCTCGGAATTCTGCTGAACTTTTAAAATGCTTTGGAACTCTTCCATTGCTCTCGGTATTCTGCTGAAGTTTAAAAATGCTTCAGAACTCTTACATTGTTCTCGGAATTCTGCTGAAGTTTAAAAATGCTTCGGTACTCTTCCATTGTTCTCGGAATTCCGCTGACATATAAAAATGCTTTGGAAATCTTGCATTGTTCTCGGCATTCCGCTGACGTTTAAAAATGCTTCGGAACTCTTCCATTGTTCTCAGAATTCCGCTGACGTTTAAAAATGCTTCGGAACTCTTCAATTGTTCTCGGAATTCTGCTGAACTTTTAAAATGCTTTGGAACTCTTCCATTGCTCTCGGAATTCTGCTGAAGTTTAAAAATGCTTCGGAACTCTTCAATTGTTCTCGGAATTCTGCTGAACTTTTAAAATGCTTTGGAACTCTTCCATTGCTCTCGGAATTCTGCTGAAGTTTAAAAATGCTTCGGAACTCTTCCATTGTTCTCGGAATTCTGCTGAAGTTTAAAAATGTTTTGGAACTCTTCCATTGTTTTCAAAATTCCGCTGACATATAAAAATGCTTCGGAAATCTTGCATTGTTCTCGGCATTCCGCTGACGTTTAAAAATGCTTCAGAATTCTTCAATTGTTCTCGGAATTCTGCTGAACTTTTAAAATGCTTTGGAACTCTTCCATTGCTCTCGGAATTCTGCTGAAGTTTAAAAATGTTTCGGAACTCTTCCATTGTTCTCGGAATTCTGCTGAAGTTTAAAAATGCTTCGGAACTCGTCCATTGTTGTCGGAATTCCGTTGAAGTTTAAAAATGCTTCAAAACTCTTCCATTGTTCTCGGAATTCTGCTGAAGTTTAAAAATGCTTCGGAACTCTTCCATTGTTCTCAGAATTCCGCTAACATTTAAAAATGCTTCGGAAATCTTCCATTGTTTTCAAAATTCCGCTGACGTTTAAAAATGCTTCAGAACTCTTCCATTGTTCTCGGAATTCCGCTGACATATAAAAATGCTTTGGAAATCTTGCATTGTTCTCGGCATTCCGCTGACGTTTAAAAATGCTTCGGAACTCTTCCATTGTTCTCAGAATTCCGCTGACGTTTAAAAATGCTTCGGAAATCTTCCATTGTTTTCAAAATTCCGCTGACGTTTAAAAATGCTTCAGAACTCTTCCATTGTTCTCAGAATTCCGCTGACGTTTAAAAATGCTTCGGTACTCTTCCATTGTTCTCGGAATTCCACTGACATATAAAAATGCTTCGGAAATCTTGCATTGTTCTCGGCATTCCGCTGACGTTTAAAAATGCTTCGGAACTCTTCAATTGTTCTCGGAATTCTGCTGAACTTTTAAAATGCTTTGGAACTCTTCCATTGCTCTCGGAATTCTGCTGAAGTTTAAAAATGCTTCGGAACTCTTCCATTGTTCTCGGAATTCTGCTGAAGTTTAAAAATGTTTTGGAACTCTTCCATTGTTCTCAGAATTCCGCTGACGTTTAAAAATGCTTCGGAAATCTTCCATTGTTTTCAAAATTCCGCTGACATATAAAAATGCTTCGGAAATCTTGCATTGTTCTCGGCATTCCGCTGACGTTTAAAAATGCTTCAGAATTCTTCAATTGTTCTCGGAATTCTGCTGAACTTTTAAAATGCTTTGGAACTCTTCCATTGCTCTCGGAATTCTGCTGAAGTTTAAAAATGTTTCGGAACTCTTCCATTGTTCTCGGAATTCTGCTGAAGTTTAAAAATGCTTCGGAACTCTTCCATTGTTGTCAAAATTCCGTTGAAGTTTAAAAATGCTTCAAAACTCTTCCATTGTTCTCGGAATTCTGCTGAAGTTTAAAAATGCTTCGGAACTCTTCCATTGTTCTCAGAATTCCGCTAACGTTTAAAAATGCTTCGGAAATCTTCCATTGTTTTCAAAATTCCGCTGACGTTTAAAAATGCTTCGGAACTCTTCCATTGTTCTCGGAATTCCGCTGACGTTTAATAATGCTTCGCAACTCTTCCATTGTTCTCGGAATTCCATTGAAGTTTAAAAATGCTTCGAAACTCTTCCCTTGTTCTCGGAATTCTGCTGAAGTTTAAAAATGCTTCGGAACTCTTCCATTGTTCTCGGAATTCCGCTGACGTTTAATAATGCTTCGGAACTCTTCAATTGTTCTCGGAATTCTGCTGAACTTTTAAAATGCTTTGGAACTCTTCCATTGCTCTCGGAATTCTGCTGAAGTTTAAAAATGCTTCGGAACTCTTCCATTGTTCTCAGAATTCCGCTGAAGTTTAAAAATGCTTCGGAACTCTTCCATTGTTCTCAGAATTCCGCTGACGTTTAAAAATGCTTCGGTACTCTTCCATTGTTCTCGGAATTCCGCTGACATATAAAAATGCTTCGGAAATCTTGCATTGTTCTCGGCATTCCGCTGACGTTTAAAAATGCTTCGGTACTCTTCCATTGTTCTCGGAATTCCGCTGACATAAAAATGCTTCGGAAATCTTGCATTGTTCTCGGCATTCCGCTGACGTTTAAAAATGCTTCGGAACTCTTCAATTGCTCTCGGAATTCTGCTGAACTTTTAAAATGCTTTGGAACTCTTCCATTGCTCTCGGAATTCTGCTGAAGTTTAAAAATGTTTCGGAACTCTTCCATTCTTCTCGGAATTCTGCTGAAGTTTAAAAATGTTTCGGAACTCTTCCATTGTTCTCAGAATTCCGCTGACGTTTAAAAATGCTTCGGTACTCTTCCTTTGTTCTCGGAATTCCGCTGACATATAAAAATGCTTCGGAAATCTTGCATTGTTCTCGGTATTCCGCTGACGTTTAAAAATGCTTCGGAACTCTTCAATTGTTCTCGGAATTCTGCCGAACTTTTAAAATGCTTTGGAACTCTTCCATTGCTCTCGGAATTCTGCTGAAGTTTAAAAATGCTTCAGAACTCTTCCATTGTTTTCGGAATTCTGCTGAAGTTTAAAAATGCTTCGGAACTCTTCCATTGTTCTCAGAATTCCACTGACGTTTAAAAATGCTTCGGAACTCTTCCATTGTTCTCGGAATTCCGCTGACATATAAAAATGCTTCGGAAATCTTGCATTGTTCTTGGCATTCCGCTGACGTTTAAAAATGCTTCGGAACTCTTCAATTGTTCTCGGAATTCTGCTGAACTTTTAAAATGCTTTGGAACTCTTCCATTGCTCTCGGAATTCTGCTGAAGTTTAAAAATGCTTCGGAACTCTTCTATTGTTCTCGGAATTCTGCTGAAGATTAAAAATGCTTTGGAACTCTTCCATTGTTCTCTGAATTCCGCTGACGTTTAAAAATGCTTCGGTACTCTTCCTTTGTTCTCGGAATTCCGCTGACATATAAAAATGCTTCGGAAATCTTGCATTGTTCTCGGCATTCCGCTGACGTTTAAAAATGCTTCGGAACTCTTCAATTGTTCTCGGAATTCTGCTGAACTTTTAAAATGCTTTGGAACTCTTCCATTGCTCTCGGAATTCTGCTGAAGTTTAAAAATGCTTCGGAACTCTTCCATTGTT
Source organism: Phyllobates terribilis (assembly GCF_046119375.1). Lineage (NCBI taxonomy): Eukaryota > Metazoa > Chordata > Amphibia > Anura > Dendrobatidae > Phyllobates > Phyllobates terribilis. Next base: position 19,836,932 of record NW_027362782.1, read on the forward strand.
CTCAGAATTCCGCTGACGTTTAAAAATGGTTCGGAAATCATCCATTGTTTTCAAAATTCCGCTGACGTTTAAAAATGCTTCAGAACTCTTCCATTGTTCTCGGAATTCCGCTGACGTTTTAAAATGCTTCGGTACTCTTCCATTGTTCTCGGAATTCCGCTGACATATAAAAATGCTTCGGAAATCTTGCATTGTTCTCGGCATTCCGCTGACGTTTAAAAATGCTTCGGAACTCTTCCATTGTTCTCAGAATTTCGCTGACGTTTAAAAATGCTTCGGAAATCTTTCATTGTTTTCAAAATTCCGCTGACGTTTAAAAATGCTTCAGAACTCTTCCATTGTTCTCAGAATTCCGCTGACGTTTAAAAATGCTTCGGTACTCTTCCATTGTTCTCGGAATTCCGCTGACATATAAAAATGCTTCGGAAATCTTGCATTGTTCTCGGCATTCCGCTGACGTTTAAAAATGCTTCGGAACTCTTCAATTGTTCTCGGAATTCTGCTGAACTTTTAAAATGCTTTGGAACTCTTCCATTGCTCTCGGTATTCTGCTGAAGTTTAAAAATGCTTCAGAACTCTTACATTGTTCTCGGAATTCTGCTGAAGTTTAAAAATGCTTCGGTACTCTTCCATTGTTCTCGGAATTCCGCTGACATATAAAAATGCTTTGGAAATCTTGCATTGTTCTCGGCATTCCGCTGACGTTTAAAAATGCTTCGGAACTCTTCCATTGTTCTCAGAATTCCGCTGACGTTTAAAAATGCTTCGGAACTCTTCAATTGTTCTCGGAATTCTGCTGAACTTTTAAAATGCTTTGGAACTCTTCCATTGCTCTCGGAATTCTGCTGAAGTTTAAAAATGCTTCGGAACTCTTCAATTGTTCTCGGAATTCTGCTGAACTTTTAAAATGCTTTGGAACTCTTCCATTGCTCTCGGAATTCTGCTGAAGTTTAAAAATGCTTCGGAACTCTTCCATTGTTCTCGGAATTCTGCTGAAGTTTAAAAATGTTTTGGAACTCTTCCATTGTTCTCAGAATTCCGCTGACGTTTAAAAATGCTTCGGAAATCTTCCATTGTTTTCAAAATTCCACTGACATATAAAAATGCTTCGGAAATCTTGCATTGTTCTCGGCATTCCGCTGACGTTTAAAAATGCTTCAGAATTCTTCAATTGTTCTCGGAATTCTGCTGAACTTTTAAAATGCTTTGGAACTCTTCCATTGCTCTCGGAATTCTGCTGAAGTTTAAAAATGTTTCGGAACTCTTCCATTGTTCTCGGAATTCTGCTGAAGTTTAAAAATGCTTCGGAACTCTTCCATTGTTGTCGGAATTCCGTTGAAGTTTAAAAATGCTTCAAAACTCTTCCATTGTTCTCGGAATTCTGCTGAAGTTTAAAAATGCTTCGGAACTCTTCCATTGTTCTCAGAATTCCGCTAACGTTTAAAAATGCTTCGGAAATCTTCCATTGTTTTCAAAATTCCGCTGACGTTTAAAAATGCTTCAGAACTCTTCCATTGTTCTCGGAATTCCGCTGACATATAAAAATGCTTTGGAAATCTTGCATTGTTCTCGGCATTCCGCTGACGTTTAAAAATGCTTCGGAACTCTTCCATTGTTCTCAGAATTCCGCTGACGTTTAAAAATGCTTCGGAAATCTTCCATTGTTTTCAAAATTCCGCTGACGTTTAAAAATGCTTCAGAACTCTTCCATTGTTCTCAGAATTCCGCTGACGTTTAAAAATGCTTCGGTACTCTTCCATTGTTCTCGGAATTCCATTGAAGTTTAAAAATGCTTCGAAACTCTTCCATTGTTCTCGGAATTCTGCTGAAGTTTAAAAATGCTTCGGAACTCTTCCATTGTTCTCGGAATTCCGCTGACGTTTAATAATGCTTCGGAACTCTTCAATTGTTCTCGGAATTCTGCTGAACTTTTAAAATGCTTTGGAACTCTTCCATTGCTCTCGGAATTCTGCTGAAGTTTAAAAATGCTTCGGAACTCTTCCATTGTTCTCAGAATTCCGCTGACGTTTAAAAATACTTCGGAAATCTTCCATTGTTTTCAAAATTCCGCTGACGTTTAAAAATGCTTCAGAACTCTTCCATTGTTCTCGGAATTCCGCTGACGTTTAAAAATGCTTTGGAACTCTTCCATTGTTCTCAGAATTCCGCTGAAGTTTAAAAATGCTTCGGAACTCTTCCATTGTTCTCAGAATTCCGCTGACGTTTAAAAATGCTTCGGTACTCTTCCATTGTTCTCGGAATTCCGCTGACATATAAAAATGCTTCGGAAATCTTGCATTGTTCTCGGCATTCCGCTGACGTTTAAAAATGCTTCGGTACTCTTCCATTGTTCTCGGAATTCCGCTGACATATAAAAATGCTTCGGAAATCTTGCATTGTTCTCGGCATTCCGCTGACGTTTAAAAATGCTTCGGAACTCTTCAATTGCTCTCGGAATTCTGCTGAACTTTTAAAATGCTTTGGAACTCTTCCATTGCTCTCGGAATTCTGCTGAAGTTTAAAAATGTTTCGGAACTCTTCCATTCTTCTCGGAATTCTGCTGAAGTTTAAAAATGTTTCGGAACTCTTCCATTGTTCTCAGAATTCCGCTGACGTTTAAAAATGCTTCGGTACTCTTCCATTGTTCTCGGAATTCCGCTGACATATAAAAATGCTTCGGAAATCTTGCATTGTTCTCGGCATTCCGCTGACGTTTAAAAATGCTTCGGAACTCTTCAATTGTTCTCGGAATTCTGCTGAACTTTTAAAATGCTTTGGAACTCTTCCATTGCTCTCGGTATTCTGCTGAAGTTTAAAAATGCTTCAGAACTCTTACATTGTTCTCGGAATTCTGCTGAAGTTTAAAAATGCTTCGGTACTCTTCCATTGTTCTCGGAATTCCGCTGACATATAAAAATGCTTTGGAAATCTTGCATTGTTCTCGGCATTCCGCTGACGTTTAAAAATGCTTCGGAACTCTTCCATTGTTCTCAGAATTCCGCTGACGTTTAAAAATGCTTCGGAACTCTTCAATTGTTCTCGGAATTCTGCTGAACTTTTAAAATGCTTTGGAACTCTTCCATTGCTCTCGGAATTCTGCTGAAGTTTAAAAATGCTTCGGAACTCTTCAATTGTTCTCGGAATTCTGCTGAACTTTTAAAATGCTTTGGAACTCTTCCATTGCTCTCGGAATTCTGCTGAAGTTTAAAAATGCTTCGGAACTCTTCCATTGTTCTCGGAATTCTGCTGAAGTTTAAAAATGTTTTGGAACTCTTCCATTGTTTTCAAAATTCCGCTGACATATAAAAATGCTTCGGAAATCTTGCATTGTTCTCGGCATTCCGCTGACGTTTAAAAATGCTTCAGAATTCTTCAATTGTTCTCGGAATTCTGCTGAACTTTTAAAATGCTTTGGAACTCTTCCATTGCTCTCGGAATTCTGCTGAAGTTTAAAAATGTTTCGGAACTCTTCCATTGTTCTCGGAATTCTGCTGAAGTTTAAAAATGCTTCGGAACTCGTCCATTGTTGTCGGAATTCCGTTGAAGTTTAAAAATGCTTCAAAACTCTTCCATTGTTCTCGGAATTCTGCTGAAGTTTAAAAATGCTTCGGAACTCTTCCATTGTTCTCAGAATTCCGCTAACGTTTAAAAATGCTTCGGAAATCTTCCATTGTTTTCAAAATTCCGCTGACGTTTAAAAATGCTTCAGAACTCTTCCATTGTTCTCGGAATTCCGCTGACATATAAAAATGCTTTGGAAATCTTGCATTGTTCTCGGCATTCCGCTGACGTTTAAAAATGCTTCGGAACTCTTCCATTGTTCTCAGAATTCCGCTGACGTTTAAAAATGCTTCGGAAATCTTCCATTGTTTTCAAAATTCCGCTGACGTTTAAAAATGCTTCAGAACTCTTCCATTGTTCTCAGAATTCCGCTGACGTTTAAAAATGCTTCGGTACTCTTCCATTGTTCTCGGAATTCCACTGACATATAAAAATGCTTCGGAAATCTTGCATTGTTCTCGGCATTCCGCTGACGTTTAAAAATGCTTCGGAACTCTTCAATTGTTCTCGGAATTCTGCTGAACTTTTAAAATGCTTTGGAACTCTTCCATTGCTCTCGGAATTCTGCTGAAGTTTAAAAATGCTTCGGAACTCTTCCATTGTTCTCGGAATTCTGCTGAAGTTTAAAAATGTTTTGGAACTCTTCCATTGTTCTCAGAATTCCGCTGACGTTTAAAAATGCTTCGGAAATCTTCCATTGTTTTCAAAATTCCGCTGACATATAAAAATGCTTCGGAAATCTTGCATTGTTCTCGGCATTCCGCTGACGTTTAAAAATGCTTCAGAATTCTTCAATTGTTCTCGGAATTCTGCTGAACTTTTAAAATGCTTTGGAACTCTTCCATTGCTCTCGGAATTCTGCTGAAGTTTAAAAATGCTTTGGAACTCTTCCATTGTTCTCAGAATTCCGCTGACGTTTAAAAATGCTTCGGAAATCTTCCATTGTTTTCAAAATTCCGCTGACATATAAAAATGCTTCGGAAATCTTGCATTGTTCTCGGCATTCCGCTGACGTTTAAAAATGCTTCGGAACTCTTCAATTGTTCTCGGAATTCTGCCGAACTTTTAAAATGCTTTGGAACTCTTCCATTGCTCTCGGAATTCTGCTGAAGTTTAAAAATGCTTCAGAACTCTTCCATTGTTCTCGGAATTCTGCTGTAGTTTAAAAATGCTTCGGAACTCTTCCATTGTTCTCAGAATTCCGCTGACGTTTAAAAATGGTTCGGAAATCATCCATTGTTTTCAAAATTCCGCTGACGTTTAAAAATGCTTCAGAACTCTTCCATTGTTCTCGGAATTCCGCTGACGTTTTAAAATGCTTCGGTACTCTTCCATTGTTCTCGGAATTCCGCTGACATATAAAAATGCTTCGGAAATCTTGCATTGTTCTCGGCATTCCGCTGACGTTTAAAAATGCTTCGGAACTCTTCCATTGTTCTCAGAATTTCGCTGACGTTTAAAAATGCTTCGGAAATCTTTCATTGTTTTCAAAATTCCGCTGACGTTTAAAAATGCTTCAGAACTCTTCCATTGTTCTCAGAATTCCGCTGACGTTTAAAAATGCTTCGGTACTCTTCCATTGTTCTCGGAATTCCGCTGACATATAAAAATGCTTCGGAAATCTTGCATTGTTCTCGGCATTCCGCTGACGTTTAAAAATGCTTCGGAACTCTTCAATTGTTCTCGGAATTCTGCTGAACTTTTAAAATGCTTTGGAACTCTTCCATTGCTCTCGGTATTCTGCTGAAGTTTAAAAATGCTTCAGAACTCTTACATTGTTCTCGGAATTCTGCTGAAGTTTAAAAATGCTTCGGTACTCTTCCATTGTTCTCGGAATTCCGCTGACATATAAAAATGCTTTGGAAATCTTGCATTGTTCTCGGCATTCCGCTGACGTTTAAAAATGCTTCGGAACTCTTCCATTGTTCTCAGAATTCCGCTGACGTTTAAAAATGCTTCGGAACTCTTCAATTGTTCTCGGAATTCTGCTGAACTTTTAAAATGCTTTGGAACTCTTCCATTGCTCTCGGAATTCTGCTGAAGTTTAAAAATGCTTCGGAACTCTTCAATTGTTCTCGGAATTCTGCTGAACTTTTAAAATGCTTTGGAACTCTTCCATTGCTCTCGGAATTCTGCTGAAGTTTAAAAATGCTTCGGAACTCTTCCATTGTTCTCGGAATTCTGCTGAAGTTTAAAAATGTTTTGGAACTCTTCCATTGTTCTCAGAATTCCGCTGACGTTTAAAAATGCTTCGGAAATCTTCCATTGTTTTCAAAATTCCACTGACATATAAAAATGCTTCGGAAATCTTGCATTGTTCTCGGCATTCCGCTGACGTTTAAAAATGCTTCAGAATTCTTCAATTGTTCTCGGAATTCTGCTGAACTTTTAAAATGCTTTGGAACTCTTCCATTGCTCTCGGAATTCTGCTGAAGTTTAAAAATGTTTCGGAACTCTTCCATTGTTCTCGGAATTCTGCTGAAGTTTAAAAATGCTTCGGAACTCTTCCATTGTTGTCGGAATTCCGTTGAAGTTTAAAAATGCTTCAAAACTCTTCCATTGTTCTCGGAATTCTGCTGAAGTTTAAAAATGCTTCGGAACTCTTCCATTGTTCTCAGAATTCCGCTAACGTTTAAAAATGCTTCGGAAATCTTCCATTGTTTTCAAAATTCCGCTGACGTTTAAAAATGCTTCAGAACTCTTCCATTGTTCTCGGAATTCCGCTGACATATAAAAATGCTTTGGAAATCTTGCATTGTTCTCGGCATTCCGCTGACGTTTAAAAATGCTTCGGAACTCTTCCATTGTTCTCAGAATTCCGCTGACGTTTAAAAATGCTTCGGAAATCTTCCATTGTTTTCAAAATTCCGCTGACGTTTAAAAATGCTTCAGAACTCTTCCATTGTTCTCAGAATTCCGCTGACGTTTAAAAATGCTTCGGTACTCTTCCATTGTTCTCGGAATTCCATTGAAGTTTAAAAATGCTTCGAAACTCTTCCATTGTTCTCGGAATTCTGCTGAAGTTTAAAAATGCTTCGGAACTCTTCCATTGTTCTCGGAATTCCGCTGACGTTTAATAATGCTTCGGAACTCTTCAATTGTTCTCGGAATTCTGCTGAACTTTTAAAATGCTTTGGAACTCTTCCATTGCTCTCGGAATTCTGCTGAAGTTTAAAAATGCTTCGGAACTCTTCCATTGTTCTCAGAATTCCGCTGACGTTTAAAAATACTTCGGAAATCTTCCATTGTTTTCAAAATTCCGCTGACGTTTAAAAATGCTTCAGAACTCTTCCATTGTTCTCGGAATTCCGCTGACGTTTAAAAATGCTTTGGAACTCTTCCATTGTTCTCAGAATTCCGCTGAAGTTTAAAAATGCTTCGGAACTCTTCCATTGTTCTCAGAATTCCGCTGACGTTTAAAAATGCTTCGGTACTCTTCCATTGTTCTCGGAATTCCGCTGACATATAAAAATGCTTCGGAAATCTTGCATTGTTCTCGGCATTCCGCTGACGTTTAAAAATGCTTCGGTACTCTTCCATTGTTCTCGGAATTCCGCTGACATATAAAAATGCTTCGGAAATCTTGCATTGTTCTCGGCATTCCGCTGACGTTTAAAAATGCTTCGGAACTCTTCAATTGCTCTCGGAATTCTGCTGAACTTTTAAAATGCTTTGGAACTCTTCCATTGCTCTCGGAATTCTGCTGAAGTTTAAAAATGTTTCGGAACTCTTCCATTCTTCTCGGAATTCTGCTGAAGTTTAAAAATGTTTCGGAACTCTTCCATTGTTCTCAGAATTCCGCTGACGTTTAAAAATGCTTCGGTACTCTTCCATTGTTCTCGGAATTCCGCTGACATATAAAAATGCTTCGGAAATCTTGCATTGTTCTCGGCATTCCGCTGACGTTTAAAAATGCTTCGGAACTCTTCAATTGTTCTCGGAATTCTGCTGAACTTTTAAAATGCTTTGGAACTCTTCCATTGCTCTCGGTATTCTGCTGAAGTTTAAAAATGCTTCAGAACTCTTACATTGTTCTCGGAATTCTGCTGAAGTTTAAAAATGCTTCGGTACTCTTCCATTGTTCTCGGAATTCCGCTGACATATAAAAATGCTTTGGAAATCTTGCATTGTTCTCGGCATTCCGCTGACGTTTAAAAATGCTTCGGAACTCTTCCATTGTTCTCAGAATTCCGCTGACGTTTAAAAATGCTTCGGAACTCTTCAATTGTTCTCGGAATTCTGCTGAACTTTTAAAATGCTTTGGAACTCTTCCATTGCTCTCGGAATTCTGCTGAAGTTTAAAAATGCTTCGGAACTCTTCAATTGTTCTCGGAATTCTGCTGAACTTTTAAAATGCTTTGGAACTCTTCCATTGCTCTCGGAATTCTGCTGAAGTTTAAAAATGCTTCGGAACTCTTCCATTGTTCTCGGAATTCTGCTGAAGTTTAAAAATGTTTTGGAACTCTTCCATTGTTTTCAAAATTCCGCTGACATATAAAAATGCTTCGGAAATCTTGCATTGTTCTCGGCATTCCGCTGACGTTTAAAAATGCTTCAGAATTCTTCAATTGTTCTCGGAATTCTGCTGAACTTTTAAAATGCTTTGGAACTCTTCCATTGCTCTCGGAATTCTGCTGAAGTTTAAAAATGTTTCGGAACTCTTCCATTGTTCTCGGAATTCTGCTGAAGTTTAAAAATGCTTCGGAACTCGTCCATTGTTGTCGGAATTCCGTTGAAGTTTAAAAATGCTTCAAAACTCTTCCATTGTTCTCGGAATTCTGCTGAAGTTTAAAAATGCTTCGGAACTCTTCCATTGTTCTCAGAATTCCGCTAACGTTTAAAAATGCTTCGGAAATCTTCCATTGTTTTCAAAATTCCGCTGACGTTTAAAAATGCTTCAGAACTCTTCCATTGTTCTCGGAATTCCGCTGACATATAAAAATGCTTTGGAAATCTTGCATTGTTCTCGGCATTCCGCTGACGTTTAAAAATGCTTCGGAACTCTTCAATTGTTCTCGGAATTCTGCTGAACTTTTAAAATGCTTTGGAACTCTTCCATTGCTCTCGGAATTCTGCTGAAGTTTAAAAATGCTTCGGAACTCTTCCATTGTTCTCGGAATTCTGCTGAAGTTTAAAAATGTTTTGGAACTCTTCCATTGTTCTCAGAATTCCGCTGACGTTTAAAAATGCTTCGGAAATCTTCCATTGTTTTCAAAATTCCGCTGACATATAAAAATGCTTCGGAAATCTTGCATTGTTCTCGGCATTCCGCTGACGTTTAAAAATGCTTCAGAATTCTTCAATTGTTCTCGGAATTCTGCTGAACTTTTAAAATGCTTTGGAACTCTTCCATTGCTCTCGGAATTCTGCTGAAGTTTAAAAATGCTTTGGAACTCTTCCATTGTTCTCAGAATTCCGCTGACGTTTAAAAATGCTTCGGAAATCTTCCATTGTTTTCAAAATTCCGCTGACATATAAAAATGCTTCGGAAATCTTGCATTGTTCTCGGCATTCCGCTGACGTTTAAAAATGCTTCGGAACTCTTCAATTGTTCTCGGAATTCTGCCGAACTTTTAAAATGCTTTGGAACTCTTCCATTGCTCTCGGAATTCTGCTGAAGTTTAAAAATGCTTCAGAACTCTTCCATTGTTCTCGGAATTCTGCTGTAGTTTAAAAATGCTTCGGAACTCTTCCATTGTTCTCAGAATTCCGCTGACGTTTAAAAATGGTTCGGAAATCATCCATTGTTTTCAAAATTCCGCTGACGTTTAAAAATGCTTCAGAACTCTTCCATTGTTCTCGGAATTCCGCTGACGTTTTAAAATGCTTCGGTACTCTTCCATTGTTCTCGGAATTCCGCTGACATATAAAAATGCTTCGGAAATCTTGCATTGTTCTCGGCATTCCGCTGACGTTTAAAAATGCTTCGGAACTCTTCCATTGTTCTCAGAATTTCGCTGACGTTTAAAAATGCTTCGGAAATCTTTCATTGTTTTCAAAATTCCGCTGACGTTTAAAAATGCTTCAGAACTCTTCCATTGTTCTCAGAATTCCGCTGACGTTTAAAAATGCTTCGGTACTCTTCCATTGTTCTCGGAATTCCGCTGACATATAAAAATGCTTCGGAAATCTTGCATTGTTCTCGGCATTCCGCTGACGTTTAAAAATGCTTCGGAACTCTTCAATTGTTCTCGGAATTCTGCTGAACTTTTAAAATGCTTTGGAACTCTTCCATTGCTCTCGGTATTCTGCTGAAGTTTAAAAATGCTTCAGAACTCTTACATTGTTCTCGGAATTCTGCTGAAGTTTAAAAATGCTTCGGTACTCTTCCATTGTTCTCGGAATTCCGCTGACATATAAAAATGCTTTGGAAATCTTGCATTGTTCTCGGCATTCCGCTGACGTTTAAAAATGCTTCGGAACTCTTCCATTGTTCTCAGAATTCCGCTGACGTTTAAAAATGCTTCGGAACTCTTCAATTGTTCTCGGAATTCTGCTGAACTTTTAAAATGCTTTGGAACTCTTCCATTGCTCTCGGAATTCTGCTGAAGTTTAAAAATGCTTCGGAACTCTTCAATTGTTCTCGGAATTCTGCTGAACTTTTAAAATGCTTTGGAACTCTTCCATTGCTCTCGGAATTCTGCTGAAGTTTAAAAATGCTTCGGAACTCTTCCATTGTTCTCGGAATTCTGCTGAAGTTTAAAAATGTTTTGGAACTCTTCCATTGTTTTCAAAATTCCGCTGACATATAAAAATGCTTCGGAAATCTTGCATTGTTCTCGGCATTCCGCTGACGTTTAAAAATGCTTCAGAATTCTTCAATTGTTCTCGGAATTCTGCTGAACTTTTAAAATGCTTTGGAACTCTTCCATTGCTCTCGGAATTCTGCTGAAGTTTAAAAATGTTTCGGAACTCTTCCATTGTTCTCGGAATTCTGCTGAAGTTTAAAAATGCTTCGGAACTCGTCCATTGTTGTCGGAATTCCGTTGAAGTTTAAAAATGCTTCAAAACTCTTCCATTGTTCTCGGAATTCTGCTGAAGTTTAAAAATGCTTCGGAACTCTTCCATTGTTCTCAGAATTCCGCTAACATTTAAAAATGCTTCGGAAATCTTCCATTGTTTTCAAAATTCCGCTGACGTTTAAAAATGCTTCAGAACTCTTCCATTGTTCTCGGAATTCCGCTGACATATAAAAATGCTTTGGAAATCTTGCATTGTTCTCGGCATTCCGCTGACGTTTAAAAATGCTTCGGAACTCTTCCATTGTTCTCAGAATTCCGCTGACGTTTAAAAATGCTTCGGAAATCTTCCATTGTTTTCAAAATTCCGCTGACGTTTAAAAATGCTTCAGAACTCTTCCATTGTTCTCAGAATTCCGCTGATGTTTAAAAATGCTTCGGTACTCTTCCATTGTTCTCGGAATTCCACTGACATATAAAAATGCTTCGGAAATCTTGCATTGTTCTCGGCATTCCGCTGACGTTTAAAAATGCTTCGGAACTCTTCAATTGTTCTCGGAATTCTGCTGAACTTTTAAAATGCTTTGGAACTCTTCCATTGCTCTCGGAATTCTGCTGAAGTTTAAAAATGCTTCGGAACTCTTCCATTGTTCTCGGAATTCTGCTGAAGTTTAAAAATGTTTTGGAACTCTTCCATTGTTCTCAGAATTCCGCTGACGTTTAAAAATGCTTCGGAAATCTTCCATTGTTTTCAAAATTCCGCTGACATATAAAAATGCTTCGGAAATCTTGCATTGTTCTCGGCATTCCGCTGACGTTTAAAAATGCTTCAGAATTCTTCAATTGTTCTCGGAATTCTGCTGAACTTTTAAAATGCTTTGGAACTCTTCCATTGCTCTCGGAATTCTGCTGAAGTTTAAAAATGTTTCGGAACTCTTCCATTGTTCTCGGAATTCTGCTGAAGTTTAAAAATGCTTCGGAACTCTTCCATTGTTGTCAAAATTCCGTTGAAGTTTAAAAATGCTTCAAAACTCTTCCATTGTTCTCGGAATTCTGCTGAAGTTTAAAAATGCTTCGGAACTCTTCCATTGTTCTCAGAATTCCGCTAACGTTTAAAAATGCTTCGGAACTCTTCCATTGTTCTCGGAATTCCGCTGACGTTTAATAATGCTTCGCAACTCTTCCATTGTTCTCGGAATTCCATTGAAGTTTAAAAATGCTTCGAAACTCTTCCATTGTTCTCGGAATTCTGCTGAAGTTTAAAAATGCTTCGGAACTCTTCCATTGTTCTCGGAATTCCGCTGACGTTTAATAATGCTTCGGAACTCTTCAATTGTTCTCGGAATTCTGCTGAACTTTTAAAATGCTTTGGAACTCTTCCATTGCTCTCGGAATTCTGCTGAAGTTTAAAAATGCTTCGGAACTCTTCCATTGTTCTCAGAATTCCGCTGAAGTTTAAAAATGCTTCGGAACTCTTCCATTGTTCTCAGAATTCCGCTGACGTTTAAAAATGCTTCGGTACTCTTCCATTGTTCTCGGAATTCCGCTGACATATAAAAATGCTTCGGAAATCTTGCATTGTTCTCGGCATTCCGCTGACGTTTAAAAATGCTTCGGTACTCTTCCATTGTTCTCGGAATTCCGCTGACATAAAAATGCTTCGGAAATCTTGCATTGTTCTCGGCATTCCGCTGACGTTTAAAAATGCTTCGGAACTCTTCAATTGCTCTCGGAATTCTGCTGAACTTTTAAAATGCTTTGGAACTCTTCCATTGCTCTCGGAATTCTGCTGAAGTTTAAAAATGTTTCGGAACTCTTCCATTCTTCTCGGAATTCTGCTGAAGTTTAAAAATGTTTCGGAACTCTTCCATTGTTCTCAGAATTCCGCTGACGTTTAAAAATGCTTCGGTACTCTTCCTTTGTTCTCGGAATTCCGCTGACATATAAAAATGCTTCGGAAATCTTGCATTGTTCTCGGTATTCCGCTGACGTTTAAAAATGCTTCGGAACTCTTCAATTGTTCTCGGAATTCTGCCGAACTTTTAAAATGCTTTGGAACTCTTCCATTGCTCTCGGAATTCTGCTGAAGTTTAAAAATGCTTCAGAACTCTTCCATTGTTTTCGGAATTCTGCTGAAGTTTAAAAATGCTTCGGAACTCTTCCATTGTTCTCAGAATTCCACTGACGTTTAAAAATGCTTCGGAACTCTTCCATTGTTCTCGGAATTCCGCTGACATATAAAAATGCTTCGGAAATCTTGCATTGTTCTTGGCATTCCGCTGACGTTTAAAAATGCTTCGGAACTCTTCAATTGTTCTCGGAATTCTGCTGAACTTTTAAAATGCTTTGGAACTCTTCCATTGCTCTCGGAATTCTGCTGAAGTTTAAAAATGCTTCGGAACTCTTCCATTGTTCTCAGAATTCCGCTGACGTTTAAAAATGGTTCGGAAATCATCCATTGTTTTCAAAATTCCGCTGACGTTTAAAAATGCTTCAGAACTCTTCCATTGTTCTCGGAATTCCGCTGACGTTTTAAAATGCTTCGGTACTCTTCCATTGTTCTCGGAATTCCGCTGACATATAAAAATGCTTCGGAAATCTTGCATTGTTCTCGGCATTCCGCTGACGTTTAAAAATGCTTCGGAACTCTTCCATTGTTCTCAGAATTTCGCTGACGTTTAAAAATGCTTCGGAAATCTTTCATTGTTTTCAAAATTCCGCTGACGTTTAAAAATGCTTCAGAACTCTTCCATTGTTCTCAGAATTCCGCTGACGTTTAAAAATGCTTCGGTACTCTTCCATTGTTCTCGGAATTCCGCTGACATATAAAAATGCTTCGGAAATCTTGCATTGTTCTCGGCATTCCGCTGACGTTTAAAAATGCTTCGGAACTCTTCAATTGTTCTCGGAATTCTGCTGAACTTTTAAAATGCTTTGGAACTCTTCCATTGCTCTCGGTATTCTGCTGAAGTTTAAAAATGCTTCAGAACTCTTACATTGTTCTCGGAATTCTGCTGAAGTTTAAAAATGCTTCGGTACTCTTCCATTGTTCTCGGAATTCCGCTGACATATAAAAATGCTTTGGAAATCTTGCATTGTTCTCGGCATTCCGCTGACGTTTAAAAATGCTTCGGAACTCTTCCATTGTTCTCAGAATTCCGCTGACGTTTAAAAATGCTTCGGAACTCTTCAATTGTTCTCGGAATTCTGCTGAACTTTTAAAATGCTTTGGAACTCTTCCATTGTTCTCGGAATTCTGCTGAAGTTTAAAAATGCTTCGGAACTCTTCCATTGTTGTCGGAATTCCGTTGAAGTTTAAAAATGCTTCAAAACTCTTCCATTGTTCTCGGAATTCTGCTGAAGTTTAAAAATGCTTCGGAACTCTTCCATTGTTCTCAGAATTCCGCTAACGTTTAAAAATGCTTCGGAAATCTTCCATTGTTTTCAAAATTCCGCTGACGTTTAAAAATGCTTCAGAACTCTTCCATTGTTCTCGGAATTCCGCTGACATATAAAAATGCTTTGGAAATCTTGCATTGTTCTCGGCATTCCGCTGACGTTTAAAAATGCTTCGGAACTCTTCCATTGTTCTCAGAATTCCGCTGACGTTTAAAAATGCTTCGGAAATCTTCCATTGTTTTCAAAATTCCGCTGACGTTTAAAAATGCTTCAGAACTCTTCCATTGTTCTCAGAATTCCGCTGACGTTTAAAAATGCTTCGGTACTCTTCCATTGTTCTCGGAATTCCATTGAAGTTTAAAAATGCTTCGAAACTCTTCCATTGTTCTCGGAATTCTGCTGAAGTTTAAAAATGCTTCGGAACTCTTCCATTGTTCTCGGAATTCCGCTGACGTTTAATAATGCTTCGGAACTCTTCAATTGTTCTCGGAATTCTGCTGAACTTTTAAAATGCTTTGGAACTCTTCCATTGCTCTCGGAATTCTGCTGAAGTTTAAAAATGCTTCGGAACTCTTCCATTGTTCTCAGAATTCCGCTGACGTTTAAAAATACTTCGGAAATCTTCCATTGTTTTCAAAATTCCGCTGACGTTTAAAAATGCTTCAGAACTCTTCCATTGTTCTCGGAATTCCGCTGACGTTTAAAAATGCTTTGGAACTCTTCCATTGTTCTCAGAATTCCGCTGAAGTTTAAAAATGCTTCGGAACTCTTCCATTGTTCTCAGAATTCCGCTGACGTTTAAAAATGCTTCGGTACTCTTCCATTGTTCTCGGAATTCCGCTGACATATAAAAATGCTTCGGAAATCTTGCATTGTTCTCGGCATTCCGCTGACGTTTAAAAATGCTTCGGTACTCTTCCATTGTTCTCGGAATTCCGCTGACATATAAAAATGCTTCGGAAATCTTGCATTGTTCTCGGCATTCCGCTGACGTTTAAAAATGCTTCGGAACTCTTCAATTGCTCTCGGAATTCTGCTGAACTTTTAAAATGCTTTGGAACTCTTCCATTGCTCTCGGAATTCTGCTGAAGTTTAAAAATGTTTCGGAACTCTTCCATTCTTCTCGGAATTCTGCTGAAGTTTAAAAATGTTTCGGAACTCTTCCATTGTTCTCAGAATTCCGCTGACGTTTAAAAATGCTTCGGTACTCTTCCTTTGTTCTCGGAATTCCGCTGACATATAAAAATGCTTCGGAAATCTTGCATTGTTCTCGGTATTCCGCTGACGTTTAAAAATGCTTCGGAACTCTTCAATTGTTCTCGGAATTCTGCCGAACTTTTAAAATGCTTTGGAACTCTTCCATTGCTCTCGGAATTCTGCTGAAGTTTGAAAATGCTTCAGAACTCTTCCATTGTTCTCGGAATTCTGCTGTAGTTTAAAAATGCTTCGGAACTCTTCCATTGTTCTCAGAATTTCGCTGACGTTTAAAAATGCTTCGGAAATCTTCCATTGTTTTCAAAATTCCGCTGACTTTTAAAAATGCTTCAGAACTATTCCATTGTTCTCAGAATTCTGCTGACGTTTAAAAATGCTTCGGAACTCTTCCATTGTTCTCGGAATTCCGCTGACGTTTAAAAATGCTTCACAACTCTTCCATTGTTCTCGGAATTCCGCTGACGTTTAAAAATGCTTCACAACTCTTCCATTATTCTCGGAATTCCGCTGACTTTTAAAAATGCTTCGGAAATCTTCCATTGTTTTCAAAATTCCGCTGACGCTTAAAAATGCTTCAGAACTCTTCCATTGTTCTCGGAATTCTGCTGACGTTTAAAAATGCTTCGGAACTCTTCCATTGTTCTCTGAATTCCGCTGACGTTTAAAAATGCTTCGGTACTCTTCCTTTGTTCTCGGAATTCCGCTGACATATAAAAATGCTTAGGAAATCTTGCATTGTTTTCGGCATTCCGCTGACGTTTAAAAATGCTTCGGAACTCTTCCATTGTTCTCAGAATTCCGCTGACGTTTAAAAATGCTTCGGAAATCTTCCATTGTTTTCAAAATTCCGCTGACGTTTAAAAATGCTTCAGAACTCTTCCATTGTTCTCGGAATTCCGCTGACGTTTAAAAATGCTTTGGAACTCTTCCATTATTCTCGGAATTCTGCTGAAGTTTAAAAATGCTTCGGAACTCTTCCATTGTTCTCAGAATTCCGCTGACGTTTAAAATTGCTTCGGTACTCTTCCATTGTTCTCGGAATTCCGCTGACATATAAAAATGCTTCGGAAATCTTGCATTGTTCTCGGCATTCCGCTGACGTTTAAAAATGCTTCGGAACTCTTCAATTGTTCTCGGAATTCTGCTGAACTTTTAAAATGCTTTGGAACTCTTCCATTGCTCTCGGAATTCTGCTGAAGTTTAAAAATGCTTCAGAACTCTTCCATTGTTTTCGGAATTCTGCTGAAGTTTAAAAATGCTTCGGAACTCTTCCATTGTTCTCAGAATTCCACTGACGTTTAAAAATGCTTCGGAACTCTTCCATTGTTCTCAGAATTTCGCTGACGTTTAAAAATGCTTCGGAAATCTTCCATTGTTTTCAAAATTCCGCTGACTTTTAAAAATGCTTCAGAACTATTCCATTGTTCTCAGAATTCTGCTGACGTTTAAAAATGCTTCGGAACTCTTCCATTGTTCTCGGAATTCCGCTGACGTTTAAAAATGCTTCACAACTCTTCCATTGTTCTCGGAATTCCGCTGACGTTTAAAAATGCTTCACAACTCTTCCATTATTCTCGGAATTCCGCTGACTTTTAAAAATGCTTCGGAAATCTTCCATTGTTTTCAAAATTCCGCTGACGCTTAAAAATGCTTCAGAACTCTTCCATTGTTCTCGGAATTCTGCTGACGTTTAAAAATGCTTCGGAACTCTTCCATTGTTCTCTGAATTCCGCTGACGTTTAAAAATGCTTCGGAAATCTTCCATTGTTTTCAAAATTCCGCTGACGTTTAAAAATGCTTCGGAACTCTTCCATTGTTCTCGGAATTCCGCTGACGTTTAATAATGCTTCGCAACTCTTCCATTGTTCTCGGAATTCCATTGAAGTTTAAAAATGCTTCGAAACTCTTCCATTGTTCTCGGAATTCTGCTGAAGTTTAAAAATGCTTCGGAACTCTTCCATTGTTCTCGGAATTCCGCTGACGTTTAATAATGCTTCGGAACTCTTCAATTGTTCTCGGAATTCTGCTGAACTTTTAAAATGCTTTGGAACTCTTCCATTGCTCTCGGAATTCTGCTGAAGTTTAAAAATGCTTCGGAACTCTTCCATTGTTCTCAGAATTCCGCTGAAGTTTAAAAATGCTTCGGAACTCTTCCATTGTTCTCAGAATTCCGCTGACGTTTAAAAATGCTTCGGTACTCTTCCATTGTTCTCGGAATTCCGCTGACATATAAAAATGCTTCGGAAATCTTGCATTGTTCTCGGCATTCCGCTGACGTTTAAAAATGCTTCGGTACTCTTCCATTGTTCTCGGAATTCCGCTGACATAAAAATGCTTCGGAAATCTTGCATTGTTCTCGGCATTCCGCTGACGTTTAAAAATGCTTCGGAACTCTTCAATTGCTCTCGGAATTCTGCTGAACTTTTAAAATGCTTTGGAACTCTTCCATTGCTCTCGGAATTCTGCTGAAGTTTAAAAATGTTTCGGAACTCTTCCATTCTTCTCGGAATTCTGCTGAAGTTTAAAAATGTTTCGGAACTCTTCCATTGTTCTCAGAATTCCGCTGACGTTTAAAAATGCTTCGGTACTCTTCCTTTGTTCTCGGAATTCCGCTGACATATAAAAATGCTTCGGAAATCTTGCATTGTTCTCGGTATTCCGCTGACGTTTAAAAATGCTTCGGAACTCTTCAATTGTTCTCGGAATTCTGCCGAACTTTTAAAATGCTTTGGAACTCTTCCATTGCTCTCGGAATTCTGCTGAAGTTTAAAAATGCTTCAGAACTCTTCCATTGTTTTCGGAATTCTGCTGAAGTTTAAAAATGCTTCGGAACTCTTCCATTGTTCTCAGAATTCCACTGACGTTTAAAAATGCTTCGGAACTCTTCCATTGTTCTCGGAATTCCGCTGACATATAAAAATGCTTCGGAAATCTTGCATTGTTCTTGGCATTCCGCTGACGTTTAAAAATGCTTCGGAACTCTTCAATTGTTCTCGGAATTCTGCTGAACTTTTAAAATGCTTTGGAACTCTTCCATTGCTCTCGGAATTCTGCTGAAGTTTAAAAATGCTTCGGAACTCTTCTATTGTTCTCGGAATTCTGCTGAAGTTTAAAAATGCTTTGGAACTCTTCCATTGTTCTCTGAATTCCGCTGACGTTTAAAAATGCTTCGGTACTCTTCCTTTGTTCTCGGAATTCCGCTGACATATAAAAATGCTTCGGAAATCTTGCATTGTTCTCGGCATTCCGCTGACGTTTAAAAATGCTTCGGAACTCTTCAATTGTTCTCGGAATTCTGCTGAACTTTTAAAATACTTTGGAACTCTTCCATTGCTCTCGGAATTCTGCTGAAGTTTAAAAATGCTTCGGAACTCTTCTATTGTTCTCGGAATTCTGCTGAAGTTTAAAAATGCTTTGGAACTCTTCCATTGTTCTCTGAATTCCGCTGACGTTTAAAAATGCTTCGGTACTCTTCCTTTGTTCTCGGAATGCCGCTGACATATAAAAATGCTTCGGAAATCTTGCATTGTTCTCGGCATTCCGCTGACGTTTAAAAATGCTTCGGAACTCTTCAATTGTTCTCGGAATTCTGCCGAACTTTTAAAATGCTTTGGAACTCTTCCATTGCTCTCGGAATTCTGCTGAAGTTTAAAAATGCTTCAGAACTCTTCCATTGTTCTCGGAATTCTGCTGTAGTTTAAAAATGCTTCGGAACTCTTCCATTGTTCTCAGAATTCCGCTGACGTTTAAAAATGGTTCGGAAATCATCCATTGTTTTCAAAATTCCGCTGACGTTTAAAAATGCTTCAGAACTCTTCCATTGTTCTCGGAATTCCGCTGACGTTTTAAAATGCTTCGGTACTCTTCCATTGTTCTCGGAATTCCGCTGACATATAAAAATGCTTCGGAAATCTTGCATTGTTCTCGGCATTCCGCTGACGTTTAAAAATGCTTCGGAACTCTTCCATTGTTCTCAGAATTTTGCTGACGTTTAAAAATGCTTCGGAAATCTTTCATTGTTTTCAAAATTCCGCTGACGTTTAAAAATGCTTCAGAACTCTTCCATTGTTCTCAGAATTCCGCTGACGTTTAAAAATGCTTCGGTACTCTTCCATTGTTCTCGGAATTCCGCTGACATATAAAAATGCTTCGGAAATCTTGCATTGTTCTCGGCATTCCGCTGACGTTTAAAAATGCTTCGGAACTCTTCAATTGTTCTCGGAATTCTGCTGAACTTTTAAAATGCTTTGGAACTCTTCCATTGCTCTCGGTATTCTGCTGAAGTTTAAAAATGCTTCAGAACTCTTACATTGTTCTCGGAATTCTGCTGAAGTTTAAAAATGCTTCGGTACTCTTCCATTGTTCTCGGAATTCCGCTGACATATAAAAATGCTTTGGAAATCTTGCATTGTTCTCGGCATTCCGCTGACGTTTAAAAATGCTTCGGAACTCTTCCATTGTTCTCAGAATTCCGCTGACGTTTAAAAATGCTTCGGAACTCTTCAATTGTTCTCGGAATTCTGCTGAACTTTTAAAATGCTTTGGAACTCTTCCATTGCTCTCGGAATTCTGCTGAAGTTTAAAAATGCTTCGGAACTCTTCAATTGTTCTCGGAATTCTGCTGAACTTTTAAAATGCTTTGGAACTCTTCCATTGCTCTCGGAATTCTGCTGAAGTTTAAAAATGCTTCGGAACTCTTCCATTGTTCTCGGAATTCTGCTGAAGTTTAAAAATGTTTTGGAACTCTTCCATTGTTCTCAGAATTCCGCTGACGTTTAAAAATGCTTCGGAAATCTTCCATTGTTTTCAAAATTCCACTGACATATAAAAATGCTTCGGAAATCTTGCATTGTTCTCGGCATTCCGCTGACGTTTAAAAATGCTTCAGAATTCTTCAATTGTTCTCGGAATTCTGCTGAACTTTTAAAATGCTTTGGAACTCTTCCATTGCTCTCGGAATTCTGCTGAAGTTTAAAAATGTTTCGGAACTCTTCCATTGTTCTCGGAATTCTGCTGAAGTTTAAAAATGCTTCGGAACTCTTCCATTGTTGTCGGAATTCCGTTGAAGTTTAAAAATGCTTCAAAACTCTTCCATTGTTCTCGGAATTCTGCTGAAGTTTAAAAATGCTTCGGAACTCTTCCATTGTTCTCAGAATTCCGCTAACGTTTAAAAATGCTTCGGAAATCTTCCATTGTTTTCAAAATTCCGCTGACGTTTAAAAATGCTTCAGAACTCTTCCATTGTTCTCGGAATTCCGCTGACATATAAAAATGCTTTGGAAATCTTGCATTGTTCTCGGCATTCCGCTGACGTTTAAAAATGCTTCGGAACTCTTCCATTGTTCTCAGAATTCCGCTGACGTTTAAAAATGCTTCGGAAATCTTCCATTGTTTTCAAAATTCCGCTGACGTTTAAAAATGCTTCAGAACTCTTCCATTGTTCTCAGAATTCCGCTGACGTTTAAAAATGCTTCGGTACTCTTCCATTGTTCTCGGAATTCCATTGAAGTTTAAAAATGCTTCGAAACTCTTCCATTGTTCTCGGAATTCTGCTGAAGTTTAAAAATGCTTCGGAACTCTTCCATTGTTCTCGGAATTCCGCTGACGTTTAATAATGCTTCGGAACTCTTCAATTGTTCTCGGAATTCTGCTGAACTTTTAAAATGCTTTGGAACTCTTCCATTGCTCTCGGAATTCTGCTGAAGTTTAAAAATGCTTCGGAACTCTTCCATTGTTCTCAGAATTCCGCTGACGTTTAAAAATACTTCGGAAATCTTCCATTGTTTTCAAAATTCCGCTGACGTTTAAAAATGCT
This sequence comes from Phyllobates terribilis, assembly GCF_046119375.1. Classification (NCBI taxonomy): domain Eukaryota; kingdom Metazoa; phylum Chordata; class Amphibia; order Anura; family Dendrobatidae; genus Phyllobates; species Phyllobates terribilis. Next base: position 19,857,881 of record NW_027362782.1, read on the forward strand.
TCAGAACTCTTCCATTGTTCTCGGAATTCCGCTGACGTTTAAAAATGCTTTGGAACTCTTCCATTGTTCTCAGAATTCCGCTGAAGTTTAAAAATGCTTCGGAACTCTTCCATTGTTCTCAGAATTCCGCTGACGTTTAAAAATGCTTCGGTACTCTTCCATTGTTCTCGGAATTCCGCTGACATATAAAAATGCTTCGGAAATCTTGCATTGTTCTCGGCATTCCGCTGACGTTTAAAAATGCTTCGGAACTCTTCAATTGCTCTCGGAATTCTGCTGAACTTTTAAAATGCTTTGGAACTCTTCCATTGCTCTCGGAATTCTGCTGAAGTTTAAAAATGTTTCGGAACTCTTCCATTCTTCTCGGAATTCTGCTGAAGTTTAAAAATGTTTCGGAACTCTTCCATTGTTCTCAGAATTCCGCTGACGTTTAAAAATGCTTCGGTACTCTTCCTTTGTTCTCGGAATTCCGCTGACATATAAAAATGCTTCGGAAATCTTGCATTGTTCTCGGTATTCCGCTGACGTTTAAAAATGCTTCGGAACTCTTCAATTGTTCTCGGAATTCTGCCGAACTTTTAAAATGCTTTGGAACTCTTCCATTGTTTTCAAAATTCCGCTGACGCTTAAAAATGCTTCAGAACTATTCCATTGTTCTCAGAATTCTGCTGACGTTTAAAAATGCTTCGGAACTCTTCCATTGTTTTCAAAATTCCGCTGACTTTTAAAAATGCTTCAGAACTATTCCATTGTTCTCAGAATTCTGCTGACGTTTAAAAATGCTTCGGAACTCTTCCATTGTTCTCGGAATTCCGCTGACGTTTAAAAATGCTTCACAACTCTTCCATTGTTCTCGGAATTCCGCTGACGTTTAAAAATGCTTCACAACTCTTCCATTATTCTCGGAATTCCGCTGACTTTTAAAAATGCTTCGGAAATCTTCCATTGTTTTCAAAATTCCGCTGACGCTTAAAAATGCTTCAGAACTCTTCCATTGTTCTCGGAATTCTGCTGACGTTTAAAAATGCTTCGGAACTCTTCCATTGTTCTCTGAATTCCGCTGACGTTTAAAAATGCTTCGGAACTCTTCCATTGTTCTCAGAATTCCGCTGACGTTTAAAAATGCTTCGGAAATCTTCCATTGTTTTCAAAATTCCGCTGACGTTTAAAAATGCTTCAGAACTCTTCCATTGTTCTCGGAATTCCGCTGACGTTTAAAAATGCTTTGGAACTCTTCCATTATTCTCGGAATTCTGCTGAAGTTTAAAAATGCTTCGGAACTCTTCCATTGTTCTCAGAATTCCGCTGACGTTTAAAATTGCTTCGGTACTCTTCCATTGTTCTCGGAATTCCGCTGACATATAAAAATGCTTCGGAAATCTTGCATTGTTCTCGGCATTCCGCTGACGTTTAAAAATGCTTCGGAACTCTTCAATTGTTCTCGGAATTCTGCTGAACTTTTAAAATGCTTTGGAACTCTTCCATTGCTCTCGGAATTCTGCTGAAGTTTAAAAATGCTTCAGAACTCTTCCATTGTTTTCGGAATTCTGCTGAAGTTTAAAAATGCTTCGGAACTCTTCCATTGTTCTCAGAATTCCACTGACGTTTAAAAATGCTTCGGAACTCTTCCATTGTTCTCGGAATTCCGCTGACATATAAAAATGCTTCGGAAATCTTGCATTGTTCTTGGCATTCCGCTGACGTTTAAAAATGCTTCGGAACTCTTCAATTGTTCTCGGAATTCTGCTGAACTTTTAAAATGCTTTGGAACTCTTCCATTGCTCTCGGAATTCTGCTGAAGTTTAAAAATGCTTCGGAACTCTTCTATTGTTCTCGGAATTCTGCTGAAGTTTAAAAATGCTTTGGAACTCTTCCATTGTTCTCTGAATTCCGCTGACGTTTAAAAATGCTTCGGTACTCTTCCTTTGTTCTCGGAATTCCGCTGACATATAAAAATGCTTCGGAAATCTTGCATTGTTCTCGGCATTCCGCTGACGTTTAAAAATGCTTCGGAACTCTTCAATTGTTCTCGGAATTCTGCTGAACTTTTAAAATGCTTTGGAACTCTTCCATTGCTCTCGGAATTCTGCTGAAGTTTAAAAATGCTTCGGAACTCTTCTATTGTTCTCGGAATTCTGCTGAAGTTTAAAAATGCTTTGGAACTCTTCCATTGTTCTCTGAATTCCGCTGACGTTTAAAAATGCTTCGGTACTCTTCCTTTGTTCTCGGAATTCCGCTGACATATAAAAATGCTTCGGAAATCTTGCATTGTTCTCGGCATTCCGCTGACGTTTAAAAATGCTTCGGAACTCTTCAATTGTTCTCGGAATTCTGCCGAACTTTTAAAATGCTTTGGAACTCTTCCATTGCTCTCGGAATTCTGCTGAAGTTTAAAAATGCTTCAGAACTCTTCCATTGTTCTCGGAATTCTGCTGTAGTTTAAAAATGCTTCGGAACTCTTCCATTGTTCTCAGAATTCCGCTGACGTTTAAAAATGGTTCGGAAATCATCCATTGTTTTCAAAATTCCGCTGACGTTTAAAAATGCTTCAGAACTCTTCCATTGTTCTCGGAATTCCGCTGACGTTTTAAAATGCTTCGGTACTCTTCCATTGTTCTCGGAATTCCGCTGACATATAAAAATGCTTCGGAAATCTTGCATTGTTCTCGGCATTCCACTGACGTTTAAAAATGCTTCGGAACTCTTCCATTGTTCTCAGAATTTCGCTGACGTTTAAAAATGCTTCGGAAATCTTTCATTGTTTTCAAAATTCCGCTGACGTTTAAAAATGCTTCAGAACTCTTCCATTGTTCTCAGAATTCCGCTGACGTTTAAAAATGCTTCGGTACTCTTCCATTGTTCTCGGAATTCCGCTGACATATAAAAATGCTTCGGAAATCTTGCATTGTTCTCGGCATTCCGCTGACGTTTAAAAATGCTTCGGAACTCTTCAATTGTTCTCGGAATTCTGCTGAACTTTTAAAATGCTTTGGAACTCTTCCATTGCTCTCGGTATTCTGCTGAAGTTTAAAAATGCTTCAGAACTCTTACATTGTTCTCGGAATTCTGCTGAAGTTTAAAAATGCTTCGGTACTCTTCCATTGTTCTCGGAATTCCGCTGACATATAAAAATGCTTTGGAAATCTTGCATTGTTCTCGGCATTCCGCTGACGTTTAAAAATGCTTCGGAACTCTTCCATTGTTCTCAGAATTCCGCTGACGTTTAAAAATGCTTCGGAACTCTTCAATTGTTCTCGGAATTCTGCTGAACTTTTAAAATGCTTTGGAACTCTTCCATTGCTCTCGGAATTCTGCTGAAGTTTAAAAATGCTTCGGAACTCTTCAATTGTTCTCGGAATTCTGCTGAACTTTTAAAATGCTTTGGAACTCTTCCATTGCTCTCGGAATTCTGCTGAAGTTTAAAAATGCTTCGGAACTCTTCCATTGTTCTCGGAATTCTGCTGAAGTTTAAAAATGTTTTGGAACTCTTCCATTGTTCTCAGAATTCCGCTGACGTTTAAAAATGCTTCGGAAATCTTCCATTGTTTTCAAAATTCCGCTGACATATAAAAATGCTTCGGAAATCTTGCATTGTTCTCGGCATTCCGCTGACGTTTAAAAATGCTTCAGAATTCTTCAATTGTTCTCGGAATTCTGCTGAACTTTTAAAATGCTTTGGAACTCTTCCATTGCTCTCGGAATTCTGCTGAAGTTTAAAAATGTTTCGGAACTCTTCCATTGTTCTCGGAATTCTGCTGAAGTTTAAAAATGCTTCGGAACTCTTCCATTGTTGTCAAAATTCCGTTGAAGTTTAAAAATGCTTCAAAACTCTTCCATTGTTCTCGGAATTCTGCTGAAGTTTAAAAATGCTTCGGAACTCTTCCATTGTTCTCAGAATTCCGCTAACGTTTAAAAATGCTTCGGAAATCTTCCATTGTTTTCAAAATTCCGCTGACGTTTAAAAATGCTTCGGAACTCTTCCATTGTTCTCGGAATTCCGCTGACGTTTAATAATGCTTCGCAACTCTTCCATTGTTCTCGGAATTCCATTGAAGTTTAAAAATGCTTCGAAACTCTTCCATTGTTCTCGGAATTCTGCTGAAGTTTAAAAATGCTTCGGAACTCTTCCATTGTTCTCGGAATTCCGCTGACGTTTAATAATGCTTCGGAACTCTTCAATTGTTCTCGGAATTCTGCTGAATTTTTAAAATGCTTTGGAACTCTTCCATTGCTCTCGGAATTCTGCTGAAGTTTAAAAATGATTCGGAACTCTTCCATTGTTCTCAGAATTCCGCTGACGTTTAAAAATACTTCGGAAATCTTCCATTGTTTTCAAAATTCCGCTGACGTTTAAAAATGCTTCAGAACTCTTCCATTGTTCTCGGAATTCCGCTGACGTTTAAAAATGCTTTGGAACTCTTCCATTGTTCTCAGAATTCCGCTGAAGTTTAAAAATGCTTCGGAACTCTTCCATTGTTCTCAGAATTCCGCTGACGTTTAAAAATGCTTCGGTACTCTTCCATTGTTCTCGGAATTCCGCTGACATATAAAAATGCTTCGGAAATCTTGCATTGTTCTCGGCATTTCGCTGACGTTTAAAAATGCTTCGGAACTCTTCAATTGTTCTCGGAATTCTGCTGAACTTTTAAAATGCTTTGGAACTCTTCCATTGCTCTCGGAATTCTGCTGAAGTTTAAAAATGCTTCAGAACTCTTCCATTGTTTTCGGAATTCTGCTGAAGTTTAAAAATGCTTCGGAACTCTTCCATTGTTCTCAGAATTCCACTGACGTTTAAAAATGCTTCGGAAATCTTCCATTGTTCTCGGAATTCCGCTGACGTTTAATAATGCTTCGCAACTTTTTCATTGTTCTCGGAATTCCGCTGACGGTTAAAAATGCTTCGGAACTCTTCCATTGTTCTCGGAATTCCGTTGAAGTTTAAAAATGCTTCGAAACTCTTCCATTGTTCTCGGAATTCTGCTGAAGTTTAAAAATGCTTCAGAACTCTTCCATTGTTCTCGGAATTCCGATGACGTTTAATAATGCTTCGCAACTCTTTCATTGTTCTCGGAATTCTGCTGAAGTTTAAAAATGCTTCGGAACTCTTCCATTGTTCTCGGAATTCCGCTGACATATAAAAATGCTTTGAAAATCTTGCATTGTTCTCGGCATTCCGCTGACGTTTAAAAATGCTTCGGAACTCTTCAATTGTTCTCGGAATTCTGTTGAACTTTTAAAATGCTTTGGAACTCTTCCATTGCTCTCGGAATTCTGCTGAAGTTTAAAAATGCTTCAGAACTCTTACATTGTTCTCGGAATTCCGCTGACGTTTAATAATGCTTCGCAACTCTTTCATTGTTCTCGGAAGTCCGCTGATGTTTAAAAATGCTTCGGAACTCTTCAATTGTTCTCGGAATTCTGCTGACATTTAAAAATGCTTCGGAACTCTTCAATTGTTCTCGGAATTCTGCTGAAGTTTAAAAATGCTTCGGAACTCTTCCATTGTTCTCGGAATTCTGCAGAAGTTTAAAAATGTTTTGGAACTCTTCCATTGTTCTCAGAATTCCGCTGACGTTTAAAAATGCTTCGGAAATCTTCCATTGTTTTCAAAATTCCGCTGACATATAAAAATGCTTCGGACATCTTGCATTGTTCTCGGCATTCCGCTGACGTTTAAAAATGCTTCAGAATTCTTCAATTGTTCTCGGAATTCTGCTGAACTTTTAAAATGCTTTGGAACTCTTCCATTGCTCTCGGAATTCTGCTGAAGTTTAAAAATGCTTCGGAACTCTTCCATTGTTCTCGGAATTCTGCTGAAATTTAAAAATGCTTTGGAACTCTTCCATTGTTCTCGGAATTCCGTTGAAGTTTAAAAATGCTTCGAAACTCTTCCATTGTTCTCGGAATTCTGCTGAAGTTTAAAAATGCTTCGGAACTCTTCCATTGTTCTCAGAATTCCGCTAACGTTTAAAAATGCTTCGGAAATCTTCCATTGTTTTCAAAATTCCGCTGACGCTTAAAAATGCTTCAGAACTCTTCCATTGTTCTCGGAATTCCGCTGACGTTTAATAATGCTTCGCAACTCTTTCATTGTACTCGGAATTCCGCTAACGTTTAAAAATGCTTCATAACTCTTCCATTGTTCTCGGAATTCCGTTGAAGTTTAAAAATGCTTCGAAACTCTTCCATTGTTCTGGGAATTCCGCTGATGTTTAAAAATGCTTCAGAACTCTTCCATTGTTCTCAGAATTCTGTTGAAGTTTAAAAATGCTTCTAAACTCTTCAATTGTTCTCGGAATTCTGCTGAACTTTTAAAATGCTTTGGAACTCTTCCATTGCTCTCGCAATTCTGCTGACGTTTAAAAATGCTTCGGAACTCTTCCATTGTTCTCGGAATTCTGCTGACGTTTAAAAATGCTTCGGAACTCTTCCATTGTTCTCGGAATTCCGCTGACGTTTAAAAATGCTTCACAACTCTTCCATTGTTCTCGGAATTCCGCTGACTTTTAAAAATACTTCGAAACTCTTCCATTGTTCTCCAAATTCCGCTGAAGTTTAAAAATGCTTCGGAACCCTTCCATTGTTCTCGGAATTCTGCTGAAGTTTAAAAATGCTTCGGAACTCTTCCATTGTTCTCAGAATTCTGCTGACGTTTAAAAATGCTTCGGAACTCTTCCATTGTTCTCGGAATTCCGCTGAAGTTTAAAAATGCTTCGGACCTCTTCCATTGTTCTAGGAATTCTGCTGAAGTCTAAAAATTCATCTGAACTCTTCCATTATTCTCGGAATTCGTGTGAATTTTAAAAATGCTTCGGAACTCTTCTATTGTTCTCGGAATTCCGCTGAAGTTTAAAAATGCTTAAAATCTCTTACATTGTTCTCGGAATTCCGCTGAAGTTTAAAAATGCTTCGGAACTCTTCCATTGTTCTCGGAATTCTGCTGAAGTTTAAAAATGCTTCAGAACTCTTCCATTGTTCTCAGAATTCCGCTGACGTTTAAAAATGCTTCGGAAATCTTCCTTTGTTTTCAAAATTCCGCTGACGTTTAAAAATGCTTCAGAACTATTCCATTGTTCTCAGAATTCTGCTGACGTTTAAAAATGCTTCGGAACTCTTCCATTGTTCTCGGAATTCCGCTGACGTTTAAAAATGCTTCGGAAATCTTCCTTTGTTTTCAAAATTCCGCTGACGTTTAAAAATGCTTCAGAACTATTCCATTGTTCTCAGAATTCTGCTGACGTTTAAAAATGCTTCGGAACTCTTCCACTGTTCTCAGAATTCCGCTGACGTTTAAAAATTCTTCGGAAATCTTCCATTGTTTTCAAAATTCCGCTGACGTTTAAAAATGCTTCAGAACTCTTCCATTGTTCTCGGAATTCCGCTGACATTTAAAAATGCTTTGCAACTCTTCCATTGTTCTCGGAATTCCGCTGAAGTTTACAAATGCTTCGGAACTCTTCCATTGTTCTCAGAATTCTGCTGACGTTTAAAAATGCTTCGGAAGTCTTCCATTGTTCTCGAAATTCTGCTGAAGTTTAAAAATGCTTCGGAACTCTTCCATTGTTCTCGGAATTCTGCTGACGTTTAAAAATGCTTCGGAACTCTTCCATTCTTCTCAGAATTCAGCTGAAGTTTAAAAATGCTTCGGAACTCTTCCATTGTTCTCGGAATTCTGCTGAAGTTTAAAAATGCTACGTAACTCTTCCATTGTTCTCAGAATTCCGCTGACGTTTAAAAATGCTTTGGAAATCTTCCATTGTTTTCAAAATTCCGCTGACGTTTAAAAATGCTTCAGAACTCTTCCATTGTTCTCGGAATTCCGCTGACATTTAAAAATGCTTTGGAACTCTTCCATTGTTCTCGGAATTCCGCTGAAGTTTACAAATGCTTCGGAACTCTTCCATTGTTCTCAGAATTCTGCTGAAGTTTAAAAATGCTTCAGAACTCTTCCATTGTTTTCGGAATTCTGCTGAAGTTTAAAAATGCTTCGGAACTCTTCCATTGTTCTCAGAATTCCACTGACGTTTAAAAATGCTTCGGAAATCTTCCATTGTTCTCGGAATTCCGCTGACGTTTAATAATGCTTCGCAACTTTTTCATTGTTCTCGGAATTCCGCTGACGGTTAAAAATGCTTCGGAACTCTTCCATTGTTCTCGGAATTCCGTTGAAGTTTAAAAATGCTTCGAAACTCTTCCATTGTTCTCGGAATTCTGCTGAAGTTTAAAAATGCTTCAGAACTCTTCCATTGTTCTCGGAATTCCGATGACGTTTAATAATGCTTCGCAACTCTTTCATTGTTCTCGGAATTCTGCTGAAGTTTAAAAATGCTTCGGAACACTTCCATTGTTCTCGGAATTCCGCTGACATATAAAAATGCTTTGAAAATCTTGCATTGTTCTCGGCATTCCGCTGACGTTTAAAAATGCTTCGGAACTCTTCAATTGTTCTCGGAATTCTGTTGAACTTTTAAAATGCTTTGGAACTCTTCCATTGCTCTCGGAATTCTGCTGAAGTTTAAAAATGCTTCAGAACTCTTACATTGTTCTCGGAATTCCGCTGACGTTTAATAATGCTTCGCAACTCTTTCATTGTTCTCGGAAGTCCGCTGATGTTTAAAAATGCTTCGGAACTCTTCAATTGTTCTCGGAATTCTGCTGACATTTAAAAATGCTTCGGAACTCTTCAATTGTTCTCGGAATTCTGCTGAAGTTTAAAAATGCTTCGGAACTCTTCCATTGTTCTCGGAATTCTGCAGAAGTTTAAAAATGTTTTGGAACTCTTCCATTGTTCTCAGAATTCCTCTGACGTTTAAAAATGCTTCGGAAATCTTCCATTGTTTTCAAAATTCCGCTGACATATAAAAATGCTTCGGAAATCTTGCATTGTTCTCGGCATTCCGCTGATGTTTAAAAATGCTTCAGAATTCTTCAATTGTTCTCGGAATTCTGCTGAACTTTTAAAATGCTTTGGAACTCTTCCATTGCTCTCGGAATTCTGCTGAAGTTTAAAAATGCTTCGGAACTCTTCCATTGTTCTCGGAATTCTGCTGAAGTTTAAAAATGCTTTGGAACTCTTCCATTGTTCTCGGAATTCTGCTGAAGTTTAAAAATGCTTCGGAACTCTTCCATTGTTCTCAGAATTCCGCTAACGTTTAAAAATGCTTCGGAAATCTTCCATTGTTTTCAAAATTCCGCTGACGCTTAAAAATGCTTCAGAACTCTTCCATTGTTCTCGGAATTCCGCTGACGTTTAATAATGCTTCGCAAATCTTTCATTGTACTCGGAATTCCGCTAACGTTTAAAAATGCTTCGGAACTCTTCCATTGTTCTCGGAATTCCGTTGAAGTTTAAAAATGCTTCGAAACTCTTCCATTGTTCTGGGAATTCTGCTGAAGTTTAAAAATGCTTCAGAACTCTTCCATTGTTCTCGGAATTCCGCTGACGTTTAATAATCCTTCGCAACTCTTTCATTGTTCTCGGAATTCCGCTGATGTTTAAAAATGCTTCAGAACTCTTCCATTGTTCTCAGAATTCTGTTGAAGTTTAAAAATGCTTCTAAACTCTTCCATTGTTCTCGGAATTCTGCTGAAGTTTAAAAATGCTTCGGAACTCTTCCATTGTTCTCGGAATTCCGCTGACATATAAAAATGCTTCTGGAATATTGCACTGTTCTCGGCATTCCGCTGACGTTTAAAAATGCTTCGGAACTCTTCAATTGTTCTCGGAATTCTGCTGAACTTTTAAAATGCTTTGGAACTCTTCCATTGCTCTCGCAATTCTGCTGACGTTTAAAAATGCTTCGGAACTCTTCCATTGTTCTCGGAATTCCGCTGACGTTTAAAAATGCTTCACAACTCTTCCATTGTTCTCGGAATTCCGCTGACTTTTAAAAATACTTCGAAACTCTTCCATTGTTCTCCAAATTCCGCTGAAGTTTAAAAATGCTTCGGAACCCTTCCATTGTTCTCGGAATTCTGCTGAAGTTTAAAAATGCTTCGGAACTCTTCCATTGTTCTCAGAATTCTGCTGACGTTTAAAAATGCTTCGGAACTCTTCCATTGTTCTCGGAATTCCGCTGAAGTTTAAAAATGCTTCGGACCTCTTCCATTGTTCTAGGAATTCTGCTGAAGTCTAAAAATTCATCTGAACTCTTCCATTATTCTCGGAATTCGTGTGAATTTTAAAAATGCTTCGGAACTCTTCTATTGTTCTCGGAATTCCGCTGAAGTTTAAAAATGCTTAAAATCTCTTACATTGTTCTCGGAATTCCGCTGAAGTTTAAAAATGCTTCGGAACTCTTCCATTGTTCTCAGAATTCCGCTGACGTTTAAAAATGCTTCGGAAATCTTCCTTTGTTTTCAAAATTCCGCTGACGTTTAAAAATGCTTCAGAACTATTCCATTGTTCTCAGAATTCTGCTGACGTTTAAAAATGCTTCGGAACTCTTCCATTGTTCTCGGAATTCCGCTGACGTTTAAAAATGCTTCACAACTCTTCCATTGTTCTCGGAATTCCGCTGACGTTTAAAAATGCTTCACAACTCTTCCATTGTTCTCGGAATTCCGCTGACTTTTAAAAATGCTTCAGAACTCTTCCATTGTTCTCGGAATTCTGCTGACGTTTAATAATGCTTCGCAACTCTTTCATTGTTCTCGGAATTCCACTGACGTTTAAAAATGCTTCGGAACTCATCCATTGTTCTCGGAATTCCGTTGAAGTTTAAAAATGCTTCGAAACTCTTCCATTGTTCTCGGAATTCCGCTGACATATAAAAATGCTTCGGAAATCTTGCATTGTTCTCGGCATTCCGCTGACGTTTAAAAATGCTTCGGAACTCTTCCATTGCTCTCGGAATTCTGCTGAAGTTTAAAAATGCTTCAGAACTCTTACATTGTTCTCGGAATTCTGCTGATGTTTATAAATGCTTCGGAACTCTTCCATTGTTCTCAGAATTCAGCTGAAGTTTAAAAATGCTTCGGAACTCTTCCATTGTTCTCAGAATTCCGCTGACGTTTAAAAATGCTTCGGAAATCTTCCATTGTTTTCAAAATTCCGCTGACGTTTAAAAATGCTTCAGAACTCTTCCATTGTTCTCGGAATTCCGCTGACATTTAAAAATGCTTTGCAACTCTTCCATTGTTCTCGGAATTCCGCTGAAGTTTACAAATGCTTCGGAACTCTTCCATTGTTCTCAGAATTCTGCTGACGTTTAAAAATGCTTCGGAAGTCTTCCATTGTTCTCGAAATTCTGCTGAAGTTTAAAAATGCTTCGGAACTCTTCCATTGTTCTCGGAATTCTGCTGACGTTTAAAAATGCTTCGGAACTCTTCCATTCTTCTCAGAATTCAGCTGAAGTTTAAAAATGCTTCGGAACTCTTCCATTGTTCTCGGAATTCTGCTGAAGTTTAAAAATGCTACGTAACTCTTCCATTGTTCTCAGAATTCCGCTGACGTTTAAAAATGCTTTGGAAATCTTCCATTGTTTTCAAAATTCCGCTGACGTTTAAAAATGCTTCAGAACTCTTCCATTGTTCTCGGAATTCCGCTGACATTTAAAAATGCTTTGGAACTCTTCCATTGTTCTCGGAATTCCGCTGAAGTTTACAAATGCTTCGGAACTCTTCCATTGTTCTCAGAATTCTGCTGAAGTTTAAAAATGCTTCAGAACTCTTCCATTGTTTTCGGAATTCTGCTGAAGTTTAAAAATGCTTCGGAACTCTTCCATTGTTCTCAGAATTCCACTGACGTTTAAAAATGCTTCGGAAATCTTCCATTGTTCTCGGAATTCCGCTGACGTTTAATAATGCTTCGCAACTTTTTCATTGTTCTCGGAATTCCGCTGACGGTTAAAAATGCTTCGGAACTCTTCCATTGTTCTCGGAATTCCGTTGAATTTTAAAAATGCTTCGAAACTCTTCCATTGTTCTCGGAATTCTGCTGAAGTTTAAAAATGCTTCAGAACTCTTCCATTGTTCTCGGAATTCCGATGACGTTTAATAATGCTTCGCAACTCTTTCATTGTTCTCGGAATTCTGCTGAAGTTTAAAAATGCTTCGGAACTCTTCCATTGTTCTCGGAATTCCGCTGACATATAAAAATGCTTTGAAAATCTTGCATTGTTCTCGGCATTCCGCTGACGTTTAAAAATGCTTCGGAACTCTTCAATTGTTCTCGGAATTCTGTTGAACTTTTAAAATGCTTTGGAACTCTTCCATTGCTCTCGGAATTCTGCTGAAGTTTAAAAATGCTTCAGAACTCTTCCATTGTTCTCGGAATTCCGCTGACGTTTAATAATGCTTCGCAACTCTTTCATTGTTCTCGGAAGTCCGCTGATGTTTAAAAATGTTTCGGAACTCTTCAATTGTTCTCGGAATTCTGCTGACATTTAAAAATGCTTCGGAACTCTTCAATTGTTCTCGGAATTCTGCTGAAGTTTAAAAATGCTTCGGAACTCTTCCATTGTTCTCGGAATTCTGCAGAAGTTTAAAAATGTTTTGGAACTCTTCCATTGTTCTCAGAATTCCGCTGACGTTTAAAAATGCTTCTGAAATCTTCCATTGTTTTCAAAATTCCGCTGACGTTTAAAAATGCTTCAGAACTCTTCCATTGTTCTCGGAATTCCGCTGACATTTAAAAATGCTTTGGAACTCTTCCATTGTTCTCGGAATTCCGCTGAAGTTTACAAATGCTTCGGAACTCTTCCATTGTTCTCAGAATTCTGCTGAAGTTTAAAAATGCTTCAGAACTCTTCCATTGTTTTCGGAAATCTGCTGAAGTTTAAAAATGCTTCGGAACTCTTCCATTGTTCTCAGAATTCCGCTGACGGTTAAAAATGCTTCGGAACTCTTCCATTGTTCTCGGAATTCCGTTGAAGTTTAAAAATGCTTCGGAACTCTTCCATTGTTCTCAGAATTCCGCTGACGGTTAAAAATGCTTCGGAACTCTTCCATTGTTCTCGGAATTCCGTTGAAGTTTAAAAATGCTTCGAAACTCTTCCATTGTTCTCGGAATTCTGCTGAAGTTTAAAAATGCTTCAGATCTCTTCCATTGTTCTCGGAATTCCGATGACGTTTAATAATGCTTCGCAACTCTTTCATTGTTCTCGGAATTCTGCTGAAGTTTAAAAATGCTTCGGAACTCTTCCATTGTTCTCGGAATTCCGCTGACATATAAAAATGCTTTGAAAATCTTGCATTGTTCTCGGCATTCCGCTGACGTTTAAAAATGCTTCGGAACTCTTCAATTGTTCTCGGAATTCTGTTGAACTTTTAAAATGCTTTGGAACTCTTCCATTGCTCTCGGAATTCTGCTGAAGTTTAAAAATGCTTCAGAACTCTTACATTGTTCTCGGAATTCCGCTGACGTTTAATAATGCTTCGCAACTCTTTCATTGTTCTCGGAAGTCCGCTGATGTTTAAAAATGCTTCGGAACTCTTCAATTGTTCTCGGAATTCTGCTGACATTTAAAAATGCTTCGGAACTCTTCAATTGTTCTCGGAATTCTGCTGAAGTTTAAAAATGCTTCGGAACTCTTCCATTGTTCTCGGAATTCTGCAGAAGTTTAAAAATGTTTTGGAACTCTTCCATTGTTCTCAGAATTCCGCTGACGTTTAAAAATGCTTCGGAAATCTTCCATTGTTTTCAAAATTCCGCTGACATATAAAAATGCTTCGGAAATCTTGCATTGTTCTCGGCATTCCGCTGACGTTTAAAAATGCTTCAGAATTCTTCAATTGTTCTCGGAATTCTGCTGAACTTTTAAAATGCTTTGGAACTCTTCCATTGCTCTCGGAATTCTGCTGAAGTTTAAAAATGCTTCGGAACTCTCCCATTGTTCTCGGAATTCTGCTGAAGTTTAAAAATGCTTTGGAACTCTTCCATTGTTCTCGGAATTCCGTTGAAGTTTAAAAATGCTTCGAAACTCTTCCATTGTTCTCGGAATTCCGCTGACGTTTAATAATGCTTCGCAACTCTTTCATTGTACTCGGAATTCCCCTAACGTTTAAAAATGCTTCGGAACTCTTCCATTGTTCTCGGAATTCCGTTGAAGTTTAAAAATGCTTCGAAACTCTTCCATTGTTCTGGGAATTCTGCTGAAGTTTAAAAATGCTTCAGAACTCTTCCATTGTTCTCGGAATTCCGCTGACGTTTAATAATCCTTCGCAACTCTTTCATTGTTCTCGCAATTCCGCTGATGTTTAAAAATGCTTCGGAACTCTTCCATTGTTCTCAGAATTCTGTTGAAGTTTAAAAATGCTTCTAAACTCTTCCATTGTTCTCGGAATTCCGCTGACATATAAAAATGCTTCTGGAATCTTGCACTGTTCTCGGCATTCCGCTGACGTTTAAAAATGCTTCGGAACTCTTCAATTGTTCTCGGAATTCTGCTGAACTTTTAAAATGCTTTGGAACTCTTCCATTGCTCTCGCAATTCTGCTGACGTTTAAAAATGCTTCGGAACTCTTCCATTGTTCTTGGAATTCTGCTGACGTTTAAAAATGCTTCGGAACTCTTCCATTGTTCTCGGAATTCCGCTGACGTTTAAAAATGCTTCACAGCTCTTCCATTGTTCTCGGAATTCCGCTGAATTTTAAAAATACTTCGAAACTCTTCCATTGTTCTCCAAATTCCGCTGAAGTTTAAAAATGCTTCGGAACCCTTCCATTGTTCTCGGAATTCTGCTGAAGTTTAAAAATGCTTCGGAACTCTTCCATTGTTCTCAGAATTCTGCTGACGTTTAAAAATGCTTCGGAACTCTTCCATTGTTCTCGGAATTCTGCTGAAGTTTAAAAATGCTTCAGAACTCTTCCATTGTTCTCAGAATTCCGCTGACGTTTAAAAATGCTTCGGAAATCTTCCTTTGTTTTCAAAATTCCGCTTACGTTTAAAAATGCTTCAGAACTCTTACATTGTTCTCGGAATTCTGCTGATGTTTAAAAATGCTTCGGAACTCTTCCATTGTTCTCAGAATTCAGCTGAAGTTTAAAAATGCTTCGGAACTCTTCCATTGTTCTCGGAATTCTGCTGAAGTTTAAAAATGCTACGCAACTCTTCCACTGTTCTCAGAATTCCGCTGACGTTTAAAAATTCTTCGGAAATCTTCCATTGTTTTCAAAATTCCGCTGACGTTTAAAAATGCTTCAGAACTCTTCCATTGTTCTCGGAATTCCGCTGACATTTAAAAATGCTTTGCAACTCTTCCATTGTTCTCGGAATTCCGCTGAAGTTTACAAATGCTTCGGAACTCTTCCATTGTTCTCAGAATTCTGCTGACGTTTAAAAATGCTTCGGAAGTCTTCCATTGTTCTCGAAATTCTGCTGAAGTTTAAAAATGCTTCGGAACTCTTCCATTGTTCTCGGAATTCTGCTGACGTTTAAAAATGCTTCGGAACTCTTCCATTCTTCTCAGAATTCAGCTGAAGTTTAAAAATGCTTCGGAACTCTTCCATTGTTCTCGGAATTCTGCTGAAGTTTAAAAATGCTACGTAACTCTTCCATTGTTCTCAGAATTCCGCTGACGTTTAAAAATGCTTTGGAAATCTTCCATTGTTTTCAAAATTCCGCTGACGTTTAAAAATGCTTCAGAACTCTTCCATTGTTCTCGGAATTCCGCTGACATTTAAAAATGCTTTGGAACTCTTCCATTGTTCTCGGAATTCCGCTGAAGTTTACAAATGCTTCGGAACTCTTCCATTGTTCTCAGAATTCTGCTGAAGTTTAAAAATGCTTCAGAACTCTTCCATTGTTTTCGGAATTCTGCTGAAGTTTAAAAATGCTTCGGAACTCTTCCATTGTTCTCAGAATTCCACTGACGTTTAAAAATGCTTCGGAAATCTTCCATTGTTCTCGGAATTCCGCTGACGTTTAATAATGCTTCGCAACTTTTTCATTGTTCTCGGAATTCCGCTGACGGTTAAAAATGCTTCGGAACTCTTCCATTGTTCTCGGAATTCCGTTGAAGTTTAAAAATGCTTCGAAACTCTTCCATTGTTCTCGGAATTCTGCTGAAGTTTAAAAATGCTTCAGAACTCTTCCTTTGTTCTCGGAATTCCGCTGACATATAAAAATGCTTTGAAAATCTTGCATTGTTCTCGGCATTCCGCTGACGTTTAAAAATGCTTCGGAACTCTTCAATTGTTCTCGGAATTCTGTTGAACTTTTAAAATGCTTTGGAACTCTTCCATTGCTCTCGGAATTCTGCTGAAGTTTTAAAATGCTTCAGAACTCTTACATTGTTCTCGGAATTCCGCTGACGTTTAATAATGCTTCGCAACTCTTTCATTGTTCTCGGAAGTCCGCTGATGTTTAAAAATGCTTCGGAACTCTTCAATTGTTCTCGGAATTCTGCTGACATTTAAAAATGCTTCGGAACTCTTCAATTGTTCTCGGAATTCTGCTGAAGTTTAAAAATGCTTCGGAACTCTTCCATTGTTCTCGGAATTCTGCAGAAGTTTAAAAATGTTTTGGAACTCTTCCATTGTTCTCAGAATTCCTCTGACGTTTAAAAATGCTTCGGAAATCTTCCATTGTTTTCAAAATTCCGCTGACATATAAAAATGCTTCGGAAATCTTGCATTGTTCTCGGCATTCCGCTGATGTTTAAAAATGCTTCAGAATTCTTCAATTGTTCTCGGAATTCTGCTGAACTTTTAAAATGCTTTGGAACTCTTCCATTGCTCTCGGAATTCTGCTGAAGTTTAAAAATGCTTCGGAACTCTTCCATTGTTCTCGGAATTCTGCTGAAGTTTAAAAATGCTTTGGAACTCTTCCATTGTTCTCGGAATTCTGCTGAAGTTTAAAAATGCTTCGGAACTCTTCCATTGTTCTCAGAATTCCGCTAACGTTTAAAAATGCTTCGGAAATCTTCCATTGTTTTCAAAATTCCGCTGACGCTTAAAAATGCTTCAGAACTCTTCCATTGTTCTCGGAATTCCGCTGACGTTTAATAATGCTTCGCAAATCTTTCATTGTACTCGGAATTCCGCTAACGTTTAAAAATGCTTCGGAACTCTTCCATTGTTCTCGGAATTCCGTTGAAGTTTAAAAATGCTTCGAAACTCTTCCATTGTTCTGGGAATTCTGCTGAAGTTTAAAAATGCTTCAGAACTCTTCCATTGTTCTCGGAATTCCGCTGACGTTTAATAATCCTTCGCAACTCTTTCATTGTTCTCGGAATTCCGCTGATGTTTAAAAATGCTTCAGAACTCTTCCATTGTTCTCAGAATTCTGTTGAAGTTTAAAAATGCTTCTAAACTCTTCCATTGTTCTCGGAATTCTGCTGAAGTTTAAAAATGCTTCGGAACTCTTCCATTGTTCTCGGAATTCCGCTGACATATAAAAATGCTTCTGGAATATTGCACTGTTCTCGGCATTCCGCTGACGTTTAAAAATTCTTCGGAACTCTTCAATTGTTCTCGGAATTCTGCTGAACTTTTAAAATGCTTTGGAACTCTTCCATTGCTCTCGCAATTCTGCTGACGTTTAAAAATGCTTCGGAACTCTTCCATTGTTCTCGGAATTCTGCTGACGTTTAAAAATGCTTCGGAACTCTTCCATTGTTCTCGGAATTCCGCTGACGTTTAAAAATGCTTCACAACTCTTCCATTGTTCTCGGAATTCCGCTGACTTTTAAAAATACTTCGAAACTCTTCCATTGTTCTCCAAATTCCGCTGAAGTTTAAAAATGCTTCGGAACCCTTCCATTGTTCTCGGAATTCTGCTGAAGTTTAAAAATGCTTCGGAACTCTTCCATTGTTCTCAGAATTCTGCTGACGTTTAAAAATGCTTCGGAACTCTTCCATTGTTCTCGGAATTCCGCTGAAGTTTAAAAATGCTTCGGACCTCTTCCATTGTTCTAGGAATTCTGCTGAAGTCTAAAAATTCATCTGAACTCTTCCATTATTCTCGGAATTCGTGTGAATTTTAAAAATGCTTCGGAACTCTTCTATTGTTCTCGGAATTCCGCTGAAGTTTAAAAATGCTTAAAATCTCTTACATTGTTCTCGGAATTCCGCTGAAGTTTAAAAATGCTTCGGAACTCTTCCATTGTTCTCGGAATTCTGCTGAAGTTTAAAAATGCTTCAGAACTCTTCCATTGTTCTCAGAATTCCGCTGACGTTTAAAAATGCTTCGGAAATCTTCCTTTGTTTTCAAAATTCCGCTGACGTTTAAAAATGCTTCAGAACTATTCCATTGTTCTCAGAATTCTGCTGACGTTTAAAAATGCTTCGGAACTCTTCCATTGTTCTCGGAATTCCGCTGACGTTTAAAAATGCTTCACAACTCTTCCATTGTTCTCGGAATTCCGCTGACGTTTAAAAATGCTTCACAACTCTTCCATTGTTCTCGGAATTCCGCTGACTTTTAAAAATGCTTCAGAACTCTTCCATTGTTCTCGGAATTCTGCTGACGTTTAATAATGCTTCGCAACTCTTTCATTGTTCTCGGAATTCCACTGACGTTTATAAATGCTTCGGAACTCATCCATTGTTCTCGGAATTCCGTTGAAGTTTAAAAATGCTTCGAAACTCTTCCATTGTTCTCGGAATTCCGCTGACATATAAAAATGCTTCGGAAATCTTGCATTGTTCTCGGCATTCCGCTGACGTTTAAAAATGCTTCGGAACTCTTCCATTGCTCTCGGAATTCTGCTGAAGTTTAAAAATGCTTCAGAACTCTTACATTGTTCTCGGAATTCTGCTGATGTTTAAAAATGCTTCGGAACTCTTCCATTGTTCTCAGAATTCAGCTGAAGTTTAAAAATGCTTCGGAACTCTTCCATTGTTCTCAGAATTCCGCTGACGTTTAAAAATGCTTCGGAAATCTTCCATTGTTTTCAAAATTCCGCTGACGTTTAAAAATGCTTCAGAACTCTTCCATTGTTCTCGGAATTCCGCTGACATTTAAAAATGCTTTGCAACTCTTCCATTGTTCTCGGAATTCCGCTGAAGTTTACAAATGCTTCGGAACTCTTCCATTGTTCTCAGAATTCTGCTGACGTTTAAAAATGCTTCGGAAGTCTTCCATTGTTCTCGAAATTCTGCTGAAGTTTAAAAATGCTTCGGAACTCTTCCATTGTTCTCGGAATTCTGCTGACGTTTAAAAATGCTTCGGAACTCTTCCATTCTTCTCAGAATTCAGCTGAAGTTTAAAAATGCTTCGGAACTCTTCCATTGTTCTCGGAATTCTGCTGAAGTTTAAAAATGCTACGTAACTCTTCCATTGTTCTCAGAATTCCGCTGACGTTTAAAAATGCTTTGGAAATCTTCCATTGTTTTCAAAATTCCGCTGACGTTTAAAAATGCTTCAGAACTCTTCCATTGTTCTCGGAATTCCGCTGACATTTAAAAATGCTTTGGAACTCTTCCATTGTTCTCGGAATTCCGCTGAAGTTTACAAATGCTTCGGAACTCTTCCATTGTTCTCAGAATTCTGCTGAAGTTTAAAAATGCTTCAGAACTCTTCCATTGTTTTCGGAATTCTGCTGAAGTTTAAAAATGCTTCGGAACTCTTCCATTGTTCTCAGAATTCCACTGACGTTTAAAAATGCTTCGGAAATCTTCCATTGTTCTCGGAATTCCGCTGACGTTTAATAATGCTTCGCAACTTTTTCATTGTTCTCGGAATTCCGCTGACGGTTAAAAATGCTTCGGAACTCTTCCATTGTTCTCGGAATTCCGTTGAATTTTAAAAATGCTTCGAAACTCTTCCATTGTTCTCGGAATTCTGCTGAAGTTTAAAAATGCTTCAGAACTCTTCCATTGTTCTCGGAATTCCGATGACGTTTAATAATGCTTCGCAACTCTTTCATTGTTCTCGGAATTCTGCTGAAGTTTAAAAATGCTTCGGAACTCTTCCATTGTTCTCGGAATTCCGCTGACATATAAAAATGCTTTGAAAATCTTGCATTGTTCTCGGCATTCCGCTGACGTTTAAAAATGCTTCGGAACTCTTCAATTGTTCTCGGAATTCTGTTGAACTTTTAAAATGCTTTGGAACTCTTCCATTGCTCTCGGAATTCTGCTGAAGTTTAAAAATGCTTCAGAACTCTTACATTGTTCTCGGAATTCCGCTGACGTTTAATAATGCTTCGCAACTCTTTCATTGTTCTCGGAAGTCCGCTGATGTTTAAAAATGCTTCGGAACTCTTCAATTGTTCTCGGAATTCTGCTGACATTTAAAAATGCTTCGGAACTCTTCAATTGTTCTCGGAATTCTGCTGAAGTTTAAAAATGCTTCGGAACTCTTCCATTGTTCTCGGAATTCTGCAGAAGTTTAAAAATGTTTTGGAACTCTTCCATTGTTCTCAGAATTCCGCTGACGTTTAAAAATGCTTCTGAAATCTTCCATTGTTTTCAAAATTCCGCTGACGTTTAAAAATGCTTCAGAACTCTTCCATTGTTCTCGGAATTCCGCTGACATTTAAAAATGCTTTGGAACTCTTCCATTGTTCTCGGAATTCCGCTGAAGTTTACAAATGCTTCGGAACTCTTCCATTGTTCTCAGAATTCTGCTGAAGTTTAAAAATGCTTCAGAACTCTTCCATTGTTTTCGGAAATCTGCTGAAGTTTAAAAATGCTTCGGAACTCTTCCATTGTTCTCAGAATTCCACTGACGTTTAAAAATGCTTCGGAAATCTTCCATTGTTCTCGGAATTCCGCTGACGTTTAATAATGCTTCGCAACTTTTTCATTGTTCTCGGAATTCCGCTGACGGTTAAAAATGCTTCGGAACTCTTCCATTGTTCTCGGAATTCCGTTGAAGTTTAAAAATGCTTCGAAACTCTTCCATTGTTCTCGGAATTCTGCTGAAGTTTAAAAATGCTTCAGAACTCTTCCATTGTTCTCGGAATTCCGATGACGTTTAATAATGCTTCGCAACTCTTTCATTGTTCTCGGAATTCTGCTGAAGTTTAAAAATGCTTCGGAACTCTTCCATTGTTCTCGGAATTCCGCTGACATATAAAAATGCTTTGAAAATCTTGCATTGTTCTCGGCATTCCGCTGACGTTTAAAAATGCTTCGGAACTCTTCAATTGTTCTCGGAATTCTGCTGACATTTAAAAATGCTTCGGAACTCTTCAATTGTTCTCGGAATTCTGCTGAAGTTTAAAAATGCTTCGGAACTCTTCCATTGTTCTCGGAATTCTGCAGAAGTTTAAAAATGTTTTGGAACTCTTCCATTGTTCTCAGAATTCCGCTGACGTTTAAAAATGCTTCGGAAATCTTCCATTGTTTTCAAAATTCCGCTGACATATAAAAATGCTTCGGAAATCTTGCATTGTTCTCGGCATTCCGCTGACGTTTAAAAATGCTTCAGAATTCTTCAATTGTTCTCGGAATTCTGCTGAACTTTTAAAATGCTTTGGAACTCTTCCATTGCTCTCGGAATTCTGCTGAAGTTTAAAAATGCTTCGGAACTCTCCCATTGTTCTCGGAATTCCGTTGAAGTTTAAAAATGCTTTGAAACTCTTCCATTGTTCTGGGAATTCTGCTGAAGTTTAAAAATGCTTCAGAACTCTTCCATTGTTCTCGGAATTCCGCTGACGTTTAATAATCCTTCGCAACTCTTTCATTGTTCTCGCAATTCCGCTGATGTTTAAAAATGCTTCGGAACTCTTCCATTGTTCTCAGAATTCTGTTGAAGTTTAAAAATGCTTCTAAACTCTTCCATTGTTCTCGGAATTCCGCTGACATATAAAAATGCTTCTGGAATCTTGCACTGTTCTCGGCATTCCGCTGACGTTTAAAAATGCTTCGGAACTCTTCAATTGTTCTCGGAATTCTGCTGAACTTTTAAAATGCTTTGGAACTCTTCCATTGCTCTCGCAATTCTGCTGACGTTTAAAAATGCTTCGGAACTCTTCCATTGTTCTTGGAATTCTGCTGACGTTTAAAAATGCTTCGGAACTCTTCCATTGTTCTCGGAATTCCGCTGACGTTTAAAAATGCTTCACAGCTCTTCCATTGTTCTCGGAATTCCGCTGAATTTTAAAAATACTTCGAAACTCTTCCATTGTTCTCCAAATTCCGCTGAAGTTTAAAAATGCTTCGGAACCCTTCCATTGTTCTCGGAATTCTGCTGAAGTTTAAAAATGCTTCGGAACTCTTCCATTGTTCTCAGAATTCTGCTGACGTTTAAAAATGCTTCGGAACTCTTCCATTGTTCTCGGAATTCTGCTGAAGTTTAAAAATGCTTCAGAACTCTTCCATTGTTCTCAGAATTCCGCTGACGTTTAAAAATGCTTCGGAAATCTTCCTTTGTTTTCAAAATTCCGCTTACGTTTAAAAAAGCTTCAGAACTATTCCATTGTTCTCAGAATTCTGCTGACGTTTAAAAATGCTTCGGAACTCTTCCATTGTTCTCGGAATTCTGCTGAAGTTTAAAAATGATACGTAACTCTTTCATTGTTCTCAGAATTCCGCTGACGTTTAAAAATGCTTCGGAAATCTTCCATTGTTTTCAAAATTCCGCTGACGTTTAAAAATGCTTCAGAACTCTTCCATTGTTCTCAGAATTCCGCTGACATTTAAAAATGCTTTGGAACTCTTCCATTGTTCTCGGAATTCTGCTGAAGTTTAAAAATGCTTCAGAACTCTTACATTGTTCTCGGAATTCCGCTGACTTTTAAAAATACTTCGAAACTCTTCCATTGTTCTCCAAATTCCGCTGAAGTTTAAAAATGCTTCGGAACCCTTCCATTGTTCTCGGAATTCTGCTGAAGTTTAAAAATGCTTCGGAACTCTTCCATTGTTCTCAGAATTCTGCTGACGTTTAAAAATGCTTCGGAACTCTTCCATTGTTCTCGGAATTCCGCTGAAGTTTAAAAATGATTCGGACCTCTTCCATTGTTCTAGGAATTCTGCTGAAGTCTAAAAATTCATCTGAACTCTTCCATTATTCTCAGAATTCGTGTGAATTTTAAAAATGCTTCGGAACTCTTCTATTGTTCTCGGAATTCCGCTGAAGTTTAAAAATGCTTCGGACCTCTTCCATTGTTCTAGGAATTCTGCTGAAGTCTAAAAATTCATCTGAACTCTTCCATTATTCTCGGAATTCGTGTGAATTTTAAAAATGCTTCAGAACTCTTCCATTTTTTTCGGAATTCTGCTGAAGTTTAAAAATGCTTCGGAACTCTTCCATTGTTCTCAGAATTCCACTGACGTTTAAAAATGCTTCGGAAATCTTCCATTGTTCTCGGAATTCCGCTGACGTTTAATAATGCTTCGCAACTTTTTCATTGTTCTCGGAATTCCGCTAACGGTTAAAAATGCTTCGGAACTCTTCCATTGTTCTCGGAATTCCGTTGAAGTTTAAAAATGCTTCGAAACTCTTCCATTGTTCTCGGAATTCTGCTGAAGTTTAAAAATGCTTCAGAACTCTTCCATTGTTCTCGGAATTCCGATGACGTTTAATAATGCTTCGCAACTCTTTCATTGTTCTCGGAATTCTGCTGAAGTTTATAAATGCTTCGGAACTCTTCCATTGTTCTCGGAATTCCGCTGACATATAAAAATGCTTTGAAAATCTTGCATTGTTCTCGGCATTCCGCTGACGTTTAAAAATGCTTCGGAACTCTTCAATTGTTCTCGGAATTCTGTTGAACTTTTAAAATGCTTTGGAACTCTTCCATTGCTCTCGGAATTCTGCTGAAGTTTAGAAATGCTTCAGAACTCTTACATTGTTCTCGGAATTCCGCTGACGTTTAATAATGCTTCGCAACTCTTTCATTGTTCTCGGAAGTCCGCTGATGTTTAAAAATGCTTCGGAACTCTTCAATTGTTCTCGGAATTCTGCTGACATTTAAAAATGCTTCGGAACTCTTCAATTGTTCTCGGAATTCTGCTGAAGTTTAAAAATGCTTCGGAACTCTTCCATTGTTCTCGGAATTCTGCAGAAGTTTAAAAATGTTTTGGAACTCTTCCATTGTTCTCAGAATTCCGCTGACGTTTAAAAATGCTTCGGAAATCTTCCATTGTTTTCAAAATTCCGCTGACATATAAAAGTGCTTCGGAAATCTTGCATTGTTCTCGGCATTCCGCTGACGTTTAAAAATGCTTCAGAATTCTTCAATTGTTCTCGGAATTCTGCTGAACTTTTAAAATGCTTTGGAACTCTTCCATTGCTCTCGGAATTCTGCTGAAGTTTAAAAATGCTTCGGAACTCTTCCATTGTTCTCGGAATTCTGCTGAAGTTTAAAAATGCTTTGGAACTCTTCCATTGTTCTCGGAATTCCGTTGAAGTTTAAAAATGCTTCGAAACTCTTCCATTGTTCTCGGAATTCTGCTGAAGTTTAAAAATGCTTCGGAACTCTTCCATTGTTCTCAGAATTCCGCTAACGTTTAAAAATGCTTCGGAAATCTTCCATTGTTTTCAAAATTCCGCTGACGCTTAAAAATGCTTCAGAACTCTTCCATTGTTCTCGGAATTCCGCTGACGTTTAATAATGCTTTGCAACTCTTCCATTGTTCTCGGAATTCCGCTGACGTTTAAAAATGCTTCGGAACTCTTCCATTGTTCTCGGAATTCCGTTGAAGTTTAAAAATGCTTCGAAACTCTTCCATTGTTCTGGGAATTCTGCTGAAGTTTAAAAATGCTTCAGAACTCTTCCATTGTTCTCGGAATTCCGCTGACGTTTAATAATCCTTCGCAACTCTTTCATTGTTCTCGGAATTCCGCTGATGTTTAAAAATGCTTCAGAACTCTTCCATTGTTCTCAGAATTCTGTTGAAGTTTAAAAATGCTTCTAAACTCCTCCATTGTTCTCGGAATTCTGCTGAAGTTTAAAAATGCTTCGGAACTCTTCCATTGTTCTCGGAATTCCGCTGACATATAAAAATGCTTCTGGAATATTGCACTGTTCTCGGCATTCCGCTGACGTTTAAAAATGCTTCGGAACTCTTCAATTGTTCTCGGAATTCTGCTGAACTTTTAAAATGCTTTGGAACTCTTCCATTGTTCTCGGAATTCCGCTGACTTTTAAAAATGCTTCACAACTCTTCCATTGTTCTCGGAATTCCGCTGACTTTTAAAAATACTTCGAAACTCTTCCATTGTTCTCCAAATTCCGCTGAAGTTTAAAAATGCTTCGGAACCCTTCCATTGTTCTCGGAATTCTGCTGAAGTTTAAAAATGCTTCGTAACTCTTACATTGTTCTCAGAATTCTGCTGACGTTTAAAAATGCTTCGGAACTCTTCCATTGTTCTCGGAATTCCGCTGAAGTTTAAAAATGCTTCGGACCTCTTCCATTGTTCTAGGAATTCTGCTGAAGTCTAAAAATTCATCTGAACTCTTCCGTTATTCTCGGAATTCGTGTGAATTTTAAAAATGCTTCGGAACTCTTCTATTGTTCTCGGAATTCCGCTGAAGTTTAAAAATGCTTAAAATCTCTTACATTGTTCTCGGAATTCCGCTGAAGTTTAAAAATGCTTCGGAACTCTTCCATTGTTCTCGGAATTCTGCTGAAGTTTAAAAATGCTTCACAACTCTTCCATTGTTCTCGGAATTCTGCAGAAGTTTAAAAATGTTTTGGAACTCTTCCATTGTTCTCAGAATTCCGCTGACGTTTAAAAATGCTTCGGAAATCTTCCAATGTTTTCAAAATTCTGCTGACATATAAAAATGCTTCGGAAATCTTGCATTGTTCTCGGCATTCCGCTGACGTTTAAAAATGCTTCAGAATTCTTCAATTGTTCTCGGAATTCTGCTGAACTTTTAAAATGCTTTGGAACTCTTCCATTGCTCTCGGAATTCTGCTGAAGTTTAAAAATGCTTCGGAACTCTTCCATTGTTCTCGGAATTCTGCTGAAGTTTAAAAATGCTTTGGAACTCTTCCATTGTTCTCGGAATTCCGTTGAAGTTTAAAAATGCTTCGAAACTCTTCCATTGTTCTCGGAATTCTGCTGAAGTTTAAAAATGCTTCGGAACTCTTCCATTGTTCTCAGAATTCCGCTAACGTTTAAAAATGCTTCGGAAATCTTCCATTGTTTTCAAAATTCCGCTGTCGCTTAAAAATGCTTCAGAACTCTTCCATTGTTCTCGGAATTCCGCTGACGTTTAATAATGCTTTGCAACTCTTTCATTGTACTCGGAATTCCGCTAACGTTTAAAAATGCTTCGGAACTCTTCCATTGTTCTCGGAATTCCGTTGAAGTTTAAAAATGCTTCGAAACTCTTCCATTGTTCTGGGAATTCTGCTGAAGTTTAAAAATGCTTCAGAACTCTTCCATTGTTCTCGGAATTCCGTTGACGTTTAATAATCCTTCGCAACTCTTTCATTGATCTCGGAATTCCGCTGATGTTTAAAAATGCTTCAGAACTCTTCCATTGTTCTCAGAATTCTGTTGAAGTTTAAAAATGCTTCTAAACTCCTCCATTGTTCTCGGAATTCTGCTGAAGTTTAAAAATGCTTCGGAACTCTTCCATTGTTCTCGGAATTCCGCTGACATATAAAAATGCTTCTGGAATATTGCACTGTTCTCGGCATTCCGCTGACGTTTAAAAATGCTTCGGAACTCTTCAATTGTTCTCGGAATTCTGCTGAACTTTTAAAATGCTTTGGAACTCTTCCATTGTTCTCGGAATTCCGCTGACTTTTAAAAATGCTTCACAACTCTTCCATTGTTCTCGGAATTCCGCTGACTTTTAAAAATACTTCGAAACTCTTCCATTGTTCTCCAAATTCCGCTGAAGTTTAAAAATGCTTCGGAACCCTTCCATTGTTCTCGGAATTCTGCTGAAGTTTAAAAATGCTTCGTAACTCTTACATTGTTCTCAGAATTCTGCTGACGTTTAAAAATGCTTCGGAACTCTTCCATTGTTCTCGGAATTCCGCTGAAGTTTAAAAATGCTTCGGACCTCTTCCATTGTTCTAGGAATTCTGCTGAAGTCTAAAAATTCATCTGAACTCTTCCGTTATTCTCGGAATTCGTGTGAATTTTAAAAATGCTTCGGAACTCTTCTATTGTTCTCGGAATTCCGCTGAAGTTTAAAAATGCTTAAAATCTCTTACATTGTTCTCGGAATTCCGCTGAAGTTTAAAAATGCTTCGGAACTCTTCCATTGTTCTCGGAATTCTGCTGAAGTTTAAAAATGCTTCACAACTCTTCCATTGTTCTCGGAATTCTGCAGAAGTTTAAAAATGTTTTGGAACTCTTCCATTGTTCTCAGAATTCCGCTGACGTTTAAAAATGCTTCGGAAATCTTCCAATGTTTTCAAAATTCTGCTGACATATAAAAATGCTTCGGAAATCTTGCATTGTTCTCGGCATTCCGCTGACGTTTAAAAATGCTTCAGAATTCTTCAATTGTTCTCGGAATTCTGCTGAACTTTTAAAATGCTTTGGAACTCTTCCATTGCTCTCGGAATTCTGCTGAAGTTTAAAAATGCTTCGGAACTCTTCCATTGTTCTCGGAATTCTGCTGAAGTTTAAAAATGCTTTGGAACTCTTCCATTGTTCTCGGAATTCCGTTGAAGTTTAAAAATGCTTCGAAACTCTTCCATTGTTCTCGGAATTCTGCTGAAGTTTAAAAATGCTTCGGAACTCTTCCATTGTTCTCAGAATTCCGCTAACGTTTAAAAATGCTTCGGAAATCTTCCATTGTTTTCAAAATTCCGCTGTCGCTTAAAAATGCTTCAGAACTCTTCCATTGTTCTCGGAATTCCGCTGACGTTTAATAATGCTTTGCAACTCTTTCATTGTACTCGGAATTCCGCTAACGTTTAAAAATGCTTCGGAACTCTTCCATTGTTCTCGGAATTCCGTTGAAGTTTAAAAATGCTTCGAAACTCTTCCATTGTTCTGGGAATTCTGCTGAAGTTTAAAAATGCTTCAGAACTCTTCCATTGTTCTCGGAATTCCGTTGACGTTTAATAATCCTTCGCAACTCTTTCATTGATCTCGGAATTCCGCTGATGTTTAAAAATGCTTCAGAACTCTTCCATTGTTCTCAGAATTCTGTTGAAGTTTAAAAATGCTTCTAAACTCCTCCATTGTTCTCGGAATTCTGCTGAACTTTTAAAATGCTTTGGAACTCTTCCATTGTTCTCGGAATTCCGCTGACTTTTAAAAATGCTTCACAACTCTTCCATTGTTCTCGGAATTCCGCTGACTTTTAAAAATACTTCGAAACTCTTCCATTGTTCTCCAAATTCCGCTGAAGTTTAAAAATGCTTCGGAACCCTTCCATTGTTCTCGGAATTCTGCTGAAGTTTAAAAATGCTTCGGAACTCTTCCATTGTTCTCAGAATTCTGCTGACGTTTAAAAATGCTTCGGAACTCTTCCATTGTTCTCGGAATTCCGCTGAAGTTTAAAAATGCTTCGGACCTCTTCCATTGTTCTAGGAATTCTGCTGAAGTCTAAAAATTCATCTGAACTCTTCCATTATTCTCGGAATTCGTGTGAATTTTAAAAATGCTTCGGAACTCTTCTATTGTTCTCGGAATTCCGCTGAAGTTTAAAAATGCTTAAAATCTCTTACATTGTTCTCGGAATTCTGCTGAAGTTTAAAAATGCTTCGGAACTCTTCCATTGTTCTCGGAATTCTGCTGAAGTTTAAAAATGCTTCAGAACTCTTCCATTGTTCTCAGAATTCCGCTGACGTTTAAAAATGCTTCGGAAATCTTCCTTTGTTTTCAAAATTCCGCTGACGTTTAAAAATGCTTCAGAACTATTCCATTGTTCTCAGAATTCTGCTGACGTTTAAAAATGCTTCGGAACTCTTCCATTGTTCTCGGAATTCCGCTGACGTTTAAAAATGCTTCACAACTCTTCCATTGTTCTCGGAATTCCGCTGACGTTTAAAAATGCTTCACAACTCTTCCATTGTTCTCGGAATTCCGCTGACTTTTAAAAATGCTTCAGAACTCTTCCATTGTACTCGGAATTCTGCTGACGTTTAATAATGCTTCGCAACTCTTTCATTGTTCTCGGAATTCCACTGACGTTTAAAAATGCTTCGGAACTCATCCATTGTTCTCGGAATTCCGTTGAAGTTTAAAAATGCTTCGAAACTCTTCCATTGTTCTCGGAATTCCGCTGACTTTTAAAAATGCTTCAGAACTTTTCCATTGTACTCGGAATTCTGCTGACGTTTAATAATGCTTCGCAACTCTTTCATTGTTCTCGGAATTCCACTGACGTTTAAAAATGCTTCGGAACTCATCCATTGTTCTCGGAATTCCGTTGAAGTTTAAAAATGCTACGCAACTCTTCCATTGTTCTCAGAATTCCGCTGACGTTTAAAAATGCTTCGGAAATCTTCCATTGTTTTCAAAATTCCGCTGACGTTTAAAAATGCTTCAGAACTCTTCCATTGTTTTCGGAATTCTGCTGAAGTTTAAAAATGCTTCGGAACTCTTCCATTGTTCTCAGAATTCTGCTGACGTTTAAAAATGCTTCGGAAGTCTTCCATTGTTCTCGAAATTCTGCTGAAGTTTAAAAATGCTTCGGAACTCTTCCATTGTTCTCGGAATTCTGCTGACGTTTAAAAATGCTTCGGAACTCTTCCATTCTTCTCAGAATTCAGCTGAAGTTTAAAAATGCTTCGGAACTCTTCCATTGTTCTCGGAATTCTGCTGAAGTTTAAAAATGCTACGTAACTCTTCCATTGTTCTCAGAATTCCGCTGACGTTTAAAAATGCTTTGGAAATCTTCCATTGTTTTCAAAATTCCGCTGACGTTTAAAAATGCTTCAGAACTCTTCCATTGTTCTCGGAATTCCGCTGACGGTTAAAAATGCTTCGGAACTCTTCCATTGTTCTCGGAATTCCGTTGAAGTTTAAAAATGCTTCGAAACTCTTTCATTGTTCTCGGAATTCTGCTGAA
Source organism: Phyllobates terribilis (assembly GCF_046119375.1). Taxonomy (NCBI): domain Eukaryota; kingdom Metazoa; phylum Chordata; class Amphibia; order Anura; family Dendrobatidae; genus Phyllobates; species Phyllobates terribilis. Next base: position 19,887,709 of record NW_027362782.1, read on the forward strand.
GTTTAAAAATGCTTCGGAACTCTTCCATTGTTCTCGGAATTCCGCTGACATATAAAAATGCTTTGAAAATCTTGCATTGTTCTCGGCATTCCGCTGACGTTTAAAAATGCTTCGGAACTCTTCAATTGTTCTCGGAATTCTGCTGACATTTAAAAATGCTTCGGAACTCTTCAATTGTTCTCGGAATTCTGCTGAAGTTTAAAAATGCTTCGGAACTCTTCCATTGTTCTCAGAATTCTGCAGAAGTTTAAAAATGTTTTGGAACTCTTCCATTGTTCTCAGAATTCCGCTGACGTTTAAAAATGCTTCGGAAATCTTCCATTGTTTTCAAAATTCCGCTGACATATAAAAATGCTTCGGAAATCTTGCATTGTTCTCGGCATTCCGCTGACGTTTAAAAATGCTTCAGAATTCTTCAATTGTTCTCGGAATTCTGCTGAACTTTTAAAATGCTTTGGAACTCTTCCATTGCTCTCGGAATTCTGCTGAAGTTTAAAAATGCTTCGGAACTCTTCCATTGTTCTCGGAATTCTGCTGAAGTTTAAAAATGCTTTGGAACTCTTCCATTGTTCTCGGAATTCCGTTGAAGTTTAAAAATGCTTCGAAACTCTTCCATTGTTCTCGGAATTCTGCTGAAGTTTAAAAATGCTTCGGAACTCTTCCATTGTTCTCAGAATTAAGCTAACGTTTAAAAATGCTTCGGAAATCTTCCATTGTTTTCAAAATTCCGCTGACGCCTAAAAATGCTTCAGAACTCTTCCATTGTTCTCGGAATTCCGCTGACGTTTAATAATGCTTCGCAACTCTTTCATTGTACTCGGAATTCCGCTAACGTTTAAAAATGCTTCGGAACTCTTCCATTGTTCTCGGAATTCCGTTGAAGTTTAAAAATGCTTCGAAACTCTTCCATTGTTCTGGGAATTCTGCTGAAGTTTAAAAATGCTTCAGAACTCTTCCATTGTTCTCGGAATTCCGCTGACGTTTAATAATCCTTCGCAACTCTTTCATTGTTCTCGGAATTCCGCTGATGTTTAAAAATGCTTCGGAACTCTTCCATTGTTCTCAGAATTCTGTTGAAGTTTAAAAATGCTTCTAAACTCTTCCATTTTTCTCGGAATTCCGCTGACATATAAAAATGCTTCTGGAATCTTGCACTGTTCTCGGCATTCCGCTGACGTTTAAAAATGCTTCGGAACTCTTCAATTGTTCTCGGAATTCTGCTGAACTTTTAAAATGCTTTGGAACTCTTCCATTGCTCTCGCAATTCTGCTGACGTTTAAAAATGCTTCGGAACTCTTCCATTGTTCTCGGAATTCTGCTGACGTTTAAAAATGCTTCGGAACTCTTCCATTGTTCTCGGAATTCCGCTGACGTTTAAAAATGCTTCACAACTCTTCCATTGTTCTCGGAATTCCGCTGACTTTTAAAAATACTTCGAAACTCTTCCATTGTTCTCCAAATTCCGCTGAAGTTTAAAAATGCTTCGGAACCCTTCCATTGTTCTCGGAATTCTGCTGAAGTTTAAAAATGCTTCGGAACTCTTCCATTGTTCTCAGAATTCTGCTGACGTTTAAAAATGCTTCGGAACTCTTCCATTGTTCTCGGAATTCCGCTGACGTTTAAAAATGCTTCACAACTCTTCCATTGTTCTCGGAATTCCGCTGACGTTTAAAAATGCTTCACAACTCTTCCATTGTTCTCGGAATTCCGCTGACTTTTAAAAATGCTTCAGAACTCTTCCATTGTTCTCGGAATTCTGCTGACGTTTAATAATGCTTCGCAACTCTTTCATTGTTCTCGGAATTCCACTGACGTTTAAAAATGCTTCGGAACTCATCCATTGTTCTCGGAATTCCGTTGAAGTTTAAAAATGCTTCGAAACTCTTCCATTGTTCTCAGAATTCCACTGACGTTTAAAAATGCTTCGGAAATCTTCCATTATTTTCAAAATTCCGCTGACGTTTAAAAATGCTTCAGAACTCTTCCATTGTTCTCGGAATTCCGCTGACGTTTAAAAATGCTTCGGAAGTCTTCCATTGTTCTCGAAATTCTGCTGAAGTTTAAAAATGCTTCGGAACTCTTCCATTGTTCTCGGAATTCTGCTGACGTTTAAAAATGCTTCGGAACTCTTCCATTGTTCTCGGAATTCCGCTGACATATAAAAATGCTTCTGGAATCTTGCACTGTTCTCGGCATTCCGCTGACGTTTAAAAATGCTTCGGAACTCTTCAATTGTTCTCGGAATTCTGCTGAACTTTTAAAATGCTTTGGAACTCTTCCATTGCTCTCGCAATTCTGCTGACGTTTAAAAATGCTTCGGAACTCTTCCATTGTTCTCGGAATTCTGCTGACGTTTAAAAATGCTTCGGAACTCTTCCATTGTTCTCGGAATTCCGCTGAAGTTTAAAAATGCTTCGGACCTCTTCCATTGTTCTAGGAATTCTGCTGAAGTCTAAAAATTCATTTGAACTCTTCCATTATTCTCGGAATTCGTGTGAATTTTAAAAATGCTTCGGAACTCTTCTATTGTTCTCGGAATTCCGCTGAAGTTTAAAAATGCTTAAAATCTCTTACATTGTTCTCGGAATTCCGCTGAAGTTTAAAAATGCTTCGGAACTCTTCCATTGTTCTCGGAATTCCGCTGACTTTTAAAAATGCTTCAGAACTCTTCCATTGTTCTCGGAATTCTGCTGACGTTTAATAATGCTTCGCAACTCTTTCATTGTTCTCGGAATTCCACTGACGTTTAAAAATGCTTTGGAACTCATCCATTGTTCTCGGAATTCCGTTGAAGTTTAAAAATGCTTCGAAACTCTTCCATTGTTCTCGGAATTCCGCTGACATATAAAAATGCTTCGGAAATCTTGCATTGTTCTAGGCATTCCGCTGACGTTTAAAAATGCTTCGGAACTCTTCCATTGCTCTCGGAATTCTGCTGAAGTTTAAAAATGCTTCAGAACTCTTACATTGTTCTCGGAATTCTGCTGATGTTTAAAAATGATACGTAACTCTTCCATTGTTCTCAGAATTCCGCTGACGTTTAAAAATGCTTCGGAAATCTTCCATTGTTTTCAAAATTCCGCTGACGTTTAAAAATGCTTCAGAACTCTTCCATTGTTCTCGGAATTCCGCTGACATTTAAAAATGCTTTGGAACTCTTCCATTGTTCTCGGAATTCTGCTGAAGTTTAAAAATGCTTCAGAACTCTTACATTGTTCTCGGAATTCCGCTGACTTTTAAAAATACTTCGAAACTCTTCCATTGTTCTCCAAATTCCGCTGAAGTTTAAAAATGCTTCGGAACCCTTCCATTGTTCTCGGAATTCTGCTGAAGTTTAAAAATGCTTCGGAACTCTTCCATTGTTCTCAGAATTCTGCTGACGTTTAAAAATGCTTCGGAACTCTTCCATTGTTCTCGGAATTCCGCTGAAGTTTAAAAATGCTTCGGACCTCTTCCATTGTTCTAGGAATTCTGCTGAAGTCTAAAAATTCATCTGAACTCTTCCATTATTCTCAGAATTCGTGTGAATTTTAAAAATGCTTCGGAACTCTTCTATTGTTCTCGGAATTCCGCTGAAGTTTAAAAATGCTTCGGACCTCTTCCATTGTTCTAGGAATTCTGCTGAAGTCTAAAAATTCATCTGAACTCTTCCATTATTCTCGGAATTCGTGTGAATTTTAAAAATGCTTCAGAACTCTTCCATTGTTTTCGGAATTCTGCTGAAGTTTAAAAATGCTTCGGAACTCTTCCATTGTTCTCTGAATTCCACTGACGTTTAAAAATGCTTCGGAAATCTTCCATTGTTCTCGGAATTCCGCTGACGTTTAATAATGCTTCGCAACTTTTTCATTGTTCTCGGAATTCCGCTGACGGTTAAAAATGCTTCGGAACTCTTCCATTGTTCTCGGAATTCCGTTGAAGTTTAAAAATGCTTCGAAACTCTTCCATTGTTCTCGGAATTCTGCTGAAGTTTAAAAATGCTTCAGAACTCTTCCATTGTTCTCGGAATTCCGATGACGTTTAATAATGCTTCGCAACTCTTTCATTGTTCTCGGAATTCTGCTGAAGTTTAAAAATGCTTCGGAACTCTTCCATTGTTCTCGGAATTCCGCTGACATATAAAAATGCTTTGAAAATCTTGCATTGTTCTCGGCATTCCGCTGACGTTTAAAAATGCTTCGGAACTCTTCAATTGTTCTCGGAATTCTGTTGAACTTTTAAAATGCTTTGGAACTCTTCCATTGCTCTCGGAATTCTGCTGAAGTTTAAAAATGCTTCAGAACTCTTACATTGTTCTCGGAATTCCGCTGACGTTTAATAATGCTTCGCAACTCTTTCATTGTTCTCGGAAGTACGCTGATGTTTAAAAATGCCTCGGAACTCTTCAATTGTTCTCGGAATTCTGCTGACATTTAAAAATGCTTCGGAACTCTTCAACTGTTCTCGGAATTCTGCTGAAGTTTAAAAATGCTTCGGAACTCTTCCATTGTTCTCGGAATTCTGCAGAAGTTTAAAAATGTTTTGGAACTCTTCCATTGTTCTCAGAATTCCGCTGACGTTTAAAAATGCTTCGGAAATCTTCCATTGTTTTCAAAATTCTGCTGACATATAAAAATGCTTCGGAAATCTTGCATTGTTCTCGGAATTCTGCTGAAGTTTAAAAATGCTTCGGAACTCTTCCATTGTTCTCAGAATTCCGCTAACGTTTAAAAATGCTTCGGAAATCTTCCATTGTTTTCAAAATTCCGCTGACGCTTAAAAATGCTTCAGAACTCTTCCATTGTTCTCGGAATTCCGCTGACGTTTAATAATGCTTTGCAACTCTTTCATTGTACTCGGAATTCTGCTGAAGTTTAAAAATGCTTCAGAACTCTTCCATTGTTCTCGGAATTCCGCTGACGTCTAATAATACTTCGCAACTCTTTCATTGTTCTCGGAATTCCGCTGATGTTTAAAAATGCTTCAGAACTCTTCCATTGTTCTCAGAATTCTGTTGAAGTTTAAAAATGCTTCTAAACTCCTCCATTGTTCTCGGAATTCTGCTGAAGTTTAAAAATGCTTCGGAACTCTTCCATTGTTCTCGGAATTCCGCTGACATATAAAAATGCTTCTGGAATATTGCACTGTTCTCGGCATTCCGCTGACGTTTAAAAATGCTTCGGAACTCTTCAATTGTTCTCGGAATTCTGCTGAACTTTTAAAATGCTTTGGAACTCTTCCATTGTTCTCGGAATTCCGCTGACTTTTAAAAATGCTTCACAACTCTTCCATTGTTCTCGGAATTCCGCTGACTTTTAAAAATACTTCGAAACTCTTCCATTGTTCTCCAAATTCCGCTGAAGTTTAAAAATGCTTCGGAACCCTTCCATTGTTCTCGGAATTCTGCTGAAGTTTAAAAATGCTTCGGAACTCTTCCATTGTTCTCAGAATTCTGCTGACGTTTAAAAATGCTTCGGAACTCTTCCATTGTTCTCGGAATTCCGCTGAAGTTTAAAAATGCTTCGGACCTCTTCCATTGTTCTAGGAATTCTGCTGAAGTCTAAAAATTCATCTGAACTCTTCCATTATTCTCGGAATTCGTGTGAATTTTAAAAATGCTTCGGAACTCTTCTATTGTTCTCGGAATTCCGCTGAAGTTTAAAAATGCTTAAAATCTCTTACATTGTTCTCGGAATTCCGCTGAAGTTTAAAAATGCTTCGGAACTCTTCCATTGTTCTCGGAATTCTGCTGAAGTTTAAAAATGCTTCAGAACTCTTCCATTGTTCTCAGAATTCCGCTGACGTTTAAAAATGCTTCGGAAATCTTCCTTTGTTTTCAAAATTCCGCTGACGTTTAAAAATGCTTCAGAACTATTCCATTGTTCTCAGAATTCTGCTGACGTTTAAAAATGCTTCGGAACTCTTCCATTGTTCTCGGAATTCCGCTGACGTTTAAAAATGCTTCACAACTCTTCCATTGTTCTCGGAATTCCGCTGACGTTTAAAAATGCTTCACAACTCTTCCATTGTTCTCGGAATTCCGCTGACTTTTAAAAATGCTTCAGAACTCTTCCATTGTTCTCGGAATTCTGCTGACGTTTAATAATGCTTCGCAACTCTTTCATTGTTCTCGGAATTCCACTGACGTTTGAAAATGCTTCGGAACTCATCCATTGTTCTCGGAATTCCGTTGAAGTTTAAAAATGCTTCGAAACTCTTCCATTGTTCTCGGAATTCCGCTGACATATAAAAATGCTTCGGAAATCTTGCATTGTTCTCGGCATTCCGCTGACGTTTAGAAATGCTTCGGAACTCTTCCATTGCTCTCGGAATTCTGCTGAAGTTTAAAAATGCTTCAGAACTCTTACATTGTTCTCGGAATTCTGCTGATGTTTAAAAATGCTTCGGAACTCTTCCATTGTTCTCAGAATTCAGCTGAAGTTTAAAAATGCTTCGGAACTCTTCCATTGTTCTCGGAATTCTGCTGAAGTTTAAAAATGCTACGCAACTCTTCCATTGTTCTCAGAATTCCGCTGACGTTTAAAAATGCTTCGGAAATCTTCCATTGTTTTCAAAATTCCGCTGACGTTTAAAAATGCTTCAGAACTCTTCCATTGTTCTCGGAATTCCGCTGACATTTAAAAATGCTTTGCAACTCTTCCATTGTTCTCGGAATTCCGCTGAAGTTTACAAATGCTTCGGAACTCTTCCATTGTTCTCAGAATTCTGCTGACGTTTAAAAATGCTTCGGAAGTCTTCCATTGTTCTCGAAATTCTGCTGAAGTTTAAAAATGCTTCGGAACTCTTCCATTGTTCTCGGAATTCTGCTGACGTTTAAAAATGCTTCGGAACTCTTCCATTCTTCTCAGAATTCAGCTGAAGTTTAAAAATGCTTCGGAACTCTTCCATTGTTCTCGGAATTCTGCTGAAGTTTAAAAATGCTACGTAACTCTTCCATTGTTCTCAGAATTCCGCTGACGTTTAAAAATGCTTTGGAAATCTTCCATTGTTTTCAAAATTCCGCTGACGTTTAAAAATGCTTCAGAACTCTTCCATTGTTCTCGGAATTCCGCTGACGGTTAAAAATGCTTCGGAACTCTTCCATTGTTCTCGGAATTCCGTTGAAGTTTAAAAATGCTTCGAAACTCTTCCATTGTTCTCGGAATTCTGCTGAAGTTTAAAAATGCTTCAGAACTCTTCCATTGTTCTCGGAATTCCGATGACGTTTAATAATGCTTCGCAACTCTTTCATTGTTCTCGGAATTCTGCTGAAGTTTAAAAATGCTTCGGAACTCTTCCATTGTTCTCGGAATTCCGCTGACATATAAAAATGCTTTGAAAATCTTGCATTGTTCTCGGCATTCCGCTGACGTTTAAAAATGCTTCGGAACTCTTCAATTGTTCTCGGAATTCTGCTGACATTTAAAAATGCTTCGGAACTCTTCAATTGTTCTCGGAATTCTGCTGAAGTTTAAAAATGCTTCGGAACTCTTCCATTGTTCTCAGAATTCTGCAGAAGTTTAAAAATGTTTTGGAACTCTTCCATTGTTCTCAGAATTCCGCTGACGTTTAAAAATGCTTCGGAAATCTTCCATTGTTTTCAAAATTCCGCTGACATATAAAAATGCTTCGGAAATCTTGCATTGTTCTCGGCATTCCGCTGACGTTTAAAAATGCTTCAGAATTCTTCAATTGTTCTCGGAATTCTGCTGAACTTTTAAAATGCTTTGGAACTCTTCCATTGCTCTCGGAATTCTGCTGAAGTTTAAAAATGCTTCGGAACTCTTCCATTGTTCTCGGAATTCTGCTGAAGTTTAAAAATGCTTTGGAACTCTTCCATTGTTCTCGGAATTCCGTTGAAGTTTAAAAATGCTTCGAAACTCTTCCATTGTTCTCGGAATTCTGCTGAAGTTTAAAAATGCTTCGGAACTCTTCCATTGTTCTCAGAATTCCGCTAACGTTTAAAAATGCTTCGGAAATCTTCCATTGTTTTCAAAATTCCGCTGACGCCTAAAAATGCTTCAGAACTCTTCCATTGTTCTCGGAATTCCGCTGACGTTTAATAATGCTTCGCAACTCTTTCATTGTACTCGGAATTCCGCTAACGTTTAAAAATGCTTCGGAACTCTTCCATTGTTCTCGGAATTCCGTTGAAGTTTAAAAATGCTTCGAAACTCTTCCATTGTTCTGGGAATTCTGCTGAAGTTTAAAAATGCTTCAGAACTCTTCCATTGTTCTCGGAATTCCGCTGACGTTTAATAATCCTTCGCAACTCTTTCATTGTTCTCGGAATTCCGCTGATGTTTAAAAATGCTTCGGAACTCTTCCATTGTTCTCAGAATTCTGTTGAAGTTTAAAAATGCTTCTAAACTCTTCCATTGTTCTCGGAATTCCGCTGACATATAAAAATGCTTCTGGAATCTTGCACTGTTCTCGGCATTCCGCTGACGTTTAAAAATGCTTCGGAACTCTTCAATTGTTCTCGGAATTCTGCTGAACTTTTAAAATGCTTTGGAACTCTTCCATTGCTCTCGCAATTCTGCTGACATTTAAAAATGCTTCGGAACTCTTCCATTGTTCTCGGAATTCTGCTGACGTTTAAAAATGCTTCGGAACTCTTCCATTGTTCTCGGAATTCCGCTGACGTTTAAAAATGCTTCACAACTCTTCCATTGTTCTCGGAATTCCGCTGACTTTTAAAAATACTTCGAAACTCTTCCATTGTTCTCCAAATTCCGCTGAAGTTTAAAAATGCTTCGGAACCCTTCCATTGTTCTCGGAATTCTGCTGAAGTTTAAAAATGCTTCGGAACTCTTCCATTGTTCTCAGAATTCTGCTGACGTTTAAAAATGCTTCGGAACTCTTCCATTGTTCTCGGAATTCCGCTGACGTTTAAAAATGCTTCACAACTCTTCCATTGTTCTCGGAATTCCGCTGACGTTTAAAAATGCTTCACAACTCTTCCATTGTTCTCGGAATTCCGCTGACTTTTAAAAATGCTTCAGAACTCTTCCATTGTTCTCGGAATTCCGATGACGTTTAATAATGCTTCGCAACTCTTTCATTGTTCTCGGAATTCTGCTGAAGTTTAAAAATGCTTCGGAACTCTTCCATTGTTCTCGGAATTCCGCTGACATATAAAAATGCTTTGAAAATCTTGCATTGTTCTCGGCATTCCGCTGACGTTTAAAAATGCTTCGGAACTCTTCAATTGTTCTCGGAATTCTGCTGACATTTAAAAATGCTTCGGAACTCTTCAATTGTTCTCGGAATTCTGCTGAAGTTTAAAAATGCTTCGGAACTCTTCCATTGTTCTCAGAATTCTGCAGAAGTTTAAAAATGTTTTGGAACTCTTCCATTGTTCTCAGAATTCCGCTGACGTTTAAAAATGCTTCGGAAATCTTGCATTGTTCTCGGCATTCCGCTGACGTTTAAAAATGCTTCAGAATTCTTCAATTGTTCTCGGAATTCTGCTGAACTTTTAAAATGCTTTGGAACTCTTCCATTGCTCTCGGAATTCTGCTGAAGTTTAAAAATGCTTCGGAACTCTTCCATTGTTCTCGGAATTCTGCTGAAGTTTAAAAATGCTTTGGAACTCTTCCATTGTTCTCGGAATTCCGTTGAAGTTTAAAAATGCTTCGAAACTCTTCCATTGTTCTCGGAATTCTGCTGAAGTTTAAAAATGCTTCGGAACTCTTCCATTGTTCTCAGAATTCCGCTAACGTTTAAAAATGCTTCGGAAATCTTCCATTGTTTTCAAAATTCCGCTGACGCCTAAAAATGCTTCAGAACTCTTCCATTGTTCTCGGAATTCCGCTGACGTTTAATAATGCTTCGCAACTCTTTCATTGTACTCGGAATTCCGCTAACGTTTAAAAATGCTTCGGAACTCTTCCATTGTTCTCGGAATTCCGTTGAAGTTTAAAAATGCTTCGAAACTCTTCCATTGTTCTGGGAATTCTGCTGAAGTTTAAAAATGTTTCAGAACTCTTCCATTGTTCTCGGAATTCCGCTGACGTTTAATAATCCTTCGCAACTCTTTCATTGTTCTCGGAATTCCGCTGATGTTTAAAAATGCTTCGGAACTCTTCCATTGTTCTCAGAATTCTGTTGAAGTTTAAAAATGCTTCTAAACTCTTCCATTGTTCTCGGAATTCCGCTGACATATAAAAATGCTTCTGGAATCTTGCACTGTTCTCGGCATTCCGCTGACGTTTAAAAATGCTTCGGAACTCTTCCATTGCTCTCGGAATTCTGCTGAAGTTTAAAAATGCTTCAGAACTCTTACATTGTTCTCGGAATTCTGCTGATGTTTAAAAATGATACGTAACTCTTCCATTGTTCTCAGAATTCCGCTGACGTTTAAAAATGCTTCGGAAATCTTCCATTGTTTTCAAAATTCCGCTGACGTTTAAAAATGCTTCAGAACTCTTCCATTGTTCTCGGAATTCCGCTGACATTTAAAAATGCTTTGGAACTCTTCCATTGTTCTCGGAATTCTGCTGAAGTTTAAAAATGCTTCAGAACTCTTACATTGTTCTCGGAATTCCGCTGACTTTTAAAAATACTTCGAAACTCTTCCATTGTTCTCCAAATTCCGCTGAAGTTTAAAAATGCTTCGGAACCCTTCCATTGTTCTCGGAATTCTGCTGAAGTTTAAAAATGCTTCGGAACTCTTCCATTGTTCTCAGAATTCTGCTGACGTTTAAAAATGCTTCGGAACTCTTCCATTGTTCTCGGAATTCCGCTGAAGTTTAAAAATGCTTCGGACCTCTTCCATTGTTCTAGGAATTCTGCTGAAGTCTAAAAATTCATCTGAACTCTTCCATTATTCTCAGAATTCGTGTGAATTTTAAAAATGCTTCGGAACTCTTCTATTGTTCTCGGAATTCCGCTGAAGTTTAAAAATGCTTCGGACCTCTTCCATTGTTCTAGGAATTCTGCTGAAGTCTAAAAATTCATCTGAACTCTTCCATTATTCTCGGAATTCGTGTGAATTTTAAAAATGCTTCAGAACTCTTCCATTGTTTTCGGAATTCTGCTGAAGTTTAAAAATGCTTCGGAACTCTTCCATTGTTCTCTGAATTCCACTGACGTTTAAAAATGCTTCGGAAATCTTCCATTGTTCTCGGAATTCCGCTGACGTTTAATAATGCTTCGCAACTTTTTCATTGTTCTCGGAATTCCGCTGACGGTTAAAAATGCTTCGGAACTCTTCCATTGTTCTCGGAATTCCGTTGAAGTTTAAAAATGCTTCGAAACTCTTCCATTGTTCTCGGAATTCTGCTGAAGTTTAAAAATGCTTCAGAACTCTTCCATTGTTCTCGGAATTCCGATGACGTTTAATAATGCTTCGCAACTCTTTCATTGTTCTCGGAATTCTGCTGAAGTTTAAAAATGCTTCGGAACTCTTCCATTGTTCTCGGAATTCCGCTGACATATAAAAATGCTTTGAAAATCTTGCATTGTTCTCGGCATTCCGCTGACGTTTAAAAATGCTTCGGAACTCTTCAATTGTTCTCGGAATTCTGTTGAACTTTTAAAATGCTTTGGAACTCTTCCATTGCTCTCGGAATTCTGCTGAAGTTTAAAAATGCTTCAGAACTCTTACATTGTTCTCGGAATTCCGCTGACGTTTAATAATGCTTCGCAACTCTTTCATTGTTCTCGGAAGTACGCTGATGTTTAAAAATGCCTCGGAACTCTTCAATTGTTCTCGGAATTCTGCTGACATTTAAAAATGCTTCGGAACTCTTCAACTGTTCTCGGAATTCTGCTGAAGTTTAAAAATGCTTCGGAACTCTTCCATTGTTCTCGGAATTCTGCAGAAGTTTAAAAATGTTTTGGAACTCTTCCATTGTTCTCAGAATTCCGCTGACGTTTAAAAATGCTTCGGAAATCTTCCATTGTTTTCAAAATTCTGCTGACATATAAAAATGCTTCGGAAATCTTGCATTGTTCTCGGAATTCTGCTGAAGTTTAAAAATGCTTCGGAACTCTTCCATTGTTCTCAGAATTCCGCTAACGTTTAAAAATGCTTCGGAAATCTTCCATTGTTTTCAAAATTCCGCTGACGCTTAAAAATGCTTCAGAACTCTTCCATTGTTCTCGGAATTCCGCTGACGTTTAATAATGCTTTGCAACTCTTTCATTGTACTCGGAATTCTGCTGAAGTTTAAAAATGCTTCAGAACTCTTCCATTGTTCTCGGAATTCCGCTGACGTCTAATAATCCTTCGCAACTCTTTCATTGTTCTCGGAATTCCGCTGATGTTTAAAAATGCTTCAGAGCTCTTCCATTGTTCTCAGAATTCTGTTGAAGTTTAAAAATGCTTCTAAACTCCTCCATTGTTCTCGGAATTCTGCTGAAGTTTAAAAATGCTTCGGAACTCTTCCATTGTTCTCGGAATTCCGCTGACATATAAAAATGCTTCTGGAATATTGCACTGTTCTCGGCATTCCGCTGACGTTTAAAAATGCTTCGGAACTCTTCAATTGTTCTCGGAATTCTGCTGAACTTTTAAAATGCTTTGGAACTCTTCCATTGTTCTCGGAATTCCGCTGACTTTTAAAAATGCTTCACAACTCTTCCATTGTTCTCGGAATTCCGCTGACTTTTAAAAATACTTCGAAACTCTTCCATTGTTCTCCAAATTCCGCTGAAGTTTAAAAATGCTTCGGAACCCTTCCATTGTTCTCGGAATTCTGCTGAAGTTTAAAAATGCTTCGGAACTCTTCCATTGTTCTCAGAATTCTGCTGACGTTTAAAAATGCTTCGGAACTCTTCCATTGTTCTCGGAATTCCGCTGAAGTTTAAAAATGCTTCGGACCTCTTCCATTGTTCTAGGAATTCTGCTGAAGTCTAAAAATTCATCTGAACTCTTCCATTATTCTCGGAATTCGTGTGAATTTTAAAAATGCTTCGGAACTCTTCTATTGTTCTCGGAATTCCGCTGAAGTTTAAAAATGCTTAAAATCTCTTACATTGTTCTCGGAATTCCGCTGAAGTTTAAAAATGCTTCGGAACTCTTCCATTGTTCTCGGAATTCTGCTGAAGTTTAAAAATGCTTCAGAACTCTTCCATTGTTCTCAGAATTCCGCTGACGTTTAAAAATGCTTCGGAAATCTTCCTTTGTTTTCAAAATTCCGCTGACGTTTAAAAATGCTTCAGAACTATTCCATTGTTCTCAGAATTCTGCTGACGTTTAAAAATGCTTCGGAACTCTTCCATTGTTCTCGGAATTCCGCTGACGTTTAAAAATGCTTCACAACTCTTCCATTGTTCTCGGAATTCCGCTGACGTTTAAAAATGCTTCACAACTCTTCCATTGTTCTCGGAATTCCGCTGACTTTTAAAAATGCTTCAGAACTCTTCCATTGTTCTCGGAATTCTGCTGACGTTTAATAATGCTTCGCAACTCTTTCATTGTTCTCGGAATTCCACTGACGTTTGAAAATGCTTCGGAACTCATCCATTGTTCTCGGAATTCCGTTGAAGTTTAAAAATGCTTCGAAACTCTTCCATTGTTCTCGGAATTCCGCTGACATATAAAAATGCTTCGGAAATCTTGCATTGTTCTCGGCATTCCGCTGACGTTTAGAAATGCTTCGGAACTCTTCCATTGCTCTCGGAATTCTGCTGAAGTTTAAAAATGCTTCAGAACTCTTACATTGTTCTCGGAATTCTGCTGATGTTTAAAAATGCTTCGGAACTCTTCCATTGTTCTCAGAATTCAGCTGAAGTTTAAAAATGCTTCGGAACTCTTCCATTGTTCTCGGAATTCTGCTGAAGTTTAAAAATGCTACGCAACTCTTCCATTGTTCTCAGAATTCCGCTGACGTTTAAAAATGCTTCGGAAATCTTCCATTGTTTTCAAAATTCCGCTGACGTTTAAAAATGCTTCAGAACTCTTCCATTGTTCTCGGAATTCCGCTGACATTTAAAAATGCTTTGCAACTCTTCCATTGTTCTCGGAATTCCGCTGAAGTTTACAAATGCTTCGGAACTCTTCCATTGTTCTCAGAATTCTGCTGACGTTTAAAAATGCTTCGGAAGTCTTCCATTGTTCTCGAAATTCTGCTGAAGTTTAAAAATGCTTCGGAACTCTTCCATTGTTCTCGGAATTCTGCTGACGTTTAAAAATGCTTCGGAACTCTTCCATTCTTCTCAGAATTCAGCTGAAGTTTAAAAATGCTTCGGAACTCTTCCATTGTTCTCGGAATTCTGCTGAAGTTTAAAAATGCTACGTAACTCTTCCATTGTTCTCAGAATTCCGCTGACGTTTAAAAATGCTTTGGAAATCTTCCATTGTTTTCAAAATTCCGCTGACGTTTAAAAATGCTTCAGAACTCTTCCATTGTTCTCGGAATTCCGCTGACGGTTAAAAATGCTTCGGAACTCTTCCATTGTTCTCGGAATTCCGTTGAAGTTTAAAAATGCTTCGAAACTCTTCCATTGTTCTCGGAATTCTGCTGAAGTTTAAAAATGCTTCAGAACTCTTCCATTGTTCTCGGAATTCCGATGACGTTTAATAATGCTTCGCAACTCTTTCATTGTTCTCGGAATTCTGCTGAAGTTTAAAAATGCTTCGGAACTCTTCCATTGTTCTCGGAATTCCGCTGACATATAAAAATGCTTTGAAAATCTTGCATTGTTCTCGGCATTCCGCTGACGTTTAAAAATGCTTCGGAACTCTTCAATTGTTCTCGGAATTCTGCTGACATTTAAAAATGCTTCGGAACTCTTCAATTGTTCTCGGAATTCTGCTGAAGTTTAAAAATGCTTCGGAACTCTTCCATTGTTCTCAGAATTCTGCAGAAGTTTAAAAATGTTTTGGAACTCTTCCATTGTTCTCAGAATTCCGCTGACGTTTAAAAATGCTTCGGAAATCTTCCATTGTTTTCAAAATTCCGCTGACATATAAAAATGCTTCGGAAATCTTGCATTGTTCTCGGCATTCCGCTGACGTTTAAAAATGCTTCAGAATTCTTCAATTGTTCTCGGAATTCTGCTGAACTTTTAAAATGCTTTGGAACTCTTCCATTGCTCTCGGAATTCTGCTGAAGTTTAAAAATGCTTCGGAACTCTTCCATTGTTCTCGGAATTCTGCTGAAGTTTAAAAATGCTTTGGAACTCTTCCATTGTTCTCGGAATTCCGTTGAAGTTTAAAAATGCTTCGAAACTCTTCCATTGTTCTCGGAATTCTGCTGAAGTTTAAAAATGCTTCGGAACTCTTCCATTGTTCTCAGAATTCCGCTAACGTTTAAAAATGCTTCGGAAATCTTCCATTGTTTTCAAAATTCCGCTGACGCCTAAAAATGCTTCAGAACTCTTCCATTGTTCTCGGAATTCCGCTGACGTTTAATAATGCTTCGCAACTCTTTCATTGTACTCGGAATTCCGCTAACGTTTAAAAATGCTTCGGAACTCTTCCATTGTTCTCGGAATTCCGTTGAAGTTTAAAAATGCTTCGAAACTCTTCCATTGTTCTGGGAATTCTGCTGAAGTTTAAAAATGCTTCAGAACTCTTCCATTGTTCTCGGAATTCCGCTGACGTTTAATAATCCTTCGCAACTCTTTCATTGTTCTCGGAATTCCGCTGATGTTTAAAAATGCTTCGGAACTCTTCCATTGTTCTCAGAATTCTGTTGAAGTTTAAAAATGCTTCTAAACTCTTCCATTGTTCTCGGAATTCCGCTGACATATAAAAATGCTTCTGGAATCTTGCACTGTTCTCGGCATTCCGCTGACGTTTAAAAATGCTTCGGAACTCTTCAATTGTTCTCGGAATTCTGCTGAACTTTTAAAATGCTTTGGAACTCTTCCATTGCTCTCGCAATTCTGCTGACATTTAAAAATGCTTCGGAACTCTTCCATTGTTCTCGGAATTCTGCTGACGTTTAAAAATGCTTCGGAACTCTTCCATTGTTCTCGGAATTCCGCTGACGTTTAAAAATGCTTCACAACTCTTCCATTGTTCTCGGAATTCCGCTGACTTTTAAAAATACTTCGAAACTCTTCCATTGTTCTCCAAATTCCGCTGAAGTTTAAAAATGCTTCGGAACCCTTCCATTGTTCTCGGAATTCTGCTGAAGTTTAAAAATGCTTCGGAACTCTTCCATTGTTCTCAGAATTCTGCTGACGTTTAAAAATGCTTCGGAACTCTTCCATTGTTCTCGGAATTCCGCTGACGTTTAAAAATGCTTCACAACTCTTCCATTGTTCTCGGAATTCCGCTGACGTTTAAAAATGCTTCACAACTCTTCCATTGTTCTCGGAATTCCGCTGACTTTTAAAAATGCTTCAGAACTCTTCCATTGTTCTCGGAATTCCGATGACGTTTAATAATGCTTCGCAACTCTTTCATTGTTCTCGGAATTCTGCTGAAGTTTAAAAATGCTTCGGAACTCTTCCATTGTTCTCGGAATTCCGCTGA
This sequence comes from Phyllobates terribilis, assembly GCF_046119375.1. Lineage (NCBI taxonomy): Eukaryota > Metazoa > Chordata > Amphibia > Anura > Dendrobatidae > Phyllobates > Phyllobates terribilis. The sequence continues at coordinate 19,904,123 of NW_027362782.1, forward strand.
CATATAAAAATGCTTTGAAAATCTTGCATTGTTCTCGGCATTCCGCTGACGTTTAAAAATGCTTCGGAACTCTTCAATTGTTCTCGGAATTCTGCTGACATTTAAAAATGCTTCGGAACTCTTCAATTGTTCTCGGAATTCTGCTGAAGTTTAAAAATGCTTCGGAACTCTTCCATTGTTCTCAGAATTCTGCAGAAGTTTAAAAATGTTTTGGAACTCTTCCATTGTTCTCAGAATTCCGCTGACGTTTAAAAATGCTTCGGAAATCTTGCATTGTTCTCGGCATTCCGCTGACGTTTAAAAATGCTTCAGAATTCTTCAATTGTTCTCGGAATTCTGCTGAACTTTTAAAATGCTTTGGAACTCTTCCATTGCTCTCGGAATTCTGCTGAAGTTTAAAAATGCTTCGGAACTCTTCCATTGTTCTCGGAATTCTGCTGAAGTTTAAAAATGCTTTGGAACTCTTCCATTGTTCTCGGAATTCCGTTGAAGTTTAAAAATGCTTCGAAACTCTTCCATTGTTCTCGGAATTCTGCTGAAGTTTAAAAATGCTTCGGAACTCTTCCATTGTTCTCAGAATTCCGCTAACGTTTAAAAATGCTTCGGAAATCTTCCATTGTTTTCAAAATTCCGCTGACGCCTAAAAATGCTTCAGAACTCTTCCATTGTTCTCGGAATTCCGCTGACGTTTAATAATGCTTCGCAACTCTTTCATTGTACTCGGAATTCCGCTAACGTTTAAAAATGCTTCGGAACTCTTCCATTGTTCTCGGAATTCCGTTGAAGTTTAAAAATGCTTCGAAACTCTTCCATTGTTCTGGGAATTCTGCTGAAGTTTAAAAATGTTTCAGAACTCTTCCATTGTTCTCGGAATTCCGCTGACGTTTAATAATCCTTCGCAACTCTTTCATTGTTCTCGGAATTCCGCTGATGTTTAAAAATGCTTCGGAACTCTTCCATTGTTCTCAGAATTCTGTTGAAGTTTAAAAATGCTTCTAAACTCTTCCATTGTTCTCGGAATTCCGCTGACATATAAAAATGCTTCTGGAATCTTGCACTGTTCTCGGCATTCCGCTGACGTTTAAAAATGCTTCGGAACTCTTCAATTGTTCTCGGAATTCTGCTGAACTTTTAAAATGCTTTGGAACTCTTCCATTGCTCTCGCAATTCTGCTGACATTTAAAAATGCTTCGGAACTCTTCCATTGTTCTCGGAATTCTGCTGACGTTTAAAAATGCTTCGGAACTCTTCCATTGTTCTCGGAATTCCGCTGACGTTTAAAAATGCTTCACAACTCTTCCATTGTTCTCGGAATTCCGCTGACTTTTAAAAATACTTCAAAACTCTTCCATTGTTCTCCAAATTCCGCTGAAGTTTAAAAATGCTTCGGAACCCTTCCATTGTTCTCGGAATTCTGCTGAAGTTTAAAAATGCTTCGGAACTCTTCCATTGTGCTCAGAATTCTGCTGACGTTTAAAAATGCTTCGGAACTCTTCCATTGTTCTCGGAATTCCGCTGACGTTTAAAAATGCTTCACAACTCTTCCATTGTTCTCGGAATTCCGCTGACGTTTAAAAATGCTTCACAACTCTTCCATTGTTCTCGGAATTCCGCTGACTTTTAAAAATGCTTCAGAACTCTTCCATTGTTCTCGGAATTCTGCTGACGTTTAATAATGCTTCGCAACTCTTTCATTGTTCTCGGAATTCCACTGACGTTTAAAAATGCTTTGGAACTCATCCATTGTTCTCGGAATTCCGTTGAAGTTTAAAAATGCTTCGAAACTCTTCCATTGTTCTCGGAATTCCGCTGACATATAAAAATGCTTCGGAAATCTTGCATTGTTCTCGGCATTCCGCTGACGTTTAAAAATGCTTCGGAACTCTTCCATTGCTCTCGGAATTCTGCTGAAGTTTAAAAATGCTTCAGAACTCTTACATTGTTCTCGGAATTCTGCTGATGTTTAAAAATGCTTCGGAACTCTTCCATTGTTCTCAGAATTCAGCTGAAGTTTAAAAATGCTTCGGAACTCTTCCATTGTTCTCGGAATTCTGCTGAAGTATAAAAATGCTACGTAACTCTTCCATTGTTCTCAGAATTCCACTGACGTTTAAAAATGCTTCGGAAATCTTCCATTATTTTCAAAATTCCGCTGACGTTTAAAAATGCTTCAGAACTCTTCCATTGTTCTCGGAATTCCGCTGACGTTTAAAAATGCTTCGGAAGTCTTCCATTGTTCTCGAAATTCTGCTGAAGTTTAAAATATGCTTCGGAACTCTTCCATTGTTCTCGGAATTCTGCTGACGTTTAAAAATGCTTCGGAACTCTTCCATTGTTCTCGGAATTCCGCTGACATATAAAAATGCTTCTGGAATCTTGCACTGTTCTCGGCATTCCGCTGACGTTTAAAAATGCTTCGGAACTCTTCAATTGTTCTCGGAATTCTGCTGAACTTTTAAAATGCTTTGGAACTCTTCCATTGCTCTCGCAATTCTGCTGACGTTTAAAAATGCTTCGGAACTCTTCCATTGTTCTCGGAATTCTGCTGACGTTTAAAAATGCTTCGGAACTCTTCCATTGTTCTCGGAATTCCGCTGAAGTTTAAAAATGCTTCGGACCTCTTCCATTGTTCTAGGAATTCTGCTGAAGTCTAAAAATTCATTTGAACTCTTCCATTATTCTCGGAATTCGTGTGAATTTTAAAAATGCTTCGGAACTCTTCTATTGTTCTCGGAATTCCGCTGAAGTTTAAAAATGCTTAAAATCTCTTACATTGTTCTCGGAATTCCGCTGAAGTTTAAAAATGCTTCGGAACTCTTCCATTGTTCTCGGAATTCCGCTGACTTTTAAAAATGCTTCGGAAATCTTGCATTGTTCTCGGCATTCCGCTGACGTTTAAAAATGCTTCGGAACTCTTCCATTGCTCTCGGAATTCTGCTGAAGTTTAAAAATGCTTCAGAACTCTTACATTGTTCTCGGAATTCTGCTGATGTTTAAAAATGCTTCGGAACTCTTCCATTGTTCTCAGAATTCAGCTGAAGTTTAAAAATGCTTCGGAACTCTTCCATTGTTCTCGGAATTCTGCTGAAGTTTAAAAATGCTACGTAACTCTTCCATTGTTCTCAGAATTCCACTGACGTTTAAAAATGCTTCGGAAATCTTCCATTATTTTCAAAATTCCGCTGACGTTTAAAAATGCTTCAGAACTCTTCCATTGTTCTCGGAATTCCGCTGACGTTTAAAAATGCTTCGGAAGTCTTCCATTGTTCTCGAAATTCTGCTGAAGTTTAAAATATGCTTCGGAACTCTTCCATTGTTCTCGGAATTCTGCTGACGTTTAAAAATGCTTCGGAACTCTTCCATTGTTCTCGGAATTCCGCTGAAGTTTAAAAATGCTTCGGACCTCTTCCATTGTTCTAGGAATTCTGCTGAAGTCTAAAAATTCATTTGAACTCTTCCATTATTCTCGGAATTCGTGTGAATTTTAAAAATGCTTCGGAACTCTTCTATTGTTCTCGGAATTCCGCTGAAGTTTAAAAATGCTTAAAATCTCTTACATTGTTCTCGGAATTCCGCTGAAGTTTAAAAATGCTTCGGAACTCTTCCATTGTTCTCGGAATTCCGCTGACTTTTAAAAATGCTTCAGAACTCTTCCATTGTTCTCGGAATTCTGCTGACGTTTAATAATGTTTCGCAACTCTTTCATTGTTCTCGGAATTCCACTGACGTTTAAAAATGCTTTGGAACTCATCCATTGTTCTCGGAATTCCGCTGAAGTTTAAAAATGCTTCGAAACTCTTCCATTGTTCTCGGAATTCCGCTGACATATAAAAATGCTTCGGAAATCTTGCATTGTTCTCGGCATTCCGCTGACGTTTAAAAATGCTTCGGAACTCTTCCATTGCTCTCGGAATTCTGCTGAAGTTTAAAAATGCTTCAGAACTCTTACATTGTTCTCGGAATTCTGCTGATGTTTAAAAATGATACGTAACTCTTCCATTGTTCTCAGAATTCCGCTGACGTTTAAAAATGCTTCGGAAATCTTCCATTGTTTTCAAAATTCCGCTGACGTTTAAAAATGCTTCAGAACTCTTCCAATGTTCTCGGAATTCCGCTGACATTTAAAAATGCTTTGGAACTCTTCCATTGTTCTCGGAATTCTGCTGAAGTTTAAAAATGCTTCAGAACTCTTACATTGTTCTCGGAATTCCGCTGACTTTTAAAAATACTTCGAAACTCTTCCATTGTTCTCCAAATTCCGCTGAAGTTTAAAAATGCTTCGGAACCCTTCCATTGTTCTCGGAATTCTGCTGAAGTTTAAAAATGCTTCGGAACTCTTCCATTGTTCTCAGAATTCTGCTGACGTTTAAAAATGCTTCGGAACTCTTCCATTGTTCTCGGAATTCCGCTGAAGTTTAAAAATGCTTCGGACCTCTTCCATTGTTCTAGGAATTCTGCTGAAGTCTAAAAATTCATCTGAACTCTTCCATTATTCTCGGAATTCGTGTGAATTTTAAAAATGCTTCGGAACTCTTCTATTGTTCTCGGAATTCCGCTGAAGTTTAAAAATGCTTCGGACCTCTTCCATTGTTCTAGGAATTCTGCTGAAGTCTAAAAATTCATCTGAACTCTTCCATTATTCTCGGAATTCGTGTGAATTTTAAAAATGCTTCAGAACTCTTCCATTGTTTTCGGAAATCTGCTGAAGTTTAAAAATGCTTCGGAACTCTTCCATTGTTCTCAGAATTCCACTGACGTTTAAAAATGCTTCGGAAATCTTCCATTGTTCTCGGAATTCCGCTGACGTTTAATAATGCTTCGCAACTTTTTCATTGTTCTCGGAATTCCGCTGACGGTTAAAAATGCTTCGGAACTCTTCCATTGTTCTCGGAATTCCGTTGAAGTTTAAAAATGCTTCGAAACTCTTCCATTGTTCTCGGAATTCTGCTGAAGTTTAAAAATGCTTCAGAACTCTTCCATTGTTCTCGGAATTCCGATGACGTTTAATAATGCTTCGCAACTCTTTCATTGTTCTCGGAATTCTGCTGAAGTTTAAAAATGCTTCGGAACTCTTCCATTGTTCTCGGAATTCCGCTGACATATAAAAATGCTTTGAAAATCTTGCATTGTTCTCGGCATTCCGCTGACGTTTAAAAATGCTTCGGAACTCTTCAATTGTTCTCGGAATTCTGTTGAACTTTTAAAATGCTTTGGAACTCTTCCATTGCTCTCGGAATTCTGCTGAAGTTTAAAAATGCTTCAGAACTCTTACATTGTTCTCGGAATTCCGCTGACGTTTAATAATGCTTCGCAACTCTTTCATTGTTCTCGGAAGTCCGCTGATGTTTAAAAATGCCTCGGAACTCTTCAATTGTTCTCGGAATTCTGCTGACATTTAAAAATGCTTCGGAACTCTTCAATTGTTCTCGGAATTCTGCTGAAGTTTAAAAATGCTTCGGAACTCTTCCATTGTTCTCGGAATTCTGCAGAAGTTTAAAAATGTTTTGGAACTCTTCCATTGTTCTCAGAATTCCGCTGACGTTTAAAAATGCTTCGGAAATCTTCCATTGTTTTCAAAATTCTGCTGACATATAAAAATGCTTCGGAAATCTTGCATTGTTCTCGGCATTCCGCTGACGTTTAAAAATGCTTCAGAATTCTTCAATTGTTCTCGGAATTCTGCTGAACTTTTAAAATGCTTTGGAACTCTTCCATTGCTCTCGGAATTCTGCTGAAGTTTAAAAATGCTTCGGAACTCTTCCATTGTTCTCGGAATTCTGCTGAAGTTTAAAAATGCTTTGGAACTCTTCCATTGTTCTCGGAATTCCGTTGAAGTTTAAAAATGCTTCGAAACTCTTCCATTGTTCTCGGAATTCTGCTGAAGTTTAAAATTGCTTCGGAACTCTTCCATTGTTCTCAGAATTCCGCTAACGTTTAAAAATGCTTCGGAAATCTTCCATTGTTTTCAAAATTCCGCTGACGCTTAAAAATGCTTCAGAACTCTTCCATTGTTCTCGGAATTCCGCTGACGTTTAATAATCCTTCGCAACTCTTTCATTGTTCTCGGAATTCCGCTGATGTTTAAAAATGCTTCGGAACTCTTCCATTGTTCTCAGAATTCTGTTGAAGTTTAAAAATGCTTCTAAACTCTTCCATTGTTCTCGGAATTCCGCTGACATATAAAAATGCTTCTGGAATCTTGCACTGTTCTCGGCATTCCGCTGACGTTTAAAAATGCTTCGGAACTCTTCAATTGTTCTCGGAATTCTGCTGAACTTTTAAAATGCTTTGGAACTCTTCCATTGCTCTCGCAATTCTGCTGACGTTTAAAAATGCTTCGGAACTCTTCCATTGTTCTCGGAATTCTGCTGACGTTTAAAAATGCTTCGGAACTCTTCCATTGTTCTCGGAATTCCGCTGACGTTTAAAAATGCTTCACAACTCTTCCATTGTTCTCGGAATTCCGCTGACTTTTAAAAATACTTCGAAACTCTTCCATTGTTCTCCAAATTCCGCTGAAGTTTAAAAATGCTTCGGAACCCTTCCATTGTTCTCGGAATTCTGCTGAAGTTTAAAAATGCTTCGGAACTCTTCCATTGTTCTCAGAATTCTGCTGACGTTTAAAAATGCTTCGGAACTCTTCCATTGTCTCGGAATTCCGCTGAAGTTTAAAAATGCTTCGGACCTCTTCCATTGTTCTAGGAATTCTGCTGAAGTCTAAAAATTCATCTGAACTCTTCCATTATTCTCGGAATTCGTGTGAATTTTAAAAATGCTTTGGAACTCTTCTATTGTTCTCGGAATTCCGCTGAAGTTTAAAAATGCTTAAAATCTCTTACATTGTTCTCGGAATTCCGCTGAAGTTTAAAATCGCTTCGGAACTCTTCCATTGTTCTCGGAATTCTGCTGAAGTTTAAAAATGCTTCAAAACTCTTCCATTGTTCTCAGAATTCCGCTGACGTTTAAAAATGCTTCGGAAATCTTCCTTTGTTTTCAAAATTCCGCTGACGTTTAAAAATGCTTCAGAACTATTCCATTGTTCTCAGAATTCTGCTGACGTTTAAAAATGCTTCGGAACTCTTCCATTGTTCTCGGAATTCCGCTGCCGTTTAAAAATGCTTCACAACTCTTCCATTGTTCTCGGAATTCTGCTGAAGTTTAAAAATGCTTCAGAACTCTTACATTGTTCTCGGAATTCTGCTGATGTTTAAAAATGCTTCGGAACTCTTCCATTGTTCTCAGAATTCAGCTGAAGTTTAAAAATGCTTCGGAACTCTTCCATTGTTCTCGGAATTCTGCTGAAGTTTAAAAATGCTACGTAACTCTTCCATTGTTCTCAGAATTCCGCTGACGTTTAAAAATGCTTCGGAAATCTTCCATTGTTTTCAAAATTCCGCTGACGTTTAAAAATGCTTCAGAACTCTTCCATTGTTCTCGGAATTCCGCTGACGTTTAAAAATGCTTCGGAAGTCTTCCTTTGTTCTCGAAATTCTGCTGAAGTTTAAAAATGCTTCGGAACTCTTCCATTGTTCTCGGAATTCTGCTGACGTTTAAAAATGCTTCGGAACTCTTCCATTGTTCTCGGAATTCCGCTGACGTTTAAAAATGCTTCACAACTCTTCCATTGTTCTCGGAATTCCGCTGACTTTTAAAAATACTTCGAAACTCTTCCATTGTTCTCCAAATTCCGCTGAAGTTTAAAAATGCTTCGGAACCCTTCCATTGTTCTCGGAATTCTGCTGAAGTTTAAAAATGCTTCGGAACTCTTCCATTGTTCTCAGAATTCTGCTGACGTTTAAAAATGCTTCGGAACTCTTCCATTGTTCTCGGAATTCCGCTGAAGTTTAAAAATGCTTCGGACCTCTTCCATTGTTCTAGGAATTCTGCTGAAGTCTAAAAATTCATCTGAACTCTTCCATTATTCTCGTAATTCGTGTGAATTTTAAAAATGCTTTGGAACTCTTCTATTGTTCTCGGAATTCCGCTGAAGTTTAAAAATGCTTAAAATCTCTTACATTGTTCTCGGAATTCCGCTGAAGTTTAAAATCGCTTCGGAACTCTTCCATTGTTCTCGGAATTCTGCTGAAGTTTAAAAATGCTTCAGAACTCTTCCATTGTTCTCAGAATTCCGCTGACGTTTAAAAATGCTTCGGAAATCTTCCTTTGTTTTCAAAATTCCGCTGACGTTTAAAAATGCTTCAGAACTATTCCATTGTTCTCAGAATTCTGCTGACGTTTAAAAATGCTTCGGAACTCTTCCATTGTTCTCGGAATTCCGCTGACGTTTAAAAATGCTTCACAACTCTTCCATTGTTCTCGGAATTCCGCTGACGTTTAAAAATGCTTCACAACTCTTCCATTGTTCTCGGAATTCCGCTGACTTTTAAAAATGCTTCAGAACTCTTCCATTGTTCTCGGAATTCTGCTGACGTTTAATAATGCTTCGCAACTCTTTCATTGTTCTCGGAATTCCACTGACGTTTAAAAATGCTTCGGAACTCTTCCATTGCTCTCGGAATTCTGCTGAAGTTTAAAAATGCTTCAGAACTCTTACATTGTTCTCGGAATTCTGCTGATGTTTAAAAATGCTTCGGAACTCTTCCATTGTTCTCAGAATTCAGCTGAAGTTTAAAAATGCTTCGGAACTCTTCCATTGTTCTCGGAATTCTGCTGAAGTTTAAAAATGATACGTAACTCTTCCATTGTTCTCAGAATTCCGCTGACGTTTAAAAATGCTTCGGAAATCTTCCATTGTTTTCAAAATTCCGCTGAAGTTTAAAAATGCTTAAAATCTCTTACATTGTTCTCGGAATTCAGCTGAAGTTTAAAATCGCTTCGGAACTCTTCCATTGTTCTCGGAATTCTGCTGAAGTTTAAAAATGCTTCAGAACTCTTCCATTGTTCTCAGAATTCCGCTGACGTTTAAAAATGCTTCGGAAATCTTCCTTTGTTTTCAAAATTTCCGCTGACGTTTAAAAATGCTTCAGAACTATTCCATTGTTCTCAGAATTCTGCTGAAGTTTAAAATATGCTTCGGAACTCTTCCATTGTTCTCGGAATTCTGCTGACGTTTAAAAATGCTTCGGAACTCTTCCATTGTTCTCGGAATTCCGCTGAAGTTTAAAAATGCTTCGGACCTCTTCCATTGTTCTAGGAATTCTGCTGAAGTCTAAAAATTCATTTGAACTCTTCCATTATTCTCGGAATTCGTGTGAATTTTAAAAATGCTTCGGAACTCTTCTATTGTTCTCGGAATTCCGCTGAAGTTTAAAAATGCTTAAAATCTCTTACATTGTTCTCGGAATTCCGCTGAAGTTTAAAAATGCTTCGGAACTCTTCCATTGTTCTCGGAATTCCGCTGACTTTTAAAAATGCTTCAGAACTCTTCCATTGTTCTCGGAATTCTGCTGATGTTTAATAATGTTTCGCAACTCTTTCATTGTTCTCGGAATTCCACTGACGTTTAAAAATGCTTTGGAACTCATCCATTGTTCTCGGAATTCCGTTGAAGTTTAAAAATGCTTCGAAACTCTTCCATTGTTCTCGGAATTCCGCTGACATATAAAAATGCTTCGGAAATCTTGCATTGTTCTCGGCATTCCGCTGACGTTTAAAAATGCTTCGGAACTCTTCCATTGCTCTCGGAATTCTGCTGAAGTTTAAAAATGCTTCAGAACTCTTACATTGTTCTCGGAATTCTGCTGATGTTTAAAAATGATACGTAACTCTTCCATTGTTCTCAGAATTCCGCTGACGTTTAAAAATGCTTCGGAAATCTTCCATTGTTTTCAAAATTCCGCTGACGTTTAAAAATGCTTCAGAACTCTTCCATTGTTCTCGGAATTCCGCTGACATTTAAAAATGCTTTGGAACTCTTCCATTGTTCTCGGAATTCTGCTGAAGTTTAAAAATGCTTCAGAACTCTTCCATTGTTCTCGGAATTCCGCTGACTTTTAAAAATACTTCAAAACTCTTCCATTGTTCTCCAAATTCCGCTGAAGTTTAAAAATGCTTCGGAACCCTTCCATTGTTCTCGGAATTCTGCTGAAGTTTAAAAATGCTTCGGAACTCTTCCATTGTTCTCAGAATTCTGCTGACGTTTAAAAATGCTTCGGAACTCTTCCATTGTTCTCAGAATTCCACTGACGTTTAAAAATGCTTCGGAAATCTTCCATTGTTCTCGGAATTCCGCTGACGTTTAATAATGCTTCGCAACTTTTTCATTGTTCTCGGAATTCCGCTGACGGTTAAAAATGCTTCGGAACTCTTCCATTGTTCTCGGAATTCCGTTGAAGTTTAAAAATGCTTCGAAACTCTTCCATTGTTCTCGGAATTCTGCTGAAGTTTAAAAATGCTTCAGAACTCTTCCATTGTTCTCGGAATTCCGATGACGTTTAATAATGCTTCGCAACTCTTTCATTGTTCTCGGAATTCTGCTGAAGTTTAAAAATGCTTCGGAACTCTTCCATTGTTCTCGGAATTCACCTGACATATAAAAATGCTTTGAAAATCTTGCATTGTTCTCGGCATTCCGCTGACGTTTAAAAATGCTTCGGAACTCTTCAATTGTTCTCGGAATTCTGTTGAACTTTTAAAATGCTTTGGAACTCTTCCATTGCTCTCGGAATTCTGCTGAAGTTTAAAAATGCTTCAGAACTCTTACATTGTTCTCGGAATTCCGCTGACGTTTAATAATGCTTCGCAACTCTTTCATTGTTCTCGGAAGTCCGCTGATGTTTAAAAATGCCTCGGAACTCTTCAATTGTTCTCGGAATTCTGCTGACATTTAAAAATGCTTCGGAAATCTTCAATTGTTCTCGGAATTCTGCTGAAGTTTAAAAATGCTTCGGAACTCTTCCATTGTTCTCGGAATTCTGCAGAAGTTTAAAAATGTTTTGGAACTCTTCCATTGTTCTCAGAATTCCGCTGACGTTTAAAAATGCTTCGGAAATCTTCCATTGTTTTCAAAATTCTGCTGACATATAAAAATGCTTCGGAAATCTTGCATTGTTCTCGGCATTCCGCTGACGTTTAAAAATGCTTCAGAATTCTTCAATTGTTCTCGGAATTCTGCTGAACTTTTAAAATGCTTTGGAACTCTTCCATTGCTCTCGGAATTCTGCTGAAGTTTAAAAATGCTTCGGAACTCTTCCATTGTTCTCGGAATTCTGCTGAAGTTTAAAAATGCTTTGGAACTCTTCCATTGTTCTCGGAATTCCGTTGAAGTTTAAAAATGCTTCGAAACTCTTCCATTGTTCTCGGAATTCTGCTGAAGTTTAAAATTGCTTCGGAACTCTTCCATTGTTCTCAGAATTCCGCTAACGTTTAAAAATGCTTCGGAAATCTTCCATTGTTTTCAAAATTCCGCTGACGCTTAAAAATGCTTCAGAACTCTTCCATTGTTCTCGGAATTCCGCTGACGTTTAATAATCCTTCGCAACTCTTTCATTGTTCTCGGAATTCCGCTGATGTTTAAAAATGCTTCGGAACTCTTCCATTGTTCTCAGAATTCTGTTGAAGTTTAAAAATGCTTCTAAACTCTTCCATTGTTCTCGGAATTCCGCTGACATATAAAAATGCTTCTGGAATCTTGCACTGTTCTCGGCATTCCGCTGACGTTTAAAAATGCTTCGGAACTCTTCAATTGTTCTCGGAATTCTGCTGAACTTTTAAAATGCTTTGGAACTCTTCCATTGCTCTCGCAATTCTGCTGACGTTTAAAAATGCTTCGGAACTCTTCCATTGTTCTCGGAATTCTGCTGACGTTTAAAAATGCTTCGGAACTCTTCCATTGTTCTCGGAATTCCGCTGACGTTTAAAAATGCTTCACAACTCTTCCATTGTTCTCGGAATTCCGCTGACTTTTAAAAATACTTCGAAACTCTTCCATTGTTCTCCAAATTCCGCTGAAGTTTAAAAATGCTTCGGAACCCTTCCATTGTTCTCGGAATTCTGCTGAAGTTTAAAAATGCTTCGGAACTCTTCCATTGTTCTCAGAATTCTGCTGACGTTTAAAAATGCTTCGGAACTCTTCCATTGTCTCGGAATTCCGCTGAAGTTTAAAAATGCTTCGGACCTCTTCCATTGTTCTAGGAATTCTGCTGAAGTCTAAAAATTCATCTGAATTCTTCCATTATTCTCGGAATTCGTGTGAATTTTAAAAATGCTTTGGAACTCTTCTATTGTTCTCGGAATTCCGCTGAAGTTTAAAAATGCTTAAAATCTCTTACATTGTTCTCGGAATTCCGCTGAAGTTTAAAATCGCTTCGGAACTCTTCCATTGTTCTCGGAATTCTGCTGAAGTTTAAAAATGCTTCAGAACTCTTCCATTGTTCTCAGAATTCCGCTGACGTTTAAAAATGCTTCGGAAATCTTCCTTTGTTTTCAAAATTCCGCTGACGTTTAAAAATGCTTCAGAACTATTCCATTGTTCTCAGAATTCTGCTGACGTTTAAAAATGCTTCGGAACTCTTCCATTGTTCTCGGAATTCCGCTGACGTTTAAAAATGCTTCACAACTCTTCCATTGTTCTCGGAATTCCGCTGACGTTTAAAAATGCTTCACAACTCTTCCATTGTTCTCGGAATTCCGCTGACTTTTAAAAATGCTTCAGAACTCTTCCATTGTTCTCGGAATTCTGCTGACGTTTAATAATGCTTCGCAACTCTTTTATTGTTCTCGGAATTCCACTGACGTTTAAAAATGCTTCTGAACTCATCCATTGTTCTCGGAATTCCGGTGAAGTTTAAAAATGCTTCGAAACTCTTCCATTGTTCTCGGAATTCCGCTGACATATAAAAATGCTTCGGAAATCTTGCATTGTTCTCGGCATTCCGCTGACGTTTAAAAATGCTTCGGAACTCTTCCATTGCTCTCGGAATTCTGCTGAAGTTTAAAAATGCTTCAGAACTCTTACATTGTTCTCGGAATTCTGCTGATGTTTAAAAATGCTTCGGAACTCTTCCATTGTTCTCAGAATTCAGCTGAAGTTTAAAAATGCTTCGGAACTCTTCCATTGTTCTCGGAATTCTGCTGAAGTTTAAAAATGCTACGTAACTCTTCCATTGTTCTCAGAATTCCGCTGACGTTTAAAAATGCTTCGGAAATCTTCCATTGTTTTCAAAATTCCGCTGACGTTTAAAAATGCTTCAGAACTCTTCCATTGTTCTCGGAATTCCGCTGACGTTTAAAAATGCTTCGGAAGTCTTCCATTGTTCTCGAAATTCTGCTGAAGTTTAAAAATGCTTCGGAACTCTTCCATTGTTCTCGGAATTCTGCTGACGTTTAAAAATGCTTCGGAACTCTTCCATTGTTCTCGGAATTCCGCTGAAGTTTAAAAATGCTTCGAAACTCTTCCATTGTTCTCGGAATTCCGCTGACATATAAAAATGCTTCGGAAATCTTGCATTGTTCTCGGCATTCCGCTGACGTTTAAAAATGCTTCGGAACTCTTCCATTGCTCTCGGAATTCTGCTGAAGTTTAAAAATGCTTCAGAACTCTTACATTGTTCTCGGAATTCTGCTGATGTTTAAAAATGCTTCGGAACTCTTCCATTGTTCTCAGAATTCAGCTGAAGTTTAAAAATGCTTCGGAACTCTTCCATTGTTCTCGGAATTCTGCTGAAGTTTAAAAATGATACGTAACTCTTCCATTGTTCTCAGAATTCCGCTGACGTTTAAAAATGCTTCGGAAATCTTCCATTGTTTTCAAAATTCCGCTGAAGTTTAAAAATGCTTAAAATCTCTTACATTGTTCTCGGAATTCAGCTGAAGTTTAAAATCGCTTCGGAACTCTTCCATTGTTCTCGGAATTCTGCTGAAGTTTAAAAATGCTTCAGAACTCTTCCATTGTTCTCAGAATTCCGCTGACGTTTAAAAATGCTTCGGAAATCTTCCTTTGTTTTCAAAATTTCCGCTGACTTTTAAAAATGCTTCAGAACTATTCCATTGTTCTCAGAATTCTGCTGAAGTTTAAAATATGCTTCGGAACTCTTCCATTGTTCTCGGAATTCTGCTGACGTTTAAAAATGCTTCGGAACTCTTCCATTGTTCTCGGAATTCCGCTGAAGTTTAAAAATGCTTCGGACCTCTTCCATTGTTCTAGGAATTCTGCTGAAGTCTAAAAATTCATTTGAACTCTTCCATTATTCTCGGAATTCGTGTGAATTTTAAAAATGCTTCGGAACTCTTCTATTGTTCTCGGAATTCCGCTGAAGTTTAAAAATGCTTAAAATCTCTTACATTGTTCTCGGAATTCCGCTGAAGTTTAAAAATGCTTCGGAACTCTTCCATTGTTCTCGGAATTCAGCTGACTTTTAAAAATGCTTCAGAACTCTTCCATTGTTCTCGGAATTCTGCTGACGTTTAATAATGTTTCGCAACTCTTTCATTGTTCTCGGAATTCCACTGACGTTTAAAAATGCTTTGGAACTCATCCATTGTTCTCGGAATTCCGTTGAAGTTTAAAAATGCTTCGAAACTCTTCCATTGTTCTCGGAATTCCGCTGACATATAAAAATGCTTCGGAAATCTTGCATTGTTCTCGGCATTCCGCTGACGTTTAAAAATGCTTCGGAACTCTTCCATTGCTCTCGGAATTCTGCTGAAGTTTAAAAATGCTTCAGAACTCTTACATTGTTCTCGGAATTCTGCTGATGTTTAAAAATGATACGTAACTCTTCCATTGTTCTCAGAATTCCGCTGACGTTTAAAAATGCTTCGGAAATCTTCCATTGTTTTCAAAATTCCGCTGACGTTTAAAAATGCTTCAGAACTCTTCCATTGTTCTCGGAATTCCGCTGACATTTAAAAATGCTTTGGAACTCTTCCATTGTTCTCGGAATTCTGCTGAAGTTTAAAAATGCTTCAGAACTCTTACATTGTTCTCGGAATTCCGCTGACTTTTAAAAATACTTCGAAACTCTTCCATTGTTCTCCAAATTCCGCTGAAGTTTAAAAATGCTTCGGAACCCTTCCATTGTTCTCGGAATTCTTCTGAAGTTTAAAAATGCTTCGGAACTCTTCCATTGTTCTCAGAATTCTGCTGACGTTTAAAAATGCTTCGGAACTCTTCCATTGTTCTCGGAATTCCGCTGAAGTTTAAAAATGCTTCGGACCTCTTCCATTGTTCTAGGAATTCTGCTGAAGTCTAAAAATTCATCTGAACTCTTCCATTATTCTCGGAATTCGTGTGAATTTTAAAAATGCTTCGGAACTCTTCTATTGTTCTCGGAATTCCGCTGAAGTTTAAAAATGCTTTGGAACTCTTCCATTGCTCTCGCAATTCTGCTGACATTTAAAAATGCTTCGGAACTCTTCCATTGTTCTCGGAATTCTGCTGACGTTTAAAAATGCTTCGGAACTCTTCCATTGTTCTCGGAATTCCGCTGACGTTTAAAAATGCTTCACAACTCTTCCATTGTTCTCGGAATTCCGCTGACTTTTAAAAATACTTCAAAACTCTTCCATTGTTCTCCAAATTCCGCTGAAGTTTAAAAATGCTTCGGAACCCTTCCATTGTTCTCGGAATTCTGCTGAAGTTTAAAAATGCTTCGGAACTCTTCCATTGTTCTCAGAATTCTGCTGACGTTTAAAAATGCTTCGGAACTCTTCCATTGTTCTCAGAATTCCACTGACGTTTAAAAATGCTTCGGAAATCTTCCATTGTTCTCGGAATTCCGCTGACGTTTAATAATGCTTCGCAACTTTTTCATTGTTCTCGGAATTCCGCTGACGGTTAAAAATGCTTCGGAACTCTTCCATTGTTCTCGGAATTCCGTTGAAGTTTAAAAATGCTTCGAAACTCTTCCATTGTTCTCGGAATTCTGCTGAAGTTTAAAAATGCTTCAGAACTCTTCCATTGTTCTCGGAATTCCGATGACGTTTAATAATGCTTCGCAACTCTTTCATTGTTCTCGGAATTCTGCTGAAGTTTAAAAATGCTTCGGAACTCTTCCATTGTTCTCGGAATTCCGCTGACATATAAAAATGCTTTGAAAATCTTGCATTGTTCTCGGCATTCCGCTGACGTTTAAAAATGCTTCGGAACTCTTCAATTGTTCTCGGAATTCTGTTGAACTTTTAAAATGCTTTGGAACTCTTCCATTGCTCTCGGAATTCTGCTGAAGTTTAAAAATGCTTCAGAACTCTTACATTGTTCTCGGAATTCCGCTGACGTTTAATAATGCTTCGCAACTCTTTCATTGTTCTCGGAAGTCCGCTGATGTTTAAAAATGCCTCGGAACTCTTCAATTGTTCTCGGAATTCTGCTGACATTTAAAAATGCTTCGGAACTCTTCAATTGTTCTCGGAATTCTGCTGAAGTTTAAAAATGCTTCGGAACTCTTCCATTGTTCTCGGAATTCTGCAGAAGTTTAAAAATGTTTTGGAACTCTTCCATTGTTCTCAGAATTCCGCTGACGTTTAAAAATGCTTCGGAAATCTTCCATTGTTTTCAAAATTCTGCTGACATATAAAAATGCTTCGGAAATCTTGCATTGTTCTCGGCATTCCGCTGACGTTTAAAAATGCTTCAGAATTCTTCAATTGTTCTCGGAATTCTGCTGAACTTTTAAAATGCTTTGGAACTCTTCCATTGCTCTCGGAATTCTGCTGAAGTTTAAAAATGCTTCGGAACTCTTCCATTGTTCTCGGAATTCTGCTGAAGTTTAAAAATGCTTTGGAACTCTTCCATTGTTCTCGGAATTCCGTTGAAGTTTAAAAATGCTTCGAAACTCTTCCATTGTTCTCGGAATTCTGCTGAAGTTTAAAATTGCTTCGGAACTCTTCCATTGTTCTCAGAATTCCGCTAACGTTTAAAAATGCTTCGGAAATCTTCCATTGTTTTCAAAATTCCGCTGACGCTTAAAAATGCTTCAGAACTCTTCCATTGTTCTCGGAATTCCGCTGACGTTTAATAATCCTTCGCAACTCTTTCATTGTTCTCGGAATTCCGCTGATGTTTAAAAATGCTTCGGAACTCTTCCATTGTTCTCAGAATTCTGTTGAAGTTTAAAAATGCTTCTAAACTCTTCCATTGTTCTCGGAATTCCGCTGACATATAAAAATGCTTCTGGAATCTTGCACTGTTCTCGGCATTCCGCTGACGTTTAAAAATGCTTCGGAACTCTTCAATTGTTCTCGGAATTCTGCTGAACTTTTAAAATGCTTTGGAACTCTTCCATTGCTCTCGCAATTCTGCTGACGTTTAAAAATGCTTCGGAACTCTTCCATTGTTCTCGGAATTCTGCTGACGTTTAAAAATGCTTCGGAACTCTTCCATTGTTCTCGGAATTCCGCTGACGTTTAAAAATGCTTCACAACTCTTCCATTGTTCTCGGAATTCCGCTGACTTTTAAAAATACTTCGAAACTCTTCCATTGTTCTCCAAATTCCGCTGAAGTTTAAAAATGCTTCGGAACCCTTCCATTGTTCTCGGAATTCTGCTGAAGTTTAAAAATGCTTCGGAACTCTTCCATTGTTCTCAGAATTCTGCTGACGTTTAAAAATGCTTCGGAACTCTTCCATTGTCTCGGAATTCCGCTGAAGTTTAAAAATGCTTCGGACCTCTTCCATTGTTCTAGGAATTCTGCTGAAGTCTAAAAATTCATCTGAACTCTTCCATTATTCTCGGAATTCGTGTGAATTTTAAAAATGCTTTGGAACTCTTCTATTGTTCTCGGAATTCCGCTGAAGTTTAAAAATGCTTAAAATCTCTTACATTGTTCTCGGAATTCCGCTGAAGTTTAAAATCGCTTCGGAACTCTTCCATTGTTCTCGGAATTCTGCTGAAGTTTAAAAATGCTTCAGAACTCTTCCATTGTTCTCAGAATTCCGCTGACGTTTAAAAATGCTTCGGAAATCTTCCTTTGTTTTCAAAATTCCGCTGACGTTTAAAAATGCTTCAGAACTATTCCATTGTTCTCAGAATTCTGCTGACGTTTAAAAATGCTTCGGAACTCTTCCATTGTTCTCGGAATTCCGCTGCCGTTTAAAAATGCTTCACAACTCTTCCATTGTTCTCGGAATTCTGCTGAAGTTTAAAAATGCTTCAGAACTCTTACATTGTTCTCGGAATTCTGCTGATGTTTAAAAATGCTTCGGAACTCTTCCATTGTTCTCAGAATTCAGCTGAAGTTTAAAAATGCTTCGGAACTCTTCCATTGTTCTCGGAATTCTGCTGAAGTTTAAAAATGCTACGTAACTCTTCCATTGTTCTCAGAATTCCGCTGACGTTTAAAAATGCTTCGGAAATCTTCCATTGTTTTCAAAATTCCGCTGACGTTTAAAAATGCTTCAGAACTCTTCCATTGTTCTCGGAATTCCGCTGACGTTTAAAAATGCTTCGGAAGTCTTCCATTGTTCTCGAAATTCTGCTGAAGTTTAAAAATGCTTCGGAAATCTTCCATTGTTCTCGGAATTCTGCTGACGTTTAAAAATGCTTCGGAACTCTTCCATTGTTCTCGGAATTCCGCTGACGTTTAAAAATGCTTCACAACTCTTCCATTGTACTCGGAATTCCGCTGACTTTTAAAAATACTTCGAAACTCTTCCATTGTTCTCCAAATTCCGCTGAAGTTTAAAAATGCTTCGGAACCCTTCCATTGTTCTCGGAATTCTGCTGAAGTTTAAAAATGCTTCGGAACTCTTCCATTGTTCTCAGAATTCTGCTGACGTTTAAAAATGCTTCGGAACTCTTCCATTGTTCTCGGAATTCCGCTGAAGTTTAAAAATGCTTCGGACCTCTTCCATTGTTCTAGGAATTCTGCTGAAGTCTAAAAATTCATCTGAACTCTTCCATTATTCTCGGAATTCGTGTGAATTTTAAAAATGCTTTGGAACTCTTCTATTGTTCTCGGAATTCCGCTGAAGTTTAAAAATGCTTAAAATCTCTTACATTGTTCTCGGAATTCCGCTGAAGTTTAAAAATGCTTCAGAACTCTTCCATTGTTCTCAGAATTCCGCTGACGTTTAAAAATGCTTCGGAAATCTTCCTTTGTTTTCAAAATTCCGCTGACGTTTAAAAATGCTTCAGAACTATTCCATTGTTCTCAGAATTCTGCTGACGTTTAAAAATGCTTCGGAACTCTTCCATTGTTCTCGGAATTCCGCTGACGTTTAAAAATGCTTCACAACTCTTCCATTGTTCTCGGAATTCCGCTGACGTTTAAAAATGCTTCACAACTCTTCCATTGTTCTCGGAATTCCGCTGACTTTTAAAAATGCTTCAGAACTCTTCCATTGTTCTCGGAATTCTGCTGACGTTTAATAATGCTTCGCAACTCTTTCATTGTTCTCGGAATTCCACTGACGTTTAAAAATGCTTCTGAACTCATCCATTGTTCTCGGAATTCCGGTGAAGTTTAAAAATGCTTCGAAACTCTTCCATTGTTCTCGGAATTCCGCTGACATATAAAAATGCTTCGGAAATCTTGCATTGTTCTCGGCATTCCGCTGACGTTTAAAAATGCTTCGGAACTCTTCCATTGCTCTCGGAATTCTGCTGAAGTTTAAAAATGCTTCAGAACTCTTACATTGTTCTCGGAATTCTGCTGATGTTTAAAAATGCTTCGGAACTCTTCCATTGTTCTCAGAATTCAGCTGAAGTTTAAAAATGCTTCGGAACTCTTCCATTGTTCTCGGAATTCTGCTGAAGTTTAAAAATGCTACGTAACTCTTCCATTGTTCTCAGAATTCCGCTGACGTTTAAAAATGCTTCGGAAATCTTCCATTGTTTTCAAAATTCCGCTGACGTTTAAAAATGCTTCAGAACTCTTCCATTGTTCTCGGAATTCCGCTGACGTTTAAAAATGCTTCGGAAGTCTTCCATTGTTCTCGAAATTCTGCTGAAGTTTAAAAATGCTTCGGAACTCTTCCATTGTTCTCGGAATTCTGCTGACGTTTAAAAATGCTTCGGAACTCTTCCATTGTTCTCGGAATTCCGCTGAAGTCTAAAAATGCTTCGAAACTCTTCCATTGTTCTCGGAATTCCGCTGACATATAAAAATGCTTCGGAAATCTTGCATTGTTCTCGGCATTCCGCTGACGTTTAAAAATGCTTCGGAACTCTTCCATTGCTCTCGGAATTCTGCTGAAGTTTAAAAATGCTTCAGAACTCTTACATTGTTCTCGGAATTCTGCTGATGTTTAAAAATGCTTCGGAACTCTTCCATTGTTCTCAGAATTCAGCTGAAGTTTAAAAATGCTTCGGAACTCTTCCATTGTTCTCGGAATTCTGCTGAAGTTTAAAAATGATACGTAACTCTTCCATTGTTCTCAGAATTCCGCTGACGTTTTAAAAATGCTTCGGAAATCTTCCATTGTTTTCAAAATTCCGCTGAAGTTTAAAAATGCTTAAAATCTCTTACATTGTTCTCGGAATTCAGCTGAAGTTTAAAATCGCTTCGGAACTCTTCCATTGTTCTCGGAATTCTGCTGAAGTTTAAAAATGCTTCAGAACTCTTCCATTGTTCTCAGAATTCCGCTGACGTTTAAAAATGCTTCGGAAATCTTCCTTTGTTTTCAAAATTTCCGCTGACGTTTAAAAATGCTTCAGAACTATTCCATTGTTCTCAGAATTCTGCTGAAGTTTAAAATATGCTTCGGAACTCTTCCATTGTTCTCGGAATTCTGCTGACGTTTAAAAATGCTTCGGAACTCTTCCATTGTTCTCGGAATTCCGCTGAAGTTTAAAAATGCTTCGGACCTCTTCCATTGTTCTAGGAATTCTGCTGAAGTCTAAAAATTCATTTGAACTCTTCCATTATTCTCGGAATTCGTGTGAATTTTAAAAATGCTTCGGAACTCTTCTATTGTTCTCGGAATTCCGCTGAAGTTTAAAAATGCTTAAAATCTCTTACATTGTTCTCGGAATTCCGCTGAAGTTTAAAAATGCTTCGGAACTCTTCCATTGTTCTCGGAATTCCGCTGACTTTTAAAAATGCTTCAGAACTCTTCCATTGTTCTCGGAATTCTGCTGACGTTTAATAATGTTTCGCAACTCTTTCATTGTTCTCGGAATTCCACTGACGTTTAAAAATGCTTTGGAACTCATCCATTGTTCTCGGAATTCCGTTGAAGTTTAAAAATGCTTCGAAACTCTTCCATTGTTCTCGGAATTCCGCTGACATATAAAAATGCTTCGGAAATCTTGCATTGTTCTCGGCATTCCGCTGACGTTTAAAAATGCTTCGGAACTCTTCCATTGCTCTCGGAATTCTGCTGAAGTTTAAAAATGCTTCAGAACTCTTACATTGTTCTCGGAATTCTGCTGATGTTTAAAAATGATACGTAACTCTTCCATTGTTCTCAGAATTCCGCTGACGTTTAAAAATGCTTCGGAAATCTTCCATTGTTTTCAAAATTCCGCTGACGTTTAAAAATGCTTCAGAACTCTTCCATTGTTCTCGGAATTCCGCTGACATTTAAAAATGCTTTGGAACTCTTCCATTGTTCTCGGAATTCTGCTGAAGTTTAAAAATGCTTCAGAACTCTTACATTGTTCTCGGAATTCCGCTGACTTTTAAAAATACTTCGAAACTCTTCCATTGTTCTCCAAATTCCGCTGAAGTTTAAAAATGCTTCGGAACCCTTCCATTGTTCTCGGAATTCTTCTGAAGTTTAAAAATGCTTCGGAACTCTTCCATTGTTCTCAGAATTCTGCTGACGTTTAAAAATGCTTCGGAACTCTTCCATTGTTCTAGGAATTCTGCTGAAGTCTAAAAATTCATCTGAACTCTTCCATTATTCTCGGAATTCGTGTGAATTTTAAAAATGCTTCGGAACTCTTCTATTGTTCTCGGAATTCCGCTGAAGTTTAAAAATGCTTTGGAACTCTTCCATTGCTCTCGCAATTCTGCTGACATTTAAAAATGCTTCGGAACTCTTCCATTGTTCTCGGAATTCTGCTGACGTTTAAAAATGCTTCGGAACTCTTCCATTGTTCTCGGAATTCCGCTGAAGTTTAAAAATGCTTCGGACCTCTTCCATTGTTCTAGGAATTCTGCTGAAGTCTAAAAATTCATCTGAACTCTTCCATTATTCTCGGAATTCGTGTGAATTTTAAAAATGCTTCGGAACTCTTCTATTGTTCTCGGAATTCCGCTGAAGTTTAAAAATGCTTTGGAACTCTTCCATTGCTCTCGCAATTCTGCTGACATTTAAAAATGCTTCGGAACTCTTCCATTGTTCTCGGAATTCTGCTGACGTTTAAAAATGCTTCGGAACTCTTCCATTGTTCTCGGAATTCCGCTGACGTTTAAAAATGCTTCACAACTCTTCCATTGTTCTCGGAATTCCGCTGACTTTTAAAAATACTTCAAAACTCTTCCATTGTTCTCCAAATTCCGCTGAAGTTTAAAAATGCTTCGGAACCCTTCCATTGTTCTCGGAATTCTGCTGAAGTTTAAAAATGCTTCGGAACTCTTCCATTGTTCTCAGAATTCTGCTGACGTTTAAAAATGCTTCGGAACTCTTCCATTGTTCTCAGAATTCCACTGACGTTTAAAAATGCTTCGGAAATCTTCCATTGTTCTCGGAATTCCGCTGACGTTTAATAATGCTTCGCAACTTTTTCTTTGTTCTCGGAATTCCGCTGACGGTTAAAAATGCTTCGGAACTCTTCCATTGTTCTCGGAATTCCGTTGAAGTTTAAAAATGCTTCGAAACTCTTCCATTGTTCTCGGAATTCTGCTGAAGTTTAAAAATGCTTCAGAACTCTTCCATTGTTCTCGGAATTCCGATGACGTTTAATAATGCTTCGCAACTCTTTCATTGTTCTCGGAATTCTGCTGAAGTTTAAAAATGCTTCGGAACTCTTCCATTGTTCTCGGAATTCCGCTGACATATAAAAATGCTTTGAAAATCTTGCATTGTTCTCGGCATTCCGCTGACGTTTAAAAATGCTTCGGAACTCTTCAATTGTTCTCGGAATTCTGTTGAACTTTTAAAATGCTTTGGAACTCTTCCATTGCTCTCGGAATTCTGCTGAAGTTTAAAAATGCTTCAGAACTCTTACATTGTTCTCGGAATTCCGCTGACGTTTAATAATGCTTCGCAACTCTTTCATTGTTCTCGGAAGTCCGCTGATGTTTAAAAATGCCTCGGAACTCTTCAATTGTTCTCGGAATTCTGCTGACATTTAAAAATGCTTCGGAACTCTTCAATTGTTCTCGGAATTCTGCTGAAGTTTAAAAATGCTTCGGAACTCTTCCATTGTTCTCGGAATTCTGCAGAAGTTTAAAAATGTTTTGGAACTCTTCCATTGTTCTCAGAATTCCGCTGACGTTTAAAAATGCTTCGGAAATCTTCCATTGTTTTCAAAATTCTGCTGACATATAAAAATGCTTCGGAAATCTTGCATTGTTCTCGGCATTCCGCTGACGTTTAAAAATGCTTCAGAATTCTTCAATTGTTCTCGGAATTCTGCTGAACTTTTAAAATGCTTTGGAACTCTTCCATTGCTCTCGGAATTCTGCTGAAGTTTAAAAATGCTTCGGAACTCTTCCATTGTTCTCGGAATTCTGCTGAAGTTTAAAAATGCTTCGGAACTCTTCCATTGTTCTCAGAATTCAGCTGAAGTTTAAAAATGCTTCGGAACTCTTCCATTGTTCTCGGAATTCTGCTGAAGTTTAAAAATGCTACGTAACTCTTCCATTGTTCTCAGAATTCCGCTGACGTTTAAAAATGCTTCGGAAATCTTCCATTGTTTTCAAAATTCCGCTGACGTTTAAAAATGCTTCAGAACTCTTCCATTGTTCTCGGAATTCCGCTGACGTTTAAAAATGCTTCGGAAGTCTTCCATTGTTCTCGAAATTCTGCTGAAGTTTAAAAATGCTTCGGAACTCTTCCATTGTTCTCGGAATTCTGCTGACGTTTAAAAATGCTTCGGAACTCTTCCATTGTTCTCGGAATTCCGCTGAAGTCTAAAAATGCTTCGAAACTCTTCCATTGTTCTCGGAATTCCGCTGACATATAAAAATGCTTCGGAAATCTTGCATTGTTCTCGGCATTCCGCTGACGTTTAAAAATGCTTCGGAACTCTTCCATTGCTCTCGGAATTCTGCTGAAGTTTAAAAATGCTTCAGAACTCTTACATTGTTCTCGGAATTCTGCTGATGTTTAAAAATGCTTCGGAACTCTTCCATTGTTCTCAGAATTCAGCTGAAGTTTAAAAATGCTTCGGAACTCTTCCATTGTTCTCGGAATTCTGCTGAAGTTTAAAAATGATACGTAACTCTTCCATTGTTCTCAGAATTCCGCTGACGTTTTAAAAATGCTTCGGAAATCTTCCATTGTTTTCAAAATTCCGCTGAAGTTTAAAAATGCTTAAAATCTCTTACATTGTTCTCGGAATTCAGCTGAAGTTTAAAATCGCTTCGGAACTCTTCCATTGTTCTCGGAATTCTGCTGAAGTTTAAAAATGCTTCAGAACTCTTCCATTGTTCTCAGAATTCCGCTGACGTTTAAAAATGCTTCGGAAATCTTCCTTTGTTTTCAAAATTTCCGCTGACGTTTAAAAATGCTTCAGAACTATTCCATTGTTCTCAGAATTCTGCTGAAGTTTAAAATATGCTTCGGAACTCTTCCATTGTTCTCGGAATTCTGCTGACGTTTAAAAATGCTTCGGAACTCTTCCATTGTTCTCGGAATTCCGCTGAAGTTTAAAAATGCTTCGGACCTCTTCCATTGTTCTAGGAATTCTGCTGAAGTCTAAAAATTCATTTGAACTCTTCCATTATTCTCGGAATTCGTGTGAATTTTAAAAATGCTTCGGAACTCTTCTATTGTTCTCGGAATTCCGCTGAAGTTTAAAAATGCTTAAAATCTCTTACATTGTTCTCGGAATTCCGCTGAAGTTTAAAAATGCTTCGGAACTCTTCCATTGTTCTCGGAATTCCGCTGACTTTTAAAAATGCTTCAGAACTCTTCCATTGTTCTCGGAATTCTGCTGACGTTTAATAATGTTTCGCAACTCTTTCATTGTTCTCGGAATTCCACTGACGTTTAAAAATGCTTTGGAACTCATCCATTGTTCTCGGAATTCCGTTGAAGTTTAAAAATGCTTCGAAACTCTTCCATTGTTCTCGGAATTCCGCTGACATATAAAAATGCTTCGGAAATCTTGCATTGTTCTCGGCATTCCGCTGACGTTTAAAAATGCTTCGGAACTCTTCCATTGCTCTCGAAATTCTGCTGAAGTTTAAAAATGCTTCAGAACTCTTACATTGTTCTCGGAATTCTGCTGATGTTTAAAAATGATACGTAACTCTTCCATTGTTCTCAGAATTCCGCTGACGTTTAAAAATGCTTCGGAAATCTTCCATTGTTTTCAAAATTCCGCTGACGTTTAAAAATGCTTCAGAACTCTTCCATTGTTCTCGGAATTCCGCTGACATTTAAAAATGCTTTGGAACTCTTCCATTGTTCTCGGAATTCTGCTGAAGTTTAAAAATGCTTCAGAACTCTTCCATTGCTCTCGGAATTCTGCTGAAGTTTAAAAATGCTTCAGAACTCTTACATTGTTCTCGGAATTCCGCTGACGTTTAATAATGCTTCGCAACTCTTTCATTGTTCTCGGAAGTCCGCTGATGTTTAAAAATGCCTCGGAACTCTTCAATTGTTCTCGGAATTCTGCTGACATTTAAAAATGCTTCGGAACTCTTCAATTGTTCTCGGAATTCTGCTGAAGTTTAAAAATGCTTCGGAACTCTTCCATTGTTCTCGGAATTCTGCAGAAGTTTAAAAATGTTTTGGAACTCTTCCATTGTTCTCAGAATTCCGCTGACGTTTAAAAATGCTTCGGAAATCTTCCATTGTTTTCAAAATTCTGCTGACATATAAAAATGCTTCGGAAATCTTGCATTGTTCTCGGCATTCCGCTGACGTTTAAAAATGCTTCAGAATTCTTCAATTGTTCTCGGAATTCTGCTGAACTTTTAAAATGCTTTGGAACTCTTCCATTGCTCTCGGAATTCTGCTGAAGTTTAAAAATGCTTCGGAACTCTTCCATTGTTCTCGGAATTCTGCTGAAGTTTAAAAATGCTTCGGAACTCTTCCATTGTTCTCAGAATTCAGCTGAAGTTTAAAAATGCTTCGGAACTCTTCCATTGTTCTCGGAATTCTGCTGAAGTTTAAAAATGCTACGTAACTCTTCCATTGTTCTCAGAATTCCGCTGACGTTTAAAAATGCTTCGGAAATCTTCCATTGTTTTCAAAATTCCGCTGACGTTTAAAAATGCTTCAGAACTCTTCCATTGTTCTCGGAATTCCGCTGACGTTTAAAAATGCTTCGGAAGTCTTCCATTGTTCTCGAAATTCTGCTGAAGTTTAAAAATGCTTCGGAACTCTTCCATTGTTCTCGGAATTCTGCTGACGTTTAAAAATGCTTCGGAACTCTTCCATTGTTCTCGGAATTCCGCTGAAGTCTAAAAATGCTTCGAAACTCTTCCATTGTTCTCGGAATTCCGCTGACATATAAAAATGCTTCGGAAATCTTGCATTGTTCTCGGCATTCCGCTGACGTTTAAAAATGCTTCGGAACTCTTCCATTGCTCTCGGAATTCTGCTGAAGTTTAAAAATGCTTCAGAACTCTTACATTGTTCTCGGAATTCTGCTGATGTTTAAAAATGCTTCGGAACTCTTCCATTGTTCTCAGAATTCAGCTGAAGTTTAAAAATGCTTCGGAACTCTTCCATTGTTCTCGGAATTCTGCTGAAGTTTAAAAATGCTACGTAACTCTTCCATTGTTCTCAGAATTCCGCTGACGTTTAAAAATGCTTCGGAAATCTTCCATTGTTTTCAAAATTCCGCTGACGTTTAAAAATGCTTCAGAACTCTTCCATTGTTCTCGGAATTCCGCTGACGTTTAAAAATGCTTCGGAAGTCTTCCATTGTTCTCGAAATTCTGCTGAAGTTTAAAAATGCTTCGGAACTCTTCCATTGTTCTCGGAATTCTGCTGACGTTTAAAAATGCTTCGGAACTCTTCCATTGTTCTCGGAATTCCGCTGAAGTCTAAAAATGCTTCGAAACTCTTCCATTGTTCTCGGAATTCCGCTGACATATAAAAATGCTTCGGAAATCTTGCATTGTTCTCGGCATTCCGCTGACGTTTAAAAATGCTTCGGAACTCTTCCATTGCTCTCGGAATTCTGCTGAAGTTTAAAAATGCTTCAGAACTCTTACATTGTTCTCGGAATTCTGCTGATGTTTAAAAATGCTTCGGAACTCTTCCATTGTTCTCAGAATTCAGCTGAAGTTTAAAAATGCTTCGGAACTCTTCCATTGTTCTCGGAATTCTGCTGAAGTTTAAAAATGATACGTAACTCTTCCATTGTTCTCAGAATTCCGCTGACGTTTTAAAAATGCTTCGGAAATCTTCCATTGTTTTCAAAATTCCGCTGAAGTTTAAAAATGCTTAAAATCTCTTACATTGTTCTCGGAATTCAGCTGAAGTTTAAAATCGCTTCGGAACTCTTCCATTGTTCTCGGAATTCTGCTGAAGTTTAAAAATGCTTCAGAACTCTTCCATTGTTCTCAGAATTCCGCTGACGTTTAAAAATGCTTCGGAAATCTTCCTTTGTTTTCAAAATTTCCGCTGACGTTTAAAAATGCTTCAGAACTATTCCATTGTTCTCAGAATTCTGCTGAAGTTTAAAATATGCTTCGGAACTCTTCCATTGTTCTCGGAATTCTGCTGACGTTTAAAAATGCTTCGGAACTCTTCCATTGTTCTCGGAATTCCGCTGAAGTTTAAAAATGCTTCGGACCTCTTCCATTGTTCTAGGAATTCTGCTGAAGTCTAAAAATTCATTTGAACTCTTCCATTATTCTCGGAATTCGTGTGAATTTTAAAAATGCTTCGGAACTCTTCTATTGTTCTCGGAATTCCGCTGAAGTTTAAAAATGCTTAAAATCTCTTACATTGTTCTCGGAATTCCGCTGAAGTTTAAAAATGCTTCGGAACTCTTCCATTGTTCTCGGAATTCCGCTGACTTTTAAAAATGCTTCAGAACTCTTCCATTGTTCTCGGAATTCTGCTGACGTTTAATAATGTTTCGCAACTCTTTCATTGTTCTCGGAATTCCACTGACGTTTAAAAATGCTTTGGAACTCATCCATTGTTCTCGGAATTCCGTTGAAGTTTAAAAATGCTTCGAAACTCTTCCATTGTTCTCGGAATTCCGCTGACATATAAAAATGCTTCGGAAATCTTGCATTGTTCTCGGCATTCCGCTGACGTTTAAAAATGCTTCGGAACTCTTCCATTGCTCTCGGAATTCTGCTGAAGTTTAAAAATGCTTCAGAACTCTTACATTGTTCTCGGAATTCTGCTGATGTTTAAAAATGATACGTAACTCTTCCATTGTTCTCAGAATTCCGCTGACGTTTAAAAATGCTTCGGAAATCTTCCATTGTTTTCAAAATTCCGCTGACGTTTAAAAATGCTTCAGAACTCTTCCATTGTTCTCGGAATTCCGCTGACATTTAAAAATGCTTTGGAACTCTTCCATTGTTCTCGGAATTCTGCTGAAGTTTAAAAATGCTTCAGAACTCTTACATTGTTCTCGGAATTCCGCTGACTTTTAAAAATACTTCGAAACTCTTCCATTGTTCTCCAAATTCCGCTGAAGTTTAAAAATGCTTCGGAACCCTTCCATTGTTCTCGGAATTCTTCTGAAGTTTAAAAATGCTTCGGAACTCTTCCATTGTTCTCAGAATTCTGCTGACGTTTAAAAATGCTTCGGAACTCTTCCATTGTTCTAGGAATTCTGCTGAAGTCTAAAAATTCATCTGAACTCTTCCATTATTCTCGGAATTCGTGTGAATTTTAAAAATGCTTCGGAACTCTTCTATTGTTCTCGGAATTCCGCTGAAGTTTAAAAATGCTTTGGAACTCTTCCATTGCTCTCGCAATTCTGCTGACATTTAAAAATGCTTCGGAACTCTTCCATTGTTCTCGGAATTCTGCTGACGTTTAAAAATGCTTCGGAACTCTTCCATTGTTCTCGGAATTCCGCTGAAGTTTAAAAATGCTTCGGACCTCTTCCATTGTTCTAGGAATTCTGCTGAAGTCTAAAAATTCATCTGAACTCTTCCATTATTCTCGGAATTCGTGTGAATTTTAAAAATGCTTCGGAACTCTTCTATTGTTCTCGGAATTCCGCTGAAGTTTAAAAATGCTTTGGAACTCTTCCATTGCTCTCGCAATTCTGCTGACATTTAAAAATGCTTCGGAACTCTTCCATTGTTCTCGGAATTCTGCTGACGTTTAAAAATGCTTCGGAACTCTTCCATTGTTCTCGGAATTCCGCTGACGTTTAAAAATGCTTCACAACTCTTCCATTGTTCTCGGAATTCCGCTGACTTTTAAAAATACTTCAAAACTCTTCCATTGTTCTCCAAATTCCGCTGAAGTTTAAAAATGCTTCGGAACCCTTCCATTGTTCTCGGAATTCTGCTGAAGTTTAAAAATGCTTCGGAACTCTTCCATTGTTCTCAGAATTCTGCTGACGTTTAAAAATGCTTCGGAACTCTTCCATTGTTCTCAGAATTCCACTGACGTTTAAAAATGCTTCGGAAATCTTCCATTGTTCTCGGAATTCCGCTGACGTTTAATAATGCTTCGCAACTTTTTCTTTGTTCTCGGAATTCCGCTGACGGTTAAAAATGCTTCGGAACTCTTCCATTGTTCTCGGAATTCCGTTGAAGTTTAAAAATGCTTCGAAACTCTTCCATTGTTCTCGGAATTCTGCTGAAGTTTAAAAATGCTTCAGAACTCTTCCATTGTTCTCGGAATTCCGATGACGTTTAATAATGCTTCGCAACTCTTTCATTGTTCTCGGAATTCTGCTGAAGTTTAAAAATGCTTCGGAACTCTTCCATTGTTCTCGGAATTCCGCTGACATATAAAAATGCTTTGAAAATCTTGCATTGTTCTCGGCATTCCGCTGACGTTTAAAAATGCTTCGGAACTCTTCAATTGTTCTCGGAATTCTGTTGAACTTTTAAAATGCTTTGGAACTCTTCCATTGCTCTCGGAATTCTGCTGAAGTTTAAAAATGCTTCAGAACTCTTACATTGTTCTCGGAATTCCGCTGACGTTTAATAATGCTTCGCAACTCTTTCATTGTTCTCGGAAGTCCGCTGATGTTTAAAAATGCCTCGGAACTCTTCAATTGTTCTCGGAATTCTGCTGACATTTAAAAATGCTTCGGAACTCTTCAATTGTTCTCGGAATTCTGCTGAAGTTTAAAAATGCTTCGGAACTCTTCCATTGTTCTCGGAATTCTGCAGAAGTTTAAAAATGTTTTGGAACTCTTCCATTGTTCTCAGAATTCCGCTGACGTTTAAAAATGCTTCGGAAATCTTCCATTGTTTTCAAAATTCTGCTGACATATAAAAATGCTTCGGAAATCTTGCATTGTTCTCGGCATTCCGCTGACGTTTAAAAATGCTTCAGAATTCTTCAATTGTTCTCGGAATTCTGCTGAACTTTTAAAATGCTTTGGAACTCTTCCATTGCTCTCGGAATTCTGCTGAAGTTTAAAAATGCTTCGGAACTCTTCCATTGTTCTCGGAATTCTGCTGAAGTTTAAAAATGCTTCGGAACTCTTCCATTGTTCTCAGAATTCAGCTGAAGTTTAAAAATGCTTCGGAACTCTTCCATTGTTCTCGGAATTCTGCTGAAGTTTAAAAATGCTACGTAACTCTTCCATTGTTCTCAGAATTCCGCTGACGTTTAAAAATGCTTCGGAAATCTTCCATTGTTTTCAAAATTCCGCTGACGTTTAAAAATGCTTCAGAACTCTTCCATTGTTCTCGGAATTCCGCTGACGTTTAAAAATGCTTCGGAAGTCTTCCATTGTTCTCGAAATTCTGCTGAAGTTTAAAAATGCTTCGGAACTCTTCCATTGTTCTCGGAATTCTGCTGACGTTTAAAAATGCTTCGGAACTCTTCCATTGTTCTCGGAATTCCGCTGAAGTCTAAAAATGCTTCGAAACTCTTCCATTGTTCTCGGAATTCCGCTGACATATAAAAATGCTTCGGAAATCTTGCATTGTTCTCGGCATTCCGCTGACGTTTAAAAATGCTTCGGAACTCTTCCATTGCTCTCGGAATTCTGCTGAAGTTTAAAAATGCTTCAGAACTCTTACATTGTTCTCGGAATTCTGCTGATGTTTAAAAATGCTTCGGAACTCTTCCATTGTTCTCAGAATTCAGCTGAAGTTTAAAAATGCTTCGGAACTCTTCCATTGTTCTCGGAATTCTGCTGAAGTTTAAAAATGATACGTAACTCTTCCATTGTTCTCAGAATTCCGCTGACGTTTTAAAAATGCTTCGGAAATCTTCCATTGTTTTCAAAATTCCGCTGAAGTTTAAAAATGCTTAAAATCTCTTACATTGTTCTCGGAATTCAGCTGAAGTTTAAAATCGCTTCGGAACTCTTCCATTGTTCTCGGAATTCTGCTGAAGTTTAAAAATGCTTCAGAACTCTTCCATTGTTCTCAGAATTCCGCTGACGTTTAAAAATGCTTCGGAAATCTTCCTTTGTTTTCAAAATTTCCGCTGACGTTTAAAAATGCTTCAGAACTATTCCATTGTTCTCAGAATTCTGCTGAAGTTTAAAATATGCTTCGGAACTCTTCCATTGTTCTCGGAATTCTGCTGACGTTTAAAAATGCTTCGGAACTCTTCCATTGTTCTCGGAATTCCGCTGAAGTTTAAAAATGCTTCGGACCTCTTCCATTGTTCTAGGAATTCTGCTGAAGTCTAAAAATTCATTTGAACTCTTCCATTATTCTCGGAATTCGTGTGAATTTTAAAAATGCTTCGGAACTCTTCTATTGTTCTCGGAATTCCGCTGAAGTTTAAAAATGCTTAAAATCTCTTACATTGTTCTCGGAATTCCGCTGAAGTTTAAAAATGCTTCGGAACTCTTCCATTGTTCTCGGAATTCCGCTGACTTTTAAAAATGCTTCAGAACTCTTCCATTGTTCTCGGAATTCTGCTGACGTTTAATAATGTTTCGCAACTCTTTCATTGTTCTCGGAATTCCACTGACGTTTAAAAATGCTTTGGAACTCATCCATTGTTCTCGGAATTCCGTTGAAGTTTAAAAATGCTTCGAAACTCTTCCATTGTTCTCGGAATTCCGCTGACATATAAAAATGCTTCGGAAATCTTGCATTGTTCTCGGCATTCCGCTGACGTTTAAAAATGCTTCGGAACTCTTCCATTGCTCTCGAAATTCTGCTGAAGTTTAAAAATGCTTCAGAACTCTTACATTGTTCTCGGAATTCTGCTGATGTTTAAAAATGATACGTAACTCTTCCATTGTTCTCAGAATTCCGCTGACGTTTAAAAATGCTTCGGAAATCTTCCATTGTTTTCAAAATTCCGCTGACGTTTAAAAATGCTTCAGAACTCTTCCATTGTTCTCGGAATTCCGCTGACATTTAAAAATGCTTTGGAACTCTTCCATTGTTCTCGGAATTCTGCTGAAGTTTAAAAATGCTTCAGAACTCTTCCATTGCTCTCGGAATTCTGCTGAAGTTTAAAAATGCTTCAGAACTCTTACATTGTTCTCGGAATTCCGCTGACGTTTAATAATGCTTCGCAACTCTTTCATTGTTCTCGGAAGTCCGCTGATGTTTAAAAATGCCTCGGAACTCTTCAATTGTTCTCGGAATTCTGCTGACATTTAAAAATGCTTCGGAACTCTTCAATTGTTCTCGGAATTCTGCTGAAGTTTAAAAATGCTTCGGAACTCTTCCATTGTTCTCGGAATTCTGCAGAAGTTTAAAAATGTTTTGGAACTCTTCCATTGTTCTCAGAATTCCGCTGACGTTTAAAAATGCTTCGGAAATCTTCCATTGTTTTCAAAATTCTGCTGACATATAAAAATGCTTCGGAAATCTTGCATTGTTCTCGGCATTCCGCTGACGTTTAAAAATGCTTCAGAATTCTTCAATTGTTCTCGGAATTCTGCTGAACTTTTAAAATGCTTTGGAACTCTTCCATTGCTCTCGGAATTCTGCTGAAGTTTAAAAATGCTTCGGAACTCTTCCATTGTTCTCGGAATTCTGCTGAAGTTTAAAAATGCTTCGGAACTCTTCCATTGTTCTCAGAATTCAGCTGAAGTTTAAAAATGCTTCGGAACTCTTCCATTGTTCTCGGAATTCTGCTGAAGTTTAAAAATGCTACGTAACTCTTCCATTGTTCTCAGAATTCCGCTGACGTTTAAAAATGCTTCGGAAATCTTCCATTGTTTTCAAAATTCCGCTGACGTTTAAAAATGCTTCAGAACTCTTCCATTGTTCTCGGAATTCCGCTGACGTTTAAAAATGCTTCGGAAGTCTTCCATTGTTCTCGAAATTCTGCTGAAGTTTAAAAATGCTTCGGAACTCTTCCATTGTTCTCGGAATTCTGCTGACGTTTAAAAATGCTTCGGAACTCTTCCATTGTTCTCGGAATTCCGCTGAAGTCTAAAAATGCTTCGAAACTCTTCCATTGTTCTCGGAATTCCGCTGACATATAAAAATGCTTCGGAAATCTTGCATTGTTCTCGGCATTCCGCTGACGTTTAAAAATGCTTCGGAACTCTTCCATTGCTCTCGGAATTCTGCTGAAGTTTAAAAATGCTTCAGAACTCTTACATTGTTCTCGGAATTCTGCTGATGTTTAAAAATGCTTCGGAACTCTTCCATTGTTCTCAGAATTCAGCTGAAGTTTAAAAATGCTTCGGAACTCTTCCATTGTTCTCGGAATTCTGCTGAAGTTTAAAAATGCTACGTAACTCTTCCATTGTTCTCAGAATTCCGCTGACGTTTAAAAATGCTTCGGAAATCTTCCATTGTTTTCAAAATTCCGCTGACGTTTAAAAATGCTTCAGAACTCTTCCATTGTTCTCGGAATTCCGCTGACGTTTAAAAATGCTTCGGAAGTCTTCCATTGTTCTCGAAATTCTGCTGAAGTTTAAAAATGCTTCGGAACTCTTCCATTGTTCTCGGAATTCTGCTGACGTTTAAAAATGCTTCGGAACTCTTCCATTGTTCTCGGAATTCCGCTGAAGTCTAAAAATGCTTCGAAACTCTTCCATTGTTCTCGGAATTCCGCTGACATATAAAAATGCTTCGGAAATCTTGCATTGTTCTCGGCATTCCGCTGACGTTTAAAAATGCTTCGGAACTCTTCCATTGCTCTCGGAATTCTGCTGAAGTTTAAAAATGCTTCAGAACTCTTACATTGTTCTCGGAATTCTGCTGATGTTTAAAAATGCTTCGGAACTCTTCCATTGTTCTCAGAATTCAGCTGAAGTTTAAAAATGCTTCGGAACTCTTCCATTGTTCTCGGAATTCTGCTGAAGTTTAAAAATGATACGTAACTCTTCCATTGTTCTCAGAATTCCGCTGACGTTTTAAAAATGCTTCGGAAATCTTCCATTGTTTTCAAAATTCCGCTGAAGTTTAAAAATGCTTAAAATCTCTTACATTGTTCTCGGAATTCAGCTGAAGTTTAAAATCGCTTCGGAACTCTTCCATTGTTCTCGGAATTCTGCTGAAGTTTAAAAATGCTTCAGAACTCTTCCATTGTTCTCAGAATTCCGCTGACGTTTAAAAATGCTTCGGAAATCTTCCTTTGTTTTCAAAATTTCCGCTGACGTTTAAAAATGCTTCAGAACTATTCCATTGTTCTCAGAATTCTGCTGAAGTTTAAAATATGCTTCGGAACTCTTCCATTGTTCTCGGAATTCTGCTGACGTTTAAAAATGCTTCGGAACTCTTCCATTGTTCTCGGAATTCCGCTGAAGTTTAAAAATGCTTCGGACCTCTTCCATTGTTCTAGGAATTCTGCTGAAGTCTAAAAATTCATTTGAACTCTTCCATTATTCTCGGAATTCGTGTGAATTTTAAAAATGCTTCGGAACTCTTCTATTGTTCTCGGAATTCCGCTGAAGTTTAAAAATGCTTAAAATCTCTTACATTGTTCTCGGAATTCCGCTGAAGTTTAAAAATGCTTCGGAACTCTTCCATTGTTCTCGGAATTCCGCTGACTTTTAAAAATGCTTCAGAACTCTTCCATTGTTCTCGGAATTCTGCTGACGTTTAATAATGTTTCGCAACTCTTTCATTGTTCTCGGAATTCCACTGACGTTTAAAAATGCTTTGGAACTCATCCATTGTTCTCGGAATTCCGTTGAAGTTTAAAAATGCTTCGAAACTCTTCCATTGTTCTCGGAATTCCGCTGACATATAAAAATGCTTCGGAAATCTTGCATTGTTCTCGGCATTCCGCTGACGTTTAAAAATGCTTCGGAACTCTTCCATTGCTCTCGGAATTCTGCTGAAGTTTAAAAATGCTTCAGAACTCTTACATTGTTCTCGGAATTCTGCTGATGTTTAAAAATGATACGTAACTCTTCCATTGTTCTCAGAATTCCGCTGACGTTTAAAAATGCTTCGGAAATCTTCCATTGTTTTCAAAATTCCGCTGACGTTTAAAAATGCTTCAGAACTCTTCCATTGTTCTCGGAATTCCGCTGACATTTAAAAATGCTTTGGAACTCTTCCATTGTTCTCGGAATTCTGCTGAAGTTTAAAAATGCTTCAGAACTCTTCCATTGTTCTCGGAATTCCGCTGACGTTTAAAAATGCTTCACAACTCTTCCATTGTTCTCGGAATTCCGCTGACTTTTAAAAATACTTCAAAACTCTTCCATTGTTCTCCAAATTCCGCTGAAGTTTAAAAATGCTTCGGAACCCTTCCATTGTTCTCGGAATTCTGCTGAAGTTTAAAAATGCTTCGGAACTCTTCCATTGTTCTCAGAATTCTGCTGACGTTTAAAAATGCTTCGGAACTCTTCCATTGTTCTCAGAATTCCACTGACGTTTAAAAATGCTTCGGAAATCTTCCATTGTTCTCGGAATTCCGCTGACGTTTAATAATGCTTCGCAACTTTTTCTTTGTTCTCGGAATTCCGCTGACGGTTAAAAATGCTTCGGAACTCTTCCATTGTTCTCGGAATTCCGTTGAAGTTTAAAAATGCTTCGAAACTCTTCCATTGTTCTCGGAATTCTGCTGAAGTTTAAAAATGCTTCAGAACTCTTCCATTGTTCTCGGAATTCCGATGACGTTTAATAATGCTTCGCAACTCTTTCATTGTTCTCGGAATTCTGCTGAAGTTTAAAAATGCTTCGGAACTCTTCCATTGTTCTCGGAATTCCGCTGACATATAAAAATGCTTTGAAAATCTTGCATTGTTCTCGGCATTCCGCTGACGTTTAAAAATGCTTCGGAACTCTTCAATTGTTCTCGGAATTCTGTTGAACTTTTAAAATGCTTTGGAACTCTTCCATTGCTCTCGGAATTCTGCTGAAGTTTAAAAATGCTTCAGAACTCTTACATTGTTCTCGGAATTCCGCTGACGTTTAATAATGCTTCGCAACTCTTTCATTGTTCTCGGAAGTCCGCTGATGTTTAAAAATGCCTCGGAACTCTTCAATTGTTCTCGGAATTCTGCTGACATTTAAAAATGCTTCGGAACTCTTCAATTGTTCTCGGAATTCTGCTGAAGTTTAAAAATGCTTCGGAACTCTTCCATTGTTCTCGGAATTCTGCAGAAGTTTAAAAATGTTTTGGAACTCTTCCATTGTTCTCAGAATTCCGCTGACGTTTAAAAATGCTTCGGAAATCTTCCATTGTTTTCAAAATTCTGCTGACATATAAAAATGCTTCGGAAATCTTGCATTGTTCTCGGCATTCCGCTGACGTTTAAAAATGCTTCAGAATTCTTCAATTGTTCTCGGAATTCTGCTGAACTTTTAAAATGCTTTGGAACTCTTCCATTGCTCTCGGAATTCTGCTGAAGTTTAAAAATGCTTCGGAACTCTTCCATTGTTCTCGGAATTCTGCTGAAGTTTAAAAATGCTTCGGAACTCTTCCATTGTTCTCAGAATTCAGCTGAAGTTTAAAAATGCTTCGGAACTCTTCCATTGTTCTCGGAATTCTGCTGAAGTTTAAAAATGCTACGTAACTCTTCCATTGTTCTCAGAATTCCGCTGACGTTTAAAAATGCTTCGGAAATCTTCCATTGTTTTCAAAATTCCGCTGACGTTTAAAAATGCTTCAGAACTCTTCCATTGTTCTCGGAATTCCGCTGACGTTTAAAAATGCTTCGGAAGTCTTCCATTGTTCTCGAAATTCTGCTGAAGTTTAAAAATGCTTCGGAACTCTTCCATTGTTCTCGGAATTCTGCTGACGTTTAAAAATGCTTCGGAACTCTTCCATTGTTCTCGGAATTCCGCTGAAGTCTAAAAATGCTTCGAAACTCTTCCATTGTTCTCGGAATTCCGCTGACATATAAAAATGCTTCGGAAATCTTGCATTGTTCTCGGCATTCCGCTGACGTTTAAAAATGCTTCGGAACTCTTCCATTGCTCTCGGAATTCTGCTGAAGTTTAAAAATGCTTCAGAACTCTTACATTGTTCTCGGAATTCTGCTGATGTTTAAAAATGCTTCGGAACTCTTCCATTGTTCTCAGAATTCAGCTGAAGTTTAAAAATGCTTCGGAACTCTTCCATTGTTCTCGGAATTCTGCTGAAGTTTAAAAATGATACGTAACTCTTCCATTGTTCTCAGAATTCCGCTGACGTTTTAAAAATGCTTCGGAAATCTTCCATTGTTTTCAAAATTCCGCTGAAGTTTAAAAATGCTTAAAATCTCTTACATTGTTCTCGGAATTCAGCTGAAGTTTAAAATCGCTTCGGAACTCTTCCATTGTTCTCGGAATTCTGCTGAAGTTTAAAAATGCTTCAGAACTCTTCCATTGTTCTCAGAATTCCGCTGACGTTTAAAAATGCTTCGGAAATCTTCCTTTGTTTTCAAAATTTCCGCTGACGTTTAAAAATGCTTCAGAACTATTCCATTGTTCTCAGAATTCTGCTGAAGTTTAAAATATGCTTCGGAACTCTTCCATTGTTCTCGGAATTCTGCTGACGTTTAAAAATGCTTCGGAACTCTTCCATTGTTCTCGGAATTCCGCTGAAGTTTAAAAATGCTTCGGACCTCTTCCATTGTTCTAGGAATTCTGCTGAAGTCTAAAAATTCATTTGAACTCTTCCATTATTCTCGGAATTCGTGTGAATTTTAAAAATGCTTCGGAACTCTTCTATTGTTCTCGGAATTCCGCTGAAGTTTAAAAATGCTTAAAATCTCTTACATTGTTCTCGGAATTCCGCTG
The DNA here is from genome assembly GCF_046119375.1 of Phyllobates terribilis. Lineage (NCBI taxonomy): Eukaryota > Metazoa > Chordata > Amphibia > Anura > Dendrobatidae > Phyllobates > Phyllobates terribilis. The sequence continues at coordinate 19,942,363 of NW_027362782.1, forward strand.
AAGTTTAAAAATGCTTCGGAACTCTTCCATTGTTCTCGGAATTCCGCTGACTTTTAAAAATGCTTCAGAACTCTTCCATTGTTCTCGGAATTCTGCTGACGTTTAATAATGTTTCGCAACTCTTTCATTGTTCTCGGAATTCCACTGACGTTTAAAAATGCTTTGGAACTCATCCATTGTTCTCGGAATTCCGTTGAAGTTTAAAAATGCTTCGAAACTCTTCCATTGTTCTCGGAATTCCGCTGACATATAAAAATGCTTCGGAAATCTTGCATTGTTCTCGGCATTCCGCTGACGTTTAAAAATGCTTCGGAACTCTTCCATTGCTCTCGAAATTCTGCTGAAGTTTAAAAATGCTTCAGAACTCTTACATTGTTCTCGGAATTCTGCTGATGTTTAAAAATGATACGTAACTCTTCCATTGTTCTCAGAATTCCGCTGACGTTTAAAAATGCTTCGGAAATCTTCCATTGTTTTCAAAATTCCGCTGACGTTTAAAAATGCTTCAGAACTCTTCCATTGTTCTCGGAATTCCGCTGACATTTAAAAATGCTTTGGAACTCTTCCATTGTTCTCGGAATTCTGCTGAAGTTTAAAAATGCTTCAGAACTCTTCCATTGCTCTCGGAATTCTGCTGAAGTTTAAAAATGCTTCAGAACTCTTACATTGTTCTCGGAATTCCGCTGACGTTTAATAATGCTTCACAACTCTTTCATTGTTCTCGGAAGTCCGCTGATGTTTAAAAATGCCTCGGAACTCTTCAATTGTTCTCGGAATTCTGCTGACATTTAAAAATGCTTCGGAACTCTTCAATTGTTCTCGGAATTCTGCTGAAGTTTAAAAATGCTTCGGAACTCTTCCATTGTTCTCGGAATTCTGCAGAAGTTTAAAAATGTTTTGGAACTCTTCCATTGTTCTCAGAATTCCGCTGACGTTTAAAAATGCTTCGGAAATCTTCCATTGTTTTCAAAATTCTGCTGACATATAAAAATGCTTCGGAAATCTTGCATTGTTCTCGGCATTCCGCTGACGTTTAAAAATGCTTCAGAATTCTTCAATTGTTCTCGGAATTCTGCTGAACTTTTAAAATGCTTTGGAACTCTTCCATTGCTCTCGGAATTCTGCTGAAGTTTAAAAATGCTTCGGAACTCTTCCATTGTTCTCGGAATTCTGCTGAAGTTTAAAAATGCTTCGGAACTCTTCCATTGTTCTCAGAATTCAGCTGAAGTTTAAAAATGCTTCGGAACTCTTCCATTGTTCTCGGAATTCTGCTGAAGTTTAAAAATGCTACGTAACTCTTCCATTGTTCTCAGAATTCCGCTGACGTTTAAAAATGCTTCGGAAATCTTCCATTGTTTTCAAAATTCCGCTGACGTTTAAAAATGCTTCAGAACTCTTCCATTGTTCTCGGAATTCCGCTGACGTTTAAAAATGCTTCGGAAGTCTTCCATTGTTCTCGAAATTCTGCTGAAGTTTAAAAATGCTTCGGAACTCTTCCATTGTTCTCGGAATTCTGCTGACGTTTAAAAATGCTTCGGAACTCTTCCATTGTTCTCGGAATTCCGCTGAAGTCTAAAAATGCTTCGAAACTCTTCCATTGTTCTCGGAATTCCGCTGACATATAAAAATGCTTCGGAAATCTTGCATTGTTCTCGGCATTCCGCTGACGTTTAAAAATGCTTCGGAACTCTTCCATTGCTCTCGGAATTCTGCTGAAGTTTAAAAATGCTTCAGAACTCTTACATTGTTCTCGGAATTCTGCTGATGTTTAAAAATGCTTCGGAACTCTTCCATTGTTCTCAGAATTCAGCTGAAGTTTAAAAATGCTTCGGAACTCTTCCATTGTTCTCGGAATTCTGCTGAAGTTTAAAAATGATACGTAACTCTTCCATTGTTCTCAGAATTCCGCTGACGTTTTAAAAATGCTTCGGAAATCTTCCATTGTTTTCAAAATTCCGCTGAAGTTTAAAAATGCTTAAAATCTCTTACATTGTTCTCGGAATTCAGCTGAAGTTTAAAATCGCTTCGGAACTCTTCCATTGTTCTCGGAATTCTGCTGAAGTTTAAAAATGCTTCAGAACTCTTCCATTGTTCTCAGAATTCCGCTGACGTTTAAAAATGCTTCGGAAATCTTCCTTTGTTTTCAAAATTTCCGCTGACGTTTAAAAATGCTTCAGAACTATTCCATTGTTCTCAGAATTCTGCTGAAGTTTAAAATATGCTTCGGAACTCTTCCATTGTTCTCGGAATTCTGCTGACGTTTAAAAATGCTTCGGAACTCTTCCATTGTTCTCGGAATTCCGCTGAAGTTTAAAAATGCTTCGGACCTCTTCCATTGTTCTAGGAATTCTGCTGAAGTCTAAAAATTCATTTGAACTCTTCCATTATTCTCGGAATTCGTGTGAATTTTAAAAATGCTTCGGAACTCTTCTATTGTTCTCGGAATTCCGCTGAAGTTTAAAAATGCTTAAAATCTCTTACATTGTTCTCGGAATTCCGCTGAAGTTTAAAAATGCTTCGGAACTCTTCCATTGTTCTCGGAATTCCGCTGACTTTTAAAAATGCTTCAGAACTCTTCCATTGTTCTCGGAATTCTGCTGACGTTTAATAATGTTTCGCAACTCTTTCATTGTTCTCGGAATTCCACTGACGTTTAAAAATGCTTTGGAACTCATCCATTGTTCTCGGAATTCCGTTGAAGTTTAAAAATGCTTCGAAACTCTTCCATTGTTCTCGGAATTCCGCTGACATATAAAAATGCTTCGGAAATCTTGCATTGTTCTCGGCATTCCGCTGACGTTTAAAAATGCTTCGGAACTCTTCCATTGCTCTCGAAATTCTGCTGAAGTTTAAAAATGCTTCAGAACTCTTACATTGTTCTCGGAATTCTGCTGATGTTTAAAAATGATACGTAACTCTTCCATTGTTCTCAGAATTCCGCTGACGTTTAAAAATGCTTCGGAAATCTTCCATTGTTTTCAAAATTCCGCTGACGTTTAAAAATGCTTCAGAACTCTTCCATTGTTCTCGGAATTCCGCTGACATTTAAAAATGCTTTGGAACTCTTCCATTGTTCTCGGAATTCTGCTGAAGTTTAAAAATGCTTCAGAACTCTTACATTGTTCTCGGAATTCCGCTGACTTTTAAAAATACTTCGAAACTCTTCCATTGTTCTCCAAATTCCGCTGAAGTTTAAAAATGCTTCGGAACCCTTCCATTGTTCTCGGAATTCTTCTGAAGTTTAAAAATGCTTCGGAACTCTTCCATTGTTCTCAGAATTCTGCTGACGTTTAAAAATGCTTCGGAACTCTTCCATTGTTCTAGGAATTCTGCTGAAGTCTAAAAATTCATCTGAACTCTTCCATTATTCTCGGAATTCGTGTGAATTTTAAAAATGCTTCGGAACTCTTCTATTGTTCTCGGAATTCCGCTGAAGTTTAAAAATGCTTTGGAACTCTTCCATTGCTCTCGCAATTCTGCTGACATTTAAAAATGCTTCGGAACTCTTCCATTGTTCTCGGAATTCTGCTGACGTTTAAAAATGCTTCGGAACTCTTCCATTGTTCTCGGAATTCCGCTGAAGTTTAAAAATGCTTCGGACCTCTTCCATTGTTCTAGGAATTCTGCTGAAGTCTAAAAATTCATCTGAACTCTTCCATTATTCTCGGAATTCGTGTGAATTTTAAAAATGCTTCGGAACTCTTCTATTGTTCTCGGAATTCCGCTGAAGTTTAAAAATGCTTTGGAACTCTTCCATTGCTCTCGCAATTCTGCTGACATTTAAAAATGCTTCGGAACTCTTCCATTGTTCTCGGAATTCTGCTGACGTTTAAAAATGCTTCGGAACTCTTCCATTGTTCTCGGAATTCCGCTGACGTTTAAAAATGCTTCACAACTCTTCCATTGTTCTCGGAATTCCGCTGACTTTTAAAAATACTTCAAAACTCTTCCATTGTTCTCCAAATTCCGCTGAAGTTTAAAAATGCTTCGGAACCCTTCCATTGTTCTCGGAATTCTGCTGAAGTTTAAAAATGCTTCGGAACTCTTCCATTGTTCTCAGAATTCTGCTGACGTTTAAAAATGCTTCGGAACTCTTCCATTGTTCTCAGAATTCCACTGACGTTTAAAAATGCTTCGGAAATCTTCCATTGTTCTCGGAATTCCGCTGACGTTTAATAATGCTTCGCAACTTTTTCTTTGTTCTCGGAATTCCGCTGACGGTTAAAAATGCTTCGGAACTCTTCCATTGTTCTCGGAATTCCGTTGAAGTTTAAAAATGCTTCGAAACTCTTCCATTGTTCTCGGAATTCTGCTGAAGTTTAAAAATGCTTCAGAACTCTTCCATTGTTCTCGGAATTCCGATGACGTTTAATAATGCTTCGCAACTCTTTCATTGTTCTCGGAATTCTGCTGAAGTTTAAAAATGCTTCGGAACTCTTCCATTGTTCTCGGAATTCCGCTGACATATAAAAATGCTTTGAAAATCTTGCATTGTTCTCGGCATTCCGCTGACGTTTAAAAATGCTTCGGAACTCTTCAATTGTTCTCGGAATTCTGTTGAACTTTTAAAATGCTTTGGAACTCTTCCATTGCTCTCGGAATTCTGCTGAAGTTTAAAAATGCTTCAGAACTCTTACATTGTTCTCGGAATTCCGCTGACGTTTAATAATGCTTCGCAACTCTTTCATTGTTCTCGGAAGTCCGCTGATGTTTAAAAATGCCTCGGAACTCTTCAATTGTTCTCGGAATTCTGCTGACATTTAAAAATGCTTCGGAACTCTTCAATTGTTCTCGGAATTCTGCTGAAGTTTAAAAATGCTTCGGAACTCTTCCATTGTTCTCGGAATTCTGCAGAAGTTTAAAAATGTTTTGGAACTCTTCCATTGTTCTCAGAATTCCGCTGACGTTTAAAAATGCTTCGGAAATCTTCCATTGTTTTCAAAATTCTGCTGACATATAAAAATGCTTCGGAAATCTTGCATTGTTCTCGGCATTCCGCTGACGTTTAAAAATGCTTCAGAATTCTTCAATTGTTCTCGGAATTCTGCTGAACTTTTAAAATGCTTTGGAACTCTTCCATTGCTCTCGGAATTCTGCTGAAGTTTAAAAATGCTTCGGAACTCTTCCATTGTTCTCGGAATTCTGCTGAAGTTTAAAAATGCTTTGGAACTCTTCCATTGCTCTCGGAATTCCGTTGAAGTTTAAAAATGCTTCGAAACTCTTCCATTGTTCTCGGAATTCTGCTGAAGTTTAAAAATGCTTCGGAACTCTTCCATTGTTCTCAGAATTCCGCTAACGTTTAAAAATGCTTCGGAAATCTTCCATTGTTTTCAAAATTCCGCTGACGCTTAAAAATGCTTCACAACTCTTCCATTGTTCTCGGAATTCCGCTGACTTTTAAAAATGCTTCAGAACTCTTCCATTGTTCTCGGAATTCTGCTGACGTTTAATAATGCTTCGCAACTCTTTCATTGTTCTCGGAATTCCACTGACGTTTAAAAATGCTTCTGAACTCATCCATTGTTCTCGGAATTCCGGTGAAGTTTAAAAATGCTTCGAAACTCTTCCATTGTTCTCGGAATTCCGCTGACATATAAAAATGCTTCGGAACTCTTCCATTGTTCTCAGAATTCAGCTGAAGTTTAAAAATGCTTCGGAACTCTTCCATTGTTCTCGGAATTCTGCTGAAGTTTAAAAATGCTACGTAACTCTTCCATTGTTCTCAGAATTCCACTGACGTTTAAAAATGCTTCGGAAATCTTCCATTATTTTCAAAATTCCGCTGACGTTTAAAAATGCTTCAGAACTCTTCCATTGTTCTCGGAATTCCGCTGACGTTTAAAAATGCTTCGGAAGTCTTCCATTGTTCTCGAAATTCTGCTGAAGTTTAAAAATGCTTCGGAACTCTTCCATTGTTCTCGGAATTCTGCTGACGTTTAAAAATGCTTCGGAACTCTTCCATTGTTCTCGGAATTCCGCTGACATATAAAAATGCTTCTGGAATCTTGCACTGTTCTCGGCATTCCGCTGACGTTTAAAAATGCTTCGGAACTCTTCAATTGTTCTCGGAATTCTGCTGAACTTTTAAAATGCTTTGGAACTCTTCCATTGCTCTCGCAATTCTGCTGACGTTTAAAAATGCTTCGGAACTCTTCCATTGTTCTCGGAATTCTGCTGACGTTTAAAAATGCTTCGGAACTCTTCCAATGTTCTCGGAATTCCGCTGAAGTTTAAAAATGCTTCGGACCTCTTCCATTGTTCTAGGAATTCTGCTGAAGTCTAAAAATTCATTTGAACTCTTCCATTATTCTCGGAATTCGTGTGAATTTTAAAAATGCTTCGGAACTCTTCTATTGTTCTCGGAATTCCGCTGAAGTTTAAAAATGCTTAAAATCTCTTACATTGTTCTCGGAATTCCGCTGAAGTTTAAAAATGCTTCGGAACTCTTCCATTGTTCTCGGAATTCCGCTGACTTTTAAAAATGCTTCAGAACTCTTCCATTGTTCTCGGAATTCTGCTGACGTTTAATAATGTTTCGCAACTCTTTCATTGTTCTCGGAATTCCACTGACGTTTAAAAATGCTTTGGAACTCATCCATTGTTCTCGGAATTCCGTTGAAGTTTAAAAATGCTTCGAAACTCTTCCATTGTTCTCGGAATTCCGCTGACATATAAAAATGCTTCGGAAATCTTGCATTGTTCTCGGCATTCCGCTGACGTTTAAAAATGCTTCGGAACTCTTCCATTGCTCTCGGAATTCTGCTGAAGTTTAAAAATGCTTCAGAACTCTTACATTGTTCTCGGAATTCTGCTGATGTTTAAAAATGATACGTCACTCTTCCATTGTTCTCAGAATTCCGCTGACGTTTAAAAATGCTTCGGAAATCTTCCATTGTTTTCAAAATTCCGCTGACGTTTAAAAATGCTTCAGAACTCTTCCAATGTTCTCGGAATTCCGCTGACATTTAAAAATGCTTTGGAACTCTTCCATTGTTCTCGGAATTCTGCTGAAGTTTAAAAATGCTTCAGAACTCTTACATTGTTCTCGGAATTCCGCTGACTTTTAAAAATACTTCGAAACTCTTCCATTGTTCTCCAAATTCCGCTGAAGTTTAAAAATGCTTCGGAACCCTTCCATTGTTCTCGGAATTCTGCTGAAGTTTAAAAATGCTTCGGAACTCTTCCATTGTTCTCGGAATTCCGCTGACATTTAAAAATGCTTCGGAACTCTTCTATTGTTCTCGGAATTCCGCTGAAGTTTAAAAATGCTTCGGACCTCTTCCATTGTTCTAGGAATTCTGCTGAAGTCTAAAAATTCATCTGAACTCTTCCATTATTCTCGGAATTCGTGTGAATTTTAAAAATGCTTCAGAACTCTTCCATTGTTTTCGGAATTCTGCTGAAGTTTAAAAATGCTTCGGAACTCTTCCATTGTTCTCAGAATTCCACTGACGTTTAAAAATGCTTCGGAAATCTTCCATTGTTCTCGGAATTCCGCTGACGTTTAATAATGCTTCGCAACTTTTTCATTGTTCTCGGAATTCCGCTGACGGTTAAAAATGCTTCGGAACTCTTCCATTGTTCTCGGAATTCCGTTGAAGTTTAAAAATGCTTCGAAACTCTTCCATTGTTCTCGGAATTCTGCTGAAGTTTAAAAATGCTTCAGAACTCTTCCATTGTTCTCGGAATTCCGATGACGTTTAATAATGCTTCGCAACTCTTTCATTGTTCTCGGAATTCTGCTGAAGTTTAAAAATGCTTCGGAACTCTTCCATTGTTCTCGGAATTCCGCTGACATATAAAAATGCTTTGAAAATCTTGCATTGTTCTCGGCATTCCGCTGACGTTTAAAAATGCTTCGGAACTCTTCAATTGTTCTCGGAATTCTGTTGAACTTTTAAAATGCTTTGGAACTCTTCCATTGCTCTCGGAATTCTGCTGAAGTTTAAAAATGCTTCGGAACTCTTCCATTGTTCTCGGAATTCTGCTGAAGTTTAAAAATGCTTTGGAACTCTTCCATTGTTCTCGGAATTCCGTTGAAGTTTAAAAATGCTTCGAAACTCTTCCATTGTTCTCGGAATTCTGCTGAAGTTTAAAATTGCTTCGGAACTCTTCCATTGTTCTCAGAATTCCGCTAACGTTTAAAAATGCTTCGGAAATCTTCCATTGTTTTCAAAATTCCGCTGACGCTTAAAAATGCTTCAGAACTCTTCCATTGTTCTCGGAATTCCGCTGACGTTTAATAATCCTTCGCAACTCTTTCATTGTTCTCGGAATTCCGCTGATGTTTAAAAATGCTTCGGAACTCTTCCATTGTTCTCAGAATTCTGTTGAAGTTTAAAAATGCTTCTAAACTCTTCCATTGTTCTCGGAATTCCGCTGACATATAAAAATGCTTCTGGAATCTTGCACTGTTCTCGGCATTCCGCTGACGTTTAAAAATGCTTCGGAACTCTTCAATTGTTCTCGGAATTCTGCTGAACTTTTAAAATGCTTTGGAACTCTTCCATTGCTCTCGCAATTCTGCTGACGTTTAAAAATGCTTCGGAACTCTTCCATTGTTCTCGGAATTCTGCTGACGTTTAAAAATGCTTCGGAACTCTTCCATTGTTCTCGGAATTCCGCTGACGTTTAAAAATGCTTCACAACTCTTCCATTGTTCTCGGAATTCCGCTGACTTTTAAAAATACTTCGAAACTCTTCCATTGTTCTCCAAATTCCGCTGAAGTTTAAAAATGCTTCGGAACCCTTCCATTGTTCTCGGAATTCTGCTGAAGTTTAAAAATGCTTCGGAACTCTTCCATTGTTCTCAGAATTCTGCTGACGTTTAAAAATGCTTCGGAACTCTTCCATTGTCTCGGAATTCCGCTGAAGTTTAAAAATGCTTCGGACCTCTTCCATTGTTCTAGGAATTCTGCTGAAGTCTAAAAATTCATCTGAACTCTTCCATTATTCTCGGAATTCGTGTGAATTTTAAAAATGCTTTGGAACTCTTCTATTGTTCTCGGAATTCCGCTGAAGTTTAAAAATGCTTAAAATCTCTTACATTGTTCTCGGAATTCCGCTGAAGTTTAAAATCGCTTCGGAACTCTTCCATTGTTCTCGGAATTCTGCTGAAGTTTAAAAATGCTTCAGAACTCTTCCATTGTTCTCAGAATTCCGCTGACGTTTAAAAATGCTTCGGAAATCTTCCTTTGTTTTCAAAATTCCGCTGACGTTTAAAAATGCTTCAGAACTATTCCATTGTTCTCAGAATTCTGCTGACGTTTAAAAATGCTTCGGAACTCTTCCATTGTTCTCGGAATTCCGCTGCCGTTTAAAAATGCTTCACAACTCTTCCATTGTTCTCGGAATTCTGCTGAAGTTTAAAAATGCTTCAGAACTCTTACATTGTTCTCGGAATTCTGCTGATGTTTAAAAATGCTTCGGAACTCTTCCATTGTTCTCAGAATTCAGCTGAAGTTTAAAAATGCTTCGAAACTCTTCCATTGTTCTCGGAATTCCGCTGACATATAAAAATGCTTCGGAAATCTTGCATTGTTCTCGGCATTCCGCTGACGTTTAAAAATGCTTCGGAACTCTTCCATTGCTCTCGGAATTCTGCTGAAGTTTAAAAATGCTTCAGAACTCTTACATTGTTCTCGGAATTCTGCTGATGTTTAAAAATGCTTCGGAACTCTTCCATTGTTCTCAGAATTCAGCTGAAGTTTAAAAATGCTTCGGAACTCTTCCATTGTTCTCGGAATTCTGCTGAAGTTTAAAAATGCTTCGGAACTCTTCCATTGTTCTCGGAATTCTGCTGAAGTTTAAAAATGCTACGTAACTCTTCCATTGTTCTCAGAATTCCGCTGACGTTTCAAAATGCTTCGGAAATCTTCCATTGTTTTCAAAATTCCGCTGACGTTTAAAAATGCTTCAGAACTCTTCCATTGTTCTCGGAATTCCGCTGACGTTTAAAAATGCTTCGGAAGTCTACCATTGTTCTCGAAATTCTGCTGAAGTTTAAAAATGCTTCGGAACTCTTCCATTGTTCTCGGAATTCTGCTGACGTTTAAAAATGCTTCGGAACTCTTCCATTGTTCTCGGAATTCCGCTGACGTTTAAAAATGCTTCACAACTCTTCCATTGTTCTCGGAATTCCGCTGACTTTTAAAAATACTTCGAAACTCTTCCATTGTTCTCCAAATTCCGCTGAAGTTTAAAAATGCTTCGGAACCCTTCCATTGTTCTCGGAATTCTGCTGAAGTTTAAAAATGCTTCGGAACTCTTCCATTGTTCTCAGAATTCTGCTGACGTTTAAAAATGCTTCGGAACTCTTCCATTGTTCTCGGAATTCCGCTGAAGTTTAAAAATGCTTCGGACCTCTTCCATTGTTCTAGGAATTCTGCTGAAGTCTAAAAATTCATCTGAACTCTTCCATTATTCTCGGAATTCGTGTGAATTTTAAAAATGCTTTGGAACTCTTCTATTGTTCTCGGAATTCCGCTGAAGTTTAAAAATGCTTAAAATCTCTTACATTGTTCTCGGAATTCCGCTGAAGTTTAAAATCGCTTCGGAACTCTTCCATTGTTCTCGGAATTCTGCTGAAGTTTAAAAATGCTTCAGAACTCTTCCATTGTTCTCAGAATTCCGCTGACGTTTAAAAATGCTTCGGAAATCTTCCTTTGTTTTCAAAATTCCGCTGACGTTTAAAAATGCTTCAGAACTATTCCATTGTTCTCAGAATTCTGCTGACGTTTAAAAATGCTTCGGAACTCTTCCATTGTTCTCGGAATTCCGCTGACGTTTAAAAATGCTTCACAACTCTTCCATTGTTCTCGGAATTCCGCTGACGTTTAAAAATGCTTCACAACTCTTCCATTGTTCTCGGAATTCCGCTGACTTTTAAAAATGCTTCAGAACTCTTCCATTGTTCTCGGAATTCTGCTGACGTTTAATAATGCTTCGCAACTCTTCCATTGTTCTCGGAATTCTGCTGAAGTTTAAAAATGCTTCAGAACTCTTACATTGTTCTCGGAATTCTGCTGATGTTTAAAAATGCTTCGGAACTCTTCCATTGTTCTCAGAATTCAGCTGAAGTTTAAAAATGCTTCGAAACTCTTCCATTGTTCTCGGAATTCCGCTGACATATAAAAATGCTTCGGAAATCTTGCATTGTTCTCGGCATTCCGCTGACGTTTAAAAATGCTTCGGAACTCTTCCATTGCTCTCGGAATTCTGCTGAAGTTTAAAAATGCTTCAGAACTCTTACATTGTTCTCGGAATTCTGCTGATGTTTAAAAATGCTTCGGAACTCTTCCATTGTTCTCAGAATTCAGCTGAAGTTTAAAAATGCTTCGGAACTCTTCCATTGTTCTCGGAATTCTGCTGAAGTTTAAAAATGCTTCGGAACTCTTCCATTGTTCTCGGAATTCTGCTGAAGTTTAAAAATGCTACGTAACTCTTCCATTGTTCTCAGAATTCCGCTGACGTTTCAAAATGCTTCGGAAATCTTCCATTGTTTTCAAAATTCCGCTGACGTTTAAAAATGCTTCAGAACTCTTCCATTGTTCTCGGAATTCCGCTGACGTTTAAAAATGCTTCGGAAGTCTACCATTGTTCTCGAAATTCTGCTGAAGTTTAAAAATGCTTCGGAACTCTTCCATTGTTCTCGGAATTCTGCTGACGTTTAAAAATGCTTCGGAACTCTTCCATTGTTCTCGGAATTCCGCTGACGTTTAAAAATGCTTCACAACTCTTCCATTGTTCTCGGAATTCCGCTGACTTTTAAAAATACTTCGAAACTCTTCCATTGTTCTCCAAATTCCGCTGAAGTTTAAAAATGCTTCGGAACCCTTCCATTGTTCTCGGAATTCTGCTGAAGTTTAAAAATGCTTCGGAACTCTTCCATTGTTCTCAGAATTCTGCTGACGTTTAAAAATGCTTCGGAACTCTTCCATTGTTCTCGGAATTCCGCTGAAGTTTAAAAATGCTTCGGACCTCTTCCATTGTTCTAGGAATTCTGCTGAAGTCTAAAAATTCATCTGAACTCTTCCATTATTCTCGGAATTCGTGTGAATTTTAAAAATGCTTTGGAACTCTTCTATTGTTCTCGGAATTCCGCTGAAGTTTAAAAATGCTTAAAATCTCTTACATTGTTCTCGGAATTCCGCTGAAGTTTAAAATCGCTTCGGAACTCTTCCATTGTTCTCGGAATTCTGCTGAAGTTTAAAAATGCTTCAGAACTCTTCCATTGTTCTCAGAATTCCGCTGACGTTTAAAAATGCTTCGGAAATCTTCCTTTGTTTTCAAAATTCCGCTGACGTTTAAAAATGCTTCAGAACTATTCCATTGTTCTCAGAATTCTGCTGACGTTTAAAAATGCTTCGGAACTCTTCCATTGTTCTCGGAATTCCGCTGACGTTTAAAAATGCTTCACAACTCTTCCATTGTTCTCGGAATTCCGCTGACGTTTAAAAATGCTTCACAACTCTTCCATTGTTCTCGGAATTCCGCTGACTTTTAAAAATGCTTCAGAACTCTTCCATTGTTCTCGGAATTCTGCTGACGTTTAATAATGCTTCGCAACTCTTTCATTGTTCTCGGAATTCCACTGACGTTTAAAAATGCTTCGGAACTCATCCATTGTTCTCGGAATTCCGGTGAAGTTTAAAAATGCTTCGAAACTCTTCCATTGTTCTCGGAATTCCGCTGACATATAAAAATGCTTCGGAAATCTTGCATTGTTCTCGGCATTCCGCTGACGTTTAAAAATGCTTCGGAACTCTTCCATTGCTCTCGGAATTCTGCTGAAGTTTAAAAATGCTTCAGAACTCTTACATTGTTCTCGGAATTCTGCTGATGTTTAAAAATGCTTCGGAACTCTTCCATTGTTCTCAGAATTCAGCTGAAGTTTAAAAATGCTTCGGAACTCTTCCATTGTTCTCGGAATTCTGCTGAAGTTTAAAAATGCTACGTAACTCTTCCATTGTTCTCAGAATTCCGCTGACGTTTAAAAATGCTTCGGAAATCTTCCATTGTTTTCAAAATTCCGCTGACGTTTAAAAATGCTTCAGAACTCTTCCATTGTTCTCGGAATTCCGCTGACGTTTAAAAATGCTTCGGAAGTCTTCCATTGTTCTCGAAATTCTGCTGAAGTTTAAAAATGCTTCGGAACTCTTCCATTGTTCTCGGAATTCTGCTGACGTTTAAAAATGCTTCGGAACTCTTCCATTGTTCTCGGAATTCCGCTGACATATTAAAATGCTTCTGGAATCTTGCACTGTTCTCGGCATTCCGCTGACGTTTAAAAATGCTTCGGAACTCTTCAATTGTTCTCGGAATTCTGCTGAACTTTTAAAATGCTTCGGAACTCTTCCATTGTTCTTGGAATTCTGCTGACGTTTAAAAATGCTTCGGAACTCTTCCATTGTTCTCGGAATTCCGCTGAAGTTTAAAAATGCTTCGAAACTCTTCCATTGTTCTCGGAATTCCGCTGACATATAAAAATGCTTCGGAAATCTTGCATTGTTCTCGGCATTCCGCTGACGTTTAAAAATGCTTCGGAACTCTTCCATTGCTCTCGGAATTCTGCTGAAGTTTAAAAATGCTTCAGAACTCTTACATTGTTCTCGGAATTCTGCTGATGTTTAAAAATGCTTCGGAACTCTTCCATTGTTCTCAGAATTCAGCTGAAGTTTAAAAATGCTTCGGAACTCTTCCATTGTTCTCGGAATTCTGCTGAAGTTTAAAAATGCTACGTAACTCTTCCATTGTTCTCAGAATTCCGCTGACGTTTAAAAATGCTTCGGAAATCTTCCATTGTTTTCAAAATTCCGCTGACGTTTAAAAATGCTTCAGAACTCTTCCATTGTTCTCGGAATTCCGCTGACGTTTAAAAATGCTTCGGAAGTCTTCCATTGTTCTCGAAATTCTGCTGAAGTTTAAAAATGCTTCAGAACTCTTCCATTGTTCTCGGAATTCTGCTGACGTTTAAAAATGCTTCGGAACTCTTCCATTGTTCTCGGAATTCCGCTGACATATTAAAATGCTTCTGGAATCTTGCACTGTTCTCGGCATTCCGCTGACGTTTAAAAATGCTTCGGAACTCTTCAATTGTTCTCGGAATTCTGCTGAACTTTTAAAATGCTTCGGAACTCTTCCATTGTTCTCGGAATTCTGCTGACGTTTAAAAATGCTTCGGAACTCTTCCATTGTTCTCGGAATTCCGCTGAAGTTTAAAAATGCTTCGAAACTCTTCCATTGTTCTCGGAATTCCGCTGACATATAAAAATGCTTCGGAAATCTTGCATTGTTCTCGGCATTCCGCTGACGTTTAAAAATGCTTCGGAACTCTTCCATTGCTCTCGGAATTCTGCTGAAGTTTAAAAATGCTTCAGAACTCTTACATTGTTCTCGGAATTCTGCTGATGTTTAAAAATGCTTCGGAACTCTTCCATTGTTCTCAGAATTCAGCTGAAGTTTAAAAATGCTTCGGAACTCTTCCATTGTTCTCGGAATTCTGCTGAAGTTTAAAAATGCTATGTAACTCTTCCATTGTTCTCAGAATTCCGCTGACGTTTAAAAATGCTTCGGAAATCTTCCATTGTTTTCAAAATTCCGCTGACGTTTAAAAATGCTTCAGAACTCTTCCATTGTTCTCGGAATTCCGCTGACGTTTAAAAATGCTTCGGAAGTCTTCCATTGTTCTCGAAATTCTGCTGAAGTTTAAAAATGCTTCGGAACTCTTCCATTGTTCTCGGAATTCCGCTGACGTTTAAAAATGCTTCACAACTCTTCCATTGTTCTCGGAATTCCGCTGACTTTTAAAAATGCTTCAGAACTCTTCCATTGTTCTCGGAATTCTGCTGACGTTTAATAATGCTTCGCAACTCTTTCATTGTTCTCGGAATTCCACTGACGTTTAAAAATGCTTCGGAACTCATCCATTGTTCTCGGAATTCCGGTGAAGTTTAAAAATGCTTCGAAACTCTTCCATTGTTCTCGGAATTCCGCTGACATATAAAAATGCTTCGGAAATCTTGCATTGCTCTCGGCATTCCGCTGACGTTTAAAAATGCTTCGGAACTCTTCCATTGCTCTCGGAATTCAGCTGAAGTTTAAAAATGCTTCGGAACTCTTCCATTGTTCTCGGAATTCTGCTGAAGTTTAAAAATGCTACGTAACTCTTCCATTGTTCTCAGAATTCCGCTGACGTTTAAAAATGCTTCGGAAATCTTCCATTGTTTTCAAAATTCCGCTGACGTTTAGAAATGCTTCAGAACTCTTCCATTGTTCTCGGAATTCCGCTGACGTTTAAAAATGCTTCGGAAGTCTTCCATTGTTCTCGAAATTCTGCTGAAGTTTAAAAATGCTTCGGAACTCTTCCATTGTTCTCGGAATTCTGCTGACGTTTAAAAATGCTTCGGAACTCTTCCATTGTTCTCGGAATTCCGCTGACATATTAAAATGCTTCTGGAATCTTGCACTGTTCTCGGCATTCCGCTGACGTTTAAAAATGCTTCGGAACTCTTCAATTGTTCTCGGAATTCTGCTGAACTTTTAAAATGCTTCGGAACTCTTCCATTGTTCTCGGAATTCTGCTGACGTTTAAAAATGCTTCGGAACTCTTCCATTGTTCTCGGAATTCCGCTGAAGTTTAAAAATGCTTCGAAACTCTTCCATTGTTCTCGGAATTCCGCTGACATATAAAAATGCTTCGGAAATCTTGCATTGTTCTCGGCATTCCGCTGACGTTTAAAAATGCTTCGGAACTCTTCCATTGCTCTCGGAATTCTGCTGAAGTTTAAAAATGCTTCAGAACTCTTACATTGTTCTCGGAATTCTGCTGATGTTTAAAAATGCTTCGGAACTCTTCCATTGTTCTCAGAATTCAGCTGAAGTTTAAAAATGCTTCGGAACTCTTCCATTGTTCTCGGAATTCTGCTGAAGTTTAAAAATGCTACGTAACTCTTCCATTGTTCTCAGAATTCCGCTGACGTTTAAAAATGCTTCGGAAATCTTCCATTGTTTTCAAAATTCCGCTGACGTTTAAAAATGCTTCAGAACTCTTCCATTGTTCTCGGAATTCCGCTGACGTTTAAAAATGCTTCGGAAGTCTTCCATTGTTCTCGAAATTCTGCTGAAGTTTAAAAATGCTTCGGAACTCTTCCATTGTTCTCGGAATTCTGCTGACGTTTAAAAATGCTTCGGAACTCTTCCATTGTTCTCGGAATTCCGCTGACATATTAAAATGCTTCTGGAATCTTGCACTGTTCTCGGCATTCCGCTGACGTTTAAAAATGCTTCGGAACTCTTCAATTGTTCTCGGAATTCTGCTGAACTTTTAAAATGCTTCGGAACTCTTCCATTGTTCTCGGAATTCTGCTGACGTTTAAAAATGCTTCGGAACTCTTCCATTGTTCTCGGAATTCCGCTGAAGTTTAAAAATGCTTCGAAACTCTTCCATTGTTCTCGGAATTCCGCTGACATATAAAAATGCTTCGGAAATCTTGCATTGTTCTCGGCATTCCGCTGACGTTTAAAAATGCTTCGGAACTCTTCCATTGCTCTCGGAATTCTGCTGAAGTTTAAAAATGCTTCAGAACTCTTACATTGTTCTCGGAATTCTGCTGATGTTTAAAAATGCTTCGGAACTCTTCCATTGTTCTCAGAATTCAGCTGAAGTTTAAAAATGCTTCGGAACTCTTCCATTGTTCTCGGAATTCTGCTGAAGTTTAAAAATGATACGTAACTCTTCCATTGTTCTCAGAATTCCGCTGACGTTTAAAAATGCTTCGGAAATCTTCCATTGTTTTCAAAATTCCGCTGAAGTTTAAAAATGCTTAAAATCTCTTACATTGTTCTCGGAATTCAGCTGAAGTTTAAAATCGCTTCGGAACTCTTCCATTGTTCTCAGAATTCAGCTGAAGTTTAAAAATGCTTCGGAACTCTTCCATTGTTCTCGGAATTCTGCTGAAGTTTAAAAATGATACGTAACTCTTCCATTGTTCTCAGAATTCCGCTGACGTTTAAAAATGCTTCGGAAATCTTCCATTGTTTTCAAAATTCCGCTGAAGTTTAAAAATGCTTAAAATCTCTTACATTGTTCTCGGAATTCAGCTGAAGTTTAAAATCGCTTCGGAACTCTTCCATTGTTCTCGGAATTCTGCTGAAGTTTAAAAATGCTTCAGAACTCTTCCATTGTTCTCAGAATTCCGCTGACATTTAAAAATGCTTCGGAAATCTTCCTTTGTTTTCAAAATTCCGCTGACGTTTAAAAATGCTTCAGAACTATTCCATTGTTCTCAGAATTCTGCTGACGTTTAAAAATGCTTCGGAACTCTTCCATTGTTCTCGGAATTCCGCTGACGTTTAAAAATGCTTCACAACTCTTCCATTGTTCTCGGAATTCCGCTGACGTTTAAAAATGCTTCACAACTCTTCCATTGTTCTCGGAATTCCGCTGACTTTTAAAAATGCTTCAGAACTCTTCCATTGTTCTCGGAATTCTGCTGACGTTTAATAATGCTTCGCAACTCTTTCATTGTTCTCGGAATTCCGCTGACATATAAAAATGCTTCGGAAATCTTGCATTGTTCTCGGCATTCCGCTGACGTTTAAAAATGCTTCGGAACTCTTCCATTGCTCTCGGAATTCTGCTGAAGTTTAAAAATGCTTCAGAACTCTTACATTGTTCTCGGAATTCTGCTGATGTTTAAAAATGCTTCGGAACTCTTCCATTGTTCTCAGAATTCAGCTGAAGTTTAAAAATGCTTCGGAACTCTTCCATTGTTCTCGGAATTCTGCTGAAGTTTAAAAATGCTATGTAACTCTTCCATTGTTCTCAGAATTCCGCTGACGTTTAAAAATGCTTCGGAAATCTTCCATTGTTTTCAAAATTCCGCTGACGTTTAAAAATGCTTCAGAACTCTTCCATTGTTCTCGGAATTCCGCTGACGTTTAAAAATGCTTCGGAAGTCTTCCATTGTTCTCGAAATTCTGCTGAAGTTTAAAAATGCTTCGGAACTCTTCCATTGTTCTCGGAATTCTGCTGACGTTTAAAAATGCTTCGGAACTCTTCCATTGTTCTCGGAATTCCGTTGACGTTTAAAAATGCTTCACAACTCTTCCATTGTTCTCGGAATTCCGCTGACGTTTAAAAATGCTTCACAACTCTTCCATTGTTCTCGGAATTCCGCTGACTTTTAAAAATGCTTCAGAACTCTTCCATTGTTCTCGGAATTCTGCTGACGTTTAATAATGCTTCGCAACTCTTTCATTGTTCTCGGAATTCCACTGACGTTTAAAAATGCTTCGGAACTCATCCATTGTTCTCGGAATTCCGGTGAAGTTTAAAAATGCTTCGAAACTCTTCCATTGTTCTCGGAATTCCGCTGACATATAAAAATGCTTCGGAAATCTTGCATTGCTCTCGGCATTCCGCTGACGTTTAAAAATGCTTCGGAACTCTTCCATTGCTCTCGGAATTCTGCTGAAGTTTAAAAATGCTACGTAACTCTTCCATTGTTCTCAGAATTCCGCTGACGTTTAAAAATGCTTCGGAACTCATCCATTGTTCTCGGAATTCTGCTGAAGTTTAAAAATGCTACGTAACTCTTCCATTGTTCTCAGAATTCCGCTGACGTTTAAAAATGCTTCGGAAATCTTCCATTGTTTTCAAAATTCCGCTGACGTTTAGAAATGCTTCAGAACTCTTCCATTGTTCTCGTAATTCCGCTGACGTTTAAAAATGCTTCGGAAGTCTTCCATTGTTCTCGAAATTCTGCTGAAGTTTAAAAATGCTTCGGAACTCTTCCATTGTTCTCGGAATTCTGCTGACGTTTAAAAATGCTTCGGAACTCTTCCATTGTTCTCGGAATTCCGCTGACATATTAAAATGCTTCTGGAATCTTGCACTGTTCTCGGCATTCCGCTGACGTTTAAAAATGCTTCGGAACTCTTCAATTGTTCTCGGAATTCTGCTGAACTTTTAAAATGCTTCGGAACTCTTCCATTGTTCTCGGAATTCTGCTGACGTTTAAAAATGCTTCGGAACTCTTCCATTGTTCTCGGAATTCCGCTGAAGTTTAAAAATGCTTCGAAACTCTTCCATTGTTCTCGGAATTCCGCTGACATATAAAAATGCTTCGGAAATCTTGCATTGTTCTCGGCATTCCGCTGACGTTTAAAAATGCTTCGGAACTCTTCCATTGCTCTCGGAATTCTGCTGAAGTTTAAAAATGCTTCAGAACTCTTACATTGTTCTCGGAATTCTGCTGATGTTTAAAAATGCTTCGGAACTCTTCCATTGTTCTCAGAATTCAGCTGAAGTTTAAAAATGCTTCGGAACTCTTCCATTGTTCTCGGAATTCTGCTGAAGTTTAAAAATGATACGTAACTCTTCCATTGTTCTCAGAATTCCGCTGACGTTTAAAAATGCTTCGGAAATCTTCCATTGTTTTCAAAATTCCGCTGAAGTTTAAAAATGCTTAAAATCTCTTACATTGTTCTCGGAATTCAGCTGAAGTTTAAAATCGCTTCGGAACTCTTCCATTGTTCTCAGAATTCAGCTGAAGTTTAAAAATGCTTCGGAACTCTTCCATTGTTCTCGGAATTCTGCTGAAGTTTAAAAATGATACGTAACTCTTCCATTGTTCTCAGAATTCCGCTGACGTTTAAAAATGCTTCGGAAATCTTCCATTGTTTTCAAAATTCCGCTGAAGTTTAAAAATGCTTAAAATCTCTTACATTGTTCTCGGAATTCAGCTGAAGTTTAAAATCGCTTCAGAACTCTTCCATTGTTCTCGGAATTCTGCTGAAGTTTAAAAATGCTTCAGAACTCTTCCATTGTTCTCAGAATTCCGCTGACATTTAAAAATGCTTCGGAAATCTTCCTTTGTTTTCAAAATTCCGCTGACGTTTAAAAATGCTTCAGAACTATTCCATTGTTCTCAGAATTCTGCTGACGTTTAAAAATGCTTCGGAACTCTTCCATTGTTCTCGGAATTCCGCTGACGTTTAAAAATGCTTCACAACTCTTCCATTGTTCTCGGAATTCCGCTGACGTTTAAAAATGCTTCACAACTCTTCCATTGTTCTCGGAATTCCGCTGACTTTTAAAAATGCTTCAGAACTCTTCCATTGTTCTCGGAATTCTGCTGACGTTTAATAATGCTTCGCAACTCTTTCATTGTTCTCGGAATTCCACTGACGTTTAAAAATGCTTCGGAACTCATCCATTGTTCTCGGAATTCCGTTGAAGTTTAAAAATGCTTCGAAACTCTTCCATTGTTCTCGGAATTCCGCTGACATATAAAAATGCTTCGGAAATCTTGCATTGTTCTCGGCATTCCGCTGACGTTTAAAAATGCTTCGGAACTCTTCCATTGCTCTCGGAATTCTGCTGAAGTTTAAAAATGCTTCAGAACTCTTACATTGTTCTCGGAATTCTGCTGATGTTTAAAAATGCTTCGGAACTCTTCCATTGTTCTCAGAATTCAGCTGAAGTTTAAAAATGCTTCGGAACTCTTCCATTGTTCTCGGAATTCTGCTGAAGTTTAAAAATGCTACGTAACTCTTCCATTGTTCTCAGAATTCCGCTGACGTTTAAAAATGCTTCGGAAATCTTCCATTGTTTTCAAAATTCCGCTGACGTTTAAAAATGCTTCAGAACTCTTCCATTGTTCTCGGAATTCCGCTGACGTTTAAAAATGCTTCGGAAGTCTTCCATTGTTCTCGGAATTCCGCTGAAGTTTACAAATGCTTCGGAACACTTCCATTGTTCTCAGAATTCTGCTGACGTTTAAAAATGCTTCGGAAGTCTTCCATTGTTCTCGAAATTCTGCTGAAGTTTAAAAATGCTTCGGAACTCTTCCATTGTTCTCGGAATTCTGCTGACGTTTAAAAATGCTTCGGAACTCTTCCATTCTTCTCAGAATTCAGCTGAAGTTTAAAAATGCTTCGGAACTCTTCCATTGTTCTCGGAATTCTGCTGAAGTTTAAAAATGCTACGTAACTCTTCCATTGTTCTCAGAATTCCGCTGACATATAAAAATGCTTCGGAAATCTTGCATTGTTCTCGGCATTCCGCTGACGTTTAAAAATGCTTCGGAACTCTTCCATTGCTCTCGGAATTCTGCTGAAGTTTAAAAATGCTTCAGAACTCTTACATTGTTCTCGGAATTCTGCTGATGTTTAAAAATGCTTCGGAACTCTTCCATTGTTCTCAGAATTCAGCTGAAGTTTAAAAATGCTTCGGAACTCTTCCATTGTTCTCGGAATTCTGCTGAAGTTTAAAAATGCTACGTAACTCTTCCATTGTTCTCAGAATTCCGCTGACGTTTAAAAATGCTTCGGAAATCTTCCATTGTTTTCAAAATTCCGCTGACGTTTAAAAATGCTTCAGAACTCTTCCATTGTTCTCGGAATTCCGCTGACGTTTAAAAATGCTTCGGAAGTCTTCCATTGTTCTCGAAATTCTGCTGAAGTTTAAAAATGCTTCGGAACTCTTCCATTGTTCTCGGAATTCTGCTGACGTTTAAAAATGCTTCGGAACTCTTCCATTGTTCTCGGAATTCCGCTGAAGTTTAAAAATGCTTCGAAACTCTTCCATTGTTCTCGGAATTCCGCTGACATATAAAAATGCTTCGGAAATCTTGCATTGTTCTCGGCATTCCGCTGACGTTTAAAAATGCTTCGGAACTCTTCCATTGCTCTCGGAATTCTGCTGAAGTTTAAAAATGCTTCAGAACTCTTACATTGTTCTCGGAATTCTGCTGATGTTTAAAAATGCTTCGGAACTCTTCCATTGTTCTCAGAATTCAGCTGAAGTTTAAAAATGCTTCGGAACTCTTCCATTGTTCTCGGAATTCTGCTGAAGTTTAAAAATGCTACGTAACTCTTCCATTGTTCTCAGAATTCCGCTGACGTTTAAAAATGCTTCGGAAATCTTCCATTGTTTTCAAAATTCCGCTGACGCTTAAAAATGCTTCAGAACTCTTCCATTGTTCTCGGAATTCCGCTGACGTTTAATAATGCTTCGCAACTCTTTCATTGTACTTGGAATTCCGCTAACGTTTAAAAATGCTTCGGAACTCTTCCATTGTTCTCGGAATTCCGTTGAAGTTTAAAAATGCTTCAAAACTCTTCCATTGTTCTGGGAATTCTGCTGAAGTTTAAAAATGCTTCAGAACTCTTCCATTGTTCTCGGAATTCCGCTGACGTTTAATAATGCTTCGCAACTCTTTCATTGTTCTCGGAATTCCGCTGATGTTTAAAAATGCTTCGGAACTCTTCCATTGTTCTCGGAATACTGTTGAAGTTTAAAAATGCTTCTAAACTCTTCCATTGTTCTCGGAATTCTGCTGAAGTTTAAAAATGCTTCGGAACTCTTCCATTGTTCTCGGAATTCCGCTGACATATAAAAATGCTTCGGAAATCTTGCATTGTTCTCGGCATTCCGCTGACGTTTAAAAATGCTTCGGAACTCTTCCATTGCTCTCGGAATTCTGCTGAAGTTTAAAAATGCTTCAGAACTCTTACATTGTTCTCGGAATTCTGCTGATGTTTAAAAATGCTTCGGAACTCTTCCATTGTTCTCAGAATTCAGCTGAAGTTTAAAAATGCTTCGGAACTCTTCCATTGTTCTCGGAATTCTGCTGAAGTTTAAAAATGATACGTAACTCTTCCATTGTTCTCAGACTTCCGCTGACGTTTAAAAATGCTTCGGAAATCTTCCATTGTTTTCAAAATTCCGCTGACGCTTAAAAATGCTTCAGAACTCTTCCATTGTTCTCGGAATTCCGCTGACGTTTAATAATGCTTCGCAACTCTTTCATTGTACTTGGAATTCCGCTAACGTTTAAAAATGCTTCGGAACTCTTCCATTGTTCTCGGAATTCCGTTGAAGTTTAAAAATGCTTCAAAACTCTTCCATTGTTCTGGGAATTCTGCTGAAGTTTAAAAATGCTTCAGAACTCTTCCATTGTTCTCGGAATTCCGCTGACGTTTAATAATGCTTCGCAACTCTTTCATTGTTCTCGGAATTCCGCTGATGTTTAAAAATGCTTCGGAACTCTTCCATTGTTCTCGGAATACTGTTGAAGTTTAAAAATGCTTCTAAACTCTTCCATTGTTCTCGGAATTCTGCTGAAGTTTAAAAATGCTTCGGAACTCTTCCATTGTTCTCGGAATTCCGCTGACATATAAAAATGCTTCGGAAATCTTGCATTGTTCTCGGCATTCCGCTGAAGTTTAAAAATGCTTCGGACCTCTTCCATTGTTCTAGGAATTCTGCTGAAGTCTAAAAATTCATCTGAACTCTTCCATTATTCTCGGAATTCGTGTGAATTTTAAAAATGCTTCGGAACTCTTCTATTGTTCTCGGAATTCCGCTGAAGTTTAAAAATGCTTAAAATCTCTTACATTGTTCTCGGAATTCCGCTGAAGTTTAAAAATGCTTCGGAACTCTTCCATTGTTCTCGGAATTCTGCTGAAGTTTAAAAATGCTTCAGAACTCTTCCATTGTTCTCAGAATTCCGCTGACGTTTAAAAATGCTTCGGAAATCTTCCATTGTTTTCAAAATTCCGCTGACGTTTAAAAATGCTTCAGAACTATTCCATTGTTCTCAGAATTCTGCTGACGTTTAAAAATGCTTCGGAACTCTTCCATTGTTCTCGGAATTCCGCTGACGTTTAAAAATGCTTCACAACTCTTCCATTGTTCTCGGAATTCCGCTGACGTTTAAAAATGCTTCACAACTCTTCCATTGTTCTCGGAATTCCGCTGACGTTTAAAAATGCTTCACAACTCTTCCATTGTTCTCAGAATTCCGCTGACGTTTAAAAATGCTTCGGAAATCTTCCTTTGTTTTCAAAATTCCGCTGACGTTTAAAAATGCTTCAGAACTATTCCATTGTTCTCAGAATTCTGCTGACGTTTAAAAATGCTTCGGAACTCATCCATTGTTCTCGGAATTCCGTTGAAGTTTAAAAATGCTTCGAAACTCTTCCATTGTTCTCGGAATTCCGCTGACATATAAAAATGCTTCGGAAATCTTGCATTGTTCTCGGCATTCCGCTGACGTTTAAAAATGCTTCGGAACTCTTCCATTGCTCTCGGAATTCTGCTGAAGTTTAAAAATGCTTCAGAACTCTTACATTGTTCTCGGAATTCTGCTGATGTTTAAAAATGCTTCGGAACTCTTCCATTGTTCTCAGAATTCAGCTGAAGTTTAAAAATGCTTCGGAACTCTTCCATTGTTCTCGGAATTCTGCTGAAGTTTAAAAATGCTTCGGAACTCTTCCATTGTTCTCGGAATTCTGCTGAAGTTTAAAAATGCTACGTAACTCTTCCATTGTTCTCAGAATTCCGCTGACGTTTCAAAATGCTTCGGAAATCTTCCATTGTTTTCAAAATTCCGCTGACGTTTAAAAATGCTTCAGAACTCTTCCATTGTTCTCGGAATTCCGCTGACGTTTAAAAATGCTTCGGAAGTCTTCCATTGTTCTCGAAATTCTGCTGAAGTTTAAAAATGCTTCGGAACTCTTCCATTGTTCTCGGAATTCTGCTGACGTTTAAAAATGCTTCGGAACTCTTCCATTGTTCTCGGAATTCCGCTGACGTTTAAAAATGCTTCACAACTCTTCCATTGTTCTCGGAATTCCGCTGACTTTTAAAAATACTTCGAAACTCTTCCATTGTTCTCCAAATTCCGCTGAAGTTTAAAAATGCTTCGGAACCCTTCCATTGTTCTCGGAATTCTGCTGAAGTTTAAAAATGCTTCGGAACTCTTCCATTGTTCTCAGAATTCTGCTGACGTTTAAAAATGCTTCGGAACTCTTCCATTGTTCTCGGAATTCTGCTGAAGTTTAAAAATGCTACGTAACTCTTCCATTGTTCTCAGAATTCCGCTGACGTTTAAAAATGCTTCGGAAATCTTCCATTGTTTTCAAAATTCCGCTGACGTTTAAAAATGCTTCAGAACTCTTCCATTGTTCTCGGAATTTCGCTGACGTTTAAAAATGCTTCGGAAGTCTTCCATTGTTCTCGAAATTCTGCTGAAGTTTAAAAATGCTTCGGAACTCTTCCATTGTTCTCGGAATTCTGCTGACGTTTAAAAATGCTTCGGAACTCTTCCATTGTTCTCGGAATTCCGCTGACATATTAAAATGCTTCTGGAATCTTGCACAGTTCTCGGCATTCCGCTGACGTTTAAAAATGCTTCGGAACTCTTCAATTGTTCTCGGAATTCTGCTGAACTTTTAAAATGCTTCGGAACTCTTCCATTGTTCTCGGAATTCTGCTGACGTTTAAAAATGCTTCGGAACTCTTCCATTGTTCTCGGAATTCCGCTGAAGTTTAAAAATGCTTCGAAACTCTTCCATTGTTCTCGGAATTCCGCTGACATATAAAAATGCTTCGGAAATCTTGCATTGTTCTCGGCATTCCGCTGACGTTTAAAAATGCTTCGGAAATCTTCCTTTGTTTTCAAAATTCCGCTGACGTTTAAAAATGCTTCAGAACTATTCCATTGTTCTCAGAATTCTGCTGACGTTTAAAAATGCTTCGGAACTCTTCCATTGTTCTCGGAATTCCGCTGACGTTTAAAAATGCTTCACAACTCTTCCATTGTTCTCGGAATTCCGCTGACGTTTAAAAATGCTTCACAACTCTTCCATTGTTCTCGGAATTCCGCTGACTTTTAAAAATGCTTCAGAACTCTTCCATTGTTCTCGGAATTCTGCTGACGTTTAATAATGCTTCGCAACTCTTTCATTGTTCTCTGAATTCCACTGACGTTTAAAAATGCTTCGGAACTCATCCATTGTTCTCGGAATTCCGTTGAAGTTTAAAAATGCTTCGAAACTCTTCCATTGTTCTCGGAATTCCGCTGACATATAAAAATGCTTCGGAAATCTTGCATTGTTCTCGGCATTCCGCTGACGTTTAAAAATGCTTCGGAACTCTTCCATTGCTCTCGGAATTCTGCTGAAGTTTAAAAATGCTTCAGAACTCTTACATTGTTCTCGGAATTCTGCTGATGTTTAAAAATGCTTCGGAACTCTTCCATTGTTCTCAGAATTCAGCTGAAGTTTAAAAATGCTTCGGAACTCTTCCATTGTTCTCGGAATTCTGCTGAAGTTTAAAAATGCTACGTAACTCTTCCATTGTTCTCAGAATTCCGCTGACGTTTAAAAATGCTTCGGAAATCTTCCATTGTTTTCAAAATTCCGCTGACGTTTAAAAATGCTTCAGAACTCTTCCATTGTTCTCGGAATTCCGCTGACATTTAAAAATGCTTCGGAAGTCTTCCATTGTTCTCGGAATTCCGCTGAAGTTTACAAATGCTTCGGAACACTTCCATTGTTCTCAGAATTCTGCTGACGTTTAAAAATGCTTCGGAAGTCTTCCATTGTTCTCGAAATTCTGCTGAAGTTTAAAAATGCTTCGGAACTCTTCCATTGTTCTCGGAATTCTGCTGACGTTTAAAAATGCTTCGGAACTCTTCCATTCTTCTCAGAATTCAGCTGAAGTTTAAAAATGCTTCGGAACTCTTCCATTGTTCTCGGAATTCTGCTGAAGTTTAAAAATGCTACGTAACTCTTCCATTGTTCTCAGAATTCCGCTGACGTTTAAAAATGCTTCGGAAATCTTCCATTGTTTTCAAAATTCCGCTGACGTTTAAAAATGCTTCAGAACTCTTCCATTGTTCTCGGAATTCCGCTGACATTTAAAAATGCTTTGGAACTCTTCCATTGTTCTCGGAATTCCGCTGAAGTTTACAAATGCTTCGGAACTCTTCCATTGTTCTCAGAATTCTGCTGACGTTTAAAAATGCTTCGGAACTCTTCCATTGTTCTCGGAATTCTGCTGACGTTTAAAAATGCTTCAGAACACTTCAATTTTTCTTGTAATTCTGCTGAAGTTTTAAAATGCATTGGAACTCTTTCATTGTTCTCGGAATTCCACTGACGTTTAAAAATGCTTCGGAACTCTTCCATTGTTCTCAGAATTCCGTTGAAGTTTAAAAATGCTTCGAAACTCTTCCATTGTTCTCGGAATTCTGGTGAAGTTTAAAAATGCTTCGGAACTCTTCCATTGTTCTCGGAATTCCGCTGACGTTTAAAAATGCTTCACAACTCTTCCATTGTTCTCGGAATTCCGCTGACGTTTAAAAATGCTTCACAACTCTTCCATTGTTCTCGGAATTCCGCTGACTTTTAAAAATGCTTCAGAACTCTTCCATTGTTCTCGGAATTCTGCTGACGTTTAATAATGCTTCGCAACTCTTTCATTGTTCTCTGAATTCCACTGACGTTTAAAAATGCTTCGGAACTCATCCATTGTTCTCGGAATTCCGTTGAAGTTTAAAAATGCTTCGAAACTCTTCCATTGTTCTCGGAATTCCGCTGACATATAAAAATGCTTCGGAAATCTTGCATTGTTCTCGGCATTCCGCTGACGTTTAAAAATGCTTCGGAACTCTTCCATTGCTCTCGGAATTCTGCTGAAGTTTAAAAATGCTTCAGAACTCTTACATTGTTCTCGGAATTCTGCTGATGTTTAAAAATGCTTCGGAACTCTTCCATTGTTCTCAGAATTCAGCTGAAGTTTAAAAATGCTTCGGAACTCTTCCATTGTTCTCGGAATTCTGCTGAAGTTTAAAAATGCTACGTAACTCTTCCATTGTTCTCAGAATTCCGCTGACGTTTAAAAATGCTTCGGAAATCTTCCATTGTTTTCAAAATTCCGCTGACGTTTAAAAATGCTTCAGAACTCTTCCATTGTTCTCGGAATTCCGCTGACATTTAAAAATGCTTCGGAAGTCTTCCATTGTTCTCGGAATTCCGCTGAAGTTTACAAATGCTTCGGAACACTTCCATTGTTCTCAGAATTCTGCTGACGTTTAAAAATGCTTCGGAAGTCTTCCATTGTTCTCGAAATTCTGCTGAAGTTTAAAAATGCTTCGGAACTCTTCCATTGTTCTCGGAATTCTGCTGACGTTTAAAAATGCTTCGGAACTCTTCCATTCTTCTCAGAATTCAGCTGAAGTTTAAAAATGCTTCGGAACTCTTCCATTGTTCTCGGAATTCTGCTGAAGTTTAAAAATGCTACGTAACTCTTCCATTGTTCTCAGAATTCCGCTGACGTTTAAAAATGCTTCGGAAATCTTCCATTGTTTTCAAAATTCCGCTGACGTTTAAAAATGCTTCAGAACTCTTCCATTGTTCTCGGAATTCCGCTGACATTTAAAAATGCTTTGGAACTCTTCCATTGTTCTCGGAATTCCGCTGAAGTTTACAAATGCTTCGGAACTCTTCCATTGTTCTCAGAATTCTGCTGACGTTTAAAAATGCTTCGGAACTCTTCCATTGTTCTCGGAATTCTGCTGACGTTTAAAAATGCTTCAGAACACTTCAATTTTTCTTGTAATTCTGCTGAAGTTTTAAAATGCATTGGAACTCTTTCATTGTTCTCGGAATTCCACTGACGTTTAAAAATGCTTCGGAACTCTTCCATTGTTCTCAGAATTCCGTTGAAGTTTAAAAATGCTTCGAAACTCTTCCATTGTTCTCGGAATTCTGGTGAAGTTTAAAAATGCTTCGGAACTCTTCCATTGTTCTCGGAATTCCGCTGACATTTAAAAATGCTTCGGAACTCTTCCATTGTTCTCGGAATTCTGCTGAAGTTTAAAAATGCTTCGGAACTCTTCCATTGTTCTCGGAATTCCGCTGACTTTTAAAAATACTTCGAAACTCTTCCATTGTTCTCCAAATTCCGCTGAAGTTTAAAAATGCTTCGGAACCCTTCCATTGTTCTCGGAATTCTGCTGAAGTTTAAAAATGCTTCGGAACTCTTCCATTGTTCTCAGAATTCTGCTGACGTTTAAAAATGCTTCGGAACTCTTCCATTGTTCTCGGAATTCCGCTGAAGTTTAAAAATGCTTCGGACCTCTTCCATTGTTCTAGGAATTCTGCTGAAGTCTAAAAATTCATCTGAACTCTTCCATTATTCTCGGAATTCGTGTGAATTTTAAAAATGCTTCGGAACTCTTCTATTGTTCTCAGAATTCCGCTGAAGTTTAAAAATGCTTAAAATCTCTTACATTGTTCTCGGAATTCCGCTGAAGTTTAAAAATGCTTCGGAACTCTTCCATTGTTCTCGGAATTCTGCTGATGTTTAAAAATGCTTCAGAACTCTTCCATTGTTCTCAGAATTCCGCTGACGTTTAAAAATGCTTCGGAAATCTTCCTTTGTTTTCAAAATTCCGCTGACGTTTAAAAATGCTTCAGAACTATTCCATTGTTCTCAGAATTCTGCTGACGTTTAAAAATGCTTCGGAACTCTTCCATTGTTCTCGGAATTCCGCTGACGTTTAAAAATGCTTCACAACTCTTCCATTGTTCTCGGAATTCCGCTGACGTTTAAAAATGCTTCACAACTCTTCCATTGTTCTCGGAATTCCGCTGACTTTTAAAAATGCTTCAGAACTCTTCCATTGTTCTCGGAATTCTGCTGACGTTTAATAATGCTTCGCAACTCTTTCATTGTTCTCGGAATTCCACTGACGTTTAAAAATGCTTCGGAACTCATCCATTGTTCTCGGAATTCCGTTGAAGTTTAAAAATGCTTCGAAACTCTTCCATTGTTCTCGGAATTCCGCTGACATATAAAAATGCTTCGGAAATCTTGCATTGTTCTCGGCATTCCGCTGACGTTTAAAAATGCTTCGGAACTCTTCCATTGCTCTCGGAATTCTGCTGAAGTTTAAAAATGCTTCAGAACTCTTACATTGTTCTCGGAATTCTGCTGATGTTTAAAAATGCTTCGGAACTCTTCCATTGTTCTCAGAATTCAGCTGAAGTTTAAAAATGCTTCGGAACTCTTCCATTGTTCTCGGAATTCTGCTGAAGTTTAAAAATGCTACGTAACTCTTCCATTGTTCTCAGAATTCCGCTGACGTTTAAAAATGCTTCGGAAATCTTCCATTGTTTTCAAAATTCCGCTGACGTTTAAAAATGCTTCAGAACTCTTCCATTGTTCTCGGAATTCCGCTGACATTTAAAAATGCTTTGGAACTCTTCCATTGTTCTCGGAATTCCGCTGAAGTTTACAAATGCTTCGGAACACTTCCATTGTTCTCAGAATTCTGCTGACGTTTAAAAATGCTTCGGAAGTCTTCCATTGTTCTCGAAATTCTGCTGAAGTTTAAAAATGCTTCGGAACTCTTCCATTGTTCTCGGAATTCTGCTGACGTTTAAAAATGCTTCGGAACTCTTCCATTCTTCTCAGAATTCAGCTGAAGTTTAAAAATGCTTCGGAACTCTTCCATTGTTCTCGGAATTCTGCTGAAGTTTAAAAATGCTACGTAACTCTTCCATTGTTCTCAGAATTCCGCTGACGTTTAAAAATGCTTCGGAAATCTTCCATTGTTTTCAAAATTCCGCTGACGTTTAAAAATGCTTCAGAACACTTCAATTGTTCTTGTAATTCTGCTGAAGTTTTAAAATGCATTGGAACTCTTTCATTGTTCTCGGAATTCCACTGACGTTTAAAAATGCTTCGGAACTCTTCCATTGTTCTCGGAATTCCGTTGAAGTTTAAAAATGCTTCGAAACTCTTCCATTGTTCTCGGAATTCTGCTGAAGTTTAAAAATGCTTCGGAACTCTTCCATTGTTCTCAGAATTCCGCTGACGTTTAATAATGCTTCGCAACTCTTCCATTGCTCTCGGAATTCTGCTGAAGTTTAAAAATGCTTCAGAACTCTTCCATTGTTCTCGCAATTCCGCTGACGTTTAAAAATGCTTCAGAACACTTCAATTGTTCTTGGAATTCTGCTGAAGTTTTAAAATGCATTGGAACTCTTTCATTGTTCTCGGAATTCCACTGACGTTTAAAAATGCTTCGGAACTCTTCCATTGTTCTCGGAATTCCGTTGAAGTTTAAAAATGCTTCGAAACTCTTCCATTGTTCTCGGAATTCTGCTGAAGTTTAAAAATGCTTCGGAACTCTTCCATTGTTCTCGGAATTCCGCTGACGTTTAATAATGCTTCGCAACTCTTCCATTGCTCTCGGAATTCTGCTGAAGTTTAAAAATGCTTCAGAACTCTTCCATTGTTTTCAAAATTCCGCTGACGTTTAAAAATGCTTCAGAACTCTTCCATTGTTCTCGGAATTCCGCTGACGTTTAAAAATGCTTTGGAACTCTTCCATTGTTCTCAGAATTCCGCTGAAGTTTAAAAATGCTTCGGAACTCTTCCATTGTTCTCAGAATTCCGCTGACGTTTAAAAATGCTTCGGTACTCTTCCATTGTTATCGGAATTCCGCTGACATATAAAAATGCTTCGGAAATCTTGCATTGTTCTCGGCATTCCGCTGACGTTTAAAAATGCTTCGGAACTCTTCAATTGTTCTCGGAATTCTGCTGAACTTTTAAAATGCTTTGGAACTCTTCCATTGCTCTCGGAATTCTGCTGAAGTTTAAAAATGCTTCGGAACTCTTCCATTGTTCTCGGAATTCTGCTGAAGTTTAAAAATGCTTCGGAACTCTTCCATTCTTCTCGGAATTCCGTTGAAGTTTAAAAATGCTTCGAAACTCTTCCATTGTTCTCGGAATTCTGCTGAAGTTTAAAAATGCTTCGGAACTCTTCCATTGTTCTCAGAATTCCGCTAACGTTTAAAAATGCTTCGGAAATCTTCCATTGTTTTCAAAATTCCGCTGACGCTTAAAAATGCTTCAGAACTCTTCCATTGTTCTCGGAATTCCGCTGACGTTTAATAATGCTTCGCAACTCTTTCATTGTACTTGGAATTCCGCTAACGTTTAAAAATGCTTCGGAACTCTTCCATTGTTCTCGGAATTCCGTTGAAGTTTAAAAATGCTTCGAAACTCTTCCATTGTTCTGGGAATTCTGCTGAAGTTTAAAAATGCTTCAGAACTCTTCCATTGTTCTCGGAATTCCGCTGACGTTTAATAATGCTATGCAACTCTTTCATTGTTCTCGGAATTCCGCTGATGTTTAAAAATGCTTCGGAACTCTTCCATTGTTCTCGGAATACTGTTGAAGTTTAAAAATGCTTCTAAACTCTTCCATTGTTCTCGGAATTCTGCTGAAGTTTAAAAATGCTTCGGAACTCTTCCATTGTTCTCGGAATTCCGCTGACATATAAAAATGCTTCGGAAATCTTGCATTGTTCTCGGCATTCCGCTGACGTATAAAAATGCTTCGGAACTCTTCCATTGTTCTCGGAATTCTGCTGAACTTTTAAAATGCTTTGGAACTCTTCCATTGCTCTCACAATTCTGTTGACGTTTAAAATTGCTTCGGAACTCTTCCATTGTTCTCGGAATTCTGCTGACGTTTAAAAATGCTTCGGAACTCTTCCATTGTTCTCGGAATTCCGCTGACGTTTAAAAATGCTTAAAATCTCTTACATTGTTCTCGGAATTCCGCTGAAGTTTAAAAATGCTTCGGAACTCTTCCATTGTTCTCGGAATTCTGCTGAAGTTTAAAAATGCTTCAGAACTCTTCCATTGTTCTCAGAATTCCGCTGACGTTTAAAAATGCTTCGGAAATCTTCCATTGTTTTCAAAATTCCGCTGACGTTTAAAAATGCTTCAGAACTATTCCATTGTTCTCAGAATTCTGCTGACGTTTAAAAATGCTTCGGAACTCTTTCATTCTTCTGGGAATTCTGCTGAAGTTTTAAAATGTTTCGGAACTCTTCCATTGTTCTCAGAATTCCGCTGACGTTTAAAAATGCTTCGGAAATCTTCCATTGTTTTCAAAATTCCGCTGACATATAAAAATGCTTCGGAACTCTTCAATTGTTCTCGGAATTCTGCTGAACTTTTAAAATGCTTTGGAACTCTTCCATTGCTCTCGGAATTCTGCTGAAGTTTAAAAATGCTTCGGAACTCTTCCATTGTTCTCGGAATTCTGCTGAAGTTTAAAAATGCTTCGGAACTCTTCAATTGTTCTCGGAATTCTGCTGAAGTTTAAAAATGCTTCGGAACTCTTCCATTCTTCTCGGAATTCCGTTGAAGTTTAAAAATGCTTCGAAACTCTTCCATTGTTCTCGGAATTCTGCTGAAGTTTAAAAATGCTTCGGAACTCTTCCATTGTTCTCAGAATTCCGCTAACGTTTAAAAATGCTTCGGAAATCTTCCATTGTTTTCAAAATTCCGCTGACGCTTAAAAATGCTTCAGAACTCTTCCATTGTTCTCGGTATTCCGCTGACGTTTAATAATGCTTCGCAACTCTTTCATTGTACTTGGAATTCCGTTAACGTTTAAAAATGCTTCGGAACTCTTCCATTGTTCTCGGAATTCCGTTGAAGTTTAAAAATGCTTCGAAACTCTTCCATTGTTCTGGGAATTCTGCTGAAGTTTAAAAATGCTTCAGAACTCTTCCATTGTTCTCGGAATTCCGCTGACGTTTAATAATGCTTCGCAACTCTTTCATTGTTCTCGGAATTCCGCTGATGTTTAAAAATGCTTCGGAACTCTTCCATTGTTCTCGGAATACTGTTGAAGTTTAAAAATGCTTCTAAACTCTTCCATTGTTCTCGGAATTCTGCTGAAGTTTAAAAATGCTTCGGAACTCTTCCATTGTTCTCGGAATTCCGCTGACATATAAAAATGCTTCGGAAATCTTGCATTGTTCTCGGCATTCCGCTGACGTATAAAAATGCTTCGGAACTCTTCCATTGTTCTCAGAATTCCGTTGAAGTTTAAAAATGCTTCGAAACTCTTCCATTGTTCTCGGAATTCTGCTGAAGTTTAAAAATGCTTCGGAACTCTTCCATTGTTCTCGGAATTCCACTGACGTTTAAAAATGCTTCGGAACTCTTCCATTGTTCTCAGAATTCCGTTGAAGTTTAAAAATGCTTCGAAACTCTTCCATTGTTCTCGGAATTCTGCTGAAGTTTAAAAATGCTTCGGAACTCTTCCATTGTTCTCGGAATTCCGCAGACGTTTAATAATGCTTCGCAACTCTTCCATTGCTCTCGGAATTCTGCTGAAGTTTAAAAATGCTTCAGAACTCTTCCATTGTTCTCGCAATTCCGCTGACGTTTAAAAATGCTTCAGAACACTTCAATTGTTCTTGGAATTCTGCTGAAGTTTTAAAATGCATTGGAACTCTTTCATTGTTCTCGGAATTCCACTGACGTTTAAAAATGCTTCGGAACTCTTCCATTGTTCTCGGAATTCCGTTGAAGTTTAAAAATGCTTCGAAACTCTTCCATTGTTCTCGGAATTCTGCTGAAGTTTAAAAATGCTTCGGAACTCTTCCATTGTTCTCGGAATTCCGCTGACGTTTAATAATGCTTCGCAACTCTTCCATTGCTCTCGGAATTCTGCTGAAGTTTAAAAATGCTTCAGAACTCTTCCATTGTTTTCAAAATTCCGCTGACGTTTAAAAATGCTTCAGAACTCTTCCATTGTTCTCGGAATTCCGCTGACGTTTAAAAATGCTTTGGAACTCTTCCATTGTTCTCAGAATTCCGCTGAAGTTTAAAAATGCTTCGGAACTCTTCCATTGTTCTCAGAATTCCGCTGACGTTTAAAAATGCTTCGGTACTCTTCCATTGTTATCGGAATTCCGCTGACATATAAAAATGCTTCGGAAATCTTGCATTGTTCTCGGCATTCCACTGACGTTTAAAAATGCTTCGGTACTCTTCCATTGTTCTCAGAATTCCGCTGACGTTTAAAAATGCTTCGGTACTCTTCCATTGTTCTCGGAATTCCGCTGACATATAAAAATGATTCGGAAATCTTGTTTTGTTCTCGGCATTCCGCTGACGTTTAAAAATGCTTCGGAACTCTTCAATTGTTCTCGGAATTCTGCTGAACTTTTAAAATGCTTTGGAACTCTTCCATTGCTCTCGGAATTCTGCTGAAGTTTAAAAATGCTTCGGAACTCTTCCATTGTTCTCGGAATTCTGCTGAAGTTTAAAAATGCTTCGGAACTCTTCCATTCTTCTCGGAATTCCGTTGAAGTTTAAAAATGCTTCGAAACTCTTCCATTGTTCTCGGAATTCTGCTGAAGTTTAAAAATGCTTCGGAACTCTTCCATTGTTCTCAGAATTCCGCTAACGTTTAAAAATGCTTCGGAAATCTTCCATTGTTTTCAAAATTCCGCTGACGCTTAAAAATGCTTCAGAACTCTTCCATTGTTCTCGGAATTCCGCTGACGTTTAATAATGCTTCGCAACTCTTTCATTGTACTTGGAATTCCGCTAACGTTTAAAAATGCTTCGGAACTCTTCCATTGTTCTCGGAATTCCGTTGAAGTTTAAAAATGCTTCGAAACTCTTCCATTGTTCTGGGAATTCTGCTGAAGTTTAAAAATGCTTCAGAACTCTTCCATTGTTCTCGGAATTCCGCTGACGTTTAATAATGCTATGCAACTCTTTCATTGTTCTCGGAATTCCGCTGATGTTTAAAAATGCTTCGGAACTCTTCCATTGTTCTCGGAATACTGTTGAAGTTTAAAAATGCTTCTAAACTCTTCCATTGTTCTCGGAATTCTGCTGAAGTTTAAAAATGCTTCGGAACTCTTCCATTGTTCTCGGAATTCCGCTGACATATAAAAATGCTTCGGAAATCTTGCATTGTTCTCGGCATTCCGCTGACGTATAAAAATGCTTCGGAACTCTTCCATTGTTCTCGGAATTCTGCTGAACTTTTAAAATGCTTTGGAACTCTTCCATTGCTCTCACAATTCTGTTGACGTTTAAAATTGCTTCGGAACTCTTCCATTGTTCTCGGAATTCTGCTGACGTTTAAAAATGCTTCGGAACTCTTCCATTGTTCTCGGAATTCCGCTGACGTTTAAAAATGCTTAAAATCTCTTACATTGTTCTCGGAATTCCGCTGAAGTTTAAAAATGCTTCGGAACTCTTCCATTGTTCTCGGAATTCTGCTGAAGTTTAAAAATGCTTCAGAACTCTTCCATTGTTCTCAGAATTCCGCTGACGTTTAAAAATGCTTCGGAAATCTTCCATTGTTTTCAAAATTCCGCTGACGTTTAAAAATGCTTCAGAACTATTCCATTGTTCTCAGAATTCTGCTGACGTTTAAAAATGCTTCGGAACTCTTTCATTCTTCTGGGAATTCTGCTGAAGTTTTAAAATGTTTCGGAACTCTTCCATTGTTCTCAGAATTCCGCTGACGTTTAAAAATGCTTCGGAAATCTTCCATTGTTTTCAAAATTCCGCTGACATATAAAAATGCTTCGGAACTCTTCAATTGTTCTCGGAATTCTGCTGAACTTTTAAAATGCTTTGGAACTCTTCCATTGCTCTCGGAATTCTGCTGAAGTTTAAAAATGCTTCGGAACTCTTCCATTGTTCTCGGAATTCTGCTGAAGTTTAAAAATGCTTCGGAACTCTTCAATTGTTCTCGGAATTCTGCTGAAGTTTAAAAATGCTTCGGAACTCTTCCATTCTTCTCGGAATTCCGTTGAAGTTTAAAAATGCTTCGAAACTCTTCCATTGTTCTCGGAATTCTGCTGAAGTTTAAAAATGCTTCGGAACTCTTCCATTGTTCTCAGAATTCCGCTAACGTTTAAAAATGCTTCGGAAATCTTCCATTGTTTTCAAAATTCCGCTGACGCTTAAAAATGCTTCAGAACTCTTCCATTGTTCTCGGTATTCCGCTGACGTTTAATAATGCTTCGCAACTCTTTCATTGTACTTGGAATTCCGCTAACGTTTAAAAATGCTTCGGAACTCTTCCATTGTTCTCGGAATTCCGTTGAAGTTTAAAAATGCTTCGAAACTCTTCCATTGTTCTGGGAATTCTGCTGAAGTTTAAAAATGCTTCAGAACTCTTCCATTGTTCTCGGAATTCCGCTGACGTTTAATAATGCTTCGCAACTCTTTCATTGTTCTCGGAATTCCGCTGATGTTTAAAAATGCTTCGGAACTCTTCCATTGTTCTCGGAATACTGTTGAAGTTTAAAAATGCTTCTAAACTCTTCCATTGTTCTCGGAATTCTGCTGAAGTTTAAAAATGCTTCGGAACTCTTCCATTGTTCTCGGAATTCCGCTGACATATAAAAATGCTTCGGAAATCTTGCATTGTTCTCGGCATTCCGCTGACGTATAAAAATGCTTCGGAACTCTTCCATTGTTCTCGGAATTCTGCTGAACTTTTAAAATGCTTTGGAACTCTTCCATTGCTCTCGCAATTCTGTTGACGTTTAAAAATGCTTCGGAACTCTTCCATTGTTCTCGGAATTCTGCTGACGTTTAAAAATGCTTCGGAACTCTTCCATTGTTCTCGCAATTCCGCTGACGTTTAAAAATGCTTCAGAACACTTCAATTGTTCTTGTAATTCTGCTAAAGTTTTAAAATGCATTGGAACTCTTTCATTGTTCTCGGAATTCCACTGACGTTTAAAAATGCTTCGGAACTCTTCCATTGTTCTCAGAATTCCGTTGAAGTTTAAAAATGCTTCGAAACTCTTCCATTGTTCTCGGAATTCTGCTGAAGTTTAAAAATGCTTCGGAACTCTTCCATTGTTCTCGGAATTCCGCAGACGTTTAATAATGCTTCGCAACTCTTCCATTGCTCTCGGAATTCTGCTGAAGTTTAAAAATGCTTCAGAACTCTTCCATTGTTCTCGCAATTCCGCTGACGTTTAAAAATGCTTCAGAACACTTCAATTGTTCTTGGAATTCTGCTGAAGTTTTAAAATGCATTGGAACTCTTTCATTGTTCTCGGAATTCCACTGACGTTTAAAAATGCTTCGGAACTCTTCCATTGTTCTCGGAATTCCGTTGAAGTTTAAAAATGCTTCAAAACTCTTCCATTGTTCTCGGAATTCTGCTGAAGTTTAAAAATGCTTCGGAACTCTTCCATTGTTCTCGGAATTCCGCTGACGTTTAATAATGCTTCGCAACTCTTCCATTGCTCTCGGAATTCTGCTGAAGTTTAAAAATGCTTCAGAACTCTTACATTGTTCTCGGAATTTTGCTGAAGTTTAAAAATGCTTCGGAACTCTTCCATTGTTCTCGGCATTCCGCTGACGTTTAAAAATGCTTCGGAACTCTTTCATTGTTCTCGGAATTCCGCTGACGTTTAAAAATGCTTTGGAACTCTTCCATTGTTCTCAGAATTCCGCTGAAGTTTAAAAATGCTTCGGAACTCTTCCATTGTTCTCAGAATTCCGCTGACGTTTAAAAATGCTTCGGTACTCTTCCATTGTTCTCGGAATTCCGCTGACATATAAAAATGCTTCGGAAATCTTGCATTGTTCTCGGCATTCCGCTGACGTTTAAAAATGCTTCGGTACTCTTCCATTGTTCTCAGAATTCCGCTGACGTTTAAAAATGCTTCGGTACTCTTCCATTGTTCTCGGAATTCCGCTGACATATAAAAATGCTTCGGAAATCTTGTTTTGTTCTCGGCATTCCGCTGACGTTTAAAAATGCTTCGGAACTCTTCAATTGTTCTCGGAATTCTGCTGAAGTTTAAAAATGCTTCGGAACTCTTCCATTGTTCTCGGAATTCTGCTGAAGTTTAAAAATGCTTCGGAACTCTTCAATTGTTCTCGGAATTCTGCAGAAGTTTAAAAATGCTTCGGAACTCTTCCATTCTTCTCGGAATTCCGTTGAAGTTTAAAAATGCTTCGAAACTCTTCCATTGTTCTCGGAATTCTGCTGAAGTTTAAAAATGCTTCGGAACTCTTCCATTGTTCTCAGAATTCCGCTAACGTTTAAAAATGCTTCGGAAATCTTCCATTGTTTTCAAAATTCCGCTGACGCTTAAAAATGCTTCAGAACTCTTCCATCGTTCTCGGAATTCCGCTGACATTTAAAAATGCTTCGGAACTCTTCCATTGTTCTCGGAATTCCGTTGAAGTTTAAAAATGCTTCGAAACTCTTCCATTGTTCTGGGAATTCTGCTGAAGTTTAAAAATGCTTCAGAACTCTTCCATTGTTCTCGGAATTCCGCTGACGTTTAATAATGCTATGCAACTCTTTCATTGTTCTCGGAATTCCGCTGATGTTTAAAAATGCTTCGGAACTCTTCCATTGTTCTCGGAATACTGTTGAAGTTTAAAAATGCTTCTAAACTCTTCCATTGTTCTCGGAATTCTGCTGAAGTTTAAAAATGCTTCGGAACTCTTCCATTGTTCTCGGAATTCCGCTGACATATAAAAATGTTTCGGAAATCTTGCATTGTTCTCGGCATTCCGCTGACGTATAAAAATGCTTCGGAACTCTTCCATTGTTCTCGGAATTCTGCTGAACTTTTAAAATGCTTTGGAACACTTCCATTGCTCTCGCAATTCTGTTGACGTTTAAAAATGCTTCGGAACTCTTCCATTGTTCTCGGAATTCCATTGAAGTTTAAAAATGCTTCGAAACTCTTCCATTGTTCTCGGAATTCTGCTGAAGTTTAAAAATGCTTCGGAACTCTTCCATTGTTCTCGGAATTCCGCTGACATTTAATAATGCTTCGCAACTCTTCCATTGCTCTCGGAATTCTGCTGAAGTTTAAAAATGCTTCAGAACTCTTCCATTGTTCTCGCAATTCCGCTGACGTTTAAAAATGCTTCAGAACACTTCAATTGTTCTTGGAATTCTGCTGAAGTTTTAAAATGCATTGGAACTCTTTCATTGTTCTCGGAATTCCACTGACGTTTAAAAATGCTTCGGAACTCTTCCATTGTTCTCGGAATTCCGTTGAAGTTTAAAAATGCTTCGAAACTCTTCCATTGTTCTCGGAATTCTGCTGAAGTTTAAAAATGCTTCGGAACTCTTCCATTGTTCTCGGAATTCCGCTGACGTTTAATAATGCTTCGCAACTCTTCCATTGCTCTCGGAATTCTGCTGAAGTTTAAAAATGCTTCAGAACTCTTACATTGTTCTCGGAATTTTGCTGAAGTTTAAAAATGCTTCGGAACTCTTCCATTGTTCTAGGAATTCCGCTGATGTTTAAAAATACTTCGGAAATCTTCCATTGTTTTCAAAATTCCGCTGACGTTTAAAAATGCTTCAGAACTCTTCCATTGTTCTCGGAATTCCGCTGACGTTTAAAAATGCTTTGGAACTCTTCCATTGTTCTCAGAATTCCGCTGAAGTTTAAAAATGCTTCGGAACTCTTCCATTGTTCTCAGAATTCCGCTGACGTTTAAAAATGCTTCGGTACTCTTCCATTGTTCTCGGAATTCCGCTGACATATAAAAATGCTTCGGAAATCTTGCATTGTTCTCGGCATTCCGCTGACGTTTAAAAATGCTTCGGTACTCTTCCATTGTTCTCAGAATTCCGCTGACGTTTAAAAATGCTTCGGTACTCTTCCATTGTTCTCGGAATTCCGCTGACATATAAAAATGCTTCGGAAATCTTGTTTTGTTCTCGGCATTCCGCTGACGTTTAAAAATGCTTCGGAACTCTTCAATTGTTCTCGGAATTCTGCTGAACTTTTAAAATGCTTTGGAACTCTTCCATTGCTCTCGGAATTCTGCTGAAGTTTAAAAATGCTTCGGAACTCTTCCATTGTTCTCGGAATTCTGCTGAAGTTTAAAAATGCTTCGGAACTCTTCAATTGTTCTCGGAATTCTGCTGAAGTTTAAAAATGCTTCGGAACTCTTCCATTCTTCTCGGAATTCCGTTGAAGTTTAAAAATGCTTCGAAACTCTTCCATTGTTCTCGGAATTCTGCTGAAGTTTAAAAATGCTTCGGAACTCTTCCATTGTTCTCAGAATTCCGCTAACGTTTAAAAATGCTTCGGAAATCTTCCATTGTTTTCAAAATTCCGCTGACGCTTAAAAATGCTTCAGAACTCTTCCATCGTTCTCGGAATTCCGCTGACGTTTAAAAATGCTTCGGAACTCTTCCATTGTTCTCGGAATTCCGTTGAAGTTTAAAAATGCTTCGAAACTCTTCCATTGTTCTGGGAATTCTGCTGAAGTTTAAAAATGCTTCAGAACTCTTCCATTGTTCTCGGAATTCCGCTGACGTTTAATAATGCTATGCAACTCTTTCATTGTTCTCGGAATTCCGCTGATGTTTAAAAATGCTTCGGAACTCTTCCATTGTTCTCGGAATACTGTTGAAGTTTAAAAATGCTTCTAAACTCTTCCATTGTTCTCGGAATTCTGCTGAAGTTTAAAAATGCTTCGGAACTCTTCCATTGTTCTCGGAATTCCGCTGACATATAAAAATGTTTCGGAAATCTTGCATTGTTCTCGGCATTCCGCTGACGTATAAAAATGCTTCGGAACTCTTCCATTGTTCTCGGAATTCTGCTGAACTTTTAAAATGCTTTGGAACACTTCCATTGCTCTCGCAATTCTGTTGACGTTTAAAAATGCTTCGGAACTCTTCCATTGTTCTCGGAATTCTGCTGACGTTTAAAAATGCTTCGGAACTCTTCCATTGTTCTCGGAATTCCGCTGACGTTTAAAAATGCTTAAAATCTCTTACATTGTTCTCGGAATTCCGCTGAAGTTTAAAAATGCTTCGGAACTCTTCCATTGTTCTCGGAATTCTGCTGAAGTTTAAAAATGCTTCAGAACTCTTCCATTGTTCTCAGAATTCCGCTGACGTTTAAAAATGCTTCGGAAATCTTCCATTGTTTTCAAAATTCCGCTGACGTTTAAAAATGCTTCAGAACTATTCCATTGTTCTCAGAATTCTGCTGACGTTTAAAAATGCTTCGGAACTCTTCCATTCTTCTGGGAATTCTGCTGAAGTTTTAAAATGTTTCGGAACTCTTCCATTGTTCTCAGAATTCCGCTGACGTTTAAAAATGCTTCGGAAATCTTCCATTGTTTTCAAAATTCCGCTGATATATAAAAATGTTTCGGAAATCTTGTTTTGTTCTCGGCATTCCGCTGACGTTTAAAAATGCTTCGGAACTCTTCAATTGTTCTCGGAATTCTGCTGAACTTTTAAAATGCTTTGGAACTCTTCCATTGCTCTCGGAATTCTGCTGAAGTTTAAAAATGCTTCGGAACTCTTCCATTGTTCTCGGAATTCTGCTGAAGTTTAAAAATGCTTCGGAACTCTTCAATTGTTCTCGGAATTCTGCTGAAGTTTAAAAATGCTTCGGAACTCTTCCATTCTTCTCGGAATTCCGTTGAAGTTTAAAAATGCTTCAAAACTCTTCCATTGTTCTCGGAATTCTGCTGAAGTTTAAAAATGCTTCGGAACTCTTCCATTGTTCTCAGAATTCCGCTAACGTTTAAAAATGCTTCGGAAATCTTCCATTGTTTTCAAAATTCCGCTGACGCTTAAAAATGCTTCAGAACTCTTCCATTGTTCTCGGTATTCCGCTGACGTTTAATAATGCTTCGCAACTCTTTCATTGTACTTGGAATTCCGCTAACGTTTAAAAATGCTTCGGAACTCTTCCATTGTTCTCGGAATTCCGTTGAAGTTTAAAAATGCTTCGAAACTCTTCCATTGTTCTGGGAATTCTGCTGAAGTTTAAAAATGCTTCAGAACTCTTCCATTGTTCTCGGAATTCCGCTGACGTTTAATAATGCTTCGCAACTCTTTCATTGTTCTCGGAATTCCGCTGATGTTTAAAAATGCTTCGGAACTCTTCCATTGTTCTCGGAATACTGTTGAAGTTTAAAAATGCTTCTAAACTCTTCCATTGTTCTCGGAATTCTGCTGAAGTTTAAAAATGCTTCGGAACTCTTCCATTGTTCTCGGAATTCCGCTGACATATAAAAATGCTTCGGAAATCTTGCATTGTTCTCGGCATTCCGCTGACGTATAAAAATGCTTCGGAACTCTTCCATTGTTCTCGGAATTCTGCTGAACTTTTAAAATGCTTTGGAACTCTTCCATTGCTCTCGCAATTCTGTTGACGTTTAAAAATGCTTCGGAACTCTTCCATTGTTCTCGGAATTCTGCTGACGTTTAAAAATGCTTCGGAACTCTTCCATTGTTCTCGCAATTCCGCTGACGTTTAAAAATGCTTCAGAACACTTCAATTGTTCTTGTAATTCTGCTAAAGGTTTAAAATGCATTGGAACTCTTTCATTGTTCTCGGAATTCCACTGACGTTTAAAAATGCTTCGGAACTCTTCCATTGTTCTCAGAATTCCGTTGAAGTTTAAAAATGCTTCGAAACTCTTCCATTGTTCTCGGAATTCTGCTGAAGTTTAAAAATGCTTCGGAACTCTTCCATTGTTCTCGGAATTCCGCAGACGTTTAATAATGCTTCGCAACTCTTCCATTGCTCTCGGAATTCTGCTGAAGTTTAAAAATGCTTCAGAACTCTTCCATTGTTCTCGCAATTCCGCTGACGTTTAAAAATGCTTCAGAACACTTCAATTGTTCTTGGAATTCTGCTGAAGTTTTAAAATGCATTGGAACTCTTTCATTGTTCTCGGAATTCCACTGACGTTTAAAAATGCTTCGGAACTCTTCCATTGTTCTCGGAATTCCGTTGAAGTTTAAAAATGCTTCAAAACTCTTCCATTGTTCTCGGAATTCTGCTGAAGTTTAAAAATGCTTCGGAACTCTTCCATTGTTCTCGGAATTCCGCTGACGTTTAATAATGCTTCGCAACTCTTCCATTGCTCTCGGAATTCTGCTGAAGTTTAAAAATGCTTCAGAACTCTAACATTGTTCTCGGAATTTTGCTGAAGTTTAAAAATGCTTCGGAACTCTTCCATTGTTCTCAGAATTCCGCTGATGTTTAAAAATACTTCGGAAATCTTCCATTGTTTTCAAAATTCCGCTGACGTTTAAAAATGCTTCAGAACTCTTCCATTGTTCTCGGAATTCCGCTGACGTTTAAAAATGCTTTGGAACTCTTCCATTGTTCTCAGAATTCCGCTGAAGTTTAAAAATGCTTCGGAACTCTTCCATTGTTCTCAGAATTCCGCTGACGTTTAAAAATGCTTCGGTACTCTTCCATTGTTCTCGGAATTCCGCTGACATATAAAAATGCTTAGGAAATCTTGCATTGTTCTCGGCATTCCGCTGACGTTTAAAAATGCTTCGGTACTCTTCCATTGTTCTCGGAATTCCGCTGACATATAAAAATGCTTCGGAAATCTTGCATTGTTCTCGGCATTCCGCTGACGTTTAAAAATGCTTCGGAACTCTTTCATTGTTCTCGCAATTCCGCTGACGTTTAAAAATGCTTCAGAACACTTCAATTTTTCTTGTAATTCTGCTGAAGTTTTAAAATGCATTGGAACTCTTTCATTGTTCTCGGAATTCCACTGACGTTTAAAAATGCTTCGGAACTCTTCCATTGTTCTCGGAATTTCGTTGAAGTTTAAAAATGCTTCGAAACTCTTCCATTGTTCTCGGAATTCTGCTGAAGTTTAAAAATGCTTCGGATCTCTTCCATTGTTCTTGGAATTCCGCTGACATTTAATAATGCTTCGCAACTCTTCCATTGCTCTCGGAATTCTGCTGAAGTTTAAAAATGCTTCAGAACTCTTCCATTGTTCTCGCAATTCCGCTGACGTTTAAAAATGCTTCAGAACACTTCAATTGTTCTTGGAATTCTGCTGAAGTTTTAAAATGCATTGGAACTCTTTCATTGTTCTCGG
Source organism: Phyllobates terribilis (assembly GCF_046119375.1). Classification (NCBI taxonomy): domain Eukaryota; kingdom Metazoa; phylum Chordata; class Amphibia; order Anura; family Dendrobatidae; genus Phyllobates; species Phyllobates terribilis. Next base: position 19,986,896 of record NW_027362782.1, read on the forward strand.
AATTCCACTGACGTTTAAAAATGCTTCGGAACTCTTCCATTGTTCTCGGAATTCCGTTGAAGTTTAAAAATGCTTCGAAACTCTTCCATTGTTCTCGGAATTCTGCTGAAGTTTAAAAATGCTTCGGAACTCTTCCATTGTTCTCGGAATTCCGCTGACGTTTAATAATGCTTCGCAACTCTTCCATTGCTCTCGGAATTCTGCTGAAGTTTAAAAATGCTTCAGAACTCTTACATTGTTCTCGGAATTTTGCTGAAGTTTAAAAATGCTTTGGAACTCTTCCATTGTTCTAGGAATTCCGCTGATGTTTAAAAATACTTCGGAAATCTTCCATTGTTTTCAAAATTCCGCTGACGTTTAAAAATGCTTCAGAACTCTTCCATTGTTCTCGGAATTCCGCTGACGTTTAAAAATGCTTTGGAACTCTTCCATTGTTCTCAGAATTCCGCTGAAGTTTAAAAATGCTTCGGAACTCTTCCATTGTTCTCAGAATTCCGCTGACGTTTAAAAATGCTTCGGTACTCTTCCATTGTTCTCGGAATTCCGCTGACATATAAAAATGCTTCAGAAATCTTGCATTGTTCTCGGCATTCCGCTGACGTTTAAAAATGCTTCGGTACTCTTCCATTGTTCTCAGAATTCCGCTGACGTTTAAAAATGCTTCGGTACTCTTCCATTGTTCTCGGAATTCCGCTGACATATAAAAATGCTTCGGAAATCTTGTTTTGTTCTCGGCATTCCGCTGACGTTTAAAAATGCTTCGGAACTCTTCAATTGTTCTCGGAATTCTGCTGAACTTTTAAAATGCTTTGGAACTCTTCCATTGCTCTCGGAATTCTGCTGAAGTTTAAAAATGCTTCGGAACTCTTCCATTGTTCTCGGAATTCTGCTGAAGTTTAAAAATGCTTCGGAACTCTTCAATTGTTCTCGGAATTCTGCTGAAGTTTAAAAATGCTTCGGAACTCTTCCATTCTTCTCGGAATTCCGTTGAAGTTTAAAAATGCTTCGAAACTCTTCCATTGTTCTCGGAATTCTGCTGAAGTTTAAAAATGCTTCGGAACTCTTCAATTGTTCTCAGAATTCCGCTAACGTTTAAAAATGCTTCGGAAATCTACCATTGTTTTCAAAATTCCGCTGACGCTTAAAAATGCTTCAGAACTCTTCCATCGTTCTCGGAATTCCGCTGACGTTTAAAAATGCTTCGGAACTCTTCCATTGTTCTCGGAATTCCGTTGAAGTTTAAAAATGCTTCGAAACTCTTCCATTGTTCTGGGAATTCTGCTGAAGTTTAAAAATGCTTCAGAACTCTTCCATTGTTCTCGGAATTCCGCTGACGTTTAATAATGCTATGCAACTCTTTCATTGTTCTCGGAATTCCGCTGATGTTTAAAAATGCTTCGGAACTCTTCCATTGTTCTCGGAATACTGTTGAAGTTTAAAAATGCTTCTAAACTCTTCCATTGTTCTCGGAATTCTGCTGAAGTTTAAAAATGCTTCAGAACTCTTCCATTGTTCTCAGAATTCCGCTGACGTTTAAAAATGCTTCGGAAATCTTCCATTGTTTTCAAAATTCCGCTGACATATAAAAATGTTTCGGAAATCTTGTTTTGTTCTCGGCATTCCGCTGACGTTTAAAAATGCTTCGGAACTCTTCAATTGTTCTCGGAATTCTGCTGAACTTTTAAAATGCTTTGGAACTCTTCCATTGCTCTCGGAATTCTGCTGAAGTTTAAAAATGCTTCGGAACTCTTCCATTGTTCTCGGAATTCTGCTGAAGTTTAAAAATGCTTCGGAACTCTTCAATTGTTCTCGGAATTCTGCTGAAGTTTAAAAATGCTTCGGAACTCTTCCATTCTTCTCGGAATTCCGTTGAAGTTTAAAAATGCTTCAAAACTCTTCCATTTTTCTCGGAATTCTGCTGAAGTTTAAAAATGCTTCACAACTCTTCCATTGTTCTCGGAATTCCACTGACTTTTAAAAATGCTTCAGAAATCTTCCATTGTTTTCAAAATTCTGCTGACGCTTAAAAATGCTTCAGAACTCTTCCATTGTTCTCGGAATTCTGCTGACGTTTAATAATGCTTTGCAACTCTTTCATTGTTCTCGGAATTCCGCTGACGTTTAAAAATGCTTTGGAACTCATCCATTGTTCTCGGAATTCCGTTGAAGTTTAAAAATGCTTCGAAACTCTTCCATTGTTCTCGGAATTCCGCTGACATATAAAAATGCTTCGGAAATCTTGCATTGTTCTCGGCATTCCGCTGACGTTTAAAAATGCTTCGGAACTCTTCCATTGCTCTCGGAATTCTGCTGAAGTTTAAAAATGCTTCAGAACTCTTACATTGTTCTCGGAATTCTGCTGAAGTTTAAAAATGCTACGTAACTCTTCCATTGTTCTCAGAATTCCGCTGACGTTTAAAAATGCTTCGGAAATCTTCCATTGTTTTCAAAATTCCGCTGACGTTTAAAAATGCTTCGGAACTCTTCCATTGTTCTCGGAATTCTGCTGAAGTTTAAAAATGCTACGTAACTCTTCCATTGTTCTCAGAATTCCGCTGACGTTTAAAAATGCTTCAGAACTATTCCATTGTTCTCAGAATTCTGCTGACGTTTAAAAATGCTTCGGAACTCTTCCATTGTTCTCGGAATTCCGCTGACGTTTAAAAATGCTTCACAACTCTTCCATTGTTCTCGGAATTCCGCTGACGTTTAAAAATGCTTCACAACTCTTCCATTGTTCTCGGAATTCCGCTGACTTTTAAAAATGCTTCAGAACTCTTCCATTGTTCTCGGAATTCTGCTGACGTTTAATAATGCTTCGCAACTCTTTCATTGTTCTCGGAATTCCACTGACGTTTAAAAATGCTTCGGAACTCATCCATTGTTCTCGGAATTCCGTTGAAGTTTAAAAATGCTTCGAAACTCTTCTATTGTTCTCGGAATTCCGCTGACATATAAAAATGCTTCGGAAATCTTGCATTGTTCTCGGCATTCCGCTGACGTTTAAAAATGCTTCGGAACTCTTCCATTGTTCTCAGAATTCTGCTGACGTTTAAAAATGCTTCGGAACTCTTCCATTGTTCTCGAAATTCTGCTGACGTTTAAAAATGCTTCGGAACTTTTCCATTGTTCTCGGAATTCTGCTGACGTTTAAAAATGCTTCGGAACGCTTCCATTGTTCTCAGAATTCAGCTGAAGTTTAAAAATGCTTCGGAACTCTTCCATTGTTCTCGGAATTCTGCTGAAGTTTAAAAATGCTTCAGAACTCTAACATTGTTCTCGGAATTTTGCTGAAGTTTAAAAATGCTTCGGAACTCTTCCATTGTTCTCAGAATTCCGCTGATGTTTAAAAATACTTCGGAAATCTTCCATTGTTTTCAAAATTCCGCTGACGTTTAAAAATGCTTCAGAACTCTTCCATTGTTCTCGGAATTCCGCTGACGTTTAAAAATGCTTTGGAACTCTTCCATTGTTCTCAGAATTCCGCTGAAGTTTAAAAATGCTTCGGAACTCTTCCATTGTTCTCAGAATTCCGCTGACGTTTAAAAATGCTTCGGTACTCTTCCATTGTTCTCGGAATTCCGCTGACATATAAAAATGCTTAGGAAATCTTGCATTGTTCTCGGCATTCCGCTGACGTTTAAAAATGCTTCGGTACTCTTCCATTGTTCTCGGAATTCCGCTGACATATAAAAATGCTTCGGAAATCTTGCATTGTTCTCGGCATTCCGCTGACGTTTAAAAATGCTTCGGAACTCTTTCATTGTTCTCGCAATTCCGCTGACGTTTAAAAATGCTTCAGAACACTTCAATTTTTCTTGTAATTCTGCTGAAGTTTTAAAATGCATTGGAACTCTTTCATTGTTCTCGGAATTCCACTGACGTTTAAAAATGCTTCGGAACTCTTCCATTGTTCTCGGAATTTCGTTGAAGTTTAAAAATGCTTCGAAACTCTTCCATTGTTCTCGGAATTCTGCTGAAGTTTAAAAATGCTTCGGATCTCTTCCATTGTTCTCGGAATTCCGCTGACATTTAATAATGCTTCGCAACTCTTCCATTGCTCTCGGAATTCTGCTGAAGTTTAAAAATGCTTCAGAACTCTTCCATTGTTCTCGCAATTCCGCTGACGTTTAAAAATGCTTCAGAACACTTCAATTGTTCTTGGAATTCTGCTGAAGTTTTAAAATGCATTGGAACTCTTTCATTGTTCTCGGAATTCCACTGACGTTTAAAAATGCTTCGGAACTCTTCCATTGTTCTCGGAATTCCGTTGAAGTTTAAAAATGCTTCGAAACTCTTCCATTGTTCTCGGAATTCTGCTGAAGTTTAAAAATGCTTCGGAACTCTTCCATTGTTCTCGGAATTCCGCTGACGTTTAATAATGCTTCGCAACTCTTCCATTGCTCTCGGAATTCTGCTGAAGTTTAAAAATGCTTCAGAACTCTTACATTGTTCTCGGAATTTTGCTGAAGTTTAAAAATGCTTTGGAACTCTTCCATTGTTCTAGGAATTCCGCTGATGTTTAAAAATACTTCGGAAATCTTCCATTGTTTTCAAAATTCCGCTGACGTTTAAAAATGCTTCAGAACTCTTCCATTGTTCTCGGAATTCCGCTGACGTTTAAAAATGCTTTGGAACTCTTCCATTGTTCTCAGAATTCCGCTGAAGTTTAAAAATGCTTCGGAACTCTTCCATTGTTCTCAGAATTCCGCTGACGTTTAAAAATGCTTCGGTACTCTTCCATTGTTCTCGGAATTCCGCTGACATATAAAAATGCTTCAGAAATCTTGCATTGTTCTCGGCATTCCGCTGACGTTTAAAAATGCTTCGGTACTCTTCCATTGTTCTCAGAATTCCGCTGACGTTTAAAAATGCTTCGGTACTCTTCCATTGTTCTCGGAATTCCGCTGACATATAAAAATGCTTCGGAAATCTTGTTTTGTTCTCGGCATTCCGCTGACGTTTAAAAATGCTTCGGAACTCTTCAATTGTTCTCGGAATTCTGCTGAACTTTTAAAATGCTTTGGAACTCTTCCATTGCTCTCGGAATTCTGCTGAAGTTTAAAAATGCTTCGGAACTCTTCCATTGTTCTCGGAATTCTGCTGAAGTTTAAAAATGCTTCGGAACTCTTCAATTGTTCTCGGAATTCTGCTGAAGTTTAAAAATGCTTCGGAACTCTTCCATTCTTCTCGGAATTCCGTTGAAGTTTAAAAATGCTTCGAAACTCTTCCATTGTTCTCGGAATTCTGCTGAAGTTTAAAAATGCTTCGGAACTCTTCAATTGTTCTCAGAATTCCGCTAACGTTTAAAAATGCTTCGGAAATCTACCATTGTTTTCAAAATTCCGCTGACGCTTAAAAATGCTTCAGAACTCTTCCATCGTTCTCGGAATTCCGCTGACGTTTAAAAATGCTTCGGAACTCTTCCATTGTTCTCGGAATTCCGTTGAAGTTTAAAAATGCTTCGAAACTCTTCCATTGTTCTGGGAATTCTGCTGAAGTTTAAAAATGCTTCAGAACTCTTCCATTGTTCTCGGAATTCCGCTGACGTTTAATAATGCTATGCAACTCTTTCATTGTTCTCGGAATTCCGCTGATGTTTAAAAATGCTTCGGAACTCTTCCATTGTTCTCGGAATACTGTTGAAGTTTAAAAATGCTTCTAAACTCTTCCATTGTTCTCGGAATTCTGCTGAAGTTTAAAAATGCTTCAGAACTCTTCCATTGTTCTCAGAATTCCGCTGACGTTTAAAAATGCTTCGGAAATCTTCCATTGTTTTCAAAATTCCGCTGACATATAAAAATGTTTCGGAAATCTTGTTTTGTTCTCGGCATTCCGCTGACGTTTAAAAATGCTTCGGAACTCTTCAATTGTTCTCGGAATTCTGCTGAACTTTTAAAATGCTTTGGAACTCTTCCATTGCTCTCGGAATTCTGCTGAAGTTTAAAAATGCTTCGGAACTCTTCCATTGTTCTCGGAATTCTGCTGAAGTTTAAAAATGCTTCGGAACTCTTCAATTGTTCTCGGAATTCTGCTGAAGTTTAAAAATGCTTCGGAACTCTTCCATTCTTCTCGGAATTCCGTTGAAGTTTAAAAATGCTTCAAAACTCTTCCATTTTTCTCGGAATTCTGCTGAAGTTTAAAAATGCTTCACAACTCTTCCATTGTTCTCGGAATTCCACTGACTTTTAAAAATGCTTCAGAAATCTTCCATTGTTTTCAAAATTCTGCTGACGCTTAAAAATGCTTCAGAACTCTTCCATTGTTCTCGGAATTCTGCTGACGTTTAATAATGCTTTGCAACTCTTTCATTGTTCTCGGAATTCCGCTGACGTTTAAAAATGCTTTGGAACTCATCCATTGTTCTCGGAATTCCGTTGAAGTTTAAAAATGCTTCGAAACTCTTCCATTGTTCTCGGAATTCCGCTGACATATAAAAATGCTTCGGAAATCTTGCATTGTTCTCGGCATTCCGCTGACGTTTAAAAATGCTTCGGAACTCTTCCATTGCTCTCGGAATTCTGCTGAAGTTTAAAAATGCTTCAGAACTCTTACATTGTTCTCGGAATTCTGCTGAAGTTTAAAAATGCTACGTAACTCTTCCATTGTTCTCAGAATTCCGCTGACGTTTAAAAATGCTTCGGAAATCTTCCATTGTTTTCAAAATTCCGCTGACGTTTAAAAATGCTTCGGAACTCTTCCATTGTTCTCGGAATTCTGCTGAAGTTTAAAAATGCTACGTAACTCTTCCATTGTTCTCAGAATTCCGCTGACGTTTAAAAATGCTTCAGAACTATTCCATTGTTCTCAGAATTCTGCTGACGTTTAAAAATGCTTCGGAACTCTTCCATTGTTCTCGGAATTCCGCTGACGTTTAAAAATGCTTCACAACTCTTCCATTGTTCTCGGAATTCCGCTGACGTTTAAAAATGCTTCACAACTCTTCCATTGTTCTCGGAATTCCGCTGACTTTTAAAAATGCTTCAGAACTCTTCCATTGTTCTCGGAATTCTGCTGACGTTTAATAATGCTTCGCAACTCTTTCATTGTTCTCGGAATTCCACTGACGTTTAAAAATGCTTCGGAACTCATCCATTGTTCTCGGAATTCCGTTGAAGTTTAAAAATGCTTCGAAACTCTTCTATTGTTCTCGGAATTCCGCTGACATATAAAAATGCTTCGGAAATCTTGCATTGTTCTCGGCATTCCGCTGACGTTTAAAAATGCTTCGGAACTCTTCCATTGTTCTCAGAATTCTGCTGACGTTTAAAAATGCTTCGGAACTCTTCCATTGTTCTCGAAATTCTGCTGACGTTTAAAAATGCTTCGGAACTTTTCCATTGTTCTCGGAATTCTGCTGACGTTTAAAAATGCTTCGGAACGCTTCCATTGTTCTCAGAATTCAGCTGAAGTTTAAAAATGCTTCGGAACTCTTCCATTGTTCTCGGAATTCTGCTGAAGTTTAAAAATGCTACGTAACTCTTCCATTGTTCTCAGAATTCCGCTGACGTTTAAAAATGCTTCGGAAATCTTCCATTGTTTTCAAAATTCCGCTGACGTTTAAAAATGCTTCAGAACTCTTCCATTGTTCTCGGAATTCCGCTGACATTTAAAAATGCTTTGGAACTCTTCCATTGTTCTCGGAATTCCGCTGAAGTTTACAAATGCTTCGGAACTCTTCCATTGTTCTCAGAATTCTGCTGACGTTTAAAAATGCTTCGGAACTCTTCCATTGTTCTCGGAATTCTGCTGACGTTTAAAAATGCTTCGGAACTCTTCCATTGTTCTCGCAATTCCGCTGACGTTTAAAAATGCTTCAGAACACTTCAATTGTTCTTGGAATTCTGCTGAAGTTTTAAAATGCATTGGAACTCTTTCATTGTTCTCGGAATTCCACTGACGTTTAAAAATGCTTCGGAACTCTTCCATTGTTCTCGGAATTCCGTTGAAGTTTAAAAATGCTTCGAAACTCTTCCATTGTTCTCGGAATTCTGCTGAAGTTTAAAAATGCTTCGGAACTCTTCCATTGTTCTCGGAATTCCGCTGACGTTTAATAATGCTTCGCAACTCTTCCATTGTTCTCGGAATTCCGTTGAAGTTTAAAAATGCTTCAAAACTCTTCCATTGTTCTCGGAATTCTGCTGAAGTTTAAAAATGCTTCGGAACTCTTCCATTGTTCTCAGAATTCCGCTAACGTTTAAAAATGCTTCGGAAATCTTCCATTGTTTTCAAAATTCCGCTGACGCTTAAAAATGCTTCAGAACTCTTCCATTGTTCTCGTAATTCCGCTGACGTTTAATAATGCTTCGCAACTCTTTCATTGTACTTGGAATTCCGCTAACGTTTAAAAATGCTTCGGAACTCTTCCATTGTTCTCGGAATTCCGTTGAAGTTTAAAAATGCTTCGAAACTCTTCCATTGTTCTGGGAATTCTGCTGAAGTTTAAAAATGCTTCAGAACTCTTCCATTGTTCTCGGAATTCCGCTGACGTTTAATAATGCTTCGCAACTCTTTCATTGTTCTCGGAATTCCGCTGATGTTTAAAAATGCTTCGGAACTCTTCCATTGTTCTCGGAATACTGTTGAAGTTTAAAAATGCTTCTAAACTCTTCCATTGTTCTCGGAATTCTGCTGAAGTTTAAAAATGCTTCGGAACTCTTCCATTGTTCTCAGAATTCCGCTAACGTTTAAAAATGCTTCGGAAATCTTCCATTGTTTTCAAAATTCCGCTGACGCTTAAAAATGCTTCAGAACTCTTCCATTGTTCTCGGAATTCCGCTGACGTTTAATAATGCTTCGCAACTCTTTCATTGTACTTGGAATTCCGCTAACGTTTAAAAATGCTTCGGAACTCTTCCATTGTTCTCGGAATTCCGTTGAAGTTTAAAAATGCTTCGAAACTCTTCCATTGTTCTGGGAATTCTGCTGAAGTTTAAAAATGCTTCAGAACTCTTCCATTGTTCTCGGAATTCCGCTGACGTTTAATAATGCTTCGCAACTCTTTCATTGTTCTCGGAATTCCGCTGATGTTTAAAAATGCTTCGGAACTCTTCCATTGTTCTCGGAATACTGTTGAAGTTTAAAAATGCTTCTAAACTCTTCCATTGTTCTCGGAATTCTGCTGAAGTTTAAAAATGCTTCGGAACTCTTCCATTGTTCTCGGAATTCCGCTGACATATAAAAATGCTTCGGAAATCTTGCATTGTTCTCGGCATTCCGCTGACGTATAAAAATGCTTCGGAACTCTTCCATTGTTCTCGGAATTCTGCTGAACTTTTAAAATGCTTTGGAACTCTTCCATTGCTCTCGCAATTCTGTTGACGTTTAAAAATGCTTCGGAACTCTTCCATTGTTCTCGGAATTCTGCTGACGTTTAAAAATGCTTCGGAACTCTTCCATTGTTCTCGCAATTCCGCTGACGTTTAAAAATGCTTAAAATCTCTTACATTGTTCTCGGAATTCCGCTGAAGTTTAAAAATGCTTCGGAACTCTTCCATTGTTCTCGGAATTCTGCTGAAGTTTAAAAATGTTACAGAACTCTTCCATTGTTCTCAGAATTCCGCTGACGTTTAAAAATGCTTCGGAAATCTTCCATTGTTTTCAAAATTCCGCTGACGTTTAAAAATGCTTCAGAACTATTCCATTGTTCTCAGAATTCTGCTGACGTTTAAAAATGCTTCGGAACTCTTCCATTCTTCTGGGTATTCTGCTGAAGTTTTAAAATGTTTCGGAACTCTTCCATTGTTCTCAGAATTCCGCTGACGTTTAAAAATGCTTCGGAAATCTTCCATTGTTTTCAAAATTCCGCTGACATATAAAAATGCTTCGGAAATCTTGTTTTGTTCTCGGCATTCCGCTGACGTTTAAAAATGCTTCGGAACTCTTCAATTGTTCTCGGAATTCTGCTGAAGTTTAAAAATGCTTCGGAACTCTTCCATTGTTCTCGGAATTCTGCTGAAGTTTAAAAATGCTTCGGAACTCTTCAATTGTTCTCGGAATTCTGCTGAAGTTTAAAAATGCTTCGGAACTCTTCCATTCTTCTCGGAATTCCGTTGAAGTTTAAAAATGCTTCGAAACTCTTCCATTGTTCTCGGAATTCTGCTGAAGTTTAAAAATGCTTCGGAACTCTTCCATTGTTCTCAGAATTCCGCTAACGTTTAAAAATGCTTCGGAAATCTTCCATTGTTTTCAAAATTCCGCTGACGCTTAAAAATGCTTCAGAACTCTTCCATTGTTCTCGGAATTCCGCTGACGTTTAATAATGCTTCGCAACTCTTTCATTGTACTTGGAATTCCGCTAACGTTTAAAAATGCTTCGGAACTCTTCCATTGTTCTCGGAATTCCGTTGAAGTTTAAAAATGCTTCAAAACTCTTCCATTGTTCTGGGAATTCTGCTGAAGTTTAAAAATGCTTCAGAACTCTTCCATTGTTCTCGGAATTCCGCTGACGTTTAATAATGCTTCGCAACTCTTTCATTGTTCTCGGAATTCCGCTGATGTTTAAAAATGCTTCGGAACTCTTCCATTGTTCTCGGAATACTGTTGAAGTTTAAAAATGCTTCTAAACTCTTCCATTGTTCTCGGAATTCTGCTGAAGTTTAAAAATGCTTCGGAACTCTTCCATTGTTCTCGGAATTCCGCTGACATATAAAAATGCTTCGGAAATCTTGCATTGTTCTCGGCATTCCGCTGAAGTTTAAAAATGCTTCGGACCTCTTCCATTGTTCTAGGAATTCTGCTGAAGTCTAAAAATTCATCTGAACTCTTCCATTATTCTCGGAATTCGTGTGAATTTTAAAAATGCTTCGGAACTCTTCTATTGTTCTCGGAATTCCGCTGAAGTTTAAAAATGCTTAAAATCTCTTACATTGTTCTCGGAATTCCGCTGAAGTTTAAAAATGCTTCGGAACTCTTCCATTGTTCTCGGAATTCTGCTGAAGTTTAAAAATGCTTCAGAACTCTTCCATTGTTCTCAGAATTCCGCTGACGTTTAAAAATGCTTCGGAAATCTTCCATTGTTTTCAAAATTCCGCTGACGTTTAAAAATGCTTCAGAACTATTCCATTGTTCTCAGAATTCTGCTGACGTTTAAAAATGCTTCGGAACTCTTCCATTGTTCTCGGAATTCCGCTGACGTTTAAAAATGCTTCACAACTCTTCCATTGTTCTCGGAATTCCGCTGACGTTTAAAAATGCTTCACAACTCTTCCATTGTTCTCGGAATTCCGCTGACGTTTAAAAATGCTTCACAACTCTTCCATTGTTCTCGGAATTCCACTGACTTTTAAAAATGCTTCGGAAATCTTCCATTGTTTTCAAAATTCTGCTGACGCTTAAAAATGCTTCAGAACTCTTCCATTGTTCTCGGAATTCTGCTGACGTTTAATAATGCTTTGCAACTCTTTCATTGTTCTCGGAATTCCACTGACGTTTAAAAATGCTTTGGAACTCATCCATTGTTCTCGGAATTCCGTTGAAGTTTAAAAATGCTTCGAAACTCTTCCATTGTTCTCGGAATTCCGCTGACATATAAAAATGCTTCGGAAATCTTGCATTGTTCTCGGCATTCCGCTGACGTTTAAAAATGCTTCGGAACTCTTCCATTGCTCTCGGAATTCTGCTGAAGTTTAAAAATGCTTCAGAACTCTTACATTGTTCTCGGAATTCTGCTGACGTTTAAAAATGCTTCGGAACTCTTCCATTGTTCTCAGAATTCAGCTGAAGTTTAAAAATGCTTCGGAACTCTTCCATTGTTCTCGGAATTCTGCTGAAGTTTAAAAATGCTACGTAACTCTTCCATTGTTCTCAGAATTCCGCTGACGTTTAAAAATGCTTCGGAAATCTTCCATTGTTTTCAAAATTCCGCTGACGCTTAAAAATGCTTCAGAACTCTTCCATTGTTCTCGGAATTCCGCTGACGTTTAATAATGCTTCGCAACTCTTTCATTGTACTTGGAATTCCGCTAACGTTTAAAAATGCTTCGGAACTCTTCCATTGTTCTCGGAATTCCGTTGAAGTTTAAAAATGCTTCAAAACTCTTCCATTGTTCTGGGAATTCTGCTGAAGTTTAAAAATGCTTCAGAACTATTCCATTGTTCTCGGAATTCCGCTGACGTTTAATAATGCTTCGCAACTCTTTCATTGTTCTCGGAATTCCGCTGATGTTTAAAAATGCTTCGGAACTCTTCCATTGTTCTCGGAATACTGTTGAAGTTTAAAAATGCTTCTAAACTCTTCCATTGTTCTCGGAATTCTGCTGAAGTTTAAAAATGCTTCGGAACTCTTCCATTGTTCTCGGAATTCCGCTGACATATAAAAATGCTTCGGAAATCTTGCATTGTTCTCGGCATTCCGCTGAAGTTTAAAAATGCTTCGGACCTCTTCCATTGTTCTAGGAATTCTGCTGAAGTCTAAAAATTCATCTGAACTCTTCCATTATTCTCGGAATTCGTGTGAATTTTAAAAATGCTTCGGAACTCTTCTATTGTTCTCGGAATTCCGCTGAAGTTTAAAAATGCTTAAAATCTCTTACATTGTTCTCGGAATTCCGCTGAAGTTTAAAAATGCTTCGGAACTCTTCCATTGTTCTCGGAATTCTGCTGAAGTTTAAAAATGCTTCAGAACTCTTCCATTGTTCTCAGAATTCCGCTGACGTTTAAAAATGCTTCGGAAATCTTCCATTGTTTTCAAAATTCCGCTGACGTTTAAAAATGCTTCAGAACTATTCCATTGTTCTCAGAATTCTGCTGACGTTTAAAAATGCTTCGGAACTCTTCCATTGTTCTCGGAATTCCGCTGACGTTTAAAAATGCTTCACAACTCTTCCATTGTTCTCGGAATTCCGCTGACGTTTAAAAATGCTTCACAACTCTTCCATTGTTCTCGGAATTCCGCTGACGTTTAAAAATGCTTCACAACTCTTCCATTGTTCTCGGAATTCCACTGACTTTTAAAAATGCTTCAGAAATCTTCCATTGTTTTCAAAATTCTGCTGACGCTTAAAAATGCTTCAGAACTCTTCCATTGTTCTCGGAATTCTGCTGACGTTTAATAATGCTTTGCAACTCTTTCATTGTTCTCGGAATTCCGCTGACGTTTAAAAATGCTTTGGAACTCATCCATTGTTCTCGGAATTCCGTTGAAGTTTAAAAATGCTTCGAAACTCTTCCATTGTTCTCGGAATTCCGCTGACGTTTAATAATGCTTCGCAACTCTTTCATTGTACTTGGAATTCCGCTAACGTTTAAAAATGCTTCGGAACTCTTCCATTGTTCTCGGAATTCCGTTGAAGTTTAAAAATGCTTCGAAACTCTTCCATTGTTCTGGGAATTCTGCTGAAGTTTAAAAATGCTTCAGAACTCTTCCATTGTTCTCGGAATTCCGCTGACGTTTAATAATGCTTCGCAACTCTTTCATTGTTCTCGGAATTCCGCTGATGTTTAAAAATGCTTCGGAACTCTTCCATTGTTCTCGGAATACTGTTGAAGTTTAAAAATGCTTCTAAACTCTTCCATTGTTCTCGGAATTCTGCTGAAGTTTAAAAATGCTTCGGAACTCTTCCATTGTTCTCAGAATTCCGCTAACGTTTAAAAATGCTTCGGAAATCTTCCATTGTTTTCAAAATTCCGCTGACGCTTAAAAATGCTTCAGAACTCTTCCATTGTTCTCGGAATTCCGCTGACGTTTAATAATGCTTCGCAACTCTTTCATTGTACTTGGAATTCCGCTAACGTTTAAAAATGCTTCGGAACTCTTCCATTGTTCTCGGAATTCCGTTGAAGTTTAAAAATGCTTCGAAACTCTTCCATTGTTCTGGGAATTCTGCTGAAGTTTAAAAATGCTTCAGAACTCTTCCATTGTTCTCGGAATTCCGCTGACGTTTAATAATGCTTCGCAACTCTTTCATTGTTCTCGGAATTCCGCTGATGTTTAAAAATGCTTCGGAACTCTTCCATTGTTCTCGGAATACTGTTGAAGTTTAAAAATGCTTCTAAACTCTTCCATTGTTCTCGGAATTCTGCTGAAGTTTAAAAATGCTTCGGAACTCTTCCATTGTTCTCGGAATTCCGCTGACATATAAAAATGCTTCGGAAATCTTGCATTGTTCTCGGCATTCCGCTGACGTATAAAAATGCTTCGGAACTCTTCCATTGTTCTCGGAATTCTGCTGAACTTTTAAAATGCTTTGGAACTCTTCCATTGCTCTCGCAATTCTGTTGACGTTTAAAAATGCTTCGGAACTCTTCCATTGTTCTCGGAATTCTGCTGACGTTTAAAAATGCTTCGGAACTCTTCCATTGTTCTCGCAATTCCGCTGACGTTTAAAAATGCTTAAAATCTCTTACATTGTTCTCGGAATTCCGCTGAAGTTTAAAAATGCTTCGGAACTCTTCCATTGTTCTCGGAATTCTGCTGAAGTTTAAAAATGTTACAGAACTCTTCCATTGTTCTCAGAATTCCGCTGACGTTTAAAAATGCTTCGGAAATCTTCCATTGTTTTCAAAATTCCGCTGACGTTTAAAAATGCTTCAGAACTATTCCATTGTTCTCAGAATTCTGCTGACGTTTAAAAATGCTTCGGAACTCTTCCATTCTTCTGGGTATTCTGCTGAAGTTTTAAAATGTTTCGGAACTCTTCCATTGTTCTCAGAATTCCGCTGACGTTTAAAAATGCTTCGGAAATCTTCCATTGTTTTCAAAATTCCGCTGACATATAAAAATGCTTCGGAAATCTTGTTTTGTTCTCGGCATTCCGCTGACGTTTAAAAATGCTTCGGAACTCTTCAATTGTTCTCGGAATTCTGCTGAAGTTTAAAAATGCTTCGGAACTCTTCCATTGTTCTCGGAATTCTGCTGAAGTTTAAAAATGCTTCGGAACTCTTCAATTGTTCTCGGAATTCTGCTGAAGTTTAAAAATGCTTCGGAACTCTTCCATTCTTCTCGGAATTCCGTTGAAGTTTAAAAATGCTTCGAAACTCTTCCATTGTTCTCGGAATTCTGCTGAAGTTTAAAAATGCTTCGGAACTCTTCCATTGTTCTCAGAATTCCGCTAACGTTTAAAAATGCTTCGGAAATCTTCCATTGTTTTCAAAATTCCGCTGACGCTTAAAAATGCTTCAGAACTCTTCCATTGTTCTCGGAATTCCGCTGACGTTTAATAATGCTTCGCAACTCTTTCATTGTACTTGGAATTCCGCTAACGTTTAAAAATGCTTCGGAACTCTTCCATTGTTCTCGGAATTCCGTTGAAGTTTAAAAATGCTTCAAAACTCTTCCATTGTTCTGGGAATTCTGCTGAAGTTTAAAAATGCTTCAGAACTCTTCCATTGTTCTCGGAATTCCGCTGACGTTTAATAATGCTTCGCAACTCTTTCATTGTTCTCGGAATTCCGCTGATGTTTAAAAATGCTTCGGAACTCTTCCATTGTTCTCGGAATACTGTTGAAGTTTAAAAATGCTTCTAAACTCTTCCATTGTTCTCGGAATTCTGCTGAAGTTTAAAAATGCTTCGGAACTCTTCCATTGTTCTCGGAATTCCGCTGACATATAAAAATGCTTCGGAAATCTTGCATTGTTCTCGGCATTCCGCTGAAGTTTAAAAATGCTTCGGACCTCTTCCATTGTTCTAGGAATTCTGCTGAAGTCTAAAAATTCATCTGAACTCTTCCATTATTCTCGGAATTCGTGTGAATTTTAAAAATGCTTCGGAACTCTTCTATTGTTCTCGGAATTCCGCTGAAGTTTAAAAATGCTTAAAATCTCTTACATTGTTCTCGGAATTCCGCTGAAGTTTAAAAATGCTTCGGAACTCTTCCATTGTTCTCGGAATTCTGCTGAAGTTTAAAAATGCTTCAGAACTCTTCCATTGTTCTCAGAATTCCGCTGACGTTTAAAAATGCTTCGGAAATCTTCCATTGTTTTCAAAATTCCGCTGACGTTTAAAAATGCTTCAGAACTATTCCATTGTTCTCAGAATTCTGCTGACGTTTAAAAATGCTTCGGAACTCTTCCATTGTTCTCGGAATTCCGCTGACGTTTAAAAATGCTTCACAACTCTTCCATTGTTCTCGGAATTCCGCTGACGTTTAAAAATGCTTCACAACTCTTCCATTGTTCTCGGAATTCCGCTGACGTTTAAAAATGCTTCACAACTCTTCCATTGTTCTCGGAATTCCACTGACTTTTAAAAATGCTTCGGAAATCTTCCATTGTTTTCAAAATTCTGCTGACGCTTAAAAATGCTTCAGAACTCTTCCATTGTTCTCGGAATTCTGCTGACGTTTAATAATGCTTTGCAACTCTTTCATTGTTCTCGGAATTCCACTGACGTTTAAAAATGCTTTGGAACTCATCCATTGTTCTCGGAATTCCGTTGAAGTTTAAAAATGCTTCGAAACTCTTCCATTGTTCTCGGAATTCCGCTGACATATAAAAATGCTTCGGAAATCTTGCATTGTTCTCGGCATTCCGCTGACGTTTAAAAATGCTTCGGAACTCTTCCATTGCTCTCGGAATTCTGCTGAAGTTTAAAAATGCTTCAGAACTCTTACATTGTTCTCGGAATTCTGCTGACGTTTAAAAATGCTTCGGAACTCTTCCATTGTTCTCAGAATTCAGCTGAAGTTTAAAAATGCTTCGGAACTCTTCCATTGTTCTCGGAATTCTGCTGAAGTTTAAAAATGCTACGTAACTCTTCCATTGTTCTCAGAATTCCGCTGACGTTTAAAAATGCTTCGGAAATCTTCCATTGTTTTCAAAATTCCGCTGACGCTTAAAAATGCTTCAGAACTCTTCCATTGTTCTCGGAATTCCGCTGACGTTTAATAATGCTTCGCAACTCTTTCATTGTACTTGGAATTCCGCTAACGTTTAAAAATGCTTCGGAACTCTTCCATTGTTCTCGGAATTCCGTTGAAGTTTAAAAATGCTTCAAAACTCTTCCATTGTTCTGGGAATTCTGCTGAAGTTTAAAAATGCTTCAGAACTATTCCATTGTTCTCGGAATTCCGCTGACGTTTAATAATGCTTCGCAACTCTTTCATTGTTCTCGGAATTCCGCTGATGTTTAAAAATGCTTCGGAACTCTTCCATTGTTCTCGGAATACTGTTGAAGTTTAAAAATGCTTCTAAACTCTTCCATTGTTCTCGGAATTCTGCTGAAGTTTAAAAATGCTTCGGAACTCTTCCATTGTTCTCGGAATTCCGCTGACATATAAAAATGCTTCGGAAATCTTGCATTGTTCTCGGCATTCCGCTGAAGTTTAAAAATGCTTCGGACCTCTTCCATTGTTCTAGGAATTCTGCTGAAGTCTAAAAATTCATCTGAACTCTTCCATTATTCTCGGAATTCGTGTGAATTTTAAAAATGCTTCGGAACTCTTCTATTGTTCTCGGAATTCCGCTGAAGTTTAAAAATGCTTAAAATCTCTTACATTGTTCTCGGAATTCCGCTGAAGTTTAAAAATGCTTCGGAACTCTTCCATTGTTCTCGGAATTCTGCTGAAGTTTAAAAATGCTTCAGAACTCTTCCATTGTTCTCAGAATTCCGCTGACGTTTAAAAATGCTTCGGAAATCTTCCATTGTTTTCAAAATTCCGCTGACGTTTAAAAATGCTTCAGAACTATTCCATTGTTCTCAGAATTCTGCTGACGTTTAAAAATGCTTCGGAACTCTTCCATTGTTCTCGGAATTCCGCTGACGTTTAAAAATGCTTCACAACTCTTCCATTGTTCTCGGAATTCCGCTGACGTTTAAAAATGCTTCACAACTCTTCCATTGTTCTCGGAATTCCGCTGACGTTTAAAAATGCTTCACAACTCTTCCATTGTTCTCGGAATTCCACTGACTTTTAAAAATGCTTCAGAAATCTTCCATTGTTTTCAAAATTCTGCTGACGCTTAAAAATGCTTCAGAACTCTTCCATTGTTCTCGGAATTCTGCTGACGTTTAATAATGCTTTGCAACTCTTTCATTGTTCTCGGAATTCCGCTGACGTTTAAAAATGCTTTGGAACTCATCCATTGTTCTCGGAATTCCGTTGAAGTTTAAAAATGCTTCGAAACTCTTCCATTGTTCTCGGAATTCCGCTGACATATAAAAATGCTTCGGAAATCTTGCATTGTTCTCGGCATTCCGCTGACGTTTAAAAATGCTTCGGAACTCTTCCATTGCTCTCGGAATTCTGCTGAAGTTTAAAAATGCTTCAGAACTCTTACATTGTTCTCGGAATTCTGCTGAAGTTTAAAAATGCTACGTAACTCTTCCATTGTTCTCAGAATTCCGCTGACGTTTAAAAATGCTTCGGAAATCTTCCATTGTTTTCAAAATTCCGCTGACGTTTAAAAATGCTTCGGAACTCTTCCATTGTTCTCGGAATTCTGCTGAAGTTTAAAAATGCTACGTAACTCTTCCATTGTTCTCAGAATTCCGCTGACGTTTAAAAATGCTTCAGAACTATTCCATTGTTCTCAGAATTCTGCTGACGTTTAAAAATGCTTCGGAACTCTTCCATTGTTCTCGGAATTCCGCTGACGTTTAAAAATGCTTCACAACTCTTCCATTGTTCTCGGAATTCCGCTGACGTTTAAAAATGCTTCACAACTCTTCCATTGTTCTCGGAATTCCGCTGACTTTTAAAAATGCTTCAGAACTCTTCCATTGTTCTCGGAATTCTGCTGACGTTTAATAATGCTTCGCAACTCTTTCATTGTTCTCGGAATTCCACTGACGTTTAAAAATGCTTCGGAACTCATCCATTGTTCTCGGAATTCCGTTGAAGTTTAAAAATGCTTCGAAACTCTTCTATTGTTCTCGGAATTCCGCTGACATATAAAAATGCTTCGGAAATCTTGCATTGTTCTCGGCATTCCGCTGACGTTTAAAAATGCTTCGGAACTCTTCCATTGTTCTCAGAATTCTGCTGACGTTTAAAAATGCTTCGGAACTCTTCCATTGTTCTCGAAATTCTGCTGACGTTTAAAAATGCTTCGGAACTTTTCCATTGTTCTCGGAATTCTGCTGACGTTTAAAAATGCTTCGGAACGCTTCCATTGTTCTCAGAATTCAGCTGAAGTTTAAAAATGCTTCGGAACTCTTCCATTGTTCTCGGAATTCTGCTGAAGTTTAAAAATGCTACGTAACTCTTCCATTGTTCTCAGAATTCCGCTGACGTTTAAAAATGCTTCGGAAATCTTCCATTGTTTTCAAAATTCCGCTGACGTTTAAAAATGCTTCAGAACTCTTCCATTGTTCTCGGAATTCCGCTGACATTTAAAAATGCTTTGGAACTCTTCCATTGTTCTCGGAATTCCGCTGAAGTTTACAAATGCTTCGGAACTCTTCCATTGTTCTCAGAATTCTGCTGACGTTTAAAAATGCTTCGGAACTCTTCCATTGTTCTCGGAATTCTGCTGACGTTTAAAAATGCTTCGGAACTCTTCCATTGTTCTCGCAATTCCGCTGACGTTTAAAAATGCTTCAGAACACTTCAATTGTTCTTGGAATTCTGCTGAAGTTTTAAAATGCATTGGAACTCTTTCATTGTTCTCGGAATTCCACTGACGTTTAAAAATGCTTCGGAACTCTTCCATTGTTCTCGGAATTCCGTTGAAGTTTAAAAATGCTTCGAAACTCTTCCATTGTTCTCGGAATTCTGCTGAAGTTTAAAAATGCTTCGGAACTCTTCCATTGTTCTCGGAATTCCGCTGACGTTTAATAATGCTTCGCAACTCTTCCATTGTTCTCGGAATTCCGTTGAAGTTTAAAAATGCTTCGAAACTCTTCCATTGTTCTCGGAATTCTGCTGAAGTTTAAAAATGCTTCGGAACTCTTCCATTGTTCTCGGAATTCCGCTGACGTTTAATAATGCTTCGGAACTCTTCAATTGTTCTCGGAATTCTGCTGAACTTTTAAAATGCTTTGGAACTCTTCCATTGCTCTCGGAATTCTGCTGAAGTTTAAAAATGCTTCAGAACTCTTACATTGTTCTCGGAATTTTGCTGAAGTTTAAAAATGCTTCGGAACTCTTCCATTGTTCTCAGAATTCCTCTGACGTTTAAAAATACTTCGGAAATCTTCCATTGTTTTCAAAATTCCGCTGACGTTTAAAAATGCTTCAGAACTCCTCCATTGTTCTCGGAATTCCGCTGACGTTTAAAAATGCTTTGGAACTCTTCCATTGTTCTCAGAATTCCGCTGAAGTTTAAAAATGCTTCGGAACTCTTCCATTGTTCTCAGAATTCCGCTGACGTTTAAAAATGCTTCGGTACTCTTCCATTGTTCTCGGAATTCCGCTGACATATAAAAATGCTTCGGAAATCTTGCATTGTTCTCGGCATTCCGCTGACGTTTAAAAATGCTTCGGTACTCTTCCATTGTTCTCGGAATTCCGCTGACATATAAAAATGCTTCGGAAATCTTGCATTGTTCTCGGCATTCCGCTGACGTTTAAAAATGCTTCGGAACTCTTCAATTGTTCTCGGAATTCTGCTGAACTTTTAAAATGCTTTGGAACTCTTCCATTGCTCTCGGAATTCTGCTGAAGATTAAAAATGCTTCGGAACTCTTCCATTCTTCTGGGAATTCTGCTGAAGTTTTAAAATGTTTCGGAACTCTTCCATTGTTCTCAGAATTCCGCTGACGTTTAAAAATGCTTCGGAAATCTTCCATTGTTTTCAAAATTCCGCTGACATATAAAAATGCTTCGGAAATCTTGCATTGTTCTCGGCATTCCGCTGACGTTTAAAAATGCTTCGGAACTCTTCAATTGTTCTCGGAATTCTGCTGAAGTTTAAAAATGATTCGGAACTCTTCCATTGTTCTCGGAATTCCGTTGAAGTTTAAAAATGCTTCGAAAATCTTCCATTGTTCTCGGAATTCTGCTGAAGTTTAAAAATGCTTCGGAACTCTTCCATTGTTCTCAGAATTCCGCTAACGTTTAAAAATGCTTCGGAAATCTTCCATTGTTTTCAAAATTCCGCTGACGCTTAAAAATGCTTCAGAACTCTTCCATTGTTCTCGGAATTCCGCTGACGTTTAATAATGCTTCGCAACTCTTTCATTGTACTCGGAATTCCGCTAACGTTTAGAAATGCTTCGGAACTCTTCCATTGTTCTCGGAATTCCGTTGAAGTTTAAAAATGCTTCAAAACTCTTCCATTGTTCTGGGAATTCTGCTGAAGTTTAAAAATGCTTCAGAACTCTTCCATTGTTCTCGGAATTCCGCTGACGTTTAATAATGCTTCGCAACTCTTCCATTGTTCTCGGAATTCTGCTGACGTTTAAAAATGCTTCGGAACTCTTCCATTGTTCTCGGAATTCCGCTGACGTTTAAAAATGCTTCACAACTCTTCCATTGTTCTCGGAATTCCGCTGAAGTTTAAAAATGCTTCGGACCTCTTCCATTGTTCTAGGAATTCTGCTGAAGTCTAAAAATTCATCTGAACTCTTCCATTATTCTCGGAATTCGTGTGAATTTTAAAAATGCTTCGGAACTCTTCTATTGTTCTCGGAATTCCGCTGAAGTTTAAAAATGCTTAAAATCTCTTACATTGTTCTCGGAATTCCGCTGAAGTTTAAAAATGCTTCGGAACTCTTCCATTGTTCTCGGAATTCTGCTGAAGTTTAAAAATGCTTCAGAACTCTTCCATTGTTCTCAGAATTCCGCTGACGTTTAAAAATGCTTCGGAAATCTTCCATTGTTTTCAAAATTCCGCTGACATTTAAAAATGCTTCAGAACTATTCCATTGTTCTCAGAATTCTGCTGACGTTTAATAATGCTTCGGAACTCTTCCATTGTTCTCGGAATTCCGTTGAAGTTTAAAAATGCTTCGAAACTCTTCCATTGTTCTCGGAATTCCGCTGACATATAAAAATGCTTCTGAAATCTTGCATTGTTCTCGGCATTCCGCTGACGTTTAAAAATGCTTCGGAACTCTTCCATTGCTCTCGGAATTCTGCTGAAGTTTAAAAATGCTTCAGAACTCTTACATTGTTCTCGGAATTCTGCTGTAGTTTTAAAATGCATTGGAACTCTTTCATTGTTCTCGGAATTCCACTGACGTTTAAAAATGCTTCGGAACTCTTCCATAGTTCTCGGAATTCCGTTGAAGTTTAAAAATGCTTCGAAACTCTTCCATTGTTCTCGGAATTCTGCTGAAGTTTAAAAATGCTTCGGAACTCTTCCATTGTTCTCGGAATTCCGCTGACGTTTAATAATGCTTCGCAACTCTTCCATTGTTCTCGGAATTCCGTTGAAGTTTAAAAATGCTTCGAAACTCTTCCATTGTTCTCGGAATTCCGCTGACATATAAAAATGCTTCGGAAATCTTGCATTGTTTTCGCATTCCGCTGACGTTTAAAAATGCTTCGGAACTCTTCCATTGCTCTCGGAATTCTGCTGAAGTTTAAAAATGCTTCAGAACTCTTACATTGTTCTCGGAATTCTGCTGACGTTTAAAAATGCTTCGGAACTCTTCCATTGTTCTCAGAATTCAGCTGAAGTTTAAAAATGCTTCGGAACTCTTCCATTGTTCTCGGAATTCTGCTGAAGTTTAAAAATGCTACGTAACTCTTCCATTGTTCTCAGAATTCCGCTTACGTTTAAAAATGCTTCGGAAATCTTCCATTGTTTTCAAAATTCCGCTGACGTTTAAAAATGCTTCAGAACTCTTCCATTGTTCTCGGAATTCCGCTGACGTTTAAAAATGCTTTGGAACTCTTCCATTGTTCTCAGAATTCCGCTGAAGTTTAAAAATGCTTTGGAACTCTTCCATTGTTCTCAGAATTCCGCTGACGTTTAAAAATGCTTCAGTACTCTTCCATTGTTCTCGGAATTCCGCTGACATATAAAAATGCTTTGGAAATCTTGCATTGTTCTCGGCATTCCGCTGACATTTAAAAATGCTTCGGTACTCTTCCATTGTTCTTGGAATTCCGCTGACATTTAAAAATGCTTCGTTACTCTTCCATTGTTCTTGGAATTCCGCTGACATATAAAAATGCTTCGGAAATCTTGCATTGTTCTCGGCATTCCGCTGACGTTTAAAAATGCTTCGGAACTCTTCAATTGTTCTCGGAATTCTGCTGAACTTTTAAAATGCTTTGGAACTCTTCCATTGCTCTCGGAATTCTGCTGAAGTTTAAAAATGCTTCGGAACTCTTCCATTCTTCTCGGAATTCTGCTGAAGTTTAAAAATGTTTCGGAACTCTTCCATTGTTCTCAGAATTCCGCTGACGTTTAAAAATGCTTCGGAAATCTTCCATTGTTTTCAAAATTCCGCTGACATATAAAAATGCTTCGGAAATCTTGCATTGTTCTCGGCATTCCGCTGACGTTTAAAAATGCTTCGGAACTCTTCAATTGTTCTCGGAATTCTGCTGAACTTTTAAAATGCTTTGGAACTCTTCCATTGCTCTCGGAATTCTGCTGAAGTTTAAAAATGCTTCGGAACTCTTCCATTGTTCTCGGAATTCTGCTGAAGTTTAAAAATGCTTTGGAACTCTTCCATTGTTCTCTGAATTCCGCTGACGTTTAAAAATGCTTCGGTACTCTTCCTTTGTTCTCGGAATTCCGCTGACATATAAAAATGCTTCGGAAATCTTGCATTGTTCTCGGCATTCCGCTGACGTTTAAAAATGCTTCGGAACTCTTCAATTGTTCTCGGAATTCTGCCGAACTTTTAAAATGCTTTGGAACTCTTCCATTGCTCTCGGAATTCTGCTGAAGTTTAAAAATGCTTCAGAACTCTTCCATTGTTCTCTGAATTCTGCTGTAGTTTAAAAATGCTTCGGAACTCTTCCATTGTTCTCAGAATTCCGCTAACGTTTAAAAATGCTTCGGAAATCTTCCATTGTTTTCAAAATTCCGCTGACGCTTAAAAATGCTTCAGAACTCTTCCATTGTTCTCGGAATTCCGTTGAAGTTTAAAAATGCTTCAAAACTCTTCCATTGTTCTGGGAATTCTGCTGAAGTTTAAAAATGCTTCAGAACTCTTCCATTGTTCTCGGAATTCCGCTGACGTTTAATAATGCTTCGCAACTCTTTCATTGTTCTCGGAATTCCGCTGATGTTTAAAAATGCTTCGGAACTCTTCCATTGTTCTCGGAATACTGTTGAAGTTTAAAAATGCTTCTAAACTCTTCCATTGTTCTCGGAATTCTGCTGAAGTTTAAAAATGCTTCGGAACTCTTCCATTGTTCTCGGAATTCCGCTGACATATAAAAATGCTTCGGAAATCTTGCATTGTTCTCGGCATTCCGCTGAAGTTTAAAAATGCTTCGGACCTCTTCCATTGTTCTAGGAATTCTGCTGAAGTCTAAAAATTCATCTGAACTCTTCCATTATTCTCGGAATTCGTGTGAATTTTAAAAATGCTTCGGAACTCTTCTATTGTTCTCGGAATTCCGCTGAAGTTTAAAAATGCTTAAAATCTCTTACATTGTTCTCGGAATTCCGCTGAAGTTTAAAAATGCTTCGGAACTCTTCCATTGTTCTCGGAATTCTGCTGAAGTTTAAAAATGCTTCAGAACTCTTCCATTGTTCTCAGAATTCCGCTGACGTTTAAAAATGCTTCGGAAATCTTCCATTGTTTTCAAAATTCCGCTGACGTTTAAAAATGCTTCAGAACTATTCCATTGTTCTCAGAATTCTGCTGACGTTTAAAAATGCTTCGGAACTCTTCCATTGTTCTCGGAATTCCGCTGACGTTTAAAAATGCTTCACAACTCTTCCATTGTTCTCGGAATTCCGCTGACGTTTAAAAATGCTTCACAACTCTTCCATTGTTCTCGGAATTCCGCTGACGTTTAAAAATGCTTCACAACTCTTCCATTGTTCTCGGAATTCCACTGACTTTTAAAAATGCTTCGGAAATCTTCCATTGTTTTCAAAATTCTGCTGACGCTTAAAAATGCTTCAGAACTCTTCCATTGTTCTCGGAATTCTGCTGACGTTTAATAATGCTTTGCAACTCTTTCATTGTTCTCGGAATTCCACTGACGTTTAAAAATGCTTTTGAACTCATCCATTGTTCTCGGAATTCCGTTGAAGTTTAAAAATGCTTCGAAACTCTTCCATTGTTCTCGGAATTCCGCTGACATATAAAAATGCTTCGGAAATCTTGCATTGTTCTCGGCATTCCGCTGACGTTTAAAAATGCTTCGGAACTCTTCCATTGCTCTCGGAATTCTGCTGAAGTTTAAAAATGCTTCAGAACTCTTACATTGTTCTCGGAATTCTGCTGACGTTTAAAAATGCTTCGGAACTCTTCCATTGTTCTCAGAATTCAGCTGAAGTTTAAAAATGCTTCGGAACTCTTCCATTGTTCTCGGAATTCTGCTGAAGTTTAAAAATGCTACGTAACTCTTCCATTGTTCTCAGAATTCCGCTGACGTTTAAAAATGCTTCGGAAATCTTCCATTGTTTTCAAAATTCCGCTGACGTTTAAAAATGCTTCGGAACTCTTCCATTGTTCTCGGAATTCTGCTGAAGTTTAAAAATGCTACGTAACTCTTCCATTGTTCTCAGAATTCCGCTGACGTTTAAAAATGCTTCAGAACTATTCCATTGTTCTCAGAATTCTGCTGACGTTTAAAAATGCTTCGGAACTCTTCCATTGTTCTCGGAATTCCGCTGACGTTTAAAAATGCTTCACAACTCTTCCATTGTTCTCGGAATTCCGCTGACTTTTAAAAATGCTTCAGAACTCTTCCATTGTTCTCGGAATTCTGCTGACGTTTAATAATGCTTCGCAACTCTTTCATTGTTCTCGGAATTCCACTGACGTTTAAAAATGCTTCGGAACTCATCCATTGTTCTCGGAATTCCGTTGAAGTTTAAAAATGCTTCGAAACTCTTCTATTGTTCTCGGAATTCCGCTGACATATAAAAATGCTTCGGAAATCTTGCATTGTTCTCGGCATTCCGCTGACGTTTAAAAATGCTTCGGAACTCTTCCATTGTTCTCAGAATTCTGCTGACGTTTAAAAATGCTTCGGAACTCTTCCATTGTTCTCGAAATTCTGCTGACGTTTAAAAATGCTTCGGAACTTTTCCATTGTTCTCGGAATTCTGCTGACGTTTAAAAATGCTTCGGAACTCTTCCATTGTTCTCAGAATTCAGCTGAAGTTTAAAAATGCTTCGGAACTCTTCCATTGTTCTCGGAATTCTGCTGAAGTTTAAAAATGCTACGTAACTCTTCCATTGTTCTCAGAATTCCGCTGACGTTTAAAAATGCTTCGGAAATCTTCCATTGTTTTCAAAATTCCGCTGACGTTTAAAAATGCTTCAGAACTCTTCCATTGTTCTCGGAATTCCGCTGACATTTAAAAATGCTTTGGAACTCTTCCATTGTTCTCGGAATTCCGCTGAAGTTTACAAATGCTTCGGAACTCTTCCATTGTTCTCAGAATTCTGCTGACGTTTAAAAATACTTCGGAACTCTTCCATTGTTCTCGGAATTCTGCTGACGTTTAAAAATGCTTCGGAACTCTTCCATTGTTCTCGCAATTCCGCTGACGTTTAAAAATGCTTCAGAACACTTCAATTGTTCTTGGAATTCTGCTGAAGTTTTAAAATGCATTGGAACTCTTTCATTGTTCTCGGAATTCCACTGACGTTTAAAAATGCTTCGGAACTCTTCCATTGTTCTCGGAATTCCGTTGAAGTTTAAAAATGCTTCGAAACTCTTCCATTGTTCTCGGAATTCTGCTGAAGTTTAAAAATGCTTCGGAACTCTTCCATTGTTCTCGGAATTCCGCTGACGTTTAATAATGCTTCGCAACTCTTCCATTGTTCTCGGAATTCCGTTGAAGTTTAAAAATGCTTCGAAACTCTTCCATTGTTCTCGGAATTCTGCTGAAGTTTAAAAATGCTTCGGAACTCTTCCATTGTTCTCGGAATTCCGCTGACGTTTAATAATGCTTCGGAACTCTTCAATTGTTCTCGGAATTCTGCTGAACTTTTAAAATGCTTTGGAACTCTTCCATTGCTCTCGGAATTCTGCTGAAGTTTAAAAATGCTTCAGAACTCTTACATTGTTCTCGGAATTTTGCTGAAGTTTAAAAATGCTTCGGAACTCTTCCATTGTTCTCAGAATTCCTCTGACGTTTAAAAATACTTCGGAAATCTTCCATTGTTTTCAAAATTCCGCTGACGTTTAAAAATGCTTCGGTACTCTTCCATTGTTCTCGGAATTCCGCTGACATATAAAAATGCTTCGGAAATCTTGCATTGTTCTCGGCATTCCGCTGACGTTTAAAAATGCTTCGGTACTCTTCCATTGTTCTCGGAATTCCGCTGACATATAAAAATGCTTCGGAAATCTTGCATTGTTCTCGGCATTCCGCTGACGTTTAAAAATGCTTCGGAACTCTTCAATTGTTCTCGGAATTCTGCTGAACTTTTAAAATGCTTTGGAACTCTTCCATTGCTCTCGGAATTCTGCTGAAGATTAAAAATGCTTCGGAACTCTTCCATTCTTCTGGGAATTCTGCTGAAGTTTTAAAATGTTTCGGAACTCTTCCATTGTTCTCAGAATTCCGCTGACGTTTAAAAATGCTTCGGAAATCTTCCATTGTTTTCAAAATTCCGCTGACATATAAAAATGCTTCGGAAATCTTGCATTGTTCTCGGCATTCCGCTGACGTTTAAAAATGCTTCGGAACTCTTCAATTGTTCTCGGAATTCTGCTGAACTTTTAAAATGCTTTGGAACTCTTCCATTGCTCTCGGAATTCTGCTGAAGTTTAAAAATGCTTCGGAACTCTTCCATTGTTCTCGGAATTCTGCTGAAGTTTAAAAATGCTTCGGAACTCTTCAATTGTTCTCGGAATTCTGCTGAAGTTTAAAAATGATTCGGAACTCTTCCATTGTTCTCGGAATTCCGTTGAAGTTTAAAAATGCTTCGAAAATCTTCCATTGTTCTCGGAATTCTGCTGAAGTTTAAAAATGCTTCGGAACTCTTCCATTGTTCTCAGAATTCCGCTAACGTTTAAAAATGCTTCGGAAATCTTCCATTGTTTTCAAAATTCCGCTGACGCCTAAAAATGCTTCAGAACTCTTCCATTGTTCTCGGAATTCCGCTGACGTTTAATAATGCTTCGCAACTCTTTCATTGTACTCGGAATTCCGCTAACGTTTAGAAATGCTTCGGAACTCTTCCATTGTTCTCGGAATTCCGTTGAAGTTTAAAAATGCTTCAAAACTCTTCCATTGTTCTGGGAATTCTGCTGAAGTTTAAAAATGCTTCAGAACTCTTCCATTGTTCTCGGAATTCCGCTGACGTTTAATAATGCTTCGCAACTCTTCCATTGTTCTCGGAATTCTGCTGACGTTTAAAAATGCTTCGGAACTCTTCCATTGTTCTCGGAATTCCGCTGACGTTTAAAAATGCTTCACAACTCTTCCATTGTTCTCGGAATTCCGCTGAAGTTTAAAAATGCTTCGGACCTCTTCCATTGTTCTAGGAATTCTGCTGAAGTCTACAAATTCATCTGAACTCTTCCATTATTCTCGGAATTCGTGTGAATTTTAAAAATGCTTCGGAACTCTTCTATTGTTCTCGGAATTCCGCTGAAGTTTAAAAATGCTTAAAATCTCTTACATTGTTCTCGGAATTCCGCTGAAGTTTAAAAATGCTTCGGAACTCTTCCATTGTTCTCGGAATTCTGCTGAAGTTTAAAAATGCTTCAGAACTCTTCCATTGTTCTCAGAATTCCGCTGACGTTTAAAAATGCTTCGGAAATCTTCCATTGTTTTCAAAATTCCGCTGACATTTAAAAATGCTTCAGAACTATTCCATTGTTCTCAGAATTCTGCTGACGTTTAATAATGCTTCGGAACTCTTCCATTGTTCTCGGAATTCCGCTGACGTTTAAAAATGCTTCGGAACTCATCCATTGTTCTCGGAATTCCGTTGAAGTTTAAAAATGCTTCGAAACTCTTCCATTGCTCTCGGAATTCTGCTGAAGTTTAAAAATGCTTCAGAACTCTTACATTGTTCTCGGAATTCTGCTGTAGTTTTAAAATGCATTGGAACTCTTTCATTGTTCTCGGAATTCCACTGACGTTTAAAAATGCTTCGGAACTCTTCCATTGTTCTCGGAATTCCGTTGAAGTTTAAAAATGCTTCGAAACTCTTCCATTGTTCTCGGAATTCTGCTGAAGTTTAAAAATGCTTCGGAACTCTTCCATTGTTCTCGGAATTCCGCTGACGTTTAATAATGCTTCGCAACTCTTCCATTGTTCTCGGAATTCCGTTGAAGTTTAAAAATGCTTCGAAACTCTTCCATTGTTCTCGGAATTCCGCTGACATATAAAAATGCTTCGGAAATCTTGCATTGTTCTCGGCATTCCGCTGACGTTTAAAAATGCTTCGGAACTCTTCCATTGCTCTCGGAATTCTGCTGAAGTTTAAAAATGCTTCAGAACTCTTACATTGTTCTCGGAATTCTGCTGACGTTTAAAAATGCTTCGGAACTCTTCCATTGTTCTCGGAATTCTGCTGAAGTTTAAAAATGCTACGTAACTCTTCCATTGTTCTCAGAATTCCGCTTACGTTTAAAAATGCTTCGCAAATCTTCCATTGTTTTCAAAATTCCGCTGACGTTTAAAAATGCTTCAGAACTCTTCCATTGTTCTCGGAATTCCGCTGACGTTTAAAAATGCTTTGGAACTCTTCCATTGTTCTCAGAATTCCGCTGAAGTTTAAAAATGCTTTGGAACTCTTCCATTGTTCTCAGAATTCCGCTGACGTTTAAAAATGCTTCAGTACTCTTCCATTGTTCTCGGAATTCCGCTGACATATAAAAATGCTTTGGAAATCTTGCATTGTTCTCGGCATTCCGCTGACATTTAAAAATGCTTCGGTACTCTTCCATTGTTCTTGGAATTCCGCTGACATTTAAAAATGCTTCGTTACTCTTCCATTGTTCTTGGAATTCCGCTGACATATAAAAATGCTTCGGAAATCTTGCATTGTTCTCGGCATTCCGCTGACGTTTAAAAATGCTTCGGAACTCTTCAATTGTTCTCGGAATTCTGCTGAACTTTTAAAATGCTTTGGAACTCTTCCATTGCTCTCGGAATTCTGCTGAAGTTTAAAAATGCTTCGGAACTCTTCCATTCTTCTCGGAATTCTGCTGAAGTTTAAAAATGTTTCGGAACTCTTCCATTGTTCTCAGAATTCCGCTGACGTTTAAAAATGCTTCGGAAATCTTCCATTGTTTTCAAAATTCCGCTGACATATAAAAATGCTTCGGAAATCTTGCATTGTTCTCGGCATTCCGCTGACGTTTAAAAATGCTTCGGAACTCTTCAATTGTTCTCGGAATTCTGCTGAACTTTTAAAATGCTTTGGAACTCTTCCATTGCTCTCGGAATTCTGCTGAAGTTTAAAAATGCTTCGGAACTCTTCCATTGTTCTCGGAATTCTGCTGAAGTTTAAAAATGCTTTGGAACTCTTCCATTGTTCTCTGAATTCCGCTGACGTTTAAAAATGCTTCGGTACTCTTCCTTTGTTCTCGGAATTCCGCTGACATATAAAAATGCTTCGGAAATCTTGCATTGTTCTCGGCATTCCGCTGACGTTTAAAAATGCTTCGGAACTCTTCAATTGTTCTCGGAATTCTGCCGAACTTTTAAAATGCTTTGGAACTCTTCCATTGTTCTCTGAATTCTGCTGTAGTTTAAAAATGCTTCGGAACTCTTCCATTGTTCTCAGAATTCCGCTAACGTTTAAAAATGCTTCGGAAATCTTCCATTGTTTTCAAAATTCCGCTGACGCTTAAAAATGCTTCAGAACTCTTCCATTGTTCTCGGAATTCCGTTGAAGTTTAAAAATGCTTCAAAACTCTTCCATTGTTCTGGGAATTCTGCTGAAGTTTAAAAATGCTTCAGAACTCTTCCATTGTTCTCGGAATTCCGCTGACGTTTAATAATGCTTCGCAACTCTTTCATTGTTCTCGGAATTCCGCTGATGTTTAAAAATGCTTCGGAACTCTTCCATTGTTCTCGGAATACTGTTGAAGTTTAAAAATGCTTCTAAACTCTTCCATTGTTCTCGGAATTCTGCTGAAGTTTAAAAATGCTTCGGAACTCTTCCATTGTTCTCGGAATTCCGCTGACATATAAAAATGCTTCGGAAATCTTGCATTGTTCTCGGCATTCCGCTGAAGTTTAAAAATGCTTCGGACCTCTTCCATTGTTCTAGGAATTCTGCTGAAGTCTAAAAATTCATCTGAACTCTTCCATTATTCTCGGAATTCGTGTGAATTTTAAAAATGCTTCGGAACTCTTCTATTGTTCTCGGAATTCCGCTGAAGTTTAAAAATGCTTAAAATCTGTTACATTGTTCTCGGAATTCCGCTGAAGTTTAAAAATGCTTCGGAACTCTTCCATTGTTCTCGGAATTCTGCTGAAGTTTAAAAATGCTTCAGAACTCTTCCATTGTTCTCAGAATTCCGCTGACGTTTAAAAATGCTTCGGAAATCTTCCATTGTTTTCAAAATTCCGCTGACGTTTAAAAATGCTTCAGAACTATTCCATTGTTCTCAGAATTCTGCTGACGTTTAAAAATGCTTCGGAACTCTTCCATTGTTCTCGGAATTCCGCTGACGTTTAAAAATGCTTCACAACTCTTCCATTGTTCTCGGAATTCCGCTGACGTTTAAAAATGCTTCACAACTCTTCCATTGTTCTCGGAATTCCGCTGACGTTTAAAAATGCTTCACAACTCTTCCATTGTTCTCGGAATTCCACTGACTTTTAAAAATGCTTCGGAAATCTTCCATTGTTTTCAAAATTCTGCTGACGCTTAAAAATGCTTCAGAACTCTTCCATTGTTCTCGGAATTCTGCTGACGTTTAATAATGCTTTGCAACTCTTTCATTGTTCTCGGAATTCCACTGACGTTTAAAAATGCTTTGGAACTCATCCATTGTTCTCGGAATTCCGTTGAAGTTTAAAAATGCTTCGAAACTCTTCCATTGTTCTCGGAATTCCGCTGACATATAAAAATGCTTCGGAAATCTTGCATTGTTCTCGGCATTCCGCTGACGTTTAAAAATGCTTCGGAACTCTTCCATTGCTCTCGGAATTCTGCTGAAGTTTAAAAATGCTTCAGAACTCTTACATTGTTCTCGGAATTCTGCTGACGTTTAAAAATGCTTCGGAACTCTTCCATTGTTCTCAGAATTCAGCTGAAGTTTAAAAATGCTTCGGAACTCTTCCATTGTTCTCGGAATTCTGCTGAAGTTTAAAAATGCTACGTAACTCTTCCATTGTTCTCAGAATTCCGCTGACGTTTAAAAATGCTTCGGAAATCTTCCATTGTTTTCAAAATTCCGCTGACGCTTAAAAATGCTTCAGAACTCTTCCATTGTTCTCGGAATTCCGCTGACGTTTAATAATGCTTCGCAACTCTTTCATTGTACTTGGAATTCCGCTAACGTTTAAAAATGCTTCGGAACTCTTCCATTGTTCTCGGAATTCCGTTGAAGTTTAAAAATGCTTCAAAACTCTTCCATTGTTCTGGGAATTCTGCTGAAGTTTAAAAATGCTTCAGAACTCTTCCATTGTTCTCGGAATTCCGCTGACGTTTAATAATGCTTCGCAACTCTTTCATTGTTCTCGGAATTCCGCTGATGTTTAAAAATGCTTCGGAACTCTTCCATTGTTCTCGGAATACTGTTGAAGTTTAAAAATGCTTCTAAACTCTTCCATTGTTCTCGGAATTCTGCTGAAGTTTAAAAATGCTTCGGAACTCTTCCATTGTTCTCGGAATTCCGCTGACATATAAAAATGCTTCGGAAATCTTGCATTGTTCTCGGCATTCCGCTGAAGTTTAAAAATGCTTCGGACCTCTTCCATTGTTCTAGGAATTCTGCTGAAGTCTAAAAATTCATCTGAACTCTTCCATTATTCTCGGAATTCGTGTGAATTTTAAAAATGCTTCGGAACTCTTCTATTGTTCTCGGAATTCCGCTGAAGTTTAAAAATGCTTAAAATCTCTTACATTGTTCTCGGAATTCCGCTGAAGTTTAAAAATGCTTCGGAACTCTTCCATTGTTCTCGGAATTCTGCTGAAGTTTAAAAATGCTTCAGAACTCTTCCATTGTTCTCAGAATTCCGCTGACGTTTAAAAATGCTTCGGAAATCTTCCATTGTTTTCAAAATTCCGCTGACGTTTAAAAATGCTTCAGAACTATTCCATTGTTCTCAGAATTCTGCTGACGTTTAAAAATGCTTCGGAACTCTTCCATTGTTCTCGGAATTCCGCTGACGTTTAAAAATGCTTCACAACTCTTCCATTGTTCTCGGAATTCCGCTGACGTTTAAAAATGCTTCACAACTCTTCCATTGTTCTCGGAATTCCGCTGACGTTTAAAAATGCTTCACAACTCTTCCATTGTTCTCGGAATTCCACTGACTTTTAAAAATGCTTCGGAAATCTTCCATTGTTTTCAAAATTCTGCTGACGCTTAAAAATGCTTCAGAACTCTTCCATTGTTCTCGGAATTCTGCTGACGTTTAATAATGCTTTGCAACTCTTTCATTGTTCTCGGAATTCCACTGACGTTTAAAAATGCTTTGGAACTCATCCATTGTTCTCGGAATTCCGTTGAAGTTTAAAAATGCTTCGAAACTCTTCCATTGTTCTCGGAATTCCGCTGACATATAAAAATGCTTCGGAAATCTTGCATTGTTCTCGGCATTCTGCTGACGTTTAAAAATGCTTCGGAACTCTTCCATTGCTCTCGGAATTCTGCTGAAGTTTAAAAATGCTTCAGAACTCTTACATTGTTCTCGGAATTCTGCTGACGTTTAAAAATGCTTCGGAACTCTTCCATTGTTCTCAGAATTCAGCTGAAGTTTAAAAATGCTTCGGAACTCTTCCATTGTTCTCGGAATTCTGCTGAAGTTTAAAAATGCTACGTAACTCTTCCATTGTTCTCAGAATTCCGCTGACGTTTAAAAATGCTTCGGAAATCTTCCATTGTTTTCAAAATTCCGCTGACGTTTAAAAATGCTTCGGAACTCTTCCATTGTTCTCGGAATTCTGCTGAAGTTTAAAAATGCTACGTAACTCTTCCATTGTTCTCAGAATTCCGCTGACGTTTAAAAATGCTTCAGAACTATTCCATTGTTCTCAGAATTCTGCTGACGTTTAAAAATGCTTCGGAACTCTTCCATTGTTCTCGGAATTCCGCTGACGTTTAAAAATGCTTCACAACTCTTCCATTGTTCTCGGAATTCCGCTGACGTTTAAAAATGCTTCACAACTCTTCCATTGTTCTCGGAATTCCGCTGACTTTTAAAAATGCTTCAGAACTCTTCCATTGTTCTCGGAATTCTGCTGACGTTTAATAATGCTTCGCAACTCTTTCATTGTTCTCGGAATTCCACTGACGTTTAAAAATGCTTCGGAACTCATCCATTGTTCTCGGAATTCCGTTGAAGTTTAAAAATGCTTCGAAACTCTTCTATTGTTCTCGGAATTCCGCTGACATATAAAAATGCTTCGGAAATCTTGCATTGTTCTCGGCATTCCGCTGACGTTTAAAAATGCTTCGGAACTCTTCCATTGTTCTCAGAATTCTGCTGACGTTTAAAAATGCTTCGGAACTCTTCCATTGTTCTCGAAATTCTGCTGACGTTTAAAAATGCTTCGGAACTTTTCCATTGTTCTCGGAATTCTGCTGACGTTTAAAAATGCTTCGGAACTCTTCCATTGTTCTCAGAATTCAGCTGAAGTTTAAAAATGCTTCGGAACTCTTCCATTGTTCTCGGAATTCTGCTGAAGTTTAAAAATGCTACGTAACTCTTCCATTGTTCTCAGAATTCCGCTGACGTTTAAAAATGCTTCGGAAATCTTCCATTGTTTTCAAAATTCCGCTGACGTTTAAAAATGCTTCAGAACTCTTCCATTGTTCTCGGAATTCCGCTGACATTTAAAAATGCTTTGGAACTCTTCCATTGTTCTCGGAATTCCGCTGAAGTTTACAAATGCTTCGGAACTCTTCCATTGTTCTCAGAATTCTGCTGACGTTTAAAAATGCTTCGGAACTCTTCCATTGTTCTCGGAATTCTGCTGACGTTTAAAAATGCTTCGGAACTCTTCCATTGTTCTCGCAATTCCGCTGACGTTTAAAAATGCTTCAGAACACTTCAATTGTTCTTGGAATTCTGCTGAAGTTTTAAAATGCATTGGAACTCTTTCATTGTTCTCGGAATTCCACTGACGTTTAAAAATGCTTCGGAACTCTTCCATTGTTCTCGGAATTCCGTTGAAGTTTAAAAATGCTTCGAAACTCTTCCATTGTTCTCGGAATTCTGCTGAAGTTTAAAAATGCTTCGGAACTCTTCCATTGTTCTCGGAATTCCGCTGACGTTTAATAATGCTTCGCAACTCTTCCATTGTTCTCGGAATTCCGTTGAAGTTTAAAAATGCTTCGAAACTCTTCCATTGTTCTCGGAATTCTGCTGAAGTTTAAAAATGCTTCGGAACTTTTCCATTGTTCTCGGAATTCCGCTGACGTTTAATAATGCTTCGGAACTCTTCAATTGTTCTCGGAATTCTGCTGAACTTTTAAAATGCTTTGGAACTCTTCCATTGCTCTCGGAATTCTGCTGAAGTTTAAAAATGCTTCAGAACTCTTACATTGTTCTCGGAATTTTGCTGAAGTTTAAAAATGCTTCGGAACTCTTCCATTGTTCTCAGAATTCCTCTGACGTTTAAAAATACTTCGGAAATCTTCCATTGTTTTCAAAATTCCGCTGACGTTTAAAAATGCTTCAGAACTCTTCCATTGTTCTCGGAATTCCGCTGACGTTTAAAAATGCTTTGGAACTCTTCCATTATTCTCAGAATTCCGCTGAAGTTTAAAAATGCTTCGGAACTCTTCCATTGTTCTCAGAATTCCGCTGACGTTTAAAAATGCTTCACAACTCTTCCATTGTTCTCGGAATTCCGCTGACGTTTAAAAATGCTTCACAACTCTTCCATTGTTCTCGGAATTCCACTGACTTTTAAAAATGCTTCGGAAATCTTCCATTGTTTTCAAAATTCTGCTGACGCTTAAAAATGCTTCAGAACTCTTCCATTGTTCTCGGAATTCTGCTGACGTTTAATAATGCTTTGCAACTCTTTCATTGTTCTCGGAATTCCACTGACGTTTAAAAATGCTTTGGAACTCATCCATTGTTCTCGGAATTCCGTTGAAGTTTAAAAATGCTTCGAAACTCTTCCATTGTTCTCGGAATTCCGCTGACATATAAAAATGCTTCGGAAATCTTGCATTGTTCTCGGCATTCCGCTGACGTTTAAAAATGCTTCGGAACTCTTCCATTGCTCTCGGAATTCTGCTGAAGTTTAAAAATGCTTCAGAACTCTTACATTGTTCTCGGAATTCTGCTGACGTTTAAAAATGCTTCGGAACTCTTCCATTGTTCTCAGAATTCAGCTGAAGTTTAAAAATGCTTCGGAACTCTTCCATTGTTCTCGGAATTCTGCTGAAGTTTAAAAATGCTACGTAACTCTTCCATTGTTCTCAGAATTCCGCTGACGTTTAAAAATGCTTCGGAAATCTTCCATTGTTTTCAAAATTCCGCTGACGCTTAAAAATGCTTCAGAACTCTTCCATTGTTCTCGGAATTCCGCTGACGTTTAATAATGCTTCGCAACTCTTTCATTGTACTTGGAATTCCGCTAACGTTTAAAAATGCTTCGGAACTCTTCCATTGTTCTCGGAATTCCGTTGAAGTTTAAAAATGCTTCAAAACTCTTCCATTGTTCTGGGAATTCTGCTGAAGTTTAAAAATGCTTCAGAACTCTTCCATTGTTCTCGGAATTCCGCTGACGTTTAATAATGCTTCGCAACTCTTTCATTGTTCTCGGAATTCCGCTGATGTTTAAAAATGCTTCGGAACTCTTCCATTGTTCTCGGAATACTGTTGAAGTTTAAAAATGCTTCTAAACTCTTCCATTGTTCTCGGAATTCTGCTGAAGTTTAAAAATGCTTCGGAACTCTTCCATTGTTCTCGGAATTCCGCTGACATATAAAAATGCTTCGGAAATCTTGCATTGTTCTCGGCATTCCGCTGAAGTTTAAAAATGCTTCGGACCTCTTCCATTGTTCTAGGAATTCTGCTGAAGTCTAAAAATTCATCTGAACTCTTCCATTATTCTCGGAATTCGTGTGAATTTTAAAAATGCTTCGGAACTCTTCTATTGTTCTCGGAATTCCGCTGAAGTTTAAAAATGCTTAAAATCTCTTACATTGTTCTCGGAATTCCGCTGAAGTTTAAAAATGCTTCGGAACTCTTCCATTGTTCTCGGAATTCTGCTGAAGTTTAAAAATGCTTCAGAACTCTTCCATTGTTCTCAGAATTCCGCTGACGTTTAAAAATGCTTCGGAAATCTTCCATTGTTTTCAAAATTCCGCTGACGTTTAAAAATGCTTCAGAACTATTCCATTGTTCTCAGAATTCTGCTGACGTTTAAAAATGCTTCGGAACTCTTCCATTGTTCTCGGAATTCCGCTGACGTTTAAAAATGCTTCACAACTCTTCCATTGTTCTCGGAATTCCGCTGACGTTTAAAAATGCTTCACAACTCTTCCATTGTTCTCGGAATTCCGCTGACGTTTAAAAATGCTTCACAACTCTTCCATTGTTCTCGGAATTCCACTGACTTTTAAAAATGCTTCGGAAATCTTCCATTGTTTTCAAAATTCTGCTGACGCTTAAAAATGCTTCAGAACTCTTCCATTGTTCTCGGAATTCTGCTGACGTTTAATAATGCTTTGCAACTCTTTCATTGTTCTCGGAATTCCACTGACGTTTAAAAATGCTTTGGAACTCATCCATTGTTCTCGGAATTCCACTGACGTTTAAAAATGCTTTGAAACTCTTCCATTGTTCTCGGAATTCCGCTGACATATAAAAATGCTTCGGAAATCTTGCATTGTTCTCGGCATTCTGCTGACGTTTAAAAATGCTTCGGAACTCTTCCATTGCTCTCGGAATTCTGCTGAAGTTTAAAAATGCTTCAGAACTCTTACATTGTTCTCGGAATTCTGCTGACGTTTAAAAATGCTTCGGAACTCTTCCATTGTTCTCAGAATTCAGCTGAAGTTTAAAAATGCTTCGGAACTCTTCCATTGTTCTCGGAATTCTGCTGAAGTTTAAAAATGCTACGTAACTCTTCCATTGTTCTCAGAATTCCGCTGACGTTTAAAAATGCTTCGGAAATCTTCCATTGTTTTCAAAATTCCGCTGACGTTTAAAAATGCTTCGGAACTCTTCCATTGTTCTCGGAATTCTGCTGAAGTTTAAAAATGCTACGTAACTCTTCCATTGTTCTCAGAATTCCGCTGACGTTTAAAAATGCTTCAGAACTATTCCATTGTTCTCAGAATTCTGCTGACGTTTAAAAATGCTTCGGAACTCTTCCATTGTTCTCGGAATTCCGCTGACGTTTAAAAATGCTTCACAACTCTTCCATTGTTCTCGGAATTCCGCTGACGTTTAAAAATGCTTCACAACTCTTCCATTGTTCTCGGAATTCCGCTGACTTTTAAAAATGCTTCAGAACTCTTCCATTGTTCTCGGAATTCTGCTGACGTTTAATAATGCTTCGCAACTCTTTCATTGTTCTCGGAATTCCACTGACGTTTAAAAATGCTTCGGAACTCATCCATTGTTCTCGGAATTCCGTTGAAGTTTAAAAATGCTTCGAAACTCTTCTATTGTTCTCGGAATTCCGCTGACATATAAAAATGCTTCGGAAATCTTGCATTGTTCTCGGCATTCCGCTGACGTTTAAAAATGCTTCGGAACTCTTCCATTGTTCTCAGAATTCTGCTGACGTTTAAAAATGCTTCGGAACTCTTCCATTGTTCTCGAAATTCTGCTGACGTTTAAAAATGCTTCGGAACTTTTCCATTGTTCTCGGAATTCTGCTGACGTTTAAAAATGCTTCGGAACTCTTCCATTGTTCTCAGAATTCAGCTGAAGTTTAAAAATGCTTCGGAACTCTTCCATTGTTCTCGGAATTCTGCTGAAGTTTAAAAATGCTACGTAACTCTTCCATTGTTCTCAGAATTCCGCTGACGTTTAAAAATGCTTCGGAAATCTTCCATTGTTTTCAAAATTCCGCTGACGTTTAAAAATGCTTCAGAACTCTTCCATTGTTCTCGGAATTCCGCTGACATTTAAAAATGCTTTGGAACTCTTCCATTGTTCTCGGAATTCCGCTGAAGTTTACAAATGCTTCGGAACTCTTCCATTGTTCTCAGAATTCTGCTGACGTTTAAAAATGCTTCGGAACTCTTCCATTGTTCTCGGAATTCTGCTGACGTTTAAAAATGCTTCGGAACTCTTCCATTGTTCTCGCAATTCCGCTGACGTTTAAAAATGCTTCAGAACACTTCAATTGTTCTTGGAATTCTGCTGAAGTTTTAAAATGCATTGGAACTCTTTCATTGTTCTCGGAATTCCACTGACGTTTAAAAATGCTTCGGAACTCTTCCATTGTTCTCGGAATTCCGTTGAAGTTTAAAAATGCTTCGAAACTCTTCCATTGTTCTCGGAATTCTGCTGAAGTTTAAAAATGCTTCGGAACTCTTCCATTGTTCTCGGAATTCCGCTGACGTTTAATAATGCTTCGCAACTCTTCCATTGTTCTCGGAATTCCGTTGAAGTTTAAAAATGCTTCGAAACTCTTCCATTGTTCTCGGAATTCTGCTGAAGTTTAAAAATGCTTCGGAACTTTTCCATTGTTCTCGGAATTCCGCTGACGTTTAATAATGCTTCGGAACTCTTCAATTGTTCTCGGAATTCTGCTGAACTTTTAAAATGCTTTGGAACTCTTCCATTGCTCTCGGAATTCTGCTGAAGTTTAAAAATGCTTCAGAACTCTTACATTGTTCTCGGAATTTTGCTGAAGTTTAAAAATGCTTCGGAACTCTTCCATTGTTCTCAGAATTCCTCTGACGTTTAAAAATACTTCGGAAATCTTCCATTGTTTTCAAAATTCCGCTGACGTTTAAAAATGCTTCAGAACTCTTCCATTGTTCTCGGAATTCCGCTGACGTTTAAAAATGCTTTGGAACTCTTCCATTATTCTCAGAATTCCGCTGAAGTTTAAAAATGCTTCGGAACTCTTCCATTGTTCTCAGAATTCCGCTGACGTTTAAAAATGCTTCGGTACTCTTCCATTGTTCTCGGAATTCCGCTGACATATAAAAATGCTTCGGAAATCTTGCATTGTTCTCGGCATTCCGCTGACGTTTAAAAATGCTTCGGTACTCTTCCATTGTTCTCGGAATTCCGCTGACATATAAAAATGCTTCGGAAATCTTGCATTGTTCTCGGCATTCCGCTGACGTTTAAAAATGCTTCGGAACTCTTCAATTGTTCTCGGAATTCTGCTGAACTTTTAAAATGCTTTGGAACTCTTCCATTGCTCTCGGAATTCTGCTGAAGATTAAAAATGCTTCGGAACTCTTCCATTCTTCTGGGAATTCTGCTGAAGTTTTAAAATGTTTCGGAACTCTTCCATTGTTCTCAGAATTCCGCTGACGTTTAAAAATGCTTCGGAAATCTTCCATTGTTTTCAAAATTCCGCTGACATATAAAAATGCTTCGGAAATCTTGCATTGTTCTCGGCATTCCGCTGACGTTTAAAAATGCTTCGGAACTCTTCAATTGTTCTCGGAATTCTGCTGAAGTTTAAAAATGCTTCGGAACTCTTCCATTGTTCTCGGAATTCTGCTGAAGTTTAAAAATGCTTCGGAACTCTTCAATTGTTCTCGGAATTCTGCTGAAGTTTAAAAATGCTTCGGAACTCTTCCATTGTTCTCGGAATTCCGTTGAAGTTTAAAAATGCTTCGAAAATCTTCCATTGTTCTCGGAATTCTGCTGAAGTTTAAAAATGCTTCGGAACTCTTCCATTGTTCTCAGAATTCCGCTAACGTTTAAAAATGCTTCGGAAATCTTCCATTGTTTTCAAAATTCCGCTGACGCTTAAAAATGCTTCAGAACTCTTCCATTGTTCTCGGAATTCCGCTGACGTTTAATAATGCTTCGCAACTCTTTCATTGTACTCGGAATTCCGCTAACGTTTAGAAATGCTTCGGAACTCTTCCATTGTTCTCGGAATTCCGTTGAAGTTTAAAAATGCTTCAAAACTCTTCCATTGTTCTGGGAATTCTGCTGAAGTTTAAAAATGCTTCAGAACTCTTCCATTGTTCTCGGAATTCCGCTGACGTTTAATAATGCTTCGCAACTCTTCCATTGTTCTCGGAATTCTGCTGACGTTTAAAAATGCTTCGGAACTCTTCCATTGTTCTCGGAATTCCGCTGACGTTTAAAAATGCTTCACAACTCTTCCATTGTTCTCGGAATTCCGCTGAAGTTTAAAAATGCTTCGGACCTCTTCCATTGTTCTAGGAATTCTGCTGAAGTCTAAAAATTCATCTGAACTCTTCCATTATTCTCGGAATTCGTGTGAATTTTAAAAATGCTTCGGAACTCTTCTATTGTTCTCGGAATTCCGCTGAAGTTTAAAAATGCTTCGGAACTCTTCCATTGTTCTCGGAATTCTGCTGAAGTTTAAAAATGCTACGTAACTCTTCCATTGTTCTCAGAATTCCGCTTACGTTTAAAAATGCTTCGGAAATCTTCCATTGTTTTCAAAATTCCGCTGACGTTTAAAAATGCTTCAGAACTCTTCCATTGTTCTCGGAATTCCGCTGACGTTTAAAAATGCTTTGGAACTCTTCCATTGTTCTCAGAATTCCGCTGAAGTTTAAAAATGCTTTGGAACTCTTCCATTGTTCTCAGAATTCCGCTGACGTTTAAAAATGCTTCAGTACTCTTCCATTGTTCTCGGAATTCCGCTGACATATAAAAATGCTTTGGAAATCTTGCATTGTTCTCGGCATTCCGCTGACATTTAAAAATGCTTCGGTACTCTTCCATTGTTCTTGGAATTCCGCTGACATTTAAAAATGCTTCGTTACTCTTCCATTGTTCTTGGAATTCCGCTGACATATAAAAATGCTTCGGAAATCTTGCATTGTTCTCGGCATTCCGCTGACGTTTAAAAATGCTTCGGAACTCTTCAATTGTTCTCGGAATTCTGCTGAACTTTTAAAATGCTTTGGAACTCTTCCATTGCTCTCGGAATTCTGCTGAAGTTTAAAAATGCTTCGGAACTCTTCCATTCTTCTCGGAATTCTGCTGAAGTTTAAAAATGTTTCGGAACTCTTCCATTGTTCTCAGAATTCCGCTGACGTTTAAAAATGCTTCGGAAATCTTCCATTGTTTTCAAAATTCCGCTGACATATAAAAATGCTTCGGAAATCTTGCATTGTTCTCGGCATTCCGCTGACGTTTAAAAATGCTTCGGAACTCTTCAATTGTTCTCGGAATTCTGCTGAACTTTTAAAATGCTTTGGAACTCTTCCATTGCTCTCGGAATTCTGCTGAAGTTTAAAAATGCTTCGGAACTCTTCCATTGTTCTCGGAATTCTGCTGAAGTTTAAAAATGCTTTGGAACTCTTCCATTGTTCTCTGAATTCCGCTGACGTTTAAAAATGCTTTGGTACTCTTCCTTTGTTCTCGGAATTCCGCTGACATATAAAAATGCTTCGGAAATCTTGCATTGTTCTCGGCATTCCGCTGACGTTTAAAAATGCTTCGGAACTCTTCAATTGTTCTCGGAATTCTGCCGAACTTTTAAAATGCTTCGGAACTCTTCCATTGCTCTCGGAATTCTGCTGAAGTTTAAAAATGCTTCGGAACTCTTCAATTGTTCTCGGAATTCTGCTGAAGTTTAAAAATGCTTCGGAACTCTTCCATTGTTCTCGGAATTCCGTTGAAGTTTAAAAATGCTTCGAAAATCTTCCATTGTTCTCGGAATTCTGCTGAAGTTTAAAAATGCTTCGGAACTCTTCCATTGTTCTCAGAATTCCGCTAACGTTTAAAAATGCTTCGGAAATCTTCCATTGTTTTCAAAATTCCGCTGACGCTTAAAAATGCTTCAGAACTCTTCCATTGTTCTCGGAATTCCGCTGACGTTTAATAATGCTTCGCAACTCTTTCATTGTACTCGGAATTCCGCTAACGTTTAGAAATGCTTCGGAACTCTTCCATTGTTCTCGGAATTCCGTTGAAGTTTAAAAATGCTTCAAAACTCTTCCATTGTTCTGGGAATTCTGCTGAAGTTTAAAAATGCTTCAGAACTCTTCCATTGTTCTCGGAATTCCGCTGACGTTTAATAATGCTTCGCAACTCTTCCATTGTTCTCGGAATTCTGCTGACGTTTAAAAATGCTTCGGAACTCTTCCATTGTTCTCGGAATTCCGCTGACGTTTAAAAATGCTTCACAACTCTTCCATTGTTCTCGGAATTCCGCTGAAGTTTAAAAATGCTTCGGACCTCTTCCATTGTTCTAGGAATTCTGCTGAAGTCTAAAAATTCATCTGAACTCTTCCATTATTCTCGGAATTCGTGTGAATTTTAAAAATGCTTCGGAACT
This sequence comes from Phyllobates terribilis, assembly GCF_046119375.1. Classification (NCBI taxonomy): domain Eukaryota; kingdom Metazoa; phylum Chordata; class Amphibia; order Anura; family Dendrobatidae; genus Phyllobates; species Phyllobates terribilis. Next base: position 20,030,440 of record NW_027362782.1, read on the forward strand.
CTTCTATTGTTCTCGGAATTCCGCTGAAGTTTAAAAATGCTTCGGAACTCTTCCATTGTTCTCGGAATTCTGCTGAAGTTTAAAAATGCTACGTAACTCTTCCATTGTTCTCAGAATTCCGCTTACGTTTAAAAATGCTTCGGAAATCTTCCATTGTTTTCAAAATTCCGCTGACGTTTAAAAATGCTTCAGAACTCTTCCATTGTTCTCGGAATTCCGCTGACGTTTAAAAATGCTTTGGAACTCTTCCATTGTTCTCAGAATTCCGCTGAAGTTTAAAAATGCTTTGGAACTCTTCCATTGTTCTCAGAATTCCGCTGACGTTTAAAAATGCTTCAGTACTCTTCCATTGTTCTCGGAATTCCGCTGACATATAAAAATGCTTTGGAAATCTTGCATTGTTCTCGGCATTCCGCTGACATTTAAAAATGCTTCGGTACTCTTCCATTGTTCTTGGAATTCCGCTGACATTTAAAAATGCTTCGTTACTCTTCCATTGTTCTTGGAATTCCGCTGACATATAAAAATGCTTCGGAAATCTTGCATTGTTCTCGGCATTCCGCTGACGTTTAAAAATGCTTCGGAACTCTTCAATTGTTCTCGGAATTCTGCTGAACTTTTAAAATGCTTTGGAACTCTTCCATTGCTCTCGGAATTCTGCTGAAGTTTAAAAATGCTTCGGAACTCTTCCATTCTTCTCGGAATTCTGCTGAAGTTTAAAAATGTTTCGGAACTCTTCCATTGTTCTCAGAATTCCGCTGACGTTTAAAAATGCTTCGGAAATCTTCCATTGTTTTCAAAATTCCGCTGACATATAAAAATGCTTCGGAAATCTTGCATTGTTCTCGGCATTCCGCTGACGTTTAAAAATGCTTCGGAACTCTTCAATTGTTCTCGGAATTCTGCTGAACTTTTAAAATGCTTTGGAACTCTTCCATTGCTCTCGGAATTCTGCTGAAGTTTAAAAATGCTTCGGAACTCTTCCATTGTTCTCGGAATTCTGCTGAAGTTTAAAAATGCTTTGGAACTCTTCCATTGTTCTCTGAATTCCGCTGACGTTTAAAAATGCTTTGGTACTCTTCCTTTGTTCTCGGAATTCCGCTGACATATAAAAATGCTTCGGAAATCTTGCATTGTTCTCGGCATTCCGCTGACGTTTAAAAATGCTTCGGAACTCTTCAATTGTTCTCGGAATTCTGCCGAACTTTTAAAATGCTTTGGAACTCTTCCATTGCTCTCGGAATTCTGCTGAAGTTTAAAAATGCTTCAGAACTCTTCCATTGTTCTCTGAATTCTGCTGTAGTTTAAAAATGCTTCGGAACTCTTCCATTGTTCTCAGAATTCCGCTGACGTTTAAAAATGCTTCGGAAATCTTCCATTGTTTTCAAAATTCCGCTGACGTTTAAAAATGCTTCAGAACTCTTCCATTGTTCTCGGAATTCCGCTGACGTTTTAAAATGCTTCGGTACTCTTCCATTGTTCTCGGAATTCCGCTGACATATAAAAATGCTTCGGAAATCTTGCATTGTTCTCGGCATTCCGCTGACGTTTAAAAATGCTTCGGAACTCTTTCATTGTTCTCAGAATTCCGCTGACGTTTAAAAATGCTTCGGTACTCTTCCATTGTTCTCGGAATTCCGCTGACATATAAAAATGCTTCGGAACTCTTCCATTGTTCTCGAAATTCTGCTGACGTTTAAAAATGCTTCGGAACTTTTCCATTGTTCTCGGAATTCTGCTGACGTTTAAAAATGCTTCGGAACTCTTCCATTGTTCTCAGAATTCAGCTGAAGTTTAAAAATGCTTCGGAACTCTTCCATTGTTCTCGGAATTCTGCTGAAGTTTAAAAATGCTACGTAACTCTTCCATTGTTCTCAGAATTCCGCTGACGTTTAAAAATGCTTCGGAAATCTTCCATTGTTTTCAAAATTCCGCTGACGTTTAAAAATGCTTCAGAACTCTTCCATTGTTCTCGGAATTCCGCTGACATTTAAAAATGCTTTGGAACTCTTCCATTGTTCTCGGAATTCCGCTGAAGTTTACAAATGCTTCGGAACTCTTCCATTGTTCTCAGAATTCTGCTGACGTTTAAAAATGCTTCGGAACTCTTCCATTGTTCTCGGAATTCTGCTGACGTTTAAAAATGCTTCGGAACTCTTCCATTGTTCTCGCAATTCCGCTGACGTTTAAAAATGCTTCAGAGCACTTCAATTGTTCTTGGAATTCTGCTGAAGTTTTAAAATGCATTGGAACTCTTTCATTGTTCTCGGAATTCCACTGACGTTTAAAAATGCTTCGGAACTCTTCCATTGTTCTCGGAATTCCGTTGAAGTTTAAAAATGCTTCGAAACTCTTCCATTGTTCTCGGAATTCTGCTGAAGTTTAAAAATGCTTCGGAACTCTTCCATTGTTCTCGGAATTCCGCTGACGTTTAATAATGCTTCGCAACTCTTCCATTGTTCTCGGAATTCCGTTGAAGTTTAAAAATGCTTCGAAACTCTTCCATTGTTCTCGGAATTCTGCTGAAGTTTAAAAATGCTTCGGAACTCTTCCATTGTTCTCGGAATTCCGCTGACGTTTAATAATGCTTCGGAACTCTTCAATTGTTCTCGGAATTCTGCTGAACTTTTAAAATGCTTTGGAACTCTTCCATTGCTCTCGGAATTCTGCTGAAGTTTAAAAATGCTTCAGAACTCTTACATTGTTCTCGGAATTTTGCTGAAGTTTAAAAATGCTTCGGAACTCTTCCATTGTTCTCAGAATTCCTCTGACGTTTAAAAATACTTCGGAAATCTTCCATTGTTTTCAAAATTCCGCTGACGTTTAAAAATGCTTCAGAACTCTTCCATTGTTCTCAGAATTCCGCTGACGTTTAAAAATGCTTTGGAACTCTTCCATTGTTCTCAGAATTCCGCTGAAGTTTAAAAATGCTTCGGAACTCTTCCATTGTTCTCAGAATTCCGCTGACGTTTAAAAATGCTTCGGTACTCTTCCATTGTTCTCGGAATTCCGCTGACATATAAAAATGCTTCGGAAATCTTGCATTGTTCTCGGCATTCCGCTGACGTTTAAAAATGCTTCGGTACTCTTCCATTGTTCTCGGAATTCCGCTGACATATAAAAATGCTTCGGAAATCTTGCATTGTTCTCGGCATTCCGCTGACGTTTAAAAATGCTTCGGAACTCTTCAATTGTTCTCGGAATTCTGCTGAACTTTTAAAATGCTTTGGAACTCTTCCATTGCTCTCGGAATTCTGCTGAAGATTAAAAATGCTTCGGAACTCTTCCATTCTTCTGGGAATTCTGCTGAAGTTTTAAAATGTTTCGGAACTCTTCCATTGTTCTCAGAATTCCGCTGACGTTTAAAAATGCTTCGGAAATCTTCCATTGTTTTCAAAATTCCGCTGACATATAAAAATGCTTCGGAAATCTTGCATTGTTCTCGGCATTCCGCTGACGTTTAAAAATGCTTCGGAACTCTTCAATTGTTCTCGGAATTCTGCTGAACTTTTAAAATGCTTTGGAACTCTTCCATTGCTCTCGGAATTCTGCTGCAGTTTAAAAATGCTTCGGAACTCTTCCATTGTTCTCGGAATTCTGCTGAAGTTTAAAAATGCTTCGGAACTCTTCAATTGTTCTCGGAATTCTGCTGAAGTTTAAAAATGCTTCGGAACTCTTCCATTGTTCTCGGAATTCCGTTGAAGTTTAAAAATGCTTCGAAAATCTTCCATTGTTCTCGGAATTCTGCTGAAGTTTAAAAATGCTTCGGAACTCTTCCATTGTTCTCAGAATTCCGCTAACGTTTAAAAATGCTTCGGAAATCTTCCATTGTTTTCAAAATTCCGCTGACTCTTAAAAATGCTTCAGAACTCTTCCATTGTTCTCGGAATTCCGCTGACGTTTAATAATGCTTCGCAACTCTTTCATTGTACTCGGAATTCCGCTAACGTTTAGAAATGCTTCGGAACTCTTCCATTGTTCTCGGAATTCCGTTGAAGTTTAAAAATGCTTCAAAACTCTTCCATTGTTCTGGGAATTCTGCTGAAGTTTAAAAATGCTTCAGAACTCTTCCATTGTTCTCGGAATTCCGCTGACGTTTAATAATGCTTCGCAACTCTTCCATTGTTCTCGGAATTCTGCTGACGTTTAAAAATGCTTCGGAACTCTTCCATTGTTCTCGGAATTCCGCTGACGTTTAAAAATGCTTCACAACTCTTCCATTGTTCTCGGAATTCCGCTGAAGTTTAAAAATGCTTCGGACCTCTTCCATTGTTCTAGGAATTCTGCTGAAGTCTAAAAATTCATCTGAACTCTTCCATTATTCTCGGAATTCGTGTGAATTTTAAAAATGCTTCGGAACTCTTCTATTGTTCTCGGAATTCCGCTGAAGTTTAAAAATGCTTCGGAACTCTTCCATTGTTCTCGGAATTCTGCTGAAGTTTAAAAATGCTACGTAGCTCTTCCATTGTTCTCAGAATTCCGCTTACGTTTAAAAATGCTTCGGAAATCTTCCATTGTTTTCAAAATTCCGCTGACGTTTAAAAATGCTTCAGAACTCTTCCATTGTTCTCGGAATTCCGCTGACGTTTAAAAAAGCTTTGGAACTCTTCCATTGTTCTCAGAATTCCGCTGAAGTTTAAAAATGCTTTGGAACTCTTCCATTGTTCTCAGAATTCCGCTGACGTTTAAAAATGCTTCAGTACTCTTCCATTGTTCTCGGAATTCCGCTGACATATAAAAATGCTTTGGAAATCTTGCATTGTTCTCGGCATTCCGCTGACATTTAAAAATGCTTCGGTACTCTTCCATTGTTCTTGGAATTCCGCTGACATTTAAAAATGCTTCGTTACTCTTCCATTGTTCTTGGAATTCCGCTGACATATAAAAATGCTTCGGAAATCTTGCATTGTTCTCGGCATTCCGCTGACGTTTAAAAATGCTTCGGAACTCTTCAATTGTTCTCGGAATTCTGCTGAACTTTTAAAATGCTTTGGAACTCTTCCATTGCTCTCGGAATTCTGCTGAAGTTTAAAAATGCTTCGGAACTCTTCCATTCTTCTCGGAATTCTGCTGAAGTTTAAAAATGTTTCGGAACTCTTCCATTGTTCTCAGAATTCCGCTGACGTTTAAAAATGCTTCGGAAATCTTCCATTGTTTTCAAAATTCCGCTGACATATAAAAATGCTTCGGAAATCTTGCATTGTTCTCGGCATTCCGCTGACGTTTAAAAATGCTTCGGAACTCTTCAATTGTTCTCGGAATTCTGCTGAACTTTTAAAATGCTTTGGAACTCTTCCATTGCTCTCGGAATTCTGCTGAAGTTTAAAAATGCTTCGGAACTCTTCCATTGTTCTCGGAATTCTGCTGAAGTTTAAAAATGCTTTGGAACTCTTCCATTGTTCTCTGAATTCCGCTGACGTTTAAAAATGCTTCGGTACTCTTCCTTTGTTCTCGGAATTCCGCTGACATATAAAAATGCTTCGGAAATCTTGCATTGTTCTCGGCATTCCGCTGACGTTTAAAAATGCTTCGGAACTCTTCAATTGTTCTCGGAATTCTGCCGAACTTTTAAAATGCTTTGGAACTCTTCCATTGCTCTCGGAATTCTGCTGAAGTTTAAAAATGCTTCAGAACTCTTCCATTGTTCTCTGAATTCTTCTGTAGTTTAAAAATGCTTCGGAACTCTTCCATTGTTCTCAGAATTCCGCTGACGTTTAAAAATGCTTCGGAAATCTTCCATTGTTTTCAAAATTCCGCTGACGTTTAAAAATGCTTCAGAACTCTTCCATTGTTCTCGGAATTCCGCTGACGTTTTAAAATGCTTCGGTACTCTTCCATTGTTCTCGGAATTCCGCTGACATATAAAAATGCTTCGGAAATCTTGCATTGTTCTCGGCATTCCGCTGACGTTTAAAAATGCTTCGGAACTCTTTCATTGTTCTCAGAATTCCGCTGACGTTTAAAAATGCTTCGGTACTCTTCCATTGTTCTCGGAATTCCGCTGACATATAAAAATGCTTTGGAAATCTTGCATTGTTCTCGGCATTCCGCTGACGTTTAAAAATGCTTCGGAACTCTTCAATTGTTCTCGGAATTCTGCTGAACTTTTAAAATGCTTTGGAACTCTTCCATTGCTCTCGGAATTCTGCTGAAGTTTAAAAATGCTTCAGAACTCTTACATTGTTCTCGGAATTCTGCTGAAGTTTAAAAATGCTTCGGTACTCTTCCATTGTTCTCGGAATTCCGCTGACATATAAAAAAGCTTTGGAAATCTTGCATTGTTCTCGGCATTCCGCTGACGTTTAAAAATGCTTCGGAACTCTTCCATTGTTCTCAGAATTCCGCTGACGTTTAAAAATGCTTCGGTACTCTATCATTGTTCTCGGAATTCCACTGACATATAAAAATGCTTCGGAAATCTTGCATTGTTCTCGGCATTCCGCTGACGTTTAAAAATGCTTCGGAACTCTTCAATTGTTCTCGGAATTCTGCTGAACTTTTAAAATGCTTTGGAACTCTTCCATTGCTCTCGGAATTCTGCTGAAGTTTAAAAATGCTTCGGAACTCTTCCATTGTTCTCGGAATTCTGCTGAAGTTTAAAAATGTTTTGGAACTCTTCCATTGTTCTCAGAATTCCGCTGACGTTTAAAAAAGCTTCGGAAATCTTCCATTGTTTTCAAAATTCCGCTGACATATAAAAATGCTTCGGAAATCTTGCATTGTTCTCGGCATTCCGCTGACGTTTAAAAATGCTTCAGAATTCTTCAATTGTTCTCGGAATTCTGCTGAACTTTTAAAATGCTTTGGAACTCTTCCATTGCTCTCGGAATTCTGCTGAAGTTTAAAAATGCTTCAGAACTCTTACATTGTTCTCGGAATTCTGCTGAAGTTTAAAAATGCTTCGGTACTCTTCCATTGTTCTCGGAATTCCGCTGACATATAAAAATGCTTCGGAAATCTTGCATTGTTCTCGGCATTCCGCTGACGTTTAAAAATGCTTCGGTACTCTTCCATTGTTCTCGGAATTCCGCTGACATATAAAAATGCTTCGGAAATCTTGCATTGTTCTCGGCATTCCGCTGACGTTTAAAAATGCTTCGGAACTCTTCCATTGCTCTCGGAATTCTGCTGAAGTTTAAAAATGCTTCAGAACACTTACATTGTTCTCGGAATTCTGCTGATGTTTAAAAATGCTTCGGAACTCTTCCATTGTTCTCAGAATTCAGCTGAAGTTTAAAAATGCTTCGGAACTCTTCCATTGTTCTCGGAATTCTGCTGAAGTTTAAAAATGCTTCGGAACTCTTCCATTGTTCTCGGAATTCCGCTGACGTTTAAAAATGCTTCACAACTCTTCCATTGTTCTCGGAATTCCGCTGACTTTTAAAAATGCTTCAGAACTCTTCCATTGTTCTCAGAATTCTGCTGACGTTTAATAATGCTTCGCAACTCTTTCATTGTTCTCGGAATTCCACTGACGTTTAAAAATGCTTCGGAACTCATCCATTGTTCTCGGAATTCCGTTGAAGTTTAAAAATGCTTCGAAACTCTTCCATTGTTCTCGGAATTCCGCTGACATATAAAAATGCTTCGGAAATCTTGCATTGTTCTCGGCATTCCGCTGACGTTTAAAAATGCTTCGGAACTCTTCCATTGCTCTCGGAATTCTGCTGAAGTTTAAAAATGCTTCAGAACTCTTACATTGTTCTCGGAATTCTGCTGATGTTTAAAAATGCTTCGGAACTCTTCCATTGTTCTCAGAATTCAGCTGAAGTTTAAAAATGCTTCGGAACTCTTCCATTGTTCTCGGAATTCTGCTGAAGTTTAAAAATGCTACGTAACTCTTCCATTGTTCTCAGAATTCCGCTGACGTTTAAAAATGCTTCGGAAATCTTCCATTGTTTTCAAAATTCCGCTGACGTTTAAAAATGCTTCAGAACTCTTCCATTGTTCTAGGAATTCCGCTGACATTTAAAAATGCTTTGGAACTCTTCCATTGTTCTCGGAATTCCGCTGAAGTTTACAAATGCTTCGGAACTCTTCCATTGTTCTCAGAATTCTGCTGACGTTTAAAAATGCTTCGGAACTCTTCCATTGTTCTCGGAATTCTGCTGACGTTTAAAAATGCTTCGGAACTCTTCCATTGTTCTCGCAATTCCGCTGACGTTTAAAAATGCTTCAGAACAATTCAATTGTTCTTGTAATTCTGCTGAAGTTTTAAAATGCATTGGAACTCTTTCATTGTTCTCGGAATTCCACTGACGTTTAAAAATGCTTCGGAACTCTTCCATTGTTCTCGGAATTCCGTTGAAGTTTTAAAATGCTTCGAATCTCTTCCATTGTTCTCGGAATTCTGCTGAAGTTTAAAAATGCTTCGGAACTCTTCCATTGTTCTCGGAATTCCGCTGACGTTTAATAATGCTTCGCAACTCTTCCATTGCTCTCGGAATTCTGCTGAAGTTTAAAAATGCTTCAGAACTCTTACATTGTTCTCGGAATTTTGCTGAAGTTTAAAAATGCTTCGGAACTCTTCCATTGTTCTCAGAATTCCGCTGATGTTTAAAAATACTTCGGAAATCTTCCATTGTTTTCAAAATTCCGCTGACGTTTAAAAATGCTTCAGAACTCTTCCATTGTTCTCGGAATTCCGCTGACGTTTAAAAATGCTTTGGAACTCTTCCATTGTTCTCAGAATTCCGCTGAAGTTTAAAAATGCTTCGGAACTCTTCCATTGTTCTCAGAATTCCGCTGACGTTTAAAAATGCTTCGGTACTCTTCCATTGTTCTCGGAATTCCGCTGACATATAAAAATGCTTCGGAAATCTTGCATTCTTCTCGGCATTCCGCTGACGTTTAAAAATGCTTCGGTACTCTTCCATTGTTCTCAGAATTCCGCTGACGTTTAAAAATGCTTCGGTACTCTTCCATTGTTCTCGGAATTCCGCTGACATATAAAAATGCTTCGGAAATCTTGTTTTGTTCTCGGCATTCCGCTGACGTTTAAAAATGCTTCGGAACTCTTCAATTGTTCTCGGAATTCTGCTGAAGTTTAAAAATGCTTCGGAACTCTTCCATTCTTCTCGGAATTCCGTTGAAGTTTAAAAATGCTTCGAAACTCTTCCATTGTTCTCGGAATTCTGCTGAAGTTTAAAAATGCTTCGGAACTCTTCCATTGTTCTCAGAATTCCGCTAACGTTTAAAAATGCTTCGGAAATCTTCCATTGTTTTCAAAATTCCACTGACGCTTAAAAATGCTTCGGAAATCTTCCATTGTTCTCGGAATTCCGCTGACATATAAAAATGCTTCGGAAATCTTGCATTGTTCTCGGCATTCCGCTGACGTTTAAAAATGCTTCGGAACTCTTCCATTGCTCTCGGAATTCTGCTAAAGTTTAAAAATGCTTCAGAACTCTTACATTGTTCTCGGAATTCTGCTGTAGTTTTAAAATGCATTGGAACTCTTTCATTGTTCTCGGAATTCCACTGACGTTTAAAAATGCTTCGGAACTCTTCCATTGTTCTCGGAATTCCGTTGAAGTTTAAAAATGCTTCGAAACTCTTCCATTGTTCTCGGAATTCTGCTGAAGTTTAAAAATGCTTCGGAACTCTTCCATTGCTCTCGGAATTCCGTTGAAGTTTAAAAATGCTTCGGAAATCTTGCATTGTTCTCGGCATTCCGCTGACGTTTAAAAATGCTTCGGAACTCTTCCATTGCTCTCGGAATTCTGCTGAAGTTTAAAAATGCTTCAGAACTCTTACATTGTTCTCGGAATTCTGCTGACGTTTAAAAATGCTTCGGAACTCTTCCATTGTTCTCAGAATTCAGCTGAAGTTTAAAAATGCTTCGGAACTCTTCCATTGTTCTCGGAATTCTGCTGAAGTTTAAAAATGCTACGTAACTCTTCCATTGTTCTCAGAATTCCGCTTACGTTTAAAAATGCTTCGGAAATCTTCCATTGTTTTCAAAATTCCGCTGACGTTTAAAAATGCTTCAGAACTCTTCCATTGTTCTCGGAATTCCGCTGACGTTTAAAAATGCTTTGGAACTCTTCCATTGTTCTCAGAATTCCGCTGAAGTTTAAAAATGCTTTGGAACTCTTCCATTGTTCTCAGAATTCCGCTGACGTTTAAAAATGCTTCAGTACTCTTCCATTGTTCTCGGAATTCCGCTGACATATAAAAATGCTTTGGAAATCTTGCATTGTTCTCGGCATTCCGCTGACATTTAAAAATGCTTCGGTACTCTTCCATTGTTCTTGGAATTCCGCTGACATTTAAAAATGCTTCGTTACTCTTCCATTGTTCTTGGAATTCCGCTGACATATAAAAATGCTTCGGAAATCTTGCATTGTTCTCGGCATTCCGCTGACGTTTAAAAATGCTTCGGAACTCTTCAATTGTTCTCGGAATTCTGCTGAACTTTTAAAATGCTTTGGAACTCTTCCATTGCTCTCGGAATTCTGCTGAAGTTTAAAAATGCTTCGGAACTCTTCCATTCTTCTCGGAATTCTGCTGAAGTTTAAAAATGTTTCGGAACTCTTCCATTGTTCTCAGAATTCCGCTGACGTTTAAAAATGCTTCGGAAATCTTCCATTGTTTTCAAAATTCCGCTGACATATAAAAATGCTTCGGAAATCTTGCATTGTTCTCGGCATTCCGCTGACGTTTAAAAATGCTTCGGAACTCTTCAATTGTTCTCGGAATTCTGCCGAACTTTTAAAATGCTTTGGAACTCTTCCATTGCTCTCGGAATTCTGCTGAAGTTTAAAAATGCTTCAGAACTCTTCCATTGTTCTCTGAATTCTGCTGTAGTTTAAAAATGCTTCGGAACTCTTCCATTGTTCTCAGAATTCCGCTGACGTTTAAAAATGCTTCGGAAATCTTCCATTGTTTTCAAAATTCCGCTGACGTTTAAAAATGCTTCAGAACTCTTCCATTGTTCTCGGAATTCCGCTGACGTTTTAAAATGCTTCGGTACTCTTCCATTGTTCTCGGAATTCCGCTGACATATAAAAATGCTTCGGAAATCTTGCATTGTTCTCGGCATTCCGCTGACGTTTAAAAATGCTTCGGAACTCTTTCATTGTTCTCAGAATTCCGCTGACGTTTAAAAATGCTTCGGTACTCTTCCATTGTTCTCGGAATTCCGCTGACATATAAAAATGCTTTGGAAATCTTGCATTGTTCTCGGCATTCCGCTGACGTTTAAAAATGCTTCGGAACTCTTCAATTGTTCTCGGAATTCTGCTGAAGTTTAAAAATGCTTCAGAACTCTTACATTGTTCTCGGAATTCTGCTGACGTTTAAAAATGCTTCGGAACTCTTCCATTGTTCTCAGAATTCAGCTGAAGTTTAAAAATGCTTCGGAACTCTTCCATTGTTCTCGGAATTCTGCTGAAGTTTAAAAATGCTACGTAACTCTTCCATTGTTCTCAGAATTCCGCTTACGTTTAAAAATGCTTCGGAAATCTTCCATTGTTTTCAAAATTCCGCTGACGTTTAAAAATGCTTCAGAACTCTTCCATTGTTCTCGGAATTCCGCTGACGTTTAAAAATGCTTTGGAACTCTTCCATTGTTCTCAGAATTCTGCTGAAGTTTAAAAATGCTTTGGAACTCTTCCATTGTTCTCAGAATTCCGCTGACGTTTAAAAATGCTTCAGTACTCTTCCATTGTTCTCGGAATTCCGCTGACATATAAAAATGCTTTGGAAATCTTGCATTGTTCTCGGCATTCCGCTGACATTTAAAAATGCTTCGGTACTCTTCCATTGTTCTTGGAATTCCGCTGACATTTAAAAATGCTTCGTTACTCTTCCATTGTTCTTGGAATTCCGCTGACATATAAAAATGCTTCGGAAATCTTGCATTGTTCTCGGCATTCCGCTGACGTTTAAAAATGCTTCGGAACTCTTCAATTGTTCTCGGAATTCTGCTGAACTTTTAAAATGCTTTGGAACTCTTCCATTGCTCTCGGAATTCTGCTGAAGTTTAAAAATGCTTCGGAACTCTTCCATTGTTCTCTGAATTCTGCTGTAGTTTAAAAATGCTTCGGAACTCTTCCATTGTTCTCAGAATTCCGCTGACGTTTAAAAATGCTTCGGAAATCTTCCATTGTTTTCAAAATTCCGCTGACGTTTAAAAATGCTTCAGAACTCTTCCATTGTTCTCGGAATTCCGCTGACGTTTTAAAATGCTTCGGTACTCTTCCATTGTTCTCGGAATTCCGCTGACATATAAAAATGCTTCGGAAATCTTGCATTGTTCTCGGCATTCCGCTGACGTTTAAAAATGCTTCGGAACTCTTTCATTGTTCTCAGAATTCCGCTGACGTTTAAAAATGCTTCGGTACTCTTCCATTGTTCTCGGAATTCCGCTGACATATAAAAATGCTTTGGAAATCTTGCATTGTTCTCGGCATTCCGCTGACGTTTAAAAATGCTTCGGAACTCTTCAATTGTTCTCGGAATTCTGCTGAAGTTTAAAAATGCTTCAGAACTCTTACATTGTTCTCGGAATTCTGCTGACGTTTAAAAATGCTTCGGAACTCTTCCATTGTTCTCAGAATTCAGCTGAAGTTTAAAAATGCTTCGGAACTCTTCCATTGTTCTCGGAATTCTGCTGAAGTTTAAAAATGCTACGTAACTCTTCCATTGTTCTCAGAATTCCGCTTACGTTTAAAAATGCTTCGGAAATCTTCCATTGTTTTCAAAATTCCGCTGACGTTTAAAAATGCTTCAGAACTCTTCCATTGTTCTCGGAATTCCGCTGACGTTTAAAAATGCTTTGGAACTCTTCCATTGTTCTCAGAATTCCGCTGAAGTTTAAAAATGCTTTGGAACTCTTCCATTGTTCTCAGAATTCCGCTGACGTTTAAAAATGCTTCAGTACTCTTCCATTGTTCTCGGAATTCCGCTGACATATAAAAATGCTTTGGAAATCTTGCATTGTTCTCGGCATTCCGCTGACATTTAAAAATGCTTCGGTACTCTTCCATTGTTCTTGGAATTCCGCTGACATTTAAAAATGCTTCGTTACTCTTCCATTGTTCTTGGAATTCCGCTGACATATAAAAATGCTTCGGAAATCTTGCATTGTTCTCGGCATTCCGCTGACGTTTAAAAATGCTTCGGAACTCTTCAATTGTTCTCGGAATTCTGCTGAACTTTTAAAATGCTTTGGAACTCTTCCATTGCTCTCGGAATTCTGCTGAAGTTTAAAAATGCTTCGGAACTCTTCCATTCTTCTCGGAATTCTGCTGAAGTTTAAAAATGTTTCGGAACTCTTCCATTGTTCTCAGAATTCCGCTGACGTTTAAAAATGCTTCGGAAATCTTCCATTGTTTTCAAAATTCCGCTGACATATAAAAATGCTTCGGAAATCTTGCATTGTTCTCGGCATTCCGCTGACGTTTAAAAATGCTTCGGAACTCTTCAATTGTTCTCGGAATTCTGCTGAACTTTTAAAATGCTTTGGAACTCTTCCATTGCTCTCGGAATTCTGCTGAAGTTTAAAAATGCTTCGGAATTCTGCTGAAGTTTAAAAATGCTTTGGAACTCTTCCATTGTTCTCTGAATTCCGCTGACGTTTAAAAATGCTTCGGTACTCTTCCTTTGTTCTCGGAATTCCGCTGACATATAAAAATGCTTCGGAAATCTTGCATTGTTCTCGGCATTCCGCTGACGTTTAAAAATGCTTCGGAACTCTTCAATTGTTCTCGGAATTCTGCCGAACTTTTAAAATGCTTTGGAACTCTTCCATTGCTCTCGGAATTCTGCTGAAGTTTAAAAATGCTTCAGAACTCTTCCATTGTTCTCTGAATTCTGCTGTAGTTTAAAAATGCTTCGGAACTCTTCCATTGTTCTCAGAATTCCGCTGCCGTTTAAAAATGCTTCGGAAATCTTCCATTGTTTTCAAAATTCCGCTGACGTTTAAAAATGCTTCAGAACTCTTCCATTGTTCTCGGAATTCCGCTGACGTTTTAAAATGCTTCGGTACTCTTCCATTGTTCTCGGAATTCCGCTGACATATAAAAATGCTTCGGAAATCTTGCATTGTTCTCGGCATTCCGCTGACGTTTAAAAATGCTTCGGAACTCTTCCATTGTTCTCAGAATTCCGCTGACGTTTAAAAATGCTTCAGAACTCTTACATTGTTCTCGGAATTCTGCTGAAGTTTAAAAATGCTTCGGTACTCTTCCATTGTTCTCGGAATTCCGCTGACATATAAAAAAGCTTTGGAAATCTTGCATTGTTCTCGGCATTCCGCTGACGTTTAAAAATGCTTCGGAACTCTTCCATTGTTCTCAGAATTCCGCTGACGTTTAAAAATGCTTCGGTACTCTATCATTGTTCTCGGAATTCCGCTGACATATAAAAATGCTTCGGAAATCTTCCATTGTTTTCAAAATTCCGCTGACATATAAAAATGCTTCGGAAATCTTGCATTGTTCTCGGCATTCCGCTGACGTTTAAAAATGCTTCAGAATTCTTCAATTGTTCTCGGAATTCTGCTGAACTTTTAAAATGCTTTGGAACTCTTCCATTGCTCTCGGAATTCTGCTGAAGTTTAAAAATGCTTCAGAACTCTTACATTGTTCTCGGAATTCCGCTGACGTTTAAAAATGCTTCACAACTCTTCCATTGTTCTCGGAATTCCGCTGACTTTTAAAAATGCTTCAGAACTCTTCCATTGTTCTCAGAATTCTGCTGACGTTTAATAATGCTTCGCAACTCTTTCATTGTTCTCGGAATTCCACTGATGTTTAAAAATGCTTCGGAACTCATCCATTGTTCTCGGAATTCCGTTGAAGTTTAAAAATGCTTCGAAACTCTTCCATTGTTCTCGGAATTCCGCTGACATATAAAAATGCTTCGGAAATCTTGCATTGTTCTCGGCATTCCGCTGACGTTTAAAAATGCTTCGGAACTCTTCCATTGTTCTCAGAATTCCGCTGACGTTTAAAAATGCTTCAGAACTCTTACATTGTTCTCGGAATTCTGCTGAAGTTTAAAAATGCTTCGGTACTCTTCCATTGTTCTCGGAATTCCGCTGACATATAAAAAAGCTTTGGAAATCTTGCATTGTTCTCGGCATTCCGCTGACGTTTAAAAATGCTTCGGAACTCTTCCATTGTTCTCAGAATTCCGCTGACGTTTAAAAATGCTTCGGTACTCTATCATTGTTCTCGGAATTCCACTGACATATAAAAATGCTTCGGAAATCTTGCATTGTTCTCGGCATTCCGCTGACGTTTAAAAATGCTTCAGAATTCTTCCATTGCTCTCGGAATTCTGCTGAAGTTTAAAAATGCTTCAGAACTCTTACATTGTTCTCGGAATTCTGCTGATGTTTAAAAATGCTTCGGAACTCTTCCATTGTTCTCAGAATTCAGCTGAAGTTTAAAAATGCTTCGGAACTCTTCCATTGTTCTCGGAATTCTGCTGAAGTTTAAAAATGCTACGTAACTCTTCCATTGTTCTCAGAATTCCGCTGACGTTTAAAAATGCTTCGGAAATCTTCCATTGTTTGCAAAATTCCGCTGACGTTTAAAAATGCTTCAGAACTCTTCCATTGTTCTCGGAATTCCGCTGACATTTAAAAATGCTTTGGAACTCTTCCATTGTTCTCGGAATTCCGCTGAAGTTTACAAATGCTTCGGAACTCTTCCATTGTTCTCAGAATTCTGCTGACGTTTAAAAATGCTTCGGAACTCTTCCATTGTTCTCGGAATTCTGCTGACGTTTAAAAATGCTTCGGAACTCTTCCATTGTTCTCGCAATTCCGCTGACGTTTAAAAATGCTTCAGAACACTTCAATTGTTCTTGTAATTCTGCTGAAGTTTTAAAATGCATTGGAACTCTTTCATTGTTCTCGGAATTCCACTGACGTTTAAAAATGCTTCGGAACTCTTCCATTGTTCTCGGAATTCCGTTGAAGTTTAAAAATGCTTCGAAACTCTTCCATTGTTCTCGGAATTCTGCTGAAGTTTAAAAATGCTTCGGAACTCTTCCATTGTTCTCGGAATTCCGCTGACGTTTAATAATGCTTCGCAACTCTTCCATTGCTCTCGGAATTCTGCTGAAGTTTAAAAATGCTTCAGAACTCTTACATTGTTCTCGGAATTTTGCTGAAGTTTAAAAATGCTTCGGAACTCTTCCATTGTTCTCAGAATTCCGCTGATGTTTAAAAATACTTCGGAAATCTTCCATTGTTTTCAAAATTCCGCTGACGTTTAAAAATGCTTCAGAACTCTTCCATTGTTCTCGGAATTCCGCTGACGTTTAAAAATGCTTTGGAACTCTTCCATTGTTCTCAGAATTCCGCTGAAGTTTAAAAATGCTTCGGAACTCTTCCATTGTTCTCAGAATTCCGCTGACGTTTAAAAATGCTTCGGTACTCTTCCATTGTTCTCGGAATTCCGCTGACATATAAAAATGCTTCGGAAATCTTGCATTCTTCTCGGCATTCCGCTGACGTTTAAAAATGCTTCGGTACTCTTCCATTGTTCTCAGAATTCCGCTGACGTTTAAAAATGCTTCGGTACTCTTCCATTGTTCTCGGAATTCCGCTGACATATAAAAATGCTTCGGAAATCTTGTTTTGTTCTCGGCATTCCGCTGACGTTTAAAAATGCTACGGAACTCTTCAATTGTTCTCGGAATTCTGCTGAACTTTTAAAAAGCTTTGGAACTCTTCCATTGCTCTCGGAATTCTGCTGAAGTTTAAAAATGCTTCGGAACTCTTCCATTGTTCTCGGAATTCTGCTGAAGTTTAAAAATGCTTCGGAACTCTTCAATTGTTCTCGGAATTCTGCTGAAGTTTAAAAATGCTTCGGAACTCTTCCATTCTTCTCGGAATTCCGTTGAAGTTTAAAAATGCTTCGAAACTCTTCCATTGTTCTCGGAATTCTGCTGAAGTTTAAAAATGCTTCGGAACTCTTCCATTGTTCTCAGAATTCCGCTAACGTTTAAAAATGCTTCGGAAATCTTCCATTGTTTTCAAAATTCCGCTGACGCTTAAAAATGCTTCAGAACTCTTCCATTGTTCTCGGAATTCCGCTGACGTTTAATAATGCTTCGCAACTCTTTCATTGTACTTGGAATTCCGCTAACGTTTAAAAATGCTTCGGAACTCTTCCATTGTTCTCGGAATTCCGTTGAAGTTTAAAAATGCTTCGAAACTCTTCCATTGTTCTGGGAATTCTGCTGAAGTTTAAAAATGCTTCAGAACTCTTCCATTGTTCTCGGAATTCCGCTGACGTTTAATAATGCTATGCAACTCTTCCATTGTTCTCGGAATACTGTTGAAGTTTAAAAATGCTTCTAAACTCTTCCATTGTTCTCAGAATTCTGCTGAAGTTTAAAAATGCTTCGGAACTCTTCCATTGTTCTCGGAATTCCGCTGACATATAAAAATGCTTCGGAAATCTTGCATTGTTCTCGGCATTCCGCTGACGTATAAAAATGCTTCGGAACTCTTCCATTGTTCTCGGAATTCTGCTGAACTTTTAAAATGCTTTGGAACTCTTCCATTGCTCTCGCAATTCTGTTGACGTTTAAAAATGCTTCGGAACTCTTCCATTGTTCTCGGAATTCTGCTGACGTTTAAAAATGCTTCGGAACTCTTCCATTGTTCTCGGATTTCCGCTGACGTTTAAAAATGCTTAAAATCTCTTACATTGTTCTCGGAATTCCGCTGAACTTTTAAAATGCTTTGGAACTCTTCCATTGCTCTCGCAATTCTGTTGACGTTTAAAAATGCTTCGGAACTCTTCCATTGTTCTCGGAATTCTGCTGACGTTTAAAAATGCTTCGGAACTCTTCCATTGTTCTCGGAATTCTGCTGACGTTTAAAAATGCTTCAGAACTATTCCATTGTTCTCAGAATTCTGCTGACGTTTAAAAATGCTTCGGAACTCTTCCATTCTTCTGGGAATTCTGCTGAAGTTTTAAAATGTTTCGGAACTCTTCCATTGTTCTCAGAATTCCGCTGACGTTTAAAAATGCTTCGGAAATCTTCCATTGTTTTCAAAATTCCGCTGACATATAAAAATGCTTCGGAAATCTTGTTTTGTTCTCGGCATTCCGCTGACATTTAAAAATGCTTCGGAACTCTTCAATTGTTCTCGGAATTCTGCTGAACTTTTAAAATGCTTTGGAACTCTTCCATTGCTCTCGGAATTCTGCTGAAGTTTAAAAATGCTTCGGAACTCTTCCATTGTTCTCGGAATTCTGCTGAAGTTTAAAAATGCTTCGGAACTCTTCAATTGTTCTCGGAATTCTGCTGAAGTTTAAAAATACTTCGGAACTCTTCCATTCTTCTCGGAATTCCGTTGAAGTTTAAAAATGCTTCGAAACTCTTCCATTGTTCTCGGAATTCTGCTGAAGTTTAAAAATGCTTCGGAACTCTTCCATTGTTCTCAGAATTCTGCTAACGTTTAAAATGCTTCGGAAATCTTTCATTGTTTTCAAAATTCCGCTGACGCTTAAAAATGCTTCAGAACTCTTCCATTGTTCTCGGAATTCCGCTGACGTTTAATAATGCTTCGCAACTCTTTCATTGTACTTGGAATTCCGCTAACGTTTAAAAATGCTTCGGAACTCTTCCATTGTTCTCGGAATTCCGTTGAAGTTTAAAAATGCTTCGAAACTCTTCCATTGTTCTGGGAATTCTGCTGAAGTTTAAAAATGCTTCAGAACTCTTCCATTGTTCTCGGAATTCCGCTGACGTTTAATAATGCTTCGCAACTCTTTCATTGTTCTCGGAATTCCGCTGATGTTTAAAAATGCTTCGGAACTCTTCCATTGTTCTCGGAATACTGTTGAAGTTTAAAAATGCTTCTAAACTCTTCCATTGTTCTCGGAATTCTGCTGAAGTTTAAAAATGCTTCGGAACTCTTCCATTGTTCTCGGAATTCCGCTGACATATAAAAATGCTTCGGAAATCTTGCATTGTTCTCGGCATTCCGCTGACGTATAAAAATGCTTCGGAACTCTTCCATTGTTCTCGGAATTCTGTTGACGTTTAAAAATGCTTCGGAACTCTTCCATTGTTCTCGGAATTCCACTGACGTTTAAAAATGCTTCGGAACTCTTCCATTGTTCTCGGAATTCCGTTGAAGTTTAAAAATGCTTCGAAACTCTTCCATTGTTCTCGGAATTCTGCTGAAGTTTAAAAATGCTTCGGAACTCTTCCATTGTTCTCGGAATTCCGCTGACGTTTAATAATGCTTCGCAACTCTTCCATTGCTCTCGGAATTCTGCTGAAGTTTAAAAATGCTTCAGAACTCTTCCATTGTTCTCGCAATTCCGCTGACATTTAAAAATGCTTCAGAACACTTCAATTGTTCTTGGAATTCTGCTGAAGTTTTAAAATGCATTGGAACTCTTTCATTGTTCTCGGAATTCCACTGACGTTTAAAAATGCTTCGGAACTCTTCCATTGTTCTCGGAATTCCGTTGAAGTTTAAAAATGCTTCAAAACTCTTCCATTGTTCTCGGAATTCTGCTGAAGTTTAAAAATGCTTCGGAACTCTTCCATTGTTCTCGGAATTCCGCTGACGTTTAATAATGCTTCGCAACTCTTCCATTGCTCTCGGAATTCTGCTGAAGTTTAAAAATGCTTCAGAACTCTTACATTGTTCTCGGAATTTTGCTGAAGTTTAAAAATGCTTCGGAACTCTTCCATTGTTCTCAGAATTCCGCTGATGTTTAAAAATACTTCGGAAATCTTCCATTGTTTTCAAAATTCCGCTGACGTTTAAAAATGCTTCAGAACTCTTCCATTGTTCTCGGAATTCCGCTGACGTTTAAAAATGCTTTGGAACTCTTCCATTGTTCTCAGAATTCCGCTGAAGTTTAAAAATGCTTCGGAACTCTTCCATTGTTCTCAGAATTCCGCTGACGTTTAAAAATGCTTCGGTACTCTTCCATTGTTCTCGGAATTCCGCTGACATATAAAAATGCTTCGGAAATCTTGCATTGTTCTCGGCATTCCGCTGACGTTTAAAAATGCTTCGGTACTCTTCCATTGTTCTCGGAATTCCGCTGACATATAAAAATGCTTCGGAAATCTTGCATTGTTCTCGGCATTCCGCTGACGTTTAAAAATGCTTCGGAACTCTTCAATTGTTCTCGGAATTCTGCTGAACTTTTAAAATGCTTTGGAACTCTTCCATTGCTCTCGGAATTCTGCTGAAGTTTAAAAATGCTTCGGAACTCTTCCATTCTTCTGGGAATTCTGCTGAAGTTTTAAAATGTTTCGGAACTCTTCCATTGTTCTCAGAATTCCGCTGACGTTTAAAAATGCTTCGGAAATCTTCCATTGTTTTCAAAATTCCGCTGACATATAAAAATGCTTCGGAAATCTTGTTTTGTTCTCGGCATTCCGCTGACGTTTAAAAATGCTTCGGAACTCTTCAATTGTTCTCGGAATTCTGCTGAACTTTTAAAATGCTTTGGAACTCTTCCATTGCTCTCGGAATTCTGCTGAAGTTTAAAAATGCTTCGGAACTCTTCCATTGTTCTCAGAATTCCGCTAACGTTTAAAAATGCTTCGGAAATCTTCCATTGTTTTCAAAATTCCGCTGACGCTTAAAAATGCTTCAGAACTCTTCCATTGTTCTCGGAATTCCGCTGACGTTTAATAATGCTTCGCAACTCTTTCATTGTACTTGGAATTCCGCTAACGTTTAAAAATGCTTCGGAACTCTTCCATTGTTCTCGGAATTCCGTTGAAGTTTAAAAATGCTTCGAAACTCTTCCATTGTTCTGGGAATTCTGCTGAAGTTTAAAAATGCTTCAGAACTCTTCCATTGTTCTCGGAATTCCGCTGACGTTTAATAATGCTTTGCAACTCTTTCATTGTTCTCGGAATTCCGCTGATGTTTAAAAATGCTTCGGAACTCTTCCATTGTTCTCGGAATACTGTTGAAGTTTAAAAATGCTTCTAAACTCTTCCATTGTTCTCGGAATTCTGCTGAACTTTTAAAATGCTTTGGAACTCTTCCATTGCTCTCGCAATTCTGTTGACGTTTAAAAATGCTTCGGAACTCTTCCATTGTTCTCGGAATTCTGCTGACGTTTAAAAATGCTTCGGAAATCTTGCATTGTTCTCGGCATTCCGCTGACGTATAAAAATGCTTCGGAACTCTTCCATTGTTCTCGGAATTCTGCTGAACTTTTAAAATGCTTTGGAACTCTTCCATTGCTCTCGCAATTCTGTTGACGTTTAAAAATGCTTCGTAACTCTTCCATTGTTCTCGGAATTCTGCTGACGTTTAAAAATGCTTCGGAACTCTTCCATTGTTCTCGGAATTCCGCTGACGTTTAAAAATGCTTCACAACTCTTCCATTGTTCTCGGAATTCCGCAGACGTTTAAAAATGCTTCACAACTCTTCCATTGTTCTAGGAATTCTGCTGAAGTCTAAAAATTCATCTGAACTCTTCCATTATTCTCGGAATTCGTGTGAATTTTAAAAATGCTTCGGAACTCTTCTATTGTTCTCGGAATTCCGCTGAAGTTTAAAAATGCTTAAAATCTCTTACATTGTTCTCGGAATTCCGCTGAAGTTTAAAAATGCTTCGGAACTCTTCCATTGTTCTCGGAATTCTGCTGAAGTTTAAAAATGCTTCAGAACTCTTCCATTGTTCTCAGAATTCCGCTGACGTTTAAAAATGCTTCGGAAATCTTCCATTGTTTTCAAAATTCCGCTGATGTTTAAAAATGCTTCAGAACTATTCCATTGTTCTCAGAATTCTGCTGACGTTTAAAAATGCTTCGGAACTCTTCCATTGTTCTCGGAATTCCGCTGACGTTTAAAAATGCTTCACAACTCTTCCATTGTTCTCGGAATTCCGCTGACGTTTAAAAATGCTTCACAACTCTTCCATTGTTCTCGGAATTCCGCTGACGTTTAAAAATGCTTCGGAAATCTTCCATTGTTTTCAAAATTCTGCTGACGCTTAAAAAGGCTTCAGAACTCTTCCATTGTTCTCGGAATTCTGCTGACGTTTAATAATGCTTTGCAACTCTTTCATTGTTCTCGGAATTCCACTGACGTTTAAAAATGCTTTGGAACTCATCCATTGTTCTCGGAATTCCGTTGAAGTTTAAAAATGCTTCGAAACTCTTCCATTGTTCTCGGAATTCCGCTGACATATAAAAATGCTTCGGAAATCTTGCATTGTTCTCGGCATTCCGCTGACGTTTAAAAATGCTTCGGAACTCTTCCATTGCTCTCGGAATTCTGCTGAAGTTTAAAAATGCTTCAGAACTCTTACATTGTTCTCGGAATTCTGCTGACGTTTAAAAATGCTTCGGAACTCTTCCATTGTTCTCAGAATTCAGCTGAAGTTTAAAAATGCTTCGGAACTCTTCCATTGTTCTCGGAATTCTGCTGAAGTTTAAAAATGCTACGTAACTCTTCCATTGTTCTCAGAATTCCGCTGACGTTTAAAAATGCTTCGGAAATCTTCCATTGTTTTCAAAATTCCGCTGACGTTTAAAAATGCTTCGGAACTCTTCCATTGTTCTCGGAATTCTGCTGAAGTTTAAAAATGCTACGTAACTCTTCCATTGTTCTCAGAATTCCGCTGACGTTTAAAAATGCTTCAGAACTATTCCATTGTTCTCAGAATTCTGCTGACGTTTAAAAATGCTTCGGAACTCTTCCATTGTTCTCGGAATTCCGCTGACGTTTAAAAATGCTTCACAACTCTTCCATTGTTCTCGGAATTCCGCTGACTTTTAAAAATGCTTCAGAACTCTTCCATTGTTCTCGGAATTCTGCTGACGTTTAATAATGCTTCGCAACTCTTTCATTGTTCTCGGAATTCCACTGACGTTTAAAAATGCTTCGGCACTCATCCATTGTTCTCGGAATTCCGTTGAAGTTTAAAAATGCTTCGAAACTCTTCCATTGTTCTCGGAATTCCGCTGACATATAAAAATGCTTCGGAAATCTTGCATTGTTCTCGGCATTCCGCTGACGTTTAAAAATGCTTCGGAACTCTTCCATTGTTCTCAGAATTCTGCTGACGTTTAAAAATGCTTCGGAACTCTTCCATTGTTCTCGAAATTCTGCTGACGTTTAAAAATGCTTCGGAACTTTTCCATTGTTCTCGGAATTCTGATGACGTTTAAAAATGCTTCGGAACTCTTCCATTGTTCTCAGAATTCAGCTGAAGTTTAAAAATGCTTCGGAACTCTTCCATTGTTCTCGGAATTCTGCTGAAGTTTAAAAATGCTACGTAACTCTTCCATTGTTCTCAGAATTCCGCTGACGTTTAAAAATGCTTCGGAAATCTTCCATTGTTTTCAAAATTCCGCTGACGTTTAAAAATGCTTCAGAACTCTTCCATTGTTCTCGGAATTCCGCTGATATTTAAAAATGCTTTGGAACTCTTCCATTGTTCTCGGAATTCCGCTGAAGTTTACAAATGCTTCGGAACTCTTCCATTGTTCTCAGAATTCTGCTGACGTTTAAAAATGCTTCGGAACTCTTCCATTGTTCTCGGAATTCTGCTGACGTTTAAAAATGCTTCGGAACTCTTCCATTGTTCTCGCAATTCCGCTGACGTTTAAAAATGCTTCAGAACACTTCAATTGTTCTTGGAATTCTGCTGAAGTTTTAAAATGCATTGGAACTCTTTCATTGTTCTCGGAATTCCACTGACGTTTAAAAATGCTTCGGAACTCTTCCATTGTTCTCGGAATTCCGTTGAAGTTTAAAAATGCTTCGAAACTCTTCCATTGTTCTCGGAATTCTGCTGAAGTTTAAAAATGCTTCGGAACTCTTCCATTGTTCTCGGAATTCCGCTGACGTTTAATAATGCTTCGCAACTCTTCCATTGTTCTCGGAATTCCGTTGAAGTTTAAAAATGCTTCGAAACTCTTCCATTGTTCTCGGAATTCTGCTGAAGTTTAAAAATGCTTCGGAACTCTTCCATTGTTCTCGGAATTCCGCTGACGTTTAATAATGCTTCGGAACTCTTCAATTGTTCTCGGAATTCTGCTGAACTTTTAAAATGCTTTGGAACTCTTCCATTGCTCTCGGAATTCTGCTGAAGTTTAAAAATGCTTCAGAACTCTTACATTGTTCTCGGAATTTTGCTGAAGTTTAAAAATGCTTCGGAACTCTTCCATTGTTCTCAGAATTCCTCTGACGTTTAAAAATACTTCGGAAATCTTCCATTGTTTTCAAAATTCCGCTGACGTTTAAAAATGCTTCAGAACTCTTCCATTGTTCTCGGAATTCCGCTGACGTTTAAAAATGCTTTGGAACTCTTCCATTGTTCTCAGAATTCCGCTGAAGTTTAAAAATGCTTCGGAAATCTTGCATTGTTCTCGGCATTCCGCTGACGTTTAAAAATGCTTCGGAACTCTTCCATTGTTCTCGGAATTCCGCTGACGTTTAAAAATGCTTCGGAACTCTTCCATTGTTCTCGGAATTCCGTTGAAGTTTAAAAATGCTTCGAAACTCTTCCATTGTTCTGGGAATTCTGCTGAAGTTTAAAAATGCTTCAGAA
The DNA here is from genome assembly GCF_046119375.1 of Phyllobates terribilis. Lineage (NCBI taxonomy): Eukaryota > Metazoa > Chordata > Amphibia > Anura > Dendrobatidae > Phyllobates > Phyllobates terribilis. The sequence continues at coordinate 20,054,966 of NW_027362782.1, forward strand.
CTCTTCCATTGTTCTCGGAATTCCGCTGACGTTTAATAATGCTTTGCAACTCTTTCATTGTTCTCGGAATTCCGCTGATGTTTAAAAATGCTTCGGAACTCTTCCATTGTTCTCGGAATACTGTTGAAGTTTAAAAATGCTTCTAAACTCTTCCATTGTTCTCGGAATTCTGCTGAACTTTTAAAATGCTTTGGAACTCTTCCATTGCTCTCGCAATTCTGTTGACGTTTAAAAATGCTTCGGAACTCTTCCATTGTTCTCGGAATTCTGCTGACGTTTAAAAATGCTTCGGAAATCTTGCATTGTTCTCGGCATTCCGCTGACGTATAAAAATGCTTCGGAACTCTTCCATTGTTCTCGGAATTCTGCTGAACTTTTAAAATGCTTTGGAACTCTTCCATTGCTCTCGCAATTCTGTTGACGTTTAAAAATGCTTCGGAACTCTTCCATTGTTCTCGGAATTCTGCTGACGTTTAAAAATGCTTCGGAACTCTTCCATTGTTCTCGGAATTCCGCTGACGTTTAAAAATGCTTCACAACTCTTCCATTGTTCTCGGAATTCCGCAGACGTTTAAAAATGCTTCACAACTCTTCCATTGTTCTAGGAATTCTGCTGAAGTCTAAAAATTCATCTGAACTCTTCCATTATTCTCGGAATTCGTGTGAATTTTAAAAATGCTTCGGAACTCTTCTATTGTTCTCGGAATTCCGCTGAAGTTTAAAAATGCTTAAAATCTCTTACATTGTTCTCGGAATTCCGCTGAAGTTTAAAAATGCTTCGGAACTCTTCCATTGTTCTCGGAATTCTGCTGAAGTTTAAAAATGCTTCAGAACTCTTCCATTGTTCTCAGAATTCCGCTGACGTTTAAAAATGCTTCGGAAATCTTCCATTGTTTTCAAAATTCCGCTGATGTTTAAAAATGCTTCAGAACTATTCCATTGTTCTCAGAATTCTGCTGACGTTTAAAAATGCTTCGGAACTCTTCCATTGTTCTCGGAATTCCGCTGACGTTTAAAAATGCTTCACAACTCTTCCATTGTTCTCGGAATTCCGCTGACGTTTAAAAATGCTTCACAACTCTTCCATTGTTCTCGGAATTCCGCTGACGTTTAAAAATGCTTCACAACTCTTCCATTGTTCTCGGAATTCCGCTGACTTTTAAAAATGTTTCGGAAATCTTCCATTGTTTTCAAAATTCTGCTGACGCTTAAAAAGGCTTCAGAACTCTTCCATTGTTCTCGGAATTCTGCTGACGTTTAATAATGCTTTGCAACTCTTTCATTGTTCTCGGAATTCCACTGACGTTTAAAAATGCTTTGGAACTCATCCATTGTTCTCGGAATTCCGTTGAAGTTTAAAAATGCTTCGAAACTCTTCCATTGTTCTCGGAATTCCGCTGACATATAAAAATGCTTCGGAAATCTTGCATTGTTCTCGGCATTCCGCTGACGTTTAAAAATGCTTCGGAACTCTTCCATTGCTCTCGGAATTCTGCTGAAGTTTAAAAATGCTTCAGAACTCTTACATTGTTCTCGGAATTCTGCTGACGTTTAAAAATGCTTCGGAACTCTTCCATTGTTCTCAGAATTCAGCTGAAGTTTAAAAATGCTTCGGAACTCTTCCATTGTTCTCGGAATTCTGCTGAAGTTTAAAAATGCTACGTAACTCTTCCATTGTTCTCAGAATTCCGCTGACGTTTAAAAATGCTTCGGAAATCTTCCATTGTTTTCAAAATTCCGCTGACGTTTAAAAATGCTTCGGAACTCTTCCATTGTTCTCGGAATTCTGCTGAAGTTTAAAAATGCTACGTAACTCTTCCATTGTTCTCAGAATTCCGCTGACGTTTAAAAATGCTTCAGAACTATTCCATTGTTCTCAGAATTCTGCTGACGTTTAAAAATGCTTCGGAACTCTTCCATTGTTCTCGGAATTCCGCTGACGTTTAAAAATGCTTCACAACTCTTCCATTGTTCTCGGAATTCCGCTGACTTTTAAAAATGCTTCAGAACTCTTCCATTGTTCTCGGAATTCTGCTGACGTTTAATAATGCTTCGCAACTCTTTCATTGTTCTCGGAATTCCACTGACGTTTAAAAATGCTTCGGCACTCATCCATTGTTCTCGGAATTCCGTTGAAGTTTAAAAATGCTTCGAAACTCTTCCATTGTTCTCGGAATTCCGCTGACATATAAAAATGCTTCGGAAATCTTGCATTGTTCTCGGCATTCCGCTGACGTTTAAAAATGCTTCGGAACTCTTCCATTGTTCTCAGAATTCTGCTGACGTTTAAAAATGCTTCGGAACTCTTCCATTGTTCTCGAAATTCTGCTGACGTTTAAAAATGCTTCGGAACTTTTCCATTGTTCTCGGAATTCTGATGACGTTTAAAAATGCTTCGGAACTCTTCCATTGTTCTCAGAATTCAGCTGAAGTTTAAAAATGCTTCGGAACTCTTCCATTGTTCTCGGAATTCTGCTGAAGTTTAAAAATGCTACGTAACTCTTCCATTGTTCTCAGAATTCCGCTGACGTTTAA